>NC_068949.1:24549255-29349255 GCF_026419915.1 Harpia harpyja | reverse complement strand
AAGTAATAAAAATTGCCTACAGATTTTTTTTAAGAGTAAAAGCCTTTATTTTTATGGCAAAAGTAGTTCCTCCAAATTATTGATCCAGTACAACACCAAAAGCCTACTTAAACATTGCATTAGGAATGGCAGGTAGGTAATTCACAATAAAATTCAGGCAATTAACACACCTTTGAAATGAGAATATAGACAGAAGGTACACCATACAAAAATAAGTCTTTGGTGTATCATTTAAAACGTGCCTGGAACATAATTTTAAAATGCCTGATTTAATTCACAAATGAAATTAGGAAAGAATACTTAGCAGAAAATAGACAACTTGTCTGTATCTGTATATTCACGGACAAATAAATGCTAAAGGTGTGCAACATCTTGTAGCATAAATTTATAAAGCATGGAGTCAAATGTAGTTTGCACATAACAGAACACTGGTGATTTCAGAGTCTTCTAACTTCTACTAAATCAAATGTTTCTTTAAAATGCTGTATTGGGAAAAGCTTGAATCGTATGTGGCAAATGTAGTCCATTTTGGGGGCTTCTCTTTGCAGTTGTAAGCTAGTCTTTTTATGTCCTCAAGAATTTTAACATTGCAGTATAGCCTAATTCTTTTATCTTGGCTATTCTTTTTCTGTATTTTTCTTAGGTGATATTAATTCTCACAGGTTATGAATTGAGAAGAGTGAGATTTATGTGGCTCTGCTGCAAGACTGAGAGAAGTATGTCTGTGTACTCCGGATCCTTGGCTAACAAGCTAATTGTTCAAAAGTTGCTAGGTGGAATCTGATGACATGGAACACATGGCCACAAAGTATTTGAATCCTACAGGACTGTTTTGGGGGGAATAACAGTTCTATTGAACGATGCCAATTGAAGCAAGACTATGATTTTGATTATACAAAGGGATAATGATGGAAGTTCAGGATAGCACGTGCCATTATTATTCCTTCCAATTAACTTGAATAATTTTTCCCACCATAAAATTGAATACTATTCCATAAGCGTTACATACAATATAGCGTAGAGTTAATTTCATATAGAAATCGAATCTGAATTATTTAATTATCGATATAGTAGTCAGTGGAGCAGCAATACAGTCTATATGCTAAAGCTCAATCAATAGAATTAAAAACCAGAGGTGGGTGAGCTGGGAATATATTTCACCTACTGCTCTCATAACACTTCCTGTCATTTCAAGTTGCAAATAACCAAATGAATTTTCACAGGCAATTAGTTGTTAGAAATACCTGTGAAAGCAAGTATACTCCCAGTGTCTCCAAGTAATTTAGACCAGCAGGTGTTGAGAAAGTGGTACATCTTCAATAGCACACAAAAAATTTCCACAGTACCACTGGTAAGACTAAAAGAAATGAATTTTAGGAGGATAAGATAGCCTATTGTTTGTCTTACATTTAGTGAAGAAACAACCAACTACAAAAGCTACTCGCACAAAAGCCATACCACTCCTTGGAGCTTAGTAAGCCCTTCTCAATCAGAAGACACTTTACAATGCAGCACTGTGAGTGTTAATTACACCATGAGAGTAACTCAGTAACACACACAACTTTACTGCAAGATCCATAAATCATTGAAACATGATTCTGCTTGGTTTCTTTTAAGCGTAGAAAAGTAAAAAGCATAGAATTTTTATCTGAAAATAGCAAGATGGTATGGCAGTGTCATAAAAAAAAAAACAGTGAAAAAATGATGAAAAGTACACTTTTCAACATATGCTTACACTTAAATATATGTATATGTGTGTTTGCATACAGAACACTTAGATAAGGACTGTTGTGATCTTGTGGTTTGCACAGTATGAGATTCCTGACAGCACTGTTAAGTCAAGCTGTCATCTGCTTTCTTCATCCTGCACTTCAGTGTGCATCTACAAGATATCTGTAATTTGGGGGTGACTGAAGTCAATCAAAGTTCAGAACTGTGCCCGGACATGTTTCCATTCTTCATATTTAAGTATAGAGATTTTTTAGAATCGGGCTTATCTCCAGGTAAAAAGTTGATTTTCTAAAATCAGCCACTGTCCAAAGATGACAGTGATTTACTGAGAGAATGTGGGGCTATCTGGATCTAGCTGAATAATACACATCTGATAACTTATGACAAAATGGTTGGTATATTATTTGACAAATGATATAAACATTATTCAGTTGAGGAGTCTTCCATTAAAAATAGTTGATAGTCACAAAAATCATATTTCTAATTATTTCAATTTAAAAAAATGTTTAAAACCATTGTGTTTCCTTTGGAAAGTTTTATGGGTGTATCCTCTGAAAATTTAATTGAAATACATTCAAAAGTGTTTTACTTGTAAGAAAAAAAAGCCTTAAATTTTTATGTAGATTCTGTAGATTTCATTTGCTTTGAGATACAAATAATAGATATGGACTGGATGAGTAATCTTTTCCATTGACTAAAGAGTCAAATAAAATTTTGATATAGCACAGATGATCTCAGGAGAAATTATGATCACTGCTTCGCTACATGACTCTGAAGTTCCCATGTGATTTCATTATGGATTAAGGCCCTGGTATAATGTAAATAAAGCATCAACTATATTTTTGTATTATGCAAATAGTTTGAGATATATGTCTGTATAAACACTAGGAGTTTGCTCAGTGATTCTAACATTCATAATCTGTACAATTAGTCCTCCAAGAAAAAAGCAGCTTATCTATTGAAAAATGGAAAGAACATAGGAAAGAAAGAGTAGAAAGAATTGAGGTTTTCCTACTTGATTTAAGGATTTAGCTGAGACATCAATATTAGAAGGCTAGTAAACCTAGGCTTCCACTGTAGCTGGAAAGAGAGAGAAGGCTCCATAAGTTTGAGTCTGCTTACCCGTGAGATGACTACCTGCTGGTAGTGCCTGTGCTGGCAAGCATCAACAAGGATCTCAGTTTAAGGGGGTTTTAATTTAATGTCTAAAAGTAGGTAGAATGAATTTGGGTACAGGTGCAAAGTCACCCTCTTGCTGAAGGCCTGGTATGCCTATATGGAGACAGCAGAAGCAACCTCAGCTGCTGAGGTTGTGCAGAGAGGTTTCCACAGAAACCGTATGCGTGGTAAGGCCACAATTTACCAGCCAGTAATAGAAACTTCTATTACACTGTTCTTTTCTACCCGGAGAAGTGTCATATAGGATCTAAGACAAATTTACCAGCTGACAGGGTGCTGGAATATCCTTAACAGCTTTCTTTAAAGTCACAATCTAGTACTAGCTCCATAACTATATTTCCTGTATTTCTGATGAGGCAAGTTTAATAAATTGCTGGAATTAATTAGTGAAGTGTTCTGAAATGAAAAGCTCAAGAATTTAAGTGTAGCGAAGCTTTACTTAAAAACTGAAAAAAGCAACCTGAAACTTGTACTATAAATAGTGTTACAAGGCTTCAGCTCTAATTGAAAAACCTCTTCCAAATACTGAGAAGTAAGCAGATAGCCCACAAAAAAAAATGAAAGAAAGGAAGTTATTACCAAAGAGGATTGTACCCTGGAATTCAAAAAATGTAGAGGAAAAATTTAAAATTTTCAGAAATCACACTGAATTTGAGTTTGCACCAAAAATTAAAGCACATCATTAAGAGGTTCTTCAGCCAGAAACCTAAAAATACAAGGAAGTAAGAAGGATTTTGATAGAAGATGAAAAGAGCACAGCTTAACGGTCCAGTAAGACCACTATAAACATGAGGGCAAAGGAAAGATGGCTAGCAGGAATGAGGACAAGAAATGAACTGCTCATATTTAAAATAAAAGCAAAAGTAGGCTCAGTACATCCAGCTGAATCAGGGGGAGAGGTATTCCTCATATTAGAATTTTTAACTAGTCTATCAGATGAGTGTAGTGTCTAACAGCAAGAGCATCACAAATTCCTATATTCAAGAACCTATATTCAAGAGCAGGTGAAAAAAACCAGAAGAGATCTAGGCAATTACAGACTTGTTGGTCAACAATATGCAGAAAGAGTTATACAGCAAGCAGAAAAACAAGCAGGAAAAAAATGGAACCTAGGTTCCATTACTGAAATAAACAGATTTAATGAAATAGATTTTTCCCATGTTTTATTTCTTGAAGTGGAAAAATGAAGGTTTTGATGCACCAACCACAGTAAGACTTCAAACACAATAGATACACGTGAAACACTATTACCTAAAGTGGAGAACTTCCTAGCAGTATTAAGATCACAAGGAACTATCTAGTAAGAAAGTAAGAAGTAATGTTTCTTCCATATTGATTTTAGGATGACATTTACACCAGGAACAACTCTGCTAGATTTTCACAAATTGCACTATGCACCGAGTGTAAAAATAATGAATAAAAAATTACTATTGTGTGAGGGATAATCTATATTGTGCTATCTCCTAACAATGCAACACTCTATTCAGAACTTTATGAGCTGTGGCAATGTAAGCAGTAGGAAAGGATTATTTGCCTTCCTTGCCCATGTATAGCCCTCTCACCCCCCCCAAACCCCAAACCAAACACAAACCAACCCCCAAAAAACCCAAGAAAACCAAACACCTTAGTTTTGCCCATCACAACACATTTCAAATTCTTGCCTAATGAAATGTTCCTTTGTGTTTCTTTCCTACTTTCATTCATCATGACATCTTTCTAACCACTTCTTTCTTGGTATTTTTATCTTGCATTTTTATCTTTCATTTCTTAAATTGACTTTTACTTTATTTCCTATTTATTTTTTTCCTTTTAATGTCCCATATTCCTATTCCTTCCTTCCCAAAGGAAACATGAAAGCAAACTTTGCTGCTCTATGTAATTATGTCATCAAAATTAACACCTGTTACCTGAGAATTTGTTTACTAAATACTTTTTCTTTTAGTGTTTATACAAACTGAAATGTATCAGGATGGAGGAAACAAGTTTTAAATAAAGAAATGAAACAGGAATGTATGGGAGTTTCATTCTGTGAAAAGTGGATTGCTATGGCAACAGGATTTAACTGTGTTAATACAGCAAGGTGAATTTACAAAATTAAACAAGAATTCCATTCAGTCTTTAAATGAGGAACAGCTTGTGATACTTTCTTCTAAACTTACTCCATTTACATCTTTGAGTAATTTTTCTCCAAACAGAAATTTATGATTGATATCTGCAAAATAAATCTAACATGTAGCAAATATATCCTAATATCTTTACTTAAGCTATACATTAAAATTCTGTTTCAAGAACTGTAAAACATGCATGTTATTTATTCTTACTTAGAACTGCTAAACATCCTCTGAAGTACAATCAGAAAATCCATATCAACATGCTGGTGAGAATTTCACTCTGCTTTGTAAGCACAGTCGAGTATTTGATTTGTTGGGTCACAGATATAATAATGCAAAATAACATCACTGAGAAAAAATGCAGGAGAAAGAGCCCTCTTGGGATTCAGTAATCCTTGCTCTTTTCCTCTCTGTCTTTCTGAGGGTGAAGCTTTACGTCAGCTCAAACACACAAGAACATGCTTTTCAAAAGAATGTAAGGATTTATTGATCAAATGATGAACATCATCTCAAGAGTTTCATCAGCTCCAACAACTGTTAAAGAGAAGTCTGAAATTTTCTGGTATTTTTGTGACTCATTTAAGGCTGTATTTTACATACTAAATTCTTTGTTTAAATTCTATATTTTGTTATGTGGGTTACCTCTTATCTAGGAGTGCTATAGCACTCACTGGATTTGGTAGAAATTTCACTTTATATCTGTGGTTATTGGATTGGACCCCTAGAAATTTATATTAAAAGGTACACGATCAGTCAGGTTTTGTCATTTCTGTGAAGATGACTGCAATTTTTACATGGTATATTGCTATCTATTAGATGACACACTAAGAACAGCAAATTAGAGAGGCCCAAACACGATGGATTTGGCTGTAACAGGCTTAGTCTTCTGAGGTCAGAATCTAGCCCGTATTTTTTTCAAGTAGAGATGTATGCTGAACTGCTAACATTCTAAAAAACTTTATTAAAAAACCCAACACTTAACCCTCACAATGCAATGACGGGTAAACTAGAACAGACTAAGGACAGATTAAGAAAAGGTGAAAAGAACAAACTTATCAGATCTACCCTTCTCAAATTTGCAGTTAAGATTTTAGTATTAATGCTCTAAGATATCTTGAGGAACTTCAATAACAGAAGTACAAAGTAATAAAGCTTAGCTGTTCCCCTGCCCCCCCCCCCGCCCCAGTCACAGCATCCATAAAGCTGTGAATATCATATTAGTACCTGGTTTTAGGGGACCTGGAGAAAAAGGTTGAGAACTTGATATCAATTTAAAACATTACAATTCTATTTTTATATCATTTCAATATAATCATTCATCAGCTGCACAAAGATTCCCACACCAAAGATAGATAGATAGAATTAAATTCAAGCATTAAACTTCTATGAATAATTGAAATTATTCATTTCAATCAAGACCTGATCACACAATCTGTATGATTTCTGCTATTATACTTATTTATACCAACAAAATATACACTAATATTGTATGTAGACAAAATACTTGATTTGTAAGTTTTAGATTTAATCACAATTTAGAATTAATTTGAATTTTTGTATGAATACTATTCTAAAAGTATTGTTAAAAAGTTTTAAGTTTTTAAAACTTTTTTTTAATATACAAATTTTCTGTTATTTTTAACAAAAAAAATTTAGTGTGTAATCCAAATAAATAAATACCGAGCTAGCTGGTTTGGTTGGTTTCTTGAGGACGGCACATGGGATATGAAAGCATTTTTCCTGTAATATCACTGAGTTTTCACTTAAATAGATGTGGTTTTAAGCAATTAATTCTCAAAATGAGAGGATTTTCGGCCCCACCATTGTAGTCAGATTCCTCCTTTACCACTGAAATAGAAGGATAAACAATAAGTTATATCTAAACTGGTAAAAGTAAAAAAATCCCTTAAATTCATTTAACATCCTTCATTTTCAAGGCCTTGCAGCAGTACATAGGGATGTGGGGAATGCTAAAATCTAAAATTGAAGTTTAAAGACCAGTAAGGAAATATATTTGAAAATAGAGCAAAAACATTCTAATTCTTCCAGTTCTTCTGCAGGAGCTTTGACTCCTTTATTACAGATCACCAAAATTGCTGTGAGTGAATATATGAATCTTAAACAAGATAATAATTTGATATGAGGGAAAGAAAAGGCAATCCTGATATCATTTGACATAATTTTACAGGTCATCTATAACTATAAATCAAATTTATCAGGAAGCCAGGATATCTTGTTACAGGATAATGATTCTATATGGATTTACAGTATAAGACAAAAAGCCTCAAACTTTACCTAGCAACAAAACAAGTTTAAAGAGAGTCCTGAATTCAAACTCTAGAATATACGCTTATGAGTTTTGAAAGAGTTTATCTAACTACTTTTCCCCTCTATTTAATAATTTTAACATTCTTTAATTTTGTTCATTTTCATGAGTATTCTTGAGTGCTTTAAAAAAAAAAAAAAAAGACTATGCTTTGTATCAATGCCATTTTTTCCTTCTCAGCAAATCTATCATTAAAAAAAAAAAAAAAAAAAAAGACCCAACAAACACACACACAAAAAATTAATTCCCAGACCTCAGTCTGGGATTTGTCCATCTTTAAGTAGCAGGAGAAGGCCTTCTGCATAATGGAGTGATATGATTAAGGTACAATTTACTTCAAAGGCACAACTTAAATGATAAACAGCAGGATTTGGAATTCTGTTTCACTAGTGATTTTGTAACAGCTAAGTCCTATTGAAATGCCACTTTCTGCTCTGCTTGATCTTTTATTTGAACCATTTGAATGAATGGCAGCTTACAAGCACTATTATAGTGTATGGGGACTTGTCCTGTGAACATTTCCTGACATGGATTAATTTAGCCATGTTACATATCTCAGCTGCTGAGTGAAGTATATACACCTAAGGAATTTCCTTACTATTGTAGAGGGGTAGTTTCCATTAAACCAGTAATAATTTAGCAAATAAAAGACTTCAATGAAGGGTTTGTCCACAAACTTTAATGTTACATTTGTGATGTTACAATCAATTAATTTAATTCATAAAGATTGCACAGAATTTACTTGATAAAAATTGCACATAAAAATTGCACAAATTCTCCTTTGCACAGAAGAATTTGTCCCTAGACTGGTCTAGGGCAGGTGGAAACCAGATGTCATAACTTTGATGAATCATATGCATATCTAATGTAGAATAGCAACACACATTCTTCCTTGCTGTTGGTGCCATTCATTGAAGGACATTTAGCACACTGTTTAATATTCAGTTTGAATATCACATAATCCTTGGTCAATCTTTCTGTTTTAACTTTCCCCCTATTCTTGATGCACTGTGCTTTGAATATTTTCTCAATATCAAGTGAGAGAACATTTTATACCTATGTTTGTAAAACTAGTTGTTCCCATAGGTTATCAAATTCATCAAAATAAGATAAATTGTCCAGATACATTCTATCATGCAAGAGAGTCTAGGGACCAGTCAGTCAAACTAGGGAACCAATTTGTTATTTATATGACAATAATCTAGAAGTATTGCTGTTTTGGCATAATTACATTTTGTTTTCTGACTAGCATTATCAAGTTCATTTCAAGTTATAGAAGAATATAGAGGCAGAATGGAAGAATAGACAAACTAAACTGTTTTTAAAAATTCTCAAGAATCCAAAAATGTTTTTACAAATATTAATCGAGTAATATTCCTACAGAATTATTATTGGACATCTTTCTCAAATAATAAAGGTTACTGGAGTCTGTGACATTGATATAGATAGTGAAGTTCTAGCCCAAATATGTGGGTCGGTACACTGAAAGACTGCTGAAAGTCTATTGTATTTCATCAGACTACTTTACTTACTAAGTCTATTGAGATCAAGAACTGTATGCAGTGAAAACTCAGAGTTATGATTTTATGCAGAGTGATTCATAGTAAAACTCCACTGCCATTTTCTAAAAAGACAGATCAATACTTCAATGCACTAAATGAGTAAGTTAATGTTAATAAGCATGATAGTATTGTTTAATAACATCAGGCATGCAGGCTAAGCTTGTGCATGAAATATTGGCCATTATATGTCAGCGACTGAATAGCTATGTTCATCATAAAGAATTGAAATCTATCTGAAGTATTACTTAAGTGCTTTAGCTTCTTTCCCTTGAGAAAGATAGTGTAAGCTAATTACAATATGCTGCATTTGAATATGAACAGTCATACCCATCTTATTTCACTTTTGTGTGAAAGGAACCTTTTCCTGACAAATTATTTTCTAAGCTCTCTATTTCAAGCATTTGGTTTTACTGTAATTTAGAAAATTAGCTATCTGTAACAGTAAATTCCATGGAATTATTTCAAGAAAATAAAAGAAGTTTTCAGTAGTTACTACTGCTAGTATTTATTTTATCAAATTACCTGGCACTTGACCGAAAGAGGTGGTAAAGGTATATTAAAAGCAGAGAGTAAATAATCACAGAATTACACACAAAGTATATGCTTAGAGAATTATCTGGTTAAGTTTTAAATATCTCTAAGGATGGGAATTTCATACTCTGTCTTGGCAAGTACTCCAGTGCTTAAACACTCTGACTGTGATTTTTTTTTTTTTCCCTTATATCCAACTTGAATTTCCCTTGTAGTCTGCAATTGTTGCCTCTTGTCCTTTCACTGTGCATCTCTCAGAGGAGCATCATTCCCTCTTCTCTATAATCCTCCTTTACATAGTGGAAGACAGCAATTAGATCTCCCCTTAGATTTTCCCCAGACTAAACAAACACACTTCCCACAACCTCTCATCATATCACATATCGTCCAGGCCCCTAGGCATCCTAAAAGTCTTGCAGTGGACTCTTCTCCAGTTTCTCAATGTCTCTTTTTTATTGAGGAGACCAAAATTGGACATTGTGTTCCAGACATATCATCGTAAGTGCTGAAGGGAGGGGAGTATTCACTTCTCTAACCCCACTGCCTCATTCTTGCTAATGCAGCCAAGGGTGTGTTCAACTCCCATTACTAAAAGGTCACATTGCTAATTCATATTCCATTTGTCCACCAGGACCCCCAGGTCCTTTTCTGCAGAGCTGCAGATCATTCCCAGCCTGACCAATTCATGGAGTTGTTCGTTCCCTCCCAGGTGCAGGCTTTGTTCCCGCAATCTGGTGTTATCCACAGGTCTATAGTGGTGCATTTTGTTACATTGTCCCACTATAGATGACATTAAACAGTCTCAGCCCCTGTACTGATCCCTGAAGAAAAACATTCATAGTGGGCCACCCAGAATTCAAATCATTGACTACTACTCTTTAAAGTGAGCAGGCCAGCCAGTTTTCACTGTAAGTTTTAGTCCACCCAGCTAGCTCTATCTCCATAGATGGCTAGATGAATACTACAGAAGACTCTGTCAAAAGCCTTGACTAAGTCAAGATAAATGAATCTAATGTTCTCTCCTCATCCACAGAGTCAGTCATCCCATTGTAGAAGGCAATCAGGTTGGTCAGGCAGGATTCATCCTTGGGAAATCCACACTGAATGTTCACTGTCATTTTCATGTCCTTCATGTGCCCTGAAATGGCTTGGAAAAGGACCTGTTCCAGAATTTCCCTGTGGTCTGAAGTGAGTGTGTAATTCCCCACCTTCTGCTCTTTCACCTTGAAGGTGGGGTGTGACACTTGCCTTTTCTCTAGTCATGGGGGACCTTCCTTGATTGCCACAGTTTTCCAAAGCTGCTAGAGAGTGGTCAGTTGGCTCAGCACCTTTTATTTTTTTGCTGCCTGCATGGTCCTATGAACTTGTACATGTCTATTTTTATACACTTTTTCTTCTTTGAACATCAGAACCTTTTTTTGAGAGAAAGAGTAACCTTTATACAGTGTAGTGAATTTGAATATTTCCACCATGCAAGTGTTCAATGGTAAGCCCATACTGGCATACTGTGATAACACACATATGTTGGCACTGAGTGATAAACTATGGAAATATCCATATTTCTAGTAATTACCTCACTCACCTATTGCTTTAGTATTCAAAGGTTCATTTTACAGGCCAAAGTGGCATTTAAGTTGCAGCTTGCTTTAGCTTCTGTGTTGCCTGGGGCTTGAACCAAAAACACTGTCTTCCTTCCTTGTCATTGCTATGGGATGGGAGCAGGAACTTCAGCTTTATTTCTGAGAATAATGGAGAGATTCGGGTAGACAAATACAGAAGTTTGCATGTATTAACTAATAAGGAGATTCTCAGTCTCCCTGTCAACTACTGTTGTGGTGTTTTCTGGAACTTTGCCAGACAACATTTTGTTGCAGAAAAGCAATTCAAAGTGTATGAAAAACTTTGCTACCCATGACTACCTTCACACTCAATCTCTGTTTAAGTGCAGATTCATAACTACAACAAGAAATCTACTGCAAATCAAAGCAGCTAAGTGAAAGTTGCAGAACAATTCTAAAAATATATGCACTTTCAATGTGAGTATGTAATTAAGATCTTTATAAAAAGTATATATGCAGACAGGCGTAAAAACAGGAGACATTTATACATCACTTTTCCTGGCATTTATTATTCTTTTGATCTTTTACAGTTTATTGATGCTTCATAGATGTCCAGCATTATATATGAAATTAGAATATATTATAACTATATTCCACTGCATAATGTAAATGCATTCCAAATTCCAGCTGTAATTGTCAAGCATATCTGATTTGTACTGATAACAGTGTGAACTTGCAGAAAAAAAATGATAGGATTTGAAGGGAACAGGAAAGGCTTGCAAGGTCTGCAAACATCTTGAACTAAGCTCTGAATGATTCTTATAAAAGATGTACTCAAACAATTAAAATTGCCTTCTGTCAGTGTTTCAGAACTGGGTCAACATAGGGCAAACATTTATCAGGTATGTTTATTAGTCTGTGCCTAGTTTGTCATAGACTTACACTTCAGTTCCAAAGAATAAATTTGAGCACAAGGAGATGCAAACCATTACATAGCATTCTTTTCTTTGCCACCTTCTAGCGTTCCATTAGCATAGAAATCCAGTGTCCTTAAGATTAATATTGTCAGAACTCCTTAAGGATTTGTAATCTGACAGTCAACCTATCCTTTGTTATTATCTTAAACATTGTTAGATTTCTCTGTCAAAAATGTTCTAAAACCCCAGAGGGCTGGACTGAAATAATTACATGGCATACATACATCTCTCTAATGATAAAGAAAATATGCCTCAGGTTGTAGTTAAATGGAAACCTCTTGCACTGGTAGGAAAATGGAGACCTAATAGGACATTTTCACCTCTACCTTGCATAAGTGAAGAATCTACTTTTCCATAATAGAGAATGCATCTTCGGTAACCTGAAGTAAAATTAAATGCAAAGCTACTTCCGTACCAGAGCAGTAGCATTGCCTATCATTGCAGCTTCAAAGTATTTAGAATTTAGGCTGTAAAAAGAAAAATGGAATAGGCACAATGGCTATAAAATGAACTGTGGACCAAAGTTTGCCAAATCTCTCCTTTTAAATCATACACCTTTCATTTCTTTTAAAACCATATACCTCCTACTGTGTCCTTTGTAAAAAATAAGAATGAAATTTTAGTCAAAGAACTGGACTGTGAAACACAAAGACCAGTACACAGAACTGTTTCATCAGAAGTGTTTCATCAAAAAGTTAAAAAAAAATGCTATTTTCTTTTTAACAGGAATACCTATAGATTTGATGATTTTGCACAAACTCGGTTTAGGAAAAAATCCTGAAAACTTTCTTCTATACCAGCAAAACATCAGTTTAACCATTTTTTGGATAGGACTTTTTTTTTTAGCACAAAACAAGTTCAAAAACTCAAGATCAAAGAAAAATACTTTAAATTTAACAAAGCATAATGCTTTTATCCACATATGAATTTTTCAATAACTTTTCATAGGAATTCTCAATTGCTCTCATTCTATATTCCACAAAGAAAAGTCTGAATTAATAGAATAAAAATTTGATTTCCTTTTGGCTCTAGTTAGTGCCTACCTC
Organism: Harpia harpyja; assembly: GCF_026419915.1. Taxonomy (NCBI): domain Eukaryota; kingdom Metazoa; phylum Chordata; class Aves; order Accipitriformes; family Accipitridae; genus Harpia; species Harpia harpyja. The sequence continues at coordinate 29,336,233 of NC_068949.1, read as the reverse complement.
AACAGTAACTTTCTGCACAACCTTGGGAAAACTTTTTAATCTCACTCAGTTCTGTCTGGGAAAATAATAGTTCCTCACGAGCGCTACAGATTGTAAATTAATTGATTTTCTGAGATGTTCTGATATTACAGTGGTATCAGCACAGCATACCAGAAATCATTTGAGAATAATTCTTCAAGAATTCTAGTCCCACAGTTTTTTCAATAAAGCCATGTCATAACAGGTCTCAAGCACAACATAATTGGAGCACATTCCCTTTTCTGGCTTTCTGCCAAGAGTGAATTTCACCCTTGGTGAATTTTACTGCTTGCTTCATGCTACCAAATCCATAAAACACCATCACTCTAAAACAAAGAAAAAAACCCACAATTTTTGCCATCTAATAGTATATTAAGTTGCAAATTACTGAGATAATATTAGAAGACCTGCAAAAGTAACATCTCAATTCACTAGAAAAAAGAGAAAACAAAGTAAGCAGGTTTATACTTTAATAAGTATCACCTAAGGACTCATCAGTGTGATTTACATTTTTAAATGTAAATGGGTTGTGTCCTTTGTTTCTGAAGTCACAGTTTCTAAAAGTAAATATAGAACTTTATTCACATATTACAGTAACTGACTAAGTTTAAAGCTGGATAGTGAAGGAGAGCTCAGAGAAGTTTAGTATACTTCTAGAAAACTATTTCAATCGTCTATGGATTTTGTGAGTGACAGATTTTGTGAATCCAGTCTATAGTTCCACGCAGCTGAGTACAAGTCTCACCTGTTTATCGGTAGCCTAGTATTCGAATAGCTGGAATACTCCAAGCTATAAATTAAATATCATAGGATACGTATATATTTATTAAATATCATTATATGTTATTCTATCTATCTTCCTTCTGTGGACAGCCAACATCACTGAAAATCATGTGCAAGTTTTAAAATCTTGAGCTCTTTAAGTAACACAAAGAAAAGTTACATCTACCAGACTACTTAGTGAGGTGACTGTTGAATGAACCTGAATGAAGAAAGCAGCAGTTTGGAGTCAGTTTGACTCCTGTGTTCTAATGAAAGTACACACTATCTTCCTGCAAGCACTCTTCATTTCTGCCAGAACTACTGTTGCTCACTCTCCACAGATAACCTTTCCAGACATATATGAGAGTTGTTATATTTAACTGAAGCAAAGAGGTTGTTCATTACTAATTATTTGGACTGACAAATCTCTAGAACCAGAGCAATGTTTTCAATACACACGTTTAATGTCTAACAGGATAATACTCAAAAATCTAAGTTTGCCTTCTCCAGATGCTATCACAAGTCACACAGTAAAAAAATGAATCAGTCATGGGTTCTAAAAGGTAAGAAAGGAAGATTATTGTCATCTGTTGTCACCTGTCACGTGCATCATATAGCATACAGTTTCACACAAACACGCCCATAATCAACCTTATAGCTTTGAATTTACTGTAATTTATTAAAAACAAACAAAACCCAAAACATCAAAAAATGTTTCCAGATTTAAATATTTGAAGCAGTGAAAAATGCACCGATTGTTTTGCTTTCCCAAATTTCCCTTGTAAAATACATATAAAGTACCTAATCTGAATTTTTCTAGCTCCAGATTCCAGCTACCAGATCTTCTTACATCTTTATCAGATAGATTAAAGAGCCGTTTACCACCAGAAATTTTCTCTCTGTGGGAATACCAATAGATATATTAAATTGCTTCTGTTTTTTCTTGAATAAAATAACTAGATAGAGCTTCTTGTCTTTCATTCCAAGTCAGGTTTTCTGATTGAATCATTGTTGTGGCTCCTGCAGGAACATTTTCCACTTTTTCAGCATCTGTTTTAAAGCGTGGAGGGCATAGCTACAATGGTCTCATTAATGCAATGTAATACAGCATCACTTATTTTACTCAGTATTTTCCTACTTGTAAACCAAGGAACTTTGCTTTTTACTTTGCTTGGTAGGTCTTATATTTCTGGCTCTGCACTATGATCCCTAAACCCTTTTGGTATCACTGCTTCCTCAGGAATAGCTCACAACCACTAAGTCATTTACATTCTTCCTCTTAGAGTAAGAAGAACTTAAAAAGAATTGATGGGGTGGGGAAGTGGGGTGTGTGCAAATACTGTCTGATGGCTAGGCCATCAACCTGGAGATTCACTTTCTTGCTCCTGTGTACCCTCGGATATGTATCTTTGGGTTCAGATCCTTAATGTTATGTAGATGTTGACTCCAAATGAAAATGTATCAATGAGAGTTTGTTACCTAAATACTTCTGAGATGAGGATTCTGAACTTCAGGCTTACAATTCAAATTTCAGTCATGAGACTTGTCACCCAGGACTCCTAAAGCCTGCTGTGAGAGACACCTTCCCTGCGTAAACTGGCCCATCCATAATCTGAATTGTCCTCTGAAAACGTCTATGTTTCTTCACTGACCACAGATCACTAAATTCCTAACACCATCACAACAGACACAAACCTTCACACACTGCTAAATTAAATTCATAGAATGTATCAGTTTTTCAGCTGTTACATCAGAGATTTATTGTTCCAATTCTGCACATTATCAAAGAATGGTTGCTGTGATAATAGATTGTAGTAATAAATCATCAAAGTGGTGCCATCGAAAATATACTAGGAGACAAGCATTCTATACTGTATTTAGTGTAAATTAGAGCCTTTTTAAAAAATTACTCAGTGAAAACCTTTCAGATAATTCCAATACAGTAACATACTTAAAAGGAGTTTAAAAAAAAAAAAAAAAGTGTTTTAACACAGAGTATTTTCAAATGAAGCCAGGAAAGATTATCAACCTTGAAATACCAAAGACTAATAATCAGCAATTTTAAACTTCATGGATTAAATATGTGTATATCAGATCTCAAAGAATGTCTCATTCTTTAGGAATTTTTCTGGAACAATAGCTTAATAACATTTAATCATAGAAATAATCAACAGTTCATAGTTATTTAGCAGAGAAAGGATTATCACAATCAGATAGTTTGTTCTTCTGTATCACACAGACGGGAGGATTTCCTTGAACTGATTAGTTAGAGCTTCGAAGTCCTTCCTTTCCAATCTTATCAGCACATTGTGGGTCTTCTCAGAACCTCTTTAATGTTTTAGCCTCTTCCTCAAACTACAGGTTCCAGAAGGGAACCTAGTATTCCAAGAACAGTTACTGTCCTGTTCACACAAAGGTAACATCCGTCTTTCCACCTCTTTTTGGTATTATTGTGCTTTTATGTCTTAGGTCACATTAGCCCTTTAACTCAGCATCACTATGATGTTCAACCAGTTTTCCACCCTGGCTCCAAATAACTTTCAAAATCACTAATTTCCAGCATACCATCTCCCACTTCATAGGTGGGGTAAGCATTCCGAGTTTCTAGATGACTTTACATCTAGACATAAGAAATACATGTTATTTGCTTCTCGTGATTGACTAAGAAATACCACAGAATTTTTTTGATGGGGATGCTATAATTAGGATGTTTATTATAGTAAGGATGCTTATTATAATCACTCAATGGAGACACTCGATTTAAAAGTAAGAGCTATGTAAGGAAACTTTAAAAATTTATCTTTCTTACTTGTTTTGTTTTCTGAAACAATATAAAACTGACATGTAATTAAACAGGATCAAAAGTTTCTGCTACAAAAGGAGCATTTTGTGCACGTTATACAACTGATGAATAAACGTCAAAACAACCTGCTGAGCAGTTCCTTTTTTTTTTTTCCCTCTTTGTAATCCATAATAAAGCCCAGTGACAGTATGTCCCCCAACAGCCTAAGTTTAACAAATTGTAATAGGAATACTAAATCAATTCAGTTCAATTTATTTAAACAAGACAAACCCCCTGAGGAGGCCTTCATGCATTCATTCAAATGACAACCTCCAAAGTTCGGACCTAAAATAAGCAGTGGAAAAACAACAAAAAAAGTGGTTTAAAAAGTATATCCAGTGTGCAAATGTTTTATGTCCATGGCGGTACATCTAGGACTTTATAAAAATGAAAACTAAAATGCAGATCACTGAATACCAGTGAGTTACTATTAAACAAACTATAATTAGGACCATACATCAGAAAATTTTCATTTTGAATGAATTTAATACATTTAAATGTATCAGTGTCTTTAGGATGCTGATATGTAAAATACAAGACTTTGGAGTCTTACAAGTAAGCATTTTTCTGTAGATGAATCTATGAGTAAATGTAAACTAACACAGGTAGAATCTTCATTTCAGCATAATCAGTTCAGTCTATGCATGGGTCCCTGAGGAAAGCCCAAAGGTAAAAAGCAAAATAAATCAAACAGAAATATGGCACATTGGTTGAATTTTAAGTAAAACTGGCAAAAAGTTATGCTACGTACATGGTCACTGGAATGAATTTGTAGCAATGAAAAAAGGGAAACTAACCCTAAGTGTCTTTCACAAGAACATAATCTCTTACTAATGTAGAGAAATAAGCTCATTTTATTCAACAGTCATTGACAAAGTAATCAAGAAAATGCATTAAAAGCTAAAAAATAATATCTAGGAAAAAAAAAACCCAAACCAAAACTATTTTCCAAAAAGGACTGTGCTCAAATGGCATATTTTGCAAAACCCATTCAAAGTCATAATGAAATGGGAACAGTTTGTTAAATCTATTTTTTAGGCAATCAATTGCACAAGGCTCAAATTACATTGTACTTCAATGGGAAGGTCTGTGACAGATGGCCCACTAACGCAGATTGCAAAGTCATCTGCATAAAAACAACACTGGAGTCTACAAGGAATCACAAGGACCACTAATTTGCTTGAAGAGGAAAGAGTATCACAATACATGGAACCCTCTGAGGCACCTTGTTAATTATTGCAGGGTCACATTTCAGTGTAAGATTTTGTTCTTTACTCTAGAGCTAATTTACAGTCAGTTTGGTGTATGGTTCTCAAAGCCCAAGGCCAAAAAAGAAATTACAGCAAAAACTTGTGAAGGACAATTTGAGAGTTTTCACTAGCAGAAATCAGTTTGCCATTATTGGTGAATAACTAGAGACTGAAAACCAGTTCCAGTCAAGAAACAGCAGATCATATGATCCCAAGATCTAAATTCCAGCCTATAAAAAAGGAAAAAAAAAATCCCATTCATGTTAATGGCAGTTGTGCCATTCATTCCTAGCCTAAATTCGGTCTGCAGTTTGAAATAAGAATTTTAGACTTTATTACATCATTCAGACTTTTGATTTGATTTCAGGTCATGTGTTCCATACTTCCAATCTACCAATTTTTTAGTTAAAGGAAATAGCACTTTGACCACCTGGAAAGCAGCTGCACTTTTCCACTTGGAGCACATGCAGTATCTGTTCATATCCTATTATTGCCTGACAACGAGATGAGTAACAAGATCCAAATACTCCACATGCTCTTTGGGAACATCAGAGCTGTGTTGCTGGATTCACATTGTGTTGTAACCCTTGAAAACAAGTGTTCTTCTCCAAAAGACTTTGCATCCTCATGCCTTCAAACTGTACCATACAAAAGGATATAGGACATCCCACCTGTGCTGTTCACCACAACAGGATAAGGAAAAAAACGTGCACAGGATGAAAGAAGAGGAATGTTCAGAGTTTTCAGGGAGGGTGGAAAAAGGAAGGGGAAACACATTAACAACAAACACCAACTCCGAACTATCCTAGGCACTAGTTACAGCATTAAAAATAATGTTTTGTCTTTCTTGGGTCATGGGGGGTTATAGACACTGAGAGCACTTTTCCCCTAAGCAGGAGAGAACTACATCCACAGCACTGAGTCAGGACCTTGACTCAAGACTGTTTCTTTCCCAGCTTCCTCAAGACAGGCAATAATTTTGTTGTGAAAGTTCAGAGGAGCCATATGAAGACAGAATTCAAACACATTTTGCAAAGAAAACCTTTCTGAATATCAAGACCAAACCTTCCTTATTAAACTGAAACTTCACTAGGAGCAGTATCAGACATATAAGTCTGCTTTTACTAACAGATAACTTGATTATCTGTCCAATTAGGTCACACAGCCCAATTTGTAAAACATCAAGAGCTACACGTGGCCCCCTTCTAGCCCCCCTCCTACTCAATTTCTTGACTTTCAGCTCTGGATGATTTTTCAAAAACAAAGTTTCTATATACTAGAGACAATATCCAACATAAGAATATTCTTGAGAATATTCTGCCCGTGAATCTTTTCATTACAAACGCTTCCTACTGCTTATTTCCTCTCCTATCAGTAATGCCAAGTTCATCCTATCCTCAACACACAACCTAGAACTACTTGCTTTTATTGCTAGCCATACTGTTCAAATATATGGTACTATTGTTCCTGTAGCTGATTTCTAATTGTGCCTTTGTAACTTCAATTTGAAAAAAGCCCCACCAAACACTTTCGGATTATCAAATGTAAAGCAGATTTTTTCAAAAATCTTTTGTCTAAGAACTTTTGATTCATAGTTGTCCTTCACCAAAACTTAGATAATTTTGCATATTTCTTTTGTTACCACATTATCAAAAGCAAACTGCACAAACATGGATCTTTTAAAAATGCAAAACAGAGAACTTGAATTTAGTTGTTAAATAATGACCATCACTCATACTGTTCACTGATATTCACTGAGACATCTTTCTCAGTTACTATTTCTGGATTTCTGTCTGCCAGACAGCACCGGACTGATACCCTAACAAGCATCATTCACACAGATCTGAATTCAAAATAGGGGACTTGAAATATTTTTTCTTTTCAAAAGTAAGTTGAGTTAGAAGTAATGTTCTGTCAAGCTGCTTTGAACTAGTTGATTCTGACACCCTCTGTTGTCAAGATGACACTTGAATTGATGAAACAACTGCACTTTAAAGTGAAACGGAGAGCCAAATTGGCAGCCTACCAACTAAAAAATATGAAGAATATTAGCTACTCATATTAATAGTTCAATTACCTCTAACTAATAAAATAAGCTGAAATGTTCTTCTTACCATAATAAAAAAGAATATTTCTTAACACAGTATGCATCTCTATCGATTATTGTATTTCAGATATCACCATATCAATAGGTAATATAAATAGGAAAAAAAAAGGGAACAATTTATTCTTTATTGCTCCTCTCTGACAAAGATAAAGAGCTGAAGCCTTTTAGAAGCAACATATTCTGTCCAAGTTCTCCTAAATTTTCAGTGCCAGGAATATCAGCTATTTCCTTCATTTTCCTCAAAGACTCTGGCAAAGCCTGGAGTTCCTAAATAGTTATACCACATGCAGCTTATGGCTTCACAGGTTAAGAGCTTTGAAAAAGGCCAAAGTTATCTTTCATGTTATTTATAATATTATTAGGTGTATTTTTAGCCAGACATTTTTAGCTTAATGTTTTGGTGGTTTTTTTTTTTCCTACAGGATTAGAGGCAATGACTAAAATGTGCTATGAAGAGAACTTTTAAAGGTCATTACTAAAACACAATCAACTGCACCTAAAAGAAAATTGTAACTGTCATGTTGTGGATAATTTAAAAAGAACATCTAGTAAACTATAATAAAAAAGACATTCTCCCCCATTATTTCTTTAAAAAGGGACTATCTGAACAGTTTGCAGAGCTACCAGGAACTTCTATCTGATAAAATGTTTTAACTGGGAGGTTGAATAAAGAAAATATTACAGGAAACTTAAGCATGGCCAAAGCTGTGATTCTCCACGCATATATAATGCATTTTTTAGTTGATACTGGAGAAAGGAGAATCTTCTGATCCCTATTCTACTTTTTGCATAATGTGCATTGCACAACATGTGTTATGGAGGTGGAAAATAACAGGGTATTTCCCTTGACAAAGATTTTCATTGAAAGGCTGTATATGGTTTGAAAAGTGGGATGCTGTCTATATGAAAGTTATGCACTGACTTCTAGGTAATAATAGTAATCAGTGTTAAAATATGGAAGAAGGTTGCTAAGAATGGAGAAATACACATTTCTAATTGGTAGCTGGGGGAAAAAAAAAACCACCAACTTTGAAAGAGTTAATCCTCTTTTGAAATAAATTAGTTTTCCCTTATGAAACTGATGAAAAAGAAAGTTTGAAAAGCTTGTAGGTGTATTTATAAATCTCAGAATAAATGCAGAAGGCAACTGACTTGAAAGATTGGAGAGCTTTTGTGCCTAAAAATTCTTGCTTATTAAAATAGTTAGTGGCAGACATGAAGGGTTAAGCAGGAAGAGAATGATCTACTGAAATCCAGCAGGGATCTAGCCCAGATGGAAGATTTTTGCATTCCCTCTGGGCTCTCTTCCATGCCCTTGGGATGCCAAACTAATACTGTCTTCAAGTCCCAAAGGTGCCATATCCCCAGAGGCAGAGCACAGTGCGAAACAGACATTCACGCAGACAATTCTCAGAGGCCCCTCCTTATTTCTCTCTTCAATACATGAACATGGGAAAGCCTATATTCCACAATCTGTGACCCCCAAACCTGTAAGGACTGTTTCCTGGTACCCATGAGAATAAACTCAGCATTATTCTACTGTATTGGTTTGTAAATTCATAAGGCAGACTGAGATTCAGTCTTTGCACAGTCCTTACTGTTACTAAGCAAGTTTTCTGCCCTTTTGAATACTGAGCGAGAACTTCAGGTGTTAGCACAGTTATTAACTCCTTGCTATACGTCAGGAACTTCAGCAGAAAACGTACACCTCACTAGTAAGGTGAGAGCACATCAAATGTGAAATGCACCAGCGCTCCTGCCCCCACCCTGGCTTCCTCTCCCTAACAGGCTCCTGCTTGCTGGGCACCACCAGACAGCCCCAAGTGAGTCCAGTGAGCGTATGAAGTCAGCAGAGCCTTCCCTTACCCATGCAGCTCAGGTACAGAGCCAAGTTGTGATGGGTTAACCCTGGCTGGACGCCAGGTGCCCACCAGAGCCGTTCTATCACTCCCCCTCCTTCTCAGCTGGACAGGGGAGAGAAAATATAACAAAGAGCTTGTGGGTCGAGATAAGGATAGGAGAGATCACTCACCAATTACCATCACGGGCAAAACAGACTCAACTTGGGGAAAATTAACTCGATTTATTACAAATCAACCAGAGTAGGGTAAGGAGAAATAAAACCAAATCTCAGAACACCTTCCCTCCACCCCTCCCTTCTTCCCGGGCACAACTTCACTCCCGGATTCTCTACTAACCCCCCAGCGGCACAGGGGGACAGGGATGGGGTTTACGGTCAGTTCATCACACGTTATTTTCTGCCGCTTCATCCTCCTCAGGGGGACGACTCATCACACTCTTCCCCTGCTCCAGCGTGGGGTCCCACCCACGGGAGACAGTCCTCCACGAACTTCTCCAACGTGGGTCCTTCCCACGGGCTGCAGTTCTTCACGAACTGCTCCAGCATGGGTCCTTTCCATGGCGTGCAGTCCTTCAGGCACAGACTGCTCCAGCATGGGTCCCCCACGGGGTCGCAAGTCCTGCCAGAAAACCTGCTCCAGTGTGGGCTCCTCTCTCCATGGATCCGCAGGTCCTGCCAGGAGCCTGCTCCAGCACGGGGTTCCCACGGGGTCACAGCCTCCTTCGGGAACCCACCTGCTCCGGCGTGGGGTCCTCCACGGGCTGCAGGTGGATATCTGCTCCACCGTGGACCTCCATGGACTGCAGGGGGACAGCCTGCCTCACCATGGTCTTCACCACGGGCTGCAGGGGAATCTCTGCTCCGGTGCCTGGAGCATTTCCTCCCCCTCCTTCTTCACTGACCTTGGTGTCCGCAGGGTTGTTTCTCTTACATGTTCTCACTCCTCTCTCCGGCTGCCAAATACCTCCGTCCCAACTTTTTTTTCTTTCTTAAAAATGTTATCACAGGGGCGTTACCACTATCGCTGATTGGCTCGGCCTTGGCCGGCAGTGGGTCTGTCTTAGAGCCGGCTGGTATGGGCTTTTCTTGAACACAGGGGAAGCTTCCAGCAGCTTCTTACAGAAGCCACCCCTGTAACCCCTCTCACTACCAAAACCTTGCCACACAAAGCCAATACACAAGTCCAAGCAGGGGATCCCTGCACTGCAACGGATATCCTGCCTGCCACCACTTCTTCACAGCCCAGGGAAGACCTGCTGCAAAACCTTCTTTGGCACTGGATTTTTGCCACAGCTCTGCTGTAAACCACCCCTCTTGCCATAGCTCCTCCATACTTGGCAAGACCCTTCTTTCCAGTCTCCCTCTGCAAATCACAGTTAGATGAAACAACACTCCTTTCATCCTGGTCTAGATGTAGCATTGCCAAAACATAGCAATAACAACAGTATTCAGCTGAGAACAGGACAGATAGAGAACAGAGGTCAATAAATGCCAATATCTCCTTCAGGTAACTGAAAGAAAACAGGCTTATTGAAATTGGTTTATTCACGTAGTTAGGAAACTCCATTTACACAATTTTTCTGTACTATTTAAAGAAGTAACCATCTGACAGAGTAAAAAACTTATTAATAATGTATTAACAATTGATTACTAGTGAAGTGCAGGACTACCAATTTTTCCAAAGTCAGCCGGTCTAAGTTACAAATGGAATATAAGATATGGCAGGATATAAGACAGGGCAGATTAGAAACATTTCAAAAATAATTCAAAGTTTTTTAGATGCTATAAAATTAATCATGACTGTTGACAGTTATGGTCCAGGGGACGAAGTATAATTTTAAAAAGTATGCAGAGCTCCATCAAAAACCCAGTATGGTTGTAGAAGTGCTTCAAATCACTTTTCATAGTTTAAAAAAAAAAAAAAAAAAAAGAAAAGATAAATACTATATTGATGCCACTACAAAGAAAATTTGTTATTTATGAGACTGTAGTACGTTACCTTTGTGCTTCTCTCCAAAGGATGTCCATGAAATAATTATAACAGAGTAATAGAAGTAGGTTTTTGTGTTAAAATAAATTCAGCTGAGCTTTTCGAGGTGCTGAAGAACTCAGTGTATTACAATGAGACCTGAATCTTTTAATCTCGGTTCATTATCACTATACTGTCTTAATATCTTTATAACCAGAGGTATGTAGCCTTTGCAAAAAAGGTAAGGCACGTGCTCCAGATAAACTAGACAGTACCGTAGTGGCAAAGTGACAGGGTGATTGCTTGATGCCAGTGACAGAAGCACATAAAAAGTTCAGTGTCAAAAACTTGGTATCATGTTTCAGTGATGTGTCTCTTCTACAAGTGAGTGGCGAGCTTGCAAGACTGCCTTGCAGTCTCAAGTATGAGCCTCCAAATTGCCAAAAGAAATTACAGCAAAGAGTGTTAATAGCTTTACTCTTTATGGTAATGGTTCCCTATTTTCCTGCCGTTCCAGATCACGTTGCTTTTTTCTGCTAGCACTCAAGTGCCAGGTACTACAGCCCTTCCTCCAGACACAACATCTACTGCATACACAAAGTATAATGTATGTGTGACACCTCCCAGAATCACATTTAACAACGACAGTAAGTACAACCCACTCTCCCTGGTCAAGTAAATTCCTAAGTGACTCCTGTCCTCATCTGAAAGGCCAGGGGGTAGGAACATGGCCAGATATAGGTCACATTAACTGTTCTAGCAGCAGCTCTGCATTCTTGACAGACACCTATCTATCCCACGAGCCTCCCCACCAAACCATTATTGGCACATATAGCAAAGTTCATTCACGTTTCTGACCTTTTCATTAATTTTGCTGTTCTCTTTGAAATTCCTACCCACCTTTTGCCTTTCAGGAGAAACTTCTAACAGTTAAAGCATCTCAAATTTTGGTCCCACTGAGACTTTATCTGAACAACACTAGATCTAATCGAGACCCAAAAGAGATTTACTGAAGGAAATTCTGCATGCTGTAAGAACAGTTGATGGCAATTCAAAAGGTGGCCAGGACCATAATATAGTATTAACCAATTAAAAGGGGGCTACTGTGCTACTGGACCTGTTACATATTACCAAAACAACATTAAATTTGAAACACTGATCAGTTATGATTACTGAAAATTCTGTGCTATGTCAGTATTATAAAATGTGATAAAAGCAATTACATTTTGTATCCTAGTGTCAGGTAGGCATTTATTTAGTTAATTGTTTCTAGTCTGAGTGTTCGAAAGGATTGTTGAGATTGATTAAAATCTTGTTGAAAGGCTACTGATTTCTAATGCAGAGGAGGTGAGAAAAGCTTATAAGCAGTCCGAAACTTCCAGAGTGCTTTATACACTGCAGACAAAGGGTTTTGATCCAGCTTGTTAAATTCACTAACAACGTTAATGTTTTGGTAGTTTACTCAACATTTCTCTTCAAGGTCAGTGTACAAGCTCTGCATTTTCTCCTCTTCTGTGCTTAGTATAAATGTTTAATAGTTACAATAAAAAGTCCAGAACACAATTACAAACCCTTCTGCTTCCCCGTCTTATCTGGCAATATTCAGATCTGTTCTTAACACAGATATTGCAATTAAATGCCTGAAGTTAGACAGTGTGAATACTCACTTTAGCATTTACTCTTTGTAAAGTGTATTTGAAGCAAGGGTAGTAAATAAGCACACAGTATTTGCTATTCATTCTTTGTTGTCCCTCTATTCAAAAACTTTCATTCATGGAGCAAAACTATAGTAGGTAAGTGAGCCACAACACATTATAAACATTCAAAGTGAGTATCCAAATGATCAGTGTCTGAAAGCTGTTCAACCCTACTGCTGTTATTTGCTGAATAGATATTATACCAGACCATAGTCAATCACATAAATTACAATAAAAGAATACTTAATAGAGAAAAAGGATTAATTTTACAAGATTTATTATATTTATAAATAAATTTTATTTGCCTCAGTTACTCTGACTGGGCAATCAATATCTGGAGACAGTCAAAGTAAACTAGGAAATAAAATTATTTTGCAACAGGATTGTGGATTGTCTAGTTAAGCATGAAGTGTGAAACAAACCTCAGATGAGGGGTTATTTTTTTAATGAGTTTAGGGAAATAATTAAGTACTTGTACAAATGAAAAATAAAAAGAATAATTAAAAAAAATCCCCAAATATCATAATAATTAACATCCTGCAGATCAAAAGCATCTTTGAATATGCGGTAGTGCACAGAATATAATAAAACATGAAGAGAAAAAAAAAAATGAACTAATATGCCATACCAGGCGCACCTCTATTAAAACATACTACTCATTGAGAATGTTGAAATTAAAAGTTATTAAAAGCTACCTAAAAAACATTCACCAAATATACAGTATGATTCAGGTGAGTACTCAAAGTCAAAGCACAAAGGGAATCTTAGAAATACATTCAGACACCACACTTGAAACAGTCTACACACACAGATTGCTGGCATCAGTGAACCATGCAACAGCATTTTGGGGAAGAAAAAATAGCATTAAAAATGCTTTACAATAAAAGGACAAATCCTCTATGACACACTCTATAAAGCAAAAGAGTAATTTCTCCCTGGTTATACAAAGTATTTGGAAAAATGTCATTCTTTGTCTATGATGATGAATAGGTTCTTGCTAGCTAGCAGAGAAAAGTGAAACAAGGATGTTCAGTAGGAACTGAAAACTTTTCCATGAATTTTTATATGGTAATGACTCTACCTTTTTCAGAAGATCCTTCTGAGAATGGGTTATTGAGGTGCCTGAACTCTTTGGGTATTTCATTTATCCTGTGAAAGGGAGAATATTCTTCACATTCAGCAAGCATGTAATAATTTAATGATCATGTAAACCAGTAATAAATGGACAAAAAACCCACACACAAATAGTCCAGCTGTGCGTTGCAAGAAAGTTTGCAATAATTTAATGCTGAAGCAACTACTTTTTCAACTTTTCAATAGGCCACTACTTTTTTGTTTGGGTAAAAGCATGGGTTTACTGTACCTTGCTGTAGGTAAACATCCACAGGATATTTAATAGGAAGCTTTATCCAAGCATGTTGTTAATAGACATGTTGAACTAAAGAGCTAGGAATATAACATCTAGAAACACAGTTTAACTGAGAAATTTGATGAATTACATATTGCTTTTAGCTACATAAGACTCCTGCACCATCATCAAAACTGATTTTCACCCAAGCAATCTGTCTCCAGGCCAAATAAAGGGAAGACAGGAGTCCCTGCTAAAGAAGGAAGGTACTATTGAAAAAAGAAACGACACACCACAAAAACCACTTTGACATTGCGGCGGAACAGGAAAGAAAACACTTGGTAACCTCAGATATGACTAATGCAACCATGAATAAAACAACTGGAGAAATAGATGCTAACTGCTCTGCCAAGCTACAACTGTTTTTCTAGAGTACTCAAACAACTATCTGTAAATAAATAAATAAATAAATAGTGAAAGCTTATTCACATCCCTTTATATGGCTATCGTTTCCCAGTAGAATTCAGTAAAGCATCATTGTCAGCATTCAAGCATTATTTTAACAAGTCTAAGCGAGAGAAGGTGTTTCTTAATTTAAAAAAAAAAAAAAAGTAGAAATTTGGCATGGCACAGGGGAATTATTCTGATCCTTTGGGATCTCAAGCAGACCCCTAGAATTTTAGAATTCTCTGTACTAGAAGGAACAAGTTGCACAATACATCAGATAAATGCAGTGCTTTTAAAAATATTTTTATTGTTTAAATGCACACTGACTTCCCTTCCCCCCCCAATTGTTTTCCCATTTATAGATTATTTCCCATATAGATTGACAGCAGGCATATCAAAGATTATTTTTCTCATTTACTTCTCTGAATTCCATAAAAGTAGCCTACTGCCCCACAGGAGTTAGTGGAAAACAAACCGAATATCCTTGCTATATCAAGTAATTACACACATACCATTTATTTCAGTTCAGTGAAAACTCCTAATTAGGAGGACTCATAAAAGGCAGGGCTTTCCAATATGTAAAGTCGTTGCCAAAGAAACTGGCAGATACAGCTTTGTGAACATAGGCTTATGTTCCCAAAAAATATTGCCATGTCAATGCATAAATTAGTCAGAGTTAGGCACTTAGATATAAATTCATTAACTACATCTTTAAATATGTTTTTTGCTTCCAAATATACTACTGAATAGCTGATTTAAGAGGCCTGCAAACTGAGATAACCTCACAGAGATTCAGGCACTCTCTGCAGGTGTTGGCTTTGAATTGGAAACCAATAGTGTCAGGCTTTGCAGCAATGTAAAGTGGAAAATCACAAGAGGGGTATTATATTCTCCACCTTATAGACAGCAAGGTTGTTGGAGCTATAGTTCATGTTTTCAGAAATAATACAAGATTTTATGCTAAAGAAAATAAACTGTCCATTATTTTAGAAGATATAAAAAGATCGCTTCAGAATATACCTCATACTTGCACCAGATGAGAAGTACACCATTTGAATTCCTAATAATACTGTTTTTATTTAGTATATTTTTATTGTGATTTTGGTAATACTCATATAACTAATTTAAAATTATTTCAGAGTGAATATTTTTAGCCTAGAATAATATTATCCTGCAAATATTTTCAAAATTCTTAGATGGTAGTAGACACGCAAAAGATAATTATGCTTAAAATGCTTTTTGATAGGTATGATCTGGCACCAATTTTTAAGTAACTGAATATGTCCTAGCCCCTAAACAGTATACACAGGGGAAACCAAATCAATGCAAATCACTGGGCAATGTAAAACATAAGTAAAGAATGACCAGGGAAGTCCTCCTTTGTGACCTACCTTTTCTCCCATTCTCTTATTGCTATTCAATTTCAGCCAACTAACTGAAATGCTGCTTTATTGAAATCAACTGGGAGCAGGCCAAAATAAATTTATTTAGACATTCTTGTTCCTGCCCAATCAATTTAAAATTTAATTCAAATTTAATCACTACTATTTCTAATTGCCCTCAGGAAGTGCACTGGAAAAGAGTATCAAAGGCTATGACTTTTTTTTTTTTTTTGTGGTCTTATTACTTGCAGTTTAAAAACAAAGTTATTAGCAGTTCAAAAAACTTACTATAGTTCCTTCTGAAAGTTACATACTGCATTATCCACTTTCATTTTAGGTTATTGACCATTTATCTGCTATTTAGTCCTCATATTTGTGTTTTGTGGAACTGAATTTAAGTGTCATTTAGTCATTTTCATTTCTGCTTGGCACTGGTAGAGAAAATGATAGGTTTCATTACATAAGTAGAATTGTTACCCATACAGTTCTCTCAAAATTACTGCAGGAAAATCTGGTGTTTCCATTTGCCTACTTTTCAGATATGCTTCAGGAAAAAAACCAACCCTCCTAAGACAAAGATTTTGTTGTTGTTCTTAAATTCATGCACATTTAATTACATAATTTCTCTCTTGATTTTTCTAAATGAATGCTAATCAACGTAGTAGGAAAAATAAAAGGTATTAACTAAACCACATGACACTGAGAAGGCAATTTATAGATCTGCACAAATGCACTTAAATCTGTTTGCTTCAGCTGGAGAGAACTTGCAAAGATTCCTGCTGAGTAGCAGAATAAATTTCACAAGACAAAGTTTGTTGTGTCTGAAAAATCATAGGATTGTTTTAATTATATAAAAGAAAGCACCATAAGGTGATAGAGGAGCAGAAGCAGACTCTGAAACATTCTTTAGCTGTGGCATTCATCCACACCTTCTTCCAGTTCCTGCACATTAATCACTCACAGCTATGAGCTGGGAAGTGAGAAGCTATGTCTTTATTTACAATTAAAAATGAATATGACTGAGAAACAGATTTACCATCAAAAATGCTAGGAGAATACCTGAAAAGATACTGATAAGTTTTTATTTAGGCAGCCTTGATTCCCCTCTCATTCTTACCAGTGGAAATCAGTCACCCTGTCACGGAAACTAGTGTACAAGCATCAGTAAGTTATGAAAACCCAGCAAAAACAACAAAACACACACCCCCCCCAACCCATGACCACACCATAAAAGCCCCCAACAACAGAAAAACCAAACAACAACAACAAAACCTAAAACCTTGAACTCATTGTGACTGAAATAATACATTTGTTCAAATGCAATACTGTAGACAACTGACACCTGTTTTCATTTTACAAAACCTGTTCTGTTCAAATCCAGTCAAAAAACCCTTACCAATTGCTAGCTTTATTATTTGCTAGATCTTTAACACAAAATCCTGACAGAACTTCTGAAGCACTAGCTTGTAGAAAGCCATCTCGGGAACATATGGAAATTTTGGGAGAAGTGGTTAAATTCATACAAGTCTGGGAAATTAATTTATTTCTGAGAAAATGAAGATTCTCAAAAATTAAGATCAAGATTACTAAGTAGAGCTTGCAGTTTGCTAAAATAACATTTTTCTAGAAGAATATCTACACACACAGACAAAAAACCCCAAAACAACCAGGTATTTGAGGTGGCATCCCTGCATCTTGCAGACAATCTAAAATTAAACATGCAGATAATGAAATCATCATGCTAATCATTGAAGGATGCTTAATATGACAAGTCTCTTGGAATGTGTCACCTATTCATTACTTTTAACCAAAAGAAATGCTTTTGACCCATGGTAACAAACTGGGAAATGCCCTTCAATAATAAGACAATGATTGCCAAAGCTTTACATGATGAGAAGCAGACCATGAAATTAAGAAAAGAGGAATTTTAAAGAGCTGGCCTCAAACCTACAATATCAAGCAGCCTGTGGAAGACAGCCTTAGAAGAGAAAGTGGCACTGATCCATGAAAGTCCAGTTGTCAGAAGGCATAGGCCTGCAGTTACAAAGCCCGTGATGGTGATCCACTGACGTAGTACCATCCACATCACACAGCGAGTCCTACGGAGTGGTGTAATCAAGAATCCAATTAAAAGATTTGAAAAAGCTGAGCTTCTTACATTTGTTCAAAACCGACATATACATACTGTATAATTTCTTCATACACTCTAGTGAGCTTACATCATGTTTTAGGAGACCAAGTTTTAGGAGTTCCAAGTTGTTCATAAAGGACGTCCGTACAACTTTCACAACACAAACCTTTTCTAAAATGCCAGGCTTCTCAGAGAAAGAGAGGGATTCACTATTCTCCTAAGCAACATTTACTTCAGTTCAGCCTCACTGTACACACTGATCCACACCGATTCAAGGCATCCCACGGTCCCTTGGGTAAAGTGGGTAGACAAGAGTTCAGTTCCAGGTGAACATAGTGATTACTTGTCTACTGGGAAGACTTGCAATGCAATTTTAAGCAAAACATACAATGGCTGGAATTAGTAATATGGGACCTTTAGTCTCTGCCTGCTGTAATTCTGCAGGGTGTTAAAGGAGAAGCATGGGTGGAAAATGTAACAATTGTGAAGATGCCAAGGACCTCACAGCAATATTCTCCACAACTGGACAGGCAACCTATTATACCTGATCTTCAGCATATATAAGTGTTGACAAGGCAGGGCACAAGAAGAAAATCAAGATTGATTTTTGCATATGCTCTGTTCTCATAAACTTTAGGAGACTAAGTAAAATCTGTGTGCCTGAATATTTTGTAGGAGCTGGGCATAGACCAAGTTATAGTTTGAGCACTGAAATAAGCAAAGTAACATACTAGCACTTGCTAGTACAGTTCCCCTTGCTAATGATAGGTTTCTTCTGATCTACTTTTTCTTTCCAGTTTTTCTTTAAGTTTCACTTTGGGTGAAACTTATTATGGAGTAACAAAGTAAGCACATACTGAGAAGATATTAAAGTATGATTGATGAAATCAGCTCAGAGGTAAATGCTTCAAATCAACATCACTGTATGAGCTAACAGGTAGTTACAGTAACAAGTGCAAAATAACAAAATGTTTTGAATGGCTTATGGATTTTCAGGACAGGATAAAAGTTATTCTAAGGATTTATTTTAGTGTTGTTCTTATTGTTGTAGTTTAACCCCAGTCAGCAACTAAGCACGATGCAGCCACTCACTCACTTCCCCTGCCCCCACCCAGCGGGATGGGGGAGAAAAATCGGGAGAAGTAGTAAAACTCGTGGGTTGAAATAAGAACGGTTTAATAGAACAGAAAAGAAGAAACTAATAATGATAAAGATAACACTAATAAAATGACAACAGCAATAATAAAAGATTAGAATATACAAGTGATGCACAGTGCAATTGCTCACCACTCACCAACTGATGCCCATTTAGTTCCCGAGCAGTGATCCGCCGCCCTCCCCCCCCCCCCCCCCCCCGCCAACTCACCCCTGTTTATATACTAGGCATGACATCACATGGTATGGAATACACCTTTGGCCAGTTTGGGTCAGCTGCCCTGGCTGTGTCCCCTCCCAACTTCTTGTGCCCCTCCAGCCTTCTTGCTGGCTGGGCATCAGAAGCCGAAAAATCCTTAACTTAGTCTTAACATTACTTAGCAACAACTGAAAACATGAGCGTGTTATCAACATTCTTCTCATAGCTAACTCAAAAACATAGTACTATACCAGCTACTAGGAAGACAATTAACTCTATCCCAGCTGACACCAGGACACTTATCTACTGTAATTTTACAACAATATTGAGGATCACTGCAACATATGGAAAGCAGCAAATAAGCTTAAGACAGGTCATATCAGACTAATAGGTGTAGCGACTAACTATAACCTGAATTTTAAGGGTTATCAGCTTCCAAGAATTTACTATGGCAACATGGCTCCTCTATTTCCACAACATTTTCCATCCTTCATTTCCATCCTTTCACCTGCATTGGAATTGTCCTTTTTAGAAAACTCACTTTTCCCATAAAATCCACATGTTCTAAAATAGATTCCTTCTTCTAGATCAAGAATAGGTCCTCTGTTTCCCCATGTCCTTCCCATAATACCTACCAAATGCTCAGCCACTTAAGCCTCTGTATCTGTCACCTAGTGCAAGAGACAGATGGTATGAAAATGAGAGCACAGCAGAGGGTGGACAGGCATACTAACAACAGGGACAAGCCATGGGGTAGCAAAGAATATAGTTGAATTTTAACATTTATTCCAATGTGGTGATCTAATTCTTACCTGTGCTAAACCTTCTTTTTGAGAGATATGAATGAGCTGTGTCTTGTATACCATCTCCTGTACAAGAAATCAAGGTTGCAATGTCTGGTCCTTGCTCCACCTCAGTAGAAAACTCACTCTCAGTGCTTTTAAAATTGTCTTTGGCAGAAGGTAAGTGACACAGGGCAAATTAATCCGTAAACATACTTTCTACAAGGTCTTTACCTTTTGTACCCTCTCCCCACCCAAAAAGTTTATGCTTATTTTTGTATGTGTTACGCTGCCCTTTCTTTTCTTCAGAAGCAGAAACTTGCTGCTATAGCAACAGTACCTTTGGTCATTATCTGAGAAAAGCAAATTTGCAATGAGGAATTAAAGGAAGAAGGGCCTTAAAATGTAAGGCATTTCACCCAAATTACACTAACAGTTTGTCCATTAACACTAGATTGTCAGTTGTATTTTCTCAGCTTTAAGTTCCTACACAGGCATACTAATCATGACAGACTAATCATGCAGTTTTCCTTAGCTGTATGTCATTAATGCATTTACAGTTAGCTGTATAAAAGGTAGGCATCTAGTTTAAGTTAATTACCAGACTCCCTTTCTAGTCAGTGTAAGACATAGGCACCTCTAGATGCATTTAATCTGAATCAGGTGTCTCAAATAGGTGAGATGAATTACTCTTTGGGATACCTACTTTTGTCTCCAAGTAAAGAGGTATTCTGATTAAGTAAATGACTTGTAGAAAGTTACAGTTAGACAAGATCAATCCAAGCATCCCTCAGAATCCATCTTCATTAACCACTGTCATTCACACATGATTTTTGGTGCTGCTATAAGCAACAAATTTTTAAAGTTAAACATTTATTCTGATCTCTCAATATGCATGGTAAGTTTTCCTTCGTATTCCTAGTTAATTGTCCCTAAGCTATTGTTACTGAGTTTTCTTAAAGCCATTTCATTTTTTTCTTGGAGCAAGCAAACTGGAATGCCGACTAAAAGTTTTTGCTATGTATATCACAAATACAGCTTGCCTTATTGCAAAGGAATCAAACCCTACATTAAACTGATTATCTTCTCTTCATGCAGTTTGCTGGCTAGAGATTATTATGAAATTTAGACATTATTAACTTGGGCTTCATTAATAGTGACAAGACAGAAATATGAATTCCTGTGAAACATAATTTTCCCCCCCTCAGCATTCATAGTCTACGATCTTTCATGATAGTGGTCTTTTGAATTTTGTGAAGAAAACATAGACTGAAAGAAATATCATAAATAAGAATTAAAGCAATGGTTCAACAGAGAGCTTTTTCGTGATCAAGCTACAGCATACATGCAAGAATCTGAGGGTGAGGGAGACGGGGCAAGGTCATCTGAGTTTACATGAAGTAGAACTTGTTTTAAAAGTTCCCACCATTCTTAGAAAATAGCAATGAATGTAGGGCACTTGTTGGGTACATGGAAAAAAAAAAAAACCAACATGCAAAGACTGAAGAGAAAGGTATTATAAGCCAGTAAGTGGATACTTTAAACTAAGAGACAACTTCAGGTATGTATAGTAATGAAAAAGTATCAAATTGCTGTAGGCTTTAAACTAAAAAAGAACTTCTAGCGCTTACCCTGTAATGAATTTTCTGAATAACACTGATGTTGACGAGCTGATGATTACTTTACATTTTCATAGTAAGGAAACTTATGTTATGTTAGCCATGTGGATAGTAATTGGGTAGCTCTCAAAGAACTCCAGAAACTTGAAATATGAATGAAAAATTTATAATTCACACAGATTTTTCTAATTTACTATATTGTTGTCATCTTGCAGAATAAACTTACTGAAAAATGAAAGGTAATCTAAGGAAATAAAAGAATGTCTGTTTAAGAGTATCTAAACAATACATCACTGGACAGTTAGATTGTGACATTTAATATAACCAAATAAACCAGTTTGCTGCATATTTTTAGTTAAAATTCTTGAATCACTAGAGTAAGATTTTTTTCCTAAAAAAAAAAAAAGAAAAAAGAAAGAAAAAAAAAGAAAAAAATCACATTTCATGGCTATGTAGTTGCCAAGAATGGACAGTATATGGTATTTTATATAGTAAAATGCAGTATTTTGAGCTGATTACAGATACAGAACTAATTAGTTCACCAGTAAACATGAGAAGTATTTATGTGTTATTATTTAAACTTTTCAGATTGGCAAAAAGAGACACTGAAGGCAAAGCAACTTCCCTGATGTCACAGACTAGGAGAGAACATAAAACAACTCAGCCTGTAACCCAAGCTCACTTCCTCTATGCTTTCAACCCTATTCAGAGACGATCTTTCTTTTCTTTAAAGAAATATACAGTAATTTCTGACAGGAACTCTGCATCTTTAATATTAAAACTAGATTTCTGAGTAACTGTAAACTTTAGAGCAAAAATTGTATTATTGAAGAAGTTAAAAGACAGTTCAATGAAACGCAGATTTTTCAACAATAGAAAAAAGTCATATAGAGCAAAGTTTGGACTTCTAAATTTGTGCAAGGGATTTTTTTTAAAATTCATTCTCAACACTCATAATATGCATTCTAATGAGCTGATTAAAATTATGACTGATTAAAATTGAAACAGAAGACCTGTATCCAAAAGCAGAACAAAATGATTGTTACATCACACTGAAGCTAGGTGTTGGGGGGGAGGGGGGGGGGGATATCCATAAAATTCCTGCCTAGGTAAGCTTCTCCAGAAATTATTTGCGACATTGTACAGTAACAGCATAATATGCATAGAAAAGGAATTTCTGTAATCACTAATTCTTTCTTTTTCAGTAGAGTCTCTTGAAACAGCAAACTGTTTCTTTCCAAGCTTTATTCTATGACAGCATACAATTTTTTTAAATGGAAAACTAAAAAACAGACAACACAGAGTCCTTGTTTAAGCAAAAGTGTACACTGAAGTTTATAGCTTTCCCTGAAGAAAAAAACCAAGCAACAACAAACCCCACAATTTTCTAAGGTACATAATACTACCACATTCATAATACAAGTCTGATCCATGGCCTAAACAAGTTGAGTTGGATTGCTCTTGGATAAGAGTTCAGCAGTGTAATTCATCTCCCCTAACTCTAGGATAGTCTTGGACAAGACACTGTGTGTCTGTGTGTGCACTCATACTTGCATGTATGGAAGAATAAGACAGCGAAACATTTTTCACCCCTAAACTCCTGCTTTAACAGCCTTAGAAATTTTAGAAATATTCACTTTTAGGATATAGTTTTCCTTCGACACTCTCTGTACTATATACATTTAGCCATTAATGGAAAATGGGAGAGGGAAAAAAATACATTTTTACCAGTACAAACACAAAGGTTCCAAACCCAAAATTAAATTGGCTGAGTTTTTTAGCTGAGTGCAAGAGTAAAAGTGGAAGCTTACATATAAGAATTAACCTGTAAACAGTGAATTCTTAGAGGCACAAGCCATCGCATAGTGAAACTACTATGAGACATTAAAATCAATATAAAGAACCAAAGAGCTCACATATATCACTTATCTGGACTTAAGATCTGATACAGGCGAAGCATTCCATTAGTCAAAAAGTGATCATTTCCCTGTTAATACCAAGCAGAATGCATGAAAATGAGGAAGAACATTAAGAAAAGAAAGTGAGACGGAAACCATCAAGGGAACATATGGTGCCTAATACAATGGTACCTAAAGGTCCTACATAATTCTTACATCCTATGTGAGAGCAATGATGCACAACTATCATAATCATGTTTGGAGTATGGCCAGTGAATAATTCAGAAGTTTCCTCAGGACAGAACTGGAGAACCCTGAAAAGTAAGACTGACTCACCAATAGAAAAAGAACTTGCTTACAGTTTGAAGAGCAGCTTTGAGAATGTACCAGTTATTCTCTTTCTTTTCAACAAAGTATGCCCCTTTCTTTCCTAAAGACAGAAACACAGAGTACTTTGGCTACCCCACAACTAGTAGGGTAGAAGACAACAGGTTCAGAGCTTTGCAGTTCTGAGACACCTTTTGGGTATCTGGGCTGAGGAAAGAATGACACTCGAACTGCTTAAGTTTAATGATAAATCCCTGCTGCAAAATTAATTTCCACACAATGGTTAACTTGGCATTAAAACCTAGACTCATAGCTCATCTGTCAGAACACCTCAGTCTGTAGCCAGAAGCCTAAATTTTATCCCTAGGTAGGCCATGACTCATTTTATACGTTTCTACCTCACACCCACTGAAAACAAGAAAAAAGAAATATACACCAGAGTTGCGTAACTATAATACTAGATCAAGAAAACACAGACTGGTTCGGGTTTATTTTTCTGACTACACTTGGCATAAGTGAATGGACAGAAGGAATCAAAAAGGGTTAGTGAGAAGAGGTTTGGACAACTGGGGTTTTATAGCCCGGAGAAGAAAAGGCAAGGAGGATGTAACTGTTGCCTTACACTATGTTATGGGGAGTTGCAGGTAAGAGTGAAACAAGCTCCTCTCAGAGATGCACAGTGAAAAGACAGGAGGCAAGAGCTACAAGTTTCATCAAAAGAAATTTGAGATAGATATAAGGGGGAAGAGGGGGAAATATGTATATAATCACAGCGTCTTTAAGCACTGGAAGAATTTCCAAGAGAAGTTGTAGAATTTCCAGTTCCTGGAAATATTCAAAACTCAACCAGATAAGTGGCTGCACGGTATAACCTGACTTGTAATTTAGCCCTGCTTTTTTTCTGTGGTGTGGCTAGATGACCTCCAGACACCTGTCCCAAGCTAAGTTTTTGTATGATTCTAAGTTGCAGCAGACCTGCATACTACTACTACCACCACCAAGCATGCAAAATACTCTCCAGGGGCTCAAGGGCTGAGTGCATGAAAACATTCTCCTGACTAAAAAAATGTATTTTGAATCTTCCTGCATCTTCATGCCCTGTCTTACAACAAATATATTACTCTGAACTGTGTAATCTGTGGAACATACTAGGGTGCTGTCTCAGAGAATCAACAGCTTTAAAAAATGAGGTCTCTCTATCTAGATGACAGACTGCATTTTAAAGACAATCTCATGACTGATACAGGGAGCATACTGTAGTTGTACTGTCTCCTGAGAGGTATAATGTGATTTCTGGAATCCTCCAAGCTGTGCTGTTTCTGAGAGGAGGTGTAGACTGCTCCCACTTGATATTTATATCAGCACAGGCTTTAGATCAGTGGATGATAGCACCATCTATAATATAAAAAAAATTCTAGCCATCACTACTCTGATCAGCTGCTTCTCGTGTTCCCCTCCCTACTATTTTTGATATAGGTAGCAAAAGTACCAGTACCAGATAAGAGGGGAAAGGAAGAAATGTAGAGTGAAAAGGGATTATAAAAAGGCTAAGTTATGAGCCTGCTCCTTTTCCCACTTGCACACAGGACTACTATTGCTAGCTAAATAAGCTGATTACAGCCCTGAGGCATGTGAGAAATGGGGTGGACAACTGGCCTCCATAAAATTCCATAGTAAATGCAAGACAACACTTACTGCCATAAGCTGGCAGGCCAAATTCAGAAGTTCAGCGGTCAGTAGAACTTTACTGCACAACTGTTGGTACTACTCTTAGAGCTTTCCAAGTATTAGTCATCATGTGAACAGGTAGAGGTTTCAGCTAACTTCTGGTGGTAAAAGATAATAAAAAAATTATAAAAATCAATAGAAGATGTAAAAAAAAAGAAAGAAAGAGCGATGGCGGAGACGCACAACATGGATGAAGCCACTGTATAAAACAAACTGGCAGTAGCTCTTCGGAATTCTGGAGAGTTGGAAGAAGGTGCAGATATGTGAAAGAGCTGAGACATGGCTAAGCTGAAAGCATTTAAAGCTAAATACAAAATATTACAAAATCCAACCTTCCTTTAAAAAATAATGATAAAAAAAGATCAGGTCTGTCAGCTTTAAAAGGACATAAGGAGCTTCATAGCACTCATTCACAACAGCAGGAAGAAAGCCCATTTGTCATGGTCCACCAGCCACTGCATCATAGCAAGTGATAAAGGCAATGCTCAGACAAGTGCTGCTGGGTTAACACAGCACTTGTTTGGAAAAGGAGTTCTCAACCTAGAGCACAGCATCCCTGCAAGTCTTTGTGAAAAATTTTAGCAGGGTACAGACAAGTCACATAAATACTTTTCTACAATTTTGGCAAATTAAAGAAAAATCTGACTGAATAATAGTTCATAACTACTCAGACTGTTTTTTCTTGTGTTCCTGGGTACTATAGATGTAAATTTGTATTTATATATGCCTCTTAATTTAAAAATTTTATGCCAAGCAGTAGAAAACCAATAACTGGGCTGAACTTTACTGCACTGACTCTTCAGTAGCATGCAATCCAAACAAGTTTTCATTATATTATATTCTATTTCTGTTTATAAAAATTGCAACTTTAAAGAGATTATTAACAGGTTTAAAGAAGTATTTTTTCCTCTATTTAAAATGATAGTCAATACTACTCAAATTTTCAATGTTGCAAATGTTTATTTATGTATTTCAAATTAACTTAGAAGCAGTACTCATATGTCATCACAGCTCCTAATTACCTGCACAGAGGAGAAGGAAGAAACAAAATTCACTCTTTTCTCTCCCTGGACCATGCTACAGGAGCTGCAGAGTGAATAACAGAAGTAGACGACCAGGGTCATGCACGCAGAAGTGCAATAAAACACAACTGCTGAGTGAAAACGGATGGCATATCTCATTATGGCTGAAGTGGAAGTGCCCTGCCAGTCCCCAAGATGATGCTCTCTGGCCCGCCATCATTGCCTTGAAGGAGATAGCAATGGCTGCTGTTTGAGGAGCACACACAGCCAAAGAACCAAATGGCTTCAGCTGGTTCACAGCTCAGAATTTTGCAAAGAGGGGTCTTTCACCTCCTGTTCGTGAACAGAGTCAGCTGCTTAGATCAAGGAGCTACTACATCTACATGCATCACAAGATGACGGTCCTAAAAATGGTACTCAGCCTCCTTCAGAGAAGAGGCTAGACCAGCCCGTAACCCACACTACACTGAGCAAAAGGCAACCAGCACTGAAACTGTGATTCTAAGACAAGATTTATTTCACACTTTGTTTCTGGAGCCACCCACCACATTCTGGCATTCAGGGCCATCTGTAAAAGTGAAATTAATGCCCTATTGCAGACAATGTGATCCTCCGATTAGTCCTTCCTGTTCACAAATAAGCTTCAAGGTAGGAGTCACATTGTGGCCAGTGGGACTAGAAACTCTAGAATTACTCTACTGTAGACCTACTTTAATGATGTAGGCAAGCGATCTTTGAAAAGTTTTGGCTAAGTCAAAGGTTCCCATTCAAATATATTCTTCAAACCACAGAAGCTTTTCAGGATTGTATAAAAGTATTTAAAAGACAAGAAGAGCTCCCTAAGGAAAAAAACCCCTGTATTTTCATTTAACCAGGTTAGGAGGTGGCCTTAGAAGTCTTCACTGGGCCACAGAATATAGAGCCATTCCTGCAAATATTTAAGTTGGAGAGCACTTCTGCTACTGTCCATTGGCACTTCTACAAGAATGGACAAGTATGAAATGGAGAACTACAACCCGCTCCTCTCTTCTCAGTTTTGTGAGGTATTTTGTAAATTTATCTTCTGTCTTAGAGAGAGACTTCCTATGTTAGCCGTTATCTGAAGTTACTTTGTCACTGCTGCCAAACACATCAGGGAATCGCAAATAAACAAACATATTTGGCTGATTTATGTACCAAGAAGCACAAAACTAAATTCACAAGTAGTGACTTCAAATGCAGTCACAAACAAGCTTTACAGTCACCTCTTTGCACTCAGCTCAGATAATTTGGTGAATGAGGACTTAAACAAATACTCAGCTCTTTTTGGTACTGTAGCATATGATAGACTAGGTCTTTTGGAAGAACCTTTATCAGATAGGTTTATTTCACTAAGAAATCAAAGGACGTTTACATCTGACTTTTTCTATAGTTTAGATTGCTTCTACTTTAGATCATTCTGTCCCAGTAGGCAGTTTAATAAAGGATAACAAAATCACCTACGTAAACAATTACAGTATTTCAGTTCAAAACAAACTAATACTTTTTTACTCTCATAGTTAACATTTGTTCTTCAAGATGCTGAAGACAGACCTAGAACATTTCCTAATGTGGTAAAACCCACAAAGGAACAGAAAAGGGGGGGGGGGGGGTGTTCACAAATTATTTTAACAGCCCCAGCTTGCAGAATCTGCACGTCTTTTGAGGTCAACCACACACAAGCAATGCCCTGTAATTCATAGGAAGAGCAAGACTACACAGATGGCAGCTACCACTGCCTTCTCCAAGTTCTTTTAATAGGGTTTTAAAGCACAAGAGTTTCTCTCAGGAGTTAGTACCACCATAATACACCTACCAGTGCAAATTCCCTGTTGTTCAGTGGGATACAGAGAAGGAAAAAAAAAAACCCACCCATATTGGTTTTCCTGACCTTTTGCTTTCTAGTCCTCAAAGGTCACCTCTTCTCAAGACATCACTTCATAGCGCTTAAAAACACCTTCTCAAGTCTGAGAAGTGAGTATGATAAGCCAAGTGGTGATTTACTCACAGAGAGTTTTCTCAATTCATTCTCTGCAGATACTGAGGTCAAAGCAGGTTACCAAAGTCAGTGCAGGCTACAGAGTAACTACCTCACTAAAAAGCTACCAGACAGTACTACAGTCAAACTGTATGGTGCTAAATCTATCTTTGCAGGGTCAACAGAAATAAAGTTAAAAAAGAAATTGTGTAGAACAGATTACATAAAAAGTAATAAAAGTCATAAAACATAAGCAGCATTTTTCTCACCCACTTGGAGGAACTGCTAGCTTAGTAGCATACTGAACAAATGAAGATAACAGCAAAATAATGTGTTCGTCAAAATTAAGGAAATCCCTGTGGAGCACATAAGAAGAGACTGGATGTTTCTTCACAGGAAAAAAAATTTCATTGCAATGATGTGTGGTGAAGAACATAACATAGTATAAAATAGTAGGTGGAAAGCTGGTTGCTTAATGCAAAAGAACCCAGCATACTGGAGAAAACAGGAAGAGTTAACTGTTAGAGTTAACTTCAGGAGCTGTCACCCCTATATTGCTGTTGAAATCAGCAAGGCCTTTCATTGATTACAGTGAGAAAATGTCCACTAGAGAGCAAGTCTGCCTTTAAATAGCACAGCTTGCTTTCATAATTTTAAAATATGTGTCTGTATATGGGCATGTGCACAAGATAGTTGCATTATTTAAAGCCTGTTTTCCCTGTAAATATCTGAATGAAAATATTAATTATTGGTAAGCATACCCATCAAAATTATGTAAATACATTGAGGAATAATACATCACATGCAAGTCTGACATTTAGATGAAAATAAGAAATCTCTAAAAAAATAATTATTTTTCCTGCTAAAAAGGTGTGGCAAAGTTTAATTGTACCCACAAAGCTGTAAAGTTCATGAATTACACATATATAGCTCCAAAGAGCTAGGTAAGTATCACTTAGAATAAGAAATAAAATTATTCTCCAACTACAACTGCACGTCTGACTTTCCTGGGTGCATTAGGATGCTTACAGCACATCATGTTAATCTGTGATGGGGTATACCATAGGTGACAAAATGTGAGGCAAAGCCAAGGAAAATACATTGCTTACTGCTGTCAGCTTTGTTCCATATTAGATATTACAGCAAGTGGAATCCATTTTACAGAGAGAACACTACAGAATAACCACTGCTCTTTGAATGAGCAATCAGTGTAGAACACAGAAAATCCAACCTGAGACCTGGTACATCATTTCTTAATATACAGACTGTTTCTTTATGGATGATTCTATATGCTTTATTACTACACAGCACACTTAGGCTACTCTTATTTTAACACAATACTACTTCAGTAAGATTTTTCTCAAACTCTAATGAGACAGATGATTATTTTTTAACCATGTTTGATTTTTATTGCAAAAAGGAACATCTACTGTTTGGAGCTCACTTTGACCAACTTTGATATCAACAGCAACAGTTTTGCTTACAGACATTAAGTTTTTAAAAAAGTACCTTCAGGAACATCTTGGACATTAAGTTAAAATAAATGTTGTACAATTAAATAACATTTTAAGTTTAGAAATACCTAAAAGAATTAATTACACACAATTCTGTAATTGGAAACTCAGATCTGGTTCCTCATTTAAAAAGAAACAATTCAATTTATCAAGTATGTAAAACTTATTTGAAGTGTTACAAACTCAAAGTCATTTCTAAGTCATTTGATGATATACAGATCTTTCTGCCCTTTTTTTTTTTCTCTATTGTGGTAAGTCTCTAGTTTTTGGATTATCTTGATTAAAAAATAATCACATTTATAAGATCAGTAATTTGACTTTCTTTACAATTTAAATATCTGAAGATAAATACACTGTATTTTTCTTAGTTTTTCTTTCTCAAGACTGACTGCACAGTTAGTCCCTTAGACAAGGAGGCAACACAGTTAAATGGGAAAACAATGAACTTGCATCACTAACTATTATATGACGACATTCATTATAAAGGTATGTCACATTAATGAACAGTGTGGTTCATGCCACCCGCATAGAAACATTATCAGCAACAGCAGCCCTGCAGGGCCTCAAAATTTGTCCTCACTTTGGAATGTAGAATCAAATTAGCAAAGCTGTGTTCAAAGGATGAGATTCTGTAAGGTTTTTAAACATCTCAGACAGAAATTCGATTAAGATTAATTCAAGCCAAGCTAGCAATTTTAGAGGCGTTGGAAGCAATTTCCTTTCACATCATGGTCGTGTGCTGCTGACATGAATGCCTGGAGAAAAATGTGCTAAGTTACCAGAGACAAGATCTTACTATGGAGAGGGAACTATATTATGTCCTTGTAAGTTTAGTTTTTAAAATAATAACACTAAGGTAACGAGTCTTGTAAAGAAACATACAAAATATCCATCATGCATCATAAATAACTGACTCCAGAGACAGGGCATTTCAAATACCACAATCACATTTTCAAGCTGGTTTGTGTCATCAACTTTTAAAGGTGAGACTCTTCAAAAGAATTTGCTGGATGAATAAGATTTAATCTAATGCCATTTTAGAAAAATGATAGCAGTGCTCATCAAATTATTAGTGCACTGGTAAAGCATTTTGAATCTAAATCCTTCACCACTTTCATTTATTTTATGATGTTGAAAAGGTTATCCTTCAAAAACTGTCAACCAATTCATATAAAAGATTTAATGTTTTAAGGATAGATAAGAGGAAAACATGTCATTATATCTTTGAAAGAAGATGGATTCTAACAACTGTAAAATTATCATTTTTCAGAAGATGGAAGAAGAATACACAGGCTTTTCACTTCATTCTCAGCTCAACATAGGCAGCCTAAAGCTATGTAATTATTTTCCAGACATAAAAAAGTTCAAGGAAAAAGAGACTGAATTTTTCCTATTGAAATAATCTTGTGAATTTCAACCTAAGAATATTTTTCAGCTGTTTTCACTTTGTACTCCCTCATCTTATTTCAGGTTTGGAGATTGTGGTTTTTTGGTTTTTTGTTGTTTTTTTTTTCCTTCCAATAGAGAGGCATAGCTAATTTAAAGGTACTAACAAGTTGTTCCATTTTCTTAGTCACCATTCACAGACCTTTTTAAAGTAGTTGGTGGACCAAAATAAAGAATAAGGAATAAAAACCCAACCTAACAGCTTGACAGTCATTCCCATATAGGCATAAGAGACTGAATTATGCAATGGGGAACTTGGATTCAAGCAAAGATAAGTAACCATGAAAAGAGGAAATATATAGCTAGGAAGTGAATATATGAAACTTAAACAAGCATGAACAAAATTCCAAGGAAATCTTAAAACACATACTAGTAGTATAGCAGTACAAGTTGGTTTGTATCTGTCCTAGCATAAGGATTAGCAAAGATATGAAACAGGGAAACGTTCTCTTTCACCTGCATACTGAAATAATTTTAATAGTGTTTTCTAAGTGGCTGGACAGACAGGTAATATATGGTAAGTACACTCTTCATGGGCAGGGTGGGGAATGCAGATTATTTGCTCCAGTTTGCAATGGTTGAGAAATTATAAAGCAATTTCTTAGCAAACTCAAGAAACTTACCACCTTTGCCACAGGCAAAGTTGAAATGAGAGATATTACTGTAAGTGATGGTTTCTTCATTATGGACTACTGGGAGATCATGTTCAGCTTTCACTTTCCTTCATCAGAGTCTGTCAAACAGTGAGCAGTGGATTCTTCTTGCCCTCAAATGACTCTGCTAGCAATATTTTTAACTCAACACAATCTCTATTGTGTTAAAATACAATACGAACTGTTCTTCTGGTTTCTTAGCTCTTGCCCTAAGCTTTAGCCCTCACCACTCTTAGTGTCAATCCACACAACTCTTTATTAGAACTAGCAGGGGAAAAAAAAAAATCATGTTACAAGAACTATAACTGGACAACATACCTTTTCAGATTTAAGATTACAATTGTGGAAGAAATATGCTGGTCACCTCCTTTCCAATTTACTCTTTCGCCCAACGAAAAGCAAGCTTTTGACAAATTCTAAATCTTATAATTCTCATCATCAGAAGGCAAAGGATCAACATCCTATTACAGATTGATAGAAAAGATTTAGTAACCTGCTCAACTCTGGAATACCCCATCTGTGTCAAAAAAAAAAAAAAAAAAAAAAAAGAGAGTTCATCCCTTCATGCCACTAGTTCTGAGCAAGATGGTCATAAGAGTCCAAAATTGTGCCAGCTAGCTTCAAACATATGTGAATTATGATTAGACAGAGAGGTTATATAAATAATGTGAATGACCAACAATGCTGTAATTACTGTTTTCCAAAGACTGTCACTATGATCTAAAAACCTAGTGCTTTACAACTTCCTAGCTTTCAAACACATTCATTGGTATGAAGAATGGAAAAAAAAAGTTGATTTTGATATGTTTCAATCTCAGTATGAAAGCAGCCCCAGAACAAAACTTCTCACCAGAAAAAAAATAAAAGCTTTTAATATTTGTCATCCTGACTACTTTCCATTTTTTCCCTGTTACTATATATGTCATCTATCGTCTTCAATCCTTTTGCAGTATCTGGGAAATCAAATGGATTCTGAATGACTGGAGTTAACAGACAAATGCTAAAATGGCAGCCTCATTCTTGGTGACAGGTAATTCAGATCCAATATCATTCATGCAATTAATGCTTTTTTCAGCCACCAAAAAGTTTTTCCGTCGTTGAACTTCAGACCATTACCCTTAATCAATAGTGGGGAAATTCCCTACGAGTTGGAGTTTAAAACCATAATGAAGTGAACGTAAGATCAAGTGCAATCTAGAAAACCTCAGAAAAAAGAATGCTCAAAGTCTATCTTGCTCATTAAAAAGACTTCAAAAAACTAACACCAATCATACCTATTGTTGATAAAGATACAACACAGATTTACTTTACTCGCTGTCAGTCATAAACTGTATACAGAAATCATCACCAAAAAAAAAATACAGTAGGCAGTTTGTGATGTGAACTACAGAGAAGGAGGAAGGCTGTTGGGTAATGAACACGTTAAAATATTCAGTAGAAGGCAGAGGGAAGAGATCAAAAACTATAGACAAGGAATGAAAGAGATATTCAAGACAATTTGTAGGAAGATGGCAGATTATTTTGTAAAGCACCTGTAAAATTCCTCATCATGCATAGAGAAGATATTCTTGACCAATACTGGTGTGTCAGAGAAGTGCGAGTTGCGTTTTTTAAAAAGTTTAAATAAAAGTATGTTGTTCCTCAGCTATTTGCCATATCTTGCTCACAAACCCAGGGTCAAACTGCTCCTCAGATCTGCACTGTGACAAAATTGTTTCCATGTGAGAATAGAAAGGAATTTGGAAGTTCTGCTTTCACCTATGATATTGGCCCTATATACCTCGCTAAAATACCTTAGTCATTTGTGGCTCTCTGTCTTCTCCTATTCTTTTTCCTTGGGCATGGAACAATTTAGTTTTCAAAATACAGAAATAGACTAGTCCAAATTATGAGGTTTAAAATAAGAATAGATGGGTAAAATTAAATGGTGGTGTGATATACTCCACTAAATTATTGAATGGGTCCCTCTGGCTTCTATGGCATTATGACAAGATTGTAGATAGAATGACCCTAATCGGAGAACAAACAACAACATTTAGGCAGAGGATGGCACATCATAGATTTATAAAAAAAACAAACTAAAAAAACCCCAACAAACAAAACAATAAACCAAAACAGTTTCCTAATATCGGGAAAGCAAGATCAAGAAGATAAGTGTAACAAGCACTGGATGTGAATGTACATGGAACAAGAGGAGGACATGAGTTATAGATTGTTGTGACAGACGTGTTCAGGCAGTGGTCAAAATGGGCAGTGTTACATACTGGTGATCAACAAATTTATGGGTATAAGGAACACAGAAGTGGGTGGGTATAGTACCAGGGAAAATTCAGAGCTAAAAATAACTTGAATGAGTCAATCTATTGTTTGTATTCACTTGAATTCTCCATCTTGATTTGATAAATGCTGTTTGCTTGAACTCAATTTTCCTCCTAATTTACAGGTTTTTTGCACACTGCTTCAACATCCTTCAGTTCCACAACAACACTACCTCTTGTTAAGCAGAGTTAGGAGTGGTTGCCAGCTCCAGCAGCTCCAGGCTCTCTTCTCTGAGTTTTTTTCCTTTCATTTCCACAGAGCAACGAAACACAATGAGGAAAACTATAAGCAGCAGAAACATGGAATGAAAGTAAAATGAGTAAGTATACAGCCTTAATGAAATAAGAGCAAGAATGAATTATATCCTTCCTCAAACATTGGAGGGTTGTGCACACCTGACAATGAAATCCAACAGTGAGAGAAATAGTATTCCAGAGAAGATATGATAACCTCTTGCAGTAATACTGATCAATGCCATAGTAAATATATTAGCTCTATATTATGGAGAACAATCAAAGTGTAAGGGACAGTGAGTAGAGGATTTTCCAGTTTTGAATTTCTAAGTGTACCCTTTTCTAAATTCTCTAAGTTTCCTTGTATGGAAGCTGTTCCATCAATTTGATCACCCTGCCTGTCTTGCTTAGAACCTTTTCCAGCTCTACTACATCGTTTTTGAAACAGGAACAGAACAGTCCACAGTTACCGAGATAAAGCATGGATGTATAGCCCAGCATTATTATGGTCTTTGTTTTGTTTCCTACTTCTCTCCTGGTAATTCATAACACTTTTTGGTCAATATTGGACTGACATTTTCATGGACCTACCATAATCCCCAGTTTTCACTCATGTGTAGTAATGGCCAGTAATTTTGAAAGTGATATTAGAACTTTTCACTTTCTTGCATGATTTTGCATTTATCTGGACTGGATTTCATCTTTTTACTGTTCAGTCTTGTGTCTTGTTATATCCTTCTGAAATTACTTAATAGTTCACCTTTTTCTTTAATACCCTGGATAACCAGTAATCCAATAAAGCCATCAAAACCTTTTCACCTCTTTGTTCATGCCTTTTCATAATGTCATTTGTGAATACTTTTGAAGAGCACTGGTCCTAGCATAAACTCTTGAAGGACTCTCCTGGTGACCTGCCTCCACTGTCAAAACATCTTCAGTGAAATAGTTTCAGTAATTTCTGCCCTGCAAGGGAATTTTAAGATGGATACTGACTGAAGCCCAAGCTAAAATTTGTGAGTGGAAAAAAATAAATTTCACAGTCACCATGTGTCTGTAACTTGAGTCAGCTTTGTTGTCAAATACTGATTCTCACTTCTGATTTCATTCTTATTTTCAAGAGAAAACACAGGCTCAGTAAAAGTTATCTGAATATGTACCTTATGCTACAGGGGAAAAGACAGAATCCTTGCACTGACATCACATCCTCAGACCAAGATGGAAGTAAGTGTTACAGAAACAAGTCCGCAACTGAAATTCACTCACAGAACAGGCCTAGATATCCATAAACCCCACTTTCTCTACAGTATAATGCTTTAATCAAATGTGTTGAGAACAGCATGGATTCTGTTGAGCGCAGAAGTGGATTATAGAGACTGTAGAAAAAGCAAAAATGGGGAAAGTTTTTATTTATAACATACCACATTAAACTTTGTGAATCATGCAGATGTCACAAGAGTGCTTTGTAAGAAAGTCACCCAAAGATATAAAAATAAATCAGCTGCACTGTCTCTGCTTATTTCCTTTCAGTAAAACAGTGTCTAGGGCTGGAAGCACACCTACGAGTTTAAATGCACTTGCACAATGTGGACATGAGGGATTCAAAATCAGATGAGCATTCATTTGGGTAAAATAAATATGAGTGGTTTTTTCAATATAAAGGTCCTCTCTAAGGAGTCTATTTTTGCATAAACATCAGACTTGATGTAATCAAAACCCTTTAAAAATTAAATATAATTCTCCGGTTTAATTTTCCTAAGCTCTTCATACAGACTCAGTGATGTGGAAAAGCGGCTAATACATGATTTTGATGTGTCTTTGCCTGTCAAAACAACAGAACAGCTCCATGCATGGAGTAGCTGAGACTGTTGAGAGATTCAAAATGAGACACAGAGTCATTTACAAGATAAATATGTAATATGTGGCAGAAATCTGTTTCTATTTGGAAACATGATGAGAAAACAACATGAATGTCACTTTTCTAATCATGCAAAATTGCCAGGTTGACTTTCAAGTCATTATCCCTGTAATCAGATAAAAAATTTTCAAAACCAAATTGTTCCCATTTGTGGTCTCTTGATCATAGCCTATCTAGACTATTCTAACAATACATTCTGTTTAGATTAAATGTTTGCACCATCTGCACCTTAAATGAAAGGGAGAAAAAGGTTTTAAACACCACCCTCCACAAGCCTTGAGTGAATGACAGTGTTCCTCCAAGAACTCAGCTTCACTACAAGCACAGAGAAGCATTCTTCAGAAGTCAGTTTACTTACTCATTTGTATTTGAGGCACAGACTTTCCTCACCACTGAGATAAGCAGTTTCTACTTTTATACAGGGAAAATATGCTCTCCAGCATAAAATGATTCAGACAAAGTGCACAAAGAACATTGCTTCAAATATCTTGAACTTGAAAATACAATCTCCCAATTGTTTTTGGTTTTGAATTTTTTTAAATTATGCCATACACCAGTAGATTCTGATACTAGCTTGGGTGAACTGAATAATATTTCTTCAGTGGCCTGCATAAATTGATTGGTTTTATGTGGAAAATGATAAGAGAGACAGTAAGAATAATTCTTTGAAAGATCAAGTTTGTTTACAAATCATAGTTGACATTCTCAGTGAATGTATTATTAATTATTTGTAAAAAAAGAAAAAACAACAAAACCCAAGCCCTATTTTACAATTGTTTCAGAGGCAGGAAGGAATGAATGTTTAACAGACATGATTAAATTTAAGCCCTATGTTAGCATAAACTTTTCTATCCATAGAGGATTTCAGTGTAATAATTGCTCTAGGTGAATGATACAGACAGAAGGGATCACTGAGTACATGAATAAAAATATAAATATATCTTACATCTAAATATATATAAAAATATATTTATAAATATATGTGTTTAAATATATTTGCTTAAAACTACTTTTATATACATAACTCAGACTTACACTGTCTACTTACTTCAGTAGTTAAAAAACCAATCTAGAGGTGGTGGTGGTAGTGGTAACTGGTGATCAAGAAGCAAAGGCACAAGCCATCCTGCGGCACCAACTGTTTAAAAACCACTTGTTAGGCTTCTCTAGTTGTGACCAATCAAATAATCATCTATTTTTGGAGTAAAAAGCAGTTTCCCTAACATATCAAAGTAGCAGAGGCCCTAGAGCCCATGCCAGAACTGTTCTTCCTTGCTTAATTCATAGCAGTCTGTAGACACAGATAAATTAAAAAAGAAAAAGTGTAGGTCAGAGAAATGCATTGTGAGTTGCAGACATGATAAAGATGGAGGCATGTAAGAATTCAATTCTGCAGATCAAAGCTTACTCTTATTGTTTGGTTCTATATGAGAGTCAGAACTAAGAATCTAGCATTCAGCTTTATTTTGAGCATAGCCTAAAATTAAGATGACAACTGCTTTCTGCCATTAGAAATAAAACCTCATGAAAGCAAGAGGTACCAAAGCAGTTAGGATGCTCAAATACGGTCCCGAACTCAAATCTGTCTTAACCCATTTGACATGAAGCTGATGTGGGACTGTGAAGTATTGTAACACTTACATTGCCAAACTTACTGTTCTAGCTTTTGTAGAAGAGCCATGGGATTATGAAGAAAATAGGTGACATTAATATTTTGCATGTCATTTAATATACTGTGATACAGAACAATACACGTAATATATATACAGAATATTCAATGATATGCAGGATATGAAATGAGTAGCTATGTTCTTATGTGTACAGACACACAACCACTCCTATTTAGGACTATCCTGTTTATGTTAAAATTAAAATATGGAACACTAACAAAAACATGTCGGAAACACATGTGAAGCACTATAAAAGCTATAACGCAAGAAAATCTCTAGCCACATATGAACTATAAATGTGTTACTGAAAATTGCAGCATTTGTCTTTCCAGCTTTCATTATCAAAGCCATTATTTTCTCAGCATGTTCAGTAGCAAATTGCACTGTTTTGAAACTAATAAAGTCAATAACACTTAGCTATCTATGGTATTACAGGAAGAATATTAAAAATACTAACAGTAAGTAAACTTAGAAACATCTGTCCAAGTACAAGTGGTTTCTGCCATTATATTTGTCATTTCTAGTGAGAAGGCTTAATCCTTAGAAGTTTTGAATAATGTGGATCTTATAACTGCAAATTTAAAAAAAATAAAATATATCTAATTAAACAGATGATTAGCAATGCTCCCATCTGCTTCAGCCAACAGTAGAAGTATTTACAGTGTTGTAACATGAACAATTTACCAACAATATAGAACTTGTCCTATCTTGAGAAACACAATATCCTCCACTGTACCCCAAACCAACCTATTTCTAACCATACATCTAACTGTGAAGAAGATTATTTTTAACCAATCTTCACATACAGTATTTCCACATATCTAGAGAGGAAATCAGTACAAATATATTTTAAAGTACCTGCTGATACCATTTTGGGGTGCTTTTACTTTTAGAACAAAATTTCTGTTTGTGAATCAAACATTAAGATTGAGTATTCAAAGGCAGAGATAAATACATTATCATATTTATTACTGCCCAAGCATTTTAGAAGTATGCATGCATAAATCATGTCGTACAACTTCCCACAAGCAAGTCTTTCCTAGCTGGTCTTGATAGGGAAAAATGGAGTGTGTATGCCATGCATCGCTATTAAATATCTACTTTACTACAATAATGTATTTCTCTTCCTCTGTAAAACAATACTTTTTACTAATACCAGGACATTCAAGTTGTAACAATGCACACATTCAATAATTCATCCAGCCTCTGTAAAATCCAACTTAATCTCCAAACATGAAAGACAGTTAGGCTGCAACTAAAGGTACGTGTTTTGTTCAGAACTTGCCTATCTCATTGTCTTCAAGCTGAAAAACCAACTTTATCATTCTTCCAAATATAAGTAGTGTTCTAATGCCTAATTTTAATTCTATTACAACGTTAGTTACAGGTTGAGATTGTCACCATCCTAGTTCTTTTTCATAGTAACTTATAACCTTCTAAAATTCTCCAGCATCCTGAAATGATCAAGGCCTACTTATGTTACTGCCTTTCTACCACTTACTGTGTTTCAAAGGCAGGCCTAGTGTATCTTCTACTTACTTCAGATACAAATAATCCTCTTCATACGCTTAAAAGTCATTAGCTATGGACAAACATCTATTCCCCCCCCCCCCCCCCCCGCCCCAACACAGAACACCATAGAATTAATAAAAGCGACCTCTGAGTCAGGTTTTCCGGATATTTTCAAACATGAATACAAACATTACTGTCATATCAATATAAAGGACTTTTAAAATTACTATTTTTTTTAAGCCTTCAACTCACCAGACTTGTGTAAGATTTGTGGTCTTCTTTGGTTAAGCAACTCCAAGAACATAATGCACTACTATGTGGCCAAGCTGCACCCATGATTGTAACAATGGATTGTAAATTGCCTCCTTAAGTGTAGAACCTGAACATCCCACCTTTTGCTTGTTAAGCAAAATACAGATTAAAGAACAAATACTGTTAAGAATAAAGAGAAGTATATTCTAAAATAAACAGGATTTCCAAATTATCTCTGGTACAGAGACTCATCAACCCCTAAACCAAAAAGATTCTGTAAATATTTCTAGAATCTTAAACTGAGGAACATATGGAAGCAGAACCTCTGATAGTTTTTAAGCTGCAAAAGCTAATCTGGAATGGTTCTTAATGCAAGTATATTTTTTACAAAATCACCGTATGTCAAATAGTCTTAAGAAAATAAAAAAGAAGC
This sequence comes from Harpia harpyja, assembly GCF_026419915.1. Taxonomy (NCBI): domain Eukaryota; kingdom Metazoa; phylum Chordata; class Aves; order Accipitriformes; family Accipitridae; genus Harpia; species Harpia harpyja. The sequence continues at coordinate 29,295,746 of NC_068949.1, read as the reverse complement.
AGTGTTCCTAGTAATGCTGCATATCTAAAAAAGCAGAATATACTAAAATACAAAAATTTCTTGTTTAAAATAATTTTGCAGTAATACTTACTAAGTCTAAAATACAAATTTTGTTAAAAGCAGCTAAATCAAACACAATCAAGAATGTTATTATGTCCTCTTTGTTATTCTTTATGACATTTTAATTGATGTTTTATTCAATTTGCATTTAAAAATAAGTTAGCATTCTTTTAAAAGGTATTATTTGTCTAATAGGTACATATTGCCATGTTAAACAGTTATTGTTTCTTTGTTATAGAAGTATTACAAGGCATGGCTCATTAGCATTACTAGGAAAAGATTGACAACATTGGAAAAATGTGCTTTAGAGATGTAATGAATTTTAAAAGATGATGAAACACGTGACAGAATACAGAGCCCCTTCTAGCAGTTGCAAACAGGCTTGAAATCATTGTAATAGTTCATTTTTATGTCTGGATGAGAAAAAAGGCTGGAGCTATAGAAGGCCTCCAAAATGTGTTGTAATACAGAGTCAGAACAAGGTAAGTTTTGTGAAATATTGTCACAAAGGAAGGTAAATGGTATTAAAGAAGGCACATCATGCATTCTTATTTCTATTCCCCAGTAGTAGAAAAAGGACAATGGAGTATAACAGTTAGTCCTTCTACATAGTAAAAAAATACCTGATTGTCAGTAGATATAAATTATCAAAACTGTGGGAAGATTGAGTTTCCAGACTTGTTTCTATTAGACCAAACGAATGTGTGTTGAACTAGAATTAGATTTAAAAAAACAAACAAACAAAAACCCAAACAAACAGAAAAACAAAAAAAACAATGAAAAACCCCAGTATCTAAGTAGGTGCAGAAAAATTGCCCTCTCTAAGCATCCTAACAACCCAAACCAAAACATTTTTTAAAAGACAACAGATTTTTGAGCTTCATGTTTCTGGTCTATTTGGAGTTTTGTGAACTAAATATGAAGCAAACCACTGAAAGCTTACTATGTCAGCAATTCATCAACAAGAAATATAAAAAACCTAAATGAAACAGGTGTTCTTAATAATGTATTTGTTTAATCTTTTATAGTAGTAATAGCTGGATACTGTAATTCCTTATCTTCACTTTTTTATTATTCCTTGCTTTCTGTTGAAATTATCTTCACTGTAAAAGTTGCCGCATATCCAGGTTTGCGGATTTCTATAGGCCTTGTTCATCTAGAGTGGTTATGCGAGCCTTCTTCCTTTTCTTCAGTTATAGCCACTGCATATATATGTGTATATATGCATACCAAAAATAAAAATATTGTATCATCATACAGTTTGTGTTCTACTCTAAAGCTTAGTATTTTTCATACACCAAATTTCCAACAGTGGTATGTGAGCCAATGTAGTGCTTCCTCAGACCTGACTGCAGAAGACAGGAAAACAACTGTATGACTGATACCATCTGCCAAAAAGGCCAGGGATTGTCAGTTTGCAAATTCATTGTTTTTGTGTAACCTGAATGCTCCAACAGAAGGCTGTGGGAACATCTGAAGCCAGTCTCAAGCATAAAAACAAGTCACCAACTATTTTGTTTTTTTCTCTCCTGCATACAACTTTGACTACAAAAGAAAGGTACAGCGATCATGACTATTCACTGCAACAACTATTTAATTTCCTTTCTATTCATATGGGAGCAAACCCAACCCTTTAACCACTGTCCCCTCTACAGCATGACTCCACATATCCCAATTGCAAAAGACTCCAACCTTCACCTCCAGTGAGTTGGTAGATATTATTTCCATAAGAAGTGAGTATTTCCTAGTTTCTTCTGCTAGAATTCTAAATATTCAGTGGTGATATTAAGATCATTCCTCATTCCTAAAAAGATTATGCTTTCCGATATGGTCAGAAACAAGTTTCAGAACCTCTACTAATCAAACCTTCATTTATCGAACTCCATAAAGAAGAAAAAAATGTCAGTAAGCTAAAGGTGTGAAACTTCTTTCAGACTAGTGCTTGTATAGGTTACAGCCAAAAAATTAGCCAGCCCATTCTAGATCCTAAAGGTTGTCTCCATTTGATTCTGCCAAATCATCTTAAATCAGTTTTTCAAATGAAACGTTATCCACAAGCTAATACCTTTGTCAGTTCAGACTGGCGTGACATGACTCCTTGTCAAATTTTCAGTAAAAATCATTGTATTTACAGCTTCTCTCTGCTGCCTTTAGTTTATCAATTATTCATTTTTCCTTTCCAACCAAGAAAGAACCATTTAAAAGTTCAGTGTGAAAAAAACTTTTTAAAAAAATAGAATACATTGCTTTATACTTACTTTTCTTTATCTGTACACCGGAGATGTTAACATCTGCTCAAATGTTACTCACCTATTAAGAAGCTTTAGAGGCAATGGAAGTTCTGCTGGTCATTGTTGTTGCTGATTCTCCTGCTACTGTTAAGGAGAGGAACTACTAGCCTATCTTACAAGGAAGTGTCATGTCTGCCAATTTAGAGAACCTGCTGCAGCTGGAAATGGTAATTGTGAAGACAAGAAGAGGAGTATTCCATTATAAACTGTTTCCTTCTCATGGCTGATCAGCATTAGTAAAGAAGTAAATACATATAAGCATGAAATCTGGCCCTTCTTTAAAGCAATGAGAAAATACCCACTGAATTCAATGAAGCTGACATTTCACCCAGGACGTGATTATACACTGATGACCAAGAAAGTATGGTGTTAAAGTTATACAAGATAAATGTATGCTGCACCTTAAATGCCACTCAGGGCCTGGGTTTCAACCTATGCAATCATTTCTGCTGTGCAAAATGAAATCATCAGCAAAACTTTTAGTACCAAAGCACAGGTTTTTACTTCTACCTTACTTCCACCATCAGGTTTCCCACATGCTAGCTTTCTAGCTTTTTATTTTATTTCCTTACCCCCATCCATTTTCAAAAATATTTTTTTTCTGCCCTTTATTATACTTCACAGCTTTCAGGCTGAGGTTTGCAAAATGTTATTTTTACAGAACAGTATGTGTAAGTACACACAAGTAACAAAACCCCACAATGTTCTATAATTCTGGATTGCGAAAACCTCCCTTATTTCCCCACATATGAGATCTTTACATGTATAAGACTCATTAAAGCTGACTGATCTCAGCTTTGCTTACACAATCAACTCTAGAAGACCAAGCAGAAGAGGAAGTATAAGCCCAAACAGTAGCATAAGGAAGAAGAAAAAAACTGTTTCTTGAACAAGAGGAAAGTAACTTGGGGGACGGATGAAGAAATAGTTTCTTTACAAGGTCACATTATTTCTCAACTTTTAAAAGCTTTTTTACACATTTTTTGAAATAATTTTTATTTTATTTTCAGGATTCTTCAACTGACACCTCTGTAGATGAGTTTCTTCACAAGGAAGTCAGAAAGAAACAAGAGACAATATATTAAAAATGTCTTTTAAAAAATGAAGACGTTTCTATAAACCCTACATTATAAATCAGCTCTAAAGTTCTAAAAACCTACATCATTGTGTGGCATCACATGCAGTTTCTTTTGTGATTTGTTGGGTGCAATTGGCAATTCACATCTCTTCTGGTAATGATATGCCACATAAATATTTCATGCCACAATAATTATGCAATCCCTATTTGTCTGATAGTGGTTGCCATGTATATAAGTACAATTTCTCTGTACTCTGTAGGCTAATTTGAACAACCCAGCATGCCTTGATCACCATAGGAAATACATGCATTTTATATATCCATGATATAATTCCTCTCAAAACAGACAAGCTTAAATTATCACATCTGTTGCTAGCCAGGTTTCTGGACAAAGCAGAAATCCATGCCATTATTTTATATAAATGTACACTCTGTTTTTGTCAAACACTGCTCTTGAAAAATATATACTTGAATATCATAGAAGTTTTGCAGTCAGTACATCACACATGAGGTAGATGAATTCCCAGAGAAAGACTTCATTATTTTCTTAATTTCTACTGGGAGTCACAGAGGTGCCCTTTTCTTTGTCTTTCACAAACAATTAACCTTTTGCCATGTATGCAATTGGCTGAGAGCAATCCTAAGAGGCTCAGAAAATAATTTACAGCAGAAACTGTACAAAGTTAATTAGTATTAGTCTAAGAAGGTTATTTATATATTATCAAACCAAGAAAGTGGTCAGCATGACCCTCATGGAACTTTAAGCTATAGCTGAGTTTTGTTGTCATCAGCTGCGGAACATAAATGCTAATCAGGCTCAAGTACAGATACAGGTCTTGTAGCCATGGTCATTTTAAATCTGAATGTTACAACTGCTGAAAACACTGAAAGTGCAAGCATGTGAAGAAAATAACTCTATGCTATTACTCACTTCTGTTCTTTCACTTTAACTGAGAATTTTTTTTCTTGTTCTTTTTTTTTCACAGATCAGTTCATTCAGTTTTTACAGGTTCTTTCTTCCTAAAAATAAATACCCCTTAGAATTAATTATGAGCATGTATACTTCCAAAGGCAGAATCAAGGCATGGAGAACACAGTCCCCCATTTTAAGTTTGGTGAGCCAGAAAGGGAGCTCTTAGTGTGCTTATTACACCACCTGAAGTGCACACCATTAGATTACCAAATATCTGCACTGGTTGCCATTGAAAGCTAGCCATTTATTAACAGTTATTTGATATTTCCTTTCGGTACCTATAGTAAATGTAACTATGAGCAGTCAGTCTATTACATGGAATCCCTTTCTACTCTTGCATGCCTTATGTACTCATTTAAATTTAACTGACAATCTCACTTATAAAGTAGACTTACACTCCCCATTTGGGGACATACTTGTGTAAGTTGCTGACTAATGAAAGGCAACTCAGAAATCTTAAAATCCAGATCTAACGGCCCACCACCTTCCTGGGCTCCATCCAGACCACAATGTCCCCAAGTGGGGGACGTTGTTTAAGGGGAGACTGTTTTGGTGTCATGTGGAGCCACATGGTTCCCACACATGGGCACAGTTTTTCTGGAAGGACTGAGGCAGCAGCTGATCTCCCAAGAAGAGCCAGGTCTTGACAGGAATTCAGTCATGGCCGTGGCACCTCCACCCATGGGCCCATACTGCTAAACATTGTAAAGGCGCCAGCCCTGCCCCTGCACTGCAGGGCAGACAGGTCAATACTAAAATCCTTGTTTCTGAGGGTGGGGAGAAAAAAAAAAGAAGAAAAGTACCTTCTCCACAGGCTGCTCCCATCCTGGCACATAGGCGTGGCAGCAGACTGTGAGGCAGCCACCAGAGCACAGGGAGCCATTTCTTCACAGCAGAAAACACAGGAGGCCAGGGTAGGCCTCACCCCACCCACGGCCAGCAGAGCCCACCGGCTGGGCCTGGAAACAGCCCGCAAGCGGCCAAGGCTCACCAGAAGCCTCGCCAGTGGGAGACCGGTTGAGAGCGGGGGCCTCTCCAGGTCCCTCGTGACAGAATGAGCTCAGGGACTGATTTCAGCTGGTATAAAGCTTCAGGTAAGGAAGACATTTGAACAAGGGTAGTTAGGAAACACTGGGTCAATGGTACTAAGGGTCACAACTCATCACCAGAGTTTTGACAACAAAAATGGATACGTGATTGAAAAGACTTTTTGTTCTTGGAATGGGGATTTATTCAGCAAAGGTCTCCAGCCCGTGCTGCAAAGGAGGTCAGCGTGGATGATGTCAATAGCTCCTTTTGTCTTTATAAGCCATCAGTCTACAAAGTCTAATTAAGCTTAAGCATGTGATGAAGTGAATTTGGACAGCTGGCCAAAACAGCTCTGCTCTGTGGATCGCCATATGAATTACATTTATCTAGTGAACAATTTCTCGTCACTGATCAGAAGGCCTCTTAGACTCTTTCTGCAACTGACTTTATATCTCAAAATCATTTATAATATAGCTTAAATAACGACTACTATAAACATTTTCAAGCTGAGTCAGTATCTCTGTGGTTGTTCGTTACTGGAAACTAAAAAAAGACTGATCCCTGGTTACAGAAAATCTCAAAAGATCTGCCATATTAAATCATTGCTTTAGAAAAAGAATTAATCTCTTTTTAAAAATACTGAGCCCTTGGAGATTTCTTTTCTGGCTCTCCTGATATTTTTAAAGATTGAGTATAATAAGGATTTTTTTTTTTTTCCTTTTCCCAGTTTCCAACTTAAGAGGAAAATGTGGTTTTGGAAGTTAAACTCTGATTCTAGTATAAGAACTATATTCCACTAAAGTTTAAAAAACAAATTAACAAAAAGACAATATAAAGGACAGAAAATCCAATATAAAATAAATCTTTAAAAAAATTGAGAGAAGCATAGTAGATCAGCAGAATACAGAGCATGTGAAAGGAGAATGGTGGTTTGGAAAGTAGGAAAAAGAAGATAAAATTAGGTCTTGCTAATGCAGCTGTAAATTGGAGGCATTTGCCTCTGGAATGGTATCGTTTCTTTTTTTACCAGAAAACTGCTCGCTTGCTGTTGACTTCTGGAAGAATATTTACATTTTAGCAACAAAGTAAATGGTTCATGAATTTGAGTTAGTTTAATGAATCCTCAAAATAGCAACCTGCTCTGAACTCAGTATAATTAGGTATTTTTCTGGTTGCAGACAGTAGCTTCTTTTGTGAAGCTGATTTTGACAAAATGTGCCAGTATGCCAAAGGCAGAGGACTGGCTAGCTGTAAAAATTACATTCATGAACAACAGGTTGGATGAATTAAGGAATATTTGTTCAGGTTTCAGAATAAATAATTCAGGGGCCAATTAACAGTTCACTGTAAGTCAGCATAAGAATTCATAGAATCATAGAATCATAGAATCATTTCGGTTGGAAAAGACCTTCAAGATCATCGAGTCCAACCATTAACCATGCCCCCTAAACCATGCCCTGGAGTACCCTGTCCACTCGCTTTTTGAATACCTCCAGGGATGGTGACTCAACCACTTCCCTGGGCAGCCCATTCCAATGTTTGACAACCCTCTCAGTAAAAAAATTTTTCCTAATATCTAACCTAAATGTCCCTTGCCTCAGCTTGAGGCCATTTCCTCTTGTCCTATCTCCAGCCACCTGACAGAAGAGACCAACACCCACCTCACTACAACCCCCTTTCAGGTAGTTGTAGAGAGCGATAAGGTCTCCCCTCAGCCTTCTCTTTTCTAGACTGAACAGCCCCAGCTCCCTCAGCCGCTCCTCATAAGACTTGTGCTCAAGGCCCCTCACCAACTTGGTTGCTCTCCTCTGGACACGCTCAAGCAGCTCAGTGTCTTTCCTGTAGTGAGGGGCCCAAAACTGAACACAGGACTCGAGGTGCAGCCTCACCAGTGCCGAGTACAGGGGAACAACCACCTCCCTGTTCCTGCTGGCCACACTGTTCCTGATACAGGCTAGGATGCGATTGGCCTTCTTGGCCACCTGGGCACACTGCTGGCTCATATTCAGCCGGCTGTCAACCAGCACCCCCAGGTCTTTCTCTGCCGGGCAGCTTTCCAGCCACTCTTCCCCAAGCCTGTAGCACTGCATGGAGTTGCTGTGACCCAAGTGCAGGACCCGGCACTTGGCCTTGTTAAACTTCATACGATTGGCCTCAGCCCATCAATCCAGCCTGTCCAGATCTCTCTGTAAAGCCTCCCTACCCTCAAGCAGATCGACCCTGCCTCCCAACTTGGTGTCGTCTGCAAACTTGCTGAGGGTGCACTCAATCCTCTCATCCAAATCATCAATAAAGATATTAAACAGAACAGGGCCCAACACCGAGCCCTGGGGAACACCACTTGTGACCCGCCACCAGCTGGATTTCACCCCATTCACCACTACGCTCTGGGCTCGGCCATCCAGCCAGTTTTTCACCCAGTGAATAGTGCACTTATCCAGGCCACGAGACGCCAGCTTCTCAAGGAGTATGCCATGAGAGACGGTGTCAAAGGCCTTGCTGAAGTCTAGGAAAATAACATCGACAGCCTTTCCCTCATCCACTAGGCAGGTCACCTGGTCATAGAAGGAGATCAGGTTGGTCAAGCAGGACCTGCCTTTCGTAAACCCATGCTGACTGGGCCTGATCCCCCTCTTATCCTGGACTTGCCATGTGAGTGCTTTCAAGACAAACCATTCCATAATCTTCCCCGGTACCAAGGTCAGGCTGACAGGCCTGTAGTTCCCCGGATCCTCCCTCCAACCCTTCTTATAAATGGGAGTCACACTGGCAAGCCTCCAGTCCTCTGGGACCTCCCCTGTTGACCAGGAACGCTGATAGATGATAGAGAGTGGCTTGGCAAGGATCTCTGCCAGTTCCCTCAGTACTCTTGGATGGATCCCATCAGGTCCCATAGATTTGTGAGTGTCCAGATGGCGTAGCAGGTCCCTAACTAATTCCTCCTGGATTAAGGGGGGTATGTTATGCTCTTCATCCTTACCTTCCAGCTCAAGGGGTGGAGTACCCTGTGGATGACTGGACTCACTATTAAAGACTGAGGCAAAGAAGGCATTAAGTACCTCGGCCTTTTCCTCATCACTGGTTGCTACGTTCCCTTCTGTATCCATTAAAGGATAGATATTCTCCTTGGGATTCTTTTTACTGTTAACATATTTGTAAAAACATTTTTTGTTGTCCCTTACGATAGTGGCCAGATTTAGTTCCCACTGATTCAAGCAGCTTTGGCTCCAGTCCTCTACTCCTAAGACTCTAATCCTACCATTTACAATTTGTGTTTGGACCTACCATCTCCTTGCATGTGCCCTGGCTCAGCACTATGAAGTAAATGAGACTTTGCATATGTCCATACATTTTAAGTTGAAGTATCACTGCCTAATTTATGGGTTTTATTGATTTATATAGGTGTCAAGTTTGACACCTGCCTGTTTTGTCTGCTCTTCTGAGCAATAGATCATTGCAGATTATGGCTGTGTGTGTGTCCTGGTTTCGGCTGGGATAAAGTTAATTTTCTTTCTAGGAGCTGGTATAGTGTTATGGTTTGGGTTCAGTATGAGAAGAATGTTGATAACACACTGATGTTTTCAGTTGTTGCTAAGTAATGTTAAGATTAAGTCAAGGATTTTTCAGCTTCTCATGCCCAGCCAGCAAGAAGACTGGAGTGGCACAAGAAGTGGGGAGGGGACACAGCCAGGGCAGGTGACCCAAACTGGCCAAAGGGATATTCCATACCATGTGATGTCATGCCTAGTATGTAAAATGGGGGGACTTGGCCTGGGGGGATTGCTGCTCAGGAACTAACTGGGCATCGATCGGTGAGTGGTGAGCAACTGCATTGTGCATCACTTGTTTTGTATATTCCAATCCTTTTTATTATTGTTGTCATTTTATTATTGTTATTATTATCATTATTAGTTTCTTCATTTCTGTTCTATTAAACTGTTCTTATCTCAACCCACGAGTTTTACTTGTTTTTTCCCAATTCTCTCCCTCATCCCACGGGGGGGGGGGGGGGGGGGGGGGGCAGCGAGTGAGCGGCTGTATGGTGCTTAGTTACCGGCTGGGGTTAAACCACAACAGTGTATTATGTACTCATCTAGGGATTTAGCAGGGGTTTTAAGCTTCCCTAACATTTAATGTTTGCTTTTTAACACTCCATCATACATTTATTTTACCTCCAAGCAAACATATGTTAAGCATAAATTTCTTTTTTACATAGTAGCACAAGAGGAAAGTATTATTTATTGATATTAAAAAAACCCCAAACCTCTTAAGGAAATAACCACATGTTATTTCCTGGCAAAGTCACAGTAGTGCTGTCTGGATGGCATTGCTAATACTTAGGAAATCCTTGTGAAGGCAAACAAATATTTTAAAATATTTATTAAAATACTCAAACATGCTACAGATTGTTTTGTTCCACTACATTCCATCTTTCAATCCATTCACATCCAGTGGAATCAGAAGCAAGGAAGGTATGTGGCAGGCTTTCTAAATTACCTGTCAGAAAGAGGGAAGGAGACATTAGAGGAAGAGCAAAAGACATGACAGGACATGACTGGGGTGTGTACTATAGTCCCTGGAAGAAGATTGAGGCCAAACTACCGAAGTAATGATCTGGATTAAATATACATTAATGTCACAAGGAACTCACTCTCCTTATCTGCTTAAATCAGGGGACAAAGGTAACAATAGAGAAGAGCTGTTTGGGAGGAAGTTGGCAAAGGCATGTTGGGAATCACAGAATCTACAGCATAAATGGATAGACAGCTAAATTATTAGAATGCTAAAAATTTAAGAATGACATTTTCTTCTGCTTAATTTTAAGCATCTTTCAAAACAGCTTTCATTGTATTTTCTTTCATCCATTCAGACAAATGCATTCTTGTGCAATGTGTTTTATGTACACACTTAGGACACACCGTGTGTAGCAAAATGTACATAAAGTATGTTACTATAGAAAAGTTACTGCAGAAACACTGAAAATTAAATGGAAGTGCAGTTAGCACTAAGTACCTCTTCAAACAGATGAATTTGAAGGGAATCTACAATTTTACTAGAGCTTTGTAGAAGGCACTTCAAATTTTTACTTCATCTTGCCTAAGCAAGCTCTCATCAAAACAGACCTTAAGCTGGGGTGTCAGTTCCCAAGCAGTTTTCTGTGGGTTCACTAAAATCTGCTACTTTTAAGGAAATTAATTATTGTAAAGGCTACACTATTATTCAGGTTTTACTATTATCTGAAATCTGTGAAGTCAGTTAATTTCCTACTTGTGGTAACAAATTACAAGTAATTTTTCATTCTATTTATTGTGGCTCTTCCTTTTTTTCTAGCTGTTTTAACATACAGGCTTTTTTTTCCTCCCTAAGGCGCTAGACAAGTTGAACTTATTCTTAGCATGTAATAGAAACAGAATGAATTGCAATACTTTTGAAAGTAATATAGCACCTGGATGACTTAGTAAAACAAAGCTCCAAGATTTCTATTCATAACAATGCACAGATATTGGAATGTCATGCAAAAGGTTACATGCAGACTATGGCAGTCAGATGCCATTTAAGCAAGCAATTTCTTCCTTGCTATTTATTTAATGTAAGACAGTTGCCAAGTAGGTCCTCATGTTCTGAGGTACTGCAAGAGAGCAGATTGGTCCAACTCTTTCAAAGAACTGGAGCATGCACACTTGATGTTTGACAATATGTCCCAAATGAGTGGTTTGGGCCGCTTAGAGAATCACCGTCAAGGGTATTAACAAAAGTGATTTAACAGGAGTTTATAAGAGTGCGACTTCACAAAGTTCGATGGCAAGGTTCACTCTTATTACTTAATACATGGATGAAGTGTACAAAGGAAAATCAAATTAGAATCAAACTAGAATGATTTGTACAGAGACAGGAGATGCAAAAGGGTAAGGCACACCCTCCCATTGAGTCACAAGGTTCAGAGAAGACACCCTTGCTTCCTAAACGCCTGATGGAGCTTAGGTGCGGCTAGGTCCAATCTTAGTCTCAGACTTAGGCAACACTTTATGTCTAATGGAAGGAATGCAAAGAGTAAGGAAGACCCTCCCGTTGAGTCACAAGGTTCACAGAAAAAACCCTTGCTTCTTAAACTCCTGATGGAGCTAGGTGGGGCTGGATCCACTCCTAGTCCCAGACTTGGTCAACAGTTTATGTTTTAAGGGATTATATGTGTGTAGCAGCAGTCTAAGGTTCATTCACAGTTTAAAGTGGATCACAAGATTTAGCAGCACTTAATCATTGACTATTTTAACATTTACAAAGTGATTCAATAGAATTTACTACAATCACAACAGTGACAATTATAGATTTGAAATGGCAATATTTATACTATACTTGCTATCGGATACCTAGGTCAACTCACACACACACATACACAGACACAAAGATCGATAGATAGGTATAACCAAAGGTATACCTGTTAAAAATTCCCCTCAAATTCAGTGAAATATTCACTTCACATGTCTTGGCATTTCTCAAAAGGTGAGAAATTCAGTGAAATATTCACTTCACATGTCTTGGCATTTCTCAAAAGGTGAGGGCTGAGTCTCAAGGAGTGAAGGGTTTCAGCTCAGATCCCATTGTCAGCTTTCACCGACAGTCCTCTGAAATTTGCAAATTGGAGAGTTTGCAAGCTCTGAGAGGTGTCTCACTCAGAAGGTGGTGCTGGTTGCAGCCCGCTGCAGTCCAGGAGAGCTCAAAGGGCCTCACTTAGGACCACTGTTTACAGGTTCTCAAGGTGATTGACTTTGGTCAATGTATTTCCATTCTGGCCATAATTCTTGTCAGGTAATTCTGGCACCTTCCAAGGTGGGCCATGATCCAAGCAGCAGGAGTTTCAGGTATGGCTAGGTGTGAGAGCACTTGACTCAGTGACCACCTGTGGAAAACCATGAGAACAGTGAAGTTCCCAGCTGTTCCCTTTTGCTGTGATTGTGCTTTATAAAACCCTTGCCCGGGTGATGCTGGGTGGTGTGTGATGCCAGTGGGGCACTTCCCATCAGGGGTTAGTAGGACAAGCTCTTCTCCTGGGTGGCTCGAAGCTCTGAGCAACAGTTAGGGAGTGCCTAATCATCCCAACTCACTGTACCATAGCCAGGATAAGAAAGTACCAAATTGTACCAACTCATTGCATGAGAACACAATGTTGGCTGGTCCTGACATCACAATGTGGCCCAGGGCAAGGGCTGCACCACCACACAGTATTTGTACCTCTCTGGTATTCTCTTTCCATCTATCATTATAGTTAGTTCATTGCCTTCCCTCAAATGTGAGAGAGTACATATCTTGTCTGTTTGCCAAGAAAAAGTCACTGCACAATGTGTTCAGAGTGATTTATGAGCTAAAAAGCAAAACAGAGGCACTGAATAACCAAACACACATACATACAGCAATATCATTTAATCAATTACATTATCCACTTTTATGACACACTTGTGAATTATGTTCTTTTTGCATGTATAATTAGAAGGTAGAACAGATGGTGAAAGCTTAGTTTAAAGGCCTTAGATAAAGTTTTAAAATAACCATTGCTGCCAAGTGATCATTCACTGTAACAGGATATATTTTTCATTAAGCTATGTTTTTGCCATGGTCTAATACACTAGACAGTAATGAGACTGTAAAAACATTACTCTCCGGGATCTTACTCTATCAGAGTTCATTGTAATGGAAGATTGGGGGTGGCTCTAAGGTACATCGTCATCTCTCATATAAGTGTGCTGTAAGGAATCATCACCCTGAACAGTCAAGAGGATCATCTCCGAGAAGCCAGTGCTGCTTTCAGAGAAAGGAAAATGATATCCTAATATGTAAGTATTAATGGTTTAGGCATGTTCCATGCTCACATATGGACATTTATCAGAAAGAGCAAAAGGAAAGTACTAAAAAAGGGAGAAATATGCCCAGTTCATTAGGGACTGGAATAACTAAGGGCAGAGCATATTTACTTCTCTCATCACTGTACAGCACATTATATATCTGGTATGAAACATGAATCCCAAGATATAAAATGCATTCTTAAAGCAAAACAGTATTCTGGCACTTCCTTATGTGGACTTTTTTTTCTGCTTTATACATTTTTGGTAAAACAGAAGAATCAAATTGAATCATTTAGTTTGTTTCCTCTTATCAATGTCCTTCACTAGTTTATATTGCATTCATGCTCACTGAAAGCTTTAGTACTTGTTTATATCAGAAAGCATTTGTAAAACAAGTTTGGTGGTAGTTTAAAGTATAACAGCTCTTTCTCACTGGCTTCATTTGAAAGCAAACCTGTGCTTCTCTGTGTTTGTCTTTTTGTGTTTGAGTGTAATCCACTTCCAAAGCAGGTTAAAGAAAGATACATTCTTTATAGGGAATAAGCGGGTCCAATGATGAACCCATGTAAAATACCTGTATGGGATATTTCCTCACATACAGAATGCCTAGGACAACTCCTGGCTGTTTGGCACAGTCTAGCAGCATCATGGAGAAGGCACAGTCTCTGCACAACTTTTCCATTCCTATAGCAGTGCAACATTGATGGACGCACATATCTTGCTGGAGCAGAAAAAAAAGTAGTAAACAGTGATTTAGTCATTGGCTTGCTTCTAGGTCAGCATGGTGGTATGTGACCTTGGCAAAGACGCAACCACACCCTTGGAAAGTTCAGACATCGCTGCAGATGCTGACTACCTGATCAATGTATTGGTCCAAGAGAAAGGTGGCAGAGAGTAGGGACATGAAATGTGTTGATTTTCAGGAACAATTATTAGCTATGAAGCCAAAAAATGTACAAAAATTTTTGCATGCTTACTGAAATCCCAGTGGTGCATCTGCAGAAAATGATACTTTTGCTTTCAAATGCTTTAGAAAGCATCCGACTGATGTCTTAAAAAAACCATGAGAACAAACACAATACGCTTGGGTGAATCCTCTTTTAAAATAAAGCCCATTATATCTTTGCATTGATTACAGAACTGAGAAAGCAGCACATTTGGAAGCATAATACTTACCAGTTTGCACTACTTATTGTACAAAACTAGGAAGGTTATTTTAACAATTATTTAAATATTTACAAAGATATGTCATCTTATATATTCATACAGTTGGCAGTGATTTGCTTTTTGGTCTGTTTTGTACTGTAGCAAAGAAAAAACAAACAAAATAAAACCTCAACCAAAAACCAGCAGATGCTAATTCTGTCATTTTGTTATTTTTAGGGTTATACTGATGATGCATTCATTTAAATAGTCCTCAATATATCTAAGCACAGCCTATGAAAAGATCAATAAATAACTAGTCCTACTATTTATTAATTTCACTGAAACCACAGTGTGGTGGTTGTTCATTAACAGCCCAGAAGTTTCATAGCCTGTAATAAACCCAGATCTTTCCAACCTATAACTTTTTCTGTACCTCTTATATAATCTGCCTAGTGAACAGTCTGGCATACATCTTGATGCCATGCCCCCAACATGTTTCTCAGTCCTATTTCTCACATCATAGGAACGGTGAAATGACAGATGTACCAGGTATTCTTGACAAACAATGTTCTTTTTATGAAGGCTTTAAATACTAACAATCATTAAGCAAAAGATTCTTATTGCCAGTTACTGTCTTGTTGGGCCTGTTGTATATTCAAGGCACTCATGCAGCTGGTAGCTGTTCTATATTGTATTATCTAAATATCATGCAAAGAAAGCTGTACACTAATGGATGAAAAAAATTCCCTATCTCCTTACTAGAAATCTAGCTAGTTAAATTCACAAAACAAACAATTAAAACCCTTTTGAAAATGCTGAACTAAATTATCTCCAGCAATGGGAAAATTTGCTTCAGGAAGCCCAGACAGCAATTGCAAGAGGAGATAAAAGTTCCATCTGGGGCAAGTATGCAGAGGATGAACAAATGCTGCAGGAAATCACAGAATTATTCAAGAACTCTTCAAACTTGATAGGATCCTTCCTGTTCCTTTTACCCTTACTGCGTACACCAACCTATTTATATCCTTTGTATTCCTAATTCAAGTAGGAATTAAAGATCAGTGGATCATGTACATGCTAAAAAATGAACTAAAAATACAATTTTTCAGTATTATTGATAGAATTTGTAAAAGAAGTGATAAACATAACAATATTTTGAGCAAATAGGCCTCTGGAGCAAAAAGTTCTAGAACTGCAAAATGAGAAAATCATAAATCTGGAATAATTAAACTTGGGCATTTATTTGGAATAAACTGTTCTTAGAACTGTTGTGTGAATTTTTGAAAACTATTTTTTAAACAGTTTTTCAAAGGCTCATTCCATTTTTTTTCCCAATCCCTTCACCTGCAAAATCTATGTTCTGTTTGTTCTGTAAATCTGAACATAGAGGCCTTATAAATAAAAATGCTAAATAATATGTTAAAGATCACAAAATCCTTTAATCTATCTAAGACTATTTTCATGTTTTATTCAAAACCTTGCTATGGATCAGAGAGAGAAACAAAAGCTGGTTACCACTCATAATGGGAGATTCCCAGGAGTCTTACAGTCATCCATTTCTAACCCTGATAGCCCACAAACTTTTAGCCTTCAAAGCTGTCTCAGAACTTAAAACTAACTCAAGTCTGATAGTCACTGTTCCTTCAGTGAGCGAGCATGATTCTTGTAGGAAGAGGTAAGGGAGTAACGTTACAGTGGAATGTTTTAAAGAACATTGTGTGAGTAGTTTGAAGCTTCTCAGATTTTATGTACGTCAGTACTCATCCCAGTAGATATGGATTCATGGGCCGAGAATACACAGCATGGTTGAAGTTGTCTTCACCATTTGGGTATCTTTCTTGTCTGGGTGTCAAAAGTACTTTGAGAGGGAAAACTAGAATATTTGTCTCACAGAAAACTTCAGTGTAGGTTTTAATTCATGGTAATTGAGGTGTCTGAGACATGAGACTCTCAGACCTCTCAGGCTTCTAGAATAATTTGTTAGCATTCTCCGCGTGTGATGGTCACGCTAAATCCTGGGTGGAGTTCCATCCTGCCTTGCATAAGTGGAGGCTAGTTACTTCTTAGAAGGCCTTTCTACAAGAACAAAACAGATACTGCAGGATATTAAAAAAAAAAAAAAAGCGCTACTGCTTGCTCATAACTTTGACTCCTTAACCCAATAAAAATGTTAGGGAACAAATCCCTCAACCTTACAGTAAAAGGATCAGTGAATTTGGATCTTTTTACAAGGGGAACCCTTGGCCTTTTGTTCCTGCAACAGTTGTTATGGAGCACTGATAGAAAATTCCTTTGAAACAGCAAATATGATAGATTTTAAACTGTGCAACAGAGGTTGCTTTGGGGATGAAATTCTCTACTACTGATCTTAGCAGAATTTGCTTAACACAGAAACTGGGTCTGAATTCTTTAAGTTTTAATTTGTAGTTATATCATCAGTGACCAAAAGTCACGTTTCCTAAGACAAAAGGCACACTAACAGAACAACCACCAAAAACTTACAGAGTGAACAGACTTTTTTACAATCTTTGAACCATTTTTTCTTTTTGTTGGGGTTTGGGGTTTTTTTTTGGTTGGTTTGGTTTTGGTTTTGTTTTGGGGTTTTTTTCGGGGGGTAGAGGGGAGGAGACAGAGAGGGTTGACATGTAGAAATCTTCTGATACCTTTTTAGTCCTTGGGTGCACCTACATTACTGTTTTAGTCTAGCTCTGGAATAAATTTTTGGAGCAAATTTCCTGATTATTCTTACTCACCACACTTAGGCTTGCCCGACATGCACTCCAGAAAGGTGCCTAATACATCCCACCTATTAATGCACATTGAGTCCAAGGGAGCCAAGCTGGCATATAGTTTCTAGGAAAGATTCTTTCAGGAATAATTTTCAAGTATATGAAGTACAGAAGAAAAGAAGCAGAAAACAACTGGAAAGCACAACCATAGGAAGAACAAAGGTCATTTCCTTTGGGACGAAGATCACAACTCTCTGCTTCATATGCTCTTGAAAACCTGCAATTTTTTTTTTAAAAGGAGAAAATGAATTCTGGTTTTGTTCCTGTGCTTTAAGTGATTGTTCCTTCAGTAGTTTTAGAAAATAATGTAAACACTGAACACAAGCAGGGAGTTATTAGCACAATGGCGAACTTGTCAGCATGATTCTATTCAGGATTCCTTCCCACAAGGAAATAGTAATCGTTTTCAACATCATTTCAAACATTTTCAAAATAATAGCTATCCAGACAAAGTCTTAGTAATATGTTCCAGACAAAAAAGACTTAGTCCAGTCAGAAAAAGTGTTTTCTCAGTGTGGCCTAGTATGTCAAAGACAGGACTAAGTTTCAAGACCTTTTCCCCTGCTTTGCTGCTAGGTACCTTGAACAACTGATTATATTACTATGTGCCTCTGTTTCTTAATGTATGTAATGAAAGCAATGATTCAAATCTACGCTGTAAAGAGGTTTTAAGTATTAGTGAGCTCTTAAATGTCATCTGTTATCTCCTAATGCCCTGGAGAATAGTCCACATGTTTAATTGGTTGAGTTCTCACAACACAAATGTCCTTTAAAAGTTTCAGGTATTACTACAAATGAAAAGTTTAGAAGTACACAACACTTAACTCCAAGAACAGATGTCAACAAGAAGCTTAATTTGGTCAGATTATTAGGAAATGTGTATAACTGATGGACCAATAGAGGAGTCTATTGGATGAGAGGATTAAGTGATGGATGATGAGGGTTACTGGCACAGGAGAAACAGGAAGCTGCTAACAATGGGTCCAGGGGACAAAAAGGTAGGAAAGATGAAAAATCTTATGGAGTGTAGAAGGAGAGAGCACTGGAACAATTAGGAAGGCAAAACTATCACAATAGTAAAGTCTTCAAATAAGTGAACATGGACTGGCAACACAGAACAAGCTGTTTAGTGTAAACCATTAGAAAAGATTTAATGGTTGATGAGACCACACATGTTATCAGGGAGCCACTAAGGAGCAGATGAAAGCAACACTATTATGACTAGTATAGAGAAGATAAACAGAAGAGAAGCACAGCACATTTTGCAATGTCACCTCTCTGTCTCTCAGCTTTCTATTTTGATCTCCCCTCATTTTAAAATCTCTCATTCCTCTTTCCAGACTTATGCTTCAGCTGTTTCCAGGCAGGCTCTTTCACCTCACTGGGAACAGCCTTGTGTCACCACCATCACTTCCAATTCTCCCTGCATTAGGCCTGCCCTAGGACCATCAGTGCATATAGAACTAGAAAATAGTTTACAGGTTTCTGAGACACTGTGGGGGACTATAACCAGCATCTAATCCATGAGCTGGCTGCCTCTGAGTTCTAGCAATAAAGAAACCAAATACATGTTTCATATTACACATTATATATTCATATTGCATTCATATGTCATTGCTTTTTTGAAAACGACAATGTTTAAAAAAATTAAATGAGAGTGACCTGAAAGTGTCTATATTTGCTAGATGAGTAGAAAGAAGCAGAACACAAGCAGAGAGGAAACGAGCAGACATGTAAGTTATAGCAGGGCTAAAGCTGTATCTTGTGGACACCAACTGAAAATGATAGTTTACCATGCTGCAAGAACTCTCTTTATTAGAAATACAATCCACTTAACTGTTAAAGCCAGAAACCACGGTATTTCACATGCCAAATAGAATGCCAAATAGCTCATAATAATTTAAATTTAACTACTGGGTATCATAAATGCACAGTTTGAATATGTATGTAGTATTCTCACCACAGTAGCACAGTTTCTGCAAAATATCTTGGTAAACAGGAATTGGTGTTCTGAGGTAACTGCTGTTCTCTTTCTTTACCAGTTGAAAATAACATACTGTATTATTTATGTTACACTTTTAGCTTTAAAAGTTGTACAAACAAAAACTAATCAACCTGTCATCTTTCACATTTTAAATATCCAACAGTCTATTAGAACCATGATCCTCTGAAAAAAAAAGGTTAATGTAAATTTTAAATATACTCTTGATACAAATCAAGGGAGGTAGCAGCACTCATGACTTTAGTGTTTGCTGTTGGTTTGATATCAAGAAACAGAATGTGCTGCCACTTCTTTTTAATAAAAAAGCTCTTCACAGATGTTAGAGAATCAAGTTTTATGCATACAATAAAAAATGTAGCATTTTCAAGTGCAGAATGTAACTAACACAAAAGCTACAGAAAATCCTCCTCCATAACTAGAGGTAAATTGCATAATTCTTATTAATTTCTTTGATCCTATTTTAACCACTGAATCTTGTATTTGCAATGGAGGGTTCTTACCTCTAAAGCCTTATGTCTCCTTTGACTTTGCAGTGCAACATTTTTATCTTAAAACGGATTGAGAAGAGAGAAGGATTTTTGTGATCACATAGGAGGAGACAGGGCAATCTGCACCATACCTAAATGTCATCCTGTACTGGAAGAGAACTCCCCCACTGTCCTGTCTGTTGCAGTCCTGCAAAAAAGACAGGCTGACTGCTTGGTGAACCGAGATCTGGAGAATCACAGCCATTGCTTTGATTCCTTATAAGCCTTTCATTTACTTCACACTTTTATTTGTATTTAGCTTTATAGCAACTTGTTCTTTTCAGGCCTTATTTCCTAAAGCATTATTTTTTAAACTTCTATTCCTCCAGCTCTTCTATGTCCATTTTCCACTGTTGTCAGGCATATACGACAGCACTTCATCTTGGCCTGTCAACTGCCAGCACCTCCGCTCTCTCCCAGGAGAGAGCAGCTTCTTGTGAATTCTATTACTGCCTCACTCCCCAAATTCCTTTTGCTTCTTGGATTTCACTCCCTTGTCTGTTTTCTCAGACTCTCCTCTTTCATTTTAAAGACTGTCAAACAAGATTTCTGACATATTCTACAGATTCACAATGATCGAGTTGTATTTTGCATCTCCACAGCAGTCACCAACACCTACTATTCAACACACACTTCTGTGTTTCCTGCCAAGTGTAAACACCTGTTTAAGAAGGTCCCCAGATTCAGAGTGCAACTTACATTAAGTAGTATAAAAAACACTGATCGTATAGCTACAGTTTTATTTTTGTTTTCTCAAACTGAAATATTGCACTAATAATTTATAAACTTTATTGCTGATAATTTTTTTATACCATCTAAATTTTTGTCAAATGTTTTTGACTGCCATTTTGCTTTGATTTGCTAGGTTAGGACAATCACTCAACTAAGAAATCCCCTATATTGTGTGAGCTTTCAAATAGCTGTCTTTTGCATCCAAAGGCTGTATCTCCTTTAAATCTGCTATGAATTATTTCAGAATTATGGGACTGAGCAAATATAAAAAATTAAAAATACTTGCAATTCTTTATGCATTTCTTTGTATTCTTTCAGTCATCACTGCACCATAGGACTCTAATGAGGAGATTTAACATACTGGGTTTTTCCTATACTGCCTATATTAATCTTGTCTAGTTGTAATTTGCAGACCAGTGGTCAGGTTCTGACCTTGGGCTGTTGTGGGATTTTTAATTTCCTACAGAGCATAAGCTCTGAGGGAATGTCCCTCAGAGCATTCCGTTCTTGGCCCAGTACTGTTCCTAATATATATGCTGGCACTTAGAGGCCAAATTCTTTGGCAATGTTTGCATGCTCTTGCATGGATGCTGATACTTAACTGTATCTTTCTTCAACACCTTCTGTCCCTCAGGCATTTTTATTGTTCTTACATAATTTGTTGTTTAGCTGTTATTTTCCTCTTTAGTACATAACCATTCCTGTATCTAACATTCAGTCCAAATATGAAAAGGACAAGAGAGCTGCTAGTCTCCTGATTGATATTTAAGGCTTATGTACATTCTATTAACTTATCTTTATTTCAACTAAGAAAGATAGACTGCTCTTTTATTATCTGGATATTGATATCTTGGACTGTGCTTTTATTTCTTACAGCAAGATAGCTGTGAACCTCTCCATATTTCCAAATCTATTTTTTGACAAGTTGGAGCTTATAAAAAATACTGTTGCCTGTGTCTTCTCTGGAATTTTCTAAACCATTATGTTCAACAGTAGAGTTTATCTCTGTACAGAGGAGACCTGAAAAACATATCTGCACCCCAATTTTTTAAAACAGAGCACAGAATAAACCACAAGTCCCAGGAAAGATTGACAGAAGCAAAACTTGAAGCTAGGTCTACCAAGAGAAGATGTGTGGCTCACTTATGTCACAGATAATGGGTTAAAAGCAGGTGCTCTTGCTAGAGCACTGGTAGTGCAGCTGGGGAAACCATATGTAGCAAAGAGTTTAGTCCAGGCGTTGATCCCTGTCAGTGCTTTGAATATCAATCCATAGAATATACTTCTTACAGTGTAGCAATATTTGGAAACAATTTAACATAGAGTTTTGAAAAACTGCTACATCTAACCTTCTTTAGTGTTTATTTTTGCAAAGACGTTTCATCATGTGTTTGATCAGTCAGTTCTGTTGCAAGTGACTAAATGTGCTAACTAACACTAACAGATTTGTGAGACTCACTTCAGTTGATATCCTTAAGGATAAAAAGTTCTCTTAAATAATGGATACATGGAGTGAAGAATACCACAGGTATTAGCAGTACCACAAAGAACAGTAGACTGATGAGTTTGATCCAAACAAATAGTTTAAACATATTTTGCCTGCAGCATTCTTGCATTGCTATCTGTGGCCTGAAAATGAATGTGAACATGCTGGGAAACTGAAGAAAAGAAACCATGACATGCAAGGACAACACTGGAGTAAAAAGCTTAAGAGCTGTTCAAAAGCAATGTGGAGACTGACTATGCAAGCGTTGTGAGGGTTCTTGCAGAGAAGAATTGCAGAAGCCCAAATCTCCTTCTTGAGCAAGGCTTCCCAATCTTTCGGATTACTCCACAATGGAGTAACACCAGCATTATGCATACCACAGAATGGCTTTTATTCCCTGGCAAATAAACATCCGCAGTTTAAGATGCTTAAACAAGCAGAACCTGCAAACCATCACTAGCACAAACATTAGTTGACTTCTTTAACACAGATTATGATAAATTCCTTCTCACAATGGGGGGGGTGGGGTGGTGGTGTTTAAACTGAAACAAAAATCCCAGTATTTTTATAAATTTTCTGCCTTTTTGGATATATGTCCAAATATGCATTTCTGCATACTTAACCATTTGTTAAATATGTTAAAAACTATTTGTGCTTTCTATGAGCTGACAAGGAATGGATGGAGAGTTGTCAAGGAAATTTCTGAAGTACTGTTGGTGCTACCCTTTTCTATCACAGCATATGGGTGCAGAACAGTGGTGTTCTGAGATTTTCACCTCTGCCTCAGCTGTCCCACTCAGTTGTGAAGAAAAAAAAGAATTTCTTTGTCTAAGTGCTTAAAATCAATTGAACAAATTAATCTGAAAACAGGATACTCTAAATCAGGAAAATAAAAAGCATTAGATTTTACAAGGGCTAGATTTTAGATTTTATATGGTTGGTCCTTAGAATTCTAAAACTACTGCCCATTTTACATTTTTATATTAGTGCCGCACATTGAAAATATACAGTTTTATTCTTCTGTTGATGCAATTTATCGTTATTAAAGATGCAACAGTCTTTATCATTCATACATGTGACTATACATGTTTCATGATCACGATTTTCATCCTAAAAGCCAGAAAATACAGCAACAATATCACAAATTGCACTGTCATCACCACCATGAAAATTCAAGCACAGAAACTGCTACCGTAGAGGAGCACACTCCTCTATGTCCATACTATGTTAAAGCACCTCATAACCACAGATGATGATTGCAACAGCCTGTCAGTGACTGGCTTCAGCAAAAACCACCTGGATGGGACATGGCACAATAATTTCCTCCACCATCTCAAAAATACTTGCAGCTGAGCTCTTCCTCTTTTCCACATAAGAAAGTAGTTGAATGCTTCTAACACAATAGATTGTCAACGTCCAGTTTATTTATTCCATACAGTATCTGAACATATTGCATACCACATAAGCTCCACAGTTTACATTTACCAACAGATGTTTTTCTTTCTGGAGCAGATGGTATATTGAGTGTACCATGACATAATTCACATTTGCATTATCAGTCATGAATGCTAATGCATCCCATAAACTGAGTTTTGTGGTTTGATATTTTTAATAGCCATAGCATCTTTGCAAAAATCAGTTAGTTTGATAATACAATCAGGGAACCAATTTTTTTTTCTCAGTTGCAGAGAAAGGTAAGGTTTATCAAAAAAACCCAAGAATAAAAAAGGGGGGCAAGAAAGATAACACTTTGTTTTTACTTTTGTTTGATCTGTGTATACTTATTCTGCTTGTGGTTGTTAAATATTCAACTTCAAAGATGGAATAACTTTTGTAAGAAATCCTAATTTTCTAAGCTATGAGCTAATTCTGAGTATTACATTCTCAGAAAGAAACCTGGATAACCTTACTTCATGAAGTCCTCACAGGCATAAATAAAGTGAAATAATTGCAAGTTGAACAATATGAGGCCAGATAAAGATAGTGACTTCACTATTCTTGGGCATGATGATGGTCCTGCTAAATAATAACACCACCACCCACCACCACCCCCAATTCCAAATTGTTTGGGATTTTATTCTCAACTTACATTATTTTTTCCATTATTTTGGGATTCTGGAATCTAGAATGCCACTAAGAAGTGTCTGGAATACCCTACTGAGTAACTTCCTAAAAGGGATAGATTAAATAATATATGCAGGTCCCAACAGATGTTTTTACAGCATCTAAGGTATATTTTTACATAAATGAACTCTGTTTGCTTACTTTCTGACTATGATTACAGATTTTCCTTGATTCACAAAAACTTCCTATTGTCAGATTACTTTTTTCATCCATGAGTTTTATCCCACACAGACACTGCAAGCGTAACCCAGTTCTTTTGCTGGCATAAATGAGCCCAGCCTTCTTTAAAGACAATAGCTTTTCATCAGTTTAAAATCCACACATGAGCTGAAACAGGTCTCCTGATTGAGAAGCCTAGAGTCTGGTTTGTGCTGGGTGAGAGCAAACATCTCCTCATACATGTAAGTCAATCATTGTCCAACACTTTGCTGCTGTTCGGTGTCTTAATATTTGCTTGTTTTTACACAGCTTGCTTGGTTCTGCACAAAAACGACTGGCATGTTTAACTGAGCACTAAGGAGTTAAGGAAGTGTTACACAACTTGTGAAACAACCTAGATCAAAGAAAGGACACAGCAGTGGAAAGACCACTGGTCTGCTGTGGCACTGCAATTCCTAACAATACTTTCTTGATCACCTTTGCATGAAGACCTAAAAACATGACTTTTGCATTTTACAATAAGAAATCTATACCACAGCAAGAATATGAATCACACATATAGAAAGCTAAGAATTTGAGGCTTAAACTTCTGTTCCCTTAGAGAACCCGGTGACATCCTATGATTGATATATCTGCATAATCATTTGAGATTATGTTATCTCTGTCTGCTTTTAGATAAACTATTTGCAGTGAAATTCAACTAGTACTCAACATTATATGGCTGTTTGTGAAATATTTTTGAAGAGATAAAAAGGGAAAAGGAGCAGTTTTCCACATCAAAACAAGCAAAAAGTTTGGAGAAAAAGAGAGAAAAAATTTGGAGAAAAAAAGGAAGTAAAGATGTCATAAGTGGGTAACTTAAAACGGTAATGCAATTTTATTCTTCATCCAGTCTGAATCACATTTAACAGGGCCTTGCATACAAACTATTGAATACATTTCTCTGTTGATACAGATCTAGTGTATTCTAAAGTAAATTTACAATTTCTTGCTCTGTTATTTCAATCAAATTCTCCCTAGACCTAATAGTCTTCAACAACTCCTAGCTCTTGCCCATACTGTAATTTAGATTTTAGTATCAATACACTAGTTAGTCTGGGGGCGGGGGGGGGGATTCTGGTGCAGAATAGAAGGTCTTGTTACAAGAAAGTTACCAATGACAGTATTCCTTTTCATATGGTAAACCTCTGCCTATAGAAAATTATTTTCTCCGCTCTTTTCTTACAAAATTCATGTGTCTTTTTAACATGATTTACTTCTAAAAATAAACACTCTCCAATTAAGTTCTGTTGCAATAAGAATAACTGTCAATGTTATTTGCTTCTTTTACAAGGAACTGCTGAGATTACAGAATCTGGAAGCTGGATACTTTTAAAGATACTATTCCCCTTTCTCACTAGTAAAAAATAATTACCCATAATAGTGGTTTGTCACAACTAGCCCATTGAGATAGATGTTTATCATACTATGAGGTTTTATGTCATTTGGGTTTTTTTAAACTCTATTAATTTAATGTAATTTACTTCAGCTCTCAAGTGGGCCTCCATTATTGTTTCACAAATATTACAACCTTATCTTAAAATTTGTAACTCATAATAGCTCATCATTACTCATTTTTGTTATTCTTACCTATTTATCTGTGGCTAATTTGTCCTCCCTTACACATCAAAGCTTGGTTTTGCAGGATTTAGTGTGTACCCATGTTACTGGGCATAAGAAGTACTTGCTTCTAGGGGGATTTACCACATCTCATTGAGGTTCTTCTTTTAGTTTCTCAGGGACTGGAATAATCATAATAATAAGTTCATCACTGACAGCTCTGATGTTCATCAGACAGTCTTCATACCTGTCCATCCCTCTATTACATTAGAAGAATATTTATCCTCTGTTCAGCCTTTTTTCTCTTCAAAAGCTTGTAATTCTTGATTTGCTAGTAATTTTGTATGATCATTAAACTTCAGTTCAAATGTTTCTTGGAGGCATTTTTTGTGTTTGTTTATGGTTTGTAGGCTTTAATGTATAGTCATTTATCATCTAGTGCAGATTGTCTTAGCAGCCATCTGTCACTAAAATTCATAGTGGAGTGGCCAACTCATCTACAATTTCTTTCTCACTTGGGTGCTTTTGAAAATCTTTCCCTGTATACACACATGTACTAGAGAGACTTGCAGCATCATTTTTTAAATATGTAGTTCATTAGGCCCCATTTATTTGCATCCAACAGAAATTTGCTTAATGTTCAATATCCCACTTTCTGGTCATATGCAGTCAAAGGGAAACTCTGGGTCCTTCAGGTGAGTAGGTAAAGAAAGGGGTTGTGAGCCCTTTCAATGGGGAGCAGGAGAGCACTTGTTCTGTCGTTGACCTTTGAGTTCTTCAGATACATGTCCTTTTCCCCTAATGAAGTCAGATCTAACTGGGGGCAAGGGGCGAGACAGAATGGGAGAGAAGTATCCATGTTCCCTCTGTAATTCTGACATCTTTTCCAAACAGTTACTGATATTTGTGGTATTTGGTTTCTTTTTTAGTGTTGGTATCTTGAAGGATTCAAATTATGTCATCCATCATTTGTCAAGAGCCCTGCAACAGCTACAGCCCTGCAACTAGTCTGGAAGGGTTTCCAAAACAACCACTTCCCACTCACATAACGCCAACACAAAAATACTTTCTAGCAGCCTATAACACACTTAAAAGCATAGTGAAAAGGCCAAAAGGCACCACACTATATCTCTGATACCTTAGTTTAGTTTCAAACATAGAAAACCAACCCATATATCATAATGTAGTTTAAACCAGAGCATAAGGATTTCAGGATCACTGGAAGCAGTAGATCCTAGCTATCCTGCTCAACATCATCTCTTTGATTTTTGCATTTCAGAGTAGGGCAAAAGCAAAATTTTCTAGCCATTGCATATTGAAGTGTAGGATTCATAGAATACAGTTATGGAAGCCACAGGACCATATGGTCTTTACCAAAAATTGAACACTTTCAGACTTGTATCATCAGCAATAGTTTCCAACTGCAGAAACACTCCTACCTAGTCACACAATTACATAACCTTGTCAAGCTCCATTTTTGGAGCTGTATAAACTCCTGAGCCTCTCTACACAGCTGTGAAGACAATTCCAAATCATCTCTCTTTTAGTGGTTAGAAATATATAAAGATTACTATTTTATCTTCTAAATGCTGGGATAAGGTTTTTATTATTTGCTCTTTTTTCCCTGATGTTGCAACCAGCAATTTCTGGAATATAAACTACACATCCCCTGGCAGAGAAATCACCTAGTCTTTAAAAATTGAGACCTTTCTTGCTATTTTCTATTATATCTTAATGCATAGCTTCCTGAAGAGAAAGAGACACTGAAGTTGACAGAAAATTTAGGATAATTTGGATATAGTGTGTGTATATATAGCAACAAATACATGAAATAATGTATTTCATGTAATATAACTCCTGCTAGAAAGGCTTTCTTTATTTAATAGAAATGCTTCTGAGTTGGTTTCATACAAATGTTTTTCCCTTATAACTTCAAAAATGATGGCAAAGGAATTGGGAAGCTTTGCCATTTCTAAAAATCCCTTTGAATTAACATGTTGATTTTGGAAAGAATGCAACACAAAAGGCAATATGCCATATAGCAGTATTCTTTGCTGCACAGTCACAAAGGAACTAGAATCAAATGCCTGCAACAATTGAAGAAAAAAAAAAAAAGTAGCCTGTTTTTCAAATAAGTGTTTACTTACTAAAACACTGCAAACTGGGAGCCTTCGTACTTACCCAACACATGATCTCTCTCCCCATAGTCAGTCACCAGCTGCAGGTATGATTGATCCCGATCAAGCAAGTGAGAGAACATTTACCCGAGGCACTTGGGATTCTGGGATATGTAGTTCAATAGCCCCCACAATGCAACTTGTATGGATTGTCTGTATTACCAGTAGTATTTGAGAACACTATTCGTTTGGAGGCATTAGGCGAAAAATAGTGTTAGATTTTATGGGTTGCCTGTAATACACATTTATTGAAGAAGTCATTAAATATATTTTTAAATTAAGTATTCTGAAGGTGTTTGAACAGCATTCATAGAGGAAAGCCTCTCCTAGGTATGATTTGACATTGTGTGAGGTGATACCAGAACAGAGAACATTTGGCTTTAGCAGAGCACCTTAGGCCAGGGTGGCACAATGTACATTTTCATTGTATTCCACACAACCTTCAAACAAGGAAGTGACCGCACAAACTGAAAGAAGCAAAGACCAGGGAGAAGATGAGGGACAAATAGAAGTTGATGAATAGTTTGTGAGGTTTGTGTTTTCAATATTTGATGCTTAGGCTGGCATTTATTTTGGCCACCACAGAATCACATTCTAGCTACAAGTCGCTGTCATGTCAAATACAGGAAGGAGGAGCTGACATGGCAGAGTGAAATGGAAATGTGGAACAAATGGTCCATGTAGACAGATTTGGGAATCTAAGTATCAAGAGCAGGCACCCCTAGAGCAACCCACTTTGTAGATACCTGAGCAAGATGTGAGGCCACACATGCACAGTAGAATTATGGCAGAGATATAGGACACCTGAAGACACTTCACTTCCCCATTCAAAGATCCACATTTTTAGTTAAAAATAAATAGACCAAATCCAGAGTTAGAATTTGACACACCTAATGTATGATACCACAAATCATACAAAAGAAGCTGTAAACAGGCATGAGACAATTCATCCTAAGTAAATTAGATCCTAAAGGGGGGATACTAACCATGACTGTGAACTGATCTTTTTTCCTAAGGAGCATCATCAGCTAAAACAAGTTACATCTGATGCATCCTGATTAAAATAAAAGGCACTTAGTATATCTACACAGCAGGGGCAAAGATATCTTGGTCCTCTTTGTAAAATGAAACAAAAAAAAAAAAGAAAAAAAGGAGGCTTAACATGTATACAGAAAGAGATCAGCTAATTAGCTATTAGCTGAATTTAGAAGTGGACAGCTCTGAAACTCTGACTCATCTATAGCTACACACATGACATTTTTATGGATACGGCCCCTATTGGGCCCTTAAAGGCAAAGCCAGTAGCAGCATCTCCTAGCTAGATTGACAGCCATGCCAGCAGAAGCTTAACCTCTATGGAAGGTTTTCAGAGCTCCCTGTCTTCATTTGTTTATGTGACTTCAATTAACCTTTTACACCCAGGACTTGATTATTTTAACTGCAGTTGCTGAAGGAAACTGTATCATAGACAGAAATAGCTGTTCAAAAACTGAAAGAATACATTTCATACAAACGAATAAGATGGTCTCACATGAGAAATCCAAACAATTCTGGCCATAAACTATAGAAAACACATTTCATTTGGGCACTATAAGGTATGCAGACCTTTGGGTTTGTTTTTTTAAAGTTCTGGAGTTATTTATGTAAATTAGCAGCAGTTCTCAGGTTTCCAGTAATTTCCAGAAAGTCTGTGTGGCTTCAAGTTTATAATGCCAGCTGTATGAATATTTAGGTTGCCTGGATTTGCAATTTTGTAGAGTTGTGTAGATACAATAAGCTCTTCCTTTAGTATATTATACCACCTAGATTCACTGATGATATTAACTACATTATTACCCACCAATCTAAATAGATATATTTCATTGCTTTTGCCTTAAGGGATTTGTAGCAAAGCATTTGTATATGCATTTGGATTTGTTTGTTTGTTTGTTTTTTTAATGACTACCTTGTATTGCCTATACAATATATGTTATACCAAGTTTGTCACTGGAAAACGTTGTGTGGGGTATTCGACAAAACACAAATTACCACAAACCATGAAATAAATACAGTGGTTTTCTTTTTAACTTTTATATGTTTTTCCCAGAGATAGAGCCACTGATCAATTTTTAGAGAGTTAGTATGTAGATGCTTATAAAACCAATGATCCTTTTCCTCTTACTACTTGCCAAATTGCCTTGGCATAGAAGCAGGGGAGGAGGGACAGGCATTTTAAAAATCAGCCTCCAGGGACTTTACAACTGAATTAGTTTGATATGATTTGTGTCTGATGAACAAGCTACCAATAACCTATCGCTTTATTTTCCTCTAGGTGCTTTAAAAATAAAGTCTATTAATCATTCCAGCAATTTAGGATATATTAAGTGCACTGATCTGAAATTCTCTCTTCCCTTCTCCCTATTACAAACATCAGTCTGTTCTTTTTACAAGTGTTTGCCCTTTTCCAGGCCCCCAGGCCTCACCTGTCCTTCATGAGTTCAGAAACATCATTACCGTTGACTCCAACAGTTCCACCACACTGTAGGGAGTTTTCAGTATGCTCATGGATCCAGATATGCTCAACTGATAAAGGTTTTATTTCCTTTAACCTGTTCCACCCCAGTTCTCCTATATGACTTCCATCTTTTCTAATTATAGTCTCAGTTGAGTAGCATCATCAAGAACCACTGAAATCATTACAAGGCTGAGACTGTTCAGAATTGTAGGACTAGATTTAATTGATACAAGAAGCACCATGTTATAATTCAGAGATTATTTACTAAAACCTGAGTTTGTGCTTTTCTGGCTCTGCCATTGCATGCACAATGAGTTTGGCTAGTGCTATCAGGGGTGATCCTGCATACAGTAGCTATGATAGTGACTGGGGTACCAGCTTCTTCAGCAGAGGTGTTCATAACAGAAGCTATCTTATTCATAGTCAAACCACCTTGGTCATCTAATCTGACCCCGCATTTAACAATTCAATAATTTTTGATAATACTCAATCCAGTGAGTAATCTGTAAGAAGTATTCTAACAAAAGTTCACAAAAAATCAACGGGAAAAAAAGAATAAAGTGATATTCTGTTTTCTTCCAATCTTGAAGGAGCTGACAGAACTTTTGTTTGGTATCTTCTCCCCCACAGGTGGTATAATTATAAGTGATGCATAGGCAGGCAAGATGGGAGTTATTTCTTTATATGGAAATCAGAATGTTTCATATTTCCTCTGTGGCTTGAAGTATGCAGAAACAGCAGAACTGGAATGTATAATTTCTGATAAATGGTGGCCAGGCAGAAAGAATATTCAGATAAGATACCATAGCTTTTGTTCTCTTCCACTAGGACTGAAAAATGTCGTTGCTACTTAAGTGTCAGCATCCTGATGCAAAACACAGAGAAGGTGCTTCATACATCAGCACAATAAAGCAGGAAGCAACACCAGTGCTTTCTAGTTAGAGCAATTTAGAAAGTAGCCTTATATTTTCTGCTCAGTTAGCAAAACTGCACTTAAAAAGAATGGTTTTATTGGCACAGGCAAGAATAAAATTCCATGCTGTTATTACATTTTTCTACATCCCTGACTGAGGTTTTAGAATAGTTTACGATGCAGTCCTCTAAAAGTCCATTCCTCAGTTGAAAGGAACCAGTAAACAAATTCAGCATACTTTTTCTTAGTATCAAAACTGTCATGTAACTATAACTGTAAAAAAAAAAAAGTCTTGCCTTCATTTCTACTAATGGCACCAAATTAGGTTTAAATTACAGAATTTAAATTGCTTATACCATAAAATTAGGATTATCACAAATTATAGAATGGATTCATAGCATAGCATGCATTTCTTGCAGTAAGTCTGATAGAGCCATTCTTTAGCTTTTGTTTCAGGTTGTTTGCTAAAGTTTAGGAAATCTACCCACTACCTGTGAGATAGATGGGTGTATGTATAGAATGAGATCCTTGTAACAAAAACTGAACCTTTGCTCTGAAATAGTCTTCATTTTCCTACAATCACTTTTGTGCCTAATCCTGTAACATTTTAGCCTGGTGAATAAATGCATTAAACTGACGAGAGTATTTTTTCTTGAATACAGTAGAGGAGATAGAATGTGGGGTGCATAAACTGTATCCTAAAAGATCTGGGCAACAAATAAATAGAATTTAATGTGAACTCATATTTTCAAAGTGTTTTTATAGTACTGAGTCTAACCATGATAATGAATGCATTTCACAAAAATACAGCTACTACCTATTTTAACAACCAGAAATAGGTGATTGCATATAAAACTGTACATTGGAAGTTTCGTTAATACTTGTACTATCCTGTCTGCTGTACCAGGCAAATCATCCTTTGGGGAAGCAGTTTCTCAGAAGTTCCTATTTAATTTTCTCTTACCAGCAATAGCTTTGGCACTTGCACTTCAAGTCATTCATCCTGTAGTTAAGCACTGTATTTCTAAACCTTGGCATATGTTTTTATGCATGAGTAGAACCTTCAAGTCTATGTTGCCACGGAATATTGCCATCATTTGAATATGGGACGCCATTGCTGTCAGTAATAATTTTTGTGCTCAGCCCTGTCACTGCCATTCTCCCCCTGTCATGCCAAGGTGTGAAATCAGCCTTAACAGAGAAAATAAAGTTCAGACTTTTAAGAAAGAAATTTTTTTGACCAGTCTTGGTGTTCTTAATCACCTTTATTCTACAAATGACAAATGAATGGTCAGTAAGTAACTTCATGTCCTAAAGCACTAAATGCCCTTGTTCATTAAAGAATAAATGTATTACAAATTCTTCATTATCATTACAGTCACAAGAGCTACCTGGAAATTTTCTGAAACCAAAACATCTCATAGGATTACTTTTATCAGAAAGTCTCTCACATCCAAGATGAATTTCTGACCAAAAAGAGGGAATACCATTCTAGAGCAGCCAATAGCCAGACAGTTCAGGTAAACTTCCATCCCAATGCGCATATATATACTAATAAATAAATTTCCATCTATATAAATTGAGCATAGACAATTAAAAGCTTTCAACTTGGAGCAGGCACCAGCCTAACAGTTAAAGCAGCTGTTTTCATGCAGGTTATGGTTCAAATTCCTGAATGAGGACCATCACATCACACAACCTGAATCTTCTTTAGCCCAAATGAGTACTCCAAATTTATAGTATTTTTTCCTCACAATTGAAGATTGATACTGAGTTATTCCACTTTTTCTTTCCCTTCTTGTGAAACATTTTTTAACTCTCACTGAATTCTCTATTTGTTTACAGTTTTTGTAGCGTGGTACCCTACCTGGAAAAATATTACAATTCAAGCCTCAACTTGCTGAGACTGCCAGACTAATTACTGCCTAGGTCATTAAGCCTTATATACAGTAGCAATTTTATATATGGATTCAGCAAAATACTTAAGAAATTCAGTTAAAGATAAGCATGCATTTCAGTAATTTTTGGACTCAGCTCAAATATTTTGTATTATTTAGGTATTGTCATATCTGACAGCATTTTAACAAGCAAGTATTGTTCACAGGAATGTTAAATTCCTATCACAAGCAAAAATCTCACCAGCTTCAAGTTCCCCCCCCAAAACAAGCTCTATCTTGTCACTCCCATGTAGAAACTTCAAAAAATAAAATGGAAAACATTGGAAAGGATTCCGAAGAACTTATACTCTTCTTTTCTAGCACGTATAATGGCTTCTAACTAATATATATTTAAAATTTTTTAGTTTTCATAGAAACAAGTATTTTTTTTATACATATATATATATCTAAATCAGACCACAAGGTAGGTAGAAAGACCATTGCTGTCAACTGATGAATGTACACTGGCAAATCATTTTAAGCATTCCTTTCCCCTGGTTCGACATAGTCCAAGCCAAGATGTGCAAAGATTTCTTCCTCACTTCCAGCTTTGAGAAAGATCCTCTGTGAAAAAAATTTTAAAAAAAAAGGAAGACAATAAGGGTGTTAAAAGGAAATTTCAATTGATGTTTTCTGCTGTTTAAAAGGAGTTAATTTTTGACAGTTCTACCCATTGTATCCTCTCTAGAATACAGTCTTCATCAGTATGCTGACCTTGAAATGTGAAAGCAAGTTAAAAAATAATTCTAATGCTGCTTGATGCTTTCAGTTCTAATGATAGTTTACAATTCTTTGTTTTGATTTATTTTTTCAAGGCTCTGTGCACAAGTTTTAGGACTAGAACTCAAATAAAACCTACATTTCCCTTCCATGAGGGTCAACATCTTGACTTTCTTCATAAAAACATCAATGTTTTTTAAATTAATATAGTAATCTTTATAAATGCTTTCAAGCTGATTCAATGGTTACACTAACTATGTATAGCCAAGCATTAAAAGCATCAACGCTTTCCAAATTTCTAAAATATACTTATCTGAAAAGACAAAATATTCCATCTGGAAAAACAAGCCGAAAATAAGGGATCAACAACTGCAACTTTTTTTTTTTTTCTTTTACACACACTCCTAATGAATGTTTTACAGTAAAAACCAGTTTTGTTTTTTCATATTTGCACTTCTGATAATACAGGATAGTATTCTTGCACAGGAACCACCCACAAGCCTACCTCCCCTAAGATGACTGATACAGTAAAGCTTTATGAATTCCTTTCATCACTGAAGTACAATATTAATTTAAAAAGCTGCTAAGGTAGATGAATATTAAAACAGTGAAACCTCACCATTTAGGGGAGTTTGGACACAAGAAAAACTAATATCTATTGGAAAAGAATACTTAATAGTTCAGCAGTTCCTGAGTCATTTGAAGTTAAGTCTCAATCCACGTTCAGCTTTGAACAATCTCAAACTCCATTGTCATGAAAACTTCAGGGTTAAAGTTTCATAATCTGGATTTACTTTCTACTGTGAAAGCGGAGATGCTGTCCAGAGAATTACCCACTGATGAATTCCACTGAGTCAGGAAAATCACTGAGTACTGTAAAATTTAGGGACATTTGTATCAGCACCTCTGCTTTCTCAGCTGCCAAGCGGTGTCTCCAGGAGGGCTATGCTGTCCAGCATACCCATGGGAATGGGTCAGGAAAAGCAGTCCATAACCAGATCAGAGCAGGCCCAGGGTACGCTGGAACAACTTCTGGCACCAGAGATTCACAACTTTTCCTTCTTTTTCCTCTGTGTTCTCTCCTTCTTATTCTCCTTCACTCCCTGATCTGGATGGTGCTTCCCTGTCTCTTACTCCTGTTGAGATCACATAATTCAAGGGACTCAGAAAGCAGCAGGTAGGCAGATTACTGGAACAGGTAGGTCCTGCTTCTCGTTACTGACACTTCACTCTTTCTCCTTTCAACCCCCCTGTTACTTATCAGTCAGCAGAGAAGATCATCAACACTGGTAGAAAAGACTTGGTGATGCTGCTTGGCCAAGCAGTATGGCACCAGAGCACTTGAAGGCTACATAACACAGTCTAAGCTGCTGCATCAGTAGAAGGAAAGCAGAAAGAACAATGAGCCAGAAGGAATAAGCAAAACCACTGAGCCCAGGGAAGCCTCATGCCGCACCTGAAATATGCTTGTGCATCACCAGTAAAATTCACCTCATCAGCTGGTACCCCCTGGCTTACTGTTATTCTCCATCAGTCCCATTCTTTCCAGTGCCTGATCCAATATCTCAGTCCTGTTAGGAGCCACAGTTTTGCCAAGGCATAATGAAGAACCGAACCCCTAAAGTGAAACGTAACATTAATTGTCCACTGGACTCAAACTTCATTGGGGATTCAACCAAATCAGAAGCTTGTTTCCATTTCAGTGTAGAGGTATTTGAAATTTGAAGCTCTAAGTCCAACTCTACAGAAAAGGCCCGTCTTTCGCTGATGCTATTCAGCTCCAACAGCCAGAATAGTTAAGCTGGCAGCTTTCCTAACAGCTATCTTTCAATGCCACAAAGCAGAATGAAAGCCAGTTTAACTGTGCTAGAAAGGTTATGAAGACTAAATTGGATGGTAGAGGTTAGATGCTCCTGAGTGAATAGAGCCAGAGGCCATTAGTGTTCCCTTGAGCTTGGGAGGACAGAAAGGACAGAATATGAGGTTCCAATTCTGCTCTTCCAGAGTTTTCAACCAGCAAAGTAGGTATTGAAGAGCAGTTCTGGCTCATATCCTCTTGAAATCATCCAAAGTTACTAAGTCATTTATCTTCCTTAGCAAATTATTGCTATACGGTGAAGTAATATGGAACATTTTCACTATTTTATTTCGAGACAGTTCATCTTTAATTAGACAAAAACAATCTTAATAGGCAAATAATTAGTCAATGGTAATTATGGCAGCATGACGTAATGTGTTCTGTTAATAAAATATATTACAAAATCAGAAAGTAACTTCTAAAGTTGTATCTGTTTCTGTAATACCCTGCATCAATATGTACAGTGCAGTCTTCACAAATAGTGTCTTGCCATGCTCAGAAGCTACTTGCTTGTCATATTAACTCTTTGGCATTTATATTCCCCAGATTTGCATTTGCAGAACTGTCGTGCATCCGTTGCTCTTTGCCCAAACCAAACCCACTGAAATAAAGGTTTTCACACTGAGGTCAGTAGACATTGTATTCAGCTCTACTGTAAAGGCATTGATTTCAGGCAGTGATACATTCCATATGTATCAGAGATTTGTTATTAGAGTGCACAGTAAAGGTACTTAACAAGGTATATGAAGTTGTTTACACTTTTCCATAATGAATTCCACTTATATAAGACAATTTGCATATTCAAACACACCATATGAGAAATTTGAGGGAATAATTTGGCGCATTGCTTCAGGGATATTTTTTCTTTTTAAAATCAAATCAGAACAAACATGGTATGCATTTTTGCTTTGACACCTGTAGTGAAAAAACAGTCTTCAGTTTTCTAAAGTATTTTATCCTCCACCATGAAGTTCTCAGCATATGAATATTTAGCCTCTGGGACAGTGCCCCAGACAACTACAGAGCATTGCTGGAGCATGAAAAGCTGAAAACAAGCACATATCCATAATGAACTGACAGCTCAAAGTTATGTCTGCAATAGCAAAGATTGCTTATAAAGCATAGACAAATAATGTTCCTCTTTCCTAGGAAGTTCAGATGTCAGATTCTGGAATAAAAAGAACCTACCGAAAACTCTGACCAATGGAAAACTGATCCTTTTTCATATAGACAGGAGTAGAAAAAATGGTACAAAAGAAGATATTGAACAGAATAAAAGAAAAGGAAAGACGACATTGATAGCTGTCCATCAGCTAACAATACTGGGGATATTTTGTTCCTAGAGTATGTCCTGGGAGGACAGGATTTTGGGGATTTTTTTTTTTCTTTTACTATTACTAAGAACAAGAGAGGGCAATCCATACACCTACATTACTGCAGAAAAGTAAAACAAGAAAGAAGATCTTACACTTGTAGACAGATGTTATAGATACTCTTTAATAGAAGCTCTTCATATCTCTGGGACCCCAAATTGCATCCCATTTCTTTTGTTCTGTCACTTTATGTTTTTCTGCAAGCAAAATTCATTTCATTTGCTTGACAGGGAAAACTTCTAATACAAAGTATCTGATGCTGAATACCATTCTCAGTAGCTACAAGCCATGTTTCTAAATGAATCTCTAGCTGATATCTGCCAACTGCTTTAGCAGTGTAAGTGTTATTGATGTTAATCATAACCTGTGATTTTCCTTCTTTGTCAATCTATGCAGAGCTTATACAGCGATGCAAATTTGATTATTGCATTCACTACTGTTCTTTCTTCCTTTTTCCTTTTCTTTTTGCTTAAGAGAAGTAATTAACTCCTTGCCTAGTTGTGATTTTTTTTCAGCTTCTTACTAATATTCAGCAGATCCAAGACATGCCCAATCAACATCAATCAAACTTACAAAAAACAATGCTCTGGAGCAGCTGGTATCACTCTGCTCTTATCCCATTTAATCAATTCTGTTATTTCAATGGATGTAAATGTTACATTTGTGGTTGCAAACGACCATTAACTACACCTAATGCAGAACAGCTGCCATCCAAATGTTTTCTTATGTGAACAGCTACCTCTCATTTTTCATTTTGGCATTAATGATCAATAACACTTTTGATGGAAGAGAAGCAGAGAGTGAAGGCACAGAGCTAGCACTGCTGCTGATGTCCTAACTAGCACTGCCAAAGTTCAAACAGATGTTATACTACTATTGTCACTTGGTTTCATCGCACATTTTAATATGACAAAGCCAGCAAAACAAAACCATTACTCAATAAAGTAGAGTTCTAGTTTTAGTTATACAAATCAGCATTGGCCAACAGCACGTTTCTTTTGGGGGACAAATACTGATTTTACTGATTTTGTATATAGGTCATTTAAATAATGGGGAAAACTTGAATGCACTGGAAAGTACCTCAGACCCCTTTTTCTCTTTCATTTTTGGAGTACCTTCATGTGCCTCTAACCTACTTCTTAAGTAGTTTAACAAGTAGGTTGACCCTACACATCAGGATAGGAAACCTTAAAATATGGTTAGCAATTTGTCCAGTAAAGATGTAGAAGAAAAGATCTCAAGAAATCAGAGATTACTAGACATTACTGTGCACAAATTCTTGATTTTCATAACACAAAGGATCTTGCTATTATATGAAAATTTAGGCCACTGGATATGCACTGTTCATGTATTAAACAACCTGTACTTTCAGTGAGCCTAGATAAATCCTTTAGGCTGTTGAAATGAAAATATACTGCTTAGACACCCAGCCCACACTTGCCTCTACTGTGGCCATCCATCTTCCTTTCCTCTGTTTGGTCAGGAAGGAAAAATACTGCAGTGACAGCAACCTCCTGACACTGCATTGAACAAAACTATACTTTGCTGAGGTTGCTCGCTCAGGAGACATAGAAGCTGTCGCTCTGCCCACAACTGCTCCGCCAGCTTTGTGTACACAAATTTCCTGAAACCAAATCTACTCATGCTCTCCATCAATATTAACTCAGCCTTCTTGAAGGGCACACATTTAATCAGATTACAAGTAGGCTGATATCCTACTCTTTATTACCAAATAGTTTGGTAATAATAGTGTGTTGCAAAATACCAAATTGAATAATCTATAATGATTGAGTAATACTATAAATAACTCTCAGCCTGTCACTGTGGCATTTCGTTATATTTTTCCCCATCTTGAGATGAACTTAGGAAGTTAGTTTGAATACAAGTACCTCAAAATAAAAGCCTGTAGGATGATGTAGACAGTATCATAGATGAAATGGGATTTAATGGTTCTGAACCAACAGAATCTGCTGGAGAGCAAAGAGCTGCAGATTTGTATGTACAACGTATGTACATGTGCAACCCACTGATCTGAAGGTGAGACATGGTGGAAATTTGATTAATTTCCTTCTTTAAAACTGGAATTAACTATGAAGTTTCCTAGATGATTACTGGCCCAACTCTACTTTATACATTATTTGAGCATTTATTCTTGAATAAGTCATAGCAAAATTGTGCCCTTTCAAAGACCAAAGAATTTCCTTCCATATGCCATTTTTCCTATTCTTTTCATAGTGCTGACTTTTATTTGCTCTGCAGCTGTAATTCAGAAAGAATGCAGTCATACTCCAGTGGATTTCATTATCCTTTGGAAAACTATGACATTGTGTAGGAGGCACCCTCCCTCCTTTTGCAAAAGACCCTGAAGGGCCGTAATCATTAAGGTCTGTCTGGACTCCTTCTGACATACTGTTTCATCAAATAAATTGGGCGGGGGGGCAGTGTGGAGTGGATGACACAGAATATTGCCAACAGTATCTTGTTAACAAATTACAAAACTGTTTGATACAACTTTGCTTCTAGAAAAGTATCTGGGAACATCATTAAAATACACATTTATTCTAATCTTTTCTTTGTATCCTGATGATGTTGCATGCTTTAAAATGGCAAACTCTTACATAGGGTAGTTAGGGATCTTCTCATCTAATTTTTGTCTTCTCTCACTGATTTTTATATGGTGTTTAACATGTGACATCTATTCACATCAGTTTAATTACCTTAATATTTTCTTTCCTTTTTTAAATTATTAAAATGGAGATATAATGGAAATATCATCGTATCTAACTTTGTAGTATTTCCAGTATACTGAATGATGAATACCAAGCAGTCTAAACCCCCATCACTTCACATGTCTGGAATTATTACAGTGGCAGTAAACATGACAATGATAAATGAACAACAGAAAAGAAGAGGACAGACTGTTATTTGCAAACTCGGAACTTAACTGTTCATTGTGCTTGGACAGAGTCCATTCTAAAAATAAGTTTTGTGGGTAAACTCAATTGTATATGAATGATGGTAACAACAGGACTTGCTTAATCAACCATAGTAAAAGATACCATAATGCACCTTAAATTTGTCTTACATATGTATTTGTCACTTTAGTGACATCTTCACATGTCATCATTTATGCCAGGTCAATTAAAGATTTTTTAATTAATGATACATGGGACTAATGCAGAGATGATGCTATTTACATTGCTTGCAATAGCTTCCAAGGTGTGAAAGCACTTCTCTAGATATGAAAGGCCACTGCATTCAGTGAAGCAGTGCACCATAACACCAAAGACCTACAATTTACAGAATACACTAAGATGTCCTATTAGATTAAACGTGCAAAGCTATTAAACTGCTCACACTCCCTTTTTCTCTGATTCCATTTGCTCAAATAACATTTATACCCAGTAAAACAATATAAATAGCTGTTAATTAAATGAATAAAATGAGCTTACAGGAAGAATTGTGAAGGCAGAAACATAAGTAACCCATCAGGTAGCAAATACTTTCTACATGATTAGCAGTGGCAATGTTCACATATGTTTACCTGACCTGAGCGTTACCCTATCTGTTCTCTGCCACGGGGCTATTTTTGCTCGAACAAGTGTTGATGCACCACCACTGGACACAGGTCACACTAGGACTGCAGACACTTTTAGGAAGATGCTACTTTTCATAAATCAGCCTTTTATAATGTATACCTCACAATGTAAGTATATATTTCATTATTTTATGATTTATGATTTGCAGACTATATTGATCTAAACTCCTGCATACCGTGCTGAAGATATTCAGCTAAGGAGGGAGTCTGATCATTGCGTCAAAAATGTCTGCACAATCATGTGTCCACAAAACAATACATTGAAGTCTTTTTGTCGTAACACTTCCCGCAATTCTTAGATTGACTGCAGCTATCTTCTGTACTCAATGCTCATACTTTATTGAGTTCAGAGCAAGATTCTGACAATAAATGGGTATAGCATTAAATTATTTATCATATGTGAAAATGTTAGAAATAACAATAATTAGAAATAAAACAAACAAGTTGGAATAGGTGCAAACAACTGTCACTTTTATGGAAGAATTTCTATCAATGCTAAAACAACCATTGGTGAAATTTTTCTAAAAAGGTAGCAGTAGTACATAAAATTGTTTCTTGATATATGGTTATTAAATGTAATATGTGACAATAGCCTCAAGCAGCTGCTTCTAACCCACAAAAGACTGAGGAGAAAGAAATAAATAGACATTTGAAAGCTTGAACTAGTCACATTTTCATTTATTGTGTGATCAGAATTGCAAGGAAAAGAGTTTTGGGGCTTGCGCTACAAAATTCTTTAAAAGCAGAAATGAGATCTGCCTGAAAGGTAAGAAAAAAAGAAGGAACAAAGACGCCAGAAGGCAAAAAATATATTGTTATCTTAGCTGTTAAAATTTTGCAAAAAAATTATTACATTAGAAAAGCATGCATCTTTCTGGCTCAATTTTATATGAAGAAGTTCATATGATTCAGTAATTCAATTCTGCTGCATGGATTTTGTCAACTAGAAGTCCTTAGGCAAACACCTAATGGTTTATATCAATATAATTCCAGTTGTTTCCTGTTTTTGAGAGTTAAATGTTAGTTCCTATGACTGACAGTACACAAATTCAGTAAGAGGAGAAAAATAAGTTCTCAGTGCAAATTTAAAGACGGTCCAGTGCTATAGGCTTTTTCATTTGACTACAGTGAGCTGCATGGATTTCTGGTAAACCTTAGCACCTAAGCCTCATG
Organism: Harpia harpyja; assembly: GCF_026419915.1. NCBI lineage: Eukaryota > Metazoa > Chordata > Aves > Accipitriformes > Accipitridae > Harpia > Harpia harpyja. Next base: position 29,253,670 of record NC_068949.1, on the reverse strand, counting down.
AAATAATGCAAGTTCACTGCTGCTTTTCACCTGGGAAGCCTGCTCTGCCTCACTAGCCTGAATATCTCCATTAGCTCACAACCAAAAGAAAACCTGAAAACGCTAAGGTCACAGAAAAGTCAACCTCTGGCAAGGAAAGCATATTTTTCAAACAAAAAGCTGAGTTCCAAGGCCATCCTGAATGAAGACACACTGAATGCAGCTGTCTAGGAATTCTTGGATGTGACAAGGACAAGGACCACTGTCAAAGAAACTGAGTCAGGAAAGCCCAAGAGAAGACAAGACAGACAGGGAGAACATATGTTGTGTTTCAGCTATGCACTTACATCTTCTCTCAGAAAGGTCACTTGGAAGAGAGGTAATCAAATTATACAGACTGATTGATGAAAAATTATCCAAATTCACTCCATGGCACAACTAGTTGGATGTTCTATTTATTGACAATTAAGTTATTGCAAGTCCCAAAATAAACACTTTGAGTTGATTATATTCTTGATCCCCATCAACTTCAATTAGGCTTATCCTGGAGTCATAAATATGGAGATGCTAGTAATATTTTCTAAAAATAAGTAAAAAAAAAAGGAGGAGAGAAGGACAAAGGGGAGGATGGCAGTAACAGACTAGCAAAAGACAAAAAAACAGAATGGAGGAGAGTGTCATCGAGTGACTTGACATGACCTGCTAATGGTGCCTCTTGTGCTAACACTTCTTACAGTACTAAACCTGCTGATGAGCTTCTGCAGTTCAGCGCTTTCATATGGGGAATAAGTGCAACACATACAACAAGTCAGGGAGGTAAAACTGAAGAAAATAGTGAAAAGAAATTTTCAGTGGAATCTTAGTACAGACATTTCTGAATTGTTTTTTCAGGTAGATGTTAACTCACACTAAAATCTCTAATAAAATTACTCAGAACACTTTACTCCAACCAAAATTTACAGAACCATACAAATCTACTCCAACCACCAGCCAGCCAAAAAGCAAGAATGAAAGGGCACTTAGAATAGAAAGTAATGGAAAGAGAAGGTGGGGGAAAAGCAATAGTCTAGATAAACTACTTAGGGTCTCAGTAAAGCCATGCAGCAGATTGAATAAAAAATATTAATTAACCTGTTTTTGTTTTATCTTAATGGATTTCTGAGAGAGTGGGTTTCTGAGAGGAAGATGCAGGTAGTGCCTGCAAAGTGACTCAGCAAGAATAGCAGCTGCAAGGGAGGGTGAAGAAGGATGTTGCAAACTTAAAGTGTTTCAATCACTTCTTGTTCATAATTTGTTTACTCACAAAAAGATATTCCCACCTTCTCCACTATCAAAACCAATCACTTTCTGGAGTGGTTTCTTGCAGGCAGCTTATGCATTAACTGGGACAGCTAATAGTTCTGAAAGGTATAAGCCACAAGGTTTGAGGAAACCTATGAGAAAATGCACAATAACTCTCCATAGCAGTAGAAAGGAACAGATTTCAAAGAAAAGAAGTATTTCGCTGAGCTTATTACCACGGGCTTGTGTCTATATTTGAATTTACTAACCTAAAGACAAACAACATTACTTGATTAGTATGATTTATAATAAATACAAGAGATGTGAGTGAAAGCTAGCCTCTCTCAAGAATATTTCCTTAAAATCTTCCCTGAATATCTAACTCCAGCTCTTGCAATGTAGAATTTGAGTCATTGAGCATCACCCTAACCAAGACAGCAGGCTGTGATTTTATTTTATATGCTATATGTCAAAAAGGAATACACGTGGTAGTATATAGAGATGTTTACTAAAATAACTAACAGGAGCCCAGTGCTGCCATCAACACTTAAAAAATACTGACTTCAGTAGCAGAATTTGGTGATATCAATGTTTACCCACAGGGACTATGATTCTATTTTCTTTCAACAGCTGGATGTGCGCCTCCTCAATCCATGTATTTATGGCCATCGATAAACGGGTGCAGACCCTGCCCCAGGATTTCCATCTGTCATTCAGGTCTGTCACATTCTGCCATGCAGCCTATCTTCAGCATTGCAACCAGCTCCACTCCCTTTTATTGACTTGTAATGACCAATATGAAAGCATACTTCGCAAACACTGATCAGGAAGCCAGCTATTTTCTCTTCCTTCTATATGCTACTGTTAACTTTACAAGAATGAATGTTGTACATCTTTGGTAGAAAACATAAATCTGCTCAGAGCTTCAGTGTAGCAAATAGCTTTGCAATTTTACACCAGTTACAGACCCAGAATTGTGTAAAGCAACTGTAGAGAAAGTGTTACAGAAGATCCATAAATTCCTGCAATATACTGAGCGATATGAGGTTGAGTGCTTTCAATCTACAATGAAAGTATGTGAATACAATGTAACATCAATCCATAAAATGGTGGCTACTTCTCTGAAATCATTAGCTGACTCATTAGGGTAGACAAAGTGCTAACAAGAATCATTGTAATCAGTAACTTTCGCAGCGAGCTAAATGGTTTTATGGAGAGGGAGGGGAGGGAATAGAGGAAGAAAAAAAAAAGTCCAACTAAAGCAATTTCCAGATAAAAATGCATACAATCCTGTCATTATATAAGACGTTTCAAATAATTGTATTCAATGGTTATCCTGTGTAGCATGAACACTGTCGGAATGTAACATGGAAAAACGAAATTTCTCCATGGTCCTGATATTCATACTGCTAGCCAGCCTGAGAGGGACAGCATCTTATTCCATCACTAGTCAGTCAGACAGCATTCTCAGAATAAGACACTGCTTGATGAAAAAACACGAGAGAATCAAGCCCTAAGGAACTGTGTAGTAACTACCCATTAGTATATTTTACTCTGAGTAGTATTTCTCTTCACTATGGTCAATACACATTTTTTACATTTTGTGGATTGCTATAATATCTAAGCATCTATCTTCTAGTACTTTCCTAAACAATAGGACTAACAGCTTTCAGGTGTTTTTTTCTTCCTTGTTTTTCCCAATCTCTTCTTGTTTGGTTGGGGTTTTTTTTGAAAGAGGTTTTGTTTTAAGACTGGGTGTTGGTGATTTTTGCTTTGGTTGTAATTAGACATTTTGCTAAATATTTATGCTATGTTTATGAATGAGACTATCAACAGTACAAACAATTTCATGATAATTATAGAACATAAATGCTGAAGTACTAATTGTGCTAGAAATGTGAAGTATTTCATCAAGTTCAATAATAATATTCCACAGCACTGTGTAGACACTGTGCATTTTCCTTTTGATGGTATCATAACGGTTTTCAGTAGCAAATAACCTGGAGTGCCTCTGACATTATATTATCTCCAAATGTAATTTTCATGTTTAACTGTTATTTTCTGTAGTAATATTCACATCACCATGCCTACTTTAAAATAAAAACTAATCTGTTCCTAATCCAGCTACAAATAAGATGATAAATAAATCAGAGAGAAAAAAATGACTCTTTGAAATGACATTACAACAAACCATGATTGAAAAAGCAGTATTACGAGCATTACCCATTGACTCAATACCCTCAGGCAAAATCACGTGTAATGGTATTGATGCAAAATAGTGTGGTGGAATTTATTCTAATAATTCTGGGCATGAATAATTTTTGAAGGTAATAGAAGCCAGAATCATAAATTCTCATTTCATTTTACCACTGGACATGTCCTTTGCTTTTAATCAGAAATACCATACTTGAATGTTTCTCTTACACAACTACTCTCTAAATCTAGCTATAGGTTTAGTCATATTAAATTTCTGAACAATAAGAAGTATATTCACTGAGAAAAATAGAATAATCAGGCTAATATTAGGATATTCTAGGCAGTTATCCTATTAATTATTTCATAACACGGAGTAACAAAATACCTTCAGGCCTTCTACATGCAACCTAATTACTACAAGTAGCTTTGATGAAGGAGAAAGAAAAAGGCCAGTGCTGATGAGCTGACACTTTGAAAAATAAAACGTTAAAAAACATTAATATTATCTGTTGACTTAACTGAACAAGCACTTTTTTATTTGCCAAAATTTAGTTTGTAAACAAGACCACGCTGTGCATAAAATAGAACTCTTCTCTGTTTAAAATTACAGATGTGTGGTTACTTTGTTGCAAAACAGTACATAGTTATGCATCCACTCTTCCACTACAATTTTAATAATTAAAAACTTTCCACAAGAAATAAAGAGTATAATACATTACCATCCAGACTATAAGAATATGTTTTCAGTTTTGGGCACACAAAGTGAAGAGAAACTTGGAACTTCCTATCTGACAACTGAGACAAAAATTTTAACATGTTAAATAGCACATTGTTGTAAACAAAACCAGAAAAAAACCTTATTGTCCCCTGTAGTTCTCTGACAATCTGAGTCCTATCACAAAGTCCTTAAAAATATTAACAGGGATTACTTTTCCACTTTAGCTATACTTCTGCTTTGCTTTAAGTCTATGTTATTTACAGTAGCTTAATTTGTCAAATACTCTTAAGTTGACTTATTGTATTTTTCTTTATAGAGCTTCCTATGAATGAATGAAACAAGAAAAATGCGGAATCCTCAATTTTATGAAACACAGTTGAGTGTAATTCATATGGGATTATTATAAACAAACCACTTCAAAATAACTTTAATGAGATTGCAAAATCAAAGACCTGCAATTTAAGAAATCCCAGAATGTGGTTGATTGTATTTTAACCTTAATTCAGTTTTCCTATGTATGTGCATAAAGACTTCTTTTTCTTCAAAGAAATACTGCTTCCTTCAATTCCTCTAAAGTACTTAGGCTTCTTTCACTAGGCAGGAAATATACTGTGCCACAGGGCTAACAAATATTTGCTGACAGCCCTGGCAACAATCTGGGGTTGCAGGCCAATGTGGGATCAATCAGTCTTAGCAAGTTGAGTTTTTACAATCTGTATCTGTTCTAGCTCCCTCTCTTCCCTACTTCCCTATACTAAATTGTAGCCTTGATCTCTCCCCTCAGATTTCTAATGTAACTTCAGGCTCCACTCATGCCATATCCAGAGTAAAGTGAGATAAGCATGGTTTACTCAGTTACTTGGGGCAATTGAAAGTTTACCCATTTCTTGTTGCCAGCTTAGAGCATTAGCCTGATGAATTTAATTTATTTTTTAGTCCATAAACTTCCACTCGTATCTCGCCTGTCATTCTTTTTTCATGCCCCTTTTTAGCTCAGCCTCTTCAACCAACCCATATTCTTTTCCACAGTGCAGCTGCTAATCAAAAATACCCTTTCCTTTCCCCATCGCTTTGTCCAGTCACTCTGCGCTTCCTTATCAAATCTGTACATCCACCACAGACTTCCCATTCTCACTCCCACTCCATAGCCCATTTTCCTTTCTGGCCCTTGGCTTTTTCCTTTTCCAGCTTCCTCTTTACCTAGCTTCTTCTCAATTGATTTCTTTTTTCTTTTAACAGAAAATCTGAGACTTATGTTACCCGCTTCACATTCAATAACTTACCCAAGCATACTGATTGAATAATTGAATTAAAACACTTGAAAATGGTTGGCTCTGTACTGCCCTAGAAATTAAAATGAATAAAAATATAGTCAAAATATTCTGGATCTGCACCTACTTATGCATTTTGAGAGCTCTCTCTTTTCATTAGTAATACAGGTTTCACTGAACTGTTCAGAAAACACATCGAGCAAAAAGAAACAACAATTAGGTACATTTATCTTTGTGTTAGATGTACAGCTTGCTATTACAAAGAGATTAAATTAGCTAAATATATACATGAATTACACGCAGACTTTGTAAAAATGAACAATCATATGGTATATGTGAAACATTTAAACTGCTAAGAGAACACTGGGGAGAAGCACACTTTGGAAGAAAATACATAATCATTTTTTAATTTACCAAGAGGTAAGAAAAGTATATTATTTTAATTCTTAACTTTTAAAAATAGAGCAGGTGCAAAAAGAACAAATCCCTCAAATCACATATGCAATTTCCACTTTCTTGAGAGACAGAGAGAGAAGAATTGGAATGTAAATTGAAGTACGTGCATCTGTTTACAATGACTCAGTGTTTAATTATAGTAATGATTGTATGAGCAACTGATCACATTGGAAATCAATATTACAAACTTTGGATCTTTATGTTTACTTTAGCTTTAATCCAGTCATTACTGCAGACATCTAAAGCAAACTCTGCAGCTGCAGCATGTTTAATTCATCAAGATGTTCTCAAGGCTGACTATCTCACTATTATAACTTCATAGTGTTAGAGCAGCATCTGCCAAAATAAGACTATAACATCCAGTTTTTAAAGAATCGTAAAAAAAGTCTCTTTAACTGTGCAAGTAAACTTCTGCAGGCATCTTTTCTCAGTGAAAGGTAGTATGGAGTAAATGTTCTCAGATGACACAAAAAAACTGATTTTGAGACCATAACTATTGAATACACAGTCAAAATGTGTGAATATTACACATCTTTACATAATAAAATGAGGGTATAGAATCACAGCCAGCTCTTCTTCCCAGTGATACATGTTTTTGAGAAATGACGTATTGGGTAGTGACAGAAAAGAATCAATGCTTGGAAAACAAAGCTGGCTTTTTATTAGGAGACCTGTTTATAAAGTTCTGGAAAGTTCAGTAACAGGCCAGCCATCTGCAATCAGTCTCGCTTCGTCAGAGCTGTTTCCATCCTCTAAGCCAAGCTACCACATGAACATAACTTTTCTGACCAATGTGGTCAATGTCAGGTAAGACTTTTTTCAAAATAAAAGTTACTGGCTAAGTGGCATGCCAGCAACAGGGACTTAGACTCAGCCAGAGAAAAATTTGAACATCATGGGGGAGGCTAGAAGTTCAAGTATGTTGCCAGGCATGACTGAATGGGCTGCTGCTGCAAACACCGTGGTTGTCTGTGAAGCAACTACGTGGGCAAAAGATGGGTAGTAGCAGAACTCAGCAAAGTTACATACACCCTTGAGCCAGCTCATCAAAGCATTACAGTCATATAATAGTCATTTACCTGGGCTGCCATCACACCTTCATTTGGCTTCATATATGCAAAGACAGACAAGGCAAGCCCCACCTGAAGAGTCAGTTAAGGATTTTCCTAAATAGAAATGCTTTCTGCAGGCAAGTAATTAAAGACTGTGCAACAGTGATCTTCGGAGTGTGGAAGAAATCCCAGGATGAATTTCCCCTTTCATGTGTATACTGGTTTCCTAAGGAAAACTTCTCTTAAAAAAAAGTTAGGAGCATAGGGTTTTACTATTTTCATTGTAACTGTACAGCACTTAATGTTTTGCAAAGCTGGGTCCCATTATGAAGTTTTCAGAGCATCTTGTGAATTTACTATTCAGAGCAGTTATATAAACCGCCTCTCTCGCTATTCAACAACTAAATATAATTTACTGCCATTCAAATTCACACAATAGTTTTTAAATGCAAAATTGTCATCAATCATATACAGTCTTCTGTGTAGAGTGTCATATTTTTTCCAATATTTCTTTAACAATAGAAAACATTAAGGCAGCTATTTCCCATCTTAAATTTTCATAGGACATAAAACTAATAACTGCTTTCTGCTCCGATGATTCTTCAAAATAACACTGAGCTTGTGCCCCTCCTCTTACAAAAACTCAACAACCTACAATGTTAGTGCAAGAACATTCATATGCTAATAATTTAATCGATCTATTATACCCTAGGAACCCCAGCTACTCTTTTACAAAAAAGCAATGCTAATTATTTACATCATTTAATTTTGCTGCCTTGAACTGCATAAAGTAATAACTGGACTTAAAAGCAACTTTCTGGAATATTATTGTGAAAACATATGGGGTTATATAAGATAAAAAGCTAAATCTGCAAGACAAATCCAGCCCTTAGATCCCACAACCAGCTTGAGGATTTCTGCTGGGTAGCAGTGTGATAAAGGTGCAAGAAAGAGACACTTTCTACATGGCCATGATGCAGCCAAGAAGCTGTTCCATATGCCATCCCTAGAAATCTCCCGCCACAACGCAGAAATAGAGAAAAGTACCTGCAGCAGCTTAATGCATCCAGCCCATTCCACCTCTCATTCAGCCTAACTCCCACATGCTCGCACATGTGCTCAAAAGATAACAATCTGAGGAAATATATCATTCAGAACTTCGGGCATGGAGCAGTTGAAACTAGTTCCTGTTTTATGCAGAGTCTTCTCCTACGAAATGGGGAGTGCTTACAGATCAGACACTGAATACAGCAGACTTCTGCCAGGCTTTTCAGTTCTGAGTAACTGCTGAAGAGCAAATGGCATCAAGAATAGTGAATACACCTTGAATGAAAGGAAGGAGCAATAGAGAATCCCACTACAGCTGAAACTGTGTGAAGTACGGTGAGGAAGTTTTAAACACCTTTCTTTACTGTGGCTACAAGGAATAGTTTCTAAATAGTTACCAAAATATAAAAACAACCAAAAAGCAGCTTATTTTCTGACAACATGGGTTCCGAAGTATTCGGTAATGGTACTAGTTTTAAATTAATTCAGATAAGAGAGTTTAGTTAGGAAGTAACAGTAAAAAAGGTTGGTAAATCCTGCATTTTAAAAACCCAGATTTATCCACGGTATAAGTGGTAGGGCTGGGCTTTGCATAGCACAGTAGACCTTTCAGAAGCATCTTCTGTACTTAAGTTTGGGGCATCCTCACACCAAGCTCTACAGAGAAACACGATATATGGATTCTGCTGGCTGAGAATCACTGGAATGCAACTTCCCAGGATTCCCAGAGAAAAGACAGTTCTAGGGAACAAAATTTCTACTTAACACATGTATAGTCCCACAAACATAATATCCCGTTGCCTTGTGAACAGATCTATTCAGCAAAACACTAATGAATTTAGTTTTGTTGTTATTTTCCTGCTCACCTAAACCTGGGTGTTCCATAAAAATGATGTAATTATCAAGATATTGCCCTGAAAAAAAATAAAAATCCAACAGAACCTAGTTTACCAGGCACTTTTAAAAATCTAAGCCTATTTGAACTCCTGCCAGCTTGCCCATCTTCTCAACAATTTGCTTGACACTTTACTGGGAGTTCAAATAAGTCATTGTAATTACATCAGAACCAGGATCCCCAGAGCTTATCCTCCATGAGCCTGAAGCAGCCAGCCAAGCTGAGTGCCTCAGAGCTTGGAGCCCCAAGAGCTGTCTGAGCTTTGGAGGGTTGGAACAGTCTGGTCCATGGATTGTTTCCAAAGTTGAGATTCCAAAAACATTTACCTTTGCAGAAAGTGTCAACATTTTGAATTTCCCTCTGATTAAAAGAACAAGCAAATTTTGAATGATCAAAATTTTTCATTAAACATTTATTCTTTCTCCTAATTATAGGGAAAGGCAAAATGCTGAGTGATCAAAATTCTTCATTAAACCTAGTTTTTGCCACAGTGGTTAACTACTTATCCTTACTGCACCTTTGCATTGTGGGAATTAGGTTTTACTGTTGGGAAGTAAGATCAAGGAAGGTTAAATGACCTGCTTAAAACTACAGAGAAAATTTGGCTACAGTGTGACCCGAGTTGCAAGCTATTAGCCAAATCTCTGCACCACCCTCCTTCCTCAGGCCACATTACAACAATATGTATGCTCTCTTCAGCTCACACAATTGTCACTTCATGCCAAATGTCAAAATTTCTTCTCAAAAGTTGCCTTTTCACAAGTCAAATCAGGATTAAAAGAGCGATGAGAGAACATGAAAACCTGAAATTTGTTTGAATATGCCCTCTGATGTCAGATGTCTGAACCAGTACATGATCTTTTGGCTGACTGTAATCACATCAGTCTGCCAGCCTGACACAATGCCCTGTTACAAAGTGATACAAGAAAAGACATATTTACTAGGCAAGAGCGGACCTACTGCAGACTAAGAAAGGGCACAAATAGAGTAGGTCATCTTCAAGACGTTACTCCCAGTCTGCATATGAATGCCTTCCACACATGTTAATAGCTATTCTTGATTGTTTTCTCTGTTGAGCCAAAACACCAGCAGTGTGTGCAAAATTTTACACATAAATTTCAGAGTGATTTGGCTGTGCACGTAAGACATTTCCAAGTTCAGAGCTTGGACGCTGCACAACCCTGAAGAATCTAACTGATAAAACATCACATTATTTTCAGCCTGCTCATTCAACCTTTCCTTTAAACACTAACAGTTATCTAGGCTGTTTTTCTTCAATGGGAATGGAAGTTTGCAGGACAACTGTCTTCACAATCATCAGTGTAAACAATTCAGATACCAGTGACAGGCATAATGTCTTAACAATCACATATGTCAGGGTTTTTGGAAGCTGAAGAAGGACCTTTTATATCCAGTGACTACACACAGAGAACAAGAGGGAGCAGAGAGAGCTTCAACAAGCCAGACTGCAGCAAATCTGTAACTGTTTATAACAAAGACTGGGTATCTGAATTGGATCTTCAAATGAATGAGCCATGAGAAAGAACAGGATCACGACAGTCTAGTATTTATGAACTGCAAGCTGCAACCTCAGATAACATCCAGGGACACAGAGTAAGGGTGGGGGCAGGGGGGGGGAAAAATCCAACATATTTATGTTCCTGTAAGAATAGGAGAGTTTAAGAGTATCAAGCAACAAAAAGGTTTTGCAGCAATGCCAAAAAGCAGCTAAGAGCAAATATCAGAATAACAGAAGGTAAAACAAAATTATCTTAAATTAAAACCACAGCTTTTCCTGGTGATAAAGTTTTTGGAACTTGAATTTCATTTTAGTGCTTACAGTGTGGAATCTAAGCTATATTTAAAACTGGTTAATTTTCATTTCAGCAGAAAGACAGCTTATGTCTTCCAGAGGTACGGTAGCTTTCTAGGTAACTCACAAGAGCTTATTGGATCCTTTCAATACTGGGGTAAGGAAAGTAACTTCTCAAACTGACATTTTACACCACTAAGTTGTAGCCACCCTTTTTACAGTCATTCCCTGGATTTTGAAGTGCTATTAATAGTACCCAGGAGAAAGTAGACAGCAACATTGGAGTCTACAAAACTATTGGAGTCTACAAAACTGAATGAAACGATGTCAGATTAAGAAGAAATGGAGACTTGGATGAGCTTAATCATAGAGACAAAGTAAAGGCACAGAGAGTACAGACAGGTAATAAGACATTATATTTATGGTGGAGCAAACTTCAAAGTTAAAGTTGATGCTAAGTTTATAAGCTGACTGGACCATAGCATTTCATATTCTGGAGAACAAGGAAGTTTTTCCTTAAGTAACGTTCTTACTGAAGAAAAGCACACACTTGAGTCCGAGAGCCATTTCATGGGAGAACAGTAATTCCACATTAAGTCTTACCGACCCTCTTGGTGAAGAGTGCAAAAATCCAATATCATAGAGTCCAGCTTCAGGCACTCTGCAGTGCCCTTCTGCATGACAAGGATACTCTACTCTAGCTAATAGCACCAGAGTTTGGTAAAGAAGCAGCCAACAACATTTGCGGTTCCTGAATCTTATTCCAGGTTGCTGACACTGTAAAAGGGGAGAAGCACTCATACTTCAGGGACAGCTACTCCTTTAAGAATAGAAACCCTGTGGTTTGCCAGCCACTTTAAAAATCACTTTAAAAATAATAAAACATTAAAGTGAAAGTAATTCACACATTTATTGCATTCTCATGCAAGCAGATGATAGTTATTCAGCTTAAAGACAGGTGTTTAAAACTAGAACAGGGTTTAGAGCTGTAGCTTCTTTAGTTAGATCCACTAGATCTCTCTCCATTTCAACTAGTTAAAAAGCTGTCAGGATGTTGTTAAAACTTGCTAACGACTGCCCTAGTACATCACAAAGTTTTAATCATTGCAAAGTAAGTGCCCTTCAAATCTCCGTATATAGCAAACTGCATATATACATGCATGCTAAAAACTGCAGTTCAGACAGAGAACTGATGACTGCGTTACATAAATACCTAACAAAGGTCAGTGCTTACACTTCTGTTAGCTCCTGATTAAGTCTAGACACAACGCATGTTGTAACCAGAAGTTCTTTATAGTGGATTAAGCGATAAATGACCCCCAATCCAATGCAGAGGGGTGTAAAAACAACCAGTGATGCCATGGTTTCCAACTTAAAGACCTTATTTTTTCTATGGAAGAGCCTATTCTTCAGGTGACCTGACTTATGGTTCACACAGAAAAATTAAATTCTTCTTTGCAAAAGCACTTCTACTTTACTTAGCATATTGTTCATTCATGAATCAGGAAAGTTTTACAGTGAGAATGTTATTGGCCTGGTTCATAAATGTGTCGTGCCATTTGTAACCAGGGCAACAGCAATAAGACACAGGGAATATAAAATTTCTTTTTCTTCCTGATGGCTGATCCACGAACTTCTTCATTCCATAACTGTGGGAATCATTGTAAGGTTTGATCTCCAGCTGATGTAAATCACAGAAACTTCAGACTTCAAGTTGGTATATACAAGTGCTGATTTCCATAGCTTTAGGACACAGTTCTAAAGAGGCACAGATTTGGACATCCACTCATCTTTTTATGAAAAAGAGGCTGACAGATAATTGGTAGTAAATTTGCAATTTTTGTTGTCACAATTTTCCTACCAAAGGAAGATCTACAAAATGACCTTTTTATTACAGAACTGAAAAAATGATTAGTTTGATAGTTGCATGCTGTCTTCTAAACTCCACAAATATATAAAAAAGATTCACACTAGAAAAAAAAAAAATCAAGGCTGAGGAATAATTTCACAGTGTAACTTTGTAACGAGTCCCTGGAGGAAATATCTGTTCCTTTTGTTCCCCTCTGCAAAGCTATGTAATTGATTCCTAACTGCTGTGTTAATGCTCCCTATTCCTGTCAGAATCCCTTTGGAAATACACTAAAGTAACCAGGACTCTCTCCTGTTGCAACCCCTCAAACGTGGGAATCTGGGATTCTCTGACACGCATCACATTTCAGACAGTGGGCCACAGAGGAAGCTTCAGTGCCAAAGGGCTGATAAATATTAATACAGAAGAATAAAGTATACCAAATTATATATTGGAACATAGAGTAAACCAGGAAACTGTTGTCTTTTATAATGAAATACAATCTCTTAGAGGCACTGTTACCTTCCATCAAAAAAAAATAATAATCAAAGTATATCTGCTATAGCATGGTTTATTAACTTATACCAGCTTGCAAAATTTTAAATGACAACAGACAAGTGTTTTTAAAGAAAGGATTTGGTCTTCATCAGGATTGAGAATTAGTTTGACTCTCCCTGACCTTTCTATCCCTTTTGCTGTACACGCACACAGAGTAATAAAAGAAGAATGAAGCAGAATGGATTTGGCCCAGCTCCTGAATTATACCCCAGTGACTGTTCCAGAGTTGTGCATGAAAGCTTGTCTGCCTGGACAGAGCCAGTGATATCAGGTAACCTCTCTTCAGCAAACAAGGAGAGAAATATGGAAAAGATGTGATTCAGTTTTTACCTATGGTGCCTAATTAACCTTAATTAAGGTTGTATTGAGGGATCTTGAGCAGCTTGCATAAGGGATATCTGCTTCCTGATTGTTTTTAGCTTTGAGAAAGCTCTCCTTTGAGAAAGGAAGATTTCCTACCACAAAGAAAAATGTCCTTATTAAATACATACGCTCATGTTCCAATCTAAATTTAAGAGATGGTACAGATAAAACATCCATGTTTTTAGTGTTCCCCCTCCCCCCCAAGTCAAATGTTTTTTAAATAAAAGCACTAGAATTATAGTAAAGATTCTCTAGTCTTCATAATTAAATTAAGAAAAATACCCTAAACATTTCACGATTTGGGTATATGTTCCCTGAAACAGCGCTAAAGTTACTAATTATTGTAATCACTGATTTTAAGCTTACTAACCTGATGGCTCTAAAAATTAATCAACCTTGGCAGCCACACAACTTACTGCAAATTTGTCCTCTTCCACTATGGGTCATCATCTCAAGTTTCACAGTTACAGACACCATTGCTGTATTATGCACATTCGTGACTTTATTACACACTGGGTGGCAGTGTGGAAGGCTTTTTGTTCAAAATGCCCTTTATGGGAATAACTTAATAAAAAATTGCAAAGTTAAAAATAAGAAAAAAAAATTTTAATTTAACACATTAGATTATAAATAGTGGAATACTTAGAAGGGGGAGGGGTGTCTCCCTGCTTCTCGTTAGAATGACACTACTTGATAAAAGACCCTGTTTTAAGTAGATTATAACTTCAGTGCTGCCTGGTCTAAAATTTTTCATGTTGCATATCTGCCTTAGAATTTTCTTTTTTATGGAAAATTTCAGCTGATGTAATTTAGCTATTTCTGAGAATGCAGCAGAGAAGAACAGTATTCTGCCGTGTCAACAGATTAACATGACTTCTTGTTTTGAAATTTGTAGTACATCTGTGTTTTGCAGCAGAAAATAAAATTTGGAAGTAAACTGGCTGTGTCTGGGATTAAATGAGAAAAGGGAGACTTAGATGTTATTGTGGACAATGATGGACAGACTCAAAAGCAGAGTGCCCCCACAAAAAGGGACAATTGATCCATTCATGTCCTTCATTTGATATATGGAAGTCCTAGACTTCATGGTCAAGACAGTTGAAATTTGCCCTGAAGGTTTGTTTTGGTTTTTTTTTTCCTTGCCCTTGTCATAGAATTCCTGCATTATAATAAGTAATAAGGAAAATTTTGTAAGTAAGTCTTGCTTCTCAGTCCTCTCACTAATGCTGTTTCTTCGGTTTTGGGCAGTGCAGTGGAGAAATGTAAGTTGAGACTCAGCCTTGTAGAAGGTCTGGAGATTCAGTTACAGCTACAGCTGATGGCTTTGGGAAACGTCATGGATATACACATTCCTATGTATTTTTCAAAGTCCTGAGGCAGATATTCAACAAGAGAAAATTCAGGCCAGACACTGCAAACAGGGTACCCTTCAAATCAATGGATTTTTAGGGCCTTAAATCTTTCTCTGCCTCAGTTCTTTACTTGAAAATTTGCGAAGACAAGAGCATCTTTCTTCCCAGAGGGTATTGTGAAGATAAACTCATCATTTATCTGTGAAACATCCTGGCTAGTCCAGTGAAATACACATGGAAACTCACATTTTCTTTCCCAGAAGGTTTTGAATGGTACGTAAAGCCTAAACACAATAAAGAAAAAATAATACTGATTGATGCTGTTTGTGAATGAACAGTGTCCATTTTGCATCACTGAACACCTCAGTGTTCCGGGTAAAAGCAGCAGATATAATGATAGAACCTTGTACACCAGGCAGGCAAATTTTGCTACACACAAAAAATAACACTGGCATTTCTTAAATTCTTTGTATTTCCCTAGTGCAGTTATCTGTTACACCCAAAAAGCTATTTAACAGAGCACATATTAACTTGCAGATAATAACATTTGCTATATTATGTTGAGGCAAAGAGTTTATGTTTTGAATGCTTTCAAGATATAAAAAACAGGCAGAAAGACACTGACGTCATCCCTGAGTTAATGAAGAAACTTTCCCCCTTAGATGTCTGATAGCATATTTATCTATTATGCGATTTTATATTTTGTTCTGAAGCATCTAGTATTGACAATTGTTGGAGACAGGATATTTGACTAAATGGATCATTAGTCTGATCATTTCCCCAGGTTTCTATATGAACTGAGGATGCTATAGCATCTGAGCCTGACAAGCACATATGGAGACAGCTGAAATGGAGTGAGGGCTTAGATCACTGCTGCATCTCACAAACAAACAATGAGACAATGCTGCATGTAAGTAGATATGCTAAAAGCAGTCTCCGTTCTATAACGAATATATAGGAAAGATTAATGTAAAATCTTGACATGGTACTTTTGCCTTCCCCTATAATGACATCAATAAACATCTTCAATATTGATTTTTGCTTATTATTAAAATGGCCTAATACAAATACAGACATTAAGCCAGATAAATGCAGAGATCAGTATAACTGCAGCCAAGAGCATTTAGACCAGAAATACTACCAATTACTACCAAGACTGGCAAGCCTGACTAAACAGAACTCCACATAGATTTCTGAATGCAGGGCTTTAAAAGCAGGATGATCCCTGATCTCCACTTAGTATCATACCCTACAAAAACTTCCTCAGGCCTTCTAGCTGAGCCTATACCACTCAATATCCCTTCTTCCTTCGAAATGTCAGCACAATCCCTGTTGAAATTGTGCCTGGGACAGAGAAATGACCTTTCCTTCTGAAACAGGACAATAAAAGACTTTTTTCAAATACTTGCAGATGAGGTGTTCTCAGTTTTGTGAAGGTTGCACGGTTCCTTCCAAACACCATTGTCTAATGTATGTTTCTTGTTAAATTTCAGAAATTACCTCAGCAATGCCAAAAAAGATTTCCAGACTTAGTTGTTCAGATTTAATCAGGTTCTGTCAGTGAAACTAAATCTTGTGAAGGTGGGACTGTTTTACCACACAATAGATAGAGAATCAAGCTAAAATATTCTATATACTTGAATATCAAAAATAAACTGAAAATGTAGATTCAGAAATAAAAACACAATAGCTTTATTTCTGAGAATAAACAGTACCTTTCTCCTGTCATATAAGGAATGGTTATCCAATATCATCTTCCTTTCGTGAGTAGCATACCTCCGCAAATCACGTCCAAATTGCTGTAAAAGATATAGCAAATACCAGCAATTCTGACAAACCAAAATTGTTATCCTTTGTATAAGAGTTCCAACACCAAACCAAATAATAAACTAACATGTAAAAATTACCTCTATTAAAAGACTACAGCCTGAAAAAAATTGATCATCTGAAAGGACAATATTTTGATAGGCAATGGTCCATCATTTCCGTTGGTTAGTCCGAGAATAGTTGGGCACTGTACGACAAAGTAAGCCTATGATGGGCTCCCACAGTCTGTAGGTGAATTATCTCAACAGGGAGTAGGAGCTGAGTGAGGCAGAGAAAGATGGAGTCATTGCCTTCTCAACCAAAGGGCCTCACAAAGTGCATTTTTAGTGTAGACACCCACCTATGGAGTTGAGAGAAGGGCTTTTAAGTAGCCAAACACTTCCAGGATAAGAAGGACCCCAAAGTCTGCAGAACTTATCCAGGGTCCAAATAAATACATTTTATTATCTCAAAAAAGAAAAGTGACTGAAGTAACTCATCAGCTCAGCAGGAGAACACATCAATTGCAACATTTTGCCTAGTCTATAACATCCTGCTTCCAATTAACCTGAGTAGAACAGACTGGCAATGCACCTGTACTGCTTCTAGCACATCAAAAAGAGTGTTCAGAGCAGGCTCAGCAGCTCTCCATTATACCATGTAATCACTTCCTAAGAAAATGAACATCAGAAGGCAAGCATGTAGAACAGATTAAAAAATAATTCTGTTTGGAGAGAGACTAATCATTTGAGTTTTGAGTTTGCGTTTAGATAGAATTTTTTATTTTGAAAATACTGTACTATTTTATATTATACCCACTGACTACAGTGTCTATTGTGAAAGTAGCTATCAAGTTTTCTTCAATTAGTAAAATATCAAACAAAACATATTTTATTCTAGTTCAAAACTAATGTGTAAATTCTAAAATTTTCCAATATTTTACAATTTAAAACACTCAAAATACAACTGAAACAAAACATTTTATCTAATCCAAAAAAACCCATGTAAAATTGTTTTCAATTTCCTACAAAACAAATTAAGTTCCAATTCAGAACATCTCTTCCTCAAATGTTTAATTTCCTGTAAAATTCTGTGACACTTTCCAAATCATCTCTCTACTCAGTAACCATTTAAATTGCTTGTTAACACTAGCATGATGTAAAAAGACAACACAAGTGACTGAAAATCTAGCTCTTCGGTCCATGAACCTAAACACTAAGCTTCAAGGAAAATAGCTGTTAACTCTTCTAGAGAGATATCCATAAATGTCAGTGATGAGTTCATCAGCTCCAGCCTATGATCACAGGTTGATGACAGCATGAAATGTGACATGTGGAGAGAATGAACATTTTTTAAAAATCCATGAACTCTGAATGGTCCTGTAACAGCAAAAATAGGTTAGAAATGCTGAGAAAACACAGGCTGTTGTGGTTACTTACCCTGGAGCCTGTCCAGCCTAAAAGAGCATACGCATATTGCTCAAAGGGAGTTATGACCAGATCCACACGGATTGCCTTCCAGTCTTTGACTTCTGCCATATCAAATTTTTTTGACACGTTGTAACTGCTGTTGTCTACTCTTGGCTGATACAATTTTAAAATTGCAAAACACTTCTGAAAATGATCCATGGCATCAACTTTTCTGCTTGGTAGCTGTTCCTTTACAAATGTTGATTCAATGATATCACAATATAGAAGTAAGCCCTAAAGAGAAGACATTGCTCACATTGAATTGCTGGACTGGTTTTACTGTAATTCCAGAGTTTCTAGGCAGTTGTCTTAAAAATTCATGGAAAATGCAGTTTCAGTAAACACAGAACTGTGCCGGGCCAAATCTGGGCTAAGCAGAGACATGAAACAGCTGTGGCTTTTTGAAAAATATTAGCAGACCCTTTGAGGGAAATGTGCAGTGGTAGTCATCTGATAGTGACTATGTCCTGCCCTGTACTAAGGAGACAATATTTGCAATTCTTCCCCTCCATCCTTTCCTCCTAAGCCTTTTATAGTTATGTCAACAGAAACTTCTGAGTAGGGATTGATGCTTTCCCACATGGCAGACATCTAGAAAAACAGATTAGTCCGGAGCACAGTCTTGCTGACAGATGCCAAACAGACCATTTGGACTGTCTGTTGTGTGAGATTTCCTTGTGACAAGGTCTGGAGTCTCCAGAGAGATGGAAGGGCCCTGCCCATGCCTTCTGTTTGAAGGGAGTGCCCCAAAAAAATGTAGATCCTCAAGAACCAGGTTTTATTAAAATAAAAACAAGATTTTCTTTTTATAATAAAGAACATTCAGAGTAAGAAAAATGGAAGTAATGGAGCATTGTAAATTAATTCCTTCTAATCCAGCACGGTAGGAAGGGTTGGGTGGAAAGAGGTCGTGCTTTCTTCCAGCCTTGCTCTGTAGCCAGCAACCTTTCAATGGCTCCTGGGGTTGCAGCAAACTCTGCACTATCCCTTCTAGGCCCTTAGGAAAAGCATCTTTCTGTCATTCCTCCGGCCTGTCTCTGTGCCTGTTCTTTGCATTTCTAGGCAGCTTCCAAGGCTACCGATTTCCTGGACATCTCAGATTTACCCTGCACTCCCAAAGCTTCTTAGAGCTCTGCAAGTTCAGCTGCCCTCAGGTAAAGCGCAATCTCACCTCACCGGCCAGAAAACCTCTCATCACCCGAAGCACAGCACCTGGGACAAGACAAGGAGCAGCCTCCCTCTCTCTGCTGCCCAGCACATCCTTTTTAAAGAATACACAATCAAATACACAATAGCAAAGAAATAAAGCAGATACTTTCCATCACACCGCTTCCTTCACTCATCCTTGAGTCTTCAGAATAGAAATGGAGCTTGATACATAATAATACGACAATGCTCAGTGTCACTGAAGCCATGTCTAGCAGAAGGGCTCAGCTGGCAAAAAGATTCCGCTTTCTGAGAGTGGTTCCACATGACAAAGACACTTAGATGTGTGCCTAAATCCTCGTACACTCACCCTTAATTTAGCTTTTATAGAGTTATAAAATATAGAAGACCACTGTGACTGCCTCATCTGAGCTCCTGATTTCACAGAAAGTAGAGACTTCTGAGAATTGCCTTTGCAAAAGAAATTTAACTTTGTTACAAAGGTTAGCAACAATAGTGCATAAACCACTTTCTTCATAGACTATCAGGTGTTTAATTGTTATTACTAGAAGGAAAACCACTAAGCTGAACTTACTAACTTCATGTTCTGACTAAATAAGCTCATTAGTTTTCATCTTCAAGATCAACAAGCCTACAACTGTCACATGTCTTTTCATATCTCCTTTTACATTTCTTTAAACCTACACATCGATCAAACCCACTTCTCATATTTCTCACTGATGAGATGAATAGACTCAGTTTCTTAAAATTTCCATCATCAGGATTTCTTTAGGTCCTTGAATCAATTTTTTGTCTCTCCTTTTCAAGTGCCTCGAATGTTTACACATTCTCCCTCCTCTGGACTAGGAATTCTTATACTAGTCTCACCATAAAAAAACCACGATCAAGAATGCCTCCTGACTTTTAGTTAACACATCCCTTAATATATGGTAAAGAATCATATTAGTTTTGCGTTTGTTTTTTTTTAAATTGCAATACTGAACTAAGCATGTATAGAAGTGGTTTTATTTGATGGCTGTCGATGGTTAACTACAATGGTCTCCAGGTCAGATCTCTTATGAACACAGGGGACAATGAACTGATTTTTGGAAGAATATCTCCATATTAAACACCAGGTTTTGATTATTTCTTTTATATAGTGCAAGTGTGGTAACTTTACATGATAATATGTTGAATACCTTAGAGAATACTTTACAACAATAAATTACTTTTATTGCTCAGAGCTATAATTCTGGCCAAAAAAAGCATAACAAAAACACTTAACAAGTTATGATTTCCATGAAGAGACACTGATAGGTATTATTATATTTTCAGCCTCCAGGTTTTTGTTGATGATAGTTCCAAATTAACAATCCCATTATTTTACTGGGAATCAGTCACAGGCTGTTTTATGGATCACTGGGCCAACCTTTTTAATGATAACTCTTTGACTTGCATTGATGTTCTTTCACTTCTTTAGATCTTTTTCCTGATTTTGAAGATTTATTATAAACTAATATGAGAAAACTCCTTATGTAGCTCTTTCTCTTAGATTACTAGTTTCCAAGTCTGCTGATTTGAAAATGCTTAATTTTAGCAGGTATTCTCTCGCATCCATCTTTAAAACAGATAGTAATTTTTTCTTAATTTTACCCCAACGTCACAAGGCACTGATGCCTGCTATTTCCAAATATAGACTCAAAAGAGCTGTTGAATGTTAACCATAACTGCTTATTATCTCTCTCTTTTTGATGAAACTGTGCCTGCCTTCAGGTTAATTTTGTTGCTCTTAATGCTAAAAAAAGCTTTTAATCTCATTGATCATTGACCATTAATTGATGACTTCAAGCTTTGATTAAGCACTGACATTCTTTCCATTCTCTATAAAAATCTTCTAGCTACTTCATCAGCACTTTCTCATCTTTTGCTTCATTCTCCTTTTTGCTCTTTGAGATTTGAGGCATTACAAGAGCATATCCTAGAATGAATCTAAATAATTTATGTCCCTAGGCAGAATCCTAACTAGATTAAGTTTTGGTAAAGTCTTATTTTACAGTTCCAAGTAACTACTTTTACAGTACCTGTATGGTGTTTGTAGATGGTGTGCTCAGATCACCAATTTTGCACATTTGCCACAGTCTATATAAGTGTTTGTGTCCTCTTTGTTCAAGTGAAGTTGAAATCTCCTCAGTTTTGGTGCAAGAAATCAGGAATCAAATCCCATCTTTAGGTGGACTACAAAAGGAATGGCATTCCTACTGTAGATAGGAAGTCTTAGAAGGAGTTTTGTTTCTGATCACTTGAGGAATCCAGCAAGATATCACACCCTGCAGTGGTTTCTCTCTCTAGGGGCAAGCAGACAAGCACCTAGAGAGCGTTTTGTCTCAGTGAGATCTGGGGACAGTCACACATGGCCACCAGTACCCCATACTTGGATTTTTAGCCTGTAAGCTCTTGAGGAAATATGATTATTTATTACCTGTGTGTCTGTAATAGATAAAATGGCCTTGACATAAAATGCTCAGGCCTTTTAAGACGTTAATTTTTAACTTTTAGTCATACATTGTAATTGCTGCTTCATCAATATTTTCATTCTAATGCTTAGCTGTGTTATCACCTTACAGATGATCTCTTCTGCATCAACTTTACTTAGTTTTCAGTCATTTTTTCCAGCTTGCTACTCATTACAGGAATATATAGTAGTAAATGAAACAGAGTAAATTTGACATGTCAGGTTTTGCTGCATTGCCCATATTAAAAATGAAGAAATTCTCTTGACCTAAAGTCATCCTGGATACCACACTTACTAAAGGTCCTCCCTTTAAGATCTCTCAGCTGCTTGAAGAGTACAAATTCTGCCTGTTAAACCACAGCGTTTAAAGATGGATCTCTTCTCTTTTTTGTTTCCCTCATCCTATTTTCATACTTAGGAACTTCAAGGGAACACTCCTTGGGATCCCTGAGATTTAACATCAAGCAATCATGAAGAAGTTACAACAAATCAGTATTGGAGCCTTCCTACTGCTGTTTTCCCTTGCTGACTAGGCCGTGTCTTCTACCTGAATACATTTAAAGTATTTGCAGATGGCCACGGTTAGCAAGTGTGACAAGGAAGATGTTTTAGGACTACCTCTCTCTGGGTTACTCTGTAGTGTTTTTTCATAGTTTGTTGGCTGGGCAATCTCTAAAGCTAATAGGAAGAGCATGAGAGTATGTAGACCACTGTAAATATCTACTTCAACTTTAAAAAAATGCAATTAGGCAACAATTACACAAGTGCTGAGTTCAACAAGCAATTGAAACCTGATTCAAAGTCAGGATATCACCCTTAAATAGGAGCCAAAGCCTAGGTCATATCCATTGGGATAATGTTTCCAATTAACCTAATTTGATTAGGCACTGGACGTCACCATCACCCCATAAAGTAAAGCTGAAATGGCACTTCTGTGCATTTTGGAAAAGTATTGCCTGAAAGGGCAGTCAGCTATGAAGATTGTGTGAAGCTCTGGCTACTGCTAGGTGCAAAACAGCAGCCTTCTCATTACTCTGTGTCAGGGAATCTGCAGTTCTTTGCAAATTTCAGCTTGATCTATACACCATAAAGCGCTGTAGACTTTGTTTACACAATTGTTTTAAAATGTGGGCATTTTCATTTCTCAAATTTACAACATCATCAAAACCAAATGTATGTTTTTAGGGCAGTTATGTTAATACCCGCAACAATTTTCCCTTTTAAGAATGATTATACACTTTTACTTAAATAGACTGAGTGCTGGCACATCAATAGCATTGATATTGGAGTAAATCCATGATCAAACTGAGGAAAAGTGTGAATTTCTAGAAAAATATGAAATCAACAGCTGAAAAATCAATCCAAATATGGTCATTAGCATTCTTTGTCATTTTTAATTAAATGAAATCCTATCCTATTTTTAATGCTACAAGCTGTCATTATTCAATTGTTGGTAGCTGGATTAATTCTGTTAAAGCTAAGTAGGACCATTTCATACCACCTGAAGATGTAAACCAGTATGTTTTTCTGAAATGTATATATGTTGTTGCTCTTAATTTCCTTCTGAGATCGTTTAATAAAGTGAAACTGGATTTTTTTCAGTGAAATACCTATAGCTAATCCAAAATAGGATCTAGGTATGTTAGTTGAGAAAAATCAATACCTAGGTGAGGCACATGGAATTCTATAAAGTGGAACAGCTCAAGGAACTTATGCCTGGGAGCAGTCAGACCTGTTAGGGTGAGGAATCATTAGCAAATGGCATCAAAGGTTTGATCAGCAATACAAAGCTTCACAGCTGCTGCATAACCATGCAGCTGCCTTGGCCCCTTTTTCATCTTGAAGTTCCCTGTACATCAGAATGGTCTAATTCTGGGCATGTCCTGAACAGCCTGGTTTTAACAGCAATGGACAGACCAGCACCGGAGTCCGGGAATGAAGATGTTTCTCTCTCTCTGTGCCATGAGCATTTGCAGTGGTGAGCAAGATAAACTGATAGATAGATAGGGACATATACATACATAATTACCTACATACAGATATACAATACACACCAGAAGGATCAGATGTCATAAGAAATGTCACTGCTGCCTGGATCTTCACGTGAAACATAGCAGGAAATGGAACGCTTCTGCCCACTTTATGCAATAACCTCATAAGCAGGACAATCAGATTCAGCCCCATCCTCTGCCTAAAGCGATTTAAGCCAAGTTCTCTCATGTCCAGTGCTCTAACCACCATGCAATAGTCTATTTTAGGTAAGAACGTCCTCAGCTCCTGCTGAAGCAGAGCCAGAATGCAACAAAAATTCATAATGCATTGAGTCAAAAGGTGAGACAATATCTGTTCACAAAGGAGCTCTGCATCCTTATGGGCAGAGCGTTCATCTGAAAAAAATAAGCTCTTTGTTCTGGCCTTTTAACCATTTCTGTATCTTAGAAACAGGTTTTGTTGCTGCTAAAATCCAGCTGTCACTCAATAATGAATGTGCCGCTGTCCTGTGAACCCTGTTTACAAAAAAATATTTCCAGCAATGAAAAAGTGAGACTGGTTACTTGCTCCTCACCATCCACCTTAATGGGACATCAAGGCTTTCCCTTCCTGACCTGTTCACTTCAGCAAGGGTGAATAATAGATTGTAAACCAGACCACTAATATACTAAAATAAGTAAGTACAGGCAGGCATCTACATTCCTCATTTTCCTAAAAGTCAAAAGAAAAACGCAACATTATACTTACATGAATACAAAGGGAAAAAATGAAGAGTGCAGGAATGTCTGTAGTAACGGTATCTCTTCCTTTGTTGAAAATACATATGTAACTGTGCTAAATATAGCTATATAGGTTTTAAGCAAATAATGAGAATGTCTTTACCCAGTATGTGAATGAAGCTGCATCGACACAGATGGCTCAGCCTATTTGGCCATGGACTACCAAGCTCTAACGCACAGAAGTAATTTCTTACTTTCTTTATGAAGCTTTTTGGAACCATTAAAACCATAACCTGCATTGCAGCTGCATCAAAGAGCATGATGGTGTTGATTTAACCACTTAAGTTTTCAACATCTTTCAATGGAAGGATCTTGTTACGTTAAACTTTTCAGCTAAGAAAAAGGCCCCTTTAAACTATTTAAATAAGGCTGAGGTCCATAGTTTAGAATTTAAACATTGCAGAATCCTTCACCGAGAGCTGCTGAAAGGATGTCAACATCGTGACCTCATTGATGTTCTTTGGTGAATTTGAGCTTTGAAGCAATAGCACAAAAGTGGAAAGCTGTGAAGCAGACGACAGATGGACTGTCAAAAAGTATAAAAGTGCTTTAGGTTTGGGGGGGTTTTGTGTCCTCCCCTCCCCCTTAGAAATCAAAGGTAATAAAAAGGCAAGAGGAGTGTAATTCCTCTCCTTTTTTGCATTTTGATTTTGCTGGCAGCTTATTTTTTAGTAGTACCAGTAAAAGCCTGTCTATTACAACTGCCACAGTAGAGAGGCAGTATAGCTAGTAGAACAAGCCATAAAAATTCTGGAGGACAAATAGAACACAGAAAATATTTGTCCATAGCTTTAAACAATCCCCAGCTTCTTTGGGTTTGGTTTCTACAGCCATTGTGAGTCTCCCCTTCTGACATTTTCTCCATGCTGGGATTCCTAGAGGAATCCTAATCTTTTCATCAAACCCTTGGCCACCCTTGACCTCCCATACTCTCCCTGTACTCACTTCTGCCAAATTTTATCCTTAAAAAAAAAAATCAGCAAGAACAATTTATTTTCTATTTCTTCCCTTTCAATTCCATTTAATGAAAGCAGCTCAGAATGACCTGAAAAGCTTCAGCAGTTGCCAGACTTCTCAGATTACAGCCATTGTTCTCATTAATGTAAGTGGAGTGTGATGGAATGGGAGAAGGAATGAAAGGCTGCACTTGGGGCAGGCTCTAGCCTCAGCCTGTCATTGCTTTTCCTTTCTGCTGTGTGATAATAAACATGATTTTTGGAGGACACACACATGGCTTCCTAGTGGTTCCAGTCTGCTTAAGAAGGTAACAGGACAGCTTCCAAGAAGAAATGCAACTTTTCCAGAATAAAGGGAGTAGAATGATTGAGAAAGAAACTTTACATAAATAATAAAAAGATAAAAATAGAGTAGCTCCTCAGCACTCATTAATTGCCACAGCTTCATTGCTTTTCATTGGAGTATGATAAATTATACCAGCTAGCAATCTACTTCAATACATACATTTTCCATACAGAATTAGGATGGAAATCACAGAAATCTAAATATTAATAATAATCTGTTAACTTTTCAAAGACCAAAAGCCAACTGAAGGAAAAGGAATTCAGCTAAGGTTGTATTTTACCAGGAAAAAAATTCTGAAGCCCTTCCATTAAAGCCAACTGAAAAGTTTTGACCACCTCAAAACAGTTAACTTTATACAATCAGATAAGCTTTGTCCAGTTGGATGTTTTTAATCTTTCACATGTTAACCCATTATACATTAA
Source organism: Harpia harpyja (assembly GCF_026419915.1). Classification (NCBI taxonomy): domain Eukaryota; kingdom Metazoa; phylum Chordata; class Aves; order Accipitriformes; family Accipitridae; genus Harpia; species Harpia harpyja. The sequence continues at coordinate 29,227,412 of NC_068949.1, read as the reverse complement.
TTAAAGTATATAGTTCAAGAATCAATTCAAAAGCATCGTCTCCAGGCTATCTGCACTGAAAACTGACTTGACTTAGCAGTGGGGCATTTGGTGATTCACCTCAGACAGAGAATTGGCCTTTTACTTGTTGAAATGTCCTCAATTCCTTTGAACAGTACAGGTAGCAAATGTTGAAAAATATCTTAGCTGGCTAGAAAGGTAGAAGAAGAAACAAAAGCTTACTACTCCCAACATACTATATTTCTGACCTAGGAATATTTTGAGGTACCTGCACCTGTTATAATTCAGACTCTTCCAACTGTAAAGCTGCTTGAAACTGAAGAAAACTGAATAGAAAAAAACCCAAAACCCTTACATGAAAAATTCCTCTGTGAAATGTGTGCATTCTTCCAAACCCAGACATCATGGAAGATTATGTCAATTTTGACAATATTCCAATGGAAGCCAGGAAAAATGCTAATCTATGGGCTGAAAGGAAGCCAGAATTCCAGGCTTTTGGTACCTAAGCTTTCAGACTTGCTCACCTCACGCCATGAGGTCACCCAAATCCACTACACTTAAAGCTGGAGCTCCCTGAAGTAGTTTCCCTTGGGAGAACCTACTCCCATCTCAAGGAGAAATCAAGCAAATACAGTTTTGTTTCAAAGTATAAGAACACTTTTGCTGTGCCAATCAAAACTCCACCTAGCTCAATGTCTTACCTCTGACTAGCTGCATATTCTTAGGGTAAGATATAACAGAATGTGTGTAGAGTACTTCTGATATAACCTTCAACTTTAGCATTCAGAGCTGGAGGATGCACCTACATCATCATTATTAATAACCAAATAGACCAATATCCAATTTTAAAATATTGCAGTCGTGTAAAAAGGAGTCAACGTTCTTTAAGCAATACATAGGCTTAATTCAGTACCGTTAGAATATGTCTTTTTTGGCCAAATGTTACTGAGTTCATACCTGCTTTTTCCATAAGTCAACAACTTTATGCAGAAGTTCATCATCTTCTTTTGGTCCTGGATTGGTGATCAAAAAATCTATATCATGTCCAATCTTCTTACCCCTGGAAGCAATAAATAACAAGAAGGTTAAAAGAGTTAAGTTCCTGTTGAATTTCACACTACTTTTGAAGAGAATATTTTTGCTGCATTATAAAAAAAGTTTGCAGCATAAAGTGATAGCAATGTTTCTTGAAACATAATCAAAATGGAATCTTCTATTTCTTTTATCGGGACTGTCAGTGTTCTTTGTTAAGCAATAACTTAAGCTTTTTGATGTATTTTCTCTGTTGTTCAACTAGATACTGCAGATCCATTTGCTGATGTTAAATCTCTCTCTGTCTTCCCATTAAGTCCCAGAAAAGGTTTCAGTCATCTTTGGATAAAAAAACATAATCAAAATACAATAGTACATATTATGAATCCAGTGCAGTAACAGCAGATAAACTTGCCAGTCTGACTAATGCAGGCTTAAATATTCTTCTTTAGCTTTTGATGGACACTTTAACGAACAAAACTGTGATTAAGAATAATTTTATTGTTTCTTTTAATGGCAGACATAAAATCCCTGAGTATTTTACATTTCTTCTCTTTTAAAATATAACAATGCTTTTTGCAGAGATTGAGCTTGATTTTTTTCAAGAACAGTTCAGCCTTAATGTGACTAAAGCTTGTTTATTACATCCACTAAGGATTTCACAACTAAATCAATATGCACAAAATTTAATTGTAAATCTTCTTAATGAAAAACAGTGTCATAACCTCTTGTTTCTCTTCATTTAAGTCTAAGCATTCAGCTTGCCTTTCATCCACTTACCACATGCATTAAACCTAAGTCAGACTAAGATGTAGCTATCATTGGAAAACAGGCAAAAGCGTGCTGTTGGAATGCTTCCCTTCAGAATTATAAAATGTTTGAGAACATCTGAAAATTTATCTTAGAGTGCAATTCATCTGAGGATTGCAGAACCAATACAAGGTTTTCATTTTGGTCTAAATACTGCAACAGGGACTGCATACATATCTATTTATTGGCTGTAACCAGGCCAGCCTAAGGAGAAAGGAGCAGAGGAGATATTTCTGCAACTAGGTGCAGTATGCAAGAGGCGGAGTAAGCACCCAAAATGTGGAGTAGTGGCACCTAAGTGTAACACTCCAAATCTTTTTCTTGTGTTCAGGGGAAGAGTCTCTTCTTGCTGATGTTCACAAGGGTACACAATGTTACAGCTGAGGTGTGTTTCAGTTCAACAATGTGTCCAGTATTCAGAGAACTTGTGAATTGTTATACAAGCAGTGAAAATGGGAACTGTACAAAACAAAAGATTTGCTTTTTTGCATTTCATGAAATAGTCTGTTCTTTTAAAATAGTGCATAAAACAGAATTTGATTTCTTAAACTTGGAAATTTGTAGGAACAGAACTGATTGGCAGACATGTCAACTCCCATTTGCATGACAGGAAATCATCTAACTGATGGATAGTTGAACAGCGTTAGCAGCAAGATGTAAGGAAATGAAAATCTAGGTTTTACATTTGACAAGCAGTCTAACTCACTATAATGCAACTATTGTGCCGTGTCTGCAGCAAAGTCAAAACTGCTTAAACAGGTGGAAATGATTTCAAAAGAAGTTTCAAACAAAGCATCAGCCTAGGCTTAGAAACCGAACAGCAATTCAAACTCAAGAAGTTAAAAAACATTTAGTATTCCATGTAACACTTTCTGAGTTATTTTGTAGGATGACATTCATTATCTCTTAAATTACCATAATAATCCAAAGCTCTTACATAGCACTTTCTACTTACATGTCTCAAAATGTTTTTTGAAAGGGAAGGAATTTACTATTCCTATCTTAGAGATGCAGAAAGTGGCAAAAGAAAACTTGCTTAAAATTATATAAAAAAAAAAAAATCAAAGGAAGAAATTAGAAGCTGATGGAATTGGGATCTGATTCCCGATTCTTCCTCTGGTACTTGACAGATCTACAAAATCCTGCATCAATCCAGCCATAAAATCCCAAGAAATCCAAGGTGTTTCACTGGCCATCTATTTCCCAAGACAGAGAGCATTTACTGAAACGCTTTTTATTTGTGAAGTTAGCATTTAAATCTCATATAAAAGCACACAATATAAAATCATTGTTATTGTCAGAGTTATTTCAGTTTCTAACTAATTCACATTGGATTAATTTCTGACTGAATTTGTGAGGCTGTTACTGGAACACTTAGTCTAATTTCCACTAGTACTCTTTACCAAATAACGTATTTCACCCTTGAAAAATTTATTATCTTCCTTAAAATAGAAAAACAATCTAGTAAATTAAAAAACTGTATAATATATATTGCTCATGGCTTGTAAATCATGCAAAAAGATGCAGTAAAGTGCACATAGATTCAGACCATCATTCTATTGAAGCTGAAGGGAATGTGGCCATTGATTTCAGCAGAGTAGGGCTTTTCATCTATATATTTATATATTTATGTGTGTATACATACAAATGTACAACCATGGGTATTCATAAAATTACATAAAAGCCACATAGGATGGGATAGTACCAAGGTGCTCTGTCCCCAGCTCAGGAAGTATGTAAATATCTGTATTTGTTTATAAACAATTAACTCTATCTGCACATCAACAGTTCGCTGAAGCTAAAGCCAACTGTATACCTAAAGACTAGATATGATACAGGACTTGATCATATACAAGTTAAACGCCATGGTACAAGACATGCGGTCTTCAAACTGGATATGAAAACCCAGAATTCATCACCTGATTAAGTGCCTCAGAGATGAAACCTCAATCTCTTGTTCGTTCCTGAAGTTTTCCAAGAGGAACGCTGCAGGCTGCAGTCTTTTTCAAACCCCTTCACATTCAAGAGAGCAGGTTCCTTACACAGGTTGACTAAGCATCATTCACTTAAAATGAAAACAAACACTTTGTTTGAAAAACAAACACCAAATTGATGCTATTGGTGCCTGGTTTTGTATTGCATTTGGTAGCCCAGTGATTGGTGCAGTGATTCCTTGTCTTTTTATTGCCTTATTTTTCTCAGTTAGGAATATTGGCAACGTTCCCGCTTCACAGGAGGCATCTCTTCAGTCTCCTCTCCTTCTGCCTTCCACTGGGGTACAGTTCCAGGACCAGAGTTCAGAGATAGCCTTTGGGTCCACGCCAGTGTCCACAGGTTATTTACTTACTTGTTATTAGCTATTGGATTAAAACCACTCAGCCAGGAAGGAGAACACTGTTTAATGTTTTCACAGCCAAGTTATTTGTCATCCACTGACTGTGAAATACAAAATACAGAGCCAGTGCTTGGTGCAGGCAGCAGAGTCTTGAGAATTCTCCTCTCTAAATGGGCATCCTAGTCAGTACGCTATATCACACTCTCCCTGGATCTACAAATCTCCCATTTTATACTGCAGGGTGGCATAAATCCACCCAGGCTAGTGATTTTAGCACACTAATGGATGGTGGGAGATGTAGGGATTTGATTCTGGCAGGCCTAATGGTACTCTAATCACAAGGCTTTTATATAAAATTTGAGTACTATTTTAAATATAAAAACAGCTGCAATGACATTTTAGAAAAAATAATATACATCCTCTTAATGTGTATGAGAGTTGCTCAGAGCTTGTCTGTTTTCTAGGCCTCCTATGAAATGAGAGTGATAATCTGTCTAGTTTTTTGATTCCCTCTGGGCATAAGCAGGAGTTGGGAAATTATTTGCTTATACCTGGAAATGCTGGGGCTGTTATGAAGCAAAAGCGTAGGTGCCCCTAGGAGCAGAGCAATCAGGGCCATGACTGGGGAGTTTAGGTTTCTGAGGCTTTGAACAGGAAAGGACATAGATTCAAGTTTTGGATTTGCTATTCAGATCTGCTTACATCTTCTTTTTCTTTTCTTTAAATCTAAACCTGAATCCTTGTTGGGCTGGAGCTATAAGAAACCCAGCACCTTGCAGAACTGAAATTGCAGTTTGAGTTTTGTCCGAATAATTTATTCAAGCCTGAAGACTATAAAAGACAGAGCACCGTTAATTAACTGTGTTCAGTTCTTGGCTGACTAAACTTGTATAAAGCTGGTAAGCATTTCTTAGTAGTCAATTTATTATCTTTAAGGTTGTTGGAATTTTCTTTTTTGCTGTTATTGTTTTAATACAAAATCTAGATTCCAAGTCATCAAACATAACTGTCATTATGACTAAAACTTACACATACGAACGTATGGCAAAAGATAATCATATTGTCTTAATCTACAAGCGCAACGTCTGCATGATTAGACATTTTAGAGTAGTATGTGTGCAAAGTATTTTGAAATCCCAGGATATTACGTAACAGCTAAGCCATATCAATGACAATTCTGATAAAGTGACTTTAGTTGAGGAAAGATGGACTGACATTCCTCTACCACTCACAAAACTTCACTAATGGAGGAGCTTAAATCACTTTTTTGCAGTGATGAGTTGTGTCAAACCCCTGAAAACCATTTAGCAATCTTTGTGCTTATACAGAATTCAAGTGGATACAGAAGATGATACTGTATTTCCACATGTGTGCTTGCATTAGGTAAAACCGTAAGCTTTTCTTAACCTTGCAAGCCCCCAAAGTGCATGAAATACAAAGTGAACATCAACAGCCTGCATTTATAAGAGTAACTGCATCTCCTGCTCAGGCATATTTCTAGGAAATATAAGCATCAAAGTAAAATCACAGACAGCACAACACCTTTGGATGGATCTGTCATAAAAATGATTTATTACTACCTTTACTATTGACATTGTATTGTGCATAGAAATATTACTCACTTTTCGGTGTTGCCAAAATATGCTTGGCTTTACCTGCTAACCAAGGAAAGGCATTTCTCCTTTGAAATGTTGCAGTCTAAGTCCTAGAGTTGTTCACCACCATCTTCTCTACCAGCTCCCTTCAATTGTGAAGGCTCTTCTCCAAGAGCAGACCCTTTCTTCAGCTATGGTCAGATGTATCCAAGTCTGGCATTATTCACAGTACATACACACAGCCCTGTATTTTCCAGCTAAGCTTCTGTACTGTAGTTTTTCTTCACTGGCTTCCTCTATCTCCAGTTTTCTTTCAGGTCTCTTTAATTTTGCCCTAGAACATGATTCCTTCCTTTTTTTCACAATATGGATAATTTATTTTTAAAAATATTTTATGCTCCACTGCAGTGACATTCTCACTCTTGTCTGCTTAGCATTCAGAGACCATGAGAATGATAAGGAGGAATTCACAGATCAAGGTATTTTTTTTGTTTCCCTGGAATTCTTTCCTGGTTTGATTTTACAGGCTCTGTATTAGATTTTTTTTCTTATTGGGCGTACCTCACTTATTCTTTTTCACCAACAGCTTTTTAAAATGTACCCATTAGTTTTCAAGTTCCTAGAATCATATTCTGAAAGATGTTAAGTTTTCTCTCATTTGACAATCCAACTGTTACCCTGCTGTTGAATACACCAGAACGAATAGGATAAATCCTTGGATAAAAGTCTTCTGTGAAGTCCTTCAAACCATTAAAGTGATTAACTGAATGGCCTACCTGCAGCACTAGATGATCATAAAAATGACTTCTGACTTTAAAACCCCGAACACTGTACTAGATTAGTCTTTGGGTTATTTAGGTTGTTTAGTAATTGGTCACTGTGATGTTTTGCTTTAGAGACTGCATTTTCTTGTTTTCAGAGGTTCACACTTCATTCAAAGTGGGATTATAATAGTTGTTACAAATCCTTCTCAAGCAAAACTCTGACTTCACTTCTGTGTGAAAAGAGTTCTCCAGTTGAATGATTTCCCTTGGATCTGTCCTTGTTGGCTAAATAACAAATTATTTGCCTGACTTCTGATTAGAAATGCAAAATGAACTTTGTTTTGTTGGCTAGAAATTTTGGACCAGGAATCCATTTTAGTATCAGCCTTTCCAGGGCAGTCTAAAATACTCTTTCTTCACAGCTGCCATATTCTGTAATTCAATTGATTCTCAACATCATCTTAGGAAGAGCACTTGAGCACTCTTTTTGGGGAAGAAGGCACTTAATATTCAGAAGAAAAAGGTTTTCAATAGCTGCTCAGAAAGATCATCAGAGATGACTGGCCCACTGGCTCTGGAGACAAGCTGGCCAACTTGTATTTCTGTTTCCCAAAAAACAGATGGAAAATTTCCAAATACTTTGGTTTTTTTCATTTTGTAACAGTCATAGCATAGTCAAGTCTCCATTTATTAAGCAAATCCTATCTATTCCTTATTCAGACAAAATTCTTGTTGGCATAATGATAGCATTCTAAGTGTTGAATGAGGCTGCATGTGTACTAAATCCTTCAGTGTTTGCACACGCATACTGAACTTCGCACATGAGAACACTGCCACGCATATTGGCAGCATTAATCACTTGCATGAAGCCAAGCATATATATTTAAGAACCTGGAAGACTAACAACTAATGTTCTTATTTCCAACATCTGATCAGCTATATTAAATAATAAAGAAGCATAAATTTATGTGGGGTTCTTGGAATGAAGCAAATTAATTGCATATAATTAATTACATAATAAATCTTCAAATCATACACTCATTTGACTGCCACAAAATATAACATAATGAAGTTAGGACAAATAATGGAGAACAGAAACAGATTTGGCATAGATATTTCAGGCTTCTTTCTATTTGACTGAACCTTTTATTTTTGTTAAAATTGTGGGATAATATTGATTGTGGAGGAAGGCATATGAACTTTTAAACATTTGATATTGGCTAATATTCTGAGTTAGTCTGATGAAACTGGGTTTTATTTACTAAAACAGTACATTTATGATAACAGTAATATTCAGATTTGGCAGATTGAAATGGTTTTTAAAAATGTTAATGGATGTTTTAACGCATATAATTTGAAGCCTTTACATTGAATAAGAAAAAACCTATAGCTGTGAAATAGCTTCCTGAGAATGATTGCTATCAGGAAAGACAGCAAAAAAAATCAGGCCATCAGGAATTGCTATGCAACCAATATTCACCACAAAACTGGTAAGATTTTTAAACTCTCACTTTCCTGACCATTTTATTGTATAGTTGTATTTTGATACAGAAAGCAGGGAAAATCAGTAAAAGTAAACCTTAGATAGCATGTAGAGAGTATGCACAAAATACCAGAGGATATAACTCTCCCTTCCTTCCAAAGAGCTCAGATTAAAAGCAATCCAGCTGAAATTAATTTGTATAGCAAACTGGATACTAGCTAAAATGCTGAAAGCCGATATAAAAAAATGACAAGTCCTTTATTTGTGGAAAGAAATATGGGAATTCATTACATGTTAAATTCAGCATCATCTTCTCTGCATTCTTCTTTTGGGAAATGCAGGGAGGACAGCTTCTAGACAGATATCCCCAAGTGATTTGAAAATATGTGAGGCCATTTGAATATTCCCTTGAATATAGATGAGCAATATGCATAAACATCTAGGAAGACCAAATGCAATTGCTGAAGTGATGATTGTGCGGCAATGGAAAAGGGATTAAATGTTGCAGAAGATTACACATAGCTAAAGGAATGGACAAATTGTGATATAGCACAATGAACTTTTGTTTAAGCAGCAAAGAGAAAGCTTGGACAAGTAGCAGAATCACTCGTTTTAGATATAGCAAACAAATAATTTATAAGTACCATAAAATGCATGTTCCTGACGGAAAACTCTAGTAGACACACTGTGCATGCATAGTCAAATATATAATTACAGCTATAATCAAACATGCACACCCATGCACACATAGTTCAAAGATTTCTCTCTGACTATTCTGATGTTGATGCCATATACCTACTTGAGGGAGCTATCCTCTACGCTGGGTCCAATTTAACTCCCACTGTACTGGCAACATAGAACTATTATTTGACATCAGCCGAGTTTGACCAAATAGAACTGTCATGGTAATGCTGTCTTTAATAACTGTAGTCCTGATTAAGGTATCTCTGCTACCTGTGTCCCACCAGCATATGCATTCTCAGAAGAGGAACAAAAATTTTTATTCCAAATCTCAGGTAGTCTGCATGCTTGGGGGTTTGCTTATTAAGCAGTCTTTGCTGAGACCTTGAACAAGAGATGGACAATTTCTTACAGCCAGATATTAAAATAATTCTGAGTTACTGTCCCTCAAACTATGAAGAACTACAGCTTTTTCTTGTATAAACCCCATTATAAAGAGAAAAAAAATCTTTAAGCTGGAAGTACTGGAATGTGACAGTGCTACCACTATTACATAGAAGGTAAAATCCTGGACTGTTTAACAGCCAGAGGAGAAAACTCCCATTGATTGCAAAGTAGTCACAGATTTCGTTCAGCCAAGAATGGCTGTAATACTACAGATTTTCAAAACCTTTTTCCATAATGTTCCATATTCACGTATAAGTTACTAGCAGATTAATACAATATAAATGCAAAGTAGACCAATAAGTAAAATTCTCAGAATATTTTGCCTGAGTGAATTTACTCAATTCAGAATTTAATCAGAAATCAATTCTTTCAACACGCTTTCTTCTGACCTTTTTTTCAGGTCTGAAATCTGGACCTAGTGTAAGTGGCTTTATTGACTTAAAAGGACATTGACTTTTGCTACGTATGTAATTAGTACACTGACAGGAAGGAACAAGGCACTTTCCAAGGAAATGAACAGAACCATATCTGCGCAAGGGTTTCTGCAACAGTGATTTCATGCTGAAGGATTTTGTTGAATGGCAGAAATGATAATGTTTGCAACAGTCTCATTTCATTTGCAACATGAACTGGGTGATAGCTTAAAAAAAAGTTAGAAAATTATCTTTGTGACAGAAAGGGTCTTCCAAATTACAATAAAATGCTGTAACATTTATTTGAAGTTATTTCCTCAGAAACTTGCAATTACATATTGTGATCAATGCTGTAAAGAGTATTAACAGCCTAAGTAGCAGCATAACACTATACCAGTCCATTGCTATCATAAATGACCAGCTAAGCCCTGTACACCACACATAAGCTGTTCTTCAAATCACTGTCAGCTTTAGCTCAGCAGTTTTCCTTAATATTCAAGTCAGCTCTATGTTTTCAAAACAACATTTAGATTCAACAGTGTCAATGCAATGGTGGTTCACACACATATAGAATAGGTAGCAAGAAAATAAACGCTCACTGAACTGCAAAAGCATCTCAACCAAAGTTAACAATCCAAAAACACTGACACACAGAAAGCAGAGACAGCAAAATGCAAAAAGTGACTGTTTGCAAGCATGACTCACACTGCAATGATTACTTTGTCAGTGGAGGCAGAGTGGAAGGGGGAACGTTCAGCCAGAATAAACGAGGGGCACTCAAACATGCCAAAATCTACCAGCAGCTTCACTTGCTCTCTAGGTGCATGATCTTTATACCTCCACCTTAAAAGCGACAAAGACATAAGATTGATGAGGATGCCAGAGGCAAGATACCATTTTATAGTTCATCAAATTAGATAGTCAGAAGGCTCATCTATACTATTTATCACATGAGGACATACTAAGCTTCCCAAAGGTTGTAGCTTTTGGAATCATAGATCGCTCTCATTCCAGAATTAAAACTCACGGAAGCCTTCCATTGCAGTACTGGGGTGGTAAATAGGAAGAGCGAGCTGTATAGGTTATCAGGTTATTTTATGCAATGGATAATTACAAATCCTATAGCATAATTTTGCCCATGGTTATTAAAAAATGAACAACCAAGAAGGATCCCCCCCACCTTACCCTGAAAGTATCTATGGCAGGTGTCATTTGTTATTTCACCCCAAGTGAATGAATCCCAACACAGTCCACATACACAGTCAGTCCCTGCTTTTCAAAAATAAACATGTCTGAAGTAATGAGGAAAACAATAAAGCAAGATCTGATCAGGGCTCTATGGAAGACAGATATGAGGGTATAGGAATATCTGGCTTCTTGGGATAATTTCTGCTCTCCTGGTTTGTTATTTGAATTAGATCCTAGCTGCCTTTGAAGGCAGTTTGATACTAGTGGTTCCCAGCCAGTGTCAAAAGTAATTCTCTTCTCTTTCTAATACCATATAGGTGGTAATGTATTATAAAATACCTGTTGAGATGAGAAGTGCCAGTGTGGGAAAATACTTGCACAGATATTTTGTAGCTGGACTCTGATTTTAGTGCCCGGCCTTTCAGTCACCCTACTGCACTTGGTTTGCACAAGCTGATAAAAATCGAGAGTTGAGTATTTCTGGAAATCTAAACCCAAACTGACTGAAATTTTATATTCCATATCAAAGGAAATTCTGGAATTCCTGTCCCTCAAGGATTAATTCTTCCCTGACTGTACATCACAGGGCTATTTTGGGGCATAATTAATATCTGTGAGATGGTTTAATAGGATGCTGATTAATGTCTGAAATAGCAATAATCAAATGAAATTAACTGAAATAAATTCTGCCACCAGGAAAGACAATTAAAATTAAAACTGAATTCATGATATATTTAACTGAAAAGATACATACAGTTATGAGAGATACTCTGACTCATTTTGAGGCAATTTGTGGTTAAAAAAAAAATTGCTGTTGTAGCTTTGTCTGCAGAATTACTTTTCCACTGATTTAAGAATAAAATAATTTTAGATTAGACTGTCTCTGAAACAAAAACGTAGTGAAAACTGAGCCAGTGTTCTCCTCGGCAGCTATAAATCAGGCTTCTACAAAGGTTTGAATTGCCAAAGATAGCACATAGCAGCTTCTTCACCCAGCCAAGTAATTCAACATAAACCTAGCTGAACTACATAAGTATTTGGCAAAGATTCACAGGTGTCTTCTCTGGAAGAGGTGCTTGAGGGTGGACACTTCATTAAAATGCTACTTTTCTTGCCCAGTGTAACACTAATTCTAATACACCAGGGGCAGAACTCATTTTCCATAGCTGTGGAAGCTATTTATTTTATTTTTGAAGTTAATCCAACTCTGCTATGAAGTAGCAATGGAAAAATCCCTTTCCCTTTAGGAGCAGAAACTTTACTCATATGGCATAAGGGAATATAGCTTTAATATTGGATACACAAAACAAGCACTTTTGTTTTCTCATTTATTCAGCAGGATATCAGTGCTATGGAGCATCAGTAGCTGCTGTTCAAGGAGACTTTTAGGGAAACACCTAACAATGCAGAGAATGAATTACTTAAAAGATCTTTCTTGTATCAAGTCAGGATAAAGTGTCACCTGCTGCAGCAGAAGGGATCACATCTCTGGATATTTCTGCGAGTTATGCTCTGAGGGTGAAAATCACTGAAGTGAGGAGAATCAGTGCAAAACCTGCGCAATACCACTTAAATCTTACTTAAAACCGAATTTCACCCTCAGTGACTACATTGCCTCAAAAAAAGTACAGTAATGTGTGCCGTTCACCTAGTCTCTCATTAAACACGCTTTGAAAGACCAAGCGTATGTCATGCTATGCTTGACTGTGTGTGTCTTTTATGACCCCAAAGAAACCTAAACACTGTTTCTCAGAGTACAAGACACCTGGGTACTGCATGTCATGCCGATGTCTTTTTCAAGCTTTGCTTTAGCAGATATGGGATGTTACTTCAATGCAATAAGAAAAGATAAATCAGAAAATGGTTATAATTGACTAGAAAACATTATTGTACAAACAAAAGCATTACAGACAATGACTGACCTATTTTTGTATGTATTATCTTCAGGAGGACCACCTATTACTCACATACTGAAACTAATTCCCTTCAACCTTAACTCAACCTCAGAGCTGTTAAAAAAAAAACAAAACAAAAAAAATTCTGTGAAACACAGTTACAAAATTAAATTTCAACTTAATTTATTACACACTATTAAAACTGTTTATAAAACTAGTCCTCCACTAGTCTGGTTTCTACTGAGACAGCAAAATAGGATAATAGCCATGTAAGAATTTAGTCACCTACTTCTTAATTAGAAACTATGGCTATCTCTATATATTATAATAGTTGTACTGCCTAGATGGCATTATTGTCTTCCAGCTTTCTGTGACATAAATGCCTGAATGTGGCTGTTACCAATCATACCCTGATGCTGAGTATTTATGCCTCTTTGGCTTGCACACAAGAAGACTTTTTGCTACTAACAGCTCTAGGCTCTCCGAATTCTATATTTGAAGTAAATTCACTGTTCCACCAACCAAAACAAAACTATGCTTAAGCTTTGAATCACTGAGAGCGCTGTCTCAATTTCATGTAAATAATGCAACTGTACCTGGAAGCTGTCCATATAATTTCAAGCTTTTAAAGCTTATGAAATGTACCATACCATTCTGTCACAGTTTTATTTAAAGTCATGAAATACATTGCTGAAGTTTTGCTTTTGCTGTCTTGGCAAATCCTTTAAATTACACTCCATTCCAATCAAGCATTTCAAATGACATCATAGAAACTTTCTGCATACATAAATTTTGCTGAGTGCCAATCAATGGCGAAGCAAAACCTCTTCAACACTGAAAAACATATACACTCCAATGAGTATTGATGTGGATTTGGGATCTTATGTATTCAGCTGGAATGTACTTTAGTCTTAAAACATCTATCTAGTTCTGCATGTGTAAACTCTACTGTCAGCGTATTCTATGATAACATGGAACAAGCTTTCTCACTCTTTAAGAAGCAGTCTGTATGACAGTGGTACAGTATCTTTGGTTACCAGAAATTGTAAAATTTTAATTATTCTGAAATCTGCAGAGAAAAAAGAACATATTCCAATATGTAGTAAGTACTGAAGAACCAGGCTTGACTGGAGAGAAGGTACATTTTTATTATTTATAAGAGCAGGCATCATAGACTAGACCTGCTCAAACATCTTGAAATACCTAGTCTCTTTTGGCCTAATTCAAAGGTTTAACAAAGACTTTAGACTTATGCAAACTGACAGACAAGGAAATTCAACTACCTCTACTTAGGAAGAATACAACACAGAGATCAATGCACTCAAAAATGACAGGTGTTTCAGTGAACTCTCAGAATATGATGAACTTTGGAAAAAAAACAAAGAAAAAAAGGTAAAGAAAAAGACCTCTCCCTCTATCCAACAATAAATCAATATGAGATGATGAAAGGAGAGGGCTAAGGTTTTTAGGACTAATGTCTGACTTCTTTGGAGGTAGTTGGTGATCAGCACTTTTCAGGACAGGCTACTGCAAACTGGGAGAGAGTTGGACCCTTCTAGATCTGCATTAATCATTATATATAGAAATTGCTCTGATTCAAGACAAATTCAGGTGCCGTGTCCACCTTCTGCTGGTGTTCTGACAGAGAATGAAGTTTGCCATCATGAGGTATTTAGATGGAGTAATCAAGAGCTGGCTGTAGATTATACATGTCCTCCAATTGCCTAAAGGTGGAACTGAACGGTTGAAATGCATTGACGTGCTGTCTGGATTTGTAAGTCAGAAAGCTTTCCAGTTTTTTGTTTCCATCTCAGCTGGTACATAATCTACTCAGGTGCCACATTTCAAATACCGTTAGTGGCAAACCAAAACCTCAGCTAAGCGAGTTATATATTGCTAGAACAATAACCTAGTGATCTCTTCAACATCATTAATAATGCAGCAGGGAAAACAGAAAGGTCAGCTGCATTCAAATTATTTACTGAAATAAGTAGACAACAGTCTGCATTATTAATTATGAAAGCGGTATATTTTGAAAAATGTTTTTATGAAGCTGTTGTCACACTTACAACATTTTTTTTAACTAGAAAAAATGATTTTGCAACTAAGGCAGGTTCCATTTACTATTATGGTCCAAGAGAGAATTGTTTGGTTAAGAATTGTATTTCTATTCTACTTACTCAGAATCTCATTAATATATATAAGCTAATTTTTAAGATATGATATTTTATTTTGAAAGAAGAAAGAAAAAGTTATTTTTCTATACTGACACTATAACAAAATTAACAAATAGCTTTATAGCAACATTTTTTTTGCCGTATTGAAGCTTTCTGGTGGTAGATTGAAAACATGCATTCAATCCCAGTCCATTTTAATTCTCTCTAGCTAATTCTCTTGAGATTTACAAATGGATTATTTCTTTGTCATATCCCTTTGTCACAGAAACTGCCATCAAAATGTTCTTTTTCATGCATGTCTACTTTGGCATTTCCAAAAATCAAAACATTCACTTTAAACAATTTAAAAGACCATATTAATGTTCATGCAAGGAAGGAAACGTGCATTTTCAGAATGTCTGAATGATACTAGATGTTCAGCCTGGGTTTCACTTACTTGGCAGTGATGGGACAATCTGTAGAATCAACCTACCATAAAAATAAAGGTTTCTATTTGCTTCCTGCTCAGCTGTACTGGAAGTTATATAAACATGACAGTTTTTCTATTAAAATTCCTTGAACTGAGAAATAGATTGCTTGCTTCCACTAAACACAAAAAAAACCCCAAAACCCACCAAAAAAAGACATCCCCCCCAAATTCTAACATAAAATAGGATTAAGACTTCTGTTTGAGCTGGTGGTGTGATGGCTGAGGAGTGCAGGTAATTGTTCATGCATTTGGGTTAGTCACAAAGACATGAGAAGCTGATTTACGAACTTGAACTTTCTGGCATTTTGTGGCAATATACAAAATTCCACTTTAGTTGTGATTTACTTTAAGATATCTTATTAGCCTATTCCATCTAATGAAATATAATATCTTCTAATTTCAAATTAATCAGTTGCGTGTTGCTAGCATACAGCTGCAAGATGGTAAGTTTGAGTCTAGCCTTTCTACCAAGACACTGAAGTTTTACTCAAGTACTTCCGAAAAAATTATGCACAGTTTAAACTTCGAGTATGTGTACAATCTGTTTAGTTTTAATGACATTGCTCGCTCGACTTTTTATAGTGAACTGTTCAGTTTTTCCAGGATTGGGCTTACATATGGTTTTTCCATAACTACGCTTACATAACCCTACTGCAAGTAAGGTAGTTGGGAATTTTACAGAAGCTTAATCTAAAGAAAATGAGGTTGCTCTCTTTTAAGACCTAATTTGTCAATCAACTAATTTTGTCTAAGGGAAGAGGACTTTACTCTTAACCTATGGGATACATTTAGAAAACTAGACTTTTACAGAGAAAGTGTTTACTATTAAAATGAACATATTTTACACCAGAATTATGGAATACAACTATGCCTGTTTTGCAATCAGTTTTCAAACATAAATTGAAATTCAAAACTTGTCTACTTGGCCTATATCAGTGTTTTGCCAAGATAGCTGTGTTGTGTGAAATCACATTGTTAGCCAGCAGTTCCCTGGAGCTGAAACAGTTATACCCTTTGGACCAATATAAGTTATTCCATTTGAGAAAATCATTTAAACTGTACTGGCAAAGGAACACTGCATCTCCACAGAGAAAGGCTGCCAATATATTCTACAAGTATAAGCATACCAGAAAAGCCTTTTAAAGTGTAGACAAGCCTGTCATTAAATCTACCTTCTACCTTCAGTAAATCTTTCCATAGTGAAATCTTGTTACCCTCCTTTACAAAATTCCCTTGCTCTGCTTCAAGACATGATCCTCCATCAGTCTAAGGAGCTCATGAAGTTGGCTTAGTTGATTTAATCCTAAATTGAAAACTTCTCTGATTATTATTAACCAACTTTCTTAATTCCCAAACCATGGCAAGGAGATACTCTGTTTGAGAATGTAACTTTTGTGTGTTCTCTCTGTGCCCTTTTTCCTGATCCAGATATTGTAAAGCTCTAGCCGTGTATTTTCAGCGAGTCTCTGAAAGAACCAGTCATGTCATATTTCTCTAAAGTTCTGTTCTGACTTCTTTCTGAATATAACCTTGACTTTTTCAACCTGCATTGTTGTATGACCTCAGGTAATGGAGCATATTAAGGGTATCTTCATTGTAGCTACATATTTTTATTTCTTTAGGAGAAATGTGAAGATGCGTTTCCTGGGTCACCATTTCTTGCCAGTTCAAATTTTCAATCAATCAGGTGAAAGTATCCTTCTATTTTGTCATGATTCAGCTGAAATCAGTGTCAAGGCTCTCAACTACCTTTAGCTAGAATGTACCAATAAGTTGTTCACACTTCATTTATAGTATTTGAATTGCGGAGATGCAATCTAAATTTACTAAGTCTGGATGTCGTACTATTTATGGTAGTGATACAAATACATAATATAATATCAACATCAAGACATTTCATAAGCAATGTTCAATGAGGATCTTATTACAAATGCAGACAAACTAGGTGCAGCTGGACACAATAACCTCTGCAACAGGATCAAATAACCAGGAATGTTTGCTGTGTTTACCCACTAGAACTGTGTCTAGGTGTAAGATATGCCAAGATAAAAGGAAAATTTTCTGCAGTCTTTGATCACTAACATAACATACAGAGCGTAAGGTTATTAATTTATGAACTAATATGAGTTTATAAACTTGTATATTAGAAGCAGCAATCCATAAGGTTTTCATGGGGTTGGTTTTTTTGTTCTCCAAGATAGCCCCTAGTAGTCTCATAGAACAGCTATCATAGCTGATGATTGTAGCCAAGTCTATCTTATGAAGTTTTGCTGCTCTCTATTTAATGCTGATTTTCCATTCTTCAAAAAGATTGCCTGAAACATTTCCATCAACTCTCCCACAGTATAGCAACAATCCATAATAAATTCCACCATTCCCAAACTGAAACCAACTAAAAGAACTATTTCTGTCTATATCTTGTAATTCAGGCATTTCCTACATGATTTATATTTAACCATTTTAGTCTTTTCCTTGTTATCTGACATGTAGAAAATGTCCTGTCTGATTCATATTGTAGCAAAAAAAAAATAATTAGCCAGCAGTTACTTCCTCATTGTCATGTCCCCACACCACTAGCATGATCATGTCACACTTAAGTAAAATGTTATGGCTACTCTTGCTCACAGGGATCTGCAAAACGTACGTCCTGGTTGCTCTAAGCATACTACAAGGTCACCGATGCTTGCAGCTTTTCTCATTATTATCTGCCAGGAAAACATCAGTCTTTGTGCTGTCAACCGTCTTTACAGCAACTAACTAGCCTATAATAAACTTTGACTTCTGCTAAAGGGTAAATCAGCAATGAGTAAACTCTGCTATAAATATCCTGTTTTCAAGCCAGCTTTCTATGAATAAAACCATGGTAAAAGTGATGCAGTATATTACATATTATAATTAGAACTGGTTTTCAATCTCTTCACTCTAAACAACAGGCATTAGAACCTGCAAACCCTGAACTGTCTGGCATCTGAGCCTGCAAAATCTCTTTTGCAAAGTGAACCATATAATATTGTTCATCTTAGTAACTGCTCACTAATAGAGAGCAAAATCTTCAGAGCAACTTCATCTCTGGTGTAGATGCCCTGAAACACTTACGAGTAAAACATACTAACAAACAAATTATCTTGCTATATGAATAGTAAGAAATATACTTGAAAACATGTAAGGCATCAGAAAGCTCTCAGAGGAAGCAACATACATTCAAGAAGGACTACAAACAAGACAATATGTAATGAATTATTTCTAATTCTGTCCTGAATTGCTTAGGGACAGGCATCTTAGTTCATAGGGAAAGAGATGCTTAAGTACTATTGTCTGAAACAAAATAAGAAATAGACACTTGTTTTCTGGTGCACCTATATATGTCTGACAGAAAACTCACTAAGCATCATTGGCACTATTCGTTCTTAACACATCAATTAAATCTCTTAATCATAATCAGGCTCTATCCTTATCCCATTAATGCTACCTTACAGCTGACTTTACTGCTGGGAACTTATTGAGAACTGCTAGCAGGGTTTTGTTTCAATTTACCTTTATGTAGAGTTTTGATTCGATTTCCCTTTAGACAAGAGTACCACTTTCTTCCGCAGACAGTGTTACTGTCTCTCTTCGTTCCCACCTTGAGTTGCTTGGATTTTGTAAGGCATCCTCTTTTTAGGAGGTGAACCCCAATGAAACTGTTTTATATTGTAGTGGGTTGACCCTGGCTGGACACCAGGTGCCCACCAAAGCTGCTCTATCACTCCCCTCCTCAGCTGGACAGGGCAGAGAAAATATAACAAAAGGCTCATGGGTCAAGATAAGGACAGGGAGAGATAACTCAACCAATTACCGTCATGGGCAAACCAGACTTGACTTAGGGAAAATTAACTTAATTTATTGCCAATCAAACCAGAGTAGGGTAATGAGAAATAAAACCAAATCTTGAAACACCCTCCTCCCACCCCTCCCTTCTTCCCAGGCACAACTCCACTCCTGAATTCTCTACCTACCCCGCCGCAGCAGCAAAGGGGGATGTGGAATAGGGGTTTTGGTCAGTTCATCACATGTTGTCTCCGCTACTTCATCCTCTTCAGGGGCAGGACTCCTCACACTCTTCCCCTGCTCCAGTGTGGGGTCCCTCCCATGGGATACAGTCCTCCATGAACTTCTGCAATGTGGGTCCTTCCCACGGGCTGCAGTTCTTCATGAACTGCTCTGGCGTGGGTCCCTTCCATGGGGCGCAGTCCTTCAGGCACAGACTGCTCCAGCATGGGTCCCCCGCGGGGTCACAAGTCCTGCCAGAAAACCTGCTCCAGTGTGGGCTCCTCTCTCCACGGGGCCACCAGTCCTGCCAGGAGCCTGCTGCAGCACAGGCTTCCCACAGGGTCACAGCCTCCTTTGGGCATCCACCTGCTCCGGCGTGGGGTCCTCAACAGGCTGCAGGTGGATATCTGCTCCATCGTGGACCTCCCTGGGCTGCAGGGGGACAGCCTGCCTCACCATGGTCTTCCCCACGGACTGCAAGGGAATCTCTGCTCCGGCACCTGGAGCACCTCTTCCCTCTCCTTCTTCACTGACCTGGGGGTCTGCAGGGTTGTTTCTCTCACATATTCTCACTCCTCTCTCCAGCTGCAGTTTCTGTGCTGCAGCAACTTTTTTTTCCCCTTCTTAAATCTGTTATGACAGAGGCGCTACCACTGTCACTGATGAGCTTGGCTTTGGCCAGTGGCAGGTGTGCCTTGGAGCTGGCTGGCATTGGCTCTATCAGACATAGGGGAAGCCTCTAGCAGTTTCTCACAGAAGCCACCCCTGTAGCCCCCCCCACTATCAAAACCTTGCCACACAAACTCAATACATATATATAAAATCTAAGGAACAGAACTGTCTAACAAACTATGCATCCCTATCTCATCAAGGCCATATACGCCTTTGATTTGACCTCTTGTTCCTTATGTTTTTCTTTTATCTTACCACTTTATCTGAAATATCCTGTCTCTTTTTCTATCTTGCTACTTCATCTTTCCCTGAATATATTCCAGTATCTTAATAGTCCTCCTTGTACCTAATGCTCTATAACTTTTAGAAGATTTTTACTTAGCAGTTTTATGTACTATCATGAATGTATTTTACTCTATAGCTATTTATTTGTGAGCCAGCCTGTAAAACCCTTAGTGCTTATCCATTTACAGCAAATACTTTTCACGCAGTATATTTTAAATATCCTACTTCAACATACTTCCTAGCCTGAGTATTAAAATCAGTCTGTTTAAATTCATTGGCTGAGCATTTCAGAAATCAATGCATGATATTAAGCTGTCTTCATGTCAAATATTTATAAGAGACACCCTGATTATTGTCACTTTTCAGAGCAGTACTTCAAAATATGATGCGTCCACAGAATACCCATGTAAAAGGCCAAAAAAACCAACCATTAAAAAAATCACTAATGACTGGAAAATATTTGCTGGTGCTTGATTTTGCTACAAATTCTGAGTGATAATTATAGTTGATAGTTCATTCTTTCTCTCTAATCACTCTATCTATTATTTACAATGAGGGTTTAGCAGAGTTGGTCAGGAAAATGAGAGAAAGCAGAAGGATTTGTGTGGACAGTTAAATATAAATGAGAAAGAAACGTTTTAATCCAAGTTGTCATTTCAATTTCTTGGCCAAAACCTAAATCAAAATATTTCAGTGATCTTGAAAAGGCTTTGTAGCACTTCACAGAGGTTTCTGTGCCTCTGACTACCTCTTCCATGATGCACATAGCTCTGTCTTTAGGTGAAATGACACAATATAGTATGAAAATTCTATAGCTGAGGCTCATCATGAAAGAGAAATTCCAACTAAAGAACTCATTTCACTAAAGATACACAAATCACTTGAATTATAGCCCCTACCAGGCAAGAGAATGACATTTCTGTCCAGTTCTTCAATGAAGAATTGAAAATTTTCACAGAAAACAAACAATACTTATAAACACTTTGACACATATTTTCCAACTAACCTTAAATATAAACATATGATCTACTTCATTCACTATCTTAGTTTCTCAGTATAGACCTGTTCTATAACACCACTGATATGTTTTGGCTTGCAATATTCACATTGTCAGCATCCCCTTTCATCAAACTTCTTCCCAAATATTAATATACAAATTGTCCTGTCCCCCAGTATTTAAAAAACCAAACCAACCAACCAAACGTTAGTGAAAAGCCACTAAAATAATATTCCAAAAAGAGTTAATCAAATCTTCAGTGAATTTAGACTTCCTTACACATAGTGAAGCATGGGATAAAATCAAAACTCACTAAAAGTTAGATATTCATATTCTCTCTTTGTCATATTCCTATTATATGTCTAATATCAGTAGCATGAAAAAGAATGAGCCTGCAAACTGCATGAGCCCTTTTTCATGCACTTCAAATTAACTGCAGCACATATAACACGACTCTGCTACAGAATAGTTCTAAGGTTATCATCATTGATCTTGCCTGAGATTTTCTGGTAAAGAATTACTTGTCATTCTCTCTACAGATTTTGAAAATGAAGCTCATTCAGTCTGTGAATACATCTCTGTACATGTTAATGTTAGGTACCAATTATTTGTACAGCTTCCTTTTAATCAGAACAGCTTTTATTCCCCCATGACATATCATACTAATCTACTCCCAAATTACCAAAACATTCAAAGAGCAATAGTTCACCATTAGTGTAGGAAGCAGATTTTCCAGCTTAGAAAATTATACTGATAAATCAATTTTAGTACATGCTCTGTATCACGCAACCTGCCTCCCTGCCCCAGCCCCAGACTGTATGTTATAATAATGCCTGGGGCCGTTGGACTTGATGCGATTTTTTTGGATGAAATGGTATCGTATTCAAATTGTATCAGCATCAATGCCTGCGTCCTGTGCAAAAGACCTTTTGTAAGCTTATTTAATATGTGGTTTATGCTCACTGAAAAATGACATGTTTATATATTGGAAGAATCATGTATTTGGGAGAATCATGTTCAAGGAAAGGCAGAGCATTTCCCCCTCCAAAAAACCCAGAGAAGTGTTTTCAATATAAGTCATACTAGAAGTTAGTAACTTACATGTTTAATTTTCATAATGCTAATAGTATCCATTACTGCCTATGTCAATTGTTCTAAAATACTGAATTGAATAATTTTCAGTTAACCTAGCATAATAAAAATCACAACAATTTTTATTGCTAACCTTTTTAAAATAGGAATGGTCAGTAGAATATAGGTTATTAAGTATATTTCATTGATACATTGGGACTATAAAGAGTTGCATTACGACCCCACTTTATAACTTTTCAAAACATTCACTTTGGCAAACTTGCCTAGAAAATTGTGTAAATAATGCAAAATCTGTTTTAACATTTTTTGAATTCTAATGGTATATTATGTTAAAGAGTGCCACTGCACAAGCCACTGGAGTTTGGAGCTGGAAGTACTGTTATTCGTACTGACAGCTGTCACCGCTTCTTTCCACTTAGGTGAGTCTAATGAGCCAGCCGTCATGATAGACTCTTATTTGTTTCAGAGCTAGGACTTTACATCAGGAGAAAGCAAGTTACTTGTGGGCAGGTTTATAATCTGACACTCATACAAGCAACTAAACTGAAGGCAATGCTGAAGTCAGTGAAGGCAAAGCTGAAGTCAGTGCTGAAATCTTCTCTAGCTAATGACAATATCATTCTCTTGCACTTTGATAACCACAGCCACTGGGAAAGACACACCTACAGTCCAAATCATCCTCAGCCTTGCTCTTCTACATAATAGACACCCCAGATTACTGCTCAGCACGGGATACAACAGAAGCAAACCCAGAAACCTCTTTCCCCATGCCTGCCCCCATACACAGTGAAGTTTTAATCACAGTAGGCTGTCTCTGTTATATGGTGAAGGTTTTGAGAAACTGTCATCCAAAAACGAGATCAAACATCAAACAGAATTATGGAAACATCAGAGATGTTTTGAATGAACTATGGTAGATTTCTGACAATTTCTATTACTTTTTGTGTAAGTAAAAGGCTTATGACATTGTAAACAGTAAAATAATCCATGAAAAGATTAAATTAAAACATATACATTAATATAGAATGAACAGATTTAAAAAACATGGGACATCCATTTACTCTTTAGAGATTAGATTATTTGCAAGACATCAGAATAAATTTATGAGGGGAATCTGCATTGTTAGCTCACTATTTTTCTCACTGTTTCCTAAAATGTTTTCAATGTGTAACTTCTTGGCAAATAAGTTTCTTTGTTTCTCAGTCATGCATCTTTCTTAAAATCTTAAATAGATCTGAGTTCGCTTCCTTAAATTCCATCCACTTACAAAACAAAGATGCTGTGATTTTTTGTCTCATCTCTACACGTTATTCACCAGCATTGCACAAAGAAACTGTTGTTCTTTTGACATTGCATCTCAATAAATGGATTAAATGAGCTGTGAATATCAGCATTTAACCAATAAAGAGAGATCTTTATTTATTTAAAATGTATCAGATCTGCTTCATCTAAAAGGCTAATTGAAAAGGCTATTCAGGTCAGCTGATATTAGAAGAAAACTGAATCACATTTAATGGTACTTAAAGGATGTGAACAGGCTAAAAGAAAAATTAAACCATGGCTATTAAAATTTAATTTGACTTAGTGAAGCCATTAACATTTTGGTTTTATGCAGTGGCAAGCATTCTAAAAATATTTCCATATAATTCAGAAACTCAGAATTGTCAAATGGCTGACTGTTATGTACCAAAAATGATTGAAAGTGACCTCAAAGGGCAAATTAGAAAAAAAGCAAAAGGAGAAAAATTCTTTGAATACCATTATTAGCTGTCATTCTGCTCTTAAGTCACATATATAGAGAGTGCCTTTATATGTATGTATTATATTACTGTATACACACATACATATACATACATAAATTATCTGCTTACAGCAAGTTTTTCAGTTATTCTGATTCACATCTATTTTATTGTTGCTGGTTTTAAACTTTTGCATCTTACCACATCTATCAGCAGTTTCTCTGTTACAGGGCATTTCTGCCTCTGATAATGGCCAAACTGATCTATGCAGTTAGCAGCCCCAAGATCATCTGGCAACTTTGTCTCATACATTATTTTAAAATAACTTTTTATAGGAAAAAGGCAACCTACTTACAATTTGTGGTCAAAACCAGATAGAGTCCTGTGAATTTTAGTTTTGTTATTACACTAGAAATAGTTGCATCTTTACTAGAAATTCTTGCATTTTTTCTATTAATTGCACACTTTGGTTTTCATTTTAACATTGAATATCAGATTTGGATATCAAATTAACAAAACACTATTATGTGAACTGTAAAGAAATAACCTATTTTTAAGACAATACCTTATCTTTCTCCTAGTAATGTACCTGTGATATGTTGCTTTGCCTTTGTGACTTGAAAATGCTACTGCTAATATTCCTTATACTCTGTATAATGACAAATACAGTAAATAGCACAAAGCAGTCATCAATGCAGTAACTTCAAAGATTTTAGCCAGTTCCATAAAAAAAAAAACCTTTGTCTAGAATTAAAATGGTAACAAACCTGATCAGTACATAACTAAAATTTCAGATTGACTGCCTGACAAGGAAATACATTACCCCTAGTTTTGGTTTTCATTCTCATTTTGTCCAATTCAGTTAAAAACAAAAAAAAAAGCTAATACAGAAGGCTTTGTTGTAATAGAGCTAAATTAATATAGTCTGGGATTTCATATCTTGCTCTATAAACATTACTTGTATTGCTCTGGCTTGCTTACTAGTAGTCATCACCACTGTTGATAGGATATGGAAAATGATAAACATTGTTAAGGTTGTGACAAATGTATTCCAGGAGGTGTAAGTTATCATGGAGACTGTAAGGCGAATGCAGGGAGTTTCTGGCTCTACATATACAGGGTAAAACTTCTGGCTTCACAGAAATCGGCAGCATTGCTACCTCCACTCTGGACCCATCACTTGAAGTAGCTTTAGAGAGAAGAGAGGTATATAACTAAACAGCATCCTTCTAATGAGCTGATAAACCTGTGAAAGTGGTAAAGGTTTGAGTAGAGTAGGGTGTGTAAAAAATACTGAATCAAGTTTTTGAAAGGCTTTGAAAGAATACACTGTGCTGAGTACTTTTTTGTCCATGACTCCCAGATACCTTATTCATCAGCTTCTACTTCATGATTCATCATGGCTAATAATAGATGAAATGAGTGGAAAAATAATCAAAGCTCTAATGACAAAAGGAAGTGTCTGAATTACTCCAATAGATTATCGTCTAAATTGACTCAGCTAGCCATTAATTTGGATAAAAATGATTTTCTCCTTTCTCAACTTATTTTTTTAATGGGTTACAGAAAATTAGAAGCAGAAACTAGTGATGACCTCTGTTCTTTCCCAGTTGTAGTGTCTCTAACTCCTGCCACAGAATATTTTTATTCACAGCATCCCAGTACCTCAAGGTCAAACACTTCTAAACTGAGGAAGTTCGGGAGGGTGAAGCTCTTTTACTAAACTCTAAGACCAAGCAGATCAGATTAGAACACCTCTGGGTTAAAAGCCTCATCCAAAGTGGACTATAGTTTATCAGAGGCAAAGCTGTGCTCATGAATGATATCCAAATAGTCTCCAGTCTGTTGCTGGAAGAATTGCTAGATTATTCCAGGATCTGCTTAAATTAGACTCTGTGCAAACTATGGTATCAGCTCAAATGTTCAGTGAGCAGCTTGCCCCACAGCTCCTTTATAGCACATTTCTCCCTGACAAAAAAATAACAGCAGGTTAAAAAATTTAATTCTTATAACAGCAGTAGAAGAAAGTGAGCAGAAATTACAGTATTTGGACTTGAACAGCTGGGTAGAGCTTATATCTTACCTTATTATAGCTTGTGTTTTGGAGGAAAAAAAGCATAGAAACCACTATATCTAAGAAGAGTATAAGTGTAAAGATACACTATAACAACGAGGTGTGAGTAGAATAAGGAACCTCTGCTTGGGAGTTTGTCTAAAAACTTAATGAAAGAAACTTTTACTAAATTAATTATATTAGTTTGAAATCTGGCACTATTTTAATCCTAGATCTGAGCAGAAAGAAAAAAATTTATGTAATAGGACTTCAAATACATTTATTTCTCAGAACCTAACAAAGATTTGGCATCATGTCAGGTGTTCTAGCCTCATTGTAGAACCTCTACAGCCTGCTAAAGAATACTTTTGTTAGGAGTATCCAACATGAAAAGGTCAAATAGAGCTTTTTATCAGGATTTATCAAGAAATTCAGTCAGAGGCCACATGACTAGCTCACTTAAATAAACCATGAAGTCCTGAGTATATACCAAGAGCTTGGGAAGTGTAATATTCTTCATACATTTGATCTCACATTCTCTCATTTATGAGCATGTGTCAATACAGTTAGATAATTTTGATTCCAGATGCCTTATAGAAGTCTTATTTCTGAAATGAAGGTGCCACAACAACATTAGTTATTCATCAGCGTGTGAGCCTGTAAAATAATCTCTCGAAGTGTTTCCTTGTCCCAGCCATTTCATTTTACTTTATCTCTGAGATTAAAAGGAGGGATATCTTTAAATGATTTTCTTGATACACAACAGTCCTGTCCCAT
Organism: Harpia harpyja; assembly: GCF_026419915.1. NCBI lineage: Eukaryota > Metazoa > Chordata > Aves > Accipitriformes > Accipitridae > Harpia > Harpia harpyja. The sequence continues at coordinate 29,200,479 of NC_068949.1, read as the reverse complement.
GTCATTCCTTTATACATTCCTTTGCCTTGTAAGAAATGTCACTGCACACAGGAAAGAAATTTTCAAATATACAAAAGCATGGCAGTGCTGCCTGACAAACACACAGACCCTATCCTTTGCTGTCTTCATTGCTTTTCTGTTAGCAGTCCTTATCTTCAAATGTTACAGAGCCTCAAATTCCGATTTGTAAAAGATAATATAAAATGCAAGCAAGGAGGTAGTGATCTACAATTAGGTTCATGTTAGAACAGAATTCAATAACAAGAGAGTCTGAGACAAAACTTCCCTGAGGACTGATGCAGGATGGAGAAATTAGCCTCCCACCAAGACAAATAATACACGATAGGCACTAGATATTCTGCTTGATGCGTTGCCCAAGACACTTGGACACCTTCTTAAGAACTGCAATATGAAAACTTATCTAAAACGAAGTGTCTCCTTAGTCTACTTCACTCTATCTTAAGGCAAAGATGGGAGAAACTAACAAAAGTGTGTCTAAGTAAATCTCATTTGAGAAAGCCAGAACTGAAATCATAATACCAATAGGATGCCTAGGTAAAATAAGTGCCTACTGATGATATAGTAACTATGTGCTCATATCATAGCGATACAATCCTGCTGCTGCAGAGCTAACTACAACTATTCGAGTGTGCTACATGGAACACAAGAAAACTGAAACCTAATTCGTAAATCATTTGTTAATCATGTGGACAAAGCACACAGAAAGGCTAACAGAAAGCCATACTGGAAATGCAGTTAACGAACATGATGATTTATCCTTATTATTGTATTTAATTCTTATTCCAGATCCTTTTCTGAACATCTCCAGTCAAAATTGGGTTTTGTGGGTGTGTGTATTGAGATATGAATAACCAGTACAGGGGTTGAAGCCATAAACTACATACAGTATACAATGCTTCCTCCAAGCATTTTTGCTCTTAGGAAACCCTCAGTCTAGATTACCTCTTGTGGCAAAACCAAATATCAGCAGCTAAATCAAGTTAGCAAAAACCCCAGGATCTTGCAGAATGTGGTGATAATGATTCAGCCCATGACAATCTGTTCTTGAAGTCACTGTGAAGCCATGTCGTAACATGGAGCTATGGGAAAAGGCGAAAAGTACTCCAGTTTTACTGCCATGAAACCTAGTCTGAAGTTCTCTCTCTACTTGTCATTACTAACAATCCTGCAAAGATGCTAATATTATTAATAATAGCATTAACACGTTGCTAAGACAAATCAAACTTTCTGTAACATGTACTAATGTATACAAGATGAGATAATGCTATTAATACTGAAAAAAACTTAAATCTCCTCATAGAATAAAATTACAATTTTAATAACCAGGAAAAAAAAATTCAGGTCCTCAGTTTAACTGTCATTTAAAAGTGGTAACATACATTAGCCTAAACTACACTCCTGCCTTGGATATAGTTGGGACAAACACAGTACTAATCAGGGATGTTGCAAGCTAAAATAAAGTTTCTTTTCTCCCCATCCCAGGGCCTCTCTTTAACTCAATGTTGGAAGGAAAACTTCACCCACAGTGGCTTTTGTAACTTGTAATATGAGGTGCTGTTCCCCACCTCAGAATTTGTCTCATTAACTTTAAGAAGAAAACAGTCTTAAATCTCAGCAATTCAAAATAAGAGAGGCTGAGCACTGAAACTAATGCCATGCCAATTCCTGATTCAAATAAACTGCATGGCAAATTCAGTCTTTCTGATAACATTGTCCATTGTATGCTTTATAGTGCATTATCAGCATTTTCAATACTTCCTTCTCTACAGTAGAGCTGATAGGCCTTACTAGATAGACAATGAAATGCTTTCCACACCGTGTGGGTGTGATTTATTTATTTCATAAATACAATTGTTCTACTTCTGTATTTCTATGCATTTCAGTGTTGTAATTTCTGTTTCAAAATGACCCAGATAAGTGTCAGAAAAAGATTTTTAAAAAATTCTCCCAACTTCTCATATGAAACTATACCAACTGAAACTCAAGGAGTATGTTTAACAGGCAGTTAGCTAAGTGTTTCTGTAGGGGAGTAACAAATGATAAACTCATCCAGACTCCATTAATTTATTCATTTCTGCTCCTGAATGATTTCAAATTAGGGAGATACTGAAGGGTTGCCATCACAAACCTTTATTTCAGTTACTTTTAAGTCTTCATATTCCTTTATGGATTCAGATAGCTGAAAAGACAGTTGCCTTCAACCAAACGTAGTATTGTTGCCACTTCCAACCAAAACCACAAGGAAAGCACCTCTGATTAAAGATGTTTTATAAGCTGTTGTTTTGTGAAGACAGGCAGAAAGATGAAAGAGTTGGAAAGAAGTAGCAGACACTGAAGTCTCCTTCAGTAATATGACCCTTGAGAAGAGGTAAAAGAAAGAATTTGGGGACTAAGCTGAAACTACAGAACATTAGAGCAAAAGAGGAAATAAACTGTATGCAATGGGTCGGAGAAACAGGTCTTGGTATGTTCTCAATAAGATTGCATCAGCTTTTCCAGTTTTCATGCTTCAGTCTAACAACTTGTAGGTCTGGTATTTTGATTAAACCACATAGATCCAACTTAGTAATTTGATTTTCACTTCCTGTTTATGGCCTTTTTCTCCCCCTGAAACTTCCACCACTCTGAATTAGAAATATGCAAACAGTAGTCCCCAGTACTACGTAATCAGCAAATGGGTAACCACTGGCTTAATCCTGCAATCCTGCTTCCTTGACACAAGCAGTGATCAGTGTCCTAACACAGTCTCCAGACTATCAGCAAAACCTGTGCTCAAAATATTCTTGTTTCCTCTCTTCAAGACTCCATCATTTTCACTGCCAGTTGTCCATCCTGCTCTTTGTTTTCCTGTTGCTTTCTAACGTACAGCTGCCAACCAAGTCTGGTTTTGCACTTGTGCTTGCAGTTTGACTACTGAGGGATTGATGCCCTGATGCTTTTGTACTTCAGATAGTGGCTTCTCTAGTGTTTGCTCTTAATCTTTTGAACTGCTCCTTCATCCATACCTGAAACATGGTTCATCTACCATCACCCAGCTCAGAGGCTGGTGCCATAGGTGGAATTTTGGGTTTTTTGGTCATGGGGAGGTTTACACAGCACTGGGCTTGCTAGTGACAGATGGTCTCCAGCTATCTCATAGGGGTAAGAGAATCCTTGCTCATGAGATGGCAGGGCTCATAGAAAGGGCTTTAAACTAGGTTCAAAGGGGGTAAGGGATAAAACTAGGTGCACCAGAGATGAGCCTGGGGGCAGCGTGCCGATGTTAGGGGTGGATTCGATGACTCAGCTCAAATGCATCTACGCCAACGCACACAGCATGGGCAATAAACAGCAGGAGCTGGAAGCCATTGTGCAGCAGGATAGATATGACTTAGTCGCCATCACGGAAACGTGGTGGGATGACTCCCATGACTGGAGTGCTGCAATGGATGGCTACAAGCTCTTCAGAAGGGATAGGCAAGGTAGAAGAGGTGGTGGGGTGGCTCTTTATGTTAGGGAATGTTTTGACTGTTCAGAGCTACACGATTCTGATGACAAGGTGGAGTGCTTATGGGTGAGGATGAGAGGGAAAGCCAATAAGACAGATATTGTGCTGGGATTCTGTTATAGACTGCCTGACCAGGTTGAAGAGATGGATGAATCGTTCTGCAAGCAGCTGGCAGTAGTCTCAGAATTGTGTGCCCTTGTCCTTGTAGGGGACTTTAACTTTCCAGACATCTGCTGGAAATACAACACAGCAGTGAGTAAACAATCTAGGAGGTTCCTGGAGTGTGTGGAAGATAACTACTTGACACAGCTGGTGGGTGAGCCAACCAGGGGAGGAGCCTTGTTAGATCTGTTGTTTACGAACAGGGAAGGATTGGTGGGAGGTGTGATGGTCGAAGGACGTCTTGGGCTTAGTGACCATGAAATGATAGAATTTTCAATTCTTGGTGAGGCAAAGAAGGTGGTCAGCAGAACCACCACTATGGACTTCCGGAGGGCTAACTTTGGCCTCTTCAAGGCACTGGTTGAGAGAGTCACTTGGGAGACGGTCCTGAAGGGCAAAGGGGTCCAGGAGGGATGGACATTCTTTAAGAAGGAAATCTTAATGGCTCAGGACCAGGCTATTCCCATGTGCCGCAAGTCGAACCGCCGAGGAAAACGACTGGCCTGGCTGAATGGGGAGCTTTTGCTAGGACTTAAGAAAAAAAGGAGAGTTTATCATCTCTGGAGGAAAGGGAGGGCAACTTCGGAGGAGTACAGGGATCTTGTTAGATCATACAGAGAGAAAATTAGAAAGGCGAAAGCTCAGCTAGAACTAAATCTGGCCACTATCATAAGGGACAACAAAAAATGTTTTTACAAATATGTTAACAGTAAAAAGAATACCAAGGAGAATATCTTTCCTTTAATGGATACAGAAGGGAACGTAGCAACCAGTGATGAGGAAAAGGCCAAGGTACTTAATGCCTTCTTTGCCTCAGTCTTTAATAGTGAGTCCAGTCATCCTCAGGGTACTCCACCCCTTGAGCTGGAAGGTAAGGATGAAGAGCATAACATACCCCCCTTAATCCAGGAGGAATTAGTTAGGGACCTGCTACACCATCTGGACGCTCACAAATCTATGGGACCTGATGGGATCCATCCAAGAGTACTGAGGGAACTGGCAGAGGTCCTTGCCAAGCCACTCTCTATCATCTATCAGCGTTCCTGGTCAACAGGCGAGGTCCCACAGGACTGGAGGCTTGCCAGTGTGACTCCCATTTATAAGATGGGTCGGAGGGAGGATCCGGGGAACTACAGGCCTGTCAGCCTGACCTCGGTACCGGGGAAGATTATGGAACGGTTTGTCTTGAAAGCACTCAAATGGCAACTCCAGGAAAAGAGGGGGATCAGGCCCAGTCAGCATGGGTTTACGAAAGGCAGGTCCTGCTTGACCAACCTGATCTCCTTCTATGACCAGGTGACCCACCTAGTGGATGAGGGAAAGGCTGTCGATGTTATTTTCCTAGACTTCAGCAAGGCCTTTGACACCGTCTCTCATGGCATACTCCTTGAGAAGCTGGCGTCTCGTGGCCTGGATAAGTGCACTATTCACTGGGTGAAAAACTGGCTGGATGGCCGAGCCCAGAGGGTAGTGGTGAATGGGGTGAAATCCAGTTGGCGGCGGGTCACAAGTGGTGTTCCCCAGGGCTCGGTGTTGGGGCCTGTTCTGTTTAATATCTATATTGATGATTTGGATGAGGGGATTGAGTGCACCCTCAGCAAGTTTGCAGACGACACCAAGTTGGGAGGCAGGGTCGATCTGCTTGAGGGTAGGGAGGCTTTACAGAGAGATCTGGACAGGCTGGATCGATGGGCTGAGGCCAATCGTATGAAGTTCAACAAGGCCAAGTGCTGGGTCCTGCACTTGGGTCACGGCAACCCCATGCGGCGCTACAGGCTTGGGGAAGAGTGGCTGGAAAGCTGCCCGGCAGAGAAAGACCTGGGGGTGCTGGTTGACAGCCGGCTGAATATGAGCCAGCAGTATGCCCAGGTGGCCAAGAAGGCCAATCGCATCCTGGCCTGTATCAGGAACAGTGTGGCCAGCAGGAACAGGGAGGTGGTTGTTCCCCTGTACTCGGCACTGGTGAGGCCGCACCTCGAGTCCTGTGTTCAGTTTTGGGCCTCTCACTACAGGAAAGACATTGAGGTTCTGGGGTGTGTCCAGAGAAGGGCAACAAAGCTGGTGAGGGGCCTGGAGCACAAGTCTTATGAGGAGTGGCTGAGGGAGCTGGGGTTGTTCAGTCTAGAAAAGAGGAGGCTGAGGGGAGACCTTATCGCTCTCTACAACTACCTGAAAGGGGGTTGTAGTGAGGTGGGTGTTGGTCTCTTCTGTCAGGTGGCTGGAGATAGGACAAGAGGAAATGGCCTCAAGTTGAGGCAAGGGAGATTTAGGTTAGATATTAGGAAAAATTTTTTTACTGAGAGGGTTGTCAAACATTGGATTGGGCTGCCCAGGGAAGTGGTTGAGTCACCATCCCTGGAGGTATTCAAAAAGCGAGTGGACAGGGTACTCCAGGGCATGGTTTAGGGGGCATGGTTAATGGTTGGACTCGATGATCTCGAAGGTCTTTTCCAACCGAAATGATTCTATGATTCTATGATTATGGCTGCTATAAACACCAACTAGCACTAAGACTAGTACAAGAAGCAATACAGAAGACTAAAGGTGAAAGCTAAATCAAACCGAAGTCCATGAACAAGTTTGCTGGGGTTTCAAAAAAAGCTATTATTTACTGGAATTTTATACTATGCTTCCTAATTTTGATTAAAAGAAATACTACAACATCCGATTTCATGAAATTCCAGGAATCTAATGGAAAAGGTCTAGTAAATCCATTAAATATATCCAGCCATGTGTGTGTTTGATAAGTTTGGGAAGAAGAATGTAACTTTCCTGTAGTTCAACTCTACCCTTTTGAATCTCCATGAGTGTAGATTGCTAATGGAAGTTCTGTTCCTTGTAATTCATCCAGTCGTCCTGCATAGTAAGTAAGGTTTATAAGACTCTTGACTTTCAACTCTCCAGTCAAACCTGGAGGAACACAAACAACTGCTTATTTTTTCCAAGTTATGAAACAAATCTACAAAACAAGACAAATCTGGGTCCTGGGGAATTAATATATTATTCAGAGCAATCACAAGCTATTTTTTCTCTTATGTTAGTAGTGTACAAGGTGTAGTATGAGGGAATCAAGTTGTTTGATTAATAAAATTTGCCTACTTTTATTAAAATATTTACATAATGATGAAAGAAACAAATAATAATTTGTCAATTGGAAACTGTGAGCTAGTGAGCTAACACATACCTCATGCTGATGAGTACTGCCACTATACGAGACAGGCAAAAAAGAACACAGTAGTCAACTCTATTGCAGTTCAGTAATTAAAATATAGGTGCTTAATAAAGGTACCTCAATCCATTTAATCAAGTTTTCTACAAATCCTACGCTGCAGTATTTGTTTTCCATGGGCTGGTAAAATATCATTTAGGACTGACATCTTGAAACTTAGTTTTTTAATATATGCTCTGTATATTTAAAGGCACATAATTAATATACAGGATTACTCACTGAAGGCATCATTAGATACTTAAATAATTTCTCTTCTGGTTTGACACACCCATTTAAAGATACAAAAGCTTATTCTTAATGAAAAAGCGAATGACTAACTATCAGATCACCCTGAAATAATAAGCAAAACAACAGGCTTAAATTCGATGTGTGAGATTCCAACTTTGCAAACAACTATGCTGCCAACAAAGCTCACAAATACATCATATCAGAAGAAACTGGGAATTTTCAGTGTGATAACAGTTCTGTCCCTGCAACTCTCTGACCCATCTAGACATGTGTTAATCAGCTATATCCAAGTTACTAACACAAGGTCCCTGACTGATTTGCATCAGTGGGAAGAGATTGCCATCACATGCCTCTTAAACAAGGACTCACAAAATAATGACACTTGAGGTTCTGAATATAAAATTTTATCTTGTTCTTATACCTTTGGCCAGGGTTCATACTTGAGCCTAATGCTTCTTATTGACCACACTGTTTTATAGAAATCATGTAGCTGGTGGCTGCAAACATTCTTACAATAAATATGGGACATACAAGGAATAATTACAAATATCATGAGGGAGCACAAAGGTGATAAAATACATTCATCATAATCACTGTGTATGTATATAGCAATTAAAAATCCTGTAAGGTCTTAATTTAGCACCAGAGTGAGTCCATGCAGGCCTATGTAGGCTTACAATAATAAATCACATAATTGATAATTAATTATTAGCATTCTTCTTTTTGCTTTCATACCATTTTAAGTTGCATGAGAGTGATAGAACTGTGTATTTTGAGTTCTAAGAGAATACTTTCAGTATTTTTTGAAAGATATTTTTGTGTTAAAAACATAGTCAAAGTTTTACACAGTAACAAATTCAGCAGCAAGAGATTTAAGGTGCTAAGTTTTTTAGGTTTATGAGCATGACATGTACTACAAGTAGTGACATAACGGGGGACTAATTAGAGAGCAAGGAACCCGATACTCCTGAAGACTATTCCCAGTCTCAACACTTTGCTGTGTGGCTTTAGGAAAGCTCTCAAATAAGTGCTGAAAGAATGAATTGTGTATGTCCTGAGCAACAGTTTTGGGTTTGGTTTTGCAAACCAAGATCAAAAGCTTTAGGAAAAAAAATCACCCAGGAAAGAAATTCTGAGATCACCCTAGCTATACAGAGGTTAGTGTATATTCAGTTTAGTCAGTAGTTTATATTCAGTTTAGTCAGTGTTTACTGCAAAGTATACTTGCAACACTACAAACTCTGCCTTAGCACCTTTCAATCTCATATGACCAAGTTCTCTTCAAAAAAAAAAAAAAACCAAACCAAGATTGCCTTAAAGCTATCGTATCTTTGTTTCAACATGGCCTTACAATAGTCTCAGTCTTGGGAATTCAGAGCCACCAAAAGAGAAAAAAAAAATATGCTCAAATATGGTACATGATCTAAACATAATTTTTCCAGCACACTATTCTTAGATTTTGTTCCGACAAACCAACCATCTGTAGTAATAAAACAAAGGAACCTGGGAATTGCTTTCCCATTTGGGGAAAAAAAAAAATTTTGAAAAAAACCCTCTGATACTTTCCCACTAAGCTTCTTTGATTTTTCCAAGACACAAACATCATTCTGTGTGTACCAGAATAAAACAACCACGTGACCTCATTTGTTTTCACTCACCTCCTGAAACCACCAGTTATGGTAACTAAAGCATCTGGTAGAAACGTACACACAGTATTCTTGACAATCAAGCTTACTGCATCCGCTTCTGCCTTAGATACACAGCTAACAAGGTCCTCATAGTAGAGAAACCCTGGAAATCAAAGGCAAAAAAAGTGCCAATCACTCTGTGAAATTATCAAAATCTACATACTGTTATGTAAGCCCCATGTGAAATAGCCACCTCTCACCAAGAAGTTAAACCACGCAACTCATAGCATGGGCAAGGGAACCTTATCTAACGGCAAGAATTAAGAAATGCTTGATATTGAACCTGAAACTATAGGTTTGTTACAGGACATGTTGTGGGAACAAATATGTTTATATCCAGCCTGTTCAGAAGTCTCTTCCTTCCTCCCTGCCATTCCTGGAGTCAGCTTCGTGCTTGGGGTGTGGGGGATCACAGGCAAGAGACAGCCTCTTCCTTCCCTCATCTTTGTCCTTATAGTTTATATATATTTTAGTCATTATAATTTGCTGTTTCAATTTATAACAACATAGCATTCAGGAAAATTGCTCCACTTGCTGAGAACCTGAATATTTATAAATTAGTCTGACTTCTCTACCAGCTCCCATCAATGGCATTTTGGGACATACTGCTTTAAAAGGTGCTCTTCCCAAAATGATGGGATTCTGCCCAAGTACAGGGCTCAGAGGTATGTGAAATATCCCAGCTATCTTTATGTCTGATCACAGAGCTTGTATCAAAAAAGCCCAGTCCTGCAGCTTGCTTCACATTTGGATATGATATGTAAAAGAAAAAAGGACAATGGAGCATGAATGCAGGCAAGCTGATCCAAGGGTTACTGAGGTGACGTAAAACACATGGGTTTAATGCAAACATAAAGTTACATTAGGTTAATGTCCTGTTATATAATCTTCTTTTCTTAATGTAACTGATTCCTTTGTTTAAATGAGTTCCTTTATTTAGGGACACGGCATGTGCATGCACACACACGCAAATCTATGGGGAAGCAACATTATTCATTTGACCATGTTTAACACTTTAAAATTATGATGTGCTAGGGTTATGGAAGTACTTTTACAAGTACTTTATTACAGATCTAGATTTACCACTAAAGTAGGGCTGCCTTGAAGGAGACAGGTCTCCTCTGAAAAGTAGTTCTGGGCTTTCTTAATGTTGTAATTTTTTCACGATCTGTGCAATAATGACCCATCAATAGTTTTGTGTATAAGAGCAGATTTCATTGGGTATCTGTGTAAGCAATTAAAAAACCATGCATATTCATATGTTTTGAATTACACCATTTTTAAGTAGGAGCTCTGTTAGTCCAAACATTATTTTAACCTAATAATTTAATATTCACAAGACACTGCAGCAAGAAATGGATGTATAAGTGAACTTTGCCTCCTCCTCTGATTCTGTTATCAAGTTCTTAGAGCACTGAGATACAAGTTTTTATGAGACTTTCACCTTACCTGCTTTCTGCATTTTTGACAGCTTCAGGGTCTTGTCAGCTTTTACCTCTTCCAGAGTTCGTAAACCCATTCTGTACCATTTCTCAGATGTCTTCACTCCCACTCCAAAGACCGAGGTAAACAGCTAAGGTCAGTGGAAGAACACACATTTCAGTGTTGTTTTCTAAAGGAGCTGTGAATTAACAATAAGTAGGTAACAACAAGGTTTCACAGGAAACACTGGGCAGAGTTTATCCTATATTGAAGATACTGTAATACAAACATACCAATTCAGCTTCCTTTCTTTGCATAGTTACATGAACAGACAATTGTTTTTTATACATGGACAGTTCTCATTAAGATGAAATCTAAACAATAATACAGTAGCAGCTCCAGCATCTTTACATGATTTACCTAAATGTACACTTTCAACTAGGTTTGAAATAAGGACAGTGATCTTTATTTTTACTGCATTTCTTAATAGAAATGCAAACAATAATGTTAAGTAGCTGGATTCCCTTACACTGACTTCACAGAATGAGAGATGTCTCAAGACTATCTTCTCATTGACCGACATTATGATTTTGTATTATATGCACTACCAGCTCCCAGCTGTACACATGATGTTGGTGTTGCAGCACTGCCAAGACTTGGGGTCAGTGAGAACCCTGTGGCCCTTGAAATTCTGCACTGAGGGCAATGGGTCTTAGTGGTGCATGGAAACAGATGGTAAGTATGTAAAGACAACTAATCTATTCTTATACTGCATTCTATAAAACACGTACGTTTGGAGGTCACGCCCAATATTGTTTTCCAAAATGGGATTCAATTTCAAGTACAAACGGTAATTTTTGTTTGCTTGCATATTATAAACAGTCACAATTCTTCAGTCCTCATGTGAGCCAAACTAAATTCCTGTACATCTTACCTGGAGCACAGATTTCACTATTGTGCCCAATGGGGAAAAAAAAAAAAAATGGCCAAATCTACCAGTGTCTGAAGTTTTAGTAGGGTTATATTCCATTTATTCCAAAGTAATTTTGTACACTAACTTATTTCCCAAGAAAGGATGTAAAGCAAAAATGTCACAGTTGCAAGCATTATTCAGTGGATCAATATCTCAGACAAACAGTGACATAAAAGCAAGAGAGAAAACTTTCATGCTTGCCCAAAAGCACATTCTTTATGTTCAGTTTGTCAATACTGAAGCTCTCAATAGTTTCTTTGTACTTTCATAGAATTCAATGAGTAGCTGTGTAAGACACGAATAACTGTTGTTTTCCATTGAATCTACAACCTCTGAATTCCAACCATACTAGCTTTATTTTGTGTTTTTCTGAAGAGATTAATTCCTTGGAAATAATTAAGATAAAGAAAAGAGAAAAATTAAAATCTTGGATAATATTAAATAGGAATTACCCTACATTTTGTATATAATGGATGAAATTACCTATTCTTTGTCTGAATCACCGGTGTTTATGAAAGAATGTGATTTTTTAAATACTTAGATTGTTATCTTTTAATGTTTTTGCTAGTACTAAAAGATTTCCAAAAGGGTCTATTACTGAGTTTAGAACAATTCCAAGAGACTTAATTAATATTGGGATGGAGAACTAAAGAAAATGGATTCTATGCCACTGTTCAAATTTTTAGTAAAAAACAACCACATTTTTTTCTTTCCATACTAAGATCCATTATTATTCAATATATTTATAGATGTCAATTTAGAGACACTGCCAAGAGTGCAGTGTGAGTAGCAGGTAGCCCATTTCTTCAATTGTGTATGCAATCATTGCTCTCTTTCAGTTGGTGAAAGTGAATTTTATGAACTTGTTCTTTGCAGCATCCACTTCCATAACAAGGCAAACTGACCGTGTCATTCATGTACCCTACATCTCAAACATAGACTGTATAATTTATTTCAGTTGTTTGATAACTGTGGTCCTGGGACAAGAGGTGATCTTTTAAGTCATGATCAGTGATTTGTAGCCGTTACTAGAACCATGCTAAACAGTAAAATTTAGAAATTCACTAAATTATAGGATTCTACTTAGCTTTCTTAGAAACACATTAAAAAATTGTTGGAAAAAACTGGCTACGGGCAATTTAGTCAAAATGTTGAGACGGTACTCAGCTAACAAGAGAGCCACTTAGGTTTGCTGTAATTTGGCATGTGAAACAAGGCATAAAGCATATTTGAGATAATCTGTCCCCTGATAGGTTTTATTCTGATCTCCAAGAAATTTTCTTAAACCCTGAAACATAAAATTTAATGGCAGATCCTCAATCTTTATTACTATTAATAAGCAGGGCTGGTTCCTGAATTCTGCTATACATGTGAATCTACACCTCTTCTCTGAGTATTGCTACAGGTAGCATCAAAAACTATCACTGAACATCCTTTCATACTTGTATTATGGGTCAGAGAGAATGGAAGAGCCTTTCAATAGCTGAAGTAAAAGTGAATAATACAGGGGACAATTAAACAGTCCCATTCCTCTGATTTAAATTTTTCTGAAGGCACAAACAGGATTTTTTTAGATATTAAAACTGTAGATAAAATTAAAAAAAAAAAATGTGCAGTATATATTTTTCCAGTGGAGAATTCACTGAAAATTTAAGAAATACAAATGGCATTATTTGTGTGTTTTAGATTCCCTGTAACTATGAAGTGTGACCGTGACTCTGAACCTACAATCTGCCTAAGAAAGAAGTATCTCCAGTCCTCTTCCTTCTGCTTCACACAAAAGAGAATTAAAATAGATCTGAGTCATCTTCTTCACCTGGTATTCTCTTAATGCCAGAATAAGATGGTGTAGTGTTATAATAATAATCAACTGAGGAAAAAATAAACCCAACATCAGGTTAAACTTACAGCAAATACTATGCATTGCATTAGTTTTCAGTAAAAAGAGATTGTTTTGTTCAAGCTTAAGAGCAGCTGTGTATGCATCACATTAATTAGAAAGGTAACTGATTTCACAATTATTCCTTACTCTATCAGTTTCTCTCCCTTTCTCTTTATTCAAGACCTTTCTTTCTTTATACTTGATATTGGATGTTTCTTTATAATAAAATTGGTGGTAATGTCTAAGCTCTACTAAACAGAAGAAAATATATGCAATTTTAAACAACAGCAACAAACTTCAAAAGATTTACCTTAAATGATTTGTGTCGTTCATCATTTAACACTTCTTTAGCTCTAGAACTCTCTCCTTCTTCAATAATCTCCTAAACAAAGAAAAAACATTACTTTAAAAAAATATCAAGATTATGGTAAGATTTAGTAAACTAATCTAAAAGAAAGTCATAACAACCTGTAAAAACATGAAGAGCATCCTTAGCAAGCATATTGTTTTATTGCATTAGGATCAAATTCTGCAGTCCTTGTTCAGACAGATAATTACTGAAGGATGAAGGAGAAACTGGAACCACAGAATAAATTTTACAGTACTTATTTACTCATAAATTTACTCAAGGATGAAGTAGAAACTGGGACCATGGAATATATTTCACAGTACTTATTTACTCATAAATTCACAGCCAGAAAGCAGTTATTTATCATAAGCTATCAATGAGTTGTCCTGAAAATTAGATTTTATTATTTGGTTGAGTTTACTTCTCTTAAAAGAACATTATAAGAACAGATATATTTTTTCTTGAGTGTACAGTTCCTTTCATCTTTCTGATAAAGACTAACAAACAAAAAAACCCCCACCAATAAAACCCCCCAAATCATGCTATTTTCTGTGGCATCATAATTGAATTCCCAGTCCCCAGGTAGTAGGTACAAAGAGCACTTCAGGGGCTACATTCTTAACTGGTGGAGTGAGGCAAACAAGGAGCCAGAGTGAATCACAGCAGTCAGCAATGACCTCTCCAGACAGCTGAGACCCCCTGATCAGCTGCCTGCTGGAGTAACAGCAGCTGACATGTGGGGTCCTGAAAAGGCTAAGAATTAAAGAAAAATGCAGGGAATACTCAAAGCTCCAGTACGAATGTAAAGTTCATCCATCACCTAGATAAAAGGCTCTGCAATAACGCATAGCAAGGTAGGATTTAACATTAAAGTATTAAAATATTTACCAGTTTTGCAAAAATAGTATTTCTAATAAAGCATTCAGGTGAGCAAATTGATGTTGCCAAGGGCAGAAGTCACATGAAGACTATTAACAGTTAACCTGTCACATCCAAATCAGAGTGAGCCTTTAAAAAAATACATACAAAGATGATACTGCATTACTTACTAATTTGTATTTATTCATTAGTTACTTTTATTACTAAGGGCAGGGGGTCCATGACAGAACCTTATGTTACTACAAAAGGTTTCCAGAAATCATTGCATTCTTAGTAACATGGGCAATATAATGTTATTACAGGAAATACAGAAGGTTATGTAAATACACACAGATATCAATGCTGCACTCTGTGACCTCTGAAAGTAGATCTGTAAAAGAATCAATTGGCAGATAATTCAGAGGTACGTTACCTCAATGACATCTCTGACTCGGTCTCCCATGCAGGGCAACCCTTGTATATCTTTCATTCTGGTTACTGGAAATGGAAGAAATTTCAGCACAGAAGCTGCTCTCAGGAATTCCAGGCAGAATATTTCATTTTCTTTGAACTCATAATTTTCAGCCATTATCTCAAGGGCATCCTGGGGACGGGGGGGGGGGGGGGGGGCGGGGAACAGGTGTAGAAAAAAGTTAAAGGTTAATAAAAGCTTAAACTATTCAGTATACTCCTTAGAAAGGTTACTTTGTATGCTAATTCAAGAATGATTTCTTTATACTAAGGTGAAAAGATAGAGTTCATAAAAAAAAATTCAGCGTAATTTTCTAACCACTTGAAATTCTCCAGGTATCATAAAAATGGTATTTGAGAGGCAAATGTGGGAAAAGATTCCGATCTGTAACAAAGCCAAACTTTAAAATCTTCTGTGAGATAGACTTTCCATATTCTGTGCAGATCTAATAAATCAATGTGAAAGAGCACCATAATTTTTAGAATTGTGTCCAAACATAAGTAATCCAGCAGGTCAGTACATGATATCTTCATTTTCAGACACAAACAAATAGGAGTCTGTGGCAATACTGGAAACCACCTTCTTTTTGAACTTTTAGCCATGCTTCCATTTAGGAATTTAAAGAACAAACTCACTTTTTCCTCTTTTTTCAGATGTATGACCTATGCAAAGACAAAAACATTTTCTTTATGGTTCTTCAGCTATCCATGGCTTGATTTATTTGACATTGCACTCAAAACTACGTGGAGATTGCCAGTACAACTTATTTATTTATTTATTTATTTGTAAACGATCCATATGTCATTTACGCAGCTTTGGAGTCTCCCTCCCTCCCAGAATATGAAAAAATATATATATATCTATATCTTAATAGCAACAATTTTTAGAAATTAAATGCAGGGAACAGATCACACAGTGGTAGAGAAAGAAGCAGATTTTGGTTTCCCACTGTGGAACACTATGTTTTGGGAGAGAACAAATGCTGCAAAAAAAGTTTGTGAATAACCTAAGAACTTAAGAAGGCTTGCAGCTTCTTGCAACTGACCAGCAACTGGAAATCTGAGTTCTTAATGAAACCTTGCACAAAACCTCAAAAAAGACTGCAAAATTAAACATCGCCGAAAAAACCACCTAAGAGTGTACCATTTCCAGAAGAGACTTTCACTGTTCAAAATATTTATCTAAAATGCATCCCACACCTGGCTGTTAGGGATGATCTTGTGCACCATTCAAATGGCACAGGGTAGGCTAGGTACAGACCATAAACAAGCCAGCCTTGCAAAGCTCTGGCACTGCATTGTGTCCTGCACTCCTCCTGGAGATCCCATTTCTTACCGTTTAGTAAAGTCTCTAAAGAGCAGCTAACAGATCCCGGCCTTGAAAGGGATACATGTCCCACTATATCAGTTGCTGCATATCCTTCCTCTTTTCCAACTTGCTCCTGTTTCTTCTTTGCCCCACGAGGCATTACAAAATAACAAAGAAGTTGCTGTCAGTGTGCATCTGCCTGCAATTATCTCTTCACTGAGCAGTAGTCCAAGTGTCTGTTCAGAAATGGTTTTGGAATAAGGATGAGTAACACCCTGTGATACAGATATTGACAGCAAATGGCTTACTAGAACAATGACTGCAGTGGATAGTAGGAAGGAATGAGATTGAACAGCTTTTTCCTGCCCTCAGTGTTTATGGGATCACTGTTCATATTTAGGCCATATTTCATTTAATTTGTAATTAAATGTATCATTATATAGTTTAAAAAATAATTTAGATTTTGCTTTGATTTTTATCTTAGCATTAATGTGCTTTATATTGGAAAATAAAACCAAGTAAAAAACAGCAGGCCTTGCACATCCTAAATGCTACATGAGTAATATCTCCAGGTGAACTGGAGTCAATTCCAGGCCCACTAAATGACGTGACAGCAAATCCAGTGAAGTAGTCCCTTTATTACATCTGTGGAATTGAGAACAGCATCTGTCACCCTGCACTGAAGGAATACAGCCTGATTTAAACAACAACAACAAAAAGATTTTACTTGAGGTACAATCATTTAGATCATTAAAATAGAACAACTTCTTAAAATTAAATGCGCTTCTCACAAATGAATGTAGATTACTTACATATTACATTTTATCGTTTGGTCTGTTCTAGAAAAACAGACCATCTGATATGTCGTGTTGCTCAGATTATAAACATTATAGTCTCATTGAAGCAAAATGAAGGTTTAAACCACAATCTGCAAGAAAATGTTCTCTACTGACCCTAGGACTTGCAAAACTTTCCTCTTAACGAATCAAAAATATGAGATCTTAATTGGTTTGACAGTAGGCACCTTAGCTGAACAAACCCACTTCACTTTCCTTTTTTTTTTTCTGTGATACCATGTTAAAGTGTATAAAAATAATTAATTAGGGCTTGCTATAGAGAATTTGCTTTGTTCTGTATCACCAGTATAACTTCACTCCTTGATCTCTGTAAGGATCAGTCACCTGTTGTCCATCTCACTGAAAGAATCCTCCCCTTAGCTGCATATTTATTTATCAGCTACCCTGATTAGTAAGCGCTGTGCAATTCCATTTTCATAACATTTCATGAAAGACCTCTTGAGATAGAGAGCTGTTTAGCAAGATGCTTGATCTGGAAGTTTATACCAGTATTTACATTCAGCTAGCCCTTGGGTATAAGGAATCAAAGGGAGGGTGGAAAATGCTCCTTTAAGGGGGGGGGGGGGGGGGGAGAGGTTTATTACAAAAATAGTGCACAAAAACTTAGCTTCCTTACAGCTGTCTTTAAAGCTCTTGCAGTGGCTAAATGTTGGATTTGTTCAACTGCTATTCTTTTTTCTTTTTTTCCACATTTAAGATCTTTATTTGCTTGACAGATTATGTTGTATTTAATTACATACTTTTTGGTTAAAGACAGGTGCACATTATAGTTCCCATTTAGAAAGAAAACTAATGCAAAAAAAAGGGAAACTACCAATTTGAGGTCACAAGCAGCATGGATTCATCCCACTTTGCATATGGAAGAACAAATACAGCATACACAGTACTGCAAAGCAAATGGGGAATATATATTTTTTACCAGTGGGGTGACAGGAGTCAGATGTTTCCTGTGCTGTGAGGTTTTTTTGGATGTTGTCTCAAGTTCTTATTCTTTTTATTCTTCATCAGCTCAAAGATTCTTTCCTTCTATGCAATAAAAGATGCTAATTCTTGCTTTAACTGAGGTTTACAGTCACAAAATTATGATTACTTTTTCTTTCTTTTTCTCTCTTTACAATCTATGCACATGAATACTCAAGAAAGCAGTGTTTGGCAAGAAATTTCTTACTCCAGTCAACACTAGGAGAATTAATCAGGGATCAGAACCAAAAAGATATAGTTGTTACCTTCCTGATAAAATAGTCTATACAGACAAATACATAGACAGAAAACAGTTCTCATAAGTACCTACTCAGCTGTGTGTAGTAATGACAGACTGGCAAAGTCATCTTCTTGATTAGGAAGCTCAAAGTCTAGGGATGCTTTTTCTCACTCCCAACAAGCAGCCTCTCACATGCACATTTAAATAGATATATTCTACACTGAATAATCAGCCATCGTGATAAATGTGTCTGCATATACCAGCACCACTGCTGTTTTAGAGAGGTATTAGCCCCTTCCTAGTAGCAGGAGGGCAGTTTTCAGAAAAGCTGTGTCACCACCATTATTGAGAAAAAACAATCACATGTAGCATTTTACTCAGAGGCTGCTGACAGTCAGTAAGAAAATATAATCAAAGCAATTTTATCATTCTAGTTGGCATTTTTCAATGTTTTCCTGCCTTTGCGAAGCTCATTAAGCTGTTTTAAATAAACAATTAAATAGTATTGAATATTCATTATTCCCTGTACAAAACATTGCCTGCAAATGTTGCAATTAATTACAGATCTGTCTTTTTAGATAAAACTGCTTTTGACATTCTTTTTGATAAAATCTTTCTGCTTTAAAAAAAGAAAGCAACTGCTCTCCAAGTGGAGTTGCTGCCTATTGAATATTATAGTCCATATTGAACAATATTCCAGAAGGGAAAAGCACATGAAACTCCTATATTAGCTGAGAAAAGGCTTGCAGTCTATTAGATCTCTAGTGAAATCTACTTACGGCGATATAAAAAGGAAAGTTACTGACCCCTGATTTATTCTAAACCTTTGTATTTCTTACTAAGCACCTCACCATCTTTTTATCAATCAGATCAATACTCAGATTGCCCATTTAAAAGGTACTAGTTTAACGGGAAACTAAATTTCTAGACATTTCCAACACGTGGGATTTTCATAATCTCTGGCATACTCTGCAGGGGCTGCTCTAATTAAATGTGAAAGATAGCTGGGCTACATTTCAGCTCTTCAGTTACTGCAAATTTTCCATCTGTGTCTGAAACTGTGGAATGTATGTTGGTGAGACTTGGGCTATGGAAAAAATTGGGCATGGAATGGACTTCCAGATCCCAATGGGTCAGATACAAAAGTACACAAAGATTTTGTTGAATTATGTTAGAAATAAGGAAGAGGATGGATGTACTGACAGGAATTTTGAAGCTCATTTAATATCTGGCATAAGACCTAGTAAGATAAAATATCATTAACAAAGCAAAGCTACCAGTAAGCATCTTGCACATGTAAAAATGCACACTAAAATATTATAAATGCTAAAATCACAACACTGAAATCAACACAAAGAGCAAGATTCTCAACTAAAATATGAGAACGATTCTTGGAAAAAAATAATAATCAGTAATGCTATGCTGGTTTATGCCTGCTGAACAGCTAGCCTGATAACATTCAGCATGAATATCAGAGTATGAGTCCACTCACATTCAGGAAAGCAAAAGAAGCTAACAGTCCCATGCTATGCTTCATACTCTCCTGCTTGTTTCAACAAGATTATCAGAGCAGTTCCATTGTTACTTGCAAAATAGTCTTTTCCTCCAGTTTAAGACTCTGCGAGAACAGATATCACCAATATTATTCTACCAAGAATATATTTTAAATCTAATCTGTTTTGTAAAAAAAGCATTACAGCTTCATGGACAGAGCACTTGTGTTATTCCCATGCCTATACCCACTGCTCCTCTGCTATGTGACCTTGGAAAGCTGCTTCATACCTCTCTGCCATTGTTTCCCTTGCTATCTTTCCTTTGCTGTCTATTAGGGCTATGAACTCTCCAGGGCTTGAATTGTCTTTTACAATGTGTACACCATCTCTTATAAAAAAGGCCTCTATCTTACTTGAGCCTGCAAATGCTACTGCAGCACAAATAAAAAAAATAACATACCATTGTACAGGTGAACTTAATCCACCAAAGAGCTAAATAGCTAAGTGTGCTAAACAACAACAACAACAAAATCCTACATGATACCTGCTTGAAGGACTATTACACTCAGAAGAGCAATTTGAGTTAAATTGCTTTTCCTCTCAATCACTGTTTTCTACTTGAAGTTTATTTAGTAAGTCATAAATCCAAAGGGTGGCTCCTAGTTCTCATCACGTTGCTGTTGCCAGTGTTTGGTGTCCATTCAGAACTGACCAAAGTGATTTTAAAGAGATTTAGAGCAAACTATTCATTCAAATAATTTTCTTCTCACTTTCCCCAGTGTAAATCCTAATTTCGTGTGTCAATGGGAAGAGACATAGGGCATGTGAATGCCTTTTGTATACACAGAGAGAGAAAATAAACACTTTTAGGTGCTTATTTCAAGGAGAATTAAGCAATTTGAGCCAACCTATAGTGTTGACTAAAGTGATTTCCAAATAAATAAAATGATGCATTTTTGTTCAGTCTGATTTTTTTTTTTTTTATTTTTGGTATCTGAACTGAAAAGCCCAATACGTGTCCAGGTCCAAAGATTTTATCACATCATCTTACATCAGCTGGAGAAACAAAGGAGCTGAAAGAATGAGAATAATGGTAATGTGCAAGATCTCAGGGTCCTTGTATACACACTGTTATTAGAAATAAATATGTTAGCTCCAGCTGCTCCTCATATTAACCAATAATAACAGGTTCATTTCTTACAACAGAAGAGTGGTACTCTTGAGAAGTTTCCATATTTTTCCACATAATGTGAAAGAAAACAAGACAATTTCGAGAAAAGATTTGCTGACAGAGCACAAAAATGCAGTGAGTGTCAATCACATAACACTGCCCTAGATAAAAACACAGTGTAATAAGAAACAAAAAATGCTAAATGTATATTACACATATTAATGTGGTGAAAGAAAGCATAGACTTGATGTATACATACAAATTTGGGTTGCCAAAAAGTGCAGGTGTATTTATATTCTGTCTGTATTTTAGGGATCACCCTCCCACTTACCTTAAAAGTGAGAAGAGACATTTACTCCTTAGACCAAACCACCAGTTCATTATGGATAGGTGTACACTTCACATACATTTACAAAATTTGCGATTTTGATATACTGTCTGAAGAATTTTTACTGAAGTAGGCTATGTCAGTAAGACAGTACATGTTATTAAGGATATGCATTCAGTTAGTGGTTTTCTACCTACAGAGCTCCCAAGTTCATTATAAAATTAAAGTTGAGGTTCTCCTGAGGTCTGTTTTAAAATGGAATAATAATAATAAATGCTTGGGCCACTGGCATAACTGATACATGGTTCTGTAGGTAAAAAAGAAGAGAAAATAAAAAAGGGATTTTCTTTTTTTTCTCTCTAACAGAGTGGAAAGGAAACCAGGCATCTTTCCCATGCTAAACATCCACGTTCTCATTACCATGAGTAACAGCTAAAGCAGAGTAACATTCAGTAGCATTAGCAATAAGCCTCAGAATCACAGAACCATTTGCCTCTGACTTAATTAGTTTCTTCTGTAAGAATTAAATTGTATTTTCCTCACAGAAGAATGTCTTTCTGAATTTTATTGCAGTCTGGTATTAATATTCAAATCCAACAACCCCTCTCGGGCACAGCAGAATGACTCCATTTATTTTACCACATGAAAACACAATGCAGCCCCCAAGTGTATATTTTCAGTGGGAGAGGGGGAGGATGGCTAGCTATTTACAAATGAGCCAGAGAACAATATTATAGTATTATATTCCATAATAACATCAATGTTTAAGACAAACGTAAAAGAAACATGCTAAGGCACAGACTCTGGTGAAATGATTTGCCCTTTTGTTTTGCACCTTTACGCATCTGAACAGCTACAGTTCACCTCTGGAGTCAGGGCTATGCATTCAGGTGCATTCCTGAATCACTCAAATGAGTAAAGCCCATGGCAGTGGTTCCCAACCTATGTACTGTGACCTCATGGTACATGACGCACAGTGACCCAAAGACTGCATGAGGCCCCACAAGCCTGAAGTGGTTGCATTTTTCCTCCATGAACTGCCACACAATGCCACTGTCTCCTCCTTGGCATGCAATCTGACATACCTAGTCTATTCTTCACACAACAGGCCTTACTACTACTCAGCTGCTCATAAAACAAAATAACTTGGGTAGGATTTCCCCCATACTGAACATAGTCATGAAACCTTCACATCTGCACAGTCTGCCAACCCTTCTGCACCTTCTTCCATGATGTAAAACTGGTTTGCGCACCTTTCTGTAAGTTATTTTCTGGCCATTACAATAGAAAGGAAACATGGGACAGTTAAACATAGAACTTGCATCTAGTGTGTTAAGCCACCACATTGTCCTCATGAGCTCTCATCAAATATCTCTGCTATTTGGTTTTAATAAATGGTCTTTCATGGTAAAATATATACAGAAGAGGACTCAAGATTAAAACTGATGATTAAATACCAAGTTGTCCAGAAATGAAGTCTCCAAATGTGTCTGAAGCAGCACGGTCAAAGCCTCATTGTACGCACGTCACTTCCTATTAGTGACTGTTTTCCTGCTCTTCTGAAGAGATTAAAGGATGTCAAATGTAAATACTACTCTTTCTCAAACATAACTACTACTCATTTGAAAGGGGAATTTGATACACAGTATCAAGGCAAAGTCCAGTAAGAGGAAGAATCCATGAATTCATCCAAGAACACATAAGCAAGGAATAGTTTTGTGACCCTGTTAGAGGCAAGAAAGAAAAACATTATTTACGAGCTAACCAAAGAAAACAGAAAATCTGTAAGGAAAGGGAACAACCCTGGCTCACAGAATAAAGTTGTTATAACAAAATACTATCATCAACACATAATTCAAGATGGTTTGGACCTAATTTTCAGGATATACAGCTCTGAGCCAGGGAAAATCTGTCATTTAATGGTTGGCTGCCCACAGCATGCACAAGTGAATTATACCAAGGCTTCAGTGCATTTGCTAAGTGCTCGCACTGAAAAATCTGTTGGAACACTTTTATTTGAGAACGAGAATTACAGGTTTAATGCAAGACCGACAAAACAACAGCAAAACTGAAAATCAGGCTCCTGTGACATTAGGCAGACTAACCAGCAGGCCTCCAGGGAACTGGCCAGCTCTTGCAGTCCATAAACACCCAAGCATTTCTGCTGTTATTGCAAGCTTTGGTTGTGAGGAAAAAGAGGAACAGCCCTAAGGAGTTACATTATGTATTGGGTCTGGCTGTGATGGAGTTAATTTTTCCCCATAGCAGCCCTCATAGTGCTGTGCTCTGCATTGGTACCTAGAAAGGTGTTGATAACACACCAGTGTTTTGGCTACTGGTGAGCAGTGCTTGCACAGCATCAAGGCTGTCTCTCCAACGTTCCCCCCTCACCAGTAGGCTGGGGGTGGGCAAGATCTTGGGAGGGAACATAGCCAGGACAGCTGACCCAAACTGACCAAAGGGATATTCCATACCATATGAAGTCTGCTCAGCAATAAAAGCCAAGAGAAAGGAGTGGGGAGGCCTTCGTTATTATGACATTTGTTTTCTGGAGCAATTGCTACACGTACTGAAGCCCTACTTCCCTGGAAGTGGCTGGGCATCACCTGCTGATGTGAAGTAGAGAACAAATCTTTTGTTTTCCTTTGCTTCTGTGCACGCCCTTTGCTTTTATTATACTGCCTTTATGTTGACGCATGAGTTTTTTCCCCACCTTATTTTCTCCCTCCACCCCGCCACTGAGGAGGAGAGTGATAGAGCAGGTTGGTGGGCACCTGGCATCCAGCCAAGGTCAACCCACCACACATTACAACTGTCAAGATGCAGATGCTAGGCAGACTCATACGCATTATCAGCTTGCCCAGTACCACCTCCAGAAATAAAATACAGCATGGACTCAGAACAGTTGCTCTCAAAGTATGAAGATGAAAAACTGCCACCTTTGTCACTACAAAACCTAATTTCTAGCCAGACTCAGAAATGTTTGATATATAGGATAACAGAAGGGAGTCTCAGTGCTTCAGTCATCAAACTGCCCTGCTTCTCATGTGTTCAGCTAAATTCATTTATCAAATACAAGTTGTCCTCTGACATTAAGACTGCTGCAATGATAAACCTGGAAGTAATTTAGGGACTGCTTCTTTGTGAAACACAAGTATGACAGAAACCACAGATGTTGCTGCTATCACAGTTTTCACTTGAACTGAATCTTGGACTAAATTCAGGAATTCAGCAGCTAGGAGACGAACTATATATTCACTAGAGTTATAGTACTCAGTCATTGAAAATGGAAAAATACTGTGTGAATTTACAAATAAAGATATTAGATCTTTCAAAATTAAAAATAATTTTAAAAGGTAACATTAAAAAGAGAACTACCTTATTCTAGAGCTTTTTGTGCTCAAATTGCTAACGATAATTAAAAATCAACAACTTGTTGCTTTCTAGGAGTAGCCATTGTACTTTGCCATAATCCATCACAATTACTTCTAATTTTTTACCTTCAGAATGACTGACAAAATGTCTTACTACAGAAAATTCAAGAAAGAGTCAGACTCCCATATTCCACTGTTTTCAGGAAGTGTAGAACGAAGGCACTTACTTCCTATTTCTCCAAGAAGGCCAGTATACTACTGAATCTTTGGGTCATACTATATTTGGTCTGACACCTTCCCCTACAGCAGGGTGTATTTGATATTTGTAAACGGTGAAAAAGAATGACCACTTTCAAGAGGTTAAATGGTAGCATTCACAGCCTTGTTTTTCTAGCAGGAGGTGGGGCATGGTAGCTATTTCAAAAGAAGCAGTTTGGGGAATGTTGGAATCATTGGGGTTGGAAAAGACATCAGGAGGCCTCTAGTCTAACCTCAGGCTCCAAGCAGGGTCAAAACTAAATTCCCATCAGGTTGCTCAAAATGGGAAAATTTTTTAAATAAGCAAACAGTTTAACCTACTTGAGTACCTTAAACACTATTATATAATTGGTATAATTGATCATTATTTAAAAGCATCACTACAAGGCAAAATCTAGGGGTTTTAATTTTAACTGTGCATTCAAGACATTTCAGAGTCGCTCTTAGGTTTATCTTTAGTTCTGAATTCCCAGAGGTTTTAGTATTTACCTTGTAAATGTTTTTTATTCTCAAATTACTGGTATCTGGTTTTATTCTTTTTATATGGATCTTACAAATAATATTTACTTGAAAGATTTTTGTGTATTTATAGGCACACACAAAGTAAAAGCATAAAAATTATAAATAATAACAAAATAAATAATAAAACTTTAGGAAGATGAGAAGGTGTTTCACGCTATAGTTGAAACATATGAATGTAACTATGCCAGATTTATTCAGACTATACTACATTAGAGTCTCTGTGTCAAACGTTTCCTATTGAATAGTTGTCACTGAGTATCTAGAGCCAGCCAAGAGGAGCCATTAAGCACTATAACTTAAGAGGAATTTAGACCAGATGACTCAGGCTCTTCTTACCCACTGAACTGTGTAATGTTATGAGCATTAAATAGGATATATGACAGTCTCTAAGATTTCTATTTAACTAGACAATTTAAGGCTTTTTTTCATCATGTTAAAGTAATTACATTGATCATGCAATCTGTTTTCATAACTAAGCAGTTGTGAAAATCTCAAGCTTACAATCACACTTTGAAGAACCAAACACCTGGGCAAGCAAGAAGGCAGCACAGCAATTGTGAAGTACCCTGGACTGACCTAAAGCAAACTTTTGTTTACCATTACTTCCAATTTGTCAAATAAGACTGTGATGAAAGGCTAAAAGACGTTTTCAGAATGCCATTCTATCATTTGTTTTAAAAATTCATGTGTTTACAAGCTATTAGTGTATTTAAAGATCCACTGTGTTAAGCTTTCAGCAATACTTAAAGGATGCAATTAAATTTGAACTTAATTTTAATTTCAGTATGGCAGATATAATTGTGCTGCCTGTTTAACTTATGAATTTGCTGAGGGTACCATAGAAAATATTGATGCAAGTACCGTATTAATTATTTTATTTATGCTAGGTTTTATTTCATAGATAGAATAAGTATTACCGTGAACTTCTTGTTGTAGTTATTTAAAGTTGTCTTCCTTTGACACGAATACTGAGATACTTTGCTTGCAATAAATGATGGCACTTCTGATTCAGGTGTATTCAAAGGAAGAGACTGATCTTGTTCCTAACAACAAAAAAATGGGGAGAAGGGTTGGTGACACACCTGTCAAATAGCTTAAAATACCAAAAGTACATTTCATGATCCCAAAATATGTACCTTTAAAGAGAAGGCAAGAGAATAATAACACTTCTACCATCTTCCTAGGAAAAACATTTAATTTCACATTGGCTGCACTAACAATACCAGTTTATCTGGTGATTACTGGGATTTTTCATTTTCTGCAGTAAGTTCTTGCAGGCAGTTTTCAATGGCACTGTCATTTAAAAAAAAAAAAAAGTCTCTCTACAGGGCAAGTCTCTACTACTCTTATTATTGCAGTAATATTGATAAACCACAAAGCTTTAAGAGCGGATAAGCTTGAAAGAACAGAGTTTTCCCAGAAAATACTAGATTATTCAATATAAAATCAGGCATTTAGACCCAGGAGGAAAAAAAAAAGAAAAAAGAAAAAAAGGAGATGCTCAAATAACTGACTTTTTTTTTTTTTTTATTCAGTGGTGGAGGAAAAATGTTTGTATGACTTTAAACTTTTCCCCCCTCTTCCAGGTAAAATGAAAGAAAACTTTTTTGGTTTGGATTTAATTCATTGAGCTAAATGTTCTATTTTGGGGTCATTATAAAGCAAAGGAAACATTTACAAACAGCCATGGAGGAGTCATCTCCATCCTTTCAACCAACAGCTAGTGTTCCTCTTATGATGTGGTTTCTCACTCAGCTCCTTCCTTACATGCTGATCCAATTCAGACATCATTTTTAGGTGTTCGCTGGAGCAAGGAAAAGGAGCCAGGTGCCAAATCTTAAATGGGAGTTTCCCAGCCACCAGGCTACCTACATGCTTGTTTGCTTTTCGCCTAATTTTGCTCCATGCAAAATTGACCAAGATCAACAAAAATGTTTGTGGGCAACCCACCCCAATGGGGGGGGGAAGGGAATTCTCCTGAAAGGCAGGATACACAGAATCGTGTCCCTGTTGACAAAAGAGAGTCCTAAGCACAAGTCCTCAATATGCAAGTGTCCTGACCAGTGAGCAACTGAAAAGACAGTCTAGCACCAGCTTTTCTGCTGCTTTATATGCCCAGTCCTTTAATCCCTTTGCTTTCATTAGAAGTGCCCAAATCTTAAATACTTGGGAAACACCCAAAGCATTCTCAGCATTTCTGTGTATTTTTTGCTATTTGTCATTTTGTTTGAAAACATTTGGCAGATCTGTCAAAAATGTATTGCATTGCACTATCCAAAACCACAGGGAAATGGTTCAACAACAACAAAAAATATCACAAAGATACATGGAGGAAATTTTCACCCCAATAATGGAATGATGAGCCCTTTCTCCCCTGTATCCAAAGACGTGCAGACATACAGCTAGCATCTGTGCTAGACAAACCTATAAATATGTGTATATGCCTTCACACACGCTCCCACACACATATAATTTCATGCTAAATTGCCTTTGTATTTGATACAGAGTAGTTAAATAACAGTATTCATGCACACACAAAAAAGGCATTTACTTGCACAGCTGAAGGAGCAGTGAATTATATGGCAGTTTCCATAGTATACACTGAAAGGAAGGAAGCTATTTTATGTGTAAGACCACTCTTGGGAATAACTGAAATGGGTTTCAGCCAGGATCAACAGCACAACTCATCCACTTTTGCACACATTCATGAATTATACTTTAAAATTGATTTTAAATCATATAAACTATGACTGATTACAGCTAATATACTGCTTGAAATGATAGTGCCAGCTGCAAAGACTGTGAACAAACACAATGTTACTGAATAGAATATATAATAAGCTATTATCTTCATTAGGATATATACACACAAAGAACAAGAGCCCTACATGTAGCATTACCTGGCATTGTGGATGAGAGCAGAATTAATGCAGAAACTCTATGCGTTTAAGAGGGTGATAGACTGGCACATAAACATCCTGTTCTTGCCTTAGCAGAGATATTTGAGCATTTTTCTTAATCAGTAATAGTTATGTTTTTAATTAACAGGCCTTTATATATAACAACAGAAGAAACTTCAGCTAGAAATCAACAGCAAAAACATCTAGCAAACAGTAATCACTATAGTCTGATTTTTAGGGAATATTACGATGCCTGCATGAGAACTACAGAGATCTATCATCAGCAGAACATAGGAACAGGATTGATACTGGGTTTTGGTGCGAAGATCAGATGGGACAAACCAAAAGTTTCATCCAGTAGCAATTACAGTGTAGAACAAGCAATCCTGGAAACTCACACTACCTCAAAATAATTTGTAGTACTGGGAAGAAACAACTATGGATATGAGAAAAAAGTAAGAATTAGAATTCCTTTTTTTGCAGATAACAACTCCACTACATTAAAATTAAATTATGATATACTGCACAGGGGCAACCTCTGAAAAAAAAATCTAAATGTGTAGGCTACTGAATTGCTAGAGCTAGTCAGAGTTTGTACCCCACATCCAGGCTGAAGTAAGAGTGAAAGTCACTGCCACTCCTTCACGGTGACATTTTCTACGTGGCATAAGCAAGAAAATCAGCCTGCACCACTAGCATCTATTTGCACAGCAGAGGGGCTTAGTTGCAGAATTAATCTTGTAGAGGACTACTTTGCTCTTTGTCAAACTATTTTTTTTAATACACAAAGCAGTATAATGACATAGGGAAATAACAGAGAGAGAAAATGGAGCAGCAGTGAGTAAGGTGCGCAGATACTAGAGACTGTGTCAGGCCACATTATTCAACAGCCAGCAGCTTTGTAGTCCAGACAGCATTGATCAAATAATGAAGTCTGCTGATATCCAGCATTTCATGAAGAGAAGGCAGCCAGTTTATAAGTTTCATTTTATTTTCTGGGAAACTCTGACTGTCAGTATGAAGGATGTCTTCCATTAGTTAGAGCCTCTCTCTTTCACAAGGCAACAGAGTGAGACACTCCAGGAAAATGTTAAATATGAGTTGCTTGTCACATGATACAGCAAGGGATCAAAAGATGTGGTACTTCCTTTTCCTAATGTGGAGGGAAATCCTTTGTTCAGGAAATAAATCTCTTTTCCTTTCTAAAAAACTAACTAACTAACTAACAACTTTGGGGTTCTGACTGAGAAAAAAGCGGAAGAGACACAGTCACAGCACAGTTCCTAAGGCTGCTGAGGATGTGAACCCACTTATCATTCTCTTCCTTTCTTTTTATCCCTCTGAAAGCTTCCCCTCTGCCTCTTTCTTTTCCATTACCCAGGAAACATCACTACTTTCTAGCATGTGGGGATGCCCTTGCATACATATTAATGTCCATATCCTGCTATTGTCCAGAATACCCATCTGCTTGTGGTGGGAAGGGCATCTCTGGACAAAGCAGAGAAATACTTTGATTTCCCTTTAAAGCGGATGTTTGGCTACCACACTTCCATAGCCTATTAAATTAAATGATGGCTATTAACTATAAAAGTCAACTGTTACCAAATGAATCAATAAGAATTCAGACCATCTTATATCTGGTCACCCAACCTTTTATACTCTATAAATCACTAACATCAGAGCACCTCTTGGATCATTCACAACCACAGAAAGATGTACTTTGGTGACAACTGTAATCAATATGTTAGCTAATGGTCTGTAACTCTGACTTTATTCCCCTTGTTTTGCATGAAGAAGGACATTTCTTTTTAGTAATCCATTAAAACAAATGTCCTGAATGAAGAACAACCTTCCAAATAGGCTACTGTAAGATCTGAAAGAGGAAATCTTACTGCTGTTGATATTAATGGCAATTTTATTCACCCAAAACATTCCCCCACTGCAATCCATTCCTTATACCTCAAAGCCTTCATGATGTAGCCTGAGTTCAAGGGTTGTTAATTCACTTTCATTTCACAATTTACAAGACTGACATAAGGGACCAAATTTGTCTTCAGTGAAACTCCAATTAAGTTACATTATATATGAATTTGGTCTAGTGCAGGAGGTAGAAATACATGTACGCCTGTAAAGTTGAAAGCAAACAACAGACGACCCTTTATTGCTAAAACACACACATATTTATAATCACATATTCTGCAAAGTCATTGTACACGCGCACAAGCATAGAATATGATTGGTTATACCATCTCTGTACACACGCATAAACATAAGGCACAGTTGGTTATACCATCTCTGTACAGGTGCATAAACATAAGGCATAATTGGTTATACCAACTAAAACACGCGAAACTTGTCTCAGTCTAATTGGTCAAGATAAACTGCTGAATTGAGGTTCTTTGTGCTAAGTTTCCTTTATCGTGGATTGCGCAGTTGTGTTCTTCTAATTGGCTTTATTATCATCTTTCTTCTTTCATGTCTTCTTGTTTGTTCTGCTCAAGGTCTTCTAAAGGCATCTGGAATGTTCTTGTGACTGTTAGCTAAATATGTTCCTACAGTCTAGTACTTAAAAAGAAAATTAACCATTACTTCAATCCTTCCTCATTTCTCAAGGCAGAAAAAAAAAAAATAATCATGGTGACACTGCAACAATAAAATTATTTTTAAATTTGCTGAAATTCTAGAATCCTTGCTCTTCCTTCCTTGTTTGCTTTACAAATGTGCTTATTTCTTTAGAGTCACTATATAATTAAGACTGGTCTTAACTATAAGCTTTAATGTTAATGGTACAGCTGTCACTGGCTTGCTTATTGCACTCTACATTTATTAGCACAAAATCTTTATGTTTCAATAAAAACAGAAGCTCTTACTTGCAGAGCCAGTCTCAAAGTATACTAACGATCTCCTGACAGTGCTGCTACCTTTTTCAGAAGTTTTTGCTCCAGCAGTACTCCAAAAGGACTTTTATATATAAAAGAAAACTAAGGCAGTTCAACTTGCAGTGGCCTCCTCATTGATTTAAAAAAAAAAAAAATGGCAAGAAATAAAAAAAAGTAAGCTTCAGCATCGTTGGAGACATTTTGGAGAAAGACAAAGGCATTTCTTACTTTGAAAGGAAAAAAAACCATCTATTCTCTGAGATGTCTGGATCTATAGGTCTTCACACACTGCTGAAATTAAGAATGTAAATAAAGGGTAATTTAGTTTACTTTTAATCCTGATGTGAAACTCTCAGCAAAGTTCACAGGATTTTTGCTCATGTTTTGGATTTATTTCTTGTTTAGAGAACTTCTTTGCATACCCAGTATTTTCATTTTTACAACCTGTTTGCCTGTGAGATTACACAATGCAGTAGTTACAAGGTTTTCAGGTTTTTTCTGTTTTGCGTTAATTTCTTTGGTCTATTCTCCCTCCAGCAGATGCACTGAAAATATTATAAACATACTGCAAAAATACTTCATTGGAAGGATTGCAAATACAAACACATATTCTGTCATGGAATTATGCTGAGTCTGAGAGCGACAGCTCTATCTGGTGTATTCACTCCCCACCCCCACCCCCAAGTGTTATTAAACAGTAATTCTTATATGTAAAATCCTGGAAAATAGTTTCTGGCAATGAAAGATGTTTGAAAAAATTAATCTGGAGCTACAGTTTTTCTTGGGGAAGGGTGGTATTTATGAATCATCCTTCATAATCTAAACATCAGGATGAAGAAGCAGCAAACAGTGTGATATTGCTGTTAAATATTCAGGCATCCTCTGCCTCACAGGAAGGTACACACTGATGATCCTGCCATGGTCCCAGTGTTTACAGGTTTCCCAGTTATCATTTTTGCAGTGGGATAACAGTTCACATGGAGCCTAATCCAGACCCTCAGAAATCAGCAGGAATCCCTCACTTTACTTCAGAGCGCTTTAGATCAGAATTGTAATTCTCTTGATGTATGAATTAATTTCTTCACCAGTGCACGTTATATCCATCACCGCGAGGTTTGAATGCGTGCAGAACAAGGGAATAGGTTCATCCTGCCGCAGCGCAGGGTCTATTTCACGGCCCAGTGGCACGTGCTGTCGTCGCTCTGTGCACAGCACGCCAAGGCATCCCTACCACACCCTCATCATTTACAGTCTGTACTCGGGGTATTGAATACCACCGTTTCACACTACGCTCCAATTTGAGAAATTAGCACATAATTTTGTCAGATATAGATCAGAGGAAAGTATGTCATCATCCATTGCTTCAAGGTCAAACACCGTTCACCAAATAATCAGCCTGCCATTCACAATATCCTCTGACTTACAGGTCCCATTGAGAGAGAATACAATATAATAAAACCATTTTTTTCCTTAGGACAGTTTTACTTGATGGTGCCAAGTTTGTAAATGCATGTCTACAGACTGCAGCAGCCTTCATTTCACAGGTCCTTCAAGGGCCTAGCGGTTAGCTGATCACTTCCAAACAGCAAAGGTTTTAATATTTTTGTATTGTTTTGAAGAGGCAAAGTATTCCATCAGGAGCCCATTAAAACACACTGCTCTCAGTGGGACATTTACCATGACATTGAAGTATTTGTGGAAATACCACAAGTACCACAACAACAGTGAGTGCTTCATTGATGGATATTTCCCCTTTAATGGCACCCTTTTTTTACAGGAATGATGTATATTACCAGTTTGTAACATATGATGGCATAGTAATTTAGCATTACCAGACACTGATAGAGAAGGTATGGAAGGTCTTTTTAATCTGTTAAAACTGTGCGAATTACTCATGTAAACTTTAGTGAAAAAAGTTTTTAAATTCAAAAATTATATCACAACACAAGTATATAAAAAAAACAACTAATCAGTCATGCATTTTGAACATCACTGTATTTGCACTGAAGGATCTGTCTTACCATGAGACGATACTTCATTTCTGAATCAACTGGTCTTCCTGCTTCCATGCAGGCTGTTAACCAGGAGATATCCAGTAGTTCAAACCTGGAGCTGTCACCCACAGCCTGTCCTCTCAGCCAGTCCAGCACCTCCAGGTAAGAGTTGTTCTCGGCCACAATATGAGTGACAGTGTCACTGTCAAGAAGTACAGAAAAAGAAGTTTCCTTTTTTCCTGAACCCAGCTGTACACAGATAGAGCTGCTATTTCCATATTTACTTACCACGCACTTCCTGAAATTTTAGAATATATTGTATGTTAGGATGTGGGAAGCAGTTGTATTTTCATATCACAATATATCTATTCCAGTCACCGAATCTGCTTTGAGGAAAGACTTTAGCCGTAAGCTCCCATAAGTGCAGCATTTTGTTTCTTTCAGTATCATTTGCCTTCCATAAGACTTTAACCTATTACACACTTTTCGCAACTCTGAAAATATTTGGCTTGCGTGAGCAGTACCATAATGAAAAGGCTACTTTACGATACCTGACAGCCCCTTCTCAATATTCCTGATCAATGAATGAAAGATTTACAGTATTAAAAAGTCTGTTAACAATGATTCTTTAAAGCTTTACAGCTAGTAATATCTTTTTGTAAATTTAACTTTTATGTTCTTACATTAAGCTTTTTACATATGGCATTGTCAAATGTTCATAACTTAAATCTTAGGAATTATGCACTCCATCTAAAGACTGCTTCCTTGCTACTAAGAGGCCAGTCTCTTACGAAACTGATACCTTAGTTTAGTGAATATAAAATGTACAGATTGAGTTATTGTTCAATAGATTATATGGTGTACATTGCTTAAAAATACAGTAGCACAGACGTTATTACACTAAATTTGGGTCCATGTACTAGAATAACATTGGAAAGAATCCCATGATAGTTCATCATTAAAAAGACACAATTCTGCACTTTCCACAGGAAAATAATGGACAGGGACAAAGTTATGTTTCAAGAAAAAATTACATACATACTTAGGATGATCTGTAAATTTCTACCTGACCTGCTGATGTTCCTCAGCAAGTTTAGAAAACTACTAACTTGGTAGGAAATCTTGAGTGATTCCTAGTGTTCCCCCTCCGCACACAAACCCCAGGAGGGTGCTGTTACCCACAAAGACAACAACAGATAAAGGACAAAACTATTCATTTTCATGAAACTTGTAGGACCTCAGTATCTCTGAAATATATGCCAAAATTAAATGATATCAGTCAACAGATTCCTAAACTTCTTGGGGAAAAGGCACAGACAAGACAGCGTCATCATTTGACCTAGTTTCTATAGAAATAAGCCTAGAATTGGAACATAAACTGTCCCGATGGCAGCCGCGTCCATTTGCAAGCCTCCATAACCTCCTGCTAGCCCATGCTGGTGACAGCCTTGTGTATATACAGTAAATTTCAAACAGACCTGACAGATTGCTTTGCAGCCCTTCTGTAACACCTGGAGAAGTTAATCCACCAACCTGTCCAAGCAGACAGGACACCACTGGTAGAGATAGCTGGTTAGTATGGACTTTAAAAATGACAGCTGATAACTGTTGAAGGCAGGCTGCACAACCTTTCAAAGCAAACTACTTTCCAGGGGACCAACAAAACCCCTTGGCCTATCCCTGTGACCCTGATTCATACCAATAATCAGTGATTTCATTAAATCGCCAAACCACAATTACAAATACTAGAAACTGACCATAGAAAACTGGTATCACATAACTCTCCCATGCATTAAATGTACTATATTTTTGAAAGATAAGAAATGTATTGAATGTACTATGCTTTGGAAATATGAAAACTGTCACAGTATAGCACTTTTTTTTTCTCTCCATATTGTGAAGCTTGTAGAGCAGAGTCCATTGGGAAAAAAAAATAATCCAAATTTATTTTAATCTAAAAGATTAAAAATCTAGGTTAGGTGAATCTCCATGAAATACTATTGCATTTGTTATTATCTAACCCTGCTAGGTTCTACTTTAATTAAACTGTCACATCTTTGCTCGAGTAAAAAAAAAAAAAAAAAAAAAAAATCAGTTAGAGACATAGAACTTCTGCTTCCTGTGGTTTATTCACTTTATATAAAATATTCATATGTAATGTATTTGTACCAAGCTGCAGATCTGGGAACTTTGCCATCGCTATGCTCACAGCAGCAGTTTAGCTGCTGTGCACCAGTTTCCTCTGGTACCTGTACAGCTGTACTTTTTTCCTGGCACAGAACGTAACAAATTTAGCGTTTCCTCTGGCATTTTCAAAAACAAAAATCAACAGTTAAATAGTTATGTTTTATCCAGTAGCAGCTAGGCTGAAATTAAACATAACACCTGCCTTGCATACAACTTACAGAAAGTCTGAAATAGTGGCAATAAATACCTGTGTGTCAAAGCAGACCAGATAAAGCCTCTACTCAGTCCTCAATGGATTGTTAATGTAGGATTCAGAACAGCACAGTTCATTTTCTTTCCCCTGAGAATTCAATTAGTTTTGTATCAAACACTAATTGCCTACTTCTGTTCGATACCTGCTTGAATCTTGCTTTACAAATTATTTCATCCTCCCCTCTTCCTCAGGCTTTCAAAGTCAATGGGATTGAAAAAAATCTGTGGAAATGAGCTTTTATAGGGAGGATCCAGTTGTATACTATCTGCATACAGATACAGACAAATGATCAATACTTGGTTTTCTTCCAGCCTTTCAGAGAGCCTACATAACAATGTAGCTTTCGGAGAACTGCATAATATAACTAGCACTCATGAAAAGCACTATTTGGAGGAAGGCTTCCTTCAAAATGAGTTGGCTTATTGAAACACCACCAGACAAATCTGCAGCTGGAGTATATTTTCATCCTGAAATGCCACATCTGTGGTACTTTATTCCTAGGTTTTTTCTCCAGTGGTCTTACAGATTGTACCAAAGCATAAGCCAGCAACTTTGAGACTCACATCAGTGTATTACTCACAGGAAGATTAAATATTAGAATACTAGAGGTGTTCTAGAGAAATGTCCCCCTCAACCCATCACATTTTCCATTCCTGTATATTTAATGTTTTTTCATTTCAGGAATTGGCCATTGAGTTTAGATTAATCTTAACCTGACTACAAGGAGGACATAAACAACGGCTGATTTAATCAGCTAAAGACATGATTCGTTGACTCCAGTGAGACTATACAAAGGCATAGAAACATATCCCATGAAAAACAAGTTCACACCTTACAGTTTTTATTTGCCATGTGAGAAGCAGTACACTGAAAAATGTAGACATGTTAAAATTAACAGACTTAAGATAAATTAGAACCACAGATTTTAGAGGTAAAAAATAGGAAATTTTGCTAATGTTTGTGTTCTGCCCGTTCTCTGCCCAGAAGACAATAAAAACGAACCACGCTTTAGCAACACCCACTGAAATCCTGAAGCATCTTTACAGTGGGAAGAACAAAGTATATCCACCAAATACGTAGGCAAAATCTTCAACCACACTTACTTGTATGATTACATTTATTAAATTAGAACGTAATGCTTCAAGCAGCATTACTACATGTTATTTCTACACATATAAACATTTTCCTACCTTAGTTCACTTTCTACTCGGAAACCTTTTCTTCTTGCCAGCTCCATCAAAAATGTCCTTCTGGTCATCCCCATCTTCCTCTGCATAATAAAAATGACAAACTTATTGAACTTTATTTCATAACTGCAGGAAAGGTTTGGGGAACGCATCCCTTTCTGTCTCTTCCTTTGGGACAATATAGCTGGAGCTCTGATCCTATCCATGACACAAGGTAGAAGTGTTTTCACTTGGGTAAAAGGGAGACAACATACTTTCTGCCAGGCAGCAGCTGTATTTAATGTCACCACCCATTGAAGTAATTTTCTTCTGTTTCCCCTCCGAAATCAAAAACAAGTGCTACACAGGCAGAAACATCACTTGCTTTCTACCAGCTGGGACTTCTTGCACAGAACTACTCTAGAGAGGTGCAAATATGCTTTCATTCCTTAAAACAGCCATTACCTGTAAAGACTTTATCCAAATAATATTGATCATAGCAAAATCATCTCAAAATATCAACCAGGACTTCAGCTGGTTTAATGGCCCAGTTCCATCAATTTCTGCTTTCAAATCGTTTCCAGATCTCACTTTTCCAAACTGCAGGGCACATTAATTTTCAATTTATTTAAAAAGTAATAATAATTCTTCCTACTGTTAGCTAGGAACTATGTCTTAGAATACAACTAAATAACAGTATAAAAAATGTTGTAGAATAGCCTGTACACTTGCTACTTCTCTGTAATTAATTTGATTTAAAACGGATAGGTTTTTTTGAGAGAGCAAACAGAAACTAAGTTGTTGAAATTAAATTTACAATAAAATAAATCCTTTGCTGTTTTGATACTAAGGCAAGGAAAGACAAAGAGAAAGCATTACAGATGTGTTTAAATACACTTTTGGCATGCATTGCCAACATTGCTTTCTACTATTTGCCCTGGAAAGTACTGCTATCTGTGGCAGGTACAGTAGGGAAAAAGTAACTACCTTACCGCTTTTAAGCACCCAGTGACCTCCAAACCACTACAGAGGTGATTATGGAGGCTATGTACCATCCTCTCCTAGAAGATGGGGTATTGGTCATCAGAGAACTGTGCTAAAATTTGTTGCAGACATTGTGTTGGATCCAGTTAGGTATCACCCTGAATTTCCACCAGAGCAAAGTGAGTGCAAACAACTGGATTTACAGCATGTGCATCTATTTCAGCACAAATCTACTTCAGTGGTATATATCCCCATTTCCACGTCAAGTTGGATTTTTATTTTTAGTGTAGCAGAGAATTTGGATTTTACCAGTCCTTCAGAATGTCAGAAATGTTATATCTTGCAATTCTCATTGCTCATGTTCAGGAGAGGAAGCAAGGTGGAAAAATCCTGCCTAAGTCAGATCTATCAATTTTATTTTCTGTCATTTTATCATGGATCGATATACAACCTAAGTTATGGAAAAATGAGTCAAAACCCATTTCCTGCAATTATTGCCATGAGTTAAAAATTAAATTATAGAAGTATTACTGACATTTTCCCAGCACTATAGGTCTTGCTGCTTCAACTGTATTGTAACAGATACAAAGAAACAGTTTTCATCAGAATAGAAACTAACCATCAAAAATTAATATAGAGCTTTCAGCTCTGGGGTCTTCCTGAGGCCATGAAGAAAATATATACATAGTTCAGTACATACACTAGACTCCATTCATTTCTTCCCTTGCCTAAGGATAACCCAGAAGCCAAAATATCTGTTCCTCTTTCTGATTCATAACATTAAAATTGTCAAAGTAAATCATTTCAAGGTTATTTTGAAATTATACAAGATATTTTCATAAGAACTGGAAAATGGACAAGCAGACTTTAAGAGGCTTACACAAAAGAATGGCAGCAAGGAAGAAAAAAAAAATTAATAGTGATGGGTCTGGCATTAAGGCTGAGCAATCTATTTTGGTTGCTCCGTGTCTGTTTTCCAGACTACTAATCAACCGTTGAACACTGGCCATCTCCCTGTTTACAGCCTTCCTAGGCTTGGTAAAATGCTTTACTTTATCTCAGTCCCTACAAGGAATAATGTATTTTAGAACAGATTCTTTACATATGTTAAACAAAGTCTTATTTTATGTTATAATTAATTTAGTGCTCTCAAACATGTAAATATGATTTCCCCCAGTGTAACATCAAGATGCTCAGTGCCAGTAAAATCCTTCTGGCATGAAAAACATAAGTTGTTATTCCTTTGTGTTTCTGTAAAAACTCTTGAGCCAGATTTTCAAGAGTATTTAGGTGCCAAAAAGCTGCAAACAGAGGCCTAGTGGGATTTTCAAAATATCGAAGCAACCTAGGCACCCGGCTCCTTTGGTAATCAATTTCTAGCTTTGAACCTAATGCAAAGAGATTTTCTCTGTCTAATAAACACAGTATAATACCATGAAAAGGTCCCTGCCAATGATGCAATTTTATTAAACATACCTTCTAAAATTAACAGGATTTCCATATCCCAGATGAGTGAATAACCTACTCTCCTACAACATTACATTATAATATTTTTGACAGTAACACAGAAAGTAGAATATGCATTAGGGAGAGAGCAAATACAGTGGAGGAAAAGCATGTCTCTTATTTATGACAAAGTATCCTGTTATCTAAGTCATGACACCACATATGGTTAGTGGCCTAAAGACACAGAAACTTGCAGAAATTTGTCCATCTCGGTACAGTCTCCCAGAGTTCAGAGTAGTTCACATCCCTGGAGGGAAATCTAGAGCAAATTTCCATGTTCTGATGTTGCTGTGGATCAGTTTTACATGCTGTCAAAGGGACAGATTAAGAACGAGATGTACACAAATGTTGCTGGGCATTTAAGTAAACGTCTTCCATCGCTTGTGATGTCTGTGCCAACAACAGCATCCCAAGCAGTCCTCAAGCAGTGTCTAGTACAGACCTCAGCCTGAAGCCAGAGTACGGATCTGGTTTCAAAGGGGGTTTCCTTGGGAGTAAAAGTGCAGGAACACGCAATTTCTGGAAAGCACAGTTCAGGTCCTCTGAATTTCAGTATTTGCACATGCTTTCACTGCACCTTCTTGATTATTGTCAGATAGTCTTTTAGTGCCCTGCTTTCATGTGAACTGCATTGTAAATATTTTATAAAATGTTACTTGCCTATTTTATATAGCTTTCCTGTGAAGAGGGGTGAAATGTGCTTTTAATACACAGCTGCAGTATGCTAACCTACAGAGAAAGCATCTCTCAAGCACCATCAATAAAAAGTAGAGAAGTGATTGTTTAGATACCGTTTTTGATTTCACATAGGCTTAACAGTGTTTCATGCAGTATTGTTTCACAAGGATTAATTTTTCTTAGCTTTTTTATTTTAAAGTCTTTGGTAATTCAGCATTTTCCAATGAACAATTTCATGGAAATTTTAAAATCCTTCTAATATTTGTTTTTGTCTAGATATTGCCACAACTTTGCTTTTGTTTAAATTCTGGCCTTCTTGCTGCTAAGCATTCCCTTTGCTGTTCTACCTGTTCTACCAATCTCTCAATGCCTAAAAATAACATGGCAGGTGTTTTTCCTAGTTTTAGTAAAAATTTTGTGGAATCCAATTATATTTTTAAATTAAGTTATTACATAGAACTTTTCTATATTTGTACCACTTACACTTAGCCAATGCACAAACTTGAAGGATGTACATATACCAAAATGTAAAATATCTATGAACTTTGTTTGTGACATTTTATCTCTTACAAACAAGTACAGGGTTTGTTTTCATCTTTTTATTTATTTGTTTTACTTCAGTCTCCTGCTTTACTTGTCACCGGGGAGCTATATGGACTCATGAAGGCCTCAAGATTCTGTCCTTAATTCCACATTATATGGGAAGTTTTCATTGTTGTTTAGCAGGTAGTCAACAACCTTAACAATATCTTACAATTCCATCAGACAAAAGGAGTCAGTTCCTGGAATTCCTGGACAGTGCTACCTGCACCAGCAAGGTACAGTTTGAACTTATGTTGCATGAATTTATTTCTTTAGTCCCGATTTTTTTCCCACATACTAATATATAAATTCTTACAAAATGAGCATGGTAAACCAATCTAGCTAGCCTACAAAATACAGAAAAAGAACATCATGCTATTACATTTGATTCCAGTGTTTTGAATAAATGTACTATTATTAAAGATAAGGAAAAGTTGAAAAGTATATTCTGGAAATGTTTAGATACATTTAAAAATCAATTCTCCCTCATCCCCTTTGGTGTTTATATTCTTTGAACTACTAGAACATTTTCAGGGAGCAACTTTGAAGTATACATGCTTGAGTTATTCACACCAAAGATGATAAACCACCCAGATGACCAAGAATTTTGAAAAACTGATGAATTGATAGTATGCTTTGAATGTGCTTACCTGGCTATATCACGGTATTTGGCATGTAAGATAAAGCAGGCTTAGAGAGGAAAGAAAGTCTTATAGTTGCTGTCATCAAATGTACATTTCTGATGTATGTGGTCAGAATAGCTGCTTATTATCTTTTTCTTTTTTTTTTTGCCCCAAATTGGAGATGAAAACCTGAATAAGAAGAATGTATTTAGGAACATCACTCAAAAACTGCCCATGTAGAAATCACACCAAGAGCTGGCAGCTTCTTTAACTGATTGTATACACAGCTATTATAGAAAGGGTTTGTTCTTCTAAGCCCTTTCTGAGGAAACTAGGGAATAGTGATATCACAATGCTGTATAATTAAATAGAGCAATAGGGTTCCCCCTTACAGTATGGGGAAAAGTAATTGGTGACAAATCCTGGCAGGAGCTACTTCCTAGCCACATCAATATGCCTATATTCCCTGGAAACTATTATTTTTACTCTTCCTTCAGTCTCTCTGTTCAGTAACAAGGCTTACAATTGCTCTCTTTGATTACTCCTCTAATGGTAGCTGCTGCTCCTTGTTGTGATTG
Source organism: Harpia harpyja (assembly GCF_026419915.1). NCBI lineage: Eukaryota > Metazoa > Chordata > Aves > Accipitriformes > Accipitridae > Harpia > Harpia harpyja. Next base: position 29,158,866 of record NC_068949.1, on the reverse strand, counting down.
TTATTGGACTATTCTTTGATTTTTTGTGCTGGTGCATCAATGGTTTTCTTTATACTGTAGTCTTGTGGGAGCCTCGTGAACCTCCCAGCAACAAGCAGAGACATGTCTGCATAATCCCATCAATATACATGGTCAGGCAGGTCCTTTGACAGTTCTGCAGCTCTTCCAAACACAGTTTACAAAGGTAAAGGTCTCTGGATGTTGAGTGCCATTTATTTATTCTCTCACATTCATGTCATTGCCAGTATTAAGGGCATTTCCGTTAATTAACAAATACCAAATAATGCTTCAGAGATGAGGAGCTACACAAATGGTGTTGCATGGTCTATATTTAAGCAGCTGAAAAGATTATTTCTCTCAATGATGACCAAGTAATGTTCCTGTGAACATTTCAGAAACTTCTTATATAAAAAGATAATACTAGAAATTAATACACTGTTATATAAAAATTCTTATCCTGCTACCTTCATTGTCTCATAAAGAGTCCTTATTTCCTCCCCTGCTCCTCTAGTAGGACACTGCTAATGTAACAGCTAAATTGATCATGTATCTTCTTTTAATTAGTTGTTAATAGTTACTAGATGGTGGAATTGATGCATCTTGCAGTAACACTGCAAATGCAGTTCTAGACCAATTTACTTTATAGAATATACAAACAGCAGTATGTTTGACATTTATGCCTTCTACACTTACAGATAGTAAAGCATGATGCATTTAATAAAGATAGATGTACTTAAGCCAAAATAATGAAAAATGGGAAAAGGCTACTGCTGTGTTTCACGTATAGCTTTCAGCTATACACTCAATTTTCAGTAGTAGAGGAAAGCTTTTTTGGCTTGCAGTTCCCACATCATCAAGCTAAGGAGATAATCAGACCAGGTAATATAAGAGAGAGATGTAAGTAAGAGTAAGTACCATAGATAATGTTGTTGCGGAGAGAAGAAAAACTTATGAATGCTGTATGTCCCCTTGTCCTCTCAAAAGTTTATGCAAACCACACTAAGTTAAGAAAGTTTATCTCACTTTCTAGCTATTGAGCAAAAAGCAACAGGTGACGGCTAACAGTATGGTGAGTCCTGACAGAGCTCTTTCTGCACACTCTACTGAAACAAACTGCAGAAAAAAAGTCAAAGAAGCTGAAAGAATTGCTGATGAGGATTACACATAACTTTATGTTACCTCCAGAGAGGAAACAAAACAGATGTTCACCTGAGTGATGTGTTGTGAATTTTGCAGGTGAAAGAAAAATCAATTAGAAGCCTTTTTTATTCTAGAAATTTGAACTGAAGGAAGCTAGAAAGCAGAGTGGAATGAGGCAGGATTCTCACCTTTTTGATTTATTGAGGTTCTGAGTTCCACTAATGCAGAACTAATTACAGCAGAAGTAACCTAGCCGGGTGATTAATTCATAGCAGGAAAGAGTTTGCTTTATCCAGCTGGATTTTTTTAATCCAAAACCACTCTTGACACAGTTTCCACAAAAGCATTCTTCCCATTTCTTACTGACTTTACCTATAATTTGGCAGCTGCCTGGAGTATCACAAAGTACTTAAACATTTTTTTGTTTTGAAGTGTGGATTTGATGGCTCTACCTTTCACTACCATGAAAGCTAATTTTTTTCAGCTGCATAAAAATTTATTTCTCAAAGTCACTGGCAATTCTTCTTCCAGGCTATCTCAAAATTTGCTCCCTTGTTTCATCCTGCAGAAAATTCAATATTTCTAAGTCAATTCAAACTTGCAATAGCCCCTACAAGCCCTGTCCCAGTGTAGTATTATATACTTACTTAGCTGTGAACATACGTTGATTGATCTTTATAAGAAAACCACACTGTCCCTAGGTATTTCTGAGAAGGCAGCCTTTAGAGCCATCTTTCTGACTCCTTAAATCACAGATGTAAATCTCATGCCATTATTTTATGATGCACACCTACTTATTAGGAAATTCCATCACAAATTTTGACACATTTTTATACTATTCAAAGAGACAGTATAATTCCACCTAATTGAAGTACTTGTATTATGAGCCTTACTCCTCTTTCCCATGTTTATTGCTGCAGAAAGGATTCAGTTTTAAGAAATGAAAGCTAATTTTCTGCTATGTGAACAGTCAGACTCAACGTACTATCGCATAACTATGAATGGAGATGGTAATTCAATAGTTATGTGACAAATTGGAAGATCACACTGTACTGAAGAACTTTCTGTCAGAAAGCTTCAACGTCTTTCTTCTGCTAAGGTTTCCTACATCCTTCTGGTTTCCTATTCCTGTGCTAAACTAATTATTATCATATATTATGAAGCATGACAGCAGGAAGGATATAAAGCAGGTAAATCTATTTGTGGATGCTGTTCTGTTACAACAATTTACTCAAAATTGTACTCAAAATACATGCTGCTTATAATTTAAAGACATTTTAATTTAGTCACTGCACTTCATGACGTTATTAAGGACACAATTCAATATCATAGTTTTCTTTTGCTGTTGGCAGATCATTATGAGATTTACAATGCACTAGAATTCAAAATGTCATGAATACAAGCATGATACACAGACTAATTTAGCATCTATTTTGTTTGACTGTGTTGAAATATGTGGAATTACAAAGACGTAAAATCAGGCCAAGTATAGAGGAGAGAAAGGTCTAAATCCTGAGACTGTGCTGACGGTTATAGAGAGGAGGTACCAGCAGATGCCAAAGTTATCATACAGCCAAGAACAATTATTTTGACAATACTACTACATACGTGTTTTCGAAACCCAACCAGCTAATTTCTAGCTATTCTAGGCTGTTCTGCTACAAGCTTGATTCAAGCACCATAGAAGTCATACCAATCTATCACCCAGCTTTCGTTGTCCAAAGCAAATGAGTCAAGTAGGAGGATTTGGAGAAAATCTCCTGTAGATTTTGGTACTTAGGCCAGACCACTGATTTACTTACAGGAAGCACTGAAGAAAATACTGCTTTTTCTCTCTTACAGTCTTACCTACTGGTCTGTGCTGTGCAGACTTATTGCACAGACACTTGAATATCTCAACATAACATGCACAGCAATTGCACAATAAGCTTCAAAGAATGAGGAAGCCATGGGTATAACAACATACACAGGCTACAGTTTTGACAGCTGTAAGTGAATGCATATCAAACTCATGTCAAGAAGAAAAGGTCTGCAGAGGAAGATACTTCAATAGTAGTGAACTACTAAGATGAAAATAATGATGTCAGATGTAGTCACGCTTTTAAATGTATGGAAAAGTAGTCCAAGATGTCTCTTATGTTACAAGTAAAAAAAGCTTATGTAAGCAAAATGGGACACGATATAGAAACTATATACACAGATTTTACTAAAAAATTATAAGTTGTGTATATAATTGTCATAAGCACTGAACCATGCAGTTAACATTGATCAAATTATATTTTCCTAACAGTATGGTTTTGTATGTACAGAAAATTTGGTCAGTCAGTCCATTATCTTGTGTAGGCATCTAATAAGGTACAAAATATGTCATACTGCACAACCTGCAGAGGGAAAATCTGTGTATATTTTCGTACACCAGTAAATCCAGAAAATTCTCTGTCACAAATAATTATATGTAGTGTATATCTTTCCCTTTATGCAGACTCAATGGCTTTCTGGTTACTTATTTCACTGGTATACAGGTTATGTGAGTTAAAATGCCTTCTTGATCCTTTCCTGCACATTGTACAGGTGTCAGAAACTCAAGGCAGGGCGGGGGGAGACGGAGGGACATGACAACTGTGGGTCATAATGCTCAGCTTAAAGGGCTGGAAGGAAAATTTCAGTCCAACTTTGCAACAGCCCTTACTGTTCTGGCTGCATCGTGAAAGGAAACCAAACATAAATATTTCTTGATGAATACTGATAGAGGGAGGTTAAAGCAACTACCTAAATCAGACTGTAAGACCAGATGTTTCTGAGAGGGAATAAAAAACTTCACATCTGAGGGAGAAAATATTAGAGGAAATAATATTCTTCACTTTGCTGCAGTCAGTGGAAAAAGATGGCTCTGTCCAGGAGAACAGTTTCTGAGTAGGAAGGACTTGATGATGGCAAGGATGTAGGCATATATCAAGGGCATATGATACAGGCCATTAACAAATACACTAAATAGTTATTCTCTGGTAGACATTGTCAAATAAAAGTTGAAAGGTGTCAAATAAGAGTTGAAAGGTATCAAAATTATCTTTAGAGTATTTACATTTAATAGTAAACTATTTATGTATACATGTACACTATATATATACACATAATTTCTTATCTCTTAGTTCCATATAAAATTATTTTGCCAAAGTATTAAAGTTACAGTTCTAACAGTTAGATGTAGTAATTGTTGGGGCAAACACTCTTTAACTTTAGCAACCATTTATACATATTGTCTTCACTACTCACTGGTCAAAACCAACAGACAACAAAACACAAACTCCACCAGCCTTTGTGGTGAGATACGAAGCTGTGGTGCGCACTCCCTGCCGTTTCACAGCAAACCACCACAGGGTCACCTCATGCTACCTCCACAGCTGTGCTACCCACAAGCATGCTACAGCACAAATACCAGTGTAAACAAATGGCAGTACAAGAGCAGTAGAAGGGTGAACATGAGGGCCAGAAATTGGGGATAACTGTTTTAAAGGACTAAGCAGGAAAGAAAAAGTAACTGACAGTACTTCTTCAGACATGCTCAGTCCTACTATATGTGTTTGGATTCATAAGATGTTCTCGAGGTTATTTTACATTGCTTGGCACAGGAATTTAGCAGATTCATTGAGTAAAAATGATTAGAAAAATAATGGAGCATTAAACTCATAAAATTAAACTACTTCAAATATAAAATCATAGAATGGTTTGGGTTGGAAGGAACCTCAAAGATCATCTAGTTCCAACCCCCCTGCCATGGGCAGGGACACCTTCCACCAGACCAGGTCGCTCAAAGCCCCATCCAGCCTGGCCTTCAACACTTCCACAAATGGGGCATCCACAACCTCTAGGCAACCTGTTCCAGTGCCTCACCACCCTCACAGTGAAGAACTTCTTCCTAATACTGAATCTAAATCTACCCTCTTTCAGTTTAAAGCCATTACCCCTTGTCCTATCATTATTACATGCCCTATCACTACTAGTACCTCTCCAGCTTTCCTGTACCCCCACTTTAAGTACTGGAAGGCCACTATAAGGTCTCCCGGGAGCCTTCTCTTCTCCAGGCTGAACAACCCCAACGCTCTCAGCCTGTCTTCATAGGAGAGGTGCTCCAGATCTCTGATCATCTTCGTAACCCTCCTCTGGACTCGCTCCAACAGGCCCATGTCCTTCTTATGCTGGGGGCCCCAGAGCTGAACGCAGTACTCCAGGTAGGGTCTTACGAGAGCAGAGTAGAGGGGGAGAATGTAGTACATATAACAGATGGAGTTACAATTTTTTACCACCTTGTCACTCACAACCCAATACTGTACATTTGACATGAAAACTTACAACTCAGCCTCTGCAAAATGTCTGAGGCAAAAGAAGTCAACTGCTGCACCTGACTCTCTAAACCACAAAGGAAAACTTGAAAAACCTTGCTCTTGCAAAGCCTAAGCAGGCTAAGGTTAGAAGAATCAGCTGAGAAGGCACTTAATTAATATGATGGTAGAGCCAGTTGCTTTATGACTTAGTTTTTAGAAAAGGCTATACAGCCTCCTCGATCATCTCCAGAGCAAGCAAGAAAGATTTTTAGCAATACATTAAAACAGTGATTGCTCAGATTTTCTTTTCCTGTTAAATTTGAGAATATTTTCTCATTACAGAAATGATTGAAGGTCTGTCCTGTTGCTTTCTTTCCTGAGAAGCCACATTTTACAGGCATCCATTTAAATAGATGCATTAAAAACGCTCAACCTTCTTAAGATTGTTTTGGTACTATAAATAAACTGGATACTCCTGAACAGTTATATATTACTTTTCACACTAATTCATGCTGAATATGCCTGAAAAGTAGTCGATACTCTCCCCATTCCTCACATCTCAAAATAGGCACGTGTAAATTTAAGTGGCATACTTAGCGCTCTTCAGGGGTTTTATTTTCACAAATGACTAGAAGCTCCAAACTCATTCACCTTCTATTTAGATCACTGCTTTTCAATCCTTTTCAGCTGTGAGAACACATAACCATTTTCCAGTGCAGTCCTAGGACTCAAATACAGCAAGCTTAAGGCTTACACATTTAAGAAAGCCTATGTTGCAAATTATTAAGCAGCAATCCTGTTACCCCTAAATATAGGAATCTGGCCTCACAGTCTTTTGAGGTACTGTCTTAACTCTGTGCCTGAAACGTAAACCTCAGTCCATCTGTATACAAACCTTGAACTGAGGAACCGCTTTTATTCCCACTCTAAATATAGGGGAATGACCAAAGCAGCATCAACCTGAAATCAAGGGCAATGGGTTCTGCAGCATCTGATAAGGTAAGATTAGGACTGTACTTAGCGCAAATTTAGTGCTCCAAACATGATTTTACCTCCTGAGCCATGATATTTTGGATAATAAATATTGCTTTTTGCATGTTAATAGAATAGGATGATGTTTTGGATAAAGGTTATGGCTACAGCTGAAAGAAACAAGAGGGAATAAAAAGAGGTTGAGGTAGGTTCAGAAATACATATTAGGGTTTAAGTTTGGTTTGTACTTACCCAGAAGAGGTGTTCAACATGGCTACAAACAAGGCTAGTAAGAATAACCTTGGACTAAGGGTAGCTAAGATAAGAACACCTAAATCTGGAATAAGGGCTAGGGTCCAGATCAACAAGGTCAGATAGCGTGTACTTAGATATCAGTATCAAAGGGGCCACCAGACTAGATTTAGTCTGGGCCAGCAACGTCCATTTATTATGGGTGATGCAATATATCCATATCAACAATCAGGTTAGGATAGTTATTAGGCTTGGGGAAAATAGAGCTCATTTGCATGTGTTTTAGACTATGTCTAAAAATGAGAAAATTGATTGAGCACTGATGCGAGCAAGGGCCTGAAACCTGTGCTTCGATTTTGGTTAAAAGGAATAATTTTTCAACATTAATGAACAGATTAAATGTTTTGAGTTCAGAGTTCAGTAGAGTTAAGAGTTGAATTCAGTAGGATCCCATGGCCTATGTCTAAAAGTACTATTGGGCTAGCAGTTCTGGGCATGCAGACAATATTAGAGTTGCAGGGGTCAGGATTGCTGGGGTTACTTATCCACATTGCCAAACGGGTTTATGGCTAATTAATTTCCGTGCAAATAAAGAAACTTTCCTGTTTGTGTAAGTGTATTAGGTGTGGGGAGGTAACAGCTGTGTTTGGACTAACAGTGTCTGACAGGCTGGAGTCAGGCCTGACTCAGAAGCATCCCCCTGGCTTGGTTTTGTGGTCATACAAGCAACAATTTCCCTCTGCAGAACTCTCAGCTAAGCTTTTACACCTCTTCTCTATTTAACCTAACTCTGACCCTTTTCTTCATTCTGTTGTGACCCAAGCGGGCCCCAAATTAAACACAGTTCTCAGGCAAATTAGTGCATTCATGTTGGCAAGTGCTTTATACTGAATGCAGAGGAGCACACACGCTGTAGGAATGCAAGCAGGTAAAGAAAGTGTTTTCAGTTCATTTGCTGAACAATTGTTGAAAGAAATATTTGTTTGATTGGAAAAGGTGGAATGTTTTCCATGAAATGAAACCAAAATGTTTCTCTGTGATTGAAAGTGTTCATTCAACCAAAAATGAAACTCCTTGTATCAATTATCCAAAAATATCCACATTCAATTTAGGTTGAACAATGTGTTTCGTTTGATGTGAAGCCAGGCAACATAAAGCAATTTCATAATACGTGTTTTCCTAATTCCGTATTTTATTTTTAAATTTAGGGATATTTTGATTTTAAAATACCATTTTTAAATGAGAAGTAAAAAAATCTCAAATCTTAAAACAAAGCATTTAATCTATTTCCAGTTTTTTCTCTCCCAGAACTTTTTTTTTCCAGATTTTTATGTAACGCAGCACTGGTTGCTCTGCTCTACAGAAGCTGGTGTTATTATGTAGTTAGAATTCACTAAGAAGAAATGCCTCCATTCTCCAAAAGGTGATTAAAAGACAAGTCAACATAGAAGTCCCTGTCTTAATTAAACATCTCAGAGGTAATGCTGCTGAATTTAGCACAACAGTAGCACTGTTGGAGAAACATTAGTTAGATGCAATACCAATAAGGACATGACTCCACCACTTTATTTCACCTCATTCTACTCGTGACATTAACTGGTTTATCTAAGTTTTGGAAGCACTGAGTCCTAAATGCACATAAGCAACATGAACCTCAGAACAACCAGTTCCATATATTATATGTTGGATTCCTGGCTTTTCATAACAGTACTGAACAGTGTTTGGGGGGGGGGGTTATTTGTGTTGGGTTTTGGGGTTTGTTTTTTAAACATATGCTATTGTTTAAAGAATTTGCAACCATTTCTTTAACTATGATCTTGATTTTTAGTAGTCATATATTGGCATATGAAGACTAGCCATAATGGGATATACTTAGATGTATTTAGACCAATACGGTGTCATATCTTGATAAGTTCAAGCTCTCACCAGAAATACATGGCAGATGTGATCCATTCACCTTTATCAATTTCTGTGCAGCTGGATTGTGGCAAATTTTCAAGCACTGGAAAGTCTTTTTATCAAAGCTGGATATTTTTATGAACTATATGCTTTAGTTCAATACAGTCATAGGATATAAAGCAAGAATTTATTTACATAAATCATAATTTCTGTTATGCAAAAGGTCACACTCTCTAATGACGGTTAGTCACTTGTAACCTTAACAAACACCTATGAATTTATGAATCCGTATTTGAAGCCTTGATGAAAAAGGAGAGTAAGATGAGTACTGTGATTTCTACACTGAGTAGTTTCCATTTTCATTCCTGGTTTAAGGCCAGCTTCTGGATTATTTCTGCTTCAATTAGTATAACTAACTTGAATAGATGGCAAAATCTTGGGATTCATTTAAGATTTTCAGAAGTCTAAACAAGTAAACAAGAGTTCAGTAAGAGCTAGGGAAGAGTGGTGCCCTTTACTCTGCAACTGCTGCAGAAAAAACGTGCTTTGTATCTGCATACTGGTATGTACACATACATATGCACATTTCACTTCTACAAATGTTAAAAACATTTTGCCTGTATTAGGTTGGTCAAATGCTCGAAGTTGAAAACATTTATGATTCAGTTGGTACTACTTTATTGGAGACAGCAGTCCTGTATCACCAAAGATTCAGGATAGCAACTTTTTCGTGAGGGATTCAGAGACTGAGGGGGTACATTAATCTGGGGCACATTTTCTTTCTATCCAACTAATTATTACTATACTATCCAGGCAAGAATATTAAACCATAACATCTTGCATAATGGCTGAACATGTTCTATGCTTTTTTAAGACATGACACTTAATTAAATTCCAGTCTGATTACTCATATGACCCTTATGTGCATCACAGAAATGTTGGTACTATCCATATATGTTTAATTTCTTTCTTCATGGGATTTGTTCTAGATGTAAATTCTTCTGGCACTAATCTCGAACTTTTTAATTGAAGCTTGTAAGCCAAGTCATTCTGTCCATGTGATGGAAATAAATTAAGAAAAATACTTTTTTATTTTTAAGCCAGATTCCAGTGTTAAATCTAGCAATATTTTATCCAGCAAATGTTTGAACAGTAAACTGAAATGGAGGAAGAATTGTTCAGTGAATGATTTGGATCAATTACTTCAACATGAAGGGATGATCTTCCTACATGAGAACAATCCTGTGCTAAGAACAGCTCAGCTAAGTTCCCACAATTTTGTGATCACTGGTTTTGGTGGGAAAGGGAAGGAATGTCAAATACTCAAATAGTTCATCTAAGGAAGGAGTGTGAACTACTGCCCCTGAGTGAGAACACACTCCCTGTTTCCCCTAAACACAAACTCACTGGCAAGAAAAAGTAATCCTTTCAAAAAATGCAACAATTGTCTTTGGCTCATTGTTAAGACAGAAATGCCTTTCAAGGTTTTGGTCATTTTCAGAGATGGTTTGATGGAGATTAAGGTATCGTTTCCAATATACTGTTGACACACTTCTTTGAACTTGACTTACCGAAGCATGAAAATGCACATGGAATGTCTGTGTTCAATATCACTTATTCCCAATTCTCTAACTCAGAAATCACTCTTTAATCAATCCAAAAGCAGAGAGAAAATCCATTAGACTTGCAATCAATGTCTGTATATCATGTTCAAATAAAGCGTTCATTTAAGACCTCATTTCAAACTGAACAAACATTAAGTCCTGAAACTATATCATCAGCAAACATCTATTCACCAGACAGTGTATCAAAGCCAGCATTTGGCATATCATAATATAGTTTCTATTTACAAGGTGATGTACGCACATTGGGAATATCAGCCCTGGCAGACAAATGAGAAGGTGAAACTGAGCACTTTTATACTTCTCTCCTTTTCATATGCTGGTCGCAATAAAGAGCAGATTTTGAAAATATCTTCTAGAGTTACCACAATATTTTGCTTATGAAGGTACAGTGAGAGGCTGTTGCACACCTGTACAGAGCAAAGCTCTGACACTGTATTTGTTGGTTTTCCGCTGCTGACAAATAGGGGAATGTTAAGAATTCTGTCTAACTTTGGTAATAACAACTTGCTTAAATTGTGTGAATAGCACTTAAGAAGAACATGAAGATTCCCAAATAAAGGACAAAGTATAACATTTTCTTTTGAAAGTGTTACATTACTATTGTTTTTCACATAGAATTTGCCAGGGTAAACTAACAGTCAACTGTCATGTTAAGCCCCCTTGATACCAAGTGTCAGTTAGCAAAAAAACATACAATCTTATATCTTGTTATTAATCTGCACTGTTTTTTATCCACAGATCTCAAAACAAGCCAATGAGCTGCCAACTATCTGACAGCTGCAAATGTCTCCTGCATGAATGTATACTGTGGGCTAGATTCCTATCTCAGTTACAGCAGTAACAATAAAAGGTCTCTTAGTAAAAAACATCAACATAAAAGAAGTGCATCAACTACCTATGGTAAAATTACAGATAGAACATGTGTTTAGTGCATAAATATAGGAAAGAAAATGAAACAGTAAATTCGTATGTGTAAATATTCCCAATTTTACACTTAATAAAGTAACCATCCAGTCAAATACAAGAAACTATCACACTTCTTTCCAAGTGACCAAAAAACACCACTCCATTTTTGAAAACTAATTATAACAGTTCTGGTTCAGTAAGGTATTTACTATTTAATTTATATATACATAGGGGGACTTAATTACTCTGAGTCTAAAGATCTGATGAAGTCTTTTAGGAAATTGATTTTCATTGTCAACAAGAGTTGAAGAGAATACCTATGTTCAGCTGCCTTGCATCAAATCTCCTGCTTTCAATCTCTATTCCCAAGCTCTAACGATTCAATGTAGTTGTTAAGTACTCCCCCTTATGGTCTGTTACAACACGGCATTATAATGCTTTGTATTTCTCTTGATTAAATGCTAGCATCTCATACATGCACTGCATATATATCATCAGAGTTAAGCTAGGCCTATAGCATTGCAGCTCATCTTAGAAACTGTTTAATTGAATGCATCTGTGATAACAGATATTTGCAACTGCAGATGATCGTTCACTGTTTTGCTTTGCAATGTGTTTTTGATCACCATTATTATATTTCAGAATAAATATAGAGAACAAATATATAGGAAAATAATTTATTAAATCAGGGTTGGCTGACTAGTGCCTTGCTCTTATTGGGATTTACTCTGGACTATAAATACATCTATGCATTTTTGATAAGAGATTTGCTATTGAAGTGAATTATTTGAAATTGCATTTGTTAATCCTGTAAGAAACAAATGTAGCACAGTGAAATACCATTAAAATGGTATTCAATAAATTTTCCTGAAGAAGTGGAAAAATCTGTCCAGTATGTGTGTGTGGCCACTGCCACCTTCACTCTGCTGCATGAAAGGGTATATTTGGCAAGAATAATTTCCACCTCTAAGTTCACTACTCTTTCTTCAAATCAAGCAGTCTATTTCAAAATACTCATTTCATAACATACAGAATGGATTTGCAACTTCATTGTGCTACTCTTATAGAACAAAGCTTTACTAGTTAGATATTATATAAGATCAGCTGCACTAGATTAAAAGCTGTTCAACATAAAATACCTTTCACCATTCAAAAAGTCTTCTGCTGTTCCTATTTTTGCCCTAGTGCCGACTGAAAACACACAGGGTATCTCACCTGCTATAACCAACTGTAATATCTTATTCCTCTGTACAGTTTGTGCTACTACACATTCCCTGTTCTACTAAGTCCTCATCAAGTTTCAGGAGGGGAAAAAAAAAAAAAAAAAAAGTAAGTTGATATCCTTATCTGAAACATTATTCAAACAGTGAAAAGCACAGTTGCCAATAATCCCCTTCACTTCTTTTTAGCTCCAACTCATCTTCTCAAAATATACTGAAAAACATTCATTAACAGTGATGTGATTTCACCACCTTTGTGCTGTGTCAGTCCAGCAAAGTGCTCTGCTCTCTTGCAAAGTCTTCAGAATTCAGCTGGTAACTTCAAAGGCAAGCCCTAACTTCTCCCAGAAGATCCTGTAATGTTAAGCAAAGCACACTAAGGATTAAGATCCTCTCTGGAAATAAACAGCACTTCATTTGATTCAAGTTCTCCCTGAACTTTAACTGAATAGTTCTGGGGTCATTTTGATAAAACAGTTTGCTAAAAGGCATCCTTTCTGACAGTTCTTTTATCTTTGCTTACCCAGTTTATAAAAATGAGTGGGTTTATCTGTGATGGATTTGCAATTTAGATCTCTAACCAAGGTAATCAGATTAAAAATTTTCTGCAGTATATCTTGTGAGAGTAAATGTGAAAAAAAGATTTAGAACATTATTAGAACACTCAACGTGTTCGGACAGCCCAACGATACAATCCACTGGCGAATTAGGCAAAAACCTACTAAAATCCCCTCACCAAAAATTAAGCCTCAACAGTAACATTCCCATACAACATTCGATAAATAGTTCCCAGTACTATTAATCTCCTCTGGGACTATAAGAGAGACTCTAAAGATCCATTCTCTACAAGCACATTAAATGATACACAAGAATCAAACAGCAGGGGGTCAGCTCCATTCAGGAAGCTCACTTGATTTTGCTTTCCAAGTTTCCAAACAAAGTCATACCCACAAAACAAATTCTTCTATTAGGTAAAAAATTTTACAACTAGGTCTTAAAGAAGGTGGCTACCTTCTGAAGCAGAGAGAGTTATTCCTGTCAAATTTTCTCCCAAATTCTTCTACTGTTATGAAGCTATCAAATATCACTGAGAAATTTTATGTGAAATGCTACATTTCAGCTTTGCTCTTTCTGAGATTGTATTTGGACAGAGACTACTTCTGTAGGATGGATGCTCTAGAATTCTTCTATATGCACTTGCACAGAAATACTTTTGAGTCTCTAAAACTGGAGTAATGGTAGAAACTAATTGTAAAAGTATTTTTTTACTAGTTATAGGTAGTACAGGCAAGGATGTTTGTGTTAAAGGATTAAATGCCATAAATACAAAGGCTCTGTCTTTCAGTCGGAGTGAGCAAACACAGAAAGCAGCTTTTCTACAATAGAATCACCTTATTGTTAAGATGTTTCTAATCTTTCAAGAGGGGGACAACTCCCCACTCCCACAGGCAGTTTGCAATCTGAAGGCAAATTGACAGAAAGTCAGGAAAAAAGGGAAGCAGAAAGGCAATCCTTATGAATATATTGCCTCACATTAAACAGAGGGTTGGGTTTTTGGTTTGGTTTTTTTTAGCCAGCTTTCTATCAGTGGCAGGGTGGAAGCCAGTCTTTCAGAGAGCCAGCTGAAGCTGGTCACCACATCCCTCCTAGGATGTTCCTCGCTCTCTCAGAGATTGTTTTCAGCCTATTTTTGTTTCAGAGAGCCTCTTGACAAGCAAGTATCTGTGCTCTCAGGTTTCCTGGGATACAGATAAGAAATCTGAAGGAGACTAATCTAAGAAAACCCCCACAAAAGTATTGCATTCTTTGTGGCCTTGCTCTCCTGCTGTTCTGCTCTTACAGAGAGTGTTGATTCACAGGGGTTTGCGTGCTGTGAGAGAGACAGCAAGAGGTAAGAGAGCTGAGTCCAATTCATCTATTGTGAGAATGAGAAGGAAAATGAAAAAAATTATTGATAGCATCATGAACTTCCTGAGTTCGGTCCATCCAGAGCAGAACCTCTATTGACTCCTTCTCTACGCAAAGTAGTTTTCAGCACTTAAGTCTTCCAATACCTCAATTTAAGCATTGCTTGGACCTGCATCAAGTCTTGCTAGATAAAGTTATGGGGAAAAAAGTAAGATCCCCAGTAAAGAAAGAAACTGTTTAATCAATAAATGATTGTGTGGCTTTCCAGATGTAATCTCAAAACTACTTGGTAGTTATTGTCCCTTACATGTTGTTAAGCTTTCTTTAAAACCAGAAACAAAAACATGACTCTAGAAGCTGATGTAAGCACTTTGCAAACTGGCAGTAGAAATCCAAAAGCTGGGCTGGCAGGTAAGCATCGTTGATGGCATCATCTCAGTGATGTGATAGGGACACTGGATCAGAAAGCCTCCAGCATATGCTGTGATAGAGAGTTAACTGTAAATCATTTCTGCGCCTGTAAATCAAACTAAACTAAGGTCAGCTACCCAAGTCAACAGGAAAGAGGAGAGACAAACTACAGTTAAGAGCAATTTTACAATGACATTATATAATCTGTAATCGGTTATAAGCTATGGGCCATTCCATTTAATTTTACTGATACAGGTATATCGGGGCCGGTGTATGCTCCCATAGCTTTTGTGCTCCCACGTGCCAGTTATATGTATAGCACATTAAGTGCTTTGGTTATGAACTGGGGCACAGCTGACCAAGAGGTGAGAATTGCCAGAGAATTCAATTGTCTGCTGTAGTCCACTGCACTGGTTTTGGCTGGGGCAGAGTTAATTTTCTTCATGGTAGCTAGCATGAGGCTGTGGTTTGGATTTGTGCTGGAAACAGTGTTGATAACACAGGGATGTTTTAGTTATTGCTGAGCAGTGCTTATACAGAGTCAAGGGCTTTTCTGCTTTTTACACCACCCCACCAGCAAGCAGGCTAGGGGGGGCATAAGAATTTGGGAGGGGACACAGCTCGGACAGCTGACCCAACTGACCCAAGGGATATTCCAGACCATACGATGTCATGCTCAGCACATAAAGCTGTGTCAGGAAGGAGGAATGGGGGGGACGTTCGGAGTGATGGCATTTGTCTTCCTAAGTAACCGTTATGCATGATGGAGCCCTGCTTTCCTGGAGATGGCTGAACACCTGCCTGCCCATGGGAAGTGGTGAATGAATTCCTTGTTTTGCTTTGCTTATGTGCGTGGCTTTTGCTTTACCTATTAAACTGTCTTTATCTCCACCCACAAGTTTTCTCACTTCTACCCTTCTGATTCTCTCCCCCAACCCACTGGGAGGAAGTGAGAGAGCAGCTGCGTGGTGCTTAGTTGCCGGCTGGTTAAACCACAACATCCGCCAATAATGGAAAGATGCAAAATTGCAAAGAGAAATAATAGATCATGCTCTGGACAGTGGAAAAGATGTGGCAAATGAGGCATGGGATGTTATGCAGAATGTGTAGGTTGCAGAGGACTAGAGTCATCACTGCATCATCTGATTTGTAACTTCTGACCTCAGAGGATAATCACATTATAGTCAAATCTCATTGTTCTGAAGGTCAGTGGTGAGGTTTTTATCAGCCTGACATTTATTGTTGACAATTTTTTTTTTTTATGTTTAAGTTCTCATTTCATTTCTTTTTAATAACAGAGGAATGAGGACATGAAGGTTATGCATAAACAACTCCCACTAACTTTTCATAAAACACTTGAATCAAAATAGACTTCAATTTATCAGGAATGTAGGTAACATTATCAAGGTCTCATTCACCTCATACATCCAATCAACTTTTGAAAACAGGCATGGAATTCTAAGGTAGGACTGCTTTTGAGGTGTGTTCAAAAACATAGAACAGGTATATAAAAAAAATTATACCAGAGTGCAAAATTTTTATGTGTTCATTTCTCCTCTTTCTCACCTCCTATGGTTTGTGGTTCACTTCTCTAGAGGTGAAAAGAAGTTAACTTTCACCACTTCTAGGGAAGAGAACATTTCTAGAGAAGTGAAGCATTCACCACTGAAGGAAAACAAGAAGCTTCTATTTCCACTACTGTTCAGTTTGTCTTGCAAAGCCCAGTAATGCAGTGCATGGGAAATCAAAAGCAAGGGAAAAACTCGCTAAAACCATAATTGAGATACTCAGGATCCACCTGAATAGTAGCTTATCCTCCTTTAAATTATCTGAGAAAACAGCATTGATCTTAGACACATCAACATTACACGAATCAATTATACTGGACACAAAATAAGTCATTTTGCAACAAAAAGTCTTGTAAATGAAGTTTAGACAATGTGTTTATTTCCCACATTGCTTCCAAGTATATTCATCATTTGAGATATATCATTCCCATGACAATGGGATGACAAAGCATCATGGTATAACAATGTTAGACCAGGCAGACAGAATGTCAGTAGTGTCAAACTGGCAAGTTTATCATTTCACCAGAAATCAAGAGAGAAAATCTGAAGGTCAGAAATACAATATTTATAATACTGTCAGTAGATGGATGCATACTGAACACCTCATATCTAGATTCTTAAGAAGCTTATCAGAGGAATGTTACAAAACACAAGAGCAGCTGTTACTGGAGTCTTCTCCATTAGGTTGCAATATGCATGGATATTGAGCCCAGCATTCCCTAGTATATTCCCCAGAAACAGGAAAAATCTCAAGATATACTTTAATGGTACTGTTTGTCATGCAAGACATACACAAGCAGCAGTCAGCTATTACCCTCATTCCCAGTAATTCCAACTGGTACTACAAAACTGCCCTTTGGTACATCCCATGTCATTATTCACCCTCTACCTAATTATATTTAGAAGCCCCAGCATTTTTCCAACAGGCAACACTATTTCCTTGGAAATAAACTAACATGATTAGCATGGCTTCTGCCTTTGGAAGAGAGGAGAGAAGAATAAACTGAAACAACTCTGTATTGTCATCAGTTCGTACTGCAACAAGCGACTTTGGCACTGTGCAAAGAAAATACCTGTGAGAATATTCACGGCTTTCCTTGAGTATCTCTGTGACAGTTGAACTGGAGATGCTAAAGCTATGGAAGAAAGGCTGACAAAAGCAAAAGCTAGTTCGCAAGAAAAATGGAAAGAGAATGGACATAACCATACTAAATTCTGACTGTATTCAGTATGTAACAATAGAAGACTCCTCCAGATTTGGTATGGGGAAGAATCTGTCAATGAATGTTTGTTCCTTCCATACCTTTCTTGTTATCATAAGATCATTTTACCTAGATCTAATTTCACTTAATACCATGCTGATAGAGAAGTTTGATGACATTACCATTACCTAAATGATAAACAAAACCAAACTAATAAAAAGGTGCTAGAATAAAAGGTTATGAAATTGTTGAGTTTGTGTGACTCAAATGAGAAAAATTAAAAAGTACTTTTTGACATTTTTTCTTGATAGTTCTTTCATTTAAAATTTATTATCATAAACATATTATCTCTTGAAATATCTTTTTGACACTCCCCAAATACTGCAGTCAGAAATAAAAAAACCCCAAACTTATAGACCTCTTGGCTCTTAAGGTCTTTCTTATTTATTGAGATTTTATCATATTCTCTCTCTCTTGACTGTCAAATAAACTCTGCTCATAAAATTTTATCTATGTCAGCAGGCTAAGGACACAAGACATGTAAAAGCTCTATTTATGAGTCCAAAAACCTTGAGAAACATTGTCTATTTATACAGCTTGTCTCCCCATCACCTCCTTTCTCATTTTCTTTATTTTTTGTACCCTTCCACTCCTACACCCCCTCCCTTTGTCAAGCTCTTCAATTTTTCTATCCATCTTCTAAGCCCCCCTTCCCCTTTTGAATTCCTCTTTTCTTTTGTCTTTATTTAACAGGCTCAGTTCATTTTTCCAACTTCAATATCAAGGCTCTGTTGACTGCAAGTAGGGAGAAGGTTTACTTATTTTTGGTCCAAACAACATCTGGATGCTGGCCAGCTGGCACGTGCTCCACCCAATTCCTCTTACCCATAAAAGTGAACAACATGCTTCCCTGAACTCTTTGGGCCCCCCAAAACCATCACTTTTTGCCTCCTTCTTCCACATGCTCTGTTTATGACAATAAGCAATAAACACCTTGTTCCCAGATCTTCCCTCCTTCATATGACAATTGACTGGTTTCCCTGAGACCTTCTGCTGTCCTGCAGAGAGGTCCTAGATTTTGCAGTGTCCTGTTCCCCCATCCAGTTATTTTCCTTGTCCAGTTTTATCTCAATCATTCTAAGTAAATAGAACTAAAGCTATGACCTTTGTGAATTCACCTGGTACAAGTTTTTGAATGAAACCTGCATGTCACCATCCCTGGAGGTATTCAAAAAGCGAGTGGACAGGGTACTCCAGGGCATGGTTTAGGGGGCATGGTTAATGGTTGGACTCGATGATCTTGAAGGTCTTTTCCAACCGAAATGATTCTATGATTCTATGTCAGTAGCACAGAAACACTATATCATAACACTATACTACAGTGCTATAATACCATGCTATACTACTATACTATATATTATACATGCACTATATATATAGTATGTACTATGTATACACTATAATACTGATGATACTACAACAGTGGTACACTAATGCTTCACTATTGTTGTGATGTGTCTCTCTAAGTTCCCCAGCTCAGGAAGAGCACAGGAGAAATGCCATCCTTCTTCTCTGAACCCATATGTTAAGCAGGAAGAAATACCTCTTCAAAACAGAAGCAACTCTGTTTTCCATGACGTACCTTACATTTCCTGTTAACAATGCATCCTAACAACAAATACTTCAGTTATGACTCCAAAGTCTGTTGTAACTGAAGTTTTTCTGGTTCAAGCCACTATCAATTCAGTGAACTTGAGTAATACTAGTTCACCGGGGAAATCAACATAACTGCTGCTTGGTAGCTGGATGTACTGTTCCAAAGGTTACAAGGGCTGTAAGGAGTACAGTGGAAGTATGGGGCAAGCGGGGAATGGAGACATACCTCTGTGCCTATACCTCAAAGAAATGAATGGTATCCATAACACTTGAAATAAATGCACATCTTTGTGTATTTTTATTTAAATCTAGCCCTCGTTTGGAAGTCACACTGAGGCAGATTCCTTAGAAACATCGTTTGGAATTTCCTCTAACTACAATTAGCTGGAGTTGGCCAAGTTCATTGCAAAGACAGAGAACTCTGGACCTGGGAAGCAGATGCAGCAAAAAAACCCCACCACTCTGGTTCTTATACTAACTTCATGGCAGTCTTCAACACCTACAGGGTCAACTTTTGTTGAGATCTTCCACTGTAAAATACCATGCAATGATGCATTAGTATGCCCACTGGGAGTTGAAGTATTAATTTGACATTTTTCCATTTATCTCCTATCAAGAGTCATGTGCATGGTGAAAGACGTACACATACCAACGTACAAGCCTCAAAGAAATCAATAGTGTTTCACTGAGAATTCATTATACTGACAAAATCCATCAAAAGAACATAAACAAAATAATTTAAAATAAGCATCAGCTGCAGCTTTTCAAATTTAAGCTGCCTAGGAATGTTATTTAAATGATAAGGCAAGACACTGAAATAATATTGTTTTTCTGTTTTGAAATTTACTTACTAGATTTTAATGCATATAAATGTTGCCAGGCAGAAATCTGTTCATACACGTTTTCCTATATTTTATCAGAATAGTCAACACACAGATGAATTTCAAAGAAGGAGAGGTTCTATAAAGAAATGATATAAAATGTAAGTGCAAACTATACAAGTCAGCATATGAATCTAGAGGAATAGACAGCAAGTTCTGTCAAGGTGTTCAAAAGAATAAAAATCAAAAAAAGGCTCAGTTAAACTGCAAAGAATACTGAGTACTTGCAAAGGATATCACAACCAAGCACTACAGCATCAATTCCAGCCTTCAAAAAAATCAAAGAGAATTTCTAATGAATAATGTCACTTTTGTAGCAGGTTGGGTTTTTATTACTGTTATATTTTATTGTACTAGTTAAAAACATGGATTTTTGAAAAGAAGAAGAAAACTAGGTGCAAAATTCAGGTTACAAACAAATACCTATGAGAATAAGTACATTTTTAATGCACGGTTAGATGTGAGAAAATCTCTCTAGAATAATGGCTGAATCTGTTGCTAGATTCAAAGATAAGGTCAAACTAACAATCAAAAGCCATATAAAAACATTTTAAAAGGCTGAGTGATAACACAAAGAGCAACTGCCCTTAAGACAATGGGTTTTATGCTGTGTATTCGGCCTCTGTGACAAAACAAGCAAACAAAATACCTAGCATTTGGCAATAATTAAAATTCAGCTGAAATGACACACCTTAGCGGAAAAAAAGAGAATAAGTAACAAATATGAGAGAAAACTGAAGTATTTAATTAGTCTTCACAGAAAAGATTGTGACCAGATGCTTAATTTTGATAGCAGTCACAGCAGGATCAGAATATTTATTACCGATATTAATGTGGATTAGAAAGTTAAATAAGAATGGCATAATGAAATTCTCAATACAGATTATGTAAATAACTAGCTAAAGCATTATCCTTGAACTGTGAGTGCTATAAATTCAGCACATAATGTAGTTCAGTAAAATGACGTTAGCTAAAGAAGAGCAAACATCCACGCTTTAAGATGAGGGAGGAAGACAGTGAACTACTGAACAGTCAGCCCAACTTCAAGTCTCACAAATATACTAAAGCAAATGTTGGGCCTCAATATAAATTGTTTCTTTAATATTGCAGTAAAAACTGACTTGTCAGGAACAAACTGTGTCAAACCAGTCTCATTTCCTTCCTTGATATAATAGCTACCTAGTAGATAAGGGGCACAAAGGCGCTTTTTTTTTTTTATCACTAAGGCTTTTGATGGGGTCCCATATAAAAATCATCACATGCGAACTAAAGAAATGTGATGACAGTACTGTATATTGTAAGTGCCTATCTGGCTCACATTGAGAAGATATCTGTGAATCACTTTCAAACTCAATGGGTATTTCAAGTAAGGTCCCATAGGAATTTGTTCTGGCCTTAATTGTATTCAGTATTTTGTTAATAACATAGATGTTGAATAACAAGCATATTTCTAAAGTACATGGGGATATTGCTGAGATGGAAGCACTTACCACAGGATAAAGAATAGTATACTGGGTCCAGTTTGGCCACCCTATTTTTCAGTTAAGATGCACCCAAATTGAAGAGTGTGCTGAGAATGAAAAGACTAAACAAGAGTTTCCTAAATCACTACTTATGAACAAACGCTAATGAAACTTTCATCCTCAGGAAAGAAAGGATGTCCAAGTCCAGCCCATCTGGTGCTTAGACAGCAATTATCCTTACAAACAGACACTTTCTCTTGCACCCTCCAGCAGTATAGCACAGAATTTATTAGAGTTCTTCCTCCCGCTGTGCCACCCAAGGACGTGGTGAATCTGATGCTTCCCCAAGGACCCACAGTTAGAAAAAAGGGTTACCAAACTGATTTCCAAGACTCAGTCAATTTGCTCTAGTTGTATTTGATCATGCCTCTTTGCTGAAGCCCTGCCTAGATCTCCTGAGGTCCCTTCCAGACCCTATGATTTCTGTTGATTCTGTTATTTTTATTTCCTGTTACATGAAAAAAAAAGACAAAACCAATCAGCAAAATTTTATCAAACGTCTAGGCAGATAGCTGTAAGTAAGCCTTCATTTTCCAACATTCTCTGTAGACTTATTCAGACTATGAGATTATTCTAGCTTTTTACTTTAAGAATGTTTTTCTCCCACCCACCATGAATGCCAAGCCTGTCAATCACACTAACAACAACAAAATACATATGGGACAGTTTAAGGAGGAAGACCAGACATGAGAAACTGCTCCTTTAACTTCTTTGGAATCAGCTCCAATATGTGTTCCTGAGAGAAGAAAAATTAGTATATGGTAAGTCATGTTCCTTTCATTATTTTTGTACAAAATGGGCAAAAAACCCCAGTGACAATGGTTCATATTTTATGTACAGTAATACTTCATTGAGTTGTTTTGCTCAAGTATATTTTCCCGTGAGCAGTATTCCAGTGTTACATCCAGTAAAATAAGTTGCTTGCAGCTGCTACAGGGTTTTGCAAAGCAGAACTTGACTTTGAAAGTTTTGAAATAAGTTTAACACATTTAGTGCTTATGTTCATGAAAATGTATACTTGTATTTAGTAAGAACTGCGAGTGATATGATCTAGGAACCAGTTTTTATACTGCTTATTAACGATTTCTATGAAACCACAAATTGAGAACTTACTTTATGAAACTCCAAGGAGTTGTAGCCTGTAGAGACGTGCCTTTTATGTGGCTTGCACTGTTCAGACTGTAGGAAAAAAATACATTCAAATATATACTGTAACGATGTGTTAACTCTGCTTTATTTACAAGTTATGTATGAGAATGAATCTGTTTAGAAGTCAAATTACCTGGTGTACAAAATGCACACATTAAATAAGATTCCTCTGAAATTTGGTAGTTCTCAAGTACTACATGTCATTTTTGCTAAGGGCTCCAGAAAAATTAAATTTCTTAATATACAGAATCAGATTTCTGCCTTTTTTTGAGAAGTGAAATTTTAAACAGTATGAATGAAAAGCTTTAATGTCTCCAGTTAGATACAAGTTTAAAATAACAGATTACACTCTGCACATGTACCCGAACACATTTTTAAGTCTGACAGTGTCCATGCCAGATCAAGAAGCTCCAGGGAATATTCAGTAACGAGTGAGCATGACCTGCCCAGGGCTAGTGCTGGTTCTCATTCAAGTATCTACAATCTGCTTGAAAGTTATGTGTAGGCACCTGGACATTTGGAAAGAAACAGCATCTGTGGCCTGTCTTTATCTGGTGGACTCTGGAAGCCTCAATATTCTGCTCAAGGATCCCCGCACCGTAGCCTGTACAGCCAGTGTGTGTTCAAGTGCACATATTTCCTTGGATTGTCATGAAAGGTGATATACTGCATAGAGTAACTAGAAGTATGAGGGTACTAAGTAGAATTGGTAACCAAATCTGGGGTCCTCCTAGCCAGCAATTCTTGAAATAATCCCCCTGAGGGTAGTGGAAAGCAAGTGGAAGCGCATGATAACATTCTCCATTTTTGTCGCGCACACCTGAGGAAAGAAAACTACGGCATTGATCAAGCCAGTATCAGCATCAAGAGACTAGCTGCAGGATCCCAGATGAGCCTCCACACATCCCTGTTTTTTAATTTTTTTTATTGTTGCCATCATTTCTAATCCGACTAAAACACAAATGGCAAAATATTTCTTGCAAGCCACAGTCCCTGTGGTTCAACCACCTCTGCTACAGCCCCTCTGGGAACACAAAACTGAACATGACCTTCCCAAATAGATCTCTGTCTCATGCAGTGGAGAGAGGTGAACTGCATAAACATCGGCCTCTTGAGAGTACTCTTCTGAAAACCCAGAGCACAAATTAAGGCAATGTCAACACAGGCAATGATAGGAGAACTAGCCAGACATTAGTGCTGGGGGAGAGCAATCAGAGAGCAGCCAGGTGGGAGAAGACGGAGGCCTGGGCACAGCAAGGTGGGTGAGCTGGCAGGGTACGGCTTCAGCTCACACTGCAGACTGCCAGACAGCATAGGAACATAACAGCGGAGGGCAGCAGGCAGCAAAGAGCAGCTCCTTGCATGCCAGTATTTCTGAAAATGCTAGTGGTCTAACGGCAATCGTAGGAAGAAGAGCAGGCACTGCTGGCAGCACACACTGAACTGCAGAATCCTTAAACCACTATTTTTAATCTGCCTTTGAGAGTTCTGAGCTAGAACCACTTACACCTACTGAGTAACCAAACTCAGCCTGTACCACAGAAATAACAGCATTGCTGCGCTTCACTTCTTTATTCATGTTTCACACCTGATGCCATCTGTTATTTTGTTGTTTCCCCCTAAGCAATCATTAAACCTGTAACTCACACATACCTCCTACCCAGCTGCTTCCCATCTCCACCATACATGAAGACCCTACTACTGACACAATCACTCCTGTAGCTAGGCAAACAAAATTTCTGGAGGAATACATGCACCTCTCTCTTCTGGTCCTGCACACAGTGGAAGAAAGTACTGCTCCCTCCCGTCATCCAGGGAAATGTTGTCTCCCTTGGAACAACTCACAGCCAACACTATGAAACATTAAACACTAGGAAACACTATGAAACTCAACATAATTTTGCTTATAGTGTGCCAGTCAGGCACTTGGAGATTATTCTGAGGAAGCCAAGTATAAGTTGCAAGGGCTTCTATCTCAATTCTGCGTTTCTGAAATTCCAGGAGTTGAGTTTTGCCAGACTCAATGTTCTGCAAATTCACAAGAGAGCCAAGAGTTAAGAGTATTCACTAGCAACAACTGACCTGTCAGTCACTAACAGCAAAAATACACGCAGGAAAATTTGAAGGATAGCAGATGAGACATTTCAACCTAGCTGAAATTCATTTTAATCTTTGAACATGTGCCCCAGATCCATTTTGCACTGGGAAATAAAACAGGAAGAGTAATTGGAAAGCAGAATATAACATTCCTCGGTCTCTGGCCTTTTATGGAAGCTTTCATATTTGTCCTGTTGTGGTGACTCAGAACTGCTGAGCAAAGTAATCTGGGTTTGTTTCAGCAGCTGCAGCTGCATCTTTGCAATTTTATTGCCCATTCTATAAAGCAATGGCTCTCAGACATTTTCCCCCTTGCTCCATTTTAGAATATGCACCCTGCCCCCTTCTCCAATTTAAGAATTGCATATGCCACTCCTCTCAAACTGGAAGCATATTCTGTGTTAGAGGTGAAGAGGCAGAGAAGGGGCAGGGATGCAGCTCAGAGGAGATGGCTGGACAGGGACAGGGGCATGAAGGGACAGAAGTGCCCATCCTAATCCTCCTTCAGCTCTGCTCCCTCTCGACTCCATCTGAGCCCCAGCATCCACTAAAAACATCTGTCTTCCTTCTCCTGCAGCCCAGGAGTGGTTCCTGGCTGTGCCTGCCCAGTCCATTGCACATGTCCCTCCTTAAAGGATAACAGTCATGGCTCCAAATTTGGGAATCATTGGTGTAACGTATGTGATATATATGCAGCATATGTAGAAACCACACCCAGATCAGTAAATCCCTGAGTTCAGAATGGGTGAAGACTGGGAGAATACTATGGAAGTCTTACATACTTGCCCTATTTTATACAGTTTCCTAGGTATCTCACTTGTGACCACAGTCAGAAAAGAAGATGCTGGACCGGATGAGCTTATGGTCTGACTCAGTACAAGCATTTTATGTTAGCCCTACCTTTTGAAAAGATAACGTAGCACTGGAGTGAATTTATTGACAATTTGTTCTTTAGCAGTAATAATGACAGGGGAAAAAAACCCAAACAACAAACACACACCCCCCCAAAAAACCAAAAGTTTAGATCACACGTCACTTTAGAGTAATTGAGTGATTTATTTAAGCCCGTAAGTATGACGCCCAGACTTGTCATAAACAATGAAATTATACGATGTGACAATATGGAAGTAAAATTTCTGCAACTGAGCTCTTTTTTTTTTCTGTCTAAACACCACAGCACAATATGCCAAAACCCACAAGCAAGTCAAATGTAATCTGAAGGCAGATCCAAGCAACTGGATCAGGGAGTTCAAGGTAAGCCAGAGACAATCACCAATTATTTTTGTAATAGATATGAAAATAGTTTGCATATTTAAACCTCTAATGCTGATGACTCAGAAATATTTTATACACTGATTTTCAGCAGAATTTAACTGATTTCAGTAATGGCAGATATTTGCATATGTTGATATAATAACTTACAGTTTCCTTATACTGGAAAGGGTCACTCATAGAAGAATATTGGTACACCCCTTCACAGGCGTTCACTTTAAGTGAGCAAACAGGAAAAAAGTTGCAAAAAGGACTTCCTCCTAGGATTTCTACAGCAGCTCAGTAAAGAACAGTGAAGCAACAGTTCAGTGTTACTCATATAGATCAAGTCTTTCTCACTGGATAGCAACATGGCTACAAAACTACCATCTCAAGAAGAATTTGAGAACTGGACAGCTTTTCAAGTTGCAGATCTCCTAAGACAGGTACTGAATGTATATGTAACACTTCAGACAGTCCAGTCTGTATTCAGCTAGCAGAAACTTACTGGATTTATCTTTGAAAAACAGGTATCCTATCCTAAATCTAGCACAGATATTCAAAAGTACTGAAAATGTTTGCTCACAGGAATATTTCTTATAATAGAAAAGGTATTTCATGCCCCAATTTATTTCCTGCTGGGAAGAAATAACCATTTCACTGAAAGTGGGTCTAGATTTTATATCTGAATATCACTTTAAAATTTACAGCTTGTCCATAAGAATCTACTGTTCATCTTTTCTTCTCAATGCATATATACCCACAGTAGTCACTAGATGTTGCTTAAGTTTAAGGTACTTGAATTTTTTTTTTTTTAATTATTCCTTTGTCTGCTTGTACATTTCCTAGTTCTGCAATGTCTTTCTAGTATATGTAAAATAACCTCAGCTGTACAAAATATTCCAAGCTTGTCTTCAGACATCCTTTCACTACTTGAATAATCTCCTCCAAGACATATAAAATATATCCTCCATTATATATCCTTTTCTTGCTATCAGATTTTTCCTTGTAACTTACTGAATACCATGACCCAGGTTTTAGACTTCTACCTGTAGCTTGCTTACACAATGAAGTCCATTCACTGCATTTTGATATATAGTCTTATTTTACATTCCTTTTGGGTTTTTTTAATGCAAGTTTCTCTATATAATTTTACATATAGGATTTTTCTGTCTTGTGTTCATTCTACTTCTAGCTGTAGAAGCACCAATCTTTTCCAGTACCTGCTTTACACCAACAGTGAGAATTTATTGTCATTAAGGTTTCTCGACCTTTTCAATTGAAGGAGCACACAATCTTTTTCAAGGAAAATAATACAGTGTTATGAAGTGTTTCTACAAGAGTTTCATTTGTAGCCACGTAAAAAGTAGGCCAAAGTTTAAAATGTTCATTTTGCATTATTATTTTCCCATTTTGCCTTGTGCATAAATACATATGCTCATTCATCTACAATTTAAAAAAAAACAACACACAAACAGTTTTACAATGCAGATGTATCACACGTGGACCTTTGTCCCCACATTGAGAAAGCTAACCTGTGCCATGGTATTAATTCATACCATAATGATAATGTATCATTATTATGTGAACTTATTACAGTGAACAGCTACTCAGAGGATTAGTTAGCTCAAAGCCTTTCAAGCTTAAAGGAAATCAGACTAATTAATAGAAGATATAATGATTTTAAAGTACCCTGCAATTCTACAGCAAAATACAAGACAGAAAATTAATAACAATTGTTCAACAACTCAGAGGCTTCCAGGGAAATTTCAGCAGGCACACTGTAAGTACTGGCTTTGTACTTGTTAGGAGAGAGTCTTCCAACTTTATAAAAAGCTGTTAATGCCTATGCTTACACTCGCATCACTGATTAAAGCAGCTAAGTGATATAATTACTACAGTATAACCAACATTAAGTGCTTGGCCACTCTGCGTATCAAAGACTACCCCTGGGGAGTAGCAGCCATTTGCCTGCAGCCACCATGTACAGAGCTGCTCAGCTCCTGCTACCAGCGCGCCAGATACTACCATCACTTCCACAGGCAGCCAATGTGCTGGGGGCTGTGCTGGATCTCTCCCCTGAGACTGGGCATACATATGCATGAACCCTAAAATAATGCTGTTAAGGTTGCAGAAACAAGCACTCAAATGTGCCAGAACTGGGATTACCTGAATTTTCCCCCTTTTACATACACATCATGATAGTCTGTAATTGCTTCTTCATGTACTACCTTTTCCATTCACAAAACCCTGCCTCTTTCAATGCAGAGAAACCAGTATGTTTGTGCACTACTCTGGGCCGTTACAGAAATTGTAAGGTGCACGAGGCCAGGGCTTGCTGAAAAAGAGAGAATGAATTCATGGTAATGTTGATTTATTTCTGCCACGAAATATCAGATTCTGTCACTGCCCCAGCTCAGCATTTTTACCTGAACCCATGCAAGTCACCCAGAAAAAAACATGACGTTTCCTGAGTGCTTGACTTGAAATTCCAGGCTCTGATTTGCAGAAGTGGCGAGAGGTGAGAGTTGCAATCACAGTGGCAGCTCTGCTCAGAAGGTAAAAATGCCAAAACATTGAATATGCAAATATACGTGTATATCTCTCAGATCCTAAATAGCTGTAGTTAGGCATCCAAAACCACTGGATACTGTACGAGTTTTATTTCTCATGCACCTCAATTCCCTTTACTAATAGAGTTTTCATCTCACAGGGTGGTCTTAGAAAAAGCAGTTAATTAATGTTTCTGAAGCACTCTGACAATAAAAAGACTGCTGAGCACTGAACAGAATGCAATATATCTAACAGCGGTTCAGGAATGTCACATCAGCTTTTATGTGCTGTGACTAAGGCTGGGTCTTCTAGAAGAGGTACACTGAGGTTGGTGCATAATATATATGTACAAGGCATATGTACATATGTACAGTGCAATTTTAGCATTTCCTTAATGCTAACAGTCTTAATGATGTTTCCAAAATAGATTTTTGTGTGTAACAGAAGTTATTAACTAGCCATTCTGCAAAGTGTTTCCAGCGTCATGAAAGTCATTTTGTATAAAATCAATAACTTCACTACTAAAAAATAATTAACCCTACTGATTTTGCTTTTTTCCTCATAAATAAGTGAAGATAATAATGGAAACCTGTTAGACATGTGCATGTACTTCCCTGTTATCTTGCACCTACACTATAATTGCAACAGCACTGAGATATTCCATGTTGCATTCAGAGTTTATCTGCTCGGTCTCCATTTGCCTTGGAGTCTAGTCCCTCTCCTGGGTACTGATCTTAGTGCTATGAAGTTAATGTACTTGTAAGAAAATGAAAGCTTCCGTGGTTATCACTAAACACCAGTGTGGTGGGTTGACCCTGGCTGGGTGCCAAGTGCCCACCAAAGCCACTCTATCGCTCCCCCTCCTCAGCTGCACAGGGGGAGAAAATATAGCAAAAGGCTCGTGGGTCAAGATAAGGACAGTTTAATAAAGTGAAAGCAAAGGTTGCGCATGAAAGCAAAAAAAAAAAACACAAATTATGTTATTCTCTACTTCCCATCAGCAGGCGACGTCTAGCCACTTCCTGGGAAGCAGGGCTTCAGTACATGTAGTGGTTGCTCCAGAAGACAAAAATGCCCCCCTTCCGTCTCCCTTTACTTAGCTTTTATATCTAAGCTGACATCATACGGTATGGAATATCTGTTTGGTTAGTTTAGGTCAGCTGTCCTGGTTATGTCCCCTCCCAAGATCTTGCCCAGCCCCAGCCTGCCATTGGGGGGGGGGGGGGGGGGGGGGGGGGCAAAAATGTTGGAGAGACAGCCTTGATGCTGTGCCAGCACTGCTCAGCAGTAGCCAAAGCACTGGTGTGTTATCAACACCCTTCTAGCTACTGATGCAGAGCACAGCACTACGAGGGCTGCTATGGGGACAATTAACTCCATCTCAGCCAGACCCAATAAGTAATGAGACATCTGCTTGTCTAGCAAGATAACCAGGTAAAAAGATCAAATTTTCCCTTACACAAAAGTTACATACTTGATTAACAGCATAAGGCAAAGCACAAAAGCAGCTCATCAGAGCCAGTAACTGGAGACAGAGCCAATAACTAGAAATAGATGGGCAAAAGCCAAGAGGAGAAAGTGTACATTACCTTGATTCTTTACCTCTCCATCATCAGTGCAACTGATGGCAAATGAACACATCCCACAACCAACCGTCTCATTTGAATAGTGATCTATTCTGCATTGCAAACAAGCAGCACTCTCCCAATCATAGTATAAAAGAACAACTTATAGACTCAAGCATATTGGCTTATAGGCCAAACAAACTGTCTGAATAGATGTCTGAATATGAAATTTGCATATCAAAAAAGTAGATAAAATACACTTTGAATGTTTTTAAGCGTGATCAGTTTTAAGTATTCTAGAAATAAAGAATTATATTAGAAAAGCCACATAAATATTTCTATGAGAATAATTTATTTTCACTAATATTTCTCTGTTAGTGTCTGAGTTGGTCATTACTGCTAAGGAAATTTACAGTTATGCATTACAAATACTAAAACTCATTTCAAGAGTGGTACATTCTTAAATAAAAGATTTCTAAATTTTTTCCCACTTTCCATGCATAACTGTAATTTCTTTGAAAAGCCAGGCTAAACCATCTAAGACACAGTGAGATTTTTAGGACATCTTCAGCCGTGCTCCATTTCTTACTACTTTTTAATAAAGAGAATCCAATGTGTCCACTCTTTTCCCAAATTACTATTTAGTTTCTGTCATAAAGCGATACTACTTCTGGACATTCCTGTTTAGTTTTAATTTATAATCAACACCAACTTTCTTAAAAAACACCACCACTGCAACCATGTTACAGAAAAGAAATCCTGTTTCTGAACTTGAATTCTTTACAGCAATGGCCCTCTATCATAGGAACTGCAAGACACACTTAGCCCAAACAACTACTACTGAAGCCAAGCAGCAGCCAGTGCATACAGAGGTTGGTAAACAGGCACGTAACAACAGACCTTTCTCTTAGATAGCCTTCATTTTCCAGCAGTCAGTGATATAGCCATTTCCTGAGGTGACTGCACAGCTACTGATGGACTTTTTTCTCAAGCTACCTTTTAACCTGTTTCTAACGCTGGCCTCCTCTTACCCCATAGCAATTAAAGTTCCACAGTGTATTTCTGTTGGGCTCCTTGTTCCATGTATCTTATATTTGCTGCTTCATAATTTCATCTTGTCTACTCCATTCACAATTTTATCAGCCCTTGTGCCCTGTAATCTTTCTTCCTAAGAAAGAGGTGATACTGTGTCTTATCTCTTATGTGGAAGTCACTACCTATTTCTAAGCATTATAGTTATTCTGTCCAATGTTCTTTTTCTAATTATATATGCCAAATAGTATAAAGATTTCCACAACCCCAAGTATTTAAGCATGGAAATATTAATTAGTTTGTTTACAAATGTCAAGTTGCATACTATTGTAATAATTCTATTTTTTCTCACCTCAGTTTGGCATGCCTGAATCTGCTGTGGTTGTAGAAAAACTGGGCATGAATGGATCTCATTTCCTGGTAAGCAAATTATTTCATCAGAGCCATCATTCAAGCATATTTCAGCATGAGGCTTGTATTCCTTAGAGTGGCAGGAAATAATCTGACATTGTTCTTCGTACACCCTTCATTGATTGCTCTGATGTCCCATTTTAGTGGGTTGATTTACATCTCTGACTCGAGGAACTCTGCTGCACAATAGAAATCCCAGCCAGCCCTTCTCCCCCTCCAGAGAAAGTGCAGATACGTAGAATCAGCCATTAACATAAACTGTGGCAGGGAATGTCTCATGAAATATGACTTAGAGAGGTTTGGGGTTTTTTTTAAGAATATAGATATTTTAAAGCCATTGTTCATGTAAAAGATTCTTCATAAAACTTGCATGATTAAGAACATTTACTAGTACAGAATTCTACATGAATTTTACAATAAAAGTTTACAGATACCATAAACACTGTCTGAAAAAAATCCGGTAACTTCCTTTGTTGACCTCTGTAGAATTTTTTGCATAAGAGTGTGGTTAATTGATTGCAACTAATTAGAAGAGAGGAATAGAATAACTCCTTAAACTGGGGCGATTCCTCTACCACTAATTCCATTTGTGTAGCTATTGAAGTAAAAGACCTTTAAGATCTATTTTAAAGGTAAAATAATTGTTATAATGTATTTAGGCACTGCAGAGAAATTATGTTTGCTCGGCGCTTCATTGCTCAACAAAACTGTTTCCTGGATGCATCAGGAGTTGTATCTGCAGTTTGTGTTAACAAGGGTTTCAGTCCTGCAAAGTGATTCATTAGACCACAGCTACTTAGGTGCATGCACGTTCAAAACTGCATGGCCACAGAATGAAATTGGGTTTTACTAACAATTCATGCTAGTATAATAGGGCTAACAAAGCTGTCAAAGAGACTGATCCCTGTCCCATCCATGCAGTATACATTGAATCCCTAAAGGTACTGTAATCTCGACTGCTGGATGAGAAGGAGTGAAGTTAAAGCTAAGTGTGAATGTGTTGGCTTCTTGTGCCCGCTGCAAGTAAAGCTGTACAGCAGCAGTGGAAAAGGCCATGGGAAATATTTTCAGACATTAGTGGTAACCTAATCAAAACACAAGTGAAAAAAGCAAAAGGAACAATGGATGATCTTTGGTGATGGTCTGCAATATAAAAGCAGTATGAGTAAAAATGAAAGCATTTGCTAGTATGTTCTATGTATTCTCTTTAACACATCTTTAAAGATTATTTTGCACTGCAGAAAACATGGCAGTATATGTGTGATACAATGAGCAACATCCATTTTTGATGGCATTGTAGAGAAAATGAGACAGGTCTCGCATAGCGGTAGTAACCTTCCTACAGCTTTCATGTGTTCTTTAATTGAATTGTTCAGTAGCATTGTCAATGTGATAAATCTGTAATAAGGTATGCCTGAAACAGAATTAATTATGACAATAGTAAAAAAATAACAATTCAAGAACCTGTATTTTGCTATCATTAACAGCAATATTTGAGTAACTACAAGATGCTGTCCTCCTCTGTACAAGCTAGTATGTATATTAACTTGTAAGTAATTAAATCAATAGCCCACTTTTTTATTCCAAGCTCCTAGCCTACTATACAGGAAATTTATACTATTCCAGGAATGAAAAGTTCCTTCTCTGTTACAAGGTGTCTGATTTAGAAAGCATGCCCTTAGTAGATCCACCTTAACAATGTATGATGGAGTAACCAGCTAGCTAAGGTACACACTTCCACTCTGAAAACCTGAGTTTCTGTCTACACCACTTAAAGCGTGATTCCCTAACTGGATCTACTGGTTTGTGTAGAGCTGCCTGGAAATCCAAAATTCCAAAATCCTAATACTCTTATTGTGTCTGATTATTACCTTTGGCAAGAACCTTAGGTTTTGTGCCTCAGTTTATCATTCAGTTATAAGGGGCATATGGTTTACTTCACTACACTCTGCAAAGTCTTAGCAGAAGTTCAATATCACCTTTGGACATTGAGCTAAAAGTCAATACAGAAAAGCTGCCCATCTATCACTAGACAGCAGAGAACAAAAAAAAAAAAAACCAAACCAAACAAACCCCATAAAACAGAAAACACTTGAACAAGCCTGATGCCATCTACTAAATAGTAGTGGCAGGTTTACTTTCACATACTAGTAATTTTTAAAAAGCAAATACAAGATTGCCATTATACATGTGTGCATAGAGACACCATGCACATGTGTAGATCTCATGATATATGTGCAGTGTTTCTATGTGCCTACCCGATGTTAGATGGATATTTAGATACAGATCTGGTTTTGCTATGAGATCTGTTAGGTATCATGGGACAGAAAATTCCTTCTAGTCTCACAGATAAAGAAGAAAGCAACTCTCTGCCGTGTCTTCCATGCAAACTTAGTGAATTTTCCCCCAGCGTGCATTTGGAGAGGCACAATCTTCTGTTACCTTTGCACGCTCTGAAAAACTGTCTTCCATCCATGAGTGTTGCTGCAGAAAGCAGGTAAGAGTGCCTGCGAGGGCTGAGAGGACAGCCCGAGCAGAGCCAACTCGATCCCTACTTGCAGCCCTTCACAGTTCTCAGGCAAGCCCTTCTCACCATAAAATTCCTCAGGCCTCCCCCAAACTTCTGCCATGGCACTGACACCTTAAGCATATGCAGCACAGGCTTTTTGTATTAGTGAGATATGCCAAAATTCAGAGAGGCAACGGGGTGGGCAGCGTGCTGGCCCGCTGGTGGGTCTCGCTGGCAGGTACATTTCCTGGAAAGCAAAGCATGCGGCCAGCGTGCTGCATGTTATCACAGGATATAACCACCAACACACCAGATGTGCCTCTGCTTCCTGTTGATTTCAGCGAGGACACTCGTCTTTTTGATTTGTGCAAAGAAAGAATGTTGTCAAAAGTTGGGGAAATGCTGCAGAAAGTAATTATCCTAAAGCTCACCACTTAACTAACACAAAACTTCTTCAGGGGCCTTCCTGCACAACACATTCTTCATGTCAAATGGAAATTACATTTTATTTGAAAGTGAATCAGCTGGATTTATCAATACTAAGGTCTTTTTGAAGTTCAAAATGTTAAAAGTTGAGTCATGCAGGCACTGTAGCCACATAATCAGTGGTAAATTGGCCACCACCTTAAATCAATCTTGACTGGTTTCAGAATAGAAATAATCAACATTTATATGGTGGTTTCTTTGATTATTTCTTGTCTTTGAGTGGCTAAAAGACAATCACTTTTATAGCAATATTATATTCTGTTTTATAAACATACTGAGTATCAAACTGATCTTTTATAGGAAACAAAATTACATGCATTTTATAAAAATTTAGAAGTAATAGCTCTTCCTTTACACTTCTGTAGAATCTGAAAACACAAAAGGGTGGTATATTAGATCTGAAGCGTACCGTGCAGTTTCATTTTTTATCAATAGTACTATACTTGTGATAGTTATTCAATATGCAGGTCACATCTGAATGATGCTAATCTAGTCCTAATGTGCAAATCAGCATTTAGCCACAGCTGCGTTGCACAGAGCATATTATATTCTCCCGTGCTTTTTAATGTCTGAACTTGCTACGCTGTACTCTGCTTTTCAGTTCCCTCTAAGAGTAGGTTGCTTGTTTGATGTTTTTTTAAATTCTGTTTTGAATTCCCAGTGACAGATTGAAAAAGAGATAAAAACCAGTGAATTTTTACTTTAACTTCAGAACTGAAAAAAGGTAGACTTTCTTATTGTATTTGTATATAGAAATTTACTAAAAGAAATCTCAAACATGGCAAAATGGTCAGACATTAATTGTAACAACTTTTGTGTATTTCTCCTCTTTCTTGCTACTTCAAAATGTGTTTTGAATCACATAGCTGGAATATGAGTGCCTTGGAGAAAACCAGTCCCATTTTCTCCACCAATACACAAGTGGGGTTTTTTTGAGCAATGTTTAGAGAATGAAACCTGTTCTTCCTGTGGGAGATTCATGCCTCCCTGCCAGTGCAAAACACTGCCAAAGCTTGCCAGGTTCAACTCACCGAGGCTGTACTTTGACATCCATTTATGTCAGCACTGCTACTGAGAAAAAGCAGCTATCATCTCACTTGGGTACTCCTTCCCATCCCTGCAATGCAGAAGCAGCAGACAGGAAAGGACAGGAACCACATCTCCTTTCTCCAGTGACCACAACAACCGAACACACCACACCTAGAGTTCCTCTGTTGCGATGTGAATGCTGCAGAGTCCCACAAGACCAAAATCACTTCCCCAGTTTCAGCTAAGAGAGTGTTTCCCAATATTGCAAATGGTATTTTAGCAACATGGGGTAGGGCAATAGGTGGAAGGACAGATTAAAATTTGTTTTTGCTGCTTGGATATCTGTTAGGAAAGAACCAGCAAAAGGTTCTGTTCAGTTGGATCTGACATCCATCCCTGTATACTTAGTTTTACAAATAAAATTTGGACCATGAATACCTTGAGTGTCCAGAAGAAAAAAAAAGTTTTCTAAAAGTCCTACGTAAACAACAGAAATAATAAAATTAAACAACAGAAGTTAGAAACTTAAAGAACAAAAGAAAGAAGCTTGCTAAGCACATCTTTATAACCTACTGCTTCTGGGAAAGGGCCAAAAAACTCTTGCAGTGTTTTCCCCAGGTATCAAGCAAGCATCGAAAGCTTGCATATGGGTGAAGTCCAGAAAAACGTAGTGCAAGTTGCAGGTACTGTTGAGTCACACTCTCAGGCTGGCTGTTGACAGCTAAATGCCACAATTCCATAGTCAGGGTTTAATAGTATACCGCTTATCTCAGAAAGCCATAAAAAAAGCTTTTTTACAGTCACACAAAACCTCAGTACTAACATTTTGGGGTATCCAAATGTTTTGTGTGAGTAGAAGTGACGGAGGCATTGTTTGTCCTGCCTTTGGCAAGCACACAAGGTGCCCATGACAAAAACCAACAATTGTTCACCACGGAAAAGTGATGTTACAAATATACGTATTTTCAGCTGCAAAAGATGATTAGGCCACGTAACTGCATTAATTTAATTGCCTTTTTGTACAATTTCTATCCCTCTGACATTCCTTTCTCCTATTCACATTTATCTCCCATCTGACACAGCGACCCTCTCCTTTCCCCAATACACTTTGCAGGGACTGAGCCCCTCTTTGCCCCCTCCCCTTTACACATCCTTGCCTTAGGTGCCGTCCAACACCTAATGCTTTGCTTCTGCTTGGCTTTTGGCCAGGGTCCTCCTTCCCTTTTCTCCTCAGTTAGGTCCTATTGTTCATGAAAGGAAATTTCTCCTGCTGACATTTCTCATTGATTTGCAGTCCTATGGGCTTTCCTTATTTCCATTCTTCTCAGCTGTAGAGGTTCCCCATCAGAGGCAGCTGAGCTGGCTCAGATATGAAAGGTATTTTTTCAGAAACACCTTCATTTCCAAGTATTTCTACAGGCTCTGGGCTCACTTTCTTGATGAAGAGCCTTGATAGTGGTAGGAGCCAGGCACATTGAGAGCTTGAACAATTTTGTGCAAAGACAAGCAATCTTGGCATCTATCCCTATAGCAAGTGCTTTACAGACTTTGAAAACACTGTTAAAATAAAGCTGTTTAAAATGAAAGTTTCTCAGGGCAGGTGGAAACTGAAAATAGTTTCTCCTCAGAGGAGATGGATGCAAAGCATTAAAACGGAGGGCAGAAAATGTAACAAAGAGCAGATAAGTGCAATCTTTGCCCCTTAGCAGTTCTTGCAGAGTGATGCAGGGGGGCTGCCAGCGAAAGTACAGTTAGCAACAGCTTCCTAGGTCACCCTGAACATCATCGGCTGTCAAGTAGGGAGGGGTTTGGTTCTGTTTCTTGCAGTTTCTAAACAAATAGGAAACTGTTTCTAAAAGCAGAATCACAGGTACTTACAGTCATTTCAAAAAGAGGAAATGATAAGAACATACCATAGAAAGGAGGCAAATGTTAAACATATAAAGTAACTAGAATCAAAGAGTGACCTTAAAGAGACCAGGGCTAAAAGGGAGATATTTTACAGCTTAGCGCATCTGCTGCTTATCAACCAGCTTCAATTAAGTAGTAAGGTACAAGGGCACCACATATTCATGTATCCTCAACAAAGCATAAGGCATCTGTAAAGTAAAAGCAAAATTTGCATATTTATCCTTATTCTTCAAAAAAAACCAGAAGATAAATATGAAGATAGGTTACTGAATGTAGATATAATTTCAGAAATCTAGGGCACCATGAAGTTATGCATCATTATCTGACACATAAGAACAAAGGTATTTTAACTATTAATTTCAAAATATATTAATATTAGTAAAGAAAACACTTAAAAGAAAATATTAGGCTAAGATACAAAGTCAAACATTATTATCACCAGATTCCCATGAACATTAGCTTAGAAACTGAATTTGTATCCAATCATTTTGAATTATCTTCCTGCTAAGTATTTTCAAATATCTCAAAGGCCATTTAATAAAACTGTCTAACACCATGATCTAGAAATGTAATCCTGTAGTATGAAATGGTGAGCCAGTGCAAAAGTATTCATTGCAGGAGTAGCCCCTTATTTTTTTCTGAGACAGAAGAACATTTCTGTTTGTATTTCAAATGCTGCTGCCAGAAATGATGTGAACATAAATTTGTTTGTTTTATGCAGTAGCTGTGAATGATGGGAAGTGCTTGTCTGCTTTCCAGTCTTTAAGCTCTGGCACACAACAATCCAATCAAATTCTAAATGTCAAATTAGTCATAATTACATTAAATATGGATTAAAGGAATATATTTGATGAAGAATTCTTTGTTCTTAAAGTTTACTGATAATTTTAAATGTTATTAAAAATATCCTTCAAGATTTGTGGACCTTTCAAATTCAAGGAACATGAAAAAGAACGTGAGAAGTTGTGGAAATTTTTAAGCCATTGTGTCATAGTTTCCAACATTGATTTTTTAAGCACTGAGCTGAAAAATAGAAAAACTCCACACAGTCTCCGGCCTTCCAATTGTGAACTTCCTCCTGTTTCTGCTTTCTTCAAACATCCTAGTTATATAAACGCACCCCCTCTGAAATAATTTTAGGAAATTGTCTTTAGAGACAATTTGTGATTTAAAGATTCTTCATTCTGGGTGCTTTTGTACTCTTTCCTTCCTCAAAAATCAGGAGCTTTTACAACGCGTGCAAGTTGCAACTTCACAACACTAATGCCTAAAATCATTAGTCATTTTTAAAAATCTAGCCAGGAACTATAATCACTCTCCCATTGTTAAATACCAGCTGCTAACCATTTCAGAAATCTTCTAGAGTCCCTAAAATGTCACAGTTTAGTCCTCCTGCTTTCATATTAGCTGTTCCCAATACAAGGCTATAAAGTCCTAATTCTCCACTCTTTATTTTATCCTTGAAGAGGCAGGTGAATGTGGGAAACTGATACTAAAGTGCCAAGTTCAGTTTATTATTGTTTATCAAGACTGATCTTACAAAAAACACAGACAGAAAAATCATCAGTAGGCAAAGGCATATTGTAAGTTACATAAAGATTATTTAATGA
Organism: Harpia harpyja; assembly: GCF_026419915.1. Taxonomy (NCBI): domain Eukaryota; kingdom Metazoa; phylum Chordata; class Aves; order Accipitriformes; family Accipitridae; genus Harpia; species Harpia harpyja. The sequence goes on along the minus strand of NC_068949.1, from coordinate 29,119,778 downwards.
AGTAATTATAAGTTTCAGTGAGCAAGTCCCACAGGAAGTCAGCAAAATATCTCAAGCAGAGAAGAGAGCAGGTTTTACCTTCTCCCAACACATACTTTTCTTATTAGAATTACTTATACATATATGTGCATATGTGAGCGGACCAAATTTGTCATGACATACTGATAGCTGCAGCTCCAGCAATGCAAAGCTACCAAACTAGAAAATTACAGGCAGTTTTGTCTACGTTTGTGTGAATGTCACTCAAGACACACAGCAGTTCGAAAGCATTAGCTGTCTGTGGCTTGTGGAAGCATTTGAGGAAGTTATACTTCATGATTTTCTAACGAAGAACTAAACTGGAACAATCAGTGGGAATTTCCCAGAGATACAGATTTAGACAAGGCCACATTTATAAGATGGGCACTCTACCTTTCTGGCAGAAAATGAAGCTCAGGAATGCAAGCTTTGCAGGAGCGCTTGGCTTTTAAAAATTAAAAGACCGTTTTCACAGAAGAATGAGAAAGACCTGAACTAACAGGTGGGAACACTAATCAACCTGCAAATAGCATTTCCTTCTGTAAATACTGTTTTCTATGAACCCAAAATGACTGAAAGATTAGAGAATTAAAAAAGAAAAAAAATCTCTTTTGCTCCTACTGTACATCCACAGCAGTTATGTGTACAAGCCATTTTATCAACAGAGCCTATGCTGGTTCTGTGAAAGGGTGTGTTACATTAAAAATTGCAGGTACAAGAGACATGAAAGCAAAGCTGAAAATTAATCAGGAGGTAACACTGTGTCCACAGGATGGGAAAGCCTAAGCCCATTTGATTTTGCTGGTCTCACACCTATACGACATCTCACATACATCCTTAATACAATGAGGGAAACTGAAAGAATTTATGTTCATTTTCAATTTCTTTCTCAGGAATCTTTTTTATTATTAGAAATTTTAATTTATAAGAAAATTTACTCTTACAACATCAATTTATAACGGCCATAGAGTTACCCTGCGTAGTATCTTTTTTTAAGAGTAGAAGAAATACTGGAAATCTAGAAATCATGTAACAGAAATACAGCAGTAAAAACAATAGGTCATACATGTCTGGACCACACTGACCAGACCAAACTCATAACTCTGTCATTCCTTAACATCATGAAACTGAAAAGAAGCTGACAATAAATTCAAAGTAGACGCAATCTCAGCCTAATTAAACCAGGAGTTCCCCGGGATACTCCACTCATACCGATTCAACTGTCTTGTTGATGAGGGGGACCATAGTGCTCTTAGCCTGAAAGATATTTCTGAAGGTTTCTGGGAAAATACTTCTTTCTGCAGCAAAGACTAAAACCAGCTGAATATTATTGATTCTCATGAGAAAGCATGAACAAGGTTAAAAATCAATGTTGTAAAGGAGTTTTTCTAAGAAAGGGACAACTCTTAGGGCTCTGTTGGTTTGGAAAGGTGAATACATACAATTCTACTGAAAACAAGGAAATCCTGTGAGAACCAGACAGTATAGCAGGGAGAAAGGGCTCCTTGGGAACAGGCCAGGAAGAGTCTGAAGTTTTAAGTTGTTTATTTCCACTGGGTTCAGGAAGTAAGGACTTCATAAATTTTCTATGAGAATACAGGATTGCATTAAATAATATAGCTGGCTTTAGCGTAAGTTTCTATTCCAGACAGAGGGAACCTGGAAAGGCCCCAAATATTAACATGCTACTCAGGCCAGTGGGTGATGCTAGTGCCAAAATGAGCTACATTTCCAGGAAGATACATTTTGAGCTGCTATTCCTGATGAATCAAAGCAGAACTAATTGGAGTCTTGACTGCAGAATTGAAAGATGGCTAGAAATAATTATTAAAAAAATAAATAAATTAAAGCAACTTTAATTTCCCAAAAGAGCAGAGAAAGAAGTACACTTTTGTTGAAAGAACTTCTAAACCTGTCAGGATACTGCTACTATAAAGCTACTAAATGTAAACTGACATAAACTAAAGCAAAAAAGTACACTGTTATTCCCAACAAGACATCCACAGGGGTGTTACATGCAGATGATTATGCCAGGATGGTTCTGCTGGTAAATTTTTCAGGTAGACATGCTTGTAGCCTAAGAGCTTGATATAACCTACAATAACCTGAACACATTTTGCTAATGCTGACTGAGCTGTTATGGCTTTATTAAAAGGCTTAACACAGCTAAAATGAAAATCCATGAAGTCTGCAATGCAAATTTATAGAAACAAGAAACACAGAGGCAGATAAAGACCAAGTTACCAAGTGTCAAGGGATTTCCCTTAGTAAAATGAAGCCATCCTGTTTTCTTTTACATAATGCCATCTGCTCAGAATAGGCATAATGCTGGGGGGGGCAAACAAAACAGGAACAGCAAACCTATAGATTGCTGCAAATGTAGTGACTGCTAAATTTCAATGTAATATTGTCTTTAATTTAAAATCAGCAGACGGCTTGCACAACCTGTCAGTTATCAACTTGCTGTTAAAAGCAATGAAAGCTTGCAGCCATTCCTAGAAGGGCTCAGAGGACACTATTAAATATTTATCAATCTTTCCATACCTAAAAAATCATGGACTTTGCCCACATTAAAAACAAACAAACAAACAAACAAACAAAAAAAAAAAACCCCAACCAAAACCATACAAATGCAATTGCAGAGATCTTTCATTAGTGAGTTTTCCCAGTGCCAATTCTGTGCATAAGCACAGACTTAGCATTAGGGAATCTGGCTTGAAGTTTGGGTTACATTGGTGGAAAACCACATCACACACTGGTGCTCAGAAAGAGGCGTGCTGGAAAGAAATTAGAATTCCCAAAGGTCCCACAAAACCAGTACTTAGAGGAATAAGAATTTCAATCATCTCATGTATTTTAGGCCTCTGGAATACTGAAGGGTAAAATCTATCCAAAATTCACATTAGTGTGGCAAATGCAGAAGCACGGCTTCTACTTGTAGGGTACTTGGTTTCCTGTAGGTACTATTACCTGCACTATTTGAGTTTGCATTAGTAAACAAATAGGCACAAAATTCTTATGAAAGATATTTTAAATTGTTAATTAATACTCTTGAGATCTGCTGTAGAATGCTTGTCTTTTGTTTCTGTGCTTTTCTTTTTATTTCCTCCACTGTTCCTGTGTAGCTGGGCTTTTTTGCTTAACCATTTAACTATTTTGCCCCTTACTACTTGAATGCAATCTACATTTTTAAAAGGTGTTGTCTGCATCCATTGCAACGTAGTCCTTGAAAAGTGTAAGATTGCAAACTATTAAAACCTTACAAATGCCTGGGGTTGATTTGTCATGGTATGACCCTGATAGAGTAAAAACTTGATTTTCTATTAAACTTACTTGAAAGTCCCAGTATACTAAAGCAACATCTGATCAGCATAATACCAGTAGGCAGGGTGCTTAACTATCTGAATGTGGGATAAGATAGAAACAAATAACTATACAGGTTGTGCAATTTTTCTGTTAAAAAAAATATACAGACACTAGATTACAACTGTATATTTGATATTTACAGCTGACAACTTATTTCACTTGCTCAGAACTACCCAAGGAAAATGTTGACATTTGCCCTGAATCCCTAGTTTCCTGTGAAGGGGGAAATGCAACACGTCATTTGTGCATTAGATTGTCTGGGTCCTGTAGTATATAAAAAGCAGATTAAAGAAATGTCTATATGTGCCAGCATCATGTTGTAAGTGAAAGAGACTCTTCACTGGAACAAACCAACCTACCTGAAAAACTTAACCTGAATGCTTTTGATTCAGCTGGTTCACAGAGTATCTGAAATGCATCTGTACAAACACAGCACTGAAATTTTAAAGAGGCTATAGGAAGAAAAGCAAATAAAATCTGTACGAATGAGGGTATCGTCCCCAAAGCCCAGAGTTATATTTGGTCATAGCATATACACTTTCCCAACAGAAAGTCCTCTACCAACTAAATTTCAGTCTTTTTTAGAATCGTACCATGCATTATTTATGGTGTTATCATTTCTTCCTTTTCCCTGTCCAATTAAGTATTCTTGAACTTTACAGTGTAGCACTACACTTTCTGTTGGGTCTTCAAGGATTTTTGCTACTGTGCTCATGAATAAATTGAGGAACATAAGAAACTGAGGAACTCAACAACTAGGTCATAGGAGATTTTTTTTTTTTTATGTTTTCCTATGTTTTTCATCATAACACAAACCACCACATTGGTTCCAAATGGGAGAAATATCCATTTGGGCAGCAGAGCTAAAATGGGTATAATCTGACATTTGCAGACAATAGCTGGATTTCTACAATGTAACATGAAATATGGTTCCAGGGCCAAGAATTTCTTGAATATGATTTTGCCTTTGTTGAGCTTCAGTTTGAAGTAACTTATATTCATGAAATCTTGGATATGAATTTTAATCAGCTAAAGCCAAATAGAACCACTTTTGTCATGCTAAATGGTACCCAGATCCACAGACACTCCACATAAGCATGGCCATCAGTCAGAAGGTCAATGACTATCCCAACATCCATCATCTGAACGTGTGTGTGCTCACATACACATCTGAATGAGCTGCAGATTCACTCTCTCACATACAGATAACAGTGGGAAGCAGTATTCATTTTACAAACATGTTAGAATGGGAAACGCCAGGGTCTTTTACTTGGCAGGTGATGCAATACAAGAAAATGAGGAAAAACAAATAGAAGGCATCTGGTCATACTATGCAGGTATATTACATGGTTGGGTAATTACAGTCACATGTAAAAAGCAGTAGAGTTAGAGACTACTAAAGGAAAAGAAAATGGACTTTTATTACTTAATGCTTTATTTTTCTGGGGTAGAAATACAATACTTTTGTTTAGGTTTATGTAGGAGGTGCACACCATTATGCGTTATATCATTAATTTATAAGGAGAAATTTCTAAATGGATTTTGTTTTCTAAGTCAGCATGTCTGAAGTTTAAAACCTGTTCTTCCCTCCCCTCCAATATTGAGAAAAGTAAGTGAAAATAAAATACAGATTTAGCAACAACACCCATTATGTGGCCATCTTAATTTATTAAGGAGATGGGTTTTTACATTTTTACATTTTAATTGCACCAAAAATAGCTACAAGTAGTTGTATCCTTTAATTGAAGTGATATGATCATTGCTAGTAGCTTTAGTCACTACAGTGAATGTGGAACGCCATGCTGAAAAATAGTACTTACAACATTTATTGAAATATGAAGGAAACTTATGTAATCAAAATTGACTGGTTTCATCCAATAGTTATTTTATTTTGCCTGTGGTCACTTAAAAAAAGGACTTGATTCACATTGATATGGAACCCATTACAAACCTTTTAACACAGTGGTGGATTAACTTCTAATATATATGCAAAATTTGTCAACATTTGACATTTAATTAATTGACCCATATCAAAATTCAAATGTTTTTCTATTTTTGTGTTCTTTTCCTGTTTTACAAGCATATGTGCCCAGTCGTAAGGATGGCTGTTATATAAGATATGGTCATTGTCCATTTTTGCCTCTTGACTTTCACAAATCCATCAAATCATTCAGAGAGCAGCATAAGATTTTTATATTAGTGCTCATTGTTAATTCAATTTCTAGTTTGCTTCTGCATGTAGACCATAGTACATGACAGTCACTCTGCACTATAAATTGGTTTAAAACCTTGATTAAAGCATTTTAAATGGCACGTAAGCAAAAAGGGAAATATTCACTGTAAGTTAAATTTCAGAATTAGTCAATGGTTGGAGGGTGAGAAAGGGAGACAAAAAGAAGTCAACAAACAGTGACTTTTTCCTAAAAAGAAACTACTACCACACACAAGGCACCTGGGGTTGGGAGACTAATAAAATTAATGTATTAGTCTCTCTTGTGCTAGTATAATTATCACTGGCTTTCAGATACCATTATAATGACAGACTAATATTAGAACTGGTTGCAAATATGTGTATTGTATCCCTGGAATTAGCTTATTTTTGAAGCCATGTGAATCTTCAGAAATTACTAGGATGTGAAAGGACATTTGCATGTAGAGTTTTGACCTCTTCTCTTGCTCTTTGCCCATTAATGTTTCTCAGCTGGCTTGTCTTCTAACATTCCAAAACTTTCAGTAGCTTTCAAAGCTCAACTTTTCTCAAAAAAAAAAACCATGCTGCTTTTCCTTTCTCCTCCCACTCTAAACTCTGCACAAGCTCGCTAATAGATTTAAACATATACTGCTCCAAAACAGTCAGATGGTACCAAACTGAAATTCAAATGTTAATGTTTCATGAACTGGATGCCAGGAAACGAAATAGTGTCTGTATCTCAGTGGAAATTTGGCATTTCTTGTAAGCATTTAATCTTGGTTGTCAACAACATGTTGGGTCATTGACTTGTAAAGCCTTGAAACAAAGATATTTCTTTTTAGATATTTTAAATATATATCCTACTATTTCATCACTGCAAGAACCACACTTGCTAACTACTGTAATTTAAATTTTAAAAATTGGTAGAACCGGTTTTTTTCTAAAAGAGATTCATGTATGCTTATACATAGTGGAACAGTAATTTCAATGACATTTGGCACCATTTTTATAACCCACTTTTTAATAGCCTTGTTCACAAGTAACTCGGTCATTCAAGAAAGAGCCAAAAGGAAGTCTGTTTCAAATCCATTCCTGAACAGCATCTAATGCTATAAAATCAACGCAGAACATTCTAACAGCAGGATTATACAGTCTGAATACTTAGAAGCTTTGAGAACTTCAGATGTAAATATTGGCTAACATCAAGCATCAAAGAGAGAAGACTGATATTTACATTTTTGAAGACTCATAGTGCTGAGAGGGAAGGGAATGAGGTACACACTGGCTGCCCCAGGACCTTGAATAAGTATTCAGATCCAGCACGAAATCCAAATAAATAAATGTTTGTATATAGAGACCAAGCAGCAATACAGAAGTAGAAAAAACAAATACTGTACCGTTTACGTACCGGTATTCTCCAGAGAAACATATATGCACACAAACACCAGCAACTTTATTTAACCTAGTGAGTCCTGTATCCTAAACTCGATCTCCTTTTTCCTACTGAAATTTAACTAATAGTTTAACATGTACTAGATAGATATACATCACTTGATAAATGGGTCATTATACTGTTAAATTTCCATATAAGAACAAAGGAGATGAGAAACTTTCAAAGCACCTTTTCCTCTGCTTCTTTCTAACTGGCATTATCTGTTCAGCTCATGATAGCTAAAGTAAAAGGAAATCAAACTTCTAAAATTAAGTTTCTCTACCTTTGTAGCTGTCTCCACAACAATCTATCACCCAGAACCATCATCAGCATCAGACATGTTGCACTGACAGAAGATATTTTTGGTTGCATTGGACCAGAAAAGATTTTAACTAAACCATTTAAGCACACTAACAAATCTAATGGCATCCCAGAAAGGCAGGGGATGTTGGGGTGTGGGGGAGGGATTGTTATATTTACAGGCTGTCTGTCAAATTTCCAAATTGGGAAAAATAAAGTAGATGTTTAAATCAAATATCCTTAACCTCTTTGTAGCCAAGTACTTACCAAGAAAATTTCTAAAGCTCTTTGTGTCACTGGTAAGCATTGATTAATACTGTACTAGTCTGGCTCTGCCCCTTCAAGAGGTGGCTCTCATGATTTGGGGCTGCCCTGGCCATAAACCACTAAGCAGCACTCTGCACAGCATCACAGAGCAGAAGAGAGGTCACCACTCCATGCTATACATGTCTTCCACCCATCTTAGAAGTCCTTATCCACACTCACCATGCTGTGACCCAACACAGATGAGGTTCATGCTTTGAATGAAGACATCTACTGACATAAACAACTACACGTGCCTTTCTCCAGTGGCAGAAATGGCTTCTTCTGTTTGAGCCAGTGCCACATGCTGCATGCAGTATTGGCAGCTGGTCTCTACAACACAAAACAGTCATGAAGGCTGAGTTCTTACAACTTTGGATCTAGCGTGTCTACTTTACAGTAAAGGATCTTCATTGTATTGAATCTTGACAATACTGCTGCTTACCTAAATTACCACAACTGCGTATGGTGTTCCTTCTCCTACTTGCAATGACCTGCCAGCACCTTAAAGTCTATCTTTTCACAAAGTTATTTCAGCCATTGAAACGCAGGAGTCATGATCTTGCTGACAGACTCTGTGATTACCCACTATTAGTGACGTTGCTTACTGTGGCTGAGATAACACGATTAAAGAAAATCAACTGCTCATTTTCAAGATGCCTACAGATACACATACACAACATTTTTGTGACTGTATGAATTAAAGAGTATCTATACCAGATAGCTATAACCATTGTCATTATTAAAATGAAGCTAAACCATTGTGATTATTAAAATGAAGCTAAACAGTGGAACTAAAGCACTACCTCAAGAATATAAACCAGTATCAATGAAGGTACAGCAAATCTATCCCACTATCCAGTGGGTACATTCAAAGTTATGTAGCTCAGCACATTTCTGGGTGGGCACATAAAATTGTTACTTCAATGTAAATGTGCAAGGAGCTTATGATGTGATTTATTTCCAAACAGAAGGTGGCCAGCCATTGGAGCACTTGGAGTTGCCAGGCATGTACAAAGTCACATTGGGCTTCTGATTCAGCAAGGGCATTTATTCTTATCATTAAGATTAGCTACTTCTAGTTCCCTTGATGAAATTTAATGTGCTTACAATTATGCATATGATCCTTCTTAATCTTTCAAGAATACTCTCACATTTCAAGAATACTCTCACATACAGGTTTTGCTTTTAAGACTGCTGTTGCAGTTTTAAGATTGCTGACCACTTCTGCTATAGTATTTGCTCTGAGAGGTGAGACGATTCTCATTCTCTTTCTCTACAGCCTTTTCAGGCTCAGCTATTTCCCAGCATTTCTTGTTATAATTATTGGTTTTGTCCAGATGCAGGAAGGCGGAATGCAGCTGCTTCTGCAGGCAGTATCAGCAGGGAGCACTTCTGCACAGTTCCCAGGCCCTTGGCCAGCAGGGGAGAGATGAAGGCCCAAAGTCCCCCACTTTCTGGGATTCTCCAAGATTGATCCCATTGCTCCCAAGAGCCTGAGACACCTGCGGAGTCTCTCTATTCAGTTATTTGTCCTGTATAGCAGCATTTAAATAGGATTATGACTTAACTTTCCCCAAGGAACAAGGGTCCTTGCCAGTCTCACCTATCAGTGACCTGAGAATTGATTCCTGCTGTGTTATTTCCTGTTGTCATTTTCAGCCTCCCTCACAAGAGCAGGATGGAAACTCTTAATACCCAGAAAAGAGAGAGAACTTTTGTTTTTCAATGCAGTGTACAGAGCATCTTCCACTGAGGCAGCCTCTGCTGCCATTCCTGGGCAGTACTCTTCCTACTAAGTCAAGATTCAAAATCTGAAAATGCCACCACCACAATCATTTTAGCTCCTGCCTCCCTCAATTTCCTCAATAAGCAAATTAGATTAACTCAAAGGACAGTTTCATACCCAGGTAAAGGGGCAATGCTCCCCCTTCCACCTTTGCCACATGTTCTCATTCCACACACACACACTTTTGCTAGCACTAGGTCTCACTTGGCCACAAAGGCAGTGCATCAAGGTTTTATCCAGATGGAAACTTTTTTTTTGTATGGTTATTTTTCAGCCAGACCCCTTCCCTAATCCAGCTCACCGCACAACTGCTGGTGACAGCATGGAGGAGGCAGAGGAAGTGCAGTGCCCAGAGAATACACATTTCCAGGAGGTTTACAGCAGCTGTGAAAAACACAGCTTCGGTGAGAAATTTCACACAAACCCAGATAACTGAAGAGGCTGCTGCCAGGGACAGGGTGGGTCTCCTCACCAACAATTTTCTCCACACACACACACACACACACCTCCTCCCCTTCTAGCCAGAAGCTTCCCTTGGTTCAAGGGAATTCCCATGTTTTGTTTGCAGCTGGTTCAACTCACAAAAAGGTCAGAGAAGCACCAGAGTCAGCACAGGGATGGGAGACATTCCTGCATGACAGGAGTTGAGGGAGAAGGGAGGGAGCAGGACTGGCCCTGTAGCAGTCACAAGCCACTGGGACATTCAGGTGCCTCGTAGAGCTTCCCCCCAGCCCTGCCTGGTGGCACCTTGCTGGCATCAGGGAGACAGCACCAGAAGGGCTCCATGCTAGCTGTGTTTTATCAAATATTCCCCCCAGAAATAGGCTATGAGGTAATTAAAATAAAACTTGCTTGGTTTTCTAGGAGCAAGAGACTCTGTCAGAGGTAGGGAGGATCCTGGAAGAGCCCCCGTACTCCCACCTCAGCAAGAGCCTGCTACCTGGGCCATGGTGGAGAGGTCTGCTCACTTAAGGATATATGAGGTAGCAAAACCAGATTGTTTAGGTAGGAAAAGATGAACTAGAAAGAAATTGCACATAACCACACAACCAAGGGAGAGCCTTGTTTTCACAACAGTGTTGTTTTAATAAGCTAGACACAGAGGGTCACCACTTGACTCAAATCACCTGCACACAGTTATTGGAAGGGGACTCGGGTAGCTGGAAGCAGCAGCTGGCCTCAGATGCGGTTCAGCCCTGTCAAAGGGCAAGAGTATTAAAAGAAGCTGACAGTGTAAATCCTGTTAGATGTCACTATTAAAGTGTGTCCAAAACTGGTCTACAGCCTAGTGCATTCCCACCTTGGTCTGAGTCCTGGGGAAAGATCAATTCCTAAAGCACCAGTTCTGCTTCCAGCAGAGCCCTGTGCTGAGGACATTTCTGCAGCATGTCCTGTTTCTTGGAGATCTTGGGTCACTGGTATCTTGACTACAGACTAGAAATATTTTCCAGGCCATTAATTCTTGGATGTGGCCAAAAATGGAACTTCTAACACTTCAATACTTCCCTTTATTCTGAATCAGAATGAATAGTTGCAAGTTTCCCATAAAAGTAAAAATAAAATGCTTTGGAACCACTAAAGCAGTAGCACTGACATGGCTCATTTGGGCCTTTTACCTTATATTAAAAACATCAAAATAAATTGATTCAGCTTTGCCAAAATTTTTTATACGTTCTTATTGATGAAGTGAAAGGAGTCCTGCAAAACAATCTGTTTTAATTAATGAAGCATTTTTAGAGAGAAACGGTTCTGCTAGAAGACTTTCAGCTGGCTCTTCTGAATTCTCTTTTCTCAAAAAAAAAAAAAAAATCAGGCTTCTAATCTTGCAGCTCATATCAGCAGCAGGCTCTGCTGGTTTTTGCTGTGGCTAAATTTGTAGTGGTCATAGTTGTTATTTCTGTATGTGGTGACTTGTTTCTTTTTCAAACACTAAAACCCATTTTAATTTGCTTAAGCATATAGCAGAGCGTTACCATAAAGATATGGGAAGTGGTTTTATTTTCTGTGTTCCAGTAAGTGTCCTTTCAATAAGGACATGCAAATACAGAGCTGAGCCCACAGAGCATTACACTCTCAGTGAGGAAGACAGTATAATTTTTAAAAGAACCTTGGAAACCTCCCATGTCTCCATCAGGTCAGCCTAAGACTAATGGGGACACCCATGTTCTAGGAAAAATAACATGAACTTTCCCACTGCATGCACTAAAAAGACAGATTTATGTTGCAGATCAAGCTTTACTGTCTTAGACCAAGGCTATTTCTGCAGCCAGCTTTCAAGGAGGGGAGCATTCATTCAGCATGTGAGATTGAGTAAGACAGGTTCAAAAACATCTGGGATAGCCAAGTGTGAGCAAGCAGCTCCTGGGGTATAGAATGGGCTGGAAACCCTAGGTCATAAACAAATCATAGGCAAAGCCACTCATAGCTTATATGAGAACAGAGGATCAACTAGTTTAATCTTTCACTGGAGCTCTTTCAAAGCAAAACTGGTTAACCTTAAATGTGTGCACTTTAGGTACTATTGCAAAAGGCAGTTTCCTCAAAATAATGTAAGCCACAGGGATTCACTGAGCTACTATTGCAGGAAAATATCTTTCAAAGAAAAAACAAGTTTCTAGCATCTCAACAGTTAAATAAATGCAGAAGGGTATGCAGTACAGACTCCTCAGCCTTGGATTTCTGGCAAAACCATACAGTAGTTCAATGCATATTAAACCTAATCAAATCATTCATTAAAAAACTTGGTTTTCACTTGAAATGATAGAGCAGCAATACTACAAACAGATCTCCATCAATGGTGCTAAAGTAATCCTGATTGTCCTAAAAATGTAAAATACTCTACTGTTCCTTCCAGCATGATAGACATCTAGATCTCAAACTCCCATAATGTGTTGAACACAGTTCTTGGTAACACAACATTAGATGAGAAGTTTTGTTTCACTAGAACCATGCCTGAGGACCAAATACCAGCAGCAGTTCCCAATGGCTGACAAATTCACTGTGGACCAAGAAACCCATCCCCAACAGTCCTATTTACACCGAGCATTTCCTGAATATATCCCCTTGCTACTAACACTGCTACCAACACAACTTCAGTTGTATGTAGTATGTGAGGTCTTACATAAGCCAAATGCAGAGATGGCTGCTGTGAAATCTTAGCAATACCATGTATATCAACAATTCTGGCACTTCTAGCATGGCTTATCCTTATGCTTTCATTACTTTGGAAAAGCATCAGTGTCCAAACAGCAAGGAGAAGCCCTGGTGAGTGCAGACAAAGCCAGAGTGACTCTGCACATAGCAATTGGCCTCTGTGTCATTGCAGCCGCTCCCACACTCAGACCTGAAAGGTCAAAAGTGTATTAGAACTGTTAAGCACCTGCACTGGATTACCAGCTTCAGGATAGATAAGACTGCATCGCCCAGCTCTGGCTGGCACAACTGTTAACAACTAATCTTGTCCTTACAGAGCAGCTCTGCAACAAACAAGATTGCTGCTCATCTCTGCTTTCACATTAAAGCAGTAGGCTCGCCTATCCAAAATGAGAGCAGCTGTTTCTGACACTACTTCTATAACTGTGACTTTAGTTTCATTGCAGAATATCAACATTTGTGTTCAAGAAATATGATTCACTGTGTTTTGAAAGGAACAGAGATGGAATGATAGAGGCAGCATAGCATGATTCACCTCAGCCTTGAAACTGCACGGAGCTATGTTTGACTAGAATTATGCTACCAACATTTTTTACCTCTGAGATATTTGAAACAGTTATTATGAACTGAGGAGACTGTAAAATAAACATTTACAACCAAAAATTGACCAATATAGTTGGACAATTCTTGCCACAAACTGCCAACCCTGGAAAAATAAACTAAGATTTATTTCTTTTTCTTATTTTTGCCCACTTCTAATTATACTTTTACTGAAGCACATTTCCTTTCTTTCTTCCTTTGGATTTGTCGCTGTCTTCACCCAGCCTTCTGTTGCTGATCTCTTTCATTTTATTATCTGGAAGACAGATTTGAATGGTGCTTTTAAATTTTCTTACGTTCATTTTAAATTGCATCCTTTGACTATAGATATGGCACCCTTAAGCCATATTTTAAAATAATTTTTTAAATCATTAATTATTTCATTTCTGCATAACTTTGCTTTTTTTTTCCTCTTTATTAGTAATTTATCCATTATGTATATAATAGCACTGGAGGCAAAGCTGAATTAAAGCCTCACTGGGGTAGGTATCACACAGAGTTTTAGCAAGGGTTTTTTCTTCAAAGACGCTAAATAGGAAGAAGCTAGACAAAATGTGGGAGAAAATAGAAAAGAAAAATATGTTTTTAAATGCTATTTGAATAAAATTATGAATGAGAAATGAGGATATCAACCATGACCCAGCAAAACAGTTAAGCACAGACCCCAGCAAATGAATATATCCTCTTGCCTTCAGTGGGAGTGATATAAGCACATGCCTATATGCTCTATTGATTCAGACCCCACACATCTTGCCTGAATTCATATGATATCTCAGTTTTGGCCATAAAGTCCTGCTTCCCCTCCCAGAGAAACTTGCACTTCTGAGTAATGTCACACTTCAGACATGCATCACAGCTCTGAAGACTTACTTCTCCTGTTTATTCATAACAGGTCTAAAATTGGTAGCTGCTGAACAATTTCCTCAGTGACCCTGCTGAGATTCTTTAACCCTTATCCTCAGCTTTTTGGATGGGAATATTTTAATCCTAATGCCTCTTCCAACCTTTTCTTCTCTAATGAAACTGTTTTTCAGGATGACACTTCTCTAGCAGGAGTCCATGCATTCACAAAGACGAACAGACACCACCACCTTGCATTACATAAGTGACATATTACTAAAAGGAGCAAAATTTAATTTGAAAGGCTCTGTAACACAACGAAACAGGATTTGAGTTAGGATAAAGTACAGGGAATTCCAATTTTAGTATGTAATATAGTTAGAACCTGTTAATCTGCTATGCAAACTGGTCTCACTATAAAGCCACTTTGCACACAAAGTGCTCTTGCTACCACTAGATGTCAGTTTTATACACTTTAAAATGGATAAATACCTTAAAAATAGTAATTCTCCATTCACAATAGAAACATATTTCTTTATTATGACATTCTTTCTGGACTGACCTTTAATTTTAAGGATTCCACATTTTATTTACCACCTTCTCTTCTGCCCCTCCCCCCCGTCAGGCACAGTTCTCCTTTATCTAAGAAAAAAAGACCTAAAAATTTTCAACTATGCATTTATTCCATGATTTATTCAGACTGAGACACTCTGACAGTTTTTGCCAGATATCACTGGCAAAAGTCTATAGCTCAGGTTGTATTTCTAGAGGCCAGCACTGAGATCTTATTCTTATTCCATAAAGACATTTTTATATTCCATAAGGACTTTTTTACTAAGAAATGCCATTATCTTCTCTGACTAATTACAGATAGCCTACTATGCCAGTTAATAGGTGATATCACTAACATGGCTTATTACATTCAGAGATTTTTTCAGTTTTTTACTCATATTGACTGCCTAAAGGTAGATCATTTTTATTTACACTCCAAATTTCTGTCTCTCAGAAGTGGAAAAACGTAGCTGTTGATTCCTCCCAATCCTGTCAATACCAGATTCCATGAACATAAACAGGTCTTAATATTAAGTTGGTCATACTGAATACAGAGCTTCTATAATATATTATGCATTTACTTTGCCATAACAACATGAAATTGCTTTACATCAACTAAGTCTGGGTATTTATTCCCCCTCCCAAAAATCGAAGAAAATTAGGAGGAAGTCAAATTCATTATATGATATTCTATTCAAATACAGGCATACGTACACACAAAAAGTAACAAACTCATTTCACAGCAAACCTCTCCAAACTGGTCCATGCTCAGAACTGGCAACGTTACAGAATGTAACTCAGCATTATTGTAAGGTAATGACAAGACTGTCACCTTACATGCAGCTTTACTGCCCAGATATTGACAGCTTATCTAGCAACACAGTATGTTTGTTTATCATAAACTCAAAGGAATCCCCTTATCCTCATTCACATCAAAATTTGACCTTTTCAAACTCCTACTGATCCTTCACAGCTCTCCTGGATTGTTCAAGGTATTATTTGCACCTGCAGCCATATCCATCTTATACGGGTGCTTGCCTACAAGAAGGGGCTAACAATTAAGGAACAGGAAAGAGATGTGCTTCTATGAACTTCAAAATATAGTTGAAAAGACTGTATCATACAATCAACTGTATCGACAACCTTCTTCGAAGATATCTGAAAACTTTTTTGAGACAATAACTCTATGAAAAATACACCTTAGCACAACCTCAGCTAGGAACCGGGAAAGTGTGAAAAAAAAACTCCAGAGCAAATTTGGAGGGCAAAACACATCAGGTCCTGTGACTTCTGACAGCCATGTTTATGACTTAGATGCCTTCCTTAGAGAAGGGCTAAACCTGGGGCAGGTGACGGTGCCATATATGCTACACACTGTGTTACAACATTTTATCCCATGTGAGAGCCCCATTCCCTTTACCTTCCTACCACACTCAGTTTCCTCAAACCAGGACTCCATTTGCATGCTGACTACCCCTTATCCACCTACCAGCCATCCTCTGCATGTCCCCAAGTCTGCAAAATGCCATAAGTCCCACCCAGCCAAGGCAAGTAAGCCACATGCACACGCACTGGCCACCTGCGAAGCACATGCAGAGAACCAGAGCACCTCAGATGTGCCAGTCCGCGTGCAGGAGTCTGTCCAAACTTTTCCAGACAAAAATGCATAAAACCTACTTACAGGTCTGCAGCTCCAGATTGTACAGAAATTTAGCTTCTCTTTGCTTTTGATGTAAGGCTTCCCCTTTATCAGCACCCATGCTGGCAAGCAGCTACAGCAGGATAGGCTCAGATCCAAGACATGCTTCTGCAAGTAAAGGAGCGAGAGACACACCTCAAACATTTGCACCACTGCAGCATTTCCCCCTTTCCATGATGCTATCTACAGAACAAAGCTGGTTGGCTTGATCTGCAAGCTAAGAGTTTTGGTTACTCTACTGAGCTAAGCGACCTACTGAGAAAGTTGATGTCAGGTGAATGAAGCAGCCAGTAGAAAAGAGGAAATCAATAGCAGGTTTGAAGAGAACATAATTTTTATATGCTTTCTAAATTGCACTCTAACATGAAACTGTAAATACAAAACCCCCAAACATTCCAATCTGTCCTGTTAGTTCCTTATTGTATATTTGGCAACTCATCTCCTTCCAGGAAAGAAACTACTTCTTCTTTATCACACATATCCATTTGCAATATATTCCATTCATGCCAATATGAATCACTAACAATATATATTGTAAGCAACATCAGGAGCAATGGATGATTAAAAACTGGAAGAATTAGTCATCTTCTTACAGAAGCTACCGTGTAATTTCAAAAATGTTGAGCTTGCAAGATATTTTTATGCTCTTTCCTAAGACCAGAATTTTGTTGCTAAAATGCAGCAGCAGCTCTTAGTTGCAATCAATGGTGCAATTCACTGAAGGAAAAAAAAACAAAAACAAAACACCCTAAACAAAACCCAAACATACAAAATAAGAAAAGATAGCTTTCAGCTGGACCTCTAGATGCCAATCTCTTCAAACTTCAGGGAGGCTCATAGCTTAATCCCTTTATTGAAGGCTGTCTCAGAAAAAAAAGGAATCAAGTTAAAACCCTCTATACAATACATTCACCAGTACAGGAACCGCTTAGATCCATCGCTTCCTCCTCTACCAAGCTCAACTGCTAGTTTAAAAAGTGCTTGATCTGACCATACACACAGCACTTGCTTGTGTGGAAAGAGCTGCTTACGGCAGAGCGCTGCTTAAGCAGCACATTCCAGCAAACATCAGCTTGGAAGGGCAGTGAGAATGACACAAGCTATTTGGCTGCAATCACCAAGCAATTATACCTCAGCAATCTTAATACACTCAAGAAAAGGTTTAAATAGTCTGTTTTGCAAAGAAAAGGGAGTGAACAAAAATCCAATCCTTACAACAAAAAGCATAGCTATTTCCTTCCCTTATTGAGGGGGTGCAATAACAGGGGAGGAAATGGCCCTAATATTGGTGGTCATTGATCTGCAGAGGCAATTTGGTGAATCATCATTACAGCTGACAAAGTCTGAACGAGCCCAGATGGGCCTGTATGTCAATCAGACAGCTCAATATAGTCTTAAATTTCCTCAGGAATTTGGTGATTTCTAGATCTGCTAGATCATCTGCTAATTACCATACGCACTACATGTAGATATGCAGCTGCTTTTTGTTACAGTATAATTACAGCCTAAGTATTAAATGTAGGGGGTTCTCTAGTGTATGAAATGGCATATTTTCACAACAAATATATCAAAGAACTTTTAAAAAATGCAGAGATTCACTTGAATTTAAATACAGACTGAGGAAATAGGTTTTCTCTGAGATCTTACACGTTCTCTATTTGATCTCCTTGTCTCATACACTTGTTATTAGTGTCTCATTTTGTATCCCTGATACAAACTGATCTATCATGCTGATGAGATGGTGAGAGAAAAGGCAAAACGGTTTGGAATGGGACTGATGGCTGGGGCGTTATTCAGAAAAACAGATAGAGCTGGACGAACATAAATCATTACAATGAATTCAGTATCACTGAAGTCACTGGAAAGTATCTGTTTCAGACATTTCACATCCATTATAGGTGTGCCTAGGAAGTCTCAGGAAACAAGCAAATTAATTTCCTCTTCCTGACACAAAAATAGAAGGAGGGTTAGAATTGCATCTATTAAATGGACATGTTTTCAGCCTGACCTATCCCCTGTTGAAATCTATGCTGAGAAAGAGGGCATTTTAGCATTAGCAGGTTTCTGGACTGAAACCATGCAATCACACACTTGGCCTGGGTATAGTCCAGAGATTTTACTGGAAATTTTGCACTAAAGGAAAATCCATAGATAAAAAAAATGTTTAATTTAGACTAGCTTAAAACTCTGACTTAAGAAGTTTGGCTGCAAGCTGCATGGTAGCTTGAACATCAGAAGTACTTCTGCTGCTTTAGTGCAGTGCATGGACTCTTGGACACATTGAGGTGAAAGGTATATGGAGCTACACAAATTATTGAACTGATTTGGCTAAACCGTTTCCAGTACCTGAATTAGCTTGTGCAGCACTAGAATGGGCTCTGTATGTGCCAAGGTGGCACACTAAAAATTCTATTTCTTTTTCATCCCTGGTTTTTCACGCGTTGAGAAGTCATGCAGAAGTCCAGCACAAGAACAGGCCAAACTGGGATTTAGTAGTCTCCCAGCCACTGTTAATATTCCACTCAGCCATTGTTATACTAATCTGCTGATTTCAGTTAAAAAAAAAAAAATTCTGATAGAGCTGAAAAGAGACCATATAAAATGGCTTGCTTATCGCTTTTTGAATGATTCATTAACGAGCATAATTTAATCTGCTACATGCCTGGTTAAATTCCAGTTTAACAGCATAGTGTGTGCTGCCAGCTTTCCAGAAATGTTACAACAGGCCAGTAATAAAAAAGTTAAGCATTAACCAAGATGAGACAACCATGTAGCTACAAAACTAAAAACTATTTTTTAGGTCTTTGCTTAGTTCACTTAATGGATTGGTCTTGATTGAATTGATCTTTATTTAAAATACAAACCCTGTTTTCTCTCTTTTCAGAATATATCAGATTATGAGCTGAGCCAATTCAAAATAATGCACCAGCCGTAAGTTTATCATTATTTTCTGCTTCCCCATTAGATGACTAATACTCTGTTATACTCTGACAGTCTCTCTGTTAATATATAAGGAAAAATGAGAATTGAAACTTGCTCATGTGAAGGGCATTAATTGATGGGGGTGGAACTTCCTCAGGATTAGGACCCTGGAAGTTTTACAAGAACTGTGGTTCAAATCAGCTGACAAGAAGGTTTCTTTGGCACCAGCTGCTAGGTGATATTCTTCTTCAGAACACACAGGGACAATCTTAATGTTAGGTAAAAAAGTACAGGGTCAACTTCTTCCAAAATACAGAAGCTCTTTACTTAGATAGCGTATGAGGCTAAATTTTCTGAATTGGTTCATCTGCTGCTTAGGGATCAATTTAAGAGATCAGATTAACAAAGTGCTATGTTGAAAGTAATTTAAATAGAATTCTGAATAAGCAAATACAGGTATAACACAGGAAATGCCCTCATGTAATTTGTGACAAATGAAGTTCATCTAGAAGGATATCCTTAATGTTCAAGTATATTATTTCTCTTGTATTACTGCACAGAAATAATAACAAGGAGTTTTCTCTATAAGTCAATGAAACCAAGAAGAGTTCGGTTTAATATGGAGTGAGTTGCTCTACTTCACCTAATGGTTGTTACTATTCCATGTGGGGTTTTTTTTCCCTACCTGGAAATTGTATCTATTTACAAAACCAGAATTCTTTTTTTGAATCCCACTCTATTGGTAAAGAACTGGAGGAACATGGAGGCATTTTTACCCATTAAAATCCTATTCCTATTGATAAGAATTTGATGAGACCATAAGTTAATATTCTTCTGGTTTGTTTTAATAATTAACTAGATGAGTAAGGAAAATATCAAAGGACTTTCTTGCAAAGTAATTAAGTCTAATGGGACATCATTTTGAGAGAAAATGTAGAGAGCATGAATATAAAGTTAACCAAGGGTGTGACCTCTGTTTCTATGATATACATGAATCTGATCTACTACAATATTGGGGCAAACAGAAATCTACTGAACTGAGACCAACAGCTGGACTTCTACTGATGTGGGCATTCAAGCTTTGGATTCTCAAACTGTATATTGGAATAACAATGGTGTTTTGTAATATGAATTCTGTTGTCAAATACAAGGCAAAAGACCACAGTAGATCAAGTCCAAAGTAATAAAACTCCTGAAATGCATAGTGTGGATCACATCCCTAGCACTAACCTTCACTCTAAAATCTTTGGCTCTTGCATCTTACTACTTGCTGTTGCAAAAATTGCCTGAGTTTCTAGCACTTGAACAGTTTGCATGTTTTAACTGGGAAAGGTCTACACTGATCCACCTAAGCCAGATGAACAGGCCTGTTCAAGTCTGTTCTTACAGCAGGTAATCCCCAACGGACCAAACCACTAAGGTTAGATAACCAGAAAAATAATCGCCAGACAAGGTGAGACCAAAATCCTGTGTTTCTCTTGGCAGTGGCCTGTGCTTCAGGTCTCTGCCTGTTATGAAAGTTTCTTCATGGGGCTTCATTAGACAGAAGCTAGGTCCCCGATGTGCCACTATCAAAAGCTCTTTGCCTTTCCCATTCTAGTTCTCACTAGTGCAATACAGTGTTCTTTTCCATAAGAAAGATTTTGAGTCTAGAAGGCTATAAATGCTCCGTGAACTAAAAGACACAGTTATTCTACATTCTGCTAGGAAATCCCATCACAGATGTACTACAGGAGCAATCTGCAGCCATGCATGGGTATACTTCCCTGACTTCTGCACCAAATACCTCCACTAACTCAATGGAAGGCTCTTTCCCTCTAGTCAATACTCTACCTGTTCTTTAAGGGGGAAAAGATAAGAGGGGCAAAAAATAACAGGGGCAAAAAAGACAAAATGTTTTCTCTGGGAAGAGTTTATCATAGTAATTCCATTTTGATACTCTGAAATAAACATTTTTTGCACTACACTTTTCATGAAGACACGTATTATATTCTGTTATTTCAATTAGCATTGGCTTTGACAGCCTAATGACAGCCTGATGTAAACTAGTTCTCATCAACACTTAAAGCCACAGGTCTACCTAGGTTGCTTCTGAACAGCTACTGAATATAGCAGTGAAATTATCAGGGTGCAATCTCTGCCAGTGTCCTATCCTATCCGTGAAATGCAATAGTGGAAGATTCCTTCCCCACTTCCCAAAACAGTAACAGAAGAGAGGTGCTGCTTTCAAACACAGGACAGCAGACTACTGAGGCACTAGTCCAATGCTCTCTGGAGCTGGCTGCCAGGGTTGTGCAACAAACTGCTTTTGCAGGTTTATATGTTTTCAACAGTCCTGACGTTGAAACCTTCAGCTTTGCTTAAAGCCCTTCCTCCTGCAGAAGCACCATTGTATTTTTCACTCTGCACAGCAGACTCAGTTGATATACTCTCACCCTGAAAGCCTGGAGTCACCCAAAACACTTGAACAAGGTCACTCTCAAGAATGGCAGTACAACAGCACTCTCCAGATACTTCCCATTGGAGAAGTCTCAAACATCCCACTGATTACAGTCATGGGCTCATTTATTCAGTGCTAAAATTTATGCCAGGAAGAACACTATATAGAACATCATACTACATTCAGGAGCACTCTTTAAGACAGCACAGATATCAGAATCAACCTCATACCACAGATATTTCAGAATACTGGAACTTAAGTGCTTTCCAAACATGCTGCCTTGCTATCTGTACTTAACATTTTAATAAGCAGTGCAAATAAGATTGGTAGTTATAACTGCATTCAGCAAAACCGGCATATAAGCTATAACTCAGCTATAAACATCCATAATTTGGAAGCACATCTTGAGAAGGAAATGTAATTACAGCTTAATCACCTCAGTATATAGTCCAAGACTTACAGTATCAGAGGTTTATGCAGAAGTTGTTTCACAATGCTTTCAGCTTACTCAAGTTTCACTTTCCCGGGGACTGTGAAATTAAAAGGCCTTCTTTATAGCTAATGTGATTAGAAATTCATCCCAAATCAAACTCAGAATAAATTTTGCTCTCAACTCATGAGCTCTGGGGACTGTTTTCCAAAATCAGGACTGGAATCTTTCACCACAAAATCAGAGCTCTCTATCATATGTACAAATTCAGAAGCCTTTTCTGGCTACATTGGATTGCTAGGTAAATGAGAATCTTCACCTGCAAATCAGGTATGAGATGTCAAGTCTTGAGTTCACCATTTGTGTATAGCAACATGTAATTATGGAAGATCCTGGATAATAAGTGAGCTGTGATAAGGAACACATAATTACAGGCTTTGTTTAATTATGGTGTGGGCAGCGTTTGATCTCCTTTTCTTGAAATAAACATCTACCAATTTTCACTGCTGTGAAAATGTTACTAGTTTATTTTACCAGGAATTTATAGTATATTCAGAAAACTTTGCTATTCATAAATCAAGTAAGTGTTCCGTAATTAAGACTGATTTCTAGATTAGTTTCTAACATCTTTTTTTTCATTTGTTCATAATTTTTAATAACGCCAGACTGGAATTTTTCATCCTTGCCTTCCAACCAAAGGAGCTGTCTTTTCCTGAGACATATAGATAAATTCTCAATTTTAAGAGATGTTACATATCAGGAAAGTACCTTTGTAATGCTGAGATGTTCCACTTGAAATGTCTGCACTTGCATAATTCAAACTGCAAGAACTAGAAACATTAACTCCTTTTTTGTCCCGTCCCCCCACTCAAATTTTTTCTTTTATTTCTTCATTAAGGAAGGTAACACCTAATGTGGAAAATTCACTTTTCAGCTTTTGCACAGCTATCAACATGTAAATCCATGGACAAGTTCTCCATACACCAGGTGCAAAGGCCTGGATCCCTTCTTAGCCCCTTTGTATCTGGGTCAGGAGAGAGTTCGCAAGGCAAAATCTTTTGGAGTGATGGTGTCCAATAATCACACAACCTGGATTTCATAAATGTGGATTTGAGACCTTGCTTTGCCTAAGTAAACTCAGCTAAATTATGTTAGCATTCCCTGCTTCCTTTCCCACCTGCAGTGTGGAAATAAGTATTTCCCTATCTCACAGGGGTGCTATAATGGAAAAGCATCAGGAATTGCAATGTCTTTACTTGAAATAGTACGGAAAAGTGTAAAACTGCACTGCAGTTGAAAGCCGTAACTTGCTTCCCAAGGTCCCATTCACCAGCTGTGATGCCACAGGGCCACAGGAGTTTCATGCATTGGGGACATCTGAATATTGTGGAGATTACTGGCCAAGCAGTGGCCAATACTGCCATCACTGCAGCTGCCAGACAGCCCTCTGAGCTGTCAGGGGCCACCCCAGGCTTGCAGGCAACAAAGGAGGACAATGGTTCAAAACAGGCCTCTGCTGGCAAAATTAATTGTAGTCTCCTGGTGACAGAGATTTACACCCATCTTTTCTCAACAATTTAGTCAGACACTTCAATGCATTTTAACTCATTGTCCATGCTTCTAGTGAGAATCATTGTCTCAAACACTTGCATGCATAATACATTTTCTTCTGTTACATTTTTACTTTTTAAAAAGACAGGAAAATTGAAGGCATAAACATTAAGACAATAGTTAAAATTAAGAATAAAATAAAAGAGAAGTCAAGAAATAAATCAGTAGACTTCTAACAGACTACAATTACATTCAAATTTCACATGGAGAGAATTTTCTAATCCTGTTTAGAGGGGGTGATTACATAGGCTTTATTATTAAATTTATTCTTAATAAATAAATGTAGTCAATAAATGTAGCATGTGCAACATGATACTTTCAGTTTCACTTTGAAATATTTTTATTTCTTGCTCCTATATTTTTATTTCAGTGGATTACTTTGCCTAACCAAAGACAAATTCTAATTAAAATACTAATAAAATCAGTGAGATTTCTATGAGAATTAGGCTATTTCTTTAAGAAATAATAAAGACAAAGAGCTTTTGCTTTCTCTTTAAGCAAGATGCAGCAGTACAGAAATCTTGTGACAACATGCATTTGGACTTTCTCCACTCCAGAGAAAGCTCCAAGCTGAAAAACCAAAGGTGGTAGATTACTTTTATGCCAATACTTAGTAAGCAGGAAAGGTTTTCCCCTCTTCTTGGGATATACCATAATGGATTTTTAATTATGCTATATCCTTTAAAAACCAGTGCTGACTCAGGCTGAATGTTTTATGTCTAAACATGTAGATTTGGTTCCTTGCTTTCCTTAGTTTTTGATGTATCTTAAATGCTACTTTAAAAGTCTCCACTTATTCACAAAACTGGAAGAGGCCAGGGCTGCAAATTCAGAAGATACCTCTTCATACAGTGACCTCCCAATAAAAATGATACCTGAGACTGAAAGAGGTTTCCAGTACATAACCACTCTAGTGTCACAGAAACATACTACAGGACACATGCTTGGTTGCTATATACATTCCAAAGAAAAAAACAAAATTATCTGAATTTGACTTTAAATCACATTTTTATATATTATTTCCTCATTTTTATCATAGAAAGGCTATGACAAAAGTCTACTCAGGCATCAAATATTTACAGAGGCAGCCATTGCCTGCTGATTAGAATTAATTCTGGATATTCTCCTGTTCACAGGAGGATCTAGGAAATATTTGCTCAGCAAAGCAACACCGTCTTGCCTCCTTTTACAGCAGCAGAGGATACCACACTCATGCAGCAGAAAGGGGGCAACAGACACTTGCATTACATCAGTTTCTCTTCCATCCTGCCATGAGCAATCGAGACTTTTGCAATGACACCAGTTACTTGAGAAGGAGGAAAGACCCCCTCACAGCTCTGGAGCATATTGTGTTCCAAGTTCTTCTAGGAAGCTCACTTCTGCTCTTGTAACTAGACTGTTCACCATGCTATCTTAGATCTAAAGCCGGGCAAAACTGGTATTCTGAAATAATTTTTGAAGTGTTTTGCCAAAGCTTAACAATGAAAGAATGGAACTTAAAAGCCTTGTGGCACCACCATAGACCGCAAGGATTTGAACCTGAGACCACAGTTTAATCATAGCACCTTCCCCATCTCAGCTCCATGTCAAAAGAAGTACCTAGTCAGGTGAACACAGACACATTGCAATAGTATGAATCTATAACTGGGCACTTTTCTTAATACTAAGGAAATCCAATCCAATCTTCTAACCAAGCTTTGCCATATTTTTGAGATCTGTCAAAAATTTATGATAGTCTATCTTGGCAAAATATGCTGTCCACTATTTAAGTCCAATAACATTTGATACTTTTCCATAGATAAACAGTGAATTTGTATTCTATGCATTGTTTTATACTGAAAATAATGCATAAAGAAAATTGCACAAGGGAGAAACTTTTTCTGCACATCACATTCTCCTACAACTGCAACCACAGAGAAGACATTTTCAAACAAACTATCTTTCTAAACTGGACACAGAGATGCAACGCGGCATTACATTAATGGTGTTCTAGGTGGCATGAAAACCAAACCCAATATAGAAGACATTCAAGCTAGCAATATGTTCAGCTGAAGAGCAATGTATATCTCCTTATGTTCGGTCCTGTGCAGTATGGCTTTTCGATCATTAGCGACTTGCCTCCTGTCAGCCCACCATCTGCTTATAGTTCACAATTAAGACGAACTCAGAGATGCAGTACTTAAGCAACAGCCTTACCTGTCTTGCAGCACCCCTTAAAATTTTAAATGAAGGATATTTTAAACAAATACAATGTCTAAAAAGCCCCTACTTCAGTGGCCTTTCTCACTAAACAATTTCTTCAACTGCAGTTGTATAAAAATACTAAGTAAGTGAAGTTGACAGGAAATAGCCATGATTACAAGGCTGTCTTTGTTACCAAAAATAAAGATGTAGCTAGAAACTACATTTGGCAGAGCTTGTAGAGAGGAAACAGACACCTGTATGCAAGAACCATTGGAAGTCACTAGAGATTGTAAATAAAACAGCATTCAGTCTTTGAAAAAGATAGTACAAATAGTAGCAATACAGTTCTCTCAAAAGTTGAAAATATACAAAAATATACAAGTCTGTATTTTCTGATCAAGTCCCGATATGCAGATATTTGCTGGGGTCTTACTACTTTCCAAATAGCAATGGTGGCAGTTCAGATGTTATCATGTTACAGTATTGCAGCTGTGATTAAAGTGGAAACTAACTTGGCAATGTTTTAGTTCTTGTGGTTCCGTGGACTGTATTCCTGCCCCTGGGCCGAGTAGAAAGAATATACAACAAAAGGCTTTCTTTATGCACATACTACTGTTAGACTGAATTATCACTATTGCAATGATGAGGGATGCCTCAGGGTTACAGATACATTGTCAGAGTTGGAGAGGTTTTTTCCATTTTAATGAAAATTGCATCCAGAAACTCCAATGAAATAAAAGAATGTTGTCCTTTTCCCCATCCTTTCTTACTGAAAATAATCCCATTCTCAAACAGTTGAAAAACCAGTTCATATTATCTGGACGTCACCAAAGAATTGATAGGATATGAAGATGTCAGAGGAAATCCCAATTTTTCTTCCCAACACCCTTGATGCCTGCAATGGAAACCAGTTTCAAGTTGTCTGAGTATCTTCCATGGCACATTTCTTCCTCCCTATCCCAGCCAGGAAAATACAGAGAGGCACAGAGGTTGCAGTCTTAGCTGGCTTATGTCTGTATATATAATATATATACATCGGTACAAGCCTAGAGCTGTCTCCAGAGTCTCCTCCTCTTCTTCAACCCCATGATTTTCCATCACTCTGTTCTGGAGCCTCTTCAGGACAACTTCTAGATTAGAAAATTTTAGAATTGGTCAGCCTTGCTCAATCTCCTTTCATGGTACCCTACCATGCTCAGCCATCTATGGAATGCCATGGGGGGAGGGAGGGAGTTAACAGTGTAATTATAGAAGTGTTTCTTTAATATTGGAAAAACTATGCTTATTTTTAGGGACATTAAGCAAGACAAATCACAAACTTTTTTTGATAACAGTGTGACACAAAAGTGCTAAAAAATACTAGATTTCTATTAACCCTCTTTGAAGAGCAAGAGTGGATCAGCCTCTGAGAAAAAAGCATATGCTGGTCCAGCTGTAGGGAGAGCCAGGTATGTAACAGTCAGTTTAATCTCCCTAAGTTTTAGTGAAAGTAAAAACATTTATCTTTGTTAGTACTCTAGACCAGCCTAAATAGCAATAGAATATCAGTTGCAGAGCCACTCAAGTTGGGTACCAAAAATCAAAGAAACAAGTCGCCTTTTTAAGACACAGACCCAAATGACCTGCTTATGTTTGTACACTAAGCCAGAAGCAGAACCAGAAATGGAAGCTGTTGCCCAAATCACAAACCGGTTCTTCACCATCACCATATGTCTGGACAGGATCTTTTTCCTCCACCCTGTCAGCTGATGTGCTTTCCTTTTCTCCATTACATGGCTGTACTCAGACCACAGAGAAGAGGTTGTAGTTTCGATTCACTGGTCTTTCTTCCCTTTTAGAAAATCATATTTGCTAGTCAGAAAGTGCTGCACCTGGGACTCAAAACTCAGAAGAAAATAACTTCTGGCTCATTCAAGCAATGAAGTGTGAAGGACTATTAATTTATAATCTCATTTTAGCAGAATTCCACATGTGCCCCAGCTCAAGTACACACTGGGCAGAAAACAGAGCAGACGTCTTGGCTCATTTTGCTCCAAGTCTCCAAACTGGAGTCCTCTCAGTTTTTGAAAGAAATACAATATTTAATTTACAGTGTGTTATCAACACATATTTATGCTCTCTGCAGAAGAGACATTTCATTCTTCTCGCTTTAGACTAGCCTCTGTGAAAACGAGTGAAATCTTAACCTCTTTTTGTTTTTGTATAAGCATGCAGAGCTTCATTCATTAGTTCATACGTTTGTGCTGTGATGGCAGGTGGTCTATGCGGTATTTCTAAGATAATGAAGGAAAGTATTAAACCCTTTCATATGGACTTTCTTGAATTCAGAAATGAGAAGAGAGCACTTAAATGGTTGAGATAAGATACTAAGCCATGAAAACTGCGGTGCTTAAAAACGGGGTCAGCTTGACAAGCAGGGTAGAGAAGTTACAAGATGAGCTGCAAGGAGAAGTTAAGGCACCGTGGCAGGAGAGCCTATTGCAGCTGCAAGCCAGACAGTTGGTGCTGTAGCAACCAGTCACTTGAAACAGCTTCAGGAGAGGCTGTTCAGCGCAGCTGGCCTGGCAAAAGATGAAGTGCAGTTGGTAGGAATGCCACAGCAGCTCTGTGTGCAACAGAATTCAAGACCTGAAACCCAACAGCCTGCACAGCTACAGGTGGCAACCCATAGAATTAACAAATTTGCCAAAAAGATATATTTCAAAGATTTGCCCCAAACAAACGCAGAAACGGCATTCAGCAATTCTCTTTACTAGCACCTTCCTCATAAAATCCCTTTCCAAGAGCAACACCAATGTGAGGAATGTAGGACTTCCTTAGTAACACCACAGACACCGGCATGATGGTACTTGTGCATATCTACATGACAGATGGCATTAACCCTCATCGACACATGACTCAGAGCACCAGAGAGCCTCTCTGGATAGATATATGTAACCACCTAAATAGAGACAGTATCATAATGCACATATCTATGAAATTAAGAGTCACAGGCAACTTCCGTGGTAGCTTTCCCTAATTTTTAGTGCTTCAGAGCATCTGTACACTTGCAGTGGTTGCAGTGTAGGGACTGAGGAGCTAGCACCAAGCACAGGAGCTGCTCAGCTGCCAGAAGCAGGAAAGCTGCACTACTGGATGCTGCACGTGATCTGAAATGCCTTGTCTCAAGGTGCAGCTCTGCTACGTCTTGTTCCAGAGACTGCTCAGTTGTCACCAGTGCTGGCACTGTGCTCCACTGCACAGTGTAAACACACTTTGACTTTACAGTCTTGATGTTTGTTTACAATTCTTAGAAGTAAAATTCAGCTATGCTCTGAATTCTTGAAGAGGTAAAGTGTTTTCGGGCCAGACTATGGCCAATCTCGCCATGCTAACAGCAGTCTATGCAGCTTCTCTGCAGCATGTTACAGTTTAGGACTAATCAGACCACCTCTCGCAGCTTATTTTATCAACCTTCTGGAGGACAGAGGGATGAAAGGACATTCTCCAGAGTAGGGAGGTAGTTCAGTCTCCCTGCCCAAAGCTGTCTTGGGCTGGGCTGAGACTGCTGTTTATAATGGAACAGTATTGCCTGATCTGTTTTAAAAAAATATTTTCTTTTATTGTTCCACAAGCCATGCCTGATTTTTCAAAGTCTGACAATCTCCTTCTGTTCCTAATAGTCAAGAGTTCTGAGGGGAAAAAAAGGAGATTTTATGTATTTCACAGTTCTTATACTAGCTTTCCTCTTTTCCATTCTCCTCCACCCACTGCCATTGCACATTTTAGGTACTCTCCAATGATATCCTTGACAGAGCATTAAGTCTCAGTTTCTTCTTCACAATTCTGGCACTTCAGTTTCCCCAGACACCTGCTACCACAGCTCTGTCATTTCTCCTATTTAGTTCCTCACTGCCCAGTTTCATGGCTTTTTATTATTTCACAAAGCTCTCAGAATACAGACAATAACCTAAAAATATCTTACCATTTCAGTTAATTTCCCTTACCATACATTTCATAAAAGCAATCAGATCCTTTTCTAAATCCCTGATCTGCCTGATATAATTAATTACCTTTATCAGTATATATCCTCCTTATCTCATTCCTCTGGCTCAAGCAATAATATTCTGAAGAAATACACAGGAATATAAGGCATATCCATGCTGTTGCTTTAATGAATAGATGTTACAGTTCAAGATCACAGAAGTAAAAGGATTGTTTGTATTGCTTGAAATGTCAGCATGAACTACCAGCTATATTCCTTTTACATTACTGATACAAATAATGTTTAAGAAATTATTCATAACTAGACAGGTTTTGTCCACATATAGACCACAAATAGATAGATTTAAATATACTCTGAAAAAAAATTCCAAATTCATATATTTCCTGTCATTATTTTGTCTTATTAAAGAAATAGAAGTATGATTCACATGTACAGTCTTACAGGTATTCTCTGCTAGGTAATCCCCTTCCAGGGATTTATTGAAAATTACAGATAAACCCAAAATTTCAACAATTTCAGCTTTTAACCAAAAGCAGTACTAAACATGTATGATATACCTCCTTCATATTGGTACTTTACTGGGCTTTAGCTTTACAAAAAAAAAAAAAAAAAAAAAAAGCAGCTCTAAGAAAACACTGAAAAATAACAAATGTAGCTAATTTCAGATCACAGACCAGAGCCCTTACAGATGATGTCTTTTCAGCAATGCTCCTCTACCATCATCAAGGTGAATATACTATCAGATCCTTTGTTAACCACAATGAATAATGGGAATAAATTCTTCAGGATTAAAGACGTAAATGGCCCAGAACCAGCCTAAGTCAAACCCAACATATCAGTATGTACCTATACCTATTATGTGCGTAGCAGAGTCCACAGGATGGAACACCAGTTTCTGGGAAAGCCCCACTTTCCGTACAGATTTGAAGTGTTGTTCATTCACAACCAATACACAAAGAACATTTTGAAATGCAGCCCCATGGTGTAGCTCCAGCAGATACCTTAGGCAGGCTTAGAATTTATTCTATACCAAGGTCAAAATTTTGCTCCTTTATTACGGCATTTCTTTCTACTCTAATATTCTTGAGTATTGGCTTACTTAAAGTAAAGCAAGCCTGGGTTGGCTCAAAGGTCTAATTCATATGACATTTGTGACATTAGCCCGCATCAGGTGCCTAAGGAAGATAAGAATGAGCAAATGGGTGTGGGTGGGTGCCTCCATATGCATGTGTATGAACAGTCTGTCACTCGCTGAACTGGTATAATACCCCAATGGACCATATTGAAACAAATAAATTTACACTGTGAACTTTGATTCAGGAAAGTGTTGGTGATATCAGTTCCACCAGGAATACAAATAATAATAGAAATCTATCATTTCTTTAAAACCTCGTGATACTTTGAGGAGTCTTTTTCATAAAAGGGGAAATTCTCCTGTGAACAGAATGATGAAAGTTAACCAACCTCGAGAAAGGTTTAAGCTTGAAAAAAATCACAACCCTCAAGGAAGAGATACCTTAAAAACCAATAATTTCTCCCTGGAAGACTCCATTGTATCACTATTGTCTTCCTATTTGCTAACTAATATGAAAATTTTATAGCAAAAGCTATACAAATAATATAAACCTTATCAACAGTTTCAAATTACAAATAGTACATAGCAATCTAGCCTTCACTCATCAGTCTGTTTATAAAGATATTCCTGACTGAAACTTGTTGTGGCAATAACAGGACAATTTCGAATGTATTACATAACCCCAGGCAGATCTCTACAACATGGAGAACGTTTAAGTACCCAAGTCCATGCTGCAGATGTTGGTAAAATCCAGTAGTGTCCAGAAATCAAAAATCTTGTAAGACTATCATCTATGTATATTATTGCTAAACTACCAGTCAGAAACTTTCTTTAATCCCAAAATATTTTTGATTGTAACTTCCACAATGCAGTGACGTTCTTGTTCTCTATTAGAACAACTTATAATGAAAAGGGATAATTGTTTATGAATAAGATTACTATGTGCTACTGGAATACAATGAATATTCAAATTTACATATAAGTCTTTCTTTACCTGTAAACTTCTATCAAATTTTCTTTCTTCTTTCCCTTCTCCCCAAGTTCCCTTTATATTTTAAATCCGAAGGGATGACAAAAAGAAGTAGAAACAGTTATTCTGAAACCCAGTGTTTGATACTAAATGTAGACTTTTTTCTCCCAGTATACTCTGAGAGTAGAAGATGCAAGCTTTTATGACCACAAATTTATGAAATAACTCTTTTAAATGCTGTACTACAGCAATAAGTGCTTCAAAATAGGATATATAAAAAATAATAACCCACTCTGATATAGTGTGTCACTCCTATTCATCTGCTACAGTTTTGTAGTCTTAATGCAATTAAAGTTACCAACTGTGTAAACATATTCTTTGCAACAATTCACAAAATTTGCATTCTTGGACAACAGAAAAATTTCACGGCTATAGTTACAAGTCTGAGCAATTTTTCTCCACAGAAGAGAGCATTCCATGAAACTGTTTATCTCATTTCACAGCCATATAGCACCTTTGGTCATAAAATGTTATTATTTCAAATAGTAGTTTGCTACTTTTTAAATTAATAATATAATTTCTTTCTTTAGAAAGTCCCCCATCTCCTTGATCACTTCGCTGTCTTTTTTGAAGGCAGTATTTCAAATCCACTATACTTTTGGCTGAGAAGGACTTTTGGCACTTTTTCTGTTTGGTGACATTTCTGCTCCCAGAACATAGTGTTAGGCAATTCCAGTTATCTGAGAAACAGAAGAGAGCAGTCTTAAGAAGGTGGAAACACATGAAAACAGAAAAGACTACAGACAAAAGTATTTTTCCTGTTCCTAAGCAGGAACAGGAAAATGCTCAAGCAGCCATTATTATGGTCAGTGAAGCAGTGCAGATTACCCAATTGTGCCAGAGAAAAGATGCACCAACCCTTTTCCTTGGCTGTATGTATTACAGGCCAGTGCAGGAAAGAAGTGATTTAAAACTATTGTTTTTTCAGCATTTTCCAGGTACTGAAGGCATCGTGATATGTGTAAACAGTACCAGTGCTATACAAAAATAACCTCATTTTAGGACATCCCTTCCATTTTGAAATTTGAAAACTTTGTGCAACCTTTTATCTGCATGAATATACACAGCGATTTTGTCAGCAGGGACACAAACATATTTAGACCATTCACTACCTATGTCTGCGTTCTGACTGATGCTCAGTAGGCACATGCAGAAAGGACGGACACAAGACACTTCTCCCCCATCCTCCTCTGCCCGCTGCAAGTCTCATTCTCAGTGCCAGGGCCAAATGACCCACTCTGCTAAGCACTCCCACTAAGGCCTCTTGGGTACCCTCCAGGGTAAATCCACACCGCAAACAGGAGGACGGAAGGGAAGCAAACCTGCCCAAGGTTTAATCCAGTTGCAGCAAGAGTCGAGGAGGAAGGAGAGCAGGGTATACAAGCCCCGGAGAAAAGTCAGAAACAAGAGTGGCTTGCCAGTCTGCAAAGAAGCCCATGCCCCTACGCCCTCCCTTCCGTCGTTAGGATCAGAGCTAGATTAAAACTGGCCAGTTACAAGCACCTCCATTGCAGTCACTCTTGACTGCTAGAAGGTGATAAG
This sequence comes from Harpia harpyja, assembly GCF_026419915.1. Taxonomy (NCBI): domain Eukaryota; kingdom Metazoa; phylum Chordata; class Aves; order Accipitriformes; family Accipitridae; genus Harpia; species Harpia harpyja. The sequence continues at coordinate 29,086,316 of NC_068949.1, read as the reverse complement.
GTTTGCAGACCAAGCAGCAGCACTATTCTTCAGAGTCACTGTAGCTGTCGGTTGGCTTCAACACGGGTCACTGCCTCCAAGGCAATATGACCTCAAACGCTTTCAGTTTAACATTAAATAATCAGTCTGTCTGAAAGAGCAAATTTTATGTTTCTGTGTGCACGTGGAACAGGTGACAGTAAAACTGAAAAGCAGAAGTGCAGCTTTTTACACAGTGCATTTGTCCCCAGAGAAATAAAACACATTTGCTCCACAGGTGCTAAAATGAGTTTGCTCAGAAGACCCTTAATGAGAAAATCCTACTAAATTTACTGGTTTTACATCTTTGCCTACTCCAGAGTACATGCCTACACATACAGCCTTTTTTCTCCAGTGAGCCTAAAGACAAACCCAAATCCCGTTCAATTAAATTTAGAGTTGCATTTTCAAATCCATCTCCTACTACTATTACTATATGAACAATTTTGAATGTGCTATTTAGTATCCAAAGTGATAACAGATTAAAGCTTTAAGATTTCTAGGGCAGTTGCTAGGAGTCTTCCAAAATTAACACTGTGGCATTGAGCCATTTGACCCATAGTGACGAGACTAAAACTTCTGAAAATTAGTATTATTTAAAAATACTTGGGACAGAACAGTACCTTCCTCTCATCTGCTAAGACACAACTAAATGCCCACATGTAACTTTTTCTGTACAAGTAGTGTCTTCTAGTTTAAAACAGCTTATATGCACCCTGAAAATGGAAAAAATCCATTCAAATAGACCAGTTAATCTGAGAGTTAGTTTGAGAGCAATGCTTGGAAAGAACAGAGATGTATTATTTTAAACATGAAGCAGCAGTGTTTCACCTGTTTATAGCAATCAGTAAGTAGTAAATACAGAGAATGTCATGAGAAATCATGTTCCATAAACTCATGGTTTCCAAACACCAGCTATGGGACACTGAACGGCAAGTTAAGTAGGCAGTTTATCAACCGAAATAGAAATCGAGGGGAACCAAAACTATGTCTAAATTGACACAGTTTAAACAATAGAGTTTGAGTGCTCTTTTGGCCTGGCACCAAGTCCCACAGATTTGCATTCACAGCATGTGACAGTCTACTGCTAACCCTCCATTTCCCCTCCGCTCTTCATCCCCACAGCACATTGCTGGCATATCTTCCTGCAGATATTCTGAAAGCAGAAGAGATCAAATACATACAAAATACTTCAAAATAGCAGGCCTTTAGGAAAAATTCAAGCCTGCAACATGGCTACAGATTCCAGTTCAGATTCAGGTGGTGTGAGTTTGGGCTGTTTTCCAATTCAGACGTGGGTGGTATCAATTTGGGCTGTTTTCACTAAACTTCCACAGCCTTGAAAAACAGAACTGTAGCAATCATTTACTGACTTTCATGTGAACATAGACTGATCAAGCCAAATTCCTGCTACCGACCGGCTACATCTGCATTCACATTACACTGCTTCCATGGTTGGAGCTCTCACCTTTAGTGCTATACCAGCAGTAGCATGAAGTCGGAGCTCAAGCAGTAGACTCAAATTTTAAAGAGACCTTTACCTATGAATAAACACTCTCTTTGAAGCAATTGTCAGAGTCTGAGAGAGATTTAAGACAGTGTGTAGGTATAGGCGGGGAGAAGTACCTCTGAGCTAGGTGAAATACTATGACCTCAAGACAGTAAAATCAGACAGATATTTTTAAGTGAATTTTCAATCTTTTTACATGTTGCTCAGGAGATCTTACATTGCTGCTCTTTTGTCAGGACTTCCTGAAGGAAAAGCCAAGCAAAAGCTCACAAAGCTGTCTTTTAAAGAGTAAAATGTGCAACATCTTGTGGTTCCCCACATTGCCCGGAAGTGGGAAAGTCAAAATGAAAAAGCGCACTAGCTACTTGGCAAGACAGGTTGTACATGAAATCCACGTGAAGAATTCTTTCCTATAAAGAACAGTTGCATCCTTGACTCCTGAGTACTTCTAAGAAAAAATTTTGGCACAATCTTCTCTACTAATGTTGGAGACAAAATCATGCTAATTAAGAAGGGGTTAAGAAATGGGTTTTCTAGCATGACTGAGAGAAAAAGTAAGTCTTATATGGTAATGTTATGAATAAAATTGAAACCTTGTTATCAAATCGATTGCTTACTTCAAATCAGGTTTCTCAGCTGTTTTATATACATTGAAGGCACTAGACTGTATCTATGAGCATTAATGTAATCTGTAAAAAATAGCTTCCTCTTGAAATACTCATGCATAGCTCATTGAGATCCTTTGATGCAGCACTGTCTCCTCAAAGCATTAAAAATAAAATAAAAAAAAACATTAAAAAGATTTACTGTAAAGTGATGTTTTAAACTAATCCATTTGTAGTTCTTTTTATTCACCTTCTCATTCTAAATTTTTATGCTACATGATACAGTTTACAATTCTCTGCTTTTTATTTCAACTATGTGAAATCCTAGGAGTCCAGAAATGGCAACTGAGAGCCAAGGCTGTACCTATACACTGGCTTGGATGTTTCACACTCTTCCCTGCAGCTTGATTGCCCATCTCTCCTGTGTGCCACAGCTCCTGCCTGGGACACATCCCTCGGGTTTCTTGTCATGCAGAGAAGGCTATGGGCGGATGCTGTTGCATCACTGAGCCTCACACCACTATGCAGTCAGGATGCGCCTTTGGCTGCCAACCCAGATCGGGAACTCAAACAGGCCCCTAGGTTCCCTAGACTAAACCTAGTCATAATCTGTAACCTACATTAACACAATGGCATGAATGATCTCCATAAAAAGTGTTAGCATCAAAGCTAACACTTATTTATGAATTTAAAAGGAAGATATGGACAGCTGGTATTTTACATAATATTTAACATGGTAATATGAATAGTAGTGATATCAGTAGCTTCAGCAGGAATTCCTGACAAGCCCAAACCACACAAATCGTGTACTGGAAGGTATTAAACTAGAGAGCATTAATTTCAGTGGAAATCAGAAAAAGCAGTCATCAAAGAGAAAACTTCAGCCAAGAAAAACTATCAGTCTTTTCAGTGATAGCAGTCAAACTCTGGATTTTGCCTAATGGTTTCTCTACAATGATTGGCTCTGTACGAAGATGCTTGTTCTGATCTAGGAACACCACTTACCAAGGACCAAAATGCTTCAGACAGGTCTTCTGATCCCTTGGTTTTGTGCTACAGGAGTTTTCTATCTACTCAGAGAAGTAAAGTCAAACCATAAATTATCTTAACAATAGGGTATAGAAAACTGCAGCCCCAAGTAAACAGGAAATATCTGGCAATTCACAGCAAATTTTGACCAAATGAAGGTAGGATACTCACAGTCTCGGACACAGTTTGTTCCACCGAGTCTGGTTTTGACCATGCCTCGATGACCTCACAGCTCTTAAACAGAAACCAAACACACTGCCAGAGTGAGGCAGCATGGACAAGGAATGAGGTGGCGGGAAATAAACAGCAGAAAATAGCAGAGGGGGTAAAAAATAATTTTAGTTTCTGAACATACAAGATAAATAAGTTGCTTTTTAAAATCTTTCTATTTTTGAGCAGAAACGGAGAATTACACAGTCATATTGGGAGAGGTTCAGAAAGACAAACCCAGACTAAGCCACAACACTTGCAGTGATGAGGAAATTATGTTGCAACAGTCAGTGGCATTTAGAAAATCTGTCCAAGCATTTAGAAGGTCTTTTCCAAAATTTCAATGGCATTTTGAGCATCAAAAATAAAAAATAAAAAAGCATGCATATTCTGTGAACCATCCTGCCAAGGGAATTTACTGGCAAATCCTGCATTACCCATGTTAAGTAATGGTGCCAGGAATTTATCCTGTATCTTTTGTAGCCATATGCAGGAAAAAAAAGTTAGTGGCTATCTATGTAATCACAAAAATGGCAGAGTCTGTGTGAATGCGGGTTCTTAAAACATTAGATAAGAAAATACTATTTAGGTAAAGGGCTTGAATGATGTTGCTTCAGAAGACCAGTACTGTGGGAACAGCTCTGCAAAAAGCCTCATCCAAGATGCCAAGATATATTCTCCTGGGACACCATTATTTCCCACACCCCTGGGACCTGTCCCTCAGCTCGGCAGCGCAGGCTGGTCCAGGCTGCCAGGCCATGTCTCAGTGGGCAGCGGCACTTGCCAGCTGGTGACCGTGCATCCCACACCGTCCCTGTTGGCCCCAGATGTGCCAGGGAGCATGGACGTGGCACAGGCATCCCTCGAAACAAATGCCCCTCTGCCAAGAATGGCACTTGTGGCTGGGGAGGAAGGTTTCGTGTTAACCCTCACTATGGTCAAGATGCCACCCACGCAGTAAGAAAAATCCAAGTTCCTCTTTGGCATTCTCCAAATGAGCATATTCGGTCAAAGAAGGACAGTTGCTGGGGTTACAACCACAAAAATAGCATGACAATATGTTCGCTGCGTGCCTCAAACCTGCCACCTCCTCCAGGCTCTCCCGGGGTCCTGAAGAAGAAGGCAGGGTGTTTCCTGGAGTGGGAGTTAGTGAGGCCCTGGCCCCCCGCCTCCAGCCTGGGCCCCCGGAGACACCGTTTTGGGGTGATGAGTAACGCTTGTAGATACTAAAGTGAAGCAGGACTGTGTATTGGGCCATGTGTGTGCATGGAAGAAGGAAGCGGGCTGAGGTATGACCAGTGGACAGGCCTCACAGCACAAAATCTCATGAACGAGTCTTGTGCAATGGAGACTTTCTTAGGAGTAACTTCTTGGCAGCAGTACCAGTCTAAGCAGCCACATACCTTATTCCTCCCAGCCCGTGCTGCACCCTCACAAACACCTGTGTGCCGAATCAAATCAAGGAACCGATGCAGTTGAAACGCCCTTTTTTTGTGACTTTTTGCTAGATCGTTTGTAGTGGACTCCTTCCCCAGCCCATTTCCCTGCACAGCTACGCAAGCACGTGGGCCAGCAGATCACAGGGATGAGAGATCCTGCGTGAGCCACACTGTCACCAAGGCCTGAGCGCAGGGGACTCGGGGACTGCCCTGAGCACAAGGCAGCGGCAGCGGCCCCTCGTCGGAAGCAGCAAGGCGACAGCGCTGCAAGGACAGGCGTGAAAGCTCTCCGCACCGGGCAGTGCAGAGCATTAAAACTAAACCTGTAAACTGTTGAGTCGGGAAGAAACAAGGCGAAACCAGCACGGCAGTGCAAATGACAGGCTGCCACCAAAGATCTCAAAGGGAAAAGGTCTGGGATTTCTGTGACAGTCAGGCAAGAGGCAGCTGTTGTGTAAGAGAAATCACTGCATGAGCCTACCGAGCAAATCTCGTATTCTGATACTTGCTTAGATAGAGTGGGAAGATTATATAAGCAAAAAGCAAAGCGACGCTGCAATTTATTTATGCCCACTTCTTCACATTGCCAGAGTGTTAATTTTAACTAATTCAAAATTAATTTAATTTTCAAAAATAACTTTTAGGGAGTAAAACAGCAAAAGTGTCCAGTTCATAAACAGATACATTGCAGGGTAGAATTCCAAAGTTTTGTGTAGTAAATGACATTCAACATTATTAGGTTATTCCTTAAAGCCCACAAACTTTATAAGATACCCCAAAAGGGGCAATTTGTTCACTATGGGCCCTCCCTAGAGAAATACTGTATGCAAATATCAAGTGATTGCCCTGTTGAAAGCTCAGAGAACAAAAAAGCCATGCCAAGATCAGAGCAATACTGTTACCAAAGACATAAATCTTGTGGCAGGCTGTTTCCCCAGTCTTCTGCACTAACCAGGAAAGTCTGGTTTGCTCCTACATTTTCACAAGAGAAAACTATAGTCAGTACGATCTGGGGAGAAGACATATCCATGTGAAAATCTAGCCTAAGTGGCAATGAGAATCTCCCTAAGAAATAACGTCGGGTGTCCTCAAAACATATTGTACTTATCAAAACATATTAACATGATGCAGTTGTACATTTTTCAAAAAAGAACGAGTAGGTTTCCTGCCTAGAGCAGGCTTATCTTATAAACTAAGCTGCAGACAGGCCAAAGATACAGAAAGAGAGTGACAACAGTCATCCTCCAAAGGTGCAGAATTCAAATTCATCAGCACTTCAGGATAAAGGCTGAACACGAATATCTGCTTACATTGCCCCTCAGAAGCAACCAGCTGCCTGTAAAGTTCATCTTTAAAGAGGAAAAAATGGTTGAGCCCAAGACTAAGCAAAAAAATCCCAGGCTCAGAAGTATCAGAGCCATAAAACACAGATCAGCTGCCTACCTCTTGAGTGGGAATGGCCTCGCCCTGTGTCACTGGAAGGATCAGGGATTGCTCCTGCCTTAGTTTAAGAAACAGAGTGAGGAAACTTTTTTTTCCTTACAGTTGTATTCAAAAGGATGGGGATAACAGGACGGTTTCCTCTAGCTTTGCTGGAGAACCTCTGGGAAGGGAACGTGCCCACGGCAGCAGGTTGCTACCTGGCACTTCCTCGCCGGGAAGCGCAGCGGAGCGGGGAGGAAAGGGGAGCCAAGAGCCCACATCGGTCCCCGCAGCCTGCAAAGTCACCTGGGGCTGGACGCGCCGCTGAGAGCGGGTTACCTGGCCCTGCCACAGGCCACTGAAGCTTATCGAAATCTAACCCGCTGTAAAACCGGGGGATCGAACTGCCGGCTCGTCTTTCTCCAAGGCCAAGCCAGGGCTTCCCTAAGGCACTCCGAAAAGTCTAAAGGGCGGAGGGGATTAGCGAGGCCTTGCGTTTCCATTTCCAAAGGCTCCACCTGGGCTCCCGGTTCCGCAAACACCTGTGCGCGCCGCCGGGCCGGGCCGGGCCGGGCCGGGCCGCGCCGCAGGGGGCGGGGGCGGGGCCGGGCCGGGCGCCCCGAGCACCGGGTCCCTCCTCTGCTGAGCGCCTGCGGCTGGGACGGACGGACGGAGAGAGGCTTCAACTACCGGCACGGCAGCGGCCGGGATGTAACCCAGGGGAGGCATTGTTGGCAGACGAGTTTCCGCCGCGCTCCGAGTCGCGGCACCGGGAGGGAGCCGACCCCAGCCCGGCAGGAGGAAGCGGCCGCGCCGGCAGGTGCCGGGCGGGGACGAGCGCGGCGCGTCCCGGCGGGTGCCGGCGCAGCGCGGAGCATGGACAAACTGAACAAGCTGACCGTGCCGGCCGGGGAGAAGTTGAGGTAGGGTCTGCTCCGCTCGCGGGGCTTCTCCGCGAGTGGGGAGCGGGGCCGCGGGGTGGGGGGGGGGTCCTGCGGGCACGGCGGGAGGACGGGGAGCCGCTCTCCGCACGGGAGTGAGGCGGGATTGGGAGACTCCGAGGCACAAGGAAGTTGGCAGAAGTTCGAGAGTAAAACGGGGTCATTACTGGTCACCAGGGCGGTACGGGGAAGGGCGGAAGGTAAATGCAGGTCTGGAGCAATTAATGGGACACAGATTTCAAAGCAAAATGTGCGTCTGCTTCCTCTGCAGTGAAAAGAAGAATGTTTTTAAAGTGTCTGTTTTCAGAGCTGTAAGAAAATAGTCTTTGACTCACTAAGATGTATGAGCCTTATGCGAGTTAGAAAAAGCTAATTAATTGCTTCATGGTTTAATCAGAGTGACCTGTGAAGATGGCTTTTGCAGTTAAGTTCTGTAATATTTCCTAATCTTCGAAAGAACTGGTGGAATAGAGGGAGCTGGAAAACGGCAAACGTTCCTAAGTGAAGCAGAACGATGTTAAATACAGGGTTTGAGAAGAAAAAAGCAGCAGCTGACCATTACTGAAGTATTTTTAGTGTGACTCCATCGGTGTGCTGGTTGAGTTGGTACCTCAAGGCTCTTTCATCATGACTTTTTTTTTTCTGAATAGTTAAAAGAAGTCCTGCTTCACATTAAAGTAGCATAGAAACTTTTTCTTCCCCTGAAAATTAAGGAATACTGAAAAATATTTTTCATAAAATAACTCAAGCCCTCAATACTAATTTATAAACAATTGTCAAGTTTGCCTCTCCTCAGAAGCCTTCATGCAAATCAGAATAATCCCTTGTAAAGCTAATTTTGATGGAATAGTATTTCTTGATATCTACTCTTTCCATACTGTTGAAATATTGGGAGGGGGTGTACTTGAAGAGCTGCAATGACCCTTATATTCCTCAGCCAGGCACACCTAATAAGAGCCTAGCAGACTGCATCCTACAGCACAGGCAAGAACTCTGTGGAAGGTTCAATGGACAGGGGGAAGAAGACAGTGAATTTCCTCTTTGTTGGCAATTTATCACCTTAAAATGGTCTAAATGGTGTCAAGTGCTCAATGTTGGTCTGAACTAGCTATCTCAAGATAATAAGCTGAGTGATGGCATGGAAAGTTTGATGCCATCAAGACAGTTGCTGGTACGTAAAGAAATAAAACACAGACTCTCTGCTGTGATAAAATTGTAGCTGGGATGTGTCTTCTGCACCTTTGCAAATGACTGAAGTAGAATTACTTTCAAGTATACAGAGGGGGTCTACATGTGAGGGTTAAAATGGTCCACAACTTGTTTGTGAACCGATTCAAAAGCCCTAAACCAGAAAGGCAGCCATCACACCCCTGCTGCATCTTTACACTGGCTGACACTCTTCATCTTGTCTGAAGTTTTAATATTGTTGTAAAATAAGGAAGAGAAGGAGGTAGCTCTGCTTTCCTGTATTATCTTGAAGTATCAAAAGCTATTTCTCTCCTCCTCATGGCCAATTCACTGTAGTTGTGCAAGGAATGTAAGAGCACACATTTCTCAAACGTGTGAGTGTCCTCACTATACACAGTGGAAGGGTGTGTGCATGCTTCGATTTCAGCATGTCGAAATACGTCCTTTGGCAGAAACCTGGGTATTTGGCTACACGGTCCTACTACAGTATCAGAAATTTTAAAACTTAAGGCAGAACTTTCCATGAGTACATATTCACAGTGTAAATTTAGGACAGATGTGTAAATATAGGAAGAGATCAGCATAACATGGTGGCAGCCTTTTCTTCCTTCTTTGATACAGCCGAATACCCCTTTGCGCTATGTGACTTGTTGACAGTGCAGTTGACTTCCTGATGTAGCCTCCTTTCTGCATGGAAGACACATAGATGGTTAAGAGTTTGTACTGAATGTTACATGAACGAAATGGTTACTTTAAAAACCTACCTTCCTCCATATGCCAAGACACAATGCCAAGAAATATTCCTACCAAACATAGTTTCAATTGGTGTAATGATAGTTCACATTTTTCTAAAGACAGCTTTCTTAAAATTTTTTGCTTTGTAGCAGCAAAAATTAAAGTAGCACTGCTGTTGAGTCAGTGTCTGAGAGTACAGCTTTTGATTTTTTTTTAAGTGTAGACCTGAAAAACTAGATATTATGTGGTTTTGCGAAGCTCATCTATTCTCCATGGGTGTATTTGAGCATACCAGACCTAGCTTTCTGTTGCATTAGCAAGTCTTATGTCAGATCTGAATTCTTAACATATTCCATTTGTTTGTTTATTACAATAAGAACTGTAAGTGTTCTTATGTGCCTCTTTAACTACCATGCTGTGGTGGACGTTGTTTGCGGTTAAGTCACTCAGTTAACTTTACTATCATATAGTGTTTGTTATAAGGTATGCGCAGTATTATACAAGTGTTCCCTCGGAGTACCTTGTGTTCAAATTGCTTCCATATAGTCAGGAAAAATGAATTCCAAGGCTTGGTTATTTACCCTGAGTTGAATTAATTTATGTGGTGCATACAATACTTTGGTACTTTGAATGGTTTTCTAAAGTGTGGAGTGAATACATGAGCAATAGCCATGCTGCCATGGCAGGCTGTAGTATGCCTTGATTTCAGCCTGAACTTCAGGAAAAAAAAAATTATGCTGCAAATGTATAGATGGGTAGATGGTAGGTGGCAAACGTCACAGGAAGTTAGCAACTCAAAAGATACAGCACTAAACTTGCAGACTCTTTTGGGGTTCAACTTCCTTAGACTATAGGCTATGATTTCTGGTCTTTAAATAATTTCTAGCTGCTATATATATGACTCTGCTATAGCATCTCTTCAAACTTGCTGCATTTTTTTATTATGACCACAAACCTTAATAATGACCCTCTGCTCATAGCTGTCTTTAGCTCTGTATCACAAAGTCCTTTTCAAAGGCATCATTACCATCACCACTGCAGTGACAGGCAAACCATGGCACAAACCAGAAGTGTACCACATGCTTTCACTTGCTTAAGGTCATGCAGCCAACAACTTCCAGATTGCAGACAGACTTTTCCAAGAGCACAGTTTCATGTTAATTTCCGATGACTTCATTAATTTGCAGCAGTTCTCCCCCCCCCCCCCCCCCCAAAACCCTTGAATTCACTATCTCCAACCATAACTCCCAAATGAAAAGCAAGTGGAAAAAAAGCAATTGACTTTTTTTCTCAGGTGGGACAAGTGTGTCAGTTTATTTGCAATATTTTGTTTTAACATCCCGTGCTAAACAGGTGGGTTTAAGTCCTAATTCTGTTGAAATCAAGAGGAGTTTCCTTAAGGCCTGAATGTCTGTTAGTTGCCTATCAAATTTGAAGGTATTTATGGCTTCACTGATTTTCTACTGATAGAGACAGTTTGACTGTAACTACTAGGTCTTTTCTTTACCAAAGGATTTTCTGGTATTGTTTCCTCTTGAAAGTATGTAAACAGAAAATTAATTCATTTGGGAGTGAAAATATATTTAACTGTAAACTGATACCTTCTATGTATAGGATGTTTTATTATAGGGAATATTTACTTTTTGAGAAAATGAATGGGGAATATCTAAACATTAGGTTTGTGCTGTAAGAAAATATTTTATTACAGTAGTTCTACTAATTCCTGTTAATAGTTAATTGTAGCAAACAGAAACTTAATCTGTTTTTTCAAGTCAAATTTTAACATAGTTTATTGCATCAATGGACTTGACCAAGACAAAAGAACAAAAATAAACTCAAGGAGGAAAGAAGGTGGAGTTTCAAAGTAAGCTAGAGAATGCTCCCCATGACAGAACTGGGCGCCAAAGTCCATGTCCAACTTTAACATCTTTTCCCCTTTTTAGTTACATAGACTTTGGAGAAAAGGCTATGCAAGTGCCCAGTTACTTGTACACTGCTCAGTGGTCTAAAGGCTCAAATCAGAACTGTTCCACATATGAGATTTTTCCAGACCAACCCCTTCTAAGCTGCTCATCGCTATCTCTTCTTCACAAGTCATGGCCCCCTTGCTTCTGCTCTTCTACCTGCTCTGTTCTGCTGTCTCAAGCAGAAGTCTAATCTGCCTCCACCCTCAGACCCTAAGGACATAACAGCGGTGAAGGTCTTCTGGGATACCACCCACCCATTGCCACCTCCAGCAGCCTTCTGTCTCGGCTTCCAGTTTCTCCTGACAACTTTCCGCTGCACAGTAACACTTTGTTAAGACAGCAGATTTTGTGGCACACCCGCATTTTAGTCCAACAAAATGTAGGCTGAATGTAAGGTCACATGAAATCACAGTGCCAGTGGTATGCAGTCTTTAAAGTTGAATTTCACAGGCATAGGGGTAAAGGAGGTCACCAGCTACATTCGCCCTGCTGATAAGTACAAATATAAGTTCTTTCTGTAGGATTGTTAGGTCCAGTTTGCCATACAAAGTGTGGGATTGTGATTAAATAAGGCTGTATAATCTCTTATTTCCTCTAGCTTTCTGTCAGCTTAAACAGCTCATGAACCTCCCTCACCTCTGGACTTTGGAATGGAGTGAGATGCGAAATGCAAACTTCCCCAAATACTGCTGTAAAAATCCCTTCTTTTGCCCCCAGTGTGACTTCTCCAGTCAAATCCTCCTGTTGCTTTTCCCTCTGACCTTGCTTCAGCATAGCATAGCCTCCACTCCATTTGTATTTGTCCTTCTTTCTCTCTTCCTCTCTGCACAAGCACTTCATTCTGACAGTCCCTTTAAAGTTTTTTTTTTCTTGCTTATCAGCCTTCTTTCCAGCTATGTCATCCTGCCTAGACCAATGTCCAAGCTGCCCTAAAAAAAACTCACTTTTTTTTTTTAACATAAATTGCCACATAGTAAATTATTCTCATACAGAATTTCCTGCCTATGATGCTCTTTATAGAAAAGTGTGTTTAAGTGTGACTGTGATCTGTCTGTGTTTTAAATGAAAATATGGCAACGTGGATAAAATGATGCAGTGTAATATTGAAACTATGGTGAAAAACCTTGGTTTAATCTCTGTATATAGGTAGCAGTGTAAGAGTATAGTCTGTTCACAAGATCAGCTATGCTTATATAGTACCTATAGTTTCATTCTACTTGTGCTGGCAAAGTTGTTCAGTCACTGCCATAGCTTATTCCACCACTGCCTCATATGTACACTCTTCCAAATAAAATAATGTCTTCTAGTGACATTGTAGTGTTGCCAGAATAACCGTCTACAGTAAGAGCATTTGCCAGCTGTAGCAATCACAAATGACAGTCTTATGCCTGTGACTGTCAGTTATTCAGCAGAAGCTAGTAATTGAAATTGGATCTAAAGATTTGCCTTTTTTTTGTTTTGTTTTTTAAGTCAAATAATAAATGACCAGTAGCCAAGCAAATAAACCAATAAATTAATTTTCTTGGCCATGGAAAAAATAAAACATTCCAGCAAACTTGGTATAACCATTTTTCACCATTTTCACCATAGTTTAAAACTATACCCCATACAGCTGTGCAGACAGCTAGGTATTAAATCATAATATGACACTGCAGGTAGCCAGTGATATGTTGATCCCGGAACAAAACAGTTTTGTGTTTTACAGAATCATTCAAAACCTACATACTGCACACTACATTATAATGTGATAGATGCTTTTCTTTTGGAAGGCAAATCTTACAATCGTAAAATGTTGCAAAAAAGCCTTCCACGCTGTTATGGCTTGTGTCAGCCATAACTGTGTTGGAAAACAACATTAGATTATCAAGAGGGGGAGAAAGAGTTCCCACATTGCTAGAAATTGCTATAAATACCTCTTTATTTGAAAATAAGTATTGGTTTTAGTGGCCTCCTTTCTCACCTTGGAAAATGCTTCTGCCATTTGATTATCTTTCTGAGAGCTGTCTGATAGTCTTTGGAGGCCAAGCTCTTGTAAGTCAACAGTTAAAAAAGTTCATGAAGAGAAATGGAATCAAGTTTTAGTACTGCTTTTGGCGAATTTAGTTTCAGAAAACCATTTAACCTGATCAAAACCTATCTTCAGGGTTGTAACAGGCCAGACAAGATACAACTGGAACATTTTTAAATACCCTAAGAATTCCCTTGGTTTTGCTTTCTGTTTAAAGGATGAGTGAAATCTGGAGTTTCAACACTGCAGGCAGTTCCAGCATTGTGACCAAACCTAGAGGAAAAAATAAGATTTCAATTATCTGCAGAAGAGAAACTGAAAAAAATTATAACTTGTACAGTTCAGATCATTTTACTTAATGTTCACAATGTTACATTAACTGAAATTTTTGACATTTAAAAAATTTGAATGTTTCCTTTTAGTTTGTTGGACCAGTACAGTTCAAGATGAAACTCAGCTTCTCCACTGTAGCACATTACGGTATGCACACTGCAATGAGGGAAATTTGTGACCCACTCTATTTGATGTATTGAATGGAAATGCCTCAACACTACTTCTTTCATAGGTGGAGTTTGCCTGCAGGAATCAGTTAAAAGTAATTTTTAGCCATCTTCAGATGGCTAAATCACCTTCTGCAGGTGATTTATAAAGTCCCTCATCATTAGAAAAGAAAGAACGTATCTACTTACTACATAGGGTTTTTTCCTTATATGTTTTATGTGGTTTGTAAAATGATTGCTGCATTAGAGGAGTGATTTTAGTTTTATATAACATCTTTTATAGTCTAAATACCCTAAAGCATGTTACAATATGATAGATAAGCAAATATTTCTTTTAGAAAGCAAATATCACTGGTTTTATGTGCTCAGCAGACAACAGAATTGGAAAACTGATGGAAAATAATGTGACAGTATTCTCATTCAGCGGTAGGAAACCATCTTCGATTTTTGGTAGACTGTGAAAGGACTTTACATACTGTGTAAGTAAGTTTGTTTTGTGACAGTCATAGTAAATGACTGAGGGGTAAAAGAAGCTTGGAAATTCTGTTAGCATCTTTATTCTAATCTGTTAGTATATATGTTTTGGACAAGGTCATTTTCCAGATCTAAGCAAAGCCAGATGTTCAATGCTACAGGTTTATGACTTCAATATAAATTATATGCTACACAGTAAATACTTTAGAAAGAATTAAAATAATGGATCCTGAGGCAATAATATGAAAAACATGAGTATATATTTTTCAGGCTTAATGCAAGGGCAACTGGGTGAAGTAGGCTATTAATACAAGTGGCTATACTACATGGCTAAATGATTCCTTCATGTCTTAAAATATAGACACTATAGGCATCTCTGCAAGAAGCACACAGGCAGCTAAGTGCTACTGAAGCTGTAGTTACATGGCCAATTTAACTTAGCATAAGTCTGAGCTGCTGCCAAAAGAGTAGGTCTCTTTGTTCCACCCTCCCGATGCCCCTGCTTGCCCTGCCCCTCGTCTCTGCCCGCACACTGGCACTAGGGTTCCCACGACCATGTGATAAAGCTGGATCTGATCCTGCTGGTATCTAAATTGGCAAAAGAAAAAAGAAGCTAGTTTCCCAGCTGGAAATTCCATGATTCATCATAGCTGGGTAAGCACCGAGGGCAGAGAAGAGCGAATTTCCCCTTTCAGTGGCAGCCCATGTGGGCTCCATTAAAGTGGCCATATAACCCTAGGGACCAAAATACTTCTCCAAAGTTCTAAAATTTGATAGACTTCAGAACAAAATAAACAAAACAGGTCCATGAGTAGCCTATACTAGATCCCTGCCAGTGCTATCCCACATCTGTGGTGGATATGCTTCTGTAGCTCGAGCCAAAACACTTTCAGCCCAAGTACAGCAGTGTGTGTTAGTCTTAATCAGATGTGTCAAAAAATGTGTCCATTATCCTGTGCCCCTATCATTTTGATTCTAAACAGGTGATAAAATCACTTCAGCTAAAGTGAATGTAATGCTAAAGGCATGAAATACAACATCTGCAATTTTTGCTATAAGCATTACATGACTTCAGAAAAAATATAAAGAGGAAATTAGTTGCTACATTTCAGTTGCTAATGGGTAAGAAAAAAACCTGAAAGTCAAAAAGTTATGCTTTAGAGAGGAACAAGAGAGAGTTCCCGTCTCCTTCCAACTCGGGCACTCCTGTAGAGAAACTGACTGGGAGAGGGAAAAATCTTGTCAGAGAATGGAAAAGGAAGTACTGGGTCGCAAAGGACAGTTTAAAAAACATGCTGAAAGTCTACTTACGGGGTTTTTCCTGTACTCTTACTCATGCTGAGCAAGTATGAACAGAACCAATAATGCAATACATTTTTAAGACAAATTTTGGCTCTACAAAAAGCAATGCAAATTTATAACAATCCTAAAATTAGTGCTTCTCTTAACTTCTTACATCTACTTAGTGTATCTAGAACCTATATACATAAAAGCTACTGCCTTGGAACTGACTTGCAAATATTGGGCAGCATTAAGATATCTGGGGTTATTTTGTCTCTAGGAGTAGACTAATGGGAGTGTTTAAAGTTTAATGCCATATCTAGAAGCTCTGCTCTGTTTTATTTGACTGTCAGAGCACTATTTGGTAGAGCAAATGCAGACCATTATGCATATAAATGCACTTTTGGTTTAAGGGGAAGAGTTAAGAGGCTGTTTAGAAAAGCCTCCCTTTTCTCTAGTGCGCACAGCACCTTGCCTTCAAGCTATTGAGCCCACGAAGTTTTCCAGCCCAATGAAAAAACACACCATTTTTTTAATCCTTTCACAGTCTATGAACTTACTGGATTAAAATCACTAAATTAGAAATGTGTTTTAGCAGCAATCTTAAATGACACAAAGACACTGATGAAGACTGCACTCAGATGATTAAGTAAATTTACTCATCTCGTGTCAGTGCTTCTATGCCCATGTTAGCAAGACCTTAACACAAAATTTAAGTACTTACCTAACTGTAAGGTAGTTGAAGTTAGACATGTGCTTAAACATCTGGCTAAATCTTGATCAAGCCCATTACGTAGTTACACATAGACTTTTTCGATGTCCTTCAATAGGTGACCAGAACTAAAATGGCAGATTTGAAATTTGTGGAAGGGGTAAAAGAGGAGCAAACCAAGAAAAACTCGCTCTGTTGGAACACCAAATCAAAATTAAGCCTTCATCTTCCTGTGTTCAATTCACTCAGTTTTCTTTTTCATTCACTTTCATGTCCTTCATGTGCCTGTAGTAGTCTTTCAATGTACATGCCTGCAAGAATGACAGAAATGTTACCTCACCTTTCAAAAAAATGCTTGTAGAATTGTGACTAAAAGTAATGTTACCACTGAGAGGTGGTAATTTTCTAGGTCTGTACCAAGTCCTGTCTTTATTCACTTCCCTGCAATGACTTTGTACTTCCTCTTTTTGGTGAGATATAGAAACCACTTCACTCGTTTAAATTTCTGTCCTTGCTCTCCTTCACCTACCAGGCTGTAGGGTACTAGTCCTTCAGAGAGGTACAGTGCTCAGTTTTACCTGGAACTGTATTTTAGAGTAACCTAATACGTTTAGTTTCCTTCTGCTGCTTGCAGACCTTTCAGAAAAATGGAGTAAGCCTTGTTAATGTAGCTTCTGTGGGGGTTTTTGTTTTTTTAATGCATAAGCTCATATCCAGACAGATGGTGCATAAAAGGGATCAGTTAACCAAAAAGACTCAGAACGCAGCAGGTCAGTTACAGAACAGAAAATATCTTTTAACTTTTTGAGTCAAGAAATGACATGCAATACTCACTTAGTATATCATAATAGCTAATTACTTTCTCTACTACTTGCAGTATCACTATTACTGAGTTGGGATAGAGGGAAGAGCAAGCTGGCTAGGAGGGAAAAGGTGTCCAAACCTGAAATCCCTTCAGCTGTTATTAAATAGCTATATTTTCAAAAGTTGTACTAAAAAGTGCCTGGCCATCACTCCTTTCTGATATTCAAAAACAGCTGTGAAGTCCCCAATAGCAGTAGGAAAGGTAACAGGAACCAGGTCTAACTGTTCTTCTCGGCTAAATAGAAGAAAATGGTAATTGCAAAAAAATACTGTATGACTTAAACACGTGACATCTTTGGTATTAATATACTGTCCATATATACTCAAAACAAGCCTCAGCCTTGATCTAAAATGAGGAAGCAGTTGCACCAAGCATTTGGTGTCATTGATAGTGCTTTAGTTGTCTCAGCCCCACCGATAAATCTGCATAGGTTCTTTCAATTCACAGAATTCCCAGTCACCTCAAAGTAATTATACTATTCAATTTCATGTTAGGGCTGATTTGTGTCAAAGATGTATTATGCCTTTACATGCTACATATTTTCATTTGCTCAATCTATGTTAGTGCTTACTAATACAAGAGAGATTGACAGCTGCTTTGTGAAGATTACGTAGAGGGCATATGAAGATGAAAAGTATAATCAATATTTAGCCTTTCTGTGTTCTGTGTGTACCATGTAAACACTCACCTGCTCTAGTTATGGGGTTTGCCTCTAGACAAAATAGTGGATGATTGAAAAGTGAGCAGAATAGGATGTTATTCAGACTTTAAAAAAAAATCAACACCCTTGACAAAACTAAACTATTTATAGGCATTTCCTCTTGCGCATCTCATGAACACAGCAGAAGACAACTCGTTGTTCCTTCTTCCTCTCAGATAGGTATCTGTAATTGACTTCTCCCCATAAGCAAGCCTCTTTCAACTTTTCTTCACAGCTTTGATACAGCTTTACGGATAAAGATCAAAGGCTCAGTGCCTTGAACTGATGGTTTGGTGTCACAGGTTACCACCTCCAGCTCCAAAGTTCCTCCCCTCCTGTCATGAAAGGCATTGCAGGGGGTGGGCTGCAGTAAGTCCCCAGAGTGGATGAGGGGCAGTAACCCCGTATCTTAGACCAGCAGCTAACTGAAGCAGTTTATCTGATTGCACCTCAAGAATTCAGCTATGTGTTTATGCATTACACACATGTAACAGTCATTGAAAACATCAGCTCCAACCCAGCCAGCTGATGCCAACCTTCATTTCCTTGCAGAGGAATTCCATTCTTGCTGTTCCAGGTAGCGTATGATATAGGGGTGTGTGCATGTGGAGATCTGAAGCACCTGAAGGAGGCCTAATGAGAGGAAATAGATGCTTTCTTTATTTGGGAATTTCCTTTTGCTTTCTACTGAGCAATTAGAAGGGAGGTGGAAGGGGGTAGAGTTGTTTTATATAATTAATTGGGTTGGTTTAGATGTACAAAACTGGCAAGTAATATGAAAATACATCTTATGAAGACACTCACCCAGTTCACTGAGATCCATGTTCTTCCACAATGACTGTGTCAGGAGCACTGTGTTAATGGAAGCCTCTTGTAAGAAAGGTGGTACTTTTCTTGTTCGTTAATTTAGTTTGAGAAGATGGATCAAGATAAGAGCTTCAAGCTTTTCACAATCTCAAGTGGTATTTCTAAAAATCCCCTTCTAGGTGAACAGGTTCCCCCCCACCCCCAGCAAGCAAGAGTATTCCCTTTTGTCCAGAAACAATAACTCACTTAATTGGTCACCTGCACACCTGTTTATAAAACTAAAGGCTAATAGAAACACAAAATAAAGACCAGCTGGGGAGAAGGTGGTGGAATAACTGTGCTGTGAGAAGCAGTAAAGGAGGGGGCTGGGCATGCTGTTCCTCCTTTAGTTTCATGTTTTAATGTGGTTTTTTGAAATAAGAGGTAGCTGTAGTAATGTTTAATTTTCTGCTCTTTAAGTTTTGTTTTTTATCTTCTAATAACTCAGCTTTTATTCTCCAAATTCCATTATACTCTTCCTTGCTTTCTGTTTTCTTTTTTGTGGTTCTTTTCTGTAAAACTTTATAGCTGAAGCAGGTGGGGGGTTGGGGGGATGTTTTTGGTTTGAGTCTAAATTTGTACTTACTAAATCCCATTCTAGGTTTCCAATGCTAAGCATTTGAATTTGCCTGAAAGACAAGAAATAACTACTTTTTTTTTTTTGTGGTCATCTGTTATGCTGCCTTTCTCAAGACAAAAATGAGGGCTACACGTAACTTTAAGTGAATGGAGGTAGTAATGATCTGCAGAAAATGGGAGTTTCTAGACACAGAACTACAGGGTGCCCTGTCAGTGAGAAACAGATGTACCCAAAAAGGTATAAGAACTGAAACTGGAGTGCAAACTGATTTACAGTGTGATGATTTTTTTTTAAATTATTATTA
This sequence comes from Harpia harpyja, assembly GCF_026419915.1. Lineage (NCBI taxonomy): Eukaryota > Metazoa > Chordata > Aves > Accipitriformes > Accipitridae > Harpia > Harpia harpyja. Next base: position 29,066,982 of record NC_068949.1, on the reverse strand, counting down.
CTATTTTGAAACTAATTCAGCTTCATCAGTTAAAGATTTAACTAAGGAAGAATTAAGATTTAAACTAAAATTTAAAGGAGGAATATGCAGGTCACTTAATATTGAATGTGTCAATATTGCTTACAAAGCTTCCCTTGCAGACCTGTCTGAATATATCCTGTTCAAAATTCTGCCCTTTTTTAACTAAAGAAACTGGTCCGTGAGCGCAGATGGGGATTTTTCAAGGGGCAAAACGGATAATTCAGACAGTCCTATAAGCACCAGAAATTTAAGGAGGCGTAATTCTAATCCTCCAGATACACACAAATAAGTATGCTTGTAATATAGAAAACTTCCTGTGATTCATTTAAAACTGGTTTTTGTTTTGCCACCACTCCCTACTGACGCTGCAGTCAGCCCTGTTTCCAAAAACATTATCAGCACCACTCCCGACTGCAAGCGCACACATCTGTGCTCACAGCCAGATGCACTGAAACAACCATGCCCAGTCTTCCCACCCTGGAGACCATGTAATATATTCTTACAGCAGAGGGGTGTCACTCGCTATGGGCTGTCACTCGCCACCTGACATAGGCAGCTGTACAGCTAAAATACTGACAACCGATGTGCACACTGAAGGTCCAAAGTACTGGATTCACTGTTCACACAAGTGGGTGAACCGTGCCGTTCGTGTACACAGGAGATCCCTCTCTGTTCCCAGGAGCAGGGGGAGGCTGTGGCCACTGAGGAGCCATTCATGCCAACTGCTCTGAGCCACAATATACATATCTACATAATACATATTTGTAAATGTCTTCACAGATTTATAATAGTGATAAATACAATTTCTCAAAAATTAGTCTAAATGGTGGGAGAATTCCTTATTACACAGATCTGTCTGAAATTAAGACAGACTCCTCTTTCTCAAGTCTGGGGACTTTGTACCTCATCTTGCATTTGAGTTGAAAGCTTATTACTCACTTTATTTTTCTTCATGTTATTTATATTTTTCTCTTTTCTAAAAAAATTATTTTAACTTTGGAAAGCTTTTGTGGGATACCTTGTATGCAAAAGAGCCAGAAGCTTCCAGCTGATGTTTGAGTGGGGATGTGTCACAGGCCAGGCTCACCCATTGCCCTTCGCTTGACATACATTCTGCATACGCTGAGCTGTGACCAGATCAAAGAGAAGGTGGTTTTGTTTCAGTTGTTTTATCTCAAGGCAGCTCTGCAGTCCTTCAGCATGGCTAGGTATTTTGTGACAGAGCAAATCCTTCTTTCAGGGTATATTGTATTTGCAATGGTAAACCCTTCCACCTTCCTTTACATGGGTATCACAGCTAGTGACCCCTCTGTCAGTACATCTGATAATCCTGAATTGCTGGAGGTCAAAATTGACAAGATACGAAAAATAGCAACACAGGGCTAAAAGGTGCTTCCTTTTAGGATTCATCGAACAGTCTTTTTTTGTTATTTCCTCCAACATGTAGACTTTCTGATGTATTTGTAAGAAACCTCAAATTTTTTAGAAGCACCTAGAGCCAAGGCTTCCATCTGCAGAAGTTTGAAAATCTATCCTGTGTGCAGTGAGTCCCTGATCAAAGGGTCCCATCCAGTCTATACCTGTCACAATTAAACCAGGTCTCAAAATAGCTATCTATTGCTGAAGTTTTTTCAGAGATTAACAGTGACACAGATGGCACCTTTATCTGCAAGCCTGATTTTACATAAACAGCTCTCAACCAAGTTGAATGAAGAGTTGGTGCTTGTAGTTAAGAGACTACTCTTAAGTTTGACCTCTTAATTATCTTTAATTACATGCAATGCAAAGTAAAACTAGCATTACTTATTATTTTCATTTACAGTATTAGCTGATTGAGGTCCTTGAATGTTTCTAGTATCTGTTCATCCCAAGAGAAAAACTAGAGAATAAACATTAGTTGGTAACAAGGTCATGACTCAGATGTGTTGTGAAGAAAGAAGGTTGTAGTTATGTACCTGAAGCAAGGGCTGTCTACATTGGGCCATGGTAGCCTCCATTTCCTAGATACCCTCAGGGCTGCTGCTCTGGTAAGTTTCTCCCACAATGAACCTCTTTACTTGGAGTATTGTCTTAAGTAAAGTATTTGAGAGCTAGACAAAAAGTATTTGAGAGCTAGTCAGATACGCAGATCCAGGTAAACTGTTGCCCTTTTGTGCTTCACTTTCCTCATCGCTCTGGAATGGCCTTTGGGCTTGGGTTTGAGACCCTTAAGATTTGGAGAATCCTCTTGCTATAGGCTTTGCTATCTGCCTCTCATGTTTTCTACTGTCTCTCTAAAATCACAAGTCAGACAGCTCTTTGTAAAACTTGTCAGTTATAGCCTATTATATTGGCTGGCACCTCAAGAAATCTCAACCTCTAGCTAACTGGACAGACTGGTTTTTGCAGCTTGTTCAACTTCATGGGTCAAAGGGGATTCCACTTGAACTGGAGGTCATCCATGCCTGATGACTTCCTACGCTTACCACTATAGAGTGCTCTGGTTATCTGCTTACTCTCACAGGCTTGATACAAGTTGAGTTGTCCGGAGGCAACAAACTAAGTATTCCAGCAGTTCCTGCAAGAGCTACGTACCTTAAAAAATTCACACGAATACGTATTAGCTACTCCCTAATTTATCACAATTTGTAATTAGAAAATGAAATAGCTCCAGAAAAAGAATGAGGAAGAAGAGACAGAGATTTTTAGGAAATTTGATTATGCAAAAATAGGAATGTTCTGATTTCAGTCCATCTGCATGGGAAAAATAATTGATCACACCAGTAGCAGCACATGTGATTATTTCTAATTTAAATGCATCTTTTTTAAAAAATGGAAATATATATTAAAATGTTCTTTTAAACTATAGCCTTATTCAGTGCACGTGGAACACCTGTGATAGTCTAACCAATTCACCTAAATATGATCAAATGAAAAGCAAACTGTTCTGGGTACTCGGAGTTATGAATTTTGGGGTGGGTTTTATTTGGGGGGGGGGGGGGGGGATTTTTTTAGAGACCAAAGTGACAATATAAAATCAGTCACATGAAAAATGAAACACCTTTTTTCAAAATAAAGCCATAATTTTGCTATTGTAAAGATATATTAATGTCAGAGATGAGCAATAAGCAATATTCAGCTCTAAATCTACAGTTAGATTTTGGGGGGGGGGGGGTCCTATCTTTAACAAACAATAAATACAGGAAGAAAAATAACTGATGCTTATGTGCATTTCTAATTAAAGGCTGGAAAGCCTTTTATGAAAAGGACACAAACACTTGCAAACAACCATTCTCCCCAAACTAGAACTAAACCATTTAATTCTCCCCTCATTCTTTTCATTCCTCAATACTTTTCATTTATAGACACTGCCAGGTGCCAGCTGGGGCACAAGACAGAAACAGTAAACTGCAGAACATGGCTATTTGTGATGTTTCAAGCATAACCAGAAGCTGAATCTATTAGGAAAAAAAACCCAAACCCCCCAGAAAAGCAGAAGTTCTTCTGAGATCTTCACCCCAGATCTGCAGATTTAATGTATCTGCTTAGTTTAGATAATAATCCAAGCTATTCTTATAGATGTAGTGCATTGTTGCAGGAAATCTCGAAACATTTTGCTGTGCCCCTGTTTCTCTCACCTGTAAGTAATTTATTTTTTTGTATCAGCAGGTAACACTATATCCTTTTGCTGTAAATTAATAGTATTAATTTTGAGCAAAAATTAAAGATGTGCTTGTGAATTATTTGTCAGTTGATCTCATGATTTCTTTCTTTTTTTTTTCCTGAGTTGAGAACCTAAAAAGAATAAGTTGAGTTGTTTTTTAAGTAAAACTGGGCAAAGATTTAGGCTCTAGGAATACTCTTTAAGTATCAGACCCATGACGTAGCCTGTCAGGGCAGGATATTTCACGTTGTTGTATTACAGGGCTGCTGAAAACATGGAATATCCTTCAATTCCAGCTGACGTAATGAAAGGATCAGATTTTTCTGTTCTGTTAATAAACATCATTAAGACTAAAATTAAGCTTTGTTATTTATTTCAGGATTCCAGAAACTTACAAGTACTCAGTTATTTAACTGTTCTTTTTAAGCAAGTCTCATAAAGTGGGATTAATTGTCACTAACTACCACAATGACTCTCAAATCAGTAGCAGAGGTAGGAAGGTCCCTTTCAGCATAAGCCTGATACTCAGCTGCTACCTGATGCCTTGAGTGGCCACATGTCTGCTCAGCCTGAACCAAAGACTGCAGACAAATAATCACATCATGTTAGTGCAGTTATTTCATCATTTTTGTTTAGCTAATTCTCATCTAATTCCAATTTAATTTGAAAAAGCTATTTTAATTTTTAAGAGACAGCAGTAATTACTAATGATGAAGCTGGAAGATAGGTTTTTTTTAGTGAGGCTCTATGCATTACTCAACCTTCTGAATAATAAGGTTTCAAGTTTAAAGAAAGCTTTAAAAAAGGGAAAGAATACTTTGATGTTTTTACTTCTCTTTGTAAGCAAAGCTTCCAAGAGTCTTTTCGTAGCCTGACTGTGCATCAGAGATGAGGTAGGCAAGACTAAAATGTGGAATGACAGACAAAACAAAGAGTGGAAGGCAAAATTTTTAAGCCCTTATTTGAAAAAAATCATTGCTTTCCTTTATTGGTTGTGATAAAATCTTCAGCTTAGGTCTAATAAAAGATACTTAGTTTAGGTAAACAGGAAGAACATAGACTGTGTGAAGAAACTAAAAGTATATATGCATTCTATAGAAGTTTCTAGTATGACCAGACTTCCAACAGGTTTCACTATAAAATCAGTCTTTTGCAGGAAGTTGTATCTGTGTTCCGGATGTTGACTTGATTTTAGTGGTGTGGTTTTTTAAATGAGAAGGGAGGTGGGATTCTAAATGATACTTGCTGAGTGAAAAATAAGATATTCAACTTAAATTGCCTTGATAACCAGTAAAATTTTAATGAGGTCAGTGCAGCTGACGAATAAAAACAATCTATGATTCCAGATACCAGTCTATGTAACTGGAGTCCTGAGATCAAGAGTTTTTACAGCTAAGAGTCACGGATAACTCTAATGGTTTCTCAGGTGGCCTGGGCCTGGGAATGTATCATTTTTCCCCTTGCATTATAACTGCAAACACTGTGGGAATGAGGTAAACTGGCCACTGATAAAATTACTCCTGTAAGGTCAGAAAGCAGAGGGCATTGCCATTATAGCTGTGGAGTGTTGTAAAGTCAGTTCTGAACAAAATGTTAACACTGAAATATTCTAAACTATTAATTTAGGCAATGGTGTTCTTTTCTGATGCACTTACTCTTAAATCGATTGTTTAAACTGGACTTAATTGTATTAAGGAGAAGGATAACACAAATCATGCCAAAGAGCTCTGTTAAAAAGGGAGGAAAACTTCATACACAAATTATTTAGCAACTAAACTACTTATTGAACTTATATTAAGCATTTCTGATGTGTGAAATGTTACTGGAAATGCATTTCCTATATTTTTCTTAATTTATGTAAATGGGTGTTCAACTACATGGTAATTTTAATGCTTGCTTTGTTTATTATCTTACAGGAAGCTTCAAAAGATGGTGCATGACATCAAGAAAAATGAAAGTGGGATAATAAACAAGTTCAAAAAGTAAGTTTGAAATGCTAATCGTAGTTTTATCAATTTGGGGAAGTTCACATTGCTAGCACAGTGTATAGTACTTCAGTGATGGGACCATGTTAATCTAGAGGGGTATACTTCAGCATATGTAAAGAGCCTCAGTCCAGACTGCAACATGCAGAATTGTCATTAGTATTAAGAGTATCACATAGTAGTTGCAGAACTGGTGTCCAACAGGAGGTTGTGTTTGTAGCCCTAAAAAACAGTATTTGGGTAAAATGCATTTTTCTTACATATTCTTTGGGAATCATCATCGCTTGTTGTTTGGGTGTGTGCCTTTCTCCTCAGGCCACTGTTTAGGCTACCTGCTGCAATTAAGTTTTCATTTGAGCTCTACCTTGAACCAACTGGTCAAACATCATAGTTAGAATTCCCACAAAAATGTTAAGTCCTCCTGTGTTTCAGTCGCATAAAACAAACCCCAGCATTACCTAACATCCTTATTCCATTAAGAAGTGCTGAACAGCATGCATATTGATGTCACGTGCATATGAGTATCATAAAATATTCATGTGTATTTATACATAGAAAGAAATTCCAGTAATTCTGCATCCTTGTGAAATGAATACACTATTCACTGTTTCCAGTCAAACATCTATTTAAACCAATTAGCTATTTAGCACACTTTTTCTTTTTCTTAATGCAATAGCTCATTTGCATTGAACTTCCATTTGGATGCGATTTTCTCATTCAGATGTCTTTCTTTACATGGGTCATTGATGACAAAAGTACTAAGTACTTTTAATTAGTACACAGTATCTGCAGCGTTTCCAGGACGACCATATTATATTCTAGAAATACAGCTCTTGTACATAAAAGGCACATACAGACATTGTTTAAAATTGTTCTTATAGAGCGACTGTGATGGCTCAGTTCAAGGAAAAGGAAAAGTATGGTTTTAACAAGAGCTAATGAAGTGATCAGTAGGCTGGTGGGAGAAGCAGTAGGGCTTTGCCTGGTTTGGCTATGCAAGAGCTCTGGAAAGCTGGCTGGCTCACTTATTGCTCCTGCTGCCAGCCCAGGCAGGGCTGGTGTTTGTGGGGCAGCTGCTATCCCTGGGAGAGGAGGGGGATACACTTCTAGGAGCAGCAGCAACCACCTGGCTCTCCTGTTGCACAGGCAGGAGGAGTAACCTTGGGCTGCAAGACCTCTTTGTGGCCTCTATCACAGTTGTGTTTCTGTCCACAAACCTTAAGCAGGCTCTGATGGTAACACCTGATCTATCAAATAAATTCTTGAGATCGCTTTTTTTCCCTTTACTCATCCTCTTTCACTCTAGCACTGCTGCAATTCACAGTAAATCACAGTCATGTGGTATATGTACTTGTTATTTCCACATAAGCACAAAGGCAAATTTTTCCCTAAAATGACCCTCTTTCAACTACTTGGATCTTTAATTTAATCTATGTGTTTGTTTTTAACACAGTGTGTATGTAAACAGACCACTGTGTTCAGAGATCTGTCTGCAAAAAACCTCATAGTTTCACCGGGTACCTGCTCTCAGGGAAGAGCTTCTAAGCTGTCAGGGCTGTTGGTGGGGTTTGGGGAGTGGTGTGAGGAGGATTGGGTTTTGTTGGTTTTGCCGCCTTTTAATAATGGGTGGCTTCCTACTTCACAGTAGTAGTTTAAGTTAATGTTGCAGTGGGTCCAGTTCAAATGCCTCAGAGAGGAAAGCAGATGGCAGAAACAATAGAAGCATCTCAAGTTTATAATTTGAAGCAACAAATTGTCTCCCATAGTTGCCTGGACATGAATTCTGCTCTTAATCAGTATTGCTCTGACTGTGTATCCTTCCTTGAGAGTAAGAGGGGAAGGACAGAAAAGGGAAAAATAACAAGAACTAAATGTAACTGAAGCTGGGAAGGTCAGAGGTGCCATCATTAAATGTCAGATACAAGATTGCTGCTGTAACACTGCAATTCTTTGATTCTCTCAAGATTAAAAAAAAAAAGCCACAAAAAAGAGCAGGCTCATAAAAACTCTCTTAATGTATGACTGCAGCATGAGGCTCATGTTTCACCTCCCCCAGCTATAAGAATACAAATTGAGATGTAGAAAAAATACATATAATAATCTTCCTGATACTTTTATGGTTCATCTGAGTTATAGTAGTCTCTTCTGCAATGATGAAGATCAGAAACTTACTCTTATGTTTTTAAAAAATTGAAGGAAAAATTCTCACATTTGCGCATGACTTAAGAACTCAAATCTTGAACCCAGCACATAATGAGACTTGCAATAAAAGCATGAGCTGACAACACTGATAAGGATATGTACAAGAGATGCCAAGCTTTGCAGAATTAGAATTGGCTGTATTCCTCTGAATGTGCCCTTTGGGGGCTTTTTGTTTGATATTTAGATGCTTTTTCTAAAAAATGTGGTTATCCAGTTGATCACTTCCTCCATATTAGTTACAGCATTATTTTATTAAATGTCAAGGATCTAAACATGACTGCAGCAGGAAAAATTGTATTAAAAAATTGGCTTTATGTAGCACAGATTTGGAATTTGTCTGTATGCTGGAAAAACATTGTTTTGACTCAAATTCAAACCTATTATAAGTAGAAATAATTTTAGAGAAGTCAACTAGCATACTTGCTTATCCCAAACCTAAAGTTGTCACACATGTATACTGTAAGCCTCTGTTACTGAAACTGAAAGAATGATCAAATACTGATGAAATACATTTGACATATTGCCAGTATTTGTTAAGACACTTTTAAAATCTGGATTGGCTCTTGATTATGCAGAAAAGTAAGATAAGTTCTTGCATCAAGTGTCTTGCTCTCCATTCTAGTTCATCTGCGGGGTGCAGGTGGGGAGGGATATGTCTACCATCCATGTGTGTCTTAAAGGTCTGCAGAAGGAAGTCTTGAACAGTGGTGGTTAACAGTAAAGAAAACTACAGATTGTTTCTTCATTGCTTAAAAGTTCCTGTTGTTTATTCCCCATACTGACTTAAAATTTTCTGCCTGTAAAATATTGCCCACTGCAGGATAGCATTCACCTGCTTGCCCTTAATCACATGCAAAACTGTTTACAATACTGGACTCCCAGCTGCTGTGCAGATCATGATGTCAAAGAGAATTATGTACTCGGGTGTAGAAGCAATTGGTACAGCCAAAGTTGTATAAACAATGATTGCTGGGGGCATTTTTTCATATTCACGTCCTTGGTAATATAGAACAGGGAAGTAAGAGAGAAATCATAGGTTTCACTCTGCAAGATGGTTGCCTGTGCTTGAAACACACTGTAAAGACATAGCACTCATCTGTAAATCATAAGCTTTAAGCCTCTAGGCTTTGTTCAGTGGAATCCTAGCTCCACTGAAGTCAATGCTAAAAGTCATACTGCCTATACAGCGAAGTCAGGCTTTCACCCTAAAGTTCTGGTACATGCTGACCTACTGTGTTGAATAAGAAAGTAGAAGTTCAGGTTACTCATCTTGTTGCAATATCGCATCCTATCAAAACTTCCTTTGCAAAGCCATCAGAAATCATGCACTTGGTAGTGATTTGTCTAACTGCACACAATGCAAATATGTCCATTTCTTGAAATCACATTTGCCACATGACCTGAAAAATGGAAAGAAGATGCATCTTCATCTCATCTGCTTTACCCAGCTTTTTAGTTGGGTAAGTTTTTACTTCAGATTTGTCTGGTCCATTTTTCTATACCGTTTATAACTTAGGTAGTAACTTCAGGCAGAAAAATGGAGTTGTGTCAACCTGCACAGATGCAACTAGAAGACATCCATGATCAAACCCTTGTCAAAAGGAAAAGTGGTATTTTATCGACAAAACAATGAGAGAAAAGTACTAAAAATCAAGCTGTACCACACTTGGAAGAAGAAACCAGGGAGAAGTATAATACCTAATTTTAACTGTATTCTGAAGAAATGTGAATTTCAATGTATAGCTGAATAGAATGTTTTGAGTGTCAGGATTTTTATTAATATAACAATATTTCATTGAGTGAAGATAAATAAATCACAGCTATATACCATTTCACTGCCACAACACGTTGTAAAGAAAATGTGCGAAAGAGTAGTAATAACACTTTAAAAAAAAAAAAGGTTTCAGGTTAATTTTATTTTGTGCCAGATACTTCCAAAGCCGTAACAAACTATTCCACTAGGTCATGAGAATATAGCTCAGGAAAAGTTCATATGTCAGCTGGATTGTGCCTGTTTGGAACTCTGGAAAACTTTTTGGCAAAGTTCAATTAATTTATCTTTTAATTACAAGTGTGATGATCTAGTGCACTTAGGAGTAATACATACTATAAATACTCAACTCTGTAAAGATGTTAATATAATTTTTGTAAAACCTATTAAGTTAAAATGGTTCCTAAGAAGGGAGTGGACTTTGTACAGAGTTAACAACAGAAAAACTGAAGGACTCTTGAAAACAAAGAGTTTTTAGGCGTATCTTAAATGCTGGGGGAGTGAGCAGAAACACTAGTGAGGAAATGCATCGGTGCAAGAACTAAGTGCTACATATAAAGGGCTGCTACTACCTACATGTGGTTACTTTTCTGGGTGTAGCCTGTAAAAGCAAGTGTTGCTAGAGCAGAAAACCCAGACATCTGCTGCAGTTTATTTAAAAATTCTCTGTTTAGTGCAGGAAAACAAAAATTTGCGATGAACTCAAAGCACGTGATTAATATTTGCAATCCCTACAGGATTCCTTACGTGAGAAAAGTTAAGCACATGCCTAAATGTTTTGTTGGATCAACCTCAGCATGCTATAGAGGGGAAATCTCAGAATATGTTGGTTTTTAAAATGAAATAGTTTATTCTCCTGGAAGTTATTATGAATCTCTGCATAGTGCATTCTGTCCTTGTGTGACCAGCATCTAGACCACATTATGTGAAATGTCTCAAATGCTATCTGGTTATTTGTTGAAGCTAAAATGTATATAGTAAGATGTGTTATGTTGCTTTTAAAACCTGTAAACGTACTCTCAAAAATGTACTTGGATTTTATTGAGTCCTTTAGAACTGAAATTTCTCAGGGATATTTCAAAATATCCAGAAATTTACTTATTTTCTATTAAATTTTAGAAAAATACTAGTTCCATTAAAGTAAATGGAAACTTGAATTATTTAATTGTGTTCTATCACAGCTAACGCAGAGATACTTCACCACCTGTAACTTAAGTCCAGAGTGGAGTACCACTAGAATATTTTACTTGGAAATTGTATTTGCTATAATTTTATATAACTCTGTTAAAAGATATTTTAGGAAATCATTCTGTCTTCCACTTAAATATGTATGCTCAGTTGGATGGCATTTGATTCTTTCAGTCCTCTCATTAACTTCAGGGGAACAGGACGGAGTCAATTGTCACTCTGCAAGCATCTGTGTGGATAATTACATCCATAGGGGTTATGTCTTTTGAGCTTGCATTGGGGTTTGCACATTGGGTGAAGTTCTGGCTCTTGCAAAGCAAAGCTCCAATTGACTGCAAAAGAGTCTGGATTTCAGTTTTGGCACTCAGTAAATCATACCAGTACAGTGAGAATTATTTAAGTGGATTTGAATTTTAGAATAAATAACATATTTGAAATGATTCTAGCAAATACAGATATGGCCATGAACTGTTTCAGCTCTGTGACAGAAATATTATTTCTTTTCTTCTATTGATACTCAGGTTCCAAAATGAACAAGTGGCCTTAATTTGCAAAACTGGGAAAGATACTTGGGATCGGTATGCTATTTCAGAGCTGCACAATGGCATGATAGGCTGCTTGGACACAGACCTCTGTTCTGTGCTTTGTATGCTTTTGTTATAACATATTTACATTTTCTGTCGGGGCCACTGCCAGGATTTATGGGGCCTGGGACAAAGTGTTGAAGTCTTCTGCCTAGCAGCTTAGAAATGTATAATGTGGCTTAAGCCACATCCTTTACACTGTGACCCAGCCAGCCTCTTACTATTGCCTCAGTTCCGCTATTTTCCAAGTTTCCACCATCTCTGAACAACTCATGATAGACATGTTGCAAAGTACATTAATAGATTTTGGTCTGTCCTCCCGAAGAGCCAAGATCTGCCCTGGCAGTGGCCCTGGGTTTTTCTTCTAACATGCCTGTGCTAACCTGGACAGAAGACAACAGCAGGGCTGTTGAGAATGCTTTTTAATTTACTGTTTGTACACTAAGTTATATTATGCTCCAAGAAGTTAAACTCGGAGGAGGCAGCTATCCATCATTAGTATTGTTAGTAACAAACAAAGCAGGAAAACACTTCAAAAATAACATGGCTAGATTGGTTTTGGTTTGGTTTTTTTGGTGGGGGTTTTTTGAGCTTTAGCAATGCCTGCACTATTTATTCATTGATTCAGGCAAGTGGTGGTTTTTTTTTTTTTTACTATCTGAACAGAATTCCATGAATTCAACTCAAGAGTAGTCAAAGCATTTCTCAAAATAGATGGGAAAAGTTTGTAAATTGATGTGTTGGTGTCAGCATGCCACCACCCTGAGTTACCTTGATACCTGAACCATGACACCTAAGCAGCATGCTCAGGACCAAAATACCAAGCGTCAAATTCTTGTGGTAAAGCAAAATTTGTAGACATCACTATTGCTCAGAGATCATAAGAAACATTTTAAATACTTTGTGGACAATTTCTTTGTAAATATTTTCCTTATTTTTGCAAATGAATTTGTTAGGACCTAATTGAAGAATGAGTGAAGCCATCAGTTCAGTGGACAAAGGTTCAGGTCCATGGAGAGGTCTCATCAGTGCTACAGGGAAGCTGTCAGACAATGTTCAAAAGTCACTTTGAAGAGTCATTTTAATGTAAATTGTGTTAATGTTTTATATGGCTACAAAAAGCAAAGGATTTTTTTTCTCTTCAGATGCATCAGTCTGGCCTCTGATATCACACATGCACCATTAGTTTTGACTTTAAACCCAAATTCTTCTCTCTTTTTTTTTTTTTTAACAGGGTAATGAGATAATTGATATATCAACTGACTAATTCAGTGTCTTCTCTGGACAGCTGCAATTTAGTAAGCAGGAGCATACATATATATACACATATATGTATGAAAAGTACACACACACATATGTGTATACACATATATGTATACTCCTGTTTGTTAAATATATATATATGCACATACATATACATATGTATAGTCCTTTTAGTATTTCTACAAATTATCTTTTGATTCACTGGGTATTACAAATGCCATTATAACAGTATTTACCAAAAAGGGGGCATAACATCATAAAGTAATAGTAAGTGGAAACAGAATCTGGCCCTGAGAGACCTGGTATACATTTAAACAGTAATCAGAAAATAAAGTGCATGTGAAATGATAGTTATAAAAATATGACTGGAGAGTGCTACACCACTTTCTTATGCCATAGTCTTAGCAAAGCCTCTGTGAGCCTGAACAGATTGTCATCTTCAGATAGATGTGCATTTATCTCTGACCCCTATGTTACTTGTTTCTGCATTGGAAATGAAGAGGAGGGTGGGTGGGCAAGGAAGCTGTTCTTTCAAAATATGTTCTTAGGAAAAAAAAAAATATCATCTCAGATTAGATTCTAACTTCTTATCTGTTTCTAGCTTTTCAAAGCATTCTCCTGCAGCTATTTGCTAAGCATCTGTGATGGTAATCTGTATTTCTTCAGCTGCAGGTATCTTTTGTTATCAGCTTTTTTATGTGTCTAGCTAATGCTCCCTTCTAGTGAATGTTACTTATTAGATCATAAATGTAATAATTATTGTTTACAGGCTAAAAAAAAAACCTCCACCAAGTCTACCACAAAGGGATTATGCTTCAGGTATGGCTGTATTAATGTAAATTTAAACTGCATGTCTGTGTATGTTTGATACCTATACACCTATTTCAGCTATACATTTCCTCATAATTTGTTTTTAATGAGAGAACAGGATACCGTTATCAACAACTCTGAAGGTAGTTCACACATCTGAAATGAGAGGCAAGCAAAACATGGCAAGTTGTCCCAGTATGAAGAAAGAGTAGCAAGTAGCTACTCCTTCAAATTCAGTATTTACCAGGGTTCTGCATGTAGGCTGCTCTAAAAACGGAGAATTCACATCCAGTCCCTCTCTGCCAGAAATTGTGATGTGAAAGTAAATACGGAAAAAATTGAACAAACGGATCATCACAGATTCAGAATCTTAATACTATTAATGCAACGATGATGTCATGAATTATCTTAGAGGTAGAACTATACTTACTTATACACCACTGCCCACAAACTAGGTCATGCCAATTTTACAAGTTAACAGCTATCTTGTTAAGGAAACAACAACATGAAAACTGAAGCAAAGAGGACGGAGTTTGCAATTTATCAGATAATTTTTCCATGTTTAACGTAAACTCTTGTAATTTGTGTGCTGTCTTGGAGATTTAACCAAGAAACAACAAAGTGCAAGGCCCAGAGGTCAGCGATAGTTCTGTTATGTAGAAATTGTTAGTCCTACTTCAAAATGAGATGCGTTGGCAGGACACTCTGGATAAAGGGCATGCTCTGCTGTTCAGACCATGTGCAGCTTGCCATTTTCTCATGCTTTTCCAACAGCTCCGAAACAATTTAAAAAACAAGCAAGCAGGCATTTAATTTACTGTTCAGTCCATTCCAGATGTGTTGCTCTGAACTGTTTAGGAAATTTTGACCACTCTTTTTTTTAACTGAATATGATAAGTATGGATTGAAAAAACAAACTAAGATAAACGTTTATGTTCGCTATTCCATATCCTTAAATAACTCTAATGTTTGGTTTAGAACATGCAGGCAATGAAGAGGAACAATGGTCAGATGATTTTGTAAGTACATATTTTGGGGTAGTAGGAGGTTACTGTAGCAACAAGTGAGCACAAGCAATAATAATAATAGAAGTTTATTTTTGAATCATCTACTTGTGGTTGAACTTAATACTACTGAAATGTTGTCTTATTTTTTACATCAGCATTATTTACAAGTAGCCACTGATTTTTAGCTACCTCAATTTTTTCTCCATTCAACTTAGAAGTACACTCAGAAGCACTGTCAGTGGTAGCCATGCATGCTAAGCTTTTTGGATAAGTAAGCGCATGGCATCAATTTGAGGGACTTCTCAAACTGAACAATAATTTCAGAAACCAGTAAGATCTTCTATTTAGGGGAGGGAGGGTGGGAGGGGTGAGGAGGGGAAACCACTTCTTAAAAATGAAAAACTTCTGGTAAGATTTTAGAGAATACTGGAATGAAGCAAGTCATGGTCATCAGCCATGTAAAGTAATGGTACAACTATCAGCCTGAAGTGACTAGTTTTCTTCTGGAGTTAGATCCTGAGTACCCTTTTAATAGGAGAGGAAGTGACAGGACACATCGAGTCACAGCTGGAACTAGGAAGGAACTGTCCTGTGAAGGGAAGCAAGCTGCTGGTCCATAATTTGAAGACTGAGCTGTTGGTGTGAAAGGACTCCTTGGAGATAGCAAGGAGGCAGGGAGCAGGGAGCTCTGGGGAGGAGCAGAAGGGGAGGCAGGCAGGACTGCCAATTTGTTTAGAGAGGGAGCAGTAAAAGTGGAGCATAATGTGTCCTTTTAAGGATACAGTCTTGTAATTTAGTTAATTGTACTCCTGCAAGGATATCTGTGTCATACACTGCTATGAAGCCGTAAGTATGTTATGAGATTAGAAATGGCAAGTTCTGTCTTTCTAGGACAGTGATTATGAAAATCCAGATGACCACTCTGACTCTGAGATGTATGTGGTCCCAAGTGAAGAGAATCCTGATGACAGCTATGAGCCGCCTCCAAGTGAGCAGGAGAAGAAGAAGATTCCCTCCGCATTCCCTATTTCTAGGGGTGAATACGCAGGTAGTTATGGAATAGTTGACTATGTCAGCTTGATAATTGCTTATTTATCAGTACCAGAAGAGAAGTACCCTCAAATGGACTAACCTGTCCTTTCCTCAAGAGTTTGCTTTTAATTCTGACAATCAGGTCTTCAGCTTTCAGGGGTATGATTTGTTATTACAGCATCAAACAGGTTAGTATTGCTGGTAGTGATGTTTAGAGTTTAAATATAATGTGTCATAGAGGCTTTGATAGACATGTACTAACTACAAAATTCAAGCAAAGGTATGGGAGATATCACTAACTTGGCCCCAGATTCATCCACGTATTTTAATGCAGGAATTCGTATTAAAGATTAAGCACATAAGACTAGACAGGTTCCTTCTTAATCTTTTCTGTATCTCAAATCATTATTCCAAAAGCAGTAAAACAGAGGACAAAGCAGCCCAAATATTCACTCCGTATTGTCCTTCAAGACTGGAGGATAAATATCCTGAAAAACAGGACAGGATCAAGATTTTATTTACATCAGTCCAGCATAAAAGCATTTTTTCTTCCTGTTTTGATTCTTTTCAACCATGGGCAGATCGCACTGAACTAAATGGAAGTTAGCTTCAGTTAGATGAAGATTTGAGCCATGGGGAAAAGAAACATTGGCACGATGCCTGTTTTCAGTTTTGTATGATACAAGACTTACTGGTTATAGAATAATCATCAAAGTGCTAAAATGCCACATATGTACTCATAGAAGTTCATCAGCACTTCACCTACGTGTTCTTTGAAAAGGGGAGGAGTTTTAAAAATGACACACCAAAGGACCTGGCATAATTTCTGTTTCAGTCCCACCCTTTGTGCCGTGTAACAGTTGTCTTTTTTTCATGTGTCAGATATGTTTTTTCTCACTTCCTAACACCAAAGTTCATACTAGCACAGGATATACTAACTAATGGACTATACCACCGAGCCACCACCTTTTCCCCAAGGAGTTAAACAGTCGTTCATACAACAGTCAGTGTCTAAGCACCCTCTGCAGCCTGATACAGAGGACTACGTTGCTACCCTAGATGATCAAATAGGACCAGTTTGCACACAAGTCTCAACATCAGGACCAGCATACACTCAGGTCTGCCTTTTGACCTGAGCTGCAGCCACAGTAAAGACTTGTTTGCACAGGTAGTAGAAGATGGTCCAGAGGCTAATGTGTAATTTTTACTAAAACTGTTGTTTTCTTCCATATTGAAAGACAACCGCACCAGTCACCAGCAGCTTCCTCCCATCAACAAACCTCTCCCAAGTACGGCTAGTCCAGCCATGTCCAGACCAAAGAAACCATCCGTGCCATCCCTACCACTGCCACCTCCTGCTGCAAAACCAAAAGTACCACCGAAGCCTAAGGAGTGTAGTGATGATGAGGTAATGTTTATAGATATACTTGTTTTGACAGTTTAAATGACTGATGACCCTGCGCCAATCGTGAGATAGACTACACAGCAATGCTGTGGCCTGGTCCCTTTCTTAGTCTCTATGGTACCAGTCATTTTGTACATCACAAGCAGTGACCTGCAAGTACCATGCCGATTCCTAGGGGATATCTGCCTACTTCAAGTATCAAGGAGGCTCTTTAGACCACAGAATAGTTTCTGCTCATTCATAACAAGCTGCAGGGGAAAGAGCAATCTCAAAGGCTACCCCAGGACCAAAGGCAAGGGAGGGCTTTTATCCACCAGTCTAGAACTGGAGTAATTTGGTAAAGGGTTTTCAGTCTTGGGGAATCCCATCCACATAGGATGATAAATGTCTGAAATAGCAGTCACTGTGAAATGGCAACTATTGTAAACTGCTGCCAGGGCTTCAATCCCAGCAGTTTGTTGATATGATGGAGGTTTAACTGGTAGATTTTTGTCCTGTGTTTCTCATAGGATAATTACATTGTGCCAGTGGACAATGACGACGATAACTATATTGAACCCACAGAAAGCAGCATGTCACTACCTACAAGACGTGAGTTTTAGTCATTTAAGCTAATAATTATTGCCTTGTTAGAAACAACAGTGGAAAAAATGGATCAAATTTATGTCTATTTCTAGGGTTCAAAGAGTGCAGGTGCAGCTATTAAAGAGAACTCAGCCTGAAAAAAGGCAGTTGGCTCCTTTGGCCCATGACAAGGCCAAGGAAAATTATTTTTAACTTTATTGGAAGCCATGTTTAATTCTGGCCTCTCTCGCTCAGCTGTTTCAAAGTCCAGCCCTTGTACAGCCAGGAAGCTTTTTGTGGTATGTCATCTCCCTCCTCATCCAAGGGAGCCACAGCATTAAAATCCTTTGTTTGCTGAAGGGCGTCAAGAGAAGAACAAGCCTTTTTAGATTTTCAGTAGATAAAGACAGACTTTGATTCATATTTTTTTTTTTACCTCACTATTTGAAGTATATTTAGCTGGAGAGTGAAACTACTACAGTCCAAAGGTAAAAAGTAAACAGAGAAGGGTATGTAGGTCTGCTCTCTGACATTACTGACAGTATCAAACCTATTCAGCAAGGCATGAACACTGAATAATGTTTCCCTTTTAAAATTAGAGTTGCTTTCTGCCTCACTTGGTTCGTTCAAGGTTACACAAAAAGGCTATCACTTGGACCACCTTAGTATTTGTTCTTATTGTAAAAATGCTACTTTGTTAGTTTTTAATACATATATGTATAAATATAAATATATGTGTGTATATACACACATATGCACAAGTATATATGTATATGAATAAAATATGTTTTTAGCTTCTGTGAACAGAGTTATGAAGACAACAAAGTCAGCCGCCACTAATTCTCCAAAGCCTTCTCTTACTTCTGATATGCAAGGTATGTGAAGTTTGTATCACTGTTAAAATTATCTAAGACTGAGGAATATTAAATTACACTTGATGTATTCACAACACAAACCATATGACATACTTCAGTAAAACAAAAATATGTTGCCCTTTAGGTTTTTCTGTGTTGTAGCAGTTGGTTTGCCTAGCTTGAATAGTAAGTCTGTATTGAACATGAATAAAACTAGAACAAGTCATTTGCCCCAAACTAATTTATTTTCAGTCTTTTGCTGTAGTGGAGGAACACAAATGGATTGATACAGCAAGAACAATTACAGGACTCAGTACGTTAGTAATCCCATTTCACTATAGGAATCAAGACTCAATAGTTTAAAACCACATCAAGATTCAACCTTAAAGAAATTCTGCATAGGCTGATGTTTTGCATGTCCTGTGATAACAGTGTTTACATTTAATTTCTATAAAGAGCAATTTATTAGGAAAAAGAAACAAAAGCAGAAGCAAATAACAGGAATCCTATTTGCTTTTGTAAGTGCAGATATACTTGCTTAATCTTCCTTAGCTGTGCTAACTCTGAGTTGTTTTGCATCCTCATCATCTCATTAATTGCTTGGAATGTAACTTTTGCAGGCTGATCACACAGTTCTTTAAAGGTCTTTGCATATTCATTAGCAATGTGTTTAGCTTTCGAGTTGAAAACTACAAAAGTTTTTTTTCTGAATGACTTAAGATTTTGTGAGTTACTTTTCAGACATCTTAAAATGCCTTTTTCCATCTTAGCCTTTCTATAAATCAGTGTCGAGCAACAACCAGCTCCTGACAGGTGTTACTAAAAAAATAAAACATCTCCCCCTGGTGGGAACTTGGACCCTTTTCAGTGCAATAAAAGCCATGAAGCCTGTCATGAAATTTGTTGAAATATATGATTCAATTTTCATTGAAGAAACTGGACATACATAAGGATGCTGGTGGTTTTGGCTTTTAATATCTGTGCATTAAAATACACCAGTGGGACAGAGCTCAGGGATGGATGCTGGCCATGCAAATGAGCCAGCTTGTATTTATGATTCACCTGATCTCTTCTCCCTGAGAGTCAAGGAAAGGCTAAATGCTACCACAGGTGTGATAACACATCTTTTCCAAACTGCCCTAGGTTTGCACAACACAAGCATTCATCTTTCTTTGGGGGGAGGCGGGGAAGGTTGTTGGGTGGGGGAAAGGTTCATTAATACAGTGACTGTTTATCAGACCTCCTAGGACTTTTCCTGAAGTTCCCACTAGAAGATCAGGGGTGTAGCTACCCCAGGGTTTTGGAGGCAGAATCAAGCTCTGAGCAGATTCTCCAAGTTATTTCTCTAGAGGCCGAAGTACAACTGATACAAATTCTGATCAGTTTTTCTGGTAACTGACAGTATATTTTTGCTAACCAAAGAACATATTTTTTTCCTCCCTGTCCTATAGAAGTCTACGAGGTTCCTGAAGAAGAGGTAAAGCCTTTCTGTAGTTTGACTCGCACTGCCCTCAGGCAGGGCACAAATGTGATTGTAAAAAAAGATGATCAGTCTTTCAAAGGGGAAAAATGGGAACAAATCTCTGTCTGCACTTAAAACTTTCTGACGCTTCCTTCACAGAAAAGCTGCCAAACCAATTCAAAAGGTCTGCAGAATAGAGTAAATGGGAAGGGGCTGAAGTTTCCCAGTCCTGTGCGATAGTGATCCGGTCTAGGAAGCAGCAGCCTAAGGGAATGCTTTCCGGAAGCAGAACTGCAGCAAAGGAGCAATGACAGTTCTGACACAGTAATTTTCTTTCCACTTGCTGGTACTGACATGACATATGGCCAAACCAGTGTGCTCAGGGCTTCACAGATTTACTGGTGGTGACTTCTTGCCTCTCCTGTCCTAGTGCAGATTACCAGGCAGAGTTCTACTAGAAATAACTACTATAAATAACTAGAAATAACGCAAAGATAAGATATTGCTATGATAACATAAATAGGATCATACAAATGTATTTTATGAAATCAAAAAGTGACCAAATAATTCAGTGCATTTTCTCTTACAGGAAAAACCATCACCACCACCAGTAACCAGGTAACCCATTGCTATGAATGTTTGTGCATTATTTAAAACTTGTCAGAAAATGTATTTTCTCATCTAGATACTATATGTTTGATAATTCTCTCTCTAGAAGATACAGATATAGTAATTCTCTCTCTTTAGATTATGTACACAAAGCTTGTCGTCCATTTCTATGTTAATTTCAATAACCCAAACATACCACATATTAAAAGGAAATACCTCTTAAGGGTACTTTTTAGAATTTTGAGGGCATAGGGGATGAGAAAGAGAGGTTGCCTTTCTATTCACTACTGTTATGTATAATTTTCCTTTTTAATCCATGTTTTATTACTAGGTTCACTAAGCCACTTCCATCTACGCCTGCTCAGAATACTGAGCACTCCCACGTGCACAGCATGACCAGAGAGTCACCTAAGCTGGATACTTCCAGGTGAGTCAACAGCAGCTTATATCAATAGGAAACATTAGCAGAGACAAAATTTTTTTCATCTGTATTGTGTAGCCTTCAGACAATAAGCAGTTGTCAGGACACAAAAATAGCTAGGGATGTTGGACAAGGTGAGAATTTAAAGTTCTTATTTCCTTGTGAACTTAAGTATTCAAGCCAGTTTGTCAAATGGGTACTACTATCTGGAATACCCCTTTAGGGATCCAGCGCAGGGGTAAAACATCTCTGCAAGCCAGTTTAAAGTCCTATTACCCACCTCTGCACCTTGCAAATGAAATGTTTTTGCAGGGGATGGGTCACAGGATTGCTTGTAAAGAAACTGGACACAGTAAATCCAGGATTTATATTCCAAGTCTCTGGAGGTAAAGAGGCAAAGGAGACTTGAGTATGCAGCCTGTTTCACTCCTGTGTCCCCAGAAGTGTAGGAAGCTGCTTTGGAACCACTGTCTCGTATCTAGGACATCACACTACAAAATAGGCCATATGCCCCAGGAAGAGCAGGTGGCATCCACAACACTGTGTGTGTTACGGTGTTCAGTGAGGTCTTGGGCACAGTTGCAGGGGACCTGAGGTCCAGGACAGAAGCTCTTCTAGAGTAGTTCCACACTAAGGGCACAGCATCACCACAACCACTGCAGCAGTGCATAGCTGCAATTAAATCCATTTACTGCAGACCTCCTCCTCTCTAGATCTTGAAATGCATATCTGAGCCAAGCAATTAAATAAGTAAATCCTACTCATCTTAACTTATTGTATATATTTTCCAGAAATATTTTGCCTCTTCCCAGAAATCGTCTTCATCTGAAAGCAGTAAGTAATTAATGTGCCACTATAAAAGAATGTGTTAAACTTAGGCTGTTCTGTGTTTTATATATATAAATAGATAGATGCTTTTTATTATCTGGATTAAATAACAGAAGCAGATGACTCTGAATGTCAGATTGATCTAATATTGTAATTGTGGCTATTAATCTTTTGGACAAAAGAGGTACATTGGACATCTGCATTGATCCAAGAAAAACTTCAAATGTTTTAAGGGATATATGTCTCAGTCCACAAAAATAATTTCTTATACTAAAAAATACCAGTTGAACTCCAGGAACCTTACTTTCAGTAGCAATGGGCGATTTTGCCCAATCTGAAGCATCTTCCTTGAGCCTCATTCCTCTCAGATGATGAATGATTAATACTTTCTGAAAATTGAATACTTCTAAAATGTCACACTGGCTAGTCTGAGTAACCAGTATCACTAGAAAATGAAGTCTATGAAGGAGTAATTACAAGCTTTGGGTTCCTAAGGCTGTGTTTAAGTCATTCCTCCTCTTCCTCTACTCTTGTCCCCAGTCTGTCCCTGCCACTGTGCTGGAACAAAGGTCTTCTGAAGCAAACTACTTGGAAACTTGTCTAACTGCAACAAATGGGCAAAAGCAAATACATAAAAGGTTCTTTTTCAGCTAGATTAGTTCCATAAATTGTTCTGTACCATAGCTCTACTAACAGTTGTGCCAGCACAAGAAGGGGTACATATGAGGAGCAAACTACCAAGAAAGAGGATGACAGTAACTGCATCAGCATCTGTGCCAAAAGCTATGTGCATCAAACTCTGTCCCAGCCCAATGCTCTGAATTGTCCTTAAGAAATAACCAGTCTACCAATAACCACATAGAGAAATTCAACACTTAAAATTAGGGATTTGGGGTCATACCATATCATTAGATGTTATGGTAACATAATGCAGGTGGTATAAGAACATCTTATGGTCTTACTTTTGATCCTTAATTTCTAGATACACCAAGTGGGAGGGGGGGGGTTGCACGCCTCTACATACAACAGCAGCAGTGTTTTAGTTGCCCTTCCACCTCATCACAAGATTCTTCCAATTTAGATCTGTATCCTGCAAGATGCTGAACAATTCCTGAGTGGTGCCAAGTTCAGGATTTCTCTTTTATGAAATGGTTTGATTTCTCAGCTTTTCCTACCAATATAAGATTAGGAAAAAAATGCTTCTGACGGGAGAATGTTGGACAGAAATTCCACTCTCTGATCAGCACTATCAAGAATACTCCTGCTTCAGAACAGACTCGAGTGCCATATTGCAGCTGAAACCTC
The DNA here is from genome assembly GCF_026419915.1 of Harpia harpyja. Classification (NCBI taxonomy): domain Eukaryota; kingdom Metazoa; phylum Chordata; class Aves; order Accipitriformes; family Accipitridae; genus Harpia; species Harpia harpyja. The sequence continues at coordinate 29,044,028 of NC_068949.1, read as the reverse complement.
TCCATTAATTCATTCTCAGAGCTTACCTCTGAGATGGGTATCGTCCTAGCTTTGCAGAGAATCAAGAGAGACTATTGTTTTGCTGAGGCCACACACTGAGTTAGTTACAGCACCAAGGACGGAGCTCCCAAACACTCATCTGTACTATGGGTGTATTCAGCTCCTGGGTACCCAGGAGTTACCCAGTTTGGCACAAAAGTCAGCCTAGGAAAGAGTTACCCAGCATAGTCCAAATTTTTCTCTCTTTGCTTGTTGTGTAAGTGGCCAGCCCTTACAGTTTTAAAGAAAAACATGGTAATGAGCATCATGTCTGTCTAGTGCTGTGCCATGCCTTTTCACCCCTGACTATGCACATTGACAAAGCAAAACAGTAACTGAAACATCTGTTAAGTGCTCCTTCATTCAATCCATTCTCAACACTAACCAGCAGTGATCATCTTAACAGAACTGTAACCCTTGTTCCTCTCAAAGGCCTGGGCTCACTGGGAGAAAAAGTTCTCCACGTCTCACTCCCTCAACTGTTGGATGATGGATTACACCTCTCCAACCAGAGAATGGATGCATCTGTGACCACCATTAGTGAAAAGCCATTAACCTGGTGGATGAAGATGGACAAATTAATAACTGGTGCCTCTTTGAAAGGTACTTATTATATGGGAGTCCGATTCCCTAAAAGGCAAGAAGTGGGAGCCAAACAAAAGCATCTGCAAAAGAAGCCAGGAAATGAGTTGGATTGCTTCAATTCTAGTGTGGTGAAGATAGTCTACTCAGTATCCTCCATTCGGTGGAAGATGTGTTCATTATATTCAAATCTGCTGCAAAATTTCTGCTTTCCAGCTCAGAAATGAAACATGAACCAAAAGGTCTCGCTGTAAAATTCAGGGCCAGTTTTCTCAATACTACAAGCAATTTCAAGGCTATTGGAATGTTCGAAATTAGATCGACGTTTGCTAAAATTTTTCAAATGCTGTCATAAAAGCTGATGAAAAGTATTCTGGATATTATATGCATTCTGTACAAATATTTCTTTAAACATTACTACAGATTACCAAGACTGGACTATTTATTTATGTACTTCCCATTTAATAATAATTCCTTTTTTAATTGCTTCTTATCAAATCTAACGTGTTTTTCCATTACAGGACCATGAAGCAAACAATAATGGCGAAAGTAAGTATTCTGTACTGAAAACATGGCAATATGAGAGGGATTCATCGTCAGTATGTCACTGTTTACCTTACTATAGCATGTAGTGGAGGTGGTCAGTGTAAATTTTATCTGTAACAGTCAGCAATAGGCAAGAAATATTACTGAACTGTTTTCTGGTATAATCAGAGTGAAAACATGTTAAGACAAAAATTAAACCAATGGATATTTTTTACTTTTATTACATTAACGCTGAAATGGTAGTGAGGAAAATCCACTGTTCAGATACAGCTAATATTGCATACTAAATATGTTGTTTGCATCTCTAGATCATAGCTTCAATAACACACAAGAATCCAGATTTCCCACTGGAGCAGCTCCATCTCCGTTACCAAGGGGCCTGTGAGTAAAAAATAATAAAACTACTTCTTTGATGGGGTGGGGTTAATAGGTGTATTAGGAGCTAACTCCTATCTTTGCCTATGGCAGTCAGAATTCAGGAGCAATTTTTATTGCTGTTCACGAAAGATATCCTGACTAGGTAAAGGCAAGCTATTATTTTGTTATTTCTGGAGGAATACTGTTTGTATGCCAGTGGCATGGCCCTTCACTGCCTGCCACTGATGGCAGATGCTGGCTGGCTTGCTTAATTTAGTCACATGCTGCAGCAATAGCATGTGCATGCCTATAAATGCAGAAAGTTGTGGGTTTTGTTAAAACTTTTCTGCCCCGTCCAAGTTGTCCTCTTAAGTATTGGACAGAGTGTAGCTTCCTTGCTTATCATAAGTACCTTTCTGGAGTACCCACATTGCATCTAATACCCTTATTCCTTCTTTAGTCTCTTCCCCCCCCAACTGCTACAGCTATCCAATAAGGAGACGCATCCCATCTTGGCCAGAAGTATCTTGCGAATCAATGAACCTGATGCTTAGTTGCTAAATGAATTCATGTATCTGTTAAGTAACCATACTCCTTTTTTTCTTTTTCCTCCAAACTGCAGAAAGAAAACTTCTAATGCAGTAAATTCACCAGTAAGTTGACTTGTAATTGCGTAACCAAATGATAATTTTACAGGTGATTTTTAATTTATTGTAAAACTTAATTTTATCATGAGTTTGGGTATAACATAAATGCATAAAAAGAATAGGGGGGAGTTAGAAAGGAAATATTTGGGTGCCATTATCTGAACTAAGCAGCAGTGAGAAAGCTCAAGTAGAAAAATATTTGATTAAAGGGATGTTTGGATTCAATACTTTAGGATGTAACAATAAACACAGTGCAAGAACTGAATAAAATGAGAAATTCATAGGAACACAGGCCATTCAGAAGTATTCCCTAAAAAATACAGGGCTGCATATGGGGAACATAGACTTACTGTAAGAGCGATAGCTCAAGAAAGATGTGGGATTTTACCAGAATTTGTCAGAGGTTTTTCAGTAAATGTTTCATCATTACAAAAATATCCCACAACCTCTTGTGGGAGAAAGTGAGAGAACTGGTTGAAACTTTCAAAGAAATTCATTTGAAAAATGTTTCAAAACTGACAGTTTATCATCATTGTTTCAAAATGAAAAAAAAAAAATTGAAACTGGAAGGTTGGGCGAGTTTTTACTGTGAGCTAAACTGACAGTTTAACTTTTGGTAAAAAGAAATGTGCTCAGACATTTGTGAGCATAGCTTGACAAAGATGAAAATATTCAAATTTTGATTTGCAAGTATTTGGGATGGACTCTTCATTTTTTAACTTGAGATAAGAATGAACCATTTGTTACACCCTAAATTTACTGATGGGAGTTAAAAAAAAAAAAAAAAGGCACACATCTCTAGATTTTACTTTTGTCCATCTATTTAAATACCCAAACTGGGATTCTTTCCAAATCTACTTTGCAAAATCCCAAGCTTCAAGGTCATACAACTAGAGGCTCTTCACAGGGTGGCCATGTCCCTACCTCCTAATCCCTCCAGGATGCTGTCAATTCTGAATGTAAACTAGTTCACAAAAGTATAAAAAGATAAACACTTGCTGTACAAGTGACATGCCATTTAATATTTGGTTTCCTTCTGTTTTATTGCAGAAACCATGTTTACCTTCCAGAGAGACCTTAACTGTAAATGAAGGTAAATTATCTCCACTACTGTGAAAAAGTTGACATTTATCAGAATTTAATTTTCTTTTTATTAAAAACATGAAACACCACCACATTCAATTTATTCTAGGTTTTGAGGGGGGTTTGGTTTTAGCAGTTTCGAACTGGATCTGGCCAGCCTTAGCTGCAGTGAATATCATTGTTCTCTAAAAGCAGTCACAGTAAAACTACTGAGGTTACTGGCAGGGTAACATACGACAAAATGGACCAGCAACATGCCATATAGTCCTCAAAGTGGAGAAGGGGAAAGGGAGGCAAAGCATGAGCGCATCATTCTGAACTCGGCCCGAACCACCTCACACAGAGTGGACTCCTGGCAAGAGCCAGTCCCTCGCACAGGCAGAAAATGCATCTTGCCTCTGTACAAGGCAGGACCTCCTCCAGGCTAAAACTCAGCAGGAGCTGCTCTCTAACACAAGGGTAAGATGCAGCCAGCCAGCCGCACCTCCTCCGGCTGAGCTCTTGTAGGCCGCCTGCCCCAGCGTCCTCCCCCGTGTCACACAGCTTGCCTTTCAGAAGGCGAGCGTCCTACTGAGCTCCTACAGGCATTCACAGTGCAGCTATTTGCCTAGAAATTTGGTGGTATGCCACTAGCTAATAAAGCAAGCAGCAGGACGGCAAGCTGCCATGTAAGGAAAAACCCCAAAAGTCCTAATAATAAAAGCAGCTCTCCTTCAACGACTGGGACTCTTATCTGGGACAATATATTTCTGAAGAAATCTTGACTCTACAATTTGTTTTCCCAAACTACAGAAAAACCTACAGCAGCAGAACGACGACGAGGTTCCAGCCAAGAGCTTCCACTTCCACCCCTTCCAAGTGGTGCCCAAAAGTAAAATCCCTTTTCATCATGTTTTGAGTATTTCAATGCATCAGCTCCTACTGCTTGGTCTGAACACAGCTGTGAGAAGTTCAAAGAGGAGCATTGTTTTCTCTGTAGCCTTCTGTTGCTTTTTGAAAGTCGTTTCTTGAAGGCTCACAGTAGCAAAAAATAAAACATGGCAAATGTATCCAAATACTATAACCACCACCAAAAAGCATGGGAGGATATAATCTCTAATTAGGTGATGGAGATTTAAACCAGATGTTTAAATTTCTAATTGTCAGTACTAGTGGGATATGATTTTTTTAAATACCTGTATCTGGCCCTTATTTCTCAAAGGACAAATGGGTAAGATGGAATGCATTCCACCACTGCATGCTTCAAATACACAATTTTAATATTTTCAGAACTGGTTAGATCTCCTCAGACCCTTCTGTAATCTCTTGATATTTATTTCAGGCCTTTGCTCCAAAAGTCCTCAATTCTGCCAAGTAAGTATAATTCAGATTTTGAATTAAAATGTGATTAACTTGTAATTTCAAATTAATCTTTGAATTAAGATTATTTCAAGATGCATGCATATTCATTAGTTTGGAATTAACATTTGCCTCTAATGCATTCAAACAGGAGATCAAGTATCCAGGGGCTTAGCTCAGCTAGTAAAATTAAGGGAGTATGTCAGGATTGTTGTATAAATTGATGGAAACTGGGTGCTTTGTTCCCATTTGTGACTACTGGAAATTTCTACCAAAGGCAGTTTGGGCCAGTTCCCATCATAAAGATTCCATCAATCTTCCTTGCCACAGAAGAACCCTAAATATGACATTTCTGGGCTGTTCCCGGCTTCTGTTGCGTAGAAGCCAGACAGATTATTATTGCATCCGGCAATTTATTCTTTCTCTACAGGGCAAAAAAAAAGAAGGTATTTTTATAATGGCAAACACTAAAGCTCTTCTGTAAGTAATACTTTCAAAGAGGGACTTTGTTTCAGTTCACAGCTAAAAACAAATTAGGTAATGTGAACTCTCTGCACAGAAGTGTAAATTAGATCTAACATTTTTCTAGTCCCTTGTTAGCAGACACTTGTCTGACCTTCCTACAAGCCCTTTTCTGCCCATATTTCAGTCTGAACATATCTTTCATGCTGTAAATGGATGATGCACATAGAAATCTGCGTGTGGTGTAGCTTAAGCTTATATGCTGTTACTAGTACTTCTCTCTATTTCCTGCAAATGTTTGCTTGATGTATGTTGCAATTACATCTCCTATGCTGTGGAAGTGTAATAATGGGTCATAGTCATGCAATAGGCTGATGCTCTCAAGTTTGTTTGCTCCTGTTGCCCAACTGACATGCTTCAACTTGTAGCATAATTTCTTACTAAAGTATAACTATTCTTTGAGGTCATCTGGTGCTAAATGATGCTCTGATTAGTAAACTTTAACACACTCTTATTCTGTGCCAGGTCCAATAACAACTTAATCACAGATACAATTGGTCCCAATCACTAATGTCCCTTCAGCATAACCTGCCATCTCTTCCTTGTCACCATACAAGCCTAGTGCTAACTTTCATCTTCATAAAAAGTACTAATTTCCCATATGGCACAGTATCAAATGTTCTACTCAAGTCCAGAGTAAGTACACTACCATATTCCCTCTTTGTAGCACTCTGTTAGTTAATGAAAGAGCTATAACACTTCATCGGCTTGGGTGAATTTCAGACTTTCTCTTGCTAGTTGTACCTTTACCTCAAAATCTTCATGTTCTTTCTTTCCTTCAAATTCTCTCCTAGGGCCTTGTGTTCTGTGGAGTCTGTAGTTGCTGAGGTCACTTTTTCCACTTTAAGTATAGCAGTTATGTTTGGTATTCTTTAATCATATGGTACTACCCTGACTTGAAATTTATTTAAAATAATTGTTACTAGTCCTAGAGTTTCATGTGCCAGTTCTTAAAATTTCTGGGATAAAGATTATCTGAGCCCACCAGTCTAATTGTACTAAGCTATTTGAGTTTTGCTTCCAATTTGGTTATGGAAAATTCTGTTTCTGTACCAGAACTACTATTGGTTTAGTACCTAGATTATCTTTAAAATCAATAAAATTCTTACTGCAGACAGCCCCGTTTCTCTTTCTTTTTACACAGCTAAGGAATCTCTTATTTATTTTAATTTTCTTTTGTAAAGTCTAATTCAGCCTGACTTCTGGCAATTCTTACTTTATTCATACAAAGTACTTTTCAGCTGTAGCTTTTGCAGCCAGTCAGTCAAAATTTGACATAAAAACCAGAATTCTTAATATTGAATAGCCTTCTTCAGGTGATTACTTACTCATTGAGAGCTGGAACTGCTTCTTGCAATGTCTCCCCTGGACTTGGATTGCCACTTCCAGACAGTCGCATCTTTACTACGAAAGAAGTTCTAAACCTACTTCATGCAGATGTCTGGAGCTCTCCAGTCCAATTGAATTTTTAATTGAGTCACTGTATGACCTCCTTTCTAACATTCTTACTGCCTTCTGAAACCAAAGTCTAAATCAAAATTATATTAGTGAAGATTTTATAAAGCAGTCTGCAAAGTATCATGTCCAGGAATAGGTGAGTGCTAACAATCCTAGTAGCATTTTTTCCCCCAAATAATTAAAACAAACAGGAAATAAACCTTCCCATAATAACAGAATAAGTAACACTCAACTTTCTACAGTCATCTTCTCTAGTATAATGATATTGATCTGTACCCAACTCTGATCACAAGTACCTAGAGCAGATACCTGTACTATCTTTGACCAAGACTGTTTTACCAGAAAACAATTATCTAATTTCTTACTCTTTGACATCTGTATTTCAGCCCTAATAGCTATTTTCTACTATGCTTTATTACAATTATAATTAAGCTTCATAATCTTTCTGACTAGTTCTGCTTCCCTATTTAGCTGCCTAGACCTCTTGCACACATATACAAACATTTCAGTTGGACTAAATCAGTGAAAAATGATCTCTGAGCTACATGTGTTTTCCTGACTCCCTCACCTGTATGACTACTACTCATACTGGACCGAGTGCTTTTTGCATTGTGTTCCTGCATTTTCTTTATCTATTGCGACATTGATTCACTTAGGTGGTGGTGGTTTTGTGCATTTTAACTCCAGCTCTGGCTGTTAACCAAGTTGTTAAGCAAACTGTTATTAACCAAACTGCTTCTCTCTTTATAAGCAAGGCTCCTCTTTTGAGCAGGCAGGTGTCCCAGGCTCTTAGATAGAGCCCATCCATTTACAGTAGATAGCTTTCCTGAGTGATACCAAATGTCAAGCATTTCCAGATCTTCCAAAGTCCTTGTAACAAATCAATTTCTTGCAGCATAACAAACATACTTTGAAAACTTATACATATTGTTCTTTTTCTTTTCTAGAAGTGCCAGAAGCTGCAAATCGTTCTCTGGGTACTTCCCCTCACAGCAGCATTTCATCTATTTCAAGTACTGCAGACCAGGTATAACATTAGCTAAATTCACGTTACAGAAATCTTCCTATCCTTTACTTTAAAGTAGTATTTCCGCCCCTATCCCCTTTCTAAATAAAAATCATGCTCCTTTTGTGGAGGGCATCCACATCCCCTTTTGCAGTGAAATTTTTCTGTAGCACAAATAATATGAATGTTAGCTTTTGTACAAAAAAATGCTTAGAACATACAGCATAGGACACCTTTAACAAACTGTAGAAAAGTATGTAAACAGCATTATACCAAACCTTGGCACTCTACCAGTAACTTTAAACAAAACCCGAAAAAGCTTCTTAGTTTCAGGTCTTCCTGACTCCCCAGTTCATAATACTCTGACATCATTTCAAACAAGGAAATCTGTGGTGATGTATTTAAGTATAGTCTTTGATATAGATGGCTATAAAGAGTTTTTAAATGCCTCCTTTTTTCTAACTTATAGCTGTACATACTGTGTCCTGAAAGATGATAATGTGCACCAAGCAGATACAATGAAGCTATCTGCAGCATTAGCCTGCACTGATGTGATGTGCCAAGAAATCCCAGAAATTTGTAGGAGGAAACAGGGATGCTCTGCTGACTGGCCCAACACAGCAGGATGCAGAGGGTAGAATCACTTTTATGATCATTGCCCTATTTATTGTGGTTTGGGGTGTCAGCAAAGTTTTAAGAACGAAGAAAGTTGCTGCTGCCTCTCTCAGAGGATAGCGATGCCTCCCGCTACGTGTTTTAGTCTCTCTCAAGTCCTACTCCTTTCTGTTCCTTTTAAACAGACCTCTTCTCATTAGAGTTAATGCTGTCAGGTTTACGACCAATTCTTTTTAATGTGTTCCGTTGCAACATTAAGTTTTGAATAATGTAAGCAAATGCAAAGTTATTTTCATTTCAGTGCTATTCCCCTTACTCTCATTTTGGATGAAGGGAGACTGCAAAATGCAGAAAGCCATTCTTATTAGCCCAGTAGTCACAAACAAGGTAAAAATAGTTCTGTTGAGTGCAAAACAAAGGCTCTATTATGCAGAGCCAATAACATTAAATGTTCTAAAGCCTGACATGACAAAGATAATACAACAGTGAAGAACACAAAGGACTTAGAAGTTCTGGAAAAATTTTAACAGTATGTCATACTGGATATTTATTATAAAAATTGCTTTCAAATAAACAATCCAGCAGACACTAAATAAACAGCTTGTAGCAATTACATTTGCAGCTTTTATGTAATAGCCACGGGCAAAACCAGAGCTTAATAAAACATCCATTTTGTTTTAAAAAAAATTGTTAGTGTTATTTTCCAACCATTTATGTACAGTGGTATCATTTGCTGTAGCATCCTGCACAATACAGGTGCTTGCAGACATGATTCATGCCCACAAGGTTCATTATTTGTTTGGTTCCCATCCAAACTTTGGCAGCAGCTCTCTGCTTCCAGATTATAGGCCACAGATAATGCTAGAAGAAAGGTCTGGGCGCAGTTGATTAGTTGTTCTGTTGAACAAAGATTGGTTTACTAGACTCATTCTCTAAGTGGCGGAGTACCTTGCATACTTGCAATTCCTCTCATCCTATCTTTTTCCAATGAATAGAGTGACTGGGGAAATACATGGAAGAACTTTGGAGGTAAAGTTATATGTCATGGCTTGAGCCAATCTAAGAATTTAGTGCAAGGCCCCCAAAATGGAGGCTCTGCTTTCTCCTCACTGTCAACTCCCCTCCCAGCCACAGGCTTCTCTGGTATTTCTCTGATCCTGCAGTAGGCTGAGCCAACTCATTAAACTGACTGAAAACCAACCTGGCAGTCAAACACAAGACAAAACAAAAAAGGTAACAGATTTTTTTCTGCGAGATCAATGAAGTGAATTATCTCACTGTGGGATCAGAGGAGCAACAAAACGAGCACAAGAGAGAAGCCAAGACATTCACTTTTTGGCTGCAATAAGCCAGCTAGACTAGCTCAGCCATAATGTGCAACTTCATCTTTAATCTGTTTTGTACAGAGGTGACAAAGCTTGTGTGAAAATGAATTTTATCAGTAAGCTTGTTACTATAAAGTTGGAGCAAAATGGTTAAATGTCTAAGAATGTTAATACCCAGCAAGTATTCCTTAGGAAATACTCTCAGCACTATTTCTATAGCCTCCCCACTCAATTGAGTTAGCTTTTGCATCAACCTCCTCAGTAAGAGCTCACTTCTTATGATGGCTGGTTTTATAACCTGCTAGTTAATCTTCTAGCTATTGAAGTCTGATAATACATAGGTTTCATGTTGCTTCTAATCCCTGATCCTGGCCTTCCCTTGAGTATCATTTCTTTTCATACTTCTCTAAAATCCCCCATACCTTTCCCCTAAACTCCTGTTCCCAAATGTACACTCAATCCTGCATCATCTTACTACAGTTTTCTACCACTTCTCTTACTCAAATTGTAAACTCGTACCACTCACTCCCAACTGCCATCACCTCCTCAAATCTTTTTATCTTTGCACCTCCTTTGCTATGAGAGCTTTTATCTTCTAAAACAGAATTCACCTATCTTTAGGGTGCCAATCTTTCTACCTTGTATCTTCAGGTCTGCACCTATGCCCCCATCCATGAAGTCCTTGTCCCATGTTTTCCACTGGAAGAACAGGCTAAGTTCATTTACTGTACAGAACGCTGCCAAGCATTTAACAGAATGGAGGGAGGAAGGATGATCTCTGTGAGGTGTTCACAGGGGATAACATACAGAAATGAGGCACCCAAGAGATATGTTATAAGCTGCTCTTGCATTCTGTCACTGATGTAATTCTTTTCCACAGTAAACATGGTTTTATGCCTTTTAGATAAGAGCACTGTTTCAAATGTAAGGATATATTCAGACTCAATCCAACAGAGAACCAGAACTGAATATGTATCTCATGTCTCAGGTGAAAGCACTGAGGGCTGAATTGCTGTATTAGTAAAGACAGTAATTATTCCTCTGTTTTGTAGACTACATCCATTTGTCCTTAAGATGCACTTATCCTACCTCTGTGCTATCCAGATGGAGGCAATTGTGATCATGTTCACAAATAGCATTAAGTATATGGGGAAACTTCATTCCCAGCGCTTAGGTGCCTACCAAATCTGGACATTTAATTGGCTAACCCACAGCTGAGCAGCATTTAAATTGTTAAGGGCCAATTTTATTCCTCAACATTTCTTGGATACCCTCTAAACTCTACTAGAATAGCTTCCTGCTTTAAAAATACAAAGCTATCTTCCAGTTGAACCTGACTACTTTCCTCGGGGTATCTTCCTTTCCTCTGTCGTGTATCAGCCTTCTATCACACATCTGTTACCACTGTTTTGCCACACTAGTTTTTCTTTGTCCTACCTCTATCCAACAAATTTGTAAGCTCCTGGCAAAGAATTTTCTAAATTCTGTGTTTTCTAAAGTGTTCTGCATTTGAGTTCTTCACAGCTGTCATTATTTAGTAGTAACTCCCCTACAGGCCTTATTCTTTATTATCATTATTATTTTACAGGTGAAACACTGTTTCTTTCTTTCTAGGATGCTGGTGTTTATAGTAAAGCATGGTATGCTGCTACCTGTGATAGGAAAACGGCAGAAGATGCATTGTACCGATCAAACAAGGTAGGTCACTTGTAAACAATGTCTAATTTATGAAAAAACTTCAAATAAAAAAATCAAAAGACAAGCAGAAATATTCTAAGAACATCAGTTGTATTCTGAACAGGTCACAATACTGTGCCACGCAAATACTGTCAAACATGAAATTATTGTGGTGAAACTATTTAACTATGGTTTCCATGCCAAGACGAAGTTGCGTTAGTATAACTCAAAGCCTGGTACACTGCAGAGAAAGCTATTACAGACTAGAGAGGAAGATCTGATAGCTCACATGCATCCATTAAAATGGAAGGCAAAGCCCCATGACTTTTAAATTATCTCCCCCGCTGTCCAATGGCTCATGTAAAAACAGCTGCTGATGCTGCTAAGCATTTTGATATGCATTTAGGTGCTTAGAGAATTTGAGTTCTCTCAACTATTCTGTGTACAAAAGCTAGTGTCACAGAAGGGAACAGTAACACGTAGAGTTGCATCCTCAGCATCAGATAAATTTCTACTCTTGCCTAACTCCACAAAGCAGGATAAAGGGGCAGAGCACTGGGGTTATCACCAGTGTAGGCTACTGCTAACTAGTAAGCACTGGGCTACAGTGTCAGTAGCTCTAGGTGCTCGTCTTTATCAGAGTGCTTCTTGCAGCTCTGGAGAAACAGTATCTCCACTTCTCACTGCCGCCTTGCCTACCTACTGCTGCTGACGGTAACTTCATTTCCTAATAATCTGTGGACCCCAACAGACTGCTGCCGCTGTGCGTTTGTTTATTCTTTCTTTCTCTGGTTGAGAGAGAACAGACAGCAGCAAAGGTGACTTGTCATCTCCTGCTGTACAGTTCTTCTAATGGGAGAAAAGGGTTTAATGCTAATATAGATGAAAATATTAAGCTAAAACCAAAGTAAGTTGTTGGAAAAAAATAAGCTGAATACACTTACTACTTTTCTCTCTTTAGGATGGATCTTTTCTAATACGAAAGAGTTCTGGACAGGATTCACGGCAACCATACACACTGGTTGTGTTTTACAACAGAAGAGTATACAACATTCCTATACGATTTATTGAATCAACAAGACAATATGCACTGGGCAGAGAAAAAAGTGGTGAAGAGGTGAGATGATGTGGGGGTTTTTTTCCTAACAGTTTTCAGTTATATACCTTTAATAAGCAAGGATTAAGACGTATTGCACTATGACCAAAAGGATTCTTCATGTATCAAGATAAAAGTATACTGCATATAATGACTGATGTATCAAGCTAGAGAAACCAGTGTACCATCAGCTCCTGCATACTGTAATTAAAACCATAGATCAAGTTTAAAACATATTCATAGAACTGTTTTGAAAAATTATCAGATCAGAGCTGCAGCTGCTAGATAAATTCTCCAGCTGTTTATAGTCCTCTATTCACCTTCTACCTAAGACTCCAGTTAAGTTTCTTGGAAAATTGTAAAGGAAGACAGCCATGCTCAATAAAAAAAAAAAAAAAAACAACCCCGAAAAAAACACCCAACCCCAAGCCACCCAAACAAAAATTAAAAAAAAAAAAAACAAAAAAACAAAAAAACCCACCCCTCTATCAAAAATGAGAATGATCGTACTTTTAATCCTATTTTCACATAAAGAAAATGTTAAACTCTACTTCTAGAGTGCAAAAATCACTAGCTGGCTATTATACCACACAGATAATTACTCTGATGGCAAAACAGAAACTTGGAACCCAAATACCAATAAAAACTGTTATCACTGCACAGAGTAGGCTTTTCAGGGATGTGAAAGTAGGCTTGCCTTAGCCTAATTATCTGCCTCCCAGGCAACGGTTTTGAGGTTACAGAATAAATAATAGCCTGGAACTCATCTGGCCTACAACAAAGGGTCAAAAACGACCTCAGGAGAAAAAGAGAAAGGTAGTCAAAAATCTGTATTTAACCAAAGACCAAAAGGAAAAGCAACAGACCTAGCAGATTCTGGATATTAATTTACAGTGACAAACATTAAAATTGCATAACTAAAACAGTTCTCATTGATGGCTGTCTGGAACACATTACTCCTGGAGATCACCTTCCCTCTGAGGTGGCTGAACCACAGATGAAGCAGCTTCCAAACTGCCACAGTCTGCAGCCTGATGTATATATATTAAGGTAAACTAACAGCAGCATCAGTTTAATATGCGATGTAGCGACCTCTGTGGTTCAGTTTGTGCAGGTGGCAATCACAAATGGAAAGGACCATAAGATGAGACAGCTAGTGGCCATAGTATCTTCTATTGTCCAAAATTTAATCTGTTTATGACTAGAATCAGGACAAAGAGCAGGATCAGTGCTCTTACTAAAAGGCAGAGCATCTTCCTTGCTAAGAGTCGTAGCTCCACTCCCTTGGTGGGAGAAGAGAAAAAGATGATGCAGTGATTACTGTCAACGTTAGAGCATTAAAGGAAGCCAGCACTAACTAATGTTTGTTTTCTCTATCCAGCGCTTTGACAGTGTTGCTGAAATAGTAGAGAATCATCAGCGCACCTCCCTGGTTCTAATTGACAGCCAAAACAACACAAAAGACTCAACGAAACTGAAACACATTGTAAGAGTTTCTTAAACTAAACTGCTTAAATGAAGACTTTTAATCATTTCTTTCAACATTCCAAAACATGTGGATCAGGTATTAAAAGACGAAAATCCAAAATTATGGAAAATACTCTTTAAGAGCACCTACTGAGTAGCAAGAGATGCAGTTCATGAAGTTCAACCCCATGTCACCTCTATCAGAAAAGCACTCATTAACACAAGAAGCCAAAGCAGATACACCTTCGTCTGTGGCTTCCATCTGTGACAAGATGGGTATTCAAAGTCACGTGAAGAACAACTGCGTACCACAGCCTGGTCCTTTGACTGCTATTTAAAGACAGATTTCCTGTAGGACATTTTCACTTTAAAAAAGAGAATACCCACAGTGATCTACTCTTTGCATTTGTTACATTTACCACATATCACAGCTTTCAGCAATTTCTTTGTAAAGTGCACAGCCCCAGAAGTTAGAGCAACTCAGCCTAATGTACTACTGTGTACAAGCTGAAAATAGGACTGTACTTCATGTTTTTAGTGGCAATAAAGCTGTCTTGAGTGTTTTAAATTAATGGACATGTATTGTCCTTTTCCTTGGCTTTACTCTGTTTCATTATTATTTTTGTTTGTATTTTCAAATGTGCAAATAAAGTTAAAAATATTGTAAAGTCAACAGCATATGGAGGCATTCTGGATCACATTTCTTAGCATCCTTCCAGCAAGAAAGCATCAATTCGCTATCACTGATGTTTTAATGTATATATTTATATGTGCTCCTTCACAAGTTCTGTTGTTATAAAAACTATCACTTTTTACAGCTTCAGCGTGTATGTTTGGCTTAATAGCTCTCAAATCTTTTGTCTTCAGATTGCCTACCATTGGTGATCCAGGCACATTGCTAAACCAACCACCCACTCAATTCTTGCAGAATTAGTTTACAGACACACACACAAAAAAAAACCCTTTCTTTTTTCAAGCCTGTTCTATCAGTGGTTTACTTATTGTATTATTGTGAACAAAGTAACTTCCACAAAGGTTAAAGCGGTGAAAACTAAATTGATGAATGTATAAATTGCACCAATGAAAAACTTTTAGGAACAGTTGTTAATTAGTTCTAGAGGTGTTTGATTTCACTTGACCTGAAAACTCATCCATCTTAAAACTATTTTCCAAAATTGACACTATACACACCTGCTTTGTTCTTTTTGTTCCAGATTAGGCACTGTTCTCTAGGATTATGTGCAAGGCATTTAAGGCAAGATTGAGCCAAGACTTGCAAAGGCTCAGCAAGTCACTTAGAGCTATGTTGTGGCTGTATTCTGCAACTACTTCCTTGGGGTTTTGATCAATTACTTCTACAAGTAATGCACCTGTCTTCTAGAAAGAACTGCTTACTAATATGACAAAGATGTTCAGCACCTGGCTACCTACTTTGCTGGGTCTTATTTTCTTCCCTCAGCAACAGATAAGACCCCAGATGTGATGCAAATGAGACACCTGCAAGTAAGAAACAATGTATACAGACTTCACACAAGCCTGCCTATGACAGACTGTTCACAGTACTACATAAATGCTACATTTAGTATATTGTTCAGTTGGCACTAATTAGTATTATACTAGTACTACACTTAGTACTAGTGTAATGTTTAGAACATTAAGATTGCCAAGGCCTCAAAATTAACAAAAGTTATTAGTCTCTGCAAGCTTAATTTACTCCCATATGGGTACTCTGATATTATTTAGTTACATGAAACATCACTTTAGAAGGTTCCTGTTTCAAGCAATACTCACAATGGAAAACACTGTGTGAAAAAGCAGCCACTCAATATTTAGCTTTCTTTGCATGCATGTAGAGTCCTTGCCTTATTCACTCATGTCCTGCACAGCATTTAAACTTTGTTCTTAACAAAACTGTTTCTTGTTAACCTTTATATGTTGCTCCTCACAAAAGTGTCTGGGTTCTTCAAATACTGCTTTCTGAGTTAAATGTGTAGTATCACCATCATTCTAGAATTGGGGGGAAAAAGGCATGAAAAAGTGAAACTCAGGTGTACCTACAGACTTTCATGAGAGAGACTAAGTAGCAGTTTTTTAAGGTAATTAACAATACTGAGCCCTTTCCATACTCAAAGCACTGCTGCTCCTGCCCCTCAGCTCTTAAGTGCTCAGCGCTACACCTAACTTTGTGGCTGATCCACAAATAACAAATATGCTCTAGATTAGATAAACATTCAACTACTTTCATCCTCAAACCCTTCCTTTCTTTTTAGTCATGTTCTACATCATTACAGGGGTACCTTACAGTTTTGACAACAAAATGAGGCAGGGATGTAGTAGGCAACACCACCTTCCACAAAATAATCCATTCATCCCGAGAGGAAAACATCCTAGGCACAAAATAAGGTGGCGGGGGGGGGAAACAGGATGGGATGACAAACCCACCTATTTCACTATACTCACAGTTTTATAGAGGAAGAAAGGAAGCAGACTAGTAACTCTGCTTTCCTTACCCAAGCCAGATCTTTTATAACTTGGGCAGACTGTGGTGTAGACATATTTTGAAACACAATTTTAGCTGGAGAAGAGAAAGGTTTGAGCAAGTTTCAGGTATAGGATTGTGCCAAGTTACCATTTCCTAGATTCTGTATTGACTGCTGAATCAATAGCATCAGGATTTTTAACACAGCATGCTCCATCCTGAGTGCTAATTTTGCATTTTGCAAGGATATAAAATAAATTAGTACTCAGGATGGAGCATGCTGTGTTAAAAATCCTGATGCTATTGATTATATATTGAATCAACCTGAAACTTTTATCTTACAACTGTTGCAGTGCCAGCAGCTGCTGCTAGTTAATGCTGTCAGGTGTTTCCACCAGGTAGCAGGTATGTCAAGTCTGACCTCTGACAGACATAGGAACACACCTCTCCCCCCATATTTCTTGGATATTGTTAGCTAATTTCTCTTCCATGTAATTAACTGAATAGCTAGGAAAAAAAACAAAGGAAGATGTAAAACTAGAACTAAAAAATTGGCTTTAAAATGAAGTAAATTTTTTGTCTGAGAACTCAGGGCAAAGTATCGTATTTACTAATGTACAAAGGAGCAGAAGTGTTGTCTGCCTACCTGATACAGAAAGGAGAGTACAATGAGTACTGCACATCATTCCTGACAACGTTGTTCCATGAAAGGAGTAAGAACTTGCATTCTCAAAAATCCAAGTGTTCAGACATGCAAGTTACAGAACTACATTCCTCCTTTACATTCCTCATTCAATCTAAACCACCAGCAGCAGGCAGAGATTCTCAGGAAGTGTTGTTAAAAAAACATGTCTCACATGACAACAGCCCTGGAACAAATATTGAACACAAGTGTTTTGTTAAAACATCGAAATCACTGAGGAAAAGAAACCATGACTTACCGATGAATACACATCTTGCAAAGAATATACAATGGGCTAGATTTTAGGCC
Organism: Harpia harpyja; assembly: GCF_026419915.1. Taxonomy (NCBI): domain Eukaryota; kingdom Metazoa; phylum Chordata; class Aves; order Accipitriformes; family Accipitridae; genus Harpia; species Harpia harpyja. The sequence goes on along the minus strand of NC_068949.1, from coordinate 29,026,800 downwards.
ACTTTACACAAACACACAAATACTGTACAAACACTTGTTGACTCTGCACTTGCATCTATTTCTGTATGTCCAAAACACTATAAGTTAAGGTCTTCTTACCTTGCTATATGCACAATGTTACAAGCTATCTTAAAATGTTATGGTTGCAAAGTCAAGCACTCAAAATCAAGACACTCTTCAGATCAGGTTACCTGTGCAACCTTAATTTGTCACATCACATATATCCATTACAATACAAGCATTAAATGTATGATCATTGACTATTTTTCTATATGGATTTATGTGTTTCACTTGGTTCACACAATACTTCAGGGATAAATCATAGGTGTGTAATGAAAGACTGGTTTGTAAGATATTTGTAAGATACCTTTCCCATTTACTGAAGATGCTGAGAAATGCGCAAACAAACATTGCAGGAGTCGAGTCAGACAGTAAAAAGGTAGCCTCATCTTGTTAAAGCAGTTGAGCATTTCACTGAAGAACTGTATATTGTCCCTGCACCTTCTACTGCACCATCCACTGCAATGCTGGTGAGACTGCTTAAGCCAAACTTTCTCCTGATGATCATTAATTGTGATCTTAATTTCACTGAAGTCTCACTTGAGATACTTTGAAATCCGATCTGTAGAAGTACCAAACTTAGGACCTCAAACAAAGCATTATGGAAAAGCTCGTAAGAAAAAAATAATTATATATTCAGAACAGTACTTGAGCAATGTGTGTAAATAATACATCATCATAATTAAGGGTGGGGAAACAAAATATTAAATCACTGCTCAAGAGGGAGCAACAGTTCTCTGCACTGAATGAGATGGATGTCCATGGATAAAAAGTGACACAAGACAATGAATTAAGACTGTATAAAGCAAGCTTATTTCAACATTTCCTAGCTTTACAACATTCTTTTTCACAGTATTGTTTAACGTTACCCAATTCATAGGAAAACAAGCTGGATGGAAAAAAATTCCAGTGACAGTTGTCACTCTCATGATTCATCAATATAGAGAAAAACCCTAACTCTACAGCAGAACTTCCACCTCAGTGCAAAGTAACTAACTGTTAACAAAAATTGGTCATCCTTGGTGAAGTAGCACTGAGTCAGTTTTAGCAACAAACTTCACAGATATTTCTGCAAAAGGAGGCAATGGCAATGTCCAGAATTCAGGGGTTCAGTTTCAGGGTTTATAGGAGAGCAAGCCGAGGCCGCCAACAGATCCTTCAGTCAAAAAAGCTTAACACATTTTTGTCCTTTCCTAATGCTGTTTCTTTCCAACACACTTCCTCACCACTACACTAGTCTTCTTCAAAGTTCCCAGCCAAATTAATGTCAGAGCTCAAGCCCATTGTGCAGCACAAAATGATCCAATTTTGATACAGAGCACACACCAACTGTATATTAAGTCACCCAAACTATGCTGCCTTGACTGTCTCGGGTGCTTCAGTTGACTCCCCTAAATAACTCACCAGCTACAAGGCTAGTGTGCATCTTCCTGCCAACAGACACAGTAAGAAAGAAAAACATATCTAGCTACTGAAGTAATTTTTTTTTTAAATCATTTTCATTATAACACTTTTTAAAACGTAAGTCAAATTCTGTTACTGGTGACATCCCTGTGACATCCGTGAAAGACTTCCAATTGTTTCATTGGTAGCAAGTCAAGCTTCACTTTCGCCTCATGGAAATAGTCAGAGAACTACCCCTGGGCTTGCATACAATCTAAAACCTCAGAGACTTAAATGCCCCAGTCCTCTCCAAGTCCAGCACTCAATTTTGACAGTTTTTCCATCAATACTTTGGGAAGCTGACTTACACACCTAAGATGTAATCTTCCAGTACTTGGGCTAAAGGTGCCATATGGTAAAGGCACTCCCACTGAAGACTGGATCTAGCCTCCAGGTTCATTAAGACTCTGGAGGACAAAGCCTCTAAACATAGTAATTACTGTGGATAATAGGGACTTTCATTTGTATACTCTCAGTCACTATGGATAAGATACGGTCTTTTGTTTACATACCCTCACATAAACATTAAGAAATGTGAAGCATATCCTCCCTTCACTGTTATCCTTAAAACTGTAAGTAGGAAGCAAGCAGGCTCCTAGGAATATTACCCTACTGGCTGATAAAATGACAGACAAGTAACTCAAGCCTTGGTTTTGCCAAACCCCATGTACCCTAAAAGGCAGTTCATCTGAATAAGCAATGGTAGAAAATACTATTTAGTCATTATGGGGACAAATTACATCCACCTGGAAAAAAACTATAATGCAGTTACAAGCCTGAAATGGTGCTTTGCACTTCACCATATCCTGGCCTTCCTATAGGGTTTGTGGCAGTCATACTATAAAAAAAAATAGAAATATTTTCTATAAATGCTCACAGTCATATTCTGTAAATACAAGTTATAGCAAATTTAATAGTGACAGAGTCAATACAGATTAGGAATGTTCACCATTCTTAAACATCATATACATTATGAATATATATACTGTATATTTTCAACTGATTCCATTCTCAGGCTCACCGTATTAACACAATCGTAACATGTTTTATTAATTTATATGAAAAATACTTCACTAAGAAAGTAGACAAACTGCACAGAAATAGTACAAGTGTCATGTGCATAGCAATATAGCTTAAAGCATTCACATATGGCTTTGTTTAAATGAAACTATTGGGGAAATGGCCCTATATGGACCTATGGTTACACAGTTGACAATGTAAACTGCTTCACATCTTTTAGGCACTTGCTAACAATAGTGTTCAATCCCTGAAAAACAAAATCAAGAGCTAACAAGTGAAAATAAAAATCTCAGGATAACAGCTGTGTGTAGTTGAAAACGTTTTAAAAATTGCTTTTAGTAGTGCATGCACAGAACTGAAAAATGGGGGGGGGGGTAATTTCTGTGCAAGAATTATACCAAATAATTGAAAAGTATAAAAATATTTACATGTTTAGGTTTTCTTAAGTATGTACAGAACAAAAGCCCTGAAGACTCATTCTATTGAATAAAAATATAGGACATGATAGTAGTAACAAAAAATAATACATATTTTTATGGAATTGTATTTGCAGTTAGTTACAAGTTATCTAAACCATAAAGCTCCTTGATCTATCTCAAAGCTTGATGGCAATAGAGAATCTGCTCTTCACTTTAAAACACAAGCACTTTGCATCATTTTTAAACTTCAGTTACAATACTGAAATACAAAACGAAATTACTTGTGTATCCTAATTAAATTGATTCTCCTTTTAAAAAACTGTAATGATGTATGATATTTAAGCATTATTTTCTTCACTGGTCATCATTACGTTAATGAATTCCAATCTCGAGTAGCCTCCATCAGATGCCTCTGTCCATGTCCTACCCAATTATCCTGATTGTCAAATATTCTACCGCAAAACCAGCAGCTAAACTTAGCTTTCAAGGTATTATCAGAGGTAGTTTTCACAATCTGGTAATTGTTTTTGCTAGTCTTTTTCAGTGTCAATTTTAAGACAAATCTTTCTTTTACAGGGCTAATAGGTTTTATTGTCCTGTGCCTCTTCTGAGAAAGATCATCAGTAGTTATGTCGAAAGGATGGCAGAAGGCTGGCTGCAGAAGTGCTTCAATAGTTCTTTTTGACAATGAAACCTTAAGAACATGTCCCTTAAATTTAGCAATGGTTTTCATTACATTTACAACTTCTGGAACATCTGCATCAGGATGGTTAAGCACAACAACTGGTTGATTTCTCCGAGGGCATTTTACAAGCTGTTTAGAATTAAAAGGAAGTAATTTCAAAGTCCTCACGGTTTCTTTTGATGCCCTTGGTTTGTAAGGGCCGCCCGATTCATTAACAACTTCAGCTTGATTCTTTTCCTTACACTTTCTGTGCAACATTACTTTCTTTCTTGGAGGTTCTGGGCAATTATCCTTACTTTTCCGTTTGAAATTCTTGTTTCTTTGCACACCCACAGTTTCTGAACTTTTAGACCCAGTTTGTTTTAAACGACGTTTTACTTTCGTGGTTCTGTTTTGGGTGCTCCATGTGGACTTCTGAGTACCAAAGTTATTCCTGTTGTTAGCAGTTATTACTTTCATACTCTCAATAGAACCTTTTTGCAACTGTGTCCCTGCAGACTTAGTAGAATAAACACGTTCTACAGAAGGAACAGAACATGCTGGATTAGAGCTTGCCAAAGAGGCATTTGCTGGCATTAACTTACCTGGTAAGATTAAGGCATCATTAGAAGTAAGATTAGTTTGTTTCTGTGCTAGTGCAGGAGTAAGGGACTGCAAGTTATCCAACTGCAGTGAGCGCACTGAGTTGCTTACTGACTGAGTGGTATCAGCCAGCGTATCTGAAGTAGAAGTCTTAATTTTCAGCAAAAGCTTTTGTTGCATGGCTCCAGTTTTCTTTGGTTGACAATTTTGATAATGAGCATTATCCTGAAAAACACTATGTTTATGAACTGCAGGCTTGTTTGGTGTCATACATTTCAGAAAAACTGCCTGCTGTCCATCAGGCAAAAGTGCATAAACACGTTGTTTCTGTTTAGTTTCCTGTTGGTTTACTGACTCCAAGGAACCAAAGACAGCATCCTGATGCTCTGATAACACCTTCACAGAAGAAATTCCATTCACAGACGACTCCGATGAGTTTGTAATTACAAGAGGACCTTTGAATGGCATGCTATTCAATGAGTCATTTGCTGTACTACATGCTCTGCTATTACAGGAACTTCTTATGCTTCTGAAACTGTCGTTTTTCCCCTCCACTTTTGAAGCTGGTATGGTTATTTTACCATATTCTTTAGATGCAACTCTCCCTAAAACCTGAGAACTATCACTAGGGACATTTGCAACTGTTCCAATTGCCCTGCTAAAAGTCAAAATCATTCCAGGTCCTTTATTTAAAACAAAAGATGCAGGTACACCTTTAGTCACATGCCCATCTGACAAACTGGTTGACGGAAGAGATTTTCCTGAAACCACCTGTAGTCTGGGCTGGTTAGCAAGGTGCAAAGGAACAAAAAATCCTGATGGAGGGGACTGAACTAAAAGGGTTTTCTTCTGTTCCTGAAGAACTTGTGAAAAGCTGCTAGGATTTGGGGTTATAGACAGTAGTTTATCTTTTACTAACTGCTGTGTTATGATTGCATCTGAATGAGTTTTTAGCAACGTACCAACACCCGGAGTTCTGGATAATTCATCTATTCCCTGTGAATCAAATGATGTCCTGGGTGTCTGCCTTTCTCTCCCACAACATGTACCTTCATTTGTGCTACATCTTGCGTTCAGCCCTCTTTTATATAAATGAAAGTCTACATTAGAAGGAGGCCTCTGAAAACCACATGCAGTTGCAGAGCTTTTTAAATGTGTAAAAGCTTTATTCCCAGTCTCGTGACCAGAAAGCAGCTTGTCAGAGTGAAGTTTTATGCAGTTATTTGACTTGCTGTGGGATTCGTGCTGAGCAGTTGCTTTCACTTTTAACACATCTTGCAGTAACTGGTTTATTTCAGGTGATAAATAATTAGCTGCCTGTTCACTCTGCAATGAGAAAACAGATGTGATTTTAGGCATTAAGACTGAGTTAACACAATCCGAGGCATTTTCTTGGAATTTCTCAGCTACGTTCTCAAAGCCTTGATGTATGTTAGCATCCAAATACTGCTGACCATTATGCTGGTCCTCCGTAAAACACTCGCTGCCAACAACACATTTAGATTGGCTTTTAGAAGACACAGAGTTATTTTTAGTGTTTACATGTCCATAAGTTTTATTAATATTTGATTGGGCCGATATAACTTTCTCTGGTTTTAAGCCTTTCATCAACTCTGAATATGAAGATGCAGATTCACTTCTCCTACTGTTTTGAAAAGAAACGGTTTTGCTAGATATAAATTCTTTGTATCGGTCATCTGTTGACATCCAAATGCTACATGGGTTATCCGAAGTGTCCATTTTGGAATAGTTGTGGAAAGACAGCAACCCTTCGTTAGAAGAATCCACTGAAGTTGAATAATAGAGATTATTAGTTCCATTACTATTATTCAGGCCACCATTTTGTATTTTCAGTTCAGGAAAGAAGGGCATTTTCACAGGGTCATAGTGAAGCGTATTTGTAATAGTGGGTGGTAATACCTGAGGATGACTTGGAGGACTATAGCTTCCCCATGAGATATTACTTCGAGTTCCAACTTTTGTCACCTCATCACATGGAGGTACAGTTGAGCCCAACTTCATTGGCAAATAATTCGAACTTTTTCCTACAGCTACATTAGAAGGTGCTACAGTTTGAGAAACACTCCTACCATAAAATACGGAGTTATTTTGTTTTTCCGCTTTTGTTTTTCCTGAATGAGGAGCAGAACAAGAAAATGGAGGGGAGGTTAATGGGTGAACAGAATTGTTCTTTAAGGTTGACTGATCAGTTACACATGGTATAGCACCTGAAGACAAGCCACAGGGATCAGCAGTCTGTAGCAAAGGAGTTGGAGAACCATCTTTAATAGGATCAGCTTTCTGACCCAACAAATGTACGTTTTGCTTACTTGTAGGCAACAATTTTATCACAATATGTTGTTTTCCATCTACCATTTTAAATCCCATAAATTTAGCACTGTAATTTGCTGGAACAGATATTTTATTGTTTTTGACCATCAATACCGTTGGCCCATGAACAGCATTTTTCAATAATCCCAGGCCATAACTTGTTCCATCATCTGCTTTATTGTATTGTGCAGTAGTAGCAGAGAGCATTCCACCCCTGAAATTATGCTTTTCTGTGTATATAACTTGATCTGTATCTTCACTTGCTTCCACGTCTCTCATACACTCGTTCAGCTCCTCAGCTTTTGTTTGAATCTTATTCACACTTCTTAGCACTTGTCCATTTTTTTCTCCAGTTTTGTCGCTTCCACTGCTTATTTTTTTCCGTCTCCAGAGAGCTTTTTTCGATGCTCCCATTTTATACCTTCTTAACACAAGCTTCAGTCCTGCTGGAGTCTTCACTATACTTTTTTCACATTTCTCCTTTTCCAGTTTTTCTTTTGCATATAAGTGGTCTCTATGCAAAGCTATGATGTGTTTTAAAAGATAATCTTTCCGTGGTGTGCTGTAACTGCAGTAATGACAACCAAAAGGAAACATACTGGTATGAACAAGAATGTGTTTCTGGAACTCCTCTTTTGTAAAGCTTATGTGATGGCATTTTCCACATTTGTATGGAACCTCATTATGTCTATGAATGTGCTGAACAAATGTGCCCACATCCTGGGTAGAAAACCCACATTTTTCACATTGAAAGTGACCATTTATACAATGCTTTGATGTGAAGTGTTTTGTCAAATCCAACAAAGTGTACATATGTTCATCATTACAGAGCTCACATTTTACTAAAGTGCTACGATGGGTGCGTCTATGCTGTTTAAATGACTGAAAGTCATTAGCCGAGAAGTTACACATCTCACAAGGATACAAAGGCAACTCGCCATAGTGTAACAGCTGAAAATGTTTCTGTAGATCATTTGGGCTGTATCTAATGTTATCTTTGCACTTGGTACAAGTGAAATTCAGTATCTTTGCTGTAGTTTTCAACCCTTCTTCAAATTGCACTTCTGGTTTATTTTGCAAGTGGCTTCCCTCTGAACAATTGGGATTGCTTCTGTTTATTTTCTCTAGACTTAAGGACTTCCTTGCAGTTTGCTGTTTACACTGAAAGAGTTTTCTAAATCTATCAACTTCATGTTTCATTAATACTTCATTTGGAATGTTCACCTTGGGTAAATCAATTTTCACATTTTTTAGTTCGTACAAGACATTGACATCTAAAATTGCTGGTTGAGTCATCATACTTAAAGGATCATTCACCAGTGCTTTTCCCAAAGTAGTATCTGTAGAAAAATTCTTTGCAGCATTGTGTTTTAACAAATTAATTTGCTTTTTATCAGAAAAAAACTGTTCCTTTTCAGATGGCATGATTTTAGGTTTTCCTTTTCTTTAAGTGAATTCTTGAGATTAGTCTTAGTTCCTGCAGCAAACAAGACTACTGCACCGAGTTATTCTCAAGGTTCTAGAACTTCCCCATTTTATTCTCCTGAAATTAGAAAACAAAGTAAATATTACTTTTTAAACTAATGCAATTAGGACACCCATTACAATTCATTAATAAATAAATAAATGCCAATCTTGGAAGTTGTTGATTTTTATAATAGCATTTGAGAGAAAAAAGATGAGAAAAAAAATTAGACATTATACCGTAAACTTTTCTTGTTTGTTTGTGTTGGGGGGGGGTTGGTGGTTTGTTTTGGGGGGGGGGGGGGGGGGTCCCACAAAATGTACATAATTCTTGAAAAATAAACTTTAAAGAGCATCACGTACTGAAAAATAAAAACATTGAAATTCCATGCCATCAAATTTTGGTTTTTTCCCACCAGGACAGTCTGTAAGCATGAGAAATCCCAAGAGCTGCTTTTTTAACATGAAGCTAGCATTTATTACTTATTCAGGATTTCAAGCAAATATAAACACAGTAGCTCCTCTGCGACATGGATCACTAGCTGAACCTAGCTGAAGTACTAAAAACAAGTCAAATTCAGCAGGAGTTGATATTTTTGTTACTCAAGTCTGCTACTCTATTGGTAGCTAACTATTGTGCTTAAAAAGAAAAGAAAAAACAAAATCAAAATCTGACAAAAGATCTACTTCACTAATGGAGACATTACCCTTATCAACACCAAAAAACCCACCGCACTCCTCTACAATGAATTTTTCACATGCCTACCTTCAGTATCACACAAGTCTGAAGTAGTCAAAAAATATGTTACCTCTGTTTTCTCACCATATGTTCCTGGGTATAGGTTAATCTTTTCAGAGCAAGTGCATGACACAACAGTACTCCTCTATGGATTAAGAGGCTGAAACAGGTATGGTCAGCATCATTGTCTTGCTACAGACTTAATATCAGTGTTTCTATAACAGGCTGCACTGACAATTTATAGCAGCTCAAGTCTATGCTGAAACAACACTCCCACGTGTCAGCATAAAATCAACAGAAATGGAATAGCAGCAAAAATAACTTGAATTTCGAAAAGTGAAACTGAAAATGAAGAACTGTTTCTTCACTACTCTATAACACTTTTTACTAAAAACTTTTCTGTAGTAGAAGTCACAGCATCACTTTCTTCTTTACTAGCAAAAGTTAGTGAAGTGTTAGCTGAAATCTGATCAGCAGCTCTCTCTCCACTGTTCTCCTGCCCACCCTGAAGCAACAGACTTGGAACTCATTACATCATCCTCCTTATTCACATTCAAACTGAAAGAATGATCACATCCCCTCCCTCATTGTGATGAAGTTCAAGAGCTGCTTCTAGAGCTCCAGGCCATCATAAGCATCACCACTGTCTTCCAAATATTTTCCTATAGTCCTATGAGAAGGAAGTAGCTAGCATCAGACATGTAAATACCTGACAAAGAAAATGGAGACTGAAAAATTTTCAAGGCCATGTTCACATATCACATAGCAAGAAAAGCTTTTTTTTTTTTTAAAAGCATATGCTTTATTGCATTCCTTTGGAAAAGATATTAGCATTTCTGCACAATTCTTGACAATAATAAGCAAAACAGACTTTGACATTTTATACAGACTCCAATATCAAATAAATTCAATTAACTGTGTTCTTCAGCTATGAGACCTGCAAGATTTCAACTATACATTTGACATTCAAAAAAAAACCAAAAAAACCTACAGATCACAGACATGTGCACACACACTCCCTCCTTGGGAGTCTTTCCCAACTAAAACACTTTAGGTACCGGATTTTTATTTTTAAATTCGATACATTTCCCATCTTCCACAGAGGAAATTAATACATGGGATATTACCCTACTTTGAGCCTTCAGAAGAGAACAACTCACCTACATTACACTCCATTTTCACCAAAAGAGTACCGTATTATAACACTTTCTCTTGTCAATGGTAAATCCTTTATGTGAACAGGAGCAAGCTGAACACCCACATAAAGAATAAGTAACTAAAAATGACTTGGACTTGTTAGCCTGAAGAACTTCATTAATACACAGGTGCAACACATAACGATCACAGGTTGCATGACGCAATACATCATCCTGATGGTAGCTGCCTATCATTCAGATTAAAATGTTATACTGTCAAATACTAACAGCTGAAATATGTATGCAATTAACACTATAAAAATCCAAAGTGGGTAAAGTATGCTGCAGGGAACAAGCCTCAGGCTTTTAACATGGGGCCAACATTGTCCTCAGTTGGGCAACATTTCACTAACAGGATAAAACATTTATGTTTGGCAAAGAGTCTCAGTTGGGGATATGCAAACCTGATTTGAAATCTCCTTTAACTAATTAACCACACAAATTACAATTTAACCTTGTTATTATTGGGTAGCATGTACTATTGACAAGCACCTGCAGAATGACAAAAATATTTACTAGAAACAGCCAGCTAGTAACCAAAAAAAAAATCCCAGGGATCTTTCAATGTACATTACTAAACAAGAAGTCAGACTTACACATGAAGAAGAGACTTGAGTTCAATTCTTCAACAGCCTTTTTAACGTTTTTCCACACACATAGAAGAGGTAAATATGTAAGACTCGGAAAAGGCCACAGTCAGGAGGAATACTGCAAAAAGGTCTGGAAACAAAAGAAAAGGTATTTTAAAATGTGTAAATGCAAGCATAACTGAAGGAATAAGCTGAAAAGCACAAATCCTTCACAATTTTATATTATACGCATTTTTAACACATTGAAGACAGAAAAACTGTAACTCCCAAATAATACCACCAAATACAATACAAATTCTAAATTAATGAGTGGGATTAAAAATCACTAGCAAACTCGTCCTAACAAGGTCTATTTTAACCTTAGCTTTGTCTCTACATCTCAGGCATTTGTAACTGGTAACCATAAACATATGATAACTTAAAAACAAGGCATAAAGTAATAACTGGTACCTCAGTCCACCAAATTTTAACTTGAACTCAAAAGATGCTTATCTTTTCTTAAGTAAAAATTGTAATAAATTCTACAGCAAAGACCTAATTATAATTTTCTAGAAAGTTTTGCAAAAGTCTGGAAGGGAAGTGGAATATTACATTCACAATATTTGAAACAAGTAAGTAGATTATAAAGCAGATATAATGAATACAAACCCTGAAAATACATAAGCACGCACCACAGTTAACTCCCTTTAAAAAAAAGAAAGAAAAACACAAAACACCACACTAGGCACAAGCATAAGTAACCACCTCAATTTTCTTCCCCTAAAAATGATCCAATATGTCAGTATTTTGTTTACAAGAAGTATGCATGGAGAAAAAAAAAAGTTTTAGCTATATACTTTAATCTAGTGATAAATGACAGATAAGAGTAAGACACTCCTAAGTTAGGTACCTTTTACAGTTTTTCCATTTAGAACAAGTAACCATAAATGCAAAGTACATTTCCAGGTAGGCAGTATTTTCAAGATTTCTTTAAAAATTGTCTACACTCATTTAAATGTCACTAAAAAACAACCCTATGCTACCGTATTTTCCACGCTTGGTCCCATCCTACGTATGTCTGCAAATTCAGAGTAGTGCCTTCGTCTCTACAAAGATCTGGGCACATGCAGGAACTTACAGAGCTAGATCTTCGGGAACCCATAGAGCTAGAGCTTCTGGCGGTCAGACACAATCTACCTGACACAGCAAAACGCTGCTTTTATAAAAATAAAATATAAACGAAAAATAAAATTACCAAATCACTCCCAAAGCTAACACAAACGCAGACACCCATGCTCCGCAGCAAACTTGCCATTTACGAGAACAGCAGCGCAACGCTCCAGCGACACACGGCCGCCGCTAACGTACCTGCAGACAACCACTTTCTCAGCCCGCTCTTGCGATGTCGGGAGGACGCTCCCCATCCGCCTCCCCGCCGGGGGCTGCCGGCCCCGCCGTCAACGAGCGGCGGTCCCACAGGGCGAGGAGCACGGCCAGGGCGCGGGGCTGTCCCCCTCCCGTCCCCGGGACGAGGAAACAGGGAAGAGCAAGGACAAAACACGAAGCGGTCGGTGACGCCGGACCGGCGGGGGAGGCCCCGGGGCTGCCGCCGCCGCCGCCACCCCAGGGCCGCGCCGCGGGCTCCACCCGACCGCGGCGGCAGCGCCGGACGCTCCCCGAAATCAGGGTAGGGGTGAGGGGGGGGCGAGCGGGGCGCGCCTCCCCCTCCTCAGCTCCTCCTCGGGACCCACCCGGATCCCCGGGCAGCCCCGGCGGGCAGCGCCGCCCCCACCCCGCCGGGCCGGGCCGCCCGCCGCGGGGCGACCGCACGGCCCTGGGGGGCGCCGCGCCGCCTCGCCCGGCCTCGCGTAGCCCGGCGGAGGGATACGGCGCCGAAAGCGGATCCGACGCCGGCCACGAGGCATTCCCGCCCGCTCCCCGCCGCGGACCGGGCGCTGCCCGCGGGCCCCGGCCGCCCCACCGCCAGCCCCAGCCGTCCCGCGGCCGGAGGGGGTAGGGGGCGCGCACTATTTAACGGCTCAGCCGTACCACGGGCGGGCTCCTGCCCTGCCGCGGTGTCGCGCCTCCTGTGCGCTCCTCTCCGCCGCAGCCCGCGCCAGACCGCGCCCTCCCGCACCGCGCGGGAACCCCCCCTTCCCCGGCCGGCGCCCCTCGCGGAGTTACCTCGCCGCTCTCCATAGCCTGGCGAGTCCCTGTTGGCGGCCATAACAGTTTCCATCCGGGGACTGTAGGGCTGCGAGCCCGACGGTGGGGGCGGCCGCGGCGGAGGGATACGCGTTCACCTGGAGAGACGGACGGAGGCCGACGAGGCCCAGGGCGGGGGAGTGCTCGGGTGGGGGGAGGGGTGGGGCGCCACCGCCCCGCAGGCGCTACGGGCGGCGGCCCCCGCGGGGCCGGCCCCCGGTGTGGGCGAGGCGGCGGCACTGGCAGCCCCCGCTGCCTTCCTCCTCCTCCGCCTCCTCCTCCTCCTGCTGGGATGTGGCCGCGGGGGCTGGGGGCGGAGGGGAAGCGCTATGCCGGGCCACCCGGCGGGAGGGCTGAGGCCTCCCGCACCCCTTCCCCGGGGCCGCCGCGGCCTACCGCCGGCGGGCCCCGCTCTGCGGCCCCGGTGGGCCTTGGCCACATGGCAGGGCCAGAGGTCCAGCCTGGCCGCACGGCCCATCGTTACCTTTCAATAGTTTTGTGCTTCCCTCCGGCCAAGGGTGTGCGCGGTCCCGTGGCCGTTAATGGCACTGGGCAGGGAGAGCTGGTGCCCTGTCATAAAACACCCAGAAGGAAAGGTCCTCACCTAGGCTCTTCATGGGCCACCTTTGACAAGGATGTGCTGGTCCGTGTAGGCGCATTGTGTAGGGGATATCTGTAGAGATGACAGCAAGGAAAGCTGTCAGAATATTATACGTGGATTAGATGGGTTGATGTGTTTTCGTATGCTTAACACAAAAATCGCGGCTGAAAATCACCGCAAATTACATGTTTGCCTTGTTAAAGACACTATCATTGCTGCTTAAAAGAGGGATAAACTACGCTTGTTAGTAGGAGTGTGCTCTTTACATTTGTGCTTGGTTTTAATGCATGTGGAAGATGACCAAAAGTAAGATCGCCAAAGAATATGAAGGCACATGTGAAGTAGGAAATTCAGATGTACCATTGTTGTCCCAAAAGCAGGGTTCGGTACCCGGTGTGCAATAAGCCAGTCTCGCACACAGAGACGAGATATTTATTGAATTCATGTCTGCGCAGAGATGGGTGCTAGGTGATAGTTCCACAAAGCTAGCACACCACACCAAAGAACTATAATGTATTTATTCTGTTACATGATTAGGAAAAATTTGCCTGAATTTACGGTCATTGGTTAGTAATCACCATCCCTTCTGTTGTTGGCTAGTTATATTTAAATTAGTCTTGCTTGCTATGTAAATTGGCACGCATGCTCCTTATAGGTTTGATGAGGCAAGTCTTTTAGGTCTTGAATTGAGTTGGTGGTAACAATCTCCCCCTGCTGCCTTTACTTTTCCCCTAGTTCATGCTTCTTTGGCAATCATCCGGCTTTCCACGCCTTCTGGGGCAGGATGTTTCCTTTTTATCAGTCTTTAGTTCCTCTTCAAGGGTACAGTCGTTAGCAAAGCATGCATCGTTTATACAAAGTAACCAGGCCTACACAACAAAGCTACTGATTAATGGTCATCCTAAATCAAGCAGTGTCACTATGACCTAGGCATTAAACGACATACAGCTTTACTTAGTCTACATTTTTGCTAAAATTGGATTGCAGAATCATATTGTACAACTATTCAGATGACTATTCAGCAGCATTTCTGCATAAAATACTCTTGATGCTAAACTATATAAATTTATTACCCAGACTACACCATGGCCAAAAAAGGGCAAGCGCCCATGGCAGAAATGGACTGTAAAGATGAATTGTGAATGAAGAGGTCTTTGAAAAAAAAAGCTTCTCTCCGCTTATGAAATAGCATTCAAAAATCAAAAGCAAAGAGGAGAAAGTTTTTGGTTCTCAAAGGAAAAAGCTTAAACTAACTCATGAGCAATTTAACTGAGCAATTCAGCTAAATTTTTCTCTAGAAACCTTGTCACATCTTACTAGTTGCAACAAAGTTTAAAAAATACACTTTTTACTCATGATTAAATTTGAGAACAAGGAGGAATGTTGCTGTCTTTGTGTATGTGCATGTAATAAGGATCCATTAAACATGAACATATTTTTAATTCCTCATTCAAACTGACATCACTTATTTCCCTTGTGTCCTGGACTGTAAAAGAAAATGAATAGAAGCCATTTCGGGTGGGTCTTTTGGCCCTGAAGAATATCTTCAGGAATAGAATTATATCACTGATGGTTCTACTACACCCAAATGAAACAATCTGTGCCAAAAGCAAGCGGAGAAATATACTGGTTTGCATGCAAATCTTCAAATTCTTCTTCTGGCTTCTAATTCATTGCATTTTTCTAAATGGTCACAAGTGGAGATTGTGTACAATATGTACCCATAGTGTTTTGGAGGATCTGAAAACTAACTACAACTGAAGAAAAAAAATAGAAACAGCATAGTTCTGGCTGCAGCCCTAAAGTCAGAAAAGATAACAGAAAAGAATTATCCATGAAAATCATCAGTCTAATAAGCGGGTACAGTATCAAATTTGTGTTAGAATGCTAGCATTCCTAATCTGAAATTAAAATCTATATCATATTGTCAACTATTCATCCCAACAAATTCGCATATAAAGATAGAAACAAATATTTTATCTGTATTTTATCATTTCATAATTCAAATTTAGAACACACATGGATGTCAAGCACAAGAGAGAAAAAGAAAAACTGTGAGATAACACCAACAAGAGAAAGAAGGAAGAAAGGCTAACATCTAATTTATCATATACATTGAGATACTTTGTAGCACGGGAGGAATCCAAAAAGATGACATCAAAACACACAATTCTAACAATAAATGCATTTTGGGATTAAGGTTTGTATAGGAATATATGGAAAAAAGAAAGGTGGCAATCCAATGAAAAATTACAACAATGGGCAAACCCACCAAAAAGATTGACTTTGTATAGTAGCTTCTCCCAAAATTCATGAAAGAGTTCTTTAGTCATAAGAGTCAGGATCTGCAAAAACGTTCCCCAAAATTTCTAATTGTCTACAACTTTCCCATTTTGAAGGAGGACTAGGAGCCCCTTATAAACTATGACATGAGAGGCTGCCTCAAAGATCTTTTTGAATCCACACGCTCACCACTGAAGAGAGGACCAATGAATTGAACAACCACCATCCTACCGTGCTCAGAGTAGAAACTATACTGAAAGCCATCAAGGAAACCCAAGTAAGACCAAAGTCTTCTCACGTGACTCAGAAGCGAGTGCACAGAACTGGAGAGCACACTTGTTTACTGAGTATCCTGATGCTGGCAGTTGAACCTCATGTGGCATCAGGCATGAATTGTGACAGAACGCATGAATGCAAACTTAGATATTTTTAAGTACATTTATGTCATCCATAGAATATGATTTCTTTAAAGCGGCATCACACACAGTTCTATTTCAAGGATCAATGAATGCTGCATGAAGACTAGAATATCTTTGTATTCTTTTTCCTGAAGACAGAGATCAAACATGATGGATCTGGATAGGCACAATATGTACACATCACTGTTAAATTCCCAAATTCTTAATTTTTAAGGACTGAATCCACATAATACTCCAGTCTTTCATTCTTTTTCAGAAGATAAATTGAATTTGGTGCACTTTACTATGTGAGATCTGTGAAAAGATGTTCAACCACAAGACAGTCTATGTTCTGTGAAACATGAAATATGCCACAGCAGTTTTTACTTTTCACCCCCAAAAATTGCTGTGACATCTGCAGTCAGGTTTTTTTTCCTGAGCATTGGCTATTGTCTCCAGAAACATATGTAAAGTGTGTCATATTTTGGAAGCTTTAAAAGTATTTGTACTGTCCCAGTGTGCATTACATCACATTATTCTGGGCATCTGAAATAGCAAACAATGACGGGACTTCCCATTACATATGTCTTTAGTGTTAGTCTGTTATAAACTGGTAGGGCAATTAAGTGCAAATAAGTAGCCTTCATAATGTGATTTTTATTATTGTTGCTATTAGTTCTGTATATGTGATGTTTTAAAATTGAAAATTCAATGCTTTTCTCAAATACATGGGTGTCTCACAAACACCGGGAGTACTGCATCCCTGATTTCATTTAGATATCCAGCTTATTTATGGATAGTGGCATGGATTGGATCGATTTATTGCATAATCTGCTGGACTGTCAAAAATTACTTATATCAGAAATGAATGCACACCAAATAACTGGGACTGACTTGAGGATTTCCTCAGAAAGACTCCAAAATAAAAAAAAAAAGATAATTCAATTTTCAAAAGTCTGTGCTAAGGCAAGTACCAAGCACGGATGACCAAATGAAGCCGAGGAACTCTTCATTTTTTAAAGAAAACCACTTCTTTTTAATGTGAAGTTGCTCGTGCATTTGCCTGAAGTCACTGAATTCAGTCACAGATGTGAAAGAGCTCCTTTCTGAGTTAGAAACAATAATAAAGTGTTACTGCTGGTGTGTTCCATATTTGAATTACAAAGTGGAAATGCCTGGCTGAAAGTGAAAACATTATTTCAGTTAGGTTTTCACACTTGTGGGTTATTCACATTTGTTGCTATGTGTAGGAAAAATAGCCAAATCTCAAAAAGTTCTTTGATCTATGACAACTTTTAGTCTTGGTTCTCTTCCATTTTTTGGTCAATCTAATATGAAGTTAAGTTAGTTTCTCTTTCTACAGGTGTTACCAATGCTGTAGTTGTTTTCATTTGAACTTTTGTTCCTGCGGTTTTAACAATTATGGTTTAGATAGCTCCAAGACTGATTGGCACTGTGAAATCCACAAAGAAAGCTAAATTATTGACTTCTTTCACTATTGCAATATTACTGTATAAGTGCAGGTAAAGACATAGCGAGACTTCAGTGATGTGCTGATATTAATAATGATACCATTAGGTGTCAGCATTAATACTTCTATGTTTATAAGATAATATATAGTGAAAAGGAAGCCTTACCATTATGCTTTCCTACTGTTTTAACTAATGCAACAAACCCAGGCTATTTACCATAAAAATTACAGAGTCAAAATTAAGGTGTTTATTTTGCCTCACTGACAGTGATGTATAGGCAACCAGACGTTGTGAAATACTTTGATCATCAAAGCCAATAATTTAGCGTATCGGGAAACAGTTTCTCATTAAAAGGCAATTATCTTATTTTCACAGTATACTGATGTTTTATTTTAGAGAAAGAAACATGGCACTTCTCTTAAAATCATGAAGCAGCTCATTCATATAAGCATTGTTTCAAGTACACTGTGAAAGAAATGAACTCTCCCTAGCTAACGTATTATTTATTTTAGTGACAAGTACAATTTGGAGCTTTTTGTAAGCATGGAAATGCTAGATTTGAAGAATGAACTCAAAAGGCCCCACCAAAAAGCTTTTATGTAAGAATACGTCAGTGAAAAAGAGTAACACAGAAAGTCAAGTTAGCATCTTTAATGAGTGAACTGATATGGAACAGAATAGAATAGATGTATTTTCTTTGAACCCTCCATTTATACTATGTTGTTTATCTGTAAGATCACACTTTCTATTCACAGATCATTACAAGGATTTGAAACAACCATCTAGCAGTAAGATTACTTGACTCAGGCTTTCTGTTGGTGTCACGACAGATCTTTCTTAACTCCTATGAACCAGATATTCTTAAAAGAAATAGCAGAGGCATCTCAATTCTTTTTTGCTTTTAGTTCAAAGACTGTCCTCCTAGGCAGTTTGCTTACCAAGGCTAAGTAAGGTCTGTCAATTCCTAAACATAATTTTCCTTCATCTAAGTATGTTTAGTCCCTGTTTCCTTCCTCCATGGATTTCCAGCCTCTGCTGCCTGTGATATTGCCCACCCAGTTGTACCACAAAGACAGACATATTTTTTTACATACTTTTCATGAACATATTCAGAACTTTCTGTCTTCTGGAAAAACAGATAATCATTTGAGCTGTTCTGGCAATACTAAGTAGTAGCTGTAGCTGCCAAGCAGTACATAAGAATATGGTTTATAATCTCATTACAGACAAGCCAGGAAAGAAATATCAATTAATTACATTTTATAAAGTATATATTTAATAAATATATTAAAAGCTGAAATAGACAAATGCATGAGATTAAGTTTTACTTACTGTTACTAAAAGCCACAAAGTGATTCAGAATTTTATCTGCTATAAATAAGGAGTGATTTAGCCCACGTCATAAGAAAAATATCAGAAACAGGAAATCTTTCAGAAGATCTGTACAGCCAATAGATGAGCAAGGTATGAAAGAAGCACTCAGACAATCAAACCACGGGAGAAAAGCAAAATTAATTATCTGCATCGGTAAGAACAGACTTGTGGAGGTTTCTGCATTAGAACTCTTCTTTATGGAATATGTGTGAAAGACTGTCTTAAATTGTCTCAAAGTGTCAGTAGAAAAGGTTTTAGAATAACAAAATGAACAGTAGCAAAGTCAGTAAGACCAGAGCCAGGAGTTCTGATGGAATAAAGAATGAAATGGCTGCACAATTATGTCTGAGGTGTAACTTTTCACTTAAAACTGATGTGGTGCCAAAAGAATAGAAGATGGCATATGGGACCCAAATTTTTTACAGGATTTATGAGATGAACCAAAGAGCTATTAGTTAATAAGTCTTATGTCCATACAGAGCTAACTGATAGGAACTCTAAAGAAAGCATAGAATACATGAATATATGGATTTTTTGTATAGTATTTTGGAATTTAAAGTTTATTTTCTTGGAAGTTACCAGAAAGTCCCACAAAATTCTCTGTTAAGGCCTGCACTGCTCAGTATATTCATGGGGCAGAAGGGTGAAATAGCACCATGCCAAACTCTGATGATGACAATAAGTTTTTCAAGTCACAATTTTCTGCAAAGACCTGTAGACAGTGTTCATGATGCTGAAGAACTGGGCAGTAAACTGGAAGATGAAATTCAGTACAATATCAGGAAAAGCAATAGTAATATTGTATTGAAAATGATGGGCTCCAAAATGGCTAATACCACCCAGAAAAAGTATCTTTGAGATGTGATAGACATTGATATGAAAACAGTGTCTGGATGCTCAGTAATAATCGTAAAAGCAAATAGAATGTTAAGAACCAGTAGAAAAGCAGTAGAGAACAAAACAGTAAACATCACAGTGCTGCTACATAAATGCTTGCTATGAGTGTGTCTTCCACACTATATTCAGTTCTGGCTTCCCTTTCTCAATCTGGATATCACAGAACCAGGGGGGTTACAAAGCAGGAACCCCAATGCACGGAATCACTTTAGTACAAGAATGAAGAAACTCAGACTTTTCAGCCATGAGAAGGAATAGCTTAAGAGATGATACAATAAAGTGATATAAAGGAGGTGAGCAAAGGATGACTGCTCACCATTTCTTGTGGTAAAGGAATTAGAGGGCATAAAATTAAGTTATCAAGAGGCCAGTTCAAAACAAATAAATGGGGTGCTATGTGCAATTAAATGTTAAATCAAGGAAGATACTCTCACAAGAAGCGAAGGATACCAAGAATTTACATGAGTTTGAAAAGCTAGGAGACAAATTCACAGAAGAAAAATTGAATTATTAAAATGAAGGGTACAACTTCTGAATCAAGATGACCGTAAGCCTCAAATTGCTGTGCACTGGGAGAGCAAGCTGGGAAAATAGCAGCATTTGCCCTCCTCTTCTACAGCTCTGTTGGAATCTGCATTTGGCCAGATGCTGCTCTGCTAAACAGACTCTATACATCAACTCCCCTAGTTAATTATTTTAATACACCCACCAGATGGACACAGCCAGTTAAGAGGCCCTGCTATAACTGGATATCCTACATACACTTATACTCAGCATAGCTTTTTCAAATACAATTTCCGATCACTTGCATACAAGAAGTCAGTAGTAGGAGTGAGGGAATGTTCGTAGAAGTTACCAGGTCTTCTTTTGAAACTTGTGGGGGAAGCATCTCTCTCTGACTTCCCATTATGTGAAGTAAGAGACTTTTTAATTATTATCATTTGAGCATGGGGGAGTGGTGCCAGACAGCAGATGGTACAAAATTTTTAAAAAGTTTATCACTGTATTTATGGCTGTACCACATGTAACTCAATTAGTAATAACCTGCTCAAAGATGAGATTCACCTTCATAAGTAGCTTGCCTTGGTACCAGAACTAGAATTTCTACATATATATTTCTTGATCAGACAATACTAAAACCACTGTCCTTAGAGTATGTTTTAGTCTCATGAAAACTTAAAGTTTGCATGGTTAAATGAAGATCAGATTTGGCTCATTGTAATTTTAGTCTCAATGTACGCAAGTGTCTTCAGCATCGGGAGCAGTCACAGCTGAAACAATGTCAGACAAGCTAACTTAAAGCAGAAACCAGGGCTGGAAAAGAAAGAGGCAAGAGGCAGGAACCAAGGCTGAACAGATCAAGGACAGGATTAGGAACTAGCACTCAGTAGGAGGAGGAACTAGGACAAGGTCTAGAAAGCAGAAAATTGGATCAGGATTTTAGGCAGGAACCAACACTCAAGAGCAAGAATCTAGAGCACAATTACAACTAAAAGGCATTAAGTCACCCATAACATCCTGTCCCATCTCCCATACATCAAGGCAGGTTACACCAATCAGCTGGCTCAGAGGTGAGGCCATTACCTTTTGGAAAACTAGTTATGGCCAGATGACTAAGAGAAAGATGGCAGAACTGACTGTGGGAGACATCCTGACTTTGCAGCTTTCAGTGACAGACAGCTGAGCTACCAGTATTAGTTGCATGACATGAACATCTTCCTCATCAGCAGATATTAATGAAGGACCCCAACACCCTTTTTATCAGTAGTGAGGCAACATGTGAGCAGTGAGCTGGAACACAATTGCCCAGATGAGACAAGAGGGACTGGCAAACCCAGAAAAGTTTGAATCAAAGCAAATTGCATTAATCTGCTAATGCACAGAGATGCTGAGAAAACAAGACAATCCTCAAGCCTTTCTCAAAATGGGGAAGATTTTACTCTTGGTGGCAAACAAACTAGAAACCACGCACCATTGCACATACTGTCTTCCTGATGCAACATTACAAAATACATCCTGAGTACTGGTCTTGTTTTCTTTAGCAAGGCAAGTGCTAATTTCCGTTTCAGAAAGTAGAGATGCACAAACTGAATTATTTAAAATTACCAAGTTGTTCCACGCCATAACATAAAATATGGCATTATATATTCTATAACACCATAACTTCTGTCCATTTTTGCATTTCTAATAGTTTTGAGTATCTGTCAGTAGACCCTTTCATACATTTTTACCACCTAGGAGCACATGTCCATACCTGCACACTTCAGGTCAGGTCATTTAACCTCTCTGCCTTAGTTTATCCATCAGTTGGGGTGAAGGCGTACACTCATGAAGGTCCTAAAAGAATTAGTTCTTTATAAGATTAATTTGTTCTGCAATGAATGCTATTATATTAGCTTAAAGTATTTATTTGTCTTACTCTACAGACCAACAGCTTTGTAC
Source organism: Harpia harpyja (assembly GCF_026419915.1). Classification (NCBI taxonomy): domain Eukaryota; kingdom Metazoa; phylum Chordata; class Aves; order Accipitriformes; family Accipitridae; genus Harpia; species Harpia harpyja. Next base: position 29,004,620 of record NC_068949.1, on the reverse strand, counting down.
TGTCTTTGATATCTATTAGGAAATTCTTGAGTTTATTTTTCAAGAACTGGGTGACATTTCTAATACAACATGTTTTTCTCATGAATATCAATGTGACTTCCCTCATTTTAAACTTACATACATACATACACACACTTCAAACCAAAATCTAATGGGAGAAGTAAACAACATTCAGGTATGAGTGTTTGCTTCCTGTTGAATTCTGTGGAAATTGTAGAAATATCTCTGTGCAGAATTGGACACGACTTGTTTCCTCCCTGCTGCTTGAACAATGATAACTTCCATTCCAGTCACTGCTGATAAACCTCTCCTAATGAAAACCCTACCAACCTTGAATCTAATGGGAAAGTAGAGTCTGACTAAATTCTTTTCTTTTACTCAGATACCTTTGTACTTTTTTTGTACATTTGTTATATCACCACATGCTGAATTTTAGCTGTGTCTTCTAGAAATTGCTCTGAAAAAGTCTCCAGCTGATCCAATATCTCATCATGGTATCAAGTTAGACATTGACAGAAATCTCTCCTTTCCAGTTTTAATCTGTTTCATTGGCTCCCTATGAGGTTTCGAATGGTTTTTAAAGCATTATTCTTAGACTAAAATCTGATAATCTGTTGGTTTATTGGATTCAACGATTCTTAAATTTTGCATCATCTTGCATTTTCAATCTTTAGCTAGTGGATCCTCTGCTGCACTTCAGGCCTGGCAAAGGCAGCAGCACAGCAGAAGTTTCTCTGAGTAGCCCCACAACTATGTCATTGCATTTAATCATCTGTAATCACACTGCAGATGAGTCCCACTTCCATATTCATTCATCTTTGGCACTTTTGCTGAGATTATTAATATCAAGGGGTAACTTTTGAAGAATGGAGACAGAGATCAAACTCCCTTTGTATAGGAGTCCAGGCCATATAGTACTGGGCTAAATTTGAAGTAGGAATGTACAACAGAAAACCCTTCATGCACATAGTCTCTTTCTAGCTATTTCAAAAAATGTATTGGGGACAGCAGGTGCCAGGTTGCCTTTTAATTGTGCCCCATGGCTTTGGATTTCACTGCCTAATGGCAGGAGATCAGTTACACTATGTTGACATAGTTTAACAACAGGCTAAATAAAGACATTTTTGTTTTTCTGGCTCCTTAATCCATGTGAGATGTGTTAGCTATTATTTTAGTTCTGTGCCCCACGAGGTTTTCCAAGCAGTTCTCCAGACCTGTGCATTGTACCCATTCCTGTTTACAGAAACAGAGCAGCCTACTGGTGTGAACATGTTTGTTGGTTTGTAATGAAGTGTCTTTGTGTTGGGGAAACTAAGCCTTTAATTAAAACCAGCTGGCACTATAAACTCTTTCATGCTCCGTAATACTGACCGTGGTTTTCAGTTAGAGATATGGAAAATCAGGAGGTTTTCTCATCCTAACTAAAATCTCTGTTAATGGTGTTCCTCTTAAAGATGGAGTACCCCATCCAACACAAGAGATGAGTAAAACAAATACATTCTAACAATTTTATAATCCTAAACAATACAGTATTTGCATCGCAGAGTTTTACAAAAGGACAAATAAACCATGTCCCAGCCACCTTGTTTCTGCATTGCCAGTCAGCCAATTTCTTTGAGTTATAGTAAAGGTAAATACAGACTCCAAAAAGTTCAGGAAATATCATGATACTCGATAGCATATGTACTGACAGTTGATAAGGCAGAGTGGCCATTTATGCACAGTTTTGAGAAATAAGAGATCAAGAAGAGAAGTACAACATTGCCATTAAAATAATAGCTCCCATAAGCAAAATCCAGCCTTAATTATTTTCCACTTCAGTTACGAGTTAGCTTTGCTAATGCTATTTCATTATCTGCCTTCTCATGAAATCTATTCCCCCAAATTAAGTGAGTTTGCCCATAACATTGTGTTTGCAAATCTACATATATGAACTTGTTAGGTATCTGTAGAAAGAGACAACAGTGATTAATAAGGCAAAAGATTAGGAGCAAGGACAATCTGGGTCCTAATCCCAGCTGAGCCACTTACGCTGTAACCTTGGGGAAGTTACTTGACCTTCATGTTTCTCAGCAAACTCTGCTGGAAATTGGATACCAGCTGGACCTCAGAGAATACCAGACACGTCTGCTGAACTTCTCCCAATTAGCAATGTTAGAGTAATGGTGAGCAGGCTTGTATTATTGCTATGCACATAAATACAGTCAAGAAATAACGACTCCCCTCTCCTGGCAGGGCTAAACTGATGTTAAAAGGTGGCCTACGCACTACACGTCCTGTCCAGTTGTTGGCTGTATCATAAATGAAAATAATGGCACACATGAGGCAATTAGACTTTAAAAGGATTCCAGCTGTTCCCTTCCATCCATCATTCTCCTGCACTTCCAGCAAGGACATTTATCAGATTATCTGATTAGAAAGATTAGATTTATAGGGCCAGACTCTCAGCTGCATCCATGATGAACTACTTGCGGTTCTTTAATATGGGATCGGTTCTATGCAACTGGAAAAGGCAAGTCCAAGAATTGGTAGTCCCTAAGGTGAAGTACCATTTTGGCCACATTCACCCCAAACACACCTGCCAATGATCCTATGCCAGTAACTTTATATCATCAAAGAAATTCCTCATGTCAAGTGTATTCCAGAGTCCTTTCATACAATTACGGGATCTTCCTGAACTGAGCCTAAATTTTCTTCTGTCAACATTTGTTGTCTTATTTATTAAAAAAAAAAAACAAAAAAAAAGAAAAGCAAGAACACAGGGCACGGTGAATAAAGGCTCAGCCTTTAGTCACTTCAGCAATAAAGTGATACAATCACACATAATCCTCAGACCTCAAGGTTCGCTGAAGGGAGGACAGTGAGAAGAAGGGTGTGCTCACATATGACTGCCATTATATATAGTTCAGACATGGTTTCATGCAGGTATCAATAAAAGAACATTAAATACCTAGTACATCACCATGGAAGTAATTTGAAAACCCAGATAATAAACTAGCACCATGTTATCATATAAAATCTTCTATATTTCCTACAAAAGGGAAAATAGTTCTCTATACGTAATTAGAACAGTAGCTAATATAGTACAGTATAATAACTAATGCAGTATTTCAGAATTATCAAATTGTGAAGAAGCTATGATGTGCAGGCTTAAGTAAAACATCCATTATTTTGTTTCTATTGTGGTCCTCAGTAAGTTTGTTTCTTTGTTTATTCAGAATAGTATGGAAATATGCAGTATCTTTCACACAAAAATTTCTTTCAAACTCCTCTGTGTGAGAATCCATGCCCCTTTTAGCCTTGGGGGGGAGGGAGAGTAGGGATTTTTGACAGATAACTGCTAATTTGCTGCAAAGCTGTCCATCCATCATTTATTGTTCTATTATTTTACAACCAATTTATTTTCCAGCAGAGCCATGGAGACACACTCACCTGCCCTTGAGTGCAGTCTTGTTGGTAGTGCTTATTTGTCTGCTAAACAAAAAGCTAAATGCACCTGTATAACTTCTTTTAAGCCCTCTCTGTAAGAGATCATGTAGGACCATATAAGACCTCAGTTGGTCAGTTTAGCCAACATGTGACAAACATAAGATGTGGGAGACATAATACAGCTGAAAATAGTATACCAGCAAAGAAAAAGTAGGGAAGAAATGATGTCCAGATGTCCACTGTCTGATAAGATTTTTTTCTGGAGTTGGTACAGCTCATAGAATCATAGAATCATAGAATCATTTCAGTTGGAAAAGACCTTCAAGATCATCGAGTCCAACCATTAACCATGCCCCCTAAACCATGCCCTGGAGTACCCTGTCCACTCGCTTTTTGAATACCTCCAGGGATGGTGACTCAACCACTTCCCTGGGCAGCCCATTCCAATGTTTGACAACCCTCTCAGTAAAAAAATTTTTCCTAATATCTAACCTAAATCTCCCTTGCCTCAATTTGAGGCCATTTCCTCTTGTCCTATCTCCAGACACCTGACAGAAGAGACCAACACCCACCTCACTACAACCCCCTTTCATGCCTCATCAATTCTTTCCTCTATGCCAGGACCACTCAGATTATTTGGGTTTTGCAAGGATCAGCTCTGCAGGAAAGCACGTATCAATCATCTCAAGGTTTGGCACCTAACATTGCATCTTCTTAGATGGGGAATATGCTGGCACATTCCTACTGCTTCCTGAGAGACCTGGGGAACAGCTACAAACACAGGATCTCTGCAGGAACAGGGGGGAAATCTCACATTTCTGCAGTGGTGTGGAAGTGCCAGCAAAATGTATCCAAGCAGATAAACCAAACTTTAGTCCATCTTCTAGGTGGACTTGGTGGACTGCTCTTCAGTGTCCCATTGTCATCATCTAGTTCACAGCAAATTCTGTTGCTTTGTAGGCACTACATTGTCTGTGTCAGAAAAGGTGCAACTGCTGTCTGTTAAGTTGTGATAACATTTATTCCACCTTTCAGATTCATAGTTTCCCACCTTGTTCTACACCTGACTGAGAAACTCTCAGAAAAACTTGTGCCTGATTCTTAATCCATGTCCCTGATCAAAGCAAGAAAGAATTTTAGCTTTTGGCAATGCAGCTAGAAAAATTATATATGGATACTGAAATCTTGTTCTCATTAAAACCAAAGAGTATTTTGTGTTTGAAGTTTAATTGGGTAGACTTGATCCTTAAAGATATGGTATATGATTTAGAGAATTAAAAGATACTAAACTGTCATTCCCTAGGACACCAAGGGTAGAATTGATCCAAAATAAATGGGATGAGTCAACTGGAGATACCTGTCTTTCTCCATTAACTATAGAGGGAATGTAAACAACTATTTCTTAATTACATATTTAACCATTATATAGCTAAAGGTACATGGGCTGAATACCATCTTTAATGGGTTAATAACACTAAGGCACATGCAAACACACATGTCACATACTGATAACATCACTTGTTACAAGCCATCTTCCATCCAAAGCACCAGATTTCAATTGGTTGCAATTTGAGAAACTACATTTCATGTGAAGGCTTCAGTCTTTGGCTGAATGTCTTGCAAAAATTTAGTCAGAAATGAGGATCAGGTTAGGGAACATTTAAACAAACTGGACATACAGTCCATGGAACCTGATGGGATGCACCCTATGAGTGGTGAGGGAGCTGGCTAAAGTCATTATGAGGCCACTTTTAATAATCTTTGAAAGGTCATGGGAACTGGGGGATTCCTGTCGCTCATCTTTAAGAAGGGCAAGAAGGAGAATCTGTGGAGCTGCAGGCCAGTCAGCCTCACCTCAATCGCTGGGAAGGTGATGGAACAAATAATCCTGAAAAACCATTTGAAACATATGATGGACAAGAAAGTGATTGAGAGCAGTCAGCAGAAATCATGGCTGACCAACCTGATGGTCTTCTAGGATGATGTGGATGTTGATTATCTTGACTTTAGTACAGGCTTTCAACACTGTCTCCCATAACATCTTCACAGACAAACTGATGAATTGTGGCCCAGATAAGTGGACAATGAGGTGAGTTTAAAACTGAACTGCTCAGAGGTGCAGAGGCTTGTGTTGAGTGGCATGAAGTCCAGTCACTAGTGCTGGACCTCAGGGGTCAATACAGGGTCCAGTATTGTTTAACCTTTTCATTAAAGACTTGGATGATGGGGCTGAGTGCACCCTCAGCAAGTTTGCAAGCCATTCAAATTGGGAGGTGTGGTTGATACGCCAGTTGGTTGTGCTGCCATTCAGAGACACCTCAACAGACTGGAGGAATGGGCAGACAGGAATCTCATGAAGTTCAGCAAAACAAGGTGGTTGGACTAGACGATCTCCAGGGCTCCCTTCAAACCTCACCAATTCTGTAATTCTGCGAGCCTGAACAAAGCTAAGAAGAAAAAAAAGATTGTTTTCCTTACATTAAAAATACATATATTGGCACTTTTTTGACAAAGATATCTCCTCCTTCTCTGGTTTGAAGCAGCAACTTGAAATTTGGCAGAGAGATGGTTTTTGTATCAAGGATACTCCTATTGCCTTCCTGATCAATAGTCTCCTAAAGATGAACAATTCATAAGATTATGCAATATCTATTTTTACATATGCTCAGTAGAAACTTATTAGAGATTAACAGCTAAAATTCCAAAGATACTGTTACCCCTGAACTTCCTTACAGCTACAGGTGAAAACAGTCAAGGATACCTCTTTTCACTTCTCTCTGAAAGGCTGTTTCACTCCACGGAAAACCAGAAGCCTTCTAGTTCCCAGTCTAATTTTGCTCATGATGAATTACAACCTTTCCCTCTTACACTGACACCAGTATTTAACAGTGAACATCTTGTTTAACTTTGTAAAATGAAGGCTGAATGGAAAAATAAAGATTTTGTAAATGCTTTGGAGAAGTAGGTATCAAGGAAGAACCAAGTTCAGGACAAAGGGTATGGCAAGAAAGATGCAAAAGAAGAGGAGGGACTGGCTTGGCAAAGAGATTTTGTTAGGAGCTACTGGTGGCAGAGACAAACTAGGATTGGGAATTGTTGAGGAAAATGTGGGGGGGGAACCACAACCTATGGGCAGAAGAGATGATTTGCGTGATGAGGCATTGTGGGTAGACAAATTACTGAGGCAAAGGTACTGAGACAAGTATTCAGAGTTGAGGAATACGGGAAAGAGAGGAAATACTTACTGACAAGAACCTGAGGGTGGAGAGATAACTGGAATGGTGTGCTGGTTTCAGCTGAGATAGAGTTAATTTTCTTCATAGTAGCTAGTATGGGGCTATGTTTTGGATCTGTGCTGGTAACAGTGTTGGTAACGCAGGAATGTTTCAGTTACTGCTGAGCAGTGCTTACACAGAGCCAAGGGCTTTTCTGCTTCTCACCCCACCCCACCAGCGAGGAGGCTGGGGGGGCACAAGGAGTTGGGAGGGGACACAGCTGGGCCAGCTGACCCCAACTGACCAAAGGGATAGTCCAGACCATATGACATCATTGCTCAGCACATAAAGCTGGGGGAAGAAGAAGGAAGGGGGGACGTTTGGAGTTACGGTGTTTGTGTTCCCAAGTCACCATTAGGCATGATGGAGCCCTGCTTTCCTGGAGATGGCTGAACACCTGCCTGCCCATGGGAAGTGGTGAATGAATTCCTCGTTTTGCTTTGCTTGCATGCACAGCTTTTGCTTTACCTATTCAACTGTCTTTATCTCCACCCACAAGTTTTCTCACTTTTACACTTCTGATTCTCTCCCCCATCCCACTGTGAGGGAGGTGAGTGAGCAGCTGCGTGGTGCTTAGTTGCCGGCTGGGGTTAAACCACGACAAATGGGTATTGTGAACAAACTGAGGGAATGAGGAGAGGGGGGTGTCTGAGACACAGCGAAGAGTTTGTGCATGAGACTGAAACTACAAGTTGATGACACAAGCGAGTCAATATGTTGCTAGCTGATAGAATCGTTCATCTGGGGAATTTTTAATAAAACTGGGATATTATCTTTTTAAAAGAGTTGCTAAGTCAAAAATTTAAAGAATAATGGAACTAACGTTGCCCCGAAACCTTTAATTTAGCTTCTCTGTACACATACCCAGTGATGCAGCCCTTGCTCCAGGTTCAGAGAACAACTCACTATGGATTTGAACTGGGCTGTGTAGTGAGGGACAACATTGTCTGTGAGCCAGGAAACATGAAGTGGGCAGGACAGGGGATTACTGCAATAGTCAGAACAGCTTTGCACAGTTAATGCAGCTGCATGGTATGCTGCAAAATACAGTTCTATCCTTGCCTTTTCTAGAGGTTCCCTGGTATGCTGACCAGGCCACTGAAACACTATTTTAAATCTGTTCAGAATTTCAGTGCCTCTTTTTTTGAATAAAAGCTGCTTACAGTCCCAATGTGCAGAGCTACACAGCAGCTGGATCTGCTACCTGCACCAATGTGAAAGACTGTCATACTTAGTGAAGTATCATGCTGAATTCTCTGAAGAATTACCTTCCAGTTTTCTTAAACTGAGCACCCAACACTAATTCCAGTTTTATTCTCCTCATGCCCTAAATCCACTTCTGTAAGGAGAACACAGCACTTGCCTCAAAGAGATTTTGTGAAGACAAGTATTACTAAAGAGACAGATATCCTTGTAACCATCACACACTCAGGAGAAAATTCATACTTATCTTTTCAAAAGGGGTCTAACTAGACTGCAGTGAACAAGGTATAGATAGGTACAAGCTTCATGCAGAACAATGAGAAAGAAACAATATAATGAATAGCTATTCAGTAAGTAAACACTGTTCTTCCTGTGCATTGAGTGAGGTGGGAAACCCGCAGGAGAAAAGCAAGTCTGCTGGGGCTGTGTGCTCTGTCCTGCTCCAGGCTGCATTGATCAGGCACGGGGCGGCTCAAGAGGGACCCCACAACAGCCCTTTCTGCTTTATTTTATATTCCTTCCCCACCACCACCACCATAAATAAGCAACCCACACTGTTTTACTCTTTCCCCAGTAGCCTCGATTTTGCTGACCTTACATCCTTACTTGAGAACTGCAGCCTCTGCCAGCACATCCCTGCCACTGTCTTTGAAAAGTTTCACTTGTGGGGAATTTCCCACACTCCCCGTTCACACCTTCTGTCTGGTAGTTCCTCCTGTTACTGTATTGCTAGTTTAGCCTTGGGTTGGCCCACTACTTCCCCCTTTCCCCACCTCTAGTGCCAGCAGTTCCTCACGCTGTCAGCCCGAATTACAGGTGAGGAGTGAGGGTAGCTGCAGCCCGAACTCCTGCTGCTGCCAGGACCGCTGTGTCCCTTGAGAGGCAATACAGCCTGCACACAACAAGCCGCTCTGCAGCGGTACTCAGCCCTGTAGAGAGATGGCTTTGGCGCTGATGGCACATGCTACGTCTCCCTCACCTCAATATATAGGGGCATTTGCAGCGAGGTAGAATAGACTCCTCCTCTCACTGGCTGGCAACACCAGATCTGGTCCCTCTCCACCACCTGTTCCTCAGGCAGGTCTATATTGACCACCAAATCTTGTAACATCCCTCTGGGTTACACACTCCTGGGGCCATTAGTATGTTTATTTTCCAGCAGATTGATTTTACGTTCCCAATGCACGCAATCACCTAGTGCAAACCACTGTCCATCTGCCTGCACACCCTTGACAGAGGTAATGTAAATAAGTAAAGACTGTATCATAAAGGCTGTGCTGAAAATGTGAGAATACAAAAACAGTAATAATCAGTTAGATTAAAGGACCACCAAACCCAGTATCTCCAACATTGGCCGAGTAAGTTTGCAGGGAGGAGCACAGACCAGAGTAAGATGCTTCGCCAGAAAATCCCAGCATCTAAGGATTTGTAGCTCACCACCAGCTAATGGTGGTATCCTTGCATGTTATAACTCCTAATGACTTTTTTTATTCCATTAATTTCTCCAATTGCTGTTTGAAACTGGATAATTTTTTTGCATCTAACATGACATCATGTTTCCCAGCCTAACTATGGGTTATGGAAAAAAGTGACTCCTTTTGTCTGTTTTGAATGTACTAGTTTTGAATGAGAGAAAGTTTTACTTTATTTGATGTCACCTAGCTGTTGGATGAGAAGACACAGCGAGCAATCTTTTTCTGTTCTTCTCCTGTGCCACTTGTGTTATTATATTCTTCACCAATCTGTCTTTTATCTACGCAGAAATATCATGGTCTATTTAATTGTTCTTCATATTCAAACCATTGCATATATTCAACCATACTTATCACTATTCTCTGCTCTTCTCTGACAGGGGAGAACTGAACTGCATCCAGTACAAGGTGTGAGCACACCAAGAACATCTACCAGCAAAACTATGTTATCTCATTTCTTTTTTCAGTATTTTCCTAATAATTCCTAAATTCTGTCTCCATTTTAGTGGCTACTCAGCATTGAGTTTACATTTTTATGGGCTTGCCTGTGGAAGTTCCTGAACAGTATCAGCTAGTTCAGTATCCATCAGTGTGTATTTAAAGCTGAGATTGTTTTTTGCCATGTGCATTACCTTTACCCATATCTACATGAATTTCATTCACCATTTAATCACCTGATGATAGCATGAGATCTTTCTACAACTCTTCAAAAGAACCTCTGGTCTTTGATAATTTGGTTTTTATTCAGTACCTCCAGCAAACTTGACTTTGCAGGCTCAAATACATTTTTAAAGTAATTAATATGCTAAGTCTATAAACATATACTTAGAAACAAATAGATTTTTTTTCTAATAATAATGCTAAAAGTTCCCCAAAGGTTAACAGTGCTTATGAGATGCATTTACCTTCCTCAGCTGAAGTTCATTAATTTTGTCTGTATGAAGAGTTCAAAGCCAGATTCCTAACCTTTTGCAGGAAACGTAGCAGAAAATTTTGTCTGAATAGGAAGTGCCAGAACTCTTTATTCTTTTGTTGTTCCCATGTTCAGGCATTTCTCTTGCTCTTTCTCCCCCTCTCATATCTTCTGCAAAATTTCTCTACCATCTTATTTTGTTACTTCCCATCTGTTCCTGTTTACATTTTTCTCTTGGATTTTTTTCTTTGTTTCAGTGTCCTTTTTTTGTTTATTCTGCTTCTTGAGTTTCCACTTTTTTCTTTCGCTTTTTTTGTTGGATCCTTTCCAGTTCTGTACTTTTCTGTTATTATGATTACAAATATTCTATCACTTAATGCTTATTATTTTTATTGCAGTACTGAATCAATAAGCATTCCTATAAGCCTTGGGGACCTGACAAAAAGCTGGTCCCTGTCCCTGAACACTTAGCCTAAGTCTGTGACAAAACATAACAGGGAAAAATAGTGGATGTGGAAGTGCAATGTAACAGTGAAAGAGTTCAGGGGAGTAAGCTGAAATCAGAACATGCCGGTTGCTTGGCTCTGCTGACCAGAGATGGTACAGAGCCATTGTTTGAAAGGCAGTGTGGGAATCTCAAGGAATTGTTAGATGTTCCACCACTATATAAGGGACACTGAGGGGAAAAAAGTAACTGTAGAAAATTAGTTACTGAATAAATAAAAAAATCATAGGTGAAATAGAGAGTGATAGATGATGGGTGATAGCAGTGAGCAGTGGTGAGGCACGCAGATCTTCTCAATGATGAGTCGCCTATATGCTTGATACTATGAGAAAGGGGGAAGACAACAGGACATTCAAATTATGACTTTCCTTCTCCAGATCCACATTTCTGGCCATGTTTCTTCTACTCTGTTTCTCCAGCACTAGAAATACCACCTAGTAACTCTAAATAGTAAAAATTCTCATACACTTTCACAGGAGCCATGATATGTTTCACAGAAAAGCAAAAAAACTGACTTCGTAAAGTGGTAATTTATGTTTCAGAAGCGTAACTCTTGGGCAGGTCAAAGCTAACATATCAGCTTGGTGACATTCTCACCTAGCCTCCACTTACTCTGATATAATTGGGGAAAAGGGACACACATGCTACTCCTCTGACATCTGTTCCCAGCTGCGTTTAGGACTTATTATGGAAATTGGATGTTGTCCCCTGAGACTAAACCTGCCCTCAAACCTGAAAAACAGACTTTTTAATTACAACTAACATTCTCTCCTTATCCTAGTTACTTTGTCATCCAGAGAGCTGGGCCTCTGGAGTTTCTCAGCCAGACTATAGCTCACTGCTTCCATTTTTGCCCCCAAAACATGATTTCACTTTCAAGTTTTGACCACTGCTTTCAGTGTAATTGTTAAAAAAATGGGAGGTTGGGGGGAAGAACTGACCCGGAAACCTAAGTAAAGTGGGGAGTCTGCAGGCAACAGATGGAAAACAAGCACAACAGCACTAGGAACAATGTGAAAACAGGGTCAGCAGGAAACATCAAGTAAACGTAGCTTCCTCTATGGAAAATATATTTGCATTGGGTTCATTAACTTTGTATAAGAGAAAGGGCAAACTTTAGGCTGCAGAGTTCCTCTTTCTTTCCCTTGAAAAGTTGGCTTCTACAGATTTAAGACATTTTGTAACTATATAATTCAAATTAGTGACAAGCAAATGGAAAATTAAATGTACTATAACTCTTCAAACCCTCTTCTCAGCCTGTATCTATATAGTACCCAGCATAATGGCTTCCTTCTCTGTAACTTGACATAACTTCCCATGGCACCTCTCTGTTACAAACAATAAATAACAAAATCGAAATGTAGCTTGTGAACCTGTCCAAAATCTAAATTTAAAAAGTAGGGTGAAATTTTACTCCTCTTGCAAAGTTAACTGGAAGCATTTAAGCACCCCCTGCCACTGGGGTTACTGTCCATGTGGCTGAACCACTAGACCTGACCACCGACACTCATTTGTGTCAGTGCGTTCTGGTACCTCAGTTTTGGAGGTGAAACCCTCCAGGAAAAAAGCAGTAACCAAGGGTTAACAGCAGGAAGTGAAGGTGTGCCTGAAGTCTGAATATTAAGTATTATCAGACTGCTTCAGACTGTGACCCATTCATTTTACTGGAAATAAAGCATTTACATACCTTTAAAAGCTATAGATCTCAGTGCCACAGTCACTGGGCCAGTCTACTTTTGCATACTGGACAAAAATGGACATGAAATTACAGTAACTTCCCCTAAATTATCTCCTTTTTGTGAAAAGGAAAACCAGCAAAACGTAATCTAATATCAGGCAGACATTTGCTTTACAGGATAATAGATATACCAGATTAAATTCATCCCAGAGCAAGTATAAAGAGTACAAAGTAATTTAAAGGTGTTGATGTACATGCATGCATTTTTATTACCAGTGTTAACAACCGTAGAAGGTGAAAGGCAGTGAAAACTCAGGATTACAGAAACATATTTATCACAGACAAAATTGTGTGCACAACTGTAGATTTTTATGAGTTATGAGTGTGGTTCAGAGTCTCAAACTGATGGCTCTCAGCCCTACAAATCCCTGAGACAAGCCACTGCACCTCTGCAGGTTGGCTGATATTGATAGTTACCATTCCCCTTAACCTGTTTCAAAACTGTGAGAACCATTTATCCTTCACTCTGGAGCAGTCTATGCTGCATTTCTCAATCTGCCAGCTAAATCCTCTAGAAATCAGTCTTGCGCCCTTCTCTGAACTTGATGGGACAGGAAGAGCAGAAGGAAAGGAAGACACTAAGAAAACACAGCATACCAGCAATAGACATATCAGGTGTTTGAGACCTGCAAGATTCAGATAAGCTCTAAATATCTAATGGACATTTCTCTGAGAGAAGCCAAGGAACAGTTGAGATAAGTATGCTCATTCTTGTAACATTTCTGCAGAGGAAGAAGAAAGAGGGGTCTGAGGATGGTGATGTGACATATGGGGCAGGCAGATCAAGGTTGCTTCCAGTTTCAGAGGCAGAGGGAGTAAGGATCCTTTTAGAAGGTTAAGAGAGTAGCTACAACACAACCTGTGGATAGAAGGTTCATCACATTCCTTATCTAAGAAGTTAAGGTCAACCTTCTTAGAAGAATAATAAATTATGGGAGACTTCATCCCATGTAACATGGAGGGACTTCTTCACAAAGGCAACAGGTTTTCTTACCTTGGATGGGGGAACCACGTTTTCAGGTACCTTTGTATTTGCATTCTAAATTAAAAAAAAACAACAACAACAAAACCAGAAGAGAAAAAACACAGAAGCACTTCAGTGTACAGGAAAATTAAGTGAACCATTTAAAAAAGGAGGTACAGCAAAAAACTGCATACATTAAGGATTCCCTAATCCCTCTAACGAGGTCTGTGTATCCAGAGCAGAGCAGCAGAAGCACTGAAGATGGAAGATCAATGTAAAATAGGCAGTTCTTGTGAGAAGTGATTTTGGCATTTTAGAGTTCAGAAACCCCTGCAGGAAAATTAACCTCTAACGCAGTGTTCTGTAACAAGGAAATTAAAAAAAAAAAAAAAAATTGTCTGGGCATGCTGCCTGAAAGATTACAAGACTGTAACATTAAATATGAGGCAAATAAAATTCAAAGTAATCAAAAGCGCCTACATGTTTTTCCTTTGCAGCAGCAATGCAAAATCACATCTTGTGAGCATATAATTGATTCAGAACATAATTCTGTAGAAGCTTCCAAGAGTGTAGAATTTGACTCACACAAGTAAAAGCTTGCATGAGTTGCACGTTCAGCAATGCAGGTAACAAATTCAGTGCACGATAATGAAGACTTCAGCCCTGTTGGGCAGTAGAACAGGTTATTTTGGCATCCCTGAAACCCATTCTGTTTTGATGTGTTGCCAATGACAGAGTTGCAACACCATTCTGAAGCTGCTGGTTGTGATACACACATTGCTCTCAGCTAAATGAGCGTAATGTCCCTTTGTTTAAAAATAGTTGAAACAATGGAAAACCACTGGCCCCAGAAAAGGTCACAGGGAAAATGGACAGTAATGCCGTCTGTGGGGTTTTCCAAGGGTTTGATAAAGGTGGGGGAGGTGAAAGACTGGTTTATATAGCAGGATATGATTGAGAGATAAAAACAGGAGAAATACCAAGGAGTACTCCAAGAGAACAGCAAAGCCATTACACACAGCTGTCTCTGCAATTTTTCTGCCACTTTCTTTTTGCATAATCTTCAAAAGAGAGACAGAAGAAGAGTGTGGTTGCCATGAAACTGCTTCCTGCTGTTTGGTTACTCTATATCTACAGGATGCAAGAACAGGATGGCACCAGGAAAAAAAACCCCAGCAACCTTCATCACCACTATCTTCTCCTAAGAGTGACAACCTGCAACACCCTGACTATAAGCGAGCTGTAGGAACATAAAAAGGTAGTGTGGGCAAGGGATGAGGCTGTTTTCAAGAAAGAAAACCTTGAACTCTTCCTATAAATGAGCTGGGGGAAGACTATAGGTGCTTGCAAAAATAAGTCCCTTGAGCATTATGATCTGAAGAAATTAAGTGAAAGCTGAATACTTCACAGAAGGAATTAACCAATTTCAAAGACTTCCTGGAAAACAAATCTCATTCCATGATGGCGTTGCTTACTGGAAAGCAACAGCAACCACCCAGCCACGCAAAAAAAGCTAAGTTGCATCACTCACTGTTGGAAACAGCAAGACAGACCAGCAGGGTGGCCTATGTTCTGTGGAAGAATTTCTCCAAAACAACGAAAGTAAAAAACAATTTTGGCCAGCTTGAAACTTGCTAGCCATTCTCAGCTAACTGGATAGGCAGCTACACCAACCAGAAGATACCAGGAGTTCAGCATTTCTCTGCCCCATGTGTAATGCACAGATTCCCAGAGGGTCAAGAACAGATCTGTGCCATGGCAGAAGAGCCCAATTCCTTAAATGCAATTCTTTTTCTATAAGTTGCCTTGCAAGATTATTTCAGGCAATTCAATACTACAGTTCAAATGAATGGTTTTGGAGACAGACAAAATAGGAGAGGTTCTTTTTGGAAACCTCCTGCTCTTTGTTAGTGCTGCAAAACATCTTGCCAGAAGAGAGGACTGTTCCCCAGGTCCTTTCAAAGGCATCTGTCCAAGGCGGGAGAGGGAAAGAGGAGGCTCTCTCCAAACTGGCAGGGGACAAACAAGCTTTTACCCTGGGTAGATTCAGATTCAGTAGAGATACTAAAGATTAACTGGCAGCAGACCAATTCATTGCTGCATATAGGGCTTGGATTTGCAGACGGAGAGAGACCATAACACTTAAAGAAAATATTTTGCCATGAAGCATACTTTGTATTGGAACTATGAATTGAAAGCAGCCAGTACTGAAGAAGACGAAAGCCAATCATTGGAAGAAAATAGCTATGGAAACATTAATATCCTTTTGTGAAAAGCAATAAAAGTGAGCACCCTATGAAATGGGCTACAAAAGGATCTTTCAATGTGCTTCTGTAGCAAGATTTTCTGAAGCGCGAGGAAGCTTTGCACTTGCCTTCCCAAAGTCTGTATTTCTTCATATAATCTGAGTTCACTATCAGAAAAATGCCTCAGCTGCTCTTCAATCATCTATGCACCTACTATGTTTTCCTTAAGCATCATGGCCTTTTTCTTCCTGTTTACTTAATACACAGGAAATTGTGCTAAATAATCCCTGTCGCTTGAAACTGGCTTATTGTTGCAAGACAACTACCATTCTGTACTTCTAAACCAGACTAATTTCTTTGGTTCTCCCTGTGTGTTTATTTAAGTGAAACTTTTAAAGTCTTGTAGTGAATTATGATAAACACACAGACATCTAAGTACAATATTTTAATTCCTGGTGGGATGTTGTTTGCAGATTAAAGCCTCCTGTTCTTAGAGGATTGCATGAAATCCTCCCACCATCACCAAATAATCACTGAGCAGGATTTTTGGCCTCCAGCTTCTACCTTGAAGAAAAGCAGGTGCTTCATGATCATGGTAGCCACTGCAAAAAGAGCTCCAACAAGCAGAAGGAGCAAAGGAGCCAAAACTGCCTTGTTATTATCTAAGACTCACAGAAAAACAGAACGGCTGTTAAACGAGGTGGTTGGAGAAGGAAGGAATGAACTATTAGCCTAGTTTTCCTGAACACTGAATAACTGCTGTTAGCACCTGAAAAAGAAGGTCTTCAGTATCTGTAAAGTGCTTGCCCGGTTCTCTGCTCAAAAAGGACTGCCACTGTGGCCAATCTGGATGCAATTCTCTCTTTCAGAGTTCAGTTTATTGCTCAAATAGAAATCTCAAAGTAGGCAAACTGGTGGTGATGCCAACTGTCTCCTGCAACCACAGCTATCCCCTTACTTCATGTAACTGTCCCCCCCTCTCCCTCTCTGAGGCTTTCCACTGGAGAAGAGCTGAGACGTGTCTGATCAAGCCCCAGGGAGACACAGCCCATTCCCCTAAAAGACCCCCAAGAGAGGGTTTTCCCAGGGGTGTGAGCCATGCCTGTGAAAGCACATGAACTTCACTATCTAGACCCACAGATGTTGGAGCACCTGTTGGTCTTTGTTACTTACACAACAAAATCTATAGCTGGGAAGTCTCCTGAACTTAATATGGGTCTGGCATGTTTTGCAGTTGGTTTGTTTCTGGTCATCCATTTTGCAGCCACCAAGTGGTATTCAGTCCCCTGCAGGCAGCTGCTCAGTTGCTACATTAGGCTGTTGCTCCACAAACAGACGTCCAGTGAGAGGAGATGGGAATAAAAACATGCCAGAAAGTCACCTTCCTTCCTGTCTTTCCATTCTCCTCCAGAGGCACAGCAGAAGTACATAAAGCAGAGCAGGGCTGACCAGTGAGCGCAGCAATGCCCGCAGTGTTACACCAGCTCAAGGTTTAGCAGTACTCAGAACTCTGCAAAGCATTAGACAGTCAGTACCCTGAAAGCCTGCCTAAGTAGACAGCAGAAAATAAGTATTATTATTTTCATTGCAGTGACGGTAAATGGAGCCTCAGAGAGAGTAAATGACCTGCCCAGGGACAGATAATTGGTATCTTGAAAAGCTCGCACATAAATCCAAACCATCAGCTTACCAGTCTAACACCTTAATAACAAGGCTATTCTTCTTCAGTTCTTTCAAGAGTTTGTCCCTGAGAGCTGGTGTAGAAGAACTGTAAACATTTTCTCCCATTTTTCCAGAGTGTCCCTCACTGTTCCTGTCTGCTGCAGAGAGGCTACAGTCAACAGACTATCATAAGGGCTTGCAGATACATATTTCAATGTAAACTTAAGAAAGATACCTACTCCAGGCTTTCCAGATGATGAGAAAACAGAAGTTTCAACTGTCCAAATATCAGTGACTACAACACTAAGTCATCTTAGGTAGAACACAGCTATGTCAACAGTCAGGACAGAGCAACATAATTAAGAAAATTGTGCATTGCGTGGTCATCCAACCATGACCTGGAGCTCTGAGCTGAAGAGCAAGAACTCTGCTTATCACAAATTTCATTCAACTTAATCTTTTAACTGGCTACACAGTGGTTTTGTATGGATCTTTTCTATGTATCTATATAAATATGTTTGCATACCTAAAGCTTTTCTCCCCCATTTATAGATATTTAAGATCAAAAAGCTGAAAATGTAGTCAAAGCATTTCACTGTAAGTAGTTATCAAAAGTAAATAAATCAGAAGGATCATGGAGATGCATTTGGCAACAAGTAGGAGGAAATCATGCAGAATTTTGCTTGAAAGAGTGTAGTCATACTGAAGAGCAAGTTCAGACTAGTTTGGAGATACAGTAACAAGGAGCCCACGTTCACCTTGATTTATGCTGAACAAGAAGCCAGTGAGTGATTTCTCATTTTTAGTGAAAGCACCAAGTTTCCTACCCTAACTGATCACAGCAGAAATTTCACAGCACAACTACTTAATGCAGAGACACAGAGACAAAAATGCTACAGGGGTGTCCAGACATCACGTAATCCCCCGTGTTCTGAGGGCTCATTCTGCCCTGACTGCGGTGGAAGAGGCCAGACTGGAGAGGGACAGTGGTTCAAAGTGGTTTGAACCACAACTACAAATGATAGAGAGTAATAATGCTAACGCATGACTACAATCCTCTGCCTACACGGTCCTCTCAGGGGGAGGAAGAAGAAGAGGGGACGGTGCGGGAGACATCCGAGCAGCGTGCGGAGGGGTTTCTCACCGCCCTGAACGCAGCCCCGCGCTCGCAGGCAGCAGGCTGCCGGTGTCACTCCTGCCAGAATTCCCCTTCCCGCCGTTCCTCTCCTTTCACTGTTTCATTACTATTGATCCGGTAAGGCCTGGAGACAGAGCAGGTAAGGAAGAGGAGTGTCCTGAGCTGATTGCCAGCCTGTGGCAGGCTTCATCTCTGATCCTGGTGGTCCCTCTAGAGGTAAAAAAGCAGTGCTGTTTCCAAATCTATTTATTCCTAGACATCCCTGCCGAGTTGGCAAACTAGAATAGGAGTGCGAGTTCTGAGACACTAGCACGTATCCAAGCAGGTCTCAGGCTGAGCTTCGTCTACTACAAATTACCGGGTTGTAGTATGCATCGAGTTGCACCAACTTAACATACCCATCAGCTGAGCATAGGCTCTGGTGCTACACTCAGCTCTGCCTCATTTCCAGCTCCTTGAACCCTGAGGCTGAAGACTTCAATATGCTAAGTAAGAATGCTTATACTTGACAGGTTTCTTTTTTTTTTCCACACATTTTCATCCCTTTCTCCCCCAGCATCCACGTCTTCATTTTCAGGCACTGAAGGGAAAACTAAAAACACTTAAATGAGGATGGTTACGTGAATAAACAAAACTGGATGTTATCAATGTTGATTGATTTTTTTTTATATCATCCAACTTAAGTTTAATTACACCCAGGAAAGATATCCAACTGTTACTAATGAAAAAAAATATATACATACATATATATATGGAACATTGGATCTTCTGCTTCTTTCTCACAGTGGTTACATATTGATCACAAAAAGCTCCTCAACAGGAGATAGCAACAAAAGCCCTTTGTCTGATTGCTCTGCTGCTGATTGGCAGCATTTCACAGTATGCATACCCAATTTCACACACACATACATACACAAATACGTATGCCTTCTGCTCTGCAGACGTGCACAGTCAATGGAGCTCTAAGCCACCAGCTTGTCACTTACTGTGTCGTGGTTTAACCCCAGCCGGCAACTAAGCACTATGCAGACACTCACTCACTTCCCCCGGTGGGATGGGGGTGAGAATCAGAAGTGTAAAAGTGAGAAAACTTGTGGGTGGAGATAAAGGTGGTTTAATAGGTAAAGCAAAAGCTGTGCATGCAAGCAAAGCAAAACGAGGAATTCATTCACCACTTCCCATGGGCAGGCAGGTGTTCAGCCATCTCCAGGAAAGCAGGGCTCCATCACACCTAACGGTGACTTGGGAACACAAACACCGTAACTCCAAACGTCCCCCTTCCTTCTTCTTCCCCCAGCTTTATGTGCTGAGCAATGACGTCATATGGTCTGGACTATCCCTTTGGTCAGTTGGGGTCAGCTGGCCCAGCTGTGTCCCCTCCCAACTCCTTGTGCCCCCCCAGCCTCCTCGCTGGTGGGGTGGAGTGAGAAGCAGAAAAGCCCTTGGCTCTGTGTAAGCACTGCTCAGCAGTAACTGAAACATTCCTGCGTTACCAACACTGTTACCAGCACAGATCCAAAACATAGCCCCATACTAGCTACTATGAAGAAAATTAACTCTATCTCAGCTGAAACCAGCATATACTGTTACCAGTTGAACTGTGCGGTTCAAATCAGCAGGGCACCCAGGGAAGTTGCAAAGGATTTTGCCATTGCATTTCAGGGGAACTGAGCTGGATCCTTGGGGAAGAGCACAGAAAAAAATGTACACGTACAAACCTGGAAGGCAGAGCTGACGCAAGCCTGAGAGCAGTGCTTTGCATTGTGCTTCCCACGGCGGTGGCAGTCTATCTGGGAGTGCAGCTACTTAGTCACAGGCTGCATCACTCTAAACCTGAATCATTGGTATCAGCACTAGTTTCTCAACATGGCCCTTCACTAGATCTCAGTCAATCTGGGCAACACAGGAGACTTTCCAGGATAAGTGTGCTGGAGCCAACAGAGGTTTACAGCGATACCAGCCTTCTCAAGCCAAGACATGATTCATTAGCTAGCAAAATCAAATATTTGTGCACATAGCTTAAGTGTTAAAAAAAAGCCTCTTTATCTAGCCTGCCAGCTTTCCCTGGTTTAGTATGGTGGCTGCCTGCACTTTGCCTGGAATGCAGATACAGGTTTTCTGTGGCAGCCCCACGGCCTCAGGTCTGACAATGGGCTCACCCACCTCCAAAGGAGTCTCCCTGACCCGTGACCATTAAAAGCTTTAATGTGACCGAGACGTTAGTCTCCAGAGCATCCCACGACCTCTCCACTTACATGCTGGCAGTTCTTACACAGTTGTTCCTGCCAGACTAGACATGATTCAGTGATCCTCATCCAGCCTATTCAATTATTTGAGGAGAGGCCAAACCACCAAGACCAAGAGTCAGCAATTTTTAATTTAGTGGGTATCTGAGTCACACACTATTTTCAAAACAACAGCAACAAAAAAGAACTGAAATTTCTAAGTGCTAACACTGAATATGGTACCAGTTCTCCCTGGTCTCAGGCAGCTGCCTCAACTTTCCGCCTTGGTTTAATTTATCTAGCAGTTGAAGATGATAATTTGTCAATAAGGAAAAAAGATGTCTTTAAAATGCTTCGAGATGAGGACTGCTCTGGGTATTCTGGCTAGTATTGGATATAAGAATAATAGCAATGAACGTATATTCTTGCCTTCCTTCAATTTGCTTTGAAGAATCCCAAACAAACAAGACTTCAAAATAATCCTGACAACTTGTAAAAGGTATGTTCAGTAAAGTATTCCTGGCTTCCACAGATTAAAAGATGCACACAGGATACAATTTCAACACGTGAAGGAGTATCAAGATTACAGATGGCTAATGCATCTACTAGATAAATTCAGAAAAAACAGAAAATTCTCCAGCATCCTTTAGCTGAAGTGACTAATCACAACGGCACGCTCAAGATGTCCATGAATGTCAGGAAGGTTCTGTAGCTAGAATGACACAAGATTCAAGAATCTACCCATTCACTCATATATGAAGATGATCCTGAATCTAAGGCACTGTAATGCATTCTCAGAGTTGAAATAGCTTTCAACTTGGGAATACTTAATCTCTTCCATTTCTTTGAAAATAGCACTGTGTATATTGTAACCCTGTTTCATGTGATGTACTTCAAAATACTTTGCACACATGCAAACCTGATAGGCTTCCTCATAGCAACTGCCCCGTTATGTTTTTGTCCACAGCACATAGAAGGTACCTGGCTTTTCTTTTACACTGGGGCAAGCAGTTTCAAATCACATTGTATTGTCAAGAGCCTGCACAGACTGTTATTGCAAATGACCTATTATCTGTCATAACTTCCTATTCAGCAACTCCAAGCTGAGCCTTGGATCTTAAATGCCTAAGAAGCATACAAAATTTTGTCTTCAATTTGTGGGCATGTGGCAGTCAACATCAAATTGCTGTGAAGCAAAACCTGCCTGCTTTTGCTGCTCTCCCCTTATTCTCGTTACAAAATTACTCTGAGTGACTTTCGTTTCTGAATGTAACATCTTCATTTATTTGAAACTATTACATGCACATATTCATTTACCCAGATATTTTCACTAACAATAATCAATGCGTTCTTTTAAAATACGTGAACATGGCTAGACTTTGAGATAGAATATAATTCTAGATATACACCTCAAAAGGTTCTGTTAGTAGGAATAAACCTGTAGCAGTGGGTAAAGAGAGTTAGGAAGAGGGCTTGGGGTTTGTTTGTTGTTTTTAATTAATTGTTTCCTTCTGTTTAAACCAGGACATCCTGTGAATGCTCTGAAAAAGCATCAGTAGATACTACTGGAGAATTAGAAGGCAAGTAGCAGTACTAGATATGACAGCTCTATAAACAGAAACATTTCATTATCAGGAAAAGGGCCATGGCAAGTTCAGCAAATTTCAGCCCAGTGTCTCCATCATTCTCAGCCAGGGTTTCACAAGCAGAAATCACAGCAGTTCTCACAGCAGGCCATATCTATGCTCTTCCTAAATACTGGTCCTCAAAGTAGCCAGGAGCATGATGTCCTCCTAAATCCATCTGCTTCATATTGCAAAAAGCCTGCAGGCAGTTAGTGTGATGGTGTTTGGGAACATACTGAGAATGTAAGATGCACTAAAGCCATGCTAAGCCATAAGCCACACTGAGGCAAGCAGCATCCTTTGGGCTTCCAAAGAGCTTCTATTCCTACGTCAAGTGGGGCAGGCTCAGTGATTGTTCAGGCAATTAGTATAGTCTCTAGAACCTCCAAATAGCATGCATACATAACCATTCAGTCTTCTGCTTCTGAAGGAATTTATTTTCCTCAATTACATCATTAATATCCCAGGTAAATAGGTTCTGTGAGATAGAGCGCTACTCACTCAGATCACAGCTATTCCTACAGCTGGAAACAGGAACGGTACCAGAACTGTTTCTGGTGCATGAGGCACTGAAGGTAATAAATTATTCAGTAAAGACTGTACAGATTTTGACAACTTAAAACCAATAATTTCTCAGTATCAAAACTCCAACTGACTTCAGTGGGAACAGAACTGAGCTGTTGCAGTAACTAGCATCAGATTTAAAAGCCTGGATTATGGGGAGCCCTCAATTAAAACTTGGTGATGATATGCTTATGACATGTTTAAATTATGTTAATACAGACTTTGAATGTTTTATTAATTCCACGGAACAACCTGGCTGTTTCCCAAGCGGGTTGGAAGCAGGTCAAAGTTAGGCAATGCTTCCAGGGCGGGCCCCTGACAGACATGGGTAATTACCCTGGAATCTTACTCCTGACAACTCTTTCTAAATGACTTGAAAAATAAGCTACATTACACCACATTTTCCAAATTGACATTTTCTCTCCATATCAGGCTCTTAGTGAAGTAAGTAGTTTAGGTGTTCATGAGAAAATCCTTGTTGGAATTATGCCATTTATTTCTCTATTTCAGGAAGAAGATAAAAATAGGAAGGCAGGACAAATGCTGTGTTCTTCTGCAATACTGCTCAGCTCATTTAGCCGCTTCTCATGATACAGTTAAATAAAACAGTGATGATTCCATGACATTATAAAATTAATCTCGATATACTTATATAGTTTTATCTTGCAAATAATCCAAATTTGAAGAGAGTTGAAAACAGATGCATGCCCTGCATATAACTTCCCCTATGTCCATGTATCCACTTTCCCTGCTTCATGATCCATGGAGTATTACAGATCCATGGAGATTTCTCTGATGATATGTTGCTGGCTTGCTCCCTCATTTTCTCTGCCTGAAGTATGTCTTAAGAAGTGAAAAGTACATTGCTATTATTAAATTTTACATCATGACTGAAGTTTCATGGGAAACGCAAAATCCCAGTCAAAGGGGATGGGGACAGTGAAATAATGTTTCTCCTGTCATGAGAAGGATGTTGTAGCTACGCTGGAGAGCTCTGCCAATTCACTTTGTGTTCTACAACCTCAGAATATTTCACTGCTTTCCCTCATTCAACTGCAGACCATTAATCAGCCAAAAATGTGTATTTCGGCTTTGGGAGGTACTCACAAATCACTAGAGAAAGGCCATGAAATAATATTCAGTATGACCTAATCTGAACTCAGAAGCAAACACAGTAAATTCTTTTATTAGTTCTCCTGTGTTTTTTCTCTGAATTCATTCAATCTGTATTACAGTTCCACAAAGTTGAGCAAGAAGGATGTCACTCAATCTTTTTAAAATAATTTCAGCTTTCAGTCTCCTCCACTGATGGTAAAAAAAAAAAAATGAAAGCCTTCATTGTTTTTTTGTTTCTAGTAACTACATTAACAGTTACTCCATCTTATGTACTCTTTAAGACAAAGCCTGCCACCTCATCTCATGTTACTCATTTGATTTCAATCGAAGCATTTAGATGAGTTAGATTTGCAGGATTATTTGCATCCAGTGATTGCATGGCATGACTGTCACTCGGTTACTTGGGCCACAGCTAACTTGCTCACAGAACAAGGAAGTGAAACTCAGAAACACAGAGGATTCAAACGTTCTTACCCATAGGTAAGACCAGGCTTCCATAGGCACTAGTACCAGATCTATGTGCTGTTGGATCAACAAGCAGTAGAAATTTGATCTGTACCAGGATCCATACAGATCATATTTTGATGTGATTAAAATAGTAAGAGTATAAACTACAGAGCTTATACTGGCTTTATAATTTTACGTGAGCTTTATGTTGTCTGTCAGAGGACGGGTGATTCCTGTTCTTGTATAAAGTAACCGCAGCACTAAGAGACAATTGTTGATATAACCAGCACAAGCATAACCCAATTAAATGTTTTAAACAAAGCTGAACTATCAAAGAAACTTTATGCCAGATCAAAGCTTTGGGTCATGCAGCAACACATTTTTAAGCCACTTGTAGGAGTCCCAAAGTTGAACTTAATATTTCGTTAAACCACAAGCCAAATTGGTTCCAGCATCAGTGGCTCTGTGTCTGCAGCATTATACCTCTGATTTTCATAACAAAATTAATAATTTAAATCTAAGTAAAATGTGGTGTGGTTTTTTTTTTTTTCTAGATCATCACCATGGAAATGCTTATCTGAAATCTTTAATAAACATGGTCAGGCAGTAAAACCTAACCGTTGGAAAAAAAAGTCAGTCTGACTTTTTTTTTTTTCTTCCCATATTTAGCCCCTGTGTCCTAACATACATGTTGATCTAGCGATGAACATCTGATGTTGTTTGAAAAGCCAACTTTTCCATGGTGACCCCAACCAAACATATCAGTGTTTGAGCACTGGTCTGAACATCAGTCTCTGAGGACTTATCGGTTCATGGTGACTCCTATCAATCACCTGCTTCTGCTCTTCAACTCCATCCCACCGTATGCCCCCCTCCCTGATCAATCACCTGCAGCCCATAGTCACCCCAACATTACTAAGATGCATTTCCCTTCACCTTCTGCAGTCCAGAGCTCTTGCTCCTCTCCAGCACCACGTAGACACAAAAAGCCAGTCTTGAGCATGTAAACACACAGATGCATGCAACAGGGTAACATTAAATGGGACTGTTTATGTTCATAAAACTTTTAAAAGAGGATCAGAACTCAGTTCAATTTAATTCTGGTGGTTATTTACAAAAAACAACCAGGAATCAATGATAACACCACTTGGCTTTTATAGCTAAGTAACACATTAAATTGCAAACTGCAGATGATAAAAGAATTCTACAAGCATTTTCAAGCAAAGAATAAACTACAAAATGTAACAAACTTCCACAAAACAAACACCCAGCAGGATCAATCAAATTATTTCTTACAAGCAATACCTACTCTAATCACAGTCACATACTAAGCAAAGCAATGACTCAAGCACAAAGATTTACTTTTGCCATCTGTTTTGAAATTGTTGGACCACCACTTAAGAAAAACACAAGCTGCCATTTCTTAAGACTTAGGCTATTAGTGAGAGGAGAAACATGAAGTGCTAGTTTGTTTTCTTGCCAAAGACCATCTTGTACAAATTTAAAATATGGTAATGTATGTTTCACAGATACTGTTTATTTACCATATTGATATCTCTAATTTCAGACTGAGATTTATATTGTTTTTTCATATGCAGCGTTTCTTACCCAAAACACTAAGCAAATGTGACTCCATTTTGCCAACAACTCAAAAGAGATGGTTCTTACACATTATCCTCAAGGTAATCCCAAATGGGACAGGAAAACAAACATAGGACTTTATTAGAACTTGTGCACGTGATCACAGCAACACAATGTGGAAAGCCACTAAATAGAGCCCGGTCACAGGTACATGCTGACACTTGAGAGCACTTTTCCTCCAAGTCTGAGGTCAGCTAAGGTGCAGAACGAGCAATGTCTCACCAGTTCCTCTTGTCTCTTACACAGGGATGGTGATGGAGATTGCCCTTTTCTTCCTAGAGCAGAACTTATCTTCATACTGTCTCTTTCCTTATTGTTAGAGAAACAGCCAGTGCTGGTTAATTTAGACAAAAAAAAAATACTTACCACTGAACCCTTCCTCCCATGAGGTGTTAACTACCTGTTTAGGACTCAGCTTTTATGCAAGTCTGCATATGTGTTCATCAAACAGTCCAAAACAGAGACCTTAACACAAAATGGGGGTCACAGTTTCAGATGGGAGTACCACTGGCAATGAGCTGTGAAACCAAATAGTTTGGGTTCATTTTACTCTTCCATCCAGATATCCTTTCAACTGGATTGTTCATTTAACACACTTTTTAAACCAGTCATCACAGTCCTTTTAATGATATCCAAATGGAAGTATGTTTCTGTGTTTTTAATAATGCAGTGACTGTAATGAGTCACAATGCAATGAATGAAAATAAAGAGTACTGACTCATGTCTATTAAAACATGTCTCAACTAGATATGTTGTGACTAGATAATTATGCACTGAATAGCATAAGAAGGTATTAGGAAACAGAAGTGAAGGGTCTGTCCATGAGGCTTGAGAAAGGTACATCCACACACTAACCAGACATGATATAGTTAATCAGCTCCTTCAACACATGACCATGTCCCTGGCAGTAAAATGTGTCCCGAACATAAAAATCTCAAATTCTTTCCGCATAGTGAGATGCAAAGATTACATTAGGAGCCCCTGCGCTCTATCAGGTGCAGAATTGGCCACATCCATCAGACACTGTTGCAGAACCAGGTTCCAGATCTCATTGTGATCTATGATCAGATTAGGATACAATATTCCTACATACTGCAGCACCAAACCACAAGCTCATCACTACTGACACAACCGAACAAGGTGCAGCACTTCTAAATTACGGACCAAGGAGCACAGTACTTGAAATAACACCTAAACCCTGAGGGATTTGGCAGGATTTACCCCAGCCCCAAGTCTGCTGAAATTTATCATTCTTCACTGCTGTATTTTTGCCTTGTGGACACAGAGTAAACCATGCTGCGACCCTCGCAAACATCCTGGAAGAGAGTGCAACATAGACCAGCCTGTGCTACAGGGAAGCTGAAGTCTCCCGCAGTAGCAAGGTGAACATGAGCCAACAGTATGCCTTGGCACTGAAGAAGGCGAACAGCATCTGGCCTGCATTAACAGGACCATAGCAAGTAAATCAAAAGAAGTGATTATTACCCTCTACTTAGCACTCATTGGACCACATCTAGAATACTGCATCCAGCTTTGGGACCCCCTCCTCCTCCCAGTACAACAAAGACATTGAGTAACTGGAGCAAACTCATCGGCTGGCCACCAAGATGATTGGGGACTGCAGCACTTGCCCTTTGAAGAGGGTCTGAGTGATCTGGGCTTGTTCAGCCCAGAGACAGCTTCAGAAGGACCTAATAGCACCCTTCCCTTACCTAAAAGGAAGTACAGTGCTCTACACATCCCTGCCTTACCCCTGCGCATGTAAATCAGAACAGGTTTGAAACAAGCTCAGTAAGTCCTCTGAACAGAGGATAGGAATGGTTACTTTCAGTAGTAGCAGCTGGGTTTTCATTAGCAAAAATCTGGAAGTGTGAAGTCTTCCACTTGCACCTGGCTACAGAGCTGAAAACCTACTAGTCAAGTACTCCAACAAGCATCACAAAGACCAAGTCTGCCTGTGGATGTGAGCCCACAGCTGCATGTAGCTGTCCTCCTTGGCAACCGCTGGCAGACAAAAGCATCAACTTCGTGGTACTCTGCCTGGGCTGGCTCCTAATTTGGCAGCCCTGGCTATTATATTTAAAAAAAAAAAAAAAAGAAAAATCTTCTTTGTTGGACCTTAAGTTTGAAATGAAAAGGAACAGGTCACTTTGCCCCACTTAAATTCTGTGGACAAAACTAAAATCAGAACATGTTTGACAAGAACAACAACGTATCACAAACTGCTCTACCCCTCCATCCCTGAGCTAACTACACGACAAGTAACCTTTCCTAAATTCCAGTCAAATGAGCTGAAGCCTTCCAAGCAGGAAGTATATATGCTTTAGATGCAAAATTCCTCCAGTCTTTTCAGTTACTGACAAAGTTATTTCCTAAACCGAGAGTGTGACCTACAGAAAAGAAGAACCTCTCAGTACAAATTATGTCCACCAACACTCTTCCACTTACATGACCGTTTCCTTCATCCAACACAATATCAAAAACATATACATTTATACTAATGCCACATAAAATATTCATGGGCACACATTTTTACAATAGCTTCCCAGAGGACGGGAAAACACTTAAAGCCAAATTGTTTATTAAAATGCTTCATGAAAAGCATGTATCGTTCAGGCCAGAGCATTCTCAGATGCTTTCTCTCTTAATAGCCATATTAACAACTAAAGTCAACAGTTCCAAAGGATATTTACCAGCTAAGTTCAAATCTAATATTCACATTTTAGTAGCTATTCTGGGAATCTAAATCCCCAGACAACTTTGAAAATCTTACCCACAGAGTACCTTTAACATTCAATACAGGCATTTACAAATACAACCCTGGAGTACTTTCAGTAGGAGACCGCCCTCACTAATGCTTCTGAAGTGTTAGGACTCTTTACCAACATGCCACATTTCATCTACCACCATGCTGCAAAAGAGGTCTGTGAGCAGTTACGGTCCTGTCTTTAGAGTGATTCATTCCCTTTAATTAAATGCCCTTGAAATATTACTGCTACGAATGTCATCAGATGAGCCTTTGTTTGAAAATGAGATCAACAAGTACAGTAACAAAAGCAGAGCTAACTTTCTCAACCCTAAGAAACACAGGAACTAAGTTTGAACTTTTTTTTTTTCCAAATAACACTCAGTTCTACAAAACTGAGATTCTTTTACATTATAACTCCAAAAATGCAGTCCTTCAAAAATGCCTTTTACAGAATTACCATCTCTTTATTCAGCTGAGAACAACCAAGGAGCATCAAAACAAAAGCAAGAACCAATAAACAAAACAACAGTTAACATGGTAATTGAGCTGTTATTTAAATATTTCTTTCAGTGCAATGTCACCCCAGAATTCAGTTTCTGTCCTGGACCCTGCTTACGTAGCTGGAGTGACTGATTCATCTAATTCTGCCAGTCAAGACAAATCCAAACTTCAAAGATGTATCTTATGACAATAGGCACAGAAGTAAAACAATGTGTCAGTCTTCAGGAACTGTTGTACTCTGTGGTCAATGTACCATTAACACTAACACAATATACCAGAAACAGTATAGGAGGAGGAAAAGGTTTGTAATGTAGAGAGATGGTGGTTCTCAAGATCAGAGTATTTGCTGTACTTGGCAATTACCTACAAGTTCTTCATTTGTATTTTAAAAGCCACATTTCTTTTTTCACAGGCCAAGAAGAACCACCAAAATATCAGGGGAGAAAAAAGCAGCTTAAACATATAAATACATGCATCAACTCCTGAGATACAGATCTAGCTTCCCAGTAACTACAAAGAGAAGTCAGCTCACCCACCATGCCTGAAATTGTGTTAGGACTATAACCTGTGAATTACAGGTCCATAAATTGTAAGACTTCAGCATCCTCCTCTTTAGAAGGTTCCACAAAAATGTAACAAGCATTTTAGTCCAGATTTCACCGGTTACATTCCAGCCAGTTTTGGATGTAGTTCAGGGTCATAATTTTTCTTGGGGAGTTCCAAGAATAACGGTGTTTCTTGCTACCTGGCACCTTCTCAAAGCAGAGACAGCAGCTCTCACAGCCAATCTCATTTCCCCCTTGAGACACACGTATTTGCTTAGGTGATTCATGGTCATTCACAGAAAGAGGATACCCATTTCAACATAGTTTCATAACATTTAGTTCTGCTTTCTGTTCTCTCAGGTTCCATATACTACACATAAGTGGAAAACTTCACACTTCCAGTTTCTTGCTAATGCAAACCTGACTACTGCCACTGAAAGCAATCTTTATTATCCTCTGCTTATTCTGAGGACTTACCAAGCTTGTTTTGATTCTGTCCTGACTTTCACACAGCGGACTAAGGTATGAATACTTAAAGCACTATACACAGCCTTGACCATCAAAAGTAGGTAAAATCTGCACTGGTTTAAAAAAAAATACCACTGGTTATTACTTTTAGGACTGATTATAAGACATGCAAAGAAGCTGTATTAACCTATTCTCATTACAGTTGCGCTACTCCCATTCCCATTTAAATCCCTAAACCATGATCTTGCAAACTCGACTCTGAAAGCAATCAGCCTCAGTTTGGAAACTCCAAGACTGTTCTCAATTCTTCCAGTCAGGGCTAAGGTGTAAGCTGAGATGTACGCTTCCTGCAGAGAACAATGTGGCTGTACAGAAGTGCTTCGTCTTTTTCAATAGGATGATTTTCTGGATGTCTCCAAGATCAGAAAAATGCATGCCAGGAGCAATCCTGCCCTTGGGCAGGATGATGAGGCTCTTTCCAAACCTATCTTTTGATTGCATGAAAAGCAGATACACATGTAACTGTTCACAAGATCAACAACTCAATTAAAATAGGTTGTAATGGGAGCATAGCAACTTGGGAAAAGGCAAACAAAGCAGCATTACAAGGATCTGAAATAGGCAGTGCCACAGCTAGGACATCTTTGTAGTGTGGAAGTAACTATGGCATCATTGTTTTTCTCTATTATTATATATAAATGAAATAGCTCTCAGAGTATATAGCTTTATCAGGATGATGTTTCCTATCCAAGTCAGACAAACACATCTGAGAAATAAGCCAGCAAGTATCTACTTTTTTTTTTTCCTCCTCACCTAACAGTTCAGCAACAGACTAATCCACATGGTGGTTAAAAAGCTCTAGGGGAGGCAGCAGCACTAATAGTAATTTCTCCCAATACGTAAAAGTAGAAACGTCACTTTCCTGTTTGGGCCCATTGTAACAGGTTTTTAGCATGTTGGTGTTTATTAGCTTTCTCCCCTTCAAGCAGGCAACACATTTCTGAAGGCCATAAAGGTGTTGTGAATTACAATGTCTCTATTGGGTATCTGCTTTTGAGATTTATCTTACCCTTGAAATATAAAATTTGGTATTACCTTTCTTCAAGAATAAATAATTTTAAAACAGTGTATCTCCAAATATCAAAATTAGCTTGAGCATGCACTTGCCTATAAAACAATGTATAGAAATGAGACAAAAGGCTGTCATCAGAACAGCAAAACACTGCTTTGTCAATAGACCCTAGATCTCAATCTAAATAAAGTATTTTCTCAATTACGTATGTGTGCACAAAAAATACTGACATTTTTCCAGTTGTTTTTTTCTTCAGAAAACTACGTAGCATTACATAAAGCAATCTGTCATAAATGAGATCTGCCCAAGAAACGTGTCCTCAAAAACAAGGGCTTCCACCTATGAGCACACCTCCTCAGATGAAACAGACCACTGCAGTCCATAGGACTACACATTACAGTTAGACATGCATGTTTAGAGGAATAGGCTTTTACAGCCATGGCTACAGAGTCATTAAACTGGTTATGTCAAGAAGCTGGTTTCCATTTTAATTAAAAAAAAAAAATCATGTCTGAGCATGGGTAGGAATGAAAAATTAAATATACTCCCTCGACATAAATTGCATCCAAAGCATGTCTTCTTCATCGCTTTGCATTGCTTGTTGTACTAGGTTTTACATTCTCATTAGTTAGTTGTTTGGGGATTCGAAGATGTAAACCACTATAAAGCACCAAGTATTATTTCGTAAGATCTCTGTAGCAGGGTATTACCAACAAGTGGAAAAGCATCTAGAAAAAGGCCTTCTGAATACAAAACAGGTGCACAGCACCTACTGCTAAACAAGAAGCACAAGTGGGAGCTCCTTTTAGTAATCCTCTGACGGGATGCAGAGGCCCCTGCACTCAGGTGAACGGCACAGGCTATTTGAAAGGAGGATGCATGCTATTACAAACCTTCTCCCTGGAATTTAACTAGCAGTGAACAAGAGCTCACCCACAAAACAAACCAAATACTTGAGCCTCGTAGCTTTTGCAGCCCAAAAGGTGTATGTCCTTCAGAGCCAAAGGGAAAACGTGTCTGAAGTGGAAGAGAGCCAAATGACACAGCTCCCGACACAACCACTCCACCTGTTAAAAACCTCACGGCTGAGCCAAAAAGGGAAAGAGCCGGGGGGGGGGAAGAAAGGAAAAAGCTGCAATCAGATGCTCAGGGGGCTAAGCGCCACCATGCCCTGGCCGGGGACGGGACAGCCCCGCTAACCCGGCTCTCCCGAGACACCCGGCGGGAAGGCCCCAAGGCCCCCACAGCCCCCAGTAAGGGTTACACCATGCCCGGGGTCCCCGCGAAAGGCCGAGGCCGGGGCCCCGCTTCCAGCGGCACCTCCGCGCGCGGCGCCGGCCACCGCCGCCCCCTCCCGCCGCGCGGCGCCCCGCCCCCTCCTCCGCCCCGGGCCTTTATCGGGGCGGCTACGGCAGCTCCGCGGGCCCAAAGCCTTCCCGCGCGTGGCCGCGGAGCGCGGGGCTCAGCGGCGTGCCCCGTGAGCGCCGCGCCCTGATTGGCGCCCGGCGGGCAGGCCGCGCTGTAAGGTGGCCGGCGATTGGCGGGCGGGCGGCCGCGTGCGGGCGCTGCCTGGCTTTGTACACACGCCGGCCCGCTCGGCTCTTTAACAATGGGCGAGGCGGGCGGCGCCGCGTGATGGCGGGGGAGCCCTCGGGACGCCGCGCCGCGCTCAGGTGCCCCGGGCCAGGCCCCGCCGCGGCCGCCAGCCGTGCCGCTGCTTAGGGTGAGTGGCGGCTTCGGCGGGGGCGGGGGGGGGGAAGCGCTGCCGGCCTTCGTCGGGGCGCGATCGCCCTCCCCCCGGGGCCGCGGCCGCCGGCTCCTCCGCGCCCCGCTCGCCCGGCTGTCCCCCGCGGCGGGAGGGGGCGGCTTAACGAGCCTCAGTTGTGGCCCCGCATGGCGGCCAGCTGGGCCGGGGGGCCGGGGGGGGCCCGCAGCGCGGGCGGCAGCTGATCGCGTTTAACCGGGGGCGAGCGGGGAAGGGGCGAGGGTGGCGCTGCCCGTCCCGTCCCGTCCCGTCCCGCCCCGCCTCGCCTGTGCTCAGCCAGCGCCGCTTCCTCCCCTCTGCCCAGGCCCCGGCTGCCGCGCCGCCCCGCCGATGGAGCTGGAGGCGCAGTGGTGGACAGGACAGCTGGCTGCCGACATCCACCAAGCGCTTCGCTACAAGGTAGCCCGGCGCGGCGGCGGCGGTCGGTCTGCGGGGGGCGGCGGGGACCCCCGGGGGGATGAGGGAGGGAGGAGGGGGTGGGGAGGCCGCTGCCGGCCCCGCGCCGCGGGGGGGAGCGGAGGGCTGGCGGCCCCGGCGCCTTTGTGAGAGCTCCAGCAGCCGGAGCCGGCCCTCCGGAGGGGGAGCCGGCGCGGCGGCTTCAAGCGGGCTGGAAAGCGCCTGTGAGGCGGCTGCCGCTGGGCGGGCTCGGCCCGCCGGGGTGTTGGTGGAGTGCGGTTTTCTAAACGTCGGAAAGCTGGGTGTCTTCCCCTCAGTCACTGCTCGGGCTGCTTGTCCTCGGTCTTGACAGTTTGTCTGACTGAGCAGACTGCTCTCTCTCCGCGCTTTAAAAAGGCAAAGGTGTCACGGTGCGCTTGGTTCTTCTCTGTGTGTGTGCGTGTGTAAGCGGGTCCAGGTTTAAACTCTGCAGAAAGCATTGCGATGCTGTTGTTGCAAAGAAAACCAGCCCCCAAACCACCCAACCAAACGCTAGGTGCAGTAAGAATAGTAGAGCGTCTAGGCAATGCTGCTTTGAAGTTGCTTTGACTAACTCAAAGTTGCTCTTTCGGGCCACTTTCATAATAAAGTAATCGGAATACATCAGTTTACAGTGACTGAACCTACTAAAGATGTACTTTTGCTGCCTGATAGTACTTGATGAGTGGATTACCTTTCTTGAAGGTGTGATCGCTAAAGTAACTTTTTTTTTTTGGCACGGGCAGGGGGGAACACAAGAGAAGGAGAGGATAATTTATTTACTACCAAAGTTACCATTACTAATACTAAGTTAGTGTTGTGAAAGATGAATTCTAAAGCTTAGGAGGTATGGGTTGGGGGGGGGGGGTTGTTGGTTTGTTTGCATTTTTTTTTCCACTTCAATAGCATGTTTCAGAACTTTCAATTGACCTTAAAACTTTGAAAATTTTGGGTAACTCCATTCCAACTTGATGTTATCATACTGTCCCTCTGGAAATTTAGTTGTATGCAAAATCCTACTTACACACAGTAAGAGGCTGCACAATCTAACTCATAAATTTATTCATGATAACAGAAGACAGCACTGCTGTTCTGCTGTGTACGAAAGGAGGTACTAGCTACTAGGCAGGAGCCTGGGGAACGTTCTTTCTACCAGTCCAAATTTTGTATTCAAAACAGATCATGCCACAGATTTTTCTCATCTGTGGTGTTGGTAGGGCTTTTGTTTTGTGGGGTCCGCCCCCCCCCCCAAAAAACTTGAGACCGAATGAGGTTTATGTATGTGTAACTAAATGCCTGAGAGCACACTGTAATGAGTGTCAGTGCAACATCAATCAGATCAGATTAAGGCAGGGTTTAAACATATGCATGCAGCAAATGTTGACACAATGCACACCCCATTCCCGTTCCTAAGGTTGCTACCTTCAGCTAGCTGTTAGCGCCCTTCTGAAGGCACCTGCCGGAGATCTGACACCATTGGAACATGCAAACACTTCAGTACAAAGTCTGATTGCTCAGATTGAGCTGTAGCAGGAGGGGGTTGAGTTAAGCTATTGGACTTTGCATTGAAGCAGCTGAGGAGTACTCACACACTCTTGCTGTTTCCCTGCTGGGAGGTACAGACTTTGCAGTAGAGGTAATACAACAGAAATGGTAAAAGCTAGCTAAAGTCACTCTAGCCGACTGCCCAATTGAAAGATGTTAAATTTTAAATTATTATACTAATGTTGTGCAGAACCAAATTATTTCTTAGTTTTTCTGTAATACAACAAATAGATTTTGTTCAGTGAAAAGGGATGCTGAAATGATGGGAACAGAAGGAAGAGGGGAGAAATCCTTCGAAAATTCCAAGATAAATCGGAGAGTATCAGCTATATTAATCTGATAGCAATTCAAACTAAATGATGGTTTTAATAAAATTACATGCTGCTGTCCATCTAGGAGCTGAAGCTGCCCTCCTACAAAGGCCAATCTCCCCAGTTACATCTGAGAAGATACTTTGCAGATCTGATTGCCATTGTGAGCAATCGGTTCAGACTCTGTCCTGCTGCACGACATCTAGCTGTGTATCTGTTGGACCTCTTTATGGATCGTTATGACATATCTATACAGCAGCTGCATGTGGTTGCTCTTTCCTGTTTACTTTTAGCAAGTAAGTATGTAGCACCAAACTTTAACTAGAGCAATATAGGTTCTACTGCCAAATACAAGGCGTGTCTTGATGGGATATAGCAGATAGGGGAAACAAAGAGGTTGTAAAAGACAGGCAGATTAGTGTGTATCAGTTTGGCCCAGTTGGTAGAGCCTTTCTTTAGGCTCTTGTTTTGACTTCTGTTGGCACCTGATGAAACTGAGGGGAGAAAAAACAAACTGCAATTAAAAACTAATATTTATGCTGGGAAACAAATTATTCTAAAGTGAACTTTCAGAGCTGTATTGTAGGAATAGAAAGACTGTCTTTCTGAGGACATCTCAAAATAGGTACATCCAGTGCTGGAAATGAGAAATTTGCATACCTGTGATAAAGGAAGAAATTAAATAAACCATATGTAGACTGCACTGCACCCTGCTGATGGTGCTGTGCAGTTCTGGAATACTTCAGATTTCATAAATTGCAATGTACTTTAAGCAAACTGAGGCTAACATAAATCCTGTATCGTCACATACGAAATGTAATACTGGTAAAACACATCGGTGAAGGCACAGTAGTCTGAAGACAGAAGTAATTACAAATGCTCATTATGAACAGTGCTGCTTATGTTGACCTTGGCTAGATTCTTGTGGCGTGTATCCATCTTTCGATATTTGTGGACCCCTTTTAGATGTCCCCAAAGAAATATGGATGTAGTTTGCTGGGATACCTGCTGGCAGTTGTTCTTAAACCAACAGATTTAGAGAAACAGGTCAGTTTCTGCTGATCTGTTTCTCTGAATCTATTTTCATTTTCTCAGATAAGGTATATTGCATTGTAGCTCTAGGCCCTCTTCTCAAGAAAACCAGAGCGCTGAGGTTTTGGCTATTTTTGGTATACTGCTTCCTTTCATTGAATCCCGTCTCCACCAATACAGCTATTCAGCAGAACAGTTAAACAAGAAAAGGGTTATTTCAGATTCTTCTGGGGGTAAATTTTGACTGGATGCCACCAGCCAGCAATTTTCTCTTGGCAAAGGATGAGGTGCTGAGTATGAAAACCTTGCCTTAGAAACCAGTGTAATCCATTTAGGAAAATGGATTGGCTTTGAACTAATGCCAGATTTTCAAATTAAATTCATGTTCTGAAGAGAATTATAATTTTTTTTTTTTTTTTTTTTTTTTTTAAATCACCTCTGCCATCTTTCATGACAAGCTGCAAGTAGAGCTCCAAAAGCCTGGTGTACTTGCTCTTGTGAGAAGCAGTGTATGAATTGGTTCAGAAAGCACAAACCAAAATGCTATTTTAAACTTTTGCCCTGTGTGGCTTAAACAAGCAGTTTAATCAGTGGTGCAATAAGTTGAACAAGTCACACTGTGATATATCTGATAAGGTTATAGAAGTAATAAGAGAAATTATGTGACAGCTGAAGCTTTTATTTCTGTAATGACTAGGGTATGGGAAACAAAAACTAACAGACTGGGACTGGTATTGGATTAAGTCCTGCATGAGTACCTCCACTGTTGAAAAAAAGCAAATGTTCAGTACTGCAAAACTCTCTAAAAGTGTGCATTTACAACATATTGTGTAGCACTGAATAGAGAGTGTAAGGTGGAAAGAATTTGCAATGAAATTGAAATAGCACAACCATATGGCAAACTGTATGGAAATGTGACACTTGTTTCTCTTAATAATGGGTTTTCTACATACATAATTTTTCTTCAGGCTAAAAACATACAGGCCTGACAAGTTAAAGTCCAAGGAAAGCTGAAGCTACTAGCAGTGTTAAAAGTTGAAGCAGTATATATGGCAGTGTGGGTTTTCAGATGCACAATGCTGAAATCCACTTGTTTGAACTGCTGGAGGAGCTTACCAGCTATCAAATCTAAAACCGTACCTACCATAACAGGCATTAAAAGCAGCCATGTTGGCTAGAGCTCTAGCTATAGTCTACAGAGTTTTAGAAACAAAAAGGGTGTATGGGGGCAAGAGGGTGATAAAGCCAAATGCCGTGGTATTGTGTATGCCAAGTCACATCACAGTGGTATTTCAATGATGATGGGGACACATTATACAATAATCTGGTGACAAAAACTTGCATATACAGGGCCAGTGATGTCCTAATACAGCTTCTGCTCTTGGTAACCAGCTTCTCTGTGCCGGGGCAGGAAAACCAAAAGGAAACATGGCACTGTACAATATCCTACACAGAGTTTGACATTATCTGCTGAAATTTAGCCCTTTATAGTACATACCCCTTTTTGTCTCTGATGATATCTTCCATTTGAGCTTTGCATCTGCAGGAAAGTCTCAAGCTTGTTTGACATAGTAGAATTGAAATATGGCCAACACAGACATTAGATACTATCTGTTTTATAGTTCACTCGTGCTGAACCTTTTTTTCCCTCCTCTTTCTGTTCACCTGAAGGTAAATTTGAAGAAAAGGAAGACAGTGTTCCCAAACTTGAACAGTTGAACAGCTTGGGTTGTATGACTAACATGAATTTGGTACTAACAAAACAGAATTTGCTTCATATGGAGTTGTTGTTGCTAGAAACATTTCAGTGGAATCTGTGCCTCCCAACTGCTGCTCATTTCATCGACTATTATCTTTCTATTGCTGTCCATGAGACTGATCTTCATGACGGCTGGCCAATGGTTTGCTTAGAGAAGACTAAGTTATATATGGCAAAATATGCTGATTACTTTCTGGAAGTATCACTGCAAGGTGAGTTACATATTTCAGGTAATGAGTCCTTTGTTGTCTTGACAGACAATGTCCAACTTAAATGAATCTTTTTCTTATTTCTTCTTTCTAGATCATGCATTTTTAAATTATGCCCCTTCTTTAGTTGCTACTGCATGTGTAGCTTCTTCAAGGATTATCTTGCGTCTCTCACCAACATGGCCTACCCGACTGCATCATCTTACTGCATACTCCTGGGATTTCCTAGCACCATGTATTGAGCGACTACTAATGTAAGTTAGCAGCAGCAGCTTTTTTTAAAGCCCATTTCTGCATCTGTTGGTATGCTTAATTGCTGTTAGCAGTGAAAGTAAATTTCTTTTCGCATTTCCATTTTTCTATTCTAAAAATACCTAGGTATTAGGTAATGTTAGGTAGTAACTGTTTTGTTCATTCCAAAAAAAGAAAGCCTTATCAGAGGTAACCTCTTTCCTGTTCCTTCAACAAACAAACCTCAGCCTTGCGTTTCCACTGAACATCTTCTGGCATGCTTTGAGAATCTGTTAAATAGCTTATTCCCAATCTCTGTAGTCAGAGAGCAACAGATAGTGAAGAGTATCGAAGGCATAGGAGCTCCTACTTAACTCTGAAGACTGTATGCCTTGGAAGTTCAAGGGATGCTCCAGACCGATTATGGATCAAACATGCAGACTGTTTGAGTGGCCACCTTTGGGGGGAAGGAAATGACCAGGAGGTTGTATCTA
Source organism: Harpia harpyja (assembly GCF_026419915.1). Taxonomy (NCBI): domain Eukaryota; kingdom Metazoa; phylum Chordata; class Aves; order Accipitriformes; family Accipitridae; genus Harpia; species Harpia harpyja. The sequence continues at coordinate 28,965,362 of NC_068949.1, read as the reverse complement.
TTTTTGCTGTATCCATTTTTGCACTACAGTGGAGAGATACAGCTGACACGAGATAAAAATGCCAAGGAATGTCATGTGAACCTCTACTGGGAAGGGATGTTACACAAGCAGTTCTTTTATTCTGAACCTTAAGATCAAAACCTATGCCCACCATAACTGCTTTCCTCCTACAGAAGTTTGCTCTTGCCCAGATCTAACCGCAGTTGTGCTGTGCAGAAGCACGGGAACAGCTGTATCTGGAAGAATTACATCTTCCTTCTAAGTGTGACATTATTACCCCTGATGGCCTCTCTTGGCTTCACTAATGTGTGTAATGAAAGGAATAGTATCTAAAGCATGCAAGTGCTGTTGCAAAAGTGTTTTCACTATTGCTTTGGAAAACTGGTGGGGGCAGGACACATGACACGAAGCCTTTCAGTCATCTTTGCAGTGCACCATAAAAAGTTAGCAATCTTTGAAGAAAAACTGGTGAGGGCTTGAACCCCAACTGTCTTAAAGAGATCTGCCCTGTATAGGCAGTACCAAAAAACTTGGATGATTTTTAGCCCTGACTGAAGTGTGTAGGTGGCACCTGCTTAACCTCAGCATACGAGCAAGAAAAAGAGTATGTCTAAATACATTTCAGACAGGTGTAAATCAAAGGGAATTCAGGTGAGCTAAACTGTCTAATTTAAGTAGTGGGTGGCATAGAAAAAAGGTGAGATGAAGAAAAAAAAAAATGCATTTCCACTCCCCAGAACAGGATCCAATATCAATATACATATGATCTTCAAGTACTGTAATGTAGATCTTTAAAAACCCTCTGATATCATGTCTTTAAAAACCCTATACTCTGTTACCCAATTTAAATGAGGTAGCAGCAGCAAGTAAGTTTAAATTTCAGTTCCTGGTAATCTGGCACTTTATTGCAGTATACTAGCAGACTTTATTGCACTGGTAATTTTAGATACTGCTGTATTATTTGTATTGTACTTGGCTTTTATCAGCATTTTGTATTGCTATGCAATGAAGTGAAATGTTGAAAAGAAACTGTATCCTAAAGAAACAAATTTTAAAACCTTAGATGATTTTAAAAGGTAGGCTAAAACTTTCTCTCTCTCTTTTTTTTTTTTTTTTTTAAAAGCTTTGGAAGCTTTCAGATAATTGCACCATTTTTTAGAGTGCTCTTAAAAGTTAACCCAAAAGAGTTTAAATTATTTCAACATCTATTTTCATGTATTCTATCTTCTCAATTTGTTTTTAGTGCGCATGATAATGATGTGAAGGAAGCAAACAAGCAAAAAGGACAACATACTCAGTCTGCCCAACATACTGTATTTCAGACCCCAGCTCCAACTCCCCAGCAGGTTAATGCTCAACAGCACATACCACAGTATCTCCAAGCCCATCAATCTTCATTACAGTATCACCATCAGACATCACAGCAGCAAAACTGTCAACAGATATTATCATCTAATCATACAGCATCTTACCCACCTCAGACTTGCCCTGCTGCCTTACAGTCTAGCGTTCAGGCTCGAGGCCATGTACAGACTGGTGCTGCAATGTCACTAGCTGTTCCGCTAGAAGTGAAGCCATGTGTAAGTGTCTCCTACAACCGGAGTTACCAAGTGAATGGACGATATTCCTGTATTACTCCCTGCTTTGAGAGGTGATAAGTACAGAATGGTTTTGTGCTTGTTTGTTTGGGGTGGGAAGTTGTGTTGAGGGGATTTGTTTTGTTTTTTTGTTAAACCTCAAATAAGTTTGAGGGCAACAAATTGAATAAAGGAAGTGTCTTTCCAGAAAAAAGCAACTGGATTGGCAACCAGTACCGTAGCTCAAATACAGACTGCAAAAAATAAGCACACAGAACACCCTTTAAAAAGAACGTGTATACCTGGGGGTAATAGGTTGTTAATCTGGTACTCAGAATACTTTGTGCTTCTAACGCACATCTTTGAAATACTAGTCGAAAGAAAAATAGCTGTGGACTAACTACAGATTTACCTTTTAATGAAGGAGATATGCAGTATTATTTTGAAGACATTTATGTCATACCACCATACAGTATTAACACTTATTTTAAATTTACTGAAACTTAAGAATCCATTGAATGCCAGACTTCTCCAGATACATGGGGACCACAGGAAGAAACAAATCTCATCTGGCTAACTCCATACTCTTGCTCCTTTTTCAGCACTTGTGTTGGATATTTGCTTTAGGCTAAGGCATTTGAGTTAACTGGTATTTTGGCTAGTTTTTATGTTTCGTACCTCACAGGATAGACACTATGTTTTTACTTCTTTTCTCCTCCCTATCCTTTTTATGTTTAAAGTAACTCTTTCATACTAACTCAGGGAAATTTCTACTCATTACTCTGTGCTGCTGGTTTGTACACTTAATTGGGTATAACTTGAGGGAGGAAGGTAGAGAAGGAAGAGACTATAGCAAGTGGAGTGGCTTTTCTTCAGGGCATCTATATGCAGAGTACCAAAGGGATATGTTGGTGTTCACAGAATGTAGATGTGAACTACTGCCCAGCACTGTGGTATGCAGTAATTGAAGAAAAGAGAAAGTTTCAGCTTTCAGAACTTGTACTGTACCAGAACTACTACAGTGGCTGCGATTCCTCTGTGTACACGCACAAACACACATGTATTAACCAACAGAAAGCATCCTCCAATTGTACTGACAGTATCACTCATACAAAAAGTACAGTTAAATGCTTATAGAAATCCAGTTCTGTCAGGCTTATAGTGGAGGGAAATTCTCAGGTAATAGTGGGGCAACTTTTTCTTCTACTGTTTGGGTATTCCAGAAGAAAATGCAGAGATTTACTCTTCTAAATGGGTGGATCAAAAATATATTGCAGAGTGAACTGCTTTATCACAATTAAGGTGCTAATTACGTAACTTTATGGAATTACACTATCTCCTGTGGAGTGGATAATCTGAGGGTAGAAAGCTTCACTCATCCAACTCTTGGATGAAAATGGTGGTAGAGATATTAATGGAGGAATTTTTTTTTTTTTTTTTTTTAAATACAAGATACCTGAGACTTTCTCCTGTGGTAGAATATGGGAGGAAGAGGTATGGATGACAGGATTCTTACTACTTTAAAATATCTTATAGTATGTGAGCTTAAGGCTTTTTTTGTTTATTTGTTCTTTTGCCACCTTCTTCTCCTGTCTTAGTGGCAGCACTTAAAATTGTATACCATCTAATGACACTGAAGTATTGTGAATCTTACAGAGACTGTTTTGAAAGCAGGGGCAATTAAGATACAGTATCAATATTAAGGTGAAGACTTTATCATAGGAGAGGGGACCTTACCATAATATTCAGAATGAAAGGAGGACAGCTGTGTTCATTCTTTTGGGGGCTGAATGATAACATGCTACAAAAACCTATTTATTGTTGAGGAGAAGAAATCCTGTTTCTCTTGTTTTGGTTTGGTTTTTTTTCATAAATCCCAGGTTTTTTTGTGGGCTTTTGTAGCATACATGTGCAAGTCAAGAGGGGTTGGAGGATGAATGAAAGAGATGACCCTCTCTGCTTTATGCTAGAGAATCAGGCATAGTGTGGTCAACTCTTAAATGCAAGTTGGTTTGGTTTTGGGTTTTTTTCCTCTCCTCTCTTTATCTCTTAATGAATTTTTCCCCATGTCTGAGAGCAGTGTTAAGTAGAGACTTTCCACCTCATAAGATGCCATGCTTTTTATTCAGCATTGTTACTCATTTAAGAGGGAAGTGGACTTCTTTCTGCTGGTTTCATTTTGTTGCAATGCTATATCCAAGTCCTCAGTGCTCTAACTACCTCTGATGCTATGAATGTACAGTCTTGTAATAGACCATGACTTGAAATAACAGCAGATGCCTGTAGCATTTTTTTCTGTAAAATCTTTAAATCAGCTAACTTGTCATCTTTATTTGTGACACAGCAGTATAGGCTCTTCTTTTTTGGGGTATTAGTAAATTTATCCCATAGGCATTTGATATATTAAAATTTAACTAATACTTAACACTGGAATTATAATGGGCGGGGGGCTTATTCAGTTAGTTAATACTGCAAATTTACATTTAATAGGGTATTTTTTATTTCACAATTTTAAGACATTAGGTCAACTGTAAAAACATCCACTACGTGCTGTTTGTTTTTAATTTATTACTTAGTCTGAGTTTTTTCTGACACTACAGCTGCATAATGACTACAGAGAAAATGTACACTGAACAGTTTCAATATATTATTTAAAAGGGCTTTACCAGTGTACATTAAAAATACACTGTTCTTACTATTAGAACCAAAACGTGTTTTTTATGGCATAAATGAGAATGGTGCTCCTAAATGTAAAATGTCCAAACCAATGGAATCTTTGTGAGTGCTATGCATTCAACTTATTTTTAAAAATAAAACTAGTTTTGAGTAAGAAGGCTCCAGTGTGTATTATGCTTCTGGGGGGGGGGGTTAAATATGTAAACTGACTCTAATCTGTCTTACATCATCCCTGTGTATGGGCTGAAGATGTAAGGACTTTCTTCTTTCTCCCCACCCTTTCTGTGACACTATAATAAGCTTCAGGAACACTCTGACTTCACAATTAAAGAAAAAAAAAAAAGGAAGGAAATCATGCAGGAAGGTGCTTTAAAATTAATTGCACTCACAGCATATGCTGAACATTGTACACTTCAACAATGTGTCTAGTGCACAGCTGTAACAAAGGAATCAAGAACAAAAGAACTGTAGTAGTTAAAGAGCAGGGGTTGAATTCATTCTGTTCTCAAAAAAAAAGCAATACTGGTCATCTCATACTTCTAATACTAGAACTCATTTAGGAAAAGATGTGGGAATAGCCTTTTGTCAAGAGGTTATTTACAATAGCTGTGAAGGCTCAATAATGCCAAAGGCAGCAAAAAATCATGTGATGCATCCTAGCAGAAATATTTTTGGATGCTTACAATTTCTGATGACTGCTCCTTACTAAAGAAATTCCAGTTCTTCCTAATAATGTGCACATTTCACATTTGTAACAAGGCTAGGTGATTATGGCTAAAGCTTCAAAAATTAAGTAGGTTGCATAGAATTTAATTCCTCTGAAGTTAGAAAATGAAATTTTGAGGTCTCTGTTAGCTTGCACCCATCCATTTAGGAATAAACCCTTCTAGAGGGCCTAGAGACAGACAGCAAGCTCTACTCTGTCCCACTAAGGAACAAGGGCAGTGCTCCAGGATGATGGTGGCATGCATATTACATGGATACTTTGATCTGGAAAGTTTTGTCCTCACCCTTAGGGCAGCAAAAGTCAAGTCTGTCTAGACTGTCTCCTTGAAATATCAAATTTTTTTTACTGTAATGACAAAATAGGTACTACTGATGATCTTTATGAGTCTCTTAACTACAAGGACTGCCAGCTACTTTTCAATATTTCAGTAGAAGTCTCAACTTCAGATTTTAAATTGCAAGGCTGAAGCTTTCTGTGTTTGTACATAACAAGAAAAGCTTTATCTCTGCTTCCCATGACCCAGGTTCACTATCTACATTAAATGCGAGGATATTTATATTCTTCCAGCATTGCAAATTTAGCTTAAAAGATGAAATTTCAAGTTAACATTTCAATGACTGGCCCATCACCAGAAGATTTTTTGCAACTCTAATGCTGCTGTTAAGAGACTTTTATTCCTGTGAACATTCAGTATGTAGAGCTAATAAATTATTAAAGGAGGATGCTACATTACTTTTTGGCTTATATATTCTTGAGTAGGTAAGGCCTTATCTGACTGAACAGAAGTGCCCAGTTAGTCTTACTTTATTACAAGGTTGTCAACAGCAATTTTTTAAAACACCAAGTAAAGTAGCACTAACAAAATATACAGTTATTTTTAGTCCACATTACAATGATATTTTAGATATTATGGCACAAGCACATACATTTGTGAAGTTTACATTATACATTTTGCTCTTTCCCTGTAATTAAAGTTATAGAAATTTATTAGGTAACATTTAATAAACAAGACATGCATTCTGACAAAGAAAAGCATTTGCTACTAAAGACTCAAAAAACCCCCCACCTTATAACTGAATAATTAAAGAGTAACTATATAGAAAGTAGCTCCAGGTTTTAAAAATTCTCAGTGCATCCAAGGCTGTGGGCTTCTGCTGCCAGCCCTACCAAGAAAAGAAGGGAGACTTAAGGAAGACTTACAGGTGTTACAACTGCAAACCTGAGATTTAGTATATAATGTTCATATTCATCAGCACAAGTCAGTTAAATTATCACACCTATTAGCTGGTATATGCATGCTTAAACTGTTTAGAAATAAAACTTGCTTTTCTCTGAACATTTGAATTTACTCTCCTGAAAGAGCCAGATAAAAGACCACTTCCATAGAACAACCTATTAAAGCTCTCTTAAAGTATGCTTTTTCCATATTCTATGAATCATTTAAACGACCACTCTAAGGCTATATATTCTGTAGGAATTTTTTCACACTAATCAGTTGTTAATACCAGGAGATTTGCAGCCATTAGAAAGCCAATTTATAGTTTATTCCACAGATAACATATAGTTAGAATCTTCCTGTAACACAACACACTGGCTTATTTCTTGTGGTACTGAAAAGATGTATTATGGTCTTGCTACATTTTGCAACCAAAAAGCTTCACTTCCTACTTTTCATTCCTTATCTACATGATTGCTGTAGGTCCCTTCCAACTGAAATATTCTAGTCTATTATCTTATTCCATAAGAGATAAGCAACAGTAACTTTGTTTTTAAACATAATTTAACTAAAGGATACTTATTCATGATTGATCAGAGAAACCAAGGAGACCCACAAAAAGAAAATACTATTTGGATATGAATGAAAACACACATCAAGAAAGAATTATTTGCTGGGAATTTCTGAAAAATGAGTGCCAGTTTGATATACAGCTTCAATTACTAACTGCAAATGCATGCATGGCATCTGGATAAGGTATGAGATAACTGGGGGCGGGCAGGGAGTATTACAGCTGTAACTGCAACTTGGAAGGATTATTTAAGAAAAATTGTATCTTTATCAATAACCACTCTGCAGTTAAAACCTTCTACTATATGTGCAATGCTTGTAGTTTAAATGAAGCATTTTAAAATTACCTTTTATGGACTCAGTCGTTTACCTGGTAACCAAGCTCTTACTTGGCAAGAATTCTTTTTTCCTTACACACCTTTTTCTATGCATCTTCAGGTATCTAGGTATCTTTATCATATTTAAGAAAACAAAGATAGAGATGTAAAGCATTACTTAGAAATTTTCAGAAAATTAAAACAATTAAATAGAAGTAACTGAAAATTATTGTATGTGTATTGGCACATTGGCACAGTTACGCTACGGATGTTCCAATACTCGAGCCCATCAGCCTGGGTACTTTTAAGACTTGCCCTCCTTTCAGTTTGACCTACAGATTTATTAATGGGGCTTCACAGCAGAAGAGAAGGGCAGATTCACAATCTGCCTATTTCAGCACAACGTTGTGAAAGATTTTGCAAAATGGTGTTCTGCTTTACCCTTTTCTAGAGGTCAACTATATGCACATTTGCATTCCAACCACCTATCAGCTATGCTACTTAGAGAAGAGTTTTCTAGTTGTTTTTTGTTTTTAAAACACTGACAACAGTAATGTTTTGCCAAGCATTGCAGTACGTTTGGATGCATAGATTTTGCAGGAGGGTAAATGGCACTCTAGATGGCATCACTGCAGAGCTCCAGAGATGGAGAAATTCTTCTGAAATGCCACCAAGACTGAGTTTCCAGGGAAAGTGCCTGTATTTTGGAGAGCAGTTCTATGCTTCTGGCCTTGCATCGTACCTCAGTGTTTGTATCTTATCTTAGTGCTTGTCCACTGTGGCACAATAAGGACAATCTCCAAGGATTTGGATATTCCATACTCTTCTAGCAGAGATTATGAATACCTAGAAGGCTATCTTCATTGACAGATGGAGTGGGTGTGTAGCCATGCATCCAAAAGACTGTTGAATGACAGATGTGAAAATAGGATAAGATCCTACTGGGGAACAGGTTCTTTACTAGTAGAAAAGCTCCTATCAGCCTTCTATACCCAGGTTCAGATTATGTGCTCTAAAGGGATCCTCCCTCAACACGGAGATGGTTCTAAGTCTGTTTTGAAAATTTCTGGTAAAGTCTCCTAAGACTTAGGAGAACGAGTTGATAAAAAGTTAGCAAGCATGCAGCACTACACCTAGGAGAGACCACAAAGGCTAAGATACATCAAGAATTTTTTCTACTTCCTCAATCAACTAGACTCTGAGAACGCAAAAGTAGCTTGGAAGCACTTCCATCACCACTTTCTCTTGGAGAATGCTGCCTGTTTTGTTTGTTTCCATAAGCCATTCCCTGTTTATACTTATGTTAGTACATGCACTGTTTTATATTTCACAGGAAACCATTCTATCTCCCTGCTGATTTAACTCCACATTCTTACATTCTCCCTGTTGACAAAGCAGTTAACATTCTGGGGGGGATAAAAATGTATCGAACTGCTTGTAACATATCATACAGCCCCATTAAGAGATTCCAAAAGAATTTTTCCAGAGTTAGTACAAATGCCATTTTTTCTCCTGTATCAACACAAAACAGGTATCAGCAATGATGTACGCTTCCAGCGGAAAAGAAAGTAAAAAGGCTATTTAGCTTTCTTACTATTTGCAGTAAGACTATAAAACATAGATTTAAAGCAGCACTTTCTTCTGCAACCATTTACAAATTGTTCTCTTTCCTTTGAAAAAGGTGCAGGACAACTCTGAATAGATCAAAGTCTTTCATATGTCAAAAGAATAATTACAGCACAAATTACAGCTGTCTCATAAATACTACTGTATGTTGAAAAAACAGGATTAAAGGCATCAACTTCCATTAGTATTTAATTTTACCTCGCATACCATTGCAGTGACTGCACTGACAAACTGAAAAAATTGCTCTTGCTTAAAGAAGAATCTAGTAGGAGCAAACAGCAGAGAGGTACAAAATAATAGGACAGATGGACTAAAATTGGTGTTCTTATTCATCTCTCCATTATTTAAAAAAAAACAAAACACAAGGAACATTTAGTGGAACTGAAAGGCAATGTATTTAAATACAAAATTAACTACAACAAATTATCACAGCTTTCAATGAGGGCAAGAGCTTAGCAGGATTTTCAAGAGATTAAGCATTTACATAGCTAATGAAATCATTCAGGATTTAAGCCAAATACTAATGGAGCTAAGGAAGAAATATCTCTTAATGCAAGTTAGTCAATAAGTGTCTATGACAGGATTTCTTGTACCTTCCACTTAGCGGATGTGACTAAATGTAGAAAGCAGAGGACCCTCCTAGACTTGATACAGTAAAGCAGTTACTTTTCAATAAAATTTTATGGTATAATAGATGTATATTTGATTCTGCTAAGCACTTCATATGTTGTATGCTTTTCTTAGGCACAGAAGTAAAAATGTGCAAACATTTATTGAATTGAAGACTTGCTTCTAAAACAGACATTCCTAGAAGCACCCATGCTTGCTTCCCAAATATACAGAAAATATTTACACAAGAGTACTGCATGTTGTTCTTACTTCCTACAGCCAAACTGATGGAATACTATATGCAAAAGTATAAGGAATAAACTGTTTACCAGGAATTCTGTCCCCTCTCTGTAATACTGCTTCTCTCCTAGATACAAAAACTTTGTGTGTTTTTAAGAGAATCCCTTTCTTCCTCTGCCCCACACACTTCCTCTAGAGCTCTTTGAGGAAACAGTTGCCAGGGTTTGCATAATTCAGCTTGAAAACTCTCCTGGAACTGATTATTATATGCTTATTTCCATACACAGGTTTGACTATCACAGCAAATCATATAGTCTGTATTTAGCTAGCAATTAAAGATTTTACTTTTTTCCTCTCTGTAAAGCAAATAATTATTCTGCAAGGATTTAAATGAACTTAAAGCAGATTGTTTCAGTAATCTCCCACCTCATTTACATTCATTATTTATTATGCAATTTTTACTTCTGATGTCTTCTAAATATCATTTCATCCAGTGTGTTTGATCCATAAGGTATTAAAGATACAAGTCAAGAAAAAAGGAACTACAAAAATTAAAATATATGTAAATTGAGTATGCATGTAATAAATAGTAGTGAATGAATTACAATCCTCATTATTTAAAAAACATCTATAGGAATTATGATAAAAATTACACTCTAGTGGATTAGCTTCCTTAGCCACTAACCAGCAAGTTATCAATTACAGTGTTAAATTGTGAATGAAAGACTAATTTTACAAATTCTGGGGTTTTTTACTGGATGCTAAAAAATAAACTCATACTTAAGATAAACATCCAATTGCTCTTGTGGCAGATTCAGCACCTTTAATACAGTTCATTACTAAAACTCTTCTTCCTTCATTGTTAAAACCACAAGTTATTATTTCTTCTGTTTGGAAATTGTGTTTTACATTTCTTTTAAAAATACATGCTCTTTGAAGAACTGTTTATTTTTAGTGTCCTTTAAACTAGAACATACAAATTACTTTGATTTGTAACTTCAAAGACTGACTACAGAGGAAAATCATATAGGTAAATAATATTGTGTGCTCCAAGGCATTAATCCATCCTATTTTGCAATTCTTAATGAATAAACATACCTACTAAACTGATATTCAATTTAAATTATTTTCAACTATTTTCAGTGGATGATAGTTGAGGTTTGATTGTTGCAACAAGAGTTAAAAATTGTATTATCTTTACAATTCTGTCCATCACACACTTCTGTAGGAAATAAATGTCTTATTCAAGGTATATCCAAGTAAAACTTGTGGTATAGTCACATGAAATGCACTACAATTATGTATTTTTGCTCACAGGCCTGTATTACAAAAAAATCATTTTAATACAGTATAAGACATGGTATTTAAGGTATTAAATCCATTTAATTCAAGGAAATACTGGTTTATCTCTTCCTCAAAGGATTCTACTCACTAAGTTCTGGAAAAGGACACCAACACTTGAAGAGAAGTAGTGGACTTCTCCCAGGAGGGCACATCCTGTGACAAATTCTCTGGGGAAACAGTCTTTTGCTAGTCTTCTAGTCTCAGAGAATTGGAAGAGAAATCTTGGAATAATGCACTTAAACATTAAAATCTAAGGAACTACAATGACATTGACTTAATAGTGTTAGGTTTACGGCTGGACTCAATCTTAAGGGTCTTTTCCAACCTACATGATTCTGTGATTCTATTCTTTGATGTTAAGACCTCCAGTATTCTGCAATTCACTTTCCATGGACCTATTCAAATTGACAGAGGCAATTTAAATAAGAGGAATCTGTAAAATAGCCGATTAAAAATTTTATTGCAAACACAGCTATATTCTAAATACCCCTTAATTCACTCTTTTCTCCCAAACTTCCTACTGTGTATGTTCTCATGATAGGCATCAGCATTGGCTGAATGCAGAGTCTGGAGCTTGAATACAATAATTTAAATATTGTGACAACTTTCTATTCTTCTCTGAACTCTTTGTGTTGCTCAGACAAACTTCATTTCAGGCCTTCATGCTCTCCTCATCATGAAGGAAGCAAGCCCCCACCTTTCATTGTAGTCACAGATCAAACAAAAGTAATGCTTCCCTAAAAGGTTTTGGGAAAAGGCTATTTTGGAATCACAGTAGCAAAGTGGGGGGCTGTCTTCACATCAGCTCTAAGACATACAGACACACAAAGAGTACTCACAAACAATAATACCCATTGCAGTTGTTATAGTATGTACTACTGGACACCATAGAACATCATCACTCTGAAAACTTAAAAATCTTATCACCTTGCTTTTATAACAACAAAACCTCCTATGGAGTTTTGTGAATACCATGGGAATATTTTATATTACCTTAAATTGCTCCAGAGGAGCTGAGAACAGAATTGTAATTCATCCAAGCCACTTGTTTTCATGAGCGGCCACTGCAACACTTACAACACATGCTATTAAAATGCAAAGATTATATAACTGAGAACACAAAGCTAAAACTATTTGTTGGCAGACTGAACAAGTAACAACTAACAGTGCTGCAGGTGTAGATACCAGAACTGGTTCCTCATATGCTAGCTTGGATCTAGGTGGTTTTCTTAGCTCACGATGCAGCATAGTGTTGATGCAGTACATCATTTCCAAAGCCCATGGAAATCAGATACATCATTTTCATATAGCATTGTGCTTTGAACTAATAAGCACTGCTGGATGGAAGGCAGTGCTGTGCAGATCAAAGACTCAAGAGTCCTAAGCTCAGAGTTCACCTGTTCAAACTGATACAAAAATGACCTCTAGGAAAAAAACCCCACAGAACAGCAAAATAACTATTCCAAATTATAGCTGCAGTATCCTAGAGGAACTCCTGTACCAGATGAAGGGTTCTCAGAGTGTTGTGAACACCTTCTCCTTTCACCAGCTCTCAATCTTCCCTGAGCATCACAGAAAGAGAAGCTGTCTAATTTGCATCAAAGTATCTGAAAAGTTCCCTCTGATGGCGGATTTTGAACTAACTGGAGAACAATAACATGGCAATATAGGAAAAGGTTGTTATCAAGACAGAAAACATCAAGACAGAAGTCTTGACAAGGGGTCTAGAGCTCAAAGAAGAGAAAGAAGATCAAAACTTTAAAGGCAGAGATGTCAGGTTCTGGTTACACAGGTAAAGCAACTCCTTTCTTCCTTATACTAGTGTTTTTCTGCCACCTACTGATACCTTTCAGCTCCCTCTTCTACCTGGCAGTTTACTCGTTAAGATATTCAATGGATGAGTAGGCAACTCGGCTAGCTGCGTCTTCTGGCATCTGCGCATGCAAATATACATTTCTTTGAAATTCCTAGAATTTTAAAAATCTACAGCTCTTCAAGTAAGCATCCAATGAATAGCCCTGTGCACAGCTGTCACTGATAGGGCAGCACATATGTGGATATATAAGCTTACAAGAAAGGTCTAAAATAATTTTATAATGGCTACAATAACTGGAAGTAGTTACTCAGGAAATGATTTTTCGAAAGGCCACCATGCTACAACGGGTTTGAGAATGGAAATAGCAGATACCTCATTATCCATATATTTTATGTCAGTTGTTTACGCCTCATTATCAGTATTTGTGTCAGTTGTTTATACTAGTCATTATCATAGGCTTTAATTCCATTTAAGTTCACTGAATGACTTGGGACTCCAGACAATTTTTTTCTGGCCCTAAGGGCAACAGTAAAGAAAAACATAAACACTAGCAAGAAACCCTACAGATAATCTCCATAAAAATGGACCTCAAAAGCTAGTAACTCCCAGAATACACCCATCCTCTGCATGAAAAGAGTTTAAGAACCAAGAATTTCATTGCTAATCTTGGCATAAAGACAGAGTGCTATGAAAATATTTATTAAAAAAAAATCCCTAATTTATTAATTTAATGAATGGGAAAGCTTCAGAAAGAGTTGCAAGAAAAATTTACAAGAAAACTTGCATTCTAAACACAGACTGAAGAAAGTCAGTTCAACATTGTAAATACAGAGAGTGTTACCAACAGCCTATCAGTGTCTGCACAACAAGAACATATCTAGTATGGGGTCCTAAACGAGCAGATATGGGCATACCAAAAAACAATTTCAGGAAGTTGAATCTTGATAAATTTAAACTGGATGTACATGACAGAAATAAAACATTGTGAGTAATTAATTGTTAGGCCAACTCTTCTAGGGGTGTGATGGATATTCCATCATGATATCCAATTCTTAAAATGACTAACTGAAAGAGGAGCTATAAGACTTTTAATGAAGGGAAAGACAGAAGTTGGTATCAGTTGGCTTGTTGAAGAAAGTCAACCCAGAATTTCAACAGCAAAAGTATTTCAGAGAATGTCAGGTTTCTTGGGAAATTTCTAACTGTAGCTGAAAAGCTCAACACTTTAGAGAACGCAGAATTTTTCCAAAACCAGAAACATGTTAAGGGAATAATGTCCATTCTTCTTTAGTGCTATTGCCTTTGCTGACTCTTGCTCTGCCTCAGAGCTTCATCTCTCATGATAAATTATGGCAGCTCAGCATAAGGGCTCACAATGTTTCATAGTATATACAGTCCTGTCCATAAGGAATGTGTGAGAAGTCTTCCAGTCTACAAAAATCCACATGCTAGATGCAGTATCTAATCAAAATGTTAGTTTTCAACTACATTTTAAAGTTTTTCCTCAGAGGCTTCACTTTGAGGACATACAAGTTGACAGAAAGAGTTTCTTTTGTTCAAAATATCATAGTACCTAGCCCTAATACCTATGAGTAAAATTTTGCACGCTATAATAAATTTCATTGGATTTGGATCACATAATTTGTACTGTTAACTAATGTATCTAATATGCTTCTAATTACAATTAATCCAAATGTGTTGAAGTAGGAAATAAAGGAGGTGGCATAAATAGATATAAATCAGCACCTAAGATGATAATGAACTAAATTCTCTGCTACATAAACATACAAAGGAACACGAAAGCTGGATTCAGAAAATATTAAGAAAGTCAGAGATTAAAGTTCATACAATTTGTCACATATAGATTAAAAGAAAGACTGTATCTGAAATACTAAATTCCTGAAATACTGCATGTAACATCTCCCTATAAATAGAAGTACTTGAAAATAGCAGAAGTTTAACTACCTAAAGTTGTAAATTGCAACAGCTGGAAGCATTTACAGTTTTTAATATCTTCTTCAGTAACAATGTTAAATTCTTCTTGCAGCTTTTCAAGACAAAAGTATTTTGGAATGGTTTGTTCCTTAGATCCTGCATACTGTGAGAGAATGCAAGGGCAAGGCTGGAGGATTTTACAAACTGTCTCGATTTCAAAATAACTTTTTTTTTAAATTAACCTTTACAGTCTTTGCACAAATTTCATCAAGACTTCTGATAGTATATCTTTCTGACTAGCACTAACAGCATAAGCATATGCTAGTCTGTGGCTTATCTGAGCAGAAACTATTTATCAGGCCAAATTGTAATGTCTTTTGGTTGTAAACAAATCCATACTTTTCTTACTGGAGTGAATTTTTATAAGTAAAAGAATACATTAATGCTTGTTCTACTTCCTTTGTTGTACTTTTACTTTAAAATGTACAGAAATATTTTTTTCTGCATCACAAAAATCATCCAAGAAACAACCAACTGCCCTTTTCTAATGAGTAGTACTGTAAATTAAAGATGTTTCTTGCAAAATAATTTCACTTAATTTTTCTCTTTTCACTGGATTATCAGATACCTACTATCCCCATTAGTTACTAGATGCACCAGATGTACAGAGCACAAGTAGACGAACCATACAGGATATGCAGTATAATCCAACACACAGCCCGCACTTCAGAATTACAGCCTGTATTCTCTAGAGTTAATCTGCATACATGCAATAAACCTAACACATCCAGAACATCTCAGAGTTACTGAGCATGCACAAGGTATCTGTGCAGCAAGAGATACAGCTTTCTCAGCTTGGTTTTATTATTCTGGTACAAGACCTAATCTCAGGCAACAGTTCTACACTGGGGTTTTGAATAACTATGGTAACTATTTAAGTTTGTTTCCATGCTTTGCTTTTATCTATTAAACTTTTTAAAAACATAATTAGCCTTAACTCAGTCCCTGTTATTTGTAATCTTGAACCAAGGAACTTGCATGAAAAATATTAATAGTATCTAAAAGTACCCCATCTCCTAACACAGTACAGACAATATGTATTTTCTTCTAGAAAACATGTAGAAAGTGTGCTATCAAAATCTGCTAAACATTACCATAATCAACTCCATCATATATGAATACCATCATACATGAATACTTAGGATACCTGGGATCAAGCTCAACTGCTTTGGCCCATTCAGTAAGTTTATGAGTTACTGAGCCACCCAATTCCAGTAGCTATTTCTGCATTTATATTTCCTGGCACATTAAAATAAAACCATCTAGCATTAATTGCAGAACATTTAAAGGAACAAATGTTTATTACATCAAAAATTTCTTATAATGTATACAAATTTTAGCACACATTACCAATTCTGACAGATTAATCAGGTTATCTGCTTTAATATTATAGCTATTAAAAAAAAAAAACCAACCAGGAAGCACTAAGAAACCCTAAACCATCATACAAACATTTCCCACAGTTCTGAACATCTGAAATCCTAACAGATGAGAATCCCAATAAACCTTAAAAATATACAGTTCATTACCACCTGCATCAATCAGAATTTATCAGCTGAGAAACAGGTGCTACAGGAAAGCACTTCCTTCATCAGCTGCCCATGATAAAGCATGCATGAGTTTGCCTGGCATCAAAGAATGTAGTTTCTCTTTTTCCTTTAGAAAGGTAGGTACATCTAAGTCAGAATTTGTTGACAGAAGAAAAAAAGCCATTCAATAAAATTGTGCATGTATATATTTTTTTAAATTATTTGAAGGTCACCCTCTCCCCCCTCCAAATGAAGCAAAACTTCCACTTAATTTTAATTGACCATAGCAACTACATGGCTTTCAAACAAAATTTACACTTAGCTACCTCACAGGCACAGCACCTCACCTGCATTTTAACATCTGAACAGCTGATAAGCATGTGCTTAAGTATTTTCCAGAAGGAAGATGCTTTCTTGAATTTAGAGTTAATGGAGGGGAAAAACTCAATCCTCTCAAACCTCCAGAAAACATATAATTCGGAAACAAATACTTAACAAGAACAGGTAGATGTCAGTATTGGCAGCCTGTCAGATCAGAGTTCAGAGAGGATTATTTTTGCAGGGGGGGAAAGACATACCCCTTGGTGTCTCCTTTCAGGATAAAGAGAGTGGTGTTCAGAACCCAACCCAGACTTCATCTGCTTCTTTTAAGCTATTGCTGTAACAAAACTTACTACAGAAATGGTACGGTCATGGACTTGGGCACTTCTACTACAAAGCGTGTTACTTTCACTTCAAATAATTTTCTTAAAAACTTTAAGAAAAAAAATTAGCAATCTCCACAATCCCTACAGGTCTCCATAAAAACCCTAGGGGGAAAAAGCAGAGCCTTAACAACCACGGACTACTACAGAACTCCATGAGGCAAGGGAAGTGACTTGGACTGAAATCTGTTATAAAAATCTTGAAACAACTTCTCATATAAAAACATTGTGCTGCAGGAGATCCCCAGGTCATTAAGTCCAATACCTTATTATCATAAGCAAGTATGTCCTATGAACCCTTTCATCAAATTGCTCTGAGACCTTAGTCTGACAAGGTTTAAAGCTCGCAAGTCATGTCTGTGAACTTAAACATATTCGTGGACATTTGTTCTTACACCGATGCTGTCTTTTAATTTAAATCAGTCTTTCCTTTTCTGGGTTTGTCTTCCTGCTCCACTTAAATAGAGTAACTACAGAAGAGCTGCATAGCTGTTCCCATCACATGTCGAGAAGCATGTGCTTCAATAAGCAATGGTAAAGATGGGAAGGGAAAGTTGCAGCCACCTCAACCTTCTCTGTAAATCCCCCTGACCACAATTGCTCCCAGATCTTAGTTTCTGCTCAGAAGAGTTGTCCTCACAACCAGCAATACCCAGCATTCTGGTGCACCAGTTCTGTTCTGCGCTCATCCTTCTTGAACACAGGCAACTGGAATTGTACACATTATTCTAGAAGGGTTCTCAAATGGTTTCTCTGTTTTATAATGGAGAGAAAAGAGGAAACAGGAAGGAAAAAAAAAAAAAGCCTTATCTACCCCTGTTACAATTAAGAAACTCAGAGGAGAAAAATCCTTTATGGCCTGAACAAACAAGAGAAACCACAAAGTGTCTGTGATTCTGATAGACTGAGGAATTTCCAAGCAAAATCCTTACACTAACACATATTAGTCGTCTAACAATCTAACGGTTCCTATCATGGGGCTGGATAACATTTAATATTCCTTTGTATTTGGTTCAGAAGTTTATAAAAAGTAAATCAAAGGCTACATACACCTTAGAAATGAATCCATCACATCTTTCCAGACTACAAAGCAATCAAAAACTGAAGTGATTTGTAGGAATTCAGGCAAGCTAACTTAACTTAATTCCATTGGATGCTTACAAAAGTGTAGCCCTATTAACTTGGGCTTCAGCATGATCTCTAAAAGGATGAAGTCACCTAGTAAGTACTAAGGTGGATAACATTCATGGAATTCTATACTGCAAAGGATACTGCCTTCAGTACTGGGGCTATGAAGTTCAAAATTAGTTTAATAGGCCCATCTAAGCTGCAGATCATATCTTTAAATTACAACACAAGAAAACACAATGAATTTGCACAACATGCATGTTAGTAACTGAATACTTCCAATGTCTCAATTTGCAAGTTTAACTTGCAGATCACGGCTAAGCTCTGCCTGTTTCAATACATCTTGGCTTTTAACATCATTATTAGTAAGGGCTAAGAATTTTGGCCCACCTTGTTTGATGACAATTTTCATAGCATCTGGGCACTTCACAACCTTACATGTGATTATTCCAGTAATACCTTATAAGTAATGAGGTACCACTAAGCCATTTGAGTACGAAAGAGCAGAAAGATATACCAGTTACAGCATTAGCCACTTTTACTCTGGCATTACAGTTATTTGACCTCTAAATTATTTTCAAAGTCACTGTCCAGAACACAGTTATATTTTGTAGATATATCCCACCCATTTTTTAAGCATTAATAACTTTTTAATGGCTGCAAATGCACATTTGCATAACTGAGTCATTAAAAGATCTGCACTGTTATGTATGAGTGCCATTATCCGGCAGCAGATTTTTCTCAGCAATGATTTTAGATCACTTTCAGATGACTTAGGAAAAAAAATACTGAAATTTCAGATTACTGAAAGATATTCAGGCTTATTATTGATTTCACTAAGAGTGATTCTGTGTGGTAACAATTCATCCATTTAGTGACAGTTATCTTAAGGTCTAATTTTTATCCAAAACTTGGTACATTTAATGTATGATTACGGATACTGTACATAATTTCTACCGAACTATTATCTGGTACTAACACATTACTATTCTTAAAATATATTTAATGAAATTTATCAACCAGGTTTGTAACTGAAGTGATATTTTAAGTAGGATTTGTATCAGCTGAACTAATCACACTCCTGGCATTCAGTTATTTATCGAATCTCTTATGTTTTCAATTCTTGAAGACTGATGTCAGCCTCCCTACAAGCAATAGTATCTCTCCGAACCTTAAAGAGAGTTACAACAGGACAATGCATGGCAGAGATACAGTGAAAGTAAATTAGATAACTGTATCTTAAGATTCAGATCAATCTGATACCCAAATGCTGAATATCTGATGAATATCAGTTATCACTTTAAAAATTAACTGTAAGGAAGACACTAATGTTCTAGAGACTGGCTTTCCATTTTAAACTATTTTTATAAAATACTTGTAGCTTCTGAACTTCGTTTCTTCTCCTCAGTTCACACCTTTTGTTGTAGATAACAAAGGGCAGAACAAACTAACAAGTACAAGAAAGTACAGGAATGCTTTGCCAAGATATTTCTTTTTGCCCACGAATTTCTGTATAATCGCAGAATCAGAATCACATAAGCCACACACTTTAGGATGGTTCTGGGATGGATCCAACATTCCTTTTGCTATTCATTCATAATCTGATGGACAAATTAACCACTTCTATAAGACAAGTTATAGTTGAAACTAACTTACACAGGTATTTACTTCCTTTTCATTACAAAACGACATGATAGGGTACACTGCAAAAAGCACCTAAAGTGGCATTTTCCTAAATTACTTGTTAATCTTTATGATTTATAAAGATTCTCCAGTCTGTAACATGATAACAATAAAGTACACATTAACTCAAGAATAAGTGCTGCTCTGAAGGATCTTGGACTACCCAAGAACCCTTACATTAGATGATTACTTTGTATACTACCACAACTTAATTCCAGAGGAAGTAAAGATGCAGAAAAATGGGCAAGGTAAATTGTAATAGTCCTCTTTACCAAAGCAGAAAGAACAAGGCATAAATCCTGAACTGTGGACTTCATTTCCAGTTATTCTGTGCTCAAGCACGTGGTTTATAATCCACAGGAGCTACAGAGGAAGTGAAAGGAAGATATTTAGTCAGGAAACAGAAACAAATAGCTGCAGGATGGATGAAGAGTGTCTGAGCAGCAGGGAAGAAAGTCAGCTAGAAATTACTGAAGACTGAATTTATAAGTAGGCCTAACCTAGAAGCCCAGAAGTAAAGAAGTCGGAAAAGTTTTTAAAAGCTTTTCTGAACCACTGTTTATTACTGGTCCCAGCTTTCAAGTAGGATACTTGGCAAGTATCTGTACCTAGCTTGACGTGGTTAAAAAAAGCACAGTTGCTGTAGGCAGCACTGTAATCCTTGATTTGCTCTAAAAGTGGAGGAATTGTGAAGACAGAGATTGTATGTGAACATGCACTTAAGAGAAACTAAAATAGGGTCACAGTGCAGCTACAGTAGGACCAGGACATCTATTTGTCCTAGTAAGTTCCACAAACATATTTCAACTACTGACATAATACAAGTGAGTAACCATTCATATACTTTTTTCATAATATATTTGATACACCTAAATACATATACAAGTTTCCTTACTGATCTCAGTAAATATTTATATATCCTAAGGAAAACTTGTTCTTCCAGATGTTACAGAGTGCTATCATTAAGTATACAGCAAGGTACAGAAATGTCACTCTAAATGCACATCATGTATGCTAGATCAGATTTTCCGGTTAATAGCAGTGCCATTTTGTCTTATGACACAGCATAAGGAACAGAGTAGCTCCAAAAAAAAAAACTTAATAAAAATGGGTCAGACTACAGGTCTATCTACGCTTTATTCAATCTCCAATAAAGACAATAAAATACATCTGCAGAACAAGTAAATGATACTTTCTTTAAGTACTCTTTCAGCATTAGGTAGTCTGTATTTCACATACCTGTTAAAATTTAGTACCTTTATGTGCAACAGTTCATAACAGATTTCTTCCATTAGTTTATCCAGTCCCCTTTTGAACTTGTATAAATTTTTAGACCTAACAATATTCTGGAATAGGGTCTTCTACTCTGGGAAGGACTCCCTCCTTTTGTTTGGTACTAACTTGGCCCTGACAGTTCATCTAGCAATGCCTGTCTAACCTTTCTGTTTGAAGAAAAAGGGAACAGTTCTACACATTCATCTTCTGCATTCAATTAATGTTTTTATAGACATTCATCATGTTCCTTCCCCTTCTAAGCGATCTCCATTCCAGGTTAGCATATACTGGCACATTCAACTGCAATTCCTTACATAAGAACATACCTTTAAATTCATCTCAGTATTCCTCTTTTTTGTTTTTCAACAAAGTTTTCCATCTTTGAGATGGGGGCAGAACTGCAATACTATTCAAAAAGGTGGGGCAGTCTAGGTTTATTAAGTGGCATAACAATATTCTCTTCTATCCCCTATTCCATTCCTAGTAATTCATAGCACTCATTTCTTTTCTGACCACCACTGAGCACTGATCTGATGTCATCACATTTAATGTAACTGTAAAGTTTCAAAACTTGAGAGACTCTTACTAGGTCATAAGCTACCACTGTGCACAAGGAGCCAGAATCATTGTTTCCTCTATGCCATCTGCCATTTTCTTCCTTAGTCATGCAAATCTTCTGCAATCGTCAAGTTTGTTTTTTGACTTTTATCACTCTGCATAGCTTAGGACTGTAAACAAACTTTGCTTCATGTTCTTATTCACCTTCTCGCCAGATACTGCAATATTCCCTAGCTCACACTCTCCAGCTGTAATAGCAATGATAGGAACCTAGCTTCTTGCTTTTTTCTGAGTTTCAAATGCATCTGAGGGGAAAAAGTTCCAAACAAAAGAAACATTTCTAGTCAATATATATATCAACTACTTTTACTAGAAGTGATACATCTGTACTCCAAGTAATATAAACACATGCACCTGAAACTACAAAAATTTGAACAAGTCATAACACTTCACAGAAGCTCATTTGCAAACACATTGTTTCTGATCTCAGTCATAAGCATCTATAGATGCTCATGCAAACAATTGTTTGAATAAATGTATACTGTACAATGAATTTGCATTTCATAGAAGATTTGTGCTTTGAGCGTATATTTCTGAGATACATACTTGAAAGAGACTGCTTCCATGCTAGAATACTTCTCTGCAAACTCACATGATTATCTGTTGTATAGCTGTGTATGTTTGAATTGTACCATTTTATCAGTTAAGAATTTACTTTTTTGGGTGCATGAGTATTTTCTCCAGTTTCATACTGAGCAAACTATCAGCATCCAGCAATAAATTAAAACAAATAATCCATTACACTACAAGGTACAACATCCAAGCAAAATGGTCAGACAACTGTGGGCGCTGTTACTCCCCCTTTCCCTCTTTCTTTTCTGTGGGAAAAAGTTATACTATACTATAGGTACAGTAAATGCTTGTAAAATGAAAGGAGAGGTATACGGAGAATGTCACACAAAGTTTAGCAATTTCGTATAGGATTATTTTTTATTTTAAATTAAGTGAAGAAAATCTGCAATCTTTTATAAGTTCTCAGTGTATTTAGCTGTAAGTATTTATAAAAAACAGACTGAAAACATACATACAGTCTTAAAAGAAAAACTGAAGCTGAAAGTAATATATTCTAGATGTGGTAAGCTTGATTATTTTCAAAGTTATACTATCTTATTTGCCATTTGTAGTCATCTAGAGTCTTTCTGCTTACTCTGCTTGTTTCCAAATTTTCTCCTATTTTTTGTAGCACTCTGTTTTAATAACCTGGAATAAAAAAATCCTACAAAGTAACTGACAAGAAGGTTCTACAGACTCTTAACTAACTAAAAGTACATTACACAATCCAAGTAAAGCCTAATTTTTTTTTTTAATTGCAGTTTTAACTTATATCTGAAGGTTTAGTATACATTGGGTCTGGTTTTGTTAGACCATTCACTTTGAAAAATGACTTTAATTTAAGACAGTTTAAGACAACTGAGCACATCTGCCATAAAAATTTGTCAAAAAAATAATCTAGAAGTATGTTTAAATGCAGTCACAGTAGGGGCTAGATAGTAGCGCAACTGCATCTTTATTGGTTTTAAACTGCCAAAAGACAGAAGCCTAACTATGACAGCATGGAACTCAGTGCACTGGAAGATGTTCTCTGTTCCTCCTGCTAAGACTTCGGTTTGGCAGACCTTGTCTGATAAATAACTGTAAGAAAAGGGAAGGAGCAACTCCTCCTCACCATGTTCACACAAAATTCAATGCAACACCAGAAAGTATTAGAAAAATTACCTCAGCCAAGTTTTGACTTAAAAATTCAAGCTATTTAAAGCTTAAACTTTCCTTTACAAAACAGTGAGTCCTCCTCTGTTTAATAACTTAAGAACCACCCTGTCCAACATGACATCAATTATTCTCTACGATTGCACTACTACTTACAAAATGCTCCATCTGCAGGAGAAATAGACAACTGCAGGGATCATCAGTTGGTTTCAAACACTAGCCAAAAAGCATTCTTGCCCTTCTTTTATTATTAGCTGCTATAATCTAAACAAGGAGATACCATTTAAAGTGGCTAAATTAGCATATGATTTTCATGCATCTGAAAGAACCATTCACTTAAAAGAAAGCAAGATTGATATCACCGAAACACCTCTCCAGTTTAAATTCTATAGTGTAACTTCAGATTTGAATGATAAATTCGCAATTAACAACTTCCAAATGTCTAAAAAGCATTGCCTGTTAATTAGCAAGGCCAATAGAAATCAAATATCTCCAACACAGTTTTGAAATTCAGGTTTGACAAGACTTAAAATACTTTTTATACGAGCTAGTGTTGAACAACCATGGATACTCAGATTACACTTTTCAAATAATTTCATGCTGAAGCAAGACTAAAGAAGCAGAACAACACACATCCTCAAACCTATTATATTCACAGAACTGATGCTAGGTGAATTGAGATGAAAAAACACAGATGTATCAATTTTTTAATTTAACCCAGTATTTTGTTCTGTGCTTTGACACTGAAGATATCTGCAGTGTATATAAATACTTCCCTCCCCCACCCCATCTGAAGTATTTTCCTATTCCCTCTGGTTAATGTTGTATCTCAAGAATTCTTGAAACACAAAAGTACACTCAGAAATGCCAAATTATTAGCCCTTTTTAAGCCATGATAATATATACTAAATCAACGCATCCTTAAAACGGTACTTGGTTTTATAGTCTCTCCAAGCAAGTGCTACTGGCCTCTGTATGCATGTACTCAGGACTGCTGGAAACAGGGTACAGAAATAAATAAGTCTTTGTCTGTCTGCAACAGTTGCATGTGTGACATACATACTCCTTCAAAGTGGCATGCCTGTGCAGCTCATAATCCTGCTTGTATGAAGGTACAAACTTAACCCAAACAGTAAGTATCTCCACATGGGCCACTTCTGTTCATGGAATCACAGAATGTCTCAACGGAAGGGACCCATAAGGATCAGAATCCAACTCCTTGCTCTTCACAGGACCACCTAAAACTAAACCATATGACTAAAAGCATCACGTTCATCATGCTTCACGGCAGCTTCCTTCTGTACATGGTAACAGACCTTGTGTCCACCTTCTATTTTCCAGCCACTGTACTGACACTGTTCAGGTAGGTGGAAAGTTGAGGCCGAGGTGATGGGGATGGGAAAGACACCAGCATGGGTTTCTCATTTAAGGAAATGAAAGTATTTACAGAGGTTTGGAGGCATCCCTCCTCAGAAATAAGGCCTCATATACCATCTGGAGCTAGTATTACTGCTGAGGAGTGAATATGAGGAAATTAAATTCAGAAACCTCTACCTTAAATCATGGGAATTGCCACCAAGTTCAATGGGACTATTCAATGTAAGCATGTAAAAATAAAAATTAACAGACTTCTAGCTGACTGCTTAAGTTTTGCTGCACAATAGCAGGAAATATGTAAATAACTATTTTTACTGTACTACCTTCCTGTAGGTTCTGATTTACAAGTTCTTCTATTTGTGGTCTACCAACATACTCAATGTCTTCAGTAAACTATGAAAAACAAATCAGGCAAAGCTTTCAATGCTTTAAAATAAAATGTAAATCCCATATAATTTTTTCCTGTATGTTAACTGTTTGACCAACTGCTGTCACATTTTTATTAGGGAATATAAATATTAATAAACTGTCATATGTTTCCGATATTTGAGATTTACCATTTATTGTTAACTTCCAGATGGATTATTTTCTGATACAAAAATCAGGAGTGTGAATTAGCCATGGGCTAGTTCCTAGCATACAATTGACAACTGAAGACATTTTTAGTGAAGTCCCGACCATGCAATTTGCTCCCTCTGGTGGTTACAGCTCAAATCTGTGTTTCAGAGCAGATTGCAAAAGGGGAAGGTGTTTCTGAATGGAGACTAGCACTTTATAGAATGAAAATAAGGACTTTTTTTGATCTGCATTGTTTCTGACTTATTCTTATATTCTTAAAAAAATATCAGACTAAAGTGCAGGCTTCTTAGTTCACAATCACAATACAGGAAGAGATATTAATAACCAGTAAAATGCTATAAAGAACTTTCAAACCAATATTTAACATTAATCAGGAATATTACGTATTATCACACTGTACCATTAAAAAGAGAACACAGCTACTGTTCAGACAGCTGTTTTAAATTTGTCCCGAATGTCAAAGTTACCTTTTAGAAGATAATTGGTTTACAGCACAGCTCAGCTGTGAGTACTTGACCTTCCTTCAATCTAACAATATAATCAAGCTGCATACAAACATCCCTCTAAGACACACATATTTCTTTGAAAAAACCCAAGTCAAATCACTGGATTCAAGTTTTCCCTTTTCAAAAGGGACTCTGCTCTCATCAGCTACACAGATGCAAATACACACTACTTACATTCAAAAACAAAATAAGAGCTATTAGATTTATACCAGCATTGCTATTAACAGAATTTCATATTTTGTACTTTTCAATTTTCATTTACATCCCAAAGACTCTTCTTTGATTAAAAATAATAAAGACTCCACAACTTCAAAGAATGATTCAATTAAAAACGTAAGTGCTCACCTGTTGTTTAGTAACTATACAGGAGATCAAAAAAGTGGTCATACTAAAAGAAATAAGCAAAATAAAATGAACTGGTATGAATTCATCAGTTTCTATTGAAAGCCAAAAGGAATAATCCAATACAAAAAGCATCAGAAGCAGCATATGAAAAGTATATTTGTAAGCTTCATAAACGAGGCATCTCAAAACTGCTCTATGATAGCACTTAGTCTAGGACAAGAGTGAAGAAAGTCTTCAAGGAAATAAAATACAACAGAGCAAAGAAGAACAAACTCAAAATATTTGCTTAAAATATTTAATGTACATGATCCATGTTAAATGATACAGTATCAAGTAGATGTCAAAACATATTAATAAACAAATTATAAGGACCAACATTACAACAGCTGTTTCACTGTAAATCATGGTTTAAGTTTTCAAAACACGCTTTGAGTACCGGCAACCATTCTGGCTGTTGCCCACTGATGACAACTCAGAGTAGTGTGTGGGAGTAAACAGGAAAAATTAAGCAAACCAAACAGCACCGCTCAATGAAATTTCAAGGACACTAAAAAGAAAAATAAATTGGCATAAGCAAGGAAGATGATTAACTGTTTTTTAAGTCTCCATTACTTGACTGAGAAGATGGTCTATTTTGAAACATCTAGTTAGAAAAGAATTTGACATTAGCTCTAGCTGTGAAGGAGATACTCTATTTAATCCATGCTGCTATCATATCTGACACTACACTGAAGTGACAGTGAAGAAAAGCACAAGCTTTGGGAATGCCCCATAACTTCAAAGTACATTTAGTGCTACTACCAGAAAACTGCATCTAAATAGGGTTGAGTGATAAGGAGAACCTGACCTGAACTTAGAGAGCTTTTGTGACCTACAGCTGAAAAGGCTTACTGCACAGACTAACACCTTTTTTTTTTTTTTTTTCAATCAAATAAAGAAAATACAAAATCTCAAAGAAAACTGTACAGGCAACAGAATGGTAAATTCTGACAGAACTAAAGCAATGCATATTCTTCAAGCCACATACACTCATACAAGGTACTTTTTAGTAACAAAGCTGCACTATGCAAGAAATGTACCTCACACTTACAAAAGGTATCCTGAAAAAGTAGCCACTGTAAAAAATTAACTAGAAGTTGGGGGGGAGGAATCAAACTGCAGATAAAATTCCATGTAAAAGTAAAGCAAAAAGACCAGGTATAATCTTTGGTTGTAGAAACAGTAACAATTTAAGAGTGCAGAGGAATTGCACATCTATATAGTACTGACCAAACCAACACTAACACAACTTAGGGTCCATATTTTAAAACACGACAGAGGAAAACAAGAAGCAATACAGTAAAAAGCTGCAAAATAATTATTAAAAGGCTGGAAAAGTTTCTTATAGAGAGATTTGAGAACTGTAATAAATTATGTAGTATTCAAATCATATTTCAATCTTCTTAAGTACGCTAAAGAACTTACCATGTCCACAATGACTACTCTTGTAAAGAAAGAGAAATAAGGCCAAGACACTGAATACAAACTATAAGTAAAATACATTAGTGATTAAATATGGGTATAAATTAAGAGGAGGAAGTGGATTCTCCACCTCCAGAGAGAGGCAAATACAGCAGAATGCTTGCTTGTATTATAACTTTTAATATAGATTTAAATCAATTCAATTGAGCAACCTGAGATATAAAGGGACTGATGCTGAAAAATAACATGCTTTCCCCCACACACACTATGAAACAAACCTAAAAATAACTCAACACAACAGAATTGAGCAACCATTTCTTCAGGTTCAGACAGTAATCAAAGCTATTCAAAGTTTAGACTACAAATACTCTTGTTATTGTCTAAAATAATGCCATTTTACAAGTTTCCAAACAAAAAAAGTGTTACTATAATCCAGATATGACTCAAATTCAAAAGAAACAAAATTTAGTATTAACAATTAAAGCAAGCTTGTTTAAAACAAAAATCCAATGACCTTCACTTTGAAGAAAAACTTATCTTGAAAGGGTCCAAAAGTACTTTCTTACAAAATACAATTTTTAAAACTTCAGGTCCTTAGAGGATAGTTCTGCTAACAGTAATAAATACACTTTGTTGAGAAAATAGCAATATTATTGTTTTAGTAAATTAGGCTTAAAGCCAATTTTAAATTATAAGACCACTAATAGATTTTCTTCTCTAGATGTGTTAAAACTGTGTAACTACTAGAGAAGAGCATCACTGGTTATTTGTACTATTCATGTAACTGTTGTTATTCGTACTGACATATAATAAGGCATTCCAAAACTACATACAGGAATCGCAGCATCTTAATTACCTGAGAAATTACAATGATGAAGTATTTTTGCCTTTCAATACAGTGACATTCGGTTACACTCTAAAGTGTAACATTAACAAAGCAACTTTTTTTTTTTTTTAACTCTGTCCTTCAAAGGTTTTTTTTTTTTCTCCCAAGATTCTTTCTTCTTTCTGGCTAATTAAAGATAGTGTTGTAGAGAAGGATTGTATGCTTACTGTTTATAGAATACACATCACTAGAACAGGACTACAATAAAGTTGGTAATAAATTGCTATAATGCACAAGGTAACAGCTCAGAAGTCCCTGAAATCAATCAGTGCCTTGACATCCTAGTTAAACTGTGGAGCTGAGAAGTTCTGATGACCATCTGCCTTTCCTTGTTTGCACTACCCGGCTGAATGACTGCTAATTACCTGTTTGCCTGCTGTACTCTCTCTAACTTGATGTGGCAACCTCTTGGAAGTATCCTATGCAAAATATTCAGAAGAGACAGAAATGAGAAAACAGGTATTTTCTTTGTTAAAAATTAGATACCAGACCAAATATGTCAAGCCTTCTTACTCTAGGGCTATGAAGATTATTTTACTTAAGCCTTACTATAGGTTCTAAAACTTCTTCCTCTTATGTTGTCTTTGTAACTTATTAGGCAATGACGTGATTGCATTTGCTACATCATACCTTGCTTAGAAGGACCTTACTGACAAGCATGTTTTCTAGCAAAATAAAGAGGACACTAAACAACTGATATAAGTTATCATTTAAAGTATTAGGTTTCAGAAGGAATACTTTATAGTTAAGTGTAAGAAAGTCAAATTCAACTATTCTTCAAAGATGAAGTGTTATGAGAATTTCAAGAATTTATGGCCCTCTCTTAACAAGAACACCTTATGATTCCACAAGATTCTTCTAAACAATTGAGAGTTACACTGTGGTCTTTGGCTTTCCCGCAGATTAAAATATTTTAGGACTACAGGTTTTACGTTTTCTTTCTTGAAGACACAGGAATTTTTTTTTTGTCCATTTCTCAAAGTGAAAAAGACAGCATAGCACTATCCTTGCATAAACTCATGAAACATTGATGGCTGTTATACTTAATGGCTAAACTATGAGTAGCTTTCACAACACTCACTCACAAACCTGAAGAAAACCCAAGACGTAATCTGCATTTTACTATTCTCAGACTGCAAATAAGTTTTATACTCAGAAATAGAAACAAAAAAAACTTAAGAAAACCTCTTGTACTCCTATTGATTAGATTTCACAACAATAAACTTTTCAACAATTGTGTTATGGTAAGCATGCAAATCAACAGTTATTTCCAAGAAACAAATGCTCTACAGAACCCAACAACTATCCAACTTATTAAAAGATAGAATGCCAGTTTAATTTTCTAAAAAACCACTACTTTACTCTTAGCAGACACAAATTCAATAACCTCTTCAGTACATTTCTTTTTGCAGTGCAGTTATAACACAAATGTCTTCATAGAAGCAGTTCAATCCATTTTCCTACATCGCACTTTTCTCTAAAAGCAGAGAAGGCACCCTATGGCCCACTCCACTCTATACTGAATGCTTCAGGGTTCTTGTGAGCCAACTGCTACAATATCACAAAATAGTAGCGCAGAAAGCCAAGTGATGAAATACTGCGCAATAGCTGTCCCCATTCTCTCAAAATAAACTGCACAGGCGTGTTCAGACAGCACTTAAGCAAAGAGAACGAACATGACTGCTCTCACAGAAAACTTAGTGTATGCATAGTTACTTGGTTAAGCTAATAACGCCTCACTGAAGGCATGATCAGGTACTGAAGAACTGTTTTCCTGCACATATCAAATGGATTTAGTTAAAACTAGAGGTTCTACATGGAACTATGTCACAATCTTTCAGTTTCAAATTGAGTTTTGGGGGCAGCTAGGGAGCTGTTGCTTTTTGGTTTAAAAAACATGAAGCTATTTCTGTTCTTACACATTTTAAAGAGATTACAAACCCTCTTGCTAACTTGAACTCTCAGCTCTAAAGCACTAACTAGACACCTTCTGCTCTCATTCCACTGATTTAGTGAGACCAGTTGTGAAACATTTCTTACGCAAATGTGGAAAAAAGGCAGAAAGTGAGATTTCTGGCAAAACAGAACACTCATGGAACTCACGCATTTGCTGTGTATTTTTCTAGTTCTTACTTTACAGTAGCGTGAACAAAAATATGAAATCTGGCATTTTTAAAACTATTTCATCTGATGACTTTTCATTTTGTTTCCGATCAGGATCCATGTGTTTGAAGTATGAGCATTAAAAAACAAGCAAGTTGTAGCACGTATACTGGAAAAAAGAGCACTACTTCAGAGCACATTCAATTCAGCAGAGTGAACAAAAAGTTATATAAACATTGCTTTAAAGTGTACAATAAAGGAGTGAAAGTGAAAGAAGCAATAAGACACTAATGTATATTCAGGAGTTATAGTTGGGTTTTTTTCTCCAGTACATTAACTTAAGGAAAACCAAACACAAAAAACTGCTGAAATCTGTAATATTCTAGTCTTAGAAATGTTAAAAGCTTACTGTCTTGACAAATAGAAATAAAGTTGTCCTGTTTCTCCAATCCCAGCACAATAATTTCAGACTAAATTGCAGGTCTGTAATTAGTAAACAGGCTTATCAATTATGTGGTAAAGAACGTCTATTCTGAAATTTAACACTGACAACTTCTGTCTCATATAAAGAATGGGAAACGCACAAAGGCTGTTATTTCACAGCATTTGCACATTAATACACTAGAAGTTATCAACTACTTAATTTTTTTAAATGACAAACACTTGGAGGAGTTTCAGAAACGACTTAAACGCCAGCCTGAAAATGAAAATTAAAACTTAATACCACAGACTGCACATTAAAATAAGTGATCCAGGACTGGATCACCGATTACCTCTCCTTCACCCCCCCCCACCTGCCTTCCATTCTAAAAAGAGGAAGCCATGCCCTCTCACTTATCCACCTTCCGAACAGCAAAACGCGAACAGGATACTGCTGCAAGCCAGAAGCAGCAGGCATGGCACAGGAGATCAATCTGCAGACAGACCCAGTCAAAAAAAACCCAAAGAAAACACAGTAAGAAAGAGTCCAAATTGGCCCCGAGCGCAGAAGCTAGCATCTCTTCCGAGAGGAAAGGCGTGAACGGAGCCGTATTGCATCTGTCGATGTAAGACGAAGCCAGTATACCCTTCCCGACCCGCCCGCTCCGCGCGTTTCGCCCTCACAGACCCCTTCAAGTCTCCACAGCCCCGCTGAGCTTCCAGCCATGGCTCACTCAGCAGCTCGACCGGGCCGCCGAGCCCGAATTCCAGGGCTACACCTGAGACAAAACCTCCAGCCGAGAAAAAAAACATACCCGCCTCTCTTCACCCACCCAGCACAGAGCCCGGACAGAGCCGAAGGACCCCTCACCAGCCACCGCAACAGCCGCGCCCCAGCACCCCCTCCACCGAAAACGCGAACCCTCCTCCGCCCGAAACGGCGCCCGACACAACTTGGCGCCACCAGCCGCTGCGCATGCGCCCCAACCCCTCCCTACGCCCTGCCAGGCACGCATGCGCCCCGCGGCTTGCCCCTTCACCCACGGGCTTGCCGCGCACGCGCACGGGCACCCCCCCGTCCTATTGGCCGGCAGCTCGTCGCGCCCTTAGGAGCGGCTTCCCCGGTTCACCGACCGCCGGCCGCCGCGCACGCGCTCTCGGCAGCCCCCGGCCCGGCTCCAGAGGAGCAGGCGCATTTCCCCCCGTCCCAGCAAGCTGGCCGGCTGCCGCGCAGGCGCAGTTGAGACCCTTTCGGGAACGTTCTGTCTCGCAACTACCTTCCTCTGCAAGGGAAATCCTGTCAGGGTACGGGCCGCCCGCAGCCCCGGTCTTCCCCGCCCTGCCGGCGCCGGGGCCCTTCCCTGTTACCGACTCCTGCTGCAGCCCGCGCCCTTCTCCGCACAGCCCACCCCACCCCCTCCTCCGACAGCCGACTGCCCGGCCCCCCGCAGTCGGGCCGCGACCTTCCCTGCTCTCCCCCGCTCCCTCCCCCTCCCGCCCCGGTCTCTTTTTTTTCTTTTTCCTTCCCCCGAGCTCAGCTGCCGCCCGCTAAGAGAGCGCTCCGAGCCGGCCTCGGGGCCGGTCGTGCCCGCGGCTCCCTGCGTTCGCGGGGACATGCGGCTTTGAGGAGGGAGCCTCACGTCAGCCTCAAGCGTCTTCTCTGGAGCGGCGGACATGGGCCCCCCGCGGAGGGGGGGAGCTCCCCTCGCCCCACTCCTCCCTGCCCTGGTCCCACTGAGATCGGCAGGCGCTGACGGGGCCCAGGATCTAGCGGGATCGGACCCGTCTAGGTTAGAGTGGGGCAGGTGATGGTCCTTCCCTTGCTGAGGTCCCGGCATCGCCTCTTGCAGCTGCCTGGAGTGTCTTCTCGTTGAGACCAGAGTTCTAGCTGTGGGAGCACCAGGGCAGAACAGACTGCTCCGAGCCACAGGAGAGGGACGGAAGGGGCTGCCAGGAAGACCTTCATCCCTGCAGCGCTGCTGCTAGAGTTAGAGAGAAACGTGCTGCCTCTCCTCTCTGTTTCTTTTGATCTCCTGTAGAGGAGAGGTGAGTTGTTGTCTTTCCCTCTTGTTGTACTGTAGCACTGGAGAAAATAGGCTAGCTTGCAACCTGCAGAACTTGTTCAGGATGGCTTCAAGCCCCAGCCGACTGCTTGGTTTATTTTGAGAGTCAGCCCTGTGAAAAGGCCCACTGATGGAGAAAGAGATTAGCACCGTGTTAACTGCGCGGTTCTCTCTCCTTTGCTGCAGTGCCCACTTTCACCGCTGTCTCCTGCTCTGCCTGCTCCTGCTTTCAGCATGGTAAAGAAGAATACTATCCCCGATGGGTAAGTATCCCTCACACTAAGCAAGAGGCAGGAGCGGGCACAGTCCTGCCCACTGAGAAGGGGCACTGACTGCCCCAGGCGCTTTCTTTGCCACAAGCATCTTCACCACCTACAGCCAGGTAAGGTAGGTATCTTCTCCAAGACAGGAACAACCCAGCCCTTCATCCCCCAGGTGAGTATAATGCTCCAACCTGTCTGTGAACACTTCTCCTTCATCAGCCAAACACAGTCCCTTCTTCCTAACCTTCTTATCCCCAGGTGTATACTTACTGGGGAAATGGGAGAGTAGTCCATCCTTCTGACTGCTCAGATGTTTGCTACCAGGAGTGGAAGAAGAGCTAATAAGATGGGAGCAGGTGGTTGCATGCATGTGATCGAGGAGTATTTTCATGGATTCAGGTCCAGAAACATCCTACATTTTTGTTTCTAACAACAGGACAACAAAAATGTTTTATCTGCAAAGATAATAATAAAAAAAACCAGATGCACTATACAGGCTTTCCAATGACTTGATTGGGAGTGCACGTGGGGACCTTAAAACAGACACAGTTCTATTCTCCAGCTGTACTGAAAAAAAAAAAAAAGGAAGTCCAAGTTTAGAAGTTTAACCCACGTGTTACTGCTGACATCAGTATAAACTTACTGGTTAGGAGGGTGTGCTGAGATATAAAGGCACACTGTAATGGGACAATAACTTACAGTTTGTACATTATTTGAGGAAAGGTTGACATTATCCTGGTCTCACAGGAAGTGTTAAATAAGTTTATTAAGAACATTCTTGGGAGGAACAATAAAATACAAAAAGCATGATTCCTTGCAAAATATGTTGGCCTAAAAGCAATAAATAGAAACAAAATCTGAACAAAATTTAAAAAATAACTTCAAGAAATGTTGAGGTTTTTTTCATAGCTGGCAAACCCAGGGATTAAAATTAGAATAAAATTTAAGAAAAGCTATTTAAGCATGTCTTTCTCTGAAACTTTCTATGACATTTCAGTTAAAAGTTGGACAAAATTGAGCTAAAGTGGGTTAGGTTTGCAAGCAGTAATGCAGAAAGCTTGAAAGAATAACCGCCCTCCATGTTTTCTCCATACTTGGAAATTATTAGTAAAACTTTGAGAACTGGGTGCTCATTTCTCTGTTCTTTTTCCCCCTTGCATTTGAACTGGAGCAGCTTTCAGGTTACATGCATTTTTTCTTTTAAGTATGGAAGAAGCAGTGGACTGTACTTTTGGCTTCTATGATTGGAAACTAATACCTGTGTATCTTTCAAGGAGAGAAACATCTACTGTGGAGTAATTGGATATAAAGTTAGTGTTAAGATCTGACAAAGCTTAGAAACTGAAGTGCTTTCAGCTTCACATACTTACTTTTTGATGCTATTAACAAATTGGGCAAGACACCCACAGTATTAGGGGTTTGACAGTAAAGTTTAAGGAATTGTCAGTGTCCCAATCTCATGCAGCAGTATATTGACATAATCCTTGTGTTAGCACAGCCTGTTGCAATTCTTCGCTGTGAATTAGTTTAGTACACCAGGAAAAAACAGCAGTGAACCCTGGAAGAGGACTTAAGGAAAACTAATTTTAACCTAGGTGATCCTGCACGTGCAATTTACTGGCTGCAGAAATAGTTGTTGGCAGAAGTGAGATTGTGGTACACTGTAGTGTAAGGACCAGTCCAGATGGTAGCGTACTATGGAAGTACAACCTCAATCATATCACAGTATTGTAATAGCAATAAATCTAACAGTAACTGTTCTGTTTTTAGTGATACTGCAAGAGAAACACTGTGGTAGACAAACAAAAGAAAGTCACACTACATACAGACATTTCTAAGATTGTCTTTCTGTTACTGCCTCAATTCTTTAGAGAGTTCTTAACACTTTTAATCCAAATTCTGTTATGCTAATTAAAGCAATACAATAAATTTGAGATTTCAATTAAGTTATAAGTAGCTAGGAATAGTGCAACTAAACAAGAAACAAGTATTTTTTTTTTACCTCATCAGCTAATTACTGTCACCTTTTACAATACTGTGTCTGCAGCGTAATTAAAGTTGCCTTTATGTAAGGGTTGTGCTATAGCACTGCACAACCTTGCTAGATATCAGCACTTTGAGTGTACTCAGCACCTAAAGTAATATTAAAGTGGTATAAATTGCCAGTGTTGCCACTGGCTCTGCACTGCTGGACTTGCACCTTATTCTTCTTGGCCCACTCTTGTTCTTGTGTCCCTGTCACTCAGCCCTAGCCTGGAATGTTTGATCTGATGCTATTTGCACCATCTTCTCCAGCAGTGAGAGGAGGAGGTGGACTGAAAGTAATAAGACTTCCTGTATTCCTTCATAGTGAAAGCATTTCTCCTTTTTCCCACTAATGTCTTGGAGCAGAGCTAAGGTTTACAGTATCCATTGCAGTCTCAATCCTAGAAAGTAGTGCTGGAGAAGTGATGCTGTAACGAAGTGAGACATCAGTATAAAAGGGGGATTCAGGTGACCCCTTGCACTGCCATTTCCACCACGGAGTCAAGTTCTGGTTCTTCACAGTGTCTGAAATAGTATTGTCCTTCAGTAGTTGTATACTATGATGTTTTAGTGGAGAACCAGCCAGTAAAAGGAGTTCAAGTTACATAACAGTCATAAAATACTATGATGTTTTTACAGATTTGTACATGTTTGTGATTCAGCATCCAAAATCCTACTATGGGTATAATTTCATAAACTTAGATTCTGTTCTGAAAAGCACCTGCAGAAATGTCACCTTCTTGCATGTTTCCCTTAAATGGTATAAAAAAAAATACCAGGAGTGGGATCTTTTTATTATAAGGACAAAGCTGAATTATTTCTGCCTATGCACGATAAACATACTTGTTTAACTGAATTGTTTCCATGCATACTTAAAAGCATCAGCATTTTCATTTAGGCAGGAATGTTAAAGACTATGGCATAACTGGTTGTGCATGTTCAAGGGTGGATGGGAGAGAAGGGTTACCATAAGGTGAGAGTTTATTTGTAAAGTAAAAGTGCTTCATACCATCAGGCGTAGAACGTTTGCATTTAAAAACGTGGGATGGAGAGAAATTACTTCTTATAATACCTGAGTAATGATAACATTGCTGTAAGAGTTGAAGGCCCATATCTAGTGTTAAAATACACCACAAGTACAAGCTATGCGATTACTTACTGACATAGTAAGGAAACTTCTTTCCCATGCTTTACATCCACACTATTTTTTTACAAGCTATGACTTATTTGTGTCCCACTTACAGGGGCTGAAGAAAAGCAAAGTGAGAAGTCTATTTAGTATCAAATGAGTAAGAGCTATATTCCCTCCCTTCCACTTTTGACCTGTTCAGTATGCGTTCCGTCTTGACAGCGTGTCATGGTCTTTTTACAGCTATCTTTGCTTCAGCAGGATAGTATTGAATCTGGTGTCTTTAGAGGTATGGAAGCCACTCAGAAAATAAAGCTGTGTCTATATCATGCAGAATCAGTAGCCAGAAAAAGAAGAGGTTCCAAGTAGTATTTTCTAAGTGATCTTGCTACAGCTGACAGAACTTCACACTTGAGTTTCTCTACAGTTAGAATAATTACCCTTTTTGAGTGTTTTGGAATTCACTTTTCCAGAAGTTCTAAATGTGTAACTGCTTCATAATAATAGATGCTCATGAGGGGCTCCAAAACTGTAGAAAGCCTTGAATTGTTAAGCATAGCTTCAGGTATTGCTCGCTGAACTTACTTCTCCACCCACTGTAGCTTTTGAGTGATACCTATTTACAGTGTTTTACTAACACTGATTTTTAACTATTAGATGAAAATCATTCTGAATTGATGACTTGAGTTCCATACTAATTCTTTTACTCTAGAATACTTGAACACATTATTGCTGAACTTAATGTTACACATGTGGAAATATAAGATAAGAGAGCTTGCTTACTTTTATATTTAAGGTATAAAATACCATAATTACTCTGTAGAGGTATTACAGTATAGAGATTTTATTCTTCTTTTTTTTTTTTTTTTAAGCATATACTATTGTAAACATCAGTTTCATAGGCAATCTAAAGGGGGTTTAGGCTTCAGAAAGACCAACAAGTTCTAAATGTTTGCCATAAACAACTTGTATCTGTTGACAGTGTGCTGTGCTCTATATTTTTATATAACTCTGTCACTGAGATCTCACAAACTAAAGACATGAAACTTTCAAATAATTTCTAATTCAGTAGTTCCATCATATTGTATCTATGAATTATACAGTAGCTTTCTTGTCTAGCTTGCCATTAAAAATGTACATGAAACAAACTGTTTTTCTTTAAAAATATCACAGAGGAAAATAAGTAGTAAGGTATCCATCTGTTTAAATGATTGAGTATGAATTAATTACATACAGCTGCATTTTTTATCTGCTTCAGTTAAAACTTCCAGTAGAGCCAGCTGTGGAACACAGTTATGTCATATTTTAGTTTAACATTTCTGTTAAGGGGATATAGTAGTTATAATTTCCAGTATGATTTTCGAAGTTTTAGAACTGATTCATAGTAAGATTTACTTAAAACAACCACAAATTATGCTCATATCAAATGAATAAAGTTTTCTTAACTAGATTTCAAAATTGTGTTGCATAATTACATATATGACTGATATTTACAATCTGTGCTGTGTTTTGCAGTTCATTGATATGTAGTTTTGTATGTTTAAAAACTTACATAAACATCTTCACTATCACATTTATTTTTTGGTTTTTAATAGCAAGATTTATGCAAAATATAGCTGTTATAATGTTCTTTGCTTGGATTGTTATTTTGGCATTCAACATGCCTTTGAGCTTAACTAAAGAGGCTGCAGAATGAATACTAAATTTTGCCTTACTCAAATTTGCTGTAAGCTTGTCTTCATCATGGGCATTTCTATAATGTCTTCTGTTATCCCACTTGAAGCTGGAGACTGCAATGCAGGCCCTGTTGATGATCCGCAGTTGAGTGGTCTTGGAGCTGATTGTTTTTTAAAAGTGTTTTTCTAAGTTTTTGTTGCTGTTTGTTTTTTTCGTCTGTCCTCGAACAGAGGCCATTTCACTGGTTGCTGCTGTTACAAAGCATATTGCTGCTAGATTCTTGGGTTAATCTAGATCACATATCTTGTAAACTTTTACTAAGATGCATGAAGCTAGTTTCTCTTCTGTTGTTTTATTAAATATCTCTGAAATTTTTAGTTTAAAGACAAAGACAATAAAATATGCTTGCTTTTTATTTAAATTAAAATGGATGAGCAGGGTAATGTATTGTCATGTAAACTAGACCTAAAAACCTCTAACAGATTAGCTAACTAGAGTCTGTAGTATCAGTAATAATTGTATTTATTTATTTAACTGGAAGCCATTCAAGCATCACAGAAATTTCAGAGGGAAAGTAGGATGATTTTTTTTAGTTTGATTTTAACACTTTTTCTCAACCAATACGTGATTCTTTTGTTTAGAATGGCAGGCAAAATTCTGCCTGTGTTTCAAGATAATTGGTGGTAGTTGGGGAGTGATGAAGACAAAACATGATGGGAAGTGAGAACTGTGAAAGCTAAACAGTTAAATAATTGGTTAATTTACATGTTTTGTTGACTTTCAGGTCTTGATCTGCATGTAGTCCATGGATTGTTTACCTGTTTGAAAACTTAGAAAAATAAAGCTGTAATTGAAAATGTATCATGTGTGCGCAATATGTCACTTTTTGTTTAAGTGCTGTTCTCTCTTAATTACTTTTCTGTTTGAACATGCAAATTCTGGGGGTTTGTGGCTTTGGATAGTTTAGAGTTCAGAAAAATTTTAATTACTGTATTGGGCCCGTAAAAGCCTATCATATCTATTTTGATGCAAACTTAAGAGTTTGATTTGCAGTTCTTTTTACACAGTTCTTGAAATTCTGAAGGGTTTTGTGAAAGAACCAGAAATATCACAGATTTTAAGATGATAGTTTGCTTTAATGTATGCTGACCTAGATTGTCTGAAATTTGACAACCATTGTGTTTTGCACAGGAGTTCTCAGACTTCAGTTTCTTCCTGGATATGTCGTCTTCTGACTATTATTTGTGTTGGGAAGCTGCAGTGTTTCTCTGAATTTACATGATTGCATTTTAGATTCTTACCACAACATCTTTCTAATGTGAATGGCATCAGTTCCATGGCCAGAGCTATCACCTCTGTGATGCAAATGCCTAGATTTATTTCTAGGCGTAGAAATAAATTTCATGTCTGTGTCTCAGTAAGATACCACTGCCTTTTTCAGGAAGTTCTTCCTGCCATCTTTTCAGCTACTTCGTGTCCAGCTTGTTTTTCACTCAAGCCTCTATTACCATTTGGTCATTGATACAGGAATGATGATGGTGCCAAGGCTTGTGATAACACCTTTGACTCCTGGCTTTCTTCCTTCCACTTACGTTCAAGCAGGACACAAATCATGTTTCACAATTCTCATTCATGCTTGTTAAAATGCTTATTTATGTCTTTGCTCCTGTAACTCCTGTTTATGTGACCACCTGCAGCTCACTTGTCTTTGGTCATTTCTGCCTTTATCTAGACTTCTTCTGTAAGAGTTTTACTTTCTTTAGTCCCCGTCACCTATAATTCCCAACCATATTCCTTTGTTGACAACAGAACAAATTTGAATTTATTTCCTTAGCCAATCTTTGCTTAATTTCAATCTGCTGTTTTTAATTTGAGATAATTTTTAGTTCTGCAGCAGTATGCTGAAATTTCCTTTTTAAATACCATTTTAAAGATAACATGGAACACATACCCTTTATATTTTTTGATGAAGAGTGCCTTCTGCTCATTTTCTACCATAGAGCTGTCAGCAGCTTTTGAGTTTCTTGCTGGTTTTGCAGATTTTTTTTCTGGGAGGATTTAAATGGCTTTAAATACAGGAGAATAAAACCCCAAGTTTATTAATGTCTGACAACAAACTGTGTA
The DNA here is from genome assembly GCF_026419915.1 of Harpia harpyja. Taxonomy (NCBI): domain Eukaryota; kingdom Metazoa; phylum Chordata; class Aves; order Accipitriformes; family Accipitridae; genus Harpia; species Harpia harpyja. The sequence continues at coordinate 28,925,047 of NC_068949.1, read as the reverse complement.
ATCCTGGTGCATTGTTCTGTCAATCCCTTAATCTGAAAAAAGTTCAGAATTTTTACAAAGCCTTTTTTACATTGCTAATTAAAGAAAATAAGATTTTTAAGCCTTTTTTTTATAATTTCTTATTGGCTCCTAATTGCTTATATTTATGATAATCATGGTAGATTTCCACTCATAGTTTTCCAAGAGAAAGCAAGTTAATTTCTCATTTATCACATTTTTTAAATTGTCTTACTACATAAGGTAATTGGTCTTTCATGGTTGGGATTTTTTACTTCTGCCTTCCTTCAAAATGTTTCTAAACATGTATATGTGAATATGGCTGGCTGTCAGATTAAATCCTGCTTTTGTAAAGCATTCTGTACATTTTATTGGTGGAGGTAACATCCAAGAGTAATTGAACTAGGTTGAAAGAAAAAATACTGTGTTCTTGTTTGTTTTATCTCTATGACGGCATTTGCTGCACTAGTTTCTATATCTCTAGGTACAGCCCATTTTCTAATTCTATTTGGAAGTCTAAGAGCAAAAGCAGGAAGAGTATTTCCTTGCTTTAAATAAAGACATGTAATTTCCAGAGTTACTAAAATTAGCAAGAGGCAGGAGCTGTTATTAAACCTTTGTCATTAATTTTAACAGTAGTTTGATTAAATATACATTTAAATAAGATTCACAGCATTTAGTGCCTTTCTAAGATGAAGTGAATGAGATAAAATTAAACTATCCAGAGGGTGGATTTCACAGTTTTTCTGTAGATTTTGTTTAATTGTTTTTTAACTGAGCACTTCTTGCAACTAAGATATTTCATTAAGTTGTGGGTTTTGTTAGCTTCAGTAGTATTTTCAGTCCATTTACACTGTGATCTTTATTGCTTCATATACAATTTATCCATCTTAAACTAGAATAAATGGAATGTAGTCTCAGATTTTTGTTTTCATATTTTACAACTAGTGTACAACTACCAGACTCCAAAGTTTACAAGCTTGAAAATTCACTTAGGAAGACTTCTAAAGTTAGAACACTTTTCTTCTATAATACACAATATGTAATTTTTTGAGCAATGCTTTTCAAACTCTGGTGATTGAGAACGTGCTCTTTTTTTCCCCTGCATGCAACTATCCTAAGCTGAGGGAATATATGAAGTAGGAGACTGTTTCTTCCCTCATTGCAATTTTGAGGTACAAGGTTCCTGCAATAATTTTGAATTTAGTAAAAGGTTTTACTGCAAACACCTCTTGGTGATTTAATCTCTAGCTTGCCCTTATACGTTCTCACTTTGTATGTCTTGTATGTGACAGCAGTTTGCAGCAGCCTTCCTAATGATGAGTTACTGTTACCCCTTTGTTATTTCATTTGTTATCCATTAAACTAAGCATCTGTATGTCTACATTGTGAGCCTCAATCTGTTCTTTAGCTCATGATGAAGATGAAAAAGATAGTGCTAGACATTGATGTAGTAGATTGTTACATGATTTTTTAGTTATCAATTAATGTTTCAGTCACCATGCTGTAAGTGTTTCCTTTGTTACTTCCAAGCATCTATGAATGGTAATATTATTTATATACTATGACAAGGGTAATTATGGATATTTCATTGAGAGTTTTGCCAGCCAACATCTAGATTGTTATGGTCCCATATGGGAATTGTGAAAAAAGTAAAATACTCAGTGGTTAGAATATTTTAAAATGGAATATTCAGTTTATTTCATAAATGACGTGGTTTTATGGAAATCAGCAATCTAGAAGCTGTTGGATGCTCCCCTTAAAGGGAGACATTAATTTAAATATTAATTCAGAAAATTGTGAGTGAATGGACACCAGTGTTAAAGAATCTTATGAAAATGTTTTGTATTTTAATAGTTGAGGTATTAGCTGAAAATGCAAAAAGGCTATGTAGATTTCAAGTCATCCAGCTGCATCTTCTGAGGTTGTAGAGGTAATTTGTCCTCACATGAGGAGAAGACATAAAAGTCCTAAATTTAGGAAGTTACCTCTTTGAAGGTAAAATTGATCTGCTGATTAACTTGTTTTCCTCTTCACATAAAGCTTTTCATACTTTAAAAAAAAAAAATGAAATCTCTGAAATGGGATACATCAAGAGTTTTTTTCAGTACAATGTAGAATTTGTGCATACCAGTTCTTTGTGGTTTTGGAATTACTAGTATTTTGAGTGTTGTAACAAATCTTCATGTTAGTAGGTGATTTTTGCCAAGTTTTGGTGTGATGGGATATTCTCGGTATTTTTCAAAGTACCAAGAGAAAGTGCAGTCAGGAGTGTTTGAAAAAAAAGCATATTACAAAGTAAATACATTTGCAAAATCTAGAAGCTTTGTATTTTTAATGAAAGTAAACTTTGCATTTCATTGTCAATTAAATGATTGATGTGAGCATATGATAACTTTTTTAAGGGTATTTGTTTCAACCACGTTGAAAAATTTCCACTAACTATAATATGACAATACTTTTTTACCTGTTCAACCTTACCCATCTGCTTTGCTTTATATTGGTGCTACTTGTTTGTAAATGCTATCCTGGGATTTTGAGGGGAGACATTTTTTGGAAGTTGAAGAAGGAAGGAAAAAGACTGTTTTCAAATGTCCTGATGATACCTTGAAACCATGTCATGGAATAATTGCAGATTTCGGGACATAATTCTACTGTGTGATAACAACAGTTGTGCACTTTACCTCTAAGAAGTATTTTCTTTGTGGTGGTGCTCTATGGAGAATAAAGATTCATTTTATTATGGCTCCTGAGTTCAGACTTACAAACAATAAAAGTGTCTTTCTTTAAGCTGTGTAGTGTGCTAAATAAGCTTCTGCCCTGATCAGTGCTGTAGCAATATTCTGTTGATATTCTTCCAGCATCTTTTAGGCAACACCCTGTTTCTTTTGTCCCAAAATAATGCTGATCTATTAATTTTATTCAAATATATAATAACAAATTTTTATAGTTATTCTAAAAAGATCTTAGTTTCTTGGTGAAACAGGCAGGTTACTAATGGAAGATGGATTTTTAAAAAGATTTTACTTGTATATCAGGATTTAATTGGTCATTTTTTCAAACTCATGCACATCAGTTACAAATGCTTGCTTATGTGGTGAAGGAATTTTAGTAACTATTGGATCCTGCTGTTTGGAAATCTAAATCTTAATATATTATGCTAGTAGCTGCATGGCCCATCATAGAAAAAAAGGTAACTATCATATCTTTCTGCTTGGAGAAGTTTGAAATAACTGTTACATGCAAGGTATGTGAAATACGGCACCGGATTTGCCAGATATTTGAAAGATACTTCACATATTTTGAAATAACTGTTATTATAATTTCAAAGGAGCATAATTTTTATGTGCTTTGTATTACCAAAGTTTTAATCTTAAGAGGAAATACTTTTCTTTTTTTTTTTTTTTTTTTTTTAAGTTTTACGTGAGGCTGCAAGTGTCTTCGGTTGAATCATGTAATTTGAAAATATTTAAAAATAAATATTTGTTTCATTACAGATGGCGGAGTTTGACACCAGTTGGACAGCCTATACCAGGAACTAGATTTATTGCATTCAAAGTACCTTTAAAAGGGGTATGTATAAAAAGTAACTACAGATTGGCTCTGTTAGATACAGTGCAAAAGTAATGAAGAATAGCAGGAATATTCATGCAAACTTCAGGAAAGTTCTATGAAAAAATAATTTATTCAGATTTAGCTCTTCCAGTCATCTAGTAGTGGCTTTTGTACATAATACGCTATGTTTTTTCTCTTTCTTTTAAAGTTTTTATTTGGTGTTACTCTTTTTATTTATCTTTTAAAAATCATAAAATCTCTAATCAGTCAGCGCAATTAATTTGATCACTATCAAGTGGCCAAATTCATTTGGCTTTTCATGACTGTTGTAAGAAAATCATACAGAAGGGGTTATGATATGAATAACAAACAATCTAGACAACATAAGCCAAAATATAATTTTACAAAAGTCAAGCACTCATTAAATGATACCAGCCACTGCAGTACTTTTGAAATTATAGATTCACATTACCAATTTCATAAGCAAAAAGCTTCAGTGATCTGGAGGAATGCAGTATGTTTAAAAAAGAAGTCTTCATAGATTTCTTTTATTAATGTGTTAGTACTTCCTTTAGATTCTTACTAACATGGAGTGCCTTTTTAATCTATTAAATACACTGAAATCTTTTAATTCTTTGTGACAATAAACGTGGAGGCTGTCTTTTTCAGACTGTTCAGTTCTTTGGTGGATTGAGGCATAGAGCAAATTAGGGCAAATAGGCAAATTTGCCCTTCTGTATAGATTAACACAAAGGCTGTATAAATTAACTCTCACAAGTCTGCTTCAGATACACAGGAAATAAAAGTTTCTAAGCTCTTTTAAAGTTCAGTGGCTGGACATAACTGTAGCAGTTAAGAGTAAATATTCCATCTAAGCTGTTGTTTACAGATTGCACTCTAGTATTCATGTACAAAAAATTTGGTTCTTTGGGTATACTAGTGCCCATTATGTTTTCAGTCACCATTCAGTTCGCTTTTATCAGCAACGACTGAAGTGGAACACTTCCAGGGTTTGCTTCCTGCAGCTGCTTTTACAGATTTGCTGTGATGGTTTGGTTCCTTTGACACCAAGGATCTCTTACTTGACATTGGTCATGTTCTCCACGGTACTGATGGATGATACAACAGTCATGTGTCTTTCTACCAAGACTGCCAGTGAACAGATCTAGCAGTAAATATAAAATTCAGTAGATTTATAATTAGCTTCTTTGCTATTGGGGTATTTGAGAGAGGATTTTTTGCATCAGCTTCTGTAATTCCACTTGATCCAGCACCAATTTTTTGCATAGATATGCTATTCTAGGCAGGATTTGTTCAGTGCGTGTATTTCCAGTCCCTGTCCCTGTCACTCCAGATTTCAGAGGAAGATACTTCGTTGCTAAATTTACTCTTTCCCTGTAGCTCCTGTGATAGTCTGGAAGGAGCCCCCCCCCCAAGATTACAAAAAGGGCAGACATTCTTAGAGAACATTTATAGCAATATATCGCAATTAGGCACTTTATGTAAGTGTGTTGTTCACTTCCAGTCCTACTGATCTCACTGGGGCATAGATCCCTGCTCTGTGAAGCTGTCTTTGAACTTCGCCAGATATGAAGTCTGGTACTCAAGAAAGCAAAATCTGTAACATTTCTGTCCCTTCAGTTTGTTCAGTCTCAACTATGCAAGACAGAGAAATGACAAGTCTGCCAGAGAATGTGTGCTTGAAGCTCATGAAGTTTGTGGCAGAATACACATAAAATGCATAACTGGCTGAACTGTGATGTCTTCGGAAAGATGGTGGAGGTTGGTAGATCGGTCCAGAAATGCTGAAGACCTGATTGGTCATAGTCTGTCAGAAGTCCTGTTATTAAATTGGTGGAGTAGACCTCTTAAATATGCAGCAGTTTCCTTCTTTGCTACCTATTAGTAAATTGATGATTGGTGATTTCACCCCAAGGGAGAAAATGTATTTTCAGTGTTTCAAGACTCAAGGCTTATTGTTTTAGCAGAAGATGTGCTGCTAGTAAAGGCTTTCTTAATCATGGGTTTACTTCAAAGGATTTTCCATCCTTCCTTTCCATTGTAATGCTAACAGTAACACTGTAGTATAGTAAGGACTTGGCAAGTTCTTTCCCATGCCATTAGAAGGGTTTTAGAATTGACATAGATTTCTCACGTTCTCAAAGCCCAATTAAACACCTAAACTACTGAATACTCAGCAGGAGTTTTTCAGAAAATTCCAAATAGTCTTTCAAAACATAGTCTTCCGTAACACATTTAACTGTTCACTTAGTCAAGCAATATGCTTAGAGATATCTTATTTTTGTAAAGTTTGTGTGACTTCACATAGTAAAAGGAAAAATTCTTTAACATTCTACCATAGAACTTTTGCAGATTCACCATTGTCACATCAAAGTTAATAAGTTCAGTTTCAGATTTTACTAAAAGTTACTGCTGAACAGCAGTGAGATAACTGACTCGTGTTGATTTTGTTTGAACCTCAACACCCTCCAGTGTTTTTTTCAGCAGTGCACCAGTATCTGAAATACACAGGACTGAATATTTCTATATGCTTTCTACCCGACTTTTTAGCTCATGCTTCCTAATCACATACCAGCTTTGCTAGGACTGTCCTGCTGTTTATTCTTCAATTTGGTTTCCTGTCTCTGTTTCCAGACACAAGATGAGTGCTTGCTAGCATTTTAGATTATAATCCATACAGTCAAAAGAAGGAATGGTTAGTTACCCTATAGCATCTGTGGTTCCAAGAGGTATGTGGTCTGTGGCTGCCTTCCTTTCCATTAGTTCTGAGTCCAGTCTGAATTCTTGTTGACAAAGGAACTGAGAGGTGGTTGAGGCTGCTGCATCTTTTGCCACTGTCTTTACTGGTTGTGGCTGAGACTGTGTCAAAAGGCTTTCACAGTGGACAAGCACACTGTTCAGGGAAAATCCAGTCTTGTGTATATGAGGCATTTTCATACCTACAGTGAAGAACACATTTTAAAAAACACAGCTACAATAGGGTGAGTAAACATTTTTCCCACTGTTTCTGTCAAATGAAATCAATTATTCATTACCCACCAACATGCAACTTTCTTAGTCACCAGATTTTAGTCTCATTTAATATTTCCCAGTGCTAAATGACATGCAAGTCCACTCTGCCAAGAGATGAAGCAGGGATAAAAATGTCTGCACAACATTTGTGGGGAGAAAGTTAAAACCTTTAAGAAGAAATTAACTCTTGTATCACAATTTTTAATGTTTTATGTGAAATGCACTGGTAATTTTTTGATTACTGTGCAGGATGAACTATGTTTGGGGGAAAGTGGATTGGGGTGGCTTGCTTTTTGCTGATGTTTAGTTACTTAAAAATCAGTATATACATGCTGCATTTTGCAGGATTTTCATGTCAAATTAGTGCTTATTTTAATAATGTTTGTTAACATTGTACAAGTGGAAATTCTCACACATTTTCTTGCATTTTCATCTGAATAGGAATACACAACAAATTCTTGCTTTCTTTTTATTTGGTTCCTTTTATCAATATAATAAATGGGTATGGTTCTGATACTGTAAACATTCCCTTTTTGAATACTGATGTTTCCTAGTCCTAATTAAAACAGCTGAATATTACAAATGTCTTGTTGTTAGAACTTAAAAAGAAGATCTTTCTTTTCCATTTTCATTGTAGGCAATTAACCAGAGGCTTACCCCAACCCAGAAATTTACACCAAAAGACCTGATTGCTGCAATGAAAGCCCTAAATGTGGAGCTTGGATTAATTATTGATTTAACATATACCACACGATACTATGAAGTTAAGGTAATACAAGCATAATAACAAAATAAAATAGTTACTGCAACCTTTGTTTTACAGTATTTACACATTTGCTTACCTTGAATTGGGATAGACAAGTGAGCCATCTAGACTTATTTTGTGTCTCTGATAGAAACTAAATGTTTTATCACAGAGGAAGTAACTCCTCCTCCCAGCTGGTTGTATTTGTGGCTTATTTGTATTGTGGTAACTCAGAGTAATGGGTAAAGACTTCAGTGCCAGACTCTGCAGAAGAGATGCAGAAGACTTACAGCCTGTGTCCTGAAGATGTTCTCATTTATTCCTAGGGTCTTTTTTTACTGATCTTCAGTGGAATCCACTAAGAAAGTGTACATTTTTAAACTACTTCATCAATTTCAAAATTTTTACCAGTATGGTCCAAACAATTGTGATTAATCAGCCTCCTATTGAAAAGGAGAATAAATAGCAATGTTATAACTGAATGCTAATCTTTGAATTTACATGGGCTGTGTAAGCTTTAGTGGGGTGAATGTATGAGTACATATATGATTGTGGGTGGGAGGGACAAATATTGCTAATAATTGTAAAATGGGTTAGAATGGAGTTACAAGAATCTGCTCTCTAGTTAATGTGCTTCCTTATTAGCAGGGATAAGTAAGTCTTCTGTTGAAATTTCTTTGAGATCAGGTCTTTAAAGTAGAAATGTAAATGGTAGTTTCTGAGAGTGTATCTCTATAGAATTGTGTCAAGATTGTTTTCAGTTTCTACTCAAAGATTTGAACTACTGTTTTACATTGGCATTATGTTAGATACTGCTTAAGGTTTTTCACTGATGTAAGACTTCAATAATTTTTACCATTTTTTTCTTTCTTCTTGTTGCTAGGATTTACCTAAAAGCGTGCAGTATAAGAAACTGTATACTGTTGGACTTGAAGTCCCCGATAATGCTACTATCCTGCAGTTCAAAAAATGGGTCAGAAAATTCCTGTGGGAAAATGCAGGAAATGGTAAATATCAGCATCTTATGCTGTAAAAATTGAAAAATTTTATTTCAGCGCTAACTGTATCATTTATTAATTTCAATAGATATTTATGACACCAGGGATCTCAGACTTTCCATAGCACTTTCCACTTTATTATTATCATAATAAGATACATTATGTGAATCAATACATATCTTTTCATATTCAAAACATGTCTTTTTTAAAAATTAATAGTAACTTAAATGCCCTTCCTAATAGTATTGTATTTGCGTTATGTGTCAAAGTAACTGCAATAAGGCTTTCATCTGTCTGACCCAAATTGTCTAACATCAGCTTAGTATTGTAGCTGCCAGCCCTTTATGGATGTTCTAAATAGCACAGCATTTCTCTGATGGCACTAGGCACTGATACATGTGAGCAGCTTAAGTCCGTTTAGTGTGATGTGGCAGTTTTTTGATTTACAAGTCCATTGTTGCCCTCACATCCTAGCAATTCTTAAAAATCATATTAGAGACACAGTGTCAATGTTTCAACAGTGTGGCTCTGCTGCTGTTTTAGTGTTTATGCAATAGTACATTTCTTGCTGAGATGGTGTAAGGCACTTTTTGCCGAAATAAATTTGCAGGTATTTTGCCACAGCCTGTTTGCAGCTTTTGCCTTCTCACTTTTTTTGCTAGTGGTTCTTAGTAGGCAGTTTGTCTTTAACTGTTTGTCTATCCAATATTGGAGGACCATTCTTTCAAGCTTTTTCATGCTACTTGCTGTGGTTACTTTGGCATTTTCTGTGAGAAAGTAGAGATATTAACTGCCCAAGTACCTACAGTTTTTGCTGCAGAGCATAACCATGGTTTTGCTGTGGATGGTCAGCTCTGTTTTGTGAAAGAGCTCTGGCCTAAATCTCAGGTATGAGAACCTGAATTAGAAGTGCTGGGAAAATTAAAAGGTATAAGAAGAAGCCTTTGTCCTTGCTTGGGAATTTAGTGTGTAAATTCTTCCTTTGCTCTGTTTTGGCTTAGGGGAATTATTTGGAGATTATTAGTTTTCTTCTGGTTTTGATCTAGTGATTTTTGGTGTGACAAAGAATATAGTCTGTATTTTAATCTAATTATTTCTGATTCTCAGAATTGAGAAAATCAATTCCTAATTTGTTACTGGATGAAGACCTGCACTTTCAGCTAGTAAGACCATTTTGGCAGTGCTTATGTAACTTCAGAGTCAGGAGAACTTTAATTTTTATGTTAACTTACTCATTATAACTCGCCCTCTGTTTTAGATTACCCCTAAAATTTCTCAGGATTCTTCTTAGAAATAATTTTTGAAAAGTTGGGGGTTTTTTAGTGTCTGAATTGTTAGGACACCAACTTGTAATAAACTTACACGGCAATGCAACTGTCCTGTTCTGTGACAAAGTTGTATTTTATCTCATTCAAAAATTATTCAAAGTCCCATTTCAAAGACTGTCTGTCAGTAATTTGTCTCTGCCACAACTTTGTTCTTCTGATGATTAAAGTTTCTCTTTTAAAATCTAGCCTAAAACTCTCAATCACTTAATATACTTTTATTCTTATGCCAACTTTGCCCTTAAGTATGGTTGTTCTCCATCCCTGTTGTTATATTCAGTATCTCAGATTTGGTTTTACAGACTAAATAAAACAAGCTTCCTAGGTCCCTTCTCAAAAACTTCTTTTGTGACCATCATAGTAGCCCTTTCTGTACATACTTCAATGTGATTTTTTTTTTTCCACTGAATATGGGTAAGTAGAATTGTATGGGATAGCCTGGATGAGGTTTTATCAGTGCCTTGCATGACCATATTAGTGTTTCCCTATTTCTGTTGGAAATACCTCATTTGAAACACCCTAGTAATAGTAAGTTATTCTGCTTTTTAGCCTTTAGCTGATTAGTATAACCTTTCCAAAAAAGACATGATTTCTTTAGAGATTACTGGTGCTTCTTTTCTCCATGTATTTCATACTCCTAGACAATAGGTGCATTATGTGTATTTTCTCCTTTTTATAAGTTTTACGAGAATCTGTAAGTTCCTCAATTTTACATTTGCTTGTTTAGATTTGCTTTCAAAACCATATTTTATTCTCTTTGTCCTGTTACTGCAGTTGTGGCTGAGGCCAGCCGCTTTCCCTATCATCACTCCTGTTTCTTTTTTCCTACATTCTGCAGAGTTAATCTCAGTCTTCACAGGTTTGGAAGTAGTGAGCTAACTGCTGCTAGAGATCCAGCATGAAAAGGACAAAGTCTGTTCTTTTACAGGCGTGACAGTATAATTTTGTAAATAGCAAACATTATTTATCATTACTTTGCTAGAAAAGTACAGCTTTTTTTTTTTCTTGTCTTGCACTTATTTTTTAGTAATTTCACTTTCTGAACTATTAAAGACTGTGGTTTTCTTTTTGATAGAGAAACTCATTGGCGTTCACTGTACTAATGGAATTAATAGAACTGGCTACCTTATATGTAGGTAAGAGCTGTATAAAAAACAGAAATCATTGTTCTCAAAAGAGAGTGTCTTTATATTAATCTGTCATCCCTTTGGGACAATAATATAATCGTATTTTTCTTCAGATATCTTATAGACGTTGAAGGCTGGGATCCAGAGGCAGCAATCCAAGGTATGTATACAGTTTGAACTAAGGCACATGTTGGGCTGTAATTCACAATTACTACAATTGTATTCACAAATACTACAATTCTATTTTAGTATCTTTAGAGTTATTTCGTGTGCTGGCTTCCATAGAAGATTTTATCTGGCTTCATTCTATTCCAGGCAAGACTTTAGCATTAGCAAATTGACAGCATAGTAGGAGTATGCTTCAGCTGCTTAAAATCTTTTTTTTTTCCTTTTGCTTTGAAGGATTTTCAGTCATAGGTTGCTACCACTAGGAGTTTCAGTTGTTTAAAAAAAAAATGCTGCAATGATGCCAGCTTGCTGAAGTATTTAGTATAAAGTTAGAATTGTTTCAAATTCAGCATCTCATGGTGAACAGAAACTTGCCTTTCACATTTTTGTTGCTCAGTTTGAGCACATTTCATTAGACTTGTATGTTTTTTTCTTTAGCTTTTGGTGATGCTAGAGGTCATCGCATGGATGGTCTTGTATATCTCACAGATCTCAGAACACAACCAATGAGAAGGTAAACAAAGCTTTTAGTTGTATGCCTAAGATTTCCCAGTATGTCTGCTGGTATTTTTAAAAGTTCATTTCTAGTCATAAGCCAAAATTAACCCCCTCTTAAACGTTTAATATGCAACTACATATATATTTTAAGAGTTCTGATACAAATAACATGAAATGCAGTGTACTTCTGTCCTCTTTTGAATTTATATGGTTCAAAAGTTTTTTTTTAATCTGACAAATACTAATGAACATTGGTGTGGTTTTATCATACTGTGACAAGTGTATTGAGTCTGTTTTCTCTCATTTTAAGCCGAAAGAAGCTGCTGCAAACATAAGCTTTATAAGCTCTATGATCTGCCTGCTGTTGTTGGCATGGTAGAACCAGATCTTTTTTAAAAAATGGTAGAGCAGTTTGGGGAATGAAAAAGTATGGGGAAGTGGAAGATTGCTCTCAACTCCTCTGTTCATAGTAGTTGTACCCCCGGTGTGTAAGAATTTAATGCTTATCATATTCACCTAGGAATAGCTAACCTTTACAACTTCCTAAGTTATTTGTGCCAATGATATCTTGTAGCAGTAAATTGATTTAAAATTAATACCTGACTGATTTTCATCTTTTTAGTTTAATTTAATGCCCTTTGTTTTACTGCTATCGTTGTTTTGTAGTCTGTGTGTGATTAAGTTAGTCCCATGTCAGATTTTTTTAATAGGTATGGTGCTTATCTCACATCATGTAGGATGTTGTTCCAAGCTTATGAAGTTTAGGTATTCTCTTTCCTTTCCCTGCAGCCCTTCCCCAAATAAATTTACAAGATTAAAATTTGCTAAGTTATGAATGTCTGTAAATTTAACTTAACATACACAAATTTCTATCATTCTGAACTAAAAAATGTTATGTGGGTTTTTTCTCTTTCAATAGTATGTTTTAAAAAAGAAAGCTTATGTGAGGTGTTTTTATTCTTCTTAGTAACCTTGGAATGGATGTATGGGATTCAGATGAAGATATTATTCCCCCACCACATGCAATGGAAGGACCTGTAGAGCGGTTCCCAAATGAAGATTTTCAGGGGTAATATGCTGAAACATGGAATTAAAAGCCAAAAAAACCACACGGGGGAAAGATAATCGTTTCTTGTTGAAAATACTATAGATACTCCAATTTAAAAAAGATTTTATGAATATAGCCTACTCATGCAAAATATATTTACAGAATTTGATGAAACAGCGAAAAGATAAGGCAAGGAAAGGGAATGTGTGCTATTAGAAGTCCATAAGTAATCAGTTGACTTGGAAGAGTTTAGAGTTTTACTTTGCCCGTCCTTCTTTATTATTCTAAAGTAATCTGCAATTATTTTTAATTAATTTGGAATCACTGGTTTTGCCTGTTTAACAAGCGCTAGAGAATTACAATTGAATGTTTGCCACAGCTTCTACTATGACATTGAAAGTTTTATAGTCTTACAGTTTGGATTCTTGGTAGCTTTGATACCTATATATATATGCAACATCTTTCATATCAATTCTTGGTTAAAAAAACTTGTTTTCATTAATGACTTGTAGCACTTATCAGTATGATGTTCTATTTAAGATAAAAACTTCTTTACAGGTCTGGGAAAAGATTAAGAATTTATGATGACCACTCTCACAATGATTTGCAAGGACAGATACAGTTGAGAGATTTTGATTTCATCAGTAAGGGACCTGGACAAAGACGAAGACCATTTCATGACCATCAGACTCAGGACGATTTAAGAGCACCAATGCAGATGAGAAATTGGGACTACAACAGGGGACCAGGACAGAGGCGAAGACCCTTTCCTGATCACCAGTTTTATGATGATTATCAAGAAGACATGCAGCTGAAGGACCTAGACTTCAGTAACAAGGGACCTGGACAAAGGTTGAGACCTTTTCATGGACATCAGTTTCATGATGATTTACAGGCAGAGAGACAATCGAGGGACATTGAATTTAACAGAGGCCGTGGACAAAGGCAGAGATCTTTTCCTGACCATTCATCTCATAATGATTTGCAGGAAGACAGACAGTCAAAGGATTTTGATTTTGGTAGCAGGGGCCGTGGCCAGAGACGAAGACCGTTCCATGACCACCAATCTCATGATGAATTCCAGACTCAGATGCAGTTGAAAGACTTAGATTGTGTCAACAAAGGTCCTGGCCAAAGACTAAGATCTTTCCATGACTATCAGTCACACGATGACTTACAGCCACAGATGCAATTGGAAGATTTTGAATTTGTTAATAGGGGTCGTGGACAGAGGTTGAGACCTTTCAATGATCACCAGCCTTGTAATGACTTACAAACAGAGATGCAACTAAAAGATTATGATAAAATGGGTCCTGGACAGAGGCACAGACCTTGTCATGACCATCAGCCTTATGATGACTTACAGGAACAGACTCAGTTAAAAGATTTTGATTATGTTAGTAAAGGGCATGGACAAAGGCCAAGACCTTTTCATGATCATCCAGGGCACGATGACTTGCCACGTGAATGGTGTTCGGACAGGTAAAGCATCCTTGAGCTGTAAGACCAGAATTAGAGAATAGAAGTGTAAACCTCAGTATTTTTAAATTAAATTTCAAATTAATTAATTTTTAAAATAAATTAATTTTAAATCAATTAATCATCCTTTTAAAATCACATATAAATGATCGGTTAATTAACTGGTTTTATTTTGACTTACGGAATGGTTTGATGTAAGCTGGAGTGTTGCAGCTTTGAAAGCCAATGTTTCCTAAATTAGAAGGTTGTGCTTCTTTAAAGCTTATGTTTTCCTTTACCATTTTAGAGTCAGCTTGAAGCAAAACTCTTTGTTCCACTTTGTTTTGTATAGAAACTTACATTTAAAAAGCAATCCTCAAGACAGAAGAGGATTTGAAATTTTATTTATGCCCTCGGCCGAATGGAGATAAACAGTAATGCCACAAGGAAGTTTGACTTGCATTTGTTTATTCCACAAATTAATAATTTGTTAGAAATCCCTGTGCTTCTGAACTTGCATCATATTCTCCAAAATACAAATATCACTTATTAGTAAACCTGTTGGATTCTGACATAGTATTTCAAAAGATTTTTAATATTTCAGAACGTATTTCAGATACTTGTTGGGCTAGTAAAGTTCCATTTAATTTCTTCCATTGTACAGCTGAAACAGGATATCATTACAATGAAGCATACCATTTTGAGGTGTTAAATTAATACAATTAAGACAGTTTTTATTAAAATTGTAAGTACATTTTAATTAAAAGTAAAAATATTTTTATTTCATTTGATAAACGCATATTTTTCAAAAGCTTACAACCATTGGTACTCTTCTTAACATGCGATTCTTTCGGTTCTTTGCAGAAGTCAATCCTTTTCTTCCCATGAAAATGTACCAGAACATAATTTCTCCTCATCTCCTTCACTTCACAGAGATTATGGGTCTGATAATGATGACTTTAACAGAAGTTATAGGTAAATATCAGATTTCATATATTGTTTTCTGACTTAGGTTTATACTGTTACTCCCCCACTTTCCCAGCTAAAAAATACAAATTAACCGCACAGTGTAAAAATTGATGTTAATATTTTTGCTTAAATGCAGTTTAAACCATTGAATCTGAACACTGAGCAAATAATGTGACTAATTTGTGGTCCATCTATATAGAGTGTGATTATGAATGGTTTGAGAATCCCTGACATAAGTCATTGACATGACAAGCACAGTTCAAGCTAATGTACTATGAAATATGAAAAGCTATTGTTAGTAAGCAAAAAAGCAAAATATGGATGCTGTATTTAATGCTTAATTGCTGTCCACAACAAGCTAATGAGTTTTACTGTGAGGGATGGTCAGACACTGAAACAGATTGCCCAGAGCAGCTGTGAAATCCCCATCCTTTGAGATACTCAGAACTCAGCTGGACATGGCCCCTGCACAAACTCATCTAATTAGACCTACTTTGAGCAGGTGGCCCTAGGTACTTCTAGAGATTCTTTCCAGTCTAAATTAATCTATGGCTCAGTGAGGGAGAAGATTTTAAAATTACAAAGATTGTTCTGAATTGGGTTTATACACCACTTTATTTTACAAAGGAAGGAAGGTACTTAAGAGTAAAGAGAATCCAAAACAAAAAGTATATATATCGCATATGCATTTTTAGATCCTTCCATAGGTATTTTGTAGGAGAGTGATTCTTCTATTGCAGAAGAATTAATAATTAAAATATTTGGAGCTATAAATCTGAAGTGTATTATTGCCTGTTCAGACTATGTACTAGAGAGCTACTATTAGATATTATTCACAGAAATGAAAACATGGGTTTAGGAGCAAAAATGGCCTCTAGGTAAAGAAACCCTCAGTAAACATGGAATTTTAATTAGAAACAGCACTTGAAAAAAAACATCTTCTAGTAGAATTACTTACTATAAAGAGCTGTAATTTTAATCACTAGAATTGAAAAATTAATATAAACAAGTTTACAACATCCAGTAGAGAGGATTTTAATTTTAGGGCGTAAAAACAAGAATGAGGGTCTGAATTTTCTTTCAAGGTTACACAAGTTTAATTTCTAATGGTGACCACCAACAATAAATCAACTGTTTTATTTCTAAGGGTTTCACTGTTCATATTTGTTCTTCTTACAGTAATCAACCAAATTGTCCTGAAGACAATAGGAGAATGCATCCCTCAGATGAATTTAATAGAGGAAAAAACAGATTTGCACCATATTCTTCACGAACAGTGCATCCATCTTCATCTGTACACCAAGAAGATAGTTCAATAGACTATGAACGAAAACCTTTTCAAGGTGAAACTACCAGAGAGATGGAAAAAAGCAAAAGATTACCGGTTCTAACAGTTGATTACAATTATGGTCTGCCATTAGATTATGGACCTGAAGAGGAAGAGAGAACACATTATGATTTACCTCCAAGAGACCGCTACAACTGGAACTGAATAAAAAGGACAATGTTTGCTCAGCTTAGACTTACTTTTACCATTTTACTTTGTATGTGGACCTTTTTTTTTTTTTTTTTTAACAAATTAGGAAAATGCAAATTTCAGTAGTAGAGAACTGGTCTCTATTGTAAGATTAGCTTCTACTGATGTTTGGTTCTTTAAATTTATTAGGGTGTGTTTGTTAAGTGTAGTTGGAGACAAGGTCTCAGTACACATGGAATTAAAGTAGTCCTTCCTTTAGTGAAATTGGAACCCTGTACCTTAAAACAAACAACTTTCTGAGTGGTTGTAGTTGTGTCTTTTGTTTTACATTTCTTTAAAATGTATGTAATTTCCAGATGCAAAAGTCATAATAAAATACTGCTCTATCAGGTAGACTAGCATTGAGATTATAGAAAAAATACAATGAAATGAGTGAAGCAAAGTTATATCCACTTCATCCTTTAATTTGAAAATACCAGTTTGAATTATTGCTAACAATCTCTGCAGCATTGCAGTTTAATTCCAGGGTTTCTGTACTATCAACTGAACTAACCTAGTTGCACTCTTTTTTCATAGCAGAATTTTTTCCAGATTGCTAAGAATGTGGAAGCAAATGGAGTTTGAATACTCTAAATGTCAAACTTGCTTTTCAGTAATCTGAATATCCCATCCTGATTGTATATTTTTTCCTGATCCCATAAGTAATATGTTTCAGAATAGCCCAGTGTAAGTAAATTTCACAATTTTCTCAGCAACACATCCAAATGAGGTAGCTCATATATCATCAGCTTGCCTGTCTCAACTGGCCAAGATCAGTGGTGCCTATATACTTACACCTCCTTGTTTGTCAGTCATACCTGTCTTACTCTGCAGTTCTATTTTTTACTAGTTTCTTTTTACAGCACAGCAAAGTAATGTAATCAGAATAGAAGAATAACCTCTTCAGGTAAGTTACTTTTAAGAGTCATGTATTGAACGGTGTCCTCTGAACTGCCACTTCAGTGGGTCTCGAGAAGGTGGTGCAACAAACAGTAACTAAATTCATGCCAGCAGCTGTACGGTAGCACCAAAAGCTCCGACTGTGGATAAAGAAATCTTAGTTCATAGGATGGAAAGCAGTATTAATGTAATACTTAGGTAAATTTTTTAAATAACATTTTTCATTATTATTACATTTCCATAAATTAATATTTTAAAAGGTATCACAGTAAATAAGGATAAAGCTAGACTATGATATTAAAATAAACAAAATGAATGCTAGATATTTTAAGTCATGCAGTTAAGAAACTGCCTCAAAAGCAGCGTAGCTGTAAAGCAAGAGGGTGTAGGTATACACTAGAAAACTGCAAAAAAAACCCCGTGTTCATAGGCAGAACCCACAGAGCTTTTTTGCCTTTTAGCAGCAGCATAAAACCCAGATTTTCTGAATTCATGGTTCCATGACTACTAAATAAGGACTAGATTTGAAAAGTGTGGAACATCTGGCAACTCCTCTTGTTTTGTAACACATGCAGAAAGTTCCCAAAATAAAAGGATTCTGTGGATATAAATTCAAACTGCAAATGCTTCATTGCCTTTGCAACTGGTAGAACAACTTTGGCTTTGTTCACTGTACAAAGTAAATAGTTTTCTCATTTTCACGGTAGCTAGTCAGTTGTATTTGCCATTACATCTCTGATAGTGAGCCTCATTCATGTGGTCTCAGGTTGTGGAACTGAGCACTAAATGTTAAGAAAAGGCATTTCCTTCACTTGCCTTTTTTTTTTCTTTTTAAGTGAGGGGTAAGCTGAGACTTTTTATCTAGGCTTCTTTATTTTGGAGGCAAGGAAGATCTGCAACATGGGCTACTATATTGCCAGATTCTTTATAAAAACAACAACAAAAAAACCCTGGTATTCTCCAGCAGGGAGCTAAGAATTAGGGACTGGTATTACAAGCATTTGGGGTGGTTTTTTATACTATATATGCAGTATTCATAAAGTGAATAAAAAGCAAACATTTGCCCTTCATATTTTGGTTTTGGGGTTTGAATTATGTTTTTTAGGATAGAAGTGACCCTACAGTCAGTCCTTCGTTACTTCAGACTGGGGGTACTAGGACTCCCTGGAGAGCTGAAAAGCTCGTGCACTGGAAAGGTCAGTGCAAAGAGAAATGTGGCATAAGGAGTTAGGATCAGCACTAGCTGTTACCATTCCTTGGTCAGTTCTTGCAGAACCCTTTGAGGGTTTAGATACAAACAGTCAGATGGTATAATTCTTGTTATCTGACTAAATAAACATCACTTTTGTAACTATGTTACTTTTTTTTTCAAGCAAAATTAATAGACACGGTGTTTCCACAAATGGCCTTGAGATGACTATATGAAAATAGCCAAACTTCTGTTTGTATTTTGGGGGGGGTTGTTTTTAGGGTTTTTTTAGAATGTAGGATAAGGCTTTCCACCGTATTGTTCCTAATGGAATTAGGCAGAGCTAAGCCCACATAATACCTCACAAACTGTTACTGACATTTATCTCAAATTCCCCAGCTGAGTCATCACTGCATATTCGCATCTGTAGTATTCAATTACTAATTGATCCACATGGTGGAGAATGAAATTAAATGAAATAAAATGCTTCTTGTTTTTTAACTGAATATTGTATTACAGTGGCACTCAAAAAAAAAAAATCACACAAAAATATCCCAACGCTTTTTCTCTTATTTATTTCACAGTTCTACAAAAATGTGATAAAATCTTGCTGGCTTCTTTTGTGTATGTTCTCAGCAAACCTAGAAATAAATACCTGTTGTTCTACCACAGAGCAATAAAAAGCAAGACTTGGATGGACAGTGTTGGTTTCCCACCACCCCGAGTGTGAAATCTTGAAGAAAAACACAAGGATACAGAAAATCCAGGGGTAGCACAAAAGTATTTGAAGGAGTTGTAAGAGTTTTAATACATGTAACTGTTGAACTCTGAACTCACAGAAAACTTTTTTTGTTGCTGCCCAGAAGTCATGATTTAATTGGAAGCCTGATTTTTGTCAAGTGGTGAAGCCATGGGGCCAGCTCACCCTGAGGTATGATCATACTGAGTTAGGAAATGTTCAGATGGTTCCTGGGAAGTGCTGGGAGAAAGTTCAGATGAGCTCTATGCAGAAGACTGACTCCCAAGAAGGACTTGGGAAAAACAGAGGTCAGCTCCAGCAGAAAACTAGAACACAGGGATACAACTAAACTTATATGTAGAAATCTGCCCCACATGTACAGCTAATTTAGTTTTGTGTGTGAAGAATAAACAGTTATCTTAAAAAGGGCTAGAGAGGTTTGCATGTGAGTATTTTTCTCTCAGCTGGGGCCAAAGGTAAATGACCTACAAGGAGCTTCAAGTACAATTAGGATCCTTTCCTGTTTATTTGCATCTAAAGTAACTGCTAGCAAGCTGCAGGCTTTTTTTTCATGTGCAGAAGTGATCAGTGATGTGTTACAATTCAAATTTGGGGTGCACTACTACAACAAGTGTGCTAGGACCAACAGTTAAATGACCTGAGCACTAGCTTCTGAAGATCAGTTCCTTCTTAAGATGTCTCACGTGAGGCATCCAGAAATGCAGACCCCCAAAGATCATTTGTGGTTTAGAATCTGCTCCGTGCTGGGGAAAGAAGGAATGTATTCCCCGTCTGGGGTTCAGCAAGGGGATGCGAATCCCTGGCCACTGTGAACAGCAGTTTATTTAAAATGTGTGTGCAAACAAAAAGCATTAGCTTCCATGCTGTTATCAACCACTAGTGTTTGCTTCCTCTCCAGGCTGACTCCTACGTGCTCCAGTTGTCAGCAGACCGTGCTTTACTGGTTCCAGTGGACAGCAATTACCAAACCTATAGTTCCCTTTCTTCTTCTTGTGGGGAGTCAAAAAACAGATGACAAAAAGGAACCAGGTGAGGAGGCAACTTGGTTCTCCTTCCTTCTGACATGAGAAGACAATGGGGGGTGGGGGAGTACAGGAAAAAAAATATTTTGAAAGAGAAAAAGTAAGGAGGAGGGAAAATGAAAATTAAAATGTCAACAGGACAGAGTTATCAGTGTGAGGAGAGAAATGTGCAAAAGATGCATGTGTAAAAGGCTGGTGAAAGATCACTGGGTATAAAAAGAGGACACATACTGGAGGAGGAGTTCCTGGCAATTTCTTATCTGGGTCTTCTAAGCCGTGCCTGTGGCTCTGTGTGAGCACCATGCTGATGTAAATAACAGTTATCAAAAACATACAGGAGCACTCAGACCTCTAATCCTGCAATAAAGTCATGTGGGAGCTTAAAACTAATGAAGGCCTCTTTTTAAGCTTTAAATCTAGTCTACGTGTAATATAATATCCTGAAGATATTCCCTCCAGAATCCAATGAGAATTTCAGACAAGTAAGAAACTACTCCATGAATCTGTTTCATACATTGAAAACAAGCTAGGTTTTTACTGGATATCAGGAATCCCATCATTTGTGGAATCTTAGAATCAAATCCAATTTTTTTATTACAAATACATACCTGTCTTACTGCACACTTCCAGGACAGTATCAAAACATATAATGTCAACATAATCAACAACTATAATGTTGCTATTACTGTACCCATCACACAAAACTTACGGTTATGAATTAAAGTGGAAAAACCAAATCTGAAGTAACTGCCTCTGTAAGAAGTACAAGCAAGTCAATGCAGAGTCATACTGAAAGCAGGAGACATTTTCTCCTTTATGAGGAACATTCAGGATTGAATGTGCCACAAAGGAAGGTGAAAGAGCCCCCAAGACAGATAAACTTAAAAGTTGACACAGATGAGGATGATCCTCATGCAGTTCTTCAGAGCTCCTCTCCTAACAGAGAGAAGTTTCTACTTCTCTCTGTTATACTACCAAGTATAGCAAGTTATACTACCAAGCAGAAGTCTATACAGCAAAATTAACCCTTTAAAGAGAAGATAAGAGAGTACAAGCTATTGTTGATATCTGTTAATCACATCTCAATCCATCTTTGGGATGCACATAGTAAATAGAAGAAAGAAAGTATAAGCTGGTATTGCAAGGGAATGCTACAGCTGATTCATTGTTGTCTGTATAATGAGCACATTGCACACCCCAAATGAAAAATGGGACCACCATATCCTGGTATCTGCATCATGTTGGAGCTATTTAGTAGCAATTCTGGTGAATGGTAAACTCTGATTTTAAAAAGTTACACACCAGAAATCTTTAGTAGGCCTAAAATATATTCTGAGAAACAGTGTTTACAAATTAAAATAAAAGAAAAACATTGTTTTCTATCATTTAATATAGTAGTTATAATAAAATAGAGAGTGAGCAAAGGATATGTTCACCAGACTTGTTTTTAAATCTAATTTAAACTCATTAACTGTAGCAGAACTTGTGATGATGGCCACAGATTAGCTTTCTTTTCTATCTTTGAAAAGCAACAGCTTTTGGAAAGAGCTGGACTAGATGTGAAACCTCTGGCCCTGTTTATTCAGCATTATAGTGTGTTTCTGAATCCTTATGTCCCTGATGACAGAGGTGCTTTTCTATTTATGCTCTTTGTATTCAGTTTGTGCACACTGGAATTATATGCACTTTTTTTTTTTTTTACTGCACAGGCTAATGTCCCTCTTGCCTTAGCTCATGAAAAAAGAACAATCTGACTACTGAAATTAAATAAAGAAAAAAAACTTAGAGCCACACAAGCTTAAATAATAGAAGAACTTAATAAAAGGTCTCTGCTTGTTTCTCTCATGTTATTTTCATGTTGCGTTTTTCCACAGGTCTATGTAGAAAGACCTGCTGATTTACAGGAAAAGTTTGACCTCATTATTTCCACTTCTCTTTGTCTCTAACTGTGGCTCATTTTCACCTGTTACCTTGATCCAAAGAAGCCCACTTAGATACTTGATGGGAGCTTTTCTCCCCTTCATTCTTCTTTCTGGATATGAAATACTGAATTCATTTTTATATATGTATGTATATCTATGTATATATATGTGCATTTTAAACAAATATATAAATTTCTCTATATAAATGGAGATCTGTGCTCTCCTAAATGTCAGTGAGAGATCAGGTATAAAGATGCAATTGTCCATGTGAGTTACTATTGTTAATCTCCTAATACTTCAGAGTTCATAAGCGAGATTTAGTGAATGCACATGTACTTTAGTCACCTACTTGACATAGAAAGTGGTGTAGTTACTAATAACACCCTGCAGAGAGAGGTGAAAAGAGGGAGAATTTTAATGTAAACATAAGAGTTTGCTTGGAAAAAAAGAACAACTGTATGAAATGGATAGATTATACCATTTCCTAAAAAACATGCCCCAGGAACAATAAACTACCCAAACTACAAAATATTTATTTAAATCAGAGGCACGGATAACAGCTAGACAAAACTAAGAAACTTCCAGTTTTTATACATAAAGTGTGTCCAAAGAATATCAGTAATTTAAGTCTTCATCCTTTATAAAATAGGGTGGAAAGTAGAACTGAGTTAGAAAATGAGAAGTTTGAGATCATGGAACTAAATGCTGGAGAAATTACAGACCACGGTTAACAAAAACAAGGTTGTTGTACAACCTTGTACAGCAAGGTTGATTAGTTCTACGGGATATCTGTTTATAATGGAGATGGGCAAGGAGCATTGCTTCTGAACAAGTCCATGCAATCTCATGAGATAAAATCCCTGGGAACAGAAGATCACAAAAGAGAATCACAAGTTTTCTCTCTATATTTGTCATATCAGGAGCCTCTCATTCAGGAAAATTGTCATGAAAGTACAATGTTAAATATGATCAGAGGTAATGAAATCTAATGAGCTAATTATACAGCTCTGGTGACATTTGGAACCTTTTAGAAGTTGGTGATTTTCACTAACTGGTTATTATTACAATCCTGTTTGATGTTGAGAAATTGGAGCCCAGCAAACTTTTTTTCACAAATGTTTCTAATCAGTGTTGTGGGTGGCAGTGCCTTAGCCCTGATTTGTCTCTCAGAATACAGCATTTCATTGGTATCTCTGAGGTGCTTTTTGTACTACGAGAACTATCAGTCAGCACCCAGCCTCCAGCAACCATCACTTATGGTGAAGAATTTTAAAGGAAGACCATGTACAAGTTGCCACTTTTTAAGGAGGCTTTCAAGAAGGTTATGCAGCTAGTCAAAAATTTCCTTGGAGTAAAATTGAGACAATTAAAAGCATGAGAGTTGGCATGGAAACTAGTGAAGCTTGGATGATAAAAACTAAATATGCCTTTAAATAAAAAATAAGCAGAATAGCACTAAAAAGTATTAATTAGCAAGAAACAAGAGATTATTCAAGAAAAAAAAATATCCTTAAGCAGTCAGAAATCTGATTTCAGTGACACCAGTAAAAAGGGCCCTAACCTACAGAGATAAAATGTAAAATAAAAACTAGGAAGATTAAATAATACTTGAAGAAGAAACACTTAAATATATAAAAATAAATAAGATTTTTAAAGTATGTTAGAAATAGCCTACAAGATAACTGGTTAGTTTGCAGACCTCAGAACAGAAAGCATCAGTAAGAAATACACGTTGCAAAGAACCTGCACAATTTACCTGCATGAGGTCATAATACATAAATTTATCTCAGAGCAATTTTTCCCCGAATAATCAAAATAATGATAGTGATTAAGACACCAGCAGAGAAGATGTCTGAACAAACTGCTAAGCAGGGACAAGCTTCTAAGACTCGTTTCTCTTCAGACAAGATTTCCAAGGGAATTTACAAATCTAGTAAGACAGCCACTAACATATGTGCAAACTATTATGAAAATAATCTTTTTTACCAGACTAGGAGGTATCAAATGTTATACCTACAGCTACAGAGAGGCTGGTGTGATCCTAAGCAATACAAATCTACAAACCTTCAGGACACAAAAAACTAACTGGAAAAATAAAACTAGAAGACTAGAACATGTAGAAGATCATGGTATGTCAGGTCTAATCAGGAAGGATTCCACTAGGAAAACTGTGCCTCTGTCATCTACTATTTGCACAGCTGTAGCACTTGCAGACTGCACCATTTTTTCCCTAGGCTCTGTAGACATACATAGCAAATAAGAAAGCTGCAGTTGCTATGAATCTGAGGCTAAGGAATAAGAGTTCACAGGTGGACACAGTTGGCAGGAAGAGGAAAACAAAAATAACTGAGATCAGTGCAGGAAGTGATGATCATAACATACCAACTGACTGGAAATTATTGAGTTTTATCTAATTTAGGAAAAGGTTTGAGAGAGTATACTGGCACACAGCAGATTTGCAGGGGGGATTCTTTCAATATATGCAAAAAGAAAATGCATGGCTACTCCTTGAAAAATGGGTCAAAAGAAAACAGGTGTGCAAAAAGGATTGGTATGACTTACGGAGCAGGTGAACAGATGCATGGACAAAGAAGAATCGGTTTTCATAGGGTGTAGGAAAAGGATTGAGCAGAAGATACAGGTGAATAGTTAAGTAACGGCGTGCTTTACATAAACATTGCATCAAAATACAAAAACACATGGTGTGAAACTTGAATGAATTGTGGTTTAGTCCAGAATGCCTACTATTAGGTAAATAACAGATCATTCTTTCTGTCTTTTGCAGTTTGTTTTGCTTGGACTGCAGTTTATTACCATTTCAGCAAGTACTCAGTGCATAAGACCCACGACCAATATTTTCCCTGCACTTATTTTTATCAGGTAGGATAACCCCTATGGAGCTGTTCAAAACAAATTTTATTGCATGTTTGATGTGCCCTCTGCCTTGACTGCTATTAAAACAGTGCACAAAATGTTTTTAAGGAAGCTAAGAGGAAATAGGGTGTTAGAATTGGAAATAGCACCTGAGGGTTATTTCAATAACGCGTACAGCAGGACAGGATGACTGCTGATTCCTGGCTAAACAACTGCAGAAGTATTATCAGGGGTGTTTGCTATACATCCGTGTCAACAGCATTGAACATGCAAGAAAAATATATCCACTCACCCTCAGCCTGCTCCTTGCTGCTCCCTACCCCAACTCCCTGCCATTCCTCCCCATCATGGCGCGAAACAGCAGGCACCCCATCATGTGAAAACATGTACTCGCATGGGACAGGAGTAAACATGTGCCTTGGACCATGGTGGGTCAGGGACCTGGGCAGATGCACCTGCAACACATGATGGCAGAAAGGAAGGTGTGCGTAATTTTGGAGTACTTCAGTAAGAGGCTCTTGGCCTCCAACTACACCCACTGTATTTTTTTGTGGATTCTGCTACAGGAGGTATATTGAGCTATCTAAAGGTAGTTACTACATCAGAGCCATGACAGGGAAGAGAAAAGGCATTATCTGGGTCATTGAGTGTGGCACTGTGACAAAAACCGTCTCTACCACGGAAAATGAAGTAAGTCAGTGGTTTGCTCTGGCCACATTGTGTGGTGCAGCGGCCTTGGGCTGACTCATATTGCTGGTGTTTGGTTGCTGCTCTAACGCCAGCTCCAACAGGAGAGGGAACAGACAGGAAGAGGCAAACCTTTCTAGAGGACTCAAGTATAGGCTGGGCCCGCATGGGTAAGGGTAGATTGAGGTATTAGGTACCGGTGTCTTGTTTATAGACCTATAAAAAGACAGTGAACATGCAAATGGCATTAGTGTGTTTATTTGGGATATGCACATGTTAGTGGGGAATGAACAAGTGAACCCGTACCTGAAGAGTGAACTACTGCAGGGAAAGGGAAACCAGTAGAAAGGCTGGGGCAAGCAGAAATAAATTCCTGTAGAAAGGTTTGGTGTGAAATACACACAATGGGCCTTAGAGGAAAACTTTACCATATGGTATTATGCAAATTCATGTATTTATGCAAGTTTATGCATCACTTACAAAGAAAAATCTGTGACTGTTTTTTCAACTGATCACGTGAGAGGTTACATACATCAGCTACACTTACGCCCCTGTCTGGGATCGTTAATTTAAATGGTTAGTCGAAGGCCGACTTCTCAATCTGCATTTCTCTGGATCTGATCAAAGCCCACGGCACGCGCTTGGAAAGCTTGGCCTTATTTCCCAAAAGCGAGGGGGCCCTGCGGCCAGCCGCCCAGGCTACGCGCCGGGCGGAGGGGACCCCCGCCTGCCAGCCTGGCGAACTTTAAGCCCTGTTCTGCCCTACAAGCCGCCCGCAGCCCAGCCGGGCCTGGAAGACGGGCGGGCCGCCCCAGTGAAGAAGGAAGCGGAAGGAAACGCGGTCGGTGACCGGGCCGCGCCGCGGGGAGCGGCGGATCAGATGCCCCCTTGCTGCCTGGGGAGGGCTGGTGCCGGTTAATAAACCCTTGCGAGTAACCGAAGTGACCCGCTGTGAGGCCACCGCTGGCCCCGAGCGCCCGTCTCCCCGTGGAAGGGGGGTGGGCCGAGGCAGCAGCGCACGGAGAGGGACTGAGGACGGGGACTACCGCCCGCTGGGCCAGACCCGGCCCGGCCCCCGCGGGCGCCGGGGCTGCGTCCCCGGGCTGGGGGCGCGGCGCTAAGCGCGCTGCACGCCGGGAGCCGTAGTCTCCGCCGGCCGAGCGTCCGCGCCGCAGCACCGGGAGTAAGCCGAGGGGCAGCGCTCCTCGGCGAGTGGGGAGGGCGGCGTGAGCTCGCCGAGTTCTCCGCCGCCCTCTCCCGCCACGGTGGCGGGGGAGAAGGTCCAGCACCCGGTGTACTGGCAAGGAAACGCGTGTACTTCGCGTTCTGGTGCCTCTCTTCTCCCCTCAGGGTGCGGGACTGGGGCGCTCTCCTTTGAGGCCCCCCCCCCCACGCGTGCAGATGGTACGCCCGAGAGGCCGGCGCCACCCCCCCCAGCCGGCTCGGCAGGCTCCATGGCCGGTCCTGCTCAGTCCGGATGCTGCGTGCGCCCGCCCTCCTTGCTCTTAGAAGCGCTCTCTCTATTGGCTGCGACCGGGCGGTCTTGCCAATCAGGAAGCGGCTATCATGGAGGAAGGGAATAAATACAAGATGGCTGCTCATATAAAACCAGGCATTGGGCTTCGCCCTGGCGATGGGGGAATAGAAGCTTTAAGTCGCGCTCTGAGGGCTGTGCACCGCTCCCGCCCGCGCCGCTGCTGCCCCGCCGGGGGGAGCGAAACTCTGACCGCTGCCGGCCACAGCCGCGCTCAGCCGCTCCCCGCGGATCACCGGCGGGGCCGGGGCCGAGGCCGGGTGCGGCCCTCGAGAGGCCCGAGCTAGGCCCTGCGCCCTCCTCCCTGGGAGAGCGGCGCCGGCCCCCCCGCCTGCTGTCCCGCCGCTCGCCTCCCGCGAGGCCCAGCTCCGGGCGGCCATGGCCGTCTCCAGGTCGGTAGGAGCCGGGAAGGGTGGGGGAAGGAGGGCCGGCGGCAGTGGCCCCGAGTCCCCGGCCCTCCGTGTGGCCTGGCTTCGGGGGGTGCGGGGGTGAAGAGGGGTGCCCGGTTTCCGCCTCCTCTCGCCTGGGGAGGCCTCGCCGGGGCCTCCACGCTCTTCGGCGGCGTGGGCCGCCTCGGTGGCGTTTGGGGGTGGCTGCGTGCTCCGGCGCCTGGGTTTGCTTCCTGGCCTGGGGTAACTCCCGTGCCCGGCGCACAGGGAAGCCCCCTCCCTTCCTCAGGCCGCAGGGGCTCTGCCTGGGGCTTCCTCCTGAATTCGACACCTTCGTTTCGTTGGCCAGTCCTTCCTCGGGTTAAACTGCTAGGGAATAGGGGATAGCGATACCGAGTCTCAAAAACTGGCAGGAAACCGTTTTGCCTTTCAGAGCCCTTAGTTGTAAAGTAACCGAAATAAAACGGGCTTCCGTGGAGAAAAGTGACTAGCGTGTTCTGGCTCTGCCTCAAGATGTTGGGTAGTATCTGCTTACACACATGTGCGCTGGGGTGTGCCAGCGTTTAAAGTATTCACAGATACAGAGGTACGTCTTTAATAGAGCTGTTTTATAAAAAAATGCTGAGCACAAATTCCTGCCATCTTTTTTTTGTGTGAAATGGGCATGTTAAGCTTCCGAACAGGATAGTTGGAAGGAAACTGTAAATCCAAATTAACCTTGTGATAGATTAACTTCAAGTCACGTGTTGGTAGTGTCTCTGTACTTCTGAAGTGCTATAATAAAAGTAAATGCTGTTTCTGAAGCTGTGTATGAGTAAGTTTACAACTCTATGTAGAAAAGTAGAATTGTGCACGTTTATAATGGAAATCCATTATTAATCAAAATTTATAGCAGCAATACATTTTTTTAAGACTTTTAGTAGCAAGTGTTCTAGTTTGAGCTTTGTAGTTTCTACAGACTATCCCTTTATCTTACTCTACTCTTTTTTTTTTATCAACTTGTTATATATCAGGTGGGGTGTTTTTTTCCAAAGCTGTCCATAAGAATCTGGAATTAGTAAGGATTGCATAGTAGTAACAAGACTACTATGTACATTGAAATACTACTGTAAGCCATCATGTTAAATAGAGTAGTATTCTAATTACACTAGGTCTGGGGCAGTCTGCTTAAATAACTGTGCTAACGTACATGTGAGATGGGGGCTAACTGGAATATCAAGATACAGCTTTTCAGCTGTATGCTAAGGTTGTGTCTACTGTAAAGATTGGTTTCAAATTCAGTTACCAATGTTTCTGTATTTCTGTAAAACCACATGGCTTTAGTGAAAAGCAGTAGTGCTCTATGCAAAGATTTAGTTAACACCTGTTTGGTATGGTAACTGACAGGAAAAAAATTCTGGTTTGGATAAGGCTCATTCTGAGTTTCAGTGTGGAGCACTGAAAAAGTTGGTGTGTTGATAATGTCACGTGATACATTGCTTCAGAGTATAGTTTTAAGATCAAAATGTTACACAAGTCAAATATAAGGTATAGAACTTTAATAAAGGTGCTGTAATACTTGTAAGTTGGTATAGAATTGTTTCAATTCCACATGTGTGTTAGGTAAAATAATTACACATTTTGGAGTGCTGTAATGTCTTGGTTACTCCTGGCAAACTCCAATGTTTCTATAATTGTAAGAAGTGATACTGTGTAAATT
Source organism: Harpia harpyja (assembly GCF_026419915.1). Taxonomy (NCBI): domain Eukaryota; kingdom Metazoa; phylum Chordata; class Aves; order Accipitriformes; family Accipitridae; genus Harpia; species Harpia harpyja. Next base: position 28,895,634 of record NC_068949.1, on the reverse strand, counting down.
TGGCCTTATGCATGTTTTTTAATAGATACAGCAAAACCTATCCATACCCCTTTGAAGTTACACAGCAGCTCTTGACAAATGAACCTTTTGGTTGCTGGACCATAGGAACACTGATGACATAATGTCAGTGCTGCTTTTGTAAATAAAAGAAATCTTGTCTTCATTTTTTACTTTAGAACATCAAATTTCTGAGGTCCTTTCCTTTCAGACATATTACAAATAATTGTTTTGTACACTTATATACCACATGTTTCTCTAAAGGGTGTACTTCCAGCTTCTGTACCAGTTCCATTTAATTGTAGAGATATGCACTTTTCCTCTAGGTAGTTAGTTATGTTTTATATTTTTGAAGGACGAACATTCACTGTTGAATTATTCTAACTGTACAAGTGTGGAGAGTGAGGGAGAAGTTGATTCAAATGAATCTTTCGGCAAGGGCTGTAGTCTTTGCTGAGTGCATACCAAACACTGGTATTAACAAAAACTTCATTAGGGCTAGTTCTGTATTGGAATCATATTTAAAAAAATAATATTTTTGGAGGTGGGGTGAGTGGTATTTTCACATTCTCAAAACAGTAAATTATCAAGTGGTTGCTTTCCTGGTAAAGCTTAGTTTCTGCTGTTTAGCCAATTGAAAACCTTTCTCAAAACCCTAGTTTGTTCAGGAAGATCTAAACAAATATAGAGAATGCTTGGAAATATTTCAAACTTAGATTGAGAATTTGCAGCTTTGCTTTTAATAAGGTTGTCTTAAAAATAATTGTCACTTACTTGTAATTTGTGGACAAAAGAGATTCTGATATGTTATTCTGCATTATATGTATACATGCTTGTTTTACCAGATTCTGCTGTTACACGGACTGAAGACCTGCTTCTTTATAACACTTCTGTGATGATACACTAGAAAACAGATGTAAAAGCAGAACAGTAGATACCTCATACCAAAAGACGTTGCAGTGTAGTTGCTTTGTATATGCTCATCTCTTTGGTAGTTTTATGCTGAAAAGACTAATAAACACCATCCTCCAAAAGTATGTATAGGTGGGTGGGAACATTGATGTCTTTCTGTGAATGCGCAAGCAAATTTGATAGGCTTTATCTCCTGTCTCCGTTCTTAAAAGTATATAGAAAGTAGTATAATGTTTGCATAGCTAATAATGAAAAAAAATTCTTGATAGTGGAACTGAGAAGGATAAAAGGAAGTGAAAAGTTTTGCTTCAGCTTCATTCCTACAAAGTGTATGATCCAAGTGAATAAATACAGTGGCTCACTAGTGATCTTTTGAGATAGTTTAGATGAAAAAGTAATGCTGCCAATTTATGGAAAGTGACAAGGCTCATAGATTACTCAGGGTGATTGAGTTTCAGTAGATGATAAAGTATTGATAGTCCCTTTCAATATCTAATAAAACTTTTTTCCAGTTTCTTTTAATGTGTTCAAAGGCTTGTCATGTATCATTATTCCAACACCAAGGCTGTTAATGGTATTCTTGCAGTTTTGAGGGTCCTCAAAGTATGAAGAACAAATATGCTTTTAAAATGTGATGAAATGTATGAAGCTGGTAAGATGCATTAAGAATAAACGTTTTTAATAGGTATAATCTTTAAGTTCACCCTGAAATACCTTAAAGACAATCTCCTCAGGGTATTTTCAAGACACTTCCTTAAGGAACAAAGACTTGCTGCTCTTGCAAGCCATTCTTGATTAGGTCCATGTAAGTTTAGTACTAGTTTCTAGAGTTTTCAATGTTTTTAATTTACTTGGATTTGTATATAACTGGTAATACGTAGATTAGGAACCTAGTTTTTATTTTAAAATAAATAATAATGTCGGAAGGTTATGAGACTAAAGCTCCTGGAAAATAAGTGTTGCTCTTGGCTTTGAAGTGTAGGGCTGTGACTTCCCAAGAACAAATGGCTGCGCTGACTGGCATCATTGCTTACATAACGTTTCAAGTTTAATACTGCATCACTGGGAGGTTGAAGTTCTCACAAGGTACCAAAATTATCCAGAATATTTTTTATGGGTCCTATGTACCTTTTAGAAATGTTCTCCTGGGGTTATCACAAACTTCCTAAAGAACTAATTTGGCTTCTAGCTTCTTTGGAAGCTGTTGCTTCATGGCTGCTCTTGCATGAAAAGCAAGAGTTAAACTGAACAAGAACTATGTTTTCACTACTACTTAAAGACATATCCTGTACCATCAGAATAGGTAGACACTCTAGAACCAATGCAATTACAGGAGTTCTGACTCAAAAGGGGGGAAAAATAGTGTAACTCTTCTCTTGGTGATAGAGATTAACTCCAAGACCAGAGCAGTGGACTGCCTTTCCTGTTGCTGTTTGTGGGAGGCAGTGTTGACACAGTCATGGGGAGGGGAGAAGCAGAAGTAGCATGTGCACTACTGCCCAAATGAGATAGAGCTGTAAAATTTCTCAGATACCTAACAGACTGAAATGAAAGTTGAAAGTCAGAATTGCATTCTGATAAGAATTCTAACCTGCTTCAGCAGCTAAAACTTGAATTCTCACCAAGGTGTTCCCTATATAACTTGATAATGTTTCTTGTATTAGTATGTCTTTAAAGCTGTTTTAATTTCCTGTTTCTCTGTTTTTATAATGTAATTGGTCATACGTTTTTCGGCTGTATTGTTGGATGTAGATACATATGTAATCGTTTACAAATAAAGCTTGTACAGCCTAATGCTATGGATCATATATATTACATGAAATATATATTCAGTATGGAATTAATTATACTAATTTTAGCATTCAGTTGGCTTCCATATGCAGTGTATTATACTGTGACCAGTGTGGTCATGGAGCTCTTGTTTCATTCCAGGTGTCCCTTCCACTGCTCTGTAGGAAACAATAAGATTTCTCTGTTGTCCACAGCCCCACCTTCATAACTATTTACTCCACAGTCTCAACCTATGAGAAGTAAAATCACAATCCATTCTTTGTGTATCATAACACTTTTGTTCTGAATTCTGTTCAGTGATTTTTCTCTTGCTTGCTGATTGTATATTGGAAAGTTGTTTACTTGATTATTTAACAGTTTATGTGTGCTTTAGTAGGGGCTTGAGTTTTTTGAGCTGTGAAGCTGACCAAGCTGAGATTTGACCAAATGATGAAACACCACCAAAGGATTATCAGGTCAACAAGAAAATCTAAGGCATCTCCATTAGAACTTAGATTGAATTTCACAGTGAGTGTCAACCCTTTTTAAGTCTAAATTTTAATTTAGTGATGTTTTCTAGGTTTCTGGGCTATTTCTGTACTAAGAAATAGTGGCTGGGAGGAAGCTACCAGGTGTTGAAATGCAATTTATACTGTAAACTCCTAAGAGTATTTCCTTGCCTTCTGATGGGTGCTAGCTAGCAGTTTTCTAAAGAGCTCTAGGCAGAGGTTGACATTAGAGTGTTCCAGGGACTATGCCACTAGTGGTTTTTTGTACAGTCACACAATTGTAATGGGTTGGAGGATATGTTAGGATAGTTATGAGCTGTTCTGTACCAGTTGGCCTTTACTGTCAGAGGCTGCTCCCTGACCAGTTAAACGTACTGGTGCACACAGATGTAGAGTCCAAACAGATCACTTCATTGGCAGCAGTGATCAGTTCACTGTCCCTTTCAAGCCTCAACTCATTGAAAGCAACAAATTGGGAGTTTCCCTATCTGAAGTCCTGTGGGGACCCAATCCAATCAGAATGCTTACACTGGCGTGATCAGGATCTTTACACAATTCAGCTGCATATGTCTTCCTTTGGAAATATTTTGGAGATACTGTTGGTAACCTCTGTATCTTGACTTGGTCATTAACTATCCTGCTTCTAGCTCTCTAATGTCTCTGTAGCTGAAGGGCTTTCAAATCTACATCATCCCATTTCCACAGGAGTGCCATAAGGTTCACTTTAAATATTATAACTGTCCCTTCAAATGGAGATCAGCCCTCTGTTTGGAGACATACCTTTAGGCAGCAAAGAACTGAAGATGAGTATGAAGAGCAGAACAGGTCATTTGTTGCAACATTTGCCTACTGTGCCTGGGTACAGTCATGTCTAACTTAGTTTAATGCTGAATATGCAAAACTGATTGGAAAGCAGTGACTAGAACATGGAATCACCATGCTACCTGGAGTGCTGCTAGGTTAGTTGTCATGGCTCTTTTGAAAGTACTTGCTATGTTTGTCCTTTGTCATTTTTTTATTTGTAGTCTTTGCTGTGATAATGTTTAGTGACTGGCGGTCAATAATAGTTTTTATGTACTTTTATTCACAAACCCCCCTTTAGTTAACTAAGCCTGTATGCATAATTATTCTGCATAAGTGTTGATTAGAGAGATGATGTTCCCCCTTATGACAGCCAACCTTGCTATTCTGATTAATAGTAATGCAAATTAAATTGTTTACTGTTAGAATTCTTCTTGCCTCCATTATTTCTCTAAGTATTAATTTAGTATTTTTTTTTTAGGATTGTTATATAAAATTGTTTGACTGGTAGTAGTCTAGTGGTGGAAGAGTCTGGTCCAATTTGGGATGGCTGTTCCAGTTGATATCCTGATCACAGACCTACTGATTATTCTTGAGTATCTCTCAGGTGGTTCTATTCTGAAAGTAAGAATTCAAGCTTTAGTCTTTTCAAAACTAGTGTGCTTTGATGAAATGCTCTGGGTTTGACTTGGAATATGTATGTGGGGAGGATTCACTTGCCTAATCTAGGCCTCTGGTGCCAGTTTAGATGGTATAATGTGTCCTTGCCACTTTAGAATGACAAGGATCGCCTGCATCCTGTGTCATGTCTGCTGACCCCATGTGGACGACACATTCTGAAGTGTCTCAATGGTACTAGATGCCTGTTCTTAAGCACCTGAATTGATGTCTTTGTGTCAGAAACATTTCTAATGAACTCTGTGTCAGTGTAAAAGCTTGTGATATTTCTTAGAGGAAAAAATACTTATTTTGAATGTAATGCTGTTCATAAGAACTCTGAATTGCTGGTCCCAAGTTCTGTCTTGGTGATAGGCTTCAGCAGGGATTAGAAAATCTCAAATTTATCAAGTGAGAAGAAAAAGGTATCTACCTCTTTGAACAAGTTAGTGCTTTGTAATGAGCTCATGTGGCATGAGTTCACATAGAGGTGGTGTATGGTTGCTTTCCTATCTATGAGATGTAGTTGACTCAGGATCGGAAGATGACAGTCAGGATTATCTAAATTGCTTATGAGTTAAAAGTGAAGGACTTTGTTTTTAAGCTCTGATTACAGCAGTTAATGTGCAGGAGAAGTAGTTTTAGAGATATATTTCATTTTTAGCATTCGTTGGTATTTAGATTTTTCATAACAGTCCATAAATCTCTTTGGTTTTATTTTTTAATTTTTTCTTCCCTTAAGTATGCCATGTATTTCTCTTGTTTGCTTATGTCTTCCATATGCTTAGAACAACTTTTCTGACAGCCTGTGTTGAACCCTTTCATAAAATAATTAATTTTATCTGCATTGTAGGGCATTTCACTCTACACACTGATTTGGAGTTCTGTTTTAAATTTGTGAATGATGTGAGCCACGCAGAGCTGTGCTTACAGCAGGCTAGCATGAGGCAGAGAACCACATGCCCTTAGGAAACTCTTTGTTCACTTTGGCTTTAAGAAGTAGTTTAGAGAGTGTTAGTTTGTTCTGAGAATGAAAACCCTGTCAGAACTTAGGAAATTTCTTTCCAAACTGCAAGTCCTCAAAACTAGTTTAGAATTTTTAGTATTTTTTCATTTTTAATGAAACTAACAATGAAAACTTTCATTTAAAAAAAAAAATAGCACTGCTGATCAGTGGCAACTTTCTCAGTGCTACCCTTCCAACTAGAGCAGGAGAATTCAGGCTCTGCCATACTCTTCTGTAGCAACAACTAAAACTTAAGACTCTTAATACCTCCAAATATTAACTGTTTGGGAACTGTACGTCAGGGAAGTCTGGGGCAGGGAAAGGAAGAATGGTTAGCATGACCAGTACTGTTAGTCAGATATTGTTACCTGTATTTGCTAATCTTGTTTCCATTTATTTTGCTGGGGTTGAATGCTGAAACCTTCCTATAGTGATGTGAGACAATAGAAAGATTTTGTTGTTGTTGTTTTATTTTGCATTGTATGTAAGTTAAGCATATTACAATTTAAAATCACAAATTACAAACCAAGCATACTGCAGGTTAATAAAACCCCAACAAACAACTGTGTTTTGTAGGTAATACAGCTTCAGCAAGTTGTAGGGTTTAGGAATGAAGATATTTGTTGTAACTAAGATTGGAATTAAACGAGGTTTTTTTAAGGGTAGGCAGTCATAGTGGTTTCCTCCTGTTTTGACACATGAAGAGTTCTAGCTGAGGAAGTGGTCTAAGTTGCACATTCTGCTCGACTTTGGAGATACTTTGATAGTTAAAGGAGTGGGTGGTGCTAAATGGCAAACTTCTTGAGTATGGAACACTGAAGTTTCATGAAGAGATGAAGAATGAAAGGGGTGAGTTTAAGAATGAGAGAACAAACAAGTTAGAGCAAGCTGTGGTTGCTCTGCAAACTAGCATATTTTTTACTGAATAATACTGAGTGCTGCAAATCAGGTTGGGTTATTACTGTCAATTGTACTAAGGAAAAAATACTGGGAAATAACTAAGTATTTGGTATGTTCCTCCTGACTAGTCCACTATCAGTGATTTGGAGGAGTTAGATCTGTAAAGCTTTTGCTTTCCTCCTTGACTGTCTAATCACACAACTGCTGATTTAGATATGTTTGGGTTTTCATTTTTATGTAACTTTAAAACAGTTTACCAACTACCAATCATAGCAATTGAAACTCCAGTTTTATCTACAGAAATTGAAATGGGCTCACCTATTTTAGTAGTAAGACAATTATTTCAAAGCTGGCAAGTATCAGAAGTGTCTAAAATACTGGAATGATTTTAAATACTTTCAGTTAGAATTTCTCTTTTATCTAATGGATATTTAATCTAGTACCTCTAGTTGCGAGAGCATTTGGGTTTTGGAACTGTATTTCTGTGACATTACTGCCTTGGCTCTGTAGCACTGCTGTTTCTAGTATGTTGTGACACACTATAAGATATTTTCAGGACTAAGTGCAGTTTAAGTGTGTCAGAAAATACAAAATCCAGTGATGTTGGAAAGAGGGGGGGTTTTTGTTTGTTTTTTAAATGATTGGAACTAATGTTAAAGTCAGTCTTGGTGAAATGTAATTGGTAGCAACAGACTAACAGGCAAAACATTTGTCCTTTCCTGTATTTGCTTAAACCTAGGGTACATGTTTATGAGGAAGTGGAGTTGTTCAGGGTACCTGTATCCTTATTTTGTTAGGCTGATCTAGCTGAGCTTCACTGCTGTGTAAATTCCAGCTTCATATTGTTGCAATATTTGGAGGAGTATTTTTATGATTAAGGCTATAAGGGACAATTCTGATTGCTCTATGTGGACAGATTCTAGACTTGCATTCTGTAATAACCTCATACTGCCCAATAACTAATGGATAAACTAGGCACTCTGTAAAGAGAGTTCTGTCCCACTTACAGTGGAGGGGATAATGAACATTCGTTACTTCCATCATTGATTTGACTGTCTAGGTAGTCTCTATTTTTATGTGCTTTTTTTATATGATCACTTTCTCATTGAGCAACTCTAAACAAGAAGTAAGCTAGCTATTCTGAAAATAGGTGATCGGGGTCTCTTTCACTAAATACAGAGTTACTATGAAAACAGATCTTCTGGTTAAATTGTTGTATTTCCTGGGAAGGCCAGAGGTATCGGATTATTTGAAAGTTGTAAATACAACAGTAGGTTTGGCCTTATATATTCCAGGTAGTAGGGGGAAAATATGTGAAAAGTAAAAATTTGTGGTATCCTGGAAAAGCAGAGTTTGATATTATAGATCACAGGCTATGTCTTCAAAAGAAATTATAATGCACAATACGAGCAGTTGAGCCCTTTGCTTTCTTTATCATACAGACTTTGATGAAGATAATTTACAACTTAACAGTTTTTATTTTTCAAGATTGAAAATGTTCTATCACAGAACAAAAGGAACAATTTAATTTTTTATTGTAACTGCAGAATTTTTTTTAAACTGTTTTTAACAATTTTTCTTTTTTTTGCTTACCAAATTATGTGCTTTTAGAACAACTCTGCTTATTATTAGAAAAAAGGTACATTTGTCACTCTCAGTTGATAGTCTTCAGGCAAACATTTCTTCTGTTTGCATTAGATAAACTGAAAAATGTGGGGGAATATTAATAGAAATGGGCAGCTGGACTGTGAATAGCATAACATTTTCGGTTTTTGTCAATCATATTTAGGCTTGATCGTCTCTTTATTTTACTGGACACCGGTACAACACCAGTAACAAGAAAAGCAGCTGCACAGCAACTTGGGGAAGTAGTGAAACTGCATCCTCATGAACTGAATAATCTCTTATCTAAAGTAAGCATTTTTCTTTCAGTACTTTAATGGTGAGAATAAAAATAGTTTAAAGGGGCATGGGTTCCGTGAGAAGAAGAAAAAGCATAGTAGTCTTGCGTTCTCCAGAAATTGGAGACTCAAGAAAATTAGACTACTTCTGTTAAGCCTGCTGTTTTGTCAGCCTCTGGAATGGTTACATAAGTGAGGTTTCACTTTGCATTCAGTATTGATATTCAATGTTTGCTCTAAGTTCAGATTTTCTTCTATAAAGAGAAGCTCTACTGCCTTATAAAAATTTCTGCTCCTGCCTTTAAAGATTGTTACTTGTGTGATACAGCATTAAAAATATAGGAGGTTGCTTGTCTTTAAAAGGGCTGAAAAATGGAAAGATATTTCCATTAATTTGAGACTTCAGTCTGGCCAAGTCTAGTAAAACCACCAAAAATAGTCTGTATCTGACAGCTGGAGATGGCTGAGTGACCTCAATTCTGTTCTTATGGAACAGGTGCCCTCACCACAATTGATGGTATCAACAGAGTGGCCGAGCAATCATGAATATCAAACCACTTTCAGAGAAAGAAATAGTTTTTCCAGATTTGAGACATAGTGGTAAATTAGTTTAGAAGAGCATATGTTGAGCTAAATTTGTTTTTGTTGTTTTGAATGTTGTCTTAATCCATAGCATTAAAAGTAAGTGTGTTTTAATAGAGCATAACAGCTGGTGGATTTTCTGAAAGTACATTTTAAGCAAATATTTATTTATTAATCTCTCCTTAAAGGTGTTAGTGTATTTAAGAAGTACGAATTGGGATACTCGTATTGCAGCTGGCCAGGCTGTTGAAGCAATAGTGAAAAATGTACCTGAGTGGAATCCAACTCCAAGATCAAAACAAGGTGCTGCTTAAATGAATTATGTAGAATTCATTGTTTGTTTGATGCAAACTGTCATATGAGACTTTTCAAGGCAACTGTGTTATTCTGGTTTTTTGTGAGCATAGACTTTTTTATATGCATGGACTGTAGTAAACCTCTTTGGCTTTAGAGGTTCATACTCAATTACAATGATGTACCTGACCTTTGTTTCTTCTAAGATTCCTGTGCTTGTGCTCTGTACCCTCATAAAGCTTTTATAAATAAAAGGAATAATAACTAGTAAAATGGCAAAACTTTTAACCAATCAACTTTGTAATGATATTTTGCAGACACTCTTTTTTTCTTCCCTGTTCCCTTGCTCAAAGCACCTTTCTGAGGGAGGTGAAATGGCAGCTTGCTGAAGTCTATTTTGTTTGTACTCACTTTGCTTCTGAAATTGTCATGTTAAGGATGTTAGAGTTGCTTTTATTGTCAAATTACAGACCTATTGTCAGTGATTTTGTCTAAACCTGTTGGCACTGTCTGTGGTCACAACCTTATGTGGCATAGGTTCTGGAAATTCACTGTTTTAAAAACAAACAAACAAAAAAAAAATCCCCCCAAAACAACACCAAACAAAAACACCAAAACAACAAGAAGAAAGCTCATATCTGTTTTGAGGTGATCTCATATTTGTTTCATTCAGTGCCTTCTAGGTCTGTTGCTATAGAATTTGACAAGCAAGTTCTGCATTTACCTTATCCACTGCCTTTATGATTTTTGTAAACCGTCATATTTGCTCTCTTCCAGCAATTTTTCTCCACATTGAAGAGCTGCAGTCTCTTCAGTCTTTCCTCACAAGACAGCTGCTTTTTCTTTTAGATAACTTTTTGTCCTTCTCTGTGCTTTTTCTTACTCACGTCCTCCTTGAGATGCACAGAACTGCACACAGTGTACCTCCATCTCTCGAGTACTGATATTTATACATGGTGGCAAAATGATGCACTTTGTCTTGTTCTCAGTGCCCTTTCTGATGATGCCCAGTACTTACTTGGCTATTTTGGCTGTCACTGCCCAATAAGCTGGTGAATACAGAAAACTGTCAGAAGTGCCTCCAAGATCTTTATTGAATGTTAGCTGCCAGTTCTCAATTTGGTGTTGTATAGGCATGGTTTAGGTTATTCATTTTGCACTGTATCTGCGTCTTTTGCCCATTAGTCTGTTCTGAGAGTCCTTCTTGGATTCCTTAGTGCCATTGTGACTTTTGGTTACCCAAAAGAGCTTAGTGTCATCTACATGCTTGGAGAAGAGTGTGTAGTGAAATCTCCTTCCCATTGCTGAAGACTGATAGAATTCATGGCAACACTGATCCGTGAAGGACTCCAAAGCTAACTTTTATATGTCTTTAACCAGCTTTCACTCTGCAAAAGGATGTTTTCTCCAATTCTGTGGTAACTTAGTTCCTTCATTTTTTTATATGAAACCTTGCCAAAAACTTTTGAATATATTATATCCACTGGATCCTCTCTATCCACTTGTTGGAGCTCTTTAAGGACATTGATAATCAGGTTAATGAGAGGGGTTTTTTTTTCAGGAGCCATTCTGACTCCCAGTAAGTCACACTTATCCATATACTTAATAACCTTATTTATAGACTCTACTATCTTACCAAGGATAGAAGTTAATTTCACCAGTCTAGTTCCAAGAATTACTTACAGCACTCCTTTTGTACATGGAAATTGGGCAACCTGTCAGTCTTTGAGTACAGCAGCTGTTTTGAATGATGGGTTACATGCATTGTCCAGTTCTTGCATATCTGCCTATCAGATATGAAATTGAAAAGGTAATTATGGGTGTTTGAGAAAAAGGTGCCATTTAACAGGGCTAACTGGCTATGCAGACATTTGTTTCTTTTATTTCATTTAAAATGTTTGATGTAGTAGTCAAATACACGTTTTACAGTAGTCTGGTTGCATTTAGGTTCTTAGGCTTGCTATAAATCACTTTTCTTTTTGTATATGTGTAATGAAATGTTAACTTTTTCTTCAGGTCTGAAGAAATGTGGGTGGTGTTTATTTTATAATGTTCTGTGTGCACTTATTCATTCTACTGTAAATGAACAAGCTTTCATAAATATGTGTGTGTGACATGGAACACACCAAACTAAATGCTGTATTTCTTGTAGGCAGCAGTTGTATTTATACTGCTGGTTGCAATTCAGGATGTGAGCATGCTGGATCATGTAGGAATATGGCCAGTCTTTTTGAATGCTAAGCTGCACATGACTAGGAGCCACAAAACACACTAATCTTGAGGGGAGGGGATAGTTTGGAAGTGAATTCATAACCAGGAAATAAGACATCTTGTGAGGAACAGATCTCTTCTATATCAGTATTGAACTGTACTGTACCTGCCACTGGATTTGAGAAGAGCTGATAACTAGTCTTCAGCAGCCCTTGGTAGCTGACTTTCTCCCATACCTGTTAAGACCACTCTCCAGTTTCCATACCAGGGATGCTTGGCTGTTAGTGATATGATATAGTGTTGGCATGATAATTGTTTGAACTATTTGTGAGCCATATGCAGTTCAAACTGCAAGTTGGCCATATGTGTACAGAGAAGACCTAGTGGTATGTCAATGTCCAGGATTTTAAAAAGCTAAATTTATCAAGGGAAAAACATTAAAATTCTTTTCTAATCAGTAAGTGTGATAAGTGAGCTTTTTCAGTCTGTCTTTATGAAACAGAGCCTTTACACTTTGAATCAAAATGCTGTATGTCTGATGATTCCTTTGGAGGAAAGAAATTATTTCTTCCTCTTTCTCTTGCTTAATCTTCTGTCAGAACTTTGAACAAAAATTTCATCACATTGTCCTTAATATTATTTTCAATGTCCTATCTAGAACCAGGCTCCGAAAGTCCTATGGAAGACTCACTTTCAACAGATCGGTTGCGTTTTGACAGATTTGATATATGTCGATTGTTAAAACATGGTGCATCTCTTCTTGGATCTGCTGGTGCAGAATTTGAAGTCCAAGATGATAAATCAGGTATATCTTTATATTTTACTTGCAGACAAGAAAACTTAACTGATTTGAAAAAGTTTGTTGTGCCAGTATTATGAGTCTAGTCATCCATGGTTTCTCAGAATGGTAGGAAATAATGGAATAAAATATCCCCCAACATAACTGGTTTGTATTATCTTTCTCAAGTTAAACAATTTTTTTAGGGTGTGTATATTGTTTGGTTTTTTCTCTTATCAGAATTAGTATGTGTACGGGGGGGAAGAGGAGAGTGGAAACCAGAAAGAGGGAGCAGAAAAAGCAATATTAAAGGCTTCTGTAGAATTTCTGTAGACTTTTTTTAAGAGGTGCAGGAACTACCACCACTTGTTCTTCATTAAAACAGTTCCCAAATATAGCAGTAGGATGAGGCTTATTTAAAAGCTTGAAGGTTTCAAGTATAGTAAGATTACATGAAAAATGCTGGCATAAAACTGTCAAAGTTGGAAGGTAAATATCAGTGCCTGTGTGATGTCTTTTGTTTCAAATGACTTGTCTGATACCTTTCTGCAACTTTTTAGCTGAGAGTTGGTTTATATCAGTGTAATGGTGTCATGGTTTAACCCCAGCCAGCAACTAAGCACCATGCAGAAAAAGGTAAAACTTGTGGGTTGAGATAAGAACAGTTTAATAGAACAGAAAGGGAGAAACTAATAATAACAATAATAAAATGGCAATAATAATAATAAAAGGATTGGAATATACAAAACAAGTGATGCACAATGCAATTGCTTGCCACTTGCTGACCAATGCCCAGTTCCCAAACAGCGATCCCCCCTCACGTCAGCTCCCCCCCCAGTTTATATATTGGGCATGACATCACATGGCATGGAATACTGCTTTGGCCAGCTTGGGTCAGCTGTCCTGGCTGTCTCCCCTCCCAACTTCTTGTGCCCCTCCAGCCTTCTTGCTGGCTGGGCATGAGAAGCTGAAAAATCCTTGACTTAGTCTAAACACCACGTAGCAACAACTGAAAACATCAGTGTGTTATCAGCATTCTTCTCATACTGAATCAAAGATGTAACGCTATACCAGCTACTAGGAAGAAAATTAACTCTATCCCAGCTGAAACGAGGACAAATGGCATTGAATTACTTCAAGATTTGTTTTTTTGCTATTACTGTACTTTCCTGCTCTAATTCCAGTCCATCTTCCAGTTTCTGCACCAGATGAAATGATGCTATAGATAAGAATCTGCTCTGACTGCATAGCCCTGATTCACTTGTTCCCTGTGTGATGTGTTCTGTGCAGTGTACACAGAAGATCGCTAGCTCAGCAAGGAACAGAACCTATGGCTCCTGACACTTAAGCAGTATCCTGTCTGTTAAGCCTCGCTGCTATTTTATTGTCTGCCATCTTTTATGCTAGGTTAATAAGGTGTTGTACAAGTTTCATCTCTTTAAACCCTACCTGTTCAGAAATCAAATAGATGGAATAGGACACTTCAGTTCACAGAAGTCTGATATTTATACCAGTGTTGTATGATTGCATGTAAAAAATTTTATGAATGAAAATAATAAAAAATGTAGTAAAAAAAGAAAATTAAACTAAAAATAGCTTTAGTTGCTGCTTTTTTAACTGGTGGGAAAATGTACAAAGGCTGCTTTCTCTTCTGCATTTTGTAGCAGCTTTCCTTTTCAAATAAGTAGCCAATGTGAATGGAGGTAAAGCAAGTTAAATAATCTTTGGAATTACCAGTCTTTGACACTTTTTCCTAAGACAAACTTGTGAAAGGAAAAATATTTTCTAGAGAATAGAAGTTGTTTGTATTTTTTTGCTTGTTGGTTAAATGCAATTTAAAAAAAAAAAGTTTATTGGTATAGATATGATTAACTACTAATTACTACTCAACCTGGTGTATACTCCAGAATTCTGCCAATATTGGTCACCTACTTAAAAGTTTATGTGCAGATATTTGACAAAAAAAACCCCCAGTCTCCTGACTTGTTTCCATACTGCACAGGTAAAAAGAGTGAAGTCTGACAGCCCTACAAGCTACAAGTTTTGGATTACTTGGAGGGTTTATTCTACTCAGGCACCAAAATCTTCTATTTTTTATGTAAATGTGGGTGCTCCCAAAGTCTAGGTGTTCAGTAATTGAAGTGTTGAAGCTTCACAATGTTTTTGAGGTAGCTTCTACTAACTTCTTAAATGAGCCTTGCTTGACACATGAAGCTTGAGGATAAGAATGTTAACAGACTCCAGCACCCTAGGAAAATGATGCTTATGCTTCAGTCTACATTGCCATCAGGAGTTAGTTTGGTTAGAAGGAAAGGAGACACCTGGGTCTGGTGCATTTTACAAGGAAGAATATTTTTGAAGAAAATAGGTTCAGAGTCAGCCTAGCTCAATATAGGATATTGGATTGAATGTCATTTGACGGATTTTATTGGTGGTTGTTAATTCTTAGGTCTGTGTTTCCCAACAGAAAATAAAGTTTAGGAGAAAAAGAAACCTTTAAAGAAAAAAAGAAACAAAACCCACCAGACTGCCAAAATCAACAGATCCTACAAGGATGCATGTGCTCAATAAAAAAGCACTAGTTCTTGAATCAGTTGCCAGATTTATTTTTTAAAGTGCTAATTTGCTCCTTTCAAAGTGTACTTTCCTAAAAATTCGGGGAAAACTTGTTTTATTACTTCTGTAGACTGTGTAATTTAATTTTGTGAATTTAATGAATAATGAGCTATTTTCTGCTTAAAAATTGATCACAGTTTAAGTACTAGTGTAGCTCCAGCAGCAGCAAAAGTCTTCCTAGGAATCAGTGTGATTTGGTTTAAAAGATCGTATTGATGTATTAGCCAAGTACAACTTAATTCTGTAACTTTTGGCTTTCTTGTGTTGTTTCATTGAGCAAATCTTCAATAATACATCTGGTTGGAAATCTGACACATCTTCCCTTTTTTAAAAACTTTTTTTAAGGTGAAATTGATCCTAAAGAGAGGATAGCGCGACAGAGGAAACTGTTACAAAAGAAACTTGGCTTAGATATGGGTGCTGCAATTGGGATGAATACTGAAGATCTGTTCAATGATGAAGATCTGGACTATTCTCCTTCTTCAGTTTCACTAGTAAACAAACAACCTGTAGGTAAAACCTCGGGCTGTTTGACTGCAAGGAATAATACAGTGGGTTTGCTTTATTTGTGCTTCTGCAGTTATAATATTTATATTTTGAGTCTGATGATCAATGTCTAATATGGTATGCTTTGGCTTCCTGAATTCTTATGCCCCATAGTTGCATATTAGTATTATTTGATGTCAAACTATTGCTCTGAGTTTGAAATGGTGGAGGGTTGGGGAAGTTGAGAGCAATGTGAGTTTGAGGATTTTTCGGGACCTTCATTGTAAGAACAGCTGACAATGAATAACTTCTCTTTCAGACTCTTCAGGCTGCTGAGTTAATTGACTCAGAATTTCGAGCTGGTATGAGCAGTAGACAAAAGAATAAAGCCAAAAGAATGGCTAAGCTATTTGCAAAGCAAAGATCCAGAGATGCAGTGGAAGCTAATGAGAAGAGGTATAATAGTGAACTGGCTTGCTTTTATGTCAGTTAAGCTGGGATTGTGATTTGATTTATGTGTTGAAAAACTTTCTACAGTCTTTGCATCTTAGTCTTTTATGTGCTAATTGTGCTGATGATAAAAAGCTTGCATGCCGTACTTATTCCCAGTAGAGCTTTGTTAAGGACCTAGCTTCATAGGGATCTTGAAGTAATGGGATGCCACAGTTAATTTTTGGTTCGTTCCTGTTATTAAATACAGCTTGAGAATAGTGCATGAAAATGGGGGATTTAAGAAGATAAGCAATAACTAAAAATTTCAGATATAACTTTCTGATGCATGCTGTGTTCCTCACTGTAGTTTATAGTGATATATTGTACCTACTGTGTTCATAACAAGCAGTAAACAAAATTCTTTCCTCAATTTTATTTAAGAATTTATTTCTTGCAAAGGGTTAAGAAGGATTGCCAATTTGGGACAGCATTCTACTGTCTCCTCACTGAACTTTTTACACAAACTTAACTATTTTGCGTATTTCACAGTGTTAAACCTCTTTGTTTTGTATTCTTGTCACACTTTGTTGTATCTGAAAACTTCAGTTGTAGAAGTAATTACTTCCCCTAAAGCATACTTTCAGTTCATAAACTTATACTTGTTCCTTCTCAGCAACGATAGCACTGATGGGGAACCAGAAGAAAAGAGAAGAAAAGTTGCAAATGTTGTCATCAACCAGCCTGCCACAGACTCAAAAACATTGGTAGAAAATGCTCCGGAAGAGGTATGATGTATTGTTCTGCTGTTAGCAGGAGTGATCATTCAGTTTCTTAGAGTAATGTAAACCAAAACTCCTTTATGCTCCCAAATTCTTTAGTTATTTTAGCATTAAGAGAAGTGGAGTAAAGAATGCTGTTGCCAGCTTACTTTTATATGTAGTGAAGCAAATGAGCTTCAAACTGTATA
Organism: Harpia harpyja; assembly: GCF_026419915.1. Lineage (NCBI taxonomy): Eukaryota > Metazoa > Chordata > Aves > Accipitriformes > Accipitridae > Harpia > Harpia harpyja. The sequence goes on along the minus strand of NC_068949.1, from coordinate 28,878,815 downwards.
TAGCATTGAGGAAGAAAACACATGTAATCCATCGGTAGCAGTTTGACCCAAATGAACCTGAGTATGTGGATTGCAGGTGTCAGACCTGGTTATTAAACACTAAAACTGTGCTAAACACTTAGATGATAGGATTACACTGGGCCATAAATAATTTGATCTAAATGTTCATGTACACTTTATTTAATCTTTGCCTTACTTTAATTAGGCTTAATTTAGAATTAAGTTCTATCTTTAGTAGTTGAAGAGTTAAACAATTACCTTAGTCTTAGAAAAACTTGCATTTGTTTCAATAGACTGAAAAGCTGAAAATTTTTAAGAAATGCTATGCCAGAATACAAATGGTACATAGACATTTATTTGAAGAGACTTTAAATTGATTAGTCTGTATTCTGCAAAAAGAAGATTTTTCCAGACATAGGTTAATAATTAAATTCTTATTTGCAAAACAATGATTGGAAAATGAATTTGAGAGATTAATGATAACTGCAAGCTGAATAGCTGCTGGTTGCTAGCCTTTCAAATGCTTTGTGTTTGTGATGGTGTGAACTTAATAATACTAGTATCATAATTTCCTTTCCACAGCCATGTCAGTTTCCTTGTGGAAATTTTGGGATTAGTGGATATGCTTCTCGTTTTCAAAAATGTGGAATGTGTTTTGAAAAGGGTGGTGTTTATTACTGGATTAATTGACCCAATTTGATTATGTAGTGTAATTTCAAATTGAGACTTACCTATTATGTTCTTTAAAGGCAAAGTTCATAAATTTAAAGAATCACTCGGGAGTATAAGAAACTTTGCTTAATTTTCTGCCTTAGTGTGGTTCCTAAGGGGAGGCTGAATTCCAGAACAGCAAAATGAATTACCATAGAGAAGAGGTTACCCTACTAACAGACAAACTTCATAAGCTTTTTAAAAGATCCAGTACCAATCAGCAAAGTTTCTAAAGTGTGGAAAAAGGCTGGTTGTTTTCTTAATTCTGTCCAGTGACAAAGAAAAATACTTAAGCTTTTGGAGGTGTTTGTTATTTTCACCTAAGTGGAATACAATATAAAAAGTGTTCACCTGATCTCTTTTAATCTTGTACTTAATTTTTTTATGAATTTAGGCAAATGAATGGCCTCTGGAAAGCTTTTGTGAAGAGGTGTGCAATGATCTCTTTAACCCTTCTTGGGAGGTAAGACGTATATGCAGTGTCTAAGGTGTAACTATAGATTTAAAGAAAGGCTTCAACAGAAGCACAAAAATTTTATGTGTAGGTCTTAAGAACATTTTGCTAGATATCAAAAATTACATCAATCATAAAAACAGATTACATAGCCAAGTCAAATCTGCTTTTAGAGAACAAGTTTTTTGAGAATTGTTTAAAGGGGAAATGAAAACAGATGTGTAATGTATACTCAAGTGGAGAGTGGGAAAGGTATGGAAAGCAGTGATAAGTGATAATTCTGGAAGTATTGAAATACAAGCAAAACAAAAGCACATGAATTGATGGTCAAAAAGACTAAGCAATTAAAACAGGCTTGGATTCGTCAAGAGTTTGAGGAATATCGTGAGTTGCTGACAACAGTGGCATGTTTGTCTAATGCTAAGCTAGTAGAAAAGGAGGGGGAAGATCCTTTGGTAATAGGGGGTAGGCTACAAATCATTAGTTCTCTTCATTTATAAAAATGAACTTTTAACTTTTTTTAGAATGATAGTAAATACCAACTACAAAAACTATTTTTTTTTTGTTGCCTAGACAACTTATTTTCAAGATTCAAACCCTGTTCTGCTCATGCTTTTATTCAGTCCTTATACTGTTTTCCACAAACTTTGATATCAATTCTAAGCAAAAATATGAAGTAGCTGACAATGGTCTTTCCTCCTTGAGCAGAAGGTGGAAATAACTTGTCAACTAACTTATAAAAATGTTGATCTTTTGAAAGAGTAAATGTTAACACCAACTGTAACATACTTAGGTATATCTGTAGCACAGTTTCAGTAATAGCAATTTGGCTCTGCCCATACTGACCTCAAACTTGGAAACACAGAGATAGATCATATGCAACTAGCACAATTATTTTGGGCCCAGAAAAAGGATAATTATATTTGTGTGGCACATCACTGCATCTGAGCTAATAAGCCTCACCTTATTTGAAAGCAGGCTGTTTGCATTTGAAGCCAAAGTTGACTTGTTTTCTGGAATGCAGACTTTCTCATAGCTTTCTTAGTACATTTGATATAGGGCGCATGCATCGTAATTAAGGAAGTCGATCAATATAGAATCATTATTACAGTATGTTCTGGATGAAAAACAGGTTAAACTACCTCAACATACATGTTTATAAAATGGTCCTCTGGCATATTTTTGCAAAGGCAGCTTGGATGACTAGTTCAGACTGCTTGCCCAGCTTATAGGCAGCTGAAGTCAGGCAAGATGAATCCTACTACTGCTGTTTCCTTTATACATTTGTCTGTCTTGCTGTTTTGTGTTTGCAGAAGCTGAGAAGTTAACTAGCAAAGTCTTCCCCTTTTGGCTTGTAAAAACTAGCTCATAAGCAGCCTTGGACCAAATAAACAAATGATTGGTGTATTGTGAACAATTAAGATTCTAAGACTAGGTGCTCTGGCTGATTTTTATTGGCTTGCTTATAGATTTTATCAGCAACCACTGAGCTGTACATATGGGCACATGTATGCTTGCATTTCATCTAAGATATTCTGATTAAGGGAGAACCTACCAACTACTCAGTTCTAGTTGTTACTATCATGAAATGAAATACAATATTTTTTCTGCTAGCAGCAAGCATGTGTATAAAATGCCCTTTAAAAAAAGAAAAGGAGCAAGTTCTGCTCTGACCTATGTAAAGACCTCTCAATGAAAACCTGGTTCAGAACTTTGCTTTTGCAACTTTCTGTATATCTATTGAGTGGGCTTTTCTTGTTTAGCCAATTACTAGTCCAGTTACATATCAAAAATATGAGAAACAGGTGTGCCTGTAGCACATCTTTCTACTGGTCTTCTGTCATTTCCAAAACTCTTCCTAGTGTGTTCAGCTGTTCATGTTTGGGAACATACAAGTGGCTATAATTTGCTTTCCCATATCACTTGTTCACTTATTTTTTTTTAATGTTTACCCAAGCAAGGCAGGTTTGTAAGCTATGCAGAACAGTAATTCTCAGAAATTTGTTTTGCAGACCCCAAAATATTCAGTGGGAATCCAAACTCTGTTTAAAAAATAATAGTTGTAGAGAAATACATAATATCAAGAGAAATATAAAGTGTTGAAGAAATACAAGCAAGAATACTGCTTTTCTTTAGCTTATAAACTTACTAAAAACAGTAATATCTTCTAGTTGCTCTTTCTTTGAAAACTAGTGAGGTAAAACTAAATGAAAACTGTCTTTGGCTACATTACTGCAAATATGGTAACAATATCTTCCGTGTTAGAAAATAGAAACAGTTCTTAATTACTTCTGTCCATAAGCTGGCAAATACTTAAGAAAAAAACAGGTTGGTTTTAGGCAGATAAGTATTTAAGTATATGATTTGATCTAATAAAATACTACCCTTTCCCACAAGTCTTAAGTACCAGTAACTTTGCAGCACTTGAAACATCTCTATTAAGAATAAAGAAGTATTGTTTCAGTTATGCAGTGTTATTTTTATCTTCTGTTCCTAAACATTTAAAAATTTACTTTTTATTTCACTTTTCTAGGTTCGACATGGTGCAGGTACTGGACTGAGAGAGATACTTAAAGCTCATGGTAAAAGTGGTGGTAAAATGGGAGATAGCTCTTTAGAGGAGGTACGTTTTCAGTCATGTAGACTTAACATGTTACTTAAATGAAGTTTAGAAAACAGACTTAAAATACTTAAGCTTTGCAGGAGGTGCATGATCTGGAGGAATATAAACCATGAGATTTGTCTGATCAAATGATCTGGATGAAATCACTGTATGCACTGATGAAATATTTACATTCTTTTTAAAAGGGCTGTGCAAAAAACAATACTACTGTACAAGTAGCCATTAATATGTAGACTGAGTGTAAAGTTACTAAACACTAGCTTCCATACTAGAAAATACTGTTTTCAGGTCATGGTAAGGGTGTGCTGAAACAGAATTGACAAGTTGATTATGTAATTCTAGTGAAGTGTCTCAGACCATCTATTCTAGTCACTTAAATAGTAAGGTGACTTATTGATCTGCTTGCTTTGTTATTATGAGAAAAAGTATTTAAATAGTTTATCTAAAAGGAAAACACTTTTTTTTTTTAAATATCCCACAGTAGTAGCTTGTTTACTGATAGCAAATCTCATCCAGATTCATACTGACTTCCCTGCTGTAAAAGCAGCTGGGAGAGCTTGTGGTTTAGAGAGTGTTGAATAATGAGGAGATACACTTATCAAATGTAAATCAAACTACTTCAGCATACTTTGTGTATAGGGAAAGCCAAAGCTGCTATCTCTCCTTGCTTCCATATGGAGTAGTATTTGTTCCATAGAGATTGCGGGGTAGTAATAACACATGTTGCAATAATAAGATACTTTAAACAGTTTCTTAACTATTTATGGAAAGAGTATGTGTACTCCATGCTAGCTTCAAAGGCTTCTGTGCATGCTATATGCATTCTTTGACATGTATGGGAATATCAAATCCATAATATGATGAAAGTTTTATTCATTAAAATGATAGTTTTCAAGGGAAGTGGTGATCTAGTAGGCAAATAGTGGAGATGAGACAGATGATGTCTGAGCAGTTGCTTTTATGGGGCTTCTGCTCTGAGATTCAGAGCTACTGAGCTATTGGGTCTCTAATAAACAGAAACCAGAGCTTCAAGACAAGCTTGGTCTAAATTGCATTGTTAAATCTGGAGGAGATGTGGCTGAAAAGGAAGTTCCTTTCACTGGGTCTCCCACAGTGAAATACTGCTTCATAGTTCATGTTTATTTGTAAATATTCTTCAAACATGATTAATCAACTTTCTGTTTTGGGTTTGTGTGATGGGGTTTTGGTAGTGGGGGAGGGGGCTCCAGGGGTGGCTCCTGTGAGAAGCTGCTAGGAGCTTCCCTCACTCCAAGTTGGACCCGCCTCTGGCCAAGGCCAAGCCCATCAGTGATGGTGGTAGTGCCTCTGGGAGAATAGATTTAAGAAGGGAAACCTGCAGCAGAGAGGGGAGTGGAATATGAGAGAAACCCCTCTGCAGACACCAAGGTCAGTGAAGAAGGAGGGGGAGGAGGTGTGCCAGAGGAGGTGATGCCCCTGCAGCCTGTGGTGAGATGGCAGGCTGTCCCCCTGCAGCCTGTGGAGGTGAATGGTGGAGAAGATGGCCACCTGCAGCCTGTGGAGGACCTCATGCCAGAGGAGGTGGTTGTGCCAAAAGATGGCCGTGACTCCATGGGAAAGCCTGTGCTGGACCAGTCTGTGCCTGAAGGACTGCAGCCCATGAAAAGGACCCACACTGGAGCAGTTCATGAAGAACTGCAGCCCATGGGAAGGACCCACGTTGGAGAAGTTAGTGGAGGACTGTCTCCTGTGGGAGGGACCCCACGGTGGAGCAGGGGACGAGTGAGGAGTCCTCCCCCTGAGGAGGAAGGAGTGGCAGAGACAATGTGTGATGAATTGACCCCAACCCCCATCCCCCTGTGCCGCTGGAGGGGGGGAAGGTAGAGAAAATTGGGAGTGGAGTTGAGCCTGGGAAGAAGGGAGGGGTGCAGGGAAGCTGTTACAAAATCTAGTTTTATTTCCCATTATCCTGTTTTGATTTGATTGGAAGTAACTTAAATTGATTTTGGTTTTTCCCCAAGTTGAGTCTGTTCTTTGCCTGTGATGATGATTGGTGACTGATCCCTCCCCATCCTTGTGTCAACCTATTAGCTTTTTGTTACATTTTCTCCTCCCCATCCCACTGGGAGGGGAGGAGTGAGCAAGTGGCCTCATGGTGCTTTGTTGTCAGCTGGGCTTAAACCGTGACACTTGCCTAGGACACTTGCCTAGGACGTGTTGACATTAGTCAGTATAGATTATCTGAATGACCTTACCTTTGTGTGCTGTGTAGGGATAAAATTATTTGTGTACCTTACAAGGTGCTCTGTAGCCTTTTGATAAAGGTACTATGTGTTTTTTAAAAAAAATAAATCATGATGTTTCTAATAAGCCGGGTGAGCTGAATTAGTGCTGGCTATTTTACCTTGACTATCTGTGCAAGATGACTATATTCAGTCAATTTAAACATATGTTGTCATATCATAAATTTTAGCTAAAGCAAGCATATCAGAAATAATTTATGAATAAATATAGTCAAGGTGTTCGATTTTTCTCTTTTTACAGATGATTCAGCAGCATCAGGAGTGGCTAGAAGACTTGGTTATTAGACTTCTTTGTGTGTTTGCATTAGACAGATTTGGAGACTTTGTTTCAGATGAAGTAAGTTGTCTCTGAGTGAACAGGTAGATCAGCTATGCTTTGTACCATGCTACTGCATAGACCTGTTATAACTGCTCACAGATACTTATTACAAAGTAATTGATACATAAATTTCACCTTGTTGTATAGCAGTTTTGGTCATCTGACTCTAAGCATATGGGTTTCTTACTTCTGTATGAAATTTGACTTAGAATCTGTTTTATCATTTATCCTAGGTGGTAGCACCAGTACGTGAGACTTGTGCTCAGACTTTGGGAGTAGTATTGAAACATATGAATGAGACTGGAGTTCATAAAACTGTGGATGTTCTCCTGAAGCTGCTTACACAGGAACAGTGGGAAGTGAGACATGGTGGTCTCCTAGGAATAAAGTATGCTTTGGCAGTACGTCAGGTAATAACCTTCATGACAAATAGACCTTTGGAACAAAAAGCTCTGCTCAAAGTAGAAGGTGTGGCTGAACAATACATAGGTATGATAAAGCAAGCTTTGCTTGCACTGCAGTCTGAGGTGGGTTATAAGATGTGACTGCATTTTTATATTCAGTCTGCAGAAATCTGCAAGTGTATAGCAAACTTGTACTGTTGTAACTTGGTAAGTTACTTGCACAAAACATAAATGGAGGCTATGCTTGCCTGGTTTTGATGATACTTTAATGTGTGAGGTTAACAAGAGCTGAGTGCTGCAAGAGGTTTAGTCTATTCATGGTATTATTCTGCAAACACTGAGCTTTGTTTACACCAAAACTGAGCTGAGTTACAGCTCATTCAAATTTATAACTTAGGTTTTACTTCATGAATGCTAACTTACAATATTTAGATTATAGTCTTGGACCTGTAGCTTCTGTTTTATATAGCAAACAGGTTTATCCAGACAGAGTAATCTTAGTTGTTGGGACATTATATGCTTTTTAAGTTCAAAATGCTTTTGATCTTTTTGGCAGGACATGATCAACACTTTACTGCCTAAAGTCTTGCCTGCAATAATTGAAGGTCTCCAGGATCTAGATGATGATGTCAGAGCTGTTGCTGCAGCATCTTTAGTACCAGTAGTGGAAAGCCTGGTTCAACTTCAATCTCAGAAGGTGACTGAATTGTTTTCCATCAATTCTGATTGAAAAGTTCACTTTTGGTCTGAGTGAAGAAAATAATGCTTAGAGACAGCACTTGGATTTTCCTTTTTTTTTTTTAACGATAACCTCTTCTGCTTATTTGTGTAGGTGCCTTTTATTCTTAATACCTTGTGGGATGCACTTCTGGAGTTGGATGACTTGACAGCTTCCACAAACAGTATCATGATCCTTCTTTCTTCCCTTCTGACTTATCCTCAGGTCCGCAAATGCAGGTAACTTTTTAATCATTATTGCTTCAGTATTGCAGGTTTGACCGTCCAGTTATTTTCAAATTGGAATAATCAAAGTTGCTTTCAAATCATATGCCAAGGAGATGCTTAATTTAAATCAGTATTTTAATTTTACTCTTCCTTAAAGCGAAGGTTAGGACAGTGCTTCTATTTTCATTACATTAGTAAAAGGCAACAAAATACTTAAAAGGTACTAGAAGTTGTTTATATGTGACTTTTTTTTTGTCCCCTCTCTCTGCATTCATCTTGGGTGAATACTAAAATAGTAAAGGATATCAGCTACGCTCATATGGTGGTCCTGCCCACAAACTTCTTGTCTGCTCCTTGTTGACAAACTCCAAACAAGAGAGCAAAATATGTACATTAAAACATGTGCATGTGCCTGTGGAACTTTGCTATTGGAATAGTTCTAAAGAAAGCTACAATCTTGAAAATGCACATCAATAGTACAACCAGTAATTCTGTGACTAAAGACAATGCCTAGTTCCTCTGTTTGGGACTCTGTCAAATTAAAGGAATTGCATGTTAGTATGTTAACATTTTTCATAATATACATGGTAAACTCACAGCATCTGCACTCAAGGTAGATGCTTTACACATCATACCTTTCTCATCCTATATGATTGTCACTGCTGAAGCTGGTTTTTGCCCAAATCCAAAATTAAGAATGAAGTTTTTTCACTAATGCCATCTTTAATTCAGCATGTACTACTTGCATCAGTTGATGTGCAAGTTCATGCACAAAAGATCCAAGCTTGTTTTTAATTATTTCTAAACTCATAAATGCCTAATAATAAATTCAAAACATAACTAAAAAAAACTTTTTTCTAAATAGTTGAACAAAGCCCAAAATATAATGCAGGAAACAACACGGTAAAAATACATACTTGAATAGACTAGTTCTTTATACCAGTAAGAAAAAACAGTATTTTCCTGAAAAAAGTTACTGATTTGAACTATTTTAAATGTTTGAGCTGTAGTAACTTGATCCTTCATTTAAAATCACCAAGCATATGCAATAATACTTTTCTTTTTTAAAATGCTTTCTTTTGGATAAAACTTTGTAACTGAGGATAAACAAAATTAACTTAGCTCTGTGTGTTTGGTTTTTTTCCCCTGTCACTGCCTCTACATCTTCCCTTCATGTACTAGTATTCAGCAATCACTCACAGTTTTGGTCCCACGTGTGTGGCCGTTCTTGCATCATACTATATCTTCTGTGCGAAAAGCAGCACTGGAAACGTTATTCACGCTGCTGTCTACCCAAGACCAGGTAAGAATTAGTTATTAGTGTTTTACTGGGATACACATTGGAATCTGCTTGATCATATGATATCCTTGTTTCAGAGCTCTTCAACATGGCTGACTCCAATTCTGCAAGACATGTTGAGGCACATATTTCAATTTTGTATCTTAGAAAGCAACCAAGAAATTCTGGATCTTATTCACAAGGTATTTGCATGACTCATGACCTAGATACATAGTGTTTGTGTATCCTATTCTTTTGTATCCTCTGCACTTTTGTGCAGATAAAGAATAGTGTGTTCATGTTACTTATTTTGTAGTTAGTCTATGTGATGCTTTACTATAGAGTGAAGGAGAACAGGATGGTTTCTACAGTTTATCAGCACGTATATGATCTTACATAGACCACATAGAAATTTGTTGTGATTTCCACTATGGTTCTTTCCCAAGGTATGGCTGGAACTGTTAAACAAGGCATCTGTACAGTATGTGGTTGCAGCTGCTTGTCCATGGATGGGAGCCTGGCTCTGCTTAATGATGCAGCCGTCTCATTTGCCCATTGACTTAAACATGTTGCTAGAAGTAAAAACCAGATCAAAAGTAAGTGAAATGTGACCTCACTAACTGTTCTTGGGGAGAGTAGGAAACTGATCAGCTGTATATAAAGACATGTTCTAAAGGTGCTAAAGGGGAGTGGTGGTGCCTTTCTGCAACTTCAAATGTAGCCTATCTCATAAACCTCAAGTCTGTAGAGCATAATAGTTCTTGTCAGGTTATCCATGAGAGTTCAAAGTTCTGTCACATAGCATGCTCCCTGTGAATGCTTTATAAAGTTTTTATTTACATGGTTCCACAACCATCATGGTTCCAAAACTATCTATTTGCAGGACTGAGTTAAGTCTAAAAGCATTATGTTATTTCTGAAAATGTGCTGAAAAAGGTTTCCTTTTTCCTCTGTGTGGGCTCAGTTTATCAGCTATATGTTGAGTATTAGTTTTAATATTATAGTGAAGGAACCGTATCATACATTTAATAGGACCATAGAATACTATTAGCGGAGAGGTGATTTACAATGATTAACTACTTTACGAAGTCTGTTTATCCAAGAAACATTCTGGCTTAGTCCAACTTTTGCAGGATATGATGGTTATTGGAAATGTTATGGAATATGAATTCATCTTTTTTTTATTACAAACACATTTACTTTCAACCTCTCCCAACTTTATTCCATAGGAAAAGGCAGGTGCTAAACTGCGTCAAGGTCAAACCCAGAATAAGGAAGTGATTCAGGAATATATTGCTGGGGCAGACAGCATTGCAGAAGATCCAGCAACCAGGGATTATGTTGTCATGCGAGCTCGGATGATGGCAGCAAAGTCAGTTTACTAGAAATCTGAAAAAATATTTAAAAGCAATTTATCTTTTTAATTATATAGTGTTTTTGTCAATCTAATTATGTAGACTTTTTTGGCATTTTGATTTTGAATTGCTAATTGCAGAGTAATTAACACTGAAATGACTGTTCTTTCTCCTTTTGTCAGGTTGCTGGGAGCACTTTGTTGCTGTATTTGTGACCCAGGTGTAAATACTGTTACTCAAGAAATAAAGCCAGCTGAATCATTAGCTCAGCTACTGCTCTTCCACTTGAATTCTAAATCTGCCTTGCAGAGGATTAGTGTTGCATTAGTAATCTGTGAGTGGGCAGCCTTGCAAAAGGTAGGATGTTTCTGTAGCAAGAATAAATTTTACTTACTATCTTAATCCACAGCTTGTCATCTGCTACTTAGCTTGAAATAAAATTTCAGTTGATAAGCTAAAATGGTATTTATACATCTAAATACTAAAATCTTGATTGTTAGACAATGGAGGAATATATTACTTGGTAGCTAAATGCCAACTGTCAGAACTATGAATCAGTAAATATGTTCACATTTCTTCTACAAATAAGTCTATTCTCAAGATGCATGTTATCTAAGGTCAATGATTCCTTTTAACATGACTGTTTTCCCTGTGTTCGCTATCACTTCTGTTCTAGTGGCAGACTGAAGATTTTGTTAATAATCTTTAATAATACAGGTTACAAATGTTAATGGTCCCTCTGGAAACTGGATTTTTGTAGCTAGATTGCTCTGTTTAGTGCCCAAAACCGAACAAAAGATTGTGATTACTGAAATACAAATCATGTCTTTTCCTGTTATAGGAATGTAGAACTGTGGCCATTTGTGTGCAACCTCGTTTACTTGGGGTTCTTTCTGAACATCTCTATTATGATGAAATTGCTGTTCCTTTTACACGAATGCAGAATGAATGTAAACAACTCATCTCCTTGTTAGCTGATGCACACATTGACATTGGAAACAGAGTAAACTGCAGTGTATTTACAATAGATCAAGCTAATGAGCTGGTAAGTAGAGGCATGCCTGCCCCTCCTTCAAATCTATTCTTGTCTTGAAATACATCTTCAGCATAATTATTACACAGACAATAACTTTCAGAAATAATGTGGTGACTTTATGCATCCTTTGACATGAGATATGTAATAGATACTTACCACTTCCCTGTGGTGTTTACAGACTATGCCAAACATTGAGTAGAATGCAAGGTACATACTTAACAGGAAAAAAAATTGGGTGTTCTGATTCCAGGTGTAGATTCACTATTGAAATCTACACAGAAGAAAACAAAGCAGGCAGGAACCTGCCACTCTCAAAAGACTGGTAAATAAACTGTAGATTCTAGACCTTCTCCCCCTGACCCCCCAATCATGTGTTTTAAAAGTGGTTTTTTTTCCTGGCTGCTCAATTGTTTTGTCTTTTTCAATCAGAAAACATCAGTGTTAGATGTGCTAACAGAAAGAAGCTCTTGACATGAAAAGCTCTGTAAGCAAAAATAGAGCAGAAATAGTGTGGCCAGCAGGACTAGGGAAGTAATCGTCTGCCTGTACTTGGCACTGGCAAGGCTGTACCTTGAGTACTGTGTTCAGGTTTGGGCCACTCACTACAAGAAAGACATTGAGGTGCTGGAGCATGTCCAAAGAAGAGCAGCAAAGCTGGTGAAGGGTCTAGAGCACAAGTCTTATGAGGAGAAGCTGATGGAACTGGGGTTGTTTAGCCTGGAGAAAAGAAGACTCGGGGAAGGCCTCGATCGCTCTCTACAACTACCTGAACAGAGGTTGTAGTGAGGTGGGTGTTGGTATCTTCTCCTAAGTAACAAGTGATAGGATGAGAGGAAACGGACTCAAGTTGTGCCAGGGGAGGTTTAGATTGGGTATTAGGAAAATTTCTTCGCTGAAAGGGTTGTCAAGCATTGGAACAGGCTGCCCAGGGAAGTGGTTGAGTCACCATCCCTGGAGGTATTTAAAAAGATGTATAGATGTGGTACTTAGGGACATGGTTTAGTGGCAGACTTGGCAGTACTAGGTTAACAGTTGGACTTGATGATCTTAAGGGTCTTTTCCAACCTAAATGATTCTACGATTTCTATGTTGGGGCAACAAACTAAAAGGTTGTTCTTCCAACCCCAAACTGGCCTCTTAAGCAGAGAGAAAGATGAGTATGGACAGATGAGGTAGGATGTAAATGAAGAGCTTGTGGACTTGAGAGCCTGCAAAATAAAAGGGGACTGGGGTGGAAGGGGTGTGTAGATTTGGGGGTTGAAGGAATGGTGATGGATGTGGTGCAGCTTGGGGCGGGGGAGCAGTGGGATTAGGATCCTGGATGTTTCGTGTGAGCAACTGGGATGCTGAGGATAAGAATAAGAGAAGGTTTAAGTTTGTATGATTGTCATGGTTTAACCCCAGCTGGCAATTAAGCACCACACAGCTGCTTGCTCACTCCCCCTTGGTGGGATGGGAGAGAGAATCAGAAGGGTAAAAGTGAGAAAACTTGTGGGTTGAGATAAAGGTGGTTTAGTAGGTAAAGCAAAAGCTGTGCATGCAAGCAAAGCAAAACAAGGAATTCATTCACCACTTCCCATGGACAGGCAGGTGTTCAGCTATCTCCAGGAAGGCAGGGCTCCATCATGCGTAACGGTTACTTGGGAAGACAAATGCCATAACTCCAAATGTCTGCCCCTTCCTCCTTCTTCAAGCTTTATATTGCTGAGCATGATGTCATATGGTCTGGAATATCCTTCTGGTCAGTTGGGGTCAGCTGTCTGGGCTGTGTCCCCTCCCAACTTCTTGTGCACCCCCAGCCTACTTGCTGGTGGGGTGAGAAGCAGAAAAGGCCTTGACTCTGTGTAAGCACTGCTCAACAGTAACAAAAACCATCCCTGAATTTACAACACTGTTTCCAGCACAAATCCAAAACATAGCCCCATACTAGCTACTATGAAGAAAATTAACTCTGCCCCAGCCAAACCCAGCACAATGATTATGGCCATGATGACTGTAGTATGGTGGATCTTGAAATTCTCAGAGGGTAGTATTTATGTAGTAATATGCAGTAGCTTAACTTGGAAATCTCAACATATCTTTAAAGTTATAGATAATAGTGTATATGGGCTTTTGGCACCCAGTCTGATTATGGCTACTATCTAAAATGAATAAATTCCCAAGGTAAAGCCAGACAGAATCATGTGAGCTCATAGTCTGTGAAGTACAGGAGTTTTCATATATCTCAACTTTTTACTCTTCAGTCTAGTAACAGGGCTGCTTGACCAATGCATGTTTTTCCAGAAGACTTCCATTCTGGATTAGAAGACTCATTCCACAACTATTTGCTATTTTCTGTGGCTATCTTCTGCACCCTTTTCAACTCTTCAAGTTTCCTTGAAATACAGACACCAAACCTACTCCGCATTGTAGTATGGGGTCTTCATACATCAGATGGAAAAACCCTGTGCTCCTTCTTACTATTCATATTTCTTGCATCCTTTGGTCATTCCAGTCATCAAGGTCATGTGGAATAGAACTTGAGGTATCTACAGAATGAAGCAGTGCAAGTCTGATAGTTGAAAGACTTGACCTCAACATTTAAAAGTAAAAGGCAAAAACCAACAAAAAGCCCCCCTCAGACTAACCTTCTCAACAGCTGTCATCTTTCCTGTACTTAAGAGCCTAACTATCCTATCATTTCCATGTTTCACATTGCTTTTAATGTTTCCTGTAAAAGATGTAAGCAACAGTAGTCAGCCAGTTGTGACTGGCGGAGGATATGCAAGTTCTCCACCTACTGTGTTGTGCTGATTTTTTCCTTAGATTTTCATCCCAGTCGTTTTGAAGCTGATTTTCTTTTGAGGAAAAAAACTTCTCCATGCATGGGACCTTGCACATCCTTTCTGGCCTCTTGTATTCATAACATTCTCCTTTGCTTATCTGTCACGTGCTTATGTATTGCCAGAATTTGTGGATATATCTGGCAGATACAGGACAATCCAAATTTGGAGGAGTATGAAAACTCCTCTTTTAGCTTTGGGAGTCTAGACTTGAAATGTTCGTAATATGCCTGATTTTGCCCTTGAGCTGCAGTTCAAGATTCCAGCAATTACATTTTGGAGTATTTCCTACTATTTGCTGGAAAAATTGAGATGATAATACTCATACAATAGAATAATTGATGGTGAAGTGACTCATGTTCTACCATGAAAACCATAGTTTTCAGAGGATATCCCATTTTACGGTAAATGAAACAGGTTTGTAACTCTTCTTTTTTATTAGGTTACTTCTGTTTTCAACGAAGTGACATCATCCTTTACTTTGAGTCCTAAAATTCTACAACAGTTGGACAGTAAACGACAACAAGTCCAAATGACTGTTACAGAAACAAATCAAGAATGGCAAGTGTTGCATCTGCGAGTCCATACATTTACTGCATGTGCAGTTGTGAACTTGCAGCAACTTCCAGAAAAACTAAATCCTGTTATAAAACCCTTAATGGAAGCTATCAAAAAGGAGGAGAATACACTAGTACAAAACTATGTGGCTTCATCTATAGCAAAGTTGCTTCAGCAGTGTACAACAAGGTCTCCTTGTCCCAACTCAAAGATTATAAAAAATCTCTGCAACTCCCTCTGTGTGGATCCACATCTTACCCCACTAGCAGCATGTCCTGCACAGCCTCAGAGTGGCCATGAAAACTCAAAAGGTATGATATCTAAGACTGCGAGGATTCTTAAAATGTCTGTGCTTGTCTCTGAACAGTTAAAATGAGTACTTGAGTAAGTCTTGTTTTCAGTGTTTCTAAAATGCCAGCAACTGAGCCTTTGTTTATTAGTAATTATTTCATTTAGGTATCTTAAACTACACACTGTGTGCAACTAATGATGTGTATAGTTTTCAGAAAATGTATGTATAAAAGACCTTAGTTCCAATTTTCAGTTATTTACTGTTACTCAGTGATTATCCACTTATGATCACATTTCATTTACATATCTTATGAAGCTTTTAATTGAAATTAAGTATGGAAATAAGAGTAGCCTGTTAGAAAAAAGTCTGGCTTGTGTTATGTTCCATAGGCTAATAGTAAGATTAAAAAAAGACGAGGACAGTGTTGGAAATGAACAAATAATCCTGTGCATGCTATGGTAATGGATTTTTTTAAATGACTGTCCCTTGCTAAAAATGTATGGATCGAATAAACAACACAAATTAAGAACTTAATACTCTGCAAGATTCTAATCTGCTTTTAAGGTTTGACTGTTACACATTTTACTTTTTCTTAATTAATGTGTCCTCCTTCATCTCAGAGTAGAATAACATTCATATCTGATTAAAAATTAAGCTGATTAGCACAAATAGAAACATCAACAAATCCAAAGATACTGATGGCATCTGCTGTTGTATCATGATAGAAGTCTTGAACTGTTTGTAAAGGATACAATGTAAGTTTGTTTAAACACTTTAGAACATAATGTGTTGCTTTATATAAAAAAAAACTTGTGAAAACTTTCTATATTTGACTGAAGTTTTGTTACCTGTGTTTCTTGATGAATAACAATTTATGTGGCAGTTTGTACATTTAGATTTTTCATGCTAAGTCTGTAATGTGCTCTTAACAGAGTAACTCTATACTTAAATTTTTCCATCCTTGAGGACGATGACACAGTTTTTTGTTTTGTTTTTTTTAAAGCACGTTGAAATCTGCAGATGACTTGTAGGTAGCCATCACTTCCTGTGTTTTAAACTGTAGCTTAAATTGTTGTCAGCTATTCTCTTTTTTTTCTTCAGGGCCCAACTCTGATAAAGATGGGATGCATCATACAGTTACTAAGCACAGGGGAATAATTACATTGTACAGGCATCAGAAAGCTGCTTTTGCCATCACAAGTCGGCGAGGTCCTACTCCAAAAGCTCCAAAAGCCCCAATTGCAGATCTCCCCACTGGCAGTAGTGGAAGCATTCCTACTGAACTTGATGAGGTAAATTTCAAAAACTGGCATTTGCAACTTGCACATCCACCCCTCCCTTCCATTACTTTGAATTCTCTGGAGTTGATAGCATTATAATAGGGATATCTGGGATCTTTTCATGAGAGAACTGAGTTGACGTAAAATTTTGATGCAAGCAGCATATGTTCATTGATGGTGATGTTTTAAATCTTCAGTGTGTCATTAAGAAAACTAACTCCTGAAATATTTTACATTTAGTACAGAATATGAATAACTCAATATAAATCTATGCAAATGGATTTCCACAAACTGTGCTGTGATTGTGTCCCATTACCCATGTTAGTGTTGGTCATCTTGATGCACAATGAATGCTCTGAAGTATTAAAAACAGTATTTGAAATATGACTGGCTTTAGGATGTACATGTGACTTCCACACTTGAAACACTAAAATTTTTTGTTACTGTTTTATTCATATAAAACTTCAATATGTTTTAATAAGATCCTAGTTAGGACTGTGGTTCCTAAACAGTGTTGTGGATTTTTGCTCTTAATTGTTAAAGTGATTTTTATCAATTCTACTTTCTGAAGAGGGTGGGAACAAGGGAAAGGGCTTAATAACAAATCAAGTATTGTTTTTTGGGAAGTTTTGCTAGCATGTTACCGTTCTTGGTGTCCCTATATTGGTGATATCTGAGGTTCTTGAACTGGAAACAGTTGGAAAACCTCTTGCTGAAATGGTCCTGTGTCAGCAAAAGCCAAATCCCCAAATTTATAGGATTCAAATAATCTGCTATAAAATATTTTCAATTTTTTACCTGTATAAAGAAGGTAAATAACTTGCTGATGGATTTTCTTATTTGTAAGTCTGTTGTAGGTAGCTATGAACACAATCAGAATTGAATGCCTATATAACAATGGGAGCCTCCCTGAAAATAATTGTTTTTCTTAAATGTATCTGTCTTCACTACTTTGTTTAATTCTAGGCTCAGAAACCTTATGTTGTACAGAGAAGAGGAGCTGAATTTGCCTTATCTACTATAGCTAAACATTTTGGTGCTGAAATGGCAACGGGTTTGCCGCATCTCTGGGATGCTATGGTTGGTTCATTAAGGAACAACATTCACATAAATAATTTTGGTAATTACACTTCTGATTTAAGCTGGGGGGCTGGTAGGCTGGGGGCAGTACGTCAGTCTTAAACTGAACACCTTTTCTGCTTTTTACAGACCGAAAGTCCTTACTGGAAAAAGGAGATGCTCCTGCCCAGGAGCTAGTAAATTCTTTGCAGGTTTTTGAAACAACAGCAGCTTCAATGGATACTCAGCTACATCCTCTGGTAATCATATTCCAAAGCAGCTTTTGTATGAAGCAATTCACTCTGTTCGTTGCTGCTGTTTTAAGTTCTTGTTTTGTAAGGTTTCTTTTTAGATGGTTTTCTAATTTTGCTCAAATGGTGTGTTTATTCACTTGCTAGTCTGCCTGTTCTCCAAGTCCTGTATCCTAGTCTTGATAAACGGAAGACATAGCCTTCTGTCTTCAGCAGTTAAGCTGTTATGTTTTAAAGTTGTTTTTTCCCTGTGTCCTATAGGATGTTAAATTCTGTATTTGTTTATGCAGGTTGTAGAATAAACCACAAAAGCAAACACCTATGTACAATTTAGCCTTGGCCTATCCTTTTCTGGATGAGATGCCCAAACAAGATTGTGTCTAAAGTTTGAGTTATGATAATAATTAAGCTATTGTGTCACATTGAAGTCAGTGTCTCAACTCTGCTTTATTCTAATTCCAGATTTCCTAAACCTGGAGAACAGACTGCTAATATGATGCCTTCTCTTTGTTATTAAAGTATAGAAAAAAAATGTTGTTATGCTGCATTATGTGGCTGACTGAAATGGGTTGACTTCTAATAGACTGATATGTAGTTTGTGTGGCCAGAGTGGGGGGGAAAAATGGTAGTAATAAAGACTGCACAGTTTACTGCCTGATTACTGTGTAACAGGCTGAAGGTTGTCAGAAGGGCTCCCTGTGCAGGGAATGCAGAAATTATGGGAAACTTCAGTTTGCACCCAAGTAGACTGCATTTGATTTTTTTAATTATTTCTTTTTACCCACCACTCAATGTAAAAGACTTAACATTTTAGATGCAGTAGTAGGCTCTGAACTGACTATTTCTACTCAGGAGAGAGATCCTGGAGTTAGGGTAGTTCTGTGAAAATACCAGCTGAATGTAAAATACTGGTTAAAAAAAAACAGTAGAAACTTAAGAAAGGAACAGAACAAGGAAGTCATCATTATGCCTACATCTGAACACAATTTTCAGTTCTAGCCTATTTGCAGTACTATATTTCAGAATAAATGTAGTAGCACTGGAAGAGGTGTAGAGAAGGGCAACAGGATGATAAAATACATGAAAAGGCTCCCATGCGAGGAATAAGTAGGCCAGAACTTTGTCTGGAAAGGATATGATGGGAAAGGATGGGTATAAGGAATGGCTGTAGAATTCTGAGTAGATGGAGAGGATTCATATGGAACACATGGCATTGTT
This sequence comes from Harpia harpyja, assembly GCF_026419915.1. Classification (NCBI taxonomy): domain Eukaryota; kingdom Metazoa; phylum Chordata; class Aves; order Accipitriformes; family Accipitridae; genus Harpia; species Harpia harpyja. The sequence continues at coordinate 28,859,927 of NC_068949.1, read as the reverse complement.
TCTTATCTATTTTAATAAAATACTGAAGTGATTTTGAGTGAATTTAGCATATGATGTATTTCATATATATATACACATACATATGGTATGTAGTTAATGTGTAGATTGGTTTGGAGGGTGGTAATACTATATACAGGTCTCAAAAAAAAAAAAAACATAGGAAGTCAAAAAGGGTGGAATTGGTTCATCAAAGCTAATATTTAGGGACTTCCACACTAGGGAAAACCTGACCATCTGTTTAAGATATCTGACATAAATATGTTGTTTGTGCTGATGAAGGACATGTATGTACACATGTACCTCCTTGGGAAGATGTGAGTTTCCTTCTGGGTGTCTATCTTGTCACACAGAGTTAATAAGACTCCCAACATGGATAATTAATCTGCCTAAATGTAAATGGGATGAATCTAGGACAAATTTGTTAGCTGGAAGGAATTCTTCAATCTATGTATCTGTATTTAAGCAATAATTCTTTTTTAATGAAAAGTTCTGAGTACTTAGTACTGTATTTTTCCAGTGTGAAACACTTCCTTAATTATCAAGGGCTTCTTTAATTTTCATTTTTACTAAAACCCTGAAGATTCTGTTACTCTGAATTTTAACTGTATTTGGGTAGTAATACTTGTTCAAAGTTCAATTGTCTTCTGAAACAATTTTTCAGTTCTAAATTAGATCTTGTGAAGGAGCCATTTCAAGCAGTCTTTGGGAGGCAACAGTGACTTAAAAAGACTGTTTGCTTCAAAATAATTCAGTAATTTGTTTATGATTTATATTAACCTTTTTTCCCCCCCATCCTCTTCTGCTATTCAGTTAATACAGCATTTGCCTCATCTTTATATGTGCCTTCAACATCCCAGCACTGCAGTGAGACACATGGCTGCTCGTTGTGTAGGTGTTATGAGCAAAATAGCTACCATGGAAACAATGAATATCTTCCTAGAGAAAGTTTTACCATGGTTGGGAGCAATAGATGACAACACCAAACAAGAAGGTGCAATTGAAGCACTTGCGTGTATCCTTGCTTGAGTATTCAAAAATGCAGAAACTTCTTTGCAGTTGCATGATTTGGAGGAACAAAAACTGTTGCCTGAAAAAAATGGGAGGAGGAATGAAATAAAATGTTAAGCTGTTTTCTTCCTGTAGACAAGAAATAGAAGAAACTTTTATTCCCATTGCCTTCATTTTATCTATCAAATGAAGTTTTGGTGGAGGTAATTCAGCTTCTCAAACCATGGAATTCACTGGGCTAAATTTAACTGGATAGACCAGGCTTCCTCCCCCTCTATTGCTTTGTTAGTAGAAATCTTGTTCATCTGAATGTAATGTGTTAATGACTTTTACCTCTTGAGTGTGAAATCTGCCAGGTATATATTGATGTTAGACAATCCTGAACTGGTAAAACCGATTTCCTTAATAACTGATTCAGGTGTAATGGAGCAGCTGGATGTTGGTATTGTTCCATACATCGTTCTTCTAGTGGTTCCAGTTCTGGGTAGAATGAGTGATCAGACAAACAGTGTACGCTTTATGGCTACTCAGTGCTTTGCAACACTGATTAGACTAATGCCTCTTGAGGTAAGCTCAAGTTGTAAGTATACTAAGTACGTGAACTGTGTTGTATCCACTTTTTCACCAGCCACAAAGTTCAAGCTTCTGGCTTGTTAAACGCTGAATAAGCAACTTTTTATAGATGTTGAGTTTGTAACAGGTAATTGAAGATTTTTTATATGTAATGTAAAATGAGTAAAACTGGACCCTCTGTTAGTAATTTTCTAAATTAACGTTAAAGTAAAATTTCTCTTTATAAGAAACTCATTTCAACTGTGTACATGAAGTTAAAGTGTATATTCATTAATTGTGTATAATGCTGCTGTTGCTAGTTTTGGCTCAAAAGTGTTAGGAGTTGTATGTGCTCTCTCCTATGTGTGGTGTTGTGTATGTGGTCAAGAGAAATGCATAGAAAAGCAATACTGATTTCAAAGGAAAAAATGAAATAGCAGTAGTAGAAATAATGTGGAGATAAGTACAGTTACTTATTCCTGGTTCTTAAAATCAAAAAGCCCCACCCTACAGCTTTGGGCAAAATATGCGTATTGTGATCCAGTAGTGTTTAATCAGTATAGATTTGCTTCAGTTTCTCATCCCTACTACAACTCGCATACCTCAGACACTTTCTAATATTGCACTTCAGGGACTACAAGGCTTCTAAGTAACTTATTTCCACCACCAGGTGGTAATAGAAGACAGTTCAGAATTTGTTTGCATGTTTCTAATGGAAAAAAAAAAGTTGGTTTAATGGGTTTAGTACCTTTCATTATCTCAATTTTTAATTTAGTGTAATAGAACCTTAGGATCTGATAACTAGCAATCTGCCTTAAATGGAGCACTTTCTATATGCTTGCACCGAAACGTTGAAAAAGTTGAAAGTGAGCAAAGTAGAAATTAATTTCTGGCATGCTGCTGTTCATTCCAAGGCCGCTTACACCAGTGTCCTTCATATGCATCTAAATACAGTCCTATGGAATACATGTAGCTTAGATTTGCTTTTTAAAGCTATTTTAATAGAATTTAGTGAGCATCTCTTAAGACGAGACTACTTGTTTTATTAATTGCATACATATGCATCAGTTCATGTTTCTTTTCTGTAGTAACTCAAGCACTCCCTTAGGACTTCCCTTTCCAGTTAAGGAAGTTCAGTATCAGATATTGAACTATTAAATATGCAAACTTAAAAATATGCAAACTGGGAGTGAAGTAGATTAATAATGAGAGAAAATACCAGTACTGTTGTGGGACAGTCTTTTGAATGCTAGCAATTTTAAATTTAGGCCAAACAAGGAATTTAAATTGATAACTGTAGGTAGAGGGGTTTGGAGTCATCTCAGTGGAAAGAGTCGAGGGGGTAGACTGATACGGACTAGGGAAATAGTTGTTTCATGGGGAAATACTTTATTAAGGAATCCTTTTTTGAGATTGAAATAACCTTATTATCAAGTTTTCATAGACAAAGTTTCACACATGCTTTGTTTGAAAAAAACTTACGGAGTGGTGTTTTATGGATACAGTTTTACTTTTTTAAATGGGAAGACTTTAGGGTAGTCTTGCAGATGTTTCTTAAGACAAACTCTTACAGTTTTCAGTAGTTATAGTGGTATTATTAAAACAAAAACTTTCCACTCTTTCGATTTCATGACCCTGAAGCATGACTTAGTTCTGTAACAAAACAAAAAGTCTGTCTAGTCTTTTGTGTTTATTGCTGGCATTTATATGCTGCCTAAAATGCAAGACCTGAATTCAGCTGCTGGATGAGAAAAAGTGATAGAGGTCTGAATAAGCATGGAGTTTCCAATCTGTATTTTTGTGTTGGTTTCTAACTGTGAGGAATTGGAAACAATAGCAATAAATGAGTTGTGAGAACTTAGCTATGCTCAGTTTCCTGTATCTTTATTCTCAGTTTCATTATTCATTCAACCATAAAAACAAAAATACGACTGAGAAGGATTGTAAGATAAATGGTTCAACTTAATCTGTCCTGTTTTATTGATAAGCAGTCATGCTGCAAGTTGACAATATACTTGAACCAAGTCAACTGGCATGGTATTCACATTTCAGACGTTCTTTCAAAAGGGAGGGTAGGAAGAGCAGTTGTTTGAACAAGCTGGCAGTTGTCTGTGTGTATGTATGTACTTAAATACCTTATTGGAGCACTTCTAACATCTGAAATCTGGGTTAGTTTCCCCCCTTCCTTATTAACCACATACATGGTAGAATTATTTGATAGTTTTTCTTCTCAGCCTAAGTGATTAGTAACTTGGGTTTTGAAGTAAAGGTAACTAAAGATGGAGGTAGCCCAGAAAACTGGGATGACAGATGTGATGATGGAAAATATCAGTGCTTCTTTTGCTACTGTATATTACTAGCAAGCAAGAATGAACCTATTTGGTCCCCAGGCTTCCCTTCTAGTATGGGAATTACCTGGGAAGCCACAGTCTGCTGATGCAAACCTGGAGAGGTTTAGGTTTTTCTTTTTCCCAATAGTTTCCAACTGCTTGAATTCATCCTATGGGTTTCAGTATCGCTTTAGATCTATTCTACTAACATCCATAGGAGAAGAATCCATCTAACTTTGGATGGTAGATTGTGGCTAAGGAGAAATTGGTGTCAAAGGATTCTCTAGCCAGCCAGATAGACTCTCTGATTAGAGGTAGAATAACTCAGTCTTTGTAAAATCTTAGAAGCATGACCAGGATTTCCCCTCTTCTGTGCAACTGTATCAAGCTTTTCAGAGTGTCCTTTGGGGCAGAATTTGTCTTTTGCACCCTACAACCCTGGATGAGTTGATCTGCAAGGAATCAAACAAGTATAGCACTGATTTTGGACTTATACAATTGAGAAGACTGCAGATCTTTGCTATCTGTTTATAAATGTCTAAGCTGGTATGAGGTTTTATTTCTTATTGTCTGTGTGAGAACTAAGTACTGTAGCCCTTACATTACTGCTTTAAAAATATTATCCTAGGCTGGTATACCAGATCCACCAAACATGTCTGAAGAATTAATCCGAATGAAAGCTAAGGAACGTCACTTTCTGGAACAATTATTGGATGGAAAAAAACTGGAAAACTATAAAATTCCAGTACCAATCAAAGCAGAGCTCAGAAAATATCAGCAGGTAACAGCTTATACTCTTATTTTAAGAGAGCAATAGGTTCCAGTCTGATACAGTTTTATGGAAGGATAGGAGTTGTTTGGGTGCTGGATTTTTTTTTGCTTGTGGGTTTTTTGGGTTCTTTGTTTTTAGCTGTGTGGTGTGTATCTTGGACTCTTGGGTAAGGAAGAACAAATTAAGTAATGCATGCCATTTGTACTGTTTTTCTTTTAATGGTGCGTTGCCCCCCACTTCTCTGGATCCTGCCATTTTTCTCAGGGAGTGGCCAATGGGCTGTTGTGCTTTGCTGAAGCTGACTTTGGCAGCCCACTACTGCAAAGCTAGGCCTTGTACTGTTTGGCTGCTTATGTTTCTCCCTTTATTCCCACCTGCTTTGAGTGAATGGGCTGTAGTGGATGCATTCATGGTGGGAAACAAGCTCATAGTTTGGCAATGATGGATGATAGAACATACAGATGTTTGAACTGAAGCTTAACTAGCCAAAAGCTAGTTTTTACTTCTGAGGTACTCTTCTTATTTTCTGATTTCAGGATGGAGTGAACTGGCTGGCATTTCTCAATAAATACAAACTGCATGGAATTCTTTGTGATGACATGGGCTTAGGAAAAACTCTACAATCCATTTGCATTCTTGCAGGTGATCATTGCCTCAGGTAAGCTTAAACAAATAACATGCTATCTTAAAGGCTTTAATGATAGGTTTTATCTATGGTAATGACTCTGGACATAGTCCTGGACAACTGGCTGTAGGTGGCTCTGCTTGAGCAGGGGTGTTGGACCAGATGACCTCTAGAGGTCCCCTCCAGCCTCAACTATTCTGTGAAAAACAAATTTTTTCAAACTTGCTTTGATATTCTTAAAGGGCTCAGGAATATGCAAGAACAAAACTGGTGGACAGTGTTCCTCTTCCCTCCTTGGTGGTGTGCCCTCCTACACTCACAGGACACTGGGTGGATGAAGTGGGCAAATTTTGCTCAAAAGAATATCTTAATCCTTTGCACTATACAGGACCTCCTACTGAGAGAGCAAGGTAATGTATTTTGCATTAATAACTTGGGTAAAATACCACACAATTTTGCAATTTGCTTTACTACTACTACCGGAGCATAGTTTGTGGGCATGGTAAAACTTGTGATGGTATCTTCAAAGGCTGAAATAATACATGTAAAGAACACTTTAGTTATGATCTCATCTTTTTTCTTAAGATTGCAACACCAGGTGAAAAGACACAATCTCATAGTGGCTTCATATGATGTTGTAAGAAATGACATTGACTTCTTCAGGTAAGAATTGGTTTGTTTTCTGAGGTTTTTAATAGCTTAGAATTTTAAATGCTACTTAAGTCTATGTTCTTCTTTTCTAGAAATATTAAGTTTAATTACTGCATTCTTGATGAAGGCCATGTAATAAAAAATGGAAAAACAAAGCTGTCAAAAGCAGTAAAACAGCTGACTGCCAATTACAGGATAATTCTTTCTGGGACACCAATCCAGGTAACCACTTTTCTTTTTTTCCTGAGAACTTGGGTGAGTAGTAGAAAGCAAGCAAAAGAGATCTATTTTGGAGTCTTTATGCTTTTTATCAGTCATCTTGTTCAAAGCATACATTGTAAAAAAGCCTTTCATTGCTAAATGCTTGAAACTATATCTTTTTCCTTCCCTAGTATACCCATGTATAGGGGAAATGGGTGCAGGATCCATGCTACTAATGGGGCTCAAAAGTTGGCAACAAGACTTTCTTTACCATTTGTTTTTTAAGTAGCAGGCAGGGAAGGGGAGAGAGCATTTCCTTATGTCTCTAGTGAAATTAGCAAGAAACTCAACTTGAATTCCAGATTTTGGGCTTTGTCCTAATGACTTGTCTGTGGAGTATGTGTCTCATCCAGGACTAAGACCACTGGAGTCTCCTGGGTTTTGTTGTCCAAAAGAACTCAGGGTGTGGCTTCAGGCATCAGGCACAGTAGAAAGTCCATTTGTATGTTAAAGTGCATGTACAGGTCTTCCTGTAACTTAGGTTGATGAAAGAGCCACCAAGTTCCAGGAGCTCAAAAGTACGTTGAAGTGTTATGTTTGTAGTGTTTTATAGGCAGTGTTAAATATGTATGGAAATGTTTCTGATAACTTGTAACAATTCATTACTCTTGAAAATAATTTAACAAATGTTTCTTTTATGCTCAGAACAACGTCTTAGAGTTGTGGTCGTTGTTTGACTTCCTTATGCCAGGATTTTTGGGTACTGAACGCCAATTTGCAGCTCGTTATGGCAAACCAATACTGGCAAGTAGAGATGCCCGAAGCTCCAGTCGAGAACAAGAGGCTGGTAAGGATCAAATGTTAAGTCTTGGTTTTCTTGTTTTCTTCCTTTAAATGAGAACTGCTAATGAAAAGAGAAAGTGTAGTCAGTTCCAACATAAGAGATTGGGGTGGGGGCTGAATGTTCTGGAAAAAAAAAAAAATTTTTTTTTTAAAGTACTGCTTCTGTTGCCTTCGCTAGGGGTTCTTGCAATGGAAGCACTGCACCGCCAAGTGCTGCCGTTCCTGCTAAGGAGAATGAAAGAGGATGTACTGCAAGATCTTCCACCCAAAATTATTCAAGATTATTACTGTATTCTCAGTCCTCTACAGGTATGCTTAAAAAGTGGCTGGAAGCTTAGTTTTTTCAGCACAGTTAAGACCACAAAGGAACCACTTCCATATTCCTGGGTCAATCTGATGTCAGCTCTGATATTGTCTGGGACGACAGGACTAAAAAGTTTTTCTAGTATGTGTTTAAAAACTAATTTCAGTCCAGTTGCAATGGACTTATTTCTTTAGCTTAATTTCTGGCATTGTTCTACAAGAACAACATCTAGGCATCTACAGATGTTTTTTTTAAAGAATACTTTCCAAGCTGAAAGAAAATAGATTATGAGATATTCCACTGTTAATGTTGATCTTGTGCTACATATAAAATAGCTTTCTTGATTTATGATAATTCAGAACTTTAACTCAGAACTAAATTCTAAAAATGACTGTTCATCTTACTTCTGTCGGGGAAAACATACTCATTCTCTTGTTTGGGGCCTGGTCTACAGGTTCAGCTTTATGAAGATTTTGCCAAGTCTCGTGCTAAATGTGATATTGATGAAACAGTTTCTTCAATTTCACTGAATGAAGAAACTGAAAAACCAAAGCTTAAAGCTACAGGTCATGTGTTTCAGGTACAGATTTCTTCAGTAATTTTTACTACCTAGTTCATTTATTTCTGGTAACTATTTTGGGGTTTAATAAAAAATTAAAATCAAAATGATTAACTTAGATCATATAGCCACAAATGTATTAAGTGAAATACTGAGATTTTGGATCAGATTGCATGGAATGTGATGTATAGCTATTATGCTTAAATTATGGTTTTGTGTCTTAAGTCATATAAAACTGTCTTAAATTTTTTTAATGTGTTCAGTTCAACTGGTGTTCAGCTATTTTGTGGGTCTGGGATACTATCCTCAATTAAAAACTAGTTACCAAAAGTGCAAAACCTCACAACAAGAGGGAACTAATTTTGATCTCATCAGTTGTTACACTACAAAATTAAGATTCTAAAACATGAACAAAAAAGTTTCCTTACGGTTAGATCTGAATTTATGAAGAATTTATGGAATTGCAGATTAAGTCTTCGCTACTTGGAAAAAATAATTGTCTGCACAGCTCCCAAACCCATCTACTATACTGTACACTCACATGAAGGTGTGGGAAATGGTAGTCTTTGCGCTGTTCCTGGAACAGGAACCAAGGTCACTATGCACCTAACAGTTATTGGATACAGGTTGAAATACAGGCTTTCTTAATATAAATGTGCAACTTCTTTTTAATGAAAATACGCGCTAAAGACCAGATTGTGGAATGTGGCTGAGTGGCCCCTATACTTACAATCAATTATGTTCACCCTTTTTCTGTAACTATGTTGTTGCTAACCATTTCTTTGAACTTCATTTCCTAAATAATTAAAGGCATTGCAATACTTACGGAAGCTTTGCAACCATCCAGCATTAGTGTTAACAGCCCAACATCCAGAATATAAAAGAATTACAGAGCAACTTGCAGCTCATAATTCATCCCTTCGAGATATCCAACATGCACCTAAGCTGTCTGCTTTAAAACAAGTAAGTAGACTTGCATGTTGTGCCTTAAATTTCCTATATGTGTCTCTACTGATGTTACATCTTAGCAAGTTTTGTTTATGACTTCATCAATATGAAAACTGATCTTAAAACTCCTAGTTAAATAGCAAATAGGCTACAAGGGTTTTTTTTAGGCATATGTCCTATTTTTCCTGTTAATTCAAGGGGGAGGGGGAAGCACAAGCTTGCTTCAAGGTGATGATTACATAATTTTTGCTACCTTGTCCAAAACTTACTTTTATTCTGTTTCTTACTCCTGTCCCTATTGTTACAGAAAAACTTTTTTCCTATTTAATATACAGGAGACTATTAGCTTGATAAAGTTAGATTGCATTACATACTTAAATTCTATTGTAAGTAAAGCAAAATGAAGAAAATTACTATTCTGTCAACTCTTAAATTTTTCATAATTTGACAGTGAGGCCAAACTTTGCATTACGTCATTTAAGTGACTGTCATTTACAGACTTCCTTCTGTAGTTTATTCTTTCTCTTATTTCTACTTTTGATAGTCTATCAATGTCAATATTTACCTGAGATCTACTGTCATTTTGATGATACACTTCAATGCTCTTTTACTTTAAGCTGCTGCTAGACTGTGGTTTGGGGAATGGTGGATCTTCAGAAAGTGGTACAGAAGCTGTTGTGGCCCAGCACAGAGTACTTATCTTCTGTCAACTTAAAAGCATGCTGGATATAGTGGAGCATGACCTTCTCAGACCTCAGTTACCTTCAGTTACTTATTTGCGACTAGATGGCAGCATACCTGCTGGTCAGAGGCATTCCATTGTTTCACGGTAAGCATATCCCTTCATAACAAATATAAGGCCAACTAATGAGCTATAGTATTTATATGGTACAAAATTGTTCTTTTGTCTGCCTCAAAGAAGTTTGAGATTCATAAATTCATTATTTAAATGAAATTTACCATGCTTAACTTCTTTGTATGCAGGTTTAATAATGACCCATCTATAGATGTTCTTTTGCTCACCACTCACGTTGGTGGATTGGGACTTAACTTAACAGGGGCTGATACAGTAGTATTTGTGGAACATGACTGGAACCCAATGAGAGACCTGCAAGCCATGGATCGGGCACATCGCATTGGGCAGGTGAAAAACTCTTAATTTCCCCTAAGTGGTTTTTTTTTTCCCTTGCTGAACTTCTTCGAATTTGGGTAAGGCTGTAGCACATAATGAAAGTGATATCTGGGAGTTTGCACCACGCTTCCATTGATACTGCTTTCTTGCAAATATGCCAGATGTTGAAGTGTATACTTTCTTATCCTATCCCAAACTTGGTATGCCTTCTCTTCTGTACTTCCTGAGCTGCTGAGGAGAGGCCAGGGAGAATTGCCCTTCAGTGGAGGAAGAGATGCAGCTGAGACAAGGAACTGAAGGAAAGCCCCACAGGGCTGTCCTCCTCTGACACCTGGACAGGGAAAGAGTGACTGCTGTTAGTCTCAGTCTACAGCTGTAAAAAGCAGTGAATTATTAACTTTCTGAGTACAGATGCAATTGCATGTGCCTCTACTCTATGCTGGCACATTCTCATTCTTTTCATCTAACATCAGTCAGACTTACTGAGTACAATCACTAAAGGGTAACTCCAAGCCAAACTGCTTCCAGACTGTCCATGTTGAATACTAAAAGGTTATGCTTTCTTATATACCTAAGATGGTATTTTTTAGCTAAGTATGCTTTTTTTCTTTCAGAAACGTGTTGTTAATGTGTATCGCCTGATAACCAGGGGAACTCTGGAGGAGAAGATCATGGGTCTTCAAAAGTTCAAAATGAATATTGCAAATACAGTGATCAGCCAAGAAAACACAAGCCTACAGAGCATGGGAACAGAACAGCTTCTTGATCTGTTCACTCTTGACAAGGTAAAGAACCGTTTTTACAAATACCTGCCAAAAATAGAGTACGCTTAGGGAAAAGCTTTGCTTTGAAATGTAAAATTGAATCAGATGAACACTTGGAAGTTGGAATGATGAATAGTACACAGCTCTCTGAAAAACAGGAGAAGGGGTATTTCCCCAAAAGTATCATCAGACTTGGACGAATTTAGTAAATTCCTGAAAACACTGTTCTGTATGTTAATTGATCTATTTTTTTTCTTTTGTGAAGGATGGAAAAACTGAAAAAGCAGATACCTCTACCTCTTCTGGGAAAGCATCAATGAAATCAGTACTCGAAAACCTTGGAGAACTGTGGGATCAAGAACAGTATGACACTGAATACAGTCTTGAAAACTTTATGCATTCATTAAAGTAACCATCATATGTTCGTAATACAACTGCTGCTAGTTCACGTATTTTTCTGCTGATATTCAGCAAAATTCATATATAGTGAACCTTTAGCTTAATGTGTAAATAGACTTATTGAAAGAAGAATCTTCAAAAGACTGGCACTGAGTAGTGTCACCTGTTTCACTGGGGAGTTACTCTGTCTTAAACGTTTGCACTGTATAAAAGAACTTTAAACATTGTGAGGTGGTTTGAATTTTACTTGTTCTGAACGGCTGCAAATTCTTACTTGGTAGAAGAATAAAACAAAGCAAGTTTTTACATGTGTTAAACAAGTGTTACTTCTGTTTGAAGTTAAGTCCACCATTTCTTTCTGTATCTATAATAGTTTTGTACAGTTGTTTCAGTGAGTACTTCAGGTTGTTCAGTGTATGTTTTTCTTTTAAACACAACTTGCTTTTAGGGTATATTAAAAAACAATTTTCAACTTAAACTTCCATTCAGATCATTTCAGGACTTGTATCACCAGAGGCAAAGCCTAGAAGCCTTGAAAGTATTGAATAATCAAAGGGCACTAGGTATGTGCACCCACCTTTGTATATTGAGTATAAATATATTATGCTCTTCAGTCTTTTGACACCATCTTGAGAGAACAGCTGACTTGAACTTTTTAATGTAATGAGCTATATTAAATACAGGTAATGGCCTATTTGAGGCCATGTTTGCATCCTGTTAGCAAGGGTGTACTTTTTTAATTTATCTATAAGGCTAGAATATAGCCACTTTGAGAGATGCATGTATTCAGTATGTTTCAATCCTATATATTTTTTGTAACTAAAAGAAGAAATTAAATATACAGACAGACATTTTCCAGGAGTAGATTTTACACTGTCTAGGATTCTAAAATCCATGCTAAAGTGACTGTTTACTAAACTGATGCATGATTTAAAGCTTCTTAAAGGAATAGGGAGGACTTTTTTCTTTAGGAGGAAATATACATAGAAATACCTACATTCAGTTTGAGGGAATTGAACAGTTGAAATTGTGTAACAAAGCTAGTAAAAGACTTTAATAGCAGTGAGTGAGAATAATATGGCTGTATGTTACACAGCTTTTTATAAAAGGGAGGCAGTAGTAAAAGTGTGTTTCTAGATGTGCATATGTACCAGTATATGCACTTTTTATAAATATTAAATTATAGATAACTTACAGCAGTTGTCTGAATACACAGAATATATGTATAAATATAAAACCTAAGGTTTGTAGCTTGCTGTGTGCTTAAGCATCAGAGCTTAAAAACCACCAGAGACCTCAACTATGTAAAATAAGATTGTTTTAAAACAATATATATAAATCAAGACTGTTCTGCAGCATTGGAGATGAATTAATGTCACATTTCAGTAGTTACGAACTGACATATTGTAACTAAATTAGCATTCCATGAAAATAAACAAAACTGGGAATATATAACTTGTATGTTGTGTATGTCCATGTTTAGGGTTTTTTTTCTGTAGAGAAGACTTTCACTGTAGCTGACTAGGTAAAAAAACTAATGCTTTTGGAAGTTACAGTTGGATTACTAGTGTTATATTAGTTCAGTTCTACCTTCATACATAGAATTTTTCTGTTGTGCTTTCAACTCATAATCCAAGCAGGGGGACAGACAAGATGGGGCTTGGTGTTCTGTCTGCAGAGAAATTAAAGTGCTGGAATACTGGGTACTTTAAGATAACTTGGTGCAGTAATCTGGTGATAGTGCCCAGAAATAACAAGATGTTTGAATAAAGAAACCTCTTATGCAGTGTTTTATGACTAAATATGTTTTTCTTCAAGAGTTTTATTAGTTGCAGTGGTAGGAGACTGGCTTGTGTTGGAAAAGAAATGCACAGCAAAGGACTGCTTTAAACCAGTCATCACATTGAGGTTGCTATGCAACCATAATACTCTTAGTGATGGCTCTCTTGGATATGACATCAAAAAGACTCCTGCACCTGGAAAATGGTGGGGGAGTGGAACCTAGAATAATTTTCAAGATTATTATACATACTGACTGGTCTTAAGTGTTCTGTGAATTAACACTTTCAAAATGGAAACCAGCAGGAACACTGCACTAAGTATATAAAAAACATTTTTAGTTACCTTAATATTTAACTAATAGCTTTTCTATCCCTTCCATGCTGGCAGACCATTTACCATGATCTGGCTTGTTAGTGCAGTGTTCTCAGTGCACAAACTGGGTTCACTTACATATTTCTTGCTTGAATTTTGCTGTACTTGGAATGCCTCTAACTGCATTTGACCTGTTTGATGGGTATTCAGCTGGATCAGACCAGGGTTTGGGCTGAAATAGAAAAGCTTTTTTATTTCTAGGCTCAAATAAAAACTTCAAAGATAGTGCAGGGATGTCAGGTTCTCAGTACCAAACATTTTGCTCTACAGCTCTGCCCCTACTGCAGTGTACTACTTGTTAATGAAGACATAGCCTAAACTGTGAACTGACTGCACGTTCAGTCATTGCAGGCCCCAAAAACATGACCCATGAGTAGACCCATGCATGCCCAAAGCTTGATGCATTGTGTGTAACTTGCACTGAATTACTAGTCTATCTCCATTATTTAATGGCATCAAAAGAACACCAATAGTCACCGAAGCCAGACCTCCAAATTAATGATTTAGTCCCAGATTCAAAGCTTGCTAATTTGTGAACACTAAGTCCCTCTTACTGGTGACCACATTCGAGGCTAGAAGAACTGCTTTGAAACACTGTATACATAATGGTGCTTTTCAACCAACCTTTAAGACTCCTTGAAATTTACTTGAAACTAAATGGAAAACTATCTTCTGCAAACATGCACCAAGTCTGCATAAACATGCCTTCTGAAATGTCAGATTGAATTCTTAGTTTAGCAAACAAGTCTGTCTTTCTCCATGCATATTATCTTTGGAATTCATTTAAGTAGGAAGCTGCTTTCTTCCTGTGACTATAGTTAGGACTATTGTGGGCAGGGTTTTTTATCTTGCTCCCTAATGCTTTTGGAGGTTTATTTCAAGCCTGCTGAAATGAAAATTACACTAAAGACCCAAGGTATGCATACCTACAATTTAGGTTAACTCAAATTAGTTCAAGTTTAGTCTTTTGCTTTAGTTCTTTGTACTAGATGCCCATTATCTGTAGAAAGCTTGTATTTTACCTTAAAACTGCCAGATTTAAAGACAAATGCTTATACTTAACCATTAGCAGTATCCCCCACTTTACTACCATCCCATGGTTCTGCAGGTTACTAAGGCGATGAGCAAGCACATCTTTCTAATTAAGTCTTAATTCAAGCAGAAGTAGGGCAATTCAAGCCATGTTAGGAACTGTGGAAAACTTCCAGGATGAAAGCATGTTCATATATGTAAGATTTTATTAACTTACTTAAAAATGGCAAATAATGTAGTGTTAAATACAGCGAGGCATGCAGTGTTAAATAGCTTTGGTATAGGGCAAGCTTCCCCTCACTACAGGAAAGATATTGAGGTGTTGGAGTGTGTCCAGAGAAGGGCAACAAAGCTGGTGGGGGGCCTGGAGCACAAGTCTTATGAGGAGCAGCTGGGGGAACTGGGGTTGTTTAGTCCGGAGAAAAGGAGGCTGAGGGGAGACCTTATTGCTCTCTACAACTACCTGAAGGGGGGTTGTAGTGAGGTGGGTGCTGGTCTCTTCTGTCAGGTGGCTGGAGATAGGACAAGAGGAAATGGCCTCAAGTTGCACCAGGGGAGGTTTAGATTGGACATTAGGAAAAATTTCTTTACTGAAAGGGTTGTCAGGCATTGGAACAGGCTGCCCAGGGAAGTGGTTGAGTCACCATCCCTGGAGGTATTCAAAAAGCGCATAGACAAGGTACTTCAGGATATGGTTTTGTGGGCATGGTTGATGGTTGGACTCAATGATCTTGAAGGTATTTTCCAACCTAAATGATTCTATGATTCTGTAATACCTGACTTGTGGCTGGTGATAAGTTGCTTTGTAATCAAAAGCTTGGAAGCTGCAGTTTTTTCTTTAATCTAAGCCAAGCAGGGAGATGCTTTATAGTAAAAGTTAATTCACATTTAAGCAAATTACTTCAAGGGCAGCTAAGTATAAGCATTCTTATAGAGATGATTATTCATCTGAATTCTTTCAGTGTCCTAGTAAAAGACAGGACCTTTGATTTTGTGTTAGAAACTGTATTAGTTGGCTGCTTATTTTCTAGTGACTTCACTAGTTCTTCAGTATTCTCTTCCAAACAGCAGCTTTGGCAGTATCTGTTCAGTCAGTTACACTTTATATTTAAGGCTAACTCACTGTTCAGGAATCAAGCTTTAGTTACTACTCTGGCAGCCAAAACCAGAATCAAACCCTAGATTACATGGGGGATTCTGCCCAACAAAGGAAAGTCCCGATTGGTGTGTGAGACTGACAAAACTACGCTCTCCAGTACAGGCATGCCACTCTACTGGGAGGTGCTCCTGCAAGGGCCATACAGCAGCAGGAGCTCTAACTTCACACTGACGTAACTCACAGTGATCTTGGGTGTGACACAAGGGGGAGATGCATTTCTTCCTTCTGCTGCGTGCACGCACAAGCAGAACTTTCTGCTGGCATGATGGTGGCACTGGGGGAGGGCAAGTACTAAAAAAGTGAGCACATCACAAAAAACAAAATGGCAATCCACAGATTTAGAGCAGGGTTTCAGTCCTCTCCATTCATAAACCTTATGCAATAAACAATAACAAAAACTTAATTTTCTTCTATTTCTCACAGTAAGGTATGTCTAATTTAACATGGAGAGTAGAAGGTCTGTGGCAAGCACCTATGTATCTTTTTTTTCTTGGTCAACAGCTAAATATACTATGTTGAACAAGGTTGGGGTTTTTTAATTACCTTCCTTCACCAGCCTCTTGAAGTAGGGAAGGATCTCCATCTCTGTAGCACTCTCCCTTTTCTTTATTACTATATTGTCCAAAATTTAGCTTGATTAATAAGAGCTTGGTTACCGTCTTAGTGCCTTGGGATTAACAACTGCATGTGCCTAAAGCAATCAAAATCTCAGGAACAGCTTAGGAAAGCAAAATGTTTCAGTACTCTACTCAGCATTTTAATGTTGTTTAAATGCTACGTTAAGTTGCTGAAGTTTGGATGTTTATAACTGTTCAGTCACAGTAGTCCTATGCAAGGAGGAAACTATGAACTGTATTTACCCGTGTTCAGGGAGAGAAAAAGGTGCTTCTACAGTGCAAATGTTTCTGTAAATTAAGTTTTATACCAAAAACTTGCATCTGATGATCTATGATGAATTCCACAAATGCACAGGCTTCCAGCTCTTACTGTGGAGAACTCTTTTGGGTTGTTTTTTTTTTTTTATTACACACAACTGTGCATTTATTTGCAAGGTATACTACTGGAACCTTGAAATGACATGTCTTCACATTTTATTTGTATTCCCTCCACAACGAATGCACAACAAAGGGTTTAAAAAGGAATTTACTTCCTACAGAAATACTAAAGAAGAGTTAAATATGGGTGAAGCTGAACAAAGATTACCAAGACACACAACCTCAAAAAGAAAAGTGAAGTTACATGGGCTGAGGCATGTAGCCCATCCTAAAAAGACTTGCTTACTGACCAGAAAATGCTCTTGCTGCTGAGATATGCTGTTCTTTGGAACACTTGTTTTCAGGTAAAAGAGAAAATGTGCCTTGTCTTTTTTTTTTTTTAATTTAAAAAAACCCAAACAAACAAACCCCACAACCAAGAATAAGAGCTATCCATTCTAGGGAACAACCCTGTATGGACAAGAGCTAGACTGGGTGACCTAAGACATATCATATTTAGCTTTTATTTCTGTTGAAAAACCCAGCTCTGTTTTATTGGCTCAGAAGGTTGATTTTTGTCTTTCCCAGTAAGTGTACTAGGCCCATTGGGATCTTGTTTGCTTAATGCTAAACTGCAACAGATCTGCAAGAAGACAACAGAATTAACTCTCAATAGTTGTTCTTTGCTAAAGTTAAGCCATTTTTATGAACTTCTTGTAGACACAGGGATTCAAACTTGCAACTTTACATGTCCATTTAAGTTGTACCCAGCCAGCATTGCATCTGCACAGACCGGCACACATGAACATCAACATTCAAACACTTAAAAATCTTCTGCTTCACCTATCAGTAGAGCTGTGCAAACATATTTTAAATAGATTTAGTACTTTCTTTTTCAGTTTAAATGAGTTTTCAAGAAAGTGCAGTACATCTCACGAAACGCAATTTCAGTAAAATTAAGGTCTCTATTGGCACTGGTTGGAAGGAGTTAAGACCAGGAGGCCCATCACTTAAAAGCTGAAGTCTTTTGGAACAGTGATTTGTGAATTCTCAGAGTAGTCAGTATAAAAATAGGTCTCTGGTACCTTAAGTCAGGAACTGAAGTTTAATAGATTTGTCTTTTTACTACATTTACAGAGGAGGGCCAAGGCTTAAGGAGAAATATCACCTCCTCATCTCACAAGGGACTTATAAAACTGAGATAGTGAGATACTCAGGCACTATAATGATTAGCACCAGAAGCAGTCAGTGGGCGGAAAAAAGCCATCTTCAGAGGAAGGTTTGAATTCTGAGCAGTAAAAGCTGTGGGAAAGGCTTAGGATCATACTGTGCAAAATAAGAAAATGAAATACTGATCTTATTAAAAAAAGAAGGTTAAGGAGGGACTGCATGTGGTCATAAGGTACTTGCACAGGGGAGCCACATGAAGTTCAACTTTTACTTAGAGCTTTCCAGGCACAGATGTTGTAATCACAGATAAGGGTAGGGTGCTTTCACTATGCCCATGTAAGAATACCCACCATCACACAATGAGGTTACTTGCTCACTGCTTCATAAAGTCAGGAATGATGCTCATGTTCTGATTAACCAACAAGTATACCAGCTGCCAAGTTCCAAGAAAATGGAAGACAACTATAAAAAAAGATACATTTCAGATACTACTGCTGGAGCTTTCAGGAGAAAGTTTTAAGCTGCAATATGGCAAGGACTGTAGTTTCTATAGATTCTGATAGATTTTTCTCTTATCAACTAGAGCCCATCCAGTTCAGTGACTCCAGTTGCCTCTCCAAGTGCTAACATTGCCATGCCAGCTGAGTGAGGTGCCACCCTCAACCATCATCACTTTGAATGTGTCATTCCTCACACACTACTATAATTCTCAAGACTGGTGCACCACTGCTCTGTCATTAAAATAAACTAGAGGAACATACAGCTGAATAGGATGGGAGGCTGTTTTTCAGAATTTGAAGCTTCTGCGCAGATGAACAGTCCAAGATTCTGTGAAAAAATTAGATCTGCTGCTTACACAAACAGGGCTAAGACTAAATTTACACTGACAAAAAAGTTGCCACTTAAATGCATTTTAGTATATAAATATGTGAAAGACTATACAAACTCTAATGCTAAACTATGCCAAATCTTGAATACCTTAAATGGAAGAAAGGAGTAGCTGAAGAAACAAAGCACTTAACACCAGATAACACTAGGGAACTCAGACATGGATTTAGGAACTTTGTTAGGATATCTTTGCCTTTCCCTCCCCCAAACCTTAAAAAAGTCACACGCTCAAAACTTGTGCTATTTTCTTAGCTCTATGATGTGGATAGCTAACTCAGTGTTGGGTATCTGTCGTTAATTTAGCAAGTAATCAACAAACATATACTCTTACAGATGATGACCTGCTGTATTTTCTTTTGAAGTAAAATTCAGATCAGGATTTGCTAAGTTGTAAGAGGAAAATTCCACATACTAAAGGAAAACATATACTGCTTAATTTCCCTTTTTAGATGAGGGAAAGGAGTCGATCCAGAGAGCAGCAACTTCAAACCCATAAATTCAGACTCGGGTACAAAAACTGCAGGAAAAGTAGGGAAGGGTGAAGTGCAGAAATGGGGAGAAAGGAAGAGTAATACGCTGCATCCTGCCAAAGGGCTGTTCCAGGAATGCGGCAAATTGAACTAATCTGCAGTTCAGTCAGAGGGTCAGAAATAGCTGAGCTATCGGAACATGCTGGCCACGTCTCCAATACACTCCAGTTCCAGGGGCCTTTGCAGGGTGATGCTGTACTGTCCATGCCAAGTCTGTGCCTGCCAGAGATTTCCCATATGTCAGAGTAATTACATTTCATAGTTTATGCAGGCTGGCTGCTTAGATAATCCATCGAGAAAACAGGAATACTTATCAGTATACCAGCAGCAAGTGAATTGAGGGGTTAGCTGTGGTACGCTTTTTGCTACTGTTTCTGTGTTATTTCTCTTTGAATAAATATTGTTCTCTCCAGATACATGTTTATGTATTCTGACCCTGTTTTGCATGACTCGTGCTGCACTTACAGCAATTTAATTATCAATCACAGCCTAGCATCCTAGAAATAAAGACTTCAAGTAGAAATGAGGAGCTAATGCAGATGTTCAAGTCTAACTGCTTTTGCAAGTTAGTAAACAGAGCTTGAGAAAGAGTCAGCTGAATTGTACGTGACCACTGCCATAGCCAGAGAAGGAAGACATTAAAAAGACATCAACCCCCAGAAAACAATGCACTCTGATTCCTGCCTCTCTTCTGAATCAGAGCTACTTCACTTAGGAGGAAAATTGACTTTGGACTCTGTACTACCAAAACAAGTGTGGCTTTAGGAAAATGCTGCACTGTATTTTGGTCTATTTCTCCATGCTGCCCATATCTCCACTCAGTCCAAATCATGAAACACTTCTGGGATACTCGCAACTGTTCACTCTTGGTGCCTCTATCTTGCAATTATCATCACTCATAGAACACAACAATCTTGTCAACCAAACTAAAAGCACTGAGGTGTTATTTCCTGTTAATTTGGAAGCTCTGGATACCTATATAAACATAAGCAGAGTTCATATCTGTGTATAAAGTCAAAATACTGTCCATACTCATATTCAGGACAATTCATTTTCAAGAGACTGCAGAGAAAAAGCATCATGCACACTAACCAAACCAACAGTCAATGCTGGCCCACCAGTGTGTGTCTTTGCCATTAATTTAATGCTCACCCACTTAGGCATCATATCAGTTAAATTATCAGTTCACTTGCAAGCTGGAAAGGACAATGTGGCAGAATTCAAAGTTGATACTTCTGCTTTCTTTGCTGCCCTGGTAAGAGCTGCAAGATGTGATCAGCATTTCAGGCTTCTCACAGCCAGTGCAGCCAGCAGTAGTTAATTATTGTTTATAAAATGCAGAACTGTGTGTTCTCGCAGTTACATCACTCTTTGGCTGTGCCTATTATCAGCTGAAGAGTTAGGCAGCAAACAAAGCAAGAAGAGTGAAAAAAAAATACCATGACAGTTTACGTGGGCTGCATGGGGTCCAGGAAAGTGAAAGAGGAGGAAGGAACATGAGATGCACTTGCCATCAGCCCATTTTCCCTGGCTCAGTTTGGTTTATTTCTCCAAAGTTCCCACTGTGCAGTATTTTTGCCTCCAATACAGATGTGGTCACAGCTCCTGAAGCCACCACAGTACCCCTGTGGAAGAGATTTACCCCTGGGAGCCTAACGTGCCGCTTTGTCCTCTTCCCACTTGAGCAGGAAAAGTAGCTCCAACCACCAACACAGGAACCTGGTGTGCCACCACCAGAGGAGAAAACAGACCAGCCAGCCGGAAAGTCCAAATAAGCTTAAGTGGCAGATGCCTGCAAAGACCCCACAGCTTCTTGCATCTGCACAGAAACCTAGAGAAATGACAACCCTTACACACAGACTCCAAGGCCCAACACTGGCTACGAGGATGCAGAAACCAGGGCTGCCTTCATACCTTCACCATCCCTCACGCTCACAACAAAAGAAAAATAAGAAAAGGTGTCAAAATCACGACTCTCTCCCTCTGTCGCTCAGCGTTTACACGCCCTCTCCCCCAGCGCGTCCCGGAGCTCTCACAGGAGGGGGCACGGGCGGCACCGGCGCGAGGGGCCGCGCAGCCGTTAATTTCCGTTGGGCCGCACGCGGAGCCCACCCCGCCCTGCCCGTCGAGCCTTCCAGAAGCCGGCGGCCCTTCCCTCCGGCGGCGGCTCGGCTGCCTGCCCGGGTAACGTAACGTTTCTTAGGGACGGCAGAGGCACGGCGCGGGTTCCCCCCACCTCCGGCTGAGGCACCGGCGGCCGCCGCCGCCGCCCGGTGCGAGCCGGCCTCGAAGCGCACCCCCAGCTGCAGCCCACGCCCGGGTTTGCCGTTGGGTACCCCCCCAAAAAAAACCCCACCTCAGAATCAAGGGCTAGGCGGGCTGGGCTGCAGTTCTCTCCGCCAGCGGCAGGAATATTGCTCGGCTGCTGCTAGAAAAGCCGGGCAGCGCCAGGTGCTCTAGTGGGTTGGGGGGGGGGGGGGGGGCGGGTTGCAGCCCTGCTGGTAAAATGATGGTGCTTGGCTCAAGGAGGTGGATTGTGTGCTGTTGAAGTGTTCGCAGAGCAGCAAAAGCACCACCTTCATCTGCGTTTTGTCTGTTTCCTGACAAGTGAGGATCAACCTGGATTTGGGGCTGAGTTGCATGCCTTATAAATGTATCTATTTATCTATTCGAGGTCTCTAGAGGCAAGGAGGCTTCCTCTCTGTTTTGTTAGTCTGCTGCTGATCTGTCATACAGTAAGACTTGCATCCGTGGCAGAGATGTATTCAAGGCACTAAATGGCTTTTGCAATTATTAGATGCCTTTATCGGCTTTGCTTTGGCATTTAATCAGCTACAAAAGCTATTTATTGCCTCATAAACTGCTGTGCAACAAACATTATCCTTTAATTAATCCCTGAAAATTACAAAGGCTGATGAGGTAACCTGTTTTTCACCCCACCCAATTAAGCTTAGGAGAGTTTATTGCTGTTTTCCCTTTCATTTTGTTTTTAGACAGTTGTCAGCTGGCCCAGTCAGATGGCTTGTTAGGACAGGTAGTAGGAATTTAGCAGCATGGCACAGGTAACAAATACCAGCCAAATTGCTGAGCTGTGAGGATTATTCGCAGAGAAACTTGGGAGATGAGTAAAAGTTAAACCCCAATTTAACTCGCATTAAAATCGGAAGGAAAATCTGAACAGCGTGTGGCTTCAGAACTAAATAGTGTTACAGACTCATTAAAAGATTGGAGACAGCTGCTAATTAGGAGTATTTGAAGCTGAGAACACAATAACTGAAGTAGATCTCTTGCATACTGAAAGATTTCAGATGTGTGCTTTATATATCATGACTTTTTGTATATCAGCACTTACAGAAATTCAAATCAGCTGAAAAGCAGCAAGATCTGTCTATGAGTAGAAGAACTCAATGCCTTGAGATACCCACTAGAATAATGTTTTGTAGTGTGAATACAAGATTTTTTACAGCATGGACACAAAGTTTTGCTATTTCCACATACCTCCACCAGAATCAGACATTAGTTTTAAACTAAAGCAGTTAACAAAATCACCAAAATGTCAGGCGTTACGCTTTCAAACTTTCATCTGGCCATATAAGGACCAGAATTATAGCTGGAAATTCAAGGATCTTGTGTAAAGTTGTTAATTCTAGCAGAGAGCTTTACTGGGGGGGGAGGGGAGCAAGAAACTTTCCCCGAAATATTTAGGAGTTGGCAATGCTGAGTCCTACCTCATTGCTTCCCATGGGTGACTGATAACAATTCTTGTGGAATTGCCATTGCCTGCTCGGAACGTGGTATCAAGAAAGAAGGTATTTTCATATATTTATCTAGGTTAGTTACTGAGTTGCAGAAAGGCGTTGGGATCATGTAATCAGCTAGTACTCTGCAGACCTACAGCAAATGTTTCATGAACTGTGAATTGTATTTTAGAAAGTACCCAGTGATGCAGGATGTAGAGTTTGTAGTTAAGGTAGTATAAATTTGATAGACCACATGAAATACAGGAAGGGAGGTTGCTCCAAAAATTATTGCAACAAATTTCTCCATCAGCATTTGAAGTTTCAAAAGCAAATTCTGAAAGAAAAAAAAAATCCCAAACTCTTTTGTTTGAGAAATGGGAAAAGAGAAAGAAAAGTGGGAAAAAAATGTCACCTCCCATGTGTCTTATGGCTTTTTATTTTTCCTCATCTCTGGAAGAAAAAAAATGCAAAATCACAAAAAACCTTGACCTTGCTCTAATGCTAGCTCACAGCTGCTACAGAATTCTCATCTCCTGTGGCAGGTGTTAATCATGGTGAGACTACAGAGCAGTTCCACTTCGGTGACACTTTCTATGTGTTAGTGGGTGGCAGCATAGTCAGGACTCAAATTACAAGAGATTATGTTTTCAGAGATGTATTGAAAACTCCAACCCAGTAATTATGTTTTCCAAAGTAGTCCATTTGTGCTGCGTTACTGCTGGAGACGCTCTGCATTGCCTAAGTGATGTATTCTTGCCGCCTGAGTTTCTGAAACCTAAGTAGGAAAAAAAAAATTAAGTAGGTGGATCCTGTTAAAATAAAACTTTGGAAGCTAGAAAGTCTAAGACTTTATGTCCCAGGAAGAGGTGTGGTGAGGCAATGTAATTTTATGCAGTGATAGATGGTACAATTGTCAGCTTCCTGTGTTGAGGGGGAATGGAGGGCAGAGGGATCCAAGGCTTGGGAAAAGCAGGTCTCTACAATGGTGAGTACAGCAACAGTTCCGTTAGCTAGTTTGGTCCCAGGAACAAATATCAGGCGGTTTTACACACCCCATGATGCAGTAGCACCTTGGTATGTGTAGTCCACAGCTCACTGAAATGAAAAGAGTAATAGTAAAAAACTTAGCAGTGGGACTTCGGGGAGTTTGTTGGGAGTTAAAGTAGGTAATCAAGTTACTCAGTTCTGATTCAAGATACAGCTAGACAAAGTGTGATAGTAAGAACAGATAGTCAGGAACAGCGACATTCACCTCTTACAAGCCTCTATCTTGCCCTTTAGCTAGAGCTGAGGGCAAAGGTCCAAACCTGTGAGCTAACTTCAGCTAGGAAATGCTGGCAGAGGTCGCCAACTTTGGTGTTTCTAGGCATCTAAATTCTGCTTTCTCATATGCCTGTAACTTTTCCTTTCTGAGCAGTTTGGTATTTTTGTCTCGCCTAAATCAAAGCTGGATTCAGAAATAAGTGCTCCTCTTCCTGGTTGCATAACAGGGCACGAATACCTGATAACACCAGCTGTCCTTTTCTTTTAGAGCACAGCTAGAGCACCAGGGGGAAATGCCAGTGCCGGCCCTTCTATTTTTCTTTTTACTGACTAGAATGCTTGTTCAGCAATGTTGGTGTAAAGACATCCAACCCACTAGGCTATGAGTGGATCTCTGTGGGATTCCTTTCTACCCTGAAACTCTGCCACAATGCAAAGCAAATTGAAGTGTCATAAGGAGCAGAGAGTGTGAGAGTGAGTGTGTAAGGACATCAGGCTGCTCTCTGTAGTCTGACATATTATGTGCTTCTGTATGCGGGAGACTGTAGTTGTGTCTCTGCATCACGGACTGTTCTGTTTATGCATGTTAAGCAAAACTTCCTTTGGGTAAAATGCAAAAAAGTCATGGTAATGTAACTGCTACTACAACCCACAGTTACCTGAAAAATCGTCTTTTGACTGTAGTGGATACAGAACCAAAACAAACAGAAGGGAGTTTGTTTCCCCCAAATTACATTGCATCGCACAAATTTCTATTAAGCTTCTTTTCAGTGTAAATTAAGAATATCCCTGTTGTTTCAGAAAGATGACAGCATTCTGCCCAGAAGCCAAAGAAATGATAATGCACTCTTACACCAGTTTGGCCTGCTGTGAGGAAATCAGCCTTGTTAACTCTTCTTCTAAGAATAAAGCAAAACAAAAAAGTTAATGCAGGGGTCAGAGTTGCGTCCTTTAGAATGCAATTCATCAAATGTGCTCATAAGAACACCGCTTTGTTATCATGTCTTAGATAGAGTGGTTGGATCAGAGCAACTTGAAGAATAGGAACAACCTCACCATACTGACCCTAGGACTTGGCGAGATAAAGAGAAGCCGAGAGCTACTAAAACAGTCTTCTGCATCGCTGAACCCAGCCTTGCCCCACCATAAAATCTCTTCTGAGCAGGAAGCTGAAGGTAAAGTCTCTTTATGAGTATCACCAGTAGGGGGGATTGTCTCCTACAGCTCTAACAGCCGTGCAGTGCAAGAGGCAGACAAAGGCGATACTATTATTCATGCTTTATTTGGTACAAACAATGCATTTTAATCTGCCTACCAGAAATCAAGCCAGATTGAGTCATAACTGTTGTGAGCTTGGATGCCTGAATTGTTCCTGATGTCTGAGCGAGCCTTTTCTTCCTGCTTCTGCCAATCTGATTTGCAATCCAGAGGGGTTTGTAGTGTTAACATAAGTACATTCAATAGGTTTTGACTAATTCAGTCTCAGTTGAAAATGAGTGTGTATGTAATGGGATATTTCTGAGAAGAAGCCTCTTGTATTGTGCTCTTCTGAGTACAAGGTTTGTCTGAATGCTGCCATAGTCTTTATTGGACATCATAGCCATGTCTTTGAAGCATTAACCTAATAAAATCTAGCGCTTGGGGTAGAGAGCCAGCTAAAAGTGAAACAAGCATAACCTCTCTACCTAACCCAGTCCCTCCAAACAGGGATCAGACTTTCAACCTTGGTTCTTTACAGTGGGAAAGAACGAGCAATTAAAGCTTCTTAAATCCTTGTAGCTGTCAAGTGTCAAAATTAATAGGCACCAATAAATGTTTTCTACAGTGGAGACAGAGGCAGAAACAGATCATCACACTGATTATTTTTTTCTTTTGAAAAAAGGGCTGAGTTTATTGATTATTACAAGTGAGACCAGCACATTCCTGACTTGCTGTATGATCTCAGACAAGTCAGTTATTTTTGGTCCGTCTGTTCCTTTTATGTGCTCTGTTTGTTTCGCCTAGACTGAAAGCACTTCAGGACAGAATCCGTCTCTGCTTTATGTAATGCCAGGCCCAACAAAGCTCTGCTTTACTTTGAGGCCTTTAGACACAGATGAAACATAAATACTTTCAAAGACAGTTAGCAACACTGGCTTTGAATGGGAAGTCATAGCCTGGCCTGAGGAAGAGGAATTTTTACTGCTCTTGCCTATCTGCTGATTAATATTGTCTTGGAAAGGAGGAGACTGGGAATTTTTGCAAACATTATAAATGTTCAAAATACTTGCACAGTTGTGGCAGACTCTGAAGGAGGTGGATTGTGAGTGGTTAGATTGCATGCAGCTGAAAATCAAATTAGCTTTATTGATACCTGTATGCCTCAATAGCACCCAAAGCCCAGGAGAGGTTTAGTAAAAATTAAATAACTTCCTACCCTAAGCAGATGCTCATGATTACTTGTAAAATTTAACCATCAAGTGCCTCGAGGGAAAGGAGCTTGACAATGTGGTAATCCAGGAGGGATGGACATTCTTTAAGAAGGAAATCTTAATGGCTCAGGACCAGGCTATTCCCATGTGCCGCAAGTCGAACCACCGAGGAAAACGACCGGCCTGGCTGAATGGGGAGCTTTTGCTAGGACTTAAGAGAAGAAGAGAAGAAGAAAAAAAGGAGAGTTTATCATCTCTGGAGGAAAGGGAGGGCAACTTGGGAGGAGTACAGGGATCTTGTTAGATCATACAGAGAGGAAATTAGAAAGGCAGAAGCTCAGCTAGAACTAAATCTGGCCACTATCATAAGGGACAACAAAAAATGTTTTTACAAATATGTTAACAGTAAAAAGAATCCCAAGGAGAATATCTTTCCTTTAATGGATACAGAAGGGAACGTAGCAACCAGTGATGAGGAAAAGGCCAAGGTACTTAATGCCTTCTTTGCCTCAGTCTTTAATAGTGAGTCCAGTCATCCTCAGGGTACTCCACCCCTTGAGCTGGAAGGTAAGGGTGAAGAGCATAACATACCCCCCTTAATCCAGGAGGAATTAGTTAGGGACCTGCTACGCCATCTGGACGCTCACAAATCTATGGGACCTGATGGGATCCATCCAAGAGTACTGAGGGAACTGGCAGAGGTCCTTGCCAAGCTACTCTCTATCATCTATCAGCGTTCCTGGTCAACAGGCGAGGTCCCACAGGACTGGAGGCTTGCCAGTGTGACTCCCATTTATAAGATGGGTCGGAGGGAGGATCCGGGGAACTACAGGCCTGTCAGCCTGACCTCGGTACCAGGGAAGATTATGGAATGGTTTGTCTTGAGAGCACTCACATGGCAACTCCAGGAAAAGAGGGGGATCAGGCCCAGTCAGCATGGGTTTACAAAAGGCAGGTCCTGCTTGACCAACCTGATCTCCTTCTATGACCAGGTGACCCACCTAGTGGATGAGGGAAAGGCTGTGGATGTTATTTCCTAGACTTCAGCAAGGCCTTTGACACTGTCTCTCATGGCATACTCCTTGAGAAGCTGGCGTCTTGTGGCCTGGATAAGTGCACTATTCACTGGGTGAAAAACTGGCTGGATGGCCGAGCCCAGAGGGTAGTGGTGAATGGGGTGAAATCCAGTTGGCGGCGGGTCACAAGTGGTGTTCCCCAGGGCTCGGTGTTGGGGCCAGTTCTGTTTAATATCTATATTGATGATTTGGATGAGAGGATTGAGTGCACCCTCAGCAAGTTTGCAGACGACACCAAGTTGGGAGGCAGGGTCGATCTGCTTGAGGGTAGGGAGGCTCTACAAAGAGATCTGGACAGGCTGGATCGATGGGCTGAGGCCAATCGTATGAAGTTCAACAAGGCCAAGTGCTGGGTCCTGCACTTGGGTCACAGCAACCCCATGCGGCGCTACAGGCTTGGGGAAGAGTGGCTGGAAAGCTGCCCAGCAGAGAAAGACCTGGGGGTGCTGGTTGACAGCCGGCTGAATATGAGCCAGCAGTATGCCCAGGTGGCCAAGAAGGCCAATCGCATCCTGGCCTGTATCAGGAACAGTGCGGCCAGCAGGAACAGGGAGGTGGTTGTTCCCCTGTACTCGGCACTGGTGAGGCCGCACCTCGAGTCCTGTGTTCAGTTTTGGGCCCCTCACTACAGGAAAGACATTGAGGTGCTGGAGTGTGTCCAGAGGAGGGCAACCAAGTTGGTGAGGGGCCTGGAGCACAAGTCTTATGAGGAGCGGCTGAGGGAACTGGGGCTGTTCATTCTAGAAAAGAGGAGGCTGAGAGGAGACCTTATCACTCTCTACAGCTACCTGAAAGGGGGTTGTAGTGAGGTGGGTGTTGGTCTCTTCTATCAAGTAACTAGTGATAGAATGAGAGGAAATGGCCTCAAGTTGAGGCAAGGGAGATTTAGGTTTAGATATTAGGAAAAATTTTTTTACTGAGAGGGTTTTCAGACATTGGAATGGGCTGCCGAGGGAAGTGGTTGAGTCACCATCCCTGGAGATATTAAAAAAGCGAGTGGACAGGGTACTCCAGGGCATGGTTTAGGGGGCATGGTTAATGGTTGGACTTGATGATCTTGAAGGTCTTTTCCAACCGAAATGATTCTATGATTCTATGATTCTATAATATTCAGGCTTTAAAACAAACAAACAAATAAATCAAAATAGGCTTTACTTTGAAGAACTATATAAATCTTCCATTACTTCCTTTATTTTGTTTTTTATTTTTTTTATCACAATAGCACCTGAGAGTCCCACTCAGCATAAAGAGCAAAGCAATGTACAAACCCTGCCGCAAAAAGGCTGCTGTTCCTGCAAAGAGCAGTTGGTCTCAGGGCATAGCGAGAGGGGCAAATTAAGTTATTTAAGAGATGCCTGGTCTGACTACATTTTATAACCTTTTTCTCTCCAGAAGTTCCTGTCATCTCAGTTCTGCCAGTTGATCTACTTTTTCAATTTTTTTTTTTTTTAACTTGACTTTTTTTATAGAGTCAGACTGCATTCTGCAGTAATTAGATGAAGAGCTGAGATGGGCGGAACTCTGGCAGAGATGTAGGGTTAAGTATGCAGGGAGTGGAAACCTCTTAAGCATGATCAGCAGCAGAAGACACAGCATATGAACATGCACTGATTAAGTCAGCCCTGATCTCACGGGTGTGGAAAGTAAGTGCACTCAGAAATTCCTTTTCACTGATTTGGTGCCAGGCTGTGATGAGGAGCACCTGCAAAGATAGTCACTGTTGAAATTACTCTGGCCTTTAATTTCTTTGTTTCAAAAGCTAAAGGAAGTCCCACCAAAATTATTTTAATTAACAGAGTGGCAGACGTAATCATAGAAGGGCACATTTAAGTACAAGTAGAGTATATACAGTTTGCTCCACCCCACTTATGGTGTACAAGGAGCATTTAACATAGGTAGTGTGACTAATTATTCCACAGATGCAACACAAAAGTTGTGGTTTGTGTGTTTCCACTCAGAAGATTTGTGGCTGCCAAAACATCCTCTGTAATCAGAGAAAATATTTCCATCATGGGAGTGGTGCAGATTAAGATAGTCTGTTGGTATCATCATGGTGGACTGTTCTAATTCACCTTCTAATTCACTAAATACATTCCTAGTAGTTGTAATTATTTGAGAAATAGTACTAGGTCTTTAGAGCTCCTGATCCTCAAGGCAGGCTCATTGTTCACTTGCCTACAGTGTATGTAGACGGAGGTAATAATTCATAAATCCAGTAAGTTAGGTACATCTGTATAAGCTGTT
This sequence comes from Harpia harpyja, assembly GCF_026419915.1. NCBI lineage: Eukaryota > Metazoa > Chordata > Aves > Accipitriformes > Accipitridae > Harpia > Harpia harpyja. Next base: position 28,830,198 of record NC_068949.1, on the reverse strand, counting down.
AGATATGTGTTAGATAGTTGGAGAATCCTGAACCTGCACAGTGTCAAGGGCAGTTAGATGCTTTTGTACTTGGCAATGTAACTTCACTAGAGCTAGCTAACAGGAAGTGGTGTGGACAGCAGCACATCTGAGATCTTGCCCTTCTTTAGCATCTGGGAGTGTCACTTGGAATTCACGCTGTGTGTCCCTGCAGTCATCTATTTTCTTTTTTTTTTCTTTTTTCCTAAACATGTCAATATAACTGAAGCTCTTCTTATGAATTGTGAGAAAAAGTGGAGGGTGCAGCTTCTGGCTTGGTGGTATGCAATGTAAGTGTGCAATGGAGGTCTACAAAAGCACTTGCTCTTTGGATTTTGGTACTGTTCAGGCAGGTACTATATACTGACCTAGTCTGCTTTGCCAGGACGGGCAATTCTGGGTCTCTGCAGAGGCAGCTTTAGGCAACTTAGTCAGCCAGACAGTTCATACAGCTTCAAGGTTATGCAGCAGCTGAGTAGGAGTTTTCAGGAACAGTTTTGGACTTTAATTTTTAATTACATCCTTTTTTACTTTTTCAGTTTGGCCCTGCAGTGAAATATGATTAAGGCAGTACTAAAGGTTTTCCACACCAACAATTTCACCTTCAAAGTCATTCGCAGCTGTGACCTCAGACACTGTCTCTGTGTTTCACTTATTTCTCCTCTACTGACAGAAGGAGGAATTCATGTTCGCTGTTCATAAATAGGATCATGCCAGAGAACATCATGACTCTATGTGCAGTCTCTCTACCTGCAGTCTGTCTGCTTGATCTGTCAACCCTGAATTTTCACTTACCTACCTGATTTGAAAATGGGGACATACTAGATTTTTGTCTGAAATGAACTGCTGAATTAATGAGACTCTCTTGTAAGGGCCACAAATGCAAATGAAGGGCTAATTCCCTGTGCTGTGGTGCTCAGCCCTGAATTATGTGGCAGGCACTCTAAGTTATGCATACAGTATTCTTAGAAATAATTTTTTGAGGTGTCACTACATCAGCCAGGAGCAAATGCAGATGAAAGGCTCAACAGATAACAAACCAGAGGAATTCCCTTCAGTCTGAGATTCATGTCCTCATTCAGGAGTTAGATTTGGAATCTGCTTCTCTTGGGTGTCATCAGAGTATGTTTTGAAAGCATGGACACAGCTGTCCAGAAAATCTGAAAGGATTGCTGGCCAGCTCCTTTTTTTTTACAGGTTACATCTGGCTTTGATGTGCTGCAAATACACCTATATGATCTATGTCCAGGTTGACAAAAGTCTAATTTGATGTTTAGCACTAGGTCCTTCATAGCCTTTCAGTCAAGGGCTTGTTACATATTAATGGTACAGGTCTTTGTGCAGGTTCAATAGCAGAAACATTGGTACATACTGGGGTAGGGAATATTTTGGCTCACCGTGTCAGATATAGCCATTGGCCCTGATCTGGCCAATTAATTCAGTGTGTATGTAGTTTTAAGCACATAAGTAATTCCAGTCAATTAGGCTTGTGTTTAAAAGTGCATTGCTGACCGGGGAATTTCTGGCTCCTATAGCTGTTCAGATCTTGGCTCCCAGGAATCTTCCTCCAAATTTAACAGCATTTCTGCTTTACTCTCTTGTGGTAGAAAAATGGTAGCCTGCTTTGCTCTGTCAGCACAGACAGCAAATCTGCTGTGAGGATCTATCGTTTATGCATTGGACAGCTAACTTGATGGGAATAAACACCCTATGGTTAACTTTGAGAGGCTAAGCAATATGTATTGCTAAAGCTGATACTCATTAGCTAGGTTGCAAAAAATTTACACGAGCTTTTATAAAGTTGGGCACTTATTCCACAAAGTTCAGAAGTTTACAGAGCCTAAATAGGGCATAATAAGAACCAAGAGACATGTTAGATATGGAATTGCTTTTGCACTGGGATTGGGAAAGAAATATGTAAGCTCCTTTGAACTAGTTGAACTAGAATATGAAGTTACATCAGCTCCATGCTATACATGAGATAAATATTGTTCAGGGCTGTAAAGGAGAAGATACAGCAGTTTTAACTCTTCGGGGAGAGGAAGGACTGTTTGGGACATTTGTACGTAAGGGAAATGTATTTAAATCTATGGTGCTATTCCTTGTCCTGATTTTTAAAAAAAAGAGGATCCTTCACTTTACTGCACCCTAACCTAGATGAATGAGGGAGTTTCTTCCTTCCTCTGGGCAGTGATGTGTCCGATCTTTTTTTTGTACTCACTTGCACTAGGAAATGTCTCCAGGCCACCTGCCACGATGACCCTGGCTGTGGAATAATCAACCTATAATAGGAAGAGAGTACTGCCTTGCATTGCAGGCTTTTCCCTTCCTTTTTACCACCTCCTTACCTTGAAGAGTGGACTGTCCAGCCTGGCCCAGGTCAAAATGGGAGAATGGCAAAAGCAACAATAGACTGGCTTTTCCTGGGAGGCTGCACTTTTGCTGTTTACCAGCCAGGCTAATCAGGTACACTTACTTGCTATTTCATTAAATATGTATTTAACTCTTTCCTGTTTTCAAAACTGGCATTGCCTATACCATTGAGGTTTTGGGACATGAGCCCTTTTTTACAAGAGTCTTGTTCAGTGCTAGGTTTTCCACACCATGGACCATACATGCCACTGCTGTACACACTCATCAAACCCTTTCTCATCTCCTGACATTTATGACATATTCCAGAATAATTATCCTGTGGGGCAAGTTGTTCCACAGTTGTCAAAATAAGATTTCTTTTGCCTCCTGCTTAAGCATTTGAGACTGGTAACTCTCTGAGATGGGATGTGGAATTACAAGGATCATTGGCTGATCAGTACAGGCAGCTCCTAAGCTCCTGCAGTACTGCTTGGGCCTTTCAGTTGTCTGTAAGTACAGGAGGCAACTTCACATCAGAGGTTGTCTGGCTAGATGAGCACCGTGTAGCTTTGGGCACCACCCTCCCCAGTACCTCCTAGCTGACACTCACATCTTCAGCTCTTCCTCCAGGCAGTGGGAAAAGCCACAAGTAGTTGGGGAGTTCTGTCAGCTGTAGCTAGTGTCTTCTCTGTCAGAAAATCCACAGCTGTTCGCAGGTGCAGCCCAACTATCTCCAAAGCAAAGCAGCAAGAAGTGGGGTGCAGTTTATGACAGATTTTCATGGCTTCTATAGAATAAATGGGAGCATATAGCTCTGTGGATTGCATCAGACAGCACAGCCTGGCATTGCTCTCTCCTTTCCTCAGCTGTGCAGTCCTGCAGTTAAAGATTCTGTTCATACTTAAGAGTGAAGATGATCTGAGGAGAGGTGTGTGTAAGAGTCTAGAGCATGGCTGGGACTGTGCTCATGCAGAGAAGTGGAACTGACAGAGAGGTGATATCAGTCACCTTCTGATGCCTCAGAAGGGATATCATGTTCTTCAGATCCAGAGAGAAGCAGCATCTTCACTGATTGCCTTGTCCCACTGCCAGGATGAGGTTATAACAAGTAAATTACTTGGTAATAGGAGGAGTTGCAGAAGGGCCCAGGAGTCCAAGCAGGTGGTACAGCTGGTGATGACAGGCTCAGTCTGTGGGAACAGTATGTGTGCTGGAGATAGCCAGGGAGAACTCATTTTAGCAGGAGCTGGGCAGACTTACAGTCACATGGGCTCTGGCTCAGCTGTACAGCCTGAGCTTTAGGAAGCTGAGAGGGCAAAGTTTTCAGAACTTGCATATTGCAGCTAAGTGACTCTACAGCACACTGACTCCCTTTCCTGGGGCCAACGGGTTGTTCTCACAGTCCTATTTCTGCAAGGATCACAAAATGGAGGACAATCCCCCCCCCCCCCCCCCCCCCCGCCAATTTCTAATCTGACAGTGTATTTGGAATTAGCTCAGGAATTGGGCAAAGATTCAGTCTGAGTATTTGATATGAAGTGTTCACTTCTGGCTAATGCTATTTCTGTTACATCCCTCCTTCAGAGCATGATTTAAGAGGACTCTCTGATAGAAAGGCACTGCCACTTGCTGACTCTGCGTTAGCTCCTGCAGCATTTTGAATGCAGCTTAATTTCCCTGTGAAAAGAACTGACACAACCAATCACCATGAACTCTTCACACTTGACAGAAACACAAGTGAAGAGGTTGATCCATAATAATTAGGAAATTGGGATCAAAAGCAGGCAGGCTTAGCCCAAACTGTTTTGCTCAGAGGCAATACTGCAGCTTATAATATACAACTTAATTACTAGAGAACATCATTTCTGCAAGTGAAGGCAGTTTCCAGAGTGAAAAAGCTGCTATAAATATAGTTCTAAATTCTAGGCAAATTAGGTTAGGAGAGCATGAGTTTTAATAGTATCTAAAAGAGCAAAAGGAGAATCTCATGTAGTGTTGTCCTATTTCTGGCGTCATTCCTCAGTGGAGAGGCCATTGTCACACATCTGGCCTCATATGTCATTCAGAAATAAGAAATCAAGAACAAGACAGAAATGGTGTTCCTTAAAATCCGTTTCCAAACAGAAATTGTTGTCCTACTTTAGAGCAGTGGCAGGCACTTGAGTTCAGGGCCACGGTTGCTCTGTTAAAGGCATACTGAACTATATTTTCTATGAACAGTCCCTTTTTATGTCTCAGATACTGTTAAAAAAAGGCTAAACTGCATGAGCGACTCATCCTCCCCCACACTTTGCTGCTTTTCCTCTTACTTTATATATTTATTCTACACTCCATACACTCTGTACAGTGGAGTCCAGACTCATAGGATGGATGTGAATTTAAGATTTAGGGGTTTTTTATATATTCTGTGTGAATAGTCTGACAAATGCAGAGGATTCCACATATCTTAGCATTTGTTTTTTCTTTGTCTCATACGACACCTAGCTTCACTGAGGATTAGCTATCAACAGCCATTATGCAGCAGTGAGTTAGATACAAGAGTTACTGAGTTATATAATGATGTAAAGATTTGCAGAGACAGTAAGTCATACCTCCTCGTGACTACAGGGTTTTTTTTTTTTTGGCCTTCTGGCTATATAGTCTATATTAAATTCTTTTTCAGGGCAGTGACTGAAGTAGTATTACTGAAAGAATTTTAGCACTGAAATTTCCTGGTACCTTAAGGATTTTTCCAGAACATAACATTACCAAATTGCTGACTGATCATTGGGAAAATATGTCCCAGAATCACAGCTGTGGACTTCTACTTTGTTATAATCGGAGAGAGACCATTACAGTTTGTCAAGTTTATATCCTATGTGCTGGGGGGGGGTAGTGCTTTCATTACATGGCCATAAAGTAATGGTAATTCTCTGCCTTTAAACTCTCTTGACAGAAAAGTGCTAGAACATTCTAGCTCTGGATCTGCTTTTTTGTCCTTTTTAGGGTTGTGTGTGTGTGGTTTGCATTATCACTTGTTTCATATTTTACCTCATAGAATGCAGGTTCTTCAGCACTTTGAGGCTTCAGTGTCATTTTCCTTTGTGTGGCAGATCTTTTTTTCGGTGCTTGTCAGAGTATATTTTTTCTGCTGTGGTCAAGCATCAATATTTAGCATCTTTGAATAGAACAACATAAGCACCTAATGTAAACATTTCAGCAGATGAAAAAAATCTCAACTGACAAGGAAAAAAGGGTCAAGGTCACAAGCCAAATCCACAAAGTTATGTAGGTGGTGTGAATTTGAGCGTTACTGTGTCTAATCGTTTAGTTCATGGTGGCCAGAGCATAATCCATGTCCTTGAGTTAGGCACCTGTACAGTAAATGTGATGTAGAGATACCCAAGATGCTTTAGCATTGGCTAATTTAGTTGCTTTTCAGGGTGGATTATCACACAGAGCATTTAGTGCTCATGACAGTAGTTAGCTTGTGTTATGCTGCCTGAAGCTGGAGGAAGGCTTTTGCTTTCTGTTGTTCCTGTTCTGTTTATATAAAACAAATCAAGAGTCTCTGGGCTAAGAGAGAGCAAAGGAATGGCTTACTAATTGAAAGCCTTGGACACCCACTTGGGAGGGAGGAGCTCTTGCTTCTGGTTCCTGCACTATTTCTGAGTTTATGTTATGATGGGTATCAAATACTCCTACTTACTTCTGCCAGAGTGACTGAAATTTTTCTAGATAAAACATTAATTGAAATGGAGATAAAGTGGACTACTTACTTAACCTTTCCCCATTTCTTCTCACCTCACCTTCGCTAGTGTGCACTTGCAGGTCATTAGGTTCAATAGTAAGTAAGTTCATCAGTGGGTAGAAAGCAATGATTAGGCATTTCTTAAGCTAGAACAGGTTCAGATAGACTGTAATATAAGAAAGTAACCAGAGTAACATTAATGTTTTGTCTAAAGCTGGAGCCCATGAGAATTGGGTGAAGGTTGAAACATTTTCTGGTGAAGTGGTATCCCACTAAAGTCTGTAAACCAGAATTCTGTCTTCAAAGTAGTGGGAACAATATTCTATCCCTTATCTTTTTGGCATTCTCTTAGCCTTTGATATTGCATACTATTTTGATTAGCAAGCGATTTCACATCAATGTGTTCAGCATATAAGGAGCTTGTTATATAGAGGTAACATTGGTTGCTGTTGTCTAAAGGTATTTACATTTTGTAACATATGTAGCAAGTTCTTAAGGGGGGAAATGCTTTTGTTTATATGTTCATTCATGGGTTGATATTTTCCTTTTGTCATTGCAAGCAGCAGATGAAGGGATACAAATGTACATGTTCAGTAGTAAAACTGTCCAATTCTGAGCTGTGACAAATTATACAACAGGTAGTGATTGGGGAAAAAAAAACAACAAACAACCCACAACCTAGAATATGTGTCATGTTAGCACTGTCTTTTAAGTGAGAATGTAGTTGCCTTCTAGAATAAGTTATAACTACTCTGAATTTTACCCCTTGCAAATGTTTGTGTTAGGCAGAATCCTCCCCATTGTGCAACATCGTCTTACTAACATTCCAATATTACTTTGGTGCTCTGTGACAGGTTAAACCTTGTGGAAATGGAGCAAAGAAATGTTACAATTGTTTTTCATCCATTCATAAACTGGTGACAATTTATGACATTGGAGGAAAGCCCAAAAGATAGCATGCAAGTCTAGTCATAAATAAGAAAAGTAGAGGCAGAATGCATAGCGGGACATTTCTGGCACATGTGTGTACGCTGTGATTCTGTGATGCGGGCTCTGACCACAGCAATATGCTCAAGGCACAGTTGGAGGGATTAGTTACATTATGAACAAGATTTTGTCCATCTCTTAGAATTTCATGTGGTTTTTATTTGATTCAGACCATGCTCTGTAGTCTGACAATGAGATTAGAGGCCTTTTTGTAACTTTGAAAGGCAAAGATCTTGGAGGAAAGATGAGATGAGATCACGAGTTGTATCATCTGCCATGATTTTTGGCAGTATTTTACAGAATTATTTTGCATATGAATTGTGCCATCTCTCTCTCTCTTTTGAACTTTTATTTCAATGGGTCTGGAGTACATGTTGAAGCTGGCAAGGAAGTCAAAAGGTGTATCATCAGAGGGCACTATCTTGATACATGTAATTTTATGAACAACCATTTTGATTATTTACCTTAGTGGTGATGCTTGTGCTGTTCCAGAAACCATTTTTCTTCACTTGGTGGAGACCAAAGTATGTGTCACAAAATAGTTAGAGTAGTTCCTACAGTCAAGAGCAAAAAGGTTTAGTCCTTGCTCCATAGTGCAGGAAATTTGGAAAAAGAAAATAATAAAAATTAAAAAATGCCAAGTGTTTTAACCACTCAGGCTATTGGATAGAGAAGGAGAAATAAACCACTGTTCTCTTTTATGTGAAACTTGGTCCGATAAATATGTTTGCAAGTGTTTTCTGTGTTTAGGCCTGCAGGTTAAAAAAATACAGGGAAATACCTTGAGAATCTTAAGTAGATCTTGGGTTACTGAACAATTCGGAGGTATTAAGACACAAGCAGTTGTACATATTCTTGTTCACAAAAACATAGGCCCAAGCAATGCTAGCCAGCAGCTCAAAGGGGATTTTAGGAAGTTGGTAGCAAGTAAATGTCACTCAGGCACCTGAAAGTAGCAAATGGGTACCTGGTTTTACTGGTTTAGCCCCAAGTGCCTATCATGCTAGTCAAGTAATGGCTGGCATGGCCACACGGGGAAGCTACTGTGCTATGCGCGAGGCAGCATGAGTTGTGTCCTAACTATTACCAAGGGCCTGCCATATGACTTTATACTTGCTGGTATTTTATTTCTCCTTCCAAAACAGAAAAAGGGGGAGATTTCTGGACTTTTATCATGTTTCCTTCTCAAGTTGCTCTAGGTAGAGTTTGTCATCCCAAGATAAACTTTGCAAAACCTTGCTTGCCACTGGGGAGAGAGAGAGAAAATTCATTTGAACGGGCGTAGTTTGTGTGTGCATCTGCTGTATGCAACTTTGTCCTGTGTTCATAATAGAATTGTGTGGTATAAGGGTTTTTCGAGCAGCTAGTACCATTTTTATGAAAACACATTAAATACATTGCTTGTTTTAAAACCCATTCTCTGGTTGATCTCCAGGAGAGAATGTATGTAGCAATTCTCCCTGTGTGCTCATGCTGTTTAGCTTTTGCTAAACACGAGGAAAGCAGATTATGGCTTTTAAGAGCTAAGCTTTGGCTTTTCTGCAGGTCTGTGTGAGGGGTGACATGTTGCTTTGGTGCCTTGAGGACAAAGACGTTTAGCTTAGAAGCATGCCTAAATAGGTTTAATACACAAGTTTCAATAGTCATACAGGTAGCTATTTTAGTTCGGTTTAAGCCTAGCAAAAATAACACGTACAAACCAGAAGGAAAAGAGGCCATGCAGCCTTTTGTGCTTATTTAAGTGCAATGGTTTAAATTAAATTAGTGCAACCTTTTTTTAATGCAAGCAATGTCTGAGTTAAATGCTGCTACCAGCTGGAGAAGGAAAATTGTCAGTATCAGTACCTTACAAGTGGCATGGCTTTATCAGTAATGCAGTAATGGAAGGATTGGGGATTAGAAGTTCCAGAGAGGCTGCGCTTCCTCCCACAATTGTTCTCTGTAATAGAGAAAGGGGGTAAACCCAGACTGATTTTGTCCAGATGGACTTGGAACATTGTACAGTGAGAAGCTACAATAAGCAGTTTAACACTCATTAATTGGAAGGTGTTTATAAGAACTCCCTTCTCAAATTTAACTCTGAAGTAACCAGAAGCCTACAAGTTCTCATACATTTATTTACTACTAGAATTCCTATTACAGATCACTGTCTTGTAAAACCACTTCTCCTGGAAGAACAGTCAGTAGACCACTCTCCTGAGAGTTATGGTTATTCACTACCAGTTTGAAAACAAGTCCATACCAGAGCATTCTCTTTCTTTTCTGGCATCCAAGCTTTCTTCTTTAATGTGTATGAGCTATTGCACATGGTAATGTTAGGATAAAACAGCATAACACAAGCCACAGGGCTCTGCATGCTAAGGGAGCATGCACAATACTTAGTCAGCACACACAACCTCATCAGTTTTTAATACAGTTTCCAAAGGGTATTTAATTTCTAGTGTAATCCTACGCAGTTCCTGTTTAAGTAAGTGGAACACATACATTGAAGTCAACCTGTAATTTCTAGTGCTGATGATAGTTCCAGCAGGGTTGTTGAGCTGCATTTATGTAGACATTGAAAGAAAGCAGTGACATAGAACATGCACTATTCCTGTGGTCTTCACTTTCCCTGACATAGCAGAATTCACATTTTTTTCAAGGAAGTATTCTGAGTTCCAAACAGATATATCGCTAAGCTTTAATTGTCTCCTATTCTTAAAATAGAAACCAGCAGAAACTAGTGTTGTGGTGCTTTTTTCTTTAACTGATCAGTTGAATCTCTAACCTGCAGCCATTGTTAAACTGCTAATAAGAAAGTGCAATATAAGTTAGCCAGCAATTTTTCAGATAAAGTAATTCAACAGTTCCTTTTTTAAAGGCACTTGGTACTGCCTTTGGTGGGGAAAGCTACATTCTCAGAAATATTTCCATAGTATTTATTTTTGTATTTACCTTCAGCTTAGTATAATATACACCTTATCAAGGGTGGCTTTTCCATTTTAGAGAGAAAACATAAGTAGACCATAAACTTGTATTATCATATAATTAGAAAAGATAGTTTGTGTGCATGTAAGGTGTGTATTTGCTTAACCTTATCTAGTGTAAACAGTTTTCCCGTACAAGATTTGGGGGTTTTGTAACTAGTTTACATTCCCATAATGCATATCCCAAGATTTCCTTAGCATGTGCAAAGGATGACAAATATCAGTACTTCATACAACTATATTTAATAAGTTATTACAGAAAAAAATAAAGTCCAAACTACAAAGTTTAAGCAGTTGTAAGCAATAGCAGCATTGAGCTCCATGTTTAGTCACAGTACTGCAGTTCCATACAAGCATTAGTCCAAGCCAAAAAGGAAGAAGCCTTGTTAGAATTACTAGCAAAAACAATCTAAGAGAACATGTAATAAAAGATACAGTACATTTAAAATTAGTTGAAAACAAGTACAGAGATCTTAGCTGTGAATGCTCTAAAAGTTATGTCCATTATTTTGACAGTAAAATTACAAATATCTAATACTTTATACCCCAACAGAACTACGTCCAGGAAAAAAAAAAAAAAAAAGAGCCCAAATTATCTTTTATTAGCACCCTGGTTTTCTACTTACTGCTAAACTTTTTCTCATGTAAATTTGAGTGTGTCAATTATGTGACCAATGTGATTTCTGACCAGCTACCCATTTGGGGTATAGAGTAGTCACTAACATGAATATAAAATACTCTGTGGTATGATAGAACACTATAGCAGCAGAGATTAAGAAGTTTGGTTTAAAAAAAAAAAAAGAAAGAAAGGAAGGAAAAGAAAAAGGGTTTAGCTGACATCATACAAACTAGCATAAAGCAACTACATACAAGCCAGATTAAACAGAAGAGACACTTCTACAAATCTGTGACTAATCTTTCACTCATACCTTGCAAGTAGAGATGTCACAATACTGAAATATTAACATGGGAGCTTTTCCCAGTTAAGCGCCTTTTTTTTTTTTCTTATTTTTCTTTTTTTTACTACTCTAACAGATAGTGAAATCAGCAAAGTTATTTGCTAACTGCATATTTGCAATACAATTTGTTTTAGCCCATGCCTTGCTAGCAGGCTATAAAATACAAGCATGTAGGCAGAAATATAAGCATAAACTTTGTACCACTTAGCAGGAATTTTTTTATTCCCTCTTCATTCCTTAATCTCCTTTGTTTGCAATTTGCATACATTCCAACCAGTAGTACCTAATTTGAGTCTAAATTTTACTTCACTATTTGATCTAGTCTATACATTACTTACAGAACTGAACACACAGAGGATACACAATAGACCAACTCTGGACACATCTTTCTGCAAGTTACAGATGAGCCACTCTAATACTCTAGCATAAGTTAGTCTAAAAGGTCATCAGTAACTTGTTGAATTAATTGTTTTGTCTAGAGAAAGTCATTGTATGCCCTGTTTACGCAACACCAGTTTTAGTCTGGATTGTTTCAGGTGCCAGAACAGAGAGTCACTGGCTTCAGGAAGGGGTTTCTTCTGGCTGCACAGGGAAACAAAGGTGATGTAAATGGAGGTGAAGTGAAAGGTGGTCTGATATTGGCACTTGGTGTTGCCAATATAAAAGAAAAAAAGGACAAAGACACAAGAGAGGCAGAGAAGAACGGAGAAAGACAAGAAGCTGACTAGATGTTCAGACATGGTGGCAATATAGGTTACTGCATTGCTACCAGGAAATGGACATACATTATTTTGCATTAACTAGGCAGCTACCAACACTATGTGGTAATTTCATTAGAAAATTATGTGGGTACCTACAGTCTGCTCCATGCTGCCACTGATAAATGTATGCAGGAAGGAAGTTGTGCAGGAAAGGGTCAATTTAATTAAATAAATAACACGGTGGCAAAATACAATGAAGAATATATATTTTAGGAGGTTCAATCTAAGACTATTGAAAAGAGTTTATTGAGTTCATGACAAGAAAAGTAATGGAGCATTATGCTGAATGGGCAGGGTCAAAACCCCATTGTTTCAATAGATTTAGTTCCTTATAACGGCAATAGTATTTCATCAACACTGGTGGTGTATAAATCTAGACAGCGAACTGGTACTGTGACATCCCTATTATCTCCCTAAATCATTTTGATAAAGGAAAAGGCTTTTCAAAATATCACATTTTTTCTGCTTCATTCTGTCATTTTATTGCCCAATTCTTTGTTACAATTTTCCAATCACTTTACATAACCAACCATTTTCATCATTGCCACACTATTGTAAACCACATCAGCAAGTTAATACATAAAGCTTTGCATTTCAAAAAACTAGACACTTTAGTAACAATATTACAAAGATTTTAGCTTCAAAAATAACTGAAAATGAAAAAAATAAACTTTTAAAGAATTAGCATCATAAAATTAATTTATTCCAAGTAAAAATACAAAATAATATTAATGACATTGACCAGATATGAAAGTCTCTCCCAGAAACAACTATATTAATGGTTGAGAAAGCACTCCTTAAAGAAAATACGAAATAAAAATGAAAAATATGTAAATATGTTTAATTTTTTTCTTAGCAAAAAATCTTTCTAAAAATAACAATGAAAATTTGTCTCAGTACAAAGGCTACATTACTATTGAAAAAATACCAGCATGAAGAAAAGGTACATATTTGACAGTAGAAAAATGATTTTAGTGAATCACAATGTCTAAAGTCTGCAATGAAAATAAATCTGCAATAAAGATTTATGCCTTTTTTCTTTTCATTTTTCTTTTTTTTTTATACAAACAGTACAAACAGTATTGCACATAACAACAAATAGTCGAGGTTAGGTTAGCCTTCAAAAAAATCGACTAGTTCAAGTCTCACATCAGAAAAGGCCACAATAGGACCTGTTGTACCCAGGGGCTTCTTAGTCAAGTTGCAGTTCAGAACTCCATATTTTAAAAAATAACTTTTTTTGAAGGACCCTCTTTTAATATAACATATTAACAACTCAGGGGCACATTCATTTACAAAACAAAAGGGAGCATGTCATAATTTAATAAACTAAAAAAAGTTCTCTTTAAAAAAATACAAACAGAAGAACTCTCACAATTCTGGTCAGTCGTGCATAATCACACTTGATTATAAATATACAAATTAAGGGAAACTATTTTTTCACCTTCTATTCACAACTTTCAGCACCAAATGGAGTTTTTGTTTACACCTGTTCTTTATGATGATTTTGTTTTAGATTTAATCCAACATTATGCTATATTGTACATTTTCCAGCTTCTCTCTCTCTCTCTCTTTCTCTCTGGGGGTATTTTTCTACATGAAAGAGGGGTATTTCTTCAAAAAGGTTTACTTCTTTCACATAATTAGGTAGATTTCTGTAGGTTAGCTATGATCTTTAATATTACAGTTATAAAGCTCTAACTTCTTCATTTTCAAAAAAACTCAAATAAGCATGAAAAAAATAAAGTTACCCATCTGTTAAATCATTTTTCTTGCAGAATTAAATTAATATATATTTTTCTGAATAAACTTACTTAGAAAATATCATTTTCTTTCCTATATTTCAAAATTGAGGTATTGCAAAAGATCATGTCAGTCAGAAAGCATGCCTTTTTCTTTAAAAAAAATCATCAGCCAACTGTTGAAAACTGTGTAGATACAAAAAGTAGTGCATAACAAAATGTCTTGTACAGATGAAAAAAAACAGAAAAGACACCTGGGCTGGGAAAAGCAATATCACAAAAACGCCCAGAAGTAACTTCAAAAGGGATAATTATAATAAGCATTTTAAACCAGTAAAAAACTATTTTTTCTTTTTTTTTTTTTCCAAAAACAGAAAAAATCCTTTCAAAGCCAATACTCGCAACTAAACATTGGGGAAAACAACTTACTAAATTAGACACAAACAAGGACATCACGACAAACAAAACCCAGAACATTTAAATCTACTATGCGGTGTCATATCCAGTCAGATTGTCCCCAGAACTGCAAAAACAAAGGAGGAAAAGAAAAAAATAGTGTACACATTCTCACAATCATTAGTATACCAAGTGTGTTTATATGCTATCTGCAGCCCCATAGTTCATGCTAAAAAAATGTCCACTGTGTTAGCAGGTCTTAATTGTATTCAAGCTTCACAGGATACATCCAGGGATTAGAGAGATAACGCCACATCCACAGAGCAGACATCTCATGTTACTTTAATATGCAGACATTTCTTTAGCACCACTTTTTTTCCTAACTTTCTTAAATGTGCCTAGTTTATTAGTTTGACAGACTATCTAATCGGTAGTGTATGTACGCTAGCATGAGCTCTTTGGTTTTCTGGACAAGGTCTGCAGCTACGTAAATGATGCAAGCATTAGGAGAGAGATTGTAACTAAGAGCTCATTTCTGTTTATGTACCTGTTATGAACTGTCAAAAATGTGTTAATGTTGGATACAGAGGCTTTAACAGTTAAGTTTGATCACAGTACTAGACATAATCACTTTACTATATAAAATAAATTGCACGATATATAACAGAGCACCGCAAAGTACTTCATCTACCATCCACAAATTTGTTTTAAGAATATCCTACAGCTAGTTTTTATATTTGTTGTAGTATAGGTCATTCTGTAATGGGCTGATCCTAATTTCAGAAGCATTACATTTATTGAGGCATGCCTTCCTCCAGTCAGTAATCAATTTTTTTTTTGTTACTGAGTATTTTGTAGCCTACGTAGGTTCATAATTTGTGCATTGTGGGCAGGTTTTATATTAGACATATATAAAATTTATTGCATGCAGCAACCTGATTAAGTAAACATGCAGTCAAAAAATATTGACCTTCCTTGGAAGCTTTTCTGTATGCTATACTGATCTCCTTTCAGCAGCCATCACTATTTTAATCACATATTCATTTTTTAATTGATACCCTAGCCTGAATAGAGTATTATGGTATTAGTAATACCATTTTAATAGCAGCAAAAGCTATTGCAGCATACATTTACATAACACTAAAAGACCTAAAAAAAAAAAAAAAAAAAAAAGAAAACCCACAAAACAAAACAAACAAAAAAAAACCCCTCAGCAAAACAAAAGAAAAAAGTCTGATCCAGCTTATGAGGTATCATCCTTACAAGTCAAAATGGAGAGCAACTAAAGGCTTATTTTCTTTAAGGGTTATTACTACTCTAAATGACCCAAACTAATGATTGCTGAATATCTGTTTTAAGTTTTTGCTACATCTGCCACCTACTTGTGAATATTACCTTTGGTAAGTCATCTGCTAGGGGCAAGTCTAAATTTCTGAAAATAAGTGCATGCTCCAGTTTAAAAATAAAAATAATTATAATAAAAAAATCTTCATCACATACACATCAACCCAGTGAAGGCTGATTGAGAATGGCAGTCTACGTAATGTCACTAGTGACAAGTCTTGTGTAGGAAATTAAGGTACCAAGCAGATGTTTGTGTGAATCAAAGTGCAAAATCAGTACAGTTACACTCTGCCGGTTTGTATTATACTGGACACTGAGTTCAGTAATGTGACTGTAAATAATAATAATAATAGTAATAAAAAGACCCATATCTTCATTAAAGTCGAGGACGAATGCACAGATTTCCAGAACACTAAGCCCTGAGGCAGCGCTCTCTTTTCACTCGATTTTATCTATTCCAGTACTTGTTGCTGGGTGAGGCCTGGGATTCAGCTCCAGCGGAACGGGACGTGGCGGGGCCGGTCACCTCCCTCCTTTACCAGTGGTTTGTGGAACTCTCGCCCAGCACGAGAGTGTATGCTTGCCCAGCAGTATTCACAGTAATACTGCAAACAGGTAACATTGGCACAAAAGAATGGAGCAAATTTTCCACCACAGCGAGTGCCCTGGCATTCATCACACATCTGATCATCCAGCACATATGGCTTCACTTCCACCTGCACCAGGAAGAAGAAAAATAACTGTAAGGAGATAAAATAGTTTTTCTAAGTATGAATAGAAGGAACAATATTTTAATTCTTTTGACTCTACTGAAGGTTTTCAACTGATGCTGGATTAACCCAAAGAGGCTCGTAGTTAAATTTTCATACCAACCACTTGTTAGAAAATCTCAAGAAAGAAGGGTGTGCTTTGGTAACTAATCAACGTTTCTTGGAACAGTTAGGTATGTGAAAGTACTAAGATAGAAGTACAGTAAAAATAGCATCCCTAAGGATTCTGCTGCTGTCTAAGAAACCTCCAGGAATGTGAATACAGTTGTTACAGGGGCAGGGTGCGAGAGAGCAGCATTTAGGAAGAAAAATAATAAAGAACAAAATTATATTTCTAAACTTCAAAGGTCTGGTGAGTTTCAGAGGTTTCCAGAGAGTTTTTTTTGTTTCTTTGTTTTTTGTGAACTGCAAAATGCAGGACCAGACTAATAAAGGAAGAGAAGATTCAAATTAAACAAGATTAAATGCACTTGTATTAATTAAATACTCTGCCTTATGCTAGAAAAAAATCACCACCTCAAGATTTTTAGCTCTAGAAATGTAGTAAGATTTCATAGTTGTTCCAACTATAGCCTTGCCATCAATTACAAATAGGCTGGAGAGCTGCTGACTTTTATCCTACACTCAGCTGTAAACATCTTAGGGCTGGAATTCTTTTTGCTTTTAAGGCACTTGCACCAAACACAAGTTGATGCATGACCAGGCACTTGCAGTAATACTATTACAGAAGTTGACAACATGTGAGTTCCCTCCTCTGTGTCTGTTCCTAAGAATCAAGTCTACACATTTAAATTGAGTGTTTATTCATTCTGGGGAAATCATTAGCTTATGCATGTGTAATTCTTATGGCTCTATAATGCTATTTATAAAGTGGTTAAGTACAGTCAACTACATTAAAAGAGATAGAAAAAATTGAAATATACATACTTACAAATAATTTTGCTGTAACTGCACAAGTGCTAGTCTGGCAAAATTTGTATATTGCAAGGAAAACTTGACTCCAGTAACTACACTTAAATACATGCAGTATTAAAGAAACACAGAATGAGATATTAAGTTGAAAAATGAGAAATATATTATACAAAAAAGCTTTATGCTGAACTTTACTTCAGCTTATCCTGATCACATTTCAATAAATGTTAGTCATTTGAAGTAAAGCTTATCTAGTGAATTATATTTCTAGCCTATGGAACAGCTAGAACTGTGAATTTTTTTTTTTTTTTTTTTTAAATTACACTGTACTACTAGTATGGCACGGAACAAGTCTGAATAACTGCCATTTTGCTTATCAGATGCCCTACCACTAAAATTAGAACTATCATGTAAAATAAAATGGCACTGTCTCAAATTAAATTGGAAAAAAGCAGGTCCAATATCCAGCACATCTCTAGATCCCCACCTGCTCACATTTCCAAAGCATGAATTGTAAAGGTCTGAAGTAGATTCTTTCTCTCTCTCACTCCTTTTCTTGTTTTGGTTAATAGTGAAATAATTTTAAGAATGTATGCTGTACAATTCAGGGATTTCAATCTATTAGATTTAAAACCTAATATTTAAGAACTGATTAAGAGCCTTCATACTTCTACAAACTCACAGATAAACCTAGTTTAAAAACAGATAAAAGATAATTAAATAAACTTAAATTATCTATCAACCAACTGGGAAAAGTACTGATTGATGGAAAAAACTATCAGCTAGCATAATTTGTGACTGTATCCTAAAGCTTAGAAAAAACCCCAAGTTTTTAAACATGGCTGATCTATAAATCTCAACGGGTTCAACACTGTGATTAAGACTCCAGAATTAATCTTCTTAGCCTCTCTGTAAAATTTTTCAGAAATGGACAAGAAATACTTAGGAACAGCCTTGTCTTAGTTAAAATCATGAGGTATAGTAGCACCACAGAGAAATAGTTTGAGGATTTACAACTCCATGACCTCATCTAATCTGACCGAAAGTTCAGTTTAGGTTTTTAAAGAGAAAGTAAAAATAGCTTAGACTTTGCAGCTGCTTGTTTTTATATGTATACTGCACATAATAGACACATCCAATACCTCTCAAGCTGACTTCTTAAGAAACAATTTATATTAGATAAAGCACAAAACAAGTCATCCCTATTGTAAAAATACATAGCAGCAGCGCATGCTGTATGTTCTTTTGAATAATTCTAGATGCCAGGTCCTCAAAAACATAGGTGTTATTTTTACATGTAATCAAGAGGTGAAGACAGAAGGTCTAAAGGAAAAAAAAAGTCTTGGGAATTAAGTAATGTTTTCTTTTAATGTCTCCAACTCAGACTTCAGTAAATACCTTAACTTCATTCTATACTTGAAAAGCCCTTTAGAAACCAGGATTTCATATGTACTGAACATTTTTCCCCCTTTTGCCTATCAAGCATCTATTGGCATTTGGTTTTGGTTAAATAATTCTCAAGACTTTTGAGGTCAGCATTACCTATTATAATAAGCCTGTGTTTTAGGAACCTCAAGTCTAGACGTACATTGCTGAGAGAATATGTTGCCTAGTAGCAGAAATGCCAGAAACTATATAAGTAGCCACTAACTAAAAGCTGTTGATGCACAAGGAGCAAACCACGACAAAAGGAGGAGAAAGAAGCTGGGAAATTCTATGGTGTTTGACCTTCAGAATTCAAACCAAAACCAAGAACAAGTGAGCTTACAACCAAATATTTTCTGGTTTTAGTGCTTAACAGTTATCTAAGATGTTTAAGATGTATTTTTTCACTCTGCTTTAGCTGCTTAAATAAGCCTTTAAATAATTAACAAATGTCATCTGAAGAACAGAGGTTACAGTGTTCTCCAACACAATATTAATATAAGGATGTTCATTTCTGTACAGTTTTGTGAGTAACAACCATTCTGTTCCATGCTATTTTACTTACCCGTTTATCAATGTCATTATGTTGGAGCTGGACAAAGCGAGCACTGATAGCAGCAATATAGCTCTGCTGATTGGAGAAAGCCACTCTGCCAGCACCTTTTGGATACTTCAACTCTGGGTCTGTATCAATGCCAGCATAGCAGACACCTCCATATAAACGGTCCATAATCATTGCCAATTCAACTGCAAGAAGTCAGTGGTTAAATATTATAGATGTAACAAACAATAGTGTTGTGTTTTGTTTGTTCCATTTAAAAAAGCACAATATGCCTTAGCATACTTGTCTTCCAAAGTCTAAAACAGTAAACCCAAACATTGGTTTTAACAGATTGAATCAACCCTACATAAATTACCGTAAAACGTAAAGGCAAAAAACAGAATCTGTAAAAAGAAACTTGGTGTGACTGAAGTGTGAAAAAAAAATGCAGAGTTACATTGTTAAAGTAGGTATCAGGTCAACTGTTTTAGAATTTATCATATTGTAAATTAAAACTCTGGTATTTGGGATTAGGTATTCAGGATCTCCCCAAGCTCCAGCCAGGCTTGTTAATGCTAGTTTACATATAAGATCACTTAAAGGTATTCCTGTATTTAGAATCAGATATTTTGCCCTAATTACTAAGGTTGAAAAGACATTAAGGAAGTGTTTTACATTTGAAACAAAACTTTGTGAATCATGAGAAGTTACTACACTTAAATCAAACCTACATTTTGGGTGCAACTTAACTTAGTATTTTTGCAGAACATTAACTTGATTGTGGATCTTTTAAAATGGTTTTTGCTTTTTCTGACACTAAGGATAACTCTAAAGAAGTTATAAATATCATTCGTAAAATAAGACAGGCTGAGTGCATGGCTGAAGAAACATACAGGAGGAAAGGTAAGGGAAAGAACTGAAGGAAGTGGAAGAGAGACATGTAAACTGTGCAAAGATGTATGGTCATCAAGCCAAGCTCTCTGTAAAAGTTGATAGGCAAACAAATTTGTCAGATGGGTGAGGGACAAACCCTCACAAAGCAAGATAATGGGACCTGTACAGGCCGTGCCAAGTCAGCCATTTTTTTATGCTAATGTGTGAAAACACTTCCAGTAGCAAGTTGAAATTTAGCTATCCAAGATAAAATGAAAGAGATATACAAAATATTTAAATCCTTATAGTTCTCACAAAATTCTCACTAGTTAATTATACAGAGAGTAGAGACAATTTTTAAATTGAATATGTATGTGTATTTGTATAAATGTGTGCGTCACATTAAGGGAAGACCATATGCTAATTTGTCCATTTGCAATGAGCAAAACTTATTCTACCAAACCAGATAATACTCTTGCTCCAAACAGTAAGGGGAAACTATCAGCATAATGTAGTGACTAGTAGATTCTTCTTCTTTCTAATGATTTGGAATCATGATTTGGGTAATGATCTCAGAAAGTAACAGTACGGAACAAACGTCAGGAAGACTTAAAAACATTTACAATAGTAGTTCCAGTAAGCTACTCTTGCCAAAGAGTAGACAAAGAATATACAGGATTCCAGGACAAGGAAACCATGCAGTGTTCAGACATCTTAGTAAAAACTTCTGTATCAGATCTTTAAAGTTGCAAACAAGAAATACTGAAAACTATTTGTCTGCTTTGGAGAAGTTAACTATTTAAAGGCATCAGTTTTCAAATGTAATGCATTTCAAATGTAATCTATGACAGGCCAAATGACATACAGTTTTATAAAGGCTATAATTAGAAATCAGATAATGTTTAATTGTTGCTATTTACATAATTACCATCTTACAATTATGCCTTATTTTAAGATGGTGAGGAAAGTGAAAGCTGCCAAGAAACCTGGGCTGGGAGTAATCTTACTGTCAGCAATGGCTGGGGGACCTTGTGTACAGCTTCCCAAAAGAATTAGGATTAGGAGAAAGATAAAGCGAGGAGCTGAAGTTGCAGTGGGCTGGAAAGTGGCTGCCAAAGGAAAGTGAGGGCTACCAGGAAACCTGATCCAGAAGACTTTCTTCCAGACAACGACTGAGCGGCCTTGTCTACTACAGCCCTCGAAAATTAGGATTAGGGTTGAGAGGATGAAAAAGAAAAACCATGCAGCTGACTTGGAGTGAAGATGGAGAGGGACTACTAAACAGAAGCAAGGGCTGCCAAAAGACCTAGCTAGGAGAAATGTTGCAATTTGCTTTGTGACCTTGTCATTGGCTCACCAAAAATATAAGGGTTAGGAAGAAAGAAAAGAGTGTTGAGCTACAGTTGGGAGCTGTGCTAAAAAGGGGCCTTCAAAACAAAGTGGGGGCTGCCAGGAGATGTGGGCTGGGATAAATCTTTCCTCTGGCCAAAGGCTAAGGAGTCTTGTCTATGGCTCTGCAAATAAAAGTGAAGAAAAAGAGTTAAGGGTGAAGCTACATTAGGAGTGGGTCTGGAAAGTGGTCTTCAGTACAGAGTGGGGCCATCAAGAGACCTGGGCTGGGAAAAATATTTTTTCTGGACAATGGCTGAGAGGCCTTGTCTACAGCTCCATGGAAAAATTAGGGTTAGGACTGAGAAAAAGGGAAAGAGAAGTCATAGAGGTGTAGTTGGGTTGGAACTGGTTTGGAAAGGGCCTGGGAAAAGTTTGTCTTCTAGTCAAAGGAAAGGGGAACTTGTCTGCATCTCAGCAAGCAAATCAGGGTTAGGATTAAGATGGTATACATTACAAAAAATCAGCCAAGTTCTAGAATATTATGCAAACTTGGGGAAAACTGTTTCTACTGAAAATCCTAATTAGTAACCTATTTAAAAGATATAAAATGTTCACAGTTTGTATTTTGTAGACAGGAAGACACTGACTTAGTGAGCTATGATCTTTGGAAAAGACTGGGTATATTTTCTGCTCTTTTACATATACTATATATCTTTTCTCATCTTTTCTGCTTAATCTGGAACCCCCTGCTACATGGCCTACATTTTCCTTCTACTCACCAGCTCGGAGGGGCCGTGGAACTCCTCCAACAAAGATAGTTTTTCTTGGATCCAAAGGCTGAGACCCATCCATCACAAAGTCACTGTCACTTAGGTTCCAAGGTCGAATTTGCACCTGTATTAAGGATTGTTTTTAATAGAGGAACTTGACAACTCAATTAAAATTAAGAAACAACTGCCAAATCTTTCTATAATTAAAAATATAATTTTAACTTAGCAAAAGCAGTAAATCGGTAGTATAAGCACCAAAACAATTTGAGAACATAGCTTATCTAAGTGTTTCAAAGAAGGTGGACAATTCATTTATCACCTCTAGAGGCCAGGCTTGAGTTAAATTTCATCATAGCAAACTCCTACCTCATTAATTACCTGCCCCTAATGGCCATTTTAATAAGAAATCTGTGAAAGGACTTTCAGAACATTATACCATGTATGTGCAATTACAGTTGCAGTTTGGGCTTCTGGCTTTCCTGAAATCACATACAGTGATCCAAAATTTTAAAGCATCGATAGGAGTGGGTATAAAATTAATTTCTGTGCTTGGATAACAAAATGATTTTTTTATAATGTGTGAATGCTCACTTCTGTTAAGCAGCAAGCAACACAGTTGATAAGAAATCTTTAGATTACACAGAAAAAACCCTGCTCAGAAGTTATTTGGATAAAGCTGTTCATCCATCCATTTTTTTTGATCCTAGAAATCACGTAAGCACACTCACTGTGCTGTAATATTTGGTTGTTCATTTATCTGTGCAAGCTTTTTAATAGTGTTTTTAAGAGGCAGCGTGTTTTTCATCCTATCATATTCATCTGTAGTTTTCATCCAATCTGTATGTATCCATAGCTACAAAAAGAATAACATTGAAGAATTCTAGAGATGTGAACAATAGAAACAGGTTACCATATGTCTTCTATTCTGTTATAGCTGTCTGCATTACTTGTTTTTACCCTGCAGTTTATATAACGTAAATGAGACCTAAATTATAAATTGATTAGCTATTGCATGCAGAAAAAATAATGATTAAGAAACCTAATGAAGTACAGGAGATATTTGAAGCTATCTGGATTTTAACTGGGTGTTAAGTTTCTTCATTTCATTGCATAAGGCTTTCTTTTCTTTCAAATAATATAGAGGGAAAAATTATAATCCGATTGTTTTACAGCTAACATTGTAAAAGGATGCATACTCCTGCAAGATACCAGAAGTACCAAATATAAAAGTTAATTGAACATGGCATTTATCTGAAAGAAGCAAATGTTAAAACCATGTTACGCTGATACAGAAGTCAATTCAATGTAACAGCAAGGACAGCAACAGGAAATGGACAAGTCAATTAACTGTAAGTATTTCTTTATTTATTTATTAACTGAAAAGAGTAACAGCAAATGGGTTAGCAACCAGCGTAAGTGTCATGGCATAAGCTACTTACTGGTTTATCCTTGATTGTGGGACTTGACACACACAGGTAAAGTTTCCCGTCTTCTTCCAGACAGGCATCTATCAGAGCTTGTACAGAGCTTTCTTCCTGGAACAGCAGAAAGGCATAACCTTGGAAACAATAAAGGCATAAGAAAGAAAAAGAACAGATTAATTTATAAAGCATTTTTTTAATAAAGAAAACAAACCCAAGAAGTGAGATATACAAATTACAAATAACTGTCAAGGCTGCGAGTTTGTCTTCATAAATTAAATTCACCGAATAGATCATACCCTCATACAGTATTGATTTCAGAATGGAGACAAGAGTGTGTGCTGCATATGGGTATGTTTATTTGATTAATTAATGATTTTGAGCAGTGAGAGTATAGACTGGTGAATAAGGGATTATTATCCAACAACTGTATCTGAGCTATTTATCAGTGGTATCTGTTGGTATCAGTGATTATCATCTTACAATGGAGGCACTGAGTTTCTGGTTACTATATACAATGAATAAATATTAGAAGAAAGGGTCAAAAAAGTGGATAGGTAAACAGATAAATAGAATTCTGTGCTCACATACTTAACTATGAAAAAAATGCTCACATAAAAACAATAAGCACGAGCAAAAAAGAAAGGCATGCGTTGTGTTTTATTATGAGTCAAAGACCCGCTGTTGTTATTTATATTTAAATAAAGCAGTTCAAAAGAAAGTCCAATAAAAATTGCTCCAAGTGATTCAGAATTTTAGGACTTTAAATTAGCCAGTAAAACTAAGTGTGTGTGGCATTCAGTGGTCTTATGAAAGCAGCTAGCAAGAAAGCTTTCTTCAATTTTACTTAAAGTTGTTAAATTTGAATGAAGATTTGACGCAAGCAGTCCATGCTTTTGCTACCTCAGAAGTGAAACTAATACAGCACACTCTACAGCAAGCAAAGGCATCTAAAGACTGGCTGCTAGACTTGAATACAGCTGCCCAGTTAAGAGGACTTTCTATCGAGCATGCATTGCTCTTTTGCTCCATCAGTACAACTCCGTTTTCTCACCGAATGTGAATGTGTTGGCTTTGACCTTTATAATTTCGCACTTGTGTGTCTTACAGGCTACCTCTTTTCAGAAAATCAGCAGAAATTAGAGGCAGCTGGAGTTTAAGCAGGGACTGCTAGAGTTTCTCTGCCTAAGACTATTGACACAAACTAAGCGCCTACGTGATGATACACCATATTTAAATTATGACAACCTTTGATATAGCTTTACACAGTCTATTTGCTATTAATATAGTAGTGACTTACCCTAATTTTGCACTGAGTATTGAGTGAATACTATTTGGCATGTCCTTTTTAGATAAATACTACACAACTCTGATTTATAAAAAAATTTAAGACACTGAAAAAGTGTTTTCCTCTGTAGTTATTACGTACCAAATTACCTCTTACCCTACTATCTCTAGTCCTGTGTGACTTCTCAAAGAATATTAAATTCTATGCAGCTGTTTATTTTCAGAGGTGAAAAAAAGTTCACGTTAACAACATAGTTACAGCCCAGAACACATCTAGACAGACTGACTTGCCCAAGAAAACAAAATAGTTTGATCATCACTCTTGCTAGCAAACAAGGAACTTGCATACCTAGAGTTGGAGTAGATTAAAGATACCAGTCCCACTAAAAAGTGAAATACTTCTTGAGTAAAACCACTGGTTTCCTCTCTAGCAGATGTAATTCTCTTAAAACAGTTCCCTAAAGATATAAACACACTTCAACATTTTCATTTTAGACTTTACAAAACTAATTACATTAACTGAGCACGAAAGTAATTAGCTTGCAATCACTATCACTTTTAGCTTCATTTTATTTTCCATCCATGCACTTGTTTTATCTTCCTTACTCCATACCGTCTCTTCTGATTATATTCAATAACCAGAGCAAAAAGTTCACACAAACTAAAGTATTTTTAGTTTAGCAGTGCTCTCAGCCTTATAAAAAGCCCCAGTCAGAGAACTAGATACTTGGAAAAGAATACCATGGCAACTACACCTCCAAAGCCAACTGATCACACTTTATGGTTCAGCCCAATCCTTGCCTCATATTTTGTATAAATGCCTTGTGAGGCAAATTCACAGAAGATGCAGTGCAGATCATTCCAGTACTCTGAAATCCAAATAAGAATACATGTATATTTATGCATACTTTAAAAGAATGGTTTACAACGTATTTAAATAGACTTAAACATTTAGGATTTATCTTCTGACCAGAGCATAAGATCTCAACTCTAAAAAATTGTCTATGTCAGACTTTTATAATTTTAAACCAGTAAAATATTGGAAATTTCCTTAGCATAAAGTCAAAATGAAAATTTGAAAATGTTTATTGTGGCTTAATTACTTAGCAAAAATCTGGGCAACAGCTTGAGATACTTCTGTGAAGCTTTTTCAGGTTTTTCTGGGTCACAGTAAGAGGTTACATCTGTGGTAGTTGGAGTTGACAGCCATTTTGGGTACAGTAAATGGGATGATTATAATTTCCCAAACCAGTTAAAATTAACCAGACACTTGTTAATTTTCTCTGGCTGCTAGATTACCAGAGCAGTCCAAGTTAGTAAGAATTCAGTTTTCTAATCTGGGGCTAGCACCTGCCATGAAATTTAGTAAGTTAACACCTCCTCCTTTCTCTAGACTTCTGTGACTGTAACATATTCTCCTGCCTGCTAGAGTCTGTATGGGCCCTCTGAAGAAAGACAGGTAAGCAGTTTACAGTAGCAGTCTTCTGTTAATCTAGAAAAGTAAGCGGGCTGGACTAGCATGACACAATGTCCAGCATTACTTCAAAACCTGGAGATCGAACATTTCTTCCAATTATTCAGGAACTTTTGATATTCAAGATTAACACAGATTACACTGAAATGAAAAATAACTAAATAACGGAAGTTCATAATATAAGGATCATGTAGAAGCTGATATGGACAGGAAAGATACTTGCCAAAGTTAAACATATTTTTACTCATTTTCTAGAAGCGCATAGGGATGGAAAAACCCTAAATTCAGAAAGGTGCAGCTCCTTCCCATGAGCTGTGGGAAGTGCTAGGCATTGCTATTACTGAAGACTTACCCTCTTGCTCCCAGTAATACCATTTAGAGCTGCATTTGCCTGTTCATACAAGCAAATATGTGCTTCTGTGGATGCACTTCATTTGATTTGAACACTATAGCAGGAAATGCACTCTGAACTCAGATGCCAGTATAAAAAATGAAACTGGAAAATACACATGCCAAAATTGACATTGCATAAAGAATTATCTCACACTAGATGCAATTTAATAATAAAATAACTTTTTTGCACAGGAACAAAACACCATTTTTAGTAACTTCAGCCACAATTTAAAGAAAAAAACAGCACACCAATCTGTAAATTAACAGTAAATAATTTTCTGTCAGCTGTGTTTAAATGCTGTTTGGCTATACCTTTATAAAACTCTAGGAGTACTCCTTCCCTAATAGATCCTCAAAAACGTCTACTTTAGGCATTATATCCTATTCTACTGTGTATTTCTGTTACTATTTCTACTAGACACAATGAGAGATGAGCCTAATCCCCAAAAAGATTTACTGCATGGCCAGTTGACTGCTAACATTCAGAATGGTCAATTACAGGGGCATCTAGGTTTAAAAGAAACTTAGTTCATGTTTAAAGACAGTAGGTGAGGTAGCATTAACAAGATGGTCAGTTTCCAAAACAAAAATGTGTTAATCCATATAACTTGAATTATTTAGCAGATGCTGAAAGTTGCTTCAAATTCCTCAGCATCGTGTGCTTCAGCATGTTCTCCTCTCTGTGCATCATGGGTATCATATGACCCAAAGCATATGGGTTCTTTCCAAGAAGTAAGAGATTTGATGAATTTCAAAATTTTAATCCTCTACAGCAGAATCTTGATAGCATGCTGTGGTAGTACATTGCAGACAAACTTCAACAGTGATCCTTTCTTACCTGACCAGACGTTCTAAAGTTTTGAAGGCTCAAGGGACTGCTCCTGACTCAGATTCCACAAAGTAAAACAGGTGAGATACTTGAAGCCCCAGAAAATAGCAGGGTACCTGACAACAGCTGAATATTCTATACACACAGATAAATGGCTTCTTGGCAGAGCAGAAACAATCCAGCTCCTTCTCAGCTGTTGGTATAATACAGCACTGTAGTGCTGACAATAAACATTGCACTTTGCAATTCACTGGAAAAAGGCAACAACATACTTTGCTGTAAGAAAAGTCACTACAACTTCTAAGGGGTACAGCAGAGGGAAGATGAGAAGATTAATTTCCCTGGATTCTGAAGCACAGCCTAGGAGCTCCTCAACCTTGAGCTCAAGGATTCATTATTTTATGGAAAGCAGTACAAGAACTAAGCTCCTTTGTACATGTCCCATTCTGACATCTAAACAGTGACACAATTTCCACATGAAAGGATAATTTAGTCCAGTTGGTCTAATTTCACTTAACCTTGCTGAGAACAAACTGGAAAATCTGGCATATACACTGTGTCCCACAAGCTTGAAACAAGGTTGTCACTTGAAATGCAAGATACACTTGGAACTACCATAGGATTTTGCTATAGTCTTGAAAATGCATTTTTGCCAGCCTAGACAGTGTGGAAAATATCTATTTCAATTAGTATCAACATAGGCATACCTTCTCTAATGACAGGAACCTTTCTGTATTACTGAAAGCATGTTTTATAATAAGGCTTCAGTCATCTCTTCAAAACAACATGCTAGATGGAAAGCTTATTAAGGTGCTTAATTCTGCCTTTCTTATAATATCAGAATCTTGATTTTCATACTTCTGTGTTAAAAACTGGCATGTTGGTACAAATTACAGGCAATCATCTTGGAGTTTTAGCTAGAAGTGCATCATGCATGTGTTCTGCCCATCCTTCCTCGATGTAATTAAAGAGAACTACTCATGAACCTTTATTAGAGCAGAACATGTATTAAGTGTATCAGGCAAGGGAGAAAAACTTTTGGGCCTTGTAGACACCATTCAACTTAGCAAGCCACAGCTGGTAGAGTTTATCAGAAAAGACTATCTTCTTGTCTAGACCAACATATTTCTCAGAGTTACAGATGATCCAACTTCATGCCTTTCATGGCTCACCAGGAAAAGACTGCATTTCAGAGCATCTGTGAATAAAAGATGTTTAAAAAAAAGAAAAAAAAAAGGCTTTCTTTTATTCTTCTAAACCTGGTAACACCTTCCTTGTGCAGCTCCATCATTAGGCACAAAGTTGCCTTTGGGGGAAAAGGTAGGAAAGAAGTCTGGTATACTAGAATTTTTACACTCCTTTCAGTTAAAGCGATTAATTACTAATGTTATGAATGCTAAGGTTGTCTGAACAGTGTCTAGTTACTTAGTGATACAGGAATATTTCAGAAAGGTGCTAATGGAGTAGCTGCGCAGCTCTCTCACTTAACGAAGTCCAGAGTGGACTGCATTCAATCAGAAGTTTTTCTTAGACATTTCAGTTAATTGTGAATTAGTTCCATCTCTTTACATTAACTGAAGTTTACCATTTTATGCTCAACTTCTGAATACTAAAAGTAATTCATAAGTTCTTTAAGTTCTTGCATTTGAGAACAGCAATATATAAATTGCAGTTCAAATACATCAATCATGATCTCCGTCTTCAGGTACAAAGCCAGCATTTTGGCATTCAAATGTTACATAACCAATAGGGAAAGATTAACCTATTTCTGGCTCTTAGAATCAGGGCTACTTTTCAAATAAAGAAAAAAACTGTAATGAAAAATGATATATAAGGTCAAAGAGTATTTGAATATCCACATCAGAAGTCTGCATATCATCTCTTGATTTCCTATGTAATTGACCTCAAATCCATAACTCCCAAAATTCAGCCCACTTACAAAATCAGATATAGAAATCATATTCTAAGGGTCATGTGTTCTCAGTTTTATAACAGTGATGTTGAGTGGCAGAACTAAAACAATGAAGAGAAGGACTTCCTCTTTACTTATGCATAGCAAGTCAGAACAGTCTTTGGGTAGTCACATTTATTCATTTCATATGCAAAATGGAAGGACTACTTACACTTGAGAAAAGTTAAACTATCTTTGAAGCACATTTTCCTTCATTCTATCTTTTTAAAGTTTAGACAGTATCTTTTCTGATGTTTTTATAGGCTCCAAGATTACAATAAAATCTACCATCCACCAAAGACCTCTTATAAAAGTATTTAAAAAAAAATATATATATACACCTCATATTAATATGTAAAAAATAAGATGGAGTTAAACTGGCAAAGAAAATTAATGTTCTGGTCTCACATCTTTTATTTTAGTTTTAGATGGTTGAGATGGCTACCTCAAAGAAGTAGATTTAAATAGACAATTTTTTTAATGAAATATAAATAGCACTTTCTTCTTTTATTTTTTTTCTGGATTTTTAAAAATAGTGTTGAATTGAATTATGGTTGTATTTACTGGAACTTTTAGAATAAATTTGTTTTAAAAGCCATGGCAAAGGAAGATTTAGAAACAGTGTGAACCAAATTTCTAAATCAGTTAATGTGATGACAAAGGGTCATTGCTCAAAGTCACCCTTAGTAATCTTATTAGAAGATGCTTTGAACATGAATAAAACACATTTCTAAATCCAAAGATGAAATGACTATTAAAAATTAAACTCATTTTTGAAAAATAAAAATCCGAGGTGTTAAAAAAAAAAAATGCAGACTTTCTTTTAAACATTGCAGTGACATGCCTGGATTTTTAAAAAACATCAAAGGTTTTAAATACTTAAGAAACCTCAAAATAGAAAGGGCTGTAATCTCACTTAGCTACTGCAGAAGAGTAAAATTATGTATTAGTCAGGGCTGCAAAGATGAATTTCTTTTAGTCAGTCTAATTTTAAATAGCAGTGTATGACCCTGTCAGCTGATTCCTTTCTCTAAAAAACAAAAGGTGTATAAGAAATGTGAACAGTTTAGCATCTTACAGCGAGACTCCTATTCATTTTTACGTGTTTTTGATGAGTACCAGACTAAGTCTGAGTAGTCCGATACGTAAGAAATTCCCCATTTGCCACATTAAAGACAGACGGGTTTTGGGGTAGGTTTTGTTTGTTTTTAAAGGTATGTAGTCCATATCCTCAGTTCCATTGAAAAATAATTGGATCCTTAATCTAAATAGCAATTAAATGAAGTGTACGTAGTTAAATGGAAGACAGGATACATAAGAAAAGTCAGCAAGCAAGCAGATCATATGGAAGAGTTGAATGAAAACTGAGGTTCTCTATCAGTAGCTTCTGCAAAATAAATTGTGTGTCTTCATAATTCCAATTTTACCATTAAATAGTCCACATCACTGAGATTACCAAAAGAATGGAAACTAACATTTAACCCTTACTACTAAGGATCCTACCATAGCACAAATAACAGAGTTGTCATAAATATTATGGAGCGTTTTTCCACACATCTTCAATTTAAATGGAAAAAACCCCAAACCAACACCCACAGAATGTGTGCTTGCTCCATGAGGACATGCATTCTTTTGGGGACATGGGAGAGGTACCCCAATGTTTCCTTTGCACTTCAGTGCTGAACAGAAAGGAAAACATTTCGATAGTGCTGTAGTGAATATATACAGTTAAAGATTTACAAAGTCCTTTCAATTCCAAAACGTGTCAAGATGCAGAGGGGATTTGCTAGTCCTCACTACTTCAAGACTTTCACTGCTTATGGGGAAAAAAACCCCAGTATACCTATACCATCTCAGTTTGTCCAGTAGTAAAAATACTCCTACCTGTATTGAAACTGAAAAATACTACCACCTGTATTGAAAAAGAAAACACTGAAATGCCTTTTTTTTTTTTTCTTAAAGCCAAAAGAATATTCTACAAGCATACTAAAGCCTCTCTTTTTATCTGGCATTTTACTTCTACACTAGAGTAAAACATTGCAACAGCAAATTTATAGGGTTGTCTCCTCTTTCAAAGGTCACAGCCATTTTAAAACTTCAGACTTCAGACTGCAACATGATCTATAGCAGCTATAAATCAGAATTAAAGGGTATAAAAACATAAAAGAAAGGCTTTAACATACAATTTGGTTTATTGTAGCTATAAGAGTAGTCACATGAATTAATCATATGAAAAAGACTAAATTTTTGATGAGGCAAGAGCTATCTTTGTGAAGTTTACTGGGTCAGCAGCATGAAAAAAACATGCATTTACATTCATGAATATCAAAAAAGCAACTAAATTCAGAATTAAATTTTTCAATTTTGGTTTTCAAGGGCAATATGAAATGGTGACTGCTCTGGGCAGAGCAGCTCATTGTCATAATCTGGAAGGGGTCAGGTCTGCTGCAGCTTCTTTTACTCTGGACAGATGGCTGAAAAGAGATCAGTTTCCAAGTTTGAACAAAACCTGTTACTCTTCTTTGCAAATAAGCCGATTTCCAATTCTGCTCCAAGCAACATTAACATAGAAAAATTCTAGATAAATATAAATTGTCTGCTTGATTTCAGCTTCTATTTCATGCATAGTGTCAGTATGACGTAAAATAAATGAAACAAAGATTTTCAGGGGAAGAAAGCAAAAGTCAAAAAATCCAGGCTACTTTTAACTGAAATCAGTTATTTTTAATTATTAAAATTTGATATTGGGGTTTACAATATAAATTATTTTCATGTTAAATGATATAATTTATTTTTAAAGAAGAAAGGCAACAGCACTTACTAGAGCTGTGATACACAAAACACTCAGGACGGTTGTCAAGAGCTTCATTCAGAGCAAAGAACTTCAATCAAAAAGAGAAGACACCCAATGTCATTTACATAGACCAAGCCAGCAACATATTTCCTGATTTTGTATGATTCTAACTCTCCTGTGAGCAGACAGATAATCTGCGCTTCACAATGAGTGAACTGTGCCTAGAGAGGAACTGAAGTTCTAACACATTTCTTGAGACAGAATGCAGAACTTCAGTACCAGGCTTTGACTTTTCTTCTTTTAGTCAAGTAGTCAATTTGTCAGTTGCTACTGTGGTGCGTTGCTGGTTAATAACTGGTTTGAATGTTCACTCACATGTGGATTGTTTTGAGGTTCTAGTTGCTCAAGTTTCTTGTCTTTGTTGACTATATAGAAAAGATGCAGCTTGAAAAACCTTCCTTAATAACAGAAGGTTTTTCCAAAACTTGATTACTCATAGTTGCAGAACAAATTTCTCTCTCAAAAAAATAAAAAGTTTCTGCTTAGTGAGAGTATGCATTTTCCTGGGAGATCAGAATGGTTCATTTTACCAAAAAAAATTACTGGACTTATCAAATCCTCTAAAACATTATGTTTTTCACTTTATTAAATGAAAACTGCACAGCTTCCATTGGTATACAACAGACTACTGATTATACTATCTCAGTATAATCAGTAGTCACATACGTCATAGGCCCCCAAACTAGATAGAATTTGCATGGTATAAAGTAGATAAAAACTGCCAGCCACAGCACTGAGACATCCGATAGACACCAGTTCTCAGCTGCTCCTAGCTTTTGAAATCAGTGAGAGGCATATACACTGCCTTGGGCAGAGGCATCCACAGCATCTTCCATTCCAGCACCTGATGCATTGCCATTGCCAGTCCTAACCTCCGATTTGAGACAATAGAAGTATAATTTGGGATATTACCTTTGATAAATAGCTGATTTATCTATTTGGATGATATTGCACTAGTTTTATATTACTGTATCATTATCTTAGGGGTAGAATTGTGCACATCACTGCAGTAATTCTAGGAACAGAATAGAGAATATTATAAATATAATGCTTATAGAAATTTATAAAGAGAGCACAAGCTTCTAATGCATGAAATGATTACAACTGATTGGGGGGGGGCAGGAGTAGAGAACGATTTATCTTTTAGAAACAGTGAATACACTGCAGTGCTAGTACAGAAAATCTCTCTTCACCACCACCCCCAATCATCACCTTGAACTTATTTCAATGATTTGAAAGAAGAATTTGGTGCTTCATAAATTATTAGTAAAACAAGACATAGCACAAGCTATTAGCAAAGCACAAAATATTATCAAGTCCTCAATATCACTATTCAAAGGACTGCTTTTATCGTGGAGTCCAAAATACAGATCAATTCATGTATTTCCATTTACAAAACAAAAGAAAAGGCAACATTTAATGAAAATAGTATTTAGATGGGGAGCGGGGCGGCACAAACCACAGTAAAAT
Organism: Harpia harpyja; assembly: GCF_026419915.1. Taxonomy (NCBI): domain Eukaryota; kingdom Metazoa; phylum Chordata; class Aves; order Accipitriformes; family Accipitridae; genus Harpia; species Harpia harpyja. The sequence continues at coordinate 28,796,641 of NC_068949.1, read as the reverse complement.
CTACTTGGCTTTAGAAGTGGTTAATGAGAATCAGACAAACATTTAACTGCTTCCATCTGACAAAAGTGGTCTGGTTACTTCCTATAGATAAGTGATGGAAAGCTTTTTCTGTACTTGGATATGTTCAAATTCCAGGTAATGCTTTCACTTCTCCACTCTGGTTTTGCTGCCTTAAATCTTGTTTTAGTGTCTTAGGCATTAGTGGGTTTTGAAAGAAAATTTAGCTACATACTGTGAACTGACAGTCATTCAAATCAGAATTAGCAGCATTTTCTTTCATATGTATACTATGAAGTGACAATACTGAAGAAGGAACATATTTTCAGTCTGCTTAGGAGTCTTCTAGCCATTATCCTATGCAAAATTTCAGTATAAACAGTAGCTACATAGAATTATTTAATGTAATGCACTTTAGCTTAAATATCCATTCACTATTTAAATGTATCATCAATAAGAGACTTGTCAATCAGAATTCATATTTTCTTCCCCATACAGACCTTTCACAGTAGGTACAAATCCAGTGGGACTCTATGCCAGACTGTATTTTTACCTCCTGAGTAGGCCATGTGTGATGTGTAAGCTACTTAGTGACTCAGTTTGATCTAAGCAGTATAATATACATGTACACTCAATTAGTATACCATATATCACAGTCTAATATATTTATTTCTCATCCACAAAAATGACAGAGATGCATGCCCCTGAAAATGCATGACTCAGTGCTCTTATTTAGGAAGTGTCATGAAGTCAGTCATCAAGCTCTATGTGCTTCCATTTCACTAAATACAAAGCTTTCTTTAAGAGAGGATCTGCATCTCCCGAAGTAAGAGCTAAAGCAGTTAAAATTCTGAACTTAACCCTGTCCCTGATTTGGATAGCTGATGATATGTAAGATTCATCTTTGATTATTAGAAGATAAATTCATAGGGCTCCTCCTTTCTCTTTGAGATCATCTTTAAGAACATTAAGATTTAAAACCTGTGATAACAACCAAGTCTAGCGTTATTAAAATTAATTGCTCAATAAATTAAAAAAAATTCAATTTGCATGTAAGTTGGTGTCAGTTACCTATACATTAGGGAATACACAAGACAAGACATACTCCTGAAAAATCTAAGAGTACATACAATATTCATAAAACTCATAAAAGAATGCATTCTTTAATAAGGCCTATCTGTAACATTTCCTGTTTCTGTCCAAAAGACACATCAGTAAACTTGTCTGAAATTTCATTTTTTTCTTTTTCTGGCCACCATCAATTCTTCAGATTACTGCATCATTTAACCAAACACTTGTCTATTTTCCATTTAAGTCAGAGGTATATTTTTAGTCTAAATAAGTCAGAATTTCAAGAAGTTTTACTGCAGGTAACACCTGCACAACAATGAAGAAAAAAATATGGGCACTATACACAGGTAAATCTTTTTGAAAAATCCTAGTCAATTATTTCAGCATCTGCCCAAACAAATTTACTGCAAGTTAGTCAAGAAAGTGAATGCTTGGAATTGCTATTTAAAGAGAACCTACTGAATTAGGCATTTGATTGAAAGTTTGTGATGATGAGTAGTGATTAGCAGATGCATGAACCAGACTCCAATCAGCTGCTCTTCAGATTTTGGAAGCAGCAATCCCCTTGAGACAAGCCTCAAATATCAACTGTGACTTAACTCAATGTACTCTAATAAAATAGATAGTTCATGTAAAGTGTAAGAAATCCCATTGCCATCTTAACCCTTCCAGGCATATGACCAACTGAGAAGCATATAGATGATTTATGGAAAGACTGTTCTGGGAAGAGAATATTATGCAACTCCAACATGTGATCTTTAGTTTTTCCTAAAGAGTCAGGAGGCTTATGAAAAAAACCTATCAGCAGGTGCAGATGTAATGCATATGAACTTCAAAACTGGCTTTGCTGGAAGCAATGGATGTGGTCTAAGTATCTCTCCTCGTGTAACCTAGCCCATCAGTCAAAGCAAAAGTTGGTGGTATTAGATACAATTTAATAGAAAAGTGATACATAGACTGCAGACCATGATACAGGCTTTCAAAGTAGCCTCCTTTAATTGCTACCAACAAATCAATTGGATCTTTTAGAAACCTGAATTTTTTCTGTGGGAAATTCAAGGCCTTTTGATGAGACTACTGACCAAGTTATGAGACATCCCTTCTTCTTCCAATAATCACATAGTCCAACAGAAGAAGTCTAGAATTTAATGCAGTTTTGAATACAGCAACATAGCTTCCATATTGACTTGTCTTGTAAAAAAGGTATTTTTCTTCTACCAAAACCTTCCGAACACCCTCTGAACAGTTACGACTACAAAACACTTCTAGCAATTTATTACTAATGCTATAAAATGAAATTACACGGTTAATTGCTGTCAACACCCTAATTATATAAATCAGTTTCCAATAGATTCAGATATGAAAGAGGCTGGTTGACAGATGCACATCCAGGCTGAAATTGAAAACATGACACAGGATTGTCTTTACAATTTTTTTCTGGAAACTCTGGGGACTAGCACATTGATGAGGAAGAATATAAAAACAAGTTGTTTTTCTACCAAATTAGAAGTGCAGCCATGAGAAACTGTAGACTTCTATTCATCTTCAGAAACCAAATACTAAAATCTTTATTTTCATGTGGATAACAAGCAAGTCTGACAGTAAAATTTATCATATTAGCAACATGCACTGGAAAAGCTACTCTAGGACTATCACAGTGCTTGAACTCTCACTTTTGAGCCAACAGAACTTTTCCTGCTTAAATAATCTGCTTGAGCAATAAAGAGGAACCTAGGTGATGGAGAGCTACTGAATTTATTTCCTGTATGACACATTAGCCCCAAATGCATATTACTTCTTCAAAAACCAGAAAAGTTAGTCCTTTATTTGTCTGTTGTACACATACAACTTATTACAGTACACAGACATCATATTATCCAATGTGATTTGACTGTTGATCCTAAAAATACATTCATCTGAACAGAAGAACTACCAAAAATGCCAGGACACTGGTAAGTAACCAAGAATCTGTTGAGGATGTACTCCAGCCTATCAGAGATATATCTTAAGAACTTTGAAGTCTTTGGGGGGGTGGGGGGGAGGGTGGTGGAACAAAAAACCAAGGAAAAAAAAAAGTCTACACATAGACAAGTGTCCTGTAGACTAAAAGTCAACCACAATTTCTTGAGGACAGACACCCCACCCCACCCGCCCTCCCCCCCAAAAAAGAGGGATAAATTTATTGATAGGACAGAGATCTAAATTTGGACAACAGCCTTATTTTGTGTTATAGGCAGAAAATAATCTGATTTGGTCCCATTACATAAAATCTTACAAGAGACGACTATACTTTGGAGAATGTCTTACAGAGCGTTACCAAGCATGTGGTGTGGCAAGATCAATTCTATCAGAATAATAATTGAGAGCCAGAGCCACTGTCAGTAATTGCAGCCCAACATCTGCTCCTCCCAACCCCACCACCACACCTCAAAAACAGTCCTGAAAAGGAGCCAATTCGGTAATTATGGGCATTACATCAAATTTGTCATGTCTTGATTGGAAAAAGCTTTCTGACACCACATAAGGAAAATAAAGAAGAGAGGGAAGTAGGCAGAAAGGTTGAAATTCATTTTTGAAAAACAAGGTTTTTGTCTCATAGGAACATTTGGTTTATATAGCTATATATATAACTAATAAGGAAGACAGAAGCTGCTGGGGTTGGATTTACTCTGCTTTATGACTTTGTACTAGAACCTAGAACCCCAAATTTCATTCTTGAATTCTATGCCACCCATTCTTTCTAAACTTGCACAGCCTTGGCTCTCAAAATAAGGTTTTCAGTAGTAACCTAAATTACATTAGGAATACTTGGCTACAATCATTATATTCTTCTCATAATAAATAGCCTTTATTTACTTATTTGGTTACTGTAGTCATAAGCAACTAGTAAGACTGATAGAAACACATTTACTACCAAATCCTGTGAAGACTATGGATGCTGAGACCCTTCTGAAAAGACCTGGTCATTCCTTAGTTGCTGATTGAAGAAGAGTCAACAAATGCTAGAAAATTGTGGTTTCTTCAGAGATAAAAAAAATTCTATAGCAACCTAGCAATTCTGAAAGAAAACAGCATTTGTTGGAAGCAACATGAAAGGTGGGAGAGAATAATCCTGCAATGCTACTTCAGAATCAGATTTGTTCTGCTTAGGCTTGATTGCTCAAAAATATTTTTATATTTTGCTTCATCAGATTCTTGTTTACCCCTAGAAAAAGAAATTACAAATGGCATAGTTTTAGGGACAGAGATTCTTACATGAAGCAAGCTCCTTGAATGCTCTTTGATAACTGGCCCAGCAGTCTCCATTCATTCATTCACTCCAGACATTCTAAAATCATCATTATCAGTATACCACCAAGAATCCTCAAACATTTAGGACAAGACAGGAAATCGTGTGAAGATCTTTAAAAAGGGAGACTTAAACAAAAGTCATCGAAAACCTAAAAGAAAATTCTATACAAAAACAACCTTAAGTTACACAGCTACAGAAGAGCAGATTAGTATGTGCTGCATTTTGCTACCACACATTTTGTGAATTGCATTGATTTGGAATTATGCTGCCCTGCTGTGGGAAGACACTACAAATGATATACATGACCTCAGATGTCAATGGGTAAAAGACTAATACTGCGCACATGTGTGTTGGAACATATGTAAACAAAGTTTAAAAAAGATCTTGCATCACTATTTGCCATACAGTATATTTCTGGGTAAGGAATGTCAGTTTCCGTTCTAGCAAATATTACGATCTCTGACTTCAGTTTTTAGAATACAGAAATTGGCTAGGCATTTTATGCTGACTTTGGTAGTATGGTATTAGATCAGTTAAGCCAAAGCAGTTAGTTTCAGTACAATAGATTGCTGTATTCGGACAAACCAGATACTTCTTGGGAATATGGCTGATGAAATTAGAATTATGACTCCATACTTTCTCCTTGCACCCGTTCATTCTTGCTCCTGTGGCAGAAGCTACTGTTGCCACTGCAGTGGCAATGGAATTAACCATGCAAATGGTCCTCATCCATGAAATCAAGATCAGTTAGAAGACTACTAACAATAATGTTCCCCTCTGACATTACTTTAGAGATCATCAGGAAGGCTCATACAGTCTGTCCCACCAGTTGTTTTAAATTAGAGCATGATAATCACTTCATAATGTTACTTTGTGCAACTTTGCGTACACTATTTTCTTCTTCATGAGATGTTGTTCACCCTTAGTGTCCCCTGTGGAGCAGTAGGGACAAGTGTGCTTATTTTTATCAAATAACAGAATAACTAACTGAAGAACAGGGAAAACACAAGAAGATCAGACTGCTGCACCATACATCTGAATCAACTGTAAAGCCAAAGCATTTCTTCTGTTCCAAACCCATCCTATCTCCAAGCTCTGCCATGCTTCATTTTCTCACTCTAAATCTCATCTTTGTCCAAACATCAGTCCTCCTAAATGGAAAGGAACAGAGGAAGACTTTTGCATAGTTTTTGTCATTTTGAAATACGTTGTGCAGTTTTTAGTGGTTGCTAGAAAAATCATAGTTCACAAAGTTATCATAAAGAAAAATCAGTAAAGGCTTTTTAAAAAGTTGTTTAAAAGCTAGCAATCTGTTAAAAAAAAGTAATGTTTTTGAAACAGTTGGCACCATCTGTTTAATAAAAAAAAGAAAAAAAAAAAACCTGAAGCATTGCTTAACTCAGCAGACCAGCAAATAAGTAAAAAACCCATCAATTTCTATTTCAATAAAATATTAATTATCTGGATTTTGCCAGAGAGAAATAGACTGTGTCATGGTAATGTGTAACTACATTTGATAACATTCTTCAGCGCATATTTCATTATTTCTCAACATCTCATAGGTACTCAGAAAATACTTAGCCACAAACCACATTTAATTCCCAAAACTCTGTGGTGAAAGCCAAGTAAACACATTACGAACTGGGCATCTGCTTACCCAAGACCAACACATGGCATTTATAATTTTGCCAGTTCCATTACTAACATATCCAAACACATGCCAAAGGAAGTAATCCAAAGACTTTTCAGGCAATGGGAATGAAATTGGCCTTATTCAGAGGCAAAGCATTAAAATCACCTCATGGATGACACCAGCATAAGAACATGGTGCTAAGCATTACAATGCATTGGAGGGGTAAAAAGAAATGTTAAGGCAGTAATACAGATGCTCAGAACTAGAAATACGAACCTCTTATACACATTGTCAGCTGTTACCAGCTTGTCTTGTCCAGGTGCACAATACACGCTTTCAGTGACAAAAGAGCTGAGTGCCACTGGTCCCTCTTCTCTCAGCAACATAAATATTGAACTCACCAGCAACCAATGCATCCTGTAAGGGCTGTTTGATCTATCAGATGATTTTGGTTTTATTATAATGATCAAAACTCAACCACTGACCTAGCTAGATTGCTTTCCCAAACACATGCTCACAGTGTATTCTGTGATGTCAGGCAAGACTCAGTAAGGGTAACAAAACCCTAGAATATCTGGGAAAACAAGATAACCTGGATAATACAGATAGTATAGATGTGCTTGAGGAATATGGTGCAGACACATCCATGTTGATCTGCGATCCCCCAAGGTCCAAAATCATAATGTTGGCACTGCACTGAAATAAGCCTTGTGTAACTCACCATGCTGGAGATTGCAGTTCAGTATATTTCACACACAACTGTGTATGTCCATCAGGTCCAGCACTAAATCTGAGGTACTGTGCCTAAGCAGAGCTGTGGTGACACCATCCTGCTCACGATGCCAAATCTAGAAAAACCTTTGTTCAAGCTCAACACTGCAGGAATGTTTCTGGACTCCAGCTAGTCCTGAAAACAGCTTACATGCCACTGCACCTAAGCTAATCAACCATATTGACTAATAAATTAGCTAATAAGGCTTGCTAGAACTGACTACACATCGACAGCCTGACTTGCTCACTAAGCTAACCAGATAAAGCCCTCAGGGGGGTGGTGATGGTGGGGGAGGTCACTAGACTGTAAGCAACATTTTATTTTAATCTTTCAGATTTCATGCTTGATCAGATTAGCCATGGCTAATAGTTCCTAGTTCCATGGCTTTTGTTCCTAGGCCTAAGAATATCAACAAAGTGCTCCTAATATAGTGCGACTATAGGGAAATCATATATTGTACCAACATAGTAAACATTCCACAAATTCAGTAAATTGCACCAATAAGTAGATACTGGAAGACTGTATTAATATAGCCAGGACTGTGAGGGATGTCATCACCTGGATCTAACTATAAAGACAGAAAATGATGATGTAAAATGGCTCCAGTGTAAAACTTAGCTGAGTATGCTGACCCATGGCATCAACTACTGATGTTGTCTGCTCCAAACCTCTAACTAAATGCTTATCAAAGCAAACAAACAAAAAAATATTGAACTTTGTTGTAAGTCCAGACACTGCCTACTGGTCTGACCCTACAGACACGAAAGAGTCATGAAAAAGGCTATCCATCAAAAGGACACTAAAGTCTGTCTGGAGGTGATGGCATATTTTCAGAAAGAGCAGGATTCAATTTTACTGCCAGTGGGCACACTCAAGTAGGTGGGAGAAGCCTTGGAGGTCAGGCTTTATTAATATGTGAAGAAAGATTAGCCTCATCCCCACTGCATTCCAACAATCCATTTTTCTTGTTTTCCTTTGAGATTGCTAGCACACAAACACCAACTCATTCTCTCCTCTATCATTTAATCTGTCTTTTTTTTTTTGGACATATTTTCCATTTGAAAGAATCATATTCAAAATGTCAGAGAATTTACAGACTAGCAATGCAACATGGAAGAGAAGATATCTAGAAAAAGGAAGAGAGAAAACATTTGAATTCATGAGTATGACAGCTGAGTAAGTCATGTCACTGAATTTTGCATCAAGCATAATTTCAAATATCTCTTTTCATTTCACTGTATTTTTTAAAGAAATGCCTCATAGTGCATCAAAACAGCTTAAAATAAAAAAAGTTTTAAAAAAATTATTTTAGTTGTAAAGGAACTTTTAATGAAAAACAGCAGTGGAGACATTTTATTGTGGTACTTCTGTCAATGATTCCATAATAACTTTTGAAAAGAAGTACTCTTTATAAATATAAAGTAGACCAAAAAGCTGTGGAAAAAAAATTGTAATACACATTCAAACTTTACCCTTTGACTCCTGGTAATAACATTCGGTCTTCTATGCAGATGGTCCCTGTATGGGATCACAGTAAATCAAGTACATTTGACCTACCGAGCTTAACATGACTGTAAGTGAATCTCAAAGACAGGAATGCAGGACGTATGATGCTGCAGCCCTGATTGATAACTAAGAAGTCAGTTATAAATAAATCTGGAACAGTTGGGATTGACTGTTGTTTAGCACTTTCAGACAGACGTTCAGGGCAACTGGCAGGGGCTTTGAAAGCTGTTTCCTGTATTAGAATCATGACAAAAATAGAAGTGAGGCTGCATTCCCTTGTCTTCTGCTAAAATAGATCTTACTCAAAAACATTTTTACAAGTTTGGCGAGGCACAACTAGTCCACCGTCAGATACAGAACAAAATCATAATTGGAAGTCCGACGTTGATGTACCGTGAATAGTTACTTATTGAATTAATAAGAACAAAAAAAAAAAAAAGAAAAAAGAAAAAAAAGTTGAGAGTAGTAGGAGATATTAGGGACAAGGAGAAGCTGGTTTTGCTACTTTTTATTTTTTAACTTGTAAGTGAAGGTACAATCAGAATTCACTAGCCAGAAGGCCCTAAAGACCTTTAAAAAGAAAATAAAAAGGGAAAATCATATTTTACCAACTGTCCTTCGGAATATATGGAGTTTTTTGAGGTTTGGGGTGTTTTGTTGCTGGCTTTGGGGATTTTTTGTTAGTTTTGTTTTTAAATTCAAGAACAGATGTTGCATAATAAGTACTGACAGCAAGGCTGAGTTGTGAGAATGGAACAGGAAAGAGGGAGCATGTATGGGGTTTTGTTCTGTTTTTAAGTGCCCCAAATACTGTTTACAGGGCAAACATTTGTCACAGAGTTCTCTCGCCTCCAGCACTTAAGCTTCCAGATAAATTAAGTTGGCTTTTATTTGTGTGTTTTTTTACAGTCAAAATATATCTATCAAAATATTGTAGGATTAGCTAGTTCACTGACTGAACAGCCCATTGTTCTGCCAAAATAATCAGTAGCCTTAATGAGCAATTAAGAGCTTTCAGGGTCAGTGAGAACAGAAAATCTTAACATATAGATCAGAAATTCTGTGTATAACTTCATGCTACTATTTCAGGTCATGAGTGAACTCCCACGCTATATGCAAGAGGCACGCGTGACTAAGAATAGAATGTATGTAGTATAATACAAAATCATAGGAGAGACTAGGATACAATAAGAGCAATTTGATTTAGCCAAGTAACTCTCCCAAACAGGTTTCCCATAAACTGGTCTTTCTCAACCAAAACAGGTCTGCATAGCGTTTTGCTGCCCCACGTGCACGCACTCTAAACCACCTCAAACCAAATCAGCTCCAACCTAGAAACTCTGTGACAGTGGTGCATGATGCCATCTTGCCCTCTCTTAGCAGAGCTCCTTGCTGCAGTTCAGTACCCAGTGAGCCCCAATGCAGACCTTGTGGTTCTGAGCAGGATCACAGCTTCTTGGGTCAGAAGACACACAAAGCAGACTCATGCTTCTCTACAAAATACTGTGTACCCAATCCACCAGTTACTTCCAGCTATTATTCCTACAGTTTCTACACTATGCAAACTGCAACAGAATCAGCACTAGGAAATTTCTGCAACTTGCCTTCTAAAGTAAGCCTAGTATAAATTAAGGCACAATTCAAGGACTCCAGGCTTGCTGAAGAAGTACACACACAGGACCAGATTTCAGTCACTGAATTATGTTTTTTCCATCACAACTGCTGAAAAATATGCTTGTTGAAAGAGAGAAAATTAATCATAAAGAGTCAAATCTTTTCTTTGTAATGGATTGCCACACTGCAGACGTAGTTTCCTTTTACCAGAACAGCCTGCATAAATGTATTTTAAACTAATTACCTTTAGGTGGAAAATATGACTTGCTTTCAGCTTTATGAGGCCAGTCCACCACAAGAGGTCCAAACCTACGAAAGCTGGCAGTGATCTCATCTACAAAAAACAAATGAGGCACCTTAGAGAGAATCTGAAGACTGACAGTGGCAAGGTAAAAATTCTTACTTTAAAAAAGAAAACAGACTGTTTTCTACACTTATTAGGAACAGTGAAAACTGCAATAATGTACATAGACGATGCCTAAGTATTCTTTCACCTCTATGCTATATATGGCTGTTTAAAAAAAGTAATGTTACATTCTGCTAATGCAAGTTTGCAGCAGGATTAAATGGAAACATGATCTATGAGAAGTGAATATTCTTCAGCTGCAGTCTATTTCTAATTATAGCCACAAAGCAGGGTCAGATGCAGCCACATAGGACTGATGGAGGAGCTACATGTCAGCATGGCCACTCCTTGTAGCATGCCCTAGAAAGCAGGCTGCCTCAGGTCATGCGACTGTGGGGATTTCACCTTCCTCAGCCCCCTCTGGAAACCTGCCTTGAATTACTAAGCTGCTAAATTCCTTTGGTTTTTAAGCATCAGTTTAGAAACACTGTGGAACACACATCTCAAACTATCCTATAGGACAATTTTGTTTTACATGCAAATGCTTCAGAAAAAAATTATTTTAAGTTATTTTAAAAAAAAATATCTTTTTTCTCAATGCATTTATTTATGTACTTTAAAGAAAGAATTAGTTTAAAATTCTGTCTAATGTGACGCTAGACAGATCAGAGCAACAATCCATCAGGAGAAGTTTGAAGACAAAGGCAGTGGTTTTCCAATTTTTTGATTGCCGTTTGAGATGTGTCCAGTTTATCTGACCCCATGAGCTGCACGTCATTTTTCAAGCAACTAGAGCAACAAAACACATATTGCATAACTCAGGAGCTGAAGGAAAAAGGTGTTACTGGAGTAGACCTCTCATGGAAGAGGGTAACAGCTCCCAAGCAGCCCTGTTACTTCCTCGCAGGATAGGCTGGGCATGTATTTTGATGCTGAGTTACCCAGCAATGTTCACATCAGTTGTACCTGATGGCCTGCTTCTTCTTACAGCTGGGGATTCAGATTACCCAGCAGTTCCTGTATCAACAGTCCTGCAACTCATGATGTGACATGGGAACTGCATTTGAGCTGTTTGTAAACCATAGATTGGCAACTCATACTATTTCTTTATTCAAGTTGCACATGGTTTAGGCTTCAGTTTAGTAGATCAGATTCAGAGATCCCTCTCTTTACATTATAATGCATCTTCAAATTCCCTATGTATGCCAATCAAAGCTAGATAGTGGTGGATTCCAGCTATATGAAAAATACACCAAAAACTGTCACAATTTTGGTTTGGGAGTCGGGGGGGGGGGGGCACATGCAAGTAGAGCAGATACTGATTGAGACTGAGAAAAAAACCTGACCATCCCTACTAAGCTGGTTATTATTTTGTAACCATATTAATTGCCCTACATTTGTCAGCTGAACACTACATATATGCTGGATATAAGAGCTGATTAATTAAAAACCAATTTATTTTGGTAAGGACTGTATTAAGTCAACCACATCTTTTAAAAAGAACAGGGAAAGACTATGGAGGAGTGACAGTACCCACTAAGTTCCCTTTTTCAGCTTTCCCACTTTATGTGGGAACACATGCTGCTACTGCAGAATAGAAGACCTGCTATGCAGGCATTTCTGTCTCCATCTCTTCTGATCTACAGTACAAAAGAATGTCAAGTAAATTCTCAGGTGTTGCAGGGGATGGTGGCATGTGTTTGTTTTAAATAATGCAACAAGCGACATACCTGGAAAATTACATTTGTTTTTATGAAAATCTGACCTTTTTAAAGTAATTATATGAAAGCCAATTCCCACATCTCACCAATGTAACTTATTCACAGTACCTTCATCAATGTCAGGAGGAAGACCTCCAACAAACACCTTTCTAGAATAGCGTTCCACTCTTTCACCATTCTGACAGCGTGTTGGAGAGCTGAGACCCGATGATAAAGACTGATCACCGTGACTGTCGTCTAGGAAGCCATCTTCAAAAGGAAAGAGTGAAGACCGACCTGTAACAGATTTTGTAGTATCTATAGTTAACGCTATTTCCTGGAGAATTAAATATTTAAGTAAAAAAACATTATCTTTTACTGTTTTGCTTTCACAGAATTTGCATTAAAGGACCCAGCTAAGTGGTCCAGTTATCCAAATAACATTCATTAGTATTGCTTCTATTTTTCCAAGACTATGTTATCCTTACAAGACAATAAACCTGATTTAAAACAAACCGTTTCAAACGGCTAGCAATGAAAATCAAGTTATCTGATGAAATTGTGTGTCATAGCTATAGAAAGAACCTTTGTAAGATTTACATTTCAAACCGATTCTTAGAGATTTAAATCTTCCATAAGAGATCTTGAAGGAATGATCTTAAAGAGCAGATCCCTCAAGCCATTGCACTGCAGAGCAGGACAGTCTCCTTCAGAGTGCTTTACAGGGTCCTAACCACAAGGGCTGCATCACTTCCTCCTCGAGTGAATGGAGGCCCAGTCTAAGTAGGGGGGCAAACAGCAAAATAAACATAGAAAAGCTTTGTATTGTGGATATTAAACATATAGGTGAAGCAAGAAGCTTAGCTAACAAGAAAAAAAAATCTTTAAAATCTTATTAAAAAACCACAAAAAACTTGTGCTTGAAGAAAAAAGTTGTTAGCTAGGGCAGCCTGTCAAGCTGTTACTCAGTGTTAAAACACCCTTTCAGTAATGAATTAACAAAAAGCAACATAAATGGCTGCTACTCAGTTTGTTAATGAAAAGTAAAGAATTTGTGATAATCGGATGCAATTAACTTGTTGCTATTACTACCAAAGTATACACACATTATCTTAAGAACACATTTATTAACCCAGAAGATAAAGAAATATGCAAAGTCTGTAGGTAAGCAACACCGTTGAACATGCCAACTTCAGAATTTAGTCATTCCCTATACCTGAGTTAAAAATTAATTGTGCAATGTAGAGAGATGTATAAATGGGAACCCCATCTCAACTCTGAAAAGGCTAATTGTCCCCTCATGTCATGAAGTATTGCTCCCAGGGATGGAATTATAATTAATTGATACAAACAGTTTATAGGGGGATTAATTACAAATATAAATAGCAGGGCACATAATTAAATTCAAAGGTAATGGATCACATGAAACTGACTTCCAGCAAGACCTAAGGAAGAATTAATACCATACTGGTATTAACAGCACAGGGAAGCACAGGAAATAAAAACAGGGGCAAGGAGAAAAATCAGAACATGCAGAGGAACATTAGTCAGAAAAATGTATACACTGAAAATATCAGTAATAGGGTCTCCAGTAGTAAAGGACAGATTACAAAAAGAACCGGCAATGCTATATATGGAAAACAAGCTAACAAACAAAAACCAGGAAAGATGTTCTGACTGACACAGAACACCAGCCTGATTTTTTATGAATACCATGCACTGAAGTCTTGATTAGAAAGAATATATCGAACGCACAACATTGACAGAGATCACAGGTACAAAAATCCACTAAAGCAAAAATCCTACTGTGCTTTTAAGCACCAACATAAAAAACAGGGTAAATGCCACAATCAGAGAAGGATTTAGAGATGCTATTCTTCGAAGTCTAGTATAACTGGTTGTCAGAAATGGTGGGTTTAGAGCATAAACCAGGAAAAACTATTGATGAATATTCCATTAATGGACAAACAGGTCATGCACATATATAAACATATGCGTTTCAGCATAAAAGAGAACACATGCATGAGAAAAATAATAATTAGGAAGGCTAAAATTGTGTAAGAATATCAAATCAGAAAACCCATTGAAAAGTAGGAGATTTGAGAATATCTGTAAGAGATTGACATTACCAAGAAGCTTAATAATCTTTTAATTCCCACCGCCCCAACCTACCTTCTTGTAAAAAATAAACAACAATCATGAGCCATTAGTGGAATTTGACATATCAAACTAATATATACTAGAACAAGGTATTCAACTGAAATACAGGTCTAAACAGGAAGCTAAGTATGTGCTGAGTTCTGAAGGAAATAATAAAAATGCACAGCAGCTTAAAAAGCAAGATATCACCTCTTATGCCAGATGCTTGACAGTCTGCAAGCATTGTACTCCTCTTAAGTAAATGCAAAAGATGATCTAAAACTTTATAGTTAAGTCAAGTATAGAGTTAAATGTATGAAGTATACATTTTAAATAATGGAAAGCATACAGACAAAGGAATAGGGAATGATTGTTCCCTGTCTCTTCCAGTAAGAGGAAACTAAAGCGCATTGAACACAGTCAGTACATGGCAAGGCTGAAAGCAAGCCAAACTGTGGAACCCCTTGCCACAGGCTTTTTAGGATGCTGAAAAGTCTATGCAGGTTCAGAAAAGGGAATGGCCAAGAACAGGAGAAAAGCCCATTCTGAAGCAATAAATATTGAGATATCACCTCAAGAAACCTTCAAAGGCAAATCTCTGGGCCAGTATTATGGGAAAGCATCACTAAATGCCCTCTTTTTATACTCCTGCCCCCCTCCCCTGGCATCTCTGAGTTGTCAGTGTAGCAGAATAGATTTTGGGCTGATTTCCCATAGCTGTGCTTACACCTGTACCTGAAAAACTGGTTGTAAAAGTTAAAAACAAGGTACCTAAAAGAACATGACTCAACAGCTCTAAGCATGATACCTACAAAGAAATGCTCGCCTCTTCACTCAAAGAAAACAGAGGATCAAGTAGAGAACTGATAGGTTATGGCAAGCCCCAAGAAATTTCTCACAAAACCTCTTCTCACTGAAGATGCTTTGTCACAGTGACAGAATCAAACAGTAATTAAAATATCAAAGTATAATAAACATGAAATGAGTCCCTACACAGATTCACGTCTGGGTACTCTGCATATTACCACAATGCAAATGGTAAAAACAATAATAGATAGGGATATATGGGAATACTGAATAAAGCACACATCATATTTTAACAGAATATTGTAGAATTTCATGTTTCTTAAGGTTAAGAAAGCTCAAAACAACATTATAAAATTCAAGGTAATGAAAAAGCATGAACATCACAGACTTTAATATTGTATGAATAAGGCAAGTCACAAAATCCCTAACATTAATGACAAGACACACGCGCGCGCACACACACACACACAAATCTACTTGTTACTATAGAAAAGCCTGAATTTCACATAGGAAACAATTATTATGGAGTGAAACATGCTTTTTGGTAGAGTAAAAAAAAATTCTGAAAGTCCAGCACATTCAGAACTTGTTTGCCCTGTTTTGTCATCACTACAGTTTGTATAAAACAGACTACGCTGTATTCGTCACAATTACTGCCACATTACTATATTTCACTTCTACAAGTAAACATGAGTTGCAAGATAATAGTGTCCAACTGATTCCCACCTCATTCCCTACTTTGGTGCCATTTGATCAACCTGGAAACACTTGCCACAATCTTAAAATGAAATTAAACAGTGTTCACATGCACAGAGCGTATACAATATTATATACTCTGCATACTTTCCAATTTGTTTCAGTACCATGAGAGCATGGAAAAACTGTAAGTATTAGGATGCTTTCAACATCTGTTAACAATAGCGTGTTCTCTGGAAGCAGGGAAAAATAGGAAGGTAAGTTTGTGGGGAAAACTTAAATATTTTCCTTTTTGTTTAGCTGTCAAATAAACACTAAAACCAGTCAGCTTTGAACAAAATCAGCTCAAATTCTATATTTTAAACTGTGTTAGTACAGCCTGTACAGCATACTACCTCAATCCATATGTATATATGCAAACTACAAGTTACTTATTATATGCTATAGGCTTGCTTGTATGGCTAGGTTTCTCTCCAACTTCTTCACAAACGATGCAAATTCTGCATTTTGAAAAGGAAGCAGTCACATGCATAGCTGTCACAGAACATACACGAAAGAGAAGATAAAATGAAGTTTAATGCCAAAGTACCCCACGCAGATGGCACTGCCTAACTCTAATTGTTAAAAGCTGCAATCTCCACTGTTATTTTCTCAATAAAAACCAGTCTGTGTAAGTACAGCCCAGTACATAAACGTAAGCTACATTAGTAGCTTTCTTGGTAATCAGCGAGCTTGCTATTGTCCATGTTCATTAATCTCTCAGAATAAACTCATATGCAGCACTGTACGTTTGTAAAATGTTTTCAGTCCAGTTTTATTTTTTAAGGTTTGCCTATGATGAAATAAATTTAAAATGTGCTCAAATGTTGTATTTTTTTTATTATTATTATCAATATTCACTGTTGAGGACAGTTATTAGTACTGGTATTCACAATGTTCTACCTAAGGCAATCCAATGTAATACTCAAGATTCAATAAAAGGTGTTTCATCTAAGAAAAAAGTATTTTTGAAATGTTCAATGCACTAGTTAAACATTGCACTTCTACCAAAAAATCCCAAACCTGAAAACAATCCTTTTTTTGGAACACTACACATTTAAAGTCATAAATACGTGTCATGAAAGAGTCTTTACATTTAGTCATCCTCCAGTTCACTAGTAATAGCAACACACTTGAAGTTACCAGCTCAAAATCATCTTTGCTTTAAGCTGCTATTAAAAGGGAGATGTTTTGCAAATGAAGAATATGAGATTGATTTATATGAAGCAATTGATCAACCAAATAATGTTAAAATTGGTAACATCATCTTATCATAAAAGAACTAAATATTTATTTTTCCCACTATTCAGCAAACAAAACATTTAGTAAATACTTTTACCTCTTCTCCGCCCATAGCTCCTGGCTGCATGTAAACACAGAAGAAAATTGTCGGTACAGCTGTCATTAGGTTTAGCTCCAAAAGCAAAGAAAATGTAGCTTCTACCTCTTCTCTTTTTCCCCTCCCACCATAAAGAAGGAAAAGACATTCAAAAAGTGCAAGATGAAATTTAAACAACCCAAGACAAGAGAAAAAGTTTGAAGATGACACAGCCAGGAAGAAAAAAAAAAAAAAAAAAAAAGAAGAAGAAAAAAAAAAAAGAGGAACATACCTGCTGTGCAAGTTTTCTACATAGCAAAGATATTAAAAAAAAAATCAGGCATATCAGACTTACAGTACTATAAAATAATAATTTAGGATTATGGTTTTAAGACGCAATAAACATCATCAACAGTAATCCTAATTAAAATATTTCATTTTGCATTTTATTAACTAGTTGTGGAGAACATATTTTCTGATTATATTTCAATTTAAATTATTAACCATGTGTAAATACTAAAATCCTACCAAAACAATATGAACTCAATAGCCAGTATGTTCAGATGAATAAAAACAGATTGACAAAACATCTTTATAACTACCAGAATTAATACAGTGTTTAAATGAGACATGCATCAGTGGCAAAATCCACAATGTTGTCCAAGTGCAGAAGCATATTTTGTGATACAACGGGAAATGCAAAAAGCAGCATTTTTTGATCTGAAATTTTAGAAGACCAGAAAATAATCTGGAAAACAGTGCCTTCTACACACGGACTTCAATCTGGCACAGAAAATATCTGTGGTCTTCCAAGGTAATCAAATGTGGAAGGCTAGGGATCAGGTAGAGTTTTTCAACATAAAGTGAGCTTAGGCAATAGGTTTTGTTTCTTTCTCTCTTCAGTGTAATACTGTTTGTGTTCCTCCTCCTTCCCAACCCCATCTCTTATTTCCAAAACTAACACAATGCCTTCTGGTGCTGCCCTACATGCCCAGGTTTTAGGTGTGATTCCTTTAGCTCTCCCTACAATACCCCTTAGCCCACTTCATCTAGTTCCCACTCCCTCTTCTATATCCCAAGTGTCCTCTACCATAAAACCTTCCATTCTTCCTGTTTTTCTATTTCCATCTTCAAATGAACGTCCTGAGGTATCCCACCATACCCCTCTGCTTTCCCTACCTACTTCTCTTTGGCCAGCAATTACATGACAGATCAGTTGTGGCTAGGTGAGAACTACTCATCTGCTGACTGGTCCCCTGGCTGTCACCTCTGAGTGGCCCCAGGCTACCCAGAGCAAGGCTGAACCTCTTTCAGCACAGGCACTAGTAACCTCTCTTCTACCCAAGTAGCTTCTTCCTCAAGCCCTGAAGAAACATGGTCTCAGACACCATACACCTCCAGCCATCAATGAGGCCACAAAAGAGCAACTATGTGAGTATTTCATTAGGGGGATTAAAAAATTTCAAGGGCTATGATGAACTGCTTCACAATTTATGTTTAACATAAAGACAAGTAGAAGCTGTTAATGTGAACAACTATGCAGCCACAGTGAGGTAGTTGGTAAGCCCTGAAACAGACTCTGATCCTTGCACAGCAAGTGATAGGGAGAATTAATACTAGAGTTGGCTTTGCAGCAAGAATAAAATTAATCCTCCTCATTTCTACTTACTGCTAAAGCTGTATTTCATTACTTATTATGATGGCAAAGAAACAGTCAGACCTCATGTAGCAAGTCCTTGTCTTGCTGAATGCCCACACACCAAAAAATAAGCATGTATCAAGGTATAGCTATCAACACATTTTGAGAGTAATTTATTTGAGAGACGTTTCTCAAACAGAATGCCACCAATCTAAAAATTAAATAAAGAAGCATTACTTTAGTATGAGTTGAAATAGACTTCTATGTTTCTTTTTAAGAAAAGAAAGCTTTATATGCTTAATGTAAACATTTAGGCTCTGAACAAGATAACAGTACATGATGGCAGAAATCTACCACAGACTTCTGTAAATTTTAGAATAACCTGTTGCCATTCATGTATTATAACACTTCTATGTTATACTGCACTGCATAATATTACTTTTATCTTATATATGCACTTACACACATAATCTTTATGTCCATAAAAAAGTTTTACTGAAGGTATATTTACAATTACCTATAAATTCTAGGGGGAAAATACTGCAATCCACTTAAACAGGAAGACAGTCAGCCTAGTCAGCTTTTGCTGATTTAAAAACATTGCATCACATTTAAACACTCAAAGAGGGTGAAGTCTTATCATTGTTGATTATATTTTATGTGTGTGTATATATATATACACACACACACACACACAATTTGAAAACGAACTCAGTTTTATCCAGTGTTTACATTAAAAATGTTACTTTTTCCAACAAGCTGACAGTTATTCAGCACGGCAACTTCAGAATTTCAACACACACTTTATGTTGTTTACACAGGATGCAAAATAAGAATGTGTCATTTGAAACAAGTTAATAAAAAATACCCATCTTGTTCATAAGTCAAAGTTCAGAGCACAACAGATTTAATAGGAGGAATGGTTCATCAGGTAAATTTCATAACACCTCCAGTTTGAGTAAATATTTTAGAAAATAAACAGTTTAGAAATTGTTCTTGAATCAAGACATTTGGGAGCCAATAAGAAAATTATTGCACTACTACAAACAATGAAATTACCAGTGTTATATATCTGAAGTTACTTTCTCTCTTGGGCAACTCCAACAGAAGACAAAAGAAAAGGGACTGGGAGCTCCCAAAATAGTACACACCACCAATGAAGCCACTACCATATACTGGTTTTAGTGCCAAATATGAACGTCATTTTGAACAGAAAACCACCTCCTGAAACGTTTCAAAATTCAACACAAAAGTGATTCCTTCCTAGGTACCTCAAAGAACATTACAGTATTAAATAAAACATAGCTGCTTTAAGAAGCAATGAGCGCATTTTCCCACGTAAAACGTGAAATTGTTGCAAGCAGTCACTGATCAGTTGTGCAACTCCCAGAATGATCACCACTGTGTTAGTGTTTCTCCATCCCTTTGCAACTTACTTTAACTGACAGGTAGAAAGTTACATAACCACTATGTCCCAGATTGCATGTACTCAAATACAAAGGAAAAATACATTCTTTTTTATGTCCTGATAACTTTCCTGAAACTATTAACTCACCTCATCCCAGAAGTTGAGTGTGTTTTTACAAACATGAAACTGTATGTTGAAGAACAGAACTCTAAGCTTTTAACAAACAAGCAAAACAGACTCCCCAACCCCCAAATCTTGCAATGCAATTAAGTAAATTTAGTGCTAATGCTATTGTAATTCCGAAAAGCCTGCAGCTAAGATTACCCATTGTTGCAACAAATCAAAATACACTCAACTGAAATGCTCAAAAATATTAACTGCATCTCAAAGAAAGCTATATGAAACTGATGAAAAGAACTTTAAAGGCTTGCATTTTACAAACATCTATCTGGCAGTCAAGGGAGAAGGGGCCTACTGGTGGTGTAAGAACACATTTGCAAAATTTTATGAAAAGCCACAAAACTCTTGAGATTACACAGTTTATGAGATGAGCATAGCTGCATGACACACAGAAGCACACATCCACACAAGATAGCCCTCAAAGATTCAGAAGGAAGGAGTGACCTAACAACTCTTGCCTATGGTTCTGGAAAGGCAGAGGACCAGAACATCCACAGTGTGACAATGTTGCCAAGAGAAAAAAAGTTACCGGCACCAGGGAAGTTACTCTGATGTTTAAAGTTACTCTTGCTCAGTTAATACACATCCTGAAAACTAAGAACACAGTCCAGCAACAGAACATTGCTTATTGTATATCAACAAGTAAACCACCTTCATTGTTCAGCTCACTACTTAGGCTAGCAATAAGTTTGGTTTTGCCCTGTTGTTTGTGTTGGAAGGTTCCAACACAAAAAGGGACATTGTGTAATTTGTGTGATAAAAGCAAACCATGTAAATAAATACCAGAATTGCACAAATGATTTCTGAGAATTATTATTAGTAAGGCAGGTGTTCTGCAACTTATTTGAAAGAGATGAAACCAAGTGACAACCTACAGAAAAGAAAGGACTTTGACTGAAACATATTCTTATAAAATTATTCTTAGTGTATGTTAAAATATAGACATGAACCATATAGCTCAGCTAGAATACCTATGAGAGCTCATATGCAATCTCCTGCTGGGTAAGACCAATGAACCATCCAGAAAAGTATTCAGTCTTCAGTAGTGACACTAGAAAAAGCATGTTAGACTGGCCACTATCAGTGATATCTTTCTCTTCTATTACCTTAGCATTCATAGCCATTGAATGAAACATGTTAGGAGGCACACTCTCACCTACTTCTAACACCTGCTTAAAGGCCTTTTGTTAACAATTTGTCTAATGCGTTTTTGAACCTGCTGATACTATCTTCTTCCACAAATTCCTGTGGCAGCAAGTTCCTAACCTACAGAAGTACTTCCTTTTATGGGTTTTAAATGGACCTACCAGAAGTTTCACCAATTGCTCCATTAGTTCTAGCTCTATGGAACATGTTGCATTCCCCTGTGATTTTTCTAAGGCTTCATCATATTCACCTTCAGCCTTCTCTCCTCCCCAAACTGAAGCATTTCAGCTTCTTTAATCTCTTGGTAACTCAGTACAGTCACAGTAGAGACAGACTATAAGAACGAACAATTATAAGATCCAGAGAAAATTGTATTCTAGTAGTTAGCTATTTTTGATAATACAAAATAAGGAAAAAGCATAGCAAACTTAAGAAAAAAAAAAGCTTTCAAAGGGGATAGAGAAAACTGAAATAGAGCAGTGAAACTGATGTTCATTATCAACCTCATTAGCTTTACTCAAGGCTGCAAAGACAAAAAGTTTAAAACCCCGAAGTTACGTGCTGTCATTGGTTTAATTTACTCCTATGGAATAGGATTATTCCATAGGAAGGTCATGAGAACACTTTTCCACAAAAATCTATGCATGCTTTAGGGCTTGTACTGGTTTACTATTCTGGTCTCAAATCACACCTGTAACTGGGCTGGCTATACTCACAAGGCTTGTAGTATGCACTGTTCACAATACACTTCCATTACAAGACAACAGAAAATAAAAATTGGTGGCACTTGGGAAAAACAAGTATCAGTGGTGACTACACAAAAGCTCAACCTAGACATGTGTATCATCTGACATGATTCAATTAAATGCTGACACAATACATCAGTACAAGAAGGCATAATGATAACTTATAGTTCAACATCCCTGTGAACCAAGCCTCTGAAGTTAAGAAACACTTGCAAAAACAAAAACTACCTTACTTCATCTCCTGGAGACAACAGATGTCAGTCATGTGAAACAATGAGCATCCACTCTAACAGCCTAATGTCTAGTTAAGGGTTCAATTTTTATGGATCAGAAACTGTGGGGAAAAGTTCCCCTGGGAAGACAGCTAGCTACACAAGGGACAAAGTTGGTAGAACAATTAACAAGCTTGACTGAAACACAACCACCTTCTTAAAACATTTTTTTATGAAGCCAATCAATCACAAGCTAATATTTATTCAACATGTTACTATCACTACCATCAAGAAAATGTTCTGTATAGAAACTTGAGTATTGTTCACCTACATCAAGCAGGTCAAAAGCTTTCAGCAGCTTCATTATGGCTTAATTAATAACTAGCGAGAGAGAGCTTTCTGGAGAACACTTTCAAATGCATCAAACCTTATTAAAAATCTGATGACTTAAGTCTATAGACAAGCTGATGTACTTCCAGTATGTTCACATGGGAGATAATATTGCCAAATTAATTTGTTGGCTTGTCTTTTAAATCAGATTCTAACAGCAACATAAAACTGACAAGCTGTGAAATATCCTCTTCACAGATTTCAGCAGAGGTATGGACAGGATTAATTTGTGCTAGAGCCTGAAAACTGCATGATGCTCCTTACTGGAAGAACTCTATAAAATTAAGAAACTGAAAACACATTCATTATAACGTTATTAAATTATGTTAGAC
This sequence comes from Harpia harpyja, assembly GCF_026419915.1. Taxonomy (NCBI): domain Eukaryota; kingdom Metazoa; phylum Chordata; class Aves; order Accipitriformes; family Accipitridae; genus Harpia; species Harpia harpyja. Next base: position 28,773,658 of record NC_068949.1, on the reverse strand, counting down.
CATGAAAATAATCTTTACTGATTAGGCATACCCCTTAAAAATTTTTCTTTATTTTAGATGAACTAAAATGTCTAAGCCATGAGATCTTACATGCCAAATAAGACAGTGACTTACAAATTACTGACATCTGATCTCAGTGAGACTTCTTTTCTGATTTTTTTTTTTTTCATTATTTTATTATAATATGGGATTGGATCCACACATTATGTATGGATCAAATAGCATTTCAAGGCAATAATAAATTCGTGAATCCATAAAACATTAACTCAAAAGAACTAGATCTACACTCTTTCTATATCATAACTAAAAATTGGTCTGATCAGGTAATTATAAATACTTAAATAAGTGACACTATTTATTTGTATTATCACATTTTATGGACGACTTATTAGAAAGTATTTTGAGATTTTTAAAAACATTCTTTCTTCACTGTTGGTACTTATCTTGTTCATGCAATAATGTGTCCACAATATCAAAGATACATATTTCAAGGAAATCTTACAGACTCCTCTTAAACTGACTTAAAATAGCATTATCTCTATGAAAAAAAAAAGTCAACATTTCCAGATTTGAAATTTTGGAGCTAAGAGGGCTAAAGGAAAGTTTATTTGACAAGACTGGGAACCTCCTTGATTTATAAGATACCAGAATCTTATTTCTAATTTGGAAAACTCATTTTTAATCTTGAAGCAGTCAGCAGTTCAGAACAATACTTGCTTTAGGACACTATGAGTTGTCCAACAATTTTCTAAGATTAGAAAGGAAAATATGTCAAGCTTTTTCTTTTGAATAGTAGGTCTCTGAAGTTGTTAGAGATCTGGAAGTTTACAACTGAATTACAATGCCAGTGAAAATGAATTAATGAACTGAGAGAAGGTGAAAGAATCAAGTATAATTATGCAATGTATCTTTGCTATAACAATATCTCCGTAGCACACACCTTGAACTCACTGAAGAACTCATTTTGCTACAGTAACAAAAAGCAAATGAACAGAATAATCTATTCTAATAGAGAAAACTATTTTTATGTCATTAAATTATGTCATAGATTGAGATCAAGTATTTGTGTGCATTTAACAAGAAACACAGATGCAGAAGTGCCTGCAACATAGTCAGAATTTCTATCAACTGATTTGAAGATTTTCTTTGGGTCATAATAAAATTCTGAGATAAGACACATGAATATTGTATCTTTGTAAAGTACTAGACTTCTTTTAAACTTCAGGCCACATATTCCAAGTTCCTTTAGGAAACATTCTTGACTTTGTTCATTTCAATCAAATAATTTGCTATAATGTACATAAATAAATTTTATTTACATCTTTATGATTTTAAAAGTATCTACCATTCACCAACCTGTCTCAAATTACCCATGTGGAAAAAAATCATAATTGCAATTCCAGCAAGGCAAATCAGAAGTTTTCTCTTTGATCACTCTCTCAATCCATGCTACTCTGTCTGAATGGTCAAGGTTATCTAACAAACTGTCAAAACGTGGAGGAGGGGGCAGGAAATCACTGAATAAGAGCTAGGTAAGGAATGTTTTATTTAAAAAGTGCATTTTCATACAGTTGGAGGTATATGAAAGGCAGTAGCTAAAGCAAAAGCAGTTTGAGTAACCTAATTTGTAGCAATCAATTCGACATTTTTGCTAACTAAAACAGGAGTCAAGATTGACAAGAACAGTTTGCCTACAAAGATGAGGCCAATGCTTGAACCAGCATGAATTTGCTGCATATAAAAATACTATTTCTTGAATAAAAATTTCTGGATTTTATCTAGATAAGAAGCAAGCTGATAAATGAACATGACATGATAAAACTCAGTAAGTCATGTGCATAAAAGTATGGGGAAAATAAGAATTACATTTGGGAGAACAAAGAATTAAACTTGGTTCACTGTATTAACTTTTAGGTTCCTTGCCACAGTATGGTTGTACTGAGCTTTATATGCACAGAAATCTATTTGCTTCCAAAGAAAGTTTTCTATATATTAATCTGTTATTTGCAGAACACTCACCCCACTTTTTCAGGGATAGCGTTTGCAATTATTTTTACTTCAGCATGTTTCAGCAGTTGAGATTTGAGAGGTTATTTTTCATGATGAACAACGCAACAAAATATCTTGTTTAAGAAAATAATGCTGTTTTTTCCCCTTTTTCTAAGGCTAGAAAAGCTGTTCACAAAGAACAAGACTTATCCTCCAGTCTTTTTAAAGACGTCTTTGGAAAAAACATAATCCAAATAATTTGGGATTAGGATGAATTATTGCTCATGTAAGAGTGGTTCAAAAGGTGGTTCTCAATTTCCACTGATAGATGGGGTGGATGTGCAGATGGGTGCTGTGATAATTTGGTGATATTAGCCTCAACAGTCCGTTCTGGTTCACTTTTTTCCAATGCTAGTAATGAGAGCATTACAACAATCTCCCTGATAACATACGGTGACATACATATACAAATGAATCCCATCATTGGAAAAATACAATCTACATGCAAGCTGTATACAGTTAAGGCCCACACATTGGACCTCAAATGCTTGATCAAACATGTGAACTGCATTTGATACTCAAAACTATTGTTTAAACAGCTTAGGTCTTCCTTCCTTAGACATACTGAGCAGCCAAGCATCTGTGCAGGAGGGAAGACTTATCTATTTTTATTTCTTTGTTTTAGTTTAAAAAACAGATTAATGATAAAACTCACATTTCTAACAGCCAGGCTGATAGGAACTTCCTTCATATTGCTTCCAATCTACCAAACCTAATTCTGGACTGCCGTCTCATCTCTTCTAGCATCATACACAATGCTTGCAGAACAGCCAGGCAAATCCTGTTCTTAAAATTCTGCAGAAACAGATGGCACTCACCCATAATAGAGAGGATCACATAGATGAAAGGAAAGCACATTGGTGAGGTTATGAGGCAGGAAAAGTGGTAAAAAAACCCAAACAAACAAGAAGGTAGTAAAGAGCTACAAAGTTGGATTAAAAGGAATACAGTTCAAGAAATCTTCCTCTGCTAGAAAGACTTTAGCAGTCAGTGGTAAGAGATACTGCCTTCAGTAACAGCCAAATCAGATCTCAGAAAGTGCCGATGTTAATATAAAAAACTGAAGGGAAGAAAGAAGAAAAAGCATGTTTTATTGCTCCCCCACCTTTACCCCCCCCTTTTTTTTTTTAATTAAACAGGTATAGAAGGAACTTTAAGATACCAGCTAGCCCACCTCACAGCCCCCAAGGCAGCATCAATACTAACTGTACAGCTGGTTCTGAAAAACTTAACAAGCTTATGCATAAAGTGGCAGTTCACACACTCTGGGATTCTTATGAACCCTGCTGCCTTTGCTATGTCACACTTCACACCATTTTTTCCTTCCAGTTAAATAAACTCTGATCTCTTCACAACTAAATTAGGTCTAGTTTTACAAACCTTATTAGCTCTCTCAGTATCTTTTATTCCTTTCTATTATTCCTCATACGTTAATAAGCTAGTAACACATTACTAACCTGACTTGGCAATTGGGCTAAAGAGCTCAGTTAATTCCTACAGGCAGGTACCAAACTATTAGAAGAGATTGATGCCTCTCAAAACTTAGCCGCACATTTTCCCAGAATATTATCACTACAAAACCCCAAGCTTTTATTAGCAATTAAACTGCCAACCCAAGATTTTGCAAGACAAAAATAGTTCAATAAACCTTCTATTCAGAGCAATTCATTTCAAGGTATACGAAGAGCATTGGCAAATGATTTAAATATAAAATGATATTTCAGCAACTTTGTCATATCTAAACACTCTAGGTGTTTGAAACAATACATCAGAATATAGGAAGAGCCAAGTACAACAGCTCTTAAGGAAACAAGGCAATTTTAAAACCAATAGAAACATGATAATAAAAAATGGAATTGTTTTGCTGCCATTACATTTTCCGTCATGGCATGATGACTTCCCCACATAATTATTATCTATATTATTAAAACAAAAAAAAAAATCTCCACACAAACATCTAAAGAGGTGCCCCAAACCCTTGCCTTGATGTATTTTGCAAATTATTTTACTCAGAACAAACAGAACTAAATGACACTAAAGAAAAGAATAAAAGACAGTCAGATACAGAGCAAATAATACCAGACCTCACAGATGACACATTTTCATATGAGACAAGAATGAACATTGGAAGCAGATGGAACATTTGAAGCCCAAATGCAGTGCAAAGTCACTGTACAGAGGAGTTTTAGGAAAACCAAAACTCCAGCATTTCACAAAGGGTTTTTTCTCATTTGTTGGTTTAACTACCTTTAGTCTAAACTAATTTTACAGAAGTTCATTTGGGATCCCAGCAATTCCGTTCAGTGCTTCCTTAGAAAGATCACACACCCTCATTTATTCCCTGTCTCCCTTTTTCACCTGCTATACTTCTCTCCCACTAAAGCTTATTGTTGGCTTTCTGGAGTTCACAAGAAGCATTAAAGATAGCTCACTACCTAGCACGCAGGTGACTGTATTCATGCTGATCATTCAGTCCTGTTTATATAGCTAATTAAAAAGGAGCACATATTAACTCAAGAGAACATCCAGTGTCCCCCAAAGGGAAGCAATGGCTGCAGAAATGTATGACTGCAAATGGGAGTGAATACAAGCAAGAGAAGGGGGTGGAGGACACCTTTGAGTTAATTTTGGCAAACCAAATTAATTTATTTTCACATTTTGCTTCGTATTGTAAACATAACTTTTAATTAGTATTGCAAACATCTACTAAAAGTATTGTCAATAGATGGTTTCTCTTTAAGTTCATATATGAATTCACATAAATAAAATCAATAGTTCAATTTATGCCACATTTCCCCTAGAAATTACATTATCAATTGTATTTAATAAGGTGCTGTAGATGAAAGTTTATAAAAATTCCCCTACTGTTTAGCTCAGTATGAAAGACATTATTGAAAAGTTAACAAACCGATGTCACTACTTGAATAAAAACACTATTTCAATTAGAGAAATTTCAATTAGAGCTAGTATAGACAGAAGCTATAGCTTCTCCCCTTCGCTAAAGGTTTCAAATCTAAATATTTGCATCTTCCTTTTGTTTAAATGCTCTTTAGGATTATGCTCAGATATCTCTGAATATTTGAACACAGCATTGTTCAATAGAAGCCTAATTCTGATAGATAACTTCAAGCACCTCTACAATGTAAACATGCTTATACACATGTGCAACTAAACTTGCTTATACATGTGTGCAACAGTTTGTGTATGTACGCAAGCATAATGCCATTAATGACAAGAAGAGATTCATCGTAATTATGCATTTAAAAGTAATCTCTTCTATGTCACTAATTTTATTATTTCAGAACTCAGTGCTTTGAGATGATGATGATTTACTGCTTTGCACAATGGTAAACAAAATGGTGGTAGTATGCTCTACACTAAGCACTGCCAACTAAGCAACCAACACCTTCCCTCAAACTAAACAATCCCCTTCAACAGTTACAGACAGTAGCTCAAGACAGACAGTCAGGAAAATCCCTAGTTTCAAAAGGCCGTAATCAGTAAATAAGAATACCAGCTGAAGTACAGTTGAAAGTGTTGCCATAAAGGATGAGAAAGAGCTAAAGGAATGAACAACCCTCAGAAAACTTCCCCTTCCCCTGCAACGCATGAAGTAAAGTTCTGCATTGCTGATGACATTAGCCTATGTTGTCTTCCAGCTTCAAAAGATTGCATACACTGTTAGTGAGAAATTGAGCTTTGAGTAATAAATCTTAAAGATTATTACTGTGTCTTCGCAGGAAAAGAGAAAAATGCTTATGTAGCAATGACTATAAATAGAATGTGAAGGTTAGATTTGCAGATTCAGCAGACAGTGTTTGGTTTCACAGAAATTATATATAGATATTGTGGGTATTATGATTTAAACAAGTTATACAAGTTCTCCAAATTGTTCCAAAAATTACTGGGATGAAATATCTTCTCAGAATTTTTATTTTATTTTACTTCTTTTATTTTTTTAAACCCAAACCACAACCATTCCAGCACAGGAAAGACTATTTCTTCTTGGACTAACTTTCCTTAGTATAATTCCTCATAACAAAGGTAATTGATCACATGGGAATTACATAGTTCTAAATTTCTCAGTTTTAGCTGCATACAAAAGAGGATTTAAATCACAAAAAGTAATTTTTAAGCTTATATACTTGAATACTTGCTTTTATTCTCAACTCTTCAAAGATTTAAGAACAAAACCCAACAGGTTTTACAGTACAATAATTCTAGCTTCTGGGCTCTTAGTTATGGCCAAAAATGGTGTGACCTTGCCTAGTAAAGAACGGGAGGGAGAAGAGATGCAGGAGAGGGAAAATATATGGGAACATATCCAGACTTTTGATTTGCACTGGATTTCATTCAAAAGAACAATCACTACTATTTTGCATAAATTGCATATTTGTGATTCCAGGTTTATTTAAGTCTGTAAACAGCTAATATTTCAATAAACCCTTAATATTTTAAATACTGGAAATGCATAAATGTATTTTGTTTAGGTCCCTCAGTTAGCTATACTAATATTTTAGCAGTACACCAGGACTATAGCTGCAAAGGATCATTATTTTTTATAAACAATTAGATTATATAGCTGCTGTAAAAAATTTCAAAGGAATTAGACAGGAAGAAATATTTTCTTAAATATTATATTGATTAAAGAGGCAACTTTAAAAAAAAAGTTTATCTAGCAATGACAGAAATCAGAATAGAATACATTCATCCATTTAGGATAAAAGTGAGTTGTCCCCAAATGGAATAGCCCTGGTTTGATATAGTACAGTATATAGTATAGCTTTTTGTATGAATTTTTCATTCCTGTCTTTTAAAAATCTCTACAAGACTTTGTAACAAAAACTGCTATATATTCCATTGTAACTGTCAATTTTTAAAAATAACTCAAAATTCAATCATAATCTCCCACCTTTACAATTATCTTGCTATTGTGATCAGCTTATTGAAATGCCCATGTTAGAACAACTACATTCTGAGACCAGAATTCATGTCAAAAAGCAGCAGACTGTCCTGTGTAGAACTTATTTACACACATGCACACCCACATGAACAGCTCCCTCTTTTAAGTCTTTAATTAAATGGAGCATTTCTCCCAGTTAATTACTTGATTTCCCATAATTTCATGTCCCCATAAGAAAATGGGGCACATATGCTAACTATGACAACAGAAACTCTGCAAAATATCACCTCATCATTAACAATGTAAAACTAAGAAAAAGAGCACAAACAAAGTGTTAGAAGTTCCAAAAGCTGGCATTTAAAGCCAAACGTTAAAACCCTTGCCTCTCGTCTATTACAAATTTTCAGTTCTTCACATTTATAAAATATTTTTTAATTCTGTTTGGTACTACATGAAAATCTGCAGTTTTCAACTATACACAGTATAACTTATATAGACAGTGCAAAGGCAAAAAATTTTAGAGAAGTTAGTAAATGAATCCTAACAACTCTAATACAACATTGTAAGCAAAAACAGACATTTCAAAATAGTTAGCATTTCTTAGGATTAGATGGACAAAAACTATGCTTTGATTTGCATAGTTCAGTTCTACATTATGCTGCTGGTGCCTAACATCCCATCCCACACACATGCCCACTACATGATACGAGGCTGTCTCTAGAGATTCCAGATCCATTTTGGCAGGTTTTTTGAATGCATATGTTCATGGCTGGAATTTTTAAATTTATTTTTATTTTCCAACACAAACAAAAGCAATAATCTTTCAGTTCAGCCCCACACTTTTTCCTCATTATTTAGAAGTCTAAACATTCTCTCCAGTCTTGTCTACATATTGTTTTGGGGAAACCAACAAAGTAAACTCCGTCAGTCAAGGTAATTATATGCAAAACTTGTAACAACTCATCCAATAAGAAGATATATGTCACGAGAGATACCAGAAATTAAAGTTATAGGTTTAACACATGTACACACCCACAAAAGAAGAAACAACAGAGATTGTTTTGCAATATTATCTATAGCAGGCATTATGAAACTTCCAGTGGAACACATAAAGCTATTCTAAAGCTAATATAAACAGTCACCAATTCTGCTAATGAAATCCGAGATGATTGATTTATGAAAATCATTTTAAGAGAGTGCGCATAAACTTCTATGCAAATATTATTACTACACATATTTATGTCTGTACAGCTATGCACATGATAAAGGTAGGAAATAATATTCAACATGACAATATTAGCCACTAGATATTAACTACTTACTATTAAGAGCCATAATATTGTCTGTTCCTGGATGATGGAAGTTAATCCCCATACGCCCTGCAATGTAAATAAAAGCTATTTTTAATGTTTTTATTTCAAAACTTAATTAAATTCATTAATATGAAAAATTGCTCAAGGGGATGAACAGTCAGGGTAGCCAAATCTTCCATCCACTGAAGACAACTTCCCAAGAATACAAATTTACAATATTTAACACCGTAGTACCTTTACTGTTATGTACCTAAAATATTGAAAAATCACAAAATAAATTATAAAATAATTATTTTTAAATATATCCCTTTGCTTTGTACTAGGAAAGTATTACATTTACCCTTTCAAAATAAGGCCTCAAAGTTCAGCCTTGCTGCAGTCATGCCATTTATAGTAGGCTTCAAATAACAAGTACAGCATTACAAAAACTCCACTTAATTGGTAAAAATAAAACACTATTTTCCATACTACCTGTGACATCAGAAGCTCTTGAGTTAACAGATCGTTGGAGACAGAGTGCTTACCCTGTTTGTGTATTCTTCCCTAAGAATCTGCTATCGCTTACTATTTGAGATAAGATAATGGGTTGGAGGGAGTGTTGTTCTCATGGAATACATTCGTATATACTTTGAAAAATATTTATTCTTAACCCATAATATGGGACCATTATATACAGAAGGTTCACCATGAAATTCAAATGAACTCTGCTGGTGCCAGTTTCCAGGAAGCTAGAGACATGCAAAATAGTACCAATTTTCTTAGGTGAGATTTAACAGTTGAAAGGGTGGCTTAAGAAGATCTCTGATGACTTCAGGAACTGGAAGTGGGAACAAATTCACACAAGGTTACTTAGTTTCAAAGGAGGCTTACTCCACAGAAATCTACCTTTACCATCAAAGCAAAAAATGAGCCAACTCCACCACTGTTCAGATTAATTTTAGATTTAGATACTATTTAACTCAGCTGAAATATTAAAAACTTACCCTGAAGAAACTTTGTAACAGGACTTTCTTAATTAAACCCCCCAAAACAATTCGAAAGCTGGAATTGATATTAGTCCTTGTTTGGAAAAAGATATAAAAGGATCATTATAGCCACATAAAAATTCATTTCAATTAAGTAACGTTAAGTAACTTCAGTTACTGACAAGTGCTGTAATCCATTTCATATGCTCTCCGTATCTCTAGATTTGTGGTTAAATTTGGGAGCTAAGGAAGCAGGCAGTTTACATTTCTTCACTATGTTGGCATTCAAATATGGGAGCTCAAGACCCACTCACTATACTGAAGAACCAATACTGCCATTAAGTCCCTGTACTTCTGCAAAATCAAGTTTTAACAAATAAGATTTGACAAAGCAGAACTAAAGCCCGTCTTCTCCAACATTTTTAGTTCCTATCGATAAGTTAAAGCCTTCTATTTCCAGTCACAGCAACTGCTGTGCTGTAATTAATATTCTTTCTGAACAGATGCAACATGAAGTTTCAGTACACTTCTGAAACTGCCACAAGCAGTTTAAGAAAAGCAAATATATATTTTCTTCAAATTATAAATTTCTCATTTTTTTAGAAAAAAGTGTTGCCACAATAAGACTACGAAGCAAACAGCACCTCCAGAAAGAAGCAGGGGCAGAAGGAAGGTAAATAAAATTTCCATTTTTACTTTCTAACTCCTCAAGCAAAGCTTCTTAGAGAGACCTTCATTAACTACTTCAGATTCCGTAATTACAGACATAATTCTCCTATACATATTTTCACATTAATCTGGCACTGCAGAAACATTAAAGCTGCTACTATTTCAGTTGGTACAAGCTTGTGCTAAAATATTTCAGAAACCTTGCCAGATTGACATTAATTCCCTTTTCCTTAACAACATATTAATGGGCCTGAGGTTACAGGTATTACTTGTAAAGAGAAAAGGTGTATATAATAATCTATACTTGTAAACTAATACTTGTAATAGAAAAAAGGGAACTTCTATGAAAAAACTAGAGTAAAATTTGAACGCATAATACTTGGATGGCCCTTCTCTTTTCCTTTGCTGAAGCTGAAATTCTGCTGTTTGACCAGCTTCAGAAATAGAAACGTATCTGTGACATCTGGGTTTGTTTTTTTCCTCCCTCCAGGCTATCAGTGGACCAGGTGCTGCTTGTGTGACATTTTGTCACCTGCCCTTGGCCTGCTATTTTTAAACAGTTCTTGTCAGCTATCTTTTAAGAGGAGCAGAAAAATACAGAGCAGCACAAGTAGAAGGACATGTTCTCACACTGAGCTAAGCAATAGTGTGGGATAATTCTGTGCATCTTCAGAGGTCCCCTAGTGCAATTCTATAGAAACAAATTAATGGAATACTTTCAAAACACACCTGTATTAAAAGCATTCAAAACAGACTGGTAATGCACCAATCATAAGACAGTTACCAATAATTATATAGCCTTTCATATTAGCTACAACATTTGAATATCTTGCTGTTTGAAGAAAGTTATTCAATTGAAAAAAAAGAGGCCATATGCAGATTACAAAACCGCATAATTATCTAAGGAATAAGAAGAGAGCACAAAAAGGAAACTATAAATTTATTCATTTAAAGGTGTAACGTAAAACTGTGAAATGTAATTAAGAATATGTACTTTCAAGGATGTATTTGGGTTAAATGCAGAAATTACTATCAGAAAACAATCAATTTTAAGAAAAGCACATTTATGCTACCTGGACCTTTATGAAGTCTATATAAGCACATATTTCTAACTATAATTTTAAAATGAAATATCTGGATAAAATTTCTACTTTTTAAGAATCTTAAGCACAATAAGCAGAAACACAGAGAAGTTAGAGCACAGAAGTTATGGACTCCAGCAGTTTACTGAAGTCATAAATAGGAACCCTTCCAGTAACAGCATCCCCAGTACTTGTATTCGGTATACATCTGCCATTTTCAGTTTGCCCATCTTGGTTTCATAACTATCTACTGAGTATATTTTCAATTATATGCTTTTATAACACACACTTATATTACTGCAGTTAGGCTGCAACAATAATCACTCTTTTACATAAGTCTTTTCAATTCCTAATTTAAAAAAAAGTAATCCAGTTGTATACTTCTTGGTCTTTAAACATTTACAGAGTATAAAAGAGGGCTTAATGATTCTTGTATAGCCCAGGCTGCACTTTTGCATATCTTATGTCATTAAATTCCTTAAATTCTTTTTCCTAACAGCATCTGGAGACACTTTGCTAACTGGACTGCTTAAGTGCTCTGCTGCATGTCCAGTGTCATGCTTGTCATGGCAGAGAGCCCGATTCCTTCTCAGAGCACATCTCAAGTATGCACATCTTCTCTTCTGCATTATATTGGAAATAAGATGTTAAATGGAATTTAACTTCACCTCATTCATTGTAGAAAAGAGTCATGATCTTGAAACAATTCTAAAATCTTTCCAATAACTTAAGGAAGTATACCCTTCCCACATATGAATCTCTTCATTAAATCTTTCACAAATAGATAATATGATTTTTTTTAATTGTCTAGAGAATTTCAAGTTACATGAACAGTTTTGAGAAAGAATGTTGTTCCAGAAATAACAAACCTGGATATCAGGCACAGTTTTACCACTATTGCAGTTTTTTGACAGTCTAGTGCCAGGCTTGCCTATAGTGGTCCCCTTAATCTCAGCTTTAAAATCCACTATTTTTAGCAGATATTCAAGCTTATGAGCACAATCTGTTTACAACTAAGTGTAAAACTGATCTTTGATTTCATCTTTGTATATATGTGCTGGTATTACCATTATTTTCCCATGTCTGAAACAAACACCAGTGATTAACCAGTTCCAGATCTGTAACGACTGTTTTTGCTTTAAGAGATTTCTGAATTCATTTTCTCTTTTTATCCATTTTGTCTTTCTAAGTGCTCTATGGTTTTTTGAACATTTGAAATCCTAATCGGCTCCTGGACATGAACACTCACTCAGTGAAGGATTTTTAGGATTACAGTTACCTACCTATTGTCATCATTTTCATGTTACAATCAATATTCCAAGAAACAATGTTTGTTGGTTATATATTGAGTAAAACTTCTGGCACTGTTACCCTTCATGGCTTTCACCAAGATAGACCACTTATACCAATTCAGCAATTGGTATTTGGCACAAGATTTGCTAGAAAATAGCAAAGCTGGCCTGCTTTTGACCTGTCCTGAACTTACTGGGAATGAGCACTTCCTCTCACATAGTTCTTAATATCATTGTTGATATCGATTACAAGTTTTGACTAGAGACTCCAGTGGCAAGGTCAAATGAAACTGGCAACAGGACTAGGTCTGCTATGCTTCCTTAGTAATAATACCTCCTTTATCATTCTTATCTCTTCTGTCTAATGATTTCAAAGTTGGTGTCAACAAAAGGCATTAGAAAACAGCAATAGTTATTTGGATGGATAGGTAGCAAGTGGGGTAGAGCAAAGTTTAGACACAGAAAAGTGCAAAAATCAAAGCAAGACCAGTATTCTCTCAAAAATATGACCCACATGTATTCGAAAGTCTAGTTTACAGCACAACCTAACACCCCCCCCCCCCCATACCCCACCTCAACCATGAGTCTTTGCTCCATGATTCACAAACGGCCAAAAAGCATGAAGCGTGTGTGTGTATATATAAGAATTTCAATCATTTTTACCTGAGTAGACCTCAGACCATTCTCTCTCCTCTACCCCCAAAAACAGACGCCTGAAACTGGTGCTACCCTAACTCAACATACGTACCCAAAACAATTTCAAAAGCAAGAACTGTGTAAGCAAAGGCCTGCATAAAGAATTATAAAAATAAAAGGTAACTCGCCAAAGAAGTCTGTTGGGTTTTTTTTCTTTTTTCTACCCCCCCATGTCCTTTTTTTTTTTTAAGTCTATCTGCCATTTGTTCACACCCATAATTTAAACACCTACTTGTGACTTACATACCTTTTACACATTAACATACTCAGCAGAACAAAAATACTATTGTTCACCAGAAGGGAAATATGAAGAACTATTACTGTGTTTACATGTATATATTTTTACTGTGCAAATACATATTGTGGCAATGAGAATGGAAATGTTTAATTATCAGCTATGAATATCAGTAATAAAGCTTGCTGATACTAACTTCTTCCTATCACTGACTACCCAAATACATGCCATCGGTAGAGAAAGCAACCTATAAAATATAGCAGCATATACATTACAACGAAATGTACCCTTCATAAGTAAATTACATTGCTCCAATAAAACACAAAGGTCTTGAATATATTTAAGTAGTGCTAACATTGTTAGCTTGAGAACAGTTATATTTTCAAAATATTAGTACTTTAAAAGCAAGACCTGATGAACATAAAAAGAAATTTGGCTTTACTTGTAAGGGGTAGACAAATGTATGTACACATATACCCATTCTATGCGTACATCTAGAACTGTACTCAAACGAGCAATATTGGTATTATTATTGGTGAGTTTGGGGGGGAATAAAATAAAGCAATATGAAAGCAGACTTTTCCATTAGCAATCTATGCTAAAATATACAAAACCCTCAAAACAGTAGAGAAGTGAGAAATAAAAAAAAAGAAAAAAAGAAAAAGAGCTTCAGGTTTCTGCAAGGCCAGTCTTCAATAGTACAATGAAAAAAATGGAAATAAAAGGAAAAATTGATATCTATATCACCACTCCTTAAACTAAACAAAGCAAACGAAAAACCCCCACCAATCCCGCCCAAAACAGATTCAGCAGGTCAAGGAGGACATCCTGGATGCCAGCAGCAAATTAGGAAGTATGATCGTACTACAGGATCATTGAAGAAAGAACTTACTTTAATTTAATAAATATGAACCATTTAATGGTCTTATTCTGTACTGAAAAAAAATATTAAAGAGGATTTTCTTAAATTAGCAGAGTTTCAAATGGAAAGGGAACAGAGTATGTTTCTTTTAACAGGATTAGCTTGAGTGGCCTAAGTTTACACACAAATAGATGTGCAAACACATCCGTCTGCTCACTCTGGTTTTCACGTGCATTTACAGAAAGGTGTCTGATGAGCATTGAGATTGAGAAATGCTGTTACAGTGCACTTTTTTCTAACAGAAGTGTTGCAAAAAGCTCTAACTGGGTGGTACCATTTCTAGGCCTGAGATGACAACATTTGTTCTATTTGCACGACCTTTGTGTTCAGCTGCTGACTGCAAACACAAATATGATCCATTCACCTTCACTTTTCTCAGGTCATGTGGCGAACTTACTGCATTGTTTACAAAAAGCTTACGAACAATTAGAGCTGAACAAAATCTGGTGGCATACATTGAAGTTAACCGAAGATCAAGATGGAAAAGTAAAGGTCCATTCTACATGTACTACAATATTGTCTAAGTTGCATATAATCTTGAAACACTGCTGTCAAACCTCATAAACAATATAGTTAAGGATAAACAAGGAATCTTAAATTTTACTTAGTGTTCATATGACCTGTTACAGTCTTTACAATAGTTAAAAAGTAGTAACCCCAGTAACTTCAGTTTTCTGTTGTGCAGATAGATGGGTGTCATTATATTAAGTATTGAAAATCAAAATAAAACGTTTCCCCACAGATGCTGTTTCTACTTCTGAACTGTTGTACATTTGTATTCAAAGCCTCAAACAAATCTCAGAACAACAAATGCTAAGATAGTCAAGGAGCAAATACATTCCACTGAAATATGACATAATCAGCACATATTTTATGTATCTTTCTTTTTAAGTATGATACCCATCAAAATTAATTTTAATAAAGCCTACTCTTGAAATTCTCCTTGTACATGTGTTGTCTCCAAATACTCATACTTGAAGATGTGTCACACTGATACTTCATAAAAACCTCAGAATTTTTGTTAGTTGGGGATTTGCACATTACAAAGTTTGTTTCCATTCTGATTTAGAATAAAACCCAAATATTACCGTTATCTACTGTAACAGTAAATTTAAAATAAATATTTCAGCGACATGATTTCTCTCCTCAATTTTATATTTTGATTCAGTTTCATGACCTGTCAGTAGCACATGTGCATAGCATATGATCTAACACAGCTGAAATATTTTATTTAATTATTTAAAAATAGAACAAAGGCAGCTGCTAGTTACTACTGATCAAAATATTTTTTTATAGATCAGAATGCCTCTGTTTGTGTTGGAGTGCAATAGTTTGACATGGATAAACATATTGCAACAGTGACATATTACACCATCGACAGGAGACACTTTGATGTAGGAAAAAAATGTTTTAGTCATTAATAAGTAGCATCTACCCATAGTTATTCTGATAATTCAGTTTTGCCCTACAGCATTAGGTAGAAGCAGTATGTAAATACCAACAGGTTATAAAATACTGCAAATATGTCCTTTCCTTGTTAAAGCAAAACTCTCTCCCATGTTTTTGTAGCGTATAATATATTTTATGAGCAATTCAGGAAATAAATAAGTTCAGGAAAAACATCTTAGAAGATATTGTGCACTTCTGTCATATAGGCCTGGTTATGACTGACACAGGGAACAACCAGATTCCCTTGGCCATATACGGTAATTCGTCTTTAACTAGGAGCAGCTTAACAATTCCTCTACTGTACCTTTTTTCCTCTTTTTTCCTCCTTTTTGAAAGGAGAAAAGGATTTATGAGTATTGACTGAAAGAGAAGAAAAATGTTGGAGTTGATCTTGATGGCAGAGAAAGCAGGTAAGGAAGTCTGCCTAACTGTCTTGGGAGAAAAGAAAATGAGACTTCCTTTCTAATGAGTTTACATTCTTTAGATCTCAAAGCATGAAAATGGCAAACTATTTGTAAAGTTACACAGTTCCCAGACTACAAGGACAGAAATACAGGAACCTACAGCAGGGTACCCCATCTGGCAAGAAAAGCTGAGAAAAACAAAGCAGTTTTAGACAGAAACAGAGTAAGAGCTGATACTGCACACCTTCTCCCAAGACTGGGCTCAAGATAAAATGCAACATAGATGCATAAGCTGGTAATTTATCTAAGTCCAGAAATGTCAGAGCTTGGTATCAAATCTCCTTTACTGCAAGAAACACCTAAAAAGAACTAAGTGACCCTAGCTCTCCTAGCTGAAGAGCACCAAGCCAGCCTGCCAATCAGACTGAGTTAGCACTTGTTCAATACAAGTAATTCAATATTGTAAGACTGAGGATCAGTTAGTTTCTGCTACACTAACAATCCTTCAGCCTTTCTCTTGTTCCACACTTGAAAGCAACACCCCCCAAAAAAGTCACTTAATCACATGCCCTTTCAAGGCCAAGTGGATCATGCTTTAAAAAAGTGACCTGCTTTGGTGACCTTCAAATACACTCGATTTCCATGGCCTGCAGGACAAAGTCTGATCATACCTCAGATTCAGAGAAGGTATGAAGCTTCAACTACTACAAACAAGAGGATAGACTTCCTTTCTCACCCCTGAGCTTCTTCACTACCTCCACTGAACAATGCAGAGCATGAGGAACTTATACCCCCAAATGAGAGGAAAACATCCCAGAACCATTTCAATTTGCTCTTGACATCAGAATCTTCTATGGTTAACCCTCCCACCCACATTCTAATCTACAGCCCTTGCTCTATATCCAAGATAATTATTTTTTGTTTCAAGTATCTGCTGGGATGTGAGGGGCCACATATGCCAAGAAGGGCTATGTAGCAAGCAAAGTTTCAAACTTCAGATAAACCACCTGCAATATTTTACTAATGAATACATATACAGACAGTACTTCTAAAAATACGCATTTGCTGAAGACTTTGTTGCCAGCAGCAGGCTGAAATGATCCTGAAATAGCTGCACTGGCTTTGTAACATGCATTGGAGGCTCCAAGACATGTATAGCTTTTCTAGAATTAAATCTTTCTGTGTTTTCAAAATCAGAGGCTTTTGGTACTCATCTTTTCACTCCTTCTGTTTAAAAATTTGGATAGTAAATATAAGGCCAACTGGCAGGAAAGCACAGAAGCACTGTTAGCTAAAATTGTTTGAGAAAACAAGGCTCATTTACCAAAAGGTGAACAATTAAAAAAGTCATTTGAAAGCCATCTCATTATTTTTCTTTGTCTAACAGAGGAAGACAACACTGCTTGGAAGGGAGAATGAGCACGTCCTGAAACAGACACTTCTATGGATATTGCCAGTCATGCTGCATAGTGTGAAAACAGGAGGAAAGTGCACACTAGGTCAAGCCAAGGCTGGAGGTTAGCAAAGTAAGCCCTGTATGTAGATAGAGGGAGGAGGAAAAGAAAGCAAGACAGGGAATTAACTATATCAATGGGAAAAAAACCAGCTGGGCAGAGACAGAGGTAACTAATAGTAAACAAGACTTCAGCAGTTACTGGACTGGAAGCTGGAAGAGAGCTAAGTAACAAGGCAGGAAGGCCAAAACAGGTGAGCAGCACTGAGTGACAAAGCAAGATAAAATGAGCACATCCAGTAAGTGACAGAAATGTTTGTAAGAAAATGTAAAGCTAACAGTCCCACTAGCGAATGGAAAAGATCAACTCAAACTTTACAATTAATAGCCAACTCTTTGATTTTACTTTTGAGCAGAGGGAAACAGTTCCTACTGCTTTCAAATGTCCATGTAAATCAGTCTCCTACATATATTGATAACCTAGTAGAGATGAAAAAATTGTTTGTTTTGGAAAGGATACTTGTCTTGAAAAGCATGAAGATGCTTAATGAAACCAAGAATTTCATTTCTACCTCATGCAAAACACCAACATTAAATAGTATTATGACACTCAGGTGCAGCTGTGGAATATGCTACTTGCAACTTTTACATAGACTAAGCTCGGCTAAGTATTGGAAACTATTCTTGGCAGAATGACCCAACAACACAAAAGAATTAAAGATTTGTACCTGTTATTATTTTATGTGCTAATATTCTGATCAAAAAACATTTTTAAATGGTTACGAAGAGACAATAATAAAAGTATAAGCAAAATTGCACTTGTATGATGTTAAAGTCTTTTTCTAGAGTAATACAATTTCTAATCCAATCTTTCCCTTTTTTCCCCACACTCAGGCTCATATGGAAATTCAGTCTTTAAGAAACTAGTCTCAATTTGTAAATTTAAATAAATACTGATTAAAAAAAACCATGGAGTTTTAGTTAGATTATAATACATTTAATAAGATACAATAAATACTTAAATCTACTTACTAGCAACTTGGGGGTTGGGTTTTTTTTTTTTTTAATACCAGCCATACGAAATGTACATCCAGTAGAAATCTCAATTTTGTTGAGCTTGTTTTTTTAAAAGTTTCAGGTTAACACTTAGTTTGGAGGACCATGATCAGAATAGACATGAGAGTATTTCTTGCCATTTTAGACAGCTGAAAAATGGTTAAAGACACATGAAGGCTATAGCACAGCAAATTTCAAGATAATAGTGGAAAGCACAGGTTAAGAGAGCTGAGAGTACACAACTCAGTTTGGTATGGTTGCAAAAACCCTTTGTACCCAGAAAGATGGTGAAAAAGGCACAGAACCTTAGACCACGAAAAAATATTTTTCCACCTGTAATATATAAATGGGTAGGGGAGCAAATGAGGCAATCATGATATCAGAAAAGTACGTATATAAGCATTAGCATAGGATGTGCCATACACAACTAAATTTCTTCTCTACCAGTTCCAGTGTCCTGACTTCTTAGAGTCTGAGAATCATTTCTAATTCAATACCTCCTTTATATATGGCTTCAGTCTTCAAAGTCAGCAAGAATGCATGTGAGCAAGAATATGTACGTATTTTTAAACTTAACCAACGAAAGATTAAGACAGAGGAGTATGCAGGTCGATCAGGAATATTTGTTCATTGAAATGCTGCTACAACCTTTCACTATTCAATATCAGCTAAGTATTAGAAATGGTTTAATCTCCAATACTGCACCTGGTTGAACAAACACAGTTTAGTAGCATAAATAATAAAAATTTTCCCAGCACATAACAACATCTAATAGCTTTTGGCTCCCCCTAACAATTTGAAATCCAAATTAAGATACTTATTCTTAAAAGAATCCTGAAACAACTGTAGACAGTAAGCCCGATACAGTGGTTGTTTGAAAACCCTATATCCTAGCTGATGATCCAAAAATAAGAGCAGTATTAACTTTGAATAAGATGTTGAACATAACAATTGGACTCTAGTTGCACTACACATTTTCTGAACTGAGTGACTGCAGCAGGAGACCCAACTGTGCAATTTGCTCATACACAAAACCAAGTTTCAGAAATGCCAGTTAGATAATATTATGATTGTGCACTTATAATAAATGTATACACATTTCACCTTATCTTCCTACAGTAGAGATGATTATCTTAAGATGCGAAAACAGAAGTTTTACATAACTGACAACTCATTCATTAACAAAAAGTTTATAGCAATACTGAAAAGCTGATTTTTGTTTAAACACCAAGCAAGCATGGACATATGAATATTCCTAACCTGTAAAATGATTCCTCCACATTATATCAGCGAAACTCATTGGTGGGCCACTGGGAGGGTAGTGTTTACCTTTCAGAGGCTCATGATCAGTCCTTATCATATCCATTAAGGAATTTTCCAAAGAGTGCAAGTTAAAAGTGTCATAGGGCCTATTCCGGTCCTAGAAGAAAAAAAAACAAAAAAGGAAAGAAAAAGACTGTTATAGAAAAAAATCATTTTCTAACACAGGCTTATTTCTTATTTTATAAAACTCCAGCATCCAATTCTACGTTTCTTCTTGATGGAACTTCTTATATTACAAAAAAATTTGATGAATATAAGCCTACAGTTGTTAAAATGATACCTTTCATTTTGCAACTGCTGCTTTCACCAGTACAGCTATGCAGAGAGGCTTTTTAACAATTCTAATAATATACATACAAACAATAGTTAATTCTAAACGTTATCATTTAAATAAGAACTTAGAAGTAAAGCAATATTGAAGTTTACACTACAGAAGTAAAATTGTTTCAGAGTTCAGAGGTTTGTTGTTTTTTTTTTTTTTTACAGCTTCATCATCTGCCTTCTATCATGGTGCTACCTTAACATCAGAGCAGAAGCAAGCAATG
This sequence comes from Harpia harpyja, assembly GCF_026419915.1. Classification (NCBI taxonomy): domain Eukaryota; kingdom Metazoa; phylum Chordata; class Aves; order Accipitriformes; family Accipitridae; genus Harpia; species Harpia harpyja. The sequence continues at coordinate 28,753,302 of NC_068949.1, read as the reverse complement.
CATGAGATGCCAGCAGGCACTGCTGTTCCAGAAAGTACAAAGTAATATTTCTGATGTCCAACGTGAATCTCAGAGGTTTAAAGGAAGTACACCAGATGCAAAACAAAACAAAAAGCAAGATAGGATATGCAACACTTTCACACTAGGGCACTCAAAAACCTGAGGAAGGGTTGGTTTGTATTGTTTGAATCTCTCATTTTTAATTCACTGTAGTTTAGCTTCTGTTCTTTTAAGTAAAAGGGAAAAAAAAAAAAAAAAACAAAAACCAAGCACAACCAACCTTTAGCAGGCCTATAAAAATAACCAGTTTCAAAGTTCAGGAACAATCTTACGGAGGGAACAATCTACCCGTGCCCATGTATCTACAGTACTGTACACAATAGGACGGCATAACAGAACGGCCCCTTGTAGTCAGACAGTTTCTAAAAAACATGAATTTTCTTATTCTCATCGCTATCATAAAAAAAAATAAAGTACAAATATGTAAAAGATAGCAGCTTTTCTTTGTACACTGTATTATGCTACAATTAATAAAGAGTGGTATAACATTCTACTGTGCAAACTGAAACCTTCATTGTAATATGCCCCCAAAATTCCTGGAACAATGTTTTCTTCATGCTGGTTACTACAAGATTATCTTCTTGCTTGAAAGAATAAAATTTAAAATCTTCGGACAAGAAGCAGTAGTATCCATAGAAAATGTAACAAAAGTTTTGTCTTAATAAGTATTATTTCTCTTGAACCCTCTTTTTCTTAGGTTGTCTTTAAATAAAATTAAAGGACAGAATTAGTTCACTGGTATAATTAAGCTTTATTTTAATATTCCTGTTCTGGAATTTAAATAAATACACGTTATTAAAAGTTTGCTGTTACTGAAAGCTCTGAAATACAGATCTTACTGCCAAAAATCTCATGTTCCCACAGTCTATCTACTCGAAACTGAAGATCCAACTTCCCTTCTCCAACATGCTAACATTGTATTTTCTGTAAGTGGACCAGCATTACTTTCTTAAGAAATTTATTTCATCTATTGAGCATTTTTTGGCAAACATGATGTCCAAAGAATAATACTTGATTTCTGTTAGAAGCTATACTAAGCACTAAAGTTCAAATGAGCTCACTGATTCTCAGTTTCCATTGTTGATGATTTTTGTCTTCTACAGCTGCTTAGAATGCCACCATTTGTATACTCTATTTTAAAAAAGTACTTGTTCACCTACCCAAGTGGATCAATACATATGGAATATAAAAATTTATGCCCAGGAAATCTAAAATAGATCGGGGGGGGGGGGGGGAGGGGGGGAACCCAAACCAAAAAAACCAAAACCCTGAAGTAATTTTTTTTCTAATAGAAAAATTTATTTTGGTTAAAACAACCCACTGCTTAGTAATATGTAGCAGGAGAGAAGAGTTTGTTTTATTTCATATGCACCTCCTTAAAAGAAATGCAAGGCCAGATTGAAAAGAAAAAGTATAACCTGGATGTAAAAAAAATTCCATTCTTGTGATATATTACCAACTTGATTAAATAGGATCTATATTATTCCCTCAAAGCAAGAATTTTAGCCACCTTTTTCCATTTGTTTCTTTTAAATATCTTTTAAATATCTGTACTGTGAGCATGTAAGGAGGCCAGGTGTTACAGTACAGAACTATGGTACCTTTTTGAAGAGAAAATATGAAAGCAAAGATACAGCTTGTGTCCTAAATAGGGGTGGGGAAGTATTTTTCAGCCAGATCAGTCCCCTGATCTGGATTACTATATAGCTGTAGCAGACCTGAGCTGGCAAAACCAACACCGGCAGGACAGTAAAAGGGCAGGACTGCTGCTTTTGCCACAATGATAGTTTATTCCAGCTTTAAACATGCCTGAGATTACAGTCTTAGAGGCTGGAAGGAGTGAGTTCAGAAGCAGACACAGCCTACAAATTTAATTTAATTGTCCTTTATTAACATATGTACGTTATATTTTAAGTATGCTACTATAGCAGCAAATCCCTGGGAGGTCCTACTTTGTTCTAAAGCTTCCCAAGGAGCTGTGCACATGGTCATATGTGAAAAAAAGGGAGAAAAAAATCATAGCATCAAAGGCAAGGTTTGCTAGAACATAGGATCTTTCTAACCTTTTAAGGGGCTTACAAACCTGCGATATATTTTCAAGATTAAATTAGACCTACATTGGCCACAGGAAGATCAATTTGATCAAAACCCTTTACCTAGGCAATTATAACACTTCCCACTATAGTACTTGAGCAAGCTAAATCAAGTAAAGGAAATTTAGACACAACAGATTTTCACGAGTATATTGCGGCATGTGCATAACGCATGCTGACTACAGATTTTGTAGTGTGGGTGATAAAACGAACAAGTCAGGGCTAACATTCTAGCTCCTAAGTAAAAGGGCTACTACCATTTTTCTTAGTAGCTTTCATTTCAGTAGTAATTCATTTGTACTCAGCAGATTTGAAGATTGTTTCCTAAATTCAGCAATTTCTTCTAAGAAGCCTGGTGCTTCTGCACACACACGCACCGGATGATGTTTTCTTGTTTCTCAGCATGAACAGGTTCTCCTGGTTTTGTGAACTGATACTGTTCCATCTCCCACACTTGCCTTTTGCATTGTTTCCACAAGCTACCGATCTACTGCCAAACAATCCCAACAACGGAAACAATTCATAAAGGTCCTTAGTAGCACATGAGAACTTTGCAAGGAAGTTCCGGGACTAGGACCATGAATGGAAATCAAAATATAAAATACAGAAGGATAAAGCAGAATAAAAAACTTGGAAAAGAAGTTTGAAAATCCAGCAAGTCTGGAAAATCTGCTAGGACCTTCCAGAGAAGACAAAGATCCTAAGACCGACTTAGATAAACTACATTATGGATAAAAGAGAAATCTCCAGCTACAAGGCACTGCCTTTGGCTACACAGCAATCATTAAGCTACCAAAAGATTAAGTACAGCCTGCCCATGTTGGATTGTACTTTTGCTGTGTACAGACAGCAGCTCCTTCCTTTTTAGCTGCTAGTATATATGGCAGCCTATTTCTGTTCTTACAATACTCTAGTCTTGAATGAAAGAAAAACAGCTTAGTAATAACAACTCTTAGAGAAGATATGGGTCCTAGAACTTTAAATCCCAGCCCTTGGTTGTTATCTATACATTCATTCATGACACAGACTTCCTCAAAGTATGTATGTAAAGCATAGTGAAAAATCACAAATGCATATGCAGGATCAGATTTTTGAAGGATCACAAAGTGAAATGGACCTTCAGTTGAAGTTGGCTCTCAACTTTCTACCTTTAAATATCTTACCTGTAAGACTGATTAAAAATGTCACAAAACACAGTGCCTATAATCTGCCTGTTAATTTAAAAACAAACAAACAAACAAACCACCCCAAAAACCAACTAAAAAAAAAAAAAAGAAAAAAACAAAGAAAAAACCAAAACCCAGTAACTTTGCCAAAAAAGAACTGCAAAGTCAAGACACTAAAATAAAATGAGAAAATACAATAATTTGCATTCTACTGCATTTTACAATTTTGTGCATATGTATTATGCTAGTCTTTAATTATACAACCATAATAATTTTTCAGAGGTCCCCAGTCTCTGTCCAATACGCATAGTGAACCAGCTCCAGGAATGAATCAAAACAGTGCTTTGAAGAGGTCTGTTTATCTCTAGGACAGATGCCTGTGTTGCTTATTCCAGGAGACAGCTGGGGTGTAATCAGTGTGTCAGCAAATTCCAGGAGGGGAAAAGACATTCTTAAAGTTATCTTAATTATGAAACAAAGATTACTTAGCAGTACCTGAAGTATGTAATTGACATGTATGTTTATCATTTGAAATCAAAAGAACTTTTTCCCTTTGTCATACCCTGTAATGTGGTGTGCTTTGTCCTGCCCCCCTCAGACTCAGAGCATGGGCATGTAAGGGCAAGGCATACCTAGCACTACTTCAGTTCCCTCCCAATAGATAGACAAACCATGTCTTTACTGGTAAGAGGGATAGGTAAAGAATGAGGATAGAATATATGACTACAGTATGGATGACAAAGCCAAGACCAGATCTATAGCTAGGGCCATAACAGGTGGTAAGTGGACCTTAATACAGCCTGGTTTGCTCACTATCTCTTTCAGCTTGAACAAGTAGCCCTAAGTAATTGGAACTAATGAACTAAAAAAGGAAATGACCAATATATCCCATAGCAGAAACATGGAGAACATGCACCTTGCTCCAAAAACTGAAGCTTATCTTTTTCTTCTGTCTCTGCAGAGGAATACAGCAGTAGAGACACTTGACCATTAATTGATTAAACTACAGTCACAAAGTGAAAAGTTTTACCCTGAGAAGGCATGTCAGGAACCTAGCACATGTTGCCCAAGCCTAGCTACTGTCCATACTCAAAATCCCTAACAATGTATTTCTGCATGTGTTGAATCCTTGTTGGTATGGTCATCTGCACCTGTACCATAAAACACACATCGAGCTGAGAGATACACCTGATCTACCTATTTTTCAGTATGCAAGCAGTAAACCTCAGGTGCCTCGACCCTTCCAAGGATATATTTCCCTGGGTCTATGAATTTCAGTCCATCTGCTAACTGACTTCCTATTCAGCTTCCAAGCTTCCTATATTCTGAACAATATCTCAGTTTCACTAATTCATTTAATTGTTCTACATTTTCATGCTGCCGTAGATTTTCAAGCTTCCTGCACCAGTATGTGGCACAATGCAGCCCAACTCTGCCGAGCAACAAGATGGCCTCCACTCAGTGAACTATTAACTGTTTCCAGGAGAATACCAAAACTCCAGTTAGGCTCACAGAAGTCTCAGCATTTTTTACTTACTAAATTCTGGGACATAACATGTAGTATTTTGATCAGAAGAAAGGGATGAGATCCTGGGGAATGGCTAAAATTCTTATGGCTTAAATAACTTTCCTATCAGTGCAGACTTCTTCACTGTGGTCACTGCTGTGTTTCATTCTTCTGTTCCTAACATAAGCCTGGATTTGGCTGCACAGGATTGCTAAGTATTGCCAACTAAAGCTGAAGTCAATGGAAGCACAGGTTTGAATGAATACAGGGTAAAATGCCAGCACTATTTTAAACCGGGCTCACTCACTCTGTTCTAGCACCTGCAGCAGGGGTTATTACTAAGAACACAAGGAAAACAAGTTTGTCTTGCTCCAGTATCCCAATCCAAAGCAGCAAAAACAGCAACTGCAAAAAAAGTATTACAGAAGTTCGGCTTGGGACATGCTCAATCTGCCATGACAGTGCACATGAATGATCACATACAGCAAGCTCTAAATACTCACTGAGCAGTCTTTAGCTCCTAGCAGCTTCAGCTGTGATGCAATCCCACTTGCATTCTCAGTAAAGTTTAAAAAAAAAAAAAAATCTTTCAAAAGATAGGACATCTGAGGAATATGGTCCCATGGTAAAGTAAAATGATCACTTTGCAACAGAACCAAAAACCTGTAAATAGGAAGTGTTACTTCCTTTGCAGCTTGGTGCTTGAATGCTGCCAATAACAACATGACTGACAACACAGATGCATGCAGAACTAGAATAACCAGAAATTTCAGTAATTTTTTCCTTATATTGGATTTCATGAAAATATAAAATAAAACAAAACAAATAAGAAGGCATGAAATGTAGGTAGGAGGGAAAAATAGGGTAAATTTGTCTATGCCCATGATAAAGAACATCACAGCAGAGCTACTAGTATTAAGTCTTGATGGAATTTTATTTTAATTCCACTTTCTTTTTTGATCTTTCCAGTTAATTTTGGATAGTATTAAACTAAGCCGGATTTATTATGTTCCTTTACTGGAACAAAAAGGGGAATGTTTTCTTACATTATTATTGCTCTTGGAATGCCCACAGAAGAAACACATAGACTTTTCATACATTTGTCTTTTCTCACTACCAACTGTAGCACATTTTACTTTTGTAGGTGTTCAGAAGTTCACTGGGCAAAAGGTGAATTTTTTTAAGCTTGTTCAAAAAGCTTCTAAGAAAAATAGGGAAGTTTAATACAAATATAAAACAATATCTAATTGTATATAGATTATGGAAACATTTCCATATAATTTGAAAAATAACATTTCAGAACTCTAGTTAATGATATTTAATCATCTTGCCTGTGTTATATAAACTTTTACAGCTAACATGCAAGAACACAGATTGAATCCAAAAGCCTTGAAAACTTGACCTACTCAAGCAATTTTTCCACAAAGGTAAAGGTTGTAGTCAGACTTTACCCCTTTATAAATTCTGAGCTCTAAAATGTTACAAAAACCCTAAAATCTTTCAGTGAAATGTTTCTAATTTTTATTTCCAAATGAACTAAAAAGCACAAAAATAGGAAGAGATACAACAGGCTTTATATAGAATTACAAAAACTAATACAAATTATATTATTCAGTTTAAAGGTCATTTTACTTCACAGTTAAGATGAGATTCCCTTTTTGTACACAATACATGCTCAAAATACATATAAAAATGTTCAGGCTTTATAGCCATAAGACTTGGCTTAATCACTTAAAGAGAATATCTTGACAAGTTACTGAATATTCAGTATTTGCTTGCAAACTGCAGGGAAGAAAGTAATAGAATTTACCCTGCCTTGTGCTAAATAGAGGTGGTAGCTACAGGGCAGACTGAGAGAAATACATTAACTGTTTCCCTGGTTTAGACAATTCATGTTTTGGAGTTGCAGGCAACAAACCACAATATGGCTCTACTGGATTAAAAAAAAAAAAAAAAAAAATATATATATATATATCTTGTTCTATATTATATTGTTCATTCATCAGAGCCTTACTAAGCAATAGCCTACTTATTGTGTTCTTTGAAGCACCCTTAGCTATTCTTCCAATACAGACTTTTATAATATGCCAAGCGTACTAGTTACATGATCACTAGTGTTATTTCTCCACCTCATATTCAAAGAAAGTAAAGCACCTAGTCAAATGCTGAAATCACCTAACCTAATGCTCCAATAGGGAACACTGTTTATTACCAGCAAACAGAAATCTAATACACTTAATATTTCAAACATGTTCCTTTTGCCATCAAAACAATTAGACAATATGTTTTAAAAACCCAAACAAACAAAACCCCCACAACAACCAAAAAAATCAAAGGAATCTACAAAACAGCTATTATTCTTATACCCATTACACTACCATAGGGAATGATCTGCAGACATTACAACTGACTGAGCACTCACTGACAGGATTTATGTTTAGTCATATTTTGTTCAACATGATGCTTTAGATAAAAATCAGCACATCAGTCCTGCTAATGAATGCCTCTCAAAAAGCTGATGTATCCACTCTCTATTATAGTTACTGATTCCAGTAACAAATGGCTCTAACACTTTTAAAGTATAGGATTAAAGTAGTTACACCCAAGATGATCATCAATTCACAAAAACAAGCAAGTGGAAAAAAACCGGTGTCAGCAGTAGAATTTACAAGGCCATTCATTATACCCTTGAGCTATTAAAATGACATAATTTAACTGGTTCATTGGCCTGCTGTGCAAGAGTTCAACACTTAAGTTACCTTTGGGCTTCTACCACTCTGTTCAGTAGAATGATGCCTATGTACCATAGCAAGGAAAAACTAACATTGACCTAAGAACACCTTGCCAGCTAAATCAGCACAAGTGCAAACCTCAAATCACAAGATGAAAGCACTACAAAGATGCAAAGACTGCAAACAGAGGAAAAGGGAGTATTGTGGATGCTACAACATGAAAGGATCTGAATGATCACTCTTCACAGTCTGGACCACATAATGTAAAAGACAGTAGAGACATATTGTATAAGGAAGATATTGTCTCAGAAAGATTTACAATAGGAGCAGTCTGTCTCATGATATTATAGGATAATGAGACAAAATGGGAGATAGAAAAGAATACAAGTAATAACTGTCAAACAGATGTCTGAGCACTATTGCCCAGTAGCTTCATTTACTATGGCCACCACAGTAAAGGAATCTCAAGGGTTTCTCTGAAACAGAAACAGTGGTTTTGTGTACGGTTACTGATCTCAGTGACATGGGATATATTGGTAAGGCTAAAAAAGAAAAAGTGTCACTGAAATGTTTAAGTCTTATGACAAACAAAATACTGCCTCTCAACCAAACTCATCATGCTTTTAAGAACAATGTGACTAAAATAATACCTAATTGGCATATTTCAAGTCAGGCTTCTGTTCCATTTCTGTTGTGCTCAGGAAATAGCGCCTCCTGAGTAAAACAGCTTGTAGGTGCCAGAACTCCAGACAGGTATTTCAACAAAAAAGGGATAAGACATTTCATCTGTTCATACAGGACAAGTTCTTCACCTACTGGTTTGGAAAACTACCCTCAGAGAGGACAGTAATTTTGTCATTTTAATGCCAATATAGCCCTTTACTTCTAAAAGGAAACCAAGAAAACATTAAGTATAGTGGAAATAGCTGTTCGGCGGGGTTGGCGGGGAAGTGGGGTCATTTACCAATATTTATACACAGGCCTAAACCAGGCCACAAACACTCTCAATGAAAAACAGCTCCCAGGGAAGACAAGGAGGTGACATTTTCAGTGTGATGTCACTTTGCATCCAGCAGGATTTAAAGAAAATGTTTAACCTATTAGCTGCCATATACTTTTAATCACTAAAACTACTCGTGTAAGTTGTCCAAGTCCTAACTTTATATTATTACAGCATGATTAATATGCATGACAAATTGTGGCACAAGAATTTAAAACCTACTATAGAGGTACACATAAAAAAATCCACTCTGCCACCTTCTTCCTAATGGGGATTGAGAATAGTTAGGCAGCAAATGTTCTCCATCCTGGGACTTTATCAAGGACATCATCTATCATAGAATCCCAAGCTGTCACAGCCACCTAGTCATAAGCAGAAGAGGACTACAGGCTCTCTCAAGCTGTGCACCTACTTCTAGACATGAGTTGAGGACTCCTGTATAGCCACTGGGATATGAGGCAATCTTTTTCCTAAAGTGTCATTATGTTAGAAATTTTAATTTAAGAATATTTGCTATTAACTATTTTATCAGCTTCAAAGTTACCAAAGGCTGCATATATGCAACTGAACAGGTGCCAAACAGCAGAGAGCAGCAATCCAAAAACTACTTATAGCATCAAGCTCCACTTAGAGGAAGGAAGGGCAGAAGTGGAGGAAAAGAAAACCCAGCCCCAAATTATGTTTTAATTAGAAGCAACTCTTCAAATCAATTATATGCAAGCAATTCCATTTCGGATAAAATTTTGTAAACAAAGAAGGAATTTTTCCAGTTGCAAGTACTGAATCATCCCATGAATGAAATATTTCAGTTTAATAACAAATTCAATATTAATACATTAATATATATTATTTCATATAATAAATATATTAAAATAGTAACTGAATCACACTATGCATACTTGCATCTTTTATTATCTAAGGGGCTGAAAGGCATACAGGACATGAGGAAAAGAACAACTGTCTCATGTACAAGGTGCCTGAATACTTATGTTAAAACCCTTAAAAGGATATTTCTTCCTCTTGGAAGAGAAGCAGCCATAAGCATTTTTGTGTTGTCAGTTAGGTGTTATGCATTCAAATTACTGCTGCACATTTGGATTTAATGAATCAAAATAATTCAGAAGTCACATTCAAGATATACAAGTAAGTGTATGAACAGGCAATTAACCAAAACGAAGCCTTCTTTATGTTAACTCCTCAAATTGGAAAGGATACTCATAGAACCAAAAAAAAACGCTTTCCTTTTACATTGTAAGAGCTAAACTGATTAGCACAGGGCAAATTTAGTAAAGATTGCTCCAGACAGGTAAAATGTCTTGAGAGAAAAGCCTACCTGATCTGCAACAGAATTTTCCTTTTTTGTACAAGGTAATAAAGATTGACAGGCACCTTAAGAAATGTTGCTAGAAGGAAAGAACCAGGATGTTCAGCCACTTAAGTACATTCAGGGGAACCGTAACAAGTTCTGCGTGAATACCTTGAACAAATGTCTAGGAAAAAGTCTAGCAAGACTGATGAAAGAATTAAACAAAAACATATCAGAAGAAGTAATGAGAAAATAATGTAGCCTCCATAATCGGTCTTCACATACAGAGGGGAAAATGAGGTAAACAGTAAAGACAGGTAAGCAGTAAGAGACAAAGCAATATCATCTATCCAATTCAGTAACAGACATCAGCTGCATGTGAACACTGTAATCAAAAGGAGCCAGAGTCTGTAAGGCACCGTTAGTGGAGCAACTAAAGCTAGTCCAAGTAAGCATGTCAGTACTGTATATATCTGACCAGCAAAATAAAAATGAAAGAACTGCAATAACTGAAGCAGCATATGAAACTATAGATGACAAACATTGTTTCTAGTTTTTATGACTGAAATTCAAGGATTTCTTCTCTTTAAGAAATACAAAGCAGAGATAAAGTAGCATCGTACGTTAATGATGCAATATCCTGGTAACTATGATGTCTGGTTCTTGAAAGAATATGATATGGCTGATCTAACACGGACTTCAATATAGCATTTGCTACAAGCAAACTATGTAAAGGGGGGGGGGGGCGGAATGGTAATTAGTGCAATTGAGGTAAAGAAAATGACCAAAAGGGGAAGAACTGATAGTGCTAAACAGTGAAATCTGCTAAAGAAAAGTTATAATGGAGTTTCTTAAATCTTGAGACCAATTTTATCAATAACATTGGTTATTAAAAGTAGGAACACACTAATATTTACAAGATGTCATCAATACAGAGATCAGCTCATCATACAGAAAGAACTGAATTAATTTGAAGAACTGCAGCAAAGCAGGATGATATTTAATAGCACTAACCACAAGGTCATGACCTCAAAGACTTAATTTTCACTATAAACTGGGACCTCATCAACCAGAAAGGAGGACACAGAAAGGAGAAAGACAAGAGTTTACTAGTTAATTTCTGGACAATTACAAACCACAAGTATAGATGTTAAGTGTGAAAAGGTAAACAAAACTGCAGGTTGTATGAAAAATTATACTTCTAGTAGGGTTGCCTTTTGCATCTATTCATATCTGTATTCATAAAAAAAGCTATTTTCATTGCATTCATTCTTTTAAATTATTCCCCTTCCTCTACATGCCCAACAGAGCCAAGGACTGAGCTGTATTTTGAAACATTGACCAGTTCAAGTTCATATTCAAACAAGGCTACTATGTAAGTGAAATAGCAAGAAAACTTTCCAGTTTCTCTGGAAAGTAAGGCCTTCCAAACAAACTGTAAAATTTACTACAATCCATTTTCAAGTAGTTTTAAATGGTGCACACGACATCAGTTACTTCTCCCTTGCCTAACAAGAAAAAATTGTTCTATATGTAATCTACTATTTCTACTTCGCAAAACCAAGTCAGAAGAACGTGTTCCTGTTTAGGCAAGGGAGGTAAGACTGTACAGAAGCTTGCATCAAAACATTACTTGTAAAATCTGCTGACAATTATGGTTGATTTTATTAATCAGAAGCCCCAGGTACAGCTTCATTTATTAGCAGCCAAAAGTAGCAGGAGCTACCAAGCTGAGGACCCTTACCACTGAAATGTCAAACCCAGCGTAATGTTTGCAAGATTTTATTTGCAGAAATTCTCATCCACAGAAAGTGAATGGGTATATTGTTATCTTGGATTACCATATAGGAAAATGTCACAACTTCACTTTCATTTTATATTATAAACCCCCTACTTTTTCTTATCCCTGACTTTTGTTTCCTCCACCCTCTTATTTTGCTTTAGTCTTCCTACTGCACAGTTAGCTGCTACTTAGGGCTTTGTGAATTTTAAGAAAAGCCCTGTCAGTTACTGTGAGAGGTTTCACAGTTTTCAATTTCTTTTTTTTTAATGTTGCAGGAAGAAACCATATGATCTGAGAAAGAATACATGAGTAAGAAAATTATTTAACGAGATTAAATATTAGGTCAGACAGTTCTGGGAATCATAATTTAAAACTAAAAGGTATCTTTATAAGTAGTTTAAAGAAAATTTCAAAACCACAAAGTATGTTATAAACATTTGACAGACTTGATTATTATACATCTGAACAGTTAGTAAGCACATCCATAGATGGTATTAGATTTGGTTATAAGCAATCTGTTAATGTGCTGGACCCTAACAATCAGTTAATACGTTAATCATTCATTAACCCTTTACAAACATACAGTTACTGTAAAGGTCATGTCGTAAATGGTTGTAACACTAGCTACCTACATGCTAATTCATTAATGCTTTTCACAAATCTCCTTCACAAAGTAAAATACTGCATTAAAGGATCTGCCTAAAAAAGCTCTGATTAGTACTCTGGAAAACACTTCCATGTGAGACCACTGGGAATGTGGGAGTTTAATATATTAGATTTAAGGTTTCTGAAGTATGATCTGTTGACTACTATAAGGTCACATAAAATTCATGATTGTCTATCACATGCTGCTAATTCTCTACCTTATTTCCAGCTGCTTAACACATGATAAACTTCACAAAGAAGTTTAGATTTCTGTCTTTTACATTCTAGGCCCGAAAAACTAAGCAGATACAAGCTCTCTTGGACCTCAATCAATGCACTACCAGAAATATACAAACAAGAAATGCCCAGACCAATTCAAGAAGAGCTTGTCATACCTGCATATGAGATTTAAAAATATTACTGAACATGAGAAAAATGCATTATTTGAACTAAAGCACAAGTACTTTCTTATAAATAAGGGTCAAAGTTTCCAGTCAATTTTTTTTCAACCTAACACTGTCTTTTTAATACTTAATTGGATGGTCTGGAAAGACTGATTTTTTTAATCTTTTTTTGGGTTAATAGGAAAGAAATAGCAAAATTTGAAAGTTAGAGAGAAATAGAAAAGAGAAAAAGAATGACTGGATGGTCATGGTCATGTCAGTGGAAGGCAGGCTTGAAAAATTGAGGTGATCTAACATTTAACAGACCATCTTGCAATGCATTGTTCTTAGATATTCTAATTTAATGGAGCAACTTTGTAATCCAAACTAAACATAAATATTTAAAAAAAAATACTGTTTTACATATCATCAGAAAAAGCAATTGTAGAAATAGAGCATAAAAAAAATAAATCTAAAGTTCCATAAAAGAACACCATCCTGGGTGAAAGTAAAAATATATGTATAAAGGATAACATTCAGCATAGCTGAGCTGAGAAGATGGTCCAATACTACTTGGCACAAGCTCCAAAACTATTCACCCATTCCATGCCTTTTTTTGTTTAACAGTCTAAAGGCTTTCAGGGTAAGAATTGTTTGTTACATACATTGTATGACATGTAACCAAAATTAAATGGCATTTCGCAGTTAGATGACAGCGAGAAAGTTTTAGTAAATCATTATGATTACTGATTTTACCAGCAAAGTAAAAACTGTAAACAAAAAATTTTTACTTGGTTTCAATTTTTTATTTATTTGTTTTTTTAATAAGGACAGAGGCAGAAGAAATCTGAGGTTAGTGGAAAAGATAAGCATAGTAAGTTTAAGATTGAAGAAACATCCAGGAGACCTTTTATGATGTTAAGAAAGACTTCATAAAAAGTGAAAACCCTGCAATTCACACTTCAACACACACCATTGTAGTGAGGATTTAGAATATACACATAAATACATAAAAATTGCTTTTTTTCCATTAAGACCATACAAAAGACTAAGCATAACCACCAAAAACTTTGAGAATTACAGAAATAAATGAAAAAAACCACCCTAAATTTGAAAAATAACAAAAAATTGAAGAAAAATATAATTAGTTTGGTGGTTCTAGCTCCTGTTTCTAAATTTAGTTTACCTACACATACAGTGTAAATAAACTAGACAGTAGTGATAATGTAATAGTACTGACGGTATAGTGACAATTTAAACTTTATTCTTTGAAATCAAGTCAAAATCACTGGGTTGGCCTTTTTAAGTCTTATCAGGTAGGAATTACATAATCATTCAAGAAAACATGACAACTCCTTCCTTCCCCCCCCCCCCCCCCCCCCCCTTGATGATAACTAACAAACATCAGTGGTAAGAGCCTAAAACATTTCCATTGCTTCAAGCAGAATGAAGCAGCAACTTCCAACAAGGAATTATGAATTTTCATTTAATCCAAAAAAATACGATTCAAGTGTTTTAAAATAAAATGTTTGTTATGTTTTATTTTTAGCAACTTTCATAAGAAGCCATAATTCCAAAGACTTCCTTTAGGAAATAAATTTTACTCACAAAAAAAACCCCTTCACCACTCTGACAACAAAACCAAGAAAGCTTCAGTGGGTGATTTTCTTTGTTTTGAAGAGCCCTTCTTATATATAGAAGAGATTAATTCAGAAACATAATACATTATAGATAGCATCACTTTCTAAAGTTGCCTGACATTTCTCATTAAAAGGTCAACTTTAAGTTGCTTACAGTGTTGCCAGAAGTAACTTTTTAGGGTGAAGATGCGCACCTTTGCAGTAATTCTTCCATGTAGGAAAGATTAATTTCACTGGAACATCCACTTACAATTATGACGTAGAAGAAAATTATATATATTAAAAACGTCCATGTTAAAGACATAATGCTTTTTTCATTTTATGTCAGAAGTGGTTTTCTGTCAATCTGTGTGAAAATCCATCCCAAGTCACACATTCTGGAAGCTGGGTGTGGGGATGGGGAAAGAAAATCAGTTCAGCATGTTCAGACTAAGTTATCACTTGGTTAAATTTTCTAAATTTCTAGCTAATATTTCTGAAAACTCCATTCTCCCTGAATTTAGTTAAATGTACTTAAAACCCCGCATGCTATTAAATTTGCACAGGAGTAATTCCCACAGAGTAAGTGAACACGATTCAGATTATGACTACAGGGGTTTATTGGGCCTTCCCCTGTAACCTGAAGCTCTGACATATAAAGCAGAATAGGGAAGGCCAACTCAAATGAGAAGCCTCAGTACAAAAGGGGATCAAAAAGCAGGAACAGAAAGAAGTAGAAGAAGGGAAGTTTGAAAGGAGTGGAGTTGAACAGTTCAAGACTGGATGAAAAAAAAAAAAAGGGGGCCATGCCCACAAAATCATGCCTCACCCAAAACTGAAACCCATTAACAGTATGTGTTCTGTACACATTACTTCCATTAACTTAGTTAAACCAAGAACAAGCTGTAGAGTTGATCAAAAGACTCCAACTTGGCTGATGAATCACATGAAGGTCATCATCCTAACATGTAACAGAATCTGTGGTTTTGCTTAAGTATTTTACTTAAGCTCTAGGAATTTAAAAGAAAACTGCAATTTTTGCAAATTTTGCAAAGCCATACACACAAAAAAGTTAGGAAGTAGAGGAGTAAGACTGCCTGTGCAATTTAAATTCTACCATTTTGCATGAATAACCTATAGCTGTCTAAGTTACAAACCCATTTTTCTGACAAAACGCTACCTCATTCGGTGCCCATCAGCAATGTTTTGAATAATTAAGAGGTGGTTTGTTTATAGAAGTTCTATGTTGTTTCTTGCAGAATTTGGAAGATGTAGAGAGAACGACACAGCTAGTTGAAAGAAAAGTGGGTCTCAATTAAGGAGTTAAATATTTTGCTTCTTTTCTCTTCCCTAATGAAAAGTTCTTAATTCCTGAATAATTGGCATGTAACTTAAACTAAAACTTTTCACAAGTGACAATTTGTTTTCTTCACTTTTTGGCGCCTAATTTGAGATTCACACAAACAGCAAACTTGGAGACAGTCAATGGATGTTCTGTTTTCAAAGAGCTATATATGCTAAATATTTCAGAAAAAACCACAACTTTTTAGTCTTCTCAGATTGAACATTGAAAAGAGAATGATTTTCCCAAACTCTGTGCTCTTATTTACATCTGTAGAATGGAGATCATACCACCTCTTCTCCTAACACTGTTGTGACAAAGCAGATCAGTATCTATCCCGACCAGCACAGTGCTTCTCTTCTATAAGATGTTAGAAAAATTGACAATTTTATCTCTGGGATGAGTTTGAAAAGCATGCAATAAAGAGATAAAGCCACATTAAACAATGAGGAAAAGGAAGGTATCAATTAGCTGTGTTTTACAAATGCTACCTGTAGGAAAAGACAGAATCATATAACTGAAACTTATGAAAATGTGACCAAGTCTGAGGATACACAAAGTTTCTGCAACATTTCACAACTTGCATTTTTAAAATTCTATAACCTACAAGTAATGACAAAAAGATTACACAAATGAAGATTTGTTTCTGTATACAAAATTAGTACATTCATCTAGCTACGGAGACACCTGCTTATTATTGGTATGTACAATATTCTAATAATTGCTTAAAAGCAATGCTTTTGCACTTCTTGTAAATTTCTACTACATGAAACAGAGAAAAAATAAATAAAGAAGAAATAATAAAACAATACATGGTAATAGCACCCTAAATTTAGTTGCAGAATGTATAAAATGTCACAATAGCCTAAAAACTGAAAAGCCTAAATATGTTCTGACATACTTGTTAGAAAACGGGAATGGAAAACTATTATATCTCAACTCGCATAGTCATGGAAAAAATAGGTGTAGTTTAAGTATGAAAAAAGAGGCAAATTATCTCAATAACAGCAAAACCTTCTTTGTCAATGCAGTTCTAAAGCAGGTGTTACTGAAAATTAATTATAATTGTTTTTTGGAGAAAATGAACTGCTTATACATACATAGATATAGATTATAGATGTATATACATATACATTTTGCATATATTTATATACAAAATGCTAATATTACTAGGAATGGAAAATTTGCCAAAAGCTTTGAAATATGCATAGTTTATTTATGTCAAACTACATGTTCCACTTACTCTTGTTGCTGGCTAGAGGCGGCGGGGGCAGGGGGGGAATATCTCTAAACACATGTGGACATTTAGGAAGTTTCCCTATGGAAGGGAAGTTATTATTATTAGCCCACATAGCACCAGGAAGAGTCCAAAGGGAAATTTAGCTGACCTTATGCTGAGTAAACAGAAATTAGAAAACTCTGTTTCCTGCCCTTTCTGAAATTTTATTTCCACCCCACCACACCGAACAAGCAGGCTGAGATGAGAAATGGTATGAATTACTTCAGGCAGCATCTTGCGAAACTAAGCACTTAACTGGGCTTGCAATAGGCTAGAAGGGCACAACAGTCTGATTACCCCTGAGAGAAGGCAGTAACTTCCACCTACTTCTATTGTTCCTCCCATTTGAAGATCATACAGAATTTCTCTACCCAGCTTTTGATATCTTCTGACAATAAAAACATGTTTTTTCTGAAGACATGGAATACAAGTAAACAATTCTCTTTCAGACCTAAAGAATATGGTGCTCCATATTCAGCAGTTAATTGCAACCAACAATTATACACGAAAAGCTTTCAATATCGATTTCTAGGAGTTGAGAAGACAGGGCCGGGGGATAGGAAAAGAAAGAGAAAAAGAGATACTCTTTCTATCTAAAGTCTGCTAACTGCCATTATGCTAAAGGTCTTAAACAGATCCTTTTCCTGAAATAACATATTACATGTTACTATGATAAAAGCAAAAGCAAAATCAAAGCAGCATGCTTATTTTGGGAAAAACAGTGAAGTTTGTAAAGGCCTTTATTTCCTCTGGGAGTTTTTGCCACAATTTGAAATAATATTTTGATTTAATTTCTAGGACAAGCATCTTTTATTTATGAAGAGTATTTTCAAACTTGTAACACTATCTCAAGTGATTGGTAGGAAAAAGAAAAACAAATAAAGGCAAGAGTGCCTTAGAGCCTCTCTCAGAGGTCATCACTGGATAGTTTTGCTATGATGTTTTTCTCTCTGGCCTAATTTAAAAGTTTTTGAAAGCACAGAAGTCTATCCAGTCCAAGCAAACCTCATATGCATACAGTTTAAGATCCCTAAATAACTATAAACTAAGCAGTGCTGTCTTTTAGCTTTCCTTTGGTACGCTTCAGCCAGGAATCACTCATGAATGACCTTAATGAAAGGAGAGCTATTTTACCAACTGCTAACAAATGGAAATCCACTCAGCAAACTCATATTTTCTTCTTGACAATCACCTGGAACAGGAAAACATTACTTTTCCAGGTCTCTCGTCCTCTTACATTCAATTCACAAGAGCAACCTCTAGACAAAAAAATGAAAACAGGGGAAGATGATCCAAGAAGGGAAATAGCAAAATAAACTGCCATGCCCTTAACCTTCTCTTCTGCCTTACCTCACAAAGGCAGATAATTGCATAATCAAATCTTTAAGACAAAATTATTGGTTCATTGTTCTATATTAATACCTTTAATGTTTTTAAGGAAGTCCTGCCTATATATGGAGTTGCTTAGAATACCAATTCCATACTGAACTCACACTATTGCTCTACCTTTACTAACTTGAGGGCTTATCTAGGATTCGGTTGGTTACTTAAAATCAATAAGTATTTCGTGCTGAAATCATCATACTTTAAATATAAAACAGTCATGTAGTTTTGTACTGTTACTGTATTTTAATTAATTTGAAAATGCAGACATTTAGAACTCAGTCAAATTTAAAATCTAACAAAAACTGTAAAATACTTCACAACCACTAAGGCTAGAATGTCATGTATTGCTTGTATCTGTTACACTGGCAGACTACTGAGATACCATGACACATGTTCTCACATTTCAATATTCAGAATCAGGCTACATATTGTACTAGTTAATAGTAACAACAGAAGCATGTAAGAAAGCGGGGGGCGGGGGGGGGAGGGGGTGGAGAAAAGCGGACTAAGTTACTTCCACAACTAGGTCCTTTTTTTTCTTTTTTTTTGTTCATAAAGTTGCAGGCTGCCAGTACTTGTGTGTCATCATGTAAGAAAAATTAAGATTAGACTACACATTAAGAAATAGTTTTCAAGATACCAGTAATGCTACTAAGAATGGTTACCTACTAAATGGTCAAGAAGCCAGAGCCCAGAATGTCAAATTTAGACTAAAGAAATACAGCGTTTTAAAAATTAATCTTCAAATAGACTTATTGCATACAACTACTCTGGCTAGGGAAAAAAAAAAAAAAAAAAAAAATCTAGATTTAAGCAAAGGCTTTAAAATGACAGTCACCAGAGTGTATTAGCCGGTAAAACTCCTTTACTGATAAATATAAACCCGTATTTTTTACACTCGTGAATGTTCCAATACTTGAACTCATTCTAATTCAGTCATTATTTTTAATACACACACGCACATATATGAGATATCCTAATATGCATTTCAGGTTACTGTAGTGTTAATAAACAGAACTATGACAAATAAGCTACAGCCAATTCATTGCCTGTGAAGAAGTTAGCACAACCATTATAAAATTGAAGTTAATACCGTATTTAATATTCTTTTCCCTAGGACTTGGAGACAAAAAATGCGCTAGTTTACTGCATAAGCGTGTATATTCATATGTATGTCTGTGTATGCATGTAATTTATTTTGAGTATCAATCTATATTGACATGGAGAAAGCTAAGTATGGGCTAATATCACAGGCCTGAAGAACTTCCAAGTGTTTAAAGAAAGCAGCTTCTTAAGGAGCTGTCTATTAATCATCAACCAGAAGTCACATTGGGATTATAAACATTATACAGTAGCCATTCCCTTGCCTTTCACTTCACTCAACAAACAACTTAGTACAACACAAAGTACTTGTGCCTGCTAATGTATTACTAATTAGTGTATCTATATCTAAATGTATAAACATATATACAAACAAACATATTTATGAATATATACTTATATTTATACACAAACTTGCTGCATGTTTGGATTTGCATTTTGTTTAAGTATGAAATATTGAAATTGTATATAATTTCTAAATTTAGCTTATAATTTTATCTGTGTCTAGACTAATTCCTATTGAAATCAATGAGGAAAAAAACCAAACACCAAAAACACCTCCCCAAAAAAACTTTTCTCAGTCTGTCCGCAAAGAAGATAGCATGTTAGAACTATCTTTATCCACAATAAATACCACCTTATTTATTTCTGATAGAGAAGTATTTATCAGTAAAGCTGCCAAGAATGACTTGATGTATGCCAGAACCTTCAGAGCACCAAATTGCTATACATTTTTTAAATCTAAAATTTGCAGTTGTGCATTTTTTATTATTTCTGAAGAACATTACTCAGAAAGCAGCAGAACTTGGAACACTTTCTGGGAAATTGTTATAGTGTTGTTATTATTAAAAATCCACAGAGTAGACTTCCTTAATTAGCATACTGGTCTCCAAATATTTAATTCCTTCTCTGTCTTCTCCATCATAAAGAGAATTCCTTACCCGTGCTTCCAAGGGTCTATTGCAGGCACTATCAATCCTCCTAACCCCACAAGCTATGTCCCAGTATCTTCGTATGGCCAAAAGCCAAAAGAAATGCACTATTTACCTGAGAGAAGTGAAGGAAAAGAGAATTCTGGGAGCAGCTCAGAAGCACGAGATGACAATAGCTCTCTTCAAGCCCCACCACTCTGCTGTAAAAGGAGCTGAACCGTTGCCCAGGTCCCAGGGTCAATCAGTTAATGTCAGCCTCAAATGCCAGAAATGAGGATCACCTAGCATAATGGCACAACACTATTGCTTGTCACGACAATCACACCCGAAGACCTTCACCTGAACCACTCAGAAGCTGAAGAATACTCAGAAGAACAAACGGGCCACATTTCTATATTTCATATCTGGCATTGTTCCACATCTATTCCTGTGATCCTAACTCGAACTCTTATTTGCTATTACATTTCATTCCAGACCGATGGCTTCTTTTCTATTCTAACTATCAGCTTTGTATCTTCAATTTTTTTTTATACAGTGCAATCAATTTTCCTCAGTAAGTATATGAAAACAGTCTCCTTCAAAGCATTTTTAGTTGCCTTTCAACACCAATCACAAGGCAGATGCCAACAGAATTCCTACCAATTGATATTTTAAATGTTCTGGTAAGTTCTGCAGCACAACTCCTTGGGACATACACTGATTGGTTTTGACATACAAGCTGCACTAATGTATTACTCAAATTCGGGGATGAAGACATATAGCCTATTGCTTTATATACATGTTCTTAAGAGAACCATTTGCAAATTCAATTTTTTTCCCTAGAACTAGATATATCAGTAGCTCAGTATCAGCTGTCTTCAAATACTACAGACTCAGAACACAAACCTTGATTATAGAAGTTTTCTGCTTAAAATTTTTGATCACTGCAAGACCTGAATTAAAAAATAGGTATCACTGATATTAATTCAACTGGTGAACATAATATTTTTCTTTTTACTTAGAACATCTTGAGCTTCATAACTTAAGGAATTAATTAAATATAAACCACAAATTTTAAAAAGTCTTATAACCTCAACATAAGAGAAAAGAACAGGTTAGCAGAAAGAACTTGCTAATGCGCATTAACGTGTTGCTAGCAAGTTTACTGAAAGGTATTTCTGAAGCAGATCAAAAACGCTCAGTTATGAAGGGTGGCAGATGTATATGGATAAACTTGCCAGAATTACTTGATAGTGCTGACAAGCAGAACTTACTGTGTCAACTGTGTCAATATATTGCCCAATATCTGAGGGGGGAAAAAAACCCAAAAAGAAGTAGAAGAAAAAAAGGCAACAGGAACGCAGGCAGCAAATATTAAACTCTTATATGAATTTGAATTTCATTTTTATCAATGTAACTAAACAGTTGCCTCCTATCAATAGTATGATTTTGAGACTTCTTTGGCAATTGTTAAGTATAGGAGCAATCAACATTAACCCAGATTACAATCTTACATGCAAAATTCAGCAGCTTGTATTAAAAGGAGCCTAGTAGGAAAAAAAATACGAGTTTTCTATGTCTCTGAAATCAGACTGTTATTCCAGCTGGTGCTGAGAGTACTCTAAGTATTTGCTTTCAGATGAACAGGAAAATATCAGGTTAAATTCACAGAGAAGAAAACAAGTTTCCAAATTGACATATTGGCTAATACCTTAGCTTTTCAAAACCTTAATTTTAACGTCAAAGGAACTTTTCTTTAAAACCATTTCTCTACTTTTTTTTTTCCTAGTGATGATTAAATATCTGCTAGTTTAATTTGTGACAATTTACAGTCACAATAATAAAGTTGTGTATTCATTAAAGATGTATCTCACCAACCAATCCACAGAAAAAAGACCATTTACTGTTGGTTTTCCCTACTAATTCCAATTTATCAGAATTTGTAATGTCTTACATGTAGACAATTTAAATAAAAGAATAACTGTAGATTGACACACATTTCACACTCCTAAAAAATGACTGGGAGCTATATTCATTAGTTTTTGTGTTGCTGTGCTCTGTGCAACATAGTAGTTTCACTAGGCATATTGTGTCCAAAGTATACTCTTTCTCCAGACTTCAGTGCTTCAGAGACATTGACCAGCAGTCCACCAGAAGCCACTCCGCTTTCATTTAGGGTAGCCAATAAAAAATTAGCAACTCTCCCTTTAAACAGAATGAAGCAGCAAAATGAAATTTCAGGGCTGACTATAAGGTGCCCTCTTTGAATGGGACTGTAAAGTGCACAGGAATGCATATATTTTACTTCAGCAATCTCTTAAAGTAAGGGGGGGGGGGTATTGTTGGATTTTTTTTTTTTTTAACTTTGTTTCTAATACTAAGTGTCAATCTAGATGCTATTCTTGAAACACTGATAAGTTAAAAATGTTTGAGAGTTCATATTTTGTTGAGAAAGCACATATGAATTTCACCATATTTTGAAACAGAAATTTTTGATTTGTCTGAACCTAAAAAAGCTAACCTAGAAGAAATTTGAGATTCACTCGGCCTTGTATAGATATAACTGCAAGTGCATGCTCTGCTTTTTTCAACTTAAAATGGATTTCACACCATGACAGGTTTCATTCTGCATTAAAATTGCAAATCTTCTATGTGGCCCAGTTTCAGCTACAATTGATCTGCTTTGTCGTCATAGATTTAAAAAAAAAAAAGTGAAGGGCACTGCAGCTTTAAATATTTCAGAGCTATGTAGCTAGTAAATAGACTCCATTGCAATATGGCTCTGAAGGTCGTGTCCTATTGTCTCTTTTCTCTGCAAATATTTTGAACAGCATAAAATGGCTTATTTTATACAATATGTCCCTGCCATTTCTAAATCATGTCAATTGTATTAGGCATTTCCTTACTGGAAAGGACAGAAACGCCACTCTTTCCATACACACCCACACTGCTTCTAGATGTATTCAAAACGTCCACTGTGACTGTAAGAGCAGGGTGTACATATCAGATGTATATAGCTTTTCATATGTATACCTTATGCCAACAGACTCCCCGTTAAATCCCACCACAACATAAGGACAATTAGTTATTTCAATGGTGATGAAATAATTAACTGGATTTAGTTCAAGAAGCATCTCTGGCTAAAATTAACAGGCCAGTTAGAAAACTGAAGCCAGCAATTTTAACATCTCCTGTTTCTCACATATGGGAGAATATGAAAAAAATTATAACACACAGCACCAAGAGAACATAGTCTGCCAAACCTGTTTTTCGTGAAGGAAGGCTACTACCTTTTGGATGCTAAAAAACAAACAACAACAACAAAAAAAACCACCAAACCCAAAAAAACCCAAACCAACAAAAAACCCCCACAGCCCTGTCACATTTAAGAATAAGTTACAAGAAAAATAAGGCTAAAAATCTTAAGCCAGAATTTGGAATCTTTGTGTATGCACTCCCTAGGACCAACCCCACTTCTTTCATATAAGGTAACTATTCGATGCAAATATGAGTTACAGAGATGCCTCTCAGAACAGTAACATGAAATACACTCCTGCAAAAAATACAACTTTGTGCTAGCTGTCACCATGTAGAAGGTGCATGTAGTCATTTACCTGAAAAGGCAACAGATTGTTGCCATTGTCCGTCCTGAATGCGTTGTCTTCCATCCAGGATTTGGGGGTTAAGGGTGCAGCCCGTGGGAACTTCGGAGGGGCAATGACATTGCTGGAGAATGGTTTTTTAAGGGGTGAAATGGGATTGAGGGGGGAGGGTACGCCGACCCCCACTCCCACACCGACCCCCACTCCAACTGCCCTTCGAGGGTCCCTACCAGCCTGCAGCCCACCCCAAGGGTTGGAAGGTGTACTCCAAGCCGCGTTTTGATGGTTATTCCAGCTGGAGGAGGAAGAAGAGGAGGCAGAGGAGGAAGACGGTTTGCTGGTCATGATGGGCTGATGGCTATAAGCAGCATTTCTCTGGGCAAAAGGTGCCTGATTAGGGCTTACAGGTGACCTCCGCTGCTGCTGCTGCTGAGCTTGCTGCTGCTGCTGCTGATGTTGGTGGTGTTGAGTCTGAGCTAGGCCAATTTGAGGCGAGAAGGTGCCACCAAATACAGGGTTGACGTGGTGTGGAAAATTCTGGAAAAGCATTGTCCCATTGACTGGAGTAATCCCTTGGAAAAAGCTATCATCCACCGTGTTTGTGGTCCCTGTAGACCAGGTGCTGCCGAAGGAGGGAGACAAGGAGGTGCCGGCTGCAGGTTCTTGTTGAGGCTGGTGAAAGCTCAAGCCAGGCAAAATGGGAGACTCCATCTGCATCTTCTCCTTGCTATTTTGGGAAGGAGCCGATGTGCCGATACTAGTCACTGAACTGTTGTCTTCTGGTTTGGGTGTCTCCGACGAGATAGGCGTAGAGGGGGCTTCTGCTGAGTTTGGATCTTGCTGCTGCTGCTGCTGCCGCTGCTGCTGGGGCTGGGCTTTGCTTTTGTCCATCAGTAAATCATCCTGCATGGTTTGCGCAGCTGAAACAGTAGGGGAAAAAACCACAAAGACAGATTATTAACATTGTCATTCATACCACAAACCAGGCTGTTTTAATCATTTGCCGGTCAAAAATCTCGTCCTATTGCTAGTGCTATGCTACAGCAAATTGCAAGGCAAACCCGTAATCTTCCCCCTCCCCCATTTCGGAATATGTAACCTTTGATCGTGCTAGATTGCCTTTAAAATATTTTTTAAGATGCTTCACCCTTTTTGATGCCTTGTTTCCCTTCAGTCTAAATGAGAGATGTGCTTATAGGGCAGAGATATACAGCAATTTCGCCACGTCTCTTTTCTCTTACACCGGAACTCAGAGCTCTCACCCTGCAATGAGAAACTGATTCTGGTTCCTGTTTTTCCAAGCACCCTCCTCCTCCTCCACCTCCTCCCCCTAGTTATTTGCATACGTCAATAAATACTGCTGCGTCCTTCAGCAAGGTTAAAAAGACACCAGTCTTCACTCTTCTCCACCCACTTTTCTATTAGGGGACCTTTAAAGGAGCCGGGTACCGATTTTCCTTAATTAACAAACAAGCTTTCAATTATTTAAATTTATCAGAGAGAAAGCACACACGAAATCTCGCACTGATACGGGAGCGGTTCTTAGCAGCACAATCGTTTTCTGGCCTTTTGCTGCCGCACAGCTCGCTGCTTGCTTAGGGCACGAGAAGCGATCGCAATGACAGGGCGGGGGGGGGGGTGTGTATAGGCACTTCGTGTACAAAGCCACGGATGGGTCTTATATTTGCCTTCAGTGACCTTACGATCTTTCTGTGTAAAACACTATATAGCATCAAAGCAGTCCTCTGCTTAAAGGTATTTCTACTCACTATATTTCTATATATAGGAAATAATCAGTAATTTGTTCATTTGAAAAAAATGTCAAAATGAGCAGATGTGGGAGGTATTATTAGACTATGATGTTTCTGATGCTTTCACAATGAAAAATAAAAATGGGGGAAATCAAAATACTTAAAATATAGACATGCCACTTTTTAAAAGCCATCTTTATATGCACAAGACAAAGACTAGTGATGCAAATTATTTGCTAAATCCATACACAAGTTTAAGCTTTAAATGTACGTAGAATGGTTGAGTTATATCTGCTAGAAAAGGTGCTTCCTATGAAATAGGACAGATCATATAATCTGATTATTGTTTTGAAACACAATAGTACTAATGCATAAACAAACATCAATGAACAGCAATTGTATGAAACTAGAACAAGAACCTCCACATTTTGCAGACTTTTAGTCAATTGAACAGATCATTCTAAATCTCAGAAGCGTTTTAAATGAGCCAAAAATCACTTACTTTGAGTAACTACGTCAAAGATGGTCATCGCTGAATACCTAATTGCATTTCTGTTGAGTTAATCATATGACATGTACATTCCTACCATTGCCTTTTTTTTTTAGGATTGTTGTTTCAATGTAACAAAGTATAGCCAAATCAATTAACTGTTTAAGAAAGGTGGCAAAGAGTGAAATCAACGACCTTCTCCTTTCTGACATCAACAGTTTTCAGATGGTCCATGTGTATCTTCAACATTTTTTTGTTTCTTTTTTTCTTTCTCTTAAATCTCTTCTGAGCTATACATACACTTTTTAGTTAAAATGAATGTCAGGACAGGTTTCTGCTATCAATTTAGTTACTGCTCATGCTCCCTTTTATTTACCTGCCCAATATGTAAACTGAGCAGCAACGGTTCATGGACAGAATATGCAGTGAGACAACATTAAGGGAAGTTCCTAAGAAGAATGGAGTAAACTATTGCATCTGTAACAGGCAGCTCTGCTGCTGTTGCTGGGGGTACAGAAAACCTTGCGAGACATTTTAATGCAATGCTGCAGTAAGCCATAATACACCAAGCTCTGTGTAGCTTTCCATTAGCTTCATTTCTATCAAAATCACTATTACTCCTAAGTCTAAATAAAATTCCTGATGATTCCACATCAGAGAGAGAAAAAGATTATATGTATCCCTCTCCTCGTTCTGAGCTATCAGTATAAAAATATATTTAGAGATAAAAACATAGGAGCTGAAACGTTAAAATTCTGTTGTCAATAAAGTATATTTAAATCAGTTAGTCACCAGGTTATCTATAGTGGCTAGCACAGCACTTGTTTCAAATATGTACCTTGAATTAGCTAGCTGTTTTTGAACTTTATCCTAAGGACTGTAACCCACATTCATTTTCATATTGCTTCTTAAAGGTAAAAATCACTGCACAATTCAACCCTCTTGTCAAGGTCAAGACCTACCTTTAATGAATGAAGCCAGTCTGAATGGAAAAACACTGGATAATAAATTACTTTGAAAGACAGGCCAGCCAGTGTCTAATGTTGGACTAATATGCCGTACCTCTTGATTATTTGTTGGTGTAAGTATTTGTACAAATTTACAATCCAGTACAGGAAATCTATATCCCCATAGCAATACCAGCTCTGTTTGCATGCAGTAACCCATGCAGTCAACACAAATTTTTAAGGAACAGTTACCTTTGGATTTTCTGTATTTAAAGATCAACAGAATGACAGTATATTTATTTTCTTCTTTCAGGTTTGGTATATGACAAATAGTCAACCACTCTCGCAAGAGCACTTTGACAACTGGAAGCTTTCAGCGCATGCTCTCCCAAGGAATCATGGGGTTTGAAGTCTTATCTATAGATGGCATTTCACTGCTGCCTAACCTGAAAGGAAGAGGGCTCGAAAGGAAAAGAAAATACATGCACACTCCCTCTTTTCAGCAAAAATTGCTGCAATCTGAATCACCAGCTCTGAGAAAATAAATATCTGTCAGACTGAGCTGAAAGTAATTAAATAAGAGGTTTTAACAGTTTAATTTATAAACCCAGATCAAATAGCTGCCTCTTCAGAACAACAATCACTAGACAAAGAAATAGTTCCAGTATTTCCAAACTTCCTTCGAAACCCCAAACTTCTAGTATAAGAATTATAAGCTCATACCAGCTATAAAATATACAGCTATTACAAGAGATTGTGTCATGTTGCTTAGCTAAAGAAAATATTAAATAATCATCTGCCATAATATAATTTCTAAAAATATTCTGAAACTCAAACACAAATAGGTCGAGTATGAAAATTTAAAACAAATCAAAATCAGCACATAGGCGAAAAGTTGTACTATTTGAATAGTTTCCAATTTCCAAGTTGCCACTTCCATTACTGAGTTGTTGTTACTACACTGAAAATTCTACCAAAAAAATAAGCTACTCAGAAAAAAGGAAAGGTGCAAATTTTACTATTTAACATTCCATCTACTCTGCACACTGTGGTTCCGGATTCCAACTACCTCCCTTTCACTATCCACTATCCACATATCTCCAACCTCCACATCAATACACAGCCTAACAGGAGTTCTTCTCATAAGATGTTAATATTTTTACAATTAACGGAGGTCAGGTAAAATTTTCAGAATTCCATTTACCAGTGCTTGTGTTCTGTCTTGTACTGGTCCATGAATTACTCTGGATAATTGTTTACAATACTAATTATTCAAGACCAAATACTAATGCTTGTATGGAAATTACATAGTTGAGATCAGAAGTGTGAAAATATCAGTGTTTAATAAAATTGCTGCCTAATTTTTCAAAAGATGAAATATGCATAGCTTTATGGGTGAAAGAGAAATTACTAAAGCTGAGAAAGATAAATTAGGGCAGTTGAAAATGGGTTGTTAAAACACTTACTTCTCTGCTTTCTACAGTCTGTTTATGTTGGACTGTATGGTCTACCTGCCTTAAATCAATGCTGTAATTAAGAGTTTCTCAACACTTGCTCTAACCTGTTTGTGCTACTCTGAATCATTAAGGGCAGGAAAACTGCTTTCTTACAGCAGCTGAAAATACCTCATTTGTTGAAATATCCCAGCTATCACAGGGATGGCTCTAGGCATTCTATACCCCTCCTTTATGTCCCTATTTACTTTTGGGTTATTGCTTTTCAGAAGATTTGAGGAGTCATGTGGAAGGGACCACACCCTTGCTGTCAGCTCTTCCCAGGAGACAGCTTCACTTTTTAGATCAACTATTAAGATAAGGAGAGTGCTCATTACAATATTCACAAATGGAGAAGCACTCCAGAACCAAAGAAAATCAGGACATAAAGACAGGTTTTGATCAACTAGCCACTAGAAGAAAAATATTTTTTGTTTCTACCAGCCAACTCTTTCGTAACTGGAAGTTAAAAGATAATAACAACAGCTGTATCAGAACACAAGAGCTTCATTCAATCTGGTATCTGAATTACTTGACCTGGGCCAGTTCCAAAGAAACAAATTTAAGAAAGGCCCAAATAAGCCTAGCTAACTCAATTAACATTGTATTAAGTGTATTTTTATTTTATGAAATTCATTATGAAGCAATTTAAGCCCACTATGACTAATAAACCATGCTAGTCTTTTTGCCAGAAAGTGAATATTCCAACTAGCTTGAAGGTTAAAATGAAGTAGAACGTTACTGAAAAAAATGAGTTTTATTGTAGAAACATTTTTCTCAGTTTAGATTTGTTTCATTTTAGCTTAATTGAGGGTTCCTTGTCTTTTTAAAGATGGAATCAAGTAGCTAAAAAATGCCTAACTGATTTTGTAATTTAATTTTACATATTACTATCATAGCAGTTAAAATGCAGTTTTGCCAAATTGCCAAAATAGAATACTTTCATATTGCCAGGTTACTTAGCTTTGTTGAAAACAGTGAATAATTCCAACAGTCTTAATGTTGTCAGATCAAAAGAACTGTATTAAGGTACTGCTCCTTCATTATTTGGCCTCTTTTTCAGGCCTTGCTGAAATGGTCAGATAAATATTTAATATACCTCCATATTATTCTTACAGTAATTGCTTGTCAACTTCTTTATTAAGCTTAAATCTGTATAAATTTGTTATCAAACAATTTAGTGTTTTAAAAGTTGGTCTTCTGATATAAATCTGATAGTCAAATTTAGGGCTCAATTTTAAGCCCTAAATACCTTATATTGTTTTTTATGACTTTCATTAAGTTCTGTACTTGCCTTCAAATGTGCAGTTTTATTTAATTCAAAATGGCTACCATCTCCAGTTAGTATCAGTGAGGCTGAACTCAGCTGAATCTCAACTACTAGCAATCATTTTAACCTCACTTCGCATTAGTGAAAAGGAGTCTGTTCCCAGGAGAGATCTCTCTGGGCTCAAAGGCAGCTACTACCAGGTGAAGGTAAGAGACGACAGAGTGAGACAGTGCAATGAACATCATGGAGACAGAAGGAAGGAACAAAGAAGAATCTATTAAGGAATGATAGGGGAAGCAATAGTTTAAAAAATGAAAAAACTGCAGGACGAAACCTGAGATTTATAGTGGAAATTGCCAATGCAAAGAAGGAAGCATAAAGAATAAAAAGTGGAAAGAAAATGAAGAGAAAAAGGGGATGAGGGAGAGTGAATTGAAGGAGGAGATTGTTGGGGAGAATAAAGCAAGCATTTGAATAGAGCAGCTGCATATCCAGTCTTGTTAAGAGGAAGAGATGAGGATGGAATGACAACTCTTGCACTGTCAGGCAATAAGGAGGTTTTTTTCTCAAATTTAGAAACAGTTGGTTATATATGTATTTTAGGATCACACTTTGATTCTGAGAAGAGCAGACAAATGGAGAACACATAACCCAAGCTGTCCAACAAAATCCTGAAAAGGCACAAATCAATTTTTAGATTTCAGAATCTTTAAGCTATTTATGGGATGTTACAAGGTCTGTCATTATAGATTCATAGAATAGTTTAGGTTGGAAGGGACCTTTAAAGGTCATCTAGTCCAAACACCCTGCAATGAGCAGGGACATCTTCAACTAGATGAGGTTGCGCAGAGCCCCATCCAGCCTGACCTTGAATGTTTCCAGGGCCAGGGCATCTATCACCTCTCTGGGGAACCTGTGCCACCCTCATTGTAAAAAATTTCTTATGTCCAATCCAAATCTACTCTCTTTCAGTTTAAAACCATTACCCCTTGTCCTATCATGTTTTTATCTTTCATGTTTGGGGGAAAAAAAAAAAAAGAAGAAAAAAAAAAACAAACTCCAAACCTACCAAGTGTTCACTATTTGACCTGATATTCAAGTTTTGCCCGGTCTTGTCATCCCTCCCTGTGCCAGTGGTAGAGCAAAGCAGCTGCCCCTTGTCACAGACTTCTTCAGCCCCAAATGGTAGCCAAGTGACCCTGGGTTCTGGTTACATTTCTTCAGGTAAGTATTGCTCACAACCATTATTACTCATCATGACCTCATAGCTTTATCCTAAATGGCAGGCAACTAGCATATCCTTCCCACTCCAAAGCAAAAATACAGAAATTGCACAAATCACATAATCCTAGGAATAAAACCATCTTCCCTATTTCCATTTGTAACATTTGAGAATAAATATATAAAACCTAAGCATTTGGCTAGACTAGTGTATCGGTATTCTGGCCAATAGACAAGGCACTTATTCCAGACCAAGATTAGGAACCAGAAACTCTGATATCTAATATTGCGCTTATGTTTCATGAACAGCTGTAATTGGGACAGTGTGTATTAGGTTCTATTCCAGGAAGCCATGCCCATATGGTTTATTAGGCCACTGTACATCCAAGACTTCTCAGCAGTGCGAGCAAAACTGAATTTTACTGTCCCAAGAATAAGTACAAAATAAATTTTCTGGGACAGGATGTCAGTGTGATGCCTTCTTCCTACCTGCTTCTATACATACTTCCTGTAAAGAACATTTACATCACTGTAACTACTTCAGCATTCCTGTTTAGGATATTTGTAGCAATTAGAAAATAAACAACACCCTCCCTACTCTATACATATAACACAGCTTACAAGTCCAAGTCTGGATATTTTACACACATTTTTACAACACTTTTCTCTCAACAAAGACTCTAAAAACCAGACTGATTTTTCCCCAGCTAAGGCAGCACAGTCAAAGAATCCAGTATATTCACTAAAGTCTCCTTCCTTTTCTACCTGATGTCTATAGTCATGTATCTCCACCACGCAAATGCTACTTGCCTCAGCCAAGAACAGATGTAGATTGACGCAGCCGTACAATTGTGGGGTTGGCCCTGTAAATTACTACTTTGTACAGCAACTGCAGTATAACAAAGTTGTAATTTACACAAGGTATCAGGGACTGGTTACATGTAATGAAACTTATTACAGGAGCTATTTATTAAAAATATACATACATATATATTTATATATAACCTGAAAAGGAAAATTCAAAGTTGATCTTTACTAACCAACCTTCCCAAGAATCTGGAATGTCACAATTGCCTCCGAAAAGTAGGATCTTGCCCTTTGCTTGGGGAACATGACATTATGCAGAACCTTTACATGCATGCAAATACACATACACTTGGACTGAGAAGTAAGCGCGGAAGACAGACACCCACAGTGGAGATAAATGGGAAGGCAACTTCTCTCCCGGTGCTATCCACCTCTTTGTTCTATAAAGGCTTTTCAGCTTCTAAATTTCCAGTTTCACAAACTGCAGTACTCTGTATTGACTTCAGAACATATAACAAATTTTAAAAACACTTCAAGAAGATTTTTTTTTTTCCCATTAGGAGGCATGCCTACAAACTGAAAGGAGAGCGTTGTCATTACCACCAGCCGTCCCACGCCTCACCCCGCTTGTGCACAGAAGCTAGTGGCCACCAGGCCTCCATCGCGCACGACAGGCCACTTACAAGGACGCCGGGCGCTCGTCCTTGTCATTGCCAACAAGCCCACAGAAACGGATTAATTTATCTTCCGCCGTGCCAGCCACCGCCCTCCTCGGCAGCGTAAGCCGGGACAAGCACCTGGCAAGGTCTCCTCTTCCCTCGGGTCTCCCCGCCCCAAGGGCGGGTCCCGGGGAGGTTGGCCGGCCGGGCGGTCGAGCAGGGGGCGGGGGCCGCCCGCACCCGTTCGGCAGGCGAGGGAATGGCGGGGGTGCGCAGGAAGGGTGCCCCTGCCCCGAGGGGGCTCCCACGCCCTGCGTGAGCGGGGAGGAGACGGAGGAGGCGGCCCGGCCTCTCTCCCTCCTTGCCTCCCTCCGCCCGTGACGGGGGGCGGCCGGCGGCGGGAGCGGGGCTGCGCCGCTCCCCTCACCCGCCGCGGAGGGTAACGGCCGCTGCGCGAGGAGGAGGGCGGTGGCACGAGGGCCCTTCCCGCTCCCCCCGCCACTTCAGGCCCTCAGGGCAGCAGCTGCTACAGAGGGCGCGGGGCCGGGCGTGCGGCTGACCTTGCCCCCGCCTACCCCCGAACACCACCGCGTTCCCCTACCTGCCCCGCGCGCGGTGCCGGGCAGCGACTACGCGACGGCGGCGAGGAGAGGCATGGAGAGGGGAGGGGGAGCAGCACCGCAAGAAGGGGGAGGGGGGGGGGGCGCGCCCCGCCGGACCTTTAAACTCCCGGCGGCGGCGGGACTACACTTCCCAGCATGGCGCGGGGCCGCCGCCCGTTCCCTGGCGCGGGCGCGCTGCCGTGAGTGGGCGGTGGCGACGGGCGTCGCGGCTGCGCTTGGCGCTGACCTCACAGAGGCGTCGCTGCCGCCGCCGCCTCTCAGCCCGGCGGCCTGGGCCGCGCAGCTTCTGCGTGCGGCTCCGTCCCCGCCTGCTGAAGGAGGGGCCGCCCCGGCTGCCTCGCGGGAGGGCGGTTTCGCTGCCTTTCCTCTCTCTTTCCTTCCTCCGCCGCCACACGCGTGACGCGCGGGTTCGTCGGTGCCAGGGCCGGCTTTGTCAGGCTCCGGGCCCTCGGCTAGGCCCGCTCCTCCTCCCGGGAGCCATGTCCGAGCAGACGGGCTTGGCCCTGCCGCAGACCATGGACAGGTACGGGGAGGGCCCGGCGCTGGGGCCCAGCGGGAGGGAGTCCTCGGGGTGGACGCCTGAGGTCCCCCGCCTCTCCCGGGCTGCCCGCGGTGGCGGGTCCGCGCTGCCTGTGGCGTGTTTCGGGCCGGCGGGCCGCGGGGGGAGCTGGGGTGGGCCGCTCCAGCGCGGGGCCCCCGTAGCCGTTGCTGTTGGGGGACCGAGGCGCGGTGGCGGCGGGGCAGGGCCCGGGCCGGTGGCGGGGGTCCGGGGTCATCTTTTGGCTTCTGGAAGCTTTGGGGGTCCGGGCGAAGTCGTGCGAGCTCTGTCGTAAATCAGAGGAGGGTACTGCGAGCACCAGCGCCGTGTCTGCGGCGGTGTGTGGGGTGTGGAAGGATGGCTCTGGCAGCGTTTGGGCAGGAGGAGGTGTGTCTGGGCTGAAACGGGTTCCGGGGAGAGTGGTGGAGATCTGCGGAAGGCTGTCCGGTTTCTGTGGGTCTGGGGGATGCTGTAGGTGTGGAAAGCGTTAACATGCACGTAAAGTAAGGCACCAAAAGGCGACTGAAGCTTAACTGGCCTTGTGTGTTTTGTTGCTGGGTTTATGGCCTTTGAAGAAAGCCTACAATTGCTTTTTGGAGTGCTGTTAAAAAAGTACAACCTAAAAAAGTACTTTGACTTAAATGTAGGGGAGGAAGGGTGCTTACTAACTCTTAAATTATTTTTATTACGCTTGTTTTCTCTTTATGCTTTTATCTGAAGTAGCACTTTCACCCTGTTCCACGGAGGGCTTTAGATTCCTTACATGTAATTTTGAGTCATCCAGGAAGCTCTGAAGACCCACCTCTATAAACAACAAAAACACATTGGTAGCCTGTTATTGCAGGAGTTGTGCTAGCCTGGTGTCTCAGAAGGTGAGGACCCAAAAGGAATCTGGCTTCTATTGATGAACTTGTCAATCTTTCATCATAAGGAAGCAAAAAAAAAAAACACCTGGTGTTTTTCTCCTTTCCAGGTCACCTCTAAGGAAAGAGGATTTAGCGAAATACAGGCTGTCATCAGGCAAGTGATGGAGATGTAAACTATGTGAGGCAGGGGCAGGACTTGTGCAGCCTGGAAGGTGAGGATGAGAAGTTTCAGTTTGATGTAGAAAGAGGATAAAAGTGAGTTGGAGGGAGGGAGAGAGAGAAAGTTGTTTGCCTGTGTTTTAGAAAAACTGAAGAAGCGAAAGGTGACAATGGGATGATTTAGGTAATAATTTAGAACAACACCTGCCAAGGAGGCTAGCAGCCAGGAGCCCTAAGTGCATTTCCAAGAAGTAGCAGGAAGGAGGTAGATATTTAGAAATACTATCAGGAAAGTATTCAATTGGATACACTTCCTGGGAATGAAGGGAATAAAAGGAAAGAGTTAAGGAAGACAGAAAGAATTGGGAGGAGGATGGTAGACCTGTTATGGGGGGGGGGGGAGGAGAAAGGAGAACATCAGGAAGAGTGCTGCAGAATCAACTCCTCTGAAACTAAAAAAAATCTCATCTTCATCCTGAAGATTGTAGTCCAATTATATATAATATTTTATGTTTTGGAGTTCTAGGAAACCATGATATTCTGAGTGGATTCCCTATTGTCTGTGGCTGTTCTATCATACCATGAAGTCCTAGTTCACCCTTTTGGGAAATGGCTGTAAGGTGGTGTTTATAATCTGTGTTGTGAACAACTGTTAGATTAAACAGTTAATTGAAAAAAGGGAAATTAGTTAACTAGTGGCCAAACCAGTTTACTGTTCTTCAATTGTTATGTGTAATGGATATGTGGGTTTTGATGTACATTTAATATTCTTGTATCCTTTCAGCTTTGTGAAATTGTAATTTGTATCTCTGGCCCTTTGCAAAGACTTTTTCTAGTAAACTTGGAGTAGCAGAGTTGATATCATCTAAAACAATTGGAAAATGTCCCTGGCTTTCTTAATAACAAGGACAGTGGGGAAAAAGTTTTAACTACCTAGGTAGCATAAAAGGAGGTATGAAGAGAGGCTGCAGCTTTCATATAAGAATTCATTGGGCGCGGTGTAGGAAACTTTAGAAAGAGTAGTGTAAGACGTGGTGAGTGGAGTGGTAAGGAGCCAAGTATTTAGGATTTGGATTTAATTCAGAGTGTAGTACAATACCAATAAAAGGATTTTGGAGTAACCAAGACCTCAAAATGCAGTCTGTGTAAATAATTTTTTGGTTACATACTGGGTTTGTGGAGCAGGGATACATTGGAAGAAACCAGTTTTCATTCATCTGGTATTTCTGAAGGTCATACGTAACTGTTTTCATGTGGTATGTAGTGATGATCAAGATAAACCTTCAATATTTTACCTTAGGGGACATAACCTGTAGATGAATCATCTGTAGGGATTCTGAGGGGTTGAAATGCCTCTTCTATCCTGTTATCTTTATTGCTAATGACAGATGGCTGTTTTCCTGGGTAAGAGGAAAAAATACATATGCAAAAGCTTAAGAGTAACTGTTAATGCATTATAACTTAACACAAAGTGTATACTTTTAAATCAAATTCATCTCTCAGTGAAAGATGCAGAAAATAGCTTTTCAGTGAATAAGACTTTAATTTGATTCTAATAGTTAAGGAGGGAAAAAAAATAGGGGTTTCTTTTGTTTCCAATACCTAGATGGCCACACTGAGAGTGGTGATGTACTGTTGTATCAGGATTAAGATGTTGCTGCAGATCTGAATGTATGCACTGCTTTGTATACAAGGGTCGGATCTCTTATAGCAAGTTCTTTAATTACGTATTTGTGAGAGAGAACAGTTGGCTTCTTCTCTTGACTCTTAGACTGTACATCTATTTGACTTAAAGTTTTTTTCCTTAATAAAACAATTTGGATTTCTCCAGTGTGAGGAGTGTCTGGATAGCATCTCGTCATTGTTGCCTGGGATTCATCTTTCTTTTTGTCCTGGTTTCAGCTGGGATAGAGTTAACTGTCTTCCTAGTAGCTGGCACAGTACTATGTTTTGAGTTCAGTATGCAAAGAATGTTGATAACACTGATGTTTTCAGTTGTTGCTCAGTAGTGTTTAGTCTAAAGTCAAGGATTTTTCAGCTTCTCAAGCCCAGCCAGCAAGAAAGCTGGAGGGGCACAAGAAGTTGGCACAGGACACAGCCAGGGCACCTGACCCAAACTGGCCAACGGGGTATTCCATACCATGTGATGTCCCATCTAGTATAGGAACGGGGAAGTGGGGGCAGGGATATTCGCCGCTCGGGGACTGGCTGGGTGTCGGTCTGCGGGTGGTGAGCAATTGCACTGCGCATCATTTGTACATTCCAACCCTTTCATTATTACTATTGTCATTTTATTAGTGTTATCGTTATCATTATTAGTTTCTTCTTTTCTGTTCTATTAAACCGTTCTTATCTCAACCCACGGGTTTTGCTTCTTTTCCCAATTTTCTCCCCCATCCCACTGGGTGGGGGGGGAGTGAGTGAGCGGCTGCATGGTGTTTAGTTGCTGGCTGGGGTTAAACCAGGACACTTTTATGTATCTTGTGCTCCATACTCCTTTATTTTCCCTGCATAATTTCAGTCTGGAAGCAAACCGTGCATTTGTAACAAAGATGGTAAATAGTCGTTAAGGTGTAAGGAGCTTGTTACTTGAAATTTCTAGCTAAGGATTTTATACTTGTCTGAAGGATTGGCTACAGCATAAATACAAGAAGCATAAGTAGTAGGCATGACCATGAAGTGACACTACATTCTGGAGTTCTCTGGTCTGCAGCATTTAGGAAACTAGTCCAGGTGATTATCATGATCCTTTATGGCCTCAAAATTGGAATTTCCATCCCTCTTGTCATTTTTTTTTATTTCTAGCTCATGTTTAAATAACAGACTACCTAATAGTCTTAAAATACCATCTTTCTGCATGCAGAATTCTTTGCAATCTATGGTAAAGGGCCATATTCCTGGACTAATGTGTGCACTTGAAGGCAGTGGTTAGTGGTCTGTCTAAATGGTGAGGTTTTATTATTTTTAATCCCTTTATTCATGTTGTTTTAATGCATAAATTACAGAATGATAGGAATTGCCATTAAAAATTTGAAATTATGTGGGAGTGGTTTTTTTATATGCTGTTAATCAATGTAAAAACATTTTTCAAGATTTATTTAAATAAAATTGCCAGATTACATGAAAATGTCTTAGAAATTATAGACTATTACTCTATTGAGTGCACAGGGCAAACTTTACTTGAAAGTCAATCCTCACACATTTGTCAAATTTTAACAGGCAGAGGCCATTTGATATGCTATACATATTTTTAATGTAAAAACATTTTTTTAAGGAAATACCCAGAACTATTATATTCTGAATGGTATTAGGATGTTGAACCTTTACAGTGAAATTCTTGAGCCTAATATGCCAAGATCATGAACTGAGTCAGTCCTTCTTGTGTTTTAAAATATAATTTTGAAAATGCACAAAAAAACCCTTAAGTCTTTTGTGGGCTTTTTTCATGTTTCCTATTCAATTAGGTCCTATAATTTTTCTTTCTCTCAGCACTGTTTGACAACAGTTCTTCCAGTTGAACACTTTTAATTGTTTCTTCTAGCTGTCTTGTGTAGCACCTGTCATAATAAGTATTCTGGCTTCTTAGTGCGTATTTCAAACACTTTCATTCTTCTGGGTAACTTTCTAGCAGATTTTGGTGCTCTATTTGATTAAAAACTTAATCCTTTAAATACTTAGTATTTTTCCTGTGTCGTTTGCTTGTCAAAGATAATTTATCTGTACTTCTATTTTTTTATAGTTATGTTTTTAAGCAGAACTAATGTGTAAATTCAGATTGTTTTTAAGTTATGTCTATAGCTACAACTTGTCAGTTTGCTATTTTATAGCTTTCTGTAATAGTTTGCATGTTATTGCTAGGCTGTGATCCTGTGCTACTTAGCCTTCTTACGGAACACTTGACTGGGTCTTGCCAGAGTTGCTGTTAGGAATACATATGAGAAAACAAAACTAATAACTATTCATCTTACTAGGCCATCTTTTTACTGTGTTGATTGAGCAGTTGCTTTCTGAAGTGACAAGATTTGAAAAATAGTTATTAAACATGTACTTGCCATAATGAAGTCAGTGGCAAGCCCATGTTGAGAGAAAACCTAGACAATGTAAATAATTGAGTGATTAAAAAAAATCTTCAGTGTGGTCAAATTTAAAAAAAAAATGTTACTTTTATGATAAATGTATCATCAGATCGTCTCTGATTTATTTGTTTGTGAAGATAATCTGGTCAATCTGCTGTCTTAAAAAAAACAAACCAAAACCAAATGCTTAGCCACACCCCAGCTTTCTCCTAGTTATGTCATTGCCTATATTTACCTTAATGTGAGCTGTAATGCTAAAAGATACTCATTTTTAAGCTTTATTCTCTTGACTTTAGTTGGATTATGTGTGGATTGCTCTTGCAATTGGTTATACCAAATCTTCAGAATGCTGGGGTTTTGTTTTGTAGGCTTTTTTTAAAGCATGTTCTGTGGTAGTGATTTGTGGTACTCCTTATACTATCTAAATTAAAGACAACTCCTGCTCCTTCCTTCCCTTATATTTGCCAGCTGGCCAGAACGTGGTCACTTTTACCTTCTGTTTTTTCAGTATTCAAAGATGTTAGTCAAAATGTGATAAAAAAAAAAATCTGTTGAAGGCTTGTGCAGGTACATGCTGCAGGTGGTAATTTTAGATGTAGTAGTGTAGTAGTAATTTTAGCATGGTTTAACTTTTGAATTAGCATGCTTTATTTTCTGAACAAATAGTAGTTGGTTCAACTGTGGTCGATATGCAGCCGCCCTTGATAGAAACTAAAGCAACATCATATGACTGTTTTTTCCTCTAACCTTGCCATTCCTTATTTAAAGGAGACAATAGAGTTGAAATTGCAGGTAGACTTTAAAAGCAATTAAAATATAAAATGCAGAATTGTAGCTGGCTTAAGAAATTACTTATACTATCAAGAGAGGAATACTGTTGCAACTAAATGTTGTCTTTGCCAGAGCACTGATTTGTCAGAAGAATGCTAGCAATTGAGGTTCTAAAGTTGCAAAACAGAGAATTCATGGGTTTTCTATTTCAGTTTTCTGAACTGTCATCTGATTCCATGGTAATTTTCTCTTTTTTTAAAGAAAAGCATATGCAATGGTTTTGTACATAATTTTCAGTTGCTCCTTTCATTCTAGTTAGCATGTGTGGTGGTGTTTGTGTTGTTATGAATCTTTTCCTTCCCTCTTTGGAAGCGTGGGCACTGATTTAGGTTTATTTGCAGAATTAACTGCTGATACTTTAGTAACCAAAGACACAGGTTTGGATTAAGACCTTAATGCTACAACCTAGGCAATGTAATTAGTGCAGTGTGGTCCTTCATTAAAGACCTTTATTCTGAACTCCTTTAACTTGTTCTGGATGTTGTGTGCTGTGAATAATCTCACCAACTAAAGTTGACATGAGTAAATCTTTATAGGAGTGGAGTTCAACCAGATAAGATATACAGAGTAATAAACAACATAAAACGCTTTACAGGATTTATGTAGTATTTTTACTTTTCGCAAACTATTTACTGTCTCTGCAGTTACTCGGTCTGTTCTACTTGCGCTGATTAAGCATGCTTCTCTTTATTGCCTATCTGAAGGAATTGTTTATGTTCTACACAACACAGTTAAATTAATTTTTGTTGAATGAGGACTTTCCCTGGCTTCTGGTCAAAGTCTGTCAGCAACTAGAAGTACCTGGCTTTCTGTTGTTCCTCTAGAATAGGTTATGCATTCTTAGAAAGAAGAGAGTATAAGAAAAAAGAATGGGCTGTGCTGCGTTAATCTCTACCAGGAAGGAAACAAGGTGTTCTTCCCTGTCTTTACCTGAACTGATTGGAAGCTGATGTTGATACAGGAAGGAAAAAGCAAAATTACATATGTCTTAGTGGGTTTGAAGAATGAAAGTTTGAAACGGTAATAACTTTCTAATAGCTTGACTTCTCCATTATTGCTTCATCCCAGGTACATTCCTTGCTATTCCAGTTCTCTTTATGCCAAAGGTTCTGTGTAGATTGAGTTCCTCCTGTGTCTTATCAGTAAAGATTAGTGAAGACTTATTGTAGACCTCTAGAATGCCTTTTGCCCATCTGTAGTATAAAAGCACCAGCACATTATTTATAAACTATCTTAACCTTTTGACTGTTATCTTATGTGCATTATATTTCTGTCTTTGATGTCGTCTTTGATAAGCTTAGGAGCAAACATACATGTTTTAATTGCTGCTTAACTGTTAACTTCTACCTTCAGACAGTAGGCAATTATTCCTCCTATTTAAGTGTGGGGAAACTCCCGAGAGACTATTTATCATTTTTGGTACTAAAAATCTTAGTATTCCATGTATTATCAAAGCATTCAAATATTTTCAGGCGTTGTATCTGCTTCATCTAAAAAAGCTATACAAAAACCTGTTTATTGATATCTTCCATGTAAAAGTGCTCAGACCTCTATAATAGTCCTTAACTGTGATTGTTTCCTTTGGCATGGTATGTTTCCTTTGGCATCAGTGCTCGCTGAAGTTAAAACTTTTGACAATTAATGCAAATACATTGAATAAATATGTTATATGTATAATAATTTACAGAGAAAGATCCATTAAAAGGTTCAGGTATTAATTTTGGAACACCTTTTTAAGTAATACCTAAAGTGGTAATGAATATGCCAGCTGTTTAGGACTTGTTTGCTTGGTGCTTCTGACATCTTAACCTGCTTATGGTCTTACTGTACTGCAGAGTGGATGGGAAGTTCCTTGTGTGAAAGTGGTAAGAGCTTTTTGATGCATCTCATTTTCTTCCTCTCAGCAACAGAATGAGTTGGGTACTAGCTTGTTATAGGATGTAATACCTATCTTTATGAAAAGAGTGCATGACTTGCTCATTTTTTACTGGCACTTGTGGTTAACCACAAGTAGCAAATCCATCTTCAGTGCAGAAGAATGAGAAGACCCAATCTGAAGTGGTTAAGTTCTTTAAAGCAAACTGTATCTGGCTAGTGTTTCTAAATGAAACTGTTACTAAGGTTACACAAGATGGTCAAGGGGCTGGAGCACATGACTTACGAGGAAAAGATAGAGGGAACTGGGCCTGCTTAACCTGAAGAAGAGATGGCTTGGGGAGACCTAATAACCTTCTAATACCTACCGAGGAGGTTTTTCAGGAGACAGTCTCGCTCTTTTTGAAGGTTCCTGGCAGGATGATGAGAAGTAACAACCATAAATTTGAATAGAGAATGTTTCACCATGTGAGGATGGAGAGCAATGCAGGCCAGCTTCGGAGCAGGTTGCCCAGGGCAGCTCTGGATCTCTGTTCATGGGGCTTTTCAAGACCCAGGTGGAGAAAGCTCTGACAATCTGGTATGAATTCGTAGTGTTGATTCTACCTTGGGCAAGAAGTCTGACTAGAGACCTCCTGTCGTCCCTTCTAACCCAAATAATTCTATGATACTAGGTCTAGAAGCAACCCCAATTTAAACAGGGAGACCACACAGTATTAGGGCTCTATTTGCACTGCATGATACAAGCATACTGTGCTGGAGGTGCCAACACGGGAGGTACAGTCCACTAATATCTTCTGGCAAATCTGCACTTAGCCTTTTTTAGCATCTGCTCTGAAATCTGTACCTAAAAGTTAAGACGACTTCTTGTCTACTTGGACTGGGATCTTGTTTTTTGCTTTTCTCCAAGATTTTTTGCTCTCCTGTTATTTTAATACTAATATGAGTGCTTTTCGTTGGTAGCTTTCTACTGTTCAATGAAAGTGCTTAGGCTCAGGATTTTTGTGTCAATGATTCTGGGGGAAGGATTGTACACCTCCTGCCTAACTCTAATATAGGATAAGAAAAATTCCAATCAAAATCTCCACTTTTAAATGCTGGTTTAAAAAAAAAAAGTCTGTACTGAAGTTGTACTAAATCTGGGACTAGGTGTTCATTTCTTCATAATTTAAAATCTTAATTATCTTAACTGATTAAAATTAAACTGGCCTGCTATATAAGAGTTTCCCTATAATAAGTCAATACCAATTGATTTAAGGGCTAACCATGGAATCTTGATATATGCTTATG
This sequence comes from Harpia harpyja, assembly GCF_026419915.1. Lineage (NCBI taxonomy): Eukaryota > Metazoa > Chordata > Aves > Accipitriformes > Accipitridae > Harpia > Harpia harpyja. The sequence continues at coordinate 28,710,491 of NC_068949.1, read as the reverse complement.
TTTGGAAACACCTGTCACAGGAAGCAAACTTTTTGGATAAGTGTAGTTAGTGTTTCTAGGCTTTTAGGTGGTTGATTGCTGATGACCATTATGAACTATTTAGTGTTCTCAGTTTATGTATCTGTGCCTGTTTCTCCCTTTGGTCATGCATCTCTTCTTCAAGGTGTAAGTATTAAAAGAAAGCGTTAACACAGTGTGATGGTAGTGAATAATAGAGTTGTTACGGACAAGAGGGGCTGGCATTGAGTGATTTATTTTTTTAAAGCCATTTTAATATAGTAGTTATTTCTTCACAATCTTTCTAGAAAAAAGATTAGACCCTCTATTTTAAAGCTGTAATGTTGTCTTTACATACCTCTGTGATACCACCTCATTTGTTTCTCCCGTTATAAATGCCTGCTCCTGGGATCTGAATACTTTTGTTTAGAAGTGGATGTTTTATATCGGACTAAAATGTGCCAACAGAAATTAGCCTTCTGTGAAGGATATAATTACAGAAGGCCATGTGCTGAGTGCTTGTGACTGTGCTACTGGTGAGTCATGCAGTCAATTCTACAGAGTGCTGAGGAGAGTTACTTAATTTTATGATCAGACACCTTGGAGTTTTGTTCACATTTATTCAGAGTAAAGACATTTCCAAATTTTCAATGTCTGCTACGTTTGAGTGGTTGGTTTTGTTGTTCTCGAGGTATTAATGTCCCAAGAGTATATCTTCTTGGCATTTAAATTTTTTTTTGTAATTTTTAGGTCTCAAATTATTCAGTTTTTATTATGTATATTAGGAGTATATAAGATGACTGACTTCAGTAGAGCTTTTTGGTTTGCTCTCTTACACTGATAAAAATAGAAGTTATAAACTGAGAATAACTTGAGTAATAGTGTCTGTTATATAAACTCTTGAGTTCAAAGCAGTTTGCTTGCTTTGGAGTCTTCCTGCCAATTTTTGCAGCTTTAGGACAACACTTCCTATTTTTCTTCTCTTTTCTTCGGAAGAACATAACAGAAAAATTGCTTACCCTGTATAGTCAGTTTAACCATGAAACTCTCTAAGCACACTTAATACAAAAATTGAACTTTTATTTCACAATTACCTTGCCTAAGAATGGTATGTAAAGTGAGTAGCCATAAGTTTGGTTTCTAACAGATTAAGTCTATGCTAATGTATTTACTTTTGTAACTAAAGATATTGTGCCTAAAGATTAATTTGTATTTTTACATTACCTGTGCGATACTGGAAAATTGCTGCAAGAGATTTTGCTTGCATAACACAGACTCGCATGACTTTACATTTCTTATCTTTTGCTTGTCACAGCAACAGGTTAATGTCAACATGGTTACCATTTTAGACATGTCCGAGTTGGTCTATTCTGTATGTATGTTGCTCCTGATATTTGTAACATCTGTCATCTACTGCGTACACGTACCACAAATACCAGTACTGGTACTTTTCTGATGCAACCCTCTTCCCCTTTCCCCCAGTGCAAAGTAACATTGTTTAATGCTAGTTTAATAGAAACTACTTTTTTTTTTTCTTCTTTTTGAGACAGGGAATTTTATCTAACATTCCAGTTTAAAACAGCGGATTTAAAACATCTTGATACCAATCTTTGAAAACACAGATATGGTTAGTACTCAATTAAGGAAGCTAATAAGTATGTGTTAACCTTCTGTTATGGAAAAGTAAATCTTCCAGGAGATACAAAGGGCTAACATTTGTTATCCCTTGTCTCAGAACTTGAAGGAATAAAGGTTAAATTCCTTTAAGTCAACTAAACATTTACTTCAACTTATGTCCTGGCTAATAGAGGAAAAATGGATAGAGTTTTGTTCATTGAATGGCACAGCTAATTACAGAATTCTGACAAAGCAGTGAAGCAGTTGTGCAGTGATTCCTAGCCTTGGTCCATAGGCAGCGTTTTCAAGCAAGCAGTATGCTGTAAGCATAATTGTTTTGATGTCAAGGTCAGCCTCAGTGCTAGTATTTTTAAACTCTTCAATAATGTTAGGAAGTTGTTTTTTGGGAACATTGATTGGGGAATCTTTTGTATATGTAATTAAGCTATAGCAGTATCTTAGAGCATCATAGCATATTTGGAGTCTCTTTTTACTAAGAAACAACCTCTTGTGTTCTAGAACTTCAGATCAATTTTCTGCTACCTGCATTGATATTTTTCATACAAATCTTCCCTTTATTCAACTGTGGTCATTTAGTAAGTTGGAGAGCCAAATGAGTCATTTTCTGCACACTGTTCTCGATTAAAAGGTTTTGGTTTGGTTTGGTTTTTTTTTTCCCCCCACCAACATTTTGTATGCCTTGGTTTAAGTGTCACTGTCTAACTGGAGAGGGTATTGACTGAGCTACTGAAAACAATGATGCAAGTGCTCTTTTTTCTTAAGAGTAGAATTCAGGTTGTGATGACTGTGATCAAGAGTATAGTTGAAGATACTTTTTCCAGGATGCCTCAAATGATTGAAGTTAAACACATGTAGTTACTTGTTCATTATATTTTTATTATCTGGCAAGTAAATCCAATGTATTGGAAACCATGGAGACAGTCAAAACTCAAAGTTTAGCACACGGTGAAATGTGTAATATCCCTAGGGAGTGAGGACTGCTGTAAGAATTTAATACAGTAGATTGCAGATGATTTACAGCAAGAATGGCTTTTCAAACTACTCTGAGGTCTGAAGCTGTCTTCCTTTGCTAAATCTGGCAGTGTTGCTAGAACTAAGACAAATTTTTTTAGCCTCAAATAATAACCCACCTTCCTTTGAATCTTATTTGTACATAAATGAGATAGTTCACCTTGTCAGTAGTTGAGTGTCCTGCCTTCCTAGTAGGTCATGTTATCTGTTAGAGAAGGTTGTGTCTGGTCTTCTTGCCATCTAGAGTTCTTGCAGTATCTAGAACATGCTAGCAGCTTTTCTTTCTTCAGCCAGTGTAAATATTAGTATATGAATTCAAGCTGATGAAGCCTCTTACTACTTCAGTTATACCTTGACATTATGCTGCTTTGCAATTAGACATTGAGAGAAGATAAGTCTTAAAGGAATTTCTTCAGGTTTTTTTCACTTTCCTCGTCAGGAGGAGCTTTCAGACATACTGCTATACAATTCTGTGAATATTACAGGCAATTAATACATAATTAAGATGTTCAAAGGAGCATTCAAGGAAGTAACTTTAAATAGCCTCTAAAACATAATTTGCTAGTTGCTTCATATCTTTTACTTTTTTATGTTTGTGATTTTTTTGACAGCTTTGTCGAACAATGCTTAAGAAAATGTTTTCCCTGTGTAGTATGCTATCTCCATTATAAAAAAATCCATGAAATGTTTTAGGCATTAACTTCATGCTATTAGAATTCTTCAGTGTTTGCTAGCTATGTACATACTTAACTACTTGTTCAGCTTTTCTTTTCAAATCACGTTGTTCATGGCCTATTTCAGTTCTGGAAGTAAATTGTTTTGTGTGTGTGTATGGGGTTCTTTGTTTTGGTTTTGTTGTTTGGTTTTTCTTTTTCCACTTGGTTTTAATCACTTTTATTTTTCTTCCTAAACATGATGGTAAGAGTCAATGTTACTGCCCCCTAGCAGGCACTCAGTAGCTTAAATTGTTAGAGTTGTATGCCAAGCTGCTAATGTATATAAGAACAATAGTTTAATTAGCAAAGTATGTAATGTTTTAGTAATAAGGTGCTTATTGTATGAGTAATAGTTTTACCTGATTTGTCCTTTGCATATTTTTAGGAGGGCCCTGTTTTCCTCCCCTTAATAAAACAAATAACAGCAAAGTTCTTTGTATATTTAGAGGCTCGCAGCAAGGCTGTTGAGCTTTGGTGACTTCTCAGATTTTCCTTTTGAAAAAGTGACAGTGCAGTAATATTAAACAAAGCCTTTAAGAGAACTGAATTTTGAAGTCTTTGCAAAAGGGATATGCCTGAATAACTGGTTGCAAAAGTTCCATTTGTCCAGAATGAAAGGTAGGGTTTTTTACCAATAGTCTAGATTGTCTTTGACAAACTAGAGAGTAAAACACAATGAGATAGCTAAATCTGTGGGGGATTTCTTATTCTAAGTTGGGTAGAAGCAAAGGCCATAAAAGCCTTGTAAGGCACGATTCAAGCACAATAGGTGGTGGCTTGTAGTCAAAGGTTTAATTTTATCCACAAGCTAGAAAGTTGCCAGCAGGATTCTGTGAACTGTCCTTTACTCATATCTCTGCCTTTATATAGTGTGGTTAACTCAAGTGTAAAATACTTCTCCTTAATTGGAGCTATAATTGAGAATATATAAATAAGTTTAAGTTGAACTTCTGGTAATCACTAGATCTTTCTGGTACACTTTCTAGTTAATTATTCTATGTTTTGTTTTAATGTGTTTGACTGCTTATTGGGTTTTAGTCATCCATGGGCTTTTATTAAAGCTTTTTAAAATCTAGTTTAAACAATGCCATCCTGGGGTTAGAGGAAGTCAGAACCTATATACGGATACCACTTGTGGGGCCATGTGTTCACACCAACATTAGCTTGATATTCTCTATTTAACCTTTCCTGCTGTTTTTAATGAAAGCACTACTTTTGTAGTAAAGTCTAGTTACTCTTGTTTCTAGATTCTCATCAACTTCTCCTTTACTCAGCATTACACCCTATACTTGATGACTAGGCAGAGCAGAATTGGGTATTAGGTCAGATGACTTTCAGGAACTTCCTTTGAAGATTTTAGACTTTGTTTCAAGGTGACAGCATGTTTTCTAGTTGAATGATACAGACTGGCATATGGCTGCTATGCCATGCTGACTTAGAAAGTAACTGCAGAAGTCATGATGGAGCATCTTAACACTGCTATTTTTGTACTGGTATCTCTGTTCCTCACTCTGCATGTGTGTTTTTTCCCCTTAGGATAGTGTAAGGATTTTTTGAGTTTGATAGACAGAGCTTGGGTTGAAGATAAAAGTATTTTCTACTGTGTGTGATGGGCCAGGAAAATACTGGGGAAAGAGTGGTGCTCCATCTACAATCCTGTTGCAGTCTTCCTCTGCTGACAAACTTCCACCATTGTGGAAGATAGGTCTGTATGCATTCTGCTGTTGAAGCCTTCATGATAATTTAGGCTTTGTAGCAGAGTTCATCTCTTCCAGCACTTAATCTCCTCTGTGAAGCATGATGTAAGCTAGCATTTCTTGAGTTAAGCGGTATTCTCATCTTTGCAGCCTTTATCAGGGATATGTAGGCTAGGCTTGCTTTCTGTTGTGACTGGTAGTGGCCCTCTAGCACAAGAATTTTATTCCTGCTGGTTCCTTCAAACTCAAGAAAAGGAAGTGCTTAGCAGTATCATTTGCAATGCATTGTTTCTCTTGCTTTTTGAGAGAACAGTTTGCTGTGTTCCCCTACTAAAATTCCAGCCAGCTCCAAAGCAGCCTACCTGTGTTGTATGCTACTCCCTTGATTTTTTCCTACATCCTAGTCTTCCCACTTAAACATGATCTTACAGTATTTAGAGTGTAGTTGGCAGTTTTAGTGGAAGCTTATCACTATTCTTCATCAAGGATATTTTATCTGTCGGTATAGACTGTGCATAAAAATTGGTTATAGAAGCTCATGAAAAATTGCCTCTTCCAAAGAGCAGATTTGTGGGTCATCCTTTGGAACAGTGCGTTTTTATGGCCAGTTACTGGAGTGCTTTCAGTCATTTCTTCCAAGATACATTTTCACCCCTCACTGCATTGGCTCTCTGTGCTATCATTGCTATCAGTTATGTTTCAGCCTTTTCACTTTTTTCTTTTTAGATGTGAAATTCAATTGCAATAAGCCACTCAGTCACTGCTTAGCAGAACAAGGATGCTTTAATCAGATAGCAAGATATCAGCAAATTTCTGCTGCTTTAAGGGAAAGTGGTGTGCTTTATGATGTGGGAGAAGTGCAGAAAAGTTTTCTTAAAGAGATTTCTTATATTTTACAAAGGATTTGTAATGAGAGGAGAAATGCTTTTTAGTTCATGGCTCTAGAGCATGTCATGCACAAAGTCTTGCAAGAATTTTTTCTCAGAAGTTTTCTGGTTTTGCTTGCCATTCATGTGTGCACCACTGAACAGCTGAATCTAAAAGGCATTTGTAACCCTATTTTCAAAGCTGAAATAATTATATTGGCCTGGGTTTTGTGTATGTTTTGTTTTAATTTTTTTTTTTTAAGCCAAGGAAGTGTGGAAAAATTTATTGTTATTGATTTGGCTCTGTAGAAAGTCATCAAGGAAAAAGGTTTGAGTTTCTATCAGAAACAATGCTTTGTTCCACCTTGTCAGCCTTTTCTATTTCAGGTTATCTGAGTAGGAACTTGATTCAGTGGTAAGAATCAAGGTCATATTTTATTCAGTACAAGAAAATGGAAAATCTGGCAAGAGCCAATATACTTGTTTTGAAATGGTTTTATTTAGCCCTTTCTGCTACAGCTGCTGTCAATGGAAAGAGATAAAGCTGATGACAGAATACAAGGAATTTACTATTCATTATTCATGACTTGCTAAAGGTTTAAATCTGTAAAGGATTTTGTTGCTCTTTTCATGGGTCTTTCAGGTTTTCAGATATGATCGCCTGGCAAGAAATTGGATGAAGCAATTAAAGAAAAGATACATATTTTTCTTGACTTATTAACCTTAACAGAAAACTTGAACGGAATTTAATCTGCAGAGTGTTCATGGACAAATTCACTAGTTAAAATTGCAGTGTAGCAAGATTATGTTCATGCTTAAATCTGTCATTCTCTGAATAAACCTTAGACTTCTGTGGTGTGTTGGCATCTGACCTTACTGGCACCCACAGACCTAACTAGCTCTATTGTGAAGCCTTTAGCTTAAAAATAAAAATGTAAGTTACAAATTTAGGGCAGTTGTAGATATAAATAGGATGTGAAATGAATGAGTAATGCAGCAAAAAACTGTCTAAGAGGAAAAATTATCAGTAGCGTTGTGTTGTTTGTTCTTACAGTAAATTGGGGGTTTCTTGATATAAATAGAAAATTAATAAACATTGTAAGGACTTGTGTTCCTTAAGAACTCCTTGATATCAAGTGCAATGAATTAAAATGTCTGCCATGCTTTGTAATACTTTCAAATGTTTGTGGGGGTCTCAGCAGTTTCATCTAGATTCTTACTAACTTGCGGCTTGGCTGTCTTTCTTCTTCCTGCTTAGGAAGGTTAATGTGTCCTTTCAGTTAGGACTGCTATAGGTGCATATCGGCAGTATGAAGGTGGAAAGAGGGAGGGTATTACAGGAGTGCATAACATGACAATTCTGATTTAAACAGATGTTGTGGGGAAGGACAGAAAGAACCATAGTCACACTTTGCTTTTACCTTCCCATTAAGATGAATGGGAGAAATTGCAGTTCTGATTCAAGATGTTAGTCTTCCAACTGAACAATCTTCTTGAATGCAGACTGGTGTAGTTCTAGTTTTAGAGCACCAATGTTAAAAATTTACATCTGTACCTACTAGAATATGTTCTGTACTTACAAATGGACACGCGGACATGACAGTTATATTTGTTTTACCTGTTGTTCAATACTAAATTGCTTTTCCTGCAATCTTCCCTGGAATCTGCATCTCAAATTGTGTTCCCTTTCACAAGTATGCCAGTAATAAGTTGCTATAGGCTATGTTGTGCTCTTGTGCACTCGCAACTTAATTTCAGTATACTTCCGCCACTATAAATCAGAAAAAGATTCAGAGCTTTAAAAGAAAGCATTGCAAATATTTTATAGGCACAGTTATTCCTATAAACAAAACATGGTTATTCTTCTGTAGAGAAACATTTTCAGTTCACAAATAGAATACTACCCAAAATAGCAAGGCCTTAAAAGGAAGCTGTTGGACAACAATATTTTTTTACTACTTCAAGTTTGAGCCTGACAAAATAAGTTTCCCATTGTAGATTCCCCACCCCCTCCTTTTCCTCATAGAGCAGTTAAAAACAAAACCAAACCACCCCCCCCAACCTGTTTACAAGTGACATGCTAGGGAGAAAATAGTGATCTTTTAAAGGAATTTACTGTATTTTTGTTGCTTTGAAATTGGCTCTAGTAAGATTGGCCATTGTTGTGCTTATAATTCCCTTATAAACTTTGTCTAATGAGCTTTAGTTAGTTACAAGCTTTGTTTCTTTTTTTTTTTTTTTTTCTTTGGAAGGCATGCAGAAGAAAGACCTGCAGTATGTATATGTTCAAGTATAAATTTGTCAAGTAAGTTTTCTGACGACTATTTAGCACTGATTTCCATAAGAGAGAGTATGACAATCTGGCAAAATGACTAGAGTTGGAGGGGACTTCTAAGCTGTAATTTCTCTTCCCAGATGCTAACAAAGATTAGAGATGGGATGCAGAAAGGGCAGACTGAAACAAAAAATATGAGGTGGGGAGAGAATAAAGGTGAGCAGAGAAGCTGAAACAAGGAAAAAAAATTGAAGTGTTTAAAAGGCTAGGAAGAAGGTTTATTACTGACAACAAATGCTAGGGGAGGGAGAGGAGAAACGTCATGAACCACTGTACCATCCCCACATAGAAACTACAGTCAAGATTCTTGAATCTTAACATTGCTTTGTTTAGTAGTGCCAGAGCATTTCTCAGCTGCTTATGATCTCAATTATTGTCAGTGGCTACACATAAGAAGCCTTATACTGTTTTATCTTGGTGATGTTACTCAAATTAAGAGAACAAAACCAGCATCAAAATAGTGCTGCAATACTTCAGTTAGTGCATAATGTCTAATTAGATTGTGGCTTGATAGTTAAATTATAGGGATGTTGTTGCTGGACACCTTTATAAAGGTTTAATTAGGATTACGATGGCTTGTGTCAAATATTTATTTTAAAAAAATATATCAAACCAGACTATATTTGTAGAAAGATCCTTATTTTGTTAGATTCTTGTTTATTATCTAAACTTCACTATCTTCAGTAGGGGAATTAGCAAATTATTTCACAGTAAAACCTAAATTATTGGGTCAACATATCTGATATTCTCCTAGTTTAGATCCATATTTTACTTTTCTCTTGCAATTTGTAAGGTCTTTAAGGGTCTGGCCTAGTCATCAGATCAGATATCTGGGAATTACTAGGATGTGTGCTCTCTTCAGGTCAGGGCACATAACCTGTCAGTCTTGTGTTTTTTCCTTATAGAATTAATATGTTTGAATTTTCTATATCCAGATAATTCTTCAGTGCAGAAATTTCCTCCTCTAGTGGTACAATAGTATTCTTCAAGTACTTTATAACTTAATTTATATTATATAAAATTGATTTATCTGAATGAAGTACTTTCTCTTTTCAAAGAGAGGGAATTAATTGAATATAATTATTTACAGTTTTTGTGATACATTGTGTCATTTGTGTTGTTTTGTCATTTAAGTGGATTGAGTTAGTTTCCCTAGTAACAGACTACTGTATTATTGGTCTTATATTTTTTAATTTTAAAAACTTACCAAAATGTCTGCTGTAGAAGGAGATGATAATAAATTTTAAAAATATATGGATTTTTCATATGTTGAATTATTCAGAGGTTGAACTACAGTCTCAATGCTTTTTAATTCATAAATTATCTAAAAGTTAAATTAGTAATTCAGAACGTATTAAAAGCAGTTGTTTAGCTGTCTGTAATAGTATGTTAATACCAGAACAAGACTGTGGTACAAAATATTTATATTTTTGGTGATTAAGAATGAAGCAACAAGTATCATCTCCTTTAGGTGCATGTTTTCTAAAACTATATGCTTTCACATGTGAAAGTTTATTTTAAGCATGTAAAAGCAGAAAAAAAATCATCTTTTTTTCCTTCCTGTAATTACAGAAGCTGCTGGGTTTGTTTTGCTACCGATGAGGATGATCGGACAGCAGAATGGGTGAGACCTTGCAGGTGCAGGGGCTCTACGAAATGGGTTCATCAGACTTGTCTGCAGCGCTGGGTGGATGAAAAGCAAAGAGGAAACAGTACTGCTAGAGTTGCTTGTCCTCAGTGCAATGCAGAATATTTAATAGTATTTCCAAAGCTAGGTAAGATATGCATCAATTAAATTTTAAACATAATATAATGGGTTGTTTCTTTATATTGTTCCGGCTTTTTCCTCTTTTGCGCTTGGCACATCAATTCTGTTGAAAACTTGTCTGTTCCCTTTTCCAGACAGAAAGAAATACCTTTATATTCTGCTCGTGTCCTATTTGTTGGCTTAGGTAAATACCTTCTGAAAATTTTGGATGTGTTCCGCTTAGGTATATTGATAAGTCTTATAAGTGATTGATCTGTAATTAATTAATGGTTAAAGTGATATTTTTTTCTTCTTGAGCAGAGTGTGACTTCTTTCAGCAATTGCTACATATTAGCACATAAACACATCCTTTTTTTTTTCTTCAGCTTGCAGAGAAACTGTTATCAAAGGAAATTCAAAGAACCTTACTGAGCAACCTGTTGCATTACCTGAAAAACATATTTTTACTTTGGGAGGTGTTCCTGACTCAGTATTGCCCTATATTCAAGAGGCAGAATAATCTGTGGTTGCTGGGCACTGCTCTAGCTCTGTCAGCGTGAAAGAAAGTTGGAGATGGTCTTCCAGAGTCTACTTATTTGAGCAGCCAACTAGGACACTGCACAACATGTTGCATATATTTAAATTAGCAGTGGTTGCTATCATTCCAGCCCTCATTTGCCCATATGTTCTATGGGGTATATTAAGTAGGGCAAGAAAATGGAATGTTGCCATGGAAACTTTAATTTTGTTTAAAAGTAAAACTGCTTGTTAAAGAAATGCTGATACAGCATGTGAGTACAGGCATTTAGAAGATTTTAAAGAAGATTTTTAAAAAAATATCTTATTTCTGTAATGAAACAGCTGAAAATAACTTGCACTGTCAGTTCTTTGGGAGAGGACCTATTTTCTGTTAGTATAAGGGCTGACAAAATTAAGGTGTGAAGGGAATTTTATTTGGGTGATGATGTTTATTTCTATGATGGAACACTGAGTAATGGGAGAGAAAATATGGACTAGTGTATTGTTGATATTCAAGAAAACATAAACCATCATGAAACTTACTACCAAGTTATTCATGTATCAGCCACAATTCAGCTTTCCTATAAGGATAAGGTAGAGAGGAATCTTAATCTCCATCATAAAGGAGGCATCAAATGACAACATTTAGCATTGGCTTTGGGGAAGAAATAGGTTTGATATCTGGACACTTACAATGTACCACAAAACTTGAAGCTGTTTAATATTCTTACTTGCATCTGGAATGATGAAATTGTAATGTCAGCTGCATTTATATTTTATTTTGGCACTGGGAAAAAGGGGAAGCAACTATAGTTTGGAGAACATGCATGCACATAACAGGCATTTTCATTTGTTCTTGCAATTTGTGGCATACTCTATTTGAAAGCTAAGATTCCTAAATGCTAACATACCTAGGTTCTGAAGCTGGCCTAATATTCTTGTATGAGATTGTTCAGCTCTTGCCTGCAGGCATGCAAGAATCTTTTGATGTATTTTCCCTCACAATACCATCTTTTTCCATTTTTAAAGATGAGAAGGGCGTAAAAATTCAGACTTGTGTAAGAGTACACAAGACCAATAGTAGACGACAGAAATAAATTTGGGTCCGTCAAACACAATCATGAGCTTGAAGTGCCTTAAACAAGTGAGACAGTCTTGCCCTTTTGTAGCTCTTTCTAGTGACCGAAAACTGTTATATCACAATTCCACTATAAGTCAGTCAAGGTCACACCAGGCAGAGTTAGGACAGTAATATGTTTTCAAGCAGTCTTGCCAGTAGCCCTGTCTCTGCTGCAGCAGGTATCTTTTGAAGACATTACTAGTCATACCATTCAAGAAACTACAATTACTTGAGCAGGGAGGAAGTAACAACTGAAGTTTCCCTGAAGTATCATAGTTCAGAAACTTACTTACATTAAGACTCCTCTGATGTACTGCTGGAAACTTTTTTTTAAAAATAAATTTCTGTGAAAGGGCACTTCCTAACACAACTTCTTCTATTTGATTATAGTTTTGACGTAGTGTCAACTTGGAGACATCAACGAATATCTTTATAAGTAATAGTGTCTCTCTATTTGCCAATTCAAAACAACCCCCTTAGTGACGTATCTTCTTAAAATTATAATCCAATTTCAAATTTGATAGTGCATATCAGTTTTAGAGATTGATAGTAACTGCTCTTACTAGCTGTTTTCATTTCTTCTGAGAAACTTTTTTATTAAATAAGAAAATATTGTCACTTTGAAAATAACTGAAGTATCTTTTAGATAAATTATTTCAGTTTAATAAATAGAAAAGTTTGGCAGAGAAAGCTCTGTTAAAGCATGATTGTTTTACAAAATGAAAAATATTTTTGTATTTTGTATTTCCTTCTTTAATTTGTATGTCAGTGATACTTAATTTCCTGCTTATTCCTTAATACCATCTTAAAAGGAACAGTAATATTTGTCCTCCTTTCTCACAACTTCCTTCCTAAAGGGCTAATTAAAAAAAAACAAACAAACAAACAAAAACTGGAACAATGTTTTGCTAGTCTTTTCTCAAGATTCTATACCTAATTCCATAGCCTGCTTCTTCTAATGATTAGTATCAGTAGGTGCAATTTGTTAGTACTTTTAGTGTTAGACTTCTGCTGTTGCCTTATCACCTTGCCAAGATGTATAAGGCAAGCTTTAGTGCTTTGTGTCGCCCTTTAGGACTCACCAAATATGATGGGTGTTTTTGAGTCTCTTGTCTTCACCTTCTTCAAACAAATGTAAGTTTTCAAAATGGTACAACTACAGAACTTTTTCAGTGACTGTGGGTAACAGTCAAGATGTCTAAATTACTGTGCATTCAGTACTTCCAGTTATGACCTTGTTGCTACTTTCAGCACGTTGATAGACATCCCACCGCTGAAGTCTGTCCTGGAAACTTAAACATAACTGTTAATACAGTGGAACTGCTTGTTCCAGTTCTTTGCATTTTGAGTAGAGTGTTCCTTCTTCAGAAACCCTTTAATTTTGGTACTTAATCAACAATAGGATGCTCAACTTGAGAATAAATTAACTCTATAGTTATACTTTGTCGGCTACTTATGGACTAATTTACATCGGTTGGTGTATTTGAAGTAGTGTGCTAGTGAGGTGTTTACTGTCTTACAAGCCACATAGGAAGATGCTTCCTGCCCTTAAAACTGGAGCTTATTACTAAAAGAACGCATGCTGTACTAGAAGATGCATGCAAAGGTAACCAATTTGAGGTACATGAGTAGTAGGTTAAGAACTTGAGGCTCCAGCAGAGCTAGAATAGAGAGTACATTAAGCAATATTCTGCCCAAGTTGCTTAGGACTGCCCACTAGTCTGATACATAACTTGGCAATATTTACAATGACTTATGTCAAGACTGCATATAAGCTAAATGTGTTTAAATTGCACCTCTTCAGCATGGTATTTGCACACACACCTGGGTATGGAAAAAAAAAAAGTTGCAATCCTTCTACAAGGTCTTGATGCTACTGCTGTGCAAACAGAATGTAAAATCCTACCCTGTTCTTTTTAAAAAAAAAAGGGAGGGGGGGGGCAGAAGGAGGGGAAACCCATCACAAAACAGATGTATTTGGGAGTGCTTTACAAGAATACCAGTGCTGATAAAACATGACAATGAACAAGTTTAATTAGTTGTTCTTGTTGCTTGTTTTCACTGGCTGACTTGAGCTGAGTAGAACTGGTTGTTTTGAAAGCATTCACACTAGACCTGTTTTCGGAAAGAGAAGAACCAACTAAGTCATGAAACAAGAATCACAATTTTGTCAGTGTGGCTGACGGAAATAAATTTTTTGCAAACTTTTTTTGATATGAATTTCACATCTTGATTGTACATTTAAATGCATGGCTTTTAATTCACTTGGTGTAAATATGATAGTTCAGAGACAATCCTTTTGGGAACAGGGTGCTAAGTTATCACCACCCTAAAAAACTAAGAATATAAAGTTCTTATGTACTAGGAGTATTCAAGCTAAGAATTGAACTGCAAGTAATTTTTGTATACTTGGAGAATGCCAAATACCATACCTTTACCTTTAGAAAGGTAAAAAAGAAAAAAATCCTTGACACCTAATCTTCTCAATTCTGTGCAGGGACAGAACAAGTTTTGATTAATTGGAGGTCAGGTAGAAAATGGTATACAACTCAGGATCGGTGTACAAAACAGAGAATGCTAACTAGCCTAGCAATTCATCTAGTGGAAGTCCTGTATATCTAGTATATCGGGACTTCAGTAAGTCATTTAACACCATTGCTCAAGACAGCACTCCTTCAACACCCTGCTGCACCACACCTCCCCCCCCCCCCCCCCCCCAAAAAAGAAGATAAAAAATCAGGAAGTAGTAAAAGAATTAGAGGCCTGAGTGGGTAAGCCGTGATGAGAGACATGGAGGATTAGTTACTTGAAGAATGCCTGTAGGCTGGTTTTCAGAATAACTTTAATATTTTCACTGATTTTGGTAGGAAAAAAGTAGGAGGGAGCTAACAAGAACTATTCATGCAAATGAGCTGGAGGACAGTCCGTAGAATTTGTTGACAAATACGAAAGTAATGTGGAATTTGATCATGGTGATGACATTTTTCAGTTTCATACATGTATTTGACACTTAAGCTTCTGCCTTTTGCTTTGCTGGTGCTCTTGCAGTCTCTCAAAGAAAAGATGCAAGCATGCCCTTGTTTACCTCGCCAGAGTTGATCAGGGTCATGTCTTGCTCTGCGTTAAGTCTTGAAAGTGCAGTTGTCCATAGAACAATGAAACTCTATTCAAGCACTGTTGTCAAAGGCAGTAAATAACCTGAATAGGAGGGTTTTTTCTCCCAACGTTTGAGAGGTGGGCCTCTAAAAACATTGAATGCAGCCTCTTCCAGCAGAAGGAATCTTTCATATTGACTGTGCTGCTTTTTACTGTACAGCAGGATAGTTTAGTGACAGAATTCTCAGGTGAAGCTGTCAAAGATAAGCACGTGAAGTACATTACAACTAATCAGTATTTCTTCCTTTTGAAAACTGAAATATCTAACAAATAAAAAAGCCACTAAGCCTAAAATGCTTTCTACAACAGAACAATTCTGATTCAACACAGAGAAGGGAAACTAGTCAACTTTAGTGGGTAAATTTGTGCTCTAACCAGCATATTAATCTCTCAGAAAGATGTTGCAGTGAATGAAATGGTAGGTAGAAATAAGTTACAAGTTTAGCTTAGTAGCTTTTTAATTATATGTTCTCATTTAAACAGCATGTGTGGGATGTCAGACTTGTTATTTTGCCAAGTTCATTCTTTCTTATCAGTAATAGATGCTGAGAGCTTTCTTCAGTATGCTTATGTATGTATATATGTATCTATCTTGAAACCTTACTTTTCCTTTATCATAGGTCCAGTTGTTTACGTTTTGGATCTTGCAGATCGACTGATCTCAAAGGCATGTCCATTTGCTGCAGCTGGAATAATGGTGGGCTCTATATACTGGACAGCTGTTACATATGGAGCTGTGACGGTGATGCAGGTACACATGTATTCCCTCTTCTTACCAGCTTTGAAAGCAAGTCTTCTAAAGAAAAAGTCAATTAATTAAGACTCCTCTTTCCTTGGTTTAAAACATGCTTTAGCTACTTTCAGTGTAGTTAACAAGTGAATTCAAGATGGGTGGATAGAAAGCTTTTCACTTGTAACTGATCATACTGTATAAAGCCAAGTATGCCTGTTCAAACATGGTTCAGTCTGCAACTAACAAAATTCACTACTACTGTAGCTGGCTGCCCTTTGTATGGCAGGCTGGTGAACCCACTTCTATTCTTACAGAAAAGGTGCCATTACCATCTAACCACTAATAATGGGTAGTCTAATTCTTCAGAAAAGACATGAGACTAATCTCTTCTTTTACCTGTAGAAAAATTTTGCTGCTAACATTCAAAGGGTTGAGACATGGTGAATTTTTCAGTCGCACCGCTTTTTTTATCGCATAAAGGAAAATGCATGCTCTGAATAGTGCAATTCATTCATGAACAACAAATGCAAAACACTGCAAATTAATAGTATGTTCTTTTAATTACTTCAGACTGTATGGTTAGTTGAAAGGGAAAAAAATATTTATTTTTCCTACTTCTGTTCTTGTGAACTTGCTATTTAAATGTAAAAATTATGTTGACAGGTGGTAGACTATTAACTATGGAAAGAATTGATCATGGCTGTCCTAGTTCAACTACAAGACAAGAGTTTTCATAGACTGTACAACTAGAAGGACCTTTGTTACCATTTTAGTTGTTGATTCCTATATCGAGCCCATAACCTGTGTTTTGCCTGAAAGCATAAAAGTATTTCTGATGTTAATTCAGTTGTAGATAGAATTAACAAATCTGTATGCTGATAAGTATTCCTCTACACAGTTCTAATTTTAAATACACAACCTAGTCCTTATCCATGTAAGTCATATGGCACTACTTTTTCTTGAACTGTGTGGTACTGCCCTGCAGTTCTACAATTCACTCCATCTCAAGATTGTGTGCTGTTTTGGTTCCGTTTGTACGTGATCTCATAGCAGAAATGTATATGACGACCACCTGAAGTGGAGCCCAAATGAGTTGATGCAGTCTCCCTGGTACCAGTGTGGCCAGGGTCAAGCGGCTGCTTAAGTGATGTATGATGATTTTCAATACCTCCTCCATTCCAGTGGATGAGTCTCTATATTACAGAATAGCACACTTAGGACTTCCCTTATCTGATACTTTGTTCTTGTTGTGGCCCTTACAGGAACATTGTAACCATCTGTAATATTACAACTAGACTTCCTGAAAGGTACCAGTCCTTATCTCCTTGCTCACTGCTACACTGTGCCTTTTTCTGTAGGAACTTAAATGACCTTTTTAGCTTCACTAGAACTACATAACCAAATGGAAAGATAAAATGCTCCTTTCTGTAGGTTTTTTTGCTTTTCGAAATGAGGATCTGTCTAAACTAATGTTTAGACAGCTGGTCAAATCCCAGATATGAAGAATTAGCTATTTTCCTCTGATTTAATGTTTTTTGATCATATGGATGGCACGCTGGGTAAGAGAATAATTTATTTTTGCATATAATGGAAGAGATTAAACTGGGAGTGGAGGGAAACTTTTCCACGCCTTTTGTCACCCCAGATTTGCTAGGTTTAATATAACTTGTTTCTTCCTGTACTTCAGACTCCTTTCCTTCAGTTGAAGGGCCAGAGAGAAGCAGAAAAGCTATTTTTAAAGGTTAAGCTTCAGATGGAGAAAAATAAATACAGAGTTGACATTGTGACTCCAGTGTGGCTAAGTCAGTAACAAATCATATGGGGTTACTGAAAACAGAAAGAAATAGTAATCTAAAGCAGAAGAGACAAGGTATTGAGCCTTTTTTTGATTGACAAGGACTGTAAGGAGAAAAAGGATAGTGTCAGACATCACATTTTGGGTGGAAGATAGTGAACAAGCTGGAAGACAAATGCTGAGTATTTTTTGCAGGAATAATCTTTTGGCGGCAACAATATTGGTTATGCCTATTTTTAGAGGCTGTGGTATAGAACGTAAGTTCCTGTTCTAGAAGAATAAAATGGAATGGTTTTCAAAGCAAGGCTAAAAAGTACAGTTTAAAGGTATTGTGGTACGTTACCCTAGCTGTTTCCCTGTGTCCTACCTATTCCAGCAGTACTGTTTTTTGTTGTGGGGTTTTTTTGTTGTTTTGTTTTGAAAATTTTGCTATTGTTACATGTTCTTACTACCTACTTTTGTGCAAGCAAAGACTTGGTAGCTTTTTGCATTTGTGTGGAAAACAAGTCAGTGAAAACACATCAGGAAATCCAGTGCCTGACAAATGTAATAATTATTATTTTAGTGGTTTTAGTCTTCCTGGATTCTTAGGGAAGAAGTCATGAAAGAGCCCGTTCTTTCTAGAAGCACTTCAAGGACTTTACTAGCATTTAGTAATTCTGAAATTGAGACAGCTCTAGAGGATATCTACCACTTTCACTTTTTTTTTTTTTTTGTCCTCAGCTCTATTAGAGTTACATATCTAGAATAAAAAGTTTGTACTTCTAAGGAAAACATAAGGCACTGTTATGTTTTAATACCTACATTTTATAAACTGCAAAGTCTGATTTTTTTTTGTGCCAATAGAAAGTTTTAGACACATCAGTAATGACTGTCCTTTACAACTGTAGCACTAACCACATTTAAAAATAAGGTACAAGTGAAGATATGCTGCTATTTCCACTACAGTTGAAAATAGCTTTCCTCTTCCTGCATTGTCTAGAGAAACAATACTTTTTAATACTGTGATCTCTGTTGCGTAAGGTATTCCTACGTAACAGAAGTTTTTTATTAAAACATCCTGAGATACTTGCTATCAATTTATCCTTTAAAGAGTAGTATCTAGTCAATTTCTGAGTGTAGAATTAATCATTCTAAAATTGTAAGTTCTTCTACACGTTTTGGAAAGCATGCTATTTTGATGTTTCAGATGTTTAGGCTTTTACTTACACAGAAGCATGTGAAACTTTTCTTGAGATGGTAACGAATTGCGTTACAGCTCTCTGCAATATTAATGATATGCAAACTAGAGCTGGTAGTTTGCCTGCATTACACTTCATAAGCAACCAAGGATGCAAAGGGAAAACTGAGTATGTTAGGTAGAACAGTCGTCTGTTTAACTTAAGATGTGTGGGCAGCCCCAAACAAACTAGACTTTTAAAAAGTTACATTCTTTGTTCAGTTGTGGCCTTTGTTATGTTTGTCAACTATATACATATTTACCAGGTTGTGGGTCACAAAGAAGGTCTTGATGTCATGGAGAGAGCTGATCCTTTATTTCTTTTGATTGGACTTCCCACTATCCCAGTCATGCTAATATTGGGCAAGATGATTCGTTGGGAGGACTATGTGCTCAGACTGTGGCGCAAATACTCTAATAAGCTACAGATTTTGAACAGCATATTTCCAGGTAATGTGATTAAATTTAAAAGGAAATATCAAGCTTGAATTTGTGCCTTTAGGAGATGGGGATAGGCAAGTAGTTTTCACCATTCTTAAGTAGAGGTGATTAACACCTTCACTCTATTTTATGTTCAGTCTGTTTAGACTGTGTTTGTATAGTACCTCGTGAGAAAGGTGGGGCAAGAGGAGCAAGAGCATGGTTTCAGTTAAGGCCTTAGTAACAAAATAAGCTACTGAAAACCATGGGTCTTACTTGAAAGTAAAAATGAATACAGTCATTTAATGGAAACAGAGTATTCACTGAGAAGAAGGATAGTTCTCAAAAAGTAATTGGGCTATAGATTTGTAATGGAGTGGGGGGTGGGCACTCATGTGCTTTCTGTGTTCCATTTGAGGTAGTGGCTATGTAACCTTTTCTTCCCCCACTCTCATCCCTTTAGGCATTGGATGTCCTGTTCCTCGTATTCCAGCAGAGGCCAACCCTTTGGCAGATCATGTCTCTGCTACACGTATTCTATGTGGAGCTTTAGTTTTCCCTACTATTGCCACGATAGTTGGAAAGCTGATGTTCAGCAGTGTTAACTCAAATTTACAAAGGACAATCTTGGTAAGATTCAGTATTGTTTGTTTCATAAATGATTCTACTATGGGAGTATGAAGTGTCATGTTGGGGGGGGCGGGGAGGAAAGTAAAAAGGAATATAAATTGATCTAGAACTTGAGAGTGGCATTTGATTAAGGGAAGGGGTTTTTTAAAGGTTGCCTATCATGGCAGTGGACAAGCATCACATGTGTGAGAGGTTTTGTCATTACAACTGAAACTAATCTCAATTCAAGACAAGGCTGAAACTTGTATCTGGTACTGTACTAGGCAGACCTTACCAGTAATTAAGGGTGATAATGGAGATGAGTAACCAGCATCTTCTAAGAACAATCTCTGCAAGGGAGGACTGGGGTTTTATTATCAACCTTTTCATATTAGCTTCTGTTACTATTTCTTTGAGAGGATCCCTTTATTACTTATTAAAATAAGGAGAGAAAAATAAACTCTCCACAGAAGTTGAATGGAGGGGGGAGAACAAAGAGAGGAGACAATCTCTTCCTTTGTGAATAACCTCTCTGGCTTGCAGCCTTTCACAGGAAAGCACACTGAGTTTGGTAAGGTGGTATCCCTGGTCATCTGACTGTCACTTCAGCCCCTGTTTTCAATTCCAACATGTTTATGCACCCCCTCTCTTCCACATGGAAGAAACAGTGATATTACAACTGTTTATGCAGACTAAAGGCTTCTTAGTGTCTCTTCTTATTCTGAAGACTTGAGATAAATATATTGTAAAACTTTCTGGAAAAAAAATGTTTGTTTTACAAAAACCAGATTTTATTTCACTCCACACTTGCTTTTGGCAAGTGGCCTTTTTCACAGTCTGATTATAGAATGGTAATTAGTATTATTCCTTCTGTCATGTATAGTATATATTCAGAGAAAGGAGGAGAGCAGATATCTGCATTTTACTTTGTTCTTTAAATAGGATGTATTTTGATTTTTTTTTTTTTAGAGTATTTGTCAGACTTCCAAGCAAATAAAAGCTTTCAAAAGGTTTTATAGATCCAGTATGTAATCCCTTTAAGTAACATTAACCTTTGTAATAGTGCATTGTGACAGAAAACATTGAGGTACTCATTTGGAATTGTCCTAATTAGCTACACTTAAAAAGAAAATGCTATGATTGGAAAACAAATCTTCTTCGACCAGAAATTTTTAAAAAGAACATTTGCAATGATATGACACTGAACTGTGCAGGTTTTCAAAATATCTTTTTATTTCAGGGTGGAATTGCTTTTGTTGCTATAAAAGGAGCTTTTAAGGTTTACTTCAAACAGCAGCAATACTTGCGCCAAGCTCACCGCAAAATTTTAAATTATCCTGAGCAAGAAGGAGCATAAGGCTGTGATCTCCAGATGTCATACAGTCTCACCTAACAGGTTTCCATATTGTATTGGTTCCATCGTTACTGCACAGTAGTGGACAATTGTGATAAGTTGCTGCTCCTATTTTTTTTTTCTTTAAATATAATAAAGCAGTCTTTTGTCAGGGTAAATCCTTTCAGCAACCACTGAACCTAAGAATGTGACTTGGCTTTCATTATTTTTGGGTATTTCTGTTGGGCAACAAGCTTCTGAATTATTTTGTTTGAGCCAATATGCTGAATGGAGGAAAAAAAAAAAGCATCAACTACAGAACAAGAACATTTAAATTGTGTAGTTAATGTAGGCTATATCCAAATGCCTTTTCTATATGTGTTTTCATACGCACGCTATCATCCAGTTCAGCATTTCACACAATGAAGGGAATTTTTTTTAGAAAGGAAATAAATGTGAGTCATTACCAAGGAGAAGTAATTGTGGGACATCAGCCAATAAAGATTTCCTTGGTTTTTGCTGGTATCAAACAGGGGGTGTAAAATACTCAAATGACTGGTCACAGAAAACAGAAGATAGATCACTCTCTACAGGACTTGTATGTCAGCTTTAGCCACCTAAGTACTAGGTGTTGAAATTAGCATGGCTTTCAGGTGACTATTACCGATAATTTTTACTGTCCTGTTGTATCTTCTGCAGTGCCTAGTGTTATTTTCTCATGAGTCTTCTACTGTTTTGTAACTGGTGCTGGATAGCATTTTTTTTCCTCCATGGTAAACTAATTACATGGGGGGAAGTAAATTTCAGTTGCTTATTTTGTAGTTAAGTGTTAGAGCCCTTGTTCAGTTTTCATGTTCCTTTTGATTGTGTAAAGATCCATACAAATACAAAGAGCAGTAAAAGTGTGAGGAAGCAACATTGGACACTAAAGCTACATTTAAACTGACAGATTAGGGCATCCTTCTAAACTTCCAGACCTGGGTGCATAACTCGGCTCTGGTACCAGGACTAGGCTCTCTTCTGCCCATACCAGCTCTAGTGGAAGGATTCTAGTGGAAGGATTGGCTGGAACGGGGTGACACTACACTTTGGGTACCTAACCTGAGCATGGTACATACCAGCAGGCTAGACACTCTTAAGACAACTTGGCTCCATTCTGTAAAGGACTAAAGGATAAATCTTAAATGTGTAATAAACTAAGTTTGTTTATACAGTAAGCTTTACTGTTATAATATGTTCAAAGTAGCCAGCTAAGGGATACATTAGTACTTCAGTTATTTGATGTATTTATAAACTTCGTTTTGATGGAAGTTAACTGTTTTGTGAAGTTAAATTTTGACAAACATAATATGGCCATTTAATAGTCATACCACACCTAACCTAGATTTAGTACTTTAAGTTTTCTCTTAACAACAATTTATTTGTTTTTCTCAAAGTTGTTTGGTTTTTTTTCCTTATTCATATTAGTATGTCAAATGCATGGAGAAAAGTTTAAAAAAATCTTTTAGTGGAAGTATTCATAAGTAAATATTTCTTTTTACCAGAAATGAAGTAAATGCAGAATGGACTTCATATTTGACTGCAATAATGTATGTTAAAGAAATTCAAAATATGGTACCTTTTCTATAGTATGTTTCTCTTAATTACTGAGATGTAATATTTTAGAACTGTACAAAAGTGTATATAATGGCCAACTAGTATTCAAAAACTATACAGGTATTGAAAATTATACATTCAATCAGTATCAAATACTTTTGAGGTTCTTGCTGTAACTGAAGAATTACTATAATCTTGTAAGTCTGCTGATTATATTTGTCTTAGTGGGATCACTTTTATATAGAACTCTAAATAGAGTAGCAACTTCTGAAAGTTGCTGCTTTCTGTAAGATAGTCTTGAAACAATATAATACATATTTCTTACAGAATTCCTCATTTCGAGAAAACAGCTTTTCAGTGGTCTTCACTGTATATATTTCCAACCAATTTATTACTGTTTTTTAAAGTCTCATGAAGAATTGAATGATGCAAATTAGTGGGTTTGAAACTTGTTCCATGGGAAAGCTCATTGTCTTCTCTGGAAGTTAAAAGTATTGTAAAAATACAATTATAAAAATACTGCGTGGATTATAAAATGATTTCACCTGAGTGGCAGAAGGTCATTACTCTGTTGTAAATCTTGTTTTTAAGTATTGCAAATTATAGTTATGTTGAATTAGGTTGAATAAATATTTTTTACACTCCCTAGTGTATTTTGTCAGTTAAACAAAAGCCTGTAGCAAAACTTATAAATTAAAAATGTTTTTTGTTTTAATGCACATCTAAGGATTTATATAATCAATTTTAAGTTGATAGCCTGAAGAAGCATCTTGGGAATGAAGGAAAAATTACTGTAAGACTTTAAACTTACATTTACTTTTTTTTGTTCTTTTTCTCTCTAATGATCAATAAATGATGTAGGGGAATGCATTTCTCAAACATGTAAAGCAAAAGAATTGTTGGAACTCAAGCAACTTCTTGTAATACAGAACAGGGGTTGGGAGTTACTATGTATCTCTGGGTTGGCTGATGTGCAGCATTTATTTGGGGAATACACTGATCCTTCTTCATTGAGACAGATAATACTGGCTGTAGGAAGTATTTTTTCCACTGATGGCTAATTTATGCCCCATTACTTTCAGAACAAGGAATATGAAATGTTATCTAGCATTTCTTAGTGTACTTTCTTATCTGTAACTCGGTTTCTCTTCGCCTTCCATTACATCAGCATAAAGGCACAAATTACCTGAGCTGTGATTATGTAAATACGTAGGAGATGCTTTTCCCCTTCTCTCTCCCCTCCAGCTTAAACTCATAGATTTAAATGGAGCCCTACTATACTTACACTATTTTTTGTTGGAATGGTGGTTCTTTCCCTCATCCTTTTTCCCCTGCAAAAGCTTTTCTTTGTAACAATTTGCATGAGTTGCCTGGTTTGAAGTATATTAATTCCCTCCTCATCTGGAGTTGTTTCTCAAAGATTACCTGTCTCCCTTGGTTATAAGAGAAGGATCCAACTGTGTAGCTGTTTAAGGCCTCATCAGCATTTAGAGTAGTTCTGTGCTTGTAAGAAAAGAGATGCTTAGGTATTATGACTTTAGTCAGAATTAACTATTTTAATTGAGGACACAATTTTTACTAGAATTTCAGTGGCATGATGTTTATCCTCACACCTGTGACGATTCCCCTTTTTTAAATGCATACTGTGGAACTTGGGCAAATTTATGGAGTAGGTGTTTGAGGTTGTTTTTACTAGCTGCTGCTTAGAAAAGTTTTTAGCCACAGACAAGTATGTCTCTGTTTGCATAGTGGTTTTTACTGATGGAGAGAACTCGGAGAAGTAGAAATACAAAGGTCATAGATCCATTTACTGTTGCACCAGTATCTTGCTTTTGGAACCCTCTATTTCTTGTTCTATGTCCATGCCACTTTCTATTGGGATTTTCTTTTTTTGAAAAACGAGGATGAAATTTGTTTAATGCATCACTGAGTACAGTCATGTTATCTGTTCTTGTAAGAAATGCTGTGCTAACAATTCCTGCTTCCCATTTTAAAGTACAAATGCCAGTTTCACTAACAAGTCTGGGTTTGGAATTATTTTCTAGTAGGCAACTGCTGCTGAAATTTGTGTTGATGTGTTTTTTGGTGGTTGGTTTTGTTTTGTGTTTGTGTTTTTTGGTGGTTGGTTGTTTCTTTTAAAGCATGCTGGGGTGGGGGCTGATAGAGGAAAGCATGAGATAGGATCATAGGTAAAAGCTAGGAAATTCTAAAAAACAGTCTTAGAAGTTGTCCTCTCACTAACAGGCCCCTTCCTCTGCATCCTTGCAAAGTCACTGCTCTGTTCTACATAGTGTGAAACAGAACTTACTATCCAAATGCAAAAAGTAGTTGAGTATTCATTAGTTCTTGTATAGTTTGAGACTAAGTTCTGGTTTTGAAGGGCGATTAAAATGGAAGTGATTCTGTTTTGGCATGTAAGTGTTATTCGTCACCTTAATTTTCCTCCTAATTTTTTTCTCAAAAGACAGGGACACGTGGCTACTCGATTGGGATGGCACTTGTTAGATTGAAAGAAACTTCAAGGAGGCTGACAGTTAGCTAGTGCATTAGCCTGGGAGAGGAACTGTTTATGGAAAGCAGTCTTTATCCTGAATTTAAGAAGTTTTTATTAATTCCAGTATTTTTGTGTGTGTGTATAAATAAAAAAATTGTACTAAAAGTTTTCTTGGCTATAGATAAGTACATACATGTAAATAGCAATATATTGGAAAATGGTTCTTGCTAGGACTGAGGCAACAGTTTAATCCGTCACACTACTACACACTGTCAGGATCAGTTCTACTTACAGTTTTGTCAACTAAATAGAATTTGATGCAGGCAGTATTTAAGATTACCTAAAAACATTAAGGCTGTGCAGTGTTAATTATCTACTTTCTTCACTAATCCAAATGGCTTAATTTCTTTTCAGTTTAACATTTGAGGAATTCAGCTGTTGCCATCTTGCTTACTTTTAGCTCCATTTCCCTAAACTGAGACTTTGACTCTTCATTTACCATGACTCATTGACAGCTTATTCCTACTGTTTCTACCTGGGTTTTCTGGGGGGAAAAAACTTGAAGTGCTTCAAGAAATCACACATAATCTTTGATATTTAACTTAATGATGTAAGTAAGTATTCTTCTTGTATGTACTCGGAATATACCACTGATGAACTGGCAGTGCATCGTCCTCCTTGTCCTCTCAGCCTCTCAGTACCTGAACTACCATCTTCTAACCCTGCTGACTGAAAAGGCACGTCTTCTCCCACTAGTGTCTCACACTTGCTGTGATTTAGGGAAAGATTCTCACTTTAATATTTTAAAATAAATTCCAGCATAATTGGGGAAATCAGAAGCCAGTTTTCCTTAATGAGTTGGTTCAATTCTTGTAGGCACTGATGCCAAGACTTCTTTCTTCATTGCTGTTTAGCAAGTTGCTCTGTTGGAATGAGCTGTAAAACTAGAAGTATTTGCACCGAAGTTTGCGCAGAATTTCAACCATTCAAATTCTTTCTGCTTTACTAATTTATAGAAGTTGAGTAGGCTTTAATTCATTTCAAGGCCTTATTCAACAGCTTGAGTAATATAGCTCACTTTCCAGAAAGGCAACAGTCACAAGATGTGTGCGCAAAGAGAATATTACTGCGAGTGAAAAAAAAATCCTGTTCTGTAAACAGGGATGAACTATCTCCATTAGATCACGCATGGCCCCTATACCTCAAGAAGGTTTGAAGATCTGTGGTCTCTTTGTCCATTCTTGCCAGTTAGTTATTCACATGCTCTGGATATTTAATTGCTTTTGCACCTCAATATTGTGAGCATAAAGCTGTTATTTCTGGTTGTACTATACTAAGTTGTTCAGTAGAAAAATTCCATTCCAGAACCACTAAAAGCAAATAGCAGATGTGACTTGAAACTGCCTCAACTAAACAGCTCAGCAGCACCTGTCAAAACATATCTTGCAGGCACCTCATTTAATGCTGGATGACTAAGCCATGGAAAAGCAATTGCCTTAGCAGTGGGCCTCCATAGGAAGTACTATGCTTATTTAAAAAAAAAAAAAAAATTATGCAACTTCTAGCTTCAGACCACTCTGTGATACAGCATGCACAGCTTAATGTTTTGGGTATTTTATATTTTTCAATTGTTCCTGCACTCTTACTACAATGCTGTAAGACTTAGCTGCAGCTAATGGGAGCTGATAAAGGAACATGCTGATCTGAGTATTTACTGTATGTCTAAGGACTACTTTGAGTAATTGCCATTTCGCTGCCATGAACCATTACAAGAAGCTAATACCCCTACTCACTACCTCTGGAAGAGCTTCCGCCTACCAGTTTTCCAGATACTTCTCATGCATAGAAGATATAATATGTAAGATAGCACAGAATCAAAAATGTTTCTATTTTGATGAAAATCAAGAGTGGTTTTTGTTTTTTCTGCAGCAAAATGCTGGCTGGTTCAGAAGTATTTGACTAACTTGATAGAAAAAAGTCTCTACCACCTTACCACCTGTGCATAGTTCTAGGTTAAGATCCCATGGGTAATTCTAAGTTTGTTACTAGTCAGTTTGCAGCATTACTCTTGCATGAGCTGCTTGCATTGCTCTGTTTCAAACAAGAAGACTACAGTGCAGGAGCAAAGTTCTGCTTCTCCAGTATATTTGCACTTCAGCTTCAGGGATTTTTTTTTAATCCAAGACAGATGTTGGTTAAATATACATAACATTATAATAACTCCCTCTGGATGAGAAGCACTGCAGAAGCTTTATGGAATGCAAGTTACATGATGAAAGCCTTTGGGAGAGCAGAGGATTGAAGGAATAAAAACTTACTTGAAGATTGTTTCAGAGGTAGAAAAAAATGCCATTTTGACATACCGAATCTGAGACTTGGACCAAATTCCCTCAGTACCAAAGTATGAATGGCTAGTGGGATTTCTCATAACCAACACAATAGCAATTCTTTTGACTGCTGAGAGGGGCATAGAAAATTGTTGCTAACCTATAAGGTTTGTCAAACAAAGTTTCATCTTTTTCTTAAATTCTCTGGTACCTTTTAAATGCAAAGCAATGTTTTTCTGTTCTGTCAGTGGTTTCTTTTGAAAAAGCAACAGTATCTTTTAACTGCAGGGTTCTCTAACCCAGTGTGTTGTTAAATTTCAAGGTACTATAAAAATGAAAGTGTTTTCCACTGAGCATAAATTAAATACTATGCAATGCAGCTGACCATCCCACATTACTAAGTGCTGTCTCCTATCGCAGACACAGAATTGTGCTATGTATTTAAGTCACATGCCATCTTACTGGTAACTAGGCTGCTTTTCCCATCTCATTTCAAAGATGAACAAAAATGCAAACTAATCTAAGGAGTAAATTCACAAGTGATTTCAAAAGTACAGGTGCTTGCATTTGTTTGTTCAGCTCTAGATTCTTTATGAACAGAGTTGTTCTATCATCTTCCTTTCTAAAGGGGCTCAAAAGTGAACTCTGGTTAATAGGTGGTGAGACTCATTACACAAATTTATTTTTTTAAAATGCATTTATAACATTTACGTGTAGCTACTTATATGCCAAATGACAGAAAATATATGCGTATTTCTTGAGCCTTCAGGTCTTAAGCTATTTTGGATAGAGTTGGAGTAGGTGATCACATAACATTCCTCTCACCAACTCCTGCTCAAAGCATTTCAGTTCTTGTTGAGCTAAATCACATACACTATGTATTGGAATCCCTTCATGTAACACTTAAGAGTAGAGTCATTAGCAGCCCACAGAATTCTTTTGTCCTAATCTACAGATTAGGACCAAGAAAAACATAAAACTGCTTTACTAGTGGCATCTGTGGAGATATTTTAGAGACCATTCCAGCAACACACCATGGAAATTGTCCCAGATGTCAGGGATCATCTTGTCTTCTTAAAAATCTGAGCGTCATGGGACCTTTCTTGACCAAGCATGAATCTTGAGTACATCCTCTGCAAAGGTCAATACCATGTGGCTTGTACCACTGACCTCTCTGTGCCTCAGTCTTTTTAACTAAGTACCAAGATAGGGAAAAGTCCCTGTGTCAAAAACTGCAATTGCAGATGATAGTGTAATTATAGGAGGTTGTTGGGAAACGATACAGCTTACACCTCCCAAAACTGTGTGAGATGTATTAACTTTACTAGCTGCTTACTGTCAAAACGGTGGCCAAAGTCCTTCTTTATTGCAGCTGGCATTCAGTTGTTATATAAGTAACTATTTGCAAACCTGCAGTTGACAAGCAGAATGTATCTTCCATAGTTATCCTATTTGTCCTTGTTACCACATTAAGGGAGGTTTATGGGGTTTAATTAGAGTGTGTCATCATTGAGGAATACAACCATTTATGGCATCCACATATGAAGAGTTTAAAGAAAGTCAAAACAAATCATTATGTATAATAAACTGGACACCTTCAAAAGCCTGTTAGGAGGTCAGCTTTAGAAGCCTCATTACAGGGTAATTAGTTGCATCTGGATATTCCTCAGAAACAAATTAACAAAGCATTTTAAAAAGCAGTGCATAAGACTTGAATTCATCCCTTTTGGCAGCTGCATAATCATCATCTGGGAAGCCAGGTAATCCTTTTCTTGCATCTAAAATACGTTCTTGTGAATGGCAGCTGCTGAGGCAATGTTAAAACATGTTTACGTACATAGGAACATGACCAAGAGAAACTGAGTATTTATACATCAGCCATGATGTGCAGCTTGGATGGATAGTTTTGGTTTGGTTCTGTTCTGCTTTTAAAAGAACAAGGCTTATGATATTGTGCATCACGGGAAAGGCGCAAAAGGCATAAGCAAGCTGAATTCAGTATGTGGCAGTTCTGCCTCAGTCAGAAAGCAAATAATTACACTGAAATGTAATTAGGATAAATCAAATATGCACCACAGTTATATGGCACGTGGTAAGCAGACTCCAAAAGTGAGTGGTATATTTTTGCATCCTAGCGTTTCCTGTATTCCCAAAGCAAATTCTTTCCTTATTATTGCATTTTTGAGATGTAATTAGATGGCCTCAAAATATATTTTTTTTCTGTAACAACCTGTTTTTGAAAGTCAAGTCTCTTCCTTTAGTAATTGATTTGTGGAGGAACTGAACAGTATCACCATCAAAATACAGTAACAAGACTTAACGTTCCCTGTCTAATAGGTAAGGAAGCAGAAGGATGGGGAGAGTGTACAATGAAGTTAAATTCTAGTACTGTTAACAGGTAAACTTGGTGCTTTGTGTTGAGTAGTGCATATAGTTCATTTTGTCTTTTCAAATATATTGGCATTAAAAAAAGAAACATCTAATCAGTTTATACCACCCTCCCATGCACACGCACAAAACAAAACCTGCCTTTTTTCTCAATAGTGATACCAAAACAAAAGCGAGATACTAGAGTGGCAGCCTACTGTATTGGCCATCCTGCCCATCAAACACTGTTCTGCATCTTGTGCAGGGGTCTCACCTGGTTGGAGATAGCAGTACATGCTGAAAGGCTAGAGGATGTGAAGGATCACTTGAAACAAAATTAGCTAGTGACTGAAGTGTGAGGGATGCTACAGGCAATGACTGCAGGGTCACTTGTATCTGCACAATCTGATTTTTTCATTCCTAGAAGTCCTACAAATTCCCTCTTCTGTCTATAGAAACAAAGCAACCACTTGACAACATAAACTGTCACTCCCAATGGAGGAATGGGGTTTCTTGAGCATATTTGACAAATTTGTGACAGCTGGATGTTCTTGTAGGTTAAATTTCAGCTGGTTTAAGGTGCAGTTATGCAGCTCAGGTATGGTCTTTGCTCGATGAGCAGATGCACAGAGCAACTTTGTGATGGAATAAGCCATGGATATGCCACCTGGTATTTCAAATTGTACTGTACCTTGACCTTTCCTACTTTACCCATGATTGCTGGATGCTAGTGGGATTCTTTTGGGTGAGATCCTGATGTTCCTGCCTTCAGGCTCAGTTGCCTCCACAGGAAGCATCTGCAGTCCACAGCAGATGCCTGTGTCCTGGGGCCTGACCACCACTTGTTGCTAACAGCTCATCCAGGCAGCAGGGGTAACCTGCTCCCAGCTCAAGTGGCAGGACAGGTATAAGGACTGCTGGGAAAAGCTCGGAGTTGGGCTGAGACCCTCTTTCCCGTACTCTTATTTAACAATACGTAGAAAAAAGGGATCTGCAGACCTGAGATGATGCCAGCTTACTGCATACCTGAACCAGGGGTCCGTTCTTGGGGCACTGGGCAACAAGACAGCTTTGGGCTGACCTGAAAGTAATTACTTCATACTGGAGCCAGGCTGGCAGAATAGTACCTCTCTCTTCCTCTGGGAGGGAAGCCAAGTCCAGTTCTCCTAGGTCATAGGAAAGGCCTATGAGTCAAAGGCATAAAGGGCACAGTGTGCCCTCTGCCATCACTGTACAGTAAAAGCACAGCCTAAATGCAGATAGCTGAGTTAGCTGTTACTTGCTTCAAGTAAGGATGAGGTTGAGACTAATGTGCTCTATTGAACAAGCTTCATGCACTTTTTTTTTTCCCCAGCTGGTACAATATTTTTATTTAAAAATCCTCTTTAGTGGTGCATTATAAGGCTCTGGCACCAAAATGCAGACAGACCACAATACAACAACTTTAGAGAGGCCAGGTTAGCCTCAGAGTCTGCAAATTAACAAATAATATAAATGAGATCATTGTGGCAGGATTCTGGAACCATACCAACTGCTTGGCAGAGAAGAGATACAGATTTCATATCATGTCTAGAACAAGATCATCCCTCCTTATCACAGCTGTGGTTGCAATGTAAGCCTAGAGCAGATGCTGGAATTCTAAAATTCTGCATTATCTGAAAGCAGATCTAGGCCCCCAGCAAGTAAAATGCTAGGACTTGCCAGCACTTTTTCCTACTGCTGCTGCTACTGCCAGTAGTTACGGTTGTGCTGAAAAGTTACTTTTAAAGGTCAAAGATAGTTGGATATGGATTTGCAATCCTCAACACATGCAGTATTTGAGAAGATGATCTGATCTCATATTCTGGTGCAGTCCTTTTATAGTTAATCTCCCCATTTTCCTACTGTGTAGGAATTGTAGATTTTGGCTAATCCTTCTCGTATGCCTCTGGTGGTTGGAGCTTTTTCCATTGACAGCAGTTCATCAGTACAGCTAAACAAAATCACTGTAAGCTGTCAAACAGAAGACAAATGAGAGCTTACAAAACAGAATACTCGCTGAACTGAGACAAAACTTCCAGCGCCAACAATGATGATGGCGGGAGAGCAGAGACTATCTAGTTATAATTGCCAATTTAGCAACAGCTGAGCCTGTACTTATCTGAATTGGTACTTCTGCTAAATTCATGATGGTTTTTTCCTGTGCTAAGCCTTGACGTTAGCAGACACAATGCAAATGCAGTGTTCCAGGGATAACTCCGCTCTCAAAAAACAGCAGGTGGTTGTTAGTCTGAGGACTGAATGCTAGGGGAAGATTGCTTTTTTCCCCTCACGTGGGCACCTGCTGTTGAGCTGAGATTTTTTTTCATCTCCCTGCAAGCATCCAGCTGATGAGCATGCACTGTATTTTTCAGTAGATGTTTGTAATTGTTCTCAGTTCCAGCCTTTGCCTTTTTTCTAAGTCAAAATATAAATTCACTTTTCTTTTTGTTTAAAACGCTTGTATCATACTCTTGAAGTCCTGTCTAGATAACGGCTTATTTTTGGATTGTACCGTGATTTGTGGGACATAATTGCTGTTTAGCCTGTTGATTTGCTCTCTCGTCAAAAGATGTTTCAAGTTAATGAACAGCATATAAAAGGATATATAAAAATATGCAAGAACAATTTGTCTGAAATAAATTTTGCTCCAGTGCAGTAAAGTGCAGACAAGAGTTCAGTAACAAAACAAATGCGCTTGCCCTTTTAAATGAAAACCAGTGTCTCAGGGGGGTTTATACAACAATAACTCTAATCTAAAAATAATCATCAACTATAACATTAGGCATAGGAAGTCCAAATAAAGATGAGCATGTTTAGTGTATTGATGATGTTAGTATACAACATGGCATACCTAAAACAGAGAATACAGAATCCTGAAATTAAACTTAGACTACTAATTACTAGAATAGGTGATGGCAAGAAACTGGAGTAAGAAACAAATCTTTTCTCCTTTCATGTACAGGTATACTGCTATCCATTTTGGGACAGGAACCTTCTAACAGCCTTCTAACCTGCATTGTGTACAGGAGGAACCGTGTCTCTTCTCCAAGCTGTTATTCTAGTCCCATAAATAGCTTGCTATAAATTATGCCAGAAAAAAATAAAATTGGAGGGATGACACAAAAATAAGCTATACGATACATACAAGGGAGAAAGTTATCTTCAGCTGAAATTTGAAATCTTACAGACCAACATGCCGCATCCTAAAAGGCTTTGACAGGCCTATCATCAGCAAGGGTGTAATTTCCTTTCCCATCATATATTCTCTAAGTCATGCCTGCAGGCCTTTCTTCTTTTAATATGAGTATCATGTTTGGTTTGCAGTTTGGAGATGAGGGAGATCATAGGCGTTCACGCTGCCTGTGGTCTGAGGCATCAATATTTGAACCAGCTTTGACCAAAAATGCTGTGCTTGAGCTCACGTGGTGGGTCCTGACGGAAGAGGTAGGGGCTGGCAGCACCGCTTCTGCTTGGAGTATGTGTGCGTCAGGCAGCAGGAGTGCAAGTCTGTCTGTCAAAAGCCTGACTCAGGCAGCCTTGCAGTCCAGCTTCAAAAGCAGCTGTTCATGTACGTATTTCACTCACATATGTCTAAGTCATATGTTGGGTGTAGATTCACGGCTAATGCTGTTATTCAAATATTGATCTTACTTAAGTAACTTATTAAAATTTAAGGAGACTTTAGATTTACAAGGCTGAATTTGAAAGTGAATGAAGATAGATGCTGGAACAACAGATTCATCTATTCTTTTCATACTTTGTGTAACATTATATTAGACTTCCTATAAATCTGTGTAGGTCAAGGGCATGGCTTTAATTGAGCCAGTGTAATGGCTTGTACTGTCCTTCTGGGCAGGAGTTGTGTCAGTTCCCCACTCCCAACTCCTGACTGGCCGAACAGCATGAGGTGGCTGGCTGTGAAGGAAGATGGAGATAGGCACCTGCTCCTTTCAAGACAGCCATGAGACTGATGCTGTCATCTCATAAAACTCACCTTAAGACTCACCCCCATACGCTACATGAATTCACCTTTTTCTTTGCTGCTAGATTTAGATAATTTATTACAGCTCTGTGTATGTGAATCTGACCTGTTCTCCATGGAAGGCTGTAGCAGAGAGGGTTGGAAGAACAGAGCTTAGCAAGGAAGCTTTAGCTTTCTCAGTCTTGCTCTTTAATATGCAAGTAACATCACTTCAGACTTGCATCACGGTGGTTAGTAGGCATAAGTAGGTCTAAGGCCGTTCAAGCTGACAAATGTCTGACTCATCTCTCCTCTGTATTGGGGTGATACGCATTCTGCATTAGCTGAGGTCTTTGAAATAAAAAACTGACAAAGGAAAGACAAAAGAGAATTTAACAAAATGTCATAATTAATTCAACCACATTTTAAATCAACTGCAATGTTATTCAATTTTGGTGAATGGGAAATTAAATAATTCAAAATATTTCAAATCTCACAGAGCAATTATTCAATTGAAAGCTCAAAAGTTCAGATCAATCTTCAGAGGGGTGTATTTCTAATGGACAGGACTTCTCTCAAGCCAAGAACATGCATTATCTCTGCAATGTTTTCAAGCTTACAGCTCTGGAGAGTACAATTTATTCATCTGTCAGATTTTATGCACTTCTTGCCAGGGTATCATTTATATCTTATTTCTCCAAATGAGAAAAAAAATATTTTTTGAAAGAGAGAGCAAGCAGAATAAAGCCTTTAAATACAAATCAGCTGATTCAGAGTCCCTTCTCCATTTTCTATCATCTCCTTCAACCACATTGCCTTGTATTTACCCTTAAGTTAAACCAGTCAGATGAGCTTTTGCTAGCTCTCTGTGACAGAATTACAGAAAACAGGATAAGCAGTTTATCCTTTCAATGTGCAAACCAGACATCTCTTCCAAGCAGGTGTATTAGTGAGCCACCACAGCCAGGCGCAGCCCAGGGATGTTCACAACCAGCAGTAAGCCTGACTCGGGGTAAAAGGAAGCTCCTGCTACACAGCAAAGAACAGAGAAAGGGGCAGACAATTCCCATATTGCTGTGTAATTGTTCTTCATTCACTGTGCAAAGTATGCAGTTAATTAGTTACTACTGCTGGCAAAGCAATTTCTCTTCTTGTGCTATGTAATGAAGGCTCATTTTGCTCTTCTTTCCCCAGCACTCACATGCCTGCCCATACCCACATGTACGCAGGGTTTCCCCAGACTAGAACCTCTAGGGACAAGAGGAGACTATTAGTACAAACTTTTGGAAGGCTAATGTGCAGGATCCTTTCTGTTCAAGGGTAAGTTACAGAGCTCTGCAAGGAAATGTTTCTTTCTCCTCCACTCCCACCTGAGACAGGAAGGCTGCTACTGCCACCAAGTTGCTTGATAGTTCCTTTAATAAGACCATGTTTCCAATTGCTAAGAACCTTATCAAACTTTAAACACCATGCTAATGTGGCCCACAGTGAGTAACTATGGAAGATTTCTTCTGTGATAGTTTAGTTACTTAATGGGAAATTGTGGCAGGTCTCTGACAGTCTCAAAGTTTGAAGCAGGGAATTGAAAATTAGGTGGTAGGAAGTTCAGATTGGTGGTTGAGGTGCTGGCTTTTGTGACTTGTATGAAGAATCTTCCCAAACACCTTGAAAATTTGAAGGTTGACGCTGCTCAGCTGGGGTTTGATGAAACCGAACTGTAATTTCCCAAGCACCTTACCACTACCTGCAGTGCTGTATAGCTGGACCTGAAAGCAGAAAGCCTGTCCTCCAGAGCTCTCAATTAGTTCCCTGCTTAGCCTATCCTACACAAAGGCAAAAGATAAAAATGTGGATTCAGCAACAGGTGTAGTGAATGAAGGACAAGGAGGTTGGGGACTGAGCAGTCATTGAGAAAAATGGGTAAAAGAGATTGTGGGCGTTAATCTGTGACGCAGAGCCCAGGAGCTGCAGAAGGCCTCAGGCTGCAGGGAGCTGTGGATCACAGATTGTGTGAAGGAGGCAGGTGACAAACGGGTGAGGAGATAGAGGAGGACTGAGATGGGCCAGCAGAGAAGGATGTGGATCCAGAGATGAGGAGGGGATGGTCAGGAAGAAGACACAGAGGTTGTCACCATCAGAGGCTGGAGCAGAGTGCATGCCTCAGCTCCTTTGCTGCTCTCCAGCACCTGGAAATGCCAGTGACATGGGCTTATCGCACACACACGTCCTCACTGCTGGCACATCCAGCACGTGACAGATCCTGTGGCTCTCTCCCACGAGATAACACGTGTCCATGTCACTAAGGTAACATATAATGAAAGCTTCTCCCCCCCCCTTTCAGTTTCCCTCTTCTTTTGCTGCAACACTTGGCAATTACACCCCCAAGTCTGTGCTACCAGCACTTTACTGTCAAGCCCCCCCGTTATGTCAAATGCTAGGAAATACCAGAACCACCGTGGCCCATGCAACCTTATTTCTGCCCTCTGTTGCGAAAGGATTTGTCCATGAGTGGCCATTCTCTCTTTTCCACAGCACCCTGCCTGCCACTCTCTGAAACTTGCTCTGAAGGCGATATTGCTATTTTCCTGCGTTTCGCAGTGGTGCCTGTTGTTACAGTGCTAAGCACTCCACAAGTACAACCTTCCCCAGAGCTGGGTGGGAAGCGGGCAGCACCAGGGGTCTGCAGTACCGACGAATTTAAACAATCTCACTTATAATGTTCGTGACTTATATAATTTTTTTCCTCAGAGTAACAGGCATCGTGTCAAGTCTCATGTTCAACGCACGGCGAAGCCGCAGCTCCACTTGCTGCACTCACTGCTGCTGCAAATTAACTCCCTGTTAATTCATGCTCACACTCCCACCCCCTAAAAAAAAAAAAAAAAAAAAAAAAAAAAAAAAAAAGAGGCAGCTGTGAGATAAAACAGAGCCTGCAGCACCCCACCACCCGCAAAAGCCCAGCCACAGCCCGCCGGCCTCCAGCCCTGCCATATTGCCCCGCGTATCCCCCACCTACTGCGGCAGCAGGGCAGGCGACGACCCCCGGCCCCGGCTCCCAAACGGACCCCAGTCAGCGGCCCGACCGCCATTCTCCACCCCATTCCCCTCACCGAACCCTCTCTCATCACGCCCCGGGACCCCCGCCCACCGCCCCCACCCGCCACAAGCCTGGTCCCTCTCACCGCCTCACGGCGCCTCAGCATGGCGGCACCTCCCCGCGGCTGGTCGCTGCGGGCCCGGCGGCGGCAGCCCCCTTCCCGCCCCCTCCGCCTGGCCCTCGGGCGAGACGGAGGGGGCGGGAAGGGGGCTGCCGCCGCCGGGCCCCCTCCGCTTGCGGGCGGCAGCAAATGGCGGAGGCAAGAAGGGAGCCCCCGGGGCCAACCCCGCAGGCGTCGCCGACTCGGGACGCGATCGGTTTTTGGGACACTAAGAAGATGCTAAACTTGTGAAGATAAAAGACTTCACGCAGTCTTTCTCCTTTTAAAATACACACCTGGGCCATTTCTGCGCTTTTAAAGGTGATTTATTGTTCTATTTATATTTTTATCTTTAGAATCGTACAAACACGGTTTTCCTCAGCGGAACAAAGAAAATCATTTTCATGCATAAAGATGAGATGCACAACTCTTCACATTGTTATAGGGAATAACAGCAAATGTTGTGTCCTGTAGCACCAAGAAGAATTTTAATTACAGGGTGAAGGAAAGACACCGCAAAAGCTTCTTGTTTCATGGTGAATCTTTTAAGCTGACATTTTTATTCTGAAGTATATGCCGTTTTCCACACAATGAAAATTAAACTTTATATTAAAAAAATTAAAATATACCTGTTTAAAAAACTTGACACTTTCTACAAATTAAGCTAAGAAATTTGATTTCTTCTCTTGCATAGCAAGTTTTCTTTAAACTTTGAAACAGGTAAGAAAACCTTAAAAAAACAAAAATCACTTCTTTCTTTCCTGGTCTTCCCTTACCCCAACCCAGTCAAACTGTAGGAAGTAATTATTGAATATGCATGACTACATCATGAACCTGAAACTTCCTCTGCAAATTAAGCATACAATCCTACCCTTAAATTTTTAACTGTAAAAATGGCACTAAAGAGTTCAGTATTTACTGTCAATGAAGTCACTTCTACTTGACTTTCCAGGTCAAAAATATTTTGGTAAGTGCCAGCTCTAAAAGACAACAAAGGACAAAAAAAAAAAAAAAAAAAAAAAAAAAATCGAACTTCAGGTCTTTCACTCTCTTGCATCACCATAAATAAAACACCCAGTTCTGTTGTTCATTCCAAAGATGAGTGACTAGATGTGAACAGGTAATTTCACATACATATGCACAGCCATTACCTGGAGGCACAGGTAACTGGTTGGAAATAGCACTAATTAGCACACTATAAATATTGCAAAAGAGGAGATAAAATTAAACTACCTTTCCAACAAGAAAAAGGTACTAACATTTAATATTAAATTGAAGCAAAGGAAAGACCTGTTGCACAAGGAGATTTGATATGATGTAGCTGCTGCTCAAGAACAGAACTTCACTATTTGCCCAAGGTATCCGAGATTGCAAGGGGCCAACAAAGACAGGATTGCTCTCCTCTCCTGACACCTTTAGCTATTCATACTTTCAGGACCAGGAAGAAACCTTACGAATTCCGCTTTTGATATCGACAAGCTGCTGTCGGTTTGTGGATACTGTAGTGCTATCCAGTCTCATTACATCTCTCCAAATTCTGCA
Organism: Harpia harpyja; assembly: GCF_026419915.1. Lineage (NCBI taxonomy): Eukaryota > Metazoa > Chordata > Aves > Accipitriformes > Accipitridae > Harpia > Harpia harpyja. The sequence goes on along the minus strand of NC_068949.1, from coordinate 28,672,075 downwards.
ATCTGTCCTGCAACACCAGTCTACCAGGACTGCACACTTTACTGCCAGTACATTTCTGGTATTACTTATGAGGGCACCTCAGCATGTTCAATGAACCAGAAATTACCAACAGAATAAATAAATAGTTTAAGCTTACTGATTGTGCTATCCCTTATAGTCTTAATCATACACATAAATCTATACTCAGTTTCGATTTTGTGTTGCAGTCCATTTTCTGAACAATTGCCTCTTCCTGAGCTGCTGGACAACCAGGGCTACTGAATCTTTCCACACGGTTTTGAGATGTATTATTGACTTTAGCTTAAGAAAAAGTGATAGATTAATTACATTGCAAATGCATACTTTACAAACGTAGATACACATTATCTTGGCATTTATCTTTTTGCTTGCATGGTGTATGGTGACTCCTGGGGAATAGCAAGGCAGCTCCTCTGGCATCTTTGGAACAGATCTCTGTCACAGAAGATCTCTCTTTAAAAGCATCGCCAAATTAAAGTTCAGTCCAACAAGCTATGAAATGATAGGACTCTGTTTATTTCTATAAAATCTGGATCTCAAATTAAAGAAAAAATATGAATGTTAAAGTCTTCCAGGACTATTAAGCTATTCCAACAGTACTTAAAATAATTTTAAATGACTAGTCAGAGTTTATGCCAAAACCATTGTTAAGATGAACATATTTTATAATCTAGGGCTATCAATATACTACAAGGCAACACATTTACTCCAGCTGTCAGGCCAGCTTAAGTATTTAGTTATTAATTATCTCAACTACCTTTTTTTTTTGGTCTGTTTGGTAGAGGATGTAGACCTAATAAAATTAATGAGAGATTCTGCTACTTTTATTCTGTTGCTTTCAAAGCTCAGAGAAACTTCGACTGTTCAGACACTACAAGTTGTCCTGAAAATAAGGTCTTGTATTCACTCTCAATTACTCAACTCAACGTTTAAAAAAGCCTATACAGTGCCACAGTTGTGCACTGGTAGTTTACAGACATAACACATGACGCCTTTTCACAGGAATTTATAATCTATACACAATGACATGACAGATAGACATGATTATCAGACAAGAAGTGCAAAATGGCATGCAACTAGTTGCTTTCAACTTATATGCATTATCTTGCATTTCAACATTATTTTTATTAAGTGGCTCATAGTGTGGGCAAGCACCCCAGCTCACACATTTTGTATACACTGAACTTAATACAATCTTTTGTATTTTCACATTCATAACATCATTAAAGATTACTGACATTTAAATTCAAGTAGAAAATCCAAACTACAAGCATTCTTCATATATGCATTCTTCAAGTTACACAAAGCCTACAAGCTATTCCACTCAAATATGCCTACTTCCAGGAAAAGGCTGCATAAGGTACATTAGATTATTCACAGCAATAAAATAATTTTGTGCATACAACAGCAGATCAGTCTCCTGCTGCGGTTGAGTAGCACCTGTTTTCAAATTATTTCTGAAATAGTTCTACTTGCATAAATCTCCCACTTCGCTGAGCTTCAGCAGCAGTCCAGTGTGGTTCTCCAGGCTTAGACATACTGTAGATGTCATCTTTGTATGATTTTATGGGTAAAGCTTGCCAGAATTAGAAGGCAAGTTCTAATCACAGAAAAAAATATCTTAGAACACACATGCAGCCCACACCCGGTGCATGCCAGTGCTAAAGGGACATCAATGACACTTTTGGCTGATGTGACAATGGGAGTATCTGGTCACCCCGCCTTGGTCAGAGACATGACGCAATGCGAGATGAACAGCGAAGTCTCTGCCTTTGAAGATGACACAAAGAGTATCAGAATTAAATGATCAGCTTGTGGAGATGCCAGATCCAGTTATACGTACAGATTCCTGTGTTCCTAAAATACACTTAATGCTGCAGAATTGTCACAATTACTTTCTCTTCCTACAATTTCATCTGGAAATTAATATTTATCAAATCCGTGAACAGGGGAATTATCTGCATAGATTTTTTTCAGATTCCTGAAGCCTCACCCTTAACAGATATGTGCCAGTGAATGATACTGGTATCTCACAGTTGAAACATAGAACTTCACTTGCTGTAAGTAGTCATAAGAAACACTTTTCCCCCCCCAGTACTGCAGAAAGCTTGGAATGCACAAGTATTAGCAGGCTAAAAGTTACTGTAATGACAAAAAGATAAAGTGGGGAAATGTTGAACTGTTTGACAGGTTACTGACCCCAGAGCAGTGATGAGCACCAACCTGTTGTGAAATTCCCTGGCTTTTACACACACGCGCAAATAATCATTTGGGTTGAAACCTGTCCTGCTAAACTTGCTTCATTCCAAAGCAAGCTGGAAAGTTTGAAAAATACCAAGTGAACCATTTTTGAACACTACTGCTGTGAAATGTTTACATATTTCTGGTGTTTTAAACCAGTTCCAAAATTGCCTTATCAAGTGCACCACCTTAATACTATTCAGCAACTTTTTAAGACCCCTGTCTGCTAAAAGCTATCACATCCAAAATTTAGATCTTCAAAGCCCAGTCTCAGCTTTCACTAACATTTGTACACACCCACACTTTCTACATTCGATATCCCAGAATACCATTTTTGCACATGCTCTGAAATTACTCAGCCTTAACCATGCAAAATGCATTAGTATTGATCTCCTACATTTCCCTGGAATTCACAGGCAGGTCTTCTTCTATCTCTCCCATCATAGGAGTCCATCCTTTACAACGGACTTCATACAAAAAGCCTGTTCTTCTAATGCCACAGTTACCAAAAAAATCAACTTCATTTCCATCTTCTATCAGAATTTTCCCCAGCTATTTTTCCCACTTCCCGGGAGGTTAGTAATGTAGCTTGGGGACTTTCTGATTCCCTTACTGTTGAGCCTGTTCTGATTTTGTAGAGTAAGCACTCACCACCAGAGTATGTGCATGTAAAGAGCTCACATGTACCATGGGACACCCAGTTCTGTGTGGGAGGGCTGGAAGGGGGTCCTGAGTTCCAGCTGCTGCTCCAGTGAAAAGTTTACCTATCTTTGGCAGTTGCTAGGAAAGTACCACAATTCCTTGCTCCCCTTCTTGAAAGGGAAGCCGAGCAGGCAGTGAAAAGCTGTAATGGAAAGCTGAAGCAAAAAGAAGCACATCTAACACACAGTATGGTGGTAGCAAATCCTCAGAAGATGCAGGATTTAAGCTTGGATGCCTCTCACGAGTTTCCCACTGGCTAAGCCTAGTCAATTCCTCGCTCAGTGCAACAGCAACCTGAAGTCCACTTGGAGCTTGAAGTCCACTCATCCATTACACCGTCAGTCAAGAACTTTAATTCAGAATTTTGCATTGCACCACTAAAGAGGGAGTCCTAAAAGTTAACAGCAGCAAATGCTTAGCAGTGTGATGTCTACATCCTTTAATGCTGCACTTTTAGTTAATAGCCTTGGGGTAGCTTAGAAATACTAATTCAAGAAGCCATAAATATTTTCAATCTTAAATTCTGTTTAGGTGCTTGAGTTCAAGTAGGTTGGTTTAATTGTGACATTTCCCATTCTGCTGGGCCTTTGACCTTATGCACTTTCTTCCTTTGAATTGCAATTCAGATTTCACATACTATTAGCATTATATTCCACCAACAGCACATACTATAACTTATGAGTATATTCTTTGAATGGTAAACAAGACTCTGAAATGTTTCAAATAAAAGCCTTTCAGCAGAATCTACACAGGCCAGGCTTCTTTTGAAATTACATGAAAGGTAAGAAAGGTGCCTGAGTTTCTGATCTCTTCTGACTTTAAAATAGCACAGAAGTGCCTTGTATGGTGCAGCATGCAGCAACAATATTAAAAACTGACTTGAAAACAGAGTTGGATTTGAGTATCAAATTAGCTAGCAGCTCAAGGGAAGGACCCAGGTGACACTGTAGATGACCATATCAGTTTGATGGTCAGCTATTGAAAAAAATATGGAAAAAACATAAGAAGAAAGATGTAGAAGATAAGGATTTTTCACTTTACAGTGGACCTATAGCAAAAGCATACTAACCAGTTAAATGGTAGAGAGAAGGTAGACTAAAATTCTGCTGACCTTGTGCAGAATGACCTTGTGCAGAATGCTGACCTTGTGACAAGAGCTAGAAAGTAACAAATGAAGTTAAAAAGGTATGTAATGCTTTCTCCACTCACTGTGGAACACATCAATAAGGGCTGTTCACATCCAAGTGCTTAAACAATATTCTGAAAATGCTCAAGCACTTTTTTATGGCTAACAGAAATAGTCTAAGTAAATTTGGATAGCTTGATTTTTTGCAAAAGACAAAGCCAAGGAGTCAAGATTTACACCAATCCCTAACGATTGGGAGTGGAGGAGAAAGAGAGCCCTGATGTTGGGGACAAACAATTTTCCAGGTGGGTTGCAGGCATTTTATTTCTCTGCTGCGAGTACCAACCACTCATTCCAATGCCAGGGACAAAACCTGTCTCTGAACATTGCTAACTGTCAGATATTACTTCAAGGAGCCCCATTAGAACAGCGCCTGCTGACTTGTATATTTACGCTGTCAGAATTCAGAATTGACACTATTTACTGTTCTAAAAATCACACGTTCCTAACCTTTCGAAATGTAATCTTTTGGTGTGCATAAAACAAAGAAAGTGACCAGGGGAAAGCAATTTCTCAAAAGCAACACTGTAAAGCTGCACTAGGCATGACTCACTCTGGCTGCAGCGATGCTCTGAATTTACAATTTCAGATTTGATAATTAAAATCCTGTCTTGTGCAAGTGTTTCTACCTTTGTATTATTAAGTTTTCATACACTCAAGAGAGCAACAGAGGTGGATATACCTAAAAGGTGTGGGATGCCACATGGGGAGGTCCTCTGAAACTTCCCTAGAAGTGACTGGGAACCCTTCTCCAGCAATGCTATTCAGCCTGACTAGTCCAAGCAACTGGATAGCAGAAAATCACAATTAACATATAATAAAACACATGCACAGACTGATAGATGTAACATTACCAGTATGCAAAAAATTAAAATGAAACAAATTAAGAACTCCAAACATTAAATTCAGATTGTTTATTGTAAACAGAATAACTCTAGCACTCTGTCATACTGGCTGTGTCACATGCACCCAATTCCACATCAACTGCTTAAAATAGCACTTGCAAAAATTACAGTTATGTAATAATAATTTATGGTTTCTTACATAAACTAATTAACAAGCACTAAAATTGAATTACAGTGTATTCTAGGTAGTTTTTTATTGCTTGTAGACACTGCAGCTTTGGATCCATTAAAATGAACCCATTAGTATGCCTGAGTTTATCAAAATTTACTGCTATATCAAACTCAGAAACTGTAAAATGCTGGAGAACACTTAAAAGCAATTAAGAGTTGCTGGAAAACTACATGGGTTTCCACATCCAGTCACAGAATTTTGAAATTCTACATTTTTTTCCTCTGGAAAACATTATTTGTGAGCTTGTGTTAAATACACTGCTATTCCAATTTATTTATATAATTCATTAAAATTAGAGTTGATAGTACTTCCATGAATATATATATCTCTCTATTTATTTTTACACATGATAGAAGCCATTTAATTTTATTCACTGTAAGAGTGGTATGTTTAAATACTAAATCCCAAAATATATATTTTTATAATATGTTGTCAAAACTTTTAATATATATAATACAAATACTTTTACTAAAAGAAAACTATAAACAAAAGCAAAATGCAAGAGGGTAAAAAGCCCATTTTTTGTGAAGGATCCATGAAAAATGTGGTGAACAGAGACACCTTTACTGTTTTTGCTCATACTATGTTTGAGCTACAAAAAAATGCTAGCGGCCTTCCTTGGCAACAGGTTACATCACAAACTATCATCAAATTTATTGAAAAGATGTTGAAACGTGCTGTTAACCTTTAAAACAACTTTTAAAGACACTGTATTTATTCAATTAGAAAAGACACTCAGATAAACACAACTTAAGGCCCTTACTCTGTCAAGCACTCATTTAATTTGGCTTCAGAGCCAGTGTAAGAAAGAACATCGATTCAGAGACAAGGACAACCCTATCGAATATACCAGGATTGTGACATCTAACAACAAGTGTGTCACATCAGGGCCTTAGTTTCAGGTTCTTCTACTAAGAAGCAAACTCTCAGTAACACCCCTGATGAGCAGATTTTATACCTTCAGTGCTTTGCATACTCTATCCTGTCTGAATAATTACAATCAATTTTATGCATTAAACAGGTAGGACAACTTAGTAAGAAGGTCCCTTACCTTTTTCTATTTGGGGGCTGTCCCAAGCCTAAGACCACTCTGCAGAAGTCAGAAAACTGGTGAGGGTTAGACACCATATATTGTTTTACCATTTTACTAAATTATGGAATATATATACATATAGTATTTCAGCAAAATTCTTGATCCTTCTGGGTTTTGCGCAGCCTTCTTAAAAGAAGTAGGAACAAACATTTTGTGATGTAACCTGAACCACCACCTGTGCTATAGCAGTACTGCTAACCCCAGTACTGCACTGTCCCAAATGCCTTCCTGAAGGACAAGAAGGACCCACACATGTATCAGAACAATGATGTATCTGATTCATTACAAGGCCCATATTTGACATTCACCTGTTCTTGAGTCAAGAACTAACATGTACTTAAAGTTATTTGCACTAATAAGTACTTTGCTGGACTGAGACCTAACATAACAAATGAAGCAAGACAGACCGAGTTCTCCATCAGTACATGTGCAACTGAGAACAAAAAATGACACCAAATAAAGTATTTTGTATACCAAATGGAAACAATTCACAGTAACACTGAAAAACTGAACAGGATGCTGACAGTATCAAGAGACTAGGACAACACTTTTGATAACAAAAATAAGATGCACTATTAAAGTGTTTCCAGCATTTTACTAGTTTTAATACAAAATGTCCCCAGATTTGTATAGAAAGATTAAAATCATGCCCGTTATCTTCAATTATTCTCATTATGACAATTCTCTCACTACTGTGTTGTCAAATCTCCTTTTCTTTTCCCCCCACTGGTCTTCATAAAACTTAAATAGAAAATATGTTGGTTGCATTAAGGATCAATTAAAAAAGTATCATTCAACACGTCACTTCAAAAAAATGTGAAAGTCTCTATTTTTAAGAAAAGCTGTTGACCCCATCCCAAAAAGGACCTACTTTTCTCACCCCCTCCAGACCCCAATAAGCTAATTATTGGGATACTAAATGGTGTTTTTCAGGAGTAACAAGGATATTTCAAGCAATTTTGTTTGCTCTGGAGGGTTATTTTATCAAAATGAAAATGTGAAGGGATTTACTATTTTAAAAATATACTGCATCTACAAGTTTTTTATTATTATTGTTTCAGTTGATTTTGGTTTTCAACAGGTTGTCTGCAATATAAATGACACATGACCACAACTGATTTTTATATACTCTCTATCCCTAACACACAGCTAATGTAAAATGAACCAAGAAGGAATTTGGGACTTTCATAACGGACAGAACCATTTATCCTAATGATCTTTAATAATTTTGTTCATCATGAAGTCCCCTGAAACCATATCAGTACTGATCATTTGCATTTCTTCATCCATTGGGGTTCTTCACAGTTTTGCAGCCATGAAATTGATATGTGGTTTCACCAGTGGAAAGAGCGGCAGACTGCGCTTGAATTCTGTCATATTTTCAATCACACTTGGCTGCAAAGAAGCGTATGCGAGAAAAAGTCTGCTGAATATCTTTAATCAGAAAAGTGAGAAATTCCTCGCTTTTCATTTTAACTGTTGCTACAGCTACATATAAACACATCTTTCTTGCTCTTTTCTACAATATTAGTGATTCACACTTCATTATTACAGGATCCCCCAAAATATAGTGTCATTTCTTATGAAATAAATGGTTTCATATTTACTGTAGATAATTTAAAACAATAGCTATAATGCAGTAATTGCCTTCCTAATAATGGCAGGAACTTTAGTAAATGCAGAGGTTGTCTTTTCATTTGCAAATTCTACTTCAGAATATCCCACTTATCTTTTGAATATCTGAGGTAAGATCATAAAAACAATGGCAATTCAATGAGCTATTACTTTTAGCTGCAGTAACAAAGTAACTTTTTAATATTTCAGTCATAACGGCTAATATATCCACATATAATTCATACAGAAATTTCCACCCATGGTGATTATTTCACCTGTAAGGACTCAATAAGAACACAGATCTACTACCGCATTGCAAAGTTAATTATCTGTTGGAACAAACTTTACCCTCCTCCTTCAAGAAAATTCATTTAACGTCCAGTAAGGGCCCAGTGCTATCATATCTAACCACACAGTGAAATCTGTAATACTTTTATGAATAGAATTTGTCAAATTGCTTCCTCCACAGTTACTTATTAACAGGAATATGCATTAATATTTTAGGTTTTAAGATAATGACGAGATAGTTGGTTTTGTTGTTGTTGGTTTGGGGTTGGGTTGGTTTTGGTTTTATTTTTTAAACAAAGATGATAAATTTGTTGATGCATATGCATCTTTCTCGTGACACTTGATACATCTGATTATATACAATCAGTATTTTCAGCCAATAACAACCTGTATTTACTCCATAGTGTAGATACGCAGTAGAGTTAACTACTAGTAATAGCTTTCATTTCAATGGAATAGAAGGAACAAAAGCTAACAGGACGGACTATTAAAAAGAAAAAAAAAAAAGGAAAAAAAAAATCAGGAAAAATCCCTGTTGTTACTGAGGATGACAATGCATGTAGAAAAGAGCTGAAATGTCAGCCCCACAACAGCATGAATGTCAAGGAGTTTGTTTCTCCTTATAAACTTATATTTAATGATACTAAACTTCCATATTAAGAATACAGCCTGGGATTTTTTGTGTGTTGTTTCTTTTTACCTGTGGTAGTGGTGGTGCTGGTGCCAGGTTCACATCATTTTGGCATGGAAATTCTCCAACAACAGGGCCTATTTAACATCATCAAAATTAATTCAGGACCATAATTTAATCAGTACCTTTTACATAATAAACTGTTTTCTCTTATAAGACAGGTATCTATATAAAGCACAGGTTATTAATTTTAAAGTATCTCTAAATAAGATTTTCTGAACACTTTGCTTTTACATTCCATAGCTGTCTTTAGAAATACAAAGAGCTTAATCCATGATTTGACTTGAGAACATGTGCTGAGGCAGTTACTTTTATTCATTTTACTTATACATAAAGAGAATGTAGAAATAAAAATTGCTAGTCTACTGATCAATGAATACTTAAAACTGTTTTTCAGTACAAATTATGAGAACAGTAGTAAATGCCAGTGGTATACGCAGCACGAGCAATGTAACAACAGCACATCTTTTAGTAAGGACATGCCTATGGAGGCGTGGGGGTTACTCCATGTACCAAAATTCTGGATAGCAACCCCAACTCTTCCTTGCCTGTCCCCATGCATGCCCTACTCCAGTCCCCCCAAAACTTCTTCCTGCATCCAGTCCACTTGTCCATAAGAACTTCTAGTCTTAAATTCCTTAAACCTCCCTTCTACCTCCATACTCAAATTTCAACCCTAACCTTTACCTTGGGAGTTCAAGTGCTTTCCCCTCCTAAAATCCCAGATCTATACTGCTTCCGATTCTTTTCCACTCTCAGAGAAAATAGTGTGTCTGCCTCCAGGAGGAAGGGTTCCCCCTGAGAAGCTTTTTAGCCTTCCTCTTTTGGTTACCTTCTAGAGGACAGGCACCTGCACTTGAAAGAATGCTTATTTGGACTCATGGGAAATGCATTAAAATCCCCATTTCTCTTTCATGGCAGAAGAGAGGCCACGTGCCAGATTAAATGGTTTAAGACAGGGGAGTATGTGGAGAAAATACCTTGCTATAATCTCTGTAAGAATAACCACTTGTTAGGTTGTCTCCCGTGCTCACCCTTGTCTTGGGAAGATACCATTCCAAGCAAATTCTGCCAATATAGTTACTACACTTTAAAAAGTTCTCTCTAGACAGGAAAAATACTAGAGCTATTTCTACTTAGCAATGATTAGTCATGAAAACTGGAAAGAAGCTTTGAAGCAAGTCTTCCTTACTCAGCTGCAGAGTTACAATTTCCACAGTACCATAAAAATCAATCATTCTGAGACTGGAAGGAGTTTCATGACAGGCGCACAGCCATCTGCTTCTTTCTGTTCCTACACACAAGCCTTTAATATTCTTGACTCTGCAACCAGTTACGTGTTGAAATTTAAGTCCAATATAAACTGGTGAAAAATCCGCACAAAACAACATAGAAGTTTTTCCTCTCAGCTTATTTATATTAACCAGAAACACTTTTAACCTTTTCTTTCTTGAATTCTAAAACAGAACAACACAGTTTACAATGCACAGCTAATCTAGATTATTTGAAAATAAAACTTAAATAAACTTCGACTTTCTCAAGTTTAAATATAATGTTTGACATTCCCAAAGGGTTGGGTTTTTTTGTTTGTTTGTTATTATTATTTTTATTTATTTCCTTTGAGAGTGCTTGAATAAAATTGTGGACATTCATTGCTTGTCAGGGAAAAAAAACAACAACAGAAAAAACCACATTGTATTGATAACTACAAATCCTAATTTTGTTTTTCCCTGTAGGACTATACAGAGTTTTATGTTTGTTTTAAAATATCCTGTTGAAAAAAGAAGCGCTATTTTAAGATATATTGTTCTAATATCAGTATAGTTCAGAATGGCTGAAGAACTTCGTCACAAACATCAATCAGAAAATTTGAAGCAGCCATGTGAAGAAAACCCATAAAAAGAAGTACTTTTTCCTCTGAAAGGTATGTAATCTCCAGAGCTGAGTTTTTCTTATAGTGCATTTATATCATGTAACATGGCTGTCTTTAGACTTGCTTGAACAGGAATTGATTAAATACTATATTCAGCACAACACTTACAGGAATCCATTTCCCTTGCAAGGACGTGTACTGATACCTTGTGTCTTCTGGGAGCGTCTATTGCCAACAGCACCTACAGTAAAAAACATCAAGTCCTTCAGGTGTGGGAAGAACCACTCAGACATTACATTTATAAAACAGTAAAAGAATGAGAGCATTTAAATTTTAATTTAAGCTTTAAAATGAGGGATAAATTTTGGGATGTCCCTTCAAATATTATTAAAAGTCATTCATACAGTACTTTGAATTATTTTAAAATGAATTTAAGAAATTCATGTACTGTTTGGGACTCAGAAAAACTCAAAGTAATAGGAATTTAGCCATTAACTATCATAGTATCAGGAATGTAACCTAAAATCTCTGCAGAATTTTCAATCCCTAGCAGCCTTCTGGAAGTACATCGCACTGAACACAATTATTAAATTCAGCTGGACTAGCTCACCAATCTAGCCAGTTACTTCTGCTCTGGAATACTGATAATCACGTATTGAGCATTAGTGTAAGCAAAATAGTAGAGATTCCTACAAAACCAGAACATGGATACTTATTCAAGTTATAATTTATTAAACAACAGCTACTGAAATTCCATTTACTAAGTTTGTATTTGCTGCATATCTTCACCCATGCTATCATACTATTAAAAACAAAAAACACAAACCAAAGATGTCAGTGTTCACTGTGCCATGTAAATGAGTTTTAAGCATTAAGACTAAATCTCATAAAAATAGACAGTAATGTAAAAATGACCTTGGATAGTGAAAAGGATAAGACAGAGTACAAGAGAAACCATTTTGAAAAACATTGCCTCCCGCCCCCCCCCGCCAAGAGAGAAAAAAAGACGACATAGATGCACACATACCCATGCTTCTTCATAGGCAGAAATTTTTTGATCCAATAGTGAGTTCCAAAGACATACATCTACATTCTTTTTCAAAGTATTCCCTGAGCTATTAGCTGCTCCATAAGTAATAAAACAATATGTACACTTCGCAATATAGTGAATTACTGCCTATAAAATTTGTTACAAAACAGAAGAATGAGGCCCAATTTACTGGGGGGGGCTGTGTGGCACAGATGACCCCTAGTATTTCAACTGCTTATATTGGCTGTCTAGCAACTTCATGCTGAGTTGCAATGTACAATTATGTACATCATTATGCTGTTCCTTTGTTTTGCCTAACTATGACAGGAAGAATAAAAAGTTTTGATTTACAGTGAACAAAGATTTAAAAATATCTGTTTCATTCACAATTCACACACACGAAATAAGCTGAATCATTTACTAGTTGAAGAAAAAAAATAAAACAACAAATTCGCAATTTTGGTCAAGCTTGGTCATAGAGCAGCACATTTTTTATTGATAAAGAAAGGATATATGAGACAAGAGGAGAATAAGAGCTGATAAAGGGAAAAAAACCCAAACCAACACACAAACAAAACCCAATCCTTCTCCACAATTTTTACAGTATGCTAGTTGCCACTAAACTAAGTAAGAATCAGGAAACAAAATTATTATTAAGTTATCTCCATCAATCATATCATCTGCCTAGAACAGGCATAAGTATATGCTTTCATAGTTCACACAAATAACATCCAGTTATATCCTCATCTCTTTCCAAGTAACATTTTAACTACATGACTAACTTACCTTGTAGAACTGTATAATATCATCCTTGGTCAGGGTCTTTAGATAAGCCACTTCAATGTTATCTGCACAACAATAGTAAAAATTAGAACAAGTCTGCAAATCATAGCTAGTTATTAGCACACTACTTATTCAAAGTATATTTCTTTCAAATTCAGATGCTGTAATTGACTGCAAATGATATGCTTTTCATTGTTAACTTGCAAGCTAATACTTGCATCACTAAAAGTGTCACTGGAAGCTTGGCAGAAAATTATACTTCAGTAAATCCATTTGATTGAACTTACTAAAAAATGCATGTTTGAAGAATACTGTTTGCACTGTATGTTATTCAGTAGCTAAAAAAAGATATGCCTGCTTCTGTATATTATCTTCAAATCAATGTTACACATTTCTAATGCAGACTGATTATAGATGGCTTTTATTCACAGTTAGGAAACAGGATGGTAAGATGTGCTTTGGCAGGATGTACTTTTAAACAAATGTAAGGAATGATGCCTACATCATACGTGTTAAGAAATAATCACCTTTAAGATACCTGGGGACAATGTGTCTCAGTAGCTACATCGCTTCATCTAAATTAAATTGTAATGAACTGATCATGTAATATTATTACTGCATAAGCAGGAATGTTTTTTGTTGTAGGCATGCTTGCTTTTCTTAGGGTTAGCCAGATCAAGAAAGAAATGTGTACAAGAGAACAAATATGCAGCTAACAAGTGCGTGAGGCAGGCTGTAAGTAATTAATATGAAGTTCTACCTGGAGGAAATAAAAAACAAACAAACAAACAAACAACAAAACCAACACAGTTTGGAAAATTAGATGACATTTGGGAGAAAATTTTTAAATTAAGTAAAACAGTAGAAGTAGAAATAATAAAAATGTTAAAACCTGAAGAAAAAAACCTTTCACTTCTTAAGGCTGGAATATGAATTTCTGATTTTGACGATTTTAGTCATATTAGAATCATTAATGAAATAAAATTACTAGTGGGTAGTGGGGAATTAAAGACATAAAAGCCAAGGGAAATAATAAGTTGAGAGAGATTTAGATATGAAAGTTATGGCTGCAGCTGGAAGTAAGAAATTCCAGAGAGATAATACAGACCCAAGTATGGTAAAAACAGAAACACTGAAGGCAGAGAAAAATTAAACTGTTTCATCAGACACAAAAAAAAGTACTTGAGGGGACAAGTTTCCACGTCACTCCTTACACTCAGGCATGAAACCTCGTCAGTAGCTCTTACTCTCTCAAGACCAAGCTAGATGACAAAATTCTTCATTATTAAAACAGTTCAGTTAGCCATTGTCAACCAAAAAGACTGTATTTGCTATTGTAGAAGGCCAATACTGTGCATGTAAAGCAGAAGAGAAGTCACAGGATACAGACAAAGTTTTATGGAGGAAGCATATTATGCATAGAAGGTGGAAAATTATAGCTGTGAATAAGAGTCGAGAGATGAAAATGTGAGGAAAAGCTGATCTGTAGCTAAAACTGATTTTTTTTTTTTATGTTAGAAACTGTATTACTAATATACCTCAGTATTTTTGATTAGAAATCTTCAAACGATGAAAAAGGGAAGAATACAACTTAAATACTATGTAGGATCACAATGTAAGTAACTGTCAGTCCATTTTCAGTAATAACACTAGAAGTCGGTTCTCAATTGGTCTTCTACAAGCCTGTAATCTTCAAAGTATCATGGGTGAAAAAAAAAAAAACAAACCCCAAATTAATGTTTCTTCGAGCCTACTCTAAGCTGATACAGGTCACATGTTAGTTAAGATACCGCTGTTGCCTCTGCCATCGCTGCCTTGAAAGAACTGTGCAATGGGAAGAGGAATAGGGTTCACATGAATGTGTGCACTTTCAGGAATGTCAAAGTGTATTTGAATGCATCTCAGTCAAGTATTACAGACATCTGAACATCACAGAAAGAAATTTGAGCTTATGCAACATCAGCATTTGCATTCAAACCACTTCCAATCCTTGACCTACTCTATGTCTCACTGAGCCTTAAGGGAAAGAACAGAAGATCAATGAAGCATTCGCCAACCCCCATCATATAGTGAACATCAGGGAACACATTTATCCTCTATTACTAAAGGCTCCCACAGCAATGAGAGCACAGGCTCCACAAACGAGGTTATTTTCTCAGGGCAGAAGGAAGAAATACAATTTACAGGACACAAATCACCAAGAAATATATTAAATTATGCACAGGCTATGTAAAAGTTTAAGTTGCTCCCAAATTAATATGACACTCAACAGTCACAAGTGTAGCCAAACTACGGCATTCAGTTTTAAAGGAATTATAATTTGTCTTACCTCTGTCAAAGTTATACTGCTGAGAAATTATTTCTCCCCAATATTTAGCACATTCCGCAGACAGCTTCTTTGGTTTGTCTAGGCGACGAATTGCTAAAGCTTGGATGTGTTTTTGGAAGGCCTCTTCTGTCATATCTTCTATGCATTTCTCCATAGTTTTTAAGAATGCTTCAACTCTGCTTTCTAGATAGTGTGGTGGCTTTTCAGATTGGATAATAAATCGCAGTCCTTGTATGCCATTTGCCCGACGTGGACCACTGAACACAATGTAACCTTGGCAAAACAAGAATAGTCACAAATCAAAAGAAGCCCCTTGTTTCAGCATTAAGTTTGCCAAACATGGCATGTTTGACAGGAATGCAATTTTATGAAATAATGCAGGTTTTCAAAATATGCTACTGGTTTGTTTTGTTTTTTTTTTTTTTTTTTTTAAACGTCTTTATTTCACTGAGGTAAATATCAGTTCAGGGGAGGGGTGAGGAGGAGATGAGGCAGACCAAGACAGAACAAAAGGAATTTTGTCATCAGGATTAGGTAACCAGAAATTAAGCTGTACTCTAGTGCTTCATTAGACTCGACATTAGGAACTTATTATTATTTTTTCATAACATCTAATCTGAATTCTCTTTGCTGCAATGTAAAACCACTATTTCTCATCTTATCAATTAGATACAAAGAAAATATTATTTCCTTCCTTTTTGGTGCAGCTTTTACTTATCTGAACAACTAAGCCTCTCTTCCATCTTCTTCCCCTCTTTCAGTAACTAATCTGCACATTTCAGTCTTTCAAATGTTGTTTTATAGCTCTCTAATCATTCCTTGATGCTCATGTCAAAACTGGATACAGTATTTCAAAGTCCTTACCTGAACAATATAGAAGTATTATTGTGTTTGCATCTTGGAAGCTCCCATTTATCTATAAACCAGTGTTTTACACAGCAGCATTACACCACTGATTTATGTTCTACTTCCTATCTACTGTAACCTGTAGATTGTTTTCTACAGAACTGCTACCTAGCCAGTTGCTTCTTAGCTTGTATCTGTGCCATTGATTATTCCTGCCAAACTGTTCCTAACAAATTGCATCTTATCTTCATTCAAGTCATGTTTCCAAAATGTCAAACTAATTTTGAGTTCTATCTTCCCACACACTTGCAGCCTCTCCCAGCTTAGTATTATCTGAAGATTTAGTAAGCATATTCACTCTTCTATCATACAGAGTTTTGACGAAAATACTAAATAGCATTGGATCACAATAGAGCTCTGTAAAACACCATTTTTCAAATGAGCTAATCTATTCTCCAGTCATGACTTTCCAAACAGTCTTGCATCCAAATGTGTAGCACTCCCACCTAGGCGCTCTCTCTAGCTTGTTTGAGAATATTACGTGCCTTTCATACTATCAAGAAAAGACTTAAAACATCACCACTTCCATCCATACAGCCAAACTCTGTTTGTATATAAAAAAAGTTCTGTCAGTTTGACCTGAGTTTGTCCACTAATAGTTTCTCAGTTACCTTCTATGAATTTAGAACTGATTTGATAATTCTAACTCCTGGAAAATATGGAATAAGTTAGCTGACTGATCTGTAATTTCCCTGCTCTTCTCTTTCCTTTTTTAAGGAAACATATAGCATTTACCCGTGTTTATTTTTTCCAGTACCTCAGGTGTCATCCACCAATTCTCAGCTATAAGACTTTTAATTCCAGGATTTCATAATTTTGGTTTTCATTGTGGGTTTGTTTTTTTTTTTTTAATGAATGTAGAGTTCATCATGCCTGAACTCTTTAAAAGCTTCTAATTTACCTGAACAACTTTTAATCTGTTATTTTCCAGTTCAAAGGTAAGCCTTGGACTTTGATCGCCAGTATTTATTTTGGAAATCATCTCGTCACAGTTGACATTTTAAGTGAAAACTAACAAATCCATCCTAAAACATTTTTAGGTGGTGTCCCCCCCCCCTTGACAATTTTTCTCTTCTGCTTTCTTGTACTGCTAAAGCATTTATTGAATGAGTTCTTGTTACTACTTCTACTGTTTAGCAAACTGCTAAATCCTGAACTTCTTTTTCTCTTCACTTTCTCAGAGATCTTATTAACAATTCCATGAAGTGTATTGAATTTTGCTGGTATTTCTACTGTCTTCCCTCCTAAGTCTTGTGAGCTCTATCATTTGGCAGTTACGCAGTGCTGGACACACCCTCACTTGTTCCCCGCCTCCTCTTTAGCCATTACCTCTAACTTCTATACAAAACCTGCCACCAGCATATTCCAAAATCCTGCTAAATAACCTGGGTCCTGCCCTATTTTCAGCAGGTATCTAGATGGTTAAAATCCCTATGATGAATATGGTATGGCTGATTCTACTAGTTGTTCACAAAAAGTCTACTCTTGCCTGATGTCCCTGGTAGTTCATAGGTAGTTCACACTGAGACATTCCCCTGCCTCTCACCTTTGGAAAAACTGTACTCCTCCTCATTAGTATTTCAGTCATGCAAACTGTCACACAGCCTGTCTCTCATTGTTATCCTGGTTTGGAATAACCTTACTAGTTCTCAGTCTTACTGGTTCAGGTAACAATTATTTGTACTTATTGGTGAACAGCCGTGTTCTTAAAAAGCCTGAAATGTATTTAGGTCTTCACCAACATGGCAGCTTACCATTACCCACACAGCAGTATTCCTAAGATAGGGCTTATGAATCATCAAGTACACCTGGAAGTAGGATCACACGCAGAAAAGACCAAACTGATTCTTTAAGAAGATCTAAAATTTAGGAAACTGACCTAATGTCCTTTTGGTAAAAATTCTAGATATGAAGTTTTCTGTACAGTGATCAAACTTTTTTTTTTAAGCCAGAGTTAGTTTCAGATATTTCAGACTTATCTTAAAAATTATGCTTGCTGCTTCTCAATTTAGAGTCTGTGCACAGTAACATTCGAGTCATCATCCGTTAAAATGATTTACATTTACCAAGTGCCCTTTAAATGGCACTCACTAAGCAGGGAAAGAACACCTCATCATGTCTCATGTAAGTGTGTGAGTACGCATGCATGTGTGTATACAGAGACATAATCACTATGGGAAAATTTACCTAATTGTTCCTTGGTGCGCAGAGTATTGAAGCATGGTTCTGAGATAATCTGACAAAAGAGCTCCAAAAACATATTCTCAGAAGTGCTCTGCATGTCTGTCTGGTAATATATTTCAATGCCACAATTGTTATGAACTTCATTTCTCTGTTGATATACAAACCAACCTCCTAAAAGACAAAGTTGAAACATTTAAGTTCATTAAAATGTACATTTTTATTGTCCACAATTAAAAAGATAATGTTCTATCACTTGTGGAATGGAATTATAATAAATGGTTTAGGACTGTTAAAGCAGAATTTCCACTAACAGCATACTCTTCATGAAACAAGTAAAGAAAAGATTATTTTAACACATTGAAATGTCATAGCTTAAGCATATCAACAAGTAAATTGAAACTGGCTGATTCTCCTTAAGCAAGAATTTTGGAACTGGAGTGGAATTCTGCATTACCTCTACTGTGTAAATAGCTTCTAAAAACAATTTGTCAGAAACATTTATGAACATTAAAAATAATTCAGCATTTAATACCAATAGCTTCTTTGGTATATGGTAGCTTCCACAAGCTGATGATCAGCTATGGGTAAGGGGCTTTGGCTGTATAGCTACATATGTCATCATTCCTGTATAACTCCCAGCAATTCCTTAAACCTCCTTTCTTATATATAAGACTTTTTTGCACAACAGAAGTAAAATCATATACAAACACCATGAGACCAAAAGAATTTATATTAGAAAAAAACCATTACTTGTGTAAGAGCTTTTAGTTTTCTCAAAAAGCAAGAGTAACTCAGGACAATCCTTCACTGAATGGTCAATTAATACTTGAAAGTGCTCAAAGAATGGTGCTTATTCAAATGTGTATACTATGTGTAGCAGAGTGTGGGGCAGAGCTCTTATTTCCACAAATCATACTGAGTGAATTAGGATTGAATCACAGAATCATGGAGTCATAGAATGGTTTGGGTTGGAAGGGACCTTAAAGATCACCTAGTTCCAATCCCCAAGTCGTCCAATTTACATACACAGATTAAAAATGAAATCAAATTCATTTTCAGGTACACCAGAAAGATGATGTACTAGTGCACAATTTTATTAACAAAACCACACCCTAACTGTATTTTTAAATTTAAAGTTTAAAATAATTTGAAGTAAGTCTGATTTCAAAACAAGCTCCTCTCAACAGAATAATATTAATTTTAAAATGCCATTAGCAAACAGAGAATCTCAATTTAATGTGTATTAAAAAATTGTAAATAAATCATTTAACTTACTGTCAGGAAGTTGCACTTCTCTGTATCTCACTAACTGACTGGGAAGAAGTGGCTTTGTATGAGCGTGCTCAATGAGAGTGTCCTCAACCATCTGCATAATTCCTAATGCAGCCTGGAAGAGAAAACATAGGAGGACTTTTAATGATCATTAGTTATTCTGTACCTAATAGCAGGGTAACACTTTCCAATTGTTGATGGTGACATGAGAGAAAAGAAAAAAGAAAAAAAAAATCAGAAATAGAAAATAGGGATATTGTAATTTAACAAAAATACAGCAGAAGTTAAGTAGATAAGAGGAAGTGGGGGCTGGGGAGGGGGCAAGGGGTTTGTGGTTTTTTTTTCCACATTTATCTTCTCTATGTGTTTAACTACTACTCCTCCCCAATGCTTCTGAAATTAAAGTTCAATGGGCTTTTTTTTTCCCTTTCCCTTCACCACTTTGATGTACTCATCTTTCTAAGTTTGAAAATGAGATACCTACAACGTACATTTGCAAAGCAAATGACATTTCAGCAGATCCAATTTTAAGAAAACAAATTAATGGTTAAGTTCAAACATGCATTCCATTGACATGCGGGTAGTATTAGGACTCATTGCCCAGAAACTTTCTTTTATTTGATGGATTAAAATAATAATGATTAAAAAATAATAAATAGTGAAAAAATTAAAAATCGTTAGTTTCATTCAAGGATTTAACTTCAAAAGCTTTACCTGTTAAGTCTTATGTGTTCTTGTAGCCTGCATACTGGAAATTACAGTAACTTGCTACGAAGTAGTTTTGGCTGAAAGCCTAAATCTCTTAGTCTGCACTGCCACAAACTCACAACACAAATGATCTTATCGAAAATATGCAAAAGGTCTGGAAACTTAATAAACACACGTGCCCTCCCCACCCCCCAAAACTCCCACCCAGTATCAAAGACAAAAAGATTGAGGTCTAACAAAACACAGTTTGAAAGTGTCATGGTTTAACCCCAGCCAGCAACTAAACACCACGCAGCCGCTCACTCATTTCCCCCCCACCCAGTGGGATGGGGGAGAAAATCGGGAAAAGAAGCAAAACCTGTGGGTTGAGATAAGAACGGTTTAATAGAACAGAAAAGAAGAAACTAATAATGATAACACTAATAAAATGACAACAGTAATAATGAAAGGATTGGAATGTACAAATGATGCGCAATGCAATTGCTCACCACCCGCCGACCGACACCCAGCCAGTCCCTGAGCAGTGATTCCCTGCCCCCACTTCCCCGTTCCTATACTGGATGGGACATCACATGGTATGGAATACCCTGTTGGCCAGTTTGGGTCAGGTGCCCTGGCTGTGTCCTGTGCCAACTTCTTGTGCCCCTCCAGCTTTCTTGCTGGCTGGGCTTGAGAAGCTGAAAAATCCTTGACTTTAGACTAAACACTACTGAGCAACAACTGAAAACATCAGTGTTATCAACATTCTTCTCATACTGAACTCAAAACATAGCACTGTGCCAGCTACTAGGAAGACAGTTAACTCTATCCCAGCTGAAACCAGGACAGAAAGGTTAGAGAAAAATATATTCTTCCAATTGAGTCACCATATTAAAACAAAATATTTGCAACAAGACTGTTCAGACAGATATTCTGAACAGGATTAGTTTACTATTCACCCACTAGCGGCAAATAAATAAAAGGAACAGTCAAAAAACAAATATGAGAATGAAATTAATTCAAGAAGAAATAGGAATTTTAAGCAGCTAGATAGGTCTAATTTTTAAAAAAGTACAGATTCACTAAAAAATTTTTCAGTATTGAAAGGCGTCACAAGAGTATGTAAATTTTTATTTAATTTTAGTCAGAAAAAATTCTTAGATGCAGGTTAAAATTTCTGAGCTTTGTCAGTGATGATCACATCATGGACACTGAAGGACAGTAATTTCCTACCCGCATCTATTAGGGAGTTTGCAGATCATTTCTAAACATTACATAGCTATGGGTATAACAGTACATACACCCTTCCCAGTTCTCTAGCTGTAGGATTCCTCAATAGCCACCCATTATGCCAACTAAAGAATGCATTTTTCTGCTATGACTGCATCATCATGGAAATCTAAAAAAACTGGTCATTCAGTTATATTTTAGAAGGAACTGACTTTCATATACAAATGTCTAAGAAATCAGGAAGGAAAAAAGTGAGACTATTTTTTTATATTTCTCCTCATGAAAAATACTCTATAAAATTAAAAAAAAAAAATTTAGATACATCCTTGAAAAAGAAAACTTTGTGCATCCAGTGCTATTGGCTCCTTCATATTTTTATTTTTCCCCTCCTTACTAGTTAACTTTCTTGTCCATACATGCAGCAGTCACTAGCAGTGTTTATAACATCTTCTGCTAGTAAAGCATTACAGAGCTGGTATAACATAGAAATATTGCTATACCAGCCCTACAAAAAAAAAAAAAAAAAAGAGTGCAAAAATGTACAAGGTGCTACATTTTGTATTGGTATATATGTTCAAATATTTGGTTAGATTTCCTATGCAAATACAAACCATTATTATTTTAATGAAAGATAGAACAAACATTTTCTGATTTTTACTCCCAAAAAGACACAAATGAGGGAAGCTGACACTTATTTTTATGGCCCACCATTCCTGTTTAGTTTTGTGCAAAGTACTTCAAGGTGGAAGGATCCTGGATTCTTAAATCTTTACTAGTTAGCCTGACACTTTCAAATGGAAAAGCAGGATCTGCAGCACATCATTCCTTATGCAGCTTGATCACATCACAGTAATGACATGCAACATAGACTTTAAAATATTTGGATCATAAGTTGTTTTTTATTAAATTTCCAAGAGCAATACAAGGGCAGCAGTTAGCCTAATAAATCTAAAGTGGAAAAAATGACACTGATACTCCCATAAAGATAAAAAAGTACGAAGTCAAATTATGAAATCACATTTGGCAAAACTGCTTTAAGATCTGAGAAGATTAAACCAGTCTTCCATTTTTTTATACTGCTTTTAAATAAAAACTGTTTTATTAAAGAAAGTATCACACCAACCTGTTTTGTTATATTGCCATGGAGAAGAGCTTCAATGTGTAACCGTGACAACAGTTGAGCTATAAAGGCCTTGAGGCGGGGAAGAGTGACATCTAGAATAGATATTTAGACAGTAAAGTCAATTACATGCATTTTTACATTAAAAAGTACCTAACTCATCATTAGATCTGGTGCATTTCTTAGAGGAGGAGAAACTCATCATCATGAAAAAGTGAATCTCTCCTTAAAAATGCAACATTGGGAAGTTTCCAGGTCTAAATAGCAGCACTCATCATATAGTTTGTTTCACTTAGAATTCACTTGCCATCTGACCCAGTTTCCAAAAAGAAAAGGAAAACAAAAAAAAAGCCTTCTTTCCAATCATGCTGAACAAACATTCATCCTCCAGAGAAAACAGTTGCAATCGTCAGGTGGTGTTCCAAGATAAAGCCTTAGTTATTAACTACACAAGCAGCACATAGTTTATAATGTTCAAGAAACACACTATGCATTTACCATCTAGACTAAAAAAGAACCTCAACTCAAATATGGTGTTTTGATATTATCTTTGTAACAAACAATACACAAGGAAAATATTTTTGCAATATATCCCAGAGTACACATACACACACATTCTATGCTAACCTGTCTTTGCAAAGTAGTTTTCAAATATAATGCAAAGTATAAACATACATAAGCAATGGAATAAGAGAGGAAGGATGGTTGAATGGATGGGGTATTCATCCCAAAGTCAACATCTCCATTCTTAATTTCCTAACAGTACAAGAATACCCACACTGTATCACCAAATCTATCAATTTCTCATTCTGTCATTTTATCAACTGAAATAAAAACTAACAATACTCGTGTATTTAACAAAAAGTTTTGAAAAGACAAGTGCAATCAAGATTATAAGGTCACTCAGTTATTCAGTGGGGGATGCATACATATCTAACAGATTTCATTTGTATTAGAAAAACCTATACCATGCTTATCAGTCTTTCCCTCTCTTAAGAGGTAACTGACCACCAGTAAAAAATTCATTTCCACATTTTTCCCTGATTCCAAATCAACTTTTTATTGTTGTATAACTCTAATCTTAATTTTTGCCCCTAGAATTGCTTATTAATAGTGCAAAAGATTATGGTCACATTGAGTGTGAGAGGGGAAAAGAGAAAAAAATCATGCACAAATCCCCTGTATTTCAAGCAGATTTCCAGCAGTGCTAAGTAGACAGCATTCCTTTCCAGCATTCCATTTTTAGCCATTCTTATGCTGAATACAGTAGCATTAATCTTATAAAGACAACTTACACAAGGAACAGAAAACCTCTTATTTTTTCAAAAATTCAGTAATCATTAAAAAAAAGGAGTGACCTACATATAGCTGAATCCACTGCCATGAAAATCAGCGTTAGTTTTGTCATTGACTTCATAGGTAGCACTGGCACCACTGCTAATCTCAGAGATACCTGCAATCATTCATGAAACTATACAACTAAACATTTATATTTCTATCCTGGAGCAATCCTGTAGAAAAAACACAGCCCTGTGCAGCTGGCTCAGGGCATCTATAGAGGCTATCTCAATGAAGCCATTTTCAGCATCACAACTTCAAAAAGTATGGTATGTGTCAAGTCTTTGACAACTATGGATATGTATTCTGAATCCAATCCCTCAAATAAATACAAAATCCAGATATTCTTCTTGAAAAGAACACCTCAGTTTATTCCGAGAAGATCTTACAAGATATTTTGCAAACTGTCCCAGTAACAGCCTTTTGTTGTAACACAGTAAGATACAGGTAGAGAAGAGTTCTTCAGCTATTACTAAATACAATTAGAACTCCTAATTTGAAATTTCTTCTGCTTCCAAATATAGGGGGCACTTGCTCTTTGTTAAGAACCACAATGTTCTTTGTTACCATTGTTGCCTACAGTTCTTTATTATCTACAGAAACAGGAGTGAGGATTCCCTGATAATGGAAAAAACAAAATAGTATGCACATTGGTAAGTACGATGCAGATACACTCCAACGTGTCTGCAAGATGTCAATTAGAGCCAAATGATTTTAGCAGAGTTGGTTAAGCACTGGATTCACCATACCCAGGCTCATACCCACAAAGCCTGAACTTTTACCTGCAAGTTTTGCCATTTGAGGCCTTTTGCCTGAACTACTATACTTTCTAGAAACTGGAGGACAACTGCAGAGGCATCAACATCCACCAGCATCAGCTCAGGTCTGGCACTGCAGGGGCTTCACTTGAATAATGGGTAGAGTTCAAAATAGGTACCTTAATTACTTTAGTAACAAGACATTTTCCGTAAGAAAAAAATAAAATAATTAAGTTTAAAACTGGCAGATCATTACCATCTAGAGCTTCTTTTAATTCATCTTTGGTCCAAGCAACTTCTGTCATCAGGAGTCGGAGATAATACATTGCATGCTGGTGAGGCTGTTCAGCCCTGAAGTTGTTAAGTGATCTCATGTACTAAAACAAAATAATTAAGTTCAAATTGTAGAACTCTATTTCTAAACATAAAATATTAACCTTGTACTCTCAACTTTGTGTATCATCAAAAAGATACATTCAAATGTCAAGAACATTCTCTTGCTTGTTAGACTTGTTAAAAAATTGTGTTAAATTACCTTAGTAATAATGTGGGCTTCTGAGCCCATGGGTTAAGCAGTAACCATTAAGATAGTTGAAATAAGCACAGAATCAAACTTGTCCATAAAATTAATGGCCGGAAATCATATTATTGCAGTTAGACCTAAATAAGTATTTAGATCAAGTTACTCTACCCAGGAAATACATATTCTGTGATGACTGTCTGTGGGTGGGGTGGGGAAATATCGCTAATAGAAAATGTATTTTTCTCCCAGTTGCTTCCCTGGACTGACTTGGTTAGAAAAATACAGGAGCATCTGGGAAATTCTTTGCATTCTTTGGCTGGATAAAGGAGGTATGAGAGAAGAATCAGTGAGCTTCTCCAAAGAAACTCCTTTCTAGTCCAACTGCACCTTTACAAAATAAGCAGAACCTTTTTCCTCTACCAGAGGAACTGGAAAGTGCAAACCAACAGTTTTGGCAAGCTGGGATCATTTCCAGTACAATAATTTCATAGCACAAGTGAGAAGCAGCGAGCATGAAGGTGCTGAGGATGCATCCTTCTATCTGTTCCAAACAGAAACTAGAAGCTGATACCTCTCTTATCTGTTAGGTGTAGACATGAGGGGAAAAACTGCAATCTTGATTTGACTTTTTTGTATTTTGTCTTATTTTACATACACAAAAGGCCTATGTAACAAAAGTCTATAGAATGACAAAACATGCATAATACAGAAAAGTTCAAGTGAACTGTAAAGACAATCAGGGAAACACCTTAAACTAAAAGAAAATAATCCAAAACAGATCATTCACAGATCCATGAGTTGGGGTTTTGTACCTTGACATTTGTCACATCCAGTTAAAACTTTCCAGGCAATTAATGTATCTTAGGTACACAGAGCCCTAAATAAAGTGCTGTTATAATAAACCTACCTCATGTTTGATGTCTACCTGCTTAGAATTTCCTACTAAATAGTAATGAACTAAAGACGGCCGTGGTGTCTGTCTAGGCCAGTCACTTGTTCAAAAAATCACCAGCAGCACAGGATTAAAGTAAGACTTTAGCAAGCACAGGGTGATCTTCCTTGCAACCCTAGCTGTCTCATCTACTGCACGCTATTTGCAAGCTTTCTGGGCCAGAAGTCAGTCCATTCCCCACCACCAGTCTAATCCTTGTGCACTCATTTATACCTCCACAACAACTCATTGCTATGAGTGCCAATATCTAATTTGTTAATTTCCTTTGTTTTACTTGTCCTGCTCTAAAGAAAGAACCAGAACAACAATTATGTATGTTGTTTGGCTGAGCAAATGTAATCACTGTTCATAAATGTACCTCAGGAGCTAAAAAAAAAAAAAAAAAAAAAAAAAAAAAATCTAACTGACATTCCATATATCTAGATCAGTCATTAAATTTAGGAAGGGAGACTTTCAGAAGTCAGCATGTACTTAACCAGCAGGTTACTTTTGCACCAAAGGATCTTGGCCCAGGAGCAGAGCTCCTCTTCACATCTAGGGAGAAGAAATGTTGCAAATCTTTTCAACACTTCCTTTCCCCCTTCATCCATTTTCCCCTTCTTTTATGGCTAGATCCCATTGGGGCCTTTCCAAATTGTAAAACAGGATATAAAGTTAAGATTTCCCCTCCCATCCCCCTTCTTAGATTTCTACTTCTATCAAAGCAAGTTGCAATCCCTTGATCAATCATAAGACAGACCTACTGAAAGAATATTCCAGAGCCAGTTATTTTTAACCAAAGAATGTAATACAAACACTACAGAGAACTCATGGCCACAAAAAAGACAAAAGAAAAAAGCTTCTGCAGTCCCAATGAGGCAGAATTTCACTCTCTATTTCCACAGATCATCAGCCCTCAGATTTCATTTCAAGTCAATGCATTCCATTTTAAATTACTCCAAAATGTAAATTTCTCATGTAGCTTACCGCTTCCTTGATAATTTCAAATCGTTTTTCATCAATCTCAAAAGTAGCCATTTTCTCAATGATCTTCTTGAGCAAGATATGTTGCTTGTCATTATAACCTTTTACAGAAAGCTATGGAAAAAGTGCATAATTTGCTTTAAATGTGGAAGATAAAAAGAATAAAACAATTACCAAGTCTTGTATAATTCAATGAACAATACTTTTCAACACTTACTCTAAATTCAACATTATTCAACATGAACTCGTTCTGAAATAAAATCCCTTTACCCATCAAAAGATAACTGATGAATATAATACTGCATATTTGCCCAGCAGTTATGAATGCAGAGAATTAATGTCATTTCATGTCAATGTAAGCAAATTGTACTCTGAATACAGATTTTTAATGATTACAAGTATTGAGTCCAGTCACTACACTAAACTGTACATCTGGAGTACTGAAATGGTTTCACTCTAGGTTTTTCATTTTAGTAATGAAATCTGGATTGACAGCCTATTTAAATATTCTCTCCAATTTACTTTTAACCTTGCTGCATGTTTATCTTGTTGCTCAAAAAAATATTTTACATAAGTAAGCAGTACTACAAGAAAAGGGGTACTGTCAACAGCAGCACAATTTATAAGCAGGATGGTGCTGGGCTGAAACACCAAGGTAGTTAGTCTACAATCATAATGAGATATTGATCTGATCATACCCATTTTTTTGAAAGTATATATGAAATAAACTTGGTCATTAAAAAAAAAAACAAACAACATTGGAACTTAAAAATTACTATATGATTGCATCAAGCTACAGAAAGTTTGCCTACTGAAAAAAGGCATTTGGAAGGCCTTTGGGGGGGAAACAACTTCAAAATTTGGTATCTCAAAATGAGAATTTAATTGGATTTGTGCAGTTTAATTATTAAAGGTAAAACTACACTTTAGGACACAAACCGACATACATTCCTGCTTTACAGTAGGAAGAATTCTTTCTTCTGCAGTTACTGAAACATACCTGAACCGTGAATTTGAAGAAAAAGCTATCATAAACGGATTTATGACAAAGGCTCTTATTCTAAATTAGCCTAAAAAACCCAAATTGTTCAACAATCACCATGGGTGACTGTTTTCAGTGTAGCATCTGTCCTTGCTTAAAGTATCAACATTTTACAGTTACACCTATTGACGATAAAACTTCTCACAATATAGAAAAGAATATCAGAAGTTCCCAGACATCAAAATGAAGTAAACTGATTTAATATATGAAAATAGAATCTTTAGAGTAGAAGAATATAAAGACCCTACAAAAAAACAGCTAACATTTAAAATAACTCTGAACTTCTAAACTGTGACTAAAAATTAAGAAAATTACACACAGACATCCACCCCTGCTTTTTCTGTTTAAAGGAATTGACTCTGACCATGGAAACACCAGCAAGCTTTGAAACTGAGAACAGATAACCATGTTTGCAGTAAGTTAAGTGAATGCTACCAGGAAATTATATTTGCATTGGATAAAAAAAAAAAAAAAAAAAAAAAAAAGGAAATTGCAGCACTCTCATACAGAAAATTTAAAGACAATATACAGTATATTCTCTTACTGAGATGCTTTGGGAAATAGTACTTCTACAGGAAATTTCAAAACACATTTTGGAATAGAATGATGGTTAATAAAAGCTTTTAACTGAACTTCAAGAGAGACTATTACAATCTCCTATCATAAATCTCACAGGAGAAGCTGAGTAAGAAATAACCATTTCCCATAATATCAGTATTTATACAGTAAGTATTGTCAGCACTTTAAAATAGATTACAAAACACATAATAAAAACAAACACTAAGGAAAAGCCATAAATATCCAGCACTGCACTCTAATGAGCACATGCACAATCCATTTCCACAGCTCACTACAGCAGAATTAGAGAATTATAACAAAATCTGTAAAGTTGAGATTCAGTCAACAGAAAAGTTAATCTTTTTATATAGAAGCCAGCAATAGTACTTTCAAGATTACCATGCAAGCAAGTAAAAATGTGAACTAGAATGCAACAATTGCACTGCACACATGTTCACAAGACACTGCAATCTTAAACAGGTCACTCAGTACTGATTAAAATACAGTTTTGCTTTGCCTTTAATTAATGAGATATATGCAAGGAAAAAACCATTAACCATCTCATTTAGAAATGCAGAAGTCAAATGTTTTCTCCAAGCTCAACAACTCCCAAGCTGTTTCATTTCTTCCTGCATTTTTTTTCTTACTTACAAGTATTGCATTCATTCCTGATGCAATGCCATAGATCAAACCTGAGAGGCGTGCTGCATATGTATACTCTTTTAAATCATCCTTCAATAACCTGATAAACAGGTATGTCATGTTGCAATGGAGAGGATCAGCATAAATGTAGCGACTAACAAAAAGAAAAACAAAATAAATGCTTTGATACCTCAAGCAGTGACAAAGTAATGGATGAAGAAACATGACTGAAGAGTATGTATATGCAGCCTCATGATCAGTAGTTCTTGAACAGGAAAGCTGAAGTGTACCACTTATTTAATAGCATGAAAAGGGGGTCTTCTACCCCATCAGTCAGAAAGTTTTTAGCAGATATCTGACAAACTGAAATAAATATGTAAGCTTGGATTAGGGTTGCTTTTTTCTTTTTTTAAATGGAGGAACAAATCTTACAACTAATTAATTTCATGAATGATATAAAAATAAAGAAGAAAATTTGCTTAATATGAATGGAAAGATTGTTGAAGACTTTGAACAAAATTCAACTTAAAATTCAAATTAAAGAAAGGATGGTTAATAACCAAGATCAAAAGGAGTAACAGCTTTAGACCCATTTTTTAAATAAAAGTCCTTCCATCAAATCAATGTAAAAATGTTGATGAGTGGAAGTAGTTTTAAGGCTCTAAGCTTTTCTTTGATTTGGGTACTTACATACATCCCATAGATGGTATTTTGGAGATCATAGTTCAAGCCAGCTAGTTCTGCTGCATATGCATACTCGTTGAGGGAGTCTTTGAGTAGTTCAAGGTACAAATAGGCCATGTTACAATGCAAGGGATCCACGTAAGCAAATGGGCTGGAAGAAAATGTTGAAAGTAAAATATCCAGTTTAAAATTATTTCTCAGCTTCTTTTGGCCTTTTAAGTTTGATCTGAAGGAAACAATATTTACTGCAAGTACGCTGATGGATCCCATTATGAAGGATTCCTATTTTGAAGCCAAATATGAACATACTGGAAAATAATTATAAACCATTGCTTATGGTTTGAGCGATGCCTAAATATATTGAAGATTCCAGAGATATTCTCTTATTTGTGCTCATAAATCAAGACACGTTATGTTTACTTTGCTGCACAGCCAGAATTCACCAGGAGTAAAATAAACTAAATACACCCTGAATAACCAACATAATTTAATAGACTGAAATGAAAGCCTATGTACTGAATATAATGTAATTAATACTTCTACACTGTCAGAAAACAAAGTAGTTTCTATTACAGAAATTAAGAGATTAGCAATTTCTGGCATGAAAAATATGCAGTACATGCTAAGTTCAGCTCAGGAAAGAAGCATGGCGTATCCATTTTCATACCACCGTAGTTTTTGTGTTATCTTTTTAATGGCAACAACTATACAAGCTCTACTGTTTTTTAGAAGCATCTGATCACATACAATGCTGTTACAAATTTCTCAAAAAGAGAAATGCAACTCTAAGACTCAAGCCATGTTTCACCTGTGGCAATTGTTAATTATCTGTGTGTTTTAAAAATTTGCAAAGTTAAGACAAGTTATTTGTACTATGATTGAATATTTATTTCTAAAGCTTCTGAAGTGCACGTAAATTCATTATCAATTTCACAGAAATAATCAGTAGTATCTAAAACAATCTGCTGTCAGGATATGGCTTGCAATTCAAAACCACGCCATTTGCATTTATTTTCCCTAAGCAGTCACTAATGGTCATATTCTGAGACATGCTATTATATATGTTTACGCCTACATAGCATGGTATTTCGTAGTGTATACCAACATTACTGTAGTAAAACAAAGATCACATCGCCACAACACATGCTGATAACTTTAAAATACATTGCAACGGTATTTTCAAGAAGGTTCCTAGCAGTTTTTAGTAAGGCCTTGATGTCTCCTCCCTTCTAGATTAAGGAAAGGAAGTATGGGAATAGATGTAAAAAAAGAAAAATTAAAAAAAAAAAAAAAATCTATTAGAGAAGCAGAGCCTGCTGTAGTCTGAAATCTTAGCCTAGGATATGCTTTTTTACTACCACTGGGTTAGTTAAAAAAAAAAAAAAAGACTCTGCTATTTGCATTTCTCCCTACAATGAGAATTTCCTAAAACTGAGCAATTTCAATATGCCCAATGATGCAAATCCAATTAATATTGAATTTTTTAATCACGACTGAATTCAAAGCAAGATGTAGGTCAATCCTATGTTATCACAAACCTTCCTCCAAACTCATTATATTATTTTCCATTCTGATACTAGAATAGAGACTTAATCAGTTTGAGTGATTACTATGTCTGTATCAGTTATAACTTCTGTATACTCATTTAGCTGGCAAAGGCCAATAGGGAGTTTTGAAAATAATGAATACTACTAAATCATTAATCCTCAAGTGAAAAATAACAGAAAACAATTATTATAACACTGTTCTGGGATTTGCCTTCTATTACTGACAACTTTGTAAATAAATGCTTATTTGTAGTTTACCATTTTTTTACTAGACTTGTGGAAGCAGAACAACTCAATCACTGATAGTGTATTTGAAAAATCTTAAAGTCTAGTCTTTTCCCCTCTCAAACAGAACTGTAAGTGACATAGCTGGAATCAACACTGAAGTGTTGATCCTGAGTTACCTTACGAGCAACTCAAGTTGCTTGAAATATTTCTTAAACTGGAAGGTAGCAAGTATCCAGTTAAAAATAATTAGCATTATATTTTTAACATTCATCTCTCTAAACCTTGGGAAATTTGAAGTGCAGAGTTTGCAAATACCTTTAGGAAGTTTTTAAAACAACAGCACATTACATTGTTACTTTGCTTCCTTTTAAAGAAGGATCCTTGTTGAGTTCTTAAGTCATAATTCATACAAAAGCAAAAGCTTATCATCATGCTTTAGGCTGGATGATAAGTCCTGCGTCAGAGGTTTTTACTGTGGTGTTTCTTTAATGCAAGACCTGTGCCATGTAGAGATTTTCAGTTTTGGAACAAGGTGACTTCAAGAGATTCATATACTCAGATTGTTCCTACTGGATTTGTATGTTTGAAGGAGAAACCACCCTCATTAACTTCCTCTTAATTCATCTACACAGCAGTTGCTGCTATAACATCTGGGTCAGGAATTCTTCCAAAGATTCGTGATCATCAGGGCTGCAGGCAGAAGAAATCCTCTAGTTTTTCTATCTTACTGAAGCAGTCTGTAGTGTGAACAAATTCTTGTAATCTGCCACACTGCAGCATAGTCATCATATTCTAATCTAGAATTGAGGCTAAAACTTTATGAAAACCAATGTTATTAAGATGGCTTGCTTTACCAATTCACTTGGCCAAAAGAGCTGTGGGTAATTTCATCAAGTCTTATGAATAAACACTATACATTTCACCATTTCCTGCAATGACCATTAGCATTACCAGTCTCAAAAGAGAGAGATTCACTAAGAATCTATCTTAAGTATCAAAACCAGACAAACCTGCTTACAACTTCTTTTGCAGATGATGTACCCAATATTGTCAAAATCTCCTCACATCCATTCATATACAATTACCACCTCATGTTTTTAAAGAAAAAGCAAGAACCCTCGTCCCCAACCCTAAGAAAAAAGCCACCTTTCCACCTATAACCATTCCTAGGAGAAAAGAGGCAAATCATTCTATTACATTAGTCAGCAAAGCTCAAGTACTCCTGGCTTTTAAAAAGGGCTCACTGACATGAAAGCACAAATCTAACTGGGAAAGACTACCACCAAATATCTAGTTGAAGACGTCCCTGGCTCATTGTAGCGGTGGTTGGACTAGATGACCTTTAAAGGTCCCTTCCAACCCAAAGCATTCTATGATTCTACGATATTGTGCGTATGTGTGCATACTTACACCTTTGTGTGCTCTACATAAAATCAATTATTATCTTTTAATCACTCACAAACTGGTATAGAGATTGGATCACTCATAGCTCATTTGGAATTGATTTGAAAAAAACCCCAAAACACAACTATATAACAAACTCAGTGTCCCTCAACAAAATCTTATTTTGGATTTTAGCCAAACATAGTAAAAGCAAAAGCCACCAGGTATGAGCAAAGGTGGCAAAATATTGCAATTGTAGTTACCATTTTGATCTTCCATTTCCTGACACACTGAAGTTGAAACAGTTGTAATGTTTGCCCTATGGTTTCAAAAAGCAAAAAGAAAGAGGAAATGCCCTGGCAACCTATTTTCCCCAACTAGTACCAACACCAGAACCAAGATCTGACACCCTCAGAAAAAACCCTCTACCTAAAATTCTGCCAAGAAAAATTTCAAGTGGTCACTCAAAACAAGGTCTCAACAGTGCATCTATGAGCATCTATCAGAGCCCTCATAATAGCCTTTCCAGCAATATCACTGAATCATTTAATTAGACCAAAGGAGAGTTCCTGAAATTATTTTCACTTTCAGTAGTCCAGCACAGAAATAGCTGCACTCTAAAGACAGCAGTATTTTTTTTTTAATTCAAACGTTAGAAATTATTACTTGAAAGGAACACTAAGAAGGTACATCATCATGCTCACTTTAAAAAAAAAGATAGTTTTCCTGTGACAAAAATAATGCAAGACCAGAATTAACATTACAGCACTTTATCATGCATCTTGAGGTGAGAATCACACATTCATTGATAAAACAGACGGTGTTCTTCTAAAAAAATAAAATAAAAATCAGTTGTTGGTTAAATAAAATGCCACAATTTTAAGCACTTAGAATTTTATCCTGGCTTGCATTATGCAAATTAAAACAGAATTTGAACCTAAAACCATTATCAGAATAGCATTTTATAAAAAACCCACTATCTTAAAATAGTTGCAATTTATTCATTAATTTAAAATAATACACACCCATTTTTAAAGAGGTATACTGCAATATGTAGTAGGTCCTATCGGCAGGCATATTTCAGGTATAGCAAATAAAACATAGAAGAAAACTTGTTTTTAAAGTATTTTTAGATAAACTTTTCCTGTTAATATAGATGGAGCACCTCAAACTGCTTGCTACTCAACTACCGCATAACTTACATGAGCCTTCCTGCTACCTGTATCTTATTGCATATTCCCAAGCAAGAACAAATGTTTTAAAGCCTCAATACATGCAAAAAAGTTTTTGCCACAGAAATGCAGATTCCCAACAAACAACAAACTTCTGGAGAGCAATTTATGTGATATACTTAACAATGCATACCTGAAAAATTCAAAGTTGAGACAAGCTTTTGGCAAAAAAAATTTGTCATCTTGCTTGAACCACAGTTTGCTCATAGCAGTGTCCTGTGTCAAGAAAATAAGTTTTGTTAAGTCACCTAACTTTTAACTGTAACATGTTACACTATTTTAAAAAAAAGTCTCTTCACCACTTCAAATATCAGTTTAGCATTGTCGCCTTAAATTCACATTCTTGCTATATACATTTGTGTATACATCCATCTATCCTTACTGAGATGCTCTTCTTACCCTATGTCACCTTAACAAGCAGTTAAATGGCTGCAGCATTGTGAATGAAGTTATGATCAAAATGGGAAATACTTTTCTAGAGCAGGAGTGATCAAAGAAAGAGTTAGCTTCACAAAATTCCCTACTAATGCTGGCATTAAAAGATGTGCCATTAAGCAGCACTACAGCAGTATATAGTTACATGTTTTACACTAAGAATGTAATTCTGTATTTAATGTTTTCAGTAAAAATTAATGCATTGTATGTTGTTTTAAAGTAACATTGGTAAGAAAAACCACATAAACATTTACAAAAAGTAGTAAAGCTAGTTGGAAATTAGTTAAAAGATCTGTCACCAAAATGTTTTAGAATAATCTCCTAGTACAGGAAAGAATCTAAACAACCTCCTCCATTGTTTCTTCTCCCACAAAAGCCGTGAAAGATACTTTCTCTCTGTTCCAACTCTAGTTAACTTTATCCCCCAACACCTTTTCTTTAAATTGCTATACATAAGAAGAGAGAACTGTTAAATGTAAAATTATTTCTTACTCATATTTTTGAGCAGATGTTCTTTGCTTCTCAGGGATTTGCCATGGTATTTTCCTTCTCCTTTTTGGATAAAAGTCATCTTGTCTCTCACAGCACACCTTCCTCTACACAATATTTGACTCATACTAAAAAGCCAAATTACAGCTTCCCGCTGAGACAAGAGAATTTTTATTCTGTTCAATTGCTACTACACACTTTAGAATACATATTACATCAGGGACAGAATGATAAACAGTAGAGCCTGTCTGTAGTACAGGAGACCTGATCCAATAGCTGGAGATCACTAGCTGCAGACCATAGTAACAATCTGGCCCTCAGGCCAAAGCCCATATCCTAACTGTCCTCTTTCCTGAGGGTTTTTTAGGGCAACATGTGCCATTACAACAAAGGTGACCCAGTGACATAGTGCCAGTGAAAATGGCCATCCTGTTCCTGCACTTATGTTCCCATCCCTCCCCTTCTCCACAACACTGCTCCAGTCCATAGTAAGCTCACTTAGGCATATAAAACAGCAGAAAAATTGCTTTTTTTTTTTTTGTACAGCTCATCTCTGCTGGTTTAGTTCTTGCAATGTTTTGCTGTGAGGTCAGACAAATGCCAGGTCCCACAAAAGCAAAACGGCACAGACATACAGCTGGGGAGAAAATAAAAGAGATGCAGGCAAAATAGATAATGTTTATTTCATCAAAGAAGATTAAAAACATTTTCGCTCAGAAAACATATTTTAAAGGGAAAGGAAAAACTAAAAGCAAATTCATTTCTAAAGCAATGATGCCTTAAAGCAAAGCTTTTGTGTGGATCAATTGCCTAGTTGCTACAGAGACACTGAAGGACCATCAAGTTTCTACAGCAAACCAATTACTGTTACTTAATAGAGCTGTAGTACGTCTCCCCGCTGAGGTTTAAGGTTTCAGTTCAGGATGGACTTAAACATATGCTCCAAGTCCTCCTCTGTTAATAATACAGCTTCAAGCACCGAGCTAAAATGCCCTGTGCAGAACAAATATGTTTTCCTGAAGGATGTCTTTGCACTAAAGTAGACATATTAATCTGGTGTGCAAAAAGTATTCCTGAATTGAGTATTCAAACTGAAGCACAGCATGTAATTGCAGAAGACTTCTCCTATTTATCCTCCAACTAAGCCTAGAACAGAGATGAGCATTAGCAAAGACAACTATGCTGTAGTAGTGAGAAGTAATTTTTAGTAAATTTTAGGTACTCGGAACAACTAAGATTTGCTAAACATATTGATATCATTAAATGATGCTTCCAGGAGACTGGAGAGTGATGTTTATTTACATGTTTACATCGCTCTCCCTTCTTCCATGCAATCACAAGCTTTTTCCATACACAGTTATAAAAGAATAGCTTTATCTACATGCTTGACTTACTGAACACTGCTCAAAAAAATGTAAGAGTGGCAGTCACCCTTCTGCTGAATAAACAGCTTTAATACTATTTCTATCAATTGTTAACACACTTTCAAAAGGGCAAAGAGAGTTCAAGCTGTTTGTAGATTCATTTTTGTAGGAACCCAATGTCATGGTTTAACCCCAGCCAGCAACTAAGCACCACGCAGCTGCTCACTCACTCCCCCCCACCCAGTGGGATGGGGGAGAGAATACGAAAAAAAGATAAGAACAGTTTAATAGAACAGACAGGAAGAAACTAATAATGATAATAATAACAATAATAAAATGACAATAATGATAATACAAGGATTGGTATGTACAAAACAAGTGATGCACAATGCAATTGCTCACCACTCACTGACCGATGCCGAGTTAGTTCCCGAGCAGTAATCCCCCTCCAGACCAACTCCCCCCAGTTTATATACTGGGCATGACATCACATGGCATGGAATGCCCCTTTGGCCAGTTTGGGTCAGGTGCCCTGGCTGTGTCCCCTCCCAACTTCTTGTGCCCCTCCAGCCTTCTTGCTGGTTGGGCATGAGAAGCTGAAAAAATCCTTGACTTAGTCTAAACACAACAACAACTGAAAACATCAGTGTGTTATCAACATTCTTCTCATACTGAATCCAAAACATAACACTATACCAGCTACTAGGAAGAAAATTAACTCTATCCCAGCTGAAACCAGGACACCAAATAGTCATAATCCAAAGTTTATCAAGAATTAACTTTCGACTGTCTTTCTAGCAATATCTAGTCATTTTTTAATTTTTTGTTTATTATACTTTGGAACATGACACGATCTGTATTTTAAAAACACATAGGAATTAACTGCTAACTTCCCAGAACATTAGCTAACAAACGGAACAAATACAGACAGCTTACCTTGACAAGGGCAGGGTACTGTGTCGCATCTTTTTCCAATGGCAAAATCTCAAAGTTAGTAGGAATAAACTCATTCTTCATTGGAAGCTTGAATTTCCCATTGAGGTCAGCATTTTGCCATTTCTAGATAAACAGGAGAAACAATGAGGCTAAGTAGAATTTCTGCTTAATTAATGGTTATATACTTATTTATTTTATGCTGTAACAAAAGATTTTAAAATGTGTTCCACTAGCTTATGTGTAAATACTACTAAGATAACAGGGAAAGAGAGAAATATCTAGGAAACCAGGTTGGAGTAGGCTATCAGCAGGATGAAGGAGGAGGAAGACAAAAGATAAAAAGTAATTTTGAAAAGTTTACAGTAGAGTGGAAGGTGGTTCTATGTCTCACCTTTTCTGCTACTGTGAACTCTAATTGAAGGTATTAAACTAAATACATAAGCAATAATTCTAATCAAGAACATAGGTATGGACAACCTAAAGGAAGTGAAGTGTTCCTACGCAACGTCTGTTCAAAGCATGCTCGGCAGGTCCAGTTTAGCTCTAGGGTGTATTTTACACCCATCTCTTAAAAGAATAGATCAATAACAAGTTTCAATAAGGACGTGCCCAACTCCTTTGTTGGACTTCTGATTTTTAGAAGCTCATTTAATTGGAAAAATACACTTATTTTCTAAGTTGCAAAAATCAATTTCAGAAACACAGTTAGATATCGCAGTTATAAAAAGATTCCGTTCCTAAGAACAGATTAGTTCATTAACATTTAATAGAGACTTTTAAGTTTTAAAAAGTTTATGCTTACATTTTTAAGTAGCCACTGCATATTATGGCTCTTTTACAACAAAAATGGTATAACATTCCCTGTACTTAACATGGTTTAAAACCATTAAAACATCTGTCCTATGTAATAAATATTTGAAATCTAAAGACTAACGCAAGATCCTTACTTCTCATAATATTAAACAGACTCATTGTACAATTTTCATGCTATATAGAGCAACAGATTTAAGTTCTCCCTTCAACTAAATGGAAAGCTATGATAAAGAATTTACCACTGTCTTCACTTGCAGATATTAGAATATATTAGAAGTTTTAACATACCTTAATAACTTCATCAGAAATTGCTTCTTGTTTGTACTGTGTTCCATACCAGTCTTCTGTTCGATCAGTTTTTCCTTCAAAAGACTTGGAAACTATTGCAACTCTGAAAACAAAGAGACAAAGCACTTTGGCATGAATGCGTCTGAGAAAAGACTGTGAGAAATTATTCAGAGCCCTATTTCTGTTCCATCACTAGAATGCATTTATTGGTCCCTGGAAAATTACAGAGCGCATTTGGATAGCAAGTATACGTATACTGAACTACACACTAAAGTTAACCATGAAATCAGGTTACCAGCATAATTTAGTTTTACTGTTTTTTCTAAAGTGTTACAACCTAGACTTACACACAAATATTGTTGCACGCAATTTCTATTTTTTAGCCTTTGTCCTTGTTCCAGAAAACACAGAAAGCAGTCCTTGAGATGTTCTACAAAATTGATGAAGTGACAACATTTTTCATACCACCTATATCAACATTCGGATATGTGAAAATACTGACTATAGAAATTTTATGCCAGACCTAGCGTTTTAGATTACGTCATTGCAGTTTCACTCTCCTATTCATAAGCTGATAGTAAGAGGGTTTCTTCATTTTGAATCATTCTCATATTCTCATTTCAGATTGATACCTGTTTCTCCCCTTTTTTTTGTTTTGGTTTGGGTTTTTTGAGGGGAAGGGAAGAAAAGCAGGAAGATTAATGTATTTTACAGTCAGTACAACAGAATTATACTCAGTTAGAAACCTGAATCATAGAATACCTCAAGTTGGAAGGAGCCCATAAGGATCATCTGAGTTCAGTTCCCTGCTTCTCACAGGACTACCTAAAACTAAACCATATGACTAAAAGCATCATCCAGACACACCTTGAACTAAAGAATACACCTAAATAAAAGGAAATCCAGGATAAAGAAAATTACAAACTTATCAGTATTTTTTCACACTCTTCATAATAGGTATCAAGAAAACTCCTTTAATTCTTTTTATCAACCTACAACACAAAAAGAGTATTCAATGGAAGTAAGTAGCTAGCTTTAAGAGTAAATAGATGTTTATAAGAATTCTGAAATGGTCAAAAAAGGTAGCACAATTACCTCCTACATATATGTAACAATCTGTAGATGTTGAATAGCACAGTAGCGAACTTTGTCAAATCTTGTGCAGATGGCTAAAATGCACATTAAAACATCGAAATATATGCATTGTAAGTGTTCTTTTTTTAATCACAATATCTTCAGGCCAGGAACATTCTGTTGTTTATTTCTAATGTGCATGGCAAAGTGGGGTGTAAATCAAACAGGCATATGGATGTGCCTCAAACTATAGTATTTTACTTTACAAATACGTTAATGGAGAATACCCTTGGGATGAATTTTGCAATACATTGAAAAGTTTAAATATGTGGACTATCAATATTGTAAATGCCTATGTCCTCATCCTTCGTCATCTAATGTTTACACATTGTAAACGACTAAATGATCCAAGGTAGTTGAAAAAAACAGGATTCTGCTGTATTTAGTTCCAGATTCCCCTACTATGAAGATTTTCAAATTATTAATAAAATCCGTGCATTGCAATTCGAGTAGCAGAACAGTGGGGTAAATAGCTAGCATTAGATGCATTTAAATAAATGACAAGTACATCTCATAGTCACATGGGACTGTAAAGACAATCTCTAGCAATAGATTCAAAAATTGAAGTAGGACTTGAACCACAGACTGGCTAATTTCGAGACAATATTTTAAATCATACACACTAAAGAGGGGCAATCAAATCTCATGTTTCAGGGATGCAGATTTCCTCTGGGTTGAGGAAGGGAGAAATTTTTACTCCCCACCTTTTAAAGCACCACACGATTAGCATGAACACACATACACATACAAACAACCTCCACTCCTCTGCAGAAGTTATGCAATATCCAAACTAGAATGAGAATATTCATCTTTAAGAGATACATTATTTCATCTCTCATTGTAAATGGCAATAGAAATGGTTAACATTTTTATTGTGACTTCATATAAAATGGTTTCATACCTGTTTACACATTAGATCTGTTTCATTTTTAATACAAAAGGAACAATACTAAATAAATATTCAGCAAAGAACTAAGCACTTTAATCCTAGAGAATATTCGTTCTTGCAACGCAGCAGACACTAGCTCGGTCAAGAAGGTGAAATCTATTAGGGAGATTGTTGCTTACATTAAAATGACCCATAGAAATATTCTATTACATTTTGCATTTTATCTTGGACAGCTGGCGAGCAAAAGCTCCATCGTGTGCAGATGAAGTTGCTAAGAGACTATAAAAACATAAAGCCTATTAGAATTTCAGAGCAACCTACCAGGCCTTTCCATCCATTAAATAAAAAGTAAAAACTAAAAAAAAAAAAAAAAAAAAAGAGAGAGAAAAAAAGAGTCTTAAGCTACAAGATTATCCTGATAAAACTCCAATAATCATGCAGTCTGAGGAGCAAGACAAAGGTGTTTTATGATATAATACACAGATGTCTGTTACTTAACATTCCCTCCTTCTACCCTTCTCCAACGTACCGATGCTCAAGTAGTAGTGACAATCCAAGCACCCAAACATTTGCTGTAGGAACATACTAAAATTAAAGAGCTAAAAATAATTGTCTGCTCAACGTATAGAAAATGAAATTGTGGAAATCTGCATTGCAATTCTTCA
The DNA here is from genome assembly GCF_026419915.1 of Harpia harpyja. NCBI lineage: Eukaryota > Metazoa > Chordata > Aves > Accipitriformes > Accipitridae > Harpia > Harpia harpyja. Next base: position 28,630,888 of record NC_068949.1, on the reverse strand, counting down.
AGCAGTTCTGCTTCAAGGGATCCTCCTGCCCTCCCTATACTCCAAATCACTACTAGAATGATTACTTAAATTTTGAGCTCTCAGAAACATTCCCACAACCACATGAAACAAACCAAAAGGCATTTCATCTGCCTGAGACTTACAAGCTAAACCAAGATACAAGCACCTACAGTAATGAACACCAGGACAGGAAAAGAAGAGGGGAAAAGCAGCACCACAGATAGAAATACAATGCCATGCAGTTATTTAAATGTATCATGATGCACCTTTAAAGTTACCAATTATGTAATGTTACTTTTGCTTTTCATTTCTGTGTTGTGCTGTATAGCACTATGAACATCCACATGGTTTAAGACAGCATTGAAATGCACTGGAAAAGCAAGACAGGCAATCAGGCAATCTTTTATAGGACCTGCTTATAACAAATTTAAGCTCAACCAGTGCAATTAGGCTTCCGAGCCATTCATGAACATGGAACACAGCTGAAACTATAAATGCAATTTACTTCTATATGTACACTCTTGTACATGCAAACTGTTGTAGTCCTCATTTATGGTCAATTTTCAAAAACAAGCACAATTTCTATAATGTGATACTTATTTACTAGATACCATCTTCTTTTTCACTCTCCTGAAATCTAAAATGAAGCTACAAGTGATGGATCCACAGAAGAGTGTTACTTGGGAAGAGAATACATGCTTTAAAATGAATGTACTTCCAGGAAAGATTATCAACCATTATATTCCAGATTTACATAATAAAACTCAAGCTTCTAAGGGTGAAAAAGTAATTAGACCACAGTATTTGTGATATTAGTAACAGATGTGTCAAAGCAAATTTGCTGCAGAAAAAAAGAATTTATACTTAAAAAGGAACAATTGCTTTTTTTAGGAACTAATTTAAACTTTGTCTTCCAAATAATGATATTGTCAAATAATGGAAAAAATTACACGTATCTTACTCAAATGCATAAAATAACACGACTGAGACAAAACCAGCAAAAGCCTAGATTTGTTTATAACATCCCCCCAAAACAATCAGTAAAACTGATACAAGACAATATAAGCTACTCAAAGCCACTTCCACACAGATCTCATTAGGAAACAGAATAAAACGTGCAGAGAGATGTTGCTGGGGTGCAGCATTCTAATCATTCTCCAGGAACACAAGTTATTTGTTAGCGTTCAATAAAACTAAGTTTCTACAAACACAATGATTTGTGGGCAGAAATAAGTGAACAAATTGTGATTTTCAAAATCTTTACTCAGATACAATGCAATTAACAAACACATACATTCCATATTTGTAACATGTTTATCATCAGGGATGAGGATCGCTGACTGCATTGAAATAACTGTTTGTTCAGTATCAGTAAAATTCCAGCCCTTAGAAATTTCTGTATCAACATTTTTGGCATTCATTTTATTTTTCTTCCCACTAGGATAGTACTAGTGCTGCACTTCAGATATGGAGAGAGGAAAAAAGTCCATTTACTATCCAGGGGAAAATGTTCTTTAGTTGCTTAATCTGATGAGTCACTAGCTTCTTAAATTTTAATAAGAGCATTTATTCTGCAGATGATGAGGGGGAAAAAATTGTATTGGAAATGATGGGAAAATTACATTTTTCAGCTAAGACTGCAACACATGCCAAGTCTATTCCCTTATCTTCACAGATGGCTGGCAAAACCCAATGCAGTTTGAGCAAGTAAAAATGATACTTACATCTTAAAAAGGTTTCTCTCTCAGGGAAACTAAGCCAGTAAATGCAACAAGTAGTATGCGAGGGCGGGAGAAGGGAGGAGAATATGAAAACTTCCTGTTATGGTTCAGTCAAATAGAAGCACATATGGATACTTGCTACCATCTGTGAGTATGAATATTTTTCCATACTTTTTAAAAAACACAGTTTGTTAAGAAAATAACAGTCAAAAAGCTAAACTTTTAACAAAGATGTTGAACTGTAGTCTCTAACTGTGAATGCAGCTACCCCAATATAGATATGTCAAGAAAAGTCCTTAGTGTAGGTGAATTCCAATAGGGTTATGGAAAGGAAATGATAAATAAAACCATGATACAAAGGAAAAATTCAAATCAATGGAGACTAAACCATTGCAAGACATAATTTATGCAAGGCATAAAACAGACAAACAAACAAAAAAACACACAGAAAAAAAAACAACAGGCAAAGTTAGGATGATGTGGCACATACTAATTCTTTCATAAAAAGGGAGAACAGAAAGGTAAACATGAACATAAATATTAGTAAATGGCAGATAACCAGAACACTTACAGATATTTAAAAGCACACGTCCACAGTTTTTTATTAGTGTATACAATTTGCTCAAGGAAACACAAAAGAAGGAAATGAGCTACTGGACTGATAGTTTACTACATGCATATAGATACAGGTGTAATATAAAAGACTAAAACACAAAGGGGACCCTTTTATTAACATCTATAATCTCAATTCTTTCAAGAGAGCCCACTAAAAATGCAAATCCACAGTAGCTTTCTCAAATCTTTGTAACATACCATGAAATCACTTCTAGTGATATTTAACTAAGTTCCCCCCCGCACAAGATATTTTATCTTGCTAGCAATTTAAAATAAAAGATACTATAAAATTATATTCCTTGTTGTATTTTACTATACTTTGAAGTATCTTAGTTAAGAAAAGGATGAAAAAATTCCTCATTCATTTCATTCTACTTTTAATTTCAAAAGATAAGTGCTTAAAATGTGTCTAAAAGGAATATAGTACTATATACAAGTTAATATTTTGTTTCAATCACATGAAAATAGTCTAATTAGATCTTTAAACACCTCATGCCCTGAATAAAACCATGTAATTCCCACTAAAATTGACAGGACTCAGACTTTTACACCTGAGAAAAATCAGCTTGCAATATTATCATGGAAGCTACATAGAAGCAAACTATAACTTTTGAGTCTACACTGAAAAAAAATGTATCATTTAGAGAAGCAGGAAAAAGCAAGAGGACACTTAAGAATCTTAAATTTGGTTTGATGTTTTGGGTTTCTTTTTATAAGTTATAGTTTTGGAGAAGAAAAATAGTCTGAACATAAGAACTAAAATGTGAAGGTATAGTTGCTATGGCAATAGCAAACACTAGCATGGTTTTAGTCTACACATAATAACCAATAAATTTATCATTACTCTGACCATATACCATTCAAACTCAAAGTATGCCTGCTGCTACATCATTATAGGCCTCCTGCAGGCCTCATTCGATCCACGTTAGAACATCAGTGCTTTGACAAATTCCGCTTTTAGAACTGCATTTAATCAGCCTTTGGTCACTCTCTAATTTGTACATATTTGTATTCAAGCCTTAACAGGCCAGCTGTAGGCACAGCTGTGGGTATTTAAGCTTCAGAGAACTAACCCCTTGTATTTACTATCTTTAAGCCCTACTAAAATCTCTGCAACAAAAAGAATATATAATTTCTTTAACAATAAACTGAAAAGGCCATAAACCCAGGTATATTCCAGTTTTGAAAGTCCCTTTATCTCCCAATAGTTAGCTTTTTTATTCAAATGCTTAAAATTATATAATCATTATAATCTATTTCTTAAGCCAGGTAAAGTGAAAAGGCGATGTAGTTAGTCCTGAAGGAAGATTAAACGCAACATATTTCTTCCAGCATCCAAAAAGAAAGCACAGTAACAACAAGCTATAAGAAAGCTGGGTGAGACCCAAGATATTTAAAGCCCAAGATTACACGGAAACCCACGCGCACAGAAGTTACTAGATGACCATCCCTCTCTGATAACAAGCTTGCTTTCTTCAGTCACCATGCCACCATCACTCTTCCATTATGAAAACTTTTGAGACCTTCCTAGACTGAAACACACAGCTATTCTATGAAATTTAGTTTCCAAAACACCCCCACCACTGTGCCTCTCCAGACTAAATGTACTACACTTCGCTACTTGAACAGTCACATACACAGCATTCAAAACAGGCTGAATGTGAAAAGCTGAGATAAAAAAAACCAAACCTATCTCTATTATCTGAAGGATCAATGCTTCCCAGTTGCTTCAAATACTAAAGCTGATCATCTTCAGTTGGTATTTGCTCTAGATGTGTTCCATCTTGGAAAAAAAATCCTTTTTTTTTAATTTAAAATTAATCCACAATTACCAAGTGTAGAGAATATTCCCATCTCCAGCAAATCACTTTGTCAAATGCAAGAAGACTGATGTAACCCTACAAAATTACTATGAATAAAAGATACATATAATAGTAAACAATTATTTTCTTTGGTTACTGATGTTTCAAATAAGTTACAGTTAAATTCAATATCTTTTTAGAATTACTTTTTCCTCTCTCTCTAGTAAGATTCTTGCTTATCTTGCTCTTTTCTTGACACCCCTCCCCGCTTTTTTTTAACCGAGGACAAAGACGAATACAGAATGGCAACTGCAAGTGCAAATATGGGCTTATATTAACTAAAATAAAAACACATTGTGAAATGGCTGTTTAGTATACATTTGAATGAAGCACACTACGTAACATTCTAAATTCTTCTAAAAATTGTCACCTCTATTCCTGTGCTTCTGACCACATTCTATAGACTTGAATTTTCTCCCTCTACCTGTATTCTCTACACTTTCCTTTCTCACACTAATACCTTTTGAACAAGGTTAATTATGGCTATTTTATGCTGAAGTACTGTCACCTGGAAGGGAGTGTGAAAAGGCTGGCATAGCCAACAGGAGTAACACAGAAAACTGATGAGTGATCTGTGGCACCCAGCAGCATCTGATAAGCTGAAAGAGTCTATGAATGTATTTACATATATTAACTTCCTCTAGCAATTTTTGAAAATTTAAGCAAGCAGATGCTTTGGAAGTTCTCTGGCTAATAACAAAGACTCAATTTACATTGTGAAAGGTATCCTTCCCTAAGATAATATTGACTGTTTTCTTGCAATGTTAAGAGCCACATTTTAAAGCTATGCAAAGCTATAATAAACATCAGATCTGATTAAGCACCTGTAGCTTGTTTACTAAATCAGTATAAAAAATGGCTTACCTATTGCTTGTAAGCAATTCTAAAACCAGTTAAAAGTTCAAATTCATGTGGAATTTGGTTAAGCTTTCTTCAGAGAAGTAGTAACTATATATTCTCTTTTAACTACTAAAAACAGTCTTTATATTAAAGGTAAGCTCTTGTATCAAATTTCCAAGAAGTTGGGTGGTAGATCAACATGAAAATACATTCAAAATAGAATTATTTAATACAATAGGAAAGAGAACCTGGAAATTTTCTTTAAAGTATTGTTTTTCAAAATATTATCTCTTGAAATATTCAAGCTTCAGTTACAGTATCCCACACACATTACACATAGATGCACACCCACACACAAAGATATAGGCCCTTCTTTAAAGGGCATTAATTACTATGGCAACTACTGTCACTGACATAGGCAGCTCCATTTATTTTATCATTACTTGTATACCCCTAGAAACACCAGAACCCCACGACATTTGCAAATACAGTTCATAATCCAATTTTATCTTACTTTATCCAATAATTATTTGAAATGTACCATCCTGAAAATAAAGTAACATGCATCTTAAACTAAATGAATATACAAGACAGATTTTGTCATACAAGCAGAGTGAAGATTCGTGCCCAAACTTTTAAGTAATTCACAGTAATTTCAGAAGGCTGAAATATATAAACTCTAGAAATATATGAATGCATGCCTCGCTGGCCTTGTATATCCAACAGTGTCTGAAAATTTCAGTGTGGATCATATTCAGAAACAGACACCCCACCCCCAAAATCATTATTTTTTGTATTATATATGTGGCTTCCAAAACACTGATAAACAAGTGTTCAAATACAGTAAGACTGATATACAGAATCCCAAGCAAGAGCTTGTTTCTGTGTTTTCATACATTTTAATAATATATCTACACCACTAATTTAATACTGCAATTTATTACAATATACACAAAAGATATATTAAAAGAACCAAACTGAAAAATAAAAAAGAAAAGAAAAGAAAATTCAGGCTCCAAAGTGCTAGTATAACTGTTGCCCATTCAACCTTCTAGTAATTAAGATTGTACCACATTACACATACATATAAATATATACACACAAATTTACATATTGTCCTACTGAACCTCTGCCCTCTTCAGTGCGCAGAATTAAGAAACAGGTAATCAATATTTTATGTTTTACTCAAAGCATGACTCAACTTCTTCTCTTTCCAATATTCACCTCTTTCTCTAAATAAATAGAATTACTAAAATGCTTCTTCTGCAACATCAGTGTTACAGGAACTAATTTCATATTTTTAAAATATCCCAAGAGACATTATTTTCAGAGATAGGAAGCCGAGGCATATAGAGATCCACAAAGTTATACAGTACCCATTCATTTTAGATAGTAACCTTAAGATTTTTTTTTTTTTTTAATTCTGTGCATTGTATAGTACCTCATACATTAAAAGCAAAGCTTCTGTTGAGTTGTTTGTGGATTCAGGTGCGCAGCAATCCCTCTAATTAGGCCTTACGATTTTAGGCATACTCAAGAAAATAAAAAGGAATGAGTAATTACTGGCTTGCTGTGAAAAGTTTGTTTTAGGAGCTTGTCTTGTGCCATTTAGGAAGCTTGTGACAAAGCAAAGATACTCAGTTCTCCTGGGCAGCATTGAACGGTCTTAACCTTGAACCTCTACTTTCCTCTTTCTGCAGACTCCTGTTACTTTCATTACACAACTTCCAACTACATTGGTAGGTTAGGCAGAGCAATACATGGTACTGACATCTTATCATGTAATTCCAGAACATTTCTATTCTTTAAGAACTGAAACAGAAGTTGTATGGGGGAAGAAAAAAAAAAGGAAAAAAGCATACATCTCCAGAAAGCAAAAACAAACAAGGAAAAAAGCATACATCTCCAGAAAGCAAAAACAAACAAGGAAAAAAGCATACATCTCCAGAAAGCAAAAACAAACAAACAAAAAAGCAAGACTTGGTAAACTTTAGTTTCTTTGCCCTTTGTAGACTACACTGCACTTAGTCTGCACAGGCTTTTCTGCTCAGTTCCTCCAGGTTTGGTCCCATCAGTTCTGCCGCTGTCCTACCTCAGGCTCCTTGTCTTGGACGTCTTTGCCTCTTCTGTTTGCCCTGTTTCCATGATTCAAGACTCTCAGCTGAATATCCTTGCTAAGCCTGACAATCTTTTCTTCTAGACTTGCTCTCTTACCTCCACTCTGCCTGTAAGTCCCAATTCCTATCCCCCTCTCATTTTTTTGTCCAATCTGCACTTAACCATCCCCAGCTGTTCCACTAGCCACCCTCTCTATCCATCCTTGACTGACATACCAGCTCCCCACAGCTGCCAATATCCCCGCTTAAATTACCCCCATGATGTCCTTTGCCAGCTCTCTTACCCCAGGCTCTTCCCCCCTTCCTTAACCATTTGCCCAGCCCTTCCTCCTCCTCAATTAATATGCCCTTTTTTCACCTGCCCTCATTTTCTTCTCTACAGCTTCCAGATTTCTTCACTTGTAAATCATCATCTCAGCAAAGTGTTATTTCCCTTCTCCTGGTCACACTAGATATTCAAATAGACATGGGGTACATTTGTTCTTTCAGCCTTTCTTTTCTACCCTGCATGGGTGACAACAGAAGATCCTCAAAAGCACAGGGGAGAGGTTTCCCCTTTTCCTTTCAACATCTATTCTGACCAATTACTGAGCCCTGAAATTTGTACTGCAGCATGCTCACTCTGCAAAGAAAGCACGTGCAGCATGGTCACACTCATATCAAAGAGATGCTCTGGAAGTCTGAGAGATTTTAGCAGCTAAAGGCACAGCTATTTCTACCCACATAAATTGATATTTTTCAGAGGGTCTGCTAATCTGCACAAAGTTTTGTAGCTCTCCACAGGGAAAATAAAATATATTCAGCAGATAAAAGCCATCCTCTTAACAGATTTCCAGACTTAGCTCCAGATTATGAATATTAGAGCATTCCATATAAAATGTCCCCAGAATTTAGTGAGGCAGGATAATTTTACTAGGCTTTTTCTCAGCAACAGTTGAGCTATTCTGAGTAAGTATCTTCCTAAAAACTATTTCAGTCTGAGGAAGACACCCTGCATAGAAAGGACTGAAAGGATGTTTCTGTCTGAACAGGAAGAGTTGCATGTACTTAAGAGTTCTTATTTTCAATGGGGACAGAGACAGTAACACATAGAACAACTAGCTCTTTTTCAGTGACATTTACTTTGGAGCTGTGAGAGACATCTAAGAATTTTTATTTCCATTAGTTCATCTGCTTTCTTACAATGTTTGGATTAAAATACAAGTTATTGCAGTTTAACTTACCGAACATTTTCTGGTCTCAATTTATCCAGTACCATCTCAATTAAATCAGGCCTGAATTCTTCAAGCAAATATTCAGCAGCCAATACTTCTTCTATAGGATAATACTAAAAAACAAAGCCCAGAAACATGTAGGTGAATTAAACAAAAGCTAAGCAAGAAAAAACTACTGTTTTGTATGGCAAATAAAAGTGTATACTTCTGGTCACTAGATCTGTATTACCTTGGTAATTTCAAATTAGAAATGCATAGTTGTCCTAAAATCTTTCTCTTAAAACTAAACAAGATAGAGTAGTACTCTAACTATGCAATCATATTTCTCCTGTATTAGGCAATTTTATATACTGCATATTATCATTCTTTTATCTTGAAATATTTTATGTCTCAGTATAAAAACTCACCCTCCTTTAAATACTGCTTTGAAGTAACTAAAGTAAAAATAACACGGTAAATGCTGACCCCTGGAGGAAATGTTTAAAGATAAAAGAACACCAAGCACAAAACATAACAAAGCAAAAAAAAAACCCAAACAAAAACACAAACAAACATAAAAAACCACTAAGTTTTTTAGGATTCTCTAAGAATTCAATTCTTATTTACAGTAATTTAAAGGAAAGTATATTTCAATTATCTAAAAGTATAATACAAACTTCCACAATTTTAATTCTAACATTTTTTATTTAGGATCAAACTGAAAATCTCTTAAGGTACATAGCAATTTAAGAAGAAAAAACAGTTAAAACTCCTTTGAAAATTATTAGTGCAGTTGACAGGAAAACTTTGTTGATTAATATCTGTTTACCAAGGGAAAAATACCAGGTGACCTAAGCACCAAGTACTTGCAGTTTGCCATACAGGTGTACTGGTTTTGACCAGAATATTATAAAATGGCTTTCTGAATTACATACATTATACAAAAAACTAGAGTGGAATGAATTCCAGAACATAGAGTAACTCACACAAAGGATTCTGGAAAAGAGAAAGGGGGGGGGGGTGGAGACCAAGGACAATGAACCGAACCTGTGTTACAAAAAATTCTAATGTGAATGCTGAAGACCCAGAATTTGAAAGGTCTTGTCCAAAAGATTCACTGTACACTGAAGAATGCTCATTTAACTACATTCTGCGTAAATGGCTAAGCAGACTGAGCAACTTGAAGGGGACATTTTAAGTAATCTATGCACTTCTAATCTGAAATTACCAAGGCAATACAGATTTAGTGACCAAAAGTCTACACTTCATTTCCTTTGCAAACACAGGCCATAGTCAGCCCACCAACTGGAACTGAAAATAAAATTTATTTGGTTATTTTGTTATTGCTTGAGCAGGAGGGTTAGACAAGACGACCTCCAGAGGTCCAGTCCAACCTCAACCATCTTGTGATTCTATGATTACTTTTCAGCAAGGTCCAAGCATAATGTAACTAAAATAAAACAGAATAAAACAATTTAGATACAACAATCAGATTAAAATGAAATTTAAAAAATGATACAATTAAGGAGACAAAACAAAACGAAAGAAAAAGGACACTGCAAACCAGGGAACAACTACCTGGGAAACATCAAGCCTACACATGACAAATATGAAATATAATTTGACAGCAGGACCTTAGTGCTGACTCAGACCAGCACAAATATGCTTTAAAGATGAACTGCTGTTTTGTTGAATAAAAATGTTTAAATCCTTTTGATAAATACATAGTAATTTATGACATTACATTTACTCATGCTAACTTATACACAGGTTCTTCTTCAAGTTATGAAAAACAGCTAGGATTCATAAGCGTATTAGATCACCAAACAACAGTTCTAGCTTGGTTAATTCGAAGCATAAACTTAGTATGACTCAGAGGCAATAAAAAGAACTAGAAAAGCTAGTTTACTATTAGTGTTTAAGCAACTAACAGCAGAATCAGAATTACCATTCACACTGCAAAGCACAGCAAAAGAAAAGCAGTGGAAAAAAAAAAAAAAAACCAAGTCCTGAATCAATACCCTGCTCTTTGGAACACTGCTGGCAACTTCCTGGCCTGATTTTTTGGAAACAGCAATTGTTATTGGGAATGATCCAACAAATACAGACCACTGAAAGACTGTTTCAGAAGTCAGAGGTCCATTTGTTAGAGATTTTATGCATTTGACAGAACAAAAGCAAGAGACAGCATCCCAAACAGGAGCTCCTTTAAATATCCATTTAAATGTTTTCAGTTAGGTCTAATGCTTTTTAGTAACAGAAAGACAATTCTAAAATTGAAAATCATTAGTTTAGACTTTACAAATTAAAGGTGTAGGAGTATTAACAGGGATTCCTGCAAAGAAACCAAAAATGCCTCTGAATAGATGGAGACATTAGCTGTGCAATGGATAATGGCTGCAATGTATAAAAGTTGCATAACTTTCACTAGACAAAAAAAACCTCCACCTAAATCTTCCTTTAGTGCAATATGTGGAAACTGGATTTTCCAAGAAGTATAAAGACTAAGTATAAGCTACATGATAATTCTTTCAGTACCAATATGTAATCACATTAGTAGAGTCAAACATTTCTGATTTGCTATCTTAATATGAACATTTCTGCTTACTGCAGTATTTTAACATTGTTAAATGGAAGCATTTAGAAACATAGTGCTTGTGTTTGTGATAAAATATTATTTCTCTAATATTTCCCTAGAGAACATTTAGCTATCAGGTAGACACAGAATGACAAGGTACATATGTCTTAAGAAACACTGAAACAGATCAAATAGCAACTCCAGTTACTGTAAAATCAGTTCTAGCAAGTATAGAAGTATAAAATGGTAGAGTGAAGGAAATGTGACTTACTGACTGCCAAGACTAAGATCTATGCAGCGTGATATTAGCTTCCTAAGCTCAGGAAGTGCAAAGGACCTTTGCAAATACCTGTATTTATTAAGAGTATAATCAAACACACTGTGTAATTATTACTATACTGTAAAAAAACCAAACCAACCAACCAAACAACCCCCCACACACACTTACATGCAACATTCCTCCAAGCTTTGACGTGTAACCTCGTGGTCGTTCTTTATCTTTAAATCTGAATGCCACAGCATTTAGATCCTAGGAAACAATGTAGGAAGGGTTGAAAAGCATACATTAGAGACTATTTTAAGAATAATTATTGACTACTTATTTCCTTTTTATAACCTAAGAAAAGGAAGGAGTTTTGTTGTATCCATTTTATATTAGTTAGGTACATAACACAAAAGTTTTCGTTAATATTCAAGTTGCACAGAACTCACAAGCAATTTCGGATAGTCTCACAATGTGAAGTGTTACACAAGTCTTGTAAGTCCTATTTGTAGTAAGAGATCTGGCCCATGGCTCATATATTTAAATTTCCTGATAATTTGTAAACAGACTAACTTTGATACAATCAATGCATAGTGTTCCAGTGCAATGTTCATTGTATGTTAATGAACTGAAGCCTTTCCCTCTTCCTTTTTTGTTCCTTTTGCTCAGGAAGCCAAAAGGTAAGTTTAGAGACAGAAAAAGTGTTTTTCTTTATGCCATCTTAGCCACAGAAGTAGAACACATCATTCTTAGAATACAATGGCAAGGGTGAATTAAAGAGATCTAAGACTATAAAGCCAATGAAAAGCACCATCCATCCTTCTGTAAAACCATGCAGAGAGTCTGGTTAATTCAACAATTCAGCTGAAAATAAAATCACAAAAAGATTCTTTTCAAACTAGTTTGCCAGCTCTTCTGACTCGCCTCACAGCCTCAGGAATGCCGGGACTGATACAAGAGGAGCAAGGGAATGACACAAGGATGAGATGGGAGGATGGAACTACCTCTTTCTAATCTTGTGTTTGCTTATAATGACAGTAAAACAATTCCATTGGGACTTTTAGCAGAGGGTAAAGAGACTTCTTTTACAGGTATACGGTGTCAAAATGCAAGAAACAGAGTTAATGCATCTGCAGAATTTCTACTCTTAGACAGAAGAAACTCAACAACAGTTTTCACCAGATAAAGCCAAGATGGAACAAGAAATCTTTACCCAAGTATTTGTAGTGAACCAACGAGACTATATATATATATAAACAAAACTGGTTTTATTTCACAGTCATTGAGAAGTGCAGTACTATTTAATTCTAATAGGATACTTTACATTTTTGCTCTGTGCATACAGAACCATACAGACTTATAAGCATGAACAGTTCAGCAAAGACTGAAGCATACAGCCAAAGTACTCCATGAAAAGTTTTAGTTCACCTCTCCAAAAGGAGAGATAAACAGCAGATTAAATGTCTTACTGCCTTTACAATCTCAACTATACAATTTGACACATCAAAGAAGAGAGGGGTAGAAAAACAGCCATTTCAATTTCCAATTCAGTGTTACCCCTCACAGCAAATGCTTCCCCCCCGCTCCACCTTCAGTGAAGACTAAGGAAGGTTATGCAAAATCCTTGCAGACAGAGTAAGATACTTCTTCCTTCACCTCCATTATGTTATCATAAAATGCCAGCTCACAGTTCTATGAGAGCATTTCACATCTACATTAAGATAATATATTCTGAATGTACTTGTCATTTGTGTCATGTTGCACATCTAAAATTAATAAACTTAATTACCATGCGATTATTAAAGGCTATTTCCACAGCCAAGGAATCTGTTTCTACTTATAATCCAAAAATTTGTAAAAATACAACCACCACATGTCATGTATCAGTCACTGTACCTTGCACTCTTGGAAAACCCATTCTTGAGGTCCTTCTGTACGTAGTTTTTGAATATATTGAAACATGTGCAAAATAATATCTTCAACGTGCACTGGAAAGAAAAAATACTTGCTTAGTAATTCACTCAGTTCTGCACAAAGAAAAAATTCTGATGAACACAAATATGTAAGGTTTTATTTTTAATTACTCCCTGATACATCAAGATATTTAAGTACACATGCAATCCTACTGGCAAAGTTAAACATGTTTTTCTCAGACATGAATTTAAGATAAGTGTGTAAGTCCCCAGCTAATTCTGAGAACTGCACTGAACACGTCTTATGTTAATATATTGATTTATAATATAATTTAACTCGGGTGTAAATAGTATGATTAAGTAGCACAAAAAGGTATTAACAGCTTTCCTTATAAAGAAATTTACTTTAAAATATTTAATGAAATGCTTTAATATAACCTCAAATAAGTTGTTTTTTTATGTTAGATGAAGTGTGTTAGCATACTGAGAGGATCTAAACACAGAAGAATAGTCAGTTAATTAAAATAAATTGGCTTTCACAATTAGTCTCTTTGGACACAAACACAAACCCATCAGATCAGGAATAACATGGAATGCAGACATAGTACTTCACTTACAAAGTCCCTCCTCTGTCAAATCCACGTTAATGATGAAAAACATGAAACCTCTAGCACCCTCCTTCTGTCCACCAACAAGAGTATTTACCCATCCTATAAAATCAAAAAGAAAATATATTACATAAACAAATCTGTAACAATTTATGCTACCTAGTCTTCCAGACATTGAGGGACCTGACAGTAGTCTCTAAGTCAGTGACAGAACAGAGACAAGATCATTATGTCAAAGTTCATATAATTCTCTAAACAGGCATAGATAAAGGGGAGTGCAAGAAATAATAGCTTTAGCAGGCAGAGTGCCTGTTATTTATTTATCTTTCCCCACCACAGAAACAAAAATAAAGCATAAAATGACTTACAACTCAAATTACTCAAATGGTTGGGGGCTTTAAATTTAACATACAGATGTCAATTTTAAGTGAAACGTAGCTAAGCTTTAAAAAATTGTGTAATAAATTACTTTTTAATTGTTTACCTTCAAAGGACTTACCTTTGGCTTTAAGCTCTGATAAAAGACTCCCCGGGCCTTCGTGCCCAATCAGATGACCAAGGTAATGGCCAGGGTTTGATTTATAATACTTCTGAAGATCTGGTATAGGAAATGTGACATAAAGATTTCTAATGTCCTTAATGGGCACCACTTTGTAAAGTTGCTGAGGGGGAAAATAAACAAGGAAATCCATAAACAAAAGGGAACTCTCATTATTTTATTCATCTCAGGAGCACATATCATGTTCCCCTCACACACGCACATTTTATTACAAATATATCAACAAAATCTCGAAAGTAAAGGTATGTAAAACTTAGAACAACAGTTTAGCCATTCATGATGCAAACAAAAAGAGAATTAATTATCTCTCCATTGCTTACAGCTGCAATCAAATATACAACCTTTAATATAAACTATACAAAACTACGCTATACTCAGCATGGAAAGGTGGGTGGAAAATTAAGAAAGAAATATGGAACTTGACAGGGACACTAATACAGAAGTAGTGAAGTGCACAATGTATTACTGAGACTTAAAAAATATCATTTAAGGTATACACTCCTAATGGAAGATGTATCTCTATACATACCCGGAGATGTTCTTCTTGGAAAGGATGTTCAGGAAACTCTGGTATAGGGACATTTTTATTCTCTACTTCTGAAAATAACTTTACCACTAAGCAAGTCAGCTCATCCAAGGATTCTAGAATAAAAAAACATTAGAAAAACTTAATCATTATCTGAAGATTCTGGCAAATTTGGATTTTGTATATTCTTTGGGGGAGACATGAATTATACAGAACAGTAGTTTTAATTGTACGATGATTATTAACTTCAGAAAGGAAATCTATATTAACACTTAAGTTTTGAACTATAACTATAAGCATCATGCTTATTAGAGGAAGGCTTCAACCATGATCAAAATAAATCCTGTAAGTAGAAAAAACATCTTTAAATTTTACTGATGAATCTAAGCTGGAACTGAAGAAAAGACACATCAGATATTGAACATTTACAAAAATAAACATTCCACAAAAAGCTTAAGGGACATACAATTACAGCTGCAAATTTTCCAGAGTGAAAGCATCTTTGCCAAAACTTGGATTTTCTTCAGCCTCAGCTCACCTCCAGTACTTCACATACACTGTGAGCCAGGGTCATCTGTCCTCAGCACCCCAAAATTTCACACACATCTGTGACCTGTTTAAGCACTTCTACTTTTACATCCATTCTAGTTTCAGTCCATGATTCTAGTACTCTTCAAAAACAAGAGGAAGACCATTTGAGGAAAGAATTTGATGTTGTGCATGAATTCACCTAAATTGACCTATACTGTTATATTGAAATACTGCCTTCAAAATACCTATCTGCTTAAAGAAAGGCATTTTGGAGCACTTCTCAAAGTGAGAATAAGAAAGACTCATCCATCAAGTTTTTTAGCACATGCCTTTCAAGGGTGGATGTTGAAGAAAAAAATGGGCATTTCTTGGATGTCTCAAAGTACAACCTTAATCCTTGAAAGATTTCAAAAAGCAATCACATTGTTAGTCAAAACAATCCCAGTTAGATTTAGAAAGTGGAATCTTTCCTGCCCAACATATGCATGCTCCTACACTACACTGAGAGAATCATGCGGGGGGGGGGGGGGGGGGGGAGGGAAATGCAAACCAAGATGGGTCACTGTATAATACAATTTTGTGAACTGCATGTAATTTCATTAAAGACCACTACTTTTTATCCACATCAGCAAAATACACATTCATTTAAGCTTTACAACTACAGTAAGGGTTTTCTTAGGACAGATTTCCAGTTGCCAGGGTGATTCTTACCAAAAAAGTTTCCATTAAAAAGTCTATATGTGAACTGCTGCACTAAAACTGTTCTATGATTACTCAGTGAATTTTGCTTTTGATTAGATAAAAAAATTAATTTAATTTTATTATTTTAGCAAACTTTTGAATATTTATTACTATTTACTAGAGAAATTATATTCTGATTCCCTCACCGCTTTTTAGTGACATACATTTTTATTTGTTTTACATTACATACATAAAGTGGTTGGAAAATCAGAGAATTACTAGGCTGCACATAGCTTTAGACATCCATTTATTTCAGAATGCACAAGAGTAGAGATAGAGAGATCATGGGGGACTTGCAGTGTGCAACTCAACATATTTTTATGTTATAGAATTTCTAACTATTTGTTTATGCATTAATTAGTAGTACTGCTACATTTGTAGCAAGGTATTTCAGCAAGGAATTTATGGAATAATGCTAACAAGGTTTGTTTTCTGCAGTTTGCTTTTTATGGGCAGAGCTCCCTGAAAACAAATTAAAAAAAAAAAAAATCAGGAAGAATGTGGAACTTGTAATTTTTCAAATTTGATGCTAGAGGCAAGCCCTCAAATAGCCAAATCAGTCATTAATATAAAGCCTTCTGGAAAGCAATTGCATAATTCCAGTCATTAATATAAAGCCTTCTGGAAAGCAATTGCATAATTCTCCTGCCTGAACAAATAACAGAGTGAGAAAAGGTATGTGTCTTTTCAGGGAAAATAAGATGCAACTTTGTCCAAATAGCACCTCACTATTACAGTGACAACTACTTAAATATGACAAATAAGAGTACTTGTACGGCATTTTGTATACAAACAGACTAACAAAAAGCCTGAGAGTTACCTTTCAAAAATTTATTTATTTTATAAGATTGAAAGGAAAAATCCCAAAGATCAATGTTTCAAAGGCTCCTAATTTTTCTAAATATTGAACTATTTACAAGGGCAACTCACACTGAAAGAATTCAACTGTGGAAAATGACTAGTGAAACCACCTAAATTCAGGATTTTAACAAGAATAATTTTTGTATTTTGTAGTAAAAAAAATACATACGTGCAAATTGCAGAAATGTTTGAAAGGTAACAGATTTTAAGTATTTTCTACATTTTATTGATATTTGAAATGCAGATCTTGTCTGTCCTGGAATATTGCCTGTCCAGTAAAGAACTAGTTAAAGAAAAAAAGATGCCTGGAAACCTTGAAAACAGAGCTGTTAAATGAGGAAGAGAATTTCAATTCAATTGTTTTAAACTCTGATTAATATCTATTTACCTGCAATTAATAAATAAATATTTTTAAAGATAATAAAGGATTTTTTTTTTTTTGCTCAGGTAAAATAAACAGAAGAAAACAAAACTGAGGAGGGGGAAGCACCTCTTTCAAATAGCAATAAAAATAAATTTACAATATTGAAAAATATTTACAAGTTGTCTTCATCACTATTACATTGTTTACTTGCAGAAAGTTTCCACTGCTACAAGGAGAATAAGCAAGACATTTTCACACATGACATATATTAAGCCCTAGTGGTATTACCTACATACCTACTAGTAACACATCTGATACCCCACCTTTAAGACAAAAAAAAAAAAAAACTAATACATTTTAACGTTCAGCTTGCAACAGTGAAAAAAAAAAAAAACTTTCACCATATTCTAATCAATATGTGATGTTACAGCAGGTGACATACAATAATAAATTGAATTGAAAGGAATTAGGGAGCCTGGAACTGATCCAGTAGTGAGTGTATGCACAAAATTTGGATTCAGTTAAGAAGCATAATCCTCACTGTTTGCCCACTTTAAAAATCTACAAGAAAAAACGATTCATGCTAAAATATGCTATGATTGAAATTAAACAGGTACATTTTGTTAATCAGCTTCATACTCAGCATCCTGTAAACCGATAGTTGTAAAGGAAGATTTCACTTTGCTAATGAATTTTATTCCATTCATACTCACCATTGGAGCGTTATTGTAAAACACCATACAAATAACAGTCTGCCAGCATATTTTCAAAAAGCAAACAGTTTTGAACACACTGTTATTAAGCTTTTAGCAAACCGATGTAAAATATCATCTTGACTGTGGAAGATTTTAAGCAGCTGGAACCTCTGTTAAGTTAATTCAGAAGGACACTGAAGTAAAGGGTTTTTATCTAAATGTTAGGTTAGGTTTATCCTTTGATAATACAGAAATTTTTGTAGTGGAAGTGTAAGTCTAAAACATGAAAACAGTATCAAAAGCCCTCCCAACCTGAAACCAGACAGGTGTCAGTCTTCATAAGACAAACATACAATGACAACAACTGGTAACTTAATAATGGATTTAAAATTTTCAGCTTATTTTTTCTATTGTAAGCTTATAAACACATAAATGTATACCTTGCAAGTTGCTTTGGAGACTTCACTAAACATAAAATTATGTTTGGTCAGTCTGTACAAGTTTTACTTTTTTCCTTTCCGCAGATTTTCAGACACTTGCATACATTTAATTTTCTTCAAACATAAATACATGTAGAGTCTCACTCAACCAACAGAACAAAACTCACCTCTTCCTAAGACACAAATAGCCATTAAATTTGATGAATAATAAGTAGAATGGAACTTCAATAGTTCTTGTCTTACATCTATTCCTTCTTTGGTTGGTCTGGTTTCCAGAGTGAGTTTGTTCCCTGTAACATAAAAAAAAAAAGTTAACAATATTTGATGTTTATGAATTTAGAAATCAAAAAGAAAAATATAAATTAATAAATCTGCTTTCCTCCAGATGGATAGTAATTTTAAAAATAATTACAATCCATAATAAGTAACTGGATCAATACTGTCTCAGCTTATCAGAGACAATAAATACCTCCACTCTCAATCTGCACGTTCCTAAAGAACTGAAGATGTTTTAGTCTTGCAAATTAATCTTTTTAATTGGAATGGGTTACTTCAAAGCAATGCAAGTAAGCCCAGGCTCTAATTCAGAAGGAGGAAAAGGCTTTCCTTTGGTACATTTGGAGTAGGTTTTACTCCCATATACACACTCCTGTCATAGGAATCACTGTGTGAAATTATCTGTGGCATTGTGTGCCACAAATTATAGACTATTAAATGAAATAAATAATTACTAGTTTACAAACATGATTTGTAAATTGTGACTGTTCAGCTTCTGCTTCACAAACAGCTGCGCTGTAGCTGCAATAGAGGAACAGGACTAGAGAGAAAGAGAACTACAACTCTCCCTGAATAAGCCCATAAGCAGAAGATACCAAACTTTCTCCATTAAGTTATCCTCCTGTTAATTAGTGCAATCTTTACATCAACATCAAGCTTTCAATAATTTACTCTAAAGACATATTCCACATTTATAGCCAAATCAAAACTCCTGTTTAGTAAACGTAAGAACTTGAAACAATAGCAAAATTAGTTTACAAAGAGCACACTGGATTTTAATCAACTCCACTTCCCATTACTACATGGACACACAAAATGGTCAACAGAATCTACAGAGCAGAACTGCAAACTAATACTCTATCTGTTAACTTTGAGATCAGTAGCTCCCTCAAGCCACAGTCAGACCAGGTACAGAAGAGAACAAGGGATGAGAAGGAAAAATAAGGCAAGAAAACGTAGCAGAAGAGTTGACTTGTGTGTTTATCAGAAAAACAGCAAGAGAGAAAAAGACTGGGAGAGGAGAGCATGCCTGCTACGCATATAGGCCCAGTGCATAAATCCTACAATCACAGACATAAGTTAATACAAATCAATGAGGTAAAGTTAGATACATAAATAAGACAAGTATATTGTCCAGATGTTTGGTGATTAGATACAAGTCTAACTACAACTGCAACAGTCAACATCATAGAGAGGCTGCCTGAAGCAATACATTGCTTTAATTTTCAAAGTTCACATGTGAGTAAAAGCAAGGATTCTTAATGACACCCAAAAAGGATAATTAGGTTATTATGTTTAAAAGATTTTGTCTATATTCGTCACCATCTGCAGACAAATGAAATGCAGAAGTTTTAGATACCCCACTGTGTTTATTCCCACAGAATCAATACACAGGTTAAAATAAAATAAAATAACGTAACATAACATAAAGCTTTAGCTCATTAACTGTGCTGTTACAGTACTGAAGTACATTAAGAGACAACAATCAGAAGACACCTTGTAGATGTAGGAAAATGGACACTAGACAGTGCAGAAGTGCCTGGGAAAGTACTTGACACTATTGAGGGTACTGATGGAGAAGAATTACCATCATAGGCATTCATTCATTCAGAAAGATGGGTAAAGGGTATCTGGGGACAAAATGCACATCCTAACAAGAAAACTGGAAGATTAAGGTGCATTTGTTTCTCTGGACAGACGAAGAGTAATAGAAGGTTTCCTGGCAAAACAGGCTGCACAGCAACAGGGAGTGACCTGAAGCATCAAATGGAGTCATTCCTGTGTTCTGCTAGACTAACATCATCTCAGCTGGTCAAAAGGAAACAATAAGAAGGCTGCCAACTGCAATTGTCATGAAAACGGTATTACTGTTGTCATCTCTTTGGGTAAATAAAAACCATCAAAGCTGGGCTTTACTTCTGCAAAATCAGATCTACAGGAACGCTATGGGCTATAATTTAATCTCAGAATCAGAGCCTAATCTAAGAACAGGTGAGTATGGCTATTGCTATTGAATTTGAGCACATTTTGGGTATTGTCCCCATGAAAACATTTCACATGTGTCAGCTATAAAACCTTCTTAAATTGTAGAAAACTATTTCTGCAACTTCTGCTTATGTTTTCTGAGTGCTATATAAAAAATAAATGATCTCTTCAATAGCAGAGATTACAGAATGTAATTTGGATGCTTGCCTGCTTATCAATATGTAGTTCCCAAGACTTTATTTTCAAATTTACCTGTTTGAAGAATGCGGTTATAGTTTCCCTGTTTCAGACAGCCTCTCTTTATTGGTGTACAGAGCAATACATGCTCTTGCAGCAGCTGGCTACCAGCCCCTCAACTATGCCCTCCATCAACAGGTGCAAAAATATTCTTCTCTTTCTTGAGACAGAGGAAGAAACCAGTCCTTAAAGCCCATTATCTGCCCTCCTATCATCCTACTGTACCCAATATTTGCATCAACTATTCATCCAGCAAACTGACCCAGCCACAAAACACATTCATGCTCAAGGATTAAACAGTGCAGTGCATGAATTAATAGCCCTGTTACTTTGACAGTCTGAAAAATAAATTCATGTAGAAAATAACTTCTATGAAAAAAAAAAATTAAACTTCTGCCAAAGCATCAAACATTTGTGGTTTTGACCGCGACTATGGTATCTTACTTTAATGCTTTTTAAATTGAGGTTTTGGGGTGTTTAAATTGTTACGAAGCATTCTATGAATAATAAAGCCTGAAAAAAAACTACAGCCATAAGATTGGGATTTCTCCAAAACCGTTTTATCTGTCCAGCTACTACTGTTGTGTTTTATGCTTAAGATTTTGTTTTTATATTCTTACTCTGCTGATCCTTCTGATTTGACCTAGTCACTGTCATCTAGTCCTAATGCAATACTAGTTAGCAAAAAGAGCATGTGGCTAAACAATTTAAACACAGTTCATTCACTTTGTTATACACAAAGACTTAACAGTACCAAATTATGACAAATCCAGTAATTGGAAAACAGCATTCACTGCAGTAATTATCAGAATCATAAAGGATGCTTCATCACTGTACTGCAAGTCTTGGATCACTCTGTTTTCTATGTTTTTGTCTAGCTCTGTTTGGGCTATGATGTGGAAAATGTGATAAAGCACCATGATAAACATGTATGGAGAGGAAAAAAAGGGAATTGTTTCAATCTGTCTTCAACAATTTTATATAAACAATAATACAATGTATGTTACACAACTCAAATGGATGGATAATTATATTCTGACAAACCTGTTCCAAATTTACTGAAGGGATGATTGGGGTTTCCAGTAGCCTTCTCCAACTGAAACAACCTCCAGGCATCATTCATCAGATTCTTCTCATGCTCAGAATCAACAGCATTCACTTCCCTGTCTTTGCAGCTTTCATCAAACAAAGGGCACAGGAAAAACTGGGCAAATCTAAACAGAAAAATTTTAATTCAAGTCAAGAGTACTGTACATAAAAGGTAACAGAAAAGTATGAAGCTTGGTACCTCCTGAAAACAGCTGAATATATTATTTTTTTAATGCAGAACTTATAAATTCTGTAATAGTTTTGACACTGATTCACTGTATTTCTCAATTTCTTTATCTATAAACACAGATAACATATTCATCGTATAAGGTACTACAAGGATCAAGGACCTTGCATCATAATTCATACACTCAGAATTTCTACTGTTTTGAAGTTTAGCTGCAAGAGGCTCTTAATCTCACAAATCAAATCAGTCTTGTCAGACATCCAGGGAAAATCCAAAGGGAAAATCCACTCTTTACCTCACTGACTACACACTTTCAATTTCTGTCCCCTCCCACAAAAGGCAGAGATTTCAGTGAGTTCCTTTTACTAAAGGCATCCTAATATATTTCTAGACTTCATCTTTCTTTTGCTATCAATGAAATAAGGATCCTATGGGAAGCATAGTATTTCATTATACAGTCAGAGTATTTGCATAACACAAAAGTTCATGATCATATTCTGTGCCCCACCTTTCCAAAAATATTCAGTGTAAACACAACTTTTGAACTTCAAAAATTCTGCCTCAGTTAAGAACTCTGCTAGCTGAAAAAATTTGAGCAAAACTTTTGAACTGAAAAATATCTGGTATCATTTTTAACAAAAGATAATCTCTCAACTCTTTCTTTAATATCATAATGATTACCAAAAAAACTTTTACACAATTGCAAATAGCACTTATATAACAAAAAATGAAATATAAAAAAAATGTGTTTACCTGTCTAGTGCACCTTCTAGATGTTCATGTGACACATCGAAGTAATAGTTGGTATGTTCTCCACTCGTGAAAGCATTTGAGCTCCCAGCATGCTCACTAAGAAATTGGCTATACTCATTCTCTTTTGGATATTTCTTGGTTCCCAGGAACAGCATATGCTCACAAAAATGACTAAGCCCAGCAATGTTGGGGGGATCAGACAAGGATCCTGCAGGAAGAAAAATTTCATGTAACCATTCATAAAAAGTAATACTAAAATGTTAAGTCTTTTAAAGTGCTTTATATTACAGTATGTTTCCTTCTGGCAATTATATAAATTCTGTAGATGTAAGTAGACACTTGTGCAGCTATCGTCCACTAAACTAAATCTTAAAAAAAAAAAAAATTTAGAATGAGTAACTGAACCAATTAGTGTCTCAAATTGCCTCTCCAGATCAGCCTGCATTGCCTTATAGAGACAATTTTTCAATTCAATACCATGACTCATAATCTGTAAAGACCCAGCAGATCACAATGTTCTGACTTCTATACCTTGACTTTAATAACTGCACTGTGTTAAAAGGCAGCAATTGCCAACCACAATTAAGGAGGTATTTATCCTGTGGTTTATAGGACGAGTGATAACCTGTAATTGCCTGAACACAAGCAGCTATTGATGACCAGCTAGGAGGTGTGAAGGCAGAAAGATTAAAAGACAATAATTATGTGCAAGAATGGAAGCCAGAAACATGGAAGTTTGAGTCTAGTAGTCCTGCTTTGGAGTGTGCAACGATGCGCAATGGGAGAGTAGAGATGAAAGCAACAGATACATCTCCTCCAGTACATGTGCAGGAACTGGATGTTGCAGTTGGCTATTACTGTCATAGTACCTAACAAAAACACATTTGGGATCCTCTGAACTAGATAATGATTTCTGACAGCCATCTCCATAATAAAAAAAGGCCAGAAGTTTTCAAAGTTACTCTACTACTTCTGTCCTAACACCAATAGCAGCAAGAGCTCCAAACTACAAACATGGCAAGAGGATGCTTAGGTAATGAGTAAGGATGCTTAGGTAATGTATACGTGCGTCATACTTTCCAAGCAACTGAGAAACTACACAAGCTTAAGAAATACCTCAGATATAAGAAAAGGTTTCCATTATTCCAAAGAGTCAAAGTAACCCCCTTCCCCTTCTATTTCCAGTATTTCTGCTAGGACACTTAAGCATGATTGGAGTTAGGGAATGCCTCTCCAACTCCTCCAGCACTACAGCATTTTCTCACCTCTAGACATCAACAACTTAACATGAAAAAAAAAAAAAAAGTATGACATGACAAATGGAGCTGAAATAATTGCACTCACACCCGCCCCTTTTCTGCTTACAAAAGATCTTTCATAACACAAAACTTAATGGTTAAAAGAAGTCTTTCTACTGACTGAGCTACACTTGAGTAAACACAGAGTACAATAAGAGAATTTAATTAGCGCTAATAATTTTCAACTTGATGTGTCAAAGAATTAAACAAACTCTAAATTACAATAAAAGACTAGGCTGCCAACTGGATACCACTCCTGTCAGTTTATTTGCAATTAGATACCAAAACTTAAAGCATTTTTATTAATGTCATAATGAATACAACATGCTTTAAATACCTATGTGCACATCAAGCGCTGCTGAAGACTTATCTGTGGTGGGGTCACTAATGAGAAGAGCTTTAATGCCATTTGCCAATTCCAGTCCACGATATTCTCGTTTATCCTCAGGCGATTTGATAATTTCATTTGTTATTCTCTTAATAGCCGGATTGTTCATTTTGTTGTTTGTCTCTTTCTGAAACCTTAAAGAAAAAAGAAGAAATTTCACTTACTATTTTTACTTAAAATAATTTTTACTTTTTTTACTTTTACTTTCACTTACTTATTTTTACTAAGTGATTTAGTATTGATTAGTATTTACTAATACTGCTAATATTTTAATATTATGTTCGAGAATACTGGGCAATAGTGACAGCAAGAAACTTAGTTCTGTGCAAAACTCACAGAACTGGCCTAAAAGTATAGTTCAGATCCTGAGAGATACTGCTGTTAAAACAAAACAAAAAAAACCCACAGAAGACCAAAGAACATGATAAAACTCTAGATCACTATTGAATGTTTCAAGTTTCACACTAATGGTAATTAAAAAAAATAACTTGGTAAAGAAATATCATCCCCTTATTCAATTAC
Organism: Harpia harpyja; assembly: GCF_026419915.1. Classification (NCBI taxonomy): domain Eukaryota; kingdom Metazoa; phylum Chordata; class Aves; order Accipitriformes; family Accipitridae; genus Harpia; species Harpia harpyja. The sequence continues at coordinate 28,605,726 of NC_068949.1, read as the reverse complement.
GATAAAAATTAAACAAAATTAAGCATCCATTGCTATGTCAAGTATACATTCAGGCTTCAGGAAAGTATTTCACGTGTCTGAATTCATGGTTATAGTATGAATGTTGTAACTTTGCAATTGTCAGATAAACAAAATTTTACTAATAAACCACTGGATTTGTATACTCAAGCAAGAAAGGGTGACACCATTTACAATGTTGCCATAAAAATACAAACACACTGCAGAATTGCTGTCATAAACAGGAACAGACTGTCTCACATGTTTAAACTTCTACTATTAGTTTAACAGACATGCTACGAGACGTGCTTCTTTAATGGGACAATTTTGAAATGCTAAGAAACTAAGCATGATTCTGAAATTATAAACTCTGGTTATTCCATTTTTTTTAAATGTCAAGTGAAAAGGTGAGACATTCAGACTTGGGTGTTTGGGGAGGTAGAGGGGAACCGCTTGGCTGCATGTTAAAAAAAAAAAAAAAAACCACAAACAAAAACCACCAACACAAAAAAACCCCAAACAGACCACACACACACAAAAAAGCAAACCCCAGAAAAGGGGAATCAGATAGCTATGCTCTGTGCCAGTCACGTGGTATATTACTGTATGTAACAGCCACTGAATTCTAACCCTGTTTTACAGGGAGGGTTTTAGAATGGGGCCTGTTAATATAGAATACTGTCGTGGTTTAACCCCAGCCAGCAACTAAGCACCACGCAGCTGCTCACTCACTCCCCCCACCCAGTGGGATGGGGGAGAGAATCAGAAGGAAAAAGGTAAAACTCTTGGGCTGAGATAAGAACACTTTAATAGAACAGAAAGGAAGAAACTAATAATGATAATAATAACAATAATAAAATGACAATAATGACAATAATAAAAGGATTGGAATATACAAAACAAGTGATGCACAATGCAATTGCTCACCACTCACTGACCGATGCCCAGTTAGTTCCCGAGCAGCGATCCCCCTCCAGACCAACTCCCCCCAGTTTATATACTGGGCATGACATCACATGGCATGGAATACCCCTTTGGGCAGTTTGGGTCAGCTGCCCTGGCTGTGTCCCCTCCCAACTTCTTGTGCCCCTCCAGCCTTCTTGCTGGCTGGGCATGAGAAGCTGAAAAATCCTTGACTTAGTCTAAACACAACTTAACAACAACTGAAAACATCAGTGTGTTATCAACATTCTTCTCATACTGAATCCAAGATATAACACTATACCAGCTACTAGGAAGAAAATTAACTCTACTGCAGACGAAACCAGGACAAATACCAACCAAACTCAATATTTTCCTGTGGTGAAATGCTGCTTGCCATATTGCCAAGTAACTTACTACATGAGCTTCATCAGTCATTGCTGAACTAGTTTCACTTACAAAGAAAACCAGATCCAAGTCTAACTCCCCACCACAACACATACACAGAGGCATGAGAAATTTTGTGTGGTCCTGTCAGTATCACATAGATAACAAGGAGTTTCACAGTATTTACTTTTCCATTTTCAGGTTGTATGGTTCAAGGAACTTCATCCAAGTTTTAAGACTACATACAAGCTTTAAGACTGTATAGGATGTGGAACATCAAGGACTGCACAGTTCTCAACATACTTATTGTTTCAGGTCTTCAATCATGACATTTTAAATAACTCTCCAGCTAGCAAATCAACTGCATACTCAATGTTACCAGATACACAACAAAAAACTTCAGAAAACAAAATCTGATTATATATTTTATTTACAGTTTAAAATTACAAATGAAAAAGGGAGTTAGCTAATAAAATCTCCTTCCTAAAATACTGTATCATTCTCAAAATGGGAAGCAGTTCTGTGAGCTACTGTCCCTCTGGATTATCTCCTTCCCATTTATTCATGTGATTCTATGATATAAAAACAACAGCCAACTTGAAGCAACCAGATGCACAGTCATCAGTGTTGGTGTTATATATTATAACGAGGCTGATAAAGAGCTCATTATTAACAGCATGTTAAGGATAGAAAGTTTATGAACGTAAGGTCTACAGCAGAATCAGTGAAAAACAAGTGTTTCACAAACAGAAAATTAAGACTTTACCTGTAGCAGAGTGAAAGTTTGTCTAAGACTGGATTTATGCTTGAGGAAGGAGATAAATATGTAAACTGGAGAAGGTAATATTGTAAAAAAAAAAAAAAAAAAAAGCAGTAAAGTAAGCATTAGATCATTGAATACTTTTGAAAGAAGTAAAAGGATTACTTTGGAACTTTTAAATAGACTTAAGTTATAACACGCCCTTATATAAAAGAAAGCAAAATTACAAACAGGAATTATAATTCAAATAAAAAATAGAAGCCGAGTACAGAAAGCATCAATGAATAATCAGAATCTGAATGTCTCTAAGCAAGAGACATAAACAATATGAAGTAACTTTAAAAAAGCTGAAACCTGAAAGGAGGTTGTAGTGAGGTGGGTGCTGGTCTCTTCTGTCAGGTGGCTGGAGATAGGACGAGAGAAAATGGCCTCAAGTTGCACCAGGGGAGGTTTAGGTTGGATATTAGGAAAAATTTCTTTACTGAAAGGGTTGTCAGGTATTGGAACAGGCTGCCCAGGAAAGTGGTTGAGTCACCATCTCTGGAGGTATTCAAAAAGTACATAGACAAGGTACTCCAGAACATGGTTTAGTGGGCATGGTTGATGGTTGGACTTGATGATCTTAAAGGTCTTTTCCAACCTAAATGATTCCATGATTCTATAAAATGTGCAGCTCAATGCATTTTAGAAAGAAACACTTCCACTAGTAAAACATGGTTCTCACGCTATGAACTTGAAAAGAAAGTGCAGTCAAACATAATCACTAAACAGTAACTGAAATGCTGAATTTAAATTTAAATGTCTACACTCTCATTTAAACCTGTCATTTATGCACTAGTTTAACCCTGCACTCAGGCTAATCCTGCTTGGAATATCCATGGGCTTCCTTCCGCTGCAAAAATGCAGACACCATTCAAAACCAAAGATACTCCAAGTACGGCAACATCTATGTTGCTCTGCATCAACAACACTGATATAATCCATGCTTATGATTTAAAAAATGCCTCCTTGTTCAAAGTTCAGTCTCCTAAGTAGAAATATTCTACTAAGCTTAAGATACTGCGTAAAATTCATTAAGTGAGAATAGATACTACTTTTCATAGATGAAACTATGAAACAGAAGCTGCTGTTAATTGTATTTCACTTGCACACAATTCTATTGGACTGACAAGTGTGTAGGAGAGCAAGCAGATCTCTGAATCTCCTGATTTCGCCTCTGCTAAAGAACACTTATCACTTGGTTTTCAGCTAAAACATTCCATCTCATTAAGATACTAGTTGCTTATCATAAGATGCACATATACTATAAACCTCTCAAGTTGGTTTTCTTTTTAACGTTACACAATTTCCTTGTCATCTGATATCTCCTTGTTATTTCTACACCACATCAAGTCACAGAACTTTACTCTTTGTTCAGATGACTCATCTTTCCAATGTGATTCATCAAATTACGCAGCTTCCGTGAAATCTTATGAGATTTCAATTGATGTCTTGTGAAGCTGTACACCTCCATTTCATTCTATTATCATTCCCTACTTCTGCCTCTTTCATAGGCTACCTCCAGCTTGGCAGTAATTAAGCCTTCAAACCAAGGACTTAAACTTGTATCTCTGTCTTCATTGTTATTTCAATGGGCGTTGTGAATACAACATTCTCTTCAACTTCAAATGGGTCTGCATGATTAACCCACAATTATTTCCCTGCAAACTAAACTGTAGTACCAGACAACTCATATAAAAGCAAGAGCAGATCAACTATGCAATATTCCTGGAAGGTAACGTGTCAATAGACCAATACTCTCCTGCTTAAGTACCGCCCTTCCTGGTGCTATGTTACTACAATACAATAGCTAGAAAAGAGAGTTTCACTTAAGATACAAGTATTTATACAATGACTTTTTCTTAAGGAGTAAACTGTAAGATATTAAACATTCCCTCACATGACTGCTTTTCTGTGCAACTTTTAAGTTCTCTAAGTGTAATTGCTTTATAACAACACCATGTTCCATTCTTTCACACAAGAATCCTAAAACACTACAAATCACTTTTTGACAATAGAACTGCTTTTGGCCTCAGGAAAAAAAAGTAATGGAAACAGAAAGAATTCTATATTTCTTGTATTTTTTTGAGAAGTAGCTTAATTCTTAAAGTTGCGTTCAGACACTGTCCTGAAGTACATGTGCTATATCTACTTGTTATGCTGTCATTACAGTGAGCATTGAATGCTGATGGTCAGTAGCAAAGAAATTAATGCACAAACTAGATACTACGTTTATTGCAGAGCTACTATCCTAACAAAAACGTCATTGAAAGAAATATTGTCCTACTATTTTCACAGAACAGAAGCAACAGAGAAAGACCCCATAAAGCAAAGACAGTGGGAACAAATAGAAAGCATTACTGTGGCAGTGGGAATTCTTCCACTGGCTCAAAAATTACAGGTGGCAAGATTACAGAGCTAGAAAGAAAAGAATGGGGATGTTTGAACTGAGAGCAGTGTCCCTATTCAGTGACTAGGAAATATTAAATGTTCTTCCTCCTCATCAAAATTACTTCACTTGTAGAAGAAAAGTATCAGTTACAACAGATGCTGAATTTTAAACTATAGCACTCTGAAGTAAAATTATATTCTGTTCTTTGAGGCCCCATTTTTGTAATGATTTCCAGGCAGGCAGTCCCTTGGAACCAGCGAGGCTCTCTGGGGATGCCAGGTTCCACCTGCAAACAGAGTATTACAAAGTGGGTTTAAGTGATATATGATTCTGCCTAACTATTTTAATCTTTCAAAGCTATTTTAGTAAACTTACTTTAATTAAAAATTAGCCAGTGTAGTCAAACCTAAGTTCAATGTTTGAACAATTAAAGGACCATATTTGAAAACCAATTAACAGAAACTCCTGAGGGTTGCTTTAATGCAAGAATGTAACTAGCTAATAAAAATATGACCCCCAAAGCACAAACTCCAAAGTGCTTTTCAACATTTTTTTGCCAGGATTGGCTGCACATATTTAACTCAAATGCTGGTACATAGGTCTGAGCTGGATGAATAGCTATAAACACCAGTCAGCTTGATGTAACCAGATGAATGGCAACAGTTACCAGCTCAGTAGATTTGGGTGCTTGCTTTCAATTTATATCAGTTGTCTTAAAATTTGGGATTTGCTTGAAGCTTTTATGCAACTGAACCCAAATTACTTCTATGGACACACCTGTGGGTATTGCAACACGCTCACTTTAAGTCTACACTTGTACATACTAGGATCTGAATTGCTCCTTGTTTTCAACTCATGTTTCATCTGTCTTGAATACACTTGGTAAGTTATGCTGCCTGCAATACAACTGTTATTGAAGTCCTAACTGTGTCTTTGAAACTATACAAAGACCACAGTAATGTTCAATCTCACATTTTGCAACTGTTCCAAGTTCTGTGTTTTATTTATATCCATTTCTTTTTAGGTTTGAGGGTTTTTTTAATTCCAAATTTAATTGCCTGCCATTTACCAGAGTGAAGCGAAACCTCTGTCAAGCCAAAACCTCTCTCTGCTCTGTCCTGCAAGGGAGCTACCATTGATAATGTCTTCTCTGTATTATTTACTAATCCATCTTGGTTTACAGTTCTTAGTAACTTACGTGAAGATTTCTTCAGCTGCCAAAACCTGGAGTGAAATAAGTGCTGTGTGCTTCGGCACAAGGCCCGGTGCTACAGAACTACTGGCCAGAGTTTTCTCACCTCTCTTACAGGGATGACAGCACTGAATTGAGCACTCTGGAGGAGTCCATGAACTTCTTCAGTTGCAAGCTCGTGGCTTTGCAACAATAAAATAAATCCCCATTCTTCTACAGGTCTTCACCCGTCCTCTTTGTCTCTTGCACCTACCTCTCCTCACGACAGCAGTAGAATTCAATGGCATTGTGACATCTTTGTATGTATAACAGTGATGTTACCAGTAAGTTAACCAATAATCTACCTCCTCTCTTAACTTCTCGATTCAATTGTATGCTATAATTAAAAATTATTTTTTAGACTAAACTGTAGGTAGTACAGGTTTTTTCCTAAAATCAGACAAATTTTTTTACTAAGTTCTGTTACCAAGAATGTAATAAAAAAAAAATGGAGCAGAGAAAGAGTAATCTCAAAAAAAACCCCAAAACCAATCCAAACCAAACCAAACCAAATTAAATCAACTCAGGTGACCATTACCATAAAGGATACTTCAGGAGACTATCCATAACTCTTTCGGGTTGCAGGTTCATCAGTAGACAAACCTAGCAATCCTTCTTTTACATATTTAGAGACGAAAACAGTTCACATTATTCAACATCCATAAAGCATCGATATTCTGTGAATTTACTTGTCACGAAGCTAGAGAACGTATAAGATCCCAACACATTCCTGATGCTGATTTAAATAAATCTGATCGCATACACAGGCAGATAGACTGCATAAGTAGATAAACTGCTCAAAACGTTAACATGTTTTATCACTTTTAAACTCATCAGGAATTCAGCATATTACTTCATACACAAAAGCTCCAACTACAAAGACCCACAATGATTTAATCAGTGCTACCAAGTTATTTAGAACAACTAATCATGCCAAATCAGGCAAGTTTGAAGATGATGAATATTTATAAGGTTTTGTTATGTAGTTCATTTTGAAGAAATTCTGAAGTCTTGCTACAATTAAAGCATTTTCAGAACTTCAGTCTGCAGCTTTCTGCCAAGTCTGTAACTGACTCGGAAAATTCCCTCCTAATGATGGTGGCCAGGGCAGATGCCTGCCTTGCTCTCATTCCCAGAAGGGTCCAGCTTCTACAGCTTCTAGATCACAGCAGTAAAACTTGGTCTGCCACAGGTTTCACTGCCAACGTGACAGCAGAAACACTGGTCCTACACACCAGTGTACAGGAATTACCAGTAGCATTAATGAGACAATATCACGTGTGAACTTGGCAAAAACAAGGGCCCTGGTAGCTTCACATGTAAGATCAGGCCCCAGCTGAGTAACTGGTCCAAGTAGTAAAACGATGTGTGTTTTCAGCAGTCTTGTGTTGGTCAAACAGGATGGGATATACAATCAAGACACCATAAAGCTAATTTACTGCCCTAAAACTACATTCCTTAACTTGACAATTCCACAGTTTCCAAAGCACTGTGTAAAAAAAGTAAAAAAAAAGCAGGTTTTTATACAATCTGATGTCAGACACAGCAATAAAGGATAACAAATTTTTAAAAATTTCTACATCACTTCAGCTCACTTCTCCTCTCCCTTCAAAAATTGCTCCAAACAATTCATCAAAACACACCCTCCAAGGGTAAACAAGTTTTATCCAAGTTCACCAGAAATATAAGACACTTAGCACTTCTTTGCTTCAATTTTTTACAAGACTGCTTAAAATTAAGCAAATTCCAAAAGGGTTTTGAAGCCTTTCATTATTTGAAAGATTGGTTCTTTTTTAAATTTAAGTAAAATTATCTGGTTTTACTCTTTAGATGATATGATGATATAGAATCTTCAGAATGATTTCACAAATCTGGCATAGTATTTCGGCTTGCATCATTATTTTCATCAGTCTCAAACTGCATGCTAAGAACAAGACTGATAAGACTAGTTTCTGCATTACATGACCAACTGCTTGAAAGTATATTTTCCTCATTTTCTTCAGAAATGTACTCATTAATTCAATTAATTGCTTTATGCATTGAATACTTGCAAGCCAGTGGTTCTCATTCTCTCTTCCTCCCTCCCTGACATTTTTCCTCCACAACCTTACAGCTGCAGGGCTTGGTCCACAACCACAGTGCAGCAGTGGTGTCTAGCAGATAGCCCTGCACACCCTAGGAAACATAAACTGGATGCTACAGGAGGGACCTCTAACTGTATTTTGATGTGTATTTCATACATTTTATCTGCAAGTAGCACATCAGATTGCCCGAGACTCTTTGTAAAGCCAACTCACTTAACACTTTATGCTACCATCTGTCTCATACCCTCGAAAAGAAAAACTTGTGAGGTCTGAATTAAAAAAACAAGATGAGTCTAAAACTTTAGTTATACTGCATAACAACAAGAAATACACAGAAAGATGAGAGAACTGCAAGAAAAATCTGATCTAGCAACAAAAACAGAACTTTAGGATTCTGAATCATGGAAAGTACTGTAATCCCACGTTAAAAACAATTGCTTATCTAACACTAGAGCTTTGACATAACCAACAGACCTATAACAACGAGCAATTTACAAGAGTCAGCGGTGTGTTTCAACAAAGGAAATCCTGGCTGTTTACCTATTTTGTATTTTAGTTTTTATGATTTTGGACAATTCAATTCTAGTTCCACTGTTAATGCTGTAAGTAAACTCTCAACTCTACAGCATTTTTTCCCATTTCAATTTTTCAGGCAAGCTATAGTTCTGACTCATGCTAAAAACAAGTTGCAGAATGTCAGATCTAAACGGAAAGCTACAGTGAAGCAACTTTCAAACAAACTCCACTAAAAATCACCTTGTTACATATATACAGTGCTACCTCATAAGCATATTTTATCAACTTAGAGACATCATAAAAGCTGAGAACATAAAGATGCTCATTGACAGACCATGCATATACAAATACATAACTAGACACAAAACTGATTAAATCAATTCCTCTACAGACATTTTTATTACAAACATTTTGATTCCTATCTTGTTAAAAGATCAATATATCTAAATTATTATGAAAGAATCTAATACAATAGAATTAATATATCAAAAATATCAACCCAACATGTGATCTGTCAAATGGTCTGATAGTATTTTTAGTAAATGACTTCTACAATAACCTGCAATGACCCCCAGCCAGGAGCCTAACACCTTCCAGTTCAGTAAAACACCAAAGGTAAGGAACTTTTTGTCCCTGCTCTCTTTCTTCTTCTGGACCTAACACAGTAGGGAACTGCTTTTGTATTCATGTACAAAATAAGTTATACCCTTGACAGTTTGATCAAATTCCCAAAGGTACTGTTTCATCTAAGGGATTAAGCCACAGCCTTACAAGCAACTGAAGACAGAAGGGAGAGAGTGAGCAAAAAAAGCATGCAAACATGAACCCTTCTAGGGACTTCCCAACTAGAATAGATAATTTCAATGCTGTACACGAGATGAAAAGGAGGAGATAAGAAGTTCTAACTGAGAAATTATCTTGCTACCTGACGTGCAGATGAAGGTTAAAAATTATATGAGAAGAAAAAGTTAAAGCTGAAAAAAAGGTGAAAGTATGAACAAAAACCAGAAATGGAAACAGGGAAGATGTAATGGAAAAAGATTCTTAATTTTCACGTTTGCCATCTTAAAAAAATCATCACATGAAAGCACTATGCCTGCTCTCATTTCATTATTATTTATGTAAATCCTAATTCACAATTAAAATTAAACGGATGATTAAATCATGGTTGTAGGCAGTATGAAAACACAACAGGCCTACTCACATATATAAAATTAAGTCCAAATACTGCATATAATCACATGCTTAAAGAGGAGTAATGCAGCAGGAGAAACTACAGCCTGAGAAAAGCATTGGCTCCGAATATACATTGTGGATTACCTTTACAATACTGAAGCATACATAGCAATTACGAACATTAACGGTGCATCCGAATTTTGACACACAAGCATTGACAGCATGAGTCATCATAACTCACTTTTTTTCCCCTGAAAGATGCTACTTTTGACGTCTCTTAGTTTTCCAGTGTTAAATATAGGTTTTGCTATTAAGATAACAGATACAGTGTTAAAGAAAGAAAACAACTTAGCCTCTTTCCCTTACCCAGCTCCCTTCCTGAAAAAACTTTGCCGAGTTGTTACGCAGTTTAATTTGCCCCTAAAGTGAGCCATGCCAGCCTCCCGCCCGCTCCTCTCTCGATCGAGGTTACTTACTGTCTCTACTGGAACTGGTAACACCCACGCACACACAAAGCCAAGACCCACACAATGCCAGTACTAGACAGCTCGTCACAAACTGAAGAGGCTGCTCCCTTTGACAGAGTCAACTTTGTGTAACTCTGATAGCAGTTTCTTTTTAAACAATGTAAGAAATTTTTTAAATATCTATGGCTTAGGAAGACATGGCAAGTTAAGCAACATGAAAATTCCCTTGTTTGGCGTTGGGGTTTTTTTTTTTTGGGGGGGGGGGGGAGGAGGACACCAACAATGCAAGCCCACCGGGCAACTAAAGCCGCGCCATAGCCGTACAGCTGATGACCGAGCCTGCTTTGTCAACGGAGGTGCAGCTGGAGACACACGAGCGCGGCAGCCCCGCCGCGCACCGGGCTCTCGCGGGCAGGCCCTGCCGGGGGCGGGCAGGACAGGACGCAGGCCTCCCCGGCGCACGCGGGCCCGCCGCCCCCGGCTCCCCCACCGCTTCCCCCCCAGAGGGCTTCGCCGCCAGCCCCGCGTTTCCGCGGCCGCGGGCCGAGCTCCCCTGGCTCCCCACAGACCCCGGCGGTGAAGCCGCACTCGGGGCAGGGCGGGCACTCCCCTGGGCGCACAAGGTGCCCCCGCCACCGGCCGCGCCGCCACCTCTTACGCGACGCAGCGAGGCACAGGAGCGGACCTCCGACCTCACGGTGCCGGGACACGGGGACCTGCCCCGGCCCGCCCGCCCCGGCCCCCGCCGCACACGCACCGTACCCGGGAAAGCTGCGCCGCCGGCACTGAGGGAAAAACCGGGAGGCCGGGGCGGCCCAGGGGCGCGCTGAGCCCAGCAGAGCCCGCCTCAGCACAGGAAGCAGCCGCTGCCGCATATCCCGGCCCCGCCGCCAGCCCCCGGCCTCTCCCCGCTGCCGCCCAGCCCCGGCCCGGCTCCGCTCGCCTCAGCACGCGCCGCTCCTCGGCGCGGCGGCCGGCGGCGGCGCCATTTTCTCCGCCCGCCTCCCCTCGCCGCCTGGCCAATCCCTCCCCGGCGCCCTCGGGGTCCCGTCCGCCCTCCTCGCCCGGCGGGGCCGCCACCACCGCGCCCGGCCTAGCGGAGCCCGTACCTGGGGGTGCGGGAGGCTGCGTCTGCTGCCGGGAGGGCCGGGGCTGCGGCTGTGGCTGGGGAGGGGGCAGGGGGGCCTCTGGGAGGAGGCGGAGGAGGGGGTGGGTGGCTGGGCGGGGAGCCGGGGCGACACTCGTCGCGGCGGGGGGGGGCCGGGGAGCCGCGCCCGGCGGAGGCGGACGGGGTTGCGGCGAGAAGGGTACCGGGGCGGCCCCGCCGCGTCGCGGGGCTGGGCTGCGCCCGCGAAGGGACCGCGTTGCGGCCCGGCGCGGAGGGAGCGGCCCGCCCGCTTCCTGGTGGCCGGGCTCCGCGTCCCTGCCGGCGAAAGCCAAGACAAAAGGTAATTAGACGTCTCGTAATTTGAGTACAGTGGGTGCGGTGCCGTCCTGAGCGGCAGAGATTTCAGATCTCCCAGTGCAGCGGGTGTCAAAATCTTCCCTCGCCCTGGGGAGAGAATTTACCCGCGGGAGCTCTCCCTCGGGAGTCTGCTCGCCGCCACTCACCCGCCGCGGGAGGTCTGCGGCACTGCTGCTTCGGGCACCCTTGCAGGATGGGTTTACGAGGTGTAAATGCTGCGTGAGGTTGAACTTGTGTTATAATTCCATGTATTTGGTTTTCTGGGGAGACTTTTTTTCTTCGTGGATTTCTCTATGGGAAGGTCGTGGTTGTGGCTGGCTGCTTTAATTCCTTTCTAGGCAAAATAGAAAAAAAAAACCAAACCCAAACCACCCCAGAAAACCCCACTGTTTGCAGTTCTAGTAATGTGCGTGCTTCAGATGTATGTATCATTTTCCTATGTCTTATTTCTCAACACTAAAAAAAAAAAGATAAAGGAAAAAACTTAATGTGCTACATTTAATGCCTGATTTTAGCTTCCCCACTGCTTGTCTTTTATTACAGGTGGTATCTCACCTCTGGAAGTTCACAGAACCCTCCTCCTGTCATAAAAAGGTAGAAAGATGTGACCTGACAAGTTAGGTATGGTTATTTATGTACCCAGAGATGGGACTGAAGATGTATCGGAAGTGGCTTTAAACTAGTCAGCTTTGGTCAAATTAGCTGTTAGAAGTGGCAGCACGCTGCTCCATATGGTCAACAAAATCTGTCAGGGAATTTGGGTAGACATTCAGCTGCTGGTTTCTACTGAGGTCTGTGCTGCTATAGAGATGCTCTTACCAATACCTGAGCTACCCAGTTTAAAACATTCATGTCTACATCAAGTACACCCACACTTCTGGCCTCAGTTTAGACACAGAACTGTCTCTCAAGTTAACTAACCCTGGTTGGAGCGAGGCAGTTGGTAGTTTTCACCTAAATTAACTGGTTGGATTTAGAACTGTGTGGGAGCCTAACTTTAACACAATATGTTAACTCCTGTGAAAATGAAGGATATCTTTGCCCTCATGGGATTCTAGTTTGAGGCAGTCTGGGGGTTTTTTGGTTGGTTTTTTTTTCCATTTCCTGGTGTATGTAAAAGTGAAGACCAGGCTGGAGGGAAAGAGGACAGGATAAATGGTAAGATCTTAAATCTTGCTTCCGTGCCATTGCCAGTGCATTAGAGAGGGTAATGCCATTGTGTCTGGCAGAAAGCACACTGCCAGATGAGTGCCTCTTCATGATCTATCTCCTCCCTCTCTGAAGCAACTGGGGGATTAAGAGGTTGTGAATTGATGTCGCTTTCATCGATTGGGTGTATAGTAGAAATGCTTCTGCCTTTATTGTTAACACAAGTTGTAGGCATGTTGTATCAGTTATCATGTAGGGGTGAAAGCTATAAAAGTATACAGAGTTTCAGGCAGTGTATTCGTTTTTCAGGTCCTGACAGAGTTTGCTAACTTAATGTAGCCGAATGTATATATTTAGCTAATGCTGGCCTGACGTATATTTAGCTGCTCTGATAAATCCTGCCTTTCCCTATAGATCTTGCCTAGGATATACACAGGGGCAATCCTGGGAAAGCGAAGTAGACTGCACCAGCGAAACTGTGGTGGTCTGCTAATAGTTGCATTTAAAGCAAGTGCTTCTGCTTCTGAGCTGTGGTGATGAAAGATCACACCTCCTCATGCATCTAACTGTTGCAGCAGAGGTGTACAATAGAGGTCACACCTACTGTACTTTACACCTATTTTATCCACTGTAAGCTTATTTAGTGGCTGTTCAATGGCACTGATGTTTAGTCAGAGCAGATTGTGTTCTTATATTCTAACCCTTGCCTATTTCAGTTTATACTGGCCAAAATTACACTCATCCGCTGTTTTGGATATCTTTTCCGTGTTTTAAAGATATTTTTAATACGACACCATCAGCAAAAGTAAAGAGGCCTTACAGTAAAATCCCTTTCTCAGTGTAGTCCAGCAACTAAGATTTCTTCCCCATGAAACTTTCATTGCTCGTAGACAATTGGCGCTTTCAGTCCTGCCTTCTTCACCTGCTCTAGTGGAAAAACAGGTGTTGTCCAAAATACCAAATGAACTTAAGTATGGTTTAGAGTAAGTGTGAAAATGATTCAAAAATTCCCATGAAGGAGCTTTATGGAGTAGCAGTGTGGAAATCCCTCTTCAGGATATGTGACACAACTGTACAGTGCAGGGAAGGTGATCCTCAGAGTAAGCAGGTTACAACTAATTTAGAATAAAGCCAGTATTTTATATTCCTCTTGAAAGCTAAGAGGCAGCAAGTGTAAAACTCTTAAGTACAGTCTTGATATGCTTCTAATACAAGCATATTTTTCTACCAAGCTAAAATTCTGGATTAAATTCAAATTGTAATTGTATATAAAAGGGCTTTGTAGCAAACTGGCCTCAGGCTGAAAAAAGCATAGCTTATGATTGTTATTTCAGTCCAAAATACTGGTGATTTCATGACAAGGCATATATGAAAAAAGATCACCTGTTGACTGCTCTCAGTATAAAAATACTGAATTAATTACATTTTAAAATATTAAAGTCAAAAGATAGTGAGAAACCAAGGAGACATTTCCTGCTGACTTCAGTGAGTCCTATCAAGTCTATATGTTTCCAATTTTCCCATACATTCTTTCTTTTCTTTTTTGGTAAAGGATGTCATACAGCTGCATGCCTTAACTGAAAATAGGTAAGCATATGGAAAATTATTAGCTTTACCATGAGTTAATTACACAAATGCATACACCCCCCTACATGTGGTGTTAATTTTTTATTATGGTGACTATAACTATAAAAAGATGTAAAAGTGCTACCATCTGTGTCTCTGTTGGACAGTGATCTGGCACACATGAAGAAAAAAGAGATCTTTTATTCTGTGTATTTTCCCTGGTTAGTTGAAACCAATTCTGTTTTTAATCATGCTATGTATGCATTGGGTCCTTAATTTTTAACATTAAAGTAGTTATTTTATTGCATCATATCTTTCATTTTTAACGGCGAAATAATTATCCTGTTGCATTGACTGAAGGAGAGCCCTGTCCTCAGCTGAGAATATACCAGTACAGGGTGTGTGAGTCCTTATTGTTTAATTTTCTGTATGTGGACAACACAGAGTTTAGAATATTACTGACCAACTGGACAGGCTGTTCAAAGGCTAGAAATTGCTTTATGTTTATCTGAGGTGCAGGTCATCTCCCCTTTAATGTGAATATGCAATTAATCAGTAAATTTTTCCTATGTCACTGATAATATTAAACTCTCCACATGTTCAGTACTGCTCATACACTGTGTAGCATGTTGGTAATCAAAACAGGTGTTACTAAGCCTTGAAGAAGTCTCATCCAAACTTATAATTTGTATTAATTATATCTCTCCATTATTATAACCTTTCTTAGCTAATCATGTTTACTGACAACAATTGTACTATTTGTCAGGCCTCCATACCTATAATTACTCAGGTCATCTGATATAAATCCTAGGAAAACACTAATTTTTTTTTTTGAGACATGCATTGCCTGTGAATATCACTATAATACAATGATTTCTTACTGGCAAGCTTTAGTGAAAAATTGTCCTTTTGGATCAGTAAGTGGCGATTAGTAATCTCTACCGAAGTCATTATGTTGGCAGTTGTGTGTATTAATATATATTTTTCTGTAATGTTTTTGTCTCTCTCTAAAAAAAAAAAAAACCCAAACGTATTTGTCACAGATAATGTACATGCCTTCTTAAAGGTCATTCTCCAAACCACTGTTAAGCCTACCCTAAGTATTGTTTCTTTTTTCTCATATTTATTGCTTGTGAAATGCTAGCTCCCCGTTACTGAGTTTATAGTGTATTAGTATCTTTAGGCTCTACCTAGTCTAAGAAAATGTATGACCTATGCTATATATTGACCTTGTAAAACAGAGCTGCAGCTATTAAACTGTATGCATTTTTTAAGTTAACTCCATTACCAGAAGTACACGTTTTCCACTTACCACAGCTATGGCAAAGGTAGCTATCAGCTAGATTCAGCTCCCAGTAAATAAATAGATTTCTCTTGTTTAAATGCAGGTTTGAATGATCTCTTCTTTTCTTTCATGTTTGTGAGAGACATGTTTATATTTTGAGCAAAATTCTGACTAATGCAAGTTACACTTTCATACTAGAAAAGAACAAACTGGCAGAAATGGGAAGAAGAGACTTCTTGTGTTCCATTGCTGCCTTCTTTTGTACAATCCATATGAAGGAGTATAGAGCAAATAGTAAAGATTCAGTATATTCGCATACCTGTATTTGACTTTTCAGTCTAGCAGTAGCTCCTACACAATTGTCTGTACAAATTATTTTTGCTCTTAGCATATATGGAATACAAAAAGCAAGTAAGAATAAGGGTGGTCTCAATATGTTTGCAATGGATATCGCTTTTATCTTATATTAATTTTCCCACTTGGTTAAATCTTCACTTAACTGAAATAAAATGTAGTATTGTGATTTTTAGTGTTTCATTAGAGGAAAAAAAAATAGCATGTCTTAGTAATATCAACCCACCAAACTCATTTTGGTTGGAAAGTTAAGCTCTAAGACTGTTAGAAAATACAGATTCCTTAGTTGTCTATGCATATAAATTTTAAGTGTTTTGTTCCAAGTTTTGTCTACAGAATCATTGCCTTTTTTCTAGGTTTGAGGCCAAAAGGTTAAAAATGAATGTTGTAGGGCAGTAATTTATCTGGCAGTTACTAACTTCCAAACGTCTGTCCTTGCAAAGTATTTTTCTTTTCATGTAATATATTTATATGTTATATATACTTTAAGATTGTATTGTTTTCAGTGGCATACAACCAGTAAAGTCTTATATGGAGCAAACGGAAAGTACTTGCTCAGAAAGGCTGGCAATGAAAATTGTTATTAATCCCTATAAAGATTTCATAGCTCTTGTCCTGTCTCATCATCAGTCTGTATTTAGAATGGCAGACAAATTTGTTGAATGCTAATGTTTTCTGAATCAATTTCTGCTCAGAGCAGACTAGGAATCCAACACTTCATGTCCTTTTCTATAAAAATAATGTGTGTATTTCTCAGATCCTATTCTTCATGCCTAATATAAGATTGATTGGTTCTGACATTGTTGTAACTTTTGAGATAAATGGTAGAGGAGCATAATGTGATGCTGCTTCATGTCACTGTCAGAAAAATTACTGCAAGCCTTATGGATTAGGACTCATTCGTTATTAACTTTAAGAACTCATGGAGGCGGTGTAAGTTTCAGAGCAGCCAACTTAGGAAAAAAAAGGGGAGGGGGCAGGGGACACCTGCAAAATTATAGATGGGTAACCCAAATTTCAGCAACCGGGAAGGCCCTACAACAACAACAGCAAAACGCTGTAGTGCTGTAGGCCATAACAGGTAGATGACAGTATGGCAGTCTGTAGGAGCCAGTGCGGATTTGTTAAGAACAAAGCATGTCAAACCAGTTAAATCTTCTCTAACATCTGCTTCATCCCCTCTACCCACAAGGGCTGTTATCCTGGCGTAGACCTCCACCTTGCAAAGCTTTTAATACCTTCTCAAAGGAAGCTTTCACAGGGGAGCTAGGGTGACATAAATTAAACTGCTAGTGAGAGGATGCAAACTTGTACTTGGTGAGTGGTTCACGTGATCTAGCTTCAAAATAAAAGGATGGATGTGTTGCACCCGTGGTGCTTTGTCCTGAGCCTTTAACTATTTATGTTCATTCTGACATAGGATTTTCCCAGTAATTGAGCAGGCAATACTAGCCTGTACACATGTCGAAAGTTAGGTGTAGAATTCAGAGTGATGTTGATGAATTGCACTGCAGACCAACCTGAGTTAAAGCACGCACAACGCACAGAGGGACCAGAGCCGAGCTCTGCAGGCAGGGCCAGTGAAGCGCACTGATGGGGGATAGAACCTGCCTGGCCTGGCAGTTCTGCTGCAAACGCGTGGCAAACTGCAGAAGGGCACCGCTGACCAAGGGGATGGCGAGGTGCCCTGCTGGGAACGGTGACCACTGTGCCCTGCCGTGTACACAGAAATATGGTATTTTTTGTTTATTAAATGGGCAAAGTAATGCTTCCACTCCCTCAGCGTTTGCTTGGTGTTCTCTAATTTTGAACATGACATTTAAAGAAAACGTGGTCTAACTGGAGAGCCAGTGGGGATAGAAGAATGTATGGCCAGAGGGGCTTGACCTGTGAGGGAAGATTACATGAGGAATGTAGTCATGTGTTTGAGTTACGGCCTAACTGTGGTGGTACTGCTCAATTTAGGGTTAAACACGATGCACTGTCCTTTAGGGAGGACCAGTACTCAATGGTTTCGCTCTGTAGACCTGGTTACTTTGTGTAAACGATACAGGCTTTGCCAGTGACTATACCCTCGGAGAAGGAGCTAAAGACTGATGAAAAGGAAACATCCTGCCCCAGAAGGCACCAAAGGCCTGATGATTGCCAAAGAAGCATGAACTTGGGGAAAAGTAAAGGCAGCGGGGGGAGATGGTGACCACCGACTCAATTCAAGACCTAAAAGACCTACTCCCCCCCTACACTCCTTGAGCATGGGCTGTAGAATAAAAGAACACTGTACTTTGAATTTGAAGCGGAGAAAACCTTAGCCGAATAGAAATGGTGGCAAGTAAGTGACTACCAATAATGATTTGGGGGAAGGACTTTGGAAACTAAGTGGGTGAGTATAAATCGCTTGCTTGTTTAACTGCAGGGTGTGCTAGCTTTGTGGAATTACCACCGAGCACCCATCTTTGCGCAAATATGCAATAAACAATGCCTCTCCTGAGTGCGTGATGATTGTCTCCTTCCGCACCGGGTGACGAATCCGCTGTTCGGAGAGCGCTGAGAATCCCGAAGGACGGTGGGAAGCCTGGATGCCCTCGAACCCGCGGTAGTTCAGCGGCCGCTGCAGAGGCGGCGGTGGGTTTCCCTGCCGCCCCCTCGTGAGCGCGCGCGGTAGTGGCGGCAAAACCACTGCTGCACGGCAGGTTCGAGTTTGGCGTCAGGTAGAACGTCAGCAGCGGTGCGGCCTGCGCGCGCTGGGCAGCAGCGGGCCTCAGGCGACCAGGTCGGACGCCGTAATGCAAATGCGTGTGCCGTCCCGGGCCGCGGGATCCGTCATCCCGCGACCCGTCCGGTCTAATTCCCTTCACCGCGCTGCCTGCTCTGCCGGACGGCCCGAGCTGCCAGGGGCGGTGCCGCCTCCGCCGCCCCACCGTCGCTCGGTCACGTGATAGCGACCCACCGGGCACTACAGCCCCCAGCATGCAGTGCGCTCACGGCGGGACGGGGCGGCAGCGCCGCTTCCGCCGTGCGTGTGCGTCACCACCGAAATTTGAACATCAGTCCCATGGTGCCCCGCGGGCTCCCGCTGATTGGCCGGGCCGGGGGGAGGTGCGTGGTTCAAAGTCGGTGGCGGAGCGCGCGGCGGCGGCTGAGGCGAGAGGCGGACGGTTGCTTTGAGCCCCAGGCGCCACGGAGCGAAGGCGGTCAGCGCTTCGCCTCTCTCTCCCCGGCAGGTTTCGCGCCGAGACTCTGCCATGGCTTCCCTCAGCCTCCAGGGCAGCGGTGGCGCTAAGAAGGAGGAGAAGGGCAAGAACATCCAGGTGGTGGTGCGGTGCAGGTAGGCGCGGAGGCCTTCCCCGCCCCCCCCCCCCGGGCAAGCGTTGGAGGTCGGCCCGCAGCAGGGGCCTTCGGAGAACCGCGGCTCTGCCCAGCTGCTACTCGGCGGCTCTGGGGAAAGGGAACTCCGTGACGCCTCTCCGCGTATATCGCTGTTCAGGAGCCCGCCGTTGCATCCAAACGGCGCTCGTTACTGCGCTTTAGGATGCTTGTCCGAGGCATTAATTGTTCGCGCTGTGTGGCGGACCCCTGTAGCCAGCGGAGATAATCGGCATTTCCGCAAAATTACCACTGCTGTGAATAATCTCTTACAGCTTAAAAAGGCAAAAAGTTGCAATTTCCTGACTTGGTTCGGTACACCCAGTATGAATCTATGTAGGAAGGCTAAGAAGAGCTAGATGAGAGTTAGTACGACTGATATTCAAGACACAAAAAAACCGAACTGAATTTTTATCTTTTATGAGCTTCTGTGGGAAGCCGCTATGATTTAGCAGCTAATAAAATTTTTGCTGCACCCACTTTCGTATATCTTTCGTGTAACTTCAGTGATGCAGACTCCGAATTCAGAGGAAAAGCTATGGGAGTCAACTTCTTAATTAATGATGATCAACTACATTGGCTGATAAGATTAATTTATTTTTTGGTATGATATGACAAATTTCATGTACCATAAAATTAGGTTCTCTTTGTAATTTTGAGGTGACTTTAAAGACTTGCTTACTGATACTGGATCTTAAATGTTCTTAAAGTGTTGCTTGTTAAACCTGTAATACTGCTAATGGGTTAAGAATAGTGTTCAAAATACCTTTGAAAGTTTTGGGGTTTTGGTTTCTTTTTTGAGCCAGAGCTGCAAATGTTAGCTTACACATTATTATTATTATTATTATTAATGCCTTTTGCAATCATTATATTGGAATTCCAATCACGCTTGGAAGTTCTACTTTTACAGATGCACAATGAAAATAGAAATTAAATGTGATTTTCCCTTATTTTTGCAACACAGTTAAAGAGCTGCTGAAACAAATGTTATGGGATTGGTGAAAGTGTTGCTGTAAATCAAGGCTATTGCAAAAGAAGAATAACTTTATTGAAGAATTTGAGTTTGACACACTGTGTCAAGAGCAATAATTTTTTTTCATCTGATTAGTCTCAATTGTTCTGGAATAGCCTCACTAAATATCAGTGTATATTTTAAATAAATAAAATGCTCGATGTGACAGTAGCATCAGGATTGTTCATGGTGTAGTATTTTGCTTTTGTTGCAACTCATAGACTAAGTCCTATGTCAAGATTTAGTCTCTAATGCCTAAACACTTTCTAGCTCACCCTTGCTCTTGCGTCTTGTACAGCTTTTCTTTCTTAATAGAGCTTCGGTCTGTTTGAGCTAGTGAATGTACCTTCCACCTTTCCTTTTTCTTCTGCATCAGTCAGGTTTTCCTTATCTTACAGATAGGTAGATAGATGCAATTGCATTAATTTGCTTCCAAAACCTGACATGTCCAAGCTTATCAAAAACCTTTTAAAAAAAAAAAAACTTTTTTTGGAAACTCAAAATGCACGTATTAGCTTTGTTAATACACGTTAATGTGCTTCATACCTAAGGGGATGAACTTGTGTCACCATGGCATACCAGGTTGCTGCTTGTCTAGTGGCACATGGTGATGATCTGCATGTATGCTCCAGCCTAGCTGAATTGTTCCTCTAATCTCGCAGTTGTGGGCTATCATATCATAAGGCTACTGCATTTGACTGGTTCACTGTTACAGCATTACAGACGAGAATATATTCATTGTTCAGCCTCCTGCTATTTTAAAAGTCACAAAACCAAAGCTGTAACTTGCCCCTGTGAACAAGATTTTAGTGATCATCTGTTGCCACCAGCCAGTCTTGCACTAAAGTGTCTAGTGGTCTGTTCAGAATCTAACACTTCAGCCTCAGTGCTATGTTGAGGAAGAAATGTTAGCCACAAGAGTCAGGAAACTCAAGATGCCATGCACTTGTGGTTTTTTGTTTTGTTTTTTTTTAACATTATAATTTAAAGAGACAGCATCTGAAGTGTCTCTACCATCAAAATATTTTAAAGATTACTAAGGTTGTAGAAGTTCTATTTTCAAGTTACCTGTTCAGGTCAATTATACAGGTAGCATAGACATTCAGTGCAGTAGCACTACTAAATAAGTAATAAGACAGCATTTCATGCTTTTAGTCTTCAGCCCATGGTCATTTCCATGCTTTTTGGAAGAAATTGTTGCAAATGTCCCTTCAAGGAAAATTGTGTGCACCAGGTTTAAGTTAAATTCATGATGAAACAAAATACTCCCCATCAAGTTTCTGAACTTTTTATTACACCTCTATTAAACTTTACTTAAAACTGAGAGTGAAAAGATATGTGGACTTCTTTTCTCCTGAAATCCAATGTTTTGTCTGTCTTATTAAATTCTATTCACAAATTCTATTCAAATGCATCAGCATTATAAAGGTCCTGGTATTGCTGTCTACTGTTCTGCCATTAGTAGGGTCTATTAGTATTTCTGGTGCTTTAGAGTATTGTGTCATCAGTGCAACATGTAGGCCTCATTGCTTATGTAAATGAAAAATAAAAAGGGAAATTTTTAAAATTAATTAGTTTGATTCACTATTGCCTTAACTTTCACATATAAGTTTTTCCTTTTTTGAAGGTTCTTATTTATACAATTATTTGGTCTGTTTAATCTTCAACCCCCCTGCAGCTGAACAACATTTTCTAGTGCAGGTTAGCTGTGTGTGCATCTAAACGATCTTAAAAGTGCTTATGGACTTGTTAAAAAATACATATGTAAACAAACTAAAAGCTATAGATACTTGACTTGTCCCACAGTGGGTGGAAGGAGAAACAGGGTCTGGAAACTGCCAAATTGCAGCAGTTTTTCCTTAAACAATTATTAAACAAATTAAGTTAAAAGCTTTATGTTCCTTTTACCCAATTATACTATTCTGGATCCTTAAACTGAGTGATATTACTGCTTTGTCAGTTTGTTCTTGTTAGCAATGATATCAATCCAATATTCTTAACTCCTGTCTTTTTAGGCCTTTTAATGCCTTGGAACGTAAAGCAAGCTCCTATGCTGTTGTAGACTGTGATCAAGCAAGAAAGGAAGTTAGTGTCCGCACTGGAGGAGTGGCAGATAAGACATCAAGAAAGACTTACACATTTGATATGGTAACGCCTTGTCAAGTTGGGGACTTCTAGAAACAAGCTAGTACATTTCTCTAATATGGTCTGATTACTGTGTGATGCCATACATTACTGTATGGATAAATGGGATGTGTTGTCTTTGCCTCAACAGGTTTTTGGAGCTCAGGCAAAGCAGATTGATGTATACCGGAGTGTTGTGTGTCCCATTTTGGATGAAGTTATTATGGGCTACAACTGTACAGTGTTTGCGTAAGTAAGCCAATAATTATTATTAGGAAATTTTATTTGAATTTTAGTTTCTTGTTTACATTTTAATTTTTTATTCTCACAGTTATGGCCAAACTGGTACTGGTAAGACCTTCACAATGGAAGGGGAGCGGTCGCCCAATGAGGAATATACTTGGGAAGAGGTATATTTTCACTGGTGTGATTTCTCTTGTCTGTACTATAGTTCAAAGTTAGAAATTGCAGAAGGCTAAAGAAAACCTAAGTTGATGCCTTTCAAATCCTGAAGCTGACTTTCCTTAAATGTTTGTAAATTAGCAAATGGTCTCATTCATTTATATGAAAATCAAAACTTTACATCTTTAATGCAATCATACAAGTCTTGGCGATCTTTAATGCAATCATACAAGTCTTGGCGATCTTTAATGCAATCATACAAGTCTTGGCGATCTTTAATGCAATCATACAAGTCTTGGCGATCTTTAATGCAATCATACAAGTCTTGGCGATCTTTAATGCAATCATACAAGTCTTGGCGATCTTTAATGCAATCATACAAGTCTTGGCGATCTTTAATGCAATCATACAAGTCTTGGCGATCTTTATATGGAAGATGATCTTTGTCCAAGGTATTCTTGCTTATATCAAATCAGACTATTTAGCTGAAATTCCACTCCCCACCCTCAAATCTCTTTCAGTACATTTATGTATTAAATACTTTGCTTTTCGTTTACAGGATCCACTAGCGGGTATAATACCCCGTACATTGCATCAAATATTTGAAAAACTCTCAGAGAATGGTACCGAATTTTCAGTGAAAGTCTCTCTTTTGGAAATCTATAATGAGGAGCTTTTTGATCTTCTGAATCCTACTCCTGATGTTGGAGAAAAGCTGCAGATGTTTGATGACCCTCGAAACAAGGTTAGTGCTGTCTTCCAAAATTTGTGATCTTAAGGCTTTCAGGATTGTTGAGAGATAATAAGCATGTGTTATTTTCTCACAGAGGGGTGTAATTATTAAAGGTTTGGAAGAAATAACTGTACACAACAAAAATGAAGTCTACCAAATCTTGGAAAGGGGTGCAGCAAAAAGAACAACTGCAGCTACTTATATGAATGCATATTCCAGGTACAAATCTTCCCCATTTCAGAAACTTCTTGTTCTTGTTTTATTAAACAGGATCTTACCAAAGAAGTAAAAGATGTTAAAGCTAGCACAAACCTGGCATGATCTTGAGATTGTGTATTGCAGTTTAGGTTGCCAAATGTGGGTTAGAAAGCCATAGTTAGAACTTCTTCCTTATCACATCCTGTGGGGTGATTCTAATAGGTGTATGAAGGTGCACTATAAAATCTGAATGCTTCTCATCTTAAAAATGGGCACGCTGTTTCTCTCTGCATGACTTTTTACATAAGCTTCCCCTCTTGTTTAGAGTTTGCATACTTTGTTATGAATATATCCCTTGTTAATATGCAGTGTCTAGTTGGAACAGTAGCCCTGGCATTCTACCTAACTCTAGCTGAGATGTAAGTAGCAGAATGTTCTTAATCTGGCATCTAGAATATTGAAATTTAATTGTTACTCAAAGTTAAGAAGTTAACTTTTTCAAAGCTGTCTATGCCTATGGAAACAAAAGACGGAAGTCTAACAGATACATAACTGAAATACGTTGTATGTACTAGCATGAGATAAATATTCTCTGCAGTAGATATTGTACATCTTCAAAAAGAAGGCTGTAGTCCTTTCAAGTTTGGAAGATGTTTAGCTGATATACCTGTATTAGTGAGGTGGGTTGTCTTTGTTCTAGCTGTTATGGGTAGTTGGGGGCTGGGGTTTTTTTGCCAATCCTGTTTACCAAATAAAAATTTGAAGTAAGAGTTTCAAGTATCCTTCCTTTCTTCACCAGCAGTAGAAAATGGTATGCTAGGTTTTGTTACTGAAGTTGGGATTTCA
Source organism: Harpia harpyja (assembly GCF_026419915.1). Taxonomy (NCBI): domain Eukaryota; kingdom Metazoa; phylum Chordata; class Aves; order Accipitriformes; family Accipitridae; genus Harpia; species Harpia harpyja. Next base: position 28,581,259 of record NC_068949.1, on the reverse strand, counting down.
AAACACTGCTAAGATCTGTTTTTTACAGGTCGACACAAGACCCTCTTTTTCAAACCCCAGCTTCTGAAACCTTGCAAACTGGGTTGTGGAAGTTGGGGATAAGGTTGAGAGGGGGTTTTGTATGGCAATGCAGGCTACTTCATATGATTGCAGCTTGTAGTCAGAACGTAGTAGAGACACCTTGGTCAAAAATATAATTGTTTATTACTGATTTCTCATTCTTGAACTGCAGATGTGATATCTATGTCACTGAACAAGTAGTGATCCAGTGTTGCAATAAACAAGGAACACCCTGTCCATGTCATCTTTTAAATTAAAGATACACTAAGCACATCTGTCTACTGGTACAAGGAAATGGGTATTTGGCTACCACAGATTTGAACACAGAACTAATTTCATCTGAAACTTAAAAAAAAAAAACCCCAACCTTTAAAGTATTAAGCTCAAGCTAAAATCGTCTTAAACTGTACTACTGTTTTGATTGAAAACTGAATTGAACTTCTGAATTTTTAACATTGGATTCAGCTGCTTGTTGATTTTCTTAGCCTGAATAAAGAAAACTATGTTTCTTAATCTCACATTCTGTAAAACTGTTCTTAGTGTATTGACTAAAAAATCTACAAGCCAGTTTTCTTGACATGTCTGTGAGTAGAGAACACACAAATGTAAACAAAACCAAAGTGTTTCTCTCAGGTTTTGCTCGAAAGAAGATAAAATTTGTCTGGATTGAATGAGACAAACATCATCCAGTTGCTTCATCGCTGGTTTTAAGTACCATATTCACATGTATGTATATTCAAAAATATACTTGGTAGAATAACTGTGTATTGAAAATGTGTAATTCCCAATTAATGGGCCAAATGTATTCCCTAAAAAGAGCATGGATACCTAACTTGCAGCAGTGTCATGTAGCAAGCAGATCATTTGGCTTTAATGGGATGTCTGTCTGAAACTCAATTCTTTTATAGCCGTTCTCACTCTGTGTTTTCGATTACCATCCATATGAAAGAAACAACAGTAGATGGAGAAGAACTTGTTAAAATTGGGAAGCTAAACTTGGTAAGTATTTGAACTAAATGTCATTGCTATTCTGAAAGTATGAACTAGAATAATCTGACCTTATTCTCTTGAGAATCTAAGGTGGTTTTTTTTTCTGGTAAGGGGAAAAAAATCATTGTTTTTCATGAAGTGATATAAACTATATTTGTCACTCGGAGAAATGTCAGTCCCATTTGTCACCCCAATGTCTCCTGAACAACTCATAAGCTAGTTCATCTATGTTGTGTTCTGCAACGCTATGGGGCAAGCATTCTTCAGGGTGGTTTGAGACAGAAGCATGTCCTTCCTCTTGTCTTTCAGGTTGATCTTGCAGGAAGTGAAAACATTGGTCGATCTGGGGCAGTTGACAGAAGAGCTCGTGAAGCTGGAAATATCAACCAGTCTCTCCTGACACTAGGAAGAGTTATTACTGCTCTAGTAGAAAGAGCCCCACATATTCCATACAGGGAATCTAAACTCACAAGAATCCTTCAAGACTCTCTTGGAGGACGAACGAAAACATCAATAATTGCCACAGTTTCTCCTGCATCTATGAATCTTGAAGTAAATTTAAGTCTGAAAATCTATTCCTAAAATAGATATATTTTGCTAATGATACAAAAATATGAGTTAACTCCTCAGCTTGACCTAGTGTTACATCTGTTTATCATAGGAAACATTGAGTACACTGGAATATGCCCACAGAGCAAAGAACATAATGAACAAGCCTGAAGTTAATCAGAAGCTAACAAAAAAAGCTCTTATTAAGGTAGGCTAGACATATATCTTAACAAATTAAGTTACAGGTTAGGTTTAATTCTGTTAATTTTTGCTATGCAGGAATTACGAAGTTGTGGAGAAGCTATAACTAGTAGCAGTGCTTTTCTGAGGTGATTTTAATCACTGAACTAACGCTTTCAAACTAAGCTGCTCTATTGGTACAGCATTAGTCACTTTGCAGATGCTGAAACTGTTGCTAAGACTAAAGCTGGATAGAGAGGGCTATTGCTACTAGCTATGACTCTGTATAGATTACACGTTAGTGGAGAGCCACTAAATGACAGTAGATATTTTTTTTTTCTGGACTTGCTGTATTAGCAGCTTCATTCCCTAGAAAGTGTCTGAATTAAATTGAACTTGTCAGTACGTATGAATGAAGAGCCAATATAAAGCAGCTGACTGCTACTAAAGCAGCTGTGATTGCCATTGTAAGCTGTTACATGCAACCAGGTATGATTCAAATGGGAGGTTTCAATGCCGACGTGTATCCAGTGGTATGAATTTAAATGGTGCTATACTGAACTTATTTGGAACAGAAGTGCTTTTCTCCTGTGCTTATGCAAAACTTGTGTAGAGCACCATCTTTGTGAAGTATGTGTTAAGCTAAATCTTGAAAGCAAAGTAGAAATTTTCAGGTTTACATGTGATTGTTTCTTTATGTAGGAATATACTGAAGAGATTGAGCGTCTGAAGCGAGACCTTGCTGCTGCACGAGAAAAAAATGGAGTCTATATTTCCCTTGAAAATTATGAGTATGTCTTCAAAATGTCTTTAAAATTACTTACAACAAATCCCAGATACTGGTACCTATCCTTACACAGAAGTGCTTTCAGATCTATTTTCACACCAGAAAATTGAAGATAGTCAGGAGAATTTAAGTGACTCGTCAACTTGTTCTTTAGAAATTATTACACAGATAGAAGCCTAAAGAGTAGCTTTGCACTGAGGATTTTATTTATATATGGAACTTACCATAAGCATAGCCAGGATGCAGATTTACACCATGCAGCCTTTCTTTCAGTGGAAGTGCACATAGGAGAGCAAACTTGATATGGTTTACTTCACTTTGTAAGAGGCCTAGTTTACGCAGAAAGTTTACAATGGAAAACTGTCTTAAATCCTTTCTGCACTGAGTGAAAATTACCTGCTTTTCATACAGAAGTTAGCAATACTTATTTTTTGAAATTACTAAATATGTGGTATAAAAACCAGTAGATAATCTTGAAATCAGCTCTTACTTAACTAATTTATTTGTTTGTTTTAATCTTGCTTGAGAGCCCTTAATGGAAAGCTGACAGTTCAGGAAGAACAAATTGCAGAGTATATTGACAAAATCAGCATCATGGAGGAAGAAGTGAAAAGAGTAAGTGATGTTTCTCAACTGTGGCTTAAATCTGCCAAAAAATGAAAGAAATCTTTGGGTAAGGAGGAAAAAAAGTTTAAACAAAGAACAGTCTGAAGAGTTTTTGTTCTTAAAGTTCCCTAATTAGTCAAGAGTGGGAGCTTCCTTATCCTTGAAGTTAGGAAGTTGAAATATATATGAAGTTGCAGGATGCAATATTTATTTTTTAAAGCTGTTTTAATATCTACCACTTTACCTTTAGTTTGCTTTGCTGGGTTTTCAGCAAAAATCTGCTTGTAAAATAGTATCATTTCGCTTGACAGATACCTGCTTAGGAACAAAGAATGAGGGGGGAGAGGAGAAGGTGATGAGCCTCCATTAACAAATTACACAGAAAATGGGAGCTTTGTATTTAGAAGAAATGCAGATATTTGCTGGAATATGTAACTACTCTGTGTAGTCAGCTTTACTGACTCTTCTTCATTCTATCTGCTTAGGTTTGTTTAGTGGGATTTTTTTTCTTGTGCTGTAACAATTGTTTGGTCTTGTGGTTTGAGTGGGGAAGCAAGGATTATTACAGTGAAAATGGTGTTGGTTTGTGATATTTTCAGTGAATACAGAGACTATACAAATCTATAGTCCAGGTTTAAGACCTCCGAGCCTTGCAGCTGAAACTACATTAGTAGATGACAACTTGCCTTCTGGTATTGTGGCATAATTTGAGAGATGTGAAATGGGACTGTTGAACTTATAAAAAGCAGTGTTGCCCTATTGATGTTTGTCTTCCACTTTAGGTCACTGAACTATTCACAGTTAGTAAAAATGAACTTGAACAGTGTAAAACAGACCTGCAAGTCAAGGAGAAAGAACTGGAAGAAACACAAAAAGATCTGCAAGAAACCAAGGTTCATCTGGCTGAAGAAGAATATGTGGTTTCAGTTTTGGAAGACACTGAACAAAAACTTCATGGCACAGCTAGCAAGGTTGGTCACAATTCTTGCACCTAACTGTAACAGTAGCTTCCCATGTTTAGGAGTTTCATGGGCTGTTCAGGGAAATCATTGTTGCTAAATCATGATGGAAAACTAGGATTAGCTCTCTCTATAAATTATATTATGATGAAAAGCTACTTAAGATTGCAGGACTTTCTCTGTGCTAATGTTGACAGTTGATTGCTAAACACACTGGTTAGCGTGGAGCTACCTTCAGGCCCAGTTTGTCATGAGAGTTCCAGTGCTTTGCAGTATCTATTGTCATGACTTGTTTTGTAGAATAAGTAGTTTTCTTTACTAGAAACTTGTGGCTGGCCCTATGAAAGAGTAAGTTATATGTAACTGGGGTAGAAAAATAGCAAGAAGCTTTGCAGAGATGTGTGCTATAATTTACACTCACTGAGTGAATAATGGAAACTGTTGCCCTGTCACCTCTGTATTTTAGGGTATGGTTTTGATGTGTTTGTAGATTTGTCATAATTAGTCATAATTATCGAAACAAACTTGATGTGGGAAGAGAGAGAGAGTGTCCTGCTATTTAAACTGCAAAGTGATGAAACTTGTATCTTTAGTCAACATGAAAATTTCTTTCTACTCAGATTCCTGTAAGGTTGGGAGGGGATGCCTTTTTTTTTTTTTTTTTGCATGTGGGTTGTGGAGTGTTTCTGTGAGATAAATGGGTACAGAAGTTATTTACACTGACTACAAAACCAAGAATCCACTATATGTTTGAATTCAAAATTATTTATCACAGAACTAGTACTGGAAACCTCTTGCTTGAGTACTAGTAAAGAATGTATTTACTGCCAAATCTTTCAGAAAAAGTTGAAGAGGTTAGAAATTTTTTTCAGTTACTGTTCTGTGATAAATGTTATCTTAATTCCTTAAGTACTGAGGATGTCCTTTATTAATGCTTTAGTTTCAAAGTCAGAACAAATGGTCTCTAGTGTGTGACTTTTTCCTGTGTTCTAAGACTATAAATGACATAACACCAGGATTAAGAACAGTTGTAATTTGATGTAAAGGGAAATAGCTGTCTTTCTAGGGAGATAAATTCTCCTTTAACTCAGAACCGCAGTTGCTTTTCCTTATATTATGTATGCTTGACTTCTTGTTTAAAGACTGACTAAAATAACTTTAAAAAAATTGTAGTTGCTTAATACAGTTGAAGAAACTACAAAAGATGTATCTGGTCTCCATGCAAAACTGGACCGTAAGAAGGCTGTTGATCAACACAATGCTGTCGTCCAAAATACATTTGCAGGACAAATGAATGCTTTGTTCAACAAAATACAAGATTCAGTTAGTGAAAACAGTTTGAAGCAGCAACAGATGTTGACATCTTACACAAATTTTATAGGTAAGTGTAAAACCTGTATCGGTATGTCATCCTGAATTTTTGCAACTAGTAGTACCAAAGACTGTTTCCTAAAACGCATCTGTTTTATTAAGTGGAAGAGGCTTTATTTTCAGCAATGTAATGATTACAGTTGCACCAGTAATAATGTATTTGGGATGATCAACAGCCTTCTTGCGTTGTAAGAGGCAATAAGGTGATGAGCAATAAAAAGAGTTCCTATCTTACAGTGGAACTTTTAGAAAAAAAAACCAAACCCTAACTCTTCTTGGTTTCTTTTGTAGGTGACCTCCTGACCACCAGTTCTTCAGCAGCTAATATTCTTGCATCAGTTGTATCAGCATCTTTTGCCTCTGTTAAAGAATTGGTGTCTACTGAAGTTTCTCACGTGTCTGAGAAAATAACACAACATGAGAATCTGTCACTTGATGGTAAAGCTGAGCTGCTGAGATTAATTGTTAGTAAATTTACATACTCTTATGTTACTTTAAATATATGAAACTGTTCTTGATCAAAAAGGGTTCTGCAAATATTGTATAGGGTTTTTTTCTGATGTTCTCTACCTGTCTCTGCTTCAGCACTTGGCCATGATTATGTCACTTCCCCTCCCATGTCACCACCATAAGCTGTAATGTATTATATAACAAATACTGTAATAGCAGAATTCATGATATGTATATGGATAGTTTCTTACAAATGTAGATGAAGGAACAGTCATATCCTGTTTTACTTTTGCTTTTACTTTTTTTTTTTACCACTGTTCCTAGGAGGAACATAAATCTGGATTAGGAAGAGCATTAAATAGCTTGACACCAATGGTAGAATTTGTCTTGGGGCTAAACTGTCGGTTTCAGAGTTACATGAAGAAATATTCTGCTGTGGCAGACAAGGTAATGCACATGACTTGTCTCTTACCTTGTCCTCTTCTATTTTATTTAATTTACAGATAACCCTTTGGTGTTTTTTCTGTAGTGTGTCAGTGTGTTTCCACTTCTGGTCTGGCCTTTTCTTTTTTATTCTGTCCCATGAGTTCTACCTTTTAGCTCTTTCTTTCAGACTTCATTTCCCCTTCCGAGTGTGGTGTATTTGCTTGTTACCTGTATTGGCACAACTGCTCACCTAAATGCCACAGCAGAATGGTAAAATGTGGATGCTTAAAGCTATACATAACAAACATTTGATAATATCCTTAATATAGTCTCTCCTGTATTTTAGAAATCTAAAATAACCAACTTAAGTCTTATCACTCCCAATTTCTCCTGCTGTCATACCAAACTTTTTCTGTAGTCACTTTGATTCCTGGGGAATGCGATGCTTTATTTTGTTAACAATAACCATAAGTGCAGACAATGCTGCACTTGTTTAAAAAAAAAAAAAAAGAAAAAAAGTCCTTTGCTTCAATTTTTAGTTGTAGTCTATCTCATGATGTTTATGTAGAACTGCAGCCTCACTCTTTTATTCCTTTTTTTCCATTTTGTCAAAAGTAAATCCTTGTTCCTGTTGCTCTGACTGAAAAACTTCCCCTTTGTCAACTACAACTCATGTGAAATCTACTCCCCTTGTCTAGAGGCTTTTTATTGGTTTTCAGACTTAGACAGCAAATAGTCCATGGCTTACCAGCTCTTGCTTCTTGCTCTTGGCTTAACCAAGTACCTTGTCTGTGTGTTCCTATTTTGTCTACCTCGCATGCCAAATTTTGTGTTTGGAAAAGCCTGCACCAAATTCCAGCCTGTAACTTCAGATCGCTCTAGGTGTTACTTTCCACCTTTTATGCACAATACTTTATTAGTGCCTCTGGCAATTTCTCTTGGGGTAGAGTTTGTTTCTATATAAATTATGCTACGGAAAAGTATCCAGTTCTTACCTAAAGATAAATATCTAACTTCAAATAAAACTTTTTTCAAAGATGGAGGGTCATAAAAAGGAAATGGATGCCTTCTTTGGAGATCTTTCTCTCACCCTGAAAACATTACGGGAAGAAACAGCCAGTGTTTTTGCTCAGCTTCAGAATGATTGTGAGAACTTAAAAGAAGAAGTGGAAATGACGAGGTTGGCACATACAAAGGTATCCTTAGAGTAAGAAGAAATCCTAACACCAAGTGTGATTGCTTGCTTTGATTTAAACTCTTTGTAACAGTAAACTGTTATACTTGCTTTAGAAGAAATGTTAGGACAGTAACTTGATGATCCTAATTCTTTTCAGCCTTTGTTGGGCTGCTTTAAGAAGCTTTATGTAGGAAGGTAACAAAAAAAAAAACCCCACTTGCCCTTGCTCTAAGCATGTCCAGTATATATGCCTTTAAATATACTTCCAAAAGCAAAGTGCCTCTATCTTCTCTACACAAAAATTGTACCTTCAGCTTTAGAATGATAAAGCTCTTTTATTTGCTGCATTTTTAAATAAAGGCATTCAAGTACCCTTTAAGAAATGTTAAAAAGTGCAGAATAACAGTGAAATGTATCTTGTTTTTCTTAATAGAGCACAGCTGAATTAATTTTGTCACTGCAAAGCCAGCTTGACCTGTTTGCTCAGGAGACTCAGAAGAACTTAACTAATGTACTCATAAAAAATGGAAGCTTGAAGACCGCCATTACTGCTGTGCAAGAAAATGTTCACCTGTAAGGAGCAGATTACTTTTGGTGTATGCCGATGCAAGATAAAAATGCAAAATTACATGCTCTTCTTATTTATATGCTTATAAAGTCTTCTGGACAAGACCTGTATGTTAGTGCTGAGTACTGCCAGAGAATGTAGATCATAGTTCACGTTTCCCCAGAGTAAAAGGTAGCCCTACAAGGCTTTTAGTCAAACTTGTCTCTTGAGCATATTGCAGATAAGAGACCATGGTTTGGGGAGCAGTACGCTGATGAGTGACCTTCAGTGTGGCTGGACTTCAGAACTTCATACCATAAAGTCTTAGCTTGAAGTATAATAGTGTATCTATTGCAGCATGCTTCATTCAGTTGCAGACTGAATAACTAAGGTCTTGTCAAAGTTGTTGGGTTTTTGTTTGTGTTTGTGGGTTTGGTTGGGTGGGTTTTGTTTGGAGGGTGGGGGTTTAACAAACTACTGCTCCAAGTGCTGCAATTCGTAAATTTACTAAACAGAGCAACAGCATAACTGGTTTGATGGAACTGCACTACTTCACTGGTTCTGGTCTTGTATTTCTAATGTAGAATGTGTTAAAATCCACCTTTCGATCTCTGAACTGGTACAAATATGTTGTTGCAGGAAAACTACAGACTTAGTCAGCAGTACAAATTCCAATCACAGCAAATTTATTGCATCTCTGGATGATTTCTCTCAAGAGCTCAGGATCATAAATGCTGAAAGCAAGATGACGCTGGAAGAATCCACTGATCACTGTCAACAACTTCTTAGCAATCTCAGAAATGTGTCTCAGGGTACCGATAAATGGGCTGAATTTACAACTGCTCAGATAGTTGACTTTACCAATCAGCAGCTACTGTCCTTCAGTTATGAGAAACAGCAACTTCAGTGTTTACAAAAGGTACCTATAGTCACTTGGAGTCTAATACAACATTTTGAGACAGGCTTTAACAGTAGAGTTTGGGGGGGGGGGAAGTTCTCACTTATAGTCAGAACAAAATTGTGGTTTTTTGATCACAGCGGGCTTGTGTTACTCAGCTTAAATAGATGCAATTAGAGGAAATCAGAAGCTTAATTTAAGAGGAAGACTTTGAAATTAAATGCAAATAACCTCAAAAAAGGGTGTCTTGATTAATCCCATGTGGCTAACTTCCATTTGTAATTTGGGCTTTTTACATCTTTTTGGTAGTATATATCTCTAATACTAAAGCTTTATCTACCAGTGATGTGCCTGGAAGATTTGCACAATGATCAAATACAGACTACGTTCTGGAGGGTGCAAATTACTTTATTGGTCAGATGGATTAACATTATGGGAGAAAGTGTTCCTTTTGTATCTACTAGTTCTGGCCTCTTACCTGAGAATTCCTTTATTTTTTTTTAATTTCCATTGCAAACTTCACTTCCCACCCTTCTTGTTTTATTGTTCTAATAGGTAATGAAATAGCAAAACGTTGGATTTGCCTAACTTTCAGAAAGAAAGACTTAAAAGCATTTGCAGTCTCAAGACACCCCTGTGTGTTATACCTACTGAATGTAGTGGGAATGGCTAAAAATACATGTTTTCCTTCTTTTCCCCTACAAATGCATGAAGCTTCTAGTGCTTGTAGGATTTTCACTTTCACTTGAATATCCTAATTCTGTGTGGGGTTGTGCATAGAAGCATGAGGAGTCTGATCTGAACCAGATGGCATCATCTTTATTCTTATGAGTAGCTTTCTAAAATGATCATACTTTCTAAGAAACTGACTCTCTTCTGAAGATAGTTCTTGAAATGAGAGTGTAAAACTGGTGCTGAAACTGACTCTCTTCTGAAGATAGTTCTCAAAATGAGAGTGTAAAACTGCCACTGAAACTTCTCAATTTGAGGTCTCTCAGTTGTTTGTTTCAGGTCATGTTACTAATCATGCACCACACCTTAGAAAAGAGGCCATAACCTTAGCTTTCCTGTTAACTTGGTGGTTTTTGTTGGGGTTTTTTTGTTTTGTTTTCAGAAAAATGAAGAAAACTGTGATAAAGTGATAGCTGAAATTGCTGACCATACTGGTAGACAAAAAGCTGCTGAAGAGAAGGTACTAAATGGCCTTCTTGATCAGGTAAAGGTTGATCAGGAGATACTTCTGGAGCAGAAGTTGGCACTTAATGAGGAAGCACAGCATGGACTGACTCAGGTTAATGGTTTCCTGCAAGAGGATCTTAAAGTGGATATTCCAACAGGTATTTAAAGTAGGTCGGGGACGGAATGATCTTACAGAAAGCAATTTGAGTTGCAGAATTCATATGTGAAGGTTAATGGGGACATAATATAACTAGCAGCCTTACACCTTTTTTAAGGTGCATGCAAAGAATGGTGACTGAACAAAGCTTGACTTCTGTATTGAGTTAATGTAAAATTGATGGTCTGCAATTAAAGCAAATGCTGATCGTGTTTAATAGCGCCTTTCATTAGTATACAATCTTCATTAAAGGGACAACTCCACAGAGAAGAGACTACTTCTATCCAGTCACACTTGTGAGAACAGAACCCCGGGAACTTCTACTGGAGCAATTAAGGGAAAAGCAACTAAAGCTTGATGCTATGCTAAACAGTGTGACAAAGGAGGTGGAGGATAATGCAGATCAGGTATGTGTATGAATGGCAAATGAGGCTCTTCATTGAAGATTTCACATCTTTAGGAGTTTTTTCATGCCATTGTGGAGAGTTGACTAGAATCCCAGAGCTGTTGCAGCCTTTGTGTTTTACAGGGTACTCAGTCACATGTGCTGAGCTTTCGACAAAAACAGTCTCTTGAAAAATAAGAGAAGACGTTAATAATTTAGAGACTTTCAGTTCTGTTTTTCAAAATGGAAGTGCCATGTCTTTATAGATCTGATCGTGCTTAGTACATTCGCCTAGGAAACTCAGACATTAAATACACTTTTCTGAAAACTTCTGGTTTAGGAGCTGTTGGAAGAGGAGGAAGAGTTGCAAGAATCCAGTGAAAGCCTTGCTAGTGACAAATCCTTTGTGGATACAAACATATGGTGCCACACAAATGGGGGCATTCCCTTTTTCCAGGTAACTTCCACAGATATTCCACACAGCTATATATTTAAGAGTGAAGGAAAATTATTGTTCCATAATAGTGCTGTAGTCTAAAGTCACCTACTATCATTTAGTGTAGTCTCACAACTACTTTGAACCCTGTAGAATATGCTTTGTTAAACTTGAGCTAAAATAACAGCAGATTCTGATAACAGTTAACAGCAGATAAATAATGTAAATTTCTGATGAGCTGGACAGACAGTAGAAAAATCCTCAGCAAATAATCCTGCATAAAAAAAGTTGTCATAATTTACTACACATTGTCGTGGTTTAACCCCAGCCAGCAACTAAACACCACGCAGCCGCTCACTCACTCCCCCCCACTCAGTGGGATGGGGGAGAAAATCGGGAAAAGAAGCAAAACCCGTGGGTTGAGATAAGAACGGTTTAATAGAACAGAAAAGAAGAAACTAATAATAATGATAACACTAATAAAATGACAACAGCAATAATGAAAGGATTGGAATGTACAAATGATGCACAGTGCAATTGCTCACCACCTGCAGACCAACACCCAGCCAGTCCCCAAGCGGTGAATCCCTGCCCCCCCCCCACTTCCCTGTTCCTAAACTGGATGGGACGTCACATGGTATGGAATACACCTTTGGCCAGTTTGGGTCAGGTGCCCTGGCTGTGTCCTGTGCCAACTTCTTGTGCCCCTCCAGCTTTCTCACTGGCTGGGCTTGAGAAGCTGAAAAATCCTTGACATTAGTCTAAACACTACTGAGCAACAACTGAAAACATCAGTGTTATCAACATTCTTCACATACTGAACTCAAAACATAGCACTGTACCAGCTACTAGGAAGACAGTTAACTCTATCCCAGCTGAAACCAGGACACACATAAACACATGTGTGTTAATGTAAAAGTTGAAATGAGATGTGGAGTATTTTCTGAGAGGCCAGATGGAAATATTAGCATTCTTCACTGTTGGTTTGGTTTTTTTTTTTTACTTTATTCCTTTAGACCCTCTTGCTCTACCAATGTATCAGTGTAAATCTCTGGTATATTAGGCTTGGATTTGGCTTGGGGAGGGTGGGAGGTATATTTACTTGTCATGGATCCCTTAAAAATAGCTGCTGAACTTCCAGATGTCTACAATAAATCTCTTTAGTAAATGCAATATTGGGAACCTTTTTCAGGAGTTCTACCAACTTTTTTTTCTCAGAACACTATATACTGCATTGTACATGAGCAAGTCGTCTTTAATTTCTTTGTATTCTCTTAACATTGGGCATTTTCTTTAAATCCCAGCACAAAAGGAGTCACAAAAAGGATAAAGAGAACAAATCTGCAGCTACAGTGGAGAAGAACAAAATAGAGGATATGACAGAACAGTTTCTTCCCAAATCTAAGCCTCCTTTAAGAGCACTGAACTAAGATACATCCACTGCAGATTCCTGTTTTGAAATACTTGTGTCTGTCTACTGAGCCATAACTTTCTTCAGTTATTCTCGGTCTCTGTATATAGCGATATGTTGATGCAAAGTTGGATCAAAAGATTGGCCTGCCAGCTGTCCTGCCTTTGTCCAATTTTTATATGCTGTAGCTTGCAAAGTATTCACAGACTTTTTTAAAAATTAAAAAAAAAACAAACAAACAAAAAACACAAAACCAAAACCCCCTGCAGATGGTGGTGCTGTATGCTTAAATATACTTTTATCTTGTCAAGTAAGAGATCCTTTTCTGTTTCTCAGTAGATTTAAAACAGAACAGAAAGGTATGTGGAAAAATGCTTTGTCAGCATTACTAGCTACCATTTTATTTTTCCATTAATTGTAAATAAGTGTTGGTTTTGTACCTGCTTTTTAGTCTGATTTCTGTTTCTATGAAGTAGATAGCTGTCTTTTGACTGGGATACTTCAAATAAATCATTGATACGTGGAAAAAAAATGTATAAGCACCTCCCTCAGAGTAAAACAAGCTTATGTGACTTTCATCTTATATTATCAGGTTTAATTTAGGTGAAACATTAGCAGCTGTCTTGTAAGTCTTGTGCTGTCAGAAAAGGATCGTAGAATGGTTTGGGTTGGAAGGAACCTTAAAGATCATCTAGTTCCAACCCCCCTGCCATGGGCAGGGACACCTTCCACTAGACCAGGTTGTTCAAAGCTGCATCCAACCTGGCCTTGAACACTTTCAGGGAGGGGGCATCTACAGCCTCTCTGTGCAACCTGTTCTAGTGCCTCACCACCCTCACAGTGAAGAATTCCTTCCCAATACCTAATCTAAATCTGCCTTCTTTCAGTTTAAAGCCATTTCCCTTTGTCCTATCACTACACTCCCTGATAAAGAGTCTCTCCCCCCATTTCCTATAAGCCCCCTTTAGGTCCTGGAAGGCTGCTACAATGTTTCTCTGAAGCCTTTTCTTCTCCAGGGTGAACAACCCCAACTCTCTCAGCCTGTCTTCACGGGGGAGGTGTTCCAGCCCCCTTATCTTCTTTGTAGCCTTCCTCTGGACCCACTCCGACAGGTCCATGTCTGTCTTATGTTGGGGGCCCTAGAGCTGAACAATGTTCAGCTGTGTGAATATTGTGAAAGTGTGAATGGTTCCCTCCCTTGTTTCCTAATAGACAATAGCTTTATTTCAGTATCTCTTCAGTTTATGAAAGCCAGTCTCACTACTGGGTTTGGGGGTTTTTTTGTTTGTTTTCATTAGTTTTGAACCTCACTGTTCTTATCTTTCTATTAACCTGCAGCTGTGATGTGTTGGCTTGGATAAGATGTTGTCAACCACAGCTTATGTATTGTAAGCTGGCAGCATTTCTTTTAAGATGTAGATACTTCACATTAAAACATGCAAACTTGGTTACAAATGCAGCTCCTATATCATATAACAACTGAATTTCCCGTAATTGACAGTAGCATTTGACCAGCTGTTCTTTTCATGCTGCTTACCTGAGAATTTGAAGAAAACTTCAAGCTATGATGTGCTAAAAAAGCAGATGAATAGGATTATGATGGGAGTGGGGAGAGACACTGGAAGGCAGCCTTAATTTACATTAAAGCACTATTCTTAGCTAACTGTCAAAACATGATTTAAGAGATATTGTTAATTTTTCTGTATCTAGCTTGCAGGCTTAAGCTGATCTTTCTTCAAAGGGGTAGTCTATATGTCTATTTGTCTTTGAGCAAGTATGCCAACTAGATCTACTTCGGACACCATTCAGACAGCACGCTGCAGTCTCACTGATACAGAAGGACATAGTTTGAAGTATGCCCTTGTACTGATTCTCTGAACTCTAACGAGATAGACCGTTAATCAGTTGTGTTTGTCTGAAACACCTGTCTTACCTCTTTTTTTAACCTCTCTCTTTTGCCTCTGTGGGCAAAGCTAATTGCTTTTTCTTAACAGCCTGGTAGGAGGAGGGAAAACATTAATTCCCTTTCAAATGAATAAGAGACACAAACATGTATTTTGATTTTTTTTTTTTTTTTTTTTTTTATTTTAGAGGAGTGTTATGATATCTTGGTACCTAGCTTATATACCAAATCTTTCTGTTGTTGTAAGGGACTTGAAACACTGGAAGCTACAGGACTGTCTGCTTCAGATAGTGTTTGGCATATTGTCAAATTCTGGCACCAGAAACTTAACAGACTCAAGAACTCTCCAGGGCCTAGGGTCCATTTTCTTGCACTGCATGCCTGTTAACACTGACTAGATATTAGCATGATCTTCCAAGACTGTTCAAGAAATCATTTATTAACTAAAATTCAGCCAGAAGGGTTGATCCCACAGCTGTATTGGAAAGGCCTAAGCCAAAGGGGAGAGGCTTGTGCAAGCCTTTCATCCTACTACTTCATTTTCCCAATTGAGTTCACAGGATCAGTATGAACAAACTGGAACAGCCAGTACCCGAGGAGGGTCACATCCATAAAATCATGCCAGAATCTGTGCTTCCTGGCTTTATCCTCTTTGAAACTGTCTCGTCTACCTTGGCTATTTGGTTTCCCCTGGTACAGGCACAGGCTGCTTTCCTGGTAGCTGGGACCCTTAACAGCTGTATGAATTTCATGGACTGTTTGCATGCTCTCTCTTCTTCTAAAGTACCCCTCAGAGTCATGTTTTCTTTTGATTGCAATACTGGCATGGGAGATCATTGCTTCATTGGCCCTGCTGTCCAGAGGTCACGCCAGAAAGCTGAATAGGATGAAAAATCCAGATGCAGAACCTGTCTTAGCTTCTCTGTCCGTGTCTCTTCTCCCACTAGATGGCTCTAACACTAAAGCGTTAGTCCAAAGCTCAAGTACTGGCCACTAATGAGGACTTAGACATAAGCATTTTGCCAAGCTTTTTGTCAAGCATCTGTTAAAAGAACAAGTTTCAAAAACTAATATCAAATTTATGCTTCCACGAGGATAATTCCATATTCAAGCTTGGGCGAGGGGTTTTTTTGTGAAGAGCTGCATTTGAGAAAAACATGATCCAACCTACATCTTGAGCTTTGCTGCAGGGCTGATAGACACTCTCAGTAACTAAATTCTTGTCCTGACCTCCTCTCTGGGTTCCCCACTGCGTGGGCATTGCCCAAAGTAGAAAGCAATGCCTATTTGTTTTGGTATATTGTACGATGTATGATAGAAGTAGAAAAGGAGGGTAAGAAAAATAAAACAAGATTTGTTTCTTGTACATCATAACTGGATTCACAGGTCTAACCCAAAGGGAAGAAATGGCATGGTCCAGGCTCGATCACATGTTGGTTTGAATTTGCCTTGTTATAAGGAATCCTTTATAAGAAGAGCAGGAAGCCATTTTCACAGAACAAACAGGAAGGTCATACTCTGACTGAATTAGTCCAGCTGAGAATGAGAGAGAGTTGTGGCGGCTGGGGCTGTAGTATATGGCCATGTTCTAATTAACCTGATGAGTTTTTTCAGATTCTGGATTAGTGGCCAAGTGGGACAGCTCTTGATTTCATGAAAAACCCAGGTAGGATGAATGCGATGTGGGGAAATGAAATGAGGAAAAATACAAGTTTAAACGATGTAAAGGGGGAATGCAGGGAGAGTGATAAGAGGGCCACAGGAAGCACAGATAATCAGAGCCACCAGCTTGCTTTTCAAGTGAAAAATGAGCAGTTAGGAGGAAATGGAGGAAAGGAAACTTCCTGCTTCCTCCTGGAAATCAGGGAGCTGTGGCACTTGCTGCATCAGAGTTGTTGGAGGATGCAATGTTTATTTGAAGAGAGGAAAGAAGACTAAGCTGACTGGCTGCTATTGATGGCTGGTTTTATTTTGGGTATCAGAAGCAATTGTGTGGGGCTAGAGAGGAGTGAGGAGAAGGTGCATAGTTGCTAGGCTCTGTGTCTCTTTTTTCTGTTAGGTGTCAGTCACCATTGTGATCATCTGTTAAATGGGTAGAGGAAACGAGGAAGCCTTTAACTCTGGGGTGATAAAAGAAAAAATAAAGCTAGAAGGAACTGGAAAAATAAAAGTTTAACATTCCTTTGCTATCAAAAAGAGATTGAAGAGAAAAAAGAAAGAGTTCTAATGTTTCAGAGCATTAAAAACAGGAAAAAAAAATTTAAAATATATAGTTGGTAAATATATACTTTTTAAAAAAGTGTTTACAACCATTTGACTACTATTTTTTCTTTCCCTGTTAGAAACTACTTTTTGTGGTAGAGGGCAATGGTCTATAAACTGCACACCCACCCACACAGTTACTTTGTAAAGTTAAATAACAATAAATCATGCTAGGCTTTGCATTAGTAGACTTTATGTGACACAGCATTATAGGTGAGATGTAGACCACCTAGCAAAGTAGGCCGTTCTTGTAGGTTGAACACAAACTCAATCCGCAGCAGCATTGCTATGCTCAATCTTGAAAATGTTAAAAGTATGAATGCAGTGCAGCAAAGTGAATGTTTAAATCCCTGTTTTCAGAATACTTCTAAAATCATCTTTGGTTCCCTACTAAAGACTCTAGCTGCCAAGAAGAGGGCACATTATAGCTACACAAATGCTCTTCAGACAGATAAAAAGGAGCAAATGCTTGGTCCAGCAGTCTCTCGTCAGGGAAGAAGTTAGAAACAAGCTGCCATTTTTATATGAGGTCTGAAAATTGTTCCATATTTCCAGATTTCTAAAACTTTATGAGAAGACTGTCAGTTTTCAGGTGGCACAAAATTAGATTTTGTAAAATAATAGAGACTAACTGGATTGTTTCCCTTTTCTCCAAAGTATTAAACCTATATAAGTGTTCCCTTGACTTCCGCAGTTACACTTGAAATGCTTTTGTGACTCTTGGTCTGTTCGTAACCTAAACATTGTAATTCAAAGAATGAGGCACAACGGCTGAAACTTTGAACTCAACTAGTGCATTTTCTTTATTAAAAATGACCAAAATGCAAGAATGAAATAAACAGAAATATGACATAAAAGTACATTAGATTTTTTCCAGATCTTTCCAGATGTAATCATCTACAGTTGTTGATAACATGTACATAGTTTTGACTATAATTTTATTCTGACAATGTCCAGAGCACTAAAGCTATGTGAAGATTTTTTTCATGTGATAAGGAATTGTATTTTCATTGGCAGAAGTAAATTTTTTAAAAATATATTTCTTTTTTTTTTTAGCCTAATTAACGCAGAAGTTTTGCAAAGTGAGAAATAACAATTAGCAGGAAAGAAAATATGCTCTGTTAGCATTTATGACAAATATTAAACAAAACAGATTAAATACATGGTAAGATATTTGTCCTCTTCCTCAGCTGTTCAAGTAGTAATAATGAATGTTTCTTCTCAGAGGACCATTTTCCTTCTGCACAAGTCCAGTCATGGGGCTAATTCTGCTACAGTCACTTGATTTATACTAAAGTAATAAGGTGAAGGATCAGATTCTCTGTTTTCCAAAGTACATAGTGAATTGATAATAATGCTTAAAACCCCCAAAAATCTAAGGCCCTCTTTGGTCTCTATGGCCAAAAGATTTCATGACATTTAGAAGGGTTTGTCTAGGCAAGCCTGGAAGTTGTTCTCATCCCTAATTCTGTATGTTCTTTCATGGGTACTTCAAGCATACCTGCTTCCCCTGCTTTGTAAAATGACTTTGTGATCTTTCAGAATGGGTATGGTGTTATTGTTCTGCTGTTAAAAGACTAGACCCAGTGGCAGTTAAGCTTGCACTGATTGTAGTGACCACTGGATCATGCCAGTGTCCTTAGGCATAGTATGTATCACAGGAAGAGGAACCTTTTAAACCTCCAAAGGATGGCACAGATATCTCCTGTCTTCCAGAACGTAACTTCATGCTGAACCTGAGCACCATTACTCCCACTTTGGTAGTAGAAACTTGTCAACATGTTTCTGAGGGAGTAAATTCCAAATTTTTTTTGACACAGAAGAGCTTAAGTAACCCCTGTCATATGTAAAGACTGTTTGGGGAAATTGGTTTTTCACATTTCAATTAGCTTCCCCTAACACCCGAACCAAAACATAAACAGCATTATCATTATGTTCAGAAGCTAAAGGAAACAAAGAAGTGAATCACTTATCATTTGTTATAGCCACCATCTTCTATGACTTAATTAAAATATGGCATTAATTTCAAAACCATTCAGCTATAGACATATATCCAAATGGTTATAATAATGATAGGTGCCAAAATTTTGCTCAGTCACTCTAACAGTTTATTTTAGGAAATTCAGTCCAGCAGGATGAACCTTGAATATACAGATTAATGCAAGGAAGGAAATTTTATGATGTCTGTTAGTTAATACAGAAGCCAATCTTATTAATCATGGATTTACAGAGGGCTGTTTTATTAGATGTTAACCATAGCTTATGTTGACAATTGATTTTCATTGTAGGACAACTAAATTTATTATTTGTAATAAGATAAAGATAATTAAATTGACTTTATAAAGGTTACTATCATAAATGTTAGTACCTGTGAATAGCAAACATAAAACTGCTTTAGCAGCGAAAATTCAGTTAAGTGATAGGTGCTTTCTTTCCATTATATTTAATAGTCCCTGAACATTTTTAGACTGCATTTTATTTTCCAGAGTTTATACCTACTGCTGTGAAAAATGGTTTAGGTTGAAGCCTCACTTTCAGTTTGTTTTCCTTCCAATAAAACAGGATCAAAACGTTTTTAAAGTTATAGAAGTAAAACAAAACAAAAGCACTAAGTACAAATGTATTATGCAATGGAGTTTTGTCCTGTCATTTCTCAGATTTGTCATTAAATTATTCAGAATAGTATGTTGAAAAAGATGTTGGATCTACAATAAAATCTGACTTTTAGGGGATTTTAAGTATTGGAAAGAGTAATTATTAAGGAAGTTAATTTGGGCCTTGCAAAAATGAGAGTACTTAGAACTTATTTAATCTTTTTTAATTGTATTGTTTTTATGATATGTATCTCTCCATCCTTTAATACCATCCATTCATGTGGGTAGATCTTTTGAAAATGTGCTGGAATACAGCAAATGTTAGAGACCTTGGAAAAGCACCTAAAGTAGTGTTGTCAAACCTATTAAGAGTACAGTCCTGAGCTTTGACAACGTGGGAACTATCCAGTACAAAAGTAATTCTGTCAGAATGCTCACAGTATATTTTTACTTTAATATTAGTCTTTGGTTTCTAGTTCTAATTTGCCACATTACAGGCTTGTAACTTGCCATTGCAGCTTTGGTGTTTTGGACCAGTAATGAAAGGAAAGAGGTAGTACTTTAGGAAGACTGTTTTAAACTGTGAAGACTGAATATTTGATAAGTTGGGTTTTTTAAGGAAATGCACTTTGCTGCAGGATCTTTGTATTATTAGAGCTAATTGTGATTATTTCTTCCATGGTTTTGCAGCTTGGGGAAAGAAGGGTTAGCTAGATGGCAGAGTACAGAGGAAGTGAGCAGCACATCACAAGTAGTACAGTGTACCAGAGATGTCAGGTTGCTGGTTGCTGGGCTGCAACATAGATGCCAACCCAGTGTGTCTGTTATGTTCAGTTTTTAACACGGCAAATCAGCTTGGTGCCCAGAGCAAAAAGCACTGAAATTCTTTGTAACTTAAATTGATGGCTGGTTTCCCTATGGCATTGTTACTGGCACAGCTTTCCCTAACAGAAGAGCTATAAAACACTTTGTGCCCACCATATTTTTGATGCTTTGTTGTTCTTGTGCGGACACTCCTGATGATCTGACCCCAGAGCTCTTTGCTGCTTGCTCCAAGGGTAAGTACAGATCTTGTACTGCCAGGATCCAAATATTACAGAGTAATTCCTCATCTCTGTGGCATTCCTGCTGCGTGAACAGCCACAGAAATCCAGTCAGAAGTGAGTACCCACTCTGAAAGCGAGAAGGGTGCTAACACATGGGTGCTGGCAATTCATGCTGCCGTGCTTTCAGGGCTGACTACCACTGCTGCCTACCTGCCCTGCCAACAGAAGCTGCTGTCAAAGCACAGCCCGCATACCTCTTCCTGTACCATCATGGTTTGCATCTTGTCGTATTCATGGAGCTGCAATTATTTCCACTTGCATTTTGTGTGCTGAAGGGCCCAATCTGGAGCTCGGTGTGGCAGCAGATGGGCTTTGAGCCCACACCACCTCTTTAGCAGCAGTGGTTGATGTTGATGGAGCTCAGAAATCCAGGTGAAGCTTAGGTGGAGACTGTAATCTTGTGCTCAAGCCACCTTTTGGCTCCAGTTTTTCCTCCCAAAGAAAAGCATGGCCTGCATTCACCCTACCTATGTTTGTTCAGGCACCTAAATAGAGCTACTTAAGTGAGAACCCTGTCATGCCCTGTTCTCTGCAAAGTCAGGGGAGAGAGATGGGAACTTCAGAGGGTGATGCATTGCTAGGTGCCCTGCTTGTTTCTCTCCATCAACTACATGGGAACCTAAGGAGGTAATGATTTTAACTTGGATGCTACAAGTGCATAAATGAATCTGGGATAAGCATCACACTTTGAATTTTCCTATTGTGTTTTTTTAATGTTAAAGACATTTATTGAAACATAAAATACAGATGCCTTGGCTGAATTTTGACTCTTCACAACTACCTCACACTGTACTGTTAACCACCGTCAGGTCATTATAAATAGCACTTTCTGATTCTCTGTGTGTGCATTTGTAGTGAAGGTGCTGAAGCCATTGCAAGCATCTGATATTGTCTAGTTTTAATACATTACTTAATCTGCCCAGGACTAAGCCAAGGCAGACTCATTCTTCAGGCAGTTTCCATTTTGATGTAGCATTTACTTTAAATGAAAGGCCACGATCCTGTTCAAAGACATGATTTCCCCCTCTCTCCCCTGCTGTCATTAGAGTCAGATAACAGGAAGAGACAGTAAGATAACTGCCACTTATTTGGATTTCACTGAAGCTTTCAGGCAGAAACAGGGACGCCAGCCAGAGCCAAATCAATTCGTTTGAATGATTTGCTGATTATCTGTGTTAGTTATTCCCTGATTATCTTGCCTGGTGTCCAGGACTAGCTCTTTGCCTTTGGTCTTCGGTAGGCTGTTTATTTTAACCTATTATTTCTAAGGAATATTCTGCATCATGAGTAGTGCACCCCAGTCTGTAGAGACAAGAATAATTGGCACTGGAAAAACTGAGGACTGGTATGTTAATAACTGACTGACAGAAAAAAGCTAGATCTTCGTTTTTCATGGGGGCATCTTACCTTGTTAGTAAAACAGGGCTAATAAGGTGGCCTTTGATAGCTCCTTTCAGGACTATGGCTTGAACATTTGGATCACTGCTTTTGTGTCATAATTAATATTTAAATTTTGGTCATTCCAAGCACTCTCTGCCAAGATACACTGAACAGGGCACTATGCGGATCATACCTGTAGAAGAATTTAGCCTAAAAGACCTGTCAGGGAGCAGGTGAACAGGCACAGACAGGCATGGATGCGGTGACCTGAGCTCCAGCAGCAGCATGCCATGGCAAAGGTAGGTGTCCAGGTCCTCAGTTTCCAGTCTGGAGTTGCTGGACCATGGTCTTCTCCCTCCCCTCTCTGGCAGCACAGTGCTACTGTAGTCACTGCTGCACCCCTTGCTGGGAGTTCATGTTCTCCATCCCAGTAGCACTCAGACAAAAAAAGAGAACCAGTGCTGTTCCTAACACTTGACTTGAATGTAAGCTTTCCTTCCATAGAGTCTACCATCATACAAGACAAGGAGCTGCAGCAACATTTAGGAAATTTGAGTTAATAACATTGAGATGCTAAAGTACTGTGTGATGGAGCTAGAGTAGCAGATGGCTAATTCATCAGATTGTGCAGTCTGACCTTCTCCCTCCTGTAACTAAATAATCTGAAAAATTCCTCAAAATCCAAGGAAACGTCCTGTACTTTGGGCCTTCTGGTGACAAAGACAAAAAGAAGCCTCTGAATTCGATCCTCTGGCATTGCCATTACCTTCCTGGTGAGGCAGGCCCTTAGCCAACAAACAGACTGTTTTCTGGCTTTTAGTCACCTGCATTTTAACAACATAATGTAGATAAACATATACAGCTTTCCCCACAATAGAAATAAATCACTTGATTCTGTTCATTACTTTGCCTGAGTGAATTTGTCTGCAGTAACTAAGGCAGTTAGCACATGGTCTGAGCTAATGCCCAAGTGGGAAACCTCAATGACAAAGCAATACAGATTAAATCAGACTACATGTTTTGCAGCCAAACACAGAACGAGAAACGAAGGCAACTTATGATGCTATCAGAATTATGGGCCAGTTTTCCCTCTCTCTCTCCTGGACTGGTGCAACTGGTGTAGCCTGTGGGGTGAGGCTCCCTGCCCAGGTGAGAGCGGCGGCCACAGGGCCAGGGCTTGCTCCCCTCCCTGCCATCCTCTCCTTCCTCGTCAGCCTGCCGTCCTCTCCTTTCTGACTCTGCATGTGCATGTATAGCTCTGCTCGTTTTGCTCTTCAGTCAAGACAAATTGAGAAGTCTGAGGAGAGACTGATAAACCAGGAATTACACAGCAAAGTCAACAAGAAGAGATGGCACCACGTTGGCCAGTGGGAGCGTTTGTTCAGGGAGGGGAGAGAGCTCCAAGAGCAGATACAACTTTCACAGCACAGATAACAGGTTTCCTCTTGCTATCAGTCCCCAATGAGGTTGATCTAACCTGTAATATCTGCAAAATCAAACTTTTGGCTGGGCCAACAAACCTAGCCCTCCCGAAGCCTTAAAATATCCCATTTCAGTTGTACACCTTGCTGAAAACTCATGTATTAATGTCAGCTGGATCAGATCTGATAAAAATGTCCAAAGAGGAATTCAGAAGTGTCAGAGTCAATTTTCAGCCTAAAGATTAATTTTTTAAACTTACAAGCACCTATTGACGTCTGTGTCTCTCATTAGCACAGGAACATTAGAGCTGCTCTACTAAGACAGACCATTAACTCCAATGTCTTCTTTCTGCCAGTGACCAGAAGAGGCTATTGAGGGGAACTGTGTGAGAAGCAGGCACAGATAGAGAAATCCTTTCCTGCCTTCATCAAACAGCAGTGTAAGGGCTTCCTGAGCCAAACGCTGTGAGCAAGCAAGCTACTATGTTTAATATTCATCAATGTACCTATCCTCCATTAATTTGTCTTCTCCTTTTCTGAACCCATTTGTAGTTTTGGCATCCAGCGCTTCCCATGGCAACAAGTTCCACAATTTAATTATGCACTGTGTGAAAAAGTACTTCCTTTTGTTTGTTTTAAACCTACTAAAACAGAATTACAGGATGCACAACAGAATTGCATGGGCAGACTTAAATGGGAAGATAATGTGGAACGACAATGGAAAATCAGTCTCAGCGCAGAGAACTGGAAACCGGCTTTGTTTTTGCTTTACTCTGACCACTAGTACGGGGTTAGTTAGTACTTCCTATCGTTCCTCTCCCTGTCATAAATAAGCCAATTTACCTGATTAGTGCAAAAAGTTAGAAAACAGTCTGAGCTCCCTACAAAAATGGCAATGGTTGTCAGAAAGGCGAGGTCCGCCGTCTTCCTTTTTTCTTAGGGTGGAAAAGATGTGCTGACGGCTGCGCCTGGCAAGAAGGATCTCTGAATTTGCATTTGAATTTGCTAGGTGATGCGACGGTTAAAAATGTCGATGCAATTTGGGGCTCCTGTGGAGATGCACCACAGGGAAAGAGCGAGCGAGCCTCTCTTCTTGGAACTGACACGCAATAGCATCTGGAAAAGGTGAGCACAGTTCTCTGCACCTCGTTACCAGGAAGACAACTGGAGGAAGTTCAGAGAAGAAGAGCCAACTGTAGCTATGTGCTTGGAAGAACTGGCTGATGAGAAAAACTACAAAGAGCTGACAGCATAGAGTTTGCTAACCAATGCTTAGGGAGTAAGATGACATAACTATTAACCAACATTTTAAGCGTAAACCTGCAGGAACGAGCGGAACTAGGTTAGTGTGGGACAAGAGAGTAGCATAAGTAATGACGGGCTCAGCAGAAAGAAAATGTCATAACAATACTTCACCATCCCCAGCCTTGCCCCTGGGTTTGGTCTGGGTTTGACCTGGGCGTTCCAGGTCTCAGCATTTAATGTTTTCCAGGAGCACACAGGTTATGATGCGGAGAGAAGTGTAAGCACAAAGTCATCAGTGCCATTGCCCGCACTATGAAGAGGGGCTGGAGCCACCTACTTGTGGCCCAGCAGAAAGGCCCAGTTGGTGCCGTTGGAGTTGTTGATCTGCATGTCCCAAAAGCAGACGGAAGTGCTGTTCATGTCCCATTTGTGCTCCTGTCTGTGGCAAAGCTGGCAGGACCTTGACCTTGGTTCAGGCATTCTCTGGAGAAAGCACGTCCCTGGGTCTAATTTGGGGTGTAGGCAGATATGGAAAGACTAATCCTGTTTGGGCTTTATCCATAGGTCTCTGTGTACCCCTAAGAAGCTATTCATGTCGTAAAACTCACAGGCAGGGAGACGGATGTGTCCAAAGCCCATACGTGAACTAAATATGAAGAAAACTGTGGAAAATGCAACTGCAACATGGAATGAAAATGCAACAGGCAGAAGATGAAAGAGCATCGGGTTGCAACAGATGTAACTGCAGCCTGGTTTTGAGGAGTGCGCACTGTGCGGCAGACCTGGCCAACATGACTTCCTTCTGCTACTTTCTGTGATTTTATGGTTATCTAGTGCATCCTGACTCTTTAGGAATTTACTCTTCAGTGATACAGACAGAGGCTTTGACAGGCTGTGGTGCTCTCTCCCAAACCAACCCATTTATCTATAGAAGACACTTATCCTGGCTAACTGACTTTAACATACGTTCTTACGGTTTAATATTTTACAGGTGTCGGGTGGGTGCTATGAAGGCTGCATAAAGAGCAATGTCATGTCTCCCAATAGATTCAGTCCTGACCTGAAATGTAACATAATTTGAAAGGGACAAAACCAATAGGAAAGCAGCTTGGGAAGCCACAGAAATGAAGTGGTGCAGTGAGGGCTTGGTTTAGGCACATCCTAAAATTAAATTGCTTATTTATCTTTAAAGGTAAGGTGACTTGATTCTGTAATCATGGTCCAACTAAACCTGCCTTTACTTATGGTCAGATTTTCAGTGCATCTGAGACTGTAGAAGACCTCCTTTCTTTAAGAACAAATCTGGAAGGTAATGTAATGGCAGAAGTCAGGCAGGGTTCACCCAGTTCCTCCCAGGCTGTCAGATGTTCTTCGAAGAATAAATGTGAGCTACCTCCACCTTTAGTTTAAATTGGTTATATCATGTTAATTAATGCTGAAACTTTAATTTGCATTACCTTTGTAAGAAAGCTACTGAAATTGCATATATTTCCTAAAGTCAGATTACACAAATTTAAAACACACAACTACACAGAGGACAGTGTAGAATCTGTTCTTCTAAAAGGAAGATATTTCTCCAGTTAATTTCTAGTACATGTTGGTAATATTATACGAGGAATCGTTTTGGTCTATTATGATTCTGTAATTAGTGGGTCTCCCCCACGATCTACAGTGTCTGTGAAGTCTCTGTCCTGGTGAGCAGTCTGCTTTCTGCATCTCCTTTCCAGATGTTCTACATAGCCAGTGAGCCTGAACAGATTTAAAAGATCCTGGTTTTGTTCATATGCCGATTATATCTTTGGCTGTACCTTGATGTGAAGAACCACGTGGATTGGCATGTGACCCACATGCATAACGTTTCTCATTGCTCATTGTGTGAATGACCCCTGCAAACTGCCCTGCTTGTTGCTGCCTTGGAGTCCCTGGAAGCAGACATGCTTTGAACGGTGGGGATTTGCTGACTGTGCTGGGGAAGGGGAGCCCCAATGTGGTGCTCCTTCTCCAGGCATTTCCTGCATGTGCCTGCTCCAGCAGATGTAGGTGCAGAAGCGTGGACTGCACATCTGCCTCTGAATTACTCTGCTAATTCAGCAGCTGAGCTGAACCGTGTACAGGCATCTGCGAGGATGCAGTGCTAAGCTCTGGGTTGAAGTCCAGCTGCCTCTTCTCAGCAGCTCTGTATCACCTGCCTGGCTGCTGAGGATACCATTCAGACACCAATTTGCATCTTTTAATAGTAATTTTGCTGTAATGTTTTAAAGCAAGCATTTTAAAATAAACAAAGTATGGTTAGAGATCAAGATTTGGATTAGCATCTGCATCGGGTTTGGCTCTGATGTCATGGTTTGACTTCAAGGAAACATCTGGGCTACGGTTTAGATTCTGCAACATTAAAACTCCTATGTCTGCACCTACAATTTCAGGCCCCAGTACTGGGATGAGGTAAGATTATGAGATGGTCAAACTAAGAAAGGATTGAGAAAGAGCAGCTGTTCTGAAAGTTAGTCAAACCCAATCCTTAATGTATTAGGAAAGA
The DNA here is from genome assembly GCF_026419915.1 of Harpia harpyja. NCBI lineage: Eukaryota > Metazoa > Chordata > Aves > Accipitriformes > Accipitridae > Harpia > Harpia harpyja. The sequence continues at coordinate 28,554,244 of NC_068949.1, read as the reverse complement.
ACTGTAATGTTTTGAATACAGATTTTACAGATACATACAGATTTTATATCAGCATATTTCTTTTCATGTCAAGCATGATTTATTTTTTTGTTTTGCTTTTACCAAAAGTATTATAATGAGTTGTGGTGTGGATATTGCCATCCCAGCATATATTGTTGTCCCAGTTTCCATTCAGGAGTAATTATATTTGGTACAAAGCACCTTGCTATCGGCCTGACTTCATGCCTGCCAGGAGAGCTGTACTCTCAGCTGCACAAGCATTTCAGGTTTCCATGACCAGCACTGCTGACACAGAGAAGCAAAGCGTAGAAACACGATAGCTCAACCAAGGCAAATTTCCCAACCAGACTCCAGGGAAGAAAAATAAAAAAAACCCCAAAGGCTATGAAATAAACACATAGAGCATGGGAAAGCCTGCAGCTTTGCAAAAGCATTCCCCTTATTTCCAGACTCTGAAGGGACTTGAACAGTGACTTGCCTGACAGGTGATTATTGCTGGAGAGGGTGAGTGAAACCAGACATGGCAAAGACCCACTCAGGATGCTCACCTACACCTTCCTCTGAGCCAGCTTGAGCTCACATCATTTTAGACAGCCAACAGTGAATACAGAGCTGAAGCAAGGCTCTGTTTATTAAATGATGTATGCTTTCAGAACAGTAAAAATAAAATAACTTTCCGGGTTGGATGTCAATTGCTCCTATATCCCACACATTGAATGGAAGCCCTTACCCTCCACTGTGACTGGGGAAAGTATCCTGGTTTTGCTTTATCTCCCAAATCATGTGGGTTTCCTCTCTGCTCCATGACAGCGTTATCAGGGGCCACACCAGAGCTGTCAGCAGACCTAGACAATTCAGAAGTTGGTCCTTCCCGATTCGACACTTGGAGTGGGGCAGTTTAGCTGCACTTCCAGAGGATGTGGCATCCTCCTGAGGCCCCATCACAAAGCAGAAGTCCTCATCGGTGGGTGCCAAATATTCTTTGTGTAGCTGAAAGTGCTGCTAGCACTCCGGGACACTAAGATTTTGCCGCTACCAGGAAACTCTGTAGCATGGTCAGACCTGGCAGTAACTCTCCTGCCACCTCTGGTGTGAACTAACAGAGTATAATTGGTACAATAAGGTCCTATGGGCTCAGAGACTTGAGGCTGGGTACCATCTGCGACTGATGCTGCCACGTTTCATCAGTCAGTTCTAGGCTATGCACTTTCCATTACAGGGAGACCTCAGCTCAGGGGCAGGAGCAAGAGGGGGAGATATCTCCCTTAGGGAAAATGATTCTGCCATTTAATGTTGTACTTTACGAGATGTTTCCATGTGGATCCATCAAGACATATTCTATCATTCGGGTACGAAAAAATACATGATTTGCCTATGAAAATCGCCAGCTTCAATGGGCTCCAAAGCCATTACTCAAGTTCTGAATTTGTCTCTAAGGCAATTCCTCCTCTAGCCTTTTAGTGCCAATTCTATCCATGTATTTTGGCTCCTACGCATGGAAATGAAGCCTTTGAAGAGTTTCTGCACCTAAGAGTCTAGCAATTTATTATTCAGATGAGGACAGATTTCAGATCCATCCTTCTAACTCCACTGTTAAACAGCCATTAATAGTTAGCTAGATTGTTATTGTAAGCTTCTATATTTGACTATTAACAGCAACTGCATATGCGTATCAGCTCCAGATAAAACAAACCTACCTAGGGATTGATTTTTTGATGCCAAAATGATAAAGTTTGCTAAAAAATGTAGACTGAATGTGTAAGCTCTGGAAAACATTAACAAAAATAACTAAGTAACACTCCCTATTCATACCTAATTCCTACTGACATCAAATTTAGCTGTGTGTACTTTGGACCCATTGGAACTGTTACAGGGAAAAATCTTGCTGCACAAGTCCTCTTTGAAATGTACAATATTTTGTATTCTGATTACTCTGTAAAAAAAAGATGTTTTGTCATCACTGTAGTTCAGGCAGATTCTCCATTGTCTGGTATCTTGTTATAGTCATTTATATCAACACAGAGTGGGTGTACGGTAGCCAGCAGTCTGTGTTAGCAGCGTTTTATATTCAGTTTGCACTTACGTAAATGATTGTGCAAGATGTGAGAGACAATCTAGCCCCTGGGAATTATATGTGTTTTTGGGTGTAATCTTTATGTGTGTAGCCAACATATAAGAATACAGAGAAGTTTTAACATGTTACAGTTGCCATCACCCCAAATAAATATAATTAACCAAGCAGCTTTCAGTTGCACTTACAGGCAGGATCCAAAATAGCTCATGGTTTGTGGTGGCAGATATATAGGAAATATGAGCCTGTAAGGAACAATATATTGCTTTGTTTTTCATAGCATTGTTCACCACATTCTCATAATGGTCAGATAAGAAACTCTTCCAAAAAACATTAAAGCCTATGTAGTTTCATAGGATGCCTCTTTGCAATTCAGAAAAAAACACTGGTGAATTATGTCACACTTCTGGTTTAGAGAAGCTGGTATCATGGTAATCACTGGGACAGCCCAGTCCAGAAGGAAAGCGGTATTAAGCTACATTTATAATACGGCACCATGTGTTCCTTCCTTTTACCACAAAGCCATAAATCTTGCATATCCCACTTTGCAAGTCAAGGTGTCCCAGAAGAGATATTAACAGTATCGGGGTCCAGAGGAAATGGAGGCACCTTACCAATGTGCTCCCCTGAGCGTCTGGCATGTGTTGGCTTGGAAATCCTTGACAAGACTCAAAAGCACCATTAAAGCTTTTTTTTTTTCCCCCTCTTCTCAGAGCTGGCGAAAGCATATAGGAAAAGGGCACTTGCTGGTGGCAGCACGTGTTTCATACCCACAAATATTCAGTGTCAAGAAACAAAAGCTCTTCAAATCATCAGAGAGCCAAGTCAGACCCATGGGTGGCCTAAAGATTCCCGAGGTGTCCATGTCTCTCTGCAGAGGTTTAGGATCTTTATTTTACCTGACTGTAAATCACAGCTCTGAGGGGAAGAGCAAGGGAAGAACCAAAGAGGCAACCCCTGGCCGACTTCTTGCTGGGCACTTTTATCTCCTGAAGCTTCCCTTGTGGTGGGGCACCGCAGGTTTTCAGTACAAGGCAAGGATGTCTAAATGCCAGTGAAAAAATCTGCTTTCCTCTAACCCAATGCTCAGAAACAGCTAAACCAGTTTTGCTGAAACCTTAAACATACTCAGCATGAGGCAGATTCCCTCAGAACAGAATTTTTTCCACCTGGATGATTTAAATTTGGCAAAATCATAATCAGATGAATATAGGGATGTAGGATGGAAAACGATAAGCTCCTGCCAGCTCTGCCTAGAATAATAGTTCATATGTTGTCCACCCCTTTTTAGACCAAGATTTGTCTTGTTCTGTTACATCTAATGAATGCCTTTAAGACTGACCTGCCTTAATGTTTATTGCAGTTGTAACTCATCTAGTAAATCAAATCACGACGGTGAGGAGGAGGAAGATGTGAGAAGTGAATATCTATCAGATGAGTTATCTGGAAGACGGCAGCACCAACTGACATCACCCCGCAATGCACAGTGCCTCTGTCTGGAGCAGTCTGGCTTCCACGGCGCTAGGAAAATCAGAGAGGTGAACTCCCTCCTATTTCCTCCTTGGAAGGTGTTCAAGGCTGTGGCCTCACCTCTCTTGGAAGAGTCTTGAAATATTTTCAATAATGGGAAGGGGTGGAATGGCTGCAGGCTGGATCCTCTTGGAAAGTGCCCCGTAGCGTTAGGGGATGACGCTGCTGGTAGCCCGCTCTGGCTGTTAAAAGACGGACTTTGCTGGATTGCTCACTAATTCTGTACAGCCAAGCGCAGTTATTGCGGCTAGGAATGATTCATCTCTGGTGTAACTCTCCTGAAGCCTGCAGTGTCACAGAGGGTGCTATTATGGGTGAAACTCTTATTTTTAAGAGCAGAAACCGGGCAGGTACCACACCAAAAAAATACATGTTAGTGGTAACAGAACCTGCGAGGCAAGGGGGGAGTTCTGTGCTTCGAGACTCATTTCACTTATAAATCGCAGACCAGTTTATGTATTGCCCGGAATAACCACCCCAGGAATCAGAAACCTTCCGTGGGGCATTTATCACTGGTAATCGGGGGTGCGGTGGAAATACCGCCTGGCATTTGTCGCTGGTTTTGGAAGCACTCATTTCCTGATTTTCCGACATTGCGGGGGGGGGAGGTTGGTTGTTTGATTTTTTTTTTAATTATTATTTTATCGTAACGCATTTGGCTGACGACAGACCGGCGCAGCCGAGCCCCCCCCGCCGCGCGCGCCCCCGGTGCCGCCGTCCAGGTGTTTCACGTTAGCGCCGCCCCGTAAAACCCGCTCACGAACACGGTGACACATAAACGCTAAATTAAAGCGGCACTGCTCCCCCGCCCCGGGGCCGGGGGGCGAGGGAGACCTGGCCACCCGCAGCCAGGGCCCGACGCCGCCTCCGCGGGGATGCCGGCTCCCCGCAGCACCGGGAGGGAGGGAAGGAAGGAGGAAGGCAGCGGCGGCCGGCGGGAGGCTCCAGAGCCCCACCGGAGCCCGCGGGCTGCCCGCTTCCTCCGGTAAGGGCTTCCCCCCACCGCCACCCGAGGCACCTGTGGGGCGCCGTCCTTGGAGAACGCTGCTCCGGGCTCCACGCAGGACGGGGGCTGGAAGGGGAGGGAAATAGGCTGGAAGCAGCCGGTGAGCGTGGCTGGGCCAGGCTTGTGGCACAGCCCAGGGGCACTGTCATGCCAGGCCGCCGTGGCAGCATCACTCGGGGGGGGGGGGGCGTTAGGGGGGAGGCCAGCAACGGCCGGCGGCAGCCAGGCCCCCGCAACTTCCCCCGGGGAGCTTGTCCGCCCCCCTCCCCGCCAGCCCCCCGGCTTTGGGAGAGGCACGAAGTAGCGTATTTGCACCGGCCTTCCCCAGCCTCAGCTGCTTTTTCTGTCCGCCCCGGGGGGAGCGCGTCCCGGGCGGCGGCAGGGGAGCCGGGCGTCCCCCCACTCCCCAGGCACCGCCGTCGGGGCTGGCAGCGGGGCCGCCTGGAACAAGTGGGGTCCCTGATTTTTTTTAAATTTTTTTTTTTTTTCCTTGAGAACTCCTCGAAGGCAGGGGATTTCACAGAAAGCGAAGGGGAGGACAGGGCCCCGAAGTTATTACATAAAATAATGAGTTCTCCAGCCGATCCCTTCGGGCTGAGCTTGTGCCAGTGCGGGGATGCACACATCCCGCCCCGCCGCCCTCCAGAAATCCCCAGATTAGCAAGAAAACTTGGGGGTGTTTCAAGCGCATTCCAAGAAAATTAATGTGGAAGGGTTTTTTTTTAATCGGGAATGGAGTGTAGTTTCTCTCTCTCTCCCTCTCCCGAGGTTTTTCAGATAAATTGGAGTGCTTTCCAGAGGGAACCTGGAGAAGAAATAATAGAAATATTAAAGCATTGTCTTGGTTGCGCTGATCTTGTGGTGTCTACAGCACCTTACTTTAAGTGCCCGTTAGACTCTAAAATCCAGTCAAAACTGTATTCATCGCAGCAATATTGGTAATAATGTATTTTATCCGAAGCTGCATTATCTCCCTCACAACAGAAACTACAAACAAAATGTATGTTCCAAAAGAAAGGGAAAGGTTTTATTTAATCCAGAAAATAATTAAAATCTCATGTATTTTTATTGGTTTTAGTATCCAGCAGAGTGAAAATATTGAAACTCCGAGACCCCTTGCATTAAAAAGTCACAACTGTTCTATTTTATTAGTTCTGACTGTGTGAAAAAAATTATAAGGACAACATTGAAAAAATCCAGGTTTTAGAGCCCCGAATGGCCATAAAAACAATAAAATCAACTATAAAACCTGCACTAGTGATATTAAAAAATTATGTAGTTCAATAAATGTGACATTTCATGAATGCGGATTTAATAGTCTCCAACCCGTGGAAGGAGGAAGGCTGAGGTCTAACAATTGAATTTGAAAGGGGCGGTGCTGTAGAACTGCAAAATTAAGTGCTTCATTTTTCTTGTTAGGGATTATGCAGTGGTAGTGGAATGTAATAACTGTGCCATTAAAACTTCCTTTTAACAAGGCCTATTGCTTGTATAAAAGTCAGAAAAGAATAATCTCTTCCTCTATTTATTTGTTTTCCAATAATGCAGCAAAACATGTTGTTTTTTTTCTTTTCGCTTAAACTTGTTCTCAGGATTTTGCATCGACAGCTTGTAAAATATTGTGGGGGCCCTCCATACTGCTGCCTTGTATCATGCACGTCGTTATTCCAGAGGGCAACGGGTCATCGGTTTACTGTACATTTATTAAGTAAATCAAGCTGCAAATCCAACACTTCCAGATGAAAACATTAGCTAAACCCCTTGGAAAGAGCAATGCCTGGGAGACTGAGCAGAGAGAGAAAAAATAATCAAAACTGTCAGCTCGCTTTACGTGTACCTGATATTTACAAGACACAAGACCACGCTTTAAAGGTGAGTTTTGGCATTTGTTAACAATGTAAAGAAAAAAAACCCCCAACCTCCCTATGTTATTAAAAATATATATATTTCCATTTCACCAACACCCTTTCGTCTTGCTCTGAGCCTCTTAGTTATTAAGATCTTCGTGGGTTTGAACTGGAGACCTTCTCTTTTTTTTTTTTTTAAAAAAAAAAGAAAGTTAAACCAGCACCTGCTGTTCCTTAACAGCTTTCCGTGCTCGCTGTCAGCTCGGGGGCGTGTGAGGGAGACGGGGGACGGGCGACCCGGCGGGGTCCGCGAACGCGCAGGGGGCACCTGCCGCCTCCGCTCCCACGGAGGGGGGGGAAGGCGGCGCCACTCGCCGCCGTCGGGGCGAGGGTGGGGTGACGGGGCGCAGGGAGAGCGGGGGTCGCTGCCCCCCCCCCAAGTCCGGCCAGCAGCGGCGGTCGTCGAGGGGCCGCGGGGCCGGGAGCCGTCGGCGCCCGAACGGAGCGCACGTCTCCCCGCCGCAGGAGGGAAGAGCCGGCGGGTTTTGAAAATTAAACCGACGGTGCCCAGGTGGCGCTGCTCGGGCCGCCGCACCGCCTGCCCCGGCGGGGCTCCCGGAGAGCGGGTCCCCAGCGCCCCGCACGGCCCCGCCGGGGGCGGCCGCCCCGCTGTTTACCGGCAGCGCCCGCCACCCGGCTCCGCACCCCGCGGGACTCTCGGCCCAGTCCTGGGGGACGGGGCAGAAACCTGCGCGGCCCCGCCGCCCTCCGCCCACGCGCGGCCCCGCTCCGCGGCTTCCCCCCCCCCCGCCCCTTTCCCGGTCCGCGCAGCCAGGCGGAGCGCCTGCGGGGCTCGCCGAGCTCCGTTGGGGGGAGGGGGGGGGCGTGTGGGACGGGGGCCGCGCACCCCCTTCTCCGCCTCCGCCCTCAGTCCGGGGCCGGGCCACGCTGCGGGGGGGGGGGGGGGGGAGAGGCAGCGCTCTCCCCCGTGGGGAAGCCCGAAATCCGAGGGGCGCGGTGCCGTGCGCGCGTGGAGGAGCGGGAAGCGGTGGAGGCTGCGCCGGGCCCCCCGCCCGGTGCCGCCGGGCCCCCGCTCCGTAGCCTCAGACACCCCCCCCCGCCCGGCGCGGTGCCGTCGGGGCCCGGGCGGGCGGCGGATCGCTCCCCGCTGCCCGCGCTCCCCCGGGCCGCGGGGGTGGTTGATTGGCGCCGCGGGGAGCTTGCTCGGGGAGGCGGGGGGAGCGTTTGCCGGCGGGGGGTGGTTTCCCCCTTCCCTGGCCGGGCTCATTGGCTAGACGGAGCCGTGGCAGGAAGGGGACAGAGACCACGCGGGCTCCGCCCCGCGCCAATAGAAACCTATCGAAGGGTAACCCGAGCCCAGAGAAACCCGCGGCGGCGGTGCCAGCACCCAGCCGCCGCGGTCGAGGGCCGGCTTTCCGCAGGGGCGGCCGGGGGCGCGGGGGGTGCGCGGGCGGCGGCCGCGCCATGCAGTACCAGCCGCCGGGCGCGGCGCCGGCGGCGGCGACCCTGGGCGTCGGCGTCCCGCTGTACGCGCCCACGCCGCTGCTCCAGCCCGCGCACCCCACGCCCTTCTACATCGAGGACATCCTGGGCCGCGGCCCCGCCGCCGCCCCGGCCCCCCACTCCCTGCCCGCCCCGCCGCCGCCGCCGCTGCCGTCGCCCAACTCCTCCTTCACCAGCCTGGTGTCCCCGTACCGGACCCCCATCTACGAGCCGACCCCCATCCACCCGGCCTTCTCCCACCACCTCGCCGCCACCTACGGCACCGGCGCCTACGCCGGGCCCCTCTACTCCTTCCCCCGCGCCGTCGGCGACTACGCGCACGCCCTGATCCGGCAGGACCCCCTGGGTAAGCCATGCACACCCCCCGCCCCCCCCCCGCCGCCCTCCCCGGCTGCCGCCGCGCCTCTCCCATCCCGTCCCCGTCCTCGTCCCGCCGTCGGGGGCTGGGGGGGAGAATGGGAAGTGACTGAAATGTGCCCCCCTTTCCCGCCGGCCCCGCCGCCTCTCTGCGCTCCCTCCGGCCCCCGTCTGATTTACAGTAAATTAAAGACGCGCCGCGCTCCGGCGCTGGCAGCGAGACCACAGTGCGCGGCCGCGGTGACTCAGATTTGTTTTCCTTCAACCAAGTGACTCTGAGAGTGTCCTTAGTAATGTCGCGTGTGGTTTTGGTGGGGAGTTTTAATTGTGCTGGGAGATCGCATGGCAGATCTCAGCCTTTTCCTGCGGATGACTTGAAAAACAGTGGGGAGGCCGGCTCCGCTCGCCGGGGCCCCCGCGGCTCCCCGGCGGGGCGGGCTGGGCCAGGCTGGGGCGGGTCGGGCCGGGGCCCCGGCGGCCCCCTCTCGCCCGCGGCCGGGGGAAGCGTCCGCGCTGCGGGGGCTGAGCCCCGCGCCCGGGCTGCAGCACTTGTTCTTAGTGATTGCAAAACTGGACCTGACTCACCACATTTGTGCAGTGAAAGAGGCTGACCCTTTCCGTTCATACAGGAAACCTTGAGCTCTCGATAGGAGTAAATCTGGTTTCAGAAGCTGTTAAGTGTTTTCCTGGCCGCCTGAAGCAGGCTCTTCCCCGGGAGTCGTGCACATTGCTGATTACTTTATCGACATCCTCAATACAGACAAATTCAGGAAACACTCGACTTCTGATAGCCGGGATCCGTTTTTCTGATATTGTTCATTTCCTCTGTGTGGGATGTGACTTTATGACAGCTAAAATAACCAGTTGCTTCCTATTTTTTGAGTCTGTTTTGCACCAGAATTACTAAAGCCTGACGCAAGCAAAATCTTGAAAAACAATGCAGCAAATTTCAAAGGGTGCAGGCAGCAAGACAGAAAGACAAACAGAGTGACTCAGTGGCACTGGCCAGAGCCTCCGGCCCCGGGACGCGGCTGCTGCTCCGCAGCGGGGCTGCCTCCCCGACGTGTCGCTGCCTGCACCGCCTTGCCTCGCCCCGCACCGCAGCCCCGAGCCCGGGGCTGAGCCTGGCGGGCACCCCGCGGCCACCGGTGGCAAGCCCCCAGCCCGGGGGTGGGGGGCTTGGGGCGCTTCTTGCCCGAAGCGGGCGGGGGCCCCGTGCCTTCGTCTTGGCGCACCCCCCCTACCTCCACCCCCACCCGCCCAGCCCTGCAGTGTCCCCGCTCTCCGCGGGGAGCCGGGCGCTGGTGCAGAGAAACAGAGACGGTTTCTTTGGGGCATCGCAGCGACAGAGCAGAAGGAAGCAAAGGTCTTGCCTTTTTTTTTTTTTTTTTCTCTCTCTCTCTTTTCTGCGAGATAGACCAACAGGAAACACATTGACGGAAATGTTGCCAAAGCCCGTAGAGTGGCTTTAACTGGTCTCTCTGTTCAGTGGAGGTGTAAAATCAGAGGAGGCGAAAGATCAGGCTAGGGACCGCGGGAAATAAAATCGGGCGAAGGACATTAGCGGGCCCGGGACCCGGCGTGCCTCCAGGCCCGGGCTCCCCGGGCAGGCGTGTCCGCGGCCGGCCAGTGACCCTGGGCGCTGTGCCTCTCTTTGAAGGGAAGCCGCTGCTGTGGAGCCCCTTCATCCAGCGGCCGCTGCACAAGAGGAAAGGAGGGCAGGTCCGCTTCTCCAACGACCAGACCATCGAGCTGGAGAAGAAGTTCGAGACGCAGAAATACCTCTCCCCGCCGGAGAGGAAGCGCCTGGCCAAGATGCTGCAGCTCAGCGAGAGGCAGGTGAGGCCGTGCCCGCACCCCAGGGAACCGCACCGCAGCCCCGGGCAGCCCCGGGGGCCGGTGGCACCGGCCCCGCTCCGGCCCCTGCCATGCGGCTGCTGTGGGTGCACCGCTCCCGGGGACCCTGCCGGCCCGGGGCCGGGGTGGGGGGGCTGGCTCTTGCTTTCTCTTTGTGGCTCGGGTAAGGCTCCTGGCGCTTACCAGCTTTGAGACTACCCCGTGCCTTCTCTCGTTGTCGTTGCTTAGGTCAAAACGTGGTTTCAGAATCGCAGAGCCAAATGGAGGCGTCTAAAGCAGGTACGGGGATGTTTCCGTTTCTATAGAAATAAGTATTTTAATTGTCTTATCTTATGCCGTGCTCGCCTATTCCAGGTTGTATGCAGAAGTCATCTGAAAGGCTGTTTAACCTCTTCACCTTGATTAAAAAGACAAATAGTCATGCTGGAATCCATGAGGGCTCGTTCAGGCAGCACTAACGTTAAAAGCTCCTAATGTAGTTCCTATATCAATTATGCCCGGCTTTCACACACCGCCTATTAAAACTCCTCGCTAATTGTTTTGTAAACCCATATGTTGTTTAGCCAATTAACGTGGAGAAGATAAGTAATTGTCAGTAAATTACGTAGTTGTTTTGGAGAAGAATATTTACTGGTCTTTTAAATAGCCCTCTCTTTTAAATAGCCCTCTCTTAATAAACACAAGTCGATTTATTCTGCAAACGTTGGGAGAGGCAGGTACAAACGCCTTGCTTGTTTTGAGGAGCCGCATGGAAAATTGAGAAGCTTTTACTTTTCGTTTACAAGTAGTTACAGTGTATGAGGCTCAGAGGTTGAAGCGGTTTCCCTTCCCTTAGAAATTGTGCTCAAGCAGATAAATCTGGTTTTTTACGGCCCAGAGGGCCCAATCCTGCCCGGCTCGGCCAGGTCGAGGCCCCTTGGCTCAAAGATTTGTGAAAAATCCCTGCATTGTGGCCTGAGTCTGGCTTCAGTAAGTGTGACGTGGATTGTTGAGATTTACTGGTAAATCAGCCTTTAATATAAAAATAATAAGAAAACTAATGACAGTGCCACGCTCTAGATGTATTTGTTCTGTGACCTTCCCCCTGGTTTAACCCATACTTCAGTTGATTTTTTAATAAAATCCCTTTGCTTCGGCAAGAAGCAGGCTGGGTCCCCAGCGGTGCCTCCTTGGCAGGGCCTGGCCTGTGCCGCAGTGTCCGGAGAGCTCGCTTGGGATCTCGGCCATTTTAAGTCATTTCCTCCTTTTCGTTCAGTCGCATCCATTTCTCCGAGCCCGCACAGTTATATCATGGGTACGTGTCTCTGCCTGCTTTCTTTTAAAGAGTATCATTCCATGCCCCCTTAGGGGACTGGGCTTCCGAGATGGCTGCCGACACAGGGCTACTCCTGCCTTTGGAGACGGGGTTTTGTTTTGGTTTGATTTGTTTTTAATGGTGAGTGCTTTAATGTTGAGTTTTAGCTTAATTAGTAATTTTTTTCCCGTTTGCTTTTGGGCCACTGATGGATTCGGCCTCCCTCCTTTTGCTGTTGGGTGTAATTAAGAAAGATCAGGGCAGGAGGAAGCTGTGTGTCGGTGTTTGTAGACTCATAATAAACATTTGCTTTGCTAAAGACAAAAGTTCAGAGGTTCCTGGGCTCCGGCAGCTCCTGACTCTTTTGAAGTGGCTGCGATAACCATCGCCAAGGAGCTTTATTCACGGCAGCGGCCCCTATGGCTGCCGGGGAGTGGGATCAGAGCCGAGCCCCTGCGTGCGGCTGAGCTCTCACCCGGCCCCAGTCCACTCGGGCAGGTTTATAGGCAGGAGGCCCGGGGAGGTATAGCGGACACCTGCCTTTTCGTGCAAGAAACCCAGGGTGGTTTTCCCACACCCAGCACAGCTGGAATTCCCAGGCCTCCTGGCTCTGTGGGCCATATTTCTGTATAAAGCAGGCTTCTTTCATTGCAGGAGAACCCCCAGGCCCCCAAAAAAGAAGAAGTGGAAGGTGCTGACAGTCACAGCGACCAAAGGCCGGAGAGCTGCCCGACCCCCGAGCAGAAGGGTAAGGAGGTCTCCCTGGACGGCTCGCAGTACACCCCCTCGCCAGCCTCCCAGGAGGACCTGGAGTCAGACGTCTCTGACGACTCCGATCAAGAAGTGGACATTGAAGGCGATAAAGGCTATTACAATCCTACCCACTAACAGCCCCGTGCGGAGAGTGGACCCTAAGTCGGCTTGCACTTTACCAGGGGCTGGTTTGGAAGAATATTATGCTACAGGAGAAAACTTTAACTGTTCCACTGAAAGGAAAACAAAAAAACCCACCACCAAATAGACTCGTTTTATAATAAGCAGAGAAAGAAAGATGTATTTTCCGCAAACAGTCCATTTTTGGCAGATCTCTAATTTGGTTAAAGGAACATGGTTTGTATTTAATTATTTGTAAGATATATTTGTACATTAATCGGTGTTCTAACTGCACCCTGTCCTTACTCACGGGGGAGTCTGAATCAGCTGCTGGTGGTGATCAGGCAAAACTCCTCCCTAGGTAGTGTGGAAATGAGTATGGATTGCAGGACTAAGCCCTTTGTATGTGTAAACAAATGTAGTTTAAATAGATTAATTTAAACACCCTTTGCAAGCAGAGAAATATGTTCTGTGAAATAGGGAGGGATTTGACCATCCCAACAAGTGCCTTATGCTCACACCCTTTTACCTGCCGTGGTGCTCTCCACCGACACATCCCTCTGTTCATCAGGTAGAGTCTTCAGACAGATTCATTTTTGTTCTTGCGTGAGACGAAATGTGCCTTAGTCTTTTGAGGACTTTGCCCTGCAATCTGGATGGTTCCATTTGCAGGAAAAAAACCCCATATTTTTCTCCTTGAAAATCTGTAGCGCTGTTTTTAACAGATTCTGTATTTGAGAAGAAAATGCAGGGAGTGATGGGACCCTGCTGCAGGAGAGAAACTGGCATCAGCTGTGGGGGATAAGTGAGGCACACAGCCGTGGGAAGATAATGCCTATTGTATACGTATCTGCTTCTGTACATACTAGTTTTCTTTAAAAGTCTTGCGGTTTTATACCTCACGTTGTTCATATTTTGTACATATTTGTTCAATGTTTTAAAAAACCAAACAAACAAACCCTGGTATTTAATTTTTGATGGACTTGTCTGTGAAATAAAACTAAACTCTGCAGCACCCGCCATGCTGGCCATCCAGTTACTGGCAGGAGAAATCCCAAGCCTCCCCCCTGCCAGGCGTGTTGTAATCGGGCTTTTCCCTCCAGTACCATGCCAGTCACCGGCCACCCTGCAGCCCTCTGGGCACCCTCGTGTTGCGGGGATCTCGTGTGGGCTCGCTGCTTTTTTTTTTTTTTTCTGTTTTTCAGCCTGCCACCCTGCCTTTCAGTTTTGCCTGTGCTTGTACCTGTGCCTGCACGGGAAAGGGTTCTGCGGCGGGAGGAGAGCCTGGTCTGCGAGCCCCGGATGGGAGCGTAGGTGTTTACCCCCGCCTCACCCCGACCCTGGGGGGAGCCGGGGGGGCGCGGGCCAGAGGAGGAGCGGTGTCTGCTCGGGGCCGGGCATCGACCCCAGCCAGGGCAGCCGCTGACCCACCTGAGTCAACAGTGGTTATTCATCGGCCTTTCTCCGAAACGATGCCGGCCCAGGGGCGCGGGGAAGGACCCCGGAGCCCGGGGGTGCAGGGAAATGCCCGCGGGACCGGGCATCCCGTGGGGGGGGCACCCGCGCGGGTCGGTCCCTCCCTCCCCGGGCTCTGCAGCGAGCACCCAGGGGACAGGTGCCCTCGGCCGGGTGCCACGGAGGCTTTTAGTGCCAGGAAAGGATTTTAGGGAGCAACAAATGACTATTTTGAGTGGCGAGGGGGGGCGGCCCTTAGGGCAGCCGGTGCGTCGCGTCTGAGCAGGTTAACGCTTCGAGAAACAGCAGCCGAGTCCTCTGAATAATTGAGCGGCTTTAGCTTTGGTTTATTCTTTTAAAACGGGCGTTCGGGAGCGGGGCCCGAAAACATAAAGTAAACGGGGAGGTTCCGTTGCCACCTGTTCGTGCAGGCTGGGAAAGGGGAGAAGCCCCTGGCCGACCCCTCAGCCCCGCAAGCCGCGGTGCGCGCAAGGCGGGGAAATCGCCGTCGGGAGCAGAAAGCTTTTCCATCCTTCGCATTTTCCTCTCACTCAGTGTTTCTGTCGCGGGTCTCAGCCCGGGTCCCGACGGCGACGGGAACAGCCCGCCGTGAGTCTCCGGGGTTGAGCCGCGGGAGCTGCGGGGGGGGGGGGGGGGGGGTGCCGGGAGCAGGGCGGGGGGCACTCGGGAAGGGGCGTCCCGGCCCTTTCCCTTCCACTTGTCCTTCTCTTGTCTGTCTGTCCCGACCGAGGTCGGGGAGCACGAAACCGGCGTTACCTCTTCAGGGCGGCTTCGTGTTACGGCTGTGCTTTCGCGCGGGGACGGGAACACGCGTGGGACAGAGCCGCCGCGACGCGTGGGCGACAGGCGGCGGCCCGGGGGGTGCGGGGCCTCCGTAAACCCCATTTCCACGCGGGGCGACGCCGGCATCCCCCGGCCGGGGCAAGCCGGGAGCCAGCCGCGCTGAAAGACTTGCACGGCCCGATGCGATGGCAGGGGTGGGGGCTCTGCCCGGGGCACGGCTCGGGTCTGTGTCGCGGCCGGTGTAACGGGGTCCCGGAAAGCCGGGCTCGTTAAACCCAGGCGCTTTCCCAGCGGTGGCAGGGCATTTGGCGGCTCCTTGCAGGTGGGGAGCGCAGATGCATCGTCTGCAGCCGCCGGCCCGGGGATGTGGATTTCCAGGGCGTCGGGAGAGGTGACAAGAGCGCTGTCACCCGGGCTCGGCTCTGGAAATGCCCCTGCTCACCCACCCGCCCGGGGAGGGGGGCTCACCGCTTCGCCGCCGGTAAGAAATGCCCCCCCCGACCCCCGCAGCATCGGTCCCTAATGCCCAAAGCCCGCGTCCGCAGCGGGGGAGACCCGCGTGGGGATGCCCACGGCGAGGCGGGCGAGCTCTCCCCGGGCAGTCTCTTCTCCTCGGCAGGAGAAAACCGGCCAAAGCACTTTACACCGTTCGGTAAAATCTTCGAGCCCCTTCCGTGCCACCCTGCTTTTTCCTATTTGTTTGCCTGTTGGCTATTTCATGCCGAACTAGCACGTATGACCTTTCCAGCACAACTCCCGTCTTGTTTTCGACTTTTTTATCAGCCGATTCAACTTGAAAATGGTTATCATTTAGCAGAAAAACAAACAGAAAAGCACATTTTTGTAAGCAAAACGTTAATGATTGGAAGAATTGCACCAATTTCAGCCTGACAGTGTGTGATTAATCCTCCGGGTCAGGTACTTATATTTTTAGTCATTAGGTTCGTCGGCCTTTGATATGCAGAACTGTTTCTAGCCGAATAGGAGGATATCGACCCAGCTGCCGATGTACTTTGCCTCCTTACGCAGCGCGGCTCCCCCGCCGCCCGTAGCGGGCTCCGCCGCCGGCCCCGCAGGCCGCCCGGGCTGACCCGGGCCGGGGGACAGCCGCGGCTGGGGGTCCCGTCCCGAAGCCACCCGTGGAAGCGGGCGGGCGCCCCCTCGGTCCGCGGAGGCCGCCCACGCGCGGGGCAGGGCGAGTCCCCTCCCGCGGGCGGGACACGCGTGGGGCAGCCCGTTTGCGCTCGCCGAGGGAGCCTCGAGTGGTTCTGTGGTGCGCGGGGGAGGAGGAAAGGGGCTGCACGATGTTTGCAGTCCCGGAGACTTTAATCCTTCACACTGAAATGGCCAGAGCCTCTTTTATTGCACAATAATAGGAAATAATAACTTAGGGCTCCTAATTGTTTGCTTTCGCTGAAAAGGACCTTCCTCTGGTCATGCCGGGTAAGCGGAGGGTTTACCACTCAGTTTAGCAGACAACAATAAATGGCATCAGGCCCCGAAGAAATCTGCTATTAGGTGTCTTCTCAGAGGACAACAAAAATCAGACAGACAAAAGATCTGAGCATGGGGACTATTGTCTTTCAGCTATGTGTATACATGTATATATAAAGCTTAGATTTTAAAGGCATTATTTTAGCACATGAGGAAGTTTCAAGATAGTGCTGAAAACCTGAAATAAGCTTCAACAGCAGGTCAGAGTATGCTGATCTGATTCAGATTAACTTCCCATTAACATTTAATGGTGGTTTGGACCTAGCAAGGACAGAAAGATTTTGTCCACGTCTGTAGGTGACAACTGTTTACCAAAGAGCTGTTGCCGACTGTGGAGTCTCTGCCTTAGTCTAAATCATGGACTTTGTTGGCTACAGGCCTTATGAACATAGGAGATTTGTTTTCTTCCTATCTATTCAAAACAGGAAATCGATGTGTATTTCTAAAATATTCCAGGTGATGCACGCCAAGGCCAAAAAGACTTGACACAATCGTGAAAAAGCCTCATCATGATAACTTAAGTGGCTCCATTTCACAGCTCCATTGTTTGAGAGCTATTGACAAATGACTACTAAAACCCGGGAATCTCAAGCAAGTCCAGACCGTGTTATTTTGGTCACTTGGAGTTATACCAGCAAACCATTAGTTGGTGGACTCTTTCAATTGAGTTGGTGACTTGTGAATTATCCCCTGAATGTCAGATACCCACCCATGTCATAAAGACATAATCTCTAATAGGACTAATTGAGATGTAGGGTTTTTTTCTACCAGACTGATACCCACCCATGTCATTAAGCTTTAATAATAAATAGAACTAATAGTCCTTTTTTTTTTTTTCCCATATTAAAAAGGGCTTGACATTAAATGGTCAGAGAGGTTGGGCTCATGCTTGTTCTTCAATTGTGGTAGTGACTTTTTCCCTTTTTTTAAATTTTTTTTTTCTTTCCTGAAAGTATTGTTTAAGATGTCAAAGATGTTACTACAATTCTGGGAAACCGCTACTCTGACTTGTTCACTCTCCAGTCAGCTTGGTAGAAGCAAAGCAGTGTAAGGATATGTATTAATAACTAAGAATTTATCTGCTGACTTTGTAGAAGACAATTATTGCAATGGGTATGTGTGCATGCATGTGGCCTAGATATTTTCAAGTAGCTGTTTAAAGGAGTAGATTAGATCGATGGTTTTGTTTGAGTACATTTCAGTAAAAACGAAGTCAAAGTCAAAACCAATTGCTGTCTGGTGGCCTGTAGGAATGAGTCGGTGCTCACAGCTAGAAATACTAATGCTAAAGACAGATTGAACTTTGCGTTTGTTGGTACAATTTAGGCAAATTATTTGGGTTAAAAGATTGAACTGGCATGGAAAATGAGCTGCCATCTCATCAGTCTTAGAGAAGGGGCCATTTCCAGGAGACCTAATTTAATCAAGCTTATTTAAGGACTAAAAATCCCACCTGACAAACACATAGACTCATTACCTTTAACATGATTTTAGCAGGCTGAGTTACAGTCAGCCAGGAGCCCAGACTATGACCTGCTAAAACCGAGCAGAAGATTATCTTAGTAGACTTTTAGTAAGTTTTACTTCTGAAAAAAGAGGGCCTGACTGAACTAAATCGACTGAAAAAAGAATCTTTTTCTCTTGCTGTCTAGACAAGGCCTTCAGGGTTTCCCCACGTGTGAATCTGTGCCACTGCTTTGAAAACCTGTGTGGAGAAACTTATTGATCGTTTCCTATGCTGTAATTCTCCTTGGCTGTTGCAATGGGACTTCCCATGGGCATGTCATTTTAAAAAGTATTCTGTCATTGTCTAGACAGGTATAAAAGTTGTATTTTTAGAATGACTTAGCAAACACTTTTTAACACCTTTTAGCATTTGACTTGTCCTATCTATGCAAGGTTTCAAAACGTGTTAGCCAAGCTGCGTTAGCTAGTATCTTTAAAAACACAACTTTTATCCTAGTCTAGACATACTGAAAGAGAGTACTTGCCTGGGATACACCCACATGGGGGTACAGCCGTTTTAAAATGAGTCAGGAATGTCCACTACCATGCAATTGTATCTCAATGACTTACTGCAGCTACCAGGATAAAGATCACAGGTTAAAAGGGGAAGAAGTAACTTTGCTTTATACACATCAGTTCTTCCACTTCCTTCTCGATGTAAGAAGGAACCCTTTTACCCAGCCAAAAACCTAATCTAGCACACAGAGTCAATCAGAGAGCAGCTCAGACCTGTTGTAGACCTAAGGTATAGACAGACCCAGTTCTGCAAAAGGCTGGGCCAGTGGCCAAGGTTACTCTCCAGGGACTTGTCCTCCCAATTGTCACCACACCCCTTTGGTTCTGCCAGGGAAGCCCTTTCCAAACCTACATTGAATGAAAATAGCCCATGTTAGTGCAAGCAGTTTAAAGGATGGTAATACTTTAAAGAAAAGGTCTGCACTAACTTGGTTCCTTTTGGCTGAGGGGTGTCGGAGCTCTGCCGGCACATCAGAGAAAGTTTTGCTGATTGAGAGATTTTAGTTGGTTGGTTCTGGGCTCCTTGGCTAGTAAGACACGGGGTTAAATTTGGCTCTGAGCATGTCAGTGCCAGTTAGATGTGGGCAGGAACTGTGAATAAGTTGCTCTGTTGGCTGAAAACAAACACTGAGCTGTATAATTCAGGGTGGGAACAGCCAAGGAGGAGCTGTGCTGTGAGTAGAAGAGGCTTCAGGGGCTCAGAGGCAAAGAGAGCGGGATGGGACGGTGGCCCCCATGGCATCCTGGTGCAGGCAGTGGAGCAAACCAGGAATTTCTTCTGAAGTTTGTCAAATGACAAAGACAAATTTGCCAGGTGATTGTTTTGGGTAAAGTTTGTTTTGGTGAAGACTGCCCTGGCAGTCTGGCAGAGACCAGACTGTAGCTTTCCACCCCGGTAAGATTTTGAGATAAACTAATGGACAGCACCGCCCCCCCCCCGCCCCCCCCCGCGAGGAGATGGAGGGGGTCTGCCCTGCCGAGCTAAACCCATTTCTCTGGCTTTGGCCCTGAAGGCTGACACAGGCAGCGTTGGCCCAGTCACTGGTATTGCGCCTGGTACAATATTGTCTCCTTGGTGCAATAACGCTTTATAAGCACCTTACCCTGAATGAAGCAGCCTAATTTTATGCAGCAGAGCAGGAGCGATAGTGGCATCAGCAGAGATGGCCGCTCTTGGCAGGCTCTGCCACCTGGATCTCACCTCTGTGAGCAGGCAGGAGACATACAGCACTTCCCCAAAATCACACCCCTTTACGGTAACTCTTTTTGGGAAGCTGAGGATTGAACCCTATCAGATCACTAGTTGCTCTTGAAAATCTTGGTCAGAACTGCATGCAGGTAGTCTTCGTGTTGTTCACAGTTTCCCATACTGTGGTATGAGAAGACAATGCTGACGCTGCAATAGCTGAATAAAAGACACCCATTTTCTGCCAGTGCTACTCTCATAATGAATATTGTTCATGCTCGGCTCTGGTTCGCTCCACCAGCTATGTGTCCCCCCCCCCCCCCAACCTTTGGGAGTGTCTGGGTGGTCAGGGCGTACTCGCAGGAAGTGCAGGTGGTGAATATCAGCATATATTAGAATATATTTATGCCTTAGTTAAAAAAACCTTACACTGGAAAGTCACTGATTTACATGTCAACATCTCCACATTGCACCGCAGTTCTTCTCCCTTTTTAACCATTGCCTGCTATTTTTGCTGTCACAATGTATATGCTACCTGCAGATGGAAACAAACGTTTTTGCTAGAGAAGAGAATTATGCTACAGACGTCTGCAGGTGACATGACACCAGAACTCCTCTGAATGTAACGTGTGGTGGGATACGACTTCTCGATTTCAGAATCTTTTGCAAGACAGCAGAAGTTCCCTATGCTTCAAGTACTAAATATCTTACAGTTGTGGTTGGGGAGGGCAGTTTATATTGATTCATTATCAACTACTCCAAAATGAGATTGCTGTGTTGTAATATAGCCCTTGGAAGATGTTTCCTGACAAAATTATTTTATGTTCTTATACATTTTTTTTTCAAATATGATACTTTTGCCTCATGACTGTCTCCTGAACTGAGTCGCATGATTCATTAACACGACCTGTACAATCTTATTTCCTATATACATAATCAATACATCCAGCACTGGCAACTGAAGCACACATGATGATATTTTAAAAGATAGAGTATTAAGTTATTTGTTGGTTGCACCAGAACAAATGTAGGATAAATAATGCCATTAAATAACAAATGAATTAAGGCCTTATTTTTCCTTAGTTGCTTATGGAATCTGCATTACTGCATACTTTCCATTATTTGCAAATTACACCAGACTGATTGAATAAATGCTTTAAAATGGGTCCTGAACACTGGTTTAGAAGCACAGAGGAAGTGGTTTCTTAGACAACTGCTACCCACATATTGATTTGATAACAGAGAGGTGGAGGGGCGAAGATGATTATGTTGATGTACGGAGCTGTTGATTGTTTAATTGAAGGTAAAATTTTTAGCTTCACTAGTCAATTACCTGATCTCATTAAGTTCTTAAAAATCACTAAAATACCATTCTGGCTGAAGCAGCTGCACTTTGCTACTATATTGTCTAAAGCATTAGGAAAATCATTTGCTAATGGTGATTTACAAGTGTAAACATGTGATATTTTTAGCATCCG
Organism: Harpia harpyja; assembly: GCF_026419915.1. NCBI lineage: Eukaryota > Metazoa > Chordata > Aves > Accipitriformes > Accipitridae > Harpia > Harpia harpyja. The sequence continues at coordinate 28,533,446 of NC_068949.1, read as the reverse complement.
AATAAGCTTTCTCCATGTGAGATATCTTGAATGACTACCATGCGCCAGGTATGTAGAGACAAAGAAGGATAGGAAATGTGTTTTCATGTTTGCTTAAATGAACTGTAAACTTCTAAATATTTTAAGGCTTTGTCTAAATATTCAAACCTTATCAAGCAAGTGGAAGGTGGAAGAAGAAAATCACAATTTATTGACATTAAAGCTGTTTCAAATATAAATGTAAGAAGTTGGTCAGTGCCAGGCACAAAACAGAGGTTATTTTAAGGATAACTGTAAACTAAGAGAGCATTTGGCATCCCTGCGGAGGAAGGAGCCCCATGCTGTGAAGATGCTATGGTTGCCAACATGGCAGCACAAGGTAATGGTGCTCTGGAGACTCCAGAGCAGCAAGGACGACTGGTCCTGTGCCTGGCCTTCTTACTTTGGAAGTTGCTGATGGGGGCCTTTGCATTGCACCTCCCAGATTCTATATGCCACAGTGCGTGCAGCATGGACATAAGCACTGCTAGTAATGTGGGGCATTTTACATATTTCTAAACATCACATGAACACATTCTTCCAGGTTGACAGGTTTTCATTTTGCAGGATGACTGTCCCAGAAAAGGTAGGTGGTCAGTCAACAGTTACACAGTAATGTACGAAGCCCTTTCCAAAACCTACATAGCAAGAATTCTGCTTCCTTGCATACTTCTGTTTGTTTGTTTTGTTTTTAGACTCGTTCATAGAAAGACAGCTGGTTTCCTTGCAGAAGAAGGAGTCTGGGATGAATTTCTTCATTCTTGCAAGCAATGTGACTTCAGTCACAAGAACTTGGTGAACTCTCAAAAGGAGCTAGACATGTTTTCCTCTCAGTGCAAAGATGTAACAAGAGGTTGTGAATGAAGTTCCAGAATGAGAGATAGAGGAAGAGTTGATTTTTTTTTTTTTCTCTTCACAAAGGGGTGATGGGATTTTAGTAGTTGAGAAATAATTCAGAACAAATTCGGTAACACCAGGGCTTCTCAGGTTTTGGGGTTATTCCCACTGATGGCTGTTTCTGGTTCTCTGCCAATCCATGTACCACTTACAGTCTCTTTGGAGTCAAAGATGACTGTCAAAATACGAAGAAGCAACAAAAGCACATAGCACGGATGAAGAAAGGTTCCAGTTCCCCAACCTTAGAGCACATGCCTCCAAACTTCTCAGGAAATATAATTACTGTCTTACCATAGTTATCTATTATAAGTTGCCATACATCAGTAGCTCCCAAACTACCTATATGCCTGTTACTTAGGTTTTTAGGTACCTTAATTGAAGTGCAAAATGCAATGCAAATGAAAATGCTAGTGTTGCATTGTGAGGTTATGTAAATTGGCAACCAGATTCTGCACAAGGCATTGATATAAATTATGAGATCAATCCCAAATTCTAGGGCATTCACAGGGAGTCTTCCTTAATGTTATGGTAGGTGCCAGAAGGTATTTTATGTTGTAACACAAACAGTGGCATGAAAAAGACAAACCCCACCTTTTCAGTAAGACAACATCCATTTAGATCTTTCAGACTGTAAAACTACTCAGGGTCTGGGGTTTTTTTCCTCTTTTTTTTTTTTTTTTTCCAGACTGGCTATTGCCTTTTTAGGGTGTGGGGAGGGGGATGTCTTGGTCCTGCACCACTCTGTATTGATTGTGGAATTGGGCAGAAAGAGTAGGAGCTGTATAGAGCTACTCCATGACTCACTGGTATTGTCAAGCCAGACAAGTCTGTTATGCCAGTGTTATTGTGATCAACCTGTCTGTCCAAAACGGTACTGAAACCTTTCTCAGGTTTAAATAGCACAAACCCATTTTCAGAAGGGGTAGAGCCAGAATAACTTGGTTTACCATCGCAGATTCGGCTGTGATTTGTTTACAGGAACAATTAAACCATTTTAAACACTGATTCAAAGGCATTTCTTGGTGATAGCTGCTATCAACAGTGGGTTGACTTCCTACTTGGTAAGCGGGCCAGGAGAGCCATCCTGGTGGAAATGAGAGCCTGGGAGCTCTCTTCTGAGCACAGCCCTGTACAGTAGGAAGTCCTGCAGAGAGAAGCTCTGGGAATAGCCAGCTCAGGAAGGTGCCCAGGGCCAAGTTATTTGCAGAACTGTTCTGAACCATAGTTTTGCTTAAGGTCTTTGTGGTTTTGAGATAAGAAACTGAGGAAACTGAATAAAAGCAACTACCCACCAAAAGAGTGAGTTGTATAAGACTATCACTTCTGCGTGCAATCTCCTCCCCCTTACAGACCCATGCACTGGAGGAGGCTGCCTCGCTGCTGTTGGTAAATGACTTTTGAGGTGTTTGACAGGCATTAAAGTTCATGCAGCTTCTTAGATGCCAAGTATCTCCTCACCTGCACCCTGAAGGACAGATGCTGATATATGGCTATACATTTACAAGAATCCTTTGCAGAATAGAATGGTGGAGAAGAATCAGGGTGTAATTTTCTTGAATATAATATGTATTTAATTCTGAAGTCCATCTTTTTAAGCTCACCTTAGTTTTGTGTTTTGTTTTGTTGTTTGCTTTTTTTTCTTCTGAATCTTTCAGTGATTTTTCACTTTATTTTCAGAGTATGAAGAACTATTTCTCTGGTAGCATGAGCTATACCAAATCCTGCAGGTTGCACTTAATACTGATTTATGTGGCAGACTTAGCTAGGAGTGTCAGTCTAGCGAGACCTTTTTCCTAATCAATAAATGAACACATTTCCTAAAATGAAGGTGGTAGGTGATTACTTATTTTGTTTCTTTCATTCTTTTTTCATTTGAGTTGAGCTCATGCTGTCTTACACAGAACTGGATTGCATTTAAGCTTTCTAAAACTTGTTCTGTAGAAAAGGAGCAATTACAGTGCAGTGTATTTTGAAACTACAAGAGTCTGAAGTCATAGCATTTGACAATAAAACACATTTCTCAAACTTCTGCCTCCCAAGAACCAGGTAAAGCATAATGCTGGGAATATAATGCATAATGAATGAAGATATTTCAGTGATTCGTTAAGGATTTGTCTCATTCTATTTCGAGATATGAGTAGGTAATTAGCCTATAAATATATATACATTTAAAAACAGAATTTCCTCATGCCCATTAAGATCAGTAATATATGATACAAAAAAATCTCAGCAGTAATCTTTTCTTTAATTAGGTACATATTATTCCCAAGATAATAAACTTTCTGAAAAACCTTTTCATATGATCACTTACAAATATTAAGGCTTTTAATAGTCATGTCATTCAATGCTTGTATTGCCTAGCCAACATTTACTGTGAATCTATTAATGTCCTGCTTTTAATTCCTAATGATACTAAAATTAAATTAGCTATGTGCTCTCTTACAATGTCTGTCTCCAGATCTAGAAGACTGTTTACACAAGCAATCAGGGAAGTTAACTGTTCACTGGGAGGGCAAGTGTCTGCAAATAGTCTCTGCAATAACATATTAGCCACTGCAAATGGAGGAATATGAATTAAGCATATAGATTTTGCACTTGTCTCCCTTGTGCCTCCCCCCCTTTCCTTGGCATGTTTGCTAATACATTTGTAATGTCAGAAATGGCTCTGAACGTTAAGCATTAATTAGACGTGGGAACTGGAGCATAAAATAACATCTACATTTTATCCGTTTTAATCAAGAGGAAATGCTCTAATGTTGGATTTAGATTTAATGCAAAACTAAATATTTGACTCACTATACATTATGTCAGTAGATTAGCTGGTATTTATCACAGTTTTCAAAAGTAGGGCTTTAATGCCTCATTTGACATGATTTTGTCAGTCCCTGGCAGAAAGCTGATAAACCGTCCATTTATGCCATTACAGCTGCCTCTTGTAGCACTGTGCTGCTATGGAGAGGGGCCAGTTGTCATTTCCTTAAAACCTTTGGTTTTGGTCATTTTATAACAGGTTGATCTTTAAAGTTCATTTGGCTGTATTACAGTAGATAAGTTCCAGACTATAAATCAGGTTTTGATGGTACAAAAATAGCTTAAATTGACCAAGTGGCCAAAAGTTATCTACATACTACAGTCTTTCCGTCAAGGTAGCTGAAGCTGGAGTTAAAACTACCACTGGACTTCCATTTCTTCCCTTTTTTTCAGTTTCTTCTCTGTAGGGATTTTTTTCTTTGCTAGGACTTTTTTTTTTTTTTGTGAACAGGTAGCAAGAAAAAAAGGTTTTCCACACAAAATGGCAAAGCTGAAGTGGACCAAATGATATGACCTCTGCTGACCAGATAAGATGATTCCAGAGGCTCTTCTATCTCTAAACCCCTCTCCAGGCGTGTGCTATTACCCAGGTGGGGTTGTGGGAATGGGTAACATGTTAGTCTACACCCCAACTCTTACAGACATCATGAATATGCCAGTGCTGAGTACTCTGGGCTCAGATTTGCATTGGGAATGTTATTAGTCCTACTGACTTCTAGATTCTTAAGTTATACAAATGCTGCGCTACACTCCTCTTGTAAAGTCCAAATTACATCAAGTCTTGTTATAAATGCAGCAAAACTATTTACGATTAATTTCTAATACACTTTCTTTCTTCTTGGTTTTAGAAGTGGATACTGTATCACTGACCCACTGAGGGGGCTGCAGCACTGCTGGGATAGCTGTGACAGCCCAAGGAGTTAAAAAAGAGCTGGGTATTTCTGGTTTTCCTGTGATACCTTTCACTTCATCAGGCTCTGCTTACAGAATGAGAGCTTTACTAGTTTTATCAAAATCGGTGAAATGGTAATAAAAAGACAAATGCAATACCAGCAAGAAGGGCTACTCTAACATGCAGTGCTTGGTCCCTTACCTGCACTGGCAGGTGAATGGCTTCCTGCAGGACTGGTGGAAGCTCTGTTGGATAATTAGTGAGTTTGTTGGATAATTAGTGAGCTAGTTGCACAACAGACTCCATGTTCAGTGTAGTAATTCTGTTAGAAGTACAAAATGTATGTCTATTTAGGAAGTCTGGCACATTTTTACAATTATCTAAATGAAATGAATTGCAGAATTTCAAGTCTAACCTGAAATTTGCCCTGTCTCCAGAAGTGCAAGGACAATCAAGCCACTGACTTGGAAAGAGTACAACTCATCCTGCCTATTCTCTTTCCTTTTTTTTTGGTTGATCCCATTGAAGCCAATGTCAGCATCTGCATGCGTAAAAGAAGCATTTACCTTTGGTGACTGGCTTTTGGTAGGGAAAGTATGTGGAAAATCAGCTGCTCAGGAGATTGAAAACAATGCTTTTTATTTTACAGGCATAAATGAATTTTACCCCCACCAAAACAGAAGGAAAAATAATTCCAGCGCTGACAGCTTATATTCTATGGACATGTCCAAAACCTGAGGACACAAGTTTTAAGAACTTCAGTTGTCACTTATCTCTGGTCCTGGCCAGTCCTGTCCTTGTTGATAGTGTTCACCCATCACCAGCCCGAGGGCATGATAATCCTGCGACCAGTGGTGATTTCAGTGACAGGGCTATAATTTCTCCCTCTGCTTTGGGGAGAGCAGAAGATGGGGAAAGAAAACAATTTCCCCAGTAAGACCCACTAGAAGGTGGGAGGAGAGTCATACGTATTTGTGCCTACTTGCAGTCCACCCACTCCTTCCTTCCCTGGGCCCACCCTTCCGCCCTCCGCGCTGTCCCCAGGGGTGCAGAGGCTCTGCCCTAGCTGGATGCGGTGGCAGCGGGGGGGGGGGGGCGTAGCAGAGAGCCCTTCCTCTCTGCAGGGCCTGGGAGGAGGGGAAAAGATGCTCGGGTGGCCGGGAACAGTCCTGCAGTCCTCCTCCGGCTAGGAAAAGGAGTCGTCTGTTCATCTAAAAGTGATAAAAAGAGGTTCCCTCCTACCCACACCAACTTGTGGGGGATGTGTTTGACAAGTCTAGGTAGCTGCCTTGTTCCTGTGCCCCAGGTCTACCAGCTGGAGCTACCAATTCTCTAATATAACTCACGTTGCTGGGTCATTATCAAGGCAAAATTACCTGCGTGGTGGGTTGAGGTTAGCACTTGTGCTAGCGTAGAGATTAACATTCTCATGGGAACCTGCAGAGGTGGCATCAGCCTCTGGGACCACTGGAACAGCACCTTTTGTTGCTGACCTGGAGTGAAGGCAGCTCTTCTGTGCTCAGCGGTGCCAGTCAGCAGAGGCCTCCGAGCTTGTGGGATCAGCACTTTATTCACATGAAAGACCTGACGCCTTTGATTCAGTACTTCTGTCTTTCCAGGATGATGACACCAAAGCAAAGGTCTCCGTGATCTCACTGTCTCAGCAGCTTTCACGTGTCAGGTTGGAACGCAGAGTCGCCCCTCTGGCATCTATTTACTCAGTGGAAAAGGAGCAAAGAGGCACAGACTTGCCCAGGGTCACACAACAGAGGTGTCGCCTGCTCCTCATAGTGCAGTTTATTGCACCAGGTTTTAGAGTCCGTTTTCAGCCTCGGTTCTTGTTGTTGTGTGATAATCTGAGCTTTCATTGTTAAAAAAAGTCCAAAGACCCTGTAACTGCGAAATTGTCAAAGAAAAATTAGAAAATGTGCAGCTAAAGGACTAGAAGAATCTGAACGCAAATAAGAACCTATTTGATGTGTAGAACAAACATGCTTTTCTCAATTTTCTGACTTTCTGGAGCAGGGGAACTCATAGTTTTAACATTGTTAACGGAGAAGGTGAAGGTTGTGCTTTGAAGTCCTCTAACTTGCTGAAGATGCTCCTGTTCACATGCACGGTTCTCAGGGTTGCCCTGGCCACAGCTTTAATGGGACAATGGTGTGGGTGGAGGCACCCAAAAAACCCAAAAACCAAGAGCAGGAAGAACTCTCCTAACTCATCAAATTTTGTCTTCTGTTCTCACAGGCATCATGTTCTCCTTATATAGATCACTGGAGGGGGTAAAAGGAACTAGACTGAAGTCACACAGCTTCTTTTTCCACTCCTTGTCCCCTTTCATTTCCCACACAGACCCTGCTGCTGGTGGCATACTTATTAGTTGACAGGCCAGCATGTTGGTTGGCCAGTGTATTATTTACGTAACTGCCATTTAGATGGGGTAAGTGCAGCACCAAAACCCAAACTTCTATGTACTCACCTAATAGAGCAAAACAGAAGATGAAATACCCTGACTAGGACAAGATTTTCAAAAGTATTTGGTGTTGACCTAACTGCATTCACTGAATTTCAGAATAAAATCCTTCCCTGCCTCAGTGGTGGACAAAGCCATCCTGGCTGGCTCCTGGACATGTGACTGTCAGCAACATCTCATCCCTGTTATAATACAGCTCAGTCTTCCAGTCAGAAAATCAAAGGAAGAGACATTCTTAGATTAAGACTTAGATTAAAGTTATAAACCTAGATTAAGGTTATAATCTCAGACATACTCAGAAAGAGTAAGGCAGCAGTCATCAGGCTGTTTTACAGAGTTCAGTTTAAAAAACACTCAGATTTGTTCCAACTTTAAAGTCAACCTGTTTAATGCAGAAGAGTTATTTTTACTTTGCTTTTCTAATTAAACACTGAGAGACGCTGCTCCCCACATGCCTTGATCTTGTAAATGCTTACTGTTTACTCAGGCAGCTGGAAGGACTGAGAACAGATACGATTATGTCCTTGTTATCTTAGGCTGAAATAAATGAAATAAAACACATTGGTTTTGTTACATGGTGAGGTCTAGTATGGTCCTCTGATATGGCATCAAGTACCTCAAAACACTGTAGATTGAAATCTGCAGGTCTAATTTCTGCTGCCTTTAATTTTTTAAATATCAGATACTACTAATTCAGACCTAGAATTAGGGTGAATAACTATGCAAGGTGTGCAGAGTGATGGGAATTATGAGCTTTGTACTTGAAATTTGTCATGTCTGATATAAGATGCCAAGGCCTTCTCTTAACCTGCTAGCCAGCCAGAGCAGAAATAATTGTTCTACTTAAGTGAATAAAATAAGCTTAATTTTAAATACTACATATATATACTAAAATTCTGAGAAAGCAATGAGCATGCTTTGTTTCCATTCAATGTCAGACTCAGTTAATCCTGTTCAGAAGAGTTGGATAACTATGTTAAACACCGGCTTGGAAGTGGAAAATGCTGTGGTTTTTAACCCATTATGTAGCATCAGAACTGCCAATTTTGCATTGATTTAAAATTAGAGAGGCGTAATGATAGCACTTTGCAATAATATGTCCAAAGTTACAACCACGTACCCTAGAAAATAAAATTGCTAAATATACAGTGCAGGTGAAATATGGGCATCTAATAATCTCTTCGTGTTCCAGCATAGAGAAAGGAAAAGCTAAGCTTAATAAAATTACAAACCCCATGATTTCTTAGAAATCATGGTCTGAATTCTGCCTCAGGAAATGACAAGCCTACTACTCACCTACCATGAACGAAAATAAGAAACACCTGTTGTCTCTTTGTTCTTAATTTACTTCCTCTGGTCCAGTTAGCTCCCTTGCCTTCCTTCTGGAGATTTGGGAGGAGCAGTAGTTAGGTCCTTCTTGTCCTTTAGCATTTCTGATGAAATAAACAGGTAAGCATATACAGTTGTAAGAGGCTGTTTTAACTTTCTCTGTTTTTTAGTTATTGTTTTGTTCTTGCCCCCTTACTTAATTATCCAGCACTGTAAGTAACTGCTGGAGGATACTTGCTTATGTGGACTTTTGGTCTGATCCAATATGGCTGTTTTTACGTTCCCAAATTATTACTGTCTTACAAGAGTATGAAGTCTAATTGCTTGGGGAAACTTAACTCTTTTGTATTTTTTTATCATCTTGCTGTGACTGATATATTCCTCAGGAGTTTCTCTTCTTTTTATGCCTGAGTCAAACAAAATCATGTAGATTCTCTATAATTTTGGGGGCAGGAAAATCAAAGCCCTGTGACTGAATGTGTTTCCGCTGATGACACATTGGCTTCTTCTCCTGAAAAATTGGTCAAGGTTATGAAATAAAAAGGGGAAAGTTCTGTCCACTGCTTGTCATGGTTTTTTGTAAAATAATTCAACATCAAATTTAGAATGAGTAACACTTCCTGTTATGATACAACTGGCTTAAGAAAAATGGAGCTAGCACTTATCTGTTTGTCTTTTCTGTCTGGAAAAACCCCCACCTGATTTGGCTGCTTTTCTTTTTTCAAAGAGAGCATTCACACATCCTAGTGGTATTCTTTATGGCCATTTAAATGTCACTCAATTGTGTAAAAGTATATATCCTCTAGGCAACAAGAACAAAAGCTTCTATACGCGCTAAATATTGTTTCATTCAGGAAGTTATTCTTATGTGTATGTTTCCACAACTATTATCAGTAGAACTGAAGGGTAGCAGCAATATCCACAAGTTGTCTGATTTCCTTCCCACACTATCAAAGATTGAAACAACAAAGATGAAAATGTTGGGGGAAATGCCTGTAACTATGCCATAAATTGCTTTCCAGAAAAGATTTAAGGAAGTTGCCTTTAATATATTTTTTATGGTATGGAGGAGGGACTCCTGCCTGAAAGACTTTGGTTGTGTTGGATCTTCTAAGTATTCCCCAAGTCTGGCCTGAGGATGTTCTTCAGTGGGTTATGTGCTGCTCTTGGTCGTGGTAGTGGAAGCACAAAGCTCCTCCATTGTTTCTAGGTTGTTTATTCTGAGTTTGTGCTAATGCATCTGAAATCAAACTGTAGCAAATATCCGTAAAAATTCCAGTTCAACCAACTCCAGAAAGTTCAGAGGATAAAATCACATAGGAAATAATTACTCTTGCAGTGTTTATTTTATATTTTATTTTGTAAGGTTCCATGATTAATACAGGGTTTTTTAATTATTGTGACTTCTCTCACGATGTTTGCTAGTGCCTGTGCCTGGGGTATATGCAGCAGGAAGCTTAAAGAAAGAGAGCAGCTGCTAAACCCTGTGGCACTGATGAGATGTTGGAGCCTACATTTCCAGCTCCTGTTCCTGTCTGGGAAGAGCCCTGCTAATGTACGTCACTTCCAATGGAAATCCATGCCCGGTGAATGGTTTTAACATCGCTCAGCTCCCTTTTATGGCCTTATTTTGTCTAAATGTCACGGGTCAGTTTCATGCACGTCCTGGTATAGGAACTGAGAAGGAAGCACTTGGCATGGCAGCTGGTTGGGAAAGGCTGTCTAGCATTAAAATCAGACATCCAGATGCTTCCTTGATTAGGATCTCCAGACTGGTGCTCCCCTGGAGTCTGGGAAGCAGTGAAGAACCAAACTGATGTCTGTCCAGACCACAGGTCACTCTTCTCTTCCAAAAAACTTCTGTCTCATCCTTGTCACTGCTTCCACCCCAGGGCTTCTGCCGAGGCAGAACAAGAATGAGCGCAGAGATGCATGTCCACCGGGAGCCCCTCCGAATGAGCTGAACACAAAGAGACCTGAAGCAATGCTTCACCTGAGCCTGCAGGTCTGTCGCATGGCAGCGTCCCTGTCCTCCGTGGCTGCCGTCGCTATTGTTCTGCTGCGTCACCTTCACAGCCAAAATACCTGATTCTGATGAGTCTCTCGACTTCCTGGCTCAGTAAAACAGCTCCTCTATTAGTGGTTAGAAATGCTTCTGGGGAGGAAAGAAAAGAAAGTAAGCCTTTGCATAGCATCAGCCAGACAACTGGTGAGACCAGATATCTAAGATATGTTGAGGCAGGCAACAGTAGTCACACTGGGGAAGGCCTGCCCGCTCATACACACAGCAAAGGGTAAATGCCAGGGAAATCAAATCTGCCCCCAGTGTTAGGGGAAGGAGTTGGATTATACAATTGTACAAGATATTTGTCAAAAATGAACAGTAGACATTGTCCAAAGTCTGGAGGAATGAAACCTGGAAGAGTGTAGATCTTTTTTAAAATCAAGCATATGTTATAAATAACTGGATTATTAAGAAATTTTTGAGATGTCAAAACAGAATTTAGTACACTGTAGTTTAAGATGACTCCTCCAAAAAGAAAAAAATACTTATAAGCACAATTATTAATACTGAAGACAGGTGCAAATGAGTCAGTACACACCAAATCTTACTTGGTGGACCCAGTGGCTTTGTGCTCATCAGCTCTTGCTACCTCTCTGATGCCACCTCAAAGGCCCATGTTAACTCTGCAGTCTTCATGGTTTCAAGGGCAGAGGCATCTTGTTCACTTGTCATAGTGGAGGCTCTAAAACCACAAGATAAAAATACTTAACAGCCAACTAGCAACTGCCTTTTGAACAGGTGAGATCTGAATATCCATTACCCCACAGTGTCTGCCATCATTCATGTCAATACAAAGTGGTGTAAAAGAAAGTCAGAAGCGCAGGGTCAGAAACTACGCTAAATTGGGTGTTAATCTGAGTTTTACTGCTCTGTACAGTGAAGTAAATCATTGCTTTCTCCATAAGGCTCAAAGGAACACCAGAGGCTGCAATATATGTTTTTGCATGGCTTCATACAGGCTGTGAAGCAACGATAAAGATTTTTCTATACTTATGTAAAGTGTGTTTTTTAAAATGGAATAAAATAAAATACCTCCTCCTCTATAGTTGGGTTTTTTTCCCAGCTGGGAGTGGTATAACTTAAAGACAGGCACATGGGGCTCTGCACACTCTTCTTGACTCGCTAGGGATGACAAAATAGTGGCTCCCTCCTGTATCTCCTGACCAGCAAGACCCTGCACAGGGTGCAGAGCCCCACCACGGACAGGACAGGGTCAAGACCAGCCAACACCCTGCACCCTCAAGAACCTGCTGTTAAAATCTGCTGGTTTTGTATCCACGTCTAAATCCTGCCTGTGTCTTTCCTGGGTTGCCTACCCTTGTTCTCACCAGACTGACAGGCCCCCCCCTCTGGCAGAGTGCACAGCCCTGCGGGTGCCCGTCCTGTGTGCTCTGCTGTTCCCTGCCTGTGCAGCCGACCAAGCACTGGTGGGGCTACGCAGCTGCTCATTTGCCTAACTCGCTAGCAAATGCTCAGGGGGCATTTCTTAATGTTCTGCGTGTTGGTCACAATTGATTTATTAATTAACGCAGTGGTGGGAATCAAGGATCAGTGGTCTTGTTTCTCCATCTGTCTTCCACTAACTTGCTTTTTGCTTCAGGTAAACGATCCAAGTTCTGTCCACATCCTTGTTCCTGTAGAACAGGAGTGATAATACCTACCAAGAAGCTGTTTGTGAGCTTTGCTGAGCTCTTTAGCATCCTCAGCAGGAGGCGGCTCAGAAGCATACGGCCAACATACTATTTCAAAACAACCCAGTTTTAAATGGTTGCAAAACCCTCCCACTAGCCCCATGGTACCTCGCAGTCCCCTCCTGATGGTTCCACCATTGCTTTAAGAAGTTGCAGCCAAAAGGGTTTTTCTGGCCCTTCTCTCCCCAGTCAGTGTTCCCATACGCTTTGTGAAAACTCACGCTAGTGAAAACTAACCACTTTATTTGTATTTTTTCAGGTTAATTTTCAGCAGAAGTTCCCTGATCTAACTGGCCACATAGTTTCATGACTGCTCATGCTCAGAGAAGAGACACAGTAAGAACACACATCTGAGTAGGGGCAGAGCTACCTCTTTCAGTCACACAATGCATTTAGATTATCCTGAATTTATTGGGAAACCCAAGTTTTAGCAAAGCGTCTCCAGGTAATGTTAGGTAACCTCAGCAAGCCCTTTGAGGCACATAACCTCACAGTGTTTCAGTTAATTATGCATCTTAACATTTAGCACAGATAAAAATTTGCTGTTATGGGTTAGCTGAAATTCAGTGACCCACCATGTTCAGGAAACAATGATTTACAGAAATCATATAGTCAGCCTTTTCCTGGCTATCTGGCTAGAGGTAGTAGAAGGGAAGCATGTCTAGCTTGTGCTCTCACACAGCCGTCTTTGTATGTCTGCCTGAGCCGTAGCCTTCCAGGGGAGGAGCAAGCTTGGTATCTCAGTCCTGTGCTCTTCATAAGCTCATTAAAGGTTACAACTCAGCTGAGGTCTTCTGTAATCCCCAGGTGAACTGGGAGATAAATGAGATATATAAGTTTGCAAAAGCCACAGAGTTAAGGAACTTTTCTGGGATAGTGACAGACTTCACTTAACACCTTGGAGACATAGTAAAGTAAGTTAAACAGAGTATCAAGAATGTCTCACATAGTTTTCTCTACTGTTGAGGACCCCACTCCCAGATAACAGGGTAATATAAGCTAAGTACTTAAGTCAGCATTCTTGGCTGCTAAAGTAAAAATCTAGTAATAGTGCCCATTACACGTATTTTATGCTTTCAGATTTTTTTTTTGTTAAAGTATAGTTAAAATATAAAGTTAAAAGTATATATCCCAATAGCAATGGGCAATCTGCATCATAAAGTAATGCACCATTGAACATATCTAAATGTGGAGAAAAAAATTAAAAAATGCTAAGAGGTTTCTGAAAATGAAATTGATATGATGGGTTTAATAAGTGTCCTAATCCGAATAAAATGTTAATGAACATTCCCTAATAAAGTAAGAGAGAGTGCAAAGGGTTTTTTTGATCCAAATGACTCGCATATCCTTTAGGTGCCTGTTTGCGTGATGCTCACTAGCTTTTGTCCAGCATACAATTATGAATACAACTACCTACAATAATGGGAGCTGGAAAGAAACAGTTCCATGTCTGATTAAAAAAAACTGCTGCAGAAGCTGTTCCTGCTAAAACAGTTCCTGGGTAGCGAAGGCTGTTTTTCATAGTTAAGTGTGTTCATTAGTGTGCATAAGGAACAGCTAAATGCATCCAATTATATTGTTGAGGGGCTAACTTTCTGTGACGGGACTAATGTGGTGCTTGACCAAGAATTGATTTACTTCAGGTTCTCTTCAGGCTTCAAAAAAATGAAGTAAAAAGTACTAGAAGATGACTCTTATAGCAACAGTTGGTAGCTTTTCACTGAAGTTTAAAGAAATTACACTTGACCGATCAATGGCTAGAGAATCCCAGAACTTTTCAAGTAGGCATTAAAAACAAATGCTGCCACTACTTTTGGCTTTACCAGAGTAAGTCTGTAGTAACATTATTAAAGTTACTGCTTAGGAAGTGTAAACAAATACATCAGTTTTGGAGTATGCTTTTCCACTGTGCTGAATAGTTCTCTAAAACCACTGGAATTACATGGTCCCAGATGTCTAGCTTGCTTCAAGGAAAAAGTTCAAAAATTGTCTTTTACTTTGTAGTTATCAGGAGATCCTGCCATGTCTGCCAAAGTATGTGAATCTTACTCAAACTTATTTTTCTATTTTGTTCCCTTTTCTGTACATACCTGATGGGAATAAAGTACACTCATCTCAAAGGTCATCTTAAAACGACCTTTGGAAAAGTGTAAGATGCTCTTGTTTCTTTGGTATGATGTAATTAGGTTAAGTTTTAGTCCTGAATGAAGATACTGGAGAGCCAGGTGGTATCACAGTTGTTTGCATTATTCTTTTACTTTCTTGATGGTTTACTTTCTTGATTAGGAAATACAGTGTCGAGTGTCTCCCCTGGGAGCTTCAGACAGAAAGTGCTCTGACAGAAAAATACACTGAATCCTGTAGTTGGTTGTTTTTTGCACAGGTAAAAATGTGTGGAGAGATGAATCACTAGAGTAGCTGATGATTTTTTTTTTTTTTTAAACTTGTACACAAGGCAGGTTTTCTGGCTTTTTTTAAAAGCAGCTTATTCAGCTGTAAAGATTTGGGGTTGCTGTTTAATTAGCTGTTTAGAATTGTACATTTTGCATAATCACTATTTGACTAGACTCTGAAAAAAGGAAGTTCAGTCTATTCGTTACTCAACTAAAACAATCTAAAAGGCGAATCATACTTTCCGATTTCTCTTCATTGCGCTGAAGTTTTGAGGTAGCTAATTCTTCCAAGGAAAGACACTGTGACTTCTGCTTGATCAGTTGTTATTATTTCAGTCTTGTGCATAGTCTTGTCTTTCAAGTAGAATTTCCCGTAGGTGGAAGTCAATATATTCCAAGATACTGGGACGTGAATAGTTTATTTGACTTGGGAGTGGTGGAAACAGTAAGCTGCTCTGCAGTGTTAAGTACAAAAAATCAAAATGCAAACTGATACATGAGTGTGTACATGAGCTTTTCATATCCAAGATTTTCCCATATATATATATATATATATCTCCACACACACGCACACAAGTTTATGTGTATTTATGTACACAAAAACCTCTTTAAAATGTTTTGTACTGGTTACTTTTCACACCGTAGTAGGATCTGAGAATGCTTGTCAAAGTTCTTATTCTATCATACTAGAACAGAAAATGAATAATATTTTTCCAAGAAGTTTTAAATGCGTACATATCTTTTGTAACTGATAGGATAGCTAGCTTTGTATTATCAGCATTTCTCCTGCGTTCCCAGGGGCTCTGAAATGTGCAATTAAGATTGTCAGGACAGATCTTGCAGTCCATTCTGAAATCCTCTGTCAGATTACATTTGAAAGAAGAACCTTCGTAACTATAAATGCTGACCAAAACGTGCTGGGGTGTGAGACAGGCTTTTCCAAGAGACATCCTAGCAGAGCCCTTTTGTCGTCCTTGCACCTGGAGTCCCTCTCCGTGCTTTCCTCTCCTCCCCATCTCTCTTTGTCCTTACACTTCCAGAATCATCCAGCGCCTCCTGCTCGGCCCTTGCCCACTCCCAGATGGGCAGCAGTAGCGGGATTTGGGCCTGACTGCCCTCTGCTTCGCTCTTGGCAGGGTTTAGGGTACTGGCGCTTGCTGAAGACATGGACCAAGTTGGGATGTAGGGGTGGTACTGGGGCACCGGCACTTCCAGGTAGGTGCTCATAAAGTTTGCAGCAGTATTCCTGAATTCCTGTTTTGACTGCTGTCTATAGATATTGATGAAAAGCTCCTTTCATGACAAAGGCAGGAAGCTTTTAACATGAAAACGGTCAAACTGTTGTCACAATTCAAAGCAAATATGAGGCCTGGATAGAAACACAATATAAACATTCCCAGGAGAGCTTCTTGAGACTTGTTATGCAGAGCAAAGTTGGCAGTGTCCCATTTGCAGCACTAAAAATCAAATGTTTTTTTTGTTTGTTGTTTTTACAATATTTAAGTGGCATTTTGTTTGTTCTAAGAATCAGTTGCTGACGTACAAGACTTCTGTCCACTGATTCACATCAGATGAGCACTCTTTCTGTAGTCACAAGTGTCTGCTCGGCAGACTTGTTTTTGCAATTGAAAAATCAATAATTCATTCATAGCCAAGATAAAGAGCTCAAGCTCATTACGAGATTACCACCACTGTGAAGACTTTCAGTTGTATTCATCCTAAAATTGGAGGAGACTAAGAGTGTTTGCTACTTATAATTTGGTCTACTACCTATTTTCATTTTTTCTAAGGTGCCTATCACTGGGCTATCTAAGTAACAATAAACTAGTCACTCAAGTGTTATACTAAATATTGCTTTCAAGATAACTTAGTATAATGAAAACGAAACTTGTTTTGACTATGATAAAAATGTTTGTTCAATAATTTCTACCGTAATTCCCCAGTGAACAAGCAGCCCTTGAGTTCATGAAGAAAAGTAATTTCATTAATTGTTATTAAATAACATCTTGCACCTGAAAAATACAAATCGCTATCTAACTGATTACATTAAATTATCTGCAAGAGGAATCCCTCTAGGGGAGGGAATGTACAAAAGCCCAGAATAAAATTAGCCGATGTATAAGATTAAAGGGAAAGCAATCAATTTTTAATTAGATTACAAATGAGCAAGTTTCCATACTTGCAATATATTGTAGAAACAATGGAAATAGGTCAAAATTGACAAGCATTTGTGTATTTTATCATTTACTTAAGAACTTTTTACTTGTTGCTGCTACCATGGTAGTTACTGTCTCTTAAATCATAAGAAGTCTGTAGTCATCCATAGCATTTGGTTCTTTGCCCGAGTGTATGGCTAAGAGGCTATCAGAAAAATAATCCTTGTTAGCTCCTGCTGTGGTGAACCTATTGAGCTGTGACAGACCACAGTTTTAGGCCTGATATTTTCTGCAGCCTGTTACTCTGACTGCATAGTCATCAGCAATAACCGGGCTGTGTTTCCATTTAAAATTTCTTCAGAGTCAAATCTGATCCTCCTCTTCTCCTTCTTGCCTGACACACAGATTACTGCTGTGGCTGCTCCCCCGTTGGTGTGGCTGTGCTCTAACCCAGCCTCCTGAAATGATCCAATTAAAAAGACTGCTGAAAAGGTGTTTTGTTTTTGTTTTTAATAAATTGGCATTTCACAGAGCGAGCGCGCTGTGTAGCTCTGGCTTGGTTTGCCTGGGCTCAGCACAGTTGTGCTAAAGGCATCTTCAACATTGCTCTGATCGTAGCTCACTGCATGGCTCATGGGAAGGCTTAGGTCCAACCTGCAATGTGTGGGGTCCAAAAGGGACCAGGAGAAATGCTGATATTATAGCTCTTTATGTGTCAAGAAACACTGTACAGGGCAAATCTCTGGCAGTATCACCACAGAGCTGTCACATTAATTTAATCAATCATTGTGTTTCCCCTCTTAGTTCACAAACTTGCAACAGGAGCAGAAGTTTTAAAACTCTTCAACAATGGGTAGCATTTGATTGCTTTTTAATATACTGCAGTTGCTTCTCTCCTGACACATTACACAGTCTGAGCTTCTCAAAAAATAATATAAACAGAAAGTATAAAAAGGAATGCACAGAACAGGAAAAAGTTAACAAAGACCTTTTCTTTATATCAGAACAGGTTGGAATGCCCTGAGTCTGGAGCCCTTCTGGTGTCTCAGAAGGAGGACTCGAGGTCAGGGCTAGTTCTAGGACATCACTATGTGAGGATAAAGTAGATGCCTCCATAGCAGGTGAGCTGTTGTGGAAGTAGCTGTGGAATCTCTTCCAGGCTTCAGTGATTTGCCTGTGCTTTTGACAATGAGTAAGTCTATTTTGCAAACGTTACTTCCCGCCCCCCTCCCCTTAACAATTGGTGAACAGTTTATTATGAATTCTTGACATGTTGCCTTAGAAGTTGCATGCACTTTGGACCTTTAACTTCCGTGGATTTTTTATTTTGTGTTCTAGTCAGTTTGTATATAAAGAAATACCTCCGTATTTCAAACATTTTCTAAATTCTAGTTCAAAAAAACCTTTTGGTACATGTTAAGTACTCCCATTTGAAGCTCATTTCCCCCACGACTTCCAGTGTGAGGAAAACTTGGCTGCTCAAACATTCACAAAGTGAACACAAAGTAATTATAAATATATTAAAAGTTCTTGGAGTTTGAGGTGACATTGATGCAAAATTGAGAGGAAATTCCGTGAGAAGGAATTAATCATGTTTCCTATAGGATTTTTCCCTCGTTGGAGACAATCTAGCCTTATTCTTTAAACAATCCCTCCTTATTCCTCCATTCGAGTAAACTTTTTAGTTTAGCTTTCTTTAGAACTTTCTCTAAAATGTAAGTAAAAATATTAGCTGGGAGGTTTCTGAGTTGCAGGGCTCCAGCTGCAGCACAGGAGCCTTCAGAAGAACACGGATCTGCAGCTAAGAATTAAGTGTAGTTCCTCAAAGAATCATTTCAGAAATGTGTGAGTAGAACTGCTCCGCAGAGTACCGAATCTTAGTCACTTGTGCTTCGGCTTTTGCAATAGCCACGTGAAAAAGAAAGGGTTATTTATTAAGAGCAGAACAGTTCCCTTTTAGTTCTGTAGCAATCATGTCTCTTTTTTTCCAGTCCATGGAAAGTGTTATCTCAGGCAGCTTTGTGCAGGAAGTTCTGTTTATCACTTCCTCACAGTTGCAGTTTGTCTAGGACTTAAATATATGATATCAGATTGCATCAAAATGTGGGCCTTTGTGTGCTTAACTCATCAAAGGAGTGGACCCTCAGGACTTGATATCACTTCACTGCATATGCAGTCATGTAGCAAAACAAAGTCTATCTAAACAGGACAGGACTATTTCTGTTGGTAGTGTAGCAAAGCTAGCAGAATTGGTGTAGTTTCAGGTATCTGCACTGTTTCACTTCTTCTTTTTAAATTTATCACTTTTGAAAAAAGTGACATGGTTTGCCTGTTTATACTATGTAAACTACGACAAAAACCAAAATATTACTTGTACAATCAGAAAAAACCAAAAAACCAAACCCAGCTGGGATTAACTTGGTGTGCACTGCTGTGGTGCCGGCTTATGTTACAAAAACACTCTAAAATTTTGAATCCATGTGTTTTCGGCTGGCTGTTGCTCCAGCAAATCTGAAATCGAAGATGGTTATCTAGACAACTCTGTGTCAAATAACAAGACTATAACAAATAACAACAACAGTTACTGTAGGAGGTTGGCTACAGCTTATGAACCGGCTCTCCCACCTTTGTGGTTATGTTTCTATTTTCTGTACCCTTGATAAAGGAGTTCCCTCTTCAGTATAGCAGGCTGCATTGCCAGATGTTAGTCTTTCTGGGCAGCCACAGGAAGCCTATTCAAACTGTGTAGCAATACTTCTGCTCTAAGCAACAGCTCTTCTACGCTGACTCTGGTTTTTAATACCACCCTCTCCCACGCCCCTCGCAGTATCTTACTTAACTGCATTGGCCCTTTTACTTAACACAAGTTGGTTTCGTGTTAGCTGATAAGTGTCCGGCCGTTGCATGGCCTGATACCCGCTTGCCAGTCTGGGAAGCTGCAGCTTCGGGTCCATTTCTGCTACTTCCCACATGCTTCTGGTGTGTGTTTTAACCACATGATAGTTACAAAACTGAGAATATGAAGTTAAGCTGGTATCCACCCTCAGATCCATGATGTAACATGCTTTCTGTTTACTAAAATCTGCTAGTACTATAAAAAGGAAAAAAAACCTTTAAATTACTCAGCAGTAAAAGACAAGTAAAAGTCTATTCTCTCTTGATGTCTCTTTTCTTACTTGTTAAAAAAAAAATGTTATGAATAGAACGTGGACAGAAACTGGTTGAGGGTTTTTTTTTTACTCTTTTCTCATTATTTTAACTGCTGCATGGGTTGATGAACATGATCAAGAGATTACTCCAAATCCTGTCAAGCAGCTGCTGGGGGACCCAGTCAGAGATGTGACCCGAACAGAGCCATCGCACCTAAAGGAAGGGGCCCCAGAGCCCAAACCTGTAGGGATGACTCGAGCTTCTGGCAGACCCTGGCAGGCTCTTTCCTGCCAATCCTTGAGACTGAGCTGGGAAATAATCCAGTTTTCTAACTCCACTGTTTTCCACTCTGCCTTGCTATGTCAAGGAAACCCTGAGAGGCACTTTATTGTGTCTTCCTGCCTTCAACTGCTGCCTCCGACCACTTTTTCCAAGGGAGGGGTGGTGTGGGCCCTAGCGATCACTCAGTGAAGCTAAGGAAAATTTTGAAAGGTGTAGGACATGCTGCTCTGTGCTGTAATTTTGAGCATTGTCAGTCCTTTGTGAGGAACAAACTCTCACTGCTGGCCAGAAAACAGGAAAGCGCTTAAAACCAAGGATTTTTTTAAAAGAAGCTGAACTTTCCTCCCCTTCTCTTTCAGTTTGATTATATAGCAAAAGTGAAAGTCAGAATCCCACCTCAAAAAGTGTCCTGCTGCTCCAAAATAGTTTTACTTTGAAAATAACAATACTTTGCAGGAAGCAAATACACGCTGTTGCCTTGTGAAGAATGCTTCCATTTTCACTGTGGGGGGAAAAAACCCTGCTTTTGTTAGTCAATATGGATAATCAGTGCTGTGAATCAAGTTTACAGGTACTAATCAGCCATACAGCTTTTTGCATGTACACATTGGCACAGTGAAAACTGGAAGCTTTGTGTAGTTCTGCTTTGTGGAACCTCACACCACCTTAAAACTGCACTCCACAACTCAACTGCCCTTTTTTGGGGGAGCAGGGACATGACAACGAGGTGTTGGCAGTTACTGTCTTGACAATGTTGATCTCCTCTTGATGTTTGTAATTATAGATGTTGTTGTCTGTATTGATTAATGCAGTAATTTTTGGTTTTGTATTTATAAAGTCTTAAATTTTCAAGTAGGTGATGGTACCCTATGTGTCACTGAGGATGTCTAGAGGGTCCACCTCTCCTGACAGTCTACGGCTTGTGGACTCTAGTGGGCATGAAAGGTCTAATCAACTGAATTACTAGATTCACTTTTCCAATTAAGGTGATGCTTTTAAATAGAATTCCTTCTGTTTTGTTTTGGGTGGGGGGTTTTGTGTTGGTTTTTTTTTTTCTCTTCTTTGGTCCTTATTTAGGGCCCTTGTGTCTCTGCTCAGAAAAGCATGTAAGATGGTGTCAACTTTAAAGTTCTGCTTAAATCCAGCCAAAGTCAACCAGGATGAAGAAGCACCAGCTTAATGATTTTTTGGCTTGGGGCTGCTGTAGGACTCCCAGGGATGCTAATGCATGTTAATTTAAACTTCTTATCACCACACTAGCAAGACCATTCACACATTTTCCAGAGACACCACAGGATTTAGGCTGTTGTTCTAATTGCTATTGTTCAGACTGCTAGCTATTATATTTACCACAAGCTGTTTTCATCTTGTTGGGACCCTGGCGCTAAACTGAAAAACACCACCTATCTTAGCAATTTGTTGCCTTCTGGAAGCTGAAGCAATTACACTGTAGTATGCAGACAAGCTTCTATACAATGTGTGTAAATTTTTGGCTGTGGTTCCAATAGATGGTTTTAGGGAACCTTGTACCTGATTAGAAATGCAGGTCTCTATGACATAAAGCATAGCACACAGTCTTTCTGTAATTTTTTTTGGTTTTTGGGGTTTTTTTGGTTTTTTTTTAAAGGTTAAACATAGTTGATTAACCAAGATGTATGTGATCATAAATTTTCATGCCTGATCAGGTCTGAACTTATCATACAAGATAGTCCAATAGTGTTTCAGACACACAGTTTGTGTGTGTTTAGCATCAATGACTGTCAGAGACGGGTTTCTCTATCCCATAGAAGTTTTAGCTGCTCAGAAGACCACAACATTGGTACAGTCATGATGGTACCAGTCTGGAAAAATACTCCAAGCAAGTAAGAGCAAAGGAGAGAGGCCCTTCTTCCTCTCAGTCCAAAAGAAATGGCTACCTTAATCTGTGACCAAATTTTCCTCATTTAATGTCGTTTGGTGTTAGATTAGCTTTGCTGTGGCAGCTATCTGTTGCTGAAAAGCACAGTCCCACTTCTCTCTGTGCCATAGTTTCCTGCCCCTTTTCTTGCCCCAGGAGCAGTGGTTGTCTGACCTGGCAGGCAGCCTGTTAAGAGAGAGCCAAAACAGAAGAAAACTAATTCTATCAAGAAAACCAATTTATTTTCTGCCACCCTCATTCTTTGATCCAGTCTGGGGAGAGGTCAGGAAACTTGTATCCTGGGCAGCAGGTCCAACCTTTTGGGCAACAATCTTCCATCAGACTCTGTTCAGCAGTAAGTTAAGACTTAACCTCAAATGTCTGACTTTCTAAATTGCTTTCTTTTTCATATTTTTAGGTACAGTTATTAACCCATTTTAAAAAGGAAATTCAGATCACAAGTCATAGACTTTTATTTAGAGATTGATTTGCTTTGGAAAAAAATTTCTAAGATTTGTCCTCAACTTAAACCAAGTTTGAGGTTGAAAAAAAAGTTCGGTTATGCTTGCATTTGTTTCATTTTTCACATTCTTCTCCACTTCCTTCTTCTGCTGGAATACTTCCGGCCCCATCAGAACCTGGAAGTACCAGAAATAAATCAGAGGCACCTATTTTTGCAAAGCATGGGTCTTCTTGTGGTGAAGGTCCTGGGCTGGGATTTTGGAAATCTGGATTCAATTTTCTGCTTTCTCATTTGCAGTTTAATGTCAGGTAAGTTATTTAGTAAAATCAGTCTATGTTTCAGATTCCCGTCTGTGAAACAGCTGATATCTCCTTACCTCAAAGGAGCATAATAAGTTCATTCATGGTTCTGCGATGCTCTGATGCTATGGTGCTCGGAGCCATTTGCAAGCACAGAGAGGCTCTTTTAGAACAACAACAAAATGCTGTCAAGTTTAAATAAACATAGGATTTGTTTTTGTTTCCCAAATCATTATTTTTATCTTGTTTTTACCTGCTGGAGAACAAGCTGTTGTGTTTGTTTCTGGAGACATATATTATTCCACTCCTAGGCAGCTCTGTGTGTGTCTGTTGTGGCAGTGTCACTCCCAGCCAGCTAACCTGGAATGGGATGTGCTAGACAGCCCATCTTCAGTGGGGGTCCTATAAGGAGTTACTAAAGACGTACTATTTTCAGTAAGGCATTCATAAAATGGGCTTTTTCTATCAAGACCTAATGGTTAGCAAACCTTGAGCAATAAGCATAGTCATGCTTTTATCTAGCAGTGTGACTTACTGGGCAGTGCATGTATATACTATATGTCTGGCTCCATATTTAAGCAGGGAAGGAAGGATTTGACCCTAAGCTTAGGGATCCTGGCTCTGTAGATCAACTTAGTATCTCACATACTCACTTCCTGATGACCCACTCTGACTCTTCTGCACGTCCAGAACTGTATTCCCAGATGCACAAGAGGATGGTGCATTTGAAAGATGGGACATAAATGACTTTATCTGAAGGCTAGCCACAGGTCTAATCAACCCTGGCTCCAGTTAATGACCTGAACACTATACTTTTTAGGCTGGGGAATGGTGAATCAATTCACTTGCCAGTTTTAATGAAGGATTTTTGCTCTCTAGATCCTTTATTTACAAAAATTAATAGAATAAGTGTAGCACAGAGCCAGGTGTTGACAAGGATTCTTCAATGCTACAAGAATCCTTAGTTATTACATTAAGACCTGTCCTGGTTTCAGCTGGGATAGAGTTAACTGTCTTCCTAGTAGCTGGTACAGTGCTATGTTTTGAGTTCAGTATGCGAAGAATGTTGATAACACTGATGTCTTCAGTTGTTGCTCAGTAGTGTTTAGACTAATGTCAAGGATTTTTCAGCTTCTCATGCCCAGCCAGCAAGAAAGCTGGAGGGGCACAAGAAGTTGGCACAGGACACAGCCAGGGCACCTGACCCAAACTGGCCAACGGGGTATTCCATACCATGTGACGTCCCATCTAGTATAGGAACGGGGAAGTGGGGGCAGGGATTCGCCGCTCGGGGACTGGCTGGGTGTCGGTCTGCGGGTGGTGAGCAATTGCACTGCGCATCATTTGTACATTCCAATTCTTTCATTATTGCTGTTGTCATTTTATTAGTGTTATCATTATCATTATTAGTTTCTTCTTTTCTGTTCTATTAAACCGTTCTTATCTCAACCCATGGGTTTTGCTTCTTTTCCCGATTTTCTCCCCCATCCCACTGGGTGGGGGGGAGTGAGTGAGCAGCTGCGTGGTGCTTAGTTGCTGGCTGGGGTTAAACCACGACAAGACCACATCAAGTCCCATGGTCCTTCTTCAGTCAAAAGATATTAGGAGGCAATGATGTAGCTTACCATATCATTGTAGATAGTAGATATGAATAACAAATTATTAACACGTTACCCCTTTTCATGACTTAGCACTTTGAATATGCTGCAAGATTTCATGAGTCAAATTTTTGAAGGGGCTAAATAAGTACAAAAATTAGAATATTTAATCCTGGATTCAGCATATGCGCCATTAGTTAGAAATTCAAACCATACGAACAAAACTATTTGCAGCAAACTACTTGGCAAAATACATTGCAAAATAAAGCCTTACAAGTAATTAGATTCTCAGGAAGAATTTCATCACAGCTGCCTCAGCAGCTGTCAGATGCCAGCTCAAAAAAGACAAGTATTAAAGTTTATTAAAACATTACTAAGTAATGGTTTACATATTGGCTTCTCCATTGTGCTTAACAGGAACCCAGACTTTTAAAATTATTCCCAAGCAAATGACTAAGCTCTTTATCAAGTAGCTGCTGTACTTACTGAAAGATAGTAATTTCTTTGCCATTACACGAGTAAGCTGTCTTTTGAATCATAGCTATATACCTATGTAATATATTACCATGATACAGATACTATGCTATTCTATTTTTAATTTTTCATAGTATTCTCTGCTTTTATATTAAGTATTTTTTGAAAAGACTGTCTACAATCAGAAAGAACATCTGTATGCACACATGAGTTTAGATAGAAAGACTGAAGTTGAACTCAAAGGCATTTTCATTGCAGTTATGCTCTAAGGATGAATGAAAGATTACTTAGAACTTGAAGCCAACCGCACATCCAAAATTAAGTATTTTTTGTTACAGATGTAAAACCTGGAAACAGGAACTGTTGCTAGCTGCTTCAGAAGTACTAAGAAATCCAGAAGCTGAGTAAGTTGGAGTAAGAAGATGTAGCTTTCAGTGCTTGTCACATTTATCGTTCTTAGATGAATGTTTGCCAAAGGCAGGTATGGTTATTAGTTACCATGGTGTTATGACATTGTATATAATGGACACAAGACTTTTGAAAACATATGCAAGCTGGTTTTCGGTATGATTGGATTTGTTACGTAGGCACAGTTTTCTGAATAATTGCATTCGATTAATGAAGTAGTGGATGAAGTTCTAAGATTGGATTCAATATTGAATATAAACCAACTTTAAGGAGTTCAAAGTTAGTTGCACAGTTTTAAAGAGCTTGACAGTAGTCCTTATTGAATAAGTTCATGTCTTTTAAGTCCTTGCCTGGTAAACTGTGTAGTTGATTTAGATAGGCCAGTTCTGTTTTAAAGGACTGCTAGAAAGAAGGAGACCTATATCTGTATGTTTGTGTAGAATCTGATTTATGACAATGCGGAGGTTTATGATGAACAAGAGTTTCTTTGGGTAACATACAGATGTTCTTCACACCAATCACTGTTTCAAAATCTTCTTGTAAAGCTGTTTTGAGGGATTGGGATGGGAGGTTGGTTTGGTTTTTGAGGGTTCTTCACACATTGGAGTAGATGTCTCTACTTTCAGCTTGTGAGTAGGACGCTTCTGAGTCTATAAAAGCCAGGACTCTGCTAAACATTCCCTTCTTTACAGTCTGTCTAGACCTATACAAATTGGGAGTGTCTAGTGACCTCTTAGCACTTTAACAACTGGTGGCTGAATGTATGGGTATAGGCCTTGGTTAACTGCATAAATGCCATAGGGAGAGACAACTCACGATCCTTAACTCTGAATTCTTGGCACTAGTCAATGAGTGATTGACTTTTAAATTAACCAACAAGTGCAATGAGGAATATCTCACCACGTCTGCTGTACTGTGCCATTAGCAGAAGGTAAATACAAGTGCACTATCCAGAATGATGTAACTGTCTTTTGCTATGCTTCATTATATTCAGTGTAGGACTTTCTTTTTTTTCCCTCCAGCTGTGAGATACCAGCTGTGTCCCCTTGCACAACTGTGCTCAGGTATGACATCAAAATAATCTAATTAAAATATGCTCATGGGTTACCTGTAAGGGACTTCAGCAGAGTGGAATAGTTCTGGTCTTGTCTAAAAGATGTCAGCTCTATGTACATACCCTAGCCTGCTTGTTAAACTTCACTGCCTTCTAACCTGTAGAGAGTTGAACATCTTCATTTTTAATGACAGCATTTTAATTTAAAATGCTTTAATGCATTTGAAAACATGTATAAACTTTCATTTTTGGAGTTTGCGATTCATGATTCCATACACTGTGATATTTAGGGGAGGAAGAATTATGAAAACTCCATGTGCAGTAAGAATGATTTGATGAATCCTGAAAAATATGGGATCTGTTGGTGTGACTTCATTGTTGCATGAATCATTGCTAGGACATCACTGATTCAGGCATCATAAAACTAGGTAGAACAACTTCTAATTTTTTTGAAGAATTGTTATCCAAAAAAGGCAGTTAAAATAGGTGAAGAATGGTATTCGATACCAGTTATATTACTAATGCAATCTGAATGTTTTATCTTGAAATTATTTCTATATTTGCAAAATGCCCTGGATGAATTTTAACAATCGTTCACTGGTTTTCAGAAATGTCACTATGTTGTTTTGGCACAGAAGACCACAGCTACAGTCTAATATAGTTGGGGTTCTCACAAGGGAACATAGAGGGAGTGGAGATGAGAAAAATGACATTTCTACTTTCTTAACCAGGCATTTCTGAATTTGACGAAGTGCTCCTACGTTGCCCTCCTAAGAAATTTAAGAATTAACATTACAAGAATTAACCGGAACAGGCCAGTGGCCTACAAATGTGAATTCCACTGTCTCAGAATCTGTAAGTTAAAATAAGGGAGAAGCAGATGAGATAATTTTCTGAAAGAAGGGACAGATGATGAGTACGTATCTTTGCATTTGGTGTCCTAATAACATTGATGAATTTGCATGTTAACTTTTGGGAACATCAGATGTGAGAAGGCACACTTCTAAGGCACCAAGAAGTCATTTAGCAGCTTTCTGGCAATCACACAAAATCAGAAGGCATTACGTCATTGTTCCTCATGATAGAAATCAGAAGTGACCAAAAATTCATTTTTTTTCAGTATGAAAAACAAGAACTTGTCCTTATGTACAAAATGAGGACTTCTAGGAAGAGAGCCAGCAGGGAGATCGCTTTATTGCGGAGTCCTTCAGCCTGGGAAAACCACACAATCCCCAAATCCAGCTCTGAGGCACCCCCTGCCCAGGCCACAGCAATGTGTGTCATGGGTGGCCACTTTGGAGGTTTGGCTTCCCCACTGAGCAAGGAGGGGGCTGCGCTTCTGCTGCTGATTCCCTTTCCTGCCCCTGCCTTACAGGTGTCTCTCACAGTTGGATGGGGGGATTTTAAATGTTGTTGGGCAAATCTTTTCTTTCTTTGCGTGGCTGGACTCTGCAATGTTTTTCGAGGGATGAGAGCCTGGTTACTTTGTGCTGGGACCCTGGGAATACTGTTATACAGTGGGAGATTGTCTAGTCACGTGGGTGGGAGCTGTGCTGTGCCATTTGCCCACAGAGCCACAGAAAAGGTCCCAACCTGGATTAGTTCCCTAGCATAAGTGCAGCCTCTGATGCCTTACAGAATTAGAAGTCAGCTGTACCCTGACAGTGAGGGATGCCAAAGATGCAAAAATCCGGTTCCATAATTCACTAGCTGAAACCAGCAAATGTTAAAACGGCACCATCTGTGTCTCCCCCGCAACTGTATACCTATCTAAATGGAAAGTTTGTGCTGGGAATGCCCAGGTATGGTACTTTCATCCTGCAAACGGTGCTGCAATGACCCCTGTAGCTAAGGAAGGAGAATTGAAAGGCTCAGTAAAAAGTGCTTCTGAGACTATCTCAAAGATGTTGACTGCCTATGGCATGGGACTTTAAAAGACTCCAACAATAAGCAGCTCTGTGTTGTACTCAACTATTTAAAGTGATCTTAAAACGCTTGCTATCTTGCAACCAGTAAGAATGATGAAGTAACGGGCAGGGAGCCTGGGTCCCTTATTTTTCTGAAAGTTTTGGAATTGTTTGGGCTCTGACAAAGCAAATCCCTTTGTGAATTATGAGCATTCTTTAAGTCTGCTTGAAGGGGCTCATCCTAAAACTGAGAGGTAATCCTGCCTCTAGCTGTCTGCTAAGGTTTGCTTCAGTCCAGTCGCAAAAAAAAAACCCACAACAACAAAAACCAAAAAAGAGTTTCTCAAATATTAAAAAAAAAAACCAAAATGTTCAAATTACTTTTTTAAACACTAAACTGGCTGGATTTGAACCAGCTACATAGTGGCCAAGGGATTTTTTTTTTCTTTCTCATTTTTAATCCCATTGATGCTCAAGTATTTTAAGCAGTATTGGTTAATGTCTTCTTTCTTATTAGAACATTAAGTAGTAATTTCCTTTCCTTTTCCCCTTCTTAACCTCATGCTTTATACTTACTGAGAACAGCAGGTAACAAGGCAAGCCTGGCATCTGACCAAAAAGGTTTTTTAGCTAGGGATTCACTAGTATGTATAAAAATAGCTAACCTTGTTTAAAGGCACTTCTTACAACAAGAAAGGGGTTCAATTACCATATCTCATTTAAAGTGAAGATTAAACAACTTTACCAGGACAGTGCACTAATCCCATGATCCTATTTATGTCGAAATGTAGTGCTATTGGCAATAAACAGCAATTTGAGAAGTCATAACCCAAGAAAATAATTGTCAAGTGACTTTAGAGCTCCCTATAAATTTCCTCTTCATGACTTCGGCAGTAGTGTTCAACAACAGAGTTAAATATTTGTATTAGGTGCTCCTGCCTTTAACAGACTAATTAAAAAGATCGAATTCTTTGATTCTATCTCAAATCATTTTAGTTCTAATCTCTCTCAGGCAAAGGCAGCTCTATAAATTGAGCTAAATGTATTTTTTTTCTGAATAGAGACTTTACAGTGTAGCAATAAATTCAAGCACTGGGAAAGTAAATGCAACTGAAGTACCCTTAATGATGCTATTGTGTAGTTGTTATGGTTATAATCCCATTACACAAACCTTTACCTTGAAGGCTATAAATTCTTTGAGAAATTATTCTAATGGGAAGGGGCATTACTTAATGCATTGTGTTTAAATATAACAAAGACGGGGATGATTTAAGTTTGAAAAACCAAGTCACACAAACTGAAGTAGTAATAATGGAGGGAGATTAAATTTTTGCCTATTTGTATTTCCTAAGAAACCACCCAATAGAACCGTCCCCGGGGGTACTTATTATTTGCATCACAGGCATGCCTGGAACTTGCATTAAGGATCAGGACCCCATTCTGCTTTACACCTGCAAACTTAAAAAACAGTACCTGAATCAAGAATTGTCAGTCTAAAAACCTGACCTAAAGCCCAGTGAAGTCAATGGGAGGCTTTCCATTGATTTTAATTATTTGGTTCAGGAGCTAAGTAAGTATTTCTAAGACAAAAATCAATATTGTCCCACAGTGGTAATGTTTTCATGTGCTTCTATTGATCCTTTCGTCATAGATTACAGGATACCTTGGCACTGTCAACACACGAGGTTTTAACAAACTGATTTGATTTATTAACACCGTTTGATTAACATCTGCAGTAGCAAGTATTTATCAAATGTCAGCAAACAAAAGTTCAGCAGAAGGATCACCACAAAAAATGACTTGTTGCACAATGTGAGCTGAACTTCAATAGGAACAGGCTTTCCTTAAAAGCAGTTTATGTCAGAGCCCTAAAAGATATAGGTGCTCAGCATAAGATGGGTATTCAGAAACTTGGGTTTTTTTAACCAGCTACATCATCAGGTCTAAGAAAAGTGCTTACCTCTCCTGGAGTACTTTAACTTACCTCCTTACATGATCATGGTGAAAAGAACACTGCCATGACAGTATAGTTATAAAAATTATGCCAAAATTCTCAAATCAAATTGAACTTGCTTAGTCTGTCAGTTATGCTTTATAGTTTAATAATCCACCTTTTTCTAAATAATTACAGTGAAACACATCATTCTGTTTCAGAAATACACTGCAATGCATTGCTGTGTTTATAGCATCTGACTTACAAATGCAAGTCCTGGGGCATTGTCAACAGGACTGCTTATGTCAGTAATATTTACAACGTGATTGTTCAGTTAACAGCCTTGTCATTTAGCTTTGCACTTTATAAACCAACTAATACCCTTCAGTCATTTCTTGAGAATGATTCTCAAACTTTGGGCCTCTAATTCAAGTTGATTTTTGTATGGTTATTTGAAAAATAAATAGTTCATAGAATTTAACAATTATATAGTAGTAGTTTAGTGATATACAGCTTTCCTACTACATGACCAAAAGCTACTATTTTAGGATGTCAAACTCCTCCACATGATATTGTTTCTCAGTTTACTAGCAGTCACTGGAAAAATCCCCAAGTTTAAAATACCATTTCCTCCCTTTGAAAGGATCTTTTTTTCCTGGAAGAATATTTGAAACCTTTCAGCATTTTCCCAATCCAAACCCAAAACTAGAAGTTATATCTGACATAAACTAGGATGGGTTACATTCATTCATATTTTCCAAACCAATGTAAAGATTAATTTGCTAATTGAATTTGTAGTCATTTATCACGTAACCCATTACAGTATGAATAGCTCTAACAGTTCAATCAATCATAACAAAAATGTCGATGCCATGTAAATCTTATCAGGATCGCTAAAATAATGGGACTTTTGTTTACAAGGTGTCGATTGGTTTTAGAAGCTTTGATAATGACCCCAGACAGTCAATAAATACAGAGACTTTTACATTGCCAGTAGGAGCCGAACTAAACTATCTAATCTTTTTAAAATGACAGACAACACAATGAACTCTGAACTTAATCCCCTCCAAACATTAAGGAGACAGTTTAGTGCTTAAAGTACTATTCAAACTCAAACCCTACATTTACAAAAAAAACCAAAATCATTAAGTGTCTGATTTAAACACACAGGAAAATTCAGAGTTAAGGCTGGTTTTCCTTCCCATTGTGCCTGGGCAGTGGTCTGTGGTGGGCTCCAAGTCTGTCGGTAGCTTGTCTTGGGCAAGGAAAACACCTGTGTGCCTTTTGAAAGCAAGTTTGTAGTCAAAGCATTAAAAAAAAAAAAAAAAAAGCTGAAGCTTTAATTGCCCTTAATTACTTCGTGTCTCTATTGAGCAAATTTTCCCCTAAGGTTTTAAAGAAAATGTGGGGCACAATGTTACATGCTACATTTCAGAATTTACACTGCTGGGCTTATAACCTCTGAAAATGACACATGGCCTTTGAGAAGAAAAGGGAACCGTAAATATAAAGCTTACGTTAGACTGAGAGATGGGAGAGAAGAGTGGCAGGCAATGGCTAACATACAAGTTTCTTGTGGGACAGCATCTCCAGGCATAATTAGTCACTGAGAAGATTAATCATGGAAGGCACATGTCTCCTTTACTTGAAATCTATGCAGCAAGCCAAGACCTGTTTTATAAAGTGACACCCACCACGGTTAAACATTTCTCTAATGGCTGATAATAGAGAGAAAAAAAAATATATTTGATAACTACCTAAAACTATAAAATATAAATATATAAAAATATATGAGTATATATATGTATTAAATCACCCTTTATTTCAGTTTGACAATTTTTTAAGCAAATAGGACTGTCTGACTGCAGGACTGTTTCTTCCACTAGTAATAAAGTAAGAGGAGAGAAAATAAAAATATCCTTAAGTTATCAATTCTTCTGAGTCAGATAACTGTTTGCTTTTCAACTTCAGAATCTCTATGTGCAGTGCAAATCTGAATCCTCACAGTACTGGTGAAGGTTCAGTATTACCTTGTTTTCTGTGGATTGCATCTTGCATGTCTCTTTTATTGGTTTGTCTTATAAATGTACCTCTCTGGCTAATAAATGGAGGAATTAATCCATTCTCATCTTTTCAATGCATCCCTCTTGCTGCCTAATGTAAAGCCTGACATGATAAATGCTTTGGTTTTATTCTTAACATGACCCAGATATCTTTATTGTCTTTCCTGGGTAATTGGAGATAAGTTGTGTTAGATCCCTGCATTTGTTATTAACTAATTCCACTGAACAGATAATATTTCCTGCAACCTTTTTGATGCCTCTCTATATCTCAGGTAGATTGCTGTATGTAAAGGGGAAAATACAATTTAAATCATAATTAGGACTTTAAATAATAGATTTTTAATTACCAAAATCTGTCTACATTGTTGAATGCAATTTGTTGTTTTGCAATTTTGTAACTTTTTTTGCTTAAGGTATCCTCACTGTCTTGGTAAGTTACAGTATTTGTATGTGAATGGTTTCAAATACTTTACGTTATTAACAACTGATTCTCAAATCAGGAGTCTCTGAGGTTCCCACTGTCTGTGTTTTGCCATAATTATTTAAGCTTGTCTTTCCTGCAGAAACTGGCCAGACTATAGTTACTTGTTGGTTGAGTTGTCACTCGGATGAGCTACATTATCAAGACAACCTAATCCTATAACGGATTGTTATTGAGAGATGTGATGTCCGTGTTCTCAGGATGAGATCAGCAGCAGAGGTGAGAGTGTGAGTATTTATTTGGCATCAATGTCTGATATTTTAAACAATTTTCTGAAGTCTGTATTTACGTGAACTGTACACAAGCTGTATCTTGATTTCAGGCTCCAGTTATGCTAATTAATTTTGCTGACGTATCACAGCACTTCAAGATGTTCTAATAAAAAATCTCAAAATGCTTTCTTTAGAATCTTTTTTTTATAAGTTTGACTGACAGGATTTTGATAATCAGTACTTCCTCTGGTGGTCATTTGTGGTAAAATTAGTGGAATTTCATGGCAATTTTCCTTTGCAATAGTACATTTCCATAGCTGCCTAATTAGTATTTCCTGGGTCAGAGAAGAGCTATATGTTTTAGAATGAAAAAAAGAAAGATGCTGAACCAGAACCCTGCCAGGTGCTGTGCTGAATTAAAATCCACAACTGCTAACTTACTTGGATTCTACTTTTTGCTTCTTAATTTCTTTGAAACCTTTATTAGTCATTCTAATAGATTGCTTCCTGAATCTGCCCCTTTTTAGTTACTATGCATTTAAGGACAAATAATGTAGAAATTCTTATAACAGGGAAGTCTGTGTTAAAGAGCTACAAAACTGGTCTTGAATAACATCTAACTGGTATACAGTTAGAGCAGAACCTACAACAAGTGCCTACAAGATATACTGCAGCATCTTTTACTCTCCTGGGCTCCCTGGTACGTGCTCTCTCTCCCATCCTCTTTTCTCCACCACGTGCTCCCAAACGCATTGTGTTTGGGCAGTCACATCACAGATCAAGTTATAACTAAGATTAGTTATAGGCATTTGTATTTTTTTGTCTATTTGTACCAGCGGTAGCAATAAAAGAGTTTAAGAAAGCTGAATGACCCCTGCTGACGTTGTGGGCAAAGCATCCTTGGCATGGGCCAGATAGCACAGGACTTGTGGGCTCATCACGTTCACCCGCTGTGGACTAGCTGTAATACAGTATATATGTAACGCAACACCACCAACCTCTCCACGCCCTGGCAGAGCAGCAGGGACCCGATGGCTTGGCTTGCTGTGCTGCTGTTGTAGCCATCTCGCTCGTAGGGCCAAGCTGCCACCGTGCCATGGTGCATGCCCTGGGAGCATGCTGGTGGGCTTGGGGCTGGCTTGGTGACATCCATGTCCTGGGGTGTTGGGTCTGTCCTGTTGTGTTGGGTCTGCCCATGGTGATTCAGTTTCAATTTTTGAAGCATTGAGCTCCCCTATAGTTTGTAACAGCCTCCCAGCATGGTGCTAGCCCCCAGTGTGACTCAGCTTTGGTGTCCATGGAGGTCCTGGTCTCCTGAATGGAAACCAAATGCTGCTTTCTGGAGGAAATCCCAGCCGTGCCACAACCAGTGAGCTTCCTACCAAGAAGGCAGATAAAGGCACAGACTTTTTTTCTTCCAAAAAGAACAGCAGTTACCATATCTTTAATTCCCAACTCCATAGCATTTTCACAAGAAATACTTGCCAGTTTTCCAATTTTTTAATTGATCAGACCCTTTCCTTACTTTGCCAGACTGCATGTGTATTTATAGCCATGTAACACTAAACCAGATCTGCCTTTGTTTTTGTGATTTATGTTTTTTTTCTTAAACAGGAAAGCATTCATTATCAAATGTTGTGAGAACAATACAGTAACTGGAGGTTATTTTATATGAAAATATTGTTGATTGTTCCTCCCCTAGAAATCTCTCTTGGCAGCTCACTTCCTGCCAAATGAATCAGCAAAAGCTGCTCATGAAAGCTGTTAATATATAATACAATCACCCAGCACCGCACTTGCTCCTTATCTATGAAGTCCTTTTGTGATCAATGATTCACATCACCTTTTGATTATAGTCTCTGAGCACAAACAGTTTCTTAATATAAATTAATGGCCTTGGAATTTCTAAATAAACATTCCCTTTTGTTTAGCATCATTTCCTATTTTCTTACCAAAACACAGTCTTATTGTAATTGTTCAGTTTTCACTGGAAAAAGTGTTTGTGGACTGGAACGTTCTCAAAAAACATGCGGTTCCTTTCAGAGCTATTAGTGTTGATTTACAAGGTCTAACCTGCTACGTTAATTGAATATAGCTAGGAAATACTACCAAAAAGTAGCTAGTACGGTGTGATACTGTAAGTAACAATTCCTGCATTCATTTACTGGAAAAAAGGTTTTCTCTTGAAGTATGGTACTATTTGGGTACTTTGGCAATGGTTGGGGTTTTTTTGATCTTTCAGAGTAATAAAACCCAGGTTATCTAAGCAGGAGATATTATCAAGATACTTCCTCTAAATTTTCTTATTGTTGTTAACACTGTTAAATAGTTAGGCATGGGCTTTTCAACGAAATTAATTCTGAAGATTTCCTCTGGCCAGGTCTGACTAGTAGGATAATTAAAATACCAACCGTCACGCAGTGGTAAGCTAATGTTAATTAACCCCTCTTGCAAACTTCAGTGAAGCATGAGTGGAGAATGTAGCAGAAGCATAAGCCTGATCTGCAGAGATCTGGTGCAAAATGCTACCTGATAATATTCCTTTTTTAAAGACAGAGTTATTTCACTTAAGTCAATTAGGTGGAGTCTAACTAAACTGAAATAATAAACTGAGAGACTGAAAATGCCCATGGAGACATTTAGTTTAATTAATTGTTAGCTAAAGTGATCCAAGCTTATATTCAGACAAGGGATTTCTTTTTTCTCCAAAGCACTTAAAGAATATAGGCCATGATAAAAATGATCAAACTTCTGAGTGGATTGTTCGTGGTGGTTTCAATTAAAGCGTTTTGGTTTGCAGTGAGGATAGGCTCAGAGCGGGCACGGTGTCAGTCACTGTGGTCCAGCTGACAGAGCATCTTGCCAAGCTGGGGTCACTTGGCCATTGCCAGTCAGATATCCATCATACACTTGTCCTAACCTCAAAAGTAATTTTAATTTCTGACTCGCTCATACCCCAAACTAGAACAGGGGCTGATTTTCTCAGGAAAATTCTCCTGGGTTACACAAGGAATTTAAATGCTGTGGCTAGCTAAGCTAGATGCTCTTAATGTGGGGAGAAAAAAAGCCCTTCAGTTCCAGAAAAGCAATGTCCTCCAGGGCAGCATCTGTAATACAGCTCCTCACTGCCTACAAGGAAGCAAAGCCCTCAGGTTCCTGGGGCACATCCTTGACTCAGGGTTTTAATTGATGCCTGCTCCTTAAAAGCGCTAGTAAGCAGAGAGAAAATGTTTTTATGCATCAGTGTTTTGTTCTGGAGAATGATAAAGAAGCTACTTTATATTGTCCTGCATTATTAAGTGCTGTCTCCTTCAAATTTGAAATTCAAATGCTGTGTTAAAATATAGCAGATGTATTTATTTAGTCTGAACTGTTAATTACTTTTTGTATGTGCCCAGAGCTGGGGCTGAGCATTATTTCATGGTCTGTATGTTGCAATGAAAATGAAATTGTAGTTGTTCCTCAATGAAACAAATATAAACGTGTATGATGAGAGTGATTCTCCTCTCATTCCTGCTGCTGTCAGACAGAAGTGCCTCTATTCAGCCAGTAGTCTTGATGGTTTTATTGACTTTTACAAAGATAACATCAGCACCAGCTGAGGATCTCTCCTGATATTTTTAGGCACTTGTAAGATGTCAATGAAATGTCAAAAGTAGTTAGTGATGTGCTGCCCTCCTAATGGGAGAGATGTGTGTTGTTTTGAGCAATTTACTATAAAAATAACAGGTGTAAATGTGCAATAGAATGTTATTTCCTCAGTATTTTGGTAAAGATTATGCGCACTGTCCAATTCTTAAATCCAGTGTAATTAAAACAAAAAGCAATGTATTTACGATTCAGGAAGCATTCACTTAAATGCTCTGAAAAAACAAAGTTATTTCCCTGCTGGTATGTAATATACTGGCAGTATGAAGTGATCAGGGAAGTCAGCAACCTTAAAAGAATATATTTTATCAGATGCTTGCTAAAGAGGTGTTTTAGTAGTAATGCACTGTAGAGGGACAGTAGCAATTCAGTTCTAGAACAGTCAGATTTTTAGTCATGGTAGTGCTTTGAGTGCTAAAACAATTCCTAACACATTTCCTTTGGCTTATGGTGTGTATGTGTGTATGTAATACCTGACAATAAATGCTATTTTTAAATACAAGTAACAATTTTATATGCAATAACCTAAACCACAGTTTGTCCTGCAAACCCTTATCATAATGAAGTGCATTTGGGACAATTAAAAAACATATTCATTTGCATCAAATGGCTGTGAATCATACACAGAGGCCTTCTACCTAATCTGGGAAAGGTTATTTTATAGTTTCTAAAAGTTAATATCAAATTTATTAATGCGTCCAAGAAATATTTAATCTGAAAAAGCAGTAGATTATAAAGATCAAAAGTATAAGAAGTAACCACTATACTTTTTATTAAAATTATTTTTAAACTCCTGTTTCATAAAAAATTGCATGTTTTTTCTCAAAAAATGAAAAGTTCCAAGAATAATTTTTTTGTGTATAATGAATGAAGCGGCCTAGAAAGGTACCGGAAGTCCCTTTCTATAGAGAAAAGATTGCCGTCTTCAGCGTGTTGCTGCCAACCCAAGCTGATACTCTCTAAGTAGTCCATTCAGCCCAGCCTATGTTGTACCTAGGTTATTACTGCATAGGTTACACTGAATTATTTGTTGCTGCATAGCTACTCTTGCTATATTTGCTTGGGCAAAGGTGCCTGATTCCTGGTGGCATAGCCTTGAGCACTATATTAGTCTGAGCTTCCTACTCCAAACTTTCAACGGTATATTTGAGAAAAATCATTTCGTCCTGATCCAGTGGGCCAGGCTGAGCTAGATGCGGCTGTACTGTTGATGGTGAGGTACAGGCAAGTGTATGTTGGTGGTTAGAGGTATTTGGGGGGGGTAGAGAAGAAGCAAGAAACAAGTTAGAGTTCCCTTCTTCCTCCTGGTAAATCTCTGATGGCAGTATTTGTCAAGAAGTTCAGGTGGTTATTCAGGTTACAGATTAAATAAAATTTCTTAAAGCACATCCGCACCAAGGCAAAAGACGGTAGTGGTAGTTCCAGCAGCTCCTTATCTGCCTGTCCCGCCCAAGAACCATTTGACAGGGTTGTTGCCACCATGCTTCATCCGAGAGGCAGGCAGAAATGGGTCTGGCCACCAAAAAAGAAGCAGGCACAAGGGGAACAGGAGCAGCCGGAGCAGGTTCTAGGGAGAATGAGCTGGTTTACAAGGGTCCAGTTTGGGGATGAGCCCAGGAAAGGAGGCAGCACCAGAGCAGGAGATGCCAGAGAAATGACTAATACCATTGTTGTCCTTGTGGAGGGATGTAAAGAGGAGATATCTGGGCAATGACCAATGAAGTAATTTGTTATGGATGGCATTGCCTGTGAAAATTATCTATAGTAATTCCATTTGAGGGTGGACATTTTCCCCCTTCCCTCTTTTCCATGAATCGTCAAAATGGATTCCAATCCAACTGGGAAAGAAAATTAAACAAACCTCTGGTGACTTGATGCTGCTAATCTGCACTGGTAATTTAAAAGAAAAAGTAATCTACACTGGAATTACATACCCAGTAGGGGTGACTCTATACTACAGCACATGCTACTCTCTTTGTAATTGTCATGTGGCTAAAAAGTATTTTTAAAGCATTAACACAGGCAGGCTAGATTTAAACCAGCAGTTCTTGGCCCTCTGGTATCCCTTTGGGGTTGGGGAAGAGTAGGAATTAGCGGAGGAAAGGGAGAAAGCATGGGCGGAAGTGGTTTTGCTCGAAATAAGCCTCTGCATCTTGCTTCACGATCTTTGATATTTGCCTCAATTTCCCCTCTTATTCTATACAGACTTGTGAACCATTTTTACACCTTCAGCAAGAAATAGGTGCTTTGGCATATTTTTTCGAAGAAAAATCTCAGGATGATTGAAAAGATGGCAGCAGCTGTCTTTACAGCTCACAGGCCCTGAGGTTTCTGCCTGTCCAGGCAATGAAATAGCTCCTTCACAGAAATAGCGAGAATTTAACAAGCACAGAAAATATCTTCCCTTCTTCTGTCAGGGACTTCTAGTAGATGAATACTTTCTCAGACTTCTTGGCCTGATTAAATTTCAACTAGTACAAGTATGATGCCTCAGAAATGATAATTCCCACTCTCCTTTTCAGCATGGGGAGTACCATAAATTAAAAAAAAAAAAAAATTAAATACTTAGCACTGTCTTTGCTGTTAGTCTATTTAGCTACAGCCTCTGAGCATGTTATGTATAGTTGTGAAGTAAAGATACATTCATCAACTTCTGGCAGAATAGTGTGTCAGCTCGTGTCATGTCACAGTACTGAGTTTGTCCTTTTGTCTTTTTGAAAAAAGCTTTATTTCCTTGGACAAGGCAGTTCCCTAAAGCCTTTTGAGAGTGGCCCTGAACTCGGCTGGGAAAAGGAAGAGACCACATATGACTGGAAGACATAGACTTTGGGCAAGTCTAATCAGCACTGGGATTGTGGAAGAGGTGGGGAGTAGCAGAAGACAGAAACGGAGGGGGGGAGCGCAGGTTGGACAGGCAGCACGGCGAAGAAGCAGGATCACCTGCAGAAGAAAGGGCTTTTGGCAGTTATTAACGGACTCCTGCCCATGGATCTGGGTCAGCTGCAGATCCACCACTATACGTTAGATCCTTCTCCACATGTCATGGTCTTACACAGGGTCAGTGTGGGTGTAAACCACTGTGGAGAGCCAAGCAGCCCGGCCTGGTGTAATTTGGTCTAACTTTGTACAGAGAACCGAGGTACCTCAACATCCACTTCCACAACTGAACAGACCATAACACCTGTCTATTTCTTGGTCATTCACTTTTGTATTTGTTTGCTTCTTTTTACATTGTTTTGCTTTGTTATTAAACATATTTATTTCCAGGCAGCTGTGATACCTACAACAACATTTGCACAACAGATGAGAGTACTGCTTATTTTTGGTTGATTTATTGCTAAAGCAAGCATCTGTGTGAGTTTTTGGGAAAGAAGGAAGAAGAAATTGTACCCAAAGCCTCTGCAAGTATTTCACTCACTTAAAATCACATAAAAACATTCACAAAAGCACTCTGTAAAAAGCATCATGCTCCCATTGCTGCATCCTATTTTTCTTGAAAGCCACAGTGTGTGATGGCTGGGTGTAGATGTCCAAGGCATCGCCGAATTACCACCTGTGCTCTGCCACGGTGGCAGCAGATGTACTTTCTTCTATCACGTGAATAAGCTTAAGCTTCAGCTTATTCAGTGTAATCATTTTTGCAGTTTACTTTCACAGTGTCACCTCATAATTGATAAATTAATACTGAAACTGGTATCTGTTAAGATTAGAACGAGTAGTTACAATATCCTTTCATCTGCATTTGTGTGACATCCAGTGGCTGGATGGGTCAATCACAGGCTCCCATTTCTTGTGAGTGTAAAAATGGCTCACAACTCTGTTTAGAACATGAAAGCAGGAAATGTATTGGATATTAATGCTAACAGAGCAATTGCTTAATTTTATTTTAAAAATAAACAGGTGATTAAAGCAGCTTATTCAAGGGAACACGTTACAGATTTGTACATGTGTAACTCACCGTAGCCCTTGGAGCTCTTTCGCACTCCTACTGGTGTGAAGTCATCTCCTCAGTGTTCCCGCTGGGCATGGAGAAGTGAATAAACAATATATCACCCTGGTCAGAAATAAGTAATTTCTGTTTTCCTGCATTTAACTGTTGACTGCACCATGAGTGTCAAGACTCTCATCAATTTGGTCAGGAGCAGTACTGAGATAGGAGCCAAATTTTGATTAAAACCTTTGACATATTGAAAATTACCAAATATAGTAAGATTGACTATGCCACATAATATTGAATTAGGCTTCTAAAAGTTGCTTAAACTGAAAAATCTAGAACTTCAGTCTCATGTCTGAAATAACTGCCTGAAATTAAAGTAATTGGTGGCAGTTGCGCAAACTATTTTCTTTGCCATCATCATAATGACAATGACTTGACAGCAGCACCGCTCTCAACATTTGTAGGAGTTTATCCATTTTCTTTTTCTTCCACACAGGTAATGAATTAGTAACAGTTTTGTTTATTGCACACTCATATAAAAACCACAGTTATCCCAGAGCATTTTTTGCACTCTATTATTATAAGTAGCATCTACTAATGCTGAAAAGGAAAAAGACGAGAAAATAAAAGTTTCTCTGCTTTTCCAGTCTGCTTTACAAGGTCCATAAACCTGCTTCATAAACCCAGCTAATTTCGGCGGGGGGGGGGGCTTTTTATACAGCAAAAGGAAAAATACAATATTTTTTATAAATTATTCTTTTTAATCTCATAAAACTTAACAGAGAAATTGAGCATTGATATCTAGTGTCTGAAATGACTTTAAAATTGTGTTTTCAAACGGACTACATTTCAGGCTTAATATTTATTACTGGTGAACTATTACAATGATGTAAAAATATGATTTTTGCCAGTAAATTTCCTGTTAAGATAAATAAATTGGATGCACACAGAAAAAAGACTTTGCAGGCCTGGGTACTGCATACGAAGCAAATGTTACCAGCAGAGACAGGAAAACAGCAGCTGTGCACCATTCTTGGACACAAAGTCCTCAGGAGTCACGAGGTTAGCGCAGGATCTGTTTTTTCATGTCTGGTTTTGCTGACTACAGAGTCACTTAGTCAACGATAATAATCAGAATAAAAGTCCTCTCCTAAAGTTAGACTAGTTTTATGCTCATCTATGGCAAGGAAAAGCAAGTCAAATCTGTCAGAATTATATCTAGAAGAAAACAAAGATCAGATATATGAAAATGCCCTTGCTGAGATCCAGTCCTTTCAGCTGCCTCTTGGAACCACCCTAAGGTATGCATCTTTTAGATAATATTATATTGTTCGTGATGGATTTGTTCCATTCTATAGCTGGTCTTTCAGTCAGCCCAATATATTAGAAATTTTGTTTTCCTGACCCTGAAATCTACAGGAAAATTGAATTTAATTTCAAAGTGATTGGCCCTAAATGAAAAACTGCAAACCAAGGTCACCTACCCAGCTCTTTCTTTTCACCAGGACAAAGCTATCTGTCACTGAAGGCTAGCTGCAGATTCTCTGTGAAGAAAGAAATTACTCTTAAGCATGAAAACAAGGGGTCATTTGCTCTTTTGTGTAGCGGT
Source organism: Harpia harpyja (assembly GCF_026419915.1). Taxonomy (NCBI): domain Eukaryota; kingdom Metazoa; phylum Chordata; class Aves; order Accipitriformes; family Accipitridae; genus Harpia; species Harpia harpyja. Next base: position 28,491,306 of record NC_068949.1, on the reverse strand, counting down.
GGTTTTAGTTTGATGTTAACAGCTACATTTTTAAACGACTAATCATTTCTTATTCTTACATTTTTAATAAATGCAAGTTTTTAAAAATCATTAAAGACAACTAATTAATGTTTTACTGTTGATATTCCTAAATATCTGAAGATTTTAATATTTTTTTCATTTGCAGCTTATGGAAAGTGTTTAATGGTAAGAGTGCAACTGAAAAAAATTTCCTCTGCATATTCATCCCTATAAAAAAGTAATACATAAAAGATTATGATGTTATGTGTCTAAGTATATTGTCGGTATCTGTAGAGGAGTTTTAAAAATAGCCTGCCTGGCACTGCAGGTGTCAGGTTGCAGTGACTATCAGACTGAAGAAAGAAATTTTAATTTACCCTGAAAAATGTAGGTGTTGATCTATTACTTCAGTAATTTGGTGACAGAAAAAAAAAGCAATATGTGGGAAGATTGTTACTGCATTTGAGTCATTTCTTGAAGGACTACTGCAGCAGTAGCCTGTAGGATTTTTCCTGCTTTCTTTCTGCAGCATGCACTTTGTAGGCACTTGTCTACATATGGAATAGTCCTTGTTGATTTAGTAGGTGTCATCAATTTAATTCATCTGAATCAACACCGATTCAATATGATAAAACCACAAGCATAGACAAGATGTACACAGTCTTTGGTGCCATTTATTAACTAGCGTCCAGGTGTAGTTGCAGCAGGGCAGGACAGATGTTGAGTTTGATTACAATAACTGGAAGGGTGCCAAACATAATTGTAGCTGGCTGGTGTCTAGACTTTTGATGCATTCACAGTTGTAAACTGCTGTCAGTTCCTGACTGGAACAGCAGCCACACATCACCCTGAAATTTTACACTTCAGGCCTATTTCTTTATGTTGGCTTCGCACTTGTGCGCAGGTAACTTTGCCCAGAAAGCAGGTGTATCCTGTCTCCTGAGCATGCAAAACCCAAGGACTAGCTCATCTTTGGCCACAAACCACAAAGCATATAATTTAAATAGAAAATGGGCTATTCCTCCTTCACTGAAAAACGAAGCTTTTCTGTACACATGCTCGAGGGCACTAGGAAACGATACCCCAGTTTCTAATGAACCACAGCAAGCCAACGCACAAAAAGGCGCACTTTTTGGTTGTTCTATTTTCACCCCGACCCCCAAATTTCTATCACCTAAGGAGAGAAAGGAAACAAGTCGGTGACCTAACTTGAGTGCAGAAACCCCTGCAGAGCCTCCGCGCCGGGGGTCTGTGCCGCGGGCAACCCCCTCCGCCACCGCCTCCCTGCTGGGACTAGGACGGCCCGCTTGTACGTGAGCGGGAGCAGTTAAAAGCAAAGCAAAACAAATAAACAAATTAAAAAACCCCAAAACCAAACACACCAAGAAACAAACCAGAACTAGCTCAGAGGAAAAGGCCGGTTTTGACCCTATAAGCCTTCAAGCCGTCTCTGCAGCGCGGTACAACGGGGCGCGGGAAGGGCAGCTGGTCCGTCCGTAGCGTAGCCGGGAAAGGGGTCGCACTTTGGGTGTCCCTCTTCTGTCACGGGGCAGAGCGGGTGGTGCTAGGCAGCGGGAGCTGCCTGCGGTCTCTACCACACACTAGCGCCCGGAGATGCCCAGGGGACGGAGGGGCTCTGCCGGGCTCCCGGGGCGGCCCCGGCGGGACGGGACAAACCGGGCGGGCGCGGACCGGTGCGACCTGCTCCTCCTCGCCCGCCCCCTCCCCGCCCTCCTCCCTCCCGCCCAGGCCGCCTGCCCCCCTCCGCGCCGGGCAGCCCTCCCCGGCGGTTCCCGCTGCCCCCCGCCCGGCTCCGCAGCCGCCTCCGCCCTCCGTCCCTCCCCGGCGCCTCCCGCAGCGGCGCGGCCGCCGGGTCCCTCCCATCCAAGATGGCGGAGAGTCTCCCAGAGCATGATCGGATCCTGCAGGAGATCGAGAGCACCGACACGGCCTGCGTGGGACCCACCCTGAGGTGAGGGGCGGCGGGGGCCGGGGCGCCGACGGCGGGCGAGGGTCCCGCGCCAAGCCCTGTCAGCCCGCCCGCCTGCCTGGAGAGCCGCGGCCCGGGCCTGCCCGGCCCAGCCCGGCCCGGCCGCGCTTTCTGACAGCTCCTCCCCAGAGACACCGCGGGGCCGCCCGCAGCGCCTCTGGCGGGAGCGGCCGCTCTGGGCCCGGCGGGGAAGCGCAGCCCCCAGGGGCGACCCGCGGAGACCCGACCGCCGCCGCCCGCCCGGGGGTGGCGGAGGGAGAAGGGGCCGGCGCGGTGCGGTGCGGGCAGGGAGCGGGGCCGGCGCGGCCGCGGGCGGCTCTCACCCCCGGGCCGGCGGCGCTGCCAGGGAAGGGGGGGCCGAGCGGAGGCTGCGGCCATGCCCCGGCCCCCGGCCTGGCCTCCCTCTGTCATTGTCTGCCGGGGAAGCGGGCCGCTGCCCGGCTTCCGGCGGCGGTGGGCGCGGCGGCGCCTCGGGACGGGGCGCCGGGGCTGGGCCCGCCGGGGGCGGCCGGGCTGGGGGCGCCCGCCGTGACCCGGTCGCCCGGGCAGGGAGGGCTCCTGTCCCGCGCTTGGGCATGGGGCGTCTCCCTGGGGTGTGCCGGTACCCCCGGGCCTGTGCTGAGAAGGGGACCGAAACCGTGTTGTGGGTGGGTGTTCGCATCAGTAACTGCGGGGCTCCTCTATGTGCAGCCTTTCCTAACGCAGTCCAAAATCCCCTGCCCCGGTCAGGTTCCTTCTGGAAATATGACAGTGTTCAGAGCATTTCTGAAATGCCATGGCTTCAGTGTTGTTTTTTTTTTCTTTTCCCTCCGATTCCACATACTGCCGAACGGCATAGCCTGCATGCTGAAGAAGAGGTTTTGCTTAATCTTTCCTGTCAGAGAGGAACGTGTCAGTGCCCTTCAGTTTGAGCTGGGGAGAGAAGGGCAGGGCCTGGAGGGAGTCAGTTGGGGTATGGAGGAGACGCAGGGGGAAAGGGGATCTTCATCCTGGAGCTGTGCTGATGCTTCCCTGATTAGAGATGCCTGAAAGAAGTGAAAAAGCATGGACACTAGTCAAACCGGGGAGAGAGAGAGAACTGTGAATTTGCATGTTATCTCTTTGGGAAGATAGAGCCTGTGAGCAGGGAACTGGAAAAGGCGGGTTGTGTGGCAGCATTCTGCAGGGTGGTGAACACGATGCTGCTGGCTTTCCCTGGAGCGGATGGTGCCTGCTGGAGAGCACGGGCAGGGCCGGGAAGGGGCAAATGTGGGGTGTGCAGATGGGGAACCTGGTGCTGAGAACCGACGGGAGAAAAATATACGTTGCACATGAAAGGTGTCATTTCGCATTTCACAGCAAATGATTTTGTGGTTGGCTTCGTATGTCTGCAGTGCGTCCTCCACCACAGAGGGCTGTGTGGGAGGTGGCAGCCTGGGCATTTGTGCGAGGCTGGGGCTAATCAGTCCTCAAAGAGCCCAAATAAAGAGCGTGGTGGAGTGGCCCAGACATCACCCAGGGTCTGCTTGTGGAGTCAGCCTGGTCTTGGAGGCCAGCTCGGAGCAAACTGTGCTCTGAGCTCCCCTTACTGTTCCTTAAACACAGCCAGTATTGGGAATACAGTGTGGAGGTGTTGAAGCTGAGCATCACAAGGAGCTTCACCTGTGAGAGTTTGTGAGCTCAGGTTGAGAGAAAGTAGCCGAGATGCTTTCAGACTTGAGTTGTCCCTGGAGGCAGTTTAGCCATGTTTCAGCTAACAAGTCCACACAGGTTGGAGCTTATGTCTGCAAAAAACACACCAAAACAAAAAACTTAGCAACAAAATATTAAATATAATTGCAGTTTCACTATCATCTCCCGTAGGGAGCTTATATCAGAGGAACCTATGTAAAGGACATACAGAGAATTAGGCTGCACAGTGGAAGAAAGCATGTTTGGGAACCACAAGTGTGGATGGTGGCGGGATGTAAAAGGGGGAAGGTACAATATGAATCTCTTACCCATATTAAACATTTAAAATGTTTAAACAAGTTTTTATAAATATGGACATTTAGTTTCATAATTTCTTTGCATGTTTCTGTCCTTTCTTTTTCTATTTGTATCTCATCTATCTTATCTTGTTGTCTTGCTGATTTTTCAGAAGGGGAGCTTTGCATTGCTGACTTTCAGAATTTTTAGAAAAATGCATGTTGGTCTGATTTAACCTCTAGTGTTCATTTACGAATCAAAAAAATGAGGCTAAAGAATTGTTACACCTGGCTGAGTATTTTGAAGGAAGTTCAGCCAACATCACAGAAATATGCTGCTACTTTAGAAGAACAGCAATGTTTAAAATCAGAACTGTAGCTATCTGTTCAGCTATGCCTGTTAAAATTTGTGAATTGCTGTGTGAAACTGAAAAGTCTAAAATCCCACATCTAATTTCAAGATCTATTTCAATGAACAAAAGTGTGAACATAAAATGGAGCATTATTTTCTGCACAAGATCTAGGTTTTACTTGCTAAATAATATAAATCAAAGAATTGAGTAATTCTATGTGCAGTTGCATAAGGCTATAACATAGAGTGATCCATCGATTTCAAGTAATGGAAGCTATTGATGCCAGTTGTCTCATGTAATGACTGAAATTACATTAATTTCATTACATGAAATGGAATATTTTTGTAATCTATGGTCTTTAATGCTACGAGAATATTTACAGCATCGTGACATGAAATAAAGTACCAACATACCTACTTAAATAGCAGGACAAAAGAACGGACTTGAGGTGAGCGGTTTGGATAAGTAGCATGAGGTAATACTAAATGCTGAAGATCACAGGATATGCAAGATCTGACTTATCCTTAATTGTTCATATCAAGAGCTTAATATCTTCCTAATGCATCCATGCTTCACAAAAGAAGTGTAATTTTTTTGTGGGCCATATGTAGATTCCATGGAAACATGTTTCTGCTCTTGTTTTTCTTCAGTGTTTTCTTTGCTAGTTTGGTATAGCTGTCTCTGCTAGGGTGCTGTTTCCTACCCTGCTAGAAGAGTGGCAGCAATTGTGCTTATGATATAAAAAAATAATAAAATATATTGATATATAATGTTTTTGTGTGTAATTTACAGATAAGGAACAACATACAGACTGATCCTGCAGGTGATTTTCTAGTGCTGAGATCTACCCATGTATAGGAATGTGAAACGCAGGTCCTTTATAGGAGGAATCAATGTACAGTTAGTACAACTGGGATTATTTACTATTTAGGAGAGTAAGTTAGCTCCTAAAGATTGCTCTGCATCTCAAGAAATATAAAATGAAGACATTGTATTTGACTAAATTATTTGTATTGTATTTGACTAAATTAATTTTCTTTTTAAATTTTAAGTGAATGAATTTATTGATTTAAAATTGCTGGTATTTAACTTGCATCTTTAAATTTAATGACACACACTGAGTCATTATAAATGAGACTTAAATCAACTGTGTAACATGCCTTTCATTAAATAGGCAGACTGTGTATATAGCAGGTCAGGGTTAATTTTTTTTTCAGCAGACTGTGAAACTTTTATCAACATTTTTCTAACTTTAATGGCTAACTAAATGAGATTAATGACAACACCTGTTAAAGGCTCGTCACTCTCACCTTTTTATATAGCATGTTAATGTCTTACAATTCATGTCATATACATACTGTTGGGCTTTGCAAAACCAGGGAGAGTTGTCAGTGCATTTCTAATCTTTATAGAGGAAAAGGAAAAAGACAAAAAGAAAGGCAATTCCCATATCCGTCTCCCCCCCCCCCCCCAGAAGATAAATATATTAAAAAGTTAATAATAAAAAACTTTCAGGCCCTCACTGAACTCCGTATAAATACATACTAACAGAATTTCAAGAGTCAATTTTTAAGAGTGTCTCCACACTTCTTGAATACTCTGTTGGACATGCCAGGGTAATTAATAAGATAAATTCTATTCAGAAGAAAATAATTGACCGTATCTGCTGGTTGGTTAGTTTTATGTTGGTTGAAATAGGTCAAAGTGGAGCTCAATAGAGTAGAAGATGTTCTGGCAGTGGCCTGATATACTATACCTACGACTTTCTTTGAGCTTGTAGTAATGTGTAATAATTCAAAGCCCTTTTTTGAAAGTAAGTTAATTAGCTCTTAAACTGTAGCTTGGCAGTGTATTGCGTAAGCATATGGTAGACTTTTTCTGAACACTTCATCTCATGAGCTTCGCATCACTGAGTTTGCAGTGTTCTGTGATCCCTGTGTATAGCCTGTCAGAGGAGTACCTCCATGCCCACAATCAGTTGATTGAACAACTAATACAAAAGTAAAATGAAATTTAAAAATTATGGAGGAATCGATGACAGAAATTTTGTAGCTAAGGTGAAGTTGATAAGGAGGTGCTATGTCTACTGATGTATCTATAAGTGGGATGTATGCTGTGGCATTGACCCACAATCGCAGCTCAGAAAGTGCTGCTTGAAAGTCAATGTAAAAATGCTTTTAAGCAACTTCTCTGTTCCTCTGCTCCTGAAATCTGTCATCACCAAGCTGTTGCCTGGTAGATGTTAGAGCATCTTCTAGGTTGTTGTAAGTTGTGCTGGCCATGAACCTTCTTTGCAGAGTTATTAGAGGGACTCTTATGAAGACATCTCACTGGCATGTTGTCTCTGGCTACAGTAGTCACACTGACAAGAGCTGTTAGGTTAATGCGTTTCTGTCTGATGCTGCAATATGCTGCGGTGACCTTCCACTGACCTAGGACTACATTGCACTGGTAAAGGCAGCACTGAGGCACCCAGCTGTAAAGCAAAATCACTTCTGCATGGTGCTGCTTTTTTCTCATTTAGGTTGAACAGAGTTTAGAGGTAGGATGTAGATTTGTTGTGAGCCTCATAAGTGATTATGGGTGAAGTGTTAGAAGTAATTGATAACTGTTCATTCTGAACTTCTGTCCTTGTTGCAGAAAAGCTCAAGGTAAAAGGCACGCTTCAGTAAGGCATCATCAGAGGAATAAATTGAGGAAGCAAAGGTAGCAATAGTGGTCCAAGCAAGACTGTTTTGTCCTCTTCTGATCAAGGTTTCTAAGACAATTCAGAGGTAGAAATATGGAGTGAGAGTCAAATTCTGCTGCTTTTACTGAGTTGTGGTATGCTTTGCAACTGCAGGTGCTTTGCCCAGACTGGGGGCTGTAATTTGTATTTTGGAGATATTCCTGTATCCATTGAGGGGACTGTCCAAAGCCAAGTGAACAAAGCACCTAAAATATCCTTTGGAGTATGACAGGATGCTCTGAAGCCTCAATGTAACTTGTTTTACCGAAAGTATACACTATTATTACTAGCAGGTGTGATTTAGTTATGTGATTCTGTATCTTTAGCGGAATAGTTAGTAAGCAGTAGCAAAGGCAGTATGAATGACTTCTCTAGGTGTGGGAAGATAGTACAGCATTAACACAGTTGCAGGCTGGGAAGCATGTTTTCTGAGCGCTTGCCTATGGGCTGTTGGGATTTGTGATGTGGTTATCCAATGACAAAATGTGGTTGCCCTCATTTTTGCCCTGTGGTCTTACTTGTCAGGTATGATTGTCTGAAGGCATTTTTCTCCGTTTTCATTATTTTGGGTTTGGATTATGAGCCAGCAGTTTGCACTTTTGTCTATAGCTTAGTCTTGTTTTCAATATAGAGCAAATGTAAGAGGACTCTGAGATCATCAAACCAATGCTTTGAATCAGAATTGAAATGGTTTGATCATGTATTTCAATTTCAAGTAGTATGATAATGTTATACAATATTGTAAGCTATTTTTGTAGTTTGAAAATCAGTAGTCTGTATCTTTGTTAATGGTCTGTCTTCAAGCCCTGCTTAGTTTTCAAGTTAATGTGTTTTCCTTCCTGGTTCCCTTTCAAACTGAAGTTAGAAAGTAGCCCAAAGAAAGGAACTAGAAATTCCTTGTGTTAGCTGTGATCTTTTTTGGATCAGGTCACAGAGTGTACTTTGATGTATATTTGTATATCAGTTTATCTTTATTATAATAGCTAACTCCTGTTTTGCAACTGGGTTGCCAAAGAGTAAGGAGAATGGCCTGCTCACTGAGAACAGTGTATCCTGAAAAGCCGGTGGCTGGCTGGTAGTGTTGGTTGCAGGTTTTGTTAATTGGTGCAGGATTTGATGATATTCTCAGTGTTTAAGTTGAAAGGCAACAGTCAGATAAAGCAACGATCTATGTGAGCAGGTCTTATCACCACATATATTGCTATAAAGGAGCAATATTTTTTTATCTCTAGTCCATTACATAGAGTCAAACAGCATAAGAGTGTGTGCTGCAGACTGATTAAGCTGGCATTTATATATTCAGTGGCAAAACTGCAATTCTGGTTTTTCTGTAGGCTAGCCTGATATTTCAGGCAGATTTGCCATTAGTGACAAAAAGTGTTTTAGAAGGCAGCGAGGATTTGCTTACGTTACTGCAAGTTTCAACATAGTACTTCTCTACTTCTTATAAAGCCTGAAACTGTTTGTGGGTAATCATATCTGCACTGCATTTTTCTGTTGTGTGAAGAATCTTTAGGTTCAATGCTGATTAAGTTTGTCATGAAATATGTGTCTGCAAATCAGGTTATCTTGATCTTTTTAAGTGTTCATGCATCAGCTTCTGACTCAGTTCTTGCAGTGTTTTCCAAATGGGCAACTGCCAAGTGAAGCTTTAACCTAACTAGTAACCTATGTGAATAATACTTCTGAAATAGCTCTCTCCAATTTCACAAGCATTACCAAAGAGCTTGAAATTGTTCCTGTGTTTAGGAAACATGTTTCAAAATACATTAAAGCTTTTAAAATAGAGGGATCATCTGCTGAGAGATCCAGAATAGTGTACTTGATAGGTGCAGTTTGTATCATTATGTCTCATCTAAATTTAGCCTTCTCATCATATGAATGGTTTATTCACTGTAACATCAGTTATATTCAGGAAAGCCAATTATTAGTCATGCCGTTTCTTCATCGACTTATTCCTCAAGCTGATTTTATTTAGTGTCTGTTGACCCAGATTATGGACCTGCCATATGCCTAGGAAATGCATAATTTTACATCCTTCACAAATACCAGTCACATGGATACTTACTTTCTTGCAGATTTTTGGGGAAGCCAACAGCATACACTGTACTCTAGCTTTCTGTGTGTGTTGCTGAACCATTGATCTGAGACTTTGCAGTTTCCTCAATACAGATGTCTACCTGAGGAGCCTTAGCATAATTCCATTAGATATAAACCTGTTTTTGACCTGTAAGTGCTAGAGTGTTTGCACATACAGGGCTGAAATTGCAGCAACTGCAGTTAAGCAAGTTTTGTCATGTTGCATTTTATAGATTATACTACTAAAATGACCTCATAAAAAATCTATGAGGATTGATATTTCTTAAATAATGCTTCTAAGATAATGCCAGGAATGGATTCGCAAATAGGAAACTATTTCTATGGGTTCTAGTAAAGTATTAGGTACTAACTCCTTCAAAAACATCAACCTAGCTTTGCGTCAGCATGAAGTAATCACATTAGATTTTATCTTTCTGAAGGGCTTGCTATGGCTAGTTAAAAAAAATCTAGCTGTTGCCAGTCTTCCTGGCTATTACCTGGTGATGGTTGAAATGCCCAGACCTAATCCCTGTCACCACAGACCTTGGTATAACAATGACATCATGTTCAGTTTGATGTTCAGCTTAAAGTATGCTCAACAACGCATCTCTTCCTCATCTTGTCCATGTCTACTAAGGAATAATTTGTATGACTGACAAACTGTGTCCCATACAGGAAGGAGTTAATGATCTCTCCCGGAGCCTGGCTGAAGCCCTTCCTGTACCTCAACCTTTGCCAGTAATACCAAACTAGTAGGGAACTTAATCACTGATGGAGGTATTAAGAAGGAAAGAAGCAGGTTTTAGAGTGCATCAACCTTGATGGAAAGACTTGGGATTTGACAGAGAGGACTTAAAAGATGTCTTTGAACAGTTCTGCACTAGGGACCTGCAGAGAGGGCTGGGCCTTTTTTTTTTTTTTTGATATAGCATGAGAAAGGTGTTCAGCTCTAATACTGAGTGGGATTTTCACTATGTCTTAGAGAAAGTAATTTGCTTGCAAAACTGCAGTGAGTGCAACTTGCAATTCTCCCATGAATCAGAGTAATACAAAATTAATAATGCATATACTGTAGTATGTGTACCTAGGGGAATACTTTTGAGCCATTTCAACTTCAAAAAGAAGTGTTTAAACTTTCAAGTATCGCATACTTCAATTTTATTACACTCTCCTTTCTACTACAGGCATTAGGTGTTTCTGTTGGTAGCAGCTCTCACTGGGACTTTCACAGTTTGCACACTTCTTATGCGTAGAGTGACTTTGAAGGATCTCTAACCCCTTGATTTCAGTGAGGCAACATTTTCTTCTGAGTTCTGGTTTTAGTTAATTTCAACATAAAAGTAACATAGATGATATTAGCCGGCTGAATATGAGCCAGCAGTGTGCCCAGGTGGCCAAGAAGGCCAATCGCATCCTGGCCTGTATCAGGAACAGTGTGGCCAGCAGGAACAGGGAGGTGATTGTTCCCCTGTACTCGGCACTGGTGAGGCCGCACCTCGAGTCCTGTGTTCAGTTTTGGGCCCCTCACTACAGGAAAGACATTGAGCTGCTTGAGCGTGTCCAGAGAAGGGCAACCAAGTTGGTGAGGGGCCTGGAGCACAAGTCTTATGAGGAGCGGCTGAGGGATCTGGGGTTGTTCAGTCTAGAAAAGAGGAGGCTGAGGGGAGACCTTATCACTCTCTACAACTACCTGAAAGGGGGTTGTAGTGAGGTGGGTGTTGGTCTCTTCTGTCAGGTGGCTGGAGATAGGACAAGAGGAAATGGCCTCAAGTTGAGGCAAGGGAGATTTAGGTTAGATATTAGGAAAAATTTCTTTACTGAGAGGGTTGTCAAACATTGGAATGGGCTGCCCAGGGAAGTGGTTGAGTCACCATCCCTGGAGGTATTCAAAAAGCGAGTGGACAGGGTACTCCAGGGCATGGTTTAGGGGGCATGGTTAATGGTTGGACTTGATGATCTTGAAGGTCTTTTCCAACCGAAATGATTCTATGATTCTATGATTCTATATTGTTTTATACTGTATGTATGTTCTGTTTGGTTTTATAAACTTAGGAAACAGTAATGAGGTAGCCAGTGCATGCTACCTCCTCTTGAAATGTGGAGTTTCTGGGGCATGCTGGAGTGTCACTTTTCCCTAAGGCATGAACAGATTTTCTGCTGCTTAGTCTATTTATCGAGCAGGTAGAGGACTGGAGTAAGGTAACAAAGAGTAGTAGAATTCAGTTGCTTCAACACAGTTAGTTGCTTCCCAACTGAGAGAAACACTGTGAGTTAGTTTTAGTTGGGCTTTTGAATTAAAACCAGACTTTTAAAGTCATCTTTCATTTTCTTCAGTGATCCTGGGTGATGTGCATATGCAAAGGATATATAGTACAGGCTGTTGATTTGCATGAGAGATATACATGATGATTTTCTATGTATAGGCTGTGTGAGCTCATAGAGTTAACAAAAATTAATAATATAAAATTATTAGAAAATATATGCTTTGGCTATATATTTGCAGAAGAATGTGACACATCAAAGAATTACCTGGTTTGTATTGAATACAATACATTGTTAATCCAATTGGCTTTGAAACTTTTTAATTATTGGATATTTTATTTAATCTGGAACTTCTTGATTTCTAAAATAATATATTTACATCTGTGTAGTGTTGGTATTCAAAGCCTGTTGAAATAAGTAACTTAGACATTTGTGACATTAAATGTTCTGTTCTATTTCGTATGTCTCCTGAAGTCTCTACTGGAACGATGGGTACATATTTATCTTGAAGATTATGTCTAAAGTGTCCCAGATAAAGAAGAAAGATTAGCTATAGGTTGTAATAGATGGGTAGTTATTTGTGGGAGATGTGTAATAGCAAGCAATCTGATCAAATCTTTAAAAAGAACTTAGAAGCTCACAATTTCATTTATAGATTAATCTATTGCTCCTAAAATGGAACAATTTATGTTACAGTCTGTGGAAATATTAAGGGAAGATAAGAATATTGCTATATGAACTCCAGTTTCTTATTTTATTTTATATAAAATCACGTATGTTCCAACTATGTCCACTGTATCCCTTTAGGTATATGAAACAGATGGCCAGACTTGGCATTTTGTTACATGGTGATAGCTAGCACCAAAGTGAGTGAAGCTGGCATTTTTTTTGCTGTCTTTTTAATCTACTTTTACAACACAAAATTAGGAAAAAAATAGCAGCGCAGCACTTGTTTTTCAGTTTCTTGCTTCATACATCAGTAAGTCACACAAAGGCTTAGCAGGAAGAGGCATCTCCGTGGTCAGCAGTGTAAAAACAGGAAGGAGGAAGTCTATTGCAAATCTGGGTTTACTGATTATCAGTTCATGTTTCGCTGCAGAGGATGTCCATTAACAGCCATCAGCGTGATACATTGCTTATCCAGCATGAACAATGACTGCTGTAGTGCTGCTACTACAGAATATGGACCCTGCTTATAGGAAGTAATGTTAACTAACAAACTGTACTCAGCCCTTTCCTGCTCATAGAAGCAGGATACTATTAGTGAGAACAATTCACAGAAATTGCACATCCAGGAAAACCAGGCAAGGAAAGCATAACAGCTAAACTAAGATTAATAAAATCTTTTCTCTGATTAGGGCATAGCTTGAGTTCTACGTCGTTCTAGCATGTAATGCAATCTTTTAAATAGAGTGGTGAGATGTAATTATGAATAAGTATGGCAGAACTGGACCCTCGGTAGCACCTGGCATAGAAAGGCTGCTTAGGTTTTAAGAAATGTACTTATTACCATAACTCCAGTTGAATTACAGGAAACACCTGGACATTATTTTATAAAGCTTTTTAGGGTGTATGCAGCAACCTATATGAAATTACTCCATGGAAAAATCCCTACAAAGTTTGCAGTTTGTGTAAACAGAAAATATCTTTGTTTATTGTAAGACAAAGGACATTTCTGCAGTGTTTCCTGTGAAATTGCAGCTTAAATGGAGTGTGTGATACAGTATCATGGTTAGGGATGCCATGGTTATAGTCACAATGACAGGTCTGTTTAAAGGCAAAATCTTAATTCGCATGGTTAGTGTTTTGTGCTTGCAACAATCCCACTGAATTCATCATGCAAATTTGAATTGTAAATATTTTATTTTATAACTTTATTTAATCTCTCGCTCTTTTTTTTTTTTTTTTTAAATCAAATAAGAAATGGAGGGAGAGGACAAACATCTACTGGGCCACTACTTGCAATGTGTGTATGGGAGCTAGTTGAGAGCATCTCTAGCCTCAGTACAAAATTGACTTTGGTAGCAAGGTACGAATTCTAAACCCATGGTTTTCCACAAGCACAGTTTCTTCATTTGGCAGTTGGCTTATTTGTGTGTGTGTGTGTGTGTGTGTTTTGTTTTGTTTCAAGTATTACTTTGAAAAACAGAAAAAAAAATTATGTCCGAGTTTCTATTTTTTGTGACTTGGTTTAACTGATCAAAGTGATCAGTTAAAAGTTTATTTTTTCTCACAATGCTAAATCTAAAGTTCTACTTGCATCCCTTGCAGTTCAGAATTTGCATGGTCAGGCTTACGTTCCATGTCAAACTTGTACAACTGTGCAGATATGTGCAATTCCTGTCATCGTCACAGCATTCATGGAGATGTAACCGATTGGCACTTACTAAGTGGTTATCAGTACCCTCAAAAGAATGTGTGTATACAGTTTTTAATTGCTTCATATGTCTTGTGTAATCAGGAAATGAAAGACTTTGTGGCAGTGTAGGCAGGGGTGGGGAACCTGCAATTTATCCTAGAAATGGGACAGAACAGGATGGGTTGGGGGTGTGTGAAAATGGTGGAAGGTGGCAAGTCATTAATGAGGAGCTACTTTGTCCAGTAAAAAGATCGGTATTTTTTTTCTCTATTTTCTGACACTTTTTTTTCCTATTTTTTAAATAGATGGTCTGTTTTAAGAGTCTTTGCTGCTGTTAGAACCTATTATTATAAACGATTACTAGGAAGAGAAGTGTTCACTCAAAATTTACAGTAATGCTCCATAAGCTCAGAGATGTTTCACCTGAATATGGGTTACAATTAAAAATCAAATCACTGCCCATTTAAAAAAGCAAAACACACACACAAAAAACCAAACCCCAAAACCTTCAAGAAATAACAGATTTTTTTAAAACCCCAAAAGGATTTATTAAATATTAGTTTTTTCTTTATCTAATAGACTGTTCTAGTAGTGATTTTTCAATTGACAGAGTTATTTATTACCAACCAGGAATTCATATTGTCTTCTGCATCATTATTTTCATATGAAAGTATGGAGCTTTTATTTTTAATAAAATAAACTCTTCAAGTTCATTTTTGCCTGAAGCCTGTGTACCTGAGCAGTTCTGCTTACCATTGAAAAGTTACAGCTATTGCCATAGATATAAGGGACAAAATTACTTCAGTTCTCATTGTGATTACTCTTGCAATTCACTTTTCCATGCTAAACTCCCACCAAGTAGTTTACAGTGGAAGTTGTGTTCAGGTTTCTGATTATTCTCATTTTCTAGTGGGAAGATGATGTAGATGTGAAAGGATAAGGAGGGAAAAAGCAAATTTGGGGTATTCTCAAAAAATATTTTCAGGCTCCTCTGCTTTTATACTTACTAGTCTATATGCACTCCTTTGCCTATCTTTCCAGTAGTCCGGTCAGTGTATTAAATTAATTTCTGGGCTTACGATTTTTTTTGGCCTGTAACTTTTTATTTCCCTCCTCCTTAGTGAAATGCTGATCCTCTTTCAGTCCCATTTGCACACAGGCATTTAATGACATGTATCCTGGTTACATGCACAGAAAATACTTAAATGATAGCAGAAATGTATTTTTGAAGCTGTACTGTAACCATTTGTGAAGAGATCTATGATAGTGGCTTGCAGTGATAATGCATATGTATGGAGTTGTCATTGTAGAATGGATCAGATTATTTGAGGATAGTTGATTTTTTTAAATTATTTATTTGTAAAGGGTGAGGTGGAATTCACAGCAGGTTAGGTTTTATGATTCTTGGCTGAATTTTAGCGCTCTGGAGATTAGCCTTTTTGCTTGCTCAGCGGCTGGTATTTTTGTGGATAGAATAGTGCCCTCTGGTGCTTCAATAAATTTTTGCATGTAAACAAAAAAATTGTCAATTAAGACCTTTTCAGTTTTGAAAATAAAAATTTTAGGGAGGTTTTTTATGTTGTAAAGTAACCTTGTTTGATTTTCTTCAATTGGAAAATAGTTGCATATCTGAAAGTTCTCCTTAATTTTTTACTGAGAACTGAATTCAAATCTACTTATGCTTGTCTTTCTCCCTTCAGACCAGCTGGTAAGAAAAGATCAAAGTAAAAATATCCTTATTGCCATAAAATTGAGCCACTGACTGAGACATCTTTCTCCTTTAGGTTAAGCTGTCTCTGACTATTCCTAGTTAATTTTTTTCCTCTTTCAAGTACTTTCTGCACTATCTTGTATTTACCTGGACTGGCATTAATGATTTGTATTGTCCACTTGTTGGGATAAGTCCGAAGAAAAAGTCTCTATATACAGAGTTCTAGAAATATAGACAAATAACCTGCTATACATTACCAGAAAAATCCTTCAGCTCTGCTTGTGCTCTTCATGGATGCCCTGCTTGCCCCATCAATTAGGAATGAAAATAGTACATGTCCTGTCACTGATTCGCAGTACTGGTGTCTAACTAGTCACTCAAGTGAATGGTCTCTCATTCCAGATTGAAAATTAAGATGGTATGTTGCGTATTTTTTTGTGTGTGCCAAAATCAAGTACAGACTTCTGTCTCCAACATCAGTGATTTTCTCCCCCCCCCCTTTTTTTTTTCAGTTTGAAGACTCATACTGAGAAAAAGCTTGCTCTTCAGAGTTTCATGGTGTGAATCAGCAACTAGCAGTCTGTAGGTTTCTATAGCTGTATAGATCAGAGGTTGAAAGCAATTGTAATATAAACTGATCAGGTCTTTCAGTTTGGCTCAGTTCAGGTTTGTGCTATATTTCAGATCACCAGCATCCACTTCAGGGGTCCATACAGCTGAAGAGGATCCTTGGGATTCTTCATTCAGAGGAGTATAAATGTAAACAAAAATTGAAAGAACTATATATTACACATGTACAATTTCTCTTGATAGCCTAGGCATGTTTGCCCCTTTTTATGACACTTCCCACTGATGTATGTGAAGCAACTTAAAGTGAGAGAGATTTTTGGAGTAGACGTAAGTGCATGTAATAGTCATCTCCTGAAGAAATGTGTCTGGAAGGGTTACCATTTCCTCACTGTCTTCCCAACAGAGCTCTGTGTGTGTGTGCATTGTAAATTCTGTTAAGTTTGTCTCGTAATTTAAAAGAATTAGCTGTAGGATGCTTTCAGGATTCCATGTCTCTCTCCAAGATGTTGCAATATGGTGATTTGTCTGCCTGGTAGTTTAACTCTGAAAAGTGCAGAATTGCTATCATAATTGCTTGCAGTGCCATAATCTGTTGAAATGTACACCTTCAGATAATAATTCAAAGGTAGAAATTACTTTATTTAGGTAATATAGGTAATTTTTGAAATGTATGTATGGAAAATAAGCTTCAGTATCAGAACTAAACCATACTGTACTATGTATGATGTTCCATAATGGGTCAATTAGGTGTGCATCGCTGCAGTTGTGTTTGCAGTTTTGAGAAAAAGCCTAATTTCTGTCCATGGCCAGAGATGGCATGGCTCTCTCAAGTACACTTACACTTTCAAAAAGGCCAGTGCTTTAGGTCAGACTTCCTTCTGAAGCCTCTGAAATAGCATGTGTATAGTGTCCTAAGAGTACACCGTCTTAAGGAAGTTAGTGAACTTGTTTAATTCGCCTTCTTACTTCTCACCTAGATCAGAGAGTTGTGATACAAAGTGTGAATTTCTTTTAAATACTGTGATGATTTTTTTCTTTAAAGGTAAGCAGTTCTGTCTCAGGATTTTTTTCACTAGTGTACTGAAGAGGGTTGATTTGTATTGTTCCCACAAGATGGAGCTGTCTACATATGTAATTAATATGGAATTTATACCACTAGTGAATCTTAAGGAGCTCTGTCAAAATACTGGTTTAGATCACAGATCACCATTTTATTAGTATCCCTGCAGGAAACAGGACAATGTAGAACATAAAATAGTAACTATTATTTTAATAAGGTGGGGTAATGTTGTGGTTAAGGTAGTGTGTCAGGATGTACACAGTATTGATTTCTTCCTTCCCAATTTTAAACATTTATTCCCTGTATGATTTTGAATTAAATATTGTGATAATACCACTGAGAATTATCAATCATTACTTTATTTATTTTCATTAAACTGAAGTATAAGTAGCTTTAATACTGAGAAAAAATAATAAATACTGATTTTTATAACAGTGAATACTGTATTGCCTATGCTATATCGTATGTGCTTCCAGGATTTCTGGCTATGTTGTCTGGAATTGTTTGACAACATTTTAAAGAGAAATCTCCTGATGACAAATTATTTCCTTCTCTCAGTATTTTAACAGCATGTCTGCCATTGTTGACAGATCTGAAATTGATAAAAAGGTATCAAGACAGCCATGCTGAACTGCAGCTACTGGATACCCCAAAATCATCAGGCAATAACTAAGTCCAAAAAGACAGTGCATTGCTACCACCAAAGAAAGTTTGGTGGTACAAACTCAAATATGGAGTTCCTCTTGCACCATCTTTTTACAGTCTTGTTCTCATTTTAGGTATATTTGGTCTGTGTGTGTTTTACTACTGTTTTCACTTACGGTTATGTTACACAGCTTACAGTTATGAGTCCATAGTGATAGATGGAAGTCTCCTATCTTTGTGATAATGATACACCTTTCTCACTTCCCTTTGAGAACACTGGAAGGAGACCTGAACTTGTAGACACCTTCCACCCTTAAATAAAAGGCTCGAGGAAGTAGTAATAAATTGAACTTTTTTTCTGGTTTTTGCTTTAGCATCCAGTGCAGTATAGATGGCGAGTCCAGCCCATTCAGAGGAAGCTCATGCATGCCTGATATCTGTGAAGGCACTATCTGATGCCTCTGGTCCTCCTAATATTTTTATTTCTTCTCCAGGAATGGTACTCTGGAGACCTGTGGATGTCCCTCTGTGTCCATCCTGTAGGTTCCAACATCTCTGACCCTTTTCTTATAGAGACAGAGCAGCACTCACGTCACCAGCTTGTACTGTGTATTTTGGAGCACTACAACATCAGTTCTTGAATCTTCTTCTCACCCCTTTCCCATTTCTTTACAGGTAGCAGTGATACTGTCTACATGTTTCCCACTATGTTTTCAGATGCAGAATGTTAGGTTGCCTAATGAGAGATCACTTAATGCTGACTATGTGTCTTGCACCTTTATTTCCTCCCAGGCCAGGTTGCTGCTTCTCCCTCCAGCCAGCACCAGGTTCTGGGTTCAGGTGTTTCCCACTGACAGGTGTGGCTCACTCATGATCTTCCACGATAGCCCTTTAAACCTCAGTTGTCCTGGGCAGCCTTGAGGGGTCTCTTTCAGGCAGCCTGACAGGAACCTCGAGAGGAGAGACTGACTGTCATACATTTGCTCCTTCCAGCTGTTATTTCAAACTGCGGTGGTGGAGAGGGTGAGGGGTATTTTTCCCTTTGTGAACCACTTCATGGGTCAACAATCTTACATTTTTCCCTTGGTGCACTTTGGAGGAAAGGGCCTGCCTTTCAGTACCGTAGCCTTATTTTCCTATCATAAGCTAAAGGGGGATATTCTAGAAGTATTTTATTGAATAGATTTTTCCCTGAGAAAATACCTATAGCAAGCAGGCTATCGGGAATTGGCTTTCTTCCTTTGGCATGTAGGACAGCTTATTACCTTTCTCATTTCTCTAACTTCAGTTGCTTCTCTGAGTATATCGTCCAAGGTCAAAAGGAACTCAAAAAGGATGAAGAATCTAGTTACAAGAGTCTTTTCAATCTCTTCTATACCCTTTTCTTCCTTGAAAGGTCAAGTTCTTGTCAGACACTCAGCTATAGGTTTGTTGAATGGGGGATGATGACCCCAGATCTTGGCAGAGCACAGTTGTCTGGTTAGAAAAGAGGATCTTGAAGAATATGGGAAGTCATACTTCTCCAAGAAGACTGGGTGAGAAGTACTTTCTCTCTCCTCAAGAGTTTTAGAGGCTTTGACTCACTGTTGCCTGGATCTTGAACTTAAGACTGTACTTCTACAAGCAACTTTGAGACCGTTGGAACTTCAGCTTTTCCTGCCCCATCCCCCATCTTAAGGATTTTTTTTTAAATTTTTTTTTTTTAAAAGCAGCTTCTCCTTACAGATTTCTGTAGAAAACTTTGTAATTATGAAAGGAAATTAGAGGCTAAAAAAAGCAGTTTAAAGATTTTTGATCTCCTGATGTTTTTGAGCTTTTGTACTTTGCAGTAGAAACCTGTTTATATATGTATGACTATATCATCCTCGTATTGCCGCTCTCATTCTATCTGAAAAGCTGCTTCAAAAATTACCTGTCTTTGCTGTTGTTGCTATATCAGGTTATTAATAAAATTTTGGAACTGCCTGTGCCTTACATTTCTTGGGAGACTTTATACCTTTGATTTCCAGTACAGTTCTCTGTAATACCTCTTTTCTTGCTTCCTCTGCTAAAGTCTAAAGCTATAAATGGCCCCACCTCCTTTGCTCATTCTCATGCTTGAGCATTTTTCCTTGCAGCTTTCTATTTCTGACTCAACTCAACAAGCTACGCTGGTAATTTCTCTAGGAGTCATGTTTCCTGCTTGAGGTTTATAAGTGTACTATTCAAACAATTAGTAAAATAAACCAAAAGACCTGATTTTAGCCATTCCTGAAAGTTAGATCCCATTGAGATAGCAGCCTTAGGCATGTGCATGTCATCGTTTTGCTCTGGGAGACATTGAGCGTGGGCCGGAGGAGGCAGGGAGCAGTGGGGATTGCCTTCCGCTGGGGGGGCCGGCTGCTGCCACACAGTGCTCCGGTCGCTATGGCTGGAAGCATCCAACCCTGATTTAGTTGGATAAGTCTGGTGTCAGGAATACCAGGAAAGCAAATTTGTATGTTTTCACTTCTTTATATTTAGCAAAGAGTGGAATTTGATGGAAAAGCGATCCGTGCTATTTGAGGTGGTTGGAGAAACTGATTCTTTTGTACCCATAGTATTAGGGCATAAATAACAGACCAGTGAGGCTCAGGTCAACCATGATGTAACTGGTTAAGCACCTGGATTAATGCCATAAGGGCTGGGTTCAGTTCTCAGTTTTGCGCCATGTCTTTCTTTTAATGATGATTTTGGTGGAGTGGATCACAAATGATGCCACCGTAACATCAAGTTTGTGTGCTTTTATTTTCTTTTTAAGAGAGAGATTTCAATAAAGATCCTTGCATACTATTTTTAGCTGGGGGAAAAAGTAAACTTTGATTTTCTTATTTGTATTTAACAGGTCTGTATATGATGACCAACCAAATGCACATCAGAGGTTTATGGAAAAACTAGATGCCTGCATACGTAACCATGACAGGGAGATAGAAAAGATGTGCAATTTTCACCATCAGGGCTTTGTGGATGCTATTACAGAACTTCTTAAAGTTAGGGCTGATGCAGAAAAATTAAAGGTAAGGAACTAGTTTTTTTGAGTTTTATATTTTATTGTCTTTGAATTTAAAAGAAGGAACTTGACTCTTCTACTGAAGAATAAGAATTTAGTGATTATCACATACACTCTGATGTATACAACAATTTTTTAAAAGTGGATTATTTAAGATTTGTAATTAGAGCTGTTGCCTGATCCAGTAGTTTACATTTACAAAGCTGAGTATTTTATTAGGTCTAGTTCTCTTTTTTTTTTTTTAATGTATGTTTTCAGCAAATGTTACTAAAATTATTTTGCCCTTTTTAAAGGCTTTCTCAGAAGGTAGTGAACAACAAATGGCAAAACCAATATTTCTTACATAGGTCTTTTTCTAACCATGCGTTTATATGTCAGACCTTAGAAAAATTTAAAATCTTGATTAGAAAAATAAAAATACTGCAGTTATTAATGAGAAATAAATTTTCTTTACTTTGTAATGAGTAGGAGAGTAGGTGGAGTTAGTAGTTTTCATTAAAAATGAGAACTAAGATTTACTCCCAAACCAGAATGCAGAATAGTGAATTATGAGATCCGTCCCTTTTAGCTCTCTTTACACTTTTGAGAGCAAAATATGCACACCAGACAGAATGAGCATAGTTCATCAGAGGTTATGATTAGAAGAGCATTATATAAAGGATATTCAGATAACAAGAGACCAAATACAGCATCAATGAGGTCATTGAGCATCTTTGTTCAGAAATTAATGAGATTTTTAATAAACTAGAATGTGCTTCCTTATTATGATGACCTAATGAGTCACTTACTATGTGGGAAAATCTGAGGTCGAGCTTTGCCTGCACCTGCAGCATTAAAATGTTGCTGTGGTTTGGAGATTTCCACGTTTGATGTTAATCAACCACCCAGTGTTTGCATTCAGCAAAGTATGAATGTTTAATTACCATAAAATGCAATCACCATTTCTTACAGACAATGAAGGGCCCATAGAGCTCATTGAGGTTATCAAAAAGGGACCAGTGGTCAATTGGGTCAATGATTTGAATTGTTTGACAGACCTACAGAAACAAGGAAAGTTCAAAAATCCCAAGTAAATTTGAGAAGTTTGCCACAGAATCTGTTAGAAAGAACTGTCATAAGTAATTGAAGTTAACAAAAGCCCTTTGCGATCAAAAGTTCAAGTTCAAGCTGTAGAGTTAATTTGAATTTGCATTTCTTTGTTCTAAGTTTCTCATGAAGCATGATCTGATTACAAGGGTGAGCAGTCACATCAGGGCAATATATGCATATTTGTCTAACAAAGGTGAAATTATTTTTAAGGTCCAAGTTACTGATACCAACCGAAGGCTTCAGGATGCTGGGAAAGAGGTGAGAAAGTGGTGCTTCCTATATGGGCATTATGAATATTTGTAGCAAATTAAATTTATTTGCATAATTTAATTGTGATTTTCTTTTTTTTTTTCTTTCTTTCTTTTTTTTTTTTTTTTTAAATCTCTAAGGTGATAGCCCAAACAGAGGAAATCATCCGATGTAGAGTTCAGCAACGGAATATTACAACAGTTGTGGAAAAACTACAGTTGTGTCTTCCAGGTGAGTGACCTATAGCTAAATACGATGGCAAATTAAATACAGTAAGTCACAGTAGCCAAAATGGAAAAGAATTTTATTTTTTAAGTTGTGGTCCTGTAACATCCAGTTCAACACAAAAATAAGTGGGCTTTAAAACAATGTCAACACGTAGGTTCCATCTCTTTTACAATACTTGACATAAAGCAATTATGACACTTTGTGAGAAGCCAGTGAGACAGATATAAATGATGCAAACAACGTAGCCACATACAGCTTTAAATGAAATAATATTTTAATATGATAAACAATGAATTTGTTGCTTAAGAGGGTGGGTTTTACTGTTTGAATTCTAGTGAAAATACTAATGATTCTGTTTCAACGTTGTACTTTCAGCTCTGTGTCTTTACAGGCTTTTTTTTTTTTTTATAAAGCATAAGAGCTCTAAATGATGTTTCAGAAGGGTCATATTGTAGGATTGCACACAGCTCTATAAGGGTTTCATCCTGTTTGTGATATTGGCGTAAACAGATTTGAGAATTTTTCTTTGCAAAGTCTTGTTGTTGACTTGTTATGAGTACAGTAGGTGGTACTGTTGCCATTTAATGGAGACAGGTCATAGGGTGGTAATGCAGATAAAGTTATGGTATGTAGTAAGTGAATGAATATGCTTGATATATATAGCGTCTACTGTTACATTTCATCTTAATTCTTTTTCATTTAAAGGCTGTTAAGAGTTCAGTTCTTTTTTCTTAGCTGCGTTCTAGAATTATTTTTTTTTTGCTAGTTTTATCACATTTATGTTACAGTAGGAATTAAATAAGGTAAATTTAGCATATCCTTTTCTATGGTTTATTTTGTCCTTTACAGTATATATTTTCCTCTTTTATTAACTAAAGCCACAATAAGATCCATGGGTTAATCTGCTTGTTTTTATGCAGTGCTGGAAATGTACAGCAAACTAAAAGAACAGATGAATGTAAAAAGGTGAGTGAACTTATTTCTATGAGTAAAATATAACATTTGTAAGTAAACTGATAGAATAGCAAACACTGATGTAGACATGTAAGTATTCTAAGTCCTGTAGCTTGGTATGTGTAGTCGTCTTTTCATAATACCTTGTCTGTGTTTCAAGAATGTCACTGCAAGTGAACAAATGTTATATTAAATATAAAGACTTCTAGGAGCTTAGTGATTGCCATGAAAAATAATGTTTACTTAAATAAGCATAACATGCAGTGAAATTACGATTATAAAATGTGAAGTGTATTATTTTTTTAATACTTAAAACAGTTTAAGAAGCAAGAATCATAAGATCCTTAGGGAGTAAAGATACTTCACAGTACCTTAATACCTGATTAATCTGTCATAATGTATTTGAATTGAATTCATAATCCAAGAAAAAAGGACATTTCACTTCATATACCTTTCTTTAGACTTATCTGGTATCTCTGTGCTAACCTTTTGTGTGCATGGGGCTACAAGAATGAAGTGCAGAAAATGTGCTGGTGTTGGGGTTGTTTTCCCTCTGTGACAAACTGACTTGTTAAAAAAAAATTAAAACCATAATTAAAAATAAATGTCTAGAATAATGGTTTTGAACTGGTACATGACGAGTTGCTCCTTCCTCTGTTGTGTCTTCGCTTTCCATCTTCTCAGAGAGCCACTTACTGCTGCTGTAACCCCAGCATTCCCAGTTCTCTCTGTGTGACAGCTTGGCTGCCCCTGCCCCCTGTAGCTGTCATCCTATCCCACTGGGGCTGCTGCTGCCGCCTTGTACCTCATGTACACCCACCGCAGGAGTACCACTGCTGCTCTTTTCCTGATTTCTACAGCATCATTGCCACCTTCATCCCTGCCTGCTTTTCATACAGCCTCAGTCACACCGATTGCTCTGTGTCTTCCTTTGCGGGATTCATGATCATTGTCATTGCCTCTTTGTGCACCTGGCACTACTGCAGCAAGCTTCTGCTAACAAGTCTGTCTGGACCTGTTTCCATTTGGAACTAGCTAGGCATAGTAAGGTGTCTACAGGACTACTATGTAATCTAGATTTACTTTTGGACTGTTTGTCTGGATTTCTGTTGTCTGGCTAACCAACACCTCCTGCCATACCACTGGACATCTGAAAATCCTCAACAAAGGCCACTGTGTATGAGTAAATCGGCTCTAAAGCCTGTGTACAGACATGCCCAAAATGCATGAGATCTACTGTACACATCAGATCAATCAGCATTGCAGCAAATCTGATGCATCTTTGACAGTGGTATATGTCCTACTTGATACCTGTGCACACATGCTGTCTGGGAGGTCTGCTGCAGAAATAGAAGAGCTTTAAGAATAACCTAATAGTTATGGCACTATGCTGTCTCTTATTAACAATCAAAACTTGCTAGATGTGAACCAGTGTGGTAGATCTTATCAGGTTGACTACTATACGCTATTTCCTCTGAACAGGACACTGATTTGATATCTGCTTAGAGTAGCTGGCAGCATGTTGTTGCAGTGCTCTTGGAGCAGCTCAGCAGAAAGATGTAAACAGTCCAGTGCTGTTGCTGCTCTGGTCAGAGAACAGACTGCAGGGTGTGCTGTCTGAATCGCACTGCTTCCGTCTGCAAGGTGGTCTGTAGAGCACGCTATGTTTAGCATGTTGAAAATACAAAAACACTGGAATTAAGGCCTGCATTCTGCCATTCCCTTACTCTATTAGGCAAGACAAGCAGCATCCCGGCTTTAGAATTGCAAGGGAAGTTACAGTTCCTAATGTGGATCACGGAGAGATCACTTAGGTGAGGTAAAATTGCAGATGCCTTTTAGCATTTTTGACTCCATGTTTGCTAGGAGTTTTGTAGAGTCCACTGATGGTTGATGTGCTTTCTGAGAAATCATCAGTACTCTTTAAATCTAAAACTAAATTTCTATTATTTAAGAGATTCAGATCTGATAATTTTCCTGAGGAAGGAGTTGCCAGACAGGAAGTCTTAAAAGTTAAAGGATGATATACTGAATTGAGGGGTTTGGACATGTCATTGTCTTACCATAAAAAGATGTAAGGGAGAGGGGAGATGCCATGGCTTTGATGTACCATACCTTGAAATCACATGGAGTGCAGAAGGTTTAGACTCTGCTGCAGGCTACTGCTCCAGCTCAGGTATCTCTTTCATTAGCTATGCTACAGTTACTACTTTGTCTGTGAGTTAAAATTCCCTATAATACAGCCTAGAGGTGGCTATCCTGTGAAACTTGCAGGTAATTCAAATGGTAATTTCCTTGTGGCTTAGCAGGCCACAAATCCAAAGAGTGAGTGTATCCTGGCCTTTATCACTAAGTGATTGAGCAATAGCAGACACCCATAGTGTCAGTGCAAAGACCTGATAGCTGATGTGTGCAGATACAAGGAATTTCAAAACTTATGTTCCTAAGTTTTGCTGTGAAGCTTTCCTGGAAGAGTCAGAGAGGAGCATTCACAATCCCTGTCTTAACAAAAACAATGAGGAATGTTTATTTTAGGCAAAGATAATTTTTCTCATAAACCTTCACTGAGGTTTGTTAATGCAGCAAAGCTTTCACTGGTCATTTTTAAAAAGACCTCTTTTCTTTTGACTTTCTCTGCTTGCAGCCTTTCAGAATATATTTTTGTTATTCTGTTGTCTTACAGTCTTGCACTGTGAGTAACATAGCATTTCTAATGTTTAAAGGAAGGGAAGATGAAAGTGTGGATATTCTGTATTTTTGGGGGACAGTTGTTTTAGGATAAAGATTGGAATTCCATTTCCTTTTCTCCATGGCAGACACCTTTTAAGATAATGCAGGATTTTGGGTGTGGAATACATACTGGTTTATGCAGATGGAATGGAGGTTTACTGGAGTCCAAGAAGCCATCTATTGATAGCAACTTTTGGTGCCTATGAACATGGGCTACGTTTGAACTGATGACCTAGAGGTGAAAGGCTCTGTATCCTATTTATCTGTCTCCTGAGCCATGGATAACACAAGTTGACAAGAAGTATAGTTGTGAGAGGAAGGAACTGCGGAATCTGCTCTAAACAGACAAAATTGGCTGGAAAGAGTTACGGAGGGTTTAAAGTCTTAGCTGAGGAAGCACAGGGGGGAGGCATGGTTTCTCCATTGCTCTCCAAAACACCTAGTGGGGGCCATGCATTTAAACTGAACTACCTAGATCTTTAAGTAAGAGATAAGATCATCACACATTTTATACAGCTCTGTTACCATGGCCTGTGCATTTGGATTTTGATATGTGTCTCTGGAGAAAGTTTCCAGCTGCTTCAAGTGACTGTGGTCTAACGGGGAATTGTTAGAACTGGTGTTTTTGCAAGTCGTCTTCCACAATATGTATTACAAAAAAACCCCAAACCTGCCATACAATGAAAATAATTCAATAAATCAATCTGCTAAGGTGGTTTCTGAATCTTCTTGAATCTACTGTGGGAAGGACTAAAGAAAGAGCATGGTCTTCAGATTGAGCTTTTTGCCCTGAAAGTCTTGGATTTGTTTTCTGACCTTACTATAAGCTTTCTTCTGAACGGTGGGGAAGACAGAGTTGATTCGTTATTTAGGTTACTAAGTCTCACTGAGACAGTCATGCAGCCCTTCCAAGCATTCAAATAAACCCTAAGACATAAAGGAAGCAAATAGGAAAACTTCCTAATTTATATAATTTGGTTCTACCCATGTCTGTATGGAAAGATATTGAAACAGATACAAGCGATGGTGATTTGGTTTTGGCGTTCTGCATTGTTCTGGAACAATGTCAAAATGAAGCACTGGATTTTACCAACTGCAAATCAGTACTTACCAGAGGTACCATGGATCTGGCAAAAAAACCCATCAAAATATATATTTGATACTGAACTGTCAGCTGCTTGCTTTCTCACCGTTCTCACAACCCTATTTGTTTGATAATTTCTGTTTAAAATCTACCACATCATTATGGATGAAGAAGGTATTCCACAGATCTTGTTTTTTTCACACAGCAACTCTTTAATCTGATTTTAAGAAATATTGAGCTTTTGACTCACTTTACAGAAGTTTCAGTTAGTAGTGCCTTGATCTCAGTTTGTGGTCCTTTGGGGCAACTGATAAAATTGGTATGCTGGGGAAGTTTAAAATTAGGTTTAGAATTGGTAAGGCAACTAGATCTAAAAACAAAATAAATAGATAGTTGTTCCTGTGGTGAATGGTTTTCAATTGCAATTTCAATATATCATCTTCAAGATCTCTGTGAATGTGACTTTTCCGCAATATTATTGAAAAATTCCAATGCACTCCCTTAAATCTGTTTAGTAGAGTACAAAAAGTTTTCCATATTTACTCAGTGGAAGTGTAGTAAGCAAGAATATACAGTATTTGTCTCTGAGGGAAGCACAAAAGTTGAAGAACACTACTATTTTTTCTTTGTAAATTAAGTTTGTTTCCTTAATTAAAATAAAATGATAGTTTTAAGGTTATTGTCTCTCCTCTTGTTTTTTCAGCAGGAAATTTTGGGACATGACTATATGTTTCTTTACTCAAAAGGCTTGTGTACAAATATGTTATTCTCCGTAAAATTCACAGCCTTTGAGTTCGTCTTGCTCTTGTCCTGTGTAGGTTCTTGACTGCTCTAGTTTATCTTGATGGGGCTTTTTTAGTAAGTTATGGTATTTCTCTTAACTGCCTCCAAATGACACTCTGCTGATAAAAATCTTAAAAGTTCTGTCATTTAAAACGTAACTTAATACTTAGTGCACTCTAAAGTAACAGTCACTTTCTTTTTCTTTTGGATTTTTTGTGTGTTGATGTTTCAAATTCTAATACAGACCTGACTACTCTGTGCATGGGCCTTGGACATTTTGTAAAATGCCAGCTCCATTTTAGAATAAGATGATGCAAACCACTAATTTTCTGTTTGGTGGGGGTTTTTGTTTGGTTGGTTGGTTTGGGGGGGTGTTGTTGTTGTTGTTTTTCCAGTCCCGCTTCTTGCTAGTTTTAGAAGTTTCCATTTTTATAGTTTGGAGATGCTGGTAAAATCCATCTTGCAGTTTTCTGGTTCCGATGACAAGATGGATCAGTTCTGAACAGTCTTATCATATGACCTCTATTGGTGTTTCAAACTTGTGACTTTAATTTCAAAGCTTACATTATAAATTCTGCATTGGGAAACATATTACAAGATTAGCTCAGGAGAATAGACAGAGGACTGCTATATTTATATAAAAAAAATAACTTTGAAGATACTTCTTTAACTCATTTGTAGTCAAATAGGCAATCTTCACCTTATATGATTGATAATATATGATGGGAACTAATAATATTGTTGTCAAAAACTTCAGCATCGAGTTAAATCTATGGAATGTTTTTAAAGCAAAATATACAAATACATCATTCCATGAAATGATATGCAAAACTTTTTAGTTTAAATCCTGACCTGCAGATGACCTTCAAATTAATAAGACTTCAGTGCTTTATCAGAACAGATGTTAAAAGGGCAAGGTCCTGAGCTCCATATATATATAATTAGTAAGGGACTCTAGAATGGATTTAAAATGGATTATGTTAATTCCGATCTTAGAGACAGCACTCAAAAACCTTCCAGATGAACTAACAGTGTTCTGATAAGCTGATCCGTATAATTTAAATAAAAACCTTTTATACGATTTTGATGCTATTATGGTTTTATTCCCCAGAAGTCTCACCATGTGGCACTCTTGGTCATTTACTATTTAAAAAAACAAAAACCACACACATAAAACCCCCAGACTCCTTCTTATCTGCAGCATTCCCATCACCTTATGTATATTTTATATAAACCAAGTATATAATAAACAAAAGCTCCTAATTTACACTTGAAACCTCTTTATTTGCAGTGTCCGGAAAGCAGTTGTATTCTTGAATAAAAGAGAAGATTTTTCCCATCCTCCAGCTATGCTGAATTGTTAACTTAGAAATGTCTTGATTGAGAAAATTCAAAACAATGTGTTTATTTCAGAATGGAACACGAAGTTATGACTGTAGTATTAATAATTTATTATTGGTTGTCTACAGAAGGGGAGCCAGCAGCTTGAATTGTATTTCAGTTTGAAAGTGTTTACTCACTGTATCTACAAAGTAATATCCAGAAGCGAAAGAACTGGAAAGGACACTTTTCCAGGTTTTCTTGAACGTTTGAAGGGACTTTCCTCATATTCAGCTTTTCCCTTTCAAAATGATTTGGCAGTTTTCCAGTACTGATTGTGTAGGACTTTCAGGAAGAAAAAGAAACTCAGGTTATAATATGAGAAGCTAAAAATGGGCTGAGGATATTACCCTGTATTTGTGGAAAGAAAGGGTTGGAACTAACAGCAAATTAACTTAGCCTGATCTCAGTTTTTCTACTTTTCCTGTTCCAAGACCAAGCTAGAAGGCATCGGTTCACTTTATTCTGTTCTAATAGGCCAAAGTAAATGCATATTTCCAAAAGCCTCCTGGGCTGCGTAGCTGGTAAGAATACTACATAAAGGAAAATTACTGTCACATCTACAACTAATTGCTGTCCTATTCATGTTTAACCTGTTTCCTGCACCTCTCTTTAAAATGTTGTTGACATCACAAATTTGTTGATCATGGTGTTTCTGTTTATTGCCATCTTAGTTTAGCTGTCTATCTCAGTATTGACCCACTTCTGTTTTGCTTCATCTTTTCAGTAAAGTAAAAATTTTCACAAGCATTCTGCCTTACGAACCTGTGTGACATTTGAAAGTGAAAGAGAAGGGTATTGACTTCAGGAATAGGGATGTGGGAGGCTGACTCAACTCTGAATCACCTCTTTGTGGTGTTCATCTCTCTACTGATTATAAGAGGAAGCATGGAAAGCCAATTTCCTTCAATTAAAATTTCCTTCTTTAAATGTTTCCCTAAATCAGCTGAAAGCGTCAAGATTTTACTTACATGCTACAGGCCTGAAGTTGATAAATGGTTTTAGCAAGTAAGTCTTGGCCCCACAACCCCTGTAATCTATGAGAGAACTGAGAGTGAAGAGAGGTAAATAACTGTAGTAATAGATAGAGTTGATGTCTCAGTATTTGGTAGCTTTCTGTTGTCAAAATTGTTCGAGTCTTTCTTTAATTTTTTTAATTTATTTTGCAGTTAAATCACTTTTTACACTTAGTTTTAACTTGAGTATTTCTTTAAACTCATTGTCCCTTATGTAAAATTTCACAACACAGTTATGAATGTATGGTACAACATCTGCATAGTGTATGGACACGAGAGAAAGTATTTATTGGTGTTTTGTTTTTTCCCCCTCTCAGGCCATTCTTCCATATTTCTGCTACAAATAGTCTGTAGGCTAATAGAACACGGAAGAATAGAGAATATTAAGCAGTCTTTGTTGGTTTGGGTTTTTTAAAACCCTCTGACCTTAATGCTTTTTCAAAGTAGTTGTTTTCTTGATGTGATATACTGTATTTTGTCAGAAGAGTAAATAGATTAATGCTTTACAGCAAAATATGATATGCTGCTGGAAAAAATATTGCTTGAGATAAGTGTATAGATGTCTTTTCCAGCTAAGGATGGTGCAAAGAGGGTGGGGTGTGGGTGTGTGTATATGTTCACATGTACCTAAAGAAGGCAGATACATACAGGCACACTTTTCCAAGATTTTTTTCATTGTTTGGTGCGTATACAGCAATGTTGGGTGATTGGCAATTTGTGTTTCAGAAAAAAGAACTCATAAAAAACCCTTAATAAATCCAATCTAGAAGGGGAAATAATCGTTATGACTTTAGTGCCTCAATTCTGCAGGATGCTCCATGTGGTGTTAGGACTCTGTTGATGAGAACAGCTAATACCATAGGAGCCTACTTAAAATTTTGACTTGGCTGAGTCACTCTCACAGTTTACTGTTGGGTTTTTTTTTCCAAACTAAAGCATTATATGGATGACCTTTTGTTTCTTAATTTTTCTAAGAACAGGGTAATTTCATTAGGTATGTATTGCATGCGTGATAATGATATCCTATATTTGGTATACAAAGTATTTTATTAAAATTTTATAAGAAGCTACACAATTTGATTTTAATCTCTTTGTAGATACTATTCTGCTTTAAAAACAATGGAACAGCTAGAAAATCTATATCTTCCTAGAGTTAGCCAATACCGGTTTTGCCAGATAATGATAGAAAATCTTCCAAAACTGCGTGAAGAAATAAAAGAAATATCCATGTCAGATCTCAAGGATTTCTTAGAGAGTATTCGAAAGCATTCTGACAGAATTGGGGAAACTGCCATGAAGCAGGTAAGCCAACCTAACAGGATGACTTCAGTCCTGTTATCTACTGAAAATACCAGTGTTGATAGTCTCAGGTTAGCCCAAAAGATTTGTCTAAGATTATAGTCATCACATAGACCTTTGAGTAAAGATGGAGAGCTGTGAAATGCTTGCTGACATCTTGGGTAGTTTCTTCTCCTGGACGTGAAGTTGTCATTCTAGTGGTTCCTGGCTAACACAGGAAGCAGCAGTGTGATACTTCAGTAGCCTCAAACTTTCTTTCCAAGTTTGTATCTGTGTCCTAGACAAGAAGTAGTTTCCTCCCTGGGAAAAATTGTGAAATACTTTGAGTAGTCAACTCCTAGACAGTTTGTAACTCAGCAGCTACTACACCAAAACAAAGAGCAGCCTATCTGGCCAGCCGGCAAGGATGAATAAGACTAAAAAGTGTTGAGATAACTGCTTCGTCCTTTCTAAAGTACAACTAACGCAGAGGACTGAGGTGAGAGCCAGGAGGAGACCTGGGACAGCTGGAGCCCTTGCCTGTTCCATCACAAAATAATCTGCCACTTCAAAGCACTGGTACTGGGCAAGGTTTAAAGCAGTTAATGCTTTTAAAATTTATTTGGAGAGCAGGCAAAGTTTTAATTTGACTATTTGTTGGGCAGAGTTCAGGTTGGGTTGCCATTTTGTCATCAAAGAAAGGTTCCTGTAAAATGCAGCATTGATTATTATAAATGAAATTTAATCGCAAGATTATACTGTGCTACCTTGTTGCATTTCTTTCAATAGTAAGGACAATATAGTGTATTTGGCTTCTGCAGCTGTCTGCTCACTAAGACTTAACTGAAGACAGCAAACAAATAGCTGGAAACTCTGTGATAACTGTACTTCATTTAAATATTGATTCTCTGTTTGCAATTTACGATCAGGAAAATTACAGATTACTTTTTTTTTTTTTTTTTCTTCCTTTAAAATTGTATTCTGGGGATTAGGGAAAAATTATGCAGAAATTAGCTATTGAACTAATTTAACATCCCGAATTGATTAAAGACAAAATCATCAGTGTAGGCTGAGGACAGACATCTTGCAGTTACACTGATGTGTGTTCAATAGCACCACCTGTTTTTCATGTCATAGCATATGCTCATCAGTGATGAAATTTGCATTACATCCCTCTTTATTGGTACTACTCTTAAAACAGGCACAGCAGCAGAAAACCTTTAGTACCGCTCTTCAGAAGCAGAATAATCTAAACTATGGTCGGAATATGCATTTAGGTAGAAGTAGAATTTTGGAATCCAAGAATGAAATTACATTGAAGCGAACATTTGAAGATGATGATGAACATGAAGAAGAGGTAACTTTATACTAAATCAGCATGTTTTATTTAAAGTGAATTTTATAGATTTATTTAACAAAACTTGCACTACGCTGCCTGTAGATGGTCAACATTAGTTAGGAGGAACCAGAGAACACCTTCAAGGGATACCAGTCCAGATCAGCATTTTATGGCAAAAAACCAGTGCCAAAATATTAGTTGTACTAATGCTAGCTTTAACATCATGGTTGGGGACATTCAATGGGATAGAACTTGTAATTATTCTGGAATTCAGTTGCAATTTACATTATGTATTACCTGCCCACTGTAAATGATATGTTGCCCACTGGAATATTCTGCTATTGCTAAAGCCAGCATTTCTGTGTTGAGGACTTCAGCTTGTGTTAGAACTCTGTCCGCTATCAAATATTCGGTATTCATAAATTGAATAAAACAGCGAGTATTTAGACCTTAAATCTGGTGCTCTGAAAACACAGTGAAAGGATTCTGGTCTTGTAACACGAATAAAATTTAGTACTGTAGTACAAAGGGAGGGGAGAGTTGAGCAATTAATTTACATTTGTGATAGAACCCATCCATTTTTGGGTCCTTATTAAGGGGACAAGTTCTGTTGGTCATGTATCACATTTTGCACATTATATGCTTTTTATGCTTTATATACTTTTCTTTTTCATTTCCTTCTTCAGGTTTTAACTGCCCAAGATCTTGTAGACTTTTCTCCAGTCTATAGGTGTTTGCACATCTATTCAGTTTTGGTATGTATTAAGGTGACCTCAAAAAGATATTTTACTTTTTGAAGTTGAATGTTCATTTTTGTATTTTTCATACTGTAATAGTTCCTAAGAAAGAAAGCATATTGCTTCTAGTAGTAGTAGTTCTGGATGAGCCAGTTGAGGTCAGTAGAGTATGGATACTCAGGGCACGGATACATGTTTTATTTTATATGCATAATAAAGGACACACAGCAAGACATTAATTAAATAAGTGTTCTTAAGAATATATGTGAAATATGCATGTCTGCCTCAATAGTGGTATCGTCACTTTTGCAGTTCTCCCACCTGTTCCATGTTACCTAAATGTCTGGGGGGATATGATCAATATTACAAAATACAGGAACATTCAGTCTGAATCTTGTGGAAATCGGAATAGTAGAGCAAAATAGCAAGCAAAAACTGGAGATTGTGACAGGCTGAGCTCAGGCAGATTAGGTGGGATTCAGTGGCAGAGACACAATAGCCCATTTTAGCTGCTGTAAAAGAGATACAATGCACAAGCTAACAAGGACGAAAACTTTTGGGGGGAAACTTGGTAATAAATTATTTATTATTTTCTCACATTTCCTATGTCTCAATTACTTTTTAAGTCAGATTACATATAAAATAAGTATTGGGGCATATAGATGAAGTACTCTGAAGTATTGTTAATCCTACAATCTCAGCTGGACCTGGCTTCAAGCATTCAGGCTGGGTTATCTTCTTTTTATGGAATCCTTGCAGCTGTGTAATATGGAAACTTATATCTTGAAATTACTTTGTTTTTTAAAGAAAGAATCCAAACAAAAGCATCAGTAATTACATGAGTAATTATTCATCTCAATGAAAGAACAAGACAGACAGAAAGACAGGCTACCAGAACTATTAAAAAAGAATGGACCATTTCTTTTTACAGAGGAAATGAGTGTGAAATAACATATGAAAAAGAATGTGTTAAGTTAAATATACCAGTTGAAGTAAAATTAATAGATGACACTTAAAAGTAATATGTGAGTATGTTTTTCACTTTGACAAGGATCTTGATTTTGGATCCTTGATCCAAGGATATGCTCTTTGGGTTTGCACAGAAAGTTTGCCAGCTTCCAAATTTACTGGAGACAGAAAACAACTTGGAGTGCTCTCTGATACCAAAAAAGGGTTGTTGATGTCTTCAGAATAGGGCTTCTGTCTTTCCTGCCAGCATAATCTAATTAATAAGCCATGGTAGCATTATCAAGAGTTGTGCATTAACCCCTTCTTGGAGTCCTTCTCATTTACCTCCTGTTG
The DNA here is from genome assembly GCF_026419915.1 of Harpia harpyja. NCBI lineage: Eukaryota > Metazoa > Chordata > Aves > Accipitriformes > Accipitridae > Harpia > Harpia harpyja. The sequence continues at coordinate 28,456,406 of NC_068949.1, read as the reverse complement.
TAAACCATCCCTTCTGGAGTTTAGAGAACGTCATGACGACAGCAAAGGAGGGGAGTTGATACCACGTGGCTATTCATTACATTTCTAGATCAAGGACTAATCTCACAGCAAATGTCACCTTCTCAGTGAATTCTCTCTCTGCTACAAAATTGTGGAAAATATTCTATTTTTATGCAGGACAGTAGTTTTCTACTCTGCTTCTTCATATTGAACAAGAAAGCAGAATTTTATATACCTCAGAATACTATGTAGCTTGTGATTGTAAGATACATACATACCAAACAGACTGTATTTATTGATGGGTAACCTTTCTTTAGACTAGAAACTTCTGGGCAATATATATAAAGAGCTTTTTTTTAGCCCATATATTATGTGAGATGCTGTATATTTAAATTCTGGTGAAAACACCCTTGATCTCTTTGGCATGTAATGTTACCTTTTAACTGAATGCTATATAGCAGTATAAAATAAATGTAACTATGGTGTGAAACAACACTTGATATATGAGCAGTATCCCTAGAATTTATAACCTAATGTGAACTGATTTATTATTTCTATTGATATAAACTCATGAATTTTTTGAAGCTGGGCAAAACAAATGCATTGCTTCGGTATATTTTATCTTGCCTTTCCTTTGCTGATTCAGTGAGTGAATCATCAGGGTTGTTGCTGTATTCTGCTGATTGCTTTAGAACATCTCTTTAAAATAGTCGTTATGCCTGAATTGCTGATCTTGACTGCATAGGATAGCACGGTCTATAAATAATCGTAAGATATTTTACATCTCCATTTTTGGTGTGGATTTGAGAAGAACAGCTACTCTTTTTAATTTGAGAAGCTTGTGTCAGGACTGAGTAGAGATTTGGCATTGGAAGCACAATTCAATAATGGCTTTGTGCATCTGAAAACTGCATTGAATATTTGGGCTGGAGGTGAATGGTTAGTATAAATTAGAACACACTGTGTAAAGTTCTGCTGCAACAGAAAGTGTTCTAGTAAATTTGGGTCTCAGTTTCAAGTGGATTTTTTTGGTTTTTAGCCAAGTCTCTTTTTTACTTTTACATTTTGTTAGGTTAGCAGTATTTCTAAATATGATTAAGTATTCATTATGAACTTAAAATACTAAATTTAAACTTTCTTTGTTATAAAGGAGTTAGGTAAGTAATGCTGGCTTAGTAATGTACAATCTCTGTAATAATTTCATTTGAAGATTTTTTGGAAGCCCAAGTAATGGAATTCTAAACAGCACTAGCCTAATAATTGGCACATGAAGTGAAAACAAACCTTAAAAATGCTAAGCTGCTTTATTCTGCTTGCATACAAATTACATTGTGTTCAGTAGATAGATGAGTCAATGTAGCACTGATTTCAAATGGACAGATGGTTTCTGCTGAATGGCCATCTTAATGAGATGGGTAGGATGTCACTTGAATTCCTCACAATATAATCATTAGGCACAGAGGGTATTGTATTTTTGAGCACCATGATAGGAGAAAAATCCAAATCCACAGTCATTATATTTACCAATTCCAAAGAGAATAAGCAAATATTAAATAAATCTCATGTGTGGGGGTTTTTTCTCAGGCAAAGCTAACACAGGCAGTGTTCAGATGTATCATATATTCACAGAAACATTTTTGTAACTTAACTTTATAACGCAGTTAGTTTCTTGAATAACCTAGGGAAACACTGTAGGAGACAATAAGTTTCAGTTATAGAGTAATAGTTAATATGCCTTGTCTATAAATATTAATATACTCTGAAAACTGTAGTTTAACAACATAAATATTGCTTAAAATGGGTAATATTGTTTGACAAAATGTAGGCACGTGAGCAAAATTTCTATTTACAGTACATTCTGTAGGCTACTTTAAAAAAAGAAAAGAAGGTAATTTCTGCATATTTAATGCATGCAAAACTTTGCTGCTGTCAGCTGGAGGTCTATGTGTGAAGTAAATGCAAGATATGTGGCTTAGTTTAAGAGAATTCAACCCTTAATTTAAGAAGTGCCTTTTTCATACTGAGGTACTGTTCTTGTTTTAACTACTTCTGTCTTGTTTTAGGGTGATGGAGAAATATTTGAAAATTACTACAGAAAACAAAGAAGGAAACAAGCAAGATTAGTTCTGCAGCCGCAGTCAAGCATGGTAACCAATACTTTTGTTTTTGCATTGACTTGGGTTGTAGTCCTTAGCGGTATTTTTATTCCTAAACTTGTTTTCTTTTTCACTGAAAGCATGAAACAGTAGAAGGCTATAGAAGATACTTCAGTCAAATTGTAGGGTAAGTTTTCTAAACTAAGATTTATTTCAGTTTTACTGTATTGATTCTTAATTCACCCTCCATTCTCCCATTGTCCAAAAACTTTCTTCTGCAAGATTCAGTTTCTGCACGAATCATGCGGGTGGTTGTTGCTGGGTCTGAGCAGGGAAGAGCATCCAGATCCTACCAGTACAGTGCCCCACAAGGACCGCCCAGCAGCCTGGGCTGCAGTTGTCATGAAACAAACTTTCCACGTTTTGACTTCATGCTGGGCAAAGCAGAACACCAAACCTACCAACGTGTCACTGCTCAAGTGGGGAAGGGTTTGACTATGCTTGTGTGTGAAAGGGTAGAATTTGCTCTAATATTAGAAAACAACTTAATAATTTAAGCATTATTTTGTTTTAGTTTCTTTGTAGTAGAAGACCACATTTTACATGTAACCCAAGGGTTGGTAACTAGAACATATACCGATGAACTCTGGAACATGGCCCTTTCCAAGATCATTGCTGTTCTTAGAACACATTCAGTAAGTGAGAAGTCTTATCAGTATTGCAGTTTAAATCCTCCAACTTCAGAGCTCTGTATATTTAAAGCTGGGATAGTAACAAAGTGAAAAATTACACCTCTCATGTTTTCTTTTCCTTGTGATTAAAAATTGCTCAGATTTGAGAGGGAGCCTGCCAAGCTTTTGTTTTTCCCCACAGTATCAGGCTGTGATCTGCAGCCATGGACTATTTGCATAATCCTCCACTGATTTACAACTCACTGGGTCTTCCAAACCTTCTCTTAGTCCAGCAGTTTAGAATATGCAGAGTTAATCTGCTGTTATTATTGCAATCCTTCCTCATTAGTCTCAACTGACCTCTTCATTAGATCAGATTGAATGGTTCGGCACTGAAAGCACCACCAGGAAATAGTTCCTAATTATCATTCCAAATGCAGTGTTTCCAAAATAAACTCCACCAGCAAAACCCTTGGAGCTATCTCTTCAGTGCTATAGTAGTGATATGTTTATGTTGAAGTAAAGGTATTAGAAAAATTCTGTATCAACTGAGGATTTCAGTACGTTAAAAGTGTGTCTCCTAAAGTTACACTTCTACCTTGGCTCCAATGACGCTGACTAGCTGCATGCTATTTCTTACTCCTCTGTGAAGACCAATGGAATACCACTGTTCACTCTGACTGACTGATAGTAAATTGCTTCAGAGTTTACTATTGGTATAACTTTTACTATCGGAAAAAAATAGAAGAGTTTTATCTTTCCCTTTTTAATGTTTGCTAGAAGCAGTTCCTTTATGCAATGTTATTTTAATTTTTATTACAATTGATCTTTAATTCAAGGAGTATTTCACATTTCATATATGCTGAGGAAAAATGGGGAAAAAGCTCAAATTGCAACTATAGTTGTACCACTGATCAGTAAAGGTTCTATGATAAATGAGATGTTCTCATACTTTTTAATTAATTTTAGAGGATTGGGATAAATTGAGATATATTCAGCATTTTTTTAAGTTAAATACATTGCAACTTAATTGTCTGCATATGGATTTATACACCTATGTAAGAATATGGTAATTTAAGGAGTAAAAGTAATGTAATCTCTAAAGAACTCTTCAGTGTCTTGTCATGTAGTTGATCACTGTTTCTTCTCAAAATGCATAACACCCATCAAAACATATTCTATCACAATCTCTTTCTAATGTCATCCTAGTACAGACTAATATTTAGGTAAGTGTATGTGATCTTATGAGGTATTGTAAATCAAACCCTTACTTTACTAAAGTATGCTAAGAGCAAAAATTAAAGAAAGGTGAAACAGGCGTATATAGTCTCTAACCAATACTATATTCTCATGCTGCTTTAAATTATTTTAATATAAATATTTTTTTTACTTTATCCAGTATTGCAAATAGTGAAGCTGAGGTGAAAGCCTTAGTTTTATGACTCCACACCTCCATATTTCAGTCATTTAGTAGAGTAAATAACTTAATGTCTTGACTTTTTACCATCAAATTTGTAATCTGAACTTACTTAGTATTTTATAGTGTTTTCCCCATACAGCTGGGAAGCTGTCTGAGGTGGCACAGTTAGCACTAGTTAGACCCAGGCTTAGTGTTCAAAAGAACGTCCTGTGGAAACCTCTCTGATGTCGATTTAGCAATGCATTTTGACGTGTGTTTCTGTTCCACTGAAATAAATGTAATTTGCCGATTTTTGAATCTCAGTACAACATACTGATATTTATTGAATCTCATATTTTAGTTTACTTTTTCTGAGCTTTTATACTACTGATAGTTCATATAAAAATTTAACAAATACTTTTATGTAGCTGGACTAAGTGAAGACAAGTGAGTCTCAGTTGTTTTTTACTAAGGCAGTCAGTCAGGTAAAGGGATAAGGCTGGAGAATTTAACCTTCTGTGCTAATATTCTTTGAAAACATATGTCCCATAGTTTAAATTCTTTTAACAAAACCAGAATTTCTCCCTTTCAGTCATATTGCAGTGATCCCGACCTTGTTCTGGAACTGAAGAATCTCATTGTAGTATTTGCTGATACTTTGCAGGTACATACTATATTAGTAATTTAGCTGAAAATCCTAGAGTCAAATTTTTCCTTTGGGTTTTCCTGAATCATATATATGAATCAAGAATAAAATTACACAAGAATATTTTAAAAATATATGTATTTCTTGCCTTGGTTCCTCTTTTTCAGTATTATCAACTTGATGTATGCATTCTGGGCTATCCAGCTAGCATCCAGTTATTCATATCTGTGCAAAATTAATGTTAGCTTTGTAATTTGTGTACGTTTTTGTCTTTTATAAATGCTTCTGATCTTAAGCAAGAATAGCATTCCAGTTATCATTAACTCTCCAGCTGAAAGACCAAATGAACATCATTGACAAGTGTTCTTGCAATGTTTAACACACTGATAAAAAAAGATTAGTTATATACATAAATAGCAAGTTAAAATGTTAGAGAGAAATGCGACAAATTTCTACTTGAAAACTGGTAACATAGGATAAAGTATTTGGTGAGAATTTAATATATAATCTTCTAATTGTAGTGGTGTGTTTAAAGTACTATAATTTGTTTAATAAAAGTGACAAGATTGAATAATAAGTCTCATCTCAGAGTCCAGAAGTCATGGGATAGGAATTGACTGTATTTTTATACCTTAGGGCTATGGTTTTCCCGTGAACCGACTATTTGATCTTTTATTTGAGATAAGAGACCAATACAATGAAACACTTCTTAAAAAGTGGTCTGGATTGTTCAGGTTAGTATTTCAAAATAATGGTGCCTTTTGTATTGCATCTATTGTTTTTGTCCAACTTCCAAGTTTTTTTGATAGACTTGTAATTCTGGAAGAATTTATTAACTCAGTGTTGTTTATGAATTTCGGGTTGGATAGGACTAAGATATTCATCACATGTAACTAATATTTAGAAGATCCATCAAGTACTGCTTCTGTAGTTAATGGAGAGAAGGAAGGTCTCCAAAAGGACATGATTGGAGAAACAAGCAGGAGACATCTGGTTTTCTTCATTACGAACCTAGTAACTCCAGGCTATTGCAATAAGGAATTAGGTTCCTAACTTAGGTTGTCTTAGTGTTTGCAGTTAGCTGATAGGCGTATCTCCCTGACAGACTACTGACATTGTCAGTACATTTTCATCGTTTTTTAATGCAGGTTGGTTTCCACCTGTTCCTTGGAATAATTTGACTGAGTAAATTGTAAACCCAGGAACATGGCAGGCTGGGACTGTACTCCAAAGCCTGTTTGCAGATAGGGTGTGATGTCTAAATGTGCAGAAATTGTTTACCTTAAAATATGTTACATTGTATTACAGAAAACCTTGAAATTAAATTGACCACTTAAGGTTCTCCAGCTCTCTAGACTCCTAGTGTCATCATTTGAGTAACAGAAAAGCCCAGAGGGTACTTAAATCTGTGGCCATATGCCTAGTTGAAGTTCTCTGAATTGTCTCCATTGACAATATGTAGCTGAGGTATCTACGTGAGACTCTCTGAATATCTGCTTTAGTGTAGGCAAAGTGTAGGCTACCATAATTAGTAAGTATCTCATTATGGTTTACCCTGTAGTAAAGTAGTTAATCTAAAGTTCCTTTGCTGTATGATGCTTTGAGTCATGCATATTAAAATGCTTTCAACTATTTTTTCTCTGTGATTAGACACAGTATAAAGAGTTAGCATATACAAGGTACTTTCAAATTAATCTAAAAATAGTTTGGATGTCTGAAATTATGATTGCAGGTCATAACTTTTTGAAGCTGCACACCTAAGTATGGTGGTAAAATTTATATTCATTTACATGTTTTAACATTTGAAAGTACTGTAAAAAAGTTACACGTCCTAATTTTTTTTTACTTTACTAACTAATTCTCCAGGGATATTTTTGAAGCAGACAACTATAGCCCTATTCCTGTAGCAAATGAAGAGGAATACAAAATAGTTATAAGCAAATTTCCTTTTCAAGATCCAGAACTTGATAAGGTAAGGACAAGTTTTATGTTATTAAAGTTTGCTGAAATCCAATTAAGGACACTTGGGACAGTAATGATTTTTATAATTAAAAAGCAATTAAAATTTGAAAAGCTAGGTAGATTAAGAGGCTAAATCACCTTGGTGTGTAATTATCTAGTCATAAGTAAATATGAAAATTAAAGCTTTAGTAATTTGCTCTGATGTTTGAGTGAATAATGAAACCCATTGTTTTGTAAACAAATTAATAATACAGTTTAATTGATATAGTCTTTAATTAGTTAAATTTTGTTGCAACTCATTGGGTTTAGTAACTCAGTCTATTATATGCTGTACTATCGCAAAAATATGTGTAAAACGGATCAGTTAGAGACGGCAACTTTTGTGTTTCACTTTTAAAATTAATTATTTGTGTTTGTGCATGTGGGGCAAAATAAACGTGAAGGGACTGTGAATAATTCTGCCATACTAGCATTCCAATAGGATGTTCTTTCATAGCCTCAGCCATTCTTTCACTCCAAACTCCTTTCACAGAAAGGTGATTAATATGTTCTGCTATTCAAATATGGTTTTCGTAATACCGATGAAGAAATAACAGGCTCATGATGGAGTCTGTAGAGGTGAACTAAATCTAAGAACCACATGACAGTGGGAGTAACTGTTGTAGTGGGAAGCTGATTTATACACGATCCATCGCTACAGATATCTGCAAAAGTAAAAAGATACTATAATTTTATGATTCAGCAGGGATTTACCAGGCAAATGTACAGCTGCATGTCATTAATACAGTATTGCAGTGAAGATGAAAAAGGAAAGGTGGGTTTTATGCTGATTTTTTAATAAGACTCCAGAGTGCTTTCTGGATGCTTTCCTCCATCAAATTTATTTACTTAGCCATTATAATACTAAAATAAGATAAACACAATGGAAATCCCTTACAGTGTTGGAAGTATACCACCCCCCAGATACTATTTAGCATGACATATTTTGCTAATAAATTACAGAGATTTTTAACTTGCACTAAATAATTTTATCTGCTAGCCTCTCTCACTCTGTCTGATACATTAGCATGCGTGTATGGACATTACTTGTGTGGGCATGTGTAATTACATACATGTATGATTAATACAAAGCTTTGGCCCTTACTTCACCAGAAGAGAAATGTATTCTTTGTACCCAACAATTTTTATTTTGGTTTATGACACTGAGAGGGATTTCTATTTCATAGAGAGCAGCACTTTTTGTAGATATTTTATGGGCAGAATGTCACTGATGCTTAGGTTTTGGGCTGGTGAGCTTGAGAGTAAAGCCAGCAATCAGGTTGGATTCTGTTCCCAACTCTATCATTGACCAGCTATGTGGTGCTGGTAAGTGATTTCACATCTCTCTGTCCCTGTTAATTCATCTGTAAAGCAGGGAAAACATTTTTTTACGTATCTCTGAAAAGAGCTTTGAAACCTGTATGTAAAGCAGAAGGACATCATTAGAAATAAGGCAGTCTGAGGTTTTTTTCTTGCATCCCAGCAATTTTTGAAGCAGTTTAGTTGACTTCAACCAAACTTAGCAAAGGGGCAGAAGTCTCAAAGATAACTGATGTCGTAAAAGTTTTGTCAACTAGGCAGTGGAATAGAGGAGAAAGAATCATTAAGTATCTTTGTTGAAAGAAAGACTGCAGTGTGTTCCTTATGTGTTATTAGATAGCAGGGAATCCACATGGAGGGGAAACTATAAATGCTGCAACATCACTTCTATTGGTTGCTGTTTACAATTTCATCCACTTCACCTCTCTGTTCTTGCCTCAGCCTATAAGGCAATGGGAGGTCCTATTTGGGTGGGTTAATTTAATCTACATTTTGATGTTTAAAAAAAAAAAAAAAAAAGATGTTTAAGTTCAGGCTAGTCGCTGAAGGAGCCTGTGTGGTTGATCGAGAGGAATAGACACCCCAGAGGGCTAATTTCATTTGATGCATCTCTGATACCTTTTACAGATTAAGGGGAATTTCACCTTTGAAAATGTCTGTTTCTCTCCATTTAGTATAAAAAGAGACGAACATGAGCGTGTGTCTCATTTTTAACTGTAGGTTAGGATGAATCACCCTCACGTTTTACAGGTAGGTTTATCACAGGAGTTGCTTGCAGCATATAGGCAGAATTACGACCAGAACCTACTAGATATTTAACATAGCAAATCCAATCTGACTGGATAAAACAGTCTTGTCTGCGCTCTGCTGTTTAGATTGAATGTGCCAACCTATCATGGTTTGATTATATAATCTAATTTTACTCCCTTTCTGTATTCAGAAGGGAAACAATTGGTTGTAGCTCTGTTTGTTGGTTGTTGTTTTTTTTTTCTTGCTGCCTGCTTTAATAATCAGGAAGTGGTGTGTCCTCCCTGTTGGCCAGACACTGTAGAGGATAAAGAATTGCTTCTCTTAGATTGTTGAATATATGAAGGTTGAAACTCAAGCCCTGCTTACAGAATACTGTGATGATCCAGAATAGTTCTATGTAATAACACTTGTTTAATCTGTCAAAATTAATTGCTTAAATCAGATGAACACACATGTGAAGTAAATTTTATTGTTAAAAAGGTTTGCTATCATTGAATGACACACAAGCCTGGCGCTTACACCACATATTTGTCACACCACCTAATCTTAAATGAAGAGGTATGATTAGGAGAATGTCAAAGTAATCTGTTTTGTCTTGGTTTTTTAATACACAAATGTTGAGTTCCTGTTGATTAATGCTTTTTACTTTTAGAGAAATTAAATTCTCCAGGGATGATACCAGTTGTTAATTATTTTTCTCATTTATTAGTCGTAAACAGAAAAATAATTGTTTTGCAAATTTCAAAAATTATGTATTCAATGCAGAAATACCTATTTGGTATGTGTAGATTTAATTGAATTTATTTCTTTTTGTCCTCCCAAATACAATATCAGCTTTAAAATTGAAGTAAGAAACATGATTTTATTCCTACAGACTACTAGTATTTCTCACATGTTAATCCAAATTGTTGAAAAGAATTCAAACTGCTTTGGTTTTGTGAACCATTGAGAGAAAGTAAGTAAATGTATGATAGTAAATATACATGCCTAAACATTCTCAAGATGCTTTGAAAATCCCAGATGTATTGAACTTCTCAAACCTTTTTTTTTCCCCCACTGCTTTCTTTGGCAAAAAAAAATTTGCATTTTTTAACCTCCCATCCCACTTACATCTATCTTGTTCATTCAGATTAAAAGCAGTTTGAGACCTGTTTTTTAATGTGTGTTTGTAAATTGCTTTCTACAGAGGGATCTTAAATTACATAAAGTTTACAAACTTTATTGTAATTTAAATAAGTGATAAAGTTCTATTTTGCTTATACGCTATTTGAACAGATGTAGAAGTCAGCTCAACGCATACCGCTGTTTGTATTTGGTGAGAAACAGAAAAGCTTAAGATAGATTAACATATTGATAGTGTGAAGTGCCTTTCTAATTGTTGTGTTTAATACCAAGCTGTCCTTTAGAATCAGTTTCAAGTGTAAGATAGTATTATCTTTTATTTTCACAGCAATCCTTTCCAAAGAAGCTTCCAATGTCTCAGTCAGTGCCTCAGATTTATATCCAGGTTAAGGAATTTATTTATGCAAGCCTTAAGTTTTCAGAGTCACTTCACCGCAGGTAAGCTTAAAAGTATCAGGAATGTGACTATAAGGTAACCTATAACTTCAAGGTGACCTAAAAATATATATCAAAATGAAAGTATGTTTTCTTGTTGTCCTGGTTTCAGCTGGGATAGAGTTAACTGTCTTCCTAGTAGCTGGTACAGTGCTATGTTTTGAGTTCAGTATGCGAAGAATGTTGATAACACTGATGTTTTCAGTTGTTGCTCAGTAGTGTTTAGACTAAAGTCAAGGATTTTTCAGCTTCTCATGCCCAGCCAGCGAGAAAGCTGGAGGGGCACAAGAAGTTGGGAGGGGACACAGCCAGGGCAGCTGACCCAAACTGGCCAAAGGGGTATTCCATACCATGGGACGTCCCATCTAGTATAGGACTGGGAAGTGGGGGCGGGGAATCGCCGCTCGGGGACTGGCTGGGTGTCGGTCGGCGGGTGGTGAGCAGTTGCACTGCGCATCATTTGTACATTCCAACCCTTTCATTATTACTGTTGTCATTTTATTAGTGTTATCATTATCATTATTAGTTTCTTCTTTTCTGTTCTATTAAACCGTTCTTATCTCAACCCACGGGTTTTGCTTCTTTTCCCGATTTTCTCCCCCATCCCACTGGGTGGGGGGGAGTGAGTGAGCGGCTGCGTGGTGCTTAGTTGCTGGCTGGGGTTAAACCATGACACTTGTGTACTTGTTAGCTGTGCTTGTTTCATAATTTACATATAATTTACATATATAATTATTTATATTTAATCTATGATTCCCAATGCTATAGTGTATATTCCATATGTGTATATATATTATATACAATATGTGTATGTCTGTATGGGTGAATGTAGCTTGGCATAGTAAGCTGTCTAAAACACTGCTGGGGGTTTTTAAACAGTATTGATTGGTTTGAATAATCTAGAGATTTTATTTATTTAACAAAGCATGTAAAATCTGAAAAATATACTTTGATACTGACCATTTCAGAAATAATTGTGTAGCATCCCTGATTACTTCGAATGGTCTTTCCCTTCTCAGTGCTTTGAGTTTACTTAGCAATGATTTCTCCTGCAACAAAACGTGCTGTCTGCATCCTCATTCCCTCTTCCATCCCACCTTTTTCTCATGGAAAACATCACAATTCTCCCATTTCCTTTCCTCCTGTGGCCTTCAAAAGCTTAGTTTTAATTACATAAAATAACATTCATAGATCTGAAATCTGGAAGGTATTCGTGGCCAGTTACCAACTTCTGCACTGTTAAAGATGTAAATGACTTGCTTTCACACATTCTTAATTGATACTGTTTATAATTTACACGTACTAATGAGCGCATGTTGACCTCCTTAGTAACTCATTAAAACCCACAAATTACTCTTTCCGAACTGCTGTGTCAATAAACATGTCCAAAATCTAAAAATAACAGATTTTGCTTCAGTGTTGAAATTCAGTTAATAGATAATTTGGTAAGTGAAAGAGGTGTTCTGTGTGTTAGATCACAGAAGACTTTGAGCAACCAGAAATTAAATGCATATAGGGAATTCTTAACATGAAAAATTCCCTTTGCTGGGAAAAAAATAAAAATATTAAGTATTACTGTCAAAATATTGTCCCGTACAGTAAAAATAAACATTTTTTTTCAGCTCAACAGAAATAGATGATATGCTCAGAAAATCTACAAATTTGCTGCTTACAAGAACTCTAAGCAGTTGTTTACAGAACCTAATTAAAAAACCTCATATAGGTTTAACAGAGGTAAGTTTTAAAAAACATACTCAAAACTGTGTTAAGACAATTAGTGCTAAAACTATTCTTGTAAATGTAGATATACTGTGATACTAAGATTTGTGTAAGAAAAACAAGTAGTGTTTGCTTTAAATTTGAACATTTAAAGAGGTGAAAGATGAAAAGCATCAATATCTGTTACATAAATAATAACAATACAGTGTTGGGTCTAGTTGCAAGTATATTTACACAGGGATGCCTTTTGAGAGAGAGAGATGACAATGAAAGAGTTCTGTCTCCTGTATGATAAACAGATTTGCAAGAAATAAGCCAAAGACTTTTACTTCTTTGGCTGTGTGTGGAGTATGGTTCATGTGTTCTGCTCCTGTCTAGCAATTAGCAGCACATTGTTGAGTTTCTTTTTCTTCCTGTTAAAAAAAAAGGTGTATGTGTGAGGAGTCAATCTCTCTCACGTGAACTGTGTAAAGTTTCAGAGTAAACCTACCTGATCAAGAAATCTAAAATCTCAAGTTCACTCTAACAAATGAAACTTTTTCTGTAGTAATTGCAATTAAAATATTTTAGTAGGTTTGTGCATGTTGTTTCTTCATTGGGCCTCTTGGTTTAATTTGTTTATTGGACAGAATAAGACAGGGTGAGGCAATGAATCACTATGAACATTCACTGCAGGTACATGCAGTGTCAGGACACAGCAGGTACCTACTGAAACATGCTGAGAAGGACTTAGGCTGTTGCCATTAGAGCAGTGTCATGTCATGTTGAATGTTGTTTCAAACTCAAGAACCTCTTGTATAGATGAAATGAAGAAGAAGATGAGGAAAGAGCCCTATAAATCATATATTGCCATGCTAGTAAGACAAGCCATACAATTTTTCTGAGATGTGGTTTTCTATGTTCTTGAAATGGGTACAGGAATATTTTCAAGGACATGAAAATAAATTTACTAGTATTTTTTGAGGTGTTTCATTATCAATTCAATATGTTTTATGAGAAAAATGTTAAAAAGTGAAAACTTACTTTACCAACCATTACATTAGTGTTCACTAAAACAGCCAGTATGCAGTGGGAATTAAGATACAATATACTGATATTTCAGTTACTGTGCGTTATGTACGTTGTCTAATTTGTGAACTGAATGAGAATGCAGGTCCTGCTTATAAAAACATTTATATAATGTACAAGCAGATTGTTACCGTTGTTGGGAGGGGAAGGACTTAACAACCTTATTTTTGAAATTCCCTAACTTCAGAATGCATCATTCTGCAGACAATATTGTGAAATATTTTTTTATAGCAGTAATTTTAAAAAATATATTTTTATGGTACAAATTAGTAATTTGCTTTTGGCAATATATTTTCCTTTATTTTCCCTTTTTTAATTCTAAAATGTCACTTGGATTTATTTCACTGAGGAGCTGTCTGCAGTCTTCATTTAAAAATGGCATCATTTCTGTGTAAACTGTAGTATTACCCCATAGTGGTATTTGAAAGCAAACTTGAAAACTAACCAGTAATAGGTGGTAACCTGAAATACTGTAATTAATTTCTAGTAGCATTGTTGCTGAAAGAAGTAACCATTCACAAAATCAAACGTCAATGGGTAATACAAAAAGGATTTTACAAGAATTTTTTGTCTCTTGTAGCTTGTTCAAATCATCATAAACACAACACACCTGGAACAAGCTTGTAAATACCTTGAGGATTTTATATCTAACATTACAAATATTTCACAAGTGTCTGTTCACACTGCAAGACTTTATGGACTTTCTACATTTAAGGTATGGTATATGTCATCTGTTATATGACTGTCTGAAAAGTTACATTAAAATCACTATAAATGAAGCAAAATGAAAACAAAGGGGGTGAGGGCAAAGCTGCGTGCTTTCTTATTTTTTACTCTAAACCAATTGTGAACTGTTAAGAATTCAGTTGTAACACTGAGCAGATAAATACTGGGTTTCATGTTGTCAGTATGATCTGAAATATGTCAGTACGTGAGAAGTATCAATATTATCTTTCAGATGCATCTTTTATTAAATTAAAAAAAGACAAGCTAAGCTTAACTGCACCAGAAGCTTTCAATAGATTAAGCTCCACTTTGTGTAACATCTCCCCTTTGTGAATGGAATCAAGCAAAACAGCTAGTTTAATCTAAAATGTTTGTATTATTTATTTGTTTTTATTCTACAATAGAAATATTTTGTGATATATTTTCAAATCGTGTAATTTAGTAATATAAAAGCAGTATTAAGAATGTGTTACAAAGCATAAATTACTCAATTATCTTTTTAGAATTCCTATCTTTTTTACATGTCCTTTATATACAAAATAATACTTGTTAAAGTTATTACTGGGAAATTGACTGTTTCTAATGTATGGCAACTGTTTATCTGCACAAGCTGTATTTTCTCAGATTTTTCAGAAATGGCAGAAGTACGTAAGCTTATATCTCAAAAAATTAAAGTAAATCGTAGGTGATGCATACTCAGCATAGCCAATTCTAATTTCAACAATTAGCATGACAACATTTGTAAGCTGAGTACAAAATAATCCTGGAATAAAAAAATGTTGTAGTTTTCTTTCTGTATATGGCTCTTCATCTCATTAGTAGGTGAAATTCTCCTAGTTTAGTTGTTCTTGCATTTGTCTGTACAAAAATTCTGAAGGATTTTGAAAAGAGGAAACTAAAGCAAAAATACTAAGTGACTTGAATTGTCACATCTGATGTCCTTGGCAGAGCAAAACCCATACCCTCATCTTTGAAGTCTCTCTCCACAATATTGCTCAAAAGGCCTTAGTCCTTTTTCAGTTGTAAGGCAGACACGTGTGGTGTTAATGAGAAACCTGCACGTAAAAATGAAATTGCTGAAGACAACTCATAGACATAATGTCAGGTAACTTAAGATGACTGAGATTTATCTCTAAGATAAATTATTCAAAATTCTGATCCTTGCTCAGGCTATTTTATGTCATAATGACCCTAGTAAGCTCTAAAACAAGCTCCCAACAGCTGGACTAGCTATGCTGAGTGCAAAGATGGTTTGGTCTCAGGCCACTGAATGGCCCAACATGAGAAACCCTCCTGCGCTCTGGCACTGGGGACGGGTGTAGAGATGCTTAGAGATCTTTCATGCTGTGGTGGTAGTTGAGTGCCAGGTACTTCTTTCAAGCATCAGATGGTTGCGTACACTGAAGAAGCAAGTTTTGGTACTCATATACATAAAGTATGGCAGAAATTATTTCATTGACCGAGCCTGGCTGAGTAGCTTTTTTGGTTTAGAATAGAAGCAAATGTGTGTGCTTGGGGACTGATATGGAGTTTTCTTTCCGAAGAAAACATTCTCACAGAAAAATTAATCTTGTATAGGTTACCTTGTGCCATTAATTCAGCCAGTGTGTTGCTGCCTTAGTCGCTTGGGGCTTCTATACAGAAATTTTTGAAAGGGAAACAAAACAAAAAGTCATCAGGGATTCCAAAGCAGCTGCAACTTGAACTTTAGGTATTTGGGGGTTTTTCAGTGTACACTGAAACAAAGGAGGGTGGTTTCTTGTATTTATGGGATAAAGAGGACTAATCCTATTGACAGTAGTTCTGTTTTCTGTACTTCGTTTTTCTCTTGATGCAATATGTAGCCTATCCTATTATAATATCCCCTCTGGCATAGACGTTAAAAGGTGGGTGAGGTGGAATAAGACATCATCATTGCAAGACATTTCATATTTCCAGTTGATTGCCAACAATTTTCCCATTATCTGTCATTTGTTTTGCTAAGGATTTAATGAACAAGGCAAAACAGAAAGGTTCTGGCCTAGCAACTGTAGTTAAGTTACCATTGCCCTACCAGTAGTTTTACTAATTTTGCCCTGTCCTTAAGATCTAGGCTGCCTAGTTTGCTTGTTGTGTACCGATAGTGCACGTGTGTCTTTCTTTGAATTTGCTTATCTACAGTGTAAGGTCAATCCATAATCTTTTTAACATTCAAACAAAACACTTAATGCAGCCATAGTGTTTGATTTCATTAAGAGGTAAGATGTTCTTTATCCTTGAATTTCATTTACTAAATGCAGTTGAAAGTTTGCATTATATTTTGTGCTGATTGCCTGTGTTGTAAGTTATGTTTAACTATCCTATAAACTACCTAAGTTCTATTGGAGGGAATCACAGAATATTGTATCTCTGTTTAGTGAGCTTAGTATCTATGCACTTTGGAAAAATCTTGAATGAACACTGACAAACGTGAGAATTTTTTTTATGGTTTCTCTCCTGTCTCTTTCCCTGGAGAACTTGTTAGCACGATGTTCTCCACTTATAGTAGAAAATTCTTTTCTCGTTAATCCCTTTTTTTTTTCCCTCTCTATTTAAATGAAAAACTGCTTGCAGTTCCCCAACTGGGCCCTCACAGAGTTTGGTATGTTCTACTGTTATTAAATTAATCTCCTGGTGGCAAATCATGTCACCTCCATTCTTCCTGAGTGGTCAAAAATCTCCTTTTATTAGCAGCATTGATCACATTTACATTCCATGAGATGATCTTATAAATACATCTACGCTGTATTTTTTAAATAGAAGCCTTCAGACCTATTTCATGGCTACTATTTGAGAGGGCTGTTTTTCCCGCTTTATTTTCGTATATAAGATCTCATTTTAAGATGTCCTTCAAACTCTCCAAGCACTGTTTCACATGGGTGGAAATTAAAAAAAAAAAAACAACAAAACAGAAAACCCGCCAAAACTTGTTTCATTTTATCATATTAAAAAATGTTGTTGCTCTCAATATTTATAGCCGCGTTTTTCAGCTTTGCATGACCATTGTTTTCCTTTGTTTACATTAGCAGTTGCGCTAAGCATAAATAGATGTATTTGCAGATCTAGTTGACAGAAGTTTCTGAGCCCAGGGTCTCAGCATTAAGCTGTGTAGTGGCTGTTGGAGAGCCAGATAAATAGCATCAAATGCTGTGCAGGGCTTCAGGACATCCTCTGAGAGAAAAGCCAGTTAACAAAACCACATCATTTGCCCTTTTCACTTTATAATGGGGGAAAATCTGGTGAGCTTTCAGAAGGTTTTGATGCAATTCTGTCACCATGTTAAAAGAAGAGATGGAGTTAATTCGTCTGCCTCTAGGAGCTAAACCACTCTTTCTTGACTTGGGCATGGGATTCACAGTGCTGCTTCTCCAAAGTAACTTCTGGGTTTGAAATCCAATTGCTTAGTTGTTCACAGTTTTCTCAGTGAATACAGCAACATGCCTTGCTTAAAGTACTGGCAGCACACTGCTCCAATTGTAAACCAATAACTAAAGCAAAATAAAAGGTAGCCAAAAACAGGCTTCCAAAACAAAAACTGAAGGACTAGTCTTGCCATTGCCAGTAAATCATCTTAACTGGTAAAGATCATAGAGTCATAGAATCATAGAATCATTCAGGTTGGAAAAGACCTTCAAGATCATCGAGTCCAACCATCATCCATGCCCACTAAACCACGTTCTGGAGTACCTTGTCTTCATGCTTTTTGAATACCTCCAGGGATGGTGACTCAACCACTTCCCTGGGCAGCCTATTCTAATGTCTGACAACCCTTTCAGTAAAGAAATTTTTCCTAATGTCCAATCTAAACCTCCCCTGGTGCAACTTGAGGCCATTTCCTCTCATCCTATCTCCAGCCACCTGACAGAAGAGACCAGCACCCACCTCGCTACAACCCCCCTTCAGGTAGTTGTAGAGAGTGATAAGGTCTCCCCTCAGCCTCCTTTTCTTCAGACTAAACAACCCCAGATCCCTCAGCCGCTCCTCATAAGACTTGTGCTCCAGGCCCCTCGCTAACTTGGTTGCCCTTCTCTGGACACACTCCAGCAACTCAATGTCTTTCCTGTAGTGAGGGGCCCAAAACTGAACACAGGACTTGAGGTGTGGCCTCACCAGTGCCGAGTACAGGGGGACGATCACCTCCCTGTTCCTGCTGGCCACACTATTTCTGATGCAGGCCAGGATGCCGTTGGCCTTCTTGGCCACCTGGGCACACTGCTGGCTCATGTTCAGCCGGCTGTCAACCAGCACCCCCAGGTCTTTCTCTGCCGGGCAGCTTTCCAGCCACTCTTCCCCAAGCCTGTAGCGCCGCATGGGGTTGTTGTGACCCAAGTGCAGGACCTGGCACTTGGCCTTGTTGAACCTCATACAGTTGGCCTCGGCCCATCGATCCAGCCTGTCCAGATCCCTCTGTAGAGCCTTCCTACCCTCGAGCAGATCAACCCTCCCTCCCAACTTGGTGTCATCTGCAAACTTGCTGAGGGTGCACTCGATGCCCTCATCCAGGTCATTGATAAAGATATTAAACAGAACTGGCCCCAGTACTGAGCCCTGGGGAACACCACTTGTGACCTGCCGCCAACCAGATTTAACTCCATTCACTACAACCCTCTGGGCTCGTCCATCCAGCCAGTTTTTCACCCAGCAAAGAGTACACTTGTCCAAGCCATGAGCCGCCAGCTTCTCAAGGAGTATACCATGAGAGACAGCGTCAAAGGCCTTGCTGAAGGTAGACAACATCCACAGCCTTTCCCTCATCCACTAGGTGGGTCACCTGGTCATAGAAGGAGATCAGGTTGGTCAAGCAGGACCTGCCTTTCGTAAACCCATGCTGACTGGGCCTGATCCCCTGGTTGTCCTGCACATGCCATTTGAGTGCACTCAAGATGAACTGCTCCATAATCTTCCCTGGTACCGAGGTCAGGCTGACAGGCCTGTCGTTCCCCAGATCCTCCCTCCGACCCTTCTTGTAAATGGGCATCACGGTCCCCTGGGACCTCCCTCGTTGACCAGGATTGCTGATAGATGATGGAGAGTAGCTTGGCAAGCACCTCTGCCAGTTCCCTCAGTACTCTTGGATGGATCCCATCTGGTCCCATAGATTTGTGAGTGTCCAGATGGCTTAGTAGGTCACTAACTATTTCCTCCTGGATTAAGGGGGGTATATTCTGCAATACAACCACTCCATGATGACTTAGTTTTTAAGCAAAAAAAACCCCAAACCCAAACAAACAAAAAATCCAAGCAATTGCACTAAACCTAAGCAGATACATTTGCAAGTCCCATCATTATAGATTGTTGAAACTGAGGTCTCATTGTTAATTAGAAACTTTAAATATAGACTTGACTTTAATTGAAGCTTTTATTGTCATAGCCATCTACAAAATTGTGGATGTCAGCATATTCCTTTATTTGACATGTTAACAGGTTGCCAGATTCTTGTGTGTTGGATTGGGAGAGCTGTTCAGTGGAGACTTTTACAAGTTGCTTTGGCAGCAAAAATGCTAATTTTAGGGAATCGTACTTTGATATTTATACATGGCAGGGCCACATGCTTTCTTGCTTCCTCCTGAAGTGCCTCATGGCCTGGGGCCTGACTGAAGAGTGCATTTGACACATTCAATGTGACACCACCTTTGAGCTCAGATAATTTTGATTTTTTTTTTCTTTCTTTTTCTTGCCTTTCTTTCTTACAGCTTTCTGAAGTGCCATGGTTTTGGATTGTTTTTTCCCAGAGGAAACTAGCGATGGGAATTTCATCCACTTTATGTTGCTCCAGTATATCCAGCCTATTTTTACTCTCTAAAAAGCTTCAGCAGTTGACCAGTTCACTTAATTCAAATACCTGTCTTGAATTATTCTGCAAGATCAGTGAAGAAAGTTTCATGTTGAGCCCAAATTAGAACATAGAATTTATCAAGTATCTTTAAACTCCAGGCTGGCAAAAGCATGCCTTTCCAGCAAAACACACCTTATCCAGCACCTGTACATACATCCCATTGCATCTATGAGGATGTTCCCTAAACAGATAAGGCAGATAGTTAGCATCATAAACTCACTTCACAGTAAATGCTAGACTTTACTGTTCCAAAGAGGAGAATCTGGGTGGTGGCAGAACAAAAAGTAGAGGTGGGAGGAAGTAGGGGAATGCTCTGAATCATGGTGTGTGATGGTCAGGATATTTAAAGGAGGATGAAAAATGATAAGTATTCTTCAGATATGCAGATTTAAGACATTAATTACATAAAAATGATATGATTGCTGGACCTCTAGCCGTAACATATAAAATAATTAGGTTCTTTTATTATTTTCTTTGTAAAAGCGGGCAAATAAACTTTGTGTCGGGGTTGATAAATTTGTAAGGCTGAATTAAAGGTAGTTGTTGTGAAGAGTGTGAAACAATTGCTTTGTTTCCAAATTCAAATTAATTTCATTTGTCTCTGAGAACTTAGATTATTCTGTAGGCATATTCTGTTATAAACACTCTTACAGTATACATTGTGGGAGTATTTTAAAAACCACAGCCTCAGACTTCTTGTAAGACAGAAGTTAAAATATTGATTTAAATGAAATATTTTTTGAATCTAAGAAAAACACAAGACTTCAGTTTTGTTGATGAATATAATTTTGTCTGCATTCTAATAATATTTTAGAATTCTGACAATTGCACACGATTTTTTTTCAGGATGCAAGGCATGCTGCAGAAGGAGAAATATACACAAAACTTAACCAAAAAATAGATGAATTTATTCAGATTGCTGATTACGATTGGACAATGTCTGAATCGGATGGAAGAGCCAGTGGATACTTAATGGACCTTATTAACTTTTTAAGAAGCACATTTCAAGTTTTTACTCATTTACCTGTAAGTGTTCAAAATTAAGTTTAATTTCAAACTATTGGAGCATTATTTTATTTTAAAATACTAAGATTTTGAAGATAGATGTGATTTTTGAATTGTGCACATGCTGGCAGATGTATTTTTAAATTTTTTTCAGTACAGATGTTTTATAGATGTGTTTCAGTATCTTGGATGATGCTTACCCATGGTAATACTTAGAAAATACTTTCAAATACTTTAGTAATATTATTAACAACAGCTAATTTACAAATAGTGTAAGAACTCAAGCAGTTTTCTAGAGCAACAGATGGCCTTTTTAATTAACCATGTTGGTTCTGTGTACACATGCATTGGTTCAAACAGTGCAGAATTGGTGCAAAGCCTGCATTTATGTATAAGTTTATGGAGGTCTTGGATTCTCCAAGGTTGTTTTTAGCTAAATAGTCTTGATCATAAAAAGTCATTTGATTCTAGTTAACTGAGCTTCATTGAAATGAATCTTTGTTCATATTCAAATATATTCTGTGTTATTTTGTCCTGGGTAAAAGGGTACTGTTAAACTGTTTTATGTACTAATCGTTACATTCTGTTGTCTGATTTCCCCTTGCTTTAAGACAAAAAAGACTGTTTCTAGTTTGATTTATCATCGTACTATTTTATACCTTTATAGGTCTGGCGTAACTTCAATAAATCTTTCAAGCTACATCTGCTTTTCATCAGCTTGTCCTTGGTTGCTACTGTCACACTGATGTCTGAGTGCTTTACCCACATGCAGTGCCTATAAAGAATAAGTCCTCAATGCATAGAATGTTTTGAGGCTCCAGACTGGAAGTAAAAGATAATTTCTGTACGTGCACAGCAAGGTGTTGAAGTTGCTGGCATAGTGGGCTTATCTGGTCTTCCAAATCACATGTGAAGGGGCTGTGATTCTCCAGTTGCCTTTTTTTTTACTGACTCAAAGACATAACCCACTCAAAATGTATCACATAATATTGATGTGAATGTGACGTGTGAGACGTGCTTCTGTGCCAAATCAGTTGAGCATTTTTTTGATAAAGAATAGTAAGTTTGTTAGATAGTTAAATTCATTGTAACTTAACATACAAAGCAGTGTGAACCAATGCCACTGCTCCTCAGTGGTCATATGCATATAGCAGTTAAGGGATGTGCAACTTCTAGTGAAGGATGTGCAGAAGTCTGTCATGAATGTGTGTTGTGATATAGCGGTTTGGAAATGAGCCACAGACAGAATAAAGTAATGTGTTAAGAGGGATGGAAAGAAGCAGCTGTGGCATTAGGACTTGAAAAGTGTGAAAGGAATAGAAACACCTGCCTGGTGGCATAAGTCAACCTTTGGAGAAAGCTAGTTCTTATGAAGAGGTTATTTGGTAATTTCAAACTCTGGTCAGTTAACAGGCAGGATGTAGAACTATATGGATGACTAGTCTGGTCTGGCAAGAGGGTTCTTGTAATTTTTGACTTGTCCTGTGTATCACTCCCTTATTCTGGCTTGGCCAATTGTAGAAACACAGTCCTATGAATGTTGCTGTGCATGAGCTGTGAATGTTATATGAGAGTGTGTATACAGCTTCATTATGATGATTCTGGTTAGATTTGCAATTTAAGGTATTTTCATTAGGAGAAAATTTATAGTAAAAGCATTTTCAAAGATAAGCCCAGAACTAGGTTCCATAACTCATTAAAATAGTAAACGCTTTGGAGTGCTAAACTAAGCTAGATTCTCATATACCATAGTTAAGATTTGGAATCATTTTAGTATTCATTTACATTAATGGATTATTCCATTAATGTCACAGTGTTATTTCCATAATAATTTTTGTATGGCTGGCAGAAACATTCCACTACTCAGAATAGTTTCTCAGAACCTTTTCTGTAATTAGAAATCAAGGAACAAAAGTCCTAGCCACTGGCCATAATTGTAGTAAGGAAAAGAGCAGGACAAGTACAGGAATCTCTTCTCTTCCTACCTTAGCGTATCTGATTATGTTAGAGGGCATTGTGCTTAGGGCTAGGGGCACTAGTTGGCCACACTAGTTCTCCATAGTCTCGTTCAAGGGTCGCTGACTTTCTCTTTGATATTGTTTCAAACTCTAGTCTTCCTGTAGAAGTGTTACAGTATGTTCTTTAACAATTTTTTGATGCAGTTGTTGAGTTCCTGTCGTTAGTCTTGTTTTATTTTAGCTGTCTGTGTAAGCTGTGTAAATGCACAGGGATCTGTCTCCTTTTGTGCTTCCATGTGGGGCTATACTGAATTATTTCTGTACCAATGTAGA
The DNA here is from genome assembly GCF_026419915.1 of Harpia harpyja. Classification (NCBI taxonomy): domain Eukaryota; kingdom Metazoa; phylum Chordata; class Aves; order Accipitriformes; family Accipitridae; genus Harpia; species Harpia harpyja. Next base: position 28,433,303 of record NC_068949.1, on the reverse strand, counting down.
CATAACTTTTAAAAAAATATATCTTACATTATAGATCTGTTTTATGCAATTTGTATTATTTTTATTAGAACATTAGAGATCTAAATCAGGTAGACCATGATCTCAGTTTTACTGAACCTGGCACAACTTAGTTGGGGTCTGATATCTCTATTGAATCACTGGAAATGTCTTCCGTCTCTGAAACTTTTTTTTTTCTCTGAAGTTTTACATCTTAGTTTTCTGCTCTGTGTTTGTTTACTGTACTTAATAAGCAGTTTTGGAAAAGAAAATAGCTTTATTCCACCCTGCAGTTATACTACCATTAGATTTATGTTAAAATTTATTAATGGATTGTGTTACATTTAGATTCTTACTGTCCTGAGCCATTCTAAGTCTTGCTTGAACAAAATATGTTAATGACAACAGATGGCCTCTATAAGCCAAGATGGTAAACATGGCATTTATTTTTTAACCGAAGTATTTTGGAATATATTATTTCTTATCATGAAAACTTTCTGGAAAGGCATATCAACAGATGCTTCGTCATTTGAAATTTGCTACTTTGATATTTTGGCATACAGTTCCTTATTACAGAAAAACATTTTATTGCCAAATTAGTATTATTTCAATTATAATCTCTTCGTTATGCCTCAACAAAATACTATATAAGTTCACAGGTTTAAAAAAAAATAAGGAATTAATGTAGCTGTGATTGTTCTTTTTGGAAGCTTTTCCTTACCTTTTATTGCTACCAATTTTTTTTTCTTTTTTTTTCCTTTTATTTTTTTTGATGTTGACAGTACATCTTAATTTTTTTGTTTTGATTGCCTTACTGGTTTCCTTCTCAGAATAACAACAATGACCATGCAGCTATGTCGGTAAGTAGATGCAAGATGAAGAAAAAGCATGTGAACTGAAAAACTATGAACTGCCTGCAGGCTTATTGCTTCAATTTTTAATCATTTAATAAAAAGACCCTTCTATTTTGCTGATGACTTGCTGCGTACCTTGTGTGGTTGCATGCAGGGATCAAATTAATGACTAACATTGGGCTTTCGTACACTGAGACAGCAGGAGCCCTAAGAACCTTGCAGAACGTTGGTGGGGTATGCCTTGCATCCCAAATAAGATAATTTAGAGGAGACTATGAGACCTTTTGGAAGAGAGGTCAGGTATCAAAATGCAGCTATGAGACATGAATACAGAATGAGGGTAGAGTGGTATAACAGAATAAAGAATCAGTGAAAGTTCCATCATTTCTCTGCTACATCTGCCTGGGGTCAAGGGAATGTGTGTGCTCGATTTTTTTTTTTTTTTTTTTTAAGAAGATGATGGATTGCGTTTAAGAACTCTTCCAAGCCTTGATTATTTTCAGCTCATCAATTTTTGTATCAGGAGTTTATTTTGATTTGGCATAAGCATTTCCATGATAATGAAAGTGTTGAAAATAATATTATTCTGTTAAGAGTGGCTTCTGAATACTGAATTTCTGAACTTACTTTTACTAATTTTTTCTAATAATGTGGTTGAATCATGTTCACTTAAGCAGCGTACAGCAACAAATGTATGCTGTGCTGTTCACTGTTTAAGTGAACAAATGCGTAAGGCACTTGGAGTGCACAGTGTGGGAATAACGCCGTTCATTGCTACAATCTAGAGAGCAATTGCCTGAGTAGTAGCTCTGTGGATCTGGAGAGAGGATCTAGCATTGGGCTTTCAAGTTGTTAGGAGCCTAGAGCACATGAGTTACAAATGGAGGTTTAGGGTTGTTAAAGAGAAGGCTCGGGAGAGATCTAGTGGCAGCCTACAACCGCTTGAAGAACAGATACAAAGGTGATGGAGCCAAACTCTTCCTGGTAGGACTGACAGTTTCACATGTGGGTATGATCACAGGTAGAAGCTTGGGAGGTGAAGCTTTGACATTAGGGAAGAAGTTTGCACGAAGAGGGTAGTGTGGTGTTGGAAGAGGTTGCCCAGAGGGGCTGTTGAATTCCCATCCTCAGTTGTTTTGAAGGCTCAGCCAGAAAAAAGGACAATGGACCTGAACTAGTGTTGGCAATAGTCCTACTCCAAGTAGGGGGTTGGACTAGATGACATTGGTGGTTCATTCCAGTGAACATTTCTATGATTTGAATACTCAGCCTCATGTTGAACTGTCAAGCTAATAGGTGTCATGAGCACTATGAATATTGAAAAATTTGTGTAGAAATACTTCCTGTTAATGTTGAATAGGTGTCAGTGTGCTGGTTATGTCATGACCGAGCACTAGCAGAATTTCAGCAATGCAGAGCACAGAGGCTGCGTTGCTTTTGGAAGGTTATAATGTGAGAGTCATGTAGTTTTTAATGGTTCTGTTTTCTAAAGTCACAAGAATTTAGTCTTTTGAGACTAATGCTGTTTTCAGGTTCTTTTACAGCCCATTTTAAGTTCGTGTTGCAGTTTATAGTGCCATTAGATATTTCGAATCAAAATGCAAATTAAAAATTCATTATACAGCTATTAATCTCATTAAATCAATTGGATATTCAAATTTGTTATTAAGGACCTGCATTTTTTTAGTTTTTATTTTGAACAGTTAAAGAAAAATCATACCTTTTCAGATCAGTTAATTTGAAATTATAGAGGGTGTATATGTAAGTGTTTTTAATTGAAGTTTAGAATTAGCTGAAGTTTTGTTCTAGATATGTGCTTTGTCAGTACAAAGTTAGTATTGGACAGCTCTTTGGTAAAGAATGACTATTGAAAAGTAAGAGTTACAAATTACTTTCAAGTAGTTATTTTTTATTATTTCAGTAGAATTTGAGGCAGAGACTGGAAGTAAAATTGATTCTTAAAAATTCCATTAGTGTTTTTCAGTATACTTGTATTTTATCAATAGTTCAAAAGTTGGATTTTAGTCCTGATGTTAAGTAATACAATGCTTTAGTTATTATGACTGATAAAATCGGTATGTTTAGTTTCTTTGCATTTTCAGAAAATTTTTCATTATGTCATTTCATGTTGTTAAACTAATTCTTCAGCTTAACTTCTTAGATTTAACAGATAAGTTTTGTTATTTCCTTTTATGCTGAGGGTGGCAGTTTGTGTTATTTTATTGTTTCTGTGATTGGCAGCAAAAGCCTAATTTCACAGCTTGCAGTGAGGGTGAAGGGGTGGTGGTTTTCTGCAGCTATATTCAAAAACTGTCAATCAACAGCCTCCACGGGCTACTTAGAGAATGGGTTTTCTTACTGATTTCTCCAAATGCTGCTTCATGCTGTCTTTGATTGGCACAGCCTGGCAGGGAGGATGGATGAATCTGTCACTGGCTGGTTAATTGTGTTGCTGGTCTCAGCCTGACATCAGGTCTTTGACTCCTAAGTGGCTCAATACAAAACAAATTAGCAGATTGTAGTCATATTTCTCATTCTATATGCTTTGACTTTGTTGAATGCAGTCCATAAATCATATTGACTGACACCATAGTGAATGATGAAAGCTGCTTTTGAGACAGCTAGCATGGGTCTTAGAAAGCAGTACCACGAAGGTACCATGGAAGGATGCATATGGCTGACCCTTTGGGAATTTCCTAGGAGCCAAATGTCTCTTTACTGCAATTGTTCTTAGGAGAAAAGCTTTTTGGGTCCTATAAAAAAGGATTTAATATGTCAGCAGATTCTCTTTGCAAGCTCCTTTGAAATATAAGAAGTTTGTCTAAAGGTTTTTTCTTTTTACAGACTTGTATTTCAGCAAAATGTGAAGGCTGGGTGAAAAAACAGTTGCCTTTAACACTGTTAGCAGGTGTTTTTCCTTATAGAATAGGGTCCTTGTTTCCTAAACTTTACATTGGTTGAGTGGAAGAATAGGTTTTGTAGATAGCAGCAATTAGCATAGGCACAGCAGAGATATGGGAGGCAAACTCAAGCGAATGTGAGAAGACTGCTGAATCTCTGCATGCTATTGAATATAGGTATTTAATTGCTAGATACAGTAACCATGGCCACTCTCCTTTAAAAAATAATAATAATAGTAATTAAAAAAACCCCAAACTGACAAATAATAAACATTAGGAATGTTTTAAAACTGAGATTTGTTTAATTCTGGAAAAGAAATATGTTATTGCTATGATCATGAATCCTTAAATTTCCTCTTCAAAATGCATTACGAAAAAATGGCAAGGAATTGATTAATTGGTGGACGGTGGAAATTTGGAGATAGATTTTTAACTAGATCTCAGTTGTCAAACACAAATTCGAATTCCACTCTTTTCTGAATATCATACATCCAAAGTATTTTGAACTGGGAAGCACTGAATTTTGAAGAGGAGAACAGTAAAGTTCACATTTCTCTCAGTTAAAATTCAGCATTTTGATTGATCTACATAGCTTCGTTTTTTTCTCCAGATTTAAGAAAATCAAGTGATTGTATTGAGTAAGTATAAACTGTGTATAGTAAACTTCTATTATTTGTTGATATGTCATGTGAACAATAAGCCTGTAGTTCAAGTTACATAGTTGGAAATAATTTAAATGTTAGGATGTTTCCATTTTATGAAATTTTAAAATAAACATTAAACATACATGTATTGATACTTATTTAAAGTCCAAGTGGCTTTTACCATGTCATTTCTGTATTGTAACCATTATCTTGTGCTCCAGTACTATTGATATTTGCCAGCCTGTAACAATTAACTACAGATGCTTGTTAGAAATATAAAATTCTGTCTTTTATTTAAAATAAGAGGAGTACACATTGTTTGCATATAAAATAAATTGAATGTTAGAATTTTTCTTGACAACCTATTAATCTGGTTCAACTTTTATTACATTATAGTGGCAGCATAAATAGGACATGGAGCTGATTTGATGGAGCAGTACATTAAACAGAGATGCACTAGATGTTCCATTAAATCAAAATGACATTTCCATTAAGTATTTCAAACCTACTACACTGTAATTAAATGAACTGTGGCCCACTGATTCCCCTTCTCACCTCCTTTTTTCCTTCTTTTTTCCCCTTTTTTTCCTCTTTTCTTTTTTTTTTTCCACTCATATTGATATTGTTTTGCTTGGGGAATAGAGCTGCATGTCTCCCAGTGTAATTACCATTGGGTTTGGGAGACTTTTAAGCATGCCATTCTTGCATTGTTTCTTACATTCTTCATTGTCAGTTCATCTATTTTGGTCAAAAATGTTACTTGCTTTTCTGAGATTTTTCAATTAAGAAACTGACATCTCATTTTAGATATAAAGCTCCTAACAGTTCAAGGTGTCCTAATGCTGAAGAGGTATTAGCAAAAGCCATTTAATGTTTCACTGTGACACCTGAGGAGAGTGAATGCTTTCCATTGTATTGTCTACATTTTAATTATGTTTTAACAAAGAATGGATTTTTAAAGTACAAAATATTTAGGGCCAAATTTGCTTTCCGTTATATGTATACATAAAAATTCAATGATATGAGCAAGTTGTCTTATTAAGGACAAGATCTGGCTTTTCAGATGTTGGAGCAGAACTTTCCAAACTTTTTGGGACAGTGAACTGCTGTCTATCCTTATCATTTTTCATTGCTTATGTGTGTTTCTGTGAGTCAACAGTGAATTGATCAACCTGACTTTGCAGAAAACAGCTGGGGAACCATTGCTTTAGAGAAATAGGTGTCATCACTTTACTGATGGATATAAGTAAAATGATAGTGGTGTGTGCTCCAGTAGGTGTATTATGTAATTATGGTTTCTTTTCTGGAAGCATGTTAATAGTTACCTTGGTTTCAATATGTATCGTAACATAGATGTCAGTTGAAAAGCATGGTTTAAGTACATTAAACTACAGAGATTCATATAATTGCATTTGAAAGTCAAGATCACTCTGCTCTAAAAGATTGTAGTGCTATGAATAGAACGCTGCCATCTCATCGGATATCTGGTCTTAATTGGTTTTCTTAATTCTAAGGTAGAATTTTCATATCTTTCAATTTTTCTGTACTAAATTTTTAATAATTTATCACATTAATGTCTGATTTTGTAGTTTGTTTTTTGGTCTTATGTTTGGAAAATCATTTGTCTCAATTACATGTACATTGTAAAGAGATGTTACTAACTAGACTGTGGTTGGCAAATTATTTCTATTTTGTACAGCAGAGGGCTACATTTCATTTTGTAAGTAGTTGATTACTGACAGCACTGATTTATTAAGCACCTGAAAAGATGATGGATAAGCATGAATATTTTAAATAATTTAGCAACAAGGTTTGAGATGGAATTCGAACAATTAAAGTGCCAATAATAAGTGCAAGCTGTTATGAGAAATTCCCCGACTGAAAGCAATGGGTTTGGTTTATATAAAGTTTGGGGGTTTTTTAACTGACTATTGTGAAAAATATGCAGCATGTTGATTTTCATTACATTCTTGCCTTCATTTTGTTTGGGTAAAAAAAAAATAAAAAATCCACAAATCTGTTCATATGCTTCAGCAATTTATATTGTTATTATTTTGGAAATGTCCTTGTATTCCTGAAGACTGTTCAATTTCTGGAAGAAATATCCATAATTGCTTTAACGTATATTTAATTTAGTTCCCCGATTGATTTAATAGAAACAAAGCTAACAGGTCAAAGAAATAACACCAAGTGTGATCTTTCTCCTTCTAATCTAAGTCCTGCCTCATTAAGACTTTGAGTGCATATTAAAGTCAAATCAGATAAGCAGCTCTTTAGTGACTTATCATTTGTTTCTATCTTAAAACCTGTTGCTCTTTCTACTAGGGAAAAGTGGCCCAGACAGCTTGCATGTCAGCCTGCCAGCATCTTTCAACATCCCTAATGCAGATGCTACTGGACAGTGAATTAAAACAAATAAGCATGGGAGCAATTCAGCAGTTTAATTTAGATGTGATACAGTGTGAATGTAAGTAGATCTTCCGGAATTCCTATCTATATCTGTCTTAACACTGCAAAAAAGTTCTGTGATGTAATCCATATAGTGATCTTTTTCCATAATTCACTAAAGCTTTGTCTTTTAAACAAAAATTACTACGGTACAGCTTCTTGTAAAAGTATTTATCAATGTTATGTTGACTTTTCTGGGAAATTTTTTTATGAAATTTTTTTTTAGCTGAAGTATCTCATTGAAACATACATCTGTTGTCACTCCTGATGGGATCATAATTGCTATATCCAGTAAAAAGACTATAGTCTAGTACAAAATTGCCCAAAACCACTACATAAATGTTGTGCTTTTATAGTTGAGGAAATAAAGGTCAAATGTCTGTGAAATTTTAATTTTCCCTCTTGAGTTTATTTATTATGATACAGATTTTAAATGTGCTGTTACATAGGGTTTCCTCCCTACTACGATTACGATGACGATGACGACGACGACTACTACTACTACTACATTACTCACTGTGCAGAATAATAGTACTCCTTTAGTAAACATCAGATGTTGTTTAATTCTCACTGTTCAAAATACGGCATCAGAATTATTTTATAAAACTGGTTCGATCCAGCGCTAAAGGCAGGATTAATTTCCTCATGTTTTGCATGGAGCTCACTGCTGAGGGTGAGCTGTTAATCTGTATGAAGGAATTTACTTCCATAACATCATTGTCTTATGAATAGGTTTTAGGTCTGGTTTTATAGTTGATGACTGAGATACAGTGAAAAGCCTCACTAGTGTTTTTTTCAATGCATATTTTTATTTTCTTATGCTCTGTTTTTTTGAAGTATCTTTCCTCTTATGTGTTTGAAGCATGGATCTCAATGATTTTGATGACAGCTGTAAAATGGGGCAGTTCTGCAAGTCGTATCCTGAGGTTTTTAGTTTGGACACATGAAAAAATTGATGACTACTCAATTAGCAGCCGCCTATGGGAAACTGGAAATTTGATTTCAAGCAATTTAGTTAGCATCACAAAGGGTTCTTATGGGAGTCCAGGGACAGAGTTAAGGGGCATTTTTGACATTTTAACCATATGCTTGTCTTTCCTTTTACTGCCTTACTTGTTACATTCCAGCTAAACTCTGTAACAGGTAGACCAAGCATCTTTCTGACAGTCCTTTATTATATAGCCTTAAGGCCTTTCAGTGTGTGGAATGAACTGACAGGATTATCAGGGTCCAATTGAAAAAATATTTGTGATCATGACATTAAAGTTTGTCTCGTGATTGCACAAGTTGGCCAAACAGATAATGGTTTGACTTTTTTTTTACTTTTAGCATGCCTGATGTTGCAAATTTAATAGTGTTCTTTTCAGGTAGATGGGCAGGGGTATGTGTATGTGCATTTGTGTAGTCTCCTAGATGTAAAAAAGATCCCAGTTGTAAAAACAGAAATTCCATAGTATTCATAATACTGACACCATAATCATTCATCTAGACAAGCTGAATTGGTGCACCTACTAAACAGGTAGCTGCCTTCTGAACAAATAGTGTAACAGTGAAGAAAGCTTGCCCACTACAGTATTATTCTGTTTCTCATATTTAAAATACCATCTGTGAACAACACAGTACTTCACTACTTTTATAGATTAACCAATTCACTGTTTCACTCGGGGATTTCTAGTAGTACAGGGGATAAAATGCGTGCCTTGCAGGTGACTTTCACAGTATGAACAGTATGTTTACAGCAAAGTAATGAGAAGTCCCAACGAGTCCAGCTGTCGTCTGTCTCTGAGTTGTTCTCAGACCTTTTTCTTCTCAGCCTCTGCCCTGTTATGTACCATCCTAATTTCTATTACCACTCTTTCTACCATCCTTGGTTGCTGCACAGTGGAAATTTCAATCAGTGAAGAGATCTTAGTAGAGGTTATCATGTTAGATTAAATAAAAAATTCATTATTTTAAGATTGAAATATAACCTTAAGACAACGTGTTTTGTTATATGTAGCTTTTATACTGAGCATATGGCATGGATGGGACATGGGAAACCTTGGGCCAAAATGAGAAAGTTTCAGAAAACTAGTAACTTAGACTGAAAAATGCATTCTTTCCACCATTGCATAACTTCTAGCATGGGCTGTACAGATGCAAATAGAGTAAACTTTAATTCTTCCTTTCTGCAAAACTTTTAAAGCACCTTAGAAAAAAAATGGTTTTCCACAGAAGCACTTTGAATAGTTTAAATATAATTATGGAAGCTTGTCAGAATAGTATGTTGCAACAAATGACATCTTACAATCTGTGGAATAAGGGATCGACACAAGATTTTGCCTAGACTTCTTTGCTGTTGTGGTTTCATTCATAAGGTCCATCACAGGCACATTCCAGGCTTCACTGTGATGCCTGTGATTTATGTTCTTGCTCATCGCCCTCCCCCAGCTTTATTCTTTGACACTTTGGGATTAATGGATACGACAGTGACATTTCAATTAGTGCTTAGAGCGTGCAAATAATTCACAACTGTTGAGTAGTTTCCTACTGTATTGCATACACAGGTTTGACATTTTACTTACAGGCACAGTGGAGTATACTCAGACGCATTTTGAACTAAGAAGTTACGTGAGATGTAGAAGGTTATGAATATCTGAAGATATATTTTTAAAAATTCTTGGCAATATTCTAGATATTTATTCTGATCTTTAACATTACATTTTTATTCTTTCTAATATGAACTGGAGGAGATCTAAATAAAAGCAGGAAAATGTGATTACTTGGCAGATTTTTTTCTTTTCCATTAAAAAGCAATCAACAGTCCAACCAATAACCCAAGAATCTGTTAATGAGCATCAGTCTATTAAAGTCAGTAAGTGCTGAAGTTCTTAGTCCCAGCAAATAGGTAGAATGGTAAGTGGACTTCCAAGAAAGGAAGGTGGAAGGGAAGGAGGTGATTTTGTGGTGAACTATGGGATTTCATTATCCTGCACTGCATTTCTATGCAAAGTACCTAACTTTAAAAAGCAGAGCAGAAGATCTGGAAGTATCTGGTACTTTTGCTCAAGAATAGTAGTAGTGTCAGGTGGTCTTCTCTGATGATTTATTTAAAAAAAAAAAAGTTACCATCATCTCGCTCTGCTTCTAATAAGTTTTTTGTTTTCCTTCCAAACATTCCAAAAGCTTTCAGTTTGTCCTGTTCTAATTGAAGTGTTTCTCCACTCTCTCTACATATTTTATAACCTAGAGCAGTGTTTTACCTCTGTATTTTACACCATTCTTTCTCAGTGGTGATCTTCCACTAGGATGATTGGGGTTCTTAGAACAGTATTCAGAAAAATAGAATGTACTAGATCCCATTGAATAAAACCCGAAGAATAGTCTTGTGCTTAGACATTACATTTCAGTGCCCTGAGGAGGGAAATGGGTTGGGGAGGGGAGGCATTTGCTATTTCTTAAAGATGAAATTCAAATGTGGGTTGCTGTATATCACTTTGAGAAGCAAGGTGTACATAATAGAAAATGAGCTTTTCAGAGACACCATCCAGATCTAGATACCTTACATCAGCTTTTTGTTAAGGAATTAGAACTTGTCAGAAATTCAAGTTGCTGAAAGAGTTAAATGTAATTTTTGTAATTTCTGTGTTTTAACATAGGTGAATTGTGAGACAGGATTAATTGGCAGAAGGAGGTATGGTTCAGTGGGCATCCTTCTTCACCCAGACAGGAATCTGTGCAAGGATGAAAACATTTTGGGTCCTGCCTATAAGTAAGCATGGGTTAGCAGAGAATTAGCGCAAAGCAGGATGCAATATACCTTCTTAACAAGCCCTACAGAGGGCTTCCTGCCAGTCCCCCCTTTGTCACCCACTGTGTGGAGAGCTGCAGTATCCAAGAGCAAGAGAGATCGTGACCCAAGTGCTCTCTGTTGAGCGTACATGAAGGTAATCTCCAGGTGGGCGTGCCGGAAGCTGAGGAACCCAAATCCTGTTTTTTCTTGAAAAGGCACTATATTCTCTTCTGAAGGCCCCTCACTTTACCTGCCTCCTCTCCTATCAGGGAAGTCAGGTTAACTTAACTCACTTGAGACCATCCTTCATCTGCTGGTCACATATGGCAGCATGGGAGTGAGGGGAAGCAGCGAGATCTTGCTGGTGCTGGGGGCAGGGCTGGGGGCTGCTGCCCGGCCAGCTGGCAGCTCCCTCAGCGAGGCTCCCCTCCAGGCGTGTTTGAACAGCTGGAGCATCCAGCAGGGCTGCAAAGTGGCTGAGGGCTGCTGAGATAGTCACCTGATTCTCCACTCTTCCTTTAAAAATACATTTGTAGCTTTGCTGTCCTGCCTGTGAATCAGTGCGATAAGGCTGAAGTAAAGCTATCCTAATTTAGCTTTTGATCCAAAGTCTGGACTCTGATTTTAATTTCTGCCATTGAGCAGCAGAAGTACTTGTCAGGAATTAGGTACTGAATTCCCAGACCAACAGAGAGGCACAACCAGATGATGGCTAAAACATTCAGAGAATAAAATGAAGAGACCTGTTAATAAACCTAGAAGTGCATAGAAGTTCAGTACAATTTACAGTTAAAGATGTCTTAAACTCCATTTTAGCAGACACAGCCTTTTTCATAAGATATCCATTAACATATATATATCAATTCACATATATCCTGCATACAGAATGTAATTAAAAGATCAAAGCAAAGTATTAAAAAGAAAATGGACTGAAGTCATCTTTACAATATTTAAATTTACCATTCTCATGTATGTGTTACCTCTCAGCCTGTTTTTCTATTATTACATACTTTTTTCATTAGATCCTACCTCCTGTAAATTCCCAAACTGGCTGTTGTAGGAAGCACCTTGAGATTATACGTATTGTGGGCACACATTGTGGCAAAGATCCTGTTCTATATACACAGAAAAGGTCTACACAGTATCAGCAAAGTGCAGGGAAAGAAGATGTTAACAAAAACCTTGTGAATACCAGATTCACGTAATGCATATTTTCAGCTTATTTTTCCCAAACCATTGAAGTTTCTGATTCAAACTGCTAAGCAGCCAGTTGTTTGCCCCTATATGTGACAGTTTAATGGTGACCTTTGCATTTCATTCTCATATTATAAAATTCCTGAATGCTCTTATGCACACTAAAACAACCAACCAACCAACCAACCAGCCCTCTACCCCTCCAAATCCTCTTTAAGCCTAAAATGAATGTAGGGGGTAGATATTTTAAAAGATGTATATATGACAATGTTTCATTACTATCTGGAAAAGAACCCTTAGGACAAAGACATTAAGAATGTTAATCCTGTTCTTATAACATCTTCCTAAAACGCTGTGCAGCAGAAAATATTTAATTAGCTTTGAAAAATTGTTAACAAAACTTAAAAGCCCTGAGCTGAGGGCGGAGGGGGAACTGTCTGACTGTTACCATAAGTAGATTATCTTTTTGCCCTTTGAACTAATGAAATTTGTAATAATGAAACAAATTCTACTGTAGTCACCTGTCAAAAATGACCCAAATGTGAAAATAAATGCTTATGCTCTAATGGGTGTCCCTGGTGTTGTAAATTCATTCATAATATAAAATTGTAGTTAAAGAGAACAAAGCTTATACAATAATTAAGTTTGGTACCTTTTGTGCTTCTTGTTCTATAGCTGCAATGGTAGTAGGCACTATGTAGAGAAACTAAATCATACTGCATTATTTAATGCATTAGGATAAACTCCAAACTACCTTAGCTTGATGAGCTGCAGAAAGGATGCAAATATTTGCCATGTGGCAAGTAAAATTATCCCACTATAGGAAGGTACCTCCTGAAGTATAAAGTGCCAGTAGCTAACTGAGAAGTTTTGCAGCAGGTCACACTTTTCAGTTATGTTCACTTTTCAGTTCTGTAGCCACTCCTTTGCCATGAAGTTTCCTTCTCCCAGTGCTACCATTGTAGAGTGGCTGGAGGAGCTCAGATTCTAGCAGGGGAAGCTGGTCTCAGCGTACTGTGTATGAACGGACAGTTATACAGGATCAGATACAGATGGGCCTTATCTTTCAAGAATAGGACAGGTTCTCCTTCCTTGTTTAGGGGATATAGAAAAGACCCCTTCTGACCATCACACTTGTCCTCCTTATTAGTGTGCTGCCATAGCTGACAACCTATGTATCTCTTTTTAGCTGTTTGCTATGGGGCGTTGCTAAGAATTCCCTGCTATAGTATGGTGTTCCCATTTTAAACACTGTGTTTGGCTGACCACAGGGGTCAGCATCATAGGCCTGTCTGTCCCTGAAGAAAGGGTGGTCCCAGTGGCTGTGAAATACCTGTAGAAGACAGCCATGGAGACACCCAACTCTTTAGCCTAGGGTTTTCAGAAGGGTGCTTTCATAGGCCTGGAGATCCTTTTGTTCTTCTGCAAGTTGGTGGTTGTACAAACTGTTTTCTCTTTGCTGCTTTTAAAGAGTTTATCATTAAGCAAACTCTATAAAATGCTGGGGTTAGGATATGCTTTTTCTACTGTTTTTTATCTTTCTTCTTTTTTATTTGAAAAGCATCTTTATGGTAGATTGAAACTCCCTGAAAACTCCCCTAGGAAGTTGGTGTTACTTATGAAGTAGGAAACCCAGACAATTTAGAATTCAGACTTGAATACAGTAATCAGTGAGCATTTGCCAACTGTTACCAATACTTGTCTGTGACATTACAGTGTTCTCCCTAGGGCGTTTGATTGGTATTTTTTATTCCTTTAGCTGATGAAGAATCAAGTCATATTCCAGTTTAATTCATTCTCCTATTACATGACCGTCCATAAAAATTTTTGCACTACTGTAATACAAGTAATAAATTCTACCGCTACTGGTAAAGCTGCTACTCTGCTACTGTAGTCATCTATTACTAAGCTATTCTTAGATATTCTGAGATGGTCTTGGTAGCTTCTTGTACCACTTAAGTAGGAATCTTTATTATTGTCATTTACAATTGCATTCCATATAATAATTTTTAGACTTGTGAATAGCCTACCTGAATTCATTAGTCTGCTTTAAGTTGAAACCATACGTTCAGAAGTAAATGATTAAGCCCATTATTTTACCATCATGTTAGCTCAGACACCAATGTCTTTCTGGATGTTACTTTCACTTCATGATCCAAATTTTCTAGCTAGTCATTAAAAAAAAAATCTATTAAGGATTTCGTATTACTTTTAAATGTTAGTAGGAGTCCATGTGGCACAGTAGAGTTGAGCACTGGATCTGGAAATTTTTTGGATACATATGTTCTGTTTCCTCTACCATTGAATGACCTGTTTCTCAAACTTGGAAAAAAATGTTACCTATCACTGACTCAGATGATACCTCTCTAAACTATTACAGTAATATCTACTTTGTTTTGTTAAGAGCTCTAACTGAAGAGCATAAGAAAAATTCTCTTAAGCTCTTTTGAAGTAAGATGTCTAACTTGAGTGGGGATGTGAGGCAGTGGGTGTTTCTGCAAGTGTATTTGTTATTAACATGGGACTGGGATAAGAACAACAAAAAGTGTATTTATTTTTAAGTTTGACAAGTATTGATGGTTTCTGAATTTAAACAAACAGCTTTTTTTCATTACCATAAGTGTTGCCTTTTTTTATATTTTGAATATAGTTTTGCCTTCCAATTTTGACAGCCTGTTTTTGGGTTCAAAACCAGCAGTTGTTCATTATTGATAAGCTGGCTAAAAGGCATGAACAGGCATTTCAGCTCTGCTCTGACTGGCACATAGAGCTTTCCACCTGTCATCCACACATTAAACTAACTCCCACCTTAGTGTTTGTCTGTTATTGCTGTTTGGCTAGAGGTGGGTTTTTTATAGCATGGATGCTGTAACAAAAGCAGATGTTTGAAAATATGTTGACAGCCATGGAATTGGTATTATTTCTAAATTCTTCAGTAATCATTCACCTCGGGCCAAAAAAAGATGTTGGTTTCTGTGGTTGTAGCATTACTACTGGGTTAGAATTTTAAGCAAAATTCCTAATAATACTCCTAAAGGTGTTGTTCTTTGGCATTATTGGAAAAATGATGGGAAAGTTGGTTGGTTTGTTTTTAATCACTGTGAGTTATTAGTTTAATCTATTTCTATCAAACCAGTTTCATTTTAATCCTAGCTAGCATTTATATTGCATAGAGCTTGATTTTCTGTTAGATTTTAAAAAATCTACATCCGTAATATTTTTAACCTTTCTTTGCAGTGTTTGCTAGTTCTGAGCCTGTGCCAGGATTCCAGGGAGACACCCTGCAGTTAGCTTTCATCGACCTCAGACAAGTAAGACACTAGTTGTTGTTTTTTATCCTACTAATTTCCCCTTTTGACCATTGCTGAAGTTATTAAATTCAAGAACCTTTCATGTTTTTGCATTCCCATGTAATTAGTTTTGAAAAGCGGTTATTTGAAGTGTTATTAGTGGCACTATTCCCTGTAATTTAGCATAAAACTGTTCCTCCAATGTGTTGTTAGGGGGCACTGTGCTACTGGTGGTACTGTTACATGGATATGAGACTGAATTTTGGTCCTGATGATTTTGTAAAGATCCTGTGATGCCTTTTTGCAAGAGTGTACATGTTACCCTGGTGTGTGCTGGCCTGATTCCATTCTGAGCAATTGCTCCTGTCTACAAAACTACTCCCTGGAGAGCAGAATCGGGCATGGTATTATTTAGCATTTGCTTTCCTTAATTTGTTACATAGAATTCTTTTAAACTGTTAGAAAGCAGCTTTATTCCAACTGGCTGATGTTTATTCTATATCAAATTTAATTTTAAATGCCCTAATATTGGAAGCACTTTTCCACAGGTCTTGCCAAAAGGAAGGTTTTTCCAGACTAAAATCTACTTACTTTAATTTCATGTAGTTATTTCTATTCCCTGCTCTCTGTAAATTCTGACACTATATCCACCCATAGCAATTCATTTTCAAGAACTTTTCATACTTGAAATAAGCTTTTAGAAAGGATTTATTACTTCACAAAATTGCGAGTATAAGTGTCATTTAAATAGTGAAATGAATCATTAACTGCACATGGAGGGTCTTTAGCTTTCTGCAGATGTTGGTGATATCTTTCAGCACCATTATGAACCTGTCAAAGTCATCAGAAAAGAAGAGAAATGTAGAAAGAACTCCATACCAAATTATCTATGTAGTAAGAATATTTTTGCTTTTAATAGTTTAGTAGGTTTTTCACAGCAAGATTATGAAAAGCCGTTTCAGAAGGGAAAATTTGTGAGGCAAAAGTATTCCAGTTGCTCCTAATAGTTAGAAAGGACATAATTAAAGTGTCTTTTTAAATGAAAAAGTTCAAAGATAGAGTTGTCTGTTACATTCTTACAGTAATATAACAATGAAAAATATCTACAATGGGATAAGCGTGGACTACATGAGGAGCATATAGATCATGGCCATAAGATTTGTTCATGTGATAGTTCTACATTAGGAGTTCCAGAATTCAGTATGTAAAGATGTACTCTGCCAGACTTCAAATACCACAAGTCTTGCCTTGACTAGCAGCCTTCCTCTTTTGGAATCTTTTTTATTCTCCTTTTATTATCAATGTTAGAAGTGACTAAACATCTTCCAATTTGTACTAAGTCAGTTTAGTTGAAGGGAAAGGATGTTGAGAGATTTTGGCACCATTTCTGTCATCCACCTAAGTGGTATAAATCCTTGCAGAGCCTGTGTTTGTTTCAAGGGAAAATGTGACTTCCAGCTATGCAGGAGGGCAGGGTGTGTACATACTTGCTACAGGAAATAAATATTTTTGTATGTTTTAAACACCAACCCTCGAGCATGTCACATAAATAGGGATTATAGTGCTTGTGATAGCTCTCAGTTTATGTTAGCAACTTATGTTTAGAAATCTCTTGATGCAAGTAACACTTTATAGAGGGTGCTCTGTATGCCACAGGAATCTAATCGATTTCAGATATTTTATAAACAGCAACAGTCTGGGCAACTCTCTTTACTGGGCTGCAACTGGAGCTTGTAGATGTAGAACAGTTCTAGTATATTTGTTTTGGTTTGTTTTTTACTATATTTTGTGTGCCTCACCAAAAGGTATTGCAAGCACACATCAAAAATGTTTACCATTTAGTAAGGATTTGCAGTCTTTTCCCTCTCTTCCTTATTTGTGATCCATTTCTATCTTAATAGGGTGGATGACAGTTCTTTTCAAGAATACTTAGAAAGGCAACAGAGCCGTTTTCAGAAAGTTCTTATAAAAGGTCAGGCTTCTGGTTTTTAGTTTGAATTTGATACTTCTTCATGAATTGCAGGATATGAAAGATAAGGAAGTAGGTCCAGTGGTCAGGTTTTACCTGCCCACCCGGACTGTGCCCTGAGGTCAAACTCCTGATATTGGCTGTTTGGTACAGAGGAGTTGATGACAGGTAGGGGCTGATACAAGGGGAAAAGCTTGAACCGTATCAAAGCTAAAAGGCAGGAGATTTGGGACTCAGTGAGAGACTGTAGCTAAAAGATGGATCAGCAGGATTGCCCTCTTCTTAAAAAGCAGCTGACCTGCAAGGGAAAAGACTTTATCGTCCTGCCAATCACATGGTTGCTAATGGAAGCCAGTTATCTCAACAACAGCTTACTCTCTCTCTGTTGTACTAGGGCAATGTGTAAGATTAATGAGGATTGGGCAGTAGAATATTGTAGCACATTTTACTAAAGAAGTAAAGTCACTTACAAGGAGCCAGCTTGGAAGACAGAGAGGGAAGAGCTACACTTGGATTATTACCATGAGTGGAGGAGCAGCTTTGAAAAGAATTGCCATAGGTATTTTCATCCTAAGAGTTCCTGATCTTCCATCTTTCCCTGGAGACAATGTATGGACAGTATGTTGTCCCCAGCAAGCCCACTTCTTTCCTTCTTCCTTCCACAGATGTAGAAGAGCAAATAGAAACAGTTGGCACGAGAAAGAGTTGCTTCTAAGAAGAGAACAGTAGTTAGTAGCAGGAAGCTCTAAGAGGCCAGGAATCACGAATGGGCAGGCACTTACCAATGTCACCTTTGATGAGCTATCTCTTCCACCTTATACTATCCCCTCTTATGCTCTTGTCATACTTAACATGCTCCTTAAGGATCTTAGTAATCTGTAGAAACTCTAGTCAATAAAGATATTTGTACTATTCCCATAACCATAATATCTCAGCATCTTACAGAGGTGACTTGGTGTAGTTGGCTAATCACACATAGTGCATACTAACAGAGAATCACATGGCCATGAGCATCTGGAAACTTGCAGCTCCAGCTAGTTTAGCAGCTCCTCAAGCAGCAAGCAGCTGCTAAGAAAATTGGGATAGATTCATGGTTCTGTACAGCTGCAGTAATTGTGTCATGCCTCATGCTACTTGTCTTAGCGTATGACTTGAGGTCATACCTACATGCACCCTTTCACCCCACTTACTTAAAGTCACTGAGGGACAGGCCAGCTCAGCAAAGCGATTATCAAAGTGGCATGTGCTGCTTTAAAGAGACTGGTCTCTGGCATCTCGTGAAGATGACCCAGCTCTCCTGCGAAGTGCATCACTCTCTGAAGATAATCTCTTGCTACTGTCTATGTAGGGAGCCTGGGTAAAGAGTCCAGTGGCCCAAAGTGAGGCTGACTGAACTTTGGGGATTTTGCTACCAATTCAGATCCTAGGTCAATTGTAGTTAACCTTCCAAAGTAAACAGGTCTTAGTTCATCCTACTTGATTTAGTCTCTGAGGAAGCTCAGCCTCCAACGTGAGTTAGTTTTGTCCTGGTTATGATCTGTTCTTTAGTCCCTAAAGACTAGGGTTACAGTTCTGGAATGTGAGGCAGTTTCTTGGATGTCCTGGACACTTAAATATGTGAGGAAAAGGCCTGATTCTTACAATTTGTGCATTATTCTTTGGAGAGCCAGTGTAGTGTGTAGTGGACAGGAGCGATAACCTCGTGGTAGCCTGAGAGGTCAACAGTTGCTGTCCTAGGGCAAATTTCCTGATTCTTAACCAACTGGGTGGTAACAAATGCCTATTCTTGAAATCAGATCATTGCCTGCAGAGTTATAACCTAAGCTGCAACTGTAGCTTGACTTTTTTCCACTTTTGACTTCACAAGTTGTTTCTAGTGTTTCTCTCCACCATGAGCACTGCTTAGTTTCAAACAGTCCTTCTTCCTCTACTGTCTGGTCTCAGACAAGTAGTCAGCTAGCTTGATGATTGTGGAATTTCCGTATTTTGCCAGGGGTGAGGAGAACTGTTCTTTTGGCACTTAAGTACATATCCTCCATTGTTAATATCCTCCAGTTGCTGTCAGTGCTGGTCCTGCAACAGGGGCAGCCATCTCAAGTGAACATAATCATATGCTGTTGGTAACCCCAGAGTTGAGCAACCACCGTAGCAGTATCTCCACCCACATGGTAACATAGAGTTTACAGTTTGATGGTGGTGTCCCCCAGTCTGGGAGACCAAGGGCTGTGAATGACAAGTTCCATGAATTCTGCATATGTATGGGAGAAAATTCTTAAAGATTTTCAGCAATTTCTGTTAAATGTTTTGCTAACATTAGAGATAATTTAGACAAAAAGTCATAATGCAATCAATGTGATTAATATACAGAATAATGTACTGTGGAAACATTAGAAGATACATTTTTGTCAGACTTTTGTTTATGATCTGTGTAAATAAGCATGTGGATAAGCACTTCTGTTAGCTCAGGTTACTGATAACACACTGTATGTATTCCTTCTAAAATTGATACCTGATATTTAAAAGTATAATACATTTTCTTCTTTCGAAAGCATAATGGAAATTACATTGATAGTTTCTTGGGTTGCTTGTCCATTTGCTTTGTAATGCATTTTCTGGTGTACTGTTGGTGAGAAATATTGCTAACCTTCTGAACTGTAGTGTTGTATGCAACAGATGTAAGTTCATTTGAAGAAGAAAATTCTTAGTAGTACTTAATATAGTCCTCCTCTTTCTTCTTTGTTTCTCATTCATTACTGAGAGATGATACTGCTATTCTGATAAACTCAGGAGTAAATCATTGTAGGTAGGAACTGTGCAACAGATCACTGGGCTTCAATCCCAGCCACGGGAATGTCTACCACTAAAGGCAGGCTGACAGCTCAGTCTTCTCCACTGTTTTGTTTGCAGTGTTTAATTTGAATTCATTTCCTGTGGTAGTAACTGCATTCAGCTCTGGCTTGTCCCTGATTCCCCCAACATGCAGCATGCCAAAGCTCTCACCATCTGTGTTCCCTGTGGAGAATGCTCAAGCCCTACAGTAGACCTCAGAGAATAAGTTGCAGCCTGTTGCCAAACCTATTCACTGTGACTCTTGGAGGTCGAGGGCTCTAAAGGTGTGCTGTGGCTTCCTTCACAGTGCCTAGGCTTTGAAATTAGTAGGGTACACCCACCCCTGGCCTCTACTCCAGAAACGAGTCTTGAACTGAAAAAACATCAGGATATTTGAAGAGGGAGAAATCCCTAACAGTGTGTTTAGGAGTAAGTCTTAAAAACTTCAGAGTTTAAAGATAAAAGTAATCCTCTATTTCATAAGGCAACAGTTTGAATTTTTAATTAGCAAGTAGTATAGAATATTTCATCTTTTGCTTCCTGAGGGAAATGGTTGTTGAGACTTTCATCTTCACAGAAGCTCTTTCACAATGCTTACTGATCCCTTTCCCCCCGCTATGCACTCCCCAGCTTCTCTGAACAAGCAGAGTAGCATGTTACATCTGTAACATGAAGCCCAGCCTCAGGGTGCTATGTAATGGGATTTGTGCTTCTCTAGTTTTCAGTGCAATGCTGCTTTTTCAGCTAAAGAAAGGAGCTCAGATTTCAGACAGCAACAAAACAGGAGTTGCACCTCTCTGGATTTCAGACCATAGATCCTCACTTTGTTGGGAGAGGAAGGCAATATTCTTGCTGGCCTTCCCTTTCTCCATAAATTGACTCTGCACTAAAGCAGGAGGTCTTGAGGCACGCTGTGAGCAGAACAGAGACACTTCAAGGCTCAATATCTCATGTATTTGCATCATACAGGGGTAACATGCATATGTATATCTGTGTTCAAAATGACACAGTTATTTGAGTATGACTGCATGCTAAATGTGTGTTAGCCAGCTTGCAGGGGATGCACAATGTCTTTTCAGAGTACTATATTCTTACAAGTAAATGGGAATTCTTCACACAAACATGACAATTTGTTTGTAAGCACTTGTATTCCCCAATGGAATCCCTTACTTTTGATTTCTCTTTTTCAGGTAGATTCTGTGAAGCCTGTAGGTAATTGCAGTAGGCTCAGATCACAAGTTGTGTGTATAGATACTTGTGAGGAAGATCTCAGTCAGTGCTCTGTACACAGAAACAGGGATGGGATTTATATCTGCCAGCTGGTAAGAATTAGGAAGCTTTGGAAACAAATGCACAGAAATTAGCAGCGGAGGGTCAAAAATAAGCATGGCTGTGGATACACTATCTTGATAACGATTTGCAGAATTAAAGCAGGATGGCAAGTCAGTCATTTCCTGGCAGTAGGTATTCCTACCCTGTTAACTGCCAGGAACTAAGTATATGTGCCAGGTATTAGGTGTATGTATGTTCTTTGGGACATTAAATCATTCATCAAATGCAGTGCAAAACAGACTGTATCCAGCCGAACATCTGAACACCCCCTTTTCAGCAGAGAAGTGCAAATTACATGCTGATAGCTTACCAAGTTTTCACTCTAGATCCTGGCTTACTGACAATGAGGGTGCATACCTGAAAACAAGTTTGAAAAACTCGGTGTACAAATGCTGTTACTTCACTTTCAGTAGCCCTGTCAATGCCTTACTTAACTAAAATTATATACATATGGCTATTTAACTACAAGATACACTACTCTACCTTTGGCAAAAACTGTACCAGTTTCTCCAGAGGAAAGTATAGTAGACTGTGCACAAAAGACTATGCTGTGAAAGGTGTAATGCTTAAACTGAATGTCATCTCCTAATTGATAGTAAAGAATGCTGTAGGTACCTAAACCATGGAAGTTATTAAAAGTAAGAAAATAATTTGTGTGTTGTTCTTTAAGCTAGTCCATTTAAGGGATACAATTCTCTTAGTTCTGCACTTTCCAAACCAGATATACACAAGAATTAGATGAGCTGACAAGAAATCTGTACTGTGTATTTAGAAAATGACAGAACTCATGAAGCACTGGCTCAGCTTGACTTAGAGACCTGCAGATAACAGCCTTTGCATAAGAACATGAGCCTTAGTTGAAAAAGCTGGCGGGGGGGGGTAGGTGAATTTATAATTTTTGGAATTGAGACAGGAAATAACATTTACTGATCTCACATGTCATGTACAGGTGAAACACTTGACTTCTTAGAGTAGTGAAGGGGAGTTCCAGCTTCTAAATACTACCATCATAGAAATTACTAAAAGTTTCACTGGAGAGGTTGATCAAAGCAGATATTACAAAAAAAAAAAAAAAAGGTAGGCAAAAGCTGCTGTCAAGACTATTTAGATGGACATATCCGAGTTCCTATCTGAATACTACTAACTGTCACATTTAATCAGCTTTCAGCTCTTCTTCTTAGTCATCAGTACTTTCACAAGACAAGGTTTAGAAATAGTTAATCAATTCATTCAAAACCTAGAGCTGTCCTTATGATGAAAACTTTGTATCTCTGGAAAGCCTTTCTGTTCAAGAAAGCTTATCCCATAGTTACAGAGGAAATTCATGTAAGATCATGACCTAAATGGCACTAAAATTGTATCCTTGGTAGTTGAAGTGCATATCCTGATTATAACCTGTCCGTAATGCCAGAACCTAAAGGCTTCAGTTTTCTTGGGTGAGACACTAAATTTCTTCAGTAACTGGCATGCTACATGTCTGGGAGACTATTTATGAAGCAGTCATTTCCAAGGACATTATGAGAGAAAGCACTAAATAAGCTTTATCTGGAGAAGGTTTTTATCTTGAGAAGGACCATTTGGTAGAAAAGTTTCAGAAGGTTCACTTTCAGATAATTTCTCAAGTAACAAATCTCTTGCTGGAATTAGAAGAAACTGATTCGTATGCCTGTTAATTTGTGAACTCCTACTTAGCCTTTCTTTGAGTCACTGATACACATCCCATTCAGTGGAAGTTATTAAGTGGAATGAAGCCTCTCTGTAGTTTTCTTCTGCTACAGTTTTGCTCCCAATCTGATCCTTGCCTTTATCTTTGACATTTAAGAAATGATGTAAATGCAAGGAAGGAAGATTTGGGTGCGTGACTTTCATGAAGTTTGTGAATACATTATATCAAGCTGCTGTCTTCCTGCTGACAGCCAGTTGCTGCAGGATCTCTACCATTGTGTCTGGGCCTTTCTGTAGACCTGAGCTGATGGATGGAGTTCAGTTTTGGAGCCTCCAGCTCCACAGGACTTCCTCTGAATCGTGTGGGTGGTATGTGGTTCCTATGAGTACTGAATGAGCATTGGTAATTGAACAACACAAGAGAAGAAAATTATTGTTTTCTTTCAAGTTACTTGTTATTTGTATTCTCTTAACATTTATGAGTCCTAGTCTCCCATCAGGGAGCCATAGGACTGGTAGCTGCATTAGCATATTCAATAATTTCTGCCCCATGGTTGCCTACATCCTCCAGCCTTAACTAAGCTGGTAGTATGGCTGGTTTGTAGTATGTATTGGGCAACACTACTAACCCCTTAACCCTACAGACTTGCCTTCAATATTTTTTCAGTTGCATCAATCAACATATTTAGGTTCCATTCCTTCTCTAAATTATCTGTCAATCACAGGCAACAAGCAGAATATTCCATTTTTTTTCCTTTTCCTAGTTTCTTCTGTAAAAAAGAAAGTTAGTCTGTCTCTTCTTTGGAAGTCACTATAGGGCAAATGTAAAATCCAGTAAAATCAAAGGAATCTTTTATAACAAGAAAACAAGAATTGTTCTCTGCTTCAGTACAATAATGACACAATGAAGGAACTGCATAGACATAGTATGGCAAGGACTTGAGTAAGTGAAATGTAGTTAATGAATTTATTCATTTGGATCATAGTGTCTTAGAAAAAAAGATCATATCTTCAAAAGTGTTTGTACAATATAGAATCATAGAATCATATGTACCATAATGTGACACTGATCTTCAGCTGGGTGTTTTAGCACTGCAGAAATACAAATAAAAAGACTATCTGACTGCCTCCAGTCAGTCAGTGAAACCTGGGAGATGAAACCCTCGTATTTTCTTTCTGTTAGTACAAAGATACTAATAGGTGGCAAAAGAAATTATTGAATTTCATACTGTTATGTGAAATTGTACTATAAACAATTTGACTGAACCAGCATGTTCTTAGGCGGAGTTTTATTTCATATTGGCTTATACCAAGCTAACATACATGGCTCTTAGGGTTGTGTCAGGTTTGGAGCAATTTGTCATCTTACAAGTTGCACTGTTTTAAAGAATATTGAAATAACAAGTAAAGTTTGCATAGAAGATTCACATATAAGTTATGTTTTAGAACCTAAAGAAAAACTCCTGGAGAGGACTTTCTCTAGAGTATTAGTAGCAACGGAGCAGTGCAACTAAGGTCCTACAATCATAGAAAGAGTGATGGTGGGAGAAAAAAAGAATGAATAAGAACAGAAGTGCAAAGAAATGGAAAAAAAAAAGGTCAAAAGATGAGTAGATGGAAGCAGTAGATGATGGGGAGAAAAGAAGAACTTAAAGATATGGGATGAAGGACAAAAAAAAAAAGAAAAAGTCAGTTCCTGGCTATAAATGTACTTTGTTGTTCTTACCCTTTTCTTTCTATGTTTATCATTGTCCATTGTTTATGTTGAGACTTATTAAGAACAGTTCTTTTTTAAACAGTAGAAATTTGAAGAGATGTTTTTACCCAAAGGAAAGAAAGGACTTTCAGTACACAGTTAATGGTGTATAAAGTCCATGAAACCATCAGGTTGCCTTATTCCCAGGAGAACGCAAGCTTTCCCAGCTTCAGTGGCATGCCTCCAGGAAATCGTTCTAGGAGGACACACAATTAGCCCAAACTCTTCCAGAGTGAGCAGTGTAACATGATGCAGTTAAACCAGAAGACAGTTTTCATCTTTTGACCCTGTGTCAAACATGTCAGTTGAGTAGCTTACCTGAGATCCGTAGGAGAACATAGGCCATCAGATATTTTCCCATAGAAAGGAACATGTAGTGGACACATACAAGAAAAATGCAATTTTAAAACCTGACTTATTTTCAGAGTAACAGAAAAAATGCTGAGCCAGCCTTTCTAAGTGGCACAACTCAGTGCATTCAGATTCTCGTTTCTTTTTGACAGTCTGAAGTTTAAGTAAAAATCTTTGCCCTTGCTTAGGATATATGAGGAGGACATTAAAAGTGGCTCTTTCATTTTAAGCACTAACAAGACACTGAGCCCTGTGGAAGGATAGATTTGATAATATCATTGAAATGCACATCCAAATCATAGTTTTGGGAATGGTAATATGTTCAGTATAGTGTCTAAGTCTTGCATCCGTTGACATAGGTAATAGTTTAAAAAGTTCACAGTGAAACAGAGTAATATTGAATAATTCCTAGACAGAAATACACAGGTAACTGGGGGGGGTGGGGGCAACCTGTGTAACTGGTAGATTGAAAAGGCACAAGCTGAAAACTCAAATGACAGTGTAAAACAGTCCCCATAGCTTAATTAAATAAAACAATAATGCGATTTAAACTTCTTTGAGTTAAAATTACTTTAATAAGGGTGTTAATTACTAGAGGATTAACACTGCTTACATGTGATAATAGATGTGGTCAGTCAATAAAGGGTGAGAATAATGTTCGTTTAAGAAGCAAAAGAATCTAGCACAGGATTACTCACTAGAAAGGGATAACATTTCAAAGTGGCAAGTAAAATCAGGGGAAGAGGTTTTCAAATTGCAGGAGGCATTAGAGGCTGAATTGTGCCATCATTACACAGCAAAAGTTCCATCTATATTGGGATCTGTTGGAGCTAAAATATGAAGAGTATTTATTACAAATGACATATTATGTAGTTTGGAATTATTCTGTCTTCCAGAGCAATTGTAACAATTTTTCAGATTAAACATTTTAAGAAAATACTGTCACCTGAGAAGTGAGGAGAAAACGCATATTCTAAAGGGAAAAGATCAGCTTCTAAGGAGAA
This sequence comes from Harpia harpyja, assembly GCF_026419915.1. Classification (NCBI taxonomy): domain Eukaryota; kingdom Metazoa; phylum Chordata; class Aves; order Accipitriformes; family Accipitridae; genus Harpia; species Harpia harpyja. The sequence continues at coordinate 28,407,298 of NC_068949.1, read as the reverse complement.
TAATTTATTGAAGATGTGTTTCTTAGAAAAGAAGTAATATTGGACTATTGACATTAAGCAGAAAGGGGTTTTACTAATATGTTTGCAAACATAGCAGCAGGAGAAGAAAGATCTTTTGCAAAAAAACAACAAAAAATAAATTCTGGGTTTCTTGTTACTGCAACTTACTGGGCTCAGAAGCCTTTGCTAAACCAAGTTATCTAGACAAGAAAAACAAAAACGAGTACCAGGATTTTATACGGCCTGTAGTATTTGCTAAAACATTTTTAAAGTCAATTGATAGATATAAATGTGGAAGTAAACATCTTGTAGTAGCTGAAGAAGAAAGCAAAGGTTATCTGGGAAAGAATATGAAACTTTTGTCTAGTGAATTTGGCTTTGCTTTTAACTTGTCTATATTTACATTCCTGAGCTACTGATTGTGGAATTCCTTGTCCAGTGGTTCCCAGCTCTAGTATAGCTTTCCCTAGGGGATGTAACTTCATCTGCTATGAAGGGTGGTTATGTAGCCATACCCTGAATGCACTACTTTGGAAGAAATAACTGTCTGTTTACAGTAAACTAATGATGAGCATATCTGTAAGTGTCTGTGTCTTATGAATTGCATTGGATTTTTGTTTCTGGATACAAACAAAATGATGCTGGTTTCTGGCCTATTATGTCTTAGATTTCAGTGGCTTTCAAGCTATTTTAACTGGGCACCCAAGATCAGCTGAGATACTTTATTTAATAGTTGCTATATTTGTATCTGCTTCCTGCAGAGGCTTTTCAGAGAGACACTTTGTATATAAAATGCTGAGGGCTTTGATGGCCAGCTAAGAGAAGAATCTGGAGCTCTGAGACGGTGATTTTTCTTTTATTTTAGATCTGCAGCTTTTTGAGAACCACACAAATCTTAAAAATAAACCAAACCAAAAAGTTATAGATTAAAAAATAGACTGTTGTGTTGAAACAATTTTCTCCTACGTGGTGTAGAACCCCAGGTTACCTCAGTGGAGGTGATGTGTTTCATAGTGCACACTAGAGATCATGGGCCTCTGTGGAGACCAAATGCTGCAGATTCAAGAGATGCTCATAAACCTTATAGACCTGATGTATATCCTCCTGTTAGGTTGGAAGCCTCAATCTCTGTAACAATGTAATTTCAGTATTTTTCTTAGATGCAATTTCCTCTGGTGTTTTGGTCCAAGTCAGAATATGACAAGAAATAACTACAAAGCTAGGAGAAGGAAATATCCCATTCTACCACTGAATCGCTGATTCCCTGTGGCCAGGTTGGCACCTTCCTGGGTCAGTTCTGTGAGCTGCAGCTTCACACAAAGAGCTGAAGTCTTCGCCTCCTCTGTGAGCACAAGGCTGATGCTGTGGAGCTGTGCTATGCTTACTTGTCTTCCCATAGGCATCAGTTTATACTCACACGCCAGGGCCGTGTATCTAAAACTCCTTCCTTCACTCCTAGAAGTAATCGGACTGAAATTTAAACTTAGAGTTGTAATTATACTTGGGCAGACCACTACAGATGTTTAGTTCTAGGGTACAGCAGCCTGACTTTATAGATTAGATGTGCATGTATACAAGGACAATTTGGATTAGTTAGTTCATAACAGCATTTATCAGATAATGACTTTTCGTGGTATAGTATATATGCTGACCTCTGGTGAGACTGCAGGCATCTAGAGTTACTCACATGGATACTGCTAAATATTAAATACAACAGATGGGACAAGAGTGTTCAATTCTAGAACACAGTATGGAAGTTGAAGTGAATGTGTTTTGTGTGTAAATTTTATTCTAGTTACACCAAGTTAGATGATTTTTAAAATTAGTCCCAGAAGGTGGTTAAAATCTAGTTTTAACATTAGATTTTGAAATTTTTTAATACATCTTTTTAGTGAAACACCTCACATGGGTTTCTACAGGAAGGATTGAGACAAACAATACAGTTTTAATCCCCAAGAAACTGACCTTAAGGTACTGTGCCACATCACATGCTGTTTATGGCATTATTTCATAGATAAGCAAATAGTTTAAAGCAAGCCTGTTATAAGTCTCATGCAGTTGAAAAAACTGCTTATAGAAAATTTAAGTTTAAATAAACTTAACTGTAAAAATTGCCTTTTCAGTTAATAATGGTTTTGGTAAATGTCAGTGTTTAAGTACTACTGGCAAGCCTGTGTTTAAAAAAAAAACAGAAGCCAAATGAAAATGACAGATTAAATTTAACTGTGCTATATTAAATGCTTCATAATTTTAAGAGCTGAAATAGTATTTTCAAAGTCTTGTTCAGGTCAGAGGCAGATGTCCTGTTTTGGGGGGCTGCACTTGTCACCCCTGCGTGCTGTTTGAGTGTGTACGCCTTGGTGTCAGAAGCTCAAAAACAAAAAAAAAATGGTGAATGACCTGACCATTGCATAATACACAATTTTTAGTCCGCACAAATTTTACCATTGACATAGTTTTATGCTTTGTCTAAAGGGACTTCATGTACGGGCTAACAGGCTTGACAGGAGCAATTTGGCCCGAGCCCGTGCCCTCTGGAGCCTGACTGTCTGCCAGGCTCCTGCTTTTCAAACTCTTCCCTATTTCTAGACTCAAAAGACAGTTCTTTTGCTACCAGTCCAGCTTATTCTTTAATGATGAACAACAACACACTTCATAATAAACATTTGCACTGTAATTAAACAAATCTTTGAAGAGGTATTAATTGTTGCTGTATTGTGTATTACATAGGGCGTAGCTATTTATATTTGCCTCAGTGACTATTTTTCAGTGACTTTCTTCAGATGTTACATCTTGCGCTGCTTGAAGTTGTAATAGGATTTATAAAAATTATACATTGTGAGTGTTTTTCTCGTTATGGTAACAGCAACAAGCTTGTTCACGTGACTTCAACAGCAAGTGTTTTATTTTGTAGGCAGGTCTAAGTTTGTTTGAAGTGCCAAAGAATAAAAAATGTGTTTGGGCTTGCTCATGAATATAACAAGACCAGGCATCTCTCAGAGTGTACCTCAAGGTCCAGATTTTAGGAAAGAATTCTGCCCTTTGGAAGAATTTAGGTTGTAAAGGATTTATTTGAATGCAAATAACTTCTTATTTTTCTTAGTGTAACAACAATTCCCAATGGTTCAGTTGTCATAACCTCTGAGTTTATACATTGTACACTTATGAATGTGTTAAAGATTGTATCCCAACATTCAAGATAGTGACAGGTATGATTTTCACTTATAAGTTTGAAACAGATGGAAGCCTTTAAATACAAAACTGTTTCATTCTTGTGAACATTTAACTGTCGCCAATTTAGGCACAATTTCTAAATGCATAGTGCTTTAGAAAAAAAAAAAAAAAGACATTTTAATGCAGTGGCTTAAAAGCTGAAAGACACTACCTTTCTCACACAAACTATCCTTTGAAAATCCAGGGCTCAGTTTTCAAAGCATTGCCTAGGAATTTAGCCTGCGACCCCCATTGACACTAATGGGAATTGCATAGCTAAGTCCCCGTAACATCACTTTGAAAATGCATTTGTTATACCAATCCAGAAAAAAGGTAGCATAAACTATAGGGAGACATTCACAGATCAAGAGATCAATTTACACTTTGAAATACAAGACCAGTGTGTGTTATTCCAGTTATGTGATCAGCAGGGGACTTTAAAATTCACCACATTCAGAAAATAAGTCACCAGGAGTAAATAAAACAAAATATTTTGGCAAGTGGCAGGCAGACTTGCTAACCAGGCTAACAAGATATTTGTCAGCAATAACAAACACCTACTTGATTAAGTGGTAATTCTGTTTGGTTGGTAAGGTGTTATTCTACAGTTAGCAAACTCTGTCGTTTTTCCTTGTAAGCTGGACTTAAATATCGATGTTTTAAATACTTCTGTTGTTGCTTTGCGACTACGAAATGCTTAGAGTGAACAAGACTTGTCTTTGTCCAGTTCTGATTCTGGTCCTTCACGTTTTAGTTCCAATCTAGTAAGTGCTTTCATGGTGTGCATGCTTTAATAATCAGGGAGATAACATTTGGTGAACTAATGGGAGGGGTATCTTCATGTTCATGCAGGGGTTTTTTGTTAATTCGTTGGAAATAAGCATGTACCTGTGTAACATATATTCATGTGTACTTGTGCATGAAACATAAGCAGGGACTAAAAAGAAAGTGTCGTCGTTGTGTAGCTGTGTTATTGCAGTGCCTATCAGTCCCAGTCATGGACCATGGTCCCATTATGCTGGGCAGAATATAAATAAGTGTTTTAAGAAAAGGAAGACAGTACTGCCTCAGAGTTCACAAACCGATGAGATTATAGCTCCCCTGAAAGGTTAATGTTATGTCAGAAATTATGAAACAGCAATGATTCTGGTTGACAGGCTTCCTCTTCGGTCATCAAACCCGTTTGTTCTTCTGAATACAAGGTGTGTAGGTACAGTGTGAGCTCCTTGGGGTGGGAAATGTTGAGGAGTGGGACATTTGTGAGAGGCTTTTGTGAGTTTACTGTGTTTAAAATGGAAAAGTCCCTTTCATCATTGGAGCTTTTTAGCTCCAAACCCCAATAAAATTAGTAATAATTGAAATATTAATGTATTTGCTATTCCTTTATCTTAATGACTTAAATGATGCATAGCTAGCAAGAGTCATGGGGCTTTTTTTCCTGGGTCAAAAGCCACACATCCTCAAGGAAAAAATTGTAATGTTATTTCTCTCTACTCTTCTGTGCTCTTTCCTGAAAAGAGATTGGGTGTAGCTTGCAGTTGTATATGCTTGGCACTGTTCATTTCCCAGAAGAGTTCACCAGTATTGTAGGCTTCAGGATTTTTTTAATTAAAGAGGTCAAAATCCATTATATCAAAATTTCAAAGAATTTACCAATTAGCTGTAGTCTGCGATGCCCAGCAGGTGGCTTTTATACTATTAAAGGGAGATTGTTTCCATCTCTGATCAAAGCAAAAACAAAACAAAGGAAAATATAGATTATTTTGCCGTACACAGTGCAAACCACTTGCTGTGTAAATTATAGGTGAAAACTGTACATGAGAGACTGTTCAGTCGTACTGCTTCAAGAAAAAAAATCTATATATTTTCACACTGTTCCTCATGAGGATTTTAATGGTAATGTCTAAATCTGTTTAGATTACTGATTAGCTGAGAAGATTAGACAGCTTGCTGTTTCCTAAAACTAAGACTTTAGCATCTTCCTATTTAAAAGTAAAAGTAAAAATGCAGTAGATTAATGAATTTGCTAGAAGTGAAATTAGAAAAAGCTGAGTATGCTGGAATGTTGCAAGATGCAAAAAGTTCCAATTTGCACTTTTCAATGAATCTAAACTTCCCTGATTTTTGCCTACTTAAAAGAATGTTTGTGACCTTTTGACCCTTTTGTTATCCCTTACTCAGAAAGGCCTTTATTCTGTAAGGCTTAGGTATAAAAAAATAAAAAGAGCGTTAATGGCATAACAGTCCTTTCTGATCACCCTGTGTAAGATGTTTATGCAAAGTGTCAATAGAAGCAATTGGCCTAACAGTGTGACAACCTGCTTTGCTTGGAAATGGGCTAATCTCCTGTTTGGGTTATCCAGAGGTCAGGTAAGGATTTCTTTTTTTGTACTCCCTGTAGTGCGTGGGTACATAACCTGCAAACACTACAGGGCAGAAATCAGAAGCTGAGCCCAAGAATGCCACAAAGCTTTTTTTTTTTTTTTTTTTAAATCTTGCCCTGTTTGCTTTTCCTGATATTTTTTTTTCTCTGCCTTCTTTTAATTTTTTTGCTTCCTGGTCCCATCCCAGAGAGTCTACTTGAGCGTATAACACATAATGATGACAGGGACTCTACCAATATCATTATCTGCTGCTTCACTTTGTTGTGGGTTTTTTGGTTTGGTTTTGGTTTTTTTTCCAAACAGGCATCATCCCACTCTTTTTTGAAGTTCACGTGGAAACCTACTTTAAATCTCAGTCTTTGAGGGCTGCCCCTGTTGCCCTGTCACAGCAGGCTGGAACTCAATAAGCGCTCAGGCAAGCATAGCGGGCCAGGCAATGGGCCTTGGCGGGCTGCATGCTGTGAACTCCTGCCTCACTGAATCAGCTTCTGTGTGTTTTTATAACTGCCTTTTTTTTCCCTGTTAATTATGCCCCAAGGCTGTGGAAAGACAGCATTTATCTGTTTCAACAGACTAAGCAGCAAGTGTTCTGACATGTTTATCAGGCAAATTGTACCTGACAAAAGGTAATTACACATGCAATCAAGTCCAGAAGTAACTGGGTGATTAGGGGTTAATAAACTGCTTAGCATAAGAAATATATTCAGCTTGTGAGCAAGGAGAGTGGGCCAGAAGGACATAACTGACAGTGATACGTTAAAAGAATTACTTTTCTTTTGATGGAATATTTGACTTCACAGAAAGGTAAGCAGGGTATTAAATGTACAACTCATTTTTATCTCCAGCTCCTGAAGAGCTGGTGCCTATTGTCCAACCAAAGCTATTTGCTGACACTCTTACTACTTCAGAAGAGATAACGGCACCACTCCAACTTGTACTAAGCTACCTCAATAATTTACAGTTAGGATTTTTGCAGTATAACCAACACAATTGGTGGCATCTAATGGACACTGCCCCCGTTTCCTTCAGCAAAGCCCTCGTCTCCTCCTTCTCTCTGTTGCTGTGTTGACTCTGTGCATAGCTAGTTCCCAAACTTGTGTTCTCTTCCAAGATTATTCCTGACAGTTGCCCAAAAGTAAAAAGGAAAGGGCATCTGTATGATATTTGAGGATGTGACAAGAGGCTCAAACAGCATTGAAAGGGCCGGATGGTCGATTCCAGCAGTTCCCAGCGCACAAGATTCTCACATAATTACAAGATGGCCTAAATACAGGACTACGGCTGAGCTGCTCAGGACTTTAGGTAATATCAGACAAAGCTTTACTGAGCAATGATTACCAGTAATTTCTATCCAAACATGGCCATATCACCTAAATATTGGGAAAGAGCAAGAGTACTGATGTTGAAGAATAGGTGCAAGTTGTAAAGGGAGCTAGGCCTTGAGCTTCATTGTGTTTGAAAATCCTTTAACAAAGTGCCCTATTTGAAACGAGAATTCTGTCCCTAAAATCTTAAGAACTTTTTTGCCCCTGTAGCATCAGTATTGTAACGTTTTGTGTTAACCAAACCCATTAGCTATCAAGGTCTTAAAGTAGGACATCTTTTAACCAAAAAAATAGTTTAGTATATTTTACAACAAAATTGTGTCTAAAATAAAAGTCTTCTAATTAAAAATAGCGGTGTTACCTGTATAATGTAGGAGATGACTATAGCCTGTTATAGAAGTGTATATATATATAAACACCTTTTTTTTTTCCAAGTGGTGTTTAGAGCAGAAAGAGCTAATGTTAGACATAAAAGGCATTTAGAAAATACATAGACATGAACAAAAAGTTAGAAAATCAAAGTATTGTAGGGCATCATTCAAAATGCAAGTGCAAAACAGCAGCCAGAGGCTTAAGTTATCTATAGTGTTAGAAGTATATATGTGACTAATAATGTGAAGGTTTGAGAAGGCAACACTGTTTCATATACAGTAAAAGGAACATGCTGCTCTCTGATCGTCAGCCCTGATGGTTCCAAGATGTTGGATAAAGGTTCCCCTGCCATCACATCTTTAGAAGAGGCAAATCCTCTAAATAAGGCAGAAGTGTATACCCTATCTATCTTGTAAATGGAAGTAAGTGGACAGTCTGTTGGACACCCTATCTGATATACTAGAAAGGATAAAGCTTGTTCCTTTTTTTTTTTTGGTAACGATTCAGAGACACACAAGTACATACACTTCCCTGCAAATTATTCTTAGTCAGAAGGGCTTCTGACTTAGCTTATTTTTTATGGTTGTTATGGGATAAAGGGTGTCCAACGGTGCCATTGTTCTTTCATAGTAGTGTAGTATTTCTAGTTTATTAGGTGCTTCACAGTGTTTCAGCTGCATGATAAGCTGGTTCTGACAGAGCACCCTTGGGTGGCTCCTTAGGTGGGGCTGAGTGGCTAACTAACAGCTAATGGTCTGCACTGCCTCCAGACTCTGAGAGTAGCAGGAGAGATTGCCTTTCTGTTGGTTTGAAGTATTCCGATACATGTTAACTTTGGAAAGATGCATGCGGAAAAAAAACATTTTTCCTATTGTAATTTCAAGGCAAATAATGCACATTCTAAACTTGAAGAAGTCACAGCCAGCAGCACCAGTGTGATGTGCTACACTGTGTGGATTTTGATTGATTTTTTGAGGCAGGAAAGTACTTATTGCCAGGACCTCCTCCATGCCGGTATTTCTACAGTGCATGTCAGTGTGGACCATTCCTTGCTAGACAATACATCTCATTTTCACTTACTGTCTCAGTAATAGTGACAGTTTTAGTGGATAAAATAGTAGTAGGGAAATGTTGCTTTAATTTGGCCTTTAATAGGTTGATTCTAGTTGCCACAATAAGAACTACCAGAAAATTCTCCTGTACTTCATGCTTCACAACTGAGAAGCTGTGGGGCTTCACCTGAACTTAAATCCTCTAAATGTTTTTTTTTAATTGTAGCTGATACTCTTTTTGGCAAAATTAACGCTTTTACGATTAGACTTGCCCTTGATACAATTTTTCTTTTTCCATATTAGTAGTAATCACAGTATTTAAAACTGCAGAGATTTACGACCTTCTTTTATTTCAGAGGAACTTAACAATATCCCACATATTACATCTCTGTAGTATGAGTCACGTCAGCATGTCAAGCCAAATCCACAAAGTATTTCCATTATATCTTCACCTTGAGTACTGTGTAACATTACTAAAGGCTGTTCCCTCTCCTTGTGGTTTTGCACACACCTAGTCCCTGTCACATTATAAAATCATTTTAATATGCATCTATTGTGAATGAAAATACAGCAGAAATATAGGGACAAAGTTGTTTGGGTTTTTTTTTTGTCCTCTATTGAAGAGTTGGCCAAGTTTTCATGATGAATTTCATGTAGCTATCTGTTTGCATGAATTAAAAACCTGACTTTTTGCATCTTCATGTTCTCTTCAGTAATCTTTATGTAGAAATTTCAAGATAAGTTTATCCTTTACTAAAATAAAAATCATCTACCAAAGGATTATGTAGGCCAGTACTTCGTTAACAGTTTTGTCTTTCCGAGAGTATGTTCAAATCACATGAAGTAGCCCAAATATTTTTTTGCATCTTTGAATGGACAGGCTGTTTTCTAGATCATATGCCTGTGGCCAAGACAGTCCTACTGTAATAGAGGTCTTTCTAAACGAGGAAGAGGAATTAATGCACTTCATTTAAGTAAGGCACACATTTGGGTGGCAAAAGGTAGTGTAAATCAGAAAGGAAGAGAGTAGCAGAGGTTGAAGCAGACTGTAGGGTTGATTGATACCTCTGCAGCATGGCTGTAGGAGTGAAGGTGAATTCGCAGTTGTGCTCGAGGGAAGCTTTTTATGGGTGGATTGAAGTTATTTCCCATACAAGCGTGATGGTCCTGGGACCAGCAGCTCATTTCTGCTAGACTGTCCTTGCTGCCGTTGGCTGCTCGCCAGCCTGCTCCCGTCACAAAGTGCCTGCATTGACTGTACATCTGCCAAGTGCCAAGTCAGATGCAGGTGATATGAATGGCCAGGACACAGATCCGAAGAGCTGCACACCAGGCAGCTCTTGCCCACCCACAGCGTACAGTACGTGCTGTCAAAGCCCATTATGTACAGCAATATGCCACAGTGCAGAACTGCAGCTGTGAGGGAGACAAAATGCACAATGCATAATTGTGCACAGCAGCAGTCCAGTCTCCAGCAGTCTGCAGCTCCCTGTTGCGTTTACTCCAGCAGCAGGGCACATTTGTCACACTGCAGCCCCTGAACACATGCACAGAAGGAGGGGAGGGAGCTATGATTGAGAAGCATGTGTCATTTGATTGCATGTCCCTGGTCCTTCATGTTACCTGCCACATGTCATGACAGCTGCTTTAACTTAGGAGGTTTATTAGCATGAGGCTGGTTGTGTGCAGCTCTTTGACCAAGTGTGGAGCAGGGAAGAGGCTCTGGGTACGTTCCCCCTTGCCGATAATGTCTCTCAGGGTGTACACTCTTCAGAGCTAGGACTGTCTCGGAGTGCACAGAATATGCTTCACGTTGTCCTGGGACATTTGTTTTATCTCATGTGTTGAAAAGCAGCAGACTCCATGGTGTCTGTTTAGAGCCTTACATGCCTACCTATGTTTGGTCAGGTGACAAATGAGGTGTAATCTTCCACCCTAGCCGTCAGTATCACCGAGATGTCGCAGAGCCACAACACAATCAGATGCTTGATTCAAGCACTGGAAGTACGGTATGAAAATTGCTCATGCGATATTGGCAGGAAGGTTTCTCTGAACTTGTCAGCACTGTAATTGTATCGGTCATCAATGGCTCTGGGCCACACATTGCCAACAGGATACAGAACTTCAGGGTTGTTTAGAATGTACCCAGAATCCTCATAGGGTATTCCTCAATAGGGATAAGAAATGAAATCTTTCACCTTTCATGTACTGAACACAACTGCTGCGGGAGCATTGGCACGGTTCTTTCTTAAGGACCATCTCCCATGTGGAGCCCATGACGAGTAGCATTGTAATTAGTAGTAATTTATTAATACATTCTGTTTGCTTCTCTGTAAGAGAGAGGAAACAAGAAGTCTCTGGTTGGGTTCCTGTGGTGGTCAGCTTTATCCTCCCACCTTGTGTTGCACATCTGCCTGTCCTCTCTTTCCACTCTTTTGATTGTGCTTTTGAATATTTCATACAGCCTCTATGAGGACTGGGCACTACCAACTGTTGTAACACAGGTAATAAGAACTGATGAATAATACGCAGCAGCAACTGAGGCTGTGGGTTTCACAAATGCCACTAATTCCTGAGTTATCAGAGCCTTCCCAAGTCTGTTTGCTTAGTGACTAAAGGCATGTTCTCTTCAGCTCAGTAGGAGAATTGATGGTGCCCATCCTGAGAAGGCGCTTTGTGAGAAAGAACCATTTGCATTTGACCGTGATGGCTATCATGGATATGTAGTCAGTAGAGAATTAAATAGCCTCCTTGCTTTTCATACACCTTTCACCCATACGAGATAGTTACATGTAAAATCTAGATGTCACTGAGGTTTGTAATGGTCCCTGAACGACTTTGGAATGACAGAGCAGTAATTGTGTCAGAGGTCTGTTATAAAGCCAGGAAATGTTACTGCGTATTCATAAAAGACTGTACTACGAATATGGAAGGAGTAAGTAATTAGAAAAGAATTTAAGTGAGATACTTTATTTGAAAATAACATAAGAAAGGGGTTAAGAAGTGGAAAAATTTGGAGAAAAGAGGCGTATGAATTTGAAGCTATGAAGACTGGGTGTATGCTTTTATTTTGTAATGAAGTTGGTATTATAATTTTGGGGATGAGCATTACTGGAGACCTGTGACGTTTTATCAAACTGAGAAGTCTGAGTAAGGCAAGGCTCTTGGAGGTGCAGCCCTTTTCTTGGCATAGTCTGCGAAGTCAGAGGAGCGGGCACCTGTGGCAGCTCTGCCTGTGGGAGCAGGGGCCAATCCTGTTTGTGCCCTGGTTGTAACAGCTCTGGTGTGGCTTAGCAGAAGCAAATGTTTAAAGTGAACAGGGTTCTTTATTTAAATAGCAAAATGGTACGACTTGCAGTAGTCTGTTATGTTTCTTAAAGTGGTTTTGTTACAGAAAATCCTGTTCCACCCCACCTTTCCAGCATTACCAATGTAGCAGGGGCTCCAGGTTGCGCTGAGGACCCAGCTCAGTGGAGCAGCCATGGGCATGGCGAGCAAAGTGTTGCTAATGGTTCCCCACGCTTACTTTAACAGTGGTTTGGCTAATACAGGGCAGCCTGAGAACAAGCCCGTGTTAGCCCTCAGCAGCAAGACAAGGCCAGGCATCAGATGCGGGGGGAAGCTGGGGGTGCCCTGCCATTGACGTCAATGGGAGCAGGGCCCGCCGGCCCGCAGGTAGCCGTGGGAAAGGCTCCACGGAGCCGGGCCGCCTGTGCCCTGGCCCGGGGCAGCCTGGGCAGGGTGCCCGGTGGTGCCTGGCCTGCACCCCATGACGGTGGAGGGGGAATTAGGCTTTGAGGGCTGCGAGGGCGCTGGCTGCCGGAGGTTAGGCATCACGGTCGCTTGTAAAAGCAGGTTGTTTTGTTGAACAGCAGCTCCGAGATCGTGAGTCAAAGGCCTGATTCGAAACTCCGGCCAGATGCAGGACTGCGCTTGGAGGCTTTTTGTTCCCCTGTTTAAGTGTTTGGGGTTTGTTTGGGCCAGAAGTGTGCCCAGGGCTTGGGGTTGAGTCACAAGGATCAGTCACCATGGAGAGTGCAGCAGGGGTTGTTTAATTCACTTAATTGAGACTACCTGAACCTCTGGTTTAAATTACTGTGAGCACTCAGCAACAGACACGAGTATCCCCTTCTCGCTCCCCACGGTAAAGCAAGCTCCCGAAACGCCAAAGCCTGAAGCCGTTAGCATCCCCTCCGAGGGCCGAACCTGCACAGCCGCCTCCCAGCGCAGGGAGGGAGGCGAGAAGGCGTTAAAGAGAGAAATGGGCAGGTGAAGGGGCTGCCGGCTGGGCTCCCGGCGAGAGGCTGCGGCCGGGCCCGGTCCGGGCGGGCGCCTCCTCCCCGCGGGAGCCGCTTCGCTCTCCCTCACCCGCCTCTCCCCCCCCGCCCCCACCGCAGCTCCTGGACCTCTTCATGGTGTGGGACTGGTCCACCTACCTGGCTGACTACGGGCAGGCCACCTCCAAGTACCTGCGGGTCAATCCGAGCACGGCCCTCACTCTCCTGGAGAAGTAAGTGCGGGGGCCGGGGCCGCCGGCGCGGGGATGCGAGCGGCGGCGGGGCGGGCGCGGGGCAGGGACGGGCGCCGCAGCGCTCCCAGCCCGGCGCCCGCGGGGCGGCTGCGGGGCCGGGGCCGCCCTCCCGGGCGCTGCGGCGGTGAGAGCCCGGCGGCAGCGCGTCGCTGTCCAGGTGCCGAGAGCCGCGCAGAGCGGCGGGCAGTGCCGGAGCCCCGGTAGCAGCCCGCGGCTGCCCGAGTTGCCGCTTTAGCGAAGGGAAACGCGTGGGGTTTCGCTGCCGGTAAAGCCGGTACGAGCGTTTCGGCTGGCCCGGCGAGTGGGCTGGGGCGGGCAGGGTAAGGGAGAGCGCGTTGCCGCCAGCCGAGTATCAACCTGCTTTTAAGAACTGCATCAAAACACACTGTGATTTAAAGGCATTTTCTAACGGTGTTTTCTCTCCTCTCCTGCCTGCGATGAATATGTATTTTGCAGAGTTCACAGAGGGTACGTATCACCTATATTGTTACCAAATACTGCTGCTTCACTTTATTTCCCGAATTTCGTTTTTTAAATCCATTGATATGGGAGATCAGCAGTAACGATATCGAGTAATCTGACAGTGAACAAAACACACCCATTTGCCGAGTCAGAATTTACCACGGAAGCAAATGATACTAATGGGTTTTTTGGTTTGCTTTCCTCCTAACGCAATTGGTAGGGCCAGTTTCCTGCCGAAGTGATATTTGCTTAATACTTACAGGCAATTTGTGAAGTAATATTTGTTAGAACGAGTTCTGCGTTGTGGAAGCTTAATTTAAGAGCACATAGATAACAGGGTTTGTAATCTTTCAGTTCCTATTAGCAGAAAGATGAAAAGAGGAACAAAAGTAAACCTATTCAAATAGTTGGATTTTTCCTCTTCAAATTATGTTTCTAACGTGTCTGTGTCGTTTGCTTTTTTATTTCTCCAGAATGAAAGACTCTAGCAAAAAGAACAACATTTTTGCTCAGTTCAGGAAGAATGATCGTGACAAGCAGAAGCTAATAGAGACTGTAGTAAAGCAACTTAGAAGTTTAGTGAATGGTATGTCCCAGCACACATAGGCCTGTTAAATCGACGGTATCATCATGCCAAGAGGTATTTCTCAGCCACTATTTCTACTAAGCAAACAGTGATATCAGTTAGGACATTTGTTTGACCGAGTAAAGGAAAAATGCAGTAGATGGCTTGTACACAGAGTCTTCAGCAAACAATTCTTTGTACGTATTTTTAATGGATTGAATACTATTTTGTATATTGTAAACAAATGGTGAAAAACGAGACTGTACAATAAAAACCAGCTCAATCGTATTGTACATGGAACCGCTGAACTGTAAATACGTTATTTAAATATCTGCAGACACGGTGTCCAAAATTTTGCTCCAGGTAGGAATTATTTGAGAAATGATCCCTTAGTTGCTGTTTTCTGGATGATCCTAATTTGATGTTTTTTAAGCATTGAGATACTTGCATTTCAGATGCCACCTATCGTTTTCCTGCATTAAATGTATATTAGCCTTAAAGTGATTGGACATAATTTTGTATGCCAGATTTTGTAGTCTGGAGGTACGAAAAAATCTTCTGATTTTTAGTACCTTTGAAAACTACCTGAGAACTAGACTTGATATTTATTTAGCATTAGGGCTTATAGGCTTTGTTCTCCGAAAGGGTTTAATCTCGAGGTTGTGAATGTAAATAACCATTTGAGTTCTTTATAATGTGACGTTTTGTTTCTGTTCCTCAGGGTTACTGTTTCTAACTGTACTTTTGTAAGATCCCGGGTTCTTTTCCCCAGGTTGCAGTAAAGAATAGATTTGCCACTGTTGGTTTCGTGCCGCATCTGTTTGTCAGTATGCGCTTTCTACCGCCAGACCCATCCCAGCGATTAGCATTTCGTCCCACCGCCGGTCTCTTTGCACTGTCCCCTCCTGGCTATTTTAGACACAACGAGAATGTCTAACAAATACAAACCAAATGGAACATGTAAAAATAATGTACATTTTCGCTGTATTTTTAAGTTATTGACGGTCTAAATACAGTAATATAAACCTCACCCGCGTTCCTCTTTAATTTCACGCACTGGAACGCGCCTCAGAGCTGGTGTCGCTGGGACCTGTACAGGTTCCGGCCCTTGGTGATTTACTCCCGGGGCAGGCGGGCGGGGGTCCGGGCGGCCCCGACGGCGGGGTGCGACCCGGGGGGCTGCGGGATCCCCCCCTCCCCCGCGGCTGCCGCGGCAGTCCGGGGCGGCGGGGCCTGCGGAGCGGGGCTGGGACGCTCCCCGGCCGGGGAAGCCCGGGGCGGCACTCGCTGCCTTCCCCGGACGGCGGGAAGGGCTGGCCCGAGGGGGCGCCTGGGGGGGTCCCGGCGGGGCAGAGGGGGGCACCCCGCGCCGAGGGGCAGCCGTCCCGCCGCGGAGCCGGCGCTGGCTGGGGCGGGTGGGCGCCGTGGCCGGCAGTGCCGTGCCATGCCGGCGGGGGCGGGGGGGGGGGCGCCCCGAGGGGCCGGGCGGGGGGCGGGAGCTGGACGGCGGGCCCCCGGCCCCGGGGGAGGGGGGGGGGCTGCCCCGGCCGCCCCCGCTCGCCCTGGCCGCGTCCCCGCGCCCCTCAGCCACTCTCCCCGGTTCTCCCGCTCCAATCACCGCACTTGGCCGCGCTGCTTAAATATGCAGCGGATACGTCATCTCCGAAGGTGGATCGGGCGTAAGTGGCCAATATCTATATAAATGTGGCCGAGGGGCGAACCGGCAGCAGGAGGCGAGCGGGGCCGGGCGGGCAGCAGCCGGCAGGGCCAGCCGCGGAGCGCCCGCCGCCGGCAGCGGAGTCGCGGGGCGCCCGGCCCCCCGCCTTTGACAGCCGCCGGGGCCGCCCCCCGAGCCGCCCGCGCCCCCCCGGGGCGGGGACCCGCCGCCGCCCCGCGCCCGCCCCGTCTCCCGCCGCCCGGGAGGAGGATGCCGGCGGGGCTCTCCTGGCCCGAAGCGGCGGCGCCGGCGCTGCTGGCCCTGGCGCTGCTGGTCACCCTGTGCCGGCACCTGTGGGCGCTGCGCTGGAGCCTCAGCCGCGACCGCGCCAGCGCCCTGCCCCTGCCCAGGGGCTCCATGGGTTGGCCCTTCTTCGGGGAGACCCTGCACTGGCTGCTCCAGGTAAGGCTCAGGGGGAGGGGGACGGGGAGGGAAGGGGCCGGCAGGAGCGCCGGGCTGACCAGCGGCTCGTCTGCAGGGCTCCCGCTTCCACAGCTCCCGGCGGGAGAGGTACGGCAACGTGTTCAAGACCCACCTCCTGGGCCGGCCGGTGGTGCGGGTGACGGGCGCCGAGAATATCCGCAAGATCCTGCTGGGCGAGCACACGCTGGTCAGCACGCAGTGGCCTCAGAGCACCCAGATCATCCTGGGGTCCCACACCCTGCTCGGCTCCATCGGTGACCTGCACCGCCAGCGCCGCAAGGTGAGCCTCGCCGCCACCCCAACGGGACGCACAGCCCGGGCGGCACCTCCTGCCCAGGCTTGGGTCTCGGTGGCACGTGGGGCCCCCCGCTTTAACCGCCTGCCTCTGTTCCCCCCCTTCTCCTCCTAGATCCTGGCCAGAGTGTTCAGCCGCGCCGCCCTGGAGAGCTACCTGCCACGGATCCAGAAGGTTGTGAGCTGGGAGCTGCGGGGCTGGTGCATGGAGCCGGGCTCCATCGCAGTTTATTCCTCTGCTAAAACCTTAACTTTCCGCATTGCAGCTCGGATTCTGCTGGGGCTCCGCCTGGAGGAAAAGCAGTTCAAGGACCTGGCCAAAACTTTTGAACAGCTGGTGGAGAACCTCTTCTCCCTGCCCCTCAACATACCCTTCAGTGGGCTGCGCAAGGTACTGCCGCCTGCCCCGCTCCCTCTGCCTGGGGGCAGGGGCCTGGGCCCTGGCAGCACAGACCCCCCCGTCCCCGGGCCCGCCAAGGGGCACTTCCGATGGGCCGGGACTTCTGCAGCACCCCGTTACTGGTCTGAGGGCCTGGTGTCTTGCCCACCCCAGCCGTCTCCCCTTCTCACCTGCTCCTCATTGGCTTCCAGCACCTCCCTGCGCTGGCTTCAGCTCATTGTACAGCGAGGGGCTCCTTTCCTCCCTCACCCCGTATGTTGCCTGTGTTGGCTCTGGTTAGTCCATCACATTGGTCCTGTCCCATCTCATCCCGCCTGGACTCATGTCAGCCCACGGTAGAGGGGTCCGTGGGCATGAGCGCAAAGGCAGGTGGGCACAGCATGCCTCAGGTCAGCACTCCCTGTGCACCTCAGGGCAGGCCAAGGACTTTGAGACCCACTTACGGTCTTTGGTCCCTTGTCCCTCAGCAGCAGAGAGACAGCTTCTTTCAACCCACAGTTTCTTCCCTGCTGTCCTGACCCTCTTTGCCTGCCTCCCCACACTCCGGCTCTAGGTGTCGATCCTGTGTCCCACCCCTCCCCCTCCCATTTCAGTCTGTGTTACCTCTTCTGGCTTTGGGTTCTCCACCCTTACCACAGCTCAAGTCTCCTGCCCCTTTTAGCCAGGGCTTGCCCAATCTCTTAGTTCCCCTGTGAGCTCTGCCCCACCGGATCACCTTACCCATCTGGTGCCAGTTCTCCCCCAGGCTCCCTGCTGCTCTTCTCCACCAGTTCAAAGCTCTTGTTTTCCTTGTCCAGTTCCCCGTTGCAGGTTGTCACCAGTGTGAGGTTTCACCCCCCATCCTATCCCTCCCTGCCTTCTCCCAGGTCAGCCACAGCCTGTCTGGCCCAAAACCAACCTCTTCAACTGGCATTTAGGTCCCCTTGTCCTTCCCCTTGCTCGCTGTCTTGTTTCCTTTGTCCAGTCCTTCCCACCTCAACTCCCAGCCTTTGTATCTTCTTCCCAACATCTGGTCATGACTATTTTTCATCCCAAATCTCTGGTCCTTCTGACTTTTGCAGGAGGCATCTTGCTACACAGCCACACACTCTGTGACTCCATCCATCCCCACTTTGCAAAGAAATTGCTGATCACTTGACTCACTGACATCTTCCTAAACGTTTTGCTGCACAGGAGTGCAACACAACTGGAGATGAGCTTGGTGTGATTCACGTGCCTTTATCCAATATACTCTGGTAAAGCCACTCATTTGTTCCTGTCTCAGATGTTCCTTGCTTCGGACTCAGTTTTATTAAGTTACCCCTTCTTGTCCCTTTGGACAAGCTTCTTTTGGACCTGACAAGACCGTGGGTTTGTTCGGCGCAGACGCCTCTGGACTCGGTACCGTGGGTTTACTGCTGTCTTTTCCTCTCAGAGTGTTTCTTGGGACTTGTATTTGATTCACAACAGCAAGGCAACTGAATTTGCAGCAGTTCTCCCCAAACTGCTGCCTCTTGCAAGGCTCTGGGGCTGGGCAACAGATTAAACAGTTCTTGCTGTTACAGATCCTGGGATTAAGGATTGCCACGCTTAGGGTCCCCCGGTCTCTCTGGTGAGGGGGACGGTTCCTAAGGCTCTCCTGAACTGTGTCTGCCTCCCGCAGGGAATCAAAGCACGGGACATGCTACATGAGTTTATGGAGAAGGCTATACAGGAAAAACTGCAGAGAAACAACCCCGAAGATCACAGCGATGCTCTGGATTTCATAATAAACAGTGCCAAGGAGCATGGCAAAGAATTCACCATGCAGGAGCTAAAGGTAAGGCGAACCCTCCCTTGCAGTGTACCTTCTGACCTGGTGGCTGTTTGAGAGACCCGGGTTGAGGGGCAGGAGGAGGGTTGTGTGGGGACACATCACCAGCCGCTGGCTCCTGCCCTCCCCTTACCAACTCTGAGGTCACTATCTTCAGCGCAAGCGAGAATGCTTGGACTCAGCGTGCTCATATGCTCTCGTAGGATTGTGTCTCTTGGCATTAGAAGAGAGCTGGTATTTAAAATGGGAATAAATGCCTCTTCTACCTTTCCTCTTCATGGCCACCGGGCTTCAGCCTGACTTAGGGTGCTGTTAGGGTTATGTGGCTTTGCTAAGGCTTTGTACGTCACTGTGCACTCGGTAACCTCTAAGGTACGATCTTGGAAATATTTAGAGCTCGTTGTGTGTTCCTCAAACCTCCTCCAGCATCTAGCATGGCACAGCATGTAGATCATGTCCTCAGGGCTGTGAGCCCAGAAGTCTCTGAGGCAGTATGTCGAAATGGGTCCAGGGATGGAATGACGGACTCCGGGTCATTCCCTATCACCTCATTATTAATTAGATCATCTTGCTTGTGGATTGCTATGATGCAACATGATGCATTACTGTGACTTAGGGATGAACCCAGTAGTCCTTACCGAGCCAAAACTACCAACTGAATGTGAAGAGTATTTTGCCAAAGATCTTGGGGAAAAATTGTCATTGGTACTGCATCATTCGTAGCTCCAGGTCGCTTGGTGTCAGTGGATGACAGATGGCACTGCATTTCTATAACAAGTTTTGAAGCAGTTTTGCATGGCTTCAGCAGCTGAATATAGTTTGAAAGTATTGAACATACATAGTTTTACCGTTTATTTAGGTATGTAAGGAAAACTATGTAAAGACTAATGTTTTATAAATATTTTGTAAAAGTGTACTCTCTAAGTCTAAAATATTTGAAAGACTTTACAGCGACTATTAGATACAGTTAGAAATAGCGTATATTCTTAAAGTAATTTTATTCTAAATATTTATTATTTATTCTAATAGGATGTTTTTTATTATCATTATGTTTTAAAAAATAACTGCCAGATTCAAAATGTGATTGATTAAGATTGATTAATCTCTGTTAGTATTCACATGGATATTACCCACAAACAATTACATGATCTCTCATCGTGTCCCTGGCTCGGACCACAAATGGACACTAACAGTAGGAATAAGGGGATATTAAACATAACGTGGAGTGATGTGGCAGTGACCTCAGGCTAGCTGATTCAAATGATAGTATATTCCTATGCTGTCCTGTACCTTTACAGTTAGAAAATTTCTACCTTGTCTGTATTTAACAAAATGACTTGCAAACCAAACTGCCTATGCTTGCAATTATGCCAATATTCTCCACTCTAATAAAACAGTAGTAGAGCTCTCATAAAAAGTCCAAAGCTCTCTCAGAGTTGTGGATATATCTGACTTTGAGAGACACTCCAAACACTGGCACACACTAGTTACTAATTTGTTTTTTGTTCAAACAATTTTGAAGGACCATTTTTGCAGAAATTTTCCTAAATACACTGTGATTTGCACTGCTGGCATGAACTCAGCAGGATCCTTGAAGTGTAAAGGTTGTTAAAAAGATATGACTTTGCCAAAAGTACTGTTTTAAAACAGTAAATCCTTGGAAGGATTTAAAAAAAAAAAAACATTCTATATAATAGTGCCGTCTCTGGCTGGACAGGTGGAACTGTAACACCACCAGTCCTGCCTCCCAGGGTGGGGAGTCAGGCTGTAGTACAGGGACAATACTGGTGAAGCTGTGGGAAGATGCTGCCTCCCAGTCACCAGTTATGTTGGCCTTGTAAAAGCAGGGAGGGAAAGTCAGCAGCTCGGTGTCACAACTTATGCAGCAGCACTGTCAGAGGTTGATGCAGGGAGTCATGAAGGCTGTTATTTCAAATCACAGAGCCTGCCCTAAATTCCTCACATTGTATTGAAATGTCTTGGGTTTTAATTGCAAATGGTGGAACTGAGAGATTTCTTTTCATCTGGGCCTGCTATCTTGTGAATGTAAAAATTCCTGCTAACGCCTGCAGGAGGTACGATAGGGGTCGACAGGGATCTGTTATTTCAGAGGTTTTATTTCATCTGAAAGATGCCCTTGAGAGCTGCACTTTGGCAGAAGCCTCTAGTCCAGTCAATATATGGCGCTGGGGATGGTAGCAAAGAGAAATCCTTGTTACATTACCCTTGACCTTACCAGACTTGGCTCCAGGTACCTTCCGGCTTCAGGTGTCCTTCCCTGTGTTTTTGGCTTCACGTCTCCAGAAACCAGTTGTGTCAGAACAATTTTAAATCCAGACACATAGCTGTGTGAAAAGAAACTGGTCTGTTTCCCTAGGGGTTTTGCTCCACTTTGCCCCTTCGCTGGAGCGATTAGTGCTCGATAGTGCCAGCCAGGTCCCAGCGCCTCCCCGGGTGGCAGGTCCCTGTGCTCCTCCCTTGGGCTTCTTCCATGGCTTTTGGGTCTGGCCTCAGCGCTCCCAGCCCAGTGAGCCGCTGGCACCTTCAGGTGGTGCTGTAAGTTTGAGCATTATGTTGGCTGTTAGAGATGTGACATACCATGACCCAGCTCCGGGCAACCCTTAACTTTTGGAAAACAATTGCCAAAAGCTGGTCACAGGGTGCTGCAAACAGCCCACAGCAACCTGACATGTGCTGTGCCATATAGACCCTGCAGAGAGTGCCAGAAAGACTGGGAGGCTGCATGGGGATCCGTGAGCTGGGACAAGGCACATATTACGGATTTGACCGTGCTGTGGTCCATCTGAGCTAGTTAACCTCCTAACTTGTTAGACACATCTGCTGCGGAGCTATCAGGAACACTGCTGTGCTTCAGGCTGTAAAGCTTGAAAAGCGAGCAAATCCGTTGCCTGGTGTGTGCATCCCTGCGGGAGAGCTCCCTGCCGGCTACAGCACCTCCTGGGCTGACCTGCTATAGCAGGGATGTCTTTCTCTTTTCAACTCTGTTGGTTTGAGTCCCCTCCCAGACAAGCAAATGGTCAATTTTAACTGGAGATGGATCAAATGCAACCCATTTTAGCTGCCAGCACATCTAGGATTTATGCATAAACACACAGTCTCATAACCACTGGCTGGGCAAAAAGGTAAAAGCTGGGCGCAAAGGGGAATTGGCAGATGAAGGTAAAAAGCGTAATGCTTGAAATGAACTTCACTCAGTATGCTAAAATGCATGTTAAAATGCTTCTTTAAAATTTGTAATTTGGAGGAGGAAAGCTCAAAAGAGCTGGATTGGAGGTGATGCGTACTCATCTCAGTTGTGTTTCTGCATCAGTTAGTTGGCAAGTGGATGTCCAGATTGTACAGAAATGGAAGAACAAGGTGTCTTGTTTTGGTCCCTGCCAACCCAGCGTAGGTGCAGGTTTGTGGAGAGCAGGGGGGGGGGGGCAGGACCCTCTGCACAGAGACAAAACCTGCAAAAGGTGAGAACAGTCTGAATCACAACCAGTTTAAAATGGCATTCAAACTTGTCACCTTCCTTCCTCTCTCAGGAGTCAGCGATTGAGCTCATATTTGCTGCTTTTTTCACCACGGCTAGTGCCAGCACCTCTCTGATCCTCCTACTACTGAAGCACCCCTCAGTGATTGAAAAAATAAGGCAGGAGCTGATGTCCCACGAGCTGTACCAGCAGTGTGAGCGCTGCCCTGTGGGACCCTGCCCAGACACCCTGACTGCCCAGAGCAGGGACAGTGAGAAGCCACTTCTCCGCCCTACGGCCAAAGATGCTCACGAGGACCAGAGCCAGCCTCTGTGCCCAACGGAGGAAGGTTCCCCCCAGCCCCACACCCTGCCAGAGCCCACCTTCCCCCAGAGCGGTCCTTGCGCTGGCCCCCAGCTCCGGGCGCCGTCAGGGCAGAGCTGTCGCTGCCCCTCAGACATCAGCCTGGAGAAGCTGAGCCGCCTGCGCTACCTGGACTGTGTGATTAAGGAGGTGCTGCGGGTGCTGCCGCCCGTCTCCGGAGGCTACAGGACAGCACTGCAGACTTTTGAGCTGGACGTAAGTGCCTTGCACGCCGACGGGCTGCTAGGGAGCTGCTGCCTGCCACTGTCTGCAAGCACCCTGTGTCCGGCCCAGTGGTGGTGCTTGGCAGTGTAGCTCAGGGGAAGGTGGCACCCAGCAACCCCTGTGGGTCCCAGCTGGGCTGGGGAGAAAAGGAGCTGTGGCGATGTGGTGGGGCTGTCCCCAGGCACTCTCTGCTCACCCTCCACTAGCACAGCCAGCTGCACAAGTGTGTAATGCTCCTCTCCTCCCCTCTTCTCTCCCCTGCCCAGGGCTACCAGATCCCCAAAGGCTGGAGCGTCATGTACAGCATTCGTGACACGCATGAGACAGCCGCCGTCTACCAGAGCCCTCCCGGCGGCTTCGACCCAGACCGCTTTGGTGCTGCCCGCATGGAGGCCGCAGGCCGCTTCCACTACATCCCCTTCGGCGGTGGGGCACGGAGCTGCATCGGCAAGGAGCTGGCACAGGCCATCCTCAAGCTGCTGGCCATCGAGCTGGTCAGCACGGCCCGCTGGGAGCTGGCCACCCCTGGCTACCCTGCCATGCAGACCGTGCCCATCGTGCACCCTGTCGACGACGGGCTGCAGCTCTACTTCCACCCCTTGCAGCCTGGCCACGGCAGCGAAGCCTGAGCCAGGGGTACGCTGCCCCCCTCAGCCCTGGCGTCGATGCCCCTCCACGGCTGCCGGGGGCAGGTTTCTGCTGCCCCAGGCTGGGTATGGCACTGGGTCACTGCAGAACAAAACCCCAAAGGTCGTCTTATTTTTCCCCTCCTGGCCTGCAAGCCAGTAGGGAGGGTCCTGCAGAGTCCTGCTCCTGAGCCTCAGCCCCACCCCGGGGGCAAAACCTGCTGAAGCTGCTGACAGAGAGCATCCCCCACAGGGGCTTAGCCAGCCCCTGCCCCACGCAGGTCGCCAGCCACCAGGGATGGGGAGCAAAACTCCCAGCCCCACAGCTAAGGCTCCCAGAGCTTTTCTGTCCCAGGGTTACCTCCTGTGGGTGTGTTACAGGAGAGGCAGGACAGACATCCTGCACACTGTAGCTTTTTAGATGTAAAAAGAGGGAAGATGGGGGGGTTCTGCAGGAAAACACAGGCCAGGGCTGCCCAAGCCATGGCATCAGCTGTAGCTAGAATAATAGGGTGCAAAGTGGTTTTTATTGTAAATATTTAATCTCATTCCTGCACTTCCCATTAGAGCCGGCACAAATAGGACATGTCTCATTCACCCAGTAGCAGTAGCTGTGTATGTTGTGCCTGAGCACCGTGCTGCTGCTTGGGGTCTGCCATGAAGCCCCCCTCTGGGGTCTCTGCAGGATGCACTCCCCAGCCACAGCCTGTCCGAGGGATTGGAGTGAGGGGGCTTTGGGGAATAAACATTTGCAAAACAGACATTCCTGAATATGTCTGATTTGTGGTAGAAAGTCCCGTGTTCCTGATGATGGTGTTCATATTGCAGAGGGAGCATTTGCAAGGTGACCCAGGCCCTGTGGTGGCTGGCTGGCCAGACTGACCATGTCACCTCCACAGCCTAGCTCTGCCAGGGAAAATGCCAGGACAGCAGCTCTGTGGGTCCATCTAGGGGGTGGTACCTGGGACTAAGCCTGGGTGCTGAGGGCACCTTTTTTTAGGTGGCTTTTGAGCCTCACTGAGACACGGGGTATTTCTCTCCCATGTAAAATGAAGTGAGTCCTGTTGCTCGTGCACTGAGAACAGAGCTGGGCCCAGGTCCTTGCTCCACTGCAATGTGTTTATAAACTCCTTTCAGCTTCCCCTCTGCTCTCCACCATCAGGTGTCCTGCATGGAAGCAGTGGGGGAAACCATCTGCCTTGTCCTTCCAGTGCATCCTGGGCCTGGTGGCATGGTGTGCTCTGTATGAAGAACCAGCAGCAGCCTGACCTGCGAGGCCAGATATGTGGCATGAGGACAGAGTCCCTTTGGAAAGGCTCTGGGGAGCTCCCCTGTCCCCTGAATCTCTGTCATCATCCTGCTTCAATGCCAGGTTACAGATGACCTCGCCCTGGCCAGTCCCCCTTGCACATCCACGCTGGGGCACTGCAGCCAGGCATGCGCTGCCGTTAGCTGTCAGAGGGCTGCGCAGCGAGGACAATGCTACCTGAGGCAGAAATGTGGCTCCCAAATGTAACAGGTCAAATCTGGAAGAGGTTGAACTGCTGGGCTAAGTGCCGTTGGCAGGCCGACCCTGTAGTGAACCAGAGCCTCTGCCCCTCCTGACCTTGTCCTGAAAGGTGAATCTTTCTGGCTATCAGAGGTGAAATCAGTAGGCGGTGGCTGCAAGAGTGGCAATGACTAACTTTAATTAGCAAGAGCTGCTGGCGTAGCTGTGACCCATGGGCGATGCAGGCTCCCACCGTGGGCAGGGCTGTGGGCAGGGCTGGGTCTGCAGTGCCCAACACCGGGTATGGGAGGGACGGGGCTCCTCCAGCAGCCCGCATAAAAATTACCCCGAGCGCTAACGAGCCCTGTAGCCACCCGCTGAAAAATGTAACATGAATCTAGTTAAAAAAAAAAAAAAAGACTGGAAACTGATTTTGTTTGCAGATAAACACGAGCATTTACAAATGAAGTGTAATAATTGTTACTTGTAATCAAAGTTTGTTCATATTAGGCTGTTAATTTCTTGACCCCCTTCCAAGATGTTTTTAATTATCCCTTTCACTCTTTACCATTTGATTCTTTTCGAGCCGATGGCTGGGGAATACACAGCTGGGGAGATAATAAAGCCTTCCTGTGGCAATTATCGGTGCTCAGGCCACCGTATCTCGTTATTTTGATAGACAGTGAACTTGGCGCGGTTGCCGGCCGGGTTCACGCAGATGTCACGGTCCGTGTTGTAGGTCACAAGCAGGTCAGCGCCCGGCAAGGGGAGAGCGCCGGGTCAGGGCGCGGCCGCCGCTCTGGGCCAGCGCCGGCCGGGCCCCGCGGAGCCGCGCCGGGAGCCGCGCCGTACCCCGAGGGGCTGCGCGCCTCCGGGGGCGAGGAAGTACTCCCACACCCCCGGGGGGTCCCTCTTGGGCACGGGGCTGCGGAGGCGGGCAGCCCCGCTCCCGCGAGGCATCGTAAGAGGAGGGAGAGTCCCGTGTGATGCGTTGATTGCCAGGAAAATAGTAATTAAAAGTGACATCTCCCCCTCCCCTACACAAACACACACACAACTTCCAGCGTTTATTGAGCTTGTCCGGGAGCAAGAAAGCAAAAGTAACTGGGAGGGAAGAGGAAAAAAACGGAAAGAAAAAGGGGGAAAAAAACGGAGCACGATAGTTTATTGTTAGCAGCCGTGCCCGGCGGAGCGCTCCGCGATCCCGTCCCTCCCTCCGCGGCCCCGCAGCCGCGGTCCGCGCCGGCGCCCCTTCCCCAGCGGCCGCGTCCCCCGGACGGCGGCTCCTGCGCCGGGACCCGGCGGCAGCCCCAGCGAGCGCAGCCTCCCCGCAGCCCCGCCGCTCCTTTCTGGCGAGCAACCCCCGGTGCCTGCCCGCCGACTCCGGGAGGCAGCCCCTCCGCGAACCACGGCTGCCGGCGGGATGCCCGGCCGGTGCCGAGCGTCTCTGCCCGGCCGCGGCGGCCCCGGGCTGCCGGCGAGCCCCAGGCGAGGGCGGGCAGCGGATCCCGGGGAGGGGAACCGGGCACGGCGGGTTTGGTGTTTCCTTTCCGCGCTCACCTCCCTTTCCCTCGGTGACCCGCGCTTGAACCTGCATCGGGAGGCTGAGACGGACTGCTGCCCGCGGCTCCTTCCTCCGCGGCCGGCAGAAATACAAGCACGGCCTTTCGAGGTGAACCAGAGGACAGCGGAGGCTCCTCCGCCGATGCGGCGGCACCAGTTGCAGCTCTGCCCGGCGGGCCACCGGGCTGCCCCCAGCACGGGGGAGCGCCCGCCCCGTCCGGCCACCCCCCAGCACCGGCCCGGCTTCTGCCGGCTCCGGCCGCTGGCTCGCCGTTCCCGGCCGGCGACGGCAGCGGGCGGGAGGAGGAGCTCGGCAGCTTGCAGAGCGCACCGGAACCGGTACCGGCCCCGGGGGTGGGCGCCTCCGGGCAGCCGGGCCCCCGGGTGCTGGAACGGGACGCTTCTCGGCGCAACTGGCTGGTCTCTAACGAGCATCGGCGATAAATCCGAGGAGGCGGCCGGCCCCCGGCTGTCAGCTGTCGGCGGCGTCCCACGGCCCGCTGGCTGAGCGCGGTGCAGCGGGGAGCGAGCCCGGAGCCGCTGCCGCCGCGCCCGGTGGCACCTTTCCTTCCCCGGCGGCTGTCTGCGGCGGGCAGGATGTGCCGCGCAAAGCAAATAGTTAAAGATTTCGGGGGGAGGAGCCAGGCCGCAATCCGCAATTAAAGATGAACTTTGGGTGAACTAATTTATCGGACCAAGGTAGGGTGGGCAGCAACCTGGGAAGGCTATAAAAGGCGGCCCGCGGCGAGCCCAGCCCGCGCACTCGGAGCTCCCGGGGGGCCGGGCTGGACTGGACTCGCTCCCCAGCCATGGGCTTCTCCGCCCTGGTCGCCAGCGCCCTGTGCACCTTCCTGCTGCCCCTGCTACTCTTTCTGGCCGCTGTCAAGCTCTGGGACCTGTACTGCGTGAGCGGCCGCGACCCCAGCTGCCCGCTCCCGCTGCCCCCGGGCACCATGGGGCTCCCCTTCTTCGGGGAGACGCTGCAGATGGTGCTGCAGGTAAGGCGAGGCGATGCCGCGGGGAGCGGAGAAGCGCCCCGGCTCCTCCTCTGGCCGCAGGGGCGGGGGACGAGCGGCAGCTTCGCCGGGCAACCGTGCCTAGGTGGGAAAGAGCTGCTCTCGCTGCCCCTTCCTCTCCTCCTTTTCAAAACTTATTTCATTGTTTCCTCCCCTCCCCTGCCCAGAGGCGGAAATTCCTGCAAATGAAGCGCAGGAAATACGGCTTCATCTACAAGACTCACCTCTTCGGGCGGCCCACGGTGCGGGTGATGGGCGCCGAGAACGTGCGGCACATCCTGCTGGGCGAGCACCGGCTCGTCTCCGTGCAGTGGCCCGCCTCGGTGCGCACCATCCTGGGCTCGGGCTGCCTCTCCAACCTCCACAACGGGCAGCACAAGCACCGCAAAAAGGTACGGTCCCTGCGGCGGGCGGGGAGCGGGTGCGGCCGCCCCGGGCGCGGTGGCTGAGCCCGTGTCCCCATCCTCCTCCTCCTCCTCCTCCTCCCCCTCGTCCCCCCGGGCAGGTGATCATGCGGGCCTTCTCCCGGGACGCCCTGCAGCACTACGTGCCCGTCATCCAGGAGGAGGTGAGCGCCTGCCTGGCCCGGTGGCTGGGGGCCGCTGGGCCCTGCTTGCTGGTGTACCCCGAGGTGAAGCGCCTCATGTTCCGCATCGCCATGAGGATCCTGCTGGGCTTCCAGCCCCGCCAGGCCAGCCCCGACGGCGAGCAGCAGCTGGTGGAGGCTTTCGAGGAGATGATCCGCAACCTCTTCTCCCTCCCCATCGACGTGCCCTTCAGCGGGCTCTACCGGGTAAGGCTCCCGGCAGGCAGGCAGCAGAGGGGTGCCCCTGCAGCCAGGGCAGCAGGGAACGGAGGGGAGGGAGGGCAGTACGGCCCAAGTCCCACGTTGCTCTCCCCGCTGCTCGGTCAGGGCTTGCGGGCGCGCAACATCATCCACGCCAAGATCGAGGAGAACATCCGTGCCAAGATGGCCCACAAGGAGCCTGAGGGCGGCTACAAGGATGCGTTGCAGCTGCTGATGGAGCACACACAGGGCAACGGGGAGCAGCTCAACATGCAGGTGAGGTTCCCCAGGGCCAGATCCATCTCTTTCCCCCAGTCCCTCTGTCAGCAGCACACTTATCTTTTGGGGCCAAAAGGAGAGAGCAGGAGGTGCTCCCTCTCCCCCAAAATAAACCAGCTTGTGTAGTGCACTGGGGTGCAGAGGCTGTAACCAGGCCATCGGATGGGGAGCTGTGTCCGCAGGGAGCATAAGCACCACCCCCATCCTGGCCCCTGGGTGTCTGCCCCAGTCTGGGAGCAATGCACAGCATTGTGGTGGTAGAGTGGGCCTGGCAGAGATACTATGTTCAAGACCTGTTTTATCCCTCCTCTGTCTTCTGTGTAAGGAGCTGAAGGAGTCTGCCACAGAGCTGCTGTTTGGGGGCCATGAAACCACTGCTAGTGCTGCCACGTCGCTGATCGCCTTCCTAGGGCTCCACCACGACGTCCTGCAGAAAGTGAGGAAAGAGCTGCAGGTGAAGGTGTGTGTCTTCCCCAGAGCCATTCCACAGGAGGGGGCATTGGGAAGGTACCTCCAGGAGAGGTGTCCCAGACAGGGCTCCCCTCGACCCAGGTGGTGCCCTACTTTTAGGGGGTGGCACGAAAACACCGCTCGCTGAGGGGTGGCTGCTTTGCAGTGCCAGGAGCCCTGGCTGCCGGCTCCATGAATGTCATGGCATTCATTTCTAGGGGTTACTGTGCAGTCCCAACCAAGAGAAGCAGCTGGACATGGAGGTCTTGGAGCAGCTGAAGTACACGGGCTGTGTCATCAAAGAGACCCTCAGGCTGAGCCCGCCTGTTCCTGGAGGATTTCGAATTGCGCTCAAGACCCTTGAGCTAAATGTAAGTGGGGCTTGGGCTCAACTCCTCAGAGCAGCCGCAAAGCCCTAATGTGTTCATGTAGCCCATCTGCCTTAGAGTGACCTGCAGGAAGCCAGGAGGGGAGGTGGGGTGCACCCATGTGTCCTGCGCTGACACTTCACCTTATTTAAGACAGCAAGGCGCTTCATGTCTCCTTTCTCTTCTTTTGATAGGGTTACCAGATCCCTAAAGGCTGGAATGTTATTTACAGTATCTGTGATACCCACGATGTGGCAGATCTCTTCACCAACAAGGATGAATTTAACCCGGATCGCTTCATGTCTCCATCTCCAGAGGATTCCTCTAGGTTCAGTTTCATTCCTTTCGGTGGGGGCTTGAGGAGCTGCGTGGGCAAAGAGTTTGCAAAAGTCCTTCTAAAAATATTTACAGTGGAATTGGCTCGGAGCTGTGACTGGCAGCTGCTGAATGGACCTCCTACAATGAAAACGGGCCCCATAGTGTACCCTGTGGACAATCTGCCTACCAAATTCATAGGTTTCAGCGGCCAAATCTGAGAGCTCAACGCTTACCTCCAGCTGGATTTCTATATAGCATCTAATATGTACATAGTAACTTTTTATAGTAATGAAGGCCTTTAAATATTTAAACTTGTAAATCTACAATAGTTATTTATGTCTTCTAAATATTTCAAAAGGCTATGATATTTTTTCCCCAAGCACTACAATTATGGGTCTCTGATTCATAATTAGATAATGTTATTTCTATAGAAATAAGTTTTCCCCTATTTAAAAATCTTACTGAAAACTGGCCAGCTAAGCATTTGAAGACATTTCACAATGGTTTATATATTAAGAAATATTCTTAAAGGCATTTGAAACAATGGTAACTAGCTACTTGTCCGAATTACCGAAAATGGTTATTGTTTAATAATGTTTTCAGTATTATTTGTGTCTAGATCTTATGTTTAATGTGTGAATTTTAAGTTGGATAATAAAGTTTATTTTTTATGATCCTCTGTATGAAGATCTGCGTGTATGCTAGAGAGCAGCTTAACCTGTGGGTCTAAAGGGTTTGGTTGTAAAGTCAGATCTGCTTTTGTAAATGAGCTGTTTGCTATTTCTATGCTCATAACTCTCCCCTGTCTCCCACCCCCAATGTGGTTCTTACTTGTGAATAGTAAATTGTTTTAAATTTTAGCCTATAAGTGGCAATAGCAGTGCAAAAACATGCATGCTCACTGAAAACAATATGGAGTGATGGCAACTGCTCCAGCTCTCCCTATCAAGCACATAATCTTGAGCCATATAAATAAGAAAGTAAAGGGAAGCAGAAGAATAATGTGCAACATGAGTCTTTCTCTGTAGCTGGAGAAAATAGGTTGAGAAAAAAAAAAATCCATAAATGTCCTCCCATATTACTGCTGACCTGTTTAAACAGACCACTGGATCTTGTTCGGTGTTGAGTCTGCTGGCTATGAATCTTTACTTATGAAGGTGTCTCTTAGAAAATCTGCTGATTTCTTCTTGAAATGCAACAGCTCTTACTAGGTCAGAGAAAGATCATGCATTTGGTTTACAAACTTCTTTTCTGGAATTCAGCAAAGTGAAAACTAAAAGGCAGGCACTAATGTGAATTGATTAACAGGGACTCAACTGTTGAGATGCAATTCCCTGGGGGTGTGTAAGCAGGGCAGATAAAATGCCCTAGGCATGACCCCTGTTTTGGCTTAACCATAAGGGTTTTTGTGCTCCCCCCCTCCCTGCCATTACTACACCTATTAGTCTTCCCTCAAAAGTCAAACAACATAGGCTGGCTCTATAAACATCTACAAAGTAAACCAATGTAATTCAGCATCACGAATACTTATAGCACCATATAGACCAATTTTAATTTTTTGTTTGCTTCTGGAAAACAGTCACTTTTTCATTATGTTCTCCCAAGGTCAAAATTAAGGATGGAGTTAAGTTGCTCAAAATCACTGCAGGTGTTTAATAGCATCTAGGGTTTGGATTTTTTTTTTTTTTTAAGGAGTGTTTCTATAATACATTTGATGTGTTTCCAGCTAGCATTTTAAATACATAAGCTTCTAATGTAAGACCTTACATACAACCTACATATGAGCGTAACTATCAAGACTTTTCCATATTCAATTTTTTGTAGTCTTAAAATACAAAAGATACTCTTTTTAGATTGTGCCTGAGTCTTCTTGGCAGTGTTTAAAATATTAAATAATTTTTACTATGCAAACCTCTTGTAACATTTTGTTTTTCAGGGATTTGATGAATAATCCCCCTTTAAGACCCCTTTATTACCCATGTAGTGGTGGAAAATTGCAAACCCTGATCCTGATTTGGAGGTGATATGAAGTCTGGAGAACAGCAAGACTCTTGTCTTGGTATCCCTCGTTAACATTTTCTTCCTTAACATTACAACATTCTGCAAATCCAAATAGATGCTGATATTCTTTAAATGTTTTGTTTATTTTTAATTGAAGCCTTTTATATGTGGGAACTTTTTGCATGGTCTTCATATTATTTTAGTTTATATTTTGTTTTTATAAAGAATGGGAATCTAAATGCTATATGGAGAATATGAACACTCTTTCACAGTGTAAGCCTGAGATCATAGATGCATTTCTCTGTTTACTTTTTTTATTTTTGAGTCAAGTTTCCAAGGCTTTTATGTTTGGAGAAAAAAAATCATATACTTAATTTGATTTTGTCTGGACATCTGGGGGCACATCCTCAGCTGTTGTAAATCACGACAACATAACCTGTGTTAGGCACTGCCCCTGTATAATTTATCTCTGTAGTTAAACGGTCTGTCACTGCTGTGTAATTTAGGCATCTTGGAGCTAGCTTTAAACAAGCTATCCCAAGAAATGGTAGCGGTGTAGCTCCAGTAATATGGAGCTCAGCATGGGTTAATTGCTAAAATATTTGCCCAACTTCTTGAGCAGGTTTTACAACCCCTGCTAATCTCCTCTATGCAGCTGTATCTTGACAGCTTAGATGCTGGCTGCAGACCAGTTTCAGGTGAGCTCTGCTGTGTATTATGTATTACGCTCAGCAGCGGCCAGTGCGGGCACACGCTGAGACTGTGGCTGCTATTTAAGGGCTGACCGGCTCCTACACCCCCAGCTTGTACCCCTCTTGGTATGTTGGATCTAGGAAAGGATCTTGCTGAAAAATTGTCTACAGAAAACCTAATTGTTTCTCGGGCAGACCAGGTCCTCGATGCAGCTCCCTGCGTGAACATTGTTTGTGCTGGGGTGCTGCGGCGGAGATGGAGGGGGCAGGAAAAGGAAGCAGCTGCTTCAGCCTGCTCCTCTGCTAACAGGTAGGTAGTTCCTAGAGCCAGGCTCTGGCTTTCCTTTTGCAAGTGTTGCCATGTGTTACTGTAAGTGACTGGTCCTCCAAGGCTCACAAGCTGAAACACATTAAAGGGCCAGATGTGGTGAGGAGTGCTCACCCCCTTCTTGTAAATGGTCCTTTTTGGGGTATTTCATATTCTTCCTCTTAGTTAACCTGCCATTTAAAAGAAAAATCTTTGACTTGGTCTCTTCCCCCCCCCCCCCCCCCCCCAAAAAAAAAAGCACACCATTTGGTTGGTGCTATGCTTTGGTCCTGGAGTAAAAAGCCATGATTTATATGTAGCATGCTGGTTCTTCTCTGAGGGTAAGGTGAGTTACTGGAACCCACGCTTCTCTTAAACCCACATGAATAATAGCTCCTGCCAGCCAGCAGCATCTTTGGTGCTTAGAATTTCTGAAGTATCTCTGTGATACTAAATGTGTGGTTATTAACCACATACAGTTATATCCATTCTTGACTAAAAATTACATTAAAGAATGGCATTGGTGTAAATTGACATTGAGGAATGCTACTTGATAAATCAATTCCTGATTGAAAGGCATTAGTATTTCCAAATGAGGTCAGAACAGGTAATAGTGAATTTTGGTAATGGTTATATGAGTGAGAAAAAAATGTGCAAATGAATGCTGAAGACTTATTGGGGAAAAAAATATTGATTGATTAAAAATAATTTGATCAGATTTATTTATTTTGTCCTAGTGAAACCTAGTTACTTTCATGTTGTTTCCAGCAGTTAAGCTGGGAAAGGATTTCTTTCTTTTGGTTCATAAAAGCACATATTGAAGGGACAGTATAATTTGAAGCCTTGTATGCTTAAGATTTTGCAATTACTTTTCTGACATCTTATTTTATTTTTTACCTTTACTACAGGAGTCTGTTCTCGGACCTTGCAAGATGAGAGGCTGACAAAAAGGTTGTCCTCCTTTCTACCCCATTTCAATCTATCGTATGTTTTCTTATTTTGTTCCAGTCAGTGATTTAGAATAACCTTTGGAAAGGTACCAAGAAAAATACTTAATAATATGTAAAATACTCCATCTCTGACTTTCAAGTGGTAGTCCTAAGTGCTACAGGAAGTTTTAAAAACTTTTTTTACAAATCTGGGTCTAGTCATGTTTGAGAACAGAACACTGCTGTGTTTTGTTAATTCTACACATTGGCAGAGGTGTTCAGGGTGGATGCTGATAAAAGAATATGCTCCAGTCATTTAAAACTGATGTGCATAAAATTAGACCCCTGGATCCGTCTGTCTTTTTTTTTTTAAGCATTAGAATTTGGTTTTATGAGCTATAAATTCTCAAAATTTGCTATCTGTCTCAAAGGGACCTGCACTGCTCAGGCTCCCTTAAAATCTAACTACTTTTGATTTAGTCCCAAATACAGATTAAGTAGCCCAAGTGCAAGCAACCCATTGCAGAATTTCTTTACCTTAAAATTATTGCATACCATCTTTCCTAGAACAGCCTGCAAGGCTGTGACTCTGCTGAACATTGACGTAAACCAAACTTCAATCTACTGACTTTTGGCAATGTTTTTGAAATTATAAAAGGCAGTCACACATCTTGTGTTTGGGACACACTGCTCAGTAGGGGATGTTCCAGCCCCAAATTAGTTACTTTATTTATGGCTTAAAGGTACTACGTTACACGTAGTTGTCTTCTCTATCACAACAAAAAAGAGTGGGTAGGTTTGGGTAGCATTTGTTAATCTAGATAGTTTTGTTTGCCAGGTGGTTTGTATTGTAAATTCTCTGTCAAGTTATACTATCCAGCATGCAATGCAAAACATATACAGATTAGCAGCAAAGATTTGAAAAGTTTATTAGTTGCAACCATTAGAGTGATAGATTAGGAGAAAGGAAACATAACTGGCAGCAAGTTTAGAGAAGACTCATTACTAGACTGGCTTGCTTCACTTGTTTAGTAATGTCTTATGAAAAATGTTATATGAGAAGTTCAATGAATAATGCAGCCTTCATTAAGTTATGTAAATTAATGTAACTTTGTGGGTGGTATAGAAATAATATATTTAACAAATCTGTTTACATCCAAAGAGTAAGAGCAGCAGAGACAGCTTTTAAAGAATCTCAGCTTAAAATATTTAAAAGGTGACAGACAAGAGAACTTCGGTAGTAGGACATAATAGTGCTGTTTTAATAGGTGTTTACAGCTCACCTTTCAGTTGCAACATAGGCAGGGCAACATATTAAGAATTCTCAGTTAATTAAAGTGTTATTTGTTCCTTTATCAGCAGTCCCAACAACGCTGTTTTACTTATGTATGCTGTTAGTGCCCCAGAGACACATGCAGAACTTCTGTGATTTGCAAGGCTAGAAGGATCATTTTAGCAAAAGTGACTTACAACGTACTTGTTTGCCAGGTCATGTTGTTCACAAACACACAATCATTCATACACTGGTTGATTTAAATGCATTTCCCCCCCCCCAGTTTATGACCATTTAGGAAAGCCTAAGCCTCCACGGGTTAAGTTTACACTGCCATACAGGATAACTGCCACAACACAAGAAAACTATAAACCAAGGACTGAAGCAGCTATTGACAACATGCTTTCCTACCACACCCACAAATGCCAACCTTTCTTACTCCTCTCCCAAAACAAATCCTTGGATTTGGGCCTCACAGCTTACTCAGAAGGTCAAAGATAGTTGGAGGCTGTTTTTGAGCAAAGGGGGGAAATAAATTCCAGAGCTGAGGGCCCCTCACAGGATCTCTCCAGAGATAAAAGTAACCAAAAAGCAGTCCCATTTGCACTCTTTCAGGTGGGAGGCAGGTCAGTAACTTTCTGAGGTGGTTAGAAGCTGAAAAGATCGGTGTCATACAGAGATCTGGGTCCTGAGCAGCCACGTAGGTACAGCTGAGACAGTTTAAGGAGGAGATGCGCACAGGCACACATCTGCCAAGATTGTGTTAAGTCATCTTTGTTAATGCTGCTTTAAATGAAATAGCTTCCTTCAGGAATCACTGTTATGAGGGAAGAGCACCAACTTAGTTTTGTTTTTTTTCCTGCTTTAGATGTATAGGGTCAACATTAATTTAATATATCTGTATCTCAGAAATATACCGCTTTTCTGCGTAAAACGTCAGCAGAACAAACATCTTTTGGGGATTAGATCTGAATTTGCAGTGGAATGATAGTAGGTCTTGGTTTTCTTGGCTTGCTGACTTAATTGACTGAAAGAAGCAAGGGGCTGTGGTATGCTTCACCTAATAGCCTTTATTTCATATGTAGGCCCCTCTGAATTAACAACCTATCCGTATCCTGGATAGTGCCCAGCTAGCTATAGTAGTGCCAGCCTGCGTGAATAGGGTTGGGTTTTTTTCCTCTTACTTATAAGTCTACATCATACACCTACTCATAAAACACCCTGCTTCTCTCCAAAGCTTCCCTTGGAAGCCTAGGGACCACAGAGTAATGGGAAACTGCTCCCTGACCTGGCAATAGTCTCCTCTTTTGTGAATCGTCCTTAACTTTGAGAAGGATGGAAGGAGATAGGGTGGGAACAAAGGGAAACCACCAGCGAGGCAAAACAGCCCCACCGTTCCAGCACGGCACCGCAGCCGTGGCTGCATAACGCAGTGGTGATTTTCACCCTAGTGTCATCCTTGTTGTCCCAACTTCTCTTGCTCCTTGGTGTCATTATATTAAATATACATTATTGATGTTAATGATGCTGCCTACAGCACTGCAGCAAGCTAGTGCACACATTATAAATCTAGCAGTTAAAGAGAAAAGTTCATTAATCTTATCAACAGATTGCTTGAAGTAACAGCATGTTGTGACCTTTTTGCTCATTGTATGAAATAAAATGGCTCAGATTTGTGACAATTCTGAGGGAACCTTTCCTCTAACTGGGACTGAGAGTGCGCTGGTCACTGAAATGCACTAATTGTCAGTCAGCATTTCTAGAAAAATTTGCAAATTTCAACCACGGGGACGTACACAGAAAAGTACATTTTACAGAGACAAGTTACATGCCTGCAAAGTGGAACCATCCACTTTTTATTGAATCACCTTGTCGTTCTCCTGTTTTGCATAGTGTTAGTACTTTTTTTTAATCAACAGTTTACAGATGTACTTGTTATCAAAGTATTTGGAAGGAGAGAGAGGAGACAGGCCAAGCATGCTGGTGAGGAAAACCGAGAATCCTTAAGCAGTCAAAGGTACTACTTGTTTATTTTGGTGGCTCCTTGGTGATTGTTCTTTTCACCTTTTATTAACCTGCAAATGGATTAGTCCTCGTAAACTAAAGAGGAGAGACCAGTGCACAACCCACTGCCCCAGAGATAAGGTCACAAAGAGGGGACGTGTCCCGAGTACAACCTCGGAGAAGAAATAGAAGTCTGAAGGCATTTACACTAGGCTGCCATTGCGCTTTACTAGCCCTACTGTGATTTACCGTATCAGTTCAACTGCTGACACCTTTATGTCCCTCCCTCCTATCCCAGCAGGCCACGGAGACACAGTCCATGATAGATGCTGGTGAACTTTTCCTCTGATCACCTTCTGAAGAACTTTCCCATAATCTATTGTTTTCTATCACAGTGGAAAACAAAACAAGGGTTTTTTTGACTTTCAGTTACCAGCTATTTTGCCCTAACTTTAAAGCAATGTACTGAATTTATTACATCAGTGTGAAAGAAGTTTTAAACTCTTGTCTCTTTATCCTACTCCCTGAACTTAACATGGTCCAGAGTAAATCAACGTAATTGCTGTTAGACCTACATTGTTGCAGGAATGTTTTATATTCCATGTTGTCAGTTATTTAGAACAGTTAATTGAAATTGCAAACATAAAAAGAGGAAAGCTATAGTTAAGAAATTAACTTTTTTTTGGTGCCTGTGGCTACTGTATGAATTATATAAAAAGCTAACGTTAACTTTAATGTAAGACCAAAAGCATCTGGAATATCTAAAAGAAAAAATACAGTTGTGGATTCAAGGCAAGTGTTTCCTTTAATTGACCACATAAAAATATAAGAACTCATTCTGGATTGAGAGAAGCAGCTGACCTAGTATTCTTCTTGGTAACTCCAAAATGCTTATCAAAATGTTGCATTTGCTTCTAAATAAATAAATGCCACCAGCTGCACCTGGTTTTGTCTCATCAAAATTCAGCACCAGTATTGCAGCATGAAGGGGAAAAGAAAGTCACAGCAATGTTAAGAAGGGGCATACTGAAGAGAGTGCACTTGGAAGAGAAAAGGGGGAAACTGCGCTGCAAACTCTCTCCTGCAAGCGTTCTTCCTCTGAGTATGCCCTCAGCTAACTTCCCTGCTACTGCAGCCTGCGGAAAGGGTGAGCAGAGATGCATGTACAAGCAGGTTTGTCCTGCGTACAGAAGCATCAGTACGTGTGTAATAGGGAGTTAAGGAGCGGCTGGATTGGGAAGGAGATATTTGGGAAAGGCTGAGTCAGCGCCTGCCAGTAATGCTCTGATTGCAGTGCCGATCAGCTTCATCCTTTCAACAGAGAATTACAGTTGAGGAGGTCTGTGATCAAAATATTCCCAAATATGCTTTTACTGTCTTCCCCAAGGCTCTCTGCCCTCTCCAAGCTGTGACAATACAGCGGTGCATTAATCTTCTAGTTCCTGTATATTGATGGCAATGAACAATTTCCGTTAAAACAGGATTTTCATTGCAGTGGCCCATGAGGCCACACTTCTAGTGTCAGGCTCTTTTTCACGTCAAAAGATCCTACTCTAGTTTGACTCTGAACGTAGGCCAGTGGTGAGTTTAGGGAAGGCACAAGGAGGAAAAGGCTTGGTGTGGAAGATTTGGGCAGGATGCAATGTTACAGCTTATCTTCTACAAAACCAAGCAGACCTCACAGTAAACCGGAGACCTTCTCTGAACTTGCCGGACTACCACCATGTACCCTAACCCTGCCCTCTGGGTGACAAAAGAGGTGCCATTGCTACAGTGTTCTCGCTGACAGCTGCTTCCCAGCGAGCCCTCTGAGTTAAAAGAAACCCTAAGATGAGTCTCCTTTGCAGGACTCACCCCTAACGCAGCTCAGCCAGCTGAGCAAGCAGATGTGCAGTACTGCAGGGGTTTCTCTCCTCGCACCCTGCCACACGGAGTTTCATAGGTCCAGCAGCCTTGTTTCAAGAAAGGTGCAACCTCACACTTTACAGAGAGGTTTGTTTCTCACCCCCAGGGAGTGGAGGGCACGGTTGTAAACAAAACTCTTACAGGAGAAAATAGTAGGTTCAATCCCCAGGGTGGCTGCCTTGGCAAAGATGCTTCGGAGGTCACTGTTGAGTTACAGATGTTAGATACACCAGTAATGATGGTCCCAAAGCTTTTTACTTTACAGCTGTTACGCTTGAGCTGGCTTACAGTGATGCAGACTCAAAGTGGTTTTCTTTGAACTATTTTGATAATTGCTTTTTTATAATTAACATTGCTGTAGAGAAAGATTTTGCTCAATGTCTTTTAACAAATTAAGTCTTTGTCTTGCTATTCTTTCTTCATATACTGAACTTCATACTTCTCAAAGGCCTACTTCTGGGCTCTGTCATATCACTGTGGCTGGCTGTGGTTTTGGAACAGTTGTTTTCAGTAGAAGGGGCAAAAATACAATAGTGATATTACAAACCAATCTTGTATTCCTGAATTCCTTAAAACTGACTCCTTCCTTTATCTGACAGCATGAAGTCTGCAGTCAGGTTAGACAGAGAAATATTTACCCACGCTATACAAATGTTATACATCTAGCTATATAAAGTCGGGTAGAAATATGTAAAGAGTTTTTTATCTTCACATTACCTACACTATGCAAAGAAACACAGATACACTGTGGAATTGAAGTTTGACCTGTCACCTCTAAAGCAGTGTGTGTCCCACCTGGCTGCTGCTCCTGCTTTGCTTGATTTTCGCAGAGGCTGGAGGAAGAACAAGCATTTCAGAAGAAGCTTCTGTATCAGACGCACTGTCCTTGCAGCCAAAGCAGAAAAGGGGTAGGAGTGGGGTCAGGCCACCAGGTTGGGACAAGGTCAGTGTGGCTGCCCTCCTGCCCGCTCAATTTCTTTGGACGGAGAAGACATAGGTATGCTAAGAAAACAGTAAGTGAGGAGGGCAGCAACCTAGCCCTTTGCCTGCTGGTTTTACTGAACGCTTCTGCACTTTGCAGCTCCTGTAAGCTGAGCTGGTGCAGTCACCGGGGCCACCTCCCTGTCAGCTTCCTCCTTTCCCACCCTCCTTTGACCTCCTGCGTGTCCCTGATCCCTAATATCTGCCCCTGCACCGTGGCTTCCCTTCCCTCCTGCAGATCCCTGGACAGAGGGTAAATAGGGTTTCATGCTCCCTGCACCTCTTTCCCCTGTACCAGGCTTTCCTACCGGCAGGCTTTCCCTTTCCCCTCATTGCCCATAGCAGTGCTCAGGCTGGCCCCGTCTCCCCACCTCTTTCAGTAGGCTCCCATCTGAATTCCCTTCCCCAGCCTCCTACACCTAGTGAAGGCAGTCTCTCCAGTCTTTATTTGTCTGGGAAATAGCTCATTTAACTGGGACGGGGAGGATGGGCAGGGATGAGAAAGAGCCATTGTTATGCTGAAAGCAGTTAATGGGTGCCACCAGACACTTGTGTGATCTACAGACCGTAGCAGAAGTCCCTTAAGCTGTGCTAGTGCTGCCCAGGGCACAGGGGTTTCGCACTTCTCCCTTCCCAGTTTTCTGATTTTCCTCCAGTCTGGCACTGGTCTACAACATTCCTTGGCATTTTCTAATGGATTTGATGGGTCAAAACACACCATACTACAGAGGGAGAAACGCCCTCGAGTTGAGAAAAGGCCTTACGACGTGTCATTAAAGACCTGAGGCTTTGGCTCTGGAGAGGGGTTTGGAGAGCTGGGCAGGACCTGACCTGCGTGGGAAGGACTGACAGCTGAAGCTGCAGAGAGGGCTCCAGGTCTTCCTGGAGTTAGCTGTGCACTGGGTGGCTCTGCGGAGGAGGGTGGCATTTGGTGATCTGGGCCCTTACTTTCTCTTGAGTGTTTAAACATGCCATGGCCGGGGGGGGAGGGAATCACACTTTTCCAGGAGAAAATGCATTTTTTACAGGCAGATGCTGGGCCTTCAGCAGATGTGTCAGTCAGCTGCACGCTCTGAGTGTCCTTATTTGATTAAGGAAGTCTTCCTTTGTGTTTCTGTAGAAATTTGACTGGAGCTTTTGTCATTAATTGGCAAAACCACTGTCAAATAATTTAAAAGCCTAAATAACTTGGGCTTTTACACCAAAAATCATTCACTGCCACATTTCTTCCACTTTTCAGGGGGCTGCCTGTTGGAAGCAATGTAAATTGTTGCTCACTTTTTCAGTTCTGCTGTCTGAAGACTTCGAAATTACTTACATTTTTCACTCTTTCTCTTTTTTTTTTTCCCTTTCTCTCCCTCACCCTCTGTCTGGATCACAAGTGCTGACTTTAGTATTTAATACTCCACAAGCAGTAAGTCTCTCAGAGTGTTCCTTGGGACCAAAAAAGTGGAAGATAGTAAGATTTTGCTGGTCAGAAATTGAGTGTTACTGATTCATTGAAACAAATCCCAGTGGCTGATGGGATGTCTGTAAATATGCTGTAATGAATCACTAGTGACCTCTAAGGGGAAGATAATGTGTCAGAGATTGCCTGCAGGAACACCTTCTAGACTGGTATGGAAGACGGCTGATTCCCTATTCCCTGAGAGGTATAGGGAAGGTACTTGAAATAAATCTTGTAGGAAACAGGGTGACTGGCATATGGTGTCATTCACCTACGAGTCACATCCAGCCCAACTCAGCAGTGGCTGAAGTTGTTAACATATCACTGTCATTTAATAGGCTATGAAAATGAACTTTTGATCCCAGTCCTGTTTTAAGTAAACAGATGACCCCATCAAGCAACACCACCCCATTTGGGAGCTCAGCAGAGGCTAAAGCTAGCAGTAAAAGATCTGCCATTCGCAGACACTGCTAGTCAGCTGTGAACTTTTGTCCGGGGGTTGGGTGGTGGTGGTGAAAGGACACAGGAGGAAGTAGGAGGAGTGACACTTGGGCCATACCAATTTCTGGTAGATTTTTTTAAGTCTAGTTCCTTCTGTCACAAGGAATTTTGGAAATTGAGAATATTATCCATGAATAAACTCAGGAGGCAGAAAAG
This sequence comes from Harpia harpyja, assembly GCF_026419915.1. Taxonomy (NCBI): domain Eukaryota; kingdom Metazoa; phylum Chordata; class Aves; order Accipitriformes; family Accipitridae; genus Harpia; species Harpia harpyja. The sequence continues at coordinate 28,365,612 of NC_068949.1, read as the reverse complement.
GTTAGTAACCCTGCCTGTCTGCCCTAGAGGTTGCCTCTGCGGTGGCAGGAGGGAGTTCACGTATGGTTCAGCTGTCCTCTTACTCTGCTGAGAGGACTGCAGCGGCAGCCCAACGCTCTGCTGCTTTTTGTTTGAGCGAGGCTGAAGAATGACGGCTAGCACACATGCAAGCTCTGGCCCTGTCGATCTGAACTCAGTGATAAAGGGAATAAGTGTTTCTACCAGAGCGAGTATGCAGACTGAACTCTTTCCCATTTTAGTGCTAGGAACCAAAAATGCATTGCAACATGCTGTGCTTTAAGGGATACCACGGGCCACTTCAAATTTGATCTGTCATGAACAAGAAAATTCACTGTCTATAAACCTTTTTTTGCAGATTACAGTCGTCTTTGCTAAGCCCAAGTCATTAGTTTAAAGTTAAGGACTGCCTTATACCATAAAGCTGGATAACCTTTTTTTTGTTGGGGGGAGGGAAGGGAGCTCCACGGCCTTTCACCTTCCAGCTTTACAAGCAAAGCCAAACTTCTGGGCAATCACTGTGCAAAATGCTTTTTCCCTCCCCCTCTTCCAGTGATGGCTGCAAACAAAGGTCTTTAGGGCTGGCTGCTGTAGACTTCAGGACTTTTAAGGGTCTTTACTTGACTGGAGATCAAAGGTTTCTCCTTAAAGAGTTTATCACTCAGACAAATACTCTGCAGTTAGCATTTCAAACTGGGTTTACAAGTCAAATAATTTAGCAATTTCTTCTAACCATGTGGCCTTATGCGGAGGCTGCTGGATGCCAATTATAGCACCGCTTTGACATGGGGTGCAGCACTATTGACAAATGTGTGCGCCCTTTTCACCATTCTTTACCGAAGAGAAAAGAGGTTTCCACATATTCTGAGCAGGTCCCAGACTGCTCAGCTGGGGCTTGAGTTCCCTTCCTGGGATTGCTGATTCCTTACTTGTCACCTTTAGTATGTCTCTTCATGTCTCTCTGCCCCTGCAGAAAGTGTTTTTCTCCTTTGAAAGCATAAGAGCTATGAACACATGTAACTGAATGGTAGGCATTATTATCATTGGTGTACAATGCAGTAATATGACTAAAACGATGTCTTAAACATTGTTCAGATGTCCCTGACCATTAACCCTTCTCCATTCAAAGTTGTTATCAGAATGACCTGGCGTTAGGAAGAAGAGATTGCCTGTTGCGCTGGTGCGTACAGGCCAAGCCAGTGCCCAAAATGCTGTTGTAGGCAAACCTGTACCAACAGCTCTTTCATGTTAGCTGCTTGAGTCCAGAAGTCTGTTTATTTTCTGTGCTAGATTTTCATCTGTTCTGTTCTGTGTAGGTTCTCTTGCTGTGCTCATCACTTTAAGCATCTTCCAAAAGTGCACTAAGCAATGACGCTAGCACCCATCTTGGATTCATGTAGGTTTTCATCTTATGAGGCAGAGAAATGGAGTCATTGACTTGTTTTGGGGAAGGTGAAACTTTTGTTTCTGTTAGTCTTTTACATACAACTTCACAAAAAAAGAAAGAACAAAACAGAACTCTGTTTACACATATTTTATTTTAATTTGAATGTAAAATTATGGTAGCAATATCAGCTGTCCATTAAATTGTGAGAAGAGTAATAGATGGGATTCATTGAAGGGAAGGTGCCTAGGCTTACCCAAACTATCCGCTTGTTGTAAGGGGAGCTGCGTAAGAAGTATTACATATCCCTTCTTTCCACCCCATGGAGGGAGACTTTGCTCTGCCTGCTAACTGTGGAGGCACGGAATCTGACTTTGGCTGGTAATTCCAGAACAGAAATATTTTATGGTAGCAGAAAGTGATCAGTGGGTCAGGTTTTTCAGACAAAGGCTGAATGTTTTCTCACAGTTTCTGTGCAACCAGTAATATACACAGTATTTGGAAAACTTTATTAATAATAGTTTAGCTGGCTAATCGTTTTCAATTGAAAGTGCAAATGAAGTAAGGAAAAGTGTCAGCATGTCATGGGTAATTTGTGGCATATATTTTTTCCAGATGAACATTCTGGTTGGTATGTGCCAGTTATGACATAGACTGATAAGTTCAGATTATGGATGACTGAGCACTCGATAGAAGAATTTCATGTTGATTAAATGGTGTGTTCTACCTGAATCTGTAGGTATGTGAGAGGCTGGTTAAGCATTACTTTTCATTTAGGGCAGTTTTTTTTTCTTTGGGGGATATTAGATACAAAGCACCCCTTCTAGTTTTATATGGCTATGGTACCTGCTCAGCATCCTGATAACTTAACAGTGCTAAATTCATAGGAAGCATTTTTTGATCATCAGACCCTTTCCCTCACAGAGAAGGTGGTTATTTTCTAAGTTACTGGAAAGTGTATGACTTCTATTCCCCAGGCTGACAGTTTCTACAAGAAGTCACGGTCATTCATCCAAACACATTGGCTGTGTGAGAGTTGCAGGCTGAGGAACACAGATGGTGTTGCATTTTTCTCCTGACCAGATTCTGCACATTAGCTCGTCCTTGCCCAGCATCTCCACCATGCAGAAGGCCTTTGCAGAACAAGTTGAAGCTAAGGAGGTAACTATGTCACTTCAAAGGCAGGGAGATGAATTTCTGGAGGGCTTTCACATCCAGTGTACTTTCAGAAGCAGCTTCTGGAGACCATAATGAGATCAAAAGTTTGCCTAGTTTTACTGAGAAAAACTGGCACCCAGTTGTTTCATTTCTGAATCCTTCAGGAACAGGTAACATTCAGGTGAAGGCAGTAACAGCTACTGTGTTCACACCATCTAATGTGCTACAACTGAAAGTCACGGTACCCTACACAGCTGCCTATATGAAAAAAGTTGGAAAACCAGAAATGTTAGAAACTCTAGATTCTGATATATTTAGGTGCTGGACAAATTACCAAAAAGATAAAATATGTATGTTGGTATATATAAGACTATGGAAGAAAAATTTGATTTCTGATGGGTTGGAATTTTAGGTAGACATTCAGAAGTGAATTCTAACCAGGCTCTTGTCAGTATTTGTAGGCTGCTGCATTATTACCTTTTTGCTGAGTTACACCAAACTCTTTCAAAACAACAAAACCAAACAATCCCTGTTACATATGTTATTCTAAATTGATGCTAAGAAATTGCTAAAACAGTCAAATCGAGTTAATTGATAATTGATAACGATAAGGTCAAGATGGCATTGTCTAACACAGAGACCATGCAATGTTACATACAAAAGCAAGGTATAATATGGGAGAGAACCTCATTTGAGCTGATAGCAAAACTCTACTTGAATTTGAAAAGCCAGGCTCTATCTAGCCAAAATTTCTTGCAGGACTTCTCTAGCAAACCAGTCTTTACCCAGGAGTCCTACAAAGAGCCTATCCTTGTTTATGTTGTTACTATTTAAAATTTTGTCATAGCATCTAGGAATCTCAAGCATGGACTAGAAGTCTGAAAGTATTTTCTGCCCCATCTTTGTGCTCAGTAATCTACAGGTCTTGAGGGCCCTAGATGCATTGTTTTTCTACTAGATATGCTCAGGATGTCAACTGAAGGATGGAAAATAGCAATGGTGTCTCCTTTTCATCTTATTGCCTACTAACGAAAGTTGCCATCCAAGACTTAGGAAACATAAGTCATACGTTGGCTGGGTGACACGCTTCTCCCCCTTGCTGGGGAAGCATTCCTAACCACAGAGCCTCTGGCAGCATGGTGGAGTGCTCAACTCCGGGGGAGAAATTTGACTTTGCCTGGTACAATTGTGCCAGAGCAAGATTATAAGTATTCACTGGTCTGGCCAGGAAGCAGGATTCTAACACAGGAGTTGGGGTGCTTGTCTGAAAGTGAGGGGCTTGGCTAAACCTATTGTGAAGTTGTATGTCTTTTGAAGAAAGCTTGATTAGGCTGAGGATGAGTTTGATCTTGTCATTGGTGTTGAGATGGCTAGACGAGTGTGGAGTTGATGTGTTCAACTCTATCTCCTTTTTACATGGCCACCTACAACCTTAGCACTGGATAACAAACAGTCAACCTTTCTAATGATGAGTGAGTTTGATTTCTGAGAGGAGAATACTTCAAAGGATGAAAGCTAAGCTCCTAGGGACCTTAATTCGAAAGGCTCAAGTCTTACCCTCCATGATTTAGTTCAATTGTTTCCTATGACGTCAGTATAGACCAATGCACTGGGCAGTGTATTTGCTCATTGTGGTCCTGGGAATAGTAATTAAAACTGACAAGAGTGAGGCAAGAAGCAGCAACACTGACTTACTGCAGAAATGCTCAGATTTCCTAATGGGCTATCAATGTTTCCGTGCTTGAATGTGAACATTGTCCACTTTATTATCTCTACCTGGAAAAAGGAATTGAATAAAAAATATTCATAGACCTGAACTTTTCTGAGTGATCTATCAAGTAGTAGTAGAATTCGGAATATGAGAGTTAAATTTGGAAAACAGCTGTGTTATGGACTGAATCAATGCAAAATATAAATTCCTTGTTCTCTCATATCCCATTTGGTTTGTTCATGTTATTTCAATGTAGTAAATGGGGATCCAATTTTGCATTCCTTACTCAAATGCACAATTAATGTAAAAGAATCGCCTTGTCTGAAAAGCAGTTGTGATAGGCCTGAGTTAAAACAGCAGGACTGGGCAGTAAGTCATGCACTACAGACTAATAACTCCTTAGCATAGTATCACCACGTGTCACAAAAACTAGAAACTAAAATATTCACACTGACTGTAAAAAGATCTTTCTACACTACACCACATTCTAAGGTATGTTTTCTTTTGGAAGTAACAATATACCAAAACTTTCAGTATAACCAGGTCAACATTTTGTATAATATATTCCTACCATTACTGTTGCTTGGTAAAGTGGTTCTTGCGAACTTTAGTATCTGCTGATGCAAGTGGTTGGAGTAAGTGGGGAGAAAAAGAACTGTTGTTTCTAAATTTGAATTTTGAGAGAAACTATATTAATATGTCAATACTTTGCAGGTGTTATCTTACAGATAACTTAATATTGGCAACAATGTGGTAGTTTTTATATCAGAGCTAGTATTTTTATCATAAGCAATATATGTTATCATAGTGCTGGACTAGCAGAGACCTTCTTTGACACTGCTGTTTGCAGGTAACTACTATTTGGTCACAAAACCCATTCTCAAAGTGTATCAAACTCCGTCTTAAAAACATATGTTTTTTGCTTCCACTATTCCTAATGGAAAGTTCTTCCTGAATGTCACTTTTCTAACACTTAAAACCTTCATCGAATTCCAGAAAAAAAATTGCTCAGAGCTAGATTATGTCTATTTATTCTTGCACTAATTTGGTTTTAAAATTAAATAAGGTTTTTTCTATTTTGAGTATTTGTTTTTTCTTTTATTTATAGAGAACCATCCTAGAAGACTTCACTCTATTGCACCACATAAGCCTTTTCATTCTCTTCTCCAGGATCCTGCAAGTGCAGCTAGTCTTCTCTTCGGTCATTCAATTTTGAACAAAGATTAATTTAAAATGTGGGCTAATGTGAACAGTATTGCAGATGAGGCTCAAACAACACCTTCTCCAGTGTTACGAATATTTGACTATTTCCACAGGAAATGCCTCGCCTCATATATTCCAGGATCACTTTCAGCTTTTCACAGCCATATCGTGTTGGCAACTCAGTCTTTCCATGATCAGGTAATACCTCCTGATGGTTTGTTTGGTTTTTTTTTTTTTTCCTTCCGTTGTTTCCAGCTGATGAGACCCCTAGTCTAATTTACATTCTCATTATTAGTTGCTAAATATATACTTGTACTCTATATATTACTTTTCATCCCACTTTTGCTACTGTAGTCTTCAAGAGCATCTATTTCTCGTGTGTCATTCTGATCATTCTCTTTTGGATGCCACTACCATCTGGCTTTTTGTCATCTTATGAAACAAGATGGTCACAAAACTGATCATTGAGAAATTACAGTAGTAATTTCTCCTCTAACCACCTCTGACCAAATATTCCTCCTTTCAGCACCCCCCCCCCCCCGCAAAATTCTCATCCACCTCACAACTTTCTCAACTCCTACCTTGTCTACCTGAACTAACAACCACTTATGAAGCATAGCATCAAGTGCTCAGCTACAGGCTTTTGCTGTGCCCAGAAATTCTCTAATTTTCTCAAAACAAACCATCATAAAATGTCTCACCCACTCTGATATATTTACTATGAATTCTCACTGGTAGAGCTGAGCTTCATATGTTGGTTCTGTATAATTTCCTACGAAACAATACTTAACTTGTCAGGAAAAATTCAAAATGTATGCATCTCAAATATGGATGATGGTATTGTTAACAGGTGCGGCTTTGTGGTATATCAGTGCAATATTCAATAGCTAATTCCTCCCGTAACAGAGGGGATAGAATGCAGTAGCAGGAGAATTTTTTTTTAAATGCTTGTCTGACTTGCTTTTTTTGTCTGTTGGTTTCTCCACTTGGAATCAAAATGATGAAATTCTTTCAAAGCTGATGAAAAAATTCTCGTGACTAGAGTTGTGCAAAATATCATCTTTATTTATTGACTGATTAAATCTTTGTAATAGGGACCTGGCATAGTTGATCTGTCCTAAAACAACCCCCCATGCTTCAGGAAATATTAATATTCTCCTAATTACATAGAGATCATGTATATACTAATGCTTTCATTTCTGTATCATTTTATGATTTTATGTTCTTTTGATATCTAGATATTTGTGAAGCACAACAGAATTGAGAAAGAAAAAAAGGAATTTTCCCTTTTTCTGCTATGGACAACCTCAAGGAGATATAATTACCTATACAAAGCTATCTGTATACTATTGAAAAAAACAGAATTGAAAAGTAGAGAGGCTTCAAAAAGTTTTCATGCTTGGACTCTCTTGTAAAATATCTTCTGTAATTTGTATATTAGCCTTTCTTTTAATAGTGGAAAAGGTTTATAATTCTTCAGATACAGATTCCCAGTACTTGTTTGTTCCTGTATATTTTTTAATCAATGACTTATCATTAATAATTTCCTGGAAAAGGGAATAAGTGTGTGGTTTGGACTCATATTTGGTCAGATGAGAAATACATCAGGTAAGGCACCAAAATCTTTTATTTACAAAAGGGAAAGAAGCCATGATAAATAGGTTTTTCCTCCTCAAAGAAAAATAACTGCATTTTTATAACTTCTGAAATCCAGCTAAAAATTATAAGAAGGTAAACATTTCTGCAGATGACTTCAGACTTAGACACCTGGTTTTGAACCACAGAACCACCTGTGCCGTGTTAAACATGAGAGGAAGGAAGTACAGTATACAAGGTAAAAAGTACAGGGCGAGGCAATGTGATGTATCCCTTAGGTCAAACAAGAGGCTGTTTGTAAATGACCCTTCTGAGGCAGACATATGACTTGCCAAGCTTGGAGCATTCTACAAAGGGATGCATAAATAGCAGTTGTTCACAGCAAGGGTTATACTATATGGCTATTAGAGTGAATAGAAACAACTCACTTCTTGCCAATGACAGGAAATAAGGTCAAGCAAAGATAACAGGTCTTTGAATTAGAGGTTTTCAAAATATTAGTCTTACGCCTTCAGTATGGAGTTGAATGAGTGGTTCTCTTTAAAATGTCCTACTTCTAAAACTCAGGGACATTTGAAACCAAGCGTATGAAACAGCAATCATTAGGTTTTGTACCTGCCTTACTCAGCTTCACTTACCCTGGAAGGCAGTACAATTAATAACATAGCCAATCTGAATGTAAATAATTAAAAAATGCAACTGAGGGCTTTTGGGGATGTTTTGTTTAATCTGGATGTTCTCTCTAAAAGAGAAGTCATGAAGTATGCCAATGCTGTAATAGCACTGCTAAACATCTGACTTACTTGAGAAAATAAATATTTGTACAACAGCATATTGTTTACTACTAATCTTTAACATCTGTATTCCTGTGGTTCAGGAATAGTTCTCCTTTTCCATAATTCTTTAATGGATTGACTACGTAGTCCATTTCCAGAGTGACCAAAGCCTCAGCTTTCTTCTTTGGCATTTGGTAAAGGAAAATCGATTTTTTCTTGTTACATGTTGCTGACTGTGCCTCATAAGTCATCATCCAAAACCAGCCATTACCATGTTTTAGAATGCAAGCATTTAATATAAAAATTTGATAGGGAAATAGTTTTACAGTGAATCCTAGAAGTTCAGTCTGAGTGACTGTCCTTTTATCTCAACTTTTCAAATCTTATAAGTTTTTTTTTTTCCTGTAAGTCATTTAAAAATATAAAGCAATTGGATCTGTGATAGGTATATGAAATTAGATCACAGGCATAAACTTAGAATAATTTAAACTCTTAGGTATACATACTGTGTTCAGTAATGACACAATAAGTGAACCTATATAAACTTGTTCCATAATGGGGTGAATTCAATAAAGTGAATTCAAAATTAGTGGAGCTGTCAGCAACAGTGAGGATATGTGCAAAACATGAAAAAAATGAAGCATACCTTTTTTTGTAGCCCCCCTAGTAAAGTAGCACATTCCATTAATTTTGTATTAATATTTTGTAGTCAAAATCAGAAATAAAAAATAATTAAATGCCAAATTATTTCTTACAACAGATATACAGCCATAACAGTTTTTGTCTGTACTGTGTACATATTTCATACATTTAGTAGGTATGTAATTTGATTTTGCACATATATTGTTCTTTCAATAAAATACAAATCACTGCTAGCTAAATAATTTCTGACTAGTCAGTAAATTCACGTAGCACGAAGAGATAGACTACATATTTTGTTCTAGTGTTTGTGTGCATTTGTGTTTCAAGTCAAATGCATAAGGAACAATGGCTAAGGTCATTTTTTTAGAAGACAATAGAAAGTAATTCATTTAGCAAGAAAGGGTAAAAACTCTTGATGGTCATTAACATGTGTTAGGTGGGCTAAAAAAAAAGATTAAACATCCTTTCACATTATCCCTTAATCATAGGCAATTTCCTTGATGCAGGAGTTTCATACCTTTCATAGGGATGTCAAAATGACCCATCTAAGATCACCTGCAAGACAAGGAAGAAAAGATTTCACACGTTTGTGTTCCTTTTGTAATGCTGCAGCTCCTTCTTTAAAATGTCAGAAAGCATATTTCCACTTGGGGTTTTGCATTTAAGCAAAAAATCTTTCTCCCTTTTATATTTTATGCTTTGTTCAGTAATAAAATGCCAGTGATGTTAACTAGATAGATAAATGTTATTATTACATGAGCGAAGTATTTGTTTCTAGTAAAAATGTGCTGTTTAGGCAGAAGAAATATGAAATAATAAAATATATTTATTAAAAATAAAAAATTATAGCTATATTTCATGCCTACATGACATATTCTTCAGTTTACAAAGTGATCTATAATCTATAATGAGACCTGTAATAAGGAACAAATGCTAGAAATAATTATATTCCAGCTATATTTTAAAGATTGCTGTTTTGAAACCATGATAAGACAAGGTTATGTAGTTAAAAATGTTTTCTTCACTACCATATATCTCTTTAAATGGTGGGAAACAAAAGCAGGTAGTAGCTCTCATCAGCTATATCACATCAAAAATCTAATTCAAATCTGAATTGTAGACTGACTACACAGGAAGGGAGACACTGTCTTCCTAAAACATGGATACTATTCCAAGGTCAGATCCAATCACTTCACAAAACTGAAGATAACATCTGCCTGCTGTCAAAATTTCTTCCAATTAATTTTTTACATGTTCCAGTACCTGGCTTTGAGAGGGTAGAATAGGAGAAAGAAAAGGTATGTTATATACTTTGAAGCCTGCCAAATCTAAGCAGATTAAGGTTCAGCTTTAATTGTTCTATACTCTCTTCATTTTAGCCATGTTAGTGACGTCATGCTTATTAAAGACTACAGAAAGGCAGTGGTGTGTTGAATGTGGTCTTCTGAGCAGTACAGCAGAAAAATTTGTTTCTCATCCATTTCCAACAATGAACAGTTCATTCACAAGTGCAAAGGAGAAAGATTGCTGCTAATCAGTAAGTCCAAGAGAAAGAGAAGAAAACAACTCATGGTCATCTTCCCCCCCAAAAAAAGTTTGAGCTAGTCAGTCTCATATAATTTCTTTAGAGCTTCATTATCCCATATAAGCCTAAAGTACTCTTAACAGTATATTCATGTCAGTCTAGGTGTGCTGGAGGAGGAAATCTACTCCTTATCTGGAATTTCTCAAAGTTTAGCAGTAGCTGCCTCTAAAGTTTTGAGTCTACTCACTCAATGGCTGCTATTCAACAGTCAAGTTATGTTAAGATATGACCAGGGATAGTAGTCAACTTTCCCCAAGGTACATGCATCCAAACATGCAGTAGCAATCAAGATTGGCTACATTGCTTCCCCTGGTATTGCTTTTGCACTGGGAAGGTGTTTCTTTACTTACAGAAATCTCCAGGTCTCCAATTTCTTTTGCCTTATTGAAGAAGTGGGAGAGGGAAAGAAAGGAAGGTCTTTTTTGCAGTTCAGCTTTTGGCTTTTTTCACAAATGTTATTGTTTATTTTTGACAGTCCTCGTGTTGTTCAGAATAATGTTAGAAAAAATGTTTTGCCTCTCTTTTTTTTTTTTTCCTAATTTTGCTGATTTTGAATAAAGGATTTATTGAGTTTTCCTTTAAACAGTGTGCCGAGTAGCATCAGCTTGACAATATGTTCTAGTTCTTTGTGGTTTTATATATATGAAAGATTATCTGTGTCACCTTGGTCTTTTCTTCTACTCTTCATTAACTTTAATGATTGTATATTTCTACCATATATTCTGTGAGCTCCCTAAAGTAAATCTCTGAGTGGTATTTGGTTTTCCTTCTTCCTTCGGTCTTTAACTTTTATTTAAAATATTTAGGAAATGGTGCCACATTTCCTTGTATTTGTCCTCTTGAGTTATTCCTTATTCTTTAAAAGATTTTACCCAGAGTTCACTGATTCTGTTAACTCTTTTATTCATGTCATTCTGGCACAAAGGATGGCATTTTTCCAGGGTTTGAATAATTTTTTTGGTAACTGTCTAAAGTTAAATATTTTTATAGGCTCTTGAGAAGTTTGCTGCTCCTCCACATTTGCCCCTTGTACCTGGAGGAGATGTATTAATTCAGTGAGCATAGCTGTGCTTCTGTGCCATGACTATACAGAGCTCAAGCATTCTTTTGCAATTTTCACTCCCAAACTACTAAGAAGCTTCCTGAACAGCACCATCTAAGATGTATTTTAAAATTGGTCTGTCCTGTCATTACTATGAATGTAATACCCGAGTACTGCAGTCCCAAAGCATTTTCTTTGCATTTTTCTTAATGAGGAAAGTAAGTGTTATTACTCCCATTTCACATATGGTTCAGCATGCTTCAGGTTATAACGGCCCCAGTCTTCTGCTGAATGACATATTTCAACACAGATTTTCAGCTCCTCAACTCATGTCCTAACTACTGGAGTTTTAGTATGGTTACTGTACTTTATGGATGATTTCTATATCAACCTTTTAAAGGAAAACTCTTGAAAGACATAAGATTCTACATAATCTGAAATTCCTGAGGTTTTGGATGAAAAATGCTTACGAACTGTTGTACAAATTTGAATACAAATTTGAGTCCTCCTTCTTTGTCGTATTTTCTACCTACGCAGGTGCAGGGCTTTTTCTTCTCTTGCTTTACAGGTATGGACTTTCTCTGTCTATTGTAGCAACATCCAAAACCATTAATATTGTATCTGAGGTGCCTGCCGAGTGTTTCTGACACTTACCCTGGGAGTGGCACACATGTTAGTAATGATATCTCCAGCTGCTGCTAAATAAATCATAATGCCACCTGAAAAACATTGACAAAATAGAACCAGATTCCATATTGAAAGCTGGCCAATCTTTCATATGAATGTCTTTCACAGAAATTCCTGGGCACCTGTTATAAGACTTACTCTTTACTTTTAATTAAAAGATATCCGTAAGTATTTTTATTCAATACCTAAGCACACGTGGTCGTCTCTTTTTATCTTTTGTTTCTTTTCCATAGAGTGTAAAATAATCTGCCAAGCATTGTACTCTGTGCAAGGTTTGTGATTTGAGGGTCATGTTGAAATGGGGAACCTGAAAGAGGAAAAAAATGGATGTACAACTATGAAACTATGTTTGTATACCTGGTAGATATAATGTTGTCCTCAAATGCAGGCACTTTTGTTTTATTTCGTTTTGAGCTGTCCTCTAGAAATAAAAACATAATCCTGGTATCATTTCCTGCTGGAAAAGCATGAGTATATTAGAGAAAAAGTATTACACCCGATTTAATAGTAGGGAATGAAAACATACATGGGATAGGATTTTTAAATAACTCAACAATACTTCCATATTTTTTGCATAAAGGTACTCAGCTGAAATAAAATTCCTCAGCTTTGAAGGTTGCTCTGTTATTTTTCTGGTTTCCTGTTCTATGGTGAATGGATAGGCTTCTGCCTTATTACGTAGGTCTTTCTTGTAATGTTTTTTGCACTTTTTGATCTTTTAATTTGTATTACCTGACTTTTGTTTTCTCTGAGGGAAACGGCACAGTTACAAAATTTACCACCATCCTAGAGCATTCAAATTTACTGATAACTCTTTATAGAGAGTTCTCCATGTTCCTTCAGTACTTTGCTTTCCTGGGAGCTAAGAAATCCTTTTTAATAGTCTACTTCAGAAATAGGACTTTGGGACAACTTTTTCCTGTGCATCTGTTAGCTCTGCAGACCACAGTCTGCTTTCAACAAAGGTTTTCAGGTAGTCATGTCTTCTGCTCCTGCTGTGTGCTGTCCTTTGGAACAGTGCTTTCATATTGTTTTAGCCTAATACCACAACACCAGTGTAATGGTAGTTGTCTTAAGGTGAAATGAGTGAGAATCTTAGGGCATGCAGACTATGGAGAGAAGCATATGTATGCCAAAGGTTTTAAAACTTTCAACTCAAGTCTTCTTAAGAGAAAGAATTAGGAAGCTGAAAGCTAGAAGTAAATTTTTAATGCCAGCTAAACAAGCTTCATAGCATTCAGATGCAAAAAACCAGTCTGTATCACAAGGAGTGTACTTAAACTTGGCTGGTCTGTACAGTGGGAGAAGTAGGGTGTATGTTCAGAGGCAACCAATGCTGCTAATATTAACCTACCATTTTCAGTGCATAAGGCTACTGCCATGCTGAAATTCTGTGTCATATGAGAGCCTTTGAGAAGTGGAATGTAAATAAGAGAAGCAGTGCAGCACCAATGAATGTTGACCTCTTCTTGTTCCTGAAGGTAGCTGATTCACAAAGGCACTCAGAAAATTTATCCATCAGGAGCTCCTAAGAAACAGAGGACACTTGATTGGACAACATAATCTCGTGGAAATTAGCATGTACTTGTATACATTTTGGTATCAGTCACCAGCTAGCTGCAACTAGTATGAGTGCTAGTATGAAATCATTCCAACATGTAACATTGTGTGTGTGCACAACCAAGAAATACCACCAAGAGTCATAACTCAGAGGTGGTGTACCACACATCTATTAATCTAAGCTTTGTAAAAAACATTGCCAAACCAGGAGGCCCTGTGTGCCTTTTGTTTAACTTGCTGTATTTATTGCCTAACACCTTGAAGAAACTGTTGAAACACTGTTTATCTTTATGCAAAGAGAATCCCTGAAATCGTGCCAAGTTCAATGTTAGCATGGTTTATAGACCATTCCCATGCCCACAGGGCTAGAAAGTCTGCCCAATGGCATAGGAAGGGTGTAGTCTAGTTTGGAATGGCTTAATATGATGAAGTGTAATCACTGGACACTAGAAACTAATAAAGCATTTTGGATTAAAGATTGAACTTACAAGTTTTTTTCCTCTAGTTTAAATATATGCAAAGGAATGACAACAAGTTGTGGTTTTTTTTTTTTTAAGTTTATTCCTCTAACCTTGTGCTTTAAACCATTTTGCTTTGTGAATATTGCATCGGTAACCATCCATATTTTAGAAGCATATTCTGTTCATTAGTCTCTTTTCTTCCAGTAAAGTACTCAACAGCCAACAGTTTAATTGTGAGGTCATTTAAAATACATTGATAGTGTAACATAAAATAAATCTAGAGTTAAAATTTAATGGATAAACCACTGAGACTATTAAAACTGTTCCATATAATAAATAAAAAAGGGGAGTAAAAACTCTCTGGGATATTGTCATACACAAAGTACGCAAAACATCTCATCTGCTTTCTGGCATTAACCCAGCTGAGACCTAGCTACCATGTAAAAAACAGATTAAACTAACATCCATCAAGGTGAAAGATAATTATTGCTTGTGTCAGACAACACCTGTTTTTGCAGCATTCCTCAACTGAGTTAAACTAGAGACATGCTGAAGCTTTCCACTGAATTTTACATTTGACAGTTGCCTGAAGCAATTGTGTCTGTGAAACACCTTCACCTCTTCCTTTGTTTACTTTTTGGGTAGACTAAAAATGTTAAAATACTAAACAGAAAATTTTAAAATTAGGCAGAAAATCCAGCAGCGAAATATATAAAGTCAATGATGGACGTTTATTGAAAAAATGTGACAATAGTCAGTCTTCTGTGAAGTCTACATACAGATCTGTTGAAAACATTCATTTGAGAATGAATTCTGCTTATGTTACTCAAGTGAGTAATCCCACCTACTTCACTGGAAGTTCATAAGAGTGAAAGTAGTAGTCCCCAGATAATGCCATAATGCTCTCCTGTTATCTTTAAGCAACACTGCATAGGTTGTAAGGCAAGATGTTCATCCTACTGCGTAAAGTAATCTGTATGACGGGCACAAATTTCACAACGGAGTCCTGCTTCAGTTGTGCCAAGACAGCTTAGAGCTCATGGATCAAAGTGCATTCTGTTACATGAAAAGCAATGATACATATGCATGCTATAGCTTTCATAGGTCTCAGTTCACAGAAGGATTTGGAGACTTTTCTGTTTTGTTTTGCCTTTTTGTGAGATGTAGGATAAAGTTTGATTTTGTGACTCTAAGATCAACAGAGGTCTTTTGAAATAGATCTCTTTTGAAATAGAACTTATTTTTCCTCTGTGTAGAAAAAAATGTTGAAAACTCTATGTCATCAACTATTCTGCAAGGTACAATCTAACTTGATGCCGTTCAATACTAAAATGTCCAATCCAGAGTTCAGTTACATCAGAAAGGGTCTTTTAATCAACTGAAGTGGGGTTTGGATGATACCTAATAGAAAGGCCAGATGGATGATTATGCTAAACAGTAGCCCCTAAACTAATTTGATCTGAGGAGGTGTTGCTTTAGAAGAGAGAAGGAAGTGCAAGGTTTGGTAGACTACAAACTGCACATTGAGCCAAGAGCGAAGAGAACTGGGAAAGGGTGCAAGTAATGGAGCACCAATCATCCCATTAAAAGCAAAACTGCCAGCACATGGTAATCTGTGTTCAAAAGGTGAAGAAAACCCCTCTGCAAAAAACGTGCATCCCAAGAGAGAAACACAGAGGTCCATAGAAGAGAATGAGCTGAGGTCACAGATGTGATGTTTATTGGGGCAATAGATCCAGAGGCAGGACAGCATGCCTCATTGCAAAAGGAGGCAGCAGTTAACAGTGATTGGTACTAGCTGGTTTTAATGACACACAACTTCTAAAGACTGCACACAGATTTGAAAACAAACATGATCAGATGGAGAGATGTGAAACAGATAAAATGTATAAGCCAAAGGCCTTAAAGGAAAAGGTACTGTCACAAACAAGTTAGGGGAGGCAGTTGCACTAGTGCAGATAAAAGATGTAAGATCATCTTGTGGGAAATCTTTGCTGAATGATCAGGCAGAGGAACTATTGGCACTACCTCAACTACTCTTAAGAGTTTTATCTGGGAGCATGTCAGGGTAGTATGGTCACAGCAAGGGCAGCGCTGACACCACCTACAAATGGCGGGTTTGAAGGGACTGCAATGTTACCTTTTCCATTGAAAACTCATTTGGAGGGCAGATCTTGGTCAGCAGAGTATGTCCTTAAATGAGTAACCGTACTCCTGAGAGAATTAAGAGAGCGGCAAACAGAACAAAATCAACAGACACCACAAATTGGCTAAAGTCAACAGGCATCTTGCCAAAAACTTAGTGGCCTATATAGATCCCTGATTTTTTGTTAAGACTGTAATACAAGAGCAGTATTAGGTACTGACAGAGGAAGGACAGTTGGTGACAAAACAAGCATGAACATTAAATAAAAATGATGCTCTGCAAAAATCATGGTCTTACTATAGATGACAGAATGACCAAGAAAACATTTTGTAATACTTTAGCAACATCACCACATTAATTTCCAGAAACTTCAGAACAATGGATGGACAGAGACCCACATGTAATCTGACAGTACAGTGACCAGAGACAGGAGTTAAGAGTACGCAAACAGTAAAAGTGTGTCTGTGGAAAGTGTTTTAGAGACGATGCCTCAATAGAGGATGAGGTCAGTGGAGAAAGCTGTCAATTATTTGAGCTGGAAATCTACATTGCTGGGAGCTGTATTAACAATACAGCTGGTACTGATTACATAAAAGCAGTACAGGAAATACCAGAAAGAGAAGATAAAAAATGTCCTTTGGTTTAAATGTATGAAAAATACAGCTTTGTAGTTATAGTGATAACTGTGAAAGGTCTTAGTGCATTTCTTTTGCACATCTCTTAATGGACTTAGAGCACAATTCAGTTACATTGAACCTAACTAACTAAAAGGTAGAATTGGTGATTAGAGAAGTGCAATGAGATCAATGGGAGGAACAAAATAATTAGTTTCCATATGATGTTTTTCAGACAAATCTGAGTACAGACCTAACATACATTCTTTCAAATCCTAGCTATAAAAAACATTGTTATGGTTATGAAACGTAATAGTCTTTGCCCTGGAGTTTATAGCCTAGAACTCTTTGCGTGCCAAGTCTATATTTCTACCTGTGTTAACACTTTAACCTCTAATATGGTTTGACATGGTTCAAAACTGGTAGAGAAAGACCAAATTCCCAGAGCAACATCCAATCTGAAGAAGAAATCATTGCAATTAGTTGCCAAAGAGGAGATGGTCACAGCTAGAGTCAATTTCAAGGAACTGGTCCACAAACCACGTGCACCAGCTGAGTCCCATGTAATAAACCCCCACCCATTTGTCTGCATGACACCACATACTTGAGTTGGTATCAGTGTTGACCATGGTACTATATTTATCTTACAGATTTTTCCTGATCCGTGACCTCCAGATACCTACACAGCTAAAACCTTTTTATGAAACTCTCACCCACTCATCTCTCAGTTTCTAATACATCTTTTTGCCCGGTTTTCATAAATTCAGTTCTTCTCCATTCATTTCTGTTCTGAAAGATGGCTAAAAAATTATTTTCCTAGACTGTTATTTCACTCACCTCTCTCTCACAATCATTCTCTCCATAGTCTAAGTCAGCATAAGTGATTTGTCTTTTCTTTTGAGGAGTTTCATAGCTTATATGAGCTTCTCAGTCAGCATCTAAAGGTCGACTCCTATTTTTAATCTGTTAATGATGCCAGTGTCTATTTTCCACTTGTTACATTTTCAAAAGAGCACCAGAGTGCTTTCATCCATACATTTGGCAGAAGCTCCATTAAGAACCTCTAAAGAAGTGCAACCTATTTATCTTCATTGCCCTTAAATACAATGCCTACAAAAAAATTGCCACCAACAGACTGCTGGGGTCCTGAGATGCCTGCTCCTCAAGCTGATGAGTATTGTTCTGGTGTTCTGTTGTAAAGCTCTGTTGTAATTTTGTCTCTTTTATTTAATAGTAGAGCTGTTTGGGGCACGGACTTAAGGACTTTTTCTGCTTTGCATTTATGCAACATTGCTAGGACCTGCAGTGATGCCAACAGAAGAACAATTAATAACACTGTGTACAAAATTATGTCTGCCAGAGGCCACAGTTATTTGCTGTTACCCTGTAGCTTATGAAATAGCTACACACAACAGCCCATAAATAGAAGACTTAACTTTTGCATGACTACTGGCCGTCTTGAATTGCCTTGTAGACCTGACCTTCCTTCAGCACCAAGCAGGGAGATTCTGCTTGATTAAAGATGTCATATCAAAACACAGACTTTTAAAAAGCTTGTGGCATTTGCTGCATAGTTCCAAACACTGTACTCTGCATGTTCATATGTATTTGCTACTTTGCATCTGCTTACTGTAGAATTAATAAAAGTGGCCCCAGCCAATTTCACTGGCACTGCTTGCTTCTAAACTTTCTCCCTCCAAATCTCTTAAAAATGCATGCATCAATGCAGCAGTCTAACAAGCCATTTTAGGAGCTCATTTGATTGATGCTTCTGTAATAGGTTGCCAGTACAAGTCCTACAACAAATTAGAAAGAAATGGGAGAGCAGGGGCACACACAGGGTCTACAGAGCAAGGGTCAACTTCCTAAGTCTCACAGAGGATTCAGTGTTTCAGTTGGGGAATGGGCTTGATACACTGTTCTGAACTTCCCAGAAGAAAGACAAGGGGATCTGAAGGATTAAACATATTGGTCATCCACACCTGTCATTGTGAAGGTAACAGCAGCCTCAGGGGCGCTGGCAACAAAATCTTTCCTATCCATTATCATTCCAGATGCCAGAGATCACTTTCTCCCTGGATCACGAAATGGGTGCCAACAGCCACTCCTTCTCCAGTTCAGACGAATCCCAGCCCACAGCATTTTCACAGAGCAGCAAAATCACTCCCAGGTATTGGAGGTGAAAAGAAATTCTCCTCCTTGTGTTGCAGAAGTGTAGCAGTTTGACCCTGGCTGGAGGCCAGGTGCCCACCAAAGCCATTCTATCACTCCCCCCTCCTCAGTTGGACAGGGGAGAGAAAATATAACAAAGGGCTCATGGGTTGAGATAAGGACAGGAGAGATGACTCACCAATTACCGTCATGGGCAAAACAGACTCAACTTGGGGAAAATTAACTCAATTTATTACCAGTCAACCAGAGTAGGGTAAGGAGAAATAAAACCAAATCTCAGAACCCCTTCCCTCCACCCCTCCCTTCTTCCCGGGCACAACTTCACTCCCGCATTCTCTATCTACCCCCCTCCAGCGGCGCAGGGGAATGGGGAATGGGGTTTACGGTCAGTTCATCACATGTTATTTCTGTCGCTTCATCCTCCTCAGGGGCAGGACTCCTCACACTCTTCCCCTGCTTCAGCGTGGGGTCCCTCCCACGGGAGACAGTCCTCCACAAACTTCTCCAATGTGGGTCCTTCCCATGGGCTGCAGTTCTTCACAAACTGCTCCAGCATGGGTCCCTTCCACAGGGTGTAGTCCTTCAGGAGCACACTGCTCCAGCGTGGGTCCCCTGCAGGGTCACAAGTCCTGCCAGAAAACCTGCTCTGTGGGCTCCTCTCTCCACAGATCTGCAGGTCTTGCCAGAAACCTGCTCCAGCGCGGGCTTCCCACAGGGTCACAGCCCCCTTTGGGCACCCACCTGCTCCGGCGTGGGGTCCTCCACGAGCTGCAGGTGGATATCTGCTCCACCGTGGACCTCCCTGGGCTGCAGGGGGACAGCCTGCCTCACCATGGTCTTCCCCGTGGGCTGCAGGGGAATCTCTGCTCCAGTGCCTGGAGCATCTCCTCCCTCTCCTTCTTCACTGACCATGGTGTCTGCAGGGTTGTTTCTCTTACATGTTCTCACTATCTCTCTCTGGCTGCCATTTCTGCATCCCAGCAACTTTTTTTCCTTCTTAAATATGTTATCCCAGAGGCGCTACCACTATCGCTGATGGGCTCGGCCTTGGCCAGCGGCAGGTCCGTCTTAGAGCCGGCTGGCATTGGCTCTGTGGACACAGGGGAAGCTTCCAGCAGCTTCTCACAGAAGCCACCCCTGTAACCGCCCCCCCCCCCCCCCAACCTTGCCACACAAAGCCAATACAAGAAGGCTTGACTGGAAAGCAATGCCCAGCAAGGCTTACTTAGCACAGCAGCCGGTGGCTGCTCAGAAACCGCAGGGTAAATTTGTGATGGCACAGTTGCAGGGCGCATATTGCACCTTGGGTGCAGGCTTGGTTGGGTTTGTGGTTCTTGACAGGGAACCTCTGGGGGGTGTTCGACAACTGGGGAGGGGAATGGAGAAACTCAACTTCATTCCTTGAAGAGTTTGGAAGGTTAATTCATAGAGCACCTAGGGTGTGAATTTAGATACTTGATGGAGAGTATGTACAGCTAATCAAGCAATGATTGAGGTGATTATTTTTCAGATCTCTGATAACAATACAGGTGTTGGAGTGTGCAAAATGTTACTGCTTTAGATCAGGTCCCTACGTGGGATTTCAGTAGGGTGTCGCCCTTCAAATGGTGAGCTGGGGACTGACTGTCAGCTACTTCACGTACTTCAGGACACTGCAGAGCACAGGTGGGTCCTGAAACGGAAAATAAGCACATTCCGAAAAAATCCTCAGCCGTCACTGACGGGCCTCCCTCCTTGAACGCGAGGGTTGGATTCAAGCCGCAGCCGCCGGCTGCCCGCCTCACGGCAGGCCGTTGCCGAGAAGCCCTCGCGCGGGGCTGCGGGAGGGCGGCCGTTGGGTTAGGTGGGGGCGCGCAGGTGCGCGCGGGCCGCACGCGTTCGCGGAGCTCCCGGAGCCTCGGCCCGGGCGGGGGGGGGGCGGCCGGTCCCGGGGCCCCGGCCGGCACCGTCCTGTCCTCTCCCCGCCGGCGGGCTCGTTTCCGCCCTGCCGTCCCGTGAAAAACCTCTCCGGGGTCCGGCCGCCTCGGCTGCAGGCGCGGCCGGTGCCCGGCTCAGGCACGGGCCTGAGGTGGCTGCCCCCCCCTCCCCCCGCCTCGGCAAAAGCCTCGCGGGTTCAGCGCGTTTTGCAAGTGATACGAGAAGATACCGGGACTGCTAATTGCAGGTACAAGGCATCCCTTTGTCTAGCTGTTTGAAACTACGCGGGTCTGCAGTTGGCTTTGGGTGCCAGATAAAGTTCTTCCTTATCGTTATTTGCATCTGCCCAACCTGTTAATTGCGTGATCAGGAGCGGAGTAAGAGTCCGAGGGCGCGGCCCCAGACGGCAAAGTTTACTTAATTTACTGTGAAGGCGGCTCTGGTAGGTCACATGCTGAGGTCTGGTTTGCGCACATCCGAGCGGTGGAGAGCGCCTCGCAACCTGCGGCGTCAACCGGCCGTGGACCGAGCGGCTCCAAGGCCCGCCGCTGCAGGAGTGGCCCCGGTTCAGCGTCAGCCCCCCCGCCGCCATCCCGGCTGGCTCCCGCCGCTGGGGCAGCCTGCAGCAGAGGGCCGCTCCCGGGAGAGGCAATCCCTGGGGGCACCGGCTCTTCCTGCTCCGGGTTTGGTGGGTTTGGTTTGGGGTTTTATTGATGCACCAAGATAGATGTTTCCTCTTCTCGTCGCTTCAGAATGCTGACCTCTTGGGTGAACAGAAAAAAAGAGTGGATCTCTTGGAAGTAAAACTTGCCAGCAGACGAAGTGGGAGGGCTAGAAATAGAGCTACATCAGTAGGCTTTGGCGTTAAATGGTAAATTGGGAAGATTTAGTTGGAGAAGAAAGTAATACCAAATGTCTTTAAATTGCTTTAGGAATTTTCTAATTCTCGAATT
Organism: Harpia harpyja; assembly: GCF_026419915.1. Taxonomy (NCBI): domain Eukaryota; kingdom Metazoa; phylum Chordata; class Aves; order Accipitriformes; family Accipitridae; genus Harpia; species Harpia harpyja. The sequence goes on along the minus strand of NC_068949.1, from coordinate 28,343,987 downwards.
TGTCTTCCTGTCCTAGTTCAGCTTGATAAAAACATGTATATAACTTTATTAGTAAGCTGCATCTGAGGGGCAACATTAACTATAATATTGTTAGTGATTATTACAGCTGCCCTCATTAGTCTCTGGGTTGCTTTTCTTCACTCTTCTGGATGGAAGGAAGTAGTGACTTCAGCCCTAGAGGCTGGTGAAATACAGGTTCTTGTCCGGTATGGTTATTTTCACAGGGAATTTACCGGGGACTGAACAGTTGTAGGGTTTTATCACTCATCTGTTGATACTGTAAGGCTCATTTGAACCCGATTTAGTATGCAGTCAGCACTTGTAATGTGCTCAGAAATCGTTGTCATTCATATGCGCTAGTGAGTTATGAAGCTGTGAACTTGAAATACAGGACATCTTGCAGTGTCTTAAAAGTAATTTTAAAAGCCTCAAAATATTTTCCAAGTTTTGTTGGTTGATAGGTCTGAAATTGATAAAGCATGTATTGAGACTGCTGTAGAATTTTTAGTAACGTTAAGAAGGGATCATAGTAGTCATGTGCAAGCAGGCCGACATGTAGGGTCTGTAAGGAACATCAGCATAAGAATATTAAATGCACTGTGTTTTCCCATTTTTTTATGGACTCTTTCTGGTATATGTCAGGAATGCAGGTGACAAACTTTTTCCTTTTGGAAAAAAAGATTTCAACTTCTCCATAATAAAGAGAATCCAGCCTGAACATAAAAATGAAATAGCAGTGCAGGGAGCCAAGTGAATTCATGTGTGCAGAGTATTTTTTTTTTTTTTTTTTTTTAACCTAACTTTATCTGTGAACTCCCAGCCCCGGAGCCTATTTGAAATAAGATAGGAAGCTTCAGTCTTGTCACAAATGCAGCTACAACTTGTCCTGGGGAAGCCTTCGTAATGGGGTCAGGTAAAGTTCAATGAACTACCAAACCAGCACTATTTCAGAAATGCTAAGGTGCTCTTTCCACTGATCTCTCCACTCTCTCTGCCTGTTATTAAACTGGTAGTTTTTACAACATCAATAAAGAACTTTCCTACCCAATTGCCCCAGACAAAGGCCTGAAAGCTAGGTTTAAACTATGAAAACTTTGTGTTAGGTTCATTTAGATTGTTTTGCTGTGTCAAATACTCACTTGAGTTCAAAAGTTCAGATGAACCATGAACTTTGTCATTTCACAGCAGGCAGTTCTACAAATATAATCCAAAAGTGAAAAAACATGCGATATTTAAGGTGCATTTGTTGTTCTGCGTGGAATATACTTGGAGTTCTGCATTTGCAAAGTTCTGCTTGACTTAAAGAAACTTTTAACTATTTAAAAGACGGAAAAAACCTAAACACAATTAAGCCAAATAATTCCTTGATCCCTGACCTTTTAGGCTTTCAAACCAACCCATATTCAGTGACTAATCATTACTGCACAAACTAAACCCAGCTAATCTTCTTAATAAATTGTGAAGTCTTGTATGTCTCATGGTTTCAGTGATGGCTTTTCTCCCCGTCTGGAACATTGCAGAATATCAAAACAAATGGGTCATGGCTTTATGTATTTGTTTAAAGTTTGAATCTATGTCATCTCATGATATAGTCTTGAGTTGAGGAGGTTTTACAAGCGTATGTGAAGTATAAGACTGTTAGGAATGAAAAATTAGTCAATGCAATTTTTACCTACTTATTAGATAATAAAAATGTGTGGGCAAAAACATTTTATGCAAAACTATTTTTTAAATGTGGAAACTTACCAAAAACTGAAGAGCCTGTAATAAATTCAGCTTCTTTTCCATGAAAAGGAATTCCTTATACCTACTCTGTCCTTCCTCCTACTAGGTCTGGAGACTCGATCTATCAGGAAGAAGCAGCATTTCTTTTTCAGACTTAAATTTGGAATCAGAAACAACAACTGATTTAAGGCTGTTGTCCCTGACTGTTCATAAATTGTAATTCAGGGCTCCCCAGGATTGCTACATCTGTTCTAAAAAAAAACAAAACCCAACAACAAACCCAACATGGCATTATCTGAAATGTATTTTTTAGTATCACATAGATTTCCTGATTTTTACATTAGAAGAAGTTTGAATTTTTGAACTTTTCTTTATGCTGTGGAAGAGCTGGGACCTTGTTTTGGGGGCCTGTCATGTAACACCACCACTCTTGAAACTCTTCTTTTAAGGAAAACATATTTATAGATTTTTGTTAAAATTGCTGTATTTGGTCTCTGTGTGAGGCATGTGCTCTTTGCAGAAGGAGTCATTTAATTGTTTGAAATAATTCGTTGCTATTCTTGCATTACTCAGCAAAGAACAGATGTAAGCATAGGGAAGAAATTAGCAATCATATTCTTTGTGAACAACAAAGAGAGGAGAATGAGGAAACGTCAAATTTGGTGGACATCTGCAACAGTCCAAAATCTGTGCTGCTAAGCCCATAGTTGTATTTGAGGTTGTGATCAAGCTTGTGATTTGAGTTGTGATTGTTATTAGGATCACTACCCTATCTCCTCCCTCTTTCTGAAGGCTTGCATCTGCTAAATGGAAAAAATACACGTTATAAGAAAGAGCGCATTGCATGTCTTTTCTGATAGTTGCAAATGTTCATTATCTTGGGCAGTTCTGCTGCAGTATCTTAACCAAGTGCGCCTATTCCAGGAGTTGGTCATAGTTAACTCATGGGGCTCTGCTGCAGCAAGCATGAGCTTTCTTCCTGCTTTCAGGCTGTTGTGGGAAGAAGCCAGGGAAGCCAAAGTAGAATTTCCAGAATACAAGCAGTACATTTCAGTGGCAGTAGCTTCCTACTAGTGCTGGCAGGAAGCTTTATATACCACATCAGTGATCTGCAGTGGGAGCTGCAGACCTTCTCTGAAGGTTTGGTTATAACCTAGTTTATACATACGCATGTAAGTCTTTCCTTAGTCCCTTTATGCTGGGTAAAAATCACAGAGCAGTACAGCAAGTTTTCAGAATTCTAGGTCTAGCTGAGGAAGGCTGTCTTCTGAGACCTCTCCTGCCCTCTCTTCCAGCACTTCTGGAGATGGGTTGGTGGTAGGAGAGTCAATGGAGACGAAATCCATAGGCTGCATCATCACTTGAACTCTGGGCAGCCTTCCATAACATTGTCAGCAAGTGACCTTAGAGACACTGTGATGCAGCCTAGCATCAGAGGAGGCAAAGAGATGGCTTTAAGGCCAATTGAGCATTCTGTCCCTTCACTGAGAGCTCTGTGTGAATCTGTGTAGAGGTACAATATACGTACAATCTTCCTAAAGTGCTGTATAACCTGTGAGCTGAAGAGAATTTCAGGGGTGGTGGTTGTTGTTTGGTTTGTTTGTTTGTTTTTGGAAGGTACAGTTTAGACCAGAGTCCTGTGTAAATTTCTAACTGAAGATAGAGTTAACTAATGCTGAAGTGGCCCTTCATTGCTTCCAGTTGTTGAGGCTGGTATAGCAGATGAAGAGCTAGGAAGGGTAGGTTATTTTTCTCCTACTCTGAACATGGCCAGTGATTTTAAACATAATTTTCTTCTTCCATTTGGGAACATGAATTTACTAAAGAATATTCTACTGAAACCAGGCTACAGCACTAATAATGTTCATGCAATACAGTACTTTTCATTTTATTGTCTGTTTTAGTCAACTTTAGTGAAACAATAAAAGAGTAGTATTTTGCTTCTTACAGATATCTCTTGCATAAATAGATATTCAGGGTCTAATTCATTGTGGCATGTCCTAACAGGTGAAAACTCCTAAATAGGTCTCCTGTTTTTATCATCAGTTCTCCTAAACGTATAGTAATTGCTATACAGTGCATTTAATGTATTTTAGAGTTAAAATGAGAAAATCAAAATATTAATAAAAAAACAAGTGCAACTCACTTTTTTGTTAGATGGTTTCTTCCTATAGGTCATCTCAGTTCTGTGTAGGTACAAACAGCAAAAAATTATAGGCACTGAGATTCATTACTGAAGCTATGCAAAAAAGGACAAACTCATCTAGTACCAATTCATAAATTAGACTGTATTCATCTCTCATATTGTTTTGACTGAAATAGAATAATATTGGTGATAAATACAATCCATATGTCCAGTCAGACTGCTGTTAATTGGAGGGATCAGATTATTTAGTGAATGGAAATAACTCTAGGGTGGGAGAAAAACAGGCATAAGTATTGTATTGCTTGTGAAAGCTTGAATTACTAGGCTTTTCTAATTGTTTATTATAATCTGTTGTTTGTTATAACAAATTATTTAACAAATATGACAAATTTGCTACATTTGTTATTTATTATAATTGTATAAATAATTTTATTTGTTACTTATGTTGATGTACTGACAGTGTGTCAGCGTAGAAAGCAAGCACATTGCCTGCTTCAACAATGCTGAAGTTCTAATTTTTGTTGATTTAAGCACCTAAAATGGAGTCAGTTTTTTCCCAAGCTGCTTGAAACTTCAAATGTTGACTGAAAAACCTGAAACAAAAGGTTTTTTCTGGTATTAACCTCTTACTGGTCCATTTGCACATATTTGGGGAAGAGAATTTTCAGTGGTATTTCGGCCTTTTGGCTCTGCTTGCAAGTTAAGTAAGATTGAAAAATCATTAAGGTGATTTCAGAAACATTCTGTTTAGACTTGACATAAAAACATTTAAAATATTTTTGGATGACAATGGTGGAAGATTTGTACATTTTTTCCAAAGTGGTTGAACCATTACTAATTCAGTGTTTCCTGATCTTATCCATACAATGCAGTAGAGGCTTTGAAATCCTTTTTCAAACAGTGTCCTTTAAGAGTGAATATTACAGTGTTACATTTTTACTTCATAAATGTGTCATTACTTTGGTTAATTACTAGATTCACCAGTCTTCTGGGGACTGACATGGAGTTTAAACTGAAGTCACTTAAAATAAGGACTGAACAACAGAAAAGCTGGGACTGGCACTAAGACCACAGAGAAAAGGCTTCTGCACTAGTGCATGCGTTTATTGTGTTAACAGAAAGCACACCAAAAGGTGTAAGAACCTGATCCTCTGACTGCTCAGAAGTCTGAAGATAATTTAGTAGTATTGATACGTTGCCAGACGGGAACAGGGAAGTGGTAAATTGCAGTCCCAACTCTTAAGTCAGTGTGATCAAGCCTTGCACTAGTTTGGGCAAAAAGACAGTAGCTGCAATAGTTCCAGTTTTGCCATTGGTCCACAGGAGCAGTGAGATGTTTCTTCTAGTGACTTGCCTAAGTGTTTGTGTCTTTAACTGCCATAGCAGGAGTGTTTAAATACATAGCAGCTTACTTGTGGATGGCAAAGAAACGGATGATGAAAACAATAGAAAGAGAGTAAATGAGAATGTTCAGTTGTAATAATTCCAACAAGAAGTTTGTCTTTGTTTTTTGTCTGCATTGGGATTCTCAAGTGTTTTCTTTGACCTGTCAAGAGAGAGCTTTGCTTTGAGCTTACAGAACAATTCCCATTTTCCTGTCAAAGGAGAGTGACTGATAGCAGGCTAACCATAAGTTAACATCATTCCATGTTTCATATCCTCCTCATCAGATCAGGTACCTGGCCAAGTTGTGGTTAGCAGGTCTAATTCTTTGTATTGTTTGCTGACTGCAAGACTGTAGGTTGCCTAGGCCTTCAGTGCTGCCTCCTTTAGCCTTCAGCCAGTTGCTCAGCTGCTGCCTTCTCTTTCCCTATTTAAATTGCTTTTACTATAACTGTTAAAAGTAGTTTTTTACTTCGATTTTCTCCTGGCTAGATGAAAGCAAGGAACTGTCAGTACCGGCTTCACAGCCCATAAAAGCCTCTGTGCTATTGATAGTTTTCACCGCAGTATTTTGGAAGTTGTGCTGTTGTAGGAAGCTGCCAGGGTGCATTTCTGTACCCTGTGGACCTGCCCGAGGCCACACAATAAAGTCGCACTCCTCGCTGGTTTGTATGTCTCCACCTTGGTATGCCATAACTGCTGCTGGCTTGTCCTGTGCCCTAGGAGGTTATCCCACCCCAGTAAAAACTCTAGAGGATTAGCTAATTCACTGTAATGACAATGCTGGTACATTGTCAGGGCATCCACTGCTGCAGGTTTCTGATACGGCCAGTTCTTTAAACTCAAGTTCTGCATGTGTTTGCTTTTTAATATTTTGAACAAACTTTACCAATCTCCACAGGAGCTGCTTCTTTGGTCAGTTATGTTAGTGGACTTCCTGATGGCATATTTCCAACTTGAACTGGATAGTGCTGTTCATACAACAGTTTCATAATTTGTTTTGGCTCTGTAAAGTCAGTCCAAGGAAATCAATTTCTTTCTTCAAACTGTACACTGTTCAGTCTGTAGATGGCTGCCTCTCAGACTCCAGCTCTTTCACTTGGTTCACAATTTCCTACTGTCACTGACTGTTCAGCCTATGTTTTACTTCAAGGACATCTGACCTTTTTGTAGTTTTTGTTTTCTCTAAAATCATGAGGTCTCAGCTGGTGAATCTGAAAGTTTGTGGACATGCTGCAGATCAGTATCTACTGCTGCAGATCAGTATCTATTCCAAGTTCAAATGATGCTGTACTTGTTTCTTTTGCGGTTTGGCTTCTGTGTGCTTCTAGAAGGTATTAATTCTTTAAAACTCATCTGTTTTACTAGCAGTCTCATGTATTCACCGTTGTATAAGCCTCATGTAAATACCAATAAGGAATGACACTGCTACTTCAGCTGTTCTGTTAGTGTAGGAAATACACTTTTTCTCAAAAACACTGTATTTTAATGGAATGGCTTTCTGTCACAAAAATGTGCAGAAAGCACAGCTCAGGAGAGGCAGAACAGAGGAAATGTCACCTTTATTCTACCTTTACTTTGGGAGCTGGTTAGCTTCTCATACAGACGTGCTTGGAGCAATCTTGCTTGAATGCTGGTGGGCTACTGTGTGGTCCAGAATAGGTGAAGTACCTGGGTTCCAGACTCATCTTCTATACGGAAAGAAAGCATAGAGCTTTCTATCTCAGGCTTCCATAATGATGTCTTTATGGCAGCAGAGTGGCAGAAGGAGATCCATGGTCTTTTTTGGGTGAACAGCATTTGGATCTGCTGGAAATGTGCAAGTCCAAGACCTGCCTGCACTGTTTCCTAGGGATATATCATCTCCTTGTACTGGTGCTTCTGTGATGTGAGGGTTTTAGCAGAGTCATAGAAGGTCACAATTCTTCAGATGGTCCAATATTTAGAGCAGTGCAGTATTACTGAAGTTAGGATTGGCCTATTGAAATTTAGTGAAAAGACTGGATTCCTGGGCAGGATGGAAACTCAGGGAAACAGGGATGACTGCTTAGAGAAGTGCAAGAGAAGAGAAGGAAGAGGTAAAATCAAGAGCTGATGAGAAATTGTTTGGCCTGAGAGGATGGATTCATCATATCTGTCAATGGCACTTTCAAATAACAGTCCACCTTTCAGATGTTCTTGCATCTGTGATCTCTGCTCTGAAAAATCTCCACTTGCATTCTTTCATCCTACAGCTGGAATATTGAATAAGTGACCTTTTCTGACTCAGACACATTGTTGTCTCTGACCTCCTCAAATCACAGTTTCACCTTTGTTGCTGCCAGATGCCTGACTACCTTCCGTCTCCCATGTCTCTGCACCTCAAAAACTGTCTTTCATTCTTAGCTGAGTCTCCTGTTGGTCTGTCACAGGGCTGCTTTTCTCACCACTTGCCTCTCAGATCATTATAACTGACAGGCATTTACATTTTATTCCACTTTAGGAAAGAAGCTTCCATATGGAAAACACATTTTATTTGATGTTTGATTTATCCAGGAGCTGATCTTAGTCATAATAACTGTTTCTCATTCAGGGTTGCTGCTTTTCTTTTTGTATTTTCCAGCTGGGCTGTTTGAGGCATAGGAGGTCAAGTGACTTGTCCCAGACTATGAGTCAGTGCTGTGAATTTGGACTAGGACCCAGTATCCTAAAGGCTCCCAGTCTTCTCCTCTGACCATCACTAGACCATGCAGCATCTCTGAAAGGCTTGGCTCTGTGGAAAAATACAAATTAAGAACACTGAGTTTGAATCTTTAATTCCCAGAATGTAGTTATTGAGCCTTGTTCAGATTACAATGAAAACATGTTTTTTTAAGTAAATAAACCATGTAACAGCTTTTTGGGTTTTGGCTTTGTTTCTTTCTCTGCCCAGCTAAGTAGTGGCAAAATGTTTTTTATCAGCAACTAATACAGGAAGCAAAACATGAAGGGGAAGAAATCTAGAAATGTTTGGCCTAACTGTGGCCATGATATAACACTATTTTGGACAGACTGACTCCTTTTGTAGCTGCATGCAATTGCAGTTGGGTGCCTCTTCCATTTAATTTGAGCATACTGCTGTTTATAATGTGAGGTTCAAACCCTCTTTATCTGTGATATATGCTGAGTTTTCTCAAGGGTGCCTTCTGGAACGCTTAGGCTTCGGACATCTTAGTTAAAACATTTTGTTTTCAGAGCAGCTCCACAGCATGATGGGGGCGCTCCCCAATTTTATAAAGTATGATAAAAGTGCAGGGAAGTTGATGCAAGAGTTTCAGATTAATAGGTTGGAGAGCTGCAAAATTATAGGCAGTTGAAAAGAGACTTTTATAACACAAAATATTGGATAAGCTTAGCTTTTGCTGAATCAGCTATGAATAGAATGAAGCTGACAATGTGTCGTGGTTTAACCCCAGCCAGCAACTAAACACCACGCAGCCGCTCACTCACTCCCCCCCACCCAGTGGGATGGGGGAGAAAATCGGGAAAAGCAGCAAAACCCGTGGGTTGAGATAAGAACGGTTTAATAGAACAGAAAAGAAGAAACTAATAATGATAATGATAACACTAATAAAATGACAACAGCAATAATGAAAGGATTGGAATGTACAAATGATGCGCAGTGCAATTGCTCACCACCCGCCGACCGACACCCAGCCAGTCCCCGAGCGGCGAATCCCTGCCCCCACTTCCCCGTTCCTATACTGGATGGGACGTCCCATGGTATGGAATACCCCGTTGGCCAGTTTGGGTCAGGTGCCCTGGCTGTGTCCTGTGCCAACTTCTTGTGCCCCTCCAGCTTTCTCACTGGCTGGGCATGAGAAGCTGAAAAATCCTTGACTTTAGTCTAAACACTACTGAGCAACAACTGAAAACATCAGTGTTATCAACATTCTTCGCTCTGAACTCAAAACATAGCACTGTACCAGCTACTAGGAAGACAGTTAACTTTATCGCAGCTGAAACCAGGACACAATGGCACCTTGCTTTGGCAAGAGCCACTGTTACATTATCAATACAGCCATCAGGCTGAGTTCTGAAGAAAATAAAGCTTGACTCATAGACTGCACTAATTTTGCTAGGTACCTGTGCTCCAACTTTGTATTTCCTATTTTCTTTTGAATAACATACAGGCCCCTGGCTGATGCCGCCTTCTTTCCCACCTTGTATGTGATTAGGGCTAAATTCACTTTTAATCCTAGACTACTGATAAATCTCTCATCAGTGCTTTGACTTGCATATCTGTATTACTATAAACCAATAATAACAGCACTCCTGACGATACATTATGTAGTCGTTTGCTGGATATTTAAAATAGAGAAGCCATCTAATTTTGAAAGTACTCAAGTGTGATGCTGTCACACTGCTTTTGGTCAGCTAAGCAGATTACCAGAGATGACTGGTTCCTATGTCAAATGTTTTTGATGCTCTTCAGAATTTATAACACAGTACTGATGTTCATTTCCCTTTAGATTCTCTGTCTCCTAGGTAAACATAGCTGTAGCAGACCTGATACCTTTCCACCACACATGTAAATTAACCAGCTTGCTAGGTTTTAATTTAAATTTGAATTTAAAACTTGAATAGTTTTGTAAGCCTCTATACAGGGGGTAATACAGATGGCACTCTCACTGGTACTTCCCTAAAAATATTGAGTAAAGAGGTTTAGGCCCATTGTAATTTAAGGTTGCATTGAAAAAATGGGCACAGATGAAATGGCATCCACATGCCATAAGATTCCAAGGGAAATATTTCAAGGTTAGCAATTCTTATAAGATGTCTCCTCTTTGAAATTCAATCCTCATGGAAATTCATATTCTCATGAAAATTTCAACCAACTCCTAACGGACTAGAACTGGAGCAAATCTGTCTGGTTTTGATTTTAACTGGAGTCAAAGCTGTTGGTTCAGTATTGGACAACTTCAAGTTGACTGACTTGCATAGCTGAAGTTGATTTTTTGCTGAAATGTTAGGTGAATCAGGGCATTGCAGTTGAGGTTCTGATTATAACTCCTCTCTAACAGACTTCACATAATCATGTGCACACATAACTTTTTAAACTCATTTTGGTTATCAGTTTATAGTGATATACACAGAGTGAGGAAGTGTATGCTGTGGAGGTTGCAGGGGTGGGGGAGAGGGTGTTGGTTCAGTTTTGTTTTGTTTAAGCTTGAATTTGAACTCTGGAGGTAGGATTTTCCAAAGGATATCTGTCTTAGGTATTTTTGAGACATAGACACTTGTGAAATGGAGAACATCTGGTTCAACATTGTTAATCTCCATTTGGAGAATGCCAGTTAGTTAGACTTTATGGGGAAAAGAAAGTATTTTGTTTTCCAACATTGACTGTTGTTTTTCTGCTTTTGAAACTTTTCTGAGATAGCGGAACAGAAACAGTATGCATTTTGTAAATATAATGAATGTGTTATGTAAGCAATGGATTTTTTTTTTTTCTTTTTTTTTTAAGCTCTGCAACTGCAAAATGGTTAGTTTTAGTGCTAGCTCAGTCTGGAAAGATGAGCTACTCTAAATAGCAAATTACAGTTCTGCTTACTTCATTGTGGGGCTACAGTATGCAAACTTGCAGTGTAAACTGTTGCATTCAAATGAGAGAAAATGAGGGCTAGGGAGGCTTGCCTGGTTTTTCACCTGCTGCAGTGAACTTCTGACTTCACAGAATTTGTATAAAATCTAGAAAAGCATTAAAGCTTAACAGCTACCGGTCTTTCACCAAATCATTTGTAACAACCAGTGCTTGGAATACCAGTTGCTCCCTTGGGTTTCATATGTGCAACACAAGAATGTAATTTTGCTTTCACTCTTGCCCATTTTGCTTTCGCTCCTATTTAATAAAAATTACCAAACACTTTGTAAGGTCTACTTTGCAATGTACTTTGCCACCCTCCCATAACTGTAGCCAGTAAGGAGAATGGAAATGTTTACTTTTTTCGTTCATTTTTTTTCCTGCTTGGAACAGCCCTTTATATTGCCAGTAACACTTGACATTGACATTTCTTCTTTCTTCCACAGTACTCTACAAACTGGGCAAATGATCGTTTTGCTCATGACACAGAAATTAAGGTAATGTAAAGTACATTTCAGCAAAAATCCCCATTAAATGCTGCTCTTACCTTTTGAATTTACACTGTCCTATCTTGTTCCAGAAACTCTGCTCTTGATGTTAGTTGCTGAACATAGGAACAGGTAGTTTGCATCAAAGGCTCTGCCTCATTATTGCAAGAGGTTAGTAGTGTGAAAAAGAAAGGAAAAGCCCTAACTCTCACTTCTTTATTATAGGTTTATTTTTTACTGCAGTCATCACTGAGCTTTTTTCTGTAAGGAAAATCCTCTGGAGGATTTAAGTAAAAGCAAACAGCTTCCACAAATTTTGCTACATACAATAACTAGAAAGTTAAATTCAGCAAGTTCTGGTGGTGTTTTGCTTGAGGGAGGAGGAAATTACCTATGTGTATGAGATCTCCTCTGAAGTGGGGGAAAAATCTGTGGGAAATCTGTTTTATCTTTATTGAATTTTCTTTTTAATCAGTTATGACATGGTGCACCAAGAATGGCTATTTCCCTCTTCACACCCCCCCCCAATGAATTCTTCAACAAGTAGCAAATTATTTAAGATAAATGCCTACTGCTGTAGACAGCTGCCAGAATAGAAGTGAAAATAAACTGGTGAAAGGAAACTGCCCAGTTCATGGAAAGGGCAGCAACGATATAGTGCAGCAAGTCCATGACACTTCTGGATACACATGCTGAAAGACTTACCCTGGCTGGCCTGCTACAAATCTCCCAGTAATTCATTAAGGGGAAACGCTCCTTGCAACATTTCACTCCTATTTTAACACCCTTTGTCTTTACCTTCCATACTCAGTGGGTTCATTCCTATGTCAAGTGAGGCTCCGTGAAACCAGTTTTTCATTCCTGATAGAGCATACTGTTTTGCTCGAGTAGAGAGATTAGATGGATTCTTTTACTGTAAGTATTTTAACAGTCTGAGGTATTTTTTCAAGGTTTGGGGTCAAAAGAAGGATATGATCATTGTGATCCAGTAAATAATGTAGAATAAAGTAGCGTGACTAGTGACTGAAACAGGGGTGACTGTTGTCATGTTTTGCTGTAACTTTGAGAAAGCGCCTTGAAGAAACAGTCGTCCTCTAAATATAATGCAATCAGCCATATATTAAGATGGAAATATAAAAACATATCCTGGTTGTTCTAATCTGCTTCAAGTCTTTGACATTACAGAATTAATTTATTTTTATTATCACAGGGGCCAATTTGCTATAACTGTCTAGGGAGGAATCCCATTAACTTCACTCTGAATTTTTCTGAATGCTGACCATGGGATTTGACCTGTTTAAACAAAGAAGCTTGCCATTTATTTCAGCTAGTATTTAGTTACATCGGGTGTCTCTATTCCTCCTCACGTAACTTGACAACCCTAAAGAAAGTTGTAGCTGAGTCCTGGTTTAGTAATTTTGTATTTCTAAAACAGATCAGAGGGACAGGACAATACTTGAATTTACACAATAGTTACTGAAATATGTTGGCAGAAAGCTGGGTCTGGATAACCTGAGTGTATCCACAGAAGTAAAACTGTCATCTTTTGCTCGTAGTTTACAGTTTTATGAGATTAGGCAGGCTGGGAGGGCAAAGTATGCCAGTACCAGTACTTCTAGCATACTTTTTTGTGGAGAATGGTTCTATCAAGAGAATGTTTCAGAACGGTTCTATCAACTGTGCAATTCAAGAAGTGGTCTGTTTTACATTAGTGTGTTTCTGGCTACAGATTCCTTTTTTTTTTTTTTTTTTTCCAAGTCTTGTTGTTATTTCCCAGTCTATAAAATGGCTCATCATTGATGGCATTCTGTGGGGCCTCTGGATTTCATTCATAAACCTTTACAGTCTGATGGGATTTCCATGATCAAGACACATTCCATTGTGCATATGCACACATACATACGTGCGCACAGATGCTTATCTGTGTAAAGGAAACTCCTCTTTGGTGGAAACATGTAAGTGAAACATCACCTGGCTGAAAAATGTTTATACTGGGCCAAGAGTGGGCTGCATGTTCACATTGGACCAGTAAGGAAGCTAGCCTCTATAATATTTGGAAGTTTTGTTGCTTGTGTCTTGTTTGTTTGTGTGTTTGTTTTTAAATTGGTTTTTAATAGTACTAATCAGTGTGACTGAATGTACCAGAATCTAGGCTGTTGTAACTCCTGTTAACTTTCCTGTGGATTTCAACTTGGGAGGTTCAGTGAGCTGCTGCTTCCTTGGTTTAACACAAATGGTAGCTGGATTTGCTTGTTGTAGCCAGGACGGAAACATCCAGGACGGAAATGTTACAAAGCAAAGAAAGCAAACCCTGTGCACAATAGTTATTTTTTTCAGTCACAGCATTAAGTTTGAGACTTTAGCACCTATTTCTTTAAGTCTCCGCCTTTGTGATTAAAACATTCTCATGTTTCTATGTGGGTGTATGTTTGCTGTTAATTTCTTAAAAATCCTGAGGAATCTGTATTTGGCATGATACGGCAATGCCATGCTTGACACTTTCTTATTGTGCACACAGAAGAACATTGTTAAAGTTTCCTTTTCACCCTTACATTTTAGCATTGCTGTTTTTCCTTCGTGATTGTATTTGGTATCTAAATATTGTTTGAAGTGCTATGGTTAGTTTAAAAAACTATCCCTGCTCTGTCAGATATGTGCATCTCCTGCTTGGTATCTTACCATGTGCTTTGTGCTTTGAGAGCAGAATACAGCAAAGCTGTCTGAATTCCAGCATCAGAGTTCACAGTATAGTGTCCCTTTGCACCATTTTGGAACATGAAATTTCTCTTGTGCATTTTATTCTAGTTACTTGTAATAGCCTTCTGTCACTTTATACTACTAAGCCACCAACAGTATTCCCCTTTTTTGGTCAGATTGCATTCTGTTTTCTTCAGGGTTACTTGCTTTGTCCCTTGTGTTATTCCTTATCCCCGATTGTAAGTTGCATCCTCAAAATAACAGATATCTACCTTGGCACTATCTTAGCAAAAACAGACCTTCAGAGGAATGCTGAACCAAAGTACTATTAATATGAAAAGCAAATGGTAATGAAAGTAGAAGAACTAAAGACAGTAGTAAGCTTAGTAGCTAAAAGAGAAAAGAAGAATGAGTGATGAGTCTTAATACTGTTTTGGGTTAATGTGATGGATAGGGTTTTAGCTAATGACTTGCTATTACAAACATCTCAGTGAAACAAAGTGATGCCACCTGGTAAAGTGGTAGATTCACTGGTTTTTATAACTCTAAAATTAGTTCTGTTAAGTAGTGAACCATGATTAGTAACTACTTGCAGAGGTGTTTTTCTTTGTCAGATGAGCTGTATTAGCAGGAATCATTACAAGCACGTGAAGATTTAACCTAACTCAAAAATGCAGACCAATTCAAGGTGGAAATAAAAACAAGCCACTACACTGTGCTTTGGATCACAAGGAGGTTTTTTTTGCCTACTTGTAGTATGCTGTTTATAATTGACTTTGAGAAATAAACAGTCCTTTTATTAATTGAAATGTTACATGTACTTAATAGGTAGATCTCATCTAAGGTGTGTTTTCTGTATTTCTCCTTTTCAGAATATTATTAGAAGTTGACTGCTATATGTGAACTGAACATCTTAGAGGGCATGGTTTTGCTGCCTAAAAACAATGATCTCCTGAAGTAAAGGGTAGCATGCTTATAAGGAAGCAGCAAAACATAAAATGTGATTAAGTTCTTTTCAGAATTCCTAGAGGGTCAGGACCTGTGACACCCAGTAGCTTCACCTTTTATCTTGAGTTTATTTCTTGAGGGGAACACAGAGGTAGAAAGGTTTGTATTACTGCAGGAGATGTGACAGAGTGGTTTGTCAACCAAGTTGTGAGGGAGGCTTTCAAAGGCTTAAGAAATACATGTGCCTAAATCTTATCAAGTCTTTCAAGGAGTCTGGCACCTAGCGTGCCTTTGCCAGAGGTGCAGTTTTCTCTTATTTCATTTAGAAACCTTAAAGATGGAGGCTACTCTGTTTCACACTACAAGTAGGCCTGTTCCAATAATAACTTTAGTCAGTGCTTACTTTCCTCTTGTTTTGTTTATAATTGTTCATGAATGACTTCTGTAGGGGTTGACCAGCTTTGTAGAGCTTGCTAATGCAGAGTGGTTAATAACATCCATTAAATAAATATATGTTTGTTGGCTGTCAGCAGCTTACTGCCTCTTTAGGTCTCTATTTCTTATCTGCTGTCTTTTTTTGGCTGTAAACTTTTTGTTCCATACCTTGGCTGGTGCAATGCGCTTCATTAGTGCTACCATATTTTTTTTCCTTCACATTTTAAACTTAATTCATGTTCTGTTACTGCTTGTTGATTGTAAGTCTAACTTCCTAAAGAGGTATTTAACCAGGGATGATTGTTGTAGTTCTGTTGATCTGATAATTTGTGTGTAATGGTCTTCAGCTAACAGAAGCTGGAAAACATGGCATATGTGTTTGTATACAGTTTGCTGTATAATCAAGGAAAAGCTTACTTTGGGAACCTCCTGTATAGGCTGCAAACTTTTAAATGCTTCATTCCAAATAATGGCTCTTTTCATTAAAAGCCAGGAGTTAATTTGAAGCTTGGAGTAGATGGATGCACTTAGAGAGGCTCCCAAAACTTAAATCAGCAAAATGTTTTTGAGTTTGGTAATTTCCTGTTAATTTCTTACTGTTGGTTTTGTTTGAGACAAAAAGGAACAGTGTGAAACCGGAGTTGCGCTCAAGGAACTCTACTTGGCCAGAATCAGAAAGGACCAGCAGGCTCATAGCAGCCTTCCTCTCTTCCACCTCTTTCTCTGTCTCCCTCACAAGGTTCTAGTCTGGAATTGTAGGCAAGTTATACATCAGTCTGTCTTCATGGAAAAAAAGGAACTCATTTTATGTATATGCTTAACTATAAGCTGGCATTTGGTTCTTATCCATGTTGTGCTACTAGAGAAGGAAGACAGACATCTAGGAAAAAATTTCAAGAGCTCTTTTAATCAAGTCTGGGGATCTCTGCATAGTATGGGACAAAATTTTATGGGGGATATTTCAGAAAAACACCATCACCTGTAGCATAGCCTATATACTGATCTCAAGTGTACACAATTCTTATACAATTTTAAAGTTTCATTTAAAATTATATTATCAGTTTTAATATATTAATATACATTTGGAAGATCTCTGTGTACAAATAAGATGATGTATTAAAGTTAGCAGCATTAATACATTTCTATAATCCATAAGATTCCATTTTTATATAAATAGTCTCTTCATTGCTGTATGTGAGGTGTGAATGGGAATTATATATTCCACAGGCTTTAAGAAAAAGAGATAATTTGCTCTTAAAGGTATGGGGGGTTTTGTTTGTTTTTTTTTGCCAAAGCATTCCTTTTTTTTGAAACAATTAGTAACTTCAAGTAACTAGAAAGCATTTTGAGAATGTTTCAGTTTTAGAAAAAGGATCTGTACCTTATTGAGACAATACTAAATACTTCTGTGTGTTCAAGGCTGACAAAGTAAAATATCTCTAATTCTTAATCTCTTTTGATAGGTAAAGTAAAAGATTAAAACTTCTGTTACATAAATCATTATTTGCACCTAAAGATTATTTGTATGCCTTGTAGTTTGAGCAGGGCAAATGTATGCAAGCCAATATTGCTCAAGTTCAAAACAAGAATCCCAAAGCTAAATTTTAAATAAAAGGACACATACAGACATGTGGGGTGGAGTGTATGCCTTACCAAGATATTTTAGTTTCGTATAGCAAGAAAGGAAAGAAAATTTGTAATGCATAGTACAATCATTAATGGGCATTATAAACAGCATTGCTTTGCTGGTCATGCTTCTGCTTCAGGCACAAATCCTTACTTTAGGAAGCATCAAAAATAGAAAAATGAGAGGTTAGGAAGAAGAAAAATGGAAACAAACCTGACTGGGCATGAAAAGAAGCAATGGTGCAAGTTAGAAACATCAAGATTCCATAAGGCTTTTTCTCCATCAAAAATGAAGGAATAAAAAAGGTTTCAAATATGGAACTTGCATTAATCCAGCGGCCACAAGTGTGTGCTCCAAGAATTGGCAAGAATTGTTGCTAGGAGGCCTGGAGAGATTGCTTTCATCATGCTATTTATTCTTTGTAGTGTGTTGTGCCGTTGAATATGGTAGGAAGTGTGTCCTGCCGTTCTTCTGTGACATTTTAAAAATGGCCAATCCAACAAGGAATTTGAGGTTAGTGTACCCTGACCAATCAGTTACTTTTTCACCTGGTAAAGAAGTGAATTACAGCAAGTGCTAGGGAGGAAGGAGGACATGTGGAGAGTAGCAGGTTTCAGAAATGTAAGTTTTCAAGTGTTCCAAAGCCTTAGAGATACATAGACATGAAGAAAATAACTTTGCAGAACAGTGTATGCTGTAGTGGAATAGCTGCATATTTTCTGAATTAGGTCACATAAAATGCTGAATTAGCTCATCCCTACCTCAGCCACTTCAGAAAGGTGCCAAGAGGCTGTTTGAGTTGTCAGACAGGTTTTAGAGTTCCTTGTGACAGTCTTCCTTCAGGTGAGTTGGAAGTTGCCATAGCTTTGTCTCCTAGGTAAAATAAAACTCTCAGACACTTGGATTTGGATTGGCCTTACTATCACCACACTAAATTACATTACAAAGAAACCAACCCCAACACCACTAAATTTTAGTGGACCTTTACTAATCTGTGAAATCACTGCTAGCACCATTTGTCCTTGATGATGGCTACTTGCTAAAGAAAGAAGTAAGCAGAAATTCAAGTGCATTGCAAAGCAATTGGATACATTTAAATGAATGCCTGTAAGTGGGAGAGCCTGGTGTGAGTGGGTGTGCTGGTATTGACAAGTAAAATCTTGTTTGAAAGGACTGGTGGAAATCAAGACACTTGGTGTATCAGTAAAATAACACTGGAAAAATGTGTGCATACAGCTGAGTAATGAGATGAGTCAGGTAAAGTAAAAGCACCAGGTTCTCTTCGCCTTTTCAGTTGCTATAAATAAGGAGCAGGTCCACTGAACAAAGTTGCACAGGTGTGGAATAGCTTGGAGAAGTCCAAGCTGAATTGAAGTCACAGTGCAGGAGCAGAGAGGGTAAAGTCTTCTGTAAAGGTTAGGAAGGAGAACTGGTAAAGTTGTCTTCAGGACAACTGTGAGTGGAGGCAATGGCTTAATCCTGTGTCTGGCCGGCAATGTGTTTTCTGTGTTGCTATAGGGATGTCTCTGGTGTGCTTAAATATTACACAGTAATACTCAACATCTCAAAATGCATTCCCAGTTCTGGACTTCTGAAGCATCAAGTGGTACTGGCTGATGGCCAGCAGCCTCATCCTGGTCATCAGTGACCTCTGGAGTAGATCCGAATGCCAGATACACTTCTGTTGTCAGTTATGTTTCTATTCCTTGCCCCTTGTTAATTGCCTTCCTATAATCAATGTTTCCTATAATCAGTGCTGCAGTTCTCTTTGGGACTTCATCCTATCAACACAAACACTACTGGGATGCAGAGGATCCCCGTGCATGATTTGGAGTGAGTAGACTGAAGGCAAGAAGTCAGTATTGACAGTACATTATGAGAGTGGGGTTGACTTAGGCACTGGCAGAGCCCAGGGAACAGAAAAATCCTGCTTTAAAGTGAGAAGAAGAAAACAGGCAGGTGTTGAGAGTCTCACAGCAATGACAGTGGGTACGTTTCCATGCCCAGTCTGTGTTGACCCTGCAGCAGTTTCAGCACAGCTCAGATTGCTTTGATCCAGTGAGTGGCACTGATTTGAGGTGAGATCTCTGTAAGTTTATGGGGGAATCTCATTACAAAATTCTCTTTGCTTTTGTGATACTTCTGGATTCATGTTTATTCCTGAATTGCATTATGCTCATGATCAAAGGTACTTTTTTTTTTTTCCTTTCTTGGAAACAGCTGGGTATTTGAAAGTATCAAAGAAAGAAAAAACAGATAAAGGCAGAGTTCAGAAATCTGTCTAAATTTTAGGCTTAAAATTTGAATTACTACTGTATTCCAGTTAATGAATATCTGGAATACCATCTTGCTACCTTCAAGGAAGGATGTGCAGTGGGAAACAAGGATATTCCTTTATTCCTGGGGAAGAAAAGTGAAAACCTCCAGCTTCATGCTTAGCCCATGATCACGAGCAACAAATCAGTTTGTCTCCTGCTCAAGGGAGAAACCCTAATACATGCACCAAAGTACGTAAGATCTTTATGGGAACATAAATAAAGTGAAAAAATGGCAGTCTTATCTTAAAGGACTTTCTGAGATGGGTATCTTCTCCATGTACAGATAGTGAAACTTGGCTCACAGAAGTTCTGGGACTGACTGCAGAGCCCTTAATATGGGATGGTCAATGCTAAAATGTGAAATTATTTGAGAATGAGCTTCAGTGAGCTGCCATGGGGACTACTTGGATGATTAAGAATCACTGTGAGTAAATCTGGCCCACAGAGATTTACCTAGGATCATATGACAAGTTAATGGCTATGCCAGGTATACAGCATAGGTCTCTTGGCTTCCAGTCCAGTGACTTATGCACTGCCAAAAGCAAACAGGGTGATTAACGAAAGAGCATCAACATGGATTTTGGCAAAAATAGGAAGCCATAGTATGTTTGAGATGACAAATGCCAGAAAGCTGTTAAATTCACCCCTTAAAACCATTCAACGTACAAGTACTTTCACAAGTCTTAGCTGGACAAATGAGCAAAAGAGAACAAATGTAAATGTCCTTGTTAAGCTTTTATTTATTTAGTTCTGTAATTCATAGAAATTTCTCCAGCTCATCCAGAAGAACATTTGCAAATTAGATGGGGGGGGGACACCAAACCCGTTTTATTTCTGTTGAGGTCTTGGTTAATTGTAACAAATTTTATGTCCTACTGACTTTAGTAATGTCTTGGTTTTTTGGATGTTTTCCGCCTTTGGTTTGTTGTCGTTTCCATTTTGGTCCTGTTTTCAGAGAGCATGCCTGATTTACTGTGTCCCTTTTAACTTGAGTTACAAAGTTTTAGAAGTTCAAGAATAGTTTTTCTTGCTATGAAAAATGAAATTCTCAATGAAAAAGGCTTTTATATGATGATTGATAGGTCTACTGTATTTCTGGTTTTAAAATTCACTTTGTTCATTTTTTTTGTAAAGAAGAATAGTGTCAATATTACATTCTATTCAGACAAGTCCACTATAGGCACTCAGATGTCAAAATGTTTCAAAAACATATAAAAAAATAAAGAAATGAATAGAAGCTTCCTTGTTCCTTAAATTATTACTGTGTTACCCTGAACTGTAAGTGAACCCTTTTTGCTTATAAAAGAAGCAGCTGTTCATGCGATTGAAACCATGGTTCATTACAAGCTGACCTCAAATTCAGGAGTAAAACTTCCTCTATTTTACTACAACTATTCAGACGTGGACTAGAGATAAACAATAATCAAAATCAGGATGAAACTTGACTGGGAAACCCTCTATACTCTTTGGCAGAATTATAGCAGCTCTTGGATCACCAAGAGTGATATAATGTTAAATGACCCTAAAACATTCCCTTCTCAAATGCAGCAGGTCTGTGCTGCCAACTCTGTAGCAAACAAAGGCTGATTGTAATGACTCCTTAAGCATAAGAGTATAGAAACGTTAATTATCACATTTTTCACATTAAACATTTACAGAGAGTCAAGATGAAAATGGGCCTGTTTATGTTGATTTTACACTTCTTTTGGGGTAAATCATGTGATTAAAACATATTTTCCTTATGTATGTCCTATTTGAGTTGCATGTCTTTCCTAAATGGTTTTGCTTTTTAGCTAATTTTGGAATTATATTGGGTGTAAAACTAACAAAAGTAAGCTAATGTGCCACTACTCTGTTTTGACTGAAGATGTATGTCTAGAATAATGTCATACCATTAAAAAACGTAAACTAAATTAATGCTCATTACTAGCCAACTCTTTTATAAATGAAGTAGGGCAGTGACATGGTGCCTTGGATGTATGTTTCTCTCTTTTGGTCCATTGTGTTTGTTATCCCTCTTCTGTAGCTCCCTTGTTTGTTGTCCAATTTTGAGACACAGCAATCCTTTCTAATATTATTCATGACCCATATAACGAGACTTAGAGATAAGATCTTTTACTATTTACTGGAGTGCTATACAGAGTCCCTAAGATTTCATGGTCAAGTACAATTAGGATATTCTTTATGAATGTGTGTGTGTGTGTTTGCCATGATACATTTAATTACAAAGATTTGGGGCAAAAAACTTTGAGTCAGAGTGAAATACAATATGCATCAAGTAATATCAATATTAATGATACTTGTTCAGTAAACTGGAATTCTTCCTCATATTATAACTGTGTTCAGACAATTTTTTTGCCTTCTGACCTAACTTTCTTGTGGGGATGTTAAAAACTCGGTAATGGGCATGTATCTCTGAGCTTATTAAATGCGTTATGGAAGTGTCTTAAGAAATTGCTGGGGAAAAAAAAAGAAAAAGCTGTTCTCCTATGCTTAGAAATCTGCTGGCTGGAGATGTATAATACTGTTTTGAGATAAGCTGATACTATCTTCCATTGGTAGATAGTTTTCCTTACGCCTTATTCACCCATTGAAGCAGTTGTGGTGTTTGACTCTCATTATTAATCTGCATAAAATTTGTTGATTTCCTTTACCCACAGATTTTGAGAGGTGTTTTTACCAAAGATGAGGTTTGTTTAAACCGTCTAATCTTTGAATGTTAGGAAAGCAAAAAGAACTTCTGTTGAAGTGTCATTTTGAGGGAAGGTAATTGAAAAGCTAAAACTTTAGATTTCTCAGAAATATTTTCTTAAATTTGTTGTATTTTCGTCACTCATAATGTGTGCACTGCATGCAGTGTCTTCTTCCTACTCAGTAGAATTCAATGTCATCTTTGTCCAGGTCTATCCCCTGCCCTTCCTGTAAAGAAGCCAGGAGGAGACCACCTACCTTTCACATCACAGTTTTACTAATTCCACTGTTTGGTTTGATCCCATCACCCTGCGACCATTGGATTACTCATGCCTGCCTGCCAGAGGATCAAGGAGCCTTACCTGAAGTCACACATGGAAGAGGTCAGAATGCTACTAAACTAGACTTTTTTTTTTTTTAAACTCTTTTTTTTCTTAAGCCGTTGCCCTGCTGGTGCAAACTTAGCCATAGTCTAAGCAGAGAAGAAAGAGGAAAGGAGGGAGGGAGACTAGGCAGCTGCTTAGTTGTGACTATACTGTATGACATAGAGTCATGCTTAACACAGACCACAGCTGTCTATTGCAAAACATGACTGCTCTTCTCTCTGTCTGGACTTTTAGGGACGAATCTCTTTCACACATTGCATGTATCCTGTTTTTAGTTCCTCTTTACTTGGCCTGTTTTCATTTAGCTGCTGGACTCTCACTCCTTACAGTTGTGCCCTCTCTTCTTCTTGTGTTACAGGTCTTTACTCTTACAGGCCTTTCTTCTCTGCTTTTGAACTTCTGACTTCTCTGCTTTCAAGACAGACTTTCTGGTTTTGTTTCCTGTCTGGTCACAGTGCTGCTGATTATTCATTGCATATTTGTGTAAGAGTGATAATATTTTAGATTTCATCTTTTTAATTATTAGTAAGTGGTATTATGGTCATTAGCTAAGTAGGTCTTACCTTGAGTGTAATACAGGATCCTATATATCATGTCTGATATTTGGACCCAACAGTGAAGTGATAGTCTGCAAGTACATTTACACTGCAAGTGTGCAGTGCTGTTGCTTCTGAGACTGACCAGTTTTTTGCTTTCACATGGAAGGTGTGTGTTCATGCTGTGCTGTCCCTCACTTCCAGTGCAGGTGGAGTATGTCTACCACAATTTCACTTCCTCTCAGCTGCCTGGGGGAGAAAACATTCTGCTGAAGAACTCTCTCTCATGTAGAGAAATGATGAAGATTTTGGTCCTACTATTGTTTGCTGGTGTTTTATCATCAGTCTTCAGTCCATGTAAATGCCTGCTGGGAAAAAAAAACCAAACCACAAAACCTGGGGCAAATTCTGTTAATAGCTTTGGTTGTCAGTCTTCTCTTGCATCAGTAATCTGTTCAAGTCGTCTTAGTTCATTTTTGGTGAAGGTAAGTCCAAATGCTCTGCTTTCAGGGTAGATGTATTTCTGGCCTAGAATGGCACTTAGCTGCTTCTCAGGTATGCTGAGTTCTGTGGGTCTCGGCAGCATCACATCATGATTCTTCGCCCTGCTAGAGGGGACGCTGTTCAGTGCTGACCATACCCAGCAATGATCAAGCTCCTCTGGCCACCAGTGTAAAAAGAGCTATGGATACTCTCAATTTTAGCCCCATGCCTCCTTGTTCATCCCCACAGAAATGCGTCCATTGGATCCACTGCAGCTGCTTAATGTCATCCATGTGTCTGTAATCTTCTTGACTCCTGGGTGAGGAACTCCTACAGAAGAAAAAGAGCAAAGGCAGATGAAGACTTAGTGATCTGTCTTCCACTTAAGGAGAAAGCCGAGCTCACCCATAACCTTTTGGATATTTCTTCATGGTCCATTAACTGTTAGGGCAGCACTTCCACTTAATGAAGCTTTTACGGTTCAAGGCAATCTCTTGTGGTTTATTACATCCTCTTGTCACCTGACTATGAAATGAGTCAGCAAAGTGTATCAGCTTTCCATTTGGGAGACTGGTTTCTTTTTTGGATATCTGCTCAGCTAGAAGTGTCTAAGTAATCTTACTGTTAAGATAGGGACCCAGATTGCTTAGATGCTTCTGATAAGTGAGCATCTCCCTTGATACTGGTGTGATCGGATAATTACCAGACCTTTTTGATATTCATTGAGCACAAGCTCATTGGTCGTCACTGCTTTCCAAATCTCTAGTTCACTGAATCCAAGGGTGACTTGGTGGTGTTTCAGAGAGCTCCAGCTAATTTCAGAATCTCTCTTAGGCTGTTCTAGACAGAGCAGGTCTGAGGTCTGCCAATCTTCTTGTATTTTCTATTTATTATTTTTGCTTCTCTAAAAACAGCTGAATCTTAGCAGTTTTTGGAGATGCCTTTCAACAGCATTGAAATACATCAGACTGAGAAATTACTGAAGAGATGGATTAGGACAGTGTTTTTCAGTTGGAAGAGATTTATAAATTCACTTGAAATCACTTCATCTGCTCCTAAAATGGAGCCATGCTATTTCCAAGAAAAGGAACGAAGGATGTGCATTCTGTGGAGCTATAAGGAGAGTAGAAGGAGGAATAGAATTGTCCAGTGGAATCTATATATTTACCGCTATAAATGCCCTGAAATGTTTAATGATCTAAGTGATCAGGAATATTGTCGCGCCTGTTGTAGCTGAGTGTAGGGTTCAGAATGCTCCAAAGCCAAAGGGAGCACCTGGTGGGAGTAGTTCCACCTGCTGAACCCCTGTTTCCATTGCTTACAGCATCCTGGATTGTCCTGTGTGTTCTCCTGTCTGTCCAGGTTGGCGATAAACTATTTAGGTGACTGTGTGATGGCACAACTTGCAGACAGTCTACCACCTTCTGTCTCACTCTTCAGTCTCTCAGATGAATTTCATAGATGAATCTGTGTCATTTTAACCTTTTTTCAGTGGTTTGAGTTAAAGATGAAGTGTCAGATGTAACTTTTAATTTCCTGCCTATTTTATTTTAGGCAAGGTCTATTGGCATTATTTAATCAGCATGATATTTTAATGCAGCTGTTGACTTATGACTCTAGCTCTGGTATGTTTTAGAAACACACAAAATGTCTGCAGTTTAAAAAGCAAATTATGCAAAACTGAAAAGTACAAGGAACAAAGTAGACTTATTTTTCCCCTTATTCTTAAAAAACAACCAAAACTGGTTATCTTAACATAGCCTAGAATGGACTTCTAAAGGAATGACAAAGATCATCTGTGTTTGGAAGATGCTATTTAGATATGGCTCATGTAGACAAGAAACTGGTTTAAAATGTGAGGGACAGTATTCTTCATATTTTGAGACTTTAAAAACTGGTAAATGCAAAAAGTTATCCGCAGCCATTCGTTAGTAGCAAAAAAGAAAAAAAAAATCTGTACTAAAACCTAATATTAGGATAAAGCCTATACAGAATTTAAATACCTGCTTTCAAAGCTAACAGTGAAGTATGCTGTTTGATGTCATTGATGGCCTTTCTTTTAGGGAACTTGGATTTCCCTGTGGTCATATTGGATTGACTCAGGAAAACATAGAGGGGTCTAAACATCTCTGAGGGAGGTCTTCTGTTGCCCGATGCAGATGCAGAGGCTGATCATGTAGTAATGTAGATTATATTCTTTTTCAAAGTCAGAACAAAATCACCCCTCCATGACCAAAACCAAAATATAAGATACCTTAAACATATTAGCCTTTCAGTGCCTTCTTTGTTCTGATACTGCACCATCTGCTACACTGTGATTCTCCTGAAGTATTTATTTATTTCTGTAGTGTCTGAAAGTTTGTGCTATAGGTGTTAGAAACACATAAGAAGGTAGCACTTTGCCTAAAGATCTTACAAGTTAACCAAATGGGATACAAAGGGAGGAAGGACATTTTTATTTATTTCTGCTTGCCCTTTTTTATTATTTTGTTTTGCCCATTCTGCTGCTTTATGTAGCTACTCTATTTTCTAGCTGCTTTGTGTAGCTACTGGGTGTTTTCTTTAATTGCACACAGGTGCCTGGTTGTCTCTTGTGTAACCCCTTCTTAATCTATCGTGCAACTTTTATGAGTTTTTCCATTTCCTTTCTTCTGTTTTCACACTTGTGTACAAACATTTCTTTCAGCTGTAAAACATAATTAGTTTGTATTCTGCTTCAAATTGGTTGTCCCAGGCCTTTGGGGGAATCTCTCTCTAGCACTTAGGTTCCTGTTAAAAATGCTGGTTAGTCTGCTAGTGATACTGCTATGCCAGAGCCACTGGGTATCTCTCTTGTGGTCATGAAAAATATGTCTAAAGCAAGAATGAAAACTGCTGTCCTTACTCCTGGTCTACTCCATGCTTGCTAGCCCCAGGATATTGCAGCCTGGAACATCTTTCACTTGGTTGCAAGAACAGTAACAGTGTGACCTGCACATGTGCATTCCCAAACACAAACATAGCCAGTTACTCCCAATATCAGGATGCTGTTGTCCCTAAGAATGAAAGTGCAGTGGACTTCTGTCTCCTCTGTGGTTACGGAGTGTCGTGGTTTAACCCCAGCCACCAACTAAACACCACGCAGCCGCTCACTTCCCCCCCCCCCCCCCCCCCAGTGGGATGGGGGAGAAGATCGGAAAAAGAAGCAAAACCCGTGGGTTGAGATAAGAACGGTTTAATAGAACAGAAAAGAAGAAACTAATAATGATAATGATAACACTCATAAAATGACAACAGTAATAATGAAAGGGTTGGAATGTACAAATGATGCGCAGTGCAACTGCTCACCACCCGCCGACCGACACCCAGCCAGTCCCCGAGCGGCGATTCCCCGCCCCCACTTCCCCGTTCCTATACTGGATGGGACGTCCCATGGTATGGAATACCCCGTTGGCCAGTTTGGGTCAGGTGCCCTGGCTGTGTCCTGTGCCAACTTCTTGTGCCCCTCCAGCTTTCTCGCTGGCTGGGCATGAGAAGCTGAAAAATCCTTGACTTTAGTCTAAACACTACTGAGCAACAACTGAAAACATCAGTGTTATCAACATTCTTCTCATACTGAACTCAAAACATAGCACTGTACCAGCTACTAGGAAGACAGTTAACTCTATCCCAGCTGAAACCAGGACACAGAGAAGCTAAAGAACGCAGACGCTAGTTTTTGCAATTCAAATAACAGGGCAGGTTATTTGCAGAGGAGGAGAACATAGAATAAGTCACTCTGTTCTTGTTATTTTAGCTGCCATTTGTCTCTATAGCTAATCTAATTTAAAAAAAAAAATGCAGTACATCAAGAAATACTGATAGCTGGACTCAAAGCTAACAGCCACTGCAGTATTCTCCTCACGGTTTATTTCATAATCTCACTGAATGGATTGTCAAAAAAAGAAACTTTTTTTTCATTGTCCCCACTTCATAAAAATCGCACTATTCTGTAAATTATCAAACCGTTAATGAAGTGAACATTAATACTTTCAGAACAATTACTAAATGAACCAAAGAGCTAGGCTGGGAAAGTTGTATTTCGGCTCTAAGTTCAAGATCTGTGAACTGGCTTAAATCCAAAAGCTTTGGCATAGTTTTCTGCTATTGCACTCATGCTGCCTTTTGATTTTATTTGGTTTGGATTTTTTAAATTTGCATTTTAATCACTCGTTTTCTGTATGAAAAAACAAGACTATGCAGTGGAGGGAGGAGCGTGAGTGGAAATTGCATGCAGAAGGGTTTGGAACTCAGAAGTCCTTAAAAAAAACTTAAGAAGATTTTAAATCAAAGAGGAGATTTATCAGCTATTCTACTTTACCAGCAGTAGGACAAATTTGGTATGAATCAAGACTTCTGGCCCAAAGCTCGGAACTGCAGGTTTTCAACTACCTAAAGATGCAAGTTTTGCCTTGTTGTTGGTCCTTGACAGAAGTCATAGTGTAAGCCCCAGTCACTTTCCTGAGACATCAAGTGATGATGCTGGCTCTCCTCCAGCTAAGGCAATATCCCAGGGAAAGATAGCATAGCTAAGTCAGTCAGCTGTCTAAAAATGGCTGTTAGGAAGGAAGAAAGAGTGAGAATAGAGAATGTCTTCTCACATAAAAATAAAATTTGTTATTTTAATACAGGTTTTTTTATAGGTTTATTCTGACTTCCCCCTAAAAATTGCCTCAACAGTTTTTCCATTGGATCCCAAGGTTATTGTGCCCTCCAACTGGAGGAGGCTTGTTTGAAGAAAACCTGGCTTTAAAAAAAAAAAGAAAAATAAAGTCCTCTTGTTAAACCCCCCCCCCCAAAAGACCAAAAAACTCAACCCAACACAAAACAAAACCACCCATGCTAAAAATTAAGCCAAAAGATTTAATCAATGAGCATCATCAAAATTTTATTCAATCTGAAACACATCTCCTCCAAAGCTGAAATGGGAGAAAATGCCAACAGTTAGTTCACAAATTGCTTATTTAGAGACATTTGAAATTCAGCATCATTTAGCATCATCATCAGTAAGTCCAGGTTTCTTTAGTGCACTTCTGGAATTAAGAATACAATTGCATTAAATCTTGCTGTAATGAAGGACCTCCAGAGAAATTGTATTCAGCTGCAGTTCTCTCAGCTTTGCTAAGATTAATGAATTTCAGTGCTCAAAAGGCCAAGTCTATGTTCACCACAAGGAGGAAACCCACAGGTGGGTGCCTTTGGCAGACAGGGTGAGAGAGTCTGGTGAAAATATCTTTGATATGTGTGGTGACCAGGTCAGATGTAGTATGTTATAGTAAAACTTGATTGGGTAAGTGAGAACTGTAATGTGTGTGTATATATGGTTTGTTTTCCAGACACTCAGGCATCTCTCATTTATACAGAGGCCCACTACTGTAGTCGCACATGGACTACTCTCCCCCTCTCCCCACATCGTGTTAGGTTTTTTTGGGTCATGTGAGGCTGAATATGTGAAAAGACTTATATGCTGCCTTGGTGGTGTTTGAGACCAATTTTTTTTTTTTTGGTTGGTTTTTGGCATTTCTCTTTGGATTTTTAATCCTGAAGTGACTTGAAAAAGGTCTAACCTCTGAAACATTTTGTTTCTCCTGGCAGATCCTAAAAATCATCAGCCTTTGGAAAAAAAAAAAAATTCCAACCAGAACTGAAAGTTCCCCCATAAGCTGATGACAGAATCTGGAAATCTGTTGTTTGCATACCTTATGATAACAATAGTGGTGAACAACTAATACTCTTGCAAATATAGTCCAGGATTTAAAAATAAAACAAAATACTTTGAAAAAAACAAAAGAGAGCACCACCTTTACACAGGATAATAATTGGATAAAATGAACAACAGTCCTTGAGGGCTAAAATTCCATGTCGAGTGGCCTAAGCATCAGTCTTGATGTCGTTCTCTACCCACAGGGGAGGCTTCAGGTCTATGAAGAAAGCTAAGCCCTGTAGAGGGTGAATTTCAGACACACCTGCCCTGAGTGCTTCTCTGTTGGTCAGGTGTAGGCTGCTCCATGTGCTGACTACTTTGGCTTTGATTTTGTGTCATTTACTTTGCTCTATACACTTCATAGGGAATAGAGGCACCTAATAATAACATCTGCCTGCTGTCCAACATGAAAGTGCTTACACCTTCTGTTGGATCCATCCTGGATTTTCTTATATGCTGCTGGTCATCTAGAAGCCTTGTGTGTGTGAGATGGAGCCTGGCCAGCAGCTTCAACCCTTATTAGGAAAGGCCTGATGAGAGAGGGATGGATGAACAATACAGTAGCATAAGCCTTTGTTTCTTAGGAAACCAAGCTAAAACCCTGAACTGGGCCAGTGTTTTCAGATCTGCTCAAACCTGTACCTTAGAAGGGATTTGAAAACATTATTACTTTCTGGGTTTGGTTTTTCTTGCTGTATTTGTCTGCTTTTTATGCTGCCACATATTGGCTAGTACAGAGGTACTCAGATTTCGTGAGTTTAAGATACCTTGCAAGCCAGTCGACCCATCTTTTCAACCAGTGAGCGCAGAAAAATTAGAAAAGTCATGTCTAAGCATCAGCATCTTCAACGCTTATGTCAGGTGGTTCTGGATTCTGTGAGTGCTTTTGTCCCGCTTAACCCTAATTCCAAGCTCATTCAGTGGGACAGAAGAAACAGTCCACGGGATGAGCCATTAACTTAAAAATGGCAGGAGCGCGTTACCTCTCCCTGCCTTTCCCATTGCTGGCTGAATGCTCCCTCTTCTACTCCCAGTTTATGTTTTAGTAGAGATTCCCACTCCTATTGCACTAAGGACGTCCGCCTTGTTTAGCATCAGCCAATGTTAGTATCACTGAAGTTTGTGCATCTGCATAGTTCAGCATAATTTAGCACAAAGATAAGGCTCTGGTCACAAAAGCAGGGTGCTAGTGATACTCATGTGGGACTGCACTCTTTCTCAACAGAGTTTATTTGTTTGGGTATGGCACTGATTTGGCTGTAGCGGTAAGGACTTTTTGCTTTTTAAAATGCTCTTTTCACACAATGGCTGTGTAATTTTTACATTGAAATCTCAGAGAATGTTTTTTCTAATAGATTAAACCTTGGACCAGAATTCAATAAATCTGGCTCCTCTGGCTCCTGACCCGTTTGATGATAGTGAGCAAATAATTTTATCACCCTGTGCTTGATGTTTACCTATTAAGCCTGTTCTTATGCACTGAAGCTAGATATTTTTACACACCAGAGCCAAGAGTAAGAGTGTTTCACTAGAATATGAGATGGCTTAGTCTGATGTGACATTTATCTTCACTCATCAGAAGTGCAATCAGTGGGGAGTTACCCAGATCTTTGTTCATGAAGATAAATGTCAAATGTTATCTATCTACATTCTCATATGGTGTCTATCACCATGGTATCTGAATGCCTTCCAAAGCAATAATGTACACAAATTAGACCTAAACCAGTCAGCAAATGATCATCATAAAGATGTCACTGACAATTTTCTGGCAGTGGCTCTTTGGATCAAATCTTCCCTGTTTCCTTCCATTCTGTAACAGACAGTGAGAGATAAGCTTGTTTAATTATTGGGGGGGGGGGATTAAAAAAGATAGGCTCGGACAGTATGATGGAATACTGAATTAATAATAAATTCTTTCTTTCACCTTCCTTCTAGTTTCCCTTTCTGCCCAGGAGGCTAAAGACATGTTTTCTCTTCTAAAGTCAGCCTTGGAGTAAGCACTGCCAACAAGGCCAGGTGTAATTTAAAAATATTTATGCATTGTCAGTTCTGGAATTAATCTTTCTTAATTGAATTGACACAAATTCATGTCTGCAGGTAATGTAAACTGTCAAACACTCTGCCAGTGACAGCATGTTGGTCAGGGTGGTGAAGTTAATGAGAGATCTAAATTATGATGGAATATCTCAGTGTTGGCTTTGGAGCCTGGTGTTTATAAATGCATTAGTAAAATCACATTAACTACAGGCTACAGACTCTGGAGTTCAGAAGGGCTAATTATTTGTTTGCAGTTTCTGAAAGAGCTGGGGATGAGATATTTGTACCTCAAACAGTTTAGTAGTGTATTTGCTGCAGCAAAATTTCTTTCCCTTCAAATGCATATAATGAAATTTTTAAGCATAATATATTTCATTTGATAAACAGTGCTTTTATAGTCTGGAGATACTGTTCTAAAATACACCTATCAAAGCATTTATCAACACTGTCTAGGAGGGTCTTACCCATTTCCACTGACAGCTAGATCAAGCCTGCAGTTACCTGTTAGCAGAGCACTTAGCACAGTCTAATAATGATGCTTTCCTTTCCTTCCCCTTATGGCAAAATGGAATTACTGTTAAGTTTCTAAAATCCAGAGAGTGCAGGGAAGATACTGTGTGTGTAACAGAAATCACAGATAATGTTTTGTGTTGAAGGAACGAAATTAACAGATGACCCTTTGCTTGCCATAGGTAACTGTTCATAAGGATTTCCCAGGATCTTCCAAGCTTAGTGAAGTGTCATGGGCTCTGCATGACATGTTCAAGGGTGAGGCTGCAGCCAAGTTTTACTGAAGGGAGGTAGGAGCTGATGAATCCACAGTCTGAATGATCTGTCTTCTGAGAGGAGTACTTGCTTACATGCCATAATAAGTACTAGTATCAGGCTGCTTTCTGTGCTAATTAGAGTTCAGACACCCATTACTGCATGCAGGCTGAGCTCAGTGGAGATTTACTGTGCATAATGCAAACAGGATGCTGATTAGATTTTAAACAGCAAGGCTTTTATCTTGAGGTAGCTGGACCATAAGAGAAGACCTGACTGATAATAATGGGTCCAATGATCCAGTCTTCCAGACCGAAGCAGCTACGCTCCTAAGTGGAGCCCTGGGGACAAAAAGCTAAAATGTTTGAATATCGGTTTGATATTGGGACAGTCTCCCTGTGGGTTTGAGTGCAGGACAAAAACCAAAGGATCACAAGAGTCCCTTCTGGTCTTTTCACAGGCAGAATTCTGAATTGATAAAAAGTCCCTTTCCAAACTCAACAGATGTCCACCTAGGAGAGTTGATGAACATAGTTTACCCCTTTTAGTTCTTTTGTTGCAAACTTTATTCAAGAGGTAAGATAATCTGTAGTAAAAGTAGGTCTCCTAAAATTTCACTGGCTTTGGTTTGTTTTAGAGTAAATTATTTTCTGAATAATTTGAGATAAATTCACAATTCAGGTGTTTATAACTTTTGAGAGGTATTACACAAGAATGTTGGCTTAGCATATGCTGTCTTTATTATGAAGGGGACCCTTCCAGCCATCATGTCAGAGTGCAGAGAAGTGAACAAAGAATTACTGTAGGTAAGTGAACTAGAACAGCTACGCTTTGAAGTTACCTTGCTTGTTGTAACGTGGGAAAAGGGAGGTAGTGTAGTAAAGGTAATATCTACTAATAACTTTGAAATATATTTTAAGAAATTCCTTACCTGCGGTAGCACTTCTTTCTGTAGATGGTTTACACAATGAAAGAATAGGATTGTTTGACGCATTTGGAGGAAATGCTGATTAAGTTTAGCCATGCAGCTTTTCGTATTCAGCAGGTATGGATCATGCTATCACCATTATTCTTTGCATTTTATGCACCAGAATTTTTGTTCAAAGACTGTGTTGGCAAGTGGAGGCTCTGCAGATTGTCAGAGTAATGTGTGGCTGAAGAGTTGCATGGGAGCTGAGGCTGCTGAGGTCATGAGGGAACCTCGTCAGGAGCCCGTCAGTTCTTCCCCTGTCCTTTTTCAACACTGGGGTATGGGATCTTGTATTCTCCTGACTGTGCACTCTCTTAGCATCCTTAGGAATAATGATGTCCTTCTTAGACTTTTTTTGCCCTAGTTTTATGTATTGTTAGAAATTTTGTTCGGTGAAATAAACAGAAAAAAACATTTGGAAATTAATAGTGCCTTTTATAAATGCTAACTTAAGTTTATTTTCTCAGGTATCATAAGGGCACCATTGTTTGTGAACATTCCTCTGTAATATCACATGCTGATGCTTGTTGTTATGTAAACTCTTCCTCTCCCTCAAATCCTCCCCAAACCCTACATCCTTCCTTGAGCTGCTTAGTGATTCTATGTCCTATGCCAAATAATTGATTTTAATGGGGTAATTCTGAGTTACGAGTTAAGACAAATGAGTTCAGAATTGAGTTTTCTTTGAGACATACCATTTTGCTCTGAAATTGGTTAAAAATACTCATCTTTGTCAGACAAATCTTCTAGAGGGATGTACTTACCTGAACGAACTAAGAAACATAAGCAAAATTTTAGGTTTGGGGTGGTCAGGTATCGTTAGAAGTGGTAGCTACGAAGGTACATTGACACCTCTGCCGGCAGATCTGCTTTGCAATGAGGAATACATTGTACATGAAGAGGAGATAGGGTCCTTCTTGGTGTAACTCTGTCAAAGTAGTGTTACATTTATGAGAAACTTGGTGTGCTGTGATCTTTCTTGTTTAACAGTCGTGGATGAGTAATGTAGATTTTTGGAAAAAAAGATTTTTGAGAAAGAGTCCTTTGATGGACCTGTTGGAGCGGGTCCAGAGGAGGGCCACAAAAATGATCAGAGGGATGGAACACCTCTCCTATGAGGAAAGGCTGAGAGAGTTGGGGTTGTTCAGCCTGGAGTAGAGAAGGCTCTGTGAAGACCTTATTGCAGCCTTTCAGTACTTAAAGGGGGCTTATAAGAAAGATGGGGACAAACTTTTTAGTACGGCATGTAGCGATAGGATAAGGGGTAATGGTTTTGAACTAAAAGAGAGTAGATTCAGAATAGATAAAAGGAAGAATTTTTTTATGATGAGGGTGGTAAAACACTGTAACAGGTTCCCCGGAGAGGTGGTAGATGCCCCATCCCTGGAAACATTCAAGGTCAGGCTGGACGGGGCTCTGAGCAGCCTGATGTAGCTGAATATGTCCCTGCTCATTGTAGAGGGGTTAGACTAGATGACTTTTAAAGGTCCCTTCCAGCCCAAACTATTCTATGATTCTATGATAGCAGTCCACAGAAGCAGTCATGTTCACTGAATAATGTTATTCTCACCAGATCACTGCTTTCCAGTGGTTTGTTTGTGTTTTTTTTCTCCAGGAACATAAATCATTGGTGTTTTTCCTAATGTATCTTCTTACTGGCATCACAAAGCATGAAAATTCTGTAAAGCCACATTATTACAAGGCAGTGGCTCATATGGTATAATTCAATATACTGCTAATTTTTGTCTCCTCTTCTTTTGGTTCCTTCCCTGTTACTCATTCTCTTGCAAGATGAAAGACATTTACAAATAGCTCATGAAAAATGCTGACTTGTTAAGACTACAGTTCACCAAGGTCTCTGGAGTTTGTGTCTTCATGTTAGCTCTTGGCTTTCACATCAGAGTTCATTCTATGGTGTTGCATCTGCCAGCTATTTCCATATGGTTTTTCACTATTGTCTTATGACTGGAGTAGTACAGGATGTGTTAGAGTAGACCAGTTCATGATATTCTTATTAGTGTTTCATCTCATTCTCATAAGGTCTAGGTGATTTTGTGGTTAAAATTACAGTAACTTGTTTAATCCTTGTGAGTGTTAATGTGAATCAGATCTTTTATATACATACCATTGATAATTTGTAGTCCTGCTTTAATCCTGGGACATACTCATGAACAGTGAAAAAAATTTAATAATAAAAGAAAGGACTAGGACTTAAATTAGTAGCTAATTCACCTGGCCTTGCCTCTGTGAATTAATAGAAACAGTTTCTACCTTGTGCAAGGCTTTGAGTAGCTTATTTGGTTAGAGCCACCAGTAGAGAGACCACTTCTGATTCAGATAAGCAGGGTTAAATGTAATTACTTCATTATGCCTAAGAAGAAAACATCAGCTCATTGAGCTTGAAACTTCAGTTGAGGTGTTGTGGGTTTGTTCATCTTTTTCAGATACAGGGACAAGGGTCTATTACAGCCTGGCCTGTATTCCTGAGAGCTTGTAACAGCTGCAGCACTGCATAGGGCTTGTAGGTTCCTCCGCCCAATTTAGATGTAGCTACTGCTACCACAGGCAATTCTGGTAGCTTTCTGCAGCTTTTCATTGAAACTGCTCTTCACGGTAAAACCAACAACCATGCTGTTTTCACAGATGGGCAATGGATTTTTTTCTTTACCCCTTTTTAATTGCTTTCACACCAAATTTTCATAGCAATTTTTTTTTCATTGCATTCAGATAAAAAAAAAAAAATTGGAGGTGAAATTTGGTATTTCCAGTTTCCAAACTGGAAACTCAGCTTTTGAACCAGTAGTGACATGCAGCAGTGGATGTGTATAATATAGGTGAAGTTTTATGGATCAGGTGGCCACATGCTGAACAATTGCTGTGGGAAGGTGTTTCGGAGGTGCATCAGCATCTGTACTGTGTGAGCTTTGCAAAGGTAAGACTGATCTGGAGGCTGGCTGAATTGAAGACGTTTCCCCATATGCTCCAATGGGACAAAGGGACGGAGAGTAGATCAGCCGTTAGAACTGATGCTAACAGCAGAACTCTCCCATGATTTGGCAGGCTTGCCAGGCTTTTGCTGTGCAAGATGGATTTGTGGTTCCAGCCAATTTTCTTCCCTCTTTACTGCCCTGAGTCCACAAGTTTGTTTTCAGGGTCTTTTGCTAGTTTGGGAGCAGGGGAGGTACAGTTCTCTTTCATTGCTTTGGGGGATTTCCATTCAATTTTCCTTTAATTTGCTCCTCCCTGTTAATCGCATAAGAGAAGCTTAGAGTGTTAAGGGAACAGATAATTCTTGGTCCATATATATGAGCAAGAAGAATTCAGATTTGCATGAAAATAGCTATCCTCAGGTTAGACCTTTACATTTGGAAATAAGCTCTTTTCAGGTCTATTTTCCCTCCATTGTTATGTGTTTTATTTAATGTGAATGGTGGATGTTTGGGGAGGGATAGAGGTTTGTTTGACTATTCAGATTCATTGGCAGGGTTTAAGTTGGCACAGCATGGATCAGAGCAAGATGAGGGGAGACATCTGATTTCTAATTAAAAACACACGCACATACACTTGTGCAATTGAAGTAAAAGTAAATCCTTTCTCAGAGCTGATTGCTTCTACCTGTCTACTTTTTTAGTATGTTTAAACTCGCAGCACAGTGGGACCATCCCATTTTGTTTCGGGATTTTTTAAAGCAAGAAACAGAGCCAAAAACTTGAATAGTTCCCCAATAACAGAGCCCCTCTATGGCAACACCAGATGAAGATCTTGCTAGGTGTTCGGTTCCTTTCTTTCTTGCATAAATACTTGTCTCAGTCTTTTTTTTTCTTCTTTCTTAATATTCTAACAGTAGCAGTTATATATAGTGCATATACAGTGCAGGCTTTTGCATGAGGGCAGATGGGATTATGTGGTAGAATGTGTGTATTTTGGGCTAGACTGATCTGATGTGGGCAGCATCAGTTTTAAAAGTTTAACTGGTTGCCTCCGACTCCAAAATGGGAACTCTCTAGCTTTGAAAAAAGCCCACTGAAGCCGATCTCGTTTGCCAGGCTAGCGAGTGCCAGAGGTCCAGAGCAGGAGCTCGCCGCTGCAGTCCCGGAGGTGCCGAGGCCACAAGTAGCCTTTGGAGGCCAGTGTGTGTTTCTTGCACCGGAGAAGTAAGGGCATAAGGCTGAAGTGAAGGCGCTAATTAACTGTGCTATCAGTTCTCAGCCAGATAGCGAACCAAACAAAACATTTGTTAACTATGTTAATTAAAACAAAGGCTTCATGTATCCGGGAGTAAAAGCAGAGCAGATTCATATACAAAATACTTCTGTGAAGTTTCTCCCCTTGAAATCAGGGAAAGGAGTGTTAGGAAATCTGGAATTTTGCTGCAGAAGCCTGATCCTTTTCTCCAAGATAGTGATGTCTAACGTTTTACTACCAACTGGAGCTTTCATTGTTTTAGCAAATGCTAATTTATGTCTCTTACATTTAGAGTAAGTGTTGGGCTTCTTAAAGAATCCTTTATCTCAACTGATAAGTTGTCATGTTTGCAATGTCCATCGTCATTTTTGGTACATGTGTGGACTGGTGGCTGAGTACTTTTTTGTTGCTTTATTTTTTTAATTGTATTTTTATTTATTTTCCCTATTATATTTGTCCTCCTGTGAGCAAATAAATTCTTCTGAAGGTCATTCCTGTGCAGTTGATGTGTTCTTGTCTCCCTGAGTCTGCCTGCAGTCCTGAAACAGTCTTCGGGGAAAGGAACTTGCTGACGACTCAGTTTGAGAATATTTTGTTTGATGACTACATCAACTTAAGATACTCTTCTTAAGGCCATAACCCATGATTTCTTTCAATACACCATAGTACTATGATTTGAAGCAAATAAGAGAATAGTCCCACACTAAAAAAATTCAGAAAGGGTGTAGGAAGAGGTTGGTGGTGGTTCCTTCTGTTCAAAGTCTGATTTTGTTTGTCGAGGGCATGGTAGTGAATAGGAATAAATATCTAAAGTTAGTAATGCCACCAATGCCAATGTGTTATGAAGTCATGGCCCCATTGGAATGGTGACTCTGAAGCTGGTCTGTGATCTTTGGAGATCACTGCTTCATGGTATTTTATCTGATAACCTGAGTAGGAAGGAGTATGCACTCCAGGCTGGAAAACTTTGGAATTCTGCAGGGGAGGGCATCTCTCACAGCTGAGTGTATAATCCTGCTCCCAGTTGCACAGTGCTGTCTGTGAGTGGAATACCATTCTGGGGATTCCTGCCAGTGAGCATGGGATGAGGTGAAGTATAACAACTAGTGTATTTTGTAATGCTGTCCTAATATGTAAATGCAGGGAGGTATTACAGCTTTTCTTTGTTCTTATTAAACCAAATAATATGGTCTGCCAGTGTGTTCCAACAGTTGTCTAAAATCTGCACTAAAATGTCTTCTTTAACCTTTTGTAAATTTTTTGCCTTTTAGTTTGAAGGTTTTGAGGGGGAAGAAGGAGACTTCATGTGCACGTGCATGGTTTTAATATAGTCCCTGAAGAAAGGTGTCCAATTATATGTTCTGTACCTCTCTAGCTTACTTTAGATATCTGTTATTTTCTTGTTACTCTGTCACTTTCCAGGCTAGTGCTGACCTCTTAAGCTTTTCTTATACAGGAGGCCTTATCCTACCTGCTTGCTCTTGATTACTTTGATTATGAGTCCGCATTTGAAATTTTATTCATTTATAATGTGCCTTTTTTGAGACCTGTAACAAAATCAAATATGAAGTTTGAACATTAAGAGGATTATGACCGATACAACACTGTAACATATTCTGGTTTATTCATTGTTCCCTCTTTGATGATGCCTCTAACTTTATTAGTTTTCCTAATTGCTGTTTCATATTGCGCTGCTCTCAATGGCAGACCCAATAGAGGACAGAACTGTGTAAAGAGGTACTGATGGAGTTCAGGTGCTCAGGTGCAAATCTGTAACTGTTCCATTACTGCCTCACAGCAGTTGCACTTAAGGCTTATATAAAACTCTCCAGTCACTCCTAGTTCTGCATCTCTTCCTTCCTGGAAGTATGGGTGTCTTCTTACAGCTGAGGAGCTTAGCACCTAACCTTCGTCGTGACCAAAAGTTTCAATATCTCCGAAGGCCTGGGCTGGAGGCTGTGGGCAATCTGAGACTGCAACTGGCTGCAGTACTGAATGCCCGCACTTTCTCTTAGAAGATGGTGGTGATCATGTCTTCTGTTGTTTTA
This sequence comes from Harpia harpyja, assembly GCF_026419915.1. NCBI lineage: Eukaryota > Metazoa > Chordata > Aves > Accipitriformes > Accipitridae > Harpia > Harpia harpyja. Next base: position 28,304,795 of record NC_068949.1, on the reverse strand, counting down.
CCATAATTGCTTAACAGTGACAGGAATTACACAGGAGGCTGGAAGTGCAGGTTCAGTTCACTTCTCTGCCTGAAAGGTTTAAACCAAAACCTGCTGCCTGGCTGAGCGTGCCGTTACAGGTGCAGTCAGTGTTGGTGGGGACGCTCCAGCACTGCTGTTGTGGTAGCAGCACTGTTGCAGAAGGGAATGGAGGGAAGGTCTGCAGATCCTACGTGGATGCTGGCACCCTGCTGCAGCCCCGAGCAACGAGGTGTAAGGCATGCACTTAGGCTTGCACATGCTGTAGGCTCATTGTCTCTCACTGACCATCTCTGGGTAGCTCCCCTAAAGGAATTCCGCGAGCGCCTCTCTCTGTGCTGGCGCTCGTGGATCCCTTTGAGGTGGTTGGCAGTCCCACTGCTCCATTCAGGGTGTCTGCGTACCTCTTGCTGCGTTCTGACTGCCCCAGTGCTTTTTGCTGCTGGTCCTGACATCTTGTAGGTCTGGGAGAGGAACAGAACTGCCCTGGAGTCTTTCATAAGCAGTTATAATGCATTCAGAGTTTTTTGGTGGCTTCAGGGAAGTATGTTTTTTCTCTACTGTGTTCCTCATCTTGCACTTGTCAATGGATTTCAGCTCTTAGCCACAGCAAAGGTTACAAAGGAGACAAACTTTTTCAGTGAGTAGCTTTGTGGTCAGAGCACGGTCAGACTCAACAGACATACTGTGTGTTCCTGTTTCTTTTCTGCGTATGAATTTTTGAAGAGCTTTCTAGTTTTCCTTCTTTAGAGAATTGTTTTTCTAATTCAGGTCCCTGTCTGTATACATGACACACACAACTGAGCAGTGGACAGTACTGTGTAAAAAGCTGAGTGCTATTTACTAGCTGAGCTAGCATTGACACAAGATTCACCACCGAATGCTGCCATCTCACTCTTTGGCACTGCTTTCAAGTGGCTAAATAGATACTTCGGCATCTAGCGGCATGAAGTGGAAATCCTACTTACGCAACAGCATTGAAGGCAGCGGGGACCCGGCTTGGAGTCACTTTCTGTTTGTATGTAATAGGCAGGTGCCAAAGGCACTTACAGCTGTGCTTTCCAAATACACTTAGAAACAATGGACTTTGATGGGACTGTGTTAACTACTGAATATATCTTGTTGTTCATCTCCATATGTGAGATGTATTTAGGATAGAAATAAAACAGAAGTATTGGAAGGACTTTGTGAACACATGAGACTTGGGATGTCATCTTGTGGCTGTTCAAAGAAATGCAAGAGCAGCTTGTAGGTCTTGATGAGTTTACTGCCTCTATTTTACAGTGAGCTGGTTTAGGTGCAAATATTTCTTCTTGAGCTGCATGATGAATCTTTCTTGTACGATCTGTCTAGTTGTAAAGTACATGACAGTAGCTGTTAACCTCCTTACAGCCCATTCCAGGAGTCAGGGTTTGAGGTGACTACAGCAAGCAACCAATAGGAAGTCACATGCTGCTTGGATACCCAAGTGTCTCAAAGAGCGCAGCTGCTGTTGTTTGAAATTACATGATGTCAGAGGCAGAAGGACTCAGACATACTGCTGGCAAGTCACATACTGCTGGTATTTAGCCATTTTTTGTTAAAAGCACTTTCTGTTTAGCTTTAGCCTTTCCCTGGCTGTTTCAGCCGGCTAGCATCTCATGTTTGAATGACATGCCAGTGCAGAGGAGGTAGCTTCATCAAACATACTCTTTTCCCAGAACAGAGAATTCATGTTAGACCCAGATCTTTTCTGTGAAGCACAGAGTCTGTGTCCTGGGGACTTAGTGACAGGCGTGCAGCTGAACTGGCCCCATCAGGGTGAGCCAAAATATTTGTCAGCTTATTAGTTTAGGCAAAGCAAACTCATAGGAGGAGGAATTCCTGGGGTTAAGTAATTTCCTGTTATCACTCTTCATTGTATCGGGCACATCTACGTTCTGCCCTTTTTTCTCTGGCCTCAAAGGATGTTTACCTCAGTTGCTGGCAACTGGAGCAGTGCAGAGCTGTCCTGGCCAAAGTGAACATCCCAGCAGTCAGTGCAGAGCAAGAGCAGCATAAAGTTGTTCCCTCCACAGGGCTATATCTTTGCTAACTGTTTGAACTAGGCAAAAAAAAGCTATTGTGTGTTGGAGTCAGGCACAGCAGCTACACCAGGGATTGCAGATTTGACCAGTATTGTATGTAAATATTAATGATCACATTTGCTTTCTTGTGAACATGTATTTTCTTTTGTTTGTTGCTGAAGCAGGCTGGGAGACAGAAGGGCTTCTCGGACTTTTCACTTCTGTTTCTAATAGCATCGCCTAATTGTAGTGAAACTATCAAGCCTATGCATGCTTGGACAAAAAGGCATCTGGAAGAGGGTGAACTCAATGCAGAAGGGCAGTACCTGCCCCTCTTCAAATGCTAGGTGAACAGGCTTGCTCAGATCTCTACTCCATTTCATAATTCTTTTCTGGGGAATGTTCTTTCAAGTTAAATGCTTTCTAATTACAACCAACACACTTTCTTGTCTTACAATGAAAGTAAGGCTGCTGTGATTTTTACCGTCTGTCAAATTTATGGCATTCATTGAGGCAGATTTTAATAGTGGATGATCAAACATTAGCTCACACAAATTGCCAGTTATTTCTGGAGTGCTGTTTCATCATTAGTGAAGGGACAATCCATCTGGCTGGTGATTAGTTCCAGCTCTGACCTCTTGTTCATATGTCAAGATGCTTGAGAGTTTCTTAACAACCAAAAAATAGGCGTTGTTATCTTTTTGACGGGATGACTGCTGCTTGCTCCACTCTAGCCAATGGAACTTCATATTCTGGAAATTATTTCATGTAGTACTTTTACTCTAGCTTGTTCAACAGAATTAAGTCAGTATAATTTACTTATTTTGCCTGACAAGTGCATGCTTATTTTACAGTGCTGTGTTATAAGAGAGCATTAAGTATGCCAGTAAATACAATGACAGAGATTTTTCAAGACTAATTCATTCTTGCAGTTCTTTTTGTCATCTTTTTAAAGACGGCTGAAGCCTTTATCCATTCAAGAGTGTGACAATCATAAAATGCTTGTTTCAGGTTCTGCTGCAGATGTCCTACATTTCAAGCACCACAGAATGTTCAGAGAGATGCTTCTGCTTTGGCCCTCCATAAAAGTCCGGTGGAATCCCAGACTATAACCTGATTTTTTAGTGCAGATTATATTTTACTGTGCCTAGGGACCAGGAGACTGAGCATGTGCAGATCAGATTTCAAACAAGGGTTGAATCTGGGTTGTGTATCCTCTTAAGTTTTCATTCAAGATAATCTCTAAATATAAGGAGTATAGTGAAACTATTAAACAAATTTCATTTCTTTATTAATTTCCTGATTAACGAAGAAATTCTTTAGAACTTTATGCAGAAGTGTTTCCTTATTCTTTACTGTAAAGATAACAGTAAAATACCTTAAACTCCAGATTTGTGGCATTACCTCTGACAGACACTATACAATACCCTAATGCATTGTAGTTTTGCAATAGATGAAGAAAACTGGAAACTTGCATCTTACTTGTGGATAAGTTTATTTAAACATTTGTAAATTATACTAAGTAAACAGTATATTATTTATTTCTACGTGCATGCAGTTGTTGTCAAGATACATATATAGCATTATCAAGTCTACAGTGCAGTAACTAAGAATTTTAAGCAGCATGATGCTGACAACTTTTCTAGAACCAACGTCTGACCCTTCTTTGATTGCACTGTGAGGTTTCTTTCGTATACATAATCATAAGTAGTGCTTGTTTTTCATTAAGTTAAAATGCAAAGTTTCAAAGTGTGCCCAATAGAAAGGAATTCTTAAAAGGAAGTATCCATTAAAAAACAGAGACAGCAATAGCAGGCAGCCTCCTGAGTGATTTTTATGAAAAATCTAGTTTAAAAGCAAGCAAGTCAGAACTTTACCATGTGTAGATACTACTGAAGTAAAAAAAATGTACATGAAACATGAGGGAGTTTATCCTTTGTTTTTTAAAAACACCTGTCATGACCTCTTGAACCTTGGCTAACCTTGGTTAACTTCTTACTTATCTATTTTACAGTTCCAAATACTAGCAGATAAAGAGGATGGAGAGCCTTGCTGAATTTGGTCCACAGCCTGAGGCGAACCCTCATTACTATTTGAAAAGATGAGGTAAAAAACTCTTCTTTAAATTGGTTTCACGATCTTCATTGACAAATAGTTCTGTTGGGGGAGGAAGGAAGAAACAATAGAGGTAAAAAGATGTACACAAAATACTTCAGTGTAGTTTTGTAAAAGACATTTAAGGTATTAAAATGGATCAGAATGTATTAGAGGGTATGGTAATTTCAGTTAAAATACAGTAAAAATGAGTAAGATATTTCAGATTAAAGTAGACTGAAATCCAGACTCTAGACCATCTATTAACTATTTTTGTGTGCGTTATTAACACTAAGAAGGCACTCATTTGCTCCATTGTTAGTTAATAGGTTAGTTTTAACATAAATTTTAATTGTTTCTCAATAAAAATCAGTTGAAATTGTTTATGGCTATAAGGATATAATCCCTATCTCCCTGCTAAAACTGAGTTGATAGAATCTCTTTTCAGAGTAAGGAGTGATACACTCCTCTTGATGACTTACATACAAGCTAGCTTCATACCACAGCTGAAGAACAGTAACAATTAAAAATTCTTACCGGCAATGAATAGAGGAGTACTGCTACAAACAAGAGTAAAATCAGCAAGATGATAAGGCCTATAAAGAGCCATTTAAACCTGCGCCACACAATAAATTTCATTGTCTTGCAGGGATTTGTAAACCAAAGGAAGGAAGTATCTGGTCGGCTGCATTTTGAAAGAAACAAATATTACTCATACTATAAAAACAGGGAATACTTAAGCATGAGAGTATAACACATTAAACCACTCTGGTTTGGAGGTTGAAGAAAACACGGATAGTTTTGTAATATAAGATAGCAGTTTCAGTAAATGTGTGCCATTAATACTGAAACCACCTTGCATTTTATCCTAATGCTTGCAGATGGAAACAAGACGGGCTTTTATAAATGAAGTTTTGCAAAGGATAATTGATGTCTAATAGATCCTTCAGTGCATGTGGATTTTGTCAAGAACATCATAGTAGCAGATACTATATATTTCTGAAGCTAGTGAGAGAAAAATATCTTACTTTGGTAGATCTAGTTTGGGGTTCATGTTAGGTTCATCTCTTCCTTTACCAGCTGGCCTTTCCTCAGCTTCTTTTTCATTGACAACTTCCAACGTCATTTCAACTTTACCCTTCAGAAAACATGTGGCATGAGGCAAGCGTCTTATTGAAACAGCACTAATTGTACTTGCTTGGTACTTACACAGCAGAGTCTGGGATCAGCTCATTTTGTGCATCTGTCTGTTTTCCATTTCCTTCTCAAAATACACTTATTTCTGCACTATGACAGTGTCACAACACAGTATCAGAGAATGACAAATAGAAAAAAAAAATCATAGTACATAAAATGGTTCTGCTAATTCATTTGTAGTTCTAGTTTTAATCTATACATTGTTTTTTTCTGATTTAGTAAAACAAAACCAGTTCTTCTTTCAGGAGCAAAACAAAAACAATTCTTTTCTTTCAAGAACAACCCAAGGACTGCATCTTTTCCAAATGACTAAGCATCTCATTTTTTATACTGCTGTGGCTGATGGATGTTTCTGAATATTTTTCTTCATTTATTAAATTCTAATAATAAAGTTTAAAGGGAAAAATATTAGAAAGAAGACACAGACACACTTGAACGGCTTAATATTCTAGCAAATGATAAATATGCATTTATGTTCTTCATAGGACAGGTTAAAATGCTTTAGGTCTTCTGATTGCCCTCATAATCACAAAACTAGTCTGGGTTCTCAGTATATAAATTATATTTGCTGTGTACAAAAATGCTTTGGATTTAAACTTCTTTGTTTAGTCTTTAATGCATTTAGGATGTCTCGTGTTTCTCCTCAGCAATAACGTGATAAATGCATTCACACAATAACTCTGTTGGCTGCTTTGGTGAGATAACATGACTCAACCTGGCACCAGAGTCCTTCAAGTTAAACAGAGTTAAAAACAAAATAAACAAATGTAAGTATTAAACTCATACTTTAAAACAAAAAAATTGTTGATGGAGCAAAATTCCTGAACTTGTGCATGGAATGTTCTATTTATTCCTCCTCTGTCTATCCACTGAAAGCTAACACCTAAGTGGGGGACTCTTTACAGTCTTTCTTCAAAATTTGAAAAGCAAGATGAGCATGTTTTAAGTACTTTTTAATGAGGTAATAATCATACCGCTAAAATACGGGAGCCATCCTTTTCAACATAACATGGCCACCATCCTTTCATGGATTTCTGTTCAAAGAGAGAGGCGGTCCTGGGAGCCTTCTGAGAACTGTCTGCCTTGTATTCTGGAATCATGTCTATATTGCACTTCTCTGGAACTTTTGCTGGAATGATTGTTTTATGTAAATCAAGTTCCACAAAGCCTAGGAGATGGGTAAAAAAAACCACTGCATGACACAACCAACCATACAGCATAGTGGTTCAACATCAACCTTTCCTACCTCTAAACATGTTATACAGGAAAAAGACTCAACATACACATTACATTCTTGTTTGTCTAAGGATGTTGTGAGGCAGGGAAGTAGGACACATCAGGCTGTGTTTAAGCCCATCTTGCTGGTGTTGATAAACTGGACTTAGCAAGCTCTACTCCCCTTTTTTTAATGCAAGATCACTTGATTTTTAATAGAGGTTTTTTTCCCCACACACCTAAACAAAAGATAACCAAATACAGCAATGTAATACAAATGTAATTTCTGATAGTTAAATGCATGATTTAGCTAACTTTAATGATGGTTATAAATAATTTGCTAAAGACTTTGGAGCTGTCTTAATACAGGGCAGAGAATCTTCTGCAGAGCAATATCTCTACAAAAAGTAGGGATTAATAATGGTGTGAAGTACAATTAATAATGGTGCTTAACCTAAATTAGAGCCTTGTGTAAATACTCTTACTTAGAATTGAAGTACTCTTGTTTTAAGTAATTTTACTTAAAGAAAGAAGCAAAGTAAGTTTTTTCATGCACATTATCATTTCATGCACTTTGTGATAGGGCTTACCTGAATGAAAGGTATCTTGGTTTACCTGCAAGTAGGCCTTTACTGAGTGAATACTCACTCATTCACTCATGAGCACAAGTAACTCTGTACTGTGTGGGAAAGCAGGAGTGTATTTGCATGCTCAGTGGCTCACTTTGTAAACACAATCCTTATGCAATAATTTAAAATTGTTTATTTTTATCTCTTACTTTGAGACAACAATAATTCTTTTCTTAGAAGTCTTACCCAGATAGTCATCCAAGGAGAACTTGTCATTATCCCATATTTGAATGATGAGTTTGGGTGGTATTCTGAATTCTGTCTTGTCAAGACTCCAAAAATGTTCCTAAAATTTTAAAAAGCAAAACCCAGGCACCTTTTTAAAACTACTTATGAAAATTCAAAGCTCTGGTCTGTTAGTACTTGTGAATTCTGGGGTTGGTGGAAGTACTAAGGATCTAATCTTGCCCTTGCTAAGAGGAGATCCTGTAGGTGCCAGTCTGTTGTTCCTGGCTCAAAGGCAAAATTGAATCTGTTCACAATAGCAGTTTGAGAAAAGTATGCAGAACGGAGCCAGACTGTCTCCTTCAATATGTAGGTACAAAATGATCAGACTAATTACGATCTGTATTCTAAGTATTGAAATCTTTAGAAATACTTACCTTTTTGGAAACTGCACAGAGTTGCTCTGCTGGGAGATAGTCAAAAGGAAAAACAAATCTCCAATTAAAGTTCCCTTCACCATCCAATGATCGGTAGTGAACATCAGTTTTCTGCTTATTTTCTTCATTACCAGGCATCCAACTGAAAAAAGAGAGAGATGTGTCTGGTGTTTGCAGTGGGACTACACTGGTGCTTGTTTGTACTGTAACCATGTCATTAAGTGGTTGCAAACAAGCTGTAAGAGTTGCTCACAGAGGGCTGGAGGGTCTTTCACACCCTTTCTCAGTTCGGTTCCAATTTGGCACTGTAAATAGCAACATCTGAACTGAACTTCTGATCTGCTAAGACCAGTACTGTATCAATCAGTGGTGAGTTGCTGGCAGGGCTTTTTTATTTCTTTTTTAGAAGAAATTGGATCAATAGCCTAGTAGTATATTTCTCTGATTTCTGTTGAATTTTTTACATTAAGACTAGGAAATGTAAAAAGTAAGAATCCAGGTTATGCAGCACCAAAGCTAACTCACTGTCTTTTCAGTTGCTTCCCATCTCAAGAGATGAAGTTCTAGGATCTTTCACTGCACATTAACTGGTCATGCTTTGTCTCATAATACTTCTGTATTTCTCTGAGGTTAGCACTATTTCAGAGGCTGTAGCGTGCATTGACTTGGCTGAACCAAATCATCTTTGGAACCCATGATCTAGGCCTTCCCAGGACATTCTGAACGTCATTCATTTTTAAGAGTTACATGACAAGGTGCTCCTACCCCTTCACGTAAATGTCACTCATTTCTTCCCCTGTGATGCTCTTTTCATCCAGAAGGACATCTTTGGTGTTCCAGACAATCACGCGCAAGATATACCTAAGAGAGAAGATGTTTGGGGAAAGAGAATTGAATTGCCTTTGTCAGGGCTGCCAGATAATGCATAGTATATATGGATACTCACTTCTTGGCTTTTCGGGGAGTGATGTTGAAGGGAGGGCCTGGTGGTCCTAGACTTTTGGGGAAAACATCAACCCACATCTGGAGCTTTCCCTGTAGCAGTGGAGAAGATGGATGAGGGTTGTTTGTTGCATACAGATTTATCATGGTAATTCCATGGAACTGCTTATTGACATGCTTAGTACTAATTTTAGCCACAGAGCACAGCTCACATGTTATCAATGTCAGAACTACAGACTTCAGATAGGAGCAAGCCCAATTCCTATAAGCTTCAAATTAACAATGCCAAGAATTCAGAAGATGGTAGGGATGCTAATTCCTACTGAATTCAGTGCAAGTTAGGTGCCTAAATAGTTCTCATTCTGTAAGTCCAAGTTTCTGTTCTCTCAGAGGTGGTATTAAGTACAGTGTCATACATGTGGCTGATAGTTTGCATCTGATGGCCTACCCAGTGCAGATGATCAGTCCCCTTAAGTAGACTCTGAAGTAAGGCAACCACTGCAGATTTTATATTCTATTTCAAATGCAAGCCCCTTTATTTTGCAGGTAAGTTTTCTGGTTGCTGCAGAAACTTTCTTAAAAAACAACCACTGGTGAGTTAGTAAATGCTAGAGAACAAATGTTAGCCATTGTTCCTCTCTTAACAGAGAGGTCCAATGTAAGACTTTGTGTTTAAACTAGCACCTCTGGACCTTGTAGAGAAATGACAAGTTTGGTCTCATTTGTTGAATTTAGACAGGAACCTCTTGAGCCAGGCTGTCTCCTTTATTGTTGGTGAGGTATTAAACACATATTCCAGTTTATTTCAGTAACAAAGTAATAAATAAATCTTTCCTGATTTCCACTCTGTCAGTGTTTAAGGTGTCATTTGGGGGCCTTAATGGCAAAACGTAACTGCATTTTGTTATGTTTCTAGACTAACCTGCTTTAGTTTCTCAGCCAAGTAATATTAATTTGTAGCCCTCTTGCCCCTGAGTGATACCACTCTGTCGATATAAATGCAGGAATGCTCCATTTCTGCATTCAAGAAACCAGAAGTAAACCGGTTCATAGTACCTGGGAGATGTTGGGCTGGAAGGTGCTGTATAAGGTCCTCGTCTCCACATGTTCAGGTACCAAACCCTGGGTTCTGAGGATATGAAGGGCTAGCCGTTCTTCACCTGGACCAAGATGCTGATGCAAAATTTTGTTAGCTTCTGAAATGAAAGAAATGGAAAAAGTACAGGGGCTCATGAACTAGAATTTGCATTTGAACTTTAAAAAAAATTTAAAACCAGATATTTAAAATTTAGCTGAAAACTGTGCTCAACATTAAAAAAATCAAAGATTTTTTTTCTAATTTTCCATAAATAACTGAGAAGTTTTATACTTGTATCAATATGAATTTAAGACAGAAATATAAAATAAATTAACAAGCTCACCAGCTTCCTCCAAAGTATAGTCTCGTCCCCCGTAGTTAATCTTTCTGCCATTCTCAGAGAGGACAGGAGGAGCATAGCCTTTAAACCTGGCTACATTTTGCAATAACTGAGTTGGTTTTAGTTGATCACGCCAGGTATTCACACCTGAACTTTTAGGAAAGCAACAGAAACACATCCTAAAATTATTCAGCATTCAGGGCATTTACATGTCATGTAACATAAATTTATTAAACTAATTCAGAAAGGGCAGCGCTGTAACTGCCTAGATTGAGGCCACTTCAGTTTGATACAGTGACATAATTTTGTAGCAGCTGAATTACCTTCCAAGACAGAGTACTTTTTTCTTTACATATCAAAATAATTTACGCTAACAGATGTTTTCATATTTATTTCCACGAGTAGGTCAGAAAATTCTATTAAGTGTGTGTTCTCTGAATAGAAATAACACACATTACCATATAAAGAGAATATTAAAATGTTTGACATCATGGTTTTCAGTCAAGGCTCTTCCGAGGACTTTGCAGCTTAACTTGGAATTCAGATGATAGAGTGAGCACAACAAACACCCATGAGAAGCCATAGCATTGTTGTTTAACCATAAAATTAAGATGCAGGAAGCCCAGATTTTTTAGAGACTGGGTACTAGATCTTACAGATAAAATTTTTCAATAGACAAAATGACTTACATGCAATACTGCTGTGGGATGCCACAGTGAGATCCATAACGAGAAAGGAATCTGTTCTCGAGATCAATTATAGTTTCACCCACTTTTTCATCACGAGTCAATGTGTCATAGTCATAGACTGAAATTTTCAGATCCTTTTCTTGAGGCAAGAAGCAGCTGAGTTCATACATTCTAAACATAAAAACGTCCAGTTAACGCTATTGCTCTTTTGAGCAATACTTTTTATTTTTGAACTTAAAAAACCCCACTTTTTACTTTATTTTTGATCAATAACCTTTACAAGATACTAAAAGGATGCTTTCAATGCTGATAAATCTAGCAGTAGTTACCACTCGTGCTCCAATTTCTATTTGTGCTTACTAATAATTCCGTTCGTACTCCTATGGATAGTATATCCTTCCTTTCTGCGCAATGTATTAGTTAGATGTGTTCTGTGCAGCAGCTTGAATTGGGACTGAGAAAGAAATTAGTGTGGCTCTGCCAGCCACTCTGTAAAAAGGATGGTTGTTCAATCCATAGTTTATGATTAGAAATTTTTCATTTTTTTTACCACAATACAAACACAGTTGGAGTCTTAAAAGATATGGTCCAAATGTTTAGCTTCTGTGACTAGAAGGGATTATTCTGTCATCTAGTTGTCCTACACAAAACAGACTGTAGAGTTTTCTCAAATTAATTCTCTGAATTTACTTTCCAGATAAGCAGCCTCATGGTTTCTACTGCTGCTGAATCCATTACCCTTGAGGTAAAATATTCCATGGTTAATTATTCTCTGCATCTTTTTTGTTTGTTTGTTTTATTTCTAGTCTAACTTTTAAACTTTGACTTCCAGAATCATTCTGGAAAAACTTGGTATTTTGAAGGTACTTTTACCTGTAATCAAGTCTCTTTGCTGTCTATTTCTTTGCATAATCTGAACAATTGAAATCCTGTAGCACATCACTGCAAAGTATGCTTTCCAAACTCTTTATGATCCTTCTAGTCCTCCTCTCCTAACTTTCTAATTTATCAAAATCCTTTTCTAACACTGGACACCAAACCAGACCCAGAATTTCATTAGTAATTATAAAGATGATGCAACCTCTCCATTCCTAATTAGTATTTTTCTATTCATATATTTCAAAGATATCTTTAGCCTTTGAAGGAAAGACCAGTGTACTGGGAATATATGTTAAGCTGATTACTCATCGTGTCATCCGAGTAGTTTTCAGAGTTAAAACTTCTTCCATATTCTATAAGCATATTGTTATTCTTGTATGCGTAAGACAGGGCGGTTTTAAATATATGCATTGTTTGACTTTGTACAAATTACCCATGTGATACAGAAAATCTATAGACTAGCCGAACACCTGTGTTGTCCAATGATTTCAAAGGGAAATGCCTTATGCAACTTTACTCACAGTTAACTGTCAGTATATAACTATGAATAGAGCGCTGAATATTTCAAATAATGGTTTATCTTAAAAAATAGGAAAACATTCTAAAATATAATAAATAGAAAATACAAAAAAGTTTGTTACCTGCCAAAAATTGGGTTGAGAGTATTAGGCACATAATTATCTCTGTCTTCAATTACTTTTTTACTTAAGGATATTTTTATATAAGGATCACACTATTTAAAATAAGAAAAAAATATCGTTAAGAAATAGTTATCAAGACTAACTTTATTTAAAATATAGTACAGCAGAGTTAGCTCACAGATATTCCAAAAGCAAAAAGTCTCACCAGCCCATTATTATCCTGGGGTTGAAGCTGCAAAGCTCGAACAATATAAATTCGCACAATACACTCCTGAGGCCCACTGTCTGGTAGCTCACGGAACTGGCGAGGAGGAGCTGGAATAGTAGGATCATCAGGTAGTGCATAGATTTTAAAGGATCCCTAAAAAATAATATAAAGACTCAGTCAAGATAAATGTAGAAAAGTCACTCTGCTAGGTTTGGTTTTTTCTTATTTATCCTACACATACACACTGTTTTATATAGGAATAGCAAAATTATAGCCTGATCCACAGTCACTTAGAAGTCTTTTGTTTTACTTTAGTGGGTTTTGGACAAGACTTACTACAAAGGCAAGGTTATATCCTTAGCTGATTTAAATCAATACAGCTCTTTTGATTTCAACACAATTACTCGGTTTGCTCCAGCTGAGAATATGTAACACATACTTCATATTTGTTTCCCTCTCCAAAAGCATAATTTAATGTTTGGGTTTTTGGTTTGGTTTTTTTTTTTTTTTTTAAACGTTAACATTATTTTAATTTTTAAAAGTTATAGAGTCACGGAAATAGTACAAAATACCTTTTCCAAATTCATTCTAAAAATGTACTTCACTCAAAACATCTGCAGGTGAAAGTTAAGCCCTATTCAAGAGGTTATCAGGGAAGGTTCTGTTCCACAGGTACCAGGGAAGATACTTCTTTTAAATTAACATGCATCACATTTAGTGCGAGCAATGTGTAGCTGTACCTTCCTTGAAAAAGAAGGGCCTGTACCTAAGTAGTTACGACCATCTGTTGCTCCTATTAATGCATGCATCCATATTTAAGCTGAAAAGTTTGCATGTAGACTTACTTAAATGATAACCACTTACATACAAAAGACTGCATCTAGCATTTGGTTGTTGCCCATTATTTGAAATTTACCTTGAATTCCCCAACCACTGATGGATCATCACTGTCCTCAGATTTGCCTCTGTACAGTTTAAATGTATCACAGAAGTCTGTTAAGCTATTAAATTCAGGTACTTTTTCCAATTCACAGTCATACACCTTAAAACAAGAAAATAAAAATGGAAAATGAAAAAACTGCAGTTTAGAAATTATCATAACGTATCAGCTCCACCGTTGTAGCACTGCAAAGCATATTGTATGTTTGATGAAATATCTTAAGGAACCAAAGCATTTGGAACTATTTTTATTTTTACATCGAAGTGGAAGCAAATGCAATGTTTGGAGAACATGCTATCAAGTTCATTTAAGCCTTGTTAAAAACAGCGTAAATAGCATTTCACAAGCTTATCTTTACTTTCTTTGTTATGTGTATTAGATGAGAAATGAAAGTGGTCTGGCTTCAACTTCTAACCAACAGACAGTAAAAGTACTGATCCTCTGTGTTCATACTTTCTCAATGTGTATGTTTATTTAGGATCTGCCCGGTACCCAAAGAAGTCAAGGGTAAAATTCCATTTGACTGAAGATTATATTAAACTCTTAATACATCTCTTAATAAATGTAGTTAAGTAGAAAAGAAGCAAAGATACCTTCTTAAAACCTTCATTTCACCACATGAATTAGTAATGGCCCTTTTGCAGGCAATCATGCACAGTTAAATTTTGAAGAGCATTTAAAAAAACAAAGGGCACAGCTCTGACCAGGTTTTGGGCCTATAAACATTAAGCTATGTTAATTTATTTTATCCTGAGCAATACCTTTAAAGTGTCATATCCTTTTTTAATATACTGTCCACATTTTTCATGTTCTCCTACTGAAGCGTAAAATTTACTCCACCAATCAACAATTTCTTCTTCCTTAAAGAAAAGCAAATAAAAAAGTCTTTTATTGGGAGATAATGCCTCTTTTGTATCATGCTATACAGCAGAAACAATGAACAATTAAGCATACTAAAAGATAGTATACTCTAAAACTTATTATCAGTTTAATAATACTAAATGTTTATCTGAAAGAGAATTAGAATGTAAATATTAAGGCTAAAAAGACAGAATTTCTCTTACCCAGGTTTAAGTATCTAGTCTATAATCCAGCTGCATTGATAGTCAACAGCCAGCCATCTCTAAGCAAGCAGTTAATTACTGGTATCTAGATACCTATCTCAAAGGACTGACTTCTGGAAGTGTGTATATTTCTCTCCTCCATCTTCTGGCAGTGCAGCACAGCCTAGCTGCCTAAGTTCTAGATTATTCAAGTCAGAAGAATTGAATGTACACTTAGCCGGTGCAGTCATTATTCCAGCTGTTAAGGAAAAACACCAGCATACATGGTATTTTCATTACAGGAATTGCATGACTGTAAAAACTACAGCGAACATGTTGAAAACTTTTTCCTGAGGGATAAATAGTTTGCTTTCACCATTCCCATTTATTTCAAAACCGCTGCCATATAATAACACTGGGACAGACCTGTAACTGCTCTGACCATACATCATTCCATTAAAACCAGGGGAGATTGTCTGTCTCATGACAGAATCTTGCAGTTGGGAGTTCTACCTTAATGTTTACCAAATGCAGTTGAAAAGAAACAGCAGTGAGTCTTGCCTTCTTAAAAATAATACTTCAGTGAGCCTCATGAAACCCTAGATGCTAGCAATCTATACATCCCATTAAGACAGTATTTCTGTGGGGTTTTTTAATATTTTTATTTATTTAAGTCTGATAATCACTTTGTTCAACAAAGTGCTATTTTCTGTATTTATCCATAGGGATTGCATAATATAATTATTTGCCCCTGAAAACATACTTCGGTTGGTAATGAATAGTAGTCATTCAGTGTGAATGAAAAGAATGAATAGTATTCATTCACTGTGTAAATTTGGAAAAATCTTTAAGATTGTTTGGATTTAAAGAGAGTCTTAAAATATTACACAGATCATTAAATGTCAGGCTGGTGGTTTTGGTTTTTTTTTTTAATATCTAGGGGTTATTATTTCAGTCTTGCATATTTTTCCTAAATTTACCATTTTACAAGTTGATTGTAGGTTTTATGTCAAACATTTTCAGAGATTACTGTTCTCATCCACATGCTTAAAATGCAATTTAGGAGGCATTATTGATATACTGATTTTCAATTGGAGAGCTCATTTACAAGAAAGCAATGTGAAGATTTTTAAAAGTAGTATACATTACCTTTTCTGTAAGCTGCTCATGAGGATCAATTCATAAAAAAAGAGCAAAATAAAAACAGTGATAAGGGTATGATTTGTAGAATTTTATACAGTTAAATAGGCTTTAAAAGTTTGGGGTTTTGTATATAGTATGTATGTAAAGTAAGTTACTAACACCAATAATTTATAAATACTTTTCAAGAATATTCAGATACCATGTGTGTAACTTTTTTTTTTTTTTTTTTTTTTGTTGCTGCTGCTATCAGTATGTCCTAGATATTAAACTGGAGCATACATATAAAAGTTTTAAAAAGCAAGCTTTCAGGCCGGTAAGACATTATCACCCTGTGCTTTGTTCTTCACATAACAAAGCAAAACTGAGAGAAACTTGGGTTTTCTTATTGCAGTGTTACACTTCGGATTCTATTTATTGATTTCCACAGTAGCATCATTCCCTGCTTTCATCTGTGGTTGCAGAGAGCACTGGATCTGATTCATTTCATATGAAAGAGGTTTTTAAGAGCACTTACAAAACTGAATCTATTCCAGAGATTCTTTTCCAAACAAATTTCGCATACATAAAATTCAAGTGATTTTTTGCCCTTTTCAAATATTTACTCCTTTATAAAACAATTTGCTAATGCTCAACAGCCTTTTCCCTTTTCCTTCTACGATCATTTTTCAATTGTTTACAGGCTGTGGATTTTCAGGAGTCTGGAAAAAAATGTGAAGAATTATAAAGTTCAGTAGCAACCAGTATATGTGTCTATAGATTTATCTATATAAGTGTAATAACAATCTGCACAATCCAAAATGCTTCACCTGTTAAATCACAGATATGTTAATTATGACCCAATAGTCCATTAGAGATAGTCCATCATGCATCCCATTTGGAAGCCATGATTAGCAAGTGTGATTTTTGCTAGTGTTTATAGATCGTATCTTGTGTTCTAATTTAAAGGCATATTCCATAAATTTTTGTGCAAAGCGGAAGAAATATGCAAAACATTTTATGAATACAAGCCAAATGCATCAATAGGTCAGGACATCACTCTGGTATATCATACCCATCTACTCCCATTTCTATGCTGTAAGTAATTATCTTGCTGGGATATTCAGGTCTACTGTATTTTAGTAGTCTTGTCTAACTTCAAATCAGAAATACAGCATAATTTTTTCAGATTTCCATGGGACTGTCAGATTTTCTAAAGGCAATTGGAGTGATTTATTCTCAGAAACCATATCATTAGTGATCTGCAAAACTTAGAGGCAGAAGTCATGAGGTAATTTTGAATACTTTGCCATACTTAAATTTGACTTTGTTTAAACACTAGTTTGTAATGTTGACAACATGAAGGGTAGCTTGCATAATTATGCAATAATAACTTAAACTCCCAATTTAAAGCTTTTTCACAAAGTATACTGTGTAGAACTCTGAACCTTTCATCAAAGCATAATGTTGGAAAAGTTTAAATTAGGGTTTGTGAGTTTGGTTTTTTTTTCCCCTTGATATACCTTCAAATGTCTCTTCAAATAATGCACTTGGTAGCTTTGGGAGGAAGAGGTTAAGGAAAAAAAATAAAATCAAAACCTTAAGACCTTCTTTAAAATTCCCAAACCAAATAATGTGTCTTCAATATTTGGATATTATTGTTGCTAAAACTGGTAAGCAGGATGTGCTCACAGAATGCCAAAACACAGAATAAAATGCCATATGATAAATTTGAGATTTTGGAGTGAAATATTCATGTGGTAAACATCTTGTAACAGTTACGGTCCTTTTTTAATGTACCCAGTGACTTCACTGTATATTGTTATACATGAAGTTTTCAAGACACTAACACTGAACTATTAGCTTTTTTAACTTCTTGAAATCATGGAAAAAAACCCAAGAGATACAGTGGATCCCTAGAGTTAAGAGTTAGAATTTTATTTACTGTAGATTTATTTTATTCTCCAGAAAGTAGACTTCTAAACAAAGTTTAAATATTAATAGTGTGGTTAAATAATTCCTGTTGATTTTGGTGCTTTTAATACATAGATTCCAAATAAGCTGACACACAAAAAAAGTTTTTAATAGTTCATACATATTGTGCACACACAGCGAGACTTTCAGAAGAAGGATACCTTAATATTTGTAACTAATCATACTATACTCATGAGCATCATCTCCTCCAAAATCTCTGTGTGGAATAATTGCCAAGAGAAGTACAGCCTCATGACCACATCACATTAACATTTTTCCCCATCCGACCCCGTTCTGGTCATCTCCATGCATTAGCTCGGTACATACATACATGCACTGTTGTTGGAGAAGCCATTTTGCTGAGTGCTGTTGACATACTGCTTAAACACTGGAAATTGGAATGTAATTGATGAAATTTTGGCATTTTGCGTCCTCAGGGTTTTGTCTGCATATCACTTACATTTTCCACAGTGGTGCTTATTTAAATTTGAATTGTTTTGGATATTCTTTCCTGTCTCCTATAGATGCTATCACTGTATCTAGTGTTGTATTTGGCTCGGGTGATTGCAAACTCTAAAAGAAATTGTGTTTCACCTTATGTAGCATTTAAAATTTTCCCTCTTATAGTTGAAATCAACTACACGAATTCAATCAATTTTGCCAGTGAGTTCGAAGTGCTAAGATTTATTTTTTTAATCTCTTTTCTTAAAATTTTTAAAGGAAATAAAAATTCTCTGTACCAGCTATAAAGCATTTATATTAGAATGGAAGGCCTAATTCAGATAAAAGTTAGAGACTGTTCTAAATTAAAGACAATTCAGATGTATGATGAAAGTAAATACAAGAACATGGCCTATGAGATACTTAAATTAGAGTCTGAATATCATAACATTAAGATACAGAAGAAGTAGTGAAGGAGGAACAATGCAATCAATAACATACTCAAATAGCAGTGAGAGTTTGAAAGTTTAAATTCAGTAGTATTTACTTTGGGACCTCTGTAACAAAATAAAAAATTCTGCATTTTTGAAAAATCAAAGTTTTGGGTTAAGAGCCTGCAAAATTACTATATTAAAGGGCATAACTTTTGTGCTTCCTTTAAAATAACAGGTCATCAGAAATTTATGAAAACACCTTCTAGGTAAGGGGAACATTTTATAGTCCTAAAATAATTGCAGATTTTTCCTTGAAAATGTACTGTCTGGAATTTGTCTTCATTCATGTTTCAACTCAAGAGTAAAATTCTGCAAGCTGAATTATTTTTACCTGGAAAGTAAAATTGTATTGTGGTGGTCCTGAAAGAATCAGAGCAGTAGAGAGATTCACAAAGCACAACAGAAAAGGAGAGAAAAGTGTTAGTGCAGAAAAAATTGTTTCAGTGTTATCAGTTTTGGATGACTTCATGGTAAGAGAGGCAAAGCCACAGCTGTGATAAAATGAATGGCTGAAGGTCTCTGTTACCATGGCTTTGATTCTGTACCCACCAAAGCATGCACCTACTTCTAGCTCCTTTATTTAGAACCACTCAGTCTGTGCAAGATCAGGCTGCTGTAACCATCACCAGTGGACAACTGGGTAATGTTCTATCATATGCTTTCAGTAGCTATTGAACATGTGAATTCATTCTTAAGCTACTGGGTGAACTTTACCAGGCACAAAAAGCCATAGTTTGATGTTTACTATAGGCAAACAGAGGTTAAAACGATTAACATATTTCCTTTGCTTTCCTGTCACAAAGTAACTTTATTCCATCTGGCTTTCCAGAAGGTTGCATGTTTCTGACAATTTTGCTGTCTTGATAGTTTCTCAGAAATCAGAGATCTGAAGAAGAAAGTCAAGCATCAAATTTCAAAGATTACCTGAGCTGCTAGCAGTGGCTGTGTGTCTTCCATTTCAATTACTGTATCCTGGCGAGGTGCAGCAGATAGTAGACTAACTGTAAGCCAAAGATTTTATTAAGGCACTATGGTGTAGGAGAAATATCTTACTGAACATTTTAATCAGATTTGAAATCCAAACAGTTACAGAAGATGTAAAATAATTCATTGGCTGTATGTTTGATCATCTAAAGAAAGCAATTAGTTGCCATTTTTGCTAAAAATACACAACATATTTTTGTGCAGGATACACAAACATTTCTGAAATATATAGAATTAAAAAAAAGAGTAAAACTTGGAAAAAATATAGAGGAAAATGTCAGCATTGTATTCAGCGCATTCTTGCTGGAATACCGGATCATTACTTTGGTACTTAGTGCAGGGGTAATCTGCAGGTAGTTAAATTCCAAGCTGATACTAAAAAGGAACTTCAGGGAACCAGCTTACTAAGTCTGAGAGTGGACTTGCCTTTGCACTAATTAATACTGTGATTAGATTTTTCTTTCAGATCATGTTATCTCCAAATAAGTCCACAACACAAGATGACTATTCATCAGTACAGTACGTAAACACTGAAGATAGGTTATTCTAGCATCTCCTAAGAAAGTAGAACTTTTCACTTTCCAGCTGTCTACCTTTCAGTTGTGGTGCAATGTCTTCTTTAGTAGTGTAGGGGTCACAGCGAAAGCTTTCCAGTAAATCAATAGTACACTGTCCCACGATGGGCTTCCGTCCAAATGGTCTGTGGTCTATTACTTTAATAACAAGAGATGGACTGTATAACTCCTCTTTTGGCAAAAGCTAAAAATGAAAGGTTAGAATTTGTTTATAATGCAAACAGAAGGAAAATGAAGACTAAAGATTTCCCCCCCCTAAATTACAGCTGTTACTTTATTTAATATTGAACTACTATGTTCTATGGCTGTATGGTGAATGAAAATTTCTAACCTTTTATTATGATTCAATACAAGTCAGTAAGAATAATTTTAATTGCCTCAAATCTTGAATTTTCTTGACTCTTGCACAGCTCCCATCCTGGCAGTAGGAAAGTAGCCACAGATCTACACGTAAACTGATGCCTTTTCAAATAAATATATATATGTATATATATACTGCACTGGATTGTGCATATAAAATTGTATAATTTATCAATGACTGTACAGACATGTTTACATGATCTTTATTAGAATTTTCAGGCTCAGTAAATTGCTTATGTTAAGTCAAAAAAGGATGTGCAAGTTTTTCTGTTCATTCTCGCATAACAAATCCTTGACCTTTAAAAGTATGAGATATCAGCGATCTATAGCAAAATCAGTTATATAGTTTTTGGAACGTACAACTTTCATGAAGAGGACAGAAGATGGAAAATTTGGTGTCTTTTTGAGGTTTCTGATCACCACAGATTCCACCATTTCACCCCCACATTCCACAATGAGACTTGGAGACATAACAGGTGCCAGTTGGTAGTTTTTCATGTTCCGCAACCCCCAAGCCAGAATCTGTAAAATAAAATCCAATATAAGAAAAAGTGGGAGAGATATCAGTATGGTTAATATGATACTCAAGAAGTAGGAAAGAAGAAATTAAGTCTTTTCAATAATAAAATGTGACTGGCAAAATATTTCAAGGTTGTTGTTCTAGGAAAGTTAATGGAAAAAATGAAACTCAAAACCACTTAAAAAATCCCCCGTATTTCTCACTATGAAATATTTTTTTCTTGAAGCAAATACACAAACTTACTATTTAGAGGATGAGATGACTGTACTTGTATTCAGTTAGCTTAAGAATAAGCCATACCTCAACAGCAGTGAGTTGAACTACTGGTCTGATCCCTTGAGGTACCATGTAAAGCTTTGGTGCTCTTTGTGATGGAAGAATTGGAAGGTTGGCGCCACCCTATTAAGACACAAACATGAGTGTTAGTTTCTCTCATCTTCCTTACATGAAATACCTTGCAGGTATTAAGACAATTCTTCACATTATGACTCACTGTTAAAAGGATATATAATAAATTATATTATATATACACACAAAAATTATATAGAAAAAATATATACCTTGTCCCTCAGAATAAGTTCTGCAGCAAAAAGAATGTCTCCACTAGCTTTGCCATTATTTGTTACAGGATACCAGAGCAGTTTTGGTGTGATGTCCTCTTCTGGGATTAACTTGACCATAGGAGAACAAACACTTCTTCCAAGGAATTCATCTTTACCCTGCAACCAAAAATAGCAATCATAGCCATTAATGTTATTCTCAATTAATATAAATAAATAATAAAACAATCAGGGTAAAAAGCATTCACCTACCACTTGGTCACTGTCAAAAAGTTCAATAACAACGTTAGGTGGGTTTTGGGCTACTGTTTGTGGGTCCCCATAGATCTCAATTTCATTAAATATGAGAGTTTGGTCCCATGTAGGATTCAGAGTTGAATGAATGACCTCAGTTGTTTTGCTTTGATGGAGGAAAGAAACATGAGCATACGGATCTGAAATACCATACAAAGATTAAAAGCATAGAGTTACAGACAAACAACCCCATCAAGCCATAAGGCACACAAGCACAATGTTTATCAAATATAACATGTTATTTTTCTTCTCTCATTACCAGTTCTATAAGCCATTCTATGTAAAACAAAAGCCCACACATACACATATAAGGCAAATTCCATTTAATTACTAAATAGCTTCCTTTATACAAGTCTTGATTAACAGAGTAATAAATGAAAATGATAAAACATCTTGCAAATCAGAAAGAGAACCTGAAAACTAAAATGAAACACTGGCTATGCTAATCTCCTCTTAAATATTGTCCGTAGAAACTTTTTTTGTTGTCTCCATTGATATACAACTGTACAGCCTCATCAATAATATAAAGAAATAATTCTAGTTCTGGCTAGTTACTGAACAACAAATTCCCCCAGGCTGTATTGCTCAGACCAAGCTTTGGTTTCAAACATGCTTATTTATAGCAACCTCTTCTTGTGAAACAGCTGAATGATTAGAGTGGTCTAGGTCCAGTGTTTGGCAGGTCTTTAAATCATCAAAAGCTCTGTAGAAGGTATCTGATGATGGTCATTAACATTTCCTGTACAAATTGCAATTACTAAGGACTAGAGGCTATTTTAAAGGTTATCTTTAGGTCAGTTTCAACAGCTTCTGGCTAGGTACATGATCAGAATTTTACAAAATTTGGCTAACTCTTCAAACTAGTTTTAGAGGAAAATAAGATGTAGATGTGCTAGTTTATGTGTGACTGCATCTGAGGTACCTATCTTGAATTCTACATAGGCAAATTAGAGGCATTTACTCTTGTTTGTTTGTATTGTTTTTAAGTAAGTGCTGTGTATTGAAGTAAGACCAAATACACACAGGCAGCTGTACATTTCAGAAAACAGCACTAAAATATCTCTAGCTTTGTATCTTCTGTAACAAATTAACAAATGTATTACACTTACTCATCAACTAAAACAGGGAGAAAAAGAAGGATGCAAATGGCGGTTGATGGGCAAGGAAAATTCTAAAGTGTCCGTTTCACCTTTGTCTTTGGCTGAACTTATTTAAAGGAAGTGTAAAGTCATATTCTTACAGAATCTAATTTCAATTTGCTCTCTGACTTCCCAGTGGAATTTTAATTCTAATTAGTGAAAATCAAATACTTGATAACATGAGTAATGAATTAGCCTGACTACGAAGATGCCAAATGGATACAACACTGTTGGAATACCTAAGAGCTGGAAATAAAAGGGCAACAGGTACACTTGTGTCAACAAACAAAAGCCATGCTTATTAGTAAGGCACAGTGTAGTTTTCTACAAGCTCATCTCAGTAATGAATTAACATAAAATACTGAACACTGAGAGGCAGTTGGTGACATAACAGCCATCCAGCTTTCTTCATCCTTGCTTTTGTGCAAGCTTCCTGCAGGACAGCTTAGGAACTGTATGTAGGCTTTGGTTAGAAAGAAAAGCTAAGGCATAGGGAAGGGACTGGTCATGGGAAATTCAGACCTTATTTGAATTCCCATTCCCTCACTGAGACTTCATTGGCAGCAGCAGGTGCTGCGCATTTAGAGCACTTCTTTTTTGGCAGCTTCTGGGGCAGTACTAACCAAATCTGGATCACACGTAATGAAACTGAGAATTCCTTTATGGCGTGGTTTCAGTAGCTGGGACCTACACACAGACCTTAAGGATTTAAGATATTCTATAGCTAAATCAAGTTAGTAGTTCATTGCAGAAGTGGGTTGTCGGTTTTCTGCACCATTAGCAGGATTTTTCCATACCTGAAAAACTGTCTTTGTCTAAAGCCATGAGATTTCTTGCCTGGTAGACGTAACAGCGAAGGTGGTAAGTATATACTCCTGTATCAAATAAACACAGAGTTCAGCTGCATTATACAGGCTTCTTTTCTGTAATGAAGATACTTTGAGTTTATAAAAATGTCTTACACATTTCAACTCAAGCACAAGCACTGTAGTAACATTTCTACTTTTCTTTTCTAGTGACAAGTGTACTAATACCAACAAGTTGGCACCTGAGAACATTTGTTCCAACACAACTTAAAGCAGAAATGAAAAAAACCCTAATGCTATTTGGGCTTTTTTCACCGTATGATAATCTAAAAATCCTCGTATTTAAAAATTCCTGTTTGAAATGGTGCGATAATCTAGCTCTTCCGAAGAGAATAAAGAACTGGGCATTCCTGTGCTTAAGTATTCACTACAGCGGTTGGAGGGACCTGGGAGTTTCACATTTTTGGCTGTTAGCTCTAGAAAATTATTCCAATTACAACTCTGCCTCTTTGGCTAAAAGATTTAAAAAAAAAAAACAAAAAACCACCGCAGGCAAAGTGGAATAGTTTAAAAGGAAGATGTGAGTGCGTCCCAAACCCAGGACCGCATGTGGCTAAGTTACTACAGCTTTTCTTTAGAAGATGTCAGCTCTAACCCTTTCAGTCCTTGGAAAAATCTGAGCCGCTCATAGCCTTAATGAACTGAAATCTCTGAACTCTGGCAGGAAAAGGTACCATTTTCCTCCTATTGTGGTCATTATTTAAAAGAAACCACAATAATCTTTTTCAGAAGGTGAGAGACAAGATTGAAGATTTAGGCACCTATTCTGAGCAGGGAGATCAAGTTCTGCAGAGTCCAAATAAAGCCAAGTATTCTGGTCAGAGATCCTCAAAAAGGATTTTAAGTCTTAGGAGTGGATGGGATTGGCCTCTATTCATATTAACTAACACTGGTGGCTCCCATCTCAGTGTCCCTGCTTTTGTGAATCCCATTACAGTGATTCCAAGGTATTTAAAGCAAATCCAGGTTGGCAAAGTCAGTTTTGTTCACTTTGCCAACTCAACTACACGGTCTTACTGCTTCCTCTGGGTCAGGCATTTGTCTGCCCTTGCATTGAGCTGCTTTAAGTGAGCTAAAACAGCAAAAAATTAACTGTACATACATCTTCTCTGCTGGCTTAGCTCCCTGCATTGTTATGGAGGGACCCTAACGCTAAAAATGCATCATTTAAGACAGCCTGACATTCAGGTGCTGCAATAACTAGCTTTAGAATTCCTGTCCCATACAGGTTTTAAAAATGTCTGTGTGACAGTGGACTGAAATATCAAAATGACTAACTGTAATTTTTCTTTTAGTAGCCTAAATGGGGCCAATCAAGGATCAGATAGTAATTATAACAGAAAGTATATAAACCTAGATGTAAAAACAAAGAATTACAATTCTGTTTGAGACCAGGGAGAAACAGACATGATTTATAAGAAAGGAATTGTTAAAGAACCTACTGTCAAAGTAGCAGGAAACAAGTGGTGTATTGGCACCGAACACCTTTGTAGCTGACTCCTTGGTTTTGTCTGAACTCTTCCCTTCTCCATCATCGACACTAGTGTCTGCTCCCTAAAGTTATATATAGAAAAAAAAGTTACTATGTATTTACAAACATAGAAGGACTCTGTGTGTGAATATATGGGTTTTGGTCTCTTCTCCAGGACGAGGAGAAATTTACTTTCCTGAGTAAATGTACTTTAAAAGATGTTTGCACATGTCCGAAGGTCATTTCTTATTGCCATTGAACCTGTGCAGAAATCGGATCCAGTCATTTCATCTTACTTTCCAGAACATCATATTTCTGGAGATACACTAGCTACCTATCAGCTCTTACTGAAGTAGAGGTTGCAGGTCTTCTGCACTGCGCTGTTGCAGAGAACTGCTCTAAGGCTTTATCCTAGCCATAGCCCAGGAAGTATAGTCAGAAGAGAAACTGAAACAGGAATTTTTAAACTCTGTGGAACCAAATTAA
This sequence comes from Harpia harpyja, assembly GCF_026419915.1. Classification (NCBI taxonomy): domain Eukaryota; kingdom Metazoa; phylum Chordata; class Aves; order Accipitriformes; family Accipitridae; genus Harpia; species Harpia harpyja. The sequence goes on along the minus strand of NC_068949.1, from coordinate 28,278,952 downwards.
GTCGAGAAAGAAAATGCTATCAATGAATCATAGGTCAACATTCGGTGCAAAAAAAGAGAAACAAACCAAGAAAAAAGCACAAACTTTCGTTAATGTTATGCAATCAGACTCGGAATCATTATTTTAGAAAAACAAAGTAGCCTTCTTGCAGTATTTGCTCCAACTTGTATTTTGGTAAATCGAGCTTATCTATGAAGCTGTGTTAACCTGAAAACTCAAGGAATAATTACATTCTGGTGATCTATTTGTGGTGTATGACATTCTGGCTTCTCCAACGCTTTGCTATCCTTTCTTGTGTTTGGTTGTTTATACATGCAAATATTAATCAGGGGCAGCTATTTCAGTGCCTGTTGTTTCTTGTGCTGATGTTAATACTTCTAAATTACGTGCATGAAAAGCTTGAGCTATCTTTTCACTTTACTTACTGAAGGCTCATCTAGTAATTTGGCCTTTTGCTCTAAATCTCACATAAAGTAATAATAAAAATAATTTGAAAAATAAAGTAATAATAAGCACATTATGCAAGAGTCTCTACTCAACTTTAATGGTCCCTTTCAGACTTTAAACAATATAAACTGTATTAGTTCCTCAGTTATATATCAATCTAACAATTCAGGGACTAAAATAGCTGATATAATTGTTTATTTAGTGTAAATTAGCAGATTGAACATTTAAAGACTTTTTTGATACTCTGTCCCTTACCAAAGCACCTTCAAGTTTAAAGATAGCTGCTGCACCATGTGTCTCTGAGGGAGCCATTTTTCGCCTCCATCGTCTTCGACGGAAAGTATCAGAACTGCGTTGTTTCCAGTGAAATTTCCAGCCAATCAAGGAAGCATATTCCCATCCTTCTTGATCCTCATGTGATGATATTCCCTGGAAGACATACATCCTTGTTATCCACAGAGTTGTACAAATGTAATGAAAAAAATCGGCACTTGCTCTGGTAGGCATCATAATCCCCTCATAAACCAAAGCTGGAAACATCTATTTACAAAAAGACAAAGAAAAGGAATATAATGAAAACACACAAGGTTGTTCTAGGTTTTTTTCGTTTGGTATTAAATTTTTTCTTTATTCAGGAAATGAGTAAGCTCATGCGGATTTTTTTTTTTTTAAAAAGAAACTGTTACAATGTGCAAGTCTCTGACTGCATCTCTGTTCTGCTTACCCTTCCTGCTGTTACTGCTTGAGCTGGATCCCTCTTACGTTTCCGTACCAGTCTTCGTCGTCGATGTGTATGGTACATTTTCTCTGCAGGAACCCATGACTTTGGTTTAGTGTCTGGAGGAATAGTAATTCCATATTCCCATCCTAAAACAGAATTGATTAGTTGGTATATTTCCAGAAACACAAGCAAGATACAAAGAAGAAAAGCATGGGAAATAAGAGTTATTGTACCTACGCAGGATGAAGCTTTAGTCACACAAGACTATTTGATATTGCAAACCCTAAATGCCCAATAGCTAGGGGCAACTGATGACATTTTATCATGATGCTATGTTATAATATATATGACAATAAAAAAATCTCTACATTAAAACACATACAATACATTTTAAGTTGTTTTCTTTGCATTCTTCTTTTTTCAGATGTTAGGTGTATTGATACCACATTTTTATACTTCACCACAGGGAAAAATCATCCTTAATTTTAAGTAAGAGTGGAATGTCCTGTGTACTCTTGCAACTCCAGCAGGTTGGCTTTTAAAGGAACACCAACTATTTGAACTCTGATCAAAAAACTTTAAGAATTGGTAAACCTGTTACTGTATTTTGGCTCTACATATTATAATTCATATAATAGTTGTCAGGTATCTAGGACTCAGACTTTTACTTAGATTGATCTGTTATTAAAAAGTTACTGCAGACTCCTACGAGAGGTTCCAGTTCCAGACAGATATCAGTACTCTAAGATAAAATATTTTTTCTACTCAAATAGATATTTATTTAATATAATAATATTTATTTTATAATATAATATTTACATTATTTAAAAGCATTAAGTATTTGAGAGTTTTCAGCTGGTTTAGAACAAATTAAAATTAATGATAGTTTTGCAAAATTCTGGGCTTTCCAGGACCTTCTACAACCTTCCCTTTTGCTTTTATTATTCATTTTGTTTTCGAACCATTAACGTCCTGTAAATACTTTGCTATGAGATTTACTGCTTTTTTCTATTGCTGTAGAATCTGAATTATGGTCTTATGAGATTGTTTATATCACAACTTTCTAAGCTGGTAATAGTTTTAATTTAGTCTAAATAACAAGCATATGAAAGTCAAAGCAACTCCAGGAAAAACGGTGGCTCTATGCACTTAAGATTTTCTAACCTGATCAGGTTAGTAGTACATCTAATCTGAAAAACTCTTGTCTAGCAGTGTCAGATTCTTCACAGAAAGGCTTTGAAGTCTTTTTCATTTCAGAATTGCCTAATAATCAGTTGCATACTGTTAAGATTTCATCCTGATCAGTCTTGCATAGCTCCCTTTCCACACAAATTCAGTGCAGTTATTCTGTTCTCAACGATATAGGAATCCTTCAGACACTTGTGTGCTGTGCGACCAACACAAACAGGTTCCTAATGTCCTTTGGTCCCCAGACCTCCTGGTTCACCTCAACATTGCTTGGTGACTTGTCCCCTGGCTAAAGGCTCCCAGTTAAATTGCCAGGTAGAACCAAACCTGGCTTTGCCACATATTCTTGGTGCGATTACAGAGGCTTCACATCTCAAGTTAAGCTTCTGACTTCTCTAAAAAAACCCAATTACTGCTACTAATCCACGTCTTACAGGCCCAATCCTAATCATTGGACTGCATTAACTGTGGACTTGGGAAAAAAGTTTTGGAAACTTATTTCAAACAAGGATGGGTTCTATTTCCAAGCACACTGTTGATACATAGAGTTTTTCCAACTGGAACCTTCCATGTTAATAGACTGTTGTTTGCATTAGCCTTAATTTTTTTTAATTTGTCAAAGTTTTTGGCTCAAAATTGTCATCTGCTGCTGTTGTTAAGACCAATGTACAGCTATTTAGATTATGTGATTCTCTCTAGTAGGCACTTCTAAATGCATTTATTACATATACTGTTGAAAATACTGGTTCCTTTTGATCCAAGAAAAGGCTCAATGAGAACAGTGAGTTTGATGGAGTAGTGATTAAAATGGAAATAGAAACAGATGCAAACAGTAAACACTTTCTCAACGTCATTTTGTCCGATTCCTTAAGCAACTGTTATCCAAATATTTGCTTGACATTTTTCCACAGGGCAACCACCGTCATGCACAGGACATTGCTACAGTCTTGACATCCATCCTCCTTCAGTATAGACTATGACACATTGTCCTAATAATCAGCAGATAAACAGTAAATCTTACCATGCTCATCCACTGCTCGATTTAAATCAGCTTTCCAAGCATCATCTTCCCACATCCATCCAAGAGGACATGTGAACTCACGTGGCGGTGGAGCTTTTTCTCCATTCTTTTATGTAGGGAAAACATAACAGTTCCGCGCATTAATAGATGAAATACACTGTGTAGCAAATCCTAGAAGTCCTTCTCTTAAACCTTTACTTATCCAGTGAAAAATATAAGTCTCACCACATCTGTGTAACTATCTTCAGCTGCTTTCCATTCCCCTCCAGGATAGCGACTCTCATTTTCATATACTTCATCAGTAAACTCAGTATGACCAGCATCAGCTTCAGTCAACAAACTGCAAGTCCAAAGCAAATATAATAAGAAACCAAAAGTATTTTAGTTAGCTATGGAGAATATATAGAAACAATGTACTGAATGTACTGGAATTCTGGATTGTCCATTTTTGTGAAGTTCTATTTATTAATAGAGTACAGCATAGCCCTCATCTATATGAGGGGCTACTTATTTCCTTAGAATGTCTTCCTAAAGCTGAAGCAACTCCAGTAGTAGTAAGCAATAGGAGGAACATTACTCATGAGTGACTAGCAGGAGTGTTGTAACTGCTGTGTTATTCGGGATCTGCTTTCAGCACTTCCTCTTGGAAAAAGAAAACAATATATTTTTAAGTGTAGGAAAACCCAGACTGCACATAACAGTTACACGCATCTTTAATTTTTGTATATCTAGCTATGCACTAAAATTTGGCAATGATGTACTTAATTCTGTTCCCCTTTATGCTGTTGACAAGGTAAGCAATCAGTTGGCTAATAGTTTTCTAACTTTCAAGCAAAAGAAATGAGAGCATTAAATCAAACACATTCAGAAATCACTGAAGTATGTTCTAAAATGCCATCTGCTGGTCAAATAAAGCCATGCAGATTATGTTCCAATAAAAGCAGATGCAAGGCATAAACATGGTTATGGATTTTAACAGTAGGGGTCTTTTTCATTATCTGAGAAAGTATCTCCATGTCTGTTATTGCTTTTCTTCATGTCAGATTATTCACTGAAATAAAAACTATTCATTGAATATGAAAGTAAATCCATCCATTCATACCTATAAACTGATACAATTTTAAAATGGATCAAATAGTAGCACATATTCTTCCTGGAGAGTTTGTCTATAGCAACAGTCCTGTACTTTTTTGGCCATCAGAACACAAGAATTTAAAATGGGCTGAACCTTTTCTTTTAAGAAAAAAGAAAACAATCTCTTTCTCATGCTGGCTTTTGTTTATGAAACAAATAATTTACCCAGTCTGGTTTAAAGTGTGGCAACACAAATAGCTGAACTGGCACAACTCATGAGTTGAAAACCTCTGACAGAGCAAGACTGAACCTACTAGAGCTGGGGGAGGATTGACACCTCATGAATTTGGTCCAGCAGGGGAGGGATTGTCATACGGCACCACAACCTTAGGCTCTGAAAACAACCCCTGCCCTGAGTCAGTTTGAGAAATAACCTGTGACAGTTGTTTAACAAGGGCAATGGAACGTCTCAACATTTAGTGAAATAAACACAACACAAAAAACCATCCACTGTATGTGAATGACCATGCAAATGCTGTAATGGTGTTGATACAACATGAATTGCAGCTTTATACTGGATGTCAGGGTTAAGTTTATAGCTATGGAAGACCTAGCTATCTAACGGTCTTGTCCAAAACCATCACAGCAGAATCTGAGAACCTTACACAGAAACAAGTGATCCTCACAGTAGATTTCTAGGAAAGGAAAACTATTATTATTACTTTTTTAAAGACGAGGCACCGAGACACAGAAAATACAAGCAATATGCCTGTCATCACAGGGGGACTTCTAAACTGTAAGCTGGTTCCTAGGAAATGGATGCATTCTTTCTGTTGTATGCTTTATTTTACTTTTTAAAAACAGTAATGTTAATTTTAGTGTCATTAACTAGCTTTGACTATTGGCTGGCTTTTGCTGTCCTAGAAATTTCAGCTTAAAATCTCTTTCTTAGCCAAGAAAACAGGGAGGAGCTTTTACGCTACACTCTGAGATTAAACTCTTTTATTCCTGCCTGCATAAAATTAAAAAAATCTGACCTTCTTTCAGGATCAACCATCCATTCTCCTTCCCACTCCCAGCCCTTTGGGGGCAGAAAGTACTCTCTTTTCAGTTTGATTTTTCCTGTGACATCAGAAAACTTGTGGCGACCAACAAGTCCTGAGGTACCCCACTTTCCAAAAAGAAGAGCTTGATTTTCATACTGTTTGAGAAGAAAGAAAAAATGAGTGCTTTAGGAATAATAAAAAGTTTTAGGAGGAAAAAAAAAAAAAGATATTTATGTAACTGTTACAACTGAAACATTCTACTATATAATTCCTTTCTCTGAAGTTAAGTACTCCCTTCCCACATTACTCTGCAATGTCATCATTAATTTCTTTCTTTTGTTTTCTTCTGTGCTGCCTGGTAAACAATGATTCCACTGCTAACCTAAACTATCTTCTCAATTTAATGCCTCTCTACAAATACAGTCAAACTTCCTCCAAATTAAAGCTTTGTTAAATAAAATTCCATTCCATTATTCAAACAAGTTTGTTCTGTTCCCTAGACGCATGATCCTTGCATTCTTTTCCATCTCAAATCTCCTCCTATTTATAATCTCTTATTTTGTATCATGTAAAACTGAATTATAGTCTTATCATGGAAGCTGCTAGGGGCATGATTCCGATGTCAGTCCAGTTTATATAGTATATTTCCCTCTATGCTAATGGGATCATTTGTAGTTTATGATGGTCTTGAGTTTTCTGCTCTTATTCCTGTAAAATTGTTGGATTTTTGTATGAAGAACAAAAAATAAGATATTCAATAGCCTCTTAAACTCTATACTTAAATAATGGCTTTGAACATCTATTGACTATTTTAAGTGACTTACTACAGCACTATTAAATATTTAAGTATAGGTGCAATGGTGACACAAGTCTCTGTAAAAACATCTGGTTTCATTAGCTATTACACGGATATTGGATTATATGCACCATTAGGTGATGGGGCATGTATAAGACACCTGCTGCTCACCATTATCATTCAAAATTTCTATTATGTGCTGTGGGACTATTTCAAGCATTTTTATTCCAAATTTGTTAACTCTTACCATTGAAATGTTATAATACTATAGCCTTTTGTCAGAAAAATCTACTGGTTTTGACCAGTTTTTCCTGTAACAGTAAATTTTCTACTGCTACAAAAGAACTGTTATTAAGCAAAACCACCTGTATCCAAGTATCATTTGTAGAAGTGAAGAAGCAATTAAAATAAAAGGGTTATTCACATGCCAAAACATAATGGTCTAGATCCCAATCTTAATTACACTGATAAAAATCTAAAATAAATGTCTTTGAAATCACTGGAGTTAACCAGATTGTTACCTGATTAACCAGTTTAGAATCTGGTCTGCTGAAGTTCATCTGGTAGGCACAATGGACTTGATCATTAATTGCCTTGAATGGAGTCTACTTGTTTCAGTATAATAAATACTATTCTCCCTTTCTGCCTGGCATGCAAAAAATAAAATTCAAAAGAGCTCAAATTTAATTGAATTCCTAACACTCACGTCCAAGTTTAAAGTAGGAAAGCAATGATGGACATACCAGTTCTGCAAAAACACTGAACGTTCCCTCTGCAAAGCTATTAAACTTCTTTTCAACTGCACTGAGCCCAAGCCAAATGTTAATTCGCAACTCCACAGGCATTTTGACATCTTTCGTCTTGTCCTGTGGGTACTGGCACATGAACAAAAAAAGTTATTCTTTCTTATGTTATGTAGGTATTGTAGCTTTCAGTAAAATATATACAATAACATAGAGATATGAGTAATAATACATGATTTATTGACCTATTCCTGTACTGCATTTCCTCAAAAGCCAGTAATAAATAGTTCAGAAAGGAAACATTCTTTAGATGGTACCTGCCTAGGGCATGTAAAAAACAAACAGTAACAGAAGTATTATCCCTGTTCCTGTATGTTCTCTCCCAAGTTTCATCCAGCAATGGGTTTTTAATTATGACAATAACTTAAAACTTCAATGTTGATGTTAGTGTTTCTTGTTAGGAGACTCTGGAAATGTAGAGGTTAGTCAAAATGGTTCACTAAATGTAGAAGCAATGCATCATAACATGCATAATAAGGGGGCTTGCATAAAAACATGAAGATATAGGCTTGTCTGCATTGAAGCATTAATCAATATAACTACTAGTACATTGACAAACTCTGTAAATGCTATTGTTATACAGTCAGATTGCCTTTTTTCTGGTTAAGTTTATTCCAATTAAAGACAATATAAACTTCAATGGAGGAAGGCATTCCTATTCCAGAGTAAGACTCAATGCAGAGAAACTTTGAATAGGTTTTTGAAACTTCCCTGATTTACACTAATTATTCCCTCTGAAAGTCTCCATTCACATCCAACCCCAAAACACCAAACCCAGTAACACTTTAAAAGTCCTGTCACAATTTTGAGCGCTTTCAGAAAAGCCTCAGTTAGGGGCTGATGCTGGTTCTAACTGGCTTGTGATGAACTTAACTTTACAATTTCTGTGATATTTTGAAGAAACTATAGGCAGTTGGCTTTTAATCTGTCATGAGTTTTGACACCTCATTGTTCATAGTTTGTTTGCATGTTTCATGCTAATGTCAGAAGGCATCACAGTTTAGGGAGTTAATTATTTTTTAAGGGGAAAAAAATAAGTACCTTTAAGAAGATTGTTTGGGTCTTTCCACAATATTTACCAGATGATTCGGGGCTTGTTGTGGAATACAACACTTGGTGTGCAGGAACACGAGCATAAGCCAGTCTTTTCTCCCCTCGGATCATCCATATAATTACATCAGGCATACTGTTTTGTGGCTGTGGATTATTTGTGGAGAAAAGATAGTTAAGAATGGTAACTAATAAAATGTTAAACTAATCTAATGCTTAGATAACAGAAACATAAATCAGGGTTTATGTCAAATGATTTATTACTTAGAATGAATAATTAACATGAATTTATGATAAATAGAGGAAATTGTCTTACTTTGCAAGTAATGCAATATATAGTTCTGAAACAATCACTAAAAATACCATTGAGACTATTGGAAAGCGAGTAAGTTTTATATAAAAAAACAGTTCCTATATATTTTGCAAGTTTTTCTAGAGACATTTTGTATCTCAATTTCTTTATGGCGACTATAGTGACTGATCCCAAATGCTAATGCTTTGGATTGACCTGCTACACATTTAAGTGTTTGTAATGCTTCCACGTTAAGGGTAGATCATCATAAGACTTTTAGCAGAAGAGAGAAACAGCCTACTATCTTTTTGCAGCTTTGTGCACACCTTTGTATGCTAGCTGCAAGTCTGCCAAATTAACTGCTCCTTTTTTTTAAATCAGTAACTTTTCAAAGCAGAAGTGACAAAGAAAAAATAAAACATTTCTACAATGTTGTGAAAACCAATTACGAGATAACCGAGATGAAAACTTAAGATGCTGCTGAAAATTTAAAAAATACAGAAACAAACAGATTTAACTCTGTTAGAAGTTGATTACTATGGCTAACAAGCTGTGGAAGTACAACTTATATCCTGCAGTCCCTGAACCAGCAATGTGACTTGCGATTCTGGAAGAAAGGGAAGGACAAAATACTGTCACTTTAAACAGAATACAGTCTATTCTACAAATCACAGAGTGGTTATTTCCCAACACACATTCTCAGTGAAGACAGCCAACACACTAGAACATTATATTTAAGTAAATCCTAATTACAGAGGGGAACATGATTACTTTCACAGCATCTAAAATTACTATTCTAAGGAGAGTGGATATTGCTTGATTAGCAGTGAACAGTACACCAGTTTGTGTTAGACAGCTATTTCTAAACTAACTGAACCACTGGTATTGTGTAGTACTAACCTCTTCACTCAGTTGCAGTAATTTATCCAACCAATCCTCAATTTCTGTCAGAGTGGCTTTCACATCAGTAGCTTCATTTCTCATCCTTGCTGCTGCTTCTCCAATCTGTTTGAGAGACTTGAGGCGCAGTTTTTCTATTTGAGTGTCAAGGACTGTAATATTAGATTTGCCTTCTATGAGGGGAAATGGTTTACTGAAAAGAGAATATTTATTGTGGTTAATAATCTAAGTGGATTTTATTTAGCCACACACTAAATGTGGACATGCATACAGTGGCAACAGATTGACTGCTATTATTTCCTGTGATTGAAAACCACCAGAATAGTGCTGTAGCATCTATTTCTGCAGAGATTTCCACCTGACAAAGTGTTTACAGTAAGCAAGGGAAATGCTGTCCTTACATAACAAGCACCAACATAGAATAGCTCGAGGTGTGTGCTGTAATGTAATTGCTGCTAACCAAACCAAGCAAAATCAATTTCCCTATATATTCAAATTAGAAAATTATTTTCTCAGAATGTACATCTCAAAGATGAAATCAGTGCCTTCAGACCAAGATTGGGTTCCTCTCCTTCACTGGAAACTGTAAATTCTCAGAAACATATACAAATATGCCTTGTGTCTATGACTAGAGTTATTTAACCTGGCATGAAAACATTGAAGAACTCTAAAAGAAATCCATGACACAGAACTTCAGTCACCAGAGGGCAGAGTAACTATTCAATGGAACCAAGAAATCCTACAGCGTCACAGTAGAGCCCAGGAAAAATGAGCTTTTTTGAGTTGGAGGAGGTTTGAGGAAAAGGCAGCTTTTCAAAGACCAATGATTATACCCCTTCAACAGAGTTCATTAACAGGTCTTTAATATGATGCTTTAAAAAAAAAAAATTTCCAAAGACACTGCCAAGTTTGAAAAGACTGACTCTTCTCTGACCTATTTTTAATGACAAGCCATGCACTTTTAAGGGCTTTGATTCTGCAAAACCTTGATAGTGACTATTGTGCCTTCCACTACAGTTAGTTCTACTAATCTGAATGCAAGTGCTGCCTGCCCTGGGTGCAAGTACTTACACATGAATCAAATGTACCAGATCAGAACTTCCAGAAAGTCACCTCATTTTAGGTTTAAATAGTGCACTGAAAACTCTCTGAAACCCCTAACTCATTTAAACTTCAGCATGGCAAGAAAAATTTTTCCATGAATTCAACACAGGGAATTGTGTCTTTCACACAGGTTTCATGAGTCTGCTGAAAAAAAAAGCCATAAAGAGCACTGTATCCTATGAACAACAGGAAGCCCATTTGGTTGATACATCTAGCTGCTATTGCTCCATAACTGTTGAGTGATAAGATACTTTATAAAATAATGGACTGAATTAGTAACAGTGCAGATGTGTGTCAGGAAGATGGGTTGACATAACTGATATAAAACCTGAAGTTCCTATATTCACTAGATGGCTCCGTGTGGCAATAGTTCGCTCTTCACGTTTTGCTTTCCTGAAGTACGTCAGTTCTTTCTCTCTGCTTTTTTGCAGGTCATAGCAGGTATTCTATGAAGTTACTGGTCTATATTTTGACATAAGCTTTCTATCATATAATTCTTTGCTAGTATATACTGATCTCCACTGTTTGCTTTTTCCTCTGTTCACTTTTACATTGGCTCTAAAGCTTCATGAATTTGTTCTCTAGTTTCATGTTCTCTGTTATTTCCTCTAATGGATAATAACTGTTCTTTCATTTTCCCTTTCCTTTTCCTGTGCTTCATCACCCACTTGTTCAATGTTTTTTAAGTGTCTCTCCCCACCTCAATATCTCCCTCTGTTAATGTCTATTTCTCATACAATTCCTTCCTCTCTATTTAGAATTTATTCTCCTTCAAACCCCTAACTGCTGACTCTTACTGCCTTCTCTGAACACTCCCATACACAACAGACATGTTGACTAAAGGCTTATTCAAAAAAATAATCTTTATGGCCCTTAAGCTCTAAATAGCTTTTTAAATTTTTATTCTAGGCTCACCAGTAAATCACAGAATTTCCTCCCTCTTCAGTTTCAGAAATAACATTGAAACATGGGTAAAAAAAAGGTACATGAGGAATTCTAAAGAAGGCAAGATGGTATAAAGGCAGCAGAGATCCACAATTTCACATTTTCAGAACAGTCCTGCCTTAAATTTTTTTTCAAGAGATGCTGTTTTATTACTGTCAGTGACTAAGATAAAGGAGAATTACAAAACTAGATGGATGACTTCACTGGCAACGTCCATGCTTTTTATTACTTTCAAAGACTTTTAGAATTCCAGTTCTCAGGTCATTTCATAGGGGTAATCAGTTTTATGGTCCTTAGAATTTGTTTTGTGACTTAGTAAAGGCAATAGCAAAGATTCTGGGCAGGCCTAGAACGATAACATAAGAAATAAAAAGGTACTTTTACCTTATATCTTCTGTAAGTTCATCAATCAGCTTCAACCACATCTCAGCTAATAGGTTTTCAGAAATTTTAGCCTGCATTCCTGATTTTAAGGTGGCTAAGTTGGATTGCTGAGGAATTGAAAAGAAAAGGATTTGCATTTATAAACTTCCATTGTGTCTTATGGTCAATGAATTTCAAGACTTTAATCTTACTTATTTGTATGTATAAAGCCCAAATCAAAAAAGACTCAGATGTTCAAACTTGATTCATATTTAACAGGTCTACTCCTATGTTCTTTCTCACTGTATTTAACAATACATGATATTGCACCTAACTTCCAAAACAAGTAACAGTTCTACAGACTTAACATGCCCCTAACCAACAACGAGGACTCTTCTTGCCTGGAGTGTGTTGGGCCTTGCGAGAATACAGACCTATGATTAGCAGTGCCATTTGTTATACTGAGCTACGTTTAATTTTGAATAGGAAAAAAGGAGGGAAAAGTGTCGGAAAACTGTTCCATAATCTGCTCAAAATGTCACTTTTTGATTACATCTCTAAATGAAAAAAAGTAAAAATGAAAAGCACATCAGCAAAAGAAAGATCTTAAGTCTCTTACCAGTCGTTCAGCCATGTTTAGGATTACATTCACAGAGTCTAATCTATGGCTTATGTCCTCCCAAAAGGAAGTCAGCGTTACAACTGGCTTTGTGTTTGCCCATGGCAAGTAGTAATAATAATTACCTGATGTGAAACATTTGTACGTTAGAGTTAGAATTCATGGCAGGAATACATACTGTACACTGCACAAGCTGGTACATTTATTTCATTTATGTACTACAATTCATAAGAACATACAAGCTAGTCCAAACTTATCAAAAGATTTGTATTTTTCAGCCACTGTAGGATCTGTTGGATGGTAAACTTTTACTTCAAATTGTTTCAAAATCCAGGGGATTTTTTTCAATAAATTATCTGTTAACATGTTCACTATTATTTCCCATAACTTACCGATGTAGATAGCACATTAATATAAGTATACCTCTGAAATAAAATATTCAAATAATTATTTTCCAGAGTAAATCTGATTATTTAATACACAGAAAAAAAAGAAATCCTACTGTTTGCAGTTAATAAAAAAAGTCATAGCCAAAATATATTTTCCTGTGATCTAGCTAGGTTGTTTTCTTCTAGGCTGCCAGACACCTAGTTTAAAAACAAGTTTTTATTTTATTCTAAATCAGAATGTTCAAAGGGTATTTTCCCTATTTAATCCCTAGTTTTTACATACCTGTAAAATAACGTGATATTTTTCTTGCCAGTTTTCCTCTGCACATCTAGTACACAGTCAAAAGATTTCACTGAATTCTGTGAAAATTTCTTTAATAACCTCAGTAGGCTTTGCAGCATGTATTACATAAACGTAATTCAATCTTAAAAGCTGTGAAGAGCCACACGTTCTTTTCTGTCACATTTTCAATAAGTTTTTAGTGCAGTTAGAGCTGTCATTCTAAAGCTATAAAATAGCACCTCAAAAAGAGCATTTTACATTATTTTATCTGCATACCAGCAGCATCCTTACCATCAAAAACAGCACGACTGTACTGAGTTGTTGATGCCAAAGGTTTACAGGTGGTATCAAACTTGTTGCCATAGTTACCAATGCTAACTTCAAACTGGATAGGCTCACCAGTGTCTTGCAGCATGGTAGCAGAATGAAAAACAGCAGCCAAGCAGAACTTGCGTCTGCGCTGGTATTTCTACAACAAGAACATTTTTAGTTGTATTTCAATATTTGTAAAACAGGATCCACAATTACAGAAAACAATAGCAATTTCTTAACAGAAATAATAATTTTAATACTTTTACTACTTTCTGAGAAGCAACCAAAAGATATAATAATAATACTACATATAATGTGTATAATAAGTTACTGTATTTGAGATTATAAAAATGTTTCAAATTAACATTTCATGCTACAAGGGTATGACATTTTTGTAGCCACACCATCAATAACCACCTCTCAATTCTGAGATTCAACTCAATTGTTTCAATTTTAGTAAGTTAGATCATTCTCCAAAAATAACCAGCCAAGGCACATCTCCATTACCAACACTGACAATAAAACAAGTATTTACCTCAACAACCAGTAAATCATCATTAGGAATCGTCTCTAACTTTTTATTAACAGGTTTGCTGTCAAGTATTGTAGATAGTTCAACCAGAATTCTCCCTCTATAAGCAACTCCTTCTCCCTGTAACATAATCACACATTGAATCCAATTTTATATATTTCTCCTAAAGTAGCGTACTCTTTCTTTAGGTGTACATGCTTGTGGCTTCACTGAAGTGTTCTTAAAAATTCTGCAGAGGCATGGATGTACATATTTGAACAAATGAAATAAAGCAGTTTGCTTCAATTAATGCTAGAAGTAAAAAGTATATATTTATGAAAACAAGGAAATAAGAAATACAAATGCATGCAGAGGTGTAGATAGTGAAAATCATCAAAACCCCTGCTGCTCCTTCAAAAACACCTTTAAAACGAAAACAGATAAGAATGGAAAATACTATCATACTTCCTTATCAATCATAAATATAAAATACTATTCAAAAAGAAACACCAAAAGGAGTGTGATGTGAAATAAACAAAAAAACCATTAAAATTAATTCATTCCTTGATTAAAAACAATTGGGGTTAATCCTTTTATTAAAACCAATGAATAAAGAAACTGACCTTTCCAAAGTTTAATTCATCGTATGGGTCTGGAAATCCAGTGTATTCTCTTGGACTTCCGTAAAAGTTTAGGTAACAAGGCCCAAATGTTGGTAAAAAGCCAACTTCAGTTTCTCCAGTGTTTACTAACAGAAAATATTATCATTATATCTTTGTTAATTATCATTCAGAGCCACAAAAACAATTAACATTACTATCAAACCCAGTAGAACAAATGTTAGATATTAGTTCAGTATTAGTTATTAGTAAAGTAAGAACACTTTATTCTCTGGTTATAGTATATGAATTTAAAGTAATTACACCAGTGACTGTACTTGTTCCTAACCTCCTTCTTCATTGTACAATACTTACTAGATACTACTTCATGCAGAAAAAAACCCCACAGAATAAACAGAACTTCTGCCCCACCCCAAATATCAGGTTTTCGTTTATGTGGAAGAATAATACACTCTTATGTTCACAGAAAACATTATTTTCTAGAAATAAATGAAACTGAGTAAAACAACATTTGCAATCATTTAAATGCATAGGCCATTGTTCTAGCTAAACAGCTACAAAAATGTTGCACACCGTAGCAGAAAAAAACCTACTGTTTACCATAGTTAATCCTACTGTTCTAATTTTTAGTATAATTTTTCTGTGGTTATGCTTCAGGGTAGAACACAGACTACTGCAAACTCTAATCATAACTGTTACAATGCATTGTTTCTCACAAACTCCCTTTTCAGTAACCTAAAATTCATACAAGACTGAAAGTCTGCAAACTCCATTAATTCTAATGACAATAAACTCTAATTTGTATACTATTCTTATTCCATGACTAACAAACTAAAATTTCCCAATGTCTTAATCTAGCTAAAAAAAAAAATTAATAAGGATTTAGATGTTTTTGTCAGTTTTAATAGCTAAGCTAGGAAACTGCACACCAAAGCTATTGTTTATTTTCAGATATTTGAGATATCTAAGAACTTGAAAAGGTATTTCCATTGCTAATGCTTACTGTCATAACTTTGTATTTTGAACAGTGTTCTGTTTTTTAGCAAAAAATATATAGAGAGAAGACTTAGTTGTATTACTAACTGTTATCTTTTGGGTTTGCATTCATGCCTTGCAAATTAGATGAATGAGATTCTAAAAAGCTCTTTTTAGAGCCAAATAAAATCTATACTTAAGGGAGTTAATTGTTCTTTCAGTAGCAATCAAACACATGCTAAGGCTATTGATTGATAAATTTGATGAGTAGTGCAAAGAGAATTAGAACAAGATAAGCAACACATGCAGAAAAATACTGCATAGTTTTGAGTGAACAGGAAGATTCTATATTCTTTTTCTTCTTGTACCCTAGCTTTTGTCTTTGAACAAATGATCCTGGTATAAAAAAAGAGGAGAATCTGGTTCTAAACCTTGCAACAGATATCACTTAGAGTGATCTGCAGCACAAAGAAGGATGCATTTATCACAGGAAAGGATGGCTGAGATAAGAAAGTGAAAATAAAGGGTTATGCCTTGTATGACTTTGCCAGTGTGACTACTGAGTGACACAAATGAATAATAAAAATGAATGTTATGTCTTGATGTGATTTCCTGTCAACACAAAGTAACATAAAATCTGCAAAATACAAAATAAAGATTTGCGGTTCTCTATTTTGCATTTGGATACTTTCACATCCTTACATCTCAATCAGAAACAGATCAAAATTTGAATGAAGAAGAATTCAGACTCTTGTTGGAATACTGTCCAATTTTTTAAAAAATTCTAACACTGAACTGCGTACATCAGATCTCAATATGACTAAATTTAAGGTACAGATCTGTGTTGAATTAATACATTCACTACTTACTGATGCTAATAAATTGAACAGAATATAAATTTTACAACAACCAAACCAAACCAACATCCCCCCCTCCCCCAACCTGGAATAAAAAGAATATTTTGTATTTGTTTACATTTAAAATACAATTGTTTACATTTAGAAGGCTGATATCATGTATTACAGAAAGTCATTCCAAAAAATTATTTCAGCCTTTGACTTAATATTACTTTATTAAGAAAGAAAGATAGTAAATGAAGTATTTGTGTGGATGAATGTTTGTTACCTTTCAACTGCACTCCAGTTGTATTTATTTCTCACTATATATTTACCACAAAGTCTTTCAAAACTGGCTGTCAACTTAGGCAGTTATGTAAAAAGCCATCTCTCCAGGTTTTAACAGAATCAGATTTCATTTTTCAGACTTTATTTATATAACTAGCTAAGCATAAGCAAAACAGCCACTAATTATTTTAGGCAGTTATTTACTTCTGCAGGGCTCTCCAGCTGCAAATATAGTTCTGATCTCAGCTAAATTAAAAATTGCAAGCCATTGTTAGACTAAGCGCTTTATACTTGAAGCAACTGCATGCTCAACTCTAAAACACAGCTTGAAGCACCAGCCAAACAGAAATAGTCAAACAAGTTCCAGTGCCAAAACTGTTTTATACAGTTAGTTATGTTTGATGCTCTTTAATCATAACGGTGAAGTCTTTTAGACAAGTAATTATTAAAAAATATTTTTTAAGATGATGGATTTTCTTAGGCAATACTTCTCAGTTTGGGCAATGGAAAGCAAAATCAGTAACAGATGAAGATATAAACCTTCATATGATGAAGCCCCTGTTCCTGAAGATGAAAATTCTATATTATGAAAAGAGAAGAAGTTACATGACAAGTGACAACAGCATTTTAAAAACAAATACATCACAAAGCAATCTGCTATTAAAATAAAGTTGAAAGCCTGAGAAAAAACGAAGTTCATGTGGGCTAGAATTTTGCTTCCTGATTAAAATATGAAGGTATTACTCTTCCTGTATAAATTCCAAAGAAAAAAAAAAGCATGTAGCTGGCAAAATATATTGTTTTGATGCTTCTCTTTCAGCTTTGTATAGCTCTCCTCCCCACAAAATAAAATTTTATTTTTAATATTACTTACAAATCTTAAGAACATTTAAGAAAACCACTACATTTCAGGGCCCATTAAGATATCTTCATTTACTGAAGAGGGTAGACTAGTTCAGTTTCCCAATCCTTTAGAAACCAGAACAGGCTTCAGGCATGGCGTTGACCTCAAGGGAAGATAATCTGTGATTTTACATGGAAATGGCTATTCCAGTGTCAGTACCTCAGTAGACAGTGAATACAAATAAGATTTTCTCAGTTACTAAGTGCCTGGGTTTGAAGTGTAAATGAGCTGTGACTCAGCAGCAGTTCAAGTTAAACACTTAGGTGGATTGTACAAGCTGATCTCTCCAGAACTGAATTTTCCCCAACAGCCCAACCCTTCTGCCTTTGATTTCCCATTGCCTTTTTCTGTAACCCTTTCTTTTGCCTCTGGTTTTGCGTAGAATATATGAAAAGAATGTTTGCACAAAGTCTTACTTCAACAGCAGTACTTCTAAGAGGACTGGGTTATAAGCTTGAAGTTACTGGCTGAAAATACAGTTCCATCCAATAAGATAAATACTTGACTCAAGTACTACAGGATTGGAGCCACTAATTTTGTTTTTAAACTCCTGACATAGCTACCAACTTAAGGACAAACTGGTCTGTCTCAGACAAGTACATATCATATAGATTTCATAAACACAACAGAAAAAATAGTAATTTAGATTCTTATTGTGGCAATGGTAGAAATGGTTTTGAGCCAGGTCCTTCAACCTAGTGTAGATAGTCAGATAAATAAACGTTAAGCCTGTTTAGCCAAGAACTTTACAATTCTGTATGGACAACTAATATACCACAGTATGTTTACTATATTAAAAAGCTAAAACGTTTTTTTCTAGCAAATTAACATAGAATCCTTGTCATGGAGCTGGCTCAATTGTATGAAAGATCTTGTTATAACAAGGAGATTATAGATATAGATCACAAAGAAATAACCAATAACCATAATATTATATTAGAACATAAATGTAACAGGTTTTTTTTTAATATTTCCCAAAATCTTGGCACAAAAAATGTTTCTTATAATATTTTAAAGAAGAGTTTTATTACAAAGGTATTGTCCAATGGGGACAACATGTTAGGAACTTCATATCCTGCCTAACTAAATTTGTTTTCTTGCAGTTAATCAGTTTTGGTTTTAGTTTTTATGAAATTACATATCCAGTCACCTATACTGATCGAAGCACGTAAGTTAATTGTCTGCGACCATAGCACTGCAATTAAAATCTTCATTCACTGAAGCTACTAAAATATGGGTTACTAAGTAGTAATCTGGAGCACTCATGCAATGAGATGCAGTGCCCATTTCTAGTAAGCTACTGATCAGAGCAAAGACTGATCCAAGTTCCCCCAGCATCTGAAAGCAGCCTAGTACCGTAAAGGAAATGAGCAAGTGGTTCTAGACAGCTCCTGTGGGCTAACTGCTCAGGAACATTCCCCAGCTTTTAGGTTCTCTTTCCAGAGAAAGAACAGACATGCTTATAAGGTGGCAAAAGAAGTCTTGTCTACTAGTGCCCAATGAAGTAGCGATTCTGAAACAGTGACTCTGGATTGTTTTTAAATTAAACGTCTTACTAAGTATCTTAGTAAATTTGCATATCTTACTCATGATAGATTGTGATATCACATAGTTTTCTCAATTTGGGAAAGCACTCACAAATGTAATTACTTCATTAACTTTATATATATAACAGAACACTGAATTTTGAATTAGTTACTGCTATTTCCATGATGATGTGGTTTAAACATTAAAATTTTAAAACTTTACTTTGAAAAGTCCCACAGTGTGTTTTCTAGGAGCGTTGTTTTGAAAAACTCCAGGAACAGATAATCTTGTTGCCACAGAATTGAGGAACTATAGGAAAATGTGCTTTCTTAGAACACTTACTTTGCTATTCCTCACAACACAAGAGAAGATAGTAAGTTACATACTGCTCAATCAATTACCTTCAACTTCTCCTCCAGAAGAAGCAATTTTTGAGAGACTTAAATATGTTGTTCCTACTACATCATTTTTTGTGAGACGATCCCTACAAAAAGAAAAGAAGAAAGATTTTATTTAAATATAATGCTGGTCATCCTGTAGAGAAGCAAGCTACCAGTGACTAAATGCACTCCAAGATGGTGTACACACATTTTATATCACCTGGAATGCTTTAATATTACTAACACAGATGGTAATGGCTACTTACAAAAGTGGGCTGTATCATGAAGAAGTCACCTGACTTTTACAGTATCACTTAAATAGCAATAATGCTCACTGCACAAAATTAACAATACTCCCATGTTACACTAATCAGGTCTCTTGTAAAGAAACCATAAAGGAAGATACTTAAACACTTGCCTAAATACTCTCATAAACTGTAAAAATACCTGACATCTATAGAACCAGACTTTTCTTCACTTAATATAATTTACCTTTTTACCTTTCTTCCCTTAATATAATTTACCTTGTCTAGTACTTTGATTAAGTCGTAACTCACCAGTCAACAACTGCAAGTTTTATTCTCTCACACATCGAGGGAAACTGAAAAAAAAAAAAAAGCAATTAAAATAGAATAACCCATTACTTATTTCACCTCTGTAACATTAATGCCCTGAGTTCCAAAAGGATGACTGTTTTCTACAGAAACAAGAAAAAAACTGACCTTGATTTGAAGATAAATAATTTGATTCCACTCTGGATTAGCATTTTTCTCAATTATATGTGTGCAAGCCTGCAAAAAATGAAATCAACTATACAGCACATCAAAAATACAACAGACGAAAAAGCATATACTAGCTATGATTTAGGATAAATCACATTCTGTTTGGTAAGATGAGGGGTAGTAGTTGATGATGAATCCCAAGTGCTTTATGCTGTGATGAGCCATTAGTTTTCAATTGGTAAATATTGTTAAACTGATCTGCATGTGCAACATTAATGACTATTGGAGGGAAAAGAAAATTTTGAAACGGTGTTTAAACCCGAGACTGGAGTTACTCTACAAGAAAGAAGCTTGTTATTTCCACTAGCTACAATTTAATGTGCTTTCACACTAGTACTGATGTCTTTTATCACAGCAGAGAAATGAGACTAAGGAATGACTCAATTTCAGCTTGCTTTATGCAGATTTTAGAGTAGATAAAGGGAGAGCCTATATGATTTGCTAGTCATGTCTGCTGGAGATCCTGTACATTACTGGGTGTGGCAACCTGACTATATAACATAATAAAGGACTGACGTTTTTCTTCTTAAAGAAAAAAAAAGATTGGCTAGCAATGAATATAGGTTGTGCAATTGTGCTTCAACTCAAATTTGGTATTCTAAGGAACACATTAGTAATAAAATGTACAATGCTGTCAACCTGTCCAGAAAAATCTGCACCATCAGTTACAAAAACAATCAGGAACAACCAGTAGGCAAGGAATCTGGCATCCATCAGTTCCTAGCAGTCATGCATTCCTTTTATTAGTCATCAGATTTACACCCATTCTAATGTACCTTGTAGTTTGTCTTCATTTTATGAAGTGAACTTTAGGGCTAATGCTTTTTTATTTCCATAATTTCAGTAAACATAAAAATTTATATTGGCATACAAAATCTGTTCTCAGGACTATGATTAGAATGCAAAGATTCAGATATTTACTAAATTACCTTTTTCCCAGCAAAAGAAACTTCTACAAATGGATCTACCAGGTTTTTCTTGTCTGCTTCTCCTCCAAATATTTCCTTGACAGTCTGTGCAAAAGCATCATCCACTGGAGAGGTGTCAAAGAAGAAATTAAGGTTTATGCTTTTTTATTATTATTTTATTTATTTTTTCAGCCTAAATAATACATTGTCCATAGCAATCCCACCAAAATCAACCAGCTTACAGATCTAGGTAGGGTGAAGTTTAATCTGATAAACAAAATTCTGAACAGTGTTGCTGGTAAAAATGGAGAATTTAGTCTTAGGAGCAGTTTCAAGAATATAAATTTTTGAAATATCATAAGGACTGTTGATGTGCTCCTGAATTTAGAGGCACACTGGTGTTTGAAAAACATTGTGCATGTACCCATAGACATTGTCATTTGTTGTCACAGATATAGGTAAGAAATTATGCTAAGAAGGGATAAAAGCCACCTATGTTCTATCAGAAAACACGTATGGCATATAATGAGAGAAATAGCCTTTGTCTCAGCAATATAGGGTTGACACAAGTAAAATCTCACTAAACAAATTAAGGTCAAACTGCTTACAAGCTCCCCTGCCCTCCAAGGCTGTTTATTTAAGCTTATGGTGCACAATTTACAGCCCACAAACTGCATGCAGCTTTCTGGGATACAGCCAATTCCTAGTTACTTATTTCCTATGGCCACTCAGGAGCAGGTTGCTAGCAATACAGACTGCCTTGGCCATCACAGCAGCTGCTGACTGATTTCAGCAGTCCTGTGGCCTTTCCCGCATTGCAAAACAGCTGCAGCTATGAGCACCTATGAAGAAGAATTAACAGATTGCTGGAAAGAGGGAGGTGCAGGGGGCCATCAGCAGTATTACTTATCTTCTAGGATCTAAATGGCCTTGGAAAAGAGGGCTGCAGGGAACCAGCTTTCTGAGAACCTCTTGAAAGTGGTCAGGGATTGGGATCCAACAGGAAGTTGACACATGCACTGTATACTTGAGCTAGACATGCACAGAACATCCAGTTTACCTGCAGATCAACTGTACTTGAATGTTACGTACTTGCATGTAACTTCTGCAACTGGAGAATGGCTAATGAAGATGACCCTTTCCCACTAGCAGAAGCTGTGTGGCCCACTCAGCAACAGATGAGCATTACTAATCTAATGGGTAACACATTAAATTATGCATTACAAGAATTAAATAGACTTACTGAGCATTACCAAAGGACTTGAAATGGGCTACTTAAGCCATCACAGAATTATTGGCTCAAGTAACAATGTAGAACATTCAAGATGTTTTATGTTCAAGGAATGTTTCTGAACAGCTAACACAAATATTTCTGATAGTAATCAAATACACTGATGGACAAGTAGTAAGAAGATATGTACTTTGAGGAATGTCCTCAGCTCTGTAGATTTTGAGAAGGAAAGTGACCCATCGAAGTGCAATTCCAGCAGGTAATAACAGATTGCTCTCCACATCATCGCTTTCATTATCTCTTTCCCTTTTTTCAACCTGTTGGGAGATACAGTGGTACATAGTATCTGGTACATAAGAAAGACAGAGTAATGTACAGAATTAAGGTGATTAGTTAAACCGGTGCCCACAATACTCTTCAGATAGAAGACTGTTGTCAGTTTCATTATAAAGAATGAGATTTTATCAAATTATCAAGCCACAAAAATTAATTCTACCTAAACTATTTTATTTACATTTTTATCTCTAAAGTACTCAATTGCAGGAGCCCATTATAATCACACTTTTAACATCATCATCATCAGATGATGATGATTTTGGCACTTGTACAATGCCAACTTCATGCAATTTTCATACTCCTCTCAAGATGAATATTGTTGTAAGGTATCTTACTGCAATTAGAAAATGCATACAACTCTGATATAATTTACCAGAACTTACTGCTTCCTCCTTTAAAAACAAATACGAAATAACAAATTTCACCACGAATAACTAGACATATCCTTGTGATTTCAAGAATCATGAGGATAGCAGAAAGGAAGAGTTAACATGGAAAAAGATCTTCCATGGTTCTGGGGACCATATTATGTTTAACTAAGGAGTAGCAGTATGCAAAAAATCTCAGGCAGGAAGAACAGCAGAACTTAAACTAGCAACAATGGTCAAGTAAGAAAAATGCCACACAGAAAAGAGAGCCTGTTTTTACCTTGACAGAACAGCAGACAGTTAAGGATTGGACTGTTAAAACTGCCTACTGCTTTCATATGCATCAAATTACTTATGCCTAACTTGTAATTATTGATAGGTCTGATTTTCACCTGGCAAATATTTGGAGCTTTCTGGTACTCAGGTTTCTCTATGGGCTTGTCTGCATTACATAGTAGTGAAGACATTCCTGACTTAGTCCTGGAACTGGTATCAATATGTTGTTCAGCCTGATTAGCTATGCTAAGGAGAATTAGATATTAGCTTGCATGCAACACCAGGCTAATACATCTCCACTTTTTCCAGGATGTGAAGAAGTATCTACAAATGGTAGATCAACGCACCCAGAGCTGGTCCAGAGGTTGCTTAATTGGACAGGATAACAAAATAAGCTTTGAGTTACCCACCTACTACTGGATGCCCTCAAAACAACTTGTAAATCTTGTCTTACTTTTAAATACTGCTCACAGAGTGAATTATACGGTATTAAAAATTTTTCGGGGAGACATGAATAAATATCCGTGGGGTGGAGAGGGGAAGAAAAACATTTAAATGAAACTTACTGGTGGCTCATCTCCAGTTCCCAGGACAAACATGCTGACTTTCATATAGCCTTTAGTTCCTGAATTTGTATCTTCAGGATCACTCAGCAAAAGCCATTTTCTCATGACTGCATGGCCTAAAATAAAACAAACACCACCACGCACCCCCAGTAATAACCATTACAAAATGGCACAAATCATAAAATCAAAGTCAACTGTTCCAAAATCATACTTTATCCTAAAGCTTATTATTTTAAAAATTTATTCTGTCCTAGACAGGTCTCAGTAGTGCCATTCAAAACAAGAAATCTAGTGGTGTTTAAATGTTGTGGCATACTAATTCAGGGACATACTTATCAAATATTTTTGCATTATTTTTCACATTTTAGGTCTTTGATACCAAAACTAATATCCAAATTTTAGGTGCTTGTACTTCATCTTGAAACCACTAAAAAGAATTATATATTGTTGGATTTTTTAAAGTTAAAGCAGAAATCTCAAATAACTTTCCATTAACTTTCTTCTTTTACTTTAGAAATTTAATGAAATGTGTCAAGTTTCAAGCTAGGAAAGAAGCTCTGAAGTAACTGTTACTTACCAGGCTCATCATAAACATAGCCAATGTCAATCTGAAATAAAGATCAACGGCATTACCTCTGAAGAAATACCAAAACAGAAAAATGCTAGGGCAACTCCCCTCAATCTTCCATGAGTACTACTACATTGTTCTCTTGTCACAAACAAAAGAAAGTTTACATAGCATATTCTTGGGAGGAGGAAGAGAAAATGCCTTACATTGAAAAATGAGGGATTTTGAATGGATACAGCAGCCAAGAAGAAAATGCAAGAAAAGATGTATTAGAACTAACAGCTGTAGTTACTTTCTTCTTTCCTCAGATTCCCAGCTTTTTCATTTATCAGAGACAGAAGATGGGGCTAGCTTAGTGCTTCTTGAATTCCTTAGGTTTCCCCATTATTTTATGTTCAGACAGGCTTTTCAGAACTCTCTTGTTTCTATTTCCTGCTCAACGTCTCATCCTCCAGTTCCAGAAATGAAGTTTGTTTTTTTCATTAATAATTTCCTTTTTCTTTTATTAAGATCACAGGCAGTTTTCGCCCCCACTGTGTCAAATCTGGACAAGACTGCACATATACCATGACTGTATTCATTGTACCAGACTTCAAACATGTTCAGGAAGGTAAGTATGTTTGCTCATCGCAATTGGGGCTAGTATTCCTTGCAGATAAAGTCTGAAAGGGTGATTTTCTAGAGAGAATTACCCTTGGGGTTTTCTCCTGGAATGTGTGCCTGCAGCAACAGAAAGTACCTGAAAGACATGCTGTCACCTGCTTAGTGAATGATCAATCCTCCACAGAGCAATATACCGCTGTCTGAATCACAAGAAATTACATAGGTAATAAGCAGTGAGAAGCAAAAGCAACCAGCTTTGTGACAGAAACTGCTTCATTTAGAAAAGAGCACTCTTCCACACTTGCATATTTTTTGTGAAAAGCGGGTCTAGAGACCTAATGAATTTATGCAGTACAAAATAAGCAAACAGAAAATACGGTGAACACTGATACTGGAAATGTTATAATATGGGATCCCAGTAGCCATTACAATTGTCATGTGAATTCTTTGTATTGCTTTAGGAATACCTTCAACAGGCAGATGTCTACCTCCCAATATTGACTATAACAAATACAAATAAAGACAATCTCACTAATATCATCAGAACCACAGAAATGACTTTAACTAAGAGACTTTTCCACAATCTCTGTTACTTAACAAACTTCTGACCAAAGGAATATCTTTGCACATCACTTGAGAATGTGTATCTTTGTGCTGCCACACATATCACTATTCTGCCTATTATCTACCTAATAAAATTATCTCTTCAAACCGTACCTCATACCAAATAATCACCCTGATATCTTTTGAGGAAAAAACTTACCTTTTGGTAAATATTTTTTTCTCTTGGATGCAAGTTAGAGAACTTGGTATATAAAACGTACAATCTTCTGTAACAATAATATTCTACTCAAATAAGAAAACTGTTTACTAGTGCTTTGAGCAAACGTTCTCTAGCATGAGAAGACATCATCAGGTAATTCTTCGGCCCCATGCTGAAGTAGTATAAATTTCAACATTTAAAACAAGTACTTAAAAAATTTCTCATTTTATTTAATTTAGTCAAGATATGGAAGTTGTTTCATACCCACCTTAAATTCTCCCATTAGAGAGTCTGCTCGTAGAGAATAAGAATCATACACCTAAAAAGACAGACAAGCATGAAACAGGAATGCTCCTAAACATCACAGTGAAATGGTCAGACAATACTATATGCATCCAGCAGCCTTTTGAACATGTATCATTTTTCCTTACCCGAATGCTAATTGCTTCATCAAGCAACTCTAAAGGAGTCATGTGGACATTGTAGAAAAATATCTGTTAAGGTAGAAACAAAAAACCTGTCTCAAAATGACAAACACATAATTCTCTGAACAGAAAATGCAGAAACGTTAATTTAAGAAGCTTGTGAAGCATGCCTGCTACAGTACTTTTACTCTGCCTCCTTGCTGGACACATGATAATTTATGCGGAATAAAAAACTAAATTTAGTAAATAAACAGTACAAAATAGACAAAAGACAGTCACAACTGCAATTTGAATGAATGCAGTAGGCATAGCTGTGCTGCAGACTTTCAGCACTGCCCTTGCTCCTTGCTCTGCACTTCACATTTTCCTCAGGGGAACAACTTTGGGAATTACAAAGGTTGTTCATTTTCCAGGACATTCAATCCTGGTCTAGCCATCTGTGCTGTAGCTGTCAAAAAAGCCTTGTTTAGGGCTAGTGGTGATAGTGATTGTAATGATTTGCATCTTTGAAATTCAAGGCCATGGGAATAAATCTGATAGTTTGACAGTATGAAGGTACTTGTTTTATTAATAATACATGCCTCACTAAGTTTGGTTGTTGAGCCCAGCTATACTCCAGTCAGTACTTTATCCAACAAAAGGGAAGGGTACATAAACACGGTCCCTCCTATTGCATTTTTAGCCTAGTCTGGATACTGAGACTGCCTAGGAATTGATTCAATACAAGGTGCAACTGGCTTTCTCCTTTCCCTGTTTTTTACCACTGCTTCATAAATCTTGACTGCTACTTACAGCTTAGTTCAAGTCTCTAAGTTTTACACCTTCCTTGGTTTTGCCTGTATGTGTTAAACATGCTTGCCACCCAGTTCCAAAATCTTCTGAATTTTCCACACACGTCCAGGTAACGAGAGTTATCCGTCAGCATTCTCTCTATTAAGCTTAAGCTTTGCAACATTAGTTTTCCAGACTTGGGATCATTCTTGTGTCCCTTATATGGCTTTGAATTCTCTGCTGTATTTCAGTGTGTTTGTTGTACAGATCCCTTCTGGACAAAGAAATCTAGTTGTGCTTTTACAAATCATGGGTAGCAAGGCAATGACATTTCCAGATTCTGTGTGGCAGTCTTACTGACCCAAAGCATGACATTGAAAGCTCATCTGCACACACCATAGAGGTCTATAATGATTCCTATAATCTGCACACAACACTAATGATTTTATAACCTGCACACAACTATTCAAAGTCATTATTATGTCACATGGCCAACTGTATCAAAGAACATGTTCCATACATCTCAGCTGAAGTTTGACTTCCTTCTAGATAGCTTTATCTACTAAGACTGCCAGCAATAGAGATGTGCTTATTGATGTGAATACATAAAGAAAGGGACTGGGAACTGCAAAATGCGTATTAGCCATAATTACCCTTAAATATTAGCATATTCTTATTCACTGATGATAATGAAAGCTGTAATAACTATTTTTCTATATGTGATAGCATCCACATTTCAGCTACAGTGTTCTTATGCCACTCACTTCATCAAAATATGGGTTGTTCCCTCTTTTGATTCTTGTTCGGTGTGTCTGACCACAAACATGAACTTTGACTACTGGTTTTATGTTATTTCCAGGCAACTGACGACCTTCAATGACTCTAACACGAATCTGAAAAAAAATATAATTCAAATATTTGTATTAATACATTCCCTATATTATCTATCATCCTGGTGACAACAATTTCTTACACCAAAAAAGTTAGCCAACACCTGAAGTTGCTGGCAGCTATGGACTGACAGACATTTCAAATGTAATTATGATAGCAACTATAATTTTACAAGACAAGTTGAGGATAATTATTTCAGTAAAAATTTTTTTACTTGCTTTTACTACTTATTTTTAAAGCTGCTATTGTAGTTTGAAATCTATACAACCATACAATAAATAAGGTTCATCTAGATTTCAGTCAGAACTCTGCAAAATTGGACATCACTGTAACAGGCAAATTTGAAGAATACTTTTGAAATACAGGCTTTCAAATGAAGATGCTAATTGTCTCTACAGTGCATTAGATTTGCACAATCTGACATTAAATTATGCTCAGACTATGTGAAAAGAACAATGTGATGCCAGGCAGAAAAAGAGAACATGCAACATTTAATAAATCTATTACCTGGAAATCTTGTGGCTTGTTAGAAAGGATTCTCCGTGTTTTCTTTCCTTTGGTGATGCGTTTAGCTAGCTGGGCTTCCTTTGTGCCACTTGGAACTGTTGGTGTGATACCACCAACTGGACCATCCAAGCTATCCTCATAACCTCCATCATCTTCTCCATCTCATACAGTAAAAAACCAGTGCAATTAATAAACAAATAGTACAGCTTGATGTTAAAGTTATAGGAGTAAGAGTCTGATATCCAAGAGTTCCACTGAAATTGTATTATTATCTCATTTCAACAATTTTTTTTGCTAACCACATGCTTACAACTCCTTTTGAAAGCTAGTCATTTTAGCCTGCTTAAGAACAAATTTATATCCTAACCAAACTAAGTGTAGATCTGTCCCTCTTCAGGATGCAGAGTATCTAATACAATGCCCATACACTTTCTTGAACCAACTGATTGAAGTTTTAGCAAAAAACAGTTCAGCTGTAATTGTCACCAGACTAGTTCACAATACATAAGAAGTGATTAATTTTATTCCAGTTGAAGCTGTTTCCCAGCAGCAAGACTAGGCTATAGCATATCATTGGTTTTTACTTCAGAATCTTGAAAACTTGAAGACATTTAGGGTCTGCCATCCAAACTAAAACTCTGAATCCTCCTCCACAGCATTTAACTGTGGAATAAGTTAAAGTTTCTTAGTAAGCCTCTTTGACAGTTCTGAAGTCACAGTACCTCTGTGGAAGACTGTTCTACAACCACATGACACTACAATACTGGATCATACAGCGAGATTCCAGTATTGCAAAACAGGATCCGTAAATATCTAGTGTGTCACTCCCTTGTGTTTCCAGCTTCTTTTCTTAACTAAAGGACAATGACTATGGTAAAATCTACAGGAAGAACAAGCTGCGTCTCTGATGGTTAGCATTAACAGAATGTTTGTTAACTTTATGAATTAGTTTGCCAACACAGGGTGATGATCACTTTGTGTAATGAAGTCCTCAGTCCTCTCCTAAGAGACGTATAAAACACAGAGATTGACATACCATGTATTTTGTAACTGGAAGATCCCACCTCCCTAACGTGTCTCAAAATCCATCTGCCTGGATGGATCCATGCAACCGATTGATTACACACTTAGCACTTAATTTTTAATTTCTGAAACTGAGCTGTAGCAATCTCAGCTGGGGAGGTGATTTCATTTCATGGGAAACAGGTATTTACAATAATTAACTAAGCTGTGTTTGATAACTTGCACTGAAATAATTTTCATGCAGTTGCTGGATACTAGCAAAAAAACCTGCCATGTTTTATTTTACCTGTATTACCTTATAGTCAAGTACATTTTTAAAAAGCTATCAAAATAATCTCATAGAAGTCAATTTGCATTTTTAGCCTTCAAGTCCACATTTCTATAAAATTATTTTGAAGTGTAGTAATTTAACACATGGCTTTTGTGTTTGCATTACCTATCCTTCCACTCCCTAAGAACACCTCTCAGTGAAGTCAGTGGAATCAAAATTTCCTCCCAGAAGACTCCTCATTTCAATTTTTTCCTTCTTATGTTATTATCTATCAGCAGATAATGGTCAAACTGATCTATTTCTCCTCAAACATATAACATTTGTAACATTTACTTCTTTCTGCACAAACACAGCCTGGATATTAGGGTAATTATTTGCCCGTCAACTGCAAAAACCTGTTGTTACTTCACAGTTCTTTTAAGAGTCTGGAAAAACAGAGGATCTCAAAAACACTCTCAGCAAAAGCCTGGTTAATATGATATATAGAGACCAAAGAATATTCCCTGCTGATCACAGTATTTCATAGGCTAGTCAAATATCAAGCCTAATATAAGATACAACAGTGTCTTTCAAAACTTACTTATTCTACAGGAAAAAAAAAAGTTTAACGATTTAAGAAAATCTTTTCACAAAGCTCCCTGACATTCAAAGTAGTAGAATATATTTTTCTAAAAATATGGCTTCCCTGTTTTTTGGTTAGCCCTAGCATTACAGCAGATAATTGCTGTTTCTTTGAGCGCTCAAAAACTTTTCTTTCCTGAACAAAAGCCATTTTGAAAAGCTTTTAAGCAACATCATTCTTTTGTAACCTGATTCCACTGGAGAGAATGATGTTAAAAACCATTTTATGTCAGGAAATGCCAATTTTCTTCCTAGCTGTAGTTCTGAATCATCCTTAATTTCTTTAAAATCACTATCTGGCAGTCTTGACATGCTTGCTTCTGGTTACGTTTTTTCTGATGAATAATGCTTGTTGAATCACTTTCTTGCCTTACCTTAAATATCTCCATGATCTTTTAACAATAATGTTCTGAGAAAAGACTGAAATACCTTCTTGTGTACTGGTCCCTCCTGGATCATTTGGATTTGCAGGTCCAGCTGGTGGCTCGTATCCTATTACCAAATCAATTGTTGCCTATAGAGAAATACACATTTTTTTATGTAGCATACAGTATTCACAAAAACTGATTTAAAGCAGTAAGTTGTTCTAACACTGTGCATGAACAGTGTTAGAACATGAACAATAAAGATTACACAATTTGCAGCTAATGGAATAGGCTTTAAAACAATATCTAACAAATGGAATCACTGTGTTTATATTTAGAAAAATCTGTCACAATACAAGTATATAGGGTGTTCTACAAATGTTAATTTATTTAGTTCCACAATATTCATGGCAGACTGGGTGACACCCTAAATTTGCAGATGGAAAAACAAAGGCAGTAAGAAATAACACTATCTGATGAACAACGTAATGAGTCTGAATCATAAGTAAAATTTCCTATCTGGCTCTTCTAATTGCTTCTTCATACCTCCATCCTAGAAGAAACACTATGACATTTTTCATTCTAATTACAGAATTGCCTTTTTTGTGCTTCACTGTGGTTTTGGATTATTGAACAAACCATTATTATTCCTAGTTGCCACAGTAACATGAGGAGTCAGCAAAAAAAGACCAACCCTGTGACCAACTAACCATGATATTAAACTAGAGATGATGAGATACTGAAATTACCCTTAAAGTCTCTTATTATTAAGTGTACTAGAATGCACTATGAAGTGCCTTAACAGCTAGACTGCACAAACACAGTAAGGTCCCACTTCTAGAAACCACTTAATTAATAACTAATAAACTGTTAAATTTAAACACGTGCTAAACCAAGTTAAGCAAGTTCTTGTGTAACTTTCTGAACTGAGCTGGCAGTGAACATGTACATGATTTGTGCTTTCTAGAATCAGTGCTATGACCCATGTGGATATTAGAAAGAAGACAGCAAAAAAGTACATATGGGAACTCCATCTGGTACTTAGGAAAAAGCTCTTTTTCAACATCAGGCTGATTTCCATGCATACTCTGTGGCCCATAATATTTATAACATATATATACAGATACATAATACATACACAGAAAACAATTTATCTAACTTAAAGGATATTAAACAAACTCAGATGGTATAGACATAACCATATCTTGTTATAAATTTCCTCTGTCTGGAGGAATTTTGCTACAAAATTCCAAGCATTTAATTTATAAAGTAAAAATAACTTGAAAATATTTTTGTTTCACTATTAGCCCTGTTGCTGGAGCATTTTGATCAAGAATGCAGTAAAATAAGGAAATGTAAGCCACTCACTCCAGTTTCTTGTCCCCTTTCATTTAGCAGAGGTATGAGTTTGAAGGGAAAAGATCTGCTTTGGTTACCTACAAGATCCTTAAGTGCTACAGATGCACTGCCAATTAATCTGAAATGAAGTAAAAATCATTATTAGAATGCAAGTATACATCAAACAGAAGTTTTCTTTTGTCTTTTGCTAGTGTCTGTTAGTTGACCAAATAACTCCAGCCATGACTTGAAAACCCAAGACACAACAAAAGATCATTGCAAATGTTATCTAATGATTGTGTACTGCTAATTTGTATTTTCTGCTTCACTGCACTTAAATGTGCTGGTGTTTTTTACGGAAGACACAGCTTTAAGCTAAAAGAGGTTAAAAACCTAAATTCAAATAAATTTTATGTGTATTTTTGAAAATAATCTTCTGTATAACTTTCAACAACCATGTCACTTGTTTCAGCCACTGAATTCTCATTGCTAAACTAAAGGATGTAACACTTTCTTTCCCTATATAGGTTTGCAAACTCTCAGATGAGAAGTAATGTATAAAAGCTAGATATGACACAGAGACACAAAAAGACATACACAGATCTCTGTAATGAATACAATGAAACAGAACAAACGTAATCAATGTGCTTACTAGAGCCTTCACAAAATTAATCTTCTTGCCCATACTCTACATTTTGGAATAGGTTCATATCCTTGCCTCTAAATTCTCAGAATGTTTCAATATGGCTCTAGAGAGGCCTACCAAAGGATACCCAGGGGATCTGACATGATGCAGTAGACTCTCCTGAGCTCCTTCTGCCTACTTTGGGACTGCATCTGTCATGCCCATCCTCTTCAAAAAAGTGAAAACTGCATGCACTTTTAACCTGAGAAACTTCTCCTAGGCAGAGTATCTAACAGTGTGGCTGGCATTGGTCTCATGATATCTGGCACTGTATTTCATTCCCATAGTATGTAATAGCAGTTCACTCCCATACTGAAGTGGATTATTGGAATAACTGAGATTTTTGCCAGTGAAAAAACCCTAAGATAATTTCACCCTGTAAATATTACAAGGAACATGTCTTACAAACAAAATACCAGCTTTGCTGTCAAAGCAGAAAAAAGATCTGTACGCGGAGGACTTAACTGAGGTCCCTTTGAATACATTATAGTGCTTTTTCATGGAGAAGCTAAGGATGCAAGGGCACTTTTTGACATGGAGCTACTCTCAGGTGCTATGTCATGAGAACATAATTTACTTTTTGCAAACTACATTAGGAAAGGTAAGTATAAAACATTAATTTCCTGCAAATATACAGTCCAGGTATTACACATTACAACTTTTGTTTAGCTGTGCACAAAAAATAACTACACTTTCTGTTTGAATGACCTGTTAGAATTACTTTGGTGCTGTCGCCTCCTCAGTCAACTCTGCTTTCCCCGTTCATCTCACTCCTCCAATTCCAGTTGTCTTTTTGATAGTTTTGACTCACTACTCAAACCTTTCACTTCTGCCCCCCAAATTGCCAGAGCACAGTAATATTCCAGCTATGCCTCACATATTCGTCACACACAGGGGATGGGCTAGATGTGAAAAGCAGTTTAAGATCAGGCCATGCTGCAGAGGAAATGCATGAAGCTGTTCTAACCTTTAAGATGACCATAACTGAAACTCCGATGCCATTTCTAACACTTGCCTCTCCTCCCTTTACTGAATGGACACCTGTATTCAGTATTGTAGTCTTGATCCAGTGTCCTTTTAAAAACTATTGAAATACACCTAGTTATTTCAGTGAGCATTAGATTAACCGTAGGTACATTTTCACTTTTTACAAATTGTTGCACAGAGCTGGGCGTTAGCTGAAACACTGACTCTACACATTTCTCAACTTTAGGGAGCTTAAGAAGCAATTTCTCCTGTTATGCAATCAAAATTGCATTCAACCCACAAGACAAACCTAGATTTGGAACATTAAGTATACATGCAGTGGTCTTATTTATCCCTGTAACTGTAGTATTATTTGACATTGCTTATGATGTGATGTAGCAAATCTAGACACTAAAGAGTAATGTCTACCTAGATCAGGAAACAACAGCAGATGGTCTCTCTTAAACAGAAAGAGGGTTTATTTTTTCCCCTGTGGCTTCAACATTCCAAAAATTGGTGTTATACAGAAGTCAAGCAAGTCTGACATTACACACCAGAGAGAACATCTCCCCCTATATTTGACCAAACTTTTCTACGTAAAGAGCAGGTGCCATGCAGACAGACACTGATACTGTTCAACAGTCAAAGAAAAGCAGAAAAGGTTCATTCCATAATGATTGCAAATCCCAAAGCAGTTAAGAGAGAAAAATATTGGGTAGCTTAATGCATTTTTCTCTTTATTACATAGCCTTCTAACATGGTAATAGCTTTGAAAGCAAGTATAATATAAGCAAATGGCAAACTATTCCTACAACTTCATTTACACAACTGCATACTGAGAGAAACCAACTTCTCTTCACTCTTTTTCCTTCAATGCAAAATGAATCAATAAAAACTTTCAATTCCAAATATTCTTATTTTCCCCAAATCCTTCAACTGTGACTATGCCTTCCTTACCATTTGAGAATAACAGAGAGAAACATACATAGTTTGAGGTATCATAGAAGGGAAAAACCCAACAAGACTACCCCAAACCAGCTAGGCCAAATCTGATTCTGGAGAAGGGCAAAGAAAATCTTCTCCTATGTACATTTGTAGAAAAATTTTGTAGACTTGCTATTTTGATTTGACATGAGCTGGAGTGACTTACATTAACTCCAAAAAGAACTTCAGTTCAGAAGTCACGCAGTCTCAAATCATCTGGATGACTCTTTCAGCAACCACACCCACCTATCTGGTGATATTAACTCAAGAACAGCTGTTCAACAGTAGTGCTTTTGAAATTTTCCAGCGTAAATTTCCATTTCTACATCCTCATCTGTCCTGCGCAAATGATAACTGTGTACACATTTGAATACATAGTAGTCGTTTTTAAAATTCTGACCACCTTCAGAAGACTGAAGATGGAGTCAGTTACATAGACTACTTGTTTGTTACTAGTTGCCCCTAAAGTCCTTTGTTTCCCCCTGCTTTAACAGGTTGGGCAACAATAGTCTCCAGTATTTTTCCACTCTAGCAAGAGTAAGAAATCTAATATTCACCCTATACGCTACCTTAACCTACTTCGAAGCTTTAGGTAGTTAGTCTTTTGCCTTCCCCAAAGTGGTCCTGTTTACTGGATTTGGGATGTTTCACCCCTCCCTTAGCAGAACCACAGAACTGATGAGTTTGGAAGGGACCACTCAAGATCATCTAGTCCAACCCCTCTGCTCAAGCAGAGTCAGCTAGAACAGGTTGCCCAGGACTATGTCCAGTTGGGTTTTGATCATACAGCTACTCAACAGCTGAAGTAATATTTTCAAACGTAACAAGGAATGCCTCAAGGTCATCACTAAGTCTCATCTTTGTCACTTCTACAGGTCTTGGAGAAAGCCTTTTTCCCGAGATGCTTCTCTCACGTCTCTAATCTTTGGGCTAAGTCGGGTAAACCAAGTCAGCCAAGTCAGATAGCAGCAGCTGTTGTGACAACATGTCCATTAATGGTTCATGGCTGTTTAATGCTTTGTTGCAAGGTCTGCTACTATACTTGCTTCTGATATGTAACTAGACCCCCAGTTCTCGGCTCAACTACTGTGAAGTTGCTGCGTTCCTCTGAACTCTGAAGACTTTCTACCTTCAGGCAGGATTGCATGCAATCCCCCTCTAAAGTCATGACCTTCAAGGTGACAAGAAGTCCTTTCCTTCCAGCACAGCTGAAAAGACTTTGTCACCTATTCATCCTCAAAGGACACTGCTCTTTGCTGGAGCTCTTTCAGCTTTCTTCCTCTTCCCTACGCAGACAACACTCACCTGTTTAATTCCAGATCACACTGGTCTCTTGCCACCATCAAGTGGGATAGTTTCTGCTTTTGGAATAGCTCAATACATCCTCTGACATTTTGTTCATCAGCTCTTTCAGCAGTAGATAGCAAATGAGTATTGGCTTCTTAACTCTGCTTAAGTACCTTTTTTTGCCATGCCTAAGACTTTTATGTGTATAGTGCCCAGTCAGCCAGGTCTCTTAAACTTTTCCAACTTTGCAGAAGTAAAGCAAAAAACCTGTCCTGCCACAAGCAGTTTAAACATTCTGGTCTACCACTGAATAAGATACCAAAGATAAATGCAAAGACCGTGGATTTTAAACCACTTCAAATCAGTACTAGGCCTATGATACTTTCCACCCCTGTAATCAAAGGGAAATACTTAGTTTATCAGCATGAAATCACTGAACTACTTATGACCAGCTATTAAACACAGTGTTGCATTTGTGCCAAAGCTAATTAATCCGTTAGCGCTGTGGTTAGCACTTCCTGTTAGCTGCCCAAATAACCAAGAGAAGTGAAACTTCACACCCATGCCTGGATCAGGAAATGCTAACTCACAGTACCAACCATTTTATTACTCCTCCTCTGTTTGAAGTTAGCAATTTATACTAAATTCTTTAGCATATCATGTCCTCCAGCTGCTTACATGCTACTTCTACTGGAAGCCCAGTGATTTTAATCCCCTGAGAGTCAAGCATTTAAATTCTTTTGACTTATTTTTAAGGGTTTATTTTGGCAGGGGTTTATTTTCACAGAGGTTTATATTGATTATTCTCATCAGCAAACTTGATCCCACACTGCAGTTATAATTGGTACACTCAACCTTTCTTTCTCAGTGTATATGTTCCATTATAGATTCTATGCTACAAGACCCAACACCCACCTTCTGTTATTTGTGCTGTGTTTTGAATTTTTATTAAGAGCAAACCAACTATTTTTATCTTCTTTAGTTATTTGATAATACTCTTTGCAAGAAAAAACTCTAAAAAAGAAACAAAGCATGGGTACTATTTTGTACAAGGCAGAAAACCCCAAAACTAAATCATAACCAGGCTGGACCTTGCACACAACATATGCATGGGAAATGTGCAACTATGCACAGCCACACTGACGCAGAAAAGAATCCACACAAAACAGTACAGCTGTAGGAGGATTCAAACAATCTAGAAATTATTTAACTATGGAAAATACTTAAACATGATTAAATAATTTGCTGCACTGTTCATTTGTGGCTGCATTTTTCTGCTTGAGAAAAGGGTGCGCCCAATCTGTTTTTCCTCTGTGTCGCTAGGTTACTAACTATGCAAAGAACATGGGGAAACACATAATCCCAACTCTCTTTCAAACAGAATGAAAATCACTTCATTCAGACACGACTGTAACTTCCTGTTAACATTTTTTTTTCTTAACTTCACAGGGACAACTGAACTGGGGGGTTTTTTTGCTTGTTTTTTTTAACTGCATAAAGATTTGTGTTCTGAGAGTTTGAAGTCTTTCTACTAACAGTGTTAGACATAATAGAAAACAGATGTGTTCTCTTTTCAAACATCTTCATGCTGGAAAATCTAGCTAAGCATGGATCATATGAGTCCTCTCTAGTTTATTCCTATGATGGTCTGTCTGCATACATGTCAGTGTGGTTTGCTTTATCTTTTCCATTGACTGCGTCTTTTTACCATGAAGAGCACTCATTTAATCTATCTACAAAAGTTTAGTGATCCTGTAAATGAAGCAGTAAATTCTATCACCAGGAAAAAAGAAACAGAAAAATATTCAAATGTTCTTTCAGGTTTGATTTGTAAATGCCAAAGCAATGAGTTAAGTGTTTTGGCACAGTGTAAAAACAGAGTAACATCCACTGTGCTCCTCCTCCTGCATCAGTATAAGAATGGGCTAGATCAACAGCTATGTAAGTTTCTAGGAGCTGTAACAAATCATGGGTTATATTGCAATCTTCTGCTGTGTTGTTCTAAAGGGGAGTATGGGTTCTGTAGTTACCTCTTAGGCGCAGCAACAGATCAGGTGCCCAGAAGTAGACAGGAGTAGCACTGCATGGAGCAGCAGAGTGTGTATTGGCTAGGAGCTTTGTGAATGAGCAGCCAGAGAGAGAGTTGGGTTGAGAAACACATTGTTCTGCTTCTAGCCTACACTGCAGCAAAGAACTGTGGCAGAATGTTTGAGCAAAAGTTGTATCTACCTTGAAGATAACAACAGCAATCCCCATTGCTTATTTTCCTCCAGAAGAGAGAAAATAAAGCCAAAGCCATGGTGTAGTTTCTTCTCAACGCTCTTTCTCAGGCAACACAGTCCCATAGATGTACCCTTTACATTCGAAACCTAAATCCCAATTCAATCTAGACTTTAAATATACAAAAACATGAACCTCTAAAGGAAAGATTATTGATTTAGACTCAGATCCCACTTAGCTTAAACACCAGATACACCTCCCAGGTTAATGGGTCTACTCATGAATAATGTCAAAAGCACATGGCAAACCCTGGGTTTCTGAAATAATGGGCCTTTACCTCTGAAAGACTTCAGTTCAGTTAACCACATCAAATTTACAAGTAAAAATTATTACAATATTGTCCAGCCCTCTCTCCACCGCCCCCCCCCCCCCTTTTTTTTTTAAAACTGTCATTATAATAGCTCTCAGTAGTAAGGACCTTAGGTAGGCCTCGTACTCCATCTTTGAGTGTCATTTGTACACTCTTCCACCAAGCATCTTTTTGGAATGCTGCAGCACTGCAGGCATGTATCTAACTATAGACTTTTTCTTAAGTATTAAAGAGGATACT
Source organism: Harpia harpyja (assembly GCF_026419915.1). NCBI lineage: Eukaryota > Metazoa > Chordata > Aves > Accipitriformes > Accipitridae > Harpia > Harpia harpyja. The sequence continues at coordinate 28,240,193 of NC_068949.1, read as the reverse complement.
GTGAAAGAATGGCAAAACTGGGATATGGCAGTCCTAAATCTCTCTCAAACTCAGTATTAGTCAATAGAATCAGTAACTCTACAGAAACACAGGTTATGCATACATGCATGTTAATATGTGAGAAACTTACTCCACATTCTCTCTTTCATATGCTCCTTTGTCTAAATGTGAATGTTCGTTAATACCAAATCTCTTCTGCTGTTACAGTGCTTTGTGTCTTTAAACGAAATCCAAGATGACATTTCCTATTATCTTGTTACAGTCAGGAAGCCTACTCATGTGTCCCACTTCTCACCCCCTTATCCTATTTCCCTGCCAACAGCCCTTCCAAACACATCACATGCTGCAAATATGTGGCAGTTATTGAGGATTTATTTTCAAAGAGCATTACTTTGAAGGTTTTGCTCTATCTTTGGTATGGACTACACATATTTTTGCACAGCTCCATACATGGAAGTCACTTGCCAAAGAATTTTATTGGTTCATTTTTTAAATTGTATGCAGAATAAGTAAGTGGTGCATAAACCAGTGCATAAACCCGAGCAAAACAAACAGGCATTTGCACAAGCTGGGGGTTAAGCACTACAAATATGAGTCCAGATGATATTTACAAATACAGTTTGAAAAAAACCCAACACATGCCTTCTTAGCTTTGAGCCCATGTACAGAGTGAAACATTTCAGATAAGCATTTTCCTTTATTTTCTGATATGTTATAAAATCCATCACAACATTCTGATTACTGGCAAGCTTTCCTATATCAAGTTCTGTGATTTCTGGGATTTCCCTAAAGCCAGAGGCATGCAACATATTCCTGCTTTACTGACCTATAGAAATCTCAAGAATGAGGAGAGATCTGAGGGCATCAGCTTGACTCACAGTGATTTTATGACAGAGCTGTTGGAGTATTATAAAAACCTGAATTCACATATTGGGAGGAGGCAGAAAGTAGTAAAGAAAAGCTAACAATGGAAGTAGACTACCATCAATAAATATGAATGTATGCCTAGCTCAGTGTCACAAAATATCCAAATTTGCCACACAAAAAAAAAAAAAGGAAAGAAGATGATATCATACTCCCTTTCAAAATAGCAACAGCCAACACTACTTGGCTTTGACAGAAAAGAGGGAGCATGGGAGTGCAGCAAACAGAGAAATAGATCCTTGTTTAAAAGCTAGGACTTTATACAAAGAAGTAGGGAAATGGCATCTAATTTTTCATAAGCTGTTGTTTTTTCTGCACAGATTAAAAAAAAAAATCTCTGAATAATGCTTGTCCAAATGTATATATTTACTTTTTTAGACAAAAATCCTATGATTTAAGCAGAGATAGGCAGAAGATCTTAACCACTGTGGGACAGCTAAAGATTAAACACATGGATGAAGCTTTATCTTATGTGTGTTAAGAAAGAACTGCTAGACTTTGCCAGAGCTTTTAGTAAAGCATGTTTCAACACAAAACAATACACTCTATCCCTGCTGTAGATTATCTAAAAGAAAAGCTTTCCGATTAGCTTGCCGCCACCCAAGACCTTACCCTTTTCCTGCAGGTGATTTCAGGGACCAGGTTTATTTCTGATGAGTCATTTATGATGAGTCATAAAACAAATGGCATGCACAACACAAAAGGTTGCTAACAATTTCAACCGGTAATTTATGTCTTCTTCGTTGAAATGATCTGCATGCATTGCTTTAAAGTATCCTGTACACCTCCAATTCTGATATTAAATTAAAGCTTAAATCCTACAAAATTCTAGATACTTTTTTTTTTTTTAAATCTCTATCATCTTATGTTCAGAACCACATAAAACTTGTTAGAGTCTGCGTTATGTATTTGTTTCATCACAAATACAGCAGGAACTTCAAAGTCCAGGTCAAAATGACAAAAAGCGCCCTCCAGCTTTACTAAAGTTTATATAGTATACTTTTTAATAGAATGTGAATTAACTGAATTCTAGTGCTCCCATATATACCATTTTAATTTTTCATAGCAACAATTTTTAAATTTTTTTCAATGGCCACAGTCAAAAGATCCTATCAACTCAATTCACAGGAACAAATCTATTCTTATTAAAAAAAAAAAGTTTGAAAAATACAAAGATTACTCTTAAAAGTTAGTTGAACAAGACACCTTAATTACTTTTATGTTTGCTTATTACATGTTCCTATTCTGTAGGAGTATAAGCCTACAAAAAAATGTTTAAATGCCAACATGGGACACCTGACAGCATTTCAGTATTCTACAACTTTTTATAATGTCACCTCCTTTTATATAAGATAGAAGCCTCAATTCAAGGTGGCTCCTTTCTCAGTGTCTTCAACAGCACGACTAAACTAAAAAAAAAAATCGTTTACAGAAAATCATACACTCTGTGCATCTTTTCTCCTGTAATTACTTCATGTGTAGAAAAACTAGACATGTTTGTAATTTTTTAGTTGAAGGAAATCTATTTGTTTTGTGTGATATCCTTCCAGGCACACATAGATATAGCTACTGTTTGTTATCTTCAGTTCTCTAAAATTAATAATAAAACCTGATTTTGTCAAAACTAAATCTAAGCACGTTACTACTACATGAAGAAGTTTTTGGCTGAGCACTGAGGAATCAACAAACAACCGCACAAATGAAACTGTCCTTTAGCCTCTCACAAATGAAAAAAAAAAAAAGACCATACACAAAAAGATCTGCAGCCTTAGATCCCATGATACTTGATTTTTAGATATCTGAAAAATGCAGAACCCAATTTTAGGTATCTAGGTGCTGTACATACTGCACTGGTAGAGTTTAGACTTTTAGAGTAGGATTCAAGCCTATCCACATGCACTAACAGCACTAACGGACCAGAAATGGTGCAGGAGGGAAAGAGCCTTAAATTCCTGCATGTTAGGGGCATCATGAAAATGAGTGTTTCTATCTACTGCAGACCTAAAGTCTAAATCCTTTACTGATAGTAGGAGTCTCTGCCTTTCCTTTCCAAGAAATGAATGTCAGAAAAGGCAATTCTCAGTGGCCTCCCACCCCATTTTTATAAGTCTCAAGTCCTCTAAGGAATGGGAAGCTAGATATCCATTTTCTTCTTCTGCTGAGGTTATTCAATTTACTTTCCACAGAAGACTCTCTTAATACCAAACTACGTATTTTCTTTAAAAAAACCCAACAAACCAAACCAAAACCACCAAACAAAGAAAAAATCCTCAATCCATTTTTAAACAATGTTTTTAAAATATAACCAGAAGAGGAGGTAGCAACAGCATTGCTAATCTTCCATATATGCAACAAGCCTGAGGCTTGTAACACTCGGCCAACAATTGCAGACAGATTAATTTCCCTACTCAGTGTGAGAGAATTTACTCTCACACCTGACATTGAAAAAGAGTTCTGCAACTGATCTTGGGGAAGTTACTTTTGTTTTCAGGTTCAAGCTTTTTAATGACCATGCAGAGAACTCATGATTCATTGGGCCAGGAATACTACAGTAGGAATATGACATTTCATAGACCCCCTTAGCTAGGACACTCAAGACAACAGAAACCCAGATTCCATTCCCAAGACAGTTTTTGTATTTTATTCAACATACTTATCCTGATGACTAAGTCAGTCTTCCAGGAGATGAGTCTAGGACTTCAATCCCTCCAGACAAGATAGAGAATTGAACTTAGGCTTCCCCTCTTCCTAGGCAAGACTTAAAGAAGTGACATAAAACATAGCCTCTCAGGGAGATTTTTAAAGATGGTTAAGGGCCTTAACTGCATTTTGTAATTTTTGATGGTATGTGTTAGCTGTGCTCTGAGAATGCCAATTACGAGTTCTTCAGAACTACTTTCTGGACACTTATTATGTTTAGTAGTCTTGGGTACTGCCCTGCACCATTCTGCAAGATGACAACCTGCACCATGTATTTGTAGTGGCATAAATCTAGTTACACAAGGACCTTTATTACAAGTGAAATATGGCAGCTGTGGTTTTCAAATTACAGTAATAGGTGAAGGGATGTATATTTTACCCAAATTTTGCTTTAAATGCCTAAAATATTCCTTGAATTTAGCTTCAGCATGTCTAAAATTAAGCATAAAAAGAAAGCTGACACTTTGCTTCAGAGTAACAATCCAACTGGTGAGGGATGAAAAGCCCACTGGCTTATAGGCTACAAGTAGGTATTACATCAGAAACCATCTAATTGCATCCATCGTTTCTCTACAGCAACTATCAGTTCCATTTTTTCCCTGGACTTCTGTATTGAAAGTTGTGCTTAATACTGGAAAAAAAAAGAGAACATACTTGTTTTGTCCAATTGTTTCAAAATCCTTCACAATAATTGTCAGGGAAGATGAATTATCCAAAGCAATTCCTTTCAAGTCAAATTCAAGAATCTGAACAAAAAAACAGAGCAAAACCAAATTATAACTACAAGTCATGTGTAAATTAATTAACAGCAGAGTAGCATATACAACAAAATTATTTAGAAATAAATTTTGCTTTTAGTGAGAGACAGACCAGACCAGCTTCCATTTGCAAAAGCAAAGTTAAAAATCTGGGAACATGCTCATAGCACATTCTTGATTTGCTAGTTACTAGTAACAACAACAGAAAAAGAACTAAATTGTTTAATACTGAGCCATAACCTCTTTTGCAGTTCTACATTCTCACACTAACATAAGTATTTTCTTATCATTTATAAGATCTGATACTATTCCCCTGCAATACTGGCTGAAGTCAGTTGCTGTTGAATTTAGACAAATATTTGTAGGTTCCCTTTCTTTATACTCCTAATTACAAAATGTAAGAATAATCTTTAACTTTCATTTCTGGTTGTGAAAAAACACTACTAAGAAAACATTTTCCCAAAGGAAATCATTACTGAAGATGCAAAATAGGACCAGTCCTACAAATAAACCATGAGGAACTTCAGTACATGATTCATTCTAATTCTGTAGGGTTTTCTCCTAGTATGTAATAAAGGATCCAATTATGTTCCCATACATGTGGCTAAGCAATGGCTGAATATCATTTGGTCCAAAGTAAGAGGGAACAAAACTAGGCCACAAACTCACCAGATATCCATCTACTTTTACACAAAAACATTACTTAATGAATTGAAACACATGGCACAAGATTAATCCATTCACCTGCATTTACTAACACCTTGAAAGAACACATATCACTAGTTCCTGTTTCTAACTGATGCTCACAACTGTAGAAATTGACTTACCAATTTTACAAGCATTTTGTCTTAAAAAAGACCAAGAACTGATTTAAAAAAAAATTACCTCATTCCAAACAGGATTAAGTTCACTGTCAATTTTCTTTGTTTTCTTTTTTTCATCTGCAAATACAAACAAAGTGTGATTATCTGTTTTTGCTAAAGCACTACACAAATATCATAATTTTTCCTTTCACTTTTCAAAAGAAGGTGTGAGCTTTAAACCAAATGTTCCAATTCTTTTTGCCTCTTCCAGTAGCTGCACATTTTACAATCAAAATATCTCCCAGGCAATTTTAGTAGTTGAGGCTTTTTATTCTGTTTTGTTTAAGCATAGCTAGATGTATTCCCAAAAAGCAAAATTAATGTTTAGGTTTCTCAACCTTTTATGACCCTTGACTGCAACTTCAGTAATGATGCAAGAAGACAGACTAAAAGACTTGAAGACATCAAACCAAACAGTAACCTCAAAGTGATGAACTTCAGTAGTAAAGAAAATGTGTTACACATTTACCATATCTGAGTTACAAAATACTTGTGTTTAGCTCTGAAGTAAAATCACTTGGGGAAAAAAAAAATCTTAAGAAGGTATGCTTACAGTGTCAGCACTTTCTGCTTTAAATGAGCAAATATTAGCAGAAATACATATGCATATAAGAGGAATTGCAGTCCCTCCTGAAAAAAAAAATGGTTTCCAGAGGTTATGCAGATCATTTCACTGACATTTACTGTAGCCTAAAAATTACAATTTTTCCATACTTCACGGTAAAATTTGCATTTGGTTAACCTACAAATCATGGGAGTGTGGGGTGTGGTGTAAATTACATATAGTATGGCATTTGAATTCAAGTTCCTTCTCCTGAGAGGAATAATACAACTCAAGTGTTGCAGAGGCCCTTTGCAGGCCCCCCTCACCTACTAAAAAAGGAAACAAAATTCTGTTCTTAAAACAGGTTCAAAGAAAGTAACATGCCACAGCTTTATTTTTACTTTTTAGTTGCACTATACGTATACAGCTCTGATGGAGAACAAGTCTTGACATGACACTCAGTATCACAAAAGAACACTGCCAAACACACAGCTGTCTAAAGAGAAATTGTATAATGATAACAAGTGAGTATATTTAAGTACAGGCAGTAAACTAACTGCTGATCTATAAAATGCTCAGCCACCACAAGAAGGCTGTTTCAGATGCTCTCCTTGTATTTAAGGACTACAGTACAGGTAATAGCATTTTTATTATTTGCAAGTCATGGCTATACTCTGCCAGGAAAACACTGCAAAGGCATGGGAAGCAAGAGTAAAGATAGGCCACACGGGCAAGTTCATATATCCGCTATTCAAGCAGTAGACTGTGGTGGCTCTTTTTATTGTATGAGAGGGGGAGGTACTGAAAGAAAAAAAAGTCAGCCCATACTGCAAATTGCGAGAACTGACTCACATTTATGTAACAGGAATTGTCTACAATTTATACAGGATATTGACTCACATCGTACCACAAAGGAAAGAGCATTCATAACATACCATGCTGTGGACTTGCATTTTGCAGAACAAAGAACTAATTAACATGCTAGTAAGAGAAATTCAACTTCATGTTATCTAACAGGAGACAAAGCATTTTCAAAACTGAATATCCCAGAACATCTGGGGTTTGGCACTGGTACTCCAGGTCCCCCTACAAATAGGAGCTGAGAGTCAGGGAAAAATGGTCTCAGTGCTGGTGAAAAAAGGAACAGTTGCAGCTGTTTGTAAAGGAGATAATGAATCACAGACCTGATCCTGATGGAACTAATGGATAAAAGTCCTATGATCCCCGCCTAAGCTCAAATGTAACTCTGTAAGGGAAGGAAAGCCCTGGCTTGAGCAACAGTCAAAACAATTCTTGACAAGGAGTAAAATTTTCCACTCTGGACTATCCGTTTTCATAAAAACAAGAGCAAGATCTATGATTCCACTAACAATATCCATATTCTAGATTGTACTAAGAAAAAACTTATTGTGTTACACATTTGTCTGAAAGTTGGATGAAAAACACTGGGAAACATTGGGTTTTAGTTGTAATTTTAGTCAGTCTGAGTGTAGCATTCAAATTCCTCGAGCATTTATTTTGCATGTATTTTCTTCAGTTCACTGACTTTCTTTTTATTACACCTTTTATCATTCTTTTAATGCACTGGGGTTTTTTTGTTTGTTTTTTAAACTGTTGGCAAAGAGCTTTCTTCTTCTCACCAAAAAAAATCTTTACCAAGCAGGGTAAGATGGCCTGTCCAGTTATTCCAGGAGCTCACATAAGTTTCAGGTCTTCAGGCTGCTGTCCTCTACTGGTAATGAATCCAGCTACAGTAGCCAAGACTGTAAACCACATCAGGATAAACTGTAAGATAGGGCCAGTCATCATTTTTAGTTTGGCCCTACCAAGAAATGAGAGCAAGAAATGATAATGTATACTGGTAGGACACCCTATAGACTTGTTTCTTTAAAAAACTAACTACAATAACCTTGGTACTGTAGAAGAAATCATTATTTGCCTTATCTTGATAGAGGCATTATACTACAACATGTTGTTTAATGTTCTCAGCTGGAAATGAATGTAATAAGAACTTGGTGATAGTCAATGAGATTACACTGTTCAAAAAAATGCATTCAAGATGAGCTTTTAAATAATAACTGTTCCATCATTAGAAAGACAATTACAGTGCTGCAAAACAACCAATGCTTACATCTTAGATTTTTTCTATTATAACTAGCATTTTGATGAGTTCCAGCAGGTGAGGAATAGCACAAGCAAACATTATCTTTTAGAACAGTCTTAAGTCTAAGATTCAAGAGAGAGTCACATTTCAGTTAAGTTTTCCATTAAACTTTTGTGAATGAAGAATTAAGATTGCACGGTGGCAGCAACCAGGATCAAACAGGCAGACCTCCAAAAAAACCAGGAAATTAAACTTAGGGTAATTTAATTCTCTGCAAAACAGAAAATATAAAATTAGCGAATAATTACCCTCTAATACTCTTTTCTTTCACACACTGAAATATAAACTAACATAGCTATGAACTACTGCAGGCCTGCTGGAAAGCTCTTAGATTAAGCACAAATAGAAAAAGAAATTTTATTCAAGTTGGCCCAATCTAACTGAATGCCATTTCACATCAGTTTTTAATGTATAAAGCTGAATGAGGCAGTCAAAAGGAATGATCAAAGCACTAAATGTCCTAGTATTGACTGCACATATAAGCAATTTTGTCAACTTTTACACCCAAAGACAAGAATCTGACACATTCCTCTCCAGTTTGGTATATCTGACAAAGCAAAAGAATTGTACTGGTTTAATCACTACCACTTAGCACCGCTTCAGCAAATGGCAACGCTTTTTCATATTAATTTGACTAATAATCTGTCTCACGTAGAGTGACGATGAACTCAGAATTCTGCAGTAACAGCACCCAGTTCCAGACAGCAATACTCGTTTACTCTCAGGGTGTAGTTCTCTTTGAACAGTGAATTGTTCCTAAAGTAAATAAAAGTTCCATCCCACTGGACTGAACATAAATGTGCAAAAAAAGTCAAATGCTTGCACAAAACCCCTCTATTCTAAGTAAGATATCACAACAGAAACAGCTGCGTATTTCCTCTTAATATGTACCTAATACATGTCACTATTAATTGTACTGACTGTATAGTCTATAATGAGCTTAGTTATACAAATTTGATGAAGTCTATTCTATACATATACAAAACTATACTAACATATGTGTGTTAACATATAGTGTTTGCAGAGTCACTTACATACTTACAGTTGTAGGATCATGGCCTTTTTCTTCACAGCATAGCTGTAAGGGTCTAATCCTGAGAGATACTGTGTGTTTTCACTGAAGTCTTAAACCTACTGAACCTGACATCAGCAAAGGCTATGTAAATTACAGTTTGAAAAAGCTAACGAACAGAACACTGTTTAATGAAATGTCAACTTCCATGGCAATTTTCTGTCAAATGAGTGCTGTTCTCTAGGACTTCTCCAAGAATACTCCAGAGTCAAACAAGAACGCGAAAATATACTGCAGGGCTATGGCCAAAGTCCTGCAAATGCCCGAGTTTTTCCCAGTCTGGAAAATAAACTCGCAATTGTGTTTTTTATGTCCCCCAGGAGCTACAGTGGGTATGGACTACTGTTAAAGACTGCTGCCCTTTGACATACACCTTCCCAAAAATAAGACTGATTTCCCATCTCTACACACTAACAGGGTGAGGAGAAACAGGCTGTATATAAAAAACATCTATAAACAGCCAAAAGTTCAACATATTTCAGATATGATCCCTATACCCTTGCCCCTAGCAACCAGGTACTCCACTTACAAATTAAATCAGAGCTGCTCAATATCTGGCAAAAGCCTGATATTTTCTGCCCCCCCTTGAATGACTCTGGACAGAAAGCAAAAAATCAGACTGTTGGTATGTAGTAAAACCACATAAAAAGAAGTGACAGGTATAATGAGAAATATCCTACTAAAAAACTGTCACAATTATGAAGTTGTCTTTAAGACAATGGTTAAGCATGTTTGTGAACATTAAAAATCCCAGTTGTAGCACATAAAGGACAAATATAATCTAATTCCTCTAATGTCTGTTGCCCAATCCGTGTTTGGATAACTGAAGGACTGAGAAACAAATCCAGCAATGCAGAAGAAAAAATAAAAATCTGTAACTTATATTTATTAGGTAAAACTGAATTGCATTAGAGTACACAGAACAAAAGATTGCAAGGAAGAATTAAACAGACACTTAAGGCATAAAGAAGTGAAGGCATAAACCAGCCCTGGAGTATGAAACTGCAGGAACAGAGGTAACACAGAAAGGCAAAACTGTGACAGGAAAGCAAACAGAAAGACAGGGAACTGAAAAGAGAATATGAATGCTTAAGAAGCAGCAGAAACAAATGGAACAAACCAGAGAAATTACAGTACAACAGTAACAGCACTTTTTGCAGGCAAATAAAATAATTTTTTAAGGATTTGGAAGTTCTCAAAGCTACTGAGACAGGCTCAGCCACTTGCCCTAACACACAGAGGGGTAAAAAAACAAACTTGAAAAAGAGGAGGAAAAGAAAGGAAACGGAATGATATCACATCTTTCTGATGCTGAAATAAAATATCCGAAAACTTTATGTTTTGGAAGTTAAGAAACTGGACGTGCACTACCTTGTCCTTTTCCAGCCTCCAGCAAAATATCATGATTTCAGATTTGGTTTCTAAAGGTGACAAACTCCTGCAATGATTTTTCATACTTTAGGAAATAACCATTTCCATTTCAGTGCACAGTTAGGAAACCAGGTCACCAGGAATTAAGATGACTGTTTGTCACAGTTTGGTTTAACGTATTACATGATCCAAAATTGCTTGGAGGTTTCCGCACCTTAAAGATAAACCAATACTTGAAATCAAGTTCCTTTAGTCTAGCCAAATGAGGAAATGATGGCAACAGGTAAAATATGCTGTAAAATATAATTAGCTTTACATATAAATGCTAATTTTATCACACTGTTTTCTCCTTCTCCCGTATGTATATGATGAGCAATAAAAGTGTAAAATGGGGTTTCCTTCCTAAATCTTTATTTTAAATTAAATACACTCAACGGGCAAAATTTTAAAGTGCAATTCAGTTTGTAAAAAAAAAAAAACCAACAACAAAAACAACCAAAAAAACACAAAACAAAACCAAACACCTTCAGTAATGGTACTACTGTTTTTCAACATGCTGGTAATAACAATAAACCAGTCACAATAAAAATTGATGTAACAGTGAGCAGTCGCTGTGCAAAGTAATCAAGACAGAGGAATGATTTTTTCCAGATGGAAAACAACAAGGTAATCTTCAATACCAGAATTAAAAGTGGATTTATCTATGCAGTTAGATTTGGGTTTTTAAAGCAAAGTTCTAAACCTTTGCAAAAGCTTGTAAAACGCAGATCCTGAAACAGAAGCACCGCTGGCCAGAAAAGACCGATGCACTCGACCCAGTTCAAACTTCATTCAGGTAACTCCTGTCTAATTAAAAAGTCTTCCCTGAAGTTACATCACTTCAGCAAAACATGTTTTCACAGATTTTCAAATACTTAACCCAGAGCACTATCCTTCAGAAAACCTCCTCCCTGAGTACATTTATGATAGTTTTCCTTACCTTTAAAAATAACAGAAACAATAGGATCTGGTTTCCCAAACTTGGTTTTAGGGATATTGGTAGCAGATTCCACAATCACCCGAAGCATTGTTTCCCGTCTTGACTAAACGTCGATTGTTACGAAAGAAATTCAAGGAAGTCTTAAATTTCAAACTCCTTAACTTCTGGACTGAAATGCTAGCAGGAAGAGGAGGCAGGGAATAGCTGGTTTACAGTAAAGAAGGTCTATGGGTGGATCTATGACAAGACTCGCTACTGAAGGTTACGAAAAAAAAAAGAAGTACCTGTAAATTGACACCAAGTTCTGCGTTGCTGCACAAAAGAGCTCTCGTTAGTGAAATCCAGTTACAGAAAGGGCACAGTGTAAAAAGGAGTGCAGTTTTTTTTTTTTCTTTTATTCTTAAGCTGTGTGATAAGTCTCTCGTAAATAACCGAGGCAAAAATAAGCATAAGCAACATGAACATTAAACACAACTCTCAGTCCTCAAGATACATCACATCTGCCTCTTGGTATACCGAGGTATTACATTTCACGATAGCTTATATTTTTTTTCCTCTTAATTTTTAGAACTTCATTGTTCGTAACTGTTTTTAGCGCGCCTCCGTGTCAGTGTATAATCGCAAATATACGGTCTTCAAAAATGGTTTAAGTGCTCCCTCTTCAGTTGTGCTCTGGAACAACTACGTTTTACATAATACTACAGGGTCCGCATTTAACACGCTGAATTTAGTAGATCTCTTGAGAAATTAACATCTATACGCATAAAGAAAAAAGAATTAAGGAAATACGTGCAAAACACGTGAGAAGACTCTCTGTATTGTTTGGAAGCCTATAAATATTTTGTCTTAACATAAATACATGCAGTAGATTGCACTAAAACAAAGAAAAACTTGCATATTTACGTAAAAAGAAGTCTTTGCTCTAAGCTACCCAGTGTTCAGCTTTACAGCGGTTTTTCTCAGCTGCAGACCAGATGTAAAAAACACAAGTGGTGCACAGTACCACTGCAAAATATGTTTTTAAGTAGAGATGAGAAGGGAAGCCAGCAAGATGGAGCAAAATGAGTCACATGTGGACAAAGTTCAGCCTAGTTTTTTACATGGTCACATGAGAACTATCCTATTACTTTTGAAGCCAAGATGGACCTTGCTTCCTTTCTAAAATTATGAGATTTTGGGTAGCTGAAGAAGAGGATTTCTGGGGAAAGAAAAGGTAATCCACAGCCAACATGTTCAGGAAGGAACGAAGATAAAGACACGCAAGACACAGCACTGAGAAGACCCAGAAAACTTGGCTGAAGCATCATGGCGGGCTGTTCCATCCCCACCCACCCCAGTCCCGCACAAGTCCCCCAGCTGGCCCACAGCCAGAGCCACAGGCCAGGCTTGCTGCCCCAGGCAGCTGGTAGCCACTGCCCCCCCCCCCCCCCGAACAGCAGGTCGACTAAAGCCTCGTGCAGGGTGGGCGAGACACCCGCGGGAAGAAACATGGTGGGGCGCCCACCTGCCACCGCCCCTCCTTCTACAGCCGCCCTTTAACAACGCAGCGGAAATCCCCTCGGGGGAAAATGAATTACGGCCTCGCGAAGGGGAAACAACCGCCGCCCCAGCCCGCTCCGAAGGGCCCGGCCGCCCCGTGCCAGCCCTCGCCCCACGGCGACCGCTCGCGAGCACGTGCTCTGGGGCAGGAAAACGAAGCGGGGAGAAGAAAGGCCCCGTGGCATTGGCCAGACAGGTCACGCAGTCGCCCAACGCCAGCCAATGGGGAGCTTCCTCTCAGGCGTTCCGCGGAGAACACGGCAGCGCCCCGCCGGCACTGAGCGGCCACCCCACGCCGGCCCAGCTCGTGCCCCTCCAGCCCCGCCCACGCCTGCTCGCGCAGCCCCCTCTAGCCAGTGTCTCCGCGGAAGAGTTCTTTAACCCCTCCCCTTGCCTTCTCTGACCCCTCTGCGACGCCGTAGCCCTTCGACTGTGAGGCGGCCCGGGCGGAAGTGACGATGCTGGAGCCGCGGGATTCAAACTCCCGGAAGCGGGGTTGGGCTGGGGCTGGCCGGAGCAGCCGCTTCCGGCGGGCAGAGGGTCCCTACGGCGCCGTGTCCCAGGGCGCGCACGGGCCCGTTTGCTCCCCGCGGCCCGGTCCGAGAGCCGGCAGCGGGAGCCGGGAAGTCCTGCGCTGCCCGGGCTTGACTGAGGCTGCGTAAGAAGTCACGTCCGGCCCGGTAGCAGGGATTGCTCTTCCGTAACGCTACCTTTACTTTGTATAGGCGTTTAAAGATGAATTCCAAGACCGCCAAAGAGATAATTATTGGCAAGTGGGGCTTAAAGTCTGGTAGCTCCAGACGCGAGAGTGATCTCGAGAAGTATAAGCAGGAGAACGCTGCCCTGAGAAAATCAATGGAGGAAGTCGTTAAAGGGAAAGACAAAATGACCGACGCGGAAAGGAACGGGCTCCTAGAGGTGAGGTGGATGTGGGTACTCGGGCTGATGTTTGTGATGTCCTAATTGTGCATAGTTATCGTGAGTCTGAGTGTGTCCGGCTTTGGAAGCAGGATGCCGATCTCCTCTTAAAATTTAGTTTACTTTGATGTCACTGTTGTTTTAATTTGACATTTTTGTTCTCAAATATTTTTCAACGATGACTGAACTAATAAAATTACAATCATCTGACAAGGCTGTTAAATACAAAGACTTGAGGCCAGAGTGTCAATTAGTCTATGAAGACCTGCCCTCACATGTCCAACTGTTTGGAACAGTTGGTCCCAGAGAATTATTTTGAATACTTCCTGCAAAGAACGTTTGCAAACAGCTGCCTAAGAACACACTAAAAAGTGCTGATTATTTGCTTGAACTATATTCTCAAGCTCCCACTCAGCTATAGGTAAGTAAAACTGCAATCAGTTCACCACGTTATTCTTCCATTACAACCGAAGAGCAGAAACTAAGACACTGCAATTTCTGTGCCTTGTAGTCCATTCAAGGTAAACCTGTGGTTACAGAGAAAGAAGTTCAAGTCGCATACTGTCAGGCTTCCCAGCAAGACTAGGAAACTATAAATGGACTCTTTCAAAGGATACAACTAATGGAGACTACGCATGCTAACATTTCTGGGCTACTTGTTTTGACCATAAGGCTTTTCATATGTCTGTGCTACAACATCAGTTCAGAAGTGCTAACCCAAGTACCAGCTATGGCTAGACAGCTCATGTACTGTTGTGGCTGAATTCATGTATTTGCTGTGCCTGGTGGAGTTTCCTGCTTGCTCCGTGTTGGTTACTTAATATTGGGTTCCTGGTTTACAGGTGGAAAATCACAGGCATGCTTAGATATACTACGTACTATTTGGTGTCAATATTTTAATTCTAGTGAGCACTGTGTGGTTGTCAACCACACCCTAAATAAAGCTCTCTAAAATTCAATGTCTTTCAGTTTCTCTGTCATCTTCTCTTGACTTGATGTCAACATGTAGCATTTCAATGTCAACCTTTCTCAAGGAAAATGAAATGCTATCATAACAGAAGTCTACATAGAGCCCCAAGGTATCTCAAATGCAGTACTAATGCTATGTAATAATTACCTATGCTGGAGGCCTGCTGAAAAGAGAGTGCCTGTTGAAAATATCTAATAAAGCACATTTTTAAAGTAAAAGGCCAGACAATTTGGCAAACAGGATCCTTCTCCTGAATGCTTTATTGTAACTCTTTTGTAACTTCAGTTACAGTCACTTAGTTTGCAAGAAGGCTCTGCTGCTTCTCCAAAGCTACTAAATATGCTAACCAACACTAAGAAGCCTATCGTCAACCTCTTCACCGAAGTGGTTTAGAGTTCTTGTACTGCTTGGGTTTTAAGGTTCATATACTTTAGTGATCTGTATTCACATACAAAACTGAGTACCCACTGAGTCTCTGAAATTTGGTTCCCTGCATTCTTTCCTTGTTTTATCTACTTCAGGCTGTTTTTACTATCACTTGAAATATTTCAGATGATTGCTGTAGTATTGTCTGAGTAAAAAGTAATATTCTCAGCTAAATAAAGACTAAGGGAGAACCTTTCAAAGTGAGTATCTTTTCAAACGGTTGTAAACTTGCTAATGCATTTGTTGCATAGACTGACATTTATTAATTTGTGTCACTCTCTAATTCCATTTCATTTAGAAAATACTTTCCCTTGAAAAAGAAAATCACAACCGCCTGCTTGGAGAGAAGGACAAAGAAATCCAAAATCTGAAAGATAAGCTTAGGTCAAAAAACAAGAATAGTGAAGTCTCCTTATTACAAAGTCAACTAGAGGAAAAAACAAAGGAAGCAGAAAGGAGAGAACAGTTACTTTGTTCTCTATCAGAAGAAATGAACCAGTTAAAATGTAATTTATCCAGTGTTACTGCAAAATGTTCTGAGCTTGAAAACAGAGCCAGTACTTCTCAGGCATCCCAGGTAAGCACTGAGAAATTTGCAGTTGCAAATTCCAAGTCTAACCTGTTTACAGGTTAAACTTGGAATCTGTGCCCACTAAGGACCAGTATGTGTTATAAAATAGGATGGATTTTTAATCTTCCTACAAGTTGGGTTGCATGCTGAAATATTCTTGTATGAAGAGAGATGGTATCCAGACTGAATGCTAAATGAAGAACAGTCAGGGAACACAACTTCAGGCAATGCAGCCGGGGAGGGAATTCTCTAATGCTGTACGGTAAGGTTCCTTTTTCATGTTCACACACAGGTGGTATGACTAGTGGTACTACATGTAATGATCCACTGTTGCTTAAGCAGGTATGCCCTTCTTGGGTTTGTATCCTCAGTGATTAAACAGACTGACAAGGCAGCAGTAATAGACATGGGGCACTTATAAAGCCAAACTAAGCTCCTCACCTAATTTGGCTTCAGTCATGAGAATATCTTTCCCCTCTCTGCTCTTATGAATCCTCATCTGCTCCTCAGTTGTTAAAACTAGTTGCCTGTACTTTACATGGCATCACACATGGTAAATACTTCAATGTAACAGATGATAGGACAAGAATAATGAGTTGCTTCTCTCATTTAAAGTGATTAATAGGTATGGTGCCAGGTACTTGGCAGCTTTTACAAGTTTAGTTTTCTACAGTTGTTTTTCCACCCCTGCCTGTTCTAATGTTCCATGGAAAACGCAGTAGTATAACAATAAGGGGCACAGGGAAGTTGGTGTCTAGAAGTAGGTGCCTATAGGTCTTTTCCAGCTTTTGACCTGCAGATGGTGCTGGTTCCCCACGCTCTACCTGGAAGTTGAGTAATTTCTAGAAATTCAGCTTTAGCCAAATACATAGCAAAATATCTTAATTTACTAATTTTCAATGATAATACATATATGTATCACTTCTAATAATGCAGTATCCTGGGAAATACCACTTCAAATGTAATGTGTTTATTTTCAGTTTCAAGAGACTTTGAACTTAATAATGTTAATTCAGATTTCCATGATATTTTTGTCAATGAACTACCAAAATATCTTTTAGTTTAAAACCAGAATTTTCTTTTATATTTTTTACTGATTTATCAATAGAGGACAACAAAATGTGACTGATGTTTTGACTGGATGTCTTGGAAAACTTGAAAACAAGTCTAGCAATGCTGGTTGAAACTGCTAGGTGGCACATGAGCAGCAGGAACAACAGTTTTATGACACATTTTTGAGAAAATTTTCACTGAGGCAGAGTTCTAATGTTCACAGAAATAGGAATCTGAGCAACTGTAGTGTCTCTAAATCCTACTTTTATTAGGCAGTTTAATAATTGTATTCATGTTCTCCTGTATTTCTTCAGTTACAAAGTTTGTTCTAAATCATGTTCCAAAAATCACAGGAAAACTTTGGAAAAGTGTAGCTTGGATTTGGGTAGTAATCTACATTTTTATCTCCTTAAAGTTCCCTCTTGTATCTATACAATTTCAAAAAAGCTTTCTATCATGCAGTGAATAAACATATTGGATCATGAAAGAAGTATAACTGTTTAACTGCTCTCTAGTTCTAGATGGGTGTAAAGAACTCTCTGACTCATACTTTAAGCACTCTACTGTGGATCAGGTCTCAGAAAATCAGTCAGTATGTCCTTATCGTTCCAGACAGGCTTGCATGGTTTCCCGTATGTTTATAAATCCTCCTGTTATCCCAATGAAGTTGTCAAGGTCTCTAGCTTTCCCCAACAACTCCTGTAGGTCTGGCTTATTGTCAAACTGGTATGAGGATATGAAAATAGAACAGTTACCTTTTTTGTTCATGTAAATAATTCCCTGAATATCTTCATTTTTCAGAAGCTCTCCTGCACTCTTCAGGTCTTCCAAGATAGCAGTTCAGCAGAAGACACAAGATAGTCATCTTAGGAAATGTTTTAATATAACTATGAGTTGCAGAGTTATGGAAGAAATTAAATGTAAATCTTTGTCCTGTATCCTGCAGGAGACTTTGTTTTAAATCTATGAAATGGTTTTCTACATAACTTAGATCCTTTAAAAAAACCCAACCAAACAACTATAAAGATCTTTAAACACAAAAGGCATATGTATGCATCTTTTCCATTTTTAAAATATTCTTGTGCTGATTATGTGAGATTAATAGTTATACAGGACTAGCTTTACTGTTTCAGCCATCTATTTTAAAGAACACTAACAGGTTGTTCTTTGCCTGCAGGAACTCGTAACAAACAGCACTGGATCATCAACTAATCTTTATGAAGTTGAAAAACAACTGAAAGATGTAAGTTTCCTGTACAAAATTGCAAGTGCAAATTATCTGTATCAAGATGCATAAGAATGTAAATTACCTTGCTTGGAACATCAGAACAAAGTGGTTGCTGACAAAATGGGAGCCCCAAGGAACCTGGTCTGACCTTGGAGCTGACACTGCCTGGGATACCATGAGGTTGGATTAGAAACCTCCTGAGGTCCCTTCCAACCTGAATAATTCTATGATCCAATCAGATATAAAGTACATGTCCTTGTTCTTACAAACTTAAGTTGCAATGATACAGTTTTAGTTTATTCCATTTTCAAGATCTGTTATATTTTATTTTATATTTGAGATTGAAAGGTTAATTCTTCATAATCTGGGCATGACTCATGAAAGCCTTTGTTTCAAAGTCATTTTCCCATTCCAAGAAGTAAGCCAATCATTATTTAATATTGCTGCAATTTTAACTTATGCGCAACAACCTGACTTATCTTTCCAAATGAAGATGGGTTTTATTTATTGCAGAGAAGATTACTACGATTTCCAGCTTATCTTTAAACTGTATAATATATAACTTTTAACATTTTTAAGAAATAAGACTAATACTTTTGAAGTCTGATAAATTACAGAGGCTTTTTTATTGTTCTTCTGTTCCTTTTCATGAAGGCTCTTGAGAAAAACCAACAGTGGCTACTGTATGACCAGCAACGTGAAGCATATGTCAGGGGCCTGCTTGGAAGGATCTTTGAACTTGAACAGAAGTCAGAAACAGTTAGTAAACAAGAATCTAAAGAATTCAATTCAGAAGGTATCGACTTTATTGCTTCCCCACAAGTAACCCAAACCATAATTATCTATAGAATTAAGTTTTCTGAAAACAAATTATAGCACAATTAAACAAAATCAAGAATTTCTTCTCAACATTTTGGTTTCTTAATGGTAAAACTTGGGTAAGTAAAATTTCTTTGCTTCCTGTTATCTAGCTATGTTACTTGATCAACAGTATTTCACATTCTTATCTACTTCAAGGATGGTTTTTAACAGCCTTGACACTCTTAGCAACCTCTCTGTTTGTGGAAAGTGTTGAGGCAAATATATATATGTATCCCATCCTTCAAAGTACACTTTCAACCTACATAATGGAAGCATTAAGGATTTATTAGCTAGGTGTAGATCAGGTTTTTTTAAATTTACTTTTTTCAAAATAAATATTATAAAAATGACTCAAGACTGCCATGTTCTTTACTTACCTGAACAGTTGTTACAGGGCACAAAAACCTGTGATAGGTTTTGGCACCTATCCAAAACAGTGTTTCGCAACATGGATCTGGCCACCTCTAGCTCACTTCTGTGCTATGCAGTTCCTCAATAATGAGCACCCTCTCAGCACCATGCATTCAGATTGACTTGAGTGGTGCTTGACCAACGTGCGGAATAAAATTAAAATCACGTTGAACAGAAGAACCCGAAGGAGTTGGCTTGCTTTTCTTATTATCAAATTATTAATTTCATATATGCTGCAACTGACCTGCAAGGTAAATTCACTAAATAGAACTAGCATTATCTGGAGTAAGAGTATGCCCACAGATACTTGCCATTCAGTAATTCATGTACAGTGGCTTGGTTTCTGTATTACTGCTTGAATCTTTGTGGAAAACCATAAAATATCATCATAATCTTGTTTTCATGGTGGTTAGAAATCTATAAGCTGTATTTTAGAGGGAGACAGGCTGATGTAGCTCACCAGGAAATGTAACTCTGAGTTACTGCTGTCAAAGCTTTGTCATCAGAGCAGCCAGGAGACTAGGAGTAAGGGTATAACAAAGTTCCTCTCTTCAAGCAGCTAGACAGTAGCAGAAATCAAAGTTTCTAAGAACCTAGCTATACAAGTTGAAAGTAGATAGGACAACTTTTTCCAAGGAAAAAGTTGGTGTATCTCTGAGGATCTCACCATCCTATAAAGGAGTATTGCTAACGAGAAGGTAAGGCTTAGTTCATAGTTGAGGGGAGGGAGAACAGTCAAGCAAGAAACTCTCCCTAGTAAGTTACAGTTTGAAGAACGAGGGGAAGCCTTCAGTAGGAAAAGTGTCAAAGTTAAGAAACTTACAGTGCCAAAAATCAGCAAAGCCTGTGAAAATCTGCATTTCGTTCTGCTTCTAGGTATATTTTGTATTACTACTGAATTTCTACAGACTGCCTCTTTTTTTTCCCTACTTACTAAACTCTCCTTGGGTCAACAAGCAGAAATTTTTCAAACTCTGGTTTAAGGAACAGTCACTAGCCAGTGAATGCCTTTATCAAAAAACCCCTATCCTAGTCCCTTCTATTTGCAGTTTAGAAGTAAATAATGGCATACGATTTGAGGAAGATAGACCTTCCATTGTCTTTTGCAGACTGGCTTTGGTCAACAATGGTGAAGTAGAGCCCATCAGATCCCCAGGGTATCTATATACTCCCCAGGGGAGGGAGAAATGCCAGCACCTTGGCTAAGGGGCCTAAATCTGGAAGTGGAATCTAGCGCCATTGGGCCTTGCTTCCCATGTGTCAGTATAATGCCTGAGGCTACGTAAGTACTATGTGTGGGTCATGGAGCTTGTGTAGTCAAGGCAAAGGATATAATATTGCTATAAGGGTTAGTGAAAGAAGTAGCTGTAGCACGCAATACCACACACAAGCCAAGTTGCAGTTTTCTGGTAACTATATTGGGAAGGAGACTTCACTGCATTAGGAGTACTGAAAGCTGTTTTAACTAAAGTTTGGTGCCAGTCTGGGCTGTGAAGAGCCTAGAATGTTGATTTCTATCAATATACCTTAAAATCCTGTCAAGGATTTGGTATTCTGATTTTTTAAGTGTGTTGGTTTTTTGTTGTGGTTTTTTTTTTTTTTCCTCCCCACATTACTATCTCAATTATTTCTCACTCATTAAGGTCATCTACAAGAGGAAAAGCAAAAATACTATGACCAGCTGTTACTAACTGCTAAGAGCGATCTTGAGACTGAAAGACGCACTATAACCCAGCTGCGATCTGAACTTAACGAATTCAAAAAGAAGTATGAAGAAACACGAAGAGAAATAACAACGTTAAATGCCTTACTGCAGTCACAACAGGTTGCTGAAATGAAGACTCTAGAAAATGAAAATAAAATTAAAGGAGAGAAAGTGCAGAGACTAAAACAAGAAAATGAAACTATTAAAGGACAGCTCAAAGAAGAAAAGAAAAAGTCTGAAGATCTTTTATGTCAGGTAAGCGCATGCATCTAGAGGTTTAGCATCACTAGCAAAGAATCAAGAGAGCTGAAAAGTCATACTTAATCAGAATGGACCATCACTCACTTGCTCTGGTAACTGTTCTTTATGTATATCTAGACTCATGTCCTTGAGGTTAAAACTGAATACTTTCTTTAATATATTGGTTTGAATCAAAATGCAAACTTTTGTTAAGTTTCCTTGTTTAAACAAGGAACTTATTTGTTCACTTATTTCCTTGGTCTTATGGGACACAAGAGGGAGAAGTAAGAGAATACTTAATTGATTCTAATCTAGTTGATCCTCAAGGTTAATTGTACATGAGAACAGGAAAGGTAAAAATTCAAGTCCATACAGGCTATTTTATCATGTGATCCTAACTATGGAATATCACTGATATTTGTTGTCACCTGGCTGCTACAAAATACATGTGGGCTTGTAGTTTCATACTTAGTGGATAAGCAGCTGTGTCCCTGGATAATCATAGAATCATTTCGGTTGGAAAAGACCTTCAAGATCATCGAGTCCAACCATTAACCATGCCCCCTAAACCATGCCCTGGAGTACCCTGTCCACTCGCTTTTTTAATATCTCCAGGGATGGTGACTCAACCACTTCCCTGGGCAGCCCATTCCAATGTTTGACAACCCTCTCAGTAAAAAAATTTTTCCTAATATCTAACCTAAATCTCCCTTGCCTCAACTTGAAGCCATTTCCTCTTGTCCTATCTCCAGCCACCTGACAGAAGAGACCAACACCCACCTCACTACAACCCCCTTTCAGGTAGTTGTAGAGAGTGATAAGGTCTCCCCTCAGCCTCCTCTTTTCTAGACTGAACAACCCCAGATCCCTCAGCCGCTCCTCATAAGACTTGTGCTCCAGGCCCCTCACCAACTTGGTTGCCCTTCTCTGGACACGCTCAAGCAGCTCAATGTCTTTCCTGTAGTGAGGGGCCCAAAACTGAACACAGTACTCGAGGTGCGGCCTCACCAGTGCCAAGTACAGGGGAACAACCACCTCCCTGTTCCTGCTGGCCGCACTGTTCCTGATACAGGCCAGGATGCGATTGGCCTTCTTGGCCACCTGGGCACACTGCTGGCTCATATTCAGCCGGCTGTCAACCAGCACCCCCAGGTCTTTCTCTGCCGGGCAGCTTTCCAGCCACTCTTCCCCAAGCCTGTAGCGCTGCATGAGGTTGCCGTGACCCAAGTGCAGGACCTGGCACTTGGCCTTGTTGAACTTCATACGATTGGCCTCAGCCCATCGATCCAATAACCCCAGCCAACCATTGTGGCCATGCAGCTGGGGTTTTTTGTTTGGTTTTTTTTTTTCCATTCAGATGAGTTCCTGCATTTGGTTCTCTCTATGATGCCATGGGTAAGAACTATGCAGGCACGCCTGAGTACTAGAAAGCGATTGCCAGATAAGCAAGGGAAGGGACGGACCTTAAGTTGTCACTGTCTTGAAGATGGCTATGGTAGAAACCACTGAGAAGAGTTCTGTAATTCCCTATAAAGGCCCAAGATGTGCCTGTCAGGCAGGCTGTTCAATAGGCATGGTTTACACTGTTGCCAGATCTGTTCTGTTGCTTTTGCATCAGATTCTAATCGTTTGCAGGGCTTGCCCATCTCCCAGAGAGTACCTTGATGACTTCAGTGAAATAATTCTGTTCATATGTGAAGTTCTTAATTCTTCCTTCCTTCTTTTCTTTTGAGCCCAATGACTTTAACCACTCTGGCTGATCAGAGGCAGGGGAAGACATGTATGTGCTATATGTTTGTATTTAAAAATATTTAGTGCTTACCTCCTTTTGTTTGGAGTACTCATGAGGACTATGCCACTTCCCCTACATGGAGAGTTACAGTGGTGTCTTGGAATATTCCTATCAGCATGGTGATGCTAACAAAAAAAAAAAAAAATCTGTTGTTTCTTCTTCTGGACATGAAATCATGACCACGTATCTGCTGAAGAGAAACTGGAAAGTCCTTAAAAGAACTGTTCTCAGGGCATCCAAATGAGATAGACTTGCTACTTGGAGAAGTTTAGGGTTGATAACAAAGCAATGTAGAACTGAAATTTGAAGTATGAGAACAAAATTTACTAGGCACCAAAGTAGGCTAAAACCAGAACAACAGTCTACCTCTCTAAATACTGTCTGATTCTCCCTGGTTAGTAACGATTAAAAGGTGCTGTTGGTTTTGGGGGGTTTTGGGTTTTTTTGTTGTGTTTTTTTCAGCTGAACAATAGCATTCACTACAAGAATTGATACATGCTGATAACAGATGATATTTTTATGTATGCATTTACTTAATCCATTATAGTATAGTACTTTCTGAGTCTTAAACTTGTTCTCTTCTATTAAAAAAAAAAATTGCATTGCTTGTTTTTTAACATCGTGGCATGTAAGTGCAAACATAGGTTTTGTGTGTATATTTTTGTCTGCATCCTGGCAATCACCTAGGAAAGTTCAGTTTGATTTTTTGTTTTGTTTTGTTTAAAACTATAACATCATTCTGCATTTCCCCTGCTCAATGCAATAATAATGCTTCCCTGAGGTTTTCTCCAGGGAAGCAGAGATATTTTAATTTGGTTTGGCTGTTGCATAACAGGCATACATTTTCTGTTTGGTGTTGGAATATAAAAGTTTACTTCTATCCCTTTTAAGATTCATTATTTGTTAAACTTAACTGTTGTATATGGACGTTTATTACAAATGTTTTTCTGTCTTGTAGGTGCAACTTCTTCGCAAATCATTGCTCAAACAGCAGGAGGAACACACTAGGATAGCTTTGTTGGAACAACAGGTAGCCAATTATATGCTAAGATGCTGATACTTAATCTGTATTATGCACACAGGCTTTCTAGACTAACTTCAAATTTAAGAATGAGTAGTATATTAAAGTAATATTAGACATGAATATTCAACTGTGAATAATCTCCTGATGCTTCTAAAAATTTTGACATGTCTGTTGAGGAAAATCTGTAATCTTTTACAGATAAGAGGGTGTGATCAAACTTAATGCTATTTTCTCCACAACCACTTGTTCAACTGTACACCCTCAGGTTAGGTATGGAAAACATCTGAAAACCAATCAGCTCACTGAAGTTTTGTAATATACTCTTGATAAAGTTATACAAATAATTGCATTGCCATCTTTTCCATCTTCTTTATTTTTTCCAATTACATTCTTACAGATCTAATTGATGTTATTGGGGGGGAAAAAAAAGTTACACTTATTTGCTAAGCTTGGGTGTACATTGTTACCCATAGGTTCTGTCCAAATTATCTTGCTACAAGAAAGATCCTGAAGTAGAAACTGGCATTTTTAATAAGTACTTACACTATATGCTTTTCTATAAAATGTTAAGATTGCAAGACAGCTTGAAATAGTCTCCAACCAAAATAACTTCAAATTCCATCTCTACTAAGGGAGAAGATTTTTATAACTAGGCATGTATGAATTTCACTGTAGTGAAAGCAGCAAGTGACTTTTTTTTTTTTTTAAATCCTATTTTAGGATATGATTGCAGAGTAAAAATTACTTTAAATATATAAAGGGGGAACATTCCTCTTTCTCTTCTCCACACCCCAATTCTTAATAATTCTGACTTTAATTCTTTAATTTTTCACTTTGGGGGGTTGCCAGATCCAGATATGCACCACAGATTTTGAAAATGAAAAGCTTGATCGCGAGAACTTGCAGCATCAGTTAAACAAAGTCCTTAAGGAACTGCGCAAGGCCAGGGAGCAAATAACCCGTCTGGAACCTCTGGTATGTAATGAATAACTTTCAGGTAAACTTAGTCAGGGATTTTGCATAAATGTACATCTTTTCATTTGGGGATCTTATTTCAACTGTAGTGAGTCTTTGGTTAATGTTATCAGATATTCACTGTAGGTCCTTACATCCTTTAGGTATGTGGCCCCAAGATGCAGAACCCTATGTCAGCTAGCTAGGCATTGTTTTTCTCTACAGCATGCATGGAGAACAAGTACTGCAGAAGGAGATCCAGAATAGTCAGGTTCCTGAGCAGGGAACATAATTGTATTTTGTATCACAGTGTGTTACCTAGTTTGGACTACTGCACAATGACAAAGTTGCAGTATGCTTCTACTCAGACTTGCTGCTAGTGAACAGGACACAATCCTTAAATATAGAATTCCTCCCCCACTTCCATCTGATACAGGATGGGTGGGTCATTAAAACCTGGCGTTTTCATTTCCAAAAAGACAAGCTCCCTACTACAATGAAAAAGGACGTTTGTTGTATCATGAGGACTGTGGTCTGTTTGCTGCTTATTATACAAGCCCAAAGCAAGCCACCTAGATTTAAGCCCTAGACTTAATGGAGAAATTTGTAGGGAAAGATTAAGTATGAAGCAAGCCATTGATCTGTTTTGCTCTGTTGTATCCAGGATTGCCCTGGTCTTGAGCAGAAATGCATTTTGACTGTTGGTGCTTCTGGAACTCTACTATAAGGTATCTTGTAAGATGAGGTGATAGCTGAATAGGATTGTCAAAACTGCAGTTCTGGACTTAAATGAGGTTCAAAATGGAAATCAGACACCTGTGTCCTTCATTAGATCAGGTCTGGGGCCACTGTGATTTTTACAGAGGAGATAAATGCAAAAGCTCCTAACAAGTTGCAGATGAGAAGAATTCTTCTGTGACTCTGCCAGACTACTCTCCCTCTTAGTTGTATGCAACTTGGAAGTATTTTCTCAAATGAGGAAGGGAATGGAATGAATCCGGAGATACTGATGTTCTTCACTCATGCGTTGCCCCTTGGGAGAGCCTCACTTGCTAGGATTGCAGATGCTGCTGCCAGGGGAAGCCCCTGGAAAACCTTCTGTCTGCTAGGAGTACAGCAGAAGTTTGGGCAGAGCAGGGAAGCTACAGCTTTGAGTTTCTCTGTGCTAAGAAGCTGGAGAAGTAGCTGTCAAATGGACAACCAGGTGCGTTTTACAGTTAAGGTCAGCCTTCATGCACAGAAACTTCACGCATGGGATCAGGAGAAGAGAAAATTACGGCAGAGTTTTTGGGAAGATAGCTAGGCAGCATCCTATGTAGAAGGCGCTGAGGCATCATTTTATTAAGGAAAGATAGTGTGTGAGTAGCTAGGAAGATGGTTGGGGAAGGATTCCCAGTCAGCCATTGTGGGAAACCTGTCTTAAATAGTCTGCAGAAAAGCTACCTGCAATCTAATTTAAATGTGGTGTTAGAATTGCACAACAGGCCCTTTGTAATTAACACAAGCAGCATAACTGCCTTTAGCCATCTTTAAAATTCTACCGTTAGTGCTATAACACACACAAGGCTTGTGTGCCATCAAACCTTAATATTTTTTCCTACAGTATTTGATCAGCACATGCATGCCCCAATCTTACACTAAAGCTGCTTTTCCAGAAACTCCAGGAATCTGGACGTATGGAGCCACAAGAAGATTTGCAAGCTGTGTTTGAAGAGAAGCTGACCATGTATGACAGAAGTCCTTCCCTGAAACATTCAAACCTTCTTGATGAAAGTTTTCTCGAGTGTCCCAGATGTAAAGTGCAGTATCCAACAAGCCAGCATAGAGAATTACTAGCACATATTGACTTCTGTACAGCTTGAGCTCCAAATGGACTTACTGTATTTGCTTTATACACACTGCCAACGTGCTTTTCTACAAAGGCAAAAGATCTTTTTAAAGCTTTTTTCTTAAGGTTGTATGAAGGACTACTAGTTTTATATTCAGTACCACAAAAACATTATAGTTATTTATTTGGCCTCAAATATTTTACCCGATGTTTTTGCAAAAAGCAGCTACTGCATTTTTGGTTGCAAATGG
The DNA here is from genome assembly GCF_026419915.1 of Harpia harpyja. Classification (NCBI taxonomy): domain Eukaryota; kingdom Metazoa; phylum Chordata; class Aves; order Accipitriformes; family Accipitridae; genus Harpia; species Harpia harpyja. Next base: position 28,213,047 of record NC_068949.1, on the reverse strand, counting down.
AAATATTTTTAGAATTAGGAATATCTTCAAATAGTAAACTACTGACTTATTTTTTTGCACTATTAAAAATGAGAACAGTAAAAGCACACCTATTGTGTCAGACTTTATTTTCATGTTTGGCATATCCAGTTCTTGGTTGGTGAATCCTGATGATTGTGCTTGTACCTTAACTGACAGTAATAGCTGCAAAAGATTTTTGGCCCTCACAGGTGTACTATATATATATTTATACATACGTGGTATGTGTGTATATGTATAGTATGTACAGTGTATATATACATGTATTATGTATCATATACATATGTAATGTATCACCATCTTGATACATTAAAACTCAGGAGACTCAAGTTAGATCTTTGCTGCTTAAGATTCACGTTGAAAACATTAATCATAAGTAGCTTATTTTCCTGAACCACAGTCAGGTGTGACTTAGAGCTCATACAAAAATGCTGACCAAGGTTTAAGCTCTTCTCAAAAATTTGTCATTGGGAAAACAAACTTCCTAGCAAATACAAACTTCTCTGGTACTGAAAAAAGTTTGTATTTCTGACAATGTCAGAGACCAGTTTTGAAGTTTGGATATAGAATTATGCTGAAGTAAACTTGTTTGCACTTCTGTATTTTAGAGGCTAAAGTTAGGCAATGCCAGTTATTCAATCTGTTACATTTGACAAAAGCCCCAGTTTAAAAGTGCAGTTTTTAATAAATTGCTCTAGTGGATTTGAAGTGTCACTGTATTTTGGTATTAATACAGAAAACAAGTTAGCAATAAATTCTTGCAACAAATTAGAAACTGGCAAAAAATTCCCTTATGGATTTGCAATCACAGTGTTATTCTCCTCTAGCACTTACTGTAAACCTGGATTTGTTGCTAGCATTTTGCTCCTTGCATCTGTAGTTAAGTCCAACAGGCAGTTCTTTCCACAAAAATTATTAAAGTGAGGAAATTTTACAAAGATACACAAGTAAAGATAAATTTGCTTCTTGTACAAGTTTATAGTTGCTGAGGACAGTGAAATACCCAAGGTCTATCTTTCTCTGGTATACTGATTCTAATTGCTAGCTAGTGTCAGCTCTTTCCATCATGCTTTGCTGCAAAACTGTATGCATTCACCCCATATGTTCACCCTAATCTCTGATGGTTAAACCTTATTCTGAAATATGAGGGTGTTTTCCAAGTTGTTTTCAATAACTGTTATAATATCAAGTGATGTTATTGATTAAATCCAGTGTTCGTGAGACAAAGAAAATGTTAAAAGCTATTTTCTTTATATCTGAAATATCTTTGCCACACCTATTTTATTAGCCACTATCTATCCACTTCTCAATTTCTCTGACCATGTCTCAGGCTAGTCTTTGTGTTTGACAATTTGTTCAATTGTAGCAACAGGTTTTCTGACCAAAGATATGATGAACTAATGAGTAAAACAGAAATTATGCTTCAGAATCTCATGGTTTTTCCATGAGAGAAATTGTCTTAATTTTATGTCTGTCTGTCTTTCTAAACATCTTTTAAATTCAGGATAATATCTATCTCTATTATCTAATAATCTCTAATTAAACTACTTTTGGAAGTTTAAGTTAGTTGTCTTTTAACAACACATTAATCAGCTAGTATTCTATTCCCAGTTGTATACTTAGCATAGTTTCTGCAAAAGGAAATTCTGATCTTTTATGTATTATAGATGAAATAAGATTGCCTGCTACAGGTCAGCACTCTTCAGTAGTTCTAAGGCTTTCTTAAATTAGCATAAAACACTTCCTCATTAGAAGCTGGTACTGTAAAGGGAGGCTCGTAAAGTTGATAATGTGATATCCTTTAAAAAGTTTTGTTCATTCCAGCACCTCTTCTGAACTTTAAAAATGCATTTAGTCCTACTGCTAAATATTAGGCCTAAGTACAAAAAACCCTTACTGATTAAATTTATATACATCATCAGTGTGGTACATGTTGAAAAATACCAAAATAACATTCTAGTGCATCAAAAGACCTATTCTGAAGGCAGAACCACAAATATTGTCATCATTTACATATGACTAACTATAAAACTCCAACTCCATGAAGCATGTGGATTGTATCATTGCTTTTTTTTCACCTTTCAGAAGCTACAAAGGAGTCTAAGACTGAAAATTATTTTTTATCTTAAAATTAAATGAATAAGAAAAAGGTCTGCTGCTCCTCTCTTGTTATATGCAGGAAAGAGAGGTTTGTGCCTAATGAGCTCATCTTAATGCTGAGATTTAGCTGTAAGTTTAATGTTTTGTAAGGCAGGAAGTAATTAAAAAATTGCTGTTATTTCAAGCACTGTGCATTTACAATTTCAGTAGTGGGGGTTTTTTTGGTTTTTTTTTTTAAAGTTATGTCCATTTCAAGTAATTGAATTTCAGCCTAGCAGAAATTCTATAAAGTCTGCATCATTTGAAGATGTTGGTATAGGGAAGCTTCTGGATTAATACAAGGGTTCACTACTACTAGCATATTTATAAATCCTGGCTTACACATACAGTGTTCTTTATAAACAGCAAGGGAATTAAGTGGTTTTGATGCAATGTGGTGTGGTTGGAAAGACAGCTAAACTCTGCATAACAACTGACTTTTTTTACACAAGGACAGCTGCTTGTGCAGTAATAACTGAAAGATGGCTCTGTTGTTTTTCTTATGTCAAATAGATCAACTTCTAATCACTTACTTGCTTGTGCAGCTTTCTCTCTTACTCCTGGTTTTGATAACCATTTTTCACAGTTATTTGCCATGTGCCAATAATTGTACTACAGATGTTTAGGCAAATTATACAATAAAGCACTTTAATTATGCAGATAAAAAGTGGCAGGGAGGTGTAGTGCTGCTTATGCTGTAAAAGAACCATGCTGAACAGCACAAATACTTAGAGACAACAGGATGTCACTGTTTACCTGGCAAAGAACACTAATGTAAATGGTGCAGGATCTTCAAGAAAACTAGAGGGAATGTTGTTCTTGTGGTATCTCTGTAACAAAGCAGAGATAGGTGGGAGTTTACAAGTGATGAAAACGTAGCAGTAGAGGAGCTCTAGGCATTTCCATTTTAATCTGGAAATCAACCTGTCTATTAGTTTCCGTATCTTGTAATCTGATTGAACTGTTAAGATTACAGTAACAGTTGTGCCTATGGTTTTTACCTTAAAAATGATAAGCAATTATCTTTGTCATACAAGAAAGATACAGTATAAATAGTAATACAAGCTACATTATGTACAGTGGGACTACGCAACTCAGAATACTCCTTGCAGCATTTCTAAATCCCTTCCTTTCTCTAATTTGGAAAACGTGACAGAAATAGGTAGCAAAGTGGTACTTCCTGCAGTAAGGGATGGTCCTGCTGAAATTCTCTGGGTGTTAAAAGTATGGCCATATTGTCAGTATGGGTGTCTGTTTGGGTTATTTTCAAGGCAGCCATGTGGAGTAAGGCAGCTGCATATCTTCCCAGGGAAGGGCAGTGTAAGACCTCTTTGAAGTCACCTGCACAGCGAGCAATTGTGTCGGAGAATTCTGCAGTGTAGGTGGGATTTTAAAAGGTGGGGAAGGAAATAAAAGTGTGATGCCTAACAAGGAAGAAGAGAAGCCAAAGAATTTTAGACCAAATCAACCTAACTTCAATTCCTGGAAAAAATCCACTGGCATAGAACCAGCAATGGGAATCAGGTCACATGTCCCCAGTTTTCTTAACTGAGCAAGTCCTGTGTACAGGGAAAAAGCAAAAGATGTGCTAATGTGGGCCTTTTGTTTCAAATGCCAGTTTCATAGCAATGTAGGGAAATATAATTATTTCCTCTAGTCTATACAATGGGTGGCACAACTGGCTGAAAAGCTGCATTACATAATTAAGTATCAATAATTTATAGCCCTAAGAACATAAGTGCAGTGAAAAATGTATCTTTGTTCTGACCCACATGGCCAGAACATATAGTGTCTCTGACAAGCAGCCTAAAGTGGATGCTTAGCATATAGCCTAAGGATAGGTGATGCATATGTGGGACCTTCTAATAATCTCAAGCTTTAAGAGCCAGGTGTGGTTCCCATGTGTTAGTACCTCTCTAGAGGTACTAGAATGGCTAGAATGGATTTCTCTTCTAGCCTCCCCTTAAGCCCATTTTAAAACATGAAATGATTAACTAACAATAATGTATTAGACAATTCCATGGCAGTCTGTCTGATTCCAAAACTATTTCTATTTTCATAAGTGATGCAGATGCTACTAGAGTACACATAAAATCTGAGACACTCCAAGGTAGGAACTGAGAGGTCTTTAGAGGACAGCAGGAATTTTCAATTTATCAACACCAATGATCTGAAATAAATAGGATGAAGTACTACATGTAAGAATAATCAACTACTAAACCCCCAAATAAATAGTATGACAGTGTATCAGCTCCTCCAGAAAGTTTCTTGGGATTACAATAAACAGAAACTTGAACATGACTCAATATCCCACCTGCATGATTTTGCAACAGTTTTACAACATGATGAATAAACAGACTCTTACATGTTTTACACGTAAGCTTTCATTTCTAGTCAATACAGGTGAGACTTTTAGCTGGAATACTACGTCCAATTTTGAGTATTGTACTTCAGGAACAATTTAGACTAATGTGAATGTAGGAGAAGTCTTTCAGATTTCTGATCAAATTCATGAAAGAATCAGGGTTATGCAGTCTAGAAAAGACCATGAAGAAAAATGACAAAATTTCAGAAAGAGAAAAGAAATAGTGTCTTCCTATGCTCAGTGAGAAGTGTAATAAGCTCAAAATCGCAACAGGAGAAATTTTGACAAAAGGAAAATCTTTCTGGTGGTTGGAATAAATGTGCAGTGAAACACATCGCTTATGGAGGCTGCAAAATCTCTACCACTGGAGATTTACAGGGACACTTATGTAACTATATAAACCATTCCTGACAGGTGAGTCTGCCTTGGGTCAGGGACATCAGCCAGATGATTTCTCACAGTCCCCTGAAGCCCTATTTTTAATGACATTTATAGACCTGCAAACAACACACTGTAAGATTTAAATAAAAAAAAAAAGCAGGTAAAACAATGGTTGTTCTGCACTGACTCTTCGTGTTATTTCACTCCATGCAAAATCAGTAGCTACTGCACCAGAAGTCCAACTTCGTCTTGTTTCTCAACTGGAAAATTATTGGCATTCCTATGTCTGTATAAGCTTCTAGTCTGAGCAGACGAAGCCATTTAAAATCAGTATTTGCACTCATGCATCACAACCCTGCTGTAAAACAAGATAAACGACCCAAGTGCAACTTGATGTCACTTAATTCCCTAGTGTTGGGAACTGCCTTGTTCCCACATTGTTTTAACAAAGAGTGCTGTGGTGTCCAGTTCTTTGGCATTTGGGGAGTTTGGGCTCCCCTCCACAGGGTGGCCAGGAACAGGATTCAGGAAGCCAGCATATTGAGTGGGAGCCACCCAAGCCAGCCAGTGAGAAACATGACTCTTCAAGAAAGACTAGGTGCACAGAAAGGAGGTGCTGTTGAGGATTCACAAATGTAAGTTCTCTTCTAGCATTAGCTGCTTATGACAAATGAGTCTCTTCTTGCAAAAAAAAGCAGACTTCAAACAGGACACATATCCACGAAGAGAGACCTCCCCTTACACCCAGTCCCCCTTCAGACCTGGAACAGAGCTCCCCACCAGTAGTCAGGAGCATACATTCATTTTGCTGTCTGTCTGACCAACCAGAAGTTTAAGTATTTCATTCTGAATTAATAGTTTCAAAAAGAGAGAGCAAGGTAAGGTGCCCCAGAATATCCTGTAAGAAACAAGCCTAGGACCTTTTCATATTGATATCGAGCTGGCTGCTTGATGACAGAAGTGCAACCAGGTTTAATTTCCCTGATCAACTCAAAACTGGTGAATGAGCACATTGCGTCACACAGTGTATCACACTTGGTTTGCCTGGGCTCAGCACAGTTGTGCTAAAGGCATCTTCAACATTGCTCTGATCGTAGCTCACTGCATGGCTCATGGGAAGGCTTAGGTCCAACCTGCAATGTGTGGGGTGCAAAAGGGACCAGGAGAAATGCTGATATTATGGCTCTTTATGTGTCAAGAAACACTGTACAGGGCAAATCTCTGGCAATATCACCACAGAGCTGTCACATTAATTTTATCAATTCATCAAGTGTGATCTAGTCAATATTATCTCACTTAACTAGACAGAAAACTATACAGCCTAATTCAGGCATCCATGCCTTCTGGACATGGTTTATGAGAAGCTCTAAGTCACATCTCTTTAATCATCTCATATTAAATTATAATGCAACCAGACCCCAAACAGCCACTGATAATGAAAAACATGAACAGTGTGGGAAATAACATGATTTAGCATTACACTTGGGAAGTCAGAAGGGTTTACAGCAGAATTTAAAGCGTTATCTGTACTTTCTCTCATTGGTGTTGCAAGAATGATTTTTCTATTTCGCCAGCCCTAGGTTAATGCTAGCTAAGCACAAGCCTTGTCTTCCAATACGGACAGATTTTCTTTGCAGCAGACAGGCACTCTGGAGACCTTATTTCAGAAATGCCTGACTTTTTTAAAAGTAAAGCTTTTATCCTGATTCCGACCTGAAGAACCCTTGTTGCTCTCAACAAGCCTACTCTTCTGAGATGAGACATAAGGGAAAGCAAGCAAGCTAATTCTCCTTAAACCTCATGAACAAGAGCATTCTCTAATCGCTGGGTTCTTGAATATGAGGGAAAGCGATGACTTCTGTGATCTCTGCACTGTGTGCAACCCAGTGGACCACTATGTTCAGGGAATGTCTGAGTACACTTCATGAGTAAGAAAGGTTGGTGACAAGTTTTGTTTGTAAATCCTTCAGAGGCACATCATAGTATTTGCTTTGATGGCTCTGCATCAAAGCTCATCAGCAGGAATGAAACTTTATGCACACCTGAAAGTTAGCAAAGATCCAGTGGCACTTAAATATCAGACTATAATTCTCCATGTGAATCTCACTCAGGGGCTCAGTTCTTTGGTGGGAGTGTTCTACCAGATCCTGCAATGTCCAAATGAACCATTCTGATACCCTATATTCACTGATAAACTCCCTAAATCCATGGGGTAGATGTGTCTAAGTGTAATACAGTATCTAAAACTAAGAAACAACCTCATTTAGTTAGAACAGTCTAGCTGGATCTGAGTCACCCTGGTGAAGCTTGGTTAGCATGCAGCCTAACAGAGATCATGACCTTCCTGTTACATGGATTACGTACTTAAATTTGCAGTTGGTTCAGAGAGAAATCCCTCCCTTACTGTAAGTCAGTCATAAGGAAATTGTTCAATATTGCTGTTGGCAAAACTTCTGGTGGTCTTGATGACAAAAAACTGATCCAGCTCTTATTAGAAAATACATCTACTGAGAGTATTACCAGCAGCTCTGCTTTTGACTGAGGCATCGGTCAGTAATGCTGCTGCTACAGCGTGAAACTACAGAGCCACTGGCACATACCCCAGGAAGCATGCCAGCTTCTGACGGATACTGACCACAGGAAAATGAGACTCCCCAGAAGAAACAGTGACTTGCTCACTCCCCAGAAGAAACAGGGACTAGTTATTGACATGATCACACAGATCCACAGAAGCATCTGGTACTTTCAGTGGACACTTGATTGGGTCAGCTTGCTACTATATGAAAACAAACAGATGCATTTATATTTGCACTACAAGTTTAAAGGTGTCCCTCAGACACTGGTGTAAATGCTTCAGCTCACTGATACAAAAGTATACAGTGGGTGAGCAGTCAGAAAACTTCCTAAAAAGCAAACTAAATCAAAACATTTGTATTTGAAACAAACTTTACAATGGCATAACTTCTAAGCACATGTCCTGGTTTCAGCTGGGATAGAGTTAATTTTCTTCCTAGTAGCTGGTATAGTGTTATGTCTTGGATTCAGTATGAGAAGAATGTTGATAACACACTGATGTTTTCAGTTGTTGCTACGTAGTGTTTAGACTAAGTCAAGGATTGTTCAGCTTCTCATGCCCAGCCAGCAAGAAGGCTGGAGGGGCACAAGAAGTTGGGAGGGGACACAGCCACGACAGCTGACCCAAACTGGCCAAAGGGATATTCCATACCATGTGATGTCATGCCCAGTATATAAACTGGGGGGAGTTGGCCTGGGGGGGATCTCTGCTTGGGAACTAACTGGGCATCGGTTGGCAAGTGGTGAGAAATTGCATTGTGCATCACTTGTTTTGTATATTCCAATCCTTTTATTATTATTATTATTATTATTATTATTATTATTGTAATTTTATTATTGTTATTATTATAATTATTATTTTCTTCCTTTCTGTTCTATTAAACTGTTCTTAACTCAACCCATGAGTTTCGCCTTTTTCCTTCCAATTCTCTCCCCCATCCCACTGGGTGGGGGGGAGTGAGTGAGTGGCTGTGTGGTGCTTAGTTGCTGGCTGAGGTTAAACCATGACAGCACAGAATTAATAGTGTCTAGAAGCAGAACAGCTGCAGTATGGTATGTAAAAGCAAAAATGAAAATAGAAAGCTAACCTTTGTTGCAACTTATGCTAAAACCCTTATTATATAGACACAGTTTGTGTCACCTACAAGCTTGGAACCTCTTTTGTGAAGACAAAGAGTCAATGTTTCTAATGCAATCAATTCAAATCACTTAGCAAACATTAAATATGCAATACATCTGTTATAGAAGTCAGTACTATTTACTCATTGTGATACAGGTGCATGAAAATAGACCCAAAGACTTAAACACCAATCTACATGCAAGAGGAAGCAAAAATGAGGCAAAAAACATTTACTAGGTCATGTCCAAAAGGAACAAGAATCCCCATCTCCCAGAATCACCTAGCCCAAGAGGTCCCTCTCTCTGGGAATATTTCTTATGCTCAAGAAATAAATAAGCTGAACTATCCCCATCTGTTGTGACAGTTCATGGTTGTCAGGGGAACAATCTGAAAAGCAGAGCTTGACTTACGGTATCAGTTAACACAGACCTTATCTGCCATAGGGAAGGCAAAGACTCAGGCTTTCATTCAGAATGAAAAAAAAAAAACCACAAAAAAGGAAAGATTTTTCCCCACTAGGCTAGCTAACCAGCTCCACAGAGGTCCCCGCAACTTTCATTTAACCTAGAACAATGAAATCTGAGTTGATTTCATGTTTCACCACTTCTGAGCATAAAAGAGCACATAGGTTGAAAAAATGATAGGTTAAGCAATCGTAACAGGTTACCAAGCATTCTGTTAATCACTTCCTTGTCATAAGCATATGTGGAGCATATACTGCACACAGCATCCACCTATTACAGTAATGCCAGAATAGCTCTGTTGAGGTTATGATTCCTCCCTTCCTCAGATTTCACATTGTGATGGTTGCTATGATTGTAGCTACCCAACAGCAAACACAGCTTCTGTACTTCACGGGAGGAAAAATAAAACTATTTTTTTAGATAATGGATCCATTAGACCCATGATTAATCAGACTGGTTTTGTTCCTGCAAGGAGCTCCCACTCATTTGGTAAAACCCCATGGAAATGTGCATGTTTCTTCACACCTCTGCTGTCCCCAGGCACAGGATTTTGTACACAGGTCAGTGTGAAGCTCACTCACTAATAGCATACTAAAAGCAGCATTTTGCTTTGGTTCTTCTGAGCAAACAACAGGCTTATGCCAAGTAAGTAAGGTTCTCATTCACACCTAAGGACCAAAGCTAAAGGTGATCCTTTCTAAAGAAGATCAAGGGTCTATCCAGATACTTCCACACATCATCTCATTTTCAAACCTTCTGCTCCTCTATGGCATTCCTTTCCTCCCTGACTGAAAATATCTTCATTTCTTCAGTAATGCTGCTTTGGGTGTTCTCTCCCTATTTTCCTTCCCCCATTCTATTTCAAACATGTTTCCTTTACCCTGAATTGATAGGATCAGTTTCTAATTTCATTTTCCACTAATGCCAAAGGGGCTAAAGATTTCACACATAACACAATTTGCATTTATCTGTGCTACCACTTCCAGTTGCCCCCCACCCGTCCTGTTAATGCCTTCCACGCTTTCACACAGGTACAACCAGACTTCTAACAATGGCTCTTTCCCAATCCAAGCCTCTATTCAGAGCTGACCATGTCACCGCTACTGCCAGCTGCCCAGAACTTCAGGGCTAGTTTGTCAGCTTGTATAAAGTCCCAGAACCTGTGAGGTTATGGCAACTGGAAGGTATTTGCTGTATTTCAAGATTTGCTAATCATTTTATAGAATCAGTCCATAGCAGAGCCAACATAAATTGTGGCTAGATATGTCAAGCTTTGATCATAAATAAGAATAATCATCCTCAGCAGTAGGATTTTTTTTACCTCAGTATTAAATTTGCTGAAACTTTTGCAATATGGGCGCAGAGTTTTTTCTCCCAGCAAATGATGTAGAATAAAATATGTTTCAAGACACTTGCTAGTCACTTGTGTTGCTGGCTGCCAAAAAAATAATCTTTGCAAGTTTTCTTATTGCCTTCATTGGAGTTCATAGCAGCTACCCACTTAACAGCGAGTCTGCCCACATTTCACACGGTCAAAGAAATCAGCAGGAATTAGTAGGAGCATCTCATCCACCTGTTTAAGCTGTCCTGCAAACTCCCTGTTTGATGAGACAGCATAGATAGTTAGAACCACTTACAGCTCAAGAGAAAACATGCTAATTAAAATCAAGGTAAATTCTGCACTGGCAAAGATGTGGGAAGCATTCCAGGAAAGATCTCACTGTTGTCATTCCTCATTAGGAGATCGTCCCTTAGAAGGACCAAGTTTCTGGAATCCCCACTAATCTGGAATCCCCACTAATGCCATTGTGTAAGCAGTTGATGGCAGGGTCACGCCCAGGGTACCACAGAAGCACCGCCCGGTCACCTGGTCCCATTGGCACATCGGTTTGTAGTAACTCTCACCTAATCAAAAGGTGTAGCTCCATACGGCCAAGCCTGTAACTGCACCCTTAAGTACCTACACTGTCACTGAGTCAAACAAATTCATCCAGAGCCATCCAAAGTCATACAGCTGTTCACATACTTTATGAAAACATTTTAACTTCTTTTATGAGGCATTATCTGCTCATCTGTGATGATTTATGCACTTCACTCCCAGTCCATTTGTAAATAATCTGTAATGAAGTGTGTAAGCGGAAAGGCCTACTTTCATTTACAATTTGAGCAACTGCTTTCAGGAATTGAAGTCCAGAGAACAGATGGTATTTTCTAGGTATGCCTTAATTCACCAGGCTTCTTCAGCAAGAACTCATAACACACGCAGGTAAGACTCTGAATCAACTTAGTAAACAGATCCCAGAAATCAAGACAGTGACACTTCCCCTCCACACCGGACCACAGTTAGCACAAGCAATGCACAGGACTGCTGTTTCCAAACGCCACTATCAAGACATGAGGCGATAGGTAAATTCCTCTTTTTTACCTTAGAGCAGCGCTGGTTATCCCGGGCTCCAGAGAAGAGCTCTCGGAGCAGTCTGACGGCCATCCCTCTGTTTTAAGCCAGGCACACATCCCCGGCGGAGGGCAGCAGCCTGTGCGGCCTCCCCGGGTCACCGGCGCCCCGAGGGCCTGCCTGTAGAGCAGGCCCGGCGCTGGAGGAGGTGGCCAGGCTTGGGTCCCCCACCATGGAGGTGCCAGTGCACTGACCCACACCCTCCCCAGGGAGGTGTCAGGCAGCCCCGCTCGCCCCCGGCCCCTCGTTGCCTCCCCACGCACAGCGGCCTCGCCTTTGTGCGAGCCGCACTGTGTTTACCCTCCCACTTCCTTGTTCCACTCCAGCGCGAGGGCCATAAACCGCCCAGCTGGCACAGCCGAGCCCTTGGCGGCAGGGGCAGGAGGAAGAGGAGGGAGGGGGATGGCGGCCAGCCCCCTGCTCCGTGCCGGGAGGGCACCCCGGCTGCCGCCGTGGTGGTTGGGAGCACAGCCCTTCCCCTAGGGCTGGCGCCGCTGCCCGCGGTGGGTCTCTCATGCCCACTGGCCACCCCCATGCCGGGGTCGGGGGGCGCACCGGGGGGGAACAGGACCTACTTCCCCTTCTTCTCAGACTTCAGGGGCCGCAACGTGACAGCCCTGCGCGTTGGCGAGTCGTCCGCCCTGGCCTCCATCTTCCTGCTGGCCTTGGTGGGAAACGTCTGGGGCATCTGCCTGCTGGTGCGGCGGCGGCACCGGCTGTGCGCCGCCAACTGCCTTGTCCTCAACCTCTTCTGTGCCGACCTGCTCTTCATCACCGCCATCCCCTTCATCGCCGCCGTGCGCTGGACCGAGTCCTGGGTGTTGGGCGACGTCGTCTGCCACATGCTTTTCTACGTGGTGAGCCTCAGCGGCACCGTCGTCATCCTCTCCCTCTCGGCCGTCAGCCTGGAGCGCGTCGTCAGCATCGCCCGGCTGCGCCACGCCGCCTTCCGCCGCCGCAAGGCGCTGGCTGCCGCCCTCCTCCTCATCTGGGGCTTCGCCGCCCTCGCCACCCTCCCGCTCTGCTGCTTCTTCACCGTGGTGCGGCTGCCCGCCGCCGCCGGCGAGGTGAGGGCGAGCGCCGGGGAGGGCCGGCCCGCAGGGCGGCCGCTCCCGCAGGCGCAGGGCGCTGGGCGGCCGGGGCCGCGCCGGGGGAGAGCGGGCGCCGGGGGAGAGCGGGCGCCGGGGGAGAGCGGGCGCCGGGGGAGAGCGGGCGCCGGGGGAGAGCGGGCGCCGGGGGAGAGCGGGCGCCGGGGGAGAGCGGGCGCCGGGGGAGAGCGGGCGCCGGGGGAGAGCGGGCGCCCGGAGGCGGCAGGAGGCGGGCGCGGGGCCGGCCGGCGGGGAAGGCTCGTCCGCCTCTGTCAGCGAGGGGAGACTACTGCTGGGGAGCGGTCAGCGCTCCGTGTTGCGGGCAGGTGCCGAGGTTGTGCCCGGAGGAGCGGCCGGAGCTCCCCCCGGCAGGGCAGCCTGGGAGACCCGCGCCCGCTGCCGCCGTCGGCAGCGCCGCCGTCCCCTCCCGTCCCGCTCCGCCGGCGGGCCCTCCCTTTAGGGATGAAATGGGCGTCCGCTGGGATGTTTTTGCGTTCCCCAGTGCGGCTAGGAAATCCCCTCTTCAGCACACTTCCACCTTACCGAGGGATCAGCGTCCTGGGAGAGCTGCCCAGCGCATGCGGCAGCCTCTGTACAGAATGGCCGTGCACTGATTTTTCTGCCTAGTATTTTGAAATGAGTACAAAAGTACACCCAACATAGCACTCAAATACATGATTAAGTTTAAGGTCTGTAAGTTTCAATTTTAAAGTTGTCGTTAGCATTTGATGTGAAATTTATGGCAATATTTAGATTGTGGGCAACACATCGATTTGTAATTGTATGGGCTTTTAAAACCATGGAGTAATACATTAATTGAACATCTGCTCTGTTTGAGTAGAAAGTTTTCACAGGCTCGGTTTAGTCTGCAGCCATTTTCTCCGTAGGCATGGAGGGACATAAGGACAACTTTGTAGTAAAAATAATGGTACAATGTTAATTTTTTTCTTTATTTGTAAACAGGAGATTCAGATTTGCACCTTGGTTTGGCCCAGCATTGCAGGAGAAATAGTTTGGGATGTGACCTTTGCCATTGTTTTCTTTCTAATACCAGGATTAGTCATCGTCATCAGTTATTCCAAAATCTTACAGGTATGTTTTTCCTTTAAATTTTGTTGTAGAACAAAAAATAAAGTAAACAGTAACTCACTAGGCATCAACATATTGTCGCTGAATACAAATACATCTAAAGGGAATAGATATAATTTGCTCAGTAAATGGTAAGTATGTGATATAAAATGAGGCTCTGCAACCTGTACATAACAGCCTATATGTTTCAACTAAGAACATGCTTGAACAGCACATTACCAGAAGCCCAACACAAAGTTTGTCTTCATTTATATGTAGTATTTAATACAATTCTCCATTTACATGCTGTTCATATTTAAAGACTGTCAATCTCCTAAATGCTAAAAGGGTCAAGCATTTGAAGTAACTAAAAACTAGATGTTGCTTTCCTTGAGCCTAAACTCCAGAGTCACAAGGGATTTGTAAGAAAGCAAAGACAGGCAGGACTAGAAAAAATCCATCCCCTTTTAGATCTACTGATTTTCTGCATGCATTTTTAGTATACAGATCTCTTTAGATTACACTTACTCCTCCACAATTTCAAACTTTGGAAACAAAAACCGTAAATTAAACACTCTGCTCCCACTTTTTTTCTGAGTGGATGTTGTTTAACTGCTGAAATATAGGCCAGGAGACCAGGCACCACAGAGTTTTAGTCTATATTCTAGCAAGCATGATATTAGTTACCTAAATTCCTCTTAAAACATCTGATTTCTCACCCCTTTCTCTTTCAAAAACAGAGTGAGAAAGCACTAGAAATCTTCAAACTAGGTACTGCAGTGCCTAGTTTTTAGCAACTGCACCCAAAAGATTCTTGATTCCTGTATTAGGTAATTAAATTTCTCATACTATATGTAAGGAAGATGACAGGTTTTGGAAAGGAACCTCAAAATACAGATTATTGAGCATGGAATTAACTGATGAAATGCTGAGCACCCACGTGCTGTGGGTACATGCACCAGACCTGCACATAGATGTTTCAGTGAACCTAGGACCTAGAATCTGGGCTCTACATATACTTACCTATTGATCAGGCTTAAAATCATAGTCAAAATCGTCAGCTCTTAGTTTCTGTACACTCTATAAGCTCATTATAACCTTGAGGTAAATGCATTAGGTAAACTTCTTCTAGTGAAGTAAGGCACTTGCCATTTGCAACCTCATATTTGCTGTAGCCAAAGAACGTACAGTAACTCAGTGGGGAGTCTGAGCCCTTGGAAAGAACTGCAAAAAACTGCAGGCCAAGGAATGCCACAGTCCTTGGTCAGAGACTAGGACAGGAATGGCATTCCTCTTGTCCTTGCAGACTCCAGATTACAACAGGTGAATTTAGAAAACAAAATGGCACATAGGAAACTAGAAGCCCAAAAAAGTGTTTGGAATACTGGATTATAAAACAGCCCCATGCTGCCATGCTCATGTTTCTTTTCCAACTTGATAACATGGATGCTAAGATGCGTTACCATTTCTCCTGAACTGAAAAAGGAATGAGGCCCGTGGCAGGATCCCGTCTGTTATAATTGAATCTTCTCTCTCACACAGCTCTCCAGGAGGCAACTGGAACTCAGCTGGAGAATGTCTTAATCCCTGAGCCATTCCCAAGAGCAGATTCACTCTCACTTCGTGAGAATGCTCCATGATGCCAGTGCATACAGAGTACAATGCTCAGTGTTGCTGGAAGCAGTTCAAAGCATTCATGTATTCAAATAACATAGCATCTATGATGATGATGATTCACTACAGATATAAAACCTCAAATTTGTTAAAAAAATATACTCTACAAATGTATACTTCACAATTTAATCTGAAACTCAGTATTATTTTAATGTAACACTTCCCAGAAGCCTGGCAAAAATGACAGATTAGAAGCCATGATTTGTAATTAAGTTACTTGTTTTTGCACTGTTCCCCCTCTCAGGCAAGACTTAGGTAAGAGGCTGGAACTAGTAAAGACGTTCATGTTCTGAAAGTTACCTACTCATGTATGCATGATTTCTAAGTTCCTGGTTCTCAGCATGTGGTCCAGATGCCCACAATAGGTATCTAGATTCCTTGTACTAGGCAGACCAAAACAGGATCCAAAATGTATCACTGCCACCCCATTTCAGTTGAGCACTTCCTTAAGATGCAGTTGCGTCTTATTTACCACAGTACTGGTGATTCTTACATTCTTAGTTCTAAGCTGTGCAGCTCCAGCAGGAAAAATGGAGGGTACTTCTATGGGACAGGTACAAAGGTATCTGATGAGGACATTCTGTAGCCCTTTTGAACAGCGGAGGCTGAGGAGGGTACAGAACTTGGTTTTCCTACTTTTATATTATAAGTGGATATTAGTCCTTTGTATTTTCTGAAACCTTCATTCTTACTAAGGCAGGTTAGGTGCTCTCTAAGAACAACTCTTAGATTGGATTGTTTGGAGGAGTTAGCCTAGTTTCTGGATTCCAGATGGGTGCAGCAGAAGATCATCAGGCTGGAATAGTTTTACATCAGAATTCTCTGCCCTTTTTAGATCAGGGAAGCAGCTACTGAGACTGTCCCCTTCTCAGGCTCAGCAGCTGCTGAGAAGCCCATGTTTGGATCATGAGTTTTGATTTATACGCCTACATTCTGTTGAAATCTTTTGTAGATGTCTAAGTTCTTAATGAATATTTATTCTAGGCCATCTATCTCTGTGACAAATCCAGAAAACTGCAGAAAGAATGACAAATTACTCAATATATATAACCATTTTCATCCTAAGCTGAACCAGGAAGCTATTAAGTATTACTGGTATTAGTGTTATCCTTCCTTTGGTTGTTGCTGAAGGGAAATGTCACACATAAAAGTGGCAGGAAGAGTCTTACACCTTTTGACTTTCCTACTTAGACAGCAAATTGATCCAGACTTTTGAAAATACCTGTTCTTTACCCATGCAGGGGGTAAAATGGCATCTCAATTATTTAGCATAAATGTTTGTTTGCTAAATCTTTCAATTTTATTTTATTTGCATCAGATATGTGAAAGTAACAGACTTATCTGTGCTATGCCAACTTCAATGAAGACAGGGATGTAGAGCATGAGATTTAGAGTTTTCTGCAAGCCATTGGGATTCAATATTCTACTTAATGACAGATGATTCACACCCATGAATACTAGATTCCCAAACTACCCATAGTCTGGTTTATTACATCAGACAGTACTTTTACAAGACACAGATTTTCATAGTGACAAAAGGATCTGTAAGATTTCAGGTTAGTCCATAGAAAGCAATTCTGACTACTGACTGAAAAACTAGAAGTTTACACAAAACTTTACGTAAAATCCCATTCACTTTTAAAACATAACATGATTTAGTTACCGTAATAAATTTATGCTCCTTCTAATACCTACCTTGTAATATCAGCATGGCTGTAAGAGAATTGGATTGTATTCCTTCTTGCACATCAACAGGATTGTTAACTATGTTCCAGTTTGCATTTGTGAAAAAAATCAATGGGTTTATTTAGATAGAACAAATGAGGTCATAATTTGAAGTTAATGGGATTTCATGAGTAATTAAGGCTCTGTTTTATGCTGAAAAGTATTTATGGCTGGTAGAGAGCCATGAGGAGAACAACCAGCTTGACTAATATTGAGGTGAGTTCACTGCTGAGAGGAAAAAAAATTGCTAGTAAAGTGAGAACGTTTGAAATGGAACCATTGACAAAAAGTAAAAATGGAATCCTTCAATGCCTTTCTTGTAGTCACTTTTCAAAACAGAAACATCATGTGCCAAGATTTACTTTTACACTTGTAAAAATGCATTAATAATTCTTCTAGTTTTCAGTGAAAGTTACTTTCTTCTCTTTTACTGCAGATTACAAAAGCATCAAGAAGGAGTTTAAATGCTGGTTTAGCCTACTCAGAAAATCATCAGATTCGTGTTTCCCAGCAAGACTACAAACTATTCCGAGCCCTCTTTGTGTTGATGATCTCTTTCTTCATCATGTGGAGCCCAATTATAATAATTATTCTTTTAATTTTAGTCCAGAACTACAAACAAGATTTAAATATTTTGCCATCAGTTTTCTTCTGGATAGTATTATTCACTTTCGCCAACTCTGCTGTCAATCCAATTTTGTATAATGTTGCCCATTTGAGACGTAAATGTCAGGAAATTCTTCTCTGTTGTACAGGGAACCCTGTAAGGCATGGGGCTGGTACAGAAACCACTGCAAGAAGAAGTAACCATGAACAACCAAATTTGTCTTTCATTACCAGATAATTATTTAAAGTCTGAGCTGTGCCACACTTTGAATGTTAATGTCTACACTATCCCAGGTTGAACAGGTCACTATGTTATAGTATTATATGCCAGAGAAGGAGAAAACCCGCTAAATCTGTATTTTTAATTCCTGCAGGTAAAATTCTCTTGACTTCAATGCTTTGCCTCAGTAAGATTTGGACAATTTAATCCAATGGATTGAATTCTCCACTTACACTGAAATAAACAGGAATATGGCAGTGAACTTGGTGAATGTAAAATAGTTGAAATAAGTATTTACCAGATGAATTAATTTCTATGAGGGTACATTTTCAGTTGGCATAAATGTCATTAAATTTAATGAAGTTACAGTGAATCTATATCAAGAGGGCACCTGATCAATTTTTAGTCTTTATCTTCTACTGACTAAGAGATCAACTTTCTAGTGAAAGTGTACATCCTCAGAAAGTATCTGCTCTTTTTTTTAATCCCATTTAAATAAGGCACTTGATTATACACTTAGATAACTGACTGCCTGAACATAGGTTTGAGGAGACTAACCAATTTTGTGCAGGAAACAAGATGATAAACATGTATTATCACCAAGTGAATGACCAGTTTGGTTCCATCTCAGATTAGAAATATGGACATGATGCCTGTTAATTTATAAATAAAGAATAAATAAATAAATGTTTACTTGTCCTGTGTAAAATAGTTCTTTTAAAAAGATGTGTATTTTTTATGTCTTCAGTAGTCATGTAATAAAGTTAATCAGTGATACATAGGGTCACTGATGTTCCTTCCTCCTTTCTAAAATGCTATTGGGAACAATTTCCAGTATTTCCTAGAAAAAAGATGATGTTGTGTTTGAAAGGAAATTAAAATACATGTATTCTTTTTTTTTTTAATTAAAACTCTTTTAGTCAGAAATTGAAACCACTAAAAAAAGAAAGATTAAATTCTAAGTTATTGCCATCTGTCACCAACTCAAAACAGTGCATTAAGATAATGGTTTACTAACAAAACCAATGTCTACATATGTACAGATTTGCATACAAACAATTTGCATCCCCTGTAATCCAAGTTTATTGAAGTGTTTCATTGGTTTATTAACAAGGTGAGCTACACAGCTCAGATAAATATATTCAAAATCTAAATGAAGGCATTTAAAAGGTTTTCAAAAGAACACCCAATCAATGTGTTAACTTTACATCCATGGTGCTGTTACATGGTTTCTTTCCATAGTTTTGGATCTCCTTAAGAGCAAAATCCTGAAACACACACACACAAAAAATTATTTTTCAACCACACTAGACAAAATTAAAATATACAAACTTTCACCAAATTTTAAATGCATACATATCTAATTTCTTTAAAATGCTCTTGAGCCCAGCAGTCTGTTACTTGTAATGATCATGCCTATACCTTGCTCTGTAGTTTATAATTCCAAAGAATTTTCAACTTGGAACAAAACAGGAATTCATCGACCTGTCCTGAGCATTTTAATACTTTAGCAAACAAGGTACTGGATAGATCAATGATAAAAGAGTTATTTATTTAACAAGCTTCAAATTACTTGCCTTTTAAAGATTATTAATTTAAGAGTGTCTTTCAACAAAATAAGAATCTCCTGATCTCCAAAACTTCTAATGGCAATAGTAAATTAGCTGAAGGAACATACCACTCTTTAATTCCCAATTTTTGCTTCTAGCAAATACTAACAGCAGATTCAGCTTTCAGCTCTACTAACATGACACCATATTGTATTTACAAGTAGTCTCACTGTGATGTCCACACTCACATTGCACAACTTAAAGCAAGAGACTAAGTGTATCATAGCTTGATCCATATTTGGAAAGGAGCTACCATCAGAAATGCAATGTAAGTTACAACCAAAAACCTCGTAATTTCCTAGGCTTCTCTTTTGCCTTAAAGAACCAGATATTTTAGATTTTTTTTTTCCATCAAGGTAAGTTTTGTACATCTATTAGTGTTTGGAGGGAACTTAACTTGAGTGCAGTATTAATTTAAAAAGTTAATGAAAAATCTTGGGGAAAAAAAAAATTAGCTTCAAGACATAGGCAGAGTATGCACAATTAGAAACAGATACAAGCCTGTTCTTGCAGCATCTATTGACGTCAGTCAGAATTTTACCACAATAACAATGGAATGCAGGTCAGTACAGATAACCGAAGTTGGCTTTTTTTGCTACTAATTCTGTAGCTCTTAATAGCAGAATTAAAACTAAAGTAGCAAGGCTTCCAATCCCCACATAAGGAATTAAGTGAATTTTGTAAGAGTTTCTGATATAAAGCTTTCAATACAAGTTTTTTTCAGTTTAGCTCACAATCATTCTCTCATTCCCAAATGTACTTGCTTTGCAGGAACTTTGGCTTAATGATACTGGAGAATTCAGAATCAACTAACACTATGGTAATTACAGGTCCTGATCACGGTAAGGGGAAAATGCAAATTGCTGGCTTTAAGTTTCATTTATGCTTTGGTGCTGGGCTCATAAAGATAAACTCTGGCATAATCCTCAATAAAAAGCTGACAGTATTAAGGACTCAGGCTACTATTTTTCATTTACAAACAGTATGGAACTCACACAGTCTTATCAGACACTGCACTCAGTGCCTAACATCTGAATATAAATTAGGATAGCAGACAAAGAATACAGCACTTGGTGCAACTTGGTAGATTTGATATTTCTGTAACAAACTAGAGGCAGCATGATCAACTTTTAAATTAAGGTTAGGAAGTCAAAGAATATTTAACTTTCAAAAGACATTCTGAGCTTTTATTTTAAAATTACATTATTGGTTCTATACTCTGTGGAAAAACACAAGTATTCAATTATATAGAAGTTCTGAGATATTTGAAAAAGTTATATAACAAATTATGAATAAATTAATATATTCAATTTTTCTTTTTGGTTTATACTTTCTTGCAAAGATTGACAATACATTTATTGCCTTGCAAGCCTCATATAGTGTAGAAATAATAGAAACACAGATTCCACCATGCTGAATCAGACCAGTACTTGGACTAGCCCAATACCCTGATTTTACAGTGGGATAGTACTTTCTCTGGGTTTGACAGAAATGCAAGGAACCACCATAGCACACACCTCTCAAAGTCACAGCACAACAGTTGTATATCTACACTTTATCTTACATTTAATACAAAAACATCCCTAATAATCTCTTTTTTTTCCTCATCTTCAGAAATTTTTATTCTTGCTGTATTTCATTTGAAGAGCAGTGAATGCAGCATTCAAAACAAAGTATCATCAATTTATATAATGACATTGTTTCTTTTCTATCCTATCCTTTATGCAATCATACACATCATTCACAAAAGCCAATTTCATTTGCATTTATGATGTCTCTTAGTCTTGACTGCCTTAAATCTCAACTGTCTTTTATGTTGTCTCCAAATTCTCCTTCAAGGCAAAATTTCTATTTTCATTGTTGTCAGGCACTTTTTCCAGGTCACTAATCCGTATTCTAAACACCACCTACCTTAGCAGATCTTTCAGGCACCCTGTTATCAGCATACCTACTTTACAACATGGCAATATATTACTCGCTGTTTATAGATCAGATGAACAGGTAATAGAGCCACAAGAGCTGACTGTGCTTATCTGTTCTGACTTTCTTTATAATACACAAAAGTTCCTTCAGTCAATCCCAGTTTATTCTAACATGTTATTTAGAAAAGCCTTTAATCTTGATTTACAGATTTCAGTGATGAAGAACATAGAACAGCTCTTGGTAAACTGTTCCAAAGGTTAATGACCTTTGGAGTTAAACAAATGGCTATTTATTTCTGCTCTGAATGTGTCCAGTTTAAAGTTCCATCCATTTTAATTTATTATTCTTATGTTTGCAAGTCCCTTATTATCCAATTCCAATTGCTTGTGTGGGCAAGCACAGACTTTGCTCAGGTCAGCCTTTAACCTCTTTCTGATGAGAAAAGACCAAGGTCTTTGAAGCACTCACCAGAGGACACATTTTACAAACTTTCAATTTTTTTCTCTGCTCTTCTTTGAAACTTCTAATTCATTCTCGGTACCCCTTCCAGTTATGATTATCATCAAATGTGACATAGCAAGCAGACCTATGCCAAGCACAACAGTCTCATATGAGTCTGTAAATTAATCTTTTGCATCCTTGGTTTATGCATCCAAGAATCACATTAACTCTTTTGGTCACAGCATTACATTGGGAGTTCACATTAAGCTGATTCACCAGTCACGTCTTCTGTAGGTATCATGTTTTCCAGAATGCAAGGTTGGGGATAGGGACAGATACATCACTATTTTATTTGTCCTAAATATTCTAATCTGTCTTCTTCATTCTTTACTATTCCCAACTCTGGGTGTAATCTTTATTAGTGAGTATATTACATTTTCTTCTAGATCATTGATTAAAGTAGCATAAATTACCATTTGTTTTTTTCTAATATATTTGAGCACAAGTGAGCTAATTTTTATCCTTCCCTGTGTTGCAAGCTCAGCCTGACTATATGACTCAATATAGGGTCATACTTCCAGTATGAGGGGTATGTCCCACAACCCTTTGTGAAACAGTTGGCATGAGGACCTGTGAGAAAGGGTCTGCTATAAGGTATCCTTTCTAAGACTTCTGATATTCCTTAAAAGCCTTTTATGAAGAATTATTCAAAGAAGTTTTTGAAAATACATTATATTCCCTTCAACAACTATTTTGTTGAGAAAGGCAAAGAGTTCTGATTAAAGAGACACAATTTCTTTTTACAGCAACTATGAAGTTTCTTCTTACTATGTTTACTCATACTGCATTGATTTAATTGTTTTACAACTTCCTCTAATTATTGTTTCAGCTGATGTGATATGCTGCATAAAAAGCTATACACCTTAGGTCTCCTTCAGATAAGGGAAATAAAAGTTGGAAATAACTTACTACAAGCTCCAGTTTTCAAAAGACAGTATTACAGCCACTAAGTAAAAGACTTCATGCATTTGCTATTTAATGAGCAAGAGACTCCTAGTGCTTTAGTCATTAAACCCTGGAATAAAATTCTTCAGAAAAAAATGTTCTTACCATTATGAACGATAACTCTGTATTTTCTGTCCAAGCAGAGGTCTATCTGCCTTTGTCTGACAATTTTCTGTGCCTCTGGAGGCAATCCCTTGGGGTCCCGGGAGAACACAAAGGAATAGCTATCAGCACAAGTGCCATCTTCATTTAGTTGGCGGCAGGAGTAATGAAGAGCATACGTATCATAATCTGTGTCCACTACCCAGTGATCATCATCTGGAAGAAAGCATAGCAAAGAAGCAAAGGTGTTAGAGACACAAGTAAAATCTAGTAAATCTCAGGAGACTGCTGCGATAACTCTGTGAAGAAAATAATACGATGAAGATTGGTATAAATGATAACAGATTAGCTCTTAGTTTATTCCTGTGTGCAGTATTTAATTCCATGTTTTGGGGGGAGTTTGTTTTTTGTTTTTTTTTTTAAAAAAAAAGCATATTTATCCAGGACAGTGATGGAGAGAAGAGGAAATGGTTGGCACCACTGCTTCTCCTCTAACATGGGCACAGAACAAGAGCAACATAAAGAAGTGCTAATAAATGCCTTGTAAATCCATGCCTGGACATCATTATAAAATGTGGCAGCAAACACAAAAAAGAACCATGTATTAGAGTAGCTACCATGAAGTACAAAGGAAGTTTTCTTATTTTCACCATAAAGGGGGAACAGTCAGACAGAAAATAGTTAAAAAACCAGAGAAGCCAAATGTGCTCTTGGTTGTTCTAGTCATGCTCCAGATTACTCAAGACCATAACTATTTTCCTACCAGGGATGTTACTTAAACTGTATTTTTAAGGAAAAAGATTATCATGCAGTTTCCACATGTGTTAGAAGTGTATTTGCTACAAACTCTAGCATAAACCCTCTTCTCAAAATGCAGTTAAAATTTCAGAGAATTCTTAACTATTTAGCTAGGTAATCTGATAAATACCTGGTCACACTGACACCCTGTGCTAACAGAAGTGAACCTAGGTGTTTGCAGGAAAAAGCATCATCTCTGCAGCTTCCTCTCCTAGAGCAAAAGATCCTTCCTTGCACTATGTGTGCGCTGGTGAAGGCAACACTGTATGTTCTCTTCCCCATCTCTCCTGTGGGTGGGGACTAGTTTTTAGAAAGGTAGAATCTGGGGTCAGCCAGCAATCTGAAGTATCCCTGAAAACGTGATTCAGCAGCATGCTGTGAGGAGATTCGGCAACGATTAAAGAGCAGTTGGCATCCAAAGCATTCTTTGTAACTGTGTCTTTGGAGAGAGTGGAGCTCCAATCACTTCCACATTCCACCTGCTTCTCTTGGAAACAATCCATGGAAATATCTTGAGCTACAAGTGTCTGAATCTCTACTTGGCTCAATAAACTAATTTTGTGTAGGGTGTGACAGATGACAGAAAAATATGAATATATATATATATATATACTGGATCATATTTGTTTCTTAAAACAGATAAATCTCTACATTTGCAGACATAAGACCAAGCAAACTAACAGTTGCAATATCCTCTTTCCTGCTTGGCCAAGTCTGATGTTAGGCCTTTCAGAGAGAACAGAAGCATCTGGTAACTGAGTTCTGAAATAAAACAAGATTTAAAATACTTCATCTGCCTTTCATTTCTTTCCAAACAGTGACCTTCAATTATATCGTTGGGTAACAAACAAAAGAAATACAAAGATATACAAAGGCCTGGTCTTCACTTGTTTCAAGAAAGCCAACCAGCTGTCCCATATAAAAAATTGTGATTACCTTGTTCACATTAAGGCTTTGCTGTATGATAGTTATTACATATTTTAAGTGTGTTTAAGAAATCCAATGCTACTTTTTCCTTCCCCAGCATGGTCACACAACATAACTAGGCTCCCAAGTACTTCTGCATCTTCTATAGGTAAGTACTCACTTCCTTTCTGCAGAAAAGAGGCAACACCCCAGTACTTCATCTTGAACTTGGCAGGATCCTCTGTGTCAGTGAAAGAGCCAATCATGTCAGCACAGACATCCCAGTTACTGTAGCCAGAGGGAAACAAACCATCACATTCAAACCTAATAGCACAGATTCCGTGTGACTGTGTGACTAGTGCAGGGATAGCAGGTAGGATTAGAGCACCAGTAAGTGCAGCTGAAGCTTAGTGAAATGGAACAAGAGGAAGACTGCAAACAGCTTACTTGAAGAGTCTGACTCTGCCCTTTGCAGTGGCACTCATTTGTCCATTCTCATCTACGGTGAACTGGGCTACCACGTTGTCCTGCAGAAACAGCCCCTCAGGATCTTTTTTTGCCATGGCATACCAGGTGCCACTGTACTGCAAGGAAATAACAAAGGCTTCAGTTAGACCTAGAAGTATGGAAAACATTACAAAGAGACATTACAAATTAGGGGAGGTGACAGAGGGGAGAACATGCAGATCTTTGACACCATGCCTCAAAGTTGTACCTAAGAAACAAATCTAGCTGTTCCAACAGCATAAACCCACCAATATGTCCTAGTGCAGCAAGGGTTTGTGAAAGAATTGACATTTTTTGGTATCTTATTTGTATCTGCAGTTCTCCAGTATTTAGAATACAAAATTTGTTGGGAAGAGGATAACAACTGGCAGATCTTGACAGACCTATGTATAAATGTTCTTTCCTTGCAATGATGTCTGAAAACACCAGAGTATTAACTTTCATAGAAACAACCAAATCACTACACTCCTTTTGTTTAGACCATACAGTTTGAGACCAGTCTGCTAAACCTCAGTTTCTGCAGTATTCCTTCATCAGATGCATCAGGAACCAGCATCTGTGGAGGTGTGGGCAACATCACACACTTCTGCTGTTTCTCAGTATTGCAGTCTGTGACTTCGAGTGAAAATGTGAACACACTGCTGTTACTGAATGCCAGATTTTGTAGCCTGGGAAGAGGAGCTAGGCAAGACACCACAGATCCAGGAGAGAAAGAAGATTTACCCTGGTCTTGTCAAAGTTCTCCATGACTTTGAAGCTGCTTACTCGGCAGTCCCGCTCCGCTGTGCTACTGCCCAGCAAGGCCAGCGCCAGCAGCAGCAGCAGCCAGGGCAGAGCTCTCTCCGTGTGGGCCATCCCGTCCCTGCAGCAACAGCAAACAGAGAATAGCATCAGAAACAGGCTCTGTCACACAAGCGAGGAAGGGAGGAAGGCTGCCCTGACAGGTGCCCAGGGCATCGTGCAGCTTTCCCTGATGCATGCGCAGGCAAGGCACCTGGTCGTCCCCAGCCCACCACAGGAGGGTCCCTTACAGGCAGTGCCGGTCCCTGTGGCCTCTTGAGAGCCCAAATGTTGCTGGCAGTGGCAGAGTGCCCAGACAGGGAATGCTTTATGTAGTCCTGGGGCTTTCGCAACCCCCTGAGGTACAAAGCCAGCATTGGAGGGGGAGTAGGGAGGCGGGTTGATGCAAGCTGCAGGCTGGGGCCCCTTCATAACAGCCTCTTGCATAACAACCATGGGCTCACGTGGTCTTTGACCCTGACCTGCAGCCAAGCAGGTGCTAGGATCAATTGCCTCTTTTTGGTTTTCCTAACCCAAAGGCAGAGCTTACACCTGGGGGAAGGGGTGTGCACATGTGTGGGGAGAACAAAGGAAAAGAGAGGCACCCCATCTTTGCACAGGGGAGAATGAGCTGCCTTCACCTCCTCTGTGATTTTACACACTGCAGTCCAAAGTCTTTATTACCCAATGTGCTCAAGCCAGTTACAAGGTGCAGACTTGTTTCCTCCACCTCCCCCCCAAATCCCTTTCCTCTCTTCCCCTGATAAACAGTGGCAAACATCATACTTGCAAGTTTCTGCTCAAGTTTCTGAAAGCCTGGTACTGCCAGAACCTCTTCAGGTCCTCATGACTGGTTCCCTCTTGCTTCCCAAAGGCTGGCTCGGGTGCTAAATCATCTCATGAGTGGCTCCCAGAGAGAGGAACTGGGGCCCTGCAAATCTTCAGGAAGGCAAAAGAGCACCTTTGTGTGGTACTGCAAAGGTAGCAGGATGTATGTGTGGCCTGCAAATACCTGAGTGCATGTACATACCACATCTGGCTCTTTTGACATCAATTTTAAATCAGAGCTTCCAGAATTTCTCTTCTGTTTTTGGCAAACCGTTTTCAGTTATATAAAGCATTATTGTTTTCTCCTGTCCAGGCAAGTTTTGCTGCCTCTAAGTCAATATTTGTTCTATAGTTTCAACATCTTTAGGAAGCATTAGAGAAAACCTGTTAATTATTTTCTAGACATGTAACCGGAGCAGGATAGGAATGATTGTTACCAAGATAACTAACTCACCTACTTTTTTCACCTCACAATTTTGAAAGAATAAAGGCAGAGCCTGTTTGTTGAAAGGTCTGTGTTTTTTACTTTAAGAATTAAGCAAAAATATAATTTAAATATGGAGATACCAATGTAGTATAAAAAATGCTTCAATAGTAGATGATGTACAGAATTAAAACAATTTATTCAGCATGGCCTTTCCCAGAAATTTACTTTAGCGTTCTATTCCTTTCATATATTCATAAAAATATTAAACTTTTTACCATTGCTGCCATTTAAAATCTTTTTCATCTGTAATGCAAACAGTCCCATAGTCTGTTTGATTTATCTTCCTTTTCTGCTTTGTGTTGGATTCTTTTTTGCATGGAGAGTATATTTTTGTTCACTGTCTCAAACATCAAATGCTCAGGGCTGTTCCAAGTCTGCTCTGAAGCCTTTGATTCCCTGGATTACATCAGACACTAAAAATTCCATTATGTTTAATATTAAGCTTCTATTTGGAGTAAAGAACATATTTAACACAGGTAACCAGAAAGTTTGATGCATATTAATTGTCCTGGAACTTTCAACAGTAGTCTTTCAATAAGCCAACGTTTCCATTTTTAAACTGAGATTTTCAAGTTTGCTAATTCCCGCAGAGACTGAAGAGAAACAGCAATCTATATCCCTCTGGTAGCTTTTAGAACCTTGTGCAAACCTCTGGCAATGGTGATGCCAGGTATATATGTGCATTTTTACAAAACTTTTACAAAACACTCACTAGTCTTAATATATGAATTCATCATACTTACAAGATCAAAATCAACATTTTCTTTGTTCAGTGTCTCACATGACTGATAGTAAGAAGAGGGATTATAGCTTAATTTATAAGCTTTAAATCTATTACTTTCTTTAATACCAAAGAAAAAAATATTTCTTTATTCTCTGCCAATTTGTGAAACACTATTATTTCTCCTAAGTTTGTCTTCTTCAAAAATCTGTATACTGTTTTATATTCCCAGAGAGGTTCTTCCAGGATCAAAACTACTCCTATAAAATTTTGTCAATAACATAATTATCCATAAAAATTGTATGGCAGAAGTTTTCAAAGGAGTCTGCAGTCACTCGTCCAAATGAATCAAAACCTGATGAGATTTGACCACCTCTGAAAATCTAGTCAATAGTCCCATCATACTTACTGCATGTTGTCCTCAGCAGTTTTACAGACAGGAGACCAATCCAGGCTTCACTGAAACAAAAATTTACTTCTGTTAATAATTTTTAATAAGATCAGTTCTAAATATGTGCAAGAGACATCACAGTCTCTTAAATTAATCTGAGGTCATCAAGAAAAATAAATCAGAAACATGTAATTTTGTATTAGCCACGGCACAACATTTCTTTGTGTGCCTCCACTGATTTCTGCAATGTTTTGCAACTTGTACCGGTGGAGGTGCCTGGCAGAGACTTAGTAATTCTAACTTCTAAATCATTCCGCTCCTCAAGTCCGGGATCTCTACAAACTCTATGCAGCGCCTGAGAAAACTCTTATTTTGAACTGTTATCATTGTGGATTTGTGGGAGCACATCTACAGTGAAGTCACACCAGTATTTCCCAGTCAGATTTCAACAACTGCAGAAGAGGACCTGGGCAAGTCAGTACAATTTGAAGATGACATAGTAAAAGCTTGGCTATATGCCTCTTCTGGTTTAGCTATATTTCCAACTCTGCCTACCTGAGACAGTTTACATTAATGAAGTCCTTTCACAGTTACAGCTAAAGCACTTCTTTGGTTCAATGAGACAAGCTTTTTAGGCAAAAAGGCTACTCTGTTGTCAGTTAATCTAGATTGGGAGTGTATTGGAGGAGAAATGGAAGGTTGCTGGCAGACTAGCGTCGTTATGGCAGTTCAAGGGTGAATTTTTTCTCAGTCCGAACAGATGTAGCTATGCCAGCACAACTATGTAAACTCATAAACAGTATAAACTTTGCCTCAGTTAATCATAATTTGGATTGACTTGGGCTATGGGTTTGGTTGAGAAATGATGCCAGCAAGTGATCCTCATTCAGATCCTTGGAACCTGGATATACCCCTTGCAGATTTGTACTTCTCAAGGAAAGAGAAAGGAACAGAATTTGGGCCAGGATTTCAATTGATTCTGAGACCAATGTGCATAGATCAAGTCAATGGCATCAAATGATTGCTGGGTCCTGGGAAGGCTCAGACAATTAAACTTAAAAGAATTACTAAAATATTGATAACACATAAACATGCAAATAACCTCTAATGTAAAGCATACATTTACAAAACTTGTGCTAAGTTCAACACCAAGCTTGATAAATTTCATATATGACTTTCCATTCCAATGTTTGAAGCTGGAAGCATATTTTGAGTATTATAGAAAGTTTTTTAAAAGTCAGTATGTATCTTTTGGAACCATGTTTAATTTAAGTGGGAAAAAAGTCTTCTACATTTGAATTTTGCCAAGAGGCCAAAAAAGGGGCTAACTTCTGGCAGTGACTCTGTGATTGAAATATTTTTTACATTAATAGCCTGTAAAATTCTGCAATATTTTCCATTAGGAATAGCAACAGAAAATACACAGAAAAGGTCAATTTTCAAAGGAAATGGCAGAAAAAAGCTTTCATTGTAGGAGCTATTTTAGTTTCATTTATGTCTTTATAATAAAAAGGAAGAAACAACAGTCAAATTACTATTTAAAAAATTTTTAACACTGCAACATTGAAGGTTTAAATATTAAAAGAACCAGAATTTTATTTGTGGTCACAAGAATAAGCCTAGCTCTTAGGAGAAAGCTGGCTCAAAGAACTGGTAATAGGAAATGGAGCATCCATTTCCAGCCAGACTGCACATAGATTGAAAGGCTTTTTGCTGTCTTATGGTTATTTATTTATAGAGTGCCATTCACAAACATGGGTATCCATTAAACTCTTAGAGGCAGATTTTGCAGGGGAATGAATGACTGCTGTGTGCACAGAGCAGTAGATCCAAGCGTAGCCACTGCCCTGTGGAACCAGACTCCTATTAACAAGCGACAAGAAGTGGCATGAGTGGAGCCAAGGAGCTCCGTGTACTTTGTAAGGGACAACTATGTACACTGTCACCACCACAACTGTTCCCCTTGGTGGCAGTCTGAGTACAGAGGTCAAGGACAGAATGGAATTGAAAAGATTGGCCTTTGCACCATGCCAGCCTGTGTGCTACCTGTTTTTGTAATTTATTGACGTGACATTCTGCTTAAGGAGTAAAATTATATTGAACTCTTTTATAAACAATATTGAAACAAACCTAGTTTAAAATGGTACCCTTATTCTCTTTAGCAAACCTTTCTGAGGACTGATTTTGAATTGGTTTTCTAGATATATAACTGAAATGGAAACAACTTGAAACAAAGATGTAAAGTTTGCCAACAGGCTAGCCAGCCCAGTGAGGAGGGCTTTAAACTATGAATGATGAAAGACATGGACATACTGGAGTGAGTCCAGCAAAAAGCCATGCAGATCATTGAGCAGTAAGAGAATCTGACAAAAGGAGAGGCTGAGAGAGCTGGGCCTGTTCAGCCTGAAAAGGAGGCTCAGGGGGATCTTATCAAGTGTATAAATATCTGGCAGGAGGGTATGAAGAAGACAGTCAGACCTCTCTCAGCGGTGCTGAGTAATATTCTCAGTAATTAAAAATGGTCAGGTAACCTAAGATCACATCGGAGTAAATGTGAGAGTGCATGAGACTAAAAGGCTGCTGTCCTTTGCTCAGTCTGTATACTAAAATTCATGCCAAACTACCAAGAAACCCATGCTCATGGTCAAAGCTACAGCACATCTGGCAACCCAAGTTAACCCCTTCATGCTAGACTGGCCATTTACTTCAGGAAGTCTCCCCTAGAATCTAAAATCTCTGTTGACTACTTATTTCATTAACCCCCAGAGCTAATCATTGGCAGTTTTAAGGGACCATTAAAATTTGCAGCCGTATGGAAAAAGTAGCCAATTTACTACCTTCAGTGTTTACATTTTTAAGATTACTTTTGTAAGACAAGGGAGAGAAAATTATTTTAAAAGAAACTTAAAAGTTGAAGTTGTTTATAAAGGTCCCCAAAACATACCAGATCAGTGACACCAAAACATTTCGGTGCCAAAACCTGGCTGTGTCAGGGGCATACAGTACCTGTTGTAGATACCTACAGAATCCATTCTCACAACCTAACCATTTAGGAAAAAATCAATAATATTTCTCAATATTAATTTCTTGGATTATACATATGAATCTACAATATCCAGACAGTGGCCATAAAATTATCCACCTCAAAAGCCATGCAATTGAAATAAACACATTTGATCTGTGCTTCTTCAGAAAATCTTAACTGAATGAACCACATTAACTGCTATCTAAATGGACAGAGGTGCTCAGATACAAACACTGAGCTGAACTGGGAAACCTTATAAATACCTTTGACATTTACGTGCTGCTTGAATCTATTTAAATAACCACGTCTGTCAGTTATCCTTCTTAGGAGTTTCCATGTATCACAAGGGCTCAGGAATGGTCTACTACTAAGAAGTACTCCATAAATAGTTTGATTTCTGTAGTAACTATGAACGTCAAAGGCAAATGACATCATATGTATTAAAATCACAAAGCACACGTATTTCTGATATTCTCTGAAATTAAAACAATTTGAAAAATATAGCACCCTGCTCATCTTTTTTTTAATTCAAACAACCTCAGAATGGAAAAGAATCAAAGCCAAATGCATATTATTTTTGCCTTTAAAAGTGCAGTGAAAATGACTGTGCGAGGTGAGTTTCCAGTGTTAAACCCCCATGTATGTAATGGATCCTACATTAAAATGTATTTTCTTAACAGGTGATCTTATTAAAAAATTGCTAGGAAAGATGATAGCAAAATCATGTTTGAAAGTGCCAGAAATGTGAAATAATTTTTTGGTATAGTTTCCTATAACAAACTTAAATACAAATGTGAATTAGGATTACTAAAGATAAAATGTTCAATGGTGTGGAAAATAAGGAGAGTAAAGGAGATAGAACAGAAAATAAATGTCTTATTCCAGTGCAGAAGCTTTAAGATTCATTACAACACTAGTGCTCCAAAATGTTTAAATGGTCTAATTTAAAAAATTCATTAAAATACTAATATGAGAGAAACAAAAATGCATAAATACAAATACACAGTATTTCCCTAACTCTAAAATGCGGACTTCCATAAATGTAAGACACATTTATGTACCAAACTACATTTAAATTTCTATCAAATCACTTCAGCTTCTTGGTTTGTCTTCATTATTCATGATTAATCAATGTGTACATAGACTTCATGATGAAACATAGCATGACAATATACAGCAGTTGTTGAAAAAAAGCCAACTTCTTAACTGTCTTCCAAACATAAACTTCATAGAATCATAGAACCATTCAATGGTTTGGGTAGGAAGGGACCTCAAAGATCACGTAGTTCCAACACCCCTGCCATGGGCAGGGACACCTTCCACTAGACCAGGTTGCTTATAGCCCCATCCAACCTGGCCTTGAACATTTCCAGGGATGGGGCATCCACTCCCTCTCTGGGCAACCTGTTCCAGTGCCTCACCATACTCACAGTAAAAAAATTCTTCCTAATACCTAATCTAAATCAACCCTCTTTCAGTTTAAAGCCATTACCCCTTGTCCTGTCACTACACTCCCTGATAAAGAGTCCCTCCCCATCTTTCCTGTAGGACCCTCTAAGTACTGGAAGGCAGCTACAAGGTCTCCCCACAGCCTTCCCTTCTCCAGGCTAAACAACCTCAACTCTCTCTGCCAGTCCTCATAAGCTGGATAGGCTCATAAAGAACCTTCTACCCTCATAAAGAACTTCTATTGGTTTCTGATACTTCTTTCCATGTCATTTCACAAACATTTTACAGAGCAAGAGTGCAATTGTAAAAGTGAATCTAAATTAAGAAGAAAAAAAAGGAATTATTTGATGATTTAAGAATGATTATAGGACAACCCACCTACATCTGAAATATTTTGTAACAAAGAAAGATTCATCACCTTACAGTAATGCCTAATTAAAATACGATCTTTTTGTTACCTCAAAGTACAAATAGTGTAATTTATAATTGTAAAAACAGCTGGGCATGAGGGATATTTGGTGGAACCATGATAAGCATTTTAGGTGATCTTGCATATTGAAAAAAATGGGCACACATGATAATAAAATTGCTAGCTTACAAAAATGTTAACCCACCAACTCCCCTGCCCCCAAAGAAAACAGTGTAACTTGGTCAGGTTGCCTGTCTTTACTTACTCTCCCTCCAGAGAGTCACAGGCTGCTCTATTTCATAGAATTAATGTAATCACAATATAAAGAACAACTAATGTTTGTAAAGCTGGTTTCTCACATGTGATAAAGATGAATGTGTAAATCTTGTATAGAAGATAATTTTCTACAATGTTTTAGTTGGGCATGAGACAGATCCTCTATAGACCCTTCCTACTTCAAAGAAACTACTATATAGAATGTTCCAAAGTCAGTAAGTATGACTGAACAAGTAATGCAAAAAAATTATACTATTCCTTCACACAATTTCATTGGAGCTCTTCAACATCCTCTTTTTTAAAGAGCAGTATGAAAAGTTTTGAGCTAGAAATTAGAAAGATGACAGATGAAGAGAAATAATTTAACTCTATGTGTAACTACATATAAAATTCTTTTCAAGTCTCTATTGCTTTTAAATGTAATGATCAGATCATGAAACTATTCAAAGACTAAGATATATGTGCGTTTCTTCTGCTGTTTTCTTGTGAACTGTACATGCATACAATGGTGAGAACATCTTGCTGTGCTGCAGTTGCACAGTCCTGCCACAAAGTTAGTTCATACCTGTAAAGAAGGTGCTGCAACCTCATATGCCCACCAGTGAGGGTCCTATGCTGTCCCCCAGGTTGCTAGGGGTAAGTAACCCTGCCAGAGAAAAGGAACCAGCCCAGAATTTGTCCATACTGTGCTGATTTTCATATGCATTTTTAAATCTTTATGGCAACTGCAGTCTGGCAAAAATTAGTGTCTTGTAGAGCATTTCTTATCACAGTCAGAGGAGAAACTAATGTACTGAGTTAGCTGCCATTACACACCAATCACTGACCTGTTTGTGCATGAGAGGATCAGTGTCAGTTGCCCATGTTGATTCTTTTAGATCTGTTGATAAAAATGAGTGTTGACACACTGTGGCCTCTGGCAGACAGACAAAGTTGTACTTTGACAATTACTCTTTTCAAATTAAGAATTGTCAAAGGGTATATGGTCTATTTTTCTTATACCAAGAATCTCTTTCTGCTTCTTATCAATGTGGATGCCACAAATAGAAATAAGATTAATTGTATTGCAGCCCTCCTACTGTGCTGAAATTCAGATCTGTTTCAATGAACACAGATCGTTTGCTGTCATACTTGGCACTCAACTTAAACTCAGCCTTCTCGCTCACGTAGCCCTGGGGTGTTTTCTCCTAAAATTCAACACAGTTTTCATCATTCTTTTTCTATTCATGTGAGTAATGCTGAACTTCCGATGGTAGGAAACTTCAAACATGTTAAAAAGCTACAACCAGACTCAAGATTCCCTCTGTGCCAGCTATCTGTCAGTTATTACCATTTTTCTGCTATTTAAGAAAGCAGAGATCTCCCACTTTTTCTGAAGAAGGCATAGAAGAAACTGCATTACTTGCAGGACCCTGTCTGTTTATTTATGCTTATAGAGTAAAAATTTTACTGTCTCCTGAACTCAATTTAAATTCATGCCATTTTCTAATTTTACTTTTTCCTTTAGGCTATCTATTTTTGGAAAAAAAAAATCATATCTGGCTGTGCTGATTCAAATTCTAATTCTTTTATTTCATCTTCACCTGGGTAAATCACTTGAGCAAGCTCAGACTTTTATAAGGTCTTTAGGATTTCACCTATTTTATGCATGTATAGCTTCATAATTATTTACTTTTAGTAATCCAATTTCAATCATCTCCTGACTATTTTGAGAAAAAGTAATTTTTGCAATTTAAAAATTTTCTCTGGAACATTCTGTTTTCCTCTGCTTAAGTACCTCTCATAAATACACGTGTGTACATCTGTGCACGTGTATAATGTGGGCTAAGCATCTAAGTGGAATTCCTCATATTAAGGTTCAATGGAAACTTCTGCCTGTATAGTAAAGTACATATACTGTGAATGAAGGAGAGAACATACAGCTATATGTATCTATACAACAGACAATTTTATAAGGTCTAAGAATTAATTGGTTAGTTTAAAATGCTAAAATGATTCCATTAGGATTTATGAGCTAAGAATGCTCAAGGGTTTAGTGTCCTGACATCTCTTTAATTAGCAGTCTCCAAGATCTCACACTAAGAAGATGCTAAGCCAGTGCCTTCTGTCATATCTCAAGAGTTTCAGAAGGCTTGGAAGCCACAGAAGAAGGTGAATGTACTATGCCTGTGAGCTATACAATATGTATAAAGTACTGTTTTTTTACTAGTATCAAATTAGGACTTCTTGCTACCACTCCTGCTTTGATGGTGATGCAGTTCTAAAAGAAATCCTAAGAACAATCCAGCAAAAATGGGTGAGGTGAATAAAGATGCCGTTGAAAAATACTTGGAGAACAACCCCCAGTTTGCCAAGGAGTATTTTGACCGAAAAATGAGGGCAGAAGTGCTGGGAAGTATCTTTAAAGTGAGCCCTGGAGATGTGAAGGAAGGAGTCAGCTTCAAAGACATGTCCCGTCTGGAGGAGTGTAACATACTTTTTGAGCTGCTAACAGAAATCCAGGATGAAGGAGGCACTATGGAAAAGATAGTGCACAAGGCCCTGCAGAGGCTGGCACAGCTGCTGGCGGCTGATCGGTGTAGTATGTTTATTTGTCGTTCCCGAAATGGTATTCCAGAGGTAGCCACCAGGCTTCTCAATGTCACTCCAACTTCCAGCTTTGAGGAGAATTTGGTGAAGCCAGACAATGAGACTGTTTTTCCTCTGGACATCGGGATAGCGGGATGGGTTGCTCATACCAAGAAGTTTTTTAATATACCTGATGTGAAAAAGGTAAGTGACTTCTTTTGGGGAATGGGTTTCTGTGCATTTGCTTACTCAGTTTCCTGCACAGGGCTTGTGGTACAGAGTCATTCTTCAAAAACACGCCAGAGAAAGAAATCCAGGCCAAAAGCATGAGAAAAGCAGCAGCAGAATTTGCTTAAAATCCAATAGAACCACACCATGTAGCCTAGTGGGGTACTTCCAGTATCATTGCACAATAGTTGTAATGTAATTTAATATAATAAGGGAGGAGAATATTCGATTAATAGAGACCAATAAGTACTCGTGTTTCTGTTGAACAATGCAGGCTCCTATTCTGTTTTCCAGTATGGGCTTGCAAGTGCTCTCCCTTATCATTCCATGCTGCCATACATGCACCTCTGAATACAATTAATTTGCAGCTTTTTTAATGAGGATGCTTCTTTATAGGTAGGTGAATGAATCCAGATGAAGATGATGTCAACCTATAAGTTCAGCTTCAAGTCTGTCTTTGAATTTAAGATGGCTCCAAATTTTGATAATGTCCAGATCCAGGGCTTTTGTTCAGAACAATCTATAGAAGAAGATTAATGAGTCAGAGCTGCTCTGACATTTTCAAAGTTCCTGTTGAATTTCCACAGAATCACCTTCTTTAGTTATGGTGCTGATAAGGGTTATTACAAATGTTAATTAAAATTATGAGTGACCTGACAAATTAAACATGCATGAGTGGGAACTGCTTTAGAAACTGCTCTGAAATACATGGGGAAACATAAATGTGCTTTGGTTGTTGTAGATTTCTTTAAAAATAGCTAGCCTTGTATTATCAAATGGTGACATCTTCATCTCTTTTTAGCCTTATGTGGAAAAGCTCAGCATAAGCAAATGGAGCTAAGATGACAGTACATACAAGATGACAGTATGGCTTCTCAGTATTACCTATACAGTCAATTTAAAATTCTGGGCCATTTTAGAGATGGAAACCACCTCAGTGTCCTAAGCTTAATGTAAATAATAAAAATCTTTATACACTGCAATTATCTATGTTTTCCAGGAGGTAAACAAAAAGTAATGTATTTTATCATGTTAAAAGTTGGGAGACATAAAGGAATAAAGCATTACTTTTAAAGCTCAGAAACAAATGAAAATGCACATATATATGTGAAAAGAACATTCCAATATAGAGTAAACTACCTCAGATATAAGTAGGAATCATGGGAGAAAACAGAAGAATGACTGATCTGAGAAAACAAATCAGTTGATTTTTAACTGACCACTAAGATGCTTTCTTCAATGGCTGCTGTTCTGACAAGAAGCATCTGACTCGCTGCCTCTTACCACCACATGGGGAGATTGGAGGATAATCCTTCTAAATTCATAAGGCTGATTACATGAGAAAAGATCAGGAGGATCAAGAAAGATGTCCCTTCTATCAGACACTGCACTGCTCCTTAATATCATTATGTGAGAGGTGCCCAGAGCAGGGCTGCCCAAATAATTCTGCAATGGGATTTGTTCAAAATTTTGTGACAAAGGTAATTTGAATATGCTTAAATAAGAGAACCTTTCTGTCCATCTAATCCTGCTAGGTATAGATTTTGCACTCATAAATTAATTCATGTCAGCTGAATATCTGTCCAGCTATTATTCAATCATTCTAAGGTAATCTTTACTTAGGCATCCATTTACTCTCTTAGGATTACTGAGGTCTATGCCATTAGGCCCACACTTAAAATTCAGTTAAACCACGGAGCCATTAATCCACATTTGGTAACTAAATGTCATCAAAACATTGACATTTTATAAGTTAATTGCAAAACTCCCAGGGACTTCTCTGGGATCAAGATTTGTTATTTAAAGGTCTCAAAATTGTCACTATTTCTATTCTATTTGTACAAGAAGTGAAGTGTCCAAATCCATACTCCTCACACAGGCAAAGCTCCCACTAATGTCACCAGAATCTTTATCTCCATACGGAACCCAGAACTGCAGCTTTAGTCAGTAACACTTAAGGAATATAGCTAGTCCATGGCAGCAGAAATAGGCAGCCACTGAAGCCTTTATCATGTTTTTGAAAGGATAATTATTTTTCAGATCACTTTGAATGCACTTCAGACTAGGTTGTCTGCTACCCAAATCCTAAGCAAAAAATGACAAGCAGAGTTAAGCCAGAGAGGAATTTTGCCCCTACTGCCTTGTCAGAATACAAAATGCACAATCAATAATTCTAGATGGGTATAGTACCTTAAAGATGTCATGTCTAACCACTTTCTATCGTTGACACAATCCATATCCAAACAGCATAGTGTTTAAGTCTTAAGTACATGACAACGTTGACAAACCCACAGTGAGACATTTTCATGCTTCAGTCACCACCCCTTTAAAACAAGAATGAATGTAATGAAAGATCACAACAGCAATAAATCACTGAAAAAACATAATACTCCACTTTTAGTGCCTGGTAGCCAGTTCTTTAGGGATTATCTCCTTCTTCAACCTGGAAAGGTACCAATAAACCTGAGGAAGCTCCTCATCCTGACTAATGCTTCAGAAAAGAAAAGCAGAGAAAAGATACAGACCTCCCATAATTAACTTAGTAGCCAGAACAGTCTCACACAAGATTATGGACCTGTTGACTGTGAGAGCTAATAGTGTTTAATCCAGGATTTAATAGTAGTGAGAAATAGGAGGCCAGGCAGGACCACTACCCTAATAATTTGCCTCACATTATTCCCAGGGTCTGGCAGAGTATGTGACTCAAATATTGCAAACTAAAATATAGACTGCATAAAATTTGATATGTCCATTAGTATTCTTTAAATATTAACTGATAACACAGACAACATAATAAAGAAGAGCACAATTACCTTACAACTTCTGCTAAGGCATTATTTCCAAATAAAACTAAGAACTAAGAAATAGTTAAACAAGGAGCATGTCTTCTGGGGAATCTAAGTCTCACATTCTTAGCCTGTTAGAACCAATAATAAAGACTATATATATTTGCTTTAATCCATCATGTATTTAAATTATTGCATTATTCCTTTTAATTCAGAGATATTTGAAGACAAAGATTTAACTGAGGATTGGAAACTCAAGAAATAATATTCCTGGTTATAGTAGAGTATAAAATTATATAAATGGTGAAAAAATGCTTCAAAAGAAGTTAAGGCTTTTGGATTAGATCCATAAAGGGACTGAAAAGTTCTGACACTGAAATAACAAGCCCTCATTTTTAGAGGTCCTGCACTGGAATCCACAACCCCCAGTGAAGTGAACTGAAGAAACAACAGAGTGTGGAGAGATTCTGGTGCTTCCAACTCAGATTAAGGAGCCAGAGCAGTGACTGTTGTGGCATCTAATTTAACCACTGGAAACCTATGATAGAAAACAGCTTAAATACATCTGCAAGTTGCAAACACTTGTATCATCCCTTTGTAAACTGATCCAGCTTCAGTTTGCATGAGTCTTTTTTTTGTGGGAGCTCTACTTCTCTTTAATGCAAGGATGGAAGGGACTTTAATTCCAGGCTTATCTGAAGTGACAGGAGTTTCAGATTCATGGGAATGTGCCAGAAGAAGAAACACTCCATCCCTTTT
Source organism: Harpia harpyja (assembly GCF_026419915.1). Lineage (NCBI taxonomy): Eukaryota > Metazoa > Chordata > Aves > Accipitriformes > Accipitridae > Harpia > Harpia harpyja. The sequence continues at coordinate 28,173,151 of NC_068949.1, read as the reverse complement.
CTTGAATCTACACCAAGTTGTAAAATAAAATGAATATTATTTGAAGAGGAAAGAGAAAAGAGCAATGGGAAAGCATAGTTTTGCAGCTCAGTGGTTCAAACTCTCATGTGGCAGTGAGGAGACCTGGACACCAAACTGTTGTCCAGCTGCTGTGTGTAAACAGTTGCTCTGGTAACACACAGCAGTGCTCCTGGGACCAGGCGGTAGTCTTAGACTCCTTCCTAGGGCAAGAAGACATTGCTGGAATCAGATGCATCCATGTCAAAAACATGAAGCAGTGGGAAAACACAGGAGAGAGCAAGATGGTCAATGACACAACTGGTTGCCCTGAAAATGGAAAGAATGGAGTCACTTTGTGGTGGAGTGGATAGCAGGACAGCCACTTGCTAATAAGATGTCTCAGTTCTTAACTCATGTTCTGCTAGTCCCCTCACAATGTGATCTTGGAGAAGAAACCCAAATATCCAACATATTGACAAGGCAGAGTATGTTAAAAAAAGCTTCAAAGGCCAGGGGAAGATTGTTAAAATAATTTTAGAGGGAAGTTCTTGAGAAACAAACTCAGAGGTGTTAAGATGAGAAGAAATGAGAGCAAAGATACACAATGCTAGAGAAGTACTGCCTTCCTGAATGTCTGGAAAGTAATGAGAATTGAAAGAAACAATCCCAAGATAAACTAAAAATGGGGAAAAAATGGAGAGGTAGCCTTTTACCTGGGAAGAACTTGCGCTGTAAATGTTAATGTCTGCTCCTCCATTTTATCTTATCATCTTGATAATAAAAAACAGATTGTCATAAACTCACACTCAATATAGTAAATATTAACTGAGAAAATGGAAATGCGTTCCAATCTGTTATAAAGACAAAGATTCAGTCAACTCACAAGAAATTTTAACACAGGAACAAATTTCTATTAGTTGTGCCTTCCAGAAGAGAAACCCAAACCTTTAATTCTTTCCTTCAATTAATTTGTGTTAAAAGAAGAAAGCTCCAAAAATTGAGGAAAAAATGAACATTAAAAATTAAAATTAAAAGCTCCCTTTTAGCCTAATTTTGGTTTATGTGAAAAAAATACTTAAAGCAATATAATACAGATTCAATTTCAAAAGGTTGCAAAATAGCCACTACATACAGCAAATAACAAACACACATTTCAGTGACATGACTGAAAAGTTCAATCCCCAAATGCTGTTAAATATATATTAATTTTTACTTGATTCAGTTTCAGAACTCTAGTGATCTTGAAGATACCAAAGTCAATTCGTTCTGTAATGCTAGTAAATTACATGTCAAAATGCAGTTGGTTACATCCCTGACAATACGTGATTTTTGTGTGTGGCCTAATGAATAGCCAATTCATTCAGTTAATTGGTTTTGGTTTTGAATCAGACTGATGACATTTTCATAGCTGATGGTATGTGCTTTTTATTTTCCATTCATACTCAATCTATCATTATGAAACAAAAACATTTGTCAGTTGAAATTAGGATAAGCACAAATAAGAGATGAAGCAATACAGCATGCCAATACTACCTACTCAGTGGTAAAAATTTTATTTGAGAAATCTGAGCCAAGACAAGACAGTCAGTGGGAGAACAAAATAGGAAGAGGAGAAAATACTGCAGGGCTACCAGGAAGAAAAACAGAAACATGTAAAGATCGTGCAAAGAAATGTGTGATAATGATGAAAGTGTAACACCAGCTCCTGATGTCAGAGGTTCCTGTGGTTCCTGTTCCAATAGTGCTCCAGACCTGCTCCTGGTCATCACACATCCAAAGGATGATGTATTTTGACCAGTCTGAGCTCATCTATCCAAACCAGAACCTCCAGCCCAACAGGGCTAAAGTAGTCAATACTGCAAGGGGTCCCAGAAAGCCATTCTTCCTCTATGCTTTATAAGGGGAAAGAGGTGGAGGAAAATAGGCATCTGCTCTCTTGCCACTACCACCTCAGCTGCAGGATTAAGTCTTATAACTTCTCCTTAACTGTGATATTTGAGGCACTTCACCAAACTCAAAATGGAGGTAGGCTGCACAGCAGATACTGACAGGTGACTTGGAGTCGACGCAAGAAGGAAGGAACAGGAAGAGTTTTTTGAATGGGAGTAATGATGATGGTGATATGAAAACCAAGGTGTAAATGTCATCTGTGGGGCGTGAACAAAACAACATCATGCTGCTTGCTAGTAAGGCCCCCAGTCAAGGAAGCAAAGGTTTATGGGGAGGTCTCATTTCCTAACATTTCAAACTACATGTGTAATGAAGATGCTGATGGTGTGCCAAATTAAAAGCAATTGGGAATAAGAAAGTATACTGGAGATGTGAGAAGCCTCGGTACTAACAACTTTGAGCTGCTGTTCCTATTACCTCAAATCAACCAGAGGAGTGAATCTTCACCCTGACTAGCTGAACAAGGAGTGAATCTTCACCCTGACTAGCTGAACAGGGGAGAGGGATCCTTGTTCCCTAATACTTTCATTTTGAGTTGCTTTTCACACTTCTCCGTTTCTCTGTCTTTCCTGCATTTGTACAAATTACATACTTTTACATGTGCAATGGAACCCAAATTAACAAGGGTTACGCTATCTCATTACTTACAGTAGTTTTTGCATTTTCTGATCAAATTTACACTCAAGAAATAATTTATACCGCAGACTTTGACCTGGAGTTTCCAATAGTGTCAAACTCACTTGCCTCAGGCTGCATTTTGCCATTAATCCCATCAGAAATGCTCAAGGTTTAGCTCGGTGTTCTGGACCACAGTGTAGCAAATCCCAAGATAACATTATGAAGCGGAAGATGTACTTCCTTTATTAAATACTGTAGGATGGTTCAATGAACATTAAAATGATGGTCTTCATTGTTTTTTAAGCTTGGCATAGAATAAAGCCTGTGAAAGGTTAGAAATTTTTACAGAGCTCTTTTTCATAGTTTGCTTAAGGAATTGTGGGATATCTAAAACTAGCCAATGAAGGAGAATTCATCATGAAGGAAACAAGGTCTTTAAAAACTGGTAGAAGGAGACATAGAAGAACATATCATTCCCAAGGAAGGAATGGAGATCTGCAGGGAGAGCCATGAAATAAGAGAGACACAACATGGTTCCTTCTTATGGTCAGTCCATCAACAAGAACTTTTCAGAAACTATAAAGTAACATCAATATTTTTAAAAAACAAACTACATAATCATAAAGTATTATCTGCTTAAGTAGTCTTTTAAAATTAACTTTCTTCTTGAAATGCCTGTGGTTCCCAGGGGAGTGAGTTTCTCCTTTATATTTATTTTACCTTACTACGGACGTGAACTTACAGTTGTGTAGCTACAATTCAGAATCAGATATGGTATAGTCTCAGTAAGCAAGTTTATTTGTAGCTGCTGTATGAGGAAAATAAAAATTATTTTTAGAAAGAATGGCCTTATTTTTCCCTTTCACAGAGGTGTAATCACACTGTTTTCACAACAGTGACTTCTAATTTAGTAAATTCCACTGGTAGTTATGAGGTGGAAATTAGGCTTATAAAACTTAAAGGAATTGAAAACTTGAGGCCAAATAATCTAAACATAGAACATTATATTAATATTACATTAGTAAGAGGTTTATAATAATAATGTGTAGTAGTGTTGGTAAGTTACAGTGAGATAAAACTGGTGTCATGGTTTAGAGAATCAAGAAATATGAATTAGCTACTAATTTCAAGTGTATAGGCTAGATCCATAGTAGCCTGCCAAACCCTCTCCAGTTACCTTCTATCACCTGTCTCAGAAAGATGAACACAAAGAGGCATCCTGATTTTCCACTTCTGTATGCTGGTGCTAGCTTAGTGCAAATCCAGGACAAGTTGCACATCTTAGGATATATCTACAGCACCCATCATTGTACAGTAAATGGCTAGGTATCTTAGCTTTAAATGGAGCTAGTAGAAAATGCTTCCAAATGTACTACAGTTAGGGAGTTATCAACAGATTGCCTTTCCCTCATTTTTTTTTTTAAAGCCTGTTATATGATTTAACTGAGAGCTGAAAGTTCACAACATTGCTCTAAAAGATGGTTGGATTCATAAGATCAGGTTCAAATAGACTAAGTGTCCATACTCATGTATTTATGGGAGCACCAAGATGCTCTTTTGGCTCTAGTACTGCAGAGCACATTTCTGGCTTATATGTCTATGAATGTGATTTTCCAGACATTGTGAAAAGTGATTTTCTTTGAAAACAAAAGGAGCTTATGTTCTGAAGAGAAAATATTTTAAAACCTCGATTGGAAATAAAAGCTTCAAAACTCCTACCAATTATGTGCAAAATATTCAATAAAGAAAAGCCTAAATCTAAGCATAAATTTTTTATTGTATATGCAAATCATGTGTGATAGGAGTCTTTGTATATGCTGTGGGAATGCTGTCAATGATGTGTTATGAGGTATTTATATCTTTCTGCATTGCACTATCTAGGCAGAACTCAGGATAGCTTGTGGTTACTGAACTTTTTGTTTATTAACACAGACTTGCATTACAATTTTCCTATCCTCTGCAAAAATTGTATCACCAAAGTGCTTCTTCTGAACACTTCTGAACACCACTGCTTGTACCTTCAGTCTGGAGTTACTAAACAAATTAAGACTCAGCAGCTGTGTCCTGCTGGTTCAGCTCACTTGGTGTGTACAGGTCCCTTTTACGTATTCAGAAATCCAGGAGTGTCTCAAATTTTTATTTATTCTCTCATAGCAGCATACAGTGCTCTAAAACCAGGAACTTGGGCCTCACTATCATGCTAGGTGCTCTTGGTGAGGCTACAAAATGGGGTCAAAGTATCTGATTTACTTTATTTTTATGGCTAAAACAGTCAGAGATTCAGAAATTGTTACTGAAGCCCCAAACCACACCCAAAACCAGAATGGTTGTGTCAATAGGTAATACATCTCAGAGAAAATGAAATATTTCCATGTAATAACATACTTTTTTAGCAGACTGCAGGACAGTATTTGATTCTTAGAACAGACAGAATGACCGGCATTTTCCCTGGATGTCTGTTAAATGAGATACCCCTATACCTTTCTCCAAGAAAAACAGAAAACAACTACTCAGGGAAAGTTTGACAAAAATAGAGGAAGCATCCCCTCTTCACCTGGATGATATATTTGGAACTGGCTACACTTTCCAGGGACCCAAATACAGCCTGATACATTGAACTACAGAGGAAACATACTGGTTACTTTTATTCTTCTCAATGTGACTTATGGGGGTGACACAGGCTGTCCTTAAGAAAATCAATTCTCTCTAAGACAGCCCAGTCTGTAAATATAGAAAAGACATTTCAGAGTTACTTCCACACATTTAATACCTTGCACAGAAATGCAGTCCTAGAAGGAAATCTAAAATGCAAATGTAAAAGATGGGCTGTCTAAAAGCTATGAAGAACTGAAGGAAAAAAAAACCAAACTAATATTATGAAGACATAATAAAATCCAGTGTACCTTCTCAGGGTTGTATAGGCTATAAATTCAACATATAGCAGAAACAATTGCTAGAGGGAAGAGGGGAAAAAAGAAATTAAGAGGAAAGATCCAAATAGTAGACAAACAATTTCAGTTCTGGCATTTCCTAGCCTTTTCATGCTTGATTTTACAACCTAGAAAATGTTTGTTTGGGTTTTTTTTTGTTTAAGTAGCTTTTTGTGTAATTTATGAAAGCAGAAATTCCATTATGTGCCATCCTGCAACACGTTCCAGCCCATCAGCAAGGAAGACACCTTGAGATCCACCACGCAGATTTTGGCTGCCTAAGCTAACGCAGTAATTAACAGCAGTAATATGTATCAGCTCTGTGGGTAGACATGCAGTAACAGGTCAGTCACTTTATAAGTGGGTTTACAAATATTTATTAACAGCAAGGGATTGGTAAGGTTTGGGAATCTTGGTTCTGGGTGGATGTCCTTAAAACAGGACTCCTTTGGTGTCCCTCTGGCTGGTTGCCATTCCTATCCATGGTGTTACAATGTAGTCCGACCTTCCTTGGTTACCAGGCCGCTCGCCACTTCTTGACATTCTCATTTAGCACCAACCACTCATCACCTTGAGAAATCAGAAGCAGACCTGTTAAAGGAAATTCAGGGAGATTCTGCCATTGACTGTAGACCGGGACTTGAGTGCCCATCTCTGAAGAAGTTTGAGCACTGACTTGTTAGCAGTGGCAGATGCGAGGGGATGGAAAAGGCTCAGTGAAGACAGTTTGGCTCTTTTAGCTGCTTAGTAGAACCATGTCGCTTCTCAGTATGCACATATTGACAGATTTCAATCCCCCAAGTCATAACTCAGTTCATTTAGATGTAATGTCGTAAGAACAACACAAAACACAACCACTTTTGATAAACAGATTTCCCTGACAAATTTCAAATCCCTTCTTTTTAAATTAAAGAGAACACTGAGGCATTTCAAAGAAAACACCAAGAATTTCTTTGATATGAGGAAACGAAACAGTTTTAATGAAACATGAACTAGCTTCCCAGTATTTTTTACATAAAAGAATTGAAAGAATAGCTTTTACTAAACCTTCCTCAGCATTTGGTTTCAAGGATGAAATTGGTGGGGTAGTTAGTTGTGGCTTATTCAACAATCACGTGGTCTCCTTCCCACAGGATCACACACCCAACAAAAGTGGCTCTGCGTCCTGATCCCCCTGGTCCTACAGCCTCCCATTCACCAGAAGACCGTGTTGGGCTGGGAGCAGCAGGAATGGGAGTCTGTCAGACAGGAAGGAGTAAGGAACAGCTCAGCCAGATGCATACCTGCTGGGGATACCTCTCTGCCTGAAGCATTTTTAGCCATATACGTTCAGGACAGACAGTAGTTTTAAACATTGTGTGATGGGGCAGTATCATGAATTTTATCTCCAGAAATAATTAAATAATAACAATAAATATTAACATAGCTATGAAGTAATTCTCTTACATGCAAGCCATATGTATTAGAATCTCAGCCACAAGGTCATATTACTCTCTCCTTTATTCTAGATTTTCTCATATTTTTAATTCCTCATCATTCTAATAAAAACTGCACAGAACTTGGTTTCAGAAGCTATATTCATAAGCAATGCCTAAGTTAAGCTTGTACATATAACTCTGCAAGATTGAGTTAAATAATGATAATGGTTTTTGTGAGTATAAACCTACCACACTGTGAAACTGTGCTAATAGCATTGCAAACATAAATTATCAAATGAAATGATCATTTCCTCTTGGCGTGTAACTAATTGTTATGTGTTTCATTTGTGGTTTGGTGTTTTTTTTCTTTTCTTTCAGAACAACCATTTTTCTGACTTTATGGACAAAAAAACTGGTTATACAACAATCAGTATGTTGGCAACCCCAATTATGCAGGGTAAAGAGGTGCTTGCTGTTGTGATGGCACTCAACAAATTAAATGCCACTGAGTTCTCAAAAGAGGATGAAGAGGTAATAACCTCAAATGTCACACAACAGTAAAGCTGCTAGTTCAACAAGTAGTTTGAGTGAATCTACCTCTTGATTTGATACCTTTGTCTTATTTTTGCTCTTTGTCATTTTTTAGGTATTTAAAAAATACCTCAATTTTATATCTTTGGTCCTAAGAAATCATCATACGACATATCTCTACAATATTGAATCCCGAAGAAGTCAGGTATAGAAGAATTTGTTAATGATAATACTTTGTTTTTGTGTGAAACCATTAATATTCCCACTATTTTATATTCTTGCAAGCTTATTGAAGTAAGAATAGCATTTATTTAATTTTTTTTTTATTTGAAAATGGTAATGTGCCTTATCATTTTATTCTGGAATGCCTAGGATTCCTATGTTTATGTTTTCTTACTGTTGTGAACATTTACCCTCTTTCTCTTTTGTTGTAAATAGATGCTTTTGTGGTCTGCCAACAAAGTATTTGAAGAGCTAACAGATATAGAACGGCAGTTTCACAAAGCACTGTATACTATTCGAATCTATTTGAATTGTGAAAGATACTCTGTTGGTCTGCTCGACATGACTAAAGAGAAGGTAACAATCATTTTGCCTACTTGCTAGAAATTTGCTAGTCCTAACTTTAAGTTATAAAATCCATCCTTCTAATTCATTTGTTCTGCATATTTCTAGTGCATGTCTCTCCAAGACACAAAGTACCATGCTTTCTAAGCCTCTGGGATAATTTATATAAAATCTAATCACATTACAAAATTTACGTGCAAAATATAAGCATGGCAAAGGATACAACCATGATAAACATAAAGGCTAATTCTGTAATTTTTCATATTAATAATTCCATGTGAGAAAGGGTAGAAGACAGAAGTGCAGGTCTGATTATTGTTTTATTAATACCTGCCTTCTAAAACAACACTTAAGCTGTACAACCATCCACAGGTAAGCTTCAGATTAACCTGCAATTTACTGGCAAACATTTCTTGCCTGGAATATATTTAACAATGTTTTCTTAATATTGTCTGAAATGTGACCATAGTACAGCTATGGAGAAGGAAAAACACAATTGCTATCCACAGATGTCATGTTATCTATGAACACAGAACTGATTTTTTTTTCCTTTTGCTAAACCTTGTGTATCTTTTTCTCAGGAGTTCTATGATGAGTGGCCAATCCGGCTGGGGGAGGCAGAGCCTTACAAAGGCCCCAAGACACCTGATGGACGAGTGAGGATATTCATTTTTCTTTTTATGAATCTTAATTTTGACATTGAGGTTGTACACATCACCGGCATGTTTTTCTCTTTTTATTTAGGAAGTCAACTTTTATAAGATTATTGACTATATTTTACATGGAAAAGAAGAAATCAAAGTAATTCCGTGAGTATTCATTGGTAGCCTGTGAATGTGTGGTAATTAGATATATTGCTGGGATAGAATAATAACATGTCTGTATTGTAGAAATAATTTAATCTCATTCGCTCTCTAAAGGTCACCTCCAGCAGATCACTGGTGTCTTGTCAGTGGATTGCCAACATATGTTGCTGAAAATGGATTTGTAAGTTCATAGCAAATGTAAAAATGAAAAGTTTTAGTTCATGCAGTTCTTCTGATTGAACAAAAAAAATCCCAAACCTCCCCACAACCAAAAACCTCTACAAAAATACCATGCTGCTTCCAGCATCATTGGTTCCCAGTGAAATCATGTGAATCAGTAGTCTGGATGGAGACAAGCCCTCAGCAGAAACAGCCAAAACATCAGGAAAATTTTCCTCTGGTTGTGGTGACATTGGAGGAATAATGTGTGCATCCGATGTCACTTTCCAGGTGTGCTAACTAAGTCTCACAACAAAATGTCAAAGTAAAAAACCATCATATACACAGTTTTAAAATTTTCTTTTTTTCTTATCTCTTCTTGCATAGACAATATACGTAATTCAAAGTTGTGATGTATGACAGTTATTAGTAATCCTATGGCATTTTTAATAGCAGTAAGGACAGAGCCCTTAGTACTCAGTTATTTCTTTCTATAAACCCCCATGCCATTTTAAACTGGAAGTGATTTTCTTAACCATTATGCTTATGTACTGTGAGAGATCATACATGAGGGACTTTGCTACAAGCACTCCAAAATGATGTCTGTTAGAATAACCACGTCTAATTTAATAGGAACAGTTTTAATTTCTGTAGCTAACTAGGGTGCTCACTGTTGTCAGCTTAGAAAATAAATACGCCTTTTTAAAATATCAGGCCAAGTCTTGGTGCACATTATATTCCATTTAAACAGTCTCTCCTTTTCTTTATGCTGCAGATTTGTAACATGATGAATGCACCAGCCGATGAATATTTCACATTTCAGGTAATTCCAGTAATGTTAATAATTATAGATATTGTAGAAAAATATGCTAATGCTTTCCACCAATTAGTTATACAGTTGATTACATAAATAATTTCTCTTTTGTTTGTGATGCACGGGTCTTGGTGTTACATTGCCTGTATCAATAGCTGTATTACTACTTTCAAAGAAATACACAACATTTCCTGTTCTTTGGCTTTCCTACAGAAAGGACCAGTGGATGAGACCGGATGGGTTATCAAAAATGTCCTGTCATTGCCTATTGTCAACAAAAAAGAAGAAATTGTGGGAGTTGCAACATTTTACAATAGGAAAGATGGAAAACCTTTTGACGAGTATGATGAACAGATCATTGAAGTAAGCTTAATAGGATTAGAAGCTTTAAGGACCCATATGATGTTAATAAAAATATTATTCTAAAAAGTAATTTTAAAATGTCTAAAAATTTTCAAACAGGCTATATTAACATCTAGCCAAATGTCTATCTTCTTTACAGTTTCTTAAGAATCAGAAATTTTATTTCCTGCTATAAACCTGAAAATTTATGAGAGATCATTTACATTCCAATAATGAACAAAAGTCAGATAAAATTTTATTTTTAATCATTTGACTTTTTAGTGATAGTCAGCATCTCCTAATTAGCAGTGGGTAAGCAAGTATGGCATGCTGCTTGCCAATGGATATCATGCCTGTGATCATGGGAGTTCCCAGAGCATTCATGATCACAAGTACTTAGGCAAAATAAGATGCTACACAGTGTACCCAAGTCCACTCAGCTACCTTAAGTTTCATAAACCTCACAGTCCTGTATACAAAGTGGGAATATGGGCCCCTAATTACTAGGTTGAGACAAACAACGTCATTAAAAGCTGTGAGGTGCTAACAGAACCTGTTGATGGAAGGTAAAAGCCTCTAACAAGTAGGGTTACACATTGCTTTTCAAAGGGCACTACCAGAAACTGGAGTTTAAGAAAAGTAAGTTCAAATTGTCATTTTAATTTTATTGTCATGGTGTCATCTCTGCTTTGCTTGTCTTTCCTCCAGACTCTTACACAGTTCCTGGGGTGGTCTGTTTTAAATACTGACACTTATGACAAAATGAACAAGCTTGAAAACAGAAAAGACATTGCTCAGGAAATGCTTATGTACCAGACAAAGGCCACCCCTTCTGAAGTTGAATCTATACTGGTAAGTTTTGCCTATAGTCACAAAATTAAAGTAGGAAATGTGCTACACAAAACCTGAATTTCTTACTCATTTTTGGTTTTAGAAATACAAGGAGAAATTAAATGTCAATAGTATAGAAGAATGTGAACAAAAGGATCTTATCAGGATTTTGGTAAGTCATTAAACTGAAAATTCTGGTGGAGTGTTTATATCAGATAGTAATGTGTTCTCATTATAGAAAAAGTTGTGTATAACCAAATCCTGATTAATACAATTGATTTTAGCTATCAGTTCCACAAGCTAGGTGGAGTTGATCTAATCATACATCTTCAACTTCTTCAGTTCTTCTATGTACAGACCCCACTGTTACCTACAAGGAAATATTCTGTCCCAAATATGTGTCAACAGACTTGGATAGTCAGAGTTATATAGAAATGTTTATATGAATTAACATTTAAAGTGTTTAACTTCTTTAAATATCCATGGCGACAGTGCTATGTATATAATTGAATTTATTTAATTTTGAAAATAAAAGAAGGGACATTGATGTAAGGTCACTTTCATTCTGAGTAAGAGAACACATGTAGGAGTGTCCAGTGGAACTAACCTACTTTCAGATTAATTTTCCTGCATTTCCTTAGGCAGAGAGGTCCAAAGACAGTGATCAGTGACTTCACAGTGATGAAACAGATTTGACTGAATCAGAGTTTTAAACTCTGCTACTACTAAAACAAAAATTAGTCACTTTCTTTTCCAGACTGTGCAGTCCTCTGGCTGCCTTAGTATTTCAGTCTAGAAAGGGAGTGCCTTTTTGGAGGAAAACTCCTGTTTGAGCCCACTTAGTGCACTTCATTTTTTCTTGTGGAGCAGTCCTGGAGCACATGCACTGGCTTACTTTATCTGAAACAAAACTCAAAGATGCACTCCAGGAAAACACTAAATGAACTGCCACTGTTAATGGATCAAAACAGAGCTAGGCTGAAGAAAAAAAGGTCAAATAGACACAAATTGGTTGACTTCCAGTGCCAACCACTTCACATATTTCCTCCTATTACACCACATTTCCTAATGTAGACATAGCCACAGGGAAAAGATCTCACTGAACTATTTTTAGTTATGTGCATGTACATGCTGGAATGAAATGGTGTTAAGGTTTTACTGGCTCCCACAAAACAGATGCTCACACAGCTTACAAGTGGTGAAACCACAGAACATTAACAGACCTTGTGTAGCTTCACATACCTTTTAAAGTAAATTTAATTTAGCTGCATGAAGAATTGCAAAAATTAATAGATAAACATTATAAAATCTCTCTACTAGTAGAGCAACAAGTGATTATTATGGAACAGGCTCCAAACGTAACAACATAATATTGGTATGAATTTTTAAATCTCCAAAAAAGCAATTTAAGTGAGTTCTCTCAACATTGTGGAGTCACAAATTCAAAGGTCTAATACATTTTGCACTTCCAAGGCTACATGCAAATGCTTTATCCTATTGTAAGACCTGGAATCCCAGATAGCTAATGGGATAAAGCAGGTGTTTCTAGATCTGATGATTCACAAAGTAATGGGTCTTAAAACACTGCTTCAGGTTTCCTTGTCCTTGACCTCAGATCAGAGTAGATATAAAGGAAAATCCCAGGCAGAAGGAAATACCTTTGCATGGAAGTTCAGCCTTATTTGTTGAAATAGATGCATACATTCAGTCATTTTTTTTCCTTATCCGTAAAATGGAGATCATTTATAGGCTACTATGGAGGAAGGGAGTCATTATCATCATATAATCTATTTTTTATGTTGCATCAGACGTCCCTGAATTAATTCTTATTTGGATTGGGGCTTGTTGCGGACACATATTTAGCTAACGGTCGCAAAAGTATTCCAGACGCCTTTAGAAGGCCTTGAACAGAATAAACAAGAAGACAAAAAAAGAAAGATGCCAATTAGAAGAACACAGGTGCACATTCCAAGATAAAGGGAACTTGGCACGAAGAACCTCAATTCAGCAGTTTATCTTAACCAATTAGGCTGAGACAAGTTTCGCATGTTTTAGTTAGTATAACCAATTGTGTCCTATGTTTAGGTGCGTGTACAGAGTTAGTATAACCAATTGTGTCCTATGTTTATGCGCGTGGACAGAGATAGTATAACCAATTATATTTTAGCTTTTGGCGCGTGGACAGCTGATGTTTAGCTTGACAAGGTATAGAAGCACGCTATTTGGGCAATAAAGGGAGAACAACTTTAACCGTATCGGTGTCCGGTTGTTACTCGGCTCACGTCTCCAGATGGTTCCCTGCTACAGGGGCTCATTGTTTAAAATACAGTACTGCTCTCCCTAGGCTTTGGGATATACAGATGAAAAGTGTTATAGAACAGTTCACTCGTATCGCTATTACCAGTTAGGCTATTCAATGTGAATCTATATAATGTATACAAAATAGGCAATTTAAAATTAATACAGGCTTCTTAACTTTTGTATCCTCTGCATTTTAGAATTTAGTATATGCTCTGTACCTGCCCTTCAGAGAGAGAAAAATCCCTGAGTGGCATCCAGACAGCTTCTAATGAAATTTAGTACATGAGGAAAAGATTATGCACTTATACAGCTCACTGCTTCTGGAATGATCCCTCATTTTAATCAGTAGTCAGGATTGTTCAGAAATTACTGTTCTAAACTATAGAAGGGCAATTACTAGGACAAAATCACCACCAACTACAGCACTAGAAAGTAAACAACTCTAAGGGATTTTAAATAAGCCATAATAACCATGAATACTAAATGCTTTGTACATTTAAGCATCGTAACAATTTTTACTTTATGCATATACTGAGATCATTCAAGAGCCAAGCAGTCAGGAATCTACTGCAAGCAGACAAACAAGAACACAAATAAGATTTGTGAATTTTTACATCTGATCTTGTAGGATTTTCCAGTCCCCTCTCCATGTGCCATATCAACCTTACAGGTTTGTCTATTAAGTGTATATAGACTATCACAGACAAAGAGAGACTGTCACAGGAGACAAGGTAGGACAGACTAATTTTTAGAGTTGGTTGTAGAGCAGAAACAAACCACCAGCACTCCAGAGGTTAAAAAATGTACAGGAATCTTTGCTTGCCTATAGTTTCTCCAAGAGAAGACAAGGCTACGGGTAGGTAGGTAGGCATGCAAGCAAGCCTTCTGTTATTAAAAAAAATGTTGTTGTTATACTTTACTGTAAAAACCATTTTGTTCTAGACAGGTTGGTTTTGGTCACTATATTCATCACTGTTCATAAGATCCAAAACAGAAGAACAACACTTAACAAGAATAATTTTGTTTGTGAAAAAGATGAACTGCAGCCTTGAGACCAGGCTAAAAGTGGGAGAATCATAGGATTTTACGCCAAGAAGGAGAAATTCCAAGGCCTGAGATTTCTGAACTAAGGAACTGAGATTGTCACAACAGATTGTGTTGGATTTCAGAGTAGGAAGAAACACTGCCTGGCTAAGACTTTTACCTATCCTCTTTGAGAAGAAAGCCAGCAGCATCACCATTTTGTTTCATAACTTAATACACATTAGTTTGCACTGAAACCTGAGGCCTTTGAAGATATAGTAAGCATACTGTCCATAGGCAACGTTTCTACTTAAGTCAGAAAAGAAAATAAAAAAGTTTTTCCAACTTCGTTCTTGCCAGAAAAACCCTTGTGTTTTTGACTTTTCCTAACAGAAGGAAGAATTACCTGATCCAAAAGATTTAGAACTGTATGAATTCCGCTTCAGTGACTTTCCTGTTACAGAGCACGGCCTGATAACTTGTGGAATACGACTGTTCTTTGAGATAAATGTTGTTGAAAAGTTCAAAGTCCCAGCTGAGGTCTGATTTATTTTGTCTTGTTTATATTTATTTTAAGATAGAAGAAAAATAGCTGACTGTAGGTACTTTAATATAGAAGTAGGCAACACTAAAATATTAGTGGTATGGATAACAATCTTCCATTCTTAATTAAACATTTGCATATTTGTCATAAAGGCTTAAAACTAATCCTGAAATTGTGTGAGCTATGGAAGGAATTAAATCAACATGCATTTACATAAGAACAATTTTCTGGTTCCACGTTTAATTCAACGAAAAGCAATTATTTTCATAGAACTTGCACATTACTACAGGAATTTCATAGTATATTCCAGTAATTTTATAGGAATTCCATCATTTAGTTTCAATTAACAGCACAGCCTTAATCACTTTTGTTCATAATAGGTCCTTACAAGATGGATGTACACAGTCAGAAAGGGTTATCGAGATATCACTTACCATAACTGGCGACATGGATTCAACGTGGGACAAACAATGTTTACTCTACTGATGGTAATGTTACTAATATTAACCTCACATTCATTATTTAGTTTTCCTTTCAATTCCAACTGGAAAATTCAGAATTGTCTGTTTTCTTTTACAGACAGGCAAAATAAAGAAATACTATACTGATCTAGAAGCCTTTGCCATGGTTGCTGCTGCTTTCTGCCATGACATTGATCACAGAGGGACCAATAACTTGTATCAGATGAAGTAAGTACAAATGCTCAAATATATGGAAATATAGTATTTTTAGTGGCAAATGAAAAAAACATACCAAAACTTGCAAAAATATAAGGTATATATTCCATATTCCTCTGGCATGAATAAACATTCATCCTACAGAAAATTTCTGCCTCAGAGCATTTGTCATGACAGCTGAAACACAAAGACAAAATGCAAAAGCAGAATCTTAGAAGAATCTTTTAAGAGAGACTAAGCTCTACCAACGCTTGGATTGTAGCAGAGCCTCATGCACATGAGGCCACAAAGAAATGAGAAAAGTAAATTAAAATCCCTAACTGGATTACTTTTTTCAAGACAGGGCATAAGCACTTTTCTGGAGAGGGATTCAGGTTTCTCAGAATGTCACGTGTATGAGAAGATTATAACCATAATTTTCTGAGTACAATTTCCCAACAACTGTATCTCCAGAATGATTCATCCTCCTCCTCTGACCCTGGATACACTCCTCCCAGGAGAGGCGTTTCAGCCTGCACGCTAGAGCAGTGACACGAGGGGATTTTCTGATTATTCTCAGGGATTCTCCAGGTGACGTAGGAGAGAGTGACAGGCGCTGATTCTTATTCAGCGGACTGTCTCTCATCCAAATAAGTTTAAGGGGGGTTTTAAATCTTCCTACTGTGGTCTTCCCTAGCTGAAAGCCCTCTATGTGAGGTCATACGCAGTAAAGCTATTTATAAAAGTTATCAGGCTTTACCATGACAGTCCTAATCACAAGTCAGAAAATACAGGTAGCATGTAGCAATCCGCCTTGGGTTATCTCAGGAACGCAGTTATTAGCCAGGGGAAGAAAAGAGGAAAATACATTTCCAAACATGCAGAACCACCTGGAGCCTATGTAGATAGGACGCTTCTCCCTTCCTCCCACTACCATAGTCTGATGCAGAATTTCCTCTGCTTGAAGCTTAGCCCAATGTCAGAGGAATGCTTTGAGCTCTGTGATAAGACTGAACACACCTGAGCTGTCAGGACTTGCGCAGTCCATAAAATGGTGATTTGGGGGGAGGGGAGAAGCCCGAGGGCATTAGAGGAATTAAACTGCATTATACTGTTACTTTAGATTTAACTTACAGTAAGTTAGAATCACAGGGGACATGGCCCACAGTCATTACAGACAGACATGAGTTCAAAAGCCGTGCCACAGAATTAATATTAAATGATGAATAAAGGCTACTTTTAAGGTACACAGAAGATGCATAGATTAAACAAACAGCAAAACTGAATGTGAAAGACAAAATAGAGGCAAGTTTTACAAAACACAGTTTTTGAGTTTTGAGGCATCTAACCACACCTTTGACTTTAGTGGGCACTGAACACACAGTGCTTTCCAATTTCCATCATTATGCAGTCACAAGAGTGAAGGCAAACAAGTATTTTTTTTTTTGCTCTGCATCATACCAATGGTTAAGATACACAGATTTAACTATTGAACATGCAGATCAGAAGCATTTTAATCCTAAAAATCTGAACCCTGAATCAAAACTATTGCCTCCAAAATACTATAAAGAATTGCTTCTTCTTCAACAGGTCAGCCGCTCCGCTGGCAAAACTTCATGGCTCTTCCATTTTAGAAAGGCATCACCTAGAGTACAGTAAAACTCTACTGCAAGATGAGGTATGTCTGCATGGACTTTCTGCTCACACTAATCACACAAAATATCCAATTAAGTTACGATGTTCCAAATTTCACAGTATCTCATTCATTCCTCTAGGTCCAGATTAAGAAATTATGCTAAAATTCAGAAGTTTAAGCCAAATTCTTATGCATTGTCCACTTTTAGAGAAACATCAGTCATTTCACCATAAATAGACTCACTTAAGATAGAAAAGCTTTTCCTCTGGGCCTCACTCACACTCCTCAGGTCTTTTCTACTTTCACAAAACAGCTGATGTTGAAACCAAAGCAGAAAATACAATACATACATACAAAGTGTTCTAGTTAAACTGCTGCCCATGGTTTGTGAGGTCTGAGTTCAGCTGCTGGCTCTGGCAGCTGAGGAACAAAGGGATGGAGATGTTTATGGAGGGCCCCCTCACACCCAGGCCAGACCCCCCCCACACCTTACCTTGCTGAGACAGAGAAGGCAGTACCATGAGGCTCTGCTGCAGCTCCCATTACTGATCTTCCTTGAATTAGGCAGACACCCTCAGCTGCCCTTCCCCAGCAGGTGCGGAGGTGAGGTTCCCCACCACAGTCTCCTCAGGCTCAACAAAATGGCAGCAGTGCGGCCCGTGGGGCCCTGCTCCTCCAGTGGAGTTCAGCCATCCTTCCCTCAGCAGCGCCTGGCTCTGTCCTGGCTACAAGGGAAGAGACTATTTACAACTATCTACTACATATTTTGCAGGGAAATAAGAAATTTAACAGGCAAGGCTTGAACACATGTGCCC
This sequence comes from Harpia harpyja, assembly GCF_026419915.1. Classification (NCBI taxonomy): domain Eukaryota; kingdom Metazoa; phylum Chordata; class Aves; order Accipitriformes; family Accipitridae; genus Harpia; species Harpia harpyja. The sequence goes on along the minus strand of NC_068949.1, from coordinate 28,155,210 downwards.
CTTCCATCCCACTTGTTCACAGCAATGTGGCAGGCACCCATTTTCACTCTCATTTTTCATTTTCTAATCCCTGTGGTGGTGCTGTTTCCTGACCTCATGAGGCCACAGAATAAATCCTTACACTAACCAGTAGCACAATGATCATAAAATACCCAGGTTTATGATTTAAAAAAAAACCCAAACCAAACACCTTTACCTTTATTGATGGCGATATACTTTTTCAAATGTGAGATACTGGGGATTAACCCCTGCTCTTTGCTGGAGCAGTTGTCAGGACCTCTGGAGGTTTTCAATAGCAGCATTGCTGTGCCCTGTGCTCTCACAGGTATTGTCCCCTCAGTTAAAGAAGGAAGGAAAACCAGGACACTTAGAAAAATGCTGAGTGTGATGCTCTCATTCCCTTTGCCTGAGGAAAAGGACATTGCACTTACTATGGTACGTCCCGAATAGCACCGCAGGCAATTGTGCCAATCCAGGTTAACAGGAGGAAAAGGTCTCTACTGTGAAGCTTTAAAAAGTCTAGGAAAATTAGGTTTATGGAATGTGAACAGTAAAGACATTATGAAGAACTGCCATTTCTTTACTAATTATGTGGCATTCAGGTGGTTTTCTTTAATTTATATATGGCAATAGCAGGATTTACAACTGTTTTGCGTCGCTGTGGATCTAGTTATTTGTGCAGCCTCTGGGGGCAGCATCTTAGATCCACCTACCGTTCACACAGTTATTTAGCCATTTATTAGCCATGTATAAGGGCCATCTTTACCAATCAAATAATTTTTCATTTGTAGCATTATTTTAATTTAGGGGCTGTAGTTGGCTGATTTTGTTATGCTATTCTGTGAGACAACCTGTATAGTACGAACCAAAGACAGCGCTATAAAAGGAATTGAATTCATAAACTTTCCATCTTGCAGAGTTTAAACATCTTCCAGAACCTAAATAAGCGCCAGTTTGAAACCGTTCTACACTTATTTGAAGTTGCAATAATAGCAACTGACTTGGCTTTGTATTTCAAGTAAGTACTAAATTCTGTATAACTTCCTACTGAAAAAAAATGTCAATCCTATAGAATTTATAACCGTAGTTTTTGGTTGTTTATATGCAGAGTACAGAGCTGTATTTAAAACTGTTATTAAGTCTAATTCTTGTAAAAAAACCAAGACATGCTTAGATCCATTATAAGCTTTCAAATTAGAGAGCACAGAAACATACATAATACTTTGTATACATTTAGTAGGTCATTCAAATATGCTTTTAGTTACAGCAAACATTGTATTTCAGAAGTGTGGATTCTGTAGCCTAATCCTAAGGTTGCATGCATGTGTTATTTAGTGTACCATACTACAAATACTCATGCTAAACAGGAGTATGCTTATGACATGGAAATTAAGATGCTGGTTTAAAAACAAAACTACAGACATCAACTGATCCCAGTGCTAAACATGCCAAAGGCTCCAAATATCAAATTATCCATCCTGTTCCTAAGTTACTGACTTCATGTGCTTTTATAATGGGTATTTTCCTTAAAGATATATGGAGCCTTTTGTTTTGGTACAGATGTCTTATGATTAGGACAATTTAAAGTCAGGAGACAGGAAACAATTCAGTAAGTTGTTCAACAGCAGTTATTACATTTTAGTGAACAATAATTCCATTACTTCATTCACTCTAAATGCAAATTAGAAGATTTATTAAGCAATAGCAAGACATGGTTATGTTTCTGAAAGTTCTTCTCAGTCAGGTCTTAGTGCTTCTTTGGATTTTTGATGGGAGGGAGTGGAAGAACATTTATTAGTATTTGCTTCACTTTTCCCAATTCATTATGTTACAGGAAGTAACAAACATTTAACACTAAAGAAATAAGAATGTCACCCTAACAGTTTGATATGAAGAGTCAGGAAACTGGTTATTTGTTTCTTTGGCAGGAATTCTGACATAATACTTTACATGTCAGTGGTATATGGCAAAATCTCAATGTGCTAGATTACCTGAAAAGTTTGAGTTCAATGGGAAGAAGGTGTCACTTTGATACTACAACTGGGATGCTAGTTTGAAAAAGCATAAATATCAGAAATATGGTTTTCTATTTCATTTTTAATGCAGGAATTTTTGTTCACTAATATATGGTTTATTGGTATGTTTTAACAGGAAAAGAACTATGTTTCAAAAGATTGTGGATGCAATTGAAAAAATGGAAACAGAAGAGGAGGCAATTAAATATATATCTATTGACCCAACCAAAAAAGAAGTCATCATGTAGGTGGTTAATATTTTATTCTTTATTCAATCAGTTATCTAGGACCAGATTTTAAAATAATTTGGGCACCTAAATGTGTAAATTAAGACTTGGTGTTATTGTCCGATGATGAGCATAACCATGATTTTAAATATGCAAAATGTGCATCCATCTGCATCTTAGGTATCTAAATCCTTAAAAAAATCCAGACCTTTTTTTTTTTTTTTCCTATCATCATCCTAACTATATTCCTGTTTTGTTTTGTGTTTTCAAAGGGCTATGATGATGACTGGATGTGACCTTTCTGCAATAACCAAGCCTTGGGAAGTGCAAAGTAAGGTAGGTACTTTTCAAATAGATAATACTGCATTTGCTATTAGTTTTACTGTCTATTTGGTGCATGATCATTTTTAAAAAAAATATTACTTATTATCAGTTGATAGATACTTAAGTATCTACACCCAACTGTGTTTCCAGTAAACAACCTCTGTTTTTCTGTCGCTGCGAGTGTAAGCGTTCCAGGACGCCTCTTCCCCATGCACTCTACAGTTGTTCCACCCTTCTCTACTTGTCCTTCAGCTAAAACTAGCATCCCTGATTCTGTCAGCTGTTCTAGGTACCCTTAAATATACCTCAGTTATTTTTGTGCTCACCAACTTTTGCTATTTTTCAGCTATTTTTAAGGTACTGATTTAACAACAGTATGATTTGAATCGTATCTATTCTGTAGATCTTGGTGCCATTGCAAAGTAGCTTAAACATGCTAAAAATAAATTTTGTAATATAGTGTGACACTGCTTTGTACATAAGTACTTCAAGTACTCCAGTACTTACTGACCATCACACTGAAGCTCATCACTTAGCCTTACAGGAATAGGCTTTAACAATGCATAACCAAAATACAACTGCAAGATGCCTGTGGAGCCTTCTAAGTAATACACATTACAGGTACTAGAAGATTGTTATGTTGCTAATAATGTCTTGTTCCTGTTGACAATAACCTATCATTTACTCAGCATGCACCAGAATATTGGTAGAGATAATTTGCTGGAAAAAGCCTGAAGTACACCAGAGAGTGTCTGTAATTTTTGAAAGAAGCACCTGACTATCTCTACAGGGATTAAAAAGTGGAATTCTAATGTGTTTGACCAAAGCTCCCTATTTCTGGAGAACGTTTTAAACTACTCAGAGATAACTCATCTAGCAAAAAATAAGTCCTCTCTTTGTGGAAGGGAAGTTAGTAATAATAGTTAAGTAGTAAACAGTAATATGCCAGTTCTTGGTTAATCAACATTTCCACATTTTCTGGAAAGCCTTGTTCTTTCATTTATTTATTTAAATTTGCTGCTTTCTGCTGACACTTCCACTGAATTGTGATTATTCAGGTTGCCCTCATGGTTGCAAATGAATTCTGGGAGCAAGGTGACCTGGAAAGAACCGTGCTACAGCAACAACCAATTGTAAGTACTAAATAATTTAACTTTGTTAAGCAATATTAACTGTTATTAAAACATTGACTAGATAATGGTCCATGATGCTTACTAGATCATTATACCAAAAAGCACAGTATCTACACAATCTAAATTACTGCTATTCTGTTCTAGCCTATGATGGACAGAAACAAAGGAGATGAACTACCTAAGCTCCAAGTTGGTTTCATAGATTTTGTGTGCACATTTGTGTACAAGGTAAGAATATTTTTTTGTTTGTTTTTCTGCTGCAGCAGTTCTGATGGCACAGTTAGTGACACTGTTGCAGTTAAAATTTCTAGACAGCAGCAGGACTCTCAGTCACAGGGTAAATCACTATCACAACTGCCACAATTTTTTAGTCTTCTGTTACATAGAAGAATTGCTCCCACAAACCAAATTCAAGAGATGTGAAGCAAATTCATAAAAAGTGAAGATCCCAGTGAAACTTGACGGTGCTGAGGTTTTGTTACTACCTTGAAAGACTGAGTTAGAAAGCCTAGTCTGATTACTCACAGTCCCATTTAATCTAAGTATGCAACACGTAGATGGTTACAGTAATGGCACAGCAAAGGGAATAGGAAACTTGCAATATTCTGGAAATATAGATATTCTGTATCTTCTGTAAGGCACTGAAATGTGCCTAATCCCTGTCTAGCTTTTACTATTACCCCAAAATGTCATGCAGAAAAGTGACATGTAATATTTTAACATCTTCAGATACATCCTCATCTGCTTGGAATATGCTATAGGATACTAGACTTTTTTGTTATATCTTCATACTGATAATCATATTATAAAATATCATGTATCACAGTTATAATTGTATTATATGAATCAGACTATCAAATGTGGGATTAAGGAAGATACTAAAATGTGCAGTATATAATTCAGTTCTTTTCTAACAGACTGTGTGCACAATAGGGGATTATTAACCCAACATGGTATTTCTAATAATATGCCACCACTGCATAGCCAAGAACATGCTTTCAAATGTGCACCAGCAGGTACTCACACTATTTCTTTTAAAATTTTTTCTCTTCTACAAAATCCCACTACCAGAGATGGAACAAGTAGTTGAAAAAAATGTGAAATCAAATAAAATTAATTAATCTAGCATATATACTGAATTAGATTTAATAGAAAAATGAAAGCTAATGTTTTCTGCAAAGCAGCATTATTACCACAAATTCAGACTTTACAAATCATAAATGTTTACAAATTTCTAATTTGCCAATTTAAATTGTTTCTATAGGAATTCTCAAGGTTTCACAAGGAAATTACACCTATGTTTGATGGCCTTCAAAACAATAGAGTTGAATGGAAAACACGAGCTGATGAGTATGAAGAAAAGATGAAAGTTATTGAGGAACAAAAGAAACAGGAAGAAGAAGCAGCTGCCAAAAAAGGTTAAGTAACTTCTAAGGCTTTCATTTATATATATTTGTAAGGCAGTCAACATATTCCCTCTCTCTCAAATTCACACATGCAGTGCAATATTCTATTAAACTTTATACTAATGGTATGCGAGTTCTGAATTAGCCAAATTAGCTTTTTTTCCACTTGGAAGAGGAGTAACCTCTAAAGATTACACAAATCCAGTACACTGACCTCATTTTCTAAACTGCAGAATTGTAGAAAATATGACCATCACAAAAGTGAAGGGAATGTAAAATTTCTTTTATCTTAAGACTCAAGACTGAATGTAATTAAACATCTATCTGTGAATGCTGCTATCACCTGAAATACTAGAGATGTATCAAAATTCTGTGTGGCATCAGCCCCAAATGTGTTCAGGTGCTTTGTTTAAGTTGAAAATGAAAAGCATAAGGAAAAGATAGGGGAATGGATAGTGTGCTTCTGGAACATAAAAAAGCAGTACAAATCCCCACTTCTCTTCCAAGTTTAAGATAAAACTTTTGGCTCTAGTTCCTTACCATCAGTTTCTTGGCTGAAATACACTCATATTACAAATTTAACACTAATCTTCCTAAGACAGCCCAAGTCCTAAAATTGCGTATGATAACCTAGAAGAGAATCTGATTTTATAGAAACTGAGAACCTATCACTCAAGTCTAAAGAGTGAAATGAGTCAGTTATTTTTATTCTGTATTGCATGTGGAACAGCAGGTCAACAGACCTGCCATTCAGCTGAGATGACTGAAAACGTTCAGAGATTAAAACAAAACCACGTGTGACTACTACAGAATGATTGATTGTCAGCTAGTTTGAAGAAGTTAGTTGCTCTAAGTGTGTGTTTCACATCTTTAGAACATAAAACAGCACTGAATAATTTATTTGTTAATCAGTCTCTGTGGGAAATAGGTGAGTATCTTCACATTTCACACAAAAGAGAGGCTACTCAAGGCCACTCATCAACTTACTGTCAGAGTGTGAAGTGGAACTAGAGAGTTATCGGCTCCTAAAATAAATGATACTAGGCTAAAAAAAAATAAAAAAAAGTTGTTGCAAAGTGGTTAAAAAAGTACTGTAAGTTACATGATTTAATCAAAGCATATTTCTGAAACATAAGTTTAATAAAATGAGTCAAATATATTATTGTAATAAAATTGCAAGAAATATTTTGGGCTGCTCACCCTGTGATACCACTTACACACACTTTCACAGAAATTATGCCCACCCCATTGTCTCCCAAATTTGTTTTTAAAGACACTTTTTTGCAATTAATAATATAATCTTATTTATTTAAGACTAATCTGTTGCTGAGAACTAGCTGGTTGTGAGCATGAACAAAGTACTCTTTCCTTACACTGGAATGTAAGCATGTGAACTTCACAGAAATACCAGCAAAACAAACCAAAACAACCTGGGACCTACACACAAACCTCCACAAACAATTTGCTTTCTTGGCAAAAAGTAGAGTTACTAAAGTCTGATCCTATGCCCTTAAGGATAAGATTCTTAAATAAAAATTAAATTATATGTTTAGAAAGATTCAGGTATTTCTACTCCCACTTGAAGTTAGGACCATCTTACATCACTGGTATTTTGGAATCACTTAGTCACTGACTTAAGGAAAGAAGTATTTTCCCACAAGGAACCTTACACAGGCAAGCATGGACAGACTGATTTGCAGGAGCTAAGGATCTGACCTTTGCATATCATAACTGGTATCACAAAATATAAGTGAATTATTTTGCATCTTTCTAAATGTGCACTGGAATGAGGCCATGCGCATTTGTGAAGAAAAAATCTGACACTGTAAAATCAAGGCCATGTAAATATATGGGTTTGTTAAGTCAGTTCATACAAACAATAATTTGATACATGCTGAACCACGGTGGTTTCTCTAGATCACACTGACCTGGCTATTCTTAGCCATTCAGTAGACAGAAAACAAAATAAACATATTTGCTGAACCACTACAGTGGAAAGTTCAGAACAGAAACTAAAACAGAACACAGCATTAAACTAAGAAAATAAAATACATAGTTAGTAACATAGTGTTGATTATATCCACAAATTACAGAGGGTAGGACACTGATTATGTGACATGTTTCAATGCAGGTGGAAAGGGTCGAAAATGACCTAGTAACATGGTGATCCACAGCTTTCAAATGTAAGTTTTAATTCTAATATTGGTATCTTACCTTAAATGAACATAGAAACGCAATTTATTACATTGAAAGAATCTTAACTAGGACCAATGAACATCTGTGGAATCATTTGAGAGAGACAGTAACAGAATCAGTAGCTATAGATAACAAACATAAAAAGTGTCTCTCTCTCTTAATTGGTAATTACAAAGGGATTCATGCAGGGTTGGATAAAGGCTTATACAATTAGGTCAAATTAAAGTTTTTGTATCATCTGCTTCAAAAATAGATCCACAGTTTATATTGATCTAAGAGTTTATTTCTTTTGCATGGCTTGCATACCTCAGTTTTGTATGTGTGGGACAGAGTTATATATTTAACTACTGAAACTTTCCAGTAAGAGTGGTTCAGTGTGTGTTTGGTCCTTTGAGAAATGTTGGTATCAACTGCTACACTATATAGACATACGTATTTATAGCATATGTTACTGTTTCTTATTCCATTTTCCCAGACAAGTAGTGAAAGCACGTTCAATTTTCAGAAGGTCAAACACACATAATACGCATATCACAAAAGTGACACCTTTTTAACAAGAAATTAGAGCAGCTAAAAGTAACAGAAAATACTCATTTTACTTTCCTTCTCTGTTTTTTAGCTGAAAATGCAGCTGGAGGTGGTGGCGGAAGTGGAGAGGATGGAAAATCCAAAACATGTATAATTTTGTAATTCTTTGCCTCAGACACTGTTTCTGCTACAGAAAAGACATCTAGAAAGAACTTTAATGAGTCCCAGTGGATTTCTGCTTCGCATAGAATAGTATAGATCGATCTCTTAACAATTCTCTTAAACATTTGCCATTTGTTGGAAATAATTTTTAATGAAATAAACGAACAGTTACAATTAAAACCTGGAAAATTAAAAGGAAAAATAATGGTGCAAAATGAGTTAACTGTGCATTCTAGATATTTTTTCATGTCACTTGATTTATACACAGTATTTTTATTAAAATATGTAACTTCTGCACACTGTCCAGAAAAAATATAAATAATTTTGACAGGTCTTATATGAAATTACTGAATGAAATCTAACATGTACAATTCAAACAAAAAATTGCAATTTTTGTAACTTGTATATTTAGATTTTTATATTATGTGTATTTCCTTAATCTGGAATTGTCCTTCTCCTTCATTCTCAATACTATATAAAGTTCTAGAGTAAACATCTCTGTCACTTTAGGAATGCTCAACACAATTCCCTGGCTCATATCTATTAAAAGCAGGTCCATGGTACACAGTATTTTTTCAAAACTATGAAGGATAAATCTGTAAATTGTAGCCACAGCTCAGAGAAACCACTCTTTTGCCCATGTGCAAATGGCTCTGCCCACAGTTCCTGAACTGACCACCTTTTACTGTAAAAATCTAAAAAAGCAGACTGTAAACATCTTACTTTGCATACAAGTAAGAGTTCAGTAAGATATCTATACCACTATATTTACAGCAGGATCTACATTCAAAGGCATTTTAAAAGGCTCATGTAGTCCCAATGCACTTTTTTTAAAATGCAGTAAATTAAAGTATTTGAAAACCAATGAACTGGCACCGATTTAATCTTGGGAGGGAGAAGACAGGAGAAGTAGAGCACATCAGAATTCACATTATCTCCCTTTCTACAACCAAGACGACAGACTGCACACAAATTAGCTCTTCATAAACAACGATCTCCCTACCAAACCCTTCTGTTCTTGAAGGATGACAGAGTCCACTCCACACCTCCTACTCAGGTCTCACAAAGCCAGCTCCTCCTGCAGATGAAGGAAGGAAAATGGCTAGTGTATTATGCATGGATTCGAGTATTTACTGGAACTAGTTCCAAATCTAAGAGGAGATGGATGTCAAATGCAATTCCTGCAACAAACAAGTCTGACATGCAGACTCAATCCTGCCATCCTGCCACTTCTCCCTTTAAAGAAAGCAGACCCATACTTTTTTTTTTCACTGAAGGGCCCTCAGCAACCACAGAGAAGGGAGAATGACTGAACTATTTGCCGTATTATATACCTTTCTAAGAATGCTCTACGAATATAGATACTGAGTACAACTATCACCCAAAATTAAAGGAATCCACGAAAAAAATCCCACTTACTACATCCTTATCTATAAATGGGCCAAATATTTTATGCAAACTTAGTTATGACATAAAACTGGGTATCACATATTATTTTCTGTATTAAATGCAGATGGTAAAGCAAGCTATTTCAAGGGTGTTTGATCATATAATTTTATTCAAACTGTGTTAAATGATGTATTTAATATGTACACTGTACCTTTTTATAACTATATTGTAAAGACCCAAAGAGTAGTTAGTTATCCAGAACACATACTTAATATACAATACCTGAAGGAACAAATACAGCAACACGTTTGACAAAAGCCCCTTTGGGCAAGTTGCATACATGTAAGCAGATTGCTGCAGATTGGATTTGACTCTCAACCAAGCTTGCAAGATGTCAGAGAATTAACCTTTAAATCCACCTTCTTACCTAAAGAAGCCTTCATGCAAGGCTACGTTTATTTCTTACTCAAGGACACCCTAAATATGCCCTTGTACTGTCATCTATTATGTAAGTACAAACTGTTTAAAATGTAATTATGTTAAGCAATACTTGTAAATAGAGTTCTCAACTTATTCATATAAGTACATGTAAAATGTTCATAAATACACTGCAACCATCTCTGCTGTTACATTTTCCACATCAAATACTTATTATAAATACTGTCTATGAATATATCTACTTATCAAAAATATATTTTATACAACATTAACTTTCCATAGATTACCATGAACATTTAATTCAAAAAAAGTTTGTCCTTTATATCCAAAGTAATTTTCATCCAACAAAGAAAATAGCCACCATAACTATTCATGTGCAGACTGTTTCTTTGGAAACATAAACTAAAGAATGTTTAAAGTTGTGTTGCAACTTGAAGAGGAAGATGAATCTACTAAGTTTCTCAAGCAATATACATTCTTTACTTGTATATTTAGGATTACACTTTAAAGAAGGATTAACATTCAATCAATGTTAAGGAGATCAGAAACCATAAATAACAGAAAAGTCACATGTACATCTCCAGTAGAAAGCCACACACTTTATTTTTTACATCAAAAATTTCACCAACCAACTAGATTTTTATAAGTGGAATTATCAGTCACATCATATTATAACTAAAATTTTAAAAAAGTACAATGAACTAAACATTTTGATAGAGTAGGGGAGACATTTCAGATATAATTTGCCTAATTCAAGCAAAATACATATTTGATAAAAGTTGAACTTCTCCAATAGCATTTGAAAATACTTGCAGAGACCAATACCTGAATATTAAAGTCTACATGAATAATAAGTTTAAGGCTATTCAACTCTTGTTTAATAAATTAGAAAAATAAATATATTAAAGTGTATGGCTTTAAACTAATAACAGAATCTTCCAAAATGCACCTTTACAAAAATCTGGCAATAACCGAAGTTTGGGATAACTTCTGTGATGTAATGTCAATAAACTATATTCTTGTTTGTTTACATCCTTCCTGCTTTTAAGTTTGGGTGCCATATACCTTTTGCACTGAACTGAAAAAATTATTTCTCTTATTTCATGAGTAAACAGCCTACCACAAGAAAAAGAAAGTTTTTAGACCTGAGGCCTTCTACAAAGATAATCTACCCACATGGTCCATATGAGTGACTGTAGAAAAGGTATGCTGGCAGAAGAAGGTCTCTGGTCCCTAATTATGAGTGGATTTCCAGACTTTCATCTTGACAAGTCACGACGAAAATCAGCCTACATGAATTTCAAGTTTCAGAGAAACAAGTCTTGAAAATACTCATCAAACTCCTCCTCCCTATAAAGAAGAAAAAAAAAAAGGAAAGTCAAAGAAAGTTCTGCTTCAGATCTGTACCTAGAAGATAACGTTTGTATGAAAAAGATTTAGCAGACTTTTGATTAGAATTTGTAGCCGGTATAGATAATTTTGACTTATTCACTACAATATCCTTCACATTTCATATCTGTGCAACAGCAGTGAGTTGACTGTTAGGATTTATTTCTAAGACAATTAACGGCATAATAGGGGGTAAAACAGCAGTAGTATGGTAGTGGTTTGACAAAGGTTCTCCTACAGTGTTGTGTATATCTCCTCTTTAAAAACACATTCTTAGGTTTGCTACATGGAAGGAGATTTGACATAATTTTAAATGTCAGAATATTCATTAAAACACATAGGAAAAATTTCTGCCTTTGCAGTTCTGAATGGACACTGTATGTTTTACTAACTACAAGTTCACTAGATCAAACTAACCGTGATTTTTCATCTGCTTCTTGTAGAGGACCCTTCCAAAAGTCAGCATCTGAAGGACCATCTTGTGCATCGCTGTTATCTGAATCTGTTAAAAAATTTAAAGTGCTTATGAAATAAATTTTAAAAGAATTTATCTTTTTTTTTATTTAGATGGTATATTGCCAGGACCAACGTTTAATTGTAACCATGAGAATAAAAAGAACACTTTACTTTGCATAAAGTGAAAATGAAAACATTTTCCAATGTTATTGAACACAGCATCAAAAAGGCTCTTAGATAACATGAACTAATATTTTAGCCAAACATAACAACAATCATATCAAAACACTGATCTTGACGCAACAGCAGTGTAGCACTTTGTTCCTAAAATTAAGGGTTTATAATCACAAACCCAGAATTACAATACAGCTTCAACTCATGATATTAAATGAATCAATTACTTTACTTCTACTTGAATGACGACTTTTATCAATTATGACTTATCAGTGAGTGTCAGAAAACATGGATTACTGCATAACTGTTTCATGTAAGTATACAAAAGGAGTGAAAACAAACAAAAAAATCTCACTATCAGAAATATGCCCTGACCTAAAAAACCCCCAGCCTTCCAATAGAGCTTTCCTGACAAAACAGAGACTCTGGGCATGGTCGAATCATAAGTAAACCACTTCAGGTCTTCCTGTACCTAGCTGGGAAAATGTAGGTGCTGAGGACATTCCCAAAAACGTATAGCACAGCAGAGCAGTCAGTAGAAACACTCAATCCCTTCTAGACAGTCTGCAGCAAGAATTGGCATGACCAGGAGATGGGGCTTGTTTCACCAAAAAAGAAACTGGGGACTGGAATTACTGAGATACAGAGACGACGACTGCCTAAAGAGTCACTGAGACTCTCAGTGCATCCACCCCGCAACAAGTAGGTCTCTAAGGTAGTACAGGTGGTAGCTGGAAAAGACTTTAATTAAAGCCTAGGATTTATTTAAAATCTATTAATTTTTTGAGTAGTGTACATATTAGTATCATTCCCCGAAGGGAAACGTAGTAGTTATTCTATCAGAAAAGTACTTTCTTTACACAGCACACATTACACAGCATACATTTGCATACCTGGACCCATGCAATTATTCACAATGTACCTATTTTTGCACCATTTACTCTTTTCTGGAACAACCTGACCTCTCATTTCCTGATTATTTCCATTCTGTTATCTGTCCACATTTTTATTCCTTACTTAAACTTAAAAGATTTCCTTCTTAAAATTCCTTACAGTTTTTCTCTAAGAATTTGTAAGTAATTATTTTAACCCTCCATATCTCTGCTTGTTTTCACACAGCATTCTTATAATCTTATAAAATATTAAAACTACCAGCAAAAAAACCTAAGACCAATGACAAATTACTATGAAATAATACAACTTCTTACAAAAACATACAATGCAGAAGATATGCAAATACTTTACCTTTATCAGAATTATCTGAATCTTCTGAAGAAACCTGATCTGGAAAGAAACACCGTTTAAAAAATAGTAAGCTTATCTTGGTTTTATCCATTATCTTAAATTGTTTACAAGGGTATTTATATCACAATATATTACCCATAAACATGTGCACATGCACGCACACACCGTATATTCAAAGAAAGCAAGCAAACACTGAAGTAAAAAGATTGTTTTTGCATGAGGGCAAAGGTCATCAGCTTGAGCTCAAATACGTTATCCCGAGATCTGTGGTGTAAAAAGGTTATCTAACATTTCCAAAAGGCTTTCATCCCCATAGCCTCAAGGAATTAAATACTTCACAACCCTTTCTGGTATGCAATGTCCAATTCTTGGACAAATTTTCCTTGCAATGCATATTTTTCAAAAGGCTCTCCCTCTCTGTAAAATATAAGAAATTTATCTTTTTTTTTTTCTCCAAATTTATCTTTTTTGTGCACCTAGGAAATTTTACTGAAGAAATTTATCTTTTTTATCTATATCTATACATATGTAGCTATAGCAAAACTAAGATTCAACTAACATATTTCAATATTTTAAAAATTGAAGATCTAAAATTTAAATTTACCTTTATGGGTCTTTTTTTTTGACTTCTTTTTTGCTGAACAAGATAATTTTGTCTTCTTAATTTTTGGCTCTTTAGAGTTCGGTACAGCTGTGCCTCTTTTCTTGTGTGCTTTGACTTCTTTCCTCCTTTAAAAAAAATGAATATACACCTTCTCTATTATATGTATTCCTCAAGCAACAGTAAATCTTAAGTATTTAATTCAATCAAACAGTTGTCATTTTTTCTGAAACCTATCAGTAGTTAAACTGAAAAAAATTAGTTTAGTTAAAATGAAAAGCGCTATAGAAAACACTAGAGCTCTATAGCTAAAGACAAATGACAGGAAAAGCTAAAGCTGCTAAAATAACACTGATGCAGGGAACAAAACCAGTGAATTGGCAATCAAAGATTAAATACAGAAAATAATTTTGTAACATGTCAAATTCTTATTTATATTGAAATCTCATTTTTTCTTTTAGCAAACAATTCTGTATACATGTAATGAGAAAAACACAGTTAATACAGGTTTTCAAATACATTTTCGTATTTGATAGCAGCAAAACCTGAGGTAGAAGAATCTCAAGCCTAAGAACCTGCTGCAGACCAACAACCCATGTATTTTATTTTCAGCGTTACTTATATAGGCTTATTGTATGAACATAGGCTAACTTTTTCCTGCTTCTTTGCACAACGAAGTCACTAAAATTGTTTCAAAGTAAGTATTACTCTGCAGGTGACAAAGAGAAAATGTTTGACCATGCTTATTCTGAGTTCAAGTGGTTTTACAATTTTAGTTCCACAAAGAAGCAAGACAAATCAAACTAATCTCAGTTAGTTAATTCTCCTTCTTAATATGTGCTTACACAGTGCTTTAATGAAACTGAATATGAATTAACTTTTTAAATTAATTATTTATCTTGGATATGTCCATCTAGACACACCTTTGATTTGTGTTACTTTAAAAAAGAAAACATCATTTCCTAGCTCAAAGGTTTCCCTTTCATATGCTTTTCAGATAATTGTCCAGCTTAATTACTGCTTTGTGCAACTAAGTTCATGCCACATCGAGATTCAGAAAATCATAAAAACTCAGTGTCAATAGTTGTGGAATTCACTAAGATTATAGATAATAATAAAAAAACATATCAAATCTTAATGCATACATTTTATAGGTTCAAAATGCACTATTTTTCTTTCATATTAATAAGTGATTCTCAAAGAACAAATACTCATTCAAAATTTCAAAGCACAGTCACTTGATTAACACATAAACCCACTATTTTTAAGAAAAGGAAAAGCATTCCAGCTCTTAAACACAGCAAGACAGAAAATAAAAAAGACAGTGTTTTGCATAAACTTTCAGAAAAGAAAAATAATCACTGGGCTGAAATAAAGCAAAGGAAACTTCTGTGGGGGTGGGACTTTTCCGGTTTGAGGGGTTTTGTACTTTCATTAGCACCACAATACCCAACTCTCAACAGTGTCAAGCCACTGACTTTACAAGAATTCCAGAACAGAATCTATTTCAGCATAAATGAAGTTCCTAATCATCTAGATGAAGTTTTCCCTCTATTTGTTGTTCATTGTAACTGTAATCTAGCCCCCGTATTTTAAAAATATTTCATTACCGGTGATGAAAGTTTAGTTTGTAGGAACATTCTGGACATAGTCCTGAAAAAGAGAGAATGATAACATTATACCCATGTATTTGATAAGCATAATTACAAAACTTATTAATACATATATAAAACTAGGTAGAACACTATCTTCCAATTTCAGCAGCTTTTCCTTCAAAACAGAAGTGCCAGTGTAATTGCAGCCAGGGTTGAGAAAAATGTCATGGTAAAAGTCTTCAGTACAAACCCAATTTTACTAAGCCTGGAGAAAATTCACAGGTTTAGCACTGGCAACTCTTCATAAAGAAGTATCAGTGCTTATCATGTACAGACATCCCATTTTATGGATCTTTGTGGACAGATCGAATTGTTCTACAATTATACTGAAGACCTGTAAGTCTCTTAGAGCTTTGCCAGAGACCATGTGCTGCACAGGGAGTGTCTTGTGCACAAAAGAAAAAAACACCATTAGCTTGTTTTACACAAAGTAACTGTGTAAACTGTGGTAAGTTTAATTATCTGATGAACATATTGAATAAGAAAATCCCACTTTAGAGACAAGACTGGAAAATGAAGTGATTTAAAGTTAGAATTTTTGGAAGAAAACCTAAGCATTAAAAATAAAACTAGTAGAGCTGAAGGTGTGCAAGAAGTTGTCTGGTCCAAAGCCCTAAGTACTCCTAAGCCACATAATTGATTAAGCAACAACAATGATGAAACCTTCCTTGCAATGCAGTGTTGTCCATTAAAACCTGACATGCTTGCATACCAAACAGGTTATAATAAGTTATTCTAATTTTATGACACCACCAATTATACAGCATGAAGTGCTCAACCTGTAACAACTTCGTCACATGTAATGGTAATAGCCGTTCTCTCTAAATCAAGACTGTCATACTACCTGCAATTAATTTAACAAAATTATCTCCTATTCAGCATTTTCCATTTTGCATGAACTAATATCATTTTCACTGGGTCTCACTCGATAGCTTTTAAAGCACAAGGTATTTGTCTTCTTTTAAGTTTACATATCCTTGAATGGCTGACTTACTCAATTTCACAAGCGCATTCCTCTTTTCACCATGTTCAACGTAACCAAAATTCACCTCCCAGCTCTTCAGGCCTTCTTTCTCATCACAGTGCTTATTTCCACAGGAAAACTGACCTTTAAAGAGGTCAAAAACAGCAAACCATGGTTCAATGATTATCAAGCATAGGTTTGGGGTTGTTATGTCCAGTTTTGCTCAGTTTTTGCTTTTTGTTTTCCATTTCTTTCAAATAAAAAAGCCCAAATCTGTAAGTAACATCTAGATTAAGGAAACAATAACAGATAATGACACAGCAATCAATCATACTTGCCTAATATTGCATATTTGCAAAGAAAGAATAACTTGAACTGTGCTTTACAATGTATAGATGAATGCATATGTTATGAAAAAATAAGCCTAATACTGAACTCTGAAGAAATGAATGTCACTAGGATACATTCTGTATCTTAAATGATTACTTAGCAGAGGCTGATCGATCAGGAGGTGCAATTCAGACATTAATCTTTAATGACATCAAACTATTCAAAGTATCATGTATGTACAAAATTAAGATGCTCATGTTCTTATTACCTTACTAGTTTACCTGATATACTGGACGTACAATTTGTACTCCTATGACTTCCCATAAACACTTTTCTTTTAAAAAAAGGAAATCCAATTCTATGATAAACTATATGATATGGCAGCTTTAAAAGCTTTCTTAGGTTAATTATGTTAAATACAACACTGATTTTAAAACAATTTGCACATAGTCAATGTTGTTTACACCACTGGGTTCCCAATATTGCAGTAATAAAGATACATATATTCTCTTTGCAGAAGACTGATTTGTATGCAGAGCTGGCAGTAAGGATGTGTATTAATAGGCTCACAAGCAGGACTGTTGGTGAACGATTAACCTCAGAACATTCTGCTTAAGCTGCTAACTAATGGATTGGCAGTGTCCTCAGATACTTCAGTTCTGCAATGTAAAACCACTTGCAATGCTAACACTTGAACCAAAAAAACCCTCAGGACTCCCATTAAAAATAAGTTTCAAATTAATATACATTAAATATGTTCAACCCTATGCAAGGTATGGCTATCAGTACCCTGTGTCATCAGGAAGAATTTATATCCATTATAAAGAAATAAAAATCTACAAGGAAAAATTTATACTATATAAAACTTTTTTGAACTTAACCAGACTCTGTTTATTTCACATCTTCTGAAAAAAATCCCAAAACAAACCAGAAAAACAGGCAGAGAGAAAAGAGAGATAATCAGTTTTATTTATGATTAGCTGCTCTTTACAGTACGTAAAATCCATTTTGGATATTCTACATTTTGGATATGAAACTGGATATGTTCACAAGAATATAGTTGGAACAATATCTTCAGATTGCTAAGGCAAGCAAATAACACCGTAATTTTGTGCCCTTACACATTTACTTGCATTTATGATCATCTAAATATTTGAAAACATGGTGGTTTGGTTTTTTTTTAGTAGAACCCTGCTCCATGCCATACATGTGTATAAACAGCCAGGCGTCTCTTACCCTCCTTTCATGCTACAATCCCTACAACATGTATTCAAACCTTGACTTGAATACAGAATTCCACTCTTTCCGAAGACTTTTTCAGTAGTATTTATCACTCTGGTATATCTGAATGTCATAAAAGCATTAAAAACCATATTTTTGCAAAGTAAGAGATCATTAGAATCTCCATCGTGTATATGGAGAACCCAAATCAAAGGGAACTATGGACCACATTATTCAGTACTTGAAACATGACTTTTCCCACAGTTAGATGTCCAAGAAAGGAAGACACAGAAACCAGCATGCTGAGTGGACATATATCTAATTTAATCAGCAAGAAAAATGTATGTGCAAAATTCCACTTCCATCTGAAGTTCTGTCACCTTGCTACGAGCTGCAGGGAAGTTACTGCCTTCATGTTCAGAATTATAACTCCTATAACCTGGCTGTTAAATGTGTGCTTTCAAAAACTATTAGCATCTTCTGCTTCTTGCAGAAGAACAGAATGGGTGAAAAATAAAAGTACTACGAACTAAATGAATTACTGAAAATCAAATATACTAAGGAAATCTAGAGAGCCGAAAGAATGATTTTAATGCATTTTGATCAGAACTCAGAGCTACCAGATTGATACATGGATACATGGTACACTATCCAGGTATTGATACCCTGCCTATTTTCCATGGAGGAAATTACTGAGAAAAAATAAAGGGAAACAGGTTTGGAAGAATATTTGTTTAAATAAGGTAAAGCATATTATATGTATATTTATACATATATAAAGGCTAAGAAAGACACTACTATGCTAAAGTTAAATGTTAGTTCAATGAAACAGTGAAAAAATGGAGAGTAGGTCAATTTGCAGGTATTAAACCCTATTTTGCCAAATAACATGTCTGGTTTGAGTATTTTACTACTTAATCTACAAATACAAATAAGTAGAAAACAGCAAATAGACCCACATGTTCAGCTTTGGTCTTTCTGCATATTGCTGAAAAACTCCTATTTCACCTCTACCCAATAAACTTGATACCTATATTCCTACAGAAAACTTTTACCACTATTGCCTTTTGCCTAAAATAACTTTAATTTTCAAATTTTATGCCATACCTTACAATTCATGCTTTGAAAGTAAAGCAAAAAGTACTTGGGAAGGCATGTCAAGTATGATTTTAAAATAGCTTAAAAGCTTTTCATTTTAAGGATTTATTTTCAGACCAACTAACTCATATGTCTACTATTCACTGATTTATAAAATTTAAAGTAGGGTTTCTACTTTAACTTTAAAGATTTTAATTAAGAAAATGCCCATTTTGTGGAACCTGTTATTGAAACTGGCAACGGGTAAGTGGCCATTAAGGTAACATTTTAAATTTAACAAGACACAACAGCAAAACACAAAACACGGCAAAAGATTGGAGTGGGAAAAAAAAGAGAAAGAAATAATCTGGCATTTACAATTAGTAATACAAGTGACACCTCTCCTTTCACTCATCCTAACCCTTCTTCTTCCCCATGAGCTTACAAAGACAGACATCAAAAACAAAGCAACCAAATGTGAGTAACCCATGCCTATGTGCCCTTCTTAACACACCCCAAACCATAGTACTGTCCACCAGCAGTGGTTCTCATCACCATTATTGTTGTCAGAGCTAAAATAAGAACATGCTCTCCCTTTTTTAACATGAATCATCAGACAGGTAGGTATTAATGCTTTATTACATTTAATAAAGCAATTTGTATTACTGATTTATACTTAAAAATAGAAAAAAAAAGGTATTAAAGATTCATGCCTTTTTTTAAGTGATCATTTGAAACTGCACTTGAAAAGAGCTCCTAATACACAGGGTTGAATTCTTGCGCCCCTTAGTGGTGAAAGATACTATTTCTCAATTCGTATGTTCCAATTGTATGCTTTCATTAGGATTTCATTAAAAAGTTTAAAACATGTAATTCTGCAGTTTCTCCCACATTTTTAAATATGGAGTACCAGATATTAAAAGTACAATGCAGCTTTAAATTCTTTTTCCTCACTCATGAAGACATAATTGTTCATAAATTACTCATTTCTCATTTAATTTTAATTATCTTTTTAAAGCATTCAATAAAGCATACAACTATATCAAATGTAACTATCTGTTAATATAATCTGTAGTGCTGAATGCAACATATGACTACAACTACCTTTAGGAGCTTTAATCTTTATAGCTTAAAAAATCCCAGCATTAACGTTCACACTTCCTCCTCTGAAGTACGATATAAATTCTTTTAAAAACAGGTGTATTTCTAACTTCTTGTAATATATTATAATAAATAGAGTTGTTTACAGAATTGTTCTGATCAACAGTATCACTCCATGCAATTTTCTTGCGTGTGCATGCATGACTTCTGAAAACTGTACATGTGTATAAAGATCTACCCACAGGAACAGCAATACATTCACATCATTTTCTTGCTTGTTCAGCTACCTGAAGAAGTCCATGCAGCCAGGCCATGGAATGGGGACCACCGTGCAAAGTCCCAATAACACATTGGTAAGAACTCACACACAGAAGCAGCCAGCATAAAATACTGATTTAGAAACAGGACTAGGATACATGACAACCATTCCCACTGATTCCCACTGAAGCTTTCAAAACCAATTTAGCCTAAAACAGACATCACACATGGAACTTTAATTAAAAAGTTAACATTTTACAAAACAGCATTGGAGAAACTGTTAAGAAAATTATTTCCTGAGGAAAAGTATTAAGAGACTTCAATTAAAGGTATCAAAGACTAATGAGGTAACTTAGAACTACTGGAGAAAAGCAGATAAAAAACATCCATGAAATTCAACATTATCAAATGCATTATGTTGGTGTTCATTATATATCTGACCTTGTGAAAATAAACCATATATTCTCTTAATTTTAATATATGCAGATCAGTGTGCACTCTAGAGCTATGTGGCATAAAACAGCCAAGTTAGAACTTAGGTCAATTTATTGTCCATTATCTGATAAACTTACCAGTATTGGCAAATACTGTCCAACAAAGTTAAGTCAAAACGCAGCAAGAAAAGCATCAAGGAGAAATGTAATATAAAATGAAAGGCAGCATTACCTTTTCCTGAAATCACTTCTTTCTCATGTCGCCATCTAAATCCAAACTGTTAAGATAAGAACAAAAATTCAGTTGTGAATAGTCAACGTATTCAGTAATGTAAAGACTAATTTCAGTTGACTGATGTCCTGTGTGTGGTTCATCCATCCAATTCCGGTTAGTAAAATTTAATTTCTTTCTCTGTTAATTAAAAATATCTCTCTGCCTCTGCTTGCCAGAAGGATTCCAATTTACACATGCAATTCAAATTCCAGTCGATGCTGTTCAGTACTGAACAGCAACTTTCTAAAAGGCTTCATAGCAGGCAGAAGAACAAACAGGAAATTAGGATAGACTGACTTTACTAGATACTTCATTGCAATTCTGTCCATACAAAAAACTGAGAAGACAAATGGAATACTGAAAAGTCATATTAGCACGTGTCAATGGATCATCTCTTACACCCTAAAGACTAAGACAAAAAAACTCCACCAACAACTAAGTGGTATTTCTCTTCACATTGCCTAGAAACTTCATATGTAGATAACCCATCTACTATTTTTGTTTTCCAGTAAAATCTGCTTCATCCTCTCAAAATGGCAAGTAGCCTAGTGAAAAGACTGAAGACTGAAGGGAGTGAGAACAGCCTGGGAAAACCAATTTTCACTAACAAGTAGAAAGAGGGGATAAAACTCAGAGCCATACAACTTCTCCAAAAAGGGCTATCTTGTATTTTCATTTAAAATTCATGAACACAGGATGACAGCAAGATAAAATTGCTGCTCTGTAAGCAAAGCACAGAAGACTCTCAACTTCCATCTTAAAAGATGGGGAGGGAAGAGGGGGAAGAAGGGTTACAAAATCAGAGATGTACAAAAATGGCTGCAAAGCCTATCTTTGGCACCTGAGTTCCAAAGCATCCTTTGGAATATGGACCTTCTCTTGGTGCACTCATAGACTGAACCCACACAAATGTGCATTTTGCAGATGCAGTGGCATAAATTCTGTAATATACTGGATTGATTTTTTATGTCTTTAATCTAATTTTAAACACTGTACAGAAGTACAGGTATCTATTGCTGTGTGTGGTCTTTAACGTTGTTGATTTTTTTAATAAACCACAATAATTGTTTATCTGAAGGGCAACAGCATGGAGTTCTCATACATGAAGTGGTATGTGGTTCAAAGAACATCAGAAAAAACAGGGAAACAAAAGTTTTGGCTTTTTAAGAATGTGCCATACTCTCATATAAATGCTCTGTACCTTAATAACAAAGCTGAAAAAACTGAGCAGAAAGACATCAGTAGCTAAAGGTTTTATTGGCACTGATTTTCCTCAAGTCAATATATTACATAGAAGATGTTTAAGAAAACCAAAAATTTGTACACCAAGAAAATATTTGCCTCTTTAAATCAGTCCACTAATTTTCAAATTGGTATTATAACATAAACAACGTCTTCACACCTACTGTTTTCACTGGTAAAGAAATCACAGGAGAAGATCAGGTTCTGCTCTCATAGTATGCATGATGACAGTTTGCTAAGGCTGGATCAGGTTGTGCTTGGCCTACTCTACAAATCTGCAGTGTGGTCTAAAGTACCATTATACCACTCACGCTTCAGTCAAACAAAAATTAATCAATTGTAAAAACCAAGAACTAAACAGTTCAGTGAAAACAGAATGTAAAATACATCCGTAAATGCAGAAATCGTGATGGAAACCAGTTGATCCAAAGAGTGATGGTAATTGGTTTTGCTCTTTTGAAGGATATTTACTGTTTTACAGGGTATTCTAATTCTGAAAAGCTTGTGATGCAATTGAAAAATACTGCAAGTTTACGATTAAACATCAACAGTATTTTGGCACCAATTTTGTACATGTGTTGCTGGCAATAAAGAGTGAAAAACAATTTGACCTTATCTGCATGTTTGCTTTTTCATAGTCCATCTGCTACTTCACCAACCACCAAGTTATCCACGCTCATTTTGCTAATGCAGTAGACTTTTATACCAATTTTCCCTCACAGTCCAAATTTGACTCAATAAGATATAAATCAGATTATATGCTTACAGAGTATTTCTGTAATGATATCAAGAAAAATAAGCAAAATAAAAGAAAGGAGGGAGCCAGAACCACCTGTAGTACATCTAGGACAAAAGCTGTCCTCATCTGCATTCATTTTTGCCAATCATTCTTCCACCAACTAGTGGAAAATCACAGAGTGACCAAGGCTAAGAAGAAACAATAAAATAAAAAGTAAATACAATTTAAGTCCTCTAACTAAGCTAAAATATCAGGAACCGATTAAACTATATAGGAAAATTAAAAATTAGGGCAGGTTCTTGAACAGTCAGCCTGCAATATTAAGGAATGCAAAAGGATCATCAGCAGACAGCATTTATTCTGCCGCCTTTGTTAAATGAATTCAACAAGATTCTAAATGAGCTATTTCTACAAGGCAGACCAAGACCAAGTAGAACTCCAAAACAGATGCTTTACAAGAGTATCAAATGGCTAACTTAATAAGAAATGATAGTTTTAAAATTGTGAAAGACTATTTAATATCCACAAACAATAAAATTCCCAAATTAAATATGGATTGCTTGTATAATATGCATTGGCTGCAGCAACAACTAACATGTCCACAGTTACCTCTTTCAGAAAAAAACAAATGTATGAATTTAGACAACACGGTGGAAAAATACCATAGATATTTTAAATCTTTTTATTTTCACAGGAAAGCCTCCATGCTGAAAAACAATGACAAAAGCGAACATCTTAACATTACCAAGTGGAAGACAAGTTGGCCTAGAAATCTGAAAATGATCTGGAAATAAAAACAAAAGAATAAAATGTATTCTGTTTAATGACCAGGTGTCAGACAGATTTCATTTCTTAGCAAATAGGAGACATTTCCAATCTGTTAAGCTACAAAACAAAGCACAGAGACAGCAAATAAGAACCCTTCTAGGAAAATAAGACAACAAAGAGAAGAGAATGTTTCTAGTCCAATGCGTATCAAAGTAAAACTTACATGCAGAGCACTCTCCCCTAGTGCATTGCAAAACTGACAATAGAACTGAACTATCTGACAATACAGACGGTCATTTATCAGCCTCAAAGCTTGCAGACAAGATGCACTGAAGGTTCAAAGACAACCGTAATCTGAAAAACTCTGATCTAGGGAAAATGTAAGGAGTAACAGACCCATCACAAGCAAGAGCTGTCAGTGCACACTCTTCCAGTGTCTCCAAGAAGCCTCACACCACAGGGTCACCTTGGCATTTCTCATTAAAAAAGAAGGAAAAGATTGTTATGTCCTAACTACACAATGAAAAGTGGGATCGTGGGTCACAGGGTTCTATTTGCCTGCGGTGCCAGCAACTGAGGTGAGTGCAGGTGTGCCAAGTGAGTGTGTGAGCACCAGTGAAGACCAAGCCAGACTAGCCATCAGCTAGATGAAGTGACCTGGGAGCAAGGAGGGTGAGTGGGTCTCCACTGGCCAGCTCTGGGCGTGAGAGCACCTGTGTATCTCTAGGGACAAGAGCACAGGGGGGTCTGCTATGGGACCAGGGACCAGGGGAGTGCCAGCCATCTCTGTGTGCGTATGTGTATATGCATGCGTGTATGTGAGTGAAACACTCTGAACCAGCAACTGGAGCGCAGCTGTGGCCTTGGGCGTTCATACATCTTGGGGCTTCTTACTGTTTTCTTTTGAGCTTCACTCTTTGACAAGGTGCTCTGCTTATTTTTCAGACCTCAAGAGAGCCCCTCCCATGAAACTGGTCCTTATTATTATCCAGTACTTAGGAAAACAGTGTTTTTTCTCAGAAGAAGAGTTCTAAATGAAATCTGAGCTACAACCTCTATGCAGAGGTCTTTAGAAGAATTAACTGGCTAAAAGATTTTGGCTAGTAGCAAAACAATTACAGTTGTGAAAAGACAGATGAGTATGTATGTGCAAGTCTCAATCTATGCAATATATATATATATATAAAAAACATCACAGAAAACTGATCTCCAGCATTACTTTGACACCACCTAGCAGGATACAGAATCATGGAATCACAGAACAACCCAGGGACCTCGAAAGATCATCTCATCCAACCTTTCATGGGAAAGGGAGCCTAGATGAGATTATCTAGCACCTTGTGTAATCGCATCTTGAAAACCTCCAGTGATGGGGACTCTACCATGACACTGGGGAGGTTGTTCCAGTGAATGAAATGTTCTCACTGTAAAAAATTTCTTTCTTATATCAAGATGAAGCATCATCATATAAAGCATCAACAACTATCACACAAAAGGTTGGCCAGCTGAGAAACTTGTTACCCACCATGCACCTCTCAGCACCAGTACTGCAAAACAGAAGGTAAGAGGGCCTAAAGAGATGCAACTTTGTTTCCGGAAATGCAGAAAAAGAATCAAGGCAGGAAAAATCTGAAAGCACAGACTGCATTCCATTGGTGTGAATGGGATCAGCAGCCTATTTCTGACTTCCAAGAAAAAAACCTGCTCTGACATCCTTCTGTACCAAATATGGGCATGGATAAATCAATAACTGAGAAAAATCTCATTTTTTCTATTTTTCTAAGAATTTCTAAGAAAGGACTCTCACATAGTCAGAATGTATTTGAGAACAGAAAGCATAACCTAATATAAGAGAACAAATTACATGATACAGCAGAGTTATGCTGACATGGCAATTCCAAAAATATAGGTAATGACTTATGAGCATAAATAGGAATTCAGAGTGACCTCAAAGTTAGGACAGCCACATTTGAAGTCTGACAGGGAAACACTGCTCATACAACACACGCATACGCAAAAAAAAAAAAAAACGGAAAACTGGGGCAGAACAGTTTCCCACAAAAGATAGCAAACATATGGAAACTTGGCACAGGAGTGAAAGAAACAAAATCTGTAAGCATGCTCAAGGGAAAATCAGTTGGGGGGGGTGGGGCAGAGACTGAGGGATATGACACAGCTATAGGAAAATAAAATCAAATTTACTCAAAAAAAAAAAGGAGGGAAGACATCTTCAGCATTTTACTTTTTGTTAATTTTCATTTAATTTTTGCATTTTTCTGTTCCAATTTTCTTTAGAAAGCTATCATCTTTTCTGCCTAATATTAGAGTTTAGGCCCACTCCTTGCAAACATTCACCAGTGAATGTAATCTTCAATACTACAAATAGTCTCAAAGAACTTTATATAGACCCTGTTTGCAGGGCTGTGTTGTTACTATGTGCTAACAACACTAAGACGCATCTCAGTTCACCAACACTCTTTGCAAAATCACAATAGAAAATTCACATATTCTTTCTGACCAAGAGATCAGTCAGTTAAAAACTTGGAAACGACAAAGGCTGTTCTGGTTAAGAAGAAAAACTGGTGCTGGAATTGGGCTGGCTCTCTTAAGAAATTCTATTTACTTACAAGGAACATACAAATCCTGCTTCCATAAACAGAAAAGAACAACCAGCAAAAGACGCTGCTTTAGAACAGCCATTTCCAAAATTGTTTCTGCCAGCACTCAAGTACAAAACTCTCTCTTTTTAGACTCTCTGTTTTTTTGTAACAGTAACATTCCCAGGGTTTTTTTAGGCTTCATCTAGTGCTTCTCTCCGGGCAAACCTCTCTAGCCTTCTCTCCTTAACCTCTCCGCATTTTCTGCCTTTCTTACACACAATGTACCTCTTCATAAAACACCATCTGACAGAAATGCTCCTGTTCCCACAGAAGCACATTTTTGGGGCAGTGACAATGCTTGGATTCAAACTGCTGCTGCTTATTAAACAACTTGACAAATTCTCACAACTCTCTAGGGACGGGGTACTAACATTCTGGTTCACAACATATCGATGACCATAAGGCAATTTTTAAAAAAGGACATACTTTAAAACCAAGATGATTTGCAATAATGAAACGTACCTTATTCTCTTTGTATCTACTGAGATCTGCTATACAGTATTCTTTGAACAATTTATCATAATACTTCTTTGCAAGCCTCTTCTCCCTGTAACAAAAGGTATTAGTTTTTATTAAATATAGAACATGATACAATTCATTTTACTTTGTAATGACATTAGCAAGACAAAGACATGTTGTTTCATCCAAAGAACACAAGTAGCAGAGCTAGAAGCGTAACAAAAATACACTCAGTGAGCTAAGGGGTAATTTCCGTAAAACTGGAAAAATACATCTAAAATATATCTACAGCACAAATTAAACTACATTTTTTCAAACTAGGCTTCCTTCAGACTCTTCAGAACAGTCATTTGGATCCCAGAGAATGCACAAATATTTCTTAGTTCTTTTTGTCATCAATTCATTTTGCCACTGAGCGATATTACAATATGAAAGACCTCCTAAAGGTCCTTCATTTTTAAATGCATTAAATATCAAAGAATGATCACCAAGTATGCACAGTAATTCTTAATTAGTAGGGGACACCACAAATTTAGTACAAGTGATCTAAAAACATGTTCTATAATAGTTCCAGGTACCAATTCATGTCTGCTTCATCATCTTCGTTCCAGAGGAATCTATGGTTTTCTCTAATAACATCAAGATCCGTCTTGTCATTTGCTCTATAAAAGGACACATTTTTTTTAGTACAATGTAACATTAAAATGAAAAGTCAGTCAAATAATAATTTGGTAAACATCAGTATTTCACAGTTGTGATCTCTACCTCACCGCATAAAGGAATATATTGGTATGGAATGAAACTATCAAAAAATGTATTCCCTGGCATACCTTTTCCCAAATGAAAAATTCACAGTGGAAAACAGCCACTGAAACTGTGAATGACTTGATCCTGTCTGAAAATACTTTTAATACTTTTTTTTGAAGACAGTAATGTTAGAAGGCAGTTATAGACAGCTCTAAAGAAGGTTATCATTATTCTGGACAATGGATAGTAATTCTGCACATTTCAAAAATATTTCAGATTGTTACTTTGAAGGTACTGCCAGATATTTCTCAATGTACCCTCAATTAATGCTCACCTGTCATCCTTCCTTTTACATAACAAAACAAGAATAATTCAGCTCATGGTAAGTTTTTATATAAAAATAATGGTGCAAAATGAAACAAGGCAATTCTGTGGTTTGGATATTTACAACGACTGTAGTTACTATCTGTGACCAAAAGAATTAGTAATTTGATACATAGCCACATCCCCCTCTCCCCCCAAAGCTATAATATATATTTTAACAGCTCTCTATAACAGTGGAGCTTTGGGGGCATGAGGGGAAATATTGCTAATGATTCTTACCCAGAACGTCGGAAATCCTCTATTTTGCCACCGTAGTATAAAATGTAGTCATTCACAAACTTTTTATGTCTTTCATACTGAATAAAGCAATTAAGAATTGTTTCAGGACTTATCTTCTTTTATTTTACCACAGTTTAAAGCTAAAAAAATAATAAAAACTTTTTATATACTTAACAGAAAGTGGCTTTTTTCTCAAAAACATTCCAGTAATTTCCAGAAAGAAAGGAATTAATTAGCAATTTTTACTTAATAGCCTCTCATGAAAGTTACTTTCCAAATACAGGAATTCAAGGCAATTTCATCTTTAAAACCTCATTCAGCTGCCAGACCTTTATAAAATTGTCTTCCTTTATCAAAGATGCTCTGTACGCATATACATAGAAACTGGGTTCATTATTTAAGCTGTAATTTAGACAACAGCTTTTTAGTACTGCAGTTTTGGTTTAAAACAGGCTTGTATTTCTGTATCATAAAAATAGTCTGGCTGCTAAAATGGAACAATTTATTACAGTTTACCACCAACATACAAATAAAAGTTACCTGCTTTAGTTTGGAGATGAAAATCATGGGAAAATATGTAATGTGTTTTTTTGAACACTTCAGCCTCAGACATCATTTGAAACACCTTTTGTACCATAATTTGAGCAAAAATATGTAATTACTTATTCAGAAAATAAGCATCTTCACAAATAAAAACATTTTATATGGCTACTTAAAAATATTTTCAATTAACTAGTATGGTGTTTCTGAAGCAGGATCTCCTGCTACATATCCTGGCAACTACTGTATCAGTGTGAATAATTTGTATCAACCTACTATTTTGACATGCATTAGAATTCTATTGAGAAAATATTTTATTTTCCAAAGGCCTCCAAAAAGTTAATTTAACCTCAGTTTGAGTCTTTTTTTTTTTCCTTTCCACCACAAACAGAAGGAAGAGGGAAGCAAGTCCAGAAGGTTTAACTGCTACAATTAAACACATTTAACACAACATACTATTTTGTGCTGCCATTTCAGTTACTAGGTGTTAAAATTGTGTAACAGTAAATGTTTTAAATAGGAATCACTCAAAAACATTAGCAGAAACTCATAAAAGTCTCTACACAATGAATTTTGTAGTCATTCCAGAATACACGAGATTTTCTGTGGCTAATGACAGTCTACAATGTCAGTGGGACTGATTAAAATACGTCTCCTTTACAGGCATACGATGGTTTATGTAGTGCCTGGCCAAATTCTAAGCAGGTTAGGAGAAGTTACTTTCTGTTTACTGGAGTCTCCAGATTTAAGTAAGCCTTTCCATATTTAATTAGTCTTTACTTTCCTATTTATTAACTGTTACTGCTGAAGAATAGCTATTTAAACAAACAGGGAACTGATGACACTTCAGATACACTCAGCCCAAACACATAAGGACTGCCCCAGGTGAAAACTAAATAAAAGGAGAAAGGTTGTAATCTAAATAAGGTGGTAGTTATAAAAATAGTTACAAATTATGCATGAAATATGATTAAGAGATTAAAAAAACTAAAATAAACCTGCACATGATATTAAACAGGCTTACATTAGAACATCTGTAGAAGATATTTTTGGAGATAAGGCTGTTTTGAATAGACTTTTGAATTAACTAATGCATTCTTAATTTCCAGAAGAAATGTATTTGTCCACAGATAATAGCAGCCTTATACAGAATTATGTTCTGTATAAACTCAACTGAAAGAGCAAAGTGTCTTTATGCAAGTCTAAATGAAATTCACTTTGTAATAATTTCATCCCAAACAGGACAAATGAGAATATAGGAAAAATCTGGAAATGCCTTGACTGAGTAGAGACATTCTCAGAGACATCTCATCAGCAAAAAGGAGCTAATCTGAAGAACGACTCAGTATCTGGTGCTGCACTGTCAACTGCTGTGACAACTGAGAAATCCCAGTATTTCACCATAATGGATAACCTGTGCACCATCTTCAAACTTGAAGAAAAACGAAATAGAAGGATACGGCATCCATCGCTATCAAGTGAAATCTTCTTTTTCTTGCTTCTTCCCTGTTAATAACAAATATGTTTGAGTGAAAGCTATCCTTACATTACGGGAAAAATGCCTCACAAAAGCAATACATAAAAGATACCTATCCCATTCTTCAGCTGCAAATTGTCTGTGAACCACACTGCCTTGTTTTGCTTTTTGGAATGGCTTTATCAGAAGGACATCTTCCTTTTTACTAAAGGTAGGGGGGAAAAAGGAAGAAAAGTTAGTCAAGAACTTTACATAAGCAACAAAATTTCCATATGCCAAATTTTGCACTAGCTTGAATAAAAAAACCTGTTATATTGCTAGTTTCTACACAAATAAAACCAAACTTCAGAATGAACACCAGCTTAGACATTATACTTCATTTGCAGAACGAAGCTGGAAAGGCATTTGCTTACAGTCAGCATTTAAAGAAAATTGCTTAAAACAGCAATCTGTAATATTTATTTTTATCAATATTATCACCATAGAACCACAATGAAAAAAACCTGAAGATTCCCCAATTTCACTCTACATTTAAAGCCCTCTATAAATCTCAGCTACACAGCCAAGCAGGAACAGGAAGGACAGTATGTTCACTGAATAGGAGTGACTGCTAGTAACCTTGTCTTATCCTTTCATGCTAATGTCTCAACACCTCATTAAACGGCTCTGCCTCTCGTAGCATAATCACAAGAATCGCTAATTTAAAACTTAAGTACTGTGTTGTGAACCATACATATCAGTGGGCAGCTAAAAATACTTTCAGAATTCAACAAAGTAATAGAAAGTTAAATATAAAGACACACTTTAGCTAGTAAAAGGTATATTTAGTTAGTTTCATTCCTCAATAGAGGTGAAAAAAAGATTTTTCCATAATTATCAGCTGGCAGAAAGAATGGAAGTCAGAAACCTGTAGAAAGCAAGCCAGGGAATTTATATTTCAAGCTATGGAATACAGGACTCCAGAAACTAAGGGTATCATTTGCTCAAAAGGATCTGTAGGCACCAAATTCCCATAAGGAGACTCCATAAAACAGCAATATGGAGAAAACTTAGGACTGCTGTTTTCCTTAGAGTGAAAATAAATATCATCATAGAGCAAGAGAAATATATATACATATACAGTAAACCAAGGGTAATGATGATATTTTTGAAAGGGTCCTGATGGTTAGTTAATATACCACCTAGAAAGTGGAATGGTATAATGTGTAATGGCCTTTTAAAGGACTGAACAAAACCAGTCACTGTTTTAATGGAGAACAGCTATATTTATAAAATAAATGGAACAGCACAATGCCTGCTATTATTCCAATGATTAAAACACGAAATTTTTTTCCCAGAATGCAGTCAGACACTACAAAACCCATTCTTTCAATTTTACTACAAAGGAAAATATGCAAGTCCTGGGAATGTTTCCAGAAAGCCTTCTTAAATAAAGTCCAATAACAGAGCAAGGGAGAGACAGGAAAAGGTAAGAAAAATACATGCATTATGTAGGTAAAATGTTCAGTACAGTGCAAAAAGTGTCAAAGACTATGGTGCCAAAGCAAAATAAATATATAAATAAATAAAAATCTTAATAATATAATGAGATCAGACTACAAAATTCAAGGTCACTAATTGTGCGAACCACTGAAAGAACTGGCAAAGGTGATCTCAAATAAAAGATGTGTAGTTACATTTCAAGGATTGAGTACAACACAATTCACCAATTCCCAGGTCACTTCACAAATTAAATAATAAACAACTAGCATCAGTTCTTCACTTCCTCCAAGCAGGTGTTTTATATCTACAAAGCCTACAGCCACCTGGCCTTTTTCGCCTTGCTCTCTTAGCAGTTCCATGTGTCCTGATGCATCACTGTGAAGTGAACAGCGCAGCCAAACCCCAGCAGTTGATACTAATGCCTGGAAAAATGAAACACTCTGCTCCAAGAACTGAGGGGCATATAGACACCAGATGGACATGGCAGAATGGATCTTAATCAGCTGCCCCTGGGAGACAACATGCTTTGGCAAGCTTGACATGAGGAGATGCAGGAACCAAAGAGATTGATTTTTCAAAAACCATTTCAACACCAGACTTTACATACCATAGCATAATCTTCTACACACAGCAATAGGCCATTTGCACTAAATACATAATGCAAAGTATTAATTCTGTACTACGTTACCTTTTAGTCTTTTGCACAGAATTCTCTCCACTCTCCTCATCACTAAAATCAGAATCATAGCCTCCATGGCCACGCGCCTGAAAATAATAGACAACACAGTCAATATACCCGCTAATGTAATATGGACACAGCATAACTAGAAATCAGTACTGTCCATCATGTATAAATAAAAGAGAGAAAGACAGAGAACAAGCCAGCAAGTGAAAATTCTCACATACGTCTAAACCAAACCAAATTGAACAGACAATGCAGAGTATATTCCAAATAACACCAGGCAAAGACAGACATTGTCAGTCTGTCAAAAGATCACTTTATAAATAATTTAGATGCAGATGTCCCCATATTTAATCTTCGTATAGATGCAGATAACCAAAAGTATGACTACATCTTTGGTCTTAACTTTCAAACAAACTCCCTTATATAAGAAAAAGGTGAGCATCTTCCCCAGGAGCTATTCTTTCAGTGGGCTGGAGGACAGCAACTGATGTGCCCACATTATAAACAAAGATGAGAACAAAAGTTTCTTTGGCCGTGATACAGCATTTTAGATCATTAGATCTTACATTGGTAGCTGGAAAGCTGATTGAAATGATAACTAAAATACAAAATAACAATATGCCTGCAAAAATGTACCGTCTAATCAGCACAACATTCCTACCATGAAATAAAATCTCTTTTTTCTACACACTTTGGGACTACAATGTCAAATTAACGCATATAACAAAACCAAAATATCCCCTATCTTAATACCATCAAACAATCAAGCACTGACTGATGCCCAGATCTATCACCTCCATTCTTCAAGGCACAGTTTACATGTCAATTCTTTCAGCAGACTAATGGCTTAAGTAGATCCCATCTCCTCTCCCTCACTCCTACTCTGGGACCTTCCTTCCAGTTGCTCAGTTACAGTTGTGAAACTACACATGAACCAGATCATAAAACTCACCCAAGTTCCAAAGGATCCTATCCAAAAAAGATAATTTTAACCCAGATAAGCTTCCTGACAGTTCACCCAGAGCCCCCCAAACAGCTACACCAGCCAGCTAGAAGGGTAGCACGGGAAGAAAACAGCCAGAGCTGGGAACTGCGTAAACTGGCACTGACACCAAAAAAGCATTTACACAACTGGAACATTTACACAACTGAGCTAAAAACAAGAGAGGTGGTTATTACACATCTGCACGGGGTAAGGTTCAACACATACTTCCTAAGTATCTTCATAATTCAGACAGTGGATGAGAAAAGAAACTGGGTTAGAAAACCAGTGTATTTGATTCAGCGTTGCTGATTCCTACATTACCTACAATCATATCCCTCCTCAGACAAAAACCTGAGAAAAACAAAATCTGCAAAAAAGACGCATCTCTTCAGGATGATTTTGATGAGATGCCTTCTCTTTATACAAATGCCTTCCAGAAATTCCATGCTGCAGAGTCAACTGTATCCTCTACTGACATCAACAACTGGTCTGTATCATACAGAGTATGTAAAACACAGTTCTCATACTGATGGTGAAGGATTGATTTTTAAGGGTTTTTTTTTAAATTATTTTTATTAATAATAATAAACTGTACCTTTTTTCCTTGCTTAATACTGTAATGTTCCTTCCACTCTTGAACTCTTCTGAAGAAGACATAGCTCTCATATACGTATATATTTGAACAAAACCAAATCAGAACTTTCTGATTTGCTTTTAAGTTTTCTATTTCCCAGGAGACACAAGAATTATCAGTTATCAAAAAAAAGTGCAGCAGATATCTGCACTGTCTGGTGTGAGTGGGCATCATGCACTGGCAAAAGAGCAGCAATGGTGCAAAGTCCTCCCAGCACAGTCCCATGATAATCCACAGCTCAGATGCAGGTCTCCTAGCTGAGGTGGTTCTAATAGCAAGCCTGTCACTACTTTTATTAATAAAGCTTATGTGGTCTTTAAAGAAGGCTGAGTACATTATGAGTGTGCAGCAAATATATTTATACTTGGCCTCTAAATTTTAAAAATATCATGGTAATCCAGGAGTGTTTTAAATGGCAAAATTAATGCTTCCCAGATGAATACTGAGAGCTTCCTTCACACTCGAAGGGTTAGAAAGCCCAAGCCAACACAATGTGTATGAAAGTCAACATGAGACAGATGAAGTATAAAAACAGGCGAGAAAAGCTTGAATAAAAGGAGATTTTCCCAAAGTGGTAGCCTTTGGATGATGGGCCCCAGGAAAAAAGTAGACATACTCAGTAATCAGCTCCCAAATGATTCTGGGAATGACTCAATTGAAAAAAAAGATGCAAGAAAAGCTGCTCCAACAGAGTCATACAGTTGGACTCTCAGAAGTTGATGACTGCCTTTTGGAAAGCTGTGACTATGAATATAAGGGCAGGCATGGCTAAGGACTAGGTCCTGAGAGGCTGCTCTTCCAACAGGAGGACTCTTCACAGCTTCAGCCATTCCTCTGAATCACTACAATCACTCAAAGACAAATTCAGAGTGAAAAAGAGCACAACCCACGACTGATGCCCTGACACTTCTAGGTCACTTCTTCTTTGAAAGCAACAGCAGGACAGGCAGGTACTGTACCAAAGTTGGGTTTGTGTATCGGGTTTGCGTGGCAAGGTTTTGGTAGTGGGGGGCTACAGGGGTGGCTTCTGTGAGAAGCTGCTAGAAGCTTCCCCCATGTCCGACAGAGCCAATGCCAGCCGGTTCCAAGACGGACTCGCCACTGGCCAAGGCCGAGCTCATCAGCAACGGTGGTAGCACCTCTGGGATAACATATTTAAGACAGGAAAAAAAGTTGCTGGGGCACAAAAACTGCAGCTGGAGAGAGGAGTGAGAACATATAAGAGAAACAACCCTGCAGACACCAAGGTCAGTGAAGAAGGAAGGGGAGGAGGTGCTCCAGGCGCCGGAGCAGAGATTCCCCTGCAGCCCGTGGGGAAGACCATGGTGAGGCAGGCTGTCCCCCTGCAGCCCAGGGAGGTCCACGGTGGAGCAGATATCCACCTGCAGCCCATGGAGGACCCACACCGGAGCAGGCGGGTGCCCCCAAAGGAAACTGTGAACCTGTGGGAAGCCCGCGCTGGAGCAGGCTCCTGGCAGGACCTGCAGATCCATGGAGAGAGGAGCCCACACTGGAGCAGGTTTGCTGGCAGGACTTGTGTCCCCGCAGGGGACCCACGCTGGAGCAGCGTGCTCCTGAAGGACTGCACCCTGTGGAAGGGACCCATGCTGGAACAGTTTGTGAAGAACTGCAGCCCATGGGAAGGACCCATGTTGGAGAAGTTTGTGAAAGACTGTCTCCGATGGGAGGGACCCCACGCTGGAGCAGGGGAAGAGTGTGAGGAGTCCTGCCCCTGAAGAGGATGAAGTGACAGAGACAACATGTGACGAACTGACCATAACCCCCATTCTCCGTCCCCCTGCTCTGCTCGGGGTGGGTAGGTAGAGAGTTTGGGAGTGAAGCTTTGCCTGGGAAGAAGGGAGGGGTGGGGGGAAGGTGTTTTAAAATTTGGTTTTATTTCTCATTACCCTACTCTGGTTTGATTGGCAATAAATTAAGTTAATTTCCCCTAAGTCGAGTCTGTTTTGCCCGTCATGGTAATTGGTTGAGTGATCTCTCCCTGTCCTTATCTCGACCCATGAGCCCTTTGTTACATTTTCTCTCCCCTGTCCAGCTGAGGAGGGGAGTGACAGAGCAGCTTTGGTGGGCACCTGGCCTTCAGCGAGGGTCAACCCACCACAGTTTGACATGAGCAGCTCCAGCAGTGCTGGACGGCTCTCTTGGAGGCTGGGACTGAAAATTACTGACCTGATGCCTTAGGAGGATACCAAAATCACCTGACTTTTAGGTAAAACATAAAAATGAACTCCATCAAAGAATCTCATCCATAAATGAATCTTTATGTTTTAGAAGGACAGTGGAAACAGACACTAGCTTAATGTTGTGAAATTGCAAGGCTGATTTCTCCCCTTCTCCACGAAAACAGCCAAACAACGATCCCAGATAAGGAAAATGTATTTCTTATCTAACTGTAGTAAAAGAGGGGCAGATACCAAAGCTTTATGCCCAAGCTAGTAACTTTTAAAAGAGGCATATGTAGACATTGACATGCAAAATTGTCAAGAAAATTTAAAATAACTAGTTTCACTATTTGATAAGCCCATCAATATAATCTTCACTTTGATGTAATTTGTCAAAAACTCAGAATACTTTTAGTAAATTAGTAACATAAATACCAAACATTTTATCAAAACATGAACCTGGAAGCTACATAACTTAAATGGTAGTATGTTTTGTCTGTTAGACCAACTTTGAACTTTTTCTCCCAAACAACAAAACAAACTGAAACCACAAAACTAAAACAAGTACCAATATGCTTTGGGATACATTTAAATCACATTTAAGTAATCCCAACATCTTGGATTAATGAATAGCAAAGCAACTGGAGACAGAACCAAGACCATTAACTCAGGGCTCCTAAAAACAGGCAACTTAAACACAGTGAATGTACAAGCACTGTATGCAACTGACAGCAAATAGAGGAGACATCAACTGTTGATGTCAATACAGGCCACTGCGGACTACCCAGCACTGCATTTACAGGAGATATCCACATCTAGAAAAGGCACCTCTTTTAACTCTCTCAACAGGGGTAAATGCACACTAGGGAAATGGACACATCATAGTTCATGTTGACTCCCGATCACAACATGCAGCTGAACAGAAAAAGACAGTTAAAAGAAAAAAAGGGCAAAACAATCCTACACACAAAATCCCAACTCGTGGCTCCTGACCTCAGCCCTAATCTTGCTACTCCCCTCCCAAGTGTCACCCCCGTCCTTCCCTTTACCTGCCCAGCACACAGGCCTGTGCTCATTTCTGCTTGCAGCCTGGATGTGGCCCAGACAGACCCGAGTGCTCGTTTTGGTACAAACAAACTACTCTGGGAGGGTCTGAAGGGACCACGGGATCTAGAATGGGGCTTGAGAAGCCGTCCTGGCTGGATAAAGGGTGCCATGCAGCGGGTCAGCGTGCTTCACTGCAAAAGGTTCTTCCCATCTTGATGTTGCCTTTGAGGCTTTGCAACCCCCACTTGGAGGAAAAAAACCTGAGAGTAAGTACAATTATCTTCAAACCTACTCTTTCTTGTAAAACCAATTACGAGGAGTATTTGCATATACTGTACAGTGAACACCCCGAGCAAAGAGAAAAGACACCCACAAGATACTGCCCCTTTATTAAAGCTCTAAAACTATGAAAGGGGAAGCCGGCGTAAAAGGTAACAGCAGCCCACGACAGTGAGAATTAGAGGTTTGTGGGGCTCCACGGAGAAAAAATCACACCGAAAACCGGCCCGTGCGGGTCCGACACGGCTTCCAAAGCCGCCCAGCCCTGCCCCGGCCTGCCGCGCGACCCGCCAGACCCGTCCCGTCGTCGCCGCCGCCGCCGCCACCGGAGCGGCCCTCGGGCTGCCGCGGGGCACAGTCGGCGGCCCCCCGGCTGCCCGCCCGCCGCACGAGGAGGGCGGCTCGGCCCTTTCCCCGCACGGCCACGGCCTGGCCCCTCCGCGGGCCCCACCCCCGCGATGGAGGCCGCGGCCTCCGCCGAGGCCTGTCCGCCGCCCGCCCCTGACGGGCTCCCTCCCTCCCCGGCCCCACTCACGGCCGCGGAGAGGCGCAGCTGGTTGGGCACCATGGCGGCGGCGCGGCCCGCCCGCCCGGCCGGCGGGGCGGCTGGCTGGGGACGCCGGCGACGGCCGCCTCCGCCACCCGGCCCTGCTCGCCGGCCGCGGCGCTGCTCCGCGGGCCGCTCCCGTGGGCCCCTCCCGGAAACCGGGGGCAGAGGCGGAGCAGGGCCGCGCGGGGGCTGCCTCCCTCCGCCGCTGGCGGGCGGCGCGGCGCAGGGCAGCGAAGCGCGGGGAGCCGGGGGAGCACGGCGGGGCGCCGGCGGGCGGGGGAGGGCGAGCCGCGCCGGCAGGGGAGGGGAGGGGAAAGCCGCTCATCATGTTTAGGGGCGAGGGGAGTCTCCCTGCCCGGGAACCCGGTGCGCGGCCCCGGCTGCGGCGGTCTCCGCCTCTGGGAAGGTAGGGCTCGGCCGTAGCGGCTCCCAGCGAGGTCTTAGCGAACCCCTCTCCTCCCCGTCCCGCTTCGCCCCCGCACCACCCCCTGCGCTTTCGGGCAGGGGAGTCCCCGTTGGAGGAGAGGAGCTGAGCTGGGCGGGGGGGGGGGGGGGGGAGCGTAACGGCTCGGACCTGGCTGCGGGTACCGGGGGTGGCGGGACCCGGCGGAAAGGGTCCCTCGGGGAGGGGTCGGGGAGGCGGGGGTCGCTCCGGAGGAGGCCCCTGAGGCAGGAAGAGCCCCAGGAGGGTGCTCCTCGGCGGGCAGCAGCTGCCAGACGTCCCCGGGGCCGGGCTTCATGCAGTAGGTATGTGCGCTGCCCTCACCGCGGCACAGACCTCGTTCACGTCCGTATTAACGCCCTGGCAGCCTCGGCAAGGTAATATGTAACATTGATTTCCACGTGTTTTAGCGGTTTCTCTTCTTTTCAATCGCATCTCGCAGTTAGAAGAAGGAAGAGCAATATATGACCCAGTTTCTCTGTGAGGACCAACGGCAACCGGGTGATAGTTTGGGAGCCTGTGGGTTGCATCAGAGAAAGGAACCCTTTCAAACTAAAACTGTTTTCTCATAAGCTAGCAGGGAAATACAAGTCTTCAGCGTGATAGTCATCAGGTACAGCAAGTAGCTGCCAAGGAGTTGATATCGTTTCCCATCAAACATTAGGGCGCACAATACCTGAACCAGCATTTTGACTGCCGAGGTCTGAAATGCTTTAATCCATCACAGGTATTTTCTTCTGGACTGCCGTGTTATTGATTTCTGGGGTCTTAAACCATAGACAATACAGGGAAATTTTCAAAATTGAAATACTACTACTGTCATTGTAATATCTAAGTTGTAAAATATAAGTTGTAGCTAGTCGCTACTACGCAGTAAGGCAATCATACACCATAGTTGACAGTGTACCTCCTTACCTTGGCTACCGAATCTGTTTTAAAAGCAAAAGTATTTTTTCTCTTGACCTAGTATTTGTGTCACTTGTTAAGTTATTATCACTCTGAAGGTGTCCCATGGAAAGGAACTGAGTGGCAATATGCTTATTTGAGTGTATGCAGTATTCTGCTGAAGTCCTACTGAATGTGGCCCGTTTCCTCTAAAGGGCAGAGACTCTGTTGCAAAAAATGGAATTATCCTAATTAATAATTTAAATATCTTAAAATAAATAATGTATACCCACGAAGCTGTAATAGCAGGCATCTTTTTGTTGTTCCTCTCTTACGGAAATGACAGACTGCTTTAGTGTGAATGAATTCTGACATGATTCTGGAAACTGGGCCAACATATCATTGATTATGCACTTTGAAGAAAAGTGGGAAAGGTAGAGGAAAGATTTACAATTCTTGAATCTCTTGGCATTGTGCTGTGGCCACAAAAGCCTGCATATAGAAAAAATAAAGTTTCTGGGACAGAGGAAAATTTTGCAGTGAGTCCAACTATAGCAGCTGTTGTAGATGCTGAAGTTATTTTATAAGCAGTTTTTCTGAGAATAGCAGCCAGGTAATTTCATTTTACTATGTTATGCTTTTCTGGTGTCTGACTGTGTTGCTTTCAAACATCACCTGATTGCATTTCATATGTGGGCTACAGTAAGCTACAGCTGGGGAAGTGGATCAGAAATGGCCTTGTAAATAAATTGGAAGCTGAAACTGGACCTGTCCTTAGCCCTTGGTATATGTATTATAGTTTGATCCTGTGGGAATATCTCCATAGTTTAAATCTAGCATCAATATGCTTTGACACCAAAAAGGACAATTCTCTCCTACGAGTCCCACAGGACTGAAAGATATGGGGAAAAAGAAGAGAAGAGATGGGCATAACTCTTTGCAGGGTGGGAGGTGCTACAGTTTTAAGTTGGATTTCAATGGTTGTACAACCAAACCTTAGGAGCACAGTTTTCCATTACAGGTAAATCAATCTATGGGTTAGCTGCTGCTGGAGAGAGCATTCCTCTTCTTGAACTGGCACTAGTGCTCATCTGACCACTTCTGCTGAACTGCAATATTTAATTTTCTGCCAGTCTAGCTCCTCTGACTATCCTGCTGTGCTGTCTGATGAGTAACAGTGGTGGTGCAAAAAAAGGTTAGGGATGGGACAGGAGAGAGGGAGGAGGTGAGAAACAAGGGTGGCCCTTTCAGCAGCAGCTCTCTATTAGATCAGTTTAGCAGTAATGTGAAACTGTACTCTTAAATTACAGTAGCCCTGAACTTCATGGCCCACAAAGGAGACATCACTGTAGTTCTTAATTTACTCCTGCCCTAAATCTAGAAATGGGCCAAGTATGAGACCTAGTGTATCCAGAAAGCTTAAGTCCGACATGATTTTAAAACCTTCAAGAAGTAAATGTTTTCTCTCCCAAGTTTTCAAATCATTGACATATTCTTACTCAACTTTAATCACTCAGTTTTCTGATGACTCAGTGTAACAATTCCATAGAAAGTTTTGGGAAGAAGAAATGGAAAATTCTTCCCCCCAAAAGTCTTCCCAGGGGTATTCTTAACAATACAAGGTAATGTCCGTGATTCAGAAATAATCCCAGGAGTTCATCAGCTTCTCTGTATTTGCATTCATACTGTCTTTCTTCCAGTCACCTATGTAATCTTGGATCATATTATGTAGACCATGGAGATAGCCTCAGTATGCAAAAAAAAACTAGACAAAAATTATTTAATTTAATTTGCCACTTTTCAGTCATCCAAATTCGTTAAATGGGTGGTAAAATTGTTGCTGACATCGAGAGATTTATGAATACATATTGACTCATGTCATTTGTACTGGAGAGTGACGCGGAAGTCACGGACACTGCACACAATCAATATGATCAAGCAGATGCCACTTTATTGCCAAGATAGCTCAGTTTATATGTTCATTCTAGTTACTGTTCACGCATAAGCAAATTAGAGATTGGTTAGCATGAGCTGTCCATGCGCCTAGTTACACCTAGTGATTGGTTATAACAACACTGTACACGCGCATAAACATAAGGCATAACTGGTTGTATTAACTAAAACATGCGAAACTTGTCTCAGTCTAATTGGTCAAGATAAGCTGTGGAATTGAGGTTCTTTGCCAAGTTCCCTTTATCGTGGAATGCGCACCTGTGTTCTTCTAATTGGCATCTTTCTTTTTTTGTCTTCTTGTTTATTCTGTTCAAGGCCTTCTAAAGGCATCTGGAATGCTCTTACTACTGTTAGCTAAATATGTGTCCACTAGCAAAGCATCCTTGAAGTCTGCTGCCTACAAAACATCCTTGGCTCACAAATTGATCAATTCTATCAAGTCTGGATTGTTCACTGTGTGCCCATTACTTTCCAAGTATCCCACAGGAGAGTAAAAGGTGCATTTTAATATCTGTGATATGTGTTCAGGACAGACCTCTGACCTTCTTATCATTTGGTGGTAGCATTATGTTTACTTAAGTAACCTGTTCATTTATTTATTTAATTCCCCCATATTTTTACGGGAGATACTTTTATCAATATGTATGTACCAAAAGAAGGTATTGAATCATGGAGATGCAGAATTCAAGGAATCATACCTGGCATACTTACTGAGCTGTTCCTAAAAGCTTCCAGTATAAGAGATTTCACAGCATAAACAGCTTAATCTGTTAACCCCTTATGTATACAGGTTTTTTCCTAATATCTAAGATAAATCTCCTTTGTTGCTACTTGAGATAATTTATTAATGCCCTGCACTAGTTGATACAGAAAGCAAGAATTGATCATCATTTGAATAACAAATCTTTAAATACTGGAAGACATATATGACCACAGTCTTCCCTTTTTGAAGCTAAAGAAATGAAAAGTACTTCAACCTTTCCATATAGTTTCTGGGAACTCTTATATGTTTTATTGCTCTTTTTCAGACTTGAATTTCTCTCTTTCTAAGAAACACTAAGCATAACTGTTTAGTCCTTATCAGTATTTAGCTAGGAAGAAATACCTCAACCTTCCTGCAGGAGATTATTGCCTCCCAAGATCTTCTGGTAAAGTTGCTTAAACTCAACAGCCTCTGATTTGTTTGATCAAAATTAGTTTGGTTAGCCAATTAAGAAATTAGTCCAGTTTTTAATGAAGCAAATCAGGCAGCTTTGCCAGCAGGCCAGAAGAGGCAGCTACCACTGGTATGGAGAGCGTGGGCAAGGTGGTCACTGACAACCATATCCATTATAAGAGCTGTTTGCAGAGGACATGTATGACTACATTTGAGTTTGATTATGAGAAAGCAATGTGGAACCATCAAGAATGCTAGTAAAATTGAGATTTATCCTGTCTAATCTTTCCTCTTTCTCTGTTAAGCCAGTTATTTTGTTGAAAAATGGGTAAATTAGACTTTCTAACATTATTTGATATTGGCACCTTCCTATATTCTACATGTCTATGAAGTAAGTTGCCAAATAATTTATTTTTATGTCTTCATAGTATGAACAGTCTCATGGCTGTTCTGTCATGTTCCTGATTTTCATCTCCCTGTATCTGAAGCCCCCTACTAATTTGTAGAAAAGCAAGTAGAACTAAAAATGGATGTTCACGTATGCCAGTAACACCATGTTCAGTAAGTGTAGTTGTTCTTCCTTTAGATGTACCTGTGCACAACTTTAGGGATGCACTGTGCCTCCCAACAAGCCCCAAGCAAGGTGTAGATACTTCAGTCAGGCAGCTGACTCCCAAGCCTAAGACTTTCTGACAGTCAGGGAAAACCAGTGGGGCTGTGCTGAGGGGTAATGGCTCACGCTCACCAGTTCCCATCACTGGGACTGGTCACTCCAGACTAGTCATTAAAGACTACCATCATTCTGTAATCATCTGGAGGTTATGTAAAGAGATCAGGCTGTTGCAATGCATAGTTATTTTGTCAAATTCAGTAAATGGTATGTTCCACGTTTTTGGTCATACAAAGGATATCAAACATGGAGTGTAATTAGCCACTAGATGTCGATGTTGCTGTGCTAAAAGGTAAATGCAGTTTTATTTGTTTGGCTGATAAAGTAATTCATTCAATAAAAGCGCTTCTGGATTTAAAATTTTTTCCAGTATAGAGTCACTTACAAAAAATATCATAGACAAGTCCATGCTATATCCATTATTTCGAGAGCAGCTGTGCTGTTTTATGCTATTTTGAAGTTGCAATTACCATTTCAGTGTGTAATCATTGTTAGAAAAGTGCCTTTGAAAAAATAGCATCTGATTGTTCATCAGTTTCCTCCCTTGTTCCAAAATCCCAGACCTTTGTATAAGTAACTGCAATCATTGTATTGCATTGTATTTGTTAATAAGATAAAATAGAGATAATAATATGATATCTAATCCTATTATAAGAGTATAGAATTTCCTAAATTCCAATTATCAGTGGAAATTTTCCTCTTAATTATTCCTGTTTAACACCATTGGAGATCAATGTCAGATACATCGTGTGGGGACAGAATTTCTAGAACACTAAGGCTTCCAATATGATAAACAATTTGGAAAAAACTTGGTTCCTTTGAAAATCTGTCCCCAATTCTGTATAACTAAAGGCAGAGCCAACAGATGGTGGAATCTTAGAAGGCTGTATGAAGTAACATTTGACCCATGGACCTTTCTTATTCCAGGCTCCTGTACTTCAAGGGTGAACAAATCACTGCAAACCTCCACAACTACTTATTGCCTAATGCACTGT
This sequence comes from Harpia harpyja, assembly GCF_026419915.1. Classification (NCBI taxonomy): domain Eukaryota; kingdom Metazoa; phylum Chordata; class Aves; order Accipitriformes; family Accipitridae; genus Harpia; species Harpia harpyja. The sequence continues at coordinate 28,111,035 of NC_068949.1, read as the reverse complement.
CAGACTTCACCTGAAGGTGGTGGTTCTGTTGGCCGTCTACAGAGTACTTACTTTGAGACCGAAGTTTGGGAATTAGTTTTATAAACACTAATGCAAAGCTCAAGAAGAGGACAGTGCACATCTTAAATTCCAGATTAAGTTTGTTCTGCTGATAGGATAAAAAAAAAAAAAATCAAAGGCTTTTATTAAAAATGGAGTTGAAACTTTCAGTTGATGTGAAAATCTCCTAAGCAGCAAAATATGGGGAAGTTGCACCCTTATTCTTAGTTGATCAAATTGGTTCCTAGTTCAGGCCACAATGTTAGAAAATACAGCCTAACCTGATTTATTCCATTAGCTCCACCTCCTGTGGTGCAGATAAGGCCTCTCAACTTTAAGCACAATTCACAAAATTTTTTTGTTGCTGTTGGCAGAGGAGCAGCCTTAATCTTCATTATCATGGACTGAAGTAGTCTAAGTCATGCTCAACACTTTATTTGATAGTAGCATCACTTACACTCTTAACACACTAATGAATCACAGATACATGAAGAACTGTAACTGTTTTAATTGCTAACATCTATTTTAGTTTTCTTGACTGTGACTACAGAATCTTACCATAATATCTTGAAAACCAGGTTGTTCATTCATTCTGTTGCAATTAAGGGAACACTCGTAGCAACAACCTTGGTCCTAAAATTTCTGTGAACTTCAAAAAATATCATTAAAATAAACTACACCACAAGCCCTTGTTAAGATGGGTGTTGTAAATAATGCCAATATGACCCTATGAAGACTAACTGATCCAGTTATGGAAATAATAAAGCAGACTTTCATCAAAAAATAATTCTTGGAAGAAACCTCCCATATTATCTCTAAAGTTTGGGGGTTTTTTTGCAAAAAGTAAATAATCTTACCTAATAAATCCCCTAGAGATATAGATTCCTGTCTAGTGTCCTTTAATTGTCACTGCTATTGCTACATTTGTTGTGTGCAGGTAATTTCAGTCTCCAGAGCTTACACTCTGGCAGCTCTGCTGAGAACAAAGCTCACTAAAAGATTACCCATGCATGTAGGCATGCATAAACAAGTATAGTGACTTCAGCCTATCAAGAATTTAATTAAAAAGTAATTATCAATATGCACAAAATACTACTTTTAGTTTTATCAACCTGCATTGAAATAAGTGGAATACAGAAACTAACTCCTCGAACGCGTTCCCGTTTTCATTTGAGGAGATTTTAGAAGTGCATTATGCTTAAATTCCCCAAAGTATGAACATTCTCCTAAGAGAGCAAAGAATGCTTAATCCTACTTTTATGTCTAGATCTGCTATGGTGGAAAGCGACTGATGGCATTCAAATACATAAATCCAAGAAAAAGGGAGATCTGTTTTTTCCAGTTTGATATCAGAATTATATAAGATGAAAAAATGAAAGAAAATAATAAGCAAGAAAAGGAAAATATAGTAAAGTGGAAATAAAAAAACCCAACCAACTGTCAAACAAGCAATGTACTTGTTTTCTTAAATTATATTGTTTCCCACTGGAATTATTTTGTGAAAATAAAAAGAATATGTGAGCAACATTACAGTCCATTGCACTTTGAAACCATAGTGAAAAAGATACATATTCCCGTTTTTCCTGATATGCATTTTTGTGCATAATGTCTACCACGTATGTATATTCATAATATTCACTTAGGATGAGAATTGAGAGAAGGTACAAATAATTTACAGTTGAATGTATGGAATCAAAAGTCTTCTATATAAAAACATGAGTGACGAGTCACTATCTTCTGAGTCATAGAAGCAGTTAAGCACTGTTTGTGTACCTAGTATTCTAGAAAACCTGGAAAAGAAAGGTGCCTCAGAGTCTGAGTCTAAGATATAATGTAGTAGAGAAATAAGTTCTCATTCCTACATATGTGTTCCAGCAACCACCTGTTTTTTTAGAGATGTGTTGCATCTTAACCAAAAGCTGAGATCTTAATCCAGGAATCAAGAAGGTCAGTCCTGCAAACTGCACTATGCAGCTGGTCAGGCGTGTTCATCACAGTGTTTTCCACTGGTTGTCCTAAAGCTAAGGAAATATTTCATAGCAGAGGTTATTTGCAATATACAGTGGTTTAGTCAACTGTTTGGAATCTCACAGATAGATTTTAAAAAATGAGGTATAAGAGGCATAATGATGACAGAATCAACCCTCATTTCACCTTATGATTTCAGTGGGATTAGTTATGTAGTAAAGTAGTACCGTAACTGCATGTAGAGGCTGATAGTATCTGGGTTGAGGTGATCAATAGCTGATCATTCAGTGGAAACTGAAGGATACAGGGATATAAAGAGGCTGCTCTGAGCAGTGACGTAGGATGAATCTGTAAAATTCCTCGTTTTTTTTATGAACATGGTTATAGAGTACTATTGAGAGACCTCATTTTTCTGCTAGAACTGACCTTTCATTAGTAAAAGTATACTACTGATTGCCAGATTTTGGAAATAATAGGGGTTATATTTCAAATTAAATACAATTTTGTGTTATTTAATCACCAATATCATTCAGACATAAAGTACTGAAATACTACCTACCTTTCTATTGAAAGTATTGCCAGGATACTATTCACTCCATGGCACTTAAGTGGAATGGGAAAGATAACTGTCCTAAATGGGAACAATTAGTCTAACTTAGTTTCAAATATCAAGTTAAGTTACTTATAGCCAGCAACACTGAGCTTTGCAATATCCACAACTCTAGAAGTAAAAACGGCAGACTCAAAAAACTGCTGAGGAAAGCATCTATAGCAAGTAAAAAGAAATATTCCAGCTTGTACCTTGGGGGAGATCCTGCTGCTTGCTGAAACCACATTCAATTTGCAAGCGATATATTCAAATGTTAAGAGTTATGTATGTACATGACTGCCTTTCTTGAATCGAAATAAAACAACCACAAGAAAGATAAGGGTCAGGATGTGAAGTGAGATTTGAGTGAAAAAATATTTCCTTTAGCATATCATGGAATCTTCTCTCAAGTTTGCATTACACTGTCCTCAAATACACAGTTCTTAAAAGATGGACGGTATTATTTAAAGTTATGTTAGGATCCATTTTAATGTATTTTAATAATCTTGTTTTAGTCAGTCCATGCCACTCTTTCCCTGTACAACTAACTTTTATTTGAACCTCAGCCTTAACAGAGTCAGTATTTGGCAGGTTTCTATAATCGGAGTCTGTTAAGGAAAGAGAAATATATTTCTGACTACCTCATTTATCTTTGATATGGTCATAATCATCCACAAGTTTTAAGAACTAGGAAAATTGATATCTGGAGATGAAACATTAAGTTCAGTTCCTAATACGGAACTCCTGAAGCATAATCTTTGTCATTCTGTTGAGCTTCAACTTTTCATAGTAATTGTCTAAAATCACCTAATTTTTTAGAAAGTTAACATAGCTGAGTAAGTTTAAGGTATTCTGTATATAGAAATGAACCTGTTTTATTACATGTTTGGGAGCTAACCTATACTGTGGAATAACACTCCCATGTTTCTAGGTAGGAGTTACTTTAATGACCAATATTTTGCCATTGCAACTTTCTTGCAACTTGCCCTTTAGCTCATGTACCTTGCCTTCAGATTCAAGATCAGATTGTTACCACTTGGAAGGATTTTACTACATTATGAAGGAAAAGTAAGTCTTATTCAGATGCTTGCTTATCTCCATTAATCTGATCTTCATCATCCTGTAAGGATGCAACCAGTGATATTCTCCTACTGTAGAAAAGTGATTTCTAAAAGCTGGAAAAGATTTTAAGATGCTTTTAATTGCAGAGTATAGAGATAACTATGTTCTAGAGAAAGTCCTCAAAACTTCCACATCTTCAAGCTTGACAAAATCTTTCCTATGATTCCAAAATTTTTGTCAGACAGATTTTGAAAATGTAGGTTTCATAACCTTAACAATCAAACGACACTTATCTATATAGCACACTTCACTGTTTGATGCAGTATATGAGTTGGAAAGTTATGTATAAGCAGCTTTTCACTTGCACTATCCATTAGATTGTAGACAGGAAGGTAGCTTCCAAAATTAACATTAGCTTTGTCAGCATTGTCAGAGGACACGCTGCCAGAAGTTCAAAACAACAGTATGTAGTACAATTTTTTTATGTGGTTTCATTGCTGTCTTGAAAATAATCAAATAGATGATGAATTGTCATCCTTTCAACTCTGTAGTAAGAACAACTAGCAAAGCATTTTGATATTTTCTTACTTGGAGACATCAATGCCTGCAGAAAAATATGCCCATACAACAGAATATTAAATTGTTTTCCCAGTTTAAAAGAAGCTAATGTGCTATTAATATATGAAGGTACTGTTGTACTGTGATCTAACACTACAGTATGAAAAACAAAGCCTTGAACTTATGGTGACATGATGATTTGTACTGATTTGCAGTTCAGTGCAGTCTTGGAACAACACAAATACCCCAACCTTGGAGCCTGAGAGTCTTTATGAAAGGGCACCGCAGCCCAGGTCACAGATAATAATACAGCTGCTCGTCAGCCACATCCATGCGGATCCTCCATGTCCTCGGCAAAGAGGGATTTAGCCGTCTTCCTAACATCACCCATTCTGAATCTATAGCAACCCTCCTCTAATATGCAAAGCTATTTTTAGCATCAGGGCAGCCTTGAAAACAGCAGGTAAAGCATGAAAAGCATGAATAAGTGGTTGTGGTACTCGCCTGTGCATAGAAGCTATATATAGCTCTTGAGAGAGAGATCTTAATGTATATAAAGTGTATATGAAGGGAGATCTGCCTCCCTGAGGGGAGGCAAAGGTGTCAGAAACATGGCATAGAGCATTATTACTACTTCTGACCTGAGCAGTTATCTAAAAAGTCATTATTTCAGATTGTTCTGATTAGGAAAATAAATTGTTAATAGAATCAGATATCTTTGATTCAGTCTTTATTTTCAAAGAATGTATAGCATTCATTTGCCTGAGTGAAGAGCAAACTGAACAGCTCCAAGGTCTTTTCAGCCAATACCTGCTCCAGGAAGTTCTCTAGGGACGTTTCTCAGGTCCCCCTTTCCAATGCCGGGGGTCCAAGATACCAGTTTCTGTGATGCCTCTACTGCTCTCTGAGTTCCCACTCCTGGTTTTGGTGGGGTTTTTTTGTCCTTCTCTTTTTCTCTTATATATTAATCCATTTGCTTCAAAAAATGCTTAGGAAGAAAAGCCACATGTGCCTTTGTTTAATCAGTAGTGTGTGCCATTTATTTAGCTGGGGAGCAATATTGCTTCATGAAGGAGCTTATTACTTCTTACTGATGTATTATATTGAGGCTGGGAATTAGGCCCTCCAGTTTTAATGACTCTGCCTAAATCACAAGGGCAGCAACAGTGGAAACTTGCAGATGCCTAAAAGCAATTGGTGTCTAAAAGAAAGTCAGCTGTATGGAATTTGGATTGTTGTCTTAAGAGAAGGGATATATAGGAAGCATTGTAAGGTCAAAATGTGAATGTTATCATATTCAAGGTAGGGAAAATTCTTTAGCTTCTGAGCAGTCATAACTAAAACATGTATCTCTCTGTTGCTATGAAAATTACATTTAAAACTACAGCCAGTTCTTAGATAACGATGTTGTGTTGGTTTTGCTCTCCTACTGCAGAGGGAGAGAGCCAGCAGCCAAAAGAGCAAATCTTTCCTAAAGCTGTACTGAGTCAATAGCATGTTGGCATATGAGCAAACAGATGTGATGGACTGCTTCAGCCCTCCAAAGTCTCCTCTGCAGGGGGATGTGGTTTGTAAGGAAAAGGGACTGGGGAGTTCAGCTTGGTGTAGTATCTTATTTGATGGAGAATGTGTGCTGGGCTTGTGCAGTGGCGGTGTGCCCACCATAGGGTGGGGTGTTAGGCAGATCTACTATTTGCTTGAGGTAAAAGGGATTAACTGTTACCGAAATAAGGTATTTTTCCAAATATTCATGAATTGTTAAGAACAATAAAAACATCAGTAAAATACACTTGTGGAGCTATCACCAATGACCCCTTAAAATATTTCAGCACTGATACAAATCCCTGCTTTGTAAAGCATTTTGATTAGCAATGATGAGACAATAATACATGTTTGATGAGGCATGTCCTTCTCATTGTGCAATTCATTATGTCAGTAGCACGCCAGCAAGGCTTTTACTTGAACTATTTCAGTGACGTCAGTGGTGCTAAGTTTTCTTTCATTGTGAATTATTCAGGATGTAGAAACCTTCTGTTTTTAATGAGTTAAGATTCTCTCCTCAAAAGCCTGTTATCTCTGCCATGTAACAAATAAATTTCCTATGTACATTGAAATAAATAACATTTAGTTACTTTTTTTTCTGTCTGCAAAATGAAAAGGAAAATTAAATACAAGTTTATAAAGATTAGAATAATTCCGCAGGGAACCAGTGCCATGAAAAAAGTACAGAAGGGCAATGTAAGATAGCACAGGTCAAGGAAAGGATTTTATAACATGCCGTCTGTTTTTAATTAGCATCTTGGCAAACTGGAAGAGCTCAAACATTTTTCCATGAAGAAATGTATTATAGACTTTTCTAGCTGCCAATTAAATGGCATTTAGCTACAGTGACAGTGGTATGTTGTTTTGGGTCTGTAGAAAGCACTTGCTCATGATAGAAAATCTGGGACATTCTGTTTCGGATACAGGCTTCTTACTGGACTGGATTTTCTATCCCTCTGTATTCTTACTGTAGGCATGAAGGATACCTCCTATGAACAACTACTAAATGAATAAATAGTGCAAGGGGCTGGCACAGTGGAGATCATAATTATCAAGTGTCAGTTTGTATACACCTGTTGAGGGTCTGTCCTCCAGTTAGGTGGTAACTTCTAAACAATGCTAGCTAAATACTAGGGCATTTTATGAGGTTCATATTTTGTCCTGTTTGGTCCAGACTGAGGTATTTTGTCACCAGTTCTGCCCTATGGTTCATTTAAATGTTTGTGAGCATTTGTAATATGAAACCACTCCTCAAATGTGTGGCTCCCTGTCCATTTTCTCTAACAGCGAAACCAATGCTCCCTGCCTGCTCGTGTCCTCAGCTGCTTGTTCTGGCTTTAGCAATTCTTGTTTTGTTTTGGAAGGATTTGGGCTTTTTCAGGGTTTTATTTGGTTTTTGTTCTTTTACCAGATCATTTATTTAATCCACTTTAGAGAATAGCATTAGAGCCAGAAATACCAGTAGCAAGCTGTGGAAGAGGGCAGAACCAAGAACCCATGGAAGAGTGGCGAAGAGAGAAACCATCCCATTAAGGAAAGCGTTGCACAGAACTACGTTCTCAGTATCACCGCGTCAACTTCTTCAGAAGTCATGAGACCATTTCCAATTACAAATTAAGCATAGATTCTCTCAGTAGTATCATGCTTTTAATGTCTGATCGGGCTATGTAGGGAAAACAAAAGGCAAAAAAGTAACTTGCATATTTGACCACAACTTTTCCTCCCTGAGAGGTTCCTATAGAGGGCACTTGAATCTTGCGGTAGGATGCATGCTAGGTGGCGAGTCTGATGTCAGTGGAGGGGCATGTTTGGCTGAAAAGCGTCCCCATTTCCAACCTTGCACATGTGAGATGTTGATCTTCCCAGAGTATAAATTAACTACAGGCAAATTTTCTTGAAAGTTTTCTTGAAAGATTGAGAAAGTGCAGATTTCTGCAGCAAGTGAAAACCTGGTGTTGTTTTTTATTGTTTCCTTTCTTAATACTTCCCTCTATATTAGGTGTGGTCTCAGTTCCTGCTGTGAACCATGAAGTAGCACAGCTTCAGGTATCTTTGAATTGGGCTTTTGTTCGCTCTTGAGCTTGTATGTTTGCTCTTTTCATTTCCCTTCCAACTCTAAATATCCATTGTCACCATTTTCAAAGCAAAACACAGACAATAAAAACAAAGCCAGAACTATTTGTTTAGGTCTGGAGAAAAGTGGCTAGTATTCAGGAAAGCAGTTAACTTCATACTACTGAGTTGTGTGCTGCAAAGTATACTGCTTTGTAACAGAGCTTATGAGCCTTTGAAAAACCAGAGAAAGCAACTGGTCCCACTCTGCTGGAAAACAGAATACGGGAGCTAGGGAAGAGCTGAGGAATCCCAGCTCTGGGATTTATACAAGCATCCAGTCTCATTTGGAGGAGGAGGAATAGACAAACCCAAAGGAAACTGAGTGACAGTACGTAACAAGGTCGATAGGCTTTGTGGGGTCTTTCTCATAGTGAAGGGCCAATCCAGTAGTTGAGGTTATGTCCATGAAGGACGATTAATGGATTTTTCTGTTTGATAGTTTGTCCTGTTCTTTTTCTCTAACTTACAGAAGGTAAGGCTACCAAGGTGCGGCACTTATTTGCCTGCCTTGGAAGAGAGTCAGACCAGCATGAACGAGCATGCCACAGAACATGTAAACACACTTAACATTAGCAGTATTGTCAAAATCAGCTGCTCAAAGATGATGGATTAAGTCCTTAAAATTTTGTGATACTGGTTTAGAAGTCATGTGATATCAAAACATAGTACATTTTGGATACTTCATATCTAGCTTCTTTGCGTTTATCCCGCTTAGTTACCTAGGAGGTTGGATGAGGTGTCCTCCCTAGGTCCCTCCCAGCCTGAGAGCGCCTTTCAAAAATCACAAGGGGTAGAAATCCTATAGCTTTAAAGTGTCTTTTGAGGTATTTTCTAATATTCTGTACTATTTAAAAACCTGTAATTGAAAATAAAGCATCAAGAATCATAAAGATGTCAGAAGTCCTTGGTTGTAACAAAATAAAACATAAACATAGATTAATTTTTCCTAGCTTGTCTTTGGATAAAATACATTGTGCATCTGTTTTTCTTAAAGAATGACAGTTCAGGTAACAGTACACCTCTCCTGACATACTATTTGTCATTGGTCAAATTCTGGTGTACCTAAGCGAGCAGTCCTAGAGCCACCTGCACGCTCACCAGGATATTCCTAGTGGAGTAGGTGTTCTGCATCACCACGGAATTTTGTCCATGAGAGCTAAGACCTGACTCTTCAGAGATGATCACTTCTAACTCCACGGTGAACTGGGAATGGGCTACTTTATGCAAGGGAAAGGAGACCACCCTCTGAGTTTTTCTTTCCGCTGAAGTTGGCAGCAATTAAGTAGCCATTTCCTCAGCTTTTTGACACAGGGACTGGCCTGGTTGGTCTGCTTTTAATGAAACTCTTGTGGTGTGATCAAGAAGGATATCCGTAATACGGACCTGTATAGACAGGACAGGGCAAAGTCAGAAGAACTTTCCAAATAAAAAGTTCTGGGCAGCCCCGTGATCATTCCCAAGCGAGTCTGTGCTATGAGCTGTTGTAAAGGCATCTCGAGTTTTATTATGCCTAACCTGCAGAAGGCCTCTTCCTGGCAATGGCTCTTGGTGCCAGATCCACCAGGAAGCATAGTCTTTTCAGAACTGTTTAGAATTCACAAGACTTAGTTTTGTTTATTGAAAGTACAGCCTTGGTCTCAGCTGCTTTAAATTTGCCATTTGCTGCAGAATTTGTTAAAAGGGTGGCACTGAGAGAGCGAAAACTCAGACTCATGTTTGTAGGAGTCTTTGATCTCAAAATGCTTCTGCTCCAAACACAGTGGTAACATAGCAATGACAATGTTGTGTTCTTTAGGAGACTCATGAATATTGGGGTGTGAATTGGACTATTGTGCATCCGTGTGGTATATCATGGGCTTAACACCAAGCACAGTAAAGGTCACTGAAGTCTCACCATCACCATCAGTGGATTTTGCATTAGGCCATATATGTGCAGGCAGCTCATCCCAAGCATAGAAAAGGCAACACAATTTTCTAAAAGCAGGATGATATAAAGGATAACTATGACAGTATATGTATCTGCAAAGGGAAATGTAGTAAGCATGAAACCACAGGAAGCTTATTAAAATTTTGTCGTATGTTGGTAATGAAAACCTATTGGGCGAATGCAAATATAGTCAGTGGAGCAGAGTTAATCCCTCAAAAAAGTATTAAATCTTTTTAAAAATGATTTTTGGCTCCATGTTCTGACTATTTGTGTTTGCTTTCCTCAAATGTTTTAGCAGACAGGTTTACTCATAGAATTATTCATGTTTTAACCAGATATTCGAGAATTCTTGCTAAAAATGTGGGTTTAGTAAGTATTAATAATAATAAATCCATATGTTTGCTCTAGAAACCGAGCCACAAAAGTTGTGCCAAGTCTGACCAAAGCACACGAGGAATGGTAGGTGGTGAATACCTCTACTGACAACTAGCGAAAGCATCTTTAATTTTGACTGTCACATACCTGCACCAAGCCGGTTATTAGACGGTTGACTATTATCAAAAATTGTTGTTACCAAACAATTTGGGTGCATTGGAAGAAACAAGCTATTCGATTCTCACCGTTTAGAGTGACTATGTGGGAAGTAGTCAGCCACTAAGGCTGACTTAGCTCTGGTCAAAATTAAAAAGGCGAAATATCAGAGCACATCAGTGAAGTGCAGGAAACGCTAAAGCCTGCCCTGCTTAGGGCGGCGATGGGTGACTCCCCGTCGTGACAAAGAGGGCTCAGACCCTAGGAGGGCACCGGCGGAGCCTGGGGAGGGCGAAGGGGGAAGCCAGGGCGCGCGCCGCCCTCGGGGGCTTCTCCTCGCGCCGCCTCTGGCTAAAACGGAGCGGCACGGGCAGCGCGCCGGCCGGGCACCGGCAGGCGCCGGCCGGGGCCGGGCCGGGCCGGGCCGGGCAGCGGCGCGGCGGGTTGCCGGGATACCGGGCCGCCCGCCCGGCCCCCCGCGGCGCGGGCGAGGGCAGCCCCGGCCGGCCCCCGCAGCCCCGGCCGGGGTGGGGGGTGTCTCGCCGAGGTCCGTGCGCGGCCCCGCTGGCCTGCGGGGTACCGAAACCGGGGCGGCGGCGTGTCCCTGCCCGCACGGGAACATGTCTGCCGGCGAGCACCTCCGCTGCACGGCAAGGTGAAGATTTTTCAGCGAAAACGTTGTCCAATGACGGGGAGCAGACCGAGTAACGCAAGCCACGGCTCCCTCATCCACCCTGCCGGAACCTTGCCGACAGAAAAATAAATAAATTTTGAACCACATTGGGCCTAATCAGTACCTGAAACACCAGCGAGAGCGAGCCAGCGAGGACCTAGAGGCAGGCGCTCAGCTGTGGGCGCAGCAGGCCGTTGCCTGCTCCGTTAGGCAGAAAACAAACGGCCGTGGCATAGGTAGAGGGTGAGCCAAGTGTTGCAATGGCTGGAGAGCAGCTATGCCACTGGAAATCCACACACCAGTTTGTTTTTAAACTACTACATGGCAAGAAATGAGGTGCTGACCTTGGCACAAAAGGACCCTGGAAAATGTGATTTACACCTCTCTTTCGACGGAGCTGGTATAAATATTCATAATATTTGCGATTTTGGAAAAAGTGGTTGTTTTGGCACGTAGTTTGGAATAGAAAACTAACTTCCAGGCCGTTCTCTGCGTGGACAAAACTGGAGTCAGGTTACTGCTCTAGCTGCAGAATGTGCTTTTGTTACCAAAAAACCGCTACACTGCAAAGTTTTCAGGAGGTTCACAATGTGGCTGGAGTATTAACTAAAAAGAAATGCCTAAGTAATTGATGGCGGATTTCAGTGAATGAGCCGAAGGAAATGAAACACGGGGTTTTACCATCAATGGCAAAATATTGCCATGGCAATGGGTAGCTTTGCCAGGAATAAATAAACAAACAACAACAGGCCTCTTCTCTTTCAGAAAAAAGTTAGAGAATTTTCTGTTCTCACCTCACTGAAGTCTGTGCCTTTGGACATCTTGGAGGGGAGAAGATGGTGTACCCTACTTACGCAAGTCCCACAAATCCAGCTCCCTCCTCAGCTGTACAATTAGATCATTTCCAGAGCAAGGAGTAACCTTTATACCCAGGGGAAAGCATTGACACTTGCTTTATAATGATTTCAGTGCTTTGATTACTGTATTTCTGTACCATTTTCCTACAGAAGGTGGTAGGGCTCAGAAATAACGCAGCTCTGTGTCATTCCTAGTTGAAGTCAATCCTGCTTCAGGAGAGACTGCTGACAGGGAAGATTTTCTTAAGAGCAAAAACATGGGCCCGCACTTAAATTAATAAAGAGCTTTAAAACAACACACCGCAGAGGGCGAGGGAGCTGAGAAAGCACGAGCTGCCCTTTCTTCCGCAGGCACAGGTGCCTGGCGGGGAGCGTGCTGGTGCACAGGCACCAGAGTCGTCTCCTGGCAGGGCCTTCAGAGGTGGTCCTCTGCCTCTGAAAGTTTTCTGGACATTTCTGGCCATCCCCTGTCCCTCAGAGGATGCAGTCCCACCACCAGGTGTGAGCTCTGTGAGACTCCTCTCATCCCAGGGAGGCAGACCTCAGCCACCGCCCAGGCAAGGATTCAGCAGCGTCGGGGTCCTGCCTAGTATCTGCCCATACACTGAGTTTCTGACAGTTTTTCAGGCTGTTGTTCCTCTTTGCCATCTTTCACCCATAGCATATGAAATTCCTGCTAGGCACCCATATCTGGGTATGTGCTCAGGCCTTGCTGGCGTTGTTCCCGAGGAAGGCAGACATGGCCCGGTGTTGGTCTTGAGATTTCATGGCTTGTAGGGTGGGAGCAATGGGCCAGAGCCAGGTGGTCATGTGGAATCAAAGGAGGAGCAACCAGAAGTCAGGAGACATCTCCTCTTCAGGAAGTCAAGTGTCTCCTGGTGAGGAGTTGGCACCTACGTGAAGGAGCTAATAGTGAGCGTGACTGTATTAAACTTCTGTACCATCGGGTAGACCCTAGTAGGCTTTGTGATCTGTGTAATGTAAACAGTGCTGCCAGTCTGGTTGGGAAGTGTCAAGACCTATTAAAGTTCGCAAAACTCTTCTAATAGCAATCCTATATTGGAAAAAAAAATCATCCCATAAGGCTTTCTGGCTACTTGGCATTCATTAGTTTTGTCTTACCATTCTTTATGTAATAACACTTAGGTGCTGCTTAAGTTCCCTATAAAATATTTAATGTAGTTTACTGTAAAGTCTTCTGGCTGAGGACTGTATCTTACAGAGTATTCATACTGCACCTAGCACTAATTTCAATTGCAGCCTCCAGGCAGTGTTGTAAAGATTCATTATTACCGTCAAGATCTGTCCCTATCCTGTCACTTTTCAAAGAAGGTCCATTCTTGACTACAGGTTTAACATAGCTGGCCTTTAAAAAACAATTTTCTTTTTTCCATCTAAAATGATCAAACCAGTCTCCCAGCAAAGAAATTTTTTAAGTTGAACTTTTAATTAATGTTGTCCATTTTGAAGGGTGCTTGATCGACTTTATTTAACCAGCTCAGAAAACATGTAACAAATAAGAATGTTTCTTTTTCTAAAAAAAAAAAAAAAAAAAAAAAGGCAGTTGGAGTCTATTTTGCATGAGAAAATATTTTCTTTAGGAATGACAGTTGTAGGCATTCTCTCATACATTGTAATATTTTCCATGTGTGGCAGCTTGTTTTTCAGTGGTACAAATATGTGCAATAAGGGCTAAGGATAAAAATTAATCTAACAGCTTTTGCAGCAATGCTTTTGATGGTTTCACTCGATTTCATTTTCCTGTGGATACTGCTGTTAGTTCTGCTGCTTGCAGTATGTGAAGCATAATTCTCAAAGGTTCACGAGGTTGTAGGGATCCAGTAAGAGATGACTGATTTCTCCCCCCACACACACATACACTCCACCCCACACCCACTCACCCACCCACCAGCAAAACATAATGCTGTACTATTTTTGGTAACAAGGAAAGGGCCTCCCTGTGAAAACAGAAAGCAGTGTATTTCTCAGTTACATCACTTTGCAATCTAATGCTGTGTTGTGCTCAGTGTTTTTGTGGTGATGCAAGTCTTTTTTTTTTTTTTCTTTTTTTTTTTCCCTTCAGCCGGTTGGATTTTCCCCATCTTACAGCACCTCGCAGGTCTCTTCTCTGAGCAGTACGTTGCCTGAGTGAGTGGAAACATACAGATCAGCTGCAGGTTTCTGTCTACAAAAACAGAGTGAAAGAGAACGAAAAGGGTTGGGAAAGCAGAGACAAATATTGACCTGGACTTATAGAAAGACATCCAATGGCTGAATAAAGAACCCCTGTTCATGTTTTGGGATATTCTTTCAACTGGCTGGAACGAGAGCGGATCAAAAGAATGGGAAATGCCAGCAGACCCTTTAGAAGAATTGCTTATTTCTTATGCCTTTTATCTGTGCTTTTGCTGACTGAAGGGAAGAAACCAGTGAAGCCAAAATGTCCTGCCTGGTGTACTTGTACCAAAGATAATGCTTTATGTGAAAATGCCAGATCTATTCCTCGCAGCGTTCCGCCTGATGTTATCTCACTGTAAGGGCTGTAAGCATTTGGTTATTTAATTTATGATTTAAAATTAACTAGGATGTGTGGTGTTTTCAGTGCATACGGAAGGATGCTTGCTGCAGGGAGTACCTCCAGCATTCAGAATCATCAGCTAATGTGTTAAAATTGTGCTGCATCCTTGAATCCTGATTTTTACATCTCTTTCATCTGTCTGTCTGTCTGTGTATGTGCACACATCCCATTTTATACCTTCTTCTATACTACATGAAACCTGTAACATTCATTTTTTGGGTTTGGTTTTTTTTTTCACTTATATAAATAAATTTCTCTGTGATGACCATATCAGTATTATAACCACGGATATATGAGAAGACTACATTAATATAAGGTTGTTTTTTTCTTCTTTCCAGATCCTTTGTGAGATCTGCTTTTACTAAAATCCCAGAAGGGAGTTTTTTGCTCACACCATCTCTGCAGCTTCTGTGAGAAATATTTATATGATACAATTTTTGTTATGAAATGTATATGTATCCATAAATATTTTAGAAAGGGTCTCAGTATTAATTTTCTAAGAAACAGCAAGAGAAGATTCATTAGATGACAAAATACAAGACTTCTTAGCAATTTGAAAGATAGTGCATGTTTAATTTTTTCAAAGTGTATCTACTTAGTATTTTACAAGGCTATCTGTTGTCAGTGCTCCTTTGAATGATTACATGCTGAAGCTTTCAGTGACAGAACGTATGTTATCTTCATTATACTTTAATTAACATTACAGTAGGAACTTGAGCATTGCAACAACTATTGATGTTTCTTTTCTGCAGTCCTGGGGCCTGATCCCAATATAAAGCTGCCCATTTGCAACTGCTGCCGACTGTGAGCTCAGAACCCCTCAGATCAGGCCCTTCATTGCAGTGGGACAGGTCCTGAAGTCCTTTTCCATGTAAAATTGCCATTGACTTCTGTGGAAGTTTAGTCACTTCAGTGGGAGTTTTGCCTTCATAGCGCCTGGATTTGACCCTATTTGTTATTTCATGTTCTTTGAAAAAAACCACAAAAGTAATGAAGATTTTCTTTCAATTAAAAAAATTAAGCGGTTATTTAAAAATGAAATACTGCCATGAGGTATACGCAGGAAGAGAATATTTTGGGATGTTTAAATATTAGATGCATTTCTATATAGGATTTTCACAGGCTCACAGGCTTTCCTAGAAATGTGGGCATACGGTTATATAATTGCGAGCTATACAGAGGTAGAGGGGGTGTAACCTGAACTGTTTATAGTGGATGTGCTGCCGGCCTGACACACACCCAGATTTGTCTCAGAAATCCGGCAAGACGGACTCCCTGATGTGATCAAAATCAAAATCGGACGTCTGTCCCAGACTGACTTTCCGTGCACTCTAGATGTGGTTGGAGGTGTAACATTGATGTATTGGAGCCCTACGGCTGTTAGATTAAACTGCTGGTGCACCGGTAGCTGAAGCCCTGACCCTAGCTGTACTCTGCTACCTCAAGTGGAGCTGATAAGGAGGTGCAGACGTACTGTACAATTTTGGATACAGGGTAAATAGGTAAATGCAGTTACTATGGAAACCTAAATGCTTTTCCATGGTGCTTTATTCCGGAGAAGCTTTTCCCAGGTGGTCACAGATCACGAAAGGGACACATTTCACATAATTCCTGCAATGGGCCTTTCAAAGGAAAGAAAAAAGAAATAGCAGCATTGGTGGAGCTTGTATCTGAAGAGAGTGAGTAGGACATAATCTCTTTTGGGTACGATACACCACCTACACTTAGCGATCCTGCTGCCAGGGAGGCAGAATTGGGTAGGGTGGAGTAGGACAGACACAGTCATCTTATTTTGAGTTATTATAGCGCCCGGCACAGTGGCATCTGGCAATGGCTTATGGTGTTTTGGTAATGGTAATAATTTGCATGGTCTGCCATACACTGAAATGCATGTTCTAAGCTGCTGTTAATAAATGCTGCAACAAAAGCTCTAACCCCAGAAAAGCTGCTGATCTAAGGCAAATGACTCCTTAAACACGGACCATAGGAGCAGGATTGTATCTGTGGGGCCAATACTCCACCTTGTATGTGGGAAAGAAAAATTTCCACCTTTGGCAGAAGGCAGTAAGGGAAATAAGAATATGGAAAACTCAGGTTAATTAAAAATTACAGTAAGTTTTAGCTTTGCATGATTATAGCTGTATCGGTAGGTTTAATTTAGCCAATAGCAAGATTTAGCAGCCTATAAGTATTTCTATGTAATAGTCTCCACCATTACATTTTTAAAGTCCTTGGTATCTCCAGTATGCCAGTCACACATTTCTGAGTGTGGAACATATCTGCCACTATTATTATTTACTACTATTTTTACTGTAGCAGCGGCAATGGCCTCTGGAAAAATCATGGTCTCATGCTAAACGCTACTTGTAAGTCCCAGGCCAGGAGAGCTTTTCTTCTCGAATAGTACGGATGGTATGCTCTGTGCTCTTCATGTGACAACAAAAATAGGAAGAACCTACACAGCTACAGTAAAGTGCCAGCAGGATTGTTCCCTAAATGTAGAGAAAAACTCCCTGCTCTCATCTCCAGCACTCATAACTCTGCTTATCAGCAACGTGCTGAGGGTGCCCTTACAAACTGATGACATTGAAAGTCCATAGAAAGAAGGGGGGTAATCATGGCACCAGGATCTGTACGTGCTAGCAGCGTACAGTTCCTGCTAAGCAATATAGTCCCTAGCTACAATGCAGTATCTTCAGCCTCTGTCCCCAGAAGTAGCTACCCAGTGGGTCACAGATCAAGCAAATGTGGTGTTTGAGGTCAGAGAGTGGGAGAAAAGCCACTTTGTGCATCAAATACGTGTGATACAGCCATTGGGGAGAGGTACGAGATGGGAGGCAAATGAGCTCACCAAGTGCAAGACCTGTGCTACAAGCGTGGCAATCTCTAAAATAGCTATACTGTTTAAAGAGATACCATCCCGTTCTTTAAATTACAAGGAGGGTAGAGTGCGGAAAAGGAAAAATTATCCAGTGAAATCACATCAGAAAAGTAAAATTAGTTGCAGGCAGCAGATTTACTAAATTGGTCTTCTGGTTCAGAGATTTTACAAAAATACTTATTTTCTCTAAGTAAGAGAAGTATTTATTGTTTCTAACAAAAAGGAAGAATTTCCTGCTTATATTTTTCATACATATAAAGGAATATATTTAAAGTGGAAAAAGCACAGTCTGCAACAACCAAGCGAGAAAATAAATTAACTGCAATTCATTCTTAATGCAAACTTCAAAATAAGAGATTAACTCATTAAGTGTATTAATTCATACTTGGAAATCTTGCATTCCTGAATGCTTAAGGATGTCACAGGGTAAATCTATTTATCCATCAGGTCCAACTGAATAAAATATAGATGTGCATCTAGTATTCCACCTGGGGTAAAGTTCATTGTACTTGACAACACTTCACCATATTAAGGGTGTGGCAGTCCAGAGCTGAATTAAAATGGAAAAATGCAAACATGGCTGATAAGTATAAACAAAGCTGGAAAAATCAATGCTAGTCCCTTTTAATGCTTACAAAATTACATAAAATTAAATGTGTTGCTGGTATTTTTACTGCTAGATGGATGAAAAATACATGCACACACTAAGAGCTATCTCCAGCAGGTATAATGTGGTCTTAAAACTAATTCTGATTTGAACACTGACTAAATTAAGAGATTTTCCATTTTTTTCTCAGTAACTTCTCAGTACCCTCAGGTCAAATATGCTCACAAGTTTAACTTGTAAATTCAGGGATTTTCCTGGCTGTCAGTGGTGCAAATTCAACCTGATGTCTAACCAGCTAACCAGCTGGATACTTTTCCTATGTTGTCATCAAAAGTAAGTGTTCTTCAAGACAATTTAGGCCTCTGTAGTACTTGAACATTTCATTGTCGTTCAAGTATGTCTCCAGTGGCACTTGTACAATCCCATTGTTTTACTGGCATGATAAACCCACGTTTGCATCCCACAGAAGTCAATGGAATTTTATCAGATGGCCCCAGTAGGCAAAGCAACGAGTTGTTGGGTCCTTCCCTTTGCACCAGACTATGGTGCAATATATCAGCCTTACAATACTGTAGTGCTTGCACAGACAAAACCATGAAACCAGGCAGTGGAAATTTGGCCTGCCATGGCTTGCTGAACCATTTTCTAAAGATGCTAATAATCTAATGGTCTTTTGTTTTGCATCTCTCTACGCAGGTTGTTTACATCCAACACTTTTGATGTTATTAGTGATGATGCTTTCATGGGCCTTCCTCATCTAGAATATTTGTGAGTGGACAAAAGTATATTTCCTGGCATTATTGAATAGAGTGGGTGGGCTTCCAAGTTCCAGGCATTGCTTTGACCAGAATGACTTTACGACCCGTTACAGGTTCATAGAGAACAACAGCATTAAGTCAATTTCAAGAAATACTTTCAGAGGACTGAAATCTTTAATTCACCTGTAAGTAAAGTGGTTGAATATATTACTTGGTATATTTAATACAGTAACTGAACCACTGTGTTGTTGAATTTCGCATTTTGATATATAGCTGCTCACATTTGTTTAAGCGGTATTAATAGTCATTTAATTAGAATGTTAATCTTTGTGTTTCCACCAAAGACTTCCGAACTGTGGCGTGTGTAGAAGGCCAGGACCAAAACAGTTTCCAAGCAGTACACGTTTGGCAGTAGCTCCCCAACTTTCTCTGCTCAGAGCACTGGGGATTTCCAGCTGAGTGTGTAGGAGCAGGGGGAAAGCGGGATGGGTCGGGAAGCTTGGCACTGATGAGGTGAATCCCATTTTGGGACTTGGAGAGGAGGAAGGTGGGAGCTGTGGTCAGCACCGAGGTGCCGTGGTGGTGAGAGGCTGAGGGGCGGACACACACCTCTTCCCAGGTGCCCCAGTCTGGCGTGGATCCTGGAGAATATTACAGCCGTTCCTGGGACAGGCCACCACTGTCTGTACCCATGTCCACTTCAGCCACTGACCGTATCCAGCAGAATTTGACCAAATCAAATTTGAAAATTCCCACCCAGAACAATTTTAAATGGAAGAGTTGCAACAAGACACATCTATTATGACTTACTGATCCACTTCCACTTAACTGTACGGCATAGCAGCCTTTAGACTCCACAGGATTGGCTTCAAAGCCCTGCACTGCACCCTGTCCTCTCCTGGACACCAGCAAGAGCATCCCACGGTCGGGATCTGTCACGCGCTGACACCAGGGTCTGCTTAACATTCCTCGTGTTGCTGCTCAGCCTTTCGGCTATCCTGAAAACACGGCCAACCCTTGCCCTCCGACATGCTGCAGCCCCCTTGCTGCATTAGCCGAGAAGGGAAATCAGTCAAAGGCCCTCTGGATGCTAATGTGGCTGTTTGTTAGGAGCAAGGGTTCCCGTGCTCACACCAGCCGAGGCATTTCTCACGCTATGCTCAGCAGGTGAAACGCACACTGGCAACAAATACCTGTAACATTTCACTGCAAACACAAGAGTAGCATCCTCACGCTCTGAGCTAGCAAGACAGTTCTTAGACAGGCTTTTGTCTCTTATCTTACATCAAGTTAATCTTTTAGCAAGAATTTTATTTTAGCAAGCAATAAATTTATTGAAAATACAATATATACTGTAAGAAAACATAAAAAATACAAAAATACTGTAAGAAAAGGAGGCTAAAACATCCGGGGTGTGCCCAACATGGGTTTATACCCAGCACCGAGCATTTGCATTCTGAAGCGTATATCTTGGGGTGTGTGTCATAGGCAGGGGAGTGGATTCTGACCTTTTGGCCTTAACACAATAACCTCCAAGAGGGTTTTAAAACAGGGTCATTTAACTTTTTCTTTCATATATTTTGACACAGGAGAGAAAGCAAAGGTTCCATTTTAAACAGTTAATGCATAAATATAATAGCTGAATTGCAATTCACCATATCCTTCACCACATAGTAAATGTACCATAAAACATTTTACTCTTCCCTTTTTGGTTAGAACAGACAAGACTAACAGCTGGCTGAAAGCAAGCCTACTGTGACTACTTGTGTAGATAAAGTTACTTATAGAATGGCTCTAGGTCTGAGGAAGAGGAAGGAGAGAGGAGAGGGAAAAAGGTATATAAACAGGATGTGCACATCCCATAAAAATCCATATTAGGGGTATAGACATAATTACAGTATTGTTAAAAAAGGCAGATAATTGGATAAGGCTGGTAACTGGGACCCTATCTTCAAAATATTTATGCACATGAATAGCTTTATATTCACAAATGGGTCCAGTACATTATTTATCATATTCATTTACTTATTTAGTAGCTGTTGCTGCCAGTGAGCAAATTGCTTTTTTACCACAGAGGAAGGCACAGTTTCTTCTCCACAGAGCATACAGTCCAAGAGTAACATCTTGTCTTGCCTGTTACGCTGGTTTCTGGGGATGCTTCAGCAGTTTCGTAAGAGAAAACATATGCAAAAGATAGAACCACATTTGAGGAGCGACTGCGGTTTGCATGTGGTTGCATGCACATTTTTGGGACATAGATTTGCGCACCATGCTGCTATTGCACATGGAGCGCTATTCATGAAGACAATGAAAAATTTGCGAAAATAACTGCAAATGCAGGTCCATTAACCACAGAATGTGACTAGTTTAATCTGCTTGCAGAACCACTCCCCACCCTCTGGGGAAAATTGCGCATACATGTTAAGAAAAATCATTTGGCACCCTGAGGCATTTCTCATTTAAGAAACAAGAGAGTACTTGTGTACATAAAATATATTAAAAAGAATCATAGTAAATAAGCATACAAATGAATTCCACTAAATTAGAGAAGATGAACTTTGTTCTATTTATTCTGTTCACTTCCTTTTCACAACATAACTTTTGCAATGCAGTAAGCTATCCAAAGGTTTGTATTTTTATAATGCAATTACCTTTGATAATTAGAGTGTGTCCTTATTGTCAAACAGAGCCATCTAGTATTTACTGTTATGCAGCACAATTTATTTTCTGCTCAGAGTAGATTTAAGAACAGAAAAATTAAGGAAAAATAGCATTTTTTTTACTAATTTACTAACTTAATGTCAAAATCTTACACTTAGGATTGGACAATAATTTCTATGCACAATATATAATTTTGATTGCATTTCTTTCAGAACTGCAACCATAAGTTTAATTGTATTTTTGATTCAACCTTTACTCTCTTATTATAAACAAATACCACATACAGGACCATCTAGGAAAGCCAGTGTTTTCTAATATATAGGTATGCTTTTTAACAGTGGAATAAAAAATGCATAATTTTCATCCAAAAATTGGCAATTGCGTAAAGCTTGTGTAAATTTTTCTGTCAGTCATACTCTCATGGCAGTGGTGAACCACTCCTACTCCCAAGTACATCATCCCTTTCAGTTTGCTATATAATAATATATAAAGAATATATACGGTATTAAACCTGCCTCAGCTTGCAAGTCTGCTTAACTTTCTCCATACGACTTACCTGACTTCTAAAGAACCGCTCTTGAGCATAAAATTAAGCATAAGTGAAGCACATGATACATACACCAAACAGTATTACAATCAGATGTACTTTGAAAGCGGAGAAGTCAGAATGGACTAATGGCATCATCCCGTATTTACTATTCCTGATAAGGCAAACACTTACTTTTAAATGAGGCAGCAGACCTAGTGTGTCTCGGTTTGTTCTTGAATTCAAGTATGCACCTAAGTGGCTTTGCTTGGCTACAGAAATTGTAGTTAATAACTAAATTTTATGTTTACAAGCGAAAACAGAAGCGGTTCTAAGTCTTACCAGCTACAGATTCTAACTGGGATCTTAAACTAGAATGATTTCTTTCCCTTTTCATTTCTTCTCATAAGTAATAAATAATTTTCTTAATCAAGAGAGGCATAGGCTATCCCCTACAACATTATTCTTTTCCTTCATGCCCTCAATGACATCTCAGATGAACCCAGACCTTTGGTGGACTCACACAGACGTGTCTGACTGAAATGTAATATATTGCTTGTTCAAAGCCTGCCCACATTTCCTCATCACTTTTACTAGCTAGAATACTCACTGAGTTTAAACAAGTGTTCCCAACATTAAAAATTGGGAATTAACAGCAGTTTTTTGCTGGTCTCATACACACATACTCACACACACAGAGGCACATTCCAGGAAAGAAATTCATGCCAATCAGCAATTTCTTGTCTATTACTGCATATTTCCAAAAACTATGACCTAAACCTAAGTCCAATGGAATGAAACCTAGTATTAAGATTTTCCTTCCAGAAGAGATACAAGAAAGTGGGGAAACTGCAGTAATATGAACACCATGTATTGGTATCTCATAAGGAAAACATCAGTAGATCCAATCATGAGTAATTGTTTTAAAATAATGGTGCTGGCAAAACACCAGAGGTGATTGCACTTTTTACCCTGCTAAGTCAAGTATTGTAGATGCTGCAAGGCTGCTGAAGAGCGAGAAAGCAGGAGGAGGCATGGCATTTTAGTGGAAGAAAAAGTCACAAAATAAATGAGCTATTCTTAAAAGCAATCTTTTAGAACTGAGTGCTGGAGAATACCAGGGTTCTTCACCTTAAGAAACGAAAACACCTTGCATTTTACACCTTGCAAAAATGTGTAATTTCATGAACTAGCACTGATACTGAAGTGTCTTCTTTTACAGGAGTCTCGCAAATAATAATCTCCAATCGCTTCCAAAAGACATATTCAAAGGCTTGGATTCTTTAACAAATGTGTAAGAAAGCAATTAATTAATCTATTAATTATACTAAAAATATAAAAAGGTGATTTTAGAGGACATTCTGAGTAACTATGCAAACCGATAGCCAGTAATGGGATCTTATTACTGGGTAGAGACTACCCAATATGGGTAGGCTTGGGTTTTGTCTACTGTTGTTGATAATTTGCTTTAGTTTTGAATATTCCACCAGTTATGAAGATAAGTAATATAGTTAGTAGTTATATAAGAGACCTGCGTTTTCATTAAGGCTGAGTGAATAAGAAGGAAGTATCCTTAAGGATGCATGAGAGAGCATGGCATGAGGGGAAGGTGGAAGGTACTTAATGGAGTAACATTTCTATGTGCAAATAATTTCTGGTAAGGCTATCTTTTATCACAAAAGCATGTGTCTTAGTAAGTACCATATCCCATACTAAATCTAATTGCAACCAAACCAAAACATGAACTTGTTTAAATATGTAACTTCAATACCAGTAAAAATACAAAATATAGATAAACAGATAAATCCTATAGTTGCTTCACTGAAATATGTCCTGTTTACAACCCACCAAATTCTGGTTCACCTGATTTGGGACGAGCGCAAACATTCTTTGCCTGCTCCCTGTATTAACAAGGTAGGCTGAATTCATAGGGTAGAGCTGCAGAGTAAGATGTGGAGATGGTCAGTATATCTGGTTGCATTACTTGGCATGACTGATCGTGGCCAGGTGGTTACTCAGTCTGGTCCTGGCACTTGCCCGTTCCTGTACATACAATCAGAAATCTGACTGAAGACAGCTGTAAAAGACTTGAACAGAACTCCTTTGCTTGTGTCTCCTAAAGCCCTAAATGAGTATGTCTAAAGGAGATAGCGAATACTGACTGGCTGACCATCAGGTTACATTACAGTTCCAGTTTTGTTATCTAGAATGCTCTTATTGAGAAAGGGTAATTCAAAAGAAACAACCTCCCGAAATATGGGGCCAACAGTTTGGTATGCTTTTCTGTACCTCTAAACTTGGGGAAATCAACAAAAATTTCCTACTGATCATCAAGTTAAGTTCTTCTTGATTACCTTAATATAATTAAATCTGTGTCGGTTCTGGTATGTAGATTTAACTATGGGTCAGGACAAATTAAGCCAGAAAGGCATCAACTGAGAATAAGCAAGAGGGCACATATTTAACAAGAGCTCAGTTTGTTGTTGTCCTGGAAAGAGGAATACATCAGCTGACTACTTATTTTCAATGCATGATTTATTTGTTGTAGAGATCTTAGAGGCAATGCATTTAATTGTGACTGCAAACTGAAGTGGTTAGTGGAATGGCTGGGCAGCACAAATGCAACAGTTGAAGACATCTACTGTGAAAGCCCACCAGAATATAAGAAGCGCAAAATCAATAGCCTCTCTCCGAAAGAATTTGATTGCATTATTACAGGTAATGTGCTTCAAATTATTTAATCTTGTTAAAGTCAAAGCTATATATTTTTTTATTCTAGGGTCCATTTTTGCAGGAAGTCTGCATACTGGATGGAACTTCCACTAAAATCAGTATGAATTCTGTGCAGGTGTAAGTCTGACGTGCAGATCACTTGGGAGTGGGGTCTTATATTGCAGCTTCTACTCAGACTTTAATATGCTATATAAGGATTTGGAGAACTGGGACATAAAACAGCACCTCTTTTAATTGAGAAAGACTGAAAAACAAGTTGCAGTGCTCCTTTATCAACAGGAACATTGGACTAGTGATGAAATACTGTAATTTGTAGTAAATTGGTTAAAAACATCTGTTAAGCAGATGTTTTTTCAGTACAGTATGGAAAGTATCTCTGTAATTATTGTATGTTGTGTGCACTTTTGCAGAATTTGAAGTTTATCAGTCCCTGCCATACCAATCTCTATCAGTAGATACTTTCTCATACATGAATGATGAACACGTGGTTATTGCTCAGCCTTTTAGTGGAAAATGCATCTTTCTTGAATGGGACCATGTAGAAGTGATGTTCAGGAATTACGACAACATTACAGGTATGAACACTGCTCAACAAATAACATTATGACAGCTGATCCAAAAAGTGGTGCTAACCCTGTCTTTTACTTTTCTTTTTATAGGTACTTCAACTGTTGTGTGTAAACCTATAGTTATTGAGAGTCAGCTGTATGTCATTGTCGCACAGCTGTTTGGAGGCTCCCACATATATAAAAGAGATATTTTTGCTAATAAGTTTATAAAAATTCAAGATATTGAAATCCTTAAAATCCGAAAACCCAATGACATTGAAACTTTCAGGATTGCTGAAGACTGGTATTTTGTTGTTGCAGACAGTTCAAAGGCTGGTTTCACCACAGTTTACAAATGGAATGGGAATGGATTTTATTCCCATCAGTCTCTGCACGCCTGGTACAGAGATACTGATGTGGAGTATCTTGAAATATCTGGCAAACCACATTTAATTCTGTCAAGTAGTTCCCAAAGACCTGTAATATATCAATGGAACAAAGGAACAAATGAATT
Organism: Harpia harpyja; assembly: GCF_026419915.1. Classification (NCBI taxonomy): domain Eukaryota; kingdom Metazoa; phylum Chordata; class Aves; order Accipitriformes; family Accipitridae; genus Harpia; species Harpia harpyja. The sequence goes on along the minus strand of NC_068949.1, from coordinate 28,085,368 downwards.
TGTTAAGCGTTTTGATATCCAAGATATGGAAGATGCATATGCAGTGAAACATTTCAAAGTGAAAGAGGATGTATACATTTGCTTAACAAGATTTATTGGGGACTCTAAAGTAATGAAATGGGGTGGTTCAGCATTTCTGGATTTACAAAGGATGCCATCCCGAGGGTCAATGGTATTCCAACCGCTTCAGATAAGTAATTATCAATATGCCATTCTTGGAAGTGATTATTCTTTCACTCAAGTCTATTATTGGGATGCTGAAAAGGCAAAATTTGTGAAGTTTCAAGAATTAAACGTACAGGCACCAAGATCTTTCATACATGTCTCCATCGATAAACGAGATTTTCTCTTTGCTTCAAGTTTTAAGGGAACTACATTGATTTATAAACATGTCATAGTTGACTTAAGCGCATGACACTCATAATTCTGAGATTACACCAGACTTTCTACCATAAGTGGACAAAATGAACTAAATGCATGATGACTCTCTTATCTTACTTCCAAATGAATGCCTTTAAAAGTTGAGATTGCTAGAACAAAGTATTACTAGTATCTTCATCTTTAATTGTCAAGTCTAGTGGTGTTGGAAGTTGCATTTTTTAACAAAAAGAAATTAACTGTTCTTTGCATCCACGATATGTAAATATGTGTGCAACTGCATCTGTTGCTATAAAGAATATTAAGATGTACTTTTCCATTTATTTATTCACCTGTTTGAAACAACTGCCAAATAAAATGTTTACATTTTGTGTCTTTCACATTCCAAATATTATTTGCAGGTGATACTTTCTATTTGTGTATATATTATACACATATAAAATAAACCCGAGAAGGCATATTGCCCAGTGCAGTGTTGTACTGCATGGAAGATGCACAATATCGAAGATCAGGTGGGTTTTACATATAACAAGGAGTTCTTGGTAAAAATACAGCATTGAACCCCAATCCTATAAATTATTGCCTGGACATATCCTTGCATTGATGTGAAGCTTTGCTCATTTAAACAGGACTCCACCCAGAAAAAAGCATATAGATCCGGTTATAGATCCGTTATATAGATCCGGTTGTAGGATGGAGGGTTCAGTTACATAGATCCAGTTGTAGGATGGGGCTTTGTACTATGTATAGCTGGAAGTACCTGATTTTCTAAAAATTTACAAAGAAATCAACAGAATAAAAGACAATGTAAAGGTCTGTCTTTCTCCACCTCATGCTGAAGCAGCACAAAACAAATCTCTGGTATAACTCTGGGGTTGTTACTGTGCTGAAAGCTAGAAGTACAGCTTATTTTTCAGCTAGCGTCATTTCTGTATCTGAACTGTCACACATCACTTGCATGAATGCTGTGTGTCCCTGTCAAGTCTTTCCACTGTAATTGCAATTATTTAATCTTCAATGAATTTATTCATTATTCTGAATGAAGCTAATGAATGTGAAGTCATTTTTTTCCACTATCCTGCAATGAAGTTTAGTAACAGATACTTCTGAAATTAGGGAACTTTGAATGCGGCAGGACAAGTTCAGTTCGTGTAACATATGCAACTCCAGGAAAGCTACCTATATCTGTTAAATTATGCCAAGTCTGGATTTGGCATGAAAATCTGTTACAAACTCAAAGTTAAAATAGTCTTTTGTTTATGTACATCTAGTGCATCACTTGTGAGAAACCTATACTGCTGCTGAAGATACTTTGGTGCAGCTCAGGAAGAGAGCTCAAGTTGATTTTAGACACCTTTGCACTTCACTTGAACTTATCAAGCCTTGTGCTCCAGTGCCATCTTTAAAATATACACATGAATATTGTGTATGTTTATACACATTTCTAACATTCACAGACGTTGATTGGCAAATAAGACTTATCATACTAAGCTAATCACACAAGCTGATTCTGCAAGCTGGCTGGTCCATGTACTCACAGAGACCCCCAAAATGGCAGAGCATTATGGTGCTGCTAAGAGCACCTGCAGCAGAAAAATAATCATTAAGAAAAAAAGACATATAATGTATATTTTAAGAAGCCAGTCCTAAACAGTATGCTTCTGTAATAACGAATAGAGTTTTTTTGTATTAAATGTTATTTGAAAAGAAAAAAATCCCATGTGAACAATGCTACTCTAATAAGTTAATTTTTCTGATGCCTTTTTATCCATAGCTGCCTATACTCTGGTCAGTATTCGGCTTAATAACTACCTATTCCATAAGTATTTACAGTGTGACTAGAAAGATTTTAAACTATGTTTCACAGCTGAAACCTCCAAATTTGTTCTTAATAAATACATTTCCAAAAATCCTCTTGATAATTCGTCACTTGCCTGACAGATTTCCTTTATACATTTTTGGCTTTTGTATAATTTCAAACCCCAGATGAACCCAAATAATCTCTTTTATTATTTCTCAATGTTGGCTTCACATCTGTGATTGCCAGGTCAGTTTGTCCATCTCTTCTTCAATCCACCTTGCATGGCAAAGGAATGAAATGGAAAGTCATGAGCCAATCTCCAATCTACCAGCAAATCATAAAGTGTTTTCTACTTCATCTTGTCTTTTGTTTCAGTCTTTTAATTAAGGTCCTATTGAATTGTGCACTGATTTTGATCTGATTTCTCCCATTATACTTGCCTACGTGCACTCTCTATCAAATTATATAGATAATGGCTATGTATCCTTCTCATTATGGACATACTATGGACATCTGGCTGAGTTTAACTGGAGTTGGATAACCTTGCTAATCTGCTACCAACATTTATTTACAAACACTATACCCCAACACATTCCCTCACAATTGTGCCTTGAGAAGGTTATGTTTCATGGAATTATATTTCAGAGCCAGCCAGCTACATGCCCTATGCTATAGCAGTGCTATGATTATTTTCCTGAGTTAATTTATTCTGAAATAATATGAGGGACTTATGGGAATTCACTGTTACTCCTGGGTTTAAAGGAAGAGTTTAAAAGCCTGCAAGGGAGTGAGTCACTAGAATTTTACATTCACAATACTTTTAAAACGAGCCACAGTACAGCGGAGGGTGGTAAGGGATTAATCTGCTGGGTTAATCTGCTGAAGTACCCAACTGTGTTATCAGTTTGGTTATTCCTTCAGGAAATTTTACTTGTAGTCAAGCATCAATGATTTGGGAAGTTCTTAATGCCTATGTCATTTCTGGAAGGTCAACTAATCACTATAAAATGCTGAATCTAAATCTGTACTCTTTTGAAAATCCCTTTCTCAAGTCAATTTATATCAGGTGGAGGTTCACAGGGACTACAGCCAGTTTCTTATTGTGCAAGTATAGCATTTCATTGCACCACATAAGGAATGGTGTTATTTTTAGAACAGAACTCATAATCCTTAACATAGAAGAGCGTAAGGGCTCATTAGGTGGCTCCCTATGCTGTTCCTAATTTCAGAGACTGGACATTTTAACAGCTCCTCTGAGCATAAGGATATATTCTGTCCGGGTTCTCTGCTCAGTATTCCTTCTAGTATCAGTGGAAGTCCCAGACAAAAACTAAAATAGAACCTTTTCTCATATATACATTGATACTTTTTAAAAATGTTTTTTAAAAAAATCCCTTTCTTTCAGCAAAGTCTATGTTATTTGCGGCTGACTGGTTGTCTTCTGTGGTTGTAATGGATTTTCTAAACTCCCTAATCGTTTTGTTTATGACTGACAGAGTATGTAAAGTACTAAAAGTATTATAGAAGATAGTATTGAAGGTTATTAATGGATACTGCTGATCCTTGATGCTGCTTAGTCGTGTTAATGTCTAAGACAGAAAAAACTGTTAATTGAATTGTATTGTATTCCTACAACTACTTCATTATATTTTTAATGGAGCACAAATATAAAAGAATATACACTTCTCTACTCTGGAAGGGAGATATAAAATACATTCAGAATACCTGATATTACACCATGTGTAGCTTTTTTTTCCTTGTCTGTTGTAATGTCTAGAACTTGCAGGGTTTTTGTTTCTACTTATTTTCCATTGAAAAAATATTCCAAAATGTACTCTTCCTACTAAGAAGAAAATTCAGTAAGGAAAAATCTCATTCTGTAAAGTAACTAAACAAACAGAAATAGGGACAAATTGTATTATGGGTTTGGAGTTGCATTTTAATTATAACTTCTCTTAATTATATATATATTTTTTTAAACTTTATTTGAACGGGTGATAACAGCCATTCAAAGTACACTTGAGGATGGGAAACAATTATTAGCATAGTTAATAATGTGTGATATGCTTTGATATGTTCTAGTGGGAAGCTAAATGTCTAACAGCTGTATTCATGTATATGCGCATTACAATATATTGTGTTAGTATTCAATGGAAAATAAAGAATATTTAAACCATAGAAGTAACAAACAGTCCTCAGACTGTTGATGAACACTACTGATAATAGCACCAAGAGAAAACAGAGAAGTCAGCACGCCCAAAATGTTACAACTAGGGGCAGAACATAAGCCCACAGCAAGTCTCAAGCGTCTGGGAGTCTTCCCTTTCAAGGAAATATTTTCCTTACCATGAAACACATAATGTGTTCCTCCCCAGCAGGGACCCCTGAAAATCCAGATGATCACCCAGGTCTTGCAAAATATAGCAAGCGGCTTACAAACTTAATGCGCTACAGCCATGATCTCAATTTGTGGCAATTTTTCCTTTTGACATCCCTCTATTACATCAGTCTCAACAGTGGTGAAACAAATGGAGCGGTACGCAGGCTACCGCCTACCGAAAGGGCCAGGGCCCTGCCAGGGTGGGACACAAGTTAAGCCAGGTTCAGCAGATGGAAAATGCAAACCCAAACACTCAAGTCACTCAGCTATTAATGCCTCCCCCACTGCCTACCAGGTTTTCTCTCCTATTTGCAATACGTATTGCAAACACTTGCAGCTACCTGTCATATGCCTGCAAGCCTTCTTCTCTCATACTTGCTGATCTGGACACCTGAGCGTGGTAGTAAAGCTGTGATTTAGACTCCTATTGATTAGAATGGCTAAACATGTTTCTGTGGTCGGGAACTAACTGATAAATGCTGAGGTCTTGGAGAGTTCGATTCCTCAAGACTGAGCTGCAGTACACTGCCTGACTTACTGCTAATGGCAACTTTTCTTCATTACTGATGACTCTGAATTCTAATGGCTGGTGTTACAGGCATGTCTCTGTTTATAGTTCACTTAAACAAAGTGCTCAGAGGCCAACCTAACCCTATTCCCATTCAGGAATTTTTCTGAAATGAACTATAGCTACAAAGACCTCCAGTGTGCTATACAGAAGCGGTGTTGTATTTGTGCTTTGGGACTTCGAATTTCTCCAATTAGTTATGCTAGTGTAATACTTCTGTCTTCAAATTTGTTACAGTAGAAAGCAATTTGCCCCCAAATATGCATATTTATATTCATATAATTGTTTATTTATTCTCCAAATAAACTGAAGTGGATGATGGCAATAATTATGTTACTGTTCCCAATCTCCCATTCATCAAATCAATTTTTGAATTCTTAAAAGTTGTTTTCAACTGAGCCTTACTTTATGCTTCCTACTGAATTATTTCAATTGAAAAAGGACTTTCTGACCCATTCTCACTTCCTGTTTGAAGGCCTGGATAGCGACAGCAGTATGTTAGCAAGTTGTCAACCTGCCCAGATGGTGAATATCCAAGAATGCTGAAAGAGCTTCAGAATAAACAGGCTGATCTGCTAAGAATACACAGTCCTTCATTAAAAACCATTTATGTGCAAAAGAACTGGAAGCAACAAATATCGTGTCTATTTTTATAAAAAGTTCATGGGATAATCAGTGGAGTTTCAGATCAGTAAGATCCGCATTTATATCTGGTCGAAATCTGAAATGATAGTCGAAAATGGAAGTGTAAAATTTCAGGAGAAAGTAGGTAACTAAACAAGCAGGACAGGCTGACTAGTGAAGTTCAGGGTCCAGAAATGCAAAATATTATACATAGGAAAGAAATGCTTGCAAGGTTTAAAATTAGTGGTAAAGAAAGGCAACTTACTGTTGTGAAAAACTCAGCACGACACTAATCTCAATATACAGCTACAGGAATAAAAAAATAAGGTTACAACATGTGGAGGGTAGTAGGGAGAATACAACACTACAGGTTATGACAAATCAATGCTATTGCCTTATCTGAAATACTGCATGCAGTTCTAATGTAGCCATCTCAGAAACCACACTGCTGAATGATTAAAGACTCAGGGAAATGTTGAAAAACTCATTGAAGGTGTGGAACAAGATGACACTTGACTTTAGCAAACACCAAGCCATAAACGAAAATACTCCCCCCCCCCCCCCCCCCCAAATTAAACTGTGGCATTCATTGCAACAGGCAGTTGTTGAGAACAAGAACATGGTATTCAGAAAAGTAAAACGTGGACAAATTACATAAAAAATGTATTTCTCTTTTTTTAGTACTTAAAATAATTTCTAACCATTAGGGAAGAGGAGGTTCTTTGGACTTCTGTCAGAAGCATCTGGCTGTAGCCATTTTGGACAAGAGGACAGCCAAGCAGCTGGATAATGAATGTGCTCCAGTGTGGCATTTCCTATTTTCAGTCCTGGAGACACACTGCTCAGAAATTAGCTCAACTTTGTTGCTGAGATTCACAAAATAAAATATATAAGATGTACATATGAGTTAGCTGTTCAGAAGCATTTACAATACTGAGAACATGAACACTGAAAAAATCTGGAAGATACAGGCAACATATATTTTGAGGATGTCAACAATAAGAAAATTTTGGCAAACTATTTGCAAGTGCTTGAAAATGTAACTGCACAACTTTGGCTGGCTTCAGCTATGTAAGTCCTGACAGACATAGACTCCCCTGGGAAGAAAACTCAGTCTTTTTATAAGCTTATTATTAAGAGTTGAATATTAGAGCTGTAGAAATACTAGTTGCAAAGTACCTTATCATTAACCAGGTAATGGTATTGTCCTGTGAGGGAGTAATTTCTAAAACACAAGAACACACTGCTAGTTTTGGAAAAAAAGCCAAAGAAAGAAAGAAAGAAAGAAACAACCCCAGATTTCACAATTTCCAAATAACTGTGAAATTTGAAAACTCTGTCCTGCTCCCTTTTGTCCTCCATGTACAATAACATAATGATGCTGCCCATTCAGGAAAAACACCAGTAAATATGTTGCTCCAGAGTGCAAACCAAAGGAAGAAAAAGGACAAAGCTGGAACAGAAACAATAGTTTGTGGTCAGGAAATCTCTTTAGTTTTGGAAAGTTTAATTGCACCTGTGAATGTCTAAATCTTCTGATATATAGAACATTACTGAAAAGAGAACATCCTCTAAATGTTTACTTTTGAAGGCATTAGCTACCTGGATTATAAACTGCAAACATCAATAAAAATCCACTGCTTTCAAATAATCCATATGTGCTGGCATTAGTTCAGTCTTAAACCCTATCTCTAATTTCTCCTTAGCCCTATTTAACATAACAATAACTCCTTCAAACTAAACTCACTTCAAGGCTGAGACCAAGAAAAAGTATCTGGTACAGCAGCCGCTAGGAAAGCTCTGCCTTTCTATGCAGGGTTCTGGAGTACATCAAACTGCAACAGCAGTTGATAATCATATTTTATTAGTTTGAACCGAATAGGAAATGAATGCTTGTTCCAGAAGTACAACTCATTTCAGAATTTCTGTAAAGTTATTTTGAGAGCAACAACACTATCAAAGGATCTAAGAATAAGAAAAAAGGAAGCTAATTTCAAGTGCTTCTCAAAAAATCCTACTACTGGGGTGGTTGTGACTGTTGTCTAAAAGTATGCATAAATGTAACTGGGTAAAACTGCATAAATGTAACTAGGTAAAACTGCAAAATAATCAGTTAATTCAATGAAATGATCTGTAAAGTGTACCTGGCAAGACTATTACAAATAAACTATGCTACAGTGATATCACTGTATACAACCAGAGCTCTCTTAAGACAGTAAATTGCAAGGTTCTGTTTCCCTGTCTGAGAGTACCTTGTAGCCCTCCTTGTGCCTGCGCAAGGTGCCGGCAGCCCAGAAGCTGCACTTGGAAGAAGGGAACAAGCCCATGTGTGCCGCAACAGTGGCAATTTCCTTGATGTACAGCCACGGACCGGAGGCACTCCTCCCAGAGACAAGGACAACTCAGCAGGGTCTTGAGGACGCCAGCTCTTGCATTTCGGAAATTCCCGGTTTTGCTGGTATTTCAGAGGGAGTAATCAGCTTGCATGTGTCATCAAACCCAAGCTCACTTAGCGTCCACTTGCTGGGGAGTCAGGAACAGATTGCAGAGAGATCAGCACACTCTGCAAAAGCTTGGTCAGCCCATTCCTGAGGGGCTGCCACACTGGCATTGCTAGCAGGATCCGAGCTAGCTGAGGTTACAGGGACATAAAAATAACCTTTCGGAGTTAGACCAGGGTTCATGTGCTCCAACATCCTGCCTACTCGGCCAGAAGCGATGCTTATTAAAAAAAAAAAAAAAAAAAAAGAGTATGAGAAATACAGCATGATGATTTCCCAGGATACCCTCTCAGCCTCCAGCAAGGAAGGAAAAGTAACCATGCTTCCTGCCTTAAGGAAGTATTCTTGTGGACACCAAAATGCCTAGAATTGGTACATTCTGCATGCTTGGCAGCAGCAGGGTTTTCTTCTATAATGAGGAATGCAGTTCTGCATTGCAGCTCTGGGAGGTAATGAAGGAGCACTGACTTCCCTTAAAAAATAATGAAAACTAAAAAGACCCCACCTGTATCTGTGACTCGGGCAAATGGAAAGGGTTTTAAAACCTGTGTTGCAAGGTTTTCCTCCCGTGACACCAAGTTAGGGTTGTATTTCAGATCATTCCCCTTTGAACATACTAGCACAAGCAAACTGAGAGGAGCAGACATTGTGCTAGCATGTCAGAACAAGATGAGAGGTGCACAGGCTGAATCATGTTAGTGTTTTATAGATATCATATGTTTATATAAATACAGAAAATAAATAAGTTTTATATAAACAACATATCATTCATATATATATATAAAAATATATGTATGTATGATAGAGTCCCAATACACTAATACTGATCCATCACCTGTGACAAGGTTACGTACATTGTACGTAATGTTTGTTCTGGGGAAAAGTAGAAGCCAAGGAAGAATAATCTCCTTCAAGTAAGGCATGTAAACGAATGCTTAATAATTACAGGAGCTGCAAGTAAGGAAGTTTCCCCCTTCCTGCCCTGCAGAGCAGCCCCAGGCAGATAGCTTACAGAATAGGAAATGTACTGTGTAAGTGCCAAGAAATGCAGCTGATTGAAATAGTTCCCGCCCCCTCCATGAAGATAAACTATACATTCAGTCATTCTTATTGCTGTAAAAAATCAGTTGACAGTGAAAAAATATAATTGAACATTATCTTCTTTTAACAGCCACAAATGCCATTATAGAACAGAACAAAACAAAACAAGCAAAATGATCAGTGGTAACTGTAAGCAATTTCCACTTTCCTCCACTCGTCTTTTGGAGCTCTAACGCTCCATGGCACTCAAGCCGTACGTCTACTATCTGATTTTTGTGCTGTACTGCCTGCCAGAAAAGAAATCTCTGGAAAATCACCATGAACTTTAAAGTTATATAATTTTTTATTTCTCCTTCTCTTCTCTCCACAGTGCTGACTGCTATGAAGGAAGAAAATACTTCCCCTTGTCTACTACTAATTCTCTACCTAAGTAATTTAGAAAGACCATGTATTTCATGATTACATTACTTCTATTCAAGCATGTTGCAGAATGGTAACAGATACCTGCTGCCTACTCCTCTTTTATCTCTCTATATTTCAGAGAATATCTGCCCTTCCCTCTTCCAAGCCCTTTTGGCTTTGGTAGCTGTGTTGAACAAGCTTATACAGTAATCTCTCCTATACATAAGTGGCAATTTGCACTAAATAACAGGACAAGTTCCTAGGTGATTTCCAAGAACTCCTCCAAGGAAAAGGTGGAAAAAACCAAGTCAAGTTATCAAAATTGCCAAACATGATTCTTTGAAAGATCCAGAAATCGGGATGGATTTGGGAAATAATTTTAAATTAAAAAGATGTTGGGGGCTGAAAATGTCGAAACATTAAATTTAGATATTTCCAAAATAAAACATTTTATTTTGGAAATATCTAAATTTAAGCAGCTACCAGGAGGAGCTGCTTACCAGGAGGAGCACCTACCCAGGGCAATCCATACATAAATGCTAGCATGCCCATTTCTTCTCTTCTACGCATCAAATGCCATCAATGTTTGGGGTTTTTTTCCTGGATTCCTTGTTCATTTTCTCTTATTTTATTTTTGTTCACTGTGCATTTCTGTATGCACTGGATGATATTACTCTTTATGAGTAAAAAGTTATTCAACGGGAACAGAGCTTTAGTTAGTTTTACAGATAATCTGATGATGTGCCGCATTCCTAGCAATAGTACTGACACATCAGATCAGAAAGTACAGTAAGGGAAAGGTAACATGCCAAGGCTGCAAGCTCTTCACTGCCTAAATGGCCCCAATAAAGAACTGAAAAGGGAATTATGACAGTTACTGTGTTACAGCGAATCCATGTTCCTCTAGTATAAAAAAAATAAAATAGTATATGCATTTTCCTGGAAAATTTTTACATACAGTGAGGACTCAGATACCCTCAACCAACCGAATGAAACAATATGTCTGAATAAAACACAACCCACACTTCTTTTGCCAGAAAGGAGATTTTTCCAAATTCAGGCTTTCATGTTGGTTGCTTTGCCAAGTGTCGTGGTTTAACCCCAGCCAGCAACTAAACACCACGCAGCCGCTCACTCACTCCCCCCCACCCAGTGGGATGGGGGAGAAAATCGGGAGAAGAAGCAAAACCCGTGGGTTGAGATAAGAACGGTTTAATAGAACAGAAAAGAAGAAACTAATAATGATAATGATAACACTAATAAAATAACAACAGCAATAATGAAAGGATTGGAATGTACAAATGATGCGCAGTGCAATTGCTCACCACCCGCCGACCGACACCCAGCCAGTCCCCCGAGCGGCGAATCCCTGCCCCCCACTTCCCCGTTTCTGTACTGGATGGGACGTCACATGGTATGGAATACACCGTTGGCCAGTTTGGGTCAGGTGCCCTGGCTGTGTCCTGTGCCAACTTCTTGTGCCCCTCCAGCTTTCTCACTGGCTGGGCATGAGAAGCTGAAAAATCCTTGACATTAGTCTAAACACTACTGAGCAACAACTGAAAACATCAGTGTTATCAACATTCTTCGCTCTGAACTCAAAACATAGCACTGTACCAGCTACTAGGAAGACAGTTAACTCTATCCCAGCTGAAACCAGGACAGTATCCACCCCTTATTCTATACCATTGACGTCATGCACAGTTCCCATACCTTTAGTTACATCCTGATCAATCATCACTTTTCCATCCTTTCGCATCACCCACCAAGTGCACCCAGGCCCTTGAGCAAAAGCAATCCCACGAATGGGTTTACCTTTGCCTGAGGCAGGAGTAACCCAGACTGTCTTCCCTAACATATTTTTTATGTGCACTACAGGGACTTTATCCCCTTCTACAGTATGTAAAAATTCCGACTGGGCAGGGCCACCCCGATTGGCAGATCCTCTGGTGTTGACTAACCAGGTGGCTTTTGCTAAATGTGTATCCCAATGTTTGAAAGTTCCACCCCCCATTGCTCTCAATGTAGTCTTTAACAGTCCATTGTATCGCTCAATTTTCCCAGAGGCTGGTGCATGATAGGGGATATGATACACCCACTCAATGCCATGCTCTTTGGCCCAGGTGTCTATGAGGTTGTTTCGGAAATGAGTCCCGTTGTCTGACTCAATTCGTTCTGGGGTGCCATGTCGCCACAAGACTTGCTTTTCTAGGCCCAGGATAGTGTTCTGGGCGGTGGCATGGGGCACAGAATATGTTTCCAGCCATCCAGTGGTTGCTTCCACCATCGTGAGCACATAGCGCTTGCCTTGGCGAGTTTGTGGGAGTGTGATATAGTCAATCTGCCAGGCTTCTCCATATTTATATTTCAGCCATCGCCCTCCATACCACAGGGGCTTTAACCGCTTGGCTTGCTTAATTGCAGCACATGTTTCACATTCATGGATAACCTGTGCAATAGTGTCCATGGTCAAGTCCACCCCTCGGTCACGAGCCCATCTATATGTTGCATCTCTTCCCTGATGGCCTGAAGCATCATGGGCCCACCGAGCCATAAATAGCTCACCCTTATGTTGCCAGTCCAGGTCCACCTGAGCCACTTCAATCTTGGCAGCCTGATCCACCTGTTGGTTGTTTTGATGTTCTTCAGTGGCCCGACTCTTGGGTATGTGAGCATCTACGTGACGTACTTTTACAACCAGATTCTCTAGCCGGGATGCAATATCTTGCCACAGTGCGGCAGCCCAGATGGGTTTACCTCTGCGCTGCCAGTTGCTCTGCTTCCATTGCTGTAGCCAGCCCCACAGGGCATTTGCCACCATCCATGAGTCAGTATAGAGATAGAGCACTGGCCACTTTTCTCTTTCAGCAATATCTAATGCTAGCTGGATGGCTTTCACCTCTGCAAACTGACTCGATTCACCTTCTCCTTCAGCAGTTTCTGCAACTTGTCGTGTAGGACTCCATACGGCAGCTTTCCACCTCCGATGCTTTCCCACGATGCGACAGGATCCGTCAGTGAACAGGGCATATTGCCTCTCATTTTCTGGCAGTTTATTATACAGCGGGGCCTCTTCAGCACGTGCCACCTCCTCCTCTGGCGACATTCCAAAATCTTTGCCTTCTGGCCAGTCACAATGGGGTGTTTCTGCCATTCATTCCCAGTTAGGCTTACTTCAGCTTCCAATACAGTTAACTCTTGGGATCCCCCTGTCACACCAGAAATAGAAATGGGTTCTGCCCCTTCATAACTTGATGGCATTAAAGTACACTGTGCGCCGGTGTCTACTAGAGCCTTATACTCCTGTGGGTCTAACGTGCCAGGCCATCGAATCCACACAGTCCAATAGACCCGGTTATCCCTTTCCTCCACCTGGCTGGAGGCAGGGCCCCTCTAATTCTGGTCAGAGTATCCAGTATTCACTTCTCGTAAAATTGGCTCAGAAGTCCCTTCAAGAGGATCAGAAATAAGATCAGCCCTTCTACTCTGTTTGGAAACCGGAGCGGCATTTTTCCTGGTAGAATCCCCTTTTGTGGTGTTTTTTCCTCGCAGCTCACGTACCCGTGCATTTAGGACCGAGGTAGGTTTTCCATCCCATTTCCTCATGTCCTCTCCATGATCACATAAGTAAAACCACAGGGCACCTCGCGGTGTGTACCTTCTATATTCTTTCTCTTGGGCAGAGGAGCGCTCACTCCTAATAGCTGAGACATTGGTCCTTACAGGTGGGCAACAGGACATCTCCTCTTTGAATTGCTGGAAATCCTCGGACAGCTTCTCCACAGCCGAAATGCAGGCTTGTAGGGAGGAGGAGAGATTCTCTTCGTATTGACGGAGTTGGCGAGCCACTTCATCCACTGTCGGTGCCTCTTCATCTTTCCAGGTCATTATTGCCAGTGAGTTGGCATAGGACGATGGTGCGCTCCGTACAAACTTCCGCCACATGGGTCGTGTGCATTGGACTTCGTCTGGATCTTTGGGTAATTGTGGGTTGTCCGGATCATGATGAATTGTCTCTAGCACAGCTAATTCCCTCAGATATTGGATACCTTTTTCCATGGTTGTCCACTTGCTTGATTGACATATAACATCTTCCTTAAAGGGGTACCTTTCCTTCACACTTGACAGGAGTCGCCTCCAGAGGCTGATGGCTTGTGTCCCTTTTCCAATTGCCTTGTCAATGCCACCTTCCCTGGCAAGCGATCCCAGCTGCTTGGCTTCCCTACCTTCTAATTCCAAGCTATTAGCCCCATTGTCCCAGCATCGGAGGAGCCAGGTGATAATATGCTCACCTATACGGCGGCCAAAATCTTTTCGCATATCCCGCAGCTCACTCAAGGATAGGGACCGGGTTATTACCTCTGGTTCTGCCTCTTCCTCCTGTTCCCGTGATGACCCTGGTTCGCCTTCATCCTTCGCTAAGCGAACTGATTTTTTTGTATATTTCTTTTTCTGTACGGGGGCAACTGATACTGGTGCAGGTTGGTCCACTGGTTCAGTTGCAGTACCGCTCGCCGGGTCTTGGATAACCGCAGTGTCTGTTGCCAAGGTTTGGGTAGCTGCTGTGCTCGTTGCTGGGGCTGGAGGGACCTCAGTGCCCGTTGCCGAGGTTTGGGTAGCTGCCGTGCTCATTGCCGAGGCTGGAGGGGCTGCAGTGCCTGTCGCTGAGGTTTGGATAGCCACAGTGCTCATCGTTTTGTTGTTAGGTCCAGAGACCTTCTCTTCCCCTTGAGGGTACTGAGTGGTGTCGAACAGGGCTCGATAGGCATGGGCCAGGCCCCAGCACGTTGCAGTAATTTGTATCTCTCTGGAGCTGCCGGGGTGACAGCATACCTTTTCCAAATATTTTACTAGTTCTTCTGGATTCTGCACTTGTTCAGGGGTGAATTTCCAAAACACTGGAGGTGCCCACTTTTCTAGGTACTTGCCCATACTACCCCACACACCCTGCCACTCATAATTATCCAGCCTTGGGGCAGATCTCTGGGTGATTTTCTTAAATAGTTGTTTAACCTTAAATGAGAGCTGAACCACATTCAGAAGCATGCTAATTCCTAGCAGTAGGGCTAGGACCGTGCTGGTCCCAACATCCCAAGAGTATTCAAATTTTTCAAAATTCTCAAACATCATTGTAACTGGACTGAAGGAGAAAGGAGAGGGGAAGAAAGGTATCCCACCCATAGACTGGTTTTCCAAGGAGGAAAGGTAAATGGTATAATTATTAATAGTTTCCCACAGATGGCTTCCACAGTATAAAGGTGACAATGCTGGGTGCAAGTACCGGATTAATCCCACAGCCGACGACTTTATCATACCATAAACCAGTGTTATACAATACATCAAAGCGAAAACCTTAATCCACCTCCCACGGATGATAAGCAGCAGAAGAGGGACTACATACAGCAAGCGAGGTGATACATAACAGAACTTTAAAAACCAGAGCAACAACTCTAAGAACACATAAATCAACATAATGACCAGCAACTATTAGACCGATATAATGAATGCTTATAACAAATTTGTTTTAACAAGCTCTGGTCAGGTTTGTCGTTATCTCAACCCTTCGTGCCCCACGTTGGGCGCCAAAAAAGGACTGTCGTGGTTTAACCCCAGCCAGCAACTAAACACCACGCAGCCGCTCACTCACTCCCCCCCACCCAGTGGGATGGGGGAGAAAATCGGGAGAAGAAGCAAAACCCGTGGGTTGAGATAAGAACGGTTTAATAGAACAGAAAAGAAGAAACTAATAATGATAATGATAACACTAATAAAATAACAACAGCAATAATGAAAGGATTGGAATGTACAAATGATGCGCAGTGCAATTGCTCACCACCCGCCGACCGACACCCAGCCAGTCCCCCGAGCGGCGAATCCCTGCCCCCCACTTCCCCGTTTCTGTACTGGATGGGACGTCACATGGTATGGAATACACCGTTGGCCAGTTTGGGTCAGGTGCCCTGGCTGTGTCCTGTGCCAACTTCTTGTGCCCCTCCAGCTTTCTCACTGGCTGGGCATGAGAAGCTGAAAAATCCTTGACATTAGTCTAAACACTACTGAGCAACAACTGAAAACATCAGTGTTATCAACATTCTTCGCTCTGAACTCAAAACATAGCACTGTACCAGCTACTAGGAAGACAGTTAACTCTATCCCAGCTGAAACCAGGACACCAAGTTTATATTCGAAATATAGATTCTCCTAAAGAAGTAGAAGTAATACCCTTGACAATGTTATGTTTTATCAAGCACTGCTAGTTTGAAACATGTAGGAATTATGTTCATTACCTTCACTGTGTCACAGTATAAACTAAATATGTACACATATATGTGTATGCACCTAAGATACACCTGAGATAGAGGCACATGGGGTCTATATACATATATATATAAATATACAATTACCATTAAAAACTCTGTTCATTGAGATTAACTCAGTTAAGTTTTGCCTTTTTTAGCATGGTATACTTGTTGCATGATAACAACAATATGTAAAACTTCACTGCAGTAAGGCAGCAAGTGCTGCTGTTTCCTCTGAGTACCAGGGCAAATACCCAAATGCCACCAGCCACCATGCTTTACAAAACTTACAGTGGTTTGGCCTGTGGCAAATACATTTATGATCAACAAAACCAGTACTACCGTTCATTTTGTTGCCTACCAGCAAGCTACTAGTGGTTCGCTTAGATGTTTATGTTCCTCAGTGGACACAAAGTGATAGAGAAAGAAAGAGAAAGAATCAGATAGCTTTTTTATTAAGAGTTTAAAATAAAAGATTTTTTTGTCCAAGCTGTATTGGAATAACAGCCTTTTCCACGTGCTTAAAGAGAACCAAAAATGATGTAATATTTTTAATTTAAGGATCACCATCTAGATTTGCATAAATTCTTCAGAAGTTTATGTGAAATACAAGAAAGCAAACACTAAGCCTACAGTGTTCAGTGCACATGGAAAATTATTAATTTATCCTTCCATGAATACTAGCTACAGAGACTTGAGTGCTTAGCAAGCAGTGTAGTTAAGGATCTGAGGATAGAAGCAATGTTGCGTGACCTTTATGTGACCAAAATCAGCTAAGCAGCACACCTTTAATACTGGATTGAAAGCACACGAACAAGTATAGAAGCAGAATTTGAATATTGTCCTGTTTATCCATTATTTTTCAATTCTTCAGAAGTAATAAAAAAAAATCTTTCATTCTGAAAACCACAGAAGTTTTTTGCTACATACACTCCTTACTTCTACCTGAATGTACTTGTCTCAATACTTTCAGTTTCCTGAACAGCAACTGCTAATACTGCAATCTGAAAAACACAATTAAAAAGAGCCCCAGGATCTCTCCATTATATTGACTGTAATTGCAGGATTCCCTGTTATGACAATGTTCTAGCCTATCTCCTACTACTGTAGTACTATTCAGTACAACCACCAACTCAGGAGGAGGAAAACTGTGATACTCTGAACATGCTCTTTGACACAAGATTAAATGTTTGTACAACAGTCGTATATATAGATGTGGAAGCAATTTGTGGTGATGGCAAAACTGAGTATCATTCACCGTCCACCTTAACAGGGAAGCTGAAAAATACGGGTCTCTTCTAGCACATAAGATGGATATAAAAAGCACTAAGACACACACTGGAATTTTGATGGAGCGGCAGCAGCTCATCTGGACCACATCTTCACCGGGCTGCAAGACTACAAGGGCTCATTCATTTTAATTTTTTTTTTTACTGAGAGGGTGATTGAACACTGGAACATGTTGCCCAGGGAGGTGGCACAGTCTCCATCCTTGGAGACATTCAAAACCCCAAGGGACAGAGCCTCGAACTCTAGCTGACCCTGCTTTGGGCAGGGGAGTTTGGACTAGACAACCTTTCAAGGCACCAGATGTGCCCATCAACCTCAGCTGTTCTATGATTCCCAAACAACAGCTCCGGGTTGACCAGAAGTTTGAATGAATGACCGGGACAATGAAACTCCTTGGTGCTGCAATAATCATCTGTTTTATGGCATTCAGGTGCAGAGGTAAATGGTTATTACAATGCACTTAAGAGCTGGATCCATTTCAGAAGCTGATAAAGTAATTCTTATCTATTTTTTTGTTAAACCTTTTCAGAAGGAAAGGAACAAATGCAAGTTTATTATTTATTGTGTTACTTCCTTTGCACTAGCCTATGTTAGTTTTAATGAATTTATTGCTAAGCAACTTAAATCCCAAATGAAGATCTTAAAAGTGGTTTTACAGAATTAGCATTTTTACAGAATAAAAGCCACCAATATGGACTGCTGTTTTGATTTAAATCTGCTACTATTTTTATAGCTTAAGCAGTACGTAACTGTGCTGGCACAGCTATGTTAAGATCAAACTGGGATAGAAGTCACCAGGGTGTTCCACGTGCAGTACCCAGGAACCCAGCCTGCTGTCTTTTCTGCCGGTGCTCTGCAGAGCCCTTAGCGTTGCCCTTAGGTGAGGCGAGGAAGGGCAAGTTCAGTTCCAGGGCTCCCTGGGTTGGTATTATTTAGTTCTCACTAAACCTCCACGAGGCAGCAGTGTTTCAAAAAGCTTATTAGGATGGCTCAGCAGTGGATAAAAGAAATGATTTGATAGTGGATAAAGTTCTTATAATATAGAAAACTCCCACGGTTCTCCACAAAACTCACATAATTGCTTTGTCATTTGTGCCTCTTAGAGTTTCTGAAAAGCCACTCTGAGGAGTCGGAGACAGCACTTGCAGGCAGGGAGATGGAAACCGAACACTAAAGGATCCCTCACCAGGCACACAGACCCAGACCAGTGATTCATTACAGTACTTTACTAAGTACCTGTCAGGTCTGTATCTCAACCTGCGATGAAGCACTGGCTTGTTGCTGGCATTTATTATGACAAAAACAGTCTGCCTAAATTCTGGATGAGGATGAGAATATTCCTCCTTTGAAAAGAGTAACCCAAGAAAACTCTCTGTGGAGAGTGGTGACTACGCAGGAGAAGGTGGCTCCCTCTCTGCGCTTATGATATTATGGAAACCAGATAAATGCCATTCTAGCTGGTGCTGCAGTTTAATTTTCAAGGGTCAAATTGACCAGGTTCACTAAAGCTTTTCTTACGGGCTTTGCACTCAGGAAAGATACTATAGGAGGTCCTTACTGCTCTACTGTTGGTTGCAAGCTAGCAATGTGCTGGAAAAAGGAACAGCTAGTTCTGAGCACCGTATTACACACATGAGGCTTAATCTGTACTTGAAAGGGCTGCATAAAACATTGACCTGTCACATTTATGCAGCTACTTAATTTTCCAATCTAGGGCAGCGTGACTGCAAATTACATTTGCCTACTGGTTAGTTTGGGCAGCTGCAACTGCTTTGTCATTTTGGAAGTACTCTCCTTACTCAGAGAAGACGGTTGTACTTGACTAGTAGAACTTGGAAGCTCTCAAGCTGAGACAAGCCTGGCAGTTTGACCAGGAGCAAACAGAACACTTTGTGTATCTTGGCATAAACAAACACTGCCCTTAGATGTTCCCTTTTGAAGCCAGACATGGGGGGGTGCAGAGGGGGTTGTTGCAGAGTGTCTTTAAAACTCTCTACAGCACAGTATTCGGCATTGTGGCACTTAAAAATTTTACTTTGGGTTTCATAGTGGCAGTATTATAAAATGAATACATAATCTGCATATTTTAACAAAGTATATAAACAAATAGCCAGAAATCGTAAGAACTCACTAAATTTTGTTCTGTGTCCGTACTATGGATTAAATGTTTTGGCTCTGGTTTTCTTCACTGAAGACTCAAGCTAGCCAACTGTTTCTGCTGTTGCTGACTACAGAGATAAGTCACCTAGTGACCGTGAAGACAGGCCTTCTTGTGGGTGCGTGTGCTCTGCAAGCCTTCTTCACGCTGGCTGGCCAGGGGATGTGCCAGGTCTTCCTCCTAGAAACCTGTGGGGTTGCCACCCCGGGACGGCTGGCGAGAGGCAGAATCTCCACTGCTGTCTTCCACCGAAACTTCTCTGGGGAAAGACAGCTCTAACTTTGTGTTGGCGATTCATGGAACAGCAACCTGTAAAAGCTGCCTTGGAGTAGAGAGAAGTCTAAGTTTCCTGGGAAAGCAGCAGGCTGCCAGGTTTATTTGCACCTCCCTCTCTAAATTAAACCAAACTCTGAGGGATAGGAAAGTGCATCAGGCCAAAGTAACTTCTTAATTAAGGGCATCTCTTTGGGAAACTTTGCTGGCCTGATTCTCCCTTTTGTGGGGCATGTAGCTGCCACTGCATCTCCACAGAGGAAAGACTTAGTAAAGCTTTCAATACAGACTTTGTAGAGGACTATGCTGACAGGAGCTTTCATAGAAGTAGTTTATATCTAGTGCAGCAGATATTTACTTATTTTCTTAATTTATAGCAAGAGGAGTTCAGATAATGTATATCTTTAGAAAGAATTAATCCTGATTTCAACACAAACTTTTTAATTGATGTATTTTCTCTCTTTTAATAAGTGATATAACACATCTAATTTTTAGTTAAGAATAATTTGGGAAAGAATTCTGGTCATATTAATCAAATGCTAGCTCCGAGATAATGAAATACTTATGGCCTCTGGTGGGTTAGCATGGGCTATAAAATGTACTAAATCAGAGACAAGGAAAGCTTGAAATAGCTTTTGTGAAATAGCTTGGATTTACCATTTAGTACTCATTTTGTTAAAGCTATACATTACATTTCCCCTTGTTAAGAATCAAGAAATAAACACAGATTAATTTATGCAGCTAAAGGATGAGTGTGAGCTTCTTTGAATAGAAATTCCTCCCTATTTTAATTATTGGTAACAGCTCAACTTGCTCAAAAGGGAAGAACTCTAGCATTTGAAATTTATTCTGGTTCTTTTTCTCTGCACTTTTTGGTGGGTAAGGAAAAGGGGCTACTCTGTATTTCTTTGCACCACCTCCCCTTTCTGATGCCCCTGCCCAAAGACATAGGTGGCATTGTTTTTTTTAAGGAAAACATACTGTGAGAAGGCGGTTAAATGATTTTTGTACCCTACTAACAATCCTGTAAGGCTTTTCATATGCACACAGAGTGACTAAATAGCCCACCAGGTTCCCATCTCCATTTTGACCTCTGTGAATGAGGCTGGTGCAGGGAGCAGCTGCTCCTGACATGGCAATTAAATGTTAATGGGCCCACTGAAGGAAAGCCGAGCTATTTAAATCGGTGCGGAACTCGCACCAGTAGGATTTGAAACCGTGACACTCAGATACGGAGAAGCTGTAATAAAAGCTCTATTGTCTCAGGGCAGATCCTGCCCGTGAGTAGGCTGGTGAGCCGATACTGTGAGGTATCCGTCCTTCGGACGGTAACAGTTACACACTTTTGTTTCAGGCTCTCGGATGACGCAACAACGCCCCTGAAGTAACTTGGCGTCATCGTTTCCCACAGTTCTACTTCCTCGCAAGCGCACCGCCCCACGAAGGTACTCAGCGCCAGCCGCGGCCTGTGCCGCCCCGCACCTCGCGGGCCGCCGAGCACCCCCACCCCACCCCCGGCCACGCCTAACGGCCGCCCGGCGGGGCCAGCTCCGCTCCTCTCTCCGCCGAGATGAGAGCTCCCCCTCCCGAGGCACCGGAGCCTCGCTCCTCCCCGCCGAGCCCCGGTCCCCTCGCCCGGGCCAGGGCTCTCCGCCGCTCGCGCCGCGCCGTGCCCCTCTCGGGGGGCCACTGCGGGGGCTGAGGGACGGCGGGGAGGAACTGGCCGGCCGCTGCCTCCTGGCCCGGCAGGGGCGTGTGGCGCCCGCCAGGCTTTCGGGCAGGTGCCTGCCGTGGGAGGGGGACTGGCAATCCCGCTGCTTCCAGGCGGGGCCCTGACTGCGGGGGGTGGTTAAGCCGCGACCTGGAACAGTCCGTCCCCGCCCGCCGCCGCCGCCGCTCCGCGGGTGCCCGGCGCTGCGGGGCGGGGGAGGGAGCCGGGCGGCGCTGGGCGGCGGCACCGCATGCGCAGGAGGCCAGGTGGCTGCCGGCTGCGAGGAGCCGGTAGCATCGCGGGCAGCCCGGCGTCCGCATGGTGCTGTGTCAGGGCGGCGAGGCCGCCGCTGTTCCGGCCGCGGGCGGGAAGGAGCCGGAGGTGCCGCTGAGCCGGGAGGACGGTGCGGGGCAGCCGTGCCTGTGCCCGGCGCCCGGCATGGAGGCGGCGGGCGCCGAAGAGCGCCGCGTTTGTGGCTGCTGCTCGGGCTTGTCCTGGCCGCGCTGCTGCAAGGCACCTGGTGAGGAGGGGGAGTCTGGCAAGCGGGGCGGGGGGTTGGGGGGGCAGTGCCCTCCTGGCTGGGCTGCCCGCTCTCGGGGTGACATTGCCGGCGGGGCGGAAGAAGAGGAAGAGGCCCCGCGGGCACCGGGGCTCGCCGGAGACGGCGGCGGGGCGCCGAGCGAGCTCGGGCGGCCGCGGAGCGGGGCCCGGCACCTGTGCCGGCCCCGCCGCCGGCTGCCCGCGAGGGGCAGGCTGGAGCCCCGCCGCCTCCGAGCCGTCCCCGGCTGCGGCGGCTCACACCTGCTGCCCGGCGGGGGACACCGGGCTCCCTGCGAGCGCGTTCGGCCTCGCCCTCTTTTCCCCCCGCTCTTTACCGGGCTGGCCGGACCCTGGTGAAGAAATAGGTGAAGCGGCAGGCACGACCTCCTGCGTGGCGCTGGCCCTTGCGCTTGTACGCTGGGCTCGGCTCGGGCCCGGCGCCCGGTGCGCCCCGGCCCCGGGAGCGGGCAGAGCGCTCGGGGCCGCTGCGGCCGCGCACCGCTCACTCCCGTCCCCAGGGGCGGGCTGCTGCTCGGTCGCTTCGACACGTAGGGCTGCGAGAGCTGCGGTAGGGATTATCCCTCGGGAAAAGAGTACTTCCTGTTGCCAAAGTTTTAGAGTAAGGCTTGCCTGGTTTGGGTAAATCGAGGTGCCTTCCAGCAGTGAGAACTTCTGGCACCGTAAATGTGTGGAGAAGGGGCATGAGCACCGTTCAACAAGTCCGTGTGCTTGCAACTATGACTTCCGTGGTAATTCTTACCTCGCTTTAACGTGAGCGTACTCCTCGTTTTGTCTTAATCCGTGCTTCGCTTCTTGGTCACTTTGAATTGTTAAAGCCACAAATTTACAGTGGAATACGCAACATGTTTTCGTAAGTTTAATGTGGCTTGCTTTTAAAACATAAATGTCATAAAATAATTTTTGAAGTTGTTATCTGAAGTACTTCAGCATCTGTAATTTTTAAACAACTTCACTGGAAGTGTGTTTCTCATTAAATATGGACTATAGTTGACCTTCCAGCAGAAAATGGATAAAATGGCAATCTTTGTTAGCTAGTGAGCTGTGGAGAGGCTGGAAGAGATAGCATAACTAAAGTGAAATTCACATTAGTATTGTGAGAAACTAGAGACTAGAGTATTGTTTATTAAGATTTATGCTAAGCCAATATAAAGATAATTGCTTATATAAGCCTAGTCAGATACCGCATAAGGTAGAACTATTTTGCGAAAGATAAGGATTGCTTAAAGAAACCGCAAGACGGGTAGAACTATTTCGCGGAAGATAAGGATTGCGCAAGACGGGAAATAGTTATTGCTTTGCGTGGAAGTGTTTGTTAATAGAGCCTGTAAAACAGTTCTAAGAATTACCACACAGCAAGTTGAAAACCATATATGGAAAAGGTTATCTAAAGGTAACCGAGGAAGACTTCAGCCTTCAGCCTCAACGACCATCAGGAGGCAGAAAAAGACCCCCTAACAACAACCGAGACATGCGCAGATTGCTCCACGAATGCGGAACTGAAGGACTGATAAAAAGAGGGTGTTTCAAATGAGAGGCGCGGCAGTTGGCGGAACATAGACTCCCCTGCCGCCCAGCGCTGTCTTTGCTCATATTCTACTTGCTACAATTAATAAATTTTTATTGGATTATGATCCATTGTGGTCTCAATTTATAACAATTCTTGGTGCCGTGACTCGGATAAGGAACGGTAGACTTTGGTCCTCCGGGGAGGCGCGCCCCGCGACAATTCGCGGCCCTGCGACCAACAGCCTACTTCAACCTTACCGACGAACCTAAATTTTAGAATAGTGAGCAAAGGAAAACCGGTAAAATCCCATAAAATTTCTGTGCACGGGAGTCCGGACGAAGACGCAGGACGCGTAAGTATATTGCGATATTTGGTCGCGGGTTTGCCGTCCGGGCGGGATTGGGTTTTCCTGGACTATAACGAATGAGAGGTTCGATATACTGAACCAAGCGAATGTGGACCCTTTAGTACTGCGGTTCCCACCTCCCGCGAGGGACTGGGCCAGGAATAAGGGGAGTGAGTGAGTGTGCGTGCGGATAGTCCAGAAGATGGGGGCGAAGGGCAGCAAGCCTTCGACTCCCATGGGAAGGGTACCTACTGTACCTAGGAATACCCCTCTGGCATATATCTTAGACAATTGGAGATATTTCCCTGGAACTCTAGGGAAAGATAAACAGAAGATGATAGAATATTGTACTAAGATATGGGGAGGGAAGAAGATTTCTAAAAATGTCTTCTGGCCAGTCTATGGGTCAGAAGAAGATTGGATAAAACAACAATTAAACCTCTGGGTTAATAATAAAAAACCTCTTAACCCAGAGGAGAGTCAATATGCGGAAGTTTGGTTGGAAAGACCAGAAACTAGACTTTATCCATTGAATGAACAAAAAACTAAACAAAAGAAAAAGAAGGAAGAATTGGACGAAATCCTTCTGACTCCCCCTCCTTACGTTCCTCCTCCTGCTCCCACAGCTCCTCCAGAAGTCCCTAAAGCGCCCCCTCCCACATCAGGGTCGGAACAGGGGTCTCCCCCTCCTCCGAGACGTGTGACTAGAAGTCAAACAGGGGCAGCTCAGATGTATCCCCTAAGGGAAATACCCATGGGGGGACCTCAACCTGCGATTGGATACATTTCCATACCCCTAAATTCGGCTGACCTGTGGGATTTTAAAAGAACCGAGATGGGAAACTTAATTGAGGACCCACTCGGAGTGGCAGAAAGATTAGATCAATTTTTGGGACCAAGTCTTTATACTTGGGATGAGATGCAATCTATCCTTGGCCAATTATTTACTACCGAGGAAAGAGATATGATTAGACGAACAGGAATGAGACTGTGGGATACTCAACATGTCTAGGGACCCCAAGCAGATATTAAATGGCCACTTCAAAGACCTAATTGGGATAATCAGGATCCGGTGCATAGAACCCATATGCAGGACCTGAGAACTATAGTAATTCAAGGAATTAGAGAAGCAGTACCCCGTGGCCAGAATATCAATAAGGCATTTAATGAAATGCAAAAGAAAGACGAAAGCCCTACTGAGTGGCTAGAGCGATTAAGAAAAGCCCTTCAACTGTACTCTGGGGTAAACCCAGACGAGCCTTTAGGGCAAATACTCCTCAAGACTGAGTTTGTGGCCAAATCATGGGAAGACATCAGAAGGAAAATTGAAAAGTTAGAGGACTGGCAGAATAGAGGGTTGGATGAATTATTGAGGGAAGCTCAGAAAGTTTACGTAAGGCGGGAAGAAGAGAGCAGCAAGCGACAAGTCAGAATGATGGTAGCAGCAGTCAGGGAGGATCGTAAAGGGCGGACTAATGAACACCTTTCGGCTGGAATGAAACAAGGGAACATAGTAGTAAAGAAAGAACAGAGATGTTGTTTTTACTGTGGAAAGAAGGGACATATAAAGAAGAATTGCAGAGAAAGGATCAAGGATGAAGAAATATTAAAAACGGAATAGGAGAGTCAGGGGCTCTATATATTAGGGGACCGGAGTCATCACGAGCCCTTGATAAAAATAAAAATAGGTCCCCATAAACAAGAGTTCACCTTTTTAGTAGACACTGGAGCTGAGAAATCAACTATTAAACAAATACCTGAGGGATGTAAAGTTTCTTCTGAAAAAGTACAAGTAATCGGGGCAAAAGGAGAACCCTTTAAAGTCAGCAAAATCAAAAATGTGTTATTCGAAACTGAAAATAAATTTGGAATGGGCGAACTCTTGCTCGTCCCTGAAGCAGAATTTAATCTACTGGGACGAGATTTAATTGTCGAATTACAATTAGAAATTAAAGTAAAAAATCAAGAACTAACAGTGTCTACTTATCTTTTGACCGTAGAAGATCAAAAACAAATCAACCCCGATGTCTGGTACTCTCCGGACACAATTAGTAAACTAAAGATCTCACCAATTAAAATCCAAATTTCTGAACCCCACATACCTGTGAGGGTAAAACAATATCCCATATCTCTAGAAGGACGGAGAGGATTAAAACCAGAAATTGATCGATTGGTAACGCAAGGCATCTTAGAGCCGTGTATGTCACCCTTTAATACCCCCATTTTGCCTGTAAAGAAACCAAATGGGAAATATCGGCTTGTACATGATTTAAGAGAAATAAATAAAAGAACTATTACCCGGTTCCCTGTAGTAGGAAATCCATATACACTTCTGAGTAAGTTAGGACCGCATAACTCCTGGTATAGTGTGATTGATCTAAAAGATGCCTTTTGGGCCTGTCCACTGGCAGAAGAATGCCGTGATTATTTTGCCTTTGAATGGGAAGATATAAAGACAGGCCGTAGACAGCAATTAAGATGGACCGTGCTCCCCCAGGGGTTCACTGAGTCCCCTAATTTGTTTGGACAGGCCCTGGAAGAACTCTTGAAAGAATACCAGGTACAGGAGGGAAATGTACTTTTACAATACGTGGATGATCTGCTTATAGCAGGAAATAATAAGGAGAATGTAAGAAAAGAAACTATTCGACTTCTAAATTTTCTTGCCCAAAAAGGACTACGAGTATCACAAGAAAAGTTACAATTTGTGGAAGAAAAAGTGAAATACTTGGGACATTATTTGTTTAACGGCAAGAAGATATTAGATCCAGAACGCATTAAAGCAATTCAGGAATTACCTATGCCTGTCACTAAAAAACAAATTCGGCAGGTATTAGGGCTATTTGGGTATTGTAGGCAATGGATAGAAAACTATAGTTTTAAAGTTAAATTTTTATATGAACACTTGTCTAAAGACAAAATACCCAAATGGACCTCGCAAGATCGAGAGCAATTTGTCAGTCTCAAAAAAGAGCTAAGCCAAGCACCGGTTTTAAGCCTACCAGATTTAAAGCGACCATTCCATTTATTTGTCAATATACATGAAGGAACGGCATTCGGAGTATTAACTCAGGAATGGGCTGGACAAAAGAAACCGGTAGCATATTTATCAAAGCTGTTGGACCCTGTAAGCAGAGGTTGGCCAAGTTGTCTACAAGTAATCGTTGCTGCAGCCTTATTGCTCGAGGAAACAAATCGCATTACTTTTAATGGAGACGTTGTCTTATATGCACCTCATAATATCAGGGGAGTGTTACAACAAAAAGCAGAAAAATGGCTTACAGATAGCCGACTATTAAAGTATGAAGGAATTCTTATAGAATCCCCTAAATTATCTTTAAAAACTATTGGAGCAATTAACCCAGCTGAATTTTTGTACCCAGGAGAAGGTAATGAACTATTACACAATTGTTTTCAAACGATTGAACAGCAGACACGCATTAGGCCAGACTTAGAAGAAGAAGAACTACAATGTGGGGAAGTATTATTTATAGATGGGTCATCACGAATAGTAGAAGGTAAACGATTGTCTGGATATGCCATCATTAAATTAGAGAGAGGAGAATTTAAAACAATAGAATCAGGCCCCCTGAGTGCCAGCTGGTCGGCTCAAGCCTGTGAGTTGTATGCATTATGGAAAGCGTTAGTGTCACTCAAGGAAAAAGATGGAACTATATATACAGACTCACGCTATGCGTTTGGAGTAGTACACACTTTTGGGAAAATATGGGAAGAAAGGGGATTCGTTAACTCACAGGGAAAAGAACTGATACACCCAGAATTAATTCGACGAGTTCTGGGGGCATTAAAAATGCCGAATAAAATAGCAGTTGTACATATAAAGGGACACCAACGGGGTACAAGTTACCAAATCAGGGGAAATAATGCAGCTGATACGGAAGCAAAACTAGTGGCAGGCAATTATAATATGATTTTAACTATACAACAGACATCTATTAGTAAAAATTTGAGTTTTGAGTCTGTAGAAAAAGAAAAATTAAAACAAATGGGAGCTAAAGAACAGGATGGTAAATACATACTGCCAGATGGAAGAGAAGTTTTGCCGAAGGGCATAGCACTCGAAATATTTTCAGAAATACATAGTAAAATACACTGGGGAACCCAGGCATTAGTTGATCATTTTAATCAACTGTTTGCCTGTATAGGTGTATATAACATCGCAAAAACCGTCACAGCAGCCTGCGAGACCTGTCAAAAGGTTAATCGAAACAGTATGAGACAAAAACCTCTTGGAGGACGTTCCCCAGCATACAGACCTTTTTCACACATATAAGTGGATTTTACTGAACTACCCAGGGTAGGGCGTCACAAATATTTATTAGTAATGGTGGATCATTTAACACATTATGTTGAGGCTTTTCCTACCTCCAAGGCAACGGCTAACCAAGTTACTAAAGTGTTACTCGAACACATTATACCTCGATATGGAGTACCTGAAGTAATTGACTCAGACAGAGGAACCCACTTTGTGTCAAAAATTGTTAAAGACCTAACAGAAAGATTGGGTATTAAGTGGGAA
Source organism: Harpia harpyja (assembly GCF_026419915.1). Classification (NCBI taxonomy): domain Eukaryota; kingdom Metazoa; phylum Chordata; class Aves; order Accipitriformes; family Accipitridae; genus Harpia; species Harpia harpyja. Next base: position 28,056,988 of record NC_068949.1, on the reverse strand, counting down.
TACCATACACCATGGCATCCACAAAGTTCGGGAAAAGTTGAAAGGATGAATGGAAAAATCAAAACTATTCTGACTAAATTAATGATAGAAACCAAATTATCATGGATTAAGTGCCTACCCATGGCACTATTAATTCTCAGAACCAGACCCCGAACAGACATAGGAATATCAGCGTTTGAAATGGTGTATGGAATGTCCTATAGAATTGAAAGTCCACAAACAAATGTTTTAATTCGAGACCGTGTGATTAATGAATATGTTTCACAATTAGCAGAACATCGTAACAAGCTTTGGGAACATGGACTGATTGTACAACGACCCCCGTTGGACTTAAAAATTCATAATCTCAAACCTGGGGACTGGGTATTGGTTAAAACATGGAAAGAAGAAACCCTGAAACCCAATTGGGAGGGACCTTATCTTGTTTTGCTTACAACAGACACAGCTGTTCGGACTGCTGAGCGTGGATGGACTCATGCCAGTCGCATTAAAGGCCCAGTAACAGGACCCCACTGGAAGGTGGTCAGTGCACCCGGTGACACCAAGATTATATTAAGAAGATAAAGTAATGATATACGCTTGGTTTGATTATTTTGAAGCCCTGCCCTTTGGTGTAAAGTGTGTGATTTGTTTTGTAATTGCATTCATAGGATCTCTAGTGGTGTATTACTTGTGGAAACATACTAAGTGTGGTCGTAAAAATTGTTAAATATTCATGCAACCTAATATAGAATATAGGGATCCTACGGAAATAAGGAACAATTATATACAAAACCTACGATTAAGGTGTAACAACCCACCGTGTGATTGTTATCCATTTGTATGTTTTAAATGTAAGGTATGCCAGGACAAATGGTGGGTGCACTGTTATGAGGGGTACCCTCCGAACGGAGTCTGTGAACAGTGCTATAAATCTGAACGATCATTAACTGATTGGAAATTAAAACAATTTGAACGAAGACGAGAAATTGTAAAAGGATCCCCCCAATGGTGGGATATTTTTGTTAAGGGAATACACCCCCAATATTATTGTTACCACCCAAATCAACCAGTCCCCTTTGTGACTGAGATCATAACTGTCCGGTGTCGGAGGAAAGTACTAACCGTGCCTTGCCTGACCCCATTAGTTAAAGCTGCGAAGTGGGAGGCCTATGTACACAGGCAGAAAACCCGAAACAGCTATTCTCCTGAAGAATTCCCTTGCTGCCGAGAAGATGGTACACCCCGTGACTCGAAGCAACCGAGTCGACGGGCGAGGCAGAAGAGAAACCAACTGTGGAGAAATGAATCAGAAAAATGGGATGCAAAGGCAATCATGGCTGAACTTCCCCAGGACTGGTAAGAATTTACAAAAATTAATTAAAAGATTAACGAACACCCTTTTTCCTGGTATACCGTTAATTGTGCTATTGATAATAACCCAAGCAGAAGGAGGAAACCCACATGAACCATTTAAGTGGGAACTAATATCTTGGGAAGGATCGAAAACAATAGCCACTTTTAACAGCCCAGGGCCACCTGAATTCATAGTAGAACTTTGTGATTTAATATCGATACCTTGTGAAAAAGGACCTCCATTCTATATATGCCCGGCCTCTGGACAGCCTTATTGCAATTATCCCGGGCACTATTATTGTGGTTATTGGGGATGTGAGACAATAGCCTCGGGCTGGACAGTAAAGACTCCTGATAAATATATAAAAGCAGCCTGGACCCCTAATGGATGTGTACCCGAAAATACAGGTGTAGATCTTACAGGTCTGCGTGATGTGGATTATGTAGCTCCACGTGAACAGATCTGTACACACATCAAATTTCAAGTATTACATCCCCTAGATGACACGTGGTTAGTAGGACGAACATGGGGAATACGTGTCTATGTGGGAATTCCTAAAGATTGGGGAGGACACTTTCTCATAAGAAAAATTAAAATACCACATGATCCACTCCCTGTTGGGCCGAATAAAATACTGAATCCACCCACCTTTTTAAGGAAAAACATTATTCCCACAAGTATTATTCCTACAAGTGCTACACCTTTTATCCATACTAAGAATACAAGTGTTACACCTTTTATCCATACTAAGAATACAAGTGCTACACCTTTTATCCATATTAAGAATACAAGTGCTACACCTTTTATCCATATTAAGAATGTAGGAATGTCGAAATTTAAAGACCCCTTATGGGATTTAGTACAAGCCTCTTATCATGCCCTTAATAAGAGCAAACCAAATTTAACTAAAGACTGTTGGTTATGTTACAATGCCAGACCACCATATTTTGAAGCAATCGGAACACCAGATAAGATTCAATGGTCTAGTGGTTCAAACCCACAAGAATGCCCATGGGATGACCAGAAGAACCATACGCAAGGAATTACTATTCAATTGGTATTAGGTCAAGGAAAATGTATAGGTACAGTACCCGAAGAATATCAGCCTTTGTGTAATCAAACAATTACTGACATAACAAAGTATAAGAACCAAGCTAAAAAATGGGCTATCCCAACACCGGGAGCTAAATGGGTTTGCTCAGACATTGGAATAACACCTTGCATATCCCTAAATGTGTTTGATCAATCTCAGTTTTGTGTACAGGTAATTATTGTTCTTCGTCTAATATATCACACCTCTGAAGAGGTGTTACACCATTTTGAAGGAGATTTGGACAGACAAAAACGAGAACCAGTTACAGCAATAACTTTGGCTACGCTATTGATAGCAAGCGGAATTGGAGCAAGTACAGGTATAGCCTCTTTGGTAAAGAGTCAAGAATTGCAAGGTCTACAACAAGTCGTAAATGAAGACCTAGAAAGAATCGAACAATCCATTGAACGTTTAGCAACTTCAGTAAAATCTTTATCGGAAGTAGTGCTACAGAACAGGAGAGGACTAGACTTGTTGTTATTAGAAAAAGGAGGGTTGTGTGTAGCCCTCAAAGAAGAATGCTGCTCCTTTGCTGATCATACAGGAGTAGTCCTGGACGCAATGGCTGAACTTCGGAAAAGATTAGAACAACGCAGAAAGAATTTTGAAACAGGTAGACCATGGTATGAAAACTGGTTTAATGCTTCACCTTGGCTAACCACTTTGTTGTCTACTTTAGCAGGACCGCTTATTATGTTAATCCTAGGACTTATATTTGGGCCTTGTATACTACGCTATGTTTTACATTTTATTAAGAAACGGCTTGATATGACCAAACTACTTATCCTAACCACGAAGTTGGAGAAAGAAAACAAGAAGATATTTACCAATGAAGATGAAGATTATTGTGAGTGTACCATGCCACGAGAATGCTATGAATGTAACCGTGAGATATTACCTTGTGAATGTTATGATAAATGTTGGGGTTGTGGAAAAAGGTTGGCTTATAATGTTGAGAATGAAAGTAGTGTCTAATAAACAATAATAGAATAAAAAGAAAAAGGGGGGATTGTGAGAAACTAGAGACTAGAGTATTGTTTATTAAGATTTATGCTAAGCCAATATAAAGATAATTGCTTATATAAGCCTAGTCAGATACCGCATAAGGTAGAACTATTTTGCGAAAGATAAGGATTGCTTAAAGAAACCGCAAGACGGGTAGAACTATTTCGCGGAAGATAAGGATTGCGCAAGACGGGAAATAGTTATTGCTTTGCGTGGAAGTGTTTGTTAATAGAGCCTGTAAAACAGTTCTAAGAATTACCACACAGCAAGTTGAAAACCATATATGGAAAAGGTTATCTAAAGGTAACCGAGGAAGACTTCAGCCTTCAGCCTCAACGACCATCAGGAGGCAGAAAAAGACCCCCTAACAACAACCGAGACATGCGCAGATTGCTCCACGAATGCGGAACTGAAGGACTGATAAAAAGAGGGTGTTTCAAATGAGAGGCGCGGCAGTTGGCGGAACATAGACTCCCCTGCCGCCCAGCGCTGTCTTTGCTCATATTCTACTTGCTACAATTAATAAATTTTTATTGGATTATGATCCATTGTGGTCTCAATTTATAACAGTATCACTTCTGAGGCAAAGCTTGGGGAAAAAACCCAATATTTGAAATCCTGAGAAACTTGCATTTATTCACCAAAAAATGCATTTTAGGTTGGGTTTTTGTTTGGGTTTTTTTTTGGTAGTCTCTCTAGCAAAATGTTAATCGAGTCAACGGCTGAACTTTATGAATCATGCCTAGATCTTGTCTGCATGACCATGATTAGTTCATACGCAGGCTGTTGTGCTCCTGGCGCTTTCCTGAAGTCTGTGAAAGAGCTGTTCTGCTTCTTACGGTGTGAAGAACAGATCACCCTCTTCTGGCTCTCCTAAAGGTCTGGGAGAATCATCTTCCCGCTGACCAACTTCCCTGTAGCCAGTACCCTTCTGCCTCTGCTACTGTTCTCAAGATGCATGTATGTGAGAGGTGTGATTTTCTTCACTGTATACATTTTGCAAGTATAAAAACTGTTTGCAAGAAAGCATGGCATTAAAACGCAAACAAAAAGAATTTACCCAGAAAATGGCATGCAATGGGAGGCATTTGACTAGGACTTAGAACAGGAGTGGAAGATTGTTTGAAAGCCTTACGTGTGGAGATGGCCAGGGAATAAAATTGGAAAACCAAATCTCAAATCTGTAGCCACTCATAAAAGAGGACTTGGGTACTACTTGAAACTTTTTTATTTTCAGACTGCTACACTTTTTTAAAAAAGCATGAGGGCTTGAGAATTTTGATGGTGTTGGGCTAGTGTTTGGAGGCTTAATATCTTGTGGGGTGGGAATGTTATCTTAACCTAACTTCTCCTTACAACGTATTTTGGAATAAGTACTCTTCAGAACTGCAATTCTTGTTTCTGCTGGAAGAACTCGTACCATTTTATTTTTAAAAGGAAATAAACCACTTTCTCATTGCACTGAGTACATGCTTTGGCAATATGAAATGTTGATGGTTTAAATTCTAGTATTACAAGATACTGTTTCTGATCTACTTGGCATGTTGGGTAGCTTACAAAAATTAGTTACTTCTGGTTTTTCTTTGTTCCTTCAAATCCAAAGCTTAGTTCTGGGTATAAGAGCCTTCCAGCTTACTTTGCTTTAATTTGATTGGTTTTTCCATTTCAACACTTCCATTGTTTAGATTGGCTTCGTTCTGTAGTAATCAGACAAGCTGTCGTGCCTGAAATAAAAGTTAATAGTTCTGTTTGTGCTGCATTCATCCATAAGCCAGCCTGGGTTTGGATTTCCCATTTCAGTTATAGGCCAGTCTGATTCCTCTTGCTATAATATTAGAGATGTTGTTGATTTTGTAGTTCTGTTGCGTGACTGTGGATTAGGACATTATGCAATTCATGAGCGTTCTTTAAATCCACTCTGTTTCGTAGTTGGTAGATGTCCTGGTCCAGTGTTGGTTGTTGGTAGTTTTTATAGTCACTTTTATGTAATTGGCTGTTGCTAAATAGAAATATTTCTAGTAGAAACTGTCATCCATTTTCAGCTGTAGTGTGGCTGGACTCCTTGAAAAGCAGGCCTTCTGCCTACTTTAAATTCTGGTTACAGGTGTAAAGCCTGGGCCCCTAGAACTGTTAAAGCCAGACCCAATGCTCTATACACACTGTATCAGCCCACAGTCTCAGCTCTCAGGTAGTAAGATGCAGTTTCTCGCCTGATCTCAAGGAGGATCAAAATGGTTGTGACAAGTTTTGTTAATTAAAAAAAAAAACAAAAAACAAAAAACCACACCTGAAGCAAAACAAAAAACCCCCTCAAAACCATACTTCGTTGCAACTTAGAGCAGTGCCCTGCCGATAATGTTTTAGAGGATCCATGAGGCTCATGGGCTCCCACACTAATGTGAGATGAGGCACCCTTTTGTCAAAACACTGCCTCAGGGACATGGAGTTCTTGCTCTTATCTTTAGAGGGTGTTGTAGAAGAAAGGGTAACTCCCAATGTTTTATGCAGACAGAAAGAAAACAGGTAGTGAAGTAACATCCCACTCAAATTTTTAGATGGGTTGTCTCTTCCACGGTGTTCACCTCTAGGTTCAGTGGAAAGACTGTTCCTTTTATGCAGCAAAGCAATAACAGAAAAGGCTGGTTTCTTTGGAGATGGTGTTGAGGTCAGCAGCAGTTCACCCTCTCTGTTTGCTTTCTGTCTGTCTTTTTTTTTTTTTTTTAATAGAAACCATTAGACTTGGGAAGCTACTTCAGGAAGAGAAAGTCTGATAAATAAGCATAAACTAAGGTGAGATGAAGGTCTTCGTGGAACTGTGATAGATACCAGTACCTTAAGCAGGCCTATGATGTTTTAAAACTAGTCACCTAAATTTCTCCTGCTTAAAAATGTGTATTTGATGTTTATTTGAGGAAAATAGTTGGATTCTTGGAGCAAGATAAAAATGTTATATAAAACTTCTGTAGGTCTGGGTCAAATTTGGGGTGATTTAGCTGCAAAATGAACATGAGGTATAACAAAAGTGAGGTTCTGCGCACAATTTTTACATACGTGTATTTGCGAGAAAGGAAATTGAATTGTTGCTTATGAACCTTAATTAACTGACTCAATAATCAGATGATTCCCAAGGTAATGAGTTTCAGTGTTTCAGAATCTGACCATGGACCATTTTGCAGTCATGGGTATTTATTGGTCCTTGGGCGGTGGTCATAATCATGTGACTAGTCCTATAGTGAATCACTCAAACTAGTCTGATGCCTCCAAGAAGTAAAGCCTACGAACTCATGTAGAACTGAGAAGTTCTGTATCCGAAGTGTTGGAGTTCATCTCTTATCTCCTGTTTTCAGAAAAAAAGGAGACCCGTGGTGGTCAGTGAAACATATTTTCAAGGTAGGTCTGGTAAATACATGTAGTATTTGCATTTGTTTCTTTTGCTTCCCCCATCCTCTACCACAAGAGTAGCTACAAATGTGTGGAGCACTGCAGTATGTACAGCCGCCTGACCTGAGAAATCTTCTAATAGATTATTATTAACTGGAGTTTATCTGTTGCAGGAACAAAGAAAAAAGCTGCGTGTCCAGGACTTGGTCTGTTTTATACCGTACTGTCTGCCTTCCTTTTCTCAGTGGCCTCTTTATTTCTTAAAAAAATAGAAGACGTACATTCAGTGGAAGTGAGTGCATTTCGATGTGTTTTCCAAATGGCATTTGTTCTTCCTGGTTTAATATATTACAAGTAAGTGTAGCAAATGTTTAAATTTAAAGTTATTTTTTAAAAATAGATCTAGAATTATCACTCACTTAAATCAGATTGTAATATTACTTTAATTCAGACTTCAGTTGTGTAACTGCATTGTTTTGGATTAGTTGATAGTTTCTTAATACAATTCAGAAAACTGAAAATCTTTGACTCCCTGAATTGTAGAGGTTTCTGCAGGGATTATATCAAATGTATTGATCTTCCATGAAGTGGTGTTCTTAAAAAATAGAAGGTAATTTGTAGATACTCTTGGGTTGTTTTGCAATCAAAAAATTAATAGCTATAAGAACAGGTTCTGGACTCTGAATGTGATTGCGTGTGGTGGTGGGAATAAATTGGTCTGTGATCAGACAGTTAAAAATATTTTGATATTCGAGATAAATCCCTCATCTAGAGAAGTGTGTACAATCTAGAAGGGTGTGTACATTTAAATGTGATTGGATGTTTGTCATGAAATAAGCAAGCCAGTGACATTAATGTGACATTTCTGTTTTTCAGAACAGGGTTTTTGGGACCAAAAGGTAAAAGAATTTTTCTTTTCTTCCGAGGATTCCTTGGCTCTAGTGCAATGATTCTTCTCTACTATGCTTTCCAAGTCATGCCACTAGCTGATGCCACTGTTATAACTTTTAGCAGTCCTGTTTTTACATCATTGCTGGCATGGATCTTTCTCAAAGAGAAATACAGTATTTGGGATCTTCTGTTTACCCTCTTCGCAATCACTGGAGTGGTTCTTATTGCCAGACCACCATTTCTGTTTGGGTCTAATGTTACGGGGATTGAAGGAAGTTACACAGATCACCTTAAAGGAACTATAGCAGCGATCATAAGCACAGTATCTGCAGCTTTGACTTTTGTTATACTAAGGAAGGTGGGAAAATCTGTGCATTATTTTTTGTCAATTTGGTATTATGCAGTCATTGGTTTAATTGGATGTGTTATAGCATTGTTTGTTATGAATGAATGGCGTTTACCATACTGTGGTAAAGATAGGGTTCTTCTAATATTGATAGGCTTGTTAGGGTTAGGGGGTCAGATATTTCTCACAAAAGCATTACAGATAGAGAAAGCTGGACCTGTAGCCATAATGAAAACAATGGATGTTGTGTTTGCTTTTATTTTACAAATTCTTTTTCTCAATCATCTACCAACTTGGTGGACTGTGGGAGGTGCCCTTTGTGTAGTAGCTAGTAGTTGTGGAACTGCCATTCGTAAGTGGCAACAAAGCTTGAAAAAAGCTAAACAAAATGAAATATAACAATACAGACACTAACTCATTACAGAAACAAGCAATCTTGAAATATATATACAATATTTATTTTTATTTATTTTAAATATCTCATTTACCAAGTTATATCCAATAAAATACGTTGATTTAAAAAAAAAAGCCAAATTGAAGATATTTTTACAACGGATTAGATATATGCTTTTCTTACATTTAGGCATGCAAATATGAGAAGTAGAAAGATACTTAAAAGTTGTTTGCTTCCTGTCAAAAGTGGACAGTAGTTTTTTGGCTATTATTTTCCTACAATTCCTGATTCTCCACTTCTTAGACCCTTTCTCTATTCTTCTGAGCAGTGCAAATCAGTCTGCCAGGCTTACTTAATACTATTCTGTGCTTGATTACCAGAGGGATTGCAGTACAAAAGTTAGAAGGGAACAAAGAGTTATAATCCTATAAACATCCAACTTTTATAGAACAGATAAAGCTTGCATATTTACAAGCTTTCTATTTTTTTTTTTCCACAAAACAGATGCCAAATGGGGATTTATTTTTAATTTGGATTCTAAAAGGACAAAGGCTATTTCATCTTTCCAAGCAATATCAAGGGAAAATTAACTTGTGAAAATTATCTATTGGCTTTGCTTTCTTTTAAAACAAATTTTAAATGTTTGCACTTGCTTTACAGGCATAATGAAACAACCTAATCCCCTTTTTTAATGTGATTTTCCCAATAAACGTGTCTTTAGTTGCTGCAGTCTCGGTGATGCAAGACAACAGTTGATTGTATACCACTTGTAAATTAGCTATTTCTTGTGGTATGGAATGTTATGCTGTAGCTGCACTTTTCTTTATTCTATGCAAAAAAATATATTTTTTAGATATTTACTATAGGTTATTTTAAATGCTGCTTATGACCCTTTTGTTTAGATTCTTTTGTACAAAAGTTCTTTATGAGACCAAGTTTAAGTCTTCTTGGCCTTCATAAAGTTAGGAGTATTTACAATAAAGCATTTGCCTATATCCTAAGAATTTACAAGAGTGCAGACTAATTACAGTTTCAAAGAAAATGCAGGTTGGCCAAGATCATAGCAGAGATTCTACAGAACAGGTTTGAGGAGAGCTTGATGGGAGGGTGGAGCTATGCATACACATCTCATGCCATGGAGGCATCCGCACTACGTCAGGCAGTGCTAGTGGGCAGGTACAGCCCCATTTCTCCAGCTGGCCCTTTTGAATCTGCACTTAGTCACTTCTCTTACACATCTTCTCACTTTTGTAGGCTTTATCTTGATAGCAACAAATACTAAGAAAACAGGCTTGTGTTATTGATCTTAGTGTCCTTCATGTTTGAGGAGGAATATATGTTTAGTATCAGATAGAGGGATTTTCCCAAATGGAATCTTAGGTACTTTTGGGTCTTGTCTCAGTAGTGCTTAAAGAAAATTTTAACTTGGGTCTTTATTTGGTCCTTTGTATCATCAGGTGGTTTTCAGTTATTTACTCACTCTAGTGTTTTTTCTGAAGGAGAATGCTGCGTTCTGTAGACTTGATACATGTTTTTTTCAAAATCACTAAAGGTGGCAGGTGTTTCCTTATTTTGATTTACTCCAGTCACATATCTTTTCTTTTGCCAATAAGCATTGCATCCCGGCAGGACAGATCTAGGGACCTGAGTCCCGAAGGACTGGAATGTGTATAGTATTTTGGGATGTATCTGGGTGTGAGGAGCCATCTTTGTGCAAGATTCTGTACGTAAACCAGCACACGGAATCCGTATATGTTTATGGACATGAGCAGACTCCACTTGAGCGATAGAATCAGTTCCTGCTTATAGCTGTCCATTCTCTGCTTCTTCTGAAGGCTGAAGTTCAGCTACTGCTGACAAGGTCAGGAGTAAGTATGAGCTGCTTTCGCATCTCTTTAAAGCCTGATGTAATAACAAAATTCCAGTTTGGCACCCATTTCACTTAGTACTTGAAATTGTAAACTAGGATTGTTTCTTCTGCTGCTCAGCCATCACTGCCATTGAGCAACAGCTTTCAGGGGAGGGAAGGAAAACAGACTGCATTTTTTATGGCTTCACTTCATGTTTAATATGCATGTTTTGAATTGACAGTTATAAAGGTGTGGTTCCAAAGCAGTTCATATTGATGTCAACTTGGGTTGTCAGCTGGTCCTGCTCCCTCCCGTTGGCTCAGTGCTCAGGCTTATGTGGTTGTGTAGTGAGCTGGGAGCTGATCCAGCTACATAACTTTTTAGTAAGGTTGCTGGAGAGGGCAAAACCAGAGTAGTCTGAACTTGATGACAGTGTGAAAACATTAGGAAGGGGAATTAGGTAATAGTTTAAATTGCAGAGTATGAATGCTGCTTTGTCAGTACAGAATAAAAATGATGTGGATGTTTATATAAAAAAAATCTTTAGGTCATATGATTTCATTGAATCTTGTTTACACTTAATAGAGAAGAGCAGACTACTGAAGAAAGGACTGTTTCTTGCCCTTAACAAAGCTGACCTGAAATCAACAACCTGATAGAGAGATTGGTAATTTTTGTCTCAAGTTCTTGCAGAAACTCTTTTGATATATTTCCATACCTGTAGTGCCAGAAACCCCAGATGATTATTTTTTTTCTTTGTCCAAACCTATAGGGTTTCCTTATGGCTCCATCTACTTATTTCCTTTTGCTGTTCCTAAAACTTCCTAAATACTTAAGTTGTTAAAATAATAATTTAAACAAGATCCTATGTTCGAGAACATTGTGTTTTTTTGGAACATTATTTTGATTTTGATCGATCTTTTAGAGAATTGTTTAACTGGTGTGAGAATGAAGGACTTGACTAGGGCTTCTCTAGTCATAAAGCATGACAGGCTAGCTTCTGTAACTAGCTTTTCTAGATGATTTTGGGGATGGAAGACATTTAAGCTTTAAGTTTTTTTCAACCACCTCAATTTTAAAATTTTTCTTTCTCTCAAATGTAGGTTGAAAGCCTAAATTTTAGTTGGAAGCCTTGAAAAGAATGAAATTATACAAAAATATGGATACCTGAAAATGTTGGGTTTTTTTTTAATTGAAAATATTTCTTACAATTCCTGTGAAGATGGTCAAACTTTTTTTTTTCTTCCAGAGCTTAACAGTTTGAGAATCAGAATGAAACTGGCTGAGCCTTGATTCTTTCAGATTCTGATTTTTCCCTTTTTTTTTTCTTTTTTTCTCTTTTCTTGGATAGATTTTTACTTTCAAAATCTTTTTTAGCTTTTTAAGTTTTAATACAGCAAGTTTCTCAGGGTCAAATGTTATTTTTCTGAGCTTTGAGTCAGAAATATATTATTAATGTTAATCACCTGTATTTTTAAGTTTGATAAATGTACTTTTCTAATAGGAAGTCCGTCCTTTGTAATATGATGGAATGTTGTTGGATTGAAATTGCTATGCTATAGAGTTAAGTTTCTCTTGAATTTCAACATATTGATTCAATGTACTGGTTTCACTGGATCCTGAATAGAAAGAGTAATAATTAATTATCGGTTATTTTGCACATAAACACAGGGTAAAAAGTTTTAGTTGTTACTGATGCATCACAAGCATGTTTCTTATGTTCTTTACTATGCAAAACACTGTAATCATCTGTTGTCTTCAGTGGGACTTTATAGCCTTAAAGCCTTATGTACCTGAGTCTTCTAGAGAAAGCTGATGGCTGAAAAAGCTACGTACTGTCACTGTGCAGCAGCCAATTTCTTTCAGGTTAAGTTGGTTGTCAAAGTATGCTCCAAAAGCTCTCTAAATACATCTGCACTAAGAATTTGACAAGCTCGTTGTGTAGGCAAGGGCAGTCTACATAATTAAAATGTATTTCCCGCATTTGTCTAACACCAGGCATGAAGTAACTTCAGCATAACAGCATTGGTGAAATAACTAGTTCAATGTGCCATTTTTCTTCTGAAACTAGGTTCTTTCCCAATTCCAAAAACTGTTCTAAGATGGCTCTTCCTGTAATTGATAATGACAAGATGGATAGTACTACCCTTGATCATAATTTAGTATAAACACTTCCCCCCCTGCAGTAGCTTCTCTTCCTTGAGCTGTTGTTCAAGAGCTGTCTGTTGGAAGAAAGCTTATTTCTAGAGAGGCAGCCTCTTAAAAAGTTATTTCCTTGCTAACTAGCAGTAGTTAACCAGGAAGAGTCTGTTTTCCAGTTCTCTAACTATGGTAACCATGGTAGGCTCATCTGTGGCATCAGTCCCACAAGGGTAGTAGAAGCATGATCTCTGTCCCTGCATGGATTCAGGGTTGGTAATGCTGACAGCAGATGTGCAACACTGACTTCAGCAGGATGTTGCAGTTACCAGCAGAATGTTTTTGTGGTCATTAACTGCCTGTCCATCCAAAGAAAAGTTGTGGCTTTATGTTCCTGCAGATGCAGTAACTTCAGGGTGGAACATACATAGACTTCTATGGTGATAACACTTCTGTGTATCAGAATGAGTAATTTCTGATGTTATGTGAGTTATTGCTTGACAAAAAGGGGGTAAAAACACCCTCAGCATTTATTAAATGATTTTTACTATGTCCTATATATTGTTAAATATATGTTGAATGATAAGTTTTGTAGAAGTTACTGGCTTTGTTATGTAGTAGTATATTTTTATAGACAATTCTTATATATTGAAATGTTAAGAATATTTTCCTAAGAGTTTTATATTCCTCATTGCTAATAAAATGAACCTGAAGAATTAATCTCTGGTTTTGCGTTGATTACTAGAACATATTTGAATGTAGTGATTGTAAAAGCTTTATGAAATAACTGTTAATCAGTCACTGTTAAATATGAACATATGCCTCAAATTCTGCTACTGTTAGCATGCTGCATCACTTTTTATGCCCTGCAACAAGCTAGAGACGAAAAGAAGCTCCATCATCTTCCATACTGGAAACACTGTGGCATTGACAGGTCAGTAAAGTTAAATTTTCCTGTGTCCAAGTGGCAATTTGTTTTTGTGGGGTTTTCGTTTTATTTCTTTACATCATGATTTGAATTCAAGTCTTGTCACTTCTGTCACAAGGTGATACTTAATTCTTCCCAGTGCTTCCCATTATCTAGTGTTTCAATAATTAAATTAACTTCTCACCAAAGTGAAAAAAGCAGAAAAAAAAATTTACCTCACTTGCAAAACTACCACCATTGCTAAATATTACCAAAAGCTTGTAGTAATTTTTTAATTATCCTTATCACAGTGCTTCCTCCTGCAGTGCTGTCTGGTTTTGTAAGAGCAGAAGGTAACAACTGGACAAGGGTATTAGCCTACTTGAGAGCTTTGTGGATGTAATGAATCTTTATTTCTGGGCATGACTTGACTTAGCATTATAGAAAGAGAAATAGATGAGGGAAGCCGAGTTAACATAGTGGGGAATTACTAGCAGTGTTAGCTTGTCTATCCAGCACCCTCATCTTCACCTTATATGCTCAAAAATTAACTTACTGTAGGATGACTTGACACCATCTGTTTCTGAGGCTCTAAAGTAAAGGAAAAGCGAAGTACTTCCAAGAGAGCTTACTGTGCCAGGCATAGGCAGGAGAAGAATAATCGTGAAATAATTTTGTGGAGAAACTTTCCTACTTTCTCTTGGCCGTTCTGTAGGTTCTTTGGAACAACTATAAATATGTAATATATAATATACAGAAATTTAAGCTTTAAGGGAAGGGGGGAAAAAGAGCTTTTTGGATAGACAAAAATCTTCCTTATTTACAAATGGATAGTGACATAGCACATGAAGAGATGAGGGCTATTACTAAATACTAAGACTCTTGAAAAAAAATTCCAGAATTATGTCTACCCACTCAAAAAAAAGCAAAGGGAAAAGGGATCAAAGGATTTCAAAGGAAAAAGCATTCCCATTATTACTTGGAAAACAAACTTCACTAAAGTTGCAAAATACTTATGAGAAGTGCTAGTTATCCCCTTATTGACGTGATAAAGCATTCTTACAGTCCTGCGCACGGGAAGCAGTACATGAGATACAATATGCAGATGAACCGTTCAAATAAGTTTCAGTTGATTCTTTTGATTCTTCAATTAGCTTTCTATTGAACTTTATATTCTGACACTACTGAATGAAGTTCCTACATTATCCTGTCAAGTAACAGTAGAATCTGGAAAGGATAATGAGAAACTACTTCATCATCTGAGCTTACGTACTGAGCAAAGGAAAAATGAGAGATCTGAGTTCTTGCCCTGCTGGTATAAAGTGATTCTGGGGTCTGTGAGAGAGGTAGAAAGAAAACGCATGATTTCTGGTCAGCGAGTATGAAGTTCATTTTTCACTCTGTATTGTGATTGTTCTGTCAGTAGGTGGGGCTGTCTGTCTTAATTTATTCCTTAATGTGTAGGATTAAACCCTGTTAAAAATCCAAATTCACAGTTTTGGACAATAGAAGTTTCAGTACAGTGTGATGTACACAATGTAAATACCTAAGTTTAAATAGGAGTCCAAATGCTATTGAAGCACTTTAAATGACTATACAGAATGCTGCTCAGCAGACCTCTGAATAATCTCTTAAACTCTTTTTGCTGATGTTTTAAACTGCGTCCTGCACCCCCTCTGAAAGCAAAACATTCTAGAGGGTACAGGAGGACTTTGGCAATGCTCTCCGAAATTCTGGGGAACAAGGGGAGTGCGGGCCTGCCACCTTCATGTGAACGTCAGTGAATTGGGAGGGAATGTAATGAAATTAGACGTCTTGTCAGTAATGATGTTACTGCCTGGATATGATACAGTCTGTATATCTAGCGTATGTCCTAAGCATTCTTTAAAAACAAAAAAACAAACAAACACCCAAAGCACCCCCCCCCCCCGAAAAAAAAAAGTGAATGACAAGTATATTCTTGGTATTAAATTCTTTAGGGTAGTTTGTGACGAGTTAGGATGAATTTAGGCTACTAGTTCCACTTTTGCACAGAAATAAAGCACATACACTTTCTGAGTAGTTGCAGCAGGTTGTAGCTGTTGCCCCCTGTTTTTCTCCTGTTTGACGGGGATTTAAAAAAAAAAATTTCTGTTCCACTCTGATTTTTACCTTGGGGCTGGGATGAGACCCCTACATAGTTATTGAGCAGGTTCCTGGTGCAGGTGCTGAGGCAGTGAGGCCCTGTACATCTTCTAGCACCTTGTCCCCCGGGCCCTACTGCCAAATATTTCCAATGCCAGGGTTTCCCAGTAGCTGTGTTGCTCTGGTGTCATGGTTTAACCCCAGCTGGCAGCTCAGCCCCACACAGCTGCTCGCTCACTTCAGCCAGTGGGATGGGGGAGAGAATCAGAAGGGTAAAAGTGAGAAAACTTGTGGGTTGAGATAGAGTCTAATAAGTAAAGCAAAAGTCACACATGCAAGCAAAGCAAAACAAGGAATTCATTCACCACTTCCCATGGGCAGGCAGGTGTTCAGCCATCTCCAGGAAAGCAGGGCTCCACCATGCGTAACAGTTACTTGGGAAGACAAATGCCATCACTCCAAATGTCTGCCCCTTCCTCCTTCTTCAAGCTTTATATTGCTGAGCATGATGTCATATGGTCTAGAATATCCCTCTGGTCAGTTGGGGTCAGCTGTCCCAGCTGTGTCCCTTCCCAACTCCTTGTGCCCCCCCAGCTTACTCACTGGTGGGGTGGTATAAAAAGCAGAAAAAAGGCCTTGACTTTGTGTAAGCACTGCTCAGCAGTAACTAAAATATCCCTGTGTTACCAACACTGTTTGCAGCACAAATCCAAAACATAGCCCCATACTAGCTACTATGAAGCAAATTAACTCTACCCCAGCCAAAACCAGCAGGTCTAGTCACCACAGCAGAGGGGTATGGACAGGACTGGGTGGGCTGGAAGAGCCTCTTCAGTCAGACCAGCTGATGAAGTGGGAAGTCATGCAAGCTTTTGAGCATAGAGGCACCACACTTGAAGCCTGGTAGAGTTGGGAATGGTTGTTCCAACTTCAACTTCATTTAAGAGATGGAAATATTAGAAAGGGAGGAGGTGGTACATTTAACTCTTGCAGCAAGCTAGAAAAAAAAAATACTTGTCAACTTGTTTTCCATTGCAAGGTTGGCTGGAGGATTTTTTTTGCTGGTGTTAGCTGGCACTGGTAGGGGTTGTTCTATTTAATAGGAAGTACTGTACAGTTTTGGGGAAGCTAATCAACATTAAAGGAGAGGAAAACCTTTTAAATATTACTTGGAAAGGCTATGTGACATCCATTTTATTTCATATAAAGTGCACTGTAAATCAGATATTAATATTTACTTTCTGCTTTCCCATTTGTAATTTATTTCTTAAAACAAATATTCCTTTATATTACCATAAAAACTGTGCAGTCACTATTGAGTTTTGATCAGGAAGTGAAGGAAAAAGCTGTATGCTTTTAAAAAGTAATCCTGATTGTGTAATTTTTTTTCATATTACCAGAAAAATTTCATGCCAGCCAACACCTTGTAATAGATGTGTGTTCAATTTCTTCATTAATGTCATCTTTATATAATATGAATAAGGCCCTATGTTCCACTATTAGTAGTAATGTATGTAGGAAGTCCATACGAAAACACTTAGACGACATTCTTTACTCTTGCCATATGGCAAAACATTTTCTTCATTATTAAAAATGGAGAGTGGTAAAGAAATACTACAATCTGAAATCTCCTATGGGAGGACTATAAATAGCAAGGTAGCCTTTTCTACCCCTGAAGCCTGGTTTGCTCATGTGATTCATCTCACTATTTTGCTTTATTTGCCAGAACCACATAGCTGTATTTCCCTTGCAGTTCATTAGTTCTTTATCTGTAATAAAGGTGGCTAATTTCAATTTATGATGTTATCAGCAACAGTTAGGCTGTGTTGTATTTTCAGGGAAGGAAGGAAGGTGTGAAATATATATATATATATTTTTTTTTTTTTTTTTAAGCTCTGCAAACTGTAAGATTTACAGATTAACTGTGGTTCCTGCATCAGCAGAACTTGTAAATTTTAATGTAAATGTCTATCGTAAATAATCTTGACCCAACTTTAGAGAACAGCCTCCTGTATCTTGCATTCACTTGAAGGGGGTGGGGGGGAGAAAAGGCAAAGGAAAAGTGTGAAGGAAAAATCTTCGTTCTCTCACTGGCAAGTACTCTGTAGCAAAACTGTCCCGAAGAACCCTGTCTGCATGATTGGGTGCAGATTTAAGGAAGAGAAGGGACAGTTTGTTCTCTGCTAATTATATAAGAATACCCTTGACAGTGTGTTGCTTGCTTCAGATTATAGCTCGTATCCCAGGGTTAGCATGGAAGAAAATAGGAAAACTAGTGTTAAACCCACAATTTTGTTTCCTTAGTATGTCTTTATTGAAATCTGGAAACCTTGGTTTTGAGGTAGTGGATGCTACTTTTTGTTAGCCTGTAGCTCTTTAGATGTCAGAGTTTTGATCAACAAAGTTAAATACTGTTTTCCTTGAGAGGAATATACTTGCCAATTTGATTCAGCTCTTTTAAATTTTCTAGAGGACTCCTTGGTCTTTCCAAGTTTTGTGATGTCCACAGATATTTTGTAGCACATTTTTTTTAATTTGCCTTTTTTCTCCTTTTATTGGATATTTAGAGCTTCTTTTCAGGATTGAAAACATTTGCAGTCTTTACTGATCAGTTTTTGTGAGAACACATATTTCCTTTTTCATACGCACACTTACAAACATGTACCAGGTAGGTAATTGATGAAAAAGCGTTATTCACATTTAATTTCTTCCACTGAAATGTTTTTAGTGCATTAGGAACTTCTAGACAGAAGCATGAAAGATTACACTGCACTTCTTAAAATTACAGCCTAGTTCTCTTTCTCTTGAGGTTAATGGATATTTTTAGGCCCCTTAATTTGTATATAGATCATACCATGCTTACATACAATTTGCTGTAAAGAACAGCAGCTGCCTTCAGTTTCTCACTCATGCTTAGACTGTCATCTGTCAGACATGGAAGTGAGGGTGGCTACCATGCTTGTACCCTGGAGGGGACAGGAATATTGGGTGTGCAGTGACAGCACACAAAAAAGGGAATACAGCACTACAGATTGGTCAGGACAATGCAAACATCTCCTAATCCTGCATATAGTAAAGATTAATGTGATTTGGAGATCATCAATCTTATGCTCACTGTCCCCTCAAATGCTCCCATTGATGGACTGTTCACTGGAAAGCTGATGACATTTACAACATACTAGCAACTTGGAAACTTGAAATCGGGAGGAGATACCAACACTGTACTATCTTCAGAAATCCTAGAAATTTATATCTTGGACAAATGGTTTATCAAGCCCTTCCCATACCAGCCCCTTTCCCAAACAATTTGGTTCTTTAGCAACAGTTTTACTATCATAATCTGGATGGCAACTTTTCTGCATGTGATCTTAGGTGATTAGTTTAGAATCCGGTGGTACTTGTGTTTAGTTTTATTATTTACTTTTTTTTTCTTTACCTCTCAATTTTATTTTTACAACTTTTGTGATAATTTCAGGTGTACTTATATTAGTATGTTATCACACTTTGAGGAATTTTTAGCTAGGTTGTTCGGGATTTTCAGTATTAGATGCCTCATAACCACATGTATTTATTTTCGTAGCCTTAGCATATGATTCCAAGTTGTAATTAGTGCCTCAGTGTTAAAGTGTACCAGCATGTCTATAAAACACAGCATATGGATATTTTGATGAAAGGAAATTGGGAGATACTGCTTTTATAAACCTGAAAGCTGCAGAGCAGATGTGGAAGGAATTACTGCAAAGAATCTCAACTGGCATATAAAACAGAAGCTGAAGTTTATTTTGTTTTTATTATAAAAGAAAGAACACTTTACTAAGGTTCTGTTGTATTTAAGGTTACACAAAATTGAGTTGTTCAGGACTAGCTGTGAAACTATGTGCACTGATGTGACACTTAATGGAACAAGGCAAAATTTTTGCTTTAAATATTTAGTACTAGAAATATGTATTTTTAGAATTTACAGTAAATTTAATAATGTTCCCTTTGGGGGGGAGAAGACTATAATAGATATTGCAAAATTCATGTCTTATTTTAATTTCATGAGCAAAGAGCAAACTAGTGATTACCCTTTTTTGCAGTCTGGTTGTCTGGCTTCTTTCATGGAAAGTCCTGGTCATATATACTCACTTCTGAATAACTATTAAGGTTAACCACAAGTGTTCCCATACTCTCACATTTTCAACACCTAATCAGCCAGCCTGACTTTGTAGAAAACAGTAGATTGTTATTTACTTACCTTTTATAGATTTCAGTGAAGCATTGAAGTGCTTACCAGGCTAAAACATGGGTGCTATTACAGTGCTAAAAGATTTTTCTCACTTTAATTTCAATTAATTTGTTAGTGTAATGCTACATTAGAACTGCAGTGAATTACTATTCAGTGTGAAATACTATTCATGACCTCTCAGAATAATTTGGGCAGATAACGGACTTATTTACTTTTCATAAACCTACTGTTTAGAGCAATATGCTCATTATTTTTGATTCTGTTGTTAGCACTTCTAAAAAGAAAGATGATGTGGCAAAACCGCATGCATCTTTTATGTCCCTAAGTATCAGAGAAATTATGTTGAATTTATGTATCAATCAAATGCTGCTAGTAGTATAACTATATGTTGTTATGAGAAACAGCATGTACACAAGCACAGTGACAGCAAAACCAATATATTAACAGAACTACAATGGAATTTAATCTAAAAAGTGGATTGCTTTTAAACGTAAAATTACAGGATGTGGTCTTCCATCATTGATGGAGAAGATGGATCCTTCAACATATTAACTGTCAGATGCTTATTCTTGAGCTTTTTTTTTTTTTTGCTAGTATCAAATGTCAAAATAGTGGGCAAAGCAAGACCTTTTCTCACATGTCCAGAATTCATGTGTGCTAGCAAATGCTAATCAAAGCTGGCAAAAAAAAAAAAAGTAATTGGTTACACATTGGAATATCTGAATAGTCCATTCATATGTTTTCTTTATAAAATTGATTCAGTTTTATTTTTGCCAGATTCAATAAAATAACAGTTTAAATACATGTTGGAATCTATTTCAGTTCAATAGCTTTTAATGAGAAAAACATCACTGGAGAACTAAATTTGAAAAAGACACACAACGCGGCAGGCTCTTTTAAACACTGGGTTGTATAACCAAAACCGCCTCGGTTTCCTGAACATTGTCTGAATTATGCTTTCTGTTTGGAAGCTATCCATCTGCAATAGAAATGAGGGATCCCAGAATGCAAGAGTGATAAGGACAAAATTGCCTCTGTGTTATGTGACATGGGAGCAAGGCTTCTAGCCCAAGTTAACTCCTTGTAAGATGTAGTTCACAAATTGCCCAGCAAAGACTGAAGATTGATCTAGCCCTATGAATGTGTCCTGCTTTCAGCTGGGATAGAGTTAATTTTCTTCCTAGTAGCTGGTATAGTGTTATGTTTTGGGTTCAGTATGAGAAGAATGTTGATAACACACCGATGTTTTCAGTTGTTGCTAAATAGTGTTTAGTCTAAGGTCAAGGATCATTCAGCTTCTCGTGCCCAGCCAGCAAGAAGGCTGGAGGGGCACAAGAAGTTGGGAGGGGACACAGCCAGGGCAGCTGACCCAAACTGGCCAAAGGGATATTCCATACCATGTGACATCATGCCCAGTATATAAACTGGGGGGAGTTGGCCAGCGGGGGGATCACTGCTCGGGAACTAACTGGGCATCGGTCAGTGAGTGGTGAGCAATTGCATTGTGCATCACTTGTTTTGTATATTCCAATCCTTTTATTATTATTATTATTGTCATTTTATTATCATTATTATTATCATTATTAGTTTCTTCCTTTCTGTTCTATTAAAGTGTTCTTATCTCAGCCCACGAGTTTTACTTTTTTTCCCAATTCTCTCCCCCATCCCATTGGGTGGAAGGGAAGTGAGTGAGCGACTGCATGGTGCTTAGTTGCTGGTTGGGGTTAAACTGTGACAGAATGGCACTCTCACTTTCAACTCTCCTTTAAATTCAGTCACCTACTACTCACCTTGTCAATGTACTTCCTTTTCCCTGTCTAAACACTTTTTTGTTAACAATCGTACAAATCTCTGTGTGTGTATTACCTCTTTTTCTAGGATATTACCTCCCAAAAACAGTTATTAAAGTTTTGTGTCCTGATTTTTGAGTGCCCTTATTCCCGAACACATCCCTTTCCCAAAAGCAAATGCATTTTTAGGAATTCTTCAGCCAGCTAGTGGTATTAGTAGCAGATCAAAGTGCGTTACATGTAAGGTCATTCCTCAACATTTGTAAGATGTCTGCTTGCAAGTATTTGCATAAGGTAGGAAAATATAATAAATGTGAAACAAACACATGATGAAGACATTCAGAGTATGTGAATTCTGAAATATGTTTCTACTAAACAGCAAAAGTTGTCAGTTATTTTTTTTTAAACTCTACCCTAATTCATAAGAATGATATAGAAGCTTATATAACTCATTTATGTTTAGACTTTATCACATAGAATTTTATGTCCCAGCATTAGACTGTAAAAAGCACTACCTAAATATCTACTTTCAGGATGAGGCAAACTCTCAGTTGAATTGTGTATGCCAACATTATACAAAACTTTGGTCTGTTTTGCAGCCTTTATATGTTAGTAATTCCAGCAACTTGAGTTTTTCTTGGAAAGCTGGAAGTAACTTAGATATGCTTGGGTTTTTTTACAAGGTTTATAATGTTTCTTCTCAAGTAGTCTTGGAAGAATCAGGTAATAGCCAGGTTTGTACTTTGAAACAGATGTCAGTTTCTGCAAAATGTATTTTTATCATGATATTACTAATTTCAAGAAGGTTTTGTATTATACACATGTAAAAATCTCATAATTTGATGCTAAGACTGTATAGCATTAGGAAGTAAGAATTGCTTATTTCAAGCATTAAAATTTTAATTAAAGATTAATCTTAGTCTTGAGCTGATGACCTTTCATCTACAGGTATATCCTTTAAGAATATCTAGAGAAGCAACAGAAAATAAAATGGCTGTGGACATTAAACTTTGTGTGTATGTGCAATAAATAGATTACACATAAAATGGCCTTATTTGGCTATAGTGAGAACACATGTTTTCTGTAGCACAAAAGACAAATTATACTAATATCAAATAGCAGAATTAAGTCCTAAAAGAAGAGCAGCCTATTGGAAAAAGGCAACAAATTTCTTGGCAACTTTATGCAATTCCCTCCCCATATCCTCCATGTTTTTAATAATTAAGTCTCTCAGTATGCACGTGTATTATATACCTGTGCAAAGGAACAGTTTTTGCCAAGCTTCACTGGAAAACACTACAAGATTTTGAGTTAAACTTTTCATGTAGAGGGTACTTTGAATCTTCCAACATGAAATGGAGTATCTTAACATTAAGAAAAGCAAAAGTACTAACATACTTTGTAACCACGTGTTTTCTAATATTATTGCCCACTGTGTTGGCACCCAAATTTTTCAGATATTAAAAGAAAAATAAATGAATGTTTAAAATATGTTATGGCTTTAACAGTTCTGGTCGGTAACCTAAACGAGTTCTTGTGTTGGTTCTTGGATTTGGTCAAATGTATACTATGGCAGGTTGCCAGTAAAAGAACAGAATGTTAAATTGACCCTGTAGACTGGTTGTTGTTTAGACATGGGCATTAAGGACAATACAGGTTTTATAATTTATTACATGAATAAATCATTGTCCTGGCTGCTTGTTTAAAGTGATGACAGAGCATGGGTAAGTCAGCTTATTTGTTGGTTTGTGGAGGAAGTGAATCCCTGAGTACAAAAATAATTTGTTATTCAAACTAAAGGCACGATTATGAGGTGATAGAAGAACTGCCTTTTGGTAAAGCTTCCTTGAAAATGTCAATCAGAAGAAACAAGCCTAGAAATAAAATACTGTTCAACAGGATTAAACAGGTGAACCTGAACAGTTAATGGGATTATACAAAGATAGACACATCTAATAAGCTTAGATAAATCGGGCTTTATTGTTTAGATGCTCAGGAAAATATTCCATCCTGGTGGGACCATGTAATTTCATTCAAGAAACAACACATTTTATCATTATAAATGTATTAAAGACTTACTGTACATTTGAGGAAATTTAAATCTGAGACTATACGAGGAAAGTAATAAAGCAGGCTTCTCAATACATTTTCATTGTGGCTTTATAATTTGATTTGGAATGTCCCTGTTTATTACTTGCCACTTTAATATTGCTAATATTTATGTTCTAATCTTGACCCCCAAATTCTCATAGATTAATCTATTAATAGATATGTATTTTCCATCTTCTGTTTTTAGGGAGAATTAACAGAAATTTATGGTGTAGTATTCAATTCTATTAAATTTATTAACTGACATCATCTACCTGGACTTGTGCAAAGCATTTGACGCTGTCCCGCACAACATCCTTGTCTCTAAATTGGAGAAACATGGCTTTGACGGAGGGACCACTTGGTGGGTAGGAATTGGCTGGATGGTCGCACTCAAAGAGTTGTGGTCAAGGGCTCGATGTCCAAGTGGAGACCAGTGACGAGTGGCATTCCTCAGGGACCAGCACTGTTTAACATCTTTGTCAGTGACATGGACATTGGGATTGAGTGCACCCGCAGCAAGTTTACTGATGACACCAAGCTGTGTGATGTGGTTGACATGCTGGAGGGAAGGGACGCCATCCAGGGGGACCTTGACAGGCTCGAGAGGTGGGCCTGTGCGAACTTCATGACATTCAACAAGGCCAAGTGCAAGGTCCTGCACATGGGTCGGGGCAATCCCAAGCACAAATACAGGCTGGGCAATGAGTGGATTGAGAGCAGCCCTGCAGAGAAGGACTTGAGGGTGTTGGTTGACAAGAAGCTCAACATAACCCAGCAATGTGTGTTTGCGGCCCAGAAAGCCAACCGTATCCTGGACTGCATCAATAGAAGCATGGCCAGCAGGTTGAGGGAGGTGATTCTCCTCCTCTACTCCGCTCTGGTGAGACCCCACCTGGAGCACTGTGTTCAGCTCTGGGGCCCCCAACATAAGAAGGACACGCACCTGTTGGAGTGAGCCCAGAGGAGGGCCATGAAGATGATCAAGGGGCTGGAGCACCTCTCCTATGAAGACGGGCTGAGAGAGTTGGGGTTGTTCAGCCTGGAGAAGAGAAGGCTCCGGGGAGTCCTTATAGCGGCCTTCCAGTACCTAAAGGGGGCCTACAAGAAAGCCGGAGAGGTACTAGTAGTGATAGGGCATGTAATGATAGGACATGAGGTAATGGCTTTAAACTGAAAGAGGGTAGATTTAGGTTAGATATTAGGAACGAATTCTTCACTGTGAGGGTGGTGAGGCACTGGAACAGGTTGCCCAGAGAGGCTGTGGATGCCCCATCCCTGGAAGTGTCCAAGGCCAGGCTGGATGGGGCTTTGAGCAACCTGGTCTAGTGGAAGGTGTCCCTGCCCAAGGCAGAACTAGATGATCTTTAAGGTCCCTTCCAACCCAAACCATTCTATGATTCTATGATTCTATGATTCTATGATTCAATTACGAGTATTAATACTTTGACTTCCATTGTGCCTGAACTGTAATATGATGTAAACAAGAGTTATTCTTCCAGTGTTTTGAACACCTGTATTCTAATATAGTCTCTATCTTTTAAAAAACTGTCATGAAATAATCATGTAGCAAAAATCGATACTAAAATATAGCTAAGTTATACGATGGGAATACGGTTGAGGCATAAAAGGCTTCCTTTAATTTGATCCATATCAGGAATTACTCCACTGAAATATGAAATTTGTCAGACTAAAACTTGTATAGCCAAAAAAGCGATAATGCAATTATTCCATATTTATAATTAATTAACTTTATCAGAAATGTTCTATCTTAGAGATACTTGAAAATATTGCATGGGGTTTTTTTTAAGTTTACTCCAAAACCTTTTGTATCTCTTCCAAAGACTAATTGGAAGATGACTTTACTAATGATTTGAAAGTCAAGCAGCTGATGTCAATTCCAAAACTCTAAATTGTTTCAGCTTATTAGTCTTCTTAGACAGTTATTTATTTTATCTAGTCTACTTTTTTATTCCTAACTGAAATGTCAGAAAGTCTTTGAGCATGTTCATTAGGCTTTCAGAATTGCCTCTGTTACTGCTGGTGTTTATAATAATCAGATGGGCAAAACAGACTTCACATCACGTAAAGTGACATTATATCTTTAATACAGTTACAAAGCCCCTGCAACACTCATAGAATAGCAGGCCTGATAAGAAACCTCCAGTCCAGAGTTAATAATTTAAAAACAATTTCTGAAATTCAAGTAGTTTGTCTTCCATATATTTATAATTTTTAATCAGTATAGAAATTGTACTGGTTTTGATTATTTATCTAGCAATCACAAGAAAATAGTCTCAAAATTGGGCTTTTACTAAAATAATGGTTGTCTTAACTGAAACTGTCTTTCTGTAAAAATTCTTCTCATAGGGCAGAATCATCTTACGATGGAAATAGACTTGTGCTTTATAGAGAGAGCTGAGCTGCCCTGACAGAGCAGTCCACGGGCTACCCTGCGTCCACGGGCTGTACTTGTGTAGAATGATAATTGGTCTAATGGAATGAGGAATTAATTGCAGATAAGGCCTATGTGTTCCTTCACAAGAAATATTGCTATCTATTAGTAAATTAATAAAAATTTTGCTGTACTGAAACCAGAGAGCAGTTAAGAAAACAGTCTTGGCCCTTATATTCACGTGTTTCTAATATTCTTTTAGATTTTCTGTCTGCATGTGCACAAGAGTGCATGCTTTTCTTTAGTCCTAGCTGAAGGGTGAATTTTGGAGTAAAGCCCAAGGAAAAACCTTTTGGCTATTTTTAAATTAAAAGCATATTTTAAGTGTTTTATGTAATTTGTTAAATAAATTGTTTGAAAATATTGCTACAGAATACCATGATTAAAGACAAAATATTCCTTTATATATTATACTGCAGGGTTTAGGCAAATGATGCATAGTTCAGGCTGAGTGTGGAAAAAAAGCCAGGTATTCCTGAGTACTGATTCTACCACTGTAGCTATTTTTTCTTCCTGATGCTGGGAAAATCGCCCAAATAAACTCACATTGCTTTAGTTTCCCCATCTGTATAATGTGAATAATATTTACCATCTTGCAGGAATTTGTGGAATTTAATATTTATGCATCACTTTGAAGTTCATCTCTAAATCAATTTTGTAACCCAAACTCCAAAATACACGGTCAGGAGATGACTGTTAGGTGGTAAGAGCTACAAGACACGTCAACGTTTTCTGAAAGTCCAGTTTTTCTCTCTACCTATAAATACTATATGTAGAATCTTAGATTAGTGAAACTTCATATTTGAATCTCCACCTTGAGCTTATATGTTCACTTTGTGTTGCTAGTGAATCTAGCAATATGGTAAATTTGAGCTGGATGTTTGGTCTTTCTATATGGTCAAGCCTGATGGTGTCGGGTACAGTATGATGACCAACAGCTAGTTCTCATGAAAACACGTGGACACTGATGTACAATGAGAGAAAAAAGAAAATTGAAGCATTCTCAAAGCACTTTCTGCTTGGCCAAGAATGTTAAAAAGAAACCGTGAGTCAAGTCCAGTGCAGCAAAAAATATTTTCTTCATCTGTATAGTGCTGAGGTCACCAAGCAGCTCAAAATTCACTTCTGCAAAACTCAGGCACGGGAGTTCCCCGCAGAGGAAGTGGAGTCCTGGATGCTAATGAGTGCCTGCAGACTTCTCCCACCTCGGGAACAAATTAGTTTTGAAAGAAGGTCAGTGACTTTTGTTGAGGGGGAGTTACCGGGTTGTGTGTACAACCAGGAAGAGAGGTGCAAACCTGATGAATCTCACAGTAACGGAGGCAAACAGATTTCCTGGGTAACTGTTCTAACAGGCAGCTTTCCAACATGTCCCCAAAGAAATGAGGTTCTTCCTGAGTAAATCTGCTTGCAGCACCTCAGAGGATCATGTACTTCTGTTGGAATGGAAAGATGGCTTGTCTCAACTGTAGATGTGTAACTGGGATGCAATTTCATCTTTCTCATGATCTGCCTATGACTTCTGACTTGTTTTTAAAGAAGGAAATCACATTAAAAATACTAAGTAGCAACTTGTTTTGTTAGATATATCTAGGCACATTATTCCTTCATATTTAAACTTTTCTCTGTCTGCAATGCTTTTCAGGGATGCAATTTCTGAACTATCAATTGCATAAATACATTTTAGGAAGAGAGCAGCTACGTCAGCAGTCCTACAGCTTCGTAACCTTGGTAATTTCTTCTTTCCTACAGTATACAGAGAAGTGAATTTCATCCCAGAGGAAATGAGCATCAGAGCACCTGTCACTATTGTATCCGACTTACAACTTTCACATTGTTATAATTTTTTTTATATCTTCCATCATCACAGTGTTCAAAAATCTTACTGTTATTAAATAATCTTCCAGTGTCCTGGTGAAATGTGGAAGTCTTCAATTTACAGGTTAGGAGCTGGATCTCAGGAAGAAATCCTTAATGCAACAAATTGATTGAGCAAGTTATTGATTGCTGGTATGCTAAGTTGTCCCATTGACGTGTGCCTGAAGTTAGACAGATGCCTTAGTCTTTTGTCGAGTCAAGGATATGGTGATTTCTCCAAATTTTGCATTCTGTAAAATGTATCACTTTCTTTTCAGTACAGGATATCTTTTATTGTTGGAGTTTTGCAAGCTGAAAAAAATAAAGTGCGAACACGTTGTGAAGGAAAATTTATATATATTTTTCCAGTGGAATAATGTGATAATAACTTTCCTGCACTCTTTAAAACAACTGGAAAAGCAGAGAGAAACTGGAAAAAGCTTCCATGGAAAGGTTCCTGTTGCCTGTGTGTTTAGAGGATAATTCATTGTCACTATTGTCGTGCTGAAAACCTATTGCATGATTTGTTACGAAGTAGTTACTATGCCTCTGACACTAACAAAATGTAAAGTATACTAAAGTATTATTAACTGAATGTATTTTGGGTCAGTATTCAGTATATGAATATATGGAAGTATGGAAAAATATACAGATCAGACAAAACATGAATTGGAAAAGATTGACTACTCAAATTTTACTTTTTGCAAAATATTGTATTATGGCATTTTTGGGGGTACTATATGCAGTGAATGAAATCTGGGCCATGCTGGAGGCAAAGGGAATATTACATTTTCTGTAGGACTTGGATTTTATCCAATATGTACTGTATTCCAGTATAGAATGATCAATATTATGAGTTAACTGTATTAGTTCAGACTGGCTCTGTCTCATGTCTCCTAAGCAATAAATGATTTTGACGTTACACTGCTAAAAAGATCAAGGTGCTTTACTATAGCGGATGTATTTTCTCTCACTATTCTAATAATAAGAGCCTGTAAGTCACTGAAAGAGTCGGAATAGACAATAAATGTAAAGCCAGGAAGTTGTAAGTGAATAAATATATGTAACACTATATCTGACCTAATTTGTTAAACCCCCGCCCCCCAACTTTTTGAAAATACATAATTTCTGTAGACTTTCAGTGGGTAACTTCATTGACTCTCTTGATATATATGGTGAACCGCTAATAGACTTTCTCCGCTGTGATGACTACCTACAGGGCATCAATAACGTTGTATTATCCTCACAAGAAAATTATCACAACGAGGTGCAGAGTGTTTGCTGAGGTAACAAAAGTAGACTATATAGTAATAAATCCGACTTTCAAGCGTTCGGCTTTGTTCTGCCCTTTGAAAATAGAACCATGAGTTCCTTACATTGGAAGCGAACGAAGTAAATTAACCGTAAGTTTTACAACCCTGTGTACTGGGACACAATCTCCACATACCTTAGTTATGAGAATCGGTGCCCTTCACATAAAAATGTCCTAAACACCACCGCGTTATCTGTGGCTAACTTTCGCCTGTTTAAAAAGCGAGAATGCTTCCTTTGAAGTGAAAGTTTATGAGGCTGTTTTTCTTCTTGTTGCACTCCGCGTGGAAAAAGATCGCACGCAAAGATGCACAAGCCGCGTTCACCGAAACCCTGTTTTTCCGCAGCGCCGACGGAACCAGGGCGGTGTTTCCCCCTCCTCTCCCTTCCCGGCGAGAACGGCTGGCAGCGGAGCACAGGGCAAAGGCGGTGCGCGGCGCTGCGCGGCTCAGCCCGCTCCTCAATCGAGCGGCGGTTCCCGCTGCCGCAGCCCGCGGCGGCGGCGAAAGCGGCACCTCGCGCACAGCGGGGCGCGGAGCGGCGCGCGGCGGCCGCGGAGGCGCGCGCCGGCATTCCGATGCGGTGAGGCAGCCGCGGCCCGGCCCGGCCCGGCCCGCCCCGCCCGGCCCCGCCCCGCCCCGGCCCGGCCCTCGCTCGCGGGGCGCGCGCGGCCATGGCGCTGGGCCGGCGCCGTTACTCAGCGGCGCGGAGGCGCGGGGCTGGGGCGCTTGGGCACGCCGCCCGGTTGCGGGAGGTAGGAGGAAGGTCTTCCGCGGGTGACTGCGGCTGGCGGCGGCCCAGCGAGGTGCGGGGGGTCGGGGAGGGACGGGACGTGCGACCCGCGGCCGGACGGGAGCCGGGGTGCGCTCTCCGGCTTCGGGGATCCCCTCTGCGGGCGCCGCCTGGTCTCTTATGGCCGGTCACGCACACGCGGAGCGAGGGAAAGCAGTTGAATTCGTAGTGTAGGGGCGCTGCTGCCGGCAGGGTCACCCGCCAAGCCCGTAGGACGTGGAGCGGTTCAAGCGCCGCCCGGAGCGAGCGGAGCGGCGGCGGGCAGCCGCCGCGGACCGCGCATCCCTCCCCCCGAGGTGCCGGCGGGCGCGGCGCTGCTGCGGGCTCCGCACCCATCGCGGCCTGCGGAGGGGCTGCGCAGCCGGCGTGCACTTCACCCCCCGCGCCCGCCTCGCCGCGCTGCCTGGGCGAGCGCGGGGCTGCCGGGCGGGCAGGACGAGGAGGAGCTGCCCGCGGCGGGCTCGTCCGCGTCCCGCCTGTCTCGTCTGCGGGGGATGTGCCTAGCGAGCCGGCCCGGGGGCAGCCGCCCGGCGGGGGGGGATCCCCCCTCCCCGCCGCCGAGGAGGGGCGGTCCCGGGGGAACCCTCCCCGGCGGCCCCTCGGCTGAGTCAGCCGGCGGCGCTGCCCCGCGGCACCTCCCTCCTTCGGCCGGGCGGGGCGGTGCGCGCCCGCAGCCTCCGCCCCCGGCCCGTCGGGGTAGGCGCCTCGCTCGCTCCGCCGCCCCGGGCAGCGGCGGCTGTGGAGCGCTGGCGAGGCGGGGGCGGCCCCGTTCCGCAGACCTGCTCCGCCGCTGAGGCCCCGCCGCTGCTAGAGTCACCGGCCGGCCCGAGGAGGAGGAGGAGGAAGATGCCGGGGGACGCTGAAAGGTGCGTCCCCTGCTCACCCCCGTCCGCTTTCACGGGCTCCTTCCCCGGCTCCCGTGCGAGGCTGGCGCTTCCCCCGGGGGCTCCCTGGGGCAGGGCCCCGGCAACCCCGGCCCCGGCGGGGGGCGCGGAGAGCTGCCCGCTGCGGCCGTGCCCGGGGGCAGGCGGGGGCTCCGCTTTCGGCCATGTTCTGCAGTCCCGGGCCTCCGGCGGGAGGACCCGGTGCCCCCCGGTGCCCGCGCCCTCCCCGACTGACCTTCGGCTTCAGGGCTCCCCCTCTTCCTCCGGGAGGGTCCATGAAAATCCCAAACGCAAAAGCAAGTTGGGGTGGGCTGCTCTTATCCCACGTGCTACAAATTGTTGTAAATTCATCCCTCACTTCCCCATTCTCTTTTTTTACCCGTTGTGATTGTACGAACAGTTGTTTTTTTACGTTAAAGCCTGGCTGATTGTAATCTGACAAGAGCGGCGTAGCTCGTGGGAGATCTGGCGTTGGAAGGAGCCTCTGGTTGCCAGCGCAGGGATGATGATGTCTCTCTCCCCCCACTTGGCAGGTCTTGGTGAGCCCCTCTTGTGGGCTCTAAGCACTCTTCGCGGGTGCTGCGGGCCCTGGCACCCAGGCACAAGGGCAAATGCATTCCTTCCAGCTCCAGACTTTGGCCCGCTCCGTGAAGGGCGGTTGAGTTGAGACTCTAAATCTGCAAACGCTTACAGAAGTAGTTTCACTGAAGTGTTTGTGAGATCAGGACCGAAGTGGCTGGGTGCAATGCTTATCAGTTCTGCTGCACACTCTTGGGATGCCACCAGCACAGGTGATACAGAGAAGAGCCTATACAGGTGGCTGTGAACTAGGCTTCTGATAAAGGAGGTGTAACAGCTGGGTGGAGTGGTAGAGAAATGCCTAAAAGATCAGCTGTACTTCAAGGGAACCATCAAACGTTTCCTGTTCCATAGTAGGGCACTTCTGTGAGGAACAGAATTGGGCTTGCTGTTGTATTTATATGACACAAGTTTGCTAAATATTTCAATCCTTTATGTTTTATGTATTTGTATATTTGAAAGGGGATCAAAGAACCTTCCAATTATGAAAAAGCCATTTAGCAATTACTGCAAAGCAGTGACCATTATGTAGTTTAAGAAGTCATGGTTTCCAACTGAAGATAATCATCTTTCATCTGTGGTATGTCATCCTGTGAAAAGTCAATGGCAAACAACCTATGTTTGTGATTGTTACAAAAACAAAATGAAAAACACCTAAACGATCAGGGATCAATGAAACAAATGAGGTGAAACCAGAAAGAGACACAACGTTTTGTGTATTAGGAAATGCTTCAGAGAGAAATGCCCAAGTCATAAAAGGGCATGTCCAGTCTGTGCATAAATTTGCAAAGGATTGCTAAAGTCTTTCTTTTTTAGTCATCTAAATAGAATTTATTTGTGTTCTGCCATATTGAGGTATTCATCTAGTATACTGTAATGAGTTCATTCCTATTTTCATACATGGCAAGAAGTTTGTTATTAAGACTTTGTGACTGCAGACCAGACAGTTCAGTTCCTGTCCTCTCAGTTCACATTAATGTGATGCATCTTAACCAATAAAAGTGTAGTGTTCAAGCCAGAGTTCCAACGATATAATAAGGAAAAAAACCCCAAAACAACAGAGTAAAACTTTAAATCTTTAAGAAACATGAAAGCCCTACTGCAGAATAAAAAATTTCTGAAAACTATATTTACTGGAAATCATAGAACAAGTTCATGAAAGAGATGATAAGGTAATTTGAGGTTTGGGAGATTTGTAAAATGAGAAAAAGAAATTCTCATATATAGGTTATCCAAAAGAATGTTGTGAAACAATTTGAGCTATTTGTGAGTACCCATAGAGGAAGTATTTCTTGTATCAAAGGGCTGTTCTATTTAAGAGAAATATTAAAGATCCAGTGACTAGAACCTGCACTGAAATCTGGTATAGAAGCAAGGCACATATTCAGAAGTGACAGTTGTAACTGTTCATGAAGGATTGTGGTACACTTAAAATGGTTGGAAACATTTAGCTCAAGTTAGCAGCTCTTCTTTCTTGAATAAGAGCAGCTGTAATTTAGCAATAGTTCTTGGATTTGAAACAAGAATTAGTTAAAGGAAGACTTGAATTATAAAGGAGGCAAAAAACCAATTATCTATTATTTCATTAGAAGTCCATGATTTGCACAGAGATTTTTCATTAAACTTTAAGGTTTTTTTAGTGATCAGCTTAATTTACCTGCATATTTACAAAAGTATTTCTTTAACATTTTCTTCTTTTAAAACACTAAAGACCACGCTTTGGAACAAGGGTGGTTGTTTTGTTTTCTGTTTGTACAGTGTCTACTGCAAAATGGATGCTGGGTCATGACTATGAGCCCTAAACTTTATGAATTACAATGATAGTGTTATTAGCAATAATTCACATCTTTTTTGTTTTAGATATACTTTTCGAAAATACCAGTAACTGAAACATTGGAACGAATCATGCAGCTCCAGCGTGGACAGACTTACTCTCACGCCTGTTGACAATGCAGCCATTGATGGTTTCATTTGAGTAATGGCTATCATTTGATTATGCAGACAGCAGGTTAATGGCTGTCTGTACCTTTAGTATGTAGTCTGATTAATTTTTAAATAATACTTTTCACAATGGCTCTGTTTTAGAAAGCTATTAGCATGCTAGCCTGAAATCTGTGTTTTTCCTTAGGTTAATTCTGTCCCTTCTTGAGCCTTCTTAATCTCATTTAGAAGAGAGTTGTTGCACGTGTACTTGAGGGCCTACATGACTGAGTACATATTATATGAGAGCAGTCCAGCTTACTCTGCATACTGCTTTATTTGTCTTGGCAAACCTATAGGTGTATCTGCTTGTGGGTGGGGTTTCCATAGTCATGGTTCTGCCAGGTATTGGTCATATTTCACTCTTTGATTTTTTTGTGGTTTTTTTTTTTTTTAGCAAAACGTCCATCTACTGAAATGAGACTTGTGTTTAATTGCTGAGGATAAGGTGGTGACAGTTTTTCTTTGCATTTCGTATATTGGGCGCTCTCTAATCTTTCTTTTCTGTTTTTGAGGCACAGAATTTTGGTCTTACTTGAAACAGTGGGGTTAATTTGTAAATATGTCACTGTGGGATCAAAGTCTAGTCCTTGGTGGTTTCATATACTCTCTCAAGCTGACATCTCTATGCAAGACTTAATTAATGTCACTGATTTTAAACTAGGCCATCCACAATACTCTCTTCTTAACTGCCCAGTCATTCATAAATAATCCAACATGTTCAAACAAAAGCTAGATGTGCTATCAGTTACCAAAACCTGGTAAACTACAAGAGCTAGAAGGAATGAGCTCAACTCTCCACCAGAATTATCCTTCTTCCAGAGCCCGCTATACTTCTCCAGTTTATCAAGTGTCAGTGATGGTGCTGCGGGTAATACCAGCTCTTTCAGTGAATGATTTAAAGTAGCAGGGACACACACCTTGTGGAGTATGTGACGTGCCTCAGGGAGCTGCCTTCTGCCTTCTTTACATCCAAAACTTAGGTACTCCTGCATAATTTTCGAGTATGGAGACAGTGCAGGCTTGAGTCTTGTACAAGGAAGTGTATGCTGTAGGCCAGTATATTTACTGTAATATTTTACTCACAGTAGTGTGAGACATACTGTAATAGTTTAAATAGGCTGTCAACTCTGGGATACATTTTATTCTATGTTGCTATCAGTAAGTAATATTCAGTAATTTGTTATGACATTTTCAGTGGAGCCACCTCATTAAAAAAATACATTATTGTATTTTTCAATTGTAACATTTCATAAGTAATTAAAAATGAAATACTCGGGTATTTTCAATATTCTTTATGTTACTCATTTGAATGTTTTAAATGAGATGCAAAAAGTGGAAACATTGAGTGCAAAGTTGAAGCTACCATTTGAAAACATTTATTTTTGGGGTAATGGTTTTATTCTATTAGTATGCACAAGTGCTGCATAACTTGCATCTAATAATAGTGTGTTTTCTGAAACAGATGACTCTCAGTTGCATTGACCTTGCCTTGTGTAGTAGGACCTTGCTGTCTGCTGTTTCAGACAATGCTCTGATGCGAGACCTCTCCTCCCACAGTATTTTTCTCTGTCTGTGCTACAGCATACAGCAAGAATGCTGCTGCAGGGATCGCTGGTATTTGAGGTTTTTGTTACACTGCATCTTCTTTCTAACATTTTCATAATGCATTCCTTTACTCCAAGTACAAAACTCTGTTGCTTGGATTAGGTTAATTTCTTTCTGTAGCAGTGCAAATATCTTTCAGCAGTATTGGTGAAACCCAACTTGGTTTCCCTTTGGAATTTAGCAAGCTAAAAACGGGTCATGTAGCAGAGTAGCTACTGCTTTGTGCACTACCAACAGTTCACATTAAAGAACAACCTGTAGACTTCCTCTTGAGGAACTTTCTTGACGTGAATGCCTCCTTTTTAATTCCTTCAGAGTTGCTATGATTGTTTTGGATTACAGCTATGTAGCAAATTGCAAAGGAAAAAGAAAACCCAGTGTTTTAATATCCAGGCTGAATTGCCTTCTGAAGACAGTATTCTGCCTCTGGTCTTATTTTAGGTAATTTTCACGCTCTGACATTTTTCAAAGATGTATTTTCAACCATTTAGTTTTTGTTCAGTTCAGACAAGTATGTTAAAATGCGTTTATAATCAGATTGTTTCATTGGTGGGCAGAGATTTCTAAGAATTGGTTAGTATTTTTCTAACTTTTACTGGAAAAATTCACACTTCCGATGACTTTCTGTGGACACATATTTAGCTAATGGTCGCAAGAGCGTTCCAGATGCCTTTAGAAGGCCTTGAACAGAATAAACAAAAAGACAAAAAGAGAAAGATGCCAATTAGAAGAACACAGGTGCGCATTCCACGATAAAGGGAACTTGGCACGAAGAACCTCAATTCGGCAGTTTATCTTGACCAATTAGACAAGTTTCGCATGTTTTAGTATAACCAATTATGTCTTATGTTTACGCGCATGTACAGTGTTGATATAACCAATCATTAAGTGTAACTAGGCGTGTGGACAACGTGTGAATAATGTGTGTAACCAATAGTAAAATAGCTAAACGCATGTACAGATGTAACCAATGTATAAAATGATGTCTGATGCTCTAGTAAAGGGTCTTCAACTATGATCATATTGATCTGTCGTTGAGTCCATTATTATGCTCCCGCAACTTTCAAATATATCAGATGTTCTGTGAGCATATTCCTTGTTTCTACTGTGGGAAAATAATATGATTGCAGGTATTTCTCATGAAAGCTTTGAGTTTCTGCTTACACTGCACCCATTTTAGTTCAACAGGCTTATGGGAAGCAGTAAAAGGAGAGGAATATCTGTCCAAGGCTGCAGCCCCCTAGATTTCTGGCTGCAGGAGAGGCTGACAAACAGGCTGCCTCCCTGTTTGGTTCTCTAATTCACATTCGCTCTTCAGCTATGCTGTGGGCTGCTTTTCTGTAACAGCTTGAGTGGCAAAGATGTCAAAGAGTACCAGATAGATAATGCTTCTTGAAGTCTTTTGTATTGTGGTACTTCTCCATTGTTGTGGTACTTCAGCATTTTTTAGATGAAAAATATTTCTTAATGTGGCTCCACTAGAGCCCTTGAAATTCTTCAGTGCAGCTGTTACTTTTGTGAATAGTCTGTTGTTTGTATTTTTCCCCCAAAGTGGACATACAAAAAGGGGAGGATCTTGCATAATTACCTTTGTTGTGATTGCACCTTTTTTGTTTGTTTTTGCTTTTCTTTATAGTGAATTTATGGAAGAGACAATAAAAATAGAGACAATAAAATCAAGCAGTTGGACAGCTGCTTATGTTGGAAATACTTTAATCTAATAACCACTCAAAATGTTGCTGTTATTGATTTGAATATACATCTGCTCTTATTCTGTGGTTTAATTCAGCAAAGTATAAACAAGAAATTCCACTTTGGTGGCGTTCACTCAGTAGACATAGAAATGAAATATGGGGAAACTTTTTATAAAAATGGATGGTTTCATATGTGTCATTAACTAAAACCTCCATGGCAATCCTATTTAGAGGCATTTCTAATATCATTAGCCTGGTAATTTAAATATGTAAGTCCAACTATGGGGCTTTTTATTTATTTTACTTTCATAGGACAAATTCAGAAAGTAGCTATCACTTATTTCATCACCTGTCACTGTATAACAATTTCAACAAGTTATGCCATCCAAATGAAATATACTGTTCCTTTGAATAGTCTTGATATGTCTACCAATATGTAATAAGTACACTTAATGGTTCAGTTCTGTGTGTTTGGTTTTGTTTTGCTTGTTTTCAAAATGATCTTTTCTTCTTGTAAGATAGGGCTGTTGGAGGGCACTGTTGGAAAGTGGTAATTACTGCTCAGTGCTCCCTGCCCACCGGTAGTAATTCATTCAGTTTCGAATTTTGCTCTTGCTCTAGATGTGTTCCAGTTTCCCTTCCTTCTCCATAGTGTTGAGTCTTGTGTCCTGTTACCCAGAGTGAGGTTGCAAGAGGGAGTGGTTGATACTTGGGGAGGGTGATACCATTTCATTCTTCTATGTCTTTGGTACTTTTGGTTTGACGTAACCGCGATATGGTATTAGCATATTGCCAGTTGTTACCTGATACTGTGGTATGTGGAGTTACAGATTGCTTTCCACAAGAGAAAATTCAATGGTTGCGTACTTTCAGTTCCCTGCAGTGTGAGTTTATGTGCATGGAAGTAAGGAGTATCTCTATTTTCAGGGTGTGTTCCTATCGGAGATACTTGTCTCAGTGAGAATATCCTTGTATTGCTGCAGACTGGATACCTGCAGAAGCTATGTATCAGCTTCAAATATACTGTATTGATATCAGTATCAAATCAAATAAAAGGTTGACAGTGTGTTTACACACATCAGAGTCTACTCATCTACAAGTGTATTGCTTAACAACACTGTTCCCTTTCTCCCAAGACCTCTTGATGAGCCAGTATCTAGCAGAAGAGCTCAGTCACACCTTCCTCCCAGTGTTATATGAAGTCTGCAGTGTTTCTGAAAAAGGAGAATTACTGTAATTTGCTGAGAAGAGAAAAGTGCACAGTTTTTTCTTTCTTAAGGATTAAAACTGCTCTGTCTGTATTCCTGACTCATGTCTAAAAGCAGTTCTTTGCCTTCTATATCTTCGAAAATACAGGCTCTTCTGAGTATACCATGTCATAGAAACCTATATACCTTTCCTACATTTTGGGTATATATTTTATGTAACATGCCTCTAAGATAAAGTTATGGAATAGTTAACATAAAGATGTTACCGTGCAACTAATTAAGCAGAGATTTAAAATGCCAGCTGCGTGTATAGCGTTACCTCATATTTGAAAGGTTGAGAGGTTTTCTAACTTCGGAAAAGTCATGATGTAGACTTTATATAATTCTTTTCTTTTAAGGAACAGTAAACCTTGGATCTGTTGTATATCTGTCAGGGTATTTCTGGATAGTTTCTTCTTACCCCTGTTGAAAATTATATTAGCTTAGCCCAAATCCATGTAACATTGGATGCTGTTGTTTTTATTGCGTTACTTATTCCATGTTGGCAGAAATATGATGTGTGTAAAAAATACAGTTTTTGCTATCCAGTTGCCTTTTGGTCCCCTATTAAAGCAGATTTCAGAGACTGTGTTACAAGGTTCTACTATATGGTTGAACTAACTTGCAGTATGAAACAGAAATGTGGTTTAGTTGTTTTTTTGTTTGTTTTTGTTTTTTTTAGATGTGGGAAATTGAAGGAGAAGTTTTTTGTTGTTGGTTTTTTGGTTTGTTTGTTTGTTTGGTTTTTTTTATGCTAAGCCACACTAGCCTTCTTGGTACTTAACCAGAAAACATTTGTAGATGAAGATCTAGAGTTTAAACTTGTTTGGGAATACAGTTGAATCCCAAAATGCACTATTCAATTGTTTCCATTCTCATCTAGCTTTCCTGAAATAAAGTTAAGTATATACATAGTACCTTGGTATCAGAATGTTGTGGTCATTAAAAATCTAGCTTTAGTGGCCAATTTTGCTATAGAGAAAGAGTATAATTAATTATATAGTTATATAACAGTTAATACTGTTCTTTCTTGTTTGTGTTAACCAGATATTGTCAACTACCAATCTAGTTGCACAGATTAAATTTGTTTATGTTATGGAAACATATTGGATTTGCTCTAAAGAAATAATATTCTTTTAAAGCATTAGTTTAGGGCCATAAGTAAGAAGGGTTTATAAGTCTCTTAAATTATTAAATGGATTTTATTTTTTTAGTGGTCAGCTGAAATTTTCTTGTTCCAACAAATTCTGAGCTATGGCAAATGTTTTATTTTTAACTGAATTTCTGTGTCACTCAATTATGAACATTTTTTGCAAGAATGTTTTGCTTGTTGTGATTACGTTTGTGCAGCAAATTCTGGAACTCTGTCTTAAATCTTATTATTTCTGTGTAATAGGAGATATAATGACTTAAAATGAGGGAAAATAGGAACTCTTCATTAAATTTTTGTAGTTTCATTTGTATAAAGGAATAGGAATTTCTTGGAAATCAGCAACATTTTGGAGTGTAAATGGTCCTTCCTACTTTTCCAAAGTAAGGAAATACTAAAATTTTAGATATCTTTGGTGGAATCAGAAGAAAGAATGGGTAATTTGTGATATTAATAAATGGGTATTATCTACAATTGAAATCTATTTTCACAGGTTTTTCTAGTCACTCAAATCAAATCCGTTCTGGGGGCATGCCAACAAACTGATTTTATTATGAAAACTGTGTTGTCAGCACCAACTGTTCAGTGCATCAAGCTCCAAATCCTCATTATCCTTCCCTTTCTATGATTAATTTGGCTTAAAAGTAATAAATGTGGAACCTTCTTTTTTGTCTTAAAATTCTTAAGCCTTTATTGTTCCCATATTCCTCTTGTTTTTATAACTAAATGGTCTGTTTTTAAACCTGAGATTATGAGTAATTATATAATGGTATGACTGGGGGCTTCTAGAAAAACAGTGTGTTTTCTGAGTACATGACTATAAGAATTAGCAATACTGTGAAGTCTGTTTGGAAATTAATTCTCCATACTATTTGAACTGCGATTCTAGATTCGCAAGCCAGGTTCGGTAGTGGTTTGTAGAAATAAACAGTTCCCTAGACAGCAGGCTATAAAACAGGTCAGTGTTAAAATATGCAGTAACATCTTTCAAATGTCTGTATAGTATTAGACTACTATGCCTGCCTGTATTCTCTTTCAAGATTCAGATCATAACATCTGTTTGGAGTTTTGCTACCCAATAGGCATAGGAATGGTAGAGATGCATAGTCAGCAAAGGGTTGTCAGGAGGTCTTCACATCCACCCCTCCAGAAGAGGCAAGTTTGCGGGTTCTCTTAAAATTTGCAAATGTTGTTCTACTTTGCCAAAAGCTTACCTCCATGTTCGTGTCATCCCCTCATTTTGTTCCATATACTCTATTCTATTATGCAAGTTGATAATGAAAATGTTTCTCCTTAACAGTCAGTTGTCCTGTTGGCTAGGTACATAAAGCTGTTATTGAGGCTAAAATTTCTGAGGAGAAAAGATAATGTACCACAGTTATAATGGCACAGTATCATCCTGTATAACAGCTTCTATGCACCCCTGAGCTTCATCTCAACTGTGTGCTTTATAGAAAGCTGCATGGAGTTGACTTACAGGTTAGGGGGAGAGCTGTAAAAATATTTGAGGAAGGTGTGTGCGCAAATTCAAAGCAAGGGAGAATTGTTTTGTATAACAGCATTGGAGCTATGATGGCCAGTTAAGTATCTAATCTGTACATGAGTCACTCTAAACTCATGTGCTTTCCTCTGACTTGACATGGCGCTCTGATTATTTTCTTTTGCTATGTAATGCCATTCTCAGTCTTTTATCAGCTTTTCTCTGTTCCCTTGAGCTCTGAGGACGCTATTGAGAAGAGCAAAAAGCCCCAAACAAAAAAAACCCCAAACCCCTTCACTTGCTGTTCTTGCTTGAATTTACACTTACCAAAACTCTCCCAAACATTTCAGGTGCATTTAACTCAATGAAATCAATGGATAATTTAAAAAAACCCCAATAGCCTCTGTCTCCTGGTTTTCCCACCTTACCCATCTTGCTTACAGTAAAGCTCTGTTTTGTTAGCAACCATATGCATCCCAATAAAGGTTTTAAAGTTTGAATTGAGGCAGAGACTGTCTCAGCACTTGGCCAGTGAATGCAAAGAAAGTTGGCCATGTTCCCTCTACTTGCCAGAAAAGCATGAAAGCTGAGGCCCTTCCTCTGTCAAAGAGAAAGGGAAGCTCTGATCTCTCTGCGTGCAGATTTTTGCAACTATTGAGTTCCTGACCTATTCTTGGTAGGACTTGTCTGTCTCTTGCTTGCTAGATGTGGCCTGAAGCACCCCAGAAAAGACCTCTAATCTACAGTGAACTTGTATAGATCAACCTGGACTTTTTCCTCCGATTATCAGTTTGACTGTACTTCTTCTTTTCTCTCTCATTACAGTCTTAAACATCAACAAAAAAATCCCTTCTCTACAGTAATACAGTTTTTATGCATGTGGCTTATCTCTGTTATTCTTTTTACTAAATCTAAAGACCTGCTTGCTTAATTTTTTTTAATATTTGATGTACATATGAGTGTCTAATTAAAAGAGCATAGATGATGTTGTCATCTAGTATCATACTATTTATTGTGTGTTTGGCTGTAGACAGTTCCACTGTGTGGTCCTCTCCCATACAGGGCTTTGAAACTTTCAGTATTCAGATAATCTGACAATCTGTTGAATGATGTGCGACTATATGAAATAAATATATAAAGAATATTAAATTATAAAGGAAATTATCCCTAAAATTTAGGCTTGTTTTCAATATGTACTGGTATGGTTTTTAAATATTTAATTCATTATTGACAAATATTTTAATTTAAAGCATTGAAAATCAGAATCTTGAGTTTAAAAGTAGTACAGTAATAATACCTCTTCCACATTCTTCTTACCATAACTGTACCTAAGACTATATAGAGGATGCTATGTAATTTTTTCTGGTGAGTGAATCATGAAAACCAAGTAAGTGTTTTCATTTTTATGGTTATTATAGGTGATAATTATGCACACCTGAATTATGTACAACTATTATACAGTTATATAAATAATGTACACCTGGCCGTTGGCTTTTTCTCTGTAGTTATGGCATATTTTCTGTAGTGGGTATAGTCTTTATTTTTCAGAGAGGTCACATGTAAAATAAGAAGTGATGAAATGCATACATTGTATTTTCAAAAATATGTTGAAACATTATAGTACTATTAGCGTTATTACTTCCATAGCTGTTTCTGCTTTTATAACAGCAATAGAATGCTTAAATAAAAACAGCCAGCATTAATGAACAGTTAATAAAGCCAGAAAACTATACAGAATCCATGAAGACCTTAGTGTGAGGAGTGCGCTCTCTGTTTCTAATTTAACCTGTTCTCAGATTACTCTCAGAAACTGTTCTAAGTTTGTCAAATACTTTTGAGAGGTCTACAGTAGATTTTGGTTTTGAAGGTAGAGTTTGCCTTTCCTAAACTAAATTTCATTGTACTGATTTTATTTTTCTTGAAGGTAGGTAAAAAGGCAAAGCAGTATTCAATAAACAATTTCTGATAGCTTTGGAAGTCAATAAAAAGATGTCTTGAATATATAGGGGGTCTGAGTGTGATGCAGTCCCTGCTAAACTAACAGGAGCAGGTCTAAGAAGGCACTTAACAGTTTGCAAGATAAGTTCATAATAAAATAAGAGGACTACTGATTAAAAAAAACCAGAAGCCCTAGAACTTAAGGATGCCAATTGATTTGGAAAGGACGGAAATGAAAAAGGTCTGCAGGAGCAGGTAACTGTTTTGAGGTGTGGCAGTAGTGTGCCTAAGATGACAGATGAACAATATTTAATTTGAAATCTTAAAGGACGGGTTAGTCTGCTTTCATTTACGTATGCTAATTTTATATGTTGTTTCTTCATAGGTCATCTACTGTTAACCATGAACTTTATTCTAGATGTATAGGTACTATTTTTTTTTCCTCCTCACCTCAGTTCTCACACATGATCTGCTTCTTCCTTGTTGGCTTCCTAACAACCAGAAAGTGACATACGGGAAAGTAATAACATCCACATTAGAAATTAGATGTTGTTATTTAAACAAAGACCTCCATATAGTATGCAAGATATTAGTTGGGAAAATGGAGAGCTTCAGACTGCCTGTTGCACCTTGTGAGTGCTGGTACAGGTGATGATATCCTCACTGAGTTACCATTTAAGAACACTTTCTCTACGTATCATCAATGAGCTTGACGAGTTTTTGCAAACCACTGATATGGATTGCCTTACAAACTGTCTTGAAACAGTTTTTTGTTTTTATGCTGTTTTGAAATATTGCGTAGGTTTTTGTTGCACGCAGAGCACCGTTGCTAGCATCAGCTGTTGTTTTGTTCAAAACTGTGTAGATTGCACAGACCATTAGTTTTCATTGCTGCTTTGCCTCCCCTCGGGGATCTTTTCTTATGCCAGTTATTACTTCGTAACGCGCTCAGCTGCCTGCTAAGGTCATCGTTGAACAGTCAGTCCTGCAGGTGAGCCTCCTGCATCTAGTCTACAGGTTTTTCCCCTCAGCGGGATGAAGTCAGTGTTGTCATCTTGCCCAAGAGAAGCCTGATTACAAGGCCTTGGGCTGCTCCTTATCTTGCAGTTTGCTGCCTCAGTACCGGCCTGATAGTGTTTGATTCAGTGTTTCAGAGTAACCTCCTCGTCCCTGCTCTTGGCCTTGCTGGTGACATACAAAAGTCTGTATTCATTGTGCTGTTCGGGTGTTACTTGATCATTACATTTCCTCCACTTCTTTTTATCGTTTGGGGTGAGAATGTGGTCGTGGCTGATGGTGAGGCCAACGATCTCCCTCATCGGGGAGCGCAGGAGGCGGCAGTGGGAGGATGAGCTGGGGGCTGAGGCTCTGCTGTGGGCCGCTCATCCTGAGACCAGCACCAGCAGATGAATCGGGTCCGACATCAATCTGACGGGTCTGGTCGAAAGGTCAGGAGCAACGGAGGACAGGCCTGGGCCCAGAGCTGCCAACGACATAGCTCAGCCCAGGACTGGGAGGACAATCCTGAGCTGAAATGGCTCCTGGGCCCGTTGGTGGGGTCACAGGTGGGGCTGGTTATGGAATTTAAGGACTTGGTGTGCTTGGGGCCCTGACACTCCCTCTGACAGAAATCTGTGGCGATCCCCTCCTGGGTTGCCATCTCATATCACGTGCTAGTTGCAACATTGGTTTGTGGTTATCATGCCCAAGTACATTACAGAAAACAGTAGTTTCATCCTCTTTAACTGTTACAGCAGAAGTAACCTTGAGTGTTTCAGCATGTGTTTGCTGGTTCATTATCTTTTACAGTCCTTTTGTGGTTGGGTTCTTTGGCTTGTTTAACTGTGGCACTGACTGTTTCCTCTCTGATGCTTTCCCTTCTCTGCTCAACCTTAGGGTATACATCAGGCATATGTATATGCCTCCTCCCTTCTAGGAACTTTTTGAGCTAAACACAAGGATAGTAAATAACACGATAGCAGCAGGGATGCGCAATCAAATACATGCAAGCTAATCTTTCTGCTTGACTGAGAAAGTGTAGCCTATATATGTAGCGCTCATTTTTACATAATATGTTATTACTGAGGCATATCAATATTGGAACATATGTGTATCTAGTTTAGGGTAAAAAAACCCAACAAGGTTCCCTAGCAGCATTTTCAGATTTTAATGAAGCAGTGTTGTTTGGATACTAGCAGAGTATCTGGCACATATTGCTGCTTATGTCAAAATAAAAAAGGGTGTTCCAGAGAAGGAAGTTTCCTTTTCCAAATTATGACTGCATTTTTTAGCCTGGTTTCTTAAGGAAACGACTTTGCAAAGTCACACTGTGTGTCTGTG
Organism: Harpia harpyja; assembly: GCF_026419915.1. Lineage (NCBI taxonomy): Eukaryota > Metazoa > Chordata > Aves > Accipitriformes > Accipitridae > Harpia > Harpia harpyja. The sequence goes on along the minus strand of NC_068949.1, from coordinate 28,012,101 downwards.
TCTTTTCTGCCAAGTTTTAACTTGGCCTGTAGCAATCAGCAATCAGGTTTATTACAAAAGTGCAGATCTCAAAAGATGGTAAAGACTCAACAAATTTTGTGCAGATGTTACTTGGGTACAGAGGAGAAGTTCTGTAAATCGTTCTGGCTGTGAAGAAGTTGCTCTGAGAGCTCACACATTAGTGGAGGGTCCATACAGGAGAAAGTCCTTAGTAATACCCCAACTGTAAGAGAAGCTTCAGTTGAAACTGGCATCTCCTTAGACATCACGATTACTCAGAACTCATTATTTCTAGAAGTAACTAAGGTATATAATGCTTGTTTATCATGTGTTCTGTTGTTTTTCAGTGTACCTTTATCTACTGAATACTCTGCATGGACATTAAATATCCTCTGAAATACTTGTCCATTAATTTTACTAACAACTTCATTGTGTTAAAATTGCATTCCATCTATTCAGCTGAAAGTACAAGAACTTTTAAGAAATGTAACAAACTTTGAACAAGTGATTGTTTGCATTAGGTAAGTATAGAATTAGCTTTTGCCACACATTCTTATCCCAATTAACTATACTGTGAAGACTGAAGTAGACTAAATATCTGGGATAAAGTCCCATCTTACCAAGGGAGCAGATTTTCATGTTTAGAATTCCAAATTCTTACTATTCTTGAAGCAAGGAGCTCGACTGTACTACCCAAGAGTGAGTTGTTTTATGATGACTGCACTTACGTTGAACACTTGCTGAAGGTTTCATCCTAAAAGAAAGGGTGAAGTCCAAATGCACAATTGTAAGCCACAGGTTCTAAACAGGAATCTCACAAGTAGTCAGAAATGCTTAATGGACTACTTTCATAGAGGCTCTGAAAGATAACCAAGAAAAGCAAATAAATCTACATTTGCTCAGCAAGGATATAGAATTCATTGCAATCATTTTAAAGATCCTCAAATAAAGGATTGCCTAAATGTGTCATTATCATATATGGAGACATGCTATGTTGATCTTCAGGCATGTTTCTCCTTCAAATAAGTTGTTAAAGAAATGCAAGTGGAGCTTAAGGAACATGGAAGTTGCTGTGAACGTACAGTTTTCTCTGTGTCTGGTTCCATTTATCTTAGAAGACATGATGGTATATTATAAAAGAGATCTAATTTTGACCCTGAGTGTGTTTCCATCCTATTTATTTATTGAATAAGATTGAATTCCTAGTATTTATAATGTGAATTACAATGATGCCTACAAGAGTTTTAAAACATTAAAACATTTAATTTAAAATGATCACTTAAAATTGTTTATGTTGGTAATGACCTCTTATGTTAATGTAGTAAATACCTTGCAACATTGCGAAAAAATAATTTGCAGTTGTGTGGTGACTTGCTGCTTGCATGTTTAATTCTGGCAAGAGCCAACATTGTAGAGATTACTTCATGGCTTCAATGAGTCAGATGTCTCCCAGAGTACGATGAGGTTGCTAAAGCCATTGTAGGCAAAAAAATGAATGTAGGGTTGATTTGCTGAGCAAATATTGTTTGCTGTATTTGAGTAGTGCTGTTTTCAGTATCGCAGTGCTTAATATCTAGAAAAGTTAGAACAGTAGTAGTATAGAAATTTTTTAATATATTTTCAGGGATGCTTGATCGATAGTCTTCTGAAAATGACATCTTTCTCAAGCAGATATTTAATTGCCCTCTGAGCAAAACACCTTGTTTTTTTCTCTTGCATTCTCTATTAGGCATGGTAATAATATGCAGATGAAATAGCAGATGTTAAAAGAGAAAGTAAAAATAATAACAGAATAAATATGATTCCTGAGTGAATGGTATGAATAAGTCAGGAATGGTATACAAAGAAAATGTATTTTGAGAAAGTGCAAGAGTGGTGCAGTTATTTAATAATGTTAGTCTTCAGCATTTGAAATGTTTTTCTTTGCTTTTCTAAAACTAAAGTGTAAATGTATAGATTGACAGATGTCTGAACTCTTGTTCACATACAGATTAGCTTTTTATTTGAAACATTACTAGGGTTTCAGACTTACTGTTGTTGCAGTTATGGCAGCTGAGCAATAATATGTAAGTTATTACTCAGGTAATGTTTTTAATAGGACTACTGTGGCTTAGCATAATGTGAATAGAAGTGTTAGCTTGGGTTTACAGAAGATAAACTGTAGTGATGTATGCGCCTCTAACATACCATCAGACATTTTAGTAGTCAGAAATATTTTTATTACAGGATTTGTTATGTTCTCACCAGTGTGGCTAGAATTACAGCTGATGCAGGACAGTGAGAGAGAGGGAGATGAGAGAAGACTTGGGTGCTCACACAAGAAAAATGCTGCGAGGAAGAACGAACAAGACAAGGAGCCTGAGGGGTTCTTGTTGCTTATTGTGTGACCTGGTTCAGATCAATTTTAAAACTTTGGCCGGGTGACAGTTTTTTATGGCAAGCTGTAATTGGAATTTATTGAAATGTATGTCAGTGTTCCACTTTAAGTCCCTTACAGGTATGGTTTCACATTGGGCAGAAATGCTAGATGAGCTCAGATGGGAAGGCACTTTGTTATTAAGTGGAACTAGATAAGAAAGAGGCTAGCCAGTGCTGGAGTATTCCTGCTGGAGGGGCATGGATTTCTGCCTTGTGATGCTAACCTCTCTCGTATTACTTTACGAAAAAGGTGGATGAGGGATAATGGTGCTAGGATATTTGGGAAACAGTTCTTTACTTCGAGGCTGAACTGTCACTCAGTTACAAGCTGCTGAGCTAAGGCTTGTAGATCCTCCAAATTAGAACTTGTTATTGCAGTGTCCGGGTAAATAAACCTACTTCTGTAGAAATTGATGTGCTGGTTTCTATCACTGCTGAAGCTTGGATCCCAGTGCAGGGAGAGAAACCTTGCTGGGAGGCATAGGTGGTGCTCCAGGCAGGGTGTGGAGTGTGACTGGCATGCTGTGATGTCTGAACCCTGTCCTCCAGTCTGAAAGGGTCAGCCTGCTATAGGGCTGGGCTGGTGGCTGGCTGACCAAGGCATTAACTTCTAAAGGCTTGAAGCAACTTAGACAAACAGTATCCTTTGGTCAAGACAGCATCTCTGAAAGCATCTTTCACAGGTGTAGTAGGAAGAGAATGGGATCAGAGCATGAAACACCCAATTCTGTCACTGGTGGGCCATTGTGAATCTGTGGTGGGATGGTTTTGCAAGTGAAGGCCAGCAATCAATTTCCTACTTACTCGCTCTTCGCATTCAGGAACTCATCTGGCTTTCAAATAATGTAATTTTTCCTGATTACGTACTGAGTTTATTTGTGATAGTGATTCTTTGAAGAGAGTGTTTGCTAGAAACTAGAACGGAGGGAGTATACCATGTTTACAAAAGACATTAGTATGTAGTCCCAGGTTACTGTTGACCGTTTGCAATATTTTAAAATTAATTTGTAATTGAGGTTCATTGTGCACAAAACCCCTCTGCTTCTGCTTCTTTGCTTCAGTTTGCAGGGCTTTACTAAGAGTTCCGATCAGTAGAAGATCCTCCTGTTATTTTCCAACATATTTAACACTGGGTAGCCTTAGTGAATGAACGTACTGTGCTTTATCGACTGAGGAGAAATGGCATAAACTGACTAAGGAGAAACCACGTGAATGAAGATTTTTGTGTGTAGAACTTGAGAACTTTGTTAAAGGATAAAATGAAGATATGTACAATGGCATTGAGTCCAGGGGAACCACAAAATCTTCAAAGGTGGACAAAGCCTTGAAAGGCGATGATGGCTAAAGTATTTCCCAGTTTGAAGCTGTAGGTGTTTCAAAGGACTGAATGATCGATTGTTGGTACTCAAATACGCACAGAACATGCGGGCAGTGCTGTGAATATGCTACTTGCTGTTCGCTGCAGATCTGTACAAGATCCTCAGTGGGCCTGAGTGAGGCAGTTCTGATCTTGTGGCAAGAGTGATGTATTATTAGGTTCAGTTAACCCCCATATTAAATACTGAGCTAACTAGCCAGGTACGTGCTCAGGGTTGAAAGAGACAAACCTGTTACTTGCCCTTGTCTTTTCATGTTGTGTCCAGTGCATATGTTCCTTCATAGCAGTTTGGTTCAGGGCTAAACTGAAATTAGAAAAGGGTAGTTTGTACAAAAGCTGGAAGGGAGTATTGGGGTTTCCAGTGTTTTCACATTGAAGACGATGTTCCCCTTTCCTTAGGCTGGTAATCATGCAAAGAAGGAGGGCAATGAGGACTGTCTAATTTGTTTAGGGATCAGCTGTGAAGAACTGATGGCAAACCTTCCCCATGTGGAACTGATGAAGGACAAATCACCATCTGCATAGTGCAAGTTATTGCTAGTCACTGCCAGGTGTAAAGGTTAATAAACTTGCTGCCCAATTAAACCATGTCCCTTGCATCTTGTTTTTTATTTCTACATGTCTGAGACAGGTTTCAGCTGCTGTTCAGTTGCTTGATCTCACATTTGTCTTCAAGGCGAAAAATTTCCAGGAGACTATATGGGTAGAAAAAAATACATGTTTTGAATACAGTGATCTTTAATCCTGATGGATATAGTGAACATAAGATATTGAGGATGGTGTAAGGGGGTTGACCAAAGCTTTTCTGAACAAGTCTTGCAAGTTGACTAAATGAAAATGTGTTTGTGAAACTATAGGAAAAGTGGTCCTGCTCAGCTGATACTACTTAAGCTCTTAAAGAGGTCAGCTCTCTCATCTAGGATTCCTTTCTGGCTTTTTTATCCTTTGTTTTTACAAAACACTTTAATTTGATCATAATAATTGTCACTGTTGATCAAGAAGGTTACCTTGTTTATTTTGCTTTATTGAATGGCATTTCCTGTTTTTATTTGTTTGTTGGAGGTGTTTACAGTCTTTGTTTCATTTCTTCTAACAGGAATTCTGTACATTTTCATTTTTAAAGTTTTGCCTGGCTTATGATGCATCTTCCCTGTTATGTCTTTGGCTGAATTTCCTGTAGTGAAAATGTAAGAAAGTTAGAATTACAGTCTTCCTTTTGAGGACATATTGTCTTTGTTTAGATCACTAGGTACTCTTAAATCTGTGCAGCAGTGGAACTAGAGAAATTTTGGTGATTAAAAATTGAGAGAGTGTGGTTAAGATGTATAATTCTTTGTATTAGCTTTAAACAGATTTATGTCTAATTTGATGATGATATGGTAAGGGGCAGAGAAAGAATTGATTCATTTAGTAACTACAGTTATTAACTCTGATGAATATAACTCTGGAGAATTGAGTTGATGCTCCTGGTTTTCAAGATCACAGTGGTACATATTTGTTTTATATAATATCTTCTATTAATTGTCAGTTATTTTGTGTTCCTTTATAGTTTATCTAATCTTTCCAAGAGATTCTACTTACCAGTGTCAAGTTTGTTGAATTCTGCACTTTGAAGAATTTTGTTTTAAATTCTGCTGCACTCCCTTTTCCTATGAGTGTGAGACTCAGTGCTCCAAAATATTTTTCACCCATTTGAGACTGTTTTCACAGTTCTTCAAAAAGTTAAGGAAATTATTCCAGAAGTACTTGTTCAAAGATGGAGAAGGATAATACCACCTTTAATGGTTAGAGTTGTCATGCATCTCAGATAGAAGGACTTGTTCATCTGAGTGTTGATGATGAAATTACAGTTTTTGGATAAGGCCACTTATCATGACATTCAAGTAACCACTGAACAAAAGGTTTATTTAAACAGCATATTGCAGGTCAGATCTAGAAAGAAATAAAGAATTGACCCTGACAGTAAGATAAATTCAGTCTTGGGTTCTCTCAGTGTGTCTCCTCATACAGAAAAGGAATTTCTGTAAAGAAATGAAGAGTGGAGCTGGTATCTGGCAGTAGCTTCAGATTCTGCCTGATGCAGTGATGAATGATGAGGCAATTGAGAGGGTTCACCATCTGGCAGCCATTTGCATAGTTTGAGACATGTAATACTTGATCATGTTTAGATAGGTATTCTAGAAATTAAAAAAAGACTCTCTAACTTGACAGGATATATAAATACTGTAGTTTTTTGAGATTTTTTTTGTTTTTGAAACACAGACACTGGTGGTAAATCTGAGGTTCCATATGATGCTCTGTGCCAAATAAAATGTTGTTATAACTTGCTTCCAACTGTTCAAATAGAGTTTGTGCACATCTTGAGTGATTCTTAAAGAGTCTGGCTATTTCCTCCTTACTGTTTGCCCCTGGTTCCCTGGGCAGAAGAAAGGTTTAGAAAACTGATGACGACATATCGGTGCCCTGTTCTTGTCCTGGTATTTTCTGCTTGTTTCTGAGATAAGGCACTGTCATGAGAAACTAACAGTGTGGATGATAGTGGATAAATTAAAGAGGAGTTAATAAATGTGGGTTTCTTATTCTCTTCAAGGAATTGCTCTGGAAGAAACCGTAGCTTATTTACTAAAAAAAATGCCCTTTTTTTTTTTTTTTTTTTTTACTTGTAAATGGATAGTTGTAGTATACAAACAACTTTTCTCATGAATCAGTTGTTTTCTTAAGAGCTTGAACTGGGATTATATTGTTTAAACACAGTTGTTGGGGTGATCTGAGTGAGATGATCAATAGTTTTGTATCCACTTACTGTGCCAAATTATTTCTCTACTGTTTCCCAAGAATCTCTTACTCATTGATGGCTTGTGCCTTAGATGCTGTATAAATATATATTAAGTTGAATTACTATAATTATTTTGTTGCTGCTTTTTTGTGGTGTGTGCTGAAACGTCTTTTGTTTAGGATACATAGTCACCATGTATATGTAGCATGTAAGATGAAAGTTGGAGAAATAGCTATGGGTGTCCCAGTGCAGCCAGGGAAGAAGGGAGGATTGTCAGGCTGCCTCCATTTGCCCTTTAGCTGTCTTGAATTACCTTCTGTACCAGTCCAATAGCAGTTTGCCCACAGAAACGATGAGTATGGGTTTTGTAATGCCCCATGTCTGTTTGTCAGTCCCCCTCATTCTCTGCACCCATAATCTTGGCCCCTACTGGGTATTCACTGAGTTTCCTGTGAAGCTCCCACTGCATCCTACATACTGAATTGCATTTGGTATCTCTGGCAGCATGCAACTTCTTTAAATAATCCCCATCTTTACCATGACATGTACCCCTTACTACCCCCTCATACAGTTGCTGGTTTTTCCCACAGTCCAACCAGCATCCTCAAATATTTATCTAATAATCTTTTCCTTAACAGCCTAGAGTTGAAAGGCTTTCTGACTTACCACATCGTGTGATGGTTCTGAGCCTTCATACGCCTTTCCTTAGACTGAATAATAGTGTAAGTCTTAAAATATTCTGTTTTTTTAATTTGAAGCAGAATTCCTGCTGACTTCAAAAGGAAATTAGCTTGAATAATGAATTATAGGTTACACTGGTGCTAAGTTAATACAGTTTTATAGTCTGTGATTATGTTGGATGTTTTACCTAGACTGTTGTAGACTTTAATCCCAGATGGCTGGGGAATAAGGAATTATTAAATGTTATTATTAATTATTATTAATACTAAGTAGAACTAGCTTGCACTTTAAGTCTTAAAGTATATGCAGCAGTGTAAAAAAAAAAAAAGTAGACAAATTAGTTTTGTGTCACATGTTTTCAGACTTAATACATTTTGTGAATGTGTGTGCTGAAAGGTTGCCAGATTGTTTATTTTCATTATTTGTTTGTCTTAGTTGGCTGACCTCTGCATCCAAGATGATTCACTAGTGCTGGATCTAGTTTCTTATATTTTTACTTTCTTTTACTGATAGAAGGAGCACATTACATTTCTGACATAACTTAAGCCTTGTAAAATGAACCAGTGTAGTTATTAATGGATTTCATCAGCTAATCTACTGGCTTTAGAAAATGTCAGCATGTGTTGAATGCAGTGCAAGCATAGCTGTCTACTTCACGTGCTTTTATATTCAGATTTAACTGTGAATCTGTGTGTTTTGAGTTGGATGTGCAACAAGAAGAATATGATTTTGAATAATTTCAGCATTGTTTTTATATGCAAATGCATGTATATGTTTGTATGAGGATTTTATATGAGGATCTAGGCTTTGGCCACCCATATGCAGATAGGCAAGTAAGAGAAGCCCCAGGGAGTGGTAATTCTGCAATTTTACAGTAAGTTACAAAATACTGTTTTATTGGTTGAGCTTGTGAGTTTTACACTTGATAGCATTTATAACACTGTGTTAACACATTTCATAACATATCTAATGAATCCCAACAGTTCAAGGAATTTGCTGGGCACAGTGAATTGAAATCTGTTGATTACGGTGGAAAGCAGAGACTGAGAAGAGTGTAATGGGGGACACATGAAACCCTTGTCATCTGTTCAGCAGAGCCGCAGCTTCAGATATTTTTGCAGTTGTCCATAGATCAGAGGCTCTACCATCATGGTTTTTACTTGCTGTTCCGTGAGATTTTAGCATACTCATACAATAGATAAATTTTCTCTTAATCTGTTATGTTCAGGGTGCATTTAGACATCATAGCAAACATGATCTAAACTGAAGCTACTACTGAGATGTGTGGTCCTTACCAGGCATTCCTAATATTTCCTTTTCGTGGAATGTAGTGATCATGTGGCCACAAGGTGGGTCAATTCATTTGGATGAAAAGAATATTTTCCTGACAAATCAGCCAGCTGAATCAACTTAACTCTGTGGACTCATGATCTCTACATTCATGAGATGGGGGAAATGGGGACCGAAGGTCAAGAGTGAGGAGAGGAGCGAGTCTGCCAGCTTTGGTGGCAGCTACCTGCTAGATTGACATAGCTGACATAAAATTACATTTGCAGATTGCAGAACTGTGTAAACCAATTTAAGCAGCATTTTCTTCCCTTCCCTATGCTGCTCATTTTCTCCCTTCTGCTGTTATGGCACACATGTTAGTACAACCATGTATGAACTGGATTGGGAAAATGATCTAGCTGTGAAGTAACTTGAGCAAAAAATTCTTGAGATGGATTGGTTCCCTATCATGTTGCAATGGTCATGAGAGGATGGGAACAGCTGGACATAGACAGGGAGCTTCTTAAGCAGACATTATTCTCGATGAGATGGATTTCAAACATGGGCACAGATAGATAGAGTGATGCTGGTAGACAGAATTGGGCATGCATGTAGCCTCTGGAGTTGAGGAGAGAGGTGACCAACAAAACCACTGTTGGGGAAGATTTGAGATAAAGTTTCTAGAGAAAAGAAGAAGATCTGAGAGAAGCAGTTTGGGGAGGACACCTGTGGAGACATTTTGGCATGAGAGATGTGGGAGAATGATGCTGAAGGGAGGAGGACTGTGGGAGGACCAGTCCTGGCCTCTGAATGAGCTTTGTGGACAGAGTCTGGGATATAAATGGACCTCTGGTTTTAGCAGGTTTCTGTTTACAGAAGCAAATCAGCGATATGATTTTTTTTTTTAAAGTTTCTCCATAAAGAATGATGTAAAAAATTTCAAGTTAACATGCATGGTCAGTTTTGTGATCTCAGATTCATTGTGTGATGTTAAAGTTGCATAATGATGTTGTCTTTTTTGCCTCATAGAGTGATGTTGTTTTGTAAGAATTTCATTTGGCAGCCAGCCTAATAAGAGGTATATTATTTGCAGTGACAATCCATTCCATTAATTTTTATTCCTGGCTTAGCAATATTACAGGGAGTACACTTATGAGTGTATTTTGGTGGCTTGTATTTTCATTCGATTGCCTGGAATTTTTCTGATGCAAACAGGAAAGATGAATCAGTAGACTAGAGGTGTTTTGATAGATGAAAGAAATCCTTAAAAAAACCTGAAGACTATTACTAATACATATATGTGTTTTATACCTTTTACAAAGTATTGTTGTTACTTGATATAGCAAGAAAGAAACTTAAGAGATCAAGAAAAATCCCAGCTGCTTCTCCTTCTAGCTCCTTCTAGATCTTTCTCCTTTGATCAGCATTGTTGTATGTAGATTTGGACTTGAAGGCACGGAATGGTTGCCCGAAGAAATAAAATGGGAATATTTGTAGATGGATTGCTTGCAGTTTTTTTTCAAGCATATAGTGGCAAAAAGTTATGTAAGCTGTTACCTGGGGATTTGAAGAGGAAGGAGGGCAGGAAAGATTGAAGAAAGTGAACTAAAAATTAATTTCAGTATACAATTTAATGATACAGGGACTATCAAGGAATATAGATTAAAGAATGGCTTGTGTGTTGGCTTCTCAGTGTATCTCCTCTACAGTTGTGCTGTCGCAGTATTTTATAGGGTGTTCTGTAAACAGTGTTGCTAACATGACCCCAGTTTAAGTCCTGTCCCCGCCACTCTTATCCAACTACTGCTATCTCCTTCAACACAACTCTTCTATGAACTGTAGCTTTTATTTTACTTTCTGGTGCTAAATCTCTCTCTTGTACAGGATCCGAGTTTCCCATCTTGACTCTCCTCTGGCTGCTCTGGCATGCACATGCATTTTGTAATGCATGGAGAATGTAATTGTGGCTCTCTGTTCTGTCTCTGTCACTTTCCTTTGCGACCCTTCTTGATCTCTCTTCTGTTGTTAAACCAATAAAATTGAAATCTTGATTGAAATATTAAACTGCATTTTTTTCCCCCATGGTTTTATGGTAGCTACTGTTTGAAGAGAGACAGTTTGCTAGCTGTTGACAGGCTAGCAAAATTTTAAGCCATGGCTTTGTAGCGAACTGTAACTTTTCTTAAATTTGTTTTTCCTTTTTGATGAGCCCCCCCCCCAAGATACATTTAGTTACACTTTTGCATTTCATTGTGTGAGAAAATAGCATATCAAATGTCCTATTAACGAAAGACTATGTTATATGTTTTACCTTCTGATTTGTGGCAAACTGCTTTTGGATGAAGAGTAGTAGTAATCAATAAAAACGGAAGCTGACACTCTAAAATGGTTTAAAATAAAATTGTTAATCATAGTTACTCGAGAAGAGTATCAAAATAGATTTTACACTTCAAATTACTTTCATTATTAAGCTTTCCTGATTTTATCCCTCCCATCATTCCTAGTTGTTTGATCAGCTACAGATGATTTAATTATTATGCTTAGCTAAACTGCATGAACTGAATTGAAGAAGGTAGTCCCTTATGCTTATGTAGATAGTGCCTGGGTCAACATTTGATTGATCAATTCAGTAGTCAAGTTGTTACACCTAGCCATTGATTTGCCTCAGTTTTGTGATATGTTTTGCTACTGAAGTTTCAAAGTAATTTTTTTTTTTTGCTTGTTTCTATTGAATTTAGACTGTTTTAGTAAACTTAGGCCTTAATGTAACTTTCTGCATTTTCCACATTTTTAATAACACACTTAATGTTTTTAAACATTAAATACGATAAATTGAAATATAAGAGTATATTTGTTTAATTCACCATGATTTGTCTGGTGTGTCTCTTCTATTATTCTGTTTCCTTTGTTGAACTATCTGTAACCTCTTATTTTCTGATTCCAAGATTTACTTCTATCATGCTGTTTGCAGGAAAGAAGCTGAGAATTGATGGCAACATTGAAGGGCAGGTTAACTTTTCAGCTCAAGGTATATAAGTAAAGGGGTCAAAAAGATTATTGATAATATTTCAGTCTTTTACCCTACTCTGCCTTCATGCTTTTCAGTTGTAAACTTCTGGCAAAAATACTGTGTTTTCTTCATGATTTCATGGGAATAACATAAAGTTTAATGAAAACAAAAACCACGTAATACAAAACCAATTGTAGTAGTGATAGGGTTCAGTTCTGAACAGGAAAATAATTAGTTTTAAATGACAGTGTAGGTTTAAAAATGATTTTGTTCTTCAACATGTTTTAACTTACCCTGGCTATGAGTCAGAAAAATTATAGAAAAGACATTTCCTTTTTTTCTTTGTATATATCTTGTGTATTCAATTTCAGTGTTACAGCTTCAGTAAAATTAGTTTTCTGCAGTCATGTAGCTTTCCATAGTGAAGTGAAGACAGCTATTTAAATAGGTAAAACATGACTGTGATTTCCCCACATTGTAAAGTGAGACTTTAAGACAGATTTAAATGTGTGTTTTGGAATTCTCTAGGTCTCAGTATAATTAACTTCTGTTGTTTTGTGTTCCTTCTCTTTACATAAAAAAATTTCTTTCTGTTGTAGTTGTGATGGTGGATTTTGTGCCATGAATTCTGTTCAATATATATATTTTTCTTCTTTTCTTTACAGAAAACCAACTTTTTGGATGCCCTATGGGGAGGTGCACCTTTGACATGGATTATGTGTTTGGTCGTCTTCTACAACCTGAGGCAACAGTGTGTGTGCTACATATGATAGAATAATTAATTGTGGGAAGAGACAAGTCAAATGGTTATGTCTCAGTAAGAAGCTGATTTAAAAATGTTTGTATTTCATGCCAGTAATCCAAGGCTGGGAAAGCCTACTAGCCCAACTGTCAAAAAAATTAATTTTTTTTAAACCCAGTTCAAAAAGAACAAGTACTCAATGTATATTTTACTATGTGTTCCCTGATTAATTAGCACTGAATCTTTTATTACACTGAAAACATGGTGTGAGGATTGATAGACAACACCCCCCCCACCATCCCCAACACACATCTAGCAACTAAAGACTGTGTCAAGATGACCTCTGAGGAGATGACAGCGTCTGTTCTCGTCTCTGTGGCACAGGGTAAAGTGATACCTGCTCAGTCAGCTGAAGATGAAAATACTGAAAATGCTTTGGACACCAATGTTATAAAAAGACATACAGCCAGTCCGGGAAGGCAAACCACACACGCTCTCTCATACTTACACAGACTTGAAGAAGAAAGTCTTCAGGGCTCAGTGCCCAAAATACTCTCTCTGGCGAAAGAACAACTGACTAATGACAATAGCAATGAAAACTTCTGGGAGAGGAACAGCTCCATCCCTGATTCAGTGGAATTTCCGAACATTAACTGTAACATTGTACAGAAAAAGTACACGAGCAATATCCCGTGCAGCCAGTTGTATAAATCTTGTGATCCTTTAGCAGGGGGAGAGGCATGCCTGGAAACTGGAATTCCTGTTTCACTGGAAAGAGCCATGCTTGCTGAAATTCAGTTGAAAATGAATGGACCTCCGTTAAGAAGCCAGACAGCAGTAAATAAGAATGACAGCAATGATACTGATAAAGTGGCCTTTTTTCACTTTCATTGTGCTAGTGAAAGGAATATATCAATGGCTTTGTGCAGTTTACACAACAGCTTCATTTTGGACGACTGCTTGCAGCCAGTAAGTGTTGATGATAGTAACACCACTGGTTCCCCAGCCTGCACTTGCAGATTAATGGAATTGACAAATAATTGTGAGAATGAAAATGGGCAGCAGTTGTATGAAGACACTTTAAGGGATAAGTATTTATGTCTGGAAAGAGCCCCACGAAAGGTTAAAGTGGCATGCTCAGGTCACAACTTCTGTGGAAATAACTTTACTGGAAGAATGCCCTCAAAGCCCTTTCTGAGCCATTTTGAAGACTGTAATGATAACTGTGAAGAAGAGATGGAAGAGGATTTTTTTAGAAACAAAAAGGAACGTTCTACTTTATTAATAAGACGTTTCTGTAAAAATGATAAAGAGGTTAAAAAATCAGTTTATACTGGAACGAGAGCAATTGTTAGGACTTTACCTTCAGGGCACATAGGAACCGTTGCTTGGAATTATGTTGAGCAAAGGAGAAACAACAGTGGCTTGAAGCTTTCTAGGATTACAACAGAACAGCTAACTATAATTCAGTCCTTAATAAAATGGGAATTTAATTCCTTTCTTGAGAAGTCTTTATGGTACGAGGTAAGCTTTCCGTAGTGTTGGTTTTGTTGTGGTTTTTTTTTTTTCTTTTCATAAAAGTTTTGATAAACTGATGACCTTTTCATTAAAAAAAAAAAAAAGCCTTTGACTAGTAAACACTTAGTAACACTGAACAGGATATTTCACTTAACCACGCTGAACCTTAAGTTGAATACTGCTTTTTAGAAGAATATATTCTCATCCTTTAAAACTCATTGTGGTTTAAAATAGGCATGGGGTAAAATGTATAATTTTATATCTGTATAAAATTTATACATACATACATATGTATGCATGTACATATATATCTATATAAAATGTATATAGGTACGTATACATAGATATATGTATAAATTTTGTATCTATATATTATTTATATATAAGAATGTAATTATATACAGATACAAAAATATATACACATTTTATAGATATTTATATTCTAAATAGAAAATGTATATAATATGCATTTATATTTATACATATGTAAAATAGATGTATTAGTATATATTATAGATATACACAGTTGAATATATATGGCATATTTGTGTATATAAACATTTGATGGATATATTAATGATATAATAATGACATGGAATTAATTGCATAAAATGATAAGTGGCAGTATTAGATCCCAGTGAAAAATTTTGTTGCTCTGAAAAAGAAAGCATAGTATTTTCCCTAAGTTACAAATATTTATAATGCTTCTACGCTTGCAAATAATTTTAAAGAATTATGTAATAGTTGAATAACGTATATTAATGTGCTGATATTGCCCTGATTTGTATTCTCTTAAATTAGATAATACAAAAAATTCTAAGTTTAGAATGAAATAATGAATGCATAAATTATTATTGTGGAAATGAAACAGCACTTCCTTAATAAATTATTTTAAGCAGTAAAAGATTTTCTGTGATGGTAGAAATTAAATAGTTGTTGATGGAATCTGTAAAAGATTTTGACCACTGATTCTCAAGGATTCATCTGAAATGTGACTACTGAGAAAGAATGGGCCAGCAGGATGATCACAGCAAGAGAAATTCTTTCAAGAAGAGTAAGAGGAGAGAGGTTTACTGAGTTTAGCAAAAAAAGGAGGTGTGATTTTTCTCTGTAAAAATGTGTGAATAAGCTCTAGGGAGGGGAAAATAACCAAGGTAAAGGAGAGTGTGGTCAGACAAGCTATGCTTATAAACTGGTCCGGAATAAATGTAGGTTGAAAACTGGAAGAAATTTCTAGCAGTTAGTGCTCAGACTCTGCAACAGCTTTCAGTAGGACTGAAATGGAGGAAAACTTAATCTACTTGTATAGAATCATTTGGGTTGGAAAAGACCTTTAAGATCATTGAGTCCAACTGTAAAATTGATAGAATGGATTATATGAAATTTTGTCAGTGATAACAGAAGAGTGGACTTGGTGTCTCAGGGGCTCCATGACAATTGTGCCCTCCAGTAATATCCTCATGTCTTTCTAGAAACTAGTATTTTTTCCATTTAAATAGTTGATTGAAGAGTTCTATGAACATGCGTATCTCAGGTTTTTGTATTAGGTTGCAAAGCTTTGTGGTGCTGTTCGTTATTGTGATATTCACTATCCTAATCAGTGGAAGTACAAACTTGCTGGTACAGCACATGCACTACACGGTGCATGGTCCCGGTCCCATGAAGGGATGAATATGAGCCATGTATTTACCTAACATGGTATCTGCTTGGTACGTTTGTATTACCATTATAAGCTTTTTTGGGGGAGAGGAGGGAGAATGTTTTGTAGCTGAGATCTAGTGTAATTTTCATTTATATAGGCATGAAAAGGGAAGAATGTGTTTAGGTTTCTTCATTGGGCGTTTCCAATTTGACTTGAGTTCCTTAACTTTCAACATACATGACTGTTTCACCACTTGCCACCACTGCTGCGTAATACTGAATGTATAGCATTTTGAGGTGTGAGGGCTTTGATTTGAAGATTTTTTTGTAGTACATACAGAAACTCAGATATAAATGTAATAAGTACTCACTGAATAATTATTTAAATAGGAAAAGTTCTGTCTACAAATGAACAAAAGATTAACAGGCACAGTAAAGCACTCTACATAATTACAATGCACAGAATATTTTCTCATGGTTAGAAAAAGCTTAAAACTACATGATTCTTTCTTCTAAATGGCGAATACAAATATTTTTCTTCTAACCTCTGTATTTTATCTCTTATGTGTAATATGCATCAAGCGTTCTTAGCTTTATCTTTCTGTTAATTTAGTGTCACATAATTTCTGCAGTAATATTTCTATGTGTTTATGGCTTATATTATTAGCATTATATATGGTTTTTACACAAACATAGAAATTAACTCAGTGGATGTGACAAATACATGGACCTGTTGAACATATGCAGTGGGTTAAAATAATTTAATGAATTATAAGCATTTGTAGGAAGCTTTCATGCTAATAATCAAAGGAAGAAGGAGAAAGTAGTAAATGAATGTGGTAATTTGTTCTTTCTTTCCCCTTATCTCACCCTTTGAGCATGCATTCTGTTTGGAACAGCTAAGTGAACAGTAGTTCTGTTCTTCAAGGGGAAAAAAAAGTTGGAGAAATTAAGTTTTCATAGCAGTACTGGTGTAACATGGAACAATAGAGACCTTTATGTTTTAAGTAGGAAAATGTGTGTCTCATTTGTGCATAACCCTTACATAAAAATTCTAGTGTTAATAAAGGAAAGGCACTGAACTGTTGTCTTGCTGAACAATTTTTTCTTTTTTCTTTCTCTACATAGGAAGGTGGGACTGAGGCTTTGCATTATATAGAAAATAGATGAAATGATGTATTTTTTTAATGTAGCGTATGATTACTGTTTATAGATATTTTGTATGCAGATTTAGACTCCTCTGCTCTGGATTTAATGTATGTGTTGTATGAAGAGAGAAGATTTTAATGTTGAATATTTTTTCTAATTTTGCAGGCAGTTTTTGTGGCAATATACAGTGCAGTACTTGCCCTTATCAGATGGATGTGTGTAACATGGCTGTTGTATCTATTAATGAGAAATTTGCTTGTCTGTGTTGGAACAGTGCAAGCCCCTCATGTTAGTACATATTAAAGATGTCGCAAATGCAAAGAGTTTGCCATAGAAACAAATAATGAGAGTGCAATCTTTGGTGTTGGCTTTGCTTGGCGTGGCACAACGTATCTACTACTTGGGTTCAGCTCAGCTGCATCATATTAGCAGTCTGACTAATTACAACAGTCAGAGCTTCTGGAATCATTGATCCATCTGTGTCTGTGAGATGTTAGGTTCATAGTGCTGAAGTATGCTTCTTTTTTTTCCTGATATGATGGTGTTTCTGCGGTGGTGGTAATGTAAAACGGCAAAAGTAGCCAGGTCCACCGTTGACTAAGATATTAAATTTGAGCAGCTCACTAGACTACCACGGGGTGGTTCTCTCAAACCAGGTAAGTGACCTCAAGGCCTCCAGATGACAGCTGCAACAACACAGTTGCAGTGCATAATAGCTGAATTCTTTAGTTAAGCTTATTCTGTAGGCGTCAGTACCATCTTTGCTGTGTCATTACATTCCTCATGCCAGTAGTTTGAGCTTTAAGAAGCAAGAATTCTGCTGGCTTGCTTAACTCTGCTCAGATAGAAGTTGGCTTGCTAATATATCTTCTGCTCTTCATAGCTGCTAAGGGGCTACTGAAATGCCAAATACTCATAAGGCAACAATTAAAAAAAAATGTAATTGCCCCCACATCTGTTTCCAGATAGAATAATGATTTTATTATAGATTTACCTTGTAGGAGTGTTTCACAGTTAATTTAATGATTTGGTATAGTAGTTCAGCATTTGTTAGCATCATGTGTTTTTTCCATGTAGTGTCCATAGTGTTTTTATGATTCATCTGTTAAATCAATGTAATGCAAGGATTTTTTGATTATGCATGGCTAATGTAAGGAGTCTCGTATTAAGATTTCTTTATTTCCATAAAGTTGAGCTATAGTCAGTTGGTGGCATCTGTTAACAAAGAGTCAAGGAGAGAAAAAAGATTTAGAGGTAAAAATTTTTTACTGTCCTGTTTTATTAATGTGATATCTAAAATAGTCATCTTGGATAATATTTTTAAAGAAACAAAGCCAGGCACAAGTAATTTTCTGTTTAAAAGATAGTATTTGCCTGAATCTTTTTTTGGTTTAGAATTGATTATTAAATTCTGAACACATTCAGAATTAAAATAAATATTTTTTTTAATTAATATAAATGTTAGTATTAATTCTGAACCTATAGAGAGCTCGATTTCCTCCCTCTGTAGCTCCCCCCCCGCCGAGGTGTATCAGCAACTCTAGTCAGTATATCTTCATGTTGCATGCTTTTGTGGCATTTCTGAAAATACAGATAGATTGAGTATTTCACTATCAGTCATGGAAATAATGTCTGCTTTGACTGTTTTGACAACCAGTTGCACTAGCTAAATACAGGAGCACTTACATCAAATGCTAACATATGTTTATGAACAAAGGAAGGGTTAGTTATGCCGTTACTTCAGAAGAACATTTTTTTGGTTGCTTTTCTCAGATGTTGGGTTAATTGTAACCTTTTATTGTCAATATTTTGTCAGAATGAATAGTATAACCCTCTTTTTTATCTGTAGTATCTTGGAAGATAAACTTTTCCAGAGTATTCAAAACATAATTTATATAATGAAGAGGCCTATATTGATTCTTAAGAAGTGAAACAAAAACTTGAGAGCATCTGACTTACCCTCTGTGCTAATGATAATAATATGAAGCATAAGAGTCCTTGTGTATGTGCTGTGTTTCACTCAGATAACTGGTCTGATTTAGTAGAACAGACACAAAGCTTGTTGGAGTGGCCACATGAAATCACCTGGCAATAGTAGTCTTATTAGTGAAGTTATTCTGCCAAAGTCTGTGAGATTCATAACCCACAAAGCAGCCTAAAAAATTGAATTCTTGCAGGCTTTCACTTCTCAGTTCTTTTTACTTGTTTCTGTAGGAATTTCAGGTCTAGATTTGCTGTGATATCATCTTTCTGTTAGGATTATATGGTTTTCCCACAGGTTTTTCCTTCTTGCTCCATATTTAAAAAGATGGAATTCTTTAACTGGACTTTTACTCTCTTCCCTCCCAGTTTTGCAAGCATACCTAAAATGTAACACTGCTCTTTATGCTAAAGTTTATGCTATACTTGTACTTTTATTTAAAAAAAAAGAAGATAGTTTGTGATTCTACATTATGGATTACAGACCAGTTTGGGGGTTGAGATTTTTTGTTTTTCCTTTTTGAAATAAAATTTCTAGTCCAACATGCTGGAAGGAATTTACAGGAAAAAAATGACATAAAACAACTATCTGCAAGTGGTTGGGGTTCTCCTCCACTCTAACAATAATTTTTTTTATCTGACTCTTCATGAGTATTTGGCCTGTTACTAATGTTATCATGTTTTTAGACAAAAAGGTTTATATTCATATTTTAAGTAGTTAGTAGGTATGGATGAGCTGGTTTTTGTTCTACCTGGACCCTGTGTTTCTTGCTTTTTTTGCATAGGAGTTGCAGTCTTTTGTTTAAAGAAAAAAGTTCATGAGCAAAATTGACTATTTGGAAAAAAATTAGGGAAGCAAAAGAGAAGCCAAATAGGCATGAAATTATGTTTTCCCTTCAGTAAGTGCTGTAAAAATAAATTGAACTTTGTTAAATGAAGGTCTATACTTATATTTGCTTTGGGTTGAGTTACTCCAGTTTTAAAGGCTAGCTTTAAAACCAGAAAATTTACCCTCTGTCTGTAGAAGTAGTCAGTTTTATTATCATAATGTGTGACAGAGTTAGAGATAAATCTCTTAATGCTTTGTTTTATTTTGCAGTTGTCTTATAGCTTTAACAATTTTGGGCCAAATTACGAACAATAAGTTTTAGCTGTGAGCACACTTAGGTATTTAGAGCCAATAGTGTGGGAGTCTTGGCAAGAGCAATATATTATGCCTTCAGTTTTTCCACATTTTCTGACTTTCCTTCTAGTGACTGTTCATTAACTGTAAAGAAGCATGAAGATCTGTTTTACAAAATCTCCCAGCAGCACATTAAAGAGTTCATTTTACAGTGTTAGAGTTGGACACTCTTCTAAATTCTTTCTCAGTTGAAACTAAGTTGTCTCCATTACCTATATGAACTGTTGAAAAGTTTGGGTTGTTTACTCTGGTATAAGTGAATAAAAACTGTGCTGTATAAAGATCACTCTGTTGGTGAGTGAATAGTTAAAATGTGAATTTATGAGAGTTCATATACATTTTAATTTATCTTGCTTTTCTACAGTCTTTCAGGATCTTTTAAAAAGAAAGTTTTCTAAAATGGTAGAAGCTTGGGTTGACAATAATTGGTAGGCATATATCTTATTGGTATGAAATTTCATAAAGGACTTACAGGAAAAATTTCTACTGTAAAATTATACTTGTCACAGATTCTAAGGCATCCTCCAAGAGATATGAGGCTATTTAGTTTCTCTATTTGTGAAAAGTGATTTGATAGTATGGTTATGAGCCTCTGGTCATGAAGAATTTTGCTTGAAAATACAGACTGGTGGCAGCTTTAAAAAAAAAAAAAAGGAATAACAATTGAACATAATACAGCTGTTGGGTACTGTCCAAGTACATATGAGCTGGAGTATCAAGGGACAGGAGAGCTCTGAGGGTGCTCCCACACCAACCAAAGCTAATTACATCAGTGCAGCAGTTGGAACCAGCGTGGCTCAGGGCAGTGTGACAGCATTCAGCTTTCATCAGGAATGTCGGAAGTGGGGCAGCGCTGGAAACATAAACATGCAGCCCTGGCATTTGTAACCACTTTCCTTTTTTTTTTTTTTTTTTCCAATTCTCCTAATAATTTCTCTAGAAAATTACATAGTTAGAAGCTGTTCCTTCCCTGCAAAACACATATATGAGAAAGTGCTCATATTGCCCTGCAAATTGTGTGAAAGTATCCATTTTTAAAATATTTTGAACTGTAACCAGATACAATAATTTTTGAACCGAGATTGAAGACTCACTTTTGAGATGCACTCGTCAATCCCCTAGCTGAGTATGAGAGAGAAAAATATGTTGGATTGGCTTGTGATCATTCTTATTTACAGATAATATTCTTGTCTTCCCATTTGTATGAAGTTCAGAAGAGTCTTTTCATCTCTGGATTTACAACACTTACTGTAAAACCCCTAAGATTTCCTTAGTCTATCAAATACTCAAAGATAGATAACTACAGATAAATTTGCTGTCATAGTATGGAAATGTGCAACTGTAATGAAAAAGTTTGTCTTTATCTTGAAATCAGCATATGCACTTGTTGTAGGAGTCTGAATAATCTAATTAATCTTGTGAAAATAGGAGATTTTTCTTTTTTTTTTTTTCTTAGCTTTTTCAGTAACCATAATGCCTGTTGGCTGTTGCCACCATTTGGACTTTGAATCCACATAAAATAATGTGAGCTTCTTTTAAGGTGATTAAAAGTGATTCTTATGTACTCTTCATGATTATTTTTACTTTATTCTCCTGACACCGTAAAAATGGTTTTCAAGAAACCACAACAGATACATACCTTCATTAGTGAAGTGTGGGCAAAACAAAGGATGTATTATTAGCTGCTCTAGTTTTGTGTTACAGCAGTCTTAGTTCTTGAAGGGTTTAGGCATTCCCTTCAAGTATTAGAGAATGGGTGAACTCCTGGTCATATTGTAATCTATTTAAAATTTCCTGTTGGGGTGATATTACTCGGAGGTAGAGAAAGAAGCATGTGCACAATGGAGCTATTGGCTTCATGGGAACTGTAATTTTATGTCAAACATTTTAATAGACAGACATACGCCAAACTTGTATTAAGCAGTTTTAATACTATAGTTTTAAACTAAAAATATTGTCTATATAAATATGTATAATGCATTGTAAAATAATTCAGGTGGGATCACTAACTTGATATATAAAACTTGCTTCAGTACCCTTCAGTTGCATATGCTGTTATTTACTGTTCATGTTACCACACTGCTTGGAAGCCCTACTTCTGGACTTGAATCTGTTGTCCTAGCTGTTTTACAAACAAGTGATGATCTCATCTGTTCTGTAGACTTAAGAGGCAGGCAGTTGTTAGTGAGCTCACTCAGGTTTTGGAGAAAAACTTCTCCCAAACACTCTCCATATGCTGTGGCTAAATTTTCTTTTACCTCAGCAGCTTAGTAGCTGTGTGCTACACTGTAGTCTGCAGAAGGGACATAACCTAAGTTTCCAGGGCGGGGGGACAAAAAAATTTTCCCACCAGTTCCAACTGTTAATATTTGGTAATTTTAGAGTTATATGCATAAAAGCAAAGAAAAAACAAGGTTTTTTTTTGTTTGGTTGGTTTTTTTGATGTATGTAGCCAATCAACGCTGAAATACTTCTAGGCTGAAAAAGGTCTGAATGATAATTCCGAATAGTTTATCTTTCAGCAAAAATATAAGAATGTATCTGAGCCGTGGAGAATTGTGCTAAATGTGATTGTGAGTTGGATCAAGAAAAAGACCCCTGAGAGAAAACTGTCATCAATCTTCTCTGTTTTAACTTAAGAATTTATCTTGAGTAACTTTGCAGACTTAGAGCATCATGCTGCAGACTTAGAGCATCTTGCAAACTTGAGGTCGGTATAGTTCTGACCCTGTGCATATGTAAGATATTTTACTTTATATAAGCAAATTACGGTTGCAATAGGAACCATAATGTTGAACTTCCTGTCTGTTGTTTACAACCTTGGGACTGCACTAGGTGGCTTGTGTATGTAAATGTATATATTTTAAAGGGAAAAAGTATTATTTCATGAACATTCAGAATATTTCCCTTCTATGAAATTAACTTGCATTCTGGCTCACCTACGTGTCTATTTGAAACTTACCTTACTTAAAATACAGTCAGGGAGAACTACAGGAGGCAAAATCTCTTGCTACGTGAACAATTCATTGTCATCTAGTGATTTGCCATCAGCATAAAGGAGGCTTTTGTCTGTTAACACCAAGTCACTCAACAGGTTGAGGCTGTAGAAAAGATAGGTAGAGGTTATCAACAAGCGTGAAATATAACATGGATCATATTTACAACAGCAGTGTATTAATTTTCTTATTCTCTGGCAGTCCAGAAATAGAGGGTTTTTTGTTTCTTTTTTTTTTTCTTGAACCAACAGATTGGAGATGGACTTTTATAATAATTTGAATGCTGCTTTTAAGCAACAAAGTTCTTTAGGCTTTCATCTTTAGAAGGCATTTGTGAATCATTGCATATTTTGTTTAGCTTGCACAGTGTTTCTTTGCCATTGGTTTGGAAAAACTGCAAATCCAGCCTTTGTAAATGATGATCAGTTTTGAGTGGTGGGTTTTTTTGGTTTTTTTTTTTTTTTTTAGTTTTGAACACATTTCTCATCACACTTTAACTTTGACCAGCTGTTTCCTGTTTTTCCTCCCAGTGGTTCAGCTGCTGAGGAGATAAATGCATCAATGGTTTGTTTCAGAATTAAAATTACCTTTATAAAATGATGGAAGAGTAAAACATGTTAAGTTGGACACCATTACAAGTAAAGTTATGGTGAAATTCAGAAGATGAAGTATTGTTTGCTGTACCTAGTTCTTTCATAGGTTACAAAGCTTTTGCTACACAGGGAGCTCATTTGATACAGGAAAATTAATCCAGCTTTGGAAACACCAGGGTGAAGCTTTGTGTGGGGAATTTGGGTGTGTGTGATGGAATTTTTCAAGCAGTTCCAATTTTTTGTGTTCATATGAGAATATTTTGATTTATCTGACCTAGAATCTACATAATGACCTGACCATTACATCATATTTCTCCGGTTCCATCTTGACACCCCCCCCCCGCCGCCCCCCCGGTTTTTGGACTGATTTGGATAGAGGAAATGTTCATTTTTGTAACCATACAAACTATTTTGGAATTTCAGAACTGAGTTTGTATATGTATTTTTGCAGAATAAAGCAGGGCGGTTTACCAGGAAAGACAGGGAAGAGTTGGGTATATTACATGTTTATTAGGACTGGCTTGTGCAGTACACTTCACTTCTTTTTGTTCGCGGTGAACTTCACATCCACAGAGATAGCAGCTGCATTTTGTCCTGGCTTCAGACATCTTTCTTCAGGACCTTTAAATGAGTTATTTACTAACCCGAAAGGTGTTTACATAGATGGTAATGGAAATACTGCCCTCTGTGTTTGGAATTGAGGTTGTCACTGTGTAGGATTGTGGAAGGATCACTTGTTGCTCCTTCTTTTTTTGTCCTAGTGTAGCAGGCTGTTCTGTGGCATCCGGCATCACCTGTCCCTTGCTCTGCTTTAGTCCCCTGTGACCTAAGTGGTCAGATCTTATTTAGTCTGCACCCTCTGGCATGATAGAAAAGCACACAGAGACAGTTGATAGCATGTCAACTCCCATGGCCAGTGATCCTCCCTCGATTGAGGGCTTTAAGTATTCCTTACCTGTTAGGTCACCGAGTTTCTTATCACCGAGCAGCAGAGGAAAAGCTGGGGCTTTGTCTGTGGTGAAGGTCCCAGCCCTAGAACCTTAGAGCATGCGTTTGCTCCCCTGGAGCTGTATCCCTTGACTATTTTTTATCTTTACCCATTTATAGGCCTTACTCAATACCATTTTTAGGGCCCTGTAAACTTCTACAAATGCCAGCCTTAATAGCATTTACCTCAGGGTGTGGTCCAGCTGTTGCCATTTGAAAAAGACTCACCCCTGCAACTTGCACTGTCTTTATTTCCCTATGGCTTTTCCAGGCTCCTTCTCCCCAGGTTCCTTTTGGTGGATGACTCAAGACCTGCTCTCTCTTTTTAGGCTTCCTGAACTTGGAAGTCTCCATGGGGTTTCTCATTAAATTCTGTGAGTGGAAGGGGGGAGCATTCCCTTCCCCCCCCTTGAAAACTGTTTTTTCTATAACTCCCCTTAACTAGTTTTGCTCTTTTTACTTCAAGCCTATCAGTAGCTGTCTGTTCTTGTTCCCTAGTGCCATTCTTGAACTTACCTGCAGCTTCCTTACTATTCCCTAGACTGGTGGTCTTTATGGAACCTCCTTTATCCTTTAGTCTTTTATATAGAGAAAAGACTTCCTAATATATTTCCCTTTAGTTCTCTACTACTAGATAGTATTTTTTCATAGTATTCACAATCTGCTCCAGCCGAGTCTAACAGTTAAGGCTGAAGTTCCCTCTTCATGCAATTGTGTGGTCTTAATGGGCACTCCTGCTTCTATTAGCCTTACGTCCAGCTTTGTTGAGCTCATACAAATTTACATGCGGCGTCTGTACCATTTATAGTTATTATATTTAGGTCTTAGCTTTTTTTTGGTCCTCTTCCTTTCCATGTTCTTTATAGGGATTTTTTTTTTTTTCATTGAACGTTACTAAATAGCATTTAAACTTCACATTGGTTGATTGATATGCACATGGTTGTAGTATTACACTTTTAGACTGAAATTGGCTTTTCAAAAGAGCTGGTAATTTTGGCTGAAGTTAAATGTCCATTTCATTAAACTGTCATAGAGAATAGTACATTTGTAACTTTTTTCCTGTGGTACTCATCAGGAAAAAAGAAGTATTTGCTAATTAGTATTTTTATTAGGCATTAATGACCAGATTCCTCTGATCCTTGCTTAATTTAAATTTCTCCAGTCTGCAAAGAAACACAAGGAAAACAACAGCCAAGATGAAAGCAGATTCACAGGACATACCCATGTGGTTGTGACTCAGTGGATCCAAGAGAAAACCTTTTTCATTAAGTAAAAGAAGTGGAAATTGATTTAACAGTAATGGGCAGAATTTGCTAATGAGATATGAGAGGTAGTTAACTGAAAGAACTAATGAAAAGGAGCCAGTGTTCTATGAAAAACTTGGAAGGAAAATAAAAGAGATAGTTGACAAAGAGTCCTTTGAGTTTTGGGACTATAAAAATGTAAATTGCAAAAACCAACAACAAAGTCTTATTTCCAAACCTAACCAGAACAAAAGGTTTTGCTGTTTTTCTGTGGAACAAAGACATATGTAAATTAGTGCTAGTGCTATCATGATGGTTATGTACAAAGGTTGCATTTTCAAGTAGAAATACAAACAAAATTAATAGAATTTGGGGAGAGATTGTTAGTCATCATTTGATTTGTAAACCATTATGAACTGAGGTACTCTGGCAGGGCTTGGTGTGACAAGGCCACGCATGTGTGGCAAGGCTCAGTAGTTGGGCTATTTTGCTAGCTTCTTGGGTTTTTAATTAGATGGTGTTTTATAGGGCTTTTTTTTCCAGGAATATTTTCTGCTATGGAAGGTCTCTGATGAAAATAACATGCTTTTTAAAAATGGTGGTTAGTTTAAAAAATTCAAATCTGCAAGCAGAGTTACTGAATCTCAGGTTTGATAAAAATAAGTTTCAAATTCTTCCCTGGGCAATAAATGAAATTAAATAATGAAATGAAATAAAATGAAACTTAACTTTGGAAAGCTTAGAATAACAAAGTTTCTTAGAAGACTAAGATGAGGCATATCAGAAAATTCAACACTGCTACTGATACCTTGAGTCTCCGTGCTTTCCAGAGGCTTAAAGACTTCCACCTCTCTCCCAGAGAGGAGGGACAGAGCTCCCAAATTTGTCTTGCTCATGTTACCATTATCATGGTAGCAGCAGTACTTGGCATGTGCACATGCAAGAAGAGTTGTTTGTTGCTTAGGTGACATTTGTGTATCATTAATAGTATGTGCACCACAGCTTGGAAACCCATGACTGAGTCCATGATATGGCTGGATCAAATTTTGTAGTTTTTCACCTAGATGAGATTATTTGCTTCATGTTCTGTTGATAAATGCTATGTTAGCTCATATCTAAGACAGTCTAGACCATAAGTTGGTTTTGTTTTTTGGAGAACAGAAGAAAAGTTGACATTAAATGTAATTTTTAAAAAGAAATTAAAGTGAAAAGCCCGTAAGCGTTGTATCATCATCCTGTAGTCTAACTTATGCCTCTGCCCCAGCCACGTCCATATTGTCCTGTTTCATTGCCTCCCTCTCCTCTGCCCTACAACCTGCAGTGTAGATAACTTTCAACTTCAGATTTTAAACTGTTGCCTTCTTTGCTATGGTCCTCTTTCAGGCATGCTGATTTCTTTCAACACTGTGAGTGGCCTGAGGATATTGAAGCCCAGGGTCCAACCCCGCTAAAATTATGGTTTGCTGAAACCTTGCTGACCCGGGCAGAGTTATTGCAGGGGCTCACACACCCTCCACATCCACCATTTTATGTCCAGATTTAAAGGGAGGGAAAAGGAAACTCTGTTCCTCCTATTAGCCTACCTGAGCTGCTTATCTCTTAGGCTTGTTCTGGATGACATCCTAGAATTTCTGTCTGTGCTGTTTGTGCGTGTGTCAGCTCCAGCTGTTTGGGAGGGAATCCCACAGCTGTACCAGGGATCTGAGGCAGCTGCAGCTTCTAGGTTGGCACAGGCTGGATGGCACAGCATGCCTGCAGGATAGTAAAACAAGTTCAAGTTTTCCAGATATTTATTTTTGAAAAAACCCTTGCCATGTTGTTAGGCCAAAATGTTAAGATGTTAAAGTCTTCGAGACCCCTTAACACTGGGAAACAACTTTGTAATGAATTGTCAGGGTTACCATTGTGGGAAAATAAGTAGTTTGGGGTGTATTTGTCTGGAATAGATTAATCATTATTGTGTAACATTGAAAACCATATTCTTTTTTCTTCTAGATATTTGCCTCATTATGATCCCCCCCCCCCCCCCCCCCCCCCAAGAAAAAAGGTCCATAAAATAAAAAATAGATTAAGCACTGACAACTTATTACCTGGAAATTTGAAACACCACACTGTTTTTGTAAGACTGCAGAGTGTTGTTGTCGCTGAGCATTCTGCAGTTTTAATTTTTGTATTTTTCTAATTTTTAACTTGTGTAAGCAAGCAAGCACTGTTAGCAAGTCACTGATACCAGTTTTTCTCTAGCACAAAACATGTGCTTATTGAAGAACATTACCTGATTTTCTTTTTCATCTGATCTTCTGTAGTTAGAGGATCTCCTTACTAGTATGTCTGTTAACGCACGTGGTCCAGCTGTTGATCCTCCGCTTTTATGAACACAAGACCTAAGTAAGAATGAAGGGCGTAAAAGAAATTCCATTTTGTGTTTCCTGCCTGAGTCAAGTTTGATCGTAGGACTTGCTTGGATCAAATGGCTCTAGGACCATGAGACTTTGTAGATCCCTGGTTCAAAGGCTAGTGTATATGCTAACTGTTGCAAGTTGCTACTGTCCAACCAGCTGTTGACGTGATGTCTAACATGGTGCCTTTGTCTTAGCCGAATACCATGGACAGATGCAAATGATCTGACTGACATCAGTCAAAGAAGCATGGAGGTTTGAACTAGTCTTTATCAGAGCTGATCCCCCAAAACAGGAGGGAGACAATGTGAGAAAGCTTTGTTTATACAGTAATTCTCATTATACTTTTTTGAAGGTAGAATTCACACTTTAGTACTACTCAAAAAAAGTTATAGCCAACATTTTTAAATACAGGCATTTAAATTAGACATAAAAAATTCATGATTAGTCAACTGGATAAAACTATCATGATTTTAGAGATGCTGAATGCCTTGTATTTCTCATAATCAGACCAGCAACCTTTAGAAATCTTAGGGATTTACAGGTTTGATTTTAGGAGTCCAATTTGAAAACATGGGCCTAAATTCCACTAAAACTCTCTGAAAGTGTTGACAGCGTTTCTTTTTGACTACAGTATCTGCGTAACTGTCATCACTGATTTCCACTTAGACCTGGTTTGCATACGTATGTACATGCACATACACACATATACATATATATTCAGATCACAAGTAACTGTGAATATCTGATATGATACCCATAATGATAAAATCTTTGTCTTGCTGCAGTCCTCTTGACAACACAACTGCATTAAAGAACCTGGACAAACTATAGTGGTAGAAGAATCCTTATACTGTATTTATGCTGACCCAAATCTCTGCGAGGATAGTTTTACGGGTATAACTTTCCTAGTAGAACTGTGTTAGCATTTCCTTGCTAGGAGAGAAAAGGCTAAAGTTTCAAAGCAGCTCATACATGACTGTGTATTGTAGATGTGGAAATTAATTCATTTTTCTGTACCTGGCTTACAGCACATATCTGTTCATTTGTTGAAACTGTATCAATTCTAAACTATTATTGAAATTTGTACATTAGAAGAAAAAGAAACAGAAGTCTGATCTTCACCCATGTCACTGAAGTTTGACTATATTTGAAGCAAAATGTGAGGCATGTGCCATCTGGTGGATAGAATTATTCATACAGGTTTTTGGTAATCTTGATATATTTAACAAGCAACTTCTATTAACATTTTAAACCCATTTCTGTTCTATGCTGCATTATCACTTTTAATTGGCATTGGTGGATATTTCTTTAGTCAGAAGTAAAGGGGAAAAAAAATCTGAAAACTGAATTCAAGACAAAATGGAATTCCAAACTTGGCTTTGGTGTATGATTAGTGAAATGGATGCTTGGAAGAAAAACCCCAAAACCCAAATGGAAAAGTAACCATTTTCCCCCACTTCAAATATTAATTCTACAGGTTTAAAAATGTGTGGCAATTAGTCAAAGATCTTCTCTGATACACCTTTCTCGAGCCCCTGCCTTATTGTAAATTATGATCTGTTTGACATGGTCTTTGCAGAAAGACTGAATATTGCTCTTTGTCTGCACCGATGTGGCAGGTGAGGCTGGAGTAGCCTTTCAGAGCCCATAGGCTCATGTCATACAGTAACTTTCAGGTTCCTTTGCCTGCAGGTCAGAATTGCTTTTTGCCAGCTATTTGGGGCACAGTTTCATCAAGTACCATTTTGTACAGAAAGCCGTTCTTTTAAAAATGTTAAGCTACTAGTAGATGTGAATGTAGACGTGACTGGGTATTTTAAAAACCTAGATTAGGCAGATACAGTAAAGAGTGTGGCCAGTATTAAATGTTTTTCTTTTCACACAATGGTGCATGGGTGCATGACTTCAGGATAGTTTACAGAGTAGATACAGCGTGGGATAACAAGTGGATCAGTCAATGCGTATTGATTCTGATAGAGAATTTCTGTTATGTTGGTGGATAGTTTTTATTCTTTGCTGTTTTCGTGGACATGGAGGAACTTAACATCCTGTTATCTATTGGAAGACTGATATTGCAGCTCCCTCATTTTTTTTTAGACTGA
The DNA here is from genome assembly GCF_026419915.1 of Harpia harpyja. Classification (NCBI taxonomy): domain Eukaryota; kingdom Metazoa; phylum Chordata; class Aves; order Accipitriformes; family Accipitridae; genus Harpia; species Harpia harpyja. Next base: position 27,982,032 of record NC_068949.1, on the reverse strand, counting down.
TTGAACCTAATATATTAAATTTATTTTTTCTAAACTTATTCTTAGCATATTAGAAAATAATTGAAAAAGTACTTCACAATGTCTTTCATATTGTGATTTACTACAGATCGGATCAAATAAAAGCAAGTTTGTGCTTGTAGTCTGAAAAGGAATGAATTATTCAAATACATTGTAATCAATGCATGTGTGAAATGGAATTGTCATCACCATGTTATGTCATTGTTCCATTAGCTAATGTAATGGCAAGGAGAGAGCTGAAGTACAACACAATGCAAAAAAACAGGTAATGCTATTGCTTCCACATGCTCCTGATTTCACAGAGCTAGTTCAGGTGTCTGCACTGTGCTGCACCACATTCCCAGCTCTGAAGGTTTATTAATTCAGTCATGGTGCACAAACAAGATGGAGATTTAATTGCACATGGAAACATTAATGGTTTATTTTATTACTGGAAGTAAATGGCTACTTTAGAAGTATTTAAAAAGATTCTTCTTGACAGTAAATTTACTTACAGTAGACTCAACAGACTTATTATATGTGACTCCAAATTTCATGGCTCTGTTACTCTTCTTGTAACTAATTTATTTCTCAACATTCAAAGATAAATAATGTTTAAAAATCCAGAAGAACAAGTGTTCACATTATTTGCAAAAATTACAGTTGAAATGTTTTTGCACCATGGTGTAACAGAGCTTCTTTCTGAACTAAGCTGCTTTGGCACTTTTCTGTGTTGAATTATTTCATGAAGGAACAGCATGTACAAGCTCACCCCCTTTTAACTGTTTCACTGGTTGGGAAGCACATGTTCAGTAGAGCATTGCTAAAATGGCTACAGTTTTATACTTCTTCACATGGTCCTGTATTCTTTCAGAAACATATGTATGCTACCTTGGGAGTAAATTATCTGGTTTGTGCTATGAATCTTACTGCGTCCAAAGTGTTTTATATGATTATTTACCCTCAAAAAGCCCACAACACTTCAAAAGGTTCAACAAACACTGGTGTCTAAAGTTGCTTTGAAAAGATCTTTTCCTGCCAGTTTTTTAAGCATTTTCCACATGCTGCTGTTGTCTTCCCATGGAATGCTGAATGACTCCTACCATATTATATTAAAAAAAAAAAAGTATTTTTCCCAATCTGATTGAATGGTGGTTAGCCAAAGGAGAAATATAAGTGAATGCTGGCCCAAAACAGGCCAAGAGATTAAAAAAAAAAAAGGGGGTGTGTGTGCATTAAATAGGTTTTCCTAATGTTTGGTCGGGGAGGGAAATGTTTTTATGGTGTTTAAAAGGTATTCAAGGATTCCTTCAGGCAATTTGTGCTGAAGCCCTCCTCCACATTCATTGAAAAGCTGGGCAGAAATTTTCTTGTTTTCATTTCCAACTTAAGAGCACAGTTAGGGAGGCAGGTCTTTTTCCACCCTATGGGACCAAGCAGAAGAGTTAAGTCTTTTCACAGGCTTTATGATGTCATGTAGGTCAATTAGTCTAGATCCCACTTCTTATTTAGAAGACTAAGGTCCATGTTGTATATGTCAAACCTTACTTTTCTGAGATTCCCCCCCCCCCTTTATAAACTTGGGAATCCTCACGAAATGGTTTAAAGTTGGGGTTTGGTGTTTTGTTGACTTTCTTCTACAAACCAGACAAAATAATCTTTCCCTGAGGTGAATTTACCCATCATGTAGCCAACCTCCCTGGCTTTTTGTGCTTATATGGCTTGAAACCGAGATGATATTTTCTCTTGGATAGTCTTGTGTCGTGACAGTTATGTTTATATGAATATAAACAAAAAGAAGATTTATTCTGAGCAAATTATCTGAATATGAAAGATCTATTCAATTTGCTTTGTTTTGTTGCTTAAAATGTCCTCTGTTCACATATATATTTGAAAAACATTTAAAAATCTCTATTTATGAAAATGTTGTACTTTGGCAAAATGATGAAAAGAAACATTTTTTCATGTAGAGAGCAATGCAAATGCTAAATAAGATTATAGAAAAGAAAAATTTAAAATTAAATTCTTTTTTTTTCAATCTTCACTGCTATGCATTGCAAACAAGTTTAGGCTTTAAAGTTGAAATGTTTACAAAAAGTTAGTCAAGCCTCAATACAGCCTGTGAATTTCAAAAAACGTTGGAATATCACTCCTTGAAGTCTTCACTAGCAGATTTTTAAATGTTGGATAAAATGTTTTTCCTTGTTGGAAAAACGCGATTGCCCATTTTAGTTTCTACTAATTGAATAAGATTGTGGGCAAAGCTTTTTTTTGCTTCTTTGTACCATTGTTATGGCTATAGAAAACAATTTTCCTGCCAGTAGGTGGAATCAGATGAAAATCTTAACTATTAAACACAGTGTGTAGCTGTGTTTTCTGATCTGGCCAAAAGAAATCATCTGAGTAGCTACAGTTTTGAAGTTTGCATAATAATAGCAGCTTTCTGAAAACTGTTTAGCTCAGAAGAATACGAATTAGGTTGAGAGAAAGTTAGCATTTATATTTAAGAATTGTATGGCTTTGATACTGGTTCCCTGTGTGCATGTTTGGAGACTACTCCTGGATGGGTTAAAAATGTTCTATTATTATATGGTGTTTGCCACTGTCAGACTGTAAAACTTTCTCCTGGATGTCTTCTTATAGTCATGTTCTTGTATTTTTGCATTGTCTGAGTGAAAGTAAATCCTGTTATTTGTTAATATGCATAGCTGTCCAGTAAGCAGTTTCTTCTGGGCAACTTTTTCTTTCACAGAAATTTAGAATTAAAATCTTCAAGCTACAAATACTGACCTATGCGATGCAAAAAAATAAGGTGCCAAAAACGTAGGAACATGTGAGCTTTGTAGACACTATTTTAGAAGATGATTCTGATCATCTTTCTAATTGTTTAGAATTAGATTTGTTTCAGACCTCTTATGAAGAAAGTTGGCATTGTAATTATGTCTCAGAAGCATTCAGAAGGAAAAAAAAAAGGAAAAGGGAATGAAGGTTTCCCAGTTACATTGTGTGTATAAAGTTTTGGCAGTGTTGATTCTTTGTTAATTTTATGTATAATTATTAAGATAACAAGATTGTTGTATATTTGTATCTCCTCTGAAACATCTGAGTTTGTGCACAAAACTCAGTCTAAGTGACTGATTCGTACACCAATTTATCTTTACCCAACTCATTGAAAGAGGTCAGGGAGTGGACAAGGGTTTGTCTAGCTGTTTAATCATGGCAGGTGAAGGAGAGTTGTCCAGTGAAGAGTGAGATACAGGAAGTTAGAAGTTACAGATTTTCTTTCAGACTCTTCCTTGGAATAGTTCTTATTTTGGAGATGTTACTTACATACTTATTTTCTCCACCTTTGCTGTGTTTGTCAAACTGTAGTAGCATTCCATACTGATTTTGGGGTATAGTTTTCCCTCCTCCTGGGCATTTTGGAAATTAAGAGAAAAATTTACCTACCTAATACTAGTAAAACTTTTCAATAAACTTTAGAAATTAGGAAATGTACAGGGAAGAAAAATGTTAAGGTCTTTAGTGATGGACATTTCTGGCAAGGCTATAATGCAGACTTTCCAGTTGGTCTTTGTCAGGTATAAAAAGTGCAAGCTAGGCTTCAGCCTGTTTTTCTGAATTCCTCTGAAATGGTCTCCTGAATTTTTGTCATCTTTCCTTCTTACCAGTAATTTTATGAGCTGGAGGGTTCCCACTTATGTTCTTGGAGGAAATAATTTTTCATGGGAATGTTTTTCTCCTTTCACTGAGGAGAAGCTTTCCAGGGATGGTTTGGATCAAATCATACAGAATATTTGTGATGAAAAGCAAAAGTTACTGGAGCTCAAAATATAGCTCACACTTCCTTAGTGAAAGGACTGGAGTACTTAATGTATCGCAAATGCAGGTCTTGGTACAGATGCAGGTTCCAAAATGTCTAAGAAGCTAAAGCCCTTTGGAGAAACTTACACAGACAAATTTCATGAAAGGTATGTGGGAGAACTTGTACCACCAGAGTTCTGTATTTGGGATTTTCTGCTTTGGGACAGACTTGGCAAGCAGACCAAAGAGGATGTTGTCTTCATTTTCTTCTCCCCCCTGCCCCAGCTGTGTACTGTAATATGATTCCTTGCAGATATGTGCTCTCTCCAGTTCCATTCATATAGAGAAGTAGAAAGCTAATGAAATACGTATTTAATGATTTGTAGGAAATAATGGAGTTTGCTTCCACGCTATAGCACAAATTTTCTGCTCTCTGCAGTGTCAAAGAAGGTCGCTGTGAAATTAAAACTATTTTAGAATTGACAGGCTCTTAATTAAGAGGTCATATAGTCTTCTGCAGAGATGGTTTGTTCTCTTTGGAAAGAGAACAAAGCTGAGTAATAGTGCACCTTCACCTTTTTGTCAAGAAAATCCTGCAGCTGGGGAGAATGTCATCTTCTGCTAAAGCAGGTTGCACCATTTATGCCTCGTGTGCTGGCACAGTAAACTCTAAACTGTCATCCCTCAGGCATTTTGCAGTGGTTTGTTTACCTAAAATTCCTTGACATTATTGAGAAAACATAGCTTTTCTTCCGTGGACTGGAAGAACAACAAATAACAAATAAAATGTTGATGTGGGATGGAGGGAACAACATTGTTCATCTGTTGGATTCCGCAGAAGAGTGGAATATCTTGTAAATATTCTCATGCTATTAGGTCCATATGTTGTGGCACTGAAAAATACACAAAAAGTGTATCTGACAGGAAAAGCATTTGGTTTTCTTGCTAACCCTGTGCTAAGATGAAGAGAGCAAGGATGTCTTACTGGTGCCTGACTGCCGACTGGTTTAGGCATGTCAACACTTACCTCGTGTCCTGCATGTGATACTTGGAGTTCCTGATCAGATCCTAGAAACGGCTCAGGCCTGAAAAGGTAAATGAATGCAGACTTGTCAGCCGCCTCCTCCCAGTCTTTCCTTTTTTTGGGTAGGGAGGCACTTCAAGGTGCTGTGAATTTAGTTAGTTCAACAAGCCTGTTTGTGTAGAAAAGAATATGTTCAGGACCATGGGGACATGATGATCTTAAATTCAACTGATAGAGAGCATTACCAAACTATACAAGGAATTTAGGTAGTGTTTTGTTCTTCTGCACAAACTCTAAGACCCCAAAGAGGAAAGAGATTTTCATTGTTTATCTGCCAGAAGTGCACTTAAATTGTATTTGAACAAATCTGTTAGATTTTTGTTTTGTTGTGACTGCCAAGAACAGATTGGCTGTCTTGAAGTATTTCTTTGCATAGTGGATCATGCTGCACATTAAAGAAGCTTAAAAGAGTAAAGCAGTTTCTGTACTAGATGGTATCAGGGTTCACGCTATTTGGATAATGACGTGGTCATAGGCACTTAGAGTGAAGATTTTATTATGGACTCCAGGAGTTGGGAGTTTTCAGTTCAAATTATATCTTTTGTTCAGGTGCTTTGTTCTAAATTTTCAAAGAACACTTTTGCAGCGATTGTAGAGTAGTAGTTTTGAAAGAATGTGAGCCCCAGCAGCACATAATATATAGGTAAAACTACAGATTCTAGAGTTGCTTAGCTAAATCCATTGCATATTTTTAAGCCATTATTTTTTACTTTAGTTGTGTTTCTTATCAACTACCTTTTTTCAAAACCATTTTGCTAACAAATCGTTAATGTGTCCTTTAAAATGTCCATAGACTTGAAAATGCCAATACGTTATGAACTAAATGCCCATAGATGTTTGCCAACAAACTTCAAATTTATCTTGGAATAATTGCTTTTCTTAACTACAAGAGAATTTAAAACTACTTATCTGAACTTTATTATATTCCCTAGTTTGCTTAATTCAGAATGATTGTTGTTCCCCTACTTTACAGTGGAAATAGAAGCTGCTGCCTGGGACTGGAATGATTATGGTAAAGATGGGCATCTTTTCATTAATATCTCCGATGTAAAAGTGGGGCTACCCATTATGAAGAAAGTGGCTTCAATGAAATGAAGGAACAAGTTTGTCATGTAAGATGTCCGTTTTCCAAATATTAGCAGCTAGAACATCTGTAGATGTTTCTCTCAGTTTCCAGTAAAACATTTGGCACGCCAGCTAAGGAAGAATAGCTGGTTTTGTAACTTGTAGTTGCGAGACACGTATAATGATAGGGGATTTCTTCGAGGAGCTAATCTGTGCTGCAAACCTCAGCGTGGTTAGAAGCGTATCCAACATGTTTTCTGTGGGAGAGCTATCTTTAAATGTTTATATGATATGTCTCTATCAAAGATTTTCTATTTTGACAGATGCTTTTCAACAAAGTTAATCAGTAGCTAGAAAACAGCAGAGTGTGTGTACCTACTATGTTGTCATTCTACATAGAAACACTCGTTATTGAGCATAAAGTAGGCAAAGAGAGTACAGCTATCTCTGCCACTGATCACCTACACGCGCTCTCCTTCCAGCATACTTTTTCTGTTGCCCTTTTGCTCAAATGTCATTGATTGATCCCTATTTCCAAGTAATGTAATGAAATCGGTGTATGTGGAAGAGGTGTTTACCCTGTCTTTTCATACTTGGGAATTCCATGTAAGGACTTCTGTCAGTATTGATACCATGAAAAGGGGTTGTCTTCTAGACACAAATCTGTACAGGAAAGAAAGAGCCAAATTTTAGAATATCCTGTAGTCATGCCTTGTCAAGCAAAAGCACATTTTCCCTGACAGTAACAGGTAAGAAATTTTTTCTGGCTTCCAGCACTTGAAGAAATAAACCACAAATTGGTATTAGGGAATTTTGGGTACCAAAGCAGGTGTTGTAATGTCAAGGCAATACCAGAAAATCATTGATTAGAGATAAACAAATTATTTTCTCTAAAGAACAGTTCTCCACAGGTGGTAGTTGTATTACATTTCATTATTTTTAGTAAAAGTAAAGGTTCTGTAGAAAAATAGATACAATGTATTCCAGAAGGTCTTACTCAAAAAACACATGCATGGAAAATTGTCTTTGCTTCATTTCTGGAACAGTGAGAAAACTGTATTGTAATGCCAGAGCCTACATTACTTAAAATGTCTGTAATGTACTGATCTTTGGAGTGCTTAATGACAAAGTTTTGTGAATTTTTGTAAAATTTTTTTATAGAACTGAGTTATATCCTGCTATTTTTACATTAGTTGCTAGATGACATGTTATATTTGATGATAGTCCTGATAAGTACTATTAGTGCAATAATATGAAAACATTTATTACAGTTTTTTCAGAAATCATTATATCTTTTTCTGTGCATAGAAGTCATGAACAACGGTCTCTGCCATATACCCTTTTCCTGTATTTGTTGCTGTTAATTATTGTAAGAGGACACTGAAGGAGGCTATCAGGTTTTACTGATAGTTGGATGTTTTGCATGTTGTTTACTTTCCCGACACTCTAGCATGCAACTGCAGCATATCTTTTCATAGTTTTTTCTTCTGTGTTAGTTTTTCCATAACTGTAAGGGAAGGTATTTTAAAGACATTAAGGGGTGAGTCATATTATTTAAAGTATGTTTTCAGAAGATATGGAACTGTCACCTTTACAGCACAGTTTCTGCTACTCAGTGGCTTTTCTACTTTTACCTTTATCATCATTACCTTTATCGCATAATTCTTTTTTTTTTCTTCCATGACTTGTTATTCTTGCCTATCGTTGCTTTTCAATCAGTGTCTGTCCACAGATGAAGTTACTCAAGAGCAGTATTTGAGGGTAAACGAAATAGTAATACGGCCCACTTCTGAGATAAAGTTACCCAGGTTACCAGATACGGATTTATGCAAGTTTATTTGAAGTGTGACCCACTTTAAGGAGTCTTCCTGAGGAGTGTAAGGCCATGCAGGCACAAAATACCCAGTGTGCTGTAGTACTTCCACATTGGCTCTTTCATCTATACTTTATCTAAAAGAAAATGGATTTGTAAGGCTGCTTATTTCAGTTCCTGCACTAGGAAAAATTCTCTTCCATCCACTTTGTGTTCCTCTGTGACCCTCTTAAAGTAGCATACAGTCACCCTTGGAATTTTTAGGTTTGCAGAAATTACTTGTGAAACAGGCCTTTCCTTTATAAATTGTGCCCCCTTGTGAAGAAATATGGTGGTTCGATAGAAAAGGACATCTCCAGCATTACAGCAGAGCAGTGTGCAGCAACCTCAGCAGTATGCTTGGGCACTGTTTCAAGAGGACACTAATTAGAAATAATCTTGTGTTTGTATAATTTGGCTCACAGTTTTTTTCCTATTAATCTGTATATTTTCTGCAATAATATGATTGTATTTGTATCTTAGAGATGAGAAATCTAATGTGGGAAGAATTATTTTACTTATACTTACAATGAGTTTACATCATGCCAGTGACATTATTTTCTGTATTTATAAATACATTTTAGAAATTAGTTAATTGCTAACATTGTAAAATATTTTTTCTATAAATTCATACAACACCAGGAGTCTAAGGCAGTGCTTTCAGATAAATTTAGCATTGCATCATTTCATTTGCAGTAATGTAAACACAGACTCCAGTATGTCAGCAAAATTAAATATTAAATATTTCAGATTTTATTATCTGTGTGTCTGTGGTGAAACTAAAATGCTTGTGGAGTTTTTACAATGAACAGATTTCCACTGACTGTTGGAAGAGTAGACTTGTAGCAGCTGCAGAGGTGATGCAGCACCATGTGAAATGCAACGACGGGATTAAGATTTGGCAATGTACTTTTTTTCTCTCCAGGCTCTTAGGCAGTCTCTGTAGACGAGGACAGACTGTCATCTTGTAGTGCTGAAAGCTAACTTGCAGTTTTTGCTTGTGTCTGCTTGTTTCAATTTCTATACAATTTTGTAATTTTTCCTACCAGTTGGTATGATACAGATATGGATATGGTGAAACACAAGGAGAAAAGGTATGGTTCATGTAATATGAAATATAAAAAAGTTTTTCTTGCTGCAGGAATAACAGGAAGGCTTTCCTTCTTCAGAAAGAAGAATGTAGTGCTGCAGAAAAATATATTCTTGGTATATTAAGCAGGATATTTCTTACTGGAACATGCTGCTTTTTCAGTCAGTACTTACCCTGCGGATGTAAACAATTAGTAATTTCTAAAAGTCTGTGTTGTTTCCTTTTTATTTAAATTGGGCATACTGCATGTGAGTGTTTACTACCTCACTGTGTTTAATTGATTGTAAAGCCACTTACAGGATTTTAGTGCTTAAAGTTATAAAACTTAGATGAACTTCTTTCTACTTGTTTGCTTAGTATTGGGTTCTAACTTTATAAATAAAGTAATATATAATTACAGGCTTTTATTTTTCTTACTTTGTTGTTTTGATAAAATACTTGGACACAGTTAATGAAGTTGGCATTAAAACCCCCAATGAATACCTCACTGTTACTGTAAACTGATGGAGAAACATTGCATGTACAGCAAGAATTTATAGAAAATGCTTGCTTTGCTGTTTTTTAGTAAAGTATATTGAAATCATAAAGTGAGTATATAAGATTTGGTTTTTTGAATATTCATTATGAATGAAAGCAAATTCTGTACCTATCACTTCACCCAGTGTAATCACAGAAAAATGTTCAGTAGAAATATAATCAGGATGACATTTGATGATTATGTATGTTTTTGTAAATACTAAAAATACTGTGTTGTCTTACTCTCCCATCATATGCACATGAAACTAAAATTACAGGCAGCTCACTACACACTAGTGACGATAGTGAGAGAATTGTTTCCTTTTCTCAAACATATATTGTACTTTTAAATAGTCAAAAAAAAATTTGAAAATTGTGTAATGTTCAAGTGTACTGGAATAGTCTTCCAGTAAAGTACTATGTTTCAGGAATTTAAACTACGAACAGTGCTTTTGACTTGGCCCAAGCACTTTATTGTGTAGGTTGGTTAATGAGGAATCCAAGTACCTACTTGTAAAAATAACATAATAATGTTCTTTTTTTGTATGTAAGCTCTGATTATTAGTAAGAGTAAGTTGTGATGGTTATTCTTAATGAAAACAAACTCTGTTTCAACTTATTTTCACTTACATAGCAGGAGGAGTTTTACCTCTCTGATGCTTTCATAGTTTAGTGTTGTAGCTTTACTATGTTAAAAGCAAATAGGCTGGGAACATGATGACAAAGCTTTGAGGCAGTAAAGGGCCCAAATATCTACTTTTTTCTTTCTGCTGCTATGAAGTGATAAAACAAAGGGTAACTGACGGTTGATACATTATGAATAGTGTTAAAAGTCATGTATGCTGTGATAATGTCTGGCAGTGTTAGGCTGTGGGACTGACTTTCCAAGGAGCCGAAAAAATGCATAGGAAGATAAAATTCCTGTTTTAAAGTGTGTACACAGTGATAAAAAAGGTGAGCTGTGGGATATACAGATATAACATATTATTAAATGACCATATTGATAAGTAGCATGTATGTGCCTATGGGCTTTCGCTGATGTATTAGTAAGTCCAGAGGAGCAATGCCCCGTGAAGAAAGTAAATACACAGGTAGCCAGTCAGGAGAATAAAAAAAGAATGACTAGACTAAGATGTTAAAGTACAGTCACATGTTTATCAAGTACATATTGAGGGTGCAGAGTTATCAAAACCATCTTAACTTAGTTTATGGAATAGTATTTGTTGCCATCCTTACTCCTTCTTATTTCTCTATTAATTTTGAGAGAGGCTGTGACTCTTAGGTGTCATTTTTGTATCAGTTATTTTAATAATACTAAACTAGTGCCCAAACTTTTCATCTTAAATTTTGATAAGCAACTAAACTTCATTGCTTCACTTTCTGTTTTCATACAGTCTTTGATAGATGAATCTTCATAGGGATGTTTCATTGTAGAAGAATGTATTAGTACAGCTTTGTAGAGTAACTTTGGAATATAAAGACTCAGTTTTAAAATAGATTTTAGAAGTACATGTCTCGGATGGAAATCACTTTTTTTTCACCATAGTATTGCCCTTTTCTGTGCTGGTACTATAACAGGTTTATATATTTTATGTAGCTTTGGGGTTTGATTAGACCTCTGTTAATAAAGGCATACGAAAACTTTACCTTCCATGGGAATAGATTGTCCTTGATACGCTTCTGAGAAAATAAGGGTCTGGAAATTATCTCTGCTTGTTTATTCTGTACTACAGCAAGGATCCATTAGATCTATATAATCTTTATAAAGGACTTTTTTCTGTTTTTTGTCCCTGATGCCGCCTCAAGTTCTTACCATAGCACTATTTGAACAAAAAAGGTTTCCTGCTTATTCTCACAATGATGCTACTGTGACAAAAATGATCTCTAAAGATCTTAACAGTGTACTTGTCAAGTTTAGAGTATTTGAGACTTCATTAAAATGTTATGCTACTACTAGAGTTTCATGGAAACATACAGCGCTTTCAAGGTTTTTCTGTCCTTCTAGGATAATCATTTAAAATGAGAGAGCAAACAAGTCTTTTTGCTTGGGGGTTAACTGAAACATCCACTACAAATTTTCCTTCCTCAAGTACATGAATACTTTATTATGTACGTGAAAACTTGGTGCAGTTAATTCAAAACAAATCTGTACTCAGCTCTTCCAAAGCTATTGAAGGGCGCTATTTCTTACTAAGATGAAGCTTTTGAAAAAGTTTGAAAAATCCTAAATTGGGCATGTGTAAGTATAGATAAATGAGTCAAAGTTTTTTTCAAAACTGGTGCGATAGTATGAAAGAGAAGCTTATAATAGGAATCTAAGTTTTATCCTTCATTTTGAGAGGTTAAGCATATGCATAGGTCATTTATGCAGGTAATTCAGTGTAATATAATTGCCAATTTTTAAAAATCATTGCACTGAGCAGAGTGGCTATGATTTTGGTAAGTAAGCTGTTGTATATACAAAGTTTAGTTGAAGCTAACGCTAAAGCAAAATAAATCTCATGGATGACTAAACTGTAGTCCCTGGGTCTGTAACAATCCCCAGAGAATAAGGAAAGTTAATTTAAAATATTTTTGTTCTTCTGGTCTGAAGCCAGATGCCTTAAATTCTGAAAATCAAGCCTCAAGTGACATTCCACTCCAGTGGGAAAAGAAGGGAGAACAAATACTCTGGTCCTGCAGAATCATCTTTGCTTCATTAACAATTAAAAAGTGTAATTTAAATACTGAACTAATGCTCTCTCATTCCCACTCCCTTGTTTGATCACTCTCTTCCTCATTCACTCTCATTCTCTCTCTTAAAACAAGCATATTTACTTTAAAAAACATCTTTTTAACTGTGATGAAGGAATTAGAACCTTTGAATACTGCAGAACATTAGATTCCATTTTGTGCATTTCAGGCAAGTAGAACTGAACTGGAAATAAAATTAATGAATCATTGTCCCATGTTTAGATCTTGGAATTGGCTTCCAAAACTCTATTTGGAGACAGCAAAATAAACTCATGGATTTTAATGTAATCATAGTGTTACCATCATTTAATCTTTTTAGTAGATTTGAATGAAACTCAAAAACTCTTCCAGTAACAATTACTTCAGTAAATACAGTTTTATTCTAATATACAGTTGTCTTAATATAAGTATGGCTATTAGTGTGTATTAGGTATCCATCATCAAAGTTGTGTCATAAAATAAAAATATGATGTGAAGATTGAATGTACTGTGTTCTGCAGGACAGTTATTCAGTTTAAAGCAGCATTTGAACACACCAGCTGGAAAAAAAGGAAAAGAAGAAATTGTTTCTTTAGGTCACTGCATTGTGTATTACCTGTTCACGCTGTCGTCTAATCTTAAACTTTCCCAAACTTTAGCTACTTTCTGTAGATACACCATGGTCTTCCTTAGCAGCTAATGACTAGGGAAGATGAATAGTGTTGAAGGTCCTAGGTTAGTGATTCAAGATACCAACAGCAGTAAAATCGCTTCATTGTACCGTGCTGGATTATTGTGATTCCTTAGTTTTAGCCAAAAATTTTCTTCTAAGAATTTACAGGATAGCCCAAGAGAGCCCCTTTCTTGAGCCCTTTTTTCTTTTTTTTAAGGATTGTTTTTAAATGTTCATTGTGAGCAGTGATGAATGAAGACTCTCTTTTTATCAGTAAATTAATATTGAATGTGTCATTTAAAAATTAGGTTCAGAGTATCAATATATTGTTGTTACTTTGGGCAAGGAATAGTGCCTTTTCTATTTCTAGGTAACGAAAAAAACCCTTAAAGTGGAAAATGCCTCTTTATAGAACAAATGTATTTTGTTTCATGAAATCATGTTCTGTAGCCTGACCTAAAAGTCTATTAAACAATTCAGTCATGAAAACTCTGAGAATTTCCTGGCCCCTAAGTACTATCCAAAATAATCTTATAATTATTCATGTGACCCTATGAACCCAACAGCTGAAGTACAAGCAAACAAATAGGCATGGATTCAGTGTCTACAAAATTAGAAAATGAGAACTAGATTTCCTGTGCTAAGGAAAATGCTCCAAGTTGCACTTTTATTAGCAGTATGCCATGGGTAGGATGCATACATTTTACAGCTGTAGTAATATGCCTACTGATCTTTTACAACAATATCAATTACAATTGGTTATAAATGAAAATATTTAGAGATACAGCAAGGTTCTATTGCACTTTACGTTTATGTAATACTTATGCTTCTGACTGTAGATCTAAACTGTAGGCTGTTTCTGATAGATTTGGAAAGATCCACCTTTCAATATAAAACCACAATGTATAGTACAATAATATCCCAATATGAGTCTTTCTTTGATACAAATAATAATAGTGATTGTATAAATACGAAGACAGTTTTATTACATGTACTTCATCTTTGAGCTTTGACACATTTACTCTGAGCTTGAGACCTTCATAAGCAATTCTAAGCAGTTTCTTTAGTCGCAGGCATGCAATATCGCACTGTGTAAAAACTGAATTAGCCAATGCTGTGAACTTTAACCCCTACCGTTGATTATCTTTTAACTTTTAATATCAGACACACAGGAATGGAATAGACTGTATGCTTTCTGAATCAGTTATGTAAGTATACATATTAAAATAATATTTTAAAAGAACAGGTAAAGCCAGAGTTTTGCAGAAGTAGTTATGGCTACCTTTGGCAAATAGATATGATTGTAGAAAGAGGACAACAAACAAAACGTTTAAGGACTGGTGAGACATGGTCTTCAACAGCCATAATTTTTAGGTTTTCTGTTTGGTTCTTTCTTTTTAAGATGGTCTTGTGGACAGGAGATGTCTTAAGTTTTTTTCTGTACTGTGGGTTACTCCTCAAACTTGCTGTCAATTTGCAGTTCAGAAATATGCAACTAAGCTCATCTTTCAAAGTTGTTTAAATAATCAGTTCACATGTGTGGGGATGCAGTTATTTTTAAATGTATGAGTTCTATGGAAGCCTCTCCTCCAATGGGAAGATTATGGTTGTTAGTGAGGTACAAAACCATACAGATTTCTGCCTGTATCTGATGTGTGTGTGGGTTTTTGTTTGTTTCTTAGAGAAAATCTAGACTCACTATCGCTCCACATACAGAATAATAGTTGAAAAGAGAGACATGTGGGAAAGGGGCTGTTGGGTTCCTCTGCATTGAATGCTCGGCATTCACATGTCTGCAATGTGCCCGTCGCAGTGTCAGTGTTTCAGAAATGGAAAAGATGAACATAATGCCTGTTTAATTAGGTCATTAAAGGTTTCAGAGTAATTAATTTGTGTCTACCTTTGAAGAACGTAAGCCCTTAAGGATGTATTAAATAGAGTTTTCAGTGGCTTCTGTTAGTATTTCTTACTATTTTTTACTTGCATTTGGAAAGCTTAGAGATCCATTTTAATAGTAGCATACCATTGCAGTTTGATGTTCTAAAGATGTACAACAAAAGGTGGAATTTACAATGAAAATGTGCGTTTCTCAAGTTGAACTTACTCAGTCATGGCACATTCAATATTCTAACATCTAAGCTGTTTGAATTATTTCAGTTTGCTTTCTGACATGGAGTTTGAATCCTAATTACTGTCTATTTTAGATAATGTACTTGGCTACAGTAAAACTTCTATTCTCTATTGAAAAGTTAACCTGCTAGTCTTTTTCTTGGTTTAAATAGTTTTTATAGCACACCTGAGAAGTTTTATATGAATGGAATATCTTTGTTTTTCGTCAGAGGTATCAAAAGTCATTATGAAAATGTATTTTTAAAAAGTAATACGATTTTAGAACAGAAGTATGTGTGGTGCCTATACTTTTATGTTAAAAACTCAGTAGACAATTTTGAAAGCTGCTGACTCAAGAAACTCCAATCCATGCGATCAGGTGTTCAAAGACATGACCCACATCAGACTAGTAAAACTATCATCTTCTCAGTAAATAAATAAAGGTGTGCATTAGCTTAGTAGTTATGTTTAGAATAGGTAGTTATTTTTAGAATAAAGTTGAAATAACACAGATGTTTGAATAGAGTATATTTAATTTATTTAGTTACTAAGACAGCATATTGTTTGTAAGTGAATTTTTTGATAAAAGTTTGGAGGAAGTAAATAAGCACTCATTTAGAAAATAAAAAGAGAATACTGGCTGCATGAGGAATTGACAAGAGTAGAACAGTCAACAGAAATTTAACTCAGAATACCAAGTTGAGAAGTTCTAGAAAAATATGAAAATTATGATTTAAACTGAAGAATTTTACAAGAGAACTTAGTAATCAAATAATTAATAACTATTAAGAAAAATATTTTTTCACATATACTTTTGTGCCAAGAGAAATATAAATAGCTGATCTGGCTGACCAGAAAGTGATATTTTTGGCCCTTTCTGGGTAAGATTACAGAAGTCTCTCTCACTGGCAAGGGCATTGTTTCACGTTGCTGAAAAGCGATGTGAAGAGCTCCTTTGTTGTGTTTGGTGTCATCCTTTCATTTTCTCCTTAATCAAATTGAAATTTCAAGTACTTATGAACAATCTTTCAAATGACAGTTAATTGATGTCTTTTGTCAGCCTCTGTTTTATATCTTAAGATGATTCTTCTTAGTAATTTGGATCTAAAGTGTATTACCTGCCATGAGAAGTAACAAGGACTATTTTACGATTCCTTCTCCACTGGACTGATGATTCTTTAAGCAGGATTTTCTGGGGGTGGAGATGCTGTGGTAAATCTGTGCCCCATTTATATCGCACAGCTCTGTCTGTCTTCCAAATCCGTGAAGTCCATCTTTCCTTTAGTAATGGCTTTAAAAATAATTAGTACTGTTACCTTACAGAAATGGAAAATTAGTAAGTAATAGCAACCAAGTGTTATCAAAAGTGAAGATGATGACTTGTCAGAAGTTTGGGCCTGCTGTTACAATTTCTGGTTGTAAGTAAATCCAACTCTCAAATGTATTTGGTTTTTTAAAACTGTTTCATCATTTTCTCATGATCACGAATGAAAAGATTTCCCTACTCAAGACATTGGTCATATACCAGAACTGAATGGGGATGGCTGATATTATTTCTGAAGAATGTTGAGTTACATTTAGGGATTGCCTCTGCAAGATGGTTTCATCCTCATTAAATTCAGTTTCTGCTCCTTGAAATGATCTCATCCTTAACAGGATGCAATTCATAAGAAATATTGGCTGGTGAGGTAATGGACATTCTGTAATTGCAATTGAAGCTGTAGAAGGTTCACAGAACATCAATTAATATTAATATTTGGGCACATCTGCGCTTGTTCACTCTTTTGGCAACCTTCCAGCTGCCATCGATGCTGCTCCCCATATTACCAGGGTGAACTCATCTGTTTTCCTGTGTGTCCTCTGCTACTCTGTGCCATGTTGCCCAGTTACAACTTACTGTGTGAAATTTGATACACAGCAAAAATTGCTGTTGAGTAAGTGAGCGTTATTGCTCTCTAGCATGGTAGTCTATCTTGTGCTCTGTCCTGGCACTGCAAAGATCTACATCTTCCTTAATCATTGAAGAGAGAGCGAAAGTTGGAAAAGCCTTTGGGAACAGACATTGCAACAAGAATATTGACAAAACAATTGCTGGAACGGTGACCAAAGGGGACAGGTCACTGCAGTGTTTTATCTAAATTGTTAGAACCTGAAGCTCACGTACAGAAAAGCAAAGGAAAACATCTGGGCCTCCCACAGTGACTGTAACACTAGACACTTAGAAAAGCCATGAGTGAATTAGTTTGTCATGAGTATGCTGGAACAAGCTTTGACTCCTATGATGAAGAGGTACTTGAAGACCATTACTCCTTTCCTGCGATGTGTTCTTTCCTTCAGATGTGTAAGGGGACTGGACAGACTCTGCTGCATGCACCTCATCTGCCAGTCATACACACCATGCGCCGGGGAGGGCAACTTCCTTTTGACTCAGTAGTTTTATTCCTGTTGTACGGAGAAAGTGATAGTATATGCTAGACTGTATCTTGGCTAGACAGTTTCTGTGCAGCGAGGGCATAACACACAGTGTTTGCCTTGACTCGCTGCCTGCAATTGCAAATTATGCAAGCAGAGATTTTTTTAAAAATCACAATCTTGTTAAATGCATTGAAAAATGCACCCAATGCAGAAACCCCCCCACCTTACTTCATTTTACTCTATTTCCTTTCTTTTCTCTTTTAACTATTCCTTCTGTTGACTGCATTCAAAGCATCCTCAGTGCAGTGACAGTTAAATTCTTTATACCTCAACTATTTACTCAGAGATCTTCCCCTCTCTCTCTCCTGATGCTTCCATGCTGGTCTGCTGCTGCAGTAAACAAACCTTTCTGTTTCCTTTGTTCTTAAAGTAGTTCCTGGTTTTCTTCTTTGTAGTGTGCCAGGCAAAAGACGAACAACACCTGTGAACCACACTGCCCTGAATATGCGTGAACCACCCTAGAGTAAATAATGCATTTGTCAAGTACTGGGCGGAATTGTAGCGGTATTGATGACTCTGTGCATGTATTTTGAGCAAGGTTTGCTCCCTGCCCCCACTCCCTCAAGACAACAGTATTCCTGGTACGTTATGAGGTACACTTCAGATTGCACCATGGCATTGTATTCTCTTATTTTCTCGGCATTTTTTCAAATACAAAACAGCTTTTCAGCAGTCTAGGGATATTTTAAGGAATTTTTCCATTACAAAAATTAGCATCTCAGCAGTCAAGATACTCTGTTTAAGCACCATGTGAAAATACATAGAGCCAAGATATGAGAAAATTAAGATGTAAAGAACACTGCTAACCCGTGATGTTCTGAACAGTCTTTGCACCGTTGCATATGTTTCACTGCAGATGTGTTTTTGTAGCTCCAGCTTTCTTGCTGATGAGTTGCTACTGCAGCTCTGAGATTACCTGCATACGGATCTCCGAGGCTATTCTTTGTCACCCTGACATGCTGTGGTGGATGGTGACTGTCACACTGTGCCAAAACAGTCCTTTACTGCTATTTCTTGAACACAAATGCAAACCTGCACCAGATGGCTGTGTTTCAGCAAAAGTTCTTCAGGTGATGACAGTTCTTTTTCTCCTGTTGATAAAGCTGCAGGCAGGCTAGATGGCAGGTGCCATTGCTGAAACTGCTATCAGTTCTGCTTTGCAAGGCAGTCATTGGCTTGCAAAGCCAGCCGGAGGCTGACTTCAAATATATCTCCAAAACCTGTTAAGTATGAAGAAGGGCGTCATAATATGTAACTTATTTTTATTTTATTTTGTTTTGTTTTATTTTATTTTATTTTGTTTTGTTTTATTTTATTTTAATCTGGGATCGTTGTTAATACTTGAAGAATGTTGCCTGTTAGCCAAAAAAGATTGATCATGAGATGCTGGGAAAGGATTTGTGGGAATTTTTGAGTTTGACCCCGACTTGCAAAACTGCATTGCTTCCAGATAGCTGTTTCCATATTTGCCACAGTGCACCTAGGAAGAAACTCTGCAGTAGAGTGTCATGACAATCAAGAAATCAGAGAGTATCTTGGGATAGGTAGTGGATCTCACACAAATTTGAGTGGCAGTACAATTTACTAAAGCTTGTGGATGACTACGTGTCATCATCCACTTCATCTTGAATGGTGTGTGCTTATTTGGTCACAGGCTTCCAAGTCCACCAAGAAGATAATGTTCTAACAGTCTGAATGTCTAGCTTTTGTACTCCAAACACTGAAAAATACTTACAAAAAAGCTCCAATTTCTCAAAAGAGTTTCTGAAGGCCTCACCTATTTCATTGCTAACATGAACAAGACATGTCAGTGAACAGAGCTAAGAAATAGTCCTGACAGAGCAGACCTTTCTGCTGTTCAGAGCATCTTCTCTACCAAACACAGTAACAACATCCTTGAGCTTTGAACAACCTGCATAACTGTTTGAGAATGAGGCTCTGGCATGTCTTCTTGAGAATCTTAAGTACATGATAGAAAGAAAGACAAGTATATACACTATTCTAGACATAACAGAAAATGCGCTCAGTGTTCAATGTATTTCAGTTCTCATCATTGACACGTAACCAGAAGTTGTTACAAGAGATTAATGTTTTAGAAAGTTCATGAATTAAAGATTTCCTCCTTCTTGAAAATCAGAAAAGTATACATACTAAAGGCACCCCATTCTTTTTCATCTATGAAAGTCAGGTAGGGATGGTCAATCTTTGATCTTTTTGAGTGCAGAACATTTGCAGTGATATACATTTGAACCCAACACTTGGTCACCTCCAGTCTCTCCTGCTGTTATTTTCTTTAATTTTTTTAAATGTAATTTTGTAGCTGGAACCCTTGAATCCATACGTAATGCATAATAACATGAAACTTCTGTCCTGTAACAGATTAACTGTCCTGAAACAGACCAATGGTGTAAATTTGTCAAAAAAATATGGTAGATTTATCAATTTGTTAAGAAAAAAAAAAAAGAGTGTTTGTATGAGTTTGTAGTTTTGCCAAAGATTTGACTTTTTGCAGGGGACATTTGAGTTGTAATGAAGTTGAATACAGATGTTTGTTAACTTGCTGTTCAATATTAAATATTTTTTCTTTTAAGTATGCCTTTCATCTACATTTTCTTGCAATTTAAGTAAAATATTTTTCAAAATTTTAATGGGTGACTTTAGCAGTAGCGATAGAAAATACGATACAACCATTTTTTGCTGTAGCTTTTAAAGTTTTCTTTTAATAAAAGCGTTTTTTTTCTCTTGAAATTGCAAACATCCATCCATTCAGAATCTGATTTCTTGCTGTCATCTTAACCAAATTTTGTAGTGAATTTCTCTGCAGAGATGCCTGAGCTTTATGAGAGCACAGAGAGGAAGTTGAAGGAAGCACTGTAACTAAATTCTGTAGAGCTGTAAGCAATAAGCATGCACAAGCAAGTGAGCCTTCTCAGAAATGGGATATCTGGCGCACACAGTGCTGAGAAACTGGTAATTTGTTTGGAGCTAGCTTAGGTCGGAAAGCTGCAGTGCTTTTCCGGACCTGGCCTTCAGAGTGTTATCCAAGTGTCTTTGTATCTGTAATGTTTACTCAGACTAGATAATTGTAAATTATTTGGAGAACTGACTGTACAAAATAGTTTGATTCATTTCTATTTTTGCACAGCAGGAATTATTTTTGAAAATATGAGCTAGATTGAAAACAAGGTCTGTAATTATTCTGTATTGTCTTAGAAATCTGTATGAGTTCACATGACCTGACTTTAAATCCCAGATCAGTGGCAGACCTTTTTTCATAGATTGGTCTGATTTTCAGCATTTCTGCAGATCTCAGTTGACAGTTGTTTGTTCCAGGATCTTTGAAAATCAAACGATTAGCAACTTAGCATTGTTTGGAGAGTAATTAAATGACTGTTTCTCTCACAGTGAACTAGATCAAGGGCTAAATGTTAAAAATAATTATGTCCAAAATGGCTTTTGTGTTTGTAGC
The DNA here is from genome assembly GCF_026419915.1 of Harpia harpyja. Classification (NCBI taxonomy): domain Eukaryota; kingdom Metazoa; phylum Chordata; class Aves; order Accipitriformes; family Accipitridae; genus Harpia; species Harpia harpyja. The sequence continues at coordinate 27,961,186 of NC_068949.1, read as the reverse complement.
TAAAAGAAATGTCCCTCAGGCTATGGCCTCACTCTTGTTTAAACAGAATAATATTGGGTGGTATTTTGAGATTAATAAGATGAACAGTTTTTCAGTAAGAATGTTGGGAAAAGTAATTTATTAATAGAAATTTCATTAGGAAATTTGTTTATTTCCACTTTTACAATAATACCATTTTTTTCAAAAGGTGATAATAGTAAGGAGTAATAGGAGAATATTCTTTCATTTTTGTTTAATGCCACCCCCGCCCCGACCCCACGACATCCTTGGAAGAAAATGGCCAGTGACAAGTGCTGGCTCTAGGTAGGCAACATCTTTACAAAAAAGCATTTCTTAATCTGTTCTGCATTTGTACTTTGGCAGTGATCTTGAGATGTCATGGGCTAATCAGTGCATGTATGGTCATAACCTGAATGAGATAAATCTGAGAAACCCCAAGATCCTTCAGAAAATTATGTGACTATCAGCATCACCTCTTCTTTAAATTTTATTAAATAAATGCTCCGAAGTGTGATGCTGGAGTGCCATTTTGGAAGACATAAAACTGAAGTATTGTCTAACTGTGCATTAATGCCTGATTCTTTTGTTCTGAGCAAATTCTTACTCTGGTAAGTGTGTTTCCTCTTTCAGCCCCCCTCTCCTCTACCCAAGTTCACTTTACATATTCCTTTCTTTCTGCCCAAAGTGCTTTTTTCATAGTAGACTGCTGTCATATTCCATGGTATAGATGCTTGAGTTACACTATTGTGGAATAAATACATGTAAAAACAATTGGAACGGTCCTTGGTCATGACTTCCAAGAGATAGCTGTTAGCTTCCCTTGGTCCATATTAATGAGGGTTTTCTTTGGAAAAACCTGCAGTGCCAAAATGAAAAATCACCATCAGAATTTACTCATTTTAATGAAATTTTTCTGGGAACAGAACAAATTTGGAAAGAGCAGCATTTATTAATTGCTTTTAGGCTTGTATGTTCTGTAAAACCTTCGTGTTTTCAAAGGAGATATTTAAGTGATCTTCAAGACATACTGTCCTGAGAGTTATTACTTGTTAATATACCATTCTGGTTTACAGACATTTAAAATTGCTTTAAAAATGTGCAACTAATGAAGGCTTTGTGTCACAGGGCATGGGCTGTCGGCAGCCCTCTATAATAGAAAAACGCTCTGTAGGTAAACAGCCAGGAAATCAGAGTGGAATGCATAGTAGCAACCGAGCATATGTGTGTGTATATATATATATACATACCTCCTACATTTCAGTGTTTCATTTTGATCATTCAGGATATATTGATGGAGGTTTTTAGAGTTTGGACAGGTGCTGGTCAGAAGCAATGCAGTGAATTATTAAAGCCCCATTAGGGCCTGTTTTCTGTTATTTTTATAGTGTAGTAGCAATAAGCATAATTTTTCATGGCTGTTCTTTATAATGAACTTTTAGGGTACACATATTCTTTATTATTATAATAAACTTAGAGAAATTAAGCCTGCTTCCTAATAACAGGAATCTTTGGTCTGTTCTTAATTCCAATTTCTGGGTTTCATACGCGCCAAGCAGCTGCTAGATGTTTGGCAAAATGATAACATGCACCCAGGTTCTAAGCTAAATACCTGAGGCAGAAAAAATATGAAAAGAGAAACAAATAAAAGATTACAGTAAAAAGGAAGAGATACATGTAAGTTTACATAAGAAATCAGAACGATTATTTTTGTGAACTGCTATATCCAGTATTTCCAGTACAGCAGCACCCATGAACTCCAGCTTCATTTTGGGGGAATATCTGTCATAAACTGTAGGGCTAAGAACGGCTATGGTGTTTAGGTTTCTGCCACTTTTATGTAGTAAACCTACAGTAGTGTGCGTGGAGAAAAAAGACATAATGCACTTTGCAATTGTAGTGATGATTAAACAGAAGAAAAGATTATAAGAGAAAAATATGGAATAGTTTCAAGGCCAGCATGACTTACTTGTTCTTATAGTTATTTTTAAAGAATATCTTAAGAAAATATGTCTGTTGTCACTGTAAGAAAGTTTTATTGCCTGAAGGTTATCAACAAGTTAACTTGCAGATACCATTTTAAGTTACTAGAAGCAAAACTGAGGTTTTTTTAAAGTAAAGTTTTGATGATTTATTGCATATGTTATTAAGAGCTGAAAAATCTATGTGTTTCCATTTATTTTCCAAATATGGACTTGGCTGTAAAACTACAAGGATGGAATTCTGCCTGAATTTAATATTTATTCTAATGCTAATTTTCATTTTTGAGTTGGAGGACATGTTTTTCTTCTGTAGTATTCTGGAAAATTTTATGTTGCAAGTAATTTTTATTTTCATTTTACTTACTATTAAAATCTCTTTAAAAAATAGAAGAAAGTAAAAATCTATCAAAGCCATAGTATACTTTCATTGGAATACCAGTGTATTAGTATATGGAGTTACCTGTTTCAGCTAATTTCTTATTTTAAAAGTATTGTGGGAAAAAAAAAAGATAAAAAATATTAGAATTTGTGCTTTTATTGTCTAAAGTAAATCTTGAGGTACTATAACTGCGTATAAATTTTACCATTTACATGTGTGCTCGTTACAGTGGTACAGATAAGAAAGTTCACCCTAAACTCCTTGTAAGTGTCAGTACTTTGCACTACTTAAAAAGAAATTTGAAGTACATTTAATATTGCAATGCTTTTAGATCCAGATACTGTCCTCAGTTTCTTGTGAATTACTGCTCGATATGTAGTATGTGAGATACTGCAGCATCAGACTGCAGATGACTGAAATCTTTGATCTGATATGGAAGGCAAAAGTGAATCAGGAGCGATACGCCCTTGTGAATCATTGTTTTTTGACAGGTAGTTGTCAGTTTAGTGCTGCATTTTACTCTTTTTGGTTCACATTCATTGTTAATTACAGTAATCATTCTTTGGTAGTGATATAGGTCAATATAACTACATCTGCCAGGATGAACTGTAAGCCCTGGCTTGGAATCAACTTTTTTGTCTCCCAGGCAAGATTAAGTTTCCCCAATTGTCTGGTGAAATCTCACTGAAAGGTGTTTTTCCCTATCAGTTACCTGAGGGATATGTTCCTATTCTGATTGTTTCAGTTCTTTTCAGTGGCTGGTAAGTATACACATTGTAAGTCTGTATTTTTTCGTAAATGCATCTGTGTGCAGCAGAAGTAACACATTCAGAGCTTTAACACATCAAAACAAATAGTATTTGAAAATGTTATGTGAAGCGCAGAGTCTGTGGAGACAGCTAGTGCCCTGAAGTCTACTTTATACAAAAGAGATTAACACAATTATTCTATGTATAATCTCTCCAGCAAAACACTGTCGCCTGTTTCTGTCAACAAATGGTTTCTTTGCTTTGGCAGCTGAAAGAAATTTTAGTTGTGTAGGCCTTTGTATGTTGCAGAACACAATTTAAAAAATATTTTGGAAGGTAACTGCAGTTTTGGGAAGTTAAATTACTTTTATTAACTAAATATTTTTTTAAACAAGGTAAAAAGACTAATTATGTCTGCTACGTGTGACACACTCATCATCCATGCATAAGGCAGCTTTACTATTTTACAGTACCCCTTTTGGAAGGGTGTGTCATAAGCACATCCCCACTGTTCCTTGCAGACACTTACCTGATCAAAAGGTATGCATATATCCTATTCAGATAACGCACAGTTGAAGAGTGCATTTTCTTTCTGAATAAAGGTGGAGATGAGCAGTGTTCTTACTGAGAGTCTGAGAGTCCATAAAACTGTTGTATACCAAAGAAAAGAAGATAGAGAGGCTTAAGTAAAGGCTTAATATTTCTAGAAGCCTGAGACCAAATAAATTTTGGAAAATTTGCAGGGAGAGGAAGAAAAAAGATACCGCAGCATTTCACTGTGTAATGAATCGCAGAAGCCATATTTCTAATGGAATTGAGTTTAATAGTCCTTGTCAACATGTGAAAGACTTTTTTTTTTTTTATATATTAATAAATGTCAGTGCTCTTTTTCAAATAATTGAATTACATTACTAGTTAATAAATTGTTATATTTTGAGTAAAATTTTACTGTTTCCCCCAAGAAATTGTTAATACAAAATCTAAAATTAAGAGAAGAAATATGTACTTTAATAAATATTGCATTGTATTTGATTTTCTGGTTTATGGCAAAAAATAAATAAGAAGTAAAAATTTGCCAAATTTTGAATTTAGTAGCTGAATCAAAGCTTCTGCTATTCTCAGTTTCTTTACCTGGCTGAAAGAATTACATCATTGTTCACAACTTCTGTTTGTAGAGGGTCAGATACCTCGTGGGAGCAGGGCATTTGAACCCTCCTCGCTTACATGGCAGGGTAAATGCAGGTCTTAGGGCAGAAGTGGACGTGTGTGCAGATCCCCGTGCTGGGAGCCACTTTCCTCCTTGGTTACATGGCAGGCACGTATGTGTCCTGTGGTGAGGGTGCCGGTGCCTCTGACATGCAGCATGCACAGACTGTGCAAACAGTTTCTTATAATTTGACTGAGCACGTGTGTGCTTGCGTCATCGGACTGGATGCGATCTCTGCCATGTTGATGGATAGCTGCATTTTGTTTATATGTGGGGAAGGATGGCAACAAGAAACAAGCCATTAATCGCAAAAACAGTCATTAAGACATCAGCTTATTTCTTGTGCACATCTAAGGACTGGTGGGGAACAACCCCATGAAAATTGTCTCAGCACCTGTTCTGGTAACAGTTATAATGACCTTTCCCTATGTTAACTTTTAGTTTGGTAGTTTACACTTTGTAATTACAAAGCACAGATCATTGAGATGAATTATTAATGTTAATCAGTAAGTCAGCATACAAGAATGCAAAGAATCAAGTCTCTCCTTGTATACTAAATGAAAAGATTTCTTCCAGATTCTTGCTTTGATAATTAGACTCTTTTACATAAGCAAACATTACCTAGTTGCTGCGCTGCAGACTGAAGTTCATTAGTGTGTTAGCACAAATATTGGAAAAAGAGTACTAAACCAATTAGATAGAAGACCTGCGTGTAGCCTGGAAGTAATGCAATGAATGTGACACCAGAACATTTTGAAAGATTGCTCACAGTGATTAAAACCATTTCTGTTTGCAAAAACCCGCCCTGCTCAGCAAGAAAAAGTGCAAACCCTGAGTAGACCTGTTTTTCTCCTACTGATATCTGTAAGATTTTACTGAAAGTACAGTACATTCAATAGTCTTATAAATAGTTTTGTGTATATTCTTTGTTTTAAATATTGACCAGATGTATTGATGTGGCATTTTTTTGTCTAATGGTGATCCTTAACACTGGTTTTCATTAGAATGTTTTTAACCATAGGTTGAAAGCCAGAATGCCATCTTATTTAAATAGCCTGTTTGGAAACCCAACTCAAAATCTTCACAAATCAATTTTGGATTCATAGATATTTCAGGTTTAATGCATAAATGCAGTATTTTAATTTAGTGCCTTTTTGCAGAGGCTGTTGAACTTTACAAGAAGTCATGCTAGTTTGGAATTTTTTGATGTTCAGTTTATTATCTTAAGCAAAGGAACTAACAGTTCATGCTTTTGCATTCTCCACAGATCTTCAATACAGTGAGAGAAGAAGCAGCAGCAGAAGATATTTTTGAATATTTTCCTCACCTTCTGAGAAAGCTCCCAACTTTTGATACAGACTGTATATGCAAAGGTGATGGTTTTTGTGTAAAACCATGTGTAACAGGTGCTTACTGTCAATATCGTGCCACTTCACAGAGGACTGCACTCTCTAACTATATAACTGGTGCTTTACTAGAAGCAACTACATCATTAGGAGCAAGAAGTGGTCTTTTAAATATCTTCGGAGGCTCAACTGGAAGAACAATGCTTAAAGGTAATGAAGATTTAATTTTTTTAAACCCTGTCCACTTCAAGTATAGGGTATATTGCAGAATATAGGGTGTATTGCAAAATATATAATACTAGATAATATTTTGTAGTTTATATACTCATATATGAAGTTAACAGATAAAAAAGATTTTCATGTTTTCAAAGATTTTCCTTTGCAATCATTATGTGTCACAATGATTAGCTATGTTAGTTTAATAAAGTAAAAATGCATGCAAAACTGAAGAGATTTTTATTACAAAACAGACAGCTTTTCAGGTGGGTTTTTTTGTTTGTTTTGTTTTTTTCTTTTTAGAAACGTTCTTGTCTGCGTCCAAGTTAATGCCTAAGCCACTGTTGTTAGGGTGTTCCTTTGTGTAGTATTTCTCATTTACCAAGTGTTCCTGCTGATAGGCTGACTTGGTTCAGGACTTGAGAAAGGAGTACATACTTGTATAATGACAACAATAATAACCAACTAGCTGTCAGCATAGCACTGTGTGGTAAGTACGTACAATTTGTTACTGATTTATTGTTGGTCTTCTCCCGGATCTGTCATCTTTCTCGTATTGGATCATTTCAAATAACGTGGGTATTGCCTTTGTGGAAAATGCCTATTGGAGAATGGATGTTACATACTAACTTTCCATGCTGATCATCTTCCTCTGCAATAAGAATACCATTATGTGATTTAGTTTGGTCAGTTTTGGAAGTTAAACAGGACAAAGACATTCTTGGTACAAATTCATTGCATTAAAACAGGGTTTTGTACAGAATAGTAACTGCATTTTAAATTCATTTTTAATTAACGCCTAGAATATTTCCTAAGGTACTCAAGCATTTGGGGATTTATCATCATCTGATATACTGTAACAAAAGGATGTAGTATTTCAGTTGTACAATTGTAGAATTGAAGCATGTGGATAATACAGCTTGCCCAGGAATATGACAAAATCAGTACAGAATTCTCAGTGCAGTTCCTTAACTAGTACAGATACTGACCTCAATTTTACAGGTAAATAGTTATATAGTTTGTGCTCAGATCAGGTTGTCTTATTTTTATCCTAAAGTGGTCCTTTCTAGTTTTAATTAGTCTCTCTCTAGGTGAATCAAATGGCAGAGGGAGGCACTAAAACGGCATGAGAACAACAGGTACAGATGGCCACTGCAGCATCTGAGTGAATTTCAGTAGTACGCTGAGCAACATTACTAAGCTTCACATACTCTTATCATCTGTGAGAGACAGAGATATGTACAGTACAGTGTCCTATTTTGGTAGGGTTTTTCCTTTCTATTTTGTTTAGATTTTATTTGTTCTGGGGAGATGAGTGCTTTAGAAAGATAAACACGTACATTCCTGCGACAGCTCTGGAAAGCAAGGTTAAAAGAACTGAGTCATGTACTTGGTGGTGCGGTGTGGTGGACCCTCCTCCTACAGAGTGGGAGAAGAGAGCACAGGGTTTTGATGCCCCAGACCTGATTGAGACTCTAAGGATGCTCTGTCCCCTGAGTACAAATGTCAGCCTCCCATGGGGCATGTTGCTGCAGTGCCCGAAAAGCCCAGCTGGTGACTGTCATCGTAGAGCTGCAGGCTCCGACTGAGTTCTGAACCTGGAAGCAGCAGCAGTAATTAGCTCAGGCTCACTGACATGCTAATAATGGCTGTATCTTTTTATAGAGCCTGAGCTAGTGACTGAACATGTATGCTCTGCGTACCAGCACACTTTGCACTAGTTTGGGGATCTCTGTGGTGCCTGTATTACGTGGTGTATGCTTCTGTTGTTGTATTCTGAGCCCAAGGATGTGCGACCTTAAAGAAAAGGCCAAGATCTTGAACTTGATTTGCAATTCCACAGACAACCTGTGTAGATAGTAGAGATTTAATTTACTGTAGTGGCCTAGGTATGATTTACTGTAGTGGTCTCTGTTGAGGAAGAGATGTGCTGCAGCTTTAGGATACTGAAGTTTTCTGAATGTGGAAGGTTCATGTTCAGCTATATCACGGTGATTTAATATATCTGAGAAATGAGAAAGGTATCAGTAACAGAGTCCTCTCTAAAAACATTTACAGAGTATTATTTGGTGATGTTATTAACTGAGACATTAGCATTAGCAAGGAAGCCAACAGTATTTTAAATTCAGAGCTGCAGTTATCATTTATGGGTGTGTACCTTTTAAGAAGGAAAGTTGTCCTGTCCCTGCAGATTGATAAAAAGGTTATTTTGATCTGTCTGACATCCTCCCTTACTGCTGGATTTAACTTCAACGGTAAGCTAAACTCTTCTAAACCTGAGAACTTTTAATTGACACTGATAACAACTCTGTTGTAAAACGCAATGGAGTGTTTATCACAGGATACAGCATGTCATCGGAACACTTCACTTAGTAGTTGTTTGGAGGTGTTGAAAAGGGAATATATTGATCCTGGTGTGGTTTAATAGTTGTTGTGGTTTAACCCTGGTAGGCAGCTAAGCACCACGCTGCTGCTCACTTACTCGCCCCCAGTGGGATGGGGAAGAGAATCAGAAGGGTAAAAATGAGAAAATTCATGGGTTGAGATGAAGACAGTTTAATAAGTAAAGCAAAAGCCATGTGCACAACCAAAGCAAAATAAATAATTCATTCACTGCTTCCCATAGGCAGGCAGATGTTTAGCCCCTTCCAGGAAAGCAGGGCTTCATCACGCATAACAGTTGCTTGGGAAGACAAACAACCATCACTCCGAATGTACACCCTTCCTCCTCTTTATCCCAGCTTTTATTGCTGAGCATGATGTGATATGGTCTGGGATATCCCTCTGGTCAGTTGGGGTCAGCTGTCCCAGCTGTGTTCCCTCCCAACTTCTTGTGCCCCCCCAGCCTACTCACTGGTGGGGTGGGGTGAGAAGCAGAAAAGGCCATGGTTCTGTGTAAGCACTGCTCAGCAGTAACTAAATTATCCCTGTGTTACCAACACTGTTTTCAGCACAAATCCAAAACATAGCCCCATACCAGCTACTATGAAGCAAATTAACTCTGACTCAGCCCAAACTGTTACAATAGTGAAGGTGATATTTCCATCAGCACTTGTGGTTTGTAGCCCTCCAGAAACAGTTCAAACTGTTGTGCATTTCATCAGGGCCCTACCAACCTTTCGCAGACAAGACAGCAGTATATCTAAGTTAAGAGTGTCATGTGTTGCAGACAGACCAGGGAGATGAAAATAAATATTTGCTTTGACAGTCAGAGGTTTTGAGTGCCCATGTAGTAATTTCAGTGCTGTGCACTGCCCTGAATTAGTATCAGCAGCAGGAAATTAGCATTATGTCTTTTTAGGTTGGGTTTCTTCATGTTGGTCAGCCTGCTGAAGAATGGAGGGAAGACCCCTTCTCTGATTCTATTTTTACTTTTTTGATCAAGAATAGCAAATGTTTCTCGTTACTGTGTTTCACAAGCTGTGATTTTCAAGTGTTGGCTTGCTTCCATAAAATCTTAAGTATAGGTTCTCAGGTCTTTGTATTTAATTTATTTATTTTTTAACTTTTGTATTAGAACATGTCTAACAGTTCTTCCTTTAAAATTGTACTTGAAAAAGGATTTGCAGTGTAGGAAGACGTCACAGTACAATCAAAGGTCCAAGCATAAAGGTCCCGATGGAAGTGCAGGAGAGCACTGATGAGATGTTCGTTTCTTTCAGATAGAAAGAAATTACAGATGTCTGGTTTATGCGGGATAGTGCAGTGTAGAGACACTCAACCTGTTGCTGACTCATTCAGACCCTAACTGGAGTATTTTCATGATGCAGCGAAATCTCCTATAGTAGGTGGTTTGAAAGCAATATAGGCAGTCCCAGTTAATAATCCTTCAAAATATGACCCTTTCTGGTGATGGCACTAGCTGAGATGGTGGTAGTTTGAGTATCATTGCACCATACTTCACTATACAGAAGTAGGCATGCCCAAAGGCAGCAATTATATTGATTACTTGAAATAAGTAAAAGGAATCACTAGCAAATGAAAATGTGAACACCAATAGCACTGACATAGCTGGAACTAGAATGCATGATGAAAACAAAAGGTTATATAAATTTATTTTAAAATGTCTTCAAAAGTAATTCGCAATGTTATATAAGCATAAATAAAAGAATTGTTGAACTATCTACTGTTCTGCCACTCAGAAATTTGAACTCAAACTTCCTTTGTGTCCTATAAATGTTGTAATACCTAAAAACATTGTAAATAAAAACTGGAAGAAGTGGTGAATAATTATGAAGTAATTATAGTAAAACATTTTTGCGGTGGATCCAGTTCAATAGATCTTTACCTCGTAAAGATGCGCTACTAAAGGTGCTATTGAAGACTTTTGCTGTATTGCATGTTACTACTTACAGTGTTAGACAATGACAAATACTCTTGCGTATTAGAGTAAAAGTTCACACATCTGAGGCTCTGAACTGATGGTAAGTGGCAATGCCAGCATCAGCTTTAATCACCTCTCTCTCCTTTCTGGGTTCTTGTTCCTAGAAACTGATTTCACTTCAGAAAATCCTGTAAAAGAGGGGAACAATAAGGGGCAAAGTCACCTTGGCCTGGTATTGCCACCGAGTGCTTCATTTTGTCAAATCACATCCTGAGTTAGAGATCTCTAAATTGCCTTAGATATTTGTATATGTATTATACATTTCAGTTCAATGAGTTAATAGGCCTTCATCAAAATGTTTACCTGTAATATAGGCAAAATACAATTGTGTTTAAAACATGCTGTGATTAATACTTCAGTTTTTAATGCCTGCATACATTGTCATGTATTTTATGTAAACATATAATTTGTGCAGGCATTATGCAAATATATTCTTGAGTGTAAGAGGATTCTATTTTTATTTGATTGATTGAAAAATATGGATTATGTGGGTAATTCTAGTTTTAATTTGCAAAACATTTGGGAGTCCTACTCCTAACCTTGGGTTGTATATGCATCTTACTCTAAAATCACCAGTGACAAATGATTTAAAGAAAAAGGTCTTTATTAATGTATATGAAACAAGATTTAGTTTAAATGAGTTATCTTGCAAGTAAACATAAAATTGTAGGCTTCGGTTTACTGGCTTTAAAAACTTTTTTTTTTTTTTTAAAAAGTATAGTTCTTTCAGTTCCAAATTAGGAAACAGCATGGTCAAACCTTTTTTTTCAGATTTGGGGAATATTTCTACTGACCATGTTCTTTTGGAAGTTCTTTTCTTGTGCTGTCACAGAAACATGACATGGTGGAGGAAGTAGAAACTAACAAATGTGTGACTGTACTGAAAGGAAAAATTGAGTAATCTACCTATGCAATTTTTTCAGTGAGGGTGATAGCTCTCTTGAGAAAAAGTTTCCAGCTGAACCTGAAAGGTAGGGGGTTTATTCTACTTGTAAAAATAATTATCATAAACAAGTTAGTTAATCTTTAGTGTTTTTTATGGAGTTCATTTATAGGCTCAATGTAGCCATGTCATTAAACGTATGACTGTGAACTGTAGAATATCACTTAATGGGCATGTGGCTGGGCAGCAGGTATGCAGCCTGGTTGCTTCTCCTCATGCCTTTCGGCTTTGTGGGAACTGCATTTTTAGTGGCTTTTTTTTGTTTTTTTTTAACTCAATGGTACTTGGAATTGCACCAAAGTGCTTCACTCACACAAGCTTTTTACTTACTTTTTTCTGAAATTGTGAAAATACACAGAAAGTGTCTCTATTTTTTGTCTAGAGCATAATGACTTACTGTCATATCTTGTCCAAAACAGTTGAAACAGCCAGCAGAGCACAAAGCTCTTCTACCCTCTCATCTAGTCACTGAAGCCCTCACAGTAGCACATGGAACAGGGTATATGGACCTTTACTATTCAGACTGGCAATAGATGCCAGTGCTGGAGGCTCTCAGCAAAAGTGCTCAAAATGCTTCCTTTTCTTTTACCAATAAAAAAAAAAATCTAGTTTGTGCACCTGTGTTGATCACTAGTACACCAGTATGAGGGAGAATGAAGTTTCTCTGGTAAGACAGTCACAAGCCATTTAGAAAGTTACAGCTCAGACCAATAACTTAAGTTCAGTCTGAAAGCAGTAGAAAGCTGATGCACAGGGGACATAGAGTGAGTGGACTACTGAATTCCACACTTCATGATTTCTGAATTGCTCTAAGGGGCAGCCCACGTACAGATTGTGTTGCAGTATATCCAGTCTTTTGCCAACGACATGTGACATGATAGCAAGGTTCATGTGAAGTAGATGTGTATCTTCCACCAAGTAAAACCATTCTTCAGCTATGCTACAAGTTAAGTTTCAGTACAGACGTGAACCTGTGGACACAATTTAGACAGTTGTCAACTCTAGAGTGATTATTACTGCACTTGGAATGATTTTCAAGACAATTCTTCAAAAGCTTCAAAAGTGGAAGTGAATTTGTTTATTAAAAGCAGTCTGTGTCGGCCAGTCTTGAAAAGATCTCAAGGGCTGTCAGATTTGTGTTTGGAGGACCTCTTCTGGACCAGACAACATTCCACTACTTTTCTTTCAAAATGTTTGTAATTTGTGGAGATAAAGTTCAGCACACGCTGGCACAGTCTGTTTAAAGAGGAGCCCATTACTTTAATGGGGAGTGTCCTTCATGATTTAAAAGGAAGACTTCTCAAAACCTTTATATGCTCTGTAGTTAGGGATTTTATGTAATATCTGCCCCGGAAATAGGGATCCTGCAAACAGAGAGTCCCTAATGCTGGGATAGCCTCCTGGTTTTATGTCTCCCTGTCACTAAGCACATTCCAAGTTCTTTGTGTTCAGTCCTTCAGGAGTTATTTAATGACCTGAGCAATGAACCTTACAGTCACAAGTAGTCCAACTCCAGGAAATACTGCTCTAAGGTTTTGTTGGCTAGCTAAGGACCCGAAATGCTCCGAGTCCCCAAGGCTAGGATGGTCTTGCAGGCAGATCAGCTGCCAGTGGTGTTAGTTCCAGAGAAGGCTTTCAAACATACCAGATCTCCAAAGCCAGAATTCCCGGTCACGTGGATCTGGGACTGAGAGTCTTTGAAAACTCATGTAGGGCCTGCTCTGTAGGAGACTCGTCTCTTGGGTCTGGAGCAGGGAGCCTGCAAGCCCTGCTCTCATGGCTCACAGAGCTGTCAGGCTCCCGACGGAGGAGCTGCGACTCTGGTCCCGGTAGCACAGGGACAGTCTAAGAGTAGACTCCCGGGAACCACAGATGCCTGGAGTTCCCACAGCTGGTCAGTGACAGTCTCATCTTTGTTACTACAGAGAACATAATTTTCATGTATGAACACTGAAGACATTTCAGCTGCGCTGTTTTAGCACCTCTGTATGTAACTCAGAATTTGTGGTTAGTAAGAAGTTTTGAGAATGTCTTTCAATGGGATTTGGATTGAAACCAGATTTCTTCCCATAGAAAGGAAATCCTGCTTCTCAGCCTGTTCTGTTTCTTAGAAATTGATTGTTACAGAAGTTTGTTCATAGTTGTGAACGGGCCAGGACTTTCACTGGAATCATATTTGAAGACTCAGTCATTGTCACAGTTCATGTGGTGTTGACATTTTTATGCAGAAAGTGAAAAAAAGTTCTGGGTCTTTTTTCAGTCTTAAAGAAGGAATGTGAAAGAGTATATGAAAATGTTTGTGCTTTGTATTTGATACCTGTATCCAGAATCATTGTTGGAAAAAAACTTGCAGCCTTCCTTCCCTGTCTCCCCCCCCCCCCCCCCCCCAAGGATAATTTCTGTAGTTTTGTAATCTAAGAAAAACAAAAGGGAAGTAAAAAGAGGTGTCTGAGGATGGAGCAGACTGTAAACATTTTATATCAGGATTCTTTTCACTTCTTTAACTATACACACTAACCAGTGTAACTATACACTTCTAACCAGTGTATAGAGCTAAGCAGTTAAGAAACAGAACTGAGTTTCGGATGGGTTTGTATAGATTTTAGTTCCAATAATATTATGTGACCGTTTGGTATACTGATGATCCTTTAACTTGTATAGCTGAGTCTCTGCGTACAGCAGTATTTTTGTTGGTAGTCTGTAGCTGTTGTTTCCACCAGCAGAAAAAAGAGTTTAAATTCATAGAATGAGTCTGACTGTGCTCTTAGGGCTTTGTTGTGAGGGAAGGAATGAAGAATATACTAATGTCTGTGGATGAAGGCTGAGAGAGCAGAAGTTTGTGCAAAGTGATGTTAGTTTTAAAATCAAACTACTTATTTTTTTTGTGAAGAGTAATTAGTCTTCAGAAAAAATGAGATGGGATTCTAAGTGCAGATAGTTAATCCCTGAACTGCTTATTATTGTTTATTATTTTAAAGGTCTGAACATTTGTTTGAATGGGCCTTGTAAAAGTAGTGTCCATGGGAACTCTTAGTGTAGAATGGAACTTTTTTGGTATGTTTATGTTAGCATGTCAATCATAAGCAAAAAACCCCAAGGACCTCAAGCCCCAAGATGACTTCAAGAGTCATCTCTAAAGATTCCCTTGAAGTTTTGTTTCTAGGAAACAAATTAGAAGAAAAATCAACTTTTGTAGGATAACGCTGTTTTATTTATATCCAGACACAATTTTTTTTTTTTTGTTAAATTCTAAGATACACTATACAGTTTCCTTTGTAGAATCAAGAACATTCTGATTTTTTCCCTTAGCTTTTCAGAGATTTGCTTTTATAACTAGTGGAAAAATCTTTAGTATTGACCCTATAATGATGAGAAATGTTTAATCTGATGGTTTATTTGGGGTTTGTAGGCAGATAGCATTAATAAAATTGATATTTATAAATCAAATTAATTTTAAAATTCTATACTGTATCCCCATGGGGGTCCTTATATTATCATATTTAACATGAATTCTTCAGAAATCTAAGCGTACTGGTTTTCAGCTGGAAGTTGGACACAACAATAAATTGTCATTCTTCCAGTTAAGAAAGAATATGCTCATATTGTCAATGAAAAATCATGGTGCATTGGCCGAGTTCCACAATTGTTCCTCCAGTAGAGGTTTTTCAGACAAGACGTGTATTCACCTTATAAACAAAGTGACTCTGAGTGTACTGCTCGCATTCCAGTTCTGCATGGATTGCTCGCTCAGACTTCCGGGGGAAATGGAGAAAGGTTTCTTGTGGCAGTGTATTGTTTTTCAGTCTTGCGTACTCTAGCAAATTTCATAACCAACTGTTCACTGATGTAGTCCTGCTGCTTGTAAAAGTGATGTAAACTGTGTGTAGACAAGGCTAAGGTTAGAATGAAGAAAAGAAGTGATTAAAATGCCAGAGACTGATATTAACGGCTGATGGGATCAAGGCAGAGTTTTCGTGTCTACTCAGTTTATGAACATAGATGCAGTCTGAAAGGCTATGCTGTCTTTTTAAGTCCCTCTATTTGTAATTTCTTCACGGTTAATCACACTTCTGGGAGCCTCATGGAGGTTTTCTTCTTCTTTGCCTCTCAAGGAAACTTTTTTGGATTGTTGCCTAAGTCATAGCCCTTTGTCCCGTTAAAGCTAATGCTACTGCCTTTTATTAGAGACTCCAGTGCAGAGTGCATAATAGCTGTAAAGGTAGGGCATTTGCTAATAAAGGAACCCATGTCGCGGTTTTTGTAATGCTTCAGCTGAAGTTTCCTAAAACAAAACTAACTCCGTTTATTATTTTTGGCCTGTTTAAACAACACTGATATAAATATAACTTGTACGAAAGCTTGGGTGTAGGCTAACTTATTTCTTAATATGTTTAAAGACAAAAATCCAGCAGAATTTAAATCGCTCTTGTTTATAACTCTGCTGTCAAAATCAAATGCTTTTAGTCTTAGCAGGATGTATGCTCGTCCTTAATTTCTAAACTTCCTTCCATTCGAATCCCAGTGTTTCAACTTTTATCTGGAGAGATAGGTAACCTGACCTTTCAGTGAGCCAGCCAAATGCATGTCTTCTTCATGGCTTACACAAGGCATGTCAGTTATGCATTTTGCCACAGTTTGTAGCTTTAAACTGAGCAGCTGTTGCCTGACTGTTAGTTTGGACAAGTGCAGCGTGCAGACTTTTTGTGGTATTGGAAGTACCTGCTCTTCTGGCGTTTTAGGAGGAATCTAAGATTCAATGGAAGACACATTTGCTGGTAAGATTTGTACTTCTGTGGCCCCTAGTACATGATTCTGGTTATATGTAGGTAGTGAAAACAAAGTGATAGTTTTAATTCCAGAGTTAGAAGTAGATCGGGTGAGGGGTTTCTAATCTAATGTTGGATCTATAATGTCTGCATTTAATAACAATGCTTTAGGGACACAAAACTGTTGCTAGGTGGAAAATGAAGTAAGGATTTAATATAAACAATATGAAATATAAAGTCGTCTCTCAGTCTTAAGTGCGTATTTTGTATTTCAACTTGTTTGAAATGGAATGTAATGTAAATATAAGTAATTTAGGTATACTTTGCATCAGTTGACATTGCAACTATTTTGATATCAAATTATGTTGTGGTACATTCCTTTGTTTCTTATTCTACAAAAATAAGTGACTGTTACAAAAAATGCTAGACAAAATATGAATGTCAGATATAATAAAAGTTTTTGAAAGTAATAGAACCCGGTAATTATTTTTTTCTGTAAAGTTTATAAATTACTTAAATGTTACAAGTTAGTAGCATATTTTTGCATGTAAATCCACTGCTGCTTTTTTCTTTAGCAAGCTTTTGTTCTTGGATCTTCAGTATACAAGTTCATAACTTGTAACCAATTTGTGTTTTGTGGATGCTGAAGGCAGTTGATTTTTTTCACTTTCTGAATGACATGAGTGCATAGCAAGATGTAAAAGCAATGTTTCGCTACTAATTGGTCATAAAGAAACACCTATACTTACATTTTTTTTAAACTGGCATATGTAACTTAAATGAATGTTCATAATATTTTACTCTGTGAAAGGAATGTCTTTTATGTGCTAACCCTCCCATCTCCCTAATCTGGCTGTTAGCTAAAGGCTATCACAAACATTCACCATTCAAAGAGATAGTATCCCATTGCAATAGAAAGATTTTTATTGGTTGTCAACATCTTTACTTTCACCTCAGTGATTGAGACAGCACAGAAAAAAAAAGCCCTGATATCAAGTGTATCTGTATTAATTGCAAAATAATAGTGGTTTTGATCCCTTTATTCAGTGAGTGATAATTAATCTGAGATACCTAGTAGGATTACAAGAAATGGAGGGAAAATTATTTTAGTTAATTTCAGAAATGTTAAAATTATAAACTCAGACCCTGCCTTTAACAGGCTGATTTGTGGTGGTTTTAGCTTTGATTTGAGGTAGAACAATGCAAGAATTTTCTAGAAAATAAGCAGATATGAGAATCTTTGTTAGTGCATAATTTGTTTAGTTTTTATTTAAGGGCCTTCATATTGACATAGTTTTCTAATGTTTAAGTATTCGCTTTGGAAATAGCTGTTATAGCACAAATTGAAAATATTTTGCCTACAAAATACCAAAACAACAATACAAGAACTAGAAATACTATTTCATGCTAAAAGTACCTTTAATTGCTTCTTGTGATTAATTTTATGGGCCTTGCACAATTGTACAGCAATTAAATATTTTTATCCTTCATTTCCCATGGACTTGGTACAATAGATTTCATGCACATTTTCAGCTTTCTTTATAAAGTGTTCAGATCTTCTAGAAATGGGATAGATCTGAAGCTGTTGCTTTAGGTCTACCCCCTTGCCCCCAATCACCTTTTCAATTTCTCTTTCCTCTGATATTTTGGAGTAAAGCGCAGATACATACCTTTTGACTTAACCGTATTGCCACAGGCAGAAGTAGTGTCTTCTGAGAGCATTTTTCTTTGGGAGGAAAAAAGAAATCTTAATCTGGAAAGACTATAGTTTTTAATGCCTTTTTATATGTTACTGTTAGATTTGCAGATGATTTGATCTGAAGTTGTTCACCTGTATTTGCTTGTTCAGAATTAAATTGCTAAGCTCTGCAGAGAAATGGAACAAAGATTTCTTTAACATGGATATTTCCTTATGAAAGTGCAGTAGTTACTGAAATATCATAAATATGTATGACCTTTTCTAAAAATTCTTATAAGATTTTTTTTCAAATAAATTGCTCTTCTGAGTTTCGAAAAGTTTCAGACAGGAAATCAGAAGAATTAAAATTGGAAACATTGTTAGTCTTTGGGACCTGATCCTGAAAATAGCTGTACCTAAAGCCATTAAACTACATGGGGTTTTTTTCTACACACTTTGTTTTGTAGAATATTTCTAGGTAATACTACCATTTCTTACTACCTCCAGCTATAGAACTGCAGCCACTGGCACCATATTGAGACTTCTGCAAATCTCAGAAGGGCATAATGTGCCAAACGTCCAAGTTTATTTTCATGTACCCAACCATCCTGAGCTGCACAAGGTCATGATAGAATTTAAGGTTAAAGACTTGATAGATCTTTTTAGAGTTCTTTAAAACGTCATTTTTATCGGTGAATAAATTAAGCAAAAATAGTGTTAACAAAAACCACAATAAACCATTATCACATTAATAATTCAAGCTAAGAAACCAGTACAGTAACTAACTTGAACATTAAAAGATTAAAAAATGGTTAGTGTGGTCAGAAAAGAACGCTTTTCCCATATTTGCTGAGAAGAGTTACATCATAGTAATTAGTTCTGGTTTTGTGTCAGTGTAGGCATTTTCTTGACTGAGAAAATGTAATTAATATTTTATGAACTTACTTGTGGTGTCATACATTAAAGCACCATGAAATAGTTTTGCTATTATTTGTTTAATAGTGTCTTCAATTTAAGTGAGAAAATGAACCTTAAAAGTAGAATTTTCTTCTAGGTTTCAGATCTTCATAATACGCTGTTCTGTAACTGCCATGAAGTAGAAGGGATCAATTTAAATCACATAGTTCTTGTCTACCTTATAGCTAAAGGATTTGTGAATGTAAAACCTCCTGAAAGCTGTCAACACACCATTCAAGCATGTGTTTGGAACACCAAAGAGAAAGAGGTGCTAGCTTCAGGTACTGATTGTCTTGAAGATGGTGGTAGGACGTTGCATACAAGCTTAGTGTTCGGGAGGAAATAGCTTCAGGAATTTTCTATAACCATATATAGAGTGAATTGTTTTAAAAAAGACAACAGGGAAAAGCTAAAATATATTTAAAATTCCTGTATGCAGAGATACAGCTAGAACTGTGCCTGTAACTAGAATTTCTATTTGCTACCAAAACCAAAAAATACTGGATTTTTTTTGTGGAAAAGAAACAGCTGATTCCCCCCCCCCCAACCTTCTTTTGAACATCAGGAGGAGAAAATAGTCTTGTTTTTTCTATGTGGAATTATATGATTTAAAAAGAACAAAGACAGATCTGCTTCAGAATGGAAGTTGATACTTTTTATTTTGAGAATATAATTTTTGCAAAACCTATCAAATGATTAGCCAAAACATTTGGATAAAATCAATATAAATTCATAAACATTTTAGTCACACAAATATGAAATAATTTTATCCCAAGTTTTGTGCAGAGATTTGGTGTTTAACATGCTCACTTTTGCAAAAATATGTTCTTATAAAAAACCTTTTTATGTATAAAATGTTGCATCTTTTAAAAAACATAATTGCTTTCTTCATGTTTTCCATAAGCCATGTAAAAAGCATTAATATGGTAGTTTTACATTTACATTTTATTTGACTTACAGCAAATTCTTGCGGACTACATTCCTGCATATTTGATCTCTTTCTCATATGATTGAAAGTTAAAGAACTGCAAGCAGGTTGGGTGTCAGAAACAAAACAAACCCTCAATATTTGCATAGTTTGGAAACGCACTACATTTTTTAAAAAGGGAAACAAAATTGCATTTGTTCCATTACTTTTGGCCACCACAATGAATGGAAGTTACAGCCACTTGTTTGATGGTAGAATAAGGTTAGTAGTGTAATATTTTATTTCTTAGTAATAGCTACAATAACAAAATTGATGGAGTCATGAAAGTAACAGTTTTCTGATTCTACTGGGCAGAAAATTATATCACTTTTTATGTCAGTGTGGGAGGACTGGTGAGAAACAGCCTGCAAAAAAGCACTTGTTGGTTACAGTGCATCACAAGCTGTCTGTTGGTTAAGTATGCCGTGTTGTGCTAATATGTTTGCTGTTTTACTGGGAGGCAAGAATAAATAAGTTGTATGTAAAAGCTGTGCAGTAGCGCTCTCAGTCTGATCATTGCTGACTGTCCAGCTTTGAGCACTTTCTATAGAGAAAAGTTCAGGAGGTACGTGATAACTTTCAGATAGATAATAATTACTGTAAGGAGGAAGTAAGCAGTTGTCCTTTATGTCTTCTAGGAGTGGGACAAAAACTGGATCTGAACAGCAAACACCTCACCATAGGTATTTTTATAGGAGGGGGATTTGACAGAGGAGGGATCCAGTCAAATTGAAGGACTTCTTTTAAATGTCACTTGAAGAAAATGGACACAGGTGGTGTTGGCTGGCATAAGCAGCAGGACAAAAGCAGCAAGGGTGGTGAGGAAAGAGATGCATGTGACTGAATACAGAGGGACTAATTTCAGAAAGTTGTTACAGGAAAGGGAAAGCTTGAGAGGCAAAAAAAAAAAGTTTAGTGACTGCATGGATGATGGCACATCAAATTTTAAGACGGGAGGGTTATAAAAGCATGTTGTTTGGGAAAGTAAGAGCTCATAGAATTGCAAACCCTAATGTCAATGGAGACCACTAGCTATAGTCTGACATCCTTTTAAGATGTCATTTACTTAAACCCAGTTGTCTCTGTTTTAAGCTCAGTAGATGAAAGGCAGCAGTGATAATGTACAGCCCTCAGAGCATGCCTTAGAACTATCATCCCTGTGCACAGCTTTTTCCAGTGGTCAGTGACACTCACAGTCAAAGGGGGGTGACTTATTTCTAGTTTGAGTTTGTCTGTCATCAAGGACCAACTGCTTGTTCTTGTTATGCCTTTTTTCTGCTGGATTAAAGTCTTTAAAAACTGACGTATTTCCGCTGTTGGAGTTGCTTATGTATCTACTGCAGTCGAGTCACGTCTCAATTCTCACTTTATTGAACTGAAGTTATGCATTTCTGATCTAAATCTCTTCCTCCAGGTCTCAATATTCAAGCCTGGAATAATTTTATAGCTCTCTTCTGCACGCTCTGTAGTTTGTCTGTGTCTTTAAACACATTGCATTATTGGTGTCATCGGTGATTTATGCGGGACGATCTGGTTTTGCCACCTCTCCCTCTTAAAAACTCATAGAAAACATTTGGGTTTAGTGTCCCTTCTTATTTTTTCAGAGCCGTTGCCTTTAGGAAAGCAGAACTCCATTCCATACACAGGATCTGCATTTCTTGTGTCTAGAATACTAACTATTTCCAATAGATATAAAGTGTGTACACTAACGTGACTACTTTTTGCTTCACTATTAAAGTGATACTTAATGGTTTGTAAGGTAAAATGCTAAACTGCCATCTAACAATCCTGGAATCATTTGGGTTACGAGGGACTGTGCCGGTCATTTAGTCCAACTCGGCTCAAAGCAAGGCTGATGTATTTTATTTTCCTAGTTGTTTTGTTTTCTTACTATGTGAACGATATTGTTGACAAAGTTGGCCCTAATTCCATTTTAAACCTTAACCACAGTACAGGTAGCAGTGGCACCACAAGGAAGGGAAAGAAAGAGAACTGTGAATTTTTACTATGTACTTTCAGAGAAAGAATTAATTGCATTTGAAGTCTTCAGATTAAGGGAGATATCTTAAAATCTGAGGATCTCAGAAGGTACTAATTTTGAGTTTGGTTTTGGATAGCAAAATCATTAATTTTGAAAGTTTTCATGTTAGAAAAGGACTGCAAACACGTTTTCTAGTACAATCTGCTAAAGCTAGTGACAAAGACAATTCATTAAAAAGTCTTGTGACTGTTTAGAAGAGCTTTTATGTAGTGAGTGTATTAATCCTTTCATTTTTACAAGATAACTAGTTACAAATGTAATACATATAGCTGTACTCTGTTTGCTTGAACACAATCTTGTATAACCATATCTTTGTTAATTTAGCTTACACTAATTCCCAAATCACATGAAGTAAACAAAAACAATTACAGAAAATAATTGATTATAGCAGGATTTAGTCTAGCAGAACTATAGCAGTTCACTAGTGAGGCCGTAAAAAAGCTTGCATGGATAAATAAGTATTTAAAGCATTTATACTTGAGGTAAGAAGTAGTAAGTGATAGTGAGGCAAGTTATAGATGTTGAAATCTCTATTATGAAGTTAGGGTTGATTTAATAGTTTGTGTAGTCTATTGTTTTACTTCTTTCGGCTTCCAGGGAGGTGCCTGCCCTGTTCTCTGCAGTCTGTTGTATTCCACTAACCCCTCTCTGTCTTAAGCTCCTGAGTCATTGAATGAATTTCAGTTCTAAGGCTAAATCACACAGGCTCCTCCACTCTGTAATTTAAATACATCTGAAGGAAAGAAACAAAATCTTTTCAGCCTTGACTTCTCAGCAGTTCTTGTTATTGTGTGGAGCGCTTTTCATTAAGCTACGTAGTATTTTTGCTGTCTCAGGACTATGGATTCTTTCTTGGACTTCGTAGTCTTATTAAGCATACCAGCATTTCCACTGAGATAGACGCATGCTTTAGAACAGCTTTTGAGGGCATCAGTGAATTTCAGCAGGCAACTTCCTAGTTGATTTGTTTTGTGTCTGTTAGCCTGGTTAAATCATTACTATCGGAACAAACTGAACTGAGAGAGCTATTAGAAACGGAATGGAAACTTCATAAGCCAAATAGGCTATTAAGAAGTGGTAAAAAAAATGGCGATGTGTCTAACTGCTAGATCATATTAAGAAACTGTTATCAATATTATTTTAAAAAATGAAGAAATAACAAATTGAGAGATTAAGACATTTGCTGTAGTTTGTCAGGAAATCTGTCATGTTCTTTAAGACCAGGCCCATGCCATTTACTGTAAGACTCTACTGTTCAACAAGTAATTCAGTTTGAAATATGTTTTTGCTGATTCTCCTAGGAAATTTGCAGATCAATTTTTACATACTGATGTATAGCTCTAGAAATAATTTAACCAAAGAAATTAAATTTACTGTATCTGAATGTTAAGTAATCAAAGAAGCAGTATCTGAAAGAGTTAGTTGGTCGTTCATTTTCTGCTCTCCATTATTAGTGCTTTATGTAAGTGAATGCCTGTACTTAAGTTCATTTGGAGCAGCTGAGAAACGCATATTTTGTTGATTGCTATAATGTACATGAATTTGAAGATTTCCTTAAATGGAAATTTTATAAATTCATATACAGTCGTATGTTAATTCTGTCAATAAGTTCTTTGCTTTCTGGTTCATTTTTAAAAGTTCTAGTTTGTTCATACAGCTGTGTTTTTCACTTAGTGAGGTTTACCTTTTTGTACAGGAGTAGCAAAAGATTGAAGAATTTCTAATAAGCTTAATTTTAGGTTACACCACCCTATTTCACGGAGGTTAAAAGATGCTCTAGCATTTGCTGACTTACATATACAGGTGAATTTTTCTTTTGAGTGTAGTAATTTCATATGTGAATTTATGAAGACTGACTTGCACATGAACAGTGCATGTTTGCTGACTTTTTTTCTGAGAATATAGCAGAGAAAGCTGTTTTACTAGCTCGTCAAGAAAGATGTATGGAAGGATTTAAAGAGTGAAAGACATTGCATTATATATGACATGTGGATGTTCAAACCTAATGGTGTTACGAAGTAAAATACTAGAATTTTATAGAAACTAATTTTTTACTAGGCAAAGCATTTCTTTTTTTTAGGTAGTTGTTTGGAATACTAATTATTTTTACTGGAAAAGTATTTTAAATGTATGCTAAGAGCTTTAGTTTTCTACAGAATACATGTAATAATTTCACACGTAAGGGAATCCTTTTGACCAGTTATATAATCATAAAGAATAATACATTTTCTTAATGTTTGCTGTGTTTCCATTTCTAGACTTCTTGGCTGTACTGTCAAAAAAAGTATTTGGTTTGGTGAATACTCTTTCTGTCATAGTTGGACACGTTGAACATGAGAATCTGTTGCTAAAACATGTATGCAAATTTTGCCTTTGACCCCACAAGTAACTAGCTCGGTGAGTTGCATGTTATCCCAGCTAAACTGCTTCTTATATATAATTTTACCATTTACACTAAATTCTGGGTTGCCCTCATTAAATTCCATGGATACCTGGTAGCTCACCTGGCCATGTCTGTACTGCATGGCAGTCGTGGCTCTCACTGGAGCACTGAGGTAGCCCAAGATGGCTAGGTCCTTCAGTCATTGGTATAGCCACTGAAATTAAGTGACCTTGCATTTGATGTGTTCTGTATGTCAGTGGAAGGACTTTGATCATATTGACCTGGGTTTTGCTAAATTTCATTTCTCTTTTTCCTTTTAAAATGCCTCCCAGCATCCTTTAAACTGGGCTTCTGGCACAGTCTCTGTGATTCCAGAAACCTTGCTAAGAATAGCTGGCTAGTAGCAGTACTTTCTTAAAAGAAATACTGGCATGATATAATACTTCTATAACATCACAAACATGACTTACTATGATGGGAAGTTGTAAAATCATGTTAATCCTTTATAAAAATAGTATATAAATTTCCTTTAGCTTCCCATCATCCTCCTCATGGGAGAAATGAGCTTGTTAAGGATGCCTGCTGTTATAACCCTTTCAAAAGTTTTCTGGTAATTGGTGTAATTAGATGTTTGCATTAGAAGATACCTTTTAAAGTTACCTTTTAAAATTTGGAAATTGCATTCTAAAATGAGAAATAGCTTCTTTCATTTAATTTTATAAACCAGTTATGCAGTCCTTTTCTTTACTCTGTAAATTTAGCTATGGTAATTGGTCTTTACCAAATAGGTATTGTACTACACTGGAAACTTGCATTCAAATTGCAACTTAGGAAAAAATGTGAGATGGGGTAACTAAGAGGATTGCTACTATTCTAGGCAGAGAGATTGGTTTTAATTCTCCCAAGTTAGAGAGGGAAGTAGTCTACACAAGAAAACAGCTGAATTACTTCCCTTCTGAAACAACGCTATGGCAAAAATTTGATCTTATTCCTCTGCAGTTACAGGCTTTCCTTTTCTCAGGCTGGGTTCCTGGGTTATAGTTTAATCCTACATGAAAAATACTAACTTGACATTTTTTGTACATTTACAGTAATCTAGTTTTAATAGATACTACATATTCACCAATGAGCTTGGAGAAAAGACTATGTCTGGGGAAAGAAAAAAAGAACATACATTAATTCACCCCAAAATAAACAATAAACACGTATTAGGAAAGCCGCCTGTGCTTTTCCTGCACTGATCCCTTTCCATGTTGTGTATTGTAGTTTTATACATGAGAGACTCTCCAGGTGTCTTCAGCTGCCTGCATTGGCAGACACTCTTAGAGGTTCCCACAGCTTTCAGCTAGTGTGCAACGCCAACTGCTTGTTTCTTTGATATTGCAGAATGTATGTGGAAGAAGCATGTTACATTACTGTGATTATTTTTAAATTTTTCCTTTAAAGTATTTGTTAAATAACAAACTTGACCTGAGAGCACTTGTACAACTTCGCCCGTGAAACCATATTTCTCAGAGAAAGAGTAAAACCCGTTTCTAGTTCTTTGTCTTCACTTTATATCCTTTTTTATTGTTTTCATTATGTCTCTCCATCACAACCAATAAATGTTGACGACATTTATCGTTCTTAAAATCATTTTTAAGCCAAAGTACCTTTTATACTGTCTCCAATTATAGTTCTTTAAAACATACATGCTTAACTTGATGAGGCTATGCCTGTATAGTCCAACATTGCTTTTATGGTAGTTCATAAATGTGACTGTATTAATACTAGCTTTGAAGATAGTCCACATTTAACTCCAACTACAAGAAAAAATGTAAATAATAGATAGAATAAAAATTTAACTCCAACTACAAGAAAAAAACGTAAATGATAGATAGAATAAAAATTTAACTCCAACTACAAGAAGAAAGTGTAAATAATATATAGAATAGAAAAGTTCAAAATAGTTTACTTGGAAGGGACCTACAACAGTCATCTAGTCCAACTGCAATAGCTAGCCTTAATTTCTTTTATTCCCACTTTAAGAGATTGAACCTGTGTTTATGTAGGACTATACGTAAGGATTACAGCAAGGACGTGGGCTCTGATTTTACCTCTGTGTTTTTGTGCACTCTAAATAGGACACAGGCAAAATAATATTTTGAATGCAGAAACCAAACGTGGGGCAGCACAGCTCTGGATGTGTGGGGGTAGAGGTAGCTGACCACTGTGACAGTGCACTGTAGGGCACGTAAGAGCCATGCATCTGCTGCATAGCATTCCCAGTGGGCGTTGTGGCTGCAGCCAGGTTACTGACATGGTCATTGTCAGTTAATCATGTATTCATTTTCACATCCTAAATGTTCCCCTCTCTTTTTGACCAGTTCCAGTGAATACTCTTTTAGTATGTCTTAAAATACTTGTATGCCATTTCTTTAATAATGAAGTGCAAGTGCTAAATGGTTGTGATTTAGGAGTATTGTCTTTGCCTTTCACACTGTTGTGAAACCCATCAATTTATTTCCAGTTCATCATTCTTCTCCATTTTTGGCATCTTTTTAAACATATGTGTCCTTGGTTCATTCATTTATTCTTGTACGAGAGAGGCTTTTCATATTTTCCTCTGCATAGTGAATTTTGAACTTGGAGGTAGAATTACTGCACTGTAATAACCATTTCTTTATTGCAGTATAGAATTCACTATTTTTATTAACTCTTTGTTAAGTATCTTTCTAAATTCTGGTACTTTCTATAACAGCACTTTGAAAGGCCATATTGTTCTTGGTTGGTTCCTCCTGCTGTACACTGCTGACATGAATAATATAAAAATATTATCACAATACTTATGTGATGTTCCAATACAGATTTTTGACTGATGCCTTCATACATCATGCTACCTCCTCTGTTGTGTCTTAAGGCATTTCTTTGTGTATGCTTTGTTTAAATACAGATATCTTTCCTGGATTTTATTTTTGTTTGAAATCTAAAAATCTTGGATATCAAATTAAATGATAGCTGATACAATAATTCTCCCATTCACAAAATGTTCTCATCATCAGGGAACAATCAGAGCATGCAGTAGAGTGAGCAACAGAAACCTCACCAAAGCTAAGTGGCGAAGGTGTAGATTGAACGGTTTCCGCCACAGTTATGCAGATAAGAAGCTGAATTTGTATTATTCAAAGCATAATATAAAAAAAGTGAACAAGATTCCTTAGCAGATCACACAAAGATATTTTGAACACTAGTGCACAATCAACAGTATTTGCTGCTAGTGGTTCTATTCTCTGTCCTTTTTCTGTGAAATAATTATGTAGAGGACAGATCTCAAACAAACCAGTGTTATGATCAGATTCTGTTTAGGTGCTGAAAGCAGGCCAGAACGATGGAACCTCTGAACTGGTCAAAGATTTTTGAAGTGTATTATGTTCCTTTAAAATTCTTTCACTGCTAAGCTTCAGGGCTTAAATTGGGAATGTTTAATCAAGTGTTGTTGTTTTTACTGGATGTGACTTGGATTAATTTTATTCCAATAATCAGTAAGAATAATAACCAAAATACCTTATGCAGCAGATTTGCCTCGTTTGGTTTATGCGGAAAATCTGGTAGCATCTTTCATGCACCAGATTGTCTGTTATATGAAGATTCAAAGGGCAGGAATCATTAATCATAAAGACTGTACGCTTATCAGATCTTACTTATTTCTCATATTATTCGTTGACATAATTATACTTAAAATTAATTTCTCAGATTGGCATCTGGTCTTCACTTTGTCATGCTTTGCTTCACTTGGTATGACACTGAAGCCATAGTGAACATTCGTATCATTTTTACCTTAAAGGACTATGTTTAATGATCATTTTCAAAGTGAAATAATTTTCATTGAAATATTCTTTGACTTTTTGCATTCCTATTGTCTGCAGTATTTGCATAACTGGGCAAGACGGGAACAGACATTTCTCTTTCCTCCCTGCCTTTGAAGGGTCTCTTGCCATATGTAATGTGGCCTTCAGGGTGAGACCGAAGTAAAGAAGATGATGTTTGTTACAAAATATATTTCTGAGGCTCTTGAAGCCAAAAATGCAATTTGGGTTTGTGTTTGTGGTAATTGTTAGAAGTTGTGCAGCCAAGGAGCAAACTGCAGCAGATCCCAGCATTAGCTAAATGCAGGGATTGCTGATTTGGAAGACCAGTGCCCTCAGGCTAGAGAGGAATGCTTCAAGGCTGAGGCTCTGAAACATTGAAAATGTGTTGTTGCAGTTTTGCAGTTATTTACATTATGAATGCTATATTTTACTGCAACTACAGTTTGTATAGTCTTTCAAATTTAAAAAGTGCCTAACAAAAAAAGAAAATATGAAAAATTGAGATCATGAGCCCCTGCTTTAATATGGGTACCTAACATTATATACATGTTATTTTTAACATCCTTGTTTTCCATAGGTATATATGTATTCTCAAATTACATTTTTGTTTAGCTTTTCTCCTATTCTCACTGATTTATAACAGAGTTAGTTGTGTTATTCTTAAAACTGAAAAATGACTTAATTTCTACTTTATGTAAATGGAAAAAATAAATTTAATTTTGATCCATCTTGATCAAAATACTCAAATATTGGAACCTGATTTGAGATTCTTGCACTCTGTTTAACGACTGGATATTTCTCCATTGCAGAGTTAAGACTGAGTTGTATGCGTTTTAATTTTTTCTGTCAGTGCACAGAAACTCCTGCTTTGATTTTGGACATGCTTTGTATCAGTTTTTTGTGGGTGAGGTTAAAACTTGGGTTCTGCTTTAACTCAGGCTGTAACTTGTTCATTTTGCAGTGAGAATTGTACAGTTCTTTTCCTAGAACACTCTTTTCTTCCAAAGTCCAACTCATAAATCTTCCCTTTTGACCATTTCTTTCTTATGTGCTGGAATTTATCTGGTAATTTATATATACATTTATTTAGCATTTGAACTTAACATTCCATATGCTATGCTGTATTTATATCCAGTATATTAAAAGGTCTTGAATACAGATGCTGTATAGAGAATCCTCCTGCTGGTGTGTTGCTCAAGTCAAGATTCTGGTAGACTACCACCATGACAACCTTTAGGAGAAAGATTTGTGAAATGTATGTGAAAGTGGAATATTTCTGAAAACATCTCCAGGAGATTGGCAGAGGAGGGGATTCATGAGATGGGATTTCATTGCAGGAAAATAATGAAAAACCTGAGAACAGTTCAACAGCAAGTGTGGCACTATCATATTAATGTCTTCACAGCCTTTCTGCGTATCTGTTACACTGTGATGTAAAGTTGTGGATTTACAAGTCAGATGTTATTTCCCTTAATTCCTTCACCCAGCCTTCATGATGATAGTTTCCTCTGAAGCAATAAAATATTGTGTCTGCTCTTGCACAGCACAGGCTGCAGCATGCCACAGAAAGACAGGTGGCATGTTGGTATCAAACAGCTTTTGAGATCTAATTTTCAACCAGCTGATTGGACACTCACTGTCTATCTAGCAAATTTGTAATTAAACCTTCTTTTGGCAGGTGTTCTGAAATCAGGATATAGTTTCATGAACTATAGCAATAGGTGAAGGTCCCCTAAAATAGCAGGACCCAGGTGGCTGGTTGCCAAACATGTAGACTGGAAGCAATAAGGCTGCTTTCTGACTAAACGTGTAGATGGTGGATCTCTTCAGACTTTTGGCAATACACTCTGCTGGTTCTTCTCTCCTTAGTATCTATGATCATGTCTATGTTCAGCCAAACCTTGCATAACACTAGGTGCCCTTTGTACCTGAAGTATCCATTTGCTACCATGGTAACCTCAGGGTCATTTGTTAGGGCACTGCCTTCAAAGCCTGTTATTTCAGGTGCAGAAGAAATGTTTGTTGGCTGGGCTTAACCCGCATAATCACACTGATTCTTACGCAGATATTCTGGAGGCATTGCTAGTCATCCTGTGTCTGCATGAGGATGCAGTCCCAGCTCTTTGCTAGTTGCCCTGAAATGGAAAGGAATCGGGAAATCAGCATCAAATGGCATAAATTTTGTTCTGAGATCTGCTACTGTTTTTGCAGAGTCAAAATCACTGTTACAATGCCACCGTCTGCATCTTCTTTTCTGGTGAGTATACAGCCAGAAGCAAAAACAATGGATCTGTTTATTATGGACAGGTCTGTGATTGTTTCTATCAGCTGTAGCCAGTACCAGCCAAACTGCATACAGAGCAGGAAATGGTTGGTTAAATATGTTGACAGTATATGGTAATTCAGAGACAAGCAGCCAAGTTCTTCTTTTGTACGCTGCGAAATATTTCCGTGAATGACTCAGGCTAGCGGAGTGGTAAAAGCCCTGGGATACACTGCCAGAAATCTGAGCAGCAGTGTAGATGTAATTACACAGGGCAGTGTGTAGCTGTTCGCTGGGGATGATGGGAGGCAGACATGGCAGTCTCAGGTGTGGTGAAATCATGGTGATACTTTAAATTCCTTCCATATTTTATGTCAGTGCTCATATATATAGTTTACAACCAGGGTCTTCTGAATCCAACCACAAACAGGGTTTAAATGCGTTTTCAAGTTCATACTTATGGGTAGGAACTTCTGAAAAATGTAAGGATTGCTATGTAATTGTTAATTTAAATTTAATATATTACTAAATCCTTCATGTTGGTGGTCTTAAAACTCAGCTTTAAGATCTGAATGAATGTTTGTCTGTGTATACATTTTACCCTTTGAGAGTGTTTATCCACAACTTTTGTGGTAAAAAAAAAAAATAATTCTTTCCCATGCCTATACATCTCAACTGTCCTGATAAGTATGTCATTTGTTTAGTCAAATTTGTTTCAAGTCAGAAACGATATAGGCAGGTTGTATCTCTAACTATACAGTACTTTCCATTTTTTTTTCTGGAATTTCATTTGATTGGTGTTATAATTGCAAAAGAAAAAAAAGAGCACACAGTTCAGAGTCTGATTTTCAGAACTGAACCCTTTGCCATTTCCTAAAGCAAGAAGTGATTTTAGGAATAAGTGGTTGTTATTACAAGTGCTCCATATCTTTCATTTGCTGAATTCCACTATGCTGGTCAGTTCGTGAGTGAGGATTTTGTGGTATATAATTGTAATTTAATTCAATTATACCTCAACATGATTGCTGCCTTTTTTTTAAATCCTCTCCAGAGGTTTAATAAATCTATTCAACAATAAAATCTCAGCCTCGATAGAAATATCTGTGAGTTATAGTTTCATAGTAATCTATTTCCAGCAAAATTCTGTTCTACAGGTGATTTCTACCTTTTTCTTTTTTCCTCTGTACTGTAGAAACTATTATTCTTTTCACCAGGCCCATTGTGATGACTTGCTTCTGCTCCACCAGAGAAGATCACCTTCTCCAATGTCTTGCTATTACCATGATCAAATTAAACTCAAAGCAGATATTCTCAAACTAGCTGTGAAGTTTGCTGTTTCTATTCCAAACCTGAAAAAGATCTTGTGCCCCCAGAGTGTGTCTGTAATATTGCTTGGTCTAATAAAAGATTATTTTCCATACAGACCTTGGCTAAGTTAATCTTCTTTTCTTCAACTCATCCTCTGGGAATCTTTCTTTGCTCAGAGTATTATTTTCTGCTTACTGGTACTCAGCTCATACTGAACTCCAACTTTATTTTGTGCAAGTACCCTGTAGCTCCAGAGCTCCCCTGCTAATAATTTGCAATGCATACTGATACGTAGTTTTAAAGCTCATATTGCTAGATTTAGGGATATGGAGAGAGAGCATGTGTGTCTTCTGATTCTTTGATGCTTGACTCACAAGTAAATTGGAAGAAGAAATGGGATCTATTAATTTCAGTGGTTTCTACAGTGAAATTGAACTTGAACTTGATCCTGTTCTGTGGTAAGCTTCCCACTGAGTTTAATATTAGGCCCTTTGATACTGGAGTGAGTTGTCCACATTCAAACTTGATAACAGTGAATTCATGTTCATTAGAAGAGAGAGAGAGATGTTTTTAATTATACAGAAGAGGAACAGGAAATTAACAAAAGCTTGTTGGTTTGGTTATTATGGTACTGAGATATGTTGCGTCCAAGGGACAGCAAAACAATGCTGTCCCAGTTATGCTGATTGGTATCTGAAGCTGGTGTTCAATTCAACTGTCATATATTACATATGAAAGTGTCTTCTGTTTGGGGGAGGTTTTTATTGTATTTTTCCTCTTTTTTGAACAGAACACTTCAGGATTACATATA
This sequence comes from Harpia harpyja, assembly GCF_026419915.1. Lineage (NCBI taxonomy): Eukaryota > Metazoa > Chordata > Aves > Accipitriformes > Accipitridae > Harpia > Harpia harpyja. The sequence continues at coordinate 27,928,961 of NC_068949.1, read as the reverse complement.
TTGGCAGTTGTTCACCTGTGGCTCTCAATTTTTTTCCATGGTCTGCTTTTATTTTCTCACTGTAAACATAATCCATATGTTCTCTTAAAGCGTATGAACAGTTTGGATGATGTCTGTAGCATGGCTTGTTAAAAAGGCTTCTGTTAAAATCCATTTATTGCATTACCTTTTAATAACAACTGAGAGAAATAATCCTCTAAGATTTTTGTGTAATTTCAGTCACAGTAGTATAATTTCATGGAAGCAAAGTCTGTTCTCAAAAAAGCAACTGAGTTATAAGATGTTATAATAGGTTGAATAATTACTTTTATTTTTACAGCTATTGAAATCTGGTTTCTGCTTTAGAACACACAGTTTGTCATTAGTCACAGGATTTTCTCCCAGTAGCCTTCTAGAGAGTGAGCACTTTTTTAGTGATTGTAATTTTCACTTTACTGCTTGCAAACTGCTGGTTTTTGAATGTATAGAGAGAATACTTTTTTTTCCTCAAAGTGTTGAAAGAAAGGCAACCTAGAAATAAAATGAAGACACAAATCCAGTTATCTCATTTGTCAATTCATCAAACTTTGTTGAAAATCTATTTTCATCTTTTTGGCAGGTTTACACTTTTGAGATTATGCTCATTTAAAAAGTACAGTGGCTTTTCCCTGGGTGTACTCCCATATGCATAGCACATTCCTACAAGTATCAAAAGTAAGAGTTGTGTTTGAGCTGGGATGAAAGTAATTCATTGGCCACTGGCCTTACTTGGTCACAATTCACATTGAAAGTGATGTGATTTTATCAAAGTACAGATTGCATGGTTGGCAACTGTAATTTTATGCAGGATTAGCACTTTTAACATTGGTGTGATTACACTCAGGGCTGTATTTATTTTCCTTCTGTCTTTGTATGAATTCCACTTACTTTGCTCAAACCCAATCCTGAATTTCTGCCTGGAGAAAATTGATGGCAGCAGCCCAATATTTATATCATATAGTGTATTAATAAACTACCAGTGTGCATGGTGAAATAAAATTTAATAAATAAGCACCTTTTAATTTTAACTTTACAAGAAATATGGTAAATGTACAGGTAATTTTGCTTTTATTGTTAGGATGTCTCACATGTCACATAACTACTGTGTGTAGTAGAACATACCAGTGTGGAAAAATTCTATGAATGATTACAGATAATTAACACTAGCCTTCTAGCAGTATTTTTCATGGGTTTATTTATAAAAGTTTCTTTGCATTTTTCTTTAAAGTGAACTCCCTGTTTTTCATATTAAAAAAATACTGAATCAACCTCTTGCTAATATAGCAAACACAAACATAATATGGTTCAATAAACACCAGAAAAAAACCAGTTTTTCAAGACTGTCTCGAAACTTTTTTGTATACACACACAAAAATGCACACACAGTTCTTACATACTTACATGATTGCAATTTATTTTTTCAGTATAGCTTTTATAGAGCCTATACATATAGAATATGTATGGAAATTCTAAGTTTTATAGTAATAAAGGCTGAGTTAATTTGAAGTAAATCTGTTGACAGAAGAGCTCCTTATTAAACCTTGTAGAAAGTTTAAAAAAAAAAAAAAAAAGAGTAATTCTTGAGACAGTGTTTTTTTAGAGTTTATGACGAGTCTAGGCTGAGTAATATCCTGAAGCAGGCATTCTGTATTTTCCTCCCATTCTTAAATAGATAATTCTTTGGTTAGAGAAGACAAGGCCTTTTTGTTCCCATGTGTATCAGCAATGATTAAGTCAACCCATGAGTCCTTTTTTTAAAGCTAGGCAGAGGTTATCTTGTTTTGATTAATAAAAGCAGTCCTTGCTATTTAAAAGATTATCTGCTTCAGCTGTGTATCAGAAGGATAAGCAAAGCTATCAGTTCCAGCTTTAGACAACTTGCAAATGAATAGTCAGGGTCTTCATTTTCTTCTACTAGCTTTAGCATTAACTTGATGTGGTAGAGCCCAAAGAATAACACCATTTACTGCAGCAGCAGCTAATTTTAGTGAGGATTGTATCCTGCCTTAACTCTAACAAAATCTACCCTGATTTTGGCCTGAAAGCAGGTCCATTCTGCAAGTTAATCTAAGGACCTGGTCGGTCTTTGAAGCACAGAAAGATATGATCTATTTCCTGAAGAACATAAACAGACAACACAAAGCTAGAGGACTTGTGGATGAGACTGGTTAGGGAGTTTTATAGCAGAAACAGAGAAGTGCAGCTCAGTTCCTGGCATGAAAAATGACAAAACTCTTAGACATGAAAAAGAGACAAAAAAATAGTCCAGAAAAAGGACTAGTTTAGTAGAGGCAAATAAAAAGAGAGAAAGAAAAAGGAGTAGAGTTTTGTGCAGAGTGTAAATCATGGAGGGTGGTGAAGCTGAGAATGAAGATCCTGGATTTTCTGTGATAAAACACATAAAACTGGAATGAAGAAAGATAAAAAATCAGAATCTGGAGAGGTGAAATATGTCAACAACCAAGACTTGCAAAGATGTGAATTACGGATGATAGAAATATTTATAGGTGTAGAAATAGTCAACAGAAATAAGTTATACTTCGCCTTTCTCATTATTTATATTCATACTTCAGCCATGAGCTGCAAGCCTTTATAATTCTGTTTGGCCTGTGTGCCTTTCCTTGGATATCAGCTGCAGTCTTGCTGCAGCAGCTTGTTCCATGCACTTTTACATTAAAGACGTGGCACTTGTTTAGTTCTTCCAGTTTAATGGAGAATTGAGAAATGCTAGTTTGAAATTCAGTTTTTTGAATCAGGAAGAGTTTTATTTATGTTCTATCTCCTTCCAAATCCAGCAATACCAGTGGCTGATCTTGTTTAGCCTGTGACTTGAATCATCTTGGCTTAGCTTCCATGAAAAGATTTCTCTTTTTGACAGTTTCATTTTTCTGTTAGAATGAAGCTGGCTTATGAAGCTTTTGTTATGGAAGATCATGGTTTCATTAAAGGTAGTTTCATTAAAGGCTTTCAAAATCCCTGCATTAGCTTTCTGCTGGACTTGATCAATGGGCAGTCAGTCTAGTGAAATAAAATTCAAATGAGATATTTCTCGTAGTTTCTGTCAGTCCGGAGATACACTGTGGAGCCACCTTCTTACCACTGGTCATGTCAGTGTGTTGATCCTTGTTCTTAGATGTGAGAGGTTATAATAAGTGGAGCCTGAAGGGTGATTATGCTTAGGCAAGGCAGTGTGCGATAGGATCATGAACCGTGCTCTAGCCTGTTGCAAATTCAGTGTCAACCTTTGCCAGTTTTTGAGGTCTTTGAGCAAAGCTGGAGTTCTGAGACAATGTGGAATGTGGATCTGTTGAAGGTGTGAATGTGGGCGGGTTTTGTAATGTACGGCGGGTACTATAACGGAGAAGGTGAATTATTGAGAATGCACCCCTAAATCTTGTCAGCAAGCAGTGCATCAGGGAACAGCTCATCTTCACTTGCGTGTTATCTCTTTTCCATCAGTCACTACTCGACTGGGCACTCCTTGTAGAGTTAGGCCTTCCTTTCCTACTGTATTGATAGATATAAGGTGTTTATAACTGTAGATACCAAATAATGTTGAATTCGCAAAGCACCAGTATTTCTGTGGCATTGCATTGTCCATGGTACTTGCTGTCTTGTCTCCTGCGTTACATGATCACCTGCAGCCGAGCCATGATCTGAGCTGTCTGGCCCAACTGTCCTTTCCTGACCTCAAGTGTCCTCTCCAGAGCTTGGATGCTGCCAACAGCTACGGGTTGTTAGCAATTGGGATGTGTTAGTTGCCTTCTGGGAGCAGGTCTTCTGGTATAGTTTCGTCTGAAAAGGATCCACTTCGTGTGCTCCAAGACTGTAAACTAAAGCACAGTAAGTGAGGATGTTTGGGAGATGCGCTTCAAAAGCGTATTTGTGAGCTGAAAGAAATTGATAACATAGACACAACCTGTACACCCTCGGTTTCAGCAGCGAGGCACAGGAGAGGCTGGTACAGGCTGTACATTCTCTGCCTTCTGGCTGACAGGGCGCCTTGTAATTCCCGGGAAGGTCCATGAGTGAGAATAGCTGTCACATGTGGGGCAGCAAGGCACTGTGACTTCTAGGGAGCAAATGGGTGGTAGCAGATGTTTGCATCATGCCTTCCACATCCTCCTCTTTCTGAGAGAACGCCGGTTGTGACAATGACAGTTCGGTCCGTATATGCAAAGCACTGTGCAAATATACAATCCCTGTAATATAAAATGAACATTATATTTTGCATTGTTTTTATTTTGGCATAAACTTATGTTCTGTTGCAAAGTCAAGAACAGTGCAAATGAGCTTTAAGAGCTTTTTCGTATGGAACTTTTCAGAATTGTTCTGCACAGATTGAAGTAGAACATGGAATTGGAGTCCCATGTAGAATCAAAGCAAACAAGACTGAAGGGAAGCCCAGAAGCTCACTGCGCTTCACCTGCTGCCCAAAACAGGATTGACATGTCAACATGGTGTTCTTAACTGTCTTTTTGTCCCTTGATCTTTCTTGCAGGAATTTCAGTGACACAGATTTCTTTATACCTGCAGATACTGTACAGCACTACTTCACTATGCTTGAAGTTATACCTGTTCCCCACTACGTAACCAGGATATTGCTTGTTGCAAATTGAAGTCTGTTGCTTTTTTCCTCCCCAGTCTAGCTACAGAAACAATTACTCTTTGGCTCTTTCAGAAGCCTTTTATGTATTTGAAAATTTCTCAACAGGTTCTGTTAGCCCAAAGGCTTTAATTAGGGCTGCTATAATTTATCTTTTGACCTTTAGTAGAATATATTAAGAAAAGGCAATTTTCTGTCTTTTTAACTTCCCACTGATTGAATAGAGTTTGCATAAAATGAATGCAACAAGGGAAACCTCATGTAGTATATTTTATGTTTATTATAAGAGAATGAATTGTAATCAGTCATTATGAGCTTGGGGGTTTTTTTAGAGAACAGAAAGGATGTTTGCTTCCTCTACGAAATGAGAGTTTATTGATATAAAAAAAAAAATTGAAGTAAAAGATAGATCTGGAGTGTACCTCCATTATGTGTGCAAAAAAATCTTTAAAGATATTTTGTGAAGCAATGCAAAAAAACCCCTCCTTTTCCTGGGAAGGAAGAAGAATACAGAATATAATACTACGACTGTTTATACATTTAAGTAATGCTGAAAAAATTATTGTTCAGAGAACCCATTCTAAACTTATCTATTCAGAATACTCATACTCACTGTTTTGGAATCATTGTGTTGATGTTTCAGGCTTCCCACACGGTCTTACGAAGCTTGGCTTCTTCCTTCTTAGGAGAAGTCTTATTTTTCAAGGGACATCACTGCTAGGATATTATAAAGCTACCATGAATGTTTTGTAATAATGGATAAAAAGTCTATACTCCCAAATATATGCATTTTCCCACAGGCATGAAAAATGTTTTGTAACTTTGGACATTTAGTTTCACGATGCAGTGAGCTCAGATACAAATTTATCTTGTAGCAAGAGGAAAATGAAGAAAAACGCTGACCCACATAGGTTTTATGTGATCATTATACGTTATTTCTTGTGGCAGTAGAGTCCTGATGCCCCAGTCAAGGCCTCAAACCCCTTTGTACTGCGGACTCTAATATGGAGGAAAACCAGAGCCACACCCTGCCCAGATGATCCTTTTGTTTGAAGTTTTGACAAAACTGCAGGTGACTGGAGCAGGCGTTTGGCTAAGTCAGGAAGCAAGCACGTTTTGGCAGGTAGCTTAACAATCTCAGAAGCCCCAGTTACCAGCTATCTAGCTAATACCAGATGTAGACATATGCAGAAAGACCCCAACTAAAAGAACGTATTAGGTTGTTTAAAAGTTAGCATATAGTGTACTGCCGAATAAATGAATGAACAGTTTAACAAAACAAGAAGAACAAGTTCTCTTGCTTTTGCACAGCCCAGTCCAAGAGTTAAAGGCGAAACCTAATAAATTTTTTATTTGTTTTGTTTTAGAACGTCAAGCGTGTACATCTATGGCTGGCTCCAGCGTCCTTCCCTACAACGTGGCTGGTATCAGCAAAGAGCTGATCGAACTGCAGCACCTCATCCAGTTCCCAGAGGAGGTTGCCAGCATTCTGACTGAGCAGGAGCAGGAGCTCTACCAGAAGGTCTTACCCATTGACTACCTCTGCTTTTTAACCAGGGATTTGGGTAATGCTGAATGTCAAAGCCAGCTGCCATCTATTAAAGCTTCCATATCTGCTACTATTCTGTCTTCTGCCAATGGTGAACACAATGCTGTAGAAGATCTTGTGACAAGGTTTAACGAGGTAAGACAAAACTTTTAACTTACTTTTCATAAGGGTTATTACCTGATTTGTGGGTTAGTTATTTCCTTTATCTCTCAGAGCTGAATTTAGCTGTAATGACAAATTTTTAAAACATAAGTTAAGATGACCAGGGGATTTAGCTAAATTCCACTGAATTTAATATTAGTTATGTGACCGATTTGCTCAGTGAGTTTGGAGAACTGCAACCTAGGTTTTTCTTGCACGCTGTGAAGTAAACAGGAAGAAAGAAATTACAGACCTGTATTTCTTTGTATTTATAATGACAGTATGGGGTATACTTTCAGTCAGTTTATTATTTTGTTCAGGAATTGGAGTTTTATTTATTTGGTTTGGATTTTTGTAGACTAAGCATGATCTTAGGAGTCAGCACAGAAGTATTGTAAACAAAAAGTTTCTGTATTCTGTATAATATAACTACACTAATCTGCACTATTTATTTATTTATTTAATCACCACGTGTGTCTTGACTGTTGTTGTACAAAGAAGTGTCATTTGGCATGACACATTTCCATAAGCCAAATCGTGAGTTCTTTACTAAGATTTTACTTTATTTTTAGTAAGGTGATCTTCTGATGAGTTTAATAGAAAATTGAGCAAAGATTGAGAAAACTGTAAGAAAAATTCACCCCCAAAAAAATTCACCCCAACCCAAAACATCCCCCCCACCTAAATAAACCCTCAGGTTTTAGCTGCAGAAAAATGCAATAATTTCTTTCTTCCTTTTTTGTGCAAACCATATGCAATGTTAGCAGTTTCTAGATTCCTAAGTGGAATAAAATGGAGATAGTTTTGACTTACGCTCTTTTAGTTTGTTATCCACTGCATTCTTATGCTTTAATAAGAGATGAAAATTGTGCAGGTATCAAAAAGACAGCACAAATTTAAGTAGATAGAGCAGAGTATGTATTAACCCCCAGTGAAGTTCCTGCTTCCTGGGCGAATAAGAATCAGTGACTGAATATTTAGCGTGTTTTGAACTGTTCCTGTTTCTCGCATGTTACTGAGATTTAGGAACTAAAATAGTGTAAAAATGTTGGTTTCTCTCACCTAATTCTATTACGGGAACATAAATAAAAGTTGCAACTACTATATTCAGTCTTTAGACAGAGCCTAAAAATTGTTTAAATTAGCTCTAGTTACTGTATTTAGGAAAACATTGTGGCTGGTGTATAGCTGGAGAGGAATCCAGCTGCTGACCCAGTGAGGGTCCTCCTTCCTGGGGTGTTTCTCTTACGGTGATCACCGTAGTGAGGGCAGTGGGAAAAATGTGAAGCGGTCAAGCTCTAGGATGACCTGGTGAGTCACAATGCCAGAGAAGTTTATTAGGACCTTTTGCAGTTGGCTGTACAGATTGGATTGACCATCATGTGTTCTGACACTGAACGGTCACAGGATTGAAGAGCAAGTAGGTGGTGAAGAAGTCTTGTCAGAAATGACTAAGACTATTCCATATCAATGAGAATTTTAACATTAAAGTTGCCTTTTGGTAAAATAGTCAACATTATCTTTTAGTGTTAGAGGTTTGTGACTTTGCAATTTTTGTAGTCTAGCATTACTTGTTTGGTAATGCTACAGGATGATTTTTCATATAATTTGAATTAATTCCTGAATATCCGGTGCTTAGATTATATAATATTTAGTGCAATGGATTATTTTAAGTATAATCTGGAATAACTTTTTTTAAACATAGATGCTATATGTTTAAATGGAGTTATTGTACAATAGTTAACTGCTTGTAATAAATCACTGTTTTGCTATCTGCTTTATCTTATGGTGGAGTATATCAGTTGCCATAGCGAATCACAAGCGTGAACTTTCAAAATGGCTTTGTTTATAAATGGCAAGAAAATTCTTGTGCAAAGAGTCATGCTTTTGTTGGCAAAAGTCAGTGAGCACTTGCTGATTTTTTTTGGCATTGCCTATAGAAATACTGAAGTGTATTTGTAATGTGGGAGCCAGAATGACTTTTAGGATGACAGGCTTCTGATACATAATGGGAAAAAAATCATCTCATGCTGTTGTTCTGTTAAATGAGCAATTACAGTATACAGAGGATTTTTCATAAAGCAATATGATTTTAGTAATTTTTCTGACACTACATATTAATGAGCAAATTATAACACTTGTTTAAAATGACAGTCAATAATTGCTGTTTTGTGACACAGGAACTTTATTTAATAGAAAAAATACTGACATTTTCATGGAAGCTTAGAGTGAATGCGGGCTGCAGGAATTATAAAATAATTATTATATAATATAAAATTATATTATTATAAAATAATAAAAATAATGAAGATTAAAATATTTTCAAATTATTAAAATATCTTTTTAAAAGTGAGTTTAAGTGAAAAGTAGGGAAAAAATTTGGTCTTACTGAAATAAATTTTACTAGTATTATTTACTATTTAAATTCCAGTAACTCGCAGAAACCCCCATTCATGACTTAAGTAGCAAACTCCCATTGACTGCAGAATGCAAGATCAAGCATAGATAGTGGGAAACATCACATGGTTCCCTTATAATTTAAATATGTTTGCTGTTACAAAACTGTTGTTTTCTAGACGTGAATGATTTAAATACTGTTACTGGTGAGATACATAGAGTATGAATATTTTGTAATCATTTGTTTAAACCTTTCTATTAAACTATTGGTTAGTGTTGCTTAATACAAATTACAGTATTTAGACTTCAGTGGGGTCTGAAAGGTATAGGAAAGACTTACACAGGAGAAAGCATTTATGGTGAGGTCAGCCTTAAGCGTTGACATGGAAATGGTCTATGAAGAATTGCAGGTTGAATCAGAAATCAGTTGCCCTCTGCAGTAGGTAAAATTGGTACTTGAAGACAATTACCACAGCTGAACGTGCAATAAATAACTGCTGTTATTTTTCCTACTCAATTCTCATTTGTGGAAAAGCATAATAGTGGGCATACTGTCTAACACTGGATGAAGCCCATAATGTGCATTTTATTTTGCTGTATTACCTGGGTAAGGTGTTTTGACTTAAAGTACTGGAAGTGATTCAGTGATGACATTAATGCTGATGAACCATCAGGAACGCTTCCTAAAAATTTTTTTTCTGTAGAAAGGCAGGATGACAGTAGCTGGAGCTTTTGCCAACTTCAGTGTTTCGTTATTATCTGTAGCTTGTTTTAACATCTTGAGAGTCTTGCAAGATTTCTGAAAATTATTGGGTCTCTTAGTATGATGATGGAAATACATTTTTGTCAGATACTCTTCTGGGATCACAGCTTTGTGAGCCTGGTGAGAGGAGCTGAAAAGTGTAAAAAGGATTAAAAAAAATTCAGAAACCAAGCTGAGAAGCATATAGTGAGAAATCTGCATCACAAGTAACTCAAGGAGAAAAGTTGTGGTTGTGCCTCAGGTGAGAAGGACTTTGCATTGAAGTGGGATGTGTGAGTCCATTCCTTGACGAAGGTTGAATAGTCTTTTGGCCAGCCAGACATTAACTGGTATCTTAGTGTTACCAAGTGACAATGCAAAAAATAAGTTGTGATAGGTGGTATAAATTTAATTTGTGGGCCTTGCCTGATTTTTTTTTTTTTTTTTTTTCAATAGAAGCTCTGTTCCTGCTTTAAAGGCAAGGTAACCAACTTAAATGTTTAGGTGAGCTCCTTTGTTACTGTCTTTGTCGCAAGGTTTCCACAGCCTGCTTACACCTTGCCTGAAGAGCCACACAATTTGGTTTTAACCTGCAACAATCTAACAATAGTTGTCTTAATGTCAGTGTCTGCTCAGGGTGTCAGTGGACTCAGTCCTCTATATTGTGGAAGAGGCACAACTCATTTACCTCTGGGAGCTGTGATAACTGCTCACCTTGACCCAGTTTTTGTGGCTTTAGTGAGTGCTTTGACCTTAAATTCAGGCGTATGGCAAGGAACTCTACTGCAGCTGGAGAGCCCTTTATTTGTCACAGAAACTGTATGAAACTAATAACTGGGTGGCTTTTGTTTCTGATATATGAAGATCTTCAAAAAATAAAAAACAAAGATTGGAGAAATAGATAATCTTGAATTAATATTCACAAAAGATGGCAAGTGTAGCGCTCTAGATCCTGTTCATGTATACTTTTTTTCTTTTCACTGTCAAGAATGACAGGGAGAAAAATTGTAGTAGTGTAAGGAGTGTAGAGACATGAAAGATGGATAGCACAGATTAAAGCTACTGTCAAGTGTTCCATGAATAGTAGCAGAAACATGCAACTGGCAAATCCTGTGCTGCTGAGGCTGGGAAACAGAAACTGCCTTTGTTTAAGAGAGCGTGGTTATGGCTCAGACCTGACATACAGTTACTAGAGGGGATTCAGGCATTATGTATTTCCCTGTATCTTTTCTCGTCATGGGTTTCCAAGTATCGGTTTATTACTTACTGTGGTAATCAAGGTGGGTGCCACGACAAGGAGCTTGAGCACCCAATGGCTTGTTTCAGAAATATGTTGTGAGAAAGGTCGGTCATGAATGATCTGCTTGAATCCAACCAAATGGGTTGGAATACATTCTTGGATTGTATTTCATTTGTATTTTAAAAGTTTTGGGTCATTCCAGCTCTCAAGTCTGTACAGAAATTCACAGGGAAATAAAATATTCACAGGAAAATAAGAATCTTATAATCTGCTAATGTTGCAGTTTGTCTGCAGGATTTACTATCTCCGATGGAGTTTTCAGACAGACGGAAGTTCATATGACATATAGCACAGTCACTTAAGATTGGTAATGTTTACATATATAGGCGTGTTTTTTCAGGTTTTGCTTCCCTAGAGGTACTATAGAAAGATGATAGTCATGGTGGAGATTGCCACTGCAGTTTAAATAACTTCTGTAATGCTGCTATAGAAAGCCTGGTCACTACTGTTTAAGAAATGGTAAAAGGAAAAAGTTTAACTGCTATGCTTTTAGACCCCAGATATGTTCCTAAACTTTCATTGATCTAGTGCTTATCCTAGTTTTCTAGGATGGCAGTTTATCTCACCTGTCATAAAGTTTCTGTGTTTTGACCTCTTGTCTCTGTACTGTATAGAAAACTTAAAAAAAATTCTTTGTAATATTTCAGAAGACATTTAAAGGAGAAACTGAAAACGTGGAAAGTCATTTTGTTTTTTACTTAAAGCATTGTAGAAAAATTGGGCACTAGAATGAATGGATCCTGTTTTTTCTCTCACTTTCTTCTTGCAACAGCCTGAGGTTTCAAATGATCTCAGAGAAAGGGAATGACATTTCTGTCTCTTTAACCTATTTGACCTGAAATTCTGTTTGTGTTATACATCTTGTTCCTATGGGTTGTTTGTTTCCTTACTTGTTAGTATCAGTAGTTCTCTTACTTCTTTATAAATGTTTTGAAGACAACATTCAGATACTCTGAATGCATTTGGTTCAAATTCGAATATTCTAAGTTTTTTCCAGTTCTGGTTTTATTGCCAGAAGACAGTAAGGAAAGCCTTCTTTAAAAGATGGACTTCTCCTGTATTTTTAGACAGTGTATAGCTCCAGACTTGGAAGTGTTGCAATATAGGAATTAACATCTCTTTAAATCTTTTTCAAGTAGAGAAGAATCTTTCTGTATGTTTAAGGATGCATAGCATCCCTATATAAATAAGAATAAATATATTGCTAAGGTAGATGTATTTGAGAGAAAAAACTGTGCATCTGTTACATGTGCCAGTTTATAGCATGTAACTTTGATTCAGTAATTAATTCAGATTTACAGGAGTCAAAGAAGCAAATCCACCTGTAGATATTTCGAATATTCTTAAATGTTTTAGCTTTTTAGCTTTTTTTTTTTTTTACTGTGCTAGAAGGATTTAAAGCTATATTTTAGCCTGTGATACATGTATACAGGTAATTAGAAGGTATTTTGCTTTTCGGTTTTTATTTATCATGAAGATTTTGGGCTACACACATTCAGTATCACCAACTATAAGTAAAGCCCATAGTCTTTAAAAGTTTGATTAAAACTGTAGTTATATGATAGTGGAGGCTTAGGCACAACCATGTACTCATCAGCAAGACACAGCTGATATTTCATTTGCTTCTAATAATATCATATTGATCATAGAGTCTTGTCAGAGCAAGGCAGTGGATCAAGCTAAAGACAGATATTCTTTCCTGTTACTAAATGTAATTAAAAGCTGATTCTGAACTAGTGGCTAGCGTGGGAAGAGGAGAGTGAAATACAGTAACAGATAGCTTTGCAAAACTGTTGGCTTTTGGATTCTCTAAGACTGAGCATGTAATAATAGTAGTAATATATTTTTCTGCTCTGATAGAGCACTGACTACCAGAGGTTTAGTTTTCATGGATATATAAAAACTGTGGGAGGAAACTATTAAGGAGATTCTGCAGAGTTAGCAGAGCCCTGGTAACTGGGAAGAGATTAGGAAAATGGTACTTAAATGTGTTTTAGGACGCTGAGAACTGTAACAACATACTTTTTTCCATCTCTTTTTGTTGCCTACTGTGCCTTTCTCTTCTTCATTTAGTTATTTTCTCTGATTCTTCTATTGTATTATGAGTTCTCCCTGCTTCTTTCCCTTGGTATCATACCTTTATGGCACCTGTTTCTTTTTCTGTATCTTTACCCTTCCAGTCTCTTGCACGTTTATGGCTTTTACTCCCAGCCACTCTTCTGCCTCTTGCCAGCAAAGCAACCACAGAAACACAAGTTCAATGTACATGTTGTAGACATTTATGTTTATGTAAACATTTTAAATAATTTCAAGCATTGCTTTATATAAACATGAAAGGAGTCTCTTGTAACTTGATCTTTCTGGCCACAGCTTCAAGTAAAAGAAAAGCCATAAAAACTTAAAACAAAATGAAGCATTTAATTTTCCATGCTGAGATATGTGTGCAAAGCAATTGTGATGTCTTAGATTAAAAGTTGCACCAGATTGAAACATCATTCAAACAGCTGTCTGAATGTAGTCCCACTGTGGAACTGAAAATGCAAAATAAGAAGTTCAATACATAAGGTGATTTTTTTTGAAAGATTGAATGGCCAAAAAATAAGCTAAGAAGGTAAAGATGTTTGAACTGCTCCAGTATAGCGCTGCTACTGGGGTGGTTTCATCATGCACTAAGTCATTCTTACATTCAGTAAAGTTAATTAAAAATGTGGCTATTTAGGTCACTAATTGATGATAGTTTTATTTTTGATGGTTTAAGTTTGTAAGTTTTCTTCATTGTTCATTTAAATCCTCACTAGTAAAACAGAGACATATCATTTTACTGAAATAATGGAATGTAAATAAATATTGCGCTCTGTCTCTTAGTTCAGCATTTTTTTGCAATGCCTAAATGGGTTTGCATAATACTTTTAAAAAGATTGTGTTTGTACAAATATCAAACTGTTTCCAGTCCTTGTTTGGAATAGTGTTTAATCAGATTTAAAATGGTAAATGTTCTTTGTAAGGTTATATAATTTCAGTCAAGCATGTACAGTGAACCATCTGTTCATAAGATATGCAATTTAAAATCCTCAGATTTTAAAAATGCATCTGAAACTTATATTGCATATTATACCAAAAGCCCCAAAATTTTAATAATGAAACTTTAGTGAAACCCATGTGAAATAAAGCAATTCTCTGTTATATACTTCGATTCTTATATTCATCAGTATGCACTGATGGGTTCGTGCACAGTTAGCAATACAAAGGAATTCATCGTAGTAGCTATGAGTGCTAATGCTGCATACTGCTAGTGTTTTAAAAAGCCTCGTAAATATGAATCTGCACCCTATAGTTTTATAAAAATAATATACCCTTGTGGAAAGACTTTGTAATGTTGTGAAAGGTGGATTTAATTTTTTTTTTTTTAAGAGGGAGAAATCAGAGTACACTGATATACTAAGAATTCTGCTTTTAAACAAGATAATGTAACTTTTTCCCTCTTGCCATAAATACTGCGTGATATCTGATGAAGGTTATTTTATCTGATGAAGGTTATTCTTTTAATATGGATTTTTCACGTTCTTCAGATTTTACTTAAATTTCTTGATTTTATAAAACAAAATTGTTAAAACCAGAATGGCTTGGTTAAATGGGTTACAGACTGTCATGCTTATCCTTTGGATACCTGAAAAATCAACTTCTTGTTTTGTATTCAGAGACTTCTCCTACACGTACTTTATTTCGTCAGTATTAAAATTGCTTGCTTTCTTGCTCCAGTGTAGGTAGTAGTTAAATCAACTACAGTTTATTATGGAAAGATATCCGTGGCTAGTTTTTATATGTTAGGTGTTAGAGAAGGTATGTACTGTCATCTTACTTTATGGTAAGCCAAAAGATTTTATTTTACTTGCTAGCAATGGTAAGTGTTAAACTTCAGGTAGACAGCTGTGTTTGCTAATTTCACCTCTGAAAGCTCCATCTCTCAAGTATTATGAAGTTCCTAAAAAATGTAATACAAAAATAGAAGACATCATTTCTTCCATGTAGCATCACCCACTGAAGTATGTAGCTTGGGAATTGCTGTAAAAGCCTTATAAACTTAAGAGCTGGGGATATGAGTGTAAAGCAGTACAAATGACAAAACACTGGGCTTTGCTGGTGGGGATTCTTAATAGTTTCCTCCCTCAATACCACCCCTGCATTTACATTCTGATCAAAGTTAAACAATAAATTAAAAAAAAAATTTGCAGAATATGTTCACTAGCAGCTCCATAAAGGATAGTAAATAATTTTTATACATATATGAATTATTATAAACTCTAGTATTAGAAGTAAAAGAAGAAAAGGAGTCAAGTAAATCCATGGTAAATTTAGGGATACAGTTAATAATTCAACATGCATTAAGCTCTGTTCCATCCTGTGTACTACATGGAGCAGGATTCCCATAGAGTAGATGGCAAACCGTCCTGTAGTTCACACTTGTGAGGACTTTAAGGTCATGTGCCATACCTTGAGGATCAAGTTCCATCATGGGTGTCTCTTTTAAGTCCTTCATATTTTATTAGTAAAAGGAGCTGAGCATCAGTAACAAGCTATATCCTGCCCCTGACAAATTGGGAGATTTTTGCCTGCATATAGACTTTAAATCAGTGGTAGTTCAGTGATTAGGTAATCAAAACATAGGCTTATACTATTTTTTCAATGATTGATATAGATTTCCCATGTTTAAAAGTTCAGGGTGGGCTTGTTTAATTTTTGTTAATAAAATGCTGTAAATTAAAAAAAATATATATTCCTGCTATTAATTCTGACAGTTGAGTTATAGGAACTTTTCTGTCTAATTGCCTTTTTAAAAAAAATACAAATGAAAAGGGAAATCCAAAAATCAGAACAGAAATATCTGGAGCCTTCTGGGAATGTGATGACCTGAAAAAGGAAGGTTTGTCTATCCTAAATAAAGGTCTATCATTGCTGCAGCTGTGAAAAATTTCAAGTTGAAACATTGAAGGAGACTCAGTTACTGACTTAAAAATATTCACAGTACGTTTGAAGATTAATGCTGAGTTATAATATGCCTTTCCCAAATGCGTTAGCAATATCTAACTTGAATTTATTTGAAAACTTTGGTCAAAGTAAGATAAGCCTAAAAACCTAAAAAAAAAAAGTTTATTGAAAAGAATAGATTTTAGTGCAGTTAAAATAGTAAGTGGTGATATAAAAAGATAATTTCAAAAGTCCTAAAATTGTACAGATCTTTTTGTACTTCTATGCTTGAGATCATTGCTTAGCTACAGTTTGCATTGCCTGGACATCTGATACAGATCCTGTGTGTTCAGACTCAGATTTGAAGGAGGCTTCTGTATCTCTGAAAGTTTCCAAAAGAGGCTACTTTACAATATATCCGAAATTACTTTGGCACAATGTTGTCAGTGCTTCTCTGTATTAGGGCACCAGAAAATATTTAAGTCTTAACTAAGTATCTATTTGATTTGATTTTGCTTTAGTACTTTATACTAGTATGCAGTAATCCTGAAGGTCACTCATTTTTATCCATCTGAATGAAAAGGCAATGTTGTTATCAACTTAAGTGGATCGTGTTTTAATTTATGACTTTTCTTGTGTCTCACAATCATGTGGATTCTAGTAATGAAGCCAGGATACGTTTTCTCATACTTTTCAGACTCAGCAGCAGTGCAGCGGAAATCTAATTATAGGTTTGCTGTGATGATTTCTGTTCTGAAGGGAGTTTAAAATGAGTTACTTAAAAAGAACTATGTAAGTTGAGTGTGAAAAAAAAGTAAACTAAGGAAATAATGACAATATGTCAATATGTAGATTGTGATCTGACGTTAAAGCGATATCTAACACAAAACCCAGGTCCAAAAAGTGTTACTGCTCATTCTGAGGAATGCTGGCGATGTATTTTGATCTTCTTGTCAAGGCTACTACTACGCACTCTTATGGCTGGGCTGTGCTGCCTGTGGTCCCGGAGCTAGCTAGTTCAGGCATTGCCTGAGCTGCGAAGCCCCCATGTTTCTGTCGTGGCAGCCTGATGACTAGGGAGCTTGCTACCTGATGGTACTTCATCCTCAGGTTAGATGCTCCTCAGTTGTGATGCAGCTGGGGAGGTAGCTCTGCAAGCCAACCAAGAATGAACTTCTGGAAGAGGAGGTGCCATTCTGTATCCAGCTGGCTGAAGTGTCCAGAAGTCGGAGCCTGCCAGGATGGAGCTTCCCTTTGCTCTCTTCCCCCTGCTAGGAAACCCCTTTTGGATGTAGAGATCATACCCAGTTTTAGTGACAGAAAAGCTGTGCCACTCCAAAATACTGTCTGTGTTGCTTGCTTGCCAAAGTGGAAAAAACAGGGTTTTGAGTTGAACTTCCAGGTGAATTCCATAGCCACCAAGAATTAAGTGCATATACAGAGTTGTTCTCTGCTTTTCTTTTGTGTGAGGTGCATCTAGCTCAGGTGTACACAGACAGCATCTGAGGAATCCCAATTCTGAACTTTCATTTGAATGAAGATCTTGAAAAGTTTGTTATTTCTTGAATATCATCTGTGCAGAGGAAGCTTATGCATCCTAGGCAGCAGAAGTGTAGTATATGCATTACCAGGTATTTTCGGGATCCAGTGGCAGCTATACAGTCATTTGAGAATGTCAGTGATTCCTATGGAGGCACACCTTTGAGGATATACTCTGGACTGCTCACATATTTATCAATAAGTCAGAAAATTCAAGAGTATGTTTACTAAGTATTGTTTAATGAGTGTATGTTTTAATTAATATACTTAAGTTTCCTCTAAGCTGTCATGCATGATTTTTCCTAAAGATCTCAGTCCTTTCAACTTAGCTGCATTTCAGTGTTGTTTGTACGTCATTCATTTTATCTGTGGCCATTATGAGTAATCATCTCAAATTAATGTCATACCCAAGCTATTCCAGTATGCATTTATTGAAGAGCTTTAGAATATTGTTCTTCATGATAAAGTTCTTGGATCCATCAGTTCAATCTGCCTGGGTAGAATAAAATCTTCAGGGAGTTCAGAGCTGGGAAGTGACCTCAGTCAGCTGAGGTTCAGCTTCAATTTTCTGCTCCTTTAAAGCCTATTGATTCAACGAGTTCTCCCACCTTCAAAACTTCTTTAAGACAAATCCCCCATGGCGTTTTAAGTGGATAACTGCTAGTTCTGCTTATGAATTCTGTGTTTGTTTCCTAGCTGGGCTCCAGGACCACGTTTAATTTTCGGGAAATGCCCCCTCAGCTCTGTTACCTGACTGAATTCTCTTCCCTTTCCAGCTGTCTTCACTAAAAAAGCTAGGAGTAGAAAAGCTGTTGCAGATGTTAGGCATAGCACTCAGCAAAAACCTCACTGAATGAAAGGAGACGACCTTTGTTCACAGCTCCTTTCCTCTGCTCCCTCCTTTCTGACAGCACTGTTGCATTTAATCATCTCTGTTCTAGTCTCAGACTGATGAAACCTTCCAAGAAATCAGTTTTGGGGTACCAGGCTATTATGCTTTTTGAGAAGCCCATAATCCCACTTTCGGGGGGCTGTATAATGCATTCCGATCAATCAACCAACAGTCTCTGAATAATTCAAAGAAAAACTTCGTGGAGACCCAATGCTATTCAGAACCACCAGAAAGGTCAATTTATACTCTGGCTACTGCTAGATGTGGCATAAAAGAACTGTAAGTCGAAACAGTCTGTAGCATATGTAGAGGAACAATTCTGTTTCATTCCTAAGTTCATCAACACGTAAAAAGATATGAATGAAATTTGCCATTATCTGCATCTGACTGAAGTATCCCAGCCTACTCCTCACACTTTTCCTGATCTCAAGGGAATATGAAAATACTGAAGTTTCTAAAGCAGGCACATTCATTATTTTTCAGGAGTGGGTTGTATCTTTAGATGCTCAGTTCTGTCTCCTGATTCTGCCCAAGTCCTTACATCTGCCTTTGCCCATTCTGTTTTAAAATTTAGAGATTCAGACACTTTATTTTTCCTTCTTGTTTAGTGCAAGATTTTTTAAATGTTTTCTACTCTTCCTGTAATTCTGTTCTTGTCCTGCAAGAGGAGTGATCATAAACTTCATGGGAGACTACTGCCTTTTGCACCCTTATTTTGCTCTTACATATACATATGCCATCTCGAGGCTGCAAAGACTTGTTCATGCTGACCTTTATAATTTTTTGTTTGCTTTTACAGAGTGTTTGTAAGAGTTCATCATAACTGTTTATAGCAGTCCTAAACTCTCTATTAAATAAAATTTCAACAAGTGACTGTCCTAGTTTCAAGGTTTCTTCTTCGTGGGGAATCTGAATTCAATTGCCTTTTTAGACATTCTTTTTTGGTTTTGATACTGTTTTCTCCTGCCCATTACATCTTTAGTACCTTAGATTAAAACAGATCTGTTTAAAATTATATTAGTCTTTAAAATGTTTAAACACATATTAATCAAACTGTCATTACCACACTTGGTATTTCATACCAAACAAATATTAATTTTTTGTGAGATTGGACGTTTAGCGTTTGCATTCCCTAACAGAGCCGTTTCTGGAAAATGGGAATAATACCCAAAACCAATATGTAATTTGATTCCAGCATATACAAACAAATCTATGCCAACCTTGAATCACAGATTTAACTGTTTTGTTTCACAATTTCTGATATTTTTTTAATGCATTTATTTTATTACCTTTTATTCTGTTTTGCCCTTGTTTGACCCCCGTGTCATGCAGCGCTCTGGGTTTTTTTTCTATTTTTCCATACGTTCATGCTCTTCAGGTATGGACTTCTTTGTTGATTCAGTTTTTACATTTAGAAATAACCAATTGAGCACTTCATATACAATTTCAGCTAAATTCAAATTCTCATTCAGAGCTGGTGCAGCGATTAGATGTATCTTGTATAGGGCAGCCAATATTAATAGTATTTATTTATTTATTGTTGTATTGTGGTCTCTGCAGTGGCAGCGCATTAAGGCTGTGTTTGGGAAAGCTTCTTGAGCATGTTTACATGTACAACATCGGACTCTGGTACTTGTTCTACCTATAACCTCTGTACCTGTTATCTGCTCCTAATCTTTTCTATTGTTACATGTTAGTTATAAAAGTGTACAGTAATTACTGAAACAGTAGTTAACCTGTTTTCTTTTTGATTCTCACTAGACTTGAAGCGAGTTTCTTCCAGCTCTTGCCTATCATACCCAAGTTGTTCGATGAGGGCTAGAGCAGGTGGAACACTGTTTCTTAACGGGTCCGTTGTCCCCTGTTTCACATCCCATTAGAGCATCTCCGTCCCCATGGTACGCACTCCCAAGTATGTCTTCACTGCATGAAAGACAGAATGATTTTATCACCTTATTTCTTCAGGAATTCAGTCTTAAAAATCTGATTTTTTTTGTAAACACATATGCATTGCATATATTGGAGCTACGGCTTGTCTTCTCATCTGCGCATTTCTCATTTATTCTTCTTGATTGATTTGGGCATTGGGAAGATTAAATAGTAACTTAGATTTTTCATATTCTTTGACTGTTCTCCCTCAGGAGTGAGAGGCTCTGAACGCTGTGTCTGTATAGACTTGCATAAATGGAAGCCCTATATATTTTTAGTGTTTTTGTTTTCCTGTTAGTACTAATGCCCTTACATTTTATTTCGCATGCTTGGTTTTTTAAATAAAAGTCTATGCCCCCTGAGGGGTTAACTAACATCTAATTTTTATAAGCCTCTCCTCACACTGGTATTGTCTGTAAACACTTGAATCCTTCAGGACCAAAGACTGGAACTTGGTGTCAGTAAACAAATCATGTTGATTGCTTCCTAAGTGTTTACACAATGACAAAAATCAAGCCCCCAGGGAATCATATTGTAAAAAAGAGCAGTTGGTTTAAATTAGGTTTCCATGTGAAATATAGCTACTTTTTATGGATGTTCTGGGAACACAAACTGGAAAGAAAATCTGTACACTGATGAAATGAAGGTTTGATTTCTTATTTGTTTAAATGCAAACAGAATCATGTACTAAGTTAATTTCTGATTCTTGCATTAATTAATCACTGAACGGAAGTTGGTAGTATGGTCACACTTAGGAAGGCGGGGGTTTTTTTGTTTACTTCATTTGTGATCTTGCAGACAGATAATGTGAATTATTTTAAATGTTCAGTGCATATAGGAATTAGCAAATTTCTACATTAAATACAACTACCAGTTTTGTGAAATTAAGTGAAAATAAAAATTCCAATTTATCAGCTCTCGCTGTCCATGTTGTAAGAACAAGGGTTATTCAGTGTGAGGCTGAGATTTGTAAGCTATGTTAATGAGAATTTACACTGCAGATCTCTCTGGCAGCTTTAGAAATCAGCGCTACCTTAAGCTTTTTCTTCTGTGGCCTGAAAACATATTCAGAATATCTTATATTAGGATACCATAGTTTTTTGTTTAATATAAGTATTTCTAGAGTAGTTAATGATTTTACTGTTGTAATGTGAGTATGTTCGTGGGTAAGGTGTGTTTGCACTGCATACGTGATTTGGCCATAAGTGTATAAGTAGAATTTTGACTGATACCCTCCTGACAGAAGGAAACCAAAAAAACCCATGTTATCCATAAGTATGCATGAATGCTCCAAATGACATTGCTTTGGCTGACTGTACTGTCCGTTTTATTTTACAAGGTGAGCTCGTGGGTTACCTGGCTGATCCTGACTGCAGGTTCTATGGAGGAGAAACGAGAAGTCTTCTCATATTTAGTACATGTGGCAAAATGCTGCTGGAATATGGGCAACTACAATGCTGTAATGGAATTTCTGGCAGGGCTAAGGTACTGGCAACTCTTTTTGTAAATGGCTTTTCAGTGATAGATTACGCTGCAGCTTCTGTTAAGCAGATGTCTCTGGAGAACAATGGACTAAACAGAAATATGTAGCTAAATCACATCATCACCCTGTGACTTTCTAATAATCCCTTTTTGGAAAAATGAAGCATGCTAAAAGCTGTTTTTTCCAAAATGCTCTGGAAAGATCATTGGTTTTCCTGGTACATGCTAAGTATGTTACATTAGAAAACATAATTTTTTTTTTTTAAACAGAAATTTTTAAAATGTGAAAAGAAGATGGGAAAGCACTTGTGGTTTATCTAATCAACCAAAACTAATGTAACTTGGGGTTGGAGTTTCCAGAACACAAGTGAAACATAATAGTTCTAAAAGGGTCAGTCTTACATTGTAAAAAAAACCTGAAACCAACCCAAAACAACAAAAAAAATCCAACAAAACCAAACAAACAGCTAAACCTCATTTCTTAACCCCTTCAATTTACTTGTACTGACTGATGTTGAGACCTCATGCTGCTGTGGTGTTACATAGCCAGACCTGTAGTGTCTCCAGGAGAAAGACAGAGTATGAGGTTAAAGACAGTTTGTTGCTAGCTTTCCTACAGAATTGCAGCTTCGCGGGGGGCCGGGTGAGCAGGAAAGCAGTGCTTTTGCACTGGCAGTTCAGATGGCAGCAAATTGGACTGAACAGGGGAGAGTTAAGATCAGATTTCCCAGCTCTTAGCTTTGACCCTCTTGGTATATCGTGTTGGTGTAACAAAGCTTTGAAGTGTATTGTTGCTCTTTTTGCTTTAGTAAGGATTCTCATTGAGCTATTTGTTTACATTTTTGGTATATAAACCACATTTGAAACACTGGTAGGTGTGGGGAGTCTTTTTGAGCAGAATGCATCCACAGTCTCCAAGCCATGGAAGTTGTGAGGAAAAATGCAAAGCCAATTAAGTGCTTAATTTTCTCTCTAATGCACCTGCACAGTGCAAGGGAAAGAGAGGAGAGGAATGCTGGTGCTGATTAGCAGTGTTTCCGGGACAGGGACAGAAAGTGGGGTTGGGGATGTTCTACTGTTAGTGTTTCTACAGACCTTTTGGTATGTCTGGGGCCACGGGTGGGTAGAAAGGCCATATCATTGCATAGACATACAGCTCAGAAGGTGAGAGAACTCCCAGCGGTACTCGCAGTCCTCGGGGAGCATCAGGAGCTAGTTCTGTTTGAAATCAAAGATTCTTTTCATCTGCAGCACTGCATTGGTGCCTGAGAGCTGGAACATGGTCCTGACTTACTTGTTTTCATGAAAATAAATAATTTATTTTGTGAGTTAAATGGGGAAAAAATCAATGTAAATTATTTTAAATCAATTTAATTAAAAAAACCCAAACAACCCAACAATTTCTGCTAACTTTATGGATTATTCGTAATACAACTAAAGGAATTTGTAATAAACCGTCTGGTTTATCTTTACGCCATTTCCTTAATCTTTTCTTATTTCTTCCCAGGCCCTTATAAATTTAAGGCAATGACACAATGAAAATATTAGAAAGCCTGCTTGTATGTCTTATGCAGCTGGGCTTTTATTACAATGTCAAATGTTATTCCAGTAGATCAGACTGCTTGTTTCTCCTTTTTAGTTTTGTTCTTTAATAATTTAAAGGGGGGAAAATAGTCCACTACCCAGAATTTTCATAAAAATAATAAGCTTGATTTCATTCATTCATTTCTCAGTAATGATGATAATTTCCTCTACTACATATATGCTGCGGGTGTTGAACTTGAATGTAAATGGTTTTTAATTTTTTTAATAAATATTGTGATCTCTTTTTGCAATAGGTCAAGAAAAGTTTTAAAAATGTGGCAATTTATGGACCAGTCTGATATTGAAACTATGCGAAGTCTGAAAGATGCTATGGCACAGCATGAGTCATCATCTGAATACAGGAAAGTGGTCAGCCGGGCACTCAATATTCCAGGCTGTAAAGTCGTTCCTTTCTGTGGTGTATTTTTAAAAGAGCTTTGTGAAGTTTTGGATGGGGCATCAAGCCTCATCAGACTCTGTCCACGATATAACTCCCAGGATGAAACATTAGAGGTAAACGAGATTGATATCCTAAGAGGTTATGTTCATAGCCATCCAGTGCTTTATTTTATATTATTTTATTTTATATTATTTACTCTTTTATATGAAGGCATCATCTAAGTAAAGTTTTCTAAACCACTGTTACCAGACTGTTCAGTTACATGGACCTCAATTTAATGCCCATAGTTACTGTAGCAATTTAGATTTGGTTGTTTATACCTCGTTCAGTAATGGAGTACTGAGAAAGTAACCTTATTACCAGAGGAGCATGTTTATACTTTGGGTAAAGTAAGCATGTAAATCCTTAAAGATGTAACTATTTTCTGTTAAATGCTCTGACCTTCCACTTAACTCATTGGGAGTTGGAAGGTTTTCAGTTCCTTAAAAATGGAATTCAGAAGCTCAGTGGATCAAGCTTCTCCTCTGTGAAAAGAAGCAATTCCTTTGAGTTTTATCATTTTGGTTTTAAAAGAAAAATGCCCGTTACATGAAAAGATGAGGACTGAGGCTTTTAAGAAGTTTTCAGGAGTTATTGTAACTTATGTTACTTGATTTATGCAGTGATTTGGTCCGTTTAGGATTGGAAGTAGGTACAAAATCCCATTAGGAGCTAATCAGAAATATGTGCTAAATATTCTTAATTCTTGTAAAAATTTCTCCAGTGAGAAGTAGGTGACACAATATCCTATCTATTACTATACTAATCTGTTAGATATTTCTAGTTTGTTTCAGATTACAGCGGACAAGATAATTTCTTGCAACGAGTAGGCCAAGATGGTTTAAATAATCCAGAAAAAGAATCAACAGCAAACAATATCTTTCAAACTATTCGGAGCTGCAATCGCAGTTTGGAATCTGAAGAGGTTGACGATAATTTTAGTGAAGGGAGCAGTTCAAGAAAAAACTCTCTAAAGGACAAATCCCGGTACCAGTATGTCTCATTTTATTTTCTGTCGTCACCTTTATGTTTCATTTTTTTAATCTTTAATTTTCTTTTACCACAGCTTACTTTTAGAAATAAGGGTGACTTTAACATCTTCCCTTGTATTTATCCCCTTCCAATTCAGAACTTTTCTCCCCTGCAGTTATGCTAAGTATCTGATACTCAAATGCTTGGAAACTCTCTGTATAGTTATATTTTCCCTCATGATGTAATTACTTCCTCTCACGATAAGGGTAAATCCTTTTTGTCTTACACATAGAGCTTTAAAAATCCACAGTTACGATTACAATTTTGATCTGTGGTGACAGGAATAGCACCAGGACATATCTGTTATCAGAGCTCAGAACATTATATTCTGCATGCTCGGGCAGTGTTCTGCCCCCTTGAAAATAAAGATTATTTATTATCCTTCAAAAGACCTCTTCTTTTAAGGACATGTTCGTTTGAGGCTTTTAAATTATGTCCAGAAAACATTTGTAAGTCAATACACATTTTGAATTTTCAGATTGCTATAGTCCTGTTATTTTGCATAGAAGTTTACTTAAATTGTGCCCCATGTAAAAAAGCCCAGTGTTCAGTAATCTCAGATTTTCACTTCAAAGACCTTGTATGGCAAAGTTTAAGACATCAGTTGACCTTCTAGAATGTTGCTTTGCAGTGAAGTTGCAGCCCCTATAGACATAGGTGGGTCAGCTTTAAACTAAGTAACCATTGTAGAGTAACTTCAAATTAAGTAACAGAACTGTACTGTTCAGAGGTGAAGCGCTGTAAAATTACATGAGGGCTTGCATAAAAGAGCATGCTTAGGTCACTGTTTGAGTTATTTTGTTGATAATGTGTATCAGAAATATCCATACGTTCAGAAGTATCCAACGTATTTCAGCTACTTACACATAAAAATCTAATAAGTGACTGCCTGAGAAGGACCTACCGTCTTCCTGTTTTAAATGCATTTATTTCATTAACATGCAATTCTAAATTTCATTTCAAATAAATAGTCATTATTTCCTGAGAGAATGGTTCCTAATAGAATTATTCACATCTGGCTTTAGTTGCCTCTGGAAAGTGGAATGGTAGATTAAGCCAAGAAAGACAGACCCACTTCTCTATCCATTTATGTTGTCTATTGACTTACTTCAGTTCAAATACTTTCTTCCAGGAGTTATTTTTGTTAATTAATATGCTTTAAAATCAGCTAGCAACTCACAGTTCAAATGGAGAATAAGCTAGGGAAATCAACATTTCTCTTGGATGAACAAAGTAGAATTTAAATATAAAAGAACAGTACGGAGAAAATGAAGTTCTCTTTGTTATCTGTTTATGAAATCAGTTCTTGGTAAATTAGTTAGTTATGCTTTATATTTAAATATAATCTAGTAAGTTCCACTCTAAAGTAGGACTTAAATTCAAAAAAAAAAAAGCTAATATGACACTGAAATGAAAGTTTAAAATTTAAATGAACAAAACTGCAGATAGGTAATTAAAGTTATGTTTCCTGATTCAGGCTACTAACTGCTCAGTTATTAGTATCTGTAGTTCTGGTGCAGTAAGTACTGATTTTAACAGTATAATGACTTGTAGAAAAATACTTCTGAAAGTATTAATTTAGCTCAAGTACCTCATAGACTTTGGAAGTTCCTTATTCACCCGCCATCTCTTTCCTGGGCATTCAGGGACCTGAGTGAGGCACAGGAGCAAATTGCTGCAGAGGCAGAAGGGCCATATTCTGTTGTCCCTGTTGTATGGAGGCTGCAATGTTTGGTTTATTTTTAATGCTATGAACAACTAAAGAGTTCTAAGGAAGAAACTTAGGTCTCTTTCTTGTGAGACCTAAGTCATACTGCATACAGTATTATAAAATCTAAATTATATAATAATTATGTATTACCTGATAATCATAGTATTGTGATCATAAAGGCAGAAGAATACACTGTATAACATGTTTCTCATTACTTTAAAATTGCAAGGAAGATTTTCAATTAGTTTGCCTTTTGCTGATTTGCATTAGTATTGTGGAACATGAACCCACCAAAGCTGGTAGGTTAGTTTGATTTGAAGAAAAAACTGAAAGGCATCTAATAAAATCAGTGCATAGTGGGTATAATTACTTTCACAGTTGTGTTAGCAAATAAAGTCTATCACTCTGTAATCAGTGACCTGTCTAATCACCTTGAATTTCTGTACATGCCAGATAAATATCAAACTTTAATCTTTATTAGAACTCCATCTTGACAGTTCTCAAATAAACAAAGGTAAGTAGGAAAAAACAAAAAATTTCAAGTCTGAAATACAGTTTCTATAGAATTGTTAACCAAATGACCTCTTAAGATACTCTAAACTTTGACGCATCACTTTATTAGCCTGATCTCATCTTCACTTTTAAGCTTTCCTAATTACAGTAAATACCTTTTAAAATAATAGGGGAAAACCTCAAGTTTTTTTTTTTTTTATCCCATGCATTTTTTCCCTCTAAAACTGAAATCTGTTTTAATGTTTCCTTTATCCTTTCTTTTCATTTCCTTGCATCTCAGTGCAGCACATATAAAGAAAGCTTCTGATTCAAACCGAGTTCTGTAAGTGTGTTCTCAAGAACTAATAGCTGTGTCGCTTTTGGCAGCTCATGTCAGAGGTTATGTTTCTGGATATGATTACGTGTGTGTGCTTGGCTTACCTGCTTCTTGTACATTTTAATCTGCAGCATGCCAGTGCTATCAAATGTGAAATAAGGCATAAACAAAGCTCTGCCATTTCTGTCTCCACTGTACGAGACTCCTCCAGCCATCTAGTCTCAGAATCCATTTTCTAGAATTTTTGCAGAGACTTATTTGATTGTTTTGAGGGCATGGGGGAGAAAGAGCTGCTTTAGTTGTTTAATTTGAAAATCTTAATCTTGTATAATACAGGTAAATATTTTAATGTACATGTGTCTGGTAAGACTCTGGTAAGACAGTTTATACCAGCTCAGTTATAATGCATGACCTTTATTTTTAGGAAGATTTCTTAAGGAAATAGAGCTACAGTTAAGGCAGATACAGCTATTCTGCCTGTGTAAGCCCCTCACCATAAGCAATAAATCCTCAGCCTGTTGGCCACTTTTTGCTAGATTTGGTGGAGAGGTAGAGATCTCACTGATTAATAAATTCATAGAGGAATCATTAGAATTGATGTATGGAATAAGGGAAAAATTAAAATTAATTAGTGCTCTGGGTAGAGAAGAGTTTGAGGAAGAGCTCATGGTTTTCCATGCTGTTTAGGTTAGGGAGATAGTATGTGTGACTTGGAACGAGGCACAACATGAATCGGCTTTTGCTCAGCTGGTAGGACGTGGGCAGGAGCTGAGAGTACTGTGGCAATATGAAGGGGAAGTACTGAGGGTATTAGGACAAGATGCCTTGAAGAATATGCAGAGGAAGCTGGTTTGGATTTTATTGGCCGGATATCCTTAGAAAAATGTGCTTCATTAGTTCTGCTGTACACAGAACAGTTTGCTCTTTTTTATGTTCATTAAAGCACTATCAAAATATTGAACGTTTGTGCATTCATACATGTTAGAAGCTTCTGCAGGGAAGAAATTGTATTTAAACTACCTCATTTATTAGTTCAGTATTGTTGCTCTGTATCTGCTGTTTCTAATTATGGTAAAATATTTCAAAAATTTTGGTTGCTGTGTGCAAGTTTCATGTTAATATTTTGCTTAAGTAAAATTAAATTTTCTAATGGAAAGTATCTGATCAAATTCTTGCTGCAATCTTATGAGGAAGGTATGTATTTTAACCACTATTTTACAAGTGTTAATCAGAGAATTTATATAATGTGAAAGCTCTGCACATTAAATCAATAGTAGAACAGAGATTAGAAGTCCTGTCTTCAATCCACTAGATCCTGCTAGCAGTTTCCACATATGGTACTTGATATTTCAACTGAAGCAATCTTATGCTGTGGATTTAGAAACTGGAATCACTTGGCTTTAAGATCCAAACAGATGTTTTTTATTGTTAATCTAATGTTTGGTAAGTTCTAAGAAAATATAATTATATTGTTGCGGGAGTAATAATTAATTGTAGCAGCATCTATTAATTAATTCAAAATTGCAATAACATAAATTGTAATAATGTAAAAACTACAGATGCTCCTGTAAGTCCAAATTATATAGAGATGATAGTATTCTTTTTAGTTAAACTACAGCAGAAAAAAATTCATCAATCATAGCATAAATCAGCACATGTATCACTAAATATAAGTCTCTCATATTTGTTCACATGCAGATTTATTATCGGAGATCTTTCAGATTCTGAAAGTGATATATTTGAGCAGTTGAAGGAATGGGACACAAATTCAACAGAAGAGCAACAGAAGGCTTTCTGCCATGGAATAGAACTCATACCCTGGTACGTGTTATCCATCAGGGCTGATGTCCATCAGTTCATGCAACAAGGGGCAACTGTCATTCACTATGACCAGGAGACACATCTCTCAGCACGTTGCTTTCTTCAACTTCAACCTGATAATAGTACCTTGACTTGGACAAAACCCACGACGGTTTGCCCTGCAAATGCTAAGGCAAAACTGAGTGTGCTGGGTAATACTGCGGAGCTTGGCAAGTACCAGTTTCTTGGTAATACTGGACTGGTGGAAGGTTTTTTGGACTTGTTTTCAGCCAAGGCTGTATATATGGGACACTCCGGCATTGATATGCACACTGTGTGTGTTCAGAATAAACTTTGTAACATGTCTCTTGAAGAAAATGGTATAACAATACTTTATGGACTTCAGACTACTGATAATAAGTTGCTGCACTTTGTTGCTCCAAAATACACTGCCAGAATGCTGTATGATGGATTGCTGGAATTGACTAAAGCTGTAAGAAAAATGAGGAGATTCCCTGATCAAAGACTACAGTGGCTACGGAAACAGTATGTCAGCCTTTACCAGGTAAAAGATGCTGTGATTTTGTATAAGAAAAGTTCAAAGATGTCAACAACTTAATTTAAAGCAATTAGTTTCTATTGTAAGTAAGCTAAGATTAAGGATGAGCACCAAATCTCCAACTTGGTAACATGGCTTAAGTCAGGAAGATCTGATCTTCCACATAATGTTCTGTCAAACCTTGCATGTTTTCAATACTCTGAAGTTAAATCTTTTTTTATTATGAAGCTCTTCATATGTTTGGAGTTTTGGAATAAGTATTTTATTAAAGAAAAAGCAATGACTGTACTTGAAAAGGGTGCTGAAGTACTGAGTGATGAGAGCTAAGGCCAAAAAAACCCTCAAAATAGCAAACAAAATAGCCCTTTGGTATTCATGCAGTAATTAAAAATTGCCTCCTCTTGATGTTTTGTCTTTCATTGGTTCCTTAGAGATGTCTATATTATTGCTTAAAAAATGTGTCTGTTCTTATTCTCCTTGTTTTGTTAACGCTGAGAATTTTTGTAGGAGGATGGAAGGTTTGAAGGCCCAACCTTGGCTCAGGCTGTTGAACTGTTCGGAGGCAGACGATGGAGTGCAAGAAACACAAGCACAGGAACTCTCACCAAAAGCACTGAGAAACCTAGTGTACAGAGAAACAACACTCTGGGAATAAGCGCAGCTAAGAAAAAGAAGAAAGTACTCATGAGGGTAGACTGTTTTGTTATTCATGTATTTTGTTGCTTATCTGGCCAATTTGTTTCCTTCCTACAGTTACTGTGTAAGTAACTGTATTCTGAACCAGAGAAAAAAAATTAGATGATAATTTTAAAACTGTTTATTGCAGTATCAGGTTTTGGGCTTATTGTTTTCCAATAGTTTGGGTTTTTTTTCTCATGCTCGAACCATTCTCAGGACATGTGGGCACTGGGGCTAACAGAAGGGGACAGAATCTTGTTGAGATCTTTAGGTGCTACCTCAGTATAAAGGTAAAATATTGGTGGTAATAAAAATATTAATGTGCAAAGTGACGTTTGGAAACTGGTGTCAGTTTCTTTCTCCTTTTTGTCTTCATGTTCCCAAAAACATCACCATAGTTATTCTGCCTCAGATTAGCACACAGTTTTATCTTACATGGGTGACAGGAACACAGGACTTCGTCTGACAGTCTCCTCTCTTTTCCTGGACTCAACCACTTTCACCAATAGCCAGGAGAGAGGAAAATGCAGGGGCTAGAAGCTCTACGCTATCCATGTGTTCTAGCGGGCAGGTGGGGGAGATCCTCAAATGACAAGATCCATCCTCTTTAGGGCTCCTATGCATCAGTGAAATAGTGTAAAACCAGCTGTACCACTTTAGAGAGGCGCAATCATCGTCATCTTCTGTGTGATGTCAAACTGAGGTAACACCTAATGGTCCCACACTTCACTACATATCCTAAGTTGTCTCTTCTGCTGGTATCAGCCTTACAGGAGCCTGTTTCATAAAGAATGGCTGATTTATTTCATGGTTTCTTACAGATTGCACTGGTAAAGAATGGGAATAGTAGTGGTTTTGGGATGTTTATTATGGTGCTCATTATTTCTAGGGTGAAAGTGGAGAGGCCACTGATGACGAAATGGCAACTCGGAAGGCCAAAAGCTGTAAAGAATATCGTAATAGAAGTGGCTCGGATCCTCAAGATATTGATGAACAAGAAGAACCAGGTAGATATATCGCTTCAGTACTTAAAACTTCCTCAGGGTTTTGCTCAAAGTCTTTTTATAAAGACATTTTTTTATGGTGTTAAAAATACATTTATGATATAAAACTACTTTTGCAGTTGAAACTCCAAACGCTATAAATTTTTTAATTAATTTCTGTAGTTGTTCATGATTGTTCTTTCATTTAGTTTCAGTAGAACTTCCTTTGCATTCAGATGAAATGGGTATGTAAGTGTTGTTCAGAATGTATCTTTTTGACTGTCTTGGGACAAATCTAGAATCCCTTTAGTGTCTTACTATGTGTTAATGAATTGTGATATAAATCTCCTGGACAAAAGCATTTTTATTGGGCCAGATGTTGTAATCGTGCTGCAAACTTCTGTTTTCTCCATAGATCACAATATTATTATTAATGCTTCTCCATCTAACAACCTGCCATCAAGAAGAGCTCACTCTCTGACAGCATCTGGATCTCCTAATTTGGGAGCTACATCATCTTCACCAGCAAGACCGGTCTCCTCTCCTGTAATGTCTTCAAGCAAGAGTCAGTCTAGGTAAGGACAAAATCAATGCTTTGATTTAAAAAGAAAAAAGTTACTGTTACTTAATTATCATCAAATGTGGTTTTCATGCCAAACTGATGAAAACTGACAAAAACAATGCTAGAAATGTCTTTAGCCTTTTGATAGACATCTAAAACATTGTAGAACAACTTAGGACATTTAAGCTGAAATACCATGAATCTGAGGATGGCTTTGTACCAAGTCCCTGAGCAGCGTGCTTCAGTTTATGTGTGTTACAGAAGCAGATTGGAATGCTGTTCCAAAACTACACAAATATGGAGTTTAACTCTTTCTCCAGATCTTCCTCAAAACATAGTTATAGACGTCTTCTGTATAATGAAAATCAACAGAAATGTTATAGATGTGTGAATTGAAGTTCTGAGGTTTCTCAGCACAAGTCATTTCTACCTGGGGGAGTATTAACTTTTGCTGACATTCCTGGTGATGATTGTAGTACTGTCTTGGGGAATTGGAGGAAAAGATTTGAAATCTTTCTCTTACAGGCCTCTCCTCCTTGAACATTCATCCTTTTTGTGTCACTTAGGCAGTGCAAAAGGTTATGCTGTGGTTGTGCAGTGACATAGTGCACTATTGTATTAATTCTATAAACAGTGAATGGTGGTGGTGTTAGTAGTTGTAGTAATAATAATATAACAGTGCTAATATGTTGGGGTTGTGGATGGTACTTTATGACATACTAGAAGACAGTCTCAACAGAGGCCTTCCAGTGCCTTTTAACAGAATGAATACTGAGGTATGGTTATGAATATGAATCTTAGGGTTTCCAGGAGAGCAATGGTAAACAATGGAAGAGATAACTGCTGCTGGTAGAACATCATTTTTGAAGAGACATGTCTTATGTAATGGTTTATGTTGTGTATTTCTTAGGGGTTTTTTTACACTTAAACCAACTGGGTTTGGAAATAGGTGTGAGTAGTAGGGCCACCTGTGGACGTCTGTGGTTGGCTGCTTCTCCTTTTAACACTGCTGTCTGAGACTCTTACTATGTTCTTTACTTTTTGTTCTTCACTGTCATTCACAGCCATGGGATGAACATGCCAGACTAGGATTTACCTCTGTAAGACATTTCTCTTTTTTTTTTTAAGGATTGGAACAGCTTTTTCTTACATTACACTGAAGAAATACTGCTTTACTACCTCTGGAAAATGCTTCTCTGTTTTGCAAATCTGCTTTTTCTTTTTTTTATGCCAAAATAATTCTTGTTCTCTAAATGAGATTAAAAGGCTCAACAGAGAATTCACATTCCTGGGGGAAGGACAGCTAATGTTCCTTTAAATCCTCTCAGTCCTGGGTTTCTGTACAGATCCCTGTGCAGCTTAGCACTGTGGGCCTCCCTGAGTTATGACAGGTTTTCCTTGGCAAAGTTGTCTGGAAACCCCACAGCATTGCTTGGTAGAGCTCTCCCCAACTTGATATGACCCTTCTTGCTAGAATTTGCTCAGGATACAGCTGTATGGCTGTTTCATCTGTCCTGAGGAAATCTTCATCAGAACAGAATTACGTGTTTTATCCATTACCTTGACCCAGTTGTCATGAGCCATTAAGAGACTTGGAGCAGTGGAGAGAGTTTTATTCTTGGTATTTACCCTTCGGACCCTTGATAGGTCTGAATTATGCTTGCCAGTTTTCGTGTGTGTGGACACTTCACATGTGCTAAAAGAAAGAAATATCTGTAGTGCCTCAACTGCGATCAGTAAGTCTGAGCTATGAAATAGTTGGCGCTCTACTTTGCTGCAAAGTCCTGTGATCATCCACCCTATATGTGTATTAATTCACTCTTGGGATCTCTTCTAGAGTAAACCAGCTGGTTGCCTCCAAGATGGAATGTAGGTGCAGTTCTGGGAATATTTGCTCCAGAGAGATCTCTAATTAGATAGTATGGATGGAGAGCTTACTCAGTCTCAAACCATCTACAATATACTGTCTTGTAGGACACACTCCCTGCAAGGATTGTACCTTCAGGCAATCCACCCACAGTCGTGGTATGTCCTATTGCTTTGCGTTACATTAACTAAATGGTGGTCTGTCAGGCAATACCATATGCCACAGCTTATTTTGGCCACTTCAGATAGAACCCACATTAAAAATGAAAATGATGTCTTAGAGACAGGCAAGCACCATGGGGGACCAAACCAGACCTGAGCCAATTGCTGGGCAGTGCAGAGCAATGTGAACTTGAGCCTCAGAAAAAGTGGCAGGATGGATGCCTTTAGCAGTATAGGTATAACTGATGGAGGAGCAGACTGGGGCAGTGGTCCCACAAGCTGTGGTATGTATAGACTGTGAGCAGCGCGATATTCTTCCTGGAAGCTGCTGCTCTTAACAGCGGTGATACACAAGCAAAGTAAGTTTGGGAAGCCACACAGGCTGAACGCAGACATCTTTTGTTTCCTTTTGCTCCATTTTTATTTTTAATTCTGCAGTCTTATAAAAATCAAGTTATATACTTAGTTATCTCCAACCAGTTTTGTCAGTAGCATCATAAATTAAGATAAAGTCAAGTGTCCATTTTCCAAAGTAACAGAAAGTTGGAATGACCTAGATAATGAAATAACCTAGGAAATACAGGATCCACTGGGATTGCTTGTACGCATTTGTATGGCTCTGCACAGATTAGAGCCAAGAGTTTATTAATTCAGATTAGCGTCTGGATTTAGACTGAAACACTGACGAGGCTTCATAGTTGGAGGCAGTGTTGGACACATGCTGGTTGTGCACATTCAGTGAGTACATGATCCCTCACAGAACCCAGAGCTTAGAAGAGCAGGGAGCAGAGGGTCTCAACCAGCTCTGCAGAAGCCTTTGCAGTACAGAAAGCTGAGCTGGTGACAAATGATTGTTAGCTGCAGTGTAGCAGCTAGGAGTAGGAGAGCAAGAGAGATTTCTAATTCTTCTTCTCCTGCCATATAATTTGTGCATTAACTTTATCTGACCAGTAAATTAGATCAACATCTCAATCAAGAGAGAAGCACTAAATGAAATAAAATTTCTTAAAGTGAAAAAAAAAATCTAAATATAATGATAGCAATTTTAAAAGAGGAGGACCTGGCTATCTTTGTTGTACATTTTAAATAATAGTAATTCTTATAGGTAGAGAATGAAAATCGGTATTTTTACATATATAACTCACAACCTTGATATTCCTGACCTCCTTAGAAATAATTTACGTTGAGAATAAATCCTTGTACAATCCAGATGTCCAGATGATTTCCAAACACAGGTAGCCTGCAGCTGTCTTCTGTCATTCTTTCAAAGCAGATGCGCATCCAGCAAATTCCCAAGTTCTTTGGAAATCTTGTGCTGCCTGTAAGGTGGAGGAAGCAGGGGAATGGGTGGTAATGCCACTGGGAAACAGATAACAGGATATGGAAAATTAGAGATGGGGGCTTTTTTGCAGAGAGAGAGTAAAAGTAGCTGTATACAGGTATAATCCAGACTGCTACTAATTACAGTTTTGGTTGGTGGTAGGGGGGTTTTCTTGGGGTTTTTAGCTTTATTTTTAAAACAACCTGTATTTATTACCTGTGGAATGATTGTGGATGATACTCTTTAGTGATCAGATCTAGTGAAATGCTGAGCATTATCATCTGCTGTTGGTCTTCCGTTTGGTGCTCTACAGTTCAGTCTGTTTTCTGGAGTCAAGAGACTTTCCTCATCATGGTTCATTTTTCTTGTCTGATAAAAATGTTAAGAATGATTTTAGCCAAAAAGTGATATGCAGTATGTCAGTACTTGCCATAGTGATGTCAAACAAGTTGAACATTATCAACTAAAGTAGATGGTATTTTTTAATACTTTTAAATCACATTCTGTTTTCAATTGCATGCATCCATCCCAGGCCAGGAGAGATTTGAGGAATCTGATCTAGCATATTTACGTAAAAAGTCGCCTGCTTGCAGCAGGTGACTGGAAATGTCTTTAGGAACAGTAGACAACAAGCTGGTCCTGTTTTTCCATCACAGCTGTTGGAACTACTTGTACTGAACCTCATGGCAGAATTCATAGATTAATGGATTTGTAGATTTGAACGTTACAGAGCAATGAAGTCTGACACACAGTCACCTAGTCTGATATTTTGAAACAAATATTGTAACTTCTGGAGTTAGTTATGGTTTAAACTAGACAGTTCTTGGTATTTGTGCTGGCTGCTTAGATCCCTCTGTTTTCAGGATGCTGGTGCTGGCGGATCCCATTCCTGCAGTGTGTGTTCATTGGTGTTTAGGCCCAGGAAGGGGCTCAAGAGCTCAGCCCATCGTTGCAAATTAGTACATAAAATTCACGAAGGACTTGTTCATAGTGCTCAAGGGATAGTTCAAGTAGGTGCCTAACTACACTTACTAGTGTAAATCCTGTAGTAGCCTAAAGATTTTGGGATGTGGCTTTTGGAAATGTACTGGTTCTGCTTCAAAAACTTTGTTCAGCTGCACAACTTAGGTTAACAATTGCAGTTATAATGAAATTGGCTGGGCTTGGTATTACTCAAGTCAACTAAAATAATTAGCACCAAACAGCTAGTTGTTTCAGTGATCATTTTCTGCCTTTGCACTTAAGAAATTCCAGTCTACTTTACTTCCTTCAGCCCACAATGCTGAAAGAAGGAAATAATTAGAACCTCGTGTCTAGAAGGAAATGGCCTCCAGAGGCTACTGTCCAAGCCTAAAAGAAGAGGACTGTAGCTTGACCTGTCTTTGAGATATCTGATGATAATCCCAACTGTTCTTGGGAAGTATCTGGGAAACCCATAGGCTGGGAAACAATGAGGGTTGAGTGCCAGGAAAGCAGAAGGGTTATACTTCTTAAAATCTGCACCTTTAATGCTCCCAGATATAAGAAACCCCAGGTTCATAAGGAAAATATTTGTTTTTCTTGCATATCCAGTCACAGTATTACTATTTTATTTTGACAGTGCAGAGCTTTAAGGAATTCTATATCCATTTCCCTTAGCAAATCTTCAACGAACCTCATAAACAACCTGTGCTACAAGAATGCTAGCATTGTTTTCTTTAAAGGGAAAATGAGTATGCTTTCATTTGTGCTATTTGAGTCAGGCCCTTTTGCACATGGAAGAGTTTTAAATAGCATGCATATACGTTATTAATTCTGGCAAAGTCTGCAGTTGTCTTGAGGGAAAAGAATAGCTGCTATAAAACAAGAAGGTACAAACTGTTGTTATGCATCTTATAAGATACTGCTTTATTTGCTTCTTCCAGATATTTGTAATAAATGCATTAAGGAGAGCACAAATAAAGTGTTAATGCAGTAATGCGTAATACTTCACTAAGTAGAAATTTAACGTAATCAAACTAAGCAGTCTCTTTCTGATTTAGCACATGGAGCAGCAGTAGCTGGCATGGCCGTGTTAAAGGAGGAATGAAGGGGTTTCAGAACTTCATGGTGTCTGATAGTAACATGACTTTTGTGGAATTTGTAGAGCTCTTCAAATCTTTCAGGTAAAATATATTTTTATTCTGTACTGATCTCATTCATCCAAGTTTATAAAAGAGCAAAAATTGAACTTCTAAACTCTTTTCACAGTGTCCGTAGCCGCAAGGATCTGAAAGACCTTTTCGATGTCTATGCTGTGCCTTGCAATCGATCTGGTTTAGAGCCTGCTCCACTTTACACTAATTTGAAGATTGATGAAAATAGCAGTGGATTCCAGCCTGATTTAGGTTTGTTAAAGAGGAAAATACAGCTGTTAGTCTGCTGAACAGCTTCAGTTATTGGCCTTAAGAAAAAGTGTCTCAGACAGTCTCGTAAAGAGCTATCAATTATAAATTTAAGTAGAGGATTGCTGCAGTACCTCCACTAATACCTAGTTAGCAGGATGTAAGACAGGTTCTTTGCTCGGAAATGATGGGGAGGAAAAGTATTGCTGCTTTACATTAGCCAGATATATTTGTAACCGATATAGCGGAGGCATAAAACTTGTTGCTGAATGGCTGGGCCCAACATAGGGGTCTGTATCTCGTTGCAGGAGCTCTGGAAGGGCTAAAACACTGAGCAAAGAAATGTAGGAAGGAGAAACGAGGAGGCTGTGCCCTGTGTCTCATTTGGTTGGGTTTTTCCTATCTGGTTTCCTAGTAGATCTGCTTTGTGTGGGACAAGGGGGAAGGAAACCTCTGTCCCCCTTTACATTCCCCAGTTACCATAATCTAAGTCTGGAGCTTTGTCCACATTTAAAGAAAACAGTCTTTCTGCCAAGCAGCCTGTGGGGAGGGTACAGTACAATTGGCATATGGGACTGGGAGAAGATAAATGGTGATCACACAGGAAGGGTATGGGGTTGTACACAGCGAAGGAAGGGCTTTGAGGCTGTACGTGGTGGTGAGAGGAAGCAGGAGGGTTCTGGGTGACAGTGTGCGAGAGGGTGTGAATCCATGTTAAAGGTTCCAGGATTTTGCTTATAGTAATTGAACACTTACAGTCTACTCCCACTGTTTTCATACTTAATATATACATACTTTCATACTTCACGCTTAATACTCTTTCTTCTATTAGTGAATATAAATAAGATGGTTTTGTTCTAATTTACTATGTCAGTGCTAAAATATTCAGTCAGATATTCATGTGTATTGTATATTACATTATATTATATACAGTATATATAATACACATAATTATATAGCTTATATTTCCTTATTTTTTCTTTTAAGATTTGTTGACTAGGAATGTTTCAGACCTTGGTTTGTTCATCAAGAGCAGGCAGCAACTATCAGACAACCAGAGGCAAATATCTGATGCTATTGCTGCTGCCAGTATTGTAACCAATGGTACTGGAGTTGAAAGCACATCGCTGGGAATATTTGGAGTGGGAATCCAGCAGCTAAACGACTTCCTAGTGAATTGCCAAGGAGAACACTGCACCTATGATGAAATCCTCAGTATTATCCAGGTCTGTAATACAAACATCTTGCAATTCCTTTTACTTGAGCTCTTGTTACTTCTGTTTTCCTCACTAGCATTGTCTGCCTTGTAGTCAGAATAGCATATCTGTGTGGATATCTGCTTTCACACTGATGTTATCACTACAGTATACTTGAATTTAAAATATAATGCTATCTTTATTCTGGGCTATAAAATTGTGGACATGTCCATTAAAAAAAAAAAATCATGCAAATAAACGGTTTTATTGGCCACGCGTGCTTTATCTGGACAGGGATGTCACCACTTGGGAAAGTACTCATGACAGTGCATTGTTTTCTCCTTGTCTGTGACCACCTTTGATAGAGCTTAACCCTAATTTGGAACATAAAAAACACCATTTCCACATATTTTTATTTTATTACCAAAAAATATTATGCAAACATGGACATTTTATTCCTTATGTACAATGACTGAAGTGATTAGAAAGTATGTAGAAAATCTTGAATTCTTCCAAACATGCATAATATACTCCAAAATTAAGCCCCCACTTGGCAGTTAACAAAGGCTAAAAACTGTATATTTCAACTATCAACATGTAATATAAAACGCAAAGTTTAAAAGACAGAAATTCTAAAGAAACATCAAGTTAGCATACCACAAGTCTCTTTAATTCGAAATGGTGGTGTGTTGTGTTTAAGCACAATAGATAGGAGGATGCCTGATTACAGATCCTTTTTAATTTCATCTTAAGTGCTGACTCTGCTTTGAACAGGAGGTTGGATTAGATGACCTCCCAACATCCTTTCCAACCTGAATGATTCTATGATTTACAATTATGAATTTAGTATGCTTGTTTAGTGATTTGTAAAACAAGCATGAGCGTACTGCGGGCACCTAATTACTTTATCCACATACTAACTGGTTAGTTCAATGAGCAGGCTACACTATGAAAGTATGAAAAAGCTGTAATTCTAAGAGTTATTATTACATATCTCTTAAATTTCTCTATCTTTATAGAAATTTGAACCCAGTGTGAACATGTGCCAGCAGGGGCTGCTATCTTTTGAAGGATTTGCAAGGTAATTATTTATGTGTTAATTTTTATTTTTATATATATATATATAGTGTATTGATGTTTGTATGACAGTCACAAAATCCTCAGCACAGCATAAAATTTCCTCACATCTTCTCACCTTTAGATTTTTGATGGATAAAGACAACTTTGCCTCCAAAAATGATGAGTCACAAGAGAATGCTGAGGACTTGCACTTTCCACTGTCATATTACTACATAGAATCTTCACACAATACTTACCTTACTGGCCATCAGCTTAAAGGGGAGTCGTCGGTAGAGCTCTACAGCCAGGTATGCAGGATTGGACCGTTGTGTAGTTTTCAGCATGAACTTTGTTTAACTGGCAAGTCTCAGAAACGTGACCTTTTTGCTTTGAAAAATCTAAATGTCCTAAACCTCTGCTTGCAAAACGTTGGAAAACATGATGTGTGGGAAAGCTGCCTGTAAGCACAGTTGTGCTCAAGATGCCTTTTCTAAGGCAAAAAAATGGGTTTAGTTTGAGATTCATAGCATTTAGACATCAGTCGGTCTGACCCAACCTACTAAAATTAGACTTTCCCACAGGAAAGACTGATCTAATATTTTAGTTCATTCAGATGTCAAAAACACTACTCAAATACTGTACGTTGCATTGCAAGAACAAATTTCAAATGGAACTATAACTTCTAAAAACATTACTTCTAGGAAGATTCTACAGTTTTTTAGACTTTATGCCTGATTGGTGATGGACAGGAAAAGAACGATTTCTCCCTAGGGCTTTTGGTTCTGTGTGTGTTTGTGTGTATATATATATTTGTGTGTGTGTGTATTTACCAAATGCTAGAGAAGCAGCAAACTTCCTGTGAGTAGTGTTATCATTACTCTAAATGTTAATGACTCACCATTGAGAAGGGCTCATCTGGCATCCCATGTGCTGCTTTGCTTGGAGTTATAAGACAGAGGGTGAGGCTGTCTTAGGAAAGCCCAAATAACAAGATTGCATTGAAGAATGCAATTGCAAAGGAGGTTCCTGTTGTAGCACTGCAGAGGTATGCGAGTATTGTGTTGGTAATAGATGGGAAGTGAGAGAGAGCTCAGCTGGCTCCAAAATTTGCATGATGCAGAAAAGTTTCTTCCTGTCCCTCAAGTAGTTGTTGCCAAAGAGAAGGGGCACTTTGTTCTGGCTCAGCGTGTCTGCCTCTCACAGAAGTGGTGGTGTCCCAGCTATGGACACAACTGCCTGAAATCTAATTATTCAGGTTTCGAATAGAAGAGGTAATTTTTAGTTTGTTCATGAATGTTTTTGCTGGAAATGGTTTTGATTGTCAAGATCTTTGTTTTCAGTAAAATACTAAATTGTAATACAGATAACTCTTTCAATGATAGGCATGCTAAATATTGATAGCAATAATAAGTTGGGCTGCCAACAGATGAGTTAGCTTATCTTCCCTTCCATCCTCCTTCTTTGCTTTCTTCAGTAGTTTTCTAGCAAGCAGGGCTTTCTGAAATAAACAAATGAATAAGTAAAAAGTGGATGGATGGGTGGGTGGGTGGATGGATGGATGGAAGGATGGATGTAAATTAGCTTAATATCATTAAATAAGATGGCCTGGCACATTTCCATTCTAACTATCCTCATGGAAGTTGTTCATAAGACATTATCTTCAGACCACCTTCTATTTAAAAAACTAACAACAACAACAACAAAAAGAACCAGCAAACAAACTGCAGATGCCATGCCCATAAGCTGTCATGGTAGCAACCTGGAATAAATTGCTATGTTGCTTTATAACTGCTTTTGCAGATAGATATATGGAAATGTTTCTCTCCCTCAGAACATTAAGCTATACATCAAGAACCACTTTCTGCAAACAGATTCCATGTGTCCTGTAAGATACCATGAATTTCAAAGCTTTATGGTACTTCTCCCAAGAACATAAATGCTTTCTTAATTTTCCCACTCTTTCTCAACTTAGGGAATGCAGTTAGCTGGGGACTGTAGCTTCTGAGGGCTACGTTTACTCCACAGAGATTGCTCTTTCCAGCACTGTTGCTGAATCACTGGGCTTTCATTTAGCTCTGCAATGTCTGTCTTCTGCTTTGATGGCATGAGACTGTGGCTTATACGTGCTTACACTGTTCAATTGCATTGTAGGTTCTTTTACAAGGCTGCAGAAGTGTAGAATTAGACTGCTGGGATGGCGATGATGGGATGCCTATCATTTATCATGGGCACACTCTTACTACTAAGATCTCTTTTAAGGTATGCTGCTAATTGCACAGAGAAACAAAAAATGAGAAGAAAATCAGTAACTTTTAATGAAGGAAAAAATTTGCCTACTAGAAAAGTACAAATCCTAATAGGCTAAATCCTGATAGAATATGGAGTACGTCAGACATGAACTCCTCAATTGTAAACATTATGCTTTTCAAATTAGTTTTTGTAGCATATGTACTGTAATTTTCTGTCTTTTTATTGTCAACATAACTAACATAAGTAGCTGTTACCGGTTCTGTTGTAACAACATGCTAGGTTGATCTGTAGGAGCTTGTTTTGAAAGCAAATTGTGGATTCTTTCTTCCTAGAGGGGAAAACAGATGCCTGCCTTTCTCCCCTTTCAACTAACAGTAAGTTAACTGAATGCTGCAAAATAATCACATGTTCTTTCAATGACTTTTCTTTCTCACAGGAGGTAGTTGAAGCTATTGATCGCAATGCATTTATCACCTCTGACATGCCAATTATCATATCAATAGAAAACCACTGTTCATTGCCTCAGCAACGCAAGATGGCTGAAATTTTCAAGGTAGGCCATAAATTGTGGTGAATTATTCTAAGCACACGCCTTGGGATTTTTCCATATTGTATCACATGTTCTTGATATTGCAGAATGTATTTGGAGATAAGCTGGTAACGAAGTTTTTATTTGAGAGTGACTTTTCTGATGATCCCATGCTTCCTTCACCTGGCCAACTGAAAAGAAAAATCCTGCTTAAAAACAAGAAGCTTAAAGCCCATCAAACACCAGTGGATATATTGAAACAAAAGGTAAAGTCCTTCCTTAATAGCAAGCAGTGAGACCTAACTTTTGTTAGAAATAATTCATTTATGTTTGAAGTTTTTGCCATTCCAATATGTACAGCAGAATAATCTAATGCATATTCATGCTTGGAAGACTCACAGTAGATTGCAACACTTTCAAATAAGTAGACAAGACATATAGTAAAGTATAGGTACAGCATAACAAAATTTTAGTGTATTTTAGTTTTATAATATTTTGTAATACTATGATTAGCACCACATGCCCTATGTGATAAACATAAATGAAGTTACACTCAGAGGCTATGACATTTGCTATTCATGTTTGTTGAGAAATAGTGATATGCATTGAGTATGTGTGTATATATACAGTATGTAGTAATTTCTAGCAGAATTCTGCTTTGTTTCTTTTTTCATATTCAAGCCAGGCAAATACTCTCTTTCCTACTCCCTTTTTGGGGGGACTGTGCTATTCAAGTAGTGCTTATACCTATATGAGGATTTTTTTGGTTTCTAAAAATTAGGGCTGCATCTCTGGTAGCCTCAATTTAACAACGTCTGTGGTTAGTCAGCAATTAGATTGAATCCTTGAAAACTAATTGCTTTTACCCAAAATGTAAACACAATTGAATTAGAATTGAATTCTTGTATCGGAGTAAGTAAATCACACTAATTGTACCTCTATATGGACATTCTCCGTCTTTAAAAAAAGTTTTGAACTGCTTCCAAAACAGCATACCTCAGACTGGAAAAAGGCAGTCTTGCTCTGAATAATGTGCAAACTGTTCAGTTTTCCATAATCAATTAGGTTTCATATCTTATTGGGTGTTTTTCTATCAATACATGTTTTCTTTATATTCAAACCCTTAAAATGGTATTTTAGTTTGATCTTAACAATCTTACTTATTTCTCATTATATATATTCAGTGCTTTCATATAAATAAAAATAAGATGCAAACAGTCATGAAAACTCTTTTGCTTTTTAAAAGTACTTACCAATAATGTAATAAGTTGTTCTGTTGCTGTAGGCTCACCAGCTGGCACATATGCAAGCACAGGCTAGCAATGGTGCTAGCAACCCCACACCTACCAATGAAGAGGAAGATGATGAAGAGGATGAATATGACTATGACTATGAATCTCTCTCTGATGGTAACAATATATGTTTATTTATTTATTACAGTGCTGTTGTTAAAACTGTAGCAATAAGGCATGTAAATATTCTAGTTCAGGAATGATGTAGGTAAGTTGATCTTACCTTGTGAGACGAAGATGTACTAAATGTCCTTGGTGGCCCTTTGGTGCAGTAGTCTATAATACTGTGAAAATAATTTGACTGTGTAGAGTACTTGAGTGTGACTTTAACTCCAACCACTAGATGTTTTAACTGTGCAGCGTATGCTAAATTGTAGTCTTTATAAATTGTGTTTTATATTAGTTATATTATGCAAAAATGATTGTGTTCATAGTGTGCTCTGTCTACATTCAACTGTATTGTCTTTCATAAGGAGTTTAAACACCTGAAAGCTCAAGGTTCACAACAGGCTTAGCCCTTGCATCTGTATGACTGCCATTAAATTGACCTAAGATGCAGATTCTCCAAAGTCCTCCGTGGTTACTGTCTAATCCCAGAGACCCTTGAAGCAGTTGTTTTAGTTACACTTTCAGCATCAACTGTTCACTTCATGCGTAAAGGTAGAGAAGCCCCTGAGTCCTTGGCTTGTTCAATCAAGATGGCTTTATTAAAACTTCAGCTGATCAGTGAAAAAATGGCAAGGCATGCCTTACTGACTTGCCTTCTGAGTTCATGTGCTGTCTACGCTTCAGCTGTCCTAGCCTTCAGGAACCGGCAGGTTAGCATAAATCCACCTTTAGGAGCAGTTTATAGATTGGATATAATGATTGGCATGCCAGAGGTGATAAAAAATACTGCAGTTAGTAACTTCCACTACTTCCGTAGCTCTCCAGTTCAGTCAGACATGTTTGATTCAACTACAGATGAAGGACAGAATGTGCCATACTGAGGCAGCTGAGCTGAAGTCATGCATCTTTTTTTTGCTTCTCTTGCTGCGGGGCTGGCAGATTCTGGTAGACTAAACAGCTGGAGTCAGAAACATTTAATCCTCTAAAGTTTTGTGAAAGGACATTTGTCAAAACTCCCATGCACGGATTGAACAAGCTGGATGCATCTACGTGGGTTACTTGTTATTTTTAGTCGGTAATTTTCAGAGAATATATCAAAGTAGATCACAG
The DNA here is from genome assembly GCF_026419915.1 of Harpia harpyja. Lineage (NCBI taxonomy): Eukaryota > Metazoa > Chordata > Aves > Accipitriformes > Accipitridae > Harpia > Harpia harpyja. The sequence continues at coordinate 27,883,968 of NC_068949.1, read as the reverse complement.
TGCATTTAGCCAAGGAGACAGCAGTGATGGTACAAGTGATACCAAGCTCTTTGGGTAGTTAGATGCTGCACCATTGTTAAACTCCATAAATGGGTCACAAAACTGACCAAGGGGACAAAAAAGTTACAGATTTGCTTCAGTGTAGATAAACATAAGGTAATACGCTTGGGGAAAAAAACTTAAACCTTGCTTGTATGATTCTAAGCTCAACAATGACAGTATCAATTTGGGAGATCATGGAATTATTGAAAGTTCTCTGAAATCCTCAGCTTTGCGTGCAGTGACAGCCAAAAGATGGGGATCATCAGGAACAGTACTGAAAACAAAACATCTTTTTGCTTCTGTATAAAACCTTGATGTGCCACAACTTGAGTTCTGTGTCCGGTTCTTGCCTCCACTCAAGAAGGATATGGTTGAGTTAAGGAAGTTAGAAGGGCAACCAAAAAAGTAAAGGGAATGTGGTGGTGGCCTTGCACGAGTCTGAAAAAGCTGGAATTCTCCAGCTGGGAGCGAAGAGGACTGAGGGGTGAATTTGAAGCATGTTTACTAAATCATGAAGTGGTGGATAAGGGGAGTACAGAACTGTTACTCATTAGATCTAGGAGGTGCTTAGTAAAACAAGTGGAAGATCAGTCTAAAACAGGTAAAATAAAGTATTTCTTTGTGCAGCTGGTAGTAAACATCTGGAATTCACTGCCATGGGAAATTGCAGAGGCACTGTATCGGCACATTGAAAAAAGGGTTGGATAAATTCATGGACAGGTTTATAAGCAAATGTTATAGGTAGAAATGTATGGTCCAACGTCCCTAATATTCAGCAATTGTGGATGTTAGGGTGGTACTAGGGAAGCGGACCACGACTAGTGGCTGGATGTTCTCTTTAAACAGCATCTGCTGTTGCCACTGTCAGAAAGAGAATGCTGAGCTGCTAGATGGACCATTGGTCTGACGCAGTTGGGCATGTTCTCCCAGGTAAACAGTAAAGTACTTCACTCATTGAACCTTCAAGTCTAATGGGTACCTGTTTAAGTTCTAGGTACCATGTTCAGAGAAGATGTAAGGCTTGAGCATGCCCTGCAGCACAGGATTTCTTTCCAGTTGGTCTCTTATTTAAGTTACTTGCTTCTGTGTTTAATGACTTAAAAAATAGTCACAAAATTAATGAATGCAGTTCAGGACCTGACACTGCTTGTGGGATAGCAGTATTATTTATGCTAATATGAAAATTTATGAGTTTGGTGCCAGTGTTGCCTTCAGTTGCGTTTTGCTAGAAAGTTGGCCGAACTGGCTACTTGGGAATACTCCTTGTGTGTGACAGGGTGGAGATAGTGTAGATGTAAATTGCTGTGAAAAACTTAGATCTTTGTTAACAGATTTGCCAGGAAAATACTGCAAGCTAACTGCAATAAGTGATGTTTGGGCAATGTTCTAGTTAAGAGAAGGTTTGAGAAATCTGAAGCTAGCAAGAAACATTCACGTCTTCCAATATATGAAGGAATCTGCAGCATGATTTACTGCTTTATTACAATTATTATTCTTTGGGATCTTTAATTACATTAGTATTTTGGCAAAACTAATCTAAATAATGGTCTGGAAACTTTCTAAAAGATTTTCAGTTTTATTTTCCTTACTGATACATTAGGTTTGCGTAAGGCTAATAGTTTTACAACTGACAATTTTCATTTCTCTGGCTGTAAATCTTAATTTCCTTTACTCTTATTCCCTCTCTGACTCCGTTTCCCTGTAGCTGATGTCCTTAATGCTTCTCCTGCTCCTAACAGCCAGGAAGGTAAAGGCCATTTGGTTGAGCATTTTAACTGCATGAAATCAGCACTGCATCTCCAGCCTGTTAAATGTGACAGTGTGAATATATGGTTTCTACTTCATATTAAAAATGCAATCAGATATTTTTATATGGCATTGTTAACTGGTCAGGAACTGTTAGAAGGCTGCATGTATGGCACTGGTTATGCATAAAAAGAATATGGTCAAAGCATCAGGAATATCAGGAATGAAACAAAACCATTCCTTTTGTGACAGTTACAGTATTTTGGTCCAGAAAGACCAAATTAGTAGGTGTATTATTCTCTGATAAATATGTAGCTTTGAAGAGGAATTTATGTAGATGTAAAAAATATTTGTTCATGGTGAATGTAAGGAGAGGAAAGCCAAAACTTGCTGTACAAAGACATGTACATGTTTGGTGTGGTTAATTGTGTTTGGACTTGAGCAATTCTTTGTTGTTCAGGAATATCAGTTGTTTTCAGATGGCAAGCTTAATTCATTAGCTGATTTTGTTTTAAGCATCTTCTGACCACAAAAGGATGGGCTTTAGAAGAAGTGCAATGTATTAACCAAAGCCGAGCATTAAATTTTTGAAGTAGAAAGTTACTACTAAAAAAGAATGCTTTGACCAGTAAATGCATTATTTTGGCATCTGGTTGTTCAGATTCACAGCATTGTCCACAAATATTGTTAATTCAAATTAATTTTCCAGTTGAAATTGTTTGGCTTTATGTTTATTAAAATCCCATTAATTTTTAGATAACATTCTTGAAGACCGACCTGAGAATAAACTATCAAGTGATAAACTGCAGTTTGAATATAATGAAGAGACTGCCAAACGAATAAAGAAGGCTGATTGTGCTACTTACAATAATAAAGGAAAGGTAGTTCTGCTTTTTTCCCCTTTCTTCTCAGCCACACTTTGATATATAACTAGCTTCAAAAGAATTTGAGCAGTTTCGGTAACTGAGACATCAGATGGCAAATGTGCTTTAATGAAGACAAATAGTAGAAAGCATGGAAACACACCAGAGAAAATAGATTAAATAGAACAAATGCGCAACATACTGTTCAAGAAAAGTTCTCGGAGGCTATTGTATGTACAGGCTGTTTGGCTGAAAATTTTAACTGTTGTTGCTCTCAGTGAAAGACTTCATTGAGGCTAGATCCCGAAGTTTATTTAGATAACTGTTTTCCATTAAAATCAATGGAACTGAAGATTTCATCTGAATCTTCAGCATCTTTGTGTATCTAAATAACTTTAAAATACTGCACTATGATAGCAGATAGCCGCATTACCTTTTATTAAATCATCTGACAACTGAACCAGTGCATTGCTGTTTAGCAAATTGTAGTTTCTCCTGAGCACGGATGGTTTTTGTCTAAATGTTTGTAGAACTGACTCTGATTGAGGTCTTTGTGCACTACCGCAACATCAGTAACAGGTATTGATGCATAAACCTGCACATGGAGAAGTGTTAGGTGAAGACAGCAAACCACATAGGAAGAATGAGATAAAGTATTTTAAGGACATAAGTAAGATATGCTAGAGTACTTTCACATTCAGTGATTTTATTATTACATGTTCTTGGAATTGTCACTTAGGTTTACGACATGGAGCTGGGTGAAGAATTCTATCTTCCGCAAAATAAGAAGGAAAGCAGACAGATAGCCCCAGAGCTATCAGATCTTGTAATTTACTGTCAAGCTGTAAAGTTCCCTGGTAAGTACACTGTCCTGTTTTACTGCTTTAAGCTTTCTAATTCTTGGAGACATTATGCTTATGTTTTGAATTAGTATGAGCATTTTCAAACTGAAGTAGTCGAGGAGCTTTTTTCTTGATTTGGTAGTCTACATAATAATAGCTCCTGGCTGAGAAGTAGTATTCATAAATTATGTGAAGACATATTGTTTGTCATGTTAAAATGTTTACAAAAGTGAAATTTGCCAGTCTTCACAACTTAGACAACTGCTTCATTGCCAAATTTACAGACAACAGAAAGCTTTATCTTAAGAGTTCCGAGACTCCATGTAAGGACCTACTGAATTAGGAAGGAAAATATTCTTAAAACCTTACAGGAAGAGCTTGTCACATTTCTTTAAGTGACCTCACTTTAGTGCGTTTCACCTTTGCCTACAGCTGCATCTTCTGTTCTTTCCTAAGTGGATAGGAGGGGAGCCATTTGGGGGGGTAAAGCAGCCTTTTCATGGGGCGGGTGAGGACAGCTGATGGCATGCTCACACACACTTTTTATGGAAGGGGTTAAGGAAATAGGAGGGTCTTTTGTACAGTAGGAAGAATAATGTTTGCAGAGGAAAAGGAGAGGGAGTAACTGAAGAGGAAATCACTGATAGTTACTCGTTCAGTACTGAAACACAAGGTTGAGTATGTTTTGGCTCATACCGTGTACATAAATACTTTTAAATTGAGAATTTATTGTTTATTGATGTGTTTAATGTTTTGAATGAAAAAATCTGCTTTTTAATGGAGTGGTTCTCTGTGGAAAAGAGAACAATTGTGCCAAATCATGATCTTATACAAATAGAACTATAATCAGATTAGAGAAGCTATCCAAACATAAAATAGTGTCAAATAGGCAAGATAAACATGCTGAAAAATGGAGAGACATTCTTTTATAATCTTCTGTAACTTTAAGAATTGTAGGTGTCACTTGTAAAAATAATAACTTCTAAAAATTCACATCTGATACTCCTTTTAATGAAATCTGCAATGAGATATCTTTCAAATAAAATATTTTCTTTTAAAGAATGATATCCAAGATTAAACAGAGATAGTTTAAGTTGTTCCAAGCATTTTGACACACAAAAAAGTTCTGATGTTCTAAGGAAACTTTAAAATATTTCAGTTTTTAAATGTAATTTCAGTTAGAAAAGAAATACCTGCTTTCCTTGTTGGATTTCTTCCTCTTGATTTAAAGGGGACATGAATAGAACAATTAGGAAAAATAGTTCCTTTCACAGGTGAACACATGAAGCTGTAAAATTAGTTTTCCAACAGACTTTGTCTCCTTAGAGTCAAACACTGCCTTCTCTGCAAGATATGTAGACTTCCATGGCCACCATGCTACTGATTTGATTCCTCTGCTCAGCTGGAGGGCACAGACATGGTGCACTGCCATACCCCAATATTGTCCATTAATAATGAGAACAAGGCTGGTAGATCCATGACTATGTAGCTCTATTGACTGGGTTCCTAACCAACTCAGAAAATGCAAAGGTTTGGGAAATAGGGAGGGCAGAATTCATGTCAGTGGCTGATCAGTGGTGTAAATATTTTATTTCTCCTGTCTTCATATATTTCTATTCTGTGTTTACAGTTGTGTATGTCCCTGAATGTTAATCAGTGATTTGTGACTATAAAAAAGGACAAGGACCATTACTTGTTCTGAGTAACACTGACTTCCCTAAGTGCTTCCTGGTCAAAATAGAATTTATCATGTCAAGAAAATAACATTTCTTGTTTATAAAATCTCTGGTAACAAGGAACCCACCACAGCTCTTGTTGTTTCAGTGGTTTGTGACCCTTACAGTTCTTGCTTAACTTCAGTTTCAGTCTGTTGGATATCATCATACCATTGTAAGAGGGTGAAGGTCTGTTCTTTTGGGTCACCCGAGATGAGGGCAGTGAAGCATACTTGAGCACAGTACTACTATAACCCACTGGCACATGGCTCGTTGCCTTGGTGCTGAGGATCCTTGCACAATAAGTAGAGAAAGTTGAGTAGATAAAAAGAGGATCTGCACAATCAAGCGCAGAGAGCAGGGAGTCACCTGAGCTAACCAGCATGAAATTCAGTCACCATCTCCATTGTATCAGACTATCTGCCCCTATGGTATCACCTTTTAAGAAATTAAAGTGAACATAAAAAAGGGCACCCTACATACAAAAGTTCCGTAAATTCTTTTTCAAGGTCTGCAAACCCGCAGACTAACTAGCTGTAGGTCTGGAACACGTGGTGAGAAAGTGACAATTACAGTTTAACCTGTTACTTTAGCATGGTTAGTATAAGAAGGGCAGAGAAGTTTGCCATCCTCTGGATTAAAAATCTAAAAGCAGTAAAGCAGTGTGGTTATATCTAACACGAGAGACAGGCACTAAATTCTGTAACTTGAAGGATATAGCATAGGGGTTGGAGGGATATACAAACCCTTTACTCTGTCTTTATGGTAGAATGATAGGATTTACGTGCAGTATGGTAGGATCTAAGCTGGTCCTGCTTTGACCAGAGCGTTGGACCAGATGACTTCCAGATCCTTGCCAACCTGCATGATTTTATGAATTTATGATTCTGTGAATAGGTGATGCTGTGTCTTGGAGTCAAGTTTAAATTGGAGTGAAAAATGGAGCTTGCCTCTGGGAGGAGGCGTGTCACGTGCAAAGCATGCCCATGGGAAAGACTGAAAGAAAACTCCCAGCTGCAGCTTACCCTGTGGCCATCACACTGGGCTCCGTTAACCCTGGTGTTTTGTATTGCACTCCCTGGTGATTTATGAGGTTACTCTGTTTCCTCAGTGACTGTCTCTACAACAGGATTTTGAAACCTGGATCTTGCTTGCCAAATCCATTTGATCCACTGAAAACTGGAATTAAATAGTGCTGGAAGCACACAGTACATAACTCCTCATTCTTCTAGTCAGTTCATATTCCTTTATCTCAGCTTCTACCATCTTCTGTGGTTTATGTGTATGCTTTGGCCCAAAGAGACAGTACGTCTCCAATGCTGAAAACATTTATGTATATCCTGAATTTTACTAACCCAAGCAGTTCCATTGAAACTATGAGCATAATTTTACTAAGTACATGTAGACATCCTGTAAAGATTAAGAGCTGAAAATTTACAGCTGTGGACAGACTTCAGTAGAAGAAGTGTCCAATGTATCCTCCTTGTGATTTACATTTGTAGTTGAAATATTAGTATTAAATCCAGAACTATCTTTAGGCAGGTGTGAATTGATGTGAGTTCATGAGGGTGGTTTTATGAGTCACAGTTAGGCAAATAACAGGGTACTTGCTTTGTTATATTTTATATCACAAGTGCATCTTGAGTCTCTCGGAGCACCCCACTCCTCACTGCTGTGGGTGTCAGAATAACTATCGTGCGTTTTGATTTCCCTTAATTTTGGTCTGCCATGTGCTCTCTCCAGGTCAACAGAAAGAAACTGACCTCAAGGGAGATTAAGTCTGTTTACTTCACTGGGATTTAGATCATGATTTTAATGATTATTTTGCTAGAATGCATATGTTTAAATAATAGCTATATTAGAGCTTTCCAGTTCCACTTCTAGTACATACTGGCCATTAAATGCTTAATGGATTTTGCACACCTACCATATTTCCCATCATTGAAATACAAATTCTGAACAGAAGAAGATAACTCTGAAAACATCTTGAGGTTAAACTGTTTAACCAACAGCATTTGGGCTTGTTCCTTTACATCGTATCTTTAAATCATATTCTTGCATTTATTTAATTATGTAGGTATCCTATCCTAGATGAATTCCATGATATTCACTACTGTACAGATTTATTGCTTTTGTAAAAAGGATTTTTTTTTTTAAATTATTCTAAGGATGAATACATAGGGACTGTTACTGCAGATTTTTTTACTATTAATTAGGACCATTTGGTTATTTGAGACAGAGCCACTACCTTCCTCAAGTCAAAAAGTAAAATGGAGAAAAGTTATATCACAGAGAGATAACTGTATATTGTATTGCTTCATAAAAGTTTTTATATACATTTTCTATATAAACATACATAATGTATACATATATAAAGGCATGTATGTATGTAAAGATGTTAAAATTAAATTTTGGAGAAAAATACACTGCTTGCCCTGTGTACTATATAACAGGAGTATTCATGCCTTCAAAAATAATGTAAAATATGATGGAAAATGTCATGCCCTCTTGGTCATGTTTTTTGGCTCATTTATTTTACATTTATGGGAACAGGCTTGTCAACTCTAAACCCATCTGGCTCTAGCAGAGGAAAAGAAAGAAAAAGCAGGAAGTCCATTTTTGGCAACAATCCTGGCAGGCTGAGCCCTGGGGAGTCAGCTACTCTTGCCAAAGCATCTGGAAAAGGTAAAGTTAGCATCTTCTTTCACCAGTCACGTGGAATGACTCTCTAATCCAACACATGTACCAGACCAAGTTGTTAAAGATCAAATACTTGACAATGTGTAAGATGTTGAACTTTGGAATGTTTTTTCTTTAGCACAGCAGCTATTACAGTAACACTTTTATAACCAAAGTGTTGAGTGTGGAATGTTAAAATAGGATTACTTGGTCAGGAGTATGAAGACCCTAATTCATAAATGATTCAAAACTAACATACATTTTAAGTGATGTATCTTAAAGTTTGTATTTTAAAAGGTGTGAATGAGTATTTTCAAAGTACAAATGGAAGGCAGAACTGTTGGGCTGGATCCAGAAAAGGATTTTTAGTGTCTGAAGTAGGACTCAATTGCCTAAAATTCAGCCAAGTCCAAACGTGTAATTGTGCAAACTCCCATGTTCCACCTTGGAGGTATTTAGACTCCGCAGGTGATTCAGTTTGTGAATTTGGAAATTGTACTTCTGCATATGAACAGATGTAAAGAAATACAAAGAAAGTACAGAAGAAGTTCTGGAGCAGGGATGAGACCCAGACCCCTGCCTTTCAGGTGACTGCCATAAACAGAAAGTTACAGAGTTGTACCCTTTCTTGTACTCATTTTCTGGCTCAAGGAACATTGCATTTCTTTCAGCCCAAGGGCATGGCTGCAGCAGACAAATTCAGTTCCCTTCTAGAGGCCAGTGTCCTAAAAATGAAGAAGTCTAGTGCCTAATTGTAAAGGATATAAGTATTTTGCTGGCTTTGACCCCTAACTCTTATGGCTTCTGTAGACTGCCTGTTTGGAGACTTACCAGATGAGTTTCAATCTTGCCTCCCTTCCTCATGTGAAATATATAAATGGGAAGAATAGAATTTCATTCCTTTATTTTATTCAGACAGATGCCAATTAAGTATTTATTTATGAAAATGGTTGTTAGCACATCTAATCATGGTATCATTTCAATACTTGAACATTATGTTTCCCTTCATGGATTGTTCTTACTGTGTAAGAAGGAATGTGACACTTACACTGAGTAGTGTCATGTTCCAGGATCACCTTTTTCTACCATAACCAAAGTATGCACGCATACTTCACTAGAAAACATTGAATTTTTGGAGTCTCTGGATCTGCAGCTGTAACTTGAGGGTACTGTTTATTTTCCAGGTCCTTTTGACGTGATGCGGCAGACCTGGGAAGATCCTTGCTCTCCTTACAACTCTCCAGCTTCTCTCAGTGCTATCATAAGGACGCCCAAGTGCTATCATATCTCCTCCCTGAACGAGAACGCTGCCAAGCGGCTGTGCAGGCGGTACTCTCAGAAGCTGATCCAGCACACCACCTGTCAGCTCCTGAGGACCTACCCCGCTGCCACGCGCATTGACTCCTCAAATCCCCATCCGCTGATCTTCTGGCTCCATGGCGTACAGCTCGTGGCTCTTAACTACCAAACAGATGGTATGGGTACACGGACACATTCTAATACATTTTAAACGTGAAATAAGTCCTTAAACTGTGAATTTGTATTTAACGTTTGCTTTTACCCCTGTCACGAGGGTATGTACCTGTCTGTGCGCCCCACCACAAGCAGGTTCGTACCATCACAATCTGCTCCTTGAGAGTAGCGATCCCAGAGTTCAGGAGCTTTATGCCAATACAGCAGATCTCCTGATAGCACGGAAGCACCTGGACAGCAACACCTTCCATTTTTATTTTTATTTTATTGCTGAAGGTTGGTTTTTTTCCCCAGTTCAAGTAGCTGTTATCCCTTTCTGATAATTTCAAGTATAAAAAGGTACTGAACTATTTTTTACTTAGAAGTGCCACCTTGGATGCTGGTTTAATGTTGATCAAAACATTTTTACGCCATTTTCTATCCTATCTTGTGTTGCTTCACCTTTTTGATGGGGGATCCATTAAGTTGTCTACAAAGCTACACAGTTAATGCTTTTTCATTCTGCAGTTCAGGGAAAATACCAAGAAACTTCTCAGAGAGTAAGTGTAGGTAAGCCCTACAGTTGGATAAAGACAACAGAAAGGGATAGAAAAGAATGAACTGTTCTTATAGTTTTGTATAAATATTGGATAGATTGGATACATAAATTACAGCTGTCTCTGAAAACCAAGAATGAATTGATAGTACACAACTAAAAAAAAAAAATACTTAAAACATGTCTTTGTCTTCACTGTTACAGTTTTTCCATTGTACCATTGCTCTTTGTCAGTTTTGGCTGCCTTACTTTCACAGATCTTCCTCTGCAACTTAATGCAGCGATGTTTGAGGCTAATGGTGGATGTGGATATGTTTTGAAGCCTCCTGTTCTGTGGGATAAAAACTGTTCAATGTACCAGCAGTTTTGTCCATTAGAAAGAGATCTTGATAATAAGGAGCCAGCTATATATTCTTTAACAGTAAGTACATTAAAAGGGCATTTCATACAGCCAAACAGATAGAAGTAGACAACATTTAACTACAGTTTAACCAGTCATGCTTGTGTATGAAAAGATCGAACCTTTAGTTGTTGCTTGTACTTTTGAAGGTCAGCATAACTAACAGAAATTGGAGGGGGAAGGAGCAAATAATTGTCTTTATTTTATTTTATTGGCTGGTTTGTATTCATAGTTACTTTCATTGTTTCCTTCACAATATTTGTTGAAACCCAGTCCTGAAAGCATTTTCCCTGTGACTACACAACTGTGTAAAATGATATGTGCGCCTGGAAGTTTCACATGTTTGTGAACACTTGAGAAGCTACACAAAAAGCCATTATGAAAAGCTGTACTGAATCTTAAAAAAAAAAAATATATTTTTTTAAAAGTTATATAGTAAGATATATAATTCATGGATTTATGGCCAAAAAAAAATGTATTCTAAGAAGCTAGTCCCTTCCAGGAAATGTTTCAGAAAAGTGAGATTCATAAGAATCAAAATTCTCCCAGCTGCGGTAATTGCACACCTAATTCTTCTGTTTGTGTATGCCAAAGCAAGCCAGAGGTCAGTGCCATCACCCCAGAGTAATGGAGGAGAAAATTTGATCCTTTTTGACTACGTTACTGGTACATTCTTTCTGGATTAACTTTCAGATGCTTTGAATGGTTACACTCATGATGTATAGTGTATTTTTTTTCAGAGGAAAGATACCATAGCAATGACATGGGGGGGGGTTGAAGCAGCTCTGCTTCTGAAGTTACTGCCCTGGCAATTCCCAAAGTAGGGGAGCATTGTAATTAAATCAACATGTTAACAAACTGTGCTTAGCAGTGTGCTAAACAATATTTAGCTCAGAATCATGACAGTAAAAGAATTACTCCACTAATTGGTTTCTCTGTGTACTCCTCGGCTTCAGATCGTGTCTGGACAGAACGTCTGCCCTAGCAATAGCACGGGCAGTCCGTGCATTGAGATCGATGTGCTGGGGATGCCTCTGGATAGCTGCCATTTCCGGACAAAGCCCATTCATCGCAACACTCTCAACCCCATGTGGAATGAACAGTTCCTTTTCCGGGTTCACTTCGAAGATTTGGTCTTTCTTCGGTTTGCAGTTGTTGAAAATAACAGCTCAGCTGTAACAGCTCAGAGAATCATTCCCCTAAAAGCTCTAAAAAGAGGTACAGTATAGTTTGTAGTGACACCCTATGCCAAAATGGTGCAGCAGACGCCTGGACTGTGTCCTACCGGAGGGATATTTTTAATCAACTGGTTGCATTTTTCTAGAGGAGACAGGGAGCAAATATCAGACAACATACTTTGCCCTGGCAGTATGATGCTGATCTAATAGACTCCCTGGGAGCTGGAGGCTGCCCCAGTGACTTGTAAAAAGTCAGACCCCGTGCTCTTGCAGAGACAGGGGCATCTTGTAGGCAGTTGCGCCGATCCTGAGCTGTGGTTGTGAGGTTGTGTTCACCTTGAGACTTGCTGCTCCCTTAGGAAGTGTGGAGTGGTTTCACTCCCTGCCTTGTCCTTTGCCCAAGAAACTGTTGTAACTGGTGATCACTGGGCAGAGGGGATTTGCACTTCTTGCAGCCATAGCTGGAGGAGAGGTGAAGGAAGGGTGAAAAAAAGGTGAGAGAGAGATGAGGAAGCATCATGAATTCTGTGGCACCTGGGGGAGGGAGTTTCCATATTGCCAGCAGCTCTTTAGCAGAACGGTAAAAATACTTCCACATTTGCTCTGTGCCCCTGTAATACCACACAGAGGTCTCGGTATATGAGGAGATATGGCCATAGACGTGCATTTTCCCAGTGAGAATTTGTCCTTGTTTCATTCATATTCTAATCTTTAGCTATTTCATGTATGAATATATTGAATAATATGGCAAAACAAAGGTAGGCAGCTATATGAGCCACTCAGCAGTTCATAGCATTTGGGTTACACTGTTGTACAGACAAAGAGTGTTAATGCGGTGTTGTTACGGTGCTTTAAATCCTATAGGTGTGGGAAAGTCCATTTATGAGACTTGTGCCCTAGGATGTGGCAAAGTACTTACAGAAGGGTTTTTTCTCTTTAGGCTATAGACACGTCCAGCTTCACAACCTGCACAATGAAGCATTGGAAATTTCTAGTTTGTTCATAAACAGTCGGAGAATGGAAGAAAGTCCCTCTGGAAACACTCTGCCTGCATCGATGGTAATTTAATTGTTTTTTTTGTGAATGCCATGTATTCTTGTCTTAATGACTACTATGGTCTGAAGACTTCTAGAACCAGAATGTTCAAAGATGTTAACCTCTAAACCTGCCCATTTTTCGGAAGTACCTTGATGCCTAATTCTTTTGGGCTTCGGTGGAAGTAAGGTTATCCCACCTGGCTGAAACTATGGGAGGGTAAATATTTTCAAAGTCCGGCTTCTGGTGTACTTAGGTATAGCACAAGAACTCCTGTGCTGGGGGAGAGTGGTTGAGCAGTAAGTTCAAAGCTGCCTCATGCATTCCTTTATGCATGAATCATAGGCAGTGCATTTGGGGACAAAAAAAGATGCAAATTACCAACAACTTTGAGATAATGAGAATAAAATTGAATTCTGTTACAGGAAAAGATGGAGTCTGTACTTCCATAAATACATGCGTATTTATGTATGTGTGTGTACATCTTTATGTTTATATGTACAAATATGTATACATACACATACAGATGTGTGTATAATATATAAAAATACGTATGTATGTATCCATTTATGGATGTGATGTATTTTTTTTTTAAATAGCTCGTAACGTTAGGTTACAAGAGACCTTGTGTTTTAGTAACTTCAAGCATGTATATTATCATTTTGCTGATTCCTAAAGTGTTAGATAAAACCTCCTGAGCTACTGTGTGTGCAGCAGATGTGTTGCAGATGTTATCCTGCTGTGAATACATGCTGAACACGTATCTTGGTGAATTACTGGGGCAGAAAGGAAGAACATAAATGGTTTGGAGGGTAAAACGAAGCTATAGATTTTCATCCAGTTAATTCATATGCTGAATCCAAATAGTCTGAGCTCAGCTAGAATGGATAATGAGCGATTGAGGTCTACCCTTTGTCCAGTGGCAGTTATGTACTCTCACTGGAAAACTTCCTTTTTCTTCTTTCTCTTCAGCTCTTCAAGGCAGGGTGGGGTGGGCTCTTTTGGGGGATTGGTTTGGTGGGGGGGTTAATGCCTTGATCTGTAGTGTAAGAGCCATGTATTAGCTCGAAAGCTTTGCTCTGTCAAGGTCATTACAACTTCTGCGTACAGTTTCTTTTAAGCAACCTAAAAATAACAAGCCTGTGTAAAAACAATTCAGTAACCTGTTGAATGTTGTCCGAACAGTTGTTTAGCATGGCGGAAAGGAAACCTGCTGTGACTTGCAAAGTGACAATTCATGGAATTCCAGGTCCGGAGCCTTTCACTGTTTTTAATATAAGTGGGGGGACCACGGCTGCACAGCTTCTCCATCAGGTACCTTGCCCGCTGAATTGCAGACTCTAATTGCAAGAATCCACACTAACATCATTCTGGACATTTGTCTCCCTGCATTTCTCACATGCAGGGTCGTTGTAGTCCATTCATCACAGCAAGAAGGTGCTTTAGAAATGTATTGCAGTAGAATTAATTACATTGCAAACACAGAGTATCATCAGTGAAATTCTCCTAATCTTGGCTTCAGAGAATGGGTTTATAATCTTAGAACATATTCCCTGTTAGTATTTTAATATTTGGGCATAAGCTGATGAGAAAAACAATCTTTCTGACAGAGGCAGTGGGCTGTCCTTACAACAAGGGCAAACATTTCTGTGCAATTCTTTGAACTTGAGCACCAAAGGAATACAGAGTAAAAGTTAGAGGGCTAAGTTCATGAGTAGAAAAACCAGTTAACTCAACAGGGATTGTTATTCTAGCAGTGGGAAAAGACTGTACTGTCCTGGGATTATGAATAAATTGTCTGGCCAGCCACACAGGACAGAAATAAGCTTAAATAGTACTGCCTTGTCTGGAATAGTTGAACTGCTTGGCAAGGCTAAAGAGAACAGTACATTACCCTGGAGTAAAATATCTGAATAATAAATAGGACATCAGAAATCTTCCCTGCACTATCAGAATAGTTATTGATTCTTAAAGCTTCCTTATTCATTCTCATTTATAACTACTAATTATGCAGTGTTTATATTTAGCATTCTCATTGCTGTGTGTTTATTGTGGTCTGTCCTAGCTCTTGGCTACCACAAAAGGCACCGAGTCATGTACTGCAGACTATTTTCTGATGGAAGAGAAAAGCTTTATATCTAAAGAAAAGAGTGAATGCAGAAAACCACCATTCCAGAGAGTGATTGGTCCTGAAGAAGGGCTAGTGCAGCTTTTGAACAGTTGGTTCCCAGAAGAAGGATATGTTGGAAGGATTATCTTTAAAACCCGAGAAGAAGTAAGTCTGTTTTAGATAAATTGTTATTTACAAAGGTAGCTAAAAATACCTGTTAGGACCAGGAAACAAAAGGGTGCAGTATTTGTTTCACTACTTGGTGAGTAATGTCAATGCTGTGTATGTCATCTAAAACCAAACATAACTCTTGGGTGAGCACAACTAGACTTTATGCACCTGTGTGACACTAACTTGACTTCACTCAGCTCTAGCATGAGCTATGTGGTGTTTAATCATTATCACGGTCAACAGTTCAATGCCACTAGCTTACTGTTTTGACTGACAGTTCTAATTTAAAGCAAATCTAGATTTTGATGTGATAGGAAATTAATATAAAGATAATAGTTAATACCAAAGAATCATAGATAACAGAACTCCAGACTACAATTATCAGTCAGTTTAGATGTCGGCAACTTCTTCTCTGTTCAGAAAAATTAGAAAGGATTTTAATATTAAAGTCTAAAAACCTCAAAGGATGATTAAATTATCAATGATAGCCTAAAATAATGAAATAGGTGATTTCTTTTAATTTAAAAGAGGAAGATGGAGCGATTACTTTAGTTTAAACTATGAGCAAAACATGCACAGCCTGAAAATATTCTAGTGCCCAGGCTTGTGAGAGACATATAAAAAAGCAGAAAGACACTTACTGATCTCATTTTCAGAGGCACTGTTGTGGTCAGTTCAGCATATAATAATGCTTCCTTAGTCTGAACACAGTAATATATGTACACATATGTTTATATACACAGATTTTACATACACAAATGACAGAGATACTCTGGGATCCTTTAAAGTGAAAAAATATATTTTTAATTCTGATACAACTTTTGATAAAGCTTCAATTTGACAAATTACCATTATATTACACAAATCTGTAGTTTTCCTCTACTTCTAATATTTGGAGCAAAAAATTACTAGGTAAAATTTGTTTGTGGAAATAGCCTACTGAATTCAGCTGACTGCAACACTTACTTTTCAAGCGTATGCGACCACAAACGTGTCACTGCCAAACCCCATTCTTTCAGAAAACATGGGTTAAAATCTGTCTTAGCATTATGTGAAAATTATGCTGTAGTTCTGTCCTGTGGTGCTAGTACCCCAAAGCATTATCTGTAATTTTGAGCCTTTCTGCAGATAGCAGCCTCAGATCTTGGAGCTAGAAATGAAGCTGCAAATTTGCATGGAAAAACAGAGTGGGTCCACTTGTAGGGTGTGATAACGCAGCCCGTATTTACAGCTTATGAATTCAAGCTATGTTACAAAGGGTTGGAGAGAAATGCATTACCTGAGAGAAGGTGCAGGTGGGAATTCTGTCTAAAAACTGCAGTAGTCATAGAGCTTGAAAAAGGACAGAGAAGCAGTCTTCCTCTTACTCCACAGGATAATGTTCGCTCAGACTTCTTGCTCTCTAAATTCTTTTGGCTTTCATGCAGGGACAAGGAGAGAAGAGAACATTTTCCCCCATCTCCCATCATAATGCCACCATTACATGACAAAACATAATTTTGCATACATAAGGAAATAAAGGATTTAAGTGTTCATTTTTGCATAATGTGGTACTATGCATATGTCTCCAATTCCTTGCCTACTCTGAAAGGTATTTCAGACACTGATTTTTAGAAACACAGGTATTTATTATTAGCAATAGTGACTTGTCAAAACTCTTACGTAGAAGACTTGCATTTAATGAAATGGAGCTGGGGCAGCAGCACAGTCTCCAATTTTCACATGTTAAAAACCTTTTGTGACCACCAACTATGAAGTTACCACTCTGAAGTAAATTAATTTGGCTCTCCTTTTTTTCTATAGAATTTAAATGAGAGAAACATCTTTCAAGAAGCAAAGGAAGATGCAGCCATCAGCTCTGAGGATGACAGTTTCTTTGTTCAGGTACATGATGTCTCTCCAGAGCAGCCACGCACTGTCATCAAAGCTCCCCGCTTCAGCACAGCTCAGGATGTCATACAGCAGGTAAGCAACACGTTTCCATTTAGTAGGTCTGTAACATGTAGGGTGGAGGCTGGTTCTCAGCACTAGCTGAGGAATCGGTTTAGTAACCTGAATCTCAGGGAGTGCCGCCTTTTTTTTCTGCTTTTAAACAGACTCTTTGCAAAGCCAAATACTCCTACAGCATTTTGAGCAATCCAAATCCAAGCGATTACGTGCTCTTGGAAGAGGTGACGAAAGAGCCAGCAAACAAAAAGTCCTCGACATCTAAACCATCTCAGAGGATTCTCTCTGATCAAGAGTGTGTGTTTCAGGCCCAAAGCAAGTGGAAGGGAGCAGGAAAATTTATCCTTAAACTCAAAGAACAGGTTCAGGTAAAAGATTAAATACTTTGCAGCAGGTTTTATAGATGGTGCATGATCAGCTTAATGGGAACCTACTTTCAATGGGAGGGTGACATGACTGGCAAGAGGCTGAGTGGGGAGAAGAGACTACAGCAAAAAGCAGATTCCTCTCTTCTCTGCACTTCCCTTACTTTTTTTGCAAACCTGCATCAGTTAATCCAGCAACATGATTCCCTCACAGCCTGCAAATCCTGGGACTACCTTTACCTTTTGCTACCAGCTTTCTGTTTTCAAAATCTTCTGGCTGTGCATGGCATGCTCCCCCTCATAGTAAAGCAGGACTATTCAAATGGGCAGAACTTAACTTAAAAACTACTGGAATAAAGTCCTCTTTATTCCTGCCCAGTGAAAAAGTTGTGCTGTTGCTTTATCTCAGGCTTTGGAAAATGGCAGGAACAAAGTATGTGCCTGCAGGGAGAAGGAGCTGTGTTCTCCCTTCCAGCAGATGCCACCAATCCACAGCAGTTGCTTTAAAGTAACTAACTGTGTCATAAGCACAGATTTTTATATAGTTTATACCAAATTTGCTAAACATATCTTTGACAACGCATCATTTTCAATTAATTTATCCAGAACAATCAGAAGAATGTGCTTGGCTATGAAAGCACAGCAACACTGAATTTCAAAAGGGAGGCCTGCTTAGAAATACATTGTTTTCATATTAATTCTGTATTTCACAGCTAACAAACAGCCTGTTAAACCACTTCTATGATCCAAATTATTTTTTTTACAGGCAGCACGAGATGACAAAAGAAAAGGCATTTCCTTTACCAGTGAACTCAAGAAGTTAACCAAGTCAAGTAAACAGTATCGGGGATTCATATCGCCACCTCTGCAGGTCTTCCCAGACAGTCCGCAGAGCAAGGATGAAAGGTCTGCGTGCAGTTTGACTTTTAGTGACATGGAATAATAACCACCACTGCCTACAGTACGGTCTATTCAGGTATGAGATATTGATTCTAACTCTAAGCAATCATTTAATACAGGGTTTACAGAATATTTTTTCAAAGTTGTGGTTGGTTAAACCATAGCGAGGTACAAGGGACTGACAGAAAGATCCATTAAAAGCGTTATACGTTGGTATCCATCGGCATGGTAAGATCAGCAAGGGCTCTGGTTATTTATTATGGCATTTGCTACAGTGAATCAGAATGGTGTGAAGACTGGAGTTTCACCCACTTTCTCTGCTCATTTAAAAAACAAACCCAAAATATTGCATCCTGGTTGATTTTATAATATGCATTTTAATCAACTAACTGTGCTTAATTAACAATGTCCTGTTACTCTTTTCCTCTGGGCCAAAGTAAATGGAAGTATCCAGTAGAGCTTTTGTTAATTTTTATTACATGCATATAATAAAATCATCAGGATTGACGATGATCTTTTTAGCTAAAACAAGTTCACAGTATTAATTTCTCTCTGTGGAAATTCTGCCAGAAATGTTTAAACATTTTTACTATCCTTTCTGTATCTCTTCAATTTCTTCCATCTTGCTTGACTCACTTAAAACAACAAATGGAATACGCAACATAGACTGTCCTGTTTACAGGAAGATAGTACATGTAACTTGTCCACTGACGTACACTAACCAGATATTTGCATAGTGCTACTACAGCACTGAGATGTCATCTGAGAAGTTACAGCTCATTGGAAATGAAGAAATCTTTTTCAGTGTTGATAATCCCATCTCACATATGGCCAATTTAAGATTACATTTTTCTTTCCACATACACCTAATTATTAAAGCATTATTTGACATGCACTGGCATACTATTGCTAAATCATTACCTTAACAGAATTGAAGTAATACTTTAATTTGCAAAATATTTCAAATATGAAGGCACAAATTTGATACCTTATTTCTAGGCTACTATAAAAACCCTAAATCATCAAAACAATCCGAATTCAAGAAAAGCAAAGTAAATTATGGAGAGATCCCCATCACATTCCCTCCTCTTCTACATTTGTTCTTTCATTTTTTTGAAAACTGGAATTTACATGACTGAATGTTTCTGCAGTGCCTTTGAAGGAACCTGCTGCGGACCGAACTGGTCAGCAATTGTGTGCCCTGTGCTATAGGTGCTTAATCCAGTCAATGCTGCTGGATTAACATCCAGAATCTGGGAATCCTAAATGGGATGCCATAGAGTTGAAAGATGCCTGTCAGCTATTGGAAGATTCTCCTCTTCCTGTATCTTCGCATCTGCAGATTCTCAATAGGAGGATGAAGAAGTTTTCTTGGACTGTATGTTGTAAACAAACATGTGTCGTCACCCTCCCCTTTTTAAACAAAAGATAATTTTAGCTAGTTGTCTCTAGGGAAACTGAAGGCAGAGAACCAGCGTGTTCATTTACGTGTATTATATTAAAATAATGCACTTTTACCTGGAGATTTCTGTTAAACACTGTGTTAAGTGATTGTAAAGAGATTTAAATATACTGTAACTTCCTTCACATATCTGTTTAACTTTGGTGAATATACACAAAACGCTCAAATTATTTATGGTTTATCTACTTTAACAAAATAATGTACAATAGTTAAATACACCTAACTGGTAGTGGTACTTTGACAAGGAACAACATTTTCTTCTTATGAATTCTAGTTTTCCAGGCTTGTGTTTAAAGAAAGAATATTTATTATCATGTTCCAAAGTACATGCCATTGTATAATATATTTATCATATACTACTTTTTAGAAAATGCAGAATTTTTACCTCTCTCTGGATTTAGAGGAAAAAATGTTTGAACTTTTCTGGTTGTTTCTTTTCAGCACAAGACGTTTAATACCCAAAACTGACCAAACTCAAAAAAATGCATTGATAAATGTAATTAACATTTCAAAATTTTGAATTTAAAATACATTTTTCCATACAGTCAGGAAATGTCTCTTTACCTGTCTGTTAAACCCAGAGAGTATAAAGAGCTCTTAAAGTATAACTCTTGATGTTTTTGTTTACATAGAAACACTGTTGTAAAGTTTTATGTTTGCTGAATTCATCTTTTGATATTTAAGTTAGTTGTGGTTGTCTCTTTTTTCCCTTCCATGGGAGTTACTAACATGTTTAGTTAGTTAAAAGAATCCATACCAACTTACAGGGGCACAAACGAAACAATTGCTCCATTTTGTCTCCCTAGAGCAATCCCTAAACAAAGCACTTCAGTTACCTGGTGTGACTACATCAAGAAATCCATGAATACAGGGAGTGATTCATGTACTCCATTATTCCACATCAACTTCAACACTTGAGTACAAAACACTGCTGCTCCTAAGCAGCTGTATCAGGCAATGGATAAAACAGCAGCGTAACTAAAATGAGGTTTATGTTTGATAGTGCAAGGATGAAAGGGCAATAAGTTACAGGCAGTAGTCCTGTGACAACCAGCACCCCCACCCGCCAGTAATTAGAAAATGAAATAAAAGAAAGCAGAGTCATTAACTGGCACACAAGCAAGCAGAGAGAACCTGCATTCTGTCACCAGAAGCTATGTAGTCTTTCGCTATAGGCTACAGAAAATTCCTATAATGTAGCCATTACCAAAGCAAAAAAGTGCCCTCTTGAGGTCATTTTCAGCTTTCAGGAAAAATAACCAAAATAACCACAGACACACAAAAAAGTCAAATTTCCCCGTGGTGTATCTTCCCAGAGGCCATGCATTTCCCGCTGCTTATCTTCAGTACTGATGTAGCAAAACAGCATTTTGCAATTCAGCACTATGATCCAATTAAAAACCCAACCACCTCCTAGCTCAGCCTCTTCACTTGTGTGTTATGAATTCTAACTAACTAGAGCGCCAGCCTCTGTAAGAATGAGGTATGCTCTCTCCCTGCCCCACCCTCATGGCACATGCATAATGCAAGACTGATAGCGAGTAAAATGTTAAAAGTGACAACTTATCCATAGTTTTATATGCAGTTTGCTTTGGAATACTTTGGAATTACTGGGAAATAGTTACATCAACCTACTGCACAATTCAACTAATGCAACTGGTTTTTTTTAAATGTTAGTTTCATTCTCTCTTATTTTAACACTAGCAATTTCACATCACTAAGAATTTTTTTCTTTTGGTGGTTTTATGGCATTTTAGAAACAATACTTACTTTCCTATGGAGTTTACCCTTACCTGTTTGGCTGCTTTTTTCTTTTTTTTTTTTTTTGTTATATTAAGCAGCACTGAAAATTCTTAACATCACCTGTAGTATCACAGTAGCCTGGAAGACATGCTTGCTAATTCATTAGATTCAACAGAGAAAGTTCTTACGCCCATGTCATCATCCACTAATGGTTTTGTCACATAGCTTTAAAAAGGAAAAAAACCCCTTGGGAAAATGTCACATTGTGTAACACAGGTCTAAGACTAGCCTCAAGTCTAGTGGCAATTTAAAAACAGTAGTTTTGTACTATTTATGCTAATACAATAATTTTCTAGCTGTGGAAATAGTTTATTAATATAAGTATCTTCCTCATTGTCGTGGTTTAACCCCAGCCAGCAACTAAACACCACGCAGCCACTCACTCACTCCCCCTCACCCAGTGGGATGGGGGAGAAAATCGGGAAAAGAAGTAAAACCCGTGGGTTGAGATAAGAACGGTTTAATAGAACAGAAAAGAAGAAACTAATAATGATAATGATAACAACACCAATAAAATGACAACAGCAATAATGAAAGGGTTGGAATGTACAAATGATGCGCAGTGCAATTGCTCACCACCCGCCGACCGACACCCAGCCAGTCCCTGAGCGGCGAATCCCTGCCCCCCCACTTCCCCGTTCCTATACTGGATGGGACGTCACATGGTATGGAATACCCCGTTGGCCAGTTTGGGTCAGGTGCCCTGGCTGTGTCCTGTGCCAACTTCTTGTGCCCCTCCAGCTTTCTCACTGGCTGGGCATGAGAAGCTGAAAAATCCTTGACATTAGTCTAAACACTACTGAGCAACAACTGAAAACATCAGTGTTATCAACATTCTTCACATACTGAACTCAAAACATAGCACTGTACCAGCTACTAGGAAGACAGTTAACTCTATCCCAGCTGAAACCAGGACACTCATCAAAGTCAAAAGCTGCTTTTGCTGCTGTTTATCACAGTGAAAGAGAACAGCAAAATATTTGGCTATTAAAAACCCCAACTTTATAGGCATGTAGACATCTGGAATTGTGTAAGGCTAATTACACTGTTCGAGTATTTTCATTAATGTACATATATCAATTTCAAGTTTAGGTATTGGTACACATCTGAGTAAACTTTTGTTGGTGAAATGTGTTATATATTTTGGGGTTGGAAAGGAATACAGTATCCTTCCCTTTGTGTTGGTTCCAAGTGTCATAATAATGAAATAATGAAAATACACCACCAGTTGAAGCGCATTAAAGGGTTGGGGGTGGGGGGTGGGGTGTTAACTTTTGTGAAAGCCCAGTTAAACCAAATTCATGTGCTGAGTTATTATTCTAATAGGAAAGTTTATTCTGCTTAGCCACAGATTTTATTTCTGCAGGAATACCTGTCCACACATTCCTATGACAAAGACAGACTGATAAAAAAAACTTTGTCCCTTTCTGTGCTTTTGGCTGGGCACGGACATCAATTAGGAAGATACATTCATTTTTACATTACAAACTATTTACAGGAAGCTGCTTCCAGGATAAAGTTTGAAAGAAAGGAATGTAAATAATCAACACCTTCCAGAAACATGCAGTCTGTGTTCAGTCTCACGCTGAACAGTTTACAGGTGGAAATCTCATGCTCTGTTGCCTATTGGCAAAAATACAGAAGTATTTTATTCTGTACTATTCTAAAACCACTGTTACTTTTCTATCAATTTCTCATATTTTCCTTGTGTAGCATGTGCTGCTTGCAGTGGTGTGACAGTATGGGACAAAAGCTGGGCCGCCACTGGCCAGATCCTGGCCTCACTGCAGTACTACTCAGTTTACAGGAACTGGGGCACACCAGGAGGTACTGCCTATCGCCTGGAGGGTTTCCTGTATCTATCTTACTGATCCCAAGTTTAGTAGTTATGAGAATAAAAAATATTATGTCAGTTTTAATTTTTAAAACCTGGTCATATTATTTTTATTGCTACAAATATTACTAGATGAAATATCTCAGTAGCCATCTTCAGAAAGCCAACTGCTTCTAGAAATCACGTGCTTTCAAGAATTAAAGACTTTAACATGGAAATATCTAAGTATTTCAAGAACACATTCTCTTACATAGTTTGTCTTTAAAAAAGAACTTGCTGGTAGCTTTACATTTCAGTGAAAGGTTGAGTCTGCAGCTTCTGAAACTGAACTGTCTGTTCTGCTCTAGCTCTCTGAATGCTTCAATTAACATTTGGTTTTTAATCACTGGCTGTTACTAGTCCACTATAAAACTCAGTTTACTTTTAGGGTAGCTCACTAAATGTAACAAACAATGGTGGCATTTTTCCTGTCTGTGATAAATATTTTGTAACTTCAATAGTGATAGACATTTGGCAGAGTTAGCAAATTAAACACAAAAATAAACAACAGTAAACAGATTTTGCTCCAATACATGTATAGGATATTTCAGAATGACTTAGCTGTACAGTTGTCTTCCTCTGCCTCTTAAAGCATGTCAAAGTATTCTGACAGTGCAATGTCACTACATGCCAGTCTTTATATTGTTTGGAAACTATGTAAAATGAACAATTTAAAAAGTTACTTTTCCACCTGGACTATTTTCTCTCTGCTGACTTGAAGACTAAACTTGTATTTGTATATGTTGTAAAAAAAATAAATGGTTTAAGATGTTGACTCTTTGCTTTTTGTCCTCCTGAACTGACGAAGTACTGGAAAATGGCCCCCTTGGAATTTTTCAGAATTTAAATCACATCCATAGTTGCAAACACTTAACAACTAAAAAGAATTACTCAAAAGCTATGGGAATGGCACCCTAAACAGACAGAAACACATGTATTACCATCAGTATTATGTAGGCAGTTTTGTAATCTACATAGTAAAATATCTATTTTCTAATCCATTATTAGATAGATGTCTTCCAAAAATGTTTGTGAATTCATGTTTAACTACTTGAAATTTGGTGAACTAGTCTGATTAATACTAAAAACATGTATTAAAATAAATTACTTATAAAACTATCTAAGAACCATAAATCAGGATAAAGGACTAAATACCTAGAGAAAAAGAAGTATTTTCTGATTATTGTAAGGAGGTTAAGCGACTTGAACAAAAGCTTTGCAAAACTTTTACTTACAACATGTATCATTATCACATCATAGACTAAACACTACAAAATGTATTAGCTGTCAGCCAGGGACAGCCCACCACACTCCCCTGTAGAATGGAATTCACATAAAGCCAATACTCACTTTTAAGTTATTTATTTCATATATTTTACTTACTGCTTGCAAAGCCAACATGCAGCTGAAAATGGATTCTAAAACAACCAAGCAGTAACTAATATTTGGAGAATGGGGAGAAAATTACTTCCAAGATTAAAAAAAAAAAAAAAAAAAAGATTTAAATTCTTACCTTGAATTTGTCCAGTATTCTTGACAGCAATGGTTTATTGAAGACATTGTAGTAGAGCATTCAATCAAGATGATAGCTCAGAACTGGAATTCAGTAGTCTCAATTTGCCAATACCAAGATTCATCGGAGGGAAAAAACCCCACCAATTGCAAAATCATTTCAAGATGAGATAAATGGTTAGGAGACGTCAGAAGAAAAACAGAAAAAATGCAATACATATTCCAAATCTCTAGGTATCTTAAACATCAAAAACGTCAATATTATGTTAAAATTTCCAATATATTTATTGATTTATCAACATAACCCAGTGATTTTTCAGAAACACGTATGTCTATATTCTGTTATAAAAATTAGAAAATATATAAACAAAAATACTATAATGCATGGTTAAAACAATTTTAAAATGACCTGGTTTTGTGTCTTTTTAAATTACTGATGTGAATGTTCATTGTGGTTCCCAAGCGTGAGCACATGGGCTTGGTGGTTAAGTGGAGAGGCCTCGTAACTCCATGTGAAAAAAAGCTGTTACATTTTTTGTGTGTTTCTATATTCAAACAAAAGGCTACTTGAATTCCTTTAATGATGAGTGGAAATCTCTTTCAGCCAATCTTCCTCCATAATTAAGAAGCCAACTGAACACTACTGATTGATAGATACATTTACGAAAAGGATGATTCCTTCAAGTGCTTAGCAAAATCCAAGGGTTTGTGAACAACAGTCTCACTGATGTGTTGTTGAAGCTGTTTGTTTAGCTCTTCATCTATAAATGAATCCATTTGTGAGAATGTATCCTGAAAATTACAAAATATTAGTTGCATTACTAAACAAGGCCAGTATGTGTTTTCCATGCATAGCTTAAATTAGCAGTCCTGTTTCCCTCCCATGCCCCGGGTCATCTAGACTAGACCTATGGAACTGGCAGCTCCTGTATATCTGGCCTGCCAGTAAGTTTCACTTGGCTAGCAACAAAGCCATGTGTCAGGCAGTCCTTCATAAGCTCATGGTTTTGGTGAGGATTTTTTGTTTTGTTGTAAACTGGGCTTTGGAAGAATACCTACTACAAATAGCCACAGCTTCCAGCTCTGAAGGTGCTTACACGCTGCTTCCTGTTCAACACACCTTATAAAAATAAATTGAGCATCTCTGATCAAAAGGCCAGTGAAAGCAATAATGCTAACAGTAGAGGTTGTGAGTCAGAAAGGAATGCCTTGACCCTGCCTCAAGAGACCCCTTCTGCCTGCAGCCAGATTGGGAGCCGTCCACTCTTTTCTGGTGCT
Organism: Harpia harpyja; assembly: GCF_026419915.1. NCBI lineage: Eukaryota > Metazoa > Chordata > Aves > Accipitriformes > Accipitridae > Harpia > Harpia harpyja. Next base: position 27,858,039 of record NC_068949.1, on the reverse strand, counting down.
CAGATGGGGACAGTCATGCACATGATTTATACCTCCCTGTTAAAGTCTTAACACTCACAGAGTCGAGTACTTTGTGCACTCAGGGACAAATAAGATCCTCTCTTTAGTGGTGCACAGGGAGAGGAAACTCCAATTCAGCGCTTCTGTCAGTGGGGGGGGAGGTGCTGACAGACAATGGCAGCATGGCACACAGAGAAAAATATGCAGGACAGATACGGTAAAACTTAGATACTGCCAAAATTTGATAAATGAGCCAAACAGCCAGAAAGCAGGCAAGACCCCAAGGTAATTTTCCCAGTTATGTCCATTATAACCACCTATGGACAGTCTGTTCTGTTGTCTTCCTCTTTCTTTGTTTCTGCTGCCTTAAAGAGCTTGTGCATTTCCTTATTCAAGCCCTATACAAATCTCCTATCTGCTGTTCCCAGCCTTGTTCTGTCAGGGCTGCTAATCTAACACCCTAGTAGGACAGACACATCAAGAAGTCATTGTAAAAAGACAGATTAATTAAGTACAAATACATTTTTGGAAGTTGCTTCTCTAAAATGGAAATAAAATTCTGCTCTCAAGGCTTTAACTGACATTACTGAGTTACAATTTGGAGGCACTAACAAGGTTAATAGGTTACAATGTTTTCATTAGGAAGAAAGTAAGTTAATTGCCACTTTTTAAAAGGACACACCATTCACTGGACATTTAATGGAGGTTGGCATCTGGAACACATCCAGTGCTGAGGATTTAAAAGTGTTCACCCATTTCTCCTCTATATATTAGCTCTTTGTTCCCTTTGAATTTACACTTTAAAGCTATAAAGTGACACTAATGGGCATCAGTATCCTTCTACATACTGAATGAAAGGCTCTGGAAATTCAGCTACCCACACTGGGGAAAGAGAGCTAGTTTTTTATTACTGCTTTTTGAACAAACATTAGTTCATCATTACAGAAAAGGGACAAGAAATCTGCACTGAACCACTGCAAAATGCAAAAGGTAAGTAAAATAATAGCTACCACATTCATCTTGCTACATTAACTGATGCTATGGGAGGTGAAACTATTCATACAGCTTTTCTTCCTTCTTTATAGTCAGTGCTATCTTATGCCAGTTAAAAAAAATACTTGACACAGAAAGTACAGAAACCAGAAAGCCAAACTAGGTGTGCTAATGCCTGGGCACTGCATAGTGAGCCAGCAGATACAGGTTATATTGGTATATCATGGTTAAAAAAGGACACAGAGAGATGAGATGGTACCTTTCTTCTGGGTGTTACTGACGCAACAGGGGGATTAAAAGTCATTCCTCTCATACTGTATGCCTCAAAAAGTTCTGTAGCAGGCCTATAGCAAAAACCACAGTGAAAGAAAAATGTCTTTAGATACGTTTTTCAAATAATACATCACCAAACCAAGAGCAGCTTGTCCCACAAATGCCATTCACACCCTCCACCATGCTTTAAGGAACTCCTCAGTGATGAGCATCACCTGGAAAAGATCAGAAGCTAACAGCTGGGAAACAATGCAAGTAAAATGTGTCTAAATACTCAGCTGGGGGACAGAGGAAGAAATGGGAGACAAGAAAACTCTTCTGTTGGCTTGCCAGAGCTCCAAGCAGTCGCTGCTTGCCTTGTATATATTTGAAAAAGTAAAAAAAAAAGTGGATAAACGTTATCTAGCTGATAACAATCTGCTAGAATTTCCAACAGTTCCTTACCAACGGGTTTTATGAAAGCTAAGCAGCCATGGAAGAACCAGGAAGACCATCACATGGGAGAAGAACTGGTTAAAAGACAAGAAACAGAGATCAGGAGTCTATGATCAGTTTTTGCAATGGCAGGAAGAAACTATGAGGTCTGTGCCAGGACCTACGCTTTTCAACACACTCAAAGATGAGCTGGAGAGTACCAAGTTATTTGTGGCAGTAAGAATGAGCTGCCTGTGAAGAACTGCAGATAGACTGTATGAGATGGTTGGTAAAATGGCAAATGAAATTTAGCGTGGAGAAAAACAGAGAGAAAAGCAATCTCAGCTTCACATAAAAATGATAGGCTCTGAGCTGACCACTATCACTTAAGGAAAAAATCTTGTTATGACAGGTACTTTCATGGGATTGTGACCTTAATGCTGTTTGCAGTTGAAAAGAAACAGAGAACAGAAAATAGCTACATCAGTGTATAAATCCACAATCACCCACATCTCAAATATTGCATCTGAGTCTCCAATTTCCTCATCTTGAAATACTTGAATTGGTTAAAGTTCAGGAACAGACAACAAAGATGATGAAAAGTATGGAACAGCTCCTGTCTGGGCCGGATCCCTTCAGCCAGAAGAGATGGTAGACGGACAATATGATAGAGGTCCACCAAGTCATGTGAGGCACAGAAAGAGTGTATTAGAGCAGACTGTTATTTCACCTCCCAGAGCAAGAACCAGGGACTGTTAAATGATGCATGCTGGCACCAGGTTCAAAACAAAAGAAGGTAGGTCTTAACATAATGAGCTGTGGACTCATGGAACCCTTACCAAACAATGCTGTATTTACAAGATGTGTGCTTTGGTTCAAAGGACAATGAAGAGTTTTGAAAAGAATTCCATGAAGAGGTACTAAACAGAAAATGGTATCAGGTTCAGGAAATCTACCAGGCTGAAACCAGTCGGAGGCTAGGACACTGCTCAGAGCATGTGTCTTATATGCTTGCCCTGTTTTTACTCTTCCTGAGGCACCTGCTTCCAGCCACTTCCAAAGACAGGATGCTGAATTAGATCCTTAGTCTGAACCAGGATGGCTGTTCTTATGTTTTAACATACTATGGACATTACGCTGCAACGTGGTTTCCGGTTTACACCGGACAGTCATGGTTCAGTGATTCTGATTCATATTCAGATCAGGGCTGCTACTGAGGAAATGCAGATATTTTGCTCCCGTGGGAAGAAAGCACACTGCACTTTGAGATTTTTTTACCCTTGTCACAGCCTGGCAACAAGCCTCAAAAGAAAAGAAAAAAAAAAAAAAAAAGAAAAAAGCAGCCAACATTCTGTACTGGCAGAAGAACAAAGAAAGTGAGTTTGAAGAACAGAATCTTTTAATTTTACGGATAATTATTTTTAGGGATTCCTTTAATAAAGTATGAGCAACAGCATCTTTTCAGGGCACTACTTCTAAAAACACAACTCTTTGATAACTGACCTTTGGCTCAAATCAAGTGAAAGAGCTCCTGAGCCTTCAGTTGGAGCTCCAACAATAAGGTGAGCTGCAAATTTCTGCACTGTTGGATGATAGTGTCTCTGAAAGAAAGGAAGAAAGAAGGCAATTGACCGAGGGATAAGGGATAATGTATTTATCATGGATTCTCACATTTATTTCCATTACAGTAAGATGGAAGGTTCTGCTTTTTTTAGACAGAGAAACTAAGCACCCCAAAATCAGTCAGTTTCTGGAGTTAAGTGAATGAGAACACCCAGTCATACATTTATTCACTAGTATGTCATGCTGTGAGCATAACTCTCCACAGTTAATCTAACTCTTACTCCCAGAAGGCAGGAGAAAGGGCAGAGGAAGCCCTCCCCAGGCCCCAAACTCTAAGCCCTGGCTGGAATGACAGAGCAAGGTGTCAGTTGCTCCCTGGAGAAGGGCTGGACTGCAAGGGAAGTTAACAGATTGAAAAAGCGTCCAAAGGAGTCTTATTAGGCAACCTACAGTAAGATCCAGTGTGGTACTATCATCATAGGGGCTGGGTAATATCCCCTTTTGAGCTCACTCCTTCCCTATACCACTGTGCTGCTCTTCGTCTTTGTATGGAATAGGCTCACATGGGCCAGATTTGATTGGTAAGCCTGAAGACCTCTGTCGTCTGTTCGTGTAAAGCATATAAACATGTAGCAGCTATTTACTGCTGACTTTTGCTTCCCAAATCACTCAGCTACTCACTAACCTGCAGTAAATGCAGCTCCCACAGAGCTGTGTTCTGAGCATTGCAATGCTCTGGTTCATCTAGTTCTGGAAGATAAACTCCACTGCCTTGAGATTCGTTGTCTAGTAAGAGGTCCATCTTTGCGAAAGTCTACAACACAAAACAAAAAAAAAAAAAAAAAAAAAGGACTGAGTAGCTTACATTACACATCCAATTATAACATGGTTAACTTAAGTTCAGGATTCATTCCATGTTATTCAGTCTCAGCAGCATTTAAGGATACTCTGTTTTCATCACTCTTGCTTAAGATGCTTCAAAATATTTTGCATAAAATCGATTTGTTCAAAAATCCAATAACCTTTAACCAGTAAGCTAAAAATTCCAACAAGTAAAACTTACTTGCATTAACACCCTGTTTGTTGCCAAGATGCCAACACTGGAGTTTGGAAGTACGTGAAGAGCAAGTGTGGAAAGTCGCTTTAGGAAAGCAAGAGCTCGTTGCTGAGAAACTTGCTTTCTCCGCTTGGCAAACATGACATCCAGGCACTGGAGCACAATCTCTGTATCACCATTGGTACCACCTCAAAAGCAGAATTTCATAAAAAGAGTAAATAACCATTTCGAGGAACATACAGCTAAATACTCTGCTATTGACTGTACACTGGAACCTGAGAAATAGCATGAAAGCTAGGAGGTTCAAACACAGCACTAATGCGATACAGACATAAGCATCCATCCTTTTTTGGTAAAAATAGTCCAGCTTTGAATAGAAAAAAATGTATCATTGTTTCTGTACTCCTTTGTAAGAAAACATTTGTTCCATCAAAAATGTCTAAACATTAGAAGCAGTTAGTGTTTTAACCCTAAGTGCATTCATTATATCATCTTTTATGAATTGTTAAATGGTGCAAAGATTTAGTCTTTTACCCATCCAGAATTGTACCATGTTTTTTCTCAATCTTTCCTCTCTAGTGAATATACATTTATGAATTTAATTAAAATTGTTAATTTCAAACTTTATAAATATCTTTTTTCATAAACTCTTCAGCTTCTGGGAATTATTAGAAAATTTAGATTAGAAAATTAGAACGTCAGAATTATAAAAATGAGAAATACAAACCAGAAGATTTTAGAAAACAGAATTTAAATTGAAATTATTTTTAAAATTATATTACAAAAAATTAGAGATTTTTCTCTATTAGAGAAAAAATAGATAATTTTTAAAATGCCACTAAAAGAAACAACTATAAGTGAAAAAACATAAACTGAGGACAGGATAAATGCTTATCCAAGATCACATACTTAGAATTCCCTAATGAAATGACATGATTAGAACCTGTTACCATGTATTGCAGTAATACTTCTAGTGTTTGTATTGCAGTAGTGCAATGTGCAACTTGAGAAAAAAGTACATTAAAACAGACAGTAATCTCATCAGAACTCAGGTATCTTAAAACAACTGTAGTTTATTAACACTATATTAAGGCTATGATACCAAACAAGCAGAATAAATATTATCTAGGTAAAAAATGAAAATAAGAATCTGCAGTTACCTGCATGTAGGCTGAACAGTGTCTTGTAAAGATGTGTGTAGAATTTCATCGGATCAATGTTAAGAACATCACCTATTAACATAATCCCAAATAAATACATTTACTCCATTAATTTATCAGAGAATATTAGACAAAAGTTTGTTTTTAAAGATCTCTTACCTTGACCGGAGAGTATATGAAAAGCACTGAGAATGCAATGAAGACTCTCACGATAGCTTAAACCCTAAGAATACAAAACTGATTAAGTACCCAAAAGAACATAATTTTAAGGTAACTGTAATAGAAATAAGCTCAACTTACCCCAGATGCAATAAGAGAATGAAGGACAATCAGCAGGTCATCAAAAAATTCCACATTTATCAGATGAGCAAACCTTGAATCAAAGAGATTTTTATTTTTAAGCTATGACATTATCTGCAAACTCAGTTCAAAGTATTTTGAACTGCCAAAATCCGCACCTTAAAAGCGGAGCAAAATCAAATGCTGAACATCTATTATCTTCACATAGATGGATGATTTAGCCCCCCAGCTGCTCATCACGGCTTCCCTATAGCTCTAGAGACATGCTCATATTCTTCAGGAAGTAATCAGACAAAATAATGGAATCACATCACTCCCTGCTGGGTTTGCATCACATCTGTTCTATCATGGGAAATTTCACATCACATTGAAATATGTTTAGAAGTAGGTGAAAACTTCAGCTGAGATATAAAAGAATTTCAACCAATTTGTCAGGGACCGTCTTCTCTCACTGCTTATAAATCCCTTTCAAAGTCAAAAATCCCTTCAGTGCTTTATGTCTTTTCTAACACACACAAAAGAAGGTGGACCAGTTCTTACTTTGCAAGACCTTCTAGCACAGCTGGCAAAAGTGGAGACTTCTGAGCTTTCTTCAAGATTCTAAAGTAAGTTACAAACACAATATTCAAGGTCTCTGTGTGCTGAAGAAAAGAAAAGAAAATACTTAAGCATGGAAAACAGACATTTCTACTTCACTTAAACTCAACTGAAAATGCTCCTCTGTCCAAGCCTGCATTCAGGCCTTCCAAACCAGTCCTGGCACTGCCATCTCTGCTCTTTTTATGCTGAAAAGCTCAAGTCCTGCTCTCCTGCCCCTACTCTGTCCCCTCACACTCTCCTAGCTAAACAGCCTCTCTTACCCCTCAGTCCATGCTAGCCACACTCTTCCTTTGCCTAAAGGCCACTCTGAGAGGCTGGTAACAGTCATTACATAGTGTCATATGGAACAGAGCACCTGGAGGACATATGTCAATGGATTCGAATACCTTTTTGTGCCAATAACAGAAGGAAATAGGAACGGCTAAGTTGGCTTTCCTGGGTAAACTGAGGGGGCTTGGTTTACTAAAACCTAGACCTCTGGCACAGGCAAAATGTTCGTAAGCTGCCAACATTATCCAGAGGTGTGGAATGCTGACAGGTTGGAATGGAGAGGAGACACTTGGTTACAAAAGGGTTAGGAGTTGCTATTTTGCAAAAATAGGAAAATAATCTCTAAATTACTTACCAACTTCAGTTTTTTTTCTTTACTTTCTGACGCTTCTGCTTCCAACAGCTCTCGTTCCAGTTTCTCTTCTGCTTTCTTCCACTGAAAACATACAGTTGATTTTAAGATAACAGATTAAATGTTTCCAACCAGCCTGGATATCCAGGTTCCAAAGATACCCAGAGAACAAATCTTCCATGCCTGGCGAGTTGCTTAAGTTACCCTGTGATGCTACAGGGTAACCAGCTTAGATATATTCCTTCCTATCAGAAACAACCAATTCCCTGTAGAATCTCATAAATGCTCAATGCAAACACTAATCACTGGTGCTGAGAGTTAATGGCAACAGGACAAGTGCAATCATTGCTAGAACAAATTGCTAGATAAATTCACTGAAGTAGAGCATGAGAAAGCACAGGTCATACCTTTCTTTGCATTCTTGAAAGATTTTTTCTTTTCTCTTTGTAAGTCATGAACTTTTTCTTTGGTGCAATGTCTTCGGAATCTTTTTGTAATTCTACTTCCTTAATTCTTAAATGAAGAAATACTTTTAACACCTATTGTAAAATAAAACAAATACAATGCAAGGTGATCCACAACAGAGGAACGGAGGGTAAGAAATCCTGAATTCCATTCCAGCTAGTGGGCTTTGCTGGTCAAAGATTCTTCTGTTTACTCCCCTCCTGTTCCTTCATACCTTTATCTCTCATCTCTGCTCCCAGTTCCTTCCCCAGCACTGTCCATTTCTATCCACTCCTCCATTTGCCTCTCTCAATTCAAGTCTCCCTGCCTAACAACCCATGTCTCTGTCAGGATCTGATCTCCTCCTCCCAGTCTCCTTCCCTTGCCCCATATCTCTCTTCCTAACCTTCTGGCTCAGCCTGCTCCTAAGCTGCCTGTGTTCTGACAGAGTAAGAAAATTCTGCTTGTCTATAGCCAACAGCTGCACTAACTTGAACTTTCAGATTTTTTTGAAACCACTGACAGAAGAAAATTGTGTAGTACAACAGAAAGACTCTTACCTCAGGTCTGACATCGTAATTTCTACCCCTCACAAGGCCAGAAATGACCTTAACTACACCAAGTGAAGCATAGCCCAACTTGTCTTGTTTAAAGAGCTTCTTAACTGCCTCAAAGCACAGTTCAGAAATCTGAAAAGTGAATTCAAACATATTCTTCTGTAAAGCCAAGTCCACCACAACAGCTAATTAGTAATACTGATGGTATTTACTAATTAGAAAGTGGACACAGCCAGTGAAACAGCAAAAAGATACGGCCACAAGATCTGGATATTGTGCAATAAAGCTCAGAAACAGATTATTTTTCATGCAAAACAAAAACTCTTTCCCTAATCAGAAAATCACTTACCATTTTTGATGCATCATTCATGAGTGGAACAATGAGAACGATAATGTTATTGTGGAAGTTAAAGTGGGGTAGGGCCACAAGCAGCTCACACAGACACTTCACTGCTATCTCTGCTAGACCTTTATATGCTTTTAATGAGATGACATTGCTTTTCTTCAACTTCCTTTGTTTCCAATCTGCACAAAATATTATTTTTAGTGACTACTGTTCAGAATGTAGGGGAGCTTCTAAATATTTACATTTTTAGTTATTGCAGGCATTCTCCTCCATTTTTTATGCAAGTACTATTTCAAAGACAGCAGGTAGCATTCAATCAGAGGAGGTAAATTATGATGCTGCAAACAATTTTGCATTTACTACAAAAAATGGGAAGTGTTGACTGTACCTTTAATTGTTTGTTCCAGATTTTCCAAGTAAAACTTATACTGGCTTACAAGGCCTTCTTCAAATTCTCTCAGTTTCTGAGTTTCTTTTTTAACCTGTAAACATAACACAAATAAAATTTTATTTGGAGAGCTAAATCCCGAAATTAGCCAATGGTGAAAAAACCCGAAGTTTTAAAACAAATATCAGATACCTAAGTAGTTTTTTCATCTAGACAGACATTCCTAGAAATGTATTAAAAACAAAATATTTCTACATATTTCTATACATGTTCTTGCGCTCAGAGGACTTTTTCCAACTAGGCCTATTTCATTTATAGAGATTGAAGTGAAATTTTCAGCTAGATGTTATTTTAAAGCCATGACTCTAAACTGCACTACCTTTATTCAAGAAACTTTCTCAAGAATTGGTTAAAAACAAACTCCAGAAAACAAGTTACTCTGCATTTGTTCAGCAAATCATTAAATACATTTCAAAGAAATCTGTGCCAGTTAGGTGACAATGTTGCATAATTTGCTTTCTTTCTAGTTCCCTTCAGTGTGACACAAAACACCATCTTATTCCAAGGTTTATAATGAAAGTCACCCAGGTTTGGTATACTACTTTAATCCCAGGTCTGGTATACTACTTTCACATACTATTTTTTCCCTGTGTTACCACCAGCATGTCACATACTTATTGAAGGAAGTACATAAGAATTAAAGGTTCAAAACGAAGACCTCTGCCCTTGAAAGTGTCACAGTTTCAGAATTTCCACAAGTACTTGTGTATTTGTCACCCTTCACTCAAAACTATGAATTCATATTAAACAAATCAGTATTAGTATTTGGCATAACTTAAAAAAATCTGAACTACTCACAATACTCTACAAAGAAATTTGATATTTCACCTTGGTAGCTTTTTCTGCTTCAGTCAGAGGCCGAATTTTGTAAGAAGGCACAATATCTTTGAAAACCTCCATCAAAGAAACCATGACCAGCTTCCGAACAATCACGGCCACATTAGGATCCTGTTCCATCAGCATGGCACGCAGCTCCTTCAACTTTTTAATCTGATTAAGAAAAGAGGCACACAAAGTCAGCTAACAATCAGCCACAAACCAATCTACAAGCACAACGTACATTTCAGCAAAAGTTTGCCATAAGAAACATGCCTCGTTTTTAAATACTAGAAAGAGAAAGCCATTACCTCAGCAGTTACTCAGACACTACTTAGTACTGCATAAAGGGCCAAGAAATGCTAGGTATCCCAACAAAATTTTTATCTTGGGAATGTTCAAACTATCCTGCTATTACAAACTTGCACAGAATTACAGAAAATTACTAGCATATCCTGAAACATTGAGAACTGTCAGATACAACCACGAAATAAGAGCTTAAATAAGGGTCATGCTTAAGGAACAAGGTAGTTTGGATAGGAAATACCACAGACAGTATTATTCCTAAAAACCACAAATATTCAGAGGGACAAATTACTCCCAAACAGAGCAAACAGTCACCTGGATCTTCAACTGATTCAAATCCTTTGTACCAACCTATGGCAGCAGTTTCACTGTTTGCCACCCCCTGACAAATGATACAACACTGACCTTTTTCCTTGTTCTACCCAGGTATTTTTCTGCTTTTGCTATTGTTTGGTCACTTCAGATCTTTATTTATTGACTTACTGCACAACACAGGCACACGTACATGCATGTTAACTAAATGCTACCTACATTGTTGTCTGGCTCAGAGAGAATGGCAGATGCTAAGGCAGCTATGTGCATCTTCCTTTCCTGCAGCTTTTGTCTCCTTTGAGCAGCCATTTCCTCAGGAGTGAGAACAGGCAGGGGTTCTTCATTAAAGTCTAGCACAAGGTGCGAGAGTTAGAAAAGAGGGTCACTAGGGAAGCCGCTTTACAAATACCACATTGCGAACTACAGTTCTAGATACTGCATTTCAGATGGGTACCACGATAACCCCACATAAGAGTAACACATGCAGTTCCACAGTAAAAGAAGCTTTAAGAATGGCCTTGCTAGGGCTTATATTAACCCACAGATTAATTTTGCTCCACTCCAAAATCTTATGCTTTCAAGAAGAAATGCACCAAATGTTTCTGAATCTGCAAATGGTATTCCCCAAGTACAGTGGGAACAGATAAACTCAACATACGACCCCAACTGTGCCAAGAAACTGCAGTGCTCTGCAATTTGCAGCAAATTATTCACGATTCACTTTTTCTTTTAAAATACAATTGTTTTATTTGTGTTTTCTGAGTATTATTTTGCTACAAGTATGTCTTTCCTCAACTTCAGACTATATTTAGAGAATAATGACCCAGAAATGGCAGAGTTACAACTGCAATTGTTATCTGAATATGACTCTTAACTGGATAGCAAACTGCAAATTGAAATCTGAATTTCCTGGTATTCTGATGTTTTAAGTAAAAAATTTCAAAGACAGACGCTTAAAAGCCTACACAAGTCTGTGCCCTGAACTGTATTTCAAAATGATCTCAGAGTAATCAAACTAGAACCACAGCATACACTCTTTAATTAAGACCAAGATTTCCCTTCTTACTAGCAAAGATGACACAATTGATATAAGGAACTTCATGCAAACATCAGTTCCAGGTGAAAATCAAAATAATTTTTAAGGAACGGATTATGAAGCCAGCTGTTCCTCAGGTCCTGGGATCCTAACAGGTAAGAAAGCAAGCTCCAAATCACTGTTACGCTTTGGGGGCAACACGGTAATAAACATATTCAAAAACACCCTAAACAAAATACACTTAAATTACAAACTTCCTTAGGGAATAACAAAGTACTCTTCAGGTATGTCAGTGATTTGAAAAAAAAAAAAAACAAAAAAAACCACAACCAAAACACCACAAACCAAAAAAACAACAAAAAGCAAACATGATGTTCTATTACCCTCTTCTTCCTCCATTTCTTCTGTATCCTCTTCTTCATCCTGTGCAACATTGAGAACTGCAAAAATAGAGTGTCTAGTGTCAAGTATGTAATAAACACTGTGGAATTTTAAAAGAATAAATTATACACATCTTGGCTACTATACCAATTTCAGAATCTGAGTCTTACCTGGTTTTTCCATAGTTTGGGGAATAATGCCACCCTTGTCTTTGATGGGGAGCAGATGGATGACTTCTTTTTCTGGCTCAGTCTGCATGCGTCTTGGCACCTTCTCATATTTGTCAATCACACTTTCATGTTTTCGTTTTTTGACGTGAACAGGTTCACTAAAAAATACAAGGCAAACTAAATGAATTAGCCATCTAATTAGACAAGAACCATGTATGACAGTATACTAGCTGGATTAAAAGTCTGCACTTAGAAAAATAAATAATGGCTGATCTTATTAAGTGGAATGTTTGAGCGTGTTCACCACTGACAGCACCAGTCACCACTCAGTCGAACAATGTTAATGTGTATCCGTATAGAATCTTTGAATTCAGGACAATACAGTGCTTCCCATCTCCTTTTTATAGGAAACTAAATGTGAACGGAGCAAAGACAAAATGAGATTTAGTTGATCTGGCAGGGCAGCCAACTTCATGAATTTTGAAATGTTGGCATATGAGTGTAAACACACACATGCATGCAAAATCCTTGCATTGATTTTGAATTTGCAAAAAAAAAAAATTAATTAAACAGTGTAACTGCTTATAGTATAGGTACATGAACAGTGTTATCTGTTTTATCTCATTAAAAAACTAAAAGCCAGGGATGAAGAATCACATTATTGAAGCCACATGGTCTGTCTTGTAACAGGAACACTGCTTTTGTTCTTGTAAGGGGCAGAGTTTCAACTATGGACATCTGAAGGGCCCTGAAAGCTCTGGGCTCAGAGACTGCTAGGCTTCAGAAAGTAAAAATCACTTGCATGAGAAGTAGTTTTACATCCCAGAGTCTACCCAGATTCCCTGCATACATGACACAGTCACCCTACGCATGCATTGTAAGGACAGTGCACCAGCCTCAGCCTTGCTGTCCCTGTGCAGACCAAACCTTTCCTGTGTACCCAAATCCTACTCAATGAGCACAGGAATTCTATACGTCTGTGATTGATCTGTTGAGCATGAAGAAAATACAGCTGCTGTGAAAACAAGGGAAATTCTGCATCATACCACACATCTGGAAACCCTAGTACTAGCTGATAGGTTTTAAGATGGCACTGCTCCCATTCATGTAGCAGTAAGGGACTTGGGGACCCTTCAAAGTAAGGCAACAGTGAACAAATCAGCTGAAGCTTGTAAAGGCAAACATCCTTTGGAAACATGATTTCAGCTCTAAAATATTAAAAATTTTGGAAAAGAGTAAGGAAAATACAAAGATGCAAAATAGAAACTATTAAGATATCAGCACAGCCTGTGTCTCACCTAGGCCAGAGTGCTGTTTTACCTGCCTCCCTCCCCACTGTGCTCCCCCACTGCATGAGCAGGTGCCCTGGCAGGGCTGAGGCTCACTGAAAACTTAGCCTTGAGCAGTCCTGCCATGAAGGACTCCACCAGCAAGCAAGCAGGACTGGGACCCTCTCACTGGACAAACAGTCCAGTGCCTTCCTTAAGATATCTCACAGCCTCGCTCTCCCCTACCGTGCCTTGATGCCTTGACCTCCCAATCGACACTTAACCAGGATGTGATAATGAGTGGGTCAGTGCACATTTTTATTTAACCCTAGTCCATATTAACTTTTACCACTACTACTATCACTTTTTTACTCTGCTCACTGGGAAAGCCTGTGTCACATCCCACTCTCCATGGATAACAGAAATAATGCAGTGTGGTGTACCACCCTTTCACAGGCTATATTCCTAACCTGCACGTAAGTATATAAGAACATAAGTATTAGTGTCTGTGCTAATATGAACACATAATTTATAAGTGAGGTAATATTTAGCAAGATCTTATGAATGATTACAGTTGATCAAACAGATTAAAAAGACAAATTTTCCAGTTTAAGGGAACACTATGAAAGGAGCTAAAAGCTAGTAACAGTAAAACAGGTAAAAGAGCAACTACTTCCATTGTGTTTTTCCACCATTCTAAAAATGCCTTGTCATAATGAATGGAAGACACATAGAACTGCATCTTGCAAAATGTCACTAAATAAAAACGCACAATAAATTTTGAGTTTTGCAAGACTTGAAACTTATGTGACACCCAGTTAGTTTGGGGGGAGGGGAAGGTTTAAAGGAAAATTCTTTTAATTCAAGAACTTGCAATGTGGCTACAAGAGACCATACAGTAGAGTACAACACAACTGCAACTTTGGAAATAAAAAGCCATTTACTACTTTCCTTAGAAACTAGACTAAATTATTAATTAGTAATTAACAATTCGTACTGGAACTAGCAAAAAAAAAAAAGCGCTAGAAGAAATGCTCTCTATTTTTGAAAACAATAAAAAATGCTTTTTGCTCATTTCAACATTTAGTCTGAAACAACCGCTTCCAGAACTAAAGAAAACCGAAGTTTACAGGGAAAATTAAAACCACTCTACAGCAGCTAGGCATACAGAGTTTTTTCACATTCACCAAAAAAGGCAAGTTAAGATTTTCAAACAATCATGTAACCAGACTACTCTGCAGAAGCATTATTTGTAAAGACTTACAATTCTACAACTAGAAGCATTATCCTTCTGTGTATTTCATTGCGAACTCTACCTAACACCTTGCTCCAGAAAACTGGTAACAAATTTTTTGTATGAATGTTTTGGTGTCACGTGTTTACAGACGTGGCTTCCAGAACCCTTGGGTTTTTTTAATAGCAATTAGCAATGCAACGTGGAAAGTACAGTGGCCCAAAGTCCAGGGAACGTCCCGAGTACTCTACATAGAATAAAAGACTCCGCACACAGATTAAAGCATTTCTTTCAGTTTGAGGAATGCTACTCATTTCACAGCCAGGGACCTCATGGGAAGGAACAGTGCGCAGAAACAGTATCCTGAAGGTCAGGCAGAGCAGGTGAATGTACTGATACACATCAATACATTAATACTGAATGTACTGACAGACTAAGGAAACGCTAAACCAGAATGGCAACGAAACACCAGACTGAAAGCAAGGTCCTGATATTTGTATTACATTACATATTAATTACATAGTAACCACACAAAGTTGAACTAGTACAAAAAGTAGACATCACAACACCACTCACTTAGAAGAAAGATCTCTGGTTAAAAAGGATGCTTTTTGAGCCAAATCCTCCATTAATTTTAAGTCATCTTCATCCATCATGTCCAGTGGAAGAGCATCTTCTTCCTCATCTTCTTCCTGTTTTCCAACTGTTTTAGAAGATGATGTGTACAGATTAAGATTCTGTATGTATATTCAAACTTGGAAACCTAACCCTGCTTACACTTGTGAAACCATTTTACACTTTACTTCAACCTGGAGCTCATCAACCTTCATGCACGTGTTTTGTGTTATCCCTGAAAACCGCCCCATTATTGTAACATCCAATAACGATCAGAGCAAACACACTTCTGCCATCCCTGTCACGGTTTAACCCCAGCCAGCAACTAAACACCACGCAGCCGCTCACTCACTCCCCCCCCACCCAGTGGGATGGGGGAGAAAATCGGGAAAAGAAGCAAAACCCGTGGGTTGAGATAAGAACGGTTTAATAGAACAGAAAAGAAGAAACTAATAATGATAATGATAACACTAATAAAATTACAACAGTAATAATGAAAGGATTGGAATGTACAAATGATGCACAGTGCAACTGCTCACCACCCACCGACCGACACCCAGCTAGTCCCCTGAGCAGCGATTCCCCGCCCCCACTTCCCCCAGTTCCTATACTAGATGGGACGTCACATGGTATGGAATACCCCGTTGGCCAGTTTGGGTCAGGTGCCCTGGCTCTGTGCTGTGCCAACTTCTTGTGCCCCTCCAGCTTTCTCGCTGGCTGGGCTTGAGAAGCTGAAAAATCCTTGACTTTAGACTAAACACTACTGAGCAACAACTGAAAACATCAGTGTTATCAACATTCTTCGCATACTGAACTCAAAACATAGCACTGTACCAGCTACTAGGAAGACAGTTAACTCTACCCCAGCTGAAACCAGGACAATCCCCAACCCTCAGATCTTGTTGCCAGCATGGCTACGTTTTATATTTTTCTTAACTCTCCCTTTCCTTTAAACAAGAGCAGCAATTATTTGCACACAGAAAATGAAATGTTGTTTTCTTGATATATAATTTTACAACATGAAGCAGCAAGATATTTAGTAACCCTCATACCTTTTTGCTTACAAAAATGACTCTGAGCAAACACTTACCAACTTGTTTTCTCTTGCATTCTTCCAATGGAAAAGGTTTTCTAGAGATAGCATCTCTGACAGCCTCCCTTAACTTCTTTTGCTCTTTTCGATACTTCTTAGCAGCACTCTGCTGCTTGTACTGTTTATTCTTTAATTTGTTGTCAAGTTTTATTTTACTAGTTCTCAGTAACTTGCGAAAGCTTGGAACTCGTTTTGTGTTTTTTCTCTAGGAAACAAACAGAAAACTACAAGTAACTGACATGTTCATAGCCTTTGTGAAATTTATTTCACTGCTTCAGATCTCATTAAGTCGATATTTCTAACAGGGCTGAAAAATGTGTTTCTTCCAAACAGTATCATCAGTTAGCTCCAAATTTACCCAACTGTGTTACCTTTTGAGAAGAGAGACCCGCAAAGAATGTTTTACAGAAACATTCTTTGACAACTATTTATTAAACCCGCTGTCTATCACTTTTAGACACACAAACACTCAAAGTATGGTAAACAGATTGTTAGGGCACAGTTCTTTGCCCTGTGCGCTCCCAAGCACTCTGTCTCCTCTCTTCAGGATGCTGTTCTTCCCCAACACACAACAAGGTACAAGGTACCTTAGAGAACCTTAAGCTACTGGTATGAGGCCACAGCCTCAGGCAAATGTCCTCCAGCTGAGGACTCTCCATGAGCAGTAGCTGCATGGACGAGACAAGGCTGCCCACTGCAAGGCTCAGAACAGCACGATGCAGAAGCTGTGTACGTGCCAAAACTGCAAAACGCTCCCAAGAGCATTCAGGATGGAACGGACGCAGCACACCTTACCTACTGAGGGGCGTGGGAAGGCAAGGGCTGTGGAGAGAAAACGGGCCATTGTATTTGAGCCTTGGTAGGGGGGAGATGCGTCCCTTTAGTAAGGGGACGAGTGGCTGGACCACCGTGGGGCTCCTTGAATGCGGAATTTTTGTCAGTTCACCTTTAGCTTCCTGTTTTAGTTTTGACTACTGGGAAGGTGCTGAAGAGACAGAAGCAACGCTGACGCTTGCTTCTGCACCACAGGCACAACGCTGAGCTAGAACAGCTACAGACAGCACTGCCCCTGCCCGCAAGTCAGCTCGGACTCTGCTTTTCCTCTCCCGATGCCACCTCACCGCCCGAGTGCCTGCGAGCAGGACACGATGCAGACCACCCCGCTCTCTGCTACAGCTCCCACGCCTCGCTCCTCAGTATAACGAACAGCAGCGACTCATTTCTTCTTCTTCCATGCCTCAGCCTTGGCAAAATCACCTTTGCGAGGGGGGAGAGGCGAACCTGCCTTCTGCCGGGAACCCGCCGGTGAGGGGAAGAGCTGCTGCCCGCCCTAGCCACGCCGCATTTTACCACCCGCCCCCCGACGCTAGGACTTTTGTCGTTTCCTACAGCCCCACGGCCGCGGCAGCGCCGGCCCGAGGGCAGGCGGAGCCAGCACGGGCCGGCAGCCCCCTCCCGCGGAGCCCGCGGCGGAGGCCCGAGGGCCGCCCCCCCGCACCGGCCCGCCGTGCCCGCCGCCCCCCACCGCAGCGTCCTACCGGCTTCATGGCGGCGGCCCCCAGCGCGGGCCGTGCCGGAGACGTGCAGCGGAAGCGGCGGCTGGGGGCGGAGCCGAGCCCTCCCCCGCCCCGCGCCGCCGCCGCCACAGCGGCCCCTGGCGGCGGAGGCCGAGCCGGCTCCGGCGGGCGGGGCGGCAGCCGTTGCTGAGGGGGGACGGGAAGGGCGCCGGCGCCGCGCCGGCGGGGAGCTGCTCCCACTTCAAAAATAAATAAATCTTTCATTTAGAGGCTCCACCCTCTGCCCCGCACCTAAACACTCCCTGGGGGAGCACAGTTGTCCGCCTCCGAGCTCAACCCCCGAGCCTCAAGAAGAGCCAATCTAACCGCGAAGCTTACTAACCTGCCCTTCACCTCAGCTCCTCAGGGAAGCAAGAAATCGAGGTACCGAAGTCGTGGTTACTTAGCTGGTTACTGCACTCAGTTTTCATCAGTACACCACTACCCTCGAGGCACTCTCCTGCCCTACTTAGCAGCAAGTTACGGAGGAATCGAAAAGAATCACAGCACACATCTGCTATAAGTTTTATTTACACTGGAATTGTTACTAGTGGTCTTAAAGGAAGGTTTGATCCTTCTATTTACAGTTATATACAGATTTATAGTTGAAAAGTAAGAAAACTGTACAAGATAACACAAAAATATAAGACAAATTGGATCCAATTAAAGTAGTGAATACATAAGTTAAGAAAAATCTGACATTTACATTTCAAATTGTAATGTTATGAGGAGCGTATATGTAGTTTTTAAACCAGATAGCAATGTAAGTTACACCACACTAAATCTTTACCCCAATTATGTAGCTTTTAAACACCAGACAACTGGAAGATTCCTGCATTTAAAAACACATAATGGTAATTTTGACTTGATTTCCACAGAGGGACCAGTTACAAAAACCCACATGTAAGGAATTTATTTACATTAAATATTAGCAAAAATGGACCAAGAGAATGCAAGTGTTCCTCACCTGCAGTGCTATCCATTTTAAATTTCCATCCTCTACAATCACAAGTTGTTGTACAACATCTTTGAGAACAGGAAATGTTTGAAAATATCTGCTGTGACACATAAAATATGACCTTATGTCTCACAGTTAAAAGATGTTAAAGAATTAAGTATCACTAAACCAGACGCTTTTTGGATTTCAGTATTGCACACTAATAAAAGATAGTTTCAAAACCAAATCTGTGTCTGCATTATTCCTAAGTGTTAAAAGTGGCTGCTCCTTTGACAACACAAAGTCTGCAGATAACTGTCAGTTTCTAGTGTTCACCGTTGCATACAAGTATTTGTCAGCTGGAAATGGCTCGACAAAATAAAACTTGTGGTGGCAAAACCCTTTCACAGAATATCCACTCCATTTTTAATAAGCTGCACAACCAATACACCAAAACAAATGCTTAACACCGCTCGCTTTGAAAGCTGTACACTCTGAAAATAATAGCCCTGATCTTACCACTGTTTTAAAATTCAGATGATTTTTGCTCTAACAGGTTTGGGCACAATACTTCCACAGTTCCTGAGTTAATTACATTTGCCCAGACTGAAGAATGAAGCTGCAACTTAAAAAAAAAGAAAAACAACAAAAAACACGAGTAAATAAGACAATACCCCTTCTCAAATTTTAACCATCTTGCACATAAACATACCAAACAACCTTATTTGGTCCTCAATACTTTCAAATGGTTAATTTTGGAGGTAATATTTGTACCAAAACATTTGGTTTGGATAGCAGTTTTGGGGCCTTAAGATTTAGCATTTCCCTCACCCCCCCCCAAAAAGTGCCTTTGTGGTATTTGTAAAAAAAGTTATGCCTCAAAATTTTTTTTAAAGTACCAACAGAAGTTATTACAAATGCTTATTGCATTGAGCTGATTCTTTTAAAGTATTAAATATTAACTCCCCCACTTCTCAGTTTCATAGGTTTTAGTATTCTGTGTGAAAACAAATCTTCCCACAACAAAAGCTAATACTGGCAAACGGGTGAAGATTTCATCAGTTCATTACTCCACTGAGAGCTGTGTCATCTTCCCATCTCATTTTCACATATTCTATAGAGCTTTTCCACATAGAAGTGATGTGAAAACTCCTTTGTCATCAAGTGGTTTTCCACATTTTCAACTGACCTCAACATTACAACGATTAGCTTTTCAGTGCTGGGCTATGGTTCTTGTCCCCTTCTTTGTTGTCCTTCATCAGTGAGGCAAACACCTGGAAGAGAAAATTATTTAATGAATATTAACAAAAGCCAGTCTTTTAAAAAAGATCAATATTAACCACCACAATATTAGCATGGAGATTAATTTCTAGAATGAGACCCTAGAAAGGAAGTGCCCATTGCTCAGAAATCAGACATGCAGCATAAAGTAGTCATCAAGTGCCCCATATACTCAAGTGCTGACATGTCTGTTTTGACATGTATATCCAAGAAACTCACCTGTGCCCATTTTTTGTTACTATTCTGCATCTGAATAGCTGCAATACAACTAAAAAGCTTTTCTGATGTAATGTCTTCTGGAAGTTTTGTTAGAAACTGTGCTATATGAATAAAGTCCATCTGCAGGAGAATATCTTCATATAACCGAAGGATTCCTAATCCTGTCCTAAACAAAAATTCTTCTCCATCTCTACAGAAAACATCCCAGACACGACAGGCCAGATCAAGTGGTAATGACTTGCTGTAGAGTGTAAAAATCCTACAATTGAGAAAAAAAGTCACAGTTATAACTTTAATCTATTTCAGAAAGAGGAAAATACAACCTCCTTTAAATCTCAGTTACATTAGCTGAGAGCAAGCAGGTGACAAGTTATTTCGTATGTTCTTATTTTTTCCATATTTCAAAGATCCCCAAGTCTCCAGTTTTTTATGTCAGAACTCCTACACTGAAAAGCATCTCTTTTTATGCTACAGGAAATCCTCTGTTTGAAAGCCACCTCCTTTAGGAAGCTCTGGCTAGAGAAGTTACAAACATCTTTACACTCAAACAGGGTATAATATACTACTAAGAATTTTAGCAACAAAGATCATAATTGTGTAACTTAACCCTTCCCATTATTTAATCCATACAGTTTAACAGCTCTGTTCATTGTTTGTTTTCTAAACTGAATCTAAAGCCACAAATAATCTCAATAGAAGGCTACATCCCACTAACTTACTAATGAGAATTCAATAACTACATTTTTGTGATACATTTTGAATTTCTAGTCACGTTAAAAATCGCCAAAATCTGAAGACAGTCAGTCTTTTATTCTTACTGGGAAGAGTCCAATTGCATGTCTTTTTGCAAAGTTTATTTTTAAAAAACATTCATTATACACAGGCAGAGAGTTCAGTCTGCTGTTATGTACCATATTGTAGAACGTCTTCCATAAATTTGTAGTGGTTCCTTTGATACAAAGCACAGTGTTCTCTGTTTCCCCATTATTCCTATGGGGAAGTGGTTCAGGAACCTCAGAACACTCCTTACCACACACTACCATAACCTCTTCTACTCTCTCTTTATAAAAGGAGCTCGCTCTATCTCAAGGCCATCTTTGGAACATGTGCAGGAATAACAATCTTCATTTCTCACAGGTAACTGGAAGCAGAATATTCTAGTACTTTGTACAGCAGCACTATTTCTGCAACATACGTATATACCTCTCGATCTGCCTAAACTCTCAGGACTGCAGCACACTCTTGACTCAATGCTGCTACCGTATAACCTGCTCCTGCTGAGACTTACTGATAAGCTATGTGTAACTGATAAGCTGCATGTTATAGCCAAAGTTCAGATGACATGACGTTTTTATATTACTTAATTCTACCCAATTCAATTTACTCTATTAGAAAGTTCTAACCCATATAATAATCCTGTATAAAGCACATCCTTATCCACACACACACTTATAAATAAACATTCCGTATTTGGCAGCACTACACACACCTCAAGGATGCTTGCATTACTGCCTTCCATTACAGGCACATAATGTAGTTTGGTACTCTCTGCTTTAGAACATTCATTACTTCAAAATGTTCACTGTATTTCCAAGTTTATCCCTTCCCAAACCAGGTCCTAAATTTCACCCTCCTTCTGCTTTAAAATCTATATTCCTATAGTCATACTTTCTTCAGTAGCTGATTATGCTCATTTCATCAAGCCACTTACAATCAGTCATAAGACAACTATGGTGTAGTAGCCTCCTCTCCCCTACTTATGTTACACACAGCTGA
The DNA here is from genome assembly GCF_026419915.1 of Harpia harpyja. Classification (NCBI taxonomy): domain Eukaryota; kingdom Metazoa; phylum Chordata; class Aves; order Accipitriformes; family Accipitridae; genus Harpia; species Harpia harpyja. The sequence goes on along the minus strand of NC_068949.1, from coordinate 27,836,262 downwards.
CTCTTACCTGCAGCAACTAGAAAGTGAGACACACAGGACTCCTATCTGAATAGATGTCACTCCTAATCCCAGTTCATAAAGTTTGAATCCTGCCAGAGGAACTGCGGTTGCACAAAACAGTTCACCACAATTTCACAATGCCTAGAAAGCCGAGGTACACAAACACCTACTGAATGCTTTTTTTATGCTGTATTTCTATGGCTGAAAAACCTACAGCAAAATGAAAAGCATTCCAACAGTTCTGAGGTTAGGTTTGCTATGTTCTCTGAACTCACCAGTCTATCAAATATATGTCTGGAGTAAGACTGTATGATTTGAAATGAAGAAACAATTTGGGAAGATTTTCTTCAAAGAATACTTCAAAGGCTGCAAAGTATTTCAGCATCTGTAGAGATAGTAAAGCACCTCATAAGCAGTCACCAAAAGAAAGTGTAGTTGTAAAATAACACAAACCCCACCAAGAATTGAGGATGTCAACATAGCATGATGTGACGACTTAGGATAAGTACAACGACGATGTGTTTCTAGAGGAAAAAATCAAAACTGTAGAACCTGTTCTATGGATTAGTATCTGATATTCTCAATTTTGTAACCACAGGTTAGAGTTCTCCATTATTCAACAGGACAAAAGGAAGTCATCAATAAATCAAACGCTTCAAGTCAAAAGAATGTTATGGTTCAAAACCAGAAAACTCTGTGCGTACCATGCTGTGATCCACACGGAAAAAGGCCAGCTGGCATGGCTTGTTTAGAAGGTTAGCAAAGGCAATGAAAGCATCTGCCTCTTCCAGATTGAGAATGAGCACAGCAGCAATGAAGGACATCCCTTGTACCTTCAAGTGGGAAAAGCATCGGGCAAATATAGGTGAGTAGGTTCAGTACATCTTATCTTTGGAAATGCAAATATTTACAGTCTGCAACATATCAAATACCATTGCATAACATTTCCAGATGAACAGACACAACACTGACAAATAATTTTTATGCATGCAGTCAATTTGATTTCAGCAAGAAATAGAGAGTTTCTTCAGATGCCGGTTTTAGGTGCTTGATGGAAGTTCTGGGAGGTCTCATGATCACAAGTCCTCAGGACTTGGAATGCAAGAAAGTTAAAACCACACAGGCTGGACGCAGAGCTCAAAAGAGACAAAACTTGGCCTTAAGCTCATTGTTAAGCTATGGAAAAAGCAGACATGAAGAAAAACCTCACATATGGGACAGTTTAGACCCAGACAGATATGTTGGAATTGAGACAAAATTCTGTTTCAGAACAGTCAATACATATCTTACCACTTGCCAAACAGTATTTGTTCACATACGTAAAATTACTTTTAAGTGGTTAGCTACAATGCAAGTTTACATTTTTCCATGATTACTCTCTCAAAAACACTTTAGCCTGCAATAAAAGTGAAGAGCATTATTCTTGTAGTTGTTAACTGATGATCTGAATACTCATTATACTAAAAATAATTTTACCAATTTCAACTGCAATGCCTGTTCCTCATTTTAAAAAAAGTGCACTCAGTATTTTAACCAACTAGGGAAAAGAGTATGGATATGCATCAGAAACAGTCCAGCAGCTTTCCATTTCTGTGGGATAGATGGGTGTGCAAATAAGACTACATTAAATTTACTGCCATATTAAAAAAAAAAAAAAATCTGTGATCAGAAATATCCAGGCTAGCTGTGTTGCTAAATGAAAAAAACAGAAAACCTATCCATGAAAAATTACTTATTTGCCTTTTAAAACTCCACCCTGGGAACAAGCAGTCTCAGAACATGCAGAGTTTGTAATCTCACTTAAAGAGTATGGGAGGGTCTCCAAAAATGAGGTCACAGATGACAGAATTCAGGGCTAAGAACATTTGAACATGAAAAACCCAACTAGATATCGATGCAATCCCAAGCATATCTGATTTAAAGAGGAAAACGCACCCTGTGCTAAATAATGCTTTGGTGTATGGATCAGACTCAAAACTCAAGTTCTTTTTAGCCCAGAAGCAATTAGAGCTTGTGAAAGGTGTTCCTAGCTACGCCCAGGAACAAAGAAAGAAAAAGAAGGAAAAAAAAAAAAAAAAAGCATCTGTGTGTTATTCAACTGTTTCTGTAAGCCAACACCATTCAGAGAGATGTTAGGGTTAGTTGGTTTGTTTGTGTCTTTTTGGCAGTTTTTTATGGTTTTTGTTTTGCTTTAAACACAGTAATGTTTGCTGCAAACAATCTTATCTTCACTGAACTCAGAAGGAGCGATTAATCTTTGACAACAAGAACCAATGAGTTTCTGGATTTTAGGATGTGCGGTAGTGAAGCTGAGAGTATCACTATGGAAATGGCAGCAGTGGGAGCAACACTAGGACAGAACAGGCTAAGTCCTCACTGGAAGTCTGGTAGCTTTTTTTTTTTTTTTTTGGTAGATACTCTGGGACTGTCAGAACTATAATGCCTTGTGAACACACCTGTTTAAAAATTTCCTTGCAAGCCAGATAGTATACTCATCCTTGACATTCAGTATGTTTTCAGCTATTTAATTATCTCTAAGAATTACCATCATTGTAACTGCTATGAAATGAATAAGTGCCAAAGTCGAATTACTTTTTTTTTTTTTAAGTGCTAGTAGCATAAAGTTTAGATACCCTACTTATTAAATACTCTTTAATACATGACATCTTAAGCTTATTTGCCATGTTATAAACATTTTACAGCAAATACTTACATATCCCACATCCGGTCTGTAACATGTGTAAGCTCCTAAAACACTATGCAGGAGATCATGATAAGGACCACCCTAATACAAGGTGAGAGAGGAGGGGAAAAAGAAAACAAAAGTTGTTTTCAAATCACTTTATAAATACAGGAAGGTAACAAGCCAGTATTTTAAGATGCAAGCACACCAGTGAATTATTGCTTTATTCACATTTAGAATAATACCAGTTCTTACTCTAAGCATTACCATGTATGCTTTTAAGATGTTAAAGGAAAAGTAAACAGACCAATAATCCTATGAAATAATTAAGTGGAAATCAGTACATAATGGAAAATGAGGATATCTGGTACACATCCAGGGTTGGTTTTTCCTTTTCAGAGACAGTGAATGGTTTAATTCTTAGTAACACAAGTTACTGTATTACAATAGTGCATGCTATTTTATATACATGTGTGTGCATACATTATATCTATATAAAAATCATAAAGCCTGAAAATGTGTACTAAAACACATCAAGATTTCTGTAGAAGCAGTGAGAATAATCTCATTTTTGTATGTAATTTCATAAACATTAATAGGAACCACATGCAATTATAGTCCATCATTAAGCATCCCTACTTCATTCTCACAAAAAAGAAAAAAAAAAAAAGAGATGACCATTTGCTGTTCTATGTAGAAAAGAACTAGTTTTACTCTTGTTATTTTATACAAACAACTCCTAGAAACCATTCCGTATTTAGCCAGCTAAGTTTCTTTTCTTGTTTAACCATTCAAAAGTTTAAAATTGTCATAACTAAAGTTACAGAAATCTCACCTTCTGGAAAATATACAGAGATGGAAATGTGCGTGATATATCCAACTTAATTAGCTCCAGACTGGCCTCACGATCAGCAACAGGTGCACCTGCATCTGCAAGCAAAACCAACACTTATTAAAACTGATAAATTCTACAGACTTCAGAATAAAACTGCCATAGGCACATAGAGACTTTTAGGATATAAGGAAAAAAAGTTACGTAGTTCTAATTCTTGGAGTGCACTTCTCCAGTGCTATACTTCAAGAGCTAAAACTGTCCACAGGCACCTGGTTGTCATGGTTTAACCCCAGCCAGCAACTAAGCACCACACAGCCGCTCATTCACTTGCCCCCACCCAGTGGGATGGGGGAGAAAATCAGGAGAAGTAGTAAAACCCATGGGTTGAGATAAGAACGGTTTAATAGAACAGAAAAGAAGAAACTAATAATGATAATGATAATACTAATAAAATGACAGCAGTAATAATAAAAGGATTGGAATATACAAATGATGCACAGTGCAACTGCTCACCACCCGCCGATCGATGCCCAGTTAATCCCCGAGCAGCGATCCCCCACCCCCACTCCCCCCAGTTCCTATACTAGATGGGACGTCACATGGTATGGAATACCCCGTTGGCCAGTTTGGGTCAGGTGCCCTGGCTCTGTCCTGTGCCAACTTCTTGTGCCCCTCCAGCTTTCTTGCTGGCTGGGCTTGAGAAGCTGAAAAATCCTTGACTTTAGACTAAGCATTGCTTAGCAACAGCTGAAAACATCAGTGTTATCAACATTCTTCGCATACTGAACTCAAAACATAGCACTGTACCAGCTACTAGGAAGACAATTAACTCTATCCCAGCTGAAACCAGGGCACTGGTATATGCCAGCTACTCCAAAAAGTGAGGGAAACTATCAGTAATTACTACCTGTCTACTCATTCTTTTTCAAGTCATACACCTTTACAACATTCAGACTTAAAACCAACAGGTTACCTTTCACTTCTGTATAATACTCTATCCAGGCCCAGACTGGCCCTGCATTCACTAGAATTTGAACTTTGCGCAGCCCAGTCCTCAGAATCCTGTTTTTTTTCTTATATTCTACTGTGACTTGAGTTACTGAATCTGTTTTGAGAGCACAGAATGAAAGCACTGCTCTTGACTTAAACGTGATCCAGTGAGATCTCACTTTTCAAATTTTTCATTCCTTATCAGCTCATTTGGTGGCTCATTTCAGCCAGCAGCATTAAAATATACTAGGTACACTAGAGGAAAAAAAAAAAGATTAATTACATCATTATCACTTCCCTGAAGTTTCCAGAATTGACCACACAGTTATGATCTGCAGAAGTTACTTTACTCCTGAGCTCTCGTTAGCTCTCATTTGACTCAGATTTTTTTTTTTTTTTTTTTTTTTTTGCATCCTTAGGACTGGCATTCTTCAAACAGCAGGAAAGAAGGCACCATTCACTCAACCTCTAGAAGAAATTAGCTGGCCCTTGAGTGATTTGTGTCCTATCCTCTATGCAGGGACATGATGCAAATACTAGCGATAGCGAGGAGAAAAATACATGTGGCACTTGGTGAAAAGGCTCTTTCAGAGGGCTTTAACCAGCCAAGAGCCCTCTGGGAAGTAGAAGATCACAGAATTTGATGAATAGAGTAAACAGAACCTGCTCTGATGAAGCCTGGAAAGCAGCATTTCCTTCCAGTCCTCCTACAACTACGATAGTTGCATTCAGGAGTGAGTGGGACTGCTGCAGGCTGTGTTAGGGGTATTTGGGAGAAAGAAGGCAATTATTATTACAGAGAAAGAACATACACAGTCTAAAATAAAAAGTTCAAGAACTGCTGCTTAATCCTTCCTTTCTCTTTCAAAAGACACAGGCATTATATGGCATCATTTGGGATAATTTCATTTCAGACAGTATCCATTTAGAGTGATTCCCAAGGAAGATGAGAATCTATGATGTAGAGCACAAGAAACTCTGGATTTATACAAGAAATTCAGTCCTGTGAACTCCAGAAGAGGAGTGGCTGGCAGTCTATTGAACAGATCTGACAGATAACATCTTTTGATGAATGTCTTGTCTTTAAGACACAAGAAGATACTTTTCATGCTTTAATCTTTATGTGCCAAAATAAAGCGTTAAAGACATTCGAACAAGAAAAACCCTCAGAACTACTCAAATATGTTAAATGAGGCTAAAATAATTGATCTTCCAGACTTTGCTACCAAAAATTAATAATAAGCACAGGGGGTTGGCTTGCTTTTCAACCAGAGATGAAAATCCTATTACTCTAAGTTTTCTCTTATTACTACATTTCCCAGAACATCTGACACAATCAAAACAGACCCTTCCCCCTTTCATTCCCATCCAGAACTACTATCTTTCCAAAATAAACAAGTTACCTAAGCTTTCCCCCATGCTCAGCCCACACCCCCACAACAGAAGAACAAACAAACCACCACCCTACAAACCAAGGGGCATTGCAAATGACTGTAAATATGCTTTTCCTTGGAAAAGACATGTACACACAGAATTTTTTACAAACAGTTTGTCTCAAGACAAGCTTCAGATGAGTCACAGAGGTAGCCTAAGGAAGACCCAAATAATTTCCACTCGAAGTAGCCAGTTAGTCAGGACTGGTTATGGCAAGTACAAACAAAAAAATTACTTGCATTACAATGCCATTTTCTTTGCCCAAAAAGAGACCAACTCAAAAAAAAATAGTTATTTCATAGCAGCTGGTACTGACAGTATCACATAAGACAGCATTCAAAAAAGTAACTGTTAACAGCACAAGGAGTTAATGTTTATAATGAGGATATACCCACTGTTAAAAACATCATTGATGCTATTTTTAACAGAAAGAATACCCACAGGAGACAGCAACATGCCAGTGATAAAACTTCATTATACATCCAAGTGTGCTAACATCCTCACTTATAGATTTGGGAGGAAAGGGCACCTGGGCAGCCAAGGAAACCCAAGTGGGACCTGAAATGTGTAATGTTACACATTCTTCACCTCTTAGTTCCACAATCAAAAAATAGAGAATAATTTTTTTCTTTCCCAAAAGTGTGGAAGGGATACCAACATAAGAACCATCTAAGCAGAGCTAAGCAATAGCATATACTGTAATTTAGTTTCCCCATTTCTTCTTTTTGTATTTCATGTAAAATTTTCATGAGAGCTTACTCCTGGTATTTCAGAAATTCAAAAGGAAAATACATTCATTTGAAAGTGAACTAGCACATGCAATATTTCAATGCATCTTTTATTGATATATTAAATACTGTTAAGCCTCTCGCTCACCGACTTGTTATAAGAAAGCAAACATTTAAGTAGGGAATGACTTGGAGCACTTTCAACAAGTATTCGTAATGCTGCAATTGCAGCTGAACTTGTGAGACTTCCTGGGTTTGTAAAAGTGAATAGGAGGCTGTCTAGCTTTCAGGAGATCTCACCTTCTATGTCATTCTCAGAACTTGTCTCACTGAAGCTTTTCCATCGTTCCTTAGCTCTCGACAAAAAGATTTCATAAAGTTCTGCAGGAAAGAAAAACAAAACCAACAACAAAAAAGGAAGAGATAAGTAAGAAAAGCACCCATCAAAAACAAAAGCACATTAAGTATTCTTGGCTTTGGTTTTGTTGCTTGGTTTCATCTTAGCCACTGGGGGCAGGGGGAGAAGCAATTAGATGGTTACCACTAACCACTGGAGTACTACTGTACACAGTTTTATAGTGTGCACTGTATTATGCTGTCTTCTGTGGTGAACATGCAAATTACAAGAGGGAAATCATGTCTTAAATAATTCAGATTTTTATTTTTGTGAATAGGTTATAACATTTCCAGTTCATCAAAATCACTAGTTATGAAATAAAGCAATCCCCCTTTCCACCCCCTTAAGAAAGCAAAGCTACAAATTCTCAATTTTAAACATAAAAATTGGTTTTTTAGGGGGAGTGCCACCTTAACTCTTATAAGACTAAAATGTTTTTGTAAGCAGGTTTTGAACCTTGTTTCCATAATTTAGCAGGCTATGTCATCTAATTGTAAAAAACAGCTGTTCCTAAGGTTGCAAAATACAGTTCTTCAAAAAATAAATATATCCTGATTTATATCTTTTTAACAAAAATTTAAATTTTTCTTTGAAAATAACCAACTTAATTTTGCATTAAAATGTGATCTGTTAAGGCATACCAGGAGTGATATTTAATTCGTTTCCCACAGCTAGACTCCAAACCTTCCCACGTACACTTGGCGGTAATCCCTGCCACCACAGCTCTCGAACTCTTCGGGTAGCACGCCTAAGACAGGAAAGCAGGGGAGGGGAAAAAAAAATAAAAAAAGGCATATTGCACATCTTGTTTTCTACAATCATTGGGCAACTTACAAGCAAAATAACATACTACTTCCCAAATGAATATTCAAGGATCTCTGCTTATGCTAAAGCTCCATTAAAAAAACCCGAACCATTAAGCTCCCAGAAAGCACATTTCATGTTGCTCTGTAATGACCTCTCACTGTATCGTGACAACAAAACTGACTTCTTGACAAAACAGAAAGGAAAATAAGGTATGTGGGTCCCCTGTTTCCAGAGGAGAAACAAGCCAGCAGCCTTGCCTCATTTACACAACAGAACTTTACTTACATGCCTTCCCAGTTAGGTAGTATTTCATTGACCCAAATCACCATAGCACTGGCAATACTCTCTTCTTGCTTGAAACGCTCTCTCATTATTTTTTTCCTTTTATGTGCTTCTTTAATTTCTGTTAGGCATAACACGTTAATATTTCTGTATTAGTGTATATAAATTATTAGGTAAATAATTCCGCTATTATTTAATTATTTAGATGTCTGAAAGAGATCAAGGGTAAATTACAGTTGCGTGTGAGCTAGCTGGTATTATTTCTGTTGCTTGTAGGTGTATTTCTCAGGATTTTTTTTAATTTATGCTAAGTTATTCAAATACACAGCAATTTAGACAAGCAAAAATCTGGCTAGAAAACTCATAGCACTCTTTCTGCAGCACACAGAATGACAAAAAGCAAGTACATCAGCGCTGCTTTTCCTGTAATGAATTTCATACCACGTTCTACCTAAACCTTACTTACTACTTAGACTAATCAGCAATAACTATAGATAAAACTATTATTCAAAAGTGCAATTCTACATCCATTTTAAAATTATTCAAATTGTACTGAAACTGCCACCTAGAAGGATTATGTATTTTCTTTTTTGGAAAGAGGACCTAAAGATCTGAGACAAAGCTACAATGCTGAACAAGAGAAGAGTATTCTGCCTTCTGTTAAAAAAGGATCATTTGTGGATCCCTCTTATTAAAAAGGCTAAAAGAAGCACAGAGCAGTGCTATCTTGACATCACTAAGCACCACTGTGAAATTGTAGGACATTTTCTATTTATGCATGCATTAGATACATCAATGGAGTAAACATGCCATCCCTGGTAAACTGATACGGCTGATCAGCTTCATTAAGTTTTTACTGAAGCTTTGTGTGTGTAGCAATAGTTGATTTAATGAATACTAGGGCACACGTACCAAAACACTACACATGCATGACCCTCCAAAGATGCAGTCAGAGAACATGGACCACAGATCACACCTTACAAGATGCACACCGCAAGAGGAGAGAGAAATGAGTGGTCAGATGCCTTGGATTTCTTATTACATCTTTCAGAGTAAGCTGCCACAGATCAATAGAGGCTCAACCAGTTCAGAAGCTTGTATCTCTTGACAACAGCCCAAGTAAAACATGCAGCACAGACTCTTAAAATAGCTTATTCCCTGAATACTAGGCATGAGACTACAGAAGTCCTTTCAACAACTAATCATTGATTGACACAGTACCAGATGCTACAGATATGTTTAATTTAAAAAAACAGATCTAGTGGGAGTAGGAAGGTTCACACAGGTACAGCTGGTTAGAAGAAAAAACCCAAAGTTTTCATCTGTCTTCACATTGAAATTGATCTCAAATTCCTGAAAAAACAGATCTTTAAGCAGTCAGCTTTATTATACTTTGGCTCTCAGTGGCAACTGCAGCAACACAGCTTGAAAAAAAGAGTCCAAGTACCCAGAAAGTTTCTAGCTGATCATATTACACAAGTAATCATCAAGTTTCTACTTAGAAGTTAAAGAAAAGGTTAAACTGAATTCTGAACCTAGTTGCGTTCACTGTGGTGGAGTAAGAAAACAATTTGATCATTGAGTTCTGTTTTAAACTGCATGCACATACGTACCAGAGAATAACCTAGATATTAAACAAGGTTGTTCTTTACTGTACCTACTAGCCTACAAGCCAGAAATTACTTTATTATTGCTGCATAGTTAAAAAGAATTATAGTGATTATTGGCAGTTAACATACCTCGTTTTTTTGCCTCTGCCACCATCTCGTCATATTCTTGTCGGTGACGTAAAGCCTCCTCCACTGATTTGGCAGGAAGATTTCTGAAAACAAGTTGTTCCTGAATTCAATACACACGAATGTCACTCCAAACCATTTCAAAACAGGTTTGAATTTGGCTTCTCTCTAAGGTGAGCTTTGGGGTTGTCACACTACCAGTGTTTCAGTAACAGCAGTAGAGAACTACCAGATGTTTACTGCTTCTGCTTATTAGTTCTCCTATAGCTTCCCTCTAAAGCAGGGTTATTAGATTTGTTGAACATCCAGAATGATGCTCAAATGAAGTTTGCATGAAGTGACAAAAGGGAAATACTCATATTCCAAATAGTTATTTATTCCAATGCATTTCTGCACATGTATTTTAATCATTAAATATACTTGTGTATTGATACTCTATTTGTTCATCTGAAATCTATGATGAAGTATTTTCAATAAAATGTAAAGGTTTTTATTCATTATAGTTAGCATTTTAAAACTCCCACAAAACAAGACAGGTTTACCAATGGAAAAAAGGATAGATCCCCATTTATGTCAGAGGTAAAGCTAAGGAAGCTTGCTGCAGTGCTACAAGTTCACCAGCTTAAGATGTGTTTTTGGCTGCACAGTGATCTCCTAATTGCCAAACACACTTCCTTTTGTCCAAGCAGACTCATTCCAAAACAAGTCACGACACAATGTTTGGTCTCAGTCTCTTACCCAATCTCTAGTCTACTTTGGTTCAAAATAAACGGAAGACAGTTTTGTCATTTTAATACAGGAAGTGGAAAAAAAATAAAAAAGAAAAGGAAAAAAAAAAAAGAAGTTTTCCATCTCCTCTTATGCAAACAGAAAAGATGACTTTACTACATTTCCAGTGAAAGCAAGAGCAGAATATATGGTCTAGGATGAGACTGTGGCAACCCATTACACACTTGGGATGGCACTCCAATTTGAAACGAGTGGAAGTGTCATTTGTAAAAACAAACTTATGGTAGTTTGTGAATTGTGATATTTTGAAAGTACAGAAAAGCATCAGCAAACCAGTTACTGCATATCTTACTCTCTACCATACAGTAAAAGAAATAATGCACTTACAAAAAAAAAAAATAATCATACCAATCCATACGTTCATTCAGGATATTTCTGTCTTAGCACTGAATGAGCTTATATACCACTAGAGAGAATATTGAAGGAATCCTAATTGGAACTGATTAGAGCAAACATTTAACAGTGTCATCACAAGCTTTCTCAAGGTGCAATTTGAAAGCTTTGCTCCATTTGCTTTCCTCCAGCATGTGTTCCTAGTCAGCATGTCCTCCTCTTTCCTTCAAACTGCTGAAGAGTGTATAGCTGAAAATACTGACCAATTTATTACCCTTTTTTCATTACTATTCTTATTTGTACTTAATGTAGTTTTTGTTGCATCTTCATCTGCTGTTTCCTTGCCTTCAGCCGTAGTTTTAAGGAGCCATGAAAACATAACTGGAAGAGGGGCAAGAACAGTTTCAGTGAACACTATCATCTTGGTACCAACGAAGCATTTAACTGTAGTTGCCAGATACAAAATGAGTATTCAGCATTTGTGACAGGAAGGTATTTCTTGTGTTTCAAAGGCAACTCCTCCCACTCCTGCTGTTACCTACCTAATACTTTTTCTTTTTTAAAAAACTCTTCTGGTAAGCCAAGTCCAGGTTTGCTGAAGTGACAACTGCCACTGTTAAGTCTTCCCAAGTGGTCTAGGAAATTAAGTTTCCAGAATGGAGGAAGGAGAAGGGAGTGCGCACTGAGATGGCAGTGAAGAAATCCATAAAAGTCTTCAGGAATTCTCCTGATTAAGGATGCCCACAACACTGTCACAGGCAGCTGTGATATACAGTAGATAACAGACCGGTGGCCCCATTACAGCGAGAAATTCCTCATATAGACTATAATATACTTAAAGGTTCTTCTGGAGGTATTTGTTAGGCTATCATCTGGGATGGAATAATCCAATGACACTTTCCTGTAAGACTTGTGAAGTTTAGCTCATCAGAAGCAGATCTAACAAATTCAGTCATCATCAGTTCCACAGCAGAACCATACTTACGCTGGTCGATCCTCCAGAATCAAAGCAGTAGTTGAAAGGGGTTCAAATTCAATATTTTTACGTCTTGCTGATGGGGGCGGAGGTTTATACATTCTTCCTGTCCGTGCTTCATATTCCTAAACAACATCATTGATAAAAATTAAATTTCAACTTTCAGCCTCACTTCTAAGTAGTGAGCATAATATTACTTGTTTAACACTATTTAATAATGTTAAAATATATATTAAATAATTTAAGACAGCAAGGAGCTAACATTACAAGCTGAAATTTTTTATAACAAGACAGTGCGGCTTTCCAGGACTGCTAAGTAAAGATGAATGAGAAAGCACTTTCTTGTATCAACTTAATCTTTGATCTATTCTAGTTCAATATTACTAGTGAGTGTCCAAGGATCAGTTCATTAGGAAATCTGCATAATCTTCCCAAACTAATTAGTGCACGAGTATATTTAAGTAATACGTCAAGTTGACAAAAAAAAAAACCACCCCAACCACCACCACCACCAGAAACCACCAACCAGGAACGTGTGTCTCTTCCCATTTCCTCCCCTTTGATTCTAGCCACCCTTAAGATCCGGTACTCCTCATGTTTCTGAAGCCTTTAGCAAGACCACCAAACCCATGTTATCCAGAACTACCTACACTATACTCAGTGGCAATATAACAATATTTATCATTGCAAGTCTGTTTCACATCATTTCTTTCTCAGAGGTTAAAACTTAACTACTAAAACTTGATACTTAGAAAGAAATACAGAAAAGCAGCCTTTAATACACAGAAGATTGAGGAAGAAAGAATCCCACTCCTTTTTCTACAAGAGCAACTCCACAAAACAGAAATACGAGACAGTCTTTAGGGAAAAGGTTAGACATAGCCAGATGAAAACCTCAAATCTCACATTCCCTCTTTTTTAGCCTCTGTAAATAAAAATATACTGCCAAGTTACTGGGAAACCCATTCTTACGATCCAGCAAATCTTAAAAGGTTATCTGTGAGAAGACTTTCAATTTAATCCCAAACCAAGTCAGCTTGTGGGTTCACACTCTCCTTAGGCATGAAGGCTAAATACTAGTTTCTCTGCAAGTCTTCCACATGCTGAAATTCAAACATAGAATACTAAGAACTGAAAAAAATCACATTTTTAAGAGAACAAATTCAATGTACTTTAGTAATGTACTTTCACAGATCACACAGCTCTATTCTTAAGCACAGCCAAGTAAGCTCTAACTTGTACAAGCTTTATTTTAATCTAAACGCAGTTTATTCTTGCACATCTGTTGCTTTAATAATTAAGTAAATTCAGTCTCAGATTAACCAAAGTATCTTACGTTTAAGCCACCAAAATTAAAAACTTGATCAGTTACTACTTAGGTCATGTATCTTCCCAATCAAACATAAGTCGTCTGTAGAAATGGCTTCCAAATGAATCTCACACCTAATACAGAGCTTCCTGTACACTTTAGTTCTCCCAAGGAGAAACAGAGGGCTTTATACATTCAGTGTTCATTGACCGCATTATAGAAACAGAGCTGACAACTTTAGAGCTACTACATAGCTTAAAAGTTCAGTACACAGTTGAAGTCCATAAGGTTAAATGGGAAAAGACCTCTTACAAATGCAACAATGCAGCCTCAGATTTCCAGAGAAGGCACAGTGTTTGCCCAACACGAAGGTGGCTTAAAGCTTTCTGCTCAACAGCCTCATTACCCTACGCAACTTATTTAGTGATCTCTAACAAAAGTTCTGTTCTTCCACATGGGGCATAATACATTAAATGATCTGAAAAGTATAACCTCAATGATGTCATGTTAATCTCATCTCAAGAGGAAGTTATCACAGAATCACTGAGGTTGGAAGGGACCTCTGGAGATCATCTAGTCCAGCCTCCCTGAGCAAAGCAAGGTCAAATACAGCAGGTTGCACAGGGCCTTGTTCAGCCAGATTTTTAATACCATCAAGGACAGAGACTCCACTCTTGCTAGGCAGAGGCTACAGCACCCAGTATTCCCAAATTCCCAAGAGGTTTCCCATCCAAGTACTAACCAGGCCCAACCTGTTAGCTTCAGAGATCAGAGGTTGGGTGCGTTCACAGTGGTAAGGCCATATGCATTATATGCCACTATACCTTTCAGATCCTGAGGACTTACCTGGACTTCCTGCCCTTTTCTTTTTCTAGTCTGTGGGAGTCGGAACAATAGTTTAACTGATGAGAAAAGGTGATTGCACCTCCACAAAACAAGCCAAAGAATGGTTTCGAAACATTCTCAGTATCTTTTGAAGTGGTTTCCGCTCCTTGCCCTCCTGCCCAAAGTCTTCAGCTATCCTTCCAGCTATCCACCCTTTCACCACTGTACCATACTCTGCCCCATGGCAGCATACTAAATAACTCCATGTTAGCACCCTGGAAAGACAGGCACAGATCTGTAGCAACCAGCCTACTATTTCAACTAGAGGAGAAGCTCTGTTGCTTTTCTGTCTTCAAAAAAAGAGCCCAAACGTGCACCTTGTTAAAAAAAGAAAAAAAAAAAAAAAAAAGCAGGCAACTGTTTGCTATCATCATTCATACATACATTCACACTAAAAACCTAATTCTTTGTAAACACAATGACTTAAAAGTTACTAGCCAACTGTTCTTAAATACGACTTAGTTCTAAATATTTCTAAGTCTCTGGCCAAGAACAGTGGTTATACAAATTTCCTAGAACATATTTCTCTCTTGAAGGGTAATTCCCAAGACAACTTTTGATTGGAAATAATATGCATCCAACATCGTTCAGCACAATCAAACAAGCATCTTGAACAACTGAACATATAGGATTGGTAGAGTTCTGTTGTAATTCACGCAAGCACCAGAAATATCAGAAAACCAACATTCACTGTATGAATGAATATACGTATTCTTAAGCCTAAAATTACTTCATTCCACATAAAACCAGAGACATTATAGGCACTCCTGCCATGCTTTATACCTCAGGATACCCCAGCACATTCTTAATCAGGAATGTATCCTGTGATAGCACCTGGAGGTCAGCATCCAGGCTGCAGTACAGCAGCAACGCCACCCCTCACATTCTTCATAGAAGTTCTGATTTACTTTCAACATTTTCCAGTACTTTGTAACAGAAGCCACAAAATCAAGTTCATTTAGTGGTCAGAGATGAGGAAGCTCAAACAGTAACAACCTTTTCAACGTTCCTACATACCTATTTTGTATGCAAGTTACATAAAAATAAAAAAAGCACTGCAAGATGGACATTAGAAATGAAGCCACTCTCACCTTTTTATTACAAGCAACATATCTGAATGGTGCTAGTGCTTCTGGCTATCATACATGCTAAGAACTGATACACTATTTCCAAAGCAACAGAGAAAGAAAAAAAAAAAAATCTTCAACAGGGATTCCCACAAAAGACAGAACTCATCACTCAGCTGTGTTTCTGGAAGCAAGTACACTTTATGAACAGTTTGTTTTTGCACGAAAAGAACACACGGAAGGAAAACTGTAAGCGTGACTAGAAAGAGTCAAAGCAGAGACCAAAACAGCTTCAGGCTCAAACTGTCATTCCCCAAGATGCAATATATTCCAAGTATCAGAACTTCCCAATGGAAGATACTTCTTCCTCAAGAAGCCTGTGCTCTAGGAAACTTATCTGAAGAGTAGATCCCAGAACCACCAGACATGCATGGAACTCACTAGCTTGTGCAACTAAAATATCCGCTTTTTTCTGGAATATTTTGTATGACTAGATGTAAAAAAATCCAATAGCTTTATCCATGCATTTGATGCAGAATCTGAAATTCTTGGCATGGGATAAAAAGCTTGAGGTGACATAGAATTTCACTTCAAAAGATGTGAGCTAATACTCTTCCCTAACAAGGTAAAAATACAATTTAAAGTCAAATGTCTTGTCAAATACTTAACACGCAGAGCACAGGCCAGAGGATAGAACAGTTGACAGCTAAGATTGAAGACTATGTAAGACGTGTTTGTGTAAAAAAAAATAATAATTTTGGATGTGTCACATGTATGGTTTCACTAGCTTAGGGAATGTTGTTAAAAAAATTCTTTATTGCAACATATCTGGTATTTATTGAAAGTTACAGAACATTTCACAATCCCAAAATAAAGGAAAACAAATCTCAGCTTTAATAGAAAGTAAGAATAGTTATCTCCTTATTAAGGCTGGAACCGCATCCTCTCATCTACTGCCAATAATTAACCTGTTAACAGGCTGAAAGCATGTTTTTCCTGAAAAACACTGTGACAATATATTTATAAGAGCACATCTATATGTGGAGGGACTTGTATTTCTGGTATTTTTTTTTCTACAGAAATACAGATAAGCTTATTAACCTATGGACAGATAACAGGTAAATGGGGCTGGGAAAAAAGTCTTTTGCTTATAAAGTGCCTTTGTGCTTAAGAAGGTAAAGATATCCCACATTGTATCTTCTTTTAAAAAAACCAAACAAACAAAAAAACCCCACACACCAAAAAAAATCCCCTGGTCTTTTCAACAAAAGAAAAATAATAAACCTGCAGAGGTCTTTATTACCTGTACCTTTTTGATATCTATATGGAAAAACATACAAAACTGAAGTTTCTTTCATCCTTCCTTAGAAGGACCATATAGAACAGCTAGACCATTCAGAGCTATTTTAGATTATCTCTAAACACTACTGGACTGCACTGTGTAACATAGGCATAATTGCCCATAGCTGCTTCTTCCAGCATCTAAGCAAACTAGCTTACAGAAAGGAAAACCAGCTGCATTCCAAAAGCATTAGCTGACCTTGAGTAGGATATGCTTGCGGGGATAAAGCATTTTACTAAGTCTGCATGTAATGATTCAATTTTAGAAGACAAACTTGCATCTATAGTGCCAAAACTATAGAGCTTTAAAGGAATAAACATTGACCATAAAATTCAACATGCATCTTGCTGGGATAAATTTTGATCTATCTAGGATCCAACAACAAATCTGAACTCCTGGAAATGAGTGATAAAAGCCTTGGATTACAAGGATTGTGAAAGTCCTCACAGTCCTGAAAGTACCAATTATATAGATTAAGTACCACAGATCCAATTATGTTTTAGGGATGCTGGAGGAGAAAGTGACCCGATAGGCAACACTGAATTAACTTTCACTACCTTAAGGATTGCCTCTAAAGTAAATGTCAAGGCATACTAATACTCCAATTAAATAAAGCATGCACCCTATGTATGACAGTTTCTTTTACCATGCTTTATACCCCCAAAATTCTAAGCCTGATACTGAAACAGGTTTTATTCAATCAATCATGACTTCTCTTGAGGAAACAATGGGGATTGCCATATATTCTGCAGGTGGTTTTAAACCTCTCTCCCCTCTACACACACGTGACTCTGGCCCCTAAAAACATGTTTATGATTATTTTCACAATGTTGTACAGCTAACTAGAAATATCATCAGAAAGATTGTTTCCCTTCATTCAAGCAGGGTTGATCATCCAAGAATGGAAGCATTAACAGAATTGCTTAGGAGGGCACCCATCTACATCACCTTGATAAAACTAGTAGAAAATTTATGTAAGAAGAATTTCTGCTAATGCATAAGGATTCTCTCCTATGTCATCATGTGTGTGTGTGTGTCCCAGGTTAAATGTTAAAATTGCTGAGCTAGCACTGGTTACAAGGTGATTATAAACAAAGTGCTTATAGCAAGAGTAGATGTCACTGAAAAATTCTGTGAGTCATAAACTAGACATTTTTCCAGACTAAGAATGCCAGATGCTATCAGGACAGACAGAATAGTACATTCTTTCCTAACTTGCAGGTGATATAGAAAGAACCTATATCAAAGGAGGGAAAAATACTAATCTTCACATAGTACAAGAGAACAACCAAACAGACACTGAAGAGTTTCCAGGTCAACCTTCCAAATGAATGCCATCCATCTTCAATTGTTCATTCACCTTATTTTTTCCTCAACTGGCTATTTAACAAGTTGCAACAAGTTTCATCTTCTGTTGTTTACAAAAGAGCATGAAGCCATGGGCTTTGGGCCCCGTAAAGAAGAGCTGAGAGTGGCTGGACCACCTAACATGAACCACAGGCATCAGGTATCAACTAGCAGTTACGTTACTGCTCTATTTCACATAGCCAGAGTAACAGATCCGCAGAACTAAAAAGCCAACTTGTACTATTCCTGTTTAACATAGAGTGTGGGATTACATAAAAAGTTTTCAAAGTAACAGGCATGTGCATTGGACCAATTTCAGAAGGATACCAGTCACAGCAAATAGAAGACACAACATATAACAGAAGTTTCAATAGCTACACTTTTCTAGGTTTCCAATTTCATATTGGAAATTGTGATTAAAAGCATCTGGAGTTCTGAAGTGCCGCTGTTAATAGCATGTGAGACAGGGAAAAAAATTCTAGGATATCAATTTTCAAAGCTAATACAAGGTGTTCAAAGATATTACAAATGAAGCCTTTTAACAACTTTTACCATTGAGCAAGGAGGCACAGCAAACATAGAAAGTAAATCATTGTCAAGCTCTAGCATTACCTATCTCCCACAATTCAAGAACATGCAATATAAACAATAATAAACAATAATACTCTATCACTAAGTTGTTAGTGAGATTCATGTGTGAAGTTTATTTGTTTGTTTATTTTACTAATGATATCTAATGAGTTGATGGTTAGTGCCATAAAATATTCATGCTACCGTGAAAATGTGATGTTTGCTCTATTTCAATGAGTGCTACGTAGTCCCATGCATGGCATTGAATACAACTAAAAAAAAATATATTAAATTTCATACCCCCGTGTTTAATAGACTGAGAGCAGATATTGACGCAAGACTGCCAGAACTGTCATCCTAATGAGAAAAACAGAAGCAAAGCCTTAGTGAATAAATGAAGGAAAAGACCATTAAAATATAGCAAAATGCAAGCCAAAATTTAAATTCACATGTAGAGTATTTATACTCTGTTTGAAGAAACATAAATGTGTCTGTTCCTCCTTTTTCTCCAGCCCTCAAAATATACAAACACACATACAAAGACTTCCCACTTGTGCATGATGTGTATAGACATCTATTGGATTAATTTTCTGTTTTAATTGAAGTTGTATATTTTCTACAATCAGCAGCTTTGCCCAAAGGGAGATCTTTTTCCATCGCATTTCTCAGGTGCATGACAAAAGGTGTTCCCTGATATGCTGTCTCTCCGTAGCCCACATCAGCATAAAAGTTACACTTATTTAAACACTAGTCTTGGAAGATACACTGTTAAAAACGAAAGAACATTGTCTATAGGCTGACCCAAGAAAACAAACTGCTCTGAAAATGAATCTTGAAGACCTTGCTTTCATTCAGCGCATCTTAGATTGCATCTCACACCCAACTAGATCTTTACCTGTAAGCTCGTTAGCTTTAAAGCTTAAACTGAATACTCAAGAATAGTACTTGCACTGCGGAGAAAGGGAAAAGAAACATAACTGGACTTGGATAAGCATTTGGCAAGAAACAAAATATTAGGGTAGCTTTCAAACAGAACTTTCACATTCAGTGTTTGGGTTTTTCTATTTAACATGAGAGGGTAGAAAATGTCATTAAATAGCACAGTGACTTAGAGTGGGCCTTTAAGTCCCCCACCTTCCCCCCTGCCATGTTATAATTAGTATTTCTAAATTGAAAGCTCAAAAGTGGACTATACCTCAACCTCACTGGTGAGCTGATGAGAACAAAGATACATTTGTAAGGTTTTGAGCAACAATCACTTAAATTAAGAGTAGGATTCTAAGCAGCAGTCTGAAACCCCTCATACCACATTGCAGCAAGGCAATCAGGCAAAAGCATGCCCAACTACAGGAGACCCTGTACAACCACAGCTCTGCAGGTTTCCATTCAAAAGTCAGAGCTGGTTTTCTAATGGAAAAGCCAAGCTTAAGGGTGGAGGGCAGGGAGGGAAGCAGGAAGACACAGCCATTGCTTTTAAGCATTGGATTACACCACCTGAAAGAAGGAAAAATAAGGTTTTTATCATGCCTTCAACATTACTTCTGAACATATCTGCAATGTTCTTGTACCATGCATACCCCAGACTAACAAAAAGCATTTTAAAGGCTTCCTTCTCCCTTGCCATACTATTTTCTCCTTTTCAGTACTGAAGTACCATGCCAGCCTCAGAAGGATAAGGCTTATGTAAAAAAAAAAAAAAAAAAACCAAAAACCCAAACCAAAACAAAAAAAAAAAACAAAAAAACCCCACACCCCCAAAAAACAAAACCAAAAAACCACAAAACCAAAACCAACAAACAAACAAAAACCCCAAACCCCACACTTTAAAAAAAGTCCATGAAAGACAGCATCTTTACCACCTGAATCTTTTTGCTAAATCCTATCCTTTTGGAATTCGATAGTCTGCCTAGATGATGATTTTGCTATCGCAGCACCTCAAGCTCACCAGCCTAAGTCTGCTTAACCTGCAAACGCTCACTTCTTAAAAATAATTGGTTTTTCTTCTCTTATCTGTGTCATCCTTTGCTAAAGAAATTCAAAGCCCCAATAGAATGGGAGGCAATCCATCAAAAAGAGGATCCAGAAGACCAAAAAACAACCCACCTTAGTGTCCCACCAAATCAAACTTAAAAGAAGTTCTATCATTTTTATTACCTCAAGATTGTTTCTATATTCTTTGTTTCCCCAAAACCCAGCAACTTCCAAGGACAGAAATGAAAATATGTACAATGCTTATGCTTCCTTTTTCAAGCTTCAGGAAGAGAAAGTTTGCTTCAATACTCTTCATAGTTGACCTCGAAGACTTTTTTTTTTTTTTTTTTAAAAACAGCAATCAGAAGGATTTTCATCAGCAGAGTCAACACTTCTGCAGTATTTCCAAAACATTAATCGCATGCTCACTGTAGAGTACTCCCCTGAAGATGCATTTGTGCCACCAACATAGCACTGACACCATGAGAAGTTCTCCTTGACAAGTTTTCCTTGTCAAAGCAGCTGGGTAAGTCCGGGTACTAGGAGCTGAACTGTATTTTATGTCCTTTATGCAAACAAAAGGAAGCATTTGTCTCGCTGAGGTCCTACCAGTTTCATTATCATTTTACTGACAAGATAATCATTGCAAAAGTCTAAAACATTGGGGAATGCCTTTGTTTCACCTCTAACATAGCATTTTACTGACTATATGTGTGACTCTGGAAAGACGAGGGACATTTCTTGAGAATCTGACCGCTACAGTGTCTGCAAAGAAAACCACCACAGCCTTCTCACTGCTGCTAGTAGACAAATTGTTATTCAGGTGTTACATGTTCCTTGCAAGACTCTATACCCCCATTTATTGTCTGTCCTGGTTTCAGGGCAGTTTGCTACCAATCTATTTCTACCCTACATGTGTTAAAGAGGTAGAAGTCTCACCTTTCTCTTCTCTCCAGTAGTACTGCAAGACCAGCCAATGTGACCCCTATCTAGGTAACAATCTGCTTAAGAACACTCCTATGAAAAAGAGCATCTAGCACTGTATTTACCTACTTTCAGATAATAAGTCCTTAGATTTGTTGACAAACATGCCATATACACTTTTTAAGCGTTAAGAGCTTCATGCACTATTAAACTAAAACAACAAAGGTTGGAGGGAAGAGTTAATATTGCAAGTTAGGAGGTCTGAGTCGTATGAAAACCGATTCAAAATGCATCTGTTCCTCTGAATAGAAACCTCCGACAACTCTTGTCCCTGGGAGACCACGGGAGTTCTGCTGATTCAGTGAATGCAATTTCTCCATTAGATTTCAGACTGGAGATAACGACACTGGAAAAATATGCAAGTGAAGACACTGAGTTTTTTAACCATCAAGTACATTTTTTTTTTTTAAAAAAGATTTCAAAGCCACCCAAAAATATTTTCAGAGGTTAGTTGTAGGACAGTGACCTAGTCATCAAAATCAGCATTAGTGTTTAACAGACTGTCTAACATTAATACCTTCCATTTTGTATGCAAGGTGACAGCTTTTGGAAAAGATGGCTTCTCTTCCGAGCAAGTGATCATTTCTAAATCACTGCAAGCTTTTCATGGTGTGTCAGATTTAAATAGAAAAGAAGCCTCCCCCACCACCACCATTTAAGCCTGCCACTGACAGTACTTTGTTAAAACTGCTGATAAAGTGAATTCGGTGTATGTTTTACTTTTTTTTATCTTGCAATGTGTATTTCCATATTTTGACTTTCATTGGGGCATATTAGGAAAAAATCACCATATTTCTTTAAACAAATTAATAAAAGTATTCAAGATTGCTTTAATATAAAACAAGAGCTAAACTTAATGGCTTGACATTCAGAATCATTTTGATCATAGATTAAAAGCTCTTTTCTTTAACCATAAGCACGAAAAGTAAAATTGAGCTTGCATTTTTAAACAGAACTTGGACTTCAGTCAATACACACCAAAATGTTACACATCAGCCCAGAAGTCGGTTTCTGCTTTAAATGCTTCTGTATTAAAATATTTCAGCAGTCTAACCTAAAGCAGATTTCTGTACAGACCGAAAAGAATTTACCAGACTGATCATTAATGACCACATACTTCTTATAATAGCCAGTTTTATTAGCTGCAGTCCATGAAAAAAGGCACACTTCCTAAAACCGTCAAACGCGTTTGACATTTGCAGTCCTAAGGAGTTGCTATTTTCCCTTTTTAAAAAACAGTGAAGGGAGCCCAGAGAAGGGAGATGTCCAGCAAAAGAGTTGGCCTCAATCACATCCTGCTTGGGCAGCTCTAAATCCAAGGAGAGCCGAGCATGCCAGCAGCTGCAAGCAGGGAGATGCAGCTGCCAAGAACTTTCAACCTCTGACCCAGTTCGAGCCAGAGCATCTCACCCAAAGCATGCTGATGGCAGCACAGCTGCAGGGGACTCTGCCGTCTCCCCAGCCAGCCAAACCCTGCAGGCTGCTTTTTGACAAAAATATCTATCATCTTCTACACATGCTAAGAAACTTGCAAGGAAGTAATTTACAGTAATATTCATTAGACAGTCTCTAAAGGCAGAGCTGGCTAGTGTCGTTGTCTGAAAAATGTCTGAAACAGTATCCCAAATTAAGTTTCCAGACTTTCTTGGAAGTTATTCAGGGTATTAGAATCACTACCTGACTTCTCTGCAGAGGCATATACAGCAATGTCTAGTTGATAGACAGTGACTGGGAGCCACAGGCATTCATTTAAATGTAATTATCAATTTAGTACATCATCCTTACCAAAACAAAGATAACAAAGGAGGCTTCCATCAGCCAGGATGGAAACAGGGCATGTGAGCTCCACCACCCTTTTGACTATAAATTTACCATGATGCAATTTTTTTGCTTGTTTTACTGATAGGAAAGTCCTATAAGCTTGGCACTATTGCCATAAAGCTTTGATATAAGTATTACCCTTACTCAAGAGGCTTTCTCCTTCTATTAATTACAAAGTTTTTCCTCCCATGAGTTAATTTTTCCTGCAAAAGGGCTTCTTAAGATCTCATTTTTCATCTGAAGGATGCTGACTCATTACTGAGTTTCCTTAACCAAGGGTTTATTTGCACCCTCCCACAGCTGGCCACTGGCATCAGTAAAGTCAGAGGACTTTGTGTTCAACATAGAGAATGCCATAGCTGTTCAGGAACGGCGAGACTTTTTGCTAATAATAAACTACCGTTAAACTCCCTCACAGGCAGCTTGCCTACAGCTTAAGCCCATTCTACCTGCATAGTCTTACATCTAGAAGCTCATTTTACAAAAGCTGGTAAACAGAGAGTAGCCATTGTTCTGACCACATATGGCTAAAAAAATTGGGGGAAAATGCAGGTTTTGTGTTTCAGATCACACTTGATCCCTTGACTTCAACTTAGAAGAAAGTCAAAGTGGAGGTTTGTAGAGACATTCCTTGTAGGATATGAAGTATTCTGCCAGGTTCACAGAATTACTTGTGAACCGAACATACTAAGTTTTCATCATATTTCTATCAGCTCCTTAAAGGCCTCATAACTGCATTCTTACCTATATTCTTTTCACTTAAATCTCCTGCATAGTGAGGAATTTAGTCTAGGGACTTCAGTCAGCCATTCAAAAGTGAAGATACTGTTTTCCACTCATTGTCAATAACTTCAATAACCAAGTGTGCCTATATTCATTCTAACCCATCACCGGCTTAGCAAATTTGAATGTTTTTGAGAAAAGAAACCATTGCCTTTTCTTAAAAGGCATATGCACAAGGAGCTATATTGTAAATTTTAAACGCGCATGCAAGACATTTGATACATGTTAAATATGGAGACATTAGGGTCACCTCTCAATTTAAGAATCAAATTTTCTGAGGTATTGCCGATCTAACTCTGTGCAGAGTATACCATCTATCTGGATACCCCTTTGATAAAGCATCATGAGCTAAGATAGACAGTTATCTAAAGACCATGCTTGCTTTAGCTAAATTAAAAGCTAAAAACATTAGCTATTACTGACACATTACTCAAGATTATATAAATCCAACAGTGACCCTAATCTGGTAACCATCATAACACAAACCACATGATTAGTGGCTAGGACCAACTCAGTCACATTTAAAGACAATGCATTGTTTTAATTATTTGCTTTTCTGCTACTTCGGAGAAGTTAAAAAAAAATGGGAACACTACAGTTTAAAAGAAAAACAGTCACTGAGGGACAACACGGTAAGAAAATAAGACTATTTTTGCAGATGATTACTTGGTCTCCAGAACAAACATCATTACTAGAAAACGGGAAGCAGATGACTGGTAGCATTGTGCACATTCTCCATTTCTCAGAATGGAAGAGACATCTGGATTTTTACCACAGTATTTTCATAGCACGAGGCCAGCAGCATTCATCTGCAAGTAAACTAAGAACACTTGCCTTCTCCCACCCAAAAAGGGAAACAACTTAAATAAGGAAAATTGTATTTGAAAATGTTGAAAAAGCACTCAGTTTACTTCAGAGTAAATCACAGAATCATAGAATGGTTTGGGCTGGAAGGAACCTTTAAAGGTCATCTTGTCCAACCTCCAAGATTGCACTTTCTGTAATCTCATCATTTTCCTACAACATTTTACTGTATGACAAGTCCCATTACATTGAAGTCCTTCAAAAAGAACCTCTTGTTTTTCACTTTAGTTGCTCCCAAAAGGCCCTCTTCACCATGAAGCTCTTTCTAGAAGATGGCTGAACACTGCTTCATTCACAGCCATTTGCACCTGCCAAACACATCAGCTTATATGGAATTTAAGAAAGGAGACAGAGAAAGCAGCTCTCAAGAGATTCAAGTTACTGTTTTCACCAACACAAGGGACATTCACTTTCTTATGTCAACAAATCTTTCAACTTCAGGATCACATATTAACATTAACTGTTACAATACATTACCAATTGCTCATCTTTAAAAACTATGCCATTTTATTATTATTTTAGCAAATTAAAGACAGACTCCACAGGAATGAATGTATGGAAGTGCAACTTTGTATCAGGGGAAGAAAATCAGAATTACCTTTCTGTAGTACCCCAGTAACTCCAAAACAAGTTCAACTTACAGTACTATTTTGAAACAAAAATACATTGAGTGAGATTAAAAGTTTAAATGAAACAAGATTACATGTTTCAGAATTCTAAGCAGTTTCTCACAAGTTACCCAGATAGTAAGTCTTCCAGGCAAGGACGACTACGGAAAGATGAGTTAGATAAAAAAAAAAAAAAAAGGAAGAAGAAACCAACACTTTCGTAACACTAGAATATCCAAGAATGCTTTAAGAGGATAAATTTTACTAGATTAATATCTAGTTTGAAGAAAAACTGAATACACAAAGTATGACTATGGTTTTGTTGCACAACACAGGCAAAAGTAACTCAGAACTGAACTTCATAAAGGAAGCCTAGAGTATTTTACAATCACTTTACCATTAAAAAAATTGTAGCGTATCATGTTAAATAAGGCAGAGTTTTGCAGGAAATTATTACAAGTTCTTATGTTTTGACCAAAACAGCTTAAACACTTTTTGAACACGTATCAACTCTTTATAAGCACTGAGATGTACTGAAGAATGTACTAGACAATCATAAAACTCAAACTTCTTCTCAGTAACTACTATTCTTTAGACAGAGTCTTCCCAGAGCACTCTATGGTTGTACAGTAACAACATGGACATAACAGCAGAGAACTGCAATACCTATACATTAATTTTTACAAGTTTTGTACCTAGAGTTGTGTGATGTTTACTCACCTGCTGAATAATTTTGGAATCTTTCGGAAGGTTTTCCCTGGGTGGGACTTTTCCAAACAACTTCCAACCAGGAGCGCTTTGGACAGCAGGTTTGAGTTCCTTTGTCCTTTTAGTGAAAAAGTTTCTGGAAAGAGAGGAGGGTTTTCTTTTTGTTTATTATAAGCATATAAACAAATGATATTTGTACCCACTTACAGTTCTTTAAACCAAGTTCACCACTGTAGAGATTTACTGCTCAGCAAATGCATAGCTACCTTCACTTTCTCCTATACTTTAAAATAATGAACTTGAAGTGCAGCAGCTTTCACTACAGGTGCTTTGATGCTAATATTTGTACTTAACACTCAGTTTTACCTCTGCATTTTATGCTACTTTATGCAATATCAGAGCTCTTTTAGTAATACTGGACACTTTCTTAACTGTAATTTAGCAGCATGCAACAGCTCTCAGACTTTTATTTGGGGTTTGTTTTAGCATATCTTATGGAACTATTTGGAGACTGAAAAGAAAACAGCTGCAAATTACTGTGTAACTTCGATTTAAAAAAGAAATTGTGAACTATTACTTCTACTAACATTTTCAGCAACCTTCACACTTCCATGACGTGGACTAGAAAACCAGGGAACATGCACACAGCTTCAGTTTAGCAGACAAAATTTGAGTGTAATTGCTTTAGGCACTGGCAAACAGGCAGATGACTGCATTGCTCTATTACTTCTTAGAAAGCCAACCATCACAAGATCATACTAGCAACCATTTGTTCAGATACTCAGCTGTACTACTGGACTTCAATCACAAGCTCCCACAGAGCATGCTATGCACGAGTGCTTTGAAAAAAGAAAGAAATGCATTTATTCTAAATATTGGAAAGTTACTTTCTAGAAACTTATGAAAAACACAAAGAGATTAAAAGTTAAGTAGTCTGTAAGGTTACTTCTCAGGATGCTTACAAGTTGACCTCTGAGCGAACAAAATATAGAGCACTTTTATTGGAAGATGTTTTTGTGCAGTGTTAACTAGCTAACCTTGTACTTTCACACTCTTCCTCTGGAAAGAGATCCCCAGATTTATTCTTCACTTACACCATTTGCTGTATTTTAAAATACATTTCCTTCTCAAATTGAATGCATTCACATTTGTGCACAGAAAACAGTCTCTTGGCTTTGCCCAGATAGAAGTTGCATGCTTCAACAACTGCATCTGTCCAAAAAGCACACAGTCGCTCTTAAATTCCAGCGTTGTCAAGGTCTCTGACCATACAGCATAGTTTTACAATTAGGAACTGTTAGTGTTTGTAAGACATTGCATAGCTTTCAAATACAAACTCTCTTTTCAGTTCCAGAATGTTTTTTGTTATTTGGGAAACAAGCAAACGCGTGTCACAAAAATCCTTTCTGTGCAAGTCTGTGTGAATGGACTCTACAGATGCTTGTGTGTAGCTGAAGATCTAACCACCGGAAAACAGCAAGCTGGAGAGTAGAAGTAGATACTGATAAAGCGTGAAAGTCTCCCAAGAACCGGTAAGCTCAAGACTAGCGGTCTTGTGGAATCCAGGAGAACAGAGAAACTCAGAACACCAAGACTCTGCTCGTCTGTCCAAGGCCACCAGCACACACTACCATCAACAACCGCTTGTTAAATAAAAGGAAAAAGACTGCATTCAAGAAAGCAGCAGCTGCTATAGGCAGGCAAGGAGTATGGGATTACGCGCACACCTGATGAAAGAGAGAGAGCCTTGAGAGATTTTTTTGAACACCCACATAGAAGCTGTTGGTGAATTAGTACACCCTGCCACTTCTGTGGAGGTCTCCCAGCTGTTGTTCCAAGCCAGTAACTGAGTAAACATGTTTGAGAATAATTGCTTGCACTGCATGAAGAGTTACCTGCTATTAATGGAATCGAGCTGTTGCTATTAATAATAGCTTCATTAATACAAGGTGTTCTAGTAGCATTGGTTGTGATCCATGCATCCCGCAACTGTCCCCATCACAGAAACTTGCAGTATCTTAGTCCATCCCTGTGGATGCAAAGTAAGCACCCAGAACACCGAACTAGCTGTTTCTGACACATGACGGGGAGGGAAGAGCTGATGAAAAAGCCAGGCCATGGTACCAACATCTTTAAAAGACACTGTCCTCAGCCAATCCCAGGACTGCATACCATTAGTGAAATGAACAGGTCCATCCATAAAAGAAAAAAAGATGCAAAAAGTGTGCTCACGTTAATAACAAAGGCTCATTTCACAAGTACAGGACGCCTTTCACAGTGGTTTACATTGTCTTCAGGAGGGAAGGAGGAGTGTTCAAAGAATCATTAAGAAAACAAGACAAAGTATTCTAAAGACAACAGGCAACTAAATACTACACTACAGCCTGCCCTTAAATCTGCAACTACTGCAGATACACCTGTATTTGAAACTTAATTGGAGGAGATTGTTTTCCCAAGAGCAGGTACGCAGGAAGACACATTCTGGAGTACCGTTCTTAAAATAAGAAATAGCTCATGCATCCTGACTTCATGGATAGCAATGACCATCCAGTCTCTGCACATACTACAGAATACCACCAGGATTACCTGGCAGTTCAGCTCCATTGCTTCTAGCACTTGTGGAAGCTGAAAGATGTATGCCTTTATCATTGATGGCAATCTGTCACTGTATCAAAGCTGGTTTATGATTAACCAGGAAGCTGGCAGATTTTAAAAGGCAAAGCGTGTAAACACACAGAAGGTTTTAATTAATATTTCTGTACAAAAGATTTAGGCACACTCATGGCTCTTACGAGATTTTTTTTATTTTTTTTTAAAAACAAATCTAACATTAAAACAAACCTTCCAGAACATAGTCCCTGCCATAATGAATCTTGGGGGTTTTTTTAAATATTCTTTGGTGTACTGAATTAAGCAAAGGCTTGTTTCGCTTTTTATGAATGCACGAGTGAAAATACACAATTTCAATTTTATTGAGTAGATATTCATTGAAGTCTGTTTCTTGCAAAGGCAAAAAGCTGGTCAAACTTGATATCATGTCAGAATAAACCTCACACAGGAATTCTAATCCAAGAGAAATTACTGGGATGTTTACAAATAAGCTTTTCTGAAGATGGAAGGACACTTATAATACATTGTTTTGGCAGCTAACAGTATCACATCTGATGTGCTGTTAACAACAGTAAAGCCTTACAAAAGCCCTGTTAAGGAACAGCATCTGTGAATGCTTACAAGTTGCATTCACTGAATTGCAGGAAGTGTACTAGATTTGATGTATTTGTTGCTGCTTAGAATATTCATGAGTTTCACTGATCCCAGGAAAAGTCATCCATTGAGATGGACTGAAAAGTCAGTAGCATTTTGGTACAGAATCTCAAAATCCATTTGAAAACTTCAAAATTCCTTAGAAAGAAGCCTACACTTTAGAACTGAATAATGCTTTCTGTTGAAAGGACCTGTGAGATACAAGTATTAAATCAGTTCACTGAATTAAGCTCTAGTTTACAAAAGCCCAGTGGAACAGTGACAAGCTTTTTTCCCTGCTAGTTTTATATAACCACACTGGAATGCCTATTAACACTCTCAAATGACACTCAAAAATGCTTCAGTAGGTGCACTGAAGAGCTTGAAAAGTAACTGAAGTGCCACTGAATAAGACAACATTACTGGCACATACTAAGACACCTATTCCTAACATTGTTTGGATTACACTATACAAAAACCTATGGGCTCTGATCACACAACTACAACAGCTATTGTAACAGCTACAAGTGGCAGTTTTCTTCCTTATTTAACAACATTTCTTCAACTATTCCTGCCTGTGCCCACAGCACTCTGTGCAAGTTTCACCATACTGATGGTACAGTAATTCAAAGATGTTAACCATTTCCACAGGTGGCATTAATGTGATGTTCTAGTAACATAATTGCTTGTTTCCACTCTGCTTTTGCTTCTCAAATCACTTTTTTGTTGCTGTTTAAGGTAAATTGGTGAAGTCTAAATGCAGTTAGAATTAAGTCTCAGAAGGGGATAGGTGGAACTTGATATTTTAATGGGATTTTTTTGTCGTTTATTTGGGGGTTTGGGCTTCTCTTCCCCCCCCCCCTTAAAATCTGAAACCAAAAATTTTTTTCCACTTTTTGAGCTAGCTATATATGCTAGCCCAAGAGGATGACAGATTTCCAAGTTTTAGAGGAAGTTACTGAAAAATATCAGAGACCAGAGACAATTAACTTCAAGCTTAATTTTAAATTTCATCCAGCACCAGACTAGAAACTGAGCTGCCATATTTGCACAACAGCCACTCAAAGAAAGCTGAAGTGCTCTGAATAGCAACAACCACAAACATCAGCAGGCAGGAAAGGCACCAGGCTAGACACAACTCCAGTACTGTGCCTCTATGTACAATTGATTCACCTCTCCATAAGGCCAAGTAGTCTTGTGATAGTCTTCTGTTCAACCAAAAATGTCAAACTCAAATCTAGTTTCAAGCTAGATGTCATTTTGCTACAGTTCTTTCAACAAAAATCACACATCTGGATCTTCCCTTTTTACAACTCCGCTGTGTGTCAGTAACAACAGGCTGTGAGTATTTTACTGCTTTGTGCATCCCAACAAAATCTGAAGTTGCTTTCCTTCCCACTCCAAATGCACATCCTTGGGTTTCCAATCTTAACTTTGAGCCTCCAAGGAGCCTGCCAGAAGAATAATCTCTGAGGATTCAGAGCTCAGATATTGTTGAGATATAGTACTGCATTATTGGAATCAATTAACTTTATTTACTTCCCATTTTTCCCTAAAACTCCCATTTGAGTCCAGCATTCTTAACAGTAACACTTGGAAACAGCATTCATAAGCCTGTATCTGCCCTTAGTCCTCTAGCTTTAAAACAAAATAGAGATCCTGACTCATCTCTCCACTCCCTCCATGAAACTGTAACCTGTAGCCTTTAAACCCATACATTCAACAGCACTTGTTAAGCACCAGTCCCAGCTTTCAATGCTACAGGACTAAAGGAAGTCATTTGGTAGCACTGCTATTCTAACCTGGTAGAGCAGCAGGAGCATGAATTGTGCTAGAACCACAAAGGAAAGAAAACAGTAGTTTAGAAATCTGTGAAATGCAAGTAAGCTGCGAGATGGCAAGCTAAAATGCAGTCCTGGTCTGTATAGCTTACTCTGCATTGTTAAAGTAATTTTAATGTGATTGCCTAGAAAGCCATCCTAACTGTTTAGCCAGTGAGTCTAGTAATGCAGTTTCAATCAGATTTCTAGAAGGCATAGCAAACTCAAAGATAATTAGTCAGCCAAAGCAGACAGGTGTCCTAATACAGATTTGCCTCCTCCGTATCAAAGGAAAGCTTGCAGCATCATTCTACTTCTTAAGTGTTAGAGAATCAAATCATTAGAACTCCACCTTCAGACTCAAGCTTCACCTGGTCTGCTGTTTTTAGTTCTCTATATACAAATTTCAAGTGCAGAGAAAGGTGGGGTCTTACACCTGAACCATTTAAGATGAGTATCAGTATGAAGCATATTAAGATGAGCCTACCTTTCTCCAATTCGTTAATCCTGCACTATGGAAAAACAGCAAAAATCAAGTGGTATCAACTACTGAGACAAGGATACAGTCTCAGAAGAGAGCATAAAACACATGATCATCATTACTGTTACACCTGAGCAACCAAGCATGCTTCCTTACCGTTCATTTTAATATACAGATAAATCTAATTCAAAATGCTGTACCATATTAGACAACAAAGAACTGTGGGCATCCCTGGAAAGCAATCCTTGCAAAACTTGAAGCATGGCACCAAAGAAACAATTTTTTCCAAACACAATATTCAGAACTCAGAGTTATCTTAAAAATAAATAAATATTGTGTTTAAATCTTGATGCTGAAAGCTAGACTACTATTCTCTAATTTATTTCCCTTGCAAGGTAACTTTGACCTTGCTCAAAATGTTTACTCACTAATCTACAAATAAAGTAGTTCCAACAAGTGACCTTTTAAGTTAGAGTACCAAAAATGACTTTTTTTTTTTTTTTAAATGCCCTTAAATACCCTTACTGTTAAAACATTTTTCTGACTTTTACTTTACACACATAACAATCTGGTTTACTGTCATTTTCAATCAACAATCATTTGTTCTCCTTGCATCCACCTTTCAAGATCTATGATAACAGGGAAGCGCTAAGAAAACAAGCTTTGAAAGCCACAAAAACTGACAAAGGAAGTGAGGGTTGATTATATTTTCCTTTTTATTAAGCATCTAGACACTGCATAAGACAACTGTCTCATGTTAAATCCAGGGAAGCAAGACACCAACAGGAAGGAATCAGCATCACACCAAGAACATCCTCACTCTATCCTATATAACTTTTCCTCCCAGAACCACAAAGGCTTAGAGGGGGAATCCAGCATAGAATTAATGCTACAAATGAGCACCGAGTTGGACAAAAAACAGTTTAGGTTTTCTGTTTGTTCTAAATATAATTACAAAAATGCAGTTAAAAACCCTAGAAGTTGCATTTCTCTGCAATAACTAAAGTACATTAAAAGTCCACTGCTTCCAATAAAACCTCAGAATTTGTAAAAGGAATATGAAGTACAAAACTCATTAAAAACTGTGTATGTATTACGATACAATTGATTTTGCATCTCCAGAAAGAACAGAGTTCTGCTTCTGCACACAGTCTGTTCTTGCTCCACCCCTATGCTATTTTTTAAACAAGCTTCCTAGGCATACAAAATAGGTCCATGTTTAAAATTTGTTGAAATTTCAATTAGCCCAAAGACAAACTGATAAGGAAACTACTTATGTACCTAATAATCTTTACCCAGAGAGCTGTATCAGTAAGGAGTTAGAAGAGGTATGTCCCAGGAATTGTTATAGATGCATTTTTACTGGTATAATATTAAAATGAATCATTTTGACTTAAACCCATACTTTCAGAATAGTCTGCACAAATTCTGAAGGCCCCTGCAAGCCTACAATTCCATATTCCTTCATGACTATAAGTGAGTACATAACAAGAATTATTACATTCACATTGGCATGTTTTTACCATGTGTAAAACGCATAAGCTGCTTAAGAACACAACAGAATTTTTCTTCATACTCAAGTCTTGTCCATTCTGTTAAGGTCTTAAGTGCAACAATTTGGAAATAACAGCAGAAAAACATTGCTTGATCATACACAATTAGCTCCTCTGCTTTAAACAAGACTTTTCAATAATTTACATACAGAAACAAACGTAACTCAACTCTAAGCATAAATAATGAACCATTAAAAGGAAATAAAACCTTTTTGGTTAGCCACTTACAAAGCTTGCAAAGCAACAAAAGTAGGATTCTATTTCTACATTTTAAATTGTTTATATACAGTACACCACTTGTAGGAATTGATAAAAAAGCATCCAAAAAGTTGCAATGTATGTTCAGAGTGCACACAGTAATTATTTCTTAAGACCAACGGCTAGGGTGTCCCCATTATTTTAGATTTTAATTATATGACATTGTCAAGGAGCTATTTGCTCACTTTCACATGCTCAGAAGTGTTTTCTCACATTATTAGTCATGGCTGAGAAAGTGACATGAACATAAAAATATTAAGATCAAATATCCCCTACTTTACAAATATACTTATCAACTCATCCTTTACTCTCACATTTCAACCTTAATTTGTAAGTTAACATGCAACTGTTTTTAGGTTTAGTTTAAAATTCTTAGCATTGAGATTTAGAACAAAACACTGATAAATTTAGAACTTATTACACATTCTACATTTTTAGTTTCAGTAATTTAGAATAACGTCAGCCCATTTTGATTCAATACATTTATACAGTTGCTCTGAGCACAAGTTTCCAAGTTCTGCCCTATATTGGAGGAGAGGTGACCCAGCTGATTTTACAGTTCACATCTTCCACCACCTTGCTGCAAGGAGAAGCTGCACACCAGCTTCTCTTAAAATTTTGTTACCCCCAAACACAGATCTATTACAGTATGTTTCTAGTTTTAGCACCTTTAAGCAGAACAAAGATCTCTTCTTTCTCTCCACACCAAGACAACTGTTATGGTTTAAGCCCAGCCAGCAACTAAGCGCCACACAGCCACTTGCTCACTCCCCCCCCACACCCAGTGAGATGGGGGAGGGAATCGGGGAAAAAAGTAAATCCAAACCATAACAACATACCAGCTACTAGAAAGAAAGTTAACTCTATCCTAGCCAAAACCAGGACAACAACCCAAAGAGTATCCCAAACAACCCTCTCCAATGGAACTTCAATGTTTGCACCTGTAACAGTCTAAAACTACAGTCTTAAGTGCTATACAAGTAAGTTTTTGGTTTCCTCCTCCTCCCCTGAAAGAATTAAAATAAGGAAACCAAAAAATCCTATCCAGCAAGACCAAGCTTGCAGTATTATTTTTTCTTTAATGAAACTATGACATTTCCATTGATATTACTGGTCAACTAAAGCCTCAGCTACAATTAGGTATACCTAAAATCTAATGAACTGTCAACAAGTAGCTGCTAAGGATTGAGGGGTAGGGGAGGAGGAGGTTTCCAGCCTCCTTGAAAGGCCACAGACATTAACAGAAGTACTGCTACCAGTCCCAAAGTGGCTTTACAAACTCTGCTGGCAAAACAGGTTTACTACAGGTACACAAACCCTTGGGAAGTTTTAAGAGTTGAAAGCATTTAGCAATATTACAGAACACTCTGTACAGAACACTTACTGGTAAACAGTATTTTAACAGTCTACATTATACTCTTAACAAAGAGCTGTTGCACGGGTCAGCTTTACAAACAGGCTCAAGCATTCAAAAACATATGTAAACAAGCAGACACATACGGAAGGTAACAGACATGGTTAAATTTCAGAATGCTCAAGTACAAAAACAGTAAATGAAGATAATCAGTGTAGTCTCCACCTTTACTTTTCAGAGTGAACTAGCAAAACAGAACTCTATGCCAAACTATTCTATCATCTTCATATTTTACCAGGCAGTTCAGCAGCTATGTTTATACTACACCAAACACTGTGGTCAATCTTCTGTAATAATAATCAAACATCACTTGCCCACAGAATCGAAACCAAAATCCTACATCACAGCTGCAAGAAGTGGAGAATTTCTACCAGTTGACTACAGATGTTCTGCTATTTCTTGCATGGCCAGGAATATCCATTCCAACAAAGCCACAGCTGGTTAACCAGCAACATACTCTAAGCAAAACAGTGCTAGAGGAATAAGACCTATTCCTCACACACACACAATGGCCAAGCTGCTTCAGCTCCACTAAGGGGAAGCCCATTTCTCTTCCTTGCACCAGTAATGTACTGCACTCCCTTTGCTGCATCGATTCCGAGACTCTCCATACCTTGCAAGTCAATTCAACTCACTAATCCCACAGAAAACCATCCACATTTTTTCAATCCCCAGCTTAATGAGCTACAGCAGATCACAGAGGATCAAATAAATACCAGAAGCAGGGAAGAGACATTCCCTTTGTCTCCTGATAACAGCAAATTCTTCAATCAGCTCACCAAGATATCTCAAGAAAGTACAACCCAGTGAAGCAAACTACCTGAAACTGTTCCAGTAATGACTCACTCTCAGTTAAGGCAAAAGTCACCAGCTTTATCAGGGCAGTCACTATACCTGTAGTCCAAATGTTCCTATACAAGATACATTGTCAAGACAAAGGTGAGAAACATTTCCAGCCTTTGACACAGCCTGCAAGTCTGTGAACTGTAAGTTCAAACACTGAGCAGAGTTTTATTTTGAAGAATGTCCCAAGAGTTGGTGATGCTTACTACTCCAACCAGCCTGGTTAAGCCTCAGTTAGTATTTTTCCCTTCTGGTCCCAGACAGAGTGCCTGTCAACTACTCGACTGTGTAATGTAGTACTACAAAGTACTACTGTACTACTTTTGTAGCCACTCAGCGTATCAGGTTTCTGCTGTGGTTAGCAATTCACAATACATTTTATGTCACTGCTGCAGTGATAAATTGCAGAAATACTACAAAATGCAAGAATCCATTTTTAATCTGTTACACAGCTGATATTAATATGTAGAGCCTGATTCCTTTCAGTTTTGCCTGATGGCTTTTTACAAAGCAAGGACAAAATTTCCCAATCTACCACTCGGCTGCCTACAGGATTTGAGGAACAGCAACCAACCTGCAAAACACCTAAAGTTTACAACAACAAAAAGCTAGAATCATAGAACCATTTACATCGGAAAAGACCCTTAAGATCATCGAGTCCAAACATTACCCTAACACTGCCAAGTTCACCACTAAACCATGTCCCCAAGTGCCACATCTACACGCCTTTTAAATACCTCCAGGGATGGTGACACCACCACTTCCCTGGGCAGCCTGTTCCAATGCTTGACAACCCTTTCAGCGAAGAAATTTTCCTAACATCCAATCTAAACCTCCCCTGGAGAAACTTGAGGCTGTTTTATCCTATTGCTTGTGACTTGGGAAAAGAGACCAGCACCCACCTCACTACAACCCCCTTTCAGGTAGTTGTAGAGAGCGATAAGGTCTCCCCTCAGCCTCTTTTCCTCCAGGCTAAACAACCCCAGTTCCCTCAGCCACCCAAAGCAGAGATATTTTGTGCTCTGGAATCTCCACCGCTTCCCATTTCACAGCTACCAACTCCCCAAATACCTTTGGTAGTTCATGGTTTGTTTGGTTTTTTTAAAGCATTATGGCATCCAGCATACAAACAGCTTCATTATTGCCCAGCAGCAAGACAGACCAGATCCTACATTAATGGATGCATTAGGCAACTGAAGCAATACAGACAGGACTGAGCTTTGTGGGGTCTGAGACATGGCCAGGGCCAAGCTTCCCCTGCTACAGAAAGCAGAGGAGCTGGCATCAACAGCTCTGCTGTTCTTGGAGAGCAAGATGTGTGAAGTACACCCTTCTCCCACAGCATCTTCCTCAACACATCAGACCAGACCTCAGTGACAGAGGCAGCAGCAGCAAGCGCGGGTGTCTGTGGCTCCAGCAGAGGCAGAAGGGCTATAGACGTTTTGTTGTTCTCTGTATCTCTGGTGTCTTTTCTCCTTCACTTCTAGACAATCACTTAGTTTGCCTATTTCTATAGCTGGCCTTCAGGAAGTTTTAGATCAACAGAACTGCCCTAGGTGAGGGAAGCCAACAAGGCAGCTTTTATTATACTACATTACCAAGAGAGACTCTTTCACTTACCCAAGAGCACATTAAATAAAAGTTCCCAATATAACAATGGAAATTGAACATGACTTCTTAATAAAGGAGTACCTTGGAGAAAAACAGAAAAGAACTTCCTCCTATAGTCCACAGGTATTATTTTCAGTCAGGAGGTAAGAAAGCATGAAAGGAATTTACAGGAACACCAGTCTGAGTGTTTGGCTTCAGAAGTTCTGGAAGAATAAACTCATCTATGACCACCAAAACTAGTTTTCCACTAATCAAAGTCATAAGTTCACCCACACAACATCCATCCACCTCTCGCGCTGCTCTTCCAGTGCCGGGCTAGAAGCAACATGCTCTGCAGGTGGTTTGCACAACAGACTGTTTCCTCCAAATAGAGCCAAAATAACAGTCTCTTTTGCAGGCTCTCCTTATGCTCAGCCTTCATTCAAAAACCTGTAGGATTTTTATATTCGAGTCCTCTCAATCTCAGAGAAGTTTGACTGAACCTAGCTAAGAGGCTGCATTATTAGAGAGACCAGGCAGTAACTGCCTAAGCTTCACTTCCTTAGAAAGCAATAATAAAAAGGTTGAGAAGCACAGCACAGTCTGAAGCTGAGACACTGAAAGCAATGCCTGCCACCCAGTCTAACAAACCTAGTCCCTTCCCAGCTGAACAACAAACAAGACCAGTAAGGGATAAAAAAAGGACAGGCTTTATATCATAAACATCTCAGCAGTTCCCAGAAACTGAAGAGAAGAACAACAATTTTTGCATCCATGTGAATGAAATGCGATCAAAACCCTTAAACTCCTTTTTTTATTCTTAAACAATCAAGACAAAATAGCCTAATGAATAATTGAACAGCCAGGAGAGCAAAAGCATAAAACTATCATTTTCTTAGAGGCCAGCTGTGATTAAAGCGACCTCCTTCAGTTGTCATTTTCCATGTAAAATAGTCTCCCTTTAGTCAGAGGCTATTCAGAAGAAACGTCCCATTCACTTTGTCACACTACTCTCAATATATTGAGTCTGCAAGAAATTCTGTGACACAAAATAAGCAGAAGAGACCAAGGAATGAAAAAGGCCTTCTGCAAAATGGGGGGGGAGATACTTTCAAGTTGAGTTTAAAGGCCTCTGTAAAAACTCCTTAGCAAAACAAGCTATGACTCCAGCAGTTTGTTGCACGCTAAACAGCAATTTCAGCTGTTTGACTTGAAAAAACCTACATACAACCTCACGCCCCCAAAAAACCCTACAGCATTAGTTTAAGGAGACCTTACTTCAGGGAAAATCCTGTCAGGATTATAAGACTCCTAGTGCAAATATCTGTACCAACATAGAATATTACACTGTCTACCAAGGAGAGCAGAGAAATTGCTAATAATACTTTAGGTAGTTTAAATTGATAAAGATTATACATATGGCTCTAAGGTCTTATAAGTGACATTCAGCTTGGGGGGGGGGGGGGGGGGGAACAGGCTGCAGACAGAAGTTGGAGCAATATAGCAATTGGATACCTATCCGGAGTTAAATCAGCACATGATTCTTCCACTTGTGTGCCTGAAATTTAACTTTGGTTTGCTACTCAACAGACATCCTAGCCAAAATGACAATACAGGTGCACAGCATCTTACATACTTATGGTGAAACACCCATTGCTAATGTTTTTTGGAAACACAAGACCCTTTGAAACCAACGCATCATGAAGCCTGGGAGTGAAACTTTCTCAAACAGGTATTTTCAACTCCTAGACCTTGAGGACTTGCTCATTTTCATGAACTGCTTAGAACTGGTTCACTAAAAAAACAAGGCTGCGTCATATAGATTTAATTTGCTACAGTGGCACCCACACTTGTGAGAAAAACTTTAGGTGTTCAGAGATATTTCTCTGACCTTTTTATGAACAAAAAGTTCATATAATTTGGGTAAAGTTTTCTATGTACACAGTTATTAAAAAAGTTAGGAGCCAAAAAAGGTAAGTACTGAGCATTCATCTTCAAAGTTTGCTACAGTTTGTTTTACTTTGGAGATTACATTTACTCAAGTTGTCATTATATTTGTTACTCATATGACTGAAAGACAGAAACTGGACAACATGTCAACACAACTTCATAAATCATTCTTGCAAACAGTGAATGAAGAATCTACAGAAAAACTTCTCATTTTGATAATATGAATATTTTTTCATGAACGTTTTTTCCTATTTATATCAAGTTAACTATATCTCTAACTCAGGAAAAGAGAATACTGTTTGAAGTTAGTCACAGATTTGCGTCCAGGTGTTCTTGCCTACTTTCTCCAGTCAGCTTTAATTCAAATCAATTATAAGTATCCGCTTGTTCACTTAAATTACAAGATTGCTTAGACAAAGCAAAAAGCTAGGTCTGACAAAGACAGAAGGGTGGAGGGTGCCCTCACAATTTCTGGGTGAAGCTTTGTTCTATTCCCTTAGCTCTTCTCTCCAATTATCTTCCCAATACAATGTCAGTATATTTCCTTGACCTGTTAGGGGCACTCTGTTGTGGGTTTTGGGGGGGGTTTTGTTTGTTTGTTTGTTGTTTTATCTGGACAGGGTAAAAACAACCCCCAAAATCAAAACCAAACACACAAGTCTTTCAGGACATCAGCAAGAGCTGACCAAGATACAGGCACAGGCAATACAGGAATATAAATTAAGCATCATGAAGTGCCCCCATCAATTTGTTCTTTGATCTTTACACAAACAGAAGGTTTAGAAGATCTGTCATAACTAAGATAGCTCATTCCCCATTTGACTCTCATTTTTGACCACAACCCCACAAAACAGATTTCTTTCCCATAGATGCACAGTACATCCCCTGAAGTTTCATGCTGATTTATGAAACAAAAAAGCTCTGTATACAAAGAGAAACATTGATTCTGGTATTAAACATTCACAAGATGCAACTGTAGACTAGGTATATGCCTATATAGCTCAAAGACCTGCAGGTACTACTTGGTAATAAATTGAAATATAAACTACGGATCTACAGACATTACTATATACACAAGTAACAATACTCAGGGAAGTGAACCTCTTTGCAACCTTCCATGGTCTCTGTCAAGGACATTTGTAGGAACGAGAAGATTAGGAGCTTTTGAAGAACTACCTACTTACTAAACCACAGAACTGTGTTTACAAAGAGGGAGAAAAAGATGTGGGCTTCAGTGATTTCTCAGTTTTGTTCCTACATATACTGACTCCCTTCAACTTTCCATCATCTCCCCAAGTGAAGATTTTTCAAAAGTTCTGGACTATAAGCACAACCGTTCTGGGTGAGGAAGGAAGGGTGTATGAGACTAAAGACAGTTTTTATGAGGATATGTATGCCAACTACCATATATGCTTACAACCCCTTACACCTATTGCTCACAGCACATTCTAAAGACCTATGAGAAGTGGCAGTTATGAATTAAGCTCTTTGCGATTTTAACAGGAAAACTTGTTAAGAGGAATTCTGGAAAACAAGTATTTGGGAAAATAGTGCTTTACTACAACGAAGTTCACTGCTGTTGTCAACAAAAAGCTTTGAATCCAGGAATAAGAAACTTTGCCAACTACCAGGTACCTAAATTTATCTAGTAAGTACACAATTCAGAAACGAACAATATCTACACAAGCTAAGATGATGCCTGGTACACACATATAGAACTGTGAAGTACAATGCATCTTTAAAACAGGTTCAGAATCACCGTGGCTTTACCTCAGCCCTGGAATACTCACTGCTGCTTGCCCGTTTTGATTTACTGTTCTGCTCTGTATGTGCTGCTTCAGGGGATAAAGTATACTGCAATCAAGGTAATCATCATGGCTTTAATTCAACTGTCCACACAACATTCCTGCTCGCTGAACCATTCTGTACTCAACAGCATCCAATAACCCAAGAACAGAGCGTTGCACTTCTAAGCTCCTATGTAAGACCACAAACCATAAGAACAGTGCCTACATGTGACTGCATTATGAATCATACACAGGAGTACGAAGCAGTGACAGGTGACTTTCAAGAAGCCACTTAATATTCTGACCATAACAGTAGCACAGTGGAGACAAGTGACCATAGTCATGCAATTTTCCTTGCCACAGCACTCTGCTCCACATACCTCTGATTTACTTGAGGCATCCCACTTCACATGCTGAGAGAAACAAAGAGGTAGAACAAGAAGACAGCAAAAAAAATTATTTTTCAGTTAAAAACTGTTAGCATTGATTTGACAGGCTTACCAATTTGGCACAAATACAATTTAAGATCCCAGGGCCAAATATTACACGTAATACTTACCTGAAAAAAAAAAAGTTTTAATCATTGATGTAAACCTTCCCATGATCTTAGAATAATTGTTACTGACAATCTCAAGGGCACAGCCACTCTTTCTGTCACAGAGCTCAGGTAAG
The DNA here is from genome assembly GCF_026419915.1 of Harpia harpyja. Lineage (NCBI taxonomy): Eukaryota > Metazoa > Chordata > Aves > Accipitriformes > Accipitridae > Harpia > Harpia harpyja. The sequence goes on along the minus strand of NC_068949.1, from coordinate 27,794,402 downwards.
ATACTGCTGTTGGCATCTGCTCACTTTTTCCCCCTACCTCACCTCATCGGTTTCTCCTCCGGTTCAGTGACATGAAGACAGACAATTAACATGGATGATTTCAAAGAACTGCAAAGCAGGCCAGTCTGATAACTGAAGAGCTGAGAACAAGCAGCTGGAAACAGCAGCCTCCTAACCCAGATCTGCCATGACCGAACAGTTTGTCTGACCAGGCAATTACAACAATGAAGCTTTCACACTGAAGGCAGTAGGACTTCCCCCTTGCCTTCTCTCAGTTTTTAACTAACAGCAAGAAATGTCCACCTTTTAAAAGGATTTCCATGTAATTAGGACTATTAGAAAAAAAACAATGGGAGCTACCAAATTTTAGACAGTTTGTAAAATGGACAAAGAGCATTACAAGTGAAATATCCTATATAAGATGCTCCAGGCTGCTGAACTACCCATGTTTAGCACATCCAGTACCTTTTCTCATACACTGTGGGAGCAGGTACACATTCTGACAACACATGAATGAGTTGTTCTCTCTCAGGAAGTACTTTTGATAGCATACAGCCACCTGGTACAACTTAAACTTTGGGGAGCAACATCATTTATGGCTCTGTGCTCATTCAAAAATACAAGCAACCATCTGCCGAGAAGCTTTACAAGCAAGTATAGTTGCTACCAACATTCAATCACAGGACAATTTTTATACAATTTGAGCCCTCATTACTGAGAGCCAAGGTATTTCTCTAAGAACTAGAGAAAAAATCCACTTACAATGGCAACTGTCAGTTTTGAATGAATCTGAGCAGTTTAAAAAAAAAGTGAGAAGTCTAAGCTTTTAAAGCTTCAGGAATAGTTTAGAAGACAAGAACTAACTACTCAGAAAAATGAGGAAAAGAAAGTTTTATTACCACTTTTCTAAGCAATGGAGACTACAAACTCTAGTGTTACTGTATCTAGAGAGAAATCTATCAAGGAAGAAAAGTCTGGGTTTGTTTTTAAAAATCAGTAAAAGTGGTTTTTATTAGCAGATCTCATTTTGGCTGCTCAGATGAAACCAGCTGTAACTAAGGCATTTTTATGAACATATAGGCAGAGCTGAAGGTAAAGTCTCTGAGGCCAATGTTGCTCACCAGGCCAAACATACAAGAGGTACAGCCAGCTGGGCCAGTCAGGCTATGAAACTGGCTCCCTAGCAAACCCTTTTTTTCACTGAGGTGTCAGCACTATAGCTTTTGCCAGGATAGAAGCAATTAAATTTTTCCATGTATTACCCAAGCCTTCACTGAAAACAGCAAACGTCAGTGTATATTGACAACAACTTCTACTGCACATCAAGTTCAGTCTTTTCTATGAGGAAAATTCTCCAGAATGTCATTAAGCTATTGCTCTGGGGCAAAAAAGCAACAAGTACCAATGTTACTGGTCAAAGTGTTCAAGTAATGAGGCAAAGGGAAGGTAATGTACTGCAGTCCATGTACTGTGGGGAGGAAAAAAAAAAAAAGTGCAGGAGGGAAGAACACTAATAGGAAATAGTGGGTATAGAGGGACATCTCTCAACCCATCCTTGAAACAAAGTGGAGGCATCAAACTTGCCCTGCAACTGCCACCATCCTTATCCTCAGGCACCCATCCTTATCCTCAGGCAAGAATCCATCTCTCCCTTTCCTGAGGGTTGGCAGAAGGAGCCTATTTCTCAAGTTGGGATCCTGCCTTGAGATCGAACTTCTCCTATAACAATTCTTCAGCTAATGGATTTAATTGGTCTTCTCAAAACACTTAAGAGACCCACTGTGCTATCAGAGTGACTGCCACATAACAACTATAACTCTGGGGCTTTGGAGAATAAAACCTGTTAGTAATTTGGAAATTAAACTCCCCTCTTCAAACATAATAAAAGTAATATAGAGTATGCCATAAACTGTTACAGTCAAGATGTGTCGTATGTTACAAAGTGAGTGATGCTACAGAGTCCCCAGGGTAACAAAGCTCGATGTCCTAAAAGTTTTTGGGTTTGTGCTAGAAACTTAACAGAAGCCCAATTAATTTAAGCACAAAGCCTAGTCCTTGAAGCTTTCCACACCACACTTCAGAAAAAATAAGTAAACGGTATCTACAACGTCAACAGGTAGCAAGAGCTTTACGGACCTTTGCAACTTTGGCAATGATTCTCAGAATCACCCGAAAGTAGCTCATGGGTTCATTCAGACAGTAAAACGCTCTGGCACAGGAAGCAAATTCCAGCGTGAAGTCCACACAGTTTGCAGCGGCAAGAGTACCTTCACCGTATCACCCTCACGTCCAACGCAAAGCCTCTCTCTCGCTACAGCGATATTTACTTGGGGGCAAACGAGCCCGTCGGGGCTGGAATCGCTCACCATCTGACCGGCAGTCTTTTGACCGCTGACCCGAGACACGGTCCTTCAGACAGCCCCACCACCCCCCGTGAACGGAAAGCCCCGGCAGACCTTAGCGCCCGCCTCCCGGGGCATCCCTTCCCCCCCCCGCCCGGGGCTCAAGGCCGGGCGCTGCCGGGAGCGCCGGCCCCGGCCCCGCCGCCTGCTCCTTTACCTGGTGAAGAACTCGGCAAAGCTGCTGCCGGCGCCGGCGATGCCCGCCCGCCGGGCCCTCTCCGCCGGCTCCTGCGGCGGCGCCGGGGCCGCGGGCGCCGGCCCTCCGTGGGGCAGGTGCTCCGGGGCGCTGCGGCGGCGGCTCACCTCGTACGTGTTGCGGGAGTTCAGGTTCACGTCCGTGAAGCCGAGGGGCGCCGGGGGCAGGGCAGCGGGCTCCGGCCGGCACCGGGAGGTCCGCACGCCGGGGGCGGCCTGCGCCCGGCTGCCAGCGTCGTCCCCCGGGCCGCGGGGCGGCGGGGCGCTGCCGGCCGCCGCCCCCCCGCGCCGCTCCGCCTCGCTCCGCAGCCGGCAGCTCCTCAGCGGCTCTTCCAAGGCGGTTCCCGCGGGGACGCCGCCGCCGCCCCCCGGGCCGGGCGGGCAGGGGAGGAAGCCCCCGTTCTGCAGTTTCGCTTCCTCCTCCCCCGGCCCCAGCTCATCCCGCCCCGGCTCGGCCCGTCCAGCCCGAGGGGGCGGCGGCGGCGGCTCCTCCGGCGGCGGCAGCAGCAGGAAGCCGACGTCCCCGTTGGTCATCCTCCCGCGGGGGCCCACGGCGTAGGCGGCCCCGTTGGCGGGCTTCTCCGGGCAGCGCTTCCCACCCGCCGCCGCCGCCGCCGCCGCCAGGTACCGCTGCAGCAGCCGCTCCTGCCCCGGCCCGCCGCTCCTCCGGCTCAAGCCCCGGCTCCCATCCCGCTCCCCGTCCTCCTCCTCCTCCTCCTCCTCCGCCGCCTCCTCCGCCGCCGCCTCCTGCCGGCCCGCGGGAAGCACAGCTGCGCTGCCCGGAGCTCCGGCATCGTCCGGCCCCACCATTTGCCGCCGCGCAGCCCCGGGGATGCCAGCGGCGCAGCGGGGCGGGGGCGCGGCCCCCCCGGCGCGGCGGGGGCCGAGGGGGGGGCGGGGCGCGCGCCTTCCTCCGCACCGGCGGCGCCGCGAGCGCTGGCAGCCGCCGCCGCCGCCGCTCACCGCGTCGGACAGCGGCCTCGGCGGGGGGGCAGCGGGCCCGGCTCACGCAGGCGCGCGGCGGCGCCGGCGGCCCTTCCCCCCGGAAAGTCACCATAGAGAGGCAGGGCAGGAAGAGCGAGCGCGCCCGCCCTCCCCGGCGCAACCACATCCGGGACCATAGAGATGCCAACGAGACAGGCTCTTCCTCGCCAGAGAGGTGCCTCGGAGGCCGGCCCCCCCCCCGCCGCCGCCGCCGTATTCCAGCTAAAGGCTCGCCGCGCGCAGCCTCTGCTGCATTCCGCCGGCCTGCCGCGCCCCTCCGCTACGGCAAAGCCCGGCCCGGCGGCCGGCAACCTCCTCCCTCCCCCAGAGCCGGCCCGGCACCTACCGCCCGAGCCAGCGCGCCGGCCCTCGCCGCCTGCCCGCTCGCGCTGGGATTAAGAAGCCCTGCGGGCCCGTCCGCTTGCCCCGGCAGCCCCGCAGGCGTCGGGCGCGCCGCTTCCACCCGCGCCGAGGGCCGGCAGCCGCGCTGCACAGACGCGCCCGCGGTCGCCTTGCCCTGCCCCGCCCCCGGACCACCCCAGCGCCCTGCCCGGCAAGGCAGCGCACGGGGCACCGCAGCCCCGGGGCGGCAGCGGCCGTGGCAGAGGACGCCCGGGCTTACGGAGGGGACCGCAGGGCGTTCAGTAGCTCTACCTTTGACGGGGTTTTTCCTTTTTTTTTTTCTGGGTTTTTTTTTTTTTTGAGGGAATAACAATAATAAAAAGACGTTGAACAGCAGCGAGGGTGTTGCGAGGGTCGCCTGGTGCCGCAGGTTAAGGTGCGCTTACGGGAGCTGCGGCAGGACGGGGAAGGCGGCGGCGTCGCACAGACAGGGCTGCGCCGAGGCCGCCGCAGTCCCGGGCCTCGGAGCGGGGCGGGCTCTGAGGAGGGCGGCGGAGGACCCACGGAGACCCGGCGTGGGCTCCCCGCCCCCCTCAGATAGGGCAGGGGGCGGGCGGTCCCGCGGCCGCTCCTCGGCCGTGGCGGGGGTGGGGGAGGCGGAGGAGAGAGCCGGGGGCATGGCAAGTGCGGCCCCCGCCGCGGAGCCGCCGCCTGGCCAACGGGCGGTGCCAGCGGCCGCGAGGGACGGGGCGGGCGGGGCTGCGCCCGGGCCTGCCTGGGGCTCCTTCTTGAGGAGCTAGGACGTCCCTCAGCTTTTGGGGGGAACGGGAGAGCGAGAAAAGGGAAATGGGGTGGGCACTTGGAAATCGTGGGGTGGACCCTCTCCGGAGCAGCGACGGGATCGCCAAACTCCTAACGCTGACGTTGGGGAGGTGGATGGAGGGAGGACACGCAGGAAGGCAGGTCCCAGCACCTGCGTGTTTCCTACCGCATCTCTCAGAGGAAAAACCAAGTTATTACAGCACCCTCTGCCCAGTGAGGAAGTAAGGCCTAAAGTCACAGGCAAAAGAAAAGGCAACGGGGAGAAGCAGTAACAACATAGGTCTAGCAGGCTACCGCTCATCCCAGGCAAGCACCTCAACCCAACGGATTACTTTTCTATTCCTACAGTAAATACTCACAGCTGGTGACAAGGGAAGGGCCATTCTCGTGGAAATCCTTGGCCAGAAAAGTCCTCCATTTGGTAACCCCACCTTCAAAAGTCCTGTGGTGTGGTGGAGGTCCTTGCTTTTAAAGGCAGGCAAGTGGGGCATGCCCAGAGAGAGAGAGGCCTTACCCGCCACATGGAAATGGGGGAGGAACAGCCATCCTCTTCTAATGTTTGGGGGTTTTTTTCTTGACAGTTGTGGGCATTTTAGAAAGGTTTAAACTGGGAATCTTCATTGGAGTTGATGCATTTCATTGTGTCATGACTTCTTGTTAGGACTTTGCAATATAAAGCCTTCTGGGCTTTGCTCTAGTAAAGAAATAAACAAAGGAAGTTTGTGATTTTTTTTTTTTCCCCATCTTGTAACTGTACTTCTGAGGTCAGGCGTGCAACACTGGGTGTTGTACATGTAGCAAGTCTGATCTTGCCCCTTTCGACTTGAGTAGCTGGCAAATACTTGGGATCCCAGATGTTGGAGAAGAATCAAACGTGATTTTGTTTTGTTTTGCCTATCTTGATAGCAGGCATGCAGCCTCATCCAGCTACAGCTGTGCCAGGTAAAGGACCCTTGGCCTCAGCTGGTTGCAAAAATGCCTGCTTAAGGTTGCCAGGATTACCTATCCTTTGGATGTGCCAGCTGAACTGCTTGTGGGAGCACTTTGTAGGGTATTTTGGTCAAAACAAACCATTAGCAAAGATGAACTAATTAAGCTTTTTGGTTAACTAAAGCTTTTTAATTAAGCTTTTTGCTGTAACTAAGATGGGAGGTTTTCTGTTCTCCCTGTGATCCGGGTCATCTCAGATACGTGGGGTCTGATCACCACGCCTGCTGAGTGAACATCCTCTATAGCACACGCTGGGTGCTATAGAGGCTCTCCCTGCCTTTGCTAGCGAGGATTTTAGGTTTAAGGAAGGAAGCATTTTGTGGGTTTATATGTTTGTGCTCATTTTCAACAAAGCGTTCACTGTTTACCTGGGATGCTGTATGGCAGTGTCACTCTTGAATACACTCCTATGATTTAATTAATGCAGAAACTGCAAAACAGTACCGGATGTTCAACAAGCTAAGCAAAATGAAGACTGGCACTGAGATTGTAACATAGGATTGGCTTATGGTGAACTTATTTCAGTCAGTGCAGCTGAGATAGTTGGTAATTATGCCAGGGATTCCAAAGTATAGCAGGTTGTTTTGCACAAAATAAAACCACTTGGTTCACTGCACTTGCATTGATTTCTACCTCTAGGACTTGTTAGACAGGCAGACTAATCTTACATATATATATTTTAAAAAACAGATTTCCTGATAATATTTTGGATTTTAAATCACTCCTGTGGGATTCAGTTTAGAGCTGAATGAGGATTTTGAAGCTCTGTATTGTATTTTCCAGAAATGCTCAATCCTGGGGAATACCTCAATGAACTAAAGAATTAAAGATGTGATTAGCAGGGATATGCATTATACAGTTCGCACATAGCTGATAATGAAACAGCTTTGAGCCAAGTATCTGAAAGTCAAGGCGATAATTCACAGAAAATTGCAGGCTCCCCCTGGCAACTAGTTTCATGTTAGAAGGTCATTCTGATTTGTATAAGCAAGGATGAGCAGGTGATCTGGAGTCTGTAGAGGGTTGTCGGCAATCCACAGCGAAGAAGTGGAGACTAAACAGCAGATAGGTGGTTACAAAATCCAGGAATTTTAAGAGCAGGGCTGCCGAAAGAACTAGGAGTGAAGAAACACATTTTGAGCCTTGCAAGAGTGCAGTTCAACGTTACAATTATTACAGCAGATCCTGTGAAATCATCTGGTTCAGAAAATCAAAATCCCACATCGTTTCACTGATTCATTTTGAGGGCAAGGCCTCCCAAACAATTGAATCATCACAAGTGAAAGAGTTACACTGTTGGGAGGTTGGGAATGACTGGCCAGTGGGAACTTCCTACCTTCACCTTGACATTGAAGAAATTACAACACGGGATTCTCCCCTAATCACACCATACAGTAACTGTGCTGTTGCCTGATACTGTTAAAAATGACAGTATTTATACTATAGTTCTGATCTGGTAGTGAGATCCCTAGTATCCAATGTTTTAGACATACATGAAAAATGGCATAATTTATTAGTGAAAAGAAAATAGCTGCTTAGTTGAATATTGTGAATAAATTATTAGGCCGTGATTTTGTATTGTTCTCAAACTGATGATTAGGGCAATTTGCATGTAATAACATCCTTTGTGCTCCTGGCTCTCTAAGGTGACCCTTATGAAGGAGGCAACTTTACCAAATAAGATTCTGTGAAGAAAGAGTGAGTCACATTACATAAACATGAAGCTCAGTTCTTTTTCTTTTGCCAAAAACTTTTCTGCAGTAACAAAGGCTCTAGCTCAATTTATAAAATATCTCAGCTATGGAGAAGATACTCCAGGCATTTTGGATGTCAGAAAGAAGAGAGCAGTATCTTTTCTACCTTAAAAGGCTGTCAGCTCTGAGTGCTATGCCAGTTTTGGGGTGGTAGCAAGAGAACACATATGAAACAGGAGCTAAGTGAGAGGAATCTGGCTAGTTTGTTCTCACCGTTAGTCATTGAAAGAGAAAGGAAGCAATATTCACTGGATTCATTATTTTATATTACAAGCAGCATGTACAATTTTCAGCTAAACAAGTCCTCACTGAGACAGGGTACAAATAAATAACACATGTAGACTTTGTTCTGAAGAGTTTACAATTAAAATATCATGTAAGGAACAAGTCAGGCTTTTCAATATTCCTTACTTAAGGTTTGCATGAATTGCAACCCTGCCCCTTGTTCCAGAGATTTATAGCATGCTACAGTGACCAAGACTTGATGCCTGAGAGAGGCAGCCTTCTTGGTTAAATGTACCAGCAACAGAGAACTAGACCTGTCTGCATCCTTGACTGTTTTTGATGGCTGACCTTTCAATACCATCCCTCATTAGGAATAGCCCCTGTCTATAACTGCACCCTTTCAAAGGTCTGAAGACTTAGGAAATGTCACACATCTCTCATAATTAGCACAATTCTAGGTCACTAGTTTCAGCTCTGGTTTCCATTTTGATCTGTATTGCCCCATCCAGCTATGGATTCTAGTGATACCGACCATTTTTTATTCCCAAGTTTAAAGCATAAGGAATATCCTGCAATAACACATAAGCCAGGCAATAGTTTTCAAGGAGGCTGTGAACGCAGGCAAAGGGTGTAATCTTGCAAACATTTATGACAAGGTATACTGTAAGCAGTGCTAAAAACAATGGCTGTGAACTCTGTGTCCTTTGGTGTGTGGTCCTTGCAGAACTAGATGCTCGCACAATGCTACTGGCAGTATGGAGAAAATCATAAGGCATTCATTCAGGAACAAGAACCTCTTGCTGAAATGCAGAATGGAGTGATCTGATTTCCCCATCAAACTGACATCTTCATGGGGGCTCAGGTCTAGTGTGAAATTTTAAAAACCTCAGATGTTTAACACCTTGAGCAAAAGTATCTAGTAGTTAAGTTCAAAGGTCTGTCAGGATGGATCTCTACCACAAAAAAACAAAAAAAGGGCTGTGGCTACAATTCTCTTGACCATCATTTTAGCACAGTGAATTTAGATCGAAAACCCTGCAACCTAATATTAACCATAAACATTCTTACTTTGCAATAACACTGTATGTTTACCTAGACTGCTCGTCAAATGCTGGTAGACTCTCTTCAAGAGCAAGCCTTTGCCATAAACCAGGAACCATCTTTCCTCTTCGGGGCCAGATAGCTGAGATTTTTTGGACTAGCCCTAGCATTAATATATCCCAATGCAAATGCCAGCCAGCTGTGATATTGAATGAAACTTGAGAAAACTGATCTAAGAAAAGTAAACACCTAAGTCTTTTCTTATGACTAGCACTTCGCCATCAAGAAGATGATGCAGCTTTGTATTTTGAATGCCTGCACACAAAACCTAATAAACCAGTAAATGTCAATATCAAAACGGCTACTGAAAGTGCTAAGCCTCAAATTGTTAAAAATAATTTTATTTATGTAACAGAGAAACAAAGAGAATGTCCCTATTGTCTCCAAAATCATGACAACTGTTTTGGCCAGGGCTATCTACCACAGTAGATTAGTAGCCTAAGCTCCAACCAGTCTTACTCTCTCCTGTATTTGTGTTTCTTCAAGGGAAAGAATAGCAAATCGTTTGAGGAGACAGGTGATCTGCTTCTGTGTCATTAAAGTAATTTCCTACAGAGGGGTGAGATATACTTACTTTTCCTTACGGCTGCTGTGCAGGGACTTCAGGGAACCCCAGTACCGAGGCCAAAAGATGGAGAGTCCAAGGCCCAGACTCATCCTCCCTATTTTTAAGCATTTTTACAGGTCCCCTCTATAGGCAACAGAGAGAGAACATCTCTAAAGGGCAAGCTAGCTTGTTTGAAATCAATCTCACAAGCCCATCTGCGCTGTCTACAGGAGAGCACAGGCAACACACAAGCAAGGGGCATTCTCCCAGGAAAGAGTGAGAGGGGAAGTTTTGGAGTTAGGTGCTATGGATGCAAAACATTTGCAGGGATTCAAGGGGAAACTGGGCAAGTGCTTGGCTGAGACATCCAGCAAAGTACAGTCAGTCAGAGCACACCACTGCTCTGGCAGAGGTTTCAGGGGCTCTCTCCCATTGTTTCAAAGTTTAGGCCACTGACATGGAGCTGCTTGTGCTCCCAGGGACACTCAGGCATTTTCCTAGCAGTGAGAGGGAGAGCCCCAGCCTCTGGTTTGGAAGCAGGATACTGGGCTAAACAGCCCCTTAGTCTGATGGGAATGACTTTTCTTACGTAAGTTCTCATCTCCAATTCCCGTCTGCAGCTCACAAATCAGACACTCTTTGCAGTTCTGGAAATTATGAACAAGGAAACTGTCAATTTGTAATTTGTTCCCAAGTGCTGAGAAACAACACTACTCTGTAAAGAAAAAAAAACCTGAACCAACAAACGGTGCAAAAAATAAGCCAATGCCCATCACTAGGTTCTCCTTTTCAAAAGAACAACACAGCAAGGACTCAGATATTAGTTTACCTCTTGTGCCAACCAATGCTGATAACTGAAGTACACATTTAATAGTTACACACATAAGCAATATGTAGCTGGTGGTTTCCCAGTGCTGTTTTATTACTTCTGTAATTAAAATATGGAATGGCTTCCTCAAATCAATGTAGAGGAAGAACTGTACCCAGAGGGCTTCCAAAACCTCAGATGTTCTTCCATTTGTAATATAGTTGTGCTCTTTGGCAGTTCACTCCAGAGGCTCTCGTTTCTTTGGAAATGCTACTTTGGCAAGAACATCTTTGCACCCCACTAATAACAGTTTGCACTTTTAATACAAAGCCTTCTGGACAAGATCTCATCGCAGAGTATAACTAACAATTAATTAAGATGTTCAGAGACACGATGTTTGGCAGACTCCTGCACAGTGCAAGCTTCTCCTTAGCACGCTCCCAGTCGTGCTGCAGTCCTACAATTAAATTACACTGCTTGTGGATCAAACATGCTGTATACTTGTATTAAGATAATTCAGCCTGTGTTGCTTTGCTTGTGTATGCTTATGCTTGCTGTGGTTCAAACAGTGCCAAAACCTCCTGGAGCACTGCAGTGGGGTAAGCTATATTTGTCATTGCTCTGCTAGGGGCTAGCAGGCTTTCCAGGTTGTTGACAATCACTGGAAGACTCTCCTTCCATGTAACCTCCATGTTGCCCACTGCCAGACTGGTCTATGTAGATGACATACCCATGTAGAGACTTCTGTTACCCTCTGGATATCACCATCAAGATACTGAAAAGATAAAGACTGCTTACATATCCCCAAATTCCTGGTTTAAACATCACTAAACTCATAGGGACAGAGAGTCACCTAGAAATCACCCTTATCTGAAACCAGGTTAAGATAGAAACAAACAGAAGTATTTATTACCACATCCAAAACAGAAATGTAATTACACTGGTTCTTAATAGCACAGAAGAGAGAAATTGAAAAAAAAAAAAAATCATCTGCTTCTGCTACGATCCAAAAGGCTTCTACTTTCCTCTTTCTATCCAGCTAATTAATTAGACACTTAACTGATCCACAGGCTCTGTCACTCTGCCTGCCAGAAACCTCAGGTTGTGTTCACAGACACTGCAAGTTTTCTCTTTCCTTTTGTTCAAATCCACCCTTTGAGACCCACCGGAGGAGTAGGTGCAAGCTGGCAGAGAACAGACACAGGTGAAGCAGAAGAAAAGGAACAGATGAGGGTAAACAAGCAACACAGGAGCTCTCATTCCTCAGCCCGAGATCCTCACTCACGTAGGCAGTAACTGTGGTGTTAGTGGAGACGTATTTCTGGGATGAAGTGAAAGGGGACTCACTGTAATGAAGCAGAGATCTGAGCCCTTTTTTCCTTTCCCTGAGAATACTTCGGCCAGTTATTCTCCACCTAACCCTTTTGGGTTTGTTTGGGGTATTTATAGGACCAGCAACAGTTCCTCCTTTACTTATTTCATCCACTAATTAGACCCATTTTGAATCACTTATATTCAGCCTCAACCCTTTCCTGTTTTCAGGCAGGGTATCAGCACGGTCCTTAGCCTACAGCAGTAAATATTTTTGTGGGAGCTCATTCAACTGCATGGACTCTACTTTGCACTTTTCCTACCAACATTTATTGTCACATGCAATGGAAGTGATTTATAAGTTTTTTGTTTACTTTTCTAAAGTTAATATGTAGTTGATAAAGATTTGTTAGTCCTCCCCTATGGTGACTACAACCTTAGCACAAATTCCTGTCTCAGTCTTGTGCTCTGTTTGCTCACTGTGTCACCAATAAAATCACTTCTATGGCTGATAAAGCAAAAGCAGCAAAAAATAGTGGAGTCCTGGGATTATTTTTTTTTTGCCAAGTGATATTGGATTTGTATTCTTAAATTAAAATTTAAAAAAAAATGTTGTAATGCACATTGGAGGCTATGAGAACAGGAGTCTGTCTTTGTATTCTCCAAATACATTCTCTTCGCTTCATAAGATAAGCTTGTATTAAATATTTGGGTATAATCTAATTGATCTGACTTTATGCTGCCCTGAACCTACAGGTGCTATGTAGATATATACAGCATGACTGTAAAATGTTGCCGACACTGAGCATCACATCCTGGGCACTCTGGAATTCTGTCCACTAAATTTAGTGGCAAGAGAAGTCCACTAAGAAAAACAGATGAAACTTGAAAGAGTCTTTCCTCCTGAATTCAGTGAGAACTGAATTGAGCTTAGGACTACTTGCAGATTAAATCTTTTAATTGAATTTTATAATAAATTATTTTCTTGAGATATGACCAGCATAGAAGCTTTCAAACCTTTCACAGAAAGTTGAAGAAATTGTTACAAGGTGTATAAGATCAAATGAGTGAACAATTTTTCAGTGGTAATGTTGGTGTGAACAGACCTTACTCTGTTTCAGCTCCTGGTCATGCATTCACCTTCCTACTCCTGCCTGCTGTTATGCCATCTCAGTTGTTTGTGTGGCAATGCAATGAATCAGACTGAGAAAGTGATATGGATGAAAAAAACTTAATTTTTTTGCCATGCTACTTTACAGTCCTAGCAGTTCTGTTGGTTTCACAGCACATGAAGCTGGGTGATGCAGACACATGAATAAATAGCTGGAAGCAAGAGTTGCCTACCTCAGTTTACAAAGTGCTGCTTGTGAATGCTGAACCAGGTCCTAAATAGTAGTAAACAAGGGTTTATCCTTAAAGAATAGGTCTCCCTTATCTTGGGCAAACAGAATAACAGGGAGTGGTTGGAAAGGGTAAGGTTCAATTTACTGCTCTGTGTTTAAGCTGCACTAAACTGGCAGACAGTCCCTTAGGAAATGCTGCAGCCAGGCACAGCCAGTGTGACTGGGGCTAATCACAGGCAGTGCAAAATGGAAGAAACTTCTTAAGTGTATTATTTATTAAGGCCATTTGTTAAGTATATTTACTAAGAAATGTTTGTCTATTTATAAAAAACAACATGCAACATTTGGTACCATGGATGGGTAGGAATAAGGAATGAGGAAAATGACAAAAAAAAAAAATGAGGCGTATATTTACTATGCAGAAATATCACCTTCTAGTTATGCAGTGTTGCATCCTACACATATCCTGAGCGATTTTCCAGACAGCACTGAAAGCTTGTGTTGCCGAGTTATTCTACATAGTTTTTTGTGCTATGCTCATCACTGCAGTGTCCCAGTCCAGTACTTAATTAAGTAATGGCTATAAGCACAGCCATTAGATAATGGCTATGTCTGAATTGTGGGACAGTGGAACACTTCTGATTTCCGAGTTCCAGGGGTATAACTCATTTTATCCTGACTCAATGTTAAGAGCTAATCGTACATCATGCCTCCACTTCTCCATGCAATGGTTTCCATAGATGGAAAGCCAAGGAAAGACTGAAAGGGACCTGTCCCCAGCCTAAATGGTTGGGGTGTCTCATGAGAAGTACCTATCATGCACTCAAGATATAGCCAGTGCAACTAATATTTGTCATGCTCTACCACAGGGAGAAGCGCGTATTCGAACACAAATTTGCTCAGCTTTTGTTAGAGAAGAAACATGGAACACTAGGAGGCAAGGTGTGTGAGGTGCTGGAGCTTCTGGGGTAAAGATTGCAATCAAGCGACTCTTGCAGGATGGATTTTTTTTCTGACCAGGGACAGTTCCCAAGTAGCTGTTAACCATGATCTTTACTGCGAATATTTTATGTGGCCTTTACCAGCATGAAGACTGGGAAAGTCTTGAAGAGAAAGAACAAGAACTTGAATCTGAATCAATTTCCAAAGTAGCCAATGTAGGCGGTGTAGACCTTATCTGTTGTGCCCACATCTGTTAAGTGTCCTTGAACATCAATGGCCAGTTACTTTGAATGCTGTAGTCCAGCCATAAGCTTGCAGTAAGTGGGTAAATTAGGCTTGCCATTGCTTGCCGGTATGGGCTAATAACCTAGCTTAGATAATAGAAAGTTTGTGCTGTCAAATGAGTGTTTGAGAGGAATCCAAAGATTGTTCTAAAATACATGGTGGATAGATTGTAGGGATGTGGGACCTTCGAAGAAAGAAGAGTGAATATAGGGTTGTGAAGCCTTCAGAAGGCTTTTATCTGCCTCCTGGCATCACTTCTGCCTTGCTTACATTCTGTGTACCAACTTGTTATTCCTCAAACACAGGTTATCCAAGCACCAAGCCTTACTGGTGGCAGTGGCGTGGTCATCTCTTCAGGACAGAAACAATTGTGCGTCATTCCTGTGTTCTCTGACTACATAGTCCAACCAGTTCTGACAGTGGCTGCCTGCAGACTTTTAACAAGATGAGAGATTGAAATGGTCCTTATGAAACACTAAAATTCAGTGGCTATCATGTATCACATCTGCTGGGTGCTAGAAAGCTTTCCAGCTTGCTGACAGGCTCTGTTTCACTAAATCTTGAAAATACGCGAACGCAAAACAAAACACAAAGCAATGCTGTGGCTGTCTGAAACTCTTTAAAGTAAAATCATTTTGAGTAGAGATTAAATTGCACTTCTTAATTCTGAGTGCTGAGCAATGTCCCATATAGACAGAAAATCCATTTGCAGTCTACCCTTTGAAAATATCACACATCATCTTTCAAAAAACTATTTACACATTGTGGGGACATGGACAAAAAAGTAAGGAAAACTCACATTGATTTTCTGAATAATTAAAATGTGCATATTCTGAAGCAAACCAGAGATACATTCCCACCTTAGCAGATAACTTTTTTTTGGAAGTGTAGCACAAATTATTAATTTCTATAGGAATCTGAATATGATTTGGCAATAGTTCTGCCACATCAGTTAGTAAGAGCGGATTTCAAAAATTTTTCATTCTGCAAAGTATTGTGTGTGCACTCTGTTGGAAACATATGATGGATTGCATTTTTTAATTTTAAATTTAAATCTTGTTTTATAAATGCAATGACAGTCAGCGAAGCCTTTGTATCCTAAAGTATACAGAGGTAGCATTTTGAAACAGTCAACACTTCATTATAGACTTGTTTTCACATTATTGTTATTATCTTGATTACTTTAATCTAGATTAAGCACTGGTTAAAATAACATAGGTACTGATTACTACAGCAATGTAATGTATTTTGCATTTCTGTTTAAAAAGCAAAATCAAAAAGCTCTTTACTGTGCCCTGCCTCTCCGGAAAAAGGCAGCCACTGTTATAAAACACCGGAGCAGCTGGACATGCTGCTTTGTTCAATAGAGAAAGTGCCGGCTTTTGTGCTGCGCAATTCAAAAATACATTTCACTTGCAAGAGGGCAAAGATTGCATTAAAACCATCTTTCTGCCTCCTAAATTATGGGCTGTCTCAGGAGCCAACTCAGCCCCACCATTACTGCAGTCATCTTGTATACTGCTTTGCCTTACAGGGGTGTTTCATGGCTGCCAGTGAATGGTGCTCAAGATCAGAAGAGTCAAGAGCACTGTCTCAGGGCTGCCTGGGCATTAAAGCTTCTGGTTTTACCTTCTGGATTTGGACTGTACCTAAACGTCACAATGGGCATTTCATCCCTGCCTGAATTGGGAAGGGTACCTGCTCAAAGCTATTTGCCTTTGAAGGTGCTGAGTGAAAAATACTAGTGTTCAGTCACTGGAACCCTCCCAGGAAGGTCCAAACCAGTGGGCCTGAGGTGATAAATGTTAAATTTTTTTATGTATATTTATCGTTAACAGAAAAGATTAAATAGAAATTTGAAGTAAGATAGCTCAGGTTAAAAGCACAGTTATGAAACATTGCTTTGCAAAGCAAACCCTTTCAAATCAGTTGTTGTTTTCTTTCATGCTGTTCACATTAAAGTTGCAATTCAAATGACAGTTGATTGAACCTCCTATACTACTTCAGTCTTCCCATATTTATTTTCATAGTTTTTAAAAGATTTTTTCAATCTATTCTTTAAAAAAACCCAACAGTTCATTACTTAAATATATTTTGTACTCTTTTGTTATTTACAGTAGCTATTATTTAGAGTAGTCATATGCTAATGACTATAATTATATGTGAAATGGTAGACTTCCATAAAATGACAAAACTAATAAAAATGCTCAAATAAGGGAACAGTGAAGGAGGCAGAATCTTTACTTTAGCTCTAGCTATTGCTTAAGGAAACCACAGAGACGTTCAAACAGACACATGCCTCTCAATACCGGGAAAGCAATTTGCTAAAAACCCAATGTAGCTAAATGATTAATGTGCAGTGACAGCTAAGGCAAAGTGCAGTCCTTTTGAATTCTGGGGTCCAGCTCCAAAATTAAGTACTGAAAACAGCCTCAGGAATAGCAAACTGCAGCCGATAGAGGATAAGGAAGGAATTAGAAGTATTGGTATGGCCC
Source organism: Harpia harpyja (assembly GCF_026419915.1). NCBI lineage: Eukaryota > Metazoa > Chordata > Aves > Accipitriformes > Accipitridae > Harpia > Harpia harpyja. Next base: position 27,777,856 of record NC_068949.1, on the reverse strand, counting down.
TAAATGGATCTGTGCATTTCCTGAATCACCAGAGGTTAAAGGGAATAATCAAAGAAGATTTAGGCGGTCCTAGGAAGGGGAATGTTGTCTTCTCTACTTCAGTTCTAAACTGGAGAACACGATGGGAAGACAGCTCCCCATGACGTAATATTTTCTATTAGTGAAAATAACGCATTCTGTCAGACTGAAGAGTAGCTGTAAGTTAAACCCGAGCAATCTTATCATTTTAAAAGCATAAGAGTCATCACATCCAGGTGACATACCCAAGAACTCCGAAAGCACTTATAGATGAAGTGGTTAGGCTGTTAGCAAAAATATGCAGCTTTTATGTGAGACCTGAAGGGTCAAAATAGTGCACCTGTATTTAAATTATAACTCTACAGTGCTGTCTCCAGGCATTCCCAATGAGGGATTCACTCAAGACTTTGGATTGAAAAGGATAGCTCAGTAGAGTCTCAACCAAATGCCTTGGTATCTGCTAGAAGCCAGTATCAGGCCCTTAACTAACACCCATGATGTCTACACTGAGGAAACTCTGAAAACATCCAAACTTTTAGGTCCAGATATTCCTGCGTGTACTGCCTAGATATATCCTGACCCAGCCGCAGTGAGAGAGTCCAGTGTGTGTGCTAACACCATCAGTCCCTGGGCATGCTGGCATCCATGGGAAGGAAACTTGGGTAGAACAGCAGGAAGGGAGCCAGGACATGCTCTAATGAAGTTCCCGGTCTGGATGAGGATGTTGGAGCATGCTGCAATACACACCTACAGCTCAATTTAGGCAAAGCTTGAATGATCCAGTCACCAGAAGAACACAGAACCACTCTGTTTAGATTACATAAAACAGACACAGGTAATGCAGACACCCTGCATCCAGTTTGTCAACCACACTACAATAAAACACCTACTGATTATGGTAGGAAAGGATCCGACTGGCAAAGTTTCTGCAAAATCTATCATCTCTTGCTGAGCTAGTATAAAATACTGTCTTGATTTTGCCAAAATAGCCACAAGGGACAATTGATGGCAATTCTTCTTTGACATTTAAAATTCCTTAAATATTATCCTTCATGAAAGATAGCTAAAAACATTAAGAAACTTCCCTTTATCTCTCAAGGAAATCTGTTTAACCGCTTAGTGGTCCAAGCATGCAAGAGACTTCACTGCTGAGTACCCATTGCACTGTGATACCAGCAAGTGTTGTGGACAAGTCATTTACCCCTGGTTATCGTTCTTCTAATGCCCTTACACAGGAAATCCTGATTGCAAATGGGGACCGTCTTCCAAGTTAGATCATATGAAGGCATCACAGCATCCCCACAGACTGGTATTCATAAGCTATCATATAGTGATGCTTGGAGGGCCTTTCCAAAAATTGAATTTGACATCTCTGGCCTTTATATCTGGGAGAGAAGCCAGGCACTTTTCCCAGAAAAATAATTTAGTTAGATATTACATCACTTCTATTCTTCCTTACTTAACTTTAAAGGTATTCTAAACTGAAGAGCTGATTTACTAAACAACTCATAGTGAAATCACTGTAAGAACCATATTAACTTCAAATGATGTGAAGAGCTACAGCGGACTCGGATATCACAAATTCAAATTATTTCTGTTAAGCCTAAACAGGCTAAACATGCTTTTGATACTTAGCTGTTGATTTAGTTATTCTTTCTTTAACTTGTCTAGACAGTTTCTGAAGCAATGAGTTATTCAGTGACTTCCAATTCTATCATACAGCTAATCCATACCTCTGTAATAAAAAGGTCATTTATTTTCAACAGTAAATGCTGGATTCACTATACAAATAGATTGGCAGTCTCAGCATATGATCAAGTTCACAAAACTCACATGGCATCGAAAGCGTGAATATAATCCATAAAGCCAAGATGGTAAGTGTACACACACACATGCACATATATACAAAATTGGATAGATTCTTTAGCTATACAGAGAGGGGTAGATGGATAGGCAATCATATTGGTTTCAGTTGTAACGTTATTGCCTTCAATGACATTTTCTTCCAAGACATTTAAAATCAGTCCCCAAAAGTAGCTGTAAAGGTAATCACAAGCCCCAGTTTAGTCCGGCTCACATACTGTATCAAATGGTTTTTCAGCTGCAAGGAAGACAACTTATTCAGAGCATCATTTTCCCACTACCTCAATACATCTTTACACAGTGTGATCACATTCCATTAAATTATACCACTTCATGAAGTTGGTTATAATAATGCTCCCCGATTTGGACAAGATCTCAAAATTAAATGAACTATTTAATTAACCACTGTTGGTATTACATTCGTTTGACAAAGCAGTAATGATTGGCACTGGAAAATGTGGCTGAAATCCACAGTCGCTGTCTTTATGAGACCATGTAACATCAGTGAGACTTGGCGTTAGTCTGCACGCAGCTTGCAAGCACAGCGCTGACCCTGTCATTAAGCGGCTGGAGGCTCATTCTCCCCAGCTGACTGCAGCATGACAGCACAGGACGTGAGAACTGTGGTGCTCTTCTAGGAGGCACCTTGAGGCTTGGGTTGAAATATCATGTCCCGTTGAGCACCGAGTTTTAACCTGCTTCAGTTGTCCAGCCAGCTAGCACATCAGAGACCTAGACAGGGGCAGGAGGTCCGAATGCAATCGTAGTAAACCATTAAAGGCTTAAAATTAAGTTTCTGAATCAGATCTCCTCTTGATCATAATATGTGCTATAAACGCATGAGCACTGAGTCTAGGATGAGGTAGTTTTACAAGGGAAAAGTAAGACAAGGAGAAGGAAAGGGGAGGGAGAAGGAAACTGATTCTGGTTTGTTCCATAGGTCTGTCTGTCCAGGCTTCCTTCTTTCTCTTCTTGGAGGGAGAGAGATTTTGAATACAGTAACTGGATTTAGAAAATGTACAATATAGAGACATTATTTATATTGCAATATGTTTTATGTATATTCTCTGGGTAAGTTTATTTTTTCACAGATGGAATGAGCTTGCAAATTTTCTGCGGTCACAAGAGACCATTTTATCCAGTCCATCAGTATTTTTTGCACTATTTTGCTCAGACCCTTCCTATTCTATCCCAAGTAAGATTAACTCAAGAAATAGCTACAGGTCTTAAAATCAAAGTTTACAGCATTTCCAACTCACTGCACACACAGCTTTTCATACAGCATTGTGTTTTCCCCCATGTCTCTCTTTCCTCTCTCTCCGATAAGCTTACACTTCACTCCACCGTGCCCAATATAGGAATAAGAGCAGGGCAATGTTTCTATTCCTGTCTTTGCCACTGACTCACTGTATAGTGTCTTAAGCATTTGCATCTTGCACTTGGATCCACTGGTATGTAAGAAGATGAATGTGTCTGTTGATGTTTTCTTTAGGATAAGAGCATTCATAATGTCTCCCTCTGTGTGGATTCCCTTGTGTTTAATGAGGGTTGAGTCTGCACTGCAACCTTCCTATCGGTGAGGATATTAGTAGGTGTTCTGACTTCTACCCAGGTGCCTACTTTAATTACAACTGTAGGAAATTAATTTTTTGAGACAACTACCTCTCAGTCAGATTTGACTTCAGCCAACAGCCTCAAAATTTTGAGGTAGGGCACTCGCATAAAAACATATGCACACAAACCAGCATGATCACATACACTTCCCTTTATAATGCATGCTAAAAAGGAGCTAGAGATATTTGTAGAGCATAATGAGATCATGGGAACTGGAGATACACAGAGACACTGAAAACAGTTGTTTTTATAAGGATAATGCTAGCTACCTTCCGCTACAGAGCCCTGTAGCGCTACTATCTGCTGAATATGCAAAAGCATTGCTCTTTCCTTTTCAGTGCTATTTTGCCTTATTTCCATCTACTGTCCCATTTACAATTCTTCACAAATATATTTTCTATTCTTCGGGGTCATTTTATTGATTGTTAAATAAGAGTAAACGTATTGAGTCAAATTAGCAAGTGTGTAGATAATTCTTACAAACTAAGATTTAGTCCTTAGCATTGGAATGAAAATCAGAGACCTACTGTGGTTTGCAGATGTTGGCAAAATCCACGTACGTGGAACTACAGATGGTTCCAAATAAGACAAGGTGTGGAGCTGGCTCTTATCTTACAGTCTATGTTATTTTGACAGCTACTACTGTTTTAACAAAGTGCATATTTTATCAGAGAAGATTCTAGGTAAATCGTTTGAATTATGAGTTAGTCTTATAGACAAGCATGTTAACAAGAAACATGTTCCAATTTTCAGTGTCACAGCAGGAATAACACAGTGGGCTGCTTTATGAAGACTGTGGTCTCCAAGGCACAAAGCAACTAGGATCTTAAAAAACATGACCAAATGTTAACAATCTGTTATGAACTGGTACAGCTAGTTTGCCTTAAATATGCTGATTTTTACAGGCTAAGCTGCCAGCTTTGCTGTTCAAAATTTGTTTAAAAAATTTCCAGTCTCTGTTCTAATTACCAAGAATATCATAACAGTACAATGGAAATTGGATACTTACTGGCTTGAAAATTATTTGTATTGGCACTAGTGGATGAAGTCATTTTAATTAGGAGGCAAAAAGCAAATATAAAATACCTGATCTAAAAATAAATACCTGTTTGCCGTGTTAGTCAATTACATGAGTCGATATTTTCTGTTCACGCCCCAATCTCTTTTTTCTCATGACAGGATTACCGTATAAATTCTTCCAAAATAAAGGATTATACCCTATTTGCATTAGGATACTTCATTGAAAGTAGGCTGCAAATATATGTGGGACATTTATATGACAACATTATAACAGCGAAGGGAAGACTGTTGAAATATATCAGAAAACACCTTTGGCTGAAAAATAGAGAGGCAGGTTTTGGATGCTTGTGCCTGAGGAAATGCAGGAACAACCTTCTGCCAAGAGGCAACAAATCCAAACTAGGGATGTCTTAGGTTTCTATGCTTGTGGTTTCTTTCCATAGGATTTCAATTCAAACCGAAAAATGAAGAGCAAAATACTGTTTTGGTGAAAACACAGCTTCTAATACCCAGCTTTGATAGCATTCTCAGTGTAAACAGGCGCGAAGCGCTATCCTGCTCTTCAAGCAGCCTGAAATTTGACCGTGGTGTCCAAAAGGAGGAGATACTTGGAAAGCGCCAGATCCTCGTCCCTGACGCTTAGGCAAGTAGCAGCTGAAGGCTGAAAAAGGACTCTTCCCAGGGCGATGCTGGGGCGGGGGGGAAATCTGCCTCCGTGCCGTGACGAAGGTCGCTCGATCCTGAGGACTTTCCACGCCATTCCCCGCCCGCCAGCGAGCTCCGTCTGACCGGGGGCTCGCCTCTCTGCTCCCTCCAGCTGCCCGGGGAGCTGCCGTCCCCCGCCGTGCGGCGCACCGCGCCCACGGAGAGTTGCCGCTCGCCCGTCCCGGCGCGGGTCTCCCCCAGCGCGACGACGCAGCTCCGCCGCCGAGGGGCTGCCGCCGCCGAGGGGCTGCCGCCGCCCGCTCCCCGCTGGCGCCGCGGCGGGACGGCCCCTTCCTCGGAAGGAGCCGCGGCGAGGCGGGAGGCGGGCGGCCCCGAGCAGCCGGCGCGGTGAGTAGCCCCGAGCCGGCCCGCCCCGCCGCCCGCCGCCGCCGCCGCCGCCGCCGCCGGGGGGGAAACTGAGGCAGGCGGCGGCGGGCAGAGATGCCCCCGTCGGCGGCCGCCCTCCCGGCCGCGGACGGCGCCGGCTGCCGGGGGTCCCGGCTCCCCCTCGGCGCGGGGGGCCCGGGGGAGCGGGGCCGGCCCTTCCTCCGGGGCAGCGGGGCCGGCGCGGCCCCGCGGGCGGAGCCGCGGCGGCCGGGGGAGCAGCCCTGATGGCGAACGCGGCGGCGGCGGCGGCGGCGGGGGACGGCCCGCGGGCGCTGCGGGCCCTCACCGGGTGCCTGCTGGGCGCCCTCGTGCTGGGCACGCTGGTGGGCAACGCGCTGGTGTGCCTGGCCGTCCTGCGGTTCCGCCACCTGCGTGCCAAGGTCACCAACTGGTTCGTGCTGTCGCTGGCCGTCTCAGACCTCTGCGTGGCCCTCCTGGTGATGCCCTGGAAGGCGGTCACCGAGGTGGCCGGCAGCTCCTGGCTCTTCGGCAGCCGCTTTTGTGACACCTGGGTGGCCTTCGACATCATGTGCTCCACCGCCTCCATCCTCCACCTCTGCATCATCAGCCTGGACCGGTACTGGGCCATCGCCAGCCCCTTCCGCTACGAGCGCAGGATGACGCAGCGCCTTGCCTGCGCCATGATAGCCGTGGCCTGGGCCCTCTCCATCCTCATCTCCTTTGTCCCAGTGCAGCTACACTGGCATAAAGCCGACTCCTACTACTACACTGGCTCCCGGCAGCCTGGGACGCCCCGCTGCGATGTCAGCCTGAACCGCACTTATGCCATCGCCTCCTCCCTTATCAGTTTCTACATTCCCGTGGCCATCATGATCATCACCTATACCAGGATCTACCGAATTGCCCAGGCCCAGATCCGCCGCATCTCCACCCTCGAGCGAGCGGGGGGGCAGTGGCCACCTCACGGCAAGGAGCCCACCTCCTCTTTGCGGAGTTCCCTGCGCAAGGAGACCAAGGTGCTGCAGACCCTCTCTATCATAATGGGAGTCTTTGTCTGCTGCTGGCTGCCCTTCTTCCTGCTCAACTGTCTGCTGCCTTTCTGCCAGCCCGAGCTCGAGAGAGACCGCGAAGGACAGTCGCCCTGTGTTGGCCAAACCACCTTCAACGTCTTTGTGTGGTTTGGCTGGGCCAACTCCTCAGTGAATCCAGTGATCTATGCTTTCAACGCAGACTTCAGGCGGGCTTTCAGCAACCTCCTGGGCTGCCAGTGCTGCTGCTGTGGCACACACAGATCCACTGTGGAGAGGGTCAACTTCAGCAATGAGCTGGTTTCCTATCACCATGACACCACCTGCGAGAAGGAAGGAGCTGCCTCGTCGTCAGTACCCCCCACTGCCGTCGCTGCCTGGGTGCAGCCCATACCCCATGCCGTAAGCCTTCAGGGAGAGGACAGCAGTGAGGAGATGTCTATGGAGAAGAGGCCTGTGACTTCTCAGACACAGGCAGCCCCTGGCAGCAGCCCCAAGAGTCGTCAGGTGCCAGCTATTTTGCAATTGTATTGTAAGGCAGAGCTATCCCTGGAAACTATTACCCCCTGTGCAGGGCTTGGTCGGTGTGAGGGACCTCATCACCCTGTTCCGGAGGGATAAGTGGTTGCGTGTTTCTCACGCACACAGCCATCCCACAGGGAGAGATCACCCTGCCTCCACGTAAGCTACGCCCGTCCCCCAGCAAACAAAGTCCCATCCCAGAAAGATGGGAACCTGCTGCTCTTACCGCAGAGGGGTGACAGGTATATGAAGTCCATTCCAAAAGCATATAGCAGCCACACATTAACCTCTTCCCATGGCCACCTTCACCCCTTACTCTCTTTCACAGTCAGTAGACATTTCCCATGCACTTGTTCACCCCCCTTCTTCAAACCTGTGATACTTATTAAGAATAGTGAGATAATTAGATCAAAATAAAGCAACTCATAGTTTCAGACTCTGTAATATAATCTTATGTAGATAACTTACTATTAGATTTAGCTTCATTGCTAAAACCCATTTCCCCCCCCCCCCATGGTTTCACATCATACATGTGCATAGTTCTGGTCTTGGAGGTTTGCATATAGTTTTAACTCTGTGTTTATTTCAAAGCCGCATGCCTGGATTTACATGTCTGAATCTGTGTTTAGGCTCTTAAATAAAAATTGCTCTATTAAAACATCACTATCTTATGTTGAGTCAAAAGACTTCTCAAAACCCTGGAAAATTAAGTTGCTTTTATGTAGGATCCCAAATACAGTTTTAGGTGCCTAACTTTGGTATCCAGGCTTAATGATAGTTAAGCTAGGATCTTCCTCATTCTTGAGTGTCAGAAAATGTATTCTTGTATGAGGCTGAAGTTACAGCAGGACAGTGTTTGAGAACTAACACTACAACTCCAGAGTGATTTAAGCTGCTATTAGCTGAGGCAGCTGTAATCCTTCCTTTCTCCTACTAGTTCAGGCAGCTAATCCTTCCAGAAAGCAAGCTGGTTCACAAAATATAAAGTGACCAGGTCATCTCTCTGAACCCATTTCACTACCTGTAGACATGAACAGCAACAAAAGGCAGAGCAAATGGGTGTTGGATGGCTTGCAGGAGAGAAAATACTGGGGGAACTTGACGATCATTTCTGTATGTGTAAAAGGGTTCAGCAGATACTAAGGGAATACAGTGGCACCTCACTATCCTCCACTTCCCTGTCCACCACTTTGGAGTTTTGTTGCTGGCCATTTAATACTGTGCTCCACTAACCACCATCATTATTACCCTGTTTTTCTGTCCTTTGCCTCTGATTGAGTTGATTGACCTTGATTCATCTAAGGAAGATGATGAAGATGCAACTGTCCAGAAAGAGACATCAAGAATGCTTACACTGCAAGAGTTTTCTTGGACATTGTCTGAGAGATGGCACAGCTGATATCCTTCTGAACAGTGATCCATGCTGAAAAGCCAGACTTTCCTCCCAGTGATCCTGCTCCTGCTCCCTGTGAATTTAAACCATCTGTAGTTCTTCAGTCCCTGTACGCATTTCACCCCATCACATTAATTCTTAAGGGAAAAATTGCTTTTGCTATTCTGCTCTTTTCAGGAATGTGTCCTTGATGGTTAGTTGGGTGTGACTGTAATGTGTTCTTCAGGGCCAAGACTGGCAGGACAAGAGGTAACGGTCTTAACTGTAAGAAAGACCAAGGCAAGACTTTGGAAAAAACTTCGCAAGAATAAGGATAATTAAACACTGGAGTAGATTGCCTACGGAGGTTATGACATCTCTCTCAGTAAAAGTCTTTAAGACAATATTGCTAAACATCTGTCAGAAATGACACTGGCATTGTTAATCCTGTCTTGGGGCAGAGGCATGGCATAATGGTTTGCGGAGATCTTTTGTAGTCCTGCTTCACTATGACAACACAACTCCTTAAGCATTGAGCTTAAGATGTTTGATTTTTTTTTTTTTTTTTTTTTTGCATACAATGATCCTTAGCTATTTCCTTTAAGGCAAAGAAGCATACAGATAAGAACTTTGAGACCCCATTGGTACATTTCCCTTCTTCTCTTAGTGATTACCCATTTTTCTTAGCATTTAACAACTATCATTCAGCATGCCTAGTGCCTTGTCCAGAGAATAACCCTGAAATAAACCTAGTATTTCCTTAAAAGAGACACAAGGTCTGTGTTTTTTGTTTTGATTCCCTTTGATTATTTTCTATATGATCATACGTGAACTGTACATGGATTCAGATGATAAAGGGTCAATCAGTTTGTGAGAGGATTTTCCTTGCCACATTTCTTCCTTCTTACACAAACCAGAAACACATATAGTAAGAGTGTCAGGATCTTTTATCTCCTCCAAAAAACCAAAATTGTATCTTAGCACTGTAGAAGACTTCTTGTCTCACCCCCTCCACACTAAAACCCATCCTGGGGATATACCAACACACCTGATAAGACACTGTCCTGAAGCGTGACTCCCTCGATGCCTGCTACACTTCTGTTTCTGTTGCAAGAGCTTCAGTTGTCTCCATCTCTCAGAGAGTTAACTCTCCCTGCCCACACACATCTTCCTTCTCATGGGCAGGCAGTCTTCTGGCAGTCAAGGCTATGTATGAAATCATTATGCACAGGAGCTTTTTTTTTTTAGTGTGTGTACAGTCCTATTATTAGTGATAAAAGCTGCTAATTAGTGGAAGGGAAATATTTACCTTCTCACAAGGTTTGCCCTGCCTATGGGAGCTGTCTCACCCAGGAAGTAGTCTGGACTTAACTACATAGAGTGATGAAAGCTTAGTGTATGAAGAGTGGGTGGCAGAAATTAAGCAATGAATATATTTGAATAACATTTTCTCTAAAGAATAATCAGAAATGCATGGTAGCTTTGATTTATGAAACTATATTTGTGTTAAGAATAGAGAAAGCTATTCATATCAGTGCTTGTGGCTATAGTTTAAATGAGGTTCATTAATAGGTCAGATTGTACCTGAAAAGAAATGGATATTTACCTGAAGAAAACAACTGGTTTTTACTGAAACTTTTTAAAGGGACAATTTAAAATTGCTCTTTGTAAGTGATACTGCAAATAAGTGTTTGGACCTAATTGATAATGGTCATTACTGATGTGCAGATGATATACGTTACGGTAGTTTACAGCTGTAAGGTCCATTGTAGTAAGTCCAGTGTAATGTTCAAGGCTGCAATAAATTTCAGAAATTGCATATTATAAACTGTTTATACTCATTTTAAGTGGCATATTACTGAAGGTACTTCATATGAAAGCTATACCGCATAGCCCTTCAGACTACATCTTCTGCTGTTGCTGATTTAATAAGACATAAATATTGATACTGTATGTATTTTTATTCTCCTAGACTGGGAAGGCTCCTGAATGTTAAGCATACTACAGACCACACAGTTCTGTGAACAGTAAATAAGCAAGCCTTATTTTCCCAAGAATTTTTTTCTAGTGTCTAACTGTGATTTCTAATTGACATTTTTCTCATGACAGGGTAAGCTGCTGTGTTAGATTACACAAGATTCAATTAGCATTGTTACATTCAAGTCTGATGACATATATTAAAGTTATTACAAAAAGCCAAAGGTTTACTTAAGCAGAAATTAAGAGGCAAAATTATTTCCTATTTACACCATTGCAGCCACTCAAAAGAAACACGTTCCAAAGAAAAACTTGGCAGCACTTTGGTGTGCATTTCTGAGTCACAACTTTCTTGGCTTGGCAGGACAAAATCAATCACAACTGGTGAAGGTATTATTTTAGGGAGATCTATGGCTGTTCCTCAGACTCACTTTTTATAAATCAGATTATCAAACCTACATACTTCTTTATGGATTCACCACAATATATGTAAGGTATTCACTCACTAAAAGCAGTTCACTGTAATGGTATTGTAAATGTGGAATTACTAATGTCACAGTGAGCTAAAAAATAGCTTTTAAATAGCCTTGGTGTCAAAACAGTCCAACCTCACAGATACCTTAACTAAAAACTCTTACTAGCCAACCTCTAAACAACCAAATCAAAACGTGTTCCAGTTCAGTGAAGTACAAGTGGTAGGGCTTTACAATGTATACCAGATGCCTTCCTGTTCAAATAATTCCCACTTCCTTTCCTTCTGTCAGTCTACAAAGTCCTCAACCAACTACAGGTCCTATTTCTTTGTTACACAACTGAAATGAATACAAACTTCTTGTGGTCAATTAAAAGCTTATGTAGCTGAGCTGCCACGGCAGCCCTTCTCCCTATTACATCACACATGAGAGATAGGGATAATGTCTCCATAGCCTCCTTGGGTGGCTGTAGAGAAGCTTATCCAGCTGAGAGCTTTTCCGTGCTGTCAAATTTCTCTGAAATTGTTCATTGGGTTTAAAAGTTAAGCATGGGGGTGAACGGAGACAGGTACGTGCATGCATGTGTTCATGCCTTCTTAGACAACTGGGCTAGAAAGTAAACAGCATTCTTCAAGGAAATGGAAACTTAAACCTCAAGGTGGGGTTCTCTGGAGCTGGAGATACAGCAGAGCAAGGACAAGAACTCCTTCCTGGTGAAAGACAAAAAAGGCTGGTCCCACACCCCTGTGTGGCTGAGGTGCCAGGTGACATTTCAGTAACCAGCCATCAGGGTGTTGTTTCTAAAAGCAAATGTAGTGCCACCAGTCACATGCAGCTCCTCTGTAGCAGGAGGCAACAGCAGGACAGCAAAGATGTACTTGAACACCACACTGATGTAAAGTTTCATTTTGTTTCCTAACCAATATTTTTAAAAGATTAACTACAAAGCACATGCATCTTTGACATTACGCTTACATTTTTGTGTTCTGTTGTTTATTGCTTATCTGTTTGCCTGTCATCTGATTTATGTAGCGCTTTATTTTGCATTACACACAAACTCAGAGATCGCCACTGACTTCAAGAAGCTTGTTACAGCTATGACACTGCCTCTACACATATCAGTTACAGGAATGAGAAGGGACTGAAAAAGCATGTGTCACTTGGCATGAGAAAACATAAAGCCTTGGGACAATTCTGCAATTCAAACCATAGTAACAGAAAAATACATTCTCAAAGAAACTCCCTGTTAGCAAAATCCTAATAAGCAAAACCTAAAAAGACTGGATTTCCTCCCAGTCTCCTCCTCCCCTTCGACTGGGAGTCTACCCATGTATCTGACCTCCAGGGAAAATCTTTCACCTTCCCCATCTTATTTCTCCTTTGCAAATGCACACAAACATGCAGATATTGCAGAGAGATATTAGCCCTTAGATATTGCAAAGTATATTTCCAAGGCATCAGAGGAAACAATCTTTTTCCAAAATTAGTCTTCCCTCCTCCCTTTATTTCTTGCTAAATTGTTGTAATTTGTTTTGCTGAGTTGAATGCAGACTAAATAACATTGTGTCCTTAGAAACTCCATCCAAATATATGTACAAATGGAAAATTAATTAAATAGTTCTGGTTTAACAACTATTACACATAGTTGCTACCATAAAGGTTAAAAAAAACCCCATCTCATCCACAAGTTTATAGTTAGGTGTAACTTTAACAAATGCTGAATTCAGTAGAAATATCAACATAAAGGAAAACAAGGTCATACCTCAACTGTATGTATTTTTTTCTTATCCCTCTGATAATAAGCTGATGCCTTAACATTTCAGTTAAACTTTAATTTCAGTGAGAAACAGCTGACCTAGGTAGCAAAAAGAGAAATCCCTTATACAACTTCGTTGTCAGAAGCATCTGTTGTTTCGCTTTTGCCAAAATCATGCCTCTTGTGTTGGATTTCAGATGATGCACCTACGCGCACCATATTAAGTATATTTCAATCAGTTGAGTACTTCTCAGTAAAAATTCTTTTGTGAAAAATTCTGTGTTCTTCATAAACCGTTTTTTTTTTTTCCTCACCTGGGAGGCTGAAGTGGCTTTCTGGATATTAAGCACTATCAGTCCAGTCCCCCTGGACTGACGTACTTCACTGGTTGCATCACCATGGTTACAGACTCCCACCACATAACTCTTAACTTTATTTATCTCATTGTTATAATTTAACTCAGTTTCCTGAATCCTTCCACCTTTCCTACTCCAAACGAACGTACGGCAGGATGCACCCTCTGGGCACAGGCTACTCCTCAGATTTCTAGTTTCTCTTAAGAACTGATTTGCATTTACACCCAAGAAAGGCACAAAGATGTTAAACAAAGTAATTAATTTTTCTAGCATATGTGGCTTGAAAAAAATTATGGTGATCTTGATCTGGGCTTGTTATCCCTCCCCAGTCCCTACCTGTGTCTAATCATTCAAGACATTTTAGAAAACCCAGGGCTTATGCCTGCATTTCACGTTTTTCTAAGTTAACTAGCTACATGACAGGAAAACTGCCTATCAGTGGAACTACTGACAGCAATAAATGAAGTGTGGACACGTGTGCAGGATCTTCACATGTGCATAGCATAAAATGAATGAAGATGCTTTGGAAAACGTAGGTTTATCTTCATCAATCAGAGGAGCAGAATTTCATCGTGAGCCAGTTTTATTTTAGTTTAGGTAGTGAGAAGACATTTCCATTTGTAAAATTTGCAGAAACCGTTGCTAGGTTCCCCCTTTTCTTTAAAGATCATTTTCATAGAGTTTTCTGCAATTTGACATTTTAATATATTTTTAACTAATTAAATTCATCTTTGCACCCACCCTTAGTGAGAACACATCACTTCATTTTACTTTTCATATTTAAATTGGAACTGGTTGAACGGAGTTTATATACGCTATTTCATGGACTCAAATCTTGTGATGACTTTTGCATGAAAGGTAACTAACTACATGCGAGCAAGCTCTCTGAGCTTCTATTACAGTCAATGGAGATCTAGGCCAAACAGTCAAACGTGGCTAGAGTGATTTATTGGACCAGGTGAAGATACCTACTTTAGGATGAGAGGAAAAACTCCCTCAACTCTGACTAGCTGAAGGGGAAAAAAGCCAGTGATGTGGGATAGTAACAGACAGGGCATAACATGGTCAAGTGTGCAAACTAGCTACAATTTTTTTTGCTGTTGGTAACAAAGCTGAATCAGTTAGAGATCATACTAAAAGCCTGACAAGAGGTAATGATCTTTACAATGTACGCAGAGCTGGATTTGCTCTTTTGTTTGATGCAGTCTGAAAAGTCTCTCTAACCTTACCATTTAGATTTCGGAAAATAAAAAGATATAAGCCATCAAAGTGATAAGAACTATCAGTTTTCCAAAGTAGTTTAAATAAATGAATGCATAAAATAACACAGAGCATAGAGTGTTTACTAATGCCTAAATCAGTAATATAGTCATCAGAGGCAACATCACGGCAAATGTTCTTGATGCGCATTTGTTAACAGAGGGAGGGAAATATATAACAGAGTTGAGTTTCAAGACAGCAGACTGGTAATTAGACGTTTTGTCTCTTATGTTTTGGACTATAGCAGAATACTAGTGCTGCCAGACTACATTGTGACAATAAATTCATTGATAGTGGTGATTAATAACCATAATATCCACTCTAAGCGTGCTTATCCTATAGCACCAGTGCTTCCAAGCCATGAATTACAGTAGCACCGGACCAATACCTCCTTGGTGCGCTGCCAGCCTTCAGTCTAAAGCTCTTCAAGAGCTTGAAAGAAAACATCTGCACCGTTGTAACCCAGAAAGCCCAGAAAGCTACAGTCACTCCTGCTGTTAGGCCTTTCACACCCACAGCAACAGTCAAAAGAAATCCTCTGCTCTGCCAGGTGGACCTCCAAAAAAAGGAAAGACTGCCCATATTCTCAAAAGCCTGTCCCCTTTCCCAGGGTGCTGGCACCTGGGGACAGCGGCTGTTCCACCTTCACAGCGTCCATGAAGAAGCTTGGAAGAGGAGAATCTTTTAGCAACCAAACCGTTAGATAAGTGGCATCAACACCAAAACACATTTGCTGTTACATTTATGCAGATGTTCCTCTGGTGTGATGTTCTCTTTTCAAACACTTTTTAAAAGGTAACAGCGACTACTTCTGCTTTTGTTTCCTTTCCCACTTTTCATTTCCAGCTCCGTATTGTTAGGCCCCCCGTTTTGTCTTAACACTTTAGCACTGACCACACGTATTCACCAGGGCCAGTCTGGCCACCTAGATGACTTTTTAACCCAGCCTAACAGCATTTTACTCATAGGAAGACTCTTCCTGAAAAAAAAGGTGATTTTTATTGATGGAGCTGCAATAAAAGTTCTGCACCACTGACGCATTTCAAGAACCTTTTAAGGCTAGATTTTAATAGGTATTAAGATAGCTAGCTCTCAAGATTGCTGCCTAAATGACTTCATACAGTGTGTGTATACAAGGCACAAGGAAGCACAACATAAAGAGCAACTATTACTGAGAACAATGGGGCATTTTTGGGACACAACAGCTTACTGCAGGCTTCTTTCAAAAAGGGGCTAGATTTTCACTCTACTGCTGACAACTTATGCTACTGAAGAAGCATAAAGTAGCTTTAAAGATGTTTGTAGTGGAGGCCATTTCCTTGAGGTAGGGGAAAAAGTTGTTATCATGATCCTCAGAGGCACCACCTTAGCACATCTGGGGCTAGTCCAGGGACAAGGGAATAAAGATAAAGCATAATGCCTGCTGTGTTGCGCTGATATCTGACAATTCAAATAAACTGATTTTATTTGAAGCACAAGTCACTGCGCTCACTACTACCATCACTTTTGCTTCCAGAAAATGCACGATAGCTGCTTATCTAAATATGCATTACATTTATTTTTTTTTAATAGAAACAACATTTTATTTTGCTTCTGAATAATCCCCTTTTTGAATTTAAGACTAACTTTCAGAGACATGCAAGCTGGAGAGGAGAAAATTTGAATTGTAAATGTCTTGTTGAGCTTCAGTTGTTTAGTATGTCTTACCTTATAAAGCTGAAATGTGTAATTTTGGGGAGGCACAAGCTGAGTTCAAACAATGCCTCAAGTCATATGCTTCCAAATATATTTTTTTCTCCCTAGGTGTTGCTACAACATGCCTGCTCCCCTGCAGTCCAGTCGAAAGAGTCATTCCTGGGAAGCACACTGACAGAAGATGAAGGAAATCTATATACAATAAAAAAACAAATAACCTTGAAGGCAGAACAGCAGTACAGAGGAAAATTTTCATGTAGTTTAATACCACTGAGTAATGACACTAATATTTGTGTATTACTTAGAGAAGTCATAACTTTCCACCCAGGAAACGCTCATCACTGTCTCTCAGCCTCAGCTATAGTGTGTTTTCAATGAAGCAGACAATTTTCCTCATTAACATTACATTCTGACTTAGGATTTTAGAAGCAGAAGACCTATCGCTCTTGGGGAAGGTATCATGTGTGGTAAAAAAGGAAAAAAGCTCTTCATGGCATATTGCTCCAGCAACAAAGACTTCTATAACTTCAGTCTACTGATACATGTTACAATGGAAAATACAAAGAATTTCAGCACCCCCAAGGGGTTAACCTGGAAGAACTGGATGTACCAAGCAGGAGTCATTGTGATTTTGATAGCCTTTAGGCTGAGCATCTGACATCATGTAATCTTGTATCCATAAAATAGATTTTCCTAAATGTCAGTCTGCCTGCATACAAACCCACTGCTCTATATTGCCTGCTACCATGCTAACATGCATCCTCCATACACTACAAGCAGTTCCTTCCCTGCCTGATACCGTGGTATTTGCTGTGATTCTGTTACCACCTGACCTGGTAATTATAAAGGTCTCATCACTGTGCTCTCCTAATAAACCAGGCTGTGGAAAAAATATTTTCCATTTCTAATGGAGCCTTTTAGGCCCAGAGAGACCAGGATGCAGAAAGGGGCAAGCAACTATAATCTGCTAACAGAAGAAAAGACACATACCTGACCACGTTGGATGTAGAGAGATTGCACAAAAGGGCTAAGTGCATGCACGAGGTGCTTTGTCCGGTGATGGCACTAACACTCTGCACACCTCTTGTCTCCTGTCTCCAACAAGCAGCTTTCTTCTGGATGCACTCAGTCCACAACGGGAAGACTTCTTTCAGAAACACCAGGTCTTTAGAAAGATTAAAATGTAGGTCCCAAAGAATGATCCTTTCCAGGCTTAACAAGTCCCAGGTCCTGTTTGGAGGCTCAGTGGTCACCCAGTGATGTAGTCCACCTCATCCCTGAGGGGACAGTGGGCTGCAGCACAGGGACAGCAGTGGAGTGTCAGGGCAGGACTTTATGTGATTTTCTCCTTTGGACCTCACCAAAATACAGCCAGAGCCAGCCCGCATCTCCAGTGGGATAGGCTTATCTGGCTGTCTGTCAGGACACCTAGATTTTTGACATTCCTGATTTAGGGATGGGAACACATTCTACCTGCATTTCAGTTTTGCTGTATGTACCACAAAAATAATACTCGTTTCCTTTCTTGCAGAGCAAAGGGGATGACTTAACTAGTTTCTCCACAACTCTGAAGCACTACCATATGTATAAAAAAGGTTTCTAGGCTTTGTGATTAATTTTTCTTTCTAAATTGAGGGAAAAACCCTCTTAGAGTGATTTTTATCTTGCTTAAGAAATAAGAGAAGGAACTGCATTTATCAGTTGCCCAATTCTGTCCTACTTTGCTAATCCTTTGGTATATACTGAGTAGCAAGGCCACAAGGAAAGTAATTTTGTTCTTTGGGAAGAGCAGCAGCTATGGTATGTGAAGGGAAAATCATGTTTTGGGTATAAATTCTGTTATCTCTTCCAAACTTTCCACAACTGCCACGTGTACCAGAAACGTTTCATAGATGTATTAGGACTACAAGTGCAGGCAGAGCCTGGCAGCAGAACTTGCAGAAGCTACAGTGCACCTAGGCTTTTAGGGATCCAGACCAAAGAACTAGTAATAGCAAATTAAACAAGAAAACGGATGGGTAAAAATGTACAAGTGCAGTCTTTACTATTACTCACTTTTATGGGCAGATTATTCCATATCTTCTACCACAAGAATAAAATACTGTATTTTCTAACATAGAAAAGAAAATGCCTGAAGTGCTTGAAAAACTGCCTGCAGCATAAACTTAGTAACAGGACGCACATTTGTATCAAACCAGAAGACACCCTTTTGGAAACTCGGTGGCCTGTGTAGTGTCAACGCAAACACACACAAGCAAGAATGTGCTGCTCAGCTGCTTTTATTAATACTGGGTTCTTAGTTCTCCTTTTAATTAGGTGTCTTTCCTTGATGTTTCTTTGTTATGGGTTGTTTTTTTTATTTGATACTTATGCATAGTGTAGTTCTACTTAAAAAACCACAATATCAAACTGGTTTTAATTTTGTAATACAAGAGCCATGAATCATGTGTTGTCAGAGTATACATGGGCTTATATAGCCTGTGTATTTCTGCCCCATAAAAATCACTTTAATTTATAGGGCAGGGCCAATTTCATTGTTTGCTAGTGTCTAACACACTAGCATTCTCCCCACTACCTCAGATCTTTAGATAAAAACACAACATAAAACCAAACATAACCCATAAAAAATGGGGGTTTTTTTTAGAAAAACATCCACCTTTTAGGTATCTGACATCTTTCATAATTACGTCTTTTGACATTAACTCTTCCTTGTAGTAGTCTACATATCAGCTCACACCATGGAAAACCAGTCTCCAGCCTTCAGTTTGGCAGCAGTTGGTAAGAGAATTAAGCTCTGAATAAACTAAATCTCTGGACAAGTTAAATGTTTGAACTTGCTCCAGTTTCAGGTAAGGTACTTTACTGTGATGATATGCAGAAAGCATTATCCTTGTTACATTTTTCTTCAGAAAAAATAGACTATTTCTATTATTTTTTATGAAATAAAGTTAAACATACCAGGTCAGTTTATTGTATGTTTTATAAAATTGCCATTTAGGTTTTCTGGAATTTTAACTGGAACCTGGTAGGTAAGATCTTTCATCCTAGAAATCTTTTTTTTTTTTTTTTTTTAAACTTGTATTCCAATATGTAGGCTTTAAAGTTTTTTATTCAAACCACAAGACATTTAATCTATTTTAAAGAACTCAGTCTTCTGTTTACAACTTGGTTGTCAAATAATTATCATTTGTTTCCTTTCTGAAAAGCTCTGCAACTACATCTTGTTAATGAAACTCTCACAACTTACATTTTCAGCATGTGAAATTTCCTTGCATTTCACAAAAAGAAGAAAAATAAGAAGCAATCCCACCGCTCTGAGTTTTCTCAGAGATCTGTACAACATGTTTCCTCCCACATGTGGCAAATGGGGAGTTCACGCTGCAGTACCAGGTTTTACATTACCAGGCGTCTGGTATCCTCACGCTATGCCTGCTGCTTCTTGAATAAAAGCGCGCTCTCACACCATCTGATACAAGCATTCTCTGGTAACATTTTGATGGCTGATCTCCTGCGTCATTTTAGCCCCCCCCACACACACACTCTTTAGCTACTCTTCTCACTTAAATGATGAAATAAGCCTTTCATAGCATGTTGGTCATCTCCACCACATTATGAAAGACAGCAAAGAAATAGTCTCAAGATGCGTTTGTTAATTTTAACACTTCACATTTCTAGAAATGTTCAGATTAAATGGGTTCCCCCTACCCCTTCTGTCTGTGTCTAAAATAAGTGGCCAAGATCAATTTAAAAGGCAACTCATTTTCATTCTACAATACTTGCATGTAATACTTTTTTTAATTACATATAGGTCTGTATGTGTATTACTACAACAATAAGGAATATATTTTCTGCTTCTTTAAATCAACTGTAGGATGACCAGACATAAGTTCTATGAAAGGAAATGGTCTTTTTTGGTATCCTAATGAAGCCCTCTGTTTAGTAGTAGCTGAAATCAGTTCTTTCTGTGATTTCCTTCACTGTTAGAGGCCAGAGCCTGATTTATTTTGAACGAGCTTAAAGAATGGCAAAGGCAAAGCTGAAGTTCAGCCTTTCACAAGACTTAAAATTTTGATCAGCTGATAGAAAAGCCTAGAGTGGTAATGGTGTTTTAGCAGCTCCCATACCAAGCTCAACAAGGGGCATTGTCAATGCCGAGGTCAGTCCATTAATTATACAGTGAAGAATGAAGGTAGGAAGTAGTGGTCATGTGGGTTCTCTGCAAAAGGAGACAACAATGACTCTTTGACAAACATTTGAGAAACAACTGAAAAAACTTCATAAGTTTGCTTATGAAAGTGAAGAATAAGCATGGTAACCTTAACATGACTGAAAAAGAAACATCCTCACAGTGGAAGGCAGATCATAGAAGAAAACATTTAATAGGCAGTATTTTAAATATGAAAAATTACATGCTTAGGAAAATTAGCATGTAGTTATGTATCTCTAATCAGAAATAGAACAATCTGAGTTGAGAATATACAAGTCAAAGCACGAAAGGAATATGCACATGGGGCAAGGAACAAAGCAGTTCCTACGGAGCAAAGGAACCACTACTAAAAACTCAAATCACTAAGATTTCCTGAACTCCAGTGTGAGAAACACAGCGCTGAAGAACACAAGGTGAATGACTCAGACCAGCTTGTGAAAAAACCTGCAGGGAATGCAAGATGGAAAAGATGGTGGAAACATATGTGGAACATTTTTTGCTAAAGCAAATGAATTGAGGAGAACCCGTATTCTGGGATGATTCTGAAGTACCCTGCAATGGCCTGGCTTCCACGACAGCATTCAGCAGCAGCATGATCTGTTGACTGAAGGATGGGTACATGGATGATTTCAAACAGATTCCACAGCATAAGAAATTGACTTATGAATCTGCTAATCTCTGAGCAATACTATGCAGTTTCTTTAAGTTTTCTATCATTTTGCAAAAAGCCATCTTTTGAATGAAAGGTTGGGTTGAACTTCATTGGAACTTTATTAGCAGGGAAGGAAAGAACCAACACACAAACGTGCCGAAACGCCGGACAAAGGAATCAGTCTGACCCTAGAGAACTGTTTAAATAGGATCTAAAAGAGACTTAAGAAGGGAAAATTTGAGCAAGAAAATCCTTGTTTCACTTTGTTCCTTCTATACTACTGGAAACAGGCCACAAACCCCAGAATTTCAGCTATCTGCAGGTCAAAGCTGCTAATAATATATTAACCTCTAAACAATCTTACAAAACTTTTCAGTAGTCTTATTTGCTTATTTGCCAGCTTGTGATGGAAGGAGGAAAGATGATGAAAAATGCTTCACAACTTTGCCTTGCAGTGCGCTAGTTCAGAGTGAAGGACTTTACAACTGCCTGCATTCAGAAGATCCTCCAGCAGAACTGGACATGAAGCATTAGACACCTCTACCAGTAAATACATGATACCCTTCAGGGACTGAACTTCTGAGGTGCCCAACAGAGATGAATGGGACTGTCAGGCACCTTCCCAGTGTAAGGTAGTATTTTATTCTGCTTCATGACCAAATTGAGAAATCTGTCTCCGCATGGCTCTTCAGCCACCAGTTTTGTCTTTTATACCATGCAGAGCTTGTTTTGCCCTGAACAAAACCAGGTAATTGAGAAGGTCAGTCTATCTCCCTGTAGATGATACTTATTACCACATTAAATATGATTTTATTCTCTTGAGTCACTAACAAGAAATCAGAAAACTGATAGCTCAAACGAGGAGGTTAAACACAGCTATGCTCATGCTGTATATTTAAAACAATTTAGGTTTATGAATCATCAATGTTCTTTACACTACCCTTTTCTCTGAAAAGGAGCTTATAATGACAGGGGTGGAGGCTGTGGCTACTTTCCACTTGTAAAGCAAAACTGTTCTTGCAGTCATTAACAATTGTTGCTGCAATCCTTGGGGCTAGAATAAGAGAAATAAGCATTACTCTTCACAGTGACTGGAGCCTTCATAAAAAACAAATGGTTAACTCAACTGAATTCTCAAAGCTCAAAACCCTGAAGTCAAATCCCTAACCCAGTTTCCTGTACAATATCTTCAGTGTTGGTGAAGTGGCATATAAACAGAATATAGGTTTTTCAGTTACAGAGTTAAAGTTTTAACAGGATAATTTATTCATTGGCCAATGAGAAGTGTGATTAAAGCTGTGGTCTGAACTTCTGAAGTGGAAAGATACATAAGAAGGAGACAGCTTTAGGCAGTGATTGAATTTTTACTATTGCCATATTTGCCTTAGTTCTTTTCTTCTTTAGGCTAACAAGCCCATTGCTTAAATTGCTTCATCATAAATCAAGTTCTCTAGGTCTGTGATATTCTCATTGCTCTTCTGCAGACTCAATCCCATTGATCTTTCTCTTCTTTGAAGAGTAATGCTTAAAACCGGATACAATGCCCCAGTCAAAGCCTGGCTTTAGCCCATGCCTTACTTCTTGTGTCTCATAAGCGATATCCTTATTTATGTGTCTGCCTTTTTTGCAGTTGCATGACAACTGTTGTCTCACATTCAGCTTGTGATTCACTGTAGCCTTACATACATTTCTGCAGACACATTATTTAGTCAGCATCCGTCGTCTTGGATTTGTGCAGGTGTTTCAGACCTGTATCTTACACTTCTCTCCATTGAGCTGAATCCCGTGGTTTAGACTGTTCCTGTGCGTGTTCATGTTAACTTTGAATTCTGGTTAGAATCTGGATTGGAGTCCAAATCACAATCTAACATGGTGCATCTGTAATTCCTTCCAGTTTAGTATCCCTGCAGAAGTCACATAGTAAGCACACTCTTTATTTCATTTGCTTAGATGGACAGGCCCATTAACTCCTCGGAGATTTGTTTCAGGCTCTCTGCAGATACAAGGCAAGTATCTCTGCCACAGTGCACACTGATCATGTTCTCAAAGATAACTCCATAACCAGCTGACTTCTAGAACTATAAAAGTTATATTCTAAGGCAAGGGGGGCAGTAGGGAAAGCGAAGTCAAAACCCAGCTATAGCAGCAACACAGACTAACCAGATTATTTTAACTGCAAATACAGTGATTTTAGTAATGTAAGAGTGATCTTCTGCCCCCATATCCCCATCAAAACCAAGAGATAAAATTGTAACCTGTGCAGGAAAATTAATATGGAAGCAATAAACATCAAAGACTAACACCTGCTTTACTGCAAAAGATGAGTCACAATCATGGAGGAAAATGTGTGTGTAAATACAGGTACCAGGAGAACATGGTGAAGAAGATTAAGGAGGATAAAATTACTATATGGGGACACTAGGCAAGCTTTCATTCTGTTTCATTTTCTTTCCTTAGATCTTGAACAGTAATAATTTGCATGAGATTTAAAGTAAACTGTCCAAAAAGTGTAACAGCAAAATGTTCATTAAAACACACAGTAGTATCTCCCTCCAAACCTGATACACTTAGGATAACCTGCTATAAAAGTGATCTCAAAGATATTAGGCAACTCCATTTCACATTGTATAAATGACAGCAAGAATGTGGAAAATGGACAAGAATCTCAGTGTGATAATATATAGCAATTACAGGTGGTCAGAACTCAATCTGAAAGCAACTCCAAGGTTTGGTGGACTAATAAGCTAAGGCACATGACGTGCGTTACACTCACTGGAGCCACAGAGGGTTTTAAAAGTCACAATGCAGTTCTTTATGGTGCCTCATGGTACCCACAGCCCTAAGTTAGATGCCAAGGTTCCTCCTACAGCCCATGGGAAGTCCTCAGCACCCATGAAAGGGATTTACACAATCCAGCATGCTGAGCAAGGAACCATGCACAGCTAACAGTCAGCTAAGCCTTGTCCTTCAGAGATAGTTACGTATGTAACTCCAGGACAGAAGGAGATACCAGCTTCCACTTCGAGATTCTTGGTTGTAAACCCTCTTCTGTGGTTTGTTGCCTAAGCCATTTTATTTCCTTCTACTGACCCTCTCTCCCCTGCTGTTTCACACCCCACCCCAAACAACCAACTAGGGAGAGCTCCAAGTATAAAATGCAGCTAGGAAATGGGAGATCTATCTGAAAATGCTCCCCCCTTCCCCCGAACTGGAGAAAGAACTCTGCATCCCACCTCTTCTCCAGCAGTCATTCTCTCAGTCTCTGCAGAAGTCTTTCCTTTTTAGGACTTATTGCACAGAAAGATAAATGAGTCAGTATCAGCCTCTCTCTCCCCTGCATTGAGTCCCACTGAATATTATTTGTCCAAAATAGAACAGCCCCATGAGGAAAGATGAGAGGGGTACCGGTACCTGCAAATACCCAGGGTAGCTAAGGCACTCTTTTGGGATTCTTTGCCAGAGCCACTGCTCCAAATCATGTCCTTGCTCTGACCCATCAGGGAAGCTGCCCAGGTAGCCAGCCTTGGAGGCAGACTGAAGTGTTCTTGGATCCAGCTCATGCTGCAGCTAGTCAAGAGCCGGTGCCCCACAAAGACACGGGCAGCAATGGGTGGCCTAGGGAAGACAGGGAAGGAGTCACACTTAGACTAGCCTAAGATGTTGATCAAACCACATCCTCACCCACATGAGGATTTAGAATGTAAATGCATCTGAAAGCCAACGTCTAAACGTCTGGGTGCAGATGATTCCAAAGGCACCTAGGCACGCTTCTTCCTCTGTGCCCATAGTTGCAAATGCCTTTCCCGTGGATACCCTACTGCAGGGACGGGGGATCTTTGCAGAAGTCACCGCAAAGGAGGGATGACACAAGAAGGAAGCCTAGAGCAGGTGCCACTGTCCCAGTCAGTCTTCATTACAGCAACATTCATCTCGTTGTGCAAAGGCAGCTACATTTTAGCTTTGCTCTACCAACAGCTTTGCAGCCGTGCTCCGGCCCGGGTGGTGGCTGTTGCTGGGTGTCCCCGCATACCGGGGAGGGTGCTGCCCCACCAGCCGCCAAGGGGTGAGAGCCAGGGCTGTCTCTGCCCACGTTGCACCTGCAGCCCTGTCTGCTTTAGGATAAGCTGCAGTTCCACCATTGCATTACACTGGCAGTACGATGGTCTGGATAGTAGTACCTCCGCATCAGTGTAACTATACATGGGGGTATGAGTGTATCTATATACAGAGCTCAGTAATAATCTTTCCAAAAGCCCGTGACAGCTCAGGGGACAGCCTGGACCTCCCCTGCAAGCACCTTGGGCGAGGAGCATCTCTGCTGTACAATGCTGGGCTCAGCGAGCTGAGCCAGGACACGCTCTTCTGCTGATCCGCGGCGGAGACAGCGGGGAGCTGCTGGTAACTCGAGGGTTTGTCGTTTTCAATCTTCGCAAGAGTGCCAAGTAGTTTGGAACAGATGTGCAAAGTACATCATCACCCACGAAACTGAAGCCATGTGGATTTTGAGAGCCTAATTCCGACCGGAGATTTCTGAAACTGCAGTAACATAAAGATCACGTCTACATATTCTTGAAACTTTTGGCATTTTTTTAAACACATCCTGCCTATATAGAAGCCTGTCTCCACATTAACAAAAAATAACCATCCTAGAATAATCCACACCGGTATTTTACTTCCGAAATGAGAATCCCTTTTTGTGATCCAACTCCATCAATTGCAAAGGACCATAAATCGATTCTCGTCCACGAGAATCCCCCCCCCCGCCGAAGGGGGGCTCTCCCCACAGCCGCTGCTGCCCGACCCGGCACTCAGACCGCTCTCCCTCGGCCGCCTCCCAAGGGCTGGATGGTTTTGCGGTACCGGCGGTTCCTCGAACAAAAGGGGAGCGGAGAGGGGAGGGGGGCTCGGGGAACGTCCCGCGAGTCGGTGCCGCCGGGACACAGAGCTCCCCGCGTTGTTCCCCCGCGGGCGGCGGGCCGGGGAGGGGCGTCGGCGGGGGCAGCCCCCGGCCATAGATAACCCCCGTGCCCGGCCCCGCCGCCGGCAGCCGGAGACGGCAGACCGCCGCGCACGTCTACCCGCCCCACAGCGCACCGTGAGTGCCCTCGGGACAGAGCGGAAAATCGCGGGGTGCGCTGGGGGGAAACCGCGCTCGGGGGGAAGCGACGGGGCTTCAGGGCAGCGGTTCGCCTGGAGCCGGGGCTGGCTGCCGAGCGGCGGCCGCTCGCTGCTTTGATGCTGCAGCCGGCGGGCGCGGGCTCTCGGCTCACGCCGCCCCGGGGTTACGGCTTCCCGGCTGGGGTGGTCCCAGGGCCCCGCCACCGTCGGCGGTCCGTCAGCGGGGCCGGGGCGGGGGGGGGGGGGGAACAAACTAAAAGCCCCGGGGGCTACGACCCCGGAGGGACGAGCCCGCTCTGCCGAAGCAAACCCCGCCCGGCTCAGCCTGGCGCGACCCCGGGGGCTGCGCTCCCGCCGGGGCGGGCAGCGGGCGGGAGCAGCGGGGGCACCCGCCCGCCAGCGTCCGTGTCTCCGCAGGGCGCGGAAGATGCGGCGGGCCGGCGGGCCCCGCGCCTGGACGCGCCGTCGCTGAGGCACCGGAGGAGGCTCCCGCGGCGCCGAGGAGATGAGGCTGCCCCTGACGCTGCTGGCCCTGGCCGCCCTGGGGGCCGCCGGCGGTGGCGGCGGCGGGGCGGGCCGGGAGGCGGAGGCGCAGGCGGGGCGGTTCTCCACGCCGGAGCGGCACCGCTGCAGCTGGGAGCTGCGCTCGGCGGCGGGGGCCAGCGAGCTGCGGCTGAGCTGCCGGCCGCCGGCGGGCGGCGGGGCGGCGCGGAGCTGCGCCTACCGCGGGGAACCGCGGCGCTGCCCCGCCTACGGCGGCCGCAGCCGCCAGTACTGGCGGCAGATCCTGGGCAGGCTGCGCCGGCGGCGGCACCCCTGCGCCCAGGGCGGCCCGCTCAGCGCCCGCCTCTGCGGGCCGGGCCGGGCGCCGCCCGAGGCGCAGCTCCGCCTGCTGCCGGGCCCGGGCCCCGGCCCCGGCCCCTCGCCGCCCGCCGCCACCGAGGACCCGGCGGACACCTACTGCGCCGAGCGGTGGCACTCGCTCTGCAGCTTCTTCGTCGGCTTCTGGGAGGGCTGAGCCGCCCCCGGCCCGCCGGGAGGGAGCGCGGCCGCCCGTCCCCCGGGCCAGGGCTTCGCGCTGCCCGGCCGCCGCCGCCCGCCCGCCCAGCCTGGCCTGCCCTCGCCCGCCCGCCACCGGTGTCCCTCGACCGCTAGCTCTCCTCTTTTCCTCTCCAATAAAGTGGTAACTATTTTATGAGAAGAAGCTCCCGTAACTCTTTTCTCGTCAAAGCCCTCTAATGCCTGCAGCACCGCCACAGCGCTGAACAGCGTTCGTGACGTCTGTCAGCGAACCGAGATGAGAGCACCTAGGGACAGTTCACCCCTCTGAGTACATTCAAGTTTTTCAAAGGACATAACGACCGAGAGGCAGCTATTCCCTCCCCCAAACCAAAGCAATTTCTGTAAGCCTAAGGGTTGAAGTCGCGCCAAAATTGCCCAACTAGAAAACCAGACATTTGTACCAAAATAAGGAACAACTGAGACTTCGCTAAACACTAAGCCCCAGAAAATACTTTCTTGCTTACAAAGATCACACAAGCTAAACAAGCCAGTCCAGTCCTGTTTCCACAGAGCAGATGATCACTGACTTCAAACAGGATCATGAACAGAGTTGGGTGAGAAACCAGCTGTGAAAAGACTTGAGAAACTCAGGAGCAGCTGGGTACACAAATTGGATTTGGGAGGTTGATGGTGTTTCACCTAGCTAATGAGGTAAGGCCAAAGCAACAGTCACATTTAGAGGGACGTAGTGTTGGAGTAGGCAAGTTGTTTTACCAAGGGGGAAGAGGGGTTTAGGATGTTAACTACTTTATTTGCTTACTGGAGCACAATTCCATGGTACAACTTGGTAAGGAAAGCTCAGGTTTTCCTCACTCCTGATTTCTCTTTTAGACACATCCGACTCAGATTCTAAAAGAGGGGATTGTGATTTCTACAGCCCATACCTGACTGCATGTCAAAACTTCTCTGCCCACTGCCCAGTACAGCTGTGCGGAAAGCAGGGCTGCACTTGAGGTAAACGTGGGAAGGACCTAGCCCCTTTGTTCATAAAAAAGAAGCTCCTGGGGAGTCACTTGTGCAGAAACTGGAACAATACCTGTCTGCAGAGAGGTCTTTGATTAAGGCTTACATTAATTTAATTGTTCCGCAGAGATACCTCAAAATTACCCCTCAGAGGGCTGCTTCTCATACATTATTCCTGAACCAGAACACTTCGGTGCACCAGCAGGCCAAGCACGGAGGAGCAGTATCTCAGTGGCAGGAGAGGGCCCATTGTGGTCCCCTCACATGAGACAGGATCAGTGATAGAACATCAAATCCCTGATAGGTGCAGTAAAACAACCACATAAGCCATGGATAAAGCAGACAGGGCAATGCCAAAGCCAAACCCCAGTCTCCCTCAAACAAGAGGGTTCAAAGGAGCAGTCACATCGGGAGGCACCAGGTGTATTTTCTTTTTAACCTGAAGAATCATTTGGGAAAGCAGCTGGGTTACAAGAGGAAGCTAGCATAAGGTTAGCAGTCCCTGCCTAACCAGCTCTCTGCCTCAGGGAAAATATAGCTGTGTCAAAGCTCTAGCATTACAGATGAGTGAGCCTTTAGCCACGTCATATATATTCTTATGACAGCATTATTTACCTTGCTGGATTACAGAATTTCACCTTTTCATACAAGGGAAATGGTAACTGTGTTGCAAAAGTTTGAATTTCAAAGCTAAGCTGTTGGCAAGCTTTCAGGACATAGTGTTATTCGGCCTCACAGGCAAGCACAACAGCCTGCAGACATGATGCAACTGAGCTAAATCAGCTAACTGTTTTAAATTGAGCTTAACCCAGACAAGAGAGCAAGCTTCTAGCTTACAGCCCTTGCAACCTGGATGCTCAAAGTCTGGCAACATGATAACAAGTAGTGTTCACTTTCCTTAATGGAGGTTCATAACATAATTGTTCAGTCAGAGAATTTGAGACTGATGAAATACTGCCCAGGGACAAATTCAGTGTTAGTTTTGAAATTATTTTTTAAAAGCTGAACTACAGAGTGTTCAGAAAGGTTATGCAGTGAGAGCTGCTTATTGCTAATCCTAAATGCGGCCCCTTGAGGCAACCTCTAAATGCACCCAGCCTGCAACATAACACGCTTGAAGAAAGCCACGTGAAAAGGGAAAAAGCCAACAAGAGCACCAAAACAGAACCGCTGCTTATGTAGCTCTGTAAGTGCACGTGTACCTTCACAATCTGTCCTTTAGCACTTCTTTTGCACCATTAATCTCCATGTTTAATAGAGAAGGAGTATCTGAGTTGAACCCCTTGCTTGCAGTCCCCAGACCTGGTTCATATACCAACTGCCCCAGATAGATACACCTGGGTCCGGTCACAGTGCAGGTAAGGGGTGGTAGGAGGGCAGCCACAAGCATGCCCTGCTCTGCAAACCAGCCCTCCTCGGCTGCCCCAGGCATATTTAGGTGCCTGTGGTCCTGCACAGCCCGGGGTGCCTGCCCATGACTGGGAGCACTTGCAGGCTCTTTCTATATTGTTGTAAGGATGGCTGTGAGGAGGACACAAAGAGGCAATAAGGAGCTGCCCAGTGGCTCTCAAGAGGATCTGGACTGTTGCATACAGCTCTTAGTGCCAAGGCATTTTCCTTCACAGCAGGTAGCTTGGACAATCCTCAGCAGCACTGTGCAAAAGCTTCCTCATCAATGTACATAACCTGCACAATTTTTTTTTAAATTACAGCTCAGTTTCCTTCATGTGAGTGTCATACAAACGGCCATACAGCAGGCTGCTGGCCATAGCATTGAACGGTACCGTGCAATAAATGCAGCTTTGTTTTACTTCCATGGCACTGGCACAGCAGCTCTGTGCAGTGCCGTTAGAGCTTGCATTTCACACCATCATATGCAAAGGTGGAACACCATGGCAACTGATCTGATTACCCACATTACCCTGTGTTTAAAAGCCCAACTAGGAACTTCGAACAAATTCATTGTTCTACCCAACAGGGAGAAGAAAGAAGAGGATCCCTTGCTCTGTGTTTTACCACATTATTCCCCTGACTCTCCAAAAGAGCTAGAAGTCTTTCCTATAGCACCACCAAGTAATGAAACACAACAACCCAACAGATGGTATTCACTGCATCTACTGTGGTTAATAACACCAACGCCTAGAGCTAAATGGCAACAAATACTCAGTTTTTGTACGTTGGGTATCGCAGATCCCAAAGGCTGGAAAACCACAGTCAGATCCTCAGATTTGTTTTTAAGGGGGAAGACTGTGGCTTTTTGCTTCCTAACTCAACATTTTCATCCTCTCCCGTGGTTAGGTGACAGCTGACACCACCAGCTAAGCTAACCAAACACAGGGGGGCTTTGTAGCCAAGACCTTCACCTCCAACAGAATCTGTTCCTTTCCAGCCCTATGACAGTTCCACCACAACAAGTACTTGTCACCCCTCCAGGTTTAGTTCAGCCACCCAAATCCGCCCACACATCCACTCTGCAGCCAGCCTTACCTCTGCTCTCCCACTGCAGCTGTGATGGTCCTTCATCACTTCTCTGATTCCTGGCTTGGCTGGCTCCTGTCATCTCATCCTTCCCTCCTCAGCTCCTCCTGGCCACCCAATATTCTCAGCAAGAAAATCCAGCATAGCTAACCTGCCAGGAGCAAACCCTGGCTGCCTGCCCCGCAGGCCTGATAAGCTCTCCCGTCCCAGAGACAGGTGGTCCTGGGCATAATTAATGAGAGGGCACCTTCCCCACATGCAGCTGCAGGTTGGGTTATCATCACAAGGGTGCTGCCAGCTAAATGTATCAGGATCCTGTCTTTCAAGGAAAAGCATGAGCTGCCTTAAAAAAAAAAAAAGAAGAATTGACTTTTTAGCTTCTGCATTTTGAATGCTGGGAGCTCTAACTCTTTGGAAGTTTTCAGGGCTGAAAAAAAAACTCAAAATAATTTTTGTGCCATATTGCACACACAGCATTGTTTTCTTTCCTTTGGCTGCTCAGTAGAGATGGTAGCCAGTTTGAATTCACAGCTCGTCATGTATTCATGAGACCATACAAAGACATATCTCAGTGTCTGGAGGTTCCAACAGAATCTCAAGAGCTGGCAATACCATTTCTTGATTTTCCTTTGGAGAGAAATCAGTGATGCTGAATCTGGGTATGTTTGTAGTGCAGCTGGCTTTAATTACTCTTTATACATAGAAAACCCTTGATCTTATTAAACAGCAAAGTAATAATCTTGCTTTCACCACTTTCTGATTTTCAAGGGAAAATTACAATATGTTACTCTAATTTGCGAGGTTAAAGCAGGCAGTAAGCTGTCTTGCTGTTTGCAACAATCCCTTCCTAAAGTGACATCACAAAATTAATAAATGAAATAAATCTTTCTTCACTAGCTGAGCAGAGCTGAACTAAGAACGGGAATCTCCAAAGGTTCAGCGTAGGAGTGATACTCACAGTGACGGCAGCTTTAGGCAGACGTGGCTGTGTCTTACTTGAAAGCATTTCCATTTCTGTAAGTCAGCTTAACGCCTGTGAATTATGCTGGACTGAGGTGGGAGAAAAGTCCAGTATCCACAAAAGGCTACTCTGCTCAGCCCTGTCTGGACAACAGTACTAGCTTTTGTCCTTGGAAGGACCATCAATCCATTTATTCTTGGTTTGTGAAGGGAAACCAAAACTAAAATAAGCCAACACATACCAATATACCACCACATATAGTATACCTATTGCAATTTAAAGTGCACAGTGTTACTGAGTTGTCATAAGCATATTTTACTTACAGTTTTGGCTTAGCGGGCACTGGCTGTTGTACATCCTCAGTGGATTAGTTACTGCAGCAGAGCACACAAGTACTCTCACACACTCCTACATTACTAATACTGACTCTGTAAATTACTTTCTCTGTCCTGTTTTCATTTGTTACATACTCAGGACCTGCAGGAGCAGCGCCCAGCTTTGCTCCTGCTCCTGCTCCCCTCTTCCCAACCCATTTCGAAACGTGTAGAGTTAGACACAGTATCGAAAGGCAGTGAGATTGTGCTATCTCAGTGCAGACAAGTAAAGAACGATGCTCCCACGAGTGGCACTTGGTCGCTGCCAGCACAAGCAGCATGGTACTGCGGGAAGCAGTCTATGGAGGTCGATTTAAAAAAACCCAACAACCTTGAAATGGCTAAGCCACAGAGAGTTTCACCCTGAAACGTTGGTGGCCATGAAACCTAAACCAAAGTGGGGGACTGCCAGAGGAGGTTGCCAGGAGACGTGGCGTGGGGACCGGCAGCACACACATCCCCTCACAGCTGCCAGACCTGAGGTGGCTGCTCCCAGGATGGCTCTGGGGTTGCAGACCCCAAACTTTGAGCACTTCAGTCTTTTGTCCCAGCGCACAACAGGAATTACTTTCCTGGGTTCTGCACTAGGCACTTCCATGTGAAAAATGCCTGATATTAGGGAAAAAGCAGGAGGATGGAATGGGGAGAGATATACTTGAGCAAAGATGTCATTATTTACATGTGCAGCAGTGCAAAAATGTACTTAGTGCTATATATTGCAATGTATTTGGTCCCAGCCGGCCTGCAGACTGCCCCCAGCACTCCAATGCCCTGGCCAAGGGGTGGGTGCTGCGGGGTTCCCAGGCCCGGGCTTCAGCACCCGCATGCCCCCCCCATCTCTCTGTGGGAGCCCTTAGTGCTGCCTCCGAGCACCAGTGCTCGAGGCCCTACACAATTAGCGAGGACACGTGTTTAAATCTTGCTTATTCCAAAAACTGGTTAAACCAAGGCCTCAGCTAGGCTGGAGAAGTCCTTTAATTATTACAGATTTTTATGAGAAATTGTTTTTTGGAAAAGGGGATGTGGCTAGTGTTTTGGGCTACTGAGATT
Source organism: Harpia harpyja (assembly GCF_026419915.1). NCBI lineage: Eukaryota > Metazoa > Chordata > Aves > Accipitriformes > Accipitridae > Harpia > Harpia harpyja. The sequence goes on along the minus strand of NC_068949.1, from coordinate 27,744,984 downwards.
TACTCTCAGTCTGGGTCCCCACCCTCCTTGAGGCTGAATGTCACACGGGCTGAATGAGAAAGTTCAATTTCCTACGAGATAACGAGAGCTAAACTGAGTCCGGCACAAACTAAGCTTAATTGTCAGGTATTTGACACAAACTGGGATTTAACCTGCTTTCCTGCACTGCTGTAGGAAGAGGAGAGCTGAATTTCCATCTCATTCATGCCTTCACGGTTCCTCTGAACACTTCACAGTTTCAACAAGTGAAATCTGGTCAGACAGTCTCAGTTCAACTATCAGCTCTACCGGCTATATGTGCCCATGTTTGCATATTTAATGTTTGCACATCTGATTGTTTGACATTGATGTTTTCTACCTGAGTTTATGACCAACCTGTTCTGGGGGAGCCTACAGAGGGATGCTATGTTTTTTGAGATTTGTGGTGCAACTTCAAAGCCATCAGGCTATTAACAAATAAGAATAAGGTGGAGGCACAAAAAAAAAAAAAAAAAAAGGAACCATTCAAGTGGAAGCTGGTTAGGTAACAGAACCTGAAATGTTTGGGAATTTATCTTTAAATGCCTCTGACATATTCAAGGCTCTCCCTTGTGCCGTGAGCCCTGTCAGAGACTCACTGTAAACCCAAGCAACACAAGAGGCGAGTGAATGGCAGGCTTTGTCATTTTGCCAAACACCAAACCCCTTCCTTTGTAATAATTTGGATTTTTAAGAATTTCAAGCTCAGTTCATGAACGCAGTTACATGAAAGAGGCTTTTAACCATACAGTATTACAGAGTTTAGATTAACTGTCCCAGCCCTCACACTCCTTCCTTATGTGGAAAGGATCTCTTAAGTCCGAGCATGTATGAAATATCTATGGCTTTAGAAATAATTCAGCGTTTTAGGGCTTAACCTTGTTTGGTATGTGCCGTGCTTTGTGAAATGTGTACAGTCTGCGCTGGCCTCTTGGAAGGCAAATATTTCCCCCAATTTATTTCAAACACTCAGAAGGTTAATGATGCATGTGTTCTCCGAGGGGGGAGAGGGCGTGAGAGGGGCTGCAAGGCGCAGCCTGAGCTCAGCCCACATTCCTGCTGCTTGAATAGTGACATGGCCTGACCGCTGGGCTCTGATTTTACTGTCAGATCCAGCCTTCCCACGGGAGAGACCCCCCCCACCCTGCCCCAGCCTCCCCCAGGCTCCCACACAGCCCCAGCCAGCTGGGACAAACACTGAGGGTCGGCCCGTGGGGTCTCAGCACAGCAGGGAAACACAGGGATGCTTCACTGATGTGAAAAAAAAATTATATTTATCTATATAAACTATATATATATTTATATATACACATTATATTTTATATATATATACATATTTCAGAGCTCTGTCTTTGCTGCTGGCCCTTGCACCCTGGACGGGTACATGTCTTTAATAACGGCTCGCTGTGGCCGCATGCCCTGGGCAGAGGGCTCTGCTGCCTGCTGGGGTAGTGCCCCAGACGCACAGCACCATCGCCACGCTAGCACCTGTGTCGTGCAATTCAGTCACCCATTTTACACCCACTGTGGAGCTGCTGGATCAGCTGGAGAAGTTTTATGTTCGTCTTTCAGAGGAAATCTAGGAATAATTGCTCCTTGTAAAATAAGGCTTTTTAGGATTAAGTTGTAATTAGTTTCAGACTCTGACATGACATTATTTTTTATTTAAACTGTCATAAAATGAGAAAATGTTTGATGAAAGTGTCATGGTGAACACAGAATTAAATAATTTCTTAGTACACATTCACAAAGTACCGAAGTTAAAATACCTATTTAACAAAGGAAATACACAGAACAAAACCTGGTGCAATAAAAGAGATCCAAATCCTAAAATGTAAAATTGTATGTAATGTCCACTTTGGCACACATTGTTAATTTAGTAAAAAAGATCTTAAAGCATTTTATTCTGCAAATTATATCCAGAGCCCCTATTTAGTGTGACTACTGGATTCCACAGTTTTTCTCGCATGAGTAAGTGAAGGTCTTAGCTCCCAAAATATCTATAGGATTTGAATTCTTGGTTGAAAAAGAGCAAAAAACCTGACAGTAATTTCTTATTTTTTTCAGACTGCACTTGTAACTAGAAAATACATGAGATATATCATCCTCAGAACTGGTTTAGTGAAAAGCAGGAGAAGAAAACGTAGTGGCTGACTTTTTAAAGCTGTGCTTTTTTTCAATTAAAAAAAGTACTGCGTGCTTCCCCAAGTTGCCATCATCAGCAGTTGCATGATTTGCACTAACAGGAACAAATACAGCCTCAACCCCATGTGTTTGCTGCTTCTTTTTTAATTTTAAGAGCAAAACATTTCAAAATTATGAATAAATTTATCACTAGTACTCCTTTGATGGGAAAAGAGTAACAAGACAGCCACACGAGAGTATTACTTTGTGTTAGTCGAGACAAGATGTTGAGGATTTAAAGCTGATCTTTTGTCTCTGCTCAGAGACAAACGGTATAAAATTTATATGCATGCTTCTGTCCTGACAGCAAAGGGCTTCAGCACGACTCTTGCTGAGAGCTAATGGCTCTTGGGGATGCTGCTCTCTAAAGTCCCTTGGCATGAAATGGTCTCTTGCGATTCATCTCCTGTTAATAGCAGCTCCAAGACTACAGTCTCTCTCTTTCTCTCTCTCTCTTTTTTTAAGTTCTTTTATCCCTAGCTGAAGCTGCCTGTATTCTCATTGGAGCCGAGAGGGTGGTAGTGTGAAGGTTTTCTCCCCTCGACTCTATTCTCTTGCAGCCCTCAGCAGACGGCAGGGCAAGCTGGAGGCCCTATGGAAAGCGGGGCCTGATGTCATCCCACCCCGCGCAGGGCCAATGAACGTCCTCCTGCGCCCGGCTCCGCCACACACGGACACATCAACGGCATCTCAATAGCTTCTGGGGGCTTTTTAAAGCTTTATTAGTCCACGGTAAACAGCAGCAGTAATGTGACAGTTTCTTTCAATGGACGTCTCTGAGCCAGGAACTTTATGGTGCCATAGTTGTGTAGGAAAACAGTCCCAGGAGAGAAAAAAAATAGTTTGGTTTAAGAAGTTATTATAGTTCTAAGGGAGATAAAGGCTCCTATTTTTGTCTCTGGGAGACGAGGCATCCCTGGGGCCGGGGCTGGGGCCAGGGCCAGCCACGTGGAGGGAGCACCTGTGGGGACAACACATCACTGGGCCACCAAGATGCTCTGGCTGACCCTTTCTGCCAGCGCCAGGATGGTAGGGAGAGCCCAAATCGCCTGGTGCCGGCTGCCTTCTTCCTTTTAATGTGCCCACATAGCAAACACGGCTTAGGAACGAAATCACATCACAAAATTAGGAGTAGGCGCCCAGTGCCACCGGAATACAATCTGTCACAGCTTGCTCTGCCTTTTATGTGGGTCCTCACCTGCCATGGTCGTGCAGACATTTCATTGCCCTCTCCATGCTCTTTGTGGCCCAGGGAAATTAGACTCAGATGATGGTGTACGTTTCTGCCTATGTAGTTCCTCTGCCCACAACTTGACGGCACGATGGGACTCTCAGAGATGCTAAATCCTTTCAAGTTATTTGAACTAAGATGCCAGAGCAGAGTAGACTTCTTGTTGGAAATTTGGCGCTAACTCCTGAACAAGGTTTATGACAATATGTCCCTCATGCACCACTTGCAGCAAAAGTAATTTGCTGTAGAGAGAAAGCACCAGCTAACTTTAAATCAGAGTGGAAGTGAATGTGAAAAATTGGAGTGGGGAGATCAGAAGATAAGGCTGGAAAAGTCATCATTTCCTGAAGAAGAATAGCTCATTTATTTTTTAGTATTACATATTCTAGGTAGGACTAAGAACTTATAAGTGCTATTTGTAAAGTCTAAATAGTGATTTGTTGGATACCCTCTCTTTTCCATGCACCTTGGAAATCCTATTCACCACATGCTTGTGCAGTTAACCTGGTTATCTTGCACCGGCACCCCAAGGCTGGGGAACATTGCTTACGCCATCAACTTCAGTCGGCAGAAGCTGGCCTTGCAGCTGGAAGACGCAGCCTTGTCCTTCTCCTTTTTTTGCTATTGCCCATGTTTTTATGTCAGTGCAAGTATTTATGCAGCCACATTGCAAATGAGATGAGGGAACCCATCTGGGTTGAAGCATTCTGGGGTAGGCGAGGTTTCGGCTGGATCAGATCCCCCAGATGGTCATATCAGCATCGGGGAAGGGATGGCACAGGAGCTGAAGTGAGTGTCCAAGGGCAGGCGAGCCTGGCTCTCTCAGTGACAGGACTGCTGAAATCTCATTTGAAATGGCTGTAAATCTGCAGCATAAGCTGTTTGTTTCTTGCCACTGAATGGAATTAGGGGTCCACAAAGATCCGTTTATTTATGTTTTCCTATGTCTGGTCTGAAGAAAGCGTCATTTCAAACTAGCTACCAGCAGTGTTTCACTTAACATCACGTACAGTGAATTACACAGCAGAGTTAAGATGACCCAGAGTAACCACCAAACTCCTCACACACGTTCGCCAGAGCATCTAGAGGCTGCCAGGCTGTCCCGGCTGCAGCATGGAAAGACCATGGATCTCTGGCTCTAAAGATCACCGAAAACTTGAAATCTATCCCGTTACACAGAATTAACTGCAGTTCTGTTTGCCTTCTATCTGTAAATGCTTGGAGCTGGATTTTTGGGTTTGGGCTGGCTGCTTGCTGCTGTTTCCAAGCCCACTGGCCAGTGAGCTCTGTGCAGCCGAAACCACCCTTCCAGCGTCCTGCCACAGCATGTCTCACTTACACCGCTTACTTCTAGCTCGAAAACAAAGCTGGACGGCAGACAAAATAGCTGTTTAAAGAGGTTGATCACTCAGAGAAGAAGTTCAACCCGTTAGACTATTGAAGAGAATGGGATATTTTTTTTTCTGTTCTGACAAAAATCATGGCCTCACTGACGTGAGCCAACAGCTTCTCTGCTAGTATCTTGATCAGAAGCTGAATTAAACACAGTCCTTGGCCTTGCATTTAACGGGGCTCTGATGATGCATCTAAGCTGCATTTTACATCCTCTGCTATCACTCCTACCCACACCTGAAGGCTAAGAGCCACCCTAGGGGCTTGCAGGGACGATGGCCATCCGTGGGTGCTCTCCTACAGCATCTTCCGGCACTGGCCACGCTCGTGCCTCACCAGCCCTCGCCTGCTTTGCTATCCCGGGGGGCCCCACGAGCCGCCTCTGCCAGCCCTGCTGTCAGCCTTGCCCTGGTGCTGACCAGGGCTCAACGTCTGCAGCCCAGACCCTTTCCCGCCCCCCAGGAAGAGGCTTTGTCCTGTGCCACCACCCAGGCAGGCACCGGGCCATCGGGGAGCTGCTGAGGGGTGCGTGGCCATTGTCACTCAGCGCACACACACAGCAAACTGAAGCCACCTCCAGTCTAGTGACAAGCACAAGCTATATTTTAGCAACACTGGATGATCAGCATTGAAAAAAAAAAAAATCATGCAGTCTTGTGTGGGGAGGGGTTGAGGGAAAGTGACAGGCATTTAATGCTAATAGCATTTTTAGTTAAGTTTTTATTGATGAAATGAAGCTTTGCAAGACCTTCAATAATTGCTTGAGGCTGTAGAAAGATAGATTGGGTCAGATCTTCTCTCTGACTCCTGGGGACAACTTTCACGGGCTCTCATAGAAAAGCATTAGTCATTCAACTTCGTGTGTGTGTGTGTGTGTGCGAGCTCATCCCTAGTGAAGAGCATCCTTCCTTCCCTGCGTGAAAGAGCTTATTACAACTGCTGCTGCTCTTGATTTGCATTAAGATTCTAACTGGAAGAAGTCAGAGCAAGAAGTGTGATTTCTGCTAGGTCTGTTAAACCAACACAGCTGTGTCACTGCCAATTGTGACTGAAAAGTAGTAGGATGGGAAGGGAGAAAGCCCTCCACAAAAATCTATTAAAATGAGCCACGAACACAATACTAATGTGGTAAGTCAGGGCAATATGCAAATGGCTGCATGTCCCAGAAACCCTAATCCTATCAAGAATGCAGAAGATGTTAATTTGACCATCCTTCACAGCTCATAAATCTATCTGTAGCAAAACCAGGCTGCCAGATGTCATGCAGTAACACTTCTTTGAGGCTGGCAGTCTCAGCATAGATGCCTGATCATGCCTCAGTAAAGACCAATAAAGAGCATTGTTTGTGTGGCCTGAGAGCAGCTTCTCACATTTTGCTACAATAGAGGAAAACAGTGGGAAATGTGAATGACTGATTGTCAGAACTGGTGGTCTCGCTTGTGCTGCTTTCCACATATGGAGCTAGATTTCACATGCATTTTACATCGTTAGTATGCAGATTAATCTATCTTGTTCTTAACAATTAGTGGTATATGTTCCTCAACTTAATTTCTTGAATCTTAAACTATAAATACAAGTGGGACATAGTTCCTTTTCTCTCAGGCAGATAGTCCTTACTTACTTGAAACTACTTAAAATGGCAAACAGCTTTTATTATGATGTGATCTCACTCCTATGATTTAACATTGAGAACAGAAATATCCTATTTCAAAGCAAGCAAAGTTCTCTAAATCAAAGACTTCTAGAAATATATACTCATTTTATCCTTCTCAAATACAAAGTTTAAAATTACCAGTTGCAATTTAGGTTCTTTAGTATAAACCAGCATCCTAATTTTTATGATGAGGGTGGTGAAACACTGGAACAGACTGCATAGAGAGGTGGTAGATACCCCATCCCTGGAAACATTAAAGGTCAGGTTGGACGGGGCTCTGAGCAACCTGATCTCGTAGAAGTTGTCCCTGCTCATTGCAGGGAGGGTGGACTTTAAAGGTCCCTTCCAAACCAAACCATTCTATAAGTCTATGATTCTATGATAATTTGCGTTTACAGGGTGTATATTAAAGTGCCACAGCAGATATTTTTGTGCGAAGTTACCTGGGAGCAAGCTGGATAAACCTCACTTTAATCTAAACTGAAATGCCTTTCAGCTTCTCAGTAGATACTGGGACTATCACAGAACTCTGGGTTGAATTGCCTTATGACAGAGTTGGGCTGAGAAAAGAAACCAGGCAAAATTATAGAGACTGCTGTAGAGAAACATCTGTAGAGAAACAGGAATTTCCAGCAATAAAAACGATACAGGGCTGTCTGCTGTCTATAGGTAGAGATCCCCATGGAAACTGCTGTTCATTTAGGATACCTGTATTCCTGTCACATGCCATCCATATCACTCAAACATTTTAGATCACGAAGCTCCGGCCACACAGAACAGACTTCTAGTGCTTCTTCAGATGAGGCCTAGAGTCCATAGCAGGGCAGACTCTGACCCAAGAAGCTGGAATCCTTAATGCCAGCAAGTCCACAGCAAGTGGCCTGTGACAAGGGAGAAGGTGCACGAGGCCACCGATGAGAGCCCGAGTCTTTCAGGTGAATGCAGGCTGCAACGCTATTTGTTTAGTGACATCTCTGAGAGCGGGGGTCTCTGGAGCCACCTCCGGCAGGGACGATGCAGAACGTGACAGAGACCCCTCAGGAGCACTCAGGGAAAAGCAGCAGGTCGTCTGGCCGCCAGAATCTTCCTGAACTACCCACAAGCCCCTCCTGATGTGAAAAAGCGAAAGCTTAGTTCAGGAAGTAAATTTGAGAGACAAAATGTGCGTACAGCCTTTTCCCTATAGTATGGCATGCCAAACCCCGTTCTGATCTCGGTATAAGGCAGAACTAGTGATAACGAAGGAAGGCTTTTTTTAGGTACCCACAGCTAAATAAATAAAGTAATTCCACTGGGTCAAAAGAGACAAAATGCTATGATAAAGAAGAAAACAGAATAAAGTAAGTTTTAAAACTAAAGGACATACTTCATGAGTTTGCTGAAATCCTGGGTACATTTCACCTCCAGAATCAGATACAACAGGGGAGGATGAATTGTGTCTGCGTTTGAGAAGCCACTGTTGTGGTTAATAACCTTAAAATACCTGTATTCCTAAATCAGGGTATGTGTAAATACAGTTGTGCTTAATTTTTCTGAAAATAACAGAATTCTGAGGCAAATACATGCAATTTCACAGTGTTTACAGATAATGACAAAATTCATTATGCTAAAACTAGTCAGTCAGTGAGTCTAAATCCAGTATTTTAACAGTATTTCAAGTAGGTTAAAGATGCTGAACCACAAACTCCCCCAAATCCATACTGTAAAATCTGTCCAGTGAAGGAGACATATTAAGCATTATTTTTTAAAGTTTTTTAAGGAAAATACATTATTTATTGATATTGCAATTAAACATCTGCAATACATAACAACGCACCCTATTACACAATTAATAATATTTAAGCTACTAATTGTACAACATCGCATCATTATTCTTTCTTCTTTTCAAAAAAATAAACACAAACAAAACCTGATATATGAAATATTTAACTTGTATATTTTGTTAAACTCCTTTACTGAAAAGCTGGCATTTTCTAGGAACGGGGAGGGGATTCTCAGAAGACAGAAAGCAGGCACACCTAAATCCCTAACTATTTGTTTACGGACCATTTTGTACAAGTCCTTGGCTATTAAAAGTTGCCACGTGTACAAGGTTCACGTATCTCTTGCAAATTATTGTCATGATTTTAGTATTTCTGCTCGACTACTCCCCTACAGCAGATACATGGTACTTATATGTATAAAATAATCCAAAACTGGTTTTAAAAGCATGCCACTGAAAAAATCTTTCCATTTACAGTAAGTGTGAAATATTCCTTTTAATTGGTCCAGGTCTGAAATGACTATCATTTCTTTCTTATATTTTACAAACATCTGTTCTTTTTGTTAGGTGTTTCCCAAATTATAATTGATTCAGCACACTTGTAATAGCAGGTGGTATTTCAGAAATGCCTTGGAATATGGTCTAATACACAATTACATAAAAAAAGCAGGTTTCCATATTTTTTGTCCAATCCTACCCATAACAGGTTATTTCCATTAGAATTCCCCCGGGACTAGTTTGCTCTGTGCTGCTATTGAGGATTGCTTGAAATGTGCTAGCACCAGCTCATCATTCTGCCACTCCGTCTCATTTTGAGTCAGATTATACATGGCATATATAAATAGGATGTTGGATAGAAAGTTCACTTTAAAGGTTTGTTTTTTTTTTTTTTTCCAGAAATTCAGCAACCTGACTTATTCTTCATCACAGTTAAGAGTAGCACTCTTCTCTATTTTTATCTCCTTACCAAGACACTTAGTGCCTTTCATTCTAATTTTGGGCAGGCAATTTCAGATCTTCTGGTATACCACTGACCAGATTTTCTCTGTTAACATATCTGCCACCACTCTCAGAGATGCTCAGTCAATGCCCGCCTCCCCCCCCCCGCTTTTTTTTAACACCATTTTTTTCTTCATGGTCTCTCTGTTCTGCACATTTAGAAATCCATCTTACTAGTAATGCACTAACCTGTTCTCCACTCATAGAGCTCTAGTCCCAATAGGAGAACTTTTTCTTCCCTTAAAACCCGTGTTTTGCAGCTTCTAGTGCATTTTCACATTCCTCATCTTTTGGAATAAACTTTACCATTAGTCCCTTTATTTTGAAGTCAGATTTCTTTCTTTGTCTGATTCCTGGTTTTAGAATCCTTGCATTAAATAACACTTTCTGTACTATGTGCTTCAGGGGCCCCACGTTATTAGTGGGACTATGCTATCTGTGAAACTGCCCTTATTTATATAGTTTTTTGATTATTCATAAATTTTTGCATTTTAGTAACCTACTGCTAAGTTCTCCCAGTTCTTTCCCTAAATCCTGAATTAGACTTTAGGAAAACAGGTGCTGTAATGAGTATTTATTATTCAAAATGAAGTCCTTTAATAGCAACCCAAATCTAATTTATTCCATTGCATGTTAGCAGTGCTTCAGTAAATTACTCCCACATAGGGAACCATTATCTATCAGGCATTACTCATCATATACAGATTTATTTATTTAAAGATGACACTTTTGGATTGCTTGGTAGTTGATTCTATCATTAATTAAAACAATACCTAATGTAACTGCTGTCAGCTTCCACTTTGACTACTTCAATAATTAAAAACTATTAGATACAATATCCTCCTCAGTTGGGTCATAAATATTATATACACTAGTTGATTTACTGTTACTCATTTCTGCAAGAAAATCCTTTTTCTTTGTTCATGTAACCTCAGTTCTACTTACATGTCAATCCTATTTACCTGTATAATTTATTTACCCGCTTCTTTATCAGGCTAGTAAGAATTTCTACTTCTATACCTGTCTATTGACCTACGATGCCCACTGCCTCACAAAATTGAATAAATTTCTTGTTGTGAAATAAGCTTCCAAATATATTGCTGGAAAATGTTACCTTTCTGAAGAGCAGCTAGACAACATAAAAGTATACACCACTAGCCCAGAAATAAGTGACTACTTTCAAGTCCATTTCTCAGGCTATTTCTATTAGCTTCGTTATTCAAAGTTAATCCTTTCCCACATGTACCAACCTAGATCTGTAAACAGTATTATCAGCTGACATGAGGCTGCTTTCCCAACTATAAAAAATCTCAATCATGTGTTCTTAGGCACTAGTGCATTTTCTTTTGCTCCTTAAACAATTTACATCTATTTTAAATAATAAGGTTTGCAAATACTACTACTATGACCTTCTGAAAACTCTTAATGGTCCTAACTTAAAACCTGCAAGCGTTCCCATAGCTGTGTCACTGCACACGTGTTATGCAGTAGCATTGGGTATGCTGCAATCGTACCATGTAAGAAACCACCACAATCCCCTTCGCTGCCACCCATTAAGACCCCAGCTGAAACATACTTGGGTTGCGGCTGAATAAATTTAGCGGTTTTATCAAGATTACAGATGGAGAGATGGATCTGACATCCACTTCCTTTTTCAAATTTTCTGGCTACATTAAAATCCATAACTCCCACCTCCCCATATACATGCTACCAGTAGACAGAATCCAGGCAGATAATTTAATGTGACATACTTTAATTTACTAGTATGCTATCTACTGTGGTTTTTCAGCTTGACTCTGATAATCAATGCTTCAAAACCAATGTTTTTAAGAAAAATGTTTTTAAGAATTGTATAGGACATTTGCGTTCAGTTTTTAAACCCTATTTCTTTTTCTTGTGCACATTATTTCCCAGGTCTAATGTTACTGTTTTGAATTTGCTGCAACTTTCTCCTCCTAAATGTGTGTTCTTCTCAAGAAGAGCTATTTTGAAATCCCCGTAATGTCTACACACCAATGCTTGTTTGCTATTTAACTCAAACATAAGTTGGGAAGTTGATGTACCACAATTATCTTGGCTATTCCTAATAATTATATTAGTTATTCCTACCATAACTTTTCAGTGTTTGTAGAACTTGCCTTTCTTTCTTTACAGGTTATTAGTTCTTTTATTACCTCTCCCCTCCTGTCTTGTCTTCTCTCAGTTACCAACCTTGCCCCTTTTTAGGGCAGAACATGTTAACTTCAAACCAGTCATCTACATGCTTTTTCTATCTTGCTTCTGTTCTGGCTGCCTGCAGCTTTTTCTGATCTAGTGAGCCACAGGCAGAGGGAAGAAACCCCTTGATACTCTCAGAAGTACCCTTGCTTATGCTTGCTGGAGAGGGGCAAGAAGAGGCACGCACCTCCCTCTACACCCTCGACTATAGCGCTTCCCTTGCTGCCACTATGCCCACCTCCTACTGCAACTTCAGTGGGTGCAGGAAAAGCACAACTCCAAGAACCACAGAAGCGCAGACCTCAGTCAGTCTGATTTTCCAGTTCACTGAAGGTAAGAAGGCAGTCTTTGCTGTATTGTTGCATTAGATGAGTACAAATCAAGCCTTTATACTTTTTTACTGTAAGGCAGAAGGCAAGCCACCCATGGGATTCTGTTGTTGTTTTCAGCAAAAGAGAAAACTGTTTTATTACTTCAAGTTCAGGAGACAGGCAGAAGAAGGGGAAATGGCTCCTAGGCTGCAGCACACTCGCTAACAATGGTGGTCTGCCGGAAAAGTCACTTCTTTAACTTTTTCTCAGCTTCCTGGTGAATAAAATAAGTGAGAGTGAGCAAGTGTGTGTATGTGTACTCATACATACACACACATATGTATACACACACATCATGGTGTTTAATGAGCAAGTTCAGGGTAGAAAAGACAGGGACAACTCCTTTTATGCAGTTTTTTCCATTCAAAATTAGAGCCAACATACCTCTTGAACGTGCATTGTATGGATAATCTCAAGTTTTTCAGTTTTATATGACAGAAGAACCTAGCTATATTATTTTTTAATTTCTAAGAACTAAGTTATGAGTAAAGTTTTTAAGAAAAAATCCCTCGCATTTTCAATTTGCTTAGTTGCAGCAGTTGTTTTTATACTAACTACTTAGTTTTTAAAAAACTAATGCAGAATGGAAAGTTAAATTTCATTTTTTTACAACCTAGATTTGTGGAATTTTCAGAAGCAATTCTATTAGAAGTTGTACTCCCAAGATACTTTAAAGATTTTCATCACCCCCGATCTTACTAAACATTTGCTTTCCTGCCCTCTAGTGCTCATACCTATTTAAATCTTCTATACAAGTCTGGTTTTGGAAATCTCCTACCATATAAGTGGTCCTACTGAAATAAAACTATTTACTTATTGGCGATACTACACGTGATCTAAGCAGCACTTTTGCTGTTGCTCATGTATGCATCATCCTGCTACCTATGCAGTTATCTGAAAGGTAAGAATTTTCAGGTTACTTTTCATTTTACAAAACCAACATAAAGCAGTTTTCTTTTTCAGTTTTGGACCATATAATGGAGTTTTAAATGCGTAAATTGAAGCTTACTTCTAGATTTATTATTAAAACATTTTCACTGGTAGCTAGAGCTGTTAGCTATATATCAAACTACAAGTTTCCACAGTATTTACAGTTTTTCATCCACATTAAAAGCTTTTCTATTTAATGCAATTAATTTCCCCCCTCTAATGATGTAGTTTGCTATAGCTTTGTTCATGCTTACATTTAGAACAATGGGTTGACATACTGCATCTGTAATTACTCCCACGCTACCAGAAAACCAGTGAATTAAATTTATTTAGTGTTAAATGGATATGGAATGTTATACAGTACATGTAAAGACACTTCAGGATGAGTAAAGCAGAACTAATTGCACAAGAGATTAAAGATTCACCTCAATAGTCAGTATTATCAAATCATTACAGCTTCCATCTTCAGAGTGCAAGGTATGTCATGCAAAAAAACAGCTCAAAAAATCCCCAAACAGACAAAAACAACATTGTGGTACCACTTAAAATGCTATCATACCACAATATTTTACAAGACATTAAGTGATCATTCATAGAGAATGAAGCATTTTAGCAACAACAAAAAAGTTTTAAACATACTTAACAGATTTTGCATGAACACCAATTCCAGCATTACTATACCTAAGAAACAGGCAACATGCTGGGAGAAAGTACCTAAAAATCAAAGCCTTTTTTATTCATAGCCAATATTACTTTCTGCAAGAGTTATGCAATCTTATTATTCAGATTTCCCACATAACTGGGTAAAGTTCAATACATTTTTACATAGAGCATAATCACATAACCACCACATCAGCAAGACGATTTCATTATCTTGACCACTTACTACATTTAAAACCATGGTATGATAACATGCCCTGCAAACAAATTGTCTTCTGGGATAGTATCCTGTATGTAGAAATATAAAACAACTAAAACATATTCCTAACCACTTTAACCTCAAATGAACTATAATTTGTATTTACATATTTTTGAAATATGTAGGTAAAAACTGCAGATGGAAGAGAAGCAGAATACACAAGAGAGCTACAATAGGGCTGACTGAGCTGATTGCTGCATTCAATAACCCTGAATGAGACTTGAACAGCAGTTTGTACCTTTTGTACTCTTCCTCTGCCCAAGTGGTCTTATATCAGGGCTACTGAAGGCAGCTGCTGCTGTGGAAGAGCTGCTCATCCTGCTTATATACTCCTCACCCAGCCGGCCAGCCACAGGGAGCAGAACCTTGCATCCCAACCAGTTCCACTCAGCCAAAAGCACTGCAGATAAACACACTTCTACACACCTGCTTCAACTACAGCTTGAATGTTAACATGGAAGAAACACAGGAGATGACAGTATGGTTTTTAACATTTCCACGTCACAACACTCATATCCTGAGGGCATCAACAGGTAGATTAATTTACCAAAATAAGCATACAAAAAAGGCCAAGTTGTTTGCCCTCATATTAGGAATAAACTATTTAACTTCCCGGCTTAAATGTAAGCAAGAGGAACTCAAGAAAGACCTCCTTGAGGTTAATTTTCCTACTACATTCAAAGAAAATAATTTACTAAAACTGTAACTTGCAAGGTCTACTAGCCTTGAAGTGAGGATACAGGTTAACTATACCTATAGTTAAATAAAAAACTTCAGAAGACATTTTACAGAAATAAAATATGCAACTCTAGGAAGTAGGTGGAAAAACACTTTAGTATTCAGCTGGAACATTCTATTTTCATAGCCCATCATTCTCAGGAATGTATATTTCATAAATAAAAATACAGAACAAAAATTTGCGTATTCAATCTAAAGTTGGATATTTCTAAACCTCTTCAGATAAAATTTGCTTTCTCCCTCACAAATAAGTGATAAACCCTGAAAAAAAATTGGCTTTTCAAATCTATCGTGCATGAGAAAACACAGATGAACAAACCAACATCTGGAAAAAACATTTTGTACAAGGTTGCAGTTCTAAAACACTTATATTACAAAGCAATGTAAATAAATACCAGGCTAGTACAAAAGCTCTTATTTACAGTTTTACAAATGAAAACGTTTTCAGTGTAAATGCAGTGTTTTAAAGAACACAATATTAGTAAAATGAGTTCCTGTATAGAGCATTACAATTTCTCTTAAATTTCAATGCAGTATTGTATAAAACCATTGTTTCAAGTTAATTTTTGTTTATAATTTAGCACAGCCAAACCCCAGTTTATGCCTGGAATGGTATCTGTTAAAGTGCTGAAAAAGAGGACATTTCTGAAATTTTAGAAAAACATACTGTACATTATTAAAGCTTTATCAAGTCAAAAATGGTATATTTCGTTCACATTTGCTACCGTACCACCTGTGGATGAAATTTTTTCAACAACTCATTGTAATTAAGCGGATGGCAGCCATTGGTATTTTCACATCCAAAGTCTGATGATTTCCCACAAGTAATTTGTCTTAAGCTTCAGTGGTGGCTTCAGGTTTCATAATCTGGTAAGTAATCAAGTATTCTGGATAAGCCTGGAAGAGTGACACACACATTCTTTATTATTACTTCATTTTCTGGATAAATTCAGAATGTTTGCTAGAGAAGGGAAAAAAATATTTATGCCAAAGAAAAAAAAAGGCAAAATGTCAAAGGTAAAAATGCCTCGAGCATTCAGGAAACACCAATCCTTTCACCTGCAACTACAGCTGGAGTTTGTTTTAAGACAAAAGCAAGTCCTAGCACCCTGAAAGTAAGAAAAACACCCAACACACCACACACCTTTAAAAAAAAAAAAAGTCTGAAAAACTAAACCAAAATGCTATTTACCTGCTCCCCTCTGTAGATGACATATTCTGCCAATGCCAATCCATTTACACTGGGTCGCCCAGTAACTGAGTGATGTCCTGGGGGGGAATGAGCCATTTTCATAGCACTGAACTGCAGGAAAGACTTGCCCAGTGTTACACGACAGAATAGCAATTGCCTGTATTAAAAAGGGAAAAAGGACCATGAATACAAAATGCTTGTGAAGCTCCAGAAAGACTTATCTTTGTAATTTGAAACTTTTACTTGAGGAGAATAGTGGAACATTAAAGCCACTTTAGTCACTCTTTGTAGTTTACAAAACTCTGAAGTTCTGTTTTGAAGGACTAAAGTTAAACTCCCTTTGGAAAAGCTCTTTTGCCTGAGGAAAGTTTTGGTAATAACATTGAAAAATGTTTATCTTAATTACTGGAAACAGCATGCTTAACAACATACTCAAAGACTGTCTCAAAGATTGTCACTACCTTTTTGGACTTTTTTTTTTGTTTCGGTTTTTTTAAAAAGTTTTCTGAGGGTGCCCACCTTCCCATCACTCTTACTAACAACATAATTCACTTGTGTTCTAACACTAGATTTGTATCTAACAGCCAAACCAACATCAAGGCCAAGTGCAAACTCTAGGTCAACATGAAACACCTCATACTAACATCTGTCAGTATGTTACGTTGTTTTCTTTATAAAAAGACAGAACAAGGGTACTTATTTCTTTACATATGTACTACTGCAATGGCAATGGAATCTCAGCATTTTTGCAGACCAATGTTATGTACTATGTTGCACAGCCAAAACCTTTGCTTTTCTAACTCTTCACACAAGACAAATTAAAAAAACTTCTTATTCAAAACTTCAGAAAGCATGAAAAGACTCTGACATCCCCTATAACTCTAGATTATTCTCTTCATTTGAGTGCCAGACAAGAGTAAGCAATATGAAAAGGGGTAGAGAAGACTCAAGGAAGGAAACTGGAAGATGACCTTATCCCTGTGATACCAATGCAAAACAGTATGCACACAAACATGCAAAATATTCTCCTGGTTGAAATGATGGCCACTATCACAATTAACTGCATGACTTAAGAGTAACTTCATTCTGAACTGATGGTGTCAATCAGACATAACAGGTGTTCTGCAGAAAAGTGGATTTAAGAACTCAGTGGTAGAGAGTCCACAAATCGACATCTGTATTTTAGTGCGTGAAGCAGCAGTGACATGGGGGCTGACTGTTATAAAGTACATCCTCCTCAAAGAAATACAGTATCTGAATTATCACTGAATTTCTTCTTTCTCTATAACAGGCCATGGGCTAAACCCTCATATTGCTGCATCTTTTACACAAGCACCTAACAGATCCTCTTCACTCGCTGGCTACATAAATCTGATTTTTACAAGTTAAGGGCAAAGGTTTGGTTAAATGCACTGAAGATGGTTGAAGGTTCTTTAAGACTTAAATATCAAAGTTTTCTGGAAGTCTTTATTAAGTCCAGCCTATAGAGAGTGCTGAGAAGGTTTGGTTACCAAGTAAATCTTTCTTCAGAGAGACTCTGCTGACTTGATGATCTATGACACAATACACAAAGGCAAAATCAGATTCTTCTGAAGAACTCACCTGTGGCAAACATAACAAGATCTATCTTTGTGAATTGGACATCCAGTGCCACCTCCAATTCCATACACATATTGATTGCTTTTGGAAGAATTTTCAGCAAAATAAATCCCAGCTCCAAACATGCCACCTATATAGGCATGTCTCTCATCAAAGCCTTTGTGAATGATTGCATTCACAAATGGGGACCCTAAGAGAAAGGAAGTAAAATACTGAAAATACAGTATACAGATTTTTGTAGGTGTCACAATTCAATCATCCATTCCCAACTTTTTTTTGTACAGTTTTTCTACACATACAAGGAAATCAATCTCCAGAAATTCTGACCTCAGATTTACACAGCCAATTTGCTACAAATGACAGCAGCTGGTAAGCGTACATTTTCAAAAAAGATTTACAAAAGATAGTATCTGAGACAACTCTTGCTGCAAGAGAAGGCTCTATGAATCTGCACTCCCTTTGGCAGGGCTGCCCAGGGAAGTGGTTGAGTCACCATCCCCGGAGGTATTCAAAAAGCCAGTGGACAGGGTACTCCAGGGCATGGTTTAGGGGGCATGGTTAATGGTTGGACTTGATGATCTTGAAGGTCTTTTCCAACCGAAATGATTCTATGATTCTATGATTCTAACCAAGATTCACTGAATGAATTGCTACACATATCCTGTCTTCTTCCTAACACTAAGTAGATTGCATTTAAAAAGCAATAAATGTAAACCAATCTTTGTTTACTTGTAATGGTCATAAAATTTAGCCTTAAAGAATAATCTATTCAAATTCTGCACCTCAAGACACCCGATACCCATTAATTTTCACAAAAAGTGCAGGTATTTTTTAGTAAGGATTTTTATAACGGTATATATAAATATGAAAGCACCTTTAGAGAAAAGCTGTTCTAAGAGAACATGGCATTTCAGTGTTATGTTGGGAATTATAGTGAAAATAATCCAAAGCCTTATTGTCCAGCCTAAAGATGATAAAACCGTATATGAAGCAGAACATTCCAGATGAGAATGAGAAAAACCTATGAAAATCACTCATCATTTTCTGCAAGTGGCATACGTGGTTAAAGACATATGTTAATGCTTAAAAAAATTATATAAACTAAAGACTTAAAAACAAAACCAAAAAACCCCCACCCCAAACCACAACACTCATAAGGCATTAACTGCTTTGTTCCAGGGATAATTTTCTTATTATCTAACTAATTTAAAAGACCTTCCTTTAAAGTTAGGTCATTCCATTAAGAGGCCATTTCCTCTTACAGGGAAAGTCAAAATACAGGATTTAGATATCTGCAAGTTTGGGCAAGCAGTTAATTATTGTGTTATTGCTGCTTCCAACAGTAATGTATTATGTTGGGAACTATGTAGCTTTCATTGTAAGGATGTACTGTGAACTTGCTTAATTTGCTTGTCAGGACAAACTATGTATTTGTGCACAGGAGAGCTTTCAATTGGCTTTAATTAGCTAAATATAAGCTATCTTTTCTGGAATGATGAACAAGAACTAACTTATCAAATTATAAAAACAAGAAAACAGAAAAATCCCACCCCAAACAACCCACAGCAGAATAAAGTTTGACCCTTAATCATTTTGGTCATACAGTTGATGAAACAGAATTAGTAATTTAACCAAGAAGGAGGCACACCCTTTAATCTCCATTCATAATTGCTAAAATGTTTTAGAACTTTGAAGTCTCCTTTAGGGAGAGACAAGGAAATGCAAATTTCAGAAGAAAGATGCAGTGCATTATATGTCCCCATTGTGACATATACAAACACTTGTTCATATAAAAATGCAAAACCTAGAACTTATTTCCATTGAGAAAATTTACTTTGTTTGAGTCAGTGGAAACCCTCCAATAAAGAGTGTTGATGGTGAAACGAGTTCATAAGGTGCATTTCAATATCTCACCATGAAACAGCATCCTTTCATTAGCATGGTTATGATTCTCTTCAGAGACCTCTTTCCTCCTGTGAGTGTATCTCTCCCATAGTTTTTTGTTGCACACTTTCTGAATCTGAAACAGTCAAAATGTAAGTTCCACCCTGAACCTGAAAACTTGTTTGCTATACTTGACAGATGTTTAACCTACAGCAGCTGTACCACAGTACACTTACACTGCCACTTAAACAAGAATACTTTCCTTAGAACTCAGTGAAACACAAATTCTCTAACTTACCCTGCAGAAGTTGATTGTTGTAGCATAACTTAAGTAAATCATAATTATATACTTAAATAAGAATCAATTAATTTTAAACACCTGTTAAGCAATACTTCTTAATTTAAATTTAGCAGGCTTAGTCACAATTCCCCTTGAGTATCACTCCAAAGGTAGCTTGATGCCAAACCACCAGTAGAAAGATCATCCAGTAAATTAAGAAGAATCTTCCACAAAGACTTCTACACACTTTTAAAAGAAAGTAAATTATGTACTCTCTGCAGAGGTATGCTGGACATTGGCAAAGCCTTATGCATGAAGATACAGCATATAAATTCTACTGGGGAAACTGTAACATCAGTTTAGAATAAAACTTAGTAGTACTTACTTGCAAATCAAAATCTCTATCATTTTAATGAAAATGACCATTTCTTGAGGGGGGAAAAAAAATGCAAACCAAAATTCCACTAAATTACTTAAAGCAAGATTATCTACTGCCTGGTGTTTTAAGCTGCTTTGGCATTAAATCAAGCCAAAATAGGTAAGCTTACTTCCATGCTTCAATCAAGAGTTTTGCTTTCACATCTTCTGTTTTTTCCCCTGCTACTCCTTCAAAAGAACCCTTTTGTTTCCTAGAAAACCTTCTATCTTTTTCTTCAAACATTCTGCAGTTTTCTGTGAGGTCCTTCTATGTCAATTTCTTATGAAATTTCTTAATGACTATCAACCCATAGGCAGTTTTTCCATATAATCTTATTCTTTGAATTCCCCTAGAAGATGGTCTTTTTCTTGTGCATGCCTCAAAACAGCACATCTTACCACATTATGGAACTCAACAAACAAATGCAGAACATTTTATGGACATTTTATTTTCAGCCAAAACTCTAAAGGTGTAACCATCTACCATAAAAATGCAATAGCTACCTTTAAGATGTTGTATCTATTGAAGACTCCACCAGCATGTCCTCCATCTCTATGCTCTCGGACAGTACTCTGCATCTGAAGATTGTGAATTTTAAAGATCGCTTTGTTTCAGAACACATTCAAAACACATACCCTTCACACAGTCAAATAATCAATAGAACTAATTCTGTCTTAAAAAGATAATCATACAACAAATTTTTAGGTAATGACTATATGTTAAGTAATGCCAGAATTTGTGGATGCACATGAACAGGTTTAATGATTTCTTTAAAAAAAAAAAACCCAACAAAAAAACGTATCTTGAATAGTCCATGGTCTAGTTTTCAAGTTGAAAAAGATTGTCACTAATCTATTTAGAATATTGTTTCTTCAGAATTTTGTCACATGTGATTACGACACTTTGGAAGGTAGTGACTTAAAACTGTGTATAACAGGCAATCGGTAACACAGAATTTATAAGTTATATCAAAGAGCTTTTCTATATAGCAGAGGTTTTAAAAATGCTACAAGCAGTAATAACGTAAGTAAGAAAAAAATTATGGACATCATGAGCACAGATTATTAGTGGTGGAAAGTTGGAAATCTGAAGTATCCTTATGCAAGTTTTTCTTAGGCTTAGAGATGTTTATTGCACTGTTAAATTGCCTAGCAATATGTGAAATGTATATTGGCTTTTGCAAAACGAGAACACTGAAATTTGCCTAACTACTGCATAAGCTACATCCCGAAAGGATGTTTGCCTCACTGCCACTAAATTAGGCCTTAACACGGGAAATATGTAGTTAATATATTCCAGGCATCAATTGTATTTTATAGTTTGCAGGCAATAAATGGGCACAAGCAGAATATGTAGTTTCTTTTGATGAGATAAGACATCCTGTAACTCAAGTAATTAAAGGATGTGTAGATAGATTTGTGAAAACATAGAAAAACAGACATATGGACTCAAGGACGAGTAAAATTGAGAACACAAGTAAGAAGATAAGGAGTGATTTGTTAGCATGAGAACAGCATTTTGGGGGTCAAAGATTATTTGACATGAAAGATACAAGAAGAACAAAGGAAAACCAGGAGTTTAATGTGAAAATATTAAAAAGTGTGACTGGAGGAAAACAACAGGGTGAAAAGTGCAGCCAGAGGAAGACTACTGACTTCATCCCTTGCAGATCCCTGAAGGTCCCTCCGAAACACAAGAGACGCGCGCAAGGGGGGGGGTGGTCTGGGGTGGAGTTATGTTAATAGATACCTGAAATATTAAAATAACCCCTTTGAAATACCACAAACACAGTGTATAAAAAGGCAAGTTTGGGTATAACCGGCGCGCCTCTGGTTTTGACCATGCGCTCAGCGCTGTTTGCCTTTGTTCTGTAATAAACTTGTAAAATTCAGGAAATTCAGCGTGAGTGCATTTCTCACACAATACTTCTTTATTTACTTCTTTACTAGAAATAACAAAAATACTGAGAGACTACAAAGAAAGCATACCTCTTCCTCTACTGATTGAAATTCCTTATCTTCAGTGGAAAGATCTATGAGAATAGTTCCACTACCAGAAGTATTTAGAGTCAGGTATGGGTTAAGTCCTGTGAATATAACAAAAGACAACAACAGTTTCAGAAACTGGTTTAAGACTGCTGACATGGAATGATAACCAGTAAGAGATTTTTCTTTTTAAAGGGACCATTTTCTCAGAACTCAGTTTACGAGATGAAGAGGTCAGCTGCTAAAGGCGGCAGAGATTACCAATGACTTCAACTGCGTTCCATCAGCCACATACATTTTCGTGGATGTCAAAGTGTGATCCCTCAAATAATTTCGTTAGCTTCAAACAAACTTTTTCAGCATCTCTGTCTATAACCTCTACCCATATGTTACCATGCATACACTAGAAATGCCATGACAAGCACAGCAGCTGGGTCTGGATGCAGATCAACAGCAATCATATTCATTGATCTGTGGATACTGATCAATCATTCTCTCAACAAGAATAAACATTTCAAACACACTAACTCATTTGTCAGTGCTTAGCTCAGTATGTTAATGTGCACGACAGGGAAACTATATGTAAGCAGTTGCTTACTTAAGAGTTCATTTCAATTCTAGGCAGTGAAAACAGTGAGCAACCTGTCCCTATACAGAGTCCATGACTACTGATGGCAATGGCATCACGAACAAGAGAATTGACTTGAAGTGCTAATTCAGTAGGAATATTTTCCCCATGGATCGTGCAGAAAGAGCTGACAAAAGAACTAAGAGAGTCTGTGAACCTAAAAGGCCTGAGCCTGATATCGAATGCTTAACGGATATTGAATGCTTATAGGAAACTTCTCTATCATTCCAAATTAAAAAAAAAATTGTAATTCTACACAGAATCCATTGTCAATTTACATACAGACTTCAATCACAACTGGTAATTAATGGGAATGTAAGTTATTACTGGACACAAGAATACAAAGACAGTGCGCATCAGGTGTCTTTTTGCCCATGGCCTTCCCAGACAACTAGCAGGTGACCAGAGTTAGATGCTGGGTCTGTCATAACCTCTCTAGAAAGGAATAATGTGGGGAAAAGGGAAATTACAGATTCATCCACAGTCAGGAGCCTCACGTTAGCAGTGTGCAACTGGAATAGAGTGTTCAGGAGCAAGAAACTCTGGCAAGAAAGCACCAAAATAAAGCTCTTCCACAAAAGCCCTACTAACCTCAAAATAATGGCTATACTGTGCTCAGGAAGAGATGTTAAAATACCTATGCCAACATACTTGAGTGCAAGAGCACAACGGCAAGATACAGAAAATTGACAAAACAACTGAATGACAACAATCCTCTTTGCTCCAAAAACACAGCCTAGAAAAAAAATCAAAAGCTGTTCAAATATTCAGTTTAAGTACTTATGGCTGTGGTTAATGTTACAAATGAAGATGTCAGGCCTTTTATGGCAAGACAACAAGAGTCTAGAAAGAAAGGGGGATGGGAGTGGTGAAGGATTTAGATGTTTGACATTTTGTCTATATACAGACATATTAAAATATGTACAAATATACATATGTTCAAAAATACATCAGTCCTACTTGGAAGGCAAAACCAGTATATCATTACTGGTTGTGTAAACTTAAACAGGACGTGAGGTTGAAATGACACCTTAAAGGTAACTTCTATCCAAAATAGTCAATGAAACTGTCAAAAAACATCTGACAATTAAGAGAAAATTATGAAGATTCGCTTAAATACTTCATTACTAGGAAAAGGATTATCTTAAGGGTTGGTTAATACTGTTTTAAGGAGCAAAAATAATTTAAAGCTTAGCATAGAGACTCTCATCACTATGGAGTGCAGATTTTAGAATGAGAACTCACAGATGGTGTCTCAAGAGGGAAAAAAATCCTACCAATTCTAAATAATTTGTTCAATTTCTATGAAACACAGCAAAACAATAGTAAGTGATGTTTCAGCGAGACAAGGAGGAAAAAAGGTTTGGGTTTTTTTGTCTCTTATGCAGCAATAGTTAAATGAAGCATACCATTCCCAGGATTGTGCTGGTATCAACAGTGCTGCACAAATAAAGAGGCTTTAGCATAAACTTCAGTACAAGCTGAAGCTGTTAAACAAAGAAATTATGTTAATTTTGGTTCACTGGAAGCACACCAACTCTATTTTTAAAGAAAAGTATATATAAGAATTTCAGCTGGCTTTCTGAGAGAGCAAACACAGTATTCTTTTGCAGAACCCAATGGAACAGCACATAACAGGCCCTAACCCATCAACAGACAATGTGCTCTGCTCTCCAGAGTGCTCCAATGAAGATAAATACTCCCTACCTCAAAAAGTTTACAATCATTTTGCACTAGATCTACACTTTACCTAAGGAAACACAAAACAGTGATCACGAAGGGAAAAAAAATAAATTACAGAACTGAAAGGCAAGATTCACAGTAATTCACAGCACAAATAAATGTTTCAAGTCAGAAGACATTCTTATCATCTGAAGTGCCATTTTCTAGGACAAGTTTTATTATCAATTCTTTTTAATGAGATACAATTTGGAATAATCTAAAGCATCTACAAAAATGGATTCTATAAAGGCAGTGTTACATACTAATTTGAAACAAGTATATACCTTGCTGTCCAGAAATGAGTCTTTCAACTCCTTTAATGATTTTATGCCTATGGCCATAAGCATTAATTCCAATTTCCTTCAATTCTTTGTGTCCCATTTCAACCAATACATCCAGTGTTATCTATAATGAAAGCAACATCATTTTTTTGTACAATGGCATAAACAGACTGGAACAGCTGCCAATGACAGTGAAAATACACCTCACAATTGTTGAGATAAAAAGCAAGTGTGAAAAGAACATGAACATTAGAGACTTTAGTGTATTATTCTCGTACTTTACTTTTACTCAACTGTTTTCTCCAAACTTTTGTCTTTAAATAAATATGCTACAAACTACAATTATGTAACTCATATTGCTTGCAAGGATCATGTTTCTGATTGAGAAATACAATTTTCTAGATGTATTCAAGCCAATAGATACAAAACCAGAAACTACTAATCAACACTAATTATTTACACCACTGAAAGGAAACATGCCTACACTCTCAAACTGATATAGACATTATTGCCCCCATTTTTTTTATATACACACACATATTTTAATATATATTTATATCATGTATCAATTAAAAAATCCTTTCCTTTATTCCACTCCTTTTGACATTCACATCTGTCTCATTACATTATTCTAAACAGTCAGTATTTATTCTCTTGCTTTCTAGCTGAGTATCTGGAAATAAATATAGCTACTTACCTGTTCTCTCTCAAATATGTCAATTAGATGTTCAAGGCCAAGGTTCCGCACAAACTGATTTATGCTAAAATCTACACCTGAAACTGGGTAAAAAGAAAAACTCACAATGAACATTCATACACGTATTGTAAAATAAAGTATACACATCTTACACTGTCTGTGGCAATAACGAGAGAGACAGAAATTCCTGGTCTTCTGAAGATGGGGAATAAATATCTATATCACTAACCAGTGGTAACTATTACTTAATCTACACTAGTACTCTTAAGATTTCTACCCCTCCCAAGAGCAGTATTTGTGCTTCCACAAGACAAGCAACTAACTAACTACCAGAAATGCATGTTCAAATAGAAAATATTTTGAGAACTCAAACGTTATAGAAGTAACCTTTTCCAGATATCTGATCTAAGAACAGCCTCTTAGAAACTAGATAAAGTTTGTAGTAAAATACTGCTTGGTATGGAGCCAAATTTAATTCGACTTCTCTTTTAAAACACAATTCACCATTTTGGTTCTGTACAACAAAAATGTACAACATTTTAAAGATTCTGTAAGGGGAAAGTAGTAAAAGCTCATACAACGAGACTTTTAGACTTCTGTTCCTCATTAACAACATCATAAGGAATAGGGATACTGCATATGTCATAGTAACTGTGCATGTGTGGGAAACTTCACACTTGGGTATTCTTTTTACCATATGGTAGAAAATGTTATTCATTCCTAACTGAGAAAGCCTCACCTTCTTTTTTCTCCAGAACAGTAGTTCCCTCTGCACTGTTTGTACCAACAACAGAAGGAAGTTCAGAAAAACTACCAGACAAATTGTCAAGACTACTTGCAGCAGACAGACTGGATGGACTGGATGGAACAGAAGACAGGGAATCAGCTGTAGAACCTGTAGTCTGAGACACACTTATAACCTGAGGTTTGTAGCAAGTCGGTAAGGCAGAAGGAGGCATTGCTGCTGTCAATAATGCACTGACATCATCTGCCTAAAAGCAGAAAACAACTTATTAAAACAGCAGAACACTTTTACTTTTCCTGGAATGCGTTATCATTATTTGAGACCCCTAAAGTATACTGCAAAACAAATAAATGCATATTGGAAAAATATGCATTTTACAATGCAGTTTACAAATGGCCTTTTGTGCCAACAGCATACATGAAACTGAAAAATGTTTATAAATAAAAACTGTACTAAGATAAAAAGTAGACTTCAATATTTCTAAAAAACTTTAGGGACAATTAAACAGAATTCATTTTCTAGGAAAAATGAACAAAAGCTTCTACTGACAACTGGAATTTATGCAACAAAACAGTTACTTTGAGTGTAACTTTGAATTGTATTATAAAACTTAGCAAGGAAACACCCAAAAACTTAACAGCCAGGTAGTTTCCTAAATTTATGTTGCTACAAAGTTTGCTTACATTTTATTGCCACAATTTTTGTATTAGTCAAGCTATAAGTACCTAATTAAAATGAATTCCTTTTGTTCCCCCCCTCCCCCTTCTTGAAATAAGAAGTCTTGGTCAAGAAAATATTTAAATGTTTATAAATGCTCTACTGACTTTCCTTACCAGGCACGTATAAACACCAGAGAAACCACAGTACTTTAAATTTTGCAGAAGTTGCCATATTACTATTTCTTTTTTTAAGTATAGTTTTTAGATGAGCTGCCACAAATGGCACAGATTTCCCAAGAAGAGCCCCATCACTTACAGTGACCAGGTCCAATGGAGTTTGTCCTTCTTGATTTTTCAGAGTAGGATCAGCTCCATGTGCCAGTAACAAGGCACAAAGCTGTGTCCTTCCTTTCTGAGCTGCTTCATGCAGAGGTGTGAAAGCCCATTTATCCGTAGCATTCACACATGCATTATACTTTATAAGTAAAGCTGCTACATCAACATGCTGGAAAATAAAACATCTGTTAAATTCCAAGGTACCACAGTGTATTAAACTAACTCAGAACTATTACTGATATTTCTCTGTAATCCTCATTATGAATTTTCTTAGAATACATTTACTTTTTAATTATGGTTAAAAAAAAGTATTAAAACAAGGTGTTTTCTTCCTCACCTATAACATATCAGTAAAAAGTTAAGATTTCTTCTCTTGTGAAAAAAGGACAGACTACAACAGAATCCCAAATCCAGGGGAATCTGAAGGAAAAAAGCCCAAATTTGAACTTCCAGTTTGGAAAGTACTCCAACTGATTTGATTAAAGACTTGATCCACGAAGTCCACAAAAACAATTAGTGTCTCAACACCAGCCAAATAAAAGAAAATGAGATCTTGCTGATAAAGTTTGACTGGCACAGGTAAGGAAATGCATTTTATGGAACACCTTTCAGGCTGCTGGCTTTCTAAGCATTCATGTTCAGAACTCCAACCATGATTTTACAAATTCAAGAGAGTCTTCACCTATACAATGAGCTGACTATGATCAAATTATTTTTTTGTCTTTTACAAATAAGGTTACATTACAACTCAATGGCAAAAGCTTTCTAGGACTATGGGCTCACAATGCTGTCAATGAAATGTATCGCTTTTATTTATTTTTTTAAAAATAAAGCAAGCCTCAAAAAGTTTGAGATATTTACCCCATAAGATGCTGCATTATGCAGAGGAATCAAACCTCCTTTATCCTGTGCATTCACATCTGCTCCGTGCTGTAACAGGTACTCTGCAACCTCCAAATTGTTGTAACCAGCTGGAAGGTTGCAAAAGGGACAGAATAAATAGAACATATTAAAAAACCCCATCCTTAACAGGCTGTAGAGAAGTAGTAATTCACTTAAATTACTTGAAAGTTAGGATGTCAATCCCAGTGAAGACAGCATATTACCTATTAGTGAGGACAGCTTCACCCTATTTAAGAGTATTTGGTTTTAAACCCTCTGTCAATAAACAATAAAAGACCCGCTTGGCTACAGAGAATAGGAAATTAAATTCACTAAAGTTAAACAGTTTAGAAGAGGAACATAAGATCAATACGCATAAAATACTTTAAGAGAAAACATGGAATCCTGTAGCTTGAGGCTACACTTCAAAGTTGCTTAGACATAGAAAGTTCAGCCACGGTAACTAGTAACTCTGATCAAACCAGTTAATTAAAACACTGACCTGCTAAATGTAGTGGTGTTGAATGCCGTCCTTGCGTGTCCCGACAGTTGACATTGTCAGGTGAACACAGCTTTTTTACTCGGGCCAAACAACCCTTCTTTGCAGCATCTAGTAGAGCTGCATCTCCTCTAAGTAGGTCTTGAATATCAGTATCACCATCTTTAACGAGGTCTAGAGGAGTATTTCCATCTCTGTTTTTCTTTGTAGGGTCAGCTCCATGCTGTGCACAAAAACAGGTGGTAAGTATGTAACCAGAATAAACAGGTTGCATCTTAGGCATCTTACACCTTATTGAGCAAATATTCTGACACACACTTGAATCCTTCAGAGAGATTTCCATTTACTGTGTGAGAAAGGACAACGTAGTTGCTAAAAGTATCCCTTTTACTGAAAATATACATTTAACTGCAATCATTTAGAAACCACAAAACACAAATCAATTTCTCAAAGAAGTCCAATCACATTTCAGACTGAACAAGAGGGAAAAGAAAGTAACCTCTATCCAGCATATGTAATACCTGTAACAGGAGTTTGCAAATCTCATATTTTCCTTTTGCTGCAGCTTCATGCAAGGGAGTGAATTTCCACAAGTCAGCTACATTGACAACTGCACCATGTTTAACCAGCAGTTCTGCAACTTCATAGTGACCATATGAGCAAGCATTATGTAAAGGGACAAGTCCTCTGGAAACAATTAAAAAAGAGAAAAATTCTCTTAAAAAATTGGGTCTTTTTTCACAAAGTGATATAAACTTAAAACATAATGCACCTTAAACAATCAAACTATGTTTTTTTAAATTTTCCACAACAGTCTAATGCAGTAGGATTATCTACCGCCAAAGTAGTAAAAATGCAATCAGCAGTGGCACTTAAGAGAAGTAAAAACACAGGGCCAGATGAATTCTTCACACTCTAGTCTCAAGTACTGCAAAACGCTTTTGTGGATATTCTGAACTTCTTCATTCTAACAGAATTTTCCATGAAAATAAAAATAATTCAATGTCTGAAGAAAGATGGGATACTTATCAGCTAGCAACATTCAAGAGCTGACAGGTATCAGCAATTACAATTGCCACGAAAATATATACTTGAGTATTTACCCCTTATCTTTTGCATGCACATCAGCTCCATGCTGAAGAAGATATTCAACAACGGATACCCTATTATATCCAGCTGCAAAATGAAGTGGTGTAGACTGACGTCCTTCAATATCTCTGCAGTTCACACTTTGAACTGTACATAGTTTCTGTGAAATCCCCAAAACAAAACATACATCACTATATATAGTGCTGGCACACTTTTAATTTAGTCATAAAATGTTGTTATACACATCTAACTTTGAAAAATTTTTTTCATTAAAAAGTTTATTTCTTCATTTATTTTCACATAAACCCTTTACTTTTCACAGATTGTCCCCCAAGAAAAAAAAAATTAAATACTCCCTCCTCCCAAATCCACACCTGTGAATTCTTATTTATGCTTTTTATATAAGACAAGCTTCTGGAGGTGGTGAACATTACATTTTTGTCATCTGTGATATTTGTGCAACACAAAGGTTTTAGGACAGCGATCACAACTCTAAAGCAGTCAATGAAGGGCTATTTGCTTGTTTTGAGAAATTACAGTTCGGGATATAACTCCCTCTTATTTTTAGGACAGGTTTAAGCTTACTTTTACAGTATCCACATCTCCAGCCTTTGCAGCCTCCAGCAACTGTCGATCTGCATCAGAATTACCTAATGGGATACCTTCTGCAAAATAAATGAGGTTGCATGACAGGTAAGTATATGTAGTTGAAGGAATTTGTTAAGACAGGAAATCATTTGAGTATTTCAAGGATTTCCCTTAAAAAAAGTTAACCAATTATACACAAGTTCTGTCTTTTCTTACTATCTGCAACTGTAGCTATCAGCTCTAACAGTGTTTGCAAAGTTGCCTTTAGCAACATGCTTCCTATCCATTCTGAAGTACTGTGGAACCAACTAAACATTCTTATTTCAGTTTCAGAATTGGACTATATCAAGAAGCTTACCTATATGTATAATGCCCAAACCTTACTCTTTATAATCCATGTACCCTGTTGCCTCTGCTCACAAATGCAAAGCAGCCATTTTTTGCTTTTGAAACTCATTTTCTACTTGCAAGACATCCCCCTCCCTACATCAGGATTTTTCCAAAATTATTCCAGGTGGCTACACCATGAAACATTCTGAGCACCTCACAATCTGTGTAGCTGAATACTAGAGAGTAAATGATATTGTTAATTACACTTAGAGCTGGCACTCTCCCTGTGCATGTGGTTATGGAATAAGAACTGCACAACCCAGTACTGCCTTTTGCAGAAAGTACTTTTTTTTTTTTTTTTTTTGGACTTGTGTTCACTGTTATTTCTTGACAGCACTTGAAACAGCAAGTAGAATGAAGCACAACATTAGTTCAGACATGGATTGTGAATACATCAGTTGTACCTTGTAGTAGCTGTTGCACACTTTCAGTCCCCATTTGTAAGGCTGTAAAGCCCTGCAGAGACACAATGGAAGGATCACATCCAGAACTCAACAGCAACCTGCACGTCTGAAGATGACCACAATGTGCTGCTCTATGAAGAGAGGTCTGGCCAAGATTATCTAACGCATTAACCTAAAAATAACACAGACAAGAAATACCACCACCAAAACTTAATATTAAAGCTGTTTTCATTGCTGACTGGGAGAGTTTCACAAGTAATCTTCTTTCTTTAATTAAAGGAATGTATTCAGCATATTTCCGAAGGTCATGACATTTCAAAAGATAAAATTAAAAAAAAAAAGCAGTTCATGAAGTTATAATTACATATACTGAGGAAGAACAGTCCCCTTTTAGAGGCATGTGAATAATCCAGCGTAAATAAAGTTACAGCTATTTTACCACATAAATAAGTAGGCATCATATTTTGCTCATGGCAGCACAAGTCCTCAGTGTCAACATGTAGAACAGCTTCTACCTGCATTGGCTTATTGTGGTTTTTCAGATTGAGGACTTTCTACGTGTTTCAGTCAAGGAGTATTAAACAATTTAAAACTCTGCACACAAAGGTTACTTGTATTCCTTACTGTTCCTCTGGTTTTGATCATTGCTTTAGAAACTTCACAGCAGTCAGGCTGTATTCAAATTTCCATGAGAGAGAGATTCAACTCCTAGTTTTGGAGGATTCAAGCATTACAGAGAGCATCTCCTTTCCACCTTTTTTTTTTGTGGAAATTTGAACTAAACACTGTGTTACGATTTAATATTTTGCCTTCACTGTAATTTTCACTGCATACAACATCACATAAAGTCTACCTGTTATACCAGTCTAGCTTCTTGTCATTCATATATATCCCCTACTTTTTTTTTCCTTAAGCATTTCATTACTACTGCTGGACAATGAAGCACTGAATAAGACACTCTACAAGCTTTCAGTTAGCAGCGAGAACTACATCCGCACTTCTTATAAAATAGGACCAAGACAACGATGGTGCCTCAATGTATAGGATTGTACTGATGGATTGATGGGCTATGTCTTAAGTCCATAAATCTAGAACCTTCCAAAATGAATTATTTTACAAAAGTCTGTCTACTCAGCTGTCCATTCTCATGGTATGAAAACCTATATAGCAGGCAAAACTTAACAAAAAAAAATATGAATAGTAACTCATACCTTAGCTTCATGTTTCACAACTACTTCAACAACATCATTATGAGCCTTTTCTGATGCCACATGCAGAGGAGTCAAGAAGCTTTAAAAAAAAAAAAACAAAGAATAATTAAAAATGTATTTTTCAAAATCTTCTAAACAAACACTTAGGAGTATTCATTTGTAACCACTCACTCTTTTGTTTTTTCATTGATGTTGGCTCCTTTCCTTAGCAGCAATTCACATACTTGTTTTCTCTTAGGATATGGAGACGCAGCAGCACAGTGCTGAGAACATTAAAAATTGTATCATTAACAACTAGCTAGCGATATACAGGTTTTACTGCTTGCTGATCAGTTAAAAGCTGGCAGTTAAAAGCTGATTGTGTGCAAAGTCAACAGAAAAAAAAACCCAAACATGTAGAAGCTTACTAATTTGGGAGATTCCACATGGGCCTTTGGATTTACTCTGGTATTTTCCAGAGCTCCCTCTCCAGTAATTGCTGGAAATCTTCAAGCTTTACAAACAAAGCTAACATACGTAGCTTGCTGTTGCTTAAAACTAGGCTATTCTACAGAAAAACAGTCATTTAGACAACCTAAATTAAACAGGCAATTTAGATTAGTCTTAACATTAACCTTAAGAATGAAATATTAATCAATGTTATTTGTTTAACTAGACACTGGATATTCCAGATTGGTCTGAATTCACTGTTTAACACTGAAATTTTTAGTTCTAAACTATTACCTAGCATGTTTAGGTCAGCCACAATATACGCAAAATAATTAATAAATCCTGAGATATTACCAATGCTGTCTCATGTGTTTGAGGATGCTTGAAGTTCACTGTCTCCAAAGAAAGATGTTTCTTTATACGAGCTACATCTGATTCTCTTGCAGCCTGTAGCAGTGAGTGACCTTTGAATTCATCTTTAAAAAGAAATAAATACATACCAGAAGGTTACACTCCTTAACTCAAGAAGGATCAAGAGGATTGTTTCTTTCAGTTAGATAAAAATACTCATTTTATTCAGCAGACATTTCCAACTCAGACTTAAGCTTTTACATCACTTGACAGAACTTGTTAGCTAAGTCAAAACACTACAGGAATGTGCTTTGTTTCTAATTCAAAGCCAGAGATATCCAAACTGGCTGAACAAGATATATTTCACTCACCACCGTTCTAGGTTCCACTCTTTGCATATGTACCAATTCCAGCATACATAAATCTCTATTTCTGGCCTGTCTTTGGAAAACCATTTATAGATGCTAACATGAAGTCTAATGTAGTATTTACTGATAATTTTTGTACATATGCCAGGAAGTTATTGTTTGACCACTCAAGGACAGAATTTCAGGGCATTCTTTTCAACTCCTTAAGTTTGCTGGACAAAAATCAATGCCTTTCATCAATTTCTTTGAACTTTCAGCGACTGTGGCATACTCAAACATATTCAGCATTCTAAACAGTTATGTTTTTTCTTTTCTTTTCCTCAAACAAAATACAGTGGAATAAAAATGAGTATTTCAACAGTCTTGATGCCATGACAGGAGCAAGTATGGAAAATGAAAGTGTACTGGCAAGGTTGTGAGGGAAAGCGTGTATTCAGGGAAGAAAAGCTACAAAACCCATCACAACCACATGACTACAAAACTGACAATAAAATTATTTTAAATGCCTACATTCAGAAAATCTAGCAATCTCAAATTATAAACAGTGAAATGTACTGTCCAACATTGCACAATTAATTGCTTGGAAAGTGTAAGCATTTTCCAAATTGATTTCTGGCAGGTCACTGACTAGGGAACTTAAGTACACATTACAATCTATAACTGTAGAACTGATCTCACTTTATACTCACATGCTAATCGTTCTTTTAATTGGGGTGTTGGAGCCAAATCAATGGTGCTTTTGTTGTGACAGTTCAACAGTGTTGGGTCAGCACCATAACTTAACAAAAGAGAACATACTTCCACCCTGTTCTTAGAAGCTGCTTCATGCAGAGGGGTGAATTGCCACAGATCCATTGCATTCACACATGCTCCATGCTTGAAAGGGAAAGGGGTAAAAAAGATGCAATATCAAAACCAGATCATTAAAAAAAGACTTCTGTCATTAGTTTCAATGCAGTAGACTGTTAAAATAAAAATCAATGCTTGTATGCAAACTGTATCCAAGACATTCTCCAGACATTCATTTTCAATATAACACAACATTTCAGCACATTGCAGTTTTTAATCCTCTAGTGTCTCACAGGTACATTCAAAGCAGCCATAGGCAGGCTAGTCTCTTCAGGCTTTCTCCAGCATCTCTAAAAGGAGAGTAGTTCTGCTACATGTCAAATCAGAGAAAGAGCCTAATTCATATACTCCATATCACCTTTGAACAAGCTCCTGTTTCTTGTTGCTCTAGAAAAAGTCTAGAGTGAACAGTTGCACTAAGATAAATACATGTTCTGTGAATATCCCCCAGATATGAATGCCAAGATATCTAGAAGGATATAGGCACTCAAAGTTGACTTCAGTCCAAAACATTTAAGTACAAGGTTCTGCAAGTAATGCTCCTGGATTATTAATATCTGTGTAATTCTTCTCCAGCAACATTCCGTATGCACCTTGAGTTCTGTCTGTAAGCAAGTCTGACAGGACATGCTCTTTCCCATTGCTCCTGTTAAAGCTGTAGCGCTTTGCAAAAAATAATTCAAGATTCACTGAAGCAGAAATCCAACAGGGAATACAAGTCTAGCTTAACAGTTAAGACACACAGTAGTGTCTAGGCAAGAGAGTTTTTTTTTTGTCTAGTACCACAACTGT
The DNA here is from genome assembly GCF_026419915.1 of Harpia harpyja. NCBI lineage: Eukaryota > Metazoa > Chordata > Aves > Accipitriformes > Accipitridae > Harpia > Harpia harpyja. The sequence goes on along the minus strand of NC_068949.1, from coordinate 27,710,291 downwards.
AAAGATTCACTTTACAATTGGCCTCTGAAGTAAAAAAAACCCTTGACTACTTATACTTACAATATATGCTTATTTCAATAATTTTCTCTTAATTTTTGCTAAACAAATAGACACATGGAATTAGTGGGGACTGAGACATATAGGACAGCACAACAGCAGCTATTCCCTGAGCATCCAAACATCTAGAGTTATCTAACAGAACACCCTCAGCTGTTATAATGATCATGACTTGCTGCAGCAGCTGAGAAAGTCCCTTGGTGGACAACACTCTCAGATTTTTGCAGGCCATACCTCTGAGCCAGAAGTTTAATGCACATCATATTTTATCTTCAAGATTAACAAAATCCAGATAAGCCACTTCAGTTCTGAGAGTTCACTTATGTTAGGAAAACTGACACATTTTTCTTTCTTTGGGGTAAAAGCTACAATTCAGGGCCAGAATTGATGTTGTAAAGTTCATTCCCTCAAGACAGTGATTACTCTTTAATCTTAAAACATTTATGATCTTTACCAGTATTCTTTTCAAAAGTCTCTTAATACTCTGTCTTCTGAAATATTTTTCTATTGTCAAACTCACAATATTGCTCAGTTTTGGGGTTTTTTTTGTGGTGGTTTTTTGGGTGAGGGTGGGAAGGTTGCGGTAAGTAGTACTTACCTGATGGTACAAAACCATTCAATGTTGGAGCAGACAGAGTTAAAAACAGAAAGCACATTTATAAGGAAAAAGCTTCCTTGCAAGCAGAAGATTCTGTAGCTCCAGCTTAATAATCACTAACTAACATGTAGAGCAAAAGCAATCTATCATTCTTTAAGTTTTGTAAATCTGAGTACAAAACAAAAAAAAAATGCAACTTGCATTAGTCTATCATAAACTGTTTTTATTTAACAATATGCAATTTCATCTCTTCAAAGACCAACCTTTACTAGAAGCTCTGTTACTTCATAATGACCATAGGAACAGGCATTGTGAAGTGGCACCAAATCTCTATATAGGAGAGAAAGGGGGAGGATGATTATCTTAGTACGCATATTTCAATTCCAAACGCATCCTTAACATTGCAAATGGTATTATGTTGCACCTTGAACATGTTACAAAAATAGTATCAGAGATGTTCAAATGAAGTTGAGGGGAAATAAGCTGGAGAACCACCCAGAAAATCCCCTCAGCATTTTTCAGAAAAATAAACATTGAAAATAACAGAAGATGAGGAATTAATTGCACCGGTTTTACTGCAAATGAAATAGTTCCGCTCAGATTCGGAACCCTAAGCAGGAAGAATTCTCTGCAGGGGATTTTCAGGAGTGACAGTAATTATTTCCTTTTTCACAAGAACATTGCTGTAAGATTATCTTCTCCCCTGGAAACTAAAGAAGTCTTACTGGCTAATGTTTAAGTAACTGTACAATATTCTACAGTAACAGCAGAACTACAGAGGTTTTAAAGCCAGCTTCATACTCTCTTAAACCCAGTGGTCTTAGAAGCAAGTGAGAAATTGCCCAAAATGAATTCTTTCACTGTGGGCTAGTAAGGGAGAAATGACAAACATGAATTCCAACCCCAAGGGGACAATTAAAGCTGTCTGATCAGGCAGTTATTTATGTAGGTGTGAAGTGATCCTAGGAAAAGGAGGAATAAGAGTTTGCTTTCCATAATCTTTAATGTACATAAACACACATTTTAAAAATAGTTTTTTCATTACATTTTATGTAAATGAATAAACTTAGCATATCTATATTTCACTACATTTCCTGACGTTAACAACCAAATGCTTGAAAATATAGTCCAAATAAAACCTCTGAGAAACAGATCTTCAATTTTTATCACATTCTTTGCAAAAAGAAGTGCAGAAAATTGAAAGTAGAAAGAAAATTAAGATTGATTCGATCATCAAAATATTTGCTGACTTCACAGTGGTGTATAAATGTATTTCAGTAAACGAGATAATAACTTGGCTAGTGATACCTAAAAGCAGCATGTTCTATGGTCAGCTCAATTTGGATTCTACTGATTCACAAGTCTTAAGCCTGGACACTTTGCATTTTTGTCATAACAGAAAGGTTAAAGATGGCTTAACGGTCTCAAGTCAGAAATTCTTCATGGTTAAAACAGTATTACTATTCTTTACTTCATCTCAATTTTTAACAAATTCTGTTTATTCTGAACAAATGAAAAATGAACCTACCCTTTATCCTTAGCATGTACGTCAGCCCCATGCTGCAGTAAGAGCTGTACTATTTTTACACGGTTATACCCAGCTGCTAAATGTAAAGGAGTAGACTGAAATGACAGAATGTAGAAGTAATCAGTAACAGAAAATCAAGGGTTGATTTTATATTTATTTTTTTCAAAACCTGTTAACAATACTAATCACTGAAGTCCTTAAAACACTTGCAACATTAAAAAAAACAGAGTGCTTGGATCAGACATTTGATAACTAAGTTCATTGTTTACTGGCTACTCTCACAGCCATCATAAACACAAATCCTGAATTTACTCCATCACTAATAAATACATTCTGGCAACAAAGGCCCTCTTAAAGGATTTTTGAGTCCTGCAGTCCACTTTTGTCTTTTAGCCTACCATAACTATAAATACTTTGCTGGGACAAACTATGTCCCTTGTGAAAGGGGAAATAAGATGGCCATTAGAAACAGTGACTGCTAAATTATAAAGAGGTCTGCCTGCCAATCAATAGTTTAAGTTTAGAAGTTATTAACAGAGATTGTTATCCACATCTGGAAATACCTACATGTATACCTACATACCTAGCATGGAAATACCTACATAGTCCTTTTAAGGTTAAAAAACAAACAAAAAAAATCCACTAGCTGCTAGAGAGATACAATCTTCCTTTCTCACATATATTAAAGAAAATAGATAGATTCTGTGTTTAACATTCTTAAAATCTGGTCAGACAATAACTGTGAAACATGTAAGAGTGAACTAAGTTTAAATCAGGTTTTAAACAAAAATACCTTTCTGCCATCACTTGCATGACAGTTAACATTTAATGGTGTAAGAAGAGACATCATCTTTTCTTCATTTCCACTCCTGAAAAACAAGATATGAAATGGGCAGAAATATTTTTATTCCAGTTTTTAGTAGCTTATTATGTTTTTATATTTTTTCCTTGCTATAATGTTCAGCAGATCTGTTCTGAAGTAATACATTCACTTCTGTATTGTCAGCATTAAAGTGAAAGCAAAAATACATTTATATAACTATTTTTGTAGTTTTATTCACAGATAAATATGGGACTAGATGGGATCCATCCAAGAGTACTGAGGGAGCTGGCAGAGGAGCTTGCCAAGCCACCCTCCATCATCTATCAGCAATCCTGGTCAACGGGGGAGGTCCCAGAGGACTGGAGGCTTGCCAATGTGACACCCATTTACAAGAAGGGTCGGAGGGAGGATCTGGGGAACGACAGGCCTGTCAGCCTGACCTCGGTACCGGGGAAGATTATGGAGCAATTCATCTTCAGTGCACTCAAATGGCATGTGCAGGACAAGCAGGGAATCAGGCCCAGTCAACATGGGTTCATGAAAGGCAGGTCCTGCTTGACTAACCTGATCTCCTTCTATGACCAGGTGACCCACCTAGTGGGTGAGGGAAAGGCTGTCGATGTTATTTCCTATACTTCAGCAAGGCCTTTGACACTGTCTCTCATGGCATACTCCTTGAGAAGCTGGCATCTTGTGGCCTGGATAAGTGCACTATTCACTGGGTGAAAAACTGGCTGGATGGCCGAGCCCAGAGGGTAGTGGTGAATGGAGTTAAATCCAGTTGGCGGCGGGTCACGAGTGGTGTTCCCCAGGGCTCAGTACTGGAGCCAGTTCTGTTTAATATCTTTATCAATGACCTGGACAAGGGCATCGAGTGCACCCTCAGCAAGTTTGCGGATGACACCAAGTTGGGAGGGAGGGTTGATCTGCTCGAGGGTAGGAAGGCTCTACAGAGGGATCTGGACAGGCTGGATCGATGGGCCGAGGCCAACTGTATGAGGTTCAACAAGGCCAAGTGCCAGGTCCTGCACTTGGGTCACAACAACCCCATGCGGCGCTACAGGCTTGGGGAAGAGTGGCTGGAAAGCTGCCCGGCAGAGAAAGACCTGGGGGTGCTGGCTGACAGCCGGCTGAACACGAGCCGGCAGTGTGCCAGGTGGCCAAGAAGGCCAATCGCATCCTGGCCTGCATCAGAAACAGCGTGGCCAGCAGGAGCAGGGAGGTGATCGTCCCCCTGTACTCGGCACTGGTGAGGCCGCACCTCGAGTCCTGTGTTCAGTTTTGGGCCCCTCACTACAGGAAAGACATTGAGTTGCTGGAGTGTGTCCAGAGGAGGGCAACAAAGCTGGTGAGGGGCCTGGAGCACAAGTCTTATGAGGAGCGGCTGAGGGATCTGGGGCTGTTTAGTCTGAAGAAAAGGAGGCTGAGGGGAGACCTTATCGCTCTCTACAACTACCTGAAGGGGGTTGTAGTGAGGTGGGTGCTGGTCTCTTCTGTCAGGTGGCTGGAGACAGGACAAGAGGAAATGGCCTCAAGTTGCACCAGGGGAGGTTTAGATTGGATATTAGGAAAAATTTCTTTAGTGAAAGGGTTGTGAGGCATTGGAACAGGCTGCCCAGGGAAGTGGTTGAGTCACCATCCTTGGAGGTATTCAAAAAACACATAGACAAGGCACTTCAGGACATGGTTTAGTGGGCATGCTTGATGGTTGGACTTGATGATCTTAAAGGTCTTTTCCAACCTAAACGATTCTATGATTCTATGATAACAGCCAAAGCTTAGCATCTAGATGCAATGCCAGCTCAAAAGCCAATATATATATTCATTACATACAATTCTGAAAATATCACTAAATTCCAGATATCTTCCAAACATGCATACCTGGCACTTTCTAAGAGTTCATCTTTCTTGTATTCACCTGGAAGACAAAAGGCAGTTTCTTTAGTTGTTAAATAAATATCTATATATGTGAAGTTCACTACTTCTCCTCCTCTTCCAAAATTCTGGAGAACATAAGTACTAAAAATTTGACAGTCCATTACTGAACTAGCACAATAAACTATTTATCCAGAACACATCCCATGACTAAGATGATGAAAGCCACGTGGGAATTTCTATTTAGAATTATAAAACACAGAGAATTTAAAGTAATATCAGAAATTCATTTGACTGTTATTAGTCATAACATAATCTAAAGATTATCACTTACCAGTCAGCACTGCTTTTGCAGATGGGTCTGCTAAATCCAAAGCTGTTCTTCCATCTGTGTTCCGGATGGTTGGTTCAGCACCATGCTGCAGCAGTACTACAAAATGCCAAAGTTTTCCATGAGAAAACAATTCTATAAGACAGGACTCATGAGATACATCATTACTGTAAGCCGCAAGCAACAAAAGAAACATCCAGTTACTGATCCTAACTTCCCTCTCAAATTTTTAATGACAGAATTCCTTAATGTCATCTGTGAACAGTTTAACTAGTGAAACATGACTAGACACATTTTATGAGAAAAAAGCAGAGCAGAAATGGAACAATCACAGACTGGTAGGAGGCAGTCTCAGTTGAAAGACATGCAGTTGTGACACACCAGAAAAAACAGTAACTACCTCCCATCAGGTCCAGAGCATGCTGCCTCAAATCCACAAATGACTATGCCCTAAACTGTACACAGCAGTAGCAGGCCATGTATCTTGCACTCGCATTGGGGCCAAACAGGCAATATTATATATACAACTCTCCAGATGTGCTTCTCAATAAAGTAAACGACAGCAAATCACACAATAAAAAACAAAAATCAGTTTCTTGACCACATTATCTAACCTTCAACCTCTTCCTAACCCTTAAGAACCGTGTAGGCAATACAAGTGGTCAATATAATTGGAGATTAGCTCCTAACCTTAACTAATTTAAAATGGCTGCTACACATAGAGACAGAACGAATCCATTATTAAAACCAGTTTTCTTCTTTCTACTGCACTGTGACTAGCAGCAGAAGGCAGCATAAGAGTCTATGCTGAAGCAGAAGAGAATCTAGCTCCATCACATCATTCTAAAGCTCCTTCCCCATTATGTCAATGTGTACCTTTATACTTAGGCAATTACCAAAACCAGATCTAAATATCTGTTTCTTATAAAACTGGCATATGAATTTAAGTTTATGAAAGATCTTTAGTTTTAATCCTTATACTAGCCACAGCTTCACGGAGTAAAAATGGTCTTTAAAAGGTTCTTGATTTTTCACAGTGAAAAGAAATGAGTCAGTCACAGGAAGAGTGGGACAAAATTACCAATGCAGACATCTGTCTTGCCCTTAATGGCAGCTTCATGAAGGGGAGTGTAATTCCAATTATCCCGAGCATTAGGATCTGCACCATGCCGCAAGAGAAGATTGACAACTTCAGCATGACCAAAAGAGCAAGCGTTGTGAAGAGGAATAAGGCCTCCATCATCTCGTGCATGGACATTGGCACCACTTTGAAGTAAATATTCAACTACATCCTTCCGACCAAAACCTGGAAGAGATAAAGGGAAGAAAGGCATCAGGGTGGGGTAAGAAAATTCCCTGTCCCACGTACACAGATTAAACCAACAAACTTAAATAACAGTAACCACTCTGAATAACAATCACAACTGGCATTCTTTATTAAAGAAGCATTTACACACTAAGGCTATTTTTAAAAGCCCTAAAAATTAGATTAAAATCAGTAGAAAAATAATATTCGAGATTACTGGAACAATAAATATCTTGATAGGCCTCCCATGAGTCAACAGCTTCTTGAAAACATAATAAAAAGAACAAAATACTGACAACACAACCTCTTCTTTAGTCATTTTACATGGCTATTAACTCAAACTGTTTTGTATGATACTCTGCCAACCCACAGCTAGTTTGTGGATGGACCAATAGATGAGCCCTGGGAGCAGTAAGGATGAGACTGGCTACAAGCCAATGCATGTACAATTCATATTCTAAGCTTTTAAAAAAAGATTCATATAACATGAGAAGTATTTTACAGAAACATGTTGCTTGTTTTTTTAAAAAAAGCAGGTAAGAAGCCCTGCTCTCAGGTTAAAACAGAAGCATGGTTATTTGCTTTCTAAGGAATAATTAACACAATCTGCACACAGTTTCCATCTTTGAAATGATCACTTAAGAAAACCCTTAGGGACATGAGAAGTTTATCTGGGACCACTCTCTGTTGAAGAAATTTATTATGTGAGTATGCACAACCATAATTTAAAGATACTCATAATGCCTATTTTCAGTGATGCCTAAAATGATTATAAGTATTTGATCATGACTGAAGCACAAAAATGCTCTTACACATTCTGAGGCACTTTTTTTACAAACCTGTCATTCAAGTTAGCAGACAGCAAAAAAATATGCCCACTTGTACATTTGGGGCTAGAAACATATCACAAATAAGGTAATTGCTCTTATAAGCCAATTCTATAGCTACTATTGTTTAATTTCAGCTATATTTTGCACATTTATATAACAGCAAATAAACCAGGACATCAAACTGTATCTATGTTTTCTCTAATATCTTCACAAGAGGCCGGAATGACTTAGGACTTCTGCTTGTAGCCATTATGCCCATCTGATTACCTTCCAAAGGCCACTGCCTACAGAAATCCCCCAAAGGTTTCATGAAGGTGTCTTTGGGTCTTGGGGATTACTAGGGCAGGTAAAAGCCATATTTTTGGTATGTATCGGCCTTGTGCCAAGTACCTTCTGGAAAATAATCCATGTGTGCAGGACTTGGCCTTCCTTGCTTTAAATATCTGAATTGCAAACTGTTTTCCTGAAGAGATCAAGAACTGGGTGGGGATGAAGTCTTGAGCTTTTCCCTCAGTCTGAATCACCACACAGTTGCCAACACCAGTGATACTCAGATAGTAGCAAATTTAAACTTTGTTACAGATCATCCCCCCCCAGGTCAGTAGGTAGGTATAAGTCACTGCAACCATAACCTAGAAATTATGTTTAATCCTGACAACTACACAGCATTTCAGTGACAAAGTCACAGAAGCATATGAGAAGTGTCAGCATTGTAGTTACAAGTGAACTTTAGTTTTAGTTTAGTTGCAACTGAACTTTTTCATAGCATGCTTTTCCCTAAACCTGACTATTCCATAAATCCTTCTCCCAGACTGACAGCAACTAAAACCCTGCAGCAAGAAACACCTTCACCTTTGCTATTCGGAGCTCAAAAAGCAAACACTACCATTATTAAGCAATTTCTGGATCATACTTGCTGGGAGGAGCTCTCATATACAAGCTGTTTATACCAACGGTAAAGAAGCCAGGAAAGGTATTCAGAAAAGCCTTTGTTAAATTCTATCTTTTCTCCTCTTCCCTGAAAAGTCTGGTAAGGAACCACATTCCCCATAGATTTCTGACTGTTATAAAAATAATTTTATGTGAAACATTTTAATCCCAGAATGAACTCCAAGGTATTTCCAAATAACAGTTACAAGACTATACTACTCATGTCCTTCGATTCTTCAAAATACATTACTAATAATACAAATCTTAGCTTGCTAGCACCTTGATTTTGATAGAACCACACACCGTACAGCAAATTCATTTTTGAGTCTCAACATTCTAGTTACCCATCTTATAACTAACAGAAGGCACCTTGCCTGTCCTAACAGAGAACAGGAGTTCAGCACGCTTGAGATGAGGTCTGGATCAGACATATGGTCCACGCAAAAAAAGTTATCTGCACAGGCACAGTAAGCCACATTCATTGCACATACATGCATATTTCTGCTGCCAAAAAAATAATCAGTACCTATACAAGGTATACACATACAGCCATATTGTCTACATAGTAAATTATATGCAGCATATTTCTCATTCTTAAATAAATTTAGCTTTTGTAACCAGATATTACAAATAGTTATTTTTCTTACGTGTCCTCCTGATTTTTACTTACGTCTGCAAAATTTCAAAAAATTCTGTTTCTAGTTTGAATGCGTACTCAAAATTCACTAAAGTCTTCAAGGATCTACTCAGATGAGACTTTTCACAAGTGCCAGTCCTGCAAACACATCATCAAAGCTGTTATTTGATGACAGACTGCTTGGTACCTTCTTTCTGCACCAAAAAATGTTTTCCAGAACTGCTTTAGTTATGTTAGAAAAGCCTCTGATCAACTTCTCTGTCCAGAAGTTACACATCTGGTGCTAAACCACTCTTTCTTGTACAGTCCCCTGTCCCTCAAAGCTTTGATGTATAGCCATATTTTTGAGCATAAAATGCTAACCTTAGCATGAATCAATACCATAACTGAAAATCAGCTCCAGTAAACCTCATTACAGGTGTAGAGAATTCACCCAGATGTCCCCTATTTAGTATATAGGTTCAATCAGATACAGATCATGAGCAACCCATAGCTTCTCTCTGCGCAAAGCCTGCATCCATTCAGAAAATGCCCTAAGTATAGCAACACCCCTAAACTACCTGTAGTTATTTTAATGTTGAGACAGGCTTATTTGCATCACACCAATTTCTGTAACTTCTCTTCAGCACTGAGAGCACAGCAGGGATTCCTTATGTCCTTGTGGAAGCATCTGTACAAGAGGGCACCATATATGGAAAGAGCAGTATTTTCTCATTATTTTCTAAAGGATGTATGTGTACAGAGGAGGTGGCCAAACTCTGTACAATGGTCTCTCCCTCCTCTCTCTTGTTTTCACTTAGAGTGCAAAGAGGGGACAGCCTTTGCTGACACAGGGAAGTGAGCCACTACCTACTGTAACAGTTCCTCTTTGCCACTGCTGCAAAAACTATTTCAACACTTTTTAAAAAAAATACATTATCATTTTTAAGGAGGGTTTTTTTTTTTTTTGGCTCTTGGGCTTCTATCAGAAGACCAACTAAATGGTATCACAGCTTGCAACTATGCAAGATAACTGTCTCATCATCATGAACCCTTTATTTCTTATTGCAAAGTAGAAGGGCTACTCAGGGCCTCCAGATGACACTCTTCTACCATCTATGACAGCTGAGTAGTTCACTGCACTTGTTCCCCAAAAAGTTACAAACTTTTAGCTGACAAATCCTGAATATTAATCACAACAGAAACTTGTAGCTGTATATAATTTTTTTTAAAAAAGCATTTATTTACTGTCACTGTTGTGTCATATTTGATATTCACCTGATTTTGACAGGATGAAAAGCTAACAGAAACAACTGAGCTGTGATTCTTCTCCCCTGCCCCAGGTGTTCATTTTTTCAATGAATTTTAGTTTGCAGGAAGGGCATTTTGGTTCCTGCCAAGTCCCTAAAACCTTGTGATACTTTCAACTTTGACACACACTGTGATAAAAAGGACTGACTTCAGGAAGTATATGCAGCTTACGGTGAGGAAGGACTGAGCATATTATGTTGTGAAGGGTGGTGGGCTCTTGACTTAAGTTTCAGTACAATTTATCTACCACACACACAATTGTGTACTACAAAATCCAAAGAGCAGTCTTCACCAAGATCCCAATATGTATTATTTCTAATAATGACACATGCCCAGGGAGAGCTTGCGGTCTTCTTTTTTTTTAAATACATTTTAATATATTTTAAAATCCACCTTTACAAAATGACACATAGAAAGAGGAATTTGGTTTATTTAAATTGCTAGGTAGGATCTGGGAAAATCTTAAAAATGGAACCAAGTTCAGAACCCAGAATGACACTAAAAAAAGAAAAAAGGGCAATACAAAACCTATCTTCATATTTCAGCTCCACCTCTTCCATAAAACAAGTCTTGAAACTGAATGAAACTAGTCAGAGATGTTTTGTAATGTATTTTGTAAGAACACCTAGGCTAAACAAAGCAAGAATACAACAGACTTTTGCTTTTACTTCCTGGAATGTAATTCCTTTAGAGACAGAAGACAAAAGAAGCTAATAATACTCCAACTGTGAATAACAGGGGAAAAGCAAAACACAACAAAACCAATAACCACCAAATCCTGAAGTTACTTATGTCCATCTTTCACACTGAGTCTATTCGCAGGTAGGCTGACAACAGCAGAGTTCTACCTGAAGCAGTGGAAGAGGGTTAAATTAAGAAGTTACACAAATATTTTATGCCACGTGTTAACCAGAAACTTTTGGCATCTCCTACTGCCTTGTGAGAGGAGCAATTGATTTCTCTGTATCAAGTCTGAAGTAGACATAAGCGTGGCAATGGCCTCTCCCATTTACATGCCAACCTGTTTAACATTAGAGGTCTAATAACTATATGAACTCATTGCTATGCATTTTTTTTTAAAGAAAAAGCTTTCTATAGATCAAGAGTTCTGTTTTTTAAAGTCAGGACAGATCACTCCTGTCCAGAGAGATAAACTAGATTACTATATTGCATGAGGAACTCCTTAGGAGGAAAAGGAAAAAGGGAAAAGGGGGAAAAAGGAAAAAAGAGGAAAAAGGAAAAAAACCTCACTTCTCCAAAACGCTGTAAAACATACTAATTTGTTTAGAAGTTCAGAGTTTATTATTGAACAAACAGGAGTGCTGCATATGAAAAGATAGCTGCAAAATTGTTTTCCCTCGACAGGATATTTTAAGTTGTCTCCTGGGCTCTCTTGTCGATCAAGTTTCTTAAATCTGTGAAATGCAGCTGTCCTGAAAAGGCTTTCAAGAACTTAGACCTGTTAAGTCTACTGAATATGAGGAAAGGATACCTTAAGTAGAAACCTCTTCCAAAACAATGCAGCAAAGACACAAACATCTTTATTACTATCCATATTGTTTAGCTGAAAAGAAGCTGCTGTCTCTTCTGCAGCCTGCCAGCCTTGGGTCCTACATCTAACACTGTAATCAAATCAAAACAAACAACATGAAAACAACAGTCACAGTCAGGTCTTTGTCTGAAAAGGTGGGATAGAATCTTCTGGCCCGCTGCCAGCGAAAGCAGTTGTTCTGTGATGTCAGTTGTTTGCATATATAAGTCCCGAATTGACAAAGTCTACTTGCTGAAGATAAGAATGCAAAAAGCTTAGAAACAGTGTTATCTGACAAGCACCCTTCCTGGGTGAAATTCTAAAAATGAGCAGGCCCGCTGAAATCAATGGCAACAGTACCTGGGACACATGTCACCTGTCAGAGCTCACATGCCACAACACGAACAGTCTAAACCCCAGTCCAGATGTCCTCAACGCCAGCTGAGGTTTATTTTAAGAAAGAAAGAAAGAAAGAGAAAGAAAGAAAGAAAAGACAGAAACAAGACGCCACCTGTACCACCCGGCCACCACCACCGCGTGGTGACACCTCACCAGCCACCCGAGAGCCGGCGTGGCAGCTAGAGACGGCCACGGCCACGGCCACGGGACGGGCGCCGGATGCACACGGGGGCCGCCGAAGGGCTCTGACCCCCCCTCCCCTCCCCGCCCCGCCGCGCACAGGCCCACCCCCTGCGGCGGGGCCTGCGGGGAAGCAGGGCACCCCGTGCTCCTCTGCGCCCCGGCCGGGCCCGGCCCTGCCCTGTCCAGGCCCCGCGCCGGGAGGGAAGCGGAGGTGCGCGGCAGCGGGCCTGGCGCCCGGCGGGGCTGCCCCCCCCCGCGCTCCGCCGTCCCCACAGAGGCGGTAACGGCGGCCTCGGGCCGGTACCTGCGGCAAAGTGCAGCGGGCTGGACTTCCTGCCCGCCGTGTCCCGGCTGTTCACGTTCTCGGGCCGCACCAGCCGCTTGACCCGCTCCACGTCCCCGTTCCTGCAGGCCTCGAAGAGCTCCCGAGCCGGCTCCGCCGCCGCGCCGCAGCCCGGCGCCTCCGCCAAGGCGGCCGCGCCGCCCGCGCACCGCCGCCCGGCCATGCCGGGCCGGCCCCGCCGGAGGCAGCCGAGCAGCCCCCGCCGCCCCGCTCACAGGCCGCGGCCCTCCGCGGCGGCGGCGGCGGCGGCAGCCCTCCACACGCTCCGCTGGGCGGGGCGGTGGGCCCGGCGCATCGCGGCGGAGGGATCCGGGCGGAGCGGACGCGGCGGCAGCGGCGGCGGCACCACCACCACCACCACCACCACCACTGCCGGCCGCCCTGCGCAAGCGCGCTTCCCCCGGCCGGGCTGGGCACGCGCGAGGCGCGCACGCGTGGGCGGTGGCCGCGAGCGTGTGCAGTGTGGCGGCGGGCCGCTGCCTCATGGGGTGGCGGCGCTCCGGTGGCTGCGCCGCGGCCTGCGGGCGGCTCCCAGCGTGGTCTGGGGGCCAAGGGTCGCACGACCCTACTCGGCCCTGAGCTGGGCGGCCGGCGTTGCCGTTGCGCTCTGGGAGGCGCTGCCGGGGCGGACGCTCATCGCTGGGGCCTAGAACCGGGAACGGGCCGCGGAAAGTGTGCTTGAACCGGGGTGGGGGGGCTCCCGGTCTACCGGCCGTTTGCACTTCACGAAACTCTTGTTTCAAAGTGCTGTCTCCCCTCGCCCCCCCCCCCCCCGAAGGCCCTTATTGCTGCGGAAAAGATCTGAAACTGGGTTCCTGTGAATGCGAAACAGGTTCTCAGTACGCTTTTTTCCAAAGTTGGGGAGGAAACGATAAAGGAGACCACTCACATAGTCCGTCTTGCTGGCCGCTCCTTTTTAAGGGAAGATGGGTAACAGAAAAACTCAAATACAGCGCTAGCAATTCATCCCAGAAGAGTAGAAATGTTCCTTTGCTGCTTACAGTAATTAAATGTGGATTAGCGGGTGACAACTACTGAGGGATTTTTTTTTCCTGTAAAATGTGCAAGACTGCATTTTGGTGCTAAATGATCCTTGCGTAGTTATTTATATAGCAAAATACGTTGTTCAAAAGGAAGTTAAGTGCTTGCATAATAACTATGAAGTGGAACTTACATAAATTACATCGTTTTCTTTCTTAATCCTGGAAAACAGACACAGGAAAAGACTGTTAGTTGACTTTGCCAATTCAAGGTTTTGGAATGGCACAGAGAGCATCTCTTTCCCTCTTGTAAGCCTGACAAGCTTGATGGGGAACCTTGAGCCTAGATGGAACTAACTAGAAGAGGATTCGTGTGGTAATTTTGAAATGTATTTTTCCACTCTTGCCGTAATAAAACACTAAGTTTGGAAAAGGTAATTGAATAGGGTCAGTAGCTTCCTGTTCCAAAGGCAGGAAAGTGCCTCCAAACTCAATTGAACTTGCAGGCTATTGTTACACTAGTAAATTAAGCAGCCTAAGAACCAGGAAAGAGGCACAGCTGCGAATTTGTACAGTTTAGTCACTTCCTTTCTGTTAAACATCCTTATCTCTGAAGCAAGCCAGTTACATCGAAGCTGCCTGTCCTGGTCCATGCTAATGCCTAAACTGTGCCCAGGAATTTTTGGGGGGAGACTACTAGCTGTACCAGGCCAAAACCATGCTACAGTAACAGGTCATGATGGTCCAAGCCTTTGTCTTTGTCTTGGCGCTGTTCAGTTTACTAATTTGTGCATAGCCACAGTAGAAGTGTGACAGAAGAATGCAGCCAGCACAGCGACAGAAACCATGTGCTTTGACAAACACGCGATGCCTTGGTCATGTGTATTTTCTGTAATCCCACTGGCTTTTCTCCTCATCATCACTTAAATTACAAGCTGTGCTCGGCAGGCAGGGAAAAGTCAGGCTATGACCAGAGTCCCTCTATCATCAGCTTTGTCACACATACATAATTCATCCACTGGTTTACATGTGGCCATAATGTTCTGGCATAAACTGACATCAAATGTGGCTCATAGGCCTGCAGCCATCTCAGACCTTCCCAACTTCTCCAAAGTATGTATGATGAAAACTGCCCTTTCTATGTGCAGGCTCCACAGACTGAAAACAAGACCTGCAGTGCTGCCATTTGTATCTTTTATTAGCCCCATTAGCATAGTTGGAAGAAATACACAAGCTTTTGAGTTCATAAACCCTTCTTCAGGCCTACAGCAGAAGTAGCAAATGCATTAACTTGGCTGTTTCCATTTCAAAACTGAAAAAGGGACTGTGTATCTAAAAGTCTGTGGACGTGTAAATACCTGTGTAAATACAAACACATCCTGCTCCCCAGGTCTTCTGAAGTTTAAAACTAGAACAATTTTTCACTAGTTCACTATAAACTCTATCTATGTTTCTTTCTTTAGCAAAAGCAACTATCAAATGCTAATGGAAAAAAAAATAACTGAGTTAGAGAAAGAGGAGGATTATAAAAAGCATGATCTAAAATAAACAAACTCCCCATTCTTTCCACATCATTATACTGAAAACATACTATTATTCTAATTACCTATAGCCTGACTTCCTTTTCTGGTATGGCTTCCTGGTAGCTTAAGTGTAAAACTATGGCAGGTCTCTGTGAATGGAAAACAATTTTAAAAATTATTATACTGTAAGAGTAGGATTCAAAAGAAAATGTTTGATATGGACAGACTAAGGCAGCCTTAAAAATAAATCCTTCTTCTTTCTGCCTAGGAGATTAAAGTTTTCTTATGGGCAGAGGTATCGTTCATGCCAATCTACAAGGCAGTCCATCAGATCTGGATTTTCAGCTGTCAGCCCTTCATTTCGTGAGGATTTCTCAGCTCTTTCTAATTGGTCCCTGCAGTGGTTTGCCTTGCTCTTGGAAGCAAAGTAAAATGCTAGAATTAATAGGACATTTCAAGTGTTCAGAAATTTAGCTTATTCCAAAAGGAGAATGATTTAAAATTTATTCCATTTGAAGTATTTCCAGATGAGACTTGGGAAAAAACCCCCAACCAACAATAATTAATGCTGTACATCAGGAAATAATATAACATGCCTATCAAGGACAGAGTTAATTTTGGAGAGAAACAGAAGTGGTCTATTGTTTTGTTACTAAAATTTTAAAACTGTAAATGGAAGCTTTCTCAGTGCAAGCTACTTTTTATAAATGAAAAGAGAGGCTGATCGCATTAAGCAATAAGAGCTCACTGCAAAATCAAAGCAGTACAGGTTGTGCAACACTGAATATGTGTACAACTGGATCTTTAAAGGAACTTACTTTCTCCCTTCCCCTTCTCATCCCATCTATCAAGCTATCATCTTAAACAAGCAGGAGCTAGTTCCTTTTCTCTGCCAGTCACTCCATCTGTAGTTAGTGGCGTATTATATGTGCCAGCTTTGTTTTACCAGCAGATGGGGGTAAAGTGGAATAAATATAACATGTTGTTCTGGAATAATAAAGGGATTTAAAAAAAAATAGATGAAAGGAGACTTGGAGGCAGTGAAACACTGAGAGACTGAGCATTGCAGGGAGGAGCAAACGTGGAGCCAAGTGGTCCCTCTAGGAGATGGGGATACACTGTGAGTTGTTGACAAGCTGTAATGGTAGGTGATTTAGTTATCAAAATACTGTATGTGTGTGTGCAGCAACCAAGAGAACTGTTCAGCAGCTTGGTGACCAGCTGTGGAGATGGCAGTTCACATAATACATTTAGAGAAGATTCTTTTTGTGGTAGGGAGAAGCTTGTGATCCTCACACCAGAAGCACAGATAAGTGCATGAGAGTTCATGGAAACTAGATTACAGAGAAAAAAGGCCTTTAGTCCAGGACCCTTGTGATTTCTTTAAAATGATTCCAGTTTTGCTGTCAAAGACTGCTAGACAGAAACATGCCTAGAGGGCTTAAAGGGAGCTTTTGTTTGTTTTTCTGTAGTGCCTGGAACATGCCTGGGAGGACAGAGAGCTTTTTTAAAAGCATAGACTCCACACATGCAAAGCAGCATTACATGGGCTGCCAGCATGGGAATATGGCAGAGACCTGGGAAATTGTTATTTGTTATTAGGAAGAAAGCCACAGGCAGCAGAGGAGCAGTAGGGCCAAAGATGGGCATTGACTAGGGATGCCAGCAAAACAGATTCATTTGTATCTCAAATAGGTACAATAATATGAAAAAGCTAAAAGCACATAAAGGCAAACTAGAATGTCTGTCCAACCATGACATATTCAAATTTACTGAAGCTGCCTGAAAGAACAAAAACAGTGGGCTACTTATGTTATAATTTGTCTAGAACTGACAGAGATAGGAAATAGCAGTTCTCTTGGAAAAATCATCTTAGAGGGAGAAAATTTCAGAGGAGCAAGAACTAGTGAGAGACGCTCCATACAGTTAAATTGCAGTTCAAGTGACATTATTTTAACAAATTTCAATATTAGTTTCCTGTCCCAATTGAAAAAAAAAAAAAAGGCTTTGGGGAGGTTCAGGCATCTTCACAATCTATCCCGGGCATTTAACAGAAGTGTCCAGGTCCTCCGAGTAATTAACAAAGCAGGTGGGTTTCTCACTGCTGTACTCTTAATTGCCCTCTGAAGCACTTTACCTCTTTCCATTGACGGTATAAGAAGCCTATACTTTTGATTTGGATACCTAAATTGGTTGCCTATAGTATGAGTATGTAATGTAACTGCCATACAGAGTATGCAGGGTGAAGGAAAGCAGAGCAGCAATTAAATGCAATGGTTTTTTAAAAAGTGGTAGTGTACTACTCCAACTACTTGCACATAGATTGGCAAGATGTTATTTCAGGACAGATCTCTGAGAGGCAATTTCTCAAGAATTCAAATGATGGCTTCTTGGAACAGCTAGTTCCACAGTATGGGGGAAAAAAAAAAAAAGAGGCTTTTCTTGACTTAAGCCTAAGCAACACAGTTACTTGGTTCAAGAAGTATATATAGTTTTACCACGAAATAGTAATGATCAAATCCAATGAATTTCAATATTTCTAATGGAAGGCTCCTACTGAAAAGTAGTCCATGGCACTGATTCATAACAGGAATTGTGATGAAAAGAAAGAATGTCATTACAGTGGTATTAAAATCAGGTATGAAAACATAAAAATCCTAAGACTTGCTGTGAAGAATATATTTATGCAGATTTTTAACTGGGTGACAGAAAGTAGGAAGCAGGTTCAAAAGGTTATTGGGATCACACTCTAATGGTCACAAATTGTCAGTAAAACCCAATAAAAATAAATATTTTTTTTTAAAAAGAGAAGGCTTGTGGGAAGTGAACACAGTTATGTATATGTCCTGCTAAGCATAAGTTATCACAGAGCTAAACCAACACATGACAACTAGAAACTTTTCCTTTGGGATGATTTTTCCAACATCTTATAATTCACTGTAACCAGTAATAATGTATTTATACATTTTGCGAGGGATATTCTTGGAGAAAAAAAGTTTTATGATCCATTAAAACAATTCTTATGTTCCTGCAAGCAAAGTTTAAAATCTCCATCCAAAGATATTTTTGCCTGTAATGGATAAATCTCAAAAGACTCGGACATTTGCCAGGTAAACATATTTGCATTCCTACCTGAATGCAGAGCAGGCAGCCACACTGCATTTAAGGGACTAATCCTCACTTAAGGAACATCTTCTGTTTCATTTATTGTTCCATGAGTAAACTGAAGACAGAATCTATTTATCAGACCTCTCAGATCAAAGCAAAGCAACACAACAGTTGGTCATACCTTAAATTTAATGTAGAATTGGGCCTAACAAAACTTGGAAAACCCTAGGTGGTCAAAAAGTTCTAAAATAATTGTATATTTGAACTGTCTTAAGAGCAAACTAAACCACAAAACTGAATTAAAAGTCATTAATTTGGCTTGATTTTGAGACTCTGCCACGTAGGTCTCTATTTTTGTATGTATTACCTGGCTAAGTGCGTGCAAGAAAAAAATATTCCAACAGTTTCACTGATGCTATACAAAGGGTTTATTGGATTTTACACTAGAGTATATTACTACAAAGATTCAGAGAGTATTTAGCACAAGGATGGGCACTGAAACACGATAGCAGACTAACTCCTTATCTATAGCAGGGCTTTTTTTGTATTATGTCTACGTAGGCTGCAAAAAAAGATTCATCCTTATTTTCCATTCATTCATTGACAGATTATTAATGTTATGTTCAAAGACACCTTACCAGCTACAAATGCTGATACATTACCAAAGTTCAAACTATTTAACTGTTGTGATTTTTATATTTTCACTTGGATTACATTTTACATGCAGATTCACAGAATTATTGAATAGATGAGTGAATTGCTTCCTTTTCAACTGCTTACTAAAAACAGCTATTAAAACATTTTAAAAGTAAAATGTCTTGGATATCAGTGCCACACAAAAAACCTGTGTAAAGCAATTTTTAAATTGATTTCTTAATTGGAAGAAGAGTTAGTAGATTGGTAGGCTTTGTTTATTGCCAATATTATACATTTAAAGGATGGGAAAATATTAGCAAATTAAGTATTGTTGCTTTCTGTCACAGTTGAGTGATGTAAACGAATGGCAATGTACCATTCATTTATGTACATACCAAAACCTTTTTCTGGATTTTGTATTTTCTAGCAAGAGAGGGAAAATTTTAAGTGCTTTATTCAAACAGTTTATTCTAGGATTATTTCTGTGATCCACTTCTTTCAGTAATTCTTTATAAGCGACTGAGGTGTTTCTTCTGCACATGTTATAGGAAGCCTTATAACAGTAACTTATGTCCTTATTGATCCATGGAAAATAATATTTCCATTCATTCCAGAAAATTGCTGTTTTTCTTCTTGTATCAAACATACCTTGATTATTGAACTGTTGCCTTATGGTCACTCTCAAGATCATGGTTACAGAGTGATACAATCCAGCTGCCTAAAAATAGTAAAGAGTAGTGCTTGTATTTCACCTGGGACTGTGATTATTCTGCATAGCCTTGTACCCGCTGAGTACTTAGCCAGTACAGCCAGCGCCTAACACCTGATAAATTCCTCTTTAGATGGCAACATTTTCGAGTGTGTAGGGTAATCCTATGTCATGGGGTTTTTTAGCTATCTGGGAAATATATTTAAAAGTTACCCTTTTTGTATTTTAGAGGTGACAGAATACATTTCTATAAAATTAAAAAATAGGCCCTTTTAACTTTATAGAGTTACATAAATGGTAACTATTGCTGTTAAGATGAAGTTACACAGGATGCCATTTCAAGAGCAAGGTTGCTTGGGGTTAAAACTAAGTATGTCTCAGCTTCTGTCACTCTGGAGTCCTTCCAGGAGAGTGAGTGGTCATCCTTCTCCCTTTCCTTTTCACTTCTTCGCCTCATCTGGCCAGGCCCTTTGGTCTTCAAGATAGGATCTCAAAGTACTTAGCTGGAGTCTCCTACCTCACTTCACCAATACGTGCCCAGTGGGAGCCTATTTTACTTTCCAGATCTACCTCGTAACCTGAACAATTTCAAAACTGGAAACAGAAGAGTGGAATGGAAGATTAGATTGGTGTGGAGGTAGTGGGCATGACTAAGATCTTAAAATCTTAAAGACATCTGAAATGCCATCACTGCACACAATATACGTGCACACAAAATAAATGCCCCGTAGGCATGTAACGGTGAAATAGCTTTCTCCTGGTAGGTTAGTCACTGTTTTTCTTCAGAAATAATTTCACTGATGATCCTTTCTTTGTTGTCTGGACAGCTCATGCAGCAGAGCTACTGCTATCTTTGTTGATACTGTCCATGTATGGAAACTCTTCACTGTGGACCAGAATAGCCCCTGCAGTGTAGGTGGGGACATAGCACCCAGCCATTTATTGTGGCCCTCTTAGCTTGTAAACAAAAATCCTATGCAACAGATAAGCGCTGGACAGAAGTTGGCCTCATTTGTATTTGTTCCAAGTTAAATGATATTCCTTGAAAAAAAAACATGAAATGCATGCTAGTTACTAGGCATCTTTAATTGTAGGCAAACAAATTATTTTTATCATTTGAGTTAGTTTGATGCAACCAGCAAAGTGCCTAGTGTCAGCCAGGTATTCAGATCAGAGCAGAGCACTGTAGAACTTATGACAGCATATGTGGGAGAGTACACAATCACCACAGGGACTTTCTTCTCTATTTCGACACTTTATAACAGTATCTAATAATTTTATTAGGAATATCAGTTTCCCATTTTATAGCTAGATCAAGTGATCTGAAAGCAGTCTGTTTGATGTAGCAAAGATCTGAGTGACCAAAGTGCAGACTTTTCTTATCAGAATAACAGATGCATGCCTGCCCTCACGCTACTAGCATTTTATCCGAGACAGAACGATCACAGTAAGGAAACATCAAAAGGTCTTAGGAATCCTCCAATTTAGCCAAAATAGCAAAACAAAATTGGAACCAAATAAAAATCACACTTTTTCTGAGCTATTCTCATTTGGTATCTGCTCAGGTAACACAGAGAGGGCAGCTCTGGAAAGTTAGATTCACCTTATAGAAAGTATGAAGTAGAAACTGTCCCTTGCATCTAACAGCACAGCAACACCAGCTTCTGGGAGAGAATTGCTTCGCTTTTAGTAGAGATCTCTCGGAGTCCTGTAGGTGTAGCCCACCTTAGCTAAGAGCTGAATCAGTCATTTTTTTCCCCAGGTGGCTTGGCTCTGGCTAGCAAAGTATTATAAAATTTTGAGAAGTCATGTTGGCTTACATAGAGAGACCTGCATGTGGGAAGTTCAGTAACATACCTAAGTGCTTTGCTAAATAAGCTGGCCAAACTTCCAGGCCCTTTAGGATAGGAAAGGAAACCAAAGGCTTTGCTTCTGGGCCAGGCAGTTCTGCTGGGGGAGGCCTGAAGTTCTGCATGGGCAGAAGGGGTAGAGAAATAAATCTTGCTATAGATTCCCTCAGCTAACATTCCTCAGTACAGTTTTATTTATCTATGGACAGATTTATAATGTACTTTGATGCTAAGCTCATAACATTCTTAAAAGGAATATTTAATAAGCCCCTGAAGAGAAGAACCAGTTCTTGTATAAAATCAGAGACATTATGTTTCAGTATAGTAAGAAATTAAACAAGTATTCATGCTGAAAAAAGCTATGGGAAACTATACTAGCTAAATCTAAATTACGCATTAACGGCTGCCCTGAGACCACTCTCTAAAGTAACAATCTTGTCAGTCAGATGCCAACTTGGAAGCATAGGCTAAGAGATGGTGTGAGCTGGTCCCTCACAGTGCTGAAAGTCCAGCACCTGAGGCCACCAAGGCTGCAGGCTGCAAGCAACTTGTGAGGCAGCAGGATGGATGGAAGATGGACGGGGAGTACAGCACTGCTGCATGGTCAAAGCAGCATATATACAGTTGTTTTGTCTTTTTTTACGGAGGTAATTCGCCTGTAGAGATGGTAGAAGAGTTCACTGTAGATATGGTAAAAGAGTTAACTCAAGAATGAAAGGGGAGTTAAGTAAAAGCAGATGTGCTGCAAAGTGATATTAGAACCACCCAAACAGTTGTATTGGCAGAATGGAGTAGCCATAACCTTGCTATTATTATTGGTCTGAGCATCAGAAATGCACGAACTCCAAGCTATGCTTCCACACAGGTCAAGCTCATAGTGTTCTTCAAGCTAGAGATCTGTATGTATGGACAGAAGTCAGCTTGGGACAGCACTGAAACTCATCCTTTAGGAAGGACAAGACTAAGGAACCAGATGTGACCTTTAGTTACTGAAGTACTTCAGAAATATATTTCTTCTTTACAAAGAAACACGGAATCCAAGACTGTCTATGTTTGTATTTCGAAATTGCCCGGTTACTGGTTTTTTTAATTTCTAAGTAACACTTTGTCCAAATACTTTAGACAGAGGATTTATTGGCCGTTATTCTTTCTTAGGCAAACTGCCAGTGTCCTCTTTTAAACCTCTGCTTCTGCTGCAGCTGATCCCAGCACAAATGTGAAGGCTTAGGTGAACTTCATATTCCCCGGGCAGAGCTTCCAAACTTATATTGTGTAAAAGCTTGATATAGCACCTCTGTATCTATATTGGGAGGAGCTGTGTAAAGCAGCTAGATATGTGGTTATCGTGAGTACTGGCAAATTCTGCTGCTTTTTTCACTCCTGATGCCAAGCACTCTGATATATCTTGGAACACAGCCGGTGCTATTTGGAAACCCTGCCTTCTGCCCACTGTTCAGGAAAAAAGAAGTTGAGTGAAGAGAAACCAACACAAACACAATGTTCATTATGTGGCAAAAAGTTTCAAACCAGAATTTAAAATCAGTGAAAGACCTTGATTTTTCAGGCCAAAATGGTGCTTTTGTTTTGATAACACCTGCCTTAGAAATATGGCTAAGAAATTACCTTGTAATTCTGCACAGAGGCTATTTCGTACCTTGATCTTTTGCAAAACACTGGGGCACTTAAAATTAATGGATGGAAACATTAGCATAAATGCTAACCAAGAATCCCAAACAACAAAACCCAGTGAATATATAAAAAAAGTCTCAGAATTTCAGGTGGGGGGAATATTTTCACCAGTGTGTGACAATTATCTGCACTTTGTGGCTGCTTAATAGGAAAATTTACCTTGCTTCTCTTATAGGAAAAAGTATGTTTGTAAAAAGCCAAACAATAACACCTTTTCCAGGGACTGATCACAGAGAAGAGAAAGACTTTCCATAATTTCTTGGTATCTTGACTGGCGTTCATTTCACATTCTGCCTTTCAATTCAGGAATCTCTAAACAGCTTACTAACAAGCAATTTTTCCATCAGCTATCAGAAGGTTTTAAATCATCAAGTGATTAACAAGGAAAAATATGACAGAGATAGGGGAACTGGTTTTTATGTTTGCAGCTTAGCTTGGGCATGTTGTGTTGTGCTGTGTTCAAACAGCAACTTGATGTGGGCATTGACATTCCAGGCTAAATTCAGAAGGAATTCAAAGCAAGGCCACAGTGACCTGCAGGGACTTACTTGTACATTCTTTTCTTTTGCTATGTGCCTTTTACCACCTTCTATCACTCTCCCACATTTACCCATATGAAACTAACACACTCCTATTTTTAAATTGCTTCTGAATTTGATCTAGACCCTTTCCTTAAAAGGTATATTCATGGTTGTGCATTTGAGCTGCTGAATTGGAGCTTGTTTGCAGCAGACCCAGTGACATGCAAACCTTGTTTTTGCATCTGACGTGTTAGCATATGGTAAGTCTAATAGCACACTTAAGAGTGAGGCACCACTTTGGAGCTGACAGGCTGCTAGCTTTTTAAGCTGCTGCTCAGCTGTAACTGAGAACATGACTGCTCTTAGTCATTTTTCAGGGCAAAGAGGAGCATCTGAAATCCTGCTGTGGCTTCAGCAAACCTCTTTGACATGACCCAAAATGAGTTAGAAAGACTCACTGAATCAATTCTTGGCTGTCTTCTGTCAGCTACAGGTGAGAGGAGGCAAGGATGGATCTGATCCCTTCCCCTCATGTCAGGGCAAGAACGGCAGGTTGAGGCCCCTGTTATATTCCCTCCAGCAACCTGCCTTGCCTCAATTCAGTGATGAGTTTTCCACTGTGGAGTGTTTGTTGTATGGATGTGTGACCCCAGCCCTGAGGCTGGCACACACAGCAACTACATGTGCTGGGTACTGGCACAGCTCCTCTAACTGCAGGGACAAAAAAAAAAGAGCAGTAGGAGTAGAAATGGAATGGCAGGAAAATGTGCCTCTTAAAATGTCAAGCACCACTTTAGCTCTCACCTTTTGCCAACGTTTGTGTTGCATCACTTGAAGCACAAGGCAAAGTGAACAGAGCAAAGGAAGGCCAGTGGCCAACATCACCTCTGAATTAGGGCCCTTGGGCTTAGCACTGCTCAAGAACACTGAAAAGTTTTTAAATAAAACTCAGGTCAGAATTTCTGCCAGAGTAGTGATATTTAGATAAAATCAAATGTGCCTACAAAACACTTAACTGCAGTGAAAATACAGAATTTATGAAGACTTAAAATTTCCCTTTATATTTAGGCAATATATCTAAATAAAAAGATTTTTTGCTTAGTTCTTTCTTGGCACATGTTACATTTAAATTATGACATATGTGGTGGGAGAAAATGACCAACATGAACTGGCAGTGCTCTCTTCTTGTTCCCCTTTGAGGAAAGTATAGGACACCATGGCAAAGTGTCATGTCAGTACCCATTCTGGGACACTACTCAGAGACAGAACAAAGCCTCTGAGATATGGAGCCTCTAACTCAACTTATTTCCTAGCCTGGCACCCATTTTTTCCATCACTATTTCTTCCTGCTCTCTGCCTCCTACTCCAAGTTAGACCCAATTTAATAGATAATTCCAGACATTCCTATTCAAAAGTGTCCCCTGGCAGGAAACCAGTGCCCTATTTTTCAGATTTTTTTTTTTAAAAAGCAAACTAAGCATTTTCTTGGAATGCATGCTCGTATCTCTTACCCACTCTAAATCCATGCATACACTTTTTGCATCAGCCGTCCTATCACCTGCCTTCTGAGCCAGGCTACCAAAGACAAATTTAAGGTGGATGAGTAGTCAATTATCTGCAAGAATGAAGTCTCAGTGGGTAATTGAACTCATCTACTTGTAAGACTTAAAAAGGAAGAAAACTGGCTTTAGATATGATGCTATGTATCAGCAATGGAGTCATAATACATTTCGGTAGTCTTACCCTGCTAAAAATATGCTGACTCAACAGTTAAAATATTGTACAACATAACAGTGGCTCAAAGAATTCTACAGTAGTTTGGCTATAGGTTGTTGGAGTGTATATAGTACAGGTATATCTGTAAGCCTCCTTTCCCTCCTGCTAGAAGGAGGATGATCTTTGACCATATGACTCTTTTGACAAGGCATGAAAACATCATCATTCAGCTGTGAAATTTATACCAATATTAATCCGCTGGGAAAGTAGCAGATTTGCTCAGCTGGTCTGCTGAACCACTTCTTCTGCAATAAAAAAATACAGACAGATGAAATAAATATTAGGCAACACTTCTTGAAACTATCATAGGTTTTTTACACTGGTTCTCTTACAGCATTGCAACAGATTGGTGTTGGTTATCACCATTCAAGCTGATTGAATGATACTGGCACTGAAGTACAGAAACCCACATATTCAAAGGAACCTCGTGCTCCATTAAATTTCTGCAAACTATTGTGGCTGATGATGCACAGTGAAAGTAGAATTGTCTTAAAACTCGGAGCACCTCTCACTGAATGGCTTTCTAAGCATCTCCTTGCCCCATCAAGTAAAGACTGGTAGTAGGAGTTTCAAGTGGGAGTTTCCACCCTTATTATTACTTGTATTGTAAGGATTACACACTGAGTGTAGTAACATTGTTCTGGGAACAATCTTCAGGAGTATAATTAGTCTTTCAAATTCATATGGATAAAGAAAGGAAATGATCCCAAGAACAGAGGACCTCAAAGACCCACGAAAGCAAGAGGAATATCTCTGTTGACTTAGCTGAGAACCTATCATTAGAAATGTCAGCTGCAGAATCATGGCAGGGACCTCCTATATTTATACGGTAACAAGTTATTCATCACTTCACACTAGTTTGATGTGCTTACACTGGAGTAGGTGTCATTTTTTCAGAAAATCTGCTGTTTCATTAGGCACAGTTGTTTATAATCAACATTGTATCCAATTCTAATAGGTTTATACAGTTTAAACAAAATAGAGATTAATGCCTTATTTTGATAAAAATGGTAGAAAGAAGGTTTTGCTAATTTCAACAAACTGATGTAAAAAAAAAGATGTCTGAGTCCAGGAAGTTCCCTACCTTGGACAGAATGACCTTTACCTGGAATAGGGGATTGATTTACCTTTGTTTTTGTATATGGCTGTAATAAAAAACCAGGGCACAAGCATGAGCCTGGAATGCAATTTACAGAATCTATAGTGTGCTATAGACTATATTATGTATTTTTAAAGTTCTACATGCCATTTAAAAACACAGAGGACAAAACTAATGCTATATTACCTGTAAAACTTATAACAACGGATGCTAGAAGTAGGGCATACTAGAAGAGACATTACATACCAATGAGTCTAAGGATGATCTAGACCTTTTGATTTAGAACAAGATCAATGACAGAAAGCATGGGCACTCTCCTGTGCACAGAATCTTTTTATAGAGATTTGACAATAGTCAAGAATACGTTTAGACTTGTGAAGCTTTAGGATGTAGCATATGAATGAGCAATCTTGTTTTTTTGGATGAACAGATAATGAATCATCACTTCTCTTCCTCTATCTGTTCTTATGTTGTGTTACATAAAAGGGCCAGGCATACTATTTTATTTTCTGGTATTATACCTGCAGGGCATTCATAACCTGGTTTTGGAGCTAGCAGCCCTGATAATAAGGTGTCATTTCTAAACCAGAGACATTCCGTTGACCAACACCCCATCCCGCTTTCAACATTGCTGTGCTATGACTAGCAGAGAAGTTTCTCCTTAAATACCTTCTTCACGGGATATTCCAATACAGATAATATGAATTATGAATATGGCTATTATCTGGAGAAGCCAAATGTGTAATGCATGATGGCAGTAATAAAACTGATACATCATTTCTATGCTACCATTTTTATACAGAGCTAGAATTTATTTTCTCTCTTGCTCACTGTCTTTATGACTACCCTGAGAAGAAAAGCTACAAATGGAGCAACTTTCCTTTCCCTTGGGAGACAGAGAGTTTAAAAGCATTCTGGGTTGGATGGAAACAGATTTATTAAGATTTATTTTGTAAATATTTTACTTCCTCCCATTTCCTCCCTTACTCCCAAAGGACAGAATCACAACTTCCTCTCCCATAACAGCCAGTTGATATGGCCAGGCATTCACTGGCTCAAGAGATAGCTTGCTCCTGCCCTATCAATAGGCTGCAAACTGCCTTTACTGGAATCCATTTATCTCAGCCTTTCCTGTTAGAGCTATGCAGCTTTGCATACATAAATATACTGCAGGGAAATATACAGGATATGAAAAAGGATCAGGAACTTTAGGATGGGGTTTCCCTAACCCAGGAGAAGGACATGAATGCCATGCCACCCACGCCATGTATTATTTTGTGTCCCGTCTCATTCTCTGGGAAGGGGTCCCTGGTAACTCCCTGCTAAAGGCAAAGAGAAGGTTGGGGTTTTTTTAAAAAACAGTTATGTTTCCAAGAACCACTCTGATGAACATTTATTCCTCTAAACATTCCAATTTTGTAACAAAGAAAAATTTCTAACTACCCCTAGTGAA
Source organism: Harpia harpyja (assembly GCF_026419915.1). Classification (NCBI taxonomy): domain Eukaryota; kingdom Metazoa; phylum Chordata; class Aves; order Accipitriformes; family Accipitridae; genus Harpia; species Harpia harpyja. The sequence continues at coordinate 27,682,286 of NC_068949.1, read as the reverse complement.
GAGAACATTTTTCCTTTTTACTAGTCTGGGAATAAAAACAGAATTCATTTTCCTCTCCAACACAGTGCTTTCTCCTTCAGAGGGAAGTCCTCAGATAACTCCTCATATCCTTAAATGGTACATTATGACTAGTAAATGTATGTCAGTGTCACCGAGGTGAGATCTATGCTTTCGTAGTAGAGTGCAAGTTAGAGGAAGTTAGTGCATGAGCTGTGTTTTCCTCAATGAACAAAGTCCAGCCACTTGCCTGGTTAACACAGTGGCTAAAAAGAACTAGCCAGGAAGGATATGTGTGGGTTAGACTAGCATTTGAGGAATCTTAAGTGGTTTGAAGCAAATTTTTGTTGGTGTGTGTCGTGGTTTAACCCCAGCCAGCAACTAAACACCACGCAGCCGCTCACTCACTCCCCCCCACCCAGTGGGATGGGGGAGAAAATCGGGAAAAGAAGCAAAACCCATGGGTTGAGATAAGAACGGTTTAATAGAACAGAAAAGAAGAAACTAATAATGATAATGATAACACTAATAAAATGACAACAGCAATAATGAAAGGATTGGAATGTACAAATGATGCGCAGTGCAATTGCTCACCACCCACCGACCGACACCCAGCCAGTCCCCGAGCGGCGAATCCCTGCCCCCCACTTCCCCGTTCCTATACTGGATGGGATGTCACATGGTATGGAATACCCCGTTGGCCAGTTTGGGTCAGGTGCCCTGGCTGTGTCCTGTGCCAACTTCTTGTGCCCCTCCAGCTTTCTCACTGGCTGGGCATGAGAAGCTGAAAAATCCTTGACATTAGTCTAAACACTACTGAGCAACAACTGAAAACATCAGTGTTATCAACATTCTTCGCTCTGAACTCAAAACATAGCACTGTACCAGCTACTAGGAAGACAGTTAACTCTATCCCAGCTGAAACCAGGACAGTGTGGTGTAGGAACAGCATGGTGAAAGAGTGGCTGTGATTTTTTGCATTAGATGCCTTTTTAATGGGCTTCAGAAAGAAAAACTGAAAGGTTGCCAGCCTCAATGCTCAAGTGAGATGAGGTAAAGTAGTAAGGAAAATCTTAGTGGCTTTTGCTAAGCTATCAGGGCAATAAGCCTTGGGTAAATGATTATGGGAGATAAAGTGGAAGCGTGGTGAACCAGTTTAGTAGACTTGGAGCCAGAAGGGATGAGAAGGTGAAACGTAAATTGACAGCATGAGAAGTCACACAACCAAAATGAATTAGAAGAAATAGGAAGATGGAAGCAGCAACATGTGTGGAAATAAAGATGAGGAAGATCTTAAGATGTAGTGTTGAAGAAAAAGCCTCCAAAGAGGTTTGAAGTTGGCCTATCCATGACAGCAAGCAAAGCAAATGGTTTCTGTATCAGCATTTTGGGGAGAACTTTTTTTGAGTTTCACAGATAAGTGTGAACAGGTGTCATTTGGAAGTGGAGGCAGATGTTAAATCAAAATGCCTGAAGGCCTGAAAGAAAGATTGCAATAGTCTGTTTACAGAAGTGCAATATCCCTTCCATACATGACTGAAATCATATACGAGAGAGAGAATGATTTCCAAAACTGCCAGATTTGGAACAAAGAGTGATGAAAAGCATCCCCCAACCCACAAATAAAATGTAACTTATGTATACCAAAATACCAATGAGATAACTGCTGTTTCCCAAACAAACCAAACAGCCCTGAAGAAATTGCACAAATTTCTATGTACCAACCTGTACAGAGGCTTTGCCACAGCAAACAAAGAAGTTTTGCTTGTGCTTTATGTATGAGAGAACACCATGGACCTTGTTTAAAATCCTGAAATAAAGGCCAAGGGAAGTGATTATTCCCCTCCATGGGGCACTTGTGATGTTGCATCTAGAGAACTGTGTCCAGTTTTGGGTCCCTCAAAAAGAAAGCCTCATGGACTAACTGGGGTGAAACCAGTGGAGGGTCACCAAGACAGTTAGGGGACTGGAACGTGCTGCACAAGGTGAGGCTGAGGGAGCTGAGTTTGCTTAACTTGCAGAAGAAAAGGCTAAGTAACAGTGGGTCAGAGTGCAGCCTCCCACTACCGAAAGAGGGAGTAGAGAGAAGATGGAGCCAGACTTTCCCTCTGAGATGTACAGCAAAAGGAAAAAAGTCAGCAGTCATGTGTTGCAGCAAAGGAATTCCAGATAGATAAATGGAAGAAATTATAAGAATGGTTAAGCACTGGCACAGGTTGCCTAGAGAAGCTGTGGACTCTGTCCTTGGAGGTATTAAAAGCTCAGCTGGACAAGCAACATGAGCAGCCAGATCTAACTTTGAAGCTAGTCCTGTTTTGAGGAGGAGACTGGATTAGATGACCTCAGAAGGTCTCTTGCAACCTCCATTATTCTATGACTGTAATTCTCCAGAGAAGCATGCAAGATTTTTCTCACTGATTAAATCCATTTTAAAGATTGCAAAACTTACTGTAAGCATTATTGCATATATGGAGCAAGCACATTTTGACAGTAAACTCTCTATGTTCTGGGAAGCAGCATCCAAGAATAACCCAAGGAAACCAATTTATTGCAAATCTGTTATTTAGCCCACAGACCTTTCTACACTCAGGGCCCTAACTACCTCCCCTCCCATTGCAGGATGAAACAAGACTGATGCTGTTACAGCACTTGGATTTAAGAGCTTCATTCTTTCCAGCAAATCTAAAAATGAAATTAATCTCTGCATGAAATTTGACCCCTGTGAAACTGGGGAAATATACATACATACATATATATATTTATGTTGTGCATCCAAAAAGGGTAACTAGGTCAGATTCTAGGAAACTCCGATTTTACAGTTGAAGTGATTAGAAATTAGACTAAATCTGAAAGAGAAAAGGTTCATTTGTCTCTTAGACCTATGCCATAGGGGAGCTTCCCCCCCCCGCCACATAGCAAATGCAAGAAAAACTTGACACAGAATTTCACTGTACTGATTTCCAAGCCCTGTTCTTCCCTTGTGATACACAAGACAAAAACAACCTTGTAAGAGAACCTAAAATACAGGAATGGATCATGTCTCTTGGGTGGCAGAACAAGAAAAGGAGCATTATTCAGACTGTTAAAAATCTTCAAGACACTCTGGGTGAACATATTGCAGATGTTAGCTGGGCTGCTGTCAGATATAGCAATGCTCATTCAGGATTAAGGTTTTCATTCAACATAAGTCTTATGGGAATGGTAACCATATTGAAAAATCATGTGGCTCCTGCAAGGCTGTAAGGAATTGTTCACATGTGGATAAGGAAATCACATTTCTGCTTGAAAGATAGCAAAGAACGAGAATACTTCCCACATAGCTCATGGAAGTGTCTACTCAACCAATGTTTCCTTGGTCACACAGAATTAAACATAAACCCAATTGCACAAAGCAGCATTTCACTTACTGTTTTCTTTGGAAAAGACTACCGATCAGCAGAGGTAACTCCTCCACCTGGGCCTAGGAAACAGAATAGAGAATAAACACTGATTATCTATACACAGCAACATGATTTATATTTATGAAACATTTGGCCACAGAATCTCAAGGTTCAACCTTCTTGGGTATGTGGTTAAAAAAAAAAACACAAAAAATGAGAAAATAAATGTAGTTTCAAAAAATACTGAAATACCACATTTCGTTCAAACATCTAGAAGGGCCTTTGCATTCTCAAAAACTGGTCTGTATTCATAAGCCAGATTTATACTCATGTATAAAATATATGTATGTGTTTTGTTTTCTGCACCCTTGTGAATCGTTCACTGGAAGTTCAGATTATTCCAAGAATGAATACCTGCATTCATGTTCTTCCTTCTTTCAGTTTTTCTTTCCCTTTTTACTCTAAGTAGCAGCAATTTATAAGTAACATGGCATTGTCTTTATTTCATCAGTTGCTTACTACATACAACCAAAGCAAGTATACTTTTAAAAAGCTGCATTTTGCATAAAAGCTGTTTAAGGGAATCTTGCTCGAAATATTCTGAATTTAATATGATCACATTACACAAAATATTGAAGCAGCCTGAGATACATTTTCTTGCTTTTTCTATGTCAGTTGTTTCAGAAAGCAATGCTCTTCTCTTGCACTATGCATTTCCAAAGCGATGACTCATTTACCATTGACTAATCTGTCATTAATCAGTTTTAATAAGATTAGACATTTAAAATCAATTTCTAGCTTCTAATTCAGCCCAAAGCTTTCAGTTTCTAGGAATTTAAATGCCTTAAATTTAAATGCCTTTGAATTTAACCTTACAAAGTTCTGAGACCCAGTACTGGCAAGAACTTTTGCTATTGACTTAAAAAAGAACCAGACCTAGACCCCGTGCCAGTGCTTAAAGAGTTAGGCCTACATCGTATCCTGGTGAGACTGATTATCCTTATAATCACTGTAAGAGAACATAAACCCCACCCATCTTTGCATAATTTCTTGATGACTTTGGCTGCACGCTGCTTGCCCCTTTCCAGGGGTTGGGTGTATTCTGCCAGGCAGATCTGTGAAAAGGCCTGATTTCTACAAGCAAGCTGCAACTGGGTAGAAAATGGATTTACTGTTCTGTCAAAGTCTGAGTTTTCTAACATTGTCTAATAATGCAATATCTAGAAAAGTTATACATTTCTGAAAAATTACTATTCCTATCCCCAACTTCATGTCATTTTGTCTTTTTGAAATGTTTCATTTTATTTTTTACCTTCTTTCTTTCAAAATTTAAAGTTTATTCCAAAAGCAGCATATTCCAAACAAACATGGTTTAGCAGCAATTTCATCCTGAATGATACCAACAAAAAATGCTCTTGGAGTCTCCCAAAGCATAGCAGTATCACCATGATAAAGAGGAGTTTTGTGGGCACTGGAATACTTCTTTTCCAGACTTCCTGTAATTTGTCTGTTAACAGGTGGTCACAAGTTACTGATGTCCTCTTGGTGAGGGGATCCCAAAGGCTCAAGCATGTTAGGTCTGGCTGAACCATGAGGAATGGGGTAATAAAAATTCTAAAAAGATCAAAAACTTATTTATTCCTCATATGGACTGTGCCAGTGCTGAAGGAATCCCTAAAACAACAACAGAGTTTCCCAGGACAAGTTTCCTTGGTATATATTTGTAACCATTAGGAATTTTCAAAGTTCCCCAAAAGGCTCTGAGAAGCAAGTAAATAAAATAACCTTCTATTAAGACTAAATAAGCCATCTGCTCACTGTATTTCATCGGATAAATCACTGATTTTAAATTTTCAAAGGCTCAGAAGCTCAACTGAGTTTGGACTTCACTAGTCTTGCTATGTACCTGAATAATTACTACTTGCATCGCAGTCACATTCATAGAAACCTGCTGCCCAGCTTCATAGATAACACATGTTTACAAAGATTAGTCTTAGTAGCAGAGAGCGAATATTGAATAGAAGAGCTCAATTCAAGAAAAAAAAAGCAATCTGTTGTATACCTTGCGTGACTGCGCTGTCCCCTGACCTAATGGACCATGTCTGTCTATTATTACAGATACTCTTTCATTAAAGCTCTGTTTCATTCACAGGTGTTGAGTGATGCTGCAGGAGCCAAGTATGTGCCAGCCAAAAGAAGGTGGATGTTTTCTGTTTCCTAGTAACCCCGGTGTTTTGCCTTTGCCCTAGCAATTGATTTTAGTCTCAAGCCCCAAATCAAAACCTTCCCTGTTATATTGCATACTATAACTGCATTGAGCTAGCATTGCTCTCCCACTCTGCAAACAGCAACAATTTTTCAAGGGATGCATTACTATGCAAGTAAAATGGAGATTTATATTTTTTTCTCTCTGGACTTTTTTTCCTATAAATGTGGTCGTGACTTAAATTTGCTCTGAGGAAATGCTTGCTTATCTTTGCTTCAAAAGGCTTCAATCAAATGCCAAAGGCCGTGCGACTCTTTCTAAATCCTCAACTGCAACATATCTCCTTTCTTCCCTCCTGGAGCTGTGGGGGAGGACAGCAGAGAAGCACAGCGACCTGAGAGTAATGAAGTCAGCGTAAACCACAAAAACCTTGTTTAATTACTCAATTTCAGAATACAGATTGAAAAAAGCAGTTCTTTCATTCTGCTCTGTCGTAAAATAACTAGAGCCAACAAATGACCAAAGTAGCCTATTGCTGCCCGATAGCTGACAGAAATGCGCAATCACTCATTACCTGCTCTCAGAGCTGCTGACTGAAAAGCATTACTTAGTTCAGACAGGTGAAGAACAGAGAGACCCAGAGGGCTGTCCACATATAAAAAAGCATTCGCTGTGGAGCTAATACCATGTATTTGTCTTTGAACAGAACAGTGTGAACCCAATTGCCTGCTTGTCACCGAGCAACCTCAGTGAACTCCTTGCAAAGTGAGCCTGTGCCTTACATTGCCTCCGGATCATCTAGGCTGCAAACTATTTTTAAAAACATACATTTAAAGTTTACTGGGACTATGGTCACTATACTAAAACTGTATTTACTATAGCTAACTTGTTGCAATTAGCTTCTTACATTTCAAGTGCAATGTTTTCAGAAAAAGAACTAGTCTAGGTGGTCAATTTGAGTTTCCTTGTTACAGCCGCAGTTGAAGGTACAACCCCCTATGATGGGGCTTGAATTTATAATCAACCCTGCCTCTTCCAGGAATATATTTCTGCCATTGCTTCTGTGTGCACCTACAAATGTCAGGAAAGCTGATATGCCACAAAGTGCTGTCAAATGCACAGAAGGACAAAGATTTTTTTCCTCCGGTGTTCCCATTTTAGCAGCCCTATTTGAAGGCAAGACAGACAGACAGACAGATCTACATTTTAAGCTGCTGATGACAGGAGAGCTGCTGAACCAAAATAACTGGAAACCTGAGTCCTCTATAAAAAGCACAGCGAGGGAATCATCATTGACAGTGCAAACTGGTGTGCTACCTCAGATAACCCCATCGGTTTGCCTCGATGCAGAGACATCTCCTCGGATGAGGAAAGAGTTACCTTGGCTCTGCACAATGCTCTCTGCTTGTATTGGCAACCGGAAACTGGGACACCAGTCTACGGCCATGAATGTGCTCCAGGTTACCAAGTAGGCACAAAGTTGCTGTCTCCAGTCCATATTTACTGACTTGGGCAATGATCTGCCCATGAAAGGCTCTGGATCTCACTACTGTTTTTTTGCTAAGCATGTCACCTTAAATAATCTTTCATGTTGTTTTCTAAGTTGGGCAAAACAGGTATTTTAACACAACGGGAACAAAATTTTTTATAGTGGCAAACAGTGCAATGAGCTACTACATAGTAGCAGAAATATGTGTAGCAAAGCCTTGAGGCGACTCCTTCTGTGCAGACTTCAAGCGTGGAATAAAATAATTTCCCAGGTCTTATTTAATGCCTGCACATAGGTAGTGTGATACAGCAGCCCCAGCTGCCGCACGTAGTCCCCAATAACGCAGCAGCCCAGCTAAGCAGTGCCATGGGGGAAGCTGCATGGACAGAGATTCAAGTAGCACAGGCTCATAAAACTTCTCCAGAGTTATTCACTCATTTTTTATAACAATGGGGAAATACAGGAGATTTGCTAAATGCCAGACATGTGCCTAGTCCTCCCTTAGGCCCACGAGGGATGTTGGGCCCTGCTTACTGCTGCCAGGCAGGCGGCCGGGGCTGAAAGTCTTTGTAGTTCTTCCTAAAGACAAATAAACTCCTTGCAACTAGCAAGGCTTCCAGAGCACAGGTACTGTTTTCTAGCACTTTCCCTAGGCAAACGATGTGAAAATATCATCTACCTTTGAGAGGGAGCTGGCAGTCACCAAGAGATAAGAAAGATGGAGAAAGGAAAGGAGAGGAAGAGGATGTGAGCAGCAGCGATGTGACTTGAGAAGCGGAGGACTGGGGAAGGTCATCCTGAATAACTGGCGCCAGGGAACAGAGCGGTACTTTCCAAAACCTTGTCTGCATTGCCAGTTAGTGCTTCAGGCTTCATCTGTGTGACACCTGGTGTCACGTACTGGCACGAAAGGCAGGAACTTCAGTCACCAAGGGTCCGAGCTAAGAAACTGAAGTCTTACTGTCCTGTGAATACTCGCATTATATGTACAGAGACAGCGTACTGATATGTGTGCCACACATCAGTCAGCAGAAGTCTTCCCTCTCCAGCCCTTTCATGACTGCTTTTTCTCTCTGCTTCTACGTAGCTTGAATCCAAAATGGAGGTGTCCTTGTCACCACTCGCCATGCTCACATACTATCTCCTAAGAAACTGTCACACATAGCACCAGAGCTTTTGATTTTTCTTCTGCTCACAAATCAGGAACAGAAAAATAATTTGGTGAGCCAGAAAAATCCTGTGTCATCTGTTCATCACTGTCAGGCCCCTTTGCTTCATGTAAAGCACAGGACTTCCTGCTGTTTATTTGTGCATGGTCTCATCTACTGGTAAGAACTATGAACTTGGAAAATTACAGTTCACAGACTCTGTATCACATCTTTCAGGGCGACTGCAAGTCATCTGTTGCCCTTGGGAAAAGAGCAAATGGGCCAGCGAGAAGCTGACAGCGAAACTGTCGATCCACAGAAGACCCACAGAGGCCGTTAGCAGCCAGGGCACTGTCTATGAAGAGCAGTAACTTGGGGATGGACCTTCTCCGGGTGACTCACAGCCTGCAGAAGACAGCACGCTGCCACCCGCGGGCTGTCCACCCCTCCCGCATCTGCAAGGGCTCGTCAGCCTTGTGGATCCTGCGCGTGGGGCCTTCTCGGAGGCAGGTAACGCAGCATCGCTATGGCCAACGCTGCGGGGGCTGCGTTCTACCACTTTTTGTCCCTTTGCTCTAGAAACAGGCAACAGATAGAACGCGGGAACTGCAGCAGGCCTGTCACATCCTCAGACGGTGCCTGCAGATCACCACGCGTGGGAGGTGAAAAGCCATCGGCACCGTTCAAATTAAATGTCCAGAAGTACATTTTCTGGGGGGGGAAAAGCGGGGGGGGGGGGGGGGGGGGAGAAGGCCACCGCGGGTGTCCCTGCGCGGGGGGCGGCACACGGCGCTCGGCAGCCGGGCCAGCCGCCGCCGCCGCACGGCCGGGACACGTGAAGGGGAGGCGGCAGCCTCCCCCCCTCCCCCCCCGGGCCGCCGTCACGCACAGCCCCGCCGCGCCGCACCCCACCCCCGCGGGGCCGGAGCCGCCCCTTGGCCGCCCGCCGCGGGAAGGGCCCCATAAAGGCGGCGGCGGCTGTGGCGGGGCGGCGGAGGCGCGGAGCGGCCCCGGCAGCAGCAGGCGGCCCCATGCACTGCAGCAGGTAAGCGCCGCCCGCCCCCCCCCCCCCCCCCCCGGCACCGCGGCAGGGAATCGCTCCGCTCCGCCCGCTGCCCCCGCGCCTGCTTTCCCTCCCGTGGTCTTTGGGTTTTTTTTTTTTACTGCTTTCGCTCCGTTTTTTTTTTTTTTTTTGTAGGTGCGCGCCTCCGGGCTCGCGGAAGCAACAGCCCGGGGGCTGCAGCCTTTGGGGCTGCAACGCCTCGAAACTTGCGCCGCTCCCCTCCCCTCCCCTCCCCTCCTCCGGTTTTACGGGTCCTGCAAAAGCGTCCTTACGCCTCTGCGGTGCCTGGCAATGACAGTGCTGAACCCGCCGCATCTCTTGCTGGCGGTTCTGTTTTGCCTCTTCTAGCAGCCTACCTTTTTCAGGTTGTGTTGCTGGGGTTTTTTTGGTTGGTTGGCTTTTGTCGTTTTGGGGTTTCCCCCCTCCCCCTCTTTTTTTTGATACTGCAAAAGCTTAGGAGCTGTTGCCCCAGGAGCAGGTCACAAAAGTTGCAGAGAGAGTATTTTTGAAGCCTTAGTTCTTTTCCTATTAAAGCAAAGCAAAACTTGATTAATTTGATGCTGGTACTCTCCTCGTCCTACTTATTATGGCAAATACTGCCACAGTAAAAAAAGCAAGGAAAAGAATTAAGAGGCCAGCGCAGATTCAGCTTTTTTTGGCAGGGCTCTGGAATACCAGTGAGAGCCCTGGAAAGGAGAAAGCCATTTATTTAAGTGACAAAGCAAATGCTCTGGCTTCCTGTGACTCAACAAAAATCTGCGCTTCCAGCAAGGACTGCATCCTTCTCAGAAGGGATGTGCTGCAGTTGAAGCCCATTTTTACAAATATTCAAGCTAACTGGCTTTGAATGGGCCATGTTCTTGCATAGTAATTGTGGTTTTCATAATCTGGGAGGGATGGTTATGAATAAATCTTTACAAATAAAGCTGTAGCATTCTTACTGAATACTTGCAGTAGGCTTTCGGCATGGACTTTGGGAATTATGCAAAGATGGTTTTAAGCCAGTTCTTGAAGTCCGATGAGGTGAAAAAATAAAGTGTGTGCCCTGCCCCCCCAACCTGCTTTCTTTTTTGTCCTATTCACTCAGCAGTCAATGTTAACAGTGCAAGAGAGCTCTGTTACTTAGACCTGGGTTAATAGCTCATAGAAAATATTTCCAAAGGTGCTTTAGCATTTTTATTTGTCTGAATTAACCAAAACCAGGGTGCCTAACATACATTTATGGTTGTTCAGAGCCACAGTGTGATGGTTCTGCACCAAGGTACATAGCCTCCCATTTGATGCTGTGATGGGATAGGTGACTTGCTTGATATAGTGCTGTCTCTGCTCAGAGGTGAAGCAGCTGATCCAGCTTGCTGGAATTTTAAGACCTGGCTCAGAGTCTCTAAACGGGAAGCTAAGGTGGATGAGCACTTCTTCCGCTGTAACTGGATGTTTTAGTGGTTACTAGAATGTTCTTTTCTGTATTTTCAAGGAAATACGTTTAATTAGCTGTCACTAAAATCTATTTTTCAGAGGTTTGGAAAAAGCAAACAAGATGACATTTGAATTGAAAGAGTTCAGAATTAGCAAGAAATGACTGAACAGTCTCACCCTAGTTCCTTAGCTTGAACTGTCCATTTTAATTTAGGCTGCGTTAAGGACGTGCAAAGATGAGGCCATGAATAATTAAGACAGCAGATGAAGCAAATATGCATTCTTAAGAAGCTTCTTACCTGATGTAACAAATAATAACGTCCTGTCTTTCTGCTTTTCAGAATGATACAGATCTTGGACCCAAGGCCCTTGCCAAGTTCCATCATGCCCGTGGACATGGCCATGAGAATATGCTTAGCCCATTCCCCACCGCTGAAGAGTTTTCTCAGCCCCCTTGAGGACTGCCAAAGAAACAACTTTGTGAACAGATTCAAACCTCTCAGACCGTGTCTTCACATGAAACGTGACTCCGAAGCTCAGAAGAGTGACTGGAACCACTCAGCAGCCCGAGCCAAGAAGCGAGTTGTGTTTGCGGACTCGAAGGGGCTGTCCCTGACGGCGATACACACCTTCTCCGAGTTTCAGGAGCACCCTGGGTGGGATCTTCAGTTTGACCTCTTAGGCATTGAAAACATAACATCTGGCTTAAAGCTACATGAGGAGAAAAACTTGATTCTGGGTTTCCCTCGGCCCTCAGCTGACTACCTGGACTTCAGGAACCGTCTGCAGAAGAACTTGGTCTGCCTGGAGAACTGCACCCTGCAAGAGAAGGTGCTGTCAGGCACTGTGAAAGTAAAAAATGTGAGCTTTGAAAAAAAGGTTCAGGTTCGAATTACCTTTGATACGTGGAAGACTTACACGGACGTTGAGTGTGTATACATGAACAATGTTTACAGTGATTCTGAAAATGATACCTTCTCATTTACCATTGACTTGCCTCCTGCCATTTCCCCTGAAGAGAAGATAGAGTTTTGCATTTCTTACCAAAGTGGAGAACATACCTTCTGGGACAATAATGAGGGTCAGAATTACAAGATTCTCCACGCAGAGTGGAAGCCTGATGGTGTTCAGATACCATCTGCCAAGAAAGACTGTGTAGATCTTCAGACTCCAAGGAGAGGACAAGAAAGAGAGCCTGATCAACTAGGCAGTCCAAGGCTGTCCAGTGGTCTCTTTCCCCAGTGGCAGAGCTTGGGTCGGGTTGAAAATTCATCACCATATTGGTGATCGATACTAAGCGAGGAAGCATTCTTCCATTTGGCAACAGAACGGTGTTAGTTTTCTGGTTTGCATACTATGTGACGAAACCACCTGGCAGGTTTTGTTGGCTGGCTGAGCAAATCCAAATCTACTAGTCTGTGGGACTTGGTAAACCATATTACGCTACTGAAGTTCTTAGCCAAACCTTGTCCTTGGAAGGAAAGAAAACCCAGATAAAACCCACGCGTATGCCACCTACTGTAGAAATAGCATGCCTGTATCTTAAGTATATGCTGCTTGCTTTCTGCTGTTGACTCTCCCGAGTCACTAGGAGAGAGACTCTCATAAGGAAGTATGGAAGGCGATGGTACCTTAGCAAGCTGTAGTAACTGCATGTGTGAGAGTATGCGTGCATGCGCAGGGATGTTACATGAACGGAACATCACAATTCATTTGCACCTGTTAGGAGTGCAGTAGAGATGAAGTGATGCTGTCAGGACAGAAGCTTGCTATGACCCTCTGTGTGCTTGTAACAGAGGCTGGTAGGAATGCATGGCTAGGACTTGTGGCTTCAATACAGGTTAAGAAACTTGGAGAGGATAATGGAAATGTGGGTAAAGGGGAAGAGGTAGGCTGTGCTGTATAACTTGGAGATGTACAGTGTTCTAATTTCTTCTTTCCAAAGCTGGTCTTCTAAATCCCAGAGAAATTTCTATGGGATAAAAAGAAGAATACAGAAAACAAGTGGTTTCACATGCAAAGTGAGTGGTGGAAGCGACTGCTGCTTTGGGAAGACATCTCTGTCCTCATTGGCTTTGTGAATAATGTCTTGCATTTGAGAAGAAATCTAACCTTGACTTCATCATCCTACTCACTTAGCAGGCAGATGATTACCTTCTAATTTTAAAAGAAAAACATGCCTTTTTAAAAAGATTTTAAAACCACCCTACATGCCAAAAATAGGGTTAGGTGACAAAACAAAGTGATTTGTAAACTTCCTAGTCTATAGCAGCATTAGATGATTTGATACATCGCCTGATCTAATCTTACAGCATCTGAGGGTCGAGTGTCCTGCTCCCTATTGCAAAGTTAGCAATGACAGAGGCAAGGTCCTTCATATTGAAGACGGTGAATTAGCTGTACTTTGTGAAAGCTAATTTCTTTAAAAGAGCAGGGTTGCTACTAGTTTTTTCTAGACTGAATATAGGCTTGCACATAAATAGGAAACTGCTCTGTTTTATTGTACCTCATTTTTTGAAGTTTTTTTTTTAGACTTCAGTAAACTAACGTATATTTTGTATCTGCTTATAATTTAGCTGAGCTGGCAAACTGTAAAGGTGATCTGTGTTTCATGCAAGACTTGTGTGAGGAATTGTCCAGTATGTGCTCAACAGATGTGAATATTGGCACACCTTTTAGCTGTACAGAAGTGGTGTTAACATCAAAATATAAATCACATTTTTGCCCATCGCTAAGAAGTGTAATATCCTGAGTCTGAAGCTACTAGCAATGCAGCGAGACGATAAATACTAAGGTGAAAGAAGCCTCCTCCACTAATTGCACTTTTTCCCCTATGTCACCCTTGCTGTTACATGTAAACTAGCCGTTTTAAGAATAAATTGTATTTTGATACACCTGGTTCTTACTGTGTTAGCTCAATCTGTCTATTTTCTCAACTTCTTTAAACAACTTCAGCTGTGATATAAGGTACAACCAGTTTGTTCTGTGCCATGGGATGTTGCTAAAGCTGGCTGTGGTATAGTATCTCAGGTCAGCAGCTGGCATTACCCCAAAGATGAAATCCAAGCTCTTCACTAAATGAGGGATCCTCAGAAGTGTTCACCTTATGGGTTGTATCATTCAAAAAAAACCCCCAACCCTGTACCTCAGCAAATTTAACTGGAATATTTGGGTTTGACAGATTCTGTCAGGGATCTTGCTGTGCCATGGGTGAGTCTGTCTGGCACGAGTCTGTCTTAATCTGATGGCGAGACTGACCTGCCAAGCTATAGCATATGAGATGCTTGCATGGGTGCATCTAGACAGCAGCACTTAATGTCTTCTGGCTTGCTTTCACCTGGGACTTAGCTCATTACACTGCTTCCTGCAGCCATACTGCTGTTTGGGGCACTGGGAGGTTGAGTTTTCTCCTCTTACACCCAGGAACCCAGCTGAACTGCCATCAGCACCAAACAACTCCCAGCAAAATAAAGCATCTGGCTTTGAAGCAGCCATTCACCTTTGACACTGCAGCATGGACCTACCCTTGCAGTTACTTAGAATGCGAAAAAATGGTGCATTGTTTCCCCAAGGGATGTAGTCCCTGGGGGGCAGAGGGTTTTGGTACACCCCTGCTTCTCCAAGGTGGCAGTTTAGACCAGCACAGAGTAAGAACAGGCTAGCCAGCACCAGTTGCACACCAGATACTTCATATGTGATTTCTTAATAAGTTAACTCAGTGACAAGATGCAGTTTAGTTCAATCTGTTGCACACAAAGTCAAGGGTTTCCCAGCAAGAGATCTAGTTTTAATTATGAAAAAGCAATTCCCCAGAGGCAAAAGACAACATGGCGCTAATACCATGTTTCTGACCTGGGGAATGAATTTCAAGCTTCCACATTGCAAAGCCTGCACTGGACGCAGAACCCTCCTTTGCCAACGCCATCTACCAGTCTCAAACTCTACCAAGTACTACACTGTGTCTTACTGCGCAGGAGCTGTTATGCTATATACTGCACCACCCCCTCCCTGCTCTAGAACAACAACAACAAAAAACCAACCACCCCCCCCCCAAAAACCCCCCAAAACCAAAAAAAACCCAACAAAAAAAGTGAACTGAAGAGAGATTTGTAACTCAAGTGGCGCAAAGGCTCCTCTGCCTTAATGCGGGACTTTGCTTTGGCAAACCAGATGCAAGGCTACTGGGTAGAACAGAAGCCTTCTAGTATGAGGAAAAGTAGCATTTCTTACCCTCCAGGCAAGTTTCGTGACCAGCCATCACAACTGAAAATGCTTGCTTGTTGTCCTCTTGACTGAGATATAAATCACTTAAAAATACCAGAAGACAGGTTCCTTTGACCAAGCTTTGGCTTTAAGCCAGCTTCTTTGCAAAGATGCCTTGCAAGATCTTATTTGCCCAGCGGAGAGGCAGTGCGGTGCTGCGGTGTCACTCAGCAGCTCCAGAGCCCTCCCTCAGTCAAGAGAGCAAAGGAATTCTCCTTTCTCCACTCCCTACCAAAGCAATGCAGTTTCAGTCCATCGTCTTAAAACAGAGCTTGTGTTTGACACTAAAGCTCACATCCGTCAACAAGGTAACAGGCTCCTAGAGGAAGGTATTAGCAACACTGAGGTATATTAACTGAAAAAAAATTAGTCTTACAAATATATTTATCAGACACTGAGAAAAACAACATCACCCTTGGAAAACTGTCTTAGCCCAGGGGATTCAAACATGCATCTTAGACGCTGCTCTTTCAGACACATCCTATTCAAAACCTGAAGGCATAAAGCAGATGCAGTCCTTGAAACAGAACTTGCAAACCTATGGCATCATCTCATTCCCTTAGGAAGTCACTGTTCCAGCTGCATTGTAGATTTGTATTTCCACCACTAAGGCGACAGAGCGGATGACCGGATTCACTCCTATAGCCCTGTAGGACTAAGGTGTCTAGCTTTCAGTTATAGCCTATGGGTGGCACAGTACTGACAGACTTTATTCTTCAAACATAAGTGTTTCAAGTTGGGTTCCTAAAAACTGCACTCACTTTTGTGAAGCTAGGCCTAGTCTTACCATGCAAAATTAAATTGAAATTTGCTGGTGTTTCATATTAACAAAGAGCTGTCACCCTAGAAGATCAGCATCTGAACACTTCCTGAGAACATAATTAGAATTTTCACAGGCAGTCAGTGAATGTCTTTTTCTGTAATTATATATATCTAAACAAATTACCACAATTTATATGGTAAATCTGGTAAATTAATGGTAATGCGGTAGATGTTACAGTATTTACATATATATAAAGCAACAACTCCCATCCCTCTCAGACACTTCTGAGCTTTAAAATGAAATGTAATCAAGAATAAAAATGTTTCAGTGAAGCCAAAATAAAAGAAAGTAAGGCTGTGCTAAATCCTCTTTTGAGAAACCTCTCCTCCTGTTTCAAGGATCACCTGTGCTTCAGCCATTCCTGACCAGCATTTGCTTACCCTGCTCTTACAGCCCTCCAGTGACGGAGGCTCCACAAGCTTTCCAATTATTCTTTCCTCTTCTTACATTAAAAGAGGCTCCTGAGGTCTTAACCTAATTAAAATTAAGCTCCTAATTACTTGTTTTATTCTGCATAGACAAGAAGAGGAAACTATTGCTTTCTTTTTGCAATAGCCTGTAAGTGCTGGAGAGCAAAGAACAGCTTTCCCTCCTCTCCCCACATCCCTTCTCAAGGCTACGTAATACTTCACTTCTTGAAAAATTGATATTTTGGCATTTCATCCTTGTTTGGAAAGGAACCTGTTAGACCTTTGGATTTTCCTTAAGGTAGAAATATCACTCTCAGCTAGCTCTGGTAAAAGCCTTGTGGTGTGGTCCTTAACTTCATGAGTGAAAACTTAACACAGCTCAGTACCCGTCTTTCATTGCTCAACTGATTTCATCTGTCTCATACAATAATGCCTTGGGAATGTACGTATCATTTCTGTAGTGCTCAATAGACTGTCTGTGAAGCTTATGGCAGCCGGGCAGATTGAATCAGTGATGCGCTTCACTGACGATTTATGCTAAGGATGGCATTTCCTCCATTAAAAACATTAATCTTTTTCCTGCTCCTCCTCCCTGTATTGCAAACTGCTTCTAACACTCCAGCCTTTGTTTATCTCCTTTCTGGACTAGTCATTAAATTGGTCAGCCTTCCTTTCTTCCATGTGAAGAACAGTGTTTTCTGCTTCAGTGACAAAATTCATGCAAGCTTGATAGGATTCGTGCAGAAAAGGCAGACTGACTTTTGTTTTTGCGGTGTTCGCTGCAGGTGGCCCAGTGTTGATCTCTGGAAGTGCATCTTTCAAACAGTAAGGTAGAAAATAGCAGGATTAATTCTGGTGAGGCAAAGCATAAACACTGTGGGTCTGCTCAGTTGCTGTTAATTTTGTAAGATGCTCTAGGCATTGCCATGCACTGAACATACAGCTGTCTTGTACCTGTGTTACATCCTCAGCTTTCTTTGAGCACAGGGGAAAAAATAAGGCTGCTCAACAGCTAAAGACTGGGCTTTCTGACAGGAGTGACTGCGAGTAAGATTATGGTTACATTAAGTTAGCAACCAGAACCAATTCAAGGGAAAGGAGTAAGCATTGAACAAGCAATCACACATAGTATGCCAGAAACCGGAAGTCTACAAGGAAGAAATTGGTCTACAGTTTTCTATACTGTAAAATAAATAAAAGGGGAAGAATAAAATAATTTGCTTCAAAGGTGTTACTGGCGAAATACATCTTCTACCTCTTCATATTTCAGGTCATCATAGTATTTTACATGCTTTTGGACTTACATCATCTTGCACCTTGCTTTTAGGAACAACATGAAAGTGGCTGCTGCTACACACTTGACTAGCTGGCAATGAGACTGATATGGCAATTCCTCTCTCTTGCAAAGATGGTAAAACAAAACAAAAAGCTTCACACAGCACAGCTCCTGCCCTAGATCGTCCCCTCTTCCCCCAATCACACACACAACTGTAGTTAACCGTGAAGTCAAATCTGCAAAATTGTAATGTCAAAAGCAAATACCTGAATTTTTTTTTTTGAAAGAATGCATCTTACCAATATTCCCTTGACAAAACATCATTTTAACAGATTAATTCATAGTATGTAGCAAGTATCATTAGCTGAAATCAGGGAAAGCTCAGGGTGTGGTGGTTTCCTCTGTGTGTGTGCTTTCGTGGTTTGTTTTTTTTTTTAAAGTCTCTTCTTTGCAAGGCTTTGCTTTTGTCTCCTGCCTTCCCACTCACAATCTCCCTCCAGTCTCCCATGCCCAGAGCTAATTAAACTGATAGGTTCTGAAAGCAACCAGCTGCCTTACTTTAACCCAACAGTTACAATAGAATTTATAGAGATTTACAAAAAACCCTGTCAAACACAGAACCACAACACACCAAACCAACCAAAAACCAAACAAGCAAAAACCCTAGTTCTATTCCTCAATTTAAAGCTAATTACAGACTGCAGGTCCATCAGGTCAGGTCAGTCAGGTCAAGAATATTATGGTACAGCGCAGACCTCTTCAGCTTGGCTCTGAGCACCATAGCAAGTCCACCAACCCCAGGAAAACAGACCCATCCATAAACTCAGAGTACAGCCACAGCCATTACTATTCCCTCCTCCCCTCCCCATAAAAAGCTCGGGCCACACTCTGATACAGCACAGAAACACGCAGGAGCTGCAGAGAGGATGGCTACAGTTAAAGATGATTTTGTGTTCAGGTGACAATCATATGTCAAATATTGATACCCCTCAAACTCTCCACCTAGCAAAGGTGAGTGATGGAAGAGTTCCTAACGTTTTTCACTCCACTATGTTGTTCCCTTGGAAGAGTCCCACCCTCCCCTTTGTCCTCAAAGGTGCACAATCAAGACCAGCACATGGTTTCTGTGTCTGTAACTTTCACCTCACCAGCTGCACCAGCAGAACCATTTACCCTTAGCTCTGCATTGGGAAGTCAGGAAACATTAACTTCCAAGCTATTCTCCCCAGCCCTAGAGCTTCTTTTTTTCTATAAGATCCTCCTTTTCTTACCTGGCATAATTTTCTGAAAGACCATGGGTGTCCAAATTGCTGGATAGTGCCACTTTCAAAGGTCTGTCATCACCTTTGTTGGGGAAGGACACCAGGGCAGTGTATAATAGCAGTACACAGGAACAGCCTCCTGGTGGAAAGGAGACCCCAGCAACTGGGATAGGAAGAGTTAGGACCACCCGTAGGTCCTCAGGATAAGAGCTAAGAACCAACCCCACTTACAGGAGATGGAAATGATGTTTTAGGGATAGGTGTTATTGCTGAAGTAAATCTTCTGCAGGCCTGATGTCAGCCTAGGAGCGGTGGGTTAGCACTGAGCGCTGCATTAGGAGCAGCTGAGAAAGTGGGAGTAGCAGATGCTGATTGTGTGGCACACATGGTGGTTATTTGCTAAATAACTGAATGTCATTCATTCCCCTCCAAATCAAACCTTTACCATGCTGGTGAAGAACAAAAGGGGTATTTCACAGGTCCCTACCTCAGCATCCTAGCTGTACTGGGACCCGTTGTTCAACTTTATACATTGATTCATGTGAAAGTGTAAGGTCAAGGCACCACTGAAGGAATACCTGGGCCTGTGCTGAATGCAGTGTGGACCTTGTTAGAGTAACAGGTGCGGGTTCTACTCAGCTGGAAGAGAGAGCGATGGGGCAATGCACTGTGTGATGAGTATGAGTGAAGACTCTACTCCTCTGGTTCAAAATTCATGAGTAGCTGAACACTGAAGAACTCAACTCTGATATTCATTCTAGTTAGTAATTAGAAAAATTTGCAGTGGACTGCAAATGTCAAATATTATGTTCTTATTCTCAAGATCAGTTATATAAATAACATTGCATTTTATTCTATCTGGTGAAAAAAATGCTACTTCTTAAGTATAAAATGTCATACAAATGCTACAAGTGTACATTCTGGGCAAGTGCAGGTTAAGGTATCATGCAGTCATAGCCTCAAGCAGCTAACTGACAGCGGAGCTCGCTCTGGATTTCTCCTCCTCGTGCTTCAGTCATTATACAGAGAGGGGAAAAAAAGAGAGATGTAGCCTGTTTCTGAGCTCACATCTTACTCCGGCCGGCTCCGGGAGGTTGCCCAGGGCACACACCTGAGCTGGGTTCAGGGTCACGGTGGCTGTGAAGCCGTTTGCCCTGGCAGGTGTAGTCTTCCTGTCTCTTGTGGTAATATGGGAAAGAATTACTTTCTGTTGGCATGGCAGTGGTGGGGAAAGAGAGGCCTGTGCAGTCATTTTAAATAATCAGTCACCTTGCCTGGGCTAAAAGCTCCTTAGAGAAGGCAAAATTTTACCCTTCAGGATCTACGGTTCACAGGTATGTACTAATGCCTTCCTCACCCACTGGTGAACATATGGCAGCAATGCCTTTACAAGGAACGATTAGGAAGAGACATATATTTATAGTTAATTATCCTGTTAGGGCAGCAAGAGCAGAGTGAATTCCAAATGCAAAAGACTGCCCTCCCCTTCCTTTTCTGTACGGATTATATTAGCCCCTCTGGCATTTGCTTATCCCTCTTGGGAGCCTTTTCAAAGCATTCTCAGCTCTGGGATTTAATGCCTGGCATCGCTGACGTGTGGAATTAAAAATGTAAGGCATATTTGCCACCTTCTGTTTTTAGATTAGCAACAGACGAAATAGTCCTTGGCCTGCACATAAAGCCAGGAGAGCCCAAGGGGTGCAGCTGCAGTGCGAGCGGAGCGGGCAGAGGAGAGCCCATCGTGGGGCAGCCCGCAGGGAGGGAGGCAAAAGTCCCTCTGGAGCTACAGGAGCAACTGGAGAAGAGGGAAGCTGTGGAAAAAAGCTCTGTCAAATGCTCATTGCAGTATGGGAGCCAGCACAGAAACCTGGTGAAGTGTTATTTCAGGAGACAAGAGGAGAATGTTTTTGTCTATAGCCCTTTGGCCAGGGAACGGAGGGGGTTATAGCTTAATTGCTATCTGCAGTTGTTAGCAGAGTGGTTTGACGAAAGATAGTAAAAAACCTGATTTTCACTGGATAGTCCTGATGTACAAAACTAAAAATCTTTTATTACAAACAATAAAGAGAATGGGAAGTGCGTTTTCTCCACCCTTAATGGAATGTTATTAACAGCTCTACCATTTGCTTTCTGAAGTGGCCTACAGACATTTTCCAGACACTGTTCTACCTGTTTTCCAATTCATCTTGTTTACTGAGTATTTTTTAAACCCTCAAGGCATAGCTATTAAAGCAGTACTTACAAAAATGGTCTCTCCTAACACTTTTGAAGGGTATTCTCAGACAGCAGGGTTACCACTGCTCCGGCAAGACTAGAAACCAGAATAAATTTCTAATAATTTACCTTTATTTTTATACTGTTCCTTTGGTAAATAGAGCAGTGTAATTCACAGGCACATAACCAGTGGTTTAGGTGCCACAGGGACATTTACCACAGGTTTAAAATAATCTTGAGACTGCGGTGGACTTTTTTTTCATCCATGGTTTCAATTTTTGTCAGAGCAACTTCTTGCATTTCCTGCTCTGAGTCACAAGTTTGTGCAGAACAGCATGGGAGCCCCTGCAGTATTTTATGTAAGGGTTTATTTGTGCGCCTTTATAGAGACAAATCTGCACAGTGGGTTGTAACGTATTTTTTCCAATTGATTTTAAATTCTGTCCTCCCGCAACTGATCTTTGATGTTACTATGAGTTTGCTGGTTTTATGACTACATGACAGACTCGGTCTGACATCGCTGGTGAGGGAGAAGTATCTGTAGGGCAATTCCTCTTGAACTAATGCCAGTCCTGCTAGAGTGACTTTGGCCCATTATGTTCAAGCATCTTTTGCTCTCCAAAGGGCATGCCTTTTCAACACTGCAAGCCCACATGGTTTCCTGGACAGGGTGGATTTCCCTTCACATAATAGTGCAAATTAAGCGTCTCTGTCCTTCAATAAATTTAGGACGTGTGTGACTGCATCTCAAGCTGGCAAGCAGCACAAAAGTAAAAAAAGACAGAACATGGACTGGAGTCCCTGGATATTTTCCACCATCCGGTCCTTAATGCTCGCCATAGCTCCTCACTTCCCACGCTGGCTGCCAAGCAGAGCCCAGCCAGCTCCAGACACAGGGTTAGGGGACGGCTGGGTCAGTGAGGGCTGCGCTGCAGCTCCGTGCTGCTAAAGGAAATACTCCTCTGCTCTAAGGAGGCACTGAGATAGTTGTACTGCCAGCATCTGCTTCCTCTTAAACCTCTATTTTACTCTTACATTTGACAGATGGACCAACGATGGGGAGATGAGTGCTGAGAGCCTCCGGCTGATTTCACCAATTTGGAAACATAACTGAGAAATACATATATTTTTACCCCTTGCTATTTTCACAGGGGGTTTACTCCTTTCATTCAGCAAAGGCCAGAGCTCCAAATCAAATTTGAATTTCATTTAGCAAGGAGTAGAGTAGAAGATGGAGGTGTGAAGGTTTGGCTGATGTAAACCATTTCACCCATTTTCATGTTTTTGCAGGCCTGCTGAATATTTCAAACAGTTAACAAATATATTCTTAGTGCAAAGACTGCTTCTGGAGTAGAAGCAGCAATTTTTGATTTCCAGCTGGATTTCCCACCATACTCCCAACAGGCTGCAAATAGTTAAGATTTCTCTTGGCTAGCCCCTCGGTTGTGTTGGTCAGGCGATACAGTAATTCTGCCATCGTGCTTGCCTCCCTACTTGGGCTGCATGCATTTTTTCCTTCCATGTGTCCTCAATTCCCAAACTTGCAGCGGAGCTATTCTCACCTTATGTCCTGCCTGAAGTTCACAGGCTCTATGTGCTAGTGTGAGTCGGCAATAATTACACTTCATCTTTAGGAAAGACAGTGGTGAAGGAGTTGGAGGTGATTCAGCAGAACACCTTATTAGCAATATCACACTGGAAGTCATCAGGTCTGAGCTTCACAATCACAGGCGATTGTGAAATAGTTATCCTAAAGGCTTTCTGTAGTAGCCTGAAATATGCTATCCTGTTATACTTACAGCCTGCAAATTAAAGCACTGTGGAAGGGCAGGGAAGGCGCCTAAACACTATGAGCAATTTCACATTTGTCTACCCTGTCAAATGTTCTTCTCTCAATTCTCACAAAACACAGCACTGTAGTTAGAAATCAGTTTATTCTGATGAGTCAGTGCTCATAGTATTATCCTGGCACAATTGAGATGCTAGCAATTAAACCTTTTTCTCCAGTTGTTCCACCT
The DNA here is from genome assembly GCF_026419915.1 of Harpia harpyja. Lineage (NCBI taxonomy): Eukaryota > Metazoa > Chordata > Aves > Accipitriformes > Accipitridae > Harpia > Harpia harpyja. The sequence goes on along the minus strand of NC_068949.1, from coordinate 27,659,321 downwards.
TTTTAATCACTGCCAGTTCTCATGTGTTTCTGGCTTATTACTTGCTCTGAAGGAGCTGGAGGCAGATGGCCGATCAGGTATTGCAGAGACGTGCCATACTGATGTCAGTCTAACTGCAGAGTTAAAATCTAGTGTCTGAACAAAAAAGATTGGATTTATATAATGAATCCACCACAGGGTTATGTTGCAGCATCCATTAAAACAAGAGCAAAACAGCACTGGATACTAGTATCATAAAAGGAACCAGCAGTTAATTGTGTGATTGGCTTGGTTAATGTTTGTTATAAATTACAGTAATTAGCAATGTAAACTAAAGTCAAAGGCATTTCTTCCAAAATTTAACTATTGCTAATTTCTTTTTAAAACTGTACGGCTGGGGGTAGCTATTCATGAGGCTGAGGGTGAACCATCACTGGACTGAGCCGCAGAAGAGTAGACTGTTCTGCAGGACACGCGAGTCTGCAGGCTTCCTCTACAGCCCTGCCAGCACACTGACTCTGTCTGTTGATATCTTCCCCTTCTGGTCTACCTTTCCAAACAAAGCCTGCTAATTATGTGATGTTTTGTATGAGACGAATCAGCATGAGACAAAGAAACTCCTAGTTTGTGGCTTAAGGAATGCAGTGCTTAACATATTTTGCCTACATGTATTTTACAGCAATGACATGCTGCCCTCTCAGTGCTTTATAAGGCCAAGTGGATAATCTTTCCTTATCTCCTAAATATGTTTTGTGTAATACCCTGAACAGCATTTGCAGCTGCTAATAAAGAGTATTTTTTATGGATGTTCTAATTTTACAATATCGCATTTCATTATTTGTTTACTTAGTATAAAGATGTTACATTCTGCAAATATTTTCTTTAATGCTGACAGTATTTTGAACGCATGTCAGAACAAAAGTTCTGGGTTTTTTAATGTAAGCAGAAGAGATCGTCTGAATGCCAAGTAGGGCAAGATGCGAGTGGAATGAGAGCAGGGGAAGTCACATCCAAGAGCAGACATAAAGGCTCCTAAGCCTGTAGCTGGGTCTTGATAATGCGACAACTTTTCCCTAAGTTCAGAATTGAGACTGCTTGTGCTCTTCCTAAGGGGAAACAAGGCATTTCAAAAATATCTCTGTAAAAGCTCTGTGGTTATGGAAACCATTAAAGTTAGCCAATATGAAAGTGTGTGTCAAGCCTTGCGCCTCACAATAACTTATTTTGCATTTTACTTAATTGTACTTAAAAAATTTTCTCGTAATTGCACTGCCAAATGTCTTGATGCTTTTGGTTTTCCCCCTTTTGATTCCTTTCTTAAAAGTCTGAATTAAAACCTACCTATCTCCTTTCAAGATTCCCAGTTCTGTTAAATAAAATAATCAGAAAAAGGGATATAAAGACAGCAGAGAGAGACCAAGATTAAATGGAAATGGGATTTTGGTAGCCTGGCTGTGATAACTCCATCGTTTCCTCCCTCTTTGCCTCTCAAGGGCTGAACCGCAAATGGTGAAGACATCAAGGTGTCCTTCTGCGAGCACACAGAGTTACTGAGTTTTCTGCTCGGTACATTTCCTTCCTCCAAGACTCTGACAAAACTGCAGGCATCACATACTGTAAGAAGCATCCGTGGTGCACGAACCTAATCAATGCCCTTGTTACCAGTTCAGTGTTAGCACTTCACTGAGACCACACAGAATGGTGAATACTTCAGATGACAAATTTGCCGGCTGGAGCACAGGCTGTGGGAGCTCTTGTGGCCACTGGTGTCTTAAACTCTTGTTTCTATGCTAGATTGTCAGTAGCTACCTCAACCCCAATGGAGGACGTCCAGCCCGATTCCCTTTCATATCTGAGAAAATTAAAAATAATGTCTTCTAGGAGAGTGTCCTGCCCATGAGCCAATGTTCCCTCCGGATCCGAGAGGAAATGCTTGGAAACACCTTTTTCAAGGTATTCCACTGTGCACCATAGACATAAAGCTTCCTTGCATATAGTAAAAATATTGATATATCTTAACAGCCTACTGTTTAAAGTATTAACCTGGCTTGCCTTGCCCTATGAACACTTAAATATTTTTAAACAGCCATTGGATAAAATGCACAAGCAATTCCTGAAGCCCTCCAAGAGGGAATGTATTCTTCCGCTTATCTGCAATAGGAGTGAGTTGGAAGTAGCTGCTCAGTTGCCGGGGTTTCTCACAACTGAGGTACCTTTGGGGCACATAGTCCCAGAACTAGGCAATTGGGAAACATGAACAACAGAACCTGAAGTTGCTATAGACTTCATCTGCCTGTGGGCTTAAGCAGCAGCTAAATGGAGTTAGGGGAGCAGAGGGATTTTGATGCCAAAGTTCCTTCCTGGATCTGGACCTCAGTGCAATGAAGCTTCCACTGGATTTCAGCAAGGGGTCTGTTGTTTGACCTCTGGTCCTCCCTTCACTTTCAAAAGAAAGGAGGATGCATAATAAGATTACCATATGCCCCTGATAATACTTGAAGTAGCTGTTAAAGAGATAAAGGGGATTCATGGGTAACTTGTTTGTACTCAGAGGAAATTGATTTTCATGGAGAAAAAGGCAGAATTCCTCTTTGAAATGTATACATTATTTGCCTTTTCCAGAAAAAAAAATACAGCTAATTTCTTTACGTGGTTTTACAGAGTTCTTAAACAGTTCTTCAGTGTGAAAAGTTATGGTTTTTTCCAAGTATGTACAGATCTTTGAGCATTTAACAATGGCTAGAAACACAGTCTACACTGAAATGTTTGTCCAAACTCTATTGATAAATACCTTGTTATAAACGTAGTCGAGATGCCACCACATGTTTTCCTTAATAAGAAATAAAGCATAGTCATGTGTTATTCTGATTTCAGCAATGCTGACATAGCAAAATGTATATTCATATATTCACTTTACCAGACCATGCCATAAGGACACAACTACCATGTTTCCAAAAAGATCCCACGACAGATCCCATATTAAACAATGTTCCAGCTTCATTTTCAATGAACAGGGTTTTCTTTTTAATTTAAAAATGGGACATCATCTGAAATGTACATACCCTTACCCAAGCTGTGGATTAATCAGCTGATTCAGCTGATACCTCTATTATGGAGCTCATAACAGAAAATGTTTTTACGCTCACCTCACACACAGCTTTGCCTACTTTTAGTTAAAGCTCGTTCTTCTCTTTAGAGAGCTGATGGCAAAGGTGAACACACTCAGTATGTTCTTATAGCCTCATTTACATACGTTTTATATCACGAGTCTTTTGCTTTATCGAGGTTATTCCACCTCATCCTTATCCTGGGTAACTGAGCAGTGAGCATACAGCAGAATCAGGTAATGAAGAAGAAATTGTATATCTTGGGCAAAGACTGTACCCCGGGTAGCTTCCCAGGGACTTTCAGGGAGGCTGAAGGCAGCTAAAAGTGTGCTAAGTTAGGTTTGCACCTTCTGGATCTGGCCCCAGGGTAAGAACCCCTCAGTGGGGCAAGGAGCTGCTCTTGTTAATCATGGCTTTGAGCAGCAGAGTGGGCTGCTCTGAAGTTACAGGGAGTTGGTTGGTCCACGGGGCACTTTGGCCACATTTCTGACTAGTCAGCTTGTCCTCCAGACCTGTCCTGAGGTCAGCCTGAGTCAGAGCCTTACACGTGGGACTACAGGGGCAATGCAGATGGGCAGACTATTGGGCACTGTGGCTATATAAGGCTTCACAAACAGAGGAGGGAAGGGGGGTGTGGATCTTCTGCCAGGCCCCTTTATAGCACAAAGACTACCAAGTCCCCAAAATATGCAGGGTCAGGTTGTGGGTTTAAAAGCACAGATATGAAGAGCATGAGAAGGAACCACAATTTTAACTTCTTGCATGCTCAGAAGACAGATGCGTTTCTAGCCTTAAATCTTTGGAAAATGAAGGGTATGAGGCCTCGCAGTCTGCCCTTTATAGTCTGGGTGCTTCTGGGAACTAGTGGTCATATATCTCTCAGAACTGCTAAATAAGCCTTTACAAAAAAAAAAAAAAAAAAAAAAGCAATTTAAGAGCTGAGGAGAAATGCCAGAATTGTCAGTGGTAGGCATCCTTCCTTACCCCCAGCCCACCAGCTGCACTCAGTGGGAGGTTTTCCTTGCTGGAACTGCATTAAAAGCACTCTGTCCTGGGCCTGATTTCCATGAGGAGAAGGATTCCACATGCCCATGTCGGAGCTTGACCCCAAACTCACATTCCTACTGCCAGAAGATACTTTTTTATGCTCAATACAACTACTTGATTTCAACCGGCAAATCTCAGACAGGCCAGGATCCTTCCCCCCCCCCCCCGAAAAAAAAAAAAAAAAAGCAAGCCTAATTTCTACACATGGAGTTCCAAGTTCTCTGTGTTTCTTGGGACAACGCTGCTTAAAGGACCTCAAATAGAGAAGAGCTGGCACTAATGTTCTAGGCTACAACCTTTCTTCACAGCAGCAAGCACAATTGCATCTACGCCATCCATCCTACGTACCCATCTCACAGGGTTAGGGCTGCATAGCTGACATGCAAGGACTGTCAGTTAAGAGGACGCAATGTGGGGATGTAGGGCCACAAAAATGATCAGAGGGATGGAACAACTCTCCTATGAGGAAAGGCTGAGACAGTTGGGGTTGTTCAGCCCAGAGAAGAGAAGGCTCCAGGGAGACATTATAGCAGCCTTCCAGTACCTAAAAGGGGGCTTATAAGAAAGATGGGGACAAACTTTTTAGTAGGGCCTGTAGCAATAGGACAAGGGGTAATGTTTTTGAACTAAAAGAGGGTAGATTTAGACTAGATATAAGGAAGAAATTTTTTATGGTGAGGGTGGTGACACACTGGAACAGGTTGCCCAGAGAGGTGGTTGAGTCACCATCCCTGGAGGTATTTAAAAGACATGTAGACATGGCACTTAGGGACATGGTTTAGTGGTGGACTTGGCAGTGTTAGGGTAATGGTTGGACTTGATGATCTTAAAGGTCTTTTCCAACCTAAATGATTCTATGATTAGATTTGAAATCCACCGTAGGCAGTGAGTGAGCCCCTCCCCTTCTGAAAAATCCCCCTATATATCTCTGAGCTCAGTGCACACAAGTCCAACCCCTCCCCCCATCCTTTGAACCCCAGATGCACTTTTTTGGAGTTCTGAGGGTTTTCTTGCTTTTAATAAGGGAGTGAATTCATGTGACGGCCAAGTGCTATGCGATAAGAAACATCCATTCTCTCTAGAGAAAATCAAGAAAGGACCAGTGAGAGCAGCATTCAGGGAAGTACTTTTGTAGGACCCTGTGCTAGCCTCATTGCTTCTTGAGAAACGTCTTTTGGGGTAGTTCTCTGAAGAATTAATTATTCCACCCAGTGACTTGAATTTATCCCATATAGAGCAGATGTATTCAGAAAAAGTTGCAGTCAAAACCATAAGATGCCATCATTGATTTATGTGCAGAGCAGCAACAAATGAGCAATAAAGTTAAAAAGTAATAAGAGAGGTTTTAGCAGACGGGCAAAATGCCAAAATAAACATTCTGATAAAAACACAGATTCAGCAAACCACCAAACCCAGCACGTTCTTGGAAGTTTGGCTTTAGTTGGGTTAACTAAGTAAATTTGCTAAGAATGTTGTTAAACTATTATAATACTAAGGCACAGAACACGACCAAGGACAGTTCAACATAATCTGGATATCAGAATATCAGGATATCAGAGAGAAAATGCAGATCTTATTGTGGCTCAGTTACACTTTGCCCCCATCATGCAAGCTTAAAAATCCTTCTAGAAAAGCTGCCCTTTCCCACAATCTGTGTCACTAAAACTAGATGCAGCAATGGTATTTGTGCACCCAGAGCCCTCAGCTGCTGCTCCTCACATAGTGCCTTCATATTTTGTATGAAATTACTTTCATTTCAGGAAACTGGGCTCAAACTTGGGAAAAAAGTACAGTGCAAGTGTATAAAATACTGTGCTGTCTTAATGGGACATGGCAACTTGGCAAATAACTTCTCATTAACAAGGTTTTTGGTCAACTTGGTTCCCATTTTCTGCTGCAGGATAGGAAATGTTAGATAAATAATACTTTTGTTTTGGGGAATGTGGCCTCATTATAACTGGGGAATCCAGTGCCATTACTGCTAGTGGCTTGGGTGCAGATTCTGAAACTCAGCTGCTCCCTTATTTCCCATACCCCAGCTTTGAACCTGCTCACAGATGAGGGGAGTGGGTAACCCCTCCTTTTGATCAGAAAAGGACAGTCACAGGCTCTACTCTGTGGTAATAAAAAAAACTATTTTAAGGGGACAACACTGCTGCACAACCCATTGCAATCTGGAAATGAAATAGAAGGATTTTCAGCAGCATGTTTTTCTTGTATATACAGCCTGCGTACAGAAGTAACATTTAATTATATCTTTTTGGGTTAAGAACATCTGAAAATAGCCTCCAACTGCAATTATAACTCGTGGGTGGCAGATGTATTTCCAGAGATAATAATCTGTTCTGGGCAGAAAATGAGACTTACATGGCTCGAGACGAAGGTCAAATTTTAAAAACACTTCTAGAGAAATCATTTCTAGGATGATGGTTTCTCAACAGCTCTAAGTCAATACAAGTGCAAGGTGCCACCAAAAAATTCACCCCGCCCTCCTTCTTCACCTGTATGTTTCCTCCCTTCTCTTGGGCCTGTGTGACTGGACAGTGATAGGAGCAGGACACTCATCCAGTTGCAAAACAGACTCATTCGTTGCTGGGTTCAATTTTCAGCAGTCCAGGTTGGGATAATCCCAGACCAACAGTCTTAGTTACCAAAGTGCTTTCGAACCATGTATAATTCAAATACTTTTCTACTGCTGCAAATAAATAATTTGGTTTATATTGCAGCAGCAGCTCAGGAGGGTGGGAGCTCCGGTGTGTGAGCCACAAAACCGTGCGTGGTCTCTGTTGCCTACAGTTTGCAGCCTGAAGCCCTGTGCCCGCCGAGGGACTCTTGGTCTTGTGCAGAAACCCTCTGCATGATCGGGAGCAGGGCTGAAAGGACCTGTCTGTAGGCTTCCAGCTGTAATGCCTGGGCCTGAGCAAACTTTCCAGCATTAGAACTCAGGATGAATAGATAGTTATAAAAAAAATACGGCAGGCAACTCTTATGAGTAGCTTGAATCAGAAACAAAAGCTGAATGCTGTACGAACGGGGAAACTTTGGTCACAGGAAACCGTATAAGCGGTTTTCTCAAGTATATGTTTGTCGGCTATGGCTGCCTCAGTCTATCAAATCAATATTTTTTTAGTTAAGAGGGACTTATATAAACAGAGTGTAGTCTCTAAGGTGCTGTTTATGGTCTGTCTGGTATAAATATTTATGATCATTCTAAAATTAGTGATTTTTCTAAAGTGTGCTTTTGTTTAATATAGCTCATGACAGTTTCTATGGCAAATATACAGTTTTGTTTTTTTCGGACAGAAACAGAGGTAACATAGAAACCCACAGTAAACAGTGCTACAATGGTGGCTAATCAATGCAGGGTTGTTCTCGTTTAATACTAAGCCTGCTCCTTGAGCGCAGTCTATTCGCATTCAACCATAACTGGGAAGGCTTGAGCTTGGATATGGTGAGTGCTCCAAAATGCTTGGAGAAACAATAAACTTCCATGTGACATATTCTAGTTAAAGAGCTGCTGTTATGGCATAACTGTGTATGAAAATAAGATAAATAAACTAAATAATATACTTACGTGGAAACGGTTTTCCTGCGTGGAACCCTCTTTAGGCCGAGTGATCAGCTCTGTCTGTCTGTTTAAAAAAAAAGAGAAAAAAAATCTTAAAATTAATCATTCTGTGATGAGATGGTTAAAACTGGGCTGTCCTGAGACAGCTCTTAATGGGATTTAGGACTGGGTTTAATGTTAAGAGGTGCGCTGGCAGGGTAGGTGCTTCTGCAGCTGCAATTGTTGGGATTTTCCCCGGGCATTCTCAGTTCTGGCAGTCCAGGGTCCTGGCATTAGCATTATAGGGATAAAACAAAGCAGATATTCCATTTCCCTCAGAATTAAAAAGTTTTCATGTAATATGTCCACAGAATATACTCCAGCAAACACCCCCTCGACACAGGCTCTTTCCTTCCAGCTGTATATACTATACTTTGCTTCTCAGGTCTTTTTCATGACCATGTAATGCAAAAGGAACAGTAGCAGCTCTCTTAACAGGGACAAGAGGGACACAGGTTTTCCCTGAAGGATTTTGAAATATGGAGTTCATTTTGCATCTCCCTCTGCTTTAACACATTGCTGCTTTGTGCAGTTCTGGATCTTTCTGCATTTGTTTTTTTTGGATAGCAGTCCACACTGCTTAGTGAGCTGTAGGCTGGCTGAAATGATTGTCCGTCCTTAATAACTGCTCAGGTCAGAACATTTAAAAGCACCGTAGTTTGGTTTTCTTTCTAGTCTGTTTTTAAATGTCTTGGTAAAAACACACTCCAAATACTCTGACAGCAATAGCTTACATGTCCTTATGTACAAATCTAAAGGTACACCTAAATATCAATTAGAACCCAGAAATAGGGAATTTGCTGCCATATGTATGTGGGACTCGCAGACTGTACAATTCAGCACTTGTGTGGTAAAATTATATTGAAATTTCACCTGTTTCTTCTGTTCAATAGCGTCACCAATGTGTAAATACACCATTTGCAGGCTCATAGGTTTCACTATTTGGAAAACAGGCCCTTCTTTATTCTCTGTTTATTAACTATACATTCATAAAGCACCCTATAACTGTTTGAAAGTATATGTAACTCCTGACAAGCTGTGGTGGGTAAGATGCTTCCAGGTAACATAAGCATTGCAGTTTCTACTGCCAAAGTCAACAGCCATATCTCAAATGTGCTGAGAAGCAGCTCTTACCATTGGCTGTAGGGTTCCAGGTTAGGGTTTCAGTTCGCTGCAATAGAGAACATACCTTGCTCTAACGTTCAGCTGTGGCCGGAGTGCCTGGTTCTTAAAAGGTAACGCAGGATTGCTAAAATTAGTCGTGCAAATTTTTTTCTTGTCTTTCAGCCTGGTAGATTTTTTTTTTTCCCCCAAATAAATTACTGTTGGCATTGTTATTCTTACCTCCATCACAGTAGCAATGGAAAACTAGCTATAGATCCTAACTTTGCTTGAAATTTTACTGGTGACATGTACAATTGGTTTTCACAAGTCCATTTCTTAGTACTTTTCTCATTATTGCTGAATAAATTTTGTTACAGGATGTTTGGAAAAACTGGCAAATGTTTGCCAAACTGTCTGTAACAGACTATGAAATCTGTTGGGAGCTTTGCTGAAGTCATTAGAAAAGTTTATCTTTAATTACAATTCAAACATTGTAGATTGAACTATTTGACTATAAATAAACCACCTCGCAGCTTCCCAGCCTGATCTCAGCAATTGACCATCTGTCCCAAAGCCAAATGAATCACTTACGCTTTAGGTAATTGAGATTCATCTTGGGCCATTTTCTGCAGATAGCAATTACTAGATCATACAGACAAAGTTGCTGAGCTTATGGAAGCTCGGCTATAAAATGAATTCCCGCTCCCATCACCTTGTATTCTCTTTGCAGCTACTGGATCTAGTCCAGATTTTTTTTTTTTTATCCATGTGTGCTGCCGCAATACCATGCTGGACTGACTCTGGCCAGAAAGAACATTGCATTCTGCTCTTTTCCTCCTCTGGCAGATGCCTTGTGTACACAGCTAATTCAGTCCACCTTTTGCTAATTTGCTGGTTTTTTCATGCTGCCTTTTCCCTTCCTCGCCTTCCTTTTTAAAGCTCTTTCTCATTTTAATAACATCTGTACAATTTTCAAGTGTCTCTGAGTATAGTCATCTTCATCTCTTTCTTTTCCCTCTCATCTCTTGCAGCTATTCTTTTGCCATGAGCTGCATTTCCAATGTTTCTCTCTCCTTGCTTGTTAGCAAGCCCTGTCAACAGTGGCTGTTGCCACTGCGCTGCTGCTCAGCTCGTTCTGCAAAGGCTACTTGTTATTATGTGGATATTAGTCAGCCCTGGAGAGAAGGGCTGCATTGTGCTACGGGTAAGGTTGAACCCTGACCAAATAAATCAAGCTCCATTTTGCTTCCTTTTAGAGATCAATTTATTTTGCCGCAGCCTGCAGCAGAACCAAAGGAATCGAGTCTCAAGGCCATCAGAAGACATGGACATTTCTGGAGTTTGTCTGCATAAACTGGCTCAGATTATTTTCTTAAAATGGGGCAAACATCAGGAAGCCTCTTACAAACAGCAGCAAAAAATTATGCAAGTACAGAGAAAGCCCAGTTGAGAATTAGCTTTTACAGATTTGACTAGATGAGGATTGACTGTTGCCCAAAATCTTGAGAAATGGCTGGAACTGACAGCAGAATTGAAATCTCCCTCCTGGGACATCACAAAAGAAGCTGTGAAAGAAAAAGCTAGCAGCTACTCAGGGAGGTGGTAAGAAAGACATAGAAGTCATTCAGGCTTGAACAAAACACACTTCTTTTTTGGAGATGAGCTCTTGCTTTTTTAGACGCAGCTCTCACACCTGGCCATGTTCAGTGACTACCATTCAACGATCCTGGATGCTGTGCACTTCCCCTTTGCCCTTCTTTCATTTTATCCCTGGTACTGAATGTCACTGGGGAGGTTACCCAGGGAAATTATGTGTCAGTGGTTCTGCAAGCTCTGGGGAAAGAAATCGGGGAGGTAAGATGAAGAGTATTGGGCATCTCCTAAGAGCACCTAGGACTTCTGCCCCTGTTCCAGGCCTGAACCCTAAGAGCTGAAACATCGTTCCCTGTTACCACACTACTTTCCTTACCTTCTGAGTTGCCAGCCTTCCGATATTAGCATATAAAGCAATCGTTTATGTTACTTCTTGCATGCCTGGGTAAAACCTAGCTGCAAGAGCTGCCCTGGTAAGTCGTGGGAACAAGCCCTGCAGTCTGAAGACCACTCCTCTTGCTAAGCTGAGTTTCTAAATGAAGTACATCCCATCTGACAGTAAGGGCTTTCCTGACAGCTGACTAAATGAGCAGCATTGCAGCAGTTTCTATTAGGCTTTATAATGACTTCCAAGAAAGTTTCAGTTCCTTCATTTCCTCAAGATACAGGGACCACCACAGAAGCAAGTCTCATACTGAGGCTTTCAGGAGGGGAGAAAGAGTTGCCCCTTTCCTTCCCTTCCGATTCTGCTGTGGAATGAAAACCAAGGCACCAACTGCTCAGCGCCAGCCCAAATCCTAGTGAGCAGGCTCCTCAGCTGCCAGTGGATCCTTCTTGGCATGAAGGCAACATGGGGAGAGCGAAGCCCCTGGACTTGGGGAACCAAGATCAGAGTCTCACGCAAGTTTGGAGAAGGGCTGGAAACAGTATCAGTCCACTATTTACATGTGAGAGTGAGATTCCTGTCTGTAAAATCTGCCCTTCCTTTATGCCTGAATAAAAATATTGGGTGTTTTTGGGACCCAATATCCTTTTTGTTGTTACTGCAGGTATCATAAGAGACTGTATGCAACTCATGCAATTTTTTTTCAGCTAAGGCCTGCCAGCTTTGCTCAACTGTGAACTCCCAGGGACTCTTTTCTCTCTATTTGAGAATAATTCACTCCTACACACTTTTTCTCAAGCTACACGATCCTTTTCCCACATGACCATGTAAGCATATCCATGCCACGCAGCATTATATATAGGAACAGAGTACTAAGAGGAAGCACTGGAGTCTGCTGCTGCCTCCTGCAATAGAAAGAATGTGATCACATGGAGCGCATCTACTTACTCAGATCTGGTGTCAGAAGGATAATTCGTGTCCTCTCTGCAGAAGTAAAAATAAATAGGGTTCAGGCTGAGTTCAACAACCTAAGGTGGCATATTAGCAGCTCACAGTTTTCCTGGGAGATAAGGCTCTTTTCGAGTTCCCACTAACAGGAAAGCAGTCAGATAAAAGCCCAATGCATGGATGAGGGCACAGTGCTCACACTGAAGTGACTCATATTTTTTGGTCGTGACTTTTGTGTGCTTTTGTGAGCCATGACTACAGCATCTTTTAGCAGGATTGCCTTGAGTCACTGGCCTGTCTATTCAAGATATATAGATCTGTGGAACCTGAGCAAGTTTATAGAATAGACTGTTACTGGTCATGCGCTGCATTATGAATTGTAAAGTGCAACTGTGTGTAGAGTGTCAATTAATTTCTATTTTAATCTCTTTTTTAAATAACAAAGCTGTATTAATAAGTAGTAACCATCCCTTTGCCAGATCTGGCAAGTAAAATCTACTCTTAGTGTAGGAATACCAAATAAGAGTAGTAAACAACTGCAGATTATTATGAATTTCCAAATCCCTGACCAAATTAGGTCATCCAAACAGCGTCCCTTCATCCTCTGCCTCTTTTCCATTCCCACTCTTTTCCCTTGTTACACTGCGTAGGAACACAGGCTTCAGAGCAAAAGCAAGTTCGCTATGGTCCTCCACTCAAACCACTTTAGCAAATCTCAAACACAGAAACAATTTAAATTAATGTATGACAATTTATCATGAAGATGGAGAGCTGGCAACCCACTGCTACGATTCAATCTGCATGAGCTGACAAGCTGAATGATTAATGTACATTTGCAAATGGGAATGAATTTGTCCAAAATGGAAGAAGCCAGGTGGTAGTCACTGAAGGGGGAAGAAACAGATTCTAAAAAGAATTTGAGATCACAGGGAGTAATTAACTGAACATCATATCATTGTTTATAAATACCTGATGGTTGTGGTGAGGAGCAAAGAAGAATGAGCCAGACTCTTCTCTGTGCTGACAGGACTGTGACAGGACAACAGGCGGTAGGCAAAACCTGAAACACAGGAAATTCCCCTTAAACATAAGAAAAAACTTTTTCACCGTGGGGTAATCAAACGCTGGGACAGGTCACCCAGAGAGGTTTTGGAGTCTCCGTCCTTGGAGATATTCAAAGCCAGACTGGACAGAGTCCTGGGCAACCGGCCCTAGGTGGCCCTGCTTTGAGCAGGGAGCCTGGACAAGGTGACCTGCAGTGGTCCCTGCCAACATCCACCTCTCCGTGAGTCTGTGGGAAGTTGACTGTGGCTTTTCAGAACCTACATGGAGATCGCAAATGTGAGAATAGAAGGACCAGAAACTTACCCATGTGGCAAGATTCAAGAACTAGGAGCTGATACTAAATAATTTAAGTAAACTGCAAAGTTTTGACCACCTGACTTGCTGGAGGAAGTATAAGTGTAACCATGATGCCAAAGTTCAGTAATACTTGTAAATTTATGGGAAACATGCCCTCCTCTTTCCGACTACAGAGGATGATCAGGTGTCGTGGGCACAGAACTGAAGCTTACAAAGATCTTTTGGATTTTAAGGTAGCTTGAAACACGAGGGCACGTGCATGTGAGCGGTGCATTTCCTAGTTCGCTGTGTCACTGGGACAGCAGTAAGTGTATGTAACACGTTGCACATGAACAGAGTGCCTTAAGAGGCCTGCTTCACTTCAAATATTTATCTAGTAGATTGTATATCAATTAGGTCTATGCAGCCTTTTTGTCCATCTATAGTGTGCTGCAATCATTCATGTTACAGCACCCAGTTTGCTGCGTGTCCTGCTTCTGTGAAAAGCAGAATATCCTTCTCATCCCTCCCTTTGACTCTGGCAAATCTCAGAAGTGAAGGTGGTGCAGCTTGTCAGCATCTTCCATGGGATACCTGGGGGGTGACAGCCTGGGCTCCACACTGGCGTGCCGCAGACCAAGAGAGAGCTGGGGGATGTTTTTCGCAGCCTTCTGTCAGGCAGCCAGACCAAATCCCTTTAGACACAAAGAGGACATTTTTAGAATAACTAATGTTCAATCAGTGACAGGCCAGACAAAGTGATGTGTTTCAGAAAATTGCTGCTCAGGAAAGAAGACTGGAGATATCAGGGAAAGAAGATTCTCAGCTCTACAGAGCCATGTTAAATACATACTAAATCTTTCCAGAAAGAAAAGAAGTAAAACCAAGTTGGCTAAACCCACCAAGTACGTTTGACCTTTTTTCCCTATAAGCAAAATCTTAGACATGAGCTGAGGTCTCCCTCATGTGAAAAGAACAGAAAAGAACTTGTTTCCTCTGGTACATCATTCCTTTTGAGAGGTGGGGAAGATGATGTTTGTAACGTACATGATTCCAGCCTTCCATGCTCATCGATGTGGCCAGAGACCTGCCCCCAGATGGCAGATCCACCTCCCCACAGATGAAAACCTCTGCATTGCTAATGCTTTGGAGCACCCTGGAACAGACCTTTGAATCTGCAAGAATCAGGGCTCAGGAATGGCCAAATGCAGCTTACTTACCAGCCTCTCCCGCAACCTTTCACTCAATTTTCACTAACAGAAAACCAAACAAAAGTATCACACACACACACACACACACACACACACACACAAAAAGAGGAATATAAAGAACATTTCTCACTGTTACAATTGCCAAGAAAGTCTCAGATCCCCTCTTCCCAGCCCCCAAGCAGAAGTAACTGGGGAGGTTGCAGAAACCCCAGCGTGAGAGTGCAGAAAGGGTACAACTCACTCTCTCACATAAGCAAATTTCTAAATACCCAGTGAGGGTAAATTAAATGCCAACATTATTTGCTGGGACCGGTGCTTTGTTTATGTGATTCACCCGCAAAGTTCATTTTGTAAAAGAAGTGCAAACACCGCCATTTCTTTTTTTAAATCTGAGTCTGATGACTGGCAGAGGTCTGTACCAGCTTCTCAGGCTGCTGAACGGTGGGCCTGCCCAACACAGAGTTAAAAGAGTAGTTCACAACTTGTGAAACCCCCCCCCCTTTTTTTTTTTTTTTTTAAATTTTCATTCCTCCCATTTGTGGGCAAATAGAAGAAAAGAAAAGAAAGTAAAAAATATTGCTAATTTTTAAAGTTTGCTGATTTTCTAAAATGAACCAGCATAATGCTTAGCTAGCAATGGAGAAAAAAATCTTACAATCCATTAAAGATGAAACCACTCCAATTTTTTACTAAAAAAGCTGCTTTCAAAACCCAGGGGAGCGGAACTTTATTGATCAGCCTCCACGTGTTTACTAACATGCAGATGTCTAAAAATATGTATTTACCAATGACAGGTTACCCAAGTTTAATAGATCAGAAAGAAACTGTAATGTCAGTTAAAATTTAACAGTTGTCTTCTAACTTGTGTGGCTGCAGACTTTAAAGCCATGCCCAGAATAAAGTAGGAGTTCTCTATGGGACTAACCTGATTTGAGCGTGGTTAGAGGGTAACCTTTGAAGGACTGCCAATACAAATGATCCTTCTTGATAACGTCTGCCTTGAGCATGGTGAAATGTTTCTTGGATCCGCTTCACTAAATGTTTCTGTCCTCTTTGAGCACCTTTCATGTTAAAAAAAAAAAAACAAAACACAGAATTTTAGCAAAAAGTTTACCCTAATGATAAGTCTAGACTGTTGACCTAAAATGGGGATTGCCCAAGCCCTTTTATGTTTTACTAAATAAAGATATTTACTCTAGTATGATGTTAATTAATAACTGTCTGATGGGCTAATTTGGAGACCTCAGGATGGGACTGAACAATCGAAAGCAGAATCTTTTCTCATTTAGTCTGCATTTGCTGCCAAAATCAGTCTTTTAGACCTCTGCTTCAGCTCTCTTATGATGAATTTAGAGTGATGAAGGTTTTTTGCAAAAAGAGTTAGATTTGCTTGCTGGAGCTAGGATGTAAAGGCACTGGTATTCTCATTCTCCCTTTTTCTCCTTCCTTTCCCAATACAATAGTACCATTTTTTAGGTACGCATCTTATGCTGATAGTACCAGAGAGCACAGATGTAGACAGCTACAGCTATGCAACAGAGAATTTTCGTCCACACTGAGCTTTAAATGTCTGGTTTAGATAGTACGTTGTCAAATGGGAGCCTGAACGTGCACTCTATGTACCTTTCTTTGCAGCTGAGAAGGTGAAGGGAAACACTAGGTACATCTTTTCAGTCCATTTTTCTCGGTGTAGTTTGTGGCAGTGCACAGATTTGGGAAGGTTTCGTCTGGAAGCCCAGGGCAACCATTACCCTTCATTTGCAGCAGGATTTCCTAAACTTCTGAAGGCTGCTCCTCCTGCTTCAGGAAAAGGAGCAAGGTCCTGGCACTTGGTAGTTTTGCTGCGTGCTGCTGAAGCCCTGCATGCTTCCTCCCCATCCCCAGCCCACCTTGGATAACCCCGAGGTATGTCCCCACTGGTTTGTGCTTTGTTTTTTCCAAAACACTACCTCAGACTGTCCTTTCAAAAAATGAAGACCCCTGACAGTTTCTCTTTAATGCCGATATTTTAAGAGGTTACTTGTTGCCAGTGTTAATATCAGGATTCACCCCATCTACATACCTTGTGTATGACACAGATTTCTCCTGCTATCCTATTAGTGAAGTCTTACCACATTTAAATCCAATTATAATTAATTCAAAAGACATCCAGCAGTGGATAGCTTTTCTATGTTTTTAGAGGCTGGAGTATAAGTATCACAGGTTCCACTCTGTTTCTTTTTATGGTAATTAAGTGCTGATTTCATTCCCAGGACTGAAAGGATGAATGCTCCCCTCTAGCTCAGGTACAGGGCTCCTAGGCATCACCAAAATGTTACAGGGATGTCTGAAGCCCTGCAGTGAATTTCAGCCTCTGCTCCATGTTGGAGATGCCATGAAGCAAACTTCCAGCAGACCGAAGAACCTCTGCTTTCAGTAAAATTGCCCCTAACCACCAAAGCGTGTCAGCACACACACAGTGTTTCAATTCCACCTGCCCTGTTCAGTAACACATGTAAACTTGGATTTTGTGATATGACACTTAAAGAACTAATGTAGGCATGTGAGGAAATACTAATAAAGCCATAAGCCTTTGTTGTGGCCACTGCAGCATTCATGTTACTGCAGCAGAAAGCAGAGATGACTTTTCTGGTTATGGGAGAAATACAACAGATACACAAAATTGTGTGCCATATATGAACAACACAAAATGCTTAGGAAATGTGAGATTCTTCTTTTTCTTAATATATTTTAGAATACGTTCTCCCACTAATGTTTTTCTGAAACATACAGGACAACCCCGCTGCAGCTTAATAAGCCATTCCTTTACTCTGTGCTTTTTGTATTTCAACATGCTTTCCCAGATGCCACTCTCAGCTGCAAGAGATGGGCTGTTTCTACATTTAGCAAACAAAAATGTAACACTCTGCAGTTTAATGAACTAAAACCATGTCATGAACTAGAGGTCTTCCCTTCCTCTCCTGCCTCCCCAAGCAAGTGTTTCAATTGGCCTCTAAGCAAGTATTTAAAGTTCTTTAAAGGTAATATTGCCAAAAAAGCAATCAAAGTGGCTTTCATTCTATCTTCATACCTACTAGCTATTAAATATGGAAATGTCCTGGGACTCATTAACTGACAGGCAGTCCTATTGTCATTTCAGTGCCACAAGAATCTGTTTAGTTTTTCTAATCTCAAAGAACAGTAAAAAAAAAAAAGTCAGATTTTGTTTTGCAAGAATGTGTGTATGTTGTTTAAAACATTCATAGCAAATGCAGGAAAATATATAATTCTCACAGCTGATATATTAAAATTATTTTGATAAGAGCCATGAGGTCAGGTAGCCAGAGTTTTCCAGAAAGCTGGTATGTGAACAAATCGATGCACTTTCCAGGTACAGAAAACACAGACTCACTTGCAAACAGCTGAAGTGCTGCCTGGTGTTGCATACAACCCCGTTCATGTGATGCAACCACGCAGGTCTCATCCACCAACACTGGAACTGAAGCCAACCCTAGGTAGTTACTCTACATAGTAATTTTTCACTTTTACCACTAAATATTTATATCCCAGAGGTACACAGCTGTGGTATGAACTCAGACACAGAGAGGATCCACACCGCCACAAACACAAAACACAGAAGTTGAGTGATATGGCTCTTCCAAATGCAGCCCATCAATGCACCCCTGAATTTTGAAGGATGCCAGTCAGAATCTCTCTGTTGACTCTGAGTCTGATCAGAGCTCTTAGTCCTACCGGTTAAGTGAACAGAGGCAGCTGTTTGCCATCCAAGAGCAAATGCCTTACCTGATTCTTCCTGAGGTGTTAGGAATAAGAAAACTGTATGAGGTGTTTTTGTTTCCTTGGCCAAAATCCTCATCCTGCATAATTTGTATGGCTAGAAATTACTGTGTCTTATTCCAGTAACTTTGACTGGGATTAACTGACTGTGTTGAAAAGATAACATGTTGATAAGTCTTACGTTATCTAAACAAGCTATTTTGTATACTTTAATGCGAGGTAAATGGATATTGCTGAAAAAAAGGAAAAGACAGAACTTGGGCAAATGCTCAGCCATTTCAGGCAAAGAAAAGCCAGCTGGGAGTACCTGTGCCATACATTTGGTATCAAAACGTCCTTGCTTTCAGCAGGCGGATACACCTGATTCTGGGCTGAGCCAACCTGCTCACACATCGCTTCTGGTTCATGGTGTCTCTCTTTCCTTTCCCCTAGTCACCCAGGGTATGGAAAGCATAGAAATCTGGTGCAAACAGCCAATATGGAAAGTCTAGGTGAGCTCCTGCTAAGCAGGAGCTGCCCCCCGGAGCTGGACTCTTCCTTGGCCGCAGCTTTCCTCTTTTGAAGCAGCTTCACGATTTTCTTCCCCAAACATCCCCAAGCTTGCCTGCCCTTTGCTGCCTTTGCCCACATTGTTTTCCGGTTCTGTTAAACCCTCTTTCAGGAATTTTGTGACTACAGAGAGGGAATTTCAGTGGTGTTAACGATCCTAGCAGCAGTGCTGGGGCTGCAGCAAGTGGGATACCAGACAGCACAAACTTGACCGCACCTTACCAGTCGTCATTGAAGAGAAAGAAAGGCTGTTGCAGACAAAAGGCAACTTGGTAAAAACGAATGAGAGCAACACCCCAGCTCCTTGCTTTGACCCAGCAATAACGAAGGTTGAGGCCGGCTGGAAATTTGTGGTGGTGTTATGCTGACTCTTGCAGACTCAGGACATTATCCTATTTGCCCTCTGCAAAGCTTCCCATGAAGAAACAAAACAGCCTCCTGAGATAATGGTGGTTTATAGCAGAAAACCACCATCAAATAGAGAGAGATTGGCTGTACTTTCTTACTATACAAACTATGTACTTGCCTATGCTGACCTCTAAAATAAAAGAGGGCAAGGTAGTGCTTGCCATGAAGAAAGTGTTTCCAATCCAGAGGATTTTAATTCCTTACTTTGGCCAGTATATTATTTTGCTCTTACTTCCTGACTAATTTGTCTTGGATTTTAAAGGTGATTGTGAGTTATAAGAATGCATCCAGATTTTCAATGGACTTCAGCTTAGATAATATTGTGTAAAATATACCTGGAATAGGAAAATACCACAAAAAGAAGTTTTTGAAAGTACTACAGTCTTTAGAACTGATAAAAAAGAAAATCTAACACATGCCAGACAAATACGCATAGTATGTAATGATATGTGTCTTCCTTGTGTTACCCTGGTTTGGATTCATTCTAAGCGCACTGAAAAGAGTCTTTTCATGGGCACTGGGCTGGGACCACACTGATATTATCAGGATGGAAGAAGTAACAGTCTATTACTGTAAGCAGAGTATGCTGGTAACAAATACTGGTACTGCTTACATTACATTAACATTTCCCAATACTTTTTCTCACCTGTTTTTGTTGCTCCTTCTGCTTGACTGTACCTCCCCTTCCATCTATTGCATCTGACAAAGAGGGGGTAAACACTGAACTTCTGACCCTGGAGAAAAAAAAAACAATGTTTAGTGGTACTTGTCATTGCACAGAGTGGAAATCAAGGGTCATCGGGAGTCATTGCATATGGCTTAATAGTCACATACCATTTTGCACTTCTGTTTGTCCTAGGTAAAGAGAGAAGTCAGTAGCACAGAGATGTGTGCTCCAGCTTCCAGACTTGTTCTGCTAATGCAATGCTAATAGACCATGTCCTGGAGAAAACTCTTTGGGGAACAGGAACACCCTTCTGCTTAAATATGGTGAATATTTGGACAACGAATTATTCCATGGGTAAACAAAGTCTGCTGCTTATTTAAGAACACTTTTAAAAAAGCTGAATATGGATCAATCTTAGGGGAGAATGATCAAGAACAACATATTTCTTGGGATGAAAAGGGTGCTTCTCTAATACTTATTCAGCATCATTCTTTATTGACGCTATTGGCTTTCAACAACTGACTAGGAGTCATGGGTTTAGCACCCCTTAAGCACAAAAGCGTCAGTGCCACACTATTTTAAGAAACTGCAAAGGATGCCCAGAAACATAAATCTTGTTTCTTCATCTATGAAGACATAATTGGGAGTAGGCTGAGCTAGATGCAGAGAAATACGAAACAACCATATAAAGGCAAAGAAAGTCTATTGTAATCACTGGCTGAGCTAAATCTGTATTTGTAAGAAGTATGTCAACTCAGCCAACAGAAGTTGGCAGCTCTGTGTGCGCAGCTAGTTTTTCCAAAGGAAGGCCAAAGAAAAACTAAAGTGTGTTTATTCTGGCATCAAGACGCTCACCCTAGCTGAAAGCTCAGCTATGTTTGTTCTAAGTCCAGAATTATCTTCATTCTACTCAGTGTATTATCATTCCTTTTAGATACATATACATTCTTAAAACAAATAATAATTTGCATCCAGAGGTAATGTTTTTGAGGAAAGTTAACTCTGGTGAGGTTACTCAGCAAGCAACAGGGCAACTTCTGCAGTTCTCCACTGTCTGGTGTCCTTCAGTATCCAGAGCTTTTACTAAAACCCTGCATTGCTCCCACTTTCTCATATGGGGAAACGGAAGCCTAGGGAGATTATCTGATTTACAGTAGGGTCAATAGTTTCCAATCTTGTTGCAGCCTCAAGAGAGAAAATTGACAACATACCATAATTCCCAGGTAAAGGCTATTTACTTTCAAAACAGAGCAATAATGAAGCATACTGATGCTTACAAAATTAATGTCACGCACAAACTATGTAGCTCAGGGAATGAGTTGGCCGTACTAAATCCAAAAAGCAGAATAATCATGTTTACCTTATTAGAGAGAGAGATCTGTGGCTGCCTCCATTTATGCAGGCGTTGTCTGGAGGAGTTACCTGAGAGCTGCAATGAGATGGGCTTTGAGATGAGAAGAGCGTCACTGGAGCTTTGGGAAAGGCTATGGGAGAGTGACTGGAATATTGATGCGGTTGGGACAAATCCCTGGGGAAGGGACAAACCGAAAGGGTCCCCACGCTCTAGCGAGGGTGGATGGGTGCTGCTGTGTGGGGTCTGCGGGTGCTGGGCGTGACAACTGCACAAGGAGCTGTGGGTCTGCTCACCAGCTAAACAGGAACTGGAGCAGGTCCGTGGGATGCTGGTGAGGCTGCCTAAACCTGAGTTAGCATTAGCTGCGGTCCTGCCGGGTGCAGCTTAGTGCCCCCAGGCTTGGGTGGGCTGCTGCTGTGTCTGCCAGCTAGCAGGGAGGGATAGCGTGGAGCCACCGAGCCCTACCCGGAGCCACGCTCCATGTCCAACACGTCCTGTCTGCTCCCCATAGCCCGCAGGGCTGTGCCTGGGTGCCAACTGCTGCCTGCTCTAGGTCACGCAAAAGTCCCACAGAAATGCTAATAAGAAGTCTGCAGAATTTTATCAAGAATTATTACTTGTTCTTTCCACCCAGACCTGTATTTCTGCTAGAGAGTTCTGCAGCAAGCCTGAAAAGTCCAGTTATAAAGCATTAAATGACCATTTGGACCTTATGTAAAGACTGCCAGGGAAATGACTTCCGCAAATCAGCAATTTCATACTTGAATGAGAGAGTTCACCTTTAACTAAGTTCACTATTGTTGTTATAATTGAACAGTTCTATAAAACATATTATTTTGCTACCTTACAAATGCACTTCAGTGAAGTACTGCAAAATGGCAAAGATTATTACTTTTGTATCTTTAGAGGTTTGCCCAATAAACACACCTTAGAACATTTTTTTTTCCAGGCTACCCACATAACTGATATATCATGTAATGTGAATGCACATTGTCATAAGTGCATAACATAAGTTCCCACAAACATATTTTTTTGTCACAGCATGAAATGAGTTAAATTCAGAGCTAGATTTGTATCTTTATTCATATAAATGCCAGCTGCAGTAGAAGTATTAGAGACATTAGTAAGCAGTTGTCAGTCCCAAAATACCAGTGAATTTGATAGCCTACTCTGTAGGTTTTAAACAAATGGATGCTTTACCAGCTTTGGTTGACAGCCACATACAGTGTGTGGTTGCTGGAAAGAAGGACTTTGGCATCTCAGTGGTCCACAAGAGACTCCTCTCCCAGAGAAGGCAGACACACGAAAGGTATCACAGCCTGAATCTAAAGTACGGTATCATTTTGCAAATCATATTATCCAGACTTATCATGCATGTATCAGCTTTGAATTTAATCTCTGCATTAACTGACTTTCCCCCAGAGCATGTACCCTGCCAGGAAGATGTATTTTCATTACCTTCCTATTTGATTTTTATAATGCTAATCCTGAGGCAATCTTGAAAAAGCAGAACAGCAGTTAGATCCCCATCTGGGTTTTGCAGAAAGTTTGTGGAGGTTGGAAAAGGGCTTAGGAAAGGATAATTTAGCATCAGATACTTAGCTTTCAGATCAGATTTATTAGCAAGTCTGCTATGATGACCAGCCTTAGGGAAACAGGACAGGCTTTGCTAATGAAATCCTTGCGTAGTTATTGCTATATCCAAGACCTTATGATTTACATGAAATGCTGCCTCTTGCCATAGGCTGCTCAAGATGCTGACGCTTTGCT
Organism: Harpia harpyja; assembly: GCF_026419915.1. NCBI lineage: Eukaryota > Metazoa > Chordata > Aves > Accipitriformes > Accipitridae > Harpia > Harpia harpyja. Next base: position 27,636,474 of record NC_068949.1, on the reverse strand, counting down.
CTACAGCAGCAAATTGGCAACAGAGGGGTGAGCAGGCTCCTACAATGTGTTGTGGCTGATGTGGCAGATTAGCCATTTCCATTTGGTGGTTTTTTGTTTGGTTGTTTTTTTTTTTTTTTTTCTGGCACCTGATAGATGAGTTGGCTTTTGTATTCTTCTGAATCCTGTGGTCACTCATGGTCTTACTGAATGGGTAACAATACAGGACTTGGGAATAGACAGGGAAAGAAAAGAGTAATTACCATGTAATTTACCTTGTCTGACATTTTCCTCCTTATTTGTCTGCGCTTGCTCAGGAAGTCCTGCTGCTGCAGGAAGAAAAAGCATGTGAACCCTGGTGAGTGGGCTCAGCCAAATACACATCGCTCATGGGAGGCTCAGGAGTAGTTGCTGTCAGAGCCAAGGCCTAATGTGAATCTAAATTCAGAGAGCAAGAAATTTTAGGTAAAAAGAACATAAAATGGAGTTCGTTTCACTTTATTCCCCGTCTCTTTGTAAGCTGTTGTGCTAGCCTTTAAGAGAAGCATCTGCAATAAGCCGTGATGGTGGGAATATTGGAAAGGTGCTTCAAGAAAAGTCTGAAATAGCATTTTCATTTGCCTAAAGCGTGCCTGCTGATTGCCAAGTCACCCTAAGACACTACTCGCAGAGCCTTGTTACGAGGAGGGCAGGCTGATAGCCTTGGCACAAAAGGTTGTTCCCTCAGCTGCAAATCCGATCCAGCTGATGAGCAGGTTTTGGCTCCGTGCCGGAGCAGCGACAGTGGGTCACCTCTGTCCCTTCCCCTGCAGACGGTTGCCAGAAGACTCAGAGGAGCGCAGCAGCACTGCCAAGGGAGTCACCCGTGGGATGGGGACTGAAGGGACAGCCCTCTGCCAGGAGAATGCTCCTGCCGATGGCCCAGACCTCCTGCGGGGCCGGGGGGCAGAGCCCACAAACCTGTCTTTATACAGTGGGTGCCAGAGATACCGGGGTGCTCTGTACTATAAGCAGTCTGATGTCCGTAATGCACAAATCCCAACCTTCAGTGGAATCTCTACTGTGTTTCAAGAATGCATTAATTATACTTAAAAGATGAGGTAATTAGGCAGTGAATTGGTCTTAGATAATGGAAAAGAAAACATTTAACAGTGATTTAAAAATTTATAATGCAAGACTGCGTATGTTTCTGTAGATGAAATCCTTTTGGTTTTTAAGCACAGATTTTTTTTTTTTTTTCCATCTTAACTGTCAACACTCTTCTGAGCAAACACTCCTTCACACTAGAATGAGGATTTAATGTGGAGATAAAAGCTTGGGACGGATTCTTGCCCAGCCTGAACTCGCATCTTTAGGATGGCGGATGGCTCTGCTTATTTAAATAGCTGTCTTTCTGCTAACATGGTGAATCACAGCTTTTGGTGCTGACAACATAGGTGACCCGAGCAAGCTCCCCACATGAACTCCATGTCAACCTATCAACAGCATTTCTTGCCTTGGACAGAGTCAAAGTTCTTCAATGAGTTTAGAGGACAACTGGCAAACACCTTATCTCCTATTAAAAAAGAGGGGAAAAAAGAGCAACAAACTGAGTGATTAGTGGACAATTCAGAATAAATAAAAACAAATTAGACTGGAGAAGTTGTCTTTTTTTGTATTAGAAGTATTTACAAAATATGATTTTGATGAATTTAAAAGTGATGAGGTACACCAGTCCATGTTGAGATACCAATACAAACACGTACCTGCAGAAACTGCAAAGGTTACACATTCTGGACATTGATTTAGTTTATTAATTCAGCCTGATCATTCAAAAGTTTAAACATTCAAAGGTAGTCAACAGTTTTGGAAGATAGCGTTTGTATGGGAATTATTGCCCTGAAGTTTAGCGACTGGGTCTGTACACTGCAGCAGCGGCATCCTCAGGCTAACTGAGCAGAAGACAGCGATGCAGAGTTGGTGTTAGGAAATGGTCAAACTCACCTTGGGCAGAATTTCATCTGGAGACAAGGGAATTATATCAGAAAGTGATTAGGCACAATTTGAGCCCAAACATAGAACTGGAGCAGCTAATTTATGGTACTATTAATTCTTACTGAATAGGTTGTATGTAAAAAAGTTCAAATACATGCTGCATAAACACCCATAGGAAACAGGTGCACAATTGCTCATGCTGTTTTTCTTTTTTTGATGATTTTTCTCCTTAGTATATTCAGAACCACAGTGTTCCTGAAGCTGACTATAACCCCTACCCTCAGACTGGAGAGTTATAAGAGCATTTCAATCTATTTTACTTCTGTTGACAAAAATCAGTTCATTAAAGAATGAGAGGTCCCTTGAAAAAGATACATAATATTTGGTGTAGTAGTACTTCAAGGCAGGTGGGAAAACCTTCAGGAACACTATTTACCTTCTGATATCAGAAAACAAATACCTCCTCAATTAAAACTGATGGTATTTGTGTTTCAAGGGTATTCTAAGAAGTAACTTAATAATAAGGCAATTTAGGAATATTCAGAGGGCTTTAGGTGTTTCTGGTGTGCTCTATGCTTCGGTTATAAACAGTCACAAAACATCCAAGCACGATAAAGAGGGAAAATACTAGAAAATAAAGCTTCAAAAATGCATTTTCATCATGCAGATTGCAATTCTAATCACAAAGCTAGGATTTTCATAAATAAGGAAAAAATGAATGATCAAGTTGTTAAGTCTGGGAAACATATTTTGTAAACTAGTAAGCATATAAATAATTGTATTAAAGTCTTTGCCAATCAGGTTGTCAAACTGAAATTTCTATAGTCAAAACTTGAGTTCCGTGTTGAAAGCGTTTTTACAAGTTGGCAAATATGGGATTCATCCAAAGTCTGCTGAAATCAGTGAGCGTTTTCATGGGCTTGAATAAGGACTTCAACACGATATGCTTCATAATGCAAATGACACAGCATTCTCAACACCTATCTCTGCAAAACTGCTTGAGGCTTTATAATCAAAATGGATTATTTTCAGCTTAAAAGGCATGTTAAAAATTCGAAGTTTCATGGAAACTCCAAGTGCATATTTTCCAATATAGTATTCTTCAAAACTGTCTATATTTCATTTATCTACATGAAAGAAACAGCTAATAACTAGAACAGAGAACCAGAAGTCAGGAAATCCAGGTTGGGTGCAATCCTGTACACAATTTTGTGCAAAATGCTCTGTTGTTCTGTCATGAAAATAATTTCAAAATGCCATAGGCATGCTCTCCTCCAGCACTTGAAGTGTAAAGGTTTTTCTACTAACAAAATCTGCAAAAAACATACACCAAACTGAACAGTTAAACTTCTTTCTTTAGTTTTGTGCAATCCAGAACAGAGTTTTGCAGAAGAAACAGCCTAGAAAGCATTCATAAGTATCCACTGGCTGGTATGGCTTCTGCAAACACCTGCTAAGAAAATTACATTTACAAATCTCTCCATATGCTATAGAAGCGGAGATTTTAGGATGCCTTAAATTGCACTTGTTCACACAGAATTACTATCCACAGTGGGGGATGCAGACTGGAATATTGAAAAATAGCAGTAAGAAGTGGTGATAAGGTCTCTTGCTCTCACACAAGAAAATGTTCGCAAATAAACTGGCACCAGGAAATAAACCCCGCACCTGATGTGAAGGGCAACTGAGTCTGGGACCCAGAGGCTCCCTGCCTGCTCCGCTTAGTGGCTATCTAGCTCAAAGCCTGACTCTACACCAGTCCACCCAGAGAGAGGCAGTTTCCCCAGAGAAAAGAATCCCTCCGATAGTTCAGAGGCCAGGCAAGGCCTTGTTTGAACGTTTATGATGTTATATAAACAGCTAAATACAGCCCAAAGAATATAGTGTTGATATTACTATAAAACATGTCATTTTCTGAGTTCGATAATAAAAAAAGAAGTTAGCGCTATGTAATAACTGAACAATTTACTGTGATGGCTTTCACAGTATTCTCTGTCTTTTCAGCCAGTAAGGTCTTTCTGGCTTGTTATTTTTGCACATTGTTCAGGAAAATTTCATACTGAGACATGGAGAATGGTGGCACTTTAGTTATTAGACTTACCACGCTTTGCCGAATGCTTTCCCGTTCTCAGCCCCTTCTGTCCTCCTCTGAGGTCACGCCTGCCTTGTGAGCAGGAGGGAGGGTTTCAGGCACGACTCCGGAGCATGACTGATATTTTGGTTTAGTCACCAAACCAAAACATTTTCAGAAAACAAAGATTGAGATCAAAACAAGATTAAAGTGCAGTGGGAGCTATTTTATTTTCCTGAGGTGAGGAAGCAGAAGGCCCTGGTTCCCACTCAATCAGAAACGAAGCTTTTATTCCACTTGGAGACGTTTAACAAGAGTAACCACAGAAGTTAAAAGCTAGAGCTCATACAGCATTCACGATGGTGGGAGAACACAGCTCGCTCTGACCGACCCGGTGTGCTCACCTCCAGTACGAGGGGGCCAGGCTCCATCTGCCCAATGCAAACCACAGATTTAGGACCTCATGGGCTACAGGCAACACAAGTTCCAATCCTGCCCTCAGAAGACCCGAATGCCAATTCTCCCTATCAGCAGTAGATGCTCTGACTACCTGAGTGTTGAATGGAAAGGATTGAAAGGCATGACCCCTCCCTCACTTTGTAAATTGAATGTCTCTCCCCACAAAACGCATGAGCTGAAATTAGCAGTTATATTTTATCAGCAATTTTGGATCAAACCAACCTCAGGTAGGTTCTGAAGGCACAAGGGGGAATGCTATAGGTTTGAATAGCTATAAGAATACAAAACCCTGTAGCTGTATTTTATGGATGCTCTATTTATAAAATGTAGTTTCTGATGTATATTAGTTTATCTTGCTGCAAAAATCAGACACCTTTGCTATAAAACTAAGTTATCAGTGAAATAAGCACTTATACTACTGGCTAGAGGTAATACTGAAGGTAGGGAGTAGTTACAAACTAGAACATTGCCCTAGAGTTACCTCTTGTTTTTTAATTCCCTTCAGCCAAAGGCATCCTGTGCTCTGCTTGTGGGCAGTCTGGGAACCCCACCAACAAAACCACCAAAACAAAAAAATCCCCCCAAACCCCACCCTTCAATACGCAAAAATAAATAAACCTTTTTTCATTATACACAAGCTGCCAATGTGTGGTTCAGTGTTTTCTGTGGTTCTCTCTTGACAATCTGCCTATGCTAAAAAAGTAGTTGAGGGAGACTGGAAAGGCTGTTACTCATTTTTACAAGCTATAATGGACATATAATGCCCAGAATGTACCATATGTTAAGATAATATGACATCTTTCTTTAGCTGCTTTGGACTAGTAATTTCAATAATTGTGATGAAGCTCTGATCTAAGCAATACACTTCCACATTCTTTTTATATCACTGCTTTTAGGTTTGATAAGCTATGTGAAAAATTGTTTGGTATTACTGACTAACAAAAAGCTCTAAGATAGTGTTTGCTGCAGATGTTTTGTCTTTTAATCTGCTATAATTAAGACAAATGAAACTATGATATCAACACTGCACACTTCCAAAACTGCCTTGATTTATAAAGCTTGATAAAAAGTCACCAACCACATGGCTGACAACCCGGTAGTTGTATCTGATCCGTCCAAAACACAAGAATCTCCTGCTTCTTGGTTTTCTCCTTTGACCCCCGAGCTGAAAAGACACTGGGGTGCAAATTGAGTGAAGTCATCACACAGACACCTACAGGCACCTAATTAAAGAAGAATGCTAGTTGCAGAAATTTAGCACATCAGGATTTTGCATTTACGACATTCTCAGGACAGCCGTACGTCCACATACTAAAAAGCATGAACAAGTGAAACCTAAAAAAGGCAGATAGATTTATTTTTTTCTCCATAATTATTTTCTTCAAAAGAAATGACTCGTATTTGACCTACTAATCCTATCAATTTGGTAATAAACCTACATTTCAAATTTCTTTGCTCACCTCCGCTTACCAATTTCTAGCAAAACTTGTTTGAACAAGGTTGGAAAATCAACCACGGAATACAGAGGCAAGATGTTCAGTGAGCTTCAGCTGGGATCTAGCCTTCATTGACTGGCTGACATTAACAAGTGGTAATGACTCCAAGGCGAAAAACTGAGAAGCATTCAGAGAGCTGAAGCAAAGGGCAGCTGCCTCTGCGAACAGGCAGCCAGCTTTGCTACGCCCCTGGCACGGTGCTGCTAAATAAAGTGTGCTAAATAAGCCCCAGGCAGCAGCCCCCGCCATGGCTCTGCTGCAGCAGCAGTCTGTGGCACTAGCTGAGCAAACACCAAGATCTCCCATTAGCACTGGAATCAGGCTTGGTTAAAAATGGGTCCATCTAGGCAGACTTGAGATAGATGTTGTTCAGTCTTTAGCTTTCTAAAGATTGTCAAATCGGGCGGGATTTCATATGGTCCAAGACAAGTCTTGGCTTCTTGCTCAAGTGGAGCTCAACTGCTCAATTTAAATCTGAATTCTGACAATCTGAAAGCATGTGAAACCCATCACTAGTAGAAATTAGGTAAGCATGGGCTATGACAAGATCAATAGGAAAAAAGCAAACATCCCCAAGGTAATTAAAATAATAAGCTAATCCCTAGAAAAGGAAGAGGAGGTAAAATTACAATGACTGCTCTGAAACTCGTAGTGTTATCCCACAGGGATTTTTCTCCCAGACAGGTTGTCTTCGGCATGTAGCCTCTGTGTAGCTCCTCAGTAATGAGAGATGAAGCATAGCAACTCTCTATGCTTCCTCCCTGTTACCACCTCGAAGCATTGTTTTTAATCAGTTGTTTTTTTTTTTTTTTGAAGAGGCAAAGACACATTTACAAGTTGCACCCTAGACACACAACTCCCCATTATCCTTTCTTGGCAACTTTATCTATGTGTTCTTCATTAATATTAGAATCACTTTGATTTATGAAAATGTGCTGCAAATACAGGATTGACATTGCATGTAGCTAGGATAAGGACTGACAAGAGAGCTAGCCAAATAATTCATCCATGTAAGTGACAACTCAGTTCTAAAGTGTCTGTTAAATTCCCCTAAATTACACTATGTCCTGAGAAAATACAAAATAAAAACTGAGGTCTCGTAAAAAAAACAGGAGAAAAAAATTTGTCACAAATAGCCTAAGGGATGATTTCCTAATCTAGGGAAATTCAGAGTGAATGCTTCCATTTCTTTATCATTCTACAATTACATATCTGTTCTATTATGAATGACAGTAGATCTTGGAACATAGTGAAAGGCAGTATCACTATGCAAAGAACTGCAGCTATAAGTAATGACAGAAATTAGCCAGGGATTGGTTGTGCTGCATGAAAGGAGTAATTTCTTCTTCAGTGTACACCTACAAGTATGAAAATGCTAACTGAATGCATGATTAAGCATAGCATCTGTGCTTATGTCCTATATAATTAATAAGTTCTACTAATAAAGTAAGCAACAAATAAATTGAGAAGAAACTCAAGGGCAAAAGATAAATCAAGAATACCTTTGCACCATAAAATATAAAAGCCTTGATGCATCAGTTGGTGCCCCAGAGACAAGGAAGGGAAACCCAGGAAGTTAATTTTTTCTTCTAAACAACTAATGATATGAAAAACGATGCAAGAAATGACACCTTCAGATTCACAATTGCAGTGTACCCACTGCAAACAGTCACAAATGAAAAACATAACAACAGCTAGGACATGGGGATGGGAAATCAAGCAAAGAGCTCAAAAAATTCCAACACTATCACTTTAATATAAAAACTTAGTTCTATTGCATCTCTCACATTTTGGTTAAATGCTTACACTAGTTTACACAAAAAAACAGGGAGTAAGGAACAGAAGACACAGCTGTCAGCATAGCTGAGTTGATGCTGCCTGAACAGCTATGATTATAGGATGATGTTTAACTCTTAAAATCAAATATAGGAAAATAAAACTGGGTCTTCTAAACTAACTTCATTGAGATTTTAGTTCTGTACCTGTGAGTTCTTGGCCAACATCATAGACTATTGAAGAAAGAGGGTTCACTTTTTGAAAGGAAGAATTCATGGGTATTGAATATTTCAGTGTAAGAAATACATTTTAAAAAATCTGTAAGCATGTGAAACCCAGCACCAGTAGAAACTGGGCAAGCATGGGCTAGGAGATGATCAACAGGATGAAAGCAAACATCCCCTAGGTAATTCAAACACAGCTTGCTTGTAACACCCCAGGAGATTTCAGCCCCTATCTGGCAACTAATAGAGCAAAGTAAGAAATTATTAACTTGGAATCCTCTTCACAGATTTATAGTCACCTCCAGTAGCACAGGCTACTGCAAAGAGAGTTTTCACCTTCCAGAATGTGCCATTTGAGATAATTGCTTAATGCATTTCAATCAATACACAGAAATAGGATATTGAATAGATTCTGAATCCTAAAACAAAACCACCCAAACGAAAATACAATGAGGTTGTTTATATGCAACAGAAACAAATTATGTTATTACTTTAAAAGCTTCAGTTTGAACGAATACCAAGTGCTTTCCATGCTTGGGAAAACTTTTCTTTCACTGTAAAAATTGCCACAAAAGTTAGAATTCCAAAAGAAAAGTGCTGCAGAACATTTTATTGATTTCAGTACAATTAGACAATGCAGTAAGCACTATACAGAGGCACACATGGGAAAATATTACAGTTTACTCAAGTTTTAGCTTTATCTAACATGGTGATTAAATTAAAAATAATTTCAGCTCTTAAACTCTCTATTATTCTCTAGAATCATTAAACCTCATCAGTTAAGGGAATAAAACTAGATTTCTGCAACTCAAAAGCAATTCTATAGAACTACTGTATAAGAAAGTAGATTTTCCTCTTCCACTACTAACCAAATTTTTCCTGTGCTCATCTCTATTTTACATAGGTCATTTATCTGCCATATTTAATCAATTTTTCTACTAATGAAGGGAAATGTTTAAGAATCAGTATGATGCATTTAGTTTCACAGAACATGTCTTATCAGGGAATTTTAAAATCTGAGTGGGATACTCCTCCATCTTGGAATCCAGAAAGATTTGGGAAAAGATCCCTCTGTAAAGTAGATGCGTGAGATGACAAAATTAAGTGCCTTCTCTGCTCACAGTGGCATATGTTACTGGCCCATCTACCCATTCCTTCCTACTAATCAAGGCCAACTATTAAAACCCCCAGGCAGTACACATGCTACCACCACAGTCCTTGAAAATGTGGTGTGTGAGGTTACATAAAATCACTACAAGACAACCAAAATCAAGACTCACATGTTTGAGTTTAAACCACACTGTTTTCAAAATGACTGTGCTTTGGCTACTTTATATCCGGCTGGATTGACGTTCCAGGGGACAGAACACAGTTCCCGCCCTTTGCTACTGACAAGAAACGAATAGCAAAATAAATGAATATTCTAGCTCTCTGCTACAGCAAAGAGGTTGAATGTATATAAACTCACTCATTGACAAGATGGTTTGAATTAACTTACACGTAGTTACAAATAGTTCTGTTCTGATAATGCCTACAGAGGCCAGCAGAGGCTGGATTGTTATTATCCATAGTGTGGTGGCAGCCAGAGATGCTAGCGTAAAGATACTAAGGACTCTGTGAGAACAGATGCATTTCTCCCGGTTAATATGAAAGCATGCTATAGAGTTAAATCACCATATAAACAAGAAGCCCGTAAACTAAACCTGACCATCATACATCTACATAATCTAGGAACAACTCTCATGGGAAGAAAATAGTGCATCAGAAAGTAAAAACCTATTCATCACTCACTACAAATATCAAATAATAAAAATTGATGCCAAAAAGAAAAACGGTAAATGAAGCCTTGCTGTGGTAGAATATAAAACTCCTGAAACATGCAACAAAACCCTTAATGTATATGTCCTATTCTTACACGTATAGGTATTATTTAACATTTAACCCTGCAGAATAAACCAGAACTGAACTTATGTTAGGTGCTGCCCAACTTATGTGAACTTCTCCCACCCTTCCAGAATTTAACGAGCAACTACTCTACCAGATCCTCAGAGACATCTCTCCATCTTCCTTGACCTCAGACTTCTTTCCTAAACATAGTTCATAAAACAAATTATTTTTGAATCAAATATTCTACATTCTACAGTTATGAATACACTAACTGTATCAAACTATAATAACCCTTGCCATACCTGTTCCCGTGTTATATTTTACATAAAGCCATTGCAGTTTAAAGACTTTAATACGAATTTAATTAACAATTTGAAAGGTGCAGATCTCTGGGGGCCCATTTGTTCTCATTAATTTAACAACAAAACCCACCTGACTACGAATTAGAACATTTCTAACACAAGTGAAACAGCTGTAGCAGTCCAAGCCATCCTGTTGTTATTTTCCTAGACACTATGAATCTTTAAAAGTGCAAGGAACTTCAACAACACTTACAACAGCACAGATCCTGAAGAAAAAAAAAAATCCAAATAGAATGGAAAATTACTTGACCCAAACAAAAAAAGAAATTTTATTGGAAAAGAACTAGGTGCTCTAGAAGGAAAAACACGTGCTCTTACAATCTGCCAGTCAGGACATGAAAACAAAGGCTTTGAGGGACCTTTAAGATATTTCAGTTTTTTCAGGGAAGGATTCTGATAGAACATTAAATACCACAGCTATGAAAAATAACAACAGATTCAGCATTTGCTTTTGGAGCAAGTCAAGCAGTACCACTACCAACTACAACTACAGAGAAGGAATCTCACCACTTTTGGCCAAAAAATCAAAAGGAAATACTGCATTTCAATTTTAAGCCCCAGCACTAGCCATCTGATCCCTAGTTGGAGCAGGACAAAGCAAGCTAGGTTTTCTAACCTCTTTCTAAATATCAGTGTTGAGCTATTGACTATTCAGAGATCAGTAACAATCAATCTCCTCTCTTTGAGTCTTTGGCAGAGTCTCTCGCTGATCCCAATAACACATTAGGGAACTCTCCATGGAAAGAGAAGACTTTTTGAAAACCCAATGCTAGACAGAAGCAACTGCTTCTTCCTTCTCCACATACTTGCTAGAAGCCAATTTATATTCGCTGATTTTGTGAATCTGAAATTATTTGTGATATACATTTATAACTTTTTTCTTCATTATTGTATTTACAATATCTACTGTTAGTTAAGAGGAAAGTCTGACATCTAATTAAGTGGTTTCAATCCTCATCTTTGCTGCCACCTGTAGGTAATTTGAGTGGTACAAAGGAGACAAGAAGCAAGTTGGAATCTGGTCAGGTATTAGTCCTGTGATCAGGACCTGTGTCCAGGAGAAAGCATGATGTTCTTGTTACCTGCCCCTCCCAATTTTAATGTTAAAATTAGTCAGAAAAAGATAAAACATACAACAGCTTGGCTTTGTCTTTCCTTGTACCTCCAAGTAATCTTGCAACTGAGGAAATAAAAAAATAAGGAAAATTAAGTTCAGGATCCATGCTATTTTACAGCATTATTACACCATGGCATGCACTAGAACACCTGTAATTTTGACTATAAACATGGAATATACTGCTGGGTGCATGTCTGGTAGTTGAAACTCAGTTTCTTTTTCAGTGAGCCATGCAATGTTTTAGCGAAACTGTTACTGTAAAGAAAACTTTTCAAAAGAAAAATAAGACAAAAGCAGATAAGTTGATCATATTCTTAAACCCATTATGATCAGTTTTCAAAATCTGAAATTAAACAAGTCAAGACAGAAATTGAAATATTTGATTTAATGACTGCACAATTTTAATACATAAAAATAGATACTTAGTAATGAACAAGTTTATACAAACCAGATTTCCTTTGTACGGTACAAAACAATGATGGAGATAAAAAAAGATTTGCTGGATTACAGGGCAAGACAAAAGAACAACAAAACATCATTGAGGAAAAGTTCTAAAATGGTCAGAGGCTTATTTCATAAATACAGTGCAATGCTTTCATTTAACAAATACAAAATTTACTGTTTAATTTATCAACATCAGGAAATATAAAATGTCATTGAATGACAATCTTATTTAAAAACTGATGCAAATACAATAGCCTTTTTAGAATTCTGAGGTAATATTACACAGTAAATCAAAAAAGCTTCAATAAATAAAACTAAACCCAAGGCAAAGTGCAATTCAGTCAAAATAAGAAGATAAAGCTTTTATTTTAACAATAATAGATAAATAGTTATTAAAAGTGGGCTTAAGCCATAAAAAAATATTTTGGCTAATTTGCCGTGTTTTCATTCAGATAAACTGTGTAGCTACTTATTCCTAAGACAACCTTCCACAAATCCAATTTTAGAAAAGGGAACGGGGGGCGGTGTTTGCTTCCTGATTTCTTACCTACATCCACATTCAGCTGCTAGAAATTTGACATTGCATGAAGCTATCTTGTTCATTCAGTGCAATGGTGAAAGTTTAATTTCTTAACATCTGAAATCCTGTAAATTAAGATTTATTTTAAAATCTCCATTTGGGAGAAACAATGTAAAATGCACAGGTTCGAAATGCTGCTTTTAACACTCTCTATGCTAACCTAGTTTTGTTCCAGGCTGAAATAAATGGAAATTTTATTACAGGTTTCAAGGAGAGCACAATGAATACAGTGCCAAATATTTTAAAATATCCTACTATTTATCTCTGCTTTACTAAAACAGTAAAATCACCAGTACCTTCTCTAGGAAATAGAATAAAATAAAATTTACACTTAGCTAGTGAAGAAAATCCACAACACCTTTGAAACTATGGATTAGGCAGATTAATTTGTTCACCATGTGTAAATCTGTTGGTTGTATGTAAATAATACAGACAGGGAAAACAAGAATAATATAATATTTTACTTGTATTGCAAATAAGTAATTGAGTACAGACACTACAAGATATTCAAGCATCCATGCCCCAGTAGAAGTCAATGGGGAAAGCTGACAGATGCCAAAGTGTCTTGAACAATCTGGGCCTCATTCAGCTGAAAGAAAAATCTATAGAACACACAGTAGCTATTCATCTTAAAAAAATACTATACTGTATGCTGATAAATTCTTTCCATACAATGAATAAAACCCAGACTTGTAATTACATCTGCATTTTAGAACAAATTTCTTTTCCAGCTGCTAATTTACTAACTCAGGGCAGGCATACCAAGAATTCTTTTCATGTAGTTCATGCAGTGAAAACCACAAAACATTGTCTTTAAATGCTGGCCTTCAAGTTAACCAAACCTTCAACTTTCTTCTGAAATGTTACTGTATTCACTTTTGTCACAGCTTACTTAAGACTTTCAACAAAGTTGCTGGCAAAAAAGATAGCATGATACAGTGTATCAGTTCTCCATGTGTTGTGGATTTAATTCTTTTCCTGAAATATTTCACCATACGTGGAATTTATTTTCAATATCTAGTTTTGTTTACTATAACGCTACAGTAGATCTGGTTAGTTTGCTGTCAAAGAATGAACATACAAGTTGCTTAATACCTGTAGTTTGAACTTGAATCCCCTCAAGCTGAAAAAAGTACCTTTTAACACTCTTGTACAGTCAAGTGTAAAAGCTGAATATAGAACATCTAAAACCTCTTATTCATAAAAAATAATTTTTTAGCAGTAAATGGCACTATCAAAACCCTATTTGTTCACAGGCAGTTATTTACATGCTTCTGAGACAGCCTGTTTCGTCGAGAATGAAAACCAGAATATTAAAACTGCATACATTTTATAAAGACTAAAATTCCTATTTGCCTTTGTGAAAATATGGCTACATGCTGTATGTTATATTTTTTCTATTATTCAGGTTAATTGAAAACATTCTACCACTGGGATCAGCTAATAAAGAAATATTCTGTATATTATCTCCCAGTGGGATACCTGTGATGTAAAGGAATTATGATTAATGATAAAGTGCTATTAAGAAAAAACAGAAACAAACTATAACTTAGAAATTAGTTGGGTTGTGTTTATCAAATAGACTAGCTTTTTGTATGAAGAAAGCTACTTTCTGTGACAAAGCAAGCAGTAAACATATTGCCATTCAGGAAAAAACATATAATTCATATTTAATTAAAAAAAAAAAAAAAATTTAAGTTGGCTAAGACTGGCACAGTATCAACAGACATAACAAAAAGCTTAAAGGCACAATTAGAAGAGAGTGAATGCTACATAAAAATGCTGTTCTTGAAGTATTTCATTTTATTCTAGACCAAAACCCTCTGCATTTGAAATTCCAATGATCAACTTTTGCTTCAGTTCCTTCTTGTTCTTGTAAGGAGGGAGACAAAGCTGGTTGAAGCAGGTATGGGCCACAGGTAACCTAAAATAATTTAAAAAAACCCCAACAAAACACATTTAATAATACAATAGAAGCAGAACACTGCCAACTGCCTACACATTTTCAGTTAAACATTACTTAAATAAGAAAACCTGTAAAAGGAACATTTATCCTAATGATGTTGTTGGTTCAAGTTCTGTTGAACACATAACACCACTGTTGGTCATATGCACCTCAGGTGAATTTGTTTGCCTGCAACTCCCTCCCCGCCTTTCTTTTTTTGTTAAGTTGGAAACATCTCCTTCCAGGTTTTGTAAACTCCAGGTACCACATGACTTCAAAACCAGTTTTTCTCTAAATACAAAATGTGGATATAATCAGAATCCACAACATAAAGAAGGAAGGTGGGTCCTGCAGTAGGTATAGAGACACCTAGATGAACCACAGTTACTGTAAGGATACAGAACTCAGTAAAAATACATCCTTACATATGCCTCAGTGCAGAGCACTGAGGAGCTGACTGAAGCCCTGGAAAAACAACAGTTCACAAGTTTTGGTCTTAGCCATACCCACACTTTCAGTTGCAAGTTTCTTCTGAGAGTTGAGTTTAAGTATATATTGCAAGTACCTCTTCGAATTGCCTGACTGAAACAGTGGAAACTCTGCTCCTTAATAGAACGGAGTAGTTTGATGAGAACTGTTCTTCAGTAGCGGAAGCCCTTGTTTTGCCACTAGTATGAGATGCCACTAACACCCTGCCTCACAGCCACAGGCAATAAGAAGCTACAGGATCTTCTTGCCCTTTATGATCTCAAGTGACACGCAGGACAGCACTGAGGATATAGACTTGTCCTACAACTGATTACTTTGCGGGGAGAGAGGAGAAAGACAATGAGCTGAAGCTCAACCTGACATTTGGAATTAACCCAACACACTGAAAAATTTCTAAAACTTGGACACTTAAAAGTTAAATTTTAGTATGTGACTCAAAAGCTCCCTAGTTCTGTTTTCACTGAAGCCCTTAGTCTTTTGAATGGCAGCAGCTTGGCCTTTGGTCATTAGCAAACATTCTTGAAAGGGGGTGGAATCCCCCCAGATCTGGAAACTCAAGCTACTTCTCCCTTCCCCACCCTTTAAACAAGTAAAGATCCATTAATCAGACTGGAGTCATGTACTTCAGAATTTGGAAAGTTGGGAAACAAGATATTAATTTGGCAATTTTCATTGCTATTATATTTTTTGATCCTATTGTGTGGGCAATGCAATGCCAGCATGTCTACGTTCATCTCTGCACAGGCAGTCTGACTGCAACAATTATCTTGCAAAACACAAACCTACATAATTTTAAAACGCACACTATTTAAAAATACATTTTCCACTTTTAAGAAAATGAACAATTTACAGGAGAATGAACTTAAACAGAGATTCAACATTGACTGATTTTTCTTCATTTTTCATCAGATCCTAATGTTCCTTTGACATGTTACAGGAACCAGTTATTAGCTCATTGAATAAAGTGTTAGAAATACCACGGGAATTAGATAAACCAAATTTAAAAAAAAACCCCAAATTAATTTTGTTTACGCATTTAATTCAGCTCTCCACAGAAAACCCAACAAAATTTTGACTTTAAAAATATAGTTCCATTTAGGCATTTTGATTACCCTAAATGTCTGAGAATCTAGGTCAAGCCAGTAATTACTGCTTAGCAGCAAGCTTCAGAGCAGTAAGCTTTTCTATACAGCTTTCCAAATTATTTAAACTGACTTTCTCCAATCTTGAGAAGGAAAATACTAGCTGGAAGGTATGTGGAATTTCTCAAGTCAATTCAATACAAAATAAAACACCACCAGAAACATAAGAACTTGGCATGAACAACTTAACCTTCACAATGAAATTACAAGGCTGCTTTGTTCCTATTTCTTCTGAGCAACCTCTGTATCAGCCATACACTTACTCACCAGAGACCCTAAAGGAATGCTACATCTTCTCAGCCATACATGTTAAAATTCTTATTTAGACCATCAGGAAAGAACATAAGCATTTTCTGCAACTGCAGGGGCTGCTATACATGACAGACTCAACGAATTCAGAAAAAATCGTGGCGATTCACGGTATATTTTCATTAGCTCAGCTGTCGTGTTAGGAACAATTAAACAAATAATTTATTTGAATTGAAAACATGTAAGAAATCTCTATAAGGAATTCCTGGCCTCAAATGTAAACATTTACTGGAGAATCAATTTTGTATTAGATGGTCACCTGCAAAATTTATGCAATCAATTAATGGGTATAATCACATTTTGAAGACAAACTAAAGGAGTCCATTCAGTTTCTTTCTTATACATTAGTTTCCTCCTCTTTAAAAAGATATGCAAGAGTGATAAGGGCTCTCATGAAATAATTTAACAAAAATTTTTAATAATCCAGAAAACTGCTTAACATAACAAAAAAATTTAAAACCCCAGAAAACTACTTACCAATTAGTGGATGTTTCACTCTTTGAAATCTTGAAATTCAAATCAGCCATTCCTCCCACAGGTACTCTATCACTTCCTGTGGCAAAATGTAGCAGCTTCTTTTGAAGGTCAAGAGAAAATCCAAGTACTACATCCCAAAAGTATCTGTGTTCCGGGCAGAGGGAGAAGAAAATGGTGTAAGATGCAATATCACGACAAAACAGTACAAGGATAATAATACAACTGCAAGTACTACATAATGAATATTACTTACTGAGAATTTAATTAATGTAATATATAGGACATCAGTAGTATCCTAATTTGCAAGGTTAAATAAATTCCTAAGGACTTGACAACTACAATGTTTTGTGAATTTTCGAATGATGTCTTGTCAAATGATGCCCAAACCCACTTTTCTATAAAAATATAAATGCCTTCTACTCCCTAATATAAATATCCTTAGTATCAAATAGAATTGGAAGAGAAAAAGCATGTTTAGAAGATTGGATAATAAAAATAAAGACTCAGATTTCACTACACAGGATTTCAGGCTACTCTTTTTAAGCTATCTCCATTTCAATCTGATCATAACCTTTTAAAGGTATTCAGAAACAGGATCTAACTAAAAGGATCTAACTCTTTCTACTTAGAGATAATTTAATAGTGCCTTTGTCTTATTTGGAAATACTTTTTTAAAACTTCAATCATTCTCAGATTATCCTTAAAGAGATTAATCCCAACAGTCTACCATTCTATGATGTTTTTAAACTCGGTAATTAGAATGAAAAAAATTAAGCCTACCGTATAGTAAGATCAGTCTTTTGGTAGCCCTCATATTGGGTACTTCGCTGTAAAGCGGACATATCCAGTTCAGGACTGCCACAGACAAGAATTTCAACCTCTTCTGGACGAAGTAGCTGCCAGAAATTAAGGATAAAATATTTCATTTTTTTTAAAGATGAGAAATGATGCTACTAGATTCAAATTAAATGTTTCTCTTGGCATTATAGAAAAACTAACAGAATATCATTCAATATAAATCTATAACCTAGATACATACTGTTTTATAGAAAAACGAATTCCTCATACTTTGAAGAATCTCTTACTACTATATATAGTAAAAAGCAAATCACTGGATAACATCATATTTTAGTGTATTTCTTTCATTCCTCACTTCTTTTTCATTCTTGCATTTATTACATTGACTTGCTTGTCATCTGATTAGATTACAAATGGGACAGGAAGAAAATTAAGTTTGTATGTATGGAATTTGGAGGGAGGGTTTTGATCTCAATTTTGGTTACAACTTCCATTTCATTTACACTGAAAAGTCCCAGTGGAGGCTGATGAGTAGCAGTGGCTGACAGAACTTGACTCTTAGTTGTACACACTGCTGTGCAAAGCAAATACATAGAACAATAAACTGTTTTAACAACTGCTAAACTTACACCTGCAGAACCTACTTATTCATTTACTACAACATCATTAAATTGCATGAAAGTATGTCACAGCATTTCAATGGATTTTTCATCTCCTTCCAGAACCTTCCTTGCAGTTAGTCACATCTCACTTTGCTGCAAGTCTGTCATACTTGGCTAATCTCACAGGAATGAAGAAAATCTCATGCAAATTATAATTGCCTCTTCTTTCTCTTCTTACTGCACATGGGATGATGTAAATTACAAAAGGCATTCCAACAGCCAAACAGGACTGAATATGGAAGAATGTTTAATCTCAACCTCATTGAGTGTTCTTCCTGCAAAAAGTAATAGGTTTTCAGGAGTCATTCAAGAGCATACAGACATAGTTGCTCTGCTGCTCATAACTGTAGGGCATACAGAGAATCCTTGTAAACATTCACACAAGAGCCTGAGAAGTGTCTGTGAATGCATACTGATAAACCTAACTTGTGGAGCTTTATTTATCTGTTTTCAGTGGAACGCTACAGAGCACAGCTGATTACCTGCTTAATTTCTTCTGCTTATGTTGGATTAATCAACTACATTGATTAATCAAGATTCTTCACAAATCCTAAGATCATCCAGAGTAATTTGTTTAATTTAGATAAGTCATTGTCACGTATTTGAAACAGAAGAGTTATGTTTCATTTTATTCTTACCAGTAATGCATATGAAGCACAGACACTATGAAATCCATAATAGAAAGCTGCAAATTGTTTGTAAATTGATTTGTTGAGAAGAAAATCAACATAGAGCTGCACATATTCTAAAAAAGAAAAACATTTTATTTTGTTACATCATAATAATTTTAAATAATCATTTGTTGTGCTCTCTCAAATTGTACTGAACTAAGAAAAATGAATGCATTTCATTCTAGATGCTATTAAATTGGTGGGCATAACAGAAAGGATTACAGTAATTTAATTTGCACATTTTGTTAAAGAAAACCTAGGTTTATAAGAAGGAAAAAAGGGGCAAACTTAAATCTACCAAATATGTGTAGTTAATACGTATTGAAGTACCTTTCCTATTCTGATTTGTGACTGGAATTTTATCTCCATTTGGCTTTAAGTTGTAAGATTTTATAACACCAAATTCTTCCTGAAAAACCTGGAGAAAAAGAGGAGTCAAGTCAATACTGGAAAATACATTCATATACTCACAAATTACAAAGCTTGTATTTATTATTTCATGTATTTCCCCTGTCTCTCTCTTTAGCACATCCTGTAATCCTGAGGGTTGTGGGGTTTTTAAAAGTTAAATACCACAATTTTCAACAAATTGCTCAAGAAATTGGTATTCAAAGTAGAAAAACTAACCCTTTTACACAGTGGTACATCAAACTGACCTGCAGGCTCTGGAGCCACAGAGTTTTTCATAGAAAAGAACAATTTAGGAGCATCAAATACAATTAAGAAGGTTTTGTTCCACTGTAGCTCACCTAGGAACTCTAAAGTACCTGCTTCACAAAAATTCTCATATGGTCTGACAATAATGTAATTCAAAGCTGAGGAAAAAAAGGTCAATACTAGTCCAATACACATCCATAAACCAGCATGAAATTTTACCAACTAGTATGTGTTCTAAAACAATGAATAAATGAAAAAGGCTTTCTTCATTGAAGTAGCAGTTAGACATACAGGTCAGGCAAAACTACCGTAACCTGAACAAGCTATTGTTCAAGTGCGATTTCCTGGACAAAGCATATAAAATAACCAGAGTAAGCTTTGACTAGCATCTGGGTTAGACAGAAAAGGGACTGTTTTGCAGCCAGATGAATTCCACAAACCAGGTCACCAATTGCAAGGTGATGGTTGTCAGAGCAAGCAAAGAGCTGGAAATGCACTGGTGGATGGCCATGCGACCCTGGCAGCCAGTATTCAGATCCATCTACACTGCCAGAGGACAACGGCTTAAAGCCCCATAATGGAGCCAGTCTCTGTAAGCCCTGATGCCCCAGGACTAGACTGGTCTTGAAGCAAGCTTTAATGGCCATGCAGTTATATTCCAAACAATCAGCAATCACACAGTAGTAGGCCACTCCGTTGCAGAAACATTGGTAAAAATTACTGAACGAGTTTGAGAATCACTTATAGTTGTGTATTTAATGACCTGAAAGGTTGAGTAAAAATCCTCTTCGACATTGCCTTCATAGGATAGAAGTTCACTTAGTCCATGAGCCAGTTCCTACAAAATGAGTAAAAACTCTTTAGAAAATCTACAAAACTAAGTGATGTACTTTGCAAGGACATGCCAGAATCATTACTTTATATAGAAAGTATCTTGGAAAAAGCTGTATGTTCAGAACGAGTCCACAAAGAAAAACTCACTGCTTAATTAATATGTGTGTATATATATTTATTTATTTTTATTTCAGTATAAACGGTTACATTTTTCTTTTTACTACGGAAAATGTGTCTAGAATGCTCATATCGGATTTTGGTATTGTAACTTCAAATAGATCAACAATAATTCTGCCATGCTAGAAAACATGGACAATTTCTGTTTTCAACAGAAGGAGACTTTATCAACCTGTGCTGAAAAAAAGGCTGTTTTGAAACAGTTTATAATTCAAGCATTAAATATAAATAAAACAGGTTTTAAATCAGTAATTTAGCCTTTTAAAAAACATAATACTTACGGGCATAATCTGAAACAGGTCACCTAATGTGACATCACAGATGCCTACAAGTGTGTTGTGATCACAGGGAACAATGGGAGGACTCAATAATTTCTTGTAACAGCAAGGTGGGAAACGAATATCCAATGTGATGCTATTATATACAGCAAGTCCCATAAGCTATACGTGTCAAATGTTAAGGGCAAACCCCACACATCCTTATTACAGATAGTATTTTAAGTAACTTGGAAAAAATATTTTAAGACTTTACTCAGCATACTCCAATACATGCTAAACAAACAGAAGCAATGGAAATTTAAGTTTTTTTGACTGATAATTTTAAATGCAGTTTTTTAAAAGTAGTAGTTAAAATGGTCATATGATGCACATTGACAGAATACTTGAGAATCTTCACCATAATATTCTACACAAGCATTCCTAGAATAAATTGTTCCAAAGTATTGTTATGAAAAAAGTTTTTAAAGATAATTGTAGATACATATTTTTAATCCAAAAATTCTAGAGAGACTTCAATATAGCAATTTTTCTTTTAAATAAATCTAAAAGCATAAAGACAACCTGTACTGGCACTACAGCTCATCAGCTAGCACATTTAAGTGTATCTCGTGAAAGAAATTTGAAATTATACCAAAAATCAGAAGAATCCAGTTCACAATTCAGCTTCTCACTAGAATAGAATAGTTCAGTTGGAAGAGACCTACGACAATCATCTGGTCCAACTGCAATCAGTAAAATGGGGACATCATCATCTCATCTTAGTGGAGTTATAAGCATATATTATCATTAATCATTTTTCTGAGGACTTCATAAATGAGCACAACAGAAAACCTAGGAAATAAACTTATGCTCAAAATAGCATGTGGCTTCCATTCAGTTAAAAAAAAAAAAAAACAACACCCCACTGATCAATGGGGACTTAAAGTATTAATGCATACGGGCTCATTTATGTTTACTGAATGAAACTCAGAGGTGTAAGGGTGTACGTAGATAAAAATTTACAACTTATTTACAACTTATACACAGAGAGTTGCATGTTTAATCTTAATTCTAGTATTTTGACTGTAAAATGCACCACATACCCACATACCACCATTTTCTTCCTATTTTTAGTTCACTAGCTTGAATGACATTCTTTTTATACATTTAAAAATGGAACACACTTGTATATACAACATCTGAACGAGCTTTAATCAATGCTTTATTTCATGCCCGTACCAACTCATTGAATGGCTGTTTGTTTAGCACTGTCTAGTGGACATAAAAGGATACAGCTCCAACCAATCGGAATTCAGAATAGTTATCGCACTTAAAGCTGCTGAACCAATGGCAGTGCGAGTCCTTGTGGTAGGTGAACATGCCTGCAGGACAGGAACAGTGGCCTTTACAAAGCCTGAGCTTCAATAGAAAGTCATACAAAACCTCACCTTTCTCACATATGCACCCTTAAAAGTGCTGCTAGGAGCGCCCGTATCTCCATGGTTGTTCTCAGCCCCATCTTCCCACCCACAGCAGGAGCCTGCAGGTGCTTGGGCAAGGACCACCAAGGGCAGTGCCAAGCTCGAAGCAGGCCCAAGCTCACCAGCCCTCTTGGGTGCTGGTGCAATGTGTTCTTCAGTGCCTCCAGTCGTGGATATTCTGCACTGTCTCAGTGCAATCTGTTTCTTCACCGTACTTCATCATCTGTACAACCAGAAACATGAACTGTCTAACAAAAAGTTTTCTTGCTGCAATGTAAACCCATTTCTTCCTCCCCTCCTGGGTCAACAGCAGATGACAATCTTTAAAAATGCTGGCACGAATCCCATGACACAAATACCATAAGCTTCACCTTCTTTGAATAGAAAACTGTAAAAGGTTTATCTTATATACACACACTAGCAGCCAAGGGGTATGTTCCATATTTTCAGTCAAAAAATTGTATCAGTGAAGTTAAAAAAATCCCCAAACCACAAATACTCTAAAAAAGTCACTCACTGGTCTAAATGACATCTAGATCCTACTGATATCATGACTATAGACTAGTTTGACTGCTATTTGCGTCAGGTATGGATCATTCTGTTTTAAAGAGTGATAGAAAGTAAAAACCTATGTAATGAAGTCACATAACAGCTTTAAGATGCCTAGGAAGTATTGGTCAGAGAAGCAAGACACTCTAGTTAAGCGTGCACTAACACTGAAATTAACTTCAGCAATACAGAAGTAAATTGGATAAAACATGATGACTGGTTTCAATTTGTTGGGATTGAATGGGCCAACAATTATTGTTTCCACAGTCAGTGTACAAACCAAAGCACTAAATAGGTCGAAGGACTTCTTGTATGTGGTAGCTCACCATATCTCTGTTTGAAGATGAAGTTGGGGAAAAATAATATTTAAATGAAAAATCAGTCTCCTTTGGATTAAAAAAAGAATAAAAATTCAACTGATGTCTCAGGGACATCTAGTTCTTATGAAAATGCATAGGTAAAACTCTGCCTTCATATTTCCCCCCCTCCCCCTCCTGAACAATCTAACTTTATCTTTTGAACTTTAGCTCAAAAAGGTGCTCATCACAAAAGGTTTAGACAGTGCCTTTACCAGAAGCAACAGAACAGTTGCATCTAAGGCAGAGCAAGGTTCACATACTGAAAGATAGCAGTGATGCTGAAACAAAATAGCTCTCTGTCCTGGTTGCGGGTGGCATGGAGTTAATTTTCTTCCTAGTAGCTGGTATAGTGTTATGTCTTGGATTCAGTATGAGAAGAATGTTGATAACACACTGATGTTTTCAGTTGTTGCTAAGTAGTGTTTAGACTAAGTCAAGGATTTTTCAGCTTCTCATGCCCAGCCAGCAAAAGAAGGCTGGAGGGGCACAAGAAGTTGGGAGGGGACACAGCCAGGGCGGCTGACCAAAGAGGTATTCCATACCATGTGATGTCATGCCCAGTATATAAGCTGGGTGGAGTTGGCCTGGGGGGATCTCTGCTCAGGAACTAACTGGGCATCTGTCAGCAAGTGGTGAGAAATTGCATTGTGCATCACTTGTTTTGTATATTCCAATCCTTTTATTATTATTGTCATTTTATTATTGTTATTATCATCATTATTAATTTCTTCCTTTCTGTTCTATTAAACTGTTCTTATCTCAGCCCATGAGTTTTACCTTTTTCCTTCTGATTCTCTCCCCCATCCCACTGGGTGGCGGGGGAAAATGACTGAGTGGCTGTAGGGTGCTTAGTTGCTGGCTGGGGTTAAACCACGACAGTCTCAAATCCCATTTATTAATTGTCCACACTGAGATGAAGAAAGCATCGTAACACATATAGAAGGGCAGACAACTGAGTTAACCGGGAGTTCTTTAATTTCAGGGGTTAAATCTGCAGGATCAGCTAACCTGGAAAGGGTAATAACAGTGATGTTTTCCTGTTTTTCCTTCCAGGCTTCTGATATATATTATTTGCAACTTAAACATTAAAGACAGCAGAGTATACAGTCCCCTTCCAAGGGACAAGAACATTTCTGAACTCCTCCCAACTTGGCTGATAGTCATATCAATGAAAGAATTTACTTTAAAGCGAGGAAGCCTGCCAGAGCTGGTGAAAAAAAAATTACTCTTGAATGTTTCCAAACTCATCAGTTACCAAGCTCTGCTGACAACACATTTTTACTAACAGAACTGTCAAACTTACAGAACACTTTCTCCACAATACTTTGTTTCCTATTAAGGTTGTTATCACCAAATGTCATGTCTCCACACAGACCCCTTTTTACTAGAAAAAGGGCTGTAGGCAAATAATGATCTCAGCAGATTTGAGGACATATTTATGACTTAAAACTCTTGACCTTTAGAAGGAGTCCTATAAACAACAGAGGACCATGCATTTAAGTGACATGAACACTTCCAGGCAAAGACAGACAAGCTCTTGCATTCTACCAATAACTATCAAGTGTTATGCTGAAGTCCCTGGAAATCAATGCTTCTAATTTAAAAGCCAGCCTGGGAACACTTTAACCCATTATAACATCAGTAATGTATCCACACACAGCTGAGGAAAGCTCACTTATTTGAGAAACATTAGAGTGGTGGAAAAAACTCACCTAGATCCATCTACAGCAAAAAAAAGCTTGAACTGCTTGTTTATGAATGCTCATTTATGTCTTCCAATCTCCTGTTTACTCAAAAAAATCTTCCCTTTTTTCCCTCTTGGGCCTGCAAATATCATTATGGGCTCACAGGTCCTGGTAACAGCAGAGGCAGGCTATTTCATTCAGTCTCACATCTGCTACTGTCTCTGCACCTCACTGAAAGACCTTTCTCTCCTGAGAGCATCTCAGACCACTTTAAGAATACCGGCCACACAGATACTCCAAACAGAATATATGATGACAAAGATTAAAGTAAGAACTAACCTCTACCTATACTAATCACATGAACAGTGCTAGAACTTGCAGACAGTATCAGTGTCTGTCAGTGCATCAATGCAACTATCAGTGCAAATGGAAACCACTGATATGCAGGAGGCCAGAGTCAGCAGTTTGCCAGAACTGAGCACAGTAACAGCATCCAACTGTAGCTACTTATGAAAACCAGGAAAACTCCCTAAACTAGCAATATGAAGACAGCTGAGGGCAGTGTAAAAACAGAAAATGCAGCATGAGAAGAAAGAGGCAAGGATGGCAGGTGACATATATTTGGCCTTATCTCCACTTGAATATTTGCTAGATCATCTACTTCAGAGGCTGCTATGTTCCTATTTTGGAGCAGGAATCTCATATTCCAATTGCAACCAAACAACATAAAGCTACATGGAAGAAACTTGTACTTAAATCCAAACACATGGATTCACACATGTACGTGTGTGAATTCTAGAAAATTTCCAAGAGCAGACAAGTGTCAGTGTTTCAATGGCTTGCATAGCTTTTGCTTATTCTTCTTAGCTTGTTAGTAGGTCTAGCAATTTGCTAACACTCATAGAAAACTCTTATGAGTTTTCTACTCATAAAAGAAATAGAAACAACCTTTTCAAAGGCCCTATTCCATTTGAATTATAACAGATATAAATTATCCTTGTCCTACTCCAAGATCCTGTCTCTGGATAGAGATGGAAACACTGTAACAACACAGATATATCAGAGGAAGAACTTCTAGGAAAATCTACTGCTAGTCTTGAATCCCCCTGCTTCATATCCAATATGCTTACTAGCCTAGGTATACTAACAAACCATAAACATTGAGCCTCCAGCTTCTGAAACAAGTTTTAGCATGACTGAAGCCTTAATAAGCTGAATCCTGATTTTAATTCTAAACCTTTCCATTTATCAGAGATTTGTTGACCCTCTAATTTTGCCATACTACTGAAATAAAATCTCAGTTTTTCAGCAATGCTTGAACCTCCTTGTCAAGAGCCAGTATCTTCAAAGCTCTTCAAGTACTTCCCACTCTCTTCCACCTTTCTCTATGCCAAAACTTCTTCTCATCTATATACAATTCTAACTTGCCTGCTTTTGTTTTTACATCAGTTAGTAACTGGTCTGCCTAATACTAGATTAATGAAGAATTCTTATGCATCACTGTTTTGATAATTTAAAATGAACAAATTTTCATGTTGTACTTAAGAACATTTATGAGGACTCACCATAATCTGGGTGAAAAATCTGGCGAATCAGAAGAAGAAACCATTCTTTTGTCAGGCCACCCATATCAAGACCAGCTTCCCCTACAAATGTGACTTTCAACTTCTTTTTCAGATCTGCCCTCTTCCTTGCTAGCTATTGCAAAACAGGTAGGGAAGAAGAAAAAGGAGATTTAACATATTTTTGCTACCTCTAGCCATAGAGAACACGTCTCTGTCTCTACCACTCTTGCTTTGTTTAAACTAGTAATTTGCTTCATTTCCTACTAATAGGTCAAAACTACATTAAAACAATGATTGAATTGCAGAAGCAAAACAATCATGACTACTTGACATCATCAACCACCTTGCATATGGTGCCACTCTCTAGGATTGAAAAGAAGTTAGGTGGTACGCAAACAGACTTTTAATAAGCTACTAGATACAATGAACTGAGACTGTCTGAAATATTTTGGACTTATATAATTTTTACCTCATTCTGCCAGGAAAAAATGATAGATTAAAAAAAAGAATTAGATATCCTTTAGAGATATTTAGAAATAAGGAGGTAGCTAAAACTTTCAATATTTGGACACCGTTCTGTTCAGCATAAGATACCTGCCAGCAAGTATCAGCTGTTTTGTAAAACTGTTTTTTTAGATAACGGTAACAAGCTCTTTTCATTCCTTTGTCCTAAGAGACAGCATTTCATCCAGGTATGCAAAAGACCTGCAAAGAATTAGATTACAGCCTTTCACAATCAGCAGTGATCTGTCAGATCAAGTCCCTGTACAATTTTTCTTTAAATCATTAATTACTAGCCAGGTCCAGAGAAAGTGTTTAAACCAGTCAGGAAAATGCATGTGCTAAAATAATTTCTATGTTGTTAGCTGCTCAAGTAAATTCCTGTTGCACAAATTTTGTAACTATTTGTATTATTTGATACAAACTACCTATTAGCTGAATTGATTTTCCCTTGCAAATTAATTTTTTAAAATTTGAAATACAAGTAACACATCTTTCCTCTACCTTCTATTTCCCACACTTTTGAGAATATGGATAATATTATACATTCTTACTCATCCCTGAGATGGGCAGAAGAAAACATCAGAAATAAATAGGAGAATATTTTGGCTATCAGAACTCTTGAAGTTGCTCTTGGTTATTTCAGTGTGGTAAAAAAACCCCTACAATGCCTGAAAGAAAGCAGTATTACCACTCATATTTCTTCTATCTTAGGAGAGAAGGCCGAAATGGACAGGCTTTAATCTAGGAAAAAAAAAGTTTAAACTTATATTTTCTGAACATGAGTAATCAGAATTTGTTTTGTCTTGTTTTCACTACTTGGACTTATTTTTCAACATCATCAGCCTGTTTTTAGTGTTGAGAAAGAGTAGGGAACAAGATTTCATTAAATAAAGTTAATTAGCAAGGTTCAGTGGATACTGAAGAATTGCCTACTTTAATGGACACATCTGTTTCATTTCTAAAAAAGGAAAAGTTACACTTAATGATGTGATGAATTAGTTAAAATCAAGATAAGAACTTAAGAAAAGAAAGCCTAAAATAATTCTTATAGGACGGAGAAGTTAGTGAAGGAAAAGAATAAAAGTATTCCAAGAATTAGAACAGAACAAACTCATTAGTGATTAGTCACTTACTATTCATGCTCCTATCATGGAACCAAGTTCTACATAACCTGATAATTATGCACTCTATTCTTAAGACAAAAATGGCAGACACAAATACATACCGCGTGGCATGCGAACATGTATGTTTATTATGGGCCTAGCTATGGAGCAGTATGAGGGCAGAAAATAAAGTTCAGAATGTCTAACCCAATCCATTCTGCAGCACTGCTATTGTGACAGTATTTCAGTTCTTTTTATTTAGTATTATACAGTTATATTCCCAATCTCTTAGTGCAGACAGATTTAAATATGACTTACCAAACTGAAATCTAAGTGCAATAGCTATTCTGCAGCAACACACCATTTAATTAGATTTTTTGTTACCTCATCAAGTGAATCACTAACAAGGTGCGTCCTCCTCACTTTCACATTTAGGAACAACATATTCATGTCAGGTTTCTGTCTGCGAGAGACTTTATCCACAAGGCTTTGCTAGTTGAATGAAAAAGAAACATCATACATGCAGTATCTTTATTTAAAAAACAAAGTGCCACACTTGTTAAATGTAAAAAGTCCTTAGTGTCTTGCATTAAAGACATTACCCTAATATGATAGCTGCTTCAATATCTTCTAAGAGATGGAGAGCAATTTCTTTTCTACTGCAGACAGCATTTACAGCATATTCGAACTAACTTATCAGTAAGTTCAACAAGAAGACAGCAATTGTGCAGCAACCTTTTAAACTCCCCAAATAGTTAAAAACATACCCATAAGATTCTGGAGACTGCCTTGTGCTTTACTTAGCTATTCACAAGACGCATCCAGCAAGACAGGAATGGATAGCTGGTGGTGCTGTCACATTGAGCACTGAGGAAACCAGTTATCACCTAGCACCTGAAGAAAATTACCGCTGGGGGAGGCAGACAATGCCTCTTTCAAAACAGAAGAGGCCACCCAGAAGCAGTACCTCTTCTGTGACTTGTGAGCATACAGTTGCATTTTGGTCTTCCATGACAACATATCTTCACAGAATAAAATAGGAAACAGTCCAAAATTCTCATGGAATTTTTCTTCCTTAATTATCTTGTTAATTTAACATGCTAGCACATTACGCTGGTTTCTCAAAAAAGAAAAAAAAGTAAAAATTACTGTAACTCTTTTTCCACAACACTGGAATTTATAAGCATCCTGAAACTAAGCACATTAAAATAAAAAATATTGAGAGAATCCAGCATGGACATTTGTAGACTAATAAAAGTAAAATGGCTCAAGTTCTTTTTCAGGGTAGTCTGAAATGCTAGTAGTTGTGATGAAAGGCTGTATGTAATATCAATCTAACAAAAACTTACAAAATACCAATGGATGAGACACAAACATTTACCACTAAATGACTTACCCGTGCAATACTTATCATCTGTTGTTCTGAGTCCCTTTGAATAATAACTTTTTTTGCTGCTATAGAAATAATAAATGGGTATTGACAGAAAGAAAACCTAACAGTAAGAGAAAAGAAGAGAAAATATTTCCTTTTTAGCACCTAGCATATTATTGTCTTTTTAAGAATATAGGAATGAATCTTTGCATTATCATTCAGTAGTTACCTTCCCTCCACTGACAGTAATTTGCAAATAGCTGCTGGGTTTTTTGTGTTGTATACATAGATACTCAATTCAGTTATTTGCAAATACTACTAGAAATTGTAATTAGTAATAATACTTACCCTCAATAAAGCTCCTTTTTATTGTTTATCATTATCAACAGACCAAATAAAAACCAGTCATCTTCTGCTTTAAATACTAAAACTTAATGGTTACACTGAATTAAAGAAAATGATAATATCTTTTTATTAAATACAAGAAAAACAGCTCAGTGCAGCATTCTTAGGTACACAGTAGAAATACTTCTGGTTTGGCTTATTTGCTGCAGAATTGATTTTCAAAGGAACTGATTTTCCACAGGTCCTTCAGATCTAACCCGGGGTTACAAGTGTGTAGGACTTCTAAAATATCAGATCACAGCCACATTCCACTGCAATAAAATAATACAAATAATTTTGAAAACCTTCAGAAATAATCAAGGTAAAAGA
The DNA here is from genome assembly GCF_026419915.1 of Harpia harpyja. Classification (NCBI taxonomy): domain Eukaryota; kingdom Metazoa; phylum Chordata; class Aves; order Accipitriformes; family Accipitridae; genus Harpia; species Harpia harpyja. Next base: position 27,606,355 of record NC_068949.1, on the reverse strand, counting down.
TTTTTTTGTTACTGGTTATTTTGCTAAGTTTTTTGTTGATTTAGCTCACGCATCACCTAGCAGTTCATAATGAAATACCCAGACCTTCAGACTCTATGTGTGTATCTTCAATCCAGACTGCATGTGCACCCTGAATCCTAATCCTGCCTGTGAGAAGCTCTGGATTCTAATGTCTCTAGGAAAGAAAGGAAAATGAGGAAAAATATTCTCACTTGGTCTCCTGGAAATCCTAATCCAAAATGTTTTGCCAAGGAGTGTTGACTTACTTCAAAGAATTATGTATTTCAAAATATTTCACATGGAAGGTAAACCAGGACTTGCTCCTACTTGGCCTTCTTAGTTCTATGCATATAGTCTTGATTGTGATTTTTTGTTGGATTTTTTTTGTTGTTGTTGTTCGTTTGGTTTTTTTAAGGGCAACAACACAGAGTTAAAAGATGTAAAATTGAAAGAAAGTGTGGTTGTCACAAAGTAAAAGAATTAAATTTACTTTAAGAATAATACAGCTAGTCTGCACTTCAGCTACTCCAGAAATTGTATCAAGCAAACTTTGTTTTGATATATATTGAATTCCCAGTGTCCCAGCTAAGTGAAAAGAACTGGAACAGGTGGAAATCTCACAGCTCTCTTATAAGTTTGAATGATGTAGGTGCCAAAACAGCCAGATGGTGCCAATGAAAAAAAACCAAAAAACAAAAAAGACAATTTGAAGCTCAGCAGTACTCAGATTCCAATGCTTTGACTGAGACTATGCAAAGCCTACTATACATTTATTGCTATCATATGTCATGGGTTTTGGTGGGTTTTTTGGTTTTGTTTGGATTTTTTTTTGTTTGTTTGTTTGTTTTTAGTTCCTTCCCAAGTAGAATATCAGGTATCAGACAGAAGCCTAACCTAAAATACCTGCTTTGGTGGAGCAAATTACACTCTCCAAGTTTTCCTCAACTGCTGCTAAAGGCAAGGAAAATTGCACATGCAATAAACAAAAAGCTACATTTGGATTGCTGATGTCTTAAATTAGCTAACTGAAAAGTCTTGAAATATGGGGAAATTTTAATTGATCTTGTGATTCAAGCTGTAAAGACTGAGTGATACATACTGATATGCTGAAAAATACAGCTATACAAAATAACATTTTAATTAAGAAAACGTTAATAAGATTTTAAACTTTAGCAGAAAGATGAAATGCCTGTTTCTTTAGATGTTTCTAAATCATACTGCTAGCTGACTCTCACAAGAAGAGAAATACCTTTGCAAGCTTTGAGTCTGTAAAGATTTAACTTCTGTGTTTATTTTCATGTAACAGAAATAGTACAATTGATTTCACTGGAACAAATATGATCGGAGCCACATATATACAGGTAATTAGATACATTTTCATCATCAAGTGGGAAGTATGCACATAACACCACTTTCTATGAATATATTGGAGGTTAAAATATGTTTGTAATAAAACACAATTAGAAGTCTATGCCAATAAATAAAACACTCGTATTATTATCATCTATATTTTACATCTTTTCTCCAGTTTGCAAAGGAAGAATGAGGTTTATTACAGTCAATCTCGCATCCATGCAGTAGCAAGTGTAGCAAGTAGTAGCTATCCTATGTTTTTCCAATAAAATACAGTATTTAATGTGGCTATATATACCCACATAAAGGGTATGTATACCATATATACACACACTATATATACACTATATATGACAGATATACACAGTGTAGATACACTGCTTTGAAATACTACTTAACAAGAAACAACCAGTTATTCCTCTTACCTGTGAGAATTTCCATAACATTGCCAGTTATGATATTCTTCCATAAGATCAATATGATCAAGTGTAGAATTATAGAAATCCGTATATGAAATAAGAGGAGGACTGACCAGACTATTTGCAGCATCTACAAAAAACCCACAAAAGTCTTAAAATACTGCCTGGATTCAGCACATCTGTTTTCTAGGTATCCTGAGCACCAGTGACCTCAGAAACTTTAAGCCAAATCAGCTACTAATAACTTTGTCTCAGTTTTAGCTACAACTAGAATTACAGCTATAACATAACACCATATGACATCGTATTAATTGCTGTAGGAAATAGTAAACCCCTAGTTCAGCCCATTTACGATAAGAGAACCTCCATTTGACTCTAGCCCACTTAATGATATACACTAAGTTAAGGTTTCATGGATAAAGAATGCAATGTTCTGCTAAAATCAATGAAAAAGCAGTTTGATAGATGGATTTCTTAAACACCTTCATTTAATTTCAAATATAACTATGCATATAACATCTACATGCTTTCCAGTTAACAATTATCTTTTTGATAATGACTGTTTGAGTTGGATGCCTGTTTGCAAAAGGGATGGAGAGGGAGGGGCACAAAACACAGTATGCAAAGGCACACCTATTTCCTCAGGTAACTACTATACCATCTAGATTCACCAGCACAAAAATTAAGTACTTGACCAAGTGAAGAAAATCAATTCACATTTAAGCTGCCTATGTCATTATGTAATATTCACATAACGTCAAATAGCTAATAAGTTTTCTCTATTTGCACTTAAATGTAATTTAATTTTGATCAAAGTAGTGTATTTTGAATTACTAAATATCCCTTTTCCGAGAATTAAGGAATTAGCAACTCTTTCACAGATGACTAGACAACACATGTCTTGGTTTTAGATACAGTTGAGCTTATGTGACTAAAATGTTGCTCTGGACAGGCAGGGCTGTATAGAATGCTTTTAAATAAAAGTATTAAGTTGACAGTGAAATGAAAACATCCTTATTCCAATCTTAATTCTCCCTTGGTGGTTTTCTCCTAGAAAGGAGAAAGGGTTTTTACCCCTCAAGAAAAGGGGACTGACCTTAAGCCTCCCATTTCAATAGTAAATGTTCTAATCATTAAGCTATTGGGCATGAGTCAAAGAGGTTTGCATTTGCAATGGTTCAATTTGCTGTGCTCTATGTTGAACTGGACAGGGATTTACTTTAAGCTGTAGTTCTGGACTCAAGAGGCATATGCACTGCCTACCTTCTCTTAGATGCGAAATACCTCTGTGGGAGGTAAGCCAGGTACAGAAGAAATCCTGGTAATTACACATTTAAAACAGTTTCTTTTATAAATCTAAGGGAAACCTTAACCATTGGTTACTTCTGTGGGTTTTTGTTTGAACGATCTTCAGTTGTTGTTACAGGAAAATGATGCATAGCAATTATCCTCTACTGGAAAGCAAGTATGAAGACTTGCCAATAAAAGATGTTTTTTGTTGCTTACTACTTTTCAGCATTTTATTGTAGTTCATACTGTGCCACCATCATTGTCAGTCTCTCCCAGAAGAGGAGAACTATCCCCCCCCCCGACCCATGTGTATAATACACACACAAATGTACATATATATAAATACACATACATATGCATACACAGTTCAAGAAAAATACCTACTAAATAAAGCCAGGACTTTGGTTGCTGATGGAATCCACCAGGTACATTTCACCATAGGTGGAAACTCTTCAGGTTTTGCAGGAAAGAGGCGTAAAGAAATAAATTGCAGTAACCTGTCCACCAGCTGCTTGAACCTCCTCTGTGAAATCCTAAAACAAACATGCTGCAGTTACTCTCATGTGATCACTGTCCACACTAGAGTTTATATTATCAGATTTCAATGTTATTTTTTAAAAAACATGCTTTTGCCCTATACATAAAAACAAAATTCTAAATATGAATTTTGAAGAAGCATGCTTTTAAATATTGGCACACAGCAATGCTCTTCAGTGCACGCCTAACTATGCTTTTTGGTATCTGTGATATAAAAAAAAAAAAAATGCAATAGAATCATTACTTGTTCTTGACTTTTAGTAAACAAAAAGAAAACAAAAATCCTTAGCTATTTCACTCCACAATCTGAATACTGAGGAATCCTGAATTTTTTGTTTTGAGATACTTTGTCCTATTGAATAAAGAGTGGAAAGTACTTCATACACCCGTGACAAGAGCACATTTTAAATTATGTGCTGTACAACTTCCATAATATCACAACAAAACACATATGTGTAGAAACATTAATGCATCCTTTCCTAAAGAGCTCTCCTATTTTAATGGTTTAGATTTCTAATACATGTTTTAAGAATAAAACCATCAATACGCCTATTGCATCCTTAACCAAGAGGCTAAACCTTATTTGTAAACACTGATTCAAATGAAATCATATATTACCACGATTTTAAGCAAATCTAGACATATTACAAGGTGGGGGAGGGAAATATAATTTCTATCCTTGCAGAGAAGAAAATCCTTTATTAACAGATTCCCTAGGAGATAAGATAATTGTGAATATGGCCATTCAAACTTTTTTTTTTTTACCCCAGACTGAACTTTTTGTACAGTCATTATAAGGAAGGTAACATGCATACCAACATAAAAGCCGCTCTTTGGGCAGTTATAGCCATACGACCTTATTAGTGAGGTGCTCTTAGAGTTATTTCAATTAATTAAAATCTAATGCCCTAACTACACTCTCTCACACCTCTATTACACTACAAAGTAGGGACTCTTTTTCATTTGTGGTTTTTATACAATAGAGTAAAGTTACAGTATCTTTTGCAAATTATGCAAGATAAATGTTTATTTAAACAAAGATCATAAAGATGTTTGTATTAATAATACTGTTTAAACATGTATCTAAAAAATTTACATACATAAGTTATTTTGCAATTAAGGCTTTTTTGCATAAAGATATTCATTTTTATACATTATATACAGTTTGCATCTATAAATCAGTATCACTTAGTGGACTATCTCCAAATGTACTTTGAAAACAACAAAAACAATCTCTTTAGTCAATTAAATTAACTTTCATATAATTTATAAAACAGTCAACATCAATGGAAACACAGTAACAATTGTAATCCTAAAAATGGAATTTTTAGTTTTATTTTTTTATTTTTTTTACTTTTTAGACCAGTGCACTAGGAAATGATGGTCAGCTTCTGTTAAGGCTGCTATCTGTCTTAGCAAGTGAGCATAGATGACATAAGTAGAAGTGTTACTAAATTGAGGATTCTGAAAAAGATTAAAAAAATGTGTTAGGTTAATAAACTGCATAAATGGAAAAAAGTCATTAGGATTTTTTTCTTATGCTTGTTGCCAATACAATTACGCAGGAAAGGAATTTACAAAATTGCTGTGACAGTGGTAAAACTATGAAAAAAAAAAAGAATTGCAACTTCTACTCAAATAAAAAAATACATAACTTCTATATTGTAAAAGTATGGGGTTTTTTGTTTCAAAAGAAAGCCCGCAGGTAATAAAGACAGTACTCAGTATTTTTTCTGGATTATCATTTACTGTGTAGCACATAAATTACACTCCTCTGAGTGATGTGCTTTCCATCTCAGTAATAAAGATTCTCATAGCTTCTGTCTCCCTGCACATCAATCCAAACTTATTTTCCCTCTTACATATGAGTTCACACATTCCCACTTTTCAGCAGGATATATTCCTTATAATTCACAGCTAGTATACCACCCCAGACAAGAAAACTATTGCCTCAAAAACCTAAATTTCCATCCAATCTTCTCAAATAACAGCAAAAACCTCTCCTTGTATGGAGAGGTGTTATCTACACTGGCAAAATTTAAAGGGGAAATTTGCTATAAATGCAAATCAACTATAGCAGCAAAGGTAATAGGTTAACACAGACAGAAATCAGACAATGTAGCCAGTCAGATAGACTGGAGAGAGTCTACCAGATAAAATGCAACACTGAAGAAAGTTACAGCAATATCAAAAAGTGCATATACTGAAACTTTCTGGAAAGATCAGAGTTACAGCATACCAATAAAGCAAATCTGGGAATAAGGAAGAAATAAGAACAAATAAGCTGGTAAAACATTTGTTCTTTCAACCCACAAAATGATAGGAAACAATTACACGTCTGTTAGTTCTTAGTTTTAATCTATGCAACCTTTCCCCATCAACTACCTTCCATTAAGCTCCCATTCCCATCATGCATACCCTACACTTCCCCCATAATTTAATACGTTCTTATAACGGGAAATTAAATGTGAAGTATTGCAGCTATACAAAGTATCTTGTTTGCATAGTATACTGGTTTATAGATTATAAGTTAAGCAGACATATACTTAAATAAAAATACTGTATTTTCTTACCTGTAAAAGTATACAGTATGCTCTAAGATCATCTTTTGTTCGTGGTCTATGAATGAATGAAATAATAAGCAAAACTAATATATCATCATAAAGTATACATGTATACATCATAAAGGCATATTAAGAGTAATGAAATCATGCACCCTATGATTTAACTTTGCTTCGCCAATACATATAGAATACCAAATTTAAAGATCTTCACTGCTCTCAGAAACTGAAAAGGACACTTAAAGATTCTGACTACTCTCTAAAGGCAGTAGGCTATTTTAGCATCTGTCTTTTGTGGTGTAACACAAGAGAGAAGGAAAAAACAAAGTCAGAATTGAAGAGTAAGAGGTGTTCCAAAGAGGGAAGTCCATGCTGCTGTCTATCTCGGGTGACACCACAGAAGAGTCTATTTGCCCCATTTTTGGTATTGCCTGCCAGAATTCTCCATACACTTCTACCACTGCAGCCTCTGTACTTCTTGCTGTTTATCTGCTTCAAAGCTTTTACATAACCACAAATACACATGCAGCAACAGCACAGAAAAGGTAGTATAAGGTGGAGAAAGCAACAGCCAAGGCCTGTCACAGGTGAGTCCCAACAAGGCACTGTCTCTTGCTCTATCTTTTTGTGAATCAAACTATGCATTCTTACTTCTATTACTTCTTGCTAAATGTCATCTCCAAACCTCCTGCCTTTGGGTTATCCCCTTCTGCATCCTGCACTGCCCTTTCTATGCTGTTGCCACAGATGAACGGTACTGTGAAGTAAACTTCTGATCAAGGAATTATCTAGGTTAAAACATCCTACTTGCTGTTGGGCTGTGGGCAGGGAGAATATGATTTACTCTAGATAAATTCCTTAATTCACCTCGCAGTTCAGATGCCCGAAAGATTGCCCTGGCAACAAGCAGCTGAGATTTTGTGGGGGGATCTAAGGCTGGGTGTGGGTCTGCCTCTCAGAGGTTCAATGTCAGCTTACACAGTTCAGAATACATTTCAGCAGATTTGCCTGCCAAAAGGAGACATGTTCTTATGAGTCAAGTAAGTTGTATCAGAACATTTTCTTTCTTTGGCTAAAACAATAAAGACAAAACATATATCAGTTCTAAGTGCTGGCACAGCACTAATGCAAACATTAGTTATAATTACCCTTTCCATTCTTGTAGCAGACCATTAATTATTCCTTTTAGGACTGATTTCTGAACATCTTGAGGCTATGAAAAAAGGAGAAGAAAATTGTATCGGATGTAATTATACATACTCTATACAAGATATTGTACAAACACGCAAGTTTGCTTTGCTCATGATTCAAGCCAGCTAAGAAATCTTTGCGTTATGATGCTGACCTCCTAAGTATCTTTCCTTGCAGACTATTAGCTGAGGCCTGGAGTTGTGCTAACAGTGGCTTTCAACGCTTTAAACAACTTAAAAACTGTAAATACAACTTCTAAATTACTCCTGTCCTTTGTTTACTAGGCATAGTACCTACTTTTTGCTACCCCCATCGTCCCATTTTCCTTACTTCCCACCATACAGTGTCCCATCACAGTCATATCTTGCAAGTGGTCTTTGAGATCTACCACAGCACAAACTGTGCATTACTAGTAGCAAAAATTTCCTCCTCTTTTACTAGAGCAGTTTTCATCATTCTATGGCAATTCTCATGGGACCATTTTAAGTATGTTTTGAGAGATTCTTCAGAAATCATGCCTATCTGAGAAAAACTTTTGGTATAAATTGCTTTTTAGCATATTCCTTTGCTGAAATAATTGTTACAATGTTTTAAAACATGAATTCTTTTCTTCTACTTACAGTATTTAATAAGGCATCATAGACAACATTCACAAATTTTGCATTGATTCCAGAGTCCTCAATGGTATTAAATGGAGGATTGGTATCTTTCTGTAAGTTAGATAATACAGGAAGCATTTTGGTTTTGAAATGTTTTGAATATTTTAGCTATCTTTGAAAAAAAAAAAAGTTTAACAGCAAGTGTAAACAAAACACATACAGGTACAACTATTTATTTTCCTTATCGAAACATAAGAATCTAAGTTGCTTTTATTAATATGTGAAAGATGAAGCTAAACAACAGTAATCGTACACACTGTTGTTATCCTTGTAACTCCATTACGTTGTTGTGCTATTTTAAAAATGTAAGAGAGTTTCAAATAATGAATTACATCAAATTTTCATCTTCCATCTTTGTTGTCCATCATCATCAGACAAGAGCAACAAAATCATAAGCAATCAATATGTAAGTAACTAAAAGTCACAGGTTATTTTATCTAGGTTCATATTAAATATCATGAGCACAGTTTGCTCTGTAATAGGCAGGAAATATTAATTTAGCATGAATTCAGAAAGTTTTCACACAAAAATATGATCTTTCCCAAGGAAAACTGAGTATGCCATCCCAACACAAGAACAGCTATACTACTTGAGCCCATATCACACATTTTTTTAGGGACAGGGAACTTCTGTTTCCGGATTTGCCTGGGTCTCTGTATTAGCTACATTAGCTTGCACGTTTTTAAACTGTAGTTTGTGTAGAAAGTACCTACGCAGTCATAGTGTCACAAAAAGAACTACGTACTGGCATTTTGAAGTTCCACATACACTTGAAATATAGTTGCTTAAACTGGAATCAATAAATCAATGCAATAACAGATTGTTGACCAAAGGCAGGTGAGATCATGACAAAACAAGTAACCAGCTGCAAGCCTTTAACTGATGTTTTTGTAAACACTTTGAAGATACAAAGAACTGTAAGTACTAAATAGTATTATGAATTATTTTCTACCTTAAATGCAGCATTTATCTCCAGGAAAGAATCAAATGTTGTAGAATAAAAATCATGTACAGCTTTCCAATCTCCTGATGACTTAGCCTTTTCCACATCATCCCTAGAAAGAATATTTTAAAATATTGGTAATACAAGGGTTCAGTCTTCCCAACCACTTAGACTTTAGACTGCACTGTAACTCTAAGCTTTCCTCACTAAGCACACTTAGAAGACAGACAAGTATAATATCAGTATCTTTCTAACATCTTCCTTGTCATTTTAAGATCATGGTATTACAAGGGAACAAAAGCATAGTTTGTGTTTGATACACCTGAGCAATGTCTCTTATTCAAAATGTTAATTCATGGTGTCACAGTTCAGTATGTTAAGACAAATAATTAGCAGAACAGAATTACGCTGATGATACACTGACATGATAAAATTTCTGAGACTAATCTATTTAAGTATGCAGGCTCCTAAACTAGTCAAATTCATTATTATTTGTACAAAATTTTATTTCTGTTCAAATTTTTCAAATAAAACTTAATCTTTGTATGCAACTGTACACATTCCTTAAGGGGACAACAAAATCTATGGATTTACTCTTAAAGTCCTTTTAAGTATTGCACCTTAAAGAAAGTATCTGTATATGAAATTTTGTGCAATATCATACCTTTAAAACAAACAAAAAAACCCCAGCCAACCATTGAAGCAGAATTTTATTTTAGCTGTCTACTATGCTCATGATACAAATCCCAGTTTGCTCCACCCCAGATAATTTCTTTGTACTAGATATTTAAAAAAAAGTTATCAGTGGGACATACCAAAAATGCTAATGACTTTTTAATACTTTACTTGAAAGAATAAAATTCTTGTTAATTACATAATTAGGCAGCAGTCAATAGGTACAAAATTCTGAATATGGAAAAAATTTCAGCTCTTCAGATCACCTGAATACCAGCAAAGGATCACCTCTTGTCAAATTCTCCTCTATACCTGTTTCCTTTTCCACCACATACACACACTGCCTAATCAAAAAGCATTCCTTTTCCTCACTGAATGCACAAAATCTTAAACACTGAAAAAAGCAATGAAGATTATATGCTCATACATCTCTTGGAGCAACTGTGATTTTTTTTTTTTTCCATCTGTTTGAAAAATAGAAGAATTGGGCTTCTTCCTAGGAACAGTTCACCCCATTTCCTGACCAAGATTATCCTACTGTAAAACACTCGAGGGTATTACAGCAGCATAATGCTGCTCTGTGGGTGCTAAAGCTAAAAAAAAAACCCCAAACCAAAAAAACCCCAAAACCCAACAACAAAACCCCAAACATAAAACCCCACAACTTTCAAAGAATTAGTAAATACCACTCTCAGAACACATCCACACTAAAGAAACACTCTGCCAATATATATGTTCACAAATTGCAGGCAGAATCCTCTAGTATAGACACACCCTATGCCATTAGTTTTTCAACAAAGTTATGCCATTTCCTGAAATGACAGTGTCAACGTCACAATTTTTGGGAACATAGCTATGTTAAGTAGAGAAAAAAATGTTCCCTATTTCCTTGTGCCCACAGTGAACCAAGCAAAGCTGGCAAAACTTTGTGGTGTAGACCTGACATCAGGAAAACAGGCTATACGAGTTAAAAACAATTCAGGTGGTTTCCCTGGGAACTTCTGCTAGCCTGGCTAAGCTGATCAAGCATCATGTGCCAAGTATCATAACAGTGCTGGAAGAAATCTAAGGCAGATACATTTTTGCTTAAGGGTCTGTGCTGATCTGGAAAAACAGAAGTGGAACACAAGACAGTATTTTACATCAATTCTACTTCTAGCTAAATCAGTGTTACAGGGCAGCAACATAAATATTGTCTGCACAGACTCTTTAATCTTGAAACTCTTCTTACTTAGACAAACAAAGCATAGTGTCTCTCACAGAGAAGTGCTAGAATAGTTTACACTTACACTGCTTAAAATTGTGGTCACATAAGCAGCAAGGATACATGAAAAAAGAATTAAGTTTTTGCCATAAAACTAATATTGAGAATTAACTCTCTTTAACATAATGCATGAAGAAAGGTCATCTGCACTTTTAGCCAAAGTTAGAAATAGCGCAATCCACATAAACACCACTCCAGGTCCTCAAATATGATGTTACACATTTAAGTGCCTGATGTGCAGTGTATCACATAAGTCTGAGAATGCCAGTACCTCAATGGACAGGACACACCATAATTGGCAGTACAAAAAAAATACCTAAGACTGAAAGGGATTTTCCAGCCTACAATAAATCATATATATTTTTTTCCAAAACTAAACATCCACTGAATGTCAGGAACTGAATTTCTAACTCTGAAGTACAAGCTTTGCCATTTCTTGAACAGAACAACACTTCAAGCTAGAGAAAGTATTTTGATAATTTTCACAGTAACAAAGTTATGAATCCCACCATCACAAGTCAGACTAACTACTTGTCAGTCTTCCTGAACTGTTTCCTCATTTGAGATTAACAAAATCAAATGTATGAATTAGGACAAAATGAAGAAAGTCCAAAGAAAGAAAGTACATTTTTAGAGACACCAGTGTAACTTACTGAAAATCTTTCACAGTTTTGGTTCGGATGGGAAGGGAAGGTTCAGGAAGAATTGGTGCTTTCAGTTCTTGGGGTAGTGTATCTATAGAGATGCGCTGCTTTTGTCGTACATCGAGGCAAATAGGTGGTAGGTCTCTCACTTATTTAAAAAAAAGTAAAGAACAATAAATACAATGCAATCATATACATAAACACTTAGCTAGTAAAATACAGACATAGGAACTACGGAAAAAAAAAAGAAAATGCACACTGCTTGATTCTACATCTTTGAACCTCTACTCATCCAAGTACTTTTCTTACCACATGCTCATCCCAGACATGATGGAAACTTCAACTAATTGAAGGGAAATAAAATCCTAGAAACAAAAACCATGTCCTGAGTTCGTAACTATGTCTCTGTGAAGAAAGTGTTCCCTCCTGCCAATGGAGGAAGAAAATTGTCCGGTCTGTCTCCCATCTAAGGCCTTCTGAAATAAGGAAGTCTTTACTATTTTATAAATGAGCTCCTGGACCAAGTTGCAAACAAATGATTTGCCTATTACAAAAACAAAGAAAGAAAACAAGGCCAGATTTTTACAACTGAATTGCTGACATGCTGCTAGGAAAGAAAAAAAAAAAAAAAGAAAAAAAAAGAAAACTGGTGACCTGTAGTCCAACTCATTATTAGGGAAAATAGCAAAATACTGTACTTACATAAGATGCGCTGGTATTACACCAGTAACATGCACTGGTATACATAAAGCAGTACTCACTTCACACAAGAAAACCTCAAGTTCATATATAGTTTCATTTTTAGAAATGAGTGCTGCAGAATTTTCGTTAAATCTATTTGTAGCTGTAGATGCTCAACCTTCTGAACATTAAGCCTAGTGCCTTCTAAAGTCAGATGCATAAAGTGCTTATTCTGAACATCACATCTACCTGAACCTATGAGCAACTCAAGCTAAGCAAGTTAGAATATAATTACAAAAAAAAAAAAAAGTCAAAGGATATCACGGAATTAGAGTTACCCAGAGTGATCCTGCTATATTTGCTGTTTGAAAGACAAACCAAGCAGTCCATGACTGGTAGCTATTAGTCACGAATAGTACTGTTGTCCATTATTGTAATTACAGTATCTACTGTAAATATTGTAGTATACAAACCGCAACACCGGTGTTCCCTACACCTAAGAAAAATCTCAAGCACAACCACACCAAAGTCCAACTATTTTCTGACATACAGGGACAAGTCTTCAGTCAGTTTTTCTACACTGTGATATATAATTTTAGCTAGAGCAGACACTGGATCATCTACAGCCTCCTAAAAGAATCTCTCCAATAAATTAAATGGGAAATGCAAGTTTTCTGTCTTGCAGAGAATTACTGCTGAAACAGTAGCATCTGTAAACATTTCTTCTCAGTAAATTTGGCTGCCTATTCTAAGTACAAATAGCAGTGCTTTAACAAGGTCTTTCTATTCTACTCCTTACTTTCTATTTGATCTGAGAACATTGTATTGAGTTTATGTAGCAAGGTTTTGGCAGCAGGGCGGCTGCAAGGGTGGCCTCCGTGACAGGAGAGATGGGGCTGCCTCTATGTCAGACACAGTCAGCTCCAAAACAGACCCACCACTGGCCAAAGCTGAGCCCATTGGTGACACTGGTAGCACCTCTATGGCAATATAAGAAAGGGTTAAAAACACTGCACAAAAGCTGAGAGGAGGAATTGAGAGAGAAACACACACCCCCCTCACCCTGCAGACACCCAGGTCAGTGGCGCTTCAGGCACTGGAGCACAGATTCCCCTGCAGCCCATGGTGAAGACCATGGTGAAGAAGGTTGTCCCCCTGCAGCCCATGGAGGACCACAGTGGAGCAGATATCCACCTGCAGCCCATGGAGAGCCCATGCCCAAGCAGACTGTTGGCAGGAACTGTGGCCCATGGGGAACTTGTGCTGGAGCAGTCTGTTCCTAAAGGACTGGACCCCGTGGAAAGAGCCCACATTGGAGCAGTTCTTGAAAAACTTCAACTCATGGGAAGAACCCATGTTGGAGAAGTTTGTGAAAGACTATCCCATAGGAGAGACCCCATGCTGGAGCAGGGAACAGCATGAGGAGGAAGGAGTAGCAGAAATGAAGTTTTATGAGCTGACTACAATCCCCATTCCTCACCCCCCTAAGCCACCTGGGGGAAAGGAGGTAGAAGAGTGGGGAACAAAGGAGTGAAATTGAGCCTGGGAAGAAGGGGGGGCAGTGGGAAGGTGTTTTGAGTTTTGTTTTTGTTTAACAGGCAATAAATTAATATTCTCAAGTCAAGTCTATTTTGCCTGTGATGGCACTTGAAAGGTGGACTCCCTGTCTTTATCTCAACCCATGAGCTTTTTCATCTTATTTTCTCCCCATGTTCTGTTGAGGAAGGGGAGTGATAGAACAGCTTGGTGGGCATCTGACAGCCAGCCAAGGTAAACCCACCAAGAACATGAAAAAAATATTCCAATGCAGTATACACAAACATCCATTCTACTGACAGTGTCTTCTCAAATATCCTTGAAATGCTTTTTTATTCTGATCTATACTGCATGTTTTAAAAAGCATTTATATGAATTATGATGTAAGTTTGTGATAAAAGACACTATATAAAAATGTCCTCAAAAGTCAAACATATTAAACCAAAATCCTCTATGAATTGCCTAAGAACCCTCTAAGCCTCTTCCAAGAGTTGCTGTTTTTTAAAATTAACTAAACATCAAAGTAGTATCACTACTCCGCTGCCTACTCCATTTATCACAGCAGGGGAATAGATGCTAACAAAATCCCCCAAACCCAAAGGCAGATTCTTTTCACTCATGCTAATGACAGAGACACTGTCATTGTGACTTAACTCAGCCACCATTCATCAGACAATAATAAATCTGAGTGCCCTCAACCCCCTGACTATGGCATCAATTATAGATATGGAGCCTTGCCCACTCTCACAGCTGGAATTTAAAGCTATTAAAGAGAAGAGTAGTATTTAAAAAACAAAGTGGACACATAGATACTAAATTAATTCAAGCCAAGGTACCAAACAATCCCACCATGCAAGTGTTCCGCTATTGCACATCATTCTCTGAAAGCAGGATGCACTGACCTAAAAGAAACTAAGACTATGTCTTATTTTTGTACTCTGAGAAAGACAAGTAATTTTCATATAGCACTCATTCTGTCTTCTCAATTTTAAATGGATTAAACATTGAATTATAACCAGCCGAAGACACTGAAATGCGGAAAATATTCTCTCCACATCTGTAGAAGAGACAGCTGCTGACAGAAGCTGTTTCTCATTTCAGTAAATTGAAACTGCAGGTGCTAAGCTGGTAACTTGCACCCTTTCAGTGATGCAAACCTGCAGCTTAAAATAGATATACTAAAACTGTGTTTTAATAATATGTTTAATAAATACTGTCAACTTCAGTGTGTGTCTTGCCATAATTCAAGTTTATTTGTAAATAGATTTATTTGCTCATCTGACATTCAAAAATATTAATTAATATTTGTCACTTGACTTCCATTGAGGAGAAACTTGATACTTTATATATTGAGTTGATAAGCAGCAATAACACAATACTACAAGACAAGAAAAAGCAATCATTTCTGGCTGTTTCCCCAGTTACATCAAGTAAAAAGACTCAGCAATGCATGACTGATCATGCATTGATCAAATGATCAAAAACTTTGAGGAAGAAAATCTCATTGATACAAAACAGAATTGACTAGTACAAGGAAATTTAGGGTGAATGAATTTTGAACAGCAGTTATTTTCATGGTGACCAACACAGCTACTGGCAGATGAAAATTTTCAAAGTAGGTAAAGCAAACAAATCTTACTTGTATTTGTAAAATTTTAGAAGAGCTAGAACAATCCAGTTCATACATTTCATACCAGATCACTGTTGCATTAGAAGACTTGTTATATAAATTCAATCTCTGTGGCAGCCACATAGCAAACAAACATCACCCTAGCTTTCACACTGAATTGACCAGGATTACCTTTTCCATGCTTTTGTTTTTCAATGAAATTAACATTCTTTGAACTCAAGCCTACAGTACTACCAGTATATGCATATATATATACACATATTCAGAGAGATAGCATGTGTATAGATAAACTGAAAAAAATGCACCAACCAAGCATCATTCCTGAATTCCAGAGTAAGCAAAAGAACCATTTTTAACTGAGAAGTTTCAGTGATTATTTTTTCCACAGAATACACATACCTCCTCAAAAAATTTTGAGTACACCTTGGACTGTTAGTAAAAATAATCTGGTTTTATATATGCAGGTTACCCCGACCCTGAAACTACCAGAACATCTGCATAATTTTCCACATTGAGTTCTATTTCAAGAATATATCCTTGACTATAATAAATATTGCCATGCATTAGTATGGTGAAAATTAACAACTAAGTACTTATGAGGCAGTAATTACAACCAGGGCAGTATCATGTGCAGCAAGAACTGAGGGCACTTCAAGAGAGAGGCATTTAGAGTTTACTATTCTTGTCAGGTACAAAAAAAAAAAAGTGGGGGAAGGGGGCAGATTTCTTCTGTTTAGTGAAATGAACTCTGCAAAAGGGTACTATATTTTTCACATTGCTTGGCCCAATACTAGATTTAATTTTACTTTGTCCTAAATTTTATTAAGCAGCAGACTTTCATAAGATAAGATTGTATTAAGCAACTATTCAGAAAGAAGCTGGACAGGAAACAATTAACGCTTAAATAATGAAAGACAGTAGCTTGGAGTCTACAAGTCAACTGCACGCATGTTTGTTAAAAACACTAGCAGCTGAGTAGTTAATATTGACAAGAGGTCACTTTTAGCTTCTGAGGAAAATAATGCTATCTGAGAAAGGCAAAACATTTTCTTTCTCTGAGGACTTTCGGATTCCAACAATATTGCAATTGTTTACATGCAATTTATATACAAAGACTTTTCTTTAAAAATATATAGGTGACAGCAACGGCCACCCGAAGGTTGTTCTTCCAGCTTTGTTAGCTTGACCTTACAGTACTTTGTAAAAACCAGCAGAGCTCTCACCTGCTTTGCAGCATCTTCTTTTTGCCTTACGCCAAGTATTGCCCTCAAGAACACCACTCTGGTAAGTTATGCAGCAGTGGGAGAATTCTTCACTGGCCATCTCCAGCCACCTTGGTTTTCTTTGTGCAGTACAAAGTGACTTGAGGAAAGCACAAAATCCTGCCCAAGCCATCATTTACACATAATTGCCTTTTGTGTTCCAGCGATTACCCCCCCTCCTTTTTTATTTTTAAGTAGAAAGCACCTCCTTACTCCATAAAAAAAAAGTGCTTTAAAAAAAAAAAAAAAAAAAAAGGAGTCTGGTATTGACTTTTTCTTCTGCAGTATAGCTAGCAAGGATACAAAGATTATTTTAGTAAGGATCCAATCCTGCAAGGTATAAGCCACCTTTTTCTGTACAACTTTGAAACTGACAATACCTGCCCATAGTTCTGTTTCACACTCACACTACTGAAATCTCTTAATTAATGCAGTCTCTTTCTTTCTAGCCTCGAATTCACTGAGTGCTATAAAGACTTAGAGAACCACAGAATAATAAGGCTGAAAGGGACCTGCTCAGAGGCAAGATCAATACAAACCTGACAAATTTTGTACAGCCTTTTATCAAAAGTCCCAAATTACTGAAATTCCATATCCTAGCCCCAAAAATCTAATAAAAATTTCAGGTCTAACCACAATGTCATCTCATCAGGTTTCATGATTCTAGTCTACCATACTGAATACACAGCTCTGCTTTCTATCTTTTCATCAATTATCGCTACCTCATCATACCACAACGACCTTCCTTCGGGCCTTTCAGACTCTTCAGAACTTACCAGTCTTTGCTTGTGAATTTTATTTTGTGTCATCACTGGCCTTCATCTTCACTGAAAAACAGCAGCTCTCAGCAACTGTTTCCCTTAAAAGCCCTATGCTTGCCTCATCCCTGCCATCCTTCAGATGGCGACAGAAAAATCTTCTGCACAAAGTTCTGACACAGTTTCTAGAGAAACTGCCATCTGACTGCAGTTAGACAAACAGTATCTGCAGATGGACTACTGAATCTTCTTTAAAACTCAAGATGATTATTTCATCCTCCAGGACTATTTGTTTTTCTTATCCAACTTGTCTCTGTGACATAACCTCTACAGAGGATGGACTATCATATATATATATATATATATGTATATGTATATCACTGCCTGTACAATGTACTGCACAGCATAATTTAATGAAACCTAGATTTCTAGATTTTCTGGCACTACCACAATACAAATATTGGCAGAACACTGAGCACCTTCTTAAATTGGTAACTAAGTAACACAGGGCTTTTATTCTCTTACCATTTTTGATATTGGGTATAACAAGTTGCGTAGGCGAATTTCTGTTTCCGATGCCTTCTTTCTTTTGGTTGATAGTTGTGATGAAATTGCTGAAAGTGGAAAACTGATTTTTGGCTCCTCTCTCCAACCCCTGTAATTAAGATGACAGCATGCTATAAAGGGCTAATACATTACTGAAAGAGTAATCTTACTCATGACGTATTACACAGAATACTTAAATACCTTTTATCTTTAAATCAGAGTGGTAATACCTAAATAAGACATAAATAATGATTCTGCAAGTTTGTTTCAAATTGAATCAGGAGAGATACCATGAACTTCCTTTCTATTACATTCAAAACCTCAAGTATTAATTTGCAGGATATGAAGATATCCTTGGATTGCTGTGAGGAAAACACAATAAGATTAGAATGCTTTCAACATTATTCTAACTTTCTGTATCCTAATTTCTAACTACTTTTCTATTCCTCACTACATCCAGCTCAGTTTAAACAGATGACAGTGCCACATATTCCTTTTTCCAAATAACCCTAATGTACTGAAGTAGTTTAGACAAATTTCCCACTATTTGAAATGTGGGGCCAAAAATTCTCTGTGAGCTAACCTGATAATAAAATTTAAATACTGGCTACCTGGGTAAAAACCACTAATGATTGATAATCATCAGCACCAGCTGCCACTGAAGAAAGGCTAGCTAATAAACATTGGTTAATACAGCGTTAAAAAAACCTGCTTGAGTACCTGTATGTGCTGCCGCCAAGGAATCTGCACAAGCCCTTGCTAAGAAGTGTTGAGCGCTAATGTGTTTTAACAGTGAACAGAAGTGAAATCACACAACAGACTTCCAAAGGATTGTGCCAATCGGTCTGTTTGAGTGCTATTAGATATAGTTATTTACTCTGGAGAATTTGCAAAGCATAGGTGGGTTAAGGGGCTTGCCCAAGATGACAGAAGTCACATGATGGAGATTTTAATTTCCATCTCAGCTCCAAGTCATCAGTTGATATCAGGCAAAGGTAGATCAACTCAAAAAAAAAATATACACACACTCCCCGCATATTGTGATTTTCAGCCTCACATTAACCTAAAGATTCATTTACTTGATATCTGGTATCTGTGCTCGTGGTTAGAAAAAAAATGTTTTCATGCAAATCAAAACTGTAATTCCCCAAATGAGAATAACAATTCTAGAATAATTAATGTAATATCCTATCAATTTTTTTAAATCCATACATTTCCCTTTCCCCTTAAGAGTAGTAAATTTGGATTAAGACATGCAGCCAGAGTTCCGAGGAAAGAACTTCACTTCCACCACAACATCCTGAAATACCACCAGGAGGGCAATAACACAGCCCATAAACCTGCCATGCCGCAGTGTACACAAGCTGGTACACTGCCAGGAATATTAAGTAACTGTGGCACAAACAGCCATTTTTCCATGGCTTCTAACTCAGCAAATCATAAATTTGAACAATCAGCATGACTTCTGGCTTTAAAAATACCAAGTTTCAATTTCTAGCTTCAAATTCCTTGTATGCAGCAAACATTCAAAAATAAAATGTAATTACCATTAAAATTTTCACATTAACTTTTTCTTTTATTCTATAATCTTTGAAATATCATTAAGATGCTTAAAAATCACCTGGCACATGACTGGAGAAAAACAGACCCTGAACAAACATGCCAAGACATGACTGACTGAAAAAAGGACTTTTAAACAAATCCAGATCTGAGGTTAATCTGCTGTGTCACAAAACGTATGCTCTAGGTAGAAAACCTCTGGAGCTTGGACTAGTCTAATTATGATTAATAGGGAATAGATATCATAGATAGTTGAGAAGAGGAGCTTTTATGAAACAGACTGTTTGACTGACTCAGCTTTCTAGGTTTTACTCCAGCCATGCCACTGAAATAGTATAGTTGAACAGTTATTTAAAAATGTTGTTCTTAATGCCACCTCAGAAAGAACAAAAATTGCATGTGCTATTTAACTCCATGATCCTGCACCAAGTGCAGTTCCAACAAGATTAAACAAACGTATGGACAAAGGCTTTACTGTAAAGCCCTGGAGGAATACTGGGAAACTACATGCTCATTAATAAGGATCTCTGACATCTCCTGGGAGAGTAATCTAGGACAAGTGTATAGCACTATGTCATACTTACAAAATTTTGTAGGAGGTCAGTGAGCCTCTAGAGCCTAAGACTCTGCACGCATACTGCCATCAGAAAACTGAACCCCCACATAAAGAATGAGTATGCTTAGAGGGAGTAAGTGGTTCAAAGTAATCTTTAATCCTCTTTTTTAAGAGCATATTAATAACTCGCAACTCTGATGGCTTCTTAGTGGAAGTTTTCCAAAGCATTAAGCCCTCCATAAGACTGGAGAGGTACTAACATTATACTTTATAAATCTATGTTTTTCATTATTGAAGTTAAATTAGATGGTGAAAATAAGTCAGACTGCAAAGAGCATGTACAGAGTGCTTTCTGTGAAGAGGCAAAAGACCATCTAGAAGAGTTTCTTGAAAATCCTACTCCTCAGCCCTAACATAACTCACTCAAGACCTATACGTACATGGCAAGCAAAGGCCAGTGAGAAGTAAAAGGTTTTCTTCCCTGTGCAAGAAGACATGGAGGACACTCAGGTTACCTAAAGGTAGCTGTCAATGCAACAGCCTACGCAAGAAATAGGGTTTTCCCTTCTATTTGTATCTTGAAAGGTGTAACATAGGACTGGTTTTGCTTTACAGAAGCCTCTACTTGTTCTTGCTTACTAGGGGGCAAGTTATTTAGCTTCCCACAAGTTCCTTTTCAGAATCTGAATACTGGCCTCCAAACCATTACCCCTTATGCATTATTTCTAATCACCATCTGGTCCATAAGAAAAGCCTGAACTCCTTGCGGGATCATGTTAATTTATTCATGGGCTAATTTAATCTCCACAATTTTCCTTAGAAATAAAAGCCAAAAAGAAAAAAAAGTAACCATTCTTCCACAATTCCACATGGCCCTTGGCTAGGAAAAGCCACAATATGAATGACAATAGAGATAGTCACATAATCCCTTTATTCCAATTTGCAACCAGCTTAAACTCCACATCAGACATCTTTCATGCACATGCTCTTAGGAGAAAAAGGATACCGTGGTTATCTATTGACTTACTAAAATTCTGACCTTTTCGACAGCTACTGTGGAAAATGGAAACTGTTTAAAGGATGTGTCACACCTTCACGTTGCCTTTGAGGAAGCTCTAGTCATGCCACATCAGTTGCACAAACCTATGGTGGGTCTTTAGTGCACTGAAGAAAATGTCAATTACACAAAATCTGGAGAGATGTTTGAGACAAGGATATCTGAGGTTCACTTCATACAGAAACAAGGTATAGTATCTATATCACCATAGTCATCATATAATGGCTACAAATTTAGAAATAATAGGCAGAGAGAATATGAAAATTAAGGTCACCTGGAGTATCACTGTATTTGTATCAGGCATGTGTTTTTAAATGAAGGGAATTTTAATGGGAAAAAATCATAAATAAGCAAAGACTTTTTTTAAAAGACAATAATTTCTCCCTTTTGTTATCATATATTACAAACTCTTCCCCAGTTTAATGAGGAGGAAGCTGAGAACATATTTCTCTCTTTAAAAGTGTTTGAGAGGTTTTGATTAAGTAACACTCATTTTTTGATGTTCAAGCAGAACTTTTAATACAAGAACTTGTATTAAAGTCATGCCATATATGATGAATCTCAGAACATACTGCAAAGCCCTGGAATTAGACGTGTAGGTTGGTCACAACTAGGGCTTAGCAGACCAACAGTCCAATACCTTCTTTGCAGCAACTCAGAAAGGTCTTGCAGAAGCATACCTGCATTCCCTATTTGGTATATTTGGATCAAAAACTGCATTCTGTTACAAACAGAGAAATGCAGGGCTATGGAAATGTCTATTACATCTGTCCACAAAACTCCCTCTCTGTAACATACTATTAAAACCCATATGCAGCTCTTTGTAAATTCAAAAAGTCCCACACGCATTTGACAAGCAATCACACCTAGCCACAGGTCTAAGCTCCTCTGTAGCAGGTCAGCTTAGACAACTTCACGCCTGTGGGCAACAGTTCAAAGGTACATGGAGGATGCCCAGCTACAATCAAGTTCTGATTCCTTAAGGCAGTGGGATTTCTACATGGCTGCCCAGTTGCACATGTTCTTCATTAGCTGAGCTAACCCTGACACGTTTTAGAACAGCACTTGTATCTTTACACTAAGGGACTGGCATTTGCCATTCAGTCTGAAGTGGAGTTTTCAAAGGTAAAAATAACTCCTGGGCACTTGTCCATTACAGACTTCTCCCACCAAATCTGTACTTGAATCACAAGAACAAACACATTCTTCCACATTCAGACAGATTTGCAAAGCTGAAAGTCTTTCAGTAGAACATTGTAGGCAAAACACAAAATTGGCAGAATTGCTCAAAGGAGTTTGTAGTTTGCCTACAACTACTTCGTTTAACATTACAATTATTTCATGACAGTCATAAACATTAGACGTTCAATCTTTTAAACTCAAATTATGTAAAATGATAATTTCTAGTAAGCCAGATACTTATCAGAACTGTTGAATTAAAATGTCACAACTGTATTAGTTACTACAGAACTGATAAAATTTTTGCTCTGTTGTTGGACTGACGTAGCTTACAGCAAGCTTTAACATTGAGCTGTGTAAGATATTCAACTCATGCCAGGAAAATTTTGTTTCATAATATTATATGGTCAGCAGAAAGAAAATCGTAACTCCAGTAAAATTAAGAATCTCAAATGAGGTTTCTGAAATGAAATCATTCTCGCAAATATCCTTCTCACAGTTTTTTTTTATCCATGTTAACTCATTCATCACTTATCGAAATGTTTTGTCATCTTTGCATCAACACAAAGTAAAAACCGCAAAAGACCTTTTAAGAAAAAGTTAAAAATACAGAAGTATTTTTCAGCTAGCTCTCCTGCTATTAAGTGTGGTAAGAGCTGAAACCCTCCACCCCCGAAAACCCTTAACGAACATTCACAATGCTGCAAACCCTCAGTCATGACTAACCCAAAAGAGCAGACCGTTGTAAAATGTTAAAGAACTATAAGTAGATGGAGAATTTATAGCTTCATTATGTCACTGCTTACAGCTGCACTTGTTATTTTTAAGAAACTTGAATGAAAGCCTCTCAACGGAAAAGAACATGAAAGAAAACGAACGCGACGCTTCCCCACCGCCACGAAAAAAACCGGCAAACATAGCAAATGACAGCGGGGACCGCAAAGACGGTCCCGCTCCCCGGGGCCGGGGCCCGGCGGGCGGCAGCCCGGGCGCTGACGGGTCGCCCGGCCCCGCCGGCGGCCGCGGGAGACCTACCCCGGCAGCCGCGCTGGATGCCGACGGGATGGGCGGCAGTTTCTCTCGCTCCTTTTCTTTCTCCCCTTCTTCCTCCTCTTCTTCCTCATCCTCGCCGCCCTCCTCGGCCGACGGGGGCGCCGCGCCGCCCTGGTTCAGCTCCGCGCCCGGCGGGAGCCCCGGGCCGGGGCCGGGGCCCGGGGGGAGGTCGGCGGCTGCCGTGGCCGCCGGCGGGCTCTGCAGCGACATGGCCCCGCTCCCGGCCGCCCCGCGCCTCTCACCTCACGGCAGCCCCTCAGCTCCCGCCGGCACCCGAGCCCCCGCGCCCTCTTCTTCTCCTCCCTCCCGCCGCCCCCAAGCGCCACCGAGGAGCCCCCGCGGGCACCCCCAGTGCCGCCGCTCCGCTCCGCTCCGCGCGGGGCCGCCGCGGCAATGCAGCAGCCGGGCTGCTCCCGGGCGCTCAGACACCCCCGCACGGCGGGGCGGAGCGCAGGCCTGCCGCCCCCGCCGCGGCCCCGGCGAGGAGGGGGAGCGCGGGACGCGGCGGAGCGGAGGCGGCCGGCGCCGCCGGGCCCCGCTGCCCTGGCGCCCCCTCAGCCACCGCGCCACCTACAGGCCGCGGGCAGGAAGAGGGGCAGCCGCCGCCGCCGCCGCCGCCATGTTGTTTATAGGCGGCTCATAGAAACGCGCTTGGCGACCGGGGGCGCCGCGCGGGGGCAGCGGAGGACACGGCTACGGAGACTCCGTACTGCAGGAATCGCCGCCGGGCCGGCCCGGCGGCGCCGGGCGTACGGGAATCGGGGCTGCCCCCCGCGCTCGGCGCAGTCGCGCTGGCGAGGGGCGAGCGCTGCGCCGCGGCCGCGCCCCCGCGGCGCCTTCGCTCGCCGGGGCGGGGGGCAGCGCCGGGTCCCGGGGGTGGCGGGGAAGCCCGGCGGCAGCACCACCTCCCGCGCCCCCGTGAAGCGGTGCCTCCGCCGGCCGGCACCTCCCGCTTCCCAGCGAAGTCGTGCCCCGCCCCGCGCGCGGAGCGGCTTGCTGCCGGGCCGCGGGGGGCAGGCCGGGCCGGGGCATGGCAGCGAGTAAATACACGAGTAATAAGTATAAAGCTGTGATGAAGGGACCTCGGGGTGGGTGCCGGCACGGCACTCCCGCTCCTCCTTCACACTGGGCCGGTGTTGTGGTGGCACCGCTGGCAGGGACTGGGCTGTCAGTGGCACCTCTCACACCGGTACCTTCATCCCGGCCTCAAGTCACACTCTAACGAGGAAAATACAGAAATGAAGTGTAAAAGCTTAGTCCTGTCTCTGTTTCACGGGCAAAGCCGGAGCGGTGCCAGGGCCTGTGCAATGGCAGGTCTTGGCCCTTCGTTTGGACAGGTCTCAGGAAGCCTGAGGCTAATACCTGCTGCCAGAGGCTCTGTGCGGTAGCCTGGGCTTGCTGAAGCTTTGCTTTAGTAATATTAAAAAAAAGGCATCTTCAGAAGACGTTCTAGGTTGAGCTGGTTGCAACACGACATGTAGACTAGATGTAATACAGCGTTTGTCTGCGGGGTACTGACCTATCACTTGGCTTGCTATGCAAATGTACGGGAGTCCTTCCGCGGGCGAGGGGTACCGTGTCTGCGTACGCTAAGCTACATAAAATTTAAGCCCTTCAAACCATTAACTGCCAGACGAAACAAGTTGCTTTCAGACCACTCTTAATTTTGTGTCTGGAGAAGGGTTCCCCTCCCAGCTTCAGGATCAAAGGAGTGTGAACAGCGTTACGGACCACTTGAAACAAATCTTCAAAATTGTTTTTCAGATGGAGGTAAGCCACATGATGGTTTTTCTCAGCATTGGCGTTACACAAGTAGCTCCTGCAGGCTGCAGCTGCGGTAAAGATCTCTGTAAGCTGCATAAAAGCAAGGGCATAATAGGCACTGCAGAGTTAATCTAGCACATTGAAAAATGCTTTCCCTTTTTGAAGGAACTGGCAGACCCGGAGTTTATTCAGTTTCATTAAGAAATCGCTTTGTCTCCTTACCAAGTTAAATATGAGAGCTGGTTTTCCAAAAAGTTCATTCCTCACTGTGCTTACTTCCCAGTTGCTCTCAGTGGTTTGCATGAGTAAGTGGCCTGCTGCTCTTAAACAAAGCCCCCCAAACACTCACTCATCTTTTTCCTTTACGTGCCAAGAAATAACATAATAATAGTAATTGCAACAACTTCAGTACAAGCAGCTATAGACCCAGTGGCAGTCCCCAACTGGAAGTAATTGGTACAGCTGTTTCATGGAGCTATGCCAACTTGAAACAGGGAAGGATCTGCTCCTTTGTGCCTGCAGAGGGAGATGAAGCAAAGGGAAATAGAAATGTAGGAAGGCAAGTATACAAACAAATTCATAATGCTTTTTTTTTTTTTCAATTCCATTGAGCTATAAAGGCCTGGTTTTCGATAGCTTCAAAAACACTGAAATAGCCGTCTACCAGGATTATTTCACAAAAAGCTAATGCAACATCAAAGACATCAATTTTTACTGCCCATGCTGTCCTGTGCTATTTGAAGCTGAAGTGTTCTGTTGAACTAAACTAATTCAGGTGAATATTTTGACCCATGGCAATTATGAAAATAGGCACAAAAGCACTGTTAAGAAAATTTCTTCCTATTTTTATAAGAGAGTAAAAGGACCACATACTGAAGAAGACGCAAACGCATTTTCCTACTTCTAACAAACGTAGCATACATCTGGTGCCTAGAGTTTGTAACTAAAAGTATTTCAATATAATTAATAGATCCATAAGGCAGTCAAAGATGTAACCACAGCTGGGAAAGGCAGGTCTAAACCGGCTTTCAATTTGCTAGCACGGATGGATGCTAGCCGGGTGCAGCAGTGCTGCATGTAATGAGGCAATGCATGTAAACCCTGCAATCATTTGTTGCCAAAGTGATAAACCAGGTAGAGAGCAATGGAGCAGTCAGAAAACAGGATAAAGACAGTCTGTCTTCTAACAGACAAGATTTGTGGGATACACAATGTACAAAATTTTGCAAAACTAAACAGAGGTATGTAACTGCCATTTTACAAGACTTCACAAATTTGTTGGCCAGATGGCCTGGGAGCCTTTACAAAGGGCCATGCACACTCATTGCCTTTATTTTGAAAGTGTTTGCAGGTTTTTTGTTTGCATCACCTTTCATAATGTTTCCAGTTCTTTCCTTAAGGCTGATAATGCTTTTGCTTACCTTGGTGGTTGCTTTTCCACCCTCAACTGTTATTATGTTTCCTCCTTTACCCTTCCAAGGACCCTTTCCTTGATTTTTTCAATCTCTTCTGAGCTGCTTAAAAATCTTAAATCACATGGTGCCAGCTACTTCACAGGATTTTCTGGTAAGTGGGGGAAAAGTAAAGTTCAACCAAAAACTGTTGCTCATGCCGAGTACATGCTGCCTGGGCCTACACATCCACCCTGGTTCCTGGATGAGTTTGCAGCCCTCACTGGACCCCACGCTGGCATGCCGTGCTGCTGGCTCAGATAAGCATACGCACACCGCAGTGACACCCCTGAATGACTACAGTGGGGACACAGGCAGTACGTGACCCTGAACATATTTTCTTGTACTTATGGGAGAACAATCCTGCCTTAGCAGGGTGTTGATCCTTTCAACTGGAAGATGACCTTTTTGACAACTTATTTTAAAATTGTTCACAAATATATTTCTTCTATCCAAAGAGTTTGTGTTGTCAGGAAGGGGAAAAAGTCAACAGCACATCTCTGTGCAATGACGTGGCCAGGCACAGACCGCCACTAGGAATGACAGATGGAAACAAACCAAATGCTAACATTTGTTCACAAATGATTAGTAAATGCTTACAAGTAATAGATACACTCGCAGAGACTGGCATTTGGGAGTGATGCACAAACGAAAAAAATAAAAAGGGCTAAATTCCCTGGCTAGTATTTTCATGACAAATAATTGAGTGTACTCACATGTTCCTCTGCAGTCAGAAGTCAAAATGCAACCATAGGCACAATCAGCCCTGGTTTAATTCAGTAACATTAGGGGTGGGTTTGGCTCATTATGGGTTTTTCCCTGGCCCTCAAATGCTTTGCTAGTGTTCGCATTCAAAGAGTATCAAAGATCCCTGTGCAAACTGGCATTTCAGGAATTGAAGTGACCTGTGTCCTTTAGAAAAGGCAGGCTGAATTTCCTGTTCAGTTGGTGATACACTCCCATCACGCAGATATACTGTGTCTCTCTCTTTTATTGAGTAGTACTGTTTCTTCCTCTTCATACTGTTTAAAGATCTCATACACTTCCCAGTACAAAATATTTGGACCATTTAACAGATGTGTGCTTTGTGAGAAGGACCTTGAGTGGGCACAAGGGGAAGCACAGGATGGCTGAAACATCAAAAGGGGAAGCAAAGGCTGGAGGCAACACATTTCCTCTCTATGGGAGTAGGAGAGAGATAAATGGTTGGGAGTTTTCCAGCAGAACAGGTTTTCAGCAAAACATTTCAGTTTTAACAGAAAGACCTGATTCATTGAAATGGAAATGTTTTACAAAGAAGCATCTTTTCAGTGACCTTTTAGCAGAACTCAGGCAAGATGCCACCGAAATCCACCTGTTACTCTGCCGGCTCAGTTGGAGAGCTTGCCACACTTGCCATGTGAATCATCAAAATCAGAGACTGCATGACTTCTGGACTCCCCGGCCAGCTAACTTCTGAGCTGCTCTACCTTCCTGTGCCACCTGCCCACATCACCCGTTAAGGAAGATGGAAGTTCATGTCTGCCCACAAGTCATGACTGTTCTGAGACTGTACAGCCTCAGAGCTTGTAAGGGATGACCCCAGTCTCGTCCAACCTCCCCTATTGGCAGCCATCCATTTCCCTTGAAGTTGGACTAAGGTATAAATTTGGGGAATTTTGTCCTAAAGAATCCAAATTATTGTGAATCCGCCTGCCATTGGTGACAAGCTAGTCCAATTATGTTTATTATTCTTGCTGGGAATGGGAAATTATGTCAAACTTGAGCTTCTCTTACTCTGTCTTTCAGTCTCTGGATCATATGCCTTCACCTGTGACAGAGGAAAGCCCCCTCTTTTCCAGGAGCACATGTGCAAGGTGCACTCAAACTCTCCTGAGCTAAGTCCACGTTATTTCCCCGATGACTAACTTCAGATGAACTGGTATATAGCTCTCGCTTACCCTTTGGCTGTCTTCCAGTATTTGGAAAGCCCCATTTTTTAAAGAGTTTATAAACATTTAGAAAAGTGGTGCAAAGAGCTCCTCAGCTAATTCATCTGAGGCACTTACATGCAAGTTATTCAGCTGTTGTTCTGTCTTGGCAGTTACTCAATTATATCTTTCTCTTTGGCAAATGGTAAACTTTTGATTGAAGGTACATCATCAGACAGGATGCATCCTTCTTGGGCATTCTTAGTACAGAGAAGGAATTGGTAATCAGCAGTTCTGTCTTATCTGCATCATTACATTTGCATTTTGGGTTCCTTGTCATCACTGACTGGCGCAATACAACATCTGTACCAGCTAACTGTAAAAGGCTCATGGACACTGGTGCCTAGGCAACAGCTGATTTTTTAGGTTAGTGATTAACTCTTTTTTGTCTGCCTGAATAACCTGAATATTATATTATTCCTTGCTGTGGAACAGGACCTTTGGCTTGAAAGAAATCATTAGCCTCTATTTTAGAAACACTGTGGCTATTTTAGTGATGTCCAGAGGTTATCTGTGATAATGCAGTGTACGCAAACACTAGAAGAGAGACACAGCAAGAGAAAAATTCACAAAGTGAAGAGAATTAACTTAGTGACCATGCAACTTTTACTAAGGTTTCCATTTCTTCTCTCCAGAAAGTTGGTGTTGGTTATTCAATCTTTAAACTTCAGTTAATTTCACTTAAACTCTTACAAGATATAACAGTAGCATGATCTTTCCCAAGGTATAGCAAGGGACAAAAGTCAAGGCTAGGAGATAACCCTCTATCTTTTGTCATGTCTGATCTGGAAATTATTTTTAAATGAGATAGAGGCAGACGTTAAGTACAGAATTTTATCCGATTTGTATTCAAAATGGAATTAAGAAACAAGTATGCCATGCTAAAGAAGGTTCAAATGAGGAGGCAGTACAGAATGTTTAATTCAGCAAGTTGCTTCTGTACCTTTGTCATCATATGACCTATAAAATTGTAAAACACTGTTAGAATTAAGATTTCTGTTCAGCATGGCTTTGCAAATCTTTGCTTACTTACGGGTTAACAAACTAGCCGGATTTCTTTAAAAGGAGAGCATTCTAGAACTGAAGTGACAGCGAGAGATAAAATTTGAATAATTTCCATACGCTCGTCCTCTTTGCTTGGGAGGACTTGGCCGAAAGGAGCGGTGCCGGTGAGGGCGGCGGTAACCGGGGCTGCAGCTCCCTCCAGCGCCGGCACGGCGGCGTTCCCAGCCTCGGCTGAAACTGCATCATGGCACACGGCTGCACTCCTGCTTCCTAGCGGCTGGAAGTTATTTATTAGCTCTCAGACACGTTTGACATCGTAGAAATTCCTGGATTTTGAGCTTTAGTGGTAATAAATGTGGGATTAGATCATGTATGCAATAGTTTGCATGAGTACCCTGGAAACTGGTAAGGCAAATGGCATAGACAAAATTCATCTCATGTGTTAGTTTGGGCAGGATTTAAGAGCTGGATGCTCAAAGACTGCTGAGAAGTTCAAATCTTTAATGCGGTATGTGGTATTCCCTTTGTAATGTCTAAATGGGACATGTACAGTGCCTGCTCCTTCCAATATCTTGCTAACTGTCATCATGTTTCCTATTCATGGCTAACTTTTATAAATAGAAGAGATGTCTGAACAACTTACAGAGGTCTTGAGTCTCCCAGGGAGGAAAGGCCTCTGGCAGACATATGATGGTAACTAAAAGCAGAGGGCTGGGGCAGATACTGCCCCCACCCACTGAATGGGGCTGTTCTCGCCAATGAATCTGCTCCTTTCCTGCCACGCTTTTTGGGCTGATCTGTAAGATAAACCAGCTCTGCTTTTAATCTGTTGCTACAAGCCTATGGGAACCCAAAGTGGAGGGGGAGCCTCTCCCACAGTACTAGTGGGGCTGTTCCTGCAGCCGAGCAAGCCCTGAGGACAATTCTCCCCAAATCTGGTTCCTCGTGTGCAGCTGGAGCCGGGCGTGGACCCACCTGCAGGCACCCATGTGTCCCCAGCTCAGCACCTGGCTGAGTGGTAGCTGTTGGGTGCTGTGTCAAACAGGCAGGTGCCTGGCTTCCCAGGCTCAGCCTTCCCTCTTCCAGGGCTGCTTTACTTTCCCTTCTTGGGAAACATGTCCCAGGGCTTTCTCCCCTGCCACCTATAAACACCATCAGTTCCAAACCCAACTCTGCCACTTTCACAAGATTTTCTTAACTTTCCCACATTGCTATCAGTTGCAAATTCCCCTTGGACACTGCTATGGACCCACTGGCTGCTTGCCTGGAGTAGCTGTGAGAAGGAGTAGAGATAAGGAACACCGTGCTGTGCTGTGGCAGCCAGAGACCAAAACCACAGAAGGGAGAGAAAAACTCCTAACAAGACCCCAAACTGTGCTGTAGTGTCATCATAGGCTCATCACGTGTACATACTGAAATGTTCATCATACCTCTGAGGAACACACCTGAGGTTTCACAGCAGCTTTGGGGGAAGACAGCAGCCTTTAGGACATATCCTCAGGCAGCGTGGACTCTGACACCAGAGGCTTCCTGCGTGCCAGCAAGAGGCAGTGGGACACGCAACTCATGATTTTCCAAGAGCACAGGAGTGCTTATGGATCGGATGGGTGCCAAGGGCATCCCTGTGCTCTGCAGCATGGATGCCATTCGAACCCCCTGAATGGCAGGCATGTGGCTGCAGACAGGGCGCTCCAGTGCAGGTTGTGCTAGCATACTCCACAAGGGCCTTTTAAAAAAATGCACAAAAGTAAATAAATAAGATCTAGACGTGTTTTATGGATAGTGGCTAGCTGCTTCTACAGAAATACTCATACTCACTCAAAACTTGTTCCTTCCTAAACAGTGTCTATTCTAGTAAAACTTCTTTGTCCAACATAAAGCACAAACCCCTCCCTTCAGTGTGTGTGTGGAACAAAAGGAGTGATGCAAACACAACTAATGTAATGGCGACTGTATTTACATAATAAATTAACAAGTAATGCTGTTTTGCTTCTGTCATCTTCAGAGGAAATGTTGACTAAAAGTGGTTAATAATCACATTTTCTGCTCTTGTCCCACAGACAATACCTGTATAAAAACCAACCAAACAAAACACCACAGTGTTTGACTCTAGTGGTAGAAACTTTATAAAAGCAAAGCACTGGTCTAGATAATAGGATTGATATATCTGACTTCTTCCTGAATAATTCTCTTTTAAGAAATGTTTCCCCTTTGTACTTTTCCTGCACTTATTCACCTTAAAAAATAATTTTTTCCAACATTCTTCACAAAGATCTTCACCTCTATGTTGTCTCTAATAGGGTCACACTCACTGGAGTCCCTGAGGCGCATAGTAAAGGCAGTAGAGAATCCTGTAGTTACAAAACACTTTTCCTATATAAATAAGAGATATTAAAGCAAACAGCTGTACCAGGTCCCTGTATAAATTATTACAATTCTTTAAACTCCATCTACTGAAAATAAATCTGGAAGCGTTTTTCTTAAGACTGGCTTCGGCTCCTGGCTTTGTTGGCCAGTGCTGGTAGTGTCAGCAGGACATCACTTTCCTTTTCAATCTGAGTGATGAAATAGGCTCATCCCGGTCTTCCACCCCACACTGCTCCACCTGACCGCTCTGGAAAAAGAAAAGTGGCAGAGGAAAGCTCTTGCAGAGCTTCCTGTGAACCCTCTGTCCAGCAGAAGAGGTAATAAGAAGATGTGTGTAGATCGTCCCCGTGCCGCAGAGCCTGGATGGGGGTGAGCAGGGGTGCCTGCTCTGGCAGGGTGTGGAGGGGAAGCCGGGCGAGGATGGCGGTGCTCCCTCCAAGGGG
The DNA here is from genome assembly GCF_026419915.1 of Harpia harpyja. Classification (NCBI taxonomy): domain Eukaryota; kingdom Metazoa; phylum Chordata; class Aves; order Accipitriformes; family Accipitridae; genus Harpia; species Harpia harpyja. Next base: position 27,574,001 of record NC_068949.1, on the reverse strand, counting down.
CTGAGCTGGCAGCGGGGGAACAAGGGAACTGGCTGTGCTTATAGCAGTCTCCCACATTTTCAGCTGATATTGCAGAATTTACTGTTATTGAGTATAGAGGTGTCTGATTTGCTGGAGAGCGTTGCAGGAGCACAGGCTCCTTCCCAAGACAGTCGTGCCAAGTTATAATGTCATTTGTATTCAGCCAAGTGGTTCTATTTATAATAACCTTTCAGGTGACCCAATCGTACACTTGGTAAAGCACTTCTAAAGAAGGAGATTACTTTCTATCTTTCGAGGGTATGAAGTAGTGTACTATATAAATACTACAGCTTAACTACTGTCTATTTTGAATGTCAGTTAGGATCAGGTAGTGTTATACGCTCCTGAGTTTTAGCAGTTTTTATTCAGGACTTTTCAAATTTGCATCAAGCTGAAACTTGGCATGTAAGCTGTCAACACAGATGCTGGTATTATTCTAAAAATAGAGTATGTTAAAGCTTTTAAAGGTGTCAAATGGCTTTCTTATGCAGTGGTTGCAGATGCTTTAGCGTTCTGGCTCTTTCATCTGTACAGAAGCTTACTGTATCACCTTCCTCCCTCCTCCATTCTGCAACATTACAGTGCTGAACAGTGAGGAATAGGATGACAAGTAATCACACTGGAGTAATAATCCAAGGATGGTGTGCCCTGGTAAGAGGTGCAAGTAACAGTCATTTTTGGTGAAACAGAACTATCCTCATGGAGTCACCATAAAGAAAAAAATTGACACCTGAAGTGAACACGTTACCCAAAATGATGACATATTGCTTGACAGCACAGTGAAAGGAAAGACAAAATCCTCAGCACTGTGGAGGTTCCCTAACACTCCCATTTAGACAACCTCCTCCCAGGGGTTACTGCAATCTCCTCCTCCTCTGCAGTGATTGCCGTGATATTTATTGAGTATGTGTATTAAAGTCTAAGGCATCACAATTCAGAAAACTTATAATACAAAAGATCACTTATGTTCAGTGATCTGCAATGCTGTTTGAATGGTAAAAAACTGCCCCTCATAGAATAAACCAACCCAAATGTATGTCCACAGGTGAACCCATTTGCTTCATTTTGCACAGGCAAAGAAATGCCCTCTGCCATATCCTGAAGTTAATAAACCTGAGTTCTGGAAGACTAGAAAATAAAACCAGGAGATTATAAAACACAGAACCTCTCTTGCAGAATGTCCTGCGAACAGCTCCAGGAGAGGGCAGATCGATGTAAACGTGACATACACCCTGTTCTCTTTGTTTTGTAAAAGTGCCCTGAAAGACAGGATGGGAGAGGTAACAAAGCTAGGGAGATCCTGCCTAGTCAGAGATGTGTCTCCAGCACAAGTTTCCATTTGTAATAAATGGAGGCAAAATACACATAATTATTTGCAAGCACGTTTAAATACAAATAGTCTCTCATATTATGATATGTAGGTTTTTGCTAATTTTCTAAGTTTTAATAATACTTGTAGGATGCAAAGATTGTGATCAGGTTTCAACTGAACTTACTCATTTAACATGATCTTCAAATTCATAGCTATATTTTTTTCCAGTGAGGAATTTACTCTTGGTAGAAGCACTTGTGCCAATACAAGTTAATGTGCATGACTACTTCTTTATTCTACCCCTCTTGGGGAGGCATGCTCTGTCTGTTTATAAAACAAAGAGAATGTGCCACAATGGTTACAGACAAATATTTAGAAAAGTTTCGATCCTTTCATTCCACTGAATCCAACTAGACCCAAATATGAATAAAGACCAGTCACAAGATTCTAAGCTTGAAGCATATGTTCCTACATAATACATATTCAATACTCAACCTTTTTTTTTTCTCTGAGGGATTGTAGAATTTCAACACTCGTTGGCTATACCTCTTTTTAGAGGTTTTCATCAGTAATTTCTCCTCTAAAATTTACTCCATGTAGTGTTCAACTATATCAAAATAATAGATAATGATGCCATATCAAGCTCTATTTAGTAGCAAAGATTTAACAACACACACCTACAGTACTCATGCCATGCAAACATTTTAGTCCTTCCCATCAGAATGAAGCAATGTGAAGAACCTGAGCTAATTTCATTGGGTTTCAGACAGCTGTGGATGAGAACTAATTTATGGTCAGGTTTTGAAATCATGCCAGCATGAAGCTTGCTCTTCAAACAGATGCTCCAGTATACTGTTAGGAAGGTCACATATCTCACGTCATCATTTGATGGGAACCTGGTCAGAAGGCTCTTCCCCTCCTGCTACAGCTGTCCTTGCAAAATAGCAAACATGTTTTCTGGTCATTGGGTGGTCTGTGAATTATTTCTCTAAAAGCTTATTTACAGAAAACTCAGGGATCCATTTTCTTAACTCTACAAACCTGGAGGCTGAACTAAATCATGTTTGTTTAGAAAAACCACCCCTCGGTGTGGTAAAAATCTGAATTTTTTTAATAATTTCAAAATGTTAAATTCATTTTACAAATAAAAAAATTAAAAAACCCAGACCCACAAGGGATTCTTCTTTATCAATCCTTTGCTTTTGAAAAGATACATGAAAATTTAGAGATTGCTTTTTTTCCTGATGTGCATAAAAATGAGACAGCCCAGAAAGATGCAGGCAGAAGAATCCATATTTGTGTCAGTGTCTGCCTAGATCACCTCTTGGAGCCGGGTGAATGCGAGGATCTTCTCATCATACATCATCCACTGCTGCTGCGTGGGCATAAACTGGTGTTTCTTTAGCGCTGTACCGTCCTTTGAAAGAGGTTTCGGGAAGCCTAGGCGCAGGTTAAGAAGCAGCACAGCATGGCCATGGTGCCCAGCACTCTCACTCAGAGGTCGGCACGGCTCTCCGGGACACTCGCTTCACTCCAGAGCTCTGAGCGTGTCACCTGCGCTGGCTGCGTGTGCTCCAGGTGGTGTGCGGCAGCAGCAGCTCCACGCCTCTCCCAGAGCCGAGCCGTCGGAGGGAGGGGGCCGGAGGAGTACACCTTGGCCAGAAGCTTTTTGTGTCTCCTCAGCCTCCATGAACCCCAGGCTGCATTGTAACGTTTCCCCTCAGGAAACATCACGGTTGATATCAGAGCTTTCTAGCTCCCAAGAGTTTCTTCTGTACTTGTCTCCTAGTGAGACAAATAGAAGCTGGATTTTTTTGGTAGGCTACTCATGCTGTTGATAGTCAGCAGTGGCTGTAGTTTCATGAATGCTTTCAGGTAGCATAAACCAGTTCTGGTGTTGAAAGCAGCTGTCCACCCTTCCCCACCCTCCAGCTACTTGCTGTCATCCCACCAGTCCCCTGCCCTGGTGTTTGCAGCAGGAGTGTTTTGTGTGGTTACATGGAGAGCTGGTTGTGCTTAAACCAGGGAAAAACCAAGAAAGGTTGGTAAATCATTCATGAAAAGATGGGGAGGGTCAGCAGCAGGGCCTGGGCTCAGCGGTGGCTCAGTGCAGTGCCTGAAGGTCAGGCACCAGCTCCAAGGCTGGAACTCACCACACTGATCTAGGTGCTGTACAGGAAAGGGTGACTGAATCAACCCCTGCGGGAGACTCAAACCCAGCACCCCTGGGATTCAGAGCCCAAATTCACTTTCGGTGCCCGGCTGATACAGCCCAGAGGGGGAATGTGCATGTAGGTTATATTTTGCAAGAACTGCCCCAAAAAGGTACAGTGAATATTTTTTGCTTGTGGTGTGATTTGACACATGACATACCACAGCAACCTTCCAGGGCAAAGAATGCGATCCTAGTATGTATCTGATATAATTAAGGATGTATGACTTAAGTACCAGCTCATGGCAGTGGTCTGAAGTGATAGCATTGGACTGAGATACAACATTGTGGTTTTACTTCCCATCTAGGGAATTGCAATATGTGCTAAAAATACTGCTGGGCTCATGGAAATGCAGAGTGTTATCGCATGCAGAGGGGAAGATGGAATGTCAGTCCCAGGAGAAGTCACCACAGAAGTGGGAGAATGTAACATTGAACATTTTAAGGTAAGCCTTTTTGTGTTGCCAGCAAAATAAGCTGGGACTGGGTTGACATTCTTTGTCCCTCTCTCCCCTCTGTCCCTTGCAGGATGAGAAATGATCTGTTTAGAAGTGAGTCATAGGTAAATAAAACATATATAGGTGAGCATACTGAAGATGTTGTTTTCCTCCCTGTGTTTTGTCATGGGAAGACACATTTATTTTTTAGCTGTATTTAAAGTCACTCATCTCTAGGGAAACGGGAGGGGATGCTTGACACGCAAGGGCTGTGGTGACTCGTCCTCCTCTCCAAACCCACTCTGTGCCCTGGCTCTGCTATCCCAACTCTGGGTGGCACACAATGACTATCATTTAAGAGAGCAGCCAGAAGAGAAGAGTTGTTCTGACAATCTTTTTACAAAAAGTACATATGACCCTGTTTGAAATTGTGGTTACAGACAGTGGTGTCTGCTGAATTATTTAAATTGATACCTTCAGGTTCTACAATCACATAATCAGAAGAGAGGGAGCAGAGAAATTTATACACAGAGTTACTTCTGAAGGACAATAAGGTAATAAACAAAATGTTCTGGATAAATAACAAATTAACCAAAGTGATTAGATTTCAGCCTTAGAGAACTGTAGAGCCAACTCCTGCCCATTTTACCCATCTGAGTAGATTCATTAACAGCAATCTGCTTCTGAGTAAATTGCCAGTTATAAAAAAAAAATTAAACTTGTTCGTTTGCTTCTCTATTGTTATGCATTTTAATAATTCTAGTCATAACGATTAAAACTTGTGCTTTTATACTCCCATGTTGCAAAATACTCTTCACATTACTGTTAAACCATTCAATCTCCTTCTGTCTGAGTGTCACTAAAGCATCCACAGAGGAGGTAGAGGAAAAGTAAATACATCCAGAACAGGTGCGCGAGCAGGATGATGCAACTGTCTGCTCACTCTGCCCACAGGAGCAATGCGGCACCTCGGGGCCATGAGTGTGGATCTAGAAAGTGGGACTGAGTGAATTCCATGCCAAAGTGTTGACAACATCTGATATGTGCAAGAGGGATGCTGCGCGCACAGAACTGCACATCTTGCTGAACATAATACCATGCAAACACCAGTGGGGTTAGATTTGCACACAGTAATCATTTATTTGCTATAAAAACAGATGTGCCTTATAATTGCATCTAAAAGGTGTGCTCCCAAAATTAACAATCCAAAACCTGTATGAAGAGAAAGGTTTTGTAACTTTAATAATTAATTTGGAAAAGTTACTCTCTGTTTTCTTATATTGTAAGTACCAATATTAGTAAAGTACCGAGTGACATCTATGAATTTTTTTTAAAATATTTTTTATTTTGTCACATTTTTATGTTTATAATGACTCTATGCTACAAGGCTATGCATATATTGGCTTAGAGCAGCGAGTTTTCTTTAAAAGAGTTGTTTGTGTATTTTCTTTTATAGTATTCATGAAGTACTCAAGGCTATTCAGGAGAATAGCTAGCTAAAAAATCATGATCTTTAATATGCATGTGTACTATACTTATTCTGCGAAAACAAGTTGGCAGAATTTTGTATGAAGTTGTGGGTAACATCTCTTTCCTGAGCGACAGTACATTTAGGAAGTGGCTGGCAGTTTTTTATTCTTCCCATGAGAAGCGACACTCCAGAAGACTCCCTTTGTGCCCGTTCTCCTCAGGAGCATTACAGAGAGGTGACTGGCTCAGCAATGCAACAGCTCTGGAGGGAGAGGTTTCACTTTACTGCCCCTATGAAAGGGGAAAAGTGAGGTAAAATGATATTAATTTGGATTTTTATCCACACTTTCAAGAGTCACACTTGAGAAGCTAGCAGAGTTGTGTACAGGCATTATTCATCCCTGTTTCTGGAGCACCTAAATCTGTTGTGCTGAATGTTGTACAGAACTGGAATAAAAAGGCAGGCCCAAAGAAAGCTGGCAATCTGTGTGTGATACAATGGACGATAAATGGGTGCTAATGGATGGAAATAAGGAAATAATTCTGTTACAGGCTGCTCAGTGATCTGATGAATTGGTAGGCAGGGAAGGTGAGAGGGCGTAAACACTTCCTGTTTTCTAGCAAAAGGACTGTTTCCAAATAGAACAACTTTGCTCGGTATCTCTTTACAGTGTAGTTGGAGATTGCTCTTGACACTGATGGGTATTTAGTGAGTTGGAAGTATTTAATCTTATACTTCATGCATGTTTGATGAACTGTTGTGGAACCTTCTTGGACGGCCACAAAGTTGCGATCTCTGGATTAAGGAGGGATGCCTAAACCTTAGGTGTCTGTCCTAAGGCTGAATCTGGTCCCACCAGAGTTCACCATTGTACACTGGGGTGGTGCTCTGCAGCCAGAAATCCAGCACCTCTGGCTCTGGTGTAGATTTATCAAGAGAATAAGCCAGAGACCAGGCTGCTGCCAGCGTCCATGGATCATGGCAAATGCACCCCAAGCAGAAGAAAGTCTCTTCGGTCTTTGTATTGCAGCAAGGATAATGCAGTCCCAATCCAAACTGGAGCTCTGCAACACAAGTAAGAATATTAATGGTAACAGACTGCTGTACAACTGAAAACACAGGTCAAGGACACAAGACATCCTTGCCTCAGTAGTTTTCCATTTGCTCATGATGCAAATGTCTCCAATGACTATCTGACTGTTCTCTTGGCTTGTTCTAGTCTCGTGGGCGAAGCATTAACTGTGATAAACTCCGGGTTCATGTGAGCTCAGCTCACATGGTAAGTCAGACTCCAGACTCCCAGCCTGTGAGAGAACTCCATTGATGGCACTTCCTTAAGTAGAGTTGTAGCGCTGTGCCTTTTATTCTCTGCTGTATAAACTTGGGCCCATTTAGTCTAGAGGAATTCTACTTAAAATTGGTTGGCATAGTGGAGTTTCTGCTGAAAGATGGTTGAAAAGGGAGAGAAGTGAGCGATAGGAAGGGAAGCCAAATTATACGTGGTGTGAACCTTGTTTTCCTTTTCAAACTAAAACTAAATGTATGCGATCTAATTTAAAATGACAAGATGCATTTGAAATATATATAAAATGTTTCATTTCAGTATGAAGAAATGCTGAAAAACTTTTTTGCTACCAAGCAGACGTGGATGACATTGGCTGGCAGCCTGTTACAGCACAAGCAGTACAAAGGGAATTTTTTTCAAACATTGCCACAGTACATGTTTTTTTTTTCAGTTGCTACTACGAAGTCAGTCAGCTGAGAAGAATTTCTCATGTTTTGGGTGGTAATAAATCTTCCAGAACAGTGTTAACCAACACCTCGGGCAGTTTTGCTGGTTCATATTACTCTATATCCCACAATACAAATTGCTGAAATGGGAGAAGGGGCTTAGGTACACATTTCAAACATTTCCTTCCTAGTTTTGGTCAGCATCATATGACTACATGGGAGAAATAGCAAGGGATTCATCAATAATATAAGCAGTAAGCTACATCTCAGGTTTTAAGTTAAAAAAGAAAACAAAACCAAAACAACTCTTCCTTCCCCGCTCCCTCTCCTTATTCCCATCTAACTGTTCAACAGACTTTGTGAGAAGTCTTGGAACAATTTCCCTTTTCAACACTTCTAATTTAAATGACTTACTAGAAATGAATATTTCATGGCATACCAGGACTCTGTTCTTCAAAGCTTCGTCTCTTTAGTGCTAATTATTTCAACAAGACCTATACTAAAGGCAAATCCTGTCACTTCTCTATATCGTCTGCATTAACACCATAAAACTAGCTTCATATGACAGTTAAAGTTCTTGTTTCTGGTATTTCCTCATTTTCACTTTTAGTGTCTCCCACATAAAGAAGTGACACAGTTTGAAGTGACGCAGGGTTTGGAAACCCTGCAGTTAACCAGATATGGCCTCATTAGTGAAAAAAACCCAAGACTGCTAAAATTTAATCCTTACTTCCCTTTCTCTTCAAGCCAAAGCCACCTTCAATTTCTGTACTGGAAATTCCCATAGCAGTGTCCATAGACAAAGTAATGTTTAACCCTCCAGGTCGGTTCGAAATAGTATGTATTGCCTCAGCAAGGAAGCCAGGTCTGCTTGGACACATGCGTGTTTGGAGTTAAGAAACATAGAGAGTTTCCACTAGACCTCACTTCTCTTGTCATAGTGAAAAACCCCCAAACCAATCAACTCTCCACCTGTATTCCTTTCACAATCTGATGGGTCCAGAGGTAATAAAATAACCCCCCAAACCCAACACTTTTGTCATTTGATCAAATGGAAAGACATGCAGTACAAAGCTGGAAATCTTTTCCATATACCTTGGCCAAGGTCAAGACAACCCTGTGTACAACCTGTTGCTGGGGCATCAGTGTTTCAGACACACTTTCGGAGGCTCTTGCCATAGTTCCTTCATGCACTGCGCACACTGAGGAAAACACATGTAGGGCAAAGTCCACGCTCTTCATCTCACCCTTTGAAGTTCTCTCTTCTTCCTTTACTCATACTCAACCTTCAGCAGCCCATCTCTCATTAGCTGCAGTTAGGAAGTCTTTGTCCTGGCTTCTGCCTGACTCTTGAAGTCTAGCTGAGCATCCAGGTGGACGCTCACATTGAGACAAAAGCCGCTGGGAAAGGCCTACAAGAGAACAGCACGGGGGCTCACGGTGGCATTCTGACTGCCACTTGCTAGTATAATCCTCCAGGTGAGAGCATTAAGGGCTGATGGCTGCTGCATTGCCAGAGCAGCATAAAGTAAAACCAGTGCAGCCAAAGAGCAGTGAACGGTATGAGCAACAGTGGCAATAATTTCTCCAGACTACTCTTTGTGTCACCGAGCAGCCCAAACCTGGGGAAACACCTCAAAGGAGGAAAGAGCCAGAGTTTCAGACTTCCACTTTCATCCTCCAACCTCTGAGCTGAATGACAGTCCTGGTTTTGGGTGGGATGGAGTTAATTTTCTTTCTAGTAGCTGGTATAGTGTTATGTTTTGCATTTAGTATGAGAAGAATGTTGATAACACACTGATGTTTTTAGTGGTTGCTAAGTAGTGTTTAGACTAAAAGTCAAGGGTTGTTCAGCTTCTCATGCCCAGCCAGCAAGAAGGCTGGAGGGGCACAAGAATTTGCGAGGGGACACAGCCAGGACAGCTGTCCCAAACTGGCCAAAGGGATATTCCATACCACGTGACATCATGCCCAGTATATAAACTGGGGGGAGTTCGCCTGGGGGCCTGATCGCTGCTCAGATCTGGGCAACGGTCAGTAGGTGAGGAGCAATTGCATTGTGCATCACTTGTTTTGTATATGCCAATTCTTTTATTATTATTATTATTGTCATTTTATTATTCTCATTATTATTATTCTCTTCCTTTCTGTTCTATTAAACTGTCTTTATCTCAACCCATGAGTTTTACTTTTTTCCCCAATTCTCTCCCCCATCCCACTGGGGGGGCAGGGGGAGTGAGGGAGCAGCTGTGTGGTGCTTAGTTGCTGGCTGGGGTTAAACCACGACAATAACCTAGATCAATTTTGACTTTCTAAAATTGGTATTCAGAAGAACCACACTTCAGCTTTTCCCTCAATATCTACATATGGCCTTTACTCATCCACACTAAGTTTTCTGATGGAGAACTAGGCAGCTTTGCATACCCTTACCTGTTCTCACAGCCAGTCTCCCAGGTGCCTAGCATCCTTAGTCACAGTAATCAGACATGAAACTAACAATTCAATTCCAGTTTTATGAAGTGCAGATTTCTGTAAGGGTGGAGTTGTTATCACAAAACAACCTGTTATTTATTATCAGGCCCTATAGCTTTTGACAAGTTTATTAGTTTTAGATGTGGATCTTAACTAACTCCCATTCCTTGACTATTATAAGAGTGACTTTGGCCTCTTAAACACTTAATAAACATGACGAAACAGTAAACTAGCTGAAATGAAAAGAAATGTTGTGGGATTAGCTCTGCATTTGAACTGAGCTCTTACTGCATTATTTAGCAAACACAAGGATAAATGCTTGTAAGGTGGTTCTTTTGAAATAGCAAAACAAGTAGGGTGATCTGGGGAGACATGGTTAGAGTAGGATTAAGTCTTATAAAGAAAAATCCCTCATGACATTGTAGCTGAAAAAGCCAGGGAGTAATATTTTCCATTTGTCCATGCAAGCTATTGCAACCATTTCTGCAGCAAAGCTGAAATGGTATGTGCAGATAGCCATTGGGGTGCAAACTTAATGTTTGTATGTATGAAGCATCCTGGCATGAACAGATGATCTTCAAATGCAAAAGATTGCTTCCCTATTTTGCATCACAAAACATTTGCAGTAGTCCTACAGCATTTGACAGCACTGTTTATGATCAAGGGCCAGATTGTAATATCTGTGTTAACAGCTATTTAGCTTTTACCCTAGCCCTTCCCAAATTTTCCTCTGTTTTATCCCGCTTCTGTTGGCCTTGTGACCATATAAACTATATGAACAATTGTGCTTCTGTCAGGCTAGTCACCCTGTTGGAACTGCCAGAATCTGGCTCATAAATTGCGGTTCGACAGCTGCTGCCAGACATAACAAGGACATCCACTGATGTCAGTGAAGCTATTTGTGAAACAAGGCGCTGCTCAAAGGGAATAAGGGTATCTCACAGTTAATCTGCTTGCTAGGAATGTGGAAGTTAGGGGAGCAACAACAGGCAGAAATACTAAAAAGTCTTTTTGTATGGTTAAATACTTATTTTGGGATTGTGAAATACAGGAAAATAGGGAGCATAAATATATTAATTCAATAAAGACTATATCAGTGAAAATGATTCTTCACATGAAAGCTGAAGCACAACAATGAAAAAGTATATATACCAGCAGAAAATCCATCACTATGTACCTCCTTCTGTTAATACAATCATAGTTTAGGCTAAGCCCATCGTTAAACTTAAATGAACTGGAAAAGAGAACATTCTGTTTTGCAATTGTTAAAAACAATTGAATATGATGTTAAGTTCACCATTGGTTTTGGCAGCAAGTCCTTGCTCCTTCAAACTCCTATGTACGCACTTTCTACTCTTTTGTAACAGGGACTTTTAAAAGTCATTAATTTGGCTTAGTTTGCATGGGAACGATGCAATCTGGACAATGTGGAGAGCAGTGTTTGAAAGACATCGTTTGCAAGGTTGTGCTGGGTGACAGCAGCACTTCGATCTGTCAAACGCATGAAACGTATGCTCACTTTGGGAAAGACTGGAATAAATGAGGAAAATAAGGTGATATTGGTCACTCAGCTGCAGCTACAAAGTCTTACCTAGCATGTGGCCACGTTTTTGGGCAGGCAAAGAGTATACCAGTGTTGTACATCAACAGAAACCCCAGGATAGATCTGGTACTGGACAGAAGTAATTCTCACTTCACCTGCAGTGCTTAGCAAACAAATTTGTTTCACTAAGTTTTCTTTAATCAGATTCTGAACTAAAATAATTCTCGCTTCAGTGAAACTGGAATAAGGAATATTCTAAAAGCATGAATAACTGATAAGACATGAATAAAATTACTTCCATGTGTATGTGATTATTATAAATGTGACTTCTCTTTTAAACAGAGAGTACTGTAAACAAATACATGATCCAGTTTATTAACTGAAATTGGCTGGATTACAGTTTGAAAATAAGATACACATGTTGGCAATTGCTATGCTTCACTATAGTTAGGCCTTTAAAAAGCATACTTCATGTGTTTTTTTCCTGTAGAAATCGTAGCCTTTTTAGCTTGCCTTACTAGAAGATTTTGAGAAGTATCTTTCCAAGATGTATATACAAGCCTGACTTCTGAATCCGTATTCAGACATGAGAGGGCAGATCCAGACTCCGTCAGTTTTGTGGGCTAGTGTAGAAGTTAGAAAAGTCTTCCAGCCAGACGGGGGTACTGCAGAGGGCGACTAGGTATAAATGTTTCAGTGGTTAGCGTGCTTGTCTATAGCCTGTGCTGCTCAGGATACAAGACCAAGAGATGCATGACCTGGTTCAACTAGGAGAAGAGCTGTGTCAGCGGTCTGTTTTATTAGGGCTATTTTATCTTGCAGGATGGTTGTTCTCATCTCCTGGTCTGTAAAATGGTGACGAAACAGACCTTCCCTGCTTCCCATAGATGTTATTAGGGGAACTTAAACTGCCAGGTTCTTAGGTACTAGTTGCCAAAGAAAGGTAGATTGGTTTTTTTTGTTGTTTTTTTGAGTAGCTTTGAGAGAAAAAGCTTCTCTGCTTGGTATAAATAAAGAGAGAAACCTTCTGAACAGCAACCTGGCATTCAAGGCACTCGTGGGATGCCCGGGCCAAGTCCTTGCTCCCTGTCAGGCAGAGCCCCTGTTTCGCCCTGGGTCTGCTGCCTTGCTGGTGCATAAGCCTTAAGCACTAGGCTGCTGGCCATTCTGGAGCAAGTCTCGCTCAGAGTGAGAGCCTTCTCTTTCTGACACACAACAAAAACGTGATTTTAAAAGTTCACACGTATTGAGAGAGCTCTGTGCTGGTTAGAGCGGAGGGGGCAAGTTAGATCCCATGGAAAGGAACAGCGATACAGATCTGAACCAGAGCACCATATTCAGCCTAAACAAATGATTTTTGTTGCATAGTTTGGACAGATGGCTGGCAAAAACAGCCAGAGGCAATGCAAAGATAATATTCATGTGATGTCCCACTTCCCCATGTTAAGGAAATGCATGTTAATCCTGGCACTAATCCAATACTGGGCTATGACATTAGAAGGACATAGGCAGCAAGTAGGAACATGTCTGCAGAGATCATTAAGGATGATTATTCACTCTCACAATACAGGGACTTTGTGTAGCAGATGTAGAAAAAACCAGGAGGAAACCCAGGCCCTGAATCTCTGCTTCAAGCCCAATTTCCAACATATCCAAGCAATGACGACAAAGTGTTTTGCAGATATTATTGGAGCAATAATTTTCAGTACTGTTAGTCCCATCCTGGCACAGCTAATATGCAGGCTGGAGAAAGACAGGCCTTACCTCTCTGTTCCTGTCATGCAGCCTAGAAAACCAATGAAGTATCACAATAGATATGAACAACAGCACAAATGAACCTCCTTATCTAATTGACTCCAGTACTGGTGGCTCACAGTTGAATGAGTTAGAAGACATGAAGTTAAAATGTCAAGTTTAAAAGCTAAAGGAACTAACTCTGGCCTCAGCTAAGATTCTTACGCAGCAGCTCCAGAAGTAGATGCGTGCCACAGTTCAAGCCGTATTTACTTCAACCAAAATTTACCACATTTACAGTATGAAGTATTCCCCCAGTGAAGAAGCTATGTCAGTCCTGTCCCTCCTTCCGGCACAGCAGAGACAAAGATGGCCAGGTGATGGGTTAGCTTAGTATACTGCACTTCAGGCTTCAACAGGGGTGTAGCAAGACATCACTTTCCAAGCAAAGCCTGGGTTAAAATCACATCAGATGCCATACCAGTCTTCAGCTGCCCTGAGCGGGCCGGTAAACATAGGAAAACTTTTTCCCCTGTCTTATGTTACAGCTTTCCCCCAGAAAACCTCAGATTATTTTGGGGTTTGGTGCTGATTCTAATGTCACTTTTTTTGCAACATGAAATAATTTGTCATTTGCAAAAGGAATAGAGTTAAAATTGAGAACTTAATAAATCTTACCAGAAAAAATCTGTTCAAATTCCATGAGATGGAAATATGTTCTGAAAACTCTCTAAAGGGTCTTAAAAATGCAGCAGGGGGAGAGAGATGCCATCCACTTAGTTCTCTAGTCCTACCTACCATCATGTCTGCACTAAATAGCAAAATGCTCAGTTTAGGAGGGGTCAGAAAACACGGGGGAAAAATTGAGTGAAGGACCCAGCACAGCCAGTATTCCCACCTCTCCCTGTGTTTCATTTCATTCTACAAAGCCAAAGATTGTTTTCTTGTCTTTATAAAATGAAAGGAAGCCCTGCCCTGTTTTGTTAGAAAGTGTTGATCTTTTTATACCAGCTAACTGCTCAGACAAGCAGAAAATTTCAGATAAATCCTTATAACAGGCTCTTTTTTTTACTGTAGGGCCAAATAAATGGTTGAGGTATTTATTTCTTGGAAGAATAATAGATGAGTTTCTGCTCTGCCTCTGCGTTTGTGGCCGTTAATCAGTGACAGCAATTAAAAATTATTGCCTTGTAAATTGTTTCCATTACCAGCCTAGTTCATGTGTTGGATGGAGGCAAAGGTGAGCAGGGCTGTGGCAGTCAGTGGATTTCTCAGGTTGGCAGCCAACACTAGCACTATTGCTGTTATGCCTTTCTTCCTGTGACGGACGTGCCCTGGAGCAGAGCTCCATCAGCCTTTGCAGCACGAGTGGTGGCATGCAGCTCATATCACAGCAGCTCCAAAGGGCTGACATGATTGTCTCTACTTTCACGTGTCCCCATCTTTGCTGCATGTTATGCTAAGCCACAAGCCAGCTAATGGATTTATCAACCACTTGCAGAGGATTAGATGGACACCACTTGACTAAGGTTTCACAGCAAGCCCAGACAGCTCATGGTGGTGGTGGCTCTGGCATGTGGGGAGCTGAACTGCAGGGTCCCATGGCCCCAGCAAAGATCAGACTGCATTTATGCACCCAGCCTTTAGAAAACAGCCATCAGTCACTGTTCAGACACAGGGGACTGACTTACATGGGTTTTGGCAGCTGGATCCAGTGCCTGTATGCATTACAGTCTGGATGGGACCAGGCTGCAACCAAACTGCTACAAGTCAGCGATGGAGACCTGGGGAACTGCTCCCGAGATAGAGACCCTCCATCACAGCAAATCCCATGCCAAGAATTGCAGCAATGCAAGGAGACGAACATTCATCTTACTACCTACAAGGTGTTAGTTCTGTGGGTCATACAGTAAGAAAGGTATTATTAATAGCAAGTTTGGCCCTTGTTCTCGGACATAAAATTTGCAAAGCTATGAAGCCAGGTGTCTGATACTGTAGAAATCACTTCAGAGATGAATACCACCAAAACGGTTTTTAACTAGCCATTCTGAAGGTGTTTCCAAATTTGAAAGCCTTTGTTTAGGGAAATCTGCTAAGTTGCCAGGTGACAATAAGGTTACCTAAAATAGAATTTACAGAATTTGGATGCTTAGTACAAAAATGAACAGATAGGATCACAAATCTATCTTATGTTAAATACCTCGCTTTATTATTCAGGGACCCCTAGATTTTAATTTTTATATTTTCTAATGCTTGACTTCCGTTACGGTAGGAATTATACTACTGTCAGTTGGTCAACTCTAGCAGCCATTACTTTCATTAAAACGAATGGAAGCAAGATTAGATGCAAACCTATTTACAGCAAAGGCAACCAACCAACCAACGAGAAAACCCAAACCCTGTAATCTATAAAACACTTTCTCTGATGCAGCTTGTGCACAGCTCCATGAGAACCATGAGGGAATATATTAAATCCTTTGCAAGGCTGAAGAAGGCAAGTACCAGGTGGAAGACACTTTATAGTGGATCTACTCTGACTCTAAGTCATTCAAACTTCAGCAACTGTTTGAGATGTGTTCAGGTTCTCTGACTATACTCTGTTTTTTTCAGACCAAACATGGACATTCCCAAACCGAAACAGTTTTCCAACCAACACTGCAGAGGATTCAAAAAGAAAAATGTCCTTTCTTCCTTACACAGTTAAGGGAAAACCCACAATGAGGAACTGAAACCCAACACTCTGCTTTATGCAGAAATTCCAAGAAAAGAGGAGTGGTGGACCAAGTATAATGAACAGCCAAGGAATGGTCTTTAAGAAGGATGAAGCAGATATCATTGTAAAAAGAGCTATAAGGAACTTTTTTAGTGTTAGAAATTTAACTGGAAGTAGAATTCTGTCACAGTAATGAAACTGCTACTGCAAATATTTTACAGTGGAGAAATAAGCTTTTAATAGCCCATAAAAACATACATATTTAAAGAAATGGTGCATTACCCAGGTCAGCATTACGTTTCACCTCTGATTTCCTTTTTTTCCCCACACCCTCTGCACACTTCCTTCTTGCTGAAGGCTACAATCCTTGAGAGAGGAGGTAGTGAGGCTCTGCACAAGTGTAATAGTCTAAACCTGTCTTTTTTCTGCAGATTGAGACTTAAGAATTTAATGATTTACAAGACAACACCTCTGCTTGAGGCCTCCTTTCAGCTTTTATTAATTAAAAGTACATGTCTTTCATACAAAGTGGAATCTCTGTGAGGTGAGAGGCATTGCATTCTTGAGTATATTTAACAGAGCGCAACATAATCGATGCAATTTAGGGCTTTTCTATACTGCTCATCTCTTTGGCAGCATAAATTTAGAAAGTGTTAAAAGGTCTAATGCCTATAAAACTTAAGCATGTTACAGCAAGCCAAAAAAAAAGGGAGATTATGCATTCTCTCAGGAATCTGTCTAAGGAAGTTATGGGTGTAACTAACTGCAGTGCTCTTTGGCTTTGGTGAAAGTCTAGAGCAGGAAGTATTGTGGGACATCCCTGGGGGAACTTACAGAAACAGAAGCTATAAAGTAAGGGAAAAATCTAGATAAGAGAATTGATATAAATCCTTAGGAGAAATGATTCTCCTATTGGACTAAGAGTCTAGAAGAGGAATATCTTCTTTCTGGAATTAACAGTTTATTGCAGAAAAAGAAATGAAGTGCTATAGCAATGAGGGGCTCCCCCAGAGCGGTTACTGGGACCTCTCACTCGGAGAAGAAGCGAGAGGAATTTTTTTTTTATTCTGCCATTTTGTTAGTTATGGCTGTAACAGCAATTTAGGCAACAGAAAGAATTTCTAAACTACTTGGCGAAGTTGTCAGTGTTTTGTGATTGACTATCAATTTGCGATTGACTATTATTTTGTGATTCATACAAAATGAGTGGGACTCAAAACAGTGGGACTCCAAATCTTGCCCTCCTCACCACTGACCCCAGAGCTGCTCCTGAGGTGGTGCTGTGAAAGCCTACACTTACTACTGGAAAGAGCCAGCACTGGCAAACATGGTTTCAGAAAATGTTCAAAGTAGTCATGGGGCCTTGTGTCTGACTTCTTTTTCTAAAAGCAGAAGTTACCTGGATAAGTCTATTCTGGAACAATATAGTCAGTTGTTTTCTGAGTATTCAGAAAGTCCTGCTTTGTTTGCAAATTTAGACCAGAGAACAAGCAAAAGTAATTTGTCAGCTTCAGCAAAACTATATATTTGAAGCTGGAGACAAATATCAGGATGCTTCTTGCTTGAACGTTATGGGCCAGACTACATCAAGTGGTGGAAATCAGAGTAAAGTTCAACAATGCTATTTTGCCATTTCCCAGTAACTGAACATCTGACGCTGGGCTGAGCTGCCCCATGGTCAGACTCCAGCGCTTGCACCCGGGCAAGGCTTCTGCTCCGCAGACATGCAAAAGGGTGCGAGTGACTAGCTGCCCTGCAGACACACATTTTAAGTGTAACTTCATCATCTGCAAGCGGAGACCAACACCTTCACGTGCATAAAGCACCAGGCTCTGCTCAATTTTGCAAAAAGTCATGTTTATCATGTTAAGTTTCTCTAGGGACGAGGGAGACTAGAATTAGTCTCCTTGAAGCTGTTTCTTCTGCTTCCGCAGCTTTTTCAAGTGTAGAATTTATTGGTGTAAAAAACCAGACATGTGCCTAATGCCAAAATTCCAGCGCCCCATGTTTTATATCCATGTTTACTTCACAGCGTCATTCAAGCCCTAGAGCTGACTGGTCCAAGTAGTCTTAATAATAGTTGCTTAATAATATTACAGCAGCTCCTCAGGAAGTTCCCACATGAAAAATCCACTGCTGGCAGATTGAGGAGGGAAGAGGTTCAGGTAGAAATTCTCCCTCCTGCATACACATCTTTAGGATTTTATAGGGACCTAAACATGTGAAGAATATAGCTTTCACCCACAGATGGCGATGAACACAATCTATGCCTTCCCAAAGATAGAAAACTACATATTTAGACTCAAAGCAATGCCAACATACAGCTTAAGGAAAGGGGCTCTAGCTTATGTCAAAACAGTATTATCAATTTGGCATGAAAGAAGTGAGAGTCAGTGTAACATCTAACCATTCATCAGGCTCCTGTGCAACCCAGGAAAGTGCAGACTCTGAGAATAAAACTGCCACATCCTAATAAGGCAGAGCTGTCTGCTAGCGACATAGTCTGGATGCCTTCTATATGAACTAATGCAAACCATCGGGAGAGCTGCTTCTGTGCGGCTGAGGAGCCATATCATCTTTCCATCAATAACAAAGTATGATCATCTTTGCAGGATTATTCGTGCCGAGTTGCACACAAATGCTTTGCTCGTATGCGTGCTGCATGAAAATCTCATGTTACAAGAAAAGCCACTTACCGATGTCCTGGCTTACCCTCTGCATCTCCTTCAATAAGAACGTGCAGTGAAAAAAGCCCCAGTCATTGTGCCTGAATAGTAAACATTTCTTCTGCACAGGGAATACAAAATTATAGCAAATATTTTATTTATTTTTGACTCTGTAATAAAATGATACTGCTTTTTAGTTTGACTTGTCAGGACCCTCCTTTGTTTAGATTTAACTTGATATGACTGAATCCTTTAGAAATAATAGATGTGCTTTGGAACAGAAGACAACAGCTTAGAAGAAGGGCATCTGTCCAAACACCCATGCTTCTGCCTATTGCTGAGTGGAGGTGGCAGGGTGTCTGCAGAGATAGGAGCTGCTGCTCACTTATTTTGAAGAAATGTCTTTATTTCTTGATATATTTATAACATTCATATCCCCTACTTTAATGCGTTTCAGGGAGAGCCAGATCTCCCTACTGACGTCAAGAGAAGCAGCTGAAAACAGGCCAATAACAATTTTTGGGTTTTAAAGCAGGCTTTGTGGCTGTGCAGGAAGGAGGAGATTTCTTGTTACAAGCACAAATAAGAAAAAAGTCATTTACAAAGAAGAAAGTAAGTAAATCATGTCAAAATTATTCATGTTTTGCTGTAGCTCTTATATTTTGTTGCCAAAAAATGATCCTTCCTGCAGCAAGATTTCCATCTGAATTATTAGGAGATTTGCTTGATTAAGGACTGCAAGATGTAGCTTTTGTGCCAAAATTTCATTTTCGTCTATCGGCATTGTGGGCTTTTCTCACTCAATCAGACATACCCAGTATATTAAAAGGAAAATGAACACTCAGCTACATCTACTACATCTTACTGTTTTCTCTCAATAATTATAAACATCTATCCAAAACTCGGTGACATTTTGTACTTTTGCAAAGGAGCTACATTAAAGCAAGTGATGACGTTTTCTTACCGCCTGCAATAATCAAGTATGGCTCTACTGGCCTCCTAATCCCCCTCCATGCTCTCCTTCCAGATTTCCTCCCGGAACAGGGTATTAGTGTCTTGAAAGAGAGCGAGGAATTGTGGTGAGGGTAGGACAACATGCTGTGGTGCTCTTGAGTGAATAAACAGTGCAACTGGAAAGATTTTCTTTAAACGGAGGTGTTTATCTCTGAGCAGAAGAAAGCATGAGCTTATTCAACTCACATTTTTATGAGGTGGTTTGTTTTTGTTTATCATCATTGGGGCTTCCTAAAGTTTGGTTACAATTAATTCTCAGTGTGGAGGAGATGCTCTCATTTGCTCATCAATTATTCAGGAAATGAAGGTAGCCCCAACATTCACATGCAGAAAGGAGCCTCCACCACAAACCTGCCAGTTACTGTAAGCAGCTCCTTTGACAGCAAACTTCTGCAAATGCACAAGATACACAAGAGATGCATCAGACCAAGCATAAATACACCTCTATAGTTAATAAAGCAGAAAAGAAGTTGAAATTTTGAAAGGTACTTTCAAAAACCCTTCTTATGAATGTATATACACAGAGCCAAGGAAAATTATGATGGATCTCTTTGACGTGCCGTCTCCTACAGATATGCCTTTTCTCTACCAACAAACCACATGTGTCAAACTCTACCTGCGACAGGAAAGAAGCTGGGTTTGACTAGGGATCTACAATTCACTTACAAGGCCTCCTATGTCACTTGTAATTCTTTAATAGTTTCAAGTTTGTAGTCATATGGTTTCAACAGTGGGCAACTTCCCTGCATGAGTTATGGTTGCCAGTTCAAATTTCCACATTTGAGTAGATGGACAGACCCAGTTATTTGAACTTACAGATCTTGGAACAGTCCATCTCCATTGGAGCAACAGAGGGGGGGATTGCAGTACACTCAGCAGAGACCGAAAGGTGAGCAAGCACAGGCCACTGGTGTGGCAGAGTGCCACTGAAGCATTGTCAAGGTGCCCTGCCAAGTCCTTGTAGGTATAGTCTGTGTAGAAACCCATCTGAAATTTTTCACAAAACAGTTTCCACATGACTGACATCTACAGGTCAAAACAAAAAGTTCATTATTTCACCTCTCTGTCCCAAGCAGACAGGACAAGAACAAATGCTGACACATAAGCATTTCACACAAGACAGAAATTGTAATTTATGGCCACCTCTGCATTTTTCTTCTTTGGATAAAGGATTTCATTCCTCTGCACCAGAATCTGTCAGCACACAGCAAACAATAATGATATATCTAAGTGTAGTTACTCAGCACTATGTACCTGAGCACCTACAGCTGAGCAGGCTATTCATTTAGTAAGCCAAATTTGGAGCCTCATTCTGCTTACCCTGAAGAAATGCTCCATCATCATTGCACTGCTTATGCTCTTGTTCTGCCATCCACAGAAAGCCTGGTGACTCAGAAGTGCCCACTCTTGGGGGAAAGAAAATGAAAAGACACTGGAAAACAGAAGTGCGAGGAAAGAAACCTCCTTAAAGCCAGGAAAGGTCTTTTTTTTTTTTTTTAATTTATTTTGAAGTGGGCTGGCCATAGAGGAAAACTTCTTTCCTCTTCCTCCATGTTGCTTGAGTTCTCTAAGCACACTCTGAGTCCAGACTGTGGCTGGGAGGGCGCTCACTCATCTTTAACATCAGTTGTAATGCAGGTTTACTAGACTGAACTCCTTCATTCTGGTTGAGAAATAGTTCCGTCATTTCACTGCTTTCTTTACTCCCTCAAGTTTCTCTCTGCTCTCTCCATGTCACTGTGATGAGAGAACGGTGAGTCCAGTCCCAAGCAATCATTCTGAGGATGTATTTCAACATTGTTGTCATTAATTAACCTGTCAGATAGCAATCCAGGAGCAGTTGGATATATAGGTCCCTCAGGCGTGCTGCATATTTTATCTTTGCCGTATCACTAATTAGAACCATAGTTGTGATTAGAATGCTGAGATTCACATTTTTTACACCTCGCTCTTTCCTTGCCAATCCTAACTTTCATTTCAGCCTCCTCTCTCTGGCTCCAGTGGGAAAGAAAACAGACATCAGTGACGGGAACGCCTGCCAATGCAGCAGGAGCGAGCCAATGCTGATCCCTCTTCCAGTAACATGTCCTGGCTGAGCATGTCCAGACTTAAAAGTCATCACAGCTAAACTTACACATCCTCAAAAGCAGCTAGTATCACCAAGTACTAAAATGAACAGCACTGTCATCAGAAGGTTCTTGAACAGACAACATTTAGATTAATGGAGAAATTGGAAGCAGGTTTTAAACCAGCTTTTCCTCATACTGGAGGGCATTTCTTATTCTTAGTTGCACTAATACGTAACCCCTTGAAATGCTCATCCTTTCAGAGACTTGTTAGGGTCCTTGCAATGAGGGAATTCAGACCAACAGACCTAAAAAAAAAAAAAAAAAAAAAGAGAGAGACAAAAAGGGATACAGGGCAACGTCAAAAAGGACCTATGCAGGACTCAAGTACCTGATGCCAGACTCTCTTTGCTGGGTTGTCTCCTAGTGCTGGAGAAAACTCTATTTTACAGACACCTACTTTTTCCACTTCACAATGCCCAGGTGTCCTGACTTGCATGACTCTATACATCCAGAACTGTCTCGGCTCAGACAATGCAGAGGAGTTCAGCATCCAGCTCTGCTTCAACCTGCTCTACACCCAGAGGCCGAGCTTTAGCTCAGCCAGGTGGCAGGAGTCACTCAGTCATGGTGCAGTTGGTTTCCAAGTCTCAGAGATGCAGACAGATACCATGGCAGCTTCTGTCTTGTAGAACAGAGGATGAGGTGGGGTCCTCTCAATTCATTATCAGTCTGATGCTTAGCTGCTTCTGCCTGTGGGCAAGAAAGCTGTGACTCTGAGCAGGACTTCTTTATCACTAGGTGACACCTTCATCCTCCATGAAGCAACACTCCCATCCCACCAGCTGAAGCCGTGACACTGCTCAGGAAAGCACTCATCATGCTCAGGGCACTCCAGTGCAAGCAGGGAGTTCTGGTTACTCTCTCTGCTGCCAGAAACGCTTGCATATACTACTGCTCAAGTGCCAAACACAACTCAACTTGGGGGCAGGAACCACAGCTCACAACTTCCCTCTTCCTCATGAGTGCCCTAAGCATTAGCCTACAGTCCTGCAGCTTTTTTGTTTCTTTGTATTCATGCTTTCTCTCCTTTTAATTAATTTTGGTTTGGTGGCACACGTTCAAAAGGAGAGGGGAAGGGTGTTCTTCCAGGATAAGCGGTTGCCTTGAAAATAGGACACGTGGATTTGAATTTTCTCAGGTTGAGAAGGGAACCAAATGTAAATCCCCTGCTTTCTCTGCAAGGGCTGTAACCACCCATTGCTATGAGAAAGGTGCACATCTGACACTCCCAGCAAGCCGTACCTCACTCCTTCAAGGAATGGACCTTGCAAGTGTCCCCAAGGCAGAGCCAGGACCAGGCTCCTGCAGGAAGGCTTCTTCCTGAAGCTTGAAGCCCGTAGTAGGACATTTCACTCAGGTAATTACCCAGGCAACTTCTTGCTGAGCATACAGACTTTACGTGACCCTTTGCTCAGGCTTTCTGACTGCTGATCTAAAATGTTAGGGAAAAAAAAAATCAGTGATTTTGTCTAAAAACTGGTATGATAATAATGACGCTTTCTGGATTGAGCCAATATATACAAACACTACACTGACCTTACAGTTCGGGTGAAATGGTCTTACACCTGATTTAGTTACTTTTTTGGCTGAAAAGTGCTTCTCCTCCATAACTTTTTTTCAAGCAATGTTAGTATTAGGTCTGGGTTACTTAGAGCTAGTCAAACTGCAAAAACGTTGTCTCAGGGCATGATCTTTCTGAAAAAATGCCAACAGATATTCACAAGCTGGGCTTAGATCACATGCTGCTTTTCGTAGGCTACTGCGAAGGTATCAAATGATGGCCACTTCAGGCATCCATAGCAAAGGCCTAGGAACTGGAAAGGCTGTGAGCCTGCCAGTCCTTGAAGCCCTACTGTCTTGTGTGCAAAAGATCAAAAGCAACTGAAATAACAGTTATCATGTTACATCATGTTGATTCAGTACACAAATATACATGTTTTCACTTCAGCTTTTCCTCTGCTTTGAGGAAAGTGCAATTAAAAAAAAAATCTGAAATTAGATTGATTATGTCCAAAAGCCAAGCCTGTTATGTTTTGCTACTTTTCAGTTAATTTACACTAACAGGATTTTTAGAAGTTCAACACACCACACTGTCCTATAAGAATACTTCATAGTATGGCAAGATACGCGGCCTTATTTTTCTTCTTGGCCCAAAGTGAATAATTCAGCATTGCTTGTTTCATAGTCTGAGTCATAAATGTTGAAATTGATTACACAGAGGCATTGGAGTAGTCTCTCGTTTTGCTTGCTTAAAGATTCACTGAAATTCATCGAGACATTTACAATTCCCATGAAACTCAGGCTTCTAACTTGGAGCTTTTTATTTTTTCCCACCCACTGTCAGGATAGCAACTCTGAGGATGCAATACATGTTCAGAAATTGCAAGGATGCTGAAAACCCCAGATATTGTCTGAGAAGGGAATATGTGATGAATGTTGCTTAAGCTGGCTTTCTTCTAGCAGTGAACAGGTGTTACCAGTACACAGGCATATGCTAATTCTCAGTACTGTGTAGCCCCAGTGGCAGTCCCTGTTCCTCTGCTTACAAAGAATTTTAGTATTTAATGAAGTTTCTGTGTGCTGAAATTCTCTAACACCCTTTCTGGTAGCAGAAGAATGCAGTTAGATCCTCCCAAACCCTTCTGCTCCAGGATATGCACCACCCCCTCCCCTTAGCTCACTTCTCTGTCATATGCTCAGCAGTCTCCTCAGCCCCACATTTTAATGGCCTACCACCAAATTAATCTATTTGTCAATAATTGCACTTGTTTAAAAAAAATAAAACATTGCTGGTCTTCCTACCAGAAGCAAGCCCAAATACACCAGAGTGCAGGATGAAAGACATTAAAGTGTTGTTTGTTTTTTTTTTTTTAAAGGTGGGATTTTTCTTCTTGCCTGTGAAACCAGTTGTAGTCAACAAGAGCCATTTGTTCCCCTGTTGAAGTCCATACAGAGCTGGAGTAAATCTATTACAGGAGATGCAGTGAGTCCAGTGTTGTTTGATACTGTTCTTCATACAGGCGTAACTGACTCAATCCTCTACACCAAATCCAATGCCAAAGCAGATTAACGTTTGCCATTTTGGAACAGAGATCAGAACTGATACTTGTCTGACTTCCCTAATACGCCCCCAGCGGAGGAGCTAGCTAATATACAGCTAGTATCTAACAGAAAGGGTACAGCTCAAGGTAACGTGGCTAGCATAAAAAGGGCACTGGTGACACCTACTTCAAATTCTGAATACGCTGCCTGTGGAAAAAAGTCAGTGGAAGACTTTAGGAATTTCTAAACCTGTGTTACGTTACATACAATAGTGCAGATCTGCATCCATCTGTAAGTACTGTGTAAACTTTTTATGCAACACTTAATAATTTTCTCTTCTGCAGGCTGATGGGTACTGAAATGGGGGCCCCGGGGCTGATCTAAGGAGCTGATGGAAGAACCTCAGCAGCCCGCTCATTAGACCTCCTACATGACGACCAGGACTGGGCAGGATTTTCTGCACAGCATGTTCCCCTTCCCCAACCTCACAAGGCGAATTAGAGTACATCCAATTAAGACATAGAGGAAGCTTCAGCTAGAAGGAAATAACCTAATTGGTATTTCACTGGGACATGAGGGTGATACATCCATCTTTATTAAAGCAAACAGAACAAGGATAACAGTGGTCTGCAGTCTGGGGCCAGAACACAACCCTTACTGTAAATAGAGGTTTGAATATTATTCTTAGAAGGATCATCTTTTAAAGAGATGCCAGAACCCTCACTGCCCAGAGCTAATACCCCCGACACATAGGGAGTCATATTTTTTAAAAAGTTTTGTCTTCGTGACAACGCCATCCCACACACACCCCATTATAGTTGCTGTGTTGCAGCTTGCTTTGTGCACGTCACACCTTGCAATCCTCCCTTTGTTGGTCATATTTGCAGCACTATATTTCAATACTGCTCTGATCAACTGATTTCCTGTAATAACCTTTGTAACTCACATCTTTGAAAAATTATACAGCAAAACCACTCCAGAGATAAGAGTTTTCAGGTGGGCTGGAAAACAGTCCTTGTCACAGATGAGACTCAGGAGTTTTTCATTTGCTTTAATGCAGTATGTGTTTTTTCTGGCATCAGCGGGGAAAGAAAATAATGTTGGTATCAGACGATGATAAATCAAAGTAATTTAAAAAGACTGTATTCCACTGGCTCCCGATTGCACAACAGTTTCATGGAGAGGAGCACGGGTGTGAGGCAAAGCAGTGCCTTCCAAGATTGAAGAGGAGGGCACGTGCCGTCACCAGGGCATAGCCACATCACCTGGTCCCTCCCGGCGCTGCGTATTTGCTCTGCAAAGCCCAAGACACATGGAGGGCTTGCTTTGCTGGCTGCGTGCCTTTTCAGAAGAGGAGTATTACTGATGTTGGAGATGCCTATACCGCACAGTAAGGTGGGGAGGGATTTGCAGTGATAACAAGTAACACTCTTGTAAACCTTTTATACCCCCCAGCCCAAGGCCTCAAAGCATTTCCCAGCTGTTAGTGTAGCCTCAGGGGTTCCCCAGGACCCAGCAGTCCTGGGCACAGCGGTGCCCACAGCGGTCCCAAAGTGGCTGCTCAATCCCACAGCATCTTACTGCGAACACCTCCCTGGTGCCGAGCTGTTTTGGTTTTAGCTCTGGCAGGGAATGTTTCTGTTGCATCAGTGCAGAGCTATTCTGTTCCACAGGCGGCCTCCCAGTCTAATGCACGAGTTTTTAAAGCTTACTTCGTAATACCAGATTTCATATTGTTTCATCTACCATTTTCCACCGCAGGGCTAAGGACAAAAGCAACGATGTATGCAACTTTGCATTTCTGATCAGATTGCTGCCAGTCTCCTCTCCCCTCTCCCAATGTTTCTAAATAACACACATTACTACTTCCCTAGCAGACACTCCAAGCCCACATTGACACAAAGCCAGGAGAGGCTGTGACATCTCTTCAGGAACACAGGAGAAAATGAGACCCAAGACACCCACGAAAGTGGTAGAAGGTAGAAACTATTTCAGTCTGCTCCTGGGTTTAAAGAGCCAGCTGCCAGGACAAAAGACTATGGAAAATGTCCTCTACAAAGACTCACAGTAAATGAGAAAGGTCAGTGGTGACAAAGCTGCTAAAGAGATGGTAACTGTAGCTAATTAGATGGGCTGCTGCCTAACTGTCTGAAACCCAAGGATTTGTCTGTGAGATATTTTATTTTAACTTTTGGGGGCCTCGCCAGCCTTGTGTATTACACTGATGTAGTTCATACAACACAAAAATGTTTCTTTTCCCTTTCTTTTATTATTCATGTCTTAAACACATCATTGTGTTCTCCATTAGGTCTTTTCTCCAGAAAAAGTAGGTGAAGCTATGTAAAGGATAGAGCTGCAAAATCTTACATACCCAGCATAAGTGGACGCTTGTGAACTTAAAAATATTTTGCAGGTGGACAATTATTTCAATGCAAATTTTTTCATTAGGAAAACATTTTAGCATTTGAAATGGCCAGTTGCAGTATTTTCCTAATTGATTTTTCAGTTCAAAATTAAACAAAATTCCTGTTAGGGTCATTTTAGCTTGGCATCTCCAAGTCAGCATCTCTCCCCCTTTCTTAGCACATCTCTGTTCTTTCCCTGCTGGAGATAAGCTGGGGGATTTGCATGCTATTTTCTCACTGACTCATTTTCCAAATATGGCCATTTAACAAATAGTATTTCTGCAGGCAGCCATCCCCTTCAGATCCTTCATAAAGGAAATTACTCAATCAATAAAGTTAATTTTCGCTCCCCCCTGAAGCAGCCACCCACCCCAGCAGATGTTCAGAAACAGACTAAAACAAAGCCAGAAACCTACTCAGATCCAAACATCTTTTGCCAATGTCCTCCTGCAGCTAAGGTTGAAATGGATACTTTATCTATACTAGGAAGAGAGCAAGACCATGTTCTGCTGCTTTAATTAGCTAACTGAAAGATTAATAAAGAGCAGTGATGAGCTCTGGTCCATTCTCACTAAGTTTACAGTCAACCCACTTCTACTATAAATACTGTTTTCATGTTGAAACAAATTCAAAGGGGACATTAACCCTAACTAGGTGTCCCGTGTACAGCACAAACTAGTGCAGTTCTGAAACTGGCCCAGTAGGACAGCGAAACTAGTCTCACTGCCTTGTTCCATCCCAGGAGGAGGTCCACACTGGAAAGGGAGCAAAGACTTACCTGGAGATCCTGTGGAAATCCTGTAGCTGCGTTACTTCAGGTAATGTATGGATGCCACTGGGGAGACCCTCAAAACTTCTTGAGTAGGGTCTGGTTTTGCAAACCTGCAGCCTGTGGCAAGTAACGCACAACAGCATTAATCACAGGAGGAAAATATACAACAACACTCTTTTTACATCTCTTCTGTTTGCAATAAGAAAAATGAGGTTCAATATTGCATATACCACAAAAACGATCTTGGGATCTAATCTAATCTGCTTTACATGAACATGGTGTTCATGGAGCAAGTCCAGAGTTAAACTGAGAAAGCTTAGAATTAGGTTCTCCTCCAGATGGGTCTTACCTTGTCCAGATTCTTGCCACATGCAATCTCCCTGATCCTAATGTGTTGGCAAAGGCAGCACAGAAGCTGGCCCCAGTTTGAATTTCCTTGGGAGTCACACTTGGGTAGAAGGGGCATTGGCACCCTTAAGCAGGATTTAGAGAGTGCATTAACTGGCCTTAGATAAAGTTTGGAAGAAGACAGAAAAAGGAAGGTTTAAATTTAATGTTCAAGAAAAAAAGAAAAATTACAGTTGATCTCAAGCATAATATCAGGAAAGGTTGTTAACAACTGAAGCAGATCTCCACAGAGGCAGGAGGCACAGGGAAAAAAAAGAAGAAAAAGCACTCAGTTATGGAGAAGGGGATTTCGTGCGTGAAACGAACATCATGAAATGACTTGGAAATGCAATGCCAACGCAGAACATCCATCCTTGCAGTATGTAGAGCGTAATGTAAGAGAGGTGTGAAGGAACTGGGACCATTGATTGTAAGCCTATGATACGCAACTAAAACCAAGGGAAAAACACTGTGAATAATGATAGCGGCAAAGACAATGAAAGGAGAAACTGATCCGTCTACCTACTATCTATTTACCAGGATAAAAACAAAATAATGCATTCTTAACCAAGTACAGCTAACCAGGGCACTTGTGGACTACATCTACTCACATGCCTAGAACAGCCCTCCTGTTTCTGCAGTATCAGAGTTCTTACTACCTTAGGCACTGCAGGGCACTATTTATGTTACAGGTGTCACCATTTAAGAGACAAAATTAGCCCATCTCCCAGGGGTTTATCTCCTGGGTGTCTTCTGAGCTGAAAGGCAGACGGGAGCAAATCAACTTGCCCCATGAGTCAGGGCAGAGGCTGGCTGGGGGATGCTGCGGCTGCCCTGGGAAACCCCCTGTGGGTTTGTGCCACTTCACGCCGGTGGGATGGGAATTTTCCAGAGTAGGGCCTACCCGGGGAGGATGACCCATGCTTTGGTGTTGTGCTAATAAGGAAGGAGCAGTTGAGGACTAAGAGAGCTTTGAATTCAGACCTTAGCAACTGCACATACACGCGACTGCTGCTTTAGCAGCAATTTCCATCCTGCTGACACACCCACACTGGAGAGTGGGTTGCAAAGAAATTAACCATTGTAATATCAGCCAGAGCTGCTGCTATTAAAAGGACAAAGATGTTTTAATGACAAACAGAGGAAAGTCTTCTGAGAGACCTGATAAGTCAGCACCTGATTTGATTGATAGGAGATCCAACCTGAAAGGATGGAAACTGGTAACACAATGCAGCTGGCTTCTTGGATGGGACTTCTGGTGCTAAGAGCAAACAGAATAGTCACCATTGTTGGTAAGATCAACAGCAAAAGCTCATGGCTTCACAAGCCCATTGGCTGCTTGAACTGAATTGGTAACAAAAGATGGTGAGCAAAATCCTTCTGTGATTTAAATAAATATCTGTGACATGTATCATGTATAATGAGCTTAAAACATAGAGGTCCAGCACATTATTACCAACAGCTCCTGAATATGAATAACTCTTTCTTCTGCTTATTGCAGGGCAGCAGAGTATCAGGTCAATTTACCTTAGTTTTTCTACAAAACTACCTAGCATAAATGCTATCAGAAGAGCCCAGCTCCAGCTGCATTACCTGTTGAAACTAATAGATCCTGGCGGTTAAGGATGTTTTTAGAAATCTTTACCACATAAGAGAGCTAGAGCTGCAAAGTGGTGTTTGGTGTGTCATCCTGCCTGGCTATGGAGTCACTCTATTTAATTAATACCAGGCTCCTAAAGGTCAGGGCTGATGACAGACTGCACGCAGAGGGAGTATCCAAATCTTAAGATAACTCTCTACACCTCCTCCCCAGCTATCACAGCTGATCTACAGCAGCTGTCTCCTGCATTTAAGCTCAGTTTTTGCCTAACCAGTGTAAAAGTATTACTTACAGTTCAAAATTGTGACTTGGACATATCTGAACCCAGGGAGCAGCTGTTCTGGACTGATCATTAACAGCAGTAAATTCTATGCTAACAGCTTAGGGCTCAACTATTGTCTTTGTACTGGAAAAAGGCCAGATATTAAAGAACATGGAGAACATCTATAAAAACATTAACAAGCTCCTTTTTTTTTTTTTTTCAAATTCTGCTTTCCTTGGCTTCTACTTTGATGTACAATCCAGTGAGTTATTTTTTAAATCTTGTGTAGTTTTTTTCTATTTAATAAGACACTTTACAATCACAGACCCCTCTTCCTTTGCTGCTGTCACATTTGCAGTCTCTCCATGCCACTGAAGGTCTCTCAGTGCTAAGGGAGGAGCTTTGCTTTCTGGCCTTCCAGTATTAGGTTTTACCATTAAATTTAAAAAAAAAAAAAAAAGCCTGGGCCTTTTGGGAAACTGTCAAAAAGTAGTTTTTCTTTGAATGCAAAGCACAAACTTTCCATAAGCATTCCACACTTGACAAAAGTACTGGGTGTGGGTGAAAGCTAAACAAGCCTTGATCCACACGATTCTGGAGAGCCACAGAGGAACCTTTGCTCCCATTCCTTGGGACGGATGCTTCTGTTATCCCTATGTCCTGCTCTGGAACCTAGGCCTTCCATACATTCATATTGCTCTGCTGATAGCAATCAATTCTGTGCTGTGTTGCTGCTCCCCATTGTTACTCAGAATCCCTTCAGCATCTGGGTATTATGGGCTTGCTCATGTATTCGTGGAATTCAGGGAAAGTCTTCTTGCCGCTTCTCGTTATGAATTTTGTAGAATCACAACTGGAGCATCTAAAGTGCTGCTTGGAAGAGATCTATGACATTCTGAGCATTCTCAATGCAACCTTCATGGGTCGTCACTCACCAAAGCTGGATTTCTCCTCCTTTTCAAAATATTACTGATGCATGAAGAGGTACAGATTCAGTTCAGCTTCAGCTCCTCAAATTAGAAATGCTTATGTGCCTTGTGGTCTGTTGCATTAGAGGTGCTTGCACCTGTAGGCTTTTAGAGATGTGTATAATTGATCCTGTACTGAGGTGGAGGAAAACACATTTGACTCACAGTAAATGGAAACAATGGTCAGCCTCTCTGTGGACTACATTTAGATAAGTTCTCTTAGCAGCAGGCTACAACCCACTATGCTTTCGCTCTTGGGACATGGTATCTTTTCTTAGAAGCTATTGATAGTATGAAGCACTATCTAGTGCTTACTTTCTCACAGAAATGTTTTATTTATATTCACAACCGTGCGTTTGTTACCACATTATTTTCCACCACTACCACTCCTAAATAAATATTCTTATTCCAGTGGTTGCTTGTGGGCAAACAAAAGCAGACCAGACAATATAGCTATATAGCTTCACAACAGGTGGCTTTCCTTTCCCATGACCTGTGCTCCCAAAGTATTTAGCAACCAGAAACCTGTGAATCCACAGACTGAGTCTTGCACTGGGTTTCACAGCCTCAGTCTCAGGCTGATGGCCACACCAAGAAGCCTCCTATCTTCTGCCATAGCTGGGACACTTTTTTTCTGCCTGTAATTCTATGGTAAGGCTGTAGGATGCCCTTCTACTGTTTTCCAAGTTCTTTAGTCACTCTTAATGTTGGACTGCAAACTGTAGCTGGAACTAAGTCTGAGCTTCCTAGTAGTAAAATGTGAGGACCTTTAGGAAACACAGTCATACCTGCTGGTCACCTCTTTTAACTTGAGGCATGGCTTGGCAGCAGTTAGGAAGATAAGTGATATTAAAAATGTGTTTATTGGTGAAAGGTAATACACTTTGAAATACAGTTTTTTATATATACCCCATGGGCAAACATCTTGTATACAATGAAGCATGGTGTAAAGGTAGCCTGGCTAGCAATGAACTGAGCTTGTACCTGGGCTCAAAACTCACAGCTACTGCCTATCTGTGCCAGATTCCACACTCATTGTGCAGAGCTGCTAATAGCTTGAACAGAGCTGCACCAATGCAGCTACGGTACTTGTACTCAACTGGTTGCCTCATTGCTGCTCTGTAGGGTGGCTGCCTGGTGTTCCCTTCTGTTGGCATGCTGAGCAATTTCCTCCACATGGTGCTATCTGTGATGCTACATCTTTGGAAATTCTTGGCCGCACCTGCTGTTGTGCAATTGAGAGAGCTGAGAACTACGAAAGCTGAAGACTGAATTTCTTACAGGCTATTCAATTTTGGTTTTAGGCAGTCTCCTCCTGTGACTAGCAGTAAATGACACCAGAATGAAGAAAATCAGTACACAGCCCTCTTCCTTGGAAAGACAAGTAGTCTCTCCTACCACATCCATCCCCTTCTCAAAATTGAGCAGATATTATGAGGATGTGGTGGGTTGACCCTGGCTGAATGCCAGGTGCCCACCAAAGCCGTTCTATCGCTTCCCCCTCCTCAGCTGGACAGGGAAGAGAAAATATAACAAAGGGCTCGTGGGTCGAGATAAGAACAGGGAGAGATCACTCACCAATTACTGTCACGGGCAAAACAGACTCAACTTGGGGAAAATTAACTCAATTTATTACCAATAAACGAGAGTAGGGTAATGAGAATAAAACCAAATGTCAGAACCCCTTCCCTCCACCCCTCCCTTCTTCCCAGGCACAACTTCACTCCCGCATTCTCTACCAACCCCCCCAGTGGCGCAGGGGGATGGGGAATGGGGTTTACGGTCAGTTCGTCACACGTTATTTCTGCTGCCTCACCATTCTCAGGGGCAGGACTCCTCACACTCTTCCCCTGCTCCAGCGTGGGGTCCCTCCCATGGGAGATAGTCCTCCACGAACTTCTCCAACATGGGTCCTTCCCACGGGCTGCAGTTCTT
The DNA here is from genome assembly GCF_026419915.1 of Harpia harpyja. Classification (NCBI taxonomy): domain Eukaryota; kingdom Metazoa; phylum Chordata; class Aves; order Accipitriformes; family Accipitridae; genus Harpia; species Harpia harpyja. Next base: position 27,541,175 of record NC_068949.1, on the reverse strand, counting down.
CACAAACTGCTCCAGCATGGGTCCCTTCCACAGGGTGCAGTCCTTCAGGAGCACGCTGCTCCAGCGTGGGTCCCCCACAGGGTCACAAGTCCTGCCAGAAAACCTGCTCCAACATGGGATCCTCTCTCCACAGATCCGCAGGTCCTGCCAGGAGCCTGCTCCAGTGTGGGCTTCCCACGGGGTCACAGCCTCCTTCGGGCACCCACCTGCTCTGGCGTGGGGTCCTCCACGAGCTGCAGGTGGATATCTGCTCCACCGTGGACCTCCCTGGGCTGCAGGGGGACAGCCTGCCTCACCATGGTCTTCCCCACGGGCTGCAGGGGAATCTCTGCTCCGGTGCCTGGAGCACCTCCTCCCCCTCCTTCTTCACTGACCTGGGGGTCTGCAGGGTTGTTTCTCTTACATGTTCTCACTCCTCTCTCTGGCTACTGTTTCTGTCTGTCCCAGCAACTTTTTTTCCTTCTTAAATATGTTATCCCAGAGGTGCTACCACTATCGCTGATGGGCTCGGCCTTGGCCAGCGGCAGGTCCATCTTAGAGCCGGCTGGCATTGGCTCTGTTGGACACAGGGGAAGCTTCCAGCAGCTTCTCACAGAAGCCACACCCGTAACCCCCCCACTACCAAAACCTTGCCACACAAACCCAATACAGAGGAACTTAGAAAAATTTAGCTTCTCTTCAGCTTCTTTAAGCAGTGGTTATTGTAGTTTCCCCATGTTGGGAAATGAGCCTATATTAAGGCTCATAGTCATAAAGCATTTTACTCCGTGTTTCCTGATGAAAGAATTTTTTTTGCTCCTGAGAATTTGCTTGCCATAGAATAGGTGTTGGCCAGGAGCTGCAGGCAGAAAAAAGAGTGTTTCGAGGCTGAATGCAGATAGTAAGCAGCTCACCACGTGCAGTCACTGAAAGGGTTTTTCTGGGCAGTTTTCTCCAAAGTCAGGGGACAGACCTGAATAGATTTAGGTGTGAATTCTGATTTCACATTACTGTTACGTTGAAAATTTATCTTGCAGTTGCAGCTGAATTACTTTCTTGTGCTATGTTGCTCTATTCTACTTTCACCTATGGCCACGTTGCCATGGCAAAGTCACTCCTGCATGTGTATGTTTTAAATACATAACCTACAAAGCACTTGGGATTCCTTTGACATGGTAGGCATCTATTTTCCAGGTGATTTTCTTGTTTTAGATAAAATCAGTAAAACAAATGGAGAACATGCTACCAGTAGGCCAATTCATATTTCCACAACAGCATCCCTAAAAGCCTATGTACACATGTTGCAAGTTACACACATGAGTACTCTTTAAGCACACGCCTTTTTATAGGATCAAGCATCTACACAACATGTCTTTGGTTTCATGCTGTTATCATGCTGCAGCATAATTCCTTGTGGTTTTCATAGCAAGTATAGAAAATTAAATTATAGCAGCCTTTGGTTGAAAACAAGAACAGTGCAGAATTTATCCTTCACAGTATAACTTGTCTAAGCGAGCTATAGCATTATTTATTTATTTATTCTTGTATTAACACAAATTTCCACTAGCCTGTCACAATGACCAAACATTTTTGATTTTATATGTCTGTGAATAAATAAAAAAAAGTCAAATTAGATGGGTAATGCTCTGAACACGCACATTCATCCTCTCAAAGTAGTAGCCAGAGAGCTCTTCAAAATAGCAATTATTCAAAAATTGAAAAACAATTTACATATTGCTTACCTCAAGCAGATTAGCAATGTTCTTTCATTTATTTATAAGGTACTCTGCAAGCACCTTTTCACTCTAAGAAGAAAGATTCTGGCAATCAGCAGAACATGAAAAGAGGGGTAGGTTGACTGCTGCAAGTTACAGAACTATTTACCAGTACAGATCCATGCCTTTTTTTCCCCTCTTGTTCCAGGGATTTTCGTTACCAGAGAACAACAATCTAGCTAAACATTTGCAGAAAGAGAAAGGGTCTAGAAGAAGTCCGTGAAATTGCTGTTTAACATTATAATGCAATCAACACTGGAGATGAAGAAAGAATACATCTAGAAGTGCAGGTGCTATTCTGGATGCTGTTTGCTTCCAAGGGGTACCCATTGGGAGTACAACCCTTTCCCTTTCCTTTTTAATGGATTCAAATGCATTCCAGAACTTAGAGAAAATGAAAAAATGAATGCTGTCCAGATAGCCAATTCTGGATGCCGTACCATAGAAAATCTATGGAACTATTTAATATATGCAGTATAAAATCTAAGATGTAGTCTATACACAGTGCTATATAGTAGGTTTATGATAAATAGTATGAAATCCATTATTTTCAGCTGCACTAGCACTTCTTAGATGTACACTAGAACAAGTGCCATTTTTTGCAATGGTAAAATTCTTTTACGTCAAGGCTCATGACGGTCAAATTGTTCACACGAACCGGATTCAAGTTACTGTGATGCATTTTGTGACTCCTGTGGAATTAGGCAAGTAGCCCCTTTATATCACAAGTAAATAATTTATTTCTTAACATGAGTCATGCATTATCTGTCTCAGAAGAGACCATTAGCTCTGCTGTTCAAAGCCATTTTTCTGCTGGGAGTTCTTAATGAGTAATAAGGTGGTTTACAAATTCAACATCATAAACCAGCAAAGCACAGGAGCAGCAGCGAACTTCCTGAGCCCACTTTTTAAGGTCTTCAGAAATCTTGATGTCGGGTGCAGCCCAAGGACAAGATGAGCGTAGAGAGTAGTCTCTTTACGTCTGCATCACTTTTAGTAGTTTATAGGGAGGAGCAGGGGAATAAAACACCTTTTAGAAAGTAGCCAAGACAAAATCATACTGCTTTGAGAAAGACATGGACAGGAAAATTGCAGGAAGAATACTGGCTAGTAACAAGCTCTGCCAGTTCCACAGATGTACTAGGACATTAAAATCTGTAGAGGCTACTGGCAGCAGGACTGGAAGTCTGCAGGGGCACTGACACATACATGTTGTGCATCTGCAATCACCAAAGGAAGACATTAAATCCAAAGAATTTAAAGTGCCTCCAAAACCGGTATTAAGCACAGCTTTTCATAAGAATAGGTTCATTATTGTAATTATTTTCCATATCTGTAAATGCACTTACTGTAGTTATTTGTGTACTGCAGGAAAGGACAGAACTTCACCTATAAATAGTTTAGAAAAGATGGACAGAGTGTTTCTGAATATAAGAATGTTTTCTCTTCCTGTGTTAGTTTAATGGGATAGATGCCAATGCTTTTATGAATTATGAATGCAGCAGTCTTCTTTCCAAATGAAGATGTTGGAAGTCTGCCACTGGAACGAGGTGCTCATATTACATACTGCCAGCAAACTTCTGTTTCTTTAATGAAAACTAGATTACTAAATCACTTTTCTTTTGAAAAACATTTCTCTTGCCTATAATGATGTTGCATAGCATATTCTCCTCTAGAATAAAAGAGAAAAAAATAATCAGGATAGAAAGCAATTTGATTCACAGTTCTAAAAGGGAAATTTGTATGCTGTGCCCCTGATGTAAATAGCTGTTTGTATACCACCTACCTTCCTCCTTCAATAAAACATAATCCGGGTTTATGACTGATCAGGCATTTATTACTAGTCCTATGCGTGGTTTTTCTACACAATGATTCTCTTTTTAGCTACCTGAAACAAAGTAATTCTTTAAATTATTTTAATCACCAATATTTTTAATGGCAATCTTCCTTGAGGAAACACTGCTCCCTACTTACGAGCAGAATTTTGCAATTAAATACGATTCAATTTCTGCTTCATAAAGAATGTAGTAGCATCGTGTAGAAGCATTATGTAAAGTTTGGGGTTTTTTTTCCACTGAGTGACCCTAAGTCTCAAGAACACTTTTAGAAGAAGGGAAAGTGTTAGTCTATGACCTTTGACAAATCTGGAGGTCAAATATTCAACATGAAAAAGGTTCAAAGAAAGCCAGTGAGGCTGCACTGCTTCTGCTGCACAGGTTACACAGCAACCAACGGTGCCACAACTGCTCTTTGCCTGTGTGTCAGCAAACTGCAACGTTACTAACAAATCCCATGGAAAATGTGTTTCATTTAATCATGTGTATGTATGGCAATATGCTATATATACCTTCACTTTTTGTGTTCACAAGCAATTATTATCTTCTTCTGCTAACATCTAGAAGGATTTTACAAAAGGATGCAAAAAGCTATTTGTCTCACATCATTTTAGTTTAATCAGCAATCCTTTCTATCATTTCCAAATCCAAACCACATCTCAGATCTCATGTGGTGGTATTGCAGGTTTCACAGTAGCATCTCAGATAAAAGGTGGGAGTTTTCTTGAGTAACAGCTCTCCCTTCATTGTTTTTCTTTGCAGTAACTCAGTATATAGTATGAAGACTGTTAGTTCACACCAAGGGCTCATTTATAAGGATATCCTCTAGCTTCCAATTTGCATGCATGTTTATTTTATGTTACCTTAGAGTTAAAAAACCCTAACAACATAATAAAGGGTAATTAGAAGGTAAGTGCACAGAGAAATAAATACTACTGAAACCATATTTACTCAGGAAAACATAAAAAAGGGAGAGAACAAAAAGGAAAAATTAAATCTGATATGATAAAAAGCAATGAAACTAGGTTTAAAAAAACCTGTGGCAGAAGCTCTATGGGACTGTTAAGCAGAGAAATGTACTTTTTAAAAGAAGCCTCAGACACACCGTCACACTGTGTAACCCACCTGGTTGTATTTTACAAATGGGGTGCCAAATCCAGTCAACTTTAGTGTTAGGCAGGCTGTGCACCCATAAAATTAATGGTAGCACTCTCTGTGACATTAATGAGAACAGAATTAGGCCACATAAATAGCTTCCAATTTTTCTGTAAGGCAAAATATTACTGCATTCCATTTTCTACTCTGCATTTCTGTGGGTTGATAGCACGCTTGCATGATTAAGATATAGAGCTAGTAAATGTTTTAATTCAAATATTATTACAAACTAGAGAGAAGTCAGATAAAACCAGAGATTTTTTTATTGCACAAAATAAATTATATAGAAACAATGCAACAAAACAACTCGTATTGTAGGCTGCACAACAGATGTTACAACATGAATATATTTATTGCTTTGAGAAAGGAGCAATTCAGTGCTAGTAAGCAGATTAGTTATACTTCTTGCTCATCTAGATTTTTCATAAAATTAATCCAACTGGGCTAGAGGCATCTTGCAGCATACAGGTCAGACCAAATTGTCATTTGTTATCAGCCGTTATAAAGGTGCTGTGAACATTGTTGACATTAGCATGAAGCACTCTATTTAACATCACCAGTACTGAGCCATACAGGTAGTTACATAATTAGAAATATCATTACATATCAGATATATTTATACGCAAGATTCTAAAAGGTCCATTTACAGGGTTTGCATGAGCTGTTGTTCTAAAATAAATCTTGCTTACATATGTAGATGCAGCTTTGAACGCGCACGCTTCACTCTGCACACCAAGAGGCAGGACCATGGGGTTTTGCCAACTCCCCTCTAGTACCAACACTTCCCTTACCTAATTACTCACTAGTGCTAACTCAGTTAGAGGTGTCTCATTTTCTTCCAGGGCCACACTCAGCTTCTAAGGATTTTAGCACAGATTAAAAAAACCCATTCCTTTGGTAGAACTGGGTGAAATTTACAGTGCTTTTTAAATACTTCGCAACACAACATATTTGGTTCTTCAAAAGCTACAAGACTGCAATACTGGTATTGCACTCATAGCTCAAATGGATTTAAGCTTTTGAAAAGCTACTTTGTGGACCCTGAGATGTTAACCCCCAATTAATTCATACTGAAATTAGTTCTTAACAAAAATTAAAACAAACAATATTCAAATAATAAACCACATCAAAACCCAATCACTTGCAGATCTTTGTGAAGCATGCGTGTTAACGAGACAGTGCCATTACAAGTGTTCATAGTCTGAGTGAAATTTTCCCCCAATTTGACAATTATGCAAGTGTTTACTCAGCTGAGTTTATATCACTGAACTCTACTGCTAGCGTACACACTCTGTGTTGCAAAACTTACTTACTTATGGGAAGGTTAATACAATAAGATTAAATTTAAACAGTAGTAGCCACCCATGAAAGGAAATTCAGTGAGGAAGTGGGAACTCTGGGTCATTTCAAGTTGTAGCTACAAGGATAATTAAAGAAAGTAGCTCCACTGAGGTCAAGCTGAAGAGCTTAACTCAGCATCAGGCCCACAGAGTATACCCCTGTAGAATCCCACTGAAATAAGTAAATAGATTTTACAAATAAATGTGGTTGCCACTCTTTGTTGTACTTCAATAAAATTCTTTGCTTTACTGTTTGTCTTTTTTCCTGAAACTGTGTTAATCCACTATGTTGAATCAAAATACAGTTAAGACTGAGGTTTCAAATAGCCACAAAATATTACAAGAAATGAGTTATTCTGAATTTAAAAAATACTACTTGTACAAATGCTCAGAAACTTTAGTGATATAATCATGTTCTATGCATGTACCCAGCAGTACTTTCCTTTGGAGGAAAGTAAGTATTAAACTTGACTTTTACATCTGCGAAAATGTTTTTTAAATACTGCACGTAAACCTTTGTCACCATTTTGTAAAAATGTTTATAGGTATAAACATTTATAGGTATAAACACTTATAAACATATAAATGTTTATAGGTATAAACAATAGGTATAAGATACAACTGAATAACTAAACATACGTAAAACATCCGTTAAACATCCATTAAAACACAAACATCACAAAAAATTATTAGTACTTTTTGGAATTATTATGAAGTAGAAATGTTATAAGGCAGGATGAAGCTAATATCAAAGATGAAAAACAGCACCACAAGTCTATGTTTTGCAATCAGATTTCTGATCAGACAGAAAATGTATTATCATAGTCAGATACAATTGATTAAGGTAAGAAATGCATTTAGCCCAGCTGTACTAACTATACAGCTTCACACAGAATAAACATTCCATAAATCAACAGAAAATGCATTTGAGCAAAAAGAATAAAAATATGTAAGTGATCCTCTAAGCAGCATTTTGTTTTCTTTTTTTTCCAAAACATTAACATAGATAGATATTGGACTGATTAAATATCTACAAGTGCTTTTCCTTTACAAAAATACATATATTCTTAATAGTAGGATAGACTGTCATTAACAATGACCTGTGTTTTTTTCACTTCAATTTGAATGATTTATAAGCTAAATTTTACAACCACAAAAAGGTTTATTTGTAATATGATGTTATCACTTTTGACAAAAAGCTTAAAACATTTTATATTTTAAAACAAATTAGCAACGTAATGTCACAATATGTTCTATGAGCTCCTAAGTACTGTGAGGGCTGTTATATTAAAAACTGGTAACTACGGATCAAATGCAAGGAAGCATTAGAACATTATTACTGCTCACCATAGGCTCCTTTCTTATCATAACTTGGATCACAGCTTATATAAGGACACTTAGGCCCCCATCCCAAAAAAAATCCATTGAGAGTAACTCTATATCATCTATTCGGTAGCCTGGAACATCCGACAATTCAGGCTTTGCATTAATTTTAAAAAACGCAAAATATTTTCTTTTCGATAGTTAAGTCTGCAATAAGGGAAAAAATGATGCATTGCTTCATGTATATTCTAAGAAGCTTGTATTTAAGAAAAAAAAATAGGATCAGTAAGTTTTTAGAATGAAATATTTCAGTCAGCTAAATAATTAAATTGTCTTAGTACTTTCCAGTTTAGTTAATCACTATCCTGGAAAAGGAAATCAAGATATTTGGATTTCTTTGTTCTTTCTGTTTTATACTGCACAAGTAAAATAATCGACTTCTTGCTAATCAATGGTCTCATGTCAAGGATAGCACTGCCTTTTGCTAAAAAAATATCTATAAAAATCTGTAAAACATACCTAATATCTTCTCATTATCCTCCAAGTCTGTCCTTTCCACCCTCCAAAATATCACTGAACTACAACTAGAAAACCCCAAAGTAGCTTGGTGAATATTTTGTGCTTTGGAAGGTTTACAGGATTGACAGCACGCTGAAGTTTTTTATTAGTTCACAGGCCAGGTATAGCAGACACATCAGTAATGCAAGCCTTTGTGCTTTTCATTGGGAACATGAGCTATGACTCAAAGAGCTACTCTAGGTCTGTTAACTCAAGCTTTATGCTACTCCTGTTGTTCTTTTGCTTTTCTATTTTGTTTTGGAAACTGCTGGGTGTGCCTAACCCTTTAGCTTGGTGACACAGACAGCTACCACCAGTTAAGTTCTGCTTGACTGATTCCAGGTGTAACTCTCCACCACTGCACTCCAGAAAAGTGTCAATGCCTTATTCCAAGGCAGTTTCTGGGTGGCTTTACCTTTGGTATTAAATAGGTCCCTTGAAACTATTAGGCAATCGGATCCATAAAAATAGTTTATTTTAAAAAACTTTTTTTATGAACAAACTAAATATCTGACAACAAAGAGTAATTTTAAATCAATTAGTATATGGTATTTTTCAGTAAAAAGGGAGTATCTTTCATTTTACCGCATCAAAATTCATGAGAAAACAGCAACAATGTCTACTTACTCAATATAATACAAAACAGAATTTTAGGAGTAGAATAGCATCATAAAATATATGCCTTGCACCTTGATAATAAACATCTTTATTACAACTTCATTTGTAATACAAACCTCAGTATGTCAACTAGCAGCACAAACGTTTTACTGTTGCAGCAATTTTGTATATTGTATAGCAACCTACTCTCAACTCATACTTTGCTTTCCACTCACTACCATAAGGAAAAAGGAAAACGCACAGTAACTACTTCTGTTCACCTCATCCTGCCAACTGTCACATTATTAACCTTGTCAGAAGCATTTGCTAAAAATACACATAAAAGTTACTTCAAAGAAAAGTGCGCCTAATGGTTCAGATAAACATGCAAAGTCAAACTAATGCCTCTCTTTGGTTAAAATTAATTTAAGGACAAAAACTTCCACTTGTAGACACCTTTCATTCCAGAATGTCTCCTCCATCCCAAGCCTACAGAACTGGGTCTCTTTCTGCAAGTACAAAAGGCAGCCTGGACATTTCCACTTGTCTGTAGAGCTCCTCTGTCTCGGGGCCTCACTCCAGAACTGTATGGATCTAAATTGCTTACTAGAGAATGAAACAACGTCCTTACTCAACTGTAGTAGCAAGCTGCCTGAATTCAGAAGAAGAATTATGGCACACACCTTGGATGGAAGAATCTGTCAGGAATTCATTAATTAATCAATCTCCTGTTCTGGAATCTGATGTTTTAATCTGATCTACAGACAGTGTAGATAGTAGTTTAAAAAAAAATTCAACAGGTAGATCTGCTTGTGAAGAAAAATAATTACCATTATAAGATCACCTTTTGGAGGACATTCCTACAGAAGGATGTTTCAGCTGAGGTCTGAAGGCCAGACCACCCACATGTGATAAAACTAGTGGTAAATGAGCAGTTGGAAGCTTTTCACATTTCATTTAGGGTGAATCAACCCCCTTGTGTCTCAGAATTCATCCTGGAACACACTCCAGTAGACTGCAATCCTTCCTCAAACAAGTGTCTTTAGCTGAACACCTTGTGGAAGCACTACCTTGTTCAAACGGACTATAAAGGATTCAAAATTCAGAACTGTGAAAATTTTGCTGAAATCCATGAAAGCTGCCTGATGAATGAAACCTATGAGCCGATTCCTCATGTGCCATAACTCCTCAATGTTTCTACTTGTTGGGCACGAAATGGGGTGGGGTATGGGAATGGGCAAAAGATGTGTAAGAACCTAGAATTAATTACAGGACAGAGGGTGCCTGAATAGACATTTTAACTGACATAAATAATAAAATAACATAGCATGAAGTAAAATGAGACAGAAATATCCTGCATGCTATATGCATTTTTGATGGAAGCAAACAGATGCCTTCAACCTGTCTAGGTTAAGTGAAAAAAATGGACCAAGCCCTTGATTAAAGCGTCTCTGTTGACATATTTGCTGTGGATAGGCATATAAGTCTTAACTGCCTTTGGTCTTTTCCAGGATAAAAATGAGTTTGATCAGTCCATGTAATTGACCAGTATTTTATGTAGCCCCTCTATAAACAGGGCTCAATCTGTTTATTTTGAGACTTAAGACTGGCTTTGAGCAACTGTCTGTTCTCTAGTATTTCTACCAGACATAGTATCTGGCTGAGCTGGATGTTATTCCTTTCGTCGCAAGTCCTCCCAAGAATATTTTTCCTGGGGAGTGAATGCCTCTTGGTGTCTTCAGTGATATGAGAATTTAAAAAAACCACAAATGGAACAATACAACTCAGTGATTGGTTCAATTAAAGGACTAAACCCTGGCCTATTGTGTTATTTTAGAAAACAGCAGAGAAGGAAAAATTGTTTACTTCTCTCACAAAGTCATGTGTAACAATTACATATGGGAGAGATGAGATGAAACTCTGGACCATTACTTCGTCTGCAGCAGAGAACAAGAGCCCAGCTTATATCTAAGGGGAATGTGATCAATCTCTTTTCTCCTGTAGATATACTGGAACTGTTTTTGATAACTGCAGAAGAGAAAAGTCAAGTCAAATTGCTGGAACCTACGGAGAAAAAAAGACCAAGATCCAGAATTCAAGGGTTCCTCATGCAGAAAATGAAATAATTTCAATATAAAAGCAATTCTTTTCATATAGTTTCTGAGATAGTTTTCTTCACTTTTAAATTATCTAACAGAACACATTTCTTTTTCTGCTTGCTTCCCATGAAAGAAATTTTCTCAATACAGCATGTTTATGAAATATTCTTGCTGAAAATATTAAGACCATAGATAAAATACAGAAGCAAATACTACCCTGCCAAATGCAAATAATGGGCTTAAAAGGTATTCTGTATTAATAATCAGGCACTTTGCTTTATGTAACATTTTCAGTCAAAATAATACTTTTTATAAATTTGTTTTGCATAACAACTGTAAGCTAGCTGAGTATGCACAATATACTTAGAGCATTGCATACTCCTAGGACCCAAATCCCAGAAGCTTTCATGTGAACAGTACCTACTATAGTGATGAGTCACTTAATTACTGTAGCAATCTTATTTGGTATTTCACCCCAATAAAAATACGTTTATAGGACTAGGCCCTTAGCTGTGAGCAGTGTAGTAATGCATAATGGAAGATACATTTCTTCATTAATCATCCAATTCCATATTGTTCAAGATATTATAGGATCTTGGTTGTAAATTCCAGCTATACAGTTTGTTACTAGAGGGATGCAGCATACAGCTATGCTCAGCAAAAAGTTGCTTGTGACTCTCATTAATGAGTTACCCCAGAGTTAAAAGCAGACAGAAGTTTTTCACTTTTAGGGGAAAAAAAGCCCCCACCAAACGTGCTAAATAAGAGACAGGAAGGTTAGGTAGTAGTATGGAATTTTTTAGGTCTTGTTCCTGCACAGCTAGGTGCTGCTGATACAGGAAAGCCATAGAAACACAGTGGCAGCAACACTCATTTTATATTCCTTTTCTTTACAAACATGCAGTGGTGACACTTTGTCATGGAAATGCTCAGAAAGTGTGACTGTATAGAGTCATCTGCTCTAGGATGGCATATGGTGCAGTTTTAATGGAATGCTTAAGTACTCATTTCACTTTACCCTATCTTTGGCACACAGGAATCCGTACACGCATTCTCATATTCTTATGCTGTTCAGATATTCTTAATTGGCACAAATGAATTAAATATGCATATCTGTAGACACATGGCACATACGTACTATACAGGAGAGGTATTTCCTGTAAAGAAGGCAATGCCTGTGTTATACAAGCTGCCCAGTTAAGATATGTACTTCACTGGCACTTCGCTGCTACAAAAACTATTAAACTACAACAGCACTCGGGCACCATGCCGTTGAATCAGAAATGCATAAAGAGTAGGTAGATCATATGCATTTAATGCCATGATTCTCAGCTGGGAACATTAAATCATATGTGTCAGTATTTTCCATGCTTAAAATGAAGATTTGCCTTCTGTAATCTAGCTTTAAGTTGCATCAAGAAAATACCATGAATTAAACCAATGTCCAATTCTGAACAAGAGGATTCATGGTTCTCTGAAGTGTGAATGCAGAAAGTCATTAAACAGTGTGCTGGGTTTGGCTGGGGTAGAGTTAATTTTCTTCATAGTAGCTAGCACAGGGCTATGTCTTGGATTTGTGCTGACAACAGTGTTGGAAATTCAGGGATGTTTTTGTTACTGCTGAGCAGTGCTTACACAGAGTCCAGCCCTTTTCTGCTTCTCACCCCACCCCACCAGCGAGGAGGCTGGGGGGGGCACAAGAAGTTGGGAGGGGACACAGCTGGGACAGCTGACCCCAACTGACCAGAGGGATATCCCAGACCACATGACATCATGCTCAGCATATAAAGCTGGGGGAAGAAGGAATGGGGGATGTTGGGAGTGACAGCATTTGTCTTCCCAAGCAACTGTTACGCATGGTGGAGCCCTGCTTTCCTGGAGATGGCTGAACACCTGCCTGCCCATGGGAAATAGTGAATGAGTTCCTTGTTTTGCTTTGCTTGTGTGCGCGGCTTTTGCTTTACTTACTAAACTGTCTTTACCTCAACCCGCAAGTTTTCTCACTTTTACCCTTCTGATTCTCTCCCCCATCCCACTAGGGGGGAGTGAGCAAGCAGCTGTGTGGGGCTGAGCTGCCAGCTGGGGTTAAACCACAACAAACAGTCAAATCTTCTATTAGTTGCCATTCAGAAGCCAATACAAAGTAGTCCTGTTTCAGCGTTCCTGTTACGTGGATGCAAACTTCTGTGTAAGATAACTTTAAATGGATTTAAAATAATGTGCTCTTTTCCTTTTAAAACAAATCTGTTCAAATTTGTCAAAACAGCAAGCACAATTGTTGAGAAAAAAATTGTCCCCTGAACCAAGCAGAAATTATGCTTAAGTGTACTACCATTAGTTTTGTGATAAACTGAAACAGGTGTTTTATGTCAAGTTAATCTACCGTGAAAATTCTGGTATAAAACCACGTGAAATATATAAAAACTGTAAGGTGTCATCTGTATGTGCATGTAAATATTTACAAATAATACCCTATTCCTACTGTACAAAATGACTGTATATACTAAAGAGAAGAATGATTTGCAATTAGAATGCATGCTGTGCTCTTTCAAGCTGCTCCATGAGGAGGACCTCTATATACACAAAGAATCTATCTTTCCCTAGAGACTCTGCAGAGGAGAAGGGCCCTCCCTACACGGAGTATCTTCTTGTTTCTGTCAAGTAGCACATCATAGACTGGGTGGGCAAAAAGACGACCGCTTCCTGCAGCCAGCATGTGCACCCCTTCCCATCTACAGTGTGGGCAAACCAGCGCCTAGAGCAGTCAGCACACTATGCCTGCAGACAGGAGCAGCAGCTTCCTAAACGTTTTTCTTCCCCAGGTTCACTGGCATCTGCACAATATGTGCAACCTGGACCTGCAATGGCAGGTTTCCTAAACAGACTGCTACTGACAGCATCTTTATTTCTGCATGTCATATGGGCTTTGGAGTGCAATGGTAGAATTCAACCCAACTATATATGGATTCCTCAAGTCATCACTGTTAGAACTCCTACTAACATTAAAGGGGCCAGATTTAATCCACAACATGCTTATTTCTCCTACAGAAACACACTAATGTACATGAACATAAATTTACAAAGGAGTTACAGCCTTGCATCTATCTTTTATACTTGATCCCAAGATAGAATTTTCACTTTGTCTTATCTAAGAATGATTAGTTCACTCTATAGTAGCTTCTGAAGAATTGATTTGGTTCCTTTTTGCTGTATGCAAAAAGCATAAGAAAGTAAAGTTATCTACAATACTAGCAGGCATGTATTAAGTAGAAATTACATAAAGGTACTGAACTGTAAGTATCTCTACAGAATTTGAAGTGAAAAACTCAACTGACTTTTAAGCAGAACAAAGACAACGGAAGACTACAGAAAACATATGCATTACTATGCTCCCTGCAACATTACCAGAAACCCTAATAAACATTCTACACTAGAACCATTACGCTTGCAATACCTAAGGCAACAATCACTTTTTATCCAGCACTACCAGGTCTTAGGAAAAAAAAAAAAAAAAGACCCGAACAATTATTTTGGTCAGACTGCTTATCTTCAGTATTGCATTACCTCTAATTTTATGGAAATAGTTTTATGATGTGACTTTAACTAATGAAAATTTCTGTAATGAATTCTAAACTCCAGATAGTCACAAGAGATATATAATGTAATTAAAGCTACATATTACTTTTTTCTTAGCATATTATATACCTCCAACCAATCTTAAAAGGAAATGCTTACTATGAAAGGCAGTAATTATGTAGAATTTTGCCTTGGTTGTAATCTTATAGCGAAATTTATTTGTCCATAGACATTTACATTATTTTTAACTTCATTTTTATGGAAGCTTTATTAGAAGAAATGTAATCTGACCAGAAGCCGTTTTCCAAAAATAGCTAGTATCCCAAATTCCAATCTTCAGGGAAACCATAGAAAAGTGCAATCACAAAGGCTGCGATGCTTTTAAGCAACATTAGCAGAATCTATTTAGAAGATTTAAAATTACTGTTTTGAATTACCATGTTCTACATCTCTTGTTAAGGGTAATTAATCTTCATTCACTGCAAAAGGACTGTTGCACACTCATGAGTGAGCTATACCTGGACCCATGAGAAGCTTATCAAGAAAAAGGTAGTGGCCCTATCACCACTTTTCTAAATATATTTTCTATACAAAATATTTTCAAGGTATAATCCTTAGTGATTTGTACAGTACTCTATGATTTAAACAACAATATTCAGTAAAATAGTAAGTGTGTGAAACTGCAACACCACATGGAATGAGCACTCTGCCATTTTGCTAGTGTAATCAATATTGGGACCAGAAAAATTTTCTAACACGCAAACAAAATTATCCCATAGTTTTTGAATCTTGACTGTACACTTCATGATTTTGGCTATGATTTGCAGCACACTCGTAAGATACACGAATATCTTATGCACATTTCAGTAGCAGAATGGCACTTGGCTTGCTCTAATCAAAACAACAGAGATGCAACTGACAATTTTAAGAAAGACAATGTCCTTATTTGCATGCTGAAAATCTGGTTGTGTCCCCCTAATCCAGGCACATCCATTCATTGTGCAATCTGTCGATGGGTAAACAAATAGTGCAGGATTCATCTCAGTGGGATCTGGCCCTTTGGTCTAACCGAAGTCAATTCTAGGTCGATACTGAAGTACCATAGGGTAAGACTAAAAACAAAAGCAAGAGAAAAACAACAACAAAAACAGACAAGAAAACATGAAGACATAATTCATAAAAAATACAAAGAAAATGCAATTACAGATTGCCTTAAGAATAGCCAGAACTTATCCCTAAGACACATGTATATGACAATCAGTTTTATTTATGTGAAATAACTTTATACATTTCAACAGTTAAACCCATACCTGTACTTCAAATCTATATTTAATCTTTAAGTCAGTTAGTTGTAGTTATTTGTCACTAATATAAAATTCCTGTATCTGCTTTTATATATTTCATGATTTATGTTTTACAACATAGATACTTGGAGTGCTCAAACAATTCCTCTTATTTCTCTGTTGCTGTGTTTTAGAAAAAGCAATCTTGAAATTTTATAGTTTCTAAACCAAAGTCTATTTACAGTTGATGTACTTTGGTTTTTATATACACAGAGGTTCCATAGCTATACTAGTAGTCAGCACTAGTTAATGGGAGCCAGGCTACTCTGGTATTAAAAATAAAAAATAATTAAAAAAAAAAAAATCACATCAAATTGCTGTCAGCTGATTTTCTGAGAGATGAGGGCTAACTTCTCCCCCAAATCCAAACGCCTCAACTTCAGATCTAGTGATACATTTTTATTAGTTTCTTATTTGTTTATTTGGCAATTCAACTGCTTGGATCCCTGAATTGGACAAAAGTGTTGTAGAATGGGAAGCAAGACTGGGTGGGTTTCCAGAAAGTGCCATGGAATACCTGGATGTTCATTGCTGGAAGTGCTGTTTTACTAAATGTCTTATTTTTTCAGTCTGTCAGCATTTCACTTAAGCCTGATGTTTTCCTCTTAACTTCATTAGGATACTGGACATTTTCTATAGCATAAAACCCAGGAAAATCTGATTGTCTCAGCAGCTGTATGGGCTTAACTACCTCTCTGCCGCAGGGCAGAGGAACATAGCTAATTTAAGTTTTTTTATTGCAAATTTGGAAATAAAAAGAATTATTACATAAGCTATAATTAAAACCAGAAATATTTTACTGCATCCTTCAAATGCAATACAGATGAACTTCAGTGACAAAAAAAGAAACATATCACTGCAGAGACCTATACAGGTTAATAAAATGATCACCAGAACTAAATGTGGTCATACTTGCTGGGGATTTACAAACTGGAGTGCAGAGAAATCACAACATAAACCCAGAGGTATTCCACAGTAGCAGGAGCATTTAGGAGAGAAGACAGGGAGCACCATGTGTAGTCTGCATGTGCAATTAACAAACATATATTTGTAGTATCATAAATTACTTGGTCTCTGATTTTTTTGCATAGGATATGACTACCATATTAATTAAATGCTATTTCACATGTTTTTCACTTTGATTATATAAATTGTCTCTAAAGGTACTCAAGTCTAATCGGAAGTGCACGCAGGCAGACAGAGCAGTCACCTTACTGAAATTGCCATGTAAACCAGTGAGGCTCAGTGTTTTTGCAAACAAAATTACAGAGCAACTGTACAAATAAAACGCATTATGCTGGAACAATTCTAATTATTGAAGTAGGCATGACTGCAGTAGGTCACTCCCATCCATAGTGGGGAGTGACCCTCCCCACCCTCTATCATTAACGTTAATTTTTTGCTCAAGCAAAAATATTATTTCAAACTTCCAAAGTAACTTTTAGATCTTAGTTCAAATGAAAATTCTCAATGAGGAAACTGAAATATTGTTTCATATAGGTATGAACCAGATTGACTGATGAAATTTAGAAATCAAATTCATTTTGCAGATTCTGGAGGTTTTGATTTGTTCTATTCTAGAGATAGGGCGTTGCTCCATTTCTAATTTTAAAAGATATGAAAGGAATACAGTATTAGAAAAACCTAACATTTCTTTACTCCATTGAAAAGAACACATGAATTGCTATAAGGAATTGAAACCAACGTGGTCTCTCTTGATTCACACTCTTCAGTTTTGATCCCTTGTTAGTGACTGCCCAATGCTACTAATTAGAAGGATGAGATAGGAAGAGGTACATAATCCTTCCAGACTGATGCGGCTATCAGCCTGCAGAATGGTATCTCTCTAACAAAAAGATAAATGGCCTAATGTAAAGTAAAAGAAACCCCTAAACCTTTTGAATGGATTCTATTTATTCATTCAATAAAGCTTTCTCTGAAGGAATGAAAATGCTCAGGCCTTGCTCATAGAGTTTTAGCACTTTGTAGTGAGGAATTATAAAAACTCCACAACTTGGATTACAGTTGAAGTGCTGACAGGACCTTAATGACTGTCATATGTACAGTTGTGAGTGCCTCTTACCTGATAAAAAGTGCCATCCTGTGAGCAGACTTGCGAAGATGAGCAGTTCTGACACCGAAACTGCGAAGGAGATGATTTTCTGATCAGATAAGAGGCATCCACAGCTGGACATATACATTTACCATTTAATGTTTTTTTTTTTTTAATTTTCAAATGTAAAGCTTAAAATGAATTTACTTATTTAGAACAGGAAAGACTTCTCCAACGAATAAATGGATATTTTCCCTTTACTACTCTACCTCTTGTAAGGTCCACAGGTGTGCCAGTAAAAGCTCATGGTGAATAGTACCAAAGATGGAGGTAATACATTTACTTGATCTTCATCCAAAAGAAGAGGTTGTTAATTAATTACCATCACAACTTATAACAAGACCCAACACAGTTAGGAAAACAAAATCATAGAAGCCCAGATGTTACTGGATTTATTATCAACAGAATGTAATTCTTACAGGTTTTAATTTGCCATCTCTGACTTCAGGGGAGTGATTTAAAACTACACAAAGGAAAAGTTGAACACATACCTGACTATATTATGTGTATGTAAACACAACTTACAAATTTAATCAAGAGTTGTCAGCTCCTATATTCACTTAATGTTAAAACCTATGGTTCTGAGATTTTGGAAAAATTTTAACAAGTACAAATAATGTCTTTTTTGTCAAGATGATAGTTACTGTTGTTTCCAAACCAATGCAAGTGCCAAGAGTCCATTTGTGGGCAGGGGCTGCAGGATTAAATCTCATGAAAGAATTCCATTATCACTAAAGTTGTTACCTCAACACTTCCTAATACTACAACCAATGCTAACAAAAATATAAGACGGCAAGCAAAACAAACACCCACCGCTTTCAAGGCAGTATTGGAAAAAATACTACTTAAAGCTCCCTTATTGGTGCAATATTGGGGTTTCAGCAATCACCAAATTTCAGTGCAGTATTACTTTCAAATTTAATGAATACTTGCCTATATACATTAACCCCCCTAATTCCTATCAAAATCTATCCTTCCCCCTTCCCGTTCAGATTAAGGTAAAACTTTAAGAGACTTGTGAATTGTTAACTCCACAGTGTGCTTAATTCTCTGTCTTCTCTGTGCCCCAGTGCTTTTTATTCTGAGTACTAGGAAGCTTAAAAAAAAAAAAAAAAGAGTACGGAAAGTTTGGAATTTTCTACGAATCAGTACATTAACATATATTAAGTGCTTAACCTTAGCTGCACTCCAATATAGCCTCCGCTGGCAGTGATAGACAACAATTCTGCACATACTACAAAGCAATAGAGAGTGAAGGACAATCAACAGCTACACACAAACGAATGTACAAAATAAAGAGAAGAAATGGGGATATGACTTCTAACAAAAAAAAATTAAATATACAAGGCAATATAATAGCTACTAAATCAAACTGAATATCAGACCTGAAAAAAATGTTTTTTAATAAGTTAAATATTGCAATTCTAAATTATACACACGCAGCAAGGAAAACCCATTTAGCTGTGTTATCTGGATATTAGTGTTATACAGCATATCTAAAAAAAATGGGTGTAGTATTAACAGAAACAGTAATAAAACAATTAGATTTCACCAATAATTTTTCAGTATCACTTTCAGTTTACTGACTGAATAAAACAGATTCTTAATAAAGAACCGCTGGATGCAGATTCCCAACTACTGTAACTCAAAAGGTCACTAAAAGCAAATTTGCAGAAAAAGAACAAGTGTTTGGGTTTTCAGATACTTAACTTAAAACTCAGAGCAGAACTTGCATGTAAACTTTGTATACCTGCTATTTTTAAGTTTCAGAGTCTACACAATATACGTGCTGCAGGGTTTCACTCATACGGTTTAACATAAGAAATTCAGAAAACATGCAAAATGCATTTTTAAATAAGGGTTTCTTGAAGGGTCACAGAATATAGTTTGGACCAAGCTGTGAAAGCATGTATACTCTCTCTAATAAATATACCAAAACATCATTTATTAATAATATAACAGCATTTACGTTTTCGCCTCTTAGTCTCCATCTTGTCATATAGATGAATTCCATAGTATGATCCTTCCCCATGATTTCTCCATTGCATAGTACATCCAGCTTAAAATACAACAGAACAAACAGTAAGACAAAGGGATGCAAAATTTTAATGTCTAAATGAACTCCTAAGTGAATCTCTGAGAGTTAATCCCTCAACCCCTATCATTATACAATAAATCCATGAGACATGTAAATCAAACCTGAATAAATACAACATGCTGACAATATGCTATTTTGTACACTAATATTCCACTTTATTTTTTCACTTTTGTGATTTCAGTTAAGGTGTGGACAGAAGAAAGTCTGCTAAACTAGGCAGGAAATCACTAGTAGACAAACACTCCCTGTATTTATCAACACTACACAGTATTGTAGTATTGCACTACACAAGAGAAAGCTTCATGCTGTATTTTGAAGGCCTTCTTGCTATGTCAACACTCTTTCAAACCCAAAGATACAAACCAGAAATACTGTAATTCTAATTTTTTAAAAATAAATTATAATTAAAAAAAATAGTTTAAAAGTAACCATAAATTACAAGGAAAATGCACTTCTGAGTATACAAACAAGATTCTTCATTGACTGAAGGCAAAGGAAAAAGAAAAGTAATGATCTTACTGTGAAAAATGACTGGTTTAAACTGTATTATAGCATCTTACTTCTACCCACCACTGAAAATGTTTGACAATTCTTTCATTACTATAGTCATAATGCTTTTCTGGTTTTTAGAGGAAAAAAATGTCAAAATTTTGAAGTAAGCAGATACTATGTAACACAAGCCATTAAGGTGCCTGAGACAGATTAAATTAACATAATTAACAAAACCAAATGACATCAAAATGGCTGGTCAGTATGTCACGATACTGAGACAAACTCCTGTGTATAGCTCTGCAATAACCTAACTCAGCCCTACCTCCAGCCAAAGCTGGGATGCAGCCATTTGTGCTAGAGGCAGGCTGCAGTTCATGGAGTCATTGACTCCTGTAAGAGAACTGGCTAAAGAAATAGTCTGTGCTGAGGTCAAAATTCCTGTATCCCTGGGAAGAGGGGAAGCAGAGGCAGGAGTCTCACACTTCCCAGCTCCACCCTGCATCACAACTTCCACCATGTTAGCAAATCCCCCCAGGGAACAGTCTTGGCCAAGATCAAATCACTCATGCAGCAAAGACCCTCTCTCCATCAAATTCCACCTATTTACAGAGAAGGTGCAAAAAAAGTATATGCATTTTGAAAGATTCAAATGGTATTGCTCCTCATTTCTTCATAATTACTGGATAGTTTCTTACATCTAAAGAAAATGAAAATGCAGAGTAATTTGGTGTATGTCTAGTTGAGCTCTCCTTTTCCCCAGTAGCTACTAGCCCACAACCATATTAAGTGACTTTTTTATTAGCCACATGGAAAGTGAAAGCATTTGTTTTTTACATAAAAATACAAAAAACTAATGTATCTGTTCCTTCACAGGTAAGCAAGAAACTGAAGTTACTAGAATTGTCTGAAGTCTTTGATTAGCAACTTTAGTCAATGTGATAAAATGATCACTTCTCATTTAAGGGCAGAAAGTATAACTTGGAATATTGAACAGTACTTAGTGATTGGGCTAAAAAAATATTCCTCAAGTTCAAATGTGATTAAATTTCATAAAAACCTAACACTTTGCAGGGAAATAAAAACACAAGCATCATTGTTTCAAATGTACCTCATAAGAACTTGGAAGTTTTAATTTTAAGCTGAGAAACTTTTTGATAGTTCCCACAGTCACTCGAGTAGAACAGCGGATAAATTTCTTCATTAAACCCTAAAGCAACAGCAACAAAACAGAAAAAGCATGTTAGAAATTTTGGAGCATTTAAGCAATCTTTAGTGCAAGAACAGCTGTAATTGATATTTTTTTCAACCAGTAACCAATTTTACTGCACTCTCTTCTAATTCATAATGGCACCATAGGTTCATTTTTGTTCACTTTTTTTGCAAAATTTACAAGATGACAAACAAATTCATTTGACCCATCTCTGGTTCTAAAGAAATTTCCAAGAGATACAGAAGGGAGGAAAGAAAAAAAAAACCAAACCAAACACCAAAACCGCCAAAAGCCCCAGAAGAACTTAAATAATCTAAGTCTCTGCGTTAGTAACACTGGGGGTCAAACAGATGTTACATTTCTTAGAAATTCTTAGAATTTCTTCAGTCCTTGAGAGAAAAAGGAAGTAAAACCATCCTCAAATAATCTAGGTAAAATACAGGGAAGCTACAAACCTGAGATGTGATCTATTATCACAGATTCTGTGATCCAGAACCTAATAGTTTTGATTCAACAGGAAAGCTGGAAACCTGGGACTCCTACATGGTGATGGAGATACGGATTTCTTACTGTATATAGCATAAACAGACAGTGATAACACATACAAACGTTTTCTTGCTGAATCAAAACCTTCTTACTGTGTACGAACTTCCAAAATTACAACGTAACATAGCACACAGAAAATATTTAATATTTTTGAATTCTTGTCTTTGTAATTTAATAAAGCATTAAAATCTAAGTGGGTTTCTAAACACTTTCTTCTAGACTCGATACCATTAGATAATCCTCCCTTCAGAAATAGAAACCAAATATCCCTAATTCTTAAAACAGCAGTTAGCAGGTATTACTCTACACATTTTACAGATGGAAGTGACCTGCTGAAGGCCGCAGACAACACATCAGTGTCAGAATCAGGTTTACAGCTCAGAAGATCTGGATCCCAGTCATTCAGTGCACAACATATCTGGAAAGCAGCTTCGTGCTGGCATGATAAGACAGCAATCCTGAAAGTGTGGCTTTTTAAGTACCTCTGTGGTGTGCTGTAAACTGTTGTGTAATGCAGTTATGTACCATCAAGGCTGTAGACTACAAAACTATAGTCCATAAAAAAAAAAAAAAAATCCACTGTCACGAGTGGATT
Source organism: Harpia harpyja (assembly GCF_026419915.1). Lineage (NCBI taxonomy): Eukaryota > Metazoa > Chordata > Aves > Accipitriformes > Accipitridae > Harpia > Harpia harpyja. Next base: position 27,518,541 of record NC_068949.1, on the reverse strand, counting down.
TCTGTATGGAATTGTATTTTCTACAAAATTCCAAGATGCATCGAAATGCCTCAAACAAAAGGACTAAATAGGCATGGAAGTGGAGACAGGTCACCACAGTAAAGTTAATTGTTAATGGTTATAAAATTATTTGGTCCCTTTCAAATGCTGTTCTGCCAACAATAACAACAGCAGAGACTATCTTTACTACTCACTTTGACTACATTATCTCCTGACTGCCCATTGTTGCGCAAACAGTCGAGGCAAATAGCAATCTGTGGGTCACTCCTGTGATAGTCTTTATCTTCTTCATTTTCATCACACTCCTCATCTACTTTGGGTTTATCAGCTTTTGGGCTTTCATCTGTAAAATATGAAGATCATATTATTTAAGTGTAAGATAATTAGAAGTCACAGTAGCAACAAACACATTTAAAGTAATATTTCATTTTCAAGAGCATAATTTTCTTCAAATTAAATTTATACAATTTTAACTCAGTGCATTCTTAAATTGATCAATTTACAAATCTCTGAAAACAAAGTTTTACTATTGAAATTTTAATGTAATATGCAAACAACAGATTTATGTGACAGAAAATAATTAGTCTGATGGACCACTAATGGTTATGGCTGTCTACTTCTGTTTGTGTCCAGTGATTAAAACCCTGCAACTGCGCATCCATCAAAATCACTCAACAACATAAACCGACATAAACTACTCTGTGGTGTGGCAGTTCACTGCCAAAAAATACTGCTTTTAAATAAACACTTGAATAACTAATCCCAACACTTGTATATCAAAGTAACATGGGCAATCAATATTAACTGTCTGCTGCAATAACCCAGCGGAGGCAAGTTCCTGAAACGTTATCGTGAAGTAAACTAAGGGAAGATAAAACTTAAATTCCATCCACTTTTGACCTAGTCTAAGTAATGTCATTGTAAAAACTTCAGGTGTCTCTCTCCAGAAGGATTTTATAACTAAATAGCTATACAGTTACTTATTCACCTTTAAAAACAAAAAATATAAGAAAAGAGGAATGGTCCCCATATTCTTTGGCAGAGTGCACATATCCTATATAATCACATGTACCATGTTATCTCTCTTCACTGATGCTGTTACATGTTCTATTGATTCCTGGTTTAAAAATTTAACTCTTTGGAAAACGTACCACCTCCTACAGTTTTCAAAGGTTTAGCATAGCTGAACACTGGAATGCTAAGACTAGCAAGTACATCTAGATAAGGCCACAATGTAAGTAAATAATAACCATACAATGAACCATAAAATGGAGTAATTTTTACAGATTTGGAATACAGTAAACAATAACTATTATATACATTTGGGGTTTTTTCTGTATCCCCAGATACAGGCTGCTCTCTGTTGGAATAAAACATTATCACAAGGAAATTGAATAAGCTACATTCACATTTCCTGAAAAACTTTCAGATCACATTTTGCTGTTTTCCTACACTTACCACAAACTTTTGAAATCATTTAGAAGAGTTAAGATGGGAAGATAGAATGAAAACTTTAAGAAATATCAAGCTATGCCTAAGTTTCTAGACACAATAATTAGTTCATTTTGTTCAGTTTACATATTCAAGATGAGTTTTAAGCTATACTCATTACTTTTCTTTCTTACAATTTTGAAGTATTTTATAATTATAAAAGATTTGTCCACAAGTCCCTACTAGCTGTTGACACATTTAGTTGAATGTCTATCATACATACATTCATTTTGTTCCTATCATCTTGCTATGAACAGAATTTACAGTATCAAACTACAGATTTTTTTTTTCTTTTTGTGAAAGTCCAGGAAGCAAACTCTTTTAATCAAGCAGGTGCAGTCTACCCGTCACAAGCATTTGTCTGAGGAGTCTGCTTACAATTCACAGATTCTTCGGCAATGCAAACACATCCACAACTTTCAACCATTATCACTGCTGACTAATGGAGGAAGATTTAGTTGTGCAGTTTGAAAAGCCTTGAAAGGCAAATGAACTACAGAAGTAGGGAAATTAGCAAATTTCCAATCATAAAATCATTCCAGAAACAGGTACACACATCTTTTAAGGTGTTCTGATAGAAATTCAAATGTTCCTCCATGTAAACGGCACCAGATTGTTTACTAAAAAATCCTTGTAGATATTAGAATTAATGATGTTTGTACAGGCAGCCTCCAGAAATCAATGTGATGGTTCATTAGAAGCATGTTATTAAAGTTCAATATGATAGAATTTAAAAAAGAAAAAAAAAGAAAAAGAAAAAAGAAATTTTAATCTCACCAAAATGGACACGGTGTTCTCCAAGTCAAAAGCACCAAGCCAAGAACAGAAGACAGGAAAACCAAACCAACACCCCACCCACCTCCACACCTCTTTCCTTAAGGTGTAAATTGGCGTCTTTTTTTTTTTTTTTAATCATCTTTCTTGCAAAACTTGGAAATTGTCTACTTCCTGTGCTTTTCTCAGATATTCAACATAAACCGATTGCCAGGGAGTGAGTCAATGTAAAGCTGTTTGCCCTCTTCCTTTTCCAGTTCAGACTGGAGAGGATCAATAAAGATTTTTTTCTCTGTACCACAGCATGTTTCCTATCATCATCCACCAATTCTCTCTAGTAACCACTCTCCTAGAGGAGTCACCCATGCCTGAGATATGCTTTGTTGTTTGGGTTGTTTTTTTTTTTCTTCTGCTGTGTGAAAATTTTAAGTCCTGGGATTTTTTTACAGATCTTAGATGCTACGGTTGGGAACTGTGTTGTGACCTGTGGTACAGGACATAAAGCTGAAGGACTCTTTTAAACTAGATGGACTATGTGATGGCAGGGCATGGTATTGACAACTGAAACAGTCCCTTTTACTGAAATAATTCTCACCAAATAATTTATTCTCAGGCAAGATTCTAAATGCTTGTTTATGGCAGAAAATAGTTTAAATGCTCATAATTTGTCTCAATGAGTTGCCACAACTTTCAAATCGTTTGTAGAGCCAAATTTCCATAGCCCAAGGATACAGTCACCAACAGAGCTGGATACATCTGTAGCTACTTAAAAGTATATTTTGAGAGTTAGAGCATTCCTCCAATTCACAAAACAATCCAACCACTCGTTACACTTATTAGTAACTGATCTCCATTAGGTTTACCATTAAATTATGGGAGGAAGGTAAGAACCAGAAGAATAAATTGGTTAAAAGTAAGTCACATTCGACAAATTTGCAAATTATATGTAATTTTTTTCTATCTATGTATATAGCAGAGAACAAATTTCTAAATAGTCAGCAAATGTCTATATTTCATAAAAATATTTTCTAAGTATTTTTAAAACTGAATAGGTATACACTACACAGTATGTTGTAGTAAACTAATATAATTTCATCTAAACTGTCCTGCAGTTCTTCATTTAATTATGTAATAAAGACCCTTGTCCCTTATAATCGATGCCAAATGCAAATCAACAAAACTAGTGAGAAAGGAAATGAAATGTTATGAAGTTGAAAAGAAGATATTATGAACAATTGAGTGCAGAAGAGTATTGCAAGACATTTACTTGATAGTGATCCTTTACTAAAAATAGCTATTTCTTTAGCCTAGCAGAGCTTTCAAAAAATTCTTAAAAATGCCCAAATCAAATAGGCTATGGTATCAAAACCTTGATGTCAAATTAAAAGGGCATAAAAACAGTTGGATGTAGTCCTCACTTAGCACCTAATACTGAGCTCTCAAAGTTCATGGGTCAACTACAAAAAAAAAAAAAGAAAGAAAAAAAGAAAAAGCATTTTGGAATCTATATAAAACAATTGTTTAGCATGTGTGGAAAACTGTTTTACTACTTGTCATAACTAATTTTTGACAACCTCCTACTTAACAGCTGGTCAAATTCAGTAACAGAAAATAATCTGCAAAAAACTCAAGTAGTTCTGCATCTTGCTGTATTAAGAAAATTAAGAATTCAAGTGGAAAATCTCATGAGTGTTGAAAGTGAGAGCTTAGGGAAATGCAAATAAAAATAATTGTAAAACAGTTAGTGTTTGTAAAACAACTGGTTAATAGATAAGCAGCAGTACATGAAGGCCCAGACTACATTTACATAGATTTGTTATGAGTTTCTGTAGTATCTTTGAATTCAGTAAGAACAACGTACATGCATAAGTGTTTGAAGAAACAGGGCTTAATGAGCAATGTTACTTAACATACAGATGAGAAGAAAAAAAAATCATCACCTTGTCCATTTTCTTGAGGTTTGTTTTTCTTCCAAAATTCGATCTCTCGCTGCAGTTCCTCTAGTTAACATCAAAGAACAGTAATGTGAATTTTTAAATCAATACTACAGGTATATCATTAGAAATAGCCATATTCCCTCCATCAGCCCAAACAGGTACCCAAAACCAAATGAGAAACTTACGTTCTCGAAGTCCAGGCACCAGCTTAAATATAATTTCCTCTAAGGTGTTGTCCAGCCTTTCAAAGGGAAAAAATACATTTCACATTAAGTAGAAACTAGCATTTTAAATATTTTTAGCCTTTAAATAACAAAACCTTTTGAATAATAAAATTAATTGAATACTTCTGGCAAATAATACGTCCTGCAATAACCAGTTAATTTTAGCTTGAGAGACAACATGCATTAAAGCTTATCTCAACCACCTCTTGAATGGATTTCTTTTTAAAATAACCAAGGAATTTATTTTTTAATGTATAAAGACAAAAATGAAGCAAAAGAGAAAAACCATTATACTCTAAAATTTTCATTGTTTTAATTTGTGTTACAAGCAAACAATTGTATGACTAAAAGGAACAAACTGGAAAAGCAGTATCCAATTTTAAGGTCCAGGTCACGAGTAGTAAGCACGAAAATTATAAACTCCATTATCATATTAAGTGTTCAAGTGCTTTGTTAATAAGACTCTTACGAAAAACTGAGCAGACTATTCTGTACTCATTACAACACAGACAAACCAGTCCTTGCAGGATAAAGAAGACCACAGAGCACCCATGCTGCTCTGGCTAGACAGTTCTCGGTACCCAACATAATTAATTTAAACTATTTAAATCTGCCTTGAGTTTGTCTACCAGACGACAGTATGCAGCACAGGCATGTCCTCTGATATCCTGATATTCATGCCAGAGATAGCTATTACAGTCCCTTCCAGAGGACACAGTGCATTTACCTTTGTTGCTGAAGCTAAAATATTTTTCTTCCCTTTTCTCTGAATTTTACCTACTCTCCTATCCATTTAATTTATCATCCACTTTCTAGTTCCACTTCCTCTCTCCCTGTCTCACTTATCCTTCGTTTTCCTGCCTCTCATTCTGTTTCCTTTCCCTTTCTCTCCTCTGCCCTCGACAGCTGCTCTTGCGACCAGTAACTCCCACTGTCCACAGCCTAAACAAAAACCCATGGCAAAACAAAGTACTAAGTAATACGGCCAGAGAAATTAAGTACCTTGACATTCAGTCAGAAGCTACAATACAATAATTGCCTTTGGCATATTTTTAATTGCCTTAATTCTTCATCTCAGTAATGATATATATCTCTCTTTATACATATATATTTACAAATATACATACATGTATGTGTACATGTTATTAATAATAAGCTATAGGCCTGTTATAAAACATATGACTGTTCTCTATCTTTTGTTCACTAGCAGCGGCAAAGTAGGAAGAAGATGGAACGATTTTATTGCTGAGAAATGCCTAAAAGCCATTTTAATAGATAACAATTATCTTCTTAAAATAAATATATGAGCATTCCAGGTTCTCTTCTTTACAGAATTTGTATTTGTAAGGGAAAGTTTACAATTAGACCTATTACTTAATCATCTTGTTCTGAGACTAGTTCCCTGTGTTACCAGTCAGTTCATGGAGGCAGTCATACCATAAGAATATTCATGTTTAAGCTACAACCATGATCCATTTTTTAATTGCTTCTTCTTATAAGGACAAAAAAATAAAAAAATCTCCAGCAAGTGAAACAGACCTCCCCTAAAACAAAGAAGCATAGAGAGTATTTTCTCACAGATAAGAAGGAAACCAAAATCATGGGATGTCTGAGCACTTAGCTTCTGATAGATGACAATACAGGTCTACCTTTCCAAATGGTATGTTATCTCTTCTAGCCTCTCCTATCAATATCTAATGCAACTAGATGGTACTGCTTTCTACAAAGTTGCCACAGCAGAGCACTGGGAGCTTGGGAACCTGTCTTGGAAATGGAATTCATTTCACACTGTAAGAAAGCCCCAATCTTCATAACATATTAAGAGAAAAGAAATAAGGACTTCAAAAGAGAACATCACTACCTTAATTCAAAATCCCACTAACCATTCCTCAGGATGGTATAATACATGCTGGTTTTTCTACATTTATTTTTGAAAATTCCCACTTAGCACTTTCTAATTTGTCTTCAGTGACCCAAAACAAATGTCACTGGTAATGCTAACGTAGCAAGAAAACCAGCATACTTAGCAAATTTACAATGCTAGCAGCAAGAACTGGCTTCATACTCTAGTCAATTCCTTTATTTTCTTTCAGAAACTAAACAAAAAGAGCTATTTCATCCTTATGAAGCATAAATACTAACCAATACTTTAAAAATGCAGAAAAAATAACACTTATCTGATCTTTAAGTGTAAGGAAACTAAACTTAAACTATAGGGGAAAAAACCCGGAAATTATAAAAAGATTCTCAGTTTCAGATGCATCTTACAGTGTTCCTATTATCTATGCCTATGAGCACTCTAACAAAGATTTGCATTTCTGTGACTTGCATCAAACCTATTCCAAAATGAAACTAATTGACATAAAGTTGGTCTCAGTCAATTAATCATACTTCCTGTTAACGCTGAAACAAGAACATTAATATTTTAGACACACCTCTTTCCACCCCCACATCTTCCAACCTCCAAACCAGAACGTATAGAAAGAAGAACCAAGCATTTATGTCAGCTTTGTCTAGTTTCTTTTTTCACCTCTTCTACAATATTGAATGACTCATAAGATCAAAGCTACTCTCTGATAACTGCTAATTATCTGAAGTGAAGCAAACAAAGACTATCACTCAGGAAAACTTGCATCCAAAGCAGCACGCTACCAAGAAAAAAAGAAGCCTGCCTTCATGGTATAACCAATGCAGACCCTATTGAATAGCGATGATGCAGAATTCTGCTAGATCAGGAAAGGGAATTCTAGAATTTAACACTCTTCCTAGATTTTCATTTTAGAGCTCGGTGTTGAATTTCAGACTTAGTCTTATAGTTTCAACAGACCCTAAGTGCTGCCAACTAAAAGATACATTTAAAAAACTCACATAGTTATGAAGGTATTCAGAATTCAGTTTATAAAGTAGTTTATAAAGTTTATCTGAAAGATCTCAGTTAAAAAATACTATCTAGAGCGTTCAACGCCATTTCTCAGAAAATGACTGCATTCTTGAGCAATGATGGGGCTGGTCTCTACAGTCAGAGTACAAGACATGTATTAAGTTATGCAGGAAATATCCCCAAAAGATAATTCCATTACACTGCTCGTGCTCTTCTGCTTACTAGTTTAACAAATGTTTAAAACTGTTTCATAAAATACAACCAGCAAACTGCTAGCTATATGCAGTTTGTTGCCAAATAAACCCAATGACTCTAAAAGGAGTTTCAGGAAATAATTGCAGAGAAAATAGCTCTTCCCACATTTTTGGCTTAGGGTCTCAACTTTTCTCACCCTTCTATCATTTCCTGCTTAAAGCACAGTATTCATTTACTAAACATCTACTAGATGTTTCAGAAAATGCATTTTTCAGCTCCTATGAAATGGTCCTGTCAGAATAAAAGAAATATTTCTAAAATGCATTTGTTTTCAGCTTATTAGTAGCCTTATGCACTCTGTATAGCATCTTCTGTTATGGCTGACAGCGCCTCAGACACTGACAGGAGATCAGAAAAATACTTATGGTAAATACCTACATAAACCCTTTTAGCCCTACACTTCCAAAAACCATTCGGATGATAAAGGCTTCAGCTAATAACACCCTTTAGAGTTGCTGAATTTAATCTCTCTTACCTATCCTCTTGGTATATAATGGAAGCATGGGAATTACTATGCACACACATATCAGTCAAAAATCAAAGCAAAACATGACAAATTGTAGCAAACACAATGACATTAGGAAATAATACTATCCCTAGTAAATTCCAGATGTAAATATTTATTTTAACATTGGTGTAAGAGTATTTCTTCGTAAGTTCTCACCAGTATTACAAACTAATAATATTGGGGGGTTGAGGGGTGAGGGAGTGTTGGGAAAGGGCAGGGAGTGGATTCATCATTTCAGGAAAACATGAAGTTCTTCCACTTATGATGACATTTCTTGATTTCTCTGTACTATACTTGTAGGATGGCTATCACCTTTGTTTCAACATAACGTCACTAAAAGAGAATCCAGAATTTCAAGAAAAATAATCGTTTAAAAAAAGATGAGTTATTGTGATATAAAAAATGCAAACTCTCAAGAAAGGGTACTTTTAGTGTCAAAACTTTCTTTCGTGAGTGTCTTTTCATTAATCTGACAGCAGATTTCAATTCAGATTGGTAGATCTACGCCCTGGAAAACACTCAGTTATTTGCATGATTCATTTTCTACATTGCTCTAAGAAGAAAAGAAGTTGCATGCAGTTTGGAATGCCCTAAATCATTTGAAAAAAGAAATTTTAGAATTTAATTTCATGTAAAGAATAAAAGGTATCTCGTTCATTTATTTGTTTAATACAGGTATTAAAATATTTATTTTAATTTGTACAATAAACCCAGTCTTTCTCTGCGTTTCCCTTATCTTTCCTCCTTTTATTATATCTGAAAAAACTCTATTTACAATTTACTGTGAGATTAGAAATTGACAGAATCTATGGCCAAGAACAGTTGATATATGTATTATAAAAATAAGCAAAAAAATTAATTCCCTTTCAGGATAAAGATATTAAGATTTTTAAAATTTTTTGTTCTTCTATTTCAGCAAATGTTGTGCAATGTCATCTTACCTTAACATTTCTAGTGGATTGGTCTCATGCACTTGGTTGCCACACCTGGGGCAGTCATTGCTGTCTTCAAAGTGTTGAACAATACAAGTCTTACAAACTGAGGGGGGAAAAAAAAACCAAAAGAAAAAAAGAAAAAAAAACCAACTTAGAGTAAGATCTAAATAATATTGCTTGAACATGACCTAATGATGCCAGCTAACTACTTCATGCATCAAAGATAAAAGACTATTATTTTAAAGCAAATAATTACAATGTATCTTATCCACTTCTTGCTCCTCAAAGCCATAGCTAGTTCTGCTCTGCCAAGACACTGAGTTCAGCAGCACAGGTTAGACAAGCGCTGCTTTAAAGTATGGAATATTTTTACTACCTAGAATTCTCCCAGCATCATAAAATGCAAACCCCATACCACGTAGCACAAGTAAAGAGCAGGTTCTGAGAAAGCGCATGCTGAGGAGCTCTAGCCCAACAGAGACAATCATCGCTTCAGATGATTTGAAAATGACTTATGCACATTATTTTCTTTCTAGCAGTGTTGCTGGCAGCTGAAAATAGTGTTGTAAACACTTATTGTAAGAGAAAAGTTCACAGAAATTGTACACAGGTTCGAAGTGGCTATGCTTCCCTTTTGACACAGCACCTTGAAAAGCTATGACAGAACTTACAGTAAACATTTAATACTTGAATCTTATAATGAAAAATCAGGATCATGACCATGGTAAGTATAAACAAACCCAAAACAACAACATGAATTTAAAATCCAATAAACTGAAATTAAACTAAAGAAGGTGCTACGCTACTGTTGCTTCCAAATGATTAATTGCAGACTGTAGATTTTACTGCCATTAATAAGAAAATGGAAGCCAAGCTGATGAGAACAAATATGCCTGCTATTATTACTGCATTACAACATTCCGGATGGAGATAAACTCTATCCTCTGTTTATTATTACTTCACCTAAACTGAAATGAGAACTGCAAATTCATCAGTAAATGGACTGAAAAAATAAATGGACTGCTGCAACTGCAATATGCTTTCTGCTGAAACACTGTAATTTCTTTCATCAATTACCTAAAGAACTAAGAGTACTTCTAAACAAGCTGGTAAATCCTAATTATATGATACTCTTTAAGGAATCTTGACATTCCTTTAACAAACGTCACCTAACAAGCAAAGCCCGCATTTATCTTTGCCTTAGTATGCTCAGAAGAGTTACTACAAATCAGCTGAAGCTGATAGTGCACACACATTAAACCTCCATGTAGGTGTTTTTTCTGACTGCTTTAAAACACTAACTTACATTAACTTCATAGCTTCGGTTGAAATTGCAATGAACTTTCCCCTTGAAGTCCGACGGACAGGCTTCAGAGCTCTCTGGCTGGCTCTTGGCGCTCTCCCCAAGCTAAATGGCTCCAGCAGTGCTGGATGCAGGGCAGATTTCCGATGATCTGGTAACACAAGCTCAGGAAGCCCACGAGTCCTGCCAGACAAGCCCGGTAAGTGGGGCGCAGTGCTGTCCTCTGCACATGGGGACTCCAAAGCAGCCGAGAGCACTGATGCTATGAGAGCACCGTTCAGCCCTCAGGATACGAGTTAATTTTTGCTTAACCACAAGTTGTGAGGTATTTAGCGCTGGCATACAGATGCAAGAACCGGTAATCACTCAACTCTTCTTGTATCACAGTTCTTTTATAATTTGTTAAAACTACTAGACTTAATTGATTTTTGCACATGCATTCCCTAACACTTCCACAGGGTAAGAAGTCTAGTACAGAGCAGCAAATGTAATGTTCTCTACCCTACAACCTTTCTTCGCTTTTCTATATACTTTTTGTAACTAAAACAACTCCTAAAACTAAACATTTTGCTACTACACTTACAAAATACAAAGAATTTCACCACCCACAAAGAAGCCCTCATGCCAGCCCAACAGAGCATTTAAGAACACACTTAAATTAAAACACAAGTCTGAATAACTGTTAAAATATATGTAGTTAAGATTTCTATAATCTCTCCTCAGTAGTATGACGGAGAATCTCCTCTAGGACTGAAAATAACAGAAGTTATCCTTGAAATTGAAAAGATATGAAGATTCTCAGCTCAAAGTTTTTCTTAAGATGTAGTGCCTGCACATGTTCAGCCCAGGAGCAAACATCACAAGGTGGAATTCTTTAGCTGATCAGTAGCTTCTCAGCCATCCCAGCTTCCATAACTATGTGAACTATCTTTCCTTCTGTCACCCACCTGAAATACAAAGGCGCACAGGGAGCAACTGAAGGCATAGTTCAGTTCCTTTACTAGTCAAAACCCAGCCACATACACACAATGATAGAATAGGGAAGAGGCAGAGACAGTAAAATATATACAAAAAACACCTCTCCAAGAATATCAATCACCATTCTCTTTTCTTAAATTAATGCACTAGCTGGATAAAGGTTAGAGCTTTCTGATTTCAACTAGCTATGCCAAGATTAAATGTGGGATTTTTTTCATTTCTTTGCCTACATCTATTACATGCATTTTCAACTGTGTTGTTTGCTTTAGATATCACAGTTAATTTTTTTTTGCGCTTCACCTTAAAATGGTTTAAGTTTTGTAAGAGTATGTAGATAAGAACACGATATTGCTCACCAAAAGGTGTCATGAATATGATCCTGATTCTAAGTACAACTTCCAGCACCTTCAAAGGTAACAGAGTGCACCCTCATTTAAGGCACACAGCCCTGGAGAGGAAGGGTGTTGTACAGTAACATGTAATAAATAAAAAGCCCTCTCACTTGTAGCTAGATAACAGGGTGCATGCTTGGTCCCCTGAGGTCAGGAATTGTCACAAGTGGGTCTCAGAGTCACAGATGAAGCAGCAGCATCACTTTCCCAAAGTTTCACTTTTTGAAAAGACATAATGGTCTGTAAAAACATGTACTAAGGAACAAATAGAAATCCTACAGGGGCCCAGACCTGAATTACTTGCAAGCAGCCACCAATGCCATTCAAGTGCACAGACAGAATTTGATTAGCTGGCCAAACAACATAACGTAATATTCTCCAAAATTGTTCTCGCTTATCTTCAAACTCTAATTAAAGTAAAGTACCTTTACTTTTCTGATACTACCAGTAGTCCTGAAGATTGTCCAAAAAAAATGGCTCCGGCTAAATCACGAGAATGCCATGTCATTTAAATTGAAAAAAAAACCAACAGCCAATAACACTAATTAATACGAAATTCTGATACAGTGTTCATGAGAAAGCTAGGATGAAGTGAGCTTTTCTTTCTGAAATAGGCCATCCTGGTATCATGTAATTCATTTATCTTGCTCTTGAGAAGTGAAAAATGAGCCAATCATAAAAAGGTCCTACTCTAAACACAAGACAGGAAAATCAAAACAGAAGACAACGTGGCACAAAACCATGATGGAGAAGGCTCTTTAATTGATAGTAACACCTATTGTAATCACTGTAAAAAATGAAAATGAAAACGTTTCAAACAGAAGACCGCATGCAGACATAGTGGCTAAACTGCATTTAAACTTATTTATTTAAGCAACCCAGAAATTTTTAGAAAGAAGACAGTCTAGTGTATTGGGTTTGCAGGGCAAGGTTTTGGTAGCGGGGGGATTACGGGGGTGGCTTCTGTGAAAAGCTGCTGGAAGCTTCCCCTACGTCCGACAGAGCCAACGTCACCTGGCTCTAAGATGGACCCGCCGCTGGCCAATGCCGAGCCAATCAGCAATGGTGGTAGCACCTCTGCGATAAATGTGATATTTATGTTAAGAAGGAGGAAAAGTTGCTGTGCAACAGAAATGGCAGCCAGAGAGAGGAGTGAGAACATGTGAGAGAAACAACCCTGCAGACCCCCAGGTCAGTGAAGAAGGAGGGGGAGGAGATGCTCCAGGCACCGGAGCAGAGATTCCCCTGCAGCCCACGGGGAAGACCATGGTGAGACAGGCTGTCCCCCTGCAGCCCAGGGAGGCCCGCGGTGGAGCAGATATCCACCTGCAGCTCACGGAGGACCCCACGCCGGAGCAGGTGGATGCCCGAAGGAGGCTGTGACCCCGTGGGAAGCCCGCGCTGCAGCAGGTTTCTGGCAGGACCTGCGGATCTGTGGAGAGAGGAGCCCACACTGGAGCAGGTTTTCTGGCAGGACTTGTGACCCTGTGGGGGACCCACGCTGGAGCAGCGTGCTCCTGAAGGACTGCACACCATGGAAAGGACCCACGCCAGAGCAGTTCATGAAGAACTGCAGCCCGTGGGAAGGACGCACACTGGAGAAGTTCGTGGAGGACTGTCTCCCATGGGAGGGACCCCACGCTGGAGCAGGGGAAGAGTGTGAGGAGACCTGCCCCCGAAGAGGATGAAGCGGCAGAGACAACATGTGATGAACTGACCGTAAACCCCATTCCCTGTCCCCTGCTCTGCTCGGGGTGGGTAGGTAGAGAATTTGGGAGTGAAGCTGTACCTGGGAAGAAGGGAGGGGTGGGGAGAAGGTGTTTTAAGATTTGGTTTTATTTCTCATTACCCTACTCTGATTGGATTGGTAATAAATTAAATTAATTTTCCTCTGGTTGAGTCTGTTTAGCCCGTGACGGTAACTGGTGAGTGATCTCTCCCTGTCCTTATCTTGATCCACAAGCCTTTTGTTATATTTCTCTCCCCTGTCCAGCTGAGGTGAGGGGTGATAGAGTAGCTTTGGTGGGCACCTGGTGTCCAGCCAGGGTCAACTCACCACATTTAGAAAAGGAAATATTGCCATGAATGCAAGTAGTTAACATTGTTGAAAATCATATCTTTCCCATTCATTAATGGAGGAGATGTCGTCTTCCTATTTATCAAAAAAAATCAGGACATTTTTGGGGCATGATTCTTCTATATTATTGAAGTAGAGAGCATCAAAGCAATCAAATGTAGAGATATTAGGTCTGCATGAAGTAAACCAAAGGACTAAATAGGATTAACCTATTAAATCCAATGGCAAATATAATTAAAGTCTGAAACAAGTCCTAAAATAAGCACTTGGATGACTTCAATGAGAATGAAAATAACCATATTCTGCCCAAGCTTCTCAAGGAAGCTGTGAAATATGCTACTGTCAATTGAGCTCTTCAACTTCAGCACCTGATATCTCATAATCCTGGTACCTGTATTGTGCTGAAGGTGGAGATGATACAGTACTTCTGTCATGAGAAAGCGTACAGATTAGTGGTGGGTGATGACAATACTGATGAGAACCACAAGGTTAAGAATCATCTGCTATCTCAGAAATTCCATTAGTTGAAGAACCTCATTTTAAAGAGTGTGGAGGAAAAAAGGCTGAGAAGCTAGTATGATGATGAAATTGTGAAGTCTAACACAGTTGTGAATAATGGCCATATGGAAATTCAGCTGAAAGCTGCTGAGGTAAGTAACATAAGGGTTTGGTTTACTGTAGACCTTTTCTGACTTGACTTCATAGAAACTGAGCTTAGGGATAACCCTTTTTTCAATGGAGAACTGCAAGTGAGATGGAGTTCCTCTTCTGCTAACGCCTATAATAACGGAAGGTGTTGGTGTATTTGGGGTTTTTTGTAAGCCTCCTGTCCAGTAGAAACAGCAGCATCTCTATGGAGTCAGTCTGTCTAACCTGACACCAATTTTAAATGATTGATAAAGAATAAAAAAATTGAAAATATGGTATAAATGTAATTGGCATTGGTCAATATTCATTCTGGAACTGATAAGCCTAACCCCTAACCTTCTCTTATTTGGGAAATTTTTAGCAATGGAGACTCTAAGAGGATTAGCACAAAAATTCTTCAAAAGGATTACCAGTGGCTTTGTATCAATACCAGAGTGGTTTCTTTTTTTCTGTAAGCAACTAGTACCAGCCTCCTTCAGAAAGCATTTCTCTGTGTTTTAAGAAAGCTGTGTCTGAAATTCTTAGAAGAGAACTTAATTCCCTTCAGTTGCTCTTGGGATCTCTGCTCCATTCATGTCAGAGAAGTTCTCAAAGTCTGTGATGAGATGACACTGATCTGACTGCTTTGAAAAGGACTCACTCATTTGTCTTATAAATATATTTTAAACTTGGCTTTGCTAGGCTTTTTGTTTGTTTTCCAAACCAAAGACAAATAGGGCCTATCTGAGCCATGGCTTTCATTTACACCTAGAAGAAATTTGAAATTATTACTGTTCAGAAGAACTCTATGCCACAGGGCAGATAACTAACATACTTATTTAAAGTCAGATGACTGACTCCCCAAAACCTCCCAAATACTAAACACTGCTAAACATAAAGCCTGCTAAAATCCACAATAACATAACTTGAAGAAATATTTATAATATAAACCAATCTATGGAAAGGAACTAAATTCTTCAGACTGAATATATTCATGTGCTCTCTTTATACCTTTTTTTGAGAGATGGCACCCTTGGAAGCCATGTGTGGTCCAAGAAAGGGACTAATGATTAACGAAGGGCTTAATATCCAGTGTAAGAGAGGTCTCTGAGTAGAATATGTACAGACAAAACATCACAAGGAACCAAGAATCTTAAGCCAGTCCTATATGGGTGTATTCCCTACTCCAACAAACATACAGATCTGGATCAGGTCTTTGTGCAGCCAGCTCAAATCACAAGGTCATCTTATACCATGGAACACCCCTTAAAGTTGTAAATCAATAGTGTAGTAATCTAGAACAATTTTTGCTTTTTCTCATGTAAACCTATGATGCTATGATGATTTGCCTGTCAAAACTACATGTGATTTACCGATAACAATGTAAAAGTATAAAATACACATAAATTCTAGCACTCAAGAATAATGAACTGATACGTGATACTCCTAGTACGAGTAAGATCATCAACCAGTATTTTTAGATATGATAGGTATAATCATCCTCTTTTATTCTCAATGTAAAACACTGAACAAAAGCCTATCACTTTGAAGTTTCAGAGAACAGGATACAGGCTAAGTATTGGGTGAAAAGGGTAGGGAAAAAGGGAATCTTTAAACACAATTAAATTACAGATATATTTAATTCACCACCTATGGGGAAAAAAATAATAAAAACGAAAAAACCAAACAAAACCACAAACCAAAAACCTTTAATGCTTCCGGTACAGACAAACAAAATGACGTGGTTTCGCTTGCTTTACTGTAGGTCATAGTGTGGCAGCAAACAGGCACAAGAAAACAGCTTAACCAAAATGTACACAGTGTGCAGAATTTTGAGGTATGTGCTACACATGCCAGTGAAATGAGGACCTGAATTTCATGGTTGTACTACGACACTTTGGATGAGCCTCAATAAAAGTTAAATGCACATAAGAAGATTTACTACAGCTGATAAAAGTACTTGTGTGACATATGCTAATTGGCTGGCAACCATAACTTACTACACAAGGCTACATTTTCCAGTACAGAGGTATCTGGTTCATGCATTCTTTCAGATCTCTGTAATCAGCTGAAAAATACAGATACAAGTGTCAGGACTGTGCTGTATGTCATCTTACGCAAAAAAAAAAAAAGTACATATCTTATGCATATCTACACACTTATTGTTCAATGAGAAGACTTCCTAGGTTATTTTTAAAATGCTAATTAACAAGGTACCTAAATAAAACTTCATATTGCATTTTTTAAACAAAATATTTTACAAGAGAAAGTTTAATTAGTTAATTGCGGGACAAATTCTTTGTCAGAACTCATCCTTTGAAGTCTTCCAAGGATTTCCTCTCTCAAAGGTAATCACTCTTTGATCCAGTGAGCAAAGGAGGGGCACAGGATACACACAGCTAGTGGAACATCAAACCCATCTCACAGAGATGTAACAAGTCATTTGGTATGTTTAATGAAGTATTTAATTAGTATCTATTAATTAGTATTTAATTAGCTATCTTAAACCTGCCTTAGAAGCACTTACTTTTAGGGAAAGTGTCTGCATAAAAACGGGACAGAAAACTTTAATATACTTAACCATCCTTCTCAGAAACTATACATGTGAGACTACTCCACTGTTAATTACAATTACCAGACACAGTCAGACTGGATTCCCTACTGTTAAAAAGTAGCGATAATTTCAGTACATGGTGATCAGGAAACACTTTCTGGGTTGAAATCTTCTATTTCAAAATAAGACAGATCTGCTAACCTTTAAGGCCTGCTACATGCCATTGTCTGCAGCTTTTGCAGGAAAAGGAGTATGAAAGTAGCTTAGCTTGCTTGTCTGCGGGTGGGAAATTTTGCTGCAGTAAAGTTCTTTTGGGATGTCCTGGTGAGACCGTAAGTTTTTAGCAAAATCTGAAAAACACTCTGGTTGCAAGATCATTGGTTTGATACTGAAAACTACATCACTGGTCATTTTCCTGCATGGAAGGACTTTTCTGAAAGTTTCTAGACTGCATTGGCTGACAATTTCTTAAGGCAAATACTAGAGAGACCAGCTAGGAGTAATGTACCACTTGATCTGCTGTTCATAAACGGGGAAAAACTGGCGATGAAGACAGCTGCAGATGGCAGCTTGCCTTGCAGTGACCACAGGATGATGGAGTTCAGGATCTCGAGGAAGGATACAAAGTTAAACAGCAGAGATAGGATTCTGAACTTCAGGAGATGGGACTTCAGCTTGTTTAAGCAACTGCTAGTCAGATTTCCCAAGGAGGCTATCATTAGAAAGAAAGGTACTTAGGAGAGCTGGCTGGTTTTCTTTAAAGAAAATTTATTTAGACCTCAAGAGCTAACCAGCCCATTGCACAGGGAATTTTGTCAGAAGAACTGCTTAGTGCACGAGCGTATTAGAAGCGGAAACAAGGATGGGAAACAAAAGTATATAAAATCATTGCTCTGGCACTTGGGGACAAAATTAGGAAGGCTAAAGCCCAGCCATAGCTAAAACTAATGAGGGACATAAGGGGATTCTGCAAGTATGCTAGTAGCTGAAGGAAGTTCAGACAAAATGTGCGTCTGTTAATGAATGAGGGAAACAATTCCGGAATAGATTATATAGAAAAGTTTGAAGTCCTCACTATCTTTTTTGCCTTGGTCTTCACAAGCAAGAGCCTGATCCCAGATCTCCATGCGTGTCGGCGTGATTTGGGAAGGAGAGTTCTTAAACATCCTTGACAGCTGTGTAACAGACTAGGAAAAAAGGTCTCAGTCCATAGGACAAAACCATTCTGTTGCAAGTAGCAAAAAAGAAACGAAGTACTGAATTTGCAGAATAATTAATTATTTTGCAGTAATATAAGCATTTCCTTCCCAACAGAGATAGGAAAGTTTGTACTGCTGATGCCCAACTTGCACTTATTCTTCCCAGCAAATGGTGGAGTTGTCTGTCCAACATTTCCAAAAACCCCATCAGAAACATCTCTTTATTAAAAAAGCACACATTCCTCGGAGCAGAACTTTACTACTCAACATTTTTCAGCAACACAGAAGATGTGAATTAACCGCTAACTCATTTGGTTACTACTGATGACATTAGTTCCTCTACAATCACTGGAGAACATCTAGGTCAATACATGCTTTTCATCTTGTCCAGAGTAATACATTGTACTCCCAGTATCTAATGAATGCATGGTGCTTCTTAAACCATTAATACCTGCAGATTTTGATCATTTGTGCATGAATTACAGCAATTAGTAGTACAAGACAAATACCAAAGGACAGTTAAAATCATTGTATTTTGTGGTAGCTATTTGGATATGACTGAAGAACCATACCTGTACTTCAAAAAAAAAAAAAATTCTAAAAGTCAAAGTGTAAAATAATTTATCAGAGTATCTTCCTGAATTCTGCCACATACAGATCACCTTTTCCTCTACAGATCTAAGACTTCCATATCACCACTTGAAGCTTTTCATTTTCCTTTCCATCATTGTAAACTTCATATTTTGGCAACTAAACTTTGCTTTAAAGAAACACCACCTTCTTTCCTGCAGTTCTACTTAATGACCCAAACATGTGGTAGCTTTTCTGGGAGGAGACCTGTGCAACTAGATGGCAGCTCAGTAAAATTCACGTGTGCTAATCTGGGGCCTAGGCAGTAACAGAGCTGTCTCAGTGAAGAGCTCACAATCTACAAGTGAACAAAAAACCCCAGATGTTGCTGAGAAAAAAAACGCTCCTTGTGCCATTATTGTTTTGTAATGGGAATGAAAGTAAATAAACAAATAAATTATCCAAACAGAAATGTATCATAATAAAACCAATTTTTTTTCTAAGTCTGAGCTAATTTCTGATGCAAGTTCTTTCCCCTCACCCCAACCTTTTAAAAGTTAGTACTGTTCATCAAACTTCAAGCATAAAAAAATTAACTAATGCTGGAACTTTTCCATTTTCTTTAAAGGAAAGATAATTTAATAATAGCTAATATACCTCTCTCCCTCCTGTTTTATTTCAAGTTCTTATAAGGACACTTTGCTTAACTTCTCTTGTCCTCAACTTAAATTCCTTTACTAAGTAACCCAAAAGAGAAGAATAGTACTACAAAACACTTTATAATCCTTAGCTGGTATTAGACTCGGAAAAAGTCAGTTCAACATTATTTATTCTCAAAAACTAAACTAAAAATAATATTACTATAATGGTAAACAATATTATCTTTGTACTATGAACAACATATAGGAATGATATGTTTTAATTCTCTATGTGCTTGATATACTAGGGACATAACACCATAACACAAAAAATAACAGCGAAGGCAGTAACAACTGCAGGAACAACACTGTGCAGAAATGACAGGCCACGCTAAGCCAAGGCTTTTAACTGATATTTATTAAAGCTTTAAAAATAGGAAATCTACCAGAAAACATATAGTTCCCCTTACTCTTCTTTTAGAAGAATTCAGATTTTATTTGGAAAGATGCCAAGTTCTCAAGAAGGTCCAAGCAAACTATCTTCTATCCAGGAATAAATGTAAAAAAAATCAAGCATGTGGAAGTAAGACGACTGAGTTTGATAGGACCATTCATACGTTTAATATAATTCATACACACCAATGTTTTAGAAGTATTAGGAGCATAAGCCACCCTGAATAATTTTTCCTGAGTCAGTTTCATTCAGAGAGATCTACTCCCTAAATAAATATTTTGCCACCTTTCAAGTATTTCTATGCATTGTGCCATGGAACACATTACAGAGAGACGCGAGCTGGTACTGACCATACTGGCGTATCCGTCACGTGCACTGCCAACAGATACATTGGCTTAACTTTCAAAAGCATAGTTATATTATCAAAATACCACACCAGACCTAACGATCTTACTTGTGATCAGCCAGGCCACAGTGATACACGTTTGGTGCTAGAGCCAGCACAATCACCGCTAGCGCCTGGGGGAAAGCAAAGGGGTATCTTTACTCCGCAAGGTAAGCAGAGTCGACGTGCCCTCAAGATGACCCAGGTGGCAGGCCAGTGTCTAGGAAACCCCACCAGAAACCGCAGAGCACTTCGTGCAACACTTCAGAAGTAAACAAAAACCGGCACAGAGATCATATCAGACACGTAACACTTTGAGGAAGCATCACTTGTGAAGAAGGGAATATTTTGCCAAGTACTACTTACAGGTATGGAGGCACTCGGTTACTGTAGTTGGCTTGATGAGATAGCCTTTACAGATGTAGCAGGTGATATGAGGATTGAAATCTTTCACCAAGTGCTTCCTCTGAGTAGCCATTCGTGGGGCGGGAAATGCTGGCAGAGTGCTCGGGGCCAGAGGAGCAAGTCCGAGAGGTGTCGATGCCCGCGGTTCACAAGAGCTGCAGCGCTGCTCTGTGCGGCGGGGCTTCTCCAGGCATTTGCTCCTAATTCTGGAGGTCTCACGGGGACATGGCTCGTAACTCCTGCTCCTGTGCCAGGCGAGTCATTTTCCTACCTGTAACACACGTGGAAAGGGAGAGAGAGGAGCGTAAGCCTGGCAGCACAGTGCCGATGCCCCGGAGGACAAGTGTCGCCGCGAACTTGGCAGGGGCACCCGCCTTACTATTTACATAACAGCAGCTGCGTGCCCGGCGCTCGGCAGCCGAGGTCGGAGGCAGCGCCCCTGGCCCTGGCCCGGCCCTGCCCCGCCAGGCTGCGGCCGCCCGCCCGCCGGACGAGTTGCCGGGCGCCGCCGTGACAGGTGCAGGGGCCGCTGCCCAGCCCCGGCGGGGTCCGCGGCCGCCCGGCTGTCCGCCCGGCGCACCCCCCGCCGAGGGCGCGCCGCGGTCCACAGGCCTCGGAGGGCCCCCGCGGGGAGGAGCCCTCCCCGCCGCCCCAGCCCCGCGGGAGCCCGCCGGCAGGAGAGGGCGGCGGCCGGGGCGGCTCGGCGGCGGCCGGGCTCTCCCCCCCGCTCGCCCGCCTCCTGTCGTCCCCCCCCCCCCCGCCCCGCACCTGCGGCGCCTCCCGCCTCGGCCCCCCCGCCGTACCTGGCGCGGCGCAGCCCAGCGGCCTCGGGCGGGCGGGCGGCCGCCCAGCGAAAGAGAAAGGGAAACGACGTGCACCTCCCACCGCCTTCGAGCCCTCCCTCCTTCCCCTCCCCGCCAGGCCGCCGCGGCCGGTCCCAGGGCGGGCGGGCGGGACGGGCGCGCAGGCGCTGCTCCCCGGCCGAGCCCTGCTGCGCCACGGCCCGCAGCGCCGCTCCGGGGCGGGAGCCGCCGGCAGCCCCCGAGCCGCCCCGCCAGCCCGGGCACCGGGGGCCACGGAGGCGAGGCGAGGCGAGGCGGCGGGCAGGCGGGAGGGGAGCGGAGCGGAGGCGCCGCCGGCCACAGGTAAGCGCCGGAGGGGCCGCAGCGCAGCCCGCGGCCCCAGCCCGCTCCCAGCGGCACGTCACTCGCCCCGCTTCGGCCCCTCCACCGTTTCTTAAAAATAACTTCAGCCTCTGCCCGTGGAAGGGTGAAACTTAAACCCATTTTTCCATCCCTCGAGAGCAAATACTGAACCACTGGGCTAAGTTAGGCCCAAATCCTGTAAACAGTTATACATGTGCTTCCCTCTAACCGGGACCTACTAGCCAGAGAACGATTAAGCACGAGTGAAAGCTGCCTCCGTGGTTCAACGCATCTGCTTTTTGCTCTCCTGTTCGCGGAAATGCACCATATTACCAGGAAATTCTCCATAAAACTAAAGCTGCTTTAACGGTATTTTTCAACGGCACTATTTCTAGCAAATTTCTTCTACGCTCCTTGTAACAATAATCACAAAATTAGAAGGAGGCATTTCCTGTATTAGCTGCAATACCATCACATTACCTGTGACTGTGCTAGGTCTTTGCTTTTCCATTCTGCATTTGAAATAAATAATCATTTTGCGTTGGCCCTCCAAGGCAGTCTCCCTTTCATCCTTGGGTATGTGCTGCAATAGCAGAAGGCTTTAATAGCGTATGCCTGCTCCTGCCGTCCATTCCTACTTCTGGAATATTTACCCTCCAGTAGATCTCCATTTACATCAATTCAGTTGCCAGGCTGAGTCAGGTGCATTAAAAACTGTTACAATTAAAGTTACAGTGCAGTGGTGAATGCATGATAAACCTGACACAGAGTAATTCAACAGAATGTGCATAATTTTTCCTGATAAAATGTTCATCTTGCATGAGATTATTTCTCCGCAACGTGAACAAAAGTTTATAAAGCTAAAAATCTTTTGAAGTAGCATGTGGTATAGTTTAACAAAAAGTTGTGTTTTGATGGTTTTGGCCTTCTACTGTTAACCATTGTTTGCATTATTATACCATAAAGCACTCGCTGCCAAGTCAAAGGTTAGAGAATGCTAAACTCTAACAGAGGAAGTAGACAACATACAATATATATACCTCATGGGAATATTTTAATTAGTAGCCACATTCTGTCAGTTTAGCAGAAGTTGACATTTTTCAGAATGAGCACGAGAGTGGCCCTGCTTGAAGGTAGACTAAGCATGATACAGTGTTATCAAACTTATATACATGCATTTTAAACAAGCAACTGCTGATGTTTCAAAATGACTGCCTCTGATAAGATTTGTTTTAAAAACAAACTGGATTCTAAGTGAGATTTCAAAGCATAGTTTATCAAGTGTCCCTCTTGGGGGAAAAAAAAAACCCCAAAACATTTTCTAAACAAATTTATCAGCTAGGCTGTGTGTACACAATAATGGATACACAATGTTCTATTCAAGCACATTAAAAACACAGAATTACATAATTTATTATACTGTGTAGCCCATACAGTAAGAGTTGCACAGCAGCTGTGATACTTCCAAACATACACAACTGGTATAGATTCCCACAAGCCATACTGAAGTCCCTCTTTTAAGGTCTAACAGTCTTATGCCGGGTAAGTGACAGTGCACGTGGCAAATTCTTGCCTCATCTCTCCACAACGTAGGAGCTTTGTTGTGCTGGTACCAAGCTGTATTTATGAGATACTGAGTGCCCTTAACTGTCACTGAACACGACGAAAGTTGAGGCATTCAGCACCTTTCAAGACCACAACATACAGAACAAATGAGAAGCAGAAGCAGCTCTCATTTCATTATCAGAGGAAAGTAGTATAACAAAGATCCTTAAATACTTAATCCTACTTTATATCATGAGGAAGCAAATTAAATTAAGAAATGCTTATGAATTAATTATAATTTCAAAGGTAGTTAACTCCTAGCATTGCATACAACAGGTTTATTTAAAAATATAGGGCCATATAAGCGATGTGAGCATTTTGATCTACTTATAGCAGTTAAAAGGTAACAGAGGAATAGTGTTTGAATCAAACAAGGCGGTCATTTTCATATTATGAGAGAAACAGAATTAACAAAATAAACTGAGCTAGTCAGAGTAAATATATATCATGTATTAGCAACAGCAAATGTGGTATTACAGAGAGGGTGATTATAGCCCTCAACTCATTGATGAAAATACAGCTGCTCTCATTTTTCCGTGTTTGTTAAACTTCTAACTTTCCTATCAACTGACTCGTACTCAGCAGTTCTCAGAGTGTCCTCTAACACAGTACTTTTTTTTTTTTTTAAACTAAGTCTTTTTTTACATATATGAGCTTGTCAAACACATAGAAAATAAAGACTGGTTTCTAAGCATTGTCAAAGTAGAGGAGTAGTTTGTTGAAACCCCTGAACAACTACTGGATCATCCTAATGTGAAACAGAGTAATTCTTTACATTTAATACAAATAAAATGTATCTTTTTAAAGGAACAGCCAGGACACTTAAGAACTTGCGAACTCCAAGCATTTCATTAATTTTACTCATTCATGCAGCTCCAACATTTTTGAAAAATACCAATGCTTGATGTTAATTTTCAAGTAAATTCCAGAGAGGAAATAAATATTGGTCAATACAGCCAAGTTCTCAGTAACATTTGAAATGAGTGAATAATTCTAATTCTGCAAGTAGATCCACATGAGTACAACCTTACATCCCTATAGAGCTACACTGGAGTCTGTTTCTAGGCAAGTCTCCAACTACCCTCCAGTTATCCTAAGAGTTACTTGTATTTTGTAGATGGAAGAATTACTGGGACACATCTGGCCTGGGAAAATAATGAAAAAAAAAAAAAAATCCCTACTTTTCTTAAGAGACATTGTGGAGCAATTTGAATGATTTTTAAAGGGAAGCGATGGCATTCATATTCACCTTCACTGAATACTGAGTCTCTAGACAGCTGATGGAAATGCTATTTTATGACTTTTAAAATTTTGAAAACTTCACAGACTTGCTTATGTTGGAAGACCCCTCCTGAGATCATCTAGTCCAACCCCTCTGCTCAAGCAGGGTCAGCCAGAGCAGGTTGTCCAGGACTGTGTCCTGCTGGGCTTTGAATATCTCCACAGATGGAGGCTGCACCATCTCTCTGGGCAATCTGTTCCAGTTTTGACCACCCTTATAGCAAAAAAAAGTTTTCTTGTGATCAGATGGGATTTCATGTGTTTCAATTTGTGCCCATTACCTCTTGTCCTGTCAGTGGGTACTGCTGAGAACAGTTTGACTTCCTCATCTTCATTCCCTCCCACCAAGTATTTATACATGCTGATAAGATCCCCCTGAGCCTTGTCTTCTCCCAGCTGAGCAGTCCCTGCACTCTCAGCCTCTGCTCATATGAACGATACTCCAGTCTCTTAATCATGTATGTGACCCTCTGCTGGAGTCGCTTCACATCTTTCTTGTACTGAGAAGCCCAGAAGTGGATACAGCACTGTCCAGATGTCACCTCCTCAGTGCTGAAGAGAGGAAGATCATCTCCCTCAAACTGCTGGCAACTTACTTAAAATTACTGCATATTTACTCAGGTATGAAAAACAGACCAAATGTAACCACTTTTGGATCTTTTATTTCCAGTGTTAAATTCCCTATCCACTAGAACAGCACCATACACTACCCCACTAACTAGGTTGGAGGGAGCTTTGGACACCATTTGTTCCAATGACCCTGCTCAAAGCAGGTCTAACATTAAAGTTAAATCAGATTGCTCAGGGCTTTATCCAAATCAAGTTTGAATATATCCAAGGATGGCAATTCTACAGCCTCTCTGAGCAACCTGTCTCAACCCTTGGCAATCCTCATTGTGGAATTTTTTTCCTTAGGTCCAGTTGGAATTTTCCTTGCTGCATCTTGTGTACTTTTCCATATACATGAATAATTTACTAGCAGCAAGTAAACTTAACTCTTACTGTCATTATCACTGTCTTTGCCATTATCTTGGGATCATGTGTCTTATTTCTTTGCTTTTTAGGCAAAGAGTAGTAACATTGTTTATCATATAAAGAATATTACTATGCTCAGTATGAAGACTGTCTTTGATTTGATAGGAAACAATAGGAATTAGGCTATTCTTATCCCCATCTCTTATTTGTGAAAAAGATCAGCAATGAGATTTTGGGTTTTTACTGTGAGGGTTTTTCTTCATCCCTACTGAGCTCTATATAAGATGCTGTATATTAGCACATAATAGCACTTCTGGGATATATATAGCATTTCTTTCTTTATGCTTACTCTTCTTTTATAGTCTAAAGTAAAGTAGCAAAGCAGGTTGCAAAATGCTAACATCTGTATTATTATGCCATTGAAAATAAGTAAACAAGGCAAATGCATTCAAGATACATTTCAAGAGTAAGGTAAAATTGTGTCACAAAGTGTTCCAACTTTGCTGAACTAATTTCAAGCAAATTTTAAAAAGTAAGAGAAATCATAAAGTAAGTTCCTACAGGTTTTATAATAATTGGCTGCTAGTAAAGGAGAGGGAATCAATTTAGTGAGTCTACCAGGGGAAAGATGAGCAGATCTGTATTGTTAAACATTTCCTTGGCACACTTAAATACGGATCAGCCATAGCACACTGTCTCTTTCCAGCTAGAGAAACAGAGAAAACAAGTAAGGAACAAGGCCATAGCAGTGGGAGAGGGAGATTGCCACTGCAAGGAAAAAAAAAAAAATCACAACTGTGAAATAAAATTGACTAGAAATTGTCACTAGCATGAAGGAGACAAGTTAACTTTAGCCACTTGGATGCAGTGGTTGAAGTGAAAAAAATACCTGGTTTTGAACATATTATTAGCTGACCATTAAACATACTGAGGGAAGATCTTGTGACCAGCTTGACATACCTGCCTGTGAATAACAGATTGAAGATCTGTGGTTACAGTCTTCAGGGGTATTGCAAATTTAAAAATACCAATCTATCACAGCAGAATTGAAACTATTCAGCTGAAAGCAGCTGTAGATTTAAGTGTGATGGGCATATTTTTAAAAAGTATTTGCCTCGTGTTGCCTTGATTATTTTGTCACTATTTTGTATTTTTCTTTTGAAGAATAATTTTAATAGGCATGATGGTATGCATCAGACACAAACACCTCCAGAAACTTCCCAGAGAAAGTGGGACAAACTTCTAAAATATTAGTGACCAAATTTTCTATTCAGCTACTCTAGTGTCCAACTGTGAGAACTGTGATCAGCTTTTGTTGTTTTCGGGTTATTTTTAAGCACAGTAAAGGTACAGTATAAGCTGCCATGTAGCGAAGCTGGCTCTTCACGTGAGAATGACCTAACTGACATTATTTTGGCTTCAAAGGCAAAAATTCTTCATTATGGTATAGAGCCTTGCATTGTGCCACAACAATTTTTTTTTTCTTCATATGTAATTGATTTTTGGTGACATAGTGAAGAGGGGTTTGCCTTTGAACCATCAGAGATTCCTCACTGGGAGTGATGCAACAGCAGGAATTATACAAGATGTGCAATCAAGAGGCTTCTGTGCCTCCATTTGCCTGTGTGCTTGGTTTCAAAACAATGATCTGTGGTAGAGGCTACTACAGATCCTACTACTACTACTACTACTGCTGCTATCTGTAGTAGTTCAAATACTGGTGGTATCCTCAACCTCTTCTGGTTTTGCCTTATGGCACACTGTAGTTTCCATGCACTTTGGTCTCCTGTACTACATCGCCTTTAGATTTTTATAGGGTATTGAAAAAAATGTTTTGTGGTTCGTGACATGTTCTGTAGGCTGAAATGAAGTAGGCATTATTTCACAGTTGCCTGTAATTGTGGGGAACCACAGAGAATGACCAAAGTAGTCTTTTACAGTCCTATGTTTTATATAAATTCATAGCAATTCTGTATAAGTACTTAGAACAAGTAACAGTCACACATTTTTGTACCAGCTTAAAGAAGATGCATAATTTGAAACAACCCACCTTGGTTCTAAATAAGCTGCTCTCCATGCACCACAAAGATCTTGCATCTTCAGAATTACTTTTCTGGTCTCTAGCCAGTTATTTCACTTCCACTGCATAGTTTGTTAGACTTTGTCTGAACTCATGGAAATGATGCCTGTGTTGCCATTTCTGTTATTGTATAATCTCTAACACTTCTTAACTACTTTACCTGTATTTCTATCTGATTACATGCTTCTGCCAGTTCAGTTTCCTTTTACTCTGTACGATAGTATCACCTGCTAATTCTGTGACTTTTCCAGAGACAATCTACTCGGGAATTAATGCTATTTCAAGTCTCCCTGCTACTGCACAATGGAAGAAAATAAATCAATCAATGACAATCAAAGCCATATTATCAGAAAAAATTCCAGTGGTGTAACATGCACAGGCCAGCCTGAATATAGCTGTTGTCTGCATGGGCAAGACTGTGTCTCTTCCATAGATTTTCAGGATCTGTTGGTCATGGGGCAAACACCTTGCCAACTCTGTGTATGTATCCTGCCAGAGGAAAAGTACCTCTATAGCAGTATAATCATAGGTTTCAAGTTTTCTAATTGGGTCTTGATGAAGTCTATGCTTTTCCACAAAACATCCTAATGGCTATTTGCTATAATTCAATTACTTTTTAAAAAAAAATCCTTGTTTCTGTCAGCATTATATTGCTTCTTCCATTCTATACTGCATTATATATATATTATATATATAAATATGTATTTTATATTTTTTTTTCCACTCTTTTTTCCCCTGAAAATATCAAAGCCACTTACAACAACATATAGAGCTCAGCTAAACAATAACATGAAGTGTTCAAATAGTTTTATAAAAGTGTCATCTTTCAATCTCTGGGAAATAGAAAACAAACTGTAAGAACCCTCCAATGACTCCCGCTAAAATTGTTACTGGCAGATTTTGTTTCTTACAGTTGAAAACTGGCAGAAATGCAAATCAAATTGTATCACACATGTCAAACAGCTTCACAATTATGCAATCAACTTGCACTGCAAATTCAAAACAAGACTTGCTACTAGATCTTAAGTCAAAACAAATTTAAAACTCCAATAAGCTCAGCAAAAACAATCCTCAAGAAATCTACTCATGCTATTATGATGGCAGAACCAGCAAACAAAGAGGCTTGAAAGGAAATAGAAAAGTAGCAACCAAATTGCCTCATCTTTTACAAGACAAATTAATGACATTCACAATGTCTTAGGGAGTTAACTACCCTACTTCAATTGATTTTTAACAGGAGTTCTGTTTCCATCTCTCTCAAGAATAAAACCTTTAACTTAATAACACAACGTTAGATGGACTCCATTTCATTTGAACTGCATGGGAAGACTCTCATTCACGGGAACCATCACTTTGTCTGCCAATTAAAACAGTAGGCTTCATTGGAGGAAACTTAATATAGTTACTTGTGAATTTCATTTTTAACTTGTAAAATAAATAGAGAATGTTCTTTCTGGATAAATTAAGAGAACATAGGAGGCAGACCAAGATACTCCAACCTTAGCTTTACATCCTCGTATGATCTTTTTTGACAGCAATTTAGCATATATAGAGAGTCAAACTCTGTGCAGCAACATGTTCCATGTGATCCAGTCCATCCAATCATATGACCATAGTCACAGCTGAATTTGGCCTACTGAGTTAGATAAAAGACATTATCTCCACCTTTCCCTAAGAATAAGCAAAACCAGAAGTTCTTTATGTATTTTGGACATTTATAACAGTTCACATTAACAAATGGGAGTCACTCCAAATAACATTTTACTGAAAGCATTATCTTGAAATATTAATAATTTTTATCCAATATACTAATGGAAAAAGATTAAGCAAAACTTATACTTTTAATTGATTCTTCATTTGAATAATACGCCAGTTTTAGGGAGAGACAAGCTCAGGATTCTAGCCAGAAGCTATTCTCAAGTGAACAGTCACTCCTCAGCCCATAACTTGGCATCATATGCCAGTTCTGCAGTCACATTAGCTTAGGAAGTTGACAGTGCTGGTTTCCCAACTTTAGTCCCATGACTGCAGTAAATCAGGAAAGTTTGCATAAGTGGTGCCTGTGTCTGACATTATCATCACTGAGTTTTCTAAAGAAAAGATGTATAAAACAATTCTCAAGTATGCAAAAAAATGTTTGAATTTTTTTTTGCAATTACAAAATCATGGCCTTCAGACTCTGCCTGCATGTGAACAGCATATTCTGGGTTGATGTGCATTTAATCAGATTGAGCACAAAATCAACCATACTGTGACACTATGTTTACCACCCCTGCATCTTGAACTTCCTTTCTGTAATGCTTTGAAGTCTGGGTCCAGCACAGTTGTAATGAGATCACGTGGCTTTTAGCTGAGTAGGCTATGGCAATTTGGACTCTCTTTTTAGGCTCTGGACAGAGCACGGTTGAGTCCCTCCCAGAATACAAAGAATATACACAATCCTGCTTTTAAAAAGCTGTACTGTCTGCAGAAGTTCATTCTCACATTACTAACTTGTCCAGTCTCATCAACTAGACAAGATCATGAACTACTTTGCTAGAAAATTCTGTAGGAATAAAATGATGGTAAGAAATGTAGGTAATACTTCAGGAGATTACATGCTTTTGAGTTTAAGAAATCGGTTCTTAAGCACACTAGTACAGGCAAAGCACTTCTAGAGATGCAGTTATTTGAATAAAACAAAATAATGTCTGCTTTGGTCCTTAAATATCTAACGGCACTTACTGAAAAGGTCTGACAAATGCTCAAATTGGACAATTCCATTAAGATTATTGCTTTATATTTAGAAAAACAGATCTTTATTTCCTCTTCAAAAAAGCTGTCATTTAGCAAGAATAACATTCTTGCTAAATTCACTACATTCTCCTGCAGGGGTATCTATACTTAAGTGGCAAGTGAACTATGTTTATATATCACATTTAGGCCCTGATTCTATAAACACTACCATTCATGCTTCACTATGCATGCCCATGGTCCATGCAAGTCCACAGTCCAGCTCATTAAAGTGGGTGACTATTCACTTGCATCAAGCTTAGTATGTAACTCCATGCAGCAATGTACATATATGTCACCTCCTTACATTTTATAAAGGTGTATAAAATCAGCAGAGAGCATGCATCATTCTTTACTATTGTTTCATACCTCGCTGCGATTTCTAATCTGTATTGCAAGAGCTCCAAATCCTATAGTCACCATCAAACACTATGAGATTCTAAGAGATGAGATCTCAGATATAATACCTCAGCTTGAGGTTGCCAGCTGCCTTTTTTTTTTTACATTATCAACACATTTAAAAAGAAAAAAAACAAACCCAAAACCTTTTCACTTTCAAAATTTTTCACAATTGGTAATGAACTGAGCTGCCTGTTAACTACATTTCAAGAACGTTTTTCTAAAGTAAATGATAAACTATGCTAAAGATATCATACAATATCTGACCTTTCTATATTACTGCAACCTGTGTGCACTTTGCTGAGGTTTTTTTAGATGTGGCTATTTTCTTCGGCACTGTGGTAAGTTTAGGTTCTAGAGGCTTAAAGCTAGAAGGTTTCACCTATCAATTTACATGGCAAATCTCACTCCGTTCCCTAATCTAATATCCTTGGTAGGCTTTTAAGAATAAAAGGCATAATACTCTTAAAATTATTCCCCTTTATCACAAATGCATAGATGGGAATATGAATTTTTGACAAGGTATTTGGCTTATGAGAACTTGTTGATACATATAACACATAGCCTGCTCCTATCATCATCATGCTGTCTATTTAATAATTCAGATTTAAATACAAGACCTTAGTTGCCACAGCTCAGTAGGAAAAAAATTAAGGAGATTTACATTTTCCTGCTGAGAAATCTGGAATGCTGTCTAGTATTTTATCCTTGTGCCTTTTAAACTTGTCAGAAACACTGGTGCCATCATAACCCTCCATCAGTCAGGAACTAAAATATGTATTTCGGGGCTATGTCTTCCACTAAGCAGCAACTTACCAAAATCATGAGAGAAACCATTGTTACAAAATACATCAAAAAGAGACACCTTCAAACACAGACTGCCAATTTACACTTTTATCCAATATATTTTAAATCTATTGTACAAATTTCTTCATTGCATCTGTTGGTCTCTGCATTTGTACCAGTGAAGCAATACCCCTGCCCTTTTTTTTTATTAAAAATGTCAGTGAATAGTGTAAAAATAGTGTCAAAAATGCAAGAACAGTTGAAAACCCTCAAGGTGAGCTATTGAAACTGCTTCCTAATAATCCTATTTTTAATAGGATAATAATCCAAACATAAGTAGTACATAGACCTGTTGGAGTGAGTCCAGAGGAGGGCCATGAAGATGATCAGAGGACTGGAGTGCCGCACTTTCTCCGCTGCGACAATCTAGGGAAAACGACGCATCGCCAGGGACTCGCCCTGGGGAGAAAACGGACCAACACAGATACTGTGGATCAAACGGTTTCTCCGTTTATTAACTGCGCAACACTCGGTTATATATGTTTCTAATATCTACTCACACATAAGCCATTTGTTGATTGGTTAACATGTGCCGTTCACGCGCTTAAACAATAGTCTAATTGGATAAAGTCTTCTGATCACGCGAATAGTTCCTCCACCTGCATGCTGTCTTGCACCCTGTCTTCGGTCACGTTGCCCTCCTGTTATCAGTCACGTAGGCCCGACCTTGTTCTACTTTTGTGCTTACTTCAACAAACTTATAACAAAGAACAGTAGTGTCTTGTGCTAGCAAACAGAGAATAACAGTTGTGCCTTACGCAGTTTCCCTCGTTCTCCCACAAATTCTCCCACACTGGAGCACCTCTCCTATGAAGACAGGCTGAGACAGTTGGGGTTGTTCAGCCTGCAGAAGAGAAGGCTCCGGGGAGTCCTTATAGCGGCCTTCCAGTACCTAAAGGGGGCCTACAAGAAAGCCGGAGAGGTACTAGTAGTGGTAGGGCATGTAATGATAGGACATGGGGTAATGGCTTTAAACTGAAAGAGGGTAGATTTAGATTAGATATTAGGAAGGAATTCTTCACTGTGAGGGTGATGAGGCACTGGAACAGGTTGCCCAGAGAGGCTGTGGATGCCCCATCCCTGGAAGTGCTCAAGGCCAGGCTGGATGGGGCTTTGAGCAACCTGGTCTAGTGGAAGGTGTCCCTGCCCAAGGCAGAACTAGATGATCTTTAAGGTCCCTTCCAACCCAAACCATCCTATGATTCTATGAGTCTGTTTTGTGTTAGTGTCCCCCATTCAATAAGGGCAAACTAATGCATTTTAGTGCAGAGACTCAATAATATCCCTGAAAACTACAATTTTTGGTACAATTAAGGTGGTGCTAACAAAACCACATAAAAAGATTGTTATAAAGAAGAGAAACTGAAAGTATACAGTTTTGCTGTAGATAGATTACAGTCACTTTTTTGATGAAGGAAAAAGTAGCTCCATAGTTTGTCTGGAGTCTAGGACCACCTGTCCAAATCTTTAAAAACATAATTTTTACTTAGTAACAAGGTCAATATTATTAATTTTAGAGCAAACATCCTCACTATGAACACAACCTTTCACTGATGTTATTGTCCAAACCACTGGCACTGATGTAAACGGCAGCCAGTTTAAATGGTATTTAGTGCCCAAAGAATAATAAACTTGTAACCGCTTACAAGAATACTGTAAGTAATTTATTTAGCATAGACAAAAGATGATGAAGATCCCTATTTCTTTGATAAGTGTCTCTTCTTCAAAGCCACGGAATACAGTAACATTAATCAGACAAGATACAAATATTGACAATAAATAGTGAAAGGTAACTGCTACTCTACCACATGATTTTCTCCCTCTGTTTATGATTTTATCATACGAAGTGCTTGAAGAGCCACTAAGATGATTAAGGGATTGGAACATCTGTCATATGAGAAGAGGCTGAGAGAACTGAGGTTGTTTAGCCTTGCTCTGGGGGGACTCTTATCAATGTGTATAAATACCTGATGGGGGAAGTAAATAAGACAGAGCAAGAGACTTCTCAATATTGTCTAGTGATGGGACAAGAGGCAGCGGACACAAATTGAAACATGGGAAATCCCATTTAAACTCAAGGAAAAAAAATCCACTGTAATGGTGGACAAACGCTGGAACTGTTTGCTGGATGAGGCTGTGGAATCTCCATCCTTGGCAATTTGTCTAGTTGACCTTGCTTTGAATAGAGGGGCTGGACTAGACAAACAGACAATGAGGTGGACTGAAAATTGGCAGAACTGCCAGTCTTAAAAGGTTATGATCAGCAACACAAAGTCCAGCTGGAGGTCAGTCACTACTGGAGTACCCCAAGGGTTGATAGTGGGACCGGTACTGCTTAACGTCATCATTAATGACCTGGTGATGGGACAGAGTGCATACTCAGCAATTTTTCAGATGATGCAGAACTGAGAGGAGTAGTTAATACACCAGATGGTTGTGCCACCACTCACAGGGATCACAAAAGGCTTGAGAAATGGGCCTACAGGACTCTTACGAAGTTCAACAAAGGGAAATGCAAAGTCTTGTATTGCAAGGAATAGCCCCTGCATGAGTACATGCTGGAGACTGATGGGCTCAAAAGCGGGTTTGCAGAGGAGGACCTGGGTGTCCTGGTGGACATGAAATTAAACACGAGCCCGCAATGCACCCTTGCAGTAAAGAAGGCCAACAGCCACCTGGGCTGGATTATGAAGACTATTACCACCAGGTCAAGATAGGTGGTGCAACACATCTGGAATTCTGTGTCCAGTTGTGGATTCCCCAGCAAAAGAGACATGGACATATTGGAGACAGTTTAATGAAGGGCCACAAAGACGACTGGAGGATTGACGTCTATCACATGAGGACAGACTGAGACAGTTGAGAGTGTTTAACCTGCAGGAAAGAAGGCTTAAGGAAGATCTTACCGTTGACTATAAATTCTTGATGGAGGATGGAGGGAGGAGTAAGGAACACTGAGCAAAAGTCTTCTCAGCGGTGCGCAGTGGAAGGACAAGAGGCAATGGGCACATATTGAAACACAGGAAATTCCATTTAAACATCAGGAAAAAAAGGTTTTTACTGTGAGGTTGTGGTGGTGCATTTCTTCCCCCTCTCTCGGCTGATCTATGAACTTGGGAAGTCAGGGGCAATATAAAGAATGGAAAAGGAAAGGGAATTATTTGCAAAATGTTAGGCACCTGCTTAGAAGCCACTCTTAAGGAAAGGAATAACATAAATAGGGAAAGACAAGATCTGAGGTATGATATTGAAGGCAGGAAAGCAGCTGAATTAATACTACCCTTGAAAACTGAGCAGCTGCAGAAACAGAAAAAGGAGGAAAAAAAAAGTTGGAGAAAAGGGTTGAAATGATGCTTATGCAAGTTTCTCATCTCCCTGACATTGTGCAAATTAGGAAACTAATTGTATCCCCTGAAGAATGGGATGGGAACATATGGGGTGACCCCGATAATAGCTATGCAAGGCAAAATAATCCTCTGTCTCCTTTAGATCGCCCTGAGTATGAGGCCAGGCCCATTATAAAAACAGAAGGAACCACTGGACCTCAGGGTAGAGCAGGAGATCGTACCCGAAAAACAACGCCATTCGATCCAATTCAGATTTGCAAGAACACTACAGCCATAAGCGAGGGGAAACTGAAACAATACCTATGGTGAGTATGTCTAACTGGGAGAGAGAATCTTACTCAATGGTGGTGAAGGCAATGGATTCTGAGGGCCTGGTGTCTTTCCAAATGCTGGACCTGAACCCCCAGACAATCCCCACTCAATAACAAGTAGAGTGGCATACTGGGCTGGCAGAATAGATATATTAGAGAGAGGAGAACCTCTGTGAATACCTATTAAATCCTTGGACGAGCTCTCTACAGCTATTACAAAAGCTGCCTGTATCCAGGTGGTGCATGAACAGGGCCCTCTTAATGTTCCCGTATCCGCAACTGTGGATCATGACATGCTAAATCAAATCTACCTACTCCCGATATAATCCAAAGTGATAATGGCTCACACTCCTAGTGTGAAAAGGTGCAAGAGTGGGCAAAACAGGAAGCAATTCAATGGGTATTTCACACCCCCTATTATCCTCAATCAAATGGGATAATAAAAGAGCCAATGGTCTGCTGAAAAAGAGCCTTAAGCCACATGAGGCCCAGCAGGACACTCGATTTTAAAAAGTACTTCACCAACTGAATAATCAGTATGAGCCCACTGGGAGCCCAGTAAGCCGAGCATTCTTTGCAGAAGCTGAACCTGATTCTCCCCCTTCTCATGAGAGAAAATGTCCGACAACGTTACAGCCAGGACAACCTGTTATGGTGAATCTGCCACAAATTGGAACTGTGCCTATGACTCTAACTAAACCTCATGGCCCGCTTGCTTGGGAAGCTACTGACAGCAGTGCTGCAAAACACAGAATCAGTGCTAGGTGGATTTATCCTGCATCATAAAAGGGGTAACCTCTTTGGCCTTCCCCACTGAAACTTCTCTTTCTTTTCTATTTCAGGAGAAAATGAATCTGTATCAATGGCAACAACAACAATGGCAATATGTCCCCAGTTTAATTTCAATTTTTCTCTTAATTGGGATAAGTGTAATCCCTTCGGTCCAGACACGAGACCCTTGGGACCATGCCCTACTAAATTATACCGGAAGTATTTGAATAACACCAAAAGATAAAAGAAACCTGAACCTTGCTACTTTGGTAATACATAAAACCAAAACATACCTAAAGGATACATGAAAATGGGAGACATTATACATAGAAGGATTTAGGATACCAATGCATTGGGCACAACCCAAAATAATGTTTCTCTAGCTCTTAGCTGCATCCAAGCCCAGTTGTGGATACAATCTACTGTGGCAGCAATTATAACGGAAGGCGATGAAGACACCTTACCCACTGAAATTCAAAAGATAATTTGGGAAAATGTAACTAAATTTGAAAGAGAATTCCAATCTTGGTGGCATCTAATCAATTTCACTTTTGACCATGCCAACAGTAAAGCCACAGTTTTTGTTTTGACAATATGCAATGCTTCGGTATACACCATATACCCAATCATTGCGCTGGGATTAAATCACCATGGAACTATACTCTATCCATTGGAACACAGAGTATGGGCCCAACAAAATAGAAACAAATGGCAGACTATTGATGTTGATGCATGCGTTGTATGCGAACAACAGGGGTTCACTTGTGAAAGTAATACCATTAATGCTCAAGACATTTGTCTTGACACTTAACAAAATGTTTATCATTTTGAAATATATCCTGATGAAACCCATGAAACTTGCTTATATATGCTGGAAACGGATGTGTTTGTATGAGAACCCTTTGTGATTCTATGCTTACAGACAATACCACCATGGAGATATATCATCACTCAAATACCTGTATTTGTAATTTTACCAGAACTGTGAGATGTGATTTTAACTATTCAGCTCCTGTCACAACTTACTAATTGCTACAATCAAACTACATATCATATCACGACTTACTACCTACCCCCATTGGAATGCATCTTACATTGGTGAGAAAACTATTGCAACATAATGACCTGAATCAATTGCTAAAACGAATTCAGGACAATGGACAAAACCCCCTAATTACTGTCAATCATGATGCAGAAAAGATACACCATATCCTGGAAAGAGTACAGAAAGATGGAGAACATCACTGGTGGGATACCTTGTTTGGATGGTCACAGGTAGCGACAGGAACTTTAAATCAAATATTAAATCCTATAATAATTTTTCTCATTTCTGTTATATTATGGTAGTTGTTAAACATTGCTTTATATATTAGAATGTGGAGAATAGTCAGACAAATATCACTGTTACAAAAACCTCCTCACATATATAATATTGCTTAATTATATCTGTCAAACATTTAGAATTAAGCAGACCTACAAAGAATCTCCCTCAAATTACAACTGGAACATGGCATTGCTCTGTTTATAGGCACAGAGGCAAGAGGTGACCACACCGCCACTCTGTGAGAGAGAGATGGATTGACTTTTGTCACAGGGTAGATTGGTGGTGCGTTTCTTCCCCCTCTCTGGGCTGATCTATGAACTTGGGAAGTCTTGCTAGGCCTTAGTATAAGTGTAATGAGTTGGGCAGTTAAGAGTCCCTTGACCGTATCAGGAACTCTTGCATGGCTAAGACAGGAAGCTGCACTGACTGTACCAAGGACTCCTGTTGCTTGGCAGAGCCTGGGGATGGGAGTAGAGATAATTAGTCATTTCTTGACAACCGTGGGACATATCTCAGTCCTCTCCTGACAGCCTTGGAACATCCCGTATCTGAATCTTAAGTCATTCTCTGACGGCCTTGGAGCCTTCCTTATCTGAATTGTAACTCATGTGAAATGGTACCAGTGCTACTGGAATCCCAGTAATTTGCTGAAACCACTCCATTTCATGACAGAGGTTGGTTGAACACTGGAAATTTTTGCCCAGAGAGGTCGTGGAGTCTCCATCCTTGGAGATTTTCAAAACTCAACTGGATAAGGTCCTGAGCAACCTGCTCTGGTTGACCCTGCTTTAACCAGGGATGGTGGAATAGATGACCTCCAGAGATACTTTCCAACCTCAATGATTCTGGGATTCTGTGAAATACTAAGCAGAATTACTCAATAGTTTTGGAATATGTTCACTACATGCAGTTCTAGGCTACTTGTGAACAGAAAGTGTTAGTAATTCCACTTGAGTCTGAGCTGTATCAGAGGTGTATGCCATGGTGAATGCTGTGGTCTTGTCTCACGGCCATGACATTGGTCCCTCGTGAGCGTGCAGCATGGATACTAGGGATGCACCCAAGCATGCACTGGCTCTGTCACTTCCTTGTCTTCATTATCTTATGGGATCCACTGTGGTGAGCACCATAATGCAAACTAAACAAAAGCTACTGGGTTTTCCTAGAAATATCACAGATCGGTATCATTATATTACACATCAGCTCTGTGTCCATTCCCATTTGCTCCATGATGTGTCTAAAAACTTCAAATTATGAAGAAGCTACTGTACATGCTAAATAATTTAAGGACAGATTTAACATTATAGTAAGCTTGCTGGAATAGTGCATAACAGCAAAATACACAGTCCTGTTAAACTGGATTAATAGCTGCTTTGCATGTCCCAACTTCCCTCTTCTTTCCCTTCATTCAAGTTTTTCCCTTTCTCTTGTCCCTTCTGCATTCCTCTGCTTTTACAGGTTGCTACATTTCTTAGAGGCATCAAATTTTAACTCAAAATCTGATGAGCAAATTTACCTTTTAGCTTCCAGAAAAATAATTGTGTTTTCAAAATATTATAGCTTTGGGGTAGAGGTGTTACTCCATGTTACTTATGTAAAAGGAGCCTAAATCCTTCTTGAAGAGGAAAACTCAACAATCTCAAACTGCAGAATATGTCCTTCCATAGTAGAGAATTCTACTCAAATCAACTAAGTTTTTTATTCAGTGCACTACTTGGCTCTTGAACACCTATAGCCCAATTGTCATAGAGCAGAATGTAATTTCAGAAGTGGGTAATTCATGCTGGAAATGGGCTCTCTCTTAGAGGTGGTTCAGGATGAGGATGAGGGTAACTACTTTTAGGGTCTGGGCTATGTATTACCACTATCCAGCCCTAGGGAAATCTGTGTAAATCTATATTGACTCAAGCTTTAATTATGTTTATTTCTTGCTTTTGTTAAATCACCAAGGAAATCATACTTGGGAATTCTGGGGCAACTGTCAACTAGTATTCCCCAGCAAAACAGCTTTGTTGAGCAAAGAAGCCACAGAGGCATGCCTTCTGGTCTTCTGTGGGTAAAGGAAGAATCTGTGTATTATGGGGCAGGGAGGGCCAGGGGAAGACAGAGGAAGGGAAAAGCTTGCTTCTACAGGAGAATAAATCAGAAGTAAATCTAAAGGTTGACTGCAGAATTTAGTAAAGGAGTAGAACAAAAGCTGATCAAAATAAAACAATTTTTTTGAAAGGGAAAAGCAGATCTACTCTTTAATCTAGCTAACTCCAGTAATTATGGAAGTGAACATATAGAATGTACCTCAGCATAACCCAGCCACACAAGGGTCCAGGGTAAGCTGGGTCCCATTTACTGAAACACCTGACACTATTTTTACTGCTATTTAACAAAGCTGGCTAGACTACACTTAGTGCAAATATATCCATTCAGCTAATAAGCCTTCAGCTGCAGTGGGAACATATCTTTTCAGAGTCCATCTGATCTAAAGAGTCTCCAATCTAAACTGTCTGAAGAAAAGGATGCATTACTGAGCCTGTTTTACACAAAAATTAAAATATTTCTAGCTGGTTTTCCAATAAATTTCTGATGTCAGCCACGCAGAGACATGACTGCCTAGGAATTAAACTTCCAACTCTCAAATTCCAATGCAATGTGTTCATCATAACATTATTCTTCACCTGAATGTTCATTTGACATGCATTTAAACCAGACATCTAATCTCTGAGGTGAGAGATTTTATTTTGAAAAAAATAGCCGTATTGAACACTTAAGCTACATACTGCTATTGATACTAGGTCCTGAAAATAATCAAGATATCTGCAGTTAGTTTTACAACAGGATTGGTAAGGGATTAAAAGGTAGGTTTCAAATTTTCAGCATATGGAGGCCAGTATAACATTTTGCAAACTAAAATATTTGAAGACAAAAAGCTGGATTCTTCAGAATTTCATACCTTATATAGTATGTGTCTGTGTATTTATAGATATATAATTTTATACACTTGCAAAATGGGAGTGAAACAGAACATTGTGCGTTAATTGCATTTTTGCATTCAGTTTTAAGCAAGAGCTTGACCATTTAACATGACAAAGAATCAGACACATCAACTCATCTTTCTTTTTCATATTAACAAACATCTCATGAATGTGAATATCACTGTTTGCACAGCCTGATCCCACACAATACCTCCATGACTTCCTGAAACAAATTATTTTTATGTGTCTATGATGTAATTAAATGTACTTTTACCTCTGCTGTGATGAAGAGGTTGTTGGTTAATACACATCTAGTATTGATAGAGTGTTTTACACCTACACATTCATTATTAAAAAGGAAATAAAAATGCACAGTTACACTCATTTCCAAAGCAGCAGTTAATATTATCAATCACTGAAACAGAAATACTGTCTCACTTTATATTTGTAATTAACTGAAAGTATTTTTGGTTGCAAACAAAATAATGTTATTACAGATTCAAGCACACACGTATTATACGCTGCAGCAAGGTTTAAAGATAACATTGAGTTCTTTGCAGCATGGTTAGAAGTGTACTTGTAAACTACTCTTATTCCACACATGCACAAGTACCACCATCTCCCAGTAACTAGGAGGGAAGATGTCAAATAAAGGATACCACCGGTGTCCACAGTGCATTGATAGCTCTGCATTGATAGAACAAAGTGTCACTCCTTCTAACTCCTGTAAGCATTCCTATGTGAGAAAATAGCAGGATTACATTATCTGATAAAAATGTGCTGGAAGCATGTGGACACTATTAGGAACTGAAGTGGTCCTCTGGTCTTCTGCTCTATTACACCTCTTAGTCTTGAATCCACAAAGTTTGCATTATAATCCCATGGATGTTTTGTTATCTTTGGTTAGGTTGTGATGACCACTGCACAGGCAGAAACTGCTGATATGAAAATGCCAAATTTCCATTCTTTTTTCTAGTCCCTTCCTCGCACCTCCTGAACCCAGGATGGTTATATACTATAAGTACCTTCTATTCTGTCTGAAGTACTTCCATACTTTATAAGCATTTGAGCGAACTCTTCACTTCACAGTGGAGTCAGTGACTCATTTCACTAATGACATGCGAGCAGAGATGAGGAAAGAATAAGGTTTTCACGTAACATTGTTATCAGAAGAAAACTGCTCACATGAGGAATGCTAGACTGCCTACATCCCTACAGACTCCACGTCAACAAAAATAACAGCAACATTTTTGCTCCATTCCCAAACCAGCACTGCTAGTAAACCTGCAAAACTCTCAGTAGATTCCAGCAAAAACTTCAGTTTCACTAGCGACTAATGACAAATATGATCTTTCAGGTCTCCTTTCTCTATAAAAGGAATGCATTATGTTAGACAGGAGTAGGCGGAAACATAAGACATTCAGGCAAAACAACCAAAAGACTCCTGCACAAGAAAATAAACACTCCAGTGTGAGAAAGTTGAGCATTCTGCAATGCACACAACTGTATAAATAGTCTGTTTTCTGCAGTAAAAGGAATGAAATTGACAACTTA
Source organism: Harpia harpyja (assembly GCF_026419915.1). Lineage (NCBI taxonomy): Eukaryota > Metazoa > Chordata > Aves > Accipitriformes > Accipitridae > Harpia > Harpia harpyja. The sequence continues at coordinate 27,476,575 of NC_068949.1, read as the reverse complement.
CTGACCTAAGTACAAATTTGTGTCCAAGACAAACCTATATTTTTATTTTTCAATCCATTCAAGTCTTGAGCAACTTCAGTGGGACCTGCTGCTTAAATATGTACCTTGAATATCTTTGATGTGTGCATTCCCTTCTCAGTCTGAGTTAGAAATACTCATCATCTCCCCCACCATGAGAACTATAAAATGTGTTCAAAAGTACTAAGGATATCTATAAAAGACTGTCATCTTCCTTCCTGACAAATGTTTTGTTATTCAGATGCTATATATAGCTTTTTATAGTTTAAGTCTTGAAACACTTCCTAGGTCGTCCTGCTAAATAACTGTACTGGGCCTGGCTAGGATAGAGTTAACTTTCTTCATAGCAGCTCATATGGTGCTGTGTTTTAGATTTGTTACCAAAACAATGCTGATAACACACAAATGTTCTAGCTATTGCTGAACAGTGTTTGCACAGCTTCAAGGCCTTCTCTCTCTCTACCAACTGCAATGAAGATTGGGGATTACGCATAGATTGGGACAGGACACAACCAGGCAGATGACCTGAACTAACCAAAGAGATATTCCATGCCATGTAACATCATGCTTAGCCATAAAAAGGGAAAAGAGAGGGGTTTAGGGAGGATAGCTGTCTTTTGCTTGGAACTGGCTGGGCATCAGTCTGCCTGTGGGAGGTAAAGAGTGATTGCCTTTGCCTCACTTGTTTTGTTTTCTCTCCTTTCCCTCACCTTCCACTTATTCTTCACTTATTAAACAATTTTTTTTTATCTCAACCCCCAAGTTTTCTTGCTTTTACTCTTCCTTTACTCTTCCCCCGTCCCATACGGGGTTGGGGAGTGAGTGAGCGAGCTGCTCATGGTGCTTAGCTACCTATCGGGGTTAACCCACAAAAATAACATAATCAACAAAATTAGTAATGTCCAATGTTTCTGTTGTGTTGTCCAGTGATGTGTGAGTAGGTATTGAGGATTTATGCACACTTCTGACATGACTAAGCCTGTATTTATGTTACAACCAGATGTATGCTGTCCCGTTTCTCCATGGCCAGATACAGATGTGCATTGTATGACATGACCAACACCTCTGAGCAATGGAAAGAATGTGGGAGTGGGCTGGGTGCCAGATGAACTACTTACCCAGGCGTTATCCAGCTCAGTCTGTAGTTTGCCTATAGGTCAATCAGCTAGCTATATGAGAATAATTTTGTGTAACACTATACATTGATTACATGTTGTCGACATAAATGCTTTCAACATACTTGCCCCAAAAAACCCACAAAAAGTCTACCAAAACATGGCCATCTACTGCACATGCTTCTCTCCTTGGGGAAAGGATGTGTTAAAAGCATGTGACAGATGATAGGCACATAGTTTAATACACTGCTGGAAGATGTTTCATTTATATGGCAATAAACACAGTGTAAGAAGCCATACAGAATAATGACACGATCTCATAACAGATAGATATTTATATCAAGATATTGACTTTTTTTCTAGAATGGGAATATACTAGCTACAAATGATAGTATTTTGGGGTGCCATGTCACTGATACTTGTTACTTTTACTGCATTCATAGTAAAGTACCCTTTGTATTACCGAATATTCTTAATGTCCTCTAATTGAGCATGAAAATGCTGTATTACATCAAAAATAAAAAAACACTTAGCAGTAGATTTTCATACAGAAATTTTATGGGTAAAGTAGAAATCAAAATGTACGGGCTATAAGTTAGAAGTTGTTGCAAGCAATTTTTCCTATTGACTTTAGGGGGATTTGAACCTGTGGCTTTTGACTCTTAAAATAAACACTGCATCACTGTCACACATATGAAAAATGCTATCCACACTGTAGTGCAGAACTAGTGTAATCTACTTGTTATAGTGAACTGAGTATCTCTTACAGGGGCTTAAAGATTACTGTACATCTGAGGCAAAGCTCTTTCTTGGATACCACTGAAATATAGTACAAAGGTGACTTAAAGAATGTGGTTATTAACAAGGATGTTTATCAATTATAACAAAATATTTATTCTCTAGCAGTGGTATGAAAAAATCTGCAAAATGAAAAGAAAAAGCCTGAAAGATAGGAATCCTGACTTCTTAGGATTCTTAAGCATCTGTTGGTTCTACTTACACGACATACACCCTTGTGTTACCTTAGGGAAGCTAGGGCATACACTTCCACACAATATTTATTTTTCTCTAACCTTATTGTTTGAAAAATAAATACAAGGCGTTCTCACACAAGTCTGGCTTTCTTCTTTCAGAAAGAACTCTTCTGGAACGCTGATCTTGGACCATTCTGCACCTTAGCTAGTTTGCTTTTATCAGTTGTTAAAACAACACATCTTTTCTACGTTTATTTTTAAAGAACATAAAAATATAAATGGAGAAGGGTTTAACACAGAACAAATAGAGAATAGTATTTTTACAGAAAACCAAATGGCCAAGCAGATATCTAACCTAATTTGAGATCAACATGTTATGCAAATACAGTACATAGCTCTCCCTTGTATCCAAGGGCTATCTTTTGCAGAGCTACAGGGATAGCTGTTGCTTTACTTTCCATATACTTTTTGAATACTACCCACCACAAAGGAAGATAAAAGGTCACGTAAAATTCAAATAGCCAGGTATTTTACAAGGGACCCTGTCATGCCTTTATAGTGTGCTGACAAACCACACTGGATATGCTCTTCTTGAATGCTCTTCTTGAAAATATCTCATCTGTCTAATAGCATCCTATTGCCTTCTCGATATACGTGTCCCTCTATTCTGCTTTTACTGAATTAGCAATCTGAATTCTGGAAAATTTTGGGTAATCACATGCAGAACATTCTCTGCCAGGGCTGTGTATAATTAAACATCCAAATGTTAAAGACTGACTGCACAACCTTTACTGTAATACATATTAAGTCAAAAAAGACCACTGTGATCATCTAGTCTGAGCTGCATTAAAAAAAACCCACAGACCATAGGACTCACTTGTATTAATTCCCACCTGAAGTTCAACAGATTACTTTGACTAAATCATCCTTCTTAATTTTCAAGATTACCAGCGCCAAGGAACCTACCACAATCAGTAGTAGTTCCAATGAGTAAAAAGAAAAAATAAAAAAAATTAAAAAATCCTTAATTGAAATCTGAATTAGTCTGTTTTTTATTACCTCATTTGCTAAGCTACAGTAATTTGATTTTCTTTTAATCTGCAAGACTGAACAATCTGTTTTTGAATATCAGTTACTTTATCTCAAATGTTTCCATTTAGTTTACCAAAGATAATATTAAAGGATGGCTTGATTACTGGCTGGAAGTGCCACCTTAGCTTTATTTTTACTAAGCTGTGCCTCCGGTCTTTCATGATAAAGCATGTGTCCCAAGTCCTGTATCATTCTTTTAGGTCTTCTATATACCCTTTTCAATTTTTCTGCATCCTCCTTGAAGTGCAATTGCCAGAACCAAGCTCAGTATTTCAGTAGTGATCACAGCATTAACAACCACAGAAGCAATGTAATTTGACAACTGCTTGATATTCCCCTTGCCCATTCATCCAAGACTACCTTCATTCTTTTGTCTCCCCTTGATACTGGCAGCTGATTATACCATGACCCTTCAAAACTCTTTTAGAAGTCTGTGCTTTGTGAGGGAAGAATAAGGCACTCTGTAAATAGAACCTACAAATAGTTTCTACATAGTGATTTCTCTTTTGCTATTTATCCTATTCTTCTATTTTATTATCTCAGATCTTTGAGAGATCTGAAATATGCCCATGGAAGTGTATGAGACTTCTATTTGAACTTATCTAATGCCAGGGAGCTTAATTACATTTATATGGAATATATCAATTTTAGAATTATGCTCATGGGTTTTTTTCTGCTGTTTCCCTCATGAACACCTAAACAGTGCATACTTATTTCTGCAGTTTCAAGTGAGGAGAGAGTTGGTATGATATGAATGCCTAGCCCCCCTATATGCATTCTTTGGCTTCTATCTACTTGGTGATGCTTTTTTGATTCACAGTTAAGCTGTACTCTAGTCTAACATTTGAATCAAGTGTCTATTGTAGGGAAATCACGATTATATTACCTTAAGAATATTGCCAGATTATATCTCCATTTCACTTCTGCTGATGCACTGGTCCTTATTCAAGGTTTTGTGTCATCTAGTTATACTACTTCTGTAATGAGTTTCTCCTCTCTCTTCTCCCTGTCCTTTGTTCTGGTTACCCTGACCATAGAACTAACAAACTTCTAGCTGCAGCATTTTATATCAGCTGAAGTTGGTACTTAGCAACAGTGAGATCATAACTTGAATTTCAGTTCAGTGGGCACTAAATGCGTGTTTTTACGTAACAGCACCTAGGATATGGGCCTAGAAAACATACATGGCGAGCTTCCAGTCTTCTGTCTTGCACTTACAAAGAGAAAGCTTTTGAAATTGTACCAGTAAGTCCATCTACATAAGACTAAAATAATAAAGCCATTTCTCTAGGATTAGGTGACTGATTCCAGCCAGTCAACTTGTAATGCAAGTATACCTGGTTTTAGCCAGATGAGCTTTTACATAGCCAAATTCTAGAAATAATTACTAGTCAAAAAAATGCAAATTTAATGCTACAGGAGTGAAAAAAGAGCAATTAAGGTTTTCTACATTTAAATAGGCTTTCTTGAGTTTTAAACATAATCTGATTTCAAGGGAAAGACCTTTTTTTTCTTGCTTCATGCAAATTCACAGGTCTAAATTCAGAATTTCCACAATAAGTATAAAGGATTCAAATTGTGGCCCCTTAAATTAGCAGGAATGCTTGCCTGTGCCTTCAGTGGAAATATGGAGTCAGAAACAGACCAAGGTATTTTCTAAGTGAATACTGATACAGTGTTATTTAAATGCGGGGAAGATTTCAACATCTTCAGTATTAAGAAAATGAATTTCCTTTTAACTTCATATTGTGGAGATGCAAGAATGCATCTCGAGAGTATTTACATATGGTTTTCCTTCTGATATTTTAAGGACGAAAAAAAATCATACTCAAAACATTTTTAACAGTGGCAAAAAAATCTAGTACTACAAAGTTGTCCTGACTTTGTGGCTAGTTTTCATACAAACAAGTTTTCTTACACGTAAGACACTTCAGCATTTGGTTGAAGCATGAAAAATATCTTAGCAGATACCATGTACAACAGAGTAGGAACTATGCTAGTCTGAACCCATTTAAGCATAGTTTTTCTGGTAAGAAGTAATCTTTGCCTGGCCAGCATAGGCTCAGTGGAACTATTTTACATGCTATACTCTATACTAAGTGAGGTTTGTCTTCCAGAGCAGACAGTGACCTGAATTCCAAGGAAAATATTTAGAATTTCATACCAGAACTTGTACTCTAGATTCTTCTCCACAATCCTTCTGTGATTTTTCCAGTGTATGCAAGTTTCTTCTTATTCTGAAATTTATCTTCTACCTGGAGTTTTGATCAGTTCCTTGTGCTTGTGAGATAAGCAGGAACACACAAAGAAAAGAAAAAAAAGAAACAATGAAAAAACAAAATCCTGAATATAAAACCTTGCTAACTCAGAAACAGAAGTGTTGCAGAGAAAAGCACAAGCATAAGAGCTAAAACCCATATGGTTATATAGACAGCAGCTCCAGCCCCCCAAACTGAAAATATTTAGCACCTACTTGCTCGCAGGAAAACAACTTTGAAAATTACTCTTAGTCGTTAAGCCCAGTAGCCTCCTGTGCAGGTAACTGCAATGCAATTCACTCCTGCAGGGACTTTCTAACTATGAAGGTACTTCAAACTGGTATCCTGCAAAGACCTGATCTACTGCCTTTCCTCTAGGGAAGGAATACAGCCTAAACATCTCCTCCTGCATCTGTGCATTGTCCCCAAAAAAGTACAAGCTGCTAAAGCAACTATTCTATTGTAGAGTTTTCTTTCTGTTAATAGCACTCAAAAAGTTCTGGAGCTCCTGCTCTATGCTCTGTTTCTGGATATACTACACTGATTAATTTTGGTACATCGTGGGACAAGAGCAGCAACTGCACAGTCAGCAGTTGGAACTCCCTGCCCTGATTAGCTATATAGCTTATATGGAATCACTGCTTTCCTGTATTTGGTATAGGTCCAGGGACTGATTCAGGCAGAGCTGGTGACTTCCAAGTGAGTGTTGCTCCTGATAACATGATAAAATGAGCAATGATGGAGTGTCGGTTTTTTTAGCCACTATTTAAAACCTGTGCAGCCCACAAGATACATAGAAATGAGTGATTAAAAAGAAAAGGTACTATAGTTTAGCAGCTAAATTAACAAATGGGACACAATGTAACACTTCATGTAACAACCCTGTCAGATATCTGACTGAATAGTCACAATCATTAATGCCAACATTTTACCACTCACTTTTAGAGCAATACCACGCTAAGTTGTCTGATCTAGTTTGACCTACAAAGAGCTCCTGCAGCACAAGCTCCTGAGATATCTATCAATACAGCATGCTCAGCAATGTTTATGCTTACTGGTAGGAAAGCACAGGAATTAACATTTAATTGTCAATCGCCACTTTCAAGGAATGTGTAGGTTTATTGCTGTGAACAAGGTAAATCTCACCCACTCCAATAAGCAGGATCAATAAGATCCTGCTCACTGAGGTATAAAAGAAGAGAAGGTTCTGCATTGTCCAGGTTTAAGTATTGTGGGCTGCTCTCTATTATTCTACAGTTAACACTAGTTCTTTCCTAAACTATGCCGGTCTCTCACTGCAAATACCATATTCAGAACTCATCCATAAGATCACTGTCACAGCTTCCTAAAAAACAGGTTTTTGTTTTAATAAAGTATTTTTAATGAATCTTGTTTGTTTTAATGACAGGAAAAGCAGTGAGATATGTCTGTGTTGTAAGCTGACTAGGAACCATATTCTGGTGTTACCATGGCACTGAGCCACAGCTAATATACTCTGTCTTGATATTACAGTAACCATAGGCAGATATCTTCTCAGTTTCTTCAAGGTCAGGCAGCAGGAGCTTACACCTGCTTAAAATCACACAGATGTGCCCCAATGCATGTTTAGTTTAAGGAATAAAATAGCACCTTTGCACCTCCAAGCAGCACACCCAAGTACATTATGGAAAAAATATACCTGTATGACTAGTGCCTCTCCCTGAACCCAATTTGTCTATTACATTCCTTTGTCTAAATACACAACCTTTAGGCAAAACCAACCTCTTATTGGTTCATAACTATGAAATGAAACTCAACAGAACTCCGTATGTAGATGGGTTATTAGTTATATATATATATCTAGATAGGTTATTAGTATAACCTTCTGAGATTAGTATAACTTCAGTAAAAATTACAGACTCCAAAAGAGTTGAAGAAAAAAATCTATGCCTTTGCATATGTGAACTGTAACACCAGTTTTAATACTATAAATGTATATTCCCTACCAAACAACCTAGTATAAAAGGCAGTTATGATCTTTTTTTCATTTTACTCCCAGGTGTTCAATATCACACACGAGCATACCCACTCATTCCTCTAGTATTTCAATGCTCCCCAAATAGTCAAAAAAGAATCTCCTCCATAACCTATTCAACAGGACAACACCGCTAGCCATAATTTACAGATACAGAAACAAGAGACATAGAAGTCTAGGTCCAAACTGTCCCAAGTACTCTTTAGCTCCATATGTCTGATGTAAGTTTTAAGGTTCAATTTTTCAGGACACTCAGGACTCTTAACAGTAAACAGTTCAGTTTCACATTATTTTAGCTGTACTGGTGGTGTCAGAACACCAGCAAATTTGGCTACATGTGTCTCACAAATGCTAAAAAATGAATAGCCATCTGTGAACCTCTGACCTATATTACCTAACCAGCATAAAGTAGTCATTTAACATTCAAGATCGGCAGAAACTAGTCCTCCAAGGTGGCATTCAACTTCCCTAAGCTGAGACCATTCTTTGCCTTCCTGCATTCCTCTGCACCCATTCTACACTCTACTGCAGACAACTCCTACTGATGAATCCCCAAACCCTTTACAACTGTGCAGTGAATAAGGGGATGCTGGGGAGAAAGCCTTTTAAGAACAGAATTGAAAAGCACTCAATGGATAAACTACAGCCACACCAACAGCCTAAAATAAGAACGCTCCTAACATTTTAGCCCTTTAGCCTTAAAATAGCTAAATTAGAACAATCTAATTTTTACACCTAATCACACCCATGCCCTGTTCTATTCATGCTGTTCTTCTGTCAATGTAATTAATCACACATTAGCAAGACCTCTAGGTGCCAGAATGAATTCCATGAGAACCTTTTTCATCAGAAAATTCCACCTCTTGCTTCTCAGTCCTTATCACCAAGCCAAACCTGGAAATGAGGATTCATAGATTTTCTAGATATCAAAAATGATAGACTTACTGGAGATATGGTCTCTACTGCATGATGACACTCCAGTTAAAGCCTTCAGTGTTCTGGTGTAATGCCCCATTTTCTTTCTGCCCATGATGGGGCACTACCTCACAACTTCTCCCTATACTAATATCCCCTTTGTTTTACAGGTGATAACCACACTTTTCCTCAAATTAGCTATTTGATTGCCATAATTACAATAAGCTCAAAGCAACTATTTGCAGCTCGCCCCAAATCTACAGTTAACTGAACAGCAGAGCTGATCTAATGAACCAGTTGTACCAAAAAGGGGAAGCACCACTCTGGAGCTTGTTGATCCATCTGTAAATCCATTTAACACACTAGCCCAGCAGAAAACTTGTTTTTATTAGTTTCTTGCTGGGTTAGTTAAACTTAATTTGGGGGTTCAATGACTTGCCAGGGCTCAGACAGCATAAGAGATAGTAGCAGCACTTCCCTTATTCAATAGTAGTACCTATAGATGTCTTCTGAGACCATACTCTTAGTTCAAAGTTTGCTGCTATTGTTTGAGACCTGAAGAATGGCTTGTGTGCCCAATAGCTTGCGTGGTTCTCCGTATTGTATTAGTTGACGTAATAACAGCTATTACACCTTGAGAAGCCAGATATTACAGACAAACTCGTCTGTTACAAGTTTGTCACTGGTTTCATCCAGCTTCACACTGAATTCACTGGAAAAGCTCCTCTGCAATTAATGGAAATTTTGAATTGTAGACTAATCCCATGTAAATTTACATTCTAAATTTTCAGCAATGAATACACAAAAGTTACACATCAATAGCAGATTTTAAACACTTGCCTGTGTGAGGCACCAACTGTCACTGAGTACATTATTTCAAATAAATCCATTTGCATTCTGTGATCACTGTCCGCACAAAACACTTGCAAATTTTGGTAAATATGTATTTGAGATGAAAACACGAACATTTACTTTATCTATGATATATCAAAAGAGTTAAGATGGAAAGCTGAAAAATATTGGTTTGATTAGGCAGCTCTTCAAAATCACTTTGTATGCAGGGAAATTCTACAGCCAGAATCAACCAAGAGTACTTAGTCAAAATATCATTTATATCATATAAAGGATCTTTTGTCTCTGCAGCTAGTACTGATGATTCTTCAAAAAAGTAAATAACAATTTTATAAAACCATGAAAGAAAGAAACATCTTTAACTTCATTCAATCCACACATTGGCTATTTAAGAGCTGATCTTCCATCTGAAATAAGAACTGTGTTTTCATTATGAAATTAATCAAGAGCCTGGTTTCTTACATATTCCATTCTTCTTCTTGAGGGAGGAAAGAAATATAATTGCGCTTGCTTTAATTAGTGGTGATGCTTCTCCAAGAATTACTCAAGACTTCTATCTCAAGATCAACTACTTTTTTGTGGTGGAGAGAATTTACCTGTCTGTCAGATCTGATCAGTAGTACCTGGCACTGAAATCTATCTTCAGAATATTTAGTTTTTGAATTCTATTACTTTAATGTGCTTTGCTAGTACACAAAGATTTTAATAGATGTAACACAAGGCAAAAAGTCATCTGAAAAAATCTATCTAGGAAACTTATGTAAACAGATAATCCTGGCACATTTTACGTCCCAAATAAAAGTGATAACTTCTCTTTCAGGAACTTTGAACACATACTGGAATAATCTAATAAACAGACTTTCCAATCCAAATTAAATTAATAAGGTAATAATATTTTACCAGTATTGTTAAAAAGAAGAACCAGAACTAGGAAGCACAATGTGAAGTCTCCTACTATTGAAAGGAACTCCAGTGCTTTTTTTTTTTCCTTCTATGTTGAGCTTCAGATTCAGGAAATTAATATCTTGTTATAGGTCATGTCATCAGTTTTACATTGTATTATTACGTCAGCAACTGCTAAGGAGACTCAGTGTTAAGTCTTGGAGAGCTGCTTTAATGAATCAAGCCCTGCTATTGATCAAGGCCAGTAAGCGCTATCACTGTACTGACAAAGCTAAAATAGGAATTATGACCATACAAGTAATTTCAATCTGCAGGTACTTCCTTTCTGCATCACCAGTTCACAGACTATGAAAAATGCAGTGATTAGGAGAATGCCAAGACTGGAAATTGAGACTGTTCCCTAACAGGAACTTTTTCATAGGTTAGGATGCTCAGTGAAAGCTACAAAACAACTGGGGCAGAATACATGTTACAGCCAATGTTCTTGTCTTATATTAGTTTTGTTTTTTTTTAAAAGCTGTTATTTACATAAATTATCCCCATTTTAAAATGACTGAAACCAAAAATGAAATGTCTATAGGCAGATGAAAACATAAATTTTCATCCAAGTGTGTTCTCATACATCCACACTATCTGTATGAATACATAATACTTCGATTTCTTATATGACGGTAGAAACGCTTTTAAAAAATGTAAATGTTAATGCATATTAAAATATTCCATTTTATAGTTCTAAAGAGACATCTCAGATATTCCACTTCTGCAAATTAGTTTGTCAGCTATCGCCACTGGGTAATATACATTACTGTCTCATAAAAAGTCATAAAATCATCTATATGATCATACAGCTACTAGTTCACAGTTGTTGCAAACTAAGTCGCGTATTTTCTTGTTTTGTTTGGTAAAATGGAATTCATTAGTACTGACTGAAACTGCTACAGAACAATTATATTAGTCCTGAAAAAGTAAACCATGAACATTAATACTTTTGAAGACCACTGCAAAGAAAAATTAATATAAATGTACCAGGTAACACTACTTTGAAAATCTATATATTTCCTATACTCTGATACAGTGCCAATGTGAAATCACCCTTGTAATTACAAGGGGAAGATAAAATGCCTCTCTGTCATCAAGTTATAACCACAGCATTTGGTTCCTCATGGAAGAAGTCAATTGTAGCAATTTCATCTGTCTATAATCAGCGCAAGCAGTCTCTAACTCCACATCTCTGCGACAGGAACCAGGATAGCTCAGGTACAAAAAGAACTGTGTGACTCCAAGTCCACAGCTGAACAAACCTCTACTCAGGGTACCCCAAGGTGTTTCAGCTACACAAGAAAATCACAAATTTTTATTTATTTATTTTTTAAGAAGGACCAGAAGATACTATGAAAATTACAACCAATCTGTCCCTTACAGAAGTTCATCACATTTGAGAATTCCTGTGAGATTTTTCCTGCTGAACTATGTTAAAACAAAAGTGAATTCTTATTTTTCTTAGGGCTTAATTTTGCTCTTGGTGGTATTCATGGTCTCCCTCATTGGAGCTTCACATGAGTCACAAAAATGTGAATTTAGATTTGTTATTCTCTTTCATTTGTACTGTTGTCTATTTGGAGTCATATTTTACTTATAGTATTGGTCTTTGGACAAATGTTCTATTAAAACTGCAGAAGAATTGTTTTGGTTTTTCTTTGCACTGAGATAGAAACACAGTAAAGATTCAGGGAAAAACATCTAAAATGAAAGCTATTATTTATTACTTATTTCCATAGAGACCAGAAGCCAAATCAGCCAGGATACTGAAGTGCTGCAAATTTTACAAATATAGAATGAATGACAAAGTGTTCCCCAAGAGCTCATAATACAAAAACTAAGCTGCAACAGGTGAACTAAACAAGCGCGCAGGGTGGAGTTTGGAAGATGGGAATAATAAACTGGATGCAAGCAATTTTACAGCAATTACAAACTACAACCCTCCCTGCTGGTATCAGATTGTAGTCACTGATTCAGCTGCCTGCTATCCATAAGCAGAGAGCCATAGATTTTTCTGAGGAAGCAGATAACTGCCAGAAAGTTGCCAGAAACAATGTATCTTTGTCAGAAAATAAATTTGTAACATTGCCATCAATAATATGCATAGAATGACTCATACCCATGAATCAGGAAAAAAACACAGCTTCACCATTTAGGTCCCAACACTATTTCTTGGTACATCTCCATTAGTGATTTAGTGGTAGGAAGGGTTCTTTTTGATAAGAATTTGCTTTGAGTAGAAGTGGTATGACTACAAAGTGGTTTTCCTCCTTGTGGAAGAACCAATACTGAAGCGGTGCACAAGGGGTCACCAAAGGCACCCCATCTGCAGTGTGGATACCCTGTTCTTCAGCAGTCATTGCTCAACGCCCATGTGGTACACACTTTTTAAAACAGCTAGTGCAAACTCAACTGCCAGTGAAGGTTCAACGTGGGAAAGCAGTTCTTGAACCGTAACAGACCACAACTACTTGAAGCCTGGTGCCTCTCTCTTTGCGATGCATCAGTCAGTAATATAACAGTATCTTAAGGAAGATCCTCCCAATAACTTTTAGTCTCATCTTTAACCTCTTCTGAGAAAGTAAGTTTTCTCATCTTTTCCTAGTTAGGTCTTTTATGAAAATAGGATTATTATGGCAAATTAGCAGACTATTTTTTTAATTTCAGCCAAACCTCAAAACACATATAAAACCATGATAAACAAAGGAAGAAAATTATTTCATAGCAGGAAAGAAATGACCAATGCACAGCAGCAAATGAACAGTTTGGCCAGATGTTAGGAAAACTGCCGAGACATGCATGAATTCAACTACTAATAATGGGATAAATGGTTTCAGCTTTAGGTAACTAGTCAAAATTATTTGTTTCACATGTAAGAACTAATAGTGACACCTGTTGAGACCATAGTGCTCAAATAACACTATCTTTCATTCCAGAAGTATCTTACACTTAGCAGTGGACAATTTTTATTTTATAAGCAATAATTAAGATAGAGACAGTAACACCGGTATTTCCCACATGCAGCTAGACATACGCAGTCTTGTCATAGCATGGTGGAGCTTGCTGCCAGTGCTACACCTGCTCTGCTCATGTCGGGCTTCAGTCTCAAAGTCTGTCAAGCTGTTACTTTTCATGGCACTACATTTCCTGGAAAAATGTAAAGAGAAAACCACAATAACTGGGGAAATAAGCTTCATTGTCGGAAATAGCTAAGGCACTATCCATCAACATTCAAGAACAGATTAGCTGCAACTCTAATACACAAAGTGATACATCTTGGTATAGTATCAACTTTCACTAACTATTTTCTTAATATTTTAAATATTGAGACTAGTAATAGAAAGTAAACTGCTTCCCAGACAACTGCAACAAATGTTTTTAACTGAGGATTTGGGGAGCAAATGACCCCCAGGCCAATGTGCACTTGATGCAAAGTTTTCAATAGTTGAAAAAAGGATTCTCTTTTTCAACACCAGCAGTATGTCTTTCTACAGGAGTAGTTCAAAACTTTGCATGGGACTGCTGCATCTGTCTAGAAAGGGTCTTTAAAGCAAAAACTGAACAGGAAAGATTTTTTTTTTCCCCTCTTTGGGATGTTAACCATTCATTTCCAGTTGAGATAGCTGGAACGACATGTGAAGGTGCTGTTGACAGGAGTCTTTCAGAGCACAGAATCTGCAAAGCAGGTGATAACTTGAACTAGTTTTTGAGCAAAGTACTATTCATTTCAAATAAACATCATAACTTAATCTCTTTTTTTCTTTTTGATAAAAGGCAGTGTAAGATTTGATATATGTTCACAAATTTATCATGCTAAGGACAAAGCCTATGTATCCCAACATAGCAAAAAACAAGATACAAAGTTCAGACACTCCACTTTTATCTGCATTGCCCTCCGCTGTTCTCAAAGTTTTGCTGTGCGTCCTACAGTAATCTGCTTATCATTCCTAAAAATGGAGCTGCATGGAAGCAACCTTAAACCAATCCATTTTATCTCACTTTATTTTGCACATTCTGCAGGCTTAAAAGTGAAACCTACAAATTTTCACTTCTACTTTGAAGCCTAAAGCACATATGGAGCAGGGGAAAATAGCTGGAGCAGAGTGGTGAGTCCACTTGCAGTATTATTTGCTTTACTGCTTTCAGCTGAGGTCTGGGCACACAAAATGCCATACGCACTGCATGCTTCTATATTCTTTGCAAGGAAATTAAATAAAAAAGGATTAATGCTATTTGACTGTTGATTTAAATGCACAAATAAAATAGTATTTTTTCCTGTTTAACTTGACCACCCAATATACCTAACTTAAGAGAAGCTCTATTACAGTGTGTTCAGAGTTCTGTGCGGTCGTATCTTGGATAACTTCAGAATCTTCTGATAGTGAGGTGTTAAAAGCTGCACAATGAACCCTGAAATAATACAGTTTTCCCACACTTATCTGCTCCAATCCTGTAATTAATGCTATAAAATTGTTTTTGAAGTGCCAGTGCACTCAGTTCAAGACAAAAAAAAGTGGTAACAGGCCCTTTCTCCCCAAACCAATCCTTTCCATGATCGATTTATTCCTCCATTCCTGTTTGGAGAATGACTAGAGGTACAAAACACAGGCAGCAAGATAAAGGATACCTGATGCCAAAGGAGACACAATGGTTTACCAGTAAGACATACAAAGATCTTCACATACTTTTATACTGTAAAACCAAGTACTTGTATTTGTCAAGCACTACCTCCCTGTTGTAAACAGTGACTTCATTTCTTGACAGTGGCAGGTATGCTGAGAAAAAAAGAGGAATTAATATTGTAAAAATTCATAGTTCTGCATCTGTATAGGGAGAGACAGACATGTCAAGAAAACGCGGAG
Organism: Harpia harpyja; assembly: GCF_026419915.1. Lineage (NCBI taxonomy): Eukaryota > Metazoa > Chordata > Aves > Accipitriformes > Accipitridae > Harpia > Harpia harpyja. The sequence continues at coordinate 27,461,533 of NC_068949.1, read as the reverse complement.
GATGGAAATTCTACTTTGGAACCAAGTTGGGAGTTGAAAGAAAAACTATAGGTAGGATCCAGCCTCAGTCCCATTTAAAACAGTGACAGGCAAGAGGATCAGGAACAGAAGTCTACCTAGGTACAGGTCTAATGTGTTTATTAAATAAACTGGCTTAATTTGTTTTCCAAATATGTATTTATATATATTTTCACTCTAAAAGAGACTAACTGTTTTTGCTTAACAAAACTAAATAAACCAAATCCCAGATTAAAAGCATCTGGGATCTGTCTCTGGCTTCAGGGTATGGACATAGTATGATACCATTTAGCAGGTTTTTGTTTAAATTTTATTTTAAATTAATACACTTTGAATAACACATTTACTTAAATCTTACCATTAACATCCCCCTTTTGAGAATTTGGCTAAAATAAAGGGTAGCAAGTAGATACAGAAAGAGGTTACCATTCAACCGCTGAGCCAGAAAAGCTGCAATTGAGTGTTTCAAAACTTTCACAGTTCACAAACTAGCCCCAGGAAACCTGGTGGGTTTCTGAGCACTGTCTATACTTCTCACATCCCACTGCGTATCAGAAACTGACACTAACCTTTCACTATGTACAGTAACAACTATGCTTCCTCACAGTTGCGTGTGTGTGTATGAGAGATGATTCACTTGCATTTATTCCATGGAACTGATGATTCATTCAATCATCTCCAGATCATGGTAACTAAACATCCACATAAAGGAAGGAAAAATCAAGTTCTTAAACTTTGTTATGCTCAAAGGTGGGGTTTTTTTGTTTGGTTCTTTTTTGAGAGAGAAAGAGAAAAGAAGAAATCAAACATGCGGAGAGGAACCAGAACAGGTTCCGTTTCTGCTCAAAGGCAACGTTTGGGAAACACACCCAACCCACGTGTAAAACGAGCTGCCGCCGTGATTTCACCGGCGGGCTGCGAGGTGAGCTCCCCGCCCTGCCCGGGCCGCCGGCTCCGGGCCAGGGCTGCTCCCTCGGCTCCGGTACCTGGTGCGGGGAGGGCAAGGCGGACCGGTGTCGCGTCCGTCCGTCCGCCCCCCCCGCCACACAGAGGACCTGTGCCTCTCCTCCTCCGGTAACATCTTATATAATAAGCCAAGCTAATCACGTCGGAAGCGAGCCAAACTGCCACGGAGCATTAGCCAGGGATAATCACCCGCAGGAACAGACGCTTTGGACCAGAACCCGCTCCTCGCTAACGAGCCGCCCAGGCGCCTTGCTAGAAAGATCCTCGCAGGGGTGGAATCGGCTCCCGCAGCAGCCAGACGCGAAGCGCTCGTCACCCAGCCGCGCTGCGCGCCGTCCCCCTCAGGAAGCCGCCAGCACCGCGAACGGCATCAGCCTCTCCCGAGCGCGTTCCGCGGTCCCCGCCGGCAGCCAGCACCGCCGCCCTGCCCGCGCCGCAGCCGGCTCCCTCCTCCGCGGCGAATTGGAAGAGAAAGTTACTCGGCGGCCCCTGCCCCTCGCCGCCCCGCTCCCCCCCCCACCGCCGCCGCAGCGCAGTTCAAGAGCAATGTCACGTTCAACAACTTGTTATGACACATGATCCCCCCCACCCCCCCGCACGCATCCACACCCCGCCGCCCGCCCGGCGGCCCCCGCCCGGCTCGGCGGGCCCCTTACCTTCCCCCTCGAGAGGCCGCGGGCACCCGCGGGCGTGTGCGGGAGTGGGGTGCGTGTGGCAGCGCGGGCGGCGCCGGCTGGGCGGGCGGGCGGGCGGGGGGGAGGGGAGGGCGGTTGAGGCGGTTGGGTGGCGGGAGCGCGCGCCTCGCCGGAGTTGTTGGCGGGCGGCGGGGGAGGCTGCGGAGCGGCGCGGGGAGCGGGTGGGAGCGGCGCGGAGGGGAGAGCGGGGGGCGGAGGAGTTTCCCGGGGCTTGTTTACGCATTGCCGCCCCACTCGGTGCACGCACTTCACTCTCTGATTGGACACAAACTGGGGCACAGCCTGGCTCGGGCGCTGCCGGCTCGGGCGCTGCCGGCCCGGTAGCGCGGCGGCCCCCGGCGCCACTCGGCCGCCGCTGGAGCCTCCGCTGGGCTGGGCTGGGCCGCGGCGGGGCGCGCCGCCGCCCGCCCTGCCCGCCGACCGGCGGGCTCCGCCAGCGCCCGCCGCCACCGACCGCCCTCCCTCAGACGCTGCCTGGCCGCCGCCTCTGCGCACGCTCGGCGCTCTGGCGGGGGCCCGGGAGGCGCATGCGCCCCCGCGGCTGCGCATGCCCGTTGAGGCGGCGAGGCCGGCCGGCGAGCAGCTGCCTGTTCCCTGCTCTCCCCTCCCGCTGGAGGCCGGCGGCGGGCTGGTTTCGGGACGCTCGGCTCAGCGGCCGGAGGAGCCGCAAGAGCGCTGTCCGCCCCTCTCTGACGGGGGGGGAAGAGGTGACCGAGTGGGGACCGGCGGAGCCGCCCGCCGCGGCGGCCGCCGCTCGGCTCCCCGGAGGCGTTATGTAAGCGGCGGTTTGTCTCGCGGCCCCGCGCTTCGTCGGTGCGCCAACGTCCTTGTTAGTGGCACCGCTTCTGTCAGCGTAACGTCTGGGGAGGAGGCGCTCCCCCTCGGGGCCGCGTTTCCCTCCCAGGGAGACGGGGTTGCTCCCGCCGGCTCTTGCCTGAGGAGCGGTCCCCGCCATGGAACGGGACCGGCCGGCGAGCGCCGCTGCTCCTTTCCCGCCCCTTCCCGGGCAGGTGCCTCCCCGTCCTGGGGGCTCAGTTCGTGACTAGAGCGCAACGTTACCGCTCAGTGAGGAAACCGACCCCTTCTTCTCATGCTCTTAGCGCATCGGAACAGGAGAGCTTCAAAGTTTGGGTGGTACGTGGGCACAGCGTATCAGGTGCAGAGCATACATCGTTGAGGAGGAAGGTTTACTGTTCTGTGAACGACTGCTGCACAGAAATGCCGTATTATTACTGCTTGTGTAGGCAAAAGGTCATTGCAGCAACGGGTGTTTTCTCCTTAGTTTATTTCTGTTGTGCTGATTGTGACTCATATCCTTGGTAATTTCCAGTGGAAGAAATAATTATAACCAAGGAATTGATGAGAACGTAACACGACTGCATGACATTACTCATGTATGCATTAATTCTAATTAAGCAACTCCTCACCGTTGCTTTTACTCCCATCCCACAGTCAACAATGGCAATACATGCCATGAGAGCTCTTTGCAATAGGAATCCCCAATTTGCACTCTCAGGATGCACCACAGGAATTTCCCTGACTCATTTTCAGATGAGTAAGCTTCTCAATCAAGTTTGCTTGAGATTTAATCATAAAGCACTGAACTTCCTTACGCCAGTAACGGAATCAATATTCCTTGTAACCTGTTTGATGTTGCCTCTTGCATGAAGTTTGGGATTAGGCCCCTTGCTAGAACCACTTTCCTGCAAGCCAGTAGAGCAGTTGGCCAGCAGTCAGGACTGCCAATGCTAACTTATAGCTGAGCATTCACCTGCAAGTTAGCACCTTTCACAAATTCAACTTTCATTCTTAGATGGAAAGTAGGAGAGGGGTTTTGAAGGGTTCACTTTAATCTGTCCATGATGCTTTCCAAGTAGCACTGCATTAAAAAAACATTATGTAGGGAAGAGTTCTCTTGCGCCTACTTACTTACATCTTTTTCCCTTTTAGCCACTTCAAGCCTTCCTGGGAGTACTTACCAGGATATCTGAGTTTAAGATGCTTTAGCATCATCTGACCAGGTCACAGCATCACATTTATTTAGACATCAGTGTGCACTGTCAGTAAGTGGGTATTCTGAGGCTTTGCTGGTCAGACTAGTGTTGATCTTGACTGTCAGGTCAGCTGTTGGTTATAATTGGGTTTGTTATAATCAGCCAGATTTGTGATATCAGAGCAGTGCATTCAACTCGTTTGAGTTTATACTCAATGGGGGTCACACAACGCACAGAGTATTTTTAGAGATTAAAAGAAATTTCACTGAAAATAAACTGGGCTGTCTACACTTCAGGCTATTGCATCAGGCTCACTGAAAACTCAGCCATATCTGAATTGGTTTACCTGGGTCCTATCCTTAAAAGTTTTGGGGGGTTTCTGGGAGGTTAGTAAGTAAAACTTCTGACTATAAGCTTTCATTTGCAGAAAATAAATAGAGAAATTCTGGATCATGAAAGAACAGTTCCAGAGAGAGAGACAGTAGTTCTCACTGGGGGCTTTGTTTATCTGAAAAAAGGGCAGAAAGAGAACAAATTCCTCCCTAGTCCTTCCTGTACATGAAGGTACTTGAGCACTCGGTGATTTTACTTATCCTGCATCAAAACTTCTGAGAGTTCTCCTGTTTCTGGGAGGCACGATAGTACCAAATTGTGACACCTAGAGAGAGGGCTGTTGGTGAGGAACAACTGATGCCTACACTGAAGTCACAGGAAAAAACGTAACAGAAGGTAAAGACATTCAAGGTATTGTTACAAGTAGAAAATGTAGCTACCAGTGATGGTCTAGACATGGCAGGACAGAGCTCAGAGCAGATTAGCTTTCTTCACTAAGACAGCAAGAAAGGCATACAACAGAACCAATGCAAAACACGATTCAGTACTAGATGGTTCTCTCACCAAATGTTCTCTAACTAAATGATGGATGTGGGTTTCCCCTCTCAAGGTTTTCTTCACGGCCAAGAGGACCACAGATTTAAATATAAGTACATACATATAGTATATGATTGTAAATTTAGATGAAAGCTTATCTTCTCACATGTTTTCTCGGCTCCTAGGAGACAACAAATAGCACAAGACTAATAATCAAAGCACAAGAGTTGGCACCACTTGCTCTATTTGTTGCAATGTAAGACATAAAGGTCTAAATCCATTAAGTGGCTGTGAAAACCTCGACTACAGATTCCAGTTTTATTTTATATCTTAGATGATACTGAATTTTTAGAGTAAACAGCTTTTACAGATTCACAGTAGACTTTGCATACAGGAGAAAAGGGTTTGTCTTGTTCAAGACTCAGTTTTCTAATTATATTTCTTTCACTTCCTCTGCTGATTTTATTTCTAATAGAGTGAGGAGCCTTAAACTACTCCCTAGGGCTCTCTTCTTGATCCCAAGCTTTTTAACATGTAGGTGTTTCCTTAAGATGAGGGCTTTTATAAGCTGTCAGTTAATTGTGATTAGAGCAACAGTCACATCTGGATCTCCTCTTCTGATTATGCATCTTTGGAGAACTGGCATGAATGTGGTTCTCAACTGTAAAATATGCGGTTGGGAAATATTTTTTAAAAATAAAAATAAGCAAAATCAAAGTGTTTAACTTGGTTCTCAGCAGTTACTACGTTTAGGGTTTTAAGTTAACTTAAAAGTCATTAGTAGATTCTGCCTGTCAAATAAGTTCATGTCATTTCCACTGAAGGACAAGCCATAACCTTTCAGTATACTTTTATCTTTCACATCCCTGGCTCTCAATTTCTGACTTAATATACCTAAGTCTCAGCAGGTGCCCTCCCTGCCTCCTCAGGAATATTGCTGGGGTACATTTTCCATTTACAAAGCTTACATAGGAATTGCAATTCATGGCTTTAAAATATCTAGCATTAATTATGCAGATTTCTTATGAGCTAGGACTTCTTGCCAGAGTGAGCGATGAATTCCTCTCTCCCTTTCATCCAGAATTTGACTACTAATCTATTTTGTTTAGCAGAGTACTAGGGCACTCCGTTGACTACTTCCATTTGGAAAGAGAGCATCACCACTCCTAACTCCCCATTTAGAACCATAATGCTATTTTAAATACTATTTTACACTGTGATTTTGCATTTCAGGCATTTCAGTTTCATTTGTTGTATACGTTACTGTGTTATATGCAATAGGGTCTCCAAGCAAGGTTATCAGTTGTTTCCTGGTCAGCTATAGGCACCCTTGGGTTTTAGTTTCACTGAGCACAGCTTAGTGGTACTCTGATTCCAGAGGATCTCATACCGACAGCGAGACTAAATTGTGAATTCTGCTGTTCGGTGGATATTTTCAGCTTGAGCATTGTTTTATTTCTATTGTATAAATAGTGAAACACACCGACATATGAATTACATGGCAGAAAACAAGTGCTCTCTTGCCTTTGGACTAGACTGAGAGAGTTTTCACTCAGTTGCAGAGGGGAAGGAAGAGGTGTAAAACACCTGCTCCGCCTGGCTTCAGCTCCAGCAGGAGGAGGAGTTGCCAGATGATCGCTCTATCTTCTGTCAGCTGAAATAGCTGCCTAATTACAAAGTTGGTACAGAGCCTACCACAAGAGAATGTAAGAGTTTACTTTCTCCTCAGGACAAAGCTGTTGAGATCAGTGGGTAAACAGCATGTTTAATATAATTTATTGCTGCATTATAAATACGTAAATAAATGACAAACATCTTCTAGCTACCAGGCAGCATCTGGTGCTAAAGACGAACATCTCCAGGGTTGGAACAGATCATAAGCACAGCTACAGCAACACCAGGGCTAGACCCTCAACAAGTCATTCTGCACTCCTGCAAGGGCAGCAGGAGTCTCCACAGACCTGCTCTAGTGCTTTGAGGCAACTCGTATCTCATCTCCAGTCGCACTGTTCCAGAAACTTTCTCTACTTCCTTCCATTTCACTACTATTTTTTTTGTAACTCAGCTATGCTCTGTAGCTTAGTATTATTGTGAAGCATTTTAGTTTTAATGTCAGAGAAAGGTGTTTCCCAATAGTAGTCTGAATTTCATCATTTTATGCAATATGAACTAAGGTATAATTACATTATATAAGAGACTATTACAACATGTCATTTTGTAGGTGGGATAAAATACCTGTGAATGACTATGGGCAATCTCCCTCCAAAATGGAGAATGGTGTAGACAGGTTGTCTCCTACTAATGAGCTGTATTGTTTCACACTGGGGAGTTCTGCTCATAGAGAATTGTGAGAGTAGATTTTAATAGACTAAACTATTAATGTTCTGTTTCAATGAGTTGGCAGGACAAGACTGATACCTGTGCTCAGTAATCACAGCAGCTGTTTCTGAGAAAGTCTCCCTCCAGTCAGTGAGGAGACAATCCCTTATCAAGAGATTCAGAGCATAATTACTGAATGGAGTCAATCCTTTAGCAGCCCAGAGACTACGCTAGACAATCATTTTTATGCTGCCAAATGGAATGAATGAAGGAAAGGAGGATGGCAGAGCAAAGTCTCCAGGAACACTTTTTCTCTTCATTTACAGATGGGGACATAACTGGTCTCCTGCACTTCCCTTCTGTAGGCTGTCACGTACAAAACAGCTCACAAGTCAATAGAGAGAAGCAGCTGCTCAGGAGGAGGAGGAGAAGTTAGATACCTAAATTCAGATCATGTGCATACCCTACCATGTAAACATTTTTGGATTATCCTAAAAGAAAGAAAACTATTTCTTGCATTGAGCCTTTATTCTCTTTTGGTAATGTTTATTTGAGCCAACGTTGAAGTGAAAGAAACTAGGACTAGACTTTTTTTAAGATCCCTAGAAATCACTTTTTAAAATTTCTAAGTTTTTACTAAAACACCTGCAGTGGCTCTTGCTGGCAACATGAATAGTAAGATAAATTACAACCAGTCAAGTTCACGTATTACACCAATTTCTAAATTAGAATTCAAAATACTTAAGGTCACAAGTGTTTCATCTGGTATGTTTTGTCATAGTCCTTGCTGGGGTATCTGAATATGTTAATACTAAAAGGGCAAATACACTTTTGAAGTTTTATTTGTATGTCAGCTAGAATGTAGGAATAAAGATTTTTAGAAGGTAGAGAGAAAAAAATGTTCTGCTTACACAGTATTTATTTGCAGTCTAGCCTGTGGACCTTGTTGAAAACAAGCAACTTGTAAGGGGTTTATATATTTAGGGTGGAGCAGTTGAGGTCTCCAGGTAGATAACTAGAGCTGTGGATAGTGGAGCTTTACTTTACGATGGGATGCAACAGCATAAGGAGAAAAGGAAAAAAGATTGATTTTTGTGTGGCAAATCCATCCCACAGATCAGAGATCTTCCTTGAATTTCTTTAAAAAGAAGCAGCTGCTAAGAGCTCCTCCCACAAGATAGAACACAGATGGATTGAAAAGTTCCTATATGAGAAGGAGCTTTTCTGATTATTAAGGCTCAACCTGTTCCCTAGTGAATACTTAGGCCGACACAGCACACAGTATTGTATTAAAAAATCATCTATTTTTAGCACATACTAAAATGTCTAGTATAAAACTGCATTTTTTCTGCCCCATAGCATGAACATATTTCATATGGTTTTTTTATCCCCTCTGCATGTACCTGACGGCACCATCACTTGGAACACAGTAACATTCCTTATAAAATTCCTCCCAGACAGCAGGGATCCAGCAGTTTTTAATCCTGAATGATTTTAAAAACTATTATAAAAACATATGTGAGCAGTCCAAACAGTTACTATTGAGAGCTTAAATTATTATTAGGCAATATATATATATATTTTGAAAGTGAGTCAGTGAAAGATTACTTATCAGGCAGTAGTGTACTAGTATATTTTCTTGGCAAACATAGCGAAGATTTTCAACCAAGAGATAAGGAAGGAGAATTTGACAGACTGCTCTTTATACTTCTAATCAGAATGGTTACCAGGATATTTTGGTTTATCAAATGCATAAAAATTCTTCCACTATGTGAAAATTTTCACTTGTTAAAACATGAAGAATCTATAGCTGCAAATCCATGCACAAAAAATGCAGTGCTTTCATAATTTGATTTGTCATATTCAAAACCAGGTACTGCATAGTTCCATAATGGTATATTAGGCATTATTTATTTTTATCTCATTTTATTTAATGAAGTGCATGATCTCTTTATTTTTGAGTTCTGCTATTTACAGATGAGTTTATAGCAAACTGAAAATGTTTTAGTCACACGTCCAATTGTTATTTCTCCTGACTTCACTCTGCTTAGGCAGAGCTGCCTCCGTCTTGACAGCTGGGCTACAGCTTCATGGTCAGCAATGAAAGTTATCACAGGTGGCTTTTATTTGTTCAACACAGACTTGTCAACACCTTGGACTGCTATATTGAATACTTCACAGAAAGCCTTAAATATCCTGTCCTTTCAATTAATTTTCAACTTTGCATATGAAAAGCCGGCATAAGTATGGCTGCTGGGAAACATGGGGACACTCTGACGTTCCTCAAAAAACTGCATACAGGCAATTGCCTGTAAGGTAGTCGGAGAGAGACCACAGAATTGCAGAAACACTCTGTCCATCAGATTAATGAAAAGAAGTTTTTTGCCAGAGAAGCATGCCTGAGACAACCATCTCTCGCCTCTGGATGATTAGTCTGTAAAGACTAGGGGAGGGAGGCCACACAAAAGTACTTCTGTTATCACATACCCCCTTCCTGCTGTTTTTAAATATGAATTACTTTCTTTGCAAGCCAACAAGTTGTTTTCTGAGCAATAGGACCGTGGCTGATGTTCCCTGCTTATTTTTGCCCCATAGCCTAACTCTCTGCCTTTTCCCAGTGCTCCCAGATGCCTGTTCCCCTCCCAACCACAGCACACAAAGCATCACCTGCTGCCCTTCTGCATCCCTTACAGCTCTCCACCTTGGAGCTAAGCATGTGTCAGGGACTAGCTGCCATTAATTGGTGTGGCATTGATCTGGGTTGTTCTCCTCTGACCAATTGCTGGTTTTCATGAAGCTTCCAGGAGCTTTGTGTTCTCAAAGTCTCTCTATCTGTCAAACATAGCTGGAACTTGTCAGTAAATTCAAACATCGCTGAGGAAGGGAAGCCTGCAGATAAGACCTACAGTCCCACAGTTTGTCTATTTCCTTCAAACACCCAGCTGAACTCCAGTTAGGTCTAGCCCTCAGAAGTTCTATTACTACTAACCGAACAATTGTCTATAATGCTGATTAAAAGCCCAAACTATGTTTCCAGTAACCTTATGATAAAGATATTAGTGTTCTTAATTTAAATTCAAAGTTTTGAGAAAGAGCTTTAAGCAACCAAATTTACAGACATCCTTAGTGATAAATCAATGGAAGCAGGTGGACATCTAAACTTAACATTGAATCTATTTTCACACAGCCAAAACTATAAACAGGAAGAATCTACAAGATGAATTGGTGAAACTGAAAAGCTTTACACCCCCAAATTTTATGTAATGGAAATTTCAAGATCTCATCTAAATTCCTGCCAAATTCAGGATCCATATGCACTGCTGTGGAGTTAATTTGAATTTTGAATTTAAGGTGTTACTTCTTCACTAGTATATGGCATGTTTGATAAAGACAGATTCATAGTTGGAGGGATGAAATGAGAAAGAGCAGCAGAGCGTGAGGAAACAAAGACTGGGAAAAGAAGAGCAGTAGAGAGAAAGAAGATGCATGTCAGGTGCCTGTATAATTTAAGTTCTAAGCTGCACTGGCAGCTCCTCTACCCATTGGAGAGCTAACTGCAGGTACAGTCGCAGCGGCAGGCTTTTTCACACTGTTAGGGGATGTCATTCACAAACTCTGGAGAGAGAAGTCAAGAAAATCAATGCCACTTTTTCCATCTGGTTGCCCAAAAGATCACGTGAATGAAATCTGCCGATGATGCTAAACAGCTCGCCAGGCTGGATGACTGTAATTACTGCAACTTCCTTCTTCCTCCCTCTGTGTTTAGCTTATATTTTCTCACCTACATTCTGTCCAGCCCCACATATCCTTAGTTACTGATAGAATTCACTAAATTTAAACATACTAATTAAGTGGATTGTAGAGAATCATGTAGACCAACCAGAGGGAGTCTTCATAATTGCTTAGATGTAGACATTGGTGGAAGAGTAAATAAAAACATGGATGCACAAACCAGCTGGTGAACTGCACAGTGAGAAGGGGGTAGGTTCTGTCTACCTAGGATGATATCCTCATTTACAGTCTTATATCCCTATCGCGATGCTGTAATTCAAGGAGGCATTTTGGAAAGGCAAGAAGAAAGGGCACCAGTTAAGTATAAATCCATGTTTCAGAGAAGGCTTTCTTCTTTTAAAACACTATGTTATGTCTATGTACTTTCCTAAAATAGAAAGGAAGTTACCAAATACCTTTGAAACCCATTAAAAAAGCCCTCATACCTTAGAGCAGAGATGGGAAAAATCTGGTTCCTGACCGATTTTATTTACTTCTTGGAACTAAATAAAATAATTTTCAAAATCCTGTTCCCACCACACAAAATAAGCTGGTCAGACCTGTTTTAGTAACTGAAGTACAGGTAAAGCTTCATCAACTGTATCTATGTATATGCAGAAATACTCACAATAAAATCAGATTTTTTTTAAATGGATATCCAAAGACATGGATATTTTTGAATGTTGATATTTTCAAATAGTTTTACTAATATTTTAAGATTTGCTTTGACAGATGGAGATGAGTAAATTTAATTTTGCTGTGACTGCAGCACTTTGGACTTCAGGTCTCAAAAGCCCAGACATAACTAGTTGGACTCTCATTCAAAGTTAAAATACTGTATGATACAACCAAATTTTAGTTTCTGTTTGAGATGAATTCTTTCAGTTGTCAAGTACCAGGCTCAAAAATGAGTCACAGTAGTTGGTGAAATAAATAATGAAATAGGATGGCTGTCTAAAGGAGAGCACACCCTGACCAGTGGTCATCTTTGATGTAATCTGAATGCTTATCATTTGATGTTTCAGTATCTCCAAAGCCTCAGAAACCTGAGTAAGTCTGGCCTGAGGCCTCTCTGTCATTTTTTTCATCGGGAACAGAAGTTCTTAAACCATTAGATGCAGCTCCTCTTCTCTCTGCCTGGATGAGCCCCTCCGTGGTGTACAGACACCTCCAGTGTGGCCTTGGCTGCACCACACTGAGGGACTAGGAGAACCTGGAAGACTTCAAATGCAAAATAGACCTTCCTTCTTATAAAAAAGTAGTGCTAATCTTCTATTTATTATCACTTTGACTCAGGAGGTTGTTTGGACTGCAAAGCCACTTAAGAGTGACAACTGGAGCTAGGTGTGTCCTTGCTGCAGTATCATAGCTGCCTCACTCAGCGAGGTGAAGAAAGAGGCGTACTGATGTGACAGGATACACTTATGCTGGCATTAGCTATGCTAAGCCTGTCTGGTAGATAGGAGACTTCTGTCTCCAGAACAGACTTTAGGCACATTTCATCAGCCCAAGTTTAATCCCTCCTGACAGCATGCCTACTTTAATGCCATCTTTCTTCTCAGAGAATTTCATCCATCTTTCCTCAACACAGCTTTCGCCACAGAGTTCCTAGGTCAGTAGGCCTAGGGGTGTGAAGGGTGCTGGATGGTTAGCAAGACAGGTCAGATTCCTTTATCCAACAGTTTTGATGCAAGTCCCACATGATATTCAACTAAAGGAGTGGCTTCATGACTAGTGTGATTAGGTGATGCAGTTCATACATGCTTTATGCTTAGCCACACTCTTGAGGCTGATATTAACTCTTGGTAGCCATTACTGATGATTTGTCTTCTGAGAACATCCATCCACTATCAAGCTTTTCCCAGTTCCAAGAGACACCCCAAATGACTCCCCCCCCCCCCCATTAGCAGTATAGTCCACACAGCTAACAGCTCAGACGTTTTTTTGTTGTTCTTGGGTTTTTTTAATGGCTTATATAATAGCTGTGGCAATTTCAGTAAGCTCCGGCATCTTGCCTCCTTCTCCCACAATCCCCAAATAAGCATCACTGCAGCACACACTGCTGGTAGCCCACTCTTCTCCTTTTCAATCCCTGTAGCAGCTCCTGATTTGTTCATCTTTACTCTCTGCAGGGAAGGTACCTTGGCTGCCTTGCATTCATTCTTCATTCAGCAAAATGTGGAACAAATGTTCAGTGACAGCCTGTTGCACACCAGTTTAATAGTGCATAAAACAGAAAGGCTACTGAAAGCAGCTTTTGGAAATTCAGCATTTTGTATTTAAAGCTATTCAACTTTACAGTAATGTGATGGTTCGTTCTGCAGCTAGATCTCCAGAGATGTGTGGCTTTATGTAAAACAGTATTACTGTCTTTTTAAGACACTTTTGGATTTCCAATAGAGTCCTTTGTAAAATCCTAAGAAAGAAGTTTGTTCCAGATATTGCAACAGGAGGGGTTAATAATGCAAATATTCCACTAATCTCAATAGAGTACTTCGTGCTCTATGTTCTCCAAGAAATCACTAAGAGATTTTTGAAGATGCAAAAAACCACAGCAATTTAAATCAATAATAATGATACATTTCTCCAGTAGATATGCATTTCTACCTAATGGAAAATCTTAAATGCTGTTTAAGCACTTCATTACCAGACCACGTATCTTCTGACCACTAGTGAAGCTGTGTTGCTGCATTAAGGAAAGAGGTGTTTGTATGAGAGGGGAAAACCACAATCAATTTTTCAAACTTCACAGGCAGATATGGAGATGTGTTGTCCCAAATTTCCTTCTGTCTTCCCAGCCTCTCCCTCTGCTCTTTGTTCACTTCTTCTTTTAGGACTCTAAACAGCCCCATTTTTTCAGACTTCTCTCTCTCCAACACAGGTCTTACTTCCCTGTCGGTTACTTCGCTCTTATATTTCTGTTGTTCTGCCATACCTTGGAGGGCTTATACGTTCTCCTTCCATAGCACCTGTAGTGGCTGCATGGAGGAAATCCCTTCATCTCTTCATGTGTGACTGGTGAGTGGTTCAGTGTGCTATGAAGAGGAGTAGAAGCACCTTTCCTGTGAGGATCTTTGGTGTCCCCACACCTGAGTTTCTGCCCTGGCTGCCGTAAGGGGGCTATGGGATACCCCGTATGGCCACATGCTCTGCCTACTACATGAAAGGCCTCCATTTTTTTCCGGGGCTGAAGATAGCAGCGCAAACCTATTCCTATCCCTTTCTCTCAAAAGGCCTTCATAGATTTTTTTTTTTGTATCTGCCACAGGATAGCTGCTTTCCCAGCAGACTATGCTAAGGCTGCAGAATGCAGGCCCCTCTCCCTGCTTAAAGAGCATCCCTGGGATTGCAGGAGAACATTATCAGGTCTTTCCAGTTGTTCTCCCTCCTGCTCCACTAATATTCCCATTGGCAGCCAGCTGTTCTGAGCCCAGCCAGGAGACATTCTTGTAAATGGAACAGAAGGTAAGGGCTACAGAAGGCAAGAGCATCCTTTTACACATAGTACTTAGTTTTATAAGAGCATTTGGGGGTCAGGCATCATTCCCTGCCTGTATTCAATTCCTGTAAAAGTTTTTAAGCATCTTTGAAGACAGCTCTTAGCAGAGCCTTGCTTTTCAAGTTGTACATTAAACATAAGAAATGACATTTGAAGAAATACTTTTGTATATGGCTTATTCTTAGAAGATTAGAGACTAACCAATCAGATGCAAATCTATTTCCCAACAGCATATGTCATCTTAATATAGACATCTTTCCAGGCAGGGTGGTTTCCCTAATAGCAACAAATAGAAAGCTGTCCTCATGGAGGGAGGAGGAAATAATACAACGCTGATGAAGTAATCCTATTGCAACACAGCCAAGAAGCCTTCAGACTGTAACTTGCCATTGAATCCTGATTGTCACCTGCAGCTGGAAGCAGAGCTAATAGCGCACCTCTGAAAAGTAGCCAACTTTAGTGGTTTACCTCCATTTACCTCTGAAACACTGACAATGTGGGAGGGACACAAGTTGTGACATCTCCAGTCCTTTGTGAACATGAAGTAACTATACACAGAACAAAAACCAGTCTCAGCTCAACTTTCATCCATGCCCAGAGATTTAAGTGAAGCAAGAGGTAGATGACAGATCTTTAAAGAGTCACCACTTGCTAAAGAAAACCAGAAGAACCCAAGTGACTGCTAGCTGAATGTGCTTACCTTCCATCAGTACTGTAACTGGGAGGTAAGCAACACAAAAGGGAAATGTTTTCTGTATGCAAGCTTTCTTACAGCAGTAGGTGAGAACAGCAGTTTTGTTACGGGTATAAATTATTATAAGTATAAAACTGAATATGGTCTCAGTTTTCCCTTTTAAGACTTTCCTGCAACAAGGAAGTAATAGTAGAAACACTGATTTTGTATATAGAAAATAATAGGAAAACTTACAATTATCAGCTCTATAACACTTTAAGACATTAAACAATGATTTATAAGAAATATCATCTTTTCTTTGACTTGGTTTATGAAAATACTTTAATATCTCAGCAAAATAAAACCCAGTACCTCAACATAAAATAACTGGTGGATCACTGTGGTTAATTTTCTTCAGAACTATTGAAGTGCTGAACAACAGAATGAGAATTCAAACAGAATAACATGGAAAAGGATGATTTCACTCACAGTTTCGTTTATGCAAAAATGAAGCAACAAATTACCCCCATCAAGACAAAACTGATGCACAGAATGCAGCAAGGAGCCCATATTTCTACCTTTGTTCATCCAAGAAGAACAAGGGAAGGTTTGCAAAGTGCATTCTGGTCTGTCAAAAGCACTCACTTAAAAATGTTTGAGTCACCACAATGCCTGTGACCTGGAACGCCTACCACTTTTTTTTTTTGTGTTGATTAAACTTCATTAGAGGTGAAAAAGCTGCATGCCATTGCAAGGGAGGGGAGAAGGAGGCACTAACAGGCCACTTTCCAAACAGATTTCCCAGAAACAGAGCAATTAATAAAGGGCCCTAGAAATGCTTTTTGTGCACTTCTATTTGTTATGTCACCAAGTGTCAAGTGAAAGCTTAATGAATCATAAAATGCAGCATTTTTATGATTATTTCTTCACGCCTAATCCAGATATGTCTAAATATACAGGGTATTAATAACGCACAAGCAGCTTTTGGATCTAGCTTCCCCTTGACCAAGGTCACATAAACAAAAGAAACAGTTCTGTGAGCAGAGATGCTAACAGAGCCTGGTTTGCTGTGGATTTTATCTGAGAGATGAGCTCACTGGTAGCAAACTGGGTGTGAAGTTTTTCCTGGATTTGGGATACTTATAACATAGCTCCTCTTATGAGGAATCTTTTGCATCTTGTAAGACCCGAGTCCTCAGGAGAGGGGCTTTCCCTTGTTAGGGGCACTCTTAAAGCCTCTTTCTCCCCTCTGTAACAGGCTCTTGATTTTCATGAATTTAAAAGAATATAAATTGCTTGGAGGCTGCTGCTGCTCTCTAATTTGGTTAAAATTTGCTAGTGGGTTAAAAAGCTGCCACAGCAGGACAGACAGATGCATGACCACATCCAAATCACATGATTGCATAAGCCTTGTTTCCTTAGGAAACCAGACCAAGAATTCCCAGACCCACAGAAAGGAAATTACATAGAAAGAAGAGAGCAATTGAAACAATATATTGACAACAGCTAAAAGGCACCTCCTACTCCTATCCAAAGCAAATCTACACACATGAAATAGAGTTGAGGCAAATATTGTTCACAGATTAAAAACATCTTAATGGCTCTCATTTACCACAATAGTTTCACTTTTCCATACAGTAAACACAACTGAGCTTCACTGAGCTACCAAAGGACATGCTTCATCATCATAATATCAGTGAGGCAATACATTGCCTTAAAGAAATGTTATCTAGTGAATGACGTTTCTTATTGTAGAAGCAAAAAGACATCAATAGGTGTCCATTTTTCTTCAGAGAGAACTAAGTCAGGTGCAAGTATTCTGTTCAGAGAAATAGAAGAATGAGGATTCAATATCTTTAAAGAATTTTATTTTTTTTTTTATCTTGTAAGCCATACAGTTTTCTTTTACACAGTATTTTTCACTAGAAACAGGATCAAAGTAAACTTTCAGAAAACACCTCCTTGGTTCTGCAGAAGCTCTACTTTGGAAAATTGTCTCGTTTGATTCCCTTCCTTTTCTCTCCCCATGAACTATTTTCAGTATTTCCAACAAGTTGTTAGTCATAACAACTTACCGAACCTGGAGGGTATAAGCTCTGCCATAAAGCAGAAACAAGTCATAGATGAGGTTCTCTCTGGATAGCTTCATCATATGAATGACACAGGAATCATAGCACCCTGGGTATACTGATGCAACTTACTTTGAACCAACAATTTGATCATATTTTTAAGCAAATTCATATTTCTGATGAAAACTCTAAATGGGCATCTCTCTTCCACAAGAGAACTATATGTTGTTCTAGGAACATTTACACAGGAGATAGATGATAGGTTTGTATGGCACCAGGAAGGCATGTTTACCCTAAATTGAGATCTGTAATGCTAATTATGGCATGGCAGCAACACTTGTAGTCCTCTCCCAGCTTTACAACATACCTCCCATCCTTTCTTTTGTCTTTCCTCCTAGCTGTAGTTCTTGCTTAGTTTGTGTCCCCCTTTGCTTCACCTCCTTCTCAGCCACCACTGTGGAGTGGAATGGCAACTCAGACCCTGGCAGAGAGCGTTCCAACTGCCCGGCAGCTGGTGCAGATGCTCTGTCATCCCCACACTGGAACAGCAGCACTGCGTGGTGTGATCTGAGCTACTGTGTAGCTGCAGAGAGTGACACTTGGCATTTGCATACGTGCCAGGATTTTGCATAGACTGAAAAAAGCTCACTGTTGTTTCCGCTGAAGTGAGCTTAGGTGGGTGATGCTCAAGGTAAACAAGCCTTCAGCTGTGGAACGCATCCCTGCCAGCTTTTACAGCTTTTTCCACTGCAGCTGCTGACATGACTGCCTGCGGTGCACGAGCATCCTTCACCTGGGTGCAGCACTGCTTGAGGGGCTCGGTTTAGGGAGGCTGTGCTAAACACTAGTGCAGCTTAGTAAACAGGAGGTAGTGCATTTGAGAATACTGAAGTTGGTGGGCAGATTAGATTTGATTTGATGCTGAGAGAAGAGACTATCAAACCAAAGGTTAGGCGATCTGTATTGTCACTCAAAGGAGCAAATTATTCTTTCCTTGCTTCTGACTGAGCTGCAGTCTCTACTAATCTTTAGTTCTCTTAAAATTTGCTCCTTACAATATATGCTGGTTAAATTCAACTCAAGACTTTAGTATTTTTTCTGTTTAATGGAACACTTTTTACCTTACGAGCAATACAGACCTCCTCTAACAAACTTATTTGGAGTCTTGGTTTTTTCCTGGGGGGGTAACAGCACAATTTTTCTCACCAACTGTCCAGGTTCCTGTAAATAGTCAGTTGTGAAGTTTGTGTGGTCAGAGAAGAGCTAGTGAAATGCCAAGTTCCAGGAGTAACGTAAGTGCTCATTATAAAGGTAGCATTTCTCACAACAATCATGCTTTGTCTTTTTAGCAGACAAGCTGTACTAGTTGCCATGGGTTTGTTTTTCTGACTGCCTTCTCTCCCAGGGAAACAAAATCCCCAGCAAGCAGCAGTGACTGCTGTAATTGCTGAAAGCAGAAAAAAATACACATTCAGGACTGGTCTACTAATAACCTTTACCCTCCTTGCCCCCAGCCCAGCCCATTATCTGTGTCTTGCATCAGTTAACATGGAAGCCTAAAGGTAACCAGACAATTCTGAAACCTGAGCAGCTGAAATTGTTTCAGTCCCTCCCCACCACCAAGGAGCTTGATCCATCTCTGGCAATAACACTATGGTTAAAACCCAAACTTTTTCATTCAGCTGAACGTACACATTTTTCAAAAAACACACACTGGACTTGGAGTAACCCAGAAATAGCAAAGTATTAATGCAGACAAGAATTTTACTGCTCTTGTATACAGGGTATTTGTAACTTTCTTATCACATTTGAATTATTATTTTCTCATCTCTAAATGGCAGCTTGCCAGATGCCTCTATCTCTTGAACAGCTTCTTTGTACACTAGATCCAATACAAGCATCAGCATGCATTAATATTTCTATTTTTGCACCAAGCACCAGCTTGTAAAATGACAAATATCATAGCACAAACCCAGAATTTAATAGAGGCTGCTGATGATCAGAATCACATTTTTCCTGGTGAGAAGTGAAAAGATTTTGATGAGATCTAAATGGAGTAAAGTTCTTTGTCATGTGCAGCTTTGGGGATTCAGATGAGCACTGATTGGAATTTCACCTTTTTTTCTTAATACAAGATATTTAATATCTCTGCCCAGGACTTATCTTGTTTTCTTGCTACAAGAGAACATGCTCTCAAGGGACTTGCTACATTCCCCACCTCCCCACCCCCCTCTCCCTTGTGGTTTTATCTCAAGTTCACATACAAATAGTTGTCTACCATTATTCTACAATGAAAGATTCAGATTTGGCACTTGGGTCTCCTTCAAGACGGGAGGATACAAATCCGTGCACCTTTTAAAAATAAAAAAAGGCTCATTCATTTATACTTTATAGTTTGAACACTTCATAGTGCAAAAGGCTCATTTCTAGCTCAGGATCCCAGTCTGGGAAGTTTTTGCCCACAATATTTTTTCTGTTTCCGTTCAGCTATAAGTCAGGATTAAAATCCTTCCTTTAGCTATTTTTCTTCCTTCATTATACAGCAGCAGAACTCACAGTATAATCTGCAGCAGGTGTTCCTCCTGATTCTGCCTTCATAACAAGACCCATTTTAAGAGACGTGGAAGATGTGGAAGAAAATACAACTTATACTGCTTACTGTAATGGAGCTAAGAGGATGATAGGCAAGACAGACAGCAGCCATGCAAATCAAGATTTCTGCAGGAATAGATCTTATAATAAGTATTTAAGCACTAGATCCTCTATTTCATTCTAAGCGATCACTAGCAGGAGTATATCATCAAAACTGGGCAGATATGCAACTGTATTTTGGGACAGCAGAGCCTAATTTCTAATTGTAAGAAAGTATTGTTTCAACCAGTTATTTATTTTATTTTAAACCAGAGTCAGAGCAGGTAAGATGACAATAATAATTCCTGCTGCTCTCACCAAAAGCTGAGATTGCCAGGCAGGACTCATGAGCTCTTTAATTAACAGTGGGGTAGGCTTTCTTTGGGAAGATCCACCCAGTGAACAAACTCAAATCTAAAAAAGGCATGTCTAATTTAAACCCCAAATGTAGCCCCCAAAGTTATACATATACAATTATATACATAAAAATTAAAATAAAAAAATACATATATAAACATATACATATAAAAGGATAGTTAAAACAGCCTTGCACTTCCCCCTGCCCTTATCAAAAATACTATGATGAAGCAGCTGGTATTTAGCATTACGAACAGCACAGCTTTGGATAGCCTGCATTTGTGTTTACTTTGTCAATTGTTAAAGAAATTAGACATGAAGACGCACTCATTTGTGTGACTTCCCCCACTATTCAGGGGTAGATAACCCTGAATGACAACATAGCAAGAAGCAGGCTGGATTTTACTATCCCAAATACCTTGCTCAGATTTGGTTCTTACTCCTTCTTACCCTTCAGACAGCCCTTGCCCATATCAGAGTTCCTACTTTTCCTTTTGGAGGGGACTGTTCAGGGGACTGGTGTTAGGCAGGCAGTGATATGATCTGCTGCAACTCCTAAAGCAGAACTCCAAGAAAATATTTCTTACCCCAGCAAGAGCTGTAACTTCACCTTTTTTCAGAAGGCAAATAGCATAACTTTTGGAGATGTCCCCAGGCCAGAACACATACCACTGCCATCTGCAGGAATATCAAGGTGTGATTCAGCTACAGTGCCAGAACTTCTGTGTAAGCGCGCAGACACAGTCACACTGTTGCTTACTAAGATTTCAAGTCTGGGACTTGTGACCCTGATTTCAAGGTAATACCAGAAAATGTTGTTACTAGTCCAGAGACCTGCAGTCACAGTTACATAGAGAGAAGGGTGACCTTAATCAGTTGTAAAAGTGTTCATAAGGCCATTTACCTCAGATAATTTCCTGCTGGGTAAGGAAATATCCTCTCTATGGAGCAAGGGTAACTGAAGCACAGGAGAAGTGATGTGTTGATATCACACTAGAAGTCTGCTACCAAGCAGCTTTTCTGAGTCCCAGGGTGTTGCTTTATTGCCCAGTAGGGCCATTCTCCTTTCTTTTCCATCACAACTGGTCAGTCTGGTGAGTTTGGTTTATGGTCACTTCATGACTTGAAGGTCCTGCTGACTTCAATGGGAGTTAGGCAATATCAGATGCTTTTCAACACTAACATCTGAAGCACACCTCAAAATTAAAAAATAAAATTTCAAAACAAGGCAAATGAGAACAAAACCATATCCATGTCTATTCCACATGGTTAGAAGGCTCACACAGAGAGCCTTGAAGCATACTTCAGTTATGAACTGGCTTGGTTTTGTAGTCTTTAGCTTAGAGGATGTGTCCCCTCCTCACTCAACAAGGCTGAATGCAAGTTCTGTACAGACTTTTCTGCTAACTTCAGGATTTTAGTTGCTTTCATAGAATCTGAAAATGGAAGAGAAGGAACCCTAACTCTGACCTTTAAATTTTTGGGGGGAACAAGAAAGTGCTGAACTTGCTGATCAGTATTGTTTAAGAAGCTTTTCACTGTTGTCATGATAAATTGGAAACAAACTTTCACTGAGACTTAAAGTAGTAGAAGTAAAGCTCTAATTAATTTCAAGAGAGCATAGACAGTCAAGTCAGATAATTCTTCCTCAGGTTCAAAAGAGAAGAGACTCAAAAAGGCTTTGACTCATCTGTCATTTATGCTGCCCTAATATACACGGACTACAGAACTCCTTCTGAGAGCAAACTCAGACTAAAGAGGAATTCTCAAAGCTCATTATACGGTACTTGCAAATGAGTCAAAGTGCTAAGTCTTTGATTTCTGGAGTTGCCAAACACTGGCTCAAATCCCGACCCCCTAGCACACAGCCTACATAACTAGGACATACACTGAGGAAATCAACAGGAGAGAGGTTTTTTTCCTCCTTAAGAGTTCAGGGGAACAACAGAGCCACTTTGCACTTAACTATTCGGTAACTGCATCTCTAATAACTCTCCCACATGTCTTTTCTCCACTGCAATGGTAAGCATGGTTATGTATCTGCAGTGTCCTACCCTTTTCTTTCCCTAGCCCTGAGAAGACTGTATTAGTTACCCTCCAGGATATATAGCATGGGTCTCCCTGTGCAATAAACCCAGTGCCTGCCTGGCTCTGCCTGGGTGTTCAGAGAGATAGTCAGATTTGGGAAGCTGCACAGCATATTGCATCTACCTGAAAAGATTAATATTCCATTATCTTATTTTTGTCTCTGACTTAGAGCCCCAAGCCCTCAGCTCCCTGCTGCAACACTATGTATCAGCCCAATCCCTACAACACTGGTGTATTGGATTTGCATGGCAAAGTTTTGGTAGTGGGGGGGTTACAGGGGTGGTTTCTGTGAGAAGCTGCTGGAAGCTCCCCCCATGTCCAACAGAGCCAATGCCAACTGGCTCCAAGACAGACCCCCCTGCCGGCCAAGGCTGAGCCCATCAGCAATGGTGGTAGCACCTCTGCAATAAATGTGTGATGTTTACGTTAAGAAGGAGGAAAAGTTGCTGTGCAACAGAAACAGCAGCCAGAGAGAGGAGTGAGAATATGTGAGAGAAACAACCCTGTAGACCCCCAGGTCAGTGAAGAAGGAGGGGGAGGAGGTGCTCCAGGCACCAGTGCAGAGATTCCCCTGCAGCCCGTGGGGAAGACCATGGTGAGGCAGGCTGTCCCCCTACAGTCCAGGGAGGTCCACGGGGGAGCAGATATCCACCTGCAGCTCGTGGAGGACCCCACGCCAGACCAGGTGGGTGCCCGAAGGAGGCTGTGACCCTGTGGGAAGCCCACACTGGAGCAGGCTCCTGGCAGGACCTGTGGATCTGTGGAGAGAGGAGCCCACGTTGGAGCAGGTTTTCTGGCAGGACTTGTGACCCTGTGGGGGACCCACGCTGGAGCAGCGTGCTCCTGAAGGACTGCACACCATGGAAGGGACCCGTGCTGGAGCAGTTTGTGAAGAACTGCAGCCCATGGGAAGGACCCACGTTGGAGAAGCTCATGGAAGACTGTCTCCATGCCAGAGAAGGGGAAGAGTGTGAGGAGTCCTGCCCCTGAGGAGGATGGAGCGGCAGAGACAATGTGTGATGAACTGACCACAACCCCCATTCCCTGTCCCCTTGCGCTGCTTGGGGTGGGGTGGGATTGAGAATTTGGGAGTGAGCTTGTGCCCAGGAAGAAGGGAGGGGTGGGGGGAAGGCATTTTAACATTTGGCTTTATTTCGCATTACCCTACTCTGATTGGATTGGTAATAAATTAAATTAATTTTCCTCTGGTTGAGTCTGTTTTGCCCATGACAGTAATTGGTGAGTGATCTCTCCCTGTCCTTATCTTGACCCACAAGCCTTTCGTTATATTTTTCTCTCCCCTGTCCAGCTGAGGTGAGGGGTGATAGAGCAGCTTTGGTGGACACCGGTCATCCAGCCAGGGTCAACCCAACAACAAATGGGCAGGAGGGCAGGAGCATTTCAATAGGAGCATATTCTCTAGCCAGGCTACGGGCATGGGAAAGTGACAGAGCTATGCATCACAGGGCTGGTTAAAAGGCAGTTCTTATGCACCTTGAATTCCAGGGAGGAAAAAGCCAGCTAATATTGCCATTCTCTTCTTACTTCTGGTTAAAGGTAGGTGGAGAGGAGAAGGAGAAAAGAAACACTTTCATCTAGAAGTGCTTTTCCAAAGTGATGTCATGTGAACATGGAGGATTAAATCCTCTGCTAACATAGACTGACATAAATCAATTGCCTTAAAGCATTGTAGCTGCATTAGATCTGGCCCAGAGCTTCTTCAGTTTTCTTTTGGTCATCAGATAATGTATCATTAGTTATTTTTGACATTACTAGAACTCCTTCAATTTCATTCCCAGGAGGCAAAACCTGATACCTAGTTACATGACTGAATAGACATCCTCCATGTGATTTACTACTTTGTGATCACTGAACACTCAGTGTATGAGCTCTGTTTTTCTGTTAGCTTTGTCAGATTGAGCTGCCATAAAACTCAATAGCTGAGTCAAATTTTATAATTATGCAATTAAAATCAGTATGGAAATAATTCCACAGTCTCAACAGGAAACAATCTAAGGTAACAGCTTTGGTGTTTTTCTTAAGATGTACCCCTCAAATCCCCAGTTCTTCTATTTGAGTTTGATTATATTTTTTCCAGCTAAATAGACCCAATACTGTGTGGGCTGTTTACAGATTGCTGGTAACGTCATCAAGGCTGTGTTTGATCACTATGCTGGGAGCATACTAGATGGAATGGGGCTTATGCATCTCAAATGCCACAGAGGAACTGGCAACTTAAAGCCCAAGGGGGCAGAAATCATCCTTTTAGTAAAGCTCTGCAGTAGGTTCTGTAGACACCACATGGGCTATCCATCACCAGGGGTTTCCAAGAGGAGAGGAAGAGAGAGGGAGAGTGCGAGCACCAGCAAGCATATCATCAGTAGGGTTTAAGAATGTACTCTCTCCTGCTTCATGGAGAAAGAATGGTCTAGATTCCCTGTGATCCTTTCTAGCTCAGTTGTGTTGGGTTTTTTTTGTTTTTTGTTTTGTTTTTGTTTTTTTTTTTTTAAATTGATAAGACCTAATTTATGCCTTTAATCCACAGCTGAGGAGCTACAGGTTCCTCAAAGGTAAATCACAATTCATTTTGTGGCAGTTTTCTGGATTAGTAATTACATGTGGAAGAAAAACAAGCCTCTCATGAATTATACATAGTTATTGATTTGATTTCAAAAGCTCTTGACATTGAGGGTATAAGTAATCTAATTAGCCTTTTGTACAACAAACCTTTCCTTTCTTCTAATGAGGATAGTGCATTTTAATTATTATTGTGTTACCAAACCAGGCCACAAATTAAGTGAAACCTGATGCAGTTGGTTGGCAATGTTAACATGGTATTTCCATTTAATGTAAGCACATTAATGGTTAAGTTTGGGGAACATGTTCTGCATGCTCCTTCACAATTTCTGCCTCCTCTTCCATATCCAGAGCCATAAAACAAAGTGCCTTTCTGCTGAGCAGGGCAGCAAGTGTCCAGGAGACCTCACATACTTAGAGGATGTCATTACAAACTTCTCTCCAAAAGGCCTTTCTTCTGTAGTTCCCCAGAGGGAAAATAGTGGTGATGTATCAGGCTGATCTTCATAATACCAGTCATCTGTCTTTCCTGCCTGTGAAGAAGGATATAGACTACCAGACACTACTGTGGTCACGAGAAGTTGGTAACATCTCACAGACTTTTGACTATAGTTCTTACACCCTTTTCTGACATAAGTAGTTCACTATAGTAGTTGGTTGCCAGGTTTTTCTCCCCTTAAATATACAGTGGAACAAAAAACCACCCTTCCCTTGTCCTTACAGTTAATACTTTCAGGGCATTTCATTTTTCTTTGAGGTCATAACTTATTAACAGTCTAAAAATACACTTTTTTTTTTTCCTGCTGCCTACAGCAGAGAACACATCTTGTGTCATCCTCAGCCTTGGAACTCCCTTGTGTCCCACCAGGTGCAAAGCAACTTCAATATTGTTTTCTACTGCTAAGTAGAAAGGAAAATAGATTGGTTGTCAATCATTCATAATGCAACTCTCTAATAAGAGGTGCCCAGGGACTATTATTTCATAAACCTAGGGAGCTGTGAAGTTAAGGGCTGGTCTAGCAAGAGATAAGATTTGTACTATGGGTTTACAACTTTAAACCATGGGTTTCAAAGTCTCTTGCTCAGAGTCCTGGATTTTAAAAGACCTTATGCAGTTTGTTGGCACAGTCCAGAGTGCTTGGTCAAACTTGCATTTCAGGTGCTTTCAATCTGAATGAGCAAAGAAGAAGGGGTCAAAGCTGAAGGAAGAAGCTATGTTTTGGGTTTGGTGGATCAGGAAGACTGGGGGGGCAGGACAGACTCCCAGGCAGAGGAGATAATAGCTTAGCATGCAACCAGATATGCTGTGAGCAGGTAGCAGGTAACCTAAAGACAGAGCTGATGATGTAGTCAGAGTTTGTTACCCAGAACAGTGAAGTTATTTTCTTCGGCTGTATCCACGCTGCTTTGCAACAGTTCCATATGGCAGCTCAGTATTCGCCCTCCCTTTAACATTGTCGTGGTTTAACCCCAGCCAGCAGCTCAGCCCCACACAGCCGCTTGCTCACTTCCCCCACCCAGTGGGATGGGGGGGAGAATCAGAAGGGTAAAAGTGAGAAAACTCATGGGTTGAGATAAAGACAGTTTAATAAGTAAAGCAAAGGCCACACATGCAAGCAAAGCAAAACAAGGAATTCATTCACCACTTCCCATGGGCAGGCAGGTGTTCAGCCATCTCCAGGAAAGCAGGGCTCCACCATGCATAACAGTTACTTGGGAAGACAAATGCCATCACTCCAAATGTCTGCCCCTTCCTCCTTCTTCAAGCTTTATATTGCTGAGCATGATGTCATATAGTCTGGAATATCCCTCTGGTCAGTTGGGGTCAGCTGTCCTGTCCCAGCTGTGTCCCCTCCCAACTTCTTGTGCACCCCCAGCCTACTCACTGGTGGGGTGGGAAGCAGAAAAGGTCTTGGCTCTGTGTAAGCACTGCTCAGCAGTAACAAAAAGCATCCCTGAATTTCCAACACTGTTTCCAGCACAAATGCAAAATGTAGCCCCATACTAGCTACTATGAAGAAAATTAACTCTACCCCAGCCAAAGCCAGCACACATTAATGGTAAGCCACTGCTGAAGGGCCTTTCATATAATACTGAATGCATTTTAGAACTTTAAAAGAGAAAGCTAGACAAACAGGAAACCCTCATGCAAAGCTTTTCATTTTTGGCTTTATAGAACAGAAAATCCATTCAAAAGTTTCCTCTTTCTGCTTTACCCATTTTTTTAATAAGTGCTAAAATATTCTGATGTGATAATATAATTCATATTATTCCTGACTAAAATTCTGTGTCAGCCCAAGCTGTGATTTTAACCTTCCTCCTGAATGGGCAAGGCTAAAAATTAAGTCTTTCAATGAAGCTATTAAGCCAAATATTCCACATCTACAATTCAACATTGAAAGAAGTCTGTAGTTTTCGCACATTATCTTGTTTCACAGTAATTATCAGAATACAAGAAGAATTATTGAATCATTCAGTTTACAAATTTGGCAGCCACACCAATGAATGCATAAAGCCTTGTTGTTAAATAAAAGTTAGCACCGATTAAAGCAAACAACCCTTTTCACTACTAAAAACTGCATATGCATGAACTCTCACACACAGATATTTCTCTGTTGTCCTAAAAGCACTGTGAGAAGAGTGCTTTAAGAAGGACATAGCAATGAGCTGGGACTGCTTTAAGGGTTGCACAGATGTACAAGCTGAGGACTAAGGCTATGCACTTCCATGAGATACCAAACACTACTGCACCACTGTATAAAAACTGGAAGAAACTACGACTTGGATTCCTGTGCATGAAAACTTCAAGGAACCAACACTTGACCTGAACCCGGTACCTAGGCTACATCCCCAGCCAGAACCAGAGCAAAAAAATCCAGAATAGGGCTCAATATGCTTGATCCTGCTGTCCCTCAGATCCAGAATGGATGCACATTCAAACCACAAAGGAATCTGATTTATTTGACTAGCATCTCTTTGGGTAGTCATCCTAACACACTGGCAGAAAGGACATGGTTTGAATTTCTGACCTCTCCCATCTTCCAGGGCCCCACAGACATTGGAAAGCTGGTTCTGGACCACAGTCAGTACCAATGCTGCATGCAACTATTTTTGTGTTTATTTTTCCTCATCTAACCTGCAGCTCTTGTTGAGCTTTCCTACGCAACAGGATGGCTTGATCTGCTACAGCGATGGAGTTAAAGGGTGCAGAGAGGGCAGGGAAATGTGCTGTCCTGCCCATAGCAGAACAGCACTATCAGCCTTTGTTGCCCACTGGAAGTTTCAAACAGGTGTTTCTATCCCTACCATTCTGCCCCACAGAGATGGTTTTGCCAGTGTTTACAGGGAGCTCCTCATCCCCTTTTGAATCCTTCAAGCCTCTCTTTTGCTTTAGCAGCAATACAAAGCTGACAGCTGTTTGGCACCTGGATGCCACTGCCATTGCCTCCCATGCAGTGGTTGCCACTCACCCCCTCACCATCACCCATCTGTGTGCCTGGAGAGGCAATTCCACCTCCCTGCAGCAGGAACCAGCTTTATCCTCTGGATCTGGGCAGTGCCTGGTGCAACAGGACCCCAGGCAGCAACACCAGCTCCAGGAATGGTAATGACAGCCCCATCCGAGGGAAATTAGAGCCTCTCATGGACCAGACTCTTAAGGTGCAGAAAAAGAGCTATCTAAATCTTTAATCAAGCAGGGGTCACTAGAGGTTGTTTGAATTCATTTTCCTTTGGACAAAGATTTCAACACCCAACCTGTTCAAAGGCCACAAGACCTAGTTCTGACTGGAGTTCTGCAACTGAAGTTGGAGTTGAAGTTATAAGTACACTTCAGTAAATATTTTGTTGAAAAATTCCTCCCTTGGGAAGAGGAAATAGAGAAAGCCTTCATGAATTCAGTTCAGATTTAGCATGTAATGGTGACCAAAGAGGAAGAAATGGGAAAGTCAAAATACTTCAACATTTAGCTGACATTTGTTTTGAAAATTGCCAAACAGATGCTAAAAAAAAAAGCAAACTTTCTGCTTTTGAGTCAAGTGAAACAGTTGCAGGTAAGGAGATCTCTTCCTTATTTTACTAAGAAAACAAATCCAAGAGAATTTCACTTTGAGTCAACCCAACGTTTTAATTTGATATTCCAGCTTCGCCACTGATCCAAAAGCCCCTGCTTATTTAGACAGCTCTGATTGCAACATACTCCCTGGGCTTGTTTCTAGAAGCAGAGCTCTGAGGAGGTTTTTGTTGATGCTCAAAGGGGAACGTTTCATAGGGTCAATTATAGGAGAAACTACATCAGTTAAAGCAAAAAACACCTCTGCATACAATTTAAGACATAAATTTAAGTTATCCTTTAAGTCATCCTAGTTGTAGAACCCATTTCAGCTACACAGGCCTTCAGGAGACCAGGTACTCCTCCACTGCCAATGACATTTGAAGACCTGAATGAGGACTAAACGTTTGAATAATCATTTATCAACAATAGAAGAGAATAACTTCCCAAGTAGGGTTGACACCTCTCTCACACAAAAGGTTATTTTTCTGTTGGTGAAAAGAGAGGTAAATCATTGTTTCCACAACCCATATTTTACTGGCAGAAACAATATTTATCAAGGACTTGTATGAAATCCATATCCTTGAAAGCTGTTCTTTCAGAATTAAGATGCTAATTTAATTAAACTCCAAAATTTATTGGTTTGTCTGAATTTTACCCTGCTACCTTAATGAAGTCTATTTGTATAAACCATGCACTTGTTCAAATGTAAGGTTACAAGAACAGTTTTGGAATAGCAAAAGCTGCCTAACCTTAAAAAGAAGTTTTGAGACCAAGAGAATTTATCAGCCACCATGAGAAGAAATGGTGCTGTGCTGTCATGCATTACTGTGGCTTTTTACTCCAAAATCAATTAGGATGAGGGGTAATTAGTCTGACTTTAGAAAACAAAGATGATGCTTTTAACGGCCAATTCAGACCCTGTTCTCACCCCAACTTGTAGGACTAGCAAGTATTTGACAATAACTCAATAATCCTACATAGATGAGACCCCTGTCGAATTGGTAATTTTATTACAGCTTCTATGTCTTCTGACCCTATTCCTGTTTCAGGTTTTTGTTGCCAGCAGTAAACAGATACACTAATTAGCACCAATAAAGAAAAATTTACCTTTGACTGTTGGTCCAACAGCAACTAAGTGCAGTAACTGTATGACAATTTTCAGACAAATAGAAAACCACCCTTGGAATGAATAAATCAACTCTTCTCATTATTTCTACCTCTTACAAAATATTTTTACTTGCGCATCTACTGCTGGATTGTGTGGAAGAATGAAAGAAATTTGGCTTTGAAAAAAAGGGCAGGAAATGCTTGCAAAGCTCAGATCTAAAAGAAGACTAGAGTGACCATTGCTGAAGTTTCCTATTTAAATCTTCCTCCTCCTATCACAGAAATTCACTGCACACACACTTGTGCCCTGTAGCTCTTTTCTTGTACTCTCAGTTATATCAGCTGGTGCATGGGAGAGCAAACATGTTATTTTGAGGTGGCAGCCTTCCTGATTCCTGCTGAATTTAGCATGGGTTGAATGCATTCCCTTTCTCTCTGCATCCTTTGGCTTTGGTTTTAGGGGGTGAGGAGGAGGAAGGGGATGTC
The DNA here is from genome assembly GCF_026419915.1 of Harpia harpyja. NCBI lineage: Eukaryota > Metazoa > Chordata > Aves > Accipitriformes > Accipitridae > Harpia > Harpia harpyja. The sequence goes on along the minus strand of NC_068949.1, from coordinate 27,431,359 downwards.
GGTTTGGCTGCTGTAAATTCATTTAAGAAGTTACCTGAAGTATTCTCCCCCTTTTCTCCCCCTTTCACTTTTTTGCCTCAGGTTCAACTATGATATAAAAATATAGAAGACACATGACAACACAAGCTATATTTTGTATTAGATATTACCAACAGCTGAACTCCCAGCTGTCACAAACAAGTAACACTTAGCATCAACTTTCCCAATGAAACTACTCACAATTACAGTTTTACTATGTGTTTTCTAACCAGATTCTGAAATATTTATTTAAGAGTCACTGTTTTGGTGACCATTCCTGGCATTGAGTGTAGATGCAAGGCTAGCTGCAGAAAAACAAGAACAATGTAGACCTGAATTTATGAAGCAGTGAGTTTCAGAAATGAAATGACTGGTCACAAAAGCCTGCTTTGCATCTTCCCCCTCGCTTCAGTTTCAGGGGGTGTCAACACAAGCTTGCAATGCCATGATGTACTGTAGAATGAGTTTACAGCCATGTTATTTTTAGGGAATCGCTGTTGGGTATTAAGTGAAGTTCCCCACTCCAGCCAGTACTGGTTGCTTTATTTAAGGGAAGGAGCTGCTGTGAGCTTCAGTTCCAGTTCTCTGCCTGCACTGTCCCACTTGCACCCCCAACTGCTGTTCTCTTGTTTTATGCCCTGCAACTCGTTCATAAATTTGAGATATACCTAATTATTCTGAACTACTCAATAAGAAGTTTGCATACCTGTCACAACAGGTGCAGGGGGAAGAGTCTTGGAATGAAAATACAGAATGAAACATGGAAGTGCTGTTGGAAGACACTAAACTTTTTTGTAAGGACAGCATAGAAAAGCAGCAACTATTTTTTTTGCTAGCATAAGGACTGTCTCCTTCAAATAGCTACAGATGCCATGCATGAAGTTTTGTCTTACATGGAACTGGAAGAGAAACTCCATATCTTTACTGTCAGCATGGGCCATGACCCTGCAAACATGTAAGTACTCGTACTCCCAGAGCAGCCAGTGCAGATGAAGCTCAGTAAAACTATGGTCCTTCCATGACAAACTAGCACTCCTATGGCTCCGCTTTCCTGCTTTATCATGCCATGATGGAGTGCCTGGCACAAGTCAGCAGAGTTTTTTCTGGCAGCCTTTATATTACAGCCATCACAGGTAGAAGGCAGAGTAAGCTCTGCCTTCTCAGCAGCCCAGTAACTAGAATTCAGGGGATATAATAACACAATCCTGTTGCTTGCTTGGAGGCCAACATTGCCTGCAGGTAGCTGCATTATTATTATTATTTTGCGACTGTTTGCAATGACTGTCCTTTGTGCACTGGGAGACAATTACTTCCTTGCTGAAGGGTAGGCCTTTTCTTCTCATCCTTTTGCACATTGCCAAACAACTACATAAAAACAGTAAGCAGAGATCATCAGCACAAATCCATTAGAACAAGTTTACATCTATGATTTTGTTTTACTTGTTGTTGACTTACTGGGAGGGCTGACTGCTAAAACAACACACAGATCACCATGATGAAATGTAGTTATTTATTTGTATTACTTTAGTACCTTAAAACCTCAGCCAAGAATTCCTGTTGCAGTGCCCAAGGCCTTGTCTGAGGGACTTACCCAGCTGTCAGCTAAGTAAGTGTTATTCCTTAGTGAAGGCAGGCATGGTTATTATGTGCAGCAGGTTCAAGCGAGAGCAAATTCAACAGTCAGGGACTATATGTGGCTGTAGACACTTCAATAGATTGGTGCAGCAGAGGATTGCGAGATAGCACAAGAAAAAAAACGTGTTTACAGGGAAGCAAAGGGCAGAGTCCAGGGAGTCATCACAGCAGTGAAATGATACTTAATTATTTTGGCAAAGCGTGCATTTTAGGTGGTTTCTTAGTTTATGCTCCCTCCTCTCCACTAACACATATAGTAAGGAATGAGGTAAATGTATAACACAGACATGGCAGGAGAAGATGTGGAAAAATATTTCCTTTTCAGAGCTACCTCAAACTCTTCACTTTTAGTTGTCTCTGTTTTCTTTTCATTTTCCACTGTGATCATCTTCATTCTTGCCTGCTCATCTCTGCAAGTTTGTACAGTACCTTAAGTGGAACATCTGCTTATCACTATCTTTCTGCTCATTTATTCAGGGTTCTGGTGGAAGAAGGGCTCAAAACAGAAAAAAAAGTCTTTTCGGTTTTAGTTTATGGAAGGAATACCCCCAGCTGGGAACAACTCACTTTCCTAAGGGATCGCTTTGGAGTATACCACCTCAGCAGATAGCCAAGCACGCATCAATGGAATAAACTACCTTCCTCATAGTTAGCTGTACTTGCTGGAATCTTGTATCAACATTTAAACAAAGAATGAATGCCAAATGTCACATGTAAATAACATTAAATGCTTTACATTTCTTGTCTTATCTCTTTAAAAGTATTTTTAGTTGACAGAAGTACTACCAATTGTTCATATTTTTGTATTTTATGTTTATTGCAATACTTTTCCTTGGCAGGAAAGCAACTGTTGTTTGCACAGGAAGACAAACCTATTAGAAGCAATTTATCCACTTGAGCATTTATCTAGATATTCATATAGCCCCTGGCTACATGAATGTGCTCTTATACAATAGGATTTAGTAATCTGCAAACAGATTTAACAAGTGCCAACCAAGAGCTCCCTAAGCAAACCTCCACACATGATAAAACAAATATACAATTCAAAAATCGAAACTCAGTATAAGGTTAATAGAGTTTTATGGAAAAGATTCCTCTGTTTTGTTATAGAAATACCTGATAAGTAAAGGAACAGAGGAAACTGCTTGATAAATGGGCATAAAATTTCTATCCTCAAATAATTCAGTGACTCAAGAACTTACCTGAGACACCTCATACCCAGGTTCACAACTTTACCGTGTCCTATTCTGACAAGAGCTTTGAACTCATTTCTCTTCGGCCAAGGAAAATGTCATTATCAGTAGCTATTTGCTGCTCTGCTTTTGTATTCTGGTAGCAACAAGAATTTAAGGAAGAGCAAGTTTCCATGAAAAGATGAGATGAGTCTATTTTAGGGAATCAATATTTTTGTATGGAAAGTCAATATGCCAAAAAATCCCTATCAGTTCTACTCCCAGTGACACTAAAGGACTTTGGAGCCAGGGTGTGCAGGGGGAAGCTTTGCTTTCCAGGCATCCTGCAGCAGCCCAAGGCTGGCAGTGAGCCCTGTTCTGCAGGAGGAGGTCTCTGCTTTGCAGAAAGCTCCTGTCAGAGGGTGGCTGAGTGGCTTTGGGGTCCAGCTTAGAGACAGTGGTAGGAACAAGCCCAGGTAAAACTTCTCAGGATGATCTAAACAGAAAAACAACATGAAAACAAGATAGGTGATAAGATCCATCCTAGTGGATATTCAAGATCTGAGGGACTGCAGGAGAGAAAACGTACCTAGTTCTTGATTTGTAGAGAATAGACCCAGGTTGCTTGAGATTCTGTGATTTAGATTTAGGTTTGAGAGAAACGGGGTGGAGAGAAGATAACATTAAGACTCTGAATTGTAGCATAGCAAGGATTGAGAAGGGATGAATAGCTGGGTGGCTGCTATATGAAATTTAGTGTACACAGAGGGGAAAATAGAAAGCAATCAAAGTGAAATTGCCACATGTGCAGCAGCAGAACCTAAAGCATGAGCAAGAGGCACAAGGAGGAGAATAAGCTTATGTTGGGTGAACTTGGAGTTATTGGAAAACTAGAGTCTTCAGGGAAGGCTTAGCCTCAGGATTTTAAAGTGAGAGAAGAAAATGAGAAATTATTTGGAATGGAGAGAAATTGCAGCACCTTCTCTTTTATATTAAAGAAATAAACAAGAAAAACAAGAAGTAACACTTATACATTTACATTAATGATACAGTTGTCTTAAAAAAAATCATCAAAACAGGATAAGAGCAGCCTGCAGATCATTTTCTGTGAAGATCTTAAGACCTGACATGACCTTTCACTCTTTGCTTTGGACTAAAGGTGGTTCCAAAGATCCTGCCTGTCTTGAACTGGGCATTTTGATAGCTCCATGCCATTACCATAAAAATTACTTTTCACTTGACCTGAAAACAAACAGGACTGGCTTTTACTGCAACAGGAAATACTGGGATTGGTCTTGCAGTGCCTCAAAGGTTGGCAGCAAGAAGCTTTATCCTGTCTTACTCAGGGGCCAATAACTTGGGACAACCGTATAAAAGTTATTATCATCACTCTGATGAGTGTCACAATTTTAATACCACAGTTTATTCACATGATAATAGCAAGGGAGCTTTATTACAAGTTCACCAACAATTACCATTGGAGTCAAAGAGGGGCGTTCATAATCCACACAGTAGTGCACACTTGAAGCCTGATGTTGGCTGCTATATACTCAGGAACAATTAAACTCCACTGAATTGAAAGAACCAGGCTGTCACATCAGTACAGCCTGCTGCAAAAGCATAAGCTGAAGCTAAAGTAATGAGACTTGTCCAGGTGGATATTGACTATTAAGCTGAGAAAACATGATCTGGAATCATGGGACATATGTAAAACTTAAGCTAACCGTTACTGTGTTCTCAGTCAGCCACAGAAAGACTATAGGCATCCAGACCAAAGCAATGCCACAAGAAAGATTGCACCGTGGCAATGTGAGCTCTCAGAGCACTAAGTAGCTGTGCATTACGCTTGTATTTTCCATCATAACTCTGAACATCTCTTCTCCTATGGTCATTATATGGCAAGTATAAATGCACAAATTTGGTTCGTTATGGGATGTCTCTGATACAAGACAAATAATTTCAAAACATTTTCTCCTAGAATAAGTTGCCAGAATGTTTTCCACATTGCAAATCCTTGTATCCTCTAAGCAATGAAGCCTGTCTCTTGAAAATGAGAAAAATTCCCAGGAAAGTTTGTCCCAAGACAGATATTAGCATGGAAAGTTTCAGCCCAAGCAGTTGCTTATAGTTTTCTTAAAATTAACTTTAAGTAGTACCTTACAGCTGCCATTTCCCCACTAATCCTTTGTGAGCCAGTTTGTACAAGTTCAACACCTTCTTACCAAATCTCTACCATCCACAGAGAGTACCTCTATGCCATTCCTGTTTCTCCTACCCATCACATCTGGTCTATACCATGTTATCAATCCCCCTGTATAATATCATGAGATTAAAGAATGGAAGGAACAAGATGAGTTGTTCTAATTAAAGAAATAGGGACAGACTAAATCTGTGATGAAGACTCTAAAGTAAGTATTTTCAGTTGTTCACTCTTTCAAATGACTCATGCTTAAGAAGATGAATCACAAGGTCTTAACAAACAGGTGGAGGGGAACCTAAAAAACAATTTTTCCATCATAAGTAGCAAGCTGACTTCTGTGATAGCTAATGTGCCCTCTCTCTTCCTCCCCCCCCTGCCATTTTAGACACCTGCTCCCTATGGTCTTCACAGACAAGTTTTCTCCTCTCCACTTTTTCCTCTTTTACCACACTCAAACCTCATTTAAAAAAGCATGGGTGAGTGCTTTCTTTCAGGAAACACCACCACATAACAAACCACATTGCTTATCCCAAGGTAATGTTTGGAGGTGCACTTTGTACAGCTGACACCCTTGACCCAGATCCTATCGATATCCATCCAAGAAGATCAAGACACCCCTGAGAAATCTCATTTAACTTCCAAGAACAATTTCAGGGCTGGATCAACTGTTATATTCTTTTTTTATTGAATTTCTAAGAGGACTGAAGCAGACTGCTTAATGCCCTAGTAACCAAAGCATGTTGATCCATGGAAATCTCTTCAGTGCTGTTCTGTCTAGGTTCCTACATCCAGCTTATCAGCTGAGCGCCTTCCAGCCTGGCATTAGAAAACACAGCTAAGGTCTGTCACATGCTGTTTGTTCCTATCTCCCCCTGCAGGCATATGCAGTAGAGTGCCTTTTTTGGTACATTTTTTTCCTTTGAGAACATACATACTGCTATATGTTTGTGTTGGAGAACGTGTGCCTTATTCTTGGCATTTGTTTTGTTGAAAACTGCAGTGATCTCTAGCTTGGAGAAGAACGTATTTCACTGTCTTCGTGACTGTCCCAGGAAAGATTCATGTCCTTTGCAAACTTGCATGTGAAAGTACACTTACTGACTATAGGAGACAGAGGCTTGGCTGACAACTCACCAGGATGCTAGTGTATAGGTGTGGGCAATAGGTAAATTGAAAGAGTCTAAGACAGAATTCCCTGTCCAGTGCTACCATTGCTTAAGGTGCTACTGGCACAGCTGCAAGACACAGGAGCTACCTCTGTGCCAGCTCTGCCGGTGCCTCCAGTGCTGTGGGACAGTGTAAATGCACAGAGCCAGGTGAGCTTCACAGCAGAACCACCACCCATGCAGAGCAGCACCCAGATCAGCCTGTGTGCTGCTTGAAGCCATAACAGCTCCACTGCTTTTGGAATCCAGAGGAACAATCATGCTGCACAGAGCTGCCCCATGTGAAGTCCAGAGCATAGTCAGTGATAGTTGAGTGTGGTTTGGGGCGGGGGGGTGTTCGCTATGCACTCTGTTGCATGAAGCAAACATACATACCCTTTGAGAACAAAATAAGTGTATCTGCATCTGTTCCCCATCACAAAACATGACCCCCATTCAATTTCTGAAACACTCACGGAAGAGGAACTACTAGGAGTTTTGCATGTTAAAAATGAGGGTCTGTAGAAGCTTACAGAAGCATCACCATGTAAAGTGTCAGTGCAGCAAGAGGATCACTCCCACCCTCAGAGAGCTGGTGTTAGAGAGGTCTCACTTGCTATGCAATGCATTAAGATATTTTGTTCACAACAAGGGGCCCATTTAATAGGGTTGTTGCTGTACCAGATGACAAGGTTGAATAACTTCTCATCCCCAGAGGTTGCTAACTGAGCTCTGTTAGAGTTTAGCACTGCTCTGGGAAAACCTGAGCTGTTTTCTCCAGTGGGCTATTAACAGAAGTTCCTCTCCCTCTTTCACTGCTGGTTGGGATGCAGGGCCCTCCTGCCCATGCTCTTCTCTCCTGAAAAGCTCTGCAGAGCCTATCAGGGGCAGAACTTCAATTTTTCTGCCATGGGAAGCCAACACCAGCAGACATTACCCACTCCCCAGTGCTGAGAAACAAGCGTTTTCAGCACAACAGCTACAAATCCCCTTTCCTCAACTCCTCAGCTTTCAGCATCTTTTCCTTGCATTGAGCCAATAACAAAGTTTTCACTTGCCAAAGTGTTTTCAAGCTAAACTGAACCAGTTCCCCCTCCCAAAGCCATCCATGACATCTTTCTACTTCACACAGCAGCACCACAGGGCACCAACTCAACTCTGCTCTTCTAAGATACCCTTTAAGGCATCTTCCTGCAGATGATTGAATCTGAACTCCAGATGTCTGCAGGCACAACCTACAGTGGCAGATAATTAAACTACCAAGCAATACTGTACGGCTTTGAGTATGGACCTGCAGGATTTCCTGGCCTAAAGCCAAAGCTGTGAAAGGCCCTGTCAAAGATGAAAGCAGAGGTTTATGCACTCAGTGGTCAAAGCTGAGGATGGATTCAGAGGCTGTTTAAAAAGTAAAAATTCAGTTTCTGGTAGGGAAACAAAAAAAGGAATACTACCACCATGTCGCCATGAAATGAGTATACCTAGTAGGCATACTCAATAGGCGAGTACCTACACAAGACGCAGTCCACTAGGAATCAGTCCCATAACCCCTCAGCTACCCCTTTTCAGAAGTGAGATCACCAATATGCTCTCTACAAGCCTCCAAGATGTACAACCAGTTGCACCAAGAGATGGTCCCTCCCCTAGAGCCTCTAGGAAAATTTACTTAAGTAAAAGCAAAACAGATTCCCTTCCCTCTCTTCCTTTTGTCCCAGCTATTACATTTCACATGGAGCCACAAGAGTTTCTATGACCTCTCTTCACCCCCAAATTCCGAAAGCAGGTAATGACTTTGATGAAGTCCCACCAGGAGCCCAGAACTGCAGCTGAGCTTCCTACCAAGGGAGCCACCAAAGACATTACACAGTATGCAAGTTTCTGCATAGACCACTGGTTTGCATTCAGGAAGTCAGACCCCAAAGGACTGCAGTCGGGCAAAAAGATGGCTCATTTCAGAGGGCCATGCTGGTCTGTCAAACCAGCTTCCACAGAGCAGAGTACATCAGCTGGCAAGAACTTCTGCCAGCCTGCACAAGAAACAAACACCCAGAGAAGCATTTGTTGTCCTCCTTTGCAGGGGAAGCACACCCTTGCAGAGTTTTCTTACCTCTAATTATTCACAAGGATCCCTGACCAGTTACTTTATTATTTCTACAGCTTGTCACTTTCATTTCTCCCCCACCATCCCTCCTTCGGCACTCTCCCACAGGAGGTGCACTCTCACCATCATAGAAGCACTGGACTTCCTTGAGTATCTCATAAGTGCTTCCAGTTCAATCCCATGCTCGTTTTGCTCTACCTACTTCAGTGCCTTGTAAATGTCTTTTTGCCCTGCTTGTTTTAGGTAAGCAAATCACCAGATCATTCTTATGGAAGCTCCTACAGATATGCCATGTTTGGAGAAAATAGAGAAGTAGCTGAATGAAAACAGGATGAGGGGGTCTCTATTTCCTGATGCCATTTATGTAACAAGCAGTTCGCTACCCCACTCTGCTACAGAGCTTTCCATTGCAAGACCTCAAAGCAGTGATTTTGACTTAGAAACAACTGTGCGGGGTGAGAACTCAGTTAAGGTAACCGAGAGTCTCATCTTCCCATTTCTGCCACAGCCTCACCCTGCAGCCTCTGGCAAGACTCTCAACCTTTTCTCGCTTGCTTGTTCAGCTCCACTTTACATGTGCCTCCCCAGAAAGATGGCAGAGAGCAGAAATGTTAGCAGCAGAGGATGCTTTCCTTTCACAGTGCATGTTCAGCATGAACCTTAGAGCAGTAAATGCAGATTCTCCTCGTCCTCACACTTATTTCAGGAGCCAATACCTTATCAATCCAAGGCTGTATTTAATGTGTGTTTTTCCTCTAACAAAACAACTCTAAAGCCATCTACCACTTGTTACCAGTGCTGCCAAGCTGAGTCACTTTTATTATTGTCTTAAAGGGTAGGTGGAAGATCACATGGATCTTTACTGATTCAATAAAAGTAATTTTATTACAAGCTGCTGTTGCCTTTTTGTTCTCTGTTCAGCATATGTGGCAATGCCATCTGACATATTCACAATTAATTTATTCATTTCTGGAAAAGAGGTATTTTACTTTATAGCCTTGACACAGACACATTGCATTTCCATGAAGAAAACTGATGAATGGGATAAAACAAAACAGCTTCCAACACTGGTCTTCTAAAGTCATTGTTTTTAATTGGAACTCACTTTCACAAAGCTGCCTTCAGAGGCACCAGCAAGAGGAGATCTCCATCCTGGAACCGCACATGGTCTTCCTCTGCGATGTTTGCTGGGCAGGCACTGAAACATGCGTCCACAATGTCTGTATATCAGGCCTGCCGGGAGAGCTCGCATATGAGCAGAGCAGATGTAGCTGGTGGGAAATCAGAGTAAATGAAAAGGTGTACTTTCTTTGCAGAGAAGGAAGCGTGAGGAGAAGGCACTCATGTCTCATTTCACGAGACCGCCCTGCTGCCAGCATGAAACTGTTGCTTACACCAGTCTAGCCCTGGCTGTCATCCCACCCTTGTTCAGACTCTCAACCTCCTTTGCTTTGCAACAGATCAGCCTGGAATAAGCAACCTTATGAACAAGGACACCCTTAGATGGTCACCCTGTGTTAGACATTACATGTCTCTATATGACCAAGTCATATACAGAAGAGAGAACATAAGATGACAAAAGAGGGAGGAGGGAAAGATTCCTGTAGAGGGAGATGGCATTGAACTCCTAATGGCTCCCACCCAGTTCTCTTCAGAGAAAAATGCATCCCTCAGTACAATGCTTGCATCAGTGCATGCAGTATTCCAGCTCATCTTTTGCCTTTTTAAAATTCAAATTAGCTGTTAAATACATGCTGACAGGACAATAACCTGACCCCAGACTAAGGCAGCCTGTGTTAGGGCTGGATTCAGCCACACTGCGCCTGCCAAGGTGCCCTCAGAGCCATGCTCCTCACATGCCAGCATCAAGGGGCTGAGGATGCCTGGGGCAGACAGGGAGTCTAGACTCTCCTGCCCTAGGGTATGTGCAACTGCCAAGGCCATGCCGAGACTGTTTAATCCTATTAAAGCATAAGCTGGGTGTACATGATACTCATTAAAAGAAAATAACTTGCTTTGTTCCTGAGATCTAAACCCCACAGCAGCAGACACTGTGGGATGACCCAACATTATTGATCTCTGCAGGCAGAGCTTCCCATCCCCAGTTTCACAGCTTGAAGAAATCCCACAGCCCTGCTCTTTGCTCCCATATGAAGACGCAGGTCTAGGATCTCTACTTGGCACAAGTGCCAGAGCTAGAGCACATGTATTTCCAAAGGGGATTTGCAAACATGAGGGGCCAGCTAGTTCTCCAGCTGCTGCTTTACAGGCAGACCTCTGCACACAGAGCCCATACAGAGCCAACACCCAGTGGTCACCGTCCCCACACTGGCCTTCTCAATATTAAAGGGCCAAACAGACAAAAAAGGGCATGTCATCTTTTACCCCCTATGCTGGATGTTCCTAAATCTCTCACTGTTGCTGCCAACTTTGCATGCATACATGAAAGTTACAGGATGCAACCTTCAGGCTGAGAAGGAAGAATAAGAATTGGCTGGTTGTGTAAGTCAGCAAATAAATCTGGTCAGGAACAGTAATCATTTATCAAAAGGTGGTGTGCTGGTTTTGGCTGGGGTAGAGTTTATTTTCTTCATAGTAGCTAGTATGGGGCTACATTTTGCATTTGTGCTGGAAACAGCATTGATAATTCAGGGATGTTTTCATTACTGCTGAACAGTGCATACACAGAGTCCAGGCCTTTTCTGCTTCCCACCCCACAGTGAGGAGGCTGGGGGGGGGGGATGGGGGGGGACAAGAAGTGGGGAGGGGACACAGCTGGGATGGCTGACCCCAACTGACCAGAGGGATATTCTAGACCATATGACATCATGCTCAGTATGTAAAGCTGGGGGGAAGAAGAAGAAATGATGGACATTCAGAGTTACGGCATTTCTCTTCTCAGGTGGCCATTGCACATGATGGAGCCCTGCTTTCCTGGAGATGGCTGAACACCTGCCTGCCAATGGGAAGTGGTGAATGAATTCCTTGGTTTGCTTTGCTTGCATGTGCGGCTTCTGCTTTACTTATTAAACTGTCTTTATCTCAGCCCACAAGTTCTCTCACTTTTACTCTTCCAATTCTCTCCCCATCCCACTGGGCAGGAGTGAGCGAGTGGCTGTGTGGTGCTTAGTTGCCAGCTGGGGTTAAACCACAACAGGTAGGAAAAATGTCTAGGAAGATAGGCTGTGCAAACTCATCCACATTTCTTTGTGTGTGGAAGGTGCAGGAATTCCATAGCACATGGAGCTCTTTTGCAGCACCCAGCTCAAGCACAGGATTCAATATTTCCAGTGGTTTTAGCTGTCCCCAACACCAGTAAGTTTAAGAGATTAAATCAAAAAATCTGACACATGAAGAAATTTTCCCCTTCCAAACCTGCTTATTTTTAAGATACTTGTGATGCAGTGCAGCACACCGAGTTGATTAGATATCACCTTACTAAGGAAGTGATGAAATCAGCATTGTTACTTTTGTTCATTCCACCTATAATGAGTTGAAGCAATTCCTCCCACTCGCATGCCATTCAGAAAGATGCAGCTGTGTGTAACCAGGTAACCACTGCTGGCACCACAGAGCTCGCTGCTGATGTGTGCCCAGGGACACATCTCCCTGGAGCTCATGAAAGCACCAAGAAGGAAGGGGCCAACCTTCCTGAAGCGGTAACACAGCTGAACCTACAGAAGCCAACATGCTTGTCTGCCCATCTTCCCCAGAGAAGCCTGACGAGAGTGTCCAGACACTGGACTGCTATGTGTATACATGAAGCTACGCAACAAAAAAACATGAAGAGAAGCAGGAAAACAGCAACAAGGGGAAGACAGACATAAGCCTGTAACCAAGAATTAAATGTTTTTCCTTCCTTCATGCATATTTCCTGTCTTGTTTCTCTGCATCCTCAAGTACTAGAGCATCACCTCCCTGTCTTCTGATAACAAAAAGCCTGCCCCCCAGTAATAACCATAAAACCTGGTATTTAAAGAGTCTACCAGCTGATCCTGCTTCCCTCCCCCCTCAATCAACTGAGCTGTCATTCTCCCCTCCCCCTTGATGCTTGCCTCGGGTAACTCCCCTTTAGATCTTCACTAAGAGTATTAATTCACTGCACTGCTAAAGAATCACCATAGATCTTTCCATGCTGTCTGCATCCACTAACAGTTTACATAAAGCAGAAGTCCCCCATTCTCTATACCCAAGAATTTGTTTTTTTTTAAAGTGGTGTTGCCCAAAATAAAACTTGAATATAATCTCTTTTTTTGCCACAAACAAATAACATTACACAACACTTCCTCCACATAGCCAATTGAGTGTTTTTTTCAGAGCCCGTGTAGTCAGTTATTTCTTAAGAAGGTGCTTTATATGCTCTCTGAGGCAGTATTCATACTATCCCACATATCCTTGCTGTTGCTATGGAAATCATTCCTCTGTAAGCTGATGTGCAAATGCAGGTCTCATTGCTGAGTACAGAGGCTAAAGGTGTGCATGAGTCAAACTATTTGCTGTGCATTATTCCTCTGCAGCCTCACTGCTGCAGGGGTACAGGGGGAAGGAACAATTAGTGTCTGTAATGAGAGCACCTGTAACAAGGAGCTCTGGAGAGAGTTAGCAGGGTATTAGCAATACTAGATAGTCACAGGAAGGCTCTGGCTGAGAACTGCAGCCAAGCACGACTTAGTCATCCAGCTCACCTGCTCTAGGTGCTATGGAAGTGCCAGGATTCAGGCACAGGAGGTACAAAGCATCATTCACAGCATTTTTAAACATTTGAGGGTGAAAGTAATTCACAATGCACCATCATGGATACAAAGCAGACAGCATCCTGCCCTGTCTGTAGACCTGTAGCCACTCAGAAAGGTTGATTATAAAGTTAGGCTTTTGACAAGGACCTGCTGTTGGCTACAGAGCACCAGAGGCTACAGAGATGCCTCTGCAGGCATCCGACTCTGGTGAAGCGGCAAGACCAAAAGGGAAAAAAGCCTACAAAAAAAAAAAATCAAGCTCCTTCACATCTGCCATGTTTGGGAACTCTTCTAAACATGGTTTTCACACTCCTTGAGACCTACAACTAAGTACTAAGGTAGATATCAGAGCACTCCCAGTCAAAACACAGCTAGATGTCACAGCAGGCACTTTTCAGTAACAACCTCTGCTCTCTCACAATGTAACAGAAACAGAGGAATCTGCTGCCTCCAGGATTCAGCAACAGAGATGAAGCCCTTAGAGCAGAGACCATGTGCAGCCAGCTGCAGAGCTCCTCCATGCCCCACTCCCACCAGACAAAAACACCTCTCTGCGTATAGGAGTTTGTGTGAACATTTCAGCTTCCAGAGCAGACAAGAACACCCCACACACATTTCTTTCCCCCTGCCCTCAAATACTTGTTAGTACTTTTCATAGATGTATTGCAGTAAGTAGTATGTTTCAGGGCAGCTCCCATGCCTTGGTGGTTTCTTAGTTCAGTGTTCTACATCCCTTCTGCAGCCTGTGGGGGAACTGGGATCAGGGAAGGAATAAGGGGTACAAGGCACTCAGATTTACGGTAGATTTTTAAGCGGGGGGAGGGTGTGACAAATATTAGAGTCACCATCTGAGGGTTCAGGATTTTTTTTTTTCCTTCTTTAAATGAGGAACTAGAAGGCTGTAGCAGAGAAAGGCAGATTCAATAAAAAACAAACATAGGATTTTTTCCTCCACCCCACTGAAAGAACTGCTCCTGCAGAAGATCAGCAGGTGGTCCATCACACAAACTGAAGGTTTCTGTTCACATCTTATCCCCTTTCTCACTGCTCTACAAGAAATACAGGTGTCATACCCATCCTCTCTTCTTAATTATCATCTGTCCTAGACATTAAGGAACTCTTAAAAGCATAACAAGTAGCTTAGAGTTAGAGAGTCACAGAAGTCAGTGAAGTTTTTACCTGACTTTTTTTTTTTTTTTTTTTCAGTCACCCTGGGGAAAGGCAGCTAGTTGAAGAACAGACTCCAAACACCCAAACAAAATCCGAACATCTACACAACATCTTGGATCACACAGGCAATAATCTCAAAGCACAACTCCTTTGAGGCACCATTATACATGACAATTAAACACAATAAACAGGCTATAGCATATTACTGTAAACAAAGCAAGCAGATCTCCCTCAACCATAGCCCAAAATAAAGATAGCACTTACTTCAGTTCAGGGCTAGAAAGGACACTGCTATCACCCAAAGCTGCTCCACTCCAGCTTACTTTCCCATACAAGGCTAGTCTGGTCTCCTCTCTTATTAGGTACCTGCCAGGAGGTCAGCCGGTCAGTGGTGCTTAGTAGAAACACCTGCTAGTTCAGCACAGCTTATTAGCAGAATGCAGGGATAGCTGGGATTTAAAACAAAAGAATACAGTTAATGATTCTTTATGAAGTTTGTTGTAATTCTAATTATCCATGAGCTGTAATGGGCATTTTTATGTTATCTTTCTGGTTAAAAGCAGCTGCATTCAGACTTGATCAATACCATCCTAGTATTCTAATAAACTGTTACACCATTTAATGAAAATACAATAATATGCAAATGGCAGTGTTTCCAATTGCTTTAAGAAGATATGGTATGAATGTGAATAAATTACATTAAATCAGGCTGTCATAGAGAAGTATCTTGTGATTTATAAGTACCTACCTTATGTAAATTAATGCCACACAATTCTGCAGCCCTGTGGATAGATGTCTTTTGTGTCGTGGTATGAACACACATACCATGCCTCAAAAGCTTCCAAACATGTGGGTGGGAGTTGGACAATACAAATAGCATAAGAAACTAAAAGGTTTTATTTCAGGAACAGTTTAGTATGCTAGAATATAGTATCAGAGATTAGAGGTTATGGATTAGAGATTCACTTTCACTGTCCTGTTAGAAAGGGTGTAAAAGAAACAGTGAGGGAATAGTAGAGGAATAGAAAAGAGCAATGTATACATTTGCATTTATTATAATTAATCACCATTCCTTTTCTTTTTAGTATAATGGTACTCAGGATGAATCATATTGTCAGTGTAAATTTAAGAAGTGTAATTGTGAATGGATTTGTTATGATCTGTTTGTGAGATTCACAAGTGCAGACACAATGCCACCGTCAGAGGGACTGGGAAGGATTCTTCTTACGCACATGAAAACCAAAACCTCAGATCCACTATAAATTTAAACTCTGAACAAGTTCCTGAATTTGCTAATCCATTAGGGTTATTTCTTCCTTCCCAGCTGCATAACTTCATGTACACTGCTTGTTTCTTAGTATCCAGTTCAGAAGGTCAGTTTGAGCTACAAAACTCCTTAAAAATATTTGATACTCTTCTGTAAAAGGTGTAAGTGAATTCAGAAATCCAGATCAATCAAGTGATAAGTTGGCTTCAATAGTTTTCTAAGATTGCTCCTTCAACAACAGAAACCCAAACTAAAACCCAAGTCAAACTTGGAGACAAGATTCTTGCAAATGTTGAGAAATCTTACCCTTTGCAGGGATTGCTTCATTATGAAATGAAAGATTAAATCAGTACATGAAGAGAGGATGCACATCAGAGAGAGAGGAAGAGGCGTTACTGACTCAAAGTTGTGTTAACTTTTAGTTTTCCCTTGGGACAGACACTATTTTTCTGCTTTGCATCAGAAAAATGTTCTTTCAGCTATGGCAAAATTACTCAAAAAGGACTTTTACCTCTCATCTCTCAATAACAATTGCGCCTTAATTTATGTGTGTGACGACAAAAGGGGACACAAAATATACAAGCCAGTGCCAAATTCTAGAATTAAACTACAGGGAAGAAGGAGGGCTTGTCAGCATTTGAGAAGCAGGGTCCTGTATATCACCCTCCATATGAGGTACACCTACACCCTAAGATATCAAAAAGCTCTCAGCTCCAATTAATTCCCACAGGTGTCTAGTGGCTCAGCACCAGGCAAGTGATCTCAGTGCATTTCAGGATGAGGCCATTTCCCTACTTGATAACAAACATTGCAGTGCCTCTTTATACTGATTCTATACATATAAGTACACTCTAGTAAATCTCATTATCGACACATCAGCTCAAAATTGGTGCTCTCTTGGCCGAACATTACCCAACTTGGCTTTGCTTGACCAGCAACACACCCTGAGATACAGATGTAGGAAGGATATTTTCATCTGGCTAGACTGTTAGTGAAACCAAACACTATTCAGCTTTCCCCGCCACTCCCCTTTGTTGCTGGATTTATTTTGTGAGAACATTTGTCCTGTAAACAAGAGAGAAATCATGTGGTTGTTTTTATCATTTTAAAAATAATCCCAGAACCTTTTAAAGGTTAATAGTGTTTAATGCAATGTGTCCTTTCACAGGAGCAGAACTGGGCTCTAGTGTTTTTTGCTGTTACAAAGCAGAGAAAGCAAGTGATGTATCCTTCTCTTCTGTATGAGCCTTTGGCCCTGAGTTCAAATCTCCATGTATCAAGTCTAGATTTAGAGCTGGAGAAAGACAGACAATCATATATGATTATCTGATGCACCAATTCTACTGATTTGGGGTGGCAATATGCAGCCTACCACTTCAAGAGGAAACGTCCCGGTTATTTGGCTGCTGAACATCAGGGAATCCCAGCCAAGTTGTTGCTGTGCACACAACTGAGTTGTTCCAAATATTTTCACTAAGAAGTCCAGCATATCCAGGATGTGTCTGAACATGATACATGATCAGGTCAACTGTGCCACCCACTTGTGTTTGGACTGAAGTGACCTGAAGGTGCTGGGGCCCACATGGCACTGGTGCAGTGTGTGTCCCTAACAGGTCCGATGCGTGGGATACATTGTGCTTTCTGCTCACTGGCCTGCACTGGCATCCCTACACAGTGTAGTAGTTTGTGTGCTTTACACCTCATCAGGCTGTTTGTGGCACCTCATTGTATCTTAACAAAACTATTTCTAACAAAAAGCAGATTTTCATAAGATTGCAAAATTCTGGGGGTTCGAAAATTAACTGATTCACAGAAATATTCTTTCAGATTAGTTCTACAGTGTAAGTCAGTAGAAAGGCATGTTCTTCCCAGAAGACTGTGTTTCTGATCTAGGAGTACAGCTCCAGATGATGTTAGGATGACAGCTCAGTATCCCAACTGCAGTGGAGAATACACAATTGTCCCCGTGTGACACAAAAGGTGACACTGTCCACAGCACACAATTTTAGCCATTAGATATTTGTTATGAATACCTAGCTGCTGCAGCTGGGAATATTTTCTAGTGTGAAGGGCTTGCATTCCCTGTCCAGACAGAGTAGAAGGGAGAGTCAGCAGCTGCTGAGGTTATTAGTCTTCAGCCAAAACTCTGCAAGCTTCTGACCCCACATGTTTTCCCTGGACTTAGTGGCTCCATGAAAGTGCAGCTGCAGAGGCTGCAGAGGCTGCAGAGGTGGTGTTGCACTTGCTCTGATAGGGAAGTGTGTTTGCAGCTCCATGTTCAGCTCCTCAGGGTAGCCGAGTTTGTCCACTTCTGACTGATGCTTCTAACAGTTATTTGACTCCTCTTTCTCACTTGGGACTATTATGACTAATAAATACCTCATGTCATTTTTTTAAAGACACTATTAGCAGCTATTCCCTTTCATCCCTCATGCTTGAGCCATCTTAATGAGGTAGGAAGTATGCTCAGCTCAAAGAGTTCAGTACACTAGTTCAGCCTAACAATAATCCCGCAGATAACTGTCCTTGCAAGTTGGGAAGAGATGATTATGGTGAAAAGTCATCTATGCTTAGAACAAGCAGCATTTGGTGAATTTTCCAGAGAAGCTGTTTCCATTTCTCTCCTGTGAGCAGAACTGGTATTAATAACTTGTTCCTGTCAGCTGGAAAGTCTTGTGGTTGAGTTTTTGTGTTTAGTTGACTTTGGACAAATGTTGTCCTGAAAGAGAGGTGAAAAGCCTTGACAGAGAGACAAGCTGTGCACTTCAACTTGGTGATGTTTGTGGTCATTTTATTGCATCTAGCAATGCCATTCATACAGATGTTCTGCTTCGTGTGGCAGTTCTTCATGAGCCATCTCACTGGCTGACAGCACACAGCCAGCAGGACTTAAGTGAGATAAATTTGCTGTGTGCTGGTCAAAGGGAGGGTAAAGTTGGTTTGTTTGGGTTGTTTGTCATCTTAGGTGAACTGGGGCAACCAGGGTCAAGTCCAGTATAACTGTGGCACAACCTTCTGTGAAGATGCTGAAGGTAGCACCTATTTTGTGGTTACTGGGATTTTAAAGGGCGTTGTAGACTAATTTATGATTCGGGGATTTCTGCTTTTAACTGATGGTGCTCTTACATAGCAATGGGAGAGGTCAAGGGCTTCTTCTGTTAGCACCATCTCTGTTTTGGACATATTAGCTCCAGGCAGCTGGTTTTGAGCCAGTTTAAGGTAAGAGCTGATTATGAGGGAAGCTTCAAACTCATCTATGGCATCTCAGAAGACTATGGATTTTAGGCCATAGCCTTCAACTCATATAAACTATGAACTGAAGAGTGTACTACCAGGAAAGAGAAATAGAGAGAATATCCTGAAATATGGATAATCCATGGGTAAAACTTACCAGTTCATTCCAAAAACTTTGAATTATTTGCTTGAATGAAATGCTGGAAGTAAAACAATTTAAAATTAGTTCAAATGTCCAATCAAATACGTTTGTAAATGCTGTGTTTGAAGTAACTTTTAAACAAGATGTTTTTGACTACTCTGACAAGCACAGAATTATGGCTTCTTCCAACAGGTCTAAAGCCATTAGACATTCAGTATCTATAGCATAATAATGCAAAATAAAGTACGGGTTATGCCTGGGATAACACTTCTCTCTGCAGTGAATAGTTCATTAGGTCTTGTTATGTTTCAATAACCTATATCACATTGATTCACTTACTTACATTTTATAGACTCTATACATAGATCGAATTTATGTCATTTGTGCTTGTGGCTATTTCTGTCAAGACGAAATTGGCAGATCCTTACACTGTGATTAGCGTTCTGTATTTCAAATGTCTGTCAGCAGGTGGTCAAAACCATCAGCTCAAAAAGGAACCGGTCTGCCTCTGTTACTGTCTCTTGCACAAGGACATGACTTGTGATTTGCAACACAAAACTCATGATAACCATAGAAAAAAAGTAATTCCTATGTGCAGAGTGGGTTTTCTCCTATCTAACTCTCTCAGCTAGTGGCAAGCATGTATGTCCTATCCTTACATGTTCTCGAGGCTTCTCTGGGTACAGTTGCACTGCCCAGTTGGTGCAGCAAGCATGGGGAAGGGCTGGGGTACAATTTGCTGCAATGTGTTGTGGCTCTAGGGCTGTATGATCACATCATGCCTTTACCAACAATTAGGCTGTCTTAAGCTCACAGCGTGCACAACTAGTGTGGTGACTGCTGGAGGACCCTGCATCCACACTGGCAGCGAGCCTGTCTCCAGGGCATCCCGGTGTGTGACTTGACTCTGATGCCACCGAGGGAAGGACTACAGGACTCCAAGTATAGATGCAGGGGAAATTTACCAAAAAGAACACCTCCAGCACAATAACTAACTCATATAAACAAACCCTAAGAGAAGCATGCGCTGGTCTGTCTGAAAGTATGCTTACAAAGGAAGACTACAAAAGACTTAGGAACTGGCACCTGACAGAACAACAGACTTGTAGCAGGAATTGTTAAAAAAACAAGCATATCTCAAAATAGATTTTATTCTTTAGCAATTTTGGGGAGAACATGAGTCCAGATTTGACTTCAGCTTGGAAGTAAACATATGATCATTTAATGATGAATAGTGCATGTTTTCAGATCAAAAGTCAACAGAACATAGCATAAGCTTGTATTAGTCCCCAAGTTTTGTGTCAAGAAGTGCTCTGATGACTGAAGTAACTGCTTTAAAGAAAATGCATGCCTAAGAGAAAGCACTGATTAAGCTATTCATTGTTGGTTTTTTCAATACAAGATTATTTCTGCTGAGCTCGGATCTTCCGTCCACTACCTCACTCTATTTTCTCAAGTTCTTTTTTCTTGCCAGCCATCTCCCATATTGCCTGCTTTCATATGTGTGGAAAAGTCAACTGGTCGTGCTCCCTGGTTGGCCTGGTTCTTCTTCAAACAAGTGCCTGTGCTGAAGGAACAGAATGAGGTTGCTAATCCAGAATATGTGGAGTGGCATTTGGCCTTTAAATCCGAAAAGGCAGTCTCTAACACAAAGCAAACAGGAAGTGATCTTTCTGGAAGTACACCTCTTCCTCTAGCTCTTAAACTGCTTAATGTGATCTGAAGCCAGACGTAAGTGCCTTCCACAGAGAAGCCACCTGAGTGAAAAGCAGGTGAACAAGGTGAGTCATCTGTTGACACATGTTCCAGCCTTGACTCAGCCTCTAGCACTCTCTAGCACTGAAAAGAAACAGGAACAATCATGTGAGGTAAAAGTGCCAAAGATGAAACAGAAGTTCAAATGCTACTTTTTTACCATATCTGGGCACCACCTACTATTTTTATGAAGTTTTTATTGACTCACGTGCAATGATGCAATAACAGTTTTAAATAACTTCTTAAGGGTAAACACTGACTTGTCACTAGGATAGTGAGCAGACTTCACTAGATTTCAAAATCTACTCCATATACTTTGTCAGTCACCTGTATGTTATACCTCTGGAAAGAACCTATGTTACCACGGAAAGGGTGAAATAAGAAAAACTCCTGCATAGCAATGCTTCTTTAAGATAAGCCAATGTGCATGTCTTTGTATGGTGATTCACAGTGGAGACCTGAGGAGCAAGGAGAGATCACAGTCCAAAACACCACCTCGATCTGCCTAACACTGGCGTCCTAAGGATAGCTATGGCTCTCATGGCTAGATTAACGTGATGCAGTAATTTAGCTTAGTCATAGAATTGCTGGAATATTCATCTGTTCAGTTATGTATTTATAGGTTCATGCTTTTAAAAATATCTGTAGACACCACCTGGACTGATTCCACCCAACTGTAACTTTGTTACAAACATGGAGGTGCACTCAGGCCAAGAACCTGCAAGTTACCTGATTCTGTTTCCAAGTTGGCACCCAAGTCCCTCACGATTTCTGATGGCTAAGCAATTGCTAAGTCCACTATGCTTGGTTTTATTTTCAGTAAGAAATGGATACATTAGTCTCTGAATGTATTAGATGATACAGTTTTCAGAAGTGTACATTTCACTGGAGCGCCCTGTGCCAACTCAATGGCTTTGGGACAGTCCGTCAATGCAAAATGCCTTATGACTATGGGATTGCTTCGAAATCGCCCAGCCCACTTGCCTTGGCATTTACAGGTGGTAGAGGTTACACCATTTTCCAGCTCTTAGTCTGAGGTTCAAAACTTTCCCTTTTAATCTTTTTTTTTTAATAAAATTGTCATATAGATGTCAATGAAACACTATCACTCTGTGAAAGCTGCTACCACGTGTCCCTGCCATTATTTTAGACAATAAAAAGCAAGAAAATGTTTCTTTTCCCCACATTCTGAAGGCTTCATTAATATGGACAACTGAGATCTTCCTAAGTAGCAAATAATCATATTAATTAATGAACATGTGAAACAAAATACAAAGAACACATACACTTGAAGGGACTATTCATGTGTATGTGAGTGCCTGTAACTCCAACGGAGACAAATGGGAGATGCACATACAAACAAAAGGGAGAATACATTCACCACTCTAGATGGAAAAAGGCCAGCCTGGAACAGAGTGGAATGCATAGAGGGATTTAAAGCAGGATTACAGATGCCTGTGGCAACTGCTCTCAATAAATTGTAGTTAGATCAAAGAAAAATAGAATGCTTTGATAAGAGATTAACAAGTGCAGTTCTCAAATGTACAGTTGTAATTAAAAAAAAAAAATTACATTTTAACCCCTTACTCAAGTTATGTTTTTTCCTAGTTTTATTTATGAATTACTGCTGGCACCCAGGGATAAAGACAGTTTTTTCAATGTCTTCATTCTGTTACAACCAGCCACCAAATAAACACGCAATCATTATTTTTATGCATGCACCAAGAGTTCTGATATGGGACATGAGCTTGGGGGTGGTGGTGTCAATTTTAGGAAGACTCGGTGACATGCTACAGCAAAATGGTAAAGAGATAATCAGACAGCAAGGCTGCAGCTTTCCTTGAGTTGCTAGCTAAGTGCTTACCAACTTGTAAAAAAAAAGAGGAAAGCAAAATGGGATTTGCTTTCATCTATCTTCTAGAACCATTTCTTGCCCCAGAACGTAATGAACACATGCACACTACTGCGTACACAGCTTAGTAAAAAAAGTAGTTCTTTGAAAGGTCAGTGGAAAATTAAGCAGTAAAGTCATAAGTTATTACAAATGTGAATATCCTTCCATCATCTTATATGAAATGTGAAAGTTGCTTCTTTTTTTTTGTTAACTTGTAGCTAGCATGGGAAGATGCATTCTGACTGTTCCCTTTCAGCATCAGAAAAGCAGGTAACCCAACACGCGTTCTTCAGTGGCTCTGGGACCGCAGAAGTATTTGCAGGTGCTTGATGCTAACTTCAGAGCAGAAAGGGTAGGACTTCTCCAAATCTGAGCATTTTAATGCTGCAGTAGTCTAGAAATTCTGTCTTTGGAAAAATCACCTTCACATGACTATTCCTCATTTCTGAAAAAAATGTTCAGACAGTAAAAGTCAAATCTGGCACTACAGCCTTATGATTTTATATCCGGGAACTACTTCCATCTATACATTTTTCATCTGAAGGTAAAATCTACCATTTTCTCCCACTAGTTCCTGGTTGTGCAAATCATAAGTAGAAAGTCCTCTGTACTTGCAAAGTGCATTTAGTAGTTGACTTTCTTAATCAACTGGCACTGACAGGTGTAATATTTTACTTGGAATTAATTCATTTGGTTCAACAGGCTGGAGGTCTGCTTCATAGCTATATGTGTTCCTGTAAATGATACTGTAACGCCTTGAGAGTGCATTCTACCAAACATTCATTTCCAATGAGAAGATGCTTTCATCCTCTTATCAACAATTCATGGTTGAAATAGAATGTGGTGTTTTTCCTCCCTTAAAAACCCCTAGTGAAAGCAGCATCACTTCCAACCTCATCAGCACTAAGCTATACAATTTTCCATGAAATCTGAGGCATTTAGCCGAGGGAAGCATGGACACATACTCTTGGGATTAATTTCTTCAAGTTTTATTAGAGGTGGTATCAAAAATTCAGTGTTTGAAGTCCCTGTGTTTGTATTTCTGGGATAGAGGCTGCACATGGCAGTGGCCCTCAAAAATTAAATGACCATTGTAGGATGTAGAATACGCCAATAGCGTTCTTATTGGGGGGTAGATCGTCAAAGCACGTGGCAATGCTTTATTTTGGCTCTTTTCAGAATATATTTTTTCTCTTGTTGCTGAATTATTGATTGACTGACTTTTGATCAAAGCAACAATTCTTATATCTTCTGTCTGTGCAGGTCTCTAGGTCACCTCCTAGGGATTTCTAATAGGAGGTAACAAACATCATATACTTCTCAAGTGAATTAATTTTTTTCCCTCAAAAGAGAGGGAAAAAGTTTCTCCTGATTTCTACGATCAAGCACTAAAAGAGGAAACCTCAATAGGACATTGCAAGGACAATCTCTAATTCAACTGTACCTGGCTACAAACGCAGCAGTCTGGCATGCTGAGCCACCATGTGCAAATGTAAGAGTTTGACTGTGACTGAGTTTGACCTCTGACAAATAAGGCTCAAGAACATTGAGGAAGGAAGAAGGTTTTTTAGACCTATTTGGGCTGGAAATCAGACAAAGTTGTTGTCAGACTGAGATGTCCTATACTTCCTCACTTCAGGAAAACCAGGAACCCAGTGGAATTTAGACGAACATGCAATGTTTCAATATTTTTCTTCTTCTTTCTGCCAAAACGAAGAATTGCAGAGAGACTTTATGAAGAAACCAAAATAACTAGCCAAAACTGTGCTATATTTCACAAGCTTCAGTTTCTTGGCAAAGATCCTGGTGATTTCTTATTTTCTTCAGACCAGTTCTCTACTAGTGTTGCTAAGATGGAAAGCAATGCCCTTTCCCCTCCTTGTCATGCAATGTGATATAAAAGCACAACGTTACTCAACAGAATTGAATGGCCACTCATCTGAAATAAAGACAACACAGTGGTCTGAATCAGAGTGTCAGAGAAGGCAGTGGCCTCTTCATTCCGTTCAGACAGGAACACTGAATGTATTCACTTCTGCGGTCACCTAGAAAGAACCCTTGGCCATCTGAAAAGTTGGGCATAGATAAATGAGAATGCCATTCAGTACTCTCAGTTTCTTGATTTTTTTCTTGTATCCATCAGAAAAAAAGAAAGTATGTGTTTTTACATTTCTTCATCACTGAATTCAGTGTTTCATTTGGATTAATGCTGTCCTGTATCCTCCCCCTCGACTGCCTCGGGGGAGGAAAAAGAGGGCTCTCCCTGGTGTTTCTATCATATTACAGTGAGAACAGCCTACCCTTACACTGGCTTTGCCACACAGATGGTCTGAAAAGACATGAAAAAGAAAGAAAAGCTCATAGAAAATTTCTTACAGGGTATGTGAGTTAGATATGGGCAGAGTATGGGCTTAGTACAGCCTCAGTAAGAACTGGCTAGTCACAGCCTAGTCACCTTTCTAGCTCCTTAATTTGGATAACAACAGATTTTTGGGGGAAAAGGCCTACTCCATGGTCTCCTTAGCCAGCTGGCTCTGGTGTGAAGATGTCTTTGCTGAGAGAAAATAGCTATGGGGGAAATTTCTGGTATTTTCTCTTCTGAAATAACAACTTACTAAAAATAGTGCCTGCAGATGAATACATTGCATTTGCAGGCCCAGAGAAACCAATTTAGATCATTCACTCCTCTTTCCTCCTTTTTCATGCATTCCCTACATTTTCTCCTGAAAAAAACAGATTACAGAAATCCCATGCCAAAGTGTCGTAATGGACTCCTGTAGAACTTCCATGTGTTACAGAAGGGCACAAGGTTTTTTCCAAGTTCATCATCTGACATAAATTTGCCTCTGATTATGATACTTTAGAGAAAAAGTTAGGTTTGGGGTTTTCTTCGGTCGGTTGGTTGGTTTTTTATTACTCTCTTCTCTAAAATTAAACTCAGATTGCATTTTTAGTATATGCACTGTACCTGTAGCAAATTGATAAAAAAGAGAAAATTGGTTTTTCCA
Source organism: Harpia harpyja (assembly GCF_026419915.1). Taxonomy (NCBI): domain Eukaryota; kingdom Metazoa; phylum Chordata; class Aves; order Accipitriformes; family Accipitridae; genus Harpia; species Harpia harpyja. Next base: position 27,405,885 of record NC_068949.1, on the reverse strand, counting down.
TCTGTGTTTGCAGTCACAGAAATACTTACCCTCTAGCCCCGAGAGGATGACCAACATAAAATGATGTAATGTAATTCCAAACTTGCATCAATGCTTTTCCACCCTCACTGGTATTATGGCAATCAAAGGAGATATTTGTTAAAAATAGCTTGGATGCAAATCCAATAATATCTCACTGCCAATGAAACCTCATCTCATGAAAGGGGGGAAAAAATATTTTCAGAAAATTTAATGTGAAGCAGATTTATGCATTTACATTTTAATTGCAACATGTTAAAATAAAAAAAAACTCATAAAAGTGTTTTTTTTTCCAGGTAATAGCATTTTTCAATATCTCCTCGACCTGTTTCTAACATTATAGAGGATATGGTTTCAATAAATGAGAAAGAGAGAGGCTTCTATGTCTGAGTGCATGTATTATACCAGTGTTGTGACATACTATTGGTTTGCTAAGAGATTACAAAATCAACGTTCTATGAAAACATTCTTTTATTTTTAAGCAAAATCCATCCGATTCTTTCTCGCCTTAATTCCCTGAGCTCCCTTTTATTCACAAGATGCAGGAACCTCCCTGAGGTAGAGCATCTGCTTGCGTTGCATCTAAAGATCTCAGGCCAGCCTCAGTGCCAGTAAAGCAGAGAAGGTCCTTTTTGTTTTTCCTTAGCTCCCAAGATATTTTGACTGGCTGAAAACGATGAAAGAAAACAACAGGCAGGCTGACCTGACTCGGTTCTGGGGAAACAGGGAGAAGGGTTAACCAAAGCTTTATCAAGAAAGAATCAGACGTGTTACATGCAATGAATGCCAAGCCATGTGGCTGGATGCAAAGCAGATCTTTTTAAAAAAGTCTCTTTCCACAGGATGAAAGGTCTGCTTGAGAGTAGCATTCATGTTAATGCAGTTTACTTGGGTCTTGCCAAAGCATTTCATTTCATGGCATATGTCCGTATGATTAAAAAGCATGCATTATATGGAATTAAAAGGATGCACTTTGGAAGAACTAAAAGCTGGCTCACTGACAGATCGCAAAGTGGTGAGAGTAATGAGTGGAACTATTTCCAGCAGATTCCCACAAGGATCAGTTCCTGGTACAACATCGTTTAGTATTTTCATCACGTGTCCAAACAATGATGTAAAATCAGTCCCAAGATGGCTGGGGGCTGGAGCACTTACCATGTAAGAAACGGCTGGGTGAACTGGACTTGTTCAGCCTGGAGAAGACAAGGTTTCAGGGAAACTAAGAGCAGCCTATGAGGAGGTTACAAAGAAAGCAGAGCCAGGCTCTTTACAGAGGTTTATGGGAAGAGAATGAGACACCATGATCATAAACTGAAACAGGAAAAGTTTCAACTGTATAGAAGGGAAAAAAATCACTATGGTGATACTCAGGCATTGAATCAGGATGGCCAGGGAGGTTATGAAATCTCTGTCCTTGGATGTTTTCAAGATCTGACTGGATGAAGCCCTGAGCAACCTTACCCAAATTCAGTTTTGACCTTGTTTTGAGCAGAAACTTGGATTAGACGACCTTCCAGGGTCCTCCCTGTTATCACATGTTATGACTGTAATTTGGTCGATTCTGCCTGGAGAGCGATTTGGGAATCCTGTTAGATGACTACTTCAACATGTGCTGTAATGTAATGCTACAGGGCAAAGCAACGGTTGGATGCTATTTGGCCACTGCTGGTAAGCAGCCCGGCACAAAACTTGCCACCTTTGCAGAGTGGAATTCCCAAAATTGAAGCAGCCAGTTGCAAGTGACCATTGCTCCCTCATGAACAACCCATGAAGTCTGGCACTGCTGCCCAACAGAGCCCTTCTGTGTCTCCTGAGCCACTACTTTTGCTATGTAAGTGGAGAGAAGGACAGCTAGGACCTGGATTTTTTCTTCATAAACAAGGAACAGTCCTGCACATGCTATGCAGCATTTCAGAGGGATGTTTGTATCACCCAAAACTATAGCATCCCCTTACATTTACACAGCAAAAAAGCATTGCACTACTGGGACAAGAGGGAGCTCTCAGGAGCTTTCAGGCAAGGGTATAGCAAGATTCAATAACTGGAGGATTTAAGTCAGACAACGTGAAATTAAAATTAAAATAAAGCTTAAAAATGTCACAGCTTCTCTGGAGTGAAGCTGAATTCTCCCTTATTGCCAGTCAAAAGCACTGGCCATGCTTTATTGCAGAGCAGTTGGCCAGCATAGGTACCTGTTGGATCATGACTCAAGTGACCAGGATTTGCAGGCATCCTCTCACTGTAAGGATAATAACTTCTGCAGTTCTCTACTTTAAGCACTTTTCCTTTCCTGACTTACTTGGAGTTGTTCTAGAGTATTTATGAATGGCAGAAACCTTTTAGACAACTCCACATTGATACAGAAAAGCCTTTTTGCAGCAGCTGAGGGAATATTGTACTTCCTTGACCACAGCACTGGCACAGGTGTGCTGGAGCAGCAGGACCTTGACCTATATTGCTGACTAGGAAGGCCAAGTAGCCAGTAGATAAACCCATTTGGCCACAGATAACAACCCTTCTGGTGTGTTTTGCTGTACTTGCTTGTTAACTGAGACCCATTAAGGTGAATTAGCCAGATTCATGTTGTACAAATGCCATCATGATAAAGCTCACGGCCTCAGATAAATTCAAATCCCTTGTTTTTAAATAGAAATCACAGTATTTTTTTTCTACTATGTGAAATCCCCAACTCAAATGTCATTTGAGGAGGGTTTTTTTAAGCCCTACAGTAAGTGATGCAATTATTGACTCATTGCTGGTTTGGGTTTTGACACCAGAGGACTGTGCTGGCCAGACCAGCAACCTGCCAGACTGACTTCTTTGTTTCTTTGATAACAACTGATCTGAAGAAATGGAATTATAGCCTCATCCTTTAATTTATAATTTCTCATATTCTAATTTGGTACTTAAAACTAACTTTATATTCTTAGGTGAAATAGTTTGGGGGTTTTTTCCCTAAGGAGACAATGTGTTTCTCTTTAGTAGTTTTATACACAAAAATATACAGTGGTAAGAAGTCTCCAAGTTGTTTTAAACTGATGATGTAGCAATTTCCTGATCAATTTAGAAAAAGGAGACAGACATATATATCACTATGTTGAAAAAGTTAGAGCATGAGTGGTATAATTTGCATATTATAGTTAACTGATACCCAAACTGCTTTTTGACAATAAATATCAAAGAGTATATGTTAGACAAATAAAAGTGTTTCCTGCCTTTTATGGAAAACAAACAGCTAAAAAAAGAGGAGGAAACAAATACAGTTCTTGCAATATACTATTATTTACTGCTCTGTTGTATGTGGATATATGTGAGACATGCTGGATGCTCACACAAACTGAGAAATAGACAAACCACTACACACCAACAGACCACTAATCCAGGACGAGTAAGCTATGGGTTACTGCTTCTTACATTTACCTTAGGTATGAATTTATCCTTCACTGCACACACATGGAACATATTTTGCTGGATTAATAACCTCTTAGGTACATAACCACTCCCCAGCAACTGATTTTTTCATATCTTTACTTACTTAGCAGCAGGAGATGGACAGAGACAGCCAGGCACAATGGCGTTCCAAAGGGCAACATCTTCGGATGCAAGGGCAGAGCCAAGGGCGTAGTGCTGGAAAATGTAAGATAGCCGAGTACAGCAGTGACGGCATTGAAAACATGATGGTAATACGCTTGACAGGAGGTGGCAATATCATCTGTATCACACATAATACTTTCACTCTACCATTAACCTCTTTAAAAAATTAATTACAGAAATTCTTTACTCTATTCAGACAAGTTCTCTTTTGATAGCAGGGAACAGGGTGTGCCATATAGTTTTCTCTCTGTCATGCTGAGCCTACTGCACTTTTGTGTTTTTCTCTGTGAAGCTTTTTTGTGACAATATCCGATTGCCTTACACCTTGCAGATCATTGCTCTGCCCTTATCCTTTAGTGGAGTGGCAAGAGTTTTTCAGATTCCCGTTACATATGTCCCACTGACCATCTGCTATTACCACCTTAACGAGAAATCACTTGTTGAAAGGTGATTAAGTGGTTACAGTCCAGCACAAGGTTGCAAGCTCATTATACTACTTCCCCCTACAATATTAAGCACTATCGATAAGCATCCAGCCGAGAGTCTTAGCTGATATGAATCAGTGCATTTCTACTATTTCAATAGGGTTACCTTGGTTTACATGACATTTAGCTTAAAAGCATTTATCATTAGGTTAATTTAGATTCTAGCCTTTGGTTAAAGTGGGCTTCTGTGTGCCATCCTTTTCACACAGAAACTCAGGATAATCCAGGAAGATTCTTTTCTATTCTTTATTATTCTTTTAGTCATCAGGGATAGGATGTTTTAAAGACAATTACTGAATTATCTCTAAATAAACTGGGGGTTTTTGGTAGCACTCATGATGTGAGAAGTGGGTTTGTGTTTCCCCTCAGAGCACTGAGGTTTCCTGTAAAGCTACTCTGGCTCTGGATTTATGTACGATTTGCAGAGGAAGATCTATCCACTTAAACATTCCAGTTTAGGTTGTGCTGAGTCAGTTTTATATACCAGGCTGTATAAAAAAAAGGAAAGCAAAAAAAAAGGAAAAGTAAAGGCTGTTTAAAAAAAAAAGGAAAAGTAAAGGCTGTTTAAAAAAAAAAAAGGAAAAGTAAGTTTCAAACACAGTGGGGCCAGAGGTAGTTCACAGCTTCTTAAACAGTTTTTTTTTCTTAAAGCAAACCCCTACATTTCTCTTCCCACATCAGGTATCTGCTGTGATCTGTTTCCACTAAACAAGAAGTAGTCTTTGCAGCTGTCCTGTTAGGGCTGTGGATTTCAAGACAATCTCCCAAATAAGTGTCACAGAACAAAACAGACCGAGATAAGTTGTTACAGCACATCTGTAAACAAGGATACATATATTCTTGTTTATATATATACTTATATATTAATACATTAGCAACAAAAGGAGGGCTAAGGAGAATCTCCATCCTTTATTAGATGTGGGGGGAAACAGTGACAAAGGATGAGGAAAAGGCTGAGGTACTTAATGTCTTCTTTGCCTCAGTCTTTAATAGTAAGACCACTTGTTCTCTGGGTACCCAGCCCCCTGAGCTGGAAGACAGGGATGGGGAGCAGAATGAAGCCCCCATAATCCAAAGGGAAATGATTAGTGACCACACCACTTAGACAGACGCAAGTCTCTGGGGCTAGATGGGATCCACCCAAGGGTACTGACGGAGCTGGCGGAAGGGCTCACCAAGCCACTTTCCATCATGTATCAGCAGTCCTGGCTAACCACGGAGGTCCCAGTTGACTGGAAGTTAGCAAATGTGACACCCACTTACAAGAAGGGCCAGAAGCAGGATCCAGGGAACTGCAGGCCTGTCAGCCTGACCTCGGTGCCAGGGAAGGTTATGGAGCAGATCATCCTGTGTGCCATCACGTAGCACGTACAGAACCACCAGGTGATCAGGCCCAGTCAGCATGGGTTTAGGAAAGGCAGGTCCTGCTTGACCAACCTGATCTCCTCCTATGACCAGGTGACCCACCTAGTAAATGAGGGAAAGGCTGTGGATGTTGTCTACCTGGACTTCAGCAAGGCCTTTGACACTGTTTCGCACAGCATTCTCCTGGAGAAACTGGCTGCTCATGGCTTGGATGGGTGTATTGTTCCCTGGGTAAAAAACTGGCTGGATCGACTAACCCAGAGGGTTGTGGTGAATGGATTTAAATCCAGTTGGCGGCGGGTCACAAGTGGTGTTCCCCAGGGCTCAGTACTGGAGCCAGTTCTGTTTAATATCTTTATCAATGACCTGGACAAGGGGATCGAGCGCACCCTCAGCAAGTTTGCGGATGACACCAAGTTGGGAGGGAGGGTTGATCTGCTCGAGGGTAGGAAGGCTCTACAGAGGGATCTGGACAGGCTGGATCGATGGGCCGAGGCCAACTGTATGAGGTTCAACAAGGCCAAGTGCCGGGTCCTGCACTTGGGTCACAACAACCCCATGCGGCGCTACAGGCTTGGGGAAGAGTGGCTGGAAAGCTGCCCGGCAGAGAAAGACCTGGGGGTGCTGGTTGACAGCCGGCTGAACATGAGCCGGCAGTGTGCCCAGGTGGCCAAGAAGGCCAACGGCATCCTGGCCTGCATCAGAAACAGCGTGGCCAGCAGGAGCAGGGAGGTGATCGTCCCCCTGTACTCGGCACTGGTGAGGCCGCACCTCGAGTCCTGTGTTCAGTTTTGGGCCCCTCACTACAGGAAAGACATTGAGTTGCTGGAGTGTGTCCAGAGGAGGGCAACCAAGTTGGTGAGGGGCCTGGAGCACAAGTCTTATGAGGAGCGGCTGAGGGAGCTGGGGCTGTTTCGTCTGAAGAAAAGGAGGCTGAGGGGAGACCTTATCGCTCTCTACAACTACCTGAAGGGGGTTGTAGTGAGGTGGGTGCTGGTCTCTTCTGTCAGGTGGCTGGAGACAGGACAAGAGGAAATGGCCTCAAGTTGCACCAGGGGAGGTTTAGATTGGATATTAGGAAAAATTTCTTTACTGAAAGGGTTGTCAGGCATTGGAACAGGCTGCCTAGGGAAGTGGTGGAGTCAGCATCCCTGGAGGTATTTAAAAGACATGTAGATGTGGCACTTGGGGACATGGTGGTGGACTTGGCAGTGCTAGGTTAACAGTTGGACTCGATGATCTTGAAGGTCTTTTCCAACCTAAATGATTCTATGATTCTAAGAAAAAGCCAAACTGAGCTGCCTTTTATGATAGAGACACATAGCAGGAGTACAAAACTGCTGTGAAAAAAAGCCTGGCAGTGTGATTCAGGACATACCACGGTGGGGGAATGATAGCCTGGCTGTACTTAGGTTTGGAAAAAAATGTTCTGAAAGGTTCTATTGCTGCCACATACTCTATTTTAGTTCCGGGGCTCATCCTCTAATGTCATATATATTCTGAGTAGTAAAGGAACCACCTGATGTCCAGCTTCATTTCAGGGAAAGGGAGGGCATAGGTATGATGGGCACTAGAAGACAAGTTTGGATGTACTCAGATTACTGGGACATAGTTCAGAGGAGAGACACCTTGAAAGGTCAGTGTCAGGAACGCAGCATGCTAATGATGCTAATGATACAAACAACACCCAAGATAGTTAGGTCTTGATTTGGTGAAGCACTTATGTACATGTTGTACTTGAAGCACCTGAGCAGTTGTATTCATTTCAGCCAGGTGACCTGGATGCCTACAGCCGGGCTTATACCTCACCAGACAGGAGGTCCAAGCATTGCAGAATGCTAGAACTGATTTTTCTTGGCATTTATCCACACTCTTTAAATGCAAAGATTAGTGCATCTTCCTTTTATAAAATTGCCTTCTGCTGGTGTTCATTCTCCTGCTTCCAGGCTACTCTGATTCATGGCACAAGAAAAGCTTTTCCAAAGGACTCAATAACTCCTCTTCCACAAAACACACACATCATCTGTATATATTTGTCTGTAACCCATCTAATCTCAAAAAATGAACAAATCACTTCTGTGCCCCTATTCTCTGATATCCAAAAGGAAAATATTGACTGTGAAAACAGCATTAGTTTTACTTTTTTTGGCATAATAGGACATAATCTATTATTCTGCTTATGATGACTGAGAAAGTGCCAGAAAAATGCAAAGCTTGCTGTTTTGAGATCTTACACTGATTGTAACTTATCACGTCATAGGCCCTTTTAGCACCAGAGACATCATTCTGGTTTAGCAATCCCTTCAGAGAATTCCTCCAACAAATATAGAAGACTGCCATCATGATGAGAAAAATCCTTTCCCCTAAAACTGTTTATCATCCAAGAATAAATAGCAATGAAAAGAATGGCTTTCCGAGACTTAAGGGGTCATAATCCATTTATTAGGAAGATATTACTACAAGTATTGTACATAAGCCACTTACCCTATCCAGTGTCTTACAGTCATCTGAATGTCAGTTTAAAAACAAATTAAAAAAAAAAAAAAAAAAGAAGATGAAGTTATAGTGCTATATCAACAGACAGCTGTCCTAGTGGGCACTGGGAACACAGAATGATTCACATTGCTGAGCCGTGCAGTCATTGCCAAAGGAATGATGAGCTCACATTTCATTCCGATTCACATACTCGGTGTGGTTAGACTGTGAGGCTCACCCTTCCTCGCCTAACTGACGCCCCCCTCCCTGCCTCGACACCAGATCTGGCTCGTTAACATGTCTGGAATGAGCGCGAGCCTACCTCTCAGCTGGCAAGCCCAAGGGGCATACTTGGATTCCCAGGTTGGAAGATTATCTCATCCAGGCACAGTTCTCCCAAAGATATATAAGCAAAGCTAGCGTGGTGGTCCCTGCAGAGCTGCCCTGAGCATTTGGGAGTTTCAGCCTTACAGCCTTCAAACACCAGCAAATATGATGATGATGAAAGTAGAAGAGCTGGTAGGTACAACCTTCTTTCATTTATTCATAATCACTTTTCTTTCTAGACTGTCATTATATTAGGCAGAGAGAGACAACAACCTTTGTGGATCCTTGAAGTGATTTAGCAGGTTACCAGCACTGCTGTGCTAAGGGTGCAAACCCTGTACATACTGTATGTTACCCCATTATATTCTCACTTTAACTTTTCCTTGGGAAGGGAGCTCACCGCTGATAAAACTACATAGCTGTTTGGATTTTGCATCAGAACATAGTTCACCAGGAAGAAGTGACTGACCAAAATTTAGCTATGTATTTTCATTTGACCTTGATTTCAGTTTTTATTTATTTAGAAGCTACTAAGTTAATTATCACACTGAGTAATTCCAATCTAGTAAGGGACTGGGAGGAGGTATCAATGCAGAGAAACTAAAGTATTTTCTAATACTAAACAAAGAGTTTAGTAATAGTATTATTTTTTAATAATAAACTAACAGTTCCTAAACCCACTGCTGTTCACGGTATAACAAGCCTTTGAAAAGTAATGTCTAAACCAGACCACAAGTAATGGGACATTCCACTGCAGGGTTCAGACTAAGAATGCCTGATTTGATCAATAAACTGGAAAACAGGAATGATCCAGTAAAACACTGGAACATAATGCAGAAACTGCTTTTTTTGCCAGATGGCTATGTTAAGGTGCAACTGCCACACAGCCTAACTAGTTAATGCTGTCTTAAATTCTTTGGCAAGGCCCTGACAGTTTCTCTAGAGTTAAACTCTACAAAAACACGATTTTACGAGGTGATTGAATGGGAAGGCAGTCTAGGCCACATGAATTTACTGAACCACTCTCAAAATACACAACAGCTTCTACCAAGTTTAACAAGTTATCTCTTTGTACATACTTAATTGAGCTTCAGAAATATTTCTGAAAGCTATTGAAAGCTGTGCTGCTGCGCAGCATCACATAGCTTCTGGGTGGGAACTACCTTCTGCTATTGTGCCGAGTGCTATAAATGGGAACTTTGGTACTGACAGTGATGGGTAAAAGAGCCTTGAAATTACTCAGCAACCCAATTTAACTGCATTGGATGGGTTTCAATAAAACTGTAAGGTCCCAAGGGAGAAAGCCTCTGCTCCCACTCTACCTGCTCAGTTCCCCTGCTCAACACTTGCAGGGTGGTGGTGGCTGGTCGGGGTGACTTTTTTCCACCACAGCCTTTTACAGACTTCCGATGAGTCTGACATGCTGGCGAGTGAGCAAACAAGAAAACCCTGAACAAAAAGGATGCTCTTTCCAATTCTCTGGCTTTTGTCAGTACAGCAGTACCTCAGCCCCAGCCAGGCAGGGAGTTAGACTGTGAGCTGGCCTCATGGATCTTGATCTAGGTCCTGAAGATGCCAAGGGGGAGTTGCTGCGTGGATGTGGGAGGTCTGCCTGCAAGCAAGACTGCTCTAGTCATTCATGTACACAGTTAATCCAGGCACAGGCTGAATGAGGTCTGCACTCTGTCTGTCACACACTCCTAGAGCAGGACAGGAATGACATGCAGTTAGCCCCTAGGTAATCCATGTTCCCAGGGAGTGGCTACTGCAGTCATGAAACTGCTGCTTGTATTATATCATGTTTGCTTTTACAGGTGACTGGGAAGAAAGCCGATGATAAAGAGACTGGCAGCTTTCTCCCTGAGGACTTCAAAAATGGAGAGTATGAAGCTGCTGTAAGATTAGAGAAGCAGGAGGACCTAAAGACAGTCTCTGAACACTCACTGACCCGAGGTGATCTGGCTTATGAGAAGGAGAAAAAACTAGAAGCAGAGGTAGGCTCTTGGGTTTTGTGCTTGGCTTTTTATCATCCTGTGTGCGCACTCTGTTGCAGCCCTTGAAGTTTTGCCTCTTTCTAAGTTAGAAATACATGCATGATGAGCTAGATACACCCTTGGGAGATTACTACGAAAGGAGGTTGGTCTAAAGTCCATTGAAAGCCATGGAGATCTGCTGAATCCTGTAGCCTATGGATGCAGGCAGTAACACTGTGAAGCAGAACCCCAAACTCCCCCTATAACGTTTGACTGAAACCCTGGGGGCTCCCTCCTGCCCAGAGTCCTCTGCTGCTAGTTGTCAGTAAGCGGGGGGAGCAATCATAGCCAGTAAGACACCTTCAGCTTGCACATCTAATGACTGCCACCAAAAATAACGAATCCAAGATAGATATGAGTGCATTTCTGAAGCCAGAAGCCTTATCTACCATGAAAACGTTGTTTTTTATGAAAACACTGCATTATGCTTACTAGCACATTTGGGAAAAACAACTACAAATGAAAGTGATACTGGTCTACAGAAAAGTACCATTTTATGTTCCTGGAGCATGACAATTCTCCCTATATCCCTAAGAACTGATGCTTTTTTCCTCCCAAATACAGTAGCTGTAACTTCTTAAATTCTTTGGTGAATAAGCAACCAACTGGCCTAAAAATTTAAAGTGATTTGGGAACGAAAGAGTCTAACTAGCTGGGGACATAAGACTCTGTTCTGAAAAAAGAAGGGTGGGAAAGTGAGCCTTAGAAATATTAAAATAAACACTACTGACCTTCACCTTCAACAGAGAGCGTTACTTGCTACAGAGTTTTTTTGAGTTCCTCCAAAACAGGGTCCTAAGAACTTTTTGGGTTTCCAGTTGATCCACAGTCCACTCAGCAAACATAATTATTTTTCATTAAGTCAGTGATCTGCAGATCAAACCCTAAATGCAGAGAAGAATAAAAAGAAGAGGTGGAAATAAGTGGAATAAGAATTCAGTTGAAAAAAATGTATATCATATGACAGGGTCTTACCAATGTATTTACCCTTAATGATACCATGGGACAGAATTTGTCATCTGTATTCCCCCTGAGTTCCCCCTTGCTTGTGAATCCCCCTCCTGAAGTCAAGGACACCTCATGGTACCTGGGATCTCAGATCAGGCAACACATTTGCCCTTGATGTTAGCAGTGCCCCACACTGTCTTCATGCAGGGATGCTTTTTACAAGCAGGCTTGAAGAAGTCTTAAACATTTATTGAACTGCCCCTCCAAGGATACTGAGGACATTCTTTGTAGCTTACCAAAATGTAACACTTGCTGACTGAAATGCTAAGAATGGTATAAACCTTGCTCTTCACTTAAGGGTATATTTTTCATCAAAGAGGATTAAGTTACAATAAATCAGGGGCTGCATCATAAAAGTGGTTGAAGAAAAAACGGTTGGTGGAAGTCAGCTAAAACTGCAGGGGCTTCCCAGCTCTCATAAGCTGCACATGAGATTTCTTAAATTGTTGGGCCAGAAAGGACCGCAGTGCTGCTTTGACTCCTGGCCTATATTCATGCTATCTAAGCCCCCAACATATGGCTAAAGCAGCATTTAGGAAGAGGTCCAATGATGTATGAAAAACTATAGATGACACAGAGTTTCTCACACGCTTAGTAACTTATTCTAATGGTCAATTAGCCCTAGCTGTAAAAAAAAAAGACAACTTATTTCAAAGTTCATCCAGTCTTAACTGAATTCAGCTGAATAGTATCACACACTGTCCTGCCACTCTGAAAGGGAGAGGTAGTCACACTCTGCTCAGCTTGCTGGCTTCCCTCATTTATTTCAGCTGAAGAAGAAGAAATTAGAGGAGAGGTCAAAACTTGAAAACTTGGAGGATCTTGAAAAAATTATTCAGCTGAAGAAGAAGAAAAAATGCAAGAAAGTGAAAGCGCCCATTTTAAAGGAACCTGAACCAGAAGTTATTGTAAGTTATTTCAAAGTACCTTCTTCTAGGAAAGCATTGATGGGGTTTTGCGCCACACACATTTATGCCCTGTATATTTCTTTCCATCAGACAGGACCAGTGGATATACCCACATTCTTTAGAGCTGCACTGGAGAATAAGTTGCCAGTAATTGAAAAATACCTGTCAGACAAAGGGGATCCAAACATCTGTGATGAGGTACAATTTTCCTTCTTACTGCTAAGCCTGCTACAGAAGAGAGGTTATTGCAGTGTAAAAATAACTTTTACCACTAGGTTTTGTAGCTTCTACATTTATGAGGAGAAAAAAGGGTGGGGGGAAGTAAATAAATGCTGGAAGTTTTGTAATGATAAAGGGGCCACTGGGACCCTTTGAAGTACTATTACCTCAAAAGAATCTTTATATTTAAAAGAAAGCTGTTGGTGCCCAGGAGACCCTGATTTTCTGTAACTGGTGATCTTCCAATGCTACAGATGAAGAGACAAGAAATTTGTCTGCAGAACAACAAAAAAAGTGATGCTGCCTGCCCTCATACTCCATAATGCATAAGCTGCGTTTGAGAAACACAGCGTAGCATGTTGGACGGGGGAACTCAACAGGCATCATTTTAAATTTGAATGCCATACTGCAGATATTTCTCACACCCTTTAAAACGCTGGGTAGGCAGCTCTCAGCTATCAGGATGCTATTAAAATTTAGCAGATTTCAGGTCTCAAAAGTATTAGCTCTTGAAAATGAATCAGCATGAAGTATGTATTTGCCATCATCCTAGGGAGGAGGGGAGAAAAGATTTAAAGATATCTCTGTGCCATATTTAATATCTGACTTTGCACTGTTTTAATTGCCAGTACAAACGCACTGCATTGCACAGGGCATGCTCTGAAGGACATCTAGAGGCGGTGAAAAAGTTGGTGGAAGCTGGAGCCCAGCTTGAACAGAAAGACATGGTATGCACATCAACTCATACTTCTTTCAAAAACCTGTTTTATAAGTGCCAAGAGATGCACTTACAGAAGTGCTTCACATAGAAGAGGAGCATTAAAAGGCCTGTAAGTTTATCCTTAAAATAACACTGTTGAGAAGAGGTTTCAGGAGGGGGTGTTTGCCTCCCTTTGCCAAAATGGTCGCTGGAAAACACAGGAAGCAGAGGAACAGTAGACTGCCACAAACAACAAAGCCTAACTTAGGGTAAGAGAGCTGAGGTCAGGCTACCACTTCAGCCTGCTAGCAGGTGGTGGAGATACCACTGTCCCACGCATGTATCCAGGGCTCAGTGCAACACGTACATTCTTCTCCACCAGGATTTCAAGGCTGCACTCCAGAGAGACCCCTGCTCTTCCAGAATGCCAGCCACAAGGGTAGCTGAGTATCAACAGCTTCTGCAGCTGTTTTTTTGCTTCTCCTCTCTGAGCTCTTCCTCCCTTTGCTAAACAGTTGGAACGGGCCAGCCTTGCTCCCCCTCGCTTAACCCAGCAGTGCCCGGAGTGTAAGAAACAGGAGGAACAACAGGCAGAGTGAGACCTTCAAGGGCCATTCCACCCGTCCCGGCACAGCTGAGGGCAGAGAAACAGAATCTTGTAGAGGAAAAGGGTTCTAATTCACTTTGTGGACCTGCATAAGTTTGGCTGTTTTTTTTCTAAAAAGGAGAACTATTCTTTCCCTTGAGCTTCATTTTCTATGCATTTTAGAACCCAAAAGGCATCAAATAAAAAATATTAACTAGCACATACCAGCCACATACCTGGCTAAAGGTAACTTCTAAGTTCACAGAATAGACAAAACACATCCTCTCTCACAGCAGCGTTGCCAGGATCTCTGTCTTTAAGAGCAATATGCAGCAAGTGTGAAGAGTGAGAAACTCACAGAACTAAAGAAATTAGGGCAAAATAAGAAAAGCTGTTACTAGCAACAACTCAGTGATCACAGTGAAGTGCTTTAGGTTAATTTGCATGAAAACTATTTTTGGATTAATTTAGAAATTTGATCAAAATGTTTTGTGGTTTTTTTTTTTTTTTAATATAATGATGAATTAAATTAGTTTCCATTTGTTTTTCCTGCTGCAGCTTGAATCTACAGCCCTGCACTGGGCATGCCGGGGGGGAAACCTGGATGTTCTGAAATTCTTACTGGACAAAGGGATAAACAGAAATGCAAGAGACAAGGTATGTGTTTCTGGGACTCTGCAGCTTTTTAAATTGGAGATGAAAAGCTGACCCTTACTCCAAGTAGGTCATTTTTGGCAGCCATTCTTGAAGTGGTCTTTACCTGTTCCATGCCACTGACTGCTTCCTCCTCCCACCGCTCAGCTGCTCAGCACCCCTTTGCACGTGGCTGTGAGAACGGGCCAGTATGACTGCGGGGAGCACCTCATCGCCTGTGAAGCAGATCTCAATGCCAGAGACAGAGTAAGTACCGACAACTTCTTACCTGTCAGCTATCAGGTAGCATCAAGCTGCTGCCTGCCTCAATAGTTCCACGTGCCTGTAAAAAACCCAGCTACGCAGTTGGGGCTGGACCACGGTGCTGGACCGGCGGGACTGACACTGTGGTCCATGTCTTGTACCTCTAGGAAGGAGACACACCGATGCATGACGCTGTGAGGCTGAACCGCTACAAAATGATCAGGCTTCTGATTCTGTATGGAGCAGATCTAACTATAAAGAACTGTGTAAGTAACAGCAAAAAAATGCAGTAATTCAAAACGCTTTAGAATAAGTTTCCCTTCAGAGCAGTGTCATAGGTTTCAAGGCCGAGAGTGACCATGGTGAACAGACTTAATTAGATCACAGTTAATTAAAGCAGAGCTGACACAGGGAAAGTATAACTTGGGTGAGGTCAGGGAGAAGAGGAAAAACCAGTACCTCTTCTAAAACCAGAACCCATCAGCTGCAACTTAAACCAACATCTTTCTATGATTTATTTTAATTATACATATCATATGTTGAAAAGATATAATGCACAGACACTTGCTCTCTGCACAACTCCTGGGCTTCAACCACCACTGAGACAACAAAGATCTTAGCTTGTCAGAGAAATCTCCTTTCTGTTAAGCCCACAGCTGATGGCGAGCCCAAGCACTACATCTGGATGACTGGCTGTTAACCTGACCGTTGGGCAACAAATCCCCGTGGCTCGGCAGAGCTTCAATTTAAGAAGACCCACACCTGCCTGTTTGCTCACAGCCACCACAGCAGCAGCAGCAGATGCATTGCTGGAGTTGTGACGACTTGTTAAGATACAGCACATCACAGACCCTTTCTCCCAAACCCAAACCAAGCAGCAGTGAGATGGACTGTGGGTTTTACCACTGCCAGTCAATGTTTTTGATTGGCAATTAATCAAAACTTCAGGGGGCAAGGAAGAAACCAGTCACTGCAGCACTTTGCACCCCCTATTCTCTGCCCACACTCTCCAAAGCAGGGCCACTCCTGGCATTATCCTTCATCAGAGTATGAAAACGATGAAAGGTACAGCCCCGAAGGCCAAAGACTTGCTCTCTCAGGCTTTGTCTGCACACAAAAGTTGCTCCTACTTAATTTAGATGTGGTTCGTAACCTAATTAAACGAGTACAAACTCTTATCTGAATTCTCAATTAAACAGAAGAGTGTCTTACTGAGGTTTCATCTAAATGTATTTCTAATCAGTTTAAACTAGATCAAAGAAACACCTGCATGCTCTGCTAGTCACAGTATTTGCTACTATGGCTTAGACTCACTGAAAGTCAGGGAGATTTCATCATGAGTCTGACCAGGACTGGGACTAGATCTGTAGAGCAAAAGGACTCTGATCTCAGGGAGGCAAGAGTAAGTCGGACCCTGTGCGTGCAGAAGGGTCTCACATCAGGCAGATGCACTGTAAAAATATTTAGGGAAGAACAAAGGACTCGGTAATCACTGGCTGAAGTTAAATCTTGCTTCCTCTGCTTTTTTAACCAGCAAGGGAAAACCCCTATGGATCTCGTTCTTCAGTGGCAGAACGGCACCAAAGAGATATTCAACAGCCTGAAAGACAATTCCTATAAGAGCGTCCATCTAGGCAAGTTATGAAGAGAGAAACCAGACTGCTCTCTTTTTGCTGCGTTTAAATGCTTCATATGAACCTGGAGGAAAATAGCCCTGAACATAGTATTTTTATTGAGAATATTTATGGTACTGGATTATTTGAGGCACCTTCATTGAAAACTGCAAAATGAACATGCAAAGAAATTATTTTAAAAGGCAGTTGAGTGTTAAAATTCCACTGGTTCTAAAATGGCTTTATTTATTACTATTTATTATTTATTTATTTTAAAAGTAATTTTTAATGATTCTCAGTATTATTTTAGCTTTTTTTTTTATAGAGCTTTACCTCCTAATGCAATCTTTGCCAGCAACATAAATCCTTTTATCTTAGATGGCAGTATTTCCAACTACGTTAGCAACTTCCCTTAAGCCTTCCAATAGCTCTAAATAGCGAATACTTGCAACCGTTGCCTTGCCTCTGCCAAATTCTCACTATTAAAATAATATGTTAAATGAGTGGTGATATGTGGAAGTGCAATGGAAGGTGGTGTACTGAGGTGCCAAGTGGATTTAAAGAAGCAGTTGAGTAACAGGGTTTGCACAGGGTTTGGCAATCATCGTTGATAAAGAGCTCGAGGACAGAGCTCCAACCATCACGTAATTGTTTGGACTGTGGGATTCAGGTGCAATGTTATGAAGGTGAAAGGAGGCAGTATCAGGAATGTGAATTTTTTTTAAGCTAGACTACTATAAAGTCTGATGATTAAAGAATGCAAAAACAGATCATGTATATTTGTAAATTTGTACTGCTTTTTCTGTACATTTTGTACTGACCTATTTCAGATTAAATAAAGAGTGGTTCTTTTTATTTGCTGGAGTGTGCTATGGAGTTGTGAGCATGCACAGGGTAATTCTGTCTCTTTCTTTAAAGAAAGTTCACATCTTGGTCTTGTAATATTCTTAAAAACTCAAAAAAAAGTCTCAGCTGCCTAGAGCAGCCAGTCCTTGAGCTACCTCCCTGCCACTGTTAGATAAATGCCATCTATTAATTATTTTGTTAAATGGAAACACATATACAAAAGCAGAAACACAGTACTTGAGTAGCTAGGAAAACAAAGTTACAGTTTTATTACTGAGTTTGATTTAAAATCTCAGTTTCTCAGCAAGTCAGTACTTACTATGTGGACCCCATGAGACACCTTCAGTTACCCAAGCCAAGGGAGAGGCAGAGTCCTGCTAGGAAAGGCAGGCACCTCTCCCTTTGCTTTAGCAGAAACAGAACAATCTTAACAGTGCCGCTAGCAGGGGCATCAATGTCCAATTTCATTAGGACATTACATGCTGCATTCAGTTAAAATTCTAACGCCCTATGGGGTGGCATCCCAGCAAAATACACCACAGGCTCCCACACACCTTCACTAACCCATGTCAGTTGGCTTCTAGCCAGCAGGCTTTACAGTCTGGCCAAGGCAATGTCCAGGGCAATGAGGTGAGGTCAGGAGTGGGCAGTGATGAATAGTTGTTACTGGAGTGCCAATTTTGGAGACTAAGTGAATTTACAGAAACCCCACAGAGGAGCATGCGGAAGAAACACCTATTCTGTCTGCAGCCAGCTATCCTAGACTTAAGGCCAACAGCCTCAGACAGATGAGACTTTTCTCACACAAGGACCATAACTCACGCATGTCACCTTGCCAGCTGTAGGCTTTATTTGTGAACAGACTCTTCTCCATAAAAATTACAGCACATCTCTGCTCACTGCCCCTGCAAGCCACTACTTCACTACTTGTTTCTGCACAATTACCCGGACACTGGGAGCATGCTTTGCAGGAAACAGAAATTACATTGGTGCTGGCTAACTCGGTTTGTTTACCATCCTAACTGAGAAGCAGTTCAATTGTTCAGGCACCAAAGTGGCCAGAACAATGTGCTTCAGGAAACTGCGGGAGAAGAAACTTTTCAATCAGTTCCTGAAACACTGTATCTATGTAAAGGGCAAAGATACAGACTGTAAATTTTTTAAATCAAGTCAAACAAGTAGCAAGAAGGATCTCTAGCATCTAGAGACAAAAGCCTCTTTCCATAAGCTAGTTACCAAACAACTTCTGTCATGCTCAAGGTAGGTTATTCTCTGGCCAAGGCAAGATAGTATGTCATTCAGAAAACTGCACCAGACAAACACATTTTGCTGCTTCTCTGGTTAGAGCATCATTTTGGAGGTAAGTCCATAAATGACAAACTACTCTGTGTGTGTGTGTATATATATATATAAAAAATATATATATATTTTACATCCCAATACCTATAATAAAAGACTCAAATCACAAAGTCACCAAGTAAAATAATAACACAAAGGAAAAATATTTCATTATTTGTTGCATGAAGCAAAAGCTGTTGTGACTTATACCAGCATTATATAGAACTGTTAGTCTACTGAGAACTTCATCTACTCTGCTCAGTCCAGTTACTAAGAGCTCAGAGATGACCCACTGCAAGATTTCTGCAATATTTTACATGCTACAACTTCCACTTTGCAACTTGTTGTCAGATGCAAATAGAGAACTGGAATATTCACAGTAAAACTGTCTCAAGAGTATCTTCAGTACAGTAGCTTACATAATTTTTATATTGGTTTAATCAAAAGAAAAACTTCAGTCAACATTTGAAAGAGCTCTGAAAATGTTCTGCTGATTATAAATCTGTTATGATTGCTCTTTTGGCAGCCAGATTAGGTTTACTGAGGCATTAACAGGAAGGAAAACGAAAGGCAGGAGGCAGCAAAATGAACACTCTCATAGACAACACAGCCAGACCAGGACACAAAGAAGGAAACGATGCAGTAAAAATGTGACGTGGATGACTGCTCAGACCTAGGTGAGGCAGCTGTTATGCTGTGACTGCAACATACCATGCTGAGCCCACATTCAGCGTAACCTTGGCCTCTTCCTTCCCATCTGCAGTAACCATCTCACATTACTGTTTGGTTTTAAGAGCTGCATGACAGGCATGGCCTTTGGGATGCATGTCTGGCAAGTCAGGTCAGTCAGTCCTACTGTAACACAAATCCAAGATATCTCCTAGCAAGTGACAGATCCTGGGATCTTCTTTATAGCCACTGATCATGAAACAGAATGGGAAGCAGATTTTTTTTTTTACTGCACTATTATTCTTCACAGGCCAGTGAAGGTAAACTTCATCTACTGGCTTGCAGTTCTAAGGTTTAGTACAGAGATGTGTTTAAAACTTGAGAAACCATAAGAGCTAGACTTTGAAGGTGTGCGTTTTTAGAAACATTTTTATTAAAAAAGGAATGCACTTGTACAACTGAAAGTTTCCATAAGTTAGAAATGTTGTGTTGAGTTTGCACTAACTCCAGAAGACCTAAGACAGGGTGGAGAGGCAGTCTTCTGACCTTGGCCAGAAGCCCAGCATGACCTTTCAGATGTGGTGAACTCCATTCAGCAGTCTCATTCCCACAGCTTTCCTCACTTGAACACCGGAAGAATAATTCTTCTCCAGGCTAAATAAAATAGTAAGGGAGGAACTGGGCTAGCTGGAGGGTGGGGGAAGACTCAACACTGGGTAGAGATAGGATGGAGGCTTCTGTTGACAATTGGTTCAGTCCTCAAGCTTGAGTCTTAACTTTTTTGCAGGCTGGCAGTGGTGTTTCTTCCTCCTCAACCTTGCGAGGCTTCTTCACTGTGTACACTACCCCACAGGCACTCTTTCGAGTTTCTGGAATATACAAACAGAAGCTGCAGTACCTCAAGAAAAATGACACTAATGCATTTAATGCATCCTCATTTCAGGTGTCCACGCCCCAAAGCACAATTCAACATGTTTAACAGCCAGCCAGTCAGCACACACAGCAGGTAAGCAACCTGCATGGGCAGGAGCTGGGGATAAGCTGCATTATGGAGTGAGGAAACTAAAGGGGGAAATCCGATGGTGGGTGTAAACTACAGCAAACATAAGGGAAAACTGAGATCTGCAGGAGTTGAGGGGCTCCAGACACACAAAACCATAGGAAACCAGGCTTAATCAGTTCAATAGTCACAGAAGGACACATTCTTGAAGCATTGTCAAAAGCATTTCTGAGCAAAACATACTGTTCTTAAAAAAAAGAAAAAAAGTATTCATATACCCCAGGATTCTTGAACAGACTATGCTGGCACAGCTATATTGGCAGAGGCTCCCCTATACATACCAAGTAAGTGTCTTTACGGTATTCAAGAATATTTTAATTTACAGAACCCTCAGCATTACCACAGAATACTACCGTGTGATGTTATCAAACTCCTCACATGTTTGCCAAACAACCTAGTGAGCCCAATCCAATTTCATTACTACTCGTGGGAGGCTTCTTTGCAAAATTTGAGGTAGAAGGTATTCCCTACAAATCCTCAGTTAGTAAAGAGGCTCTGCAAGAACCTTGCCAAAATATATTGACTTATTCTGGACCAGTATTCCTTGGGGGCAGGGAAACGACATCTGCTATTTAATTTCACAGATAATATAGATGATGGTCTTGAGAAATTCCACATGAACTTGACAAAAATTCTTCCAATACACTGTCTCTATGTAGATGAGTAGCAGGCTGGAGGAGGACCCTGTTCCCAGAAATGCCCTCTCCAAGAGATCAAAGCCACCTGCTGTGAATTACAGCAGGTTCAAGACCCACCTCTACTGAAACAAGAGATGCAAACCAAATTCTACTGTGCATTTGAAACTTAGAGCAACTCAAGTTGTTGGGAAGGTGACTAGAAATCATATCTACCCAAGAAACTTTGACAGAGGCAGAAATTAAGAGCTAGATGTGACTACCCAGTCACAAAGTTAAACTGCCATCAGAATAAACAAAAAACCCCCCAACATCAAGAGACACTAAAAACCAATAAATAAGCATGTGAAAGGGAGGGTAGAGATGGAGAAATTGGTGCTACAGTGGAAAGCAAGGGTCTAAACTGATTGCTAGAACACAAATTGTGGCATCTCTTTGCTGCGCTGACACCAGGACACAAAATACAACTGAAAACCTTTTGATTTCCAGTGTAGGGGGCCACACACTGAATTTCCGCTTTCTTAATATTAAAAATGGGCAAGTAGAAGAGAGCTACTGTGAGCTGCCTCTGCTGAGAGCATAAGGAAGCAAGTTTTGTTTCATCAAAACACTTCAAGCCTTTCTACACTATACGAAACATTTTTTTCTAAGCAGCAAGCACTCAGGGTATTTGATTTTGCATCAGGTTTGAAGTGGTCCACAATGAAGAGCAAGTCAGAAATAGACCACATAAAGAAGCATCAGAAAGGGACATGGCAAAGGTTGCTTCTGCACTCATGCTGAAAGAGGGTAAACGCAAAACACATGCATCCCAATCTTCTTGAAGTCAATAACATAGTTTCTGCTGATGTCACTGAGATCAGCATTCAGCCCTTTCTGAACCAAGACATAGTTTCACTACAAAGCACAACAGGCAGATCTCTGTTTTGGCTAAACAGTTTATGACTCGTTAATGTAGTTAAGCGAGTACTCCAGTACAGACAGCACTGTCAGTTCAGCCACTGATTTGCTAACATGGCAACAAGGGAAAACAAACTACCCTTGCCACACAAGCTCCTCTTCATGCATTGCACAAGGGAGATAAAACCCCAAGCTGACTTGCTCTATAAGGTCTTGGAGCTTTTGGAAAATACACATTAACACGAACTTAGTTTAACAAATGCACGTTACTTAAACAAGCTTGCGTGTGCTTTTCACTTACCTCCATGAAGTATGGTGGCTCTGCAGTTGGTAGACACAGCTGCCTTGGCTTCACTTTCTGACAGGCCAAACAGCAAACCTCTGTCACCTTTGTTCAGGATCAAAACACACAGAAAGGAACAAACAGAATAGGGAAGTCTGTCTGCATGATACGTTTGCTCACTCTACAAATAACTGGGAATTAGCAAAGCTGTAACTCAAAGTGACATTTTGCAAAAGGTTACCCAGAGGCAGGAAATTGAGGCACCCAATTCTCCTGGCTGCAGTTCCCCAGCAGCCCTCCTGGAAGGCTCCTGGCAAAGTTGCTTTTTTCCAGACAAGAAGCTGTACTTCTGAAAATAAAAGTCTGTCAACACAGGAACATTTTTATACGCATAATCAAGCAGAAAAATTATCCCATTGAAAACTTTAGTTTTGGGGAAAGGGCACTGTCGAATACAAAAGCATTATGCTGAAAAGTTCCCAGCCACCTTGAGCAGGGATGACACCAGATTAGGTACATTAATTTGGGTTGAGCTTGACTGCTCTTTTAAGAAGGAAGGAAACATTGCGCATAAAATCCTTCCAGGCTGCATGCCCTCCCACATGGTTCTCACGATTCAGAGCACACTCCTCCCCTTCAAGGGACAGTTCAAATACATGCTTGTGGGGCGGGGAGCAGGGAGTAGTAAAAATGCATCTGAATTCCAAAAAGAAGGGGAGATAAGACACTCTTGGTTTCTAGAACACAACCAGTTATTTAACAGCACATATGTAACTAAGGACTGGAAAACTCAGAAATTTTTCTTCCTTAATATAAATATGATTTTATAGCTGCTTCTGCCAAAGATGTGGCACCTTGGAGATCATAAGTAATAATTTCTGATTTGGTTCACAGTTTCCATAGATTTTTATGGGTTTTATTCATTTCTCCACTTACACCCAACACAGTATCAATGCATATCACAACAAAACTTATCTGTAGCTGAACAAAGACATTACCATTTACAGTGACTGCTCATGCCACCCCATGACCATGACCTGTTGCACCTTCCACACCCACTGAGAGCTCTGATTCACTGGTCACCAACAAGCATCACTGTATAAAGTTCAAGGAGTGTAAAGGACGGAAGTATTTCAAAACCACTTTGAACTTTCACATGTTACTATTAACTGCTGTCTTTGACTTGGAAAAAGGATACAGATTAGCCACGTCGTAAGGACCTCGTAGTTCTAGAGGCTAAAACAAAACAAAGAAAGTTGGATATGTGCATGTACCCTCTCACAGGCTGACAGGGTGTGAGCAGGCAGGACAGGGCTATCAGGAAGGCAAGGTTAAATGCTACATAATAGCAAGCTGCTGAAGATGCACTAAGAAATCAAGCAAACACTGCTATTTTGGAAAACAGAGTCCCCATCTGGGAGAAAACTGTCATGGAAAATATCACAGCAGGAAAAAAACCAAACCAAACCAAACAAAAACCCCCACCCAACCAGACCAAAAAAAAAATCCCAAACTCCACAATACAATTCTTTGGTAAAACAGATTGATTAAAAAAAACCTTACAAGATGGTAATCATATTTAAAATTACAATTTTTACATGTTTAATATATAACTAAAGCTGTATTTTCAGCCACAGATAAATCCTCAAATTGTTCTGACTTAAAAAAAAAAAAATACATCTGGGACTTACCCTTTCAGCTGCACTAGATATAACAATATTCTGGAAAACAAAAGAGAATAAACGTTCATCTGTCAGACACCATCAAGAAATGAAAAAAAAAAAAAAAAAAAATCAGCCAGCAGCAAAGACTTTATAAGCATTAGCTAAGTTCAGGCTTAGAGCCCAATTAAACATCAAAGTATCTGATGCTCTCAGATGAAGTGAAATCTAGCAGGGTGTGGATCTTAATTGGGGAATAAACCCAGGTTATGTCCCTGTCCCCTACAGAGAAAAGGGCACAGGGACAAGCCCTCCCTTGCAGTTACAAACGTCTCACAGACAGATGTGAGTTGAATAACCACTGTACCTTTTAGAGGGACAGGCTAAGCAGTAAAATGTCAGAGTAATGGCATTAAGCAAGCACCTATCAGCCTGTATCTCTCATAGTGGACTTTAAAGGGACCTTAAGGGTAAAGAAGAAATGCAGAGTTGCACACACTGTGTTAAGAAGTGCCCCCTTTATTTACACTAGCTGAAAGAGGCCCCACACAAAGGACAACTCAGCCTGAGCTGTAATAGAAACGGACTTAGAAGAGGAGTCCAGGATCCCCCAGAAGCAGGTTACAGATAGTGCCTTTAGACAGTTTGGTGCTCCTAAATTTTCAGCTTACTCTGTGTCATGGTGCAATTCAATCCTAACCTCAGCGTTCATGTTGGCCTTAATCAAACTCCCGCTATTTCGGGAAACCTGTCTGCAGCTAGGCACTGGCTGCCAATTCATGCCATACACTCACTTCCCTCAACACTGGCACCCCTGTGAAAATCGCCAGGCAGAGAGACATCCTTCTCCCTTCTCTCCCAAAAGCTTTCTGCAGAACAGGTACGTGACTGCTCAGGGGCTGGTAGATACCACAGCTCAGCTGCCAGCACTCTTCTGATGTTAAACCTCCAAGGATGCTCACCCAGGGGGAGACTGTTTTGTACAGGTGAAAACTTTGCAGCAGCAAAAAATTCCTTGCACCTTTTATTATACTGAATAAAAGGCTTTGGGAATTCCTGCTTGAGTGGGTGGGAATGAGAATTGTACTGAGGCAGAGAAAGCCTTTCCCTCTCTGCTGTCAGTACCACCAACCCATCATACCACCTCCAGTTACAAGGTGGGGCTTTTGATCCCTTCGCTGCACTGCTTTGCTTGTCCTGCCACTTCCCCAGCACAAAGATCAGGGCAGACACTGGAAGAAAATGCTCTGTACACAGCTGGAATTCAACACGTAAAAGAACTATTTGCATGGAAACGACTGCCTGTTCATACTGTGCCCAAGGTTTCCTCATGTGCTGAGGAGGAAAGGATGGGACAGACAACTCTGCCTCAGCATAAGGAAAGCCAGAAGCAGAAGCAATACATACATCAAAGTGACTTAACAGCACACATCATGACGGAGCCTAGGACATTTCTTTATGCATAGTTCACCTTTAAAATGACTGCACTATGGATCCCAAGGGTGCTTTTGAGCTTCAGTGGTGCTGACTGCAAGAGTTTGCTGGGAAAATTCAAATCCCCTGCTCTGAGCTGTAGCAACCAACGCCTGTCTCCCAGGCTCAGAGAAGCTCCCAGAGCAGCTGTGCAAGCCATCTTGAATGAGCGCGGGATCATGGTTCACTGCTGTGCATTGGAGATATGCTCTGCCTGGATCAAAGGCAACTGGCTTCTAGTTAGGGGATGGGTAAGATGGGAGGAGAAGACAAGAGCAGGCAAGAAAACACTGCTAGCAAGTGAAGGAGAGGCAGGCAAAGGCAAATCCAAGGGAAGGGCTAAAGGGAAGAACTCAAAGGCAAAACATTATCTCCCCAGGTAAAGGAGACAGCAGCTGTTCAGTACACTGCTTCAGGCACAGTACCCACACTCAGTTACCAAAACATGGGAGGTGAGGGACTGTGGCTATGCACGCCTTCTGTCTGGCAAGGCAGGCAAGTCCCTCCCTCATTCCCTGCACATTTTAACATGTTTTAAAGACTCCGCTCAACACCAGCTGAGGACACCAGTACATTTCTGGAAGTTTCTCTGCCCTACTACAACAGAGGAGGAAGAGAAGGATCCAAAAGCTGCTACAAGTTCAGCAACTATAGATTACAGACAGCGAGAGCTGCGTGCCAGGTGCCAATGCAAGCAGTCTATGGACCAGCCATCCCATGTCTTGTTAAAAAAAAGGCCTATACATAACTGATGGAGACAAACTGCCAGTGAGGGCTAATGACCATCTCTGCTGGCCCAACAGGTACTGGATGCAAAAAATAAAAGCAAAAAATAAAAGACAAGCTAGCAGTGCTCTTCCAGTGTCTAACAACAACTTGTCATGCCCAGCTCCAGCTGATTTACCTTCCGGGCACAGATGATGCACTAGATTGACAGATGCAGAAAGAAAGGGCACTGTGCACAGACTGAGCACCCGAACGTCTCGCTCGCTCCGTTTGTGATGCCAACTCAACTGGTGCTCTCCAAATCAACAACGGCATGAGAAGCACACCCTTAACTGCACAGAGGAAAGAGAAGCACTGGCAAAAAGGAATCCCAAAGGAAAGGGGTTTTGTGTGTATGTACCTTATCTCCAAGTCAGTATTTTGTGCAATTAACTCCCAGAGCTGGGCTTCTCAGGAAAGGCTGTGCAAATACTCACTTTCTTCTGTAGCACTAAGGGAATTAATCTGTTTGACCCACTCTGCTGTTCTATAAAAGAGACTGCCATGCCTGAGGGGAACTGAGGTAATGACAGATCTGCTTTTAATTGCCCTTCCAAGCTGTATATCCCACTTCAGACTAGATTTGCAGGGTAATGCCAATTTTGGCTTCTCTGGACTAGCTAAGCGTGGCAAAGGCTGTTTCCAATAAAGATGGTGGGAGCTACAATCTCTTTAGACTTGGATATGTATTATGATATGCTTCCCTGTTAAAAAAAAACATGGCCTGAGAGGACCTAGCATGACAGGCAGCTTAGACTGATAGCCTGGGAGGAGGTAAGGTATGAAAGCAATGGATTAGAGGCATCTCAGCTGCAAGCATTACTTCTTCCTTGGGTTTCAGTAGCAGGGAAGAATGCAGTTGATCTGACTGCAGCAAAGCCCTGGCTGATAGCCAGCTAGCTGTTAGGTCTGTTTTGTACACTGGGAATTTACTAACCACTTAACAAAACAACATTTCTACTTTTTTCTTATTATTTTCTATCCCCCATATTCAGGGTATACTATCAAAAAAGAGCTTTTGGTCAATCAGAAATATGAAATGGGGGATTTTAAAGAGATGCATGGACTTCAGTTCTAATGCAAACCTTAGATCTCTGGCGCTTCGCCCCAGCCCCGCCTTTTGTTTTGGGTATTGCATATCATAACAACAGATAGGTTGTTGTGAAAAAAGAACCTAACAGTTTGACAACTTAAGAAGAAAGCATGCAGTGGTGCATGGCTGGAAGTATCTGGAGCTAGAATAATTGTGTCCTTGTATTAGTAGGCAAAGATTCAGTCACAGCTTCAGAAACCCCAGCGTCAAACTCATTTAAAATGGCTCAGTCTGTACAACTCCAGAAGAATTTGAACTGAATTAATTAGCTTGCTTTCACTTTGAGAGCTTACCTTTCCTTTGCAGATCTGCATCAGGCTGATCGCATTTGAAATTGTGTATCTTCTCATTGTGGAGTCTTTGATGGCAGGCGCATAAAGAAGTTCAAAGCAAATGCCTCGATCTATTGCCTTCGCATGAAAGAGTGATCAAAAATCAAAAGGAGAGAAGCATAACAATCTAACAACTGCTGTCTATTATTGATGTAGCTTGTTCTCAGTTTAACTGTGTTATATATGAAAAAATTAAGGCGGAATTGTTCCAGCAAGAGCACAGCATAGCATGAAAGCGGCGGGGCGGAAGGTTTCACTGGACACCAGGTATGTGTACTTGTTTCTTGGGATGACAGATAAATGAGGTTTAACAAACAAAGAAATACCAGCCACTTATTAGTTGTAATTGGTTTTTCACTATCACAGAGTTGAGAAGACAGGTAACCACTGCTGGTCAGAAACAAGTCTTGAAATTTTGAGGACTCTCCTCCTCTAGCCTCACAGCCTGCTGTAAGGAAGACCACTGCTTCCCACAGTACCCACACCTTGCAGATGAGGAATTTGTCCTTGCATAAAAGCAGCAATGAGGACCCTTCTCTCCTGTCTCACAGCATACTCTGGTATTTGTGACAATGTTAAACAACAGTGAGTTACAGGAGAGGTTCCAAACAGTAATACTGATTATATTTTCACCTGCTTTAAAATCCTTTTCTATCTGTCAGAGTACCTCACCAAAAGCCTAGTATTCTTGTTTTTGCAAACACACAGAGAAAGGTTAGGCAGCTTGCTATAAGACACAGTGAGTTAGCAATAAAGACACAATTCAAAGCTAGGAGTTCTTTGTTCCATGGCCTATACTACATTTGCCCAAAATGTTACTCTGTGTTTTATACTCATATTATTAAAAAATGCTGCAATGTTAATACTCTAAGAGTCCAGTAACTGAATATGGATGGAATTAAACCAGCTCCCATCCATGCACAACCTCTGCGTGCAAGCACAACAGAAGCTATGTATACATCAAAAGTTTTACAGAGAACTGGTCCAACATCTGTAGACAAGAAGAGAAGCCTGAATTTATCAAAACCAAAACAGGTGATGGCAAGACACCAATTTCCAGTCAAGCAGATTTTTAACCTCATCCCCACCACTTCAGCTGCTTGCCAATCTGTCTGTCTGGCATCACAACCACCAAAACTGACTGCCCCCAGGATGCACAAAACCAGTCTGACAGACAGACTGCCTTGAAGCTGGGAGTATGGAAGCTGAGGAGTAGCTTGTAAGGAAAATGCTTCCAAACACAGGGCTCCAAGAGCCACCCAGCTCCTCACCTGGGTCAGCTGCTGGAGTTTGAGGCAGCTAGGGTACTTTCAGACAACATTTCATACAAAATTGTTATTCCCAGTGGAATGTTGAAATTCCCAGTCTATAGTAAATTCCAAAGTATTACTTCTGTTCTGTTTCGGGATTAATTCTAGTTAATTTTTAATTTTTATTCTAGGTCAAACTTTCTGTAGAAGAGTAAGTAGGATTTCTAGTCAATTCCAAATTTAAATTTTTAAGCACTAAGGACTACATCAGCCAAGAATGCCCATATGGAATGAACCTTGACATATACTCAGAGGAAAAAACTAGTTCACCTAAGAGCATGTTCAGATTAAGCTTTCTGGCAAACCACCAACAGCAGGCAGAATTGTATTAACAAAATATTTGATCCATGCTGATAGTCATCTTGTGTCCCACAGCAGATATTTAGCGATTCCACATTTGGTTCATTTGCCAAGACATTCCTTTGTCTAAGTATGGATTCAATACAGTTGTCCTGCAAATAACTGGCACAACACCCTTGTACCAAATTAACACTGTCATTCACATTCTCCTGTCTTTTAAATCATGGGGCTGTTTATCTATTCTGACACAGCTGTACCACTTATGGTTTGGGAAGCAGCTTAGTCAGCAATCACACCACATCTCACTGCTTAGCACAGTAGCGGCCTTAAGGCTCTGTTTCCATTCCTTGGGAACACCACTTCTGCCTTCTTAAGTGGGGGACAGGAAGGAGAAAAAGAAAGAACATACATCACTGTGTATTAAATGCTGCAGTGGAGGCCTTGAAGTGAAGGACATCTGAAACAACACTATACATTATGCAAGAAAATAAAAGAACCACTTGGATGGGAACAGTGGGAAGGAAATGGTAGGGAATTCAACTCAGACTGACATTAAATACAGAATTTAACAGCAAGAAAACAATTTAGATGTAAATTTACCATATTCACAGGGGGCCTTCGGAAGTAGAATGGCAGCTTTTCTGTTACATTTATGCATACCAGATCCACATCCAGAGTTGTGCAAGCAATCTACAGCAAAGAAATAGGAACAGATTATTAGATATGCCAAAAAATGCATAACCAACTTTAGGCGCACTAATATTCTCCTTCATTTCTTAATGCAACAAACGTCTCTGCAGGGTGAGTTCAGTTTTAAAATGAAGAGGTACTATGCCTTGCAGGTATGCCAGTAAAACAGCAGGGCTACAGGTGCACAGCGTGAGCATTTCAGACTTACAACCCAAGCCTTCTCTCACTTACAGAACTACTTTTCCAATAAAATAATGACCAACCCAAAGGCAAGACTTACTGCTTTGTTTTTATCTGACATAGCACATGTACAAGCAATGGCAGCTTTTGGCAAAAGAACTCACAGCTAATGAAGGACCCCTGTTTACAAAGGGAACAGCCCAGGAACTGCCTCTTACCCCATCACTCTCTAATTCCAGTGTAGCAACTGTTTTCACAATTAATTATTTTTACCAGAAGCAACTGAGAAAAGACTGAAAGAAAGGCAGAATGTTAGACAGTGACTGGTGGTGCCACATGCCCAGTACTGGGAGCCAATCCACAGGGCCTCACTTTCCTGGCTGGGTGGGGAATGTGCAGCCCTTCCTGAAAGCCACATCTCTGAAAGAGGCTGAAGATGGCACCGAAGGTTATAGTTTAAAAGCTTAGCTTTGAACTCACACCACAATTTACAGCCTGTATTAAAAGATGGAAGGAATGAACAAAGGGTGGAGAATCTCCACACTGACATACAGAGAAAAATCAAGTGCACACAAAAGGGAGCCCTTGATTTACATATAATCTCATGAACACAAGATATGTAGGAATTATGTATGCCTACCCTGTAAAGATGATTACACAGGGCCAGATTAATGTCTGTAAGCAGCATTGTAACAAAGAAGATAAAATAGGCTGAAGAAGTTGAAAAGGAATTTTCTACTTGTAGGGGAACTCTCTGCATTCAGAAACATGCCAGCAACTGCTCCAAATACACCTGGGCCAGGCGCCAACCATTCATCCCTCCTTACACCGGCACGAAAGCGGTGGGGGTTGAGAGGAGTCCCAGGGCTGGGCTGCTCTAACGCAGGGCAGGCTATTGCTTTGCAAACTAGTCTTCTAGCAGTTTGTTCACATGAAATTTGGATGGAGATAAGAGCAGAGGCCCAGCTTTAGGAATGTTTCTTAGCTGCTGATAGCACTCCCTCCTAGGCAGGAGGGCCACAGCCCACATGCAGGCAATTCAGAGATCCAGCAAACCACAAAGTTTTTGATGTTAAAATGTCTCTACCAGGCCATTCAGACTAAACTTTATCTTCAGGCCCTACCTTTACCAACTCTGTTAGGCAGGACGCAGTTAGAATCTACTGCATTGACTTAGACTTGCATGTGTAAGTTTAGCCCTACTACAGCCAGCTTTACCCTTTTTCTTATGTGGAGTACAAACCACCATCTAGACAGAGATGATTTATGGGAACATGCGCAAAGCAAATAGCTCTGAATCATATCCTAGAAGAGATGGCAGTGAGGCCACAGGAAATTCAGGAAGAGAGAAAGCTGAAAATGAAGGAAAGCGAGAATACACATCAGAAACATGCAAGTTGCCCTATGTGGTGAGAAAACAAGCCTTCCTAATCAGCTCCAGAAACACTGGAAAACATTTTTCCATTTTGCAAATTAAGCACAGTGGGAAAGCGAGTGACCCAAATCCCAGGATATCTACAGGATTCCAGTGACAAGAACATTTCAGAAAACACCACCAAGGAAAACAAAATTAAGAGTCATACTTCCCCATAAGGAGGAAGTCCGTGGAAAGTTGGAGAGGAGATTTCTCCAAATACTCCAATGTTCAGCCTAGCTTTGGCTCCTGGACAAGTCACACACGCAGGCAACTTAAGGTTACCCTGCCTGCTGAAAGGACCTGAAGTGCAAAAACTTCATACAGAAAGTGATATGCAGCAGTTGCACAGCCCAGTGCCTGCCTGGCCACACTGCAGGCAAGAGCCCCATCTGCTGGGAAAATCCAGACAGCCAGAAATAAATACGTTCGCCACTGCTTGGATGGCCTGAAGAAATATTTGGCAAACATTTTAGGAATTTTGCTTTTCACTACATCCTCAGACTTATATAAGAAAGTTTTTTAGACACCGGTCATCTGCTAATTGCTTACAAACAGCAGGCAGAATCAACTAATATCATTAAAGCAGTCAGAAATCTTAAGCAGCAAAATTTTTGAAAAGCAACAGGCACAGACCTTATTACTGGCACAGAGTAGGCACTCCTATTGCAGCCCAAAACAATCCTCTTGGGAGACTTAAAGAAGGAGCATGTTCTACAATTATCTTGGCAAACACAACTTCCTCATACCCCTGACGATATAAATTATTTGGAGAATTTGAGTACATCTTTCAGTACATATCACTGCCACACTGGGTCACAGAAAAGCTTCCCTGGCTCGTGACAAGAGGGCACAGACTTGTTTTGGGCCATGCTAAAATTAGAGCACATCTCCACTGGTCATGTATTTCTTTTACAAAAACATGAAAAATCCTGTTCTATGGAGAATAATCCAAATGCCAAATTGTTGGTGAGAAAGATGATGCTCTCAAGGTAATGTTGAGTTACCAACAGCCAATTTTAAAATATAAAGTTAATTTGTGGTGCAAGACCCACCCTAGAAGGCTTTATCCTTAACAGTGAAAGATCCGCGAGTTGCATGAGCCAGAGGTACATGCTGAACCTCCACATGTAATGTCACTTGCACCAGACTCCCTGTTCATACCTCCACAAAATTGACACATCTCTCCAAAGAGAGTTAGAAAACCTAAAATCTTTAAACAAAAGACAAACACACAAATCTGCCTTGAATGTGAACGCATAAGGATGAAGTCTTTCACCTCACGCAGTTTGCAAGAAACATGCTTGGGTTCCCTCCCCATCTCAAAGTGCTGCCAGCATGGAAGCAATGAAGATGGTGTCATCAACAATCCTGCTTCCTTCCTAACACACTGACCACCACCACCTGCAAGAGTGTCAGCTTAAACAGTCGCTATCTGCATTGGCCTGCCCAGAGCACAGCTGCCATCTTTGTGCCAGCACTACTATCCACGTAGCTGAATGCTGAATCAGAGTGGGAAAATGGATCTGCCTGCAGAGTAACTTGGCACAAACTCTAGTTGCTTTTCAGCCAAAAGCACGTTCCTCAAACCAAACTGCCATGCAGCTAAGCAAGCAGCTTCACCAGCAGAGCAGACACGGACCTGCAGAAATGAGCAGCTGTTTATGCCAGCTTAAATACTGCTGCAGCTGGATGTCCAACTGCAGCAAAACTCACAATATGGCTAAAAATAAAAAATACAGACCCTTACATGAGAGAGTGCCCTGTGCTGGTTTTGGCTGGGACAAAGTTAATTTTCTTCATAGTAGCTAATATGGGGCTATGTGTTGGTAATCCAGGGATGTTTTTGTTACTGTTGAGCAGTGCTTACACAGAGTCAAGGCCTTTTCTGCTTTCTCACCCCACCCCACCAGCGAGGAGGCTGGGGGGGGCACAAGAAGTTGGGAGGGGACACAGCTAGGACAGCTGACCCCAACTGACCAGAGGGATATTCCAGACTATATGACATGCTCAGCATATAAAGCTGGGGGAATGAGGAGGAAGGGAGGGACATTTGGAGTGATGGCATTTGTCTTCCCAAGTAACTGTTACGCATGGTGGAGCCCTGCTTTCCTGGAGATGGCTGAACACCTGCCTGCCCATGGGAAGTGGTGAATGAATTCCTTGTTTTGCTTTGCTTGCGTGTGTGGCCTTTGCTTTACCTATTAAACTGTCTTTATCTTAACCCACGACTTTTTTCACTCTCACTCTTGTGATTCTCTCCCCCATTCCACTGGGCGGGAGTGAGCGAGCAGCTGTGTGGGGCTGAGCTGCCAGCTGAGGTTAAACCACTACAAGCTCTTTCCCCCCGAAACAACACAGCATGCTCCTGCTGATTACCTGGCTTCAGGTGCTTGTTTAAACACATGATAAATCAATTGAGCTCACCTGAGAGGTGAGATTTTACATTGTTGCCAGAGACCAAAAGAAAGAGGTGGAGAGTGGCCCTCAAAAGTATTTTACAACTATTTGCCTCTCTCCCACCCCCAAGAGTCCTAAAATCTTGCAAGGAAAATAAAATCAGCCAGAAATGAGTTTCATTAAGCTGTAACTGTTATAATTAATGCTTGAATTCTTCTTCTGAAAGATTCTTTAAAGTTCACCTTCTTCTACAGCCTCTTGCTTTGTACTTGGACAAGTTTTCAAAAAGGAGGGGAAATAATTTAGAAAAACAAAACAGAAGAATATCATTTTAATGTGTCAAAACAGGTACTCAGCAGTACTAGAAAGTAGCTTTAACCTATTTTAAAAAAATAGACTCCGTTTTATACCAACAAGCTCTCTTTGAAAGTAAATTCTGGCACTCCTCCAAAGAGATTCACATTTGCATTTGGAATCCCTGTGCCTTCTTCACACTGCTTTAAACTGCACACCTGCTTGCTGCCTGCCAAGGCTAACAGAGACAGGATGCTTCCACCTACTCTTCCAGTTCAGAGTTAATGTTATTATTTATGAGCTTGCAACAGGTCAGCCATCACAATTTTGGGTTTTGTAAGAAAAACATTCTGACAAAAAGATAACTTGCTTCCAGATGTTCCACTCGATCAGACCACTCACATCAGCTGTTACCAAGTATTTGAGAATAATTTAATTAAAAATATGAGAGAGACAGAGATAATGAACACCTATCACCCAACAAGCCAAGCTGAGATCATTCTGCCTCAGATGGTGTTTTAAAACTAGGAATTTTTCTGGTAGGAAGGGTCTATTCAAGATATAGCAGCTATGGATAAAAGTTGGAAGACAAAATGATGCTTGGTGCTGTTAGTAACGGCTGAAGAATTACTGTACATCACTGGATTTAGGTATCACATCTAAATAGTAAATGTCTTCAGTCAAACACCAGAAATGGACCAAACCAGTTCATGGTCAAACACACTTGCAACATCTTGTTTTTCTAAAATCACAGAAGTGACAGAGTATTGGGGGGTTTGTTCAAAATATTTGCATTTCTATTAACATAAACCAATGTGAGAAACAACAGCGTTGGGCTAAGGTCACCAATTAGTTCTAGCTAAGGTTT
The DNA here is from genome assembly GCF_026419915.1 of Harpia harpyja. Lineage (NCBI taxonomy): Eukaryota > Metazoa > Chordata > Aves > Accipitriformes > Accipitridae > Harpia > Harpia harpyja. Next base: position 27,371,146 of record NC_068949.1, on the reverse strand, counting down.
TGAAAATTATTCACACCCACTATTTTCTCTCACTAGCACACTTGAAGGGCTACCACTGCTACAAACATCAGCATCTGTTCAGTAACACTGATACAGCAACACCTTCACAGACTCACAAATTTTGTGGAGGCAGTTTTCAGTTGCAAGTTTGCTCTGAACAGCCAGGATAAAATCTGAGTGAGAAAGCAATTGTCTGCCCTTCAAGTATTTCCCCTGAGGCTGCTCTACTTCTGTACGGCCTCAATGGTTTTCTTGGCAGGCAAAGTAACAAACATATCATGAAGTCACAGAAGTGAAGCTTCTCTCACTCAACTTGAGCATCCAAAACACTCAAAACTAAACAAACCCAGAAATCTCAGTCTGGCAATGAAGCAAGGGCCGTTATGTTTAATCAGGCATGTTTACTTTTGGAAATTTTATTTTATCTGTTCATAAGATGCTATGACAACTGGAACTAGCTCTGTCTTGTAAGCTCATGCTCCTCTTTTGATTTAAAATAAAGAAATAAAAGGAAAAATGAAAGAAAAAGAGATCAGCTATTCATTTGGATGAACTTCCAAGAGAAGACCTAAGACTAAAAGGAAGAAGGTAACTCTCAGAACGATGTTAGTTCCACTTTAAAATCCTCCCACTTTCCCTGGCATTTCAGGGACCAGGAACAATTAGTGCTAACAGAAGAGAGCAAATGTGTTTTGGGGAAGCTGTCAGAGTCTGAGAAGTTAAAGTTCAAGACAGAAGTTTTCTACATGCTGATAGTATGTATATATTAGAAAAAAAGAAGGATGTTTTCTCTCCCAGCTAGAGAGGAGTACTCAGTAGAGTACAAGACACACAAAGGAAACCATAGCACAGGGGCATACAAGTCCATTCGTGAGGTAGATGCTTCAGACTTTAAGCAGCCACCTCAAGGCCTTGCAGCCTCCTGCAATCTCTCCCAACTTCTCAGTCCATCAACTGACCAGGCAGCCTATGTTGCTTAATTAGCCCCATGACATGCAGGCCTGTATAAAATGGGAAATAAAATCAAAACACAGCATGTACTCAGACTAGCCCCAGGCACTAAAAATTATTGAATGAGCATTACTGATCAGATGATTGTACTTACATGGAACAGTTTCTCAGTCTTCGGAAATACTGCTATGATGTCATATAACCTTACATTTGCAGATGTTGATCTCTACAAAAGGAGGAAACAATTACTACCTTGAATTCTAGCAGATGCCAAAGCTATGCACAATGATTACAACCAAAATAACGAGAAGAAAATCCCTTTTTCACTTTAAAGTACTAAACTAAGCCAATAATCATCCAATTACATAGTGGGTCTCTGCTGCGAGCCATCCTGCGAAGTCATTCATTCTCATTTTGAGGCTTGTCCCACCCTCCTAGTAAGGCACTTACACCTTTTGCTTCGATCACGTAGCGCTAAAACATAAAACAGACACAGGGCTTGCTCATGGTCTTCTAGTTTATGCACAGAAGTCCAGAAATCAAAGAACAGAACCAAGGACCAGAACTGTTGTCCCATATTGACAAATGATCAACAGAATCCATATGCAGTCTTGTAAGTCTGCATCTCTTCACGATCACATTATTTGCCAAAGATGCAAGCTGAGAAATCACTGTTGAGTGTCCTGTAAAATCCATGAAGGTCTCCCTATACAATTCCCAAAGTTTCATTCATTGAGAAAAAGAAATAAAAATTGGAAAATTAATATACTAAATATACTTACCAAGAGATTACAGTGGGAAGGATCAGAAACAACAAGTGTTAGCCGAGTTAAGACTTTAATTCTTTTAGATGTCCCCTACAAAAAAAAAAATAATACAAAAGAGTTAAAAAACTCCAAAGCAAAAATTTGTGGCGACTTTCACTCTGTCCACTATAAAAAGAAAATAGTGCCTTGTTCATATTCTTGCCTATACTAATTTTCTAAACTCTGTAGTTACACTTCCCTATTTTATATTGATCTGTCTGATATTGTATCTGCCCTTTACAAAGAACGACTTACTGTGTTTCTCTGAGGAAGGATCAATAGAAAGGAAAAATAAAGAAATAAAGAAAAGTAAAATCATGCAGAAAAACTGAGCATGTTATAATCTGCTATGGATCCCCAGGCAGGCCACAACTGCAAGCAAAAGCAGTTCCTGAATTAACAAATATCAGTGATTTGAAATACAGACTTGGTTCATTATATCTGAGTCTCGCTCCATCAAAACCAGGAAGTTATTTCCAAAACTCAAATTTCAATAATTATACTGTAATTATCCAACTACAAGAAGATTCAAAATTCACACAAAGCAGTTGCTTTAATAATTTTTAAAATAACGAATTGAGCCTACTCTAACGTGAGTATATCAGTCTCCCAATGCTGGGAGTTTGTCCATTGCTTGATTGTTAAAATTTCTCTTTTTTGATTAACATGTAATACACAAAATCACATATACCAATACACCAAGGTAAAAAACATAACTCAGAGTAACAATACGTAGAATGAAATTGGACATACTTGTACAATAGGCAAAGATGGAAACAACTCCGAAGGAGATACTGGCTTGACGATTTCCTTAAAAGAGAACAAAACAAAGTTATTCAAAATGTCATGGGTTAAATTTACAATATAAACAAAAGCTATGTTCCAATCCTAAAAAGAAATTTGCCATGCTAATAAAACCATTTCCCAGGGACAGTACATGGACTGTATTAAAAGTTAACTCCAGGGCAATTATACTGAATTATAAAGTGGGAGTTCTGTTACAAATGCAGACATCTGTACTTGTGTCTAGATGTGCATTCTGCAGATAAAGCTATTAGGGAACATGTAATAAGGCATGTAAGTTTACAAGACAAAACACACTAGGAACAAACAACTCCAACAAAAATTACCTGTTTCTTTTCTTTAAAATCGATGACATGATTAAGAGCAACTGCAGAATATCCCACTGAAAAAGCAAACACATAGTAAGAATATTTTGTCCGGTAAACTAATGGAAACAAATCCAAACAGAAACCTGTTAAACACTCGTCACTTAAATGTCTCAAAATTAATAATCACATGCATATTTACCTTTCGCATTATTTTTTTCTGAAGATAAATTCATCTAAAAGTGGCTTAAAATAAAAAAAAATTCTGTTTGCCTTTCAATACACACCAGCCCTGGCAACACTTACTTGATGGCAGAGCTTTATGAACATGAATACTTGGGCTTGGGGTCCCCAAAGATTTTGCCCTAGTTTGGTCCTGTTGATGACTTTCTTTGGGCAAAATGGTTAAGGACATTCAGGATAGTTGTTAAAACTGCAGACAACGCAGAGCTGGGAAAGATACAGCTACAGGAGAAGGCAAGGTGAGCATTCAAAATGATGCTGACAAAACTGACAGAAAGGTCTGGTTCGGGAGGGACCACAGGAAGATGATACACTTGCCAAAGACAAATCACCCCCCCGAACACTGGACAGGCAGCACCTGGCTGTACAACAGTTCTGCAGAAGAAAGATTTAGGCCCTAAGAAACTGCAGGCGGAAAAATGGGTCCACATTGGGAAAAAACAACTGTTACACTGGGATACACAGGCAGAGACAGAGCCTGCAAGACACAACACGAGCTTTCCTTGCTCCTCAGGACTGGGAAGACCTCAGTCCTGGTCACTTCACTTGCCGAAGACCGCAAGCTGAGCGGGGAGAGCGGAGAGGAGCGAGGGGAACCGCGACCCGCCACGGAGGCAGATGGAGGGGTTTAGCCTACAGGGAGCGAAAACTCGGCCTAGAGACTCACGCTGCGCCCACGCCAGCCTGGCGGAGCTGCCGCTCGCGTCCTGCTGCCCTCCTGTCCGGGCCCAGCCCTCCCCAGCTCAGGCCCACCGGCTCGGCTCGGCTCGGCTCCGCACCGCACCCCGACCCCGGCCCCGGCCCCGCCGCCGACTCGGACCTCAGGCCGGCCCCGCCGCTCTCCCCGCTCCCGCCGCGCCCGCGACACTGACTCACAGTGCGCTGCGGCCTCCAGCAGGCTCTGCAGGGACTTCTTGTCCGGCCCCTGCGGCAGGTTCAGGTCGGCGAAGCCTGCCATGCTGCGCGGAGCGGCAGGGCGGAGCGGGGCGGGCCGCAGCCGGGCAGGGCACCGGGCACCGCCCCCCGGCGGCCCGCGGCAGCCTGGGGCTTGTAGTCCCCTCCAGCCCCGGGCAGGCCGGGCGTCGGCCTGGCGGTATTCGCCAGCTGCGTTTACAAAACGGCAGCAGCAAAGGAAGAGGGTGTTTCACATCATCGCGGGTACTCTTCGGCCGGGGGTGCTCCACCAATGCGATGAGACAGGGGAAAGCCTGTGTGGTGAATTTCTCAGATCTCAGGCGGGGCTCTGAAGGAGAGCAGACCCGGCTCTGAGGAAGGCCTGACCCGGCTCTGAAGGAGAGCAAACGTGGCTCTGGGGAAGGTCTGACCTGGCTCTGAAGGAGAGCAAACTCGTCTCTGAGGGAGGGCATACCCGGCTCTGAGGAAGATCAGACCCGGCTCTGAAGGAGAGCAAACCCAGCTCTGCCAGTCTGCGCTGCCGAAGCAGAGCAGGCCGAGGCACACCGCTCTCCTCAGAGCCCGGTCTTGTACCCACCAGGTGGAGCAGTAACCTTGCTCGACTGAAGTATTTCCAGTTAAACTAGTTGAGCTCCATCTGAACACTGTCAGTAAAAAAAAAAAAAAAAAAAAGGAATTCTTCTCTTTCCTATGTTAGCTAAAAAAAAGTGAGATAAAGCCCCAAGCTGCCATGTCAAGAGGTATCCCCTAACATGCAAAAGGACTGAGGAATTGTAATAGACCAATAACCAAATATACATTCACTGTGTAGCACTGTTATAAAAAGCACAAATATTGTTCTACCATTGATAAATAGCACAGAATATGTAAAATACAGGTGGTGATTACCGCTAGGGGTTTTTTTGTCTGGGGACTTACAGCAGCCGCTGAAGACAATCCAACTTCAGGTGGCACTCCAGGGCCTCAGCCGGACTGGGAGTCCTCAGCTTTTTCTTTCTTCAAACTGGGCTAAATATTCATGAAGGGATGTCTGTGGGGCATCTGGAGCTCTGAATTCTTAATGAGGCAAAAATGCTTCTAACCAAGGCCAAGGCGTTGATGCTGCCAACTGCTGGCACATCCCTGGTTATGGGGTCTGTCCTGGGTGCAGCTTGTGCCAGCTGTGCCTGGGGCGGACTTGTGGCTCCTTTCTGCCGAAGAGATCGCACGGTTTACAGTGGATGACTGAGAAAAGACAGTGCCTTCTTGGCACATTTCTGGCCTTGCTGTCTGATGAATTACATAGACCTGGGGTGGTGGTGGCAGAGAAGCTACTTGTGAGCTGCAGAGACTGGACTAGGAGCTCAGTGCAGCTTTGAGGGTCAGTAGAGAGCAAACAGTCTGCTGCACCTCCGTGACAGGGAAAAGACACATCACTCTGAAAGGGGAAAAAAACGGCTGGTAAATGTCTTTGTTCTTGCCACATCTATGGCAGCATTTTGTTCTTGACAATATTGGGTCAGGATACTTCAGTAAGGGAGCTCTGTTTTGGCCTGTCTGTGTCTGTAAGGTGCTCGCCTATTACATTAGATCAGCCAGTACTGCTTCTCTGCCAGTCATTCAAACAAGCTGCATAGCCTGAATGGTATTGTCAAGGCTTTTCTTTGATGTTTGTGAAAATGGAAGAGCTCGAGATATTATTCCAGGTTTTCTTGGACTGACTGTATGATGGAACTTGATTTAATTTGTCTAAATGAATGTAAGAAGCAATCCATAAACATATATCAATTATTTTTGAATGGCCCTACTGCAGCAGTGTTCAGAGACATCAAACAGGATTAAGCAGCTTTTGTGTCTAGCAATATACAAGCAAAACAAACCTTTCCTCGAGGCACTTAAAATGGAGAACATTTAAACAGATCTTCGTGCAGAAGATCTGCAGAACCCTATTGCTGTAACGGTGTAAGAATCTGAGTATGAAGCACTTTCAGCATCAGGTACCATGAATTGTACTCAGACCAGTGTACAACCTTATTTCCTACATTAATTACTCAGATCTTACTACTTTTGTTTAGGGCAGCCCCAGTGATCTACTTAAAACACCTTTGCGGTCCTCACTGTTATCCACAGGCTTCTAACATGCTTTGCTTCATCAGTGTCCTGAAGTCCTTCTGGTGGAGCCAGATCTCCAGGTGTTTTCTTTCTCAATAAACTTAGATCTCAAGGCAGTTCTTTCAGTAAATTCTTATGCAGAAACCCTAACAATTCTTCTAATATTTTTTCAATGGGCAGTCCATGGTAGCAACTGTCAGATTTTTTTGCTTTAGTTCTGCATTTAACACTTTTAGGGAGCTAAGATATTGTTTGGTACTATCTATCTCAGCAACTCAGTAACATGAATGTCACAGTCACTTTTATCATAACCTCAATAACCTCCTTTGTAAAGGTGCACATTGCATTTTCAGGGATGGGAGCTCTGTTTTTCTGAGCGATACAGAATTTTTAGCATAAATTTCATCTTAATTGTTTGTTTTCTTTTCAGATGGCAGCTTGCTGTTGTTAGTATTTGCTGGTTCCAAAAACAGAAGACATCATTTCACATTTAAGTTGCACAGATGCGAGTATTTATTTTGACAATAATAAGAAATGCCAAAGATGAGAACTGTTACCTCTCTGTTTTACTGCCACAGAGTGGTGATGATTTATTTTCACAAAGACAAGAAAAGGCAGAAAAGAAAACTGCAGCTGCAACATCTTTGCTAGAAGTTGGACAAGAGTGTTATTTGCTAAACAGTACATGCTGGGAATAAAAATCGAGGTTTCAGTAATATTTGTCCACGGAATTCTAACCAGTCTCTGATAAAATATTCTAAACATTTTGACAACATATTTCCCTAAGGCAGAAGAAACATATATCTATATTTATTGTTCTCCAAAGCAGGTCCTCACCAGTCTTATATTGGTTTCCAAGAAAAGAAGATGAAAACAAAAGGAAAGAAAAAAAAATTACAACAGACAAATGAAAACAACAGTTTATGAAGATAGACTGGCTCAGGCAGGGAAGGACAAAAAAGGGGATGATAAGAAAGGAGAAAGAGCAAGAAAAATTTCTTCTCCGTTTATTTATTACATTGCATACTCCTGTAGCGTTACCTACCTGCCATGCATCCAAAACTGAATTGTTTAAGAAGAGGAATTTAGCAGCACCTTTAAGCTTTTATGCTAAGATGAGCACGGCTGTTGTTTTCTATAGGTGGCTGCGTGGGGGAAAGAGTTACCATGCCTGGCTGTCAACGCTTTCTCCTCCACTGGTGAAGTTCTTGTGCTGCATTCCTTGACCCGTTTCACTCAGGGTGCTCCAAGTTAGCAAAGATCTGCTGTGTCAACAGACTCTGAAAGCATTAAGTCCTCTGGAGAGGGATGAAGGATCCAGGATGTAGTGCAATTTCTTTCAACGCAAACACTTTGATAGATACAGTCTGGCGTCACTAAATCAACATGTGCTGGGGAAATTGTATCTCCTTTGCTAGCTCTGATGATGTCTATCTTACCTTACCTGACTAACACAGGGGCAAAGAATTGATACCAATAACCATTGTTATATTATACATTTAGTATGAATCACAAATGCAGAAGATGTTATGTGATTAACACTGTTTCTGGAGGAGGGGAAAAAAATCAAAGAAAGAAGTTAATTATTTTTGGAGAGAACAGAAAATAAAAGAAAAATGTTCCCTTGCCTTTTTTTTTTTTTTTTTAAATCTGGAACATTTCTATATAACAAAAATGAAATATCAAATATGAGATTTGCAAATAAAGTACATTATCAGGTGTGAACAAAATAATTTAACTTCAATAAGTGCATGAAGAATGAGGGATGAGGGCCTTAGCACAGATTTGGAGGTATACAGAAATACAAAGAGGCTTTTATACATAGAGAACCTAAATTACTCAAAGGACAGGCTGTTACTAAGCTCAGCCAGAAAACTGATTTGATGATATTTATTGAAGGCTAATGGCAGGTGAAAAGGTAGTATCTGGGGGGGGATGGGAGGAGAACAAATGTCAACTTGTCATTCTTGACACCCAATCAGCCATTTATTTCATTTCTGTACGCTGTCTGGAACAGCATGTTAGAGCTTGTAAATAGGGTCACTGAAGATAAAAGCAGGGTGTACACTTGGAAGGATCAACTCCTACCTTCATATATCATTATTTTAAATACATAGAATAGATGTAGTCTCATGGAGTGATGGATAGATCATTTCTTTCCCAGACACTGGGGATGTGAAAGCCTCTAAAGCCCTCAAGGAAAGCACCTCACCAGATTCAGCCCAGCCTTGCAAACTGGAATGTTATTCTAGGTGTGTCCTAGTGAAAAGCTTTCAAGGAAAAGATTTTAGAGAGGTATCAGCAGCTTCATCTTGCCAAAGTTTCATGTTTTCTCTGCAGTAGTATGTAAACCCCTTTCTATAATGGTATGTAAATTGACTTAAATTGGTTTGTCTCTTCAAAGATAAGATTATGAGAGTAAATACAAAGAGTGGTAACATAGGACCTTTGAGAAGGAAAGAAATCAGGTGATTAACTTCCAATGAACTCTGTGGGAATTTAAGGTACAGAACAAAAGATGAGGCTAAAATCCTCCTTTCAGGTTGGAATGGGTAAGAGTAACAAGCAAATGATCCTGTGTATCATCCACTGAGTACACTTAGAGAGTCACGTTCCAGAAATGTATTGAAGAGCTGTCAAGAAGAATGACTGATTTAATGAACTGTGTCAACACATTTGCAGGAAGCACCAGATTATAATTTGCTCTGCCTTAGTGACATTTTAAGCAACTGAAAAATTGCTTTTACAGTGAGTATTAAACTGTACAATGTTATCAGCTTTTATGATATGAATCTATTTTGAAGAAAATTTACTCAGTCCCTATCTCCTTAGCTGTACTTCAGACACTATTTTTAAAAAACATATTCACACAACGAGGAAATACTTACCTTTCTCCACGTTTTGCCTTAATGCTTTAACTTATTTTGATGTACCCTTGCCATTTCTAAAGATCTTTTTCTTCCTAATATTTGCTTAGCTGGGGAGGAGGGACAAAGTACCTGCTTTATCACCCTGGAGGGGTAAGTCACCTGAAGCTCAAGGCTCAGAACGCATTCTGGGTGGTTAAACAGGGAAAGCTTTTATTGTGAGTGGACACAGTGAGGAGACTAACAAAGTATGGGAAAATACGTGACTGAATAGGAAAACACTTTCAGCTTGATAATGGTCAAGAGCTGCCCAACTAGACCTCATCCTTACCATGTAAAACTTGCTTATTTTATTATCTTAGTCAAATCAAGATGTGGGGGTGGAAGGGAAAGCAAACAGCTGAACTCCCAACCCCTGCTCACTGCCTGCTGCATTTCTGACCAAGGAGACTCTGCCTGTGCTCAGATTGTTTCAGGCACATCTGACCCCAACCCCTCAGTCCCATGCATGCTCACAGGGGAGCTGGGCCAATGCAGAGCCACATATGATGGAAAGCCTGCTTTCGAGAACTGGCGATGCTGACAGAATAGATTTCATTAAAAACAAGAAATTCTGTGAGCCAAGTATGGAAGCCTCAGTCGCTATGGATTTATGCTTCTGTAGTGCCTATGAGTGTCAGATGAGGTTTTTTTTTCCGATAGCTGAGTACTTGTTAGGTCTTTCTTCAAAGCAGATTTTTATGTGTGTATGATGTGAGCTCATACTGCAGCCTCTCTTAGTGCTGGGCCACACACAGAGCTCTTCCCTCTATCTGGTGCATACTTAAATAAAACTTGCTACAGCGTTGCTACCTGCAAGACCTCTCCTCATTCAGCTATTGCTGCCGTTGCTCCGTGGTTACCAATACATCTGGAGTCACAGTCCTCCTTTCATTTCCTCTCTTTCTCATCTGGCTTCTGTGTCTTGTTGGAAATATAAGGGGACACTCAGGAGCAGGTGTTTCCTGTTTTTAATCCTTACTGTCTAGCATGTTACTATAGCAGGAGGTGTAATCTTCTGCTGGCATCCCATGGGTGAGTGGCTATTGGGACAGTTAGTTTTCACCCCACTTGGAGGCAAGACTACGACTTAAAAGAAGGGAGAAAGCTAGTGCGTCCCAGAAATGGGCTAGTATCCAAGAAGAGTTCAAGGAATCTGCAAGAAAAGCAGGTAATTCAAAGCGATGGGATTCTGTTGTTGTTTTTAACTTTACTGAAAGGATTACACATGGAACAGTGAATAAATTGAAAATAATGCTATATAAATATTAATAAAAGAGAAAAAATAGGTAATGGGATTCACGTTAATTTAGCAGGAAGGAGAATCTGTGAGCCTGAAGATCCGAAGAAATACTTCAGAGATGACTGTGTTGGTGGGGGTAGATCTTACAAGAGCGGCCACTATTAACTCCCTAAGCAGCAGCCGGGGTCCTGCCGGACCCGAATCTTTCAGCACGCGCATTCCGATAGCAGAGACGGAGGCACGTCTGAACCCGCCGATCTAGAAGCCGGGCTGCATCGCGGCGGGCACGCCGAGAGGCTGTCACCCGCCTCCGGCCGGAGCAGCTCAGCCTGCGGGCGCTTCTGCTCGAGGCGCGTCCACCCGCCCGCAGCTTCTCGGGTGCGACCTGTATATCCGTATATGTATATGTATACGTATATGTATATGTATATGTAGGGGGTCCCGAAGCGTCCCCCTCCGCTTGGGGCGGCCGCGGAGGAGAAGCCGGAGGAGAGACCGGCGCCCGCGGCCGCAGCGCAGACGGGCCGTGGTGAAGGGGAGCTCCCCGCCAGCTGCCGCTCAGAGGGGGAGGAGGGAGCGGGGGGGGCGGAGCGGCTCCCACCCCGTCCCCCGCCGCCGTCGGAAGAAAGCAGCCGCGGGTGGGAGCGGGCGGTGGGCGCGGGTGGGCGGGGAGCGGCCACCACCCCCGCCCGCCCGCCCCTCTCCCCGCGGGCTTGGGGCGATGGCGTCGCGCCCGCCCGCCGGCCGCCCGGGGGGCGCCGCGGGCGAGCCCGGCGGCTCCGGGGGAAGTTGAAGGCTGGGCCCCCCCGGCGGGCCGCTCCGCCGGCTGCGAGGGGGCGGGCGGCGCCGGGTGCCCGAGGAGGAGCCCGAGCAGCCCGGGCGGCGGGGAGAGCCGGCGGGCGGGCGGGCTGGCGGGCGGCGGGGCTTCATGGGCAGCTCACGCCAGCATGGTCCTCGCCCTCAACGGCAGCCACCTCTACGGTAACCTCCGGCCCGCGGTCCTGGAGGACCCGCGGGCGCTGAGCGGCGGCAGGATGATCGCCGGCTCCTGGCCCCCGCGCAGCCTGGCGAAGCTGGGCCCGTCGCCCCCCCCGTCGGCGCTGCCCACGGCGAGCCCCCTCCCCGCCAACGACTCCCAGTGCGGGGAGCAGATCCTCAGCTACGGCAACGTGGAGAAAGTTGTCATCGGGGCCGTCCTCTCCCTCATCACCCTGCTGACCGTCGCCGGCAACTGCCTGGTGGTCATCTCCGTCTGCTTCGTGAAGAAGCTGCGGCAGCCCTCCAACTATCTCATCGTCTCGCTGGCCCTGGCCGACCTCTCGGTGGCCCTGGCCGTCATGCCCTTCGTCAGCGTGACCGACCTCATCGGCGGCGAGTGGATCTTCGGGCGCCTCTTCTGCAACGTCTTCATCGCCATGGACGTCATGTGCTGCACGGCCTCCATCATGACTCTCTGCGTGATAAGTATCGACAGGTGAGACCCCCGGCGCCCCGCGGCCCGCTCTGCCCTCCCGCCGCTCCCCGCACTCCGGGGGGGGGGGGGCGCGGGACACTGGCACCGCGCCGCTGCCCGCCGCCCCGCGGACCGAGGGCGGCCGCCGGCGCTGGGGACCTGCCGCGAGCGGTTCCTCCAGGGCTCCCTTTTGCCTCCTCCGGGTCCCTTGGAAATGAGCTGTAGACACGCTAAAAGCACGGAGGGAGGCGAGCGCAAGCCTTGCAGCCTCTCCCGTTCGAAGGAGCCCGCCGGAGCAGCGCGTGCTGCCTGCCGCTGCCCCGGCCCAGGTGCCGGTTGTGCCCCCGGGTAGCTTCCCGGCTATCAGAACAAAACTGGAGCTAAACTGTATACGTTCGCTGTTGCTCTGGACAAAGAGTGGGGCGTCTGCAGCCGCTTTAAAATCTGCAACGTATGTCTTTAAACTGCTTTATACAAGAGCTAGATTTGAGCTGATTCTTCTGGAGCTGGTGCCGGTGTAACCTCACTGAGTTCAGCCGAGTTTTACCAGATCAGAGAAGGCGCAGGCATTATAGCTTATTAGGGTTTTATCATTATTCTAGGACAATCCCAGAACAGCTCCATTTCAACTAACAGAACCACTTTTGACAAATAGTGTGTTGTTTGAAGGAAAAATTGCTTTCAAATATTTGCTTTTTAAAAAAATTTCTTCTGCCCTCTTAAAAACGAAGCTATGCTCATTGACATTTAGATCCTTCCAAAAGATACAGGCACTGGAGCAATAAGGAGGTCTATACAGACTGCAGAAGATGATCTTAGGCATTCATTTCTCATGTTAAGGCCGCACCTGAGATCCCGCATTTGCCCACGTCTAAGCTCTCCTCTGCAGAGGAAGGCTAACAGATTCCTGTATTCCGTGCAGGTCCCGTTCTAAAGTAAGTTGCAGCCCGTAACTTCCCTCTTCCACAGCCTAAATCCATGCCAAGAATTTTAGCATCTAGAGGGGGACTATTTCCATTACAACTCAACGCAATTAGCAGAAATTGAAGAACTTCCTAACTACACTGTAGAAGTAGTTTATCAAGTCTGATATCCAACAGTAGCCTTGACCGTCTACTTCAGAAAGTTTTTGGAAAGAACTCTGCCTTAGGTTTCTGCAAAGAAACAGTCTTTCAAAAGAGTTTCCCACAATAACTGGAGGTTGTTTCATGCCAAGGAGCATCACAGTTTATATTAATTATTTCAGAACTTTAATTTCTGTATAAGCAGCCCCTGCTCTGGTGCTCTTTATTTACTGACTTCTATAATGGCTAGCAGTTATCTGAATGCTGCAAAGCATCTTGTAGCAATGAAATCCACATACAGACTTTAACTGAGTATCAAAGGGTGGGATTATTTTGTTGTTGTTGTTTCTGTTGCCTTGAAATTTGCTGTCTTTTAATTTAATTCCAATATTGTAAGAAAATATGAATAGGATTATCTACCTTCCCAGTGTTATTCACTGGTTTTCTATCCTACCTGTTTTTAAGATAGGTGATTTTGTTTTTTCACTCTCTCCACATAAAGTATTTCCATTCTTTGATTGTTCTTGATGTCCATCTCTGAGCTCTCCACCTCCATTTCTAATAACCTTTTGAAGACAGGTTAACATAATTAAGCTTTCTCACCCAAGTAAGGATGTGTGACTGATTCACACTGTAGCACTGGAGTAATTTAATTTTACTTTTTTAATCTCTTAACATTTAAGGTGACTGCTGTATGCTGAACAGGGGCTTTGACTGAACTAGTCACAGTGATGATTACGTCTCTTTCTCTTGCGGTCTTCCTTCCATTCTCCCTCCACTCCCCTGTCCCCCCAAAATACCAACAAGAGATATGGCTATGTATTTAGAACAGAATATAACCTATTATGAATGAATGGTTTTCATTAACAAGTTCTGGTTTAAACCAGAATTATTCTCCTCTTGTCTTTGCATTACTACTTCTATCCCTGAAAGTTTATTGAACAGGATCTCTTCATAATTCATTATATTGTTGTCTACTCCCTACTTGAAATTAAGATTCTGTGAATCATGATGCTATAACCTCTGTCACCGAAATCTGTTATATAGTTAAGATAGGTGATATCATAAACAAAAGGAGACAAGCCAGCAATTCATTAGCAAAATGTCTCTACCACTTGGCAATAAAGAATTAAAAAATCTCCATGATTTGTAATCCTCTTTAAAAATAAATAATCTTATACTGTTGTAACGCTGCTCAGTCAGGCCAAAGATTAGTTTGGGATGTTAACTAATCTTTGAATAGCATATATGTACAAAATATGCAAACCAGGGAGAAATGATGAAAATTAAATGTGAATGATGAAATGTTGCCAGTGTAGCATTGATTGTGATGGTGCTCTTTTACCAGCAGTTGTTCTTACACTTCTGTAGTTAGGAAAGCCTTGAATGATCAGTGAGGGAGATTTATCTCTGAAAATGAGTGCCTCTGGATAAAGTATTGTATGTGATGCAGGAGCTGCAAATCACAATGTATATAGTGCGTTAGAGGGTCAGACCATTTTCACGAGGACCATTCTTCATGGGTTTGATGGAAACACTTGCATGTCTTACATTATCCAGAAGGAGAAGATCTCTGATGATAGAGCCCTTATTAACTCAGTGCAAAGAATACAAATACAAGATGAACCAGGAAATCCAGAAGCAGGGAAGGAGTGAATGAAATTCACCATCCTTCATCTTGGCCACTGTCCTCGGTGCCATTTAGATAACTTAAACTTTGTAGCACAATTAAGTGTCCTGAGGTCACACAGGAGACATTTGTTTAGGGAGAAGGGTTAATACAGAGCAAAAAGGAACATTTTTGAATAATAATTATGAATTGCACTGCCACCTGGCTCTTTAGGACAGTTTAGGAAGCCTTTGTTGTGATCCAGTAAAGTCTCTTCTGAAGAGAAAGATGAGGCTGTCGCAGGCAGTGCAGAGACAACAAATAAGTTGGATATTTTAAATTTTTCTTTGTTAAACCTCTAGGTTCTTCCTGAAGCAGATATGAGAATCAGTTGAAGGTAAATAGCTGAAAGAATGTTATTATTCAATTAATCTTTAAAAAAAAAAAAAAAAGTTTGTTACAAACTGTTAGGCAAGGTTTGTAAGGAGAGGTAATATCTTTGGTAAACAAACAAATATAGCTGGTAAAAAAGAGGCTTTGAGACCCTTCCAAACAGGATAAAATGAGTAAATTGAAGAGGCTTTTTGATTTGTTTCCCTTGCACAAATATGTGCTACTCAGCTCATGCCACTGAGAGCCCTGAAATGCCAGCAGCTGGCAGGCCTATTGCACACAGAGATATTTTGCTGTACAGCCCTTAGTAGCGGATGCGTTTTCCAGCTGAATTTATCAGTTGGAAAGCTCTGAAAGATGCAGATTAGCATGGAGTCCACAAATGGGCTGGTTTCATGCTATTGAAAAAAAGCCCATCTTTTTTTTCCTAGTCAGACACATCAAGCACTACTCATGCTTTTTCGGTTGCTTCTACTCTACGTTGTGTAAATGTTAAGACTGCAAAGTAGATGCTAGTATGCTTTTATGGGGATCTCTAACTTTGTACAGGATGCACAAAAAAAGCAGCTAGTCTGAAAAGGTCATTGTATTATCCACAAAGAACTAAATTCTTGGAGATCATGAGACAATGTCCATAACGATACCAAGATTTAGACTGTTATGCTTTTCTTCAGATCATATCTTTCCTTTTATTTCACAACACGAAAACATCCACAGATCTTTATCAGGGTGACCTGAGATGAGCATCTTATTTTTGAGGTATCCCTATCTTATTTAAGCCTCCACTTTGGAAGAAGACTGTCTGCCTACAGGCAGGTCTGTCAGAACTAAAACAGATGTGATGGAGAGACAAGAGTATTTCTCCCTTTTCAAATTTCATAAGGATTAAACAGGCTAGACAGCTTGATACCTGGACAATCAATACTACCTTCACTGTACTCACCATTCATAATATGAGAGGTAGCTCTGGTGAAAGGTAGGAGTTATAGAGACTTTGGCAGGATAATTGTGCCTCGGTGAATAGTAGCCTTCTTTAAGCATTTCTTATTAGTGTGTTTGTTTTTTTTTTCTCTTAAGGCTCCACTTTTCCGGTTCTGAATTAAATAAATTATACCACATTTAGATTCCTTTACATTTAAGAGTAAGTGAACATTGGGAGTGAACTATGAGGGACGGATGCAAACCACATCTTAGTGGGTGAATGAACATATAAAGGGAATTAATTGAATTTAAACTGGTGGTGTTTGCATGCTGATTCATCATGTTCTTCTGACCCAAGATAGCTACAGAAATCCTGTTTTGGAGAGTATCCACTGCATAACTGCATAAGTAGCAATTTTTAATTCAATTTAAAAATAGCTCTTTGGCTTAGAAAGTGACGAAGTAACATAACTACTCAGATACAGTTGACGAATTATAACACTTTCCCGACACCCACACAAGTAATGAAACGCTTTTTGGGGAACTTTTCCAGTCTGTATCTTAGCCAACAATTTGTGAGTATTCCAGACTTCCATTAAATTGATGAGGATTTAGAATTTGTATGCAAATGATACCAAAGCGGGCCTTTTTCTTGATCCTGAGATTTTATACACAAGGATCAGTTCTCTCTCTCTCTCTCCCTGTTTAGTATCTTTTGCCACACTCCAGGTAAGTATGAGTACCTATGCTTCACCTTAGAATATGTCAGTCCCTAAAAGCTCACCCATTTCCAGTGTCCTTGGTGCATGCCTGGGAACTGAACAGGCCTCAGAGTGTGCCTCACAGGAAGAACTTGGGACTAAATTTAAATAAAGACTTAAGCACTTTCAGTAGAATCCAGGTGTCTAAATTCTGCCTACATCCAAAACTGATAATGTGACCTGAAAACCCTGTCAGCGATTTCCTAAGCCTAATGGCACCTAAGAGCCCTGTGTATCTTCCCATTCAGTGTGAAACTCTTCTTCTGCTTTCAGGCCATGGGTGGAAGAGGCTGCGGTCTGTTCTGCCAGCCCTGCTCAGTTCCTTCAGAATATACATGTAGAATATACATATAGAGATAGATATGAAAAGATCCAGTATGTAATATATTTTGGATCTAGAATATAGGCACCCACCAGCAGTGCCCCCCATGAGATTTTGTTCAGTATATATATTTAAACAGAAATAACTGAGGAATTAGGAAAAACCTAAAAGGAACTATAGAAAAAGTGTGTGATGGAGTTACTGCAATTAAGGTCTATATTGCAGAAGAAAGTTTTGGAATCAGTATGGCAGCTAATTCCTAACCACCACCACCAGCACAAGAACCATTCTTTCCATTATTCAGCCTGATAAACAACTCTTTCTGAGTCTGTAAATAACTTGTCTAGCTTATGAAAGACACAGAAAGCATTGATACACTAAAGTGGAAAAAAACCTAGATTTGTTCTTATTCCTTTCCATGTAGTTTTTCTAATTTAGTCCACTTAAAGAATGTTCCTCAAGTTGTTGTAGTTTCTTTTTGCAGAGAATTGCTTGCTGAACACTTCTGCAATCTGTATTTTATCATTTACATTGAAAAGAGGTACAACATAAATTTTTGCTCCCAAATCCTCGGATGAAGAAGTTGAATTGGAAGTTGGATGCATTAAGTAGTATAAGGCAGTGCAATGCATATCTCTCACTGAGAGCCAGCTCCAAAAGAGTAAATGAAGCTGGGGTGTTTTGCTGTACTAACATGATCATACTTCTTCAGGTACCTTTCTGTGGCATCCTCGGGTATCTTCTCCCATGTCATACAGAGAGCCTGCAAGAGATGCAGTTACCTACACTGTAACCTGGTCTTGGCCATAGGAATTGTTTTGTTATGTCTTTGCAGAGACATTATGCTTCATGACTAGACTGCCAGATGCACAATAAGTATGATGGGAGGTAGCAAATAAAAGATATTTTATCAAACAGATGGACTATTTCGTGAAGACATAACTCAGGAGTAAAGGGGGTTCTTTTACCACCAAAATGAGTGGAAGTTTTGTCCTTCTGCAGTGGGAACAGGCTTAAGATCTGAAGTTTGGTAGGTGTGTCTTGTGGCTGCACAGTAGAAGCTGACAAAGTTCGGGAAGCTAGAAGACGTTATGCAAAAAAAATCTGTAGATTGATTATTCTACTGCTGTTATATACTGGATGCATTTAAGTAGTGTTACTGAAAGGGAGTCATGAAGCGTGGAGATGCAAGATAATCTAGAGGTGGCAGTGAAAAGGTGACTGCCATTGGTAACATTCCAAGGTATGCATGAATGGGTAGTTCAGTCAGTACCAGGAGATTTGCAATTGCACCGCATTTACATGAAAGCCTTTTTTTGAAATTGGATGTTGCCTTTTCCCCCCGCATTTGAAACTATCTTCTGTTTGCTCCTACCAGGATTTAACACTGGATGAGTTTTCAGAAGTGATTTTGGGGTCTCTAATTCTTGGGGGTTCATCCAGACATTTCAAAGGAGCCTGATAGTCAGAGGTAAGGGAACACTAATTCACATTTTTGCCAAGCAGGGCATTCTGGAGACATTTAAAAAGTGATTTTTTTCCTGTCAGGGTCACAAAAATAGTTTCCGTAAGTGAGGTTGGATTTGCTTCAAGATTCACAGGAAAAATACAGTTCTAGAAACACTCCTTTTAGTTTTTGAAGGGAGCTTTCAGAAATATCTCCTAATGTAAATCACAAAAATGCAAATACATATCATACTGGCATGGTGTAGTGTAACCTGTGTACATTGGTATCAAACTATATTTTCCTGGAGTGTTTTTCTTGAACTGAATGAGTATCATAGAATGAAACATCAAAGCATTTGTAGTCATTATACTGTGTTTGAAGCAAGGTTATTATATCACTGGTAGCATGCTCTCACAACCTTCTAGAGGAACAGAAATTAATCAAGGGATGTTCTTTGACTTTTCTAGAATAATTTTCTCTGAAACTTATTGATAAAAATCCCTGTAAATTATGTAGGGAGAATATCTGATTTCTTTAAAAGAAATCCAGTATTATTTTTCATATTCTTGTTGAGTTTGAAACATTTTATCAGAAACATTTGTGGCAACTTTTGAAACATAATATCCCATTTCATCTGCAGTTGATATTGTACATATGGTGCTGTCTTTCATCTACAAACACCTCTTTTTTTTCCCTCTCAGTATATCACACAAAGATCTGGTCCTTCCTCTGTGGACTAGGAAATCTGAAGAGCAAGCTGGCCATTGTAGGTCTTACATGAACATAAAAGAGCTTGAGAAACAGTTTAGTCTGCCAAGGCACAGTTGTCATACAGGAAAGACTGGGGAGGAAAATTACAAGTTCTGATATCTGAATGTACAAAGCACAAGCATCATAAAGCAATGCTCATTGCACTTTTGTCCTAATGGTCACTACTATTTGTAAGGTGAGGATAATTTCTTTCAGCTGGAAAGCTTACAAGTTTTAGTTTTCCATGTTGTACTGGATAGCCAACTATTTCTAAATGATTGACTCATAGTATATCTATTCCTATGTATACTGAAGATAGAAAAAAAAAGACAAAATTTTCCGAGCAAACTCTTACAACGAAGGTTAAGTTTTCCTTTCCAAAAGACTCCAGTAATTAAATATGTCATAGGGAAAATTTGTTTCTATTCTGTTTGAACTAACACAACAATATTAAAGAGTGCAGCAGCTTTGCTTTTCTTCTTGTACCTTGCTGTTTACTCAGGAGGCTTTGTATAGAACATCTAGATTGTCTGATGATATGGGTGGTTCTGTACATGCTAGCATGTATACAAAACAGGCAGTGATTCACCTCTAACAGTAAACAAGTTTTTTGGGTAATGTACAGACAAGAATGAAATTTCTAATAGTGCCAGCTGTTCTAATAATATGCAGAACTGAGATGTGCAGGGAAGTCAAGTCAGTACTGAGTATATTCTTTCTGTCTTTATCCTGGCCCCTGCTATCAAATTGTAAGCTAGCACGAGACCTCTGAGGGGGGTTAACATCATCGTGGACAGCTATTTCACTGCAAAATGGTCATGATTGTTAAAAAACAACCCCAAACACAAAACCAAGGAGGGACGTTACAAAAATAACTTTTTTTAAAGTAAAGAGAAACCAGGGTGAAGTCTATTCTTAGAGGTACATTGTGTCTTGATGAGAAAGCTGGCAGCAAAGTTTTTTCCTGAGATATATCAAGGAAATGGGTGGTTTTTTGGTACTGTCAAAAACTTGAAACCAAGTGTTTTAGCTTGTGGAAGTGTAGGTTAAAAATATAACCACAAGGAAAGTTGGTTATCCATTTTCGTTTGCAGTTTTTTATGTTCCTTTAAGGACATTGTGGGAAGTGGAGGTAGAGCCACATGAAAGGTAACACTTTTCTGACATTGGGAGATATTTGTCCTGCAGGGTGTAGCAGGTTGAGGAGCAAGCAGCAGCTTGCCTTGTGTTAAGTGGTGGAAAAGCTGCTCAGGGACCAAGGGAGACTGGGCAGAGTTTGTCGTATGTCAGACATTCACTGAGTTGGGTAAAATCAGAACTGGAAGCAAAGGCTTGCCTGCAAGGGCACTGTTCTTGTGGGAGAATTGTGTACAAATCTTTTTACTCCTAACTCACCATGTGATGAGTTTTCTGTATTTAAACAGACCAATTTTCTAGTTTTCATTTAAATAAACTTTGACTTTTTTGAGTTGAAAACTCTTCAGTCTTTTGGGGAGAGCTTGTTATTGGAGATCTAGGCAGACACATCACGAGGTCTCCTCCCAATAACCTGGCATACAGCTGTGCCGTCTTCACTCCCACTGAAGAATACTGATCAGTAACCTTGCTGCCATTGGAATCATCATTTCTCATCAGCTGTACAAGTACCTGCAATCAGAAATATGGCATATTGCTGCTGCAAGTTAAATTGAGCCACAGATACAGAGCTTTTTTAAAGTACATTATTTATAAAACTGCTTTTCATGAGAGATGTGTTAGAGACTAGGGACAATGTATTTCTACATATGGTTTGCAGATCTCCAGAGAGGGACACGAAAGGCAAAAACCCCAAGTCTGTTGTCAGTAGTGTCTGTTACTAGTTAGAGGACTGTTCCCATACTAGAAAATGTAGGGATTTTTAAATCAAAGTAGAGAATAGTGGCCTAGAAGATTTATTCTGGTAACATGTGTTTATAAATTGGCAATAGGCATAAAAATGAGAAGGTGAAAATGGAAGGCATGAGCACAGATAACGGAAGTATATGCTATTATCTAAACTTATTGTAGAATTTGCAACATAACTATCATCATGAATACAAACCGTGAAAACACGTCGTGATTGTCATGAAGTATTTCAGATGCACAGCACCATTTGCCAGAATAATTTTCTGTAAGCAGTTTTCCATGTGGGGTATTAAATTTTGTTTATTTGCTGTAGAAGTTGACATTTAACAAATAGTTGAAATACTAAATCCCTGAACAAAATCAGAGTATGTTCTCTGGCCACAAATTACTTGGAAATATTTATACCCATGACCCAAAACAGCTGCTGACAAGATGCAAAGCTTTCCTTTAATAGTCTAATAAGATGTTTTGATGCTAAAAAAAGCACAGCTTTGGCTCTAAAGACTTAATTTTTGAATTGTTATGTACTGCAGTTTCCCTTTTACTTTAAGAGTCTGCATTCAGAGACCCACTTCTTAGCACAAGCAGTTTTAGCAACAATACCGATTGTAGTCTCTCAAGAGTGTATTGTCCCATATTAAAAAGCTATTTTTGCTAAATAAGTTTGGTCATTAGCAGAACACAATCTTCATTTTTTCAAAAATAACTGAAATTAAAATAGCACAGTGGACTGTTTGCCTGTGAATTAAACAACACAAGAAGGAGCTTAACATTTCCAAAGCCTGAAGCTTCTACACCACTGCCCAAGTGTTGAATTGAAGGGAGCATCTTATCAAATATCCCAAACACCTGCAGTTTGCAGTGAGCTCCCTAAGATGTCCACAGGCTAGCTGTGGTAATTCATCTCACACTGGTGCCAAAGTTCTGCTCCTTAAATTCAAATGCATGTTTGAAATTGTCAGCCTGGCAATGAGGACTGATATTATTGGAAGCTGTAGGCATAGCAATAAACCTTAGGTATTTTAGTCTTTATCCACATAAAGTTGATGCCAACACATCTCAGAAGAACCTTAGAGTTGCCATCTTGCTGCTCAGAAAAGCAAAGGAAAGACATACTTGCTGAGAGATGAGAAGAAGGTCTTCCTTCCACTGATCCCACTTATTTCACTGCTTTCCTGTGTGGTGTAGCACCTGTAAAATGAACAGAGAAGAGAGGTCTGGGATCCTTGATAATATCCAAATCCCGTTATCTTTAAAGACTTTGGAGGAGGAGATGGTTTATCATCAGCTCTATCTATTTCTGTTTTAGCATAAAGGTGTAACTCTAAATTCTGAGGAACACGAAAAGGCATTGTAAAAGAATTGTGACACCCCCCCCCCCCCCCCCCCGAGCTGGACAAATGGTCATCTGTGGATAACCAGTAGTTGAATATGGCCTCAAATTTTGTCATTCTGTACAGAAAGCCCAGGGGAAGAGGGCCAGAAACTCCTTTCTTGACAGGAGAAAAGCAAAAGGTTTATTCTGTAGATTGGATGTACTATGTTTTCATGCCTGTGAAGTTGGTGGTAGCAGTTTGTGTTGTGTTGAAATTTGTTCTATATTTTTAAAATATTTAGTGTTGCAGATTTTGCATGATTTTAAGAAGGAGGAAAATTACGAAAGATGCTGCTGAAGGAAAAGAAACTTGTTGTGGGCAGGCCCTTATTCAACAAGACAGAGGACACATTATCCTGGCTAATCTCCTTTTTTCCAGGTTTCCTGTCTAGCGATCAATAAGCTTACTTGGAGCTGCCTTTGCAAAAGTAGACCTGGTGACATCTAAAATGGGGAGTATGGACTTCTGGATTTGGATTAAATTTTACTGAAGCAGCAAGCTGGAAAAAGCCAGCTACATGGAACCACAGCCTGGCAGGTCTGAGCAAGATCCAGGAGGTTCAAAGTTCATTAGAGTAGAGGACTGGCTAGCTGGAAAGAAGTAGTGTCCGTTTGGCCATTACGTTCTTCATTCCCAAACCTGCTGGTAAAAAATGAATAAATATTGACAAATGAACTATTAAATACTGTGGTAGTGAAGGGCTGAACATACAGGTTTATCCACCGCAATTTGGGGTTTGCTGCAGTCATTTTCATCACTAGATGTTTCTCCCCTTCAATCTTCTCCTCTAGTTAAAGGGCACCTGGGACTGTGTATTTAAGGATTGAGTGATTGCAAAGGGAAGAAATATTTGTGAAGTAATATTAAATTCCTACAAATTTTCTATTTCCAGTTTATAGAGGAGAGCTTGATCTGACCAATTTATTTATTGAAATTAAATTCCAAAATATCACTGAATGAGACATTTTCTGAGGAAAATGACAGCAGGCAGGAGGATTACATGTGAAGGGAGAACTTGGGATCTGGTATATAAGTATGCTGTAAATACATATGTTAGTTAAAATGAGTGCTAAGGAAATAAATGACATATGGTTAAGAGATGTGGTAGCTACAGTAGACCTCACATTGATTGACATGAAAGATGATGAGACATGATAACCTCATTCTGTACCACATACGGAGCAGACAATATACTGCTAAAATATCAAGAAATGGTAAATAAATATCTGTTTGTATAAGTTACAGGGAAGGAATCACCTTATTATCTTCTGATAAGTCCCCATTCCAGAAGTTTCTGTTGGAAAGGACTGTGAATAGCAGTTTTCTAAAAGGTTCGTGAACTGCAGATACAGAATTTGATCTAACTTCCTGCCTGCCTTCCTTGATACCTTCCCCTCATGCTGTGCTCTCTCCAACCCACTGCCTCCCCTTCCAAAACAGGTTATGATTTCTTCCTATGATAGGACCTATTCATATTAGGAAGCGAGACATGCTTTTACTACTGTGGAGGACAAGCAACTCCAGAGTCTGCATCTTTAAAAAACTACTGGTATTGTAGGGGATCAGAATGGGATGTTCTGTTATAAAAATATTTTATGAAATTGAGATGATTTTGCTAGAATTTTTTTTTTTTTTAAAGTAACGCAATTAGAGTTACTTTCTGATGATGTCCTCTTCTGATATTTCAGAAGAAACTAGTTTTGTATGTGAAAAGCAGGGTTCAGTGCACCATTGTGGTTCTAACCAGTCAATTCAAGATAAAAAAAACTTTGGATTTTTCCTCCATAAAATTCAGAATGAAGGCCAGTTTTAAAGCTTTTCTGAAACACGGCGTGGCTTTTTTCATTGTTCACACAGCACTGCTAGATACCTGTCAGTATGTGACTTTGAGCAGAGGTAGCTTATTCTTCTAGTGCTTTGACTAGAGTCGTACTTAGTCACTCATACTCTGGAAATTTATCACAAACTCCCTACCTCATGTTTTGGGTAGTTTAGTTGTTCAGTTGTTGTTTTTTTTAATTGACTCAGCCTTACAAAAATTCTTTGCTTTGCTTGCTGCTATTCTCAAGTAAAGCATCACTGATCTAAGTTAGTCAGCCAGAATATATTGGTGTTTGAGGAGATAGTGTCCTCTTTCACCTTGGACTTTTTTATGAAACAGAATTACTTAGATGCTTTGGCTGCTTCAGTACCTCAGCTACAGTCCCAAAGTTGCCATTTTTCACTTTTATTCCTTTAGTGGGTTTTCTTTTTGCTTTCAGACCTATTTGCATTAAGCATTCCTTTGTGAGAGGATTACGTTAGTGAAAAGTGTATTTTATGCTGAACTACAATGACAATATTTAAAAAATGTTTTTCAGGAAAGGAGTGAAATTAAAACCCACGGTGCCCACTTTCTGGGAACAGTAGGTACCTCTAGCTGACATTTCGACAGGTAATATTATAGTAAAACCCAGACTCTATACAGACTCTATACAAGATGCTTTGCACATCCCAAAGTTTTAGAAATAAGACTTCTAATTAAACCTACTTTGGACTTAGATTTTCCTGTGTCTCTAACACAGTTTATTGATATACTGTGGGTTTTTTCCTGCTGATCTTGGGCAAAAAAAGTAAAACTTGAGGTGAACATTTACAATTTTTACATACTTGATCCAGCAGAACATAGCAAAATCTTTGTGTGATTTTTGAGAAATTCAGATCTGCCTTCAGGCCGATACAGTTATGGACAAAGCCAAAAACATCCAAGTAGATTAATTCTGTGTTGAGGTTCACCCATAGTGACCATAGAGGTGTTCATTAGGGCTTTTGCAATATTACTATCATGGAGAAGCAAAGAGGAGAATTTGGACCAGGTGCTTCCAGTATTTTTCCTGTCTCTTCAGAGAGAGGAAGAGAAAGAAGGGGGAGGAGGGAAGAAGTATTCTAGAGGGGGTTGTTCCTTATGTGCTTTGTCAGGAGATATTATGTTTAAATTGTTTGTATTCAAGGAAGGAAGAGAGGGGACATAAATATCAGCACATTTAAATAGCTATTCCCTGAAGATACTTTGTTTTAATATAGTGGTATTATCAGTTCAATGGGCTGTGATTTTTCATTTCATTCATCACTTATACTGTGGAAGTTTCTGAAATGCTTCATTTAATTGTACTAAAG
Source organism: Harpia harpyja (assembly GCF_026419915.1). Taxonomy (NCBI): domain Eukaryota; kingdom Metazoa; phylum Chordata; class Aves; order Accipitriformes; family Accipitridae; genus Harpia; species Harpia harpyja. The sequence continues at coordinate 27,345,746 of NC_068949.1, read as the reverse complement.
ACATCAGTCATGATTTTCTAGTTAAAGTTGTAGGAGGCTTTCATTTTGAAACACCATTATAACTTTCAAAATAATTCCTTTTAAGCTGATGTTTAGTGTCAATCCAAGCGTGACTCATGTAGTGAAGCTGGAGAAAATCACCTTAGCCATTTCTACTTTATGGGAGTCTGATGAGGATTTTCTTTTTTAAAAAGACAGTTTTTCATAGCTCTGAAATCAAGCCCCCTCACATTTTAGTTGAAGGTATCTGTTAGCTTACCTCAAGTAACACAGAAAACGCTGGTTATGCAACTGAAGCACCAACCTTGGCTTGTGATGACCCAATGATCAGGGTCTATAGGTTTATTTTGTTGTTCTGGGTAGGCCACTTAAGCTGCTTCTAAAGTGACAGCCTGGCATGCTCAGGGCAAACCCTGATATTCAGGTTCCCTGATCACCCAGAGCAGAGCTCTCTGCAGCTCCCTGTGTTTAGGCTTTCTCCTGCAAAAAGCAAGGGGCACAGGAGGCCTGGCTCTTATGCCAGTATGGTGCCAGGGAACAGCCAGAGCGCTCGGCTGGGCGCAGGGACTTGGGAGTGCTGCGTTTTTGTATTGTTGAACTGGACATCTCTGTACTGTTTTGGCAACCTCCTCCTCCTGAGAACCATCTAAAGGCCTGGTGTCCCGTCCCCAATCTGAGTCTCCACCGCTTGTCCTGAGAAACTCTCCAGGCTGCCTCAGCTGCACCCACATAGGCACCCTCCCACATGCAGGCATGTCTGCAGGCACTTCAGTACCGTTTCTGAAGGTCCCTCCTAGACTTTGCTCTGGTTTCAACTTGTTTGTAGCACATACATCCTGGGATCCACCTCGCTGCCAGATGCAAAGGAGTCATCTGGGGGGTGTGTGTGTATGTGCCCGCACACACATGGAAGAAGAGGATGGCAGACTGATATATTGGCCAAAATATAGACACAGATCCTGCAGGCTATCAGCCTGCCTCGTTGCTCACCTAAGGGATATTTGTGCTGCTGTCTGGCAGAGTACAGAACTGAGAGAAAACACATTGCAATTTTTATTACAGCCTACTTTTGTGCTTGCACAGAACAGGACGGTTCCAAGACTGAGGCATGTCTGGTGGTTGTCTCCTGGCACATCTCCTCTGGCCTGGCTGAAACCAGCAGGCTGGCCTGGAATCATGAGAGCTCATCTTTGCCACAGGGCATGACCTGTCAGGATATGGGAGGTTGAACGATCTGAGCTCTGTTAATAAGTTGCGAGTCTGAGAACTAAAACCCTTTCTGAAGGCAGTAAGGGGGAAAAAATAATAGGTAAGAAGTACTGCAGACTCTGACAAAACCCTGAAATCTTCATTGGCTTTGGCAGTACCCCTGGGCATGAGGGAGGTAAGATGGGGGGAACCCAGAAGAGGAAAATGAGGACTTTCCAGTTCCTAATCTGCAAAATGTATTATTTTCCATTGCTCTGTTTTCTTTTGCTCAGGAACTGCCTTTATTTAACAGAGTAGGGATTTCATCTCAGCTGGTGCTTCAAGAAACCACATCTTTTCTTACTCTCCCCCACAGGAAAGGCAAAGCAGCAAATAAACCTTTTCCTATCAGCAAATATCAACTGTATGGAGTGCTTCTGCCTATCAGCTGGGCAACTTGGGTTATCCTTATGACATCCAGCTCTCATGCTTTTCTCTACTGGTTAGCCCATAGGATCAAATTAAGTTCAGGGACTTGAACCTTATCTTCAGTTGCATAGGTGGCTCAGGCCAATGAGCAAATGAATCATCTAAGGCTTTAGATCCTCTAAACATGTAGGCATTCAGCAAAAGATTATGGTTAATGCCTGTCTTCTGGCAGACTGTAATTGCCAGAAGGACAGTGAGGTTTATTGTACAGGAGAGAGAAATGCTTGGGAGTAAGCATCAGAACATGAGATTAACTCCTCAGGAACTAAGGCCATCGTAAAGACTTCTGGTGTTAAAGCATTCCTTCCCAATTTCTTTGTTATGATGAAGAAAGAATAGAGCTATGTAATTCCTCCTCCAGTGCCTTACCAGCACCCAGTGGTCCACTCCTTCATCCAATCCATTCACTGTTTCAGATTATCTAGACTGATAAAAAGAGGAAAAACGTTAAGTAACTCCCAGTACATCTCTTTTTCTCTTGAGTCCCATGTAACACCATTAAGCAATATTTCAAGTCAAGCCTCATTCCTCCTCAGTAGCTTTTGGACTATATGCATCCATGCTCAGGGTCTCTTCTGCTGCTCCTCAAGCTCACTGCCAGCGCCATCTCCCTCCAGTCATGGCAAATCATTTACTTGTCACCCTCAGATTAATTTTTCCTTTTCAGATTCAACCAGTTCTCTTCTACCATACATGAGATAAAACCTCTTTCCTAGCTTTCTGCCAACCTGAACTTTTTTACTGCACACCCAAACTCAAAAAAACATTGCAACACAACCAGACAGAAATAAATGAGAATGTGACTTCTCTCTAATTCTTTTCTAGAACAAAGCTTTTCCTGTCTTAGTCTTCTCAGATAGTATCAGAAGGCTAAAATATCTTCTTTACTTCCTCAAAAAGGGGCCAGGCATCTTGTAATAACTTAATAAAATGAGATACTGCATCGTACACATTAAGATGAAAAAAAAGTCACATCAGTGACAGACATTAGTCTACATGTAATTAGATACTCAGACAGGTACAACAGGTGATATGATGCAAATGCACTGCATTTGTTTCTATGAGTCTAAAATATTTTGGAATAATGAAAAGGCACTCAATGTGGAATAAACTGAAATGTGAATTTTAAACAAGATAGTGTTTTCTGATATAAATCACCTTACTGAATATAGCAACAAACAGCCATTTTTGAAGATGTTTTGCTTTTCCTTTTTCTCCTTGATTGATAAAATGACTTAACAACTAGTGTAAATTATACCATAGAGTATGAAGCTGTAACAGTGTACAAGGGCCTGGCCTTCTGTACTTGTGAAGCAGTTGTGTATATACTATGATGAATACCATGAAGAATTTTTCAGTGAAGTGAGACATTGCTTAAAAAGCCTGAGAAGCCCTTCTCTAGGGAGTATTCCTGAAATGTTAGTAATATGTATTGTGAATTGTACTTTATCCTATATTTTGATTAATATAATTTTTTACTTTGGAAAGAAAGAAAAATTTAGGAAGAACCTTTTGACTCTCTTCTCACTTCTTCTTCCACAAAAAAATTAGATCCATGTTAAATAAAGGGAACTTGCAAATCTATGGAGGGGTGAAAGGGCAGAAGTGGGTAGTGTGTCCCCTGACACAGTTACACATTTTCTTTTAGAAAAGCATGAAATTATTTTTTATTTTCCCTCAGCCTTGCACATTGTTGAACAGTGTAAAGAAAAATGGATTCTTCCTATGTGTGACTTGCCCAGATTTAGAGAGCTTTTGAAGTGTTACAGATTATCTATCAAGAAGTGGGGTGAGAAGCACTTTCGAGCTCTGTATATAATTGATCCTATTGCACTCAGTAAGCAAACTACACTTATATACAGGAAACCAGAGATGACGAAACCCACAAAGATGGAGTTCAGACATTTTGAAAAAATTTAAAAATAGGAAGTCTTCCATTACAGTATGCAACTTAATTCTAAATATTTTGTTGCCAAAACCTTTTCAGTTTTCAAATGCATTTAGATTCTAGGAGGCTGGTGAAGGATGGAATGGGCTGAAATCCATTTCCCTTCTTATGTGTCCTACCTTTACGTCACTGGTGAAGATAGAAGAAAGGAAAATATACAGGTACTGTTTTCTTCAAAGGCAGTTAATGAGAGTGTTTAGTCTATAATATAAAATATTTATTTGGGTAATTACAAAATATTGGCTAGGAAATACATATTATCTAACATTCAGGCAGTGTTGCAAGATGAACATCAGCAACTGCACGTTTCTTCCAAAAAGCATATTATTTGCAGTGGAATTCTAAAGGCTACTGCACTGTTTTGTCAGGAAGCTAAGAACAAGGCGGTGACCGGTGACAAATAATTTGACCGTCATGCAGGGGTAAAATGAAAGACAAAGGGTGAGGACAGGTAAAAGAAATTTGCCAAGGTCTGAAAGGAAAGAGGACTATGGTTTCAGAAATTATGACTAACGTAATAGAAGTTGAATGGAAAGACATTGCACACCTCTTTCTGGCAATACAGTTGTTATGTATTTCTTAGAATGAGAGCAGAATACATCCCCCCATCTATGGGATGGATGTCTTAGATCGGTAGGCAAAAAACAAGAGAGAAAAATACAGAGCTAAGAGAGAAATAGAAATAAGGCAGGGCAAGAAAGTGAAGTAAAAATAGAATGAGTTAAATACAAGAATGAAGAATGATCTAAAATAAATAAGAAAAATATGAAGCTGTAGAGTTATGCAATATGAGAGGAAGAATGTCCATGCAACTACAGAGAAACTGAAAGAAATGTAAGAGAGGAGAGCATAATCTTCTACTATGCAAATTACATTCCTTTAGAATGAACAGATATTTAATTTTGATTGACTTAATCCTCCCCCACTGCCAGAAAAGCCTACACTTCTTGAGTTCCATCAAAAATAAACCCCTACAATGATTTCTGAGAAAAAGAAAAATCAAATCAGAACATTTACTGTGTACAACAGAAGTATAGTAGTGTGTTCAATATGTATCCACTGTAACAGTGGGAATGAATGCCTTCCTCTTGTAAAGAGAATTTAAGGAATTACATTTAATTGAGAGCAAGAAGGGGGATAATGGAAAGTGTTAGCCTTGCTGAAAGCAAAACAAATATTTCATTCTTATTCTTCCAAGTATCAAAATTAAAGTATCACTGTTTCAATAATAAGAATCATGTTGAAATTGTATGAAACACGAAGCATAAGCATCTAAAACAATAGATACCAAAACACACTTTTAAGATCTTTCACATTACCGCATTCACCATCAACTGAGAAGGATGAAGCTTTAACCGTTTCTAGCAAATGTAATTAAGATGTGGAAGCTGGCCACTGTGTTAAGACTTTTTATAAACTATATACTAATTCACTACATAGAAAAGATGCAAAGTTTAACTAGGTGGAGCACAGAACTAGTTGAACAAAGTCTTCTTTTCTCCACTGAATAATAGTTTGATTTTGTTAGTTCTGCTGTCTCACTCTAACATTGCACAATATTTAATGTTTAGGTTTTAAAGTGATCTAATTCATATTCTGAAAGCTGTCATATATGCAATGAAATCAGTAACTTTGTTCACTTCTGGGAAGGAGAAAAGTATTTTACTGCCTCTGAAATATCCTCCTCTTCCCAGACAATAAACTGGCAGTTATCATGATGTGATTATGAGGCCAGTCTGTATTGCAGAAAGGCAGGTATCAATACTATCATACAATAATTAACAAGGTAACTTTTCACATTATAACACCATAGTTGTGCACTATAATGCTCATGTCTCAGCACTTAATTTTTTTACGTTTCTATCCCTTTCCTTCCATCTCAGTTACTGAAATATGCAATGGGAATAGTATTTCCCTGATCAGTTTGTATACCTTACTCTATTTAAAAGCAGGTCTGTGGGACAGAGCATCTCTTGCTTAGTGTAAACACAGTATCTTTGAAAAGAAGAGAACAATTTCTGTTAAGCGGTTTGACATAGCCATAACAGAAATAATACATTTGATCACTGTTTCAACATGCTACATTTACATTTAATTTGCTGTTTAACGCATCAAAGTATAAGAAAAAAAAATCTAGATTGATCACTATACTAAGGAGAATATTTCTGAGCGCTGGATAGCTTTTAGGAATGGCATCATGCTCCTATTCTTGTGAAGCATCTCTTAATGTTGCACTGAATTAAACAGAAAAATTATGAAAGATCATGAGAGAATCACAGCCACTGAAGGAAGATCAGTAGATTAGCATAATTCTTCAGAATAAGTTATTATTGCAGGTGAATCATTAGACAGGATTCTATAGCTGTGGGTTGGCAAAGAAACTAATACAAGGAGTTACGTATCAAAGCTGGAAAGCTGCTGTAGAAAAAGAGCACAAAAGCAAAGAAGTAAGCATTTTTGTGTCTTTGAAATAAAACAGTTTTATGATGCTCTTAAAATACAATAATAGGAAGAACTGAAAGAACCTCAGGTTAAGCACAACTCCTAGCCAAATTGTAAGTGGTAACAGAACAATATGTTGAGACTCCTGGTAGAAATAGCTATACTTCACATCTATATCATTTCCAGTGCAATGTTTCTAGTTCTATTCCCTAGTAATCCAATCTTCTTCGTAAAAGCAAAGTCAGACAGTGAAAGATGCTAATCTGATTTTGGAATAATAGTCTGTTAGATCAGGTCAGTGAATTCTGAGAAAGAAATGTGGACTAGTTAGAATGGAATTCTATCTGCCTAAATTTGTTATTGGGTTGAGCAGGAGTCTTCAAAACAGTTTTAATGCTTTTAGCTGTTAGGTTTTCTATGACTCTGTGACTTTGCTCACAGTGAGAAGCAAGTCCTTTTACTTTTTTTCTTTATCTTTTAGCCATATAACAGAGGTAATAAAGAAAGATTTTGGACACAGGATCCCAAATTGGACCTTGCTATTACTATTTTCTTTCTGTTGTTGAAGTTGATGTAGCTGTTAAGTCTGGGTTTGCTTTCTGGATATGTCAAAAGGTGTGAGGACTAGGCCCATCTCAAAGTTTCCAATGTAGCTATGAACAATTCACCATTTTTACAGCTTAAGAATTACAGCTATGTTTAGCTTCCTCAGGAAAAAAAACACAAAGAAAAGAAAATGAACTTTTCTGCTACTGAAAAAAAGTCAGGTTCACACCACAAAAAAAAAGTCATGCCTGGTTAACCTGAAATACTACCATGCCTGGTACTACTGATTTTTTTTTTTTTCTTGGGAGAAAAACTGTTATCTTCTTCTACATTTATAGAATTACTAATCAATTCAGCTACAAATGGAGAGTTATTCATGTGAAGGTGATGAGAAAGATCTTCCTGAAAAGTTCTTCTAGTAGATGCTAAGTAGATGGCTATGTGAACTCGCTTCACGGTAGTGCAGATAAAGAAAACTACTCTTCACAACTTCCTAGATTAAAGTATGAAATAAATATATTTACAAGAAAAGAAACCATATCAAACCTTCCATATTTTTAAATATAGTAACATCTAGTGGGACACAGTGGCAGTCCAGTTTCGAGTTTGATAATCACTGTGCAAGCAGTAACATATGACAGCCATCACAACAAGAAAATAGCTAAGACAAACATGAATGGGAAGAGGGAATACAAAGAGTCACAGAGAGATAAAATGATGTGCCAGAAACAGACACCAGGGTCTGTGTATGCCTGTTTTTCCTCTGCCATATACCATTCTACTTTCCATATGCATTACATCTCAACACTTGCTGTAACATTTAATATATTGAGCACACTGTAATAAGAAATGCCTGTATGATCTACAGTTCAAGTGACAAAGGAGACTTTTTTTAGCCCTATAGAATAAAAACTATTCTCTGTGGTCGTTGTAATGCATCAGTATCAAAAAAGCCAGAATGAAAAAAAACCACAAACTGAATGATCCCAGGAGCAGTCCTATATAGTTATAATGGTTTTACATTAAATTGTCTATAACAGTTGCCTGTCATTAAATGGTAACAATTTAGAGGTACTGGGAAAGAATACTGGATTACAGGGAGCCAGATTTTTATTAAGCAAAAGGAAAGAAAGGACTTATTAATTTACCTTTTCCATTGTTGGTGGTCATTGGGTGAAAGTGGCAAACGGCAATTGTGCATGATAGCTGACGACAGCACCCCAAGAAGGAGCGAGTTCTTTACCCCCCACCCACGTTTGAACAGAGCTCCAGAAATCGGTCAGCAAAGGATAATTTTTCCTCCCTGGAGCTGAGCACACTGCGCATGCCTTACACCCGAATGGGACTGCGGCATAGGATTCAATTTCTGGTCCTCCCACGTGGAAGAGGAGACACTGAAGAAATCATAAGAAACCAACCCGGAATGGGGACATGCTTGCATATTTACACACATCCATTTTAAAAGAAATTTACTTCGTCCCTCGCCATTTGCCTCGTTTTTGGTCTCTGTTGTCTGCTCTTATTTTGAGTTCTTCAAGCAAGGGCCTGTTTTCCAGATTTCAGTGATGTAGTAAAAAAAAGTTCCCATCATCTTCTTCTTTGTTGTTGTTGTATAGATACTAGTGCCAGGTTCTCCCTTCTCATTTTTCTCCACTCACCCAGCAGCCTTTCCTCTTGGAATGGCAGCAGGACCATGACTGGAGTTTGTGTCGTGCTTCTCCTAGCGTTGCCTGACAGTCGTTTGCTCCTGCACTTTGATGTTCCACATACAGCATCAGGCAACACCGAATAAGAAATGCCATGACCAGTTTATAAGAAATAAGGGCTGTGCATCTGCAATACTGTGCTTTTGGGGAGTAACCTAAATATAGTCCTCACTGTGCTGGGTGTAATATGGATAGATGCCCTGTCTGGCAGAAGCATGTAGTCAAGAAACTCAGAGGAGGAAGAATAGGAAATAGCATTGCCCTTCTTTTATAAGTGAGAACTGAGGCACAGTTTCTTCCCCACCAAGGTCAAAATGAACATCTGTGGCACGGAAAGGAAACAAATCTCAGAATAACAAGTCTGAGACACTTCTTTCTTGTGGGGGATAGCTGAGAGACATGAAATGGGCCTTTTAGAGAATTTGACTTCATTCTTTCCCAGCAGTCAGGCCTCAAGGTGTTACATATTTTTGAATGACATGTGAAGTTCAGCTGATTTACCTTTAGTCTTTTTTTTTTTTGGAAGATAGTAATTAAAGTTTAAGCATTACAAAGCATATTTTTGCAATGAACTTGACACAATACTTTTGAAGTTCATGAATCTATTAATTCTTGGACACTCTCTAGTGTATTAGACAACAGTAGTGATTTACATTATTTTGAAGTTGCAAGTAAGTTTTCAAGGGTAATGGATTTCATATATAGAGATAAAAAGATAATGTTCCTCCATCTATACCTGCTGACTTCTTTTCCCTATCATACTATGTTTAGCAAAATGGATAAGGCAGAAAAGATGCTGGTGTATTTTTATGTTAATTAATGTATTTTAATTTCAAATAGCATTTTTGAAGCTCAGATAACTTCCAAAAAAGTGGTGCCAGGGCAAAACTAATGAATTTTAATTCTTTTCAGTATACTTCTGCTTTCATGAATTATTTTTGTAATATTCTGATGCATGAGAACACATCAAAATAAGCATTCAGAGCATGCAACCAACAGATCTGATTTTTACAGAAATCCCATTTAATTTTTTTAGCTACATAATAAAGCTCACCTCATAAGTGTGTTATTTTTAATGACCAGTTGGGTCGTAGCTAGAAGAATACATACCTCAGGAAGGTGGACCAACTTTTAAAAGATTTTTTTAAAACAACAAGTCATCTTTCTGCACAAAGGATGTGTTTAACTGTTTTGTAGCTAAATCATGCTATTCAGACAAATTTTAAGGGTGTGCCACTCTTGTCCCAGAAGGGCTGCAGGTAATAACTTACCCTTGCTGCAGTTATGTTACTTAAAGCAGTACGGTGTATCCCTTAGGTAGTTAAACTCTTGAAACTTCACTGCATTAACCCTGCTCTTCTACATCATGGAGTGCCTCTGAAATCTCTCAGCTCCTTGGGAGCGCAGTTTTGGCCATGATGCTGTAAAGCAGAAATCTCCGTGGACTCTACAGTATGCCCACGGTCGCCAGAGCTGGTCTGGTGACTATATTTTAATGATGATGGTGAGGGGCACAAGAAACAGCCTTTTTTTAATAGCATGGTCCATGTATTGCACTGCTCTAATCCCAGACAATTTTAATAACAGTTCTTAGCTCATTGCCCCACCAGGCACAGCTTCACTGGCAAAATACTGGCCTGCTGTAATTCACTTCTGCATGCTGTAGAGAATAGGGCACAATAAACCAGTTCTGTCCTTTGTGTAACACTTGCCATAGCAGTAATATAAAATCAATGACATTGTTGAGAGGGGTTGTTGCTACTCATCAGAACAGATCATGAAATGATGCTTCTTTTTACTTCCAGAACTGTAGCATACCTGGGTGCTTGTATAAAGCAGCAGCACTGGCTATGATTTACTGCATTGCAGTAAAATCAACAATGCAGCATTCTGCAGAGCCAGGCAAATACTCATATTTGATTTGCTAGGTGAATAGAGAGAGAAAAAATGCTCCCCCAAAATATTTTTAATCATGTTCTTGTTTGTAACCCTCCAAAACCTTCACTGTGTAACTAAACACTGGTACCTCTTTAAACCATAATGTTTTTCTGAAACCTCATTTGAAACCATTTCTTTTACGAGTAACAAAGTGAATCACACTGATTTTTCTTGATATTCTTTCTTTTGGGGGGAGGAAAAAAGAAGAATTTGAGAAGTTAACAGTGACTTATAGGTAAGTTCCAGTTGAGCAGAAACCAAATTTCAAAGTGAAAATGTTAGATGTAAAAAAAAAGCATCTAATTCCTTCTAAGAGAAACTTCCCATAGCTAGAGAGGAAATAAATTTTCTGTAACTGAGGATATTGCTGTCCAGCTATATAGGGCCACAGTGATATTTTTTTTAATTAGAAAAAAAATACATCATTTATACTATGACAACGTGGGAAATGTAGAAGTTGTCAACAGACTTTTTTTTTTTTTTATGAAAGCTTGACACATTATAAACACTTTTCTTGTCTGTTTAAAATTTACCACTCTAAACTTAGCTTCTGGTAAAACTATGTGTTTTCCCCCCGGTCTTCTTGAACTGACACTGTGATAGATTGTTATTTTCTTCAGTAAAAGTTTGGGTATTGAATAAATATAATTTCTTTCTAATTAAATAATGATGAAAAGAATTATTGTAGTATTGAAATAATCTACTCTTGGCATAAGTTTGCAGTTTGTTGTTCCCATCCAAAACATGAAGGTAGGAAAGACAACTCATCATCTCAGTTTAGTGGCAGGGATCTTCATAACTGCTGAACACAGAAGAAGAATGAAGATGAATGCATGCTCGTTTTAACTTAGCCATGCACTCAATAGAAAAAGTGGTAGGCTTTGTGGAGCAAGCATTCATCTATACTCCAAGATTTCATAAGTTAGACAAATAAAATTTAGGCTTCAGAATTTCCTTAAAAGCCAAAAAATGAGTTATCTGCGTGAAGATTGTACAAATTCATTAAAATCACACTCTGTTATGGCTAATGGGAGATTTCCTTCTAGAATAAAAGAACTTTTATACAGAATATCAGCACTATAAATTTTAACGTGAAAGACACGTGAATTTACAAGTTTGAAATAAATGCAAAGAGAGGATTGAAAAACGTAAAATAGAAACCTTAGCCAAAGATGTTTTGCTTTAGGGCAGACTATATGAAATAACTTTTATCAGTTAACCACTGCGTTATATAGTAACTCTACATTATCATTCTAGGTACCTGGGAATAACAAGACCTCTTACGTACCCTGTAAGGCAGAACGGGAAGTGTATGGCCAAAATGATCCTGTGTGTATGGCTCTTATCTGCCTCTATCACTATACCCCCGCTCTTCGGTTGGGCCCAAAATGTAAATGATGAAAAAGTTTGTTTGATCAGTCAGGACTTTGGCTACACTATTTACTCCACAGCAGTTGCATTTTATATTCCAATGTCAGTGATGCTTTTCATGTACTATCAGATTTACAAAGCTGCCAGGAGGAGTGCTGCTAAACACAAGTTTGCTGGTTTTCCCCGGCTGGAAGAAATGGAAGGGATTTCTATGAACGGAATTGTAAAACTGCACAAGGAATCTGAAGAATGTACTAATTTTTCACGGCTCCTAAAGCATGACAAGAAAAACATTTCCATCTTTAAAAGAGAACAGAAAGCTGCCACTACACTTGGGATTATTGTTGGGGCTTTCACTGTCTGCTGGCTGCCCTTCTTCCTCCTCTCAACTGCCAGGCCCTTCATCTGTGGTACAGCATGCAGCTGTATCCCACTGTGGGTTGAGAGAACATTTCTATGGTTGGGTTATGCAAACTCTCTCATTAACCCTTTTATATATGCCTTCTTCAATCGGGACCTGAGGACAACTTATCGCAACCTCCTGCAATGCAGATATAGGAACATCAACCGGAAGCTATCAGCTGCAGGGATGCATGAGGCTCTGAAGCTTGCAGAAAAGCCGGAATTTGTTCTGTAAGGTCACTCATCCTATACTATGATAATTTATTGTTTTATCACATTAGTTTTTTCCCCACAGATTGGAAAGAAGAGTTATGGGAAGAACCAGTCTTCTTGAACACTGTTAACACAGTCATCAAGAAACTGGGAGGTAGCAAGGCTAATTCTTGTACAGCCCACCAGTCCTAGCAAGCCTGGAGAAACAAGACTACCATCTAAAGAATTTGGGTGTAAGAAGAATACTGAAAAGGGGGAGGATAAAAGGTGGTGCGGGATGTTTGAGTTGCTAGTGAGGAAAGAGCAAAGTTGGCCTAAACCATTTGTTTGGCCCTTGGCCCCAAACAACTTTCAGTAGGTCTGAATGTTGGATGCATCTTGTATCCTAGAGATTTTTTTCTGTAATAAAGACCTGAGAATGGTGAAAAGTTTGGTATAATTCATTGCTTTCCACTTTGTTATTATGAAAATAAACCATTTAAGAAGAAACTGGATGAAAGAAGTTATATTGCTTAGAAACACTCTTTATTATAAAAAACATAGGTCCATTAAATGTTAATTTACTGGATTGCCTGGAAATAAACTACTTTGTGAAATTTAATGTTGCCTTTGCACAACAACTAGGGCACTGAAAGAATACGTTACACTTCCAATGTGAATATAAGAGTTTGAGTAAAGTCACATGGACGAACATCTACTGCTGCATACAGTCATGCAGCACAGTTAGCTGCAGTGCTGCTATACCGATTACACCAGGTAAAGATCTTGTCCTATATTTCTAACATAACAAATATGTCTGATTACAGTTTATTTCAGGAGCTGTGTGGTCTTTGTCCAACTTTTCTTTCTTTAATTCTCTTGGCTTTGTCAGTTGAGCCCTTCCCTAATCTAAATGGAGACCCTGCCTGTGCTCAAGTCGTTTCTGTTGACGTATGGCTAGTCTTGTTCCACTTCAGTAGTTAATTTATTGTCTAATTGAAAGCTCTTCTAGCTTCTTAGGATTTCTTTCCTTTCTGAAGTCAGTAAGGAAAAAATAAATGTAAGACATTATGACGTTCAGAGACATCTAGACTTTATCCTTACAAACTGGTTTTGGTCATCACTTCTGCTTAAAATGATTTAAAGCTTTGCCTTGTGTAAGAATCAAGATAATTTACTGTTTCTAGTTCTAGTTGTTTCCTTCATCACTGCAGCTCATCCAAATACGTGATTCTACTTCTCCTGACTTTGGTAACAAAGCTCTTCTGTCGCTGGAGCAGGGTCAAAAATTATAACAATATTTGTAGTTAAATTTTAATAAATGCATTAATTATATTAATATATTAGTAGTAATGTATTAATATAAAATGCACTGATTGTGTAATATATTACTATAGTAACCTAAAATAATAATAAACTTAAAACAACTCATAAGAACAAGATGCATTTTCTGGACCGAGTTTGCACTGCACACCATGGTCTGGATGAAGCACAGGGTACATTAATGAATGAAGACTGTTTCAGAGCTCGATCTACTTTTTCAGATATTGAGACATCGATGAGGAGACAACATGTTCATCATCAAATTGCCTCAGCAGCAAGTTACACTTCAGGCTAACTTCTGTCCCCGTTTTCTCAAGTATGAAGCCAAAATGACTTAAATGAATTCAGTGATGTTAATTTGGACTAAGTAGTGAGAAGTTTGTACCAGATCCCTTGTTCAAAGCATACAGACATCACTGCAAACACTTGAGCTTCTAAGTGGCAGATACACAAGGCCTGGATTGATGTGCTGAGCTGTGTGTACTGAAAGAAGCTTAAGCCATTTTAGATGGATTTATACACTAGGATAGATACAGTAGGAAGTATATTTTGGCCTCATTTTTAGAGAAGGATCATGGTTTTGTAATAGTAAGAGGTAGGCTATAAGCCAGCTTCAAAAAAGTTTTCTAAAGAAGTTTCAATTTGATTTGGAACAGCCCGATTTATTTTAAACATTCCAGAAGTATTATGGGCAGACGGACAAGAAGAGATTTTGGCCCAGAATATCCACAAGCTCGGTATTATGGAGTAGAGCTCATGTTAATTCAAGCGTATTTTCCATATTTGACATGAAATTAATGATGTTTCTGACTTTGTTAGCTATCAGAGTAGCAATTTTTGAGTTCCTAGCATAACAGGAGTTTTCACAGGCCTTCTGTAAATTTTTTCCCTATATGAGGATATATAGGAGAATATACAAATAAATGTATCTGTGAAGATTCCAAGTGGGATTATAAAACTCTGAAGCTGACTTCAGAATTCTGGGCAGAAGTTTCAGCCATCTTTATTCCGCAGGAAAGCCTGAGAAGTTGTGTTTCCTCCAAATAAGATTTTTTTTTTTTTTTTTCCCCAAATGAGATATATGTCTTACAAGTCAGAAATTGACATTTGCCCAACTGTCACTAAAGGCAATTGCTTTCCTCAGGGAAAGCATCCTGCAGGACTCCACCTCTCCTCTGCCATCTGTTTCAGGTAATGAGAGCCCAGGAAAAAAATGAGTTGTTATGGGCTGTGTGTCAATCCTTGAAGTTTTTGGAGATAAACAGCCACCTTTCATATCTGGATATGTTTGGAAAGAAAAGCCAAAACAAAACAGTGCTATGTGGAAAATGGAAGCTGTTGTTAGATGGAGCTGTATTTGAGGGAAAAAGTAAAGAAGTTGAGAAGATTAGAAGAATGTCCCATTACCTAAGGACACGGGTTACACAACACTGACAAGAGGAGAAAGTTTTCACAGACAGAATTCTAACTGAAAGAGGTTTAGATAAGGAGCACAACGAAACAATTGCTTGGGTTCAAGAACAGGAGTTTTTACTTTTAAAAAAAGATAAATAAATAGAACTGCATCAAAATACCTAACTGCAGCAGTAGTATTTTTTTTTTTTAATTAGATAATTCACCACTCGTCTGACAAAAGGGTAACACATGAATGGGTGAATGAGAAGTCTGCATCATCACATGTGCAGCCTGGTATGTGCTAGTACCAAACCCTAGAAGAGATTGCACTCTTGGTCTGTGTGTCCCTCCATATGTTTCTAGGATAGAATCAGATAGATGGGGTTGTGAGAAAAAAAAAGGGTAATAAAAGACTCCCAGAACAAGCCAGAGCACAGGGATGCCAGCATAACACTAACTGAGTGAAGACAGAGAAAGAGAAAGGTGAGACATCAGAAGCAAGACATGGAAGCCATTCTAAGGTTCAGGCTTGTGATTGGGTAGTTACTTTTGGGAAAACATGCAAAAATGTAGAGGCAACAAGGGTACATAGCCAAGATTTTGAGGCTAAAGATGGAAACCTTTCTAAAATATGCTTGTACAATCCCAGTGAAAAGACTGTTTCTACCTCATTGCTTAAAAGGGAGCTGGGCTGTGCTGGTCAGCACTGCTCTGGATTTAACAAAAGTCTGTTTTTTTAAAAATAAATTTTTAATAGCAGCATGAAGTGAATCTTGACTTCAGGTAAGATCTCTTGAGATGTAAAAGCAATGAAATCTAAGCCAATCTTTCTTTTTAAGCAGTGCATATTGTCCAAATCCACACTCTGTAGTTGCAGAAGGATGTGGACAACAGTGACAGCTAACCCTGTAACCCCACTCCTGGGAGGTTTGGCAGATTTCAGCCATCTCATCCTTAAGTCACAGTCTGAGATGTGAGAAGTCCCACATTAGCTACAGAGTGTGAAAGGCTTGAAATATTGGACAATCTCAGGTTTTCTCTGAAGGAAGCTGTCACTTTGTGTAATTTTGAGTGTTTGACAGGAAAGGTTGGAGTTGGTCCTTAGGTGCACAGGGCAGCACAGTCTGGAAAACAAACAAGTGTGGAAAAAGCTATCCTAGAGAATAGGATTGCCCATTAACTATAGTGCAGAACTCATCTTACCCCAGCTGGATTTTTCTGAGGAAACTCAGTGCAGCATTTACTATTAGCTGTAGTACCCACATGCAGTATCTCCAATTAGAAAGTGTAGTCATATTGCTGTACACCCTAGACCATCCATCTTTCTACCAGCCACTAGTTCTGAAATTGGTTTCTAGCCACTATGTGATTTCTGGATAGTGATGTTGGCAGGAAAATGGAACCAAATTTTGCTTCCATTTACTAGACTGACAAGTTTTTTAAACAGTTGCGCTTAGTTCATGCCCATGTTGCACTTGTGTTTGCTTTCCAGGATCTCATGAGGCTGTTCAGCCTTTTTGCTTCCTCTATAGCTCTCAAGTGGGAATTTACCTCTCCTTATTCAGGGAGGGAAGGAGTCACCACAATGCATTTTTAGGTTAGGGCTTTTTTTGCTTTTCTGGTTGGCGTTTCTGGGGAAAGGTAGCCGGCTATATTGGCTTGGGGGATGATCGCTCAGCTATACCATGCCTAAACACTGGGATAAACAAGGTGATACTGGGAAATGCTCAGGCAGCAGTTTCAGAGTGATTACCATAGTCTGTGCTAGGAGCTGAGGAAATCAGGAAGCAGCTGTGCAGCTGCTGACAGCATTTGGACCACCTCTTCATCCAGCACAAGCAGCCACTTGGCCGCAGCCTTCAGCTGCAGCCCAAGATCTTCAATTGCTGCCAGAATTACCTAGATACCAACACAGAGAGATGCCAGTCAGACCTTCTTTACTCTGTACATCTCTTTGTTCACCTCTAAAGTGTATGTAAAGGTCCTCAAGAGCAGCCACTGAGTGAGGCAGTTTCCTAAAAGGAGTTTTAGTCACAGCTGTGCCCGAGATCTTTTCCTGAGCCCACCTTTCAGTATCACAAACACATTTCACCTAAGATAAATGTCAGCTGTGGCCAAAGTAAAAGTCAAAGAGCAAAGCTCTGAAAGTGACA
Source organism: Harpia harpyja (assembly GCF_026419915.1). Taxonomy (NCBI): domain Eukaryota; kingdom Metazoa; phylum Chordata; class Aves; order Accipitriformes; family Accipitridae; genus Harpia; species Harpia harpyja. The sequence goes on along the minus strand of NC_068949.1, from coordinate 27,328,653 downwards.
CCCCCCCCCCCCCCGCAACCTCTTACACAGCTTATTATATGCTATTAGCAATACCCTATCTATAATTAATCCATAAAGGTAACACTAGCTCTCAATGGATCCCAGGTGAGGGGGTCCTGGATGAGCTTCCTTTACTTGAAACAGTCTTTCCATAGCATGCCTCATGCCAGTAATATGGCAGCCAATGTACAGGTTGTACTTTACCAGCACCATATTTATGTCATATTTCCTCAATAAGCAGGGTGCAAAGCAGCTTACTGTAAGGGCTCTAGATGAATAGTCTTAGACTGAACAATTCTCAGTGTAAGCAATACCCTTGGAGCAGAATTTGAGATAATGATTTTGTGAAGGGTTTAGTTTGGCTAGTTTTGCAGCCTTCCTTGCCCACCTTGCACCCTCCCATCTCTGTTTCTTTCTATTGAGTTAATTACCCAGAGTCAAATCAATAACTGTTGCTCAGAGGTTCTCAAGTGTCACATACGACTGTATTTCTTCATTGCCATTCCTGCTGACAACTGCCATTGTAAATGTGCTGCTGTAAACCACTCTCCCATTTTGCAGTAGCAGTTAATCTACAGTAGAACTAGGCACTAACAACATACAGCATTCCCCATTGTATTTTTCCTCCTCATTCAAATAAAACTCAAGGTTTTGTTGTAGTATCAATACATTGTGAAGACTCTACTCCCCTTGCTCATTCAGTACTGCTTTTTTGAGGGAGACCACCTGTGGTAGAAGCCTTATTCCTAACATTTTCTCCCAGCTCCTGCAGTCTACCAGCCTGTAGGTTTAATACTATAGCACAGTATTGGCACTTACCAAACTCCTCTGTTTAGCAAGAGTCTAGCAGAGTAGTAAAACATGTGAATAAATGATAATATCTCATTATTATATGTCTATTGCTTCACACTTCAGTTTCATGAAAAGAAAAGCAATGTTTTTTGTTCAGATGATTTACTAGCTAGCACCACCTGCAGAAAGATATGTCAAACAGTGGGAAATAAATCTACTACAATAAGACATAGAGAAGAGAATTATTTATCAATTTAATACTATAAATAATGCAGACAGAATCCATGCAGTCCCTCCCCCCTGCTTCATGGCAGGAAAATGGATTTCCAGGCAGCCCCTGCTCCCGGTACTGGGGTCAGCACAGCAGCATTAGAAAAATGTTATTGAGGTAAGATTTGGGATTGCTGACCAGGACGCTGCAGGTACAGAACTGGGTGGTGTTTTGAAGCAATGCCATTTGTTCTGTTGCTTTCCGCTAGCTATCAACTTAGCTTTCCCTATTATTTTTCTTATCTTTCAGGAAAAACTATTCAAAGTGTAATACTCTCAGAAAATGCGCAAGATCAATGTATCATCAAAACCTGTCCACAGTTTGCTTAAGAATCAGTTCTTGTCTTTTAAAACAATGTTTCTCAGGAAGACACAGGGAGAGAGAAGGGTGAAAATTCAGAGACATGGGGAATAGTCTTAATGTGCAAAATTATTAATATCCTGGAACAGAAGACACTCACCCCTTATTTCAGAGTGAGGAGCTAGGAATGGTGAGGATTGGAATTTTTTTTTTTTTTTAAGAGGGCTCGAATAAATAAATAAAAAAATAGCCTAAGAAACATTGCATTAGAAGAGCAATCTTTGCAATGTGCAAGAAATAGAAACTTACATCCCTCTTTACTGATTTTAATCTTTTAAGTAGTTACTGCCACTAAAGAGTGGGTTCAGCATGAGTCTGAAGTGAACTAATACTGTTTTCTATACCTGCTTTCTAAACATTTTGCTAAATAGGCCTGTCATTCTCCACACCCTCTATTCTGGCACCCCTTTCAGCTGCCCTGCTGCATTGCCAAACCCATTCTCACATAGCGATGTTTCCAATAGGGCAGAATGGCTTTTACTTACTGAAAACCGAAACATGCTTATGGTTGCCAGATTAATTTTTCTCTCCTGCAAGCAAAAAAAACCCCCACTGAGATATTGTATTTTCTTAAAGATATCAATATATGGTTACTGTAGGAGATAATATTTTGATGATTTGCAACTTTGTGACTTTACTGATTGAAATTATTATTTCTGTCATTTGTGATCTTTCACATAGAACTAGTCAAGTTACTTCAGAAAAAAAACGCGTATTGATGTATCAACATTTCCAGAAGAGACCAACGCACTTTTATAAACCAACATACCAGACTGAATAAATATTTTGCTTTTAGTTTTCTATCTACTCAGTCAAAACCAACAATATTTCATTAATTCAGTAGCTGTGTGGTCTTGCGTGTTCCAGAAAATTGTGTTTACAGTATACTCATTTTTACTTTCTGTGAGAGAAGAGAAAGCAAGCCACTGTAGTATACTTAGTTCAGCCCTTCTGGAGAATCTGTGTTTTAAAGCATGGAAAAATATACCAGAATGCATCTGGAGCAAGTCACTAATGTATCAGAAAACTTTGCATCTTTGGCTAATCTAACCAGGATTTCAGCAGGTCTGTGGATAAAACAGCAGAGATTCTCCAGTCAAATCTACTTGGTTTGCAAGGAAAAGATGATTGCAAGGAAAAGATAAAATTAGGCAAAATAAATGAACATTTACTTCCCAACAACAGTTGCAAAAGCAAAACTACCCCACCCAGTAAGTAAAAACAATGATATTTTTGTAATCTCAACACTTAAACAGCACAATGACAAAATATTACAGCTGCTTCATAGAAATACAGAAATTAATACCTTGATAGTATGTGTTTCCAAACTGAGCAAGAGCTACTTACCAACAACTTTAGAGACTGTTCTGCCTGCATATTTAATTAATGGACACTTTCACTAAGGAATGCCGGAGCAGGTTGCTGTGGTTTTGTGGTCTAGTAAAATAATTTTACCTTAGCTTGTGTTTGCTGTAAGGAGGATGTACACCACCTGTATACTGATGTCCTATCAAGGATCTATTCAAGGTACCTATTGCCTGTCCAAGCCAAAGGCATTAAGAAGCCCAAATGTTTATGCTGATAGAGAAGAAATAACAGAAATAATTAAAAAGTAACATGGGAACCAAACAAGCACAGAGAACTTGAAATCTTTTGGATATTTCATTGTGAACATGCAGAGAGCCTATCTGTTCCTTACAGAATACTTATAGACTTTTTCTTAGCTTGTATACAGAAAGTATTTTTGACAAATCCATGTATTATATTTCTCTCTTCAAACAAAGCAGTAAATAGAGCAAGTGAAAATCATGCCAACGACTCTTAACTTGCAATTACAAAAAAATAATAATCAGATGTTCAATTAGACAGATGAAGTTAATGCTATAAAATAACTATTTTTTTTAAGATTAGTCCAGAGAAGGGCAACCAAGTTGGTGAGGGGTCTTGAGCACAAGTCTTATGAGGAGCGGCTGAGGGATCTGGGGTTGTTCAGTCTAGAAAAGAGGAGGCTGAAGGGAGACCTTATCGCTCTCTACAACTACCTGAAGGGGGTTGTAGTGAGGTGGGTGCTGGTCTCTTCTGTCAGGTGGCTGGAGATAGGACAAGAGGAAATGGCCTCAAGTTGAGGCAAGGGAGATTTAGGTTAGATATTAGGAAAAATTTTTTTACTGAGAGGGTTGTCAGGCATTGGAACAGGCTGCCCAGGGAAGTGGTTGAGTCACCATCCCTGGAGGTATTCAAAAAGCGAGTGGACAGGGTACTCCAGGGCATGGTTTAGGGGGCATGGTTAATGGTTGGACTTGATGATCTTGAAGGTCTTTTCCAACCGAAATGATTCTATGATTCTATGATTGTCTTTCCAAAATAATCCCCTGTCATCCCAGAAAACAACAAAGATCATCAGCACCAGAATGGTTTGGAATTACAAAGATATATAAAAACAAACTTCTAGCCATAATAATGAAATAACTAGTTGCTTTTTATCCACATATTTTCTTTAAAATTGTTCCTCCAATGAATCCAATACACGAACAGAAAATAACACTTCCTAAGGCAAATTATACAAAGTCCAGGATTTTATTCTGACTTTAAAAACCACCTACAATTAGCTAAAACATAACATTTAAAAAAATCCTTGCTTTCCTTTATATCTAGTTTCAAACTTGGATATAGTTACCTGGTCAGTTCTCAAAAGTTCCTACCTACCTGCCTTCCTTTAATTTGGATCCATTTCTGCTAAGATGTGTTTTCACGTAATAAAATATTTGAAATGAGTGAGAATGCAGGTTTTTCTGTAAAAATGCCTCCTCCTGATACATGTACTGATGTGCCTTGCTGCATGCTATAGCCAGGCAGAACTGGAGTTGGGATGGCCTGAAAACCTGTTTTGTAATCTCACAGATGTTTCGGTTACAACATTTCAGCCTGGTTACTGTAGACGATTGGTTCTTCCCTTCACCAAACCTGAGAAGAGAGACAGGAATTTGCCCTAATTATAATTAGACTGTTGGTGCTACAGTTTGGATAAAATACAATATCATTGCAGCTAAGATGTATATTCCGCGCAAAGCTTTTACAGTAATTATTTGGCTAGAGACAATTTTATGAAATTGAGGGAAAAGTCTTCATTATTGCTCTCGCTCCTTTCTCCCTCCCTTGCACGCATGAGGTCTCCATGAGCAGTGACATGCAGAGGCTTGTGCTGCCGTCAGAGGCTGGAAGGCTGGGCTAGATGTGGGACTCTCAGTAAAACCAGCTACATTTTCTGAAGTAATTTTGGGCTTTTGCCACCGAATTGTGTAAAATGGACTGGGAACTTCCTCAGTTCTCACAGCAACCCGAAATGTGATGAGTACAAAGGACTTAAAACCCACCAGAATCTTCTGCTTTCCCCTAGCTTCCTCCTTTTTACGGGACCTCTGAGAATTATCTCATTAGCCATGATCTAATTGCCTCTTAAGAAACGTTTCCATTTATTTCAGTGGTATCTGGATCAGGACTTTTAGTTGCTCCAAGAGATTTCTCATCTAATTCATCTACTTTTTTAAAAACAGGAGAAGTTCTGATTTCTCCAGGGAAAAAGAGTCATGACCAAATGTACATCAAAGCAGCTAGAAAAAGCCAAGCCAGAACTGGAAGAAGAAAAATGAAGAGTTGGCTTCTGAAAAACTGGATAGATTTATGAAATGTACTTCATCATCTTTTGATGGGAATGTGCTAAAAATACTGAATGAGCTCAATACATTACATTAAATACATTTCTATTGGAAGTAGTCACATCTTGTTTGTTATGGAGAAAAGTGCTGCTACATACAAATGAAAATAGTTTTCTGCCTGAGAAAGCCAAATCATTTGAGCAATAAGAGTTTGGCACATAGGGTGGGGAGAAACAAATACAACTAAAACTCAAAGATAAAGCACTGTACAGATTTCCAGCACATTAAACAATGTAAAAGAGCATTCATTTATGTTTACCATGCTTGTGGATCGTAACATTGGTATTAATATTCAGGGATCATCAGTGATACCAAATGTATTTTGTTGTACTACAAAAAGAGGTTTTCAGGCAAGTGGTGGCTCTGTGGATGTTTGCAGGGCTTGTGTTAAAGAGATGCTACGCACCTGGAATTGGTTCGAGAAAAGCAACAATAAAAGACCAATTTTTGTAAAAGCATTCTGTTGTACTAAGTAAATGTCTGCTTACTTGTTAACATACACTTTTTTTTCTCCCCAACCTTTTGAAAAAGGTGCCTTCAGTTACACTGACAGAAGAGACAGAATTAGAACACACACGTATTGCATCACAGTTAATTTACAAATATGATTGCTTTGCTTTAATGTAATTTTTGTGATCTGCCAATTTATAAGAAACAATTTTCTCTCATTTTAACTCAAATAACTATAAAAGGATGGAGAATTTCCATAGCACTTTGCTTTTTGTCTTACTGGCTGGCCAGACTAGACTAAGAATTACAATATTTTTTAAAATGTGTTTAAGAAGTGTTATTTCTGCCAATGTTTGGTTATAATTAAAAGAAACCCCTTGACTTGACAAAAATTAAATAGACAAGTGTTAATGATCATTTTTCCCAGGGAAAATTGATTCAAGGGATCATTCCTTAAATATGCCTTTGAACATATTTTTTGAGCTTTTCATATTCATTTGCCCTCAGTGTTTCTAAACTATGGATGGTTATACAATCCACAATGCAGCAGGATATATCATTCCTAAAGGCTATCTTCTTTAAAGGTACATCTTGATGAGCACTTACCTTATTTCCATAGCCATATGATTTGTGGTAACTTAGTCTCCTACTTGCAGTTTAACCAAAATGCTGCTGGTAGATCATCCACTGACTCCACATGCCATTACAGCTTTGATTTCCTTTGTTTAGATTAATACACAAGTTCACAATAGTTATCTAAATAAGGACCCAGGCATACCAGCACAGGCCAATTCATTACTTATCAACAAGAGATAAATATGGAGTGCAAATCAATCCATGTTAAGCCTATGTAAAACCTGGGACAGAGCCTAACCCATCTTCTGCTCACTGTCCTGACACTCTAAGCTAACTCCTGTAGTTACACAAGAGAGCACCGGAGTCACATATTTTCACTGTACTAGGTCAGCAAGACTCTTTTCAGTACTTCACTGGTAAAACTGATCACTGTGAACTCTGCATTTGAAACAAAACGAGTCTTATAATTTGCTTAATTTCCCAAAGGGAATGACACGGCAATGCTTTTTACTTGGTTAGCCTTAAGTATTTAACAGGAAATGGGACATGATTGTCAATGGACCAGTTCTAGTTGACTTACATGAGAATACATTCAAAGAAACTCAGCTGAGGTCAAAATTACACTGGCAAATAATATTATAACTGGGCCTAATGAGAAGGGCAGATGGTAGATCCATAAATATAACAGTAAGAAGAAAAAAAGGTCTGTTTCTTCTTTTAAAAACCCCAAACCTTAAAATAAAAGGCAGTGGTCATACTCTGAAACTCATTTTTAAGCTTTATGGTCTCACTTGCACGTCCATTTCACAAAGGTAACAAAATGATTTTACTTAGGTGAATTAGACCATCACTTTCCTTGTGCATGATGTTGTGTCAAAAACTTAACTTCAAGTGAAATGGAAAAATTATACATCATATGATCAATTTAAATGATTAAAAAAACCCCTAAATAAACAAACACTACCAGTGACACCTTTCTGTGAAAATTCATGTGTTTTTTTAATGCTGTTATTTTAAGCTTAAGTGAAAGTGTATGTTTTAGGAGAAATATAACGGAGAGCAAAACAGTTGGAAAGAGCTTTTAGCTGTTAGAGATCTACAGTTCTAGATAGATATATGTATACATATATATAACACACAGATCCATCCCTTATATTTTAGAATGGTACTACCTAATGAAAAAAAGGCAACAAATATATTATTATGTAATAAACATATGTTTCTTTTAATATCTATTAAATTCCCAGAATCTTGTAGAAATTATGAGAATATTTTACAACAAGCTGCTGCATCACAGACCTATAAAGTTGCGGTTCTTCCTAATTTTTTTTGTGAAGAGTTTTTCATCCAGGAGTTTTCAGACACATAAACAACACAAAGAACATTGGGAACTGCAGAATACTGATACTTTGTCATATAAGATGAAACTCATTTTTTTCCTACTGTAACTGTCAGGTCTGTCACCTCTCTCAAACCAACGCATAAACCCACGCAGTAACTAGAAGAGTCATTCAAGGCTAAGTACATATTCAAGACTAACAAATAATGCATAAAATATTTTAGAGGATTACAGAAAAAAGTAGGGCTGATCAAAAGAAGTCAAGAGATTAGATGGCATACTGGGATAACAGGTTGAGCTTTCAATAGTTTCTGTAGCCAGTAGTAGGAAAGCAGCACATGGACCTGCCTTACACTGAGATAATCCAAGTCCCCAGGCTGTAGATACAAGCCTGGCACAGTGAATAGTGCCAGAAACAAGGCTCAGACTCACAGTTCTGGATCTATAGAAGATGGCTTTCTAGCTCTGTCACCAAATCTGTTCCAGGATGTGATAGTGAGCAGTTTGCATTTTCACAGGGCTGCCTTATGGTAGTTATCACTGCATAATAAATAATTAATAATTTCCCCAAAGGTTTGCAAAACTTTTGATCTTTCACTATGCACCCCAGCCTGTCTTGTTCTCCACATGTATTCTTGGGGTCAACAGACAGCTGAGATATTTGGTGGGCCAACCTATTACACCTTTATTATATCTCTCCTGTCGTTCCCTCATCATCTGTTTCTTGTTCAGGTTGATCTGTTCTTTACAAACTTAAAGCATTTTCCCAGCTGTCCCCTTGATTCTGGTGTAAAGTAAAATTGCTAAATTAGCTGGTTTTATTCATATAACAAAGTGATTAGTTTGCTTCAGACCTGAGCAAAAAATAAATACAATGATAAAAGAAGAAAGTTTTTCTTATTATCACAAGATGCAGTGTTGAAAAAGTTATGTGAAAGCACAAAAAACCATATCTATCTATAATATGAAAACAGTCAGATGTTCTTGGTAATTTTAATACATAAAAGTGAATTTTATATATTAATTCTGTCAGCTGGGACTTTTAATATGCAAAAGTCACCAGAGGATTGAGCTGGAGCTCTATATAGTTTAAGTCATATATTTCTCCTTGATGAGATCTAATAAAACATAAAGATGGTTAACATAAGAGACTATTTCCCACAAATAGCTTGCCAAGAAATACAAATACAAGGAAATTAAGCTCTTCACGTTGTAAATGGCTTGCACTGAAAATGCTGAGTGTCTTTGGTTGTAATATGAGTCTTATTTGTAAAAAAAAAGAATTACTGCCACTTGCATTGCAAATGATTCAAATTTACACAGCAGACTAATTGAGTAGAAAAGGAAGTAGGGTTCTTCTGTATTAGGTACTGAGTTATATTATGCTTTTAAAAAGTACAAGCCCAGAGGGATATTAAAATATTAATTTGAATAGTATTTAAAAGGTAATTACTTTTATACAATAAAATGAGAAGTCTACTGAATACTTATCCCTGTGTCATGTGCTTTCTCTGAACTAATGCTACAGAAAATAGAAAATCCATTTGTTTAAGTGATTTTAATTTAGATTCATAGAAGACATTGTCATCTACAAAAAAAGTCTTATTTTTTTCAGCTTGACTCATTTAAAATCCTTACTGTATCAAAATCAAAGTTAAAGAAAAGTACCTACACTTGTTGGATATCACTGAACTGAAAGAATGAGAGGTGAGAAATTTTAACGACTCTCCTGATGAAAGAGTGGTTTGGCTTGTTCAGCACAAGCACAGCTACAGAGAACACTGGCTCAGGCCCTACTGAACAGGTTGAGATTAATAGCTCCTAAGCAAAAGCTGATTTTGTCTATTCAAGCTTTTCAATTGAAGGGCAAATGCTCAAAAATTTTAGTTGCATTTTAGTCCAGAGAAGATTGCTCAGACCAGAGAGAATATTTTGTCCAATTTTTTGAATAACAATCTAACTATGGATTTGGATTTGCTTCTAGTTCTATTTAAAGAAGTCATGTAGCATATTGTCTAGGAAATCCTCTGACATTAATCTTGTTTATTAAAAATGGATGACCTAACATTTCTTTTAAAAAAAATCTAAAGACCTTGGCTAGTGTAGTCAAAATTATTTTCATTTTAAATGTTTGTATCTTACTTTTATTCACACCCATTATATTTGTTTCCTTGCAGGGGTGCATATATGAATACTATATGGTTTGCTCTTTTCTTTCAAACATTTTTTCCCATAATTTGCAGACCACTTTCAGGGTTTTTACTGATAGTGATAGTTCAAAGGCCACAGGCTAGGTAACACTGATCTACAGCATCTCAACCGAAACAAGCTTTAGACAAACCAGACCTTTAGAGTACATACTTGACATCTGTATTATGCCTCTAATGACCTATTCACTGCACAGAGGGCATCCATCTTGGTAAAACAATATTCAGACATTTTATAATATGTTTTGTTTATGCAAGTGTTTTCTTCCTTTTTCCTCTGTTGTATCAATGCTTATTTCTTTAGCTAACATAATCTCCTATAGCTGACTACCTATCTGAATTATTTTGTTAAAAATACCATGTATCTCTGTATTTACTCAAATAAGAAGAGATGATTTCCAGCTGAATCAAAATAAACCAATAAATGAAACAGCCACATATGATCATTTAATTACTTTTTTCAGCATATCATAAAGGACATTTTGAGAGGAGAGAGTATTTTGAAACTGCTCTCAAAAAATCAGTTTTACGTGTAACCATTTGAGTTGTTCTAAGCAAACCCTTACGGTTTCAATTATCAGATTCAGAAAAGATGAAAGACACAAACAGCAACACAAACCATGATGAGAAATCACATCAGAGAAAAGCCGGTAATAGAAACACTTGAGACAGTAAACGTATGTACGCAGTTCTCCAGAACAAATGGAAACCAAACAAATGGGTTATACCTGCGTTCTCAGTCTAGGGTTACTTCCCAGTGCCTGAACCCAGATGGACATCCAGGGTGCGTACCCCAAGACTTGAGTGCGTGTTTCCTCCCCAGCACTGTTCTCCCCACCGTGTCCATGGGGAGGGGAGCAGGGCGCGTGGGCACTGAGAGGGATGGGCCATGTGCCAACGTGCCTCCTGCTCGGGTCAGCTCTAGAGCACGCCACAGGGCACGTCTGCCCCCCCCAGCGCACAAATTGCCGAGGCACAAGAGCTTGGTGAGGCCTACAGACCCACACCCAAGGTCAGGTCACCAAACTTTTTCCCAAGGCACACCAGGTCACAATTAACCCTCTCTTCTTGGAGAAGTGTCCCCTGTGAAAGGTCTCATCCAGCTCCCTCTGAGGAGGTAGTTGGTGGGAATGGAGCAGAGCCAAAAAGGCTTACCTTTCCAGTTCCCATCGTTCTCAGTCTAGCTGTCATTTCACTGAATGGAAAGGAATCTTTGTGCTATCCCAGTTCTTAATTTGTTCTTGCCAAGCTGGACATCTATTAACCATTACTTAATTTTTAGCAAGAATATGAAGCCCTTCTTAAACGATTTCTGTTGAAGTTACAGCCAGGGCAGATGAACTCTGTAAGTTTCTTTCACACAGTGAAACTTAGGTTGATCTATGCTTGAAATGAGAAATGCCAAGAACCAATCTGCTCTCCTAGGCCATTTACATATGCCCACTCTATATTCATTAGTTTGACATTAACTACTCTTATTCTGTCAGCAGAATGTTGATTTGATTTTCACTCTCGCTATTACAATGTCACAGGTATAATAGCCCTATGAATGGTGCAGTAGATTTATAGATTGAATAAAATATGATTTCTGAGGAGTAGTTACTGGTAGAAAACAAAATTTTAATAACAACTTACAACTGGATAACAATTAGCTAAATAAAATTATTTTATTCCTCATCATGATTTATAGATGAATCATTAAAGAAAAATGCCCAACTACAAGCTTATGTCTCATCTAAAACGTTATTAAGATTAAGATGTGGAAACTGATCAGTTCCTTGAAAAGGGCAGCAAGGGCAAGAAGAAAGCAAAGAGAAAAACAGCAGAAAAGCTGCTGCCTGTTTCAAATCACTAAGACCTCCCACACTGGAAAACCTTGCTTTCAAATTTGAGTGTGATAACAAAGTGAAACCAAGCTCTAGTTTTGCAACACATATGACCAACAAATAGTAATATTTGAACAGGAATGCAGTATATCTAATAAAAACTTACCCTAAAGGAAAAGTTTGGTGGGATTGAATGAAGTATTTCTAGAATTGTGATCCAATAACGCTCCAGCTAGCTGCTACCACAGCATGGACATCTCTAAACAGTCACTTCTCTGACTGTAAGCTCCTGCAAGGCACAGGGGTCTGCTCCTGAGCCAGAGGACTGCAGAGCCAGAGCCAGCCCATATGAACAGGAGATCCTCTGCCCAAGTTGCCAATCCAACGAGCACAGACTGAGAACACGGACTGTGAACCCACCAGAACTAGAGCTCTACATGCCACAGATCTGGCCACCTCCTTTAGAGATGGTTGTGACAGTGGTAGTATCTATGTTTCTTATAAAAATGTCAGAGGGCTTACTCAGCACGTGGAAAATCTGGCATCAAGGCTCACATCAAATCCACAGCTTCCTTAGTCTCAGAGCGCTCCAGCCAGCAGGCTATTCAAAGTGACAGAAGCACTGTTTGTCCCTTCTGGTGAAGACCCTTTGCAGAAAGCAATTCAATGTTAATTGGACCAAAATGGAACTGAAGGAGTACATGACTCCATAGCCTAGTACTTAAGATGTTAATTTACATTTAAGGAGTTTTTATCCAGTGGATGTATTGTAAAAGTACAAAGTTCTGGATAAAATTCTGGGAGCAGAGACTGGGACTCAAGTTTACTGTTTCCCAGATGAACTTCATCACCCCATCCTACAGAATCAAGCCTCTAGAGATTCTGTTTGGCCCACAGATCTCAAATGTTTTTCCCCATAAAAGAGCATTACTTCAATAGCAGAAAGGCAAACCATTCCACCACCAAGTCAAAAGACCTCGGTAATTTGGTGCTTTATCAAGAGACGTCTGAGGATCAGCTCTCTTAGGGTAAGGATCACTGTCCATAGCGAGCGTTATAAGCACTAACTTTTCTCTATAAAATGCCCACAATATAAGTGCCCTTTCAGTGAAAATAGAGAGCTTCACTGAGATCCTTGAAAGAAAAGAGCATAGATACCCATCTCTAGTAATGAACCCAATAAATAGTAGGCGTATCCCAGTTCCAGAAAGTAGTTTCAAGTATAACTGTAATGGGTTAACCCTGGCTGGATGCCAGGTGCCCACCAGAGCTGTTCTATCACACACCCTCCTTCTCAGCTGGACAGGGGAGAGAAAATATAACAAAGAGCTTGTGGGTCAAGATAAGGACAGGAGAGATCACTCACCAATTACCGTCACAGGCAAAACAGACTCAGTTTGGGGAAAATTAACTCAATTTATTACAAATCAACCAGAGTAGGGTAATGAGAAATAAAACCAAATCTCAGAACACCTTCCCTCCACCCCTCCCTTCCTCCCAGGCACAACTTCACTCCCAGATTCTCTACCAACCCCCCCAGCGGCACAGGGGGACAGGGATGAGGTTTACGGTCAGTTCGTCACACGTTATTTCTGCCGCTTCACCATTCTCAGGGGCAGGACTCCTCACACTCTTCCCCTGCTCCAGCGTGGGGTCCCTCCCATGGGAGACAGTCCTCCACGAACTTCTCCAACATGGGTCCTTCCCACGGGCTGCAGTTCTTCACAAACTGCTCCAGCATGGGTCCTTTCCATGGTGTGCAGTCCTTCAGGAGCACGCTGCTCCAGCGTGGGTCCCCCACAGGGTCACAAGTCCTGCCAGAAAACCTGCTCCAGTGTGGGCTCCTCTCTCCACAGATCCGCAGGTCCTGCCAGGTGCCTGCTCCAGCATGGGCTTCCCACGGGGTCACAGCCTCCTTCGGGCACCCACCTGCTCCGGCGTGGGGTCCTCCACGAGCTGCAGGTGGATATCTGCTGCACCGTGGACCTCCCTGGGCTGCAGGGGGACAGCCTGCCTCACCATGGTCTTCCCCACAGGCTGCAGGGGAATCTCTGCTCCGGCGCCTGGAGCACCTCCTCCCCCTTCTTCACTGACCTTGGTGTCTGCAGGGTTGTTTCTCTTACGTGTTCTCACTCCTCTTTCCAGCTGCCGAATACCGTCTGTCCCAACTTTTTTCCCTTCTTAAAAATGTTATCACAGAGGCGTTACCACTATCGCTGATTGGCTCGGCCTTGGCCGGCGGCGGGTCTGTCTTAGAGCCGGCTGGTATGGGCTCTCTCAAACACAGGGGAAGCTTCCAGCAGCTTCTTACAGAAGCCACCCCCGTACCCACCCCCCCCCCCCCCCCCCCCCAAACCTTGCCACACAAAGCCAATACAATAACACAGAGTATTATACTGGCTGGTTGAAGGAAGCTTTATTGCTCTCAGGTCCCACCCCGAGGCTCCCAGGCCCTCCTCAGACACTGCAGAAGAAGTGTATATACTAGCACAGGCATTAGCATTTCATTTTGGACATCAGGCACCTGAGAAGTTAAGCCTTACATTGGATTTGATACAATTATTTTCAAAGTATGCTGGCACAAACGTGGATGAAGTCATGGATATTATATTACCAGCTTTAATTAACTAAAAGAAAACATATATTGTTCTCTCTGAGGATCAACTAAGATGTAATGAAAATTATTAAGTCTGTAGAGCCACTGTGCAGCTAGCACAGGGATAAAAATGTTATTTTACAGTGAATGATTATATTCATTAATATCGCTTACCAGACAGTGACTTAAACCTTCATTTGCAACTTTTCATTTTTGTGTATTTGAAGACATGTTTCTATTAGCAACAGTAGTAATTCCTTTGTTATGATGCATTTTGAAGTTATGGTAAATAAGAAAAATCCCCAGTGTTACCGGTAATTTGCATATATATAGTGAACTTCTGTAAGATGAAAACCAAAATCAACCAATATGTAAATTTAAGTAATTTATCTAAAGCCTTTAATTCTGTGTTCATCTTGCTGCTTGAATTACTAGTTCATATTTACTTTTCAAAGGCTTTAATGCTATGTGTCCATTAGCTCTACATATAAAGTACTCACTGCATACAAAAGTTTTGATCCGTTATGGATATTTTGATCCATTATTGATTATTCACTTAAAACCTGAGAAAATTAATTTATTCAAAATTGTGCTGAGATAGTCAGCAGCTATTTATTGCTACACACATTACTCTGCATCTCCGAGCTGCCACCAGATGATAATAAATGCCTTTTTTCATATCATTTCATCCTATGTGGATGCATATATTCCACTCAGAAAACTAACTTCTTAGTTAGACTTCTAATGTCTTAACAGGTCATTTCTTCACATCTCTCAATGTGTTTTTGCAAGGTTATTTTCTAACCCTATAAAATATTGATGTTTCTTATCAAAGTCTCCTATCTTTTAGGACTCTCCTGGAAACCCTTTATCTAAATTTATTGCTATGCTTTACTTCCAAGTTCTCCTTGCACGCACCCCCAAGGCCCTCTTTTCCAGACCAACCCAAATACCCAGTTCGAACTCGCTGCTATAAAGCCAGAGCCTGTAAGCTTAGACATCTTCCCTTACGCTGCAGTTGAATCACTGTGTATTTGACCTTGTTCAGCAGTTGACATCTGCTGTACAAAAGTAACCACATATTTATTTTAAAGATGATCTTACTTTATATTATTTATTAATTCAGTTTTACCTCAACAAGACTAGGATCTCTTTGACCTATATGCTTTATGAAAATGCAGGACAGCTAATTTCCCACTAAAACCAGGCAGCATGGGAAGTGAATTTGCTGTAGCAAGGTCTGCAAGGAGGAAAGCAGGCCAGATCAACCCAAAGAGGGAACCCAGAGAGGAAGACCAGTTTAGAGAGGGCTGAGACATTATGATTGTGCTCTGATTTAGTACAGTGCTGTGCTACAATTAGTACAAGTCTGTGCTACAATTAACAAATATACTCTCAAAATGCAAAGGGAAGTTCCCTCACATCTAAGTGACGGCTGAAATGTCACAAGACTTTAATAAGAAAGCACTGATATTTTGCCCATTAATGAAAAACAGAGCAGGTATTATGAATATGCATTAAGTGCAACTTGAAAAATATAACTCACAGGGAGGGCTTTGGACCAGAGGCACTTATTCAGCCATTACATTAATACTGATGTGCTATTACTTGCTTCAGTGAGGGCTTATGAAGAACGTTCTGCATCCTAACACTCAGCATTTGGAACTCAGAAATTGGGCAAGCTCCGTTATTTGGATTTGTCCTAGTGAGTTTATCCCCAATTCCTAGCTATCTACAAAAGTTTAGGTTGCAAAAATACTTTCACAGAGCATAACTGAAGCTAACAAAGTACCTGCTGCATATCATATATTAATATTTTACATAGTATAAGCTTGGATTTGGCAGGGTAAGCCTAGGTAACAGTTCAAAAAATATCAAAATACAATATTGAAAACTTGAGAATTGAGAGCAACTTTTACAATGTGCTGCCTCTTATTCTTCTGCTCCAGTATGATTTTTCTGGGTGAAAGATCTTCAGACTGTTAAACATAAAAGCTTTTATATCAAAGCATATATAAAATGTTATTAAAAATTATTCTATTGCCACAAAGGAATATTATAGCCTTTAAAATGCTCCCTTTAGAACTGTCCCAGATAACTGACAGAGTGAAAGAACATTGTTTAGTTTGTTTAATTAACACATAGAAGAGACTGTAAATAGATCAAATTTTCTCCATTTCCATGAATTGGCCTACCTAATTAACTGGTTAAACAGCACAGCAGGTTGCAAAATGCACACCTAGAAGAAAAATAACCTGAATGAGCTCCAAAAACTTATTTCTCTTTATCCGCTATAGTTCCATAAACTGCAACTCACACAGACATACCTTTTTTCATTTAGACTTCAAACTCTTATCTGCAAGTTACAGTCTGTAGAGCCTAAACTGTGGTTTACTGAACAAAGTAGTAGAAAAGACTGACTAGTTCTGATAAAACACAGAGAGAGATTAAGCCTTTATTTGAGAAAATGGTCCTGAGATTACTTGGGATACAAACTCATAGAAGTATCGCTGTCCTCTAACTAAAATTTGGTAAATATTACAATCTTTTTATTTGTAGTACAGAATTTTACTTCTTGGCTAGCAAAGGCTTTGAAAGAAACTGGAGCACATCAACCCTTTGTGGATTATAGTGGAAACAAACAGCTGTGTCTTTTGCTGGTGCCATACAAATACAACTGCTGGCTGGGTATTTTGAATCCACGAGGACCCATGAAGCAAACTTGTTCCAGTTATTGTTTACTAGAAGATATAGGATTAATTTTCTCCCTCTTACAGGAAGAGACAACCTGAGCACACTTTTTTTTATGATGGTTTTTTTTCAGCACACTCAAGATAGAATCATAGAATCATTTAGGTTGGAAAAGACCTTTAAGATCATCGAGTCCAACCGTCAAGCATGCCCACTAAACCATGTCCTGAAGTGCCTTGTCTATGTGTTTTTAGAATACCTCCAAGGATGGTGACTCCACCACTTCCCTGGGCAGCCTGTTCCAATGCCTGACAACCCTTTCAGTAAAGAAATTTTTCCTAATATCCAGTCTAAACCTCCCCTGGTGCAACTTGAGGCCATTTCCTCTTGTCCTGTCTCCAGCCACCTGACAGAAGAGACCAGCACCCACCTCACTACAACCCCCTTCAGGTAGTTGTAGAGAGCGATAAGGTCTCCCCTCAGCCTCCTTTTCTTCAGACTAAACAGCCCCAGATCCCTCAGCCGCTCCTCATAAGACTTGTGCTCCAGGCCCCTCACCAACTTGGTTGCCCTTCTCTGGACACACTCCAGCAACTCAATGTCTTTCCTGTAGTGAGGGGCCCAAAACTGAACACAGGACTCGAGGTGCGGCCTCACCAGTGCCGAGTGCAGGGGGACGATCACCTCCCTGCTCCTGCTGGCCACGCTGTTTCTGATGCAGGCCAGGATGCCGTTGGCCTTCTTGGCCACCTGGGCACACTGCCGGCTCGTGTTCAGCTGGCTGTCAACCAGCACCCCCAGGTCTTTCTCTGCCGGGCAGCTTTCCAGCCACTCTTCCCCAAGCCTGTAGCGCCGCATGGGGTTGTTGTGACCCAAGTGCAGGACCCGGCACTTGGCCTTGTTGAACCTCATACAGTTGGCCTCGGCCCATCGATCCAGCCTGTCCAGATCCCTCTGTAGAGCCTTCCTACCCTCGAGCAGATCAACCCTCCCTCCCAACTTGGTGTCATCCGCAAACTTGCTGAGGGTGCACTCGATGCCCTCGTCCAGGTCATTGATAAAGATATTAAACAGAACTGGCCCCAGTACTGAGCCCTGGGGAACACCACTTGTGACCCGCCGCCAACTGGATTTAACTCCATTCACCACAACCCTCTGGGCTCGTCCATCCAGCCAGTTTTTCACCCAGTGAAGAGTACACTTGTCTAAGCCATGAACTGCCAGATGGGTCTGTAATTGATAAAATATGCTATAGGTTGCCAAGTCGAGTCTGGGTGCATGTCTCTTCATCCCTGTATCCTGTACATCATGTTAGCAGCCATTAGTAAGTTCTAGTTTGTGCTGGCTATGAAAGGTCACAACGGACCAAAACACAGAAAATTTTCTCCTTCTATACTTCCTTTGATCTGCCGTGATGATGATTCAGCATAAAAAAATTATACTTTCAGAAGTTCACTTTCTCTTCAAAATGATTCTAAAAATTGGCAGTTAAACTAATTTTTAGTGGTTGTGCAATACCGTTAAACTGGAATTCTTAAATTGCCTTTTTGCTTAAGATTTAAACCAGCAAACAAAAAAAATCTTGGATTAAAAGATCAGTTTTGGTCTTTGCATTTGTACTTTCTGCTACCTGTCAAAAGGAGTAATTAATCTCATGAATTAGAAATTATTGACATGTACAGATTCACAGATAAATAGAGCCTTTACTTTAAACTTGATACTTGCCTTTGCTGACCAAAAGGATATGATGTAGATGTTCAAGAAGTTATATAGTTTAACGCACATGTATTCAGAATCTTAATATTTAAATTTTGTAACAGGTGAATGACATTTCTAATTAAAGATTAGCAGAACTGAGCTACAGATTAAACCTGCTTTAACTGGTGTTATATGTCAAACTGTTTTGGAATGGAAACTAAAATTTAATGAATTTGAAGAAAAACGCTATTTTGTAATTGACTCGTTATGTAACACAAAGGAGAAAGGATTGTGTTTTGCACTTCAAAAACTAACTGATTTATTAACCTAAGGTAATAGGATCTGTATTTAATAAGCTGAATCAATGGTTTCCTGGTTCCTCTGTCCTTCAGTGTTTCAGAACTCACTGGTAACAATTAATTGCACACTTTATCCACGGATTCAAAGAGGAAAAGAAGCTTTCCTGGTTTTACAGTGAATTAAACTGAGAACACTCAAAACAGGGCATCTTGTCTGAGATCATATTTACCAAAAGCTGGCCTGGCAGTTAAAAACACTGTGGTGTCAGATTTGTAGTCTGAGACTTCAGCTAACTCAATAATATGACCCCTCTGTAATGCAAAGTGGCAGTAAACATACACCACAGGCTGCCACCGATAAAATTGTAATTTCATGAATTTTAAAGGAATGTTCTTGCCTAATACATGTTCTTACCTAACACTGTAGGTTTCAGACAAAGGATTCACTCCATCATCATTCTTTTGTTTCAAGCATTGTTTAGGATATAACAGTATCAGAACAAGTTCTTCATAGCCTGTTGAGGCTGACAGATAGATTACCTTAAAGGCTTTTTTACCATACAACTACCATAAATGAATCCCCCATTGATGTTATCTACTTAACAGAGTCATGTTATGTATTGCAAAGGAAGCAGTAGTTTGTGAACAAGGGCTATGTTAAATCTAAACTCAGTTGTCCGCAAGAAACATCCCTGGGGGCAAAAAACTCCACATTTATAATAGCAGGGAAAATGTGGAATTTGAACATAAATCAGTAGAAGTCAGAAAATTCACAGATAAATCAAAATCTGCCTCAGTACGCTCCACTGTTCTTGAAAGTAAAATACAGAGCCATATAGACTGGTAAGACTATGTTCCAGAAGTTTCTGCACTACTGGAACAAAATAAGGGTCCTAAGGCCTTATGCTTAAGCTTTCTAACTTATGTCAGCAATGAAGCAGGATCTTCAATGTAGGTATGTAATAATAGTGTAAGTTACTTTGAAGGATAACACCAAACTGAATTTTCTACAAGCTACTTAATTATTCCATTTGGGAATGAACAGCATTCTGGAAAAACAGCTTTCAAAAGGGTTAGTTTCTTAATACATACATTTGTTGTTTTCTTAACTCCACTGTGTTTTATATCACATTATGAAACTATTTTTCAATAAAGGGTAAGTATTTGTTATTTGTTACTGAAGGTGCAGGAAGTAATATTAATAACTGGTGCTTCAAGTTCCAGTCAGCATAGATAATTTAACATCTATGGGTTAATTATCAACCCCCTTGCATCTCTGAGCATAATTACTAAGGCTTTTTTTCTTACAGTCATAAAGAGCTGTCTTGCATCAAAACCGTGATTACATCAAATGCTTTTCTAGCTCAGTACCACAAAAAAAAAAAAAAATCCTTGTTCACCTCCTCTTGTACTGAGCTTGTTGTGTCTTTCGCTGTTGGTACTTGTAGGAGTCGGTCAGAAAATCAGCATTGTCTCAACACTGTCATCAGGAACATGAACAGTACATTTCCTGAGAATGGCCTGTTTGGAGCGCAGTGGCCGATCCCAAGAACGGAACGCGCGGTACAAGGCTCCTGGAAGGTACCTGGCTAGAGCCATTAGACTGTCAAAAAGGATGGATTGCAACTGTTGCCATAACATCGATGAAGAAATCATGAACTTTAAATGAACTTTGCTTCATTATAATACCAAAACACACCTCCTGGTCAAAGGCTACCCGCCTCCAAGACTTACCACACCTCGGACACTGACCCTGCGCCTGCGTGATAGCCTCGCTCGAGAAGGGCGGAGACTCCTGAGGCAGAGGTGGAGCAAGGTGTGTTACTAAGCATAAAAAGATGACTTCTGAACAACGGAAGTTGGGAGCTTCCCCACCAAGGACCACGACGATCGACGACGCAGCATCAGCTGGACCCGGGACCGTTAGGACATCTTGAGAGCAGCGGTGGTAGCTATAACTTCTCTTTCTCCTCTCTCTAAACTTAACTTTACTTTTTTCTCCTTTCTTTCACCCATCCCTAACTATCGCGTGCCTCTTTACAGGCAATACAATAAAGTTTTACTGTGTGATTATTGCTATCCCCTTTGGTGTTGGTCACCTTAATTTTGCACTTTCGAGATCGTAGCAAACGAACCATCACGAGTCCACCGAGTGGACCGTGACAGTACTTCAGCTTAGAAGTTAGAACTGCAGTTCTTGAGCTTTTTTTGCTGACAATCTCAGATTCAAACTTCACCGTCATCCCAAGTGCAATGCCTCCTGACTGGCTAAATGTGTAGAAGGGGTCCGACCAGGAAAAGCAGGTAAAGATAGAGGTTTCAGACAACAAATACACCAAGTAGTTTGTAGAAAAGCTTTTCTTTATGAGATTCTGGGTGCAATCAAATGAGTTCATTGTGAAGGTGCTCACAATACGCAACACTGAGGAATTAAAACTCAAACGTGACGTTCCTGCATGGTGAGGCATGTACTAGTAGCAGGATAAAGCCGTGCCAGCACGCTCACCTGCCACAGTAGCAGAAGCCAGTGCTCCTCCCGGACAGCTTCAGCCTCCTCCTCAGCTAGGCTGAGCAGCATTTTTTTCCTACTACTGAGTTATTGCATGTCGCTGCTCGGGGGTTATGTACACATGGAGCTGTGTCCACACAGACATAATCTGGGCAAAACCGATCCATCAGATTTCTTAACTCTGGAGGACTTGTGAAAAACAAGCAGTGCCTGGGGTAAAATGGAACAAGAGAATGTGGCATAAGCTGAATATCAAATTCACCTCCTTCATTCAGTTAATAGCATAGACTACAAGGTGTAATAAATCCTTGAATATGAACGCTATAGGGCCCTACAGATGGCTATATGTATGCTACAGCTTGTATTTTAAGTACCATATATGATTGATCAATGGGATAAAGTAAGTGAGGCTTGAAATTAAAGAATGTGCATGGAAGAGTATAACTCTCAATGGAAGCAAGGAAACAAATGCATCCTGAACTAAGAAGAGACCAGACACTAAAAGATAAAGATGGCTGAAAAACAGGAGCATATGGTGAAACCGGAAAGGCAAAAAATTAGTGATGTAAAAGGTATGAAGACTGATGCAGAGTACCAGGAACCTGGAGATTTAGAGGTGAGAGAATAACTAAAATAAAATTGCAGCCCTTCCCAAAATGGAGACAGCAGGTCTGCCAGGGAATTCTCCTACGTTTTCTCAGGACTGTCAAATACATTTAGATATTGGGCATCAAATAAACCTGCCTGAAGATGAGATGACATCTGATTACCACGTCAAACATGGTAAAGTTTGACACCATTATTATAGTTCCTTCCACCTGCCACAAAATCTGGGCAACAACAGAACTCACTGTATTTTTAATTTTTATCCAATGTGACTGTTAGGCTTGACTGAGAGAGGAAGTGTTAGGAAATTGTCCTCTCTAGAGGGTCTGGCATGCACCACATTTACATAGTGCAAAGGTCTGTACTGCAAAAGTCTGGTGAGGGACAACTCCAGTCCTGAGACAACTTGGCTCTGGGAAGTTTTTGAATGCATTTATTGCTCTGCTGGCTAGGCACTGGAGCAGTATTGTGCATTATGTGTGTATTTATGTATGTGCGTATATTTATAGATATGAATATATACACACACACCCCTTATTTACAAGGCAAAGAACATTGTTCTTCAGTAAACTATTTAAGCATACATTTAATTCCCTCATTAGAGAGCAAAGCGTACAAGCATGCATTTAATCATGTGTCAGTCTCATTGAAATCGGTAAGCCTAAGTGGACCTCAAGTGGTCTGATGAAACAGAGCCCCATTAGGCAAAAATGAGGAAAGAGAGGGGAATTAACATGGCTGTATCTAAGATAACTGCTGTTTGTTTGGTATTTTTGCTGAGAATCTTATCTTAACAGCATAAATAAATATAAAAAAAATATGTGTGAGACCATAACCGTGGAGTTCTCTGCATTAACACAGCAAAACCAAGTTGGCAGCTATTTCTGATCCAAGAAACACTTCTGGTATTTAGAATGTCTGTAATGAAGGTATTGATGGGAGATGGTGAAAGAGGGTGACCTCCAGTTTAGTGATACACTTTGAGCTTTGATCCTAGACCAAGGGATTTTTAGGAAGCAATTTTGAAAAAAGATTTTTATCTATTTTTGTTTGTTTGTTTTATTTTTATAATTTTAAATAATATTTTTCTTTCTCTGTTATCTTTTTGCATATATCAGTTCACTCTAGAAAAGCTTCCTTTTGTAGTTTAAACTGTTAAGTTATTCAGGTTTTTCATTCAACCTGTGGTGTAACATTCCTGCACATAGTTTAATTTTTAAAATAATTTGACTGGCAGTTAAGTTAAATAAAATGCAATATAAAAAAAAAGCGAACTTAATCATATACATGAATCTTATCAGCATGATTATAATAAAATTGATAGTCTTAAATATTCTGTGAATATTTGAGAACAATGGATATACAAACAGGAAGATGTAAAGGAAATCGTAAAAGCAAAGCAGCCCACACGTCGTTTAGCCATTTAGGCAGGAGTGACCATCAAGTGACATAACTTTGCACTGATAGTGCTAGCTGTCAGGATGAGATAACCATGACTGGGAAACTGATTTTTGCATTTATCCTAGGAAAGCTTTTCTGTAGAGAAATAATTTCTAACCAAGGTGACAAGGTGATGCATTGCTATCGACACATTCCAGAAAACGTTTCGCAATTAGATATGTTTGAAGTCAGCTTGCTTGTGCTGAAATTAAATAGCCTCAGATAAAGTATTTCAGATAAACTGCTTTTTGTTCGATTTTGTAAACTACAGCTACAGTCTGCTCTTCTCACAACAGTCTTAACGATATTTCACTAGTAGGTGATTAGTTAGGTTAAACAGCCTTTAGATCTTTGAAATAAATTCATTTATATATGTCACGATTTAGACAAAAAATTCTTCTGATAAGGAGACTACATCATGAATGATCAGCTCTGGGCATTTTATGACCCAACTGCACCAGTTCAGATGAAGAAAAATCTTACTATTGCCACAAATATTTTATAATAGTCCTGGAATTTCTAGATTACTCTCCACTTAATTCATAACTTCAACAATCCCTCTGGATCCGCATTTTTAGGCTTTTTCCAGATTTTGCTAGTTTTCTTTACCTAGGTATCTCAAAAGACTGCATCATCTTTTCTGTCATTCCACCCACATCTCCAAGATCTTAACATATTATGCTTAAACTTACTTTTTTAAAACATTGACTCTAGCAACTTTTTTCTCTCTATTCAATACAATGCCACTAAAACAATATTTGCAAACCCTCTATTGCTCCATTTAATCCCTGTGCTGGTTGCCCTTTTGTCCCTGCAAGTCTTCTCACTGCCCATTAAGTCATTCTATCATTTAGTCCACCTGAGTCATAACTGAGTATCCCATTGTGATGGTCAAGTCTAACCGCCATGCCAGCATCCTTCGTCTTTATTGACCACCCATCAGCTTCAACCCTCGGCTTCTCTCATTGGAGAAACTTTATGACTTTTCTCGTGGTGTTTTTTCTGCCTGAGAAGAGCGCTCTCAAAAACATCCTTGACAGTCTCTTATACTGAGTTCACCTACACACACTGCAGAGATGAAACCCCGCCGTTTCCTACTTGACAAGAAGATAGGGTTGTTATATTGATCTTCTGTGAGAATGCAAGGAGCCACTTAGAGCACAAACAATGAAAAATGCTAGGTGAAAACTGTAACTCGTTTTCTTCCCCAAGGAATCTCTGTTGATTTACAAGGACATAGCTCTGATGCTCCTTTAAAGGTCAAAAATCTAGTGCTAGGACACTCATGCTGCCCCAATGCAGAGAGTGAACTGGTGGCCTTTAAACCAGAGCAACGATATCACAGAATCACAGAACAGCCCAGAGAGCATCCTAGGGAGGAGAGTAGAGTACCAGCAGGGAGGTGGGAAAACACTTTTAGTGTGACAGCAGAAAATTGGAGGAAGAACAAAGCTGTTAATCTTCATTAGCTCACTTTTCATAAATTTGTACTTCTGATTTTCTACCTGAATGAGTCTAATTATATAAGATATCAGTTTCTATTTTCCATAAGTCAGAGTCTTCAGCATACTAAGTAGACAGCTGAGGACATGCTCTCCTACATAATCAACACTTTCTCAAACCGTACTTCTGGGCATTAATGTTTTACCCACTCTAGATTAATCCTATTGATAAAATCTGACATATCCATGAAACTGTGGGTGTTCCCCAACATACACTAATATTCCTTACGTGACCAATTGGTAAACAGCATTTGTAGGGAAATAAGCTATGATATATGGGATTCTTGTTATGGAGAACACAACCTATAAAATTACAGCATTTCCAATGTAATATAGCAAGTATATTCAGTATTATACTATAAACACACATTTAATCTTCTAAACATGAGTAATGAGGATTTCTAGCCTGACATTTGGCTACTCCCAATATTTGGTAGAATGTGGTATAATGTGGTAGGAGTGGTATCACGTTGTTCATACATTCGTCTCATCCTGCATAAGCCAAAATCTATGGGGTCTAAATTTGCAACAGCCTTACACAAACAGCCCTTGCACTTAATAAAGGGGCCAGGGAGCACAAGAGGAAAAGCTGCATTCTGCGTTGTATACAAGCAGTAGTGGAGGATTCATTATGAGGACACAGACCTTACTTTACAATTTGCATAAAACTTAATTTTCTTAAAAAAAAACTGTATAGAAAGCAAATGATAAATAGATATTACTATTCCACCTGCCATTTGACACATAACTATCACTTTGATGTGTACTTTGCCCCTGAAAGGCATATAAATGCAACTGTAGATGCTACCATGTCTGAAAAGACACATTAGCATTCATTAATAGGAAACACTAAAGAAAGACTACTTTAACGTTTATCTCTGCTCATTGTTATTCAGCTCAGTGCATAGTTACCTTGCAAAGCAGATTTTAAGTTCCTTTTTACAATGTTTAATTAGAATTTAGACTTGAAATAAGAAATTTAGATACAGACAAGAAGTTGCACAGAATGAAAATTTTATCAGGTGTACTAAAACTTAACTCCTGCTTGTGATTATTCTGTGCTATACTAAAGATCTATGCTGAAATGCCAATATTAATTGATGGCACCAGAATACTGACAAACGTAAGTAGAAAAATAAACTGTGCGTGAAATGGATGTGATGCTGAATGGACACAAAGGTCCGGAAGAGGACCCCAAAGTATATACAGGTAATTCAAAGGGGGAGAAATAAGAAAGATCTGTAGTCGCAGGCTATCAGTTAAGGAAAAGATGTATACATTATCTTACAAGCCTTTGTGTTTTTTTCCCCTTGTTTTCCCACAAGATTCCCTTATTAGGGAAATCTTCATTGCTCAGCGCAAAAATGAAGCCAGTTAACAAATTCTCCCTCTTCATTTGGTCCTTCTATATGGGGATAGCAGCAGTATCCATTGAATCAACCGCCCCTCAAACTCTTCACCGGAATTACTTATCTAAAAGCAATTTTATCCTTTGTCTATTTTAAGACGCTCAGTGAACCTTGGAAAAAAGTTACAAGAGATGGCTGAGCTGATCCAAGAGCTCATTACTGCCCAAGTGGGAGGTTTCCCTCCTACCTCTGTTGGCCAGAGCCCATCCTGCACCACGGCCACCCTCCAATGCTTGCTGGGGCTTGCCGCAAGCGGCAGCGACAGCCGGCCAAGAGCTGGTCTGGCCTGAAGGAAGAGCCTGCCTTCACGTGTGGCTGTCCAAGGGAAGGCAATGGCTCATGACTGGGTCAGTCATTGAACCGTTTCGGTGCAAGATGCAGCAAGGTCTAGACCCTCCCTTCTGCCAAGAGGTTGAGTGGTTAGATCAGCTCACACCATCTCACACAACTCTAAAGCAAACATTTCTACGTGGCATTCATTCTCATGTTTTTTACTCTGAGTTTCTCTCTCTCTCTCAACTTTACAAAGTGTCAACTATTGCTGATGAAATGCCTCAAATACCCTCCTTTCGAAGTGCTGTAGATGTGCACCTCCATTGCACGTAGCCTGTCCCTACATTGACAGTCAAACACCTGTGTCCCTCTTCCACCAGGAAAAGTCAGCGAGAACCTCATTCGTGGGTCCGCTCTCCATTCCAGCTGGTTTGCTGGAGTTCTGCTGTGGCATACACAGAAAATGTCATTCAACCTTTTAGAAAGTAGTATCAGAGTAAGCCATCACTTTTTCCACCTTGGAGTAAAAAAGAGGGAAAAGAGGCTCGACACTAAAGCCATTGCCTTTAAGTTTCATCTGTTGGAGCAAAGGATGCCATAATTTTTCAAGGACAAACTCCATTCTGTGTGCTTTATCTCTATTTTTGTATTCAGAAACACGGGAATAGTACAAAACCCATACTGCTGCCTAAGAGAAGGACACAGCACACTGTCAGCATTAGAAGAATCTCACCCTGCAGCTTCAAGTCAAAATGATTTTTAACACTAACATCCACTGATTAAACAACCACTTTAAATTGTTCATTCTTGTTACATTCAGCAAAAGCTCATTTAAAAAATAAAAAAGGCCACACATAAAAATGTTTAAATACCTTAAAAAAAATCAGTAGTATTTGTTCTTCACGGGTACATAATTTACAAGAATGGTGCAGTGCTAGAAAAGGTTCCAAGTTTAAAAACCTACATTGCTTGCTTTGGCTTCATTTACGCAACTTTCTGTGAACATTAATGCCAAGGTGTGCTTTTCTTTCTAAAGTAAGATTTCCACTTTTTCAATTAAAAGAAAACAAAAGTGCTATTTCCCTCTGTTAGCCGTATTTTCAGCAATAAAGGAATTGCTGGCTAATGTAAATGGCAATAGACCCAGCATTACTATTTAAACAACGAGCAGCTGTAAAAGAGAGGAAAACTACATAGAAAAACTAGGCCACAGCTACCAGAGAATAAATTTTTGCCATGTAACCATCAGTTTCTGTCTCTATTATCACTGCAAAAGTCACTAGAAAATATTTGAGGGATAAAGTATAACAAATTAAACTAGATTTGCTATTTGCATCTTAATTAAATTGAGTGCCAGAGTGTGATAATTTCATGAGCTCCCCAACTGAAGGAAGGGATGTCCAGCACATCACTAACAACGCCCAGCTCCAGACAAAGCACAGCAGCCAACTCGGCCACGATTAATGAAGGCTCTGCTGGTGGCTGCCTCTCCTGTTCCCAGCCACAGGTTGCTTTAGAACCACAGATGTCTTTTTTCAACGCATGTATGGTTAATTTTTAGGTTTCAGTATGTGTCCTCCTTTCCTGTTCCCAGGGCTAACAGCCCTGTCAGAGCAGGCTAGTGCACTGGACCATGAAATTCCCAGAAGAGTTACTTAATGTGGAGCTAATTGCAGCAACAACAAAACCAGGAAAACAACGTTTTATGCATAATCCATATGCAGCACATCTAAAATTAATCCAGCAACAAAAAGTACAATGGAAAGAGAGTCCAACCATTGCTATTCTGATGCTGACACCGCTTTCAGAAGAATATTGGGTTTTCTTTAAAATCATCCTGTCTCTTTTGATTGGAAAGCATTTTCAGGCACAATCTGACCCTGCTGCAATGCGATTAAAGTGGGTAAACATTGGTATTTCAGTGCAGAACACATTTCTGGCTTCCATCTAATGAAGGTGCACTATTAAGACTGCAAGTACGTAACGTGCTACAGCTTTGATTTTGAAAGTAGAAGAGCACTTCTGTTCCCAACTCATCAATTTTTCCAGTATAGATGAAACAGTTGGGAAATTTGAGACATACCAAACACTAGTTCTGTCCTGCTCTGTTCAGCCAACCTTACCAACCCCTGCTTTAGGATGTAAAAATTGTGAGTAGTTAGGAAAGCCAGTAACAAGGAATTATGTGGCTGTGCCTGTCTTAGATCCATATAAGATGTAACAAAATGTTGATTGTCAGGTACGCGCATCAAGCTTTGACGCAATGCTTAGAGCATATATTTGTTTAATATATTAAAGCTACACTGCAAAGCTAGGATAGAACATGCAAAGAAATACAATTGGAAAAAAACCAGTTGCAAAATAATTATACTTCTGGAAAAGAAAGGCAAAAATAGAGAGAATGACTCATGGGAGAAAGTGACAAAGGCAAGAGTAATTAGCTTTGCACTTACTGCTTATTCCATATGAGGAAAAAGTAGAGAATATACATAATAAAATAAAATAAAATAAAAATAATAATAAATCCCACACTTTACAACAGTCCACAAATGCAAAGATTTCCCCTTTACACCCTTTTCCCAGCAGCTCATTCTGAAACCAGGGCGAAACATTCCAATGCCCCAAGCTCCTCTCAGCACAGCAGAGGACAGATAGCAAACCATACGCTTCTTTCTGTCTAACACAGTTCCAGATCAGGTTAGTACAAGCCAGCAGCCTCTCCACCACCTGTCAACCACAGGAGCACAAACCAGTTCTGCTCCATGCATCCCCCCAATTCCTTCCCATAATCTAAATGCAAGGGCAACATGTGATAGGTGCTAAGCCTGACAGGAAGGAATAAGAGCTGTCTTCTGCTCTTCTCCATGATTCCTTAAGATCACTTCTGCTTCTTCAAACATTTGAATTCAGAAACGTTGCTGTGATACCTCCCGAGTAACACAGCTGGGTGCCTTCTGCTTTTTACCCTGGGGGTGCTAAGTCTTTATGCAGGTTATGTTTCCATGCACGTGGTGAGGGAAGAATGATGCATCTGGGAACGTCTGTCTAAGCATTTGTCAGCTACATGGTCCGTAAAACCCCTGAGACACAAGGTAAGTAAAATACAGCTCCTACAAGGCTTTACCTCAGCATACTTCGCTTAACAGAATCAGAGGAGCCTTTTGCATGTACAGTAAGAAGCACTGGTTGTGAAGGAAAAACAGCCAGAAAAATACGGTTAAAGGCACTACACAGAAACAGTTCTCCACTTACTGGAGGTCACCTGGATGCTCCGCAGGAATACACAGCAAGGGAGCTACAACTGATTTCTCTTTTGGTTTCACAGTGCAGAGGAGTATTGAAAGTGGGCCGTTTAAGGGAGGCTACCATCAGTTCTTGTATTGCTGTGTATTTAACCAGGAAATGCTGAACCTGAGAGGAGCCCAAGTCATTTGGACTTCATCTCCTTCATACTTTGGAAATTCAGATGAAGCCTAATCACTTAAGCAAGCACAGTCCTTCTGAGTATGTGTACTTCTAAATCCCACTTCTATTTGCATACATATCACTAGACTGAATGAATAATTTGTTAACAATAGCAATCAAAGTTAATATGAAAAGGCTGCAACTGAGTAATTTGTTTTCTTTTAGTGCTTCTTCATTATGACTAGTACTTATGTATAAAATGTGAACCACTATATGGCCTACGGGTATTGTATACACCTACAGTGAGCCATATATAGTTTGAACATATTTTTTACAGGCAGCAGACTGCTTATCTTGGAGACCTCTGGTTTTTGCAGAAAGGCTGACTTCAAATGTTGCCTGTAAATCACCAAACTTTCAAAACGAAGCTCATTTACAGGATTCACAGTGGTCAACACTATCTAATCTAAGACGCTGGCATTGAAAATAACTTACTTTCAAAATAAATGCTTTCAAAAATAATCAACAAGCAATCTGCAATCATTTCCTTGTCTGCAAAACTCAAAAATGAAGTCATAAGTTAAAAAAAAGTATTCAGATATCAGAAGCACCTTTCTTTACCGTTACTGTAATTTATCATAAGGGTATTTCCCACTTAAGCCTGTCTCCATAGAAGACAAGCATCATAACTATTCTTGAGTAGAATTTAAATTGCTTTAATACAAAACCACATGCAGTATGTAAATAGAGTTTAAATCCGTTCATTTTACTCCATTTAACTGTTTTCCGGTTATGGAAATGCAGATACACTTTGTTGCATGTCTGTGTGGTACCAGAAAATGATGGCAAGCATGAGCATGGCTCTGAAGCTCACTAGTTAGGGCACTCTTTCTAGAAGAAGAGTACTAGTTTATTTTTTCTGTTCTAGGAATGTTTCATTTAATTTCTAAAAAAGTACTCAGAGAAGGAACTGGAACCACGGACTCATCTGTCCAAGGAAAATACCCTAACAGCTGGTCTATAATGTTCTGATCTGACTTGACTGCACTTTCAGTCCATCGAATCATTTTCTGCACAAGAGAACAGATGAAAGCGGAGAAGGGAGGTGCTTCCACCCTTACTATAGCATGTGACCTGGTATATTAGCACAGTCGTCTTATAGGTTAGAAGAAGGGAGTTTAATTCTCTTTGATTTATGTAAGAATTAAACTTCTCTATCCTACATCTAAGCTCTCTAAATGCCACATTAATGGATTTTGCAATAAGGAGGCAAGAAGGGAGAAGCTATTGCCATATTATTTTGAGAGATGCTGAGTTCTGTCTGTGAACATTAAGGCATTTTCTGAGAATGGTGCACAGAAAGATTTGCAGTAGCTGAAAAGCTCACTGTCCACTTAAAACATTTCAAAAATCAAGTAAAATTATTAATGAATTGCAAGGCAATTTGATTTGGGAAGGGGAGGGAGGGAGGGAGGGAGGGAGAGTTAGATGAGACATGGCTGGAATTGCTGTTGATGAATAAAAACACCGCTCCAGAAAAGTTTCACTTACAGAGAAGCTCAGAAGCATTAAACTGACACTCGGGGGCACTCATTGACATCCCCAGGTCAGCTTTCTATGAAATGCAATGTCCTTTGTAATATACTAAACTGTTAAATAAGCGCCAATGTACCAGTTTTCCGTAATGTTCAGAACTTCTCTTTCTAAAACATGAAGTAAATAAGTGTGATTAAGCTGCATTTGTGAGACTTCACGGAGATACAGGACACTTTAACAAACAATCCTTGTAAATGCAAGCTCTGCTAAGTGGAAAGGTTTATAGCTTAAAGCTCAAAGGTGAGGCATTATTTTTCTCATTTCATCAGCTGTACTAAGTATTTCTGTCAATCCTGCAGTCCTCAGGAGGGACTAGGAGGTAGATCTAGCCCTGACATTTTTCTCATTTCTTTTGTATGACTGTATTGTTACAAGCTCATTTGCAATCAGGAGTCAGACAGTAATCAAGCAAATGAACTCAATCAGAGCACAATGCTAGTTGCAATGTTATTCTCACAGAGATTGCAGTCAACACCGATAATCAGATGTTCTTGTGGACAGGAGCAAAAGACGAAACCAAAAATTTATGTAAGAAATGGCAAAAATGTTATTTTAAGTTGAACTTAAAGAACTATTTACAGAATAGGCTCAAGCAATCATTCCACGTGGGAGACAACTGCAGAAATGTTAATCTGTAACAATATTACACATCACCATCCAAGTCTTTCAAAACAATACTGAATCACAAAATTCCCTCTGTTTTCTACAATTTTTGTCTGTGTTGCAAATTCACCTGAACTCTTCAAAGGTCTATCAGTTTTTCCTACTCTCACTTTGGCTGCCAGAGAGCCTCCAGCTAATGCAGGTTAATAGGTGATCTTCACTATTGCATCTTGAGTTGGCAGACTACACAGTTTAGCATCCATAGGATCAGAAAATAGGAATACCTTTATGCCAAAGCAAGTCAAGGAAATGAACAGACCTATTCCAGAAGCAGACAGCTTAGCCTGTTTCACTATTTTATAACAGTAACTCATGAGACTACGTCAACTCAGAAAATGATTTGGAGTTTGTTTGCATCTCTTGACTGCCTATACTTTTGGAGGCATGGAGCAAGATTAGCAGCCTTCAATCTCAAAAAATGCAAAATGTTTTATTCTTTTTTATTCTGTGGTTGGGGGGCTGTAAGTTACAAACCCAAATTTTGCTTCCTGAAAATTATAGAAATGTTGCACTGAAAGTATTTATAATGCTTCCAAAACTACAAGTTTTTTCAAACCCAAGTCCTGAGAGAGACTCATGTAGAAAACCTGTAGGGAAAAGAGGAAAAAGAAAAGATGTATGTTTCTATTTCAGGCTGGTAACAGACTGGGCATTGAGACTCCCTGACTTATGGCTGAAATCACAGTGAATCATCAGGCTGAAGTCTTGCTCGCGGGTGAAAGACTGGATCAGAGAAAACTCCTTCAGCCTAATGCAAGGATCAGTATAGAGCAACTTCAGATGAATGAGCAAAATAAAGTCTTGCTGTGGCTCTGAGACATGCCACACGGTTGAGTTGGAGATTATATCCACTTGTTAGGAAGGAAGGGGCACACATTCATAGACACGAAAAACCCAACCAAACAAATGCAACCCCCCCAAACCCAAAGAGCATCTCTGGCTTCTTCCAAGATGCAAACCCTTCAAAGGCCTGTGAATTGGCAGACCCTTAACACTGCTCTTGAGAATCAGCCAGAACACATTGAGCAATCTGAACGCCTGCCTGGTTGACAGCCCTACATCCACAGGGAGTCCAGCTTTTAGAAAAAAGATTACAAAAAAAGCATAAAGCAGGGGTTACTGAGTGTTATCTTGGGTATATAATTCTCAGGTCTTTAATTCTTACCTAAAATAGGTGACTAAATAAATCCCACAGTGAGGAAGTAGATACAAGAGAACATTTAAATATTATCACGAAATTACTTTTAAAAATATTGAAGTGCTGAAAAAATCTTATGCTGGTTTAGATTTATGAAAGAGTATACTAGTTGCATCATTCCTTTCAACAACTTGAAGCTCTTAACTGAACAAACATATAGTGACTATTATCGCTTCTTGTTCTCTTTATAGAGTATACTATACCTATACCCTAAGTCATAAATAAGTGGTGCCTTTTCAGCTCCTGTTTGTGAGACCTCTTTTATTCCCACATTAAGTTGCTACTGTTCTTTAGCATTTTTCCTTCCTGTTCTTACCAGTTTAAGATAATAGCACTGTTATATCTTTTAAAAACATGTTTATGTTTAATTTCTTCTAAATGGCTCAACTGATAATTAGGTTATTTTCTTTTAGAGCGTTATGGAGCAGGTTGTATTCTTAATTTTATTGTTTAGCTATATGGCTTGTCCTGGTGAAATAGTCAAGGCTGATAGCCAGAGATTGGCATTCTCCAATAATGGCACATAGTAGCAGCAGCCAGCTTCCACTTGTTGACAAACTGATGACTATGTGAAACCTCAGAGGGGGTTGAGAAGACAGCTTAGGTTTTACAGGCAAGTCAACACTGGCCTTTTTCAGGGTAAGAGTAACATCATAAACGCAGAAAACTAAGATTCTTCTGGCTCCTGGATTAAGATGAACACCTGTTGTACATGATTATTTTAACATAGGATGTGATGTAAATATCCACAGCTTTAATTTAGGTCTCCAAATTAGAAATCAAACTACTTAGAGACCTCATGTGCATGCTACCTGATGACTTAAAGAGTTAGGTTCTTTCTCCTGTTGCCAAATGTTCTGCATTTTCTCATTAATGATCACCTGCATATTTGCCCCTGCTTTTGGCTCTGGTATTTCCTTCAGATCCATTTTGTGGTTTGTTTTGTGGGTTTTTTTATGAAAAAAAAAAAAACAAACACCACCAAAACAAAACCAAATATCAACACATCATTTGGGGAAAGAAACTCAAAACCCAAAGCACAGCAAGCAATATACATTCCTCTAATGCTTTTGTTTAGCGGTAACAAACTAATAGGTGTGGTATGATTTGTGCTAGTGCTACTTTAAATGTATACAACTTCAAGTTGCTTAGCAAGCCAGATACATTCACATGTGGAAAATGTGACTGTAGGGGTCTTAGACGGAGCCTTCCCTTCCATAACCATTATATTAAATATTCAGTGTTTGAAACTGCACATGTGTTTATGTGCTTCTGTATTTATACTAGTGCAGAAGCCTTTCCTGCACTTCCCGTGCACTGTGTCAAATGCCTTCTCAATTTCTTTTTTCAATCCTGCATGCTTTGGGGATGAGGATCAAGCTCCGCTCTTTACTAATCAGCCATAGACTTGCATCCTTTAAACTCTCCTTACTACTAGGGACAGCTGTTGCTCATTTAGGCTGGGGATAAAAGAGAAGAGACTTCTAAAATAACAGTAAATGTGACAACACCTAACCCATGGATCTTACAAAAGAAGAAAGTAGGATGGGATCAACACAAAACAAGAAATAGGAAATGTAGATTAAGCGTTCTTACAGGAGGTTTCAAAACATTCTCCCCAGATATTCCTGTAATAGAAAAGCCCATCTGTTCTGTACAAAGCTAATGAAGTCACTTGGCATAATGTGTCTTTACTGCCCTCCTAATTGCCCAAGAAGTGCTTCTCAGCTGATAAAGAGACACCTATAACATAATGTTGACTTCCATTCTTAATAAATTACCTTAATGGATAAACGCTTTTAATTTAAGATCTTAAATATTTCATAAGTTTTACTATTTTAAAGATTAACAAAGAAAGGAAGTTAAAATTGATTTATCATGAGATCCAGGTCATTTTAAAATCAGATACATTAACAAGGATAATAGTTTCTTTTTTAGTCTAGATGAAGGCAATTTATGAGCACTAGGAAATTTCGCAGATTGCCTGTGGGTAGAGCTTGGCATCTGTGTAATTATGTGGGCTCTCTGAAGGCATTTAAAGGCCAATTGACTGCTTTTAAATAATCTCTTTAAACTGGTGACAACTAGGATATAAAGATTTTGTGGCCAAATGAAAGAACTGTATTTCAGTGTTGCCAATTCTGGCCCAGCAATTCATGAGCCTTGAAAGTTTATCCCTGGGTATATTTTATAGGATATATATATTAAAAATTAATCACAAAATTGAAGTTGGAAAAGACTAATTGATTAATTTTTTAAAAAATGAAAACATTGTAGAGTCATTGGAGAAAAATTTGAATTGGTGAATGCTTTAATTATAGGAAGTAACTCACAAAGTTTGTCTGGTTATAGGGATCAGATCCAGGAAAAGCAGGTTTTTTTGGCCTGTTCTTCATATATTTCTTCATGTATGCCCGCCAGTATTAGCGCTCTGGCTACCTATCATAAGGGAATTACTGTGCACACAACTGTCAATCTGCTCATAATTACAGACTTCCCCCCCACACACTCTAACACATGCACTGAATCATTCCCAGCATCCAATTTTACTGCCTATTGTATTTTAAAAGGCAGAAGCAGCCATTTCCTTCCTTCCTCCATGGCTTTCATATTATATGTAAGAGAGATATATCTTCCTGTCACCTCTTTGGATTACAATAAGGCCCTGTACATTGGTTCAGTTCTCAATTTCTACATTGCAACTGAGCTGTGTATTTTCTTATGGTTGCTGACAATAACTTTGGTTCATACATTAATTAAAGGATATTATGGTGTGACTCAGACTTTTCAGTAAACACTATTTTGAATGGGTAGTTTGGTGTACTAATAAGTAGAGTTGCTAATTTTCTCACATAAGAAATACACTGAAGGAGACCATTTCTGACCGCTTCTAGTTCACCTTCTAGCTCTTGCATACCAGGAATCATACTATTTGGCGTTGCATAGCACAAAAGCACCGAACGCACTAACAAGCATGTTACAGTCAAACCTTCTGTATCCACTCATTAAATTCTACTGCTTTTAGACCACTAGCACCGGGCAGCTGGATACAGTGGAGCACCTGCCAATACACAGATCCTCCTGAGCGAGCCAACCTGTTTAAAGTACAAAACCAACACACCAGCACAGCTATGCATGTTGCATGATGCCGAAAGGAAGGAAAAAAAAAAAAAACTGAGGACACCCTCACATAAAGGCTGTCATTAAGTGTATCATACATCGATCTTTCCTACAATTTTCCGTGTTGCCTATTGTAAGGTGTATCAATT
Organism: Harpia harpyja; assembly: GCF_026419915.1. Lineage (NCBI taxonomy): Eukaryota > Metazoa > Chordata > Aves > Accipitriformes > Accipitridae > Harpia > Harpia harpyja. Next base: position 27,291,962 of record NC_068949.1, on the reverse strand, counting down.
CATGTCTTTCATGCATTATAAATCTGATGACTCCAGAACAATTTCTGCCAAAATGTCAGCAGAACAAACCATTACAGAAGAGATTTTTCTTCACAGAAAATTGCAAATGCCTGGATTACTTTTGATTAGAGCATAAAATTTAGGGCTCAACGTTTGAAGAAATAAGGAAATACAGTACTCTCTGCTGTAAGAAGAAAAAAATAAACAAAATATTTACTAATACTGCTAGGAAAGTGTAATTTATTTCACCGTAATTTATAGAAGGAATGAACATATTCTTGTCTCTATGCAAAGCAAAAAATGCTTTACTTTTATTGAACAAACTATGTTTTTAGCTACTTCTAACAATCTATTAGTCATTGCATCATAGAATTACAGAATTGCAGGCAGCACTAGGAAATCATTGCATGAATTCTACTTGCCTTGTTCCAGACAGATTTTCATATATCTCGTTCTTAAAAGCCCCCAATGATGAGAATTCTCTATCTTTCTTAGGCAAGCTATCCCTGTGCTGAATTGTCCCCAGAGCCGTAGAAACAGCAGGCTACATTTAGATTGTCATTTCTGACTGCTTCCTTTGATCAGTTGTATGACAGAATAAAGATCATTACAAAGAATCTGATCTCAAAAATTCAGTGAATCAGTTCCCTTCTCTCCTAAGAAACCAAACAATTCCTATCTCCAAACTGATAACTTTTACCATTACACATTGTAATTTGGAAAAACAAACAAACCGCAAACAAGCTGGGTTTTATAAACACGTGCAAGTTGCTAAACAGCAGTGTAGTTATCTGTCAGTTATTTATAGAACTCAAGAACATAAATCAAGGAAATGCATAATTAAATGGAACTCCAAAGTAAAAGTATTCACTCAAGATCAGAAATATGCATTGATTTAATAAAATCTCAACAGCTCACTCAGATTATTCCTTCAGCAGTGATATTAAAACTGCAAATCTTTTCAAGGAACAGAATTGGAGATTATGATTATATTTGCACACTGTTGCAGATATAACCGTATCTGCTATTTCACCATACTTTTCCAACCAATCTCTCTATATCATGTTCTCAATTCCTATTAGAAATACTTGGCCAAAATATTGGTCAGTTAAAAAACTATATTTAAGTGTTGATGGAAAAATTTTAAGAAAAGATGTCTAGATTCCAAAATGAAGTTAAGATTTCTCTGCCTACGAATTAGAAAGCTGTACTGAAATGTTGCCCTGGATGAAGCAGATATTGAACAGTTTCAGTATTCATTTACTTGGAAAACTATGCAAGTTTTCAAATAAGCAAGTATTTCCCCTGCTCCAGTTCAGTTTCAGTAGCTGTGGTATGCTCTCCAGCAGTACTGTTTTTACAGTGAGTGAGATCAAATTCCTGAACTTGTCATACTGTCTATAGAAGCAATCTTAGGGGGGCACTGAGATCATGAGAAAGAAGGAAGAGAGAAAAAAATAAGGGATAAGAAAAGAATTAGGTCAAGAAAATTGTCACAATTAGTTTGGGTTTGCTTGAAATTGAAAGAGAATATTTCATTTTTTTAACTACCCCAAAACAATGTATTTTGAACAATTTTAAAAAAGAAAAAGAATCAGCATCTTATTAGCACAGTATTTGATTGCAGTTGCACAGTTTGGGACCTTATTCTTTTTAGGGAGGCCCAGGTTCTAGGGCTTTATCAGCTCATAATGCAATGCATATTCCTCTCTAAACAAACTGCAGGGTGCTTTATAGAGGCTAGAGGATAACATAGTTAGGTACATAGTAGGACTTGCATTTCTCAATTAAAAAAAAAAAAATTTGAAATTGAAATGTCAACATTTTGATATATTGGAATTTAAAGTGAGATGGAAATCCAACATTCTACTTTACTTTATCATCTTGTTCTTAATATCACCTACTTTACCTGCACAGAAACCTCAGATCTGGACAAAAATCTTATGAGAACCTTAACTATGAGCTTCGAGAATATAGCTGAAATAATTATATAGAAATAGGTTTGAATAAAGAGAATCAAAGTATTCAAAAATTTAAACCTGAATTCTGGTTTCTGCGGTTATTCAAAAAAAATCATAAGATTCTTAGTTCTGTCAGTGCCTATGATGGGTTATGAATACAAGGTTGATAATAACATTAATTTTATTATAATTAAGTACAATTGCAGCACAATATTTCTTTATGGAGTTTCTATGTTTCTTTACAGAATTTGTGGCATAAAATGAGGGTAATTATATTTACTTCCTTCATAAAGTGATTTGTGATCATCTGGTGAAGCTGTTGTATGAAAGAGGTAAGTATATTATTACTAAATCATATGGCTTAGCACATTAGTAATGCAATTATTCCTTCACGAGCAAGGAAAAGAGTAAGTGGCTTCTTTGCTCATGAACTGAATTCACAACACGATTTCCCCTGCTACATCTCGCCATTTAACAAAACTTTAACTGTCCAAGTCTCTCATCTATGGTATAGTTAAGAATTCAGACATTTTTAGTGTTATAATATTTTAAAAATATTATAAGACTAATAAAAAAACAAAACTAAAAATTCAACCACATTGTATCTCTAAATATAGAGGATAATTTCAGTAGTACTTGTGCGACCCAGAAGCTTATTCGCGTTTGTGGAAAAGTCCCATTCCAGGTAAGTTGAAGACTTAACACACAAGAGGTTTACCTAACTTTTAGGCTCCCAATTCCTAGACTAGAAGCAGGAGCCTCCAAGTAAGGCTGCTTGAAGATCCCCTGGCACCATTGACCGGGTAACTGCTTTGTGCCAAATACTTAAGCATGCACCAGCTCTTTGGAGTGACCCTCTGTGTCTCATGGGTATGAGCTCTGTGGCCACCATAGTCCCATCATCAGGGTTAGAGAAAGCTCTCAATATTTTCCTTGTTTTTGTCACAGTAGGCACGAATTCAGCTTGGGCAGTCTGTTCTCATCACCTGTTACCTTGAAAACAAGCAAGAGCAGCAATGCCTTTTGTTCCACACGGTCCGAGTTTCGCACTGCCAGTGACAAACCCTTGTTGGGATCAGCAACCTGAACTGCAGAGCAGCCTTCCCACCACCATCTCCACTCAAACACCCGCTGGTCCAGGACCGCCTGGCACCACTGGAGGCCGTGTTAGTGTTTCAGTCATAGTCCATACAGCTTTTAGGGCAACTCGCCTGTGTGTACTGAACACCAAAGGGTGACGGTCCCAGCATTGGGAAATTCACCCTCAAATCTTCAGAGCAGCTACAGTCATCCCTGATCTGATCCAAAGTAACTGAGAGAACAGTCAGGACCCCATTCGCTCAAAGAGCAAATTCAGCATCAACGTATTCCTGACGTTGTTTTTCTTAATCGTACCACAAAGTTGTCTCAGCTAACTCAGCCTCAGAAGACTATTAACTTCCCTACAACTTGTGTCCTTTAAGGGTTAGGTTACTACTAGTTGGCAGGTTTAACCTGTGCAATGCCTGCAGGTGTATCCACAATGATTCTTACTTGTTTTGCATGTTTAGGGGGGTTGGAGAGCAAACCATAAATCAAGAATAAAAAGCATATTTATTGGCACAGCTTAATTTCATGTTCTAACCTTCACTGTTCCACAACAGACCTCCTAAACAGTGAAACGACACCTAAACTGTCCAATCAACAGCAGAAAATTAATTCATACAGCTCTCTATGATTTAAATAAGCCAGTATGCTATGATTTTGTTTATGGCAGCAGTAGACACAACTAGCACGAGCCATTGATGTTTCAGCTTAAGGTCAACTTCAACATTAATAGCACAAAGCTCTAAAAGAACAATTTAGTTTGGATTACAGTTTCAAATGATTTATTTAAGGTTCTGGTGCCTTTCAAAATGCTGCTAGTTATTAAAATGTGATTTACATTCTGTCCCATAACAGCCAAAAAGGATACCAATAATATACCAGATTTAATATTATATTTATCAGTTTTCTACAGCAGAGTAAAATAGAAAAGAAATACTGCTAATCGTGACTTACATCCAAGTTCTTAGTGTTCGGGTATAAAATTTTAAAATGTGCTATGGATTAACAGTCTCTTCATATGCCTTATGACAATTTCCTGACATGAGTTGACCACAAATCATTTTGAGGCACAGACATTTCTTTAATGGAAAACTGACAAGGGCAAGTTAATATCTCTAAAGGAACAGGGAGTTTGAAAATTGAATTTTAACTGTACTGTGGGCAATAAAATAACCTTTGGATTACAGGTATTGCACACTACAAGCCACAGGACAAATTAAATAGGAGTACTTCTCTGATTCTGCATTAGTCAAAATTTTGGTTTCTTTAAAAAAAAAAAAAAAAAAGAAAGGGGGATTTAAAACTTGGGGTTTTTTCTCCCCTCCATAGTTAGAAATTATACCTGAGTCTTCTTATTGTATTTAACATGTGAAGGATAAATAGAATTATTCAATGACATTTCCTGGTTTTGGTGAATACCTTTTAAGAAATTGTCTTAAATACTAATACTGTCACTAACATACGTCCCTCACAAAAGCTTTTGGAATTTTCTCAGCTATTCTTCAGAAAATAACCAAGCCTCACAAATCCCGTTAAAACAGCAGCAAGTAATCCACTGTCCCTAGAAAATATTACATTCCCTTAGCTTGCAAGACATCATTCACTACGAAGAATCTGTTCTTCTAAATCACCCACGTACTTTGCGGAAGCTGAGCTGAAAGATTTCTTTTTAATTACACCAACAGATAAAAGCAGTGCAATGAGCGCATCACACGCAAGGCAAAACACATCCTTAGGAAGAAAGGAGGTGTCTGTGGTTGCTCTGGCATAATTTCTGCCCACAGTAAATCTGAAGACTCTACCTCAGTGAAGTTTTCCTTCTTCACCTTCTGCCTCTTAGAAATGTTCTTGAGGTAGATGACGGCAAGAAGAAAGTACCAGCAGGTTTGCTAGATCTCCTTTACAAGTCAATAACTGATATTCATAAATTCATTGCCGTCTGTGGCCAACAGTCTCTTCGCATCAGAAGCTCAAAGGGGGCTAGACCTGAGACGTGAGAGCAAGCAGGATGTATGGGCTTGAAGAGGCACAGGATCTCAGCCGCAAGCCCACAAAGACTTTGTACCTCTCCTTGATCCTGACCTTCTTCACAGCTGCCCTGGCTACATCCAAAGATCACTGAAGGGTCAGAACCTCAAGGACCATCTGGAAGGCTGAATGCATTTTTGCAGTTATTATTCACCATGTGTTATCAACAATTAAATGAATGAAATATGTCCAAAAGTCATTCCACCTTCTATATACGTATTTTTAAAAATACCTTTGTAGAATGTCTCTTAATATCTGTGTATGAAAAGACCACCAAGATTATATTTTGCTAGCTTTTCCTAGAGAAACCCTCCACAGAGCAGGCAAATGCAAAGTAATAAAAATGACCAGTGCTTATAAAGATGAATTTCAGACCTTTTGTTGCCTTTTATCATCATGAAGTTTTCATCTTGTTTTCATCCAGACTTACACATCTGATATTAAATAAGCATAGTTAAAAAACTTGTCTTTGAGTAATAATATATTCAGAAACATTAGTATCTAATGTGGTAAGGTTTCTTGCACATAAATCTTTGAGGCATGCTAAAACCAGGGAATTTTAATAAGTGTAACAAAATCAAACAGTACTCTAAAGCTTCTAATTTTCATGGATTATGACATCTATATAAGACTTTCTCAGCAGCTGGTTTTGAGTTTTGTTTTTTTTTTTTATTACCTGTTCATGTTGGAAAACTAACTGTTCTAATCATTCTTGTGGTTGCTTCACTGATACAAGGTACTCATCAGGCTGAAATTCAAACAGCATTTGCATTGCTTATATACCTAAATCACTGGGTTAAATCCTTGCTGCCAAGTGAACAGACATGCTACATTTCTGTGTAACAGTTCTATCAAGTCTGAGATGTATCAATAAAGAGATTAATTTCTACACATTCAGAGTTCTCAGCCAATTCCTCTACATCTTCAGACTACTCTGCATGGTGAGGAAGAGCACCCAAAATTCCTTCTCCTGTGCTTGCTGGGCAGAAACAGCTACAGGTTTAACACACTGGGCACAGCAAATTCCCTGAGGCTGGATCCATACATCTGTACGAAAATAAACGTTGCTGCTCCCAGGTACTATAGTATCTGCTGAAGGAAAGCTGTTGCTATAAGGGCCAGGCTCAGATGAGACTATAGCTACTACACAGGCCCTAGATTTGCCCAGGGAAAAATCCTGCAGGTCTGACAGACAATAGCCCAGTTCACCTAAATTAAGTGCAGATAAATATTAGACATTAACTGCTGGTTGTTCTCCTCTCAAGTCTTACACATATACATTTTTAACTAGACAAGGCCACCACTTACATGATCAAAAATGTACTCCACAGTAGGTAGCTCATAGCATAAACCAAACGTTGCATGAGCTACACACAATTTCATTTCATTGCTTTCATATGCAAGGAGTTTACAAACCACCAAGTGAACTAGAAGCAGCAAACATTGGTTTGTAATTACTAAAAGGAAGCCATTCTTTTCCCAATCTGCACTCAGTTTCTAATTAAATACTAATTAGAAATCAGTATTCCACTTAATTGAATTATCATATGCTTTTGTTCAGAGGCTCTTAATGTATTTTAAAGTATTCACAGTTGGAGCAGAATTCCCATAAAACCTAGCAGTAGCATGAGCATATTGTTGTCTTAATGACATTTTATGAGCTGGCTTAAAGTATTTTAGAATCCATGGTTCCCAAGTCACCTTAGGATAGCATCCGATACTGAAAAATATCAAGAATGTACTAGCTACTTGCTATATGACTGCTCATTCTTCACCTGAAGAATGAGTATTTCTGGGTGCAGAAAACATAATTCTGATGATTTTTGCTATACTGGTTATGAAGTAAGTATTCCAATACCTTAACTGAAGCTGAGAGAAATCAACAGAGCAGGAAATGAGGCAACAAGAATCAGAACTTGACTACTGGGTCATGTACCTGAAACTTGACAGTCAGAAACTAATTCTCGCTATCTTAGCAACACTGAGCCTGCTCATACTACATCTAGTACTTTTGCTTAGTTTTCTTTGTGGCTTTCATACTACTTCACCCCTGTGCTGGGTTTGGCTGAGGTAGAGTTAATTTTCTTCACAGTAGCTAGTATGGAGCTACATTTTGGATCTGTGCTGAAAACAGTGTTGATAATGCTGAGATGTTTTAGTTACTGCTGAGCAGTGCTTACACAGAGTCAAGGCCTTTTCTGCTTCTCACCCCACCCCACCAGCGAGGAGGCTGGGAGGGCACAAGAAGTTGGGAGGGAACACAGCCCGGACAGCTGACCCCAACTGACCAAAGGGATATCCCAGACCATATGACATCATGCTCAGCATATAAAGCTGGGGGAAGGAGGAGGAAGGGAGGGACGTTCAGAGTGATGGTGTTTGTCTTCCCAAGTAGCTGTTACACATGATAGAGCCCTGCTTTCCTGGAGATGGCTGAACACCTGCCTGCTGATGGGAAGTAGCGAATGAATTCCTTGTTTTGCTTTGCTTGCATGCACGGCTTTTGCTTTGCCTAGTAAACTACCTTTATCTCAACCGACGAGTTTTCTCTTTTACTCTTCCGATTCTCTCCCCCATCCCATCAGGGGGGAGTGAGCAAGCGGCTGGGTGGGGCTGAGCTGCCAGCTGGGGTTAAACCACGACAACCCCTTAATTGCCTACCTAAATTAAATACTACATGGATTTAGATCCGTGTGACTATCACCGGCCTTAAGACACTTGAAAATTTATTATACTAATTATTTCTCATATTTTATCAATGTGAAGTGTTTCAGTGAAATGAGCATGTAGATCACATGCTACATGATCCTGAAATACTGTTTAAACATTAACAGAGAGATGTCATTTTCTCCGGTATAACCTGGCAGAGAATGGCTCCTTTCTGCTGTGTATCAGTGCAAGAAAGCATTCACATTGACAAGCCTGAAGGGCATGAACTGTGTCAATGAATGAACCATTATTATGCTCACTGTTATTATATACTGCAACATTAGTAAATAAGCTTACATGATGACTTTCCGCATGGCACCCCATAGCAGAGATAAATAATGCTTAATACTGTGATTTAAGTTGTAACAAGCAACAATACATTCTATATGTCTAAAGACTTCAAAGCTAGAAGAATGATCGTGCAGATCTTGTTCAATCTCCCATATAACATAGGCCAGTTTTCCTTGTTCAAAATCCACTGCTGAATTGATTCTTTTCTCTAAAGAGCTTGGAGCTAAATCCAATATAACAGTGACATGCCTGAAGTGGGACCTTGCTATTTCCGTAGGAGGTGTTCTTGGAAAATACAATGGTTTCAGAAGGACCAGCACAGCATTCTTGTAAGGTCAGAATTCACCTAAGAACTGAAGAACAGCCTAAGAAAACTTTCATTTTTGTTAATACGTTATTTTTGAGGATAGCTGAGAAACAGTTCTTACCCTTAACTTTAATGCGATTATTTCCATTTAGCCATAGATTTTCTGATAACTCTTATTCCCATAGGAGAAGAGCAGAGTAAGTTCTCTTTTGAAAGGCTTTATTAAATCAGGAAACAGAACACTGACCATCATAGCAAGAAAATTCCTCTCAGTGTAACGGTTTGATATGTGCTGTGTAATGTAGTAGTGGTATTTTTAAATATGAAACAAACCAGCTGTTCTGCTATTAACATACATAATGATGTCAGCGATGTCATCAGCAATCACACTAAGAAAAAATGTGGGGAGGGGGTGTCTTTTTTTTTCTTTTCAGTTTTACTAGGTGTTCTTTTTATCTGTGAACTGAAAAGAAAGAAGAGATGATGAATACAACTAGCTTTCCAATATGACAGTACTGCTTTTTCTCACTATAATGTAGATCACCACTAAAAAAAAAAATTACAGAAGAAAAAGACTATATTTCTTGATGCAGATATAGTTGTATGAAGTATATGCATGAATTGGGGATGAGTGAAAAATACCTGAAACATATCACTCAGTTGGGAATTAAATTTGCGTCAGGAAAGTTTTAGTTGAGTATCAACAAGAAATATATTATGCAGTGGAATAGGCCTAGTATCAGTGAGGTACATAAAACTTCAGAAAACAATCCAGTTCTTGCAGACATCTGACCTGAATGACCAAGTTCACTTAACTAAAATCTTTTTTCAACAGCTCCTATGATGCCAATCCTTATAGAGTATACTTGAGAACTGAGCTTTTAGTCACCCGATTAAGATAATAACTGGAAGGCATATACATGAACTTTATTTTAAACATTCCTGAAAAGAATATGATTTGCTTGCCTATCTAGGAAGAAGGAGACATCTGAAGTCACAAATCCACTAGAACTCACATTTATAAAGCACACGATAGAAGGAAATATTTATACAGTCTAAGATGCCAATTGTCAAAGAAGCTAACATCAAGCATGCAATTTGACCCCTGGAGACTACAAGTTGAAAGTCAGGTTATTTTACCCTTAAATTCAAAGAGAGGCAACTATTGCAATTTTCAAAAGCAGTTGTCTCCCAGCTCCCCATAGAAAAATCTTGAAATCCCTCAATAACACTTAAGTGTTTAAATGAATAAACAAATCAAGGGAGCAACTAGTTCAAGTGAAGATTAAAAAGCCAGCATAGGAGAGCATAAATTGCAGTCAAAGAATTAACACCCCATTGTGTGTAGAAAGGGAAATAGCTATGGTTTTACAAAGTGAAGAGGAATTCTGAAAATAAGATCATTTAACCGGGAATATCAGCTACATTGTACATTGAAAGTCACCTAAAATGACCTAAAGGCACAAGAATGTGTGCACTGATTAAATGCTTTACTTTCACCTTTTCAAGCAGAAGCTAGGATACAAAAGCCACAAAAAGTTTTACGATCCAGAAGATGGATTTAAGTCATGCCACTTCAACATTGCAAACCTGAAAATGCCAATTTTATTTCCATCTAAATCGGTAGAGGCTTTTAAACTTTCAGCATTCTCATTTCCACTTAACTAAAGCTTTATTCCTGAGCATGTCTAGAAATACTTCAGCCTTGACAGGGCTGGGCAACTAGGCTCAATCAAAGCTAACTCCTATTCATTGGTTCTATGAATAATTTTATTTCACACGAAGCAATGAGTGCAAAGCAGGCCTGTGTGTTAGAATACAAAGAAAAGTGTTGATTTGATGAAATAAGCATTAAACAAAAAGGGGTTTATGGCGCTATTTTTGTGTTGGTTTTCTTTTTTAACAAAAGGGACATTTTAAAGGGGCAAAATTTAATGTGGAATATGACACAGGAGGAATACATGTTAGATGAAACAAAGAAAACTTAAGAAACCATCAAATAGTTTAAATCTTACCAATGTTCTTCCACAAAGAAAGGAAGCAACAAATAAAGAGCAACGTATGCGTCTTCAAAAAAACCCACATGTTCAAAAAGGATATGAGAATTAAATAGCTAGCAACTCACAGAAGTAGGAAAAAGAGGGCATGAACCAACCAAGAATGTATAATGTGTTAAATCTGGTGGTGGTGGTGGTGTGAGGGGGAAGAGGAGGTGACACTACAATCCTAGGGATTAAGAACTTCAAAATGAGATCCAAAAAAGCCAGGGAAAAGTAAATGGGAAAAGCGTGTGTCTGATGATAAAGGAGGACAACATGATAATGAACATGTTAACATTACCAAATTATTAATATTTTTGGTATAATATCTTATAAGTATCATAAATGAAACAGTGAAGACAGGAAATACAAGTATAATGACAAAAAGAAGAGGATGCTAAACATCAATTTATGCAACCAGTCAAGAATGGAGAAGTAATTTAGGATATCAAAGGAACTGATTTACAAGACTAATGTTAACACAATTATTTTTTTAAATCACAGAAAACCAGAAAAGTATCAGGTACTTGAAGGCAAAGAAATTAATAAAATACCAGTAAATAAGATTCCAGTAAAACACCAGATGAAATATTCAGAGAAACTGAAATATTTTGAGGATGATGGAACCATCAACTCAATTTTCTAAAACCACATCCTTTAAACAACCCAATTTCTTATTTTTTAGAGAACCGGGGGAGGCAGGGAGAAGGGGAGATGAATAGGGTAAATCTATCTAAACTCCACTCAAGCACTTGATATAGCAGGAACAATTCCCTATTGCATCCCGTCCCTTTGATACTACTCTGGTGATTTGAAAAGCTGCAAAAGATACAGAAATAGCCTAAATCATCATTCAGGCATAAAGATGGAGAACTAATAAAATATTGTTTGTTGCCCTGGCTTAAAGAATGAGAGTGCTGTTATGATTATTTTTTTCCCAAGTTAGAGATAGGGCAATTCCATAGTATTGCTGAGAGTGTGGGCAGCACAAGTTTGGTTTTACATGCTAATTTGCATCTCTTTTTCTAATCTTATGCCAACAGTTTCCAGCTGCTCTTCATATTTTTCCTAACTTATAATAAAGTCTTATCCCCAAAATAAACTTTCTTTGCTTTAGAAATGCATACTATTGGATCAAAAATAAAAATTAACAGGCAACCAATAGTTAAAAATAAAAGCTAGAACCCTTAATGTTCATAATATCCAGGGAAGAGTTCCAGTGAGGTTTTACTTTAACAGGTGGGGAAATACTGGGTAAGTGCGAGGAAAACCCAAGAAATTAATAAAATCTGGTGGTAAGGTTATCACTGAAGGAAGTAATTTGACCTAGAAAGACTGGAAATAAAAGCAGAAAATAAACTGAGTTGGAACGTGGCAAGTAGAAAGTATTATCTGGACAACAGCCACACCAAAGGAGGGAGGATGTGATATAACAAGTCCTATTAAACCCACTGTTTAAAATGTAACACGGAAGCAAAAATCAGACTGGTGTTCATACAAGTCTCGGCAAGATGTGAACACATTGTAATCTTTTGTGAATAGCTCTAACAGTAGCATATTTGAAATACCTCTTTTTATTTATGATTTTTCAATTAGTTCCAAAAAACTAACCCCCCAAAATGACCAACCCCCAACCCCCAAATTAAAGGAATAAACTATTTCTGAAAATTGCATTTACTTGAAGTCTTCAACTATGTTTTGGTAATTGAACAACAAATACAGGTGGGGGAACAAAGTAACTATGCACATAGAAGAGAGGAGAATTATAAGCCAAGAGAAAAAACAAAGAAATAAACTTACAAGGAAAAAGGTGAAATAAGATAAAAAGCAAACTTAAGCTGAATGACACAAGAATGCCCCACCTACGAGATGTATCGTATTTTGTTAATCAACTGGACAAATGAAAGCCTGTATCAGCACAATTGAAAATCTGTTCCAGCTCAAATTTCACTTAATTTTGCAACTTAAAGTTGGGGCAGAAGTAGTCTCAGCAGACTCTAAAACACTGGCAAATGCATATCAGAAAGGCTATTACATTGGCTGAGCATCCTGTCCAACAACCCTTAACGCTTGTTTCTTTGGCTCATTTCAGACATTTCCGTGCTCCATTTCTGTCTGCACCTTCCCAAGAAGTTTAGAGTGCTGCCTGGCAAAAACTTAGTACCTTAGCTAAGGTGAATGTCTGTAGAAACACTGTATTAAACTATGGTTATGCAGAAAAGCTGTACTGAACTCTCCATCATTAAACTGAGGCCAAATGGTTGAATTGTTTGAACCTCTTGACTGCTCTGCTATGGAGATGGGTATCAGGGCAGCAGAAAGGTAGCTCTGCTGAATGAGAACATTCGGAGTCTACATTTTAACAGAAGATATTTTGAGAAATGTCAAGTGCCATGACCAGTATTTGCTGAGCTGAGGATTGGACCTGAGCTGAGATTTTGGAATAAATAACAAATAGAAAGTAGAACAGAAAGCAGTTTTTAAATTAATTTAGTGAAAAAAATGCAAATTAAGAAGCTCCTTTCTGGACAGTTCTGCTTTCTTCTTAAATCTTTGAATGACAATTCAAGGAGCTTTGGTGCATCTGGATCTTATGAACCTTACTGAATGAGCAACGCACAGACATCAATCATCTGCCAACCACTCCGGAAAAGACCAAACATCAAAAAACCAAAGTAAATAAAAGACACTTAATTACATTTGCCAGTTTTGCTCTGGGTATTTACAGTCATTGACCAGCAACACAAACCCTACATAATAACCTAGACTTATTGCTGCATTTCTGATTTCAATTATTTCTCCTCCCCACTTGCACTATAGCAGCACATTCAGTTCAGTAATGTTTTGTATCTGCTGAAATGGAGGTAGCAAAAAATATCCGTTGTGCCGGAATACTCCGCATTTCTGCTGTTCCCCAACTGTCTGGAAGCCAGAAAAATAGAAATTGGGAGTAATAATACCTATAACTAACACAGTTTATTTTCTTTCTGGAAACAGTCACAGCATATTTGTAGATGAATATTCCTCATTTATGTTGTAATAGAAGTTCTTCTCTGGGTATTTTTAGGGTTTTTTTTTCTATTGAATAAGACTAGTTTCTCTATTCCAGGCAGTATTCAAGGCCTGTGTAGGTTTTTAAAACATTAATTATACAACTGAAAATGTCAGAGGGTTGAATTAAAAGCAGATCATTCTGTCAAATACTTAGATATAAAGCATGCTAAAAGTATCAGTTAATCTTAATGCAGAATGCAAATTCAGTGGGGAAAAATGGCTTCATTAGGAATAAATTTGAGCATTAGGGATGCTGAGGTGCAAGACAGAATACTACAAAGCAGTTACCATAAAGTTGTTATGACAGCAGGAACTTATGGGCAGCAAGTAGTAGTTTGTTTTCTCACCACCTTTTGAAAAGGCTCACATAAGAGCCAAACATTATTTAACTATTTACTAAATGTGGTTTTAACAAGCATTTACTTCTGAAGTTATGCACTGTTCAAGAAACTGGTGCTCTTCATTATCCATACTAAAACAAATCTCTACCACTAAAACATTGTCTTAAATAAGATCTTGAGTAGAATGCATCATGCTAGGGTTGCTTGTTAGGAATTGTACTCGATCACAACTTGTTCTGTACAAATTTCATTTAAAACATCTCCCATTGTATTTTCCACATGCACTTTACATGTGCTGACTGTTACGGTGTTTCTATTAGAATGATGCATGGGAAAAGCATTGACTTCGCAGGGCTCATTAGCTGCCTAAAGATGAAGAGGAGTAACTATGGGGATTTACAGGGTGCTTGAGTGTCTTTAGGCAAGCAATGAGCTCTGAAAAGCTTGCCTAAGCATTTTACTTACTGCTTACTTATTTTATTCCACTGGGTCAACTAGCTTCATCCACATCTCAAATTAATTTCTATCTTCCTTTTCCTCCCCGTGATTTTTTTTTTTCCTCTAGTTTTATACATGGATTTCTCCAGGAAAAACCAAAACAAATGCCACATAGGTAGAACAATTCATTCAACTCACATCCACAACAATATTTTCTGAAACAACTGTATTAATATCCAGTGAAACCGCCAGGAACATACAAACTGTCACCTTTAAACGCTTTGGATTTTTTCTTGTTTTCTGTATAGAAATTCAACTCTGATGCAAGAAACGCAGCATCTTATAATTTTGAAAGATGCCCAGCTATTAGCACCCTTATTCTCATGCAGTAGTGCCTTACAGACCCTTCCCTCTGGTTTAAGTGTTCGATAGCAGAGTGCCCTAAAAAGCCTGGGGGTACGACTCAGACTGCAACACAGAAGAACTGGTATAATTTTTAGATTTGTCCTTGATGAGAGTATTAGGGCCAAAACATCCACAAAGCTTCCCTTTTCAATTGGCTCCTGATAGAAGTTGGTTCTTTGCATTTTATCTGCACTGGCAATCTAGACATTTATGCCAGGCATCACTTGGTAGAGTCTAATTATGTTAATTTTCCCCCCCCTGAAACCTAGATTTTCTTAAGCAAGCTATAATTTCTGTTGCAACTTCTTTTTCTAACCTTCTATCCAAAAGTGCTATAATAACATGTAATAAAATCTATCTCCAGTTACCTTTTGAAAGCTATTGAATACATTTAATGGCAGTAGTACAGAAAACCACACCACGTGTACATGATGGATAGCTCTTTTCTATTGCTCTTACACATAAGACTTGGCAAACAACTTATTGGCCAACTCAGCAAGTCCCACCAAATAAAGGCAATTGAGCTTTTCAGCGACATGGTACATCATAAAATTATATATCCTACAGAAGAAATAGGACTATTCAGAAAATTCCTCTGTCTCTTTTTAGCTTTACAGGGAGCCTAACAATGTAAAGTCTTCTTATTTCTACAGTAAAAATAGAACATTTCCACTATTTTCTAAAATTTGTGGCTGAAATTTAATCTACCCTACAGGCAAACCTCATAGCTCACAGCTTGGATCCATGTTGAAATAAGAACTCCTTTGGTGGAGAAACAGCCCGTGCTGAACCACTACGCTGCCGCAATTAGACTGCTTCTGGAAATTAAGCTTGCTTTAGGTGTTTCCATATTACTTTACAGCTTGTAGTGCAGTGTCAAAGCATTTCATTGCAGCCCAAGTAGATCTGGAAGAATAAATGTTTCAATCAGAACTAGTTAGCGGTTGCTAACAATTTTTAAATACTATAAATATTTATGATAAATTTCTATCCTACTATATTGCATTATCACGTATCAGTAACAAGAACAGCAGCGTAGTTTTTTACTAGCTCTCCTTAGACAGTTTCTTTCTGTAATCCTGTACTACATGGAGCTACTGATAAGAATACCACCAATCTATGTAATATGCATTTTGTGATAAATCCTGCATCAGGATGCACAAAATCATTTTATTCTGAATTTATTACTTTAAAAAAACCCTTAGTGCAAAATGAGGAAGGAAAAATTATTTCAGTAAGTAGTTTATAGTAATTTCTTCTGCATTTTATTGCTAAAGCAACACTGACAGAGCAGCAGCACAATATAACTGAAATAGTTTCCAATAGATATATTTTCTTTCTCAGAACCCCCCATAGTCTTCTATGCACCACCTTCAGTTTCTAATCCCATCTGGAAAATAAGATTACTCAAAAAAATCTGTGATTATCTGTTACTATAGACCTTTACAATGCACAATGGCATCACTTGGAATTTGATAAAACCATGGAGAGAGAACCAACAGGGTACTGTTGTCACACGTGCCAAAGAAGAACCTCTTTCAGTGCTAAAAGGCTGTAGAGAGGCTTTCAGTGTCCAGCAATGTTTGAGACAAAAGGTTTAGAAATTGGGATGTAATCAGCAAAACAAGATAAATTGCAAATGTGCTAAATTCTATATGATTAAAAAAAACCTTTGTAGAAAGAGAAACCAGTAGGAAAAGTTAGAAGGATTCTTCTCTACATGTTTCAAAAGCAAGAACTCCTATTTTTTTCACATTCCATAATTTCAACAAAGACAACATGCAATTGCTCAGTTTCTTGAGCATTACTTTAAATGCACACACTAGAAATTTGGGCAAAGGTGAAAACTGAAAGAAAAAACAATTACGTATTTGGCAAAGACAGAAATACACTGTTCCTGACAGCATAAGCAGAACTGTAAGAAAAGTGTAAGGCAGAACTAGTAACAAAACAGGCACAGGGTGTTTCATATAACTTTGCTCTTTGTACTTAGGTAAATCTTCCTGTGAGCACCGTAATTGCCAATAACATGTTATCTAGTAAAACTGACCTTGTGATTAACATCAGGTTACAGTCTCTTGAAATTCATCTCTTCCACATCAAATATAGTTTATATAAGGTGGATATTTGAGCTATTTTTGGAAAGCTGTTGAAAATTTTCAAGTAAAAGGCCATTTTCCAAACAAAGGAAAAAAATTGTATTTCTAAACAGAATAAGAAAGAATTGTGTCTGTTAGCAACAAACAACAAATGCAATCATCGTTATTGTTCAACAGATGCTAACAAGTACAAAACCAAAATGTGACTTTGAAGCAAGGCTCAGGGGGCACATGGCACCCTATCCACTGTGGTGACGGGCTCTTTGCTTTCCACTCATGGTGCCAGTGAATATCAAGCTGTGATACAGAAGCAGATCAAATGTAATCAGAGAGAGAATGTTTATTTGCTGAATTTGTAAATATTATTCTATGACCACTGTTCAACTGCCTGTTAAAATTTCAGGGACCATCTTAAATGACCTGGGGTTTTGCAAACAAAACAAAATGCCAGTTATCCACACAACCCAGACTGCAGCTGCATCAGGAAATCCACTCGCTAGAGGTATTACTGCAAGTAATTCTGACTAATAATACAACGGCACTACAGATTACACTGGGCCCAAGGGGAGGAATCACGTATTGAGTTTCAGATATCTGTTATAAATCTTCACCAGGCTTTTATAAATCCTATTCAAAATATATACTGTCCAACACTGTTCCACTGTACCATGTCATTCACCTTATATCTAAAACACCAGTTGTGCCTCTGGATACGCAATTTCAGACAAAACCCACCAGGAATTATGACTTGGATCTTGTCTAAGACGCGGAAATAGCTTACAAAATTACACTTTAAAAAAAAATTACAAGATGACCACTCCCATTATTGCAAATAAGAATGTTAATATCACTAAAGCATCAAAAGAGGGAGTGTGAAGACAAGTCTTAAAAACCAGATGATGATAAATCAAATCTTGAGACCTCTTAATTGACTGTTTTCTCAGTCCATGAGAGTCACTTCTCATGCACGTGAAATAGAAAAAAAATAAAAACCAATTACATTTCTTTTAGTTTAAACTATGAACAGTTAGGACAATCAAGCAGTATCTTGACTGATAAATAGCATTGCTGTTTTAAAGTTTCATTGTCCCCAAAAGCTTCATGCACTGCCAAATTTCTTCTGTGCTATTGTATACATACAACATTAAGAAAAAGGTTGGTTGCACATCTTCTAGCAAGGTGATCCTTACCTCTAAATAGCTTATTGGGGCATCTTCTGGCTTCAAGCAGAAGCAGAATGAACAGATATACTTCTCTACTTCCTCTAGCTATATGCCAAGGTACGCATCTACTTTTTCTAGATGATATCCTGAGGGTATTTAAAAAGTTTTCACAAAGTTATATTTAAAAGGAAGGAACAAACAAAGGGGAAAAGAGGCGCACTGGGGAGAAACCAGCAATAGAGAAAACGGCATCGGTAGCAATGGAGAAAAATGGAAAGGGAAGCGAAGGATGTGCAACTTGCTCTGTTTTCTCATGCCTACTCTACATGCAGCCTACCTGAATTCCTTACTGGGAGATTAAAACTACAGACTCTTACAAGTAGAAGGAAATGCTATGCCTTCATACTCACAGATGTTTTAGGTTCTTCATCTAAAATAAGCATCAGCAACAATGGATGTAAATCATCTCCTTGTGGGCAGGAAATATTACAGAGATGGTTAGTAGAAAGGAGAATCAGGGAGTTTTACTAGTATTTACTAGTACTAGTTTTACACAGGGCAGTACAGATCCTTTGCTAACATACGACAGCAGAGATTTTCCAATTTAATTTCCCAGATTAAAGAAGCTGAAAAAGAGAGTAAAAATAGCTAGAAAATCAGGCTTCAAATGACTCAATTGCATTTGTCAGAATTCATAACAAGAGAACAAAGAAAAAATGTTTTGGTGAAAGAGCTAGCTACAAAAGGAATGGATTTGCATCACAGAACACCCTCTAACAGAGTGAGAAAAGCGGGATTACTATGAATGGCATGGTATACAGTAACCACAGTCTCATGTCTACTTGCAAGCAAGTTCAGCTTGCTGTTAAACCCCTCTTGCTCTAGTTTTCTTATTGCTCAGAAAAAAACACAATACTGTTTATACTGTGTTCACAGTGTTGGGTCAGAAAGAAAAACAAGAGACATTTAATTGCCTTTGCCTCATATATGATAAAGGAATTACCTAAGAAAAGATGCCTTTCCTTTAATGATAGGACCATACTTTTACTACATAAAATAGAGGTGCAGCTTCTCCCTCACATAGATGGCATTGGATCACTCATTTGTACAATTAGTACCTGGTGAGGAGACAAATTTGCACCAAAATCACAATAAGTTCATTGGTGAAAGACTACATGGGCAAACAGCATACATTTCAAAATGAGTATTATTCAGCCTGAAAATTCATTTTAGTATGTGGCAGCAAGGAAATACTGTTCATTCCATCATTTCTGCTGTCCTCCTTCCACTCGAGCAGACATTCTCCAGCTCTGGCATAAGCCCCATGATGCAGATAGCATCTCATTTTTCAGAGCACAATCATTATGTGTCAGTACTGTTTCAAAAATTAATAGAAATAGTAGAAGTTAAGATAACTGAGAAATATGTCTCCAAACTCTTCCTAGAACTACTTTCTCAAATATTCTGAGAATCAGGGCAGATTGCTATTAACTCAAGCATTCAGAGACCATGGGTCTTGTAGAGAGGTCTGCTGGACAAGAATAGGGTTTAGACCCAAGCAAGGTGGTTGTATTCACAATCCAAGTATCAGAAACAGTTTAAAAATACAGAACTTTTATCTGCTGTACAGTTTGGGTTGTGCCTGCACAGCAGCTTGTATGACACACGATTGTATCTGAACGGCTGCTTCCACTATGCTGCCTAGTCACGCATCAGTGCACTGTAAGACTTTTAGGAAGCTATTTTCAGCATTGGATGCAGTGCCCGAAGGCCACGGCATACAGTAACAAATCACCAACATTCCTAAGAACTACAGCTCTTAGGAAAATATTAAGTCATCAAGCTTGAGTTACAGTAGGTGGCTTCAAAACCTCAGTGCTTATTATTCTGTAATGCTTGCAGATGATGCAAGAATGATACGTAGATATTACACAAACAGGTGATGTCAAACATTTATTGTACACAGGACAGGTGGGCTTGAAACTCTGCAAAGTGGAACAGAACAGCACTATACTAAAACTAGTTCAGTCATTTCAAAGTACTTTTTAATGTTTGTAATTATTCAAAAGTTTTGCAGGGCCATTTAGAATAGATTATTGCATATTGAAGTACATTTTGTAGAAAATGATACAACAAACAAATATCGAAAAAATAAGAAGTCTTTTACAAGTGAAAACATTATTTGCTAAGATGCATCACAAAACAAGTAATAAGTGATTAGGCTAAATCTAAGACATTCTCAGGCTTGATGAACAAGCATTTCATTAACTTTGCTGTATCTTCATGTCATGGTTTAACCCCAGCCAGTGACTAAGCACCATGCAGCCACTCGATCACTTCCCCCCCACCCCCCCGCCCCGGGGATGGGGGAGAGAATCAGGGGAAAAAAAAAAGGTAAAACTCACGGTTTGAGATAAGAACAGTTTAGTAGAACAGAAAGGAAAAAAATAACAACAACAACAACAACAACAATAAAATGACAATAATAAAAAAAGAATTGGAATATACAAAACAAGTGATGCACAATGCAATTACTCACCACTTGCTGACCGATGCCCAGTTAGTTCCTGAGCAGAGATCCCCCCTGGCCAACTCCCCCCAGTTTATATACTGGGCATGACACACATGGTATGGAATACCCCTTTGGCCAGCTTGGGTCAGCTGCCCTGGCTGTGTCCCCTCCCAACTTCTTGTGCCCCTCCAGCCTTCTTGCTGTCTGGGCATGAGAAGCTGAACAATCCTTGACTTAGTCTAAACACTACTTAGCAACAACTGAAAACATCAGTGTGTTATCAATGATGTTCTTATACTGAACCCAAAACATAACGCTATACCAGCTACTAGAAAGAAAATTAACTCTATCCCACCTGAAACCAGGACACTTCAGCAAAGGTTTCTAAACTACAAAAAAACCCCAAACCCCACACATTCCAAACTGTTTCTACTGATCCAATAGTATAGAATGATTTTACATATAAATTCCAGTCCTGAAAAAGGAATAAGATTTTCTTTCTTAATTTAAAATTGGCAATCTACCATTAATAATAACTCTTTAGCCATCAAAATACAATTTACTACACCTTTTTTATCTGCTCATGTCATATAATAATGAAATATTTTTCTTTACGCAGAAAAAATTCTATTTGGAAAAAAGCATCCTTAACAGCACAGGACATTTTGAAGTCAACCCTCCTCCAAGATACTCCCAGATAACATCTTCAGAATGAAAGTGTTCTATTTGTGACAGTATATGTTTGCAGAGGTGTACCAACTTTGACCTGCAACTACAAAAACGGTTTTTAAAAGCATAACAAACTCCAGACCAAACTCACAATAGCACCACTACCAACAGCAGACCTGGAAGTGAGCTGGTTTTGTTCAGTCCTTTCAGAAATAAAACCTTTGGAGTCGCTTGCAGTAAAAAGCATGTGGTACTTACATGATTGGTATCATCTCCCTGCAAGCCTGAATGGACACATGAAACCCCGGAAAGGGAGAAATGCTCTCCCTCAGCTCACCATTGCCTGTGGTTAGCTCAGAGAGATAAACAGGGAGCTGTTTCAGACCTCTTTCTGAACTGTATGAAGAGCTTGCTTTTGCTTCCTATCTTCTCACCAGCTTTTAAGAGTATGTTGCTTAACATCCTTACCAGTTCATTTTGTCTCTATGTACTTGCTCTCCGAAATGGACTGGAAAGGCAATCCTAGTAATGTGCAATGTTGAAGCCTTTTAACGTGCATATAGTTTACATTTATTTTGCAAGACTTCTCTGTACGTAACAAGACAAAACATGCATTGGAATCAATTTAATATTATTGTAGTTCACTGCTTGCTTCTTACAATCAGCTTACAGATTTCTCTCAAGTCACTCAACATTATCACATGTATTAAGTAACCTAAAATATATTAGTGACATGTTGAAGACCATCTCCTGTCAGAAAAATCACAGCTTTTCCTAATGTAAGGGCTTTAAAAGTTCAAGTAAAAACAATCTGTGACCTTCTCATTACTTTAAACCCCATTTAAAAATGCAAAGCCAAAGAATAGCAGACACAGGTGAATTTGCAACAGTTTTCTGGAGTGGAAGTGGAAACTGGAGATGAAATATCAACAGAGCTTTCCAACTCTGCACTGTGTCCAGCTGAATGTACCTGCACCATCCTGCTGCAACATTTCAGATACCTTGTTTAGAAGCTTAGTACTTCTATTTAGATGACTATCAATGTACAGCTCCACAATAAAAAGATAATCTTACACAAACTTCAGGCAACCAGCTTTCACAGCCAGTGTCAGCCTGTCTCATCTCTTCTCTTCACTAGGTTTTATATATTGGAAAGGAAAATTCAATAATATGGAACACTGAAAAGATATTTCATCCTATCATTTTGTAAAGACAGAAAAATTTATGTTTTATTTTTCCATGAGAACATTTCACATAATTCCAATAATATGTAAAAAAAGATATGTTTTATAGATCTACCTTATTTTTAAATTAAGAACACGTAGCTCAGAAATGCTGAACGCTTTGAAAAAGAGCTAAAATACTGTAGGCTATAACCATTTCATGGATCCTTTTTACTTGGTCTACTAAAAGAGTTTAAATTTGGCTTTAATGCAAGCACCTCCTTTATCATATAGAAAAACTCAAGATCATCAATCTAGAGAAAAAAAAGCTGCAAACTCCAATGATTAAAAGTCATCTTACACAATTTACAAGATTTATGGAGAGAAACAATTGTCCAAATCTCACAGGAGAAAGAAGATGGAACCACAAGGTTTTATTTTGCAAAAACATCCTTAAGTTTTGAGTTTTTGCTTTATCATTAGAATCTTACTGCATTTAATAGCAATAGAAATAAAATTATAGTTTAGAAGCATATATCTGGTTTTAAAGATGCGTACTGAATTAAGAGTGCCTTTTTCTAATGCTTTGCAACTCTTGTGCCTAAGCAACATTTGCAGGATTTCAAGAGCTGGACGTGTCCCTTGTGCATCTTTCCAAAGAGTGAAAAGCATCTCCTATCTCATTTTTGCACTTCTCTATAGTTGTGGTACAGCTACTTAAAGCACACTTTCTGGTTGATTTTCCCAGCAGGTAGTTACAGACAGCAGTCATCTATGAGTCACCCCATTGTGAGTCTTCTTGGGGCTCCACTGCCAGCCAATATGAAGCCAATAAAAGGGTTTTAGGGCTCTCTCAATCCCTACTGTGACAGTCAGCTGCTGTTCATTTCTGAATTAAGGAATCTTAGTCCTTAAGCTGGAAAGCACTGCAAACAAGACTTTCTTTTTTGAAAGGCAACATGAACAGGATGGAACATTTTCCCTTATTAGCATGAAGTTTCAATTTTGAAAATAACCCTCATAACTAATTTGTTTTGCAGGTTTGAGCAAGAATGTTCTTGAAATCCAGAAAAGTTTCACAGATCATGACAAACACATATTCTATTCACTTGTGTTAGTGGATGCCAGGATTCAGAGACAGGTCAAGACTACTCAATAGCATAGACATCATATATGTTTTGCCATGCCAAGGATTTTGCTGTCACCTCCATAGCAAAAAAACCTTGGGGTTTTGCGGTAATGACAGAGCAGGTACTAGGAGAACAAGGATTTGCAGATCTCTAAGGTTACTTGTTACAACAGAGAAATTTTGCTGCTGCTACTCTCAAATTCAGGTAAAGGGAAAAGTGGGAAGAATATGTATCATCAGCTGAGGAACTTGAACGAATGGTCTTGGTGCATTAAAAAGCAGTGCATTTAGAAAAACAAGAGGTGGGAATAATCTGTTCACAACAGCTGCCATTAAGCATTTTTCCACTTGATTTATTAGTATTATTTTTGAGAATGTCACTTTAATGCTAAAGAGCTGCTGCTGTGATGGCTCTTGGACATACACTTTCCACCATATGCTTCAGCCTCTAAGCACTCTAGTGTTGAGGGCATTACCTTTGCTCTAGAGTTAATCAGCACAGTTCCAAATAAGAAAGGCTTTACAAATATGACTATAGAAATGTCTAAATTAAGCTGTCACTGCCCTAACTATGTTGCAATAATGGTCAGATACTTGAGGACCTCCCATTGAAAGAAAGAACTGTATCATGGCAGTATGTCTGAGTGTGTGTGTGTCCCCGCCCTTTTTTTTTTTCTTTTAGGTGTTTCTGTCACATTATATTTTGGATTTGCTTCATGAAGTATTGAATGTGGAATAGATAGGCTACATCTTCTCTGGTCATAGTTTGTATAAGAATTACCTTAAAATCAGATGTCTAATAGACTACTTAATGTACTCTGATATTTCACTACCAAAATTACAGTAAGAAGAGGAGGAAACAAAGGACCATCAATCTCTTTGTCATAAAAATGCATGAGAAAGATTAAAATTAACTGTGTTTTGAAGAGTATCATGTCAGACTGCTCTCTGAATGCATAATTTATGAGATACACAGCTGTTTTCATTTAGCTTGAAATAAGGCAGAAACAGCTTTGTGAAGAGGAAAGAAAGGGCCTTATATCCTACAGCTTCAGTTCTTCAGCAAGATTAGTAAATCTTTAAACTGGGGTGGTAATCCACTGTCTACTGCTGTTAGTGGAATGAGTTAACAGTGTTGAAGCATTCAGTTATTTTTCTATTGAAAAATATTCTATCTTATGCTGAAGTGTGAAAAAGACACTATTTGTGGTGGATGCAGAACTAACTACTTGTACAAATTCAAGTTTAGAGTGTCTATTTAAGACAGTTCTTTTGACTTATCTACCTCACGAAGCAAACACTAATGTACGTTACTAAGATGCAAATTAAGACATTGCAAGGGATAAAGTAATTAGGCAAGAAAAGCGAGCAAAAGAATTGTTTCGTTAATAGAGACTGGTCTGATTTGGATGATATTTGTGAATTCACAACTTCTTATAGGTGACGTTGAGGACACCTAGAACATTTAAAGATAAATATATTGGCCTTTACATGTCACCAACTCCAAAGCATGGATAACACCACAAAAATGTTATCTCTGATTAGGACAGACCTGGTGCTTCAGACCCCTTTGATGACTCTATTGCAGAAGTATTGCTGCATGCTTGTCCTGGTCCTCGTTTCTGCTGTACATGCTGCTGCTGGCTGCGCTAGGAAAGACGACTTGAGCCAGTGTGGACCTTTGGTCTGACCAATGTTGAGCTTCTCACATACTAACGCTTCTGCACTTGTGAAGATTACAGAATGAAGTCTCTGAGAGCAGAGCAAGATGCGCACACACCACAGGAGACATTCAGATGTTCAAACATTTGTTTCATCATCCAGTTCATCTCCAGGCCTTTTTTGCCTTTTCTTCTTCTTTTATTATGGTAATTTCCTTGTTTTGTCAATCTATTATCTTAGAAGATTAAAACAAAACTAATCTTGTTCTCAAATATTTCATTTTAAAGTAGGACTGCCCCCAACACGATTCCATCATCTACCCTTCAATGTTCCTAGAAGGATTTCTAGGACTTATTTTTGGTTAATTCATTGCCATGTATTCTTAGCCATTCGAATGACAAACAGTAACACAAATAAGGAACACGACAAATTGAAGATTTACTAAAAGCTACATGAGAAAATTAGAAATTAACCTTTTGCTTTGATTGGAGTCTCTGACTAACATCTGGGTCCACACCTACATTTCTCAATAACTGGAAGCAATAATAGAGGACATTAATTCCTAGACTACTGAAAATTATAGCCACAAGGCCAGGTTCACTGAATTTCTTACTAGCACCTAGAAAGAGTTACACTGGGTGTTGGAAGAAGATGGAAAAGGCTTAGTTAAAAACAAAAGAAAACCAAAACAAAACCCCAACCCAAAAAGCTTTAGTAATTTCACACAATAAAACTACACTGTCAGTTTTAAGTTACCTGTTCTGAGCCAGGCTGCTAACCCTTACTTGCACTCCATGCATCAGTTCAAGGCAAGCTTCACTCTGGAGCACAGAAAAACTTGGACTTCTAGTTCCCCTCAGCCCATTCCAGCTTTCCAAGTGTATCACAGCAAGTTTTATGCACTTTTTTCTCCCATCTCCCCAGTACAGCCCTATGGGTATGCCCATCTGCCCTAACTCATCTCTGGAAAGCTGCAACACAGCTCTCCTGTTAATACTGCTCAGCACCTATTCATGGCAGGGGGACAAAGAGGTGACAACTGACAACTCTCATGGACCAGGACCACAATTACACGCAAGATATTGATGAGAAGACTGTCTGGGAAGCAACACAGGACAGTTGCTAGCACAGGCTAGTCTTACAGGAGCTGACACACCTTGGTGGTACAAGTTTCAAAGCCTGATGCCTGCTTAATGCCGTGACATGGAGAGAAGCCAGATTTCCAAGGCAGCTCTGCTTACATGCCAGCATTACCAGGAACTACATGATATATTTGAGGGGGATATCAACAGAGCCTCTGGCTACCCGTGGCTCTGTACAATCAGCACTGGTCACTGCACGGTGTAGGTCAGGCCACCGTTCATCTCTGTCTCCTGTGAAAAACACACATGGAAAAACCGAGCAACAGATCACATCTACTACAACTCAGGAAACAATTTTTAGTGAGAACCATGTCAGTGGAAAAAAAAAAAAAAAAAAAAGGAAGTGAGCACTCATGCCAGGCTTTGTGACTGGCAAGCAGGATACAGATACCAGCGTGAAGATGTCTCCAGAAGCACTTCATATCTCTTGCCATCTACATCCAAATACAGGGAGAATCACAGTGCTGGAATAACCAGTAATAGGCATGACACATTGAACAAAACCTTTGCAGTCATCCATGGGCAAGAGTATACCTCGCAAACATTGCTTCTAAAGTACAGCTTGGTGTACTTTGGCAATAATCAGCTTCTAACTAGCCTTGCCCTGAACAGAGTTTAAGCCTGCTCTGTGTAAACTAAGTGGATTAAAAAGAATTTGAGAATCAGGTGATAACTGCAGTGCGTCACTTGAGAGGCAAAGGAGGAACTCTAAACAGAAAGCAAAAGCAATACAAATGGACGGAAATAAACTGGCTTATTAGTGATACTGAATACAATCACAAAGTCAAGCAGAGAAACATTCAAGTTCTGGTACATGATAAATGGTTACTGTGGGGGTGTAGAAGATAAAAAGAACAAAACCCAGAAGTACATATGAGGAATTTACAAATTTTTAACTCTTCAGAATCCAGCAAAATGACCTTATATGACAGTTGAGACTGTTCAAGAATTTTCAGATATTGCTCTTAAATTTTGTAAGAAACTTTAGAATCTCTAAAGAGTTTTTTTTAATCATACATTAGAAAGCATCAGTGGAGACCTTAATGTTGAACAGGTATAATATGCAAGGGCTTAATCTAAATTGGTATGAGTTTGGGGTTTTTTCTGTTTATGAGGTAGTCACTTCAATGTAATGAAGTAACCTCTGGTCTTTGTGACTATTGCTCCATGTGTTGCCATATCACTGAAACAAATATTGCTGCACCAAATATAACAAGGCATCCCCACCCTCAGGAATAAACAAAAACCTGAACGAACACCACTTTTCTGAAAGCCTGATTATATAATTCAAGTGACCTAGTTCTGTGAGGTTCTGAAATGCAGTTTCTCTTTAAGTGAAACTTTTACACCTGTCAGAGGTACTGCACTCTGTTATTTAGATCCAGAAATTAGATTACAATTTCTGTTTCTAAACTTTGTCAATGTTAGTATCTCCTTACCCCACCTGCAAACCAGTAGCTTACAGGAATGACTAGCCACTATCAGGGCACTACTCAGAAAAAACACTGGGATGAGGATGGTGCAGATCACAAGAACTGGCTGTATTGCTTTTCAGTCCAGACTTAATAAAATCCTTTCCAATCGGAACAGATCAATTGATTACACTGAGATTTGGTTTTGCTCCAGCAGTCACACCGTTAAGCAAAACATTATTAGTGAGACTCCCAATGGCTCCAGTTAGATAACTGATGATTGAAATAAAACATTATGGGTATTAGGTAATGAAGCTAAAGGAAATGTCAAAGAATATGATCAAAGACAACTGGCTATGAGCTGACCAGCAATGAGATGATATTGCAAAGAAAAACTGGAAATTTTTGAGTATTTTAAAGTTTCCTTCCCCCAGGGAACAACTGAGGTGGAAACTGAAAGGCTCTCTGGAGTACACCATGAAAGCTTTTAAATCAAAATACGCAGTTCTTTGAATTTTTCAGCGTCTCTAAGAAGCAGTGCATATCCTTACCTCCTGTTTGTAGAGGAATATTTAAAGTCTTGTAAAACAAGTATCTAATAGTGTGACTAAACCAGCTGGCGCAGAAGGTAAATTCAGTGACTGCATACAATAGTTTGTTGTCTCACTTATGTTTCACACGACTCAGCACATTCTTCTGGGAACAGTGACAGAACAGCTCCGACAACACACCTAGGCACAGCATGATAAATAATCTAGCTCTCCAAACCCCCTCTGCTAAAGTACTCAGCAGTGTTTCTGAGTAGTCAAATCAGAGAAGCATTTTAAGAAGCGAGGTGGGGGAAAGCGTTGCAGAATACATTTGACACAGATAGTGTCCCCATCATTGCTAAACACTGGGAGCTATCACTCTGTTTACAATAACATTTATTTGAATATGACACTAGTTGCAGAGAAGGATAACTTTGCTAGTCAGGACCAACTTTTGGAAGACTGTTGCTCCACACCACACACTGCTGTAAGCATCCTCGCCTTCAGATTCACCTCATGCACTTTCTGCCTGCAAGCTTCACCTGTATGAAGCCCCAGCTTCAGGCAGTGCCTGATGGCCATGGGTGGGGGTGGCCAGTGAAGCTGCAAGTGTCACAGAAGGATCAGATTAGTTGAAAAATGTCTGAAGGTAGCCCTGTTGCTCTGCCTCAGTGTGAAGCTCAGCCTTCTGCAGAGTATATCCAGGGAACAACTCACTCTCCTGTTTAAGCTTCCTTTTTGGAAGATGCCAAGTTATCACCCCTGCTGAAAAGGCATGTGTTTGTACTGTTTGAACCCTTGTATTGTGGAGAACTGACATTTCTGCTATTATTTTGTAGTGCACAGACTGCAGTTGAAGTTGAGGCAGTTTCCCAGTTTGGGGGTCAGAGTGGTTCATCTCCTGTCCCGGCCTGCAGCAGTAGGAGCACATCCCAGGCGGGAACCTGCTCTTCTCTGCAAGACCTGGCAGGGAGTTGCTGGGAGCCGTCATCTGCTCACTGCATATACTAAGTTTGCAACTTCCAGAAAATTCTGCAGCCTCTACGTGGACAGTATTACAACACATATTGAGGCCACTTTGGGTAAGTGAACGAGGGGAAGAGAATGGGGCCACAGGGAGATGTTCACACCAACCATTGCATGACATGAAATCTTATTTTATGGAGTAACATGAAAATGAAGTGGTGTAATTTGATGTTTGTGCCTACTCACCTACAAGTACTCTTAAAAAAAAAATTTACCATACATAACAACAACATATACATTGACTTAAACTCATGAATGGGTGTTTACACAGAGGAACTTAAAATGACTTTTAGCTACATAATGATTACATATTACACAACCACACATTGATCCCACACACAATTATATCATGTGCTCAGGATAATTTCTGATAAGGACTTGAGTAGAAGTTTTCTCATCAAAAGTCCAGCAATGCCTGTGTTATGGGGACATAAGAGTACTGATTGTTTATGATAGACTGCAAATGTTTTTTACCTGGTACTACTTGGATCAATGGAATAAAGTAAATAAATTTTTGAAAGCCAAAACTAATTTGCATGGAAGTTCATCAATGTGACTGTATTCATCAATACAAATAAAATTGTATTAGCAAATTGACAGGGTAAGGTCACTGGCAAAAAAATGTGAGTGTATACATACATCTAAATAGCCTCATACACATACAAGACTATGTATGTGTGCACATATTTTATATATATATAGCGCATATGTATTTGTGTGTGCGCACATCTTCAACAAAATATTATCTCTATATTTACACAGAAATTCAGCCAAAATCAGAGGGGATGGATTTTGCCTTTTTGTTTCATATTCTGAGCAATTTCAATTTAGATTCCATTTAAAGGTTTTATCAAATCTGTTCTAATTCTAGAATACTGTTCCTGAAAGCTGACATCAGCAAGTACCATCAGCAGATGAAAAGCTTTATTTTCTCCAACAGCAATTAAATTTTAAAAAAAGAAAAGGTTAATATTTCATCTTTTCACTAGGAGTTATCAACAGGCTTAATGCAAAACAGAGAATTTCTTGGCAAGTCTGCAGATGGGAGGCGGGGGAGGACCAAAAAAGCCCCAAACACCCACCCCCCACGCTAAACCCCGATGTTTTGAACATTCTATTTTGCACATCAGATAAGAGGTTGCTCACGGTTAGTATACATTATAGAGTTTCAAAGGTTTAGCTACTTTTTCATCCAGCTCTGGCATGTAGGGAAATCATGTCGCATTCCACTTCTCCTGAGCTGGCAGGTAGACACTTGGAGATATTTGCTGTTTGGTGTTCAATGTCCAGACCAGGGTATGTTTCCCATGGAACATTTTGCCTCAAGTAATAATTTTTGAAAAATCAATCATTTCTAGCAAAATATGACTAATAGTCAGCTCCTCTATTGTTATTAAGGATAAAATTTATTATATGCTTTTAAATATTCATATATAAAATATATCAATATTATATACATATAAATATATATTTTAAATATATGGTAGTCAGCTAGAATTGGCTACAAAATTTTAAAAATTCACTTCAATTTGAGTTTAAATTTCTTTTATCTAGAACCTGGGCACATCACCTTTCACTTGGAAAGTAAAAACTCTGAAAGCTTCATTTGAAGAACCCGGATGAAACTGTTGTATGAAAACCACTAATGTTAATGCTGATGTCAAATATGAGAATGAAATTTCAAGTGTGTCAGACTGCAGGACAGTTTTCTATGCATTTAATAGCAAGTGTCAAAGTGAAAAAAACCTCTGATCTTCACTTCAACAGTCATTGTACAGGAAAGGACAGAGATAAGAAACAGACTTTACCAGCTTCGATCAGCACAGTTTGGCAAAACTGAAGGGAATCAAATGAAACAACAAAGTTTGTCACATCTGTGGGGAAAAAAGTATGGAAAAAACGAAGTTGATAATTTAGACTTTCTTATAGCTTACATACCAGTAAATTTTTAGTTCAAAAAGTTTAAGTCAAAACTATTTTGCTAGCTTAGCTTCACTTACAGGTTTTACACAGTTGTTCTAAGTAGCAAACATGACCTCATATGCATGTGATAAAGCTCCAGGGTGGATACTTGACTACCACCTGACCTCTCCCAACACAGTTGTGTTTGCCAAAATAAAAGTAGAGGTGTTCCCTCTGTAGCAGGGAGAAAAGTTCAGGGCCATCCTAAGACTATAAACCTCTCCACCAGAAACGGAGGGCTGTAGCAAGTCTCACCACATTTTGGTAGATGTGCAGAGCTCATTGCCTTGACTTCAGTTTCTAAATGCAGAGCAGGACGGCTATTCGATACAGCCCTGCACCAAAAGTAAACAAGGCTCTGCTCTGCCTCTCCATTTACAGCATGACTGAACCCAGCCCTGGTCCCACAGAATCTATTAAGAGAATAGGTAGCTGGATAATAATTATCATATCATTAATATATATTAATATAATCATATAGTTAATATATATCATATATTAATAATTATCATACAGTTAATTTCTTAACATTCCCCAGGTGACATTTCATTACCATTGCCCCTTTCCATCTGGAAGGTTGCTGAGCAAGGAACAGTGGGTGGATTGCTGTCATTGTGGGTACCTTCCACACTAGGTTAACAGGCACTGTATTCTTAACATTGTAAAAACTGGAAAAACTGTTACACTCCATAGAAGGAGGAGGAAAGTCTTACTGGCAAACGTTTGAACTATTACACTGTTTCTTTACAGTTTGTAAACAAAGCTAGCCAATGCTGCTAGCAACTTTGGTCACCATTTAAAAATACATATAAACAGACTCATTTTGTGCCCAGATAAAAATATATAACCCAGGACCAACATAAATATAACAGATAATGATTTCATAAACAGTATCCAAACACCCACATCGCCACAGCCAACTCATCCCCTGAGATAAAAGGGAAAGTGGGAGATTAGCTAAAACGAAAAGAATGGGCCCAGCTGTTCTGGCCATTCAATTCTTAATACCCATACATACAAGTGAATTGTGGCAATGTATTGTTTAGTATGGAAGTAAATTTTTTTTTTTTTTAAAAGAACTTGTGCATCTAGTCTTTCAAAAGCCAGCACATGGTTGTTTTCTAAACTGACATATTCTTTTCCCAGTTAAATTAATGGGATTCTTGCCACTGGCATCAAAACAGGAAGGTCTAGACCAATATGCTGAAAACTATTATTACAGAAGAATTCATACAAAACGGTAAGCTTTGTATAATGTATTATACCCATGTGGAAGGCTACTGGGCAAATACCAGAAAATATCAAACACAATCTAAAATACAGCTACTAAAAAGCAACTGTAAAAGTGGGGTAAACTTCAGCAAATATTTTCATGATTCTGCTATGCTACAACTTCAAATATTTAACTAAATTAAACTACTTATACAGAATATTCAATTTGTACTTCCATTTACTAAGTCTTGGAAGCATTTAAGTAGATATTAACTTTGCATTAAGCCAATGCATTCAGTAGAAATGTCACTGGCACAGCAGAGATAATTTTCCTCTTTAGCTTTGCTAGGACTTCTTTTATCTGTACAGAGATAAAAAGAAATATTTGTGTTAATGAATATCTGCCTGACATTTTTATCTTACTATTGTGGCTCTCACCAAAGCAAACAAGCAAAACCCAGAGCTAAATCAACCATACTTTTACGCACTGTATCTAAGTATTAACGTGTGGGTGTATATTTCTTTTGGTCATCCAAAAAAGGGCAACAAATTCCAGTAAGTAAGGCTACACATATCTGCAAGTCCAAGTACTGCCCAGTTAGCCTACCGTGTTCCACCTGTAAATTGAGTTTAATCAATTTGTTAGCATATATTTAACCAAGCCTACTTTCAAGATGCAATTCTGTCATTCTTGCTTGAATGGAACATTAGGCAGCTTTTTGAAACTACTATCATGCATTCACGCCTGCTTTCTAAAATGAAGATAAAAAATTCAATATTGGTTGGGATGCTCCATCCTAGACCAATACTCATTTAATCATTAATTTGATAGGGTTATACCGTTGCAAGTTTACTGGTGGGCTACCTGCATCCTTTAAAAACCATGAAACTGGCACACGATCCAGTAGAGCTCTTGTCAACAAAAAACAAATGAGTACAAATGCCCCATGTCAGTATTTCACTTCACATTCTCCTCTGCAAAGATCTTAACAGACAGGGACAACAGTTTTTCAGGTACCAGTTCTGCTGCCCTCTGTGAAATGAGGCTAGCATAGGTCAACAGGCACAGAAAACATAATACTTGTTATGTTGGCATCCTGCACACGCAGTCTCTCAGTAGAAGAGCAAAGGAGGGTCTATTGTTAGTGGTTTTCAGCTGCTTTGTAAAACATGGACTTACTGGTCTGTCCTCCCAGAACATTTAAAACAACAACAACAAAAAACCCAAAATGAAAACACACACAAAAAAACCCCAAACCACCAAACATCAAAACAAAGCAAAATGAACAAAACCCACAAAACCAACAAGAGACAGAAGAAAGAAAAACCCACCTCATTCTGAGCTTCGCCCTCCTCCCCTAAAGACAGGCAGAGAAGTAGTATAACTTTGTCCTTACACTTCTGTCTTCTTTGGCTTTTATGCCACTGCTAACTGTTGTGTGTGAACGTAAAAGCTGGATAACATATAGGACCCAAATACATGACCTAATTGAAAAGCATATCACTCATGGACACACTTTTCTTTTACAGAGAAACTGATGTTGAAGAGATATTAATATACTGAACATTTGTGGGAGATTTAATCCACTCATCCTGTTATTCTAAAGGGAGCTTTTTCCATGATTTACGATTTCTTTTTTAAACAAGCCTTATAAATATGCATAATAAAGCAAAAAAGAATTCAAAGTATTTCTAGCTGCAAAAGTACTATTAGAAATAGATTCATCATTCAGAGATTCAAAAAGACTTTTATAAATATTTTTTCAAATTTCAGAGCTTTCATAGCTGTGCAGAGAACAGTCTTGCCTCAAAACAGATTCCCAGGGCCTGCAAAAGCTCTCAATAGATGGATAAATTAAATGCTTAAAATATTTTGAAACCTTTTAGAAAAAGAAAATACGCACTTCTTTCAGTATTTAATAAGAATAAAAAAACCCAACCCACACCAAAACCCCTTTGCATTTCAAGATGCAAAGAAATCTGCATTATTGTAGGTCTAAGCTATTTTAAGCTTTAATCTTCACAAGTTAAATTATCTTGCTGAGACAGAGGGCACCAAAAATTCCCACCATAGCATATCAGTAAGGAAATCAGATCAACAAACTATCTGAAGTAGATATTAGCACTTAGTACTATTTTATAGTTTGTTTTAATAAGCATATAAGAAAAAGTTAAATCTGCTGATTTAATAAAATGCCTTTAATATCGGTCAGCCCAAAGTCTTTGAGCACACAGAGCACATCCTTGCATGAAGTTGCTTCTACATAATCTTTCAGCAAATCTGTCAAGAAAAAAAAAATCCAAAACCAGACTACCCAACTATCACAAAGCACAACTGTCTATCCTACCCATCTAAACAGGATTTGAAAATCTGTTATAATAAGAGTACAGAAGAGAATGTGGAAACACCAGTAAGATGCTTAAGAAAAATAACAGAAATTATTATATGGTTCCACTACACATGAATGCATATGAGATCATTCACCCTGTAAATAAATGAGTTAATGCTTGTAAATTGTTAGCCATCTATTTGTAAGAGGCAGGAAAGAAAAGGGAAAACCCATGGTATGGTTTAGGTAACCATGTTATGGCTGGCAAATTATGAATAGCAAACACTTCAAGCAATAAACAGTGATTAGTTGCTCAGCAATTCAGAATTCGAAATATGTTGTATGGTGCTGCAGAACACAAACTGAATATGAAATAGGAGAAAGCTAATAGCAGACCTGGGTACAGGAACAGGTTAGCCCCATGCAAATCTGTAAAGTCAATCTTCTTTCTACCAGTCCTTGGCAAGGCTTCAACAGAAGCATCTTGTTGAATTTCAAGTACTGCTTTCTAGGGAAGATTTGGACCAGGTAAGGAAGAGCAGTAAGTGATCAGAGGTGCTAACCCCATGATCCATGGGAAGCAGTTGCACAAACAATGCCTATGAAATCAGGGAAAGACAAGACTAGATGCAGGGATAAGTCTTATCCTCCACAAAATATTGCCACAAAGAAAAAGGAAATTAAACATTCTGTAAAGCAATTGTAGATAACTTCTATTGTAAATATAGAAGAAACACTTGTATGTGGCAGCAAGAAAAGCTTATGTCAGGTATAAATGGAACTTTTTAGCTGTAACTGTAGTTAAATACAGAAAGACGTTACCTAGGAGCTTTGTTAAGACCAGCCTGGACAAGTGATTTACACTTAGCTGTACACCCACCCTGGGCAAACTAGCCAGTTTTGACATCTGTCTTCTGAATCTATCTTATGATTTGCATGCAAAAACTGCACAAATATTTAAAACATATAAAAGTCATTATTAAAGTCAATCTATTCACAGGAATTTACAAACACAATTTTATTTAAGTCAAATAAGCAAATAGCTACAACTACATAGCTCCGCTCCCTTGGTGGTGGGCATTATTACTATATGTAATGGTTCTCCAGATATTAGCATCAAACTGCTCTAAACATGCCTAGCTGTTGGCAACTGCATGTCAGGCAGAGGAATATACATGCTGTTAATATGGACGCTCCCTCAAAATCAGTTTTACAAACACTGCAGGTCTGACAGCAGTATGACAGGGAATCAAGGCAGAGTTTTGACTGTGGCCAGATCTCATATTTAATTCTGCATCAGCAACACTGCTACATACAATTAAAATACTACATACTGCTTGAAAAAAACCCCAGCTGCTTCTTGCTTTGTCACCTCAGCCAATAAATCATTGTTTTAAGGCAAGTAAACCACAGAATTATACTACTGTTCAAACAGATACTTAAAAACATTTCTGCATGAACGTTTCTGAATCTAGATGCCATGATATCCGAGGACAATCGTTAACCATCGCTCAGGTGGAACTTGTTAGTTGAGTATATAATTACATGAATATTTCTTGTATTTTGGGGTGAGCCTGTGCCACATCTGTTTGCTAATCCTGAAAATCAGGCTACAGGTGGTAGATGTAAAGGGTATTGACATAAATTCACCATCATATGTAAACATTTTAAACTCTGTTAAAATAAGGCAACATCATTAAGAACTGCTGGCCTTCTACTCAAAAAATATGTTCTCAGCTATTCTCCTCCAGAAATACATGGAGTTTTAAGCATTAGCTTACCATAAAAAAGATTTAAAACTTTGATACTTAAATTATCATTATTATCCCTTTTCTATTCCACAGTCCAAAAAGTCAGGGGTTCTCAGAAGCATTTTATATAAAATACTTTTATAGAAAATATTTAAAGCACAGATACTAGGGAAACAGTTACAGCTTATTTTTGGAACTGAGTCCAAGT
This sequence comes from Harpia harpyja, assembly GCF_026419915.1. Lineage (NCBI taxonomy): Eukaryota > Metazoa > Chordata > Aves > Accipitriformes > Accipitridae > Harpia > Harpia harpyja. The sequence goes on along the minus strand of NC_068949.1, from coordinate 27,255,333 downwards.
CTCAGACTCTTTGGATTCTGCTCTAATATGACTGATTAGATTGTTTATTCACACCAACTAACAAAATCAGAGGAAGATAACACCAGAACAATCAGATAAGCAGAAATATAAGGTAATCAAGCCCCAGACAGAGCATTACACTTCAGTTCTAATTAAGTGTTAAAAGGTTTCTTAAGCAGATTGGCTATTAATGTGATATTTTATGCAAACTTTGAACTCGTATACCTGTCAATAATTAACACCTACTGCTAATATGTATGTTCTATTGCCTGAAATATTGTTTGCTTCTAGACCTAATGTTTATTAGCCTTTGTTATTTTTGACAGTTACTGAACTCTCAATTAAAGGCATTTGAAAAGAAATGCTCTAAGCATTAATAGGGTGCTATTTTAAGATAGGAAATACTTGGTACTATCTTACTTTTATTCAGGATTACAAGATACATGCTTTGGTTTTAAGGATTACCCAAAGCATTTTGGTCCAGATTCTTGAAGATGTTAAGGCCTATTTTTTCCAGTAGGAATAGGCATCCATCAGGGGTCTATTCTTTTTTGAAAGATAGCATCATTTGATGTTCTTAAGCAACTGGATTGTTTTATGCAAACATGAAAGATTAATAGCTATTTTAAGGAGAACTTTAATTTATTATGTGTTTAATATTTATACTGTTTAAGCCTCCATCTCCTTGAATCATTATTTCTACATGCTGCCTATCTACAAGACTTGAGAAAACATACGAGTTTTAGCAAAAATTTTCAGGGACAGTTTTGGGGGAAGGTTCTGTGGGTTTTAAAAATCATTCTACATCACTGAAAGATGCTGCTTCAAAATTTTGTCTTGGGAACTAGCTTACTGTGAAAGAATTGTATTCAAATAACATAAATTCTGCAAAGTCCAGTATCAACACTTTAACATAACCTGGTAGAGGGAAAAAATAAAGCAAGCCAAAACCACAATATCTAGGTGTCCTGGTTTCAGCTGGGATAGAGTTAACTGTCTTCCTAGTAGCTGGTACAGTGCTATGTTTTCAGTTCAGAGCGAAGAATGTTGATAACACTGATGTTTTCAGTTGTTGCTCAGTAGTGTTTAGACTAATGTCAAGGATTTTTCAGCTTTTCATGCCCAGCCAGTGAGAAAGCTGGAGGGGCACAAGAAGTTGGCACAGGACACAGCCAGGGCAGCTGACCCAAACTGGCCAACGGGGTATTCCATACCATGTGACGTCCCATCCAGTACAGAAACGGGGAAGTGGGGGGCAGGGATTCACCGCTCGGGGGACTGGCTGGGTGTCGGTCGGCGGGTGGTGAGCAATTGCACTGCGCATCATTTGTACATTCCAACCCTTTCATTATTGCTGTTGTCATTTTATTAGTGTTATTATCATTATTAGTTTCTTCTTTTCTGTTCTATTAAACCGTTCTTATCTCAACCCACGGGTTTTGCTTCTTTTCCCGATTTTCTCCCCCATCCCACTGGGTGGGGGGGAGTGAGTGAGCGGCTGCGTGGTGTTTAGTTGCTGGCTGGGGTTAAACCACGACACTAGGAAAGGACAGAGGTTTTGGGGGGAAAGGTGGCTAAAAAGATAGCTTTCTAAGTTGTAGTTGAAGAGTTTTATATGTATTACAGTATTTTGAGATTTACTAAAATAAATTTACTAATCAAGCTTGTCTTTAAAAAAATGCAAGGCAAATTAAGGTTTCTGTTTTATAGCCTTAATGACTATTGGAATAAGAGTATTTCAAGTTAAAAAGAAGTATTTCAATATTTTCACAATTACTTATACATCTGGTTTTGCTTGAGGAAAGATACACATATCAGTAAGAGGAAAGGCTACTCATTTGGCCCAGAAAGAACCATACCCTATAATCCTTAAGAATCAGGTGGCCCCACTCTTCCAAGTTAACTGTCCCTTTTGACTAAGGGCTGCTTTTAACAAAAACCTCCAATTCAGTATGAAGAATATACCATGATTTGACCTGAAATTTACCTTTTAGCATCATTTTGACATCAGCTTTCAAAATAAAGGGAAAGAAGAGGAGACAGTATTTTCTCAGCTAAAAAGAAGGTCTTTTAAGGATTTAAGTCCCTTAAATTCACAATGGCTAAAAATTTGGAAAGGAAAAGTATTTCGTTAGAAATGGTCCTTGCTATTACTTCCAACTGAAATAGGAGACATTGCTTTCCAGAGCCAGTGGGAATGATAGCTGTCCCCAAAACAGTCTCCAAGAGCATCATTGTTTTATTACTACACAGCTAGAAACGGTAAACACACTCATGGCTAACTTATGAAACATGTTGAATAATCACTATAAGTAAGCATTTTAAGCCTCATTCTAATAACACTGTAATGACGAATCACGTGAGTGAGGTTAGTGTTACATCTTTGACTTTTGATACTTTGCTTCAGCGAGCTATTTAAAAGCAGATTACCCAATTACATCATTAATTTTAACCTGCTTGCTGACATCAGCAGAGCTAACCTTAAATCTATGTGTAGATTATTAAATTACTTTCCCTTAGGCATATATAAATTTTCCCATACTTACTATTTTGCTAGCTGATGATAAATTCCTGGAGCAAGAGCTGCAGATGGATCCAAACAGTACCCAGTATGATGAAGATCTCATCCTGTGTGAACATTTGCCTTTTATTCCGTATAGTTTTCTGGTTAAAATGATTAACAGTACAAATTAAGAATGAAAGCATGCAAATTGGAAAAATCACTACTTTTTCATCAACACACAAAACACATAACATTTTCCAGGACATATAATACACTTCACTAGCCTAAAAATCACAACAGCATGCTAGGAGAAATAAATGACTTTCAAAAGGATGAAGCAAATTGTTTGGATTTGATTGTCTGACCCTCTGATCATTTTGCAGAGCTTCAAATCTACCTCCCATTAATTTACTTAAATTAAGAGTTGACAAACGGGCAGATTAGAAGCCGAGAGAATCAGCTTTACACTAGACACTGAAGAATAAACAGCAAAATAGTTAAATAAAAAAACAGAACCTGTTGTTTTAAAATAAAGCTGAGTCTCTTATGTTTTTTCTCCATTTATAAGTATTGCAAGACAAAGCACAGGAATTCTTTTTGCCTAAAACAAGCCAAACGAACCTTGCTGAGAAGGCAGCATTGTTCACAAGAGGGGTAGTCAGCACTGTAACTAGTGCTACTTTGGAAGATGCTGCTGCTAAAGTCTCCAGCAGCACTATTTCATGTAGAAGGCGCTGCCATAAAATCATGTGGTTCTGCTCACCGTTTACCCAGAAAACCCTATGCCAGTAGGCAAGTAAGGTAAGGAAGCAAGATAAGTAAGTACACATGGATGTTATCTCTTTAGGAGCCTATGTGTTAAATTCACAAATTAGAAATTTTTACATCTGAAGAACAATTTGTTTTTTCCCTTTTTCCTTTCCTTGAGCAATATAAGTCTTGTAGGTTCCAGTCCCATGCTACATGATGGCAGCTACACTGTCAGCAAATGCAGGTACTGTCCTTTCCTCCAGAAGGGATTCAGGATGGAAAGGAGTAGGTTATCAGCACTGCCATTCTCTACCAGCAAAACCTAGCTCTCTAACTTGAAAGGACAACTTGCCAGTGTCTGCTCTTTGGAGACATGATGATCAGCTGTCATTCCTGTCATACTAGGTTTCATATGCTTCTCATTCAGCTCCCTCAGTGTTTCAGTTATTCCCTTCTGGTAGAGAAGAAAGCAGAGGCACCTCCCAGCCCCCAACCAAACCCTGTATGAGGACACCTATTTAGTAAAAACTACTGTAATGTATAGCTGAATTCATTCCAAGACCCATTTCAAAAATAGGCAAAAGCAGTGAGTGCATCTATTCATTAAGCACCTTTAGAGTAATTGGCAGTATTTATCTTTAGTACTCCAGGATCAGGAATTCACCTCTGTGTGCTCCAGGGACCTATTTCTTAGGTTTGCTGTGCACCTGCTGTAGCTTTTAGGCCATTAGATCAGATTTTTTTTTTTTTTTTACACTTCATTTCTTTCCTCAATTAAGCTAATAGCAAGTTTTGCTTAGAACTGCTGGCACAAGGTATAATTACGATGACAAAACAATTTTAGAGGGCTACTGTAGCTGTACTGTATGTGGTTAGCAAATTAGTTATCTCGCAAATCAGAGTGCCCATCAAGTACAAGCATTTCTGGATTGCCTACAGTAATTACCATTTTGTTCTTACAGCGATTTTTCCCAAATATAAAATTTTGTCAGTGGTGTTCTAATCAACATCAAGGGGTTACATGTGTGTTCCCTCTTGATTTATCATAGAAAATAAGTAGTGAAAGTGTGAAAAGAAATAACTACTGATAATGGCAACTATACAGCCATAACAGCTTTCACTGTCTGGTTTAAGTAATGACTGAAAGAGTCTTTGGGACGTTCTTAATTCAGTCTTGTGAATGTGGTATGGTTATATGGTTCATAATACTTGCACAAAAGTACAATAGTCTCAAGGAACCAACTATGTCGCAAATCTTCACAGACCAAGTCTCTTCTGGAGCAAAACAATATCATTAACAGCTTTCCAGTCTAATTCTTATTTTGTCCTTTTATTATTTGAAATTCTGCAAACTGTGCTGCTCAGTTCCTCCTCACCAGTTTCCAAATACAGCTCTAGTGCTAAACAGGTTCATTTACAAAAGGCACTCTCCTTATCTAAAATGTGTGCATTTGTTATAGACAGCATGAAATCCTTGTCAGTGCATTTAAACCTGTTCAGCATCTGTGAGCAGAAGGTTCAGAGAAAGATCCTTTTTGATATTCATCCGGGATTGTTATATACACATAGAGATTCTGTATTTGCCTCAGGATGCAGCCAATGGACATGGCTGAAGAGCTATGCTATCAAAGTCCATTTTCAATAGCATATTCAGGTTTCACTCACTGGGGAGAATACTGAAGTCTGAGGCAATTTTAAGGCCTGTTTTTGACAAATGCAGTTGATCTTTCTTAGAAGAACTTAGCCATTGAAAGATGAGAAATAATTTGCTTTTTGAACAATGGTGGAGTGTAATCCTACCAACAGGGGCTGTTTTCCTTTTTCATTTAGAGAGGACCCGCATACAGAGGATGCTATTACTAATAGCCAGAATTATAACAGTTGCAGACAACTGGAAATGCAGTGTTGGAATAATTTTATGACAGAAAATGTCCTTTAAGCAAAAATCACGTATCCTTGGCCAGAAAAATTTCCATTTGCTATCAAAACACACAACCCCCAATTTACATTAGGCCATTCTTTTAATTTCTCCCCAAACATATCTTATCCCCTGAAAAATCTTTTTCAAGAAAGTTGATTAGGTGGGGTTTTTTGTTGCTTGGTTTGTTTGGGGTTAAAAAAAAAAAAAAAGCCCAAACAAAAAAAACGAAACCAAAACCAAAACCCCAAAACAAACCAAAAAACAAGCTTCCAATTTGGAAGATGCAAAAATCTTTTTCAGCAAAAGATTTCCCTTATCTGGCCAGTTCTAACAATCATACAGTTACTTCCCTTCTTAATTTTCTCAGAACACAGATATGTAGCATTTATCATGGTCAAGAAATCCAAGAATGGAAGAGTCACAGGAATCATTTCAAGGACAAAAAGCTTTTGACACTAACCTACCTATCTACCCTAGTCTAACCATGAGAACAAAAAGGAAGATTTGTCCCTGCTCTTTCTAACTACAGTTCCAAATTACCAGAGATGTTCTAACAGCTCAGCCAAGCAGAAACAACATTAGATTCCTTTCCAAGTTTATTAATTTCAAAATATTTTTCAGCGAGTTCAGTACTCTGACTAGCTTTTCTTTATTCAAGTATCATCATCTGCAATCCACTAAAAGCTCTATTTAACTTTTAGTTCATCATTTGGAATACAATTCTTAAACTAAAATGTGCCCTTCATTTGAAAAATTTATTGTAGCTTTGAAAACAGAAGACTGGACTAGAACTTATATATTGGTTGCCTTTTATCACAAAATCCATTTACCTCTTTAGAACTACCTGCTTGAAATAACTGATATTAAGATAAACAAGCATAGAAAGAAAAAACTTTATTAGCAGAGGTTGAATTTCAAAATGAAATCTTCTCCTATTATCAGTCTAGATTGCATGTTTGTAAAATGTTTATATATTTCATAGTAACAGATATATCCCCATCATAAAATGATCATCTTACAAAAGTTATGTTCCATTAAGAATTTCTGTGCAATATCTCAAAGATTCAATTCTTCCTTAGATGCAGGTTGTGACTTCAATAAGCTGCTTCAAACTTAGTGCATCTCTCAACCTGCTAGAAGTTATCTAAAATCTGCAACTGGGTTCCATAGCACAAAAGAAATTACTGTTTACTGTTACTGTGTTTTCCCTTAAATGTTTGAAAGTCTGCTGGAGCCCTGTTTATGGACTGAGTTCTCCGACACAGAGTAGAAAATAGAGGTTTTAATCAGATAATTTATTGTCCTTGGATTTACTGTAGATAAAGCCATCTATTATAAAGTTATTTTAAATAAATTGCCTATTTATTCTGTAGCAAGGTTATTCTGTCACTCTGTGGCATTACACGTGTAAAAAACCCAAACCAACCAACCATATAGAATCTACAGAAAGGTCTTTGTTGTTAAAAGAAAAAAATAATTTTTTTAAAAAACTTTTTTAATTAAAGTTAGGAACCTCACAGAATCTCTTTCAACAGTGCCTCTAAATATCTCTCTATACTTCAGTAGCTTTTCAGCAGCAGAATATATGTATGCATACATAGATACAAGGGTATAGGATATGCATACATCTAATCCTATTTATATATCTAGGATATATATGCATAGACATATACATGTATGTATGTATAGATGATTGGATTTTCAGCTCCAACAAGTTCTTTTGTGCTCTTTCTGTGGTTCAAATCAATCTCGTGATTTCGAGCAGAGACTCCCCAGCACAGTGAATGCTGAGGCAGCCCAGAATCAGCACAGGATATGTGTTCTAAGAGCAAGGCTGAAACATGGAGCTGGTGAAACATGTGCTGGGAAGCTGGTGAGAAGGATGCTGACTGTACACGGCAACTATCATCATAGTTTGGGAAAGTTCTAGAGGCAAGTTTAAGGTAGATCATCATAGGACTATTCTAATTTAGTCTCTAATTTAGTACAAGACTGTCTATAGATGTCATTAATGCAAGTGTCACCCTCGCTTCCAAGCAAAACCGTAGGTACGGTCTGTAAAGCTCAGCTGCCCAGTGTGTGCAGTTACACACACACTTTATTCTGTAGTGCACCTTCCATCACAAAGCCTGGTTTTTAGGACTAACAATAAAAGCTATGTATTTAATGCTTTTAAAATTATTCTCTATTAACCTAGTCAGGCCCAAACACTCATTTATGTGCTGGTGGGAATGGCAAGTGCCAGAGAATTGGCTAAGCAGCATAATAGAGGATTTCTTCCTTTAACGTGTCTGACTTTCTAGCAGTTCTGCGCCCCAGCAGATGATATGATTAGCAAATTCAATAGAAAATTCTGTAACACTGTCAAGGGGAAAAAAACCTAATTATAACAGCAAAAGGGGTCAGAATAGATCTTGCACAAAGAGCAAGAATGCCTCTCCTCACTCCTTCCCTAAGGAGGCCTAAGACCTATCAGTATCTGAAAGAACATTATTTTGGGCAAAGCGAATTGCAGCCAGTTGGGTGTCAGGGCCAGTGCCTCTCCCTCCCTCCCTGTCTCTGCTTCATTCTCTGAATTTCCCTTTTTTTCCTGGGGGCAATGGACACAAACAACCCCCAAAACAATCTGCGTGCCAAGAAGAACTGACTGTAATCTCAACATGGGAAACACATTTTGTTAACATTGCAGCAGGACTGCAAATCACCTCTCAAAGTGATATGATCAATAATGACATCATACAGCAAATGTATTACAGTAATTGGCACAACTCCCTCAGCAGCTTGAATTCGCAACCTTTTCAAGACATTGGCAGTTTGGCCAAAGGCCTCCTGCATCATTCTGCGGCAGTCACCATTAGACTAATACCCTGCGGCTGTTTTCAGCCAGCTCTTCTCTGACTGCTGCACTAGAGTACAAGTGTCTGTGGATTTTTTCACAGCTCTGGTGCTAAGACACTCTAATTAATGCAGCTCTGCATCAGACTATCAAACTGCTCCCTTTTCAGCATTCCAGTTTTCAGGCATCTGGTACAGCATTGCAGTTTTTGTTTTGTAATGGTAGAGCTAGGATGCATGCTGCACTTGGCACATCTACAGCATCTGAGGGACTTTGACCTGGTTTCATTGTGCAGGTCCACAGGGACATGCACTGTTCATGGTACACAACTGCTTTGTTACCTCATATCAGATATGGTACATACTTTACAAAGAACATACTAGACAAGTGCTTACTGATTTAGCACATCACACATTTGCAGATTCTTAATTCTGCTGACATGCCCATTTCTTCATAACTGCTTTCCTCCATTTTCACCGTATTGCAGCTATTTTAATTTTAAAATTTTAACCTGCCTAGTCTTTTTCCACCTCCATAGGAGGCAGAAGGTAATTATGTCTCCTTCATACAGGAGAAATCAATAATAGCATGACATTCCAGATAAATGCATGGTGGTGGTCTTCAGGAATGCATTTATACAGTAGTGATTTAACAGTCTCCCTTGGCAGGTTATTGCAGTGTTTTCCTGTTGTTCCTTAGAGCTTTTCCCAAAGCCTAATAAACTACTTTTTGTTGTAATTCAAGCACCTTGCTCATTATTTGTACACAGAAAGGGAATAGTTTATTCCTCCTTACTCTTCACTTATCTGAAAACTGTAGTGCCATGGTCCTAGTTGTCTTTTTGTCTCTGGACAAATTCAGCATCGATTCCTGCAACCTTTCTTCACAGGACATTTTCTAGAAGTGATGGTTCTCAACATCAGTCTGTTCTGGTCCCCTCTATTTAGTTCTTATATTATCTAACCCTATGGGACACAAACACCACCTAAAGCCCTACGAGAGCAGAGCAGAAGAAATAAATCAGATGTCTTCTAAACACTGTTGCAGCTTCTATTCAATCTTTACCTTTCTCAACAGCACAACATCGTAGATTCCTATTCAACTCATTATCCACTGTAAACTTCAGTCCCTCTGCACATGTACCATCAACCAGCCAGTTATTCCTTTCTCTGTGGGTGCACAGCCAGTTATTCCTGCTTACAGTCTCAGGCAGGTGAAGAAAAGAGGCTGAGCAGAACAGTTCATGAAATTAGTTCTATGCCAAATTTAAACTGCACATATACAGATTGTCAAAGCCATTCTGAAAGTTTACCCAACAGAAATAAGAGTTGCTCACAGTCTTAACCTAATGAATAGCTTTTGCCTGATCACACCACAAATTACATCTGAATGAACAGAAATGAAATTTTCACCCCAAAACATTTCTTGAACTATGCTCACGTGGAAAGGTGGTACATCAGTAAAAGTCATTTTGCATCTGCAGCATAGCAATCACACCTGCTCCCCCAAGCTACTAACGAAAGCAGCTTTTAAGGTACTGGTCTTTTTGAAAAATGAATATTTGGTGAGTCAGTCAAGACAAGAATTTCACAGTGGCTGCATGGCACATTATAAAGCTCTCTTGCCAGCTGCAGTTAGACATTACTAAGCAACAGACAGCAATACAGCAATTTCTCAAGTCTGTATCCCTACTATTCATTCTCCTTTCCTCAGGCACCAACTCTTCGGTGGTGCCGATACATCTGTTTGCATGGTTACAGCTTGAACTGACAGAAACTCAGATAGGTACAAATATAGATATATATATTTTTAAACCAGTTTGATTTCACAGCCCAGATGCTAGGCATGGCAGCCCAGGTCACCCTAGCACAACTGAAGAGGTGATATGAAGACCTAGAAAGGAGAGAGAGGCAGCAACATCAAAGAGCACTATTACTGCCAAACCCTGTGTAACATCAAACCACAGCCACAGAGAGACACTAGCATCAGTGAGAGAGACGTTTCCACCACTGCCTTGCTGCTCAGCAACTCACCAGCAGTGGTAGCAGCACTGTTTGCTGGGCTGGACTAGGAACTAGGAATGCAAAAGTGAAAAAACCTGTGTTAGAAATATCCTTCTCCCTAGTTATAGAACTATTTAGGAATTTTGTAGAAGGGAGAAGAAGGAACATTTAGGGATTTATTTTTAAACCAAAGGTCTTTCCAGTAATACCATTTTCATTGCAGCCCTGTGGCTATACCAGCATAATTGAAGGTTGGTAGCATGTGGCTCCAGGACGGAAACCAGCTGTCAAAAAAAGGAACATCTGGAAGGCCTGCAGCTACCCAAGGCACCCCATGGTGCTGCACCCCAGTGCTGGAGTGTGCCATCCTTAGACCTGCAGAGCTCAGCAGTATCTCCACATGAGCTGGTGTGACAACCTTGCAGGAGGCAAACCACCATGTTAGTTTGAATGACCTTTAAAATTCAAAGTACAGACAATAGCTTTTAGGTCTCATTTCATACAACACTGGGAGTTTCAAGTCCAGTGGAAGAGTACAAGATACAATAAAGAACAGACATTAGACTAACTCAAAAGCAATCTACCTTTGTACTGGATGCCACCAGTATGTCAGCCTTGCCTGTTTTAACATCAGCTTGGCCTGAGTATTCCTTCACAAGTTACAATTGTTGTTATATCTGATGTTACTTTCCAATATCTTGACTGAACTCAATTTCACTGTAGTGTGCTTGGCTTAGTGTCCCCATGTCATTACATTTAGGGACACGTTTACACTAGTGTCCTACTGCTTTCCACTGACACATTCTTAGCATTATCACTCAAATCTTTAGCTTTCAATCATTAATCCAAGATTAGCAGTTATTTTATCTATGACAATAATCTGTGGTATAGATTTGGTCTCTTTAGGCTGATTGTAAGGGGCAAGTGCAGAAGGAGATCAGTTATAAATCAGGCAGAGAATATTCTGATTGCATTTTCAGCAATACAGTTTGATTAGGCTGAAAAATTCACTAGGAGGAAATAAAGCCTAAAGAAAAAAGAAAAAAACCTCAAACAATCAAGCTTACTAATTAATGGCAAATAAGCATTTATCTGTAATTGTTTCCTTAACATCAACCTCTGTTAGTCTTCAAAATATCATAAAACAGTTACTGTTTATATTTTGGCAATACTCAGTCCTAATGAGGATTAAGAAATCATTATTCAAGACATTATATGAGCACAAACATACTCTGAACTGTGGTGCAGGGCAAAAAAGGATTCAAGATACAAGGATGGGAGCCAGGAAAACATTTCACTGTGGCCTGAAAAGATCCAGACTGTTTATGGCCTGTCCTAACCTCTCAGTAAGAGCAGTGTAGAAAAGAAAGAAAAAAGGGAGTATGGCAAAGAGCCCAAGGAAACAAACAGCAAGCGCAGGAAAAGGGAAATGCATAGATTCTATACATTACAATGTATTGGATGCAGTCTCTAGATCATTTCTCTTAGCACAGCTCTGCTTAAACAGTTTGTACACATTGTTTTCCAGGAGCCATAGCTTCATTTTAAGGTATCTATAGTATGGGGTACTCACAGTGCCCTTCTATAGACTGAAAAAGCAGGTGTGTGTTCTAAGGAACACACAATACACTTCACACACAAAAATCAAGAATATTAAAGTATAAAATAGAGAAAACATTCAGATATGTTGCCTTGTAACTGAATATGTGGTAACAAACAAACAAACATTTTTATTGGAAAATGCATGTTGTCAATATCATTTCTGAAACAAACTAAAGTGTAATGCAATTATCGATATTAATCCTTCAGGAAGAGAACTGTAAAATCTGCAAAGTCCCTGATTACAGAAGGATTTTACCTGGAAGAAAATACAATTGCATGTGCTCTGCCAACATGTTGGACATCTCTCATGGACATTTAGACTTTTCTGAATGAAACATGTATCACTTCCTTCTCCAGAATCAACAGATGGGATGAAGCAACTTGGCCAAGAACACACAGAGAAGCTTACAGATCCGTTTAGAAGTGAACCAGATCTCCCAAGGTCCATAGGACCAGCTTCCCTGTAAATTGCTACATATTAAGCTTCTTGGAAAGTAGCGTGCACTCTCAGCTCTGATGGCATATAATATTTACAGACTTTCAGCATTTGGCGCAATCAAACTCCAGGTAAGTTTTGCCAACCAGCATTTTTCAAAGATACACCCTGGAAAGAAAGGTGGTGTTTATTTCTTATCTGACAGCACACTGCATCATACTTTCCATTAAGTCTGATGAAAAAAAGGAAAGTCTGTAAGAACCTATCTGTGCTTCATATTATTGAAAGTGATGCTTTCTTAACATTTTTAAATGAAAACCCCATTTAATGGAAAATTCACTGGTTGAGAAGAAAAAATAATCCCTAGCTACCTCAAGAGAAAAAAGTTTCAGCCTCTGCATGCCTTGAAAAAAGTTTTCTTGAGCTTTAAGTATGCACTTTTATAATTGTTGCACTTTTTAGCCTTTGAAATAGGGAATGCAGTTAGCTCTCTCTGAAACTCCACGATTTGCAAAAGCATTTGATGCAAGTCACACAACTCGCTAAGCTCCTTGCTACTTGCTCCATCTACTTGCTTTCTACTATGATTAAACTCTGCGAGCATTCAAGGTAGCACATGATCTTTTCCAAGAAGAAAATGCAAGAGATCCTTACATCTGTGCTGTTCTGGTCAGCATGAGATCCAGTGGAAAGGAAAGTTGGAGACTGACTGGATCTCTGAACTAGACCTCAAAATATGTTCCTTAACAGTACACGTTATTATTCCATTTAAGAGGATATTCTGTTTCCCATGTACTGTGCCTACTACCATGGCTGTGTCTGTCAGCTACAAGGGCAATTATTGGGGTCACTGACATTTGCAAAACATTATTTTCCCTTGTCTCCCAGAGTGTCTATATAAGTTTATTTCAATAAGAGTCATCTAGGATGAAAGTAAACAGCGTTTTCTGTTTAATGTAGTGAAACCACAGCAATTATAAGAATGAAACTGTCATAAATCAAAGGGTTTAGTAGCAAAGCAGCAGCTGGAGAAATATGCATACGCACACATAGAAATACTCAATTCCAAATACATAAAGGTGGTTCTTCAGCAAGTGAGGAAAATGCTGAGCTATATCAGGAGGAGTTGATATTGAATTTATCTGAATATGAGTTTTGTGCAAATTTGACTTACTGAAAATATTGAAATAAAACTGTTGGGATGAGAATACATTTTGCTTAATTATACTGAGACACTTTTGTAACAAAAAAAATTTTTTTGCAGATAAATCTTAGAGCGTGGAGCGCAAGGACATAAGGGAGAAACATTCTAAAGAGATTCTTTTTCTAGCCAAGGAAAACAACAAGTACCTTTATCTCTTCCTATTTTATAGGCACATATCAGGACAGATCTTGACAAACAAGCATCCCAAACAAATTTGATCGGGTGTACTAGAGCAAAGGTACACTGCATGGTGCAAATGCATTGCATCGACCAGCACAGGGATCCTTTTTTGTCTTGTTTTTCAATCACCTGCAGAAACTATGTTAACTGAAAATGCTGCCCAAGCCTGTCAGATGTCACCCAGAGGAGAAAAGGACATATCAAGAGAAAGCCACTAATGCCTGTAGCCTTTTGTTTAGTCACACAACTGAATTCTTCCAAGATAAATATCAGTGAGACAAGGCTTTGGCAATTTATCCCTCACACACTCATATTGTACTAGAAACTGTGCTGAAAATTAGGTAAAAGCAACAAAACCCCTCTGCACATGGTTTCAGCTTTGCACTGATAATAGTTATTAACTCCTCAGGCTATGCAGCATCTGACAGAGTAATGCTTACCACTACCTCACTGCCTTATATATTCGATACATGCTTCATAAGACAACATCTGTTATGCCCCATGGATATACCACACATGCATTTATATTGAGGTTTTAAGATATATAGCCTGGCTTGAAAAAGCAGTTAATTTGCCACTTAAAGCACAAGTATGTCTCATCCTTCTTCATCCAATCCTTCTTCTAAGTGCAGCCCCTAAATACTTTTTCTTTAGAGAAGGACAGGAGGGGCAAGGGGGGAAATCTTATACAGATCAATGCATATTTATCTGTTTCTTCAGCCAAAAAGGATTATAAAGTGTTTTTAAGCACATTGGCTATTAGATATTTCAATGATTGTTGATTTTTATTTCTGCAATATAAACTAGTCAGGAAATCCCTTGCTTTCACACCAAAGCCTAGATACTTTATACAAAAATCCCCATTTTTTCCTATACAGTTTTTCCTGGATGTATCTAAGGTTATAGTCCAATTGAAAGACCACTAGGAGGAAGAGGAGAGCAATGACAAGAGGAGGAAATGTTTTCACGTACAAAACATGTTCAAAGTTTAAACTAATCAGTGTTTCCTCAGTAGTGGGACACTTCAGCTTGCCCTTGTTAGGTTACCCTGAACATGCCAAGTTCACAATCAATCCTGTATGTCAAAATAATAATTTTTAACAAGTATCCACTTCACACACACCCCATCCTTATTGATTCTTGAATATCCACTGAGTCACTTTACAGCTCACTGTTTTTTATGCTTTTGCAGACAGTAGTAAGTTCAGGTAATGGAGAATATACCAAAGTATACATCTCCTGGCACTGAGCAGCTACTCTATAAAAATAGGCCCTAAAACAAAAATAAATGTAATGTTTAGAATAAACCTTGTTTCACACTTTTCTTATTCTGCCATTGCAACTTGAAAACAGTTTCCAAAAGCATTTCCAAAACCAGTATGAAAGACTAAAATGCTGTAGAAGTGTCCAATAAGCTAAGGGTCGATTGTGTTCATCACCTCTTACCCAACACGTTACATCCATCTACTCCGTTTACATTGCACACTGAATAGCGACTATTTTGGAAGGTGCTGCGGTGAGGAAAAATGCAGACAGCAAATACAAACTAAGGAAGTTGAAGAGCTATAGGAGGAAGAGAATCTTAAGGATATTTCAGGAAGCAGGCAGCTTTCTGCTCTTCATTTTGCTACAAGCACACAGAGACACTCACACAAGGAAATGAAGAAGATGGACACATCTGGCCAACAAGTTCTAGTTGAAGTCAGACACAGAGTCATAATCACAAGGACTGGACACCCACACATCTGAAGAACATTTTCAGTTGTCATAGTAAAATACTATTTTGATCTGGATTTTACAAACATTCTTCCATCACTAAACTCTGGAATACTGCTGAATTCTCAACAGGTTTGGATGTTATACTGGGGCTAGACAAATTCTTCAAAATGGGCACAGGAACACAAACCAATGGAATATGTGGTGATTGAAACATGATCCAGAGCTCATGCTGGTGCTGAATTTTGCCTTCATAATTTTCACTTTTTTAAAAAAAAATTTACTCTTATGAACTCATTTCTTTACCATTTGCAGCTTTCCTCAACTACCAGGCAACATCTTGCATTAGAACTTGTGTATTAAAAAGTCCGAAGAACATAGGTGTTTTCAACATTACATAGTAATATATTGAAAAGATATATTACTTTTATAATCAGTCTTCCTTATCTTCTAGATATTTCTTAAGCTAGATCAAAACTAACAAAAGTTTTAAAAATCTAAAAGTTCTATACAGTTATATAAATGAACCTTAAGGAACTTTCAATTTTCTTTCAAAGAATAACAAAATATTTTTTTTCTGCCCATTAACAATATTACCAAACTATAGGAACAGAAAAACAAAATGCCCCCTTCTCCTACACAGTGCTAGCATATCAAAGTTATTTCCAGGGCGTTATAGAGCTGTTGTGCTTTCTGCTTTCTTCCATGTAGGGAGAAAGGAGCACTGGAGAAGGCTTCCTTGCCTGCCTGCATGTCTTGGCCAGAAGACCCAGCAGCCCCACAAGCACTGATGGCATTGAGTTCCCTAGGGATTTCTCTGTTTGCCAAAGCACCCACTGGGCAAGACTGTAACCAGATGGAGCACTCTCCTCATCCAGTCAGAACAACTGAGATTTATCCTAGGCTGGGGGGAGGCAGGGGCGGGGAGGGGGAAGTCACTCTACACTGTTGATTTTACCAACAATTATCTGATCTTTAGTACTTTAAGCTCACAACTGCCAACTTTGTTAGCACTGCTTCAGTCAGCATCTCCTGAGACATACATGGTCTCCACACAACACAACTGTCTGTGGGAACAAGACCTTTTCTTGGATCAAGAACCAAAAAGATAAACAGCTTTTTAAAATGTACAAATAATGGTGTAGGATAACACAGTAAAAACTCTCTCAGCCAGAGACAGGGCTCCCCCAAGAGCCCTAAAAAGCTTAGATCAAAAGGATTTTGGTGCCTGGATCTTGAGAAGATGACTTAGGGCTTCAGTTGTCACCGCTCCCAGTCAACTTGCCAGACATACTGTTAAGAAATCAGCCAATCCACACTTTCTCTCATTGCGCTGAAAGACTGCCAAGTAGGGGAGGGAAACAAGCTGACAGCAAACAAGAGCTACCGCCACAATTGACACATTTCCATAGAACATGCACATTTTTAATATTTAATCACAAATGTATTTGTAGTTAAAAAACATTGGTAGAAAATATTCTACCTGGCAAAATTGAATGACAGAGCTCAACATTATCTTTTTTAATATGTGAAGGTTGTGATAATGTTAGGAAACATAAGATAAGCTCTAGATTTACTTCAGTTTATAAGGCTCAGCCAGAACTCAAATCCCATGCAGAAACCTTCTGCAGTTGTTTCCATCATTAAAAAACAAACAACATCCCAAACCCCCCACCAGAACACTCTTCTATTGTCAGAGCATTATAGTATAATAAAAAGTGATGCAATTCATGAGTGTACCCACCTTGTAAATCAAAATTGGAGAATCTGAATTTGTCAGGTTACTGATGTCTATCTAGTTTTCCAAACAACTAGAAAAAACCACAGTGTAATCTACAAATATAAGAGAGTCATTAACTATTAACATTTCTTTCCTCCTGATGAAAAGTTTTCAAAAAAATAATCCTGATTTTACAAAGGAATTATTTGACAGAGAATTCATTCTGAGGTTGTAAATAGTTTTATCTGTTAATATCCATAGGATTCATTTAATACCTTGAAATAAATTGCAGAGAAACATTTTTTAAAAAAGGCTGATTAATAGAAGTCTTTGGTTTTTTTTTTCTAGGCAACAGTTACCATAGATGCATATTCCACAAACACTAACTTTGTTCCTTTTAAGATGTTTTGAAGATATGAAACATTGCAAAATTATACTGTATTTTTAATATCCTTAAAAACAATGTTTTCAACTAAAAATAACAGAATATAGGATGCCTACTGGAACCTATTCTTAGAATTCTTAAATGCCAGGGCACAGCATTTAAAAATGTCATGTCTTAAATAACTTTTTTTTTTAATTGTTAATCTTAATCTAGACCTCTGCATCATTAAATAGCGTGCCTCAAGTATAGCTTTATTTTACAAGAACTGTTCATATTTACATTTCTGTTTATGAGTATGCATCCATCATAATTCTTTATAAGCAAAGAGGTGACGTTTATTAGAAAATCAATATTGCAGGTAGTTCCAAAGATGTCCAATATCAGACTATCATAAGTCTTTAAATATTGTAGGAATACGGGAAAGGACTACTGAGATCATGAAACAGAAATAGTGTCAGCATTTGTTCAAGGAAGACTAATACTTGTTTCAAAAGAACAGATCTGCCCCATGCAGTGCATATGCTGCTCCTTAAATTCTCTCATCAGCTGCAAATCTTGACAATTGGGAAACCAAACCACAAATACTTTGGTGGTTTGCAAGGCAACTGTTATAAAGCCTAACACCAATGCAAACTCTTCTAGTATGGAGACACAGCGCAAGCAAACAGGCTAAAATAAGACATCTGAATTCAATTGTTGCCCACAGTCTTCCTTTTCCCATGAGGGGAATGGTTCAAATAAGTCAGTGTAAGGAATTTATGCACTTGAAAAATAGAACAGTGGCAAAGATATATTACTTATAAGTTACATGAAGTAATATTTTAGGAATAAAACAATGTGCTTAACATCACCTGCCTGAAAGCAAAACGAGAGAAGCGTCACTTTGACCCTAGTTATTCACATGATTCATCACAAGAGTCACTTTCAAAATCTTACTGTGAGTTCTGGTCTCCAGGACAGCTATTCCAAGGAGGATCATGCCTTGGAAGAACAAGCCCACAAAGTTACACAATATTTGGTGTCATGGTTTAACCCCAGCCAGCAACTAAGCACCACGCAGCCGCTCATTCACTGCCCCCCTGCCCCAGTGGGATGGGGGAGAAAATCAGGAAAAGAAGTAAAACTCATGGGTTGAGATAAGAAGAGTTTAGTAGAACAGAAAAGAAGAAATTAATAACAATAATGATAACACTAATAAAATGACAACAGTAATAATAATAGGATTGGAATGTACAAATGATGCACAGTGCAATTGCTCACCACCCGCCGATCAATGCCCAGTTAATCCCCGAGCAGCGATCCCCTGCCCCCACTCCCCCCAGTTCCTATACTAGATGGGACGTCACATGGTATGGAATACCCCTTTGGCCAGTTTGGGTCAGCTGCCCTGGCTGTGTCCCATCCCAACTTCTTGTGCCCCTCCAGCTTTCTCGCTGGCTGGGCATGAGAAGCTGAAAAATCCTTGACTTTAGACTAAGCATTGCTTAGCAACAGCTGAAAACATCAGTGTTATCAACATTCTTCGCATACTGAACTCAAAACATAGCACTGTACCAGCTACTAGGAAGACAATTAACTCTATCCCAGCTGAAACCAGGACATCTGGGAAATAGAATGCCCTTTTTTGATATACTAGGTTGTTTTTCAGAGTGGAATGATTTCATTGCCAAGTTCTGTATTCTTGTAGTTGTTTTAAATAGGTTTAACTTGAGTGGTGATAATACAATTTGGAACTGGCTTTTAGACATCAGTCCTGTATACACCTGTAGGCACACATCTGGTCCTGTTACTACCTATCCAGCCATGTCTCACTTCCATGTGCAGAAAAACAAGCAAGTACAGATATGAAGATGAGAGCAGGGCTGACGCTTGAGTATTGGGACCCACCTCCATGATCACATTCATCACTGTTCATCACATTTATCATTAATGTAGCAAACATGCTACATTAACTTAGCATACATTAGCATTAGTTCAGACCTTTATCACCTAGACAGAAATTTAAATTATTGCCTGTCTTCCTTCTACTTCAGTAAATCTGAAGGCACCTGCCTGCCTTTTTCTGGAGAGGAGGAAGATATAAATACAATCAACTTTTCTAATCCTACACACTGTACAGTTACAAGGATTTACCCTAAAATTTATCCAAGAGGCAACAACTGGTAGCAAATTTATGAACTAAGCTTGCTTTATATGCTTCCACTTCCACTGAAGAGATGTTGCCTTCTGAGGTTTCGGCCAATGTTCTATTTACCAATCTCTCTATTAGTCACTGTTGTCTTTGACAGAGAATTATTATTCTCAAAATTTATCCTATTTTAGCCCAAATTATCAAAATAGGTACACATGATGTCATCAAGCAAGAGGTTTCCCCCAGTACCTTTTTTTTTTTTACATACACAAATGTGTAGTGACCTTACTAAACTTTACCAGTCATGACACTACTAATAACACCTAACAATTTGTAAACTCTGAGGAACATTTGGGGTTTTTTACCAAACCACTCAGCAAGTGTTGGAAATTTATATGTATTTATGTATGTGTGCATGTGGTTTATACGCACAGTTATAAAATACTGTACTACTGTCATCTTAGTAATGTATCACTTCATAATATGTCAAGAATTTCAAAAGAGCTAAAGAGATTAGAAAAGCATTAAGAAATTCCTTGGGTGACCTAGAGTAGTTGTAGAGGAACAGGTCATGTTTGCAGTCTTGGGTCATTCTGTCAGTACCTCAGAATTAATAGTTTAAAAGGGTTGTACAGCTGTCTCAAATGCAATCGTGCTTCACACTCACTTGCCATTTTTATTCTTTCAGTGGCCATTCAGATGGTTGTGTTCAAAACTGACACTGTTAAGCATGTCATGAAATGGTTGGAAAATGGATGAGATTCTTTGCTCCTGTTCATAGCGCATTGTTTCTTGTGTTGATGGACAGGAAGTAAAAAGAAAAAATGCTTTTGAAAAGCACTTGAAAATTTTTAAGGATGCCAGTGAAGACATTCTTCATGGATTAAAGCATTTGTCTTTTCCTGAGAGAGATTTTAGTGATGTATTATTCAACTACTCTAGCTTTAGTACCAACAGTAAATCCAACATTATGCATTGTTAACACAGTAATTACACTTTCCACTTCATAAACCAGCATGTCGTCATCTCAAGATCTGTGCCATCTGGAGGGCCAGCTGACAGCACAGTCACCTGGGATCCAGCAGGAAGCTGAGCTCCAATTGCATGTCTTCCTCACATTGCATTATACAAGAAAATAACAAATTTTGTCAAGCCATTCATAGTGCCTTGTATTGAAAACAAATTTTGTCAATTAAAATATAACTATGAATGCTCATTCATTTAAAACACTAAATGAATTATTCATACTTTGAACATTCCTTTTTCCAGACTCTTTGTCTCTTCTCATCTAGAATGATTAGAAGTAGACTCAGCTCCTGAGTGAAGGAAGGCTTTGTATATTGTTATTCTTTCGCTATTCCTGATGGAAAATAAGATTTTCAAAAGGACCTGCATAACTTAGGCACAGAAGCCACTTCTGAAATTGGAACAGGGGCACACAGGCTGGATTATGTATTCTGGATTATTATGCTCCTTGGGAAATAATAATACATCAAAAAAGTTACACCCTGCCCTGAATCCCTCCTCAACTTTGCAATCTTCTTGTCAATAACCCAAAATTAACAAACCCTACTGACAAGTTTTGAATCCTGCTGTCAGACAGTTTGACATTTCTGTATTTAATAACTACATAAAAAATTATCATCATAACTACTTCCCAGTAGGATAAATCAATTAGTAACTAAGTCAGATTCAGAATTTGTCAACTGATGCCTCTGTGGAACACACATGCTCTGCAGCATCAGCTGTTAGTATGCATGTTCTAGTAAAGCAACTAGATTTCTCTGCATATGCTTCAGCTGAGAATATAGCTTCTTTTTTTTGTCCTCCTATTCAAGTTCTGCATAAGACTATAAGAAAATTTCTAATGTAAATAGCTTTTACCTGGCAAATTCTGCAATGTGTGAAGAGAACATTGTTTTTTTCAGACTTAAGTTACCCCTAATTCACAAAGTAATTTATACTTTGGATTTTTTTTTTTTTTTTTTTAAGGTGCAATGACTGTATCTAGCCAGGAATTGAACAAGCAGAAGCCAGAGAATATCTCTTATGACACTCTTGAACAATGCTATCGAAAAATGTATACCTTATCTAAAGGACATTGCAACATAGGAAGAATCACCTTCCTAATCACTGAAGTGACTTGAATACACTAGTAACAATCCTGGAGTCAAAGTGACTTAGTTCAAACTGTAACTATTTGCTCCTATACCTTAACAGTCACTGACTGTCTGTACTGTATAAGTACTGTCTGTACTTATAAAATAATTGTGCACAATGAATCTTTGTCCCAGACTACTTCTAACCAATCAATAGCAGTAAAACTACTCCTACCTT
Source organism: Harpia harpyja (assembly GCF_026419915.1). Classification (NCBI taxonomy): domain Eukaryota; kingdom Metazoa; phylum Chordata; class Aves; order Accipitriformes; family Accipitridae; genus Harpia; species Harpia harpyja. The sequence continues at coordinate 27,233,609 of NC_068949.1, read as the reverse complement.
TTCAAGCTTTACTGCAGACTAATTACTTCCAGCATCCCAATAAATTCTGACCTCCTCCAAAAGCCTGCAGAACATCTCAGCTCAGACGGTGCAGCTTAATTAAACATCAAGAACTATCACTACAAGTTAAATACTTGTCAAAGCAAGATTTCAGAACCAGGCGGGTCAGAATCATATTACAGAGGGATCTCTGCTGGGACAGAAATAGCGCACTATTAAACCAAGATGAACACAAACAGACTGGCAGAAGCATGCCTTATACAAATATACCACCCAGAAGAAACCAAACTATAGTAATAACAGTTTTGTCTGCATACCTGCAGCTTCATTAGGAGTTGTGAGCACAGTGATATTGATCCTGATTTACTGATTCCCCTGGGAGGCAGGAATTAAAGATAAGGATATTGTTGTTTTCCCAGTGTCATTCACATCATATGCAAACAATTCTCTTGGCCAGAGATAACTTTTTCCATAGAACTCACTGTAGAAGTTTCAGGTAAGGCAGTCTGCTGACATCTTGCACTCCCCTCAGATTCTCAGTGAGATGTCTTAGGTACAGTTTCTTTGCCAGCCCTTGAGCAACCCAAGCTCTAAGACCATAAGGCCAAGAAAGAGGTAAGACTGATTACCTATTCTCTTATACGCAACTGCTCTGCAACACAGAGCTTGCACTGTTTTCAAGGAAAAGTATTTCAACCTTTACCAAACTGTGTGAATAAGGTTCCTGCACAATGACTTTATTTCTTAGCTTATGAATTTCCCTCCCTGGCATACTATTGCAATTCAAATGCCTTTGGGGGGGGGGGGGGGGGAAGTCACTGGGGTGAAAAGCAAGTGCTCCATCTCATGAGTGATCCCATTTTCAGGTCTGCCTTCTATCATATACAGGTATCAACTTCCACAAATTGCTGGAAGCAAACTGCTGACTGTAATATGCCCTGCCCAATACATCCACTACTGACTGCTCTTAGAGACAGCCCTAGGGAGCTATATGGTCCTCTGCTCTGAGCCTGTAGTGTTATACTGAGAGCTTATTTTAAGAGTAAGATATTTTCAGTTAAGCAGCTATTATCCCAGAAATCATTCTACTCAATAACTCTTGAATACTAGAGGTGCTTGCTGAATCTTTTTAATCTGCAGTTTTCCCCCAAAGAAAAAAAAATGTTTAATCTATTATGTTTCATTCAATTTACATAGGAAAAAACAAAGGACCACTGTAAGAAATAGAGTGAATAAATGGTGATTTTTGTTTGCTTTTTTGGTTAAGGGTTCTATAGAAGTTTAGAATTAATTATCTCAAAAGAGGCAGGGAAAAAGGCAATCTAATGATGTTACTAAATGGACATCTCTTTATTCCAGACTAACACTCAGTGAATTAACAAGTCACAAAAAAGACACTCAACTATAAGCTGAATGTTCAGAAAATATTCAGTTTTAGGTGTGATGGAAAATAAACAGGGGAAAAAAAATTTAGAGACCTCAGTCTTCCAATATATTCACTAATATTGACATTTCCTATAACATTTATTCCACCAAGTCAGGGCTTACTTTCCCAATAAATAGCTTTCACGTTCCTAATCTTTCTTTGGCATCATATTCAAGACAAGCAAGATTACTCAGTTATTAAAAATAGAGAAGACTGCAGTCTTGGGCAGAAAGCAATCATTATGTTAAACATTTGCTCAATATTCAAATCAAGAATAAGGCATATAGCAAGGCAAGTGCCAAAGAAACATGAAATACTATTGAAGCTCTTAAAAAAATCCTTAGAAGTTATTGCTGCCTGACCTCCTCCTGTATGACTGAAAAATCTGGATTGATTATTGACCCTGGATGGTCTGGGCACAGATATATTAACAATATCTCAGATAAAAATTCACCAAATCTAACTTATCAGTAAGAATGTGGTAGAGAAAGATTACTGGGGAGATTTAGGAGGAAGAGGTGGAGAGGTGCTCTGGCAAAACCAGGAAGCCATTAGATCTTTTTAGAGATTACCTTTTACACTGTAAATAAAGTCTTCTAATGGAGTCTACCACAGGAAAAAAATCACATTACAGCCAGCTCCACAAATTCCATTAATTAAGACAGTCATTGCTTTACATTAATAGTCTCTTTTCAGAGAAACAACTGTTTGAATAATGGATGAAAACAGCCTTAAATTACACTGAAGGTTTTTTATAGAGCTGTGATTTGCCTTGGTAATTATATTTTACAAGAAAAACTCACTACATTTTATAACAACTAGATGGCACTGTCCAAATAAATGGTTATGTTCATGCTCATTTATCTGCTCATTAGACTAAGTTTTCTATTTAAACAATTTGTTATATTTAGAATAATAATTGCCAATCTTCACGAGAAGACTTTAAAATAGGGATTTTTGTAAAAAGAGATCCTTTGCTAAAACAAAGGCTAAAACAAATTTCCTCTAGTTTCAAGTATTGACATAGAAATTCCAGCCTGACAGACTCAATGGCAAAATTCCCAGGTGACTTGGGCAGAGCCAGAGTTTGACTCAGGATGCCAGAGTTTGACTCATGATGCCAGAGTTCATTAGCAGGATTATATAAGTTTCCCCAAACTTTGGCTTCTTTTAGTCCCTCTCCCCACCACACTAACACACAGAAATGATTATAATATTCAAAGCAAGAAAACCATTGACATTGTCCAGAACATAGCAGAGCGTGATCACGTTCTCTCTCCCAGTATAAGCAGGCAAGCATTCCAGGTACTCCACTGGCAGTGTTGCTCAGCATTTTGGAAACTGCCTGTCAGTAAAAAAGGAGACAACATAACGAATGAACCACCAGAGAGGCAATTTTCAAAAGCCTTCAAGCAGTAATCTGTACAACGGGATGGAATAAAGAAAAGCTGGCACTTCTGAAAGGGCTGGAATTACCTCACGTTAGAGGTATTTTCAAAGTAGTAATGTATTGTCTCTATTTTTCATGTTTTGCTTCTATTTTATATACATACTCACTAATGTATAGTTTAAATTATTGCCTAGTGAGTAATACAGCAGATATAAAGCACAGCATTTGGTACCTACACACAGGGCTGGGGAGAGCATTCAACAGTAGATAATGTCCCTTGGAGACAGGCTGACGGGGCTGTTAAGTGTCATCTTAAGAAGGAAGTTTTATTCTTTATTAACTTTCAACTTAATGTGCTCCAAAGCACCAAATACACAGCAGGTAACTAGTCTCAAGTATTACAATTACTGACACACTGCCCACTAAAAGAGTTAAACTCCAGTTAAAAGAAAAAAAGAATAATAATCAACATAAGCCCTAGAAAGGTAAATAATGGCCTCAATCCATTCTGTGTTGCTCGATAAATCCAATCTCATGCCACAAGCCTGCTGCCCAAACTGGGTCTCCAGAACAAGAGACAAATGAATGGGCTTTGTTGACAGCCCTGATTTTCAGGCACAGGGAGAAAACCCTTGCAGAGTCACAGGGAAGTGCCCATATCATAGAGGTGCAACCCTTGTGAGGAAAACAGTGATAAACTGCACCTAATTCAGTGAGATAAAGCAAATGGGGAAAAACATAATCCCTTATAATGGTACTACTATATTTATATGATAAATTTATTTGCTCCACAGACAAATTTTGATCTGTTTTGAGCAGAAAATCCTTGCTCACCATACTTTTGCACTGATCGCTGCCAGTGGCAAGTTTCCCAGAAACATGGAGATGCTCTGAGGAGGCCATTAGTAGTAGTGCTATTCCCAGGTACCTGAAAGTCCCTCGATTGAGGCAGTCATGCATACTGACAGAAGTATAAGTTCAGCTCCTTCCTCTGCTTGGCTGGATTTGGTCCCACATCCTCCCTACCCTGGAAAAGCCCTGACCACAGAGACGCAGTAAGGTGTCCTGGCAAAGTCTCCTTTCAGTATCAATGCTTTGCCTTCATGCTTGCTTACCTTCCCCAAACATACACAATGTAGTCTAATGAGATGGTTTTTCTGTATGCAAGCCAAGCTCTGTAGAGAAAAAAATTTAAATTAATAATAAAATCACTGGAGCAGAGAGTAAAAACCCTGTGTCCTATCTCGAGTGTGCATCCTTGCCGCCAGGCTGAAAAGCTATTCTTCTCTTGTTCTCTTTCATCAGCTATTTAATTCTTTTATACAAGATAGGACAGCTCTAACAGGAGGTTAGGGCATCCTCCTGGGTTGTGGAAGGACATGATTTCAAGTCTCCCACTTGCCAGGTGGGTACCTTCACTACTGGATTATTACAAAAAAAGAGCAGCCTGTTCCTCCAGCACTACAAGCATAGATCTTAGTTGTCTTTTCTTGCAAATGTGGAACAGCTTATGTTGGTGCATGTCGTGAAACCTGTTTTTTACACCAGCTCAGGACACAAAAATAGATTGATTCAAATCTGTTTTGAGTGACTGCCTTTGATTTCTTTTTCTTCACCCCACAACAGATATAGGGGTGGTGAGGGGGAGGAAAATAAAGTCATTTATACCCATAGCCCCACTCACAGGACCCAAACAGATTTCTCTAATGAAACAAAACCCAGTTGGGTCTGCTGAGGTCTCACAGGAGAGCTGCGAGCCAAGGACTCCGAGTACAGTGAATACAATTTTATGGGAGAGAACAGGCACAGGCCTGTGAGCTAGAAAGTTGTATCCACATAGAGGTTACACAAAGGCTCAAAGAAACAGCTTGCCCTCTACCAGACAAATCACATCACACCGCTTTGGTTCACTAATCCTTTTACAAACCACATGCTCTCAAAGGCAAAAACAGTGAATGTTTTAGGGGAACTCTACTAAAAGTATCCATAAACCAAATACTTCAAGATATTATGCAGATTGCAAATTATTTGGATTTTGATTGACTAATCAGCTTCCTGAACAGAGCTCTCTATATGCTATGATTACTGTCTTGATTGGAATTCAGCTTTGTCAACCTCCTCTGTTATAGTAAATACATACATTTATCTTTAATAACAAAGATTCTGGAGCTTTTTCTGTTGTCATGATTGCTGAGGTTTTTTTCCTTTAAACTAAGTTTAAAAAAAAAATCAGGTGTTGTCCAAGATCAGTAAAAGCTTTTATTTGATTGTGTTTAAAATGAAACATGGTCACATTTAGGCAGGCAAATCCTGTGACACATTCACAGTTTGGAAAGTATCTGAAAGGTTTTATTTAAGAAGAGTGAATTTTCACTTCACGCTTGCTTCCACTTACAGCCCAATTCTGAGGTACTTAGACTCAGCTCTTGTCAGTAAGAAGAGAGCTTTAATCTAGAAGCACTGTTGTTTTCAAATGACCTTCTCTCCTTCTTGAAAAGCAATTGCTTTGAAGGAGCAACAGGCAGAGTGACAAGTGTTTAAAGTAAAATGGATATAAAATGAGAGTTCCTACTAGCTCTAGGCATCAGGAGATCCAGAAACAGTCTGCACTGAAGAGCTTAGCAGCTCTGGTAAAAGTTCTCTTGTTGATTTATCACAATGCTCCCTGCTGTTTATGACGATGTTGTTCATCTCCCTGAGAAAAGTTCCCATCATGCCAGAGTGAACACTAGCTAAGCAAAGCACCCCAAAAAGCATACACTGAATCTGCTGGAGCATCACTGGGAAAGCAGCAGGGACAACTGTATCAGCCACAATAGGTAAGAACTCATTTTCCTAATGGGAAAGAGATAACGTTTATGATTTAATTTGCATTTATGCAAAGCATTATGGCAACATGTAGACACCCTTTCGCTTGTTGATCACCCAAGTTACAAATAAATAAGTAAATAAATCAGTAGTTTAACAGTACCACTGTCATCAACTCTCATGGATCCTCAGACTACCACTGGCGATTCCCTGCACCCACTGAGCAGGACTGCACACCAAGGAGAACCAGTTGCAGGGACATGCCTATCTGATGTGCATCGACATAAGCCTGTGCAAAGTAGCAGAGGTGGATGTGACAAAGTGACTGCACTGTTAGAAAAACACAAACCCAGTCCCACAGTCTTCAGAAATACGAAGGACAGAGAGGAAGGGGTCTTGCACTTCGGATTTTGCACAGAAGTGTTTAAAAAGAAAAATACTGTGGTTTTATTTTTGTCAGGAAATAATTAAAGGAACACAGTCTGTCTACAGCTTGAAGGCAGGGTGAGGGACAAAATCTTCTACCTAGAAATTAACAAGCACCACATTCAGAGTAAAGTAGACAGCTTTTATTCATAAAAAGTCAAGTAAGTTTTTATGCTAATGAAGGAGAAATTTCAGGATTTCCCCCCCCCCGATTCCTATTTTGTAGGACACACTGACAAATGCAACCAAATACATCAAAACCATGGATCATTACCCAAGAAATAAATATATACCCAGATCTAATCTCCCCACATCACCTGTTCAAAGCCACTGTATACATGAGTCATTTCCCACACCACAGCCTACAATGATGAGCAGCCCCTCACAGCTCTCCTCTACATGCCACAAACCTTGCAAGCTCCAACTTTCAGATTACTTCCTATGCCATCTCTCCCACTGGAAGCCTAAGTCTTATTCCTCTGGCACCCAAAAAACCCCCAAACAAACCAAAAAAACCCACCCCCAACTTATTTCTGTCCTAGGTCATGCAGCTGTCCTGCTGCCAATACAGTTGGGATAGCTTACTTGCTCTTCTCTCTCCTGTAGAGCTACTACCTGATGCTCTTAAGGAAAGTAAATGGATCCTCTTTCACAGTCTTTGTTTTGCTAAGAAAAAAAACAGAAGGAAAAAAACCACAGAAACTCTTTCACCAGGTTATGGCAGTAGCACCTGCAGCACCTCCTTTCTGAACAGTGGAAATACTGAGCAACTTGACAGTTGTTTTGTATGATGAAAATTTAGTTGCTGATTTTTGCTGCAAGTGAAGCTTTTTCCCACATATTCTAAATAAAGTTACAGGGAAAGCCTAGGGTAGGAAAGGACAAAGCAGTGTAAAAAGGGAAGAACAGATCTTAACTACTATCCAATTGTTGCTTTATGTCCTTTTTTGGGGTATCCCACAAAAAGCTAGGAAGACAAAAAGGAAAAAAATACCCAAGTAAGCTCTAGCGTGGAAAGCCAAAACCAACAGCTACACCACTCGCCTACATCAGAGCAGGGCTGAGCACCTCAGTAATGACATGTAGAAAAAGGGAAGAAAAAAATAACAGAAAAAATGCTAGAAGCAAAATATTTTCATGACAATGAGAGCTTTCTCTCCCCTTCTCTGTTAATAATACTGAGGAACACATCTGGCTTTCCTCCCTCAGCATCGCTGTTAGGCTAGAAAGACAGCAGTTAGAAAACATTATATTCTAGGAGACAATTCAGAAGGGGAAAATATACATTGCATGTAAGGAAAAGCCAATTAAGTAAAAACTGAGAAAAATAACAAGAGGTTCCATTCTCAGCAATTTGAAATGATACACACGACACTGGACAAATTAGTCATGAAAGTAAAAGATGAGCATTTTTGGTTGCAAGAGAGCTTTTAAAAACCCTCTCAACCATCTGCTGTCATTATATGATCACTAAAGTTGGAGAAAATCCTTCCTTCCAGAACCGTTTTGCTACATGGTAGTTAAATTATAGATGCTTCTTTAATTTTTACAGCATACCTGAATTCTAACAGAAATGAAGCTGCCATTGAACTGTTTTGTGTTTAGTGTTTTTGTTTTTAGTTTCACTATTAAGTTTTAAGTCTTTTTCCTTCCAAAGATTGATGAAAGTTTTCATAACCTTTGCCTGGCAGGTCTCCTCAAGGCCATGGCAAATTAAGTATAAAAAGCCTTTTTGGATGACACCAATAACGACATGTGGAACAAAGCAGCCGAAAAGGCAAACAGAACTCTAATTGTGGAAGTGTAACTCGTGTGAACAAAATGACAGACTTGTGTTTATTAACACTTGTCTACACTTGGAATTTTATCAGAATAGTTATCCCAGAATAACTGTTTTTGTTGAAACTAAAATAACTATTCCAGAATAATTACCAAGAAGGTTTCTGTGATATATTTCCAAATACAAGCAAAATCTCAGCCCTTGGAACCAGTTTAGTATGACAGAAGATATACAATTTTTACTTATTTTATTTTTAATTCAATAAACATGTTTGCACATCTCCCAGTACAAGATCACCATTCTATCATAGCCTTTACTCATCCACTGATAAAACAAGTAGTGGGACTTTCTGTAAAGGCTTACCAACATGCACAAGCTGAAAATATGAAATGGTAATTTCAACAGTGGGGAAAAAAAGCTGAACAAACCTTAGTAAGAGTTCAATAATATTTTGTTTTACAATTGAGCTACTGAGAGAATGTACGCACTTGGTATCTCTACTCTCCCATCAGATAAGCTACAACTAAAATAGCCTGATAAAATGAAATTATTACAGATATTTATAGAAAAAAAATTGCTCCAGTAACAGCAGGTGCTTCTCCCACATGGAGCACTGCAGCATTGTGGAAACAAAAAAAAAGGAAGGAAAGTTTTGGCCTTTCTTAGAATTTTCTTATGTTTTACCACAGCAACAACAAGGTCTACCACTGTGAAGGCATTTTTGTGTCTTTATAAGACAATCATAATAAAACATGTACAGAATGATGCTTTGGTTTATGTCTGGGAAAGAAAAATAAGAAATTAAATCAGTGCTACAGTAGTCCTTTTCAAGAGCAATAGCTTCAGATTGGCCCCCAGCAGAAGTGTTAACACCTCAGTCACATTTGCAGTTATATTTTCCCCACCAGCTTTGAATATTCTCTGAAGACGACCTATTAAACAACAGAAGTTGTGTCAATGCAGTCCCCTCTGAAAAGAAAAACTTACCAACAGTGACTCAGTTAGCAAACAGTACCACAGTGCTAATATTACACTAAATGATCCCAAAGAAAGAAAGAGAAACACCGGTTGACAACCCCTTTGGGTGTATTCTACAGTCCAAAAAATTGCCCACTTTATATAGAGAAGATTAGTGTGACCATTGCTAAAATAAGGTGCCGTGAAAGACACTAAGATGAGAAATTCTGCCTTGTAATTGTACCCTAAAATTGCAATATAGTCAGTGATACATACTCTGCTCAGTACAGGGTCAAAGTATTGCTGCCAATGAGGTAGGAACAACACACCTTCTGTACTATAACCTCTGTATCCTAACAATTTACAGTATAATCTCCAAATGGAAAACAAGGGATGGACCAAGCAAGTAGAGGTTCCACAGTGAAGTAGTCTGACTCTTGAAGAGACAGGGGAAGAGTAGAAGAAGTTTGGGTTTCAACTGTCTCGTCTAAAAAGGTTAACTTGTACCACATTGAGGAGTCAAATGTAAAACATGTTGAAACAGCCCTAGAAGAACGTCACCTGCATGACGAGAATTTAGCTCTGTCACAACTTGTCTGCAACTCTTACGTCTGCTCCAGGGAGGTGTCTGCATGATGATCTGGGATTCCATGATTGATGGCAGATACAATAAAAGGAGCAAGGCAAAAATTCATCAACAAGTCTCAGAATATCAATACATGATTAAGAGTTTCAAAATTATTTGAACAGAAACATAAGCCTGTTCAATAGATTTATGGAAGCAGCAGAGCTGCTCTCTTTTGTCTTTACTGTGGTCTTGACCTACTTTTAATATAAATATGCACATTTGAGTTCTAGTCTAATGGTAATAGGCAGGCAGGTTATTTCAGGCTTCAAGGCCAGGCTGAATTTGTCTGGGGGACTGGTGAAGGCCAGCTGGCTGTCTTCCTTGTCTATTGTTGTGCTTCCCTTTGCAGTTCCCCCTTTAGAGAGAGGAATAAAAAAAGAAAAAAAAAAAGCATATTCATTGTCTAATCAACTATCTCCCCTCTGCTTCCCTCCAAAGCAATGAATTATAAAAGAATCGAGATCAGTGCTGCTGGAACAGATCAACACTATCACTCAGCAAATGGTGCCCTGAATAACTGAGGTCACTGCTGTTTAAAATAGAAGGGAACACAGGCAAAGCATACATCTGCCCGTGAGCACCTCTTATTTTGTATGCCCATTTGTTTTGCTCACACCTGAGGCTGCCCTTTCTCTTTGCAGATTTTTTCCAGGTTGAGTGTACACGTTTTAGATGTGCAACCCTGAAGATATGTGAAGCACTGCATAGTTGGGGTAGAAGAACAGAAACAAAACTTTTACCATCAAAAGTACAAATAATCTGTACACCAGGCCAAATTCCAAAATTTAAAAGGAGTAATCTATTTGGAGATTTTATTTTTGTAGTTTCAATTAAAACATTTGTACACTATTACACAAATAAAAAAATATGGTCTCAGAAAAACAAAAAAACATTATTAGAAACCTAGAAAGCTCATAAGAAAACATTTCTCTGATAAAGCACAGCTATGAAAAATAGTTTTAAAAAATTTATAACTAAGAAAGAGACAAGTGAAATTTTGGAAGAGTTCGATGTATCCTGTTTAAAGGGAGAGGGGGCAATTGAAACCAGTGCAGAGGAGATACACATTTTAACACATTTTTTCCCCTTCTCACATCACCTTAACTACATTGTCTCTGCAGTTCTCTTTAATGTATTTTGCCTATTCAAGCAAAACTACATTTTTTGCTGCCTCTTTACTATCAGTCTTCATTTCTATTCTAAACATGGCTAGGCATCAACCACAAATGGGACTATATTGTGCTAGGCATCACAAAAAGAACAGCAAATAACCTAAGTGCTCCCAGTACAAGCATATGGGAGAAATAGAATGTGAAGAATGGAACATAGAGTAACAAATGCAATGAAAAATGACACATGCAAAACTAGAGTTTGCTGGGGGCTAGATGTGGCTAAGAAGGTATGACAGAGTCATGGGAAGTGAATGCTACTGGGTGGAAATGGAAAGATAGGGAAACACGAAGTAAAGCCAAGGTGAAATATTCAATTCTTGGCAATTCTTCAGCTCATAAACATATGGGCTGTGAAACTGCAAATAATGAGTATAAACCCTGTTTGCATACAGAAACTAAATCTCAGTTGATCCAGAGTTCCTATTAATCTCACCTCATTCTGTATCTATGGGAGCCTACCTCTGCTCAACTGCCACTGAAAGAATCTATTAATGCCATATTCACAGCATCCTGATTGCTTGATAAGTTTGGTTTTCAAAGATTCCTAGTTTAAACAATTTAAAAACCATTCTAGCAATTATTTTCACTAGAGTTTTCACAAGTTTTTCCCCTCATGAAGACTGTTTTCTTATCAGAAATGAACTGCCTGCCTCTCACCGTGACAGCTGTAGAACTGCTCTAAACAGGTTATAACATATAGTCCCAAAAAGAAAAAAAAAAAAAAAAGAATGTTTTGCACCTAAATCCTGAAACCCAGAACACTGTATTATTGTCTTCATGGGGGGAACAATAAAACAAAAAAAAATTAAAAACCACACACACATACAAGAGCTAGAGAATGGAAACAGTGATTATAGCCTTTTCCATGCCAATTTTAAACCTTGAATAAGAACAGTACAAAATTCTTCCTGCAATCAACCTGCTATTCTACAGCTCCCTGTGAAGGGACTGGAATAATCCAACTAGTCTCACATCTGTGAGCAAGACCTGCTTGCCTGCATTAGCCTCTCCTCAGAAATAACACTTATCAAACAAGTCAGAAGAAAGTCATCTGAGGACATAAGACTTGTGCTGCGTACTTGGTACATAAATTATTCTTTACATTTGATGCTTCCTATTTCAATGGGATACCATCTAAATGAAGTTACTATTTATACACACCTTTTCAAAAGAGAGAAGTTTTATAACTTAATCAGGATTAAATGCTCTTCACATGGATGCACAAAACTGAGTAAGAGGCAAAGGCCAGATCATTCTCACATAGAAAACACTGAAGCTGATATAAATCAAGTAAGCAAGATAGAAAAAAAACTCATAACAAGCTACTTTTTGAACCAAAGAAATAATTTGAAAGATAAGATTTGCAAAAGCTAGCTCTAAAGTTTGCCTCTTGTTTTTAATAAACTAGACTCTCCCAGGATTACTTTACTAAGGTGCACAAGCTCTGCTCAAGCCTTCAGAGTTTATTATTTTGCTGTTTGGTTTGGTAGCGAGTTGTTTTGTTTGATTGGCTTGGGTTTTGTTACTGTTGTTGGTTTTAATATATGCATTTACGTATCCTTAAAATGCCGAAGATATACATCCATGTTGAAATCCTCTAAGACTACAGCTACAAAAAGTCAATTTCTTCACAATCAAAAGTATAAGGAATAAATGGTGTTTCAAATGCCTCAGCTGTATCTGACTTAATTGAAAAAGTCACTCAGTAATAGCCCTATATAATAGTTTGTGGTTATCAATTAATTTCACAGTGAGACACAGCAGAAAAAGTGCATTTGAACCAGAAAAGGAAGAATAATTTTCCAGTGAGTTGCATGGAATAGTGCATATCCAGACTAGACATCCAGACAGGTATCCAGGCATAATAGCAAGTGATATTTGCTGATATTATAGTCCTATCTCCTTAGAGAAAATCCCAACAGAGCAGAAAAACACTTAGGATAAATTCATCTTATTTAGGCAACACAGGTTAACTTTAATTACTAATTAATCCCCTAAGATCCTTCCTTTTTCTGCTCCATGAATAGATAATCCATCATCATTTATGATTCTTCACTTGAATAAGTGAGTGCTATTACAAACCAGGGTGAAATATGTCAGATATTTTCTGGTACTGGATGACTGAAAAGGTTGATTCTGAAGTTAAAACCACTCATTCTATTTTTCATTTATGAAACATTTTTTCAAGTTACTCCTAATAATTTTATATAAGTTTAGTGTCGGCCATTTTACAGCTTGTCATACTCTTGCCTTGCCACAGACCAATTACTTGGAAAGTGTTTAAAACTTGAAAATTATAAGTTAACCTATACAATACTACGGTAGATTACACGTGAACTGATTTGTCTGTTTTTAAACAGTATTACTACTGGTTATACCTATTCTAAATGCTATGGTGTTTGAGCTAAAGATGTCCCTTAAAATAATCTTGTGTTGATGAAAGCCTGATATAACTTATTCATATTTTCGTTTTGTGAACTACAAAGCATAACAAACATGGGCAGCCTTTCTCCTCAAACAGGGAAAGAGCAAAGGCCACAGCCAGCCCCATTTAAGTCAGTCTTTTCACTGACATCAGTAGGCATTATTGTAGATTATTTTTTTTTAAACAAAAAAAAAAGCAAAGCAAAACCAGACACACACCCCCCCCAAAAAAACCCCAACCCACAAAAAACCCACCACACCATGCCAAACAACTACATTAGTCTTCACATCCAAATGTGGAAAACGCACCACTGCACAGAACTGAGCTTCCTGGGCATCCATGAGTCAAGTCTCGGAAAAAAGTCTGTAGGCTATAATCCCCCCCCCATATTCTTTATATAGATTTGACTCATTTTCCCAATATGTTTCCCAAGCAGTTTTTTCTGCATGGTTGGAAGGGATACAATTACTGAACCATTTGTTCAGCTAAACTGTGCAAATCTATTGTATTTCACTGGTTATTTTCAGCAACAGAAATATTCTGTGTTTGTCTTCATAACTCCAGATCGGAAGCAGAGAAGTGTTTGGCAAGGAATATTTGTCAAGACAATGACAAGCATAACACGATCTTTTTCCACCTCCCAACTCTCGAGCATTAAACTCTCATCTGATGTCACAGATAATGAAAATCCAAAGTGCATTTCCCATTGCCTTCCCAAGGAACAACTTTATTTGATGAAACATTCTGAGCCATCAAGTTTAACTAATAAGAGGGCACATCCTGACACTTTCCAGACAATTGTAGTAATCTGACACTTTAACATATCTGAGGTGGCAAGTGTGACGTTATATTTCAGCATCAATTGTTTAAAAAAAAAGTCAGAGTTAAAGGCAAAACAGTCAAAAAAGATTCCTGTGTCAAAATGGCTATTAAAAGTGGGATAACGCTGTAGTTTGTTTGAAAACTATTACAAGAGACAATAGGTTACAGCTTTATATATGTACCTACAAAGCTGCAAGCTTTTCCCTTACAGTGTTGAGATCCACTGCTTTTCGATAGCCATTGGTTCAGTTGCAAAAGAGAATGAGAAGCAACTCAGAGACATGCCTTTACTGCTGCCATTAATAGCAGCATATACTTGCATTTACTGACTCAACAGGGCTCAAACCCACTGACACCTAACCTGTGGAAGATGCACTACAGACACTATCCTCTACTGACAGCAGGCCCAGTTCTCTATACCCCATGGAATACAGATGGTATCACCCTCTATCTATGAAAGGCTGAGGAAAAGCAAGCCAACAGCAGCAAAAAAAAACCCAGAAGATGTACTTTCCTCTGTGTTCTTAAAAGACAAGTCCATTGTAGGGAACCTACAACAGCAGCCACAACCCCATCAATAGTTTTGTCAGGACAAATAACTTGGGAGACCTTTGGTCTCTTGTTACGTGGATCACAGAGCGTGAAGGCAGAAGAGTTTTAAGGCAATGCTTACTTTTGACACTCGCTCTTAGTAGGTTCTTCAGGGAACTCTCCAGTTATCAGGCTATTAATACAGTCAACCAAAAATCAGGAGAAAAAGCAGCAAAGGATTAGAGCAGAAATAATATTAATTTCATTGCCTCCTGAAAAGATTTCCAGGCCTACTTTAAATAAAGAGACTGAGAAGGTGAAATTATGAAGTTTGCCACATTCTTCTGAGTCTTCAACTATTGTTTCCAAGGAAACATAAACCTAACCACCCAGGTAAATAACCTCTAGCTCAGAGCTACCAGAATGCAGCTAGCAATGGCAAAAATAACGGCAGCTTGTTTTGTCCCAAGTAGTGCAAGAGCAGCTCCACCAAGACACAGAGGGAAGAAAGCAGAAGATAGGTGGAAGAACAGATGACTGAACCCAACAACTGAAAAAGGCAAAGGAAATGATTTAACATGAAAAATACGGCTGGCACAGAGATGAAACAATAAGATCACCATCATTCAGACAGACAAGAAAGCAGGCAGGGAAAACCAGAGGGGGTATGAAGAGCTGGCTGCGGTACAGATGAAAACCAACCAGAATCAGAGTATGTTCTGGAGTATTTATAAGTCATGATAGTAAGGTATTAGAGTTGAAGACACAGTTTACGTATTAATTCATTTCCACATCACTTCTACTACAGCCTGGCTTAAATTTGCCATGGCTCATTAACACTTCAGGGATGCTGGCAAATCATGTTCTGCTGTGATAATGCAGGCCTTCACAACAGTAACTCCTACCACAGATACCAGCTTCATTACACTCTGCATGAACACAGCCACTAGACTGCATAATAACTTAATCACAGACCATCCCGGTGAGACATGAGGGATGTTGAGGATTAAAAAAAGCAACAACTAGCCAATTAGGACTTCTAAAATAGACAATAGGTACAAAGGAGTTTTGTTTTCTTCCAATAATTGCCCACAACATGAGTCACGCCTCTAGTGTTTAAAAGTTAGGAGTGAAACAGCTACTTCCACCCCGCTTCAGCGCTGCTCCCAGACGGCAATTGTATGACCATTTCCACTTTTCAGGAGTTTTACAAATACTAAATCTGCTGAAGTGAGACAGGCAAATATTAGCAAACCCTTTATTTTAAGATGAAGTGCTCAGACATACAATACTGCTTGTTGTATATGGAGGTACATTGGTTGAATGTTTCCTTTGTCACATTTAACTTTCCCATCCATCAAGTGATAATATTTTTTTTTAACCTCTCTCTGGAACTAGAAATGTTAATAAAAGACTTTGCCCTAATATCCATGTCATACACTTTGAAAAATTTATCGATTTTCCCCACAACAGAAACTTTATTCCCCTCACCCTAAGTAGCACACAGAAATATACCATCCCCCTTAATTTCTCAGGGGACTTAGAGAGGCAGAACATTGACCACTACACCAGAAAGATATTTTTTTCTTCTTAACACCACACTGGCTCATACCTGTTTACATTACAATTCTACCAGACTGAGAGCCAGCTGGCTCTGGATTTATCTACACCAGAAAAATTCCCATAACCTCATATTATCTCAGAGTGATTACTTACATAAGTTTTGGCACTAGTACTTTACTCATCTGTGATAGTATATTCCTACCAAGTCATTTTGCAGTCATTTTTCAGTTTTCATGGCCTATGGTCTATTCAAAGTCAGAGTCGTATCAAAGAGCTAACTCTTATTGCAAAGATTTAAGATTTAAAATAATACGTGTAGGAGGGAGCTGAAAAGAAAAGGAGTCCGGAACAGCAATATGACAAATGCCTTAGAAGATCTCATCGCAATTGATACTTTTTAACTTATTAAAAAATAGGTACCAGACAACAACTTATTTTTAACACTACCTTTTATAGATATGTACAAACATGGAATTTTGTGTTGTGGTGTTTTTATGACTTATTGAGTCACAGAGCCCCTTTAAAAAGTACTTTAGAATAAACTAAAAGAACATAATAGAAGAGTATTCACATATGATAGTAATCATTATGCAAGTTGGCTCTTCATGTTATTATCTCCTACACAAAAACGAAGCAGAGGTGGTAAAAATTTCTCGTAAGGTTAAGAATGGAAAACATTGACAAAGTGGCAAAATGCTGAAATTTCTGCATGCCAAGCATCACGTTCTGGTATCAACAGCATCACATCACCATTGTCTCTTGAAAGCACATTAGCAGCATGGCAGAACATCCAAGTGGGGCATTGTGGTGGACAGAATTACTGAGGTAAGGGAGATTTGAGGAGGATATTTTTGGTTCTTTTTTTCCTTTTTTTTTTTGTTCATTTCATTCTCAGAGAAGTTGAAAACAAAGCTCAGTAAGAAACATACAAACCTACCAACCTGCTCAAAATGGACATGAAGCCACAGGCTACCAGCTGAGTCAGAACTATATTTGCAGTGTTGCTTTTTCAGCTTGCAGGTCTTGCAGAGTAAACAGCAATAAATTTTTTGGCATGACAAAGGCACAAGTCATTACAGAAAAAAAAAAAAGACACAGGCCCTCAGTGTTCCATCTTACAAGTTGTTTCATTTGCTAATTAAATAGCATAAAATTTTATGTAAATTAGTAATAACTCATCATGTACATAGCAGGAATGGAAGATGGCTTGTGAGAGAACTCAGGAAGGCCAAAGCTTATCTTGAGAAAGGGTATAGCAAAGCACCTGCTTGCTGCAAGGGGAGCACCCATAACAGAATGGTTTGTGAAGCTTCTAGCAACATCTCAAAGGACCAAAGCCCTGCTTTCTTAGTTGACTCAGGTCAACCAAAACTCAAGACAGACAAATAACTACTATCTCCTCACTAGGACTAACATTCCTATCCCTTCTCTCATGGCAATGAAGCAATGGATTTTAAAGGTTAGTTTCAGACTAATCACAATCTTGTGTTTAATCAATGCGCGATACAGCAAAGACTGGGCATAAATTGGAGAAGACAGAATAGAAATTCCAGGCCAAGAGAAAATTGAACCATCATGTTATAAATAGATATTACTTGGCTGAGGGAAATACACTTACTCAACAGGGCTAAAATCCAGAGTTATGACAGTAAGTCACTTAATTGGCACATGAGTCAAGCTAATACATTATACAATTATACAGAGTACCCTCCACAGGAAGAGAAGATGGATATCACTGCAGCATCCCTCTGGTACAAGACGTCTAGAGCCCAAAGGCTTGTAAGACTACATCTTGCTTCTTTGCCTGTCAGTAGCAAGCATATCTCCTCATACTTACATGGGCCCCAGGTTTAAGAATGCCTGAAAATATCAGGGCATGATACTAGGGGGAGGGATATCTGAGAAGGATATCTGAGAAAATGAGCTCTGGACACCAATAGGTGCCATGAGGTCATCATTTTACCTGGCTGTACAGCCTCAGCCCCTCAGCTCCTTTGCTTTTCACCATCTCATTGCTTTCTCCTGATGTAGAGGAGATCTTAAGCAGAAGTCCCTGAGGATACAGGGGTGGAGCTATTTTTGGCATGAAAGAACAAGGGAGGATCTTATTTCCTCACTTATTAAAATGAGACCAAAATTCCACGTAGTTTACAATTAAAAAAAAAAGCTTCCCTAATAAGACACAGTTGAAGTTCTGTAATGATTAAGTTTAACATTAGAGAAGCCATTTCATAAGCTACTCTTGTGCAAAATTGCCAACTATTATAGCCATACTCCTAATTCTATTGTGACTTTTTAGATTTTTTATTTAGCAGTTTTCATGAAACATCCCAAATTATGATTTTTTTCATAATCAGTTAAATTGAAATAGTATATACTGAATACTAGGTGGTAACCTTATTTTTACTTTTATTATTACATTATATTAATGTAAATGAAGTACAGTTCAGTAGCACTGCTTATACAGAATTCATCAGGCACCATAACACTGCTTAGGATGAAGGATGAGGAAAAACTGAAGTTTTTTCCTGACCTGGAAGCCAGGAACACGCAGAGCTAATAAAAGCTCTGATCTGTCATTTTTGAGAGTTTAATTTTAGGGGGACAGATGTTTAATGAGAAACTTTTCAGGGGCATTATAGAGCTATTGTACCTCAAAAGATAGCAGCCCCAGTCTCTTGGCAGGAAGGCACAGTGCTACTGCAGCAGGGGGAGAATCACATTGGGGGATTCTCTACTATTGAAATCTCACTATATTTCATAGAAACACATGACTGCAAGGGATGATAGACTTCTTCCCCCCCCACTATTAGCTATGACATACATGGACAAAAATACAGGTGATGGGAAGCTCCTTAGAGAGTGACAAAGCAGAGGTGAGTGGTTCTAAACAGGCAATTTACTTACAAGATATAATCAAATGAATGGCACAGAAAAATTAGTGTACTTTAATCAGCAATATCCAGGGAACATGTATTATAAAAACATACACTACCAACATTTTAAGCACAAATATAAACAGCTTCTGCCAGGTGACTTATATATTTCTAATACCAATCAAGTGCTCAAATCTTATAATGTGAATATATATATACATGCACTCCATATTAGCAGGCTGTCCTACTCTTTGCACTTAAGCAGCTACAACACTATAAAACACAGCAGCAGTTATTTGCTTTCACCTCAGTGAAAGTGTCCCCCAAAGACACTTGCTCACTTTCAATGTGAGATTTTTCCTAAGGAGATAAAGTTCAGCTGAAATAGCTTAAGTAAACAAAAGCTTAGCAGCAGTACAAGCAGAGCTTTCCTGCCTCATCCCAGACCCAGCAGCCCATTGCACCCACACGCCAGACTGAAGCACCAAGCCCTTTCTAGGAGCACTGACTTCTTTTGCCTCCTACTCCTACAAGTTCTTCAACAGGCTAATGCATGTACGCCATCTTTCCTGATGTGGCAGAGGACCAGGACATAGCGGCAAGACACAAGCAGGAGAAACAAGGTGGTACTCTATGCCCCAGTGACTGTGCATCAAGTGTTTTTCCTCATTCAGAAAGTTTCAGACTTGCTCCATTTCAGATCTTTGCTGCCTGGCTATTACTCAGCCTTCTTCTAGCTCCCTGTACCTCACACAGCTGATAAACTTTACCACTTTTCTCCAGCTACATTGCAAATGGTGCTAGTGCTTAGATTAAAAGAGTGCTCTTACATGGTACTGATTTGCAAACAGAAAGAGTCAAGAAAGAGGTTACTGATATGCATCTGAGCAACTTCATCCCAAGAGGAAATGCAATCACTATAACTCCATTTCCTAAACTTAATTAGATTAATTTTGTGTTTAGTAAGAATATTTTTAAAAAAAGCACCTGCTTAATTCTCTCACTATCCCCCAGCAAAACCATATGTATATTAAATGCATACATTAGTATGTAATAAGCAGAAAGTTAAAATGGTGATGTGTCTACTTCCACCCCACCAGCATACTTGAAGACACCTTTCTTTAACCCATCAGTCATATTAGCACTCTTGTCGTGCAAAGTTAGATGCACGTGCATACAGGCATCCAAGTGAAGAGGAGAGGACATAGGCAGAGAGATCAGGCTAACTTTAATGTAAAAAAACAACAAAACCATAAATGCTAATTTTAAGAGTCAGTTAGAAGTATAACTAAATATGCAGCAACAGTAAGGTCAAGTATCATTTAAAATCAGATATGTGAATACTGCAGTTACCTAGGCAACATCTGCTTCTTTTTCTATTTAGGTTTTCATCCATGTAAAGTGCTAGAAAAAATAACTGAGGGTTTTCGGAAATTATTCAGGTATCTTTAATGGAAGCCATAATATATGCGTGTGTGTATATATATAACTATTGTCTTCAGGAGCAAATGTCAGATTTTATACACAAAAATATGCATTTAAGAAAACCCAAAATATTATTTCACAAATTAAGAATGACAAAAACTTTAAAGCATCTGAAGTTAAAGTCTAGGCCAAAAGAGTCACCAAAATTATTTCAATACAGTGAATAACATTTGAATGATTTATGTCTTGGATAACTAAAGCCAGTTTATGAATGAATTTTATTGATCTTGGCATTTTAGATTTCTCTGAAAACAAAGAAAACCCAAATCAAGAAATAAGATTACTGCATCATGAAAATCCATTAAGAGCATCCAGGAGCACGCCACAATTGGCAAAACATATTCAGCTTTGAAATCCAATGCAGTATGCACTGAAATATTTCAGAGTTAATGGAACAGTCAAATCAACCACCTCTTGTAACTTATGTAATGAAGTATTGTAGGTAGAGAAATTAGATGATTGAATTTGGTTTCCTTCAACAGTAATATTTACTGCTGTTAAAATCTTTCAGCTTAAAAAGGAAGCGCTCAAAGGCAAATTTGTATCCAGGAAGACAGATTACTGCATTAATTGAAATTCACTAATTTGCTCTTGCTGCAAAAGAATAGTTATAGATTGGAGCAAAGAACAAAATGACATTTCTGAGACATTAATCTTTACAAGATGTTAAATTACTTGTAAAAATATCAAGAAAAACAAAGGAATTAGACTCATTTTCTCAAGAAGTGAGAGTGACTGAGCTAATCGGATCACGTAACATACTGAGGACATAATTCTTCAGTAAGTATGGTGAATTACTCAGTGAGGTTCAGTAAGGACAGCTGTCTTGTCGTGGACAAACAATAAAAATAAAAATCAGTATTTTTTTCTGTCACCTGTTAATTTTGCCCATTTCATTTCCAAGCTGGTCTTGAGCAATACCTAGTGATCCTGAAGAGAATATGAACAGGACAGCGTGCAGGCTTTTGGAGCAAGGTGAGAAAAAGGATTTGTCTGCATAAATTTATAGAAAAAATCTCCCTCATTATGTGGAAAATAGAAGCAGCTGATTCTATATTGATATTAAAAATGGACAAAAACTCGGCTTATACCTATACTGGTGATATCAACCCATTTGGATAATCACTGTACATTTCCTAAATCCAGGATAATCAATTCCATTGTCTGGCTGTACTTCTAAACCTCAATTATTCATAACATTCAGATTAGGGACTATTAAAGTCTTCACCCAATCACTATGAACTCATTTTATTTTGCCATTATGAGGAGATGACACATCTGTCCTTTTTATCTCTTTGAAAAGATACCTTGTTTGTCAATACCCAAGCACAAATTACATTTTTGAAATTGGCTTGTAATCATTTTCCAGTAGCCCCGTTCCATAGTTTACTGGTTGACGACCAATGGCTTTTCTAGATTTTCTTTTTAATAGTAAGAGTTTAGAAAGCCTTTCCTCACCAGGTCTGTTCATTTTCTTGAGACCTTTTGTTAAGCATTTTCCTCTCGTAACAACATCAAATGTTAAAACACCACTAGCCACAACAGTAAGAGTTCTTTTTGTGGAGAAACCGATGGCTTTAATATTAGTTTTCATAGCGTATCAGAGGGAAAAGGAGACTTGAGGAGACTTGTATTATTGTTGGATCAGAGAGGAGAGATGGTGTTAGCCACTTGCGTTAAAGGTGGGAGTGTGCAAGGAGGGATATTTAAGAATCACATAAAAACAACATTGTCACAGTTGCATTTTACCCTCATACACAGCAATGATTTACTGTATGTATTTTCTTATAAGTGTATAAAATCTTCCCTTTCAAAGCACTTTTTTCCCTGAAAAGTTTAGATAAACAGCTTTGCCTAAAAATTAAGACTACCAAGTAACATTTAGTACTGTTCCAGGATGCCAAGTCAAGCAGTACTCAGGCATAAAAATGCCATTTCCATCTCTTAACTCTGGTCTCTTTAAGCAACGTCCAAGAGCATTTCTATTGCCCACCTCCCTCAACCCATGGAAATAAGCCTCTGTACAATAAGCTTCACAGTCATGTTGATTCCCCCAGTACCATCAGCCCACTTTACACTAATGCTTCTCAATTACCTTCATTACATCTGAGGTCCTACTGATCTCCACTTTAGCCACTGAAGTGGAGGTGAGCCTCCTGTAGATCCTCATCTCCGCAGTAAGGACTTGCGGCTGCTGCTTAAGCAAGACATACCAGATCTTCTCAGATGCAAAGCACACATGCACAAAAACATTAAGTTGAGAACCTGAAGCAGCTCATTTTATCAGTCTCACAGCACTGCCATACAACCCTAACCAATCTGGTGGCACAGTTACACCCAATGCAAACAGAATTACCTGCATGCATCCTCTTTGGCTACCACCAGCTTCAGAGGGTGTAGGTAAAGTTGGGCAAGTCCCTGTACACTCCAGGATTTTCAGATGTTTGATTCTTGCTGAAACTGGTATTGTGAATAAATACAAGCTTCTACCGAGCAATCTTTACTACCTTTAATGACAGAATTAAGGCAGATCTAGTCAAACAATAAAGCCTTTTGCACGCACGTGTAGATAGAAACAACCTGCAGGTAAAAACATCCTTCTGTCAGATCCAGGTCTGTCCTTCCACAGGGAGGCAGGGATTTCAGGAAACACATGCTACAGCTCTTGGCTGTATTTCTCTTCGTACCACTTAACGTCTCAGGTTTTGCTTCAGCCATCTGCTGAAAGTAGCATCCACAGGCATCACGATGGAAACACAGCTAATGAAGTTCAGAGTCTGATTTTGTATTGGCAGGGCTCATACTGACAAACCAGACCTACGGAAAGCAATCCTGGCTTACTGAATGTAGCTTACTTACAGGTAGAGCTGTCCTTCCTCCCCAGCTGCCCAAAGTTTTAATTCCAGCTCTTAGCTGTTTGTACTTTTGCAATTAAGTTATCATGACACTTTATGAGAAAACCAGCAGAGAAGTCATACCCTTCATGCAATCCTCACGTGCTTCAGCTAACAACTTGGTGTTTCAGGGTGTGTCACGTTTCAAGGAAAACTGTTGTTACTCCCCTCTTGGGCTGCTTGCAGTAAGAGTCAAAGGAATTACAAAATTAAACAGGTTTGACAGAAATCTTAAAAAAACCACATTCAAAGTCACCTATGGATCCTCCAATTCCCCAAGTCATTTACACTTCATGCAATTGTTTCAAGCACATTTGTCCCAGAGCAAAGCATTTGTTTCAAGTGCGTCCCTACATTTTGTTGTCCTAAGACATTCTTTATACAAGCAAACACATGAAGTAATTTGTCTGCTCAAACTCACCACAAGCTGCTTCAGTAAACCTCAGGGTCACCTTTGATGTAGGCAGTCCATCATTTGGCCTCATCTGGTGCACCTGTGTGACATCAGGCCAGTCTGCTGGCCCCAACCTTTCCTTCTAACTTCTACATTTGAGCCCTTAGGAGCATGGGCATAACAAGCTAAAAAAAGAAAAAAAATTGTCCATTATTTCTTGCTACCTTCACCTTACCAGCAGTACTAGAGATGAAAGCAAAAGTCTGTGCAGCATACTAAAAAAAAACCTAATATGGACTACACCTACATCAAACTCACCATTACACAAACAGGGTGACCTCACAGCCCCACACACGAGTCTGATCATGGCTGAGCCTCATACTTTTACAGCAGAGCTTTGCTGTGCTAGAAGGCAGTTTTGTGTTTCAAGACTGAAATTTGAAACATTTAGTAGTCGAAGCAGTAGGGCTTGATTTTTACCCTTACAGTCAAGTCTTAGAGATCTTGAGTAAAATAGAATTAATCCTTTAAAGTTGTCTAGTGTTCTGAATAGAAATATTGCAAAGTTATCTGGGGGGGAAGGGAACAGCTGTACAACTTGAGCATGAGGCTACAAAACCGATCACGTTTTTCACATTAAAATACAATGTGTATGAATTCTATTTGGGGTGACGACACAATCAGTTTCCACTTACAAATGTGAGAAAAAAAAACCCCAAATTTCTCTTTAATATTTGGTTATATTCACATCTTTTTATGTCTTAACAGTGCCATAACATTTACCTACACATTTATTTAAAAATCTGCTTGCTGAAATACAGGCAAAGACAACATATTGCACTTGTGGAAGCCCAAAGATTAACACAAATTTAATAGAGTTTTTAGTCAAGTATTCACCTCCACAGCACTGAACATGCAGCCCAATGCACTAGGAAAAGCACTAGGTCTTTTCAACTGCTGCAGAAATAACTGTTCTTTAAAACCACTTGCTTCAGTTCTTATGTAAGCAGAGCACTCTTTGAAGTGAAATAAAGTTTTACAAAACACAGGCTAAATAAAGAACATAGAACCTGAAAAATCTTTGGTATTTTTATCTCTTTCTGCACCACAGAAGATAAAGCCTACATCAGAAGTCACTTCAATAACCTCGCAGACAAACAGCAGAAACACTTTACAGATGAGGAAAAATATTAGCCTCTTGAGAAAAAGAAGATTTAATAAAAGACGTAAAGAAAAAAATAAGCACCCAACTCTTACCTAGCAGAGGACCGAAGCTGCACTGGTTCACTCAATGCCTTCAACAGGCAGAGCCCCAAACTTGCACTCAGTAGTTCAGACCTTCACCAGCAACTGCTCTGCAAAGTCTTTCTTTTTCCCCCCTCCACAGCACAGGGCAAACACCACAGTGTACTTCCACCCAACACATCCCTTCTCTCCAACCCCAGAAGACCTATCTAGCTATTGACTTCAGCTGTCCTTAATATCTCTCAAATCAGACATCCTCACCAATGCCTGAACAGCTTCTTGGGCATCAAATTACCCCTGCAGAGACACCTGAGAACTCTCACACCTTTAATGAATTTACCTCAGTAAATAATTCTGCTAGGAGTCCCTAAGTAATAGCAGAGCCTAGCTTGCTTTCTATGTGCTTGAAGACTTTATATGTGCCTCCAGAAATTGGTGAGGTGAGGGTTTTTTTGTCTAGAGGTGAGAGAAAGGGACTTTTTCAACTTTTATATGGTTTTCCACTTTAAAACATGTAAATAGAAAGACTCCAAAGTCACACCATAATCTCTAAATTAGATGCACTTTAAGGCAGCTGAGCTGTTTATTTTGTCAAAGCTAAAAAGTTTTGTTCCTGTTTTGAGTCAGCATTTTATTGTATAAATTAAAAAAAAACCAAAACACCCTCAAAGTACTTCTTCCCCAAAAGATCAGTTGAACAAATTCCACCTACCACCAGTTTTCCATCCCCTCAGCTGGTTCTGTGTGTGAAGGTTTTGCCAGTTCTCCACAGTTCAGAAGGGAAGCCAGTGCAGATCCCAGCACAATACAGCTCACATCACCAGGTTTCATTAAATGCTTTAAGAAGATGTTTTCTCTCAAGAGCAAAAAAGCCCATAGGTCTCAGCTTGTAATGCTTGCATCCTTATCTCATCCTAATCTTTTCAGCACACTAGCCAAAGCCACCACATTTGAATGTGGAGGGCAAGTGCATAGATTGTGTGGCAGAGAAGATGCATTTAGATCAAGGAAGTAAGATTTCTGGGGAAATTCGTATCGCCTCGTTTCTCTGCCTGCACTTTAGGAAAGTTCACCTTTAGATCTGAGGTTTGGAAGTGCCTATGTTGATATTAACGTATTTATTATTACAGTTAACCCTTAACCATAACAAGTACTGTGCCACATCTTGCCACTGATGAATTGCCAAAAGCAATGGTAAAAGATGTGTCAGTTCATCATTGATGTTGATTCAAAACAGTGGTTCTACTGAAAAAGCTAAAAGCAAAACTAAAACTAGAAAACCGTTCAGTTTATATTACTCTGTGTCTTCCCAGCCATGGGACAGAGGAGGAAGAATCTGTCTTTAGCAGAGATATGGCACTTGCTTCCTTTAGTGTTTCAAACATGTTTCATGTAACACAAACCTCTTAAAGTACAATTTCCCACTTCTTTGTGAGCAAACAAACAATATTTATGTAATTCAAACACCTCTAACCAATCACCTATTTTTACTAATTGTCAAAGTGCTGGACACCACTCTTTGGTCTTAAAGATTTCCTGAAGTTACTGGCATCATTGTTGGCAGAAATTGGTAAATCCTTTTGTTCTGACATGAGATTTAATAGTCTTATTTTATTTGTGACTGCTGCTTGTCTGAGATCCTCTAAAGTAATCTGCATATCCCATACTCTTACTCAGTCTAGTGATCTGTTATGAAACACTTTTTCCTGATACCAATTAATTTTCACTTACCAAATCTTATAATCTACTTTGCCCTGGAGATGTGGACAAATAGCTGAAGCTGAAAACTCACATGAACCTGGATCTGCCCCTCTTCCAAGCAGTGCCCCATACACTCATGCTATGATAAGAACGATTAGCCTTTCCAGTTCTACAACTTGTAGTATTCTGGCAGGTTTAAAAGAGACACCTTACACTTCCATTTCAAGCACGGAGTTCCCAGACCATCCCTCAGAAAAATTTCAGTTCCCACTTTACAGAAAATCAAAGCCTAAGTTGGTGGGTAGGCATTGTAATGTGCACAGTTGTTCCATAAACTTTGTACGTGCATAAGAAGAAACTTTCAGTGTTTTGGGTTATCTTTAAATGCAAGCTCTGTCAGTCAGCTGTAATTCACACCTACTAGAGGTTCAGCACTTGGTCCTAAAGAAACTGGCCCACTGAATTTCTGTTGAACATTTCTAGTTCTAATATACTTCAAATTGTGGTGCGTCAATTAGTTTTTATTCTGTAGTGCAAAAGCCAGATTTTCTTCTTATTTCTTACATTTTGATTAAAACCAAACAAAATCTTGTAAATTCTAATTAGTTCTTTTGAATTGAAGGTTTTTCATTGTCAGTCTTCAGCAAAAGGCTGATACTTAAAATAAAAAAAGTGGTTAATCTGTGTCTAATTGCCATTAAATTAGATCTTGCCGACATGAACTCCTCAATGAGAAAGACTGATAGGTAAACTACTCAGAAAAGCAAGCTCTGAACATGGCACATCAGTAGTTCTAAGAAGGAAAAACATCTAGCATAAGACTGGGGAAGAGAGTCTTACCTTCAGCTGTGGTAAAACCACATCTTGCTTTCCTGAATTAAATCATCTTTAAATGTTCTCACAAACTTGCTGAAGCATTTAATTCATGATGGCAAGATTATAGTATAGATATGTACAGCAAGACTTTGTAGTTACTTTTCATGTCATTATTTCTAACGTAAGCCATTATTTGAGTTAACATGTAGTCTAATGGGTTTGAAGCCCATTTACTGCATTAACAAAAAAAAAAAGCTGTATCACTATCTTATTACCAAGATACTGTTTATTCAAGTATTATCAATTGCAGTGATAAGACTTGTATGATTTACTGCATGGTGACTTTTATCAGTGTGGATTATTTGGTAAGGAATGAGATCATCCTGCAGTCTTTTCCTCCCTCCTCTCTCTGGTTGCCTACTTTCATGAAACCTGTGAAGATGGAATAATTTTGACATGTCTGCCTATGGATTAAACAGTTAAGATGTGAACACACATAGTATGGCTGTATAAAGTCTTGTCTCTTGAGGAAACCAAGAAAAAAACCACCCACCATCTGCTATATCAGGTTGCAGACATAACTTACCTACAGCTGATCTTTGCCATGACTGTATTCCAGAAGAGCTGTGGGTAACTCCTGCAGGACCAGAGCAATCCATCTTCTAAAAAGGTGGATGGGTAAACCTATTCATCAGGCAAATGGACGCAACAGCCACAGTCACCGTACAGCCATCTGCTGAACATTGGGCTGGCCTCCAAGCCACCAGGCATGTGCTTTTAAATTCTGAGCCTAAAGAAAGTCCAGGAGTGGTCCCTGACAAGGTCCTCTAGATGTACTGCTGAGGTTTTTTAGATCTCACAAGAAACACGCAGATCTAGATACACTGACTTGCAAATATGGGACCTTTCCACATTTCAACTTACTTTACCTCCTGAAGAAAACAAGAAGAATTTTATTATTTCTTAGGCAGGCATCAACATATTTTATGAAAATACTTTTATAGTATTTCTTATTCAAAAGGGAAACTAAGCTTTCAGGCAAAGACAGAGAGAAAGAACTTGAAAAGAGAAAGTGTAAAGTGTGATTAAGTTTCATGTTCAGGAAATTTCAGCAGTTTGAGGCATCTCTGGAGTTGTCTGGACGGACCTGCTGGAAGCTTTGCCTTCCTCTCTGTCAGTGTATCCAGATGTTGTCTTGCAGTATTCCCCACTCACAACCCCACTGCCCAAGCAGATATTCAGGCATAAATCACATTGTAAGAAGTAGCAGCACAGAGCTGAAACATTTTCTTTTGGCATCCAATTCAAAAGCTGAAGGCTCATCCCCAGAGGTGAGAGGCTCTTGCATAAACTCACAACTGCAAACCCAATTTTTTTAAAAACCTCACTGTCAGTGAAAGCCACCTGCCAACAGCAATTAATAATTATTGATATATATTGGTAGTAAATAAGGAATAGACTAACCATCTCATAACCTGGAAAAACATGCCCTTGCCCTATTCTTGGTGGCACTTTTATAATGAAACTCCCTTTAGGACATCTTTTTCCTTCCTCTCTGTACCTTTGTATAAAAACAAGCCAAAAAAAATCAGACAAAAAGCTTTGGTTTTAGTCTTGCAGTTTCTTTAGGGAGAGGTAGAAAGATATAGGATGTTTCAGTGCAGTTGTGTTGTAATTTGGAAATCTCTGCAAGCATTGCTGAAGCACTTCAGCCCTTTCGAGAACAGATAGCATTTTGAAGCATTACAATTCACTACATGTGTTTCAGATAAATACATAACACAAAAAACCAACCAAACAAAATCTTTGAGTTGCATCTGAAGCCAAAGAAAGAAGCACTAAATGAAAGCGGGAAATTTACTAGAACCTTGTTAAAAAGTCTCAGCTCTTTTTCTCTTTATGGAAGAGAATCATACTGATATACTATACTCAAACAGTTTTTCAGCCAGAGTGAAAGCTCAGCCTCTTATTAAAAAAAACCTTCCATAGCTGCCAAAAAACTTCTCAAAGTAAGTCAGGATCAGCTGAGATAAGGAAACATGAACATTTCCACCCATGTTTTTCACCATTTCCCAGAATACTAAAGCCTGGTTCTCCTTTGGATTACCTACTAAAATAGTTCTGGACTGGTTCTCGTTTGCCCTTGCTTAAACGAAGAGCCTGTCAGGGCACTCCAGGAGTCCCTATGGCACTGCCCAGCCTCCCCCGGGACCCACTCCCACACCGTGCTGTGGGATGGGCCCTGTCCCGGCATCCCTGGGATCCCCCTTGGCTCCCTGGCCCTTGCTGCACCCCAACAGAGCCAGCGGGGAGAGAAAAGAAAGCCATCCCACTGCTCTGAAAAAGAAAATGCTAATGGAAGTGGAAGGGCCCATAAACTTATTACCAAGTCTTCCCTTGCCCCAGGCACAACACAGATCGGAGGGCTCTCATTCTGCAGAAACACAGCTGGTTCTGTGTCTTCAGTTTAATTTGCATCAGGTTTCTATAAGTGTCTCACCAGAGGATGTGCCTATGGTGACCCCAAAGAGAGCAGCAAAACTGCAAGGACAGCTGGCATTGTTTTTCTGACTTTAACATTCCCACCCCCATCCCTCCTTTAGACACCTCTTCCTGCTGATTTTGAGATATGTTTAATTACATAAAGGTCCTGTTCTAACAAAATCATCAAGCGATAAGGCATTTGCCCCCAGGTTCATAGCTGGCAGACGAATAGCAATGATGATTTAAATGGGAAAAGACACAAACTGATAGAAAAAGGTTACTGGGTGCTGAAATTTGTAAATCTTACTGTCAAGGAATATGTTCACTATGCACTTGGTAAGTCCCCTGGTGAGTGAAAAGAACTGGGAATATCTTTAGCCCTGACAATTTCATATGAAAAGTGGAAAGCAATGTTAAACAGGGGCCCTTCAAAAGGCAGACTATTTACATAAGAGCATCATTGGATACCTGCGTGTTGTCCTCCGTCGTGGACATTTCAAACCATTGAATATGTGCAACCACTATGCTTGGAAGGTAACTCTTGTTGTGATTCACAGCAATGATCTACATGAAGATCTGGAGGTGACCTACATGACCTGCATGCTACCCTAGCCACCCCCCTTGGCTGTCTGTCCATCTGCCTGTTCCTTCTCACCCCTACCCCTCCCAGTAAGCATTTGAACCATCCTTGCAAAGTGGAAAAAAGTCAATAGGACAAAATGAGAAGGGTATGGTAATTAGGTCTGGGTTGTTTTGAAATGGAGAAAACTAGTGAGCCCATGACCACCGGTAAAGTGTTAACTAAGGTGATCTGGGACAGGAAATCTCCACTGGTGTGTCTTATTTTGTAATTCTAGCCTTCTGTTTCCTTGGCTTTATTACAAATGCTCCCAAATCAAGATGTTCTGTTTTGCATTAAGCAAAATGTTTTGTTCTATGCAGAATAATATATGTGCTTGTTTATTCCAGAATCAATAAACTCAAACCTGACCTTAGCTGATCCTATCATATTGATCTTCAAGGTGTTTTCCCCAATTTGGCCCCCACTTTATCATCACATTAATAGCCATATTATTCTTGCAACATTAGTGCAGATTCACCAGTATATTCTCTGTGAGTGTCCAGGTCAGTTAAAAATCACTCTGCATATTCATTTGCTAAAACTCAAGCAAGTATCTGAGTGAATCAAGGCCTAAATGGAAAAACAGCATGATCTTCAGGACTGGCTTAAGCATAACACAGTCAAGCTATATGAAAAAGGAGGGAGGAAGACAATTATATCTTCTTCCTTTTCCTAAAAAATGTAAAGCAATTTATAATTAAGAGCCGCAAAAGCTCTTGAAATAAATTTATTTAAAAAGACAGTTATGTTAATTGCAGATTTCCTTAAATAGGGAAGACTTTATATCAACAGTTTATAATACAGTCATTGACACAGAGATAAACTGATTTACATGAGAAATAACCTCTTTTAGTAGCACTTGCCAAAACTGCTTGGATTTATTATAAAATTAAGTCCTATGAACATTATGTTTGGTTATATACCTTGACTGCAGCAGGGAACAGACGCCTGCCATCTCTCTGGTTGTGAGAATACAAACTTCCAAAAACACCGTTATCTACCAGGAAATAGCTGCTATTTCAGACACATCCAAAGACATCCTTCATTCAAACTACAATTCAGATAATTCTTAATATAAAATGATGCCCCTCAGGAGAACTTTATCAACCAATGAGTACTGTACTTGTTAATGCAGTTAAGCCTGTGTTTTCTAGACAAAATAAAATATATGACTAATAGCTGTATACCATGGCAATTTAAACCAGTTTGATTTGTATGAGTGCCCTGGTTTCAGCTGGGATAGAGTTAATTGTCTTCCTAGTAGCTGGTACAGTGCTATGTTTTGAGTTCAGTATGCGAAGAATGTTGATAACACTGATGTTTTCAGTTGTTGCTCAGTAGTGTTTAGACTAAAGTCAAGGATTTTTCAGCTTCTCATGCCCAGCCAGTGAGAAAGCTGGAGGGGCACAAGAAGTTGGGACGGGACAGAGCCAGGGCAGCTGACCCAAACTGGCCAAAGGGGTATTCCATACCATGTGACGTCACATCTAGTATAGGAACTGGGGGGAGTGGGGGCGGGGATCGCTTCTCAGGGATTAACTGGGCATCGATCGGCGGGTGGTGAGCAATTGCACTGTGCATCACTTGTTTTGTATATTCCAATGCTTTTATTATTACTATTGTCATTTTTTTAGTGTTATCATTATTACTTTCTTCTTTTCTGTTCTACTAAACTCTTCTTATCTCAACCCATGAGTTTTACTTTTTTTCCTGATTTTCTCCCCCATCCCACTGGGCAGGGGGGGAGAAGTGAGTGAGCAGCTGCGTGGTGCTTAGTTGCTGGCTGGGGTTAAACCACGACAATGAGAAAGATCCAAAAGCAGAGAGCAGAAATTTGAATGAGGCACAGAAGACATACATGGCAAATGTTGCTGCTCAGAAGCTGTGAAGAGTTCAGGACAGATGGGTGCTGAATAATTATAGAATCATAGGTTTAAAAGTGTTAGAAGAGCTTCTTTACTGCTCATACATCTGCCTGCCAATGCAGACTATCTCCCCATGTACAGGTCGCCACTTCACATGCAGACTGGAAAGGAAGGTCAAGGCCCTCTACAAGAAGACCTACAAGCTAGAAACAGCAGAATGATAGAAATGGCTATAATTGCTTATTTATACAGTATACTCTTGTTCCAATAAACTAAATAGCTTTATTTTCTTAATCACTTATTCGCAGTTCTCATGTTTCTTGTGTTGCTTTTTCCACCTTTCATGGTTGTAGAAGACAAGTTCCTTGAATGGCTTAAACTGATTTCAGCTCTTTGGAACTGGCCACAGATACTCAACACCGTGCCCAAACCTGGTTCCTCTAGAGCTAACTTAAGCTATGATTTTGTGGGTGTTTGTTGCTCAGAGCTTCAAGCCACCCCAGAGAAGAGCTTGTCCTACTAACCCCCAACAGGAAGTGCCCCACTAGCATCACACAGCACCCAGCATCACCTGGGCAAGGGTTTTATAAAGCACAATCACAGCAAAAGGGAACAGCTGGGAACTTCACTGTTCTCATGGTTTTCCACAGGTGGTCACTGAGTCAAGTGCTCCCACAGGTGTTGATGAGGGTCCTTTTCAAACTGAGCTGCAAATTCAGCTTGCCCTTTTTAGTCCCACCCAGGGACTGCTGAGTAGGATCATTTCTAAATATTTTCATGTCACCAAATATCTTCTGTGGGCTTCTTCCTCCTCTCATGGGGCACCTGAGATGGCATCGTGTACTGCCCTGTGGTAACATTGCAGATAACAGGAACACAGTTACCAACAGCCTTTGCTTAAAGGCACTCTGCCATTTGCCTGTGTCAGATTTGAAGCGAACTGAAGCCAGAAGGATTCATATGGAGATCAGACTGACTGGTCCCTTCTCAGGCTCAGATTTTGTTGAAACTGTTTAGAAGAGGCCAGAGTATTTAACTTAAGTTGTGTTTGGCTAAAACATCTCTTCCAGAAAGGCCTGAGGACATCAAGCAGTAAGTTTACCTGTTACTGGAGTGGTATGCTAGAAATGCTTAAGCCTTCTAAGTCTAAAAAGTGATGCCTAGTTTCCCATTTGTGCAGAGACCAAGGCAATTCACCTAAATATTGATTCTAGTCTGGCATTTTTCATTAAACTCAACATACCGGTGTCTGATACACAACCCTGCAAAGGTACTCAGAGACGCTGTATTCCAGAAGCATTCCTCCCTTCTGTAAGTGTGACCTTGCATGCATTGCTGCTAGATGCTGAACTTTGCATTTGTTTGCCTTTAAATCACATTGCAGCTGAATGGGTTCAGCTTAGCTCTGTGATTTACCTCTCAACATAACTTAACAGCCTGAAACTTTGTAAAAGTTTTCATACACCTTTCTCTGTTGTTTGTAAAAAACACTGAGTTGTACCAGACGTAGCACTAGTCTTTACAGTTCCATTGGAAATACTGCTGTTTAATGATGATTTTCCACTAACAACCACTTTTGGGGATCTGCCAGTCCATACACCATTTCTCCTAGGCTTTGCTATTATAGTGCTATATCTTTTTGGTTGGTTGGTTTGTTGGGTTTGGGCTTGTTTGGTTGTTTGGGTTTTTTTTGTTAAGCGTCACTGTGAAGTCCCTGGATACTTAGAAATTGCTGGGATGCCTTTGAGAAAAATTACTGAATAGCATCTCTAGCTCTGTTTACAGTCCATAAGAGAAAGCCTCCTTCTCAGGATGTTCTTTCATATAAAAGCATGTGGGTGTATTATGATGTTGCTAAACGCATAAGCAAGGGTTATCTGTAAACTCCTTCATTAAAACATTCAGCATATAAGTGTTGCTACCACTTGAACTGCTGCTTAGGACTGAAATTATCCCACGAGTCCTACAAGCACTTTAACAGAGGACTTTTCACCTAACGATTTTGTTTTCATGACAAAGGAAAACCGATCAGTGCACAAGGATACAGTTGAATTTCTGTGCCTAATACCCTGGCACAAAAATCAGAAGTTAACCACACCGGTCAGCGAGGATTACCCAAGCATGGCAAGATTAGGCTGCCTTGGTAGGGGTTGGACTTTGACACAATGCGATACCGAGCGTGGGAAGCCAGGGCTGGAGCATTGGCTATAGGAGAGACACGATGCAGCTCCGTAAACAAGTTACGGTAGCTGTGCCTGGTAGGATAACGTGCTCTGGCATCCATGTTTGAGACACAGTTTGTGATACTGTCTCTCAACTGTAAAGAGAAACTGCTAGGCTAATCAGAGACTGAATTCAGATGTAATTTTTCCTCTACTAGGAGAACCTACTTTGCAATCGTGTATCAGATGATGTCAGATCTAAGGTGCAGACTGCTTCTGTAAATGGCTGTGTTTCCCCCGTATTTGATAGATTATAGTGTTAAGAAGTATAATGCTAATTGTTTTACATTACAGATACTCCCCCAAAAGAGTTGATAATTCCTCGGTGTTCAGGACGGAGCCAGAACGTAACAGCCGTCTGCACCCTCAGCCCCCCTAATTGCTGCAGTGGAAGAAGGCGTGGAAAGGTGTAAGCAGTACGCGGGACGACAGCCATCTTGGGCATTTCCTCGTTGACAGGAGTCATTGTGCAGACTTTCCGTGCCCTTCAGAGAAAGATGCACAGCAACAGGCTAAAATCCTCTAAGCAATTAGTGCAGAAAATACAGAACAAACCGATAGAATGCGTCTTCTGCAAATCTAAAAGCACTCAAGGGACTGTTTGAAGAAGAGGCAACAAAACCAATTTCACACTATGGAGAAAACTCATGCACTGTTTGTGCCTTCAAACAGCCATTCTTCTCATAAAAAGTCTGTCAACTGTTCCTTGCATTTGTGTTTGGTTTGAATTGTACTTTGCCTATTTAAATTGAATGTGATGGAAATTTCACTTAATTCTCTGATTCCCGTTTCCAGCAGCACCAAGACCCTGTCAGACGTAGAGACACTGACAAGAAAAATACAATTTGCAATAGGGCACCTTGGAGTGAATGAAAGAAGTTCTTTTCCTTTCCCTGGACATACACATGTATCACGCTGACGAGACATTCAAGATGCCTTCGTAACTTCCAGGCTTTGACCAAACACTCCACAGGACAGTGTCCATAGTTCTGACATTAAGGCCAGCCGAAGTCTGCGTGAGGAATATCACACCAACATTCACCTTCTCTCTCCTGTAGGGGGCTCACTTCTTCCGCGGCAGGTTCAAATCTAACTATTTTCCAAAAAACCCAGTTGTAACTGAAATTGTTGATGTAAGGCCAACTCAGTTCCAGGATTCTCAAATTCAATGATAAACAGTGAAATACTGTAAAATGGGAATTCTAGATGTTACCAGAAAAAAAAAAAAGAGCATTAAGTTTGGAAAGAATCTATAATTTTCAGATTCTTAAAGTAAATTATAACATGTAGTTACAGCCCCTTTCTAATCATTTACACCTGATTTTGAGTTCAGGCTGCTTCTTGCTATCATCCATGAGATAGAGGGAAATTCTCCTGAAGATCCAATTATACCATATAGTGTGGCAGCTATAATTAAATGAGAGAAAGCTTGATCTGTGCTCTGTGACACTGGGTTAAAAGATTTGTGAGCAATTGACTTAACTGAGAACAGCTGTAAAATTATACCAACAAATCAGACAGAGCAAAGATTTGGCTACCATAATAGAATTTGAAGTTTAAAGTCGTCTTCTTCCCCAAAAGCACACACATATACACTTTAGTTTATTTACCTTTTTTTTATGCTGAAACTTCCTGAGACATAAAAAAAGAGTTCCATAAAATCTGAATTTAAAGAAAATTCCAATAAATCTTACCCATAAACTGCCTCATATTAACTCCTTTCTTCCGCTCATTAATGGAAATCAGGACACGGAACTCTGTGAAGAAGGAAGTTTAGCTAAGAGTTGGGACTCTCCTAGATTTTTCAAAGATAGCCTCATGTGGTTTTTGTAGGAGTTTTAATTAAATTAAAATATTGCCAAAGATAATAAATGATGCTATACCACACCACACCACACTTTTTATCTATTTTTTGATTCAAAGATAGATTTTCTCCTATGTTTTTAATAAGTTTTCTAAGAGAAACATGTTCACCTAGGTGCACACCTCAGCACACATCAGATCGTAAGGGAATTCAAACCGAAAAAATGCTTCGTACATAAACTGTGTGAAGACAGAGATAAAGTAAACTGCAAATCCTTTACCGGTGCAGGGCTTCGCATCGTAATTTTATTTGTATATTACTTAATGCAAACTTCTAAAAGGGAGATTAAATGGGCTGAGATGAAGGTAGAGCCGTATGATCTCTTCTAGAGTATTTTTGCTTGCAGAGTTAAGATAAGTGACCAAGGTCCACACTAGGAACAGCTGTTAGATCCACGTGAGCCTTTAATTTAGCATTGTTCCATGGACAGTAATATATTTGCCTTTTAAGTCCTCAGCTCAAGTAAACCAGCGACCATCAGTATCCGGGTAGAGTAGACAGTCCTTGGCTTAACCTTGGAGTAAGGCCATAGTAAGGCACTTCAGCTGCCCTTTTCACTGCTCCAGCTACCTGTTGGTACAACCAAGGAGAAGCAAAGCCTGTAACCAGGTAGAAAAAGGGGTGTATCTATCCCATCCCCAAACACTGTAATGGAGCAACCACGCAGCCAAGTGTTATCAGGCAGGGTCAGCAGGAGCTTCCTTGCTTTGTTTACACTTTCAACATACTTCAACTAAAGCAAAAACTGCATTTGAAGGAAAGGTTTTTCTTTGCAGAGTTTAGTGCAATTTCTCCCTCCTTCTGCATGGTTGTGTAGAAGGTAGCTCAGAAGGCAGCTCTTGATTTATGGCCAGTATAAATCAAAGAAGGGGCCACTGATGGGCTGCTCACCACCTAATTTGTCTAGGATCCCCAAAAGCGTTTGCTAAACACTAGAAGATTAGCGGTTCTTACTTACCCTAGTGACAAGAATGTGCCTTCAGCACTGATAAATATTCAGAGACTATGAGCTGCTGACTGCTTGCTGTGTTTTCATAGAACTGTGCAGATTTAACTCCATAGGGGGTCTGAGAGGGACACAAGCTTAAGCTATATAAATTCTGAGATTTCAGCATGCTGCAGGGACTGAGCAAGCCACAGGTTTAAGAATTCAGGGAGACTTCTCCCCAAAAGAGAGCTATGAAGGGCAGTACAAATGCTGCACTCTCACAATGAACTGCCTGAAGAATATTCAGAGGTATCCTCTGCCACAAATCTACAGTTCTCATTTGTTTATAGTTACATTTCTATGTATAAAGTGTTTCTGTAGACTTATTAATATATCAGTGCTTACCCGAAGAAGTAAGAACAGATGCTGCTGTCTATCTCCACTTCACAAACAGTGTTACAGGGTACCAGCTGTTCCAAGCAAGCCAGGAGCACATTAGCTCTTCAGAAACCTTAACTTTATTAACCATTTCAGCACTGACCACTTCTTTAGCATCCAGTTAGAATTCTTGTACTTAATTCCAACCCTCTTCCCATAACTCCTGAGACACCGAGGGCACAATTAGTCACCCACCACCAAGAAATTAAGAGTGAAAATTCTTGTTGCCTTTTTTACATGAAACTGTCACCAAAATTCTAGTGTGAGTCACTTCAGATATCTAGATGGAGACATACAGACAGAAAAATAAACCCAGAGATGAAAATTAATCTAAGCCTGGCAAAAGGGGAAAGAGCGTGGGTAATAGGCAGACCATATAATAACTTTCCAGGGCGATGTTCTTTCCACTATCTTCAATATACATGGTGCACACTAAGAAAAGGCTGGTAACACTGCAGAGGGGAGCATTAGTTTTCACAGAAAACATGACTGGTACAGGGTAATCCCCACATTCCTCCTCCCCTCTGGCTTTTTCATCCTCTTTATATTTCATTCTATTTACTCCCTCACCAGACTAAATAAATTTGGCTAGATGTGCCTCTGTTGCTGACTGTAATAGCCTTTGTGAAACTGCAGCCTTAATTCAGAAGCAGAGGTACTGACGGACAGGAGGAGACAGCTTGGCCACCTTCCCCTGCACTCCTGGCTATGCCCCTCTGTTCTCTTCTATCACCTGCGGGGCCCTGCCAGCGCCTGAGCCTGCTCACTAAATCAGCAGAAACCCACATCTCGCGCAACAACGCCCACAGCAGACTATTAGCTGAAACTATTAGCTGAAATGTCTTGAATCTCAGATTTGCTTTGTCGTAGCACACTACAGCTGCCCAGAAATATCCATAGTGAGCTCGCTATGTGTTCTGTGTTTGAAAGCAGAGACATGAAGTTTGTAATGCTGCTCCATCGCTCACCTTCAGCTGAAGCTGTTCATTGAGATGGAAACTTGTGGGCCAAAACTTTGACATTAGTAAGACGAGTGACCAGAACGATAATTAATAGAATAACCTTGCTGGGTCCTAGAAGAGTCTGGTGACAGCATTTGCTGAGCACTGATCTTTTTTCTAATGAAAAGGTTTACCTTAAGTTTTATACGGTAATACTGGAAAACTATGGCTGGAGCACATCTTGCAACAATTCTTTTTTATTCTCTCTACAGAGTAAAATTATGCTGTGGTTTACACAAAGTAAAAATTCACCTCTTGATCAAGAGAATTTTTATGTTCATTTATAGATTTTATTTACTGTTATATACCCCTGGAGAGCCTGGAATCTCATACTTAAAAACAGATAAAAATTACTTTCTTAGCTTTTTCTGTACAAGCACGTAAATCTTATTCCATGTAGCAAATATTTGTCTCTAGAGAAAACACATTTAAACTTCCCCTGAGATTACAAAAGCTCTGTTAAAGCAAGAAGCTATTCTACCACATCCAAAATGGCATCTAAGCCCATCCCAGTCCCCGGTGAAGTGGCCAACGCTTCTCACGCCCTCTGAGTTTGGCCAGTGCCCCTGTTGCACCACAGGGCAAGATGTTGCCTCGGAGCTGAGACCCCTGCCCCTACTCACCCTTCTAGCTCACAGTGTCAGCCAAGGGGTTACAGTACTCTGGGAAGAAAGATGCTTGGCAGTCACCTCCAAATCAATCACCAGTGCGCCTGGTCCTCAGCAAGAGCCAGTAACAAGCTGCTGACAGCTATTGCCGTTAAATATTTATGTCATCTACTCTTGCTGAAGTTCAGGCTGAAAGAGAGCACAGGGTACACACTGCTCATCAGCACAGCTGAGCTGATGGACAGGCTCAGGGAGGGCCCCACGGACCACTCCTCCCGCTCCGGATGGGCTCTGCGCCCAGCTGCCTCCTCCCGCTCCTCTGTGCTCCTGCTGCAGCTGTGGCAGTTGTCCCCGCTCACCGAGCCGATCCCCCTTCCTCAAACCACAGAAAGATCGATTTGCTTTGTTCTTGGGGTAGTTTTCTGTGGCTCCCCAAACGGTCTTTTGGGTCCTGGGATCAGCACTAGAAATGGGAGCAAGAAGAGGGACAGCAGGGGGACAGGACTTCAGTGTCTGACAACAACAGGCCACTAGACCAGCTCACCTTCGTCACTGAATCCTATCCTCTGGCATGGTCAAGCAGAGTGACCGTGAAGCATGCATTGGATCAGCAGAGGAGTTGTAGCCCTTTCTCACCCAAGGACTTGTTGTTCAGGCATTAAAGAATGAGAGATGACACCTGGCTGGTGAAGAGACATTTGTGCTTCTGAGAAAGTGTCAGGGACAGTCATACCCATGTCAGGGAAAAACTTACAACCAGTTCCTGAATAATGGAGATTCAGCAACTTCTGATTTATTTATGAGTAGATCAGGCCTATCTTTTCTATTTTGGATGTTTTGTTTACATTTTACCTTAACTTTGCTTAAGAGTATTTTCAATCTAACTGAATAACAAGAAGCCATTTCTCAATCATGGATCTCATAAATTTATGAAATGGCCACAGTAGGGCACACAAAAGCTCTAAATTCTCATGCAGGACAAGGATTACAAACAGAAGAGATGTCACTTATTAGACTAATTTGTGCAGAGGGAAGAATTAGACAAACCTTTAGACGTGTAAGCCCTCCTTGATCTTGTAAGGGCAATTACTTCCTTAGACCACCATGGCTACTACAAATCTTGTATGTTGGATGGTATCTGTGCTATATATGTATATATCTCCACGCGATGATATAGCATGGAAGATAAAAAAAATTGCGGTATGAAGCAGCAACTAAAAAGTAGGGCCTGAGTCTTTGTGGGCACAAGCTTGTCTGATCTTTCCAAAAATACCTGTCAGTCTAAAAAATATCTCAAAGGCATTACCTCTATTTGCAGATCTCGTTCTACCTGTATCTTTGGTCAATTATAGCTACAGCAAAACGTCACAAGTTTTAGCACAGGCTCCAGATCCCACAGAACGTAACATGCCATGAAGACCTGAAGCAGGTGGAGCTGAGGCATGATGGTGACCAGGAGAGAGAGGCCTCTTCCCCCAAATAAGGATAATCAGGAGAGCACAGGAAACAAGCAGAGATCTAGAAAACATGACCTTTCAAGAAAGGCTGAACATCAGAGAGCACAAAAGGCTATCTTTAAATACATAAAAGTAGTTATAAAGGGGTTACATCCTATGAGGACAGAACAAGGAATAATGAACTGATATTGCAGCAGGGAGATCTAGAGGGCAGGGAAATCTAAAGGTAAAGAAGATGAGCTCTTGGACTAGATTTCCAGAAGGTTCTGGACTCCCACTCTGGAAGGCTTTGTTACTGGGTGGAGCTACAGTCTGTCACAGGTGCAGCAGAGCAACCTGATTCTTGGAAAAGTCATCCAGTCCAACCCTCTTCCAGTCTCTCATTCCTATAGCTTTTTCTTTTATCTTACTTCTAGTTCTACATACTGCCATTCTTTAGGCCATTTTGACTCCACTCAGTAATCCTTTCCCTAACTTTTCATGGAGATAATCCACCCTGTTTTTCCCTTAATTTTCTGTTAATTTTACTGAATCACTCAAAATACAAAAACCACATGAAAGGCAGTGGAAGTCAGCAAGATCAGAAGTGAAATTCTGCTTGCAGGCAAATTTCCATGGAAGCCAACACAATCGTGTACAATGGGATTTAAGAACAGGTTTTGGCATGCTGTAGTTAACACAGCAGTCAGTCAGGGCAGCTTGAATAATATAGCAGCTAATACAGATGTTTTATTTATCACACAGACAATTTGTTCCAATTCAATTTACAAATTAAATCACCTTCCAAGCTGGGATAGGACGCTCTAACAAAAAGGTATGTATGTTCCCAACATAATGATGTAGTCCCCTCTTTCTGCTTTAGTCCTTAGTGTACATATCTTTGAATCACAGCATTGGAAAACAAAGCTGTATGAAACAATAATTCCATTATCTACCATTTTAAAATTAGTACATCCTCATATCAGTATTCTCTGCAATTCCAGTGTGCTAGTCTGATATCCAAGTACCTGATGTTCTGCAGTGGCTCAGTTCTGAATGTATTTTTGGGGTTTTATCCATCACTACATCTATCATGAGCTGTTCCAAATCATCTGTAATTAGTCTTACTATTACATGGACTCATGTTTCAAGTGCCTTTAGTTAATGCAAGAAAAATTGACAGCAACCAAGAGAAAATTATGTCAAAAGAAAGATAAAGTAAAAGGTAGTTTTGAAATTCTCTGCCCACAGTTTTAATTTAATCCACTGTTGTCCATGTGGTAATAAATTAATTCATTTTCAGTCATTTGAATGTTGACATTAAAAAAAAGAAAATGCTATTTAGTGACTCACTGCATCTGGAACCCAGTTTTTGATTTAAACAAGATTTTGTTAACCGAGTTCACAAAAATCTAAAATATCATATGTTAAAAAGATGTGAGAAGTTTTATTGTGCCTTTCTCTAGCAATAAGATCTGTCAGTAAAGTTAAAAACAAAACCAAAACTGATATTTTGATTCTCCATGTAGGTTGGAATAAAAGGAATGAATTAATGTTAGATAAAAAGGGAATTGAGAGTCATCAGCCCATTCCAACTGTAGTAATCGGGACCCTCAAGTGCTGTTTTACTGTAGATAATATTTTATTGAACTACAAAACCAAACTACTGATGAAGAGCATAAATTTTTGTAAGAGAACAGAA
The DNA here is from genome assembly GCF_026419915.1 of Harpia harpyja. Taxonomy (NCBI): domain Eukaryota; kingdom Metazoa; phylum Chordata; class Aves; order Accipitriformes; family Accipitridae; genus Harpia; species Harpia harpyja. The sequence goes on along the minus strand of NC_068949.1, from coordinate 27,191,100 downwards.
CGAGCTGTGGAATAACACTGCCTATATTTCAAAAGCTGTAGCATATTAGGAAAAAAGCAAGAGGGGAAAAGAAGGAAGGGTAGTGAGCTAGAGAAGACATCTGCTGAGACACTTGTTTCCTCTCAAGATAGCATGACTTCAGCACCTTATAGGCATCTTCCTTTCTCCCCATCTACAAAAGCAGAAAAGCTTCAATACTGTGGAGTTAGCCTCGCTGTGGCAATTTAAGATGCTAGTCAAAAAATATTAGCCCAGGCCAGGAGCTGTGTTTGGTGAGACACCTACACCTTAAGCCACAGGACAGATCTAAAGAGGGGAGGTTCTGCAAATGTAGTTATTCAGATCAGGCAAGCTTATGGGTCCAGGGGCACTGCTGCAGCTCTGAGCAGGCAGTAGGTACTGCTTAGAAGCACAAATTCATCAGTACAGCCATAGCCTAGTTGAATGTGGGTTGACCCCTCTGGTGATCCAAAACCAGTCCTGCAATCTCATGAACCAAATGTTCAGCTAGAGAGAGAGAGAAAAAAAAAAAATCAGGTACTGACCATGCTACAGCTACTCAAATTTGCATAAACTGAAGCCCCATACCCAGGAAAGAGTATGAGTAAAAAGCAGAGAACCAAGGTTGACTCTGGGCATCCTTCCCAATGGCTTAAAAGAAAGATGCCCAAATGCCTTTACCTGGGGTTTGCATACATCAAAATCATCTTCTCCAAGTCCATATCACCACTAAGTAGCATACACAGTTTGTAGTGTACTTACTTTAGCAGCTCATAGCATCCCTCTCCCTAAAGCTTTCTCTCTCCATCTCTGCAAATCACTTGGACTCCTCTTCTTCCTTTTTACTTATTTCCTCCCTGCTCCTTTAAGTTCCTCATTTGAGAGGACTCATGTTTGATTGATTTCTGCCATGATGTTGTTTTGGTCTCTTCACCATGAAGACACAGGTCCATTGCTTCCTTTGCCTTTGCTATGTATGTGGGAGACAGCACAGGTGATTTCTTGAAGCTTTAAATCTCATCCTAAACCACCACAGCTCTCTGGTGTTAGTGGAAAAACTAACATCAGAGGGCTGCTATTTAAACTACATCAAGATGTAAACTCTTAACAGCTTGGGAGTATTTACCAGATCTGGTTTCTGTGTCACCTGTCCTAGTTTAACTTGCCATAGACCCATTTTTCAGCAAACAAGTGGTGTCCTCATGGGAAAACCTTAACAAGAGAGGAAACATTCCAGTCTCTTCAATTAAACAGTTCATGTGAGCTTGGTGAATCTTCTGTTCAAAAACTGTGTCAGTCAGCAAAGGTGAATAGGCATGACCCTGATACCAGTTCTAAATCCAAGACTGCTCCAGATGAGCAATTTACAGACAGCATATTCAGCAATGCTGACAGGCAAAGCGGTCCACATACTGAAATAGGCTGCTTAATGCTGTTTCATCAGCTTTTTCAAATTGTTTGTTTTATAAATTTCCCTAAATAATGCCTCTACTGCTCATTTCTTTAAAATCTTAATGCAAGAAACAGGCCCTTGCTGTCAACAATAAGATAAAGCAACGTTCAATAAGAGAAGCTATCTGAAGATCCAGCTTCTGCTCCCAGTATCAGATTGGCAAATAGGGCCCAATCTCCCTTCAAGTTCCTGCTGATAGAAGCAAAACTGCTGATACAAACTCAAGAACTATTAATATAGTCAAAACCAGAAGTAGTTGCACGCTCCCATCAAGCTATAATGCAGCACAAGGTATCACGCTTGTGATAAATCAGGCACCATATCCTTGAATTCCACATCAGAGTTGCTCAGCTGGTCTGGAGTATGAGGAAGAATGAGAGTAAAACTGCATAAAACAGTGCACAGCACAGCACTTTTAATCTCTAGGAAAGGGATAACAAATGGAATATGGACATTAAAAAATACATATAATCTGTCCTGGTTTCAGCTGGGATAGAGTTAACTGTCTTCCTAGTAGCTGGTACAGTGCTATGTTTTCAGTTCAGAGCGAAGAATGTTGATAACACTGATGTTTTCAGTTGTTGCTCAGTAGTGTTTAGACTAAAGTCAAGGATTTTTCAGCTTCTCATGCCCAGCCAGTGAGAAAGCTGGAGGGGCACAAGAAGTTGGCACAGGACACAGCCAGGGCACCTGACCCAAACTGGCCAACGGTGTATTCCATACCATGTGACGTCCCATCCAGTATAGGAACGGGGAAGTGGGGGGCAGGGATTCGCCGCTCGGGGACTGGCTGGGTGTCGGTCAGCAGGTGGTGAGCAATTGCACTGCGTATCATTTGTACATTCCAATCCTTTCATTATTACTGTTGTCATTTTATTAGTGTTATCATTATCATTATTAGTTTCTTCTTTTCTGTTCTATTAAACCGTTCTTATCTCAACCCACGGGTTTTGCTTCTTTTCCCGATTTTCTCCCCCATCCCACTGGTGGGGGGGAGTGAGTGAGCGGCTGCGTGGTGTTTAGTTGCTGGGGTTAAACCACGACAAATCCCACGGCTTAAAAGTTAACCATAAAAACAACATAAGAGGCAAAAGTCAGAACAATGAAAGGCAGTGAGACAGAGATAGGTATCAATACTTCTAAAAGGCATTCAAAAGAGATAACATTTGATGCAAAATGCAATCTTTAATATAGCATTCTTGACTAGATTGAAATATCCCATGATTAAACAGCCCTCTTTTCCCCCTAACTTCATCTTGCTTGCTGGAGATGTTAGGGAGTCCATAACCATACCAGTTAGCATCCATCTTGCTTTTTACTTGTAGAGCATTGACCTACAACCAACATGTTTTCCGTAGTAGCTATAACATTAAAGCAATGCAGAGATGGGAAAGATCATTTTACACAGGATTTTGAACTTTTTTTTTCCCTAAGTAAAAGTGAAATTTCAATATCTTTGTGAATTAAATATTATAAATGTGTTTGAATCAAGCAGAACATTTCATTTCTGTAAATCACAAATGATAAGCAAATACGGCTTGCATAAAGTATATATATATCTTTTGCTGGAACATAGATTTCTACCTCCCACAACACTGAAATATTTAAGTTATGAAACAGTATTTTGGCAATATCTGTATAACAGAAATTTCCTCTTTCATCAGTTATGTTTATTGTATTAACAAACAGGAGTAACTCCTTAAATGAAATTCAACTTCAGGGTTTTTCTTTGAAAAGCTGTCATGAGAGTCAAAGAGACTGACTGTACTTGCTATTTCATTTTTTACTACCCATTTGCATCACTAGGGCTTGACTATGTTTATGAAGTTTAATTTACAAGGAAGAGAAAAACTTCCCTTGTGTGAGATTGTCCAAGAGATTTCCTGCTGGGAACTCAGTGTTCCAGCTTTGCTTAAGCAGTGTCTGCAGGAGTAAGTACTTCACCAGCCCTTTTTTCATAAGCAAGAAGTTTAACAGTCAATATTAGTGATTAGAGCATCTATTTAATCATCTTAACATTATTAATAGATGCTAGAAGAAATTAATACCATGTGGCATTTCACACATTGATATCATATGCTTAAAAAGATGACATAAATTAAGCTCAAAGCATTTTCTCCAAAACTGGTTTCAAAATGGTCGAAAACCTTGTTTCAAAAACAAAGGTTATTCAAATTTATTATTTGGATAATGTGTTTCAGCTGGCTAAACTGCTTGGAAAGACGGACATCCAGAACATCTTGCACACAGTCTTTCCACAAAGCAATCACTTCCCTAATTCAGCATTGTTCATCGAACCACTCAGACACAAACAAACCAAGACTGTTTCTAAGGGGCTGTGGAGCGCCTAGCGCTGTGAAGGCTGTGTACCAGGTGATTTACACTTCATAAGGGGAAAACTTAAGCACATGACAGGGAAGTAGACTGTTTCTCCTGACCTCCCATCACAGTTAAGGAAGGACAGAAACACTTTAATGAGAGAGAAGCTGGAATGTGTCCAAGTGTTTCCTGGGATGTTCCTGTTGTGTTTTTGCCTAAAGAGGAATGCATCTTATTTAAGTACCCACGTAGGCCTCACATTTAATGATACCAGTTCAGGGCTAGTGACATTCCTCCCTGCCACGAGAGGAATAAGTGATTTTTTTAAATGCCTGTGAGCATAGAGGTGGCTCTGTAAAAGCACTTTCCTCAGGAATTCAGTCATTACCTTTACTTCAACACCCAGCTATGCTCAAAGCGTAAGACTGCTTCAAAGCCACTTTTCAATGACTTCCGTATTACAGAAGCAGTGTGCTCCTTCTGTGGGGTCTAAAGACACAGGCTTTTTCATCTTTTCTCCAAATGCATCTTCCTCATCAACATCTTAAATCCCAAATACAAAGATACATAAACAATGTCCAAATTGGCATGGGTCATAAAGCCAGAGTTTCTTGTGGGAGAAAGTGAGGATGTCAACCTGTGCAGCAGAATCTCAGCTGTCACTGAAATCTACTTGTTCCCACAGATGATCACAAAACTTTTTTCCAATAAATAAATACTTGGATCATTATTGTAAGAATCTGTTTCAGAGGAGGAGGTTGCAACCTCATGTGTGTGGAGCAAAGTCTGAGACCTCCAAACACCACTCACATTTAGAAGTCAAATCCCAGTTCCACTGAAATCAGTGACATGGTCTAAATAATTCATCAAAACCACAAAAAATAACATCAAGTTAAATGCCAAGAGGCTGGTGTAGCTGGGAGTAAGTGCAGGTAATTTCATTTCAATTATCACCGGGCAATAGGTAGCTAAGAGACTTTGCCAAAATGGCAAGCCAGCTCGTTTATCTGTTCTTAGCTGACCACTATATGGTGCCCATAGCCTGGCTATGGATGACAACACTGCAGCATCCCAGAGGGTTGCAGAGAGGGAGGAGCCAGCACTGTCTAGTTTGCTAGAAACATCTAGTAGCAAGAGAGCAGCATTGAAAAGAAGTTGTGTAGTACTAATGCCTGTCTTGCCCTCAACACCTCACAAAACCTCAGCTCAGATGGAACCCACTGACAACATGGTGTCTTAAAAAATTGTCAGTAGCTTTGTAAGATACCCTATTAAGTCACAGTGGTTAAAGGTCAGAGGTTGTCAAACAGATAAAATTGCTATGTTAAAAAAAAGTAATTGAAACATTTAAGTGAAGCAACTTATTTTCCCTTCCTGTTATGCATTATGAAAATGCACACAAATAACTCTGAGACTCAAACACTGTGACATTTTATAAAAGGTCAATTTTGTGCAGCAAAGCACAAGATCAGTATAGTAAGTACACTGCTACTTTGGTTTTTGTACAGTGGAAGCTAGCAATTAGGCTGTTCTCATGTTAAAAATGCTGGTTTTAAAAAAAAAAGTGCTTCTGTGATGTAATTGTGTATTATGAAATGTTTGATCCAGATGAAAGGTCTGTTGAAGTCTCTTGTTTCAAGTTGTTCGCTCTCACCCCTACTATACCTTTGTCTTTAATGTCACATGGTCAATAACTTGCAGATTTCTGGAACGGAAATATTTGCTCAAGTAATTTGCAGATTGTAGTTAATCAGTCAGCTTCAATGGCCTCACTGATGATTTCAAGTTACAGTGTTTCATTTTGCAATCTGGTCCTGAGGCATTCTGCTGTCCAGTGGAATCATTTGCCCAGGTCTCATTAATAATAGAAGGAGATAACAGGTTTTATCTGATTTGATTCCTTTTTTCAGGGTACTTTTGCCTCCCATGTTAATATTAATTTTTTTTTCCTTTCAAATGCTATCCTAAAACCCAAACGAAAATAAGTACTATGCAATAGATGTAGTATACACATTTCTGTGTGGAGTAAGACATTGCATGTATCCCCTTAAAAATAAGTTAAATAAAACTTTTAAAACTGGTTTCTGCCTGTCCTGTTTTCAGTTGGGATAGGGTAAATTTTCTTCCTAGTAGCTGGTATAGCGTTATATTTTGGGTTCAGTATGAGAAGAATGTTGATAACACACTGATGTTTTCAGTTGTTGCTAAGTAGTGTTTAGAATAAGTCAAGGATCGTTCAGCTCCTCATGCCCAGCCAGCAAGAAGGCTGGAGGGGCACAAGAAGTTGGGAGGGGACACAGCCAGGACAGCTGACCCAAGCTGGCCAAAGGGGTATTCCATACCATGTGATGTCATGCCCAGTATATAAACTGGGGGGAGTTGGCCTGGGGGGCATCGCTGCTTGGGAACTAACTGGGCATTGGTCAGCGAGTGCTCAGCAATTGCATTGTGCATCGCTTGTTTTGCATATTCTAATCCTATTTTTATTATTGTCATTATTATTATTCTCTTCTTTCCTGTCCTATTAAACTGTCTTTATCTCAACCCATGAGTTTTACTTCCCCTGCCCCAATTCTCTCCCCCATCCCACTTGGGCTGGGGAGGGGGAAGTGAGTGAGCAGCTGTTTGGTGCTTAGTTGCTGACTGAGGTTAAAACACGACACTGCCAAAGTTCAAACAGCGTTGTCTTGTAACTGTTATATGTGGAACAGGTTAAAAAAGGGTGAGGACAATGATTTCAAATGCATCTACTTCTATAAATTGCTTGTTTAGGTACTTGCGTAGTAGCTGCCTGTCTCTCCGGAGAGTCAAGAATGTTGCATTCCTCTCAAGATCAGTACTAACCTCCACACTGGCATCCACATGCAGGTGCATCTGGCTAACACCAAGCAGTTAAACTTCCAAAGTTCAAGTTTTTAACGAGGTAATTAAATACAAACATATAATTTCTGTGATTTTTTTCACCAGTCATTTTCTCCAGAACACAAAACCTGGATATCACAAGTCTACAAGCAAGGAAAAAGCTTATTTGTACAGCAACACTGTGATTCTGTCATCTTCAGACAATAAACCCAGATCATTCCATTGCCAGCTGCTTTTAAGGCAATTCATTCCTGTCAAGCGCTCTCAAGTACTCACTCATGTCACACTTCTATCCTTTGAGCAATTGAATCCATAGGAGATTGCATGGGGACGTATTGCCAGCCAAGAACCTTTTAACTGGCTCATGTTACTGCACCTGAAGTTTTGAAGGTCACTGAGGAGAGGATTAGTATTTGGGGTTTTACACTGAGCCTGTGCAATCATTTTTGGTGTTACTTTGAGGCACTAACACATGTCAGAGCAGAGATACTATTTAAGGGCTATTGACTGCAGATGACAAGGAAAGAACATCTAAATCTTCCTTGATTAGTCATGCACACAGAAGCATAGCTGGATAGCTTTCTCCAAACATACACAGTCAGAATTATCCACTTTATATGAGGTCTCCAAGATGATGAAGTATACCTGCTCATAAGATACAAAACTTTAAGGAGATCTAAAATAGACATGCTGTTTAATGTACTGAGGTATTTTATCTACACATGCTGCCTTTCCTTTATCCACTTTTTTTTAGCTAGTTTTCTATTCTCTCCAATCTGACATGAAACAGCATTGATGCATTTCATTAGCAATTCACCTATGATTAAAAGGACTCCTTTTTAAAAGCAAAACACTTTAAACAGTTGGAAATGAACTGAAAGAGGTACATGCTCATTTTTTCCCCAATTTTGTAGTTTAATGAATTGAAAAAGCTGGTGTTTCAGTTAAACTCTAAAAAACTGTCTTTGTTCCAAGATAAGAGTTTCAGAACTCATCTTTCAGCAGCAATCTGAAAGCACATGGAGGCTTTAGTGCACAGTAGGAAAGGTACAATTTGGCATTTTTATGTTATAAAATAAGCCAAAGCTTGGTTCTCAGAATATTCCTTGTTCTCATAGATCATTAAAAAATAAAACAATGTTATAGCACTTACATGAAATGCATTCTAAGTCCCTATAGCAGAATACTGGGTTTGTTTAGTGTCAACATATCTAGAGAGAAAAAAAAAAAGAAGAAAAGATAAAGTCCAACTTTATCCATCAATACAAAGATCTATACATATTAAATCCAGCAACTATGGAAACAAGCTCTTCCTTAATGAATCTGATCTAATACTTTTCTTAAGCTTTGCAGGACCTCTAGTTCCGCCTAATGAATTTTTCAACAGAAGCATCCATTATCTTTGTTAAAAGAGAAGTATATAAACTTCTGTGAAATGTTAGTGTGCAGCAATGGATGAACAGGTTACAGTAGATATCAGTGCATATAAACCAATGCTTCATCTCAGAATCCCAACCCAAGAAACAAAATCCTATATGACAGGACTATATAGTGGTTGCTTGTGCGCAAGGGTAGTGTCATTGTAGCAGGAAAAAAAGACCTGGAGGACTAGGACCTTGCCGAGAGAATATAGTCCAGCAAGGCCCCATTCTGAACTTTTTATGAAGCTTGGCTAAATAGGATGAAAAGTGGCTTAGTTTAAAACAAAGTAAAGCTTTTCTGTCCCCCTGTACCTCCCAGGAGAAATTCTGTCAAGACTCGAGACCCTGAGCAGTGCCTCAGCGGCATCTCCTGGGGATTTTGCTGTTGTTGGCAAGACTTGCACATTAACTGGCTTTGTAGAGACCTGAGTAGGCGTGTTTTATTAAAGTATTTTTATTTTTTTCTCTCACAGCACTACTCAAATGTCAAGAACTTACAAGTACTTGCATTATCTACAGAAAGCTGTCCTACTACTGAAAAATCTGCCCCAAAATATTCTGCTCCCTTTTCTCACTGAAGGGAGAAAACTCCAGAACCAGTTACCCTCACACTTCATGAGCTATCTGATCAAATGGTGCCACTGTTCCTCCTTGTTTTCTTTTGCCAAAGAGAAAAGCTTGACCTCTATTAAGTAGTGTCCTCATTTTCCTTCCAGAAGCCTTCATTATTTCTGTAATTGGAGTGCCATGAGAATGGAAAAAGAAAAAACGTTCACCCCAAATAAGCTGAAGTTGAGCAAGGAATAGGCCTTTCAAGCTGAGGCTTAACCACTGGAAAAGTTGGGGCAGCTTGACAGAAGTATAGCATAGGCTATTTTCTAAGAATTATCCTTCACAGCGTGACATGCTCAAAAGCAACTATTCAAAGACAATGGTATTGATGTACAAGGCACTTTGCAGGATTCAGGTGTTACACCAGAAATAGAACCATTTCATACTGCAGAAGAGTTTCCTTCCTTGTGTGGGAAAACAAAACACCGAAGAAGTGAGGCTAAGTCTTTAAAGTCTGTTATTAAAGTTATAAGGATCTAAGCTTATTCTCTTAGGAAAAGGAAACTTCATTTGAAGTATCAGAAATTTTCAATGTATAGAAGAGATTGATATTGAACTACAATGTCTTATATCAGATAGTTTCAGGAACTAGATTTACTCAAATTTGAGAGGAAAAAAACCCCAGCAAAACAGTAGAAGTCACTGTTGCTAGGCCAGGAGACTTTACATTGTGGGATTTAAGTTCTCTTAGTATATCAGCACTGCATGACCCAATTTCATATATAGAAGCTCTTATTCCCCCCTTCAGCCAAAGATGTAGTGATACATGCATCACACAACATTGTTAGGGTTCACCTTCCTACAGCCAAGTTCTGAAGAGAACAAGGACAATTTAAGTATTAGCAGATGTCTTCTCCATGTCAACATATAGACCAAATTTCCATTAAATGGTGCTTATCTTCGTCTTTGCTAGGTAAAGAATTATCTCTCCTCTGTTAATGGACTAAAACTGTTCTCTTTGCTCTGCAAGCTAAATGATGAACTGTACACTAAGGTAAGCGAAAAATAAAGAGGTTTTGCTCAGCTTTTAATTAATGACAGTACTTATCAGGAAGAGTCAGAAGGCAAAAGGGAAATGATGTCCTAAAACACCTTTTTGCTTCATTCTCTACCAGAGGAGCTAAAAGAGGGACAACACTGAGCTAGCCTCAGTCTTGACCAGGAAAAAAAGTATTTCCTGTTACTTCCAAAGAACTGAAAGTGAACATCTTTTTGTATGTGATAGTATCAAAGAAACTGCTTTGCTGGATTATTTTTTTTATTCCCTTCATATCACACCCATGTTCTTCCTGCTCATGAAATAACTGATCATCCTGACATAGACAAAGGAGGTACACAAAGTATGACCCATTTTCTAGGCTAGCAACATATAGCCTCAAACTCCAAGAGCTGTAGGAAGTACAGAAATCACAATCCCTTGATCAAAGCAAAGGGAACATGCTTTATTTCTGTATGTATTAAAAATCTGTAACCATTGAGTTTGATAACCAAGCCTAAACCTATGAAGGAAGTTAATTCAGTGCGGTTCTTGCAATTGCAAAAGTTAACTTGGGGACAAGAAAAAAAACTAGAATAAGTGAAATAGACAAAAATTTTGTGCATGTATATATAGCTACTCTAATGCTCAGGTTATAATGAAAACACCTATTCAAATGGCTTCCAGAAAAAACAGCTTTTCATATAGTCTCCAGATAGCTCAGAAACACTGATGAAATTTTAGTAAATAACAAGAGCTTAAAAAATTTAGAAATACTTGTAGAAGTACAGTAGCATTCCTGAATGCCATAGTGGCTTGATTGAGACACTACTTCCTAGTCAGTTGCACAGATAACTAAATTGCAATTTACCAGAGTAATTGAAATAAACTGTTAAATGTTTTGTCGCTTGATATTTACCCACAAAATCAGAAAGCACAAGTTATTTGAAACTATGAAATTTTATGTTTGATAGGGAGAAGAACACTATCAGAAATTTCACAAAGACGTTAAAAGGCTGAAGATATTTCTATTACTTTCTACCCATTTGAATCAATAAAGATATCATACATGCAACAATCAAGTAATTCAGCATCCTTCCAATCCTGCATTTACCTTGCAAATATTTTTCAGTTAAAGAGCTAGAAGACCATTTGATAATTTTATGATAAGCAATCAGTCATTCAAGGCAACACGATAGCATATGAATTTCACTGCAGACAAGGGCAAGGTTATACACAATGGAAGGAACGATCCAGCTAAACAGGCACATGCTGATGGGTTCTAAAATTAACTGAAACCATTCAGAAAAAACAAGTTAAGGGTCAAGATGAACAGCTGACAGAACATCTGCTAAAAATGAAAAAACCCAGACAAAATGTTAAGACAAAGAATAAATATCCCAAGTACTGTCCCATTGTTTAAGACTGTTACATGACTTCACCTTGTATATTTACTGTCTCCAGATATGAGACTTCTGTAAAATGAGCAACTTGCACCTACATCAGGTAAGAGTCTTCACTGCTGTGCTTTTCTATAGCCCTAAAAGAAATCAATGCAGATATCTGGACTACAGACAGCAGAAAACAGGAGATCTGGAGAAGGACAAAGGGGCTCAAAGTATAAAATCCTACCTGAGAAGAGATGTTAAGCAACATTGCATTTATTTTTATTTAGAATTATCTGACCACCACCTGGATTTTGTATTTTTCCTTTAGAATGAAAAGAGGGAAGAAAGAAGATGGTAATACCAAGCATGAGTTAATGAAAAGGAAATCTGCATTCTCTTTCACACGGACAGAAGATAAAGAGCTGAAGCAATTGAAGAGCTGAATGATTTGTGAAGCAGGCTCACTGCCACTTTCAAGTTAGAAAGAACAAAACATCAACCTTTCTTTGTTAAGGACAAGACACAGAAGAGTATATGGGTGCAACTCCATTTTACAGCTGGGAAACTAGAGAAGCAACTTAGTATGAGAATCTGATCTTACAAGTCAGGAGCTACAGAACTGAACTATGCATTATCCTTATGAAGAGACATTTCATGCTCAGACAATCTACTGGAGAACTGTAGAGAAAACCATCATCAGCTTGTTGCCACTAAACTGACTCACAGCATTGCTGTCCATATTCAAGCTATAGTCACATAAAAATTGAAGGAAAACTACTTCTACTAAAGAAATGACTAATGACCATTTTTACATTGATTTGCATTTTTAAAAATATCACATTTGTTAAAGCTAAACTGCAACAGGTATTTAAAGTCACTTTTTTCTTTGAAGAAAAACAATTTTAATCTCTTTTGTGTCAATGAGTCAATCTGATTTTTTTTCTTCAATCAAACAAACAACAATACAGACCAGCAGTCCAAGAAAACAAAAAAAAACATTTATAACTTAAATAATAGAATAATTTCTGAAGGACAGTAAGGTTGCAGCTGTACTATCAAAAATGAGTAGCACTTACCTGGCTATATGAGCAAACAATCACTGACTCTACAGATCAAACAGTTGTCACTGATAGGCTTGCAGGAAGGGGGGATGGGGGGGTGGTGGGAACTCAAATTGGATGTTGACAGAGAACTTCTGAAAAATTTTTGTGGTCAGGCCAATAACAAACCTCAAAACGCAATCTTGTAAATAAGATACTCTTTCTATGGTGCTAAACCCTGTGTATGTACAAAACGGATTGGTAAGGAACTCTTTAAATAGACAGATATCACAGAATCATAGATGTGATGGGTGAAACAGACCAAAATGCAGTAATAATCAAAATAATCCAATAAAGTGAAAACAACATTGTATGTTTGGCAGTAACTCAAGAAAATAAAAGTAAGAAAGCTCCATGAGCAAGAATTTAGAGTAAATGATCACTCACTGGGATTATCTTGCTTCATCCATGTCAAGAGCAGGTCATTGTCAAAGTAATTTCAGCCCTTTCTGAAAGATGACCAGTACTGTTCTTCAAACAATGCAAAATCCTATGAAATACAGTCACTGCCTGTGACTTAAGTAAATGCTACATTGATGAAACCAAAAGTGTTTTAAATGTTTACTCAGTCACTGATAAGCTGAAGCCTTACTATATAAAAAGTAGCTGTTGTAGCTGAGCAGAACTGGATGGTTAGAATAAAATGTCTATCTGAGAGTGGGTCACTTCTAATAGCAGATTATAATTATTTATGGATATTATAACCCCCAAAGAAAGAATATTATGCTTATAAATTACTTAATTGAGAAGATTTAATAGAAGACAGTTAAAACCACACAAGTGATGAAAACCATCTTATTTCTCCACATACTGCCTTTTTTTTTTTTTAAATCTTTTTGAAGAATTTAAGGATATACAAGTTTTGATGGGTACTCATTTTTTTTTTTTCCACTCAAAGTTATCATAGGTATACAGGCCACCTGAAAAAAGCAACTTAAACCATTCTACACAGGCATAGTTCCTACTGCACAACGGGTAAATTACGAACACTTCCGAAGACACCATTCCTAAAAATACAAGATTCAGACACAAGCTTTCTTGAACAGTATCTCATCTTTAATGGAGTCAGAACTGGAAACCATCAGAACAATTCCATATATCTATATACAGACTTGGGAGCACGACTAAGTATCTATTATTTCCTATATACAATGAACTGAAATAATACAAGGGAAATATGCCCTAACTAGGAAATACAAACATGCTTTTGCAAGATTATTTGGCTGTTTTTGATCGTAGCCGTCGCTTGATGATTAGATGATCACTTTCCTTCTCTTTCTGTTCTATAAAGATCTGAAAAAGACAGTATTTCAGGAGTTAATCAGCATTTCTTCAGAGACAAATGACATTCACTTCTAGACCCATGTAACCAACAACATGGTTTTTCCCAGAAGCTGTTTTCAGAATGAAATGTGCCTATTATCTTTTAGTCAGAGGTCTCCAAGACAGAGAGCCCATTTTAGTGCATCATAATACGCAACAAATACTGGGAACATACAGAATTCTGGTTTTGCTGAAACAAATACCAAAGTCCAAAGAAAAATGTGATGTGAAAGCAGCTCTCACTTCTAGTGTCTAATACTCATTTTGTGAAACAGGAAGTGCTCAGAAAACATTTTTAGCTTAAATCCCTTTAGCTTTCTCTGACTTTCCCGGGACTCATCTTTCACTTTTCACTTCCAAGCTTCTTAGCTTCTTTTGCTCTGCATTTCTGTAATTTTCTTCATCCTCCTATGGGCAGCATTTTGGTTTCTGCCACATCCACTCATACAATTTACAGAAAATTCAATAGGATATCTCAGTATGGGCAAACGCTCACCATAGTAAAGGGAAGAAAGGATTGAACAGAATGAAGAGATGTACTTCCAACAGAGCAAGAGTACCCTCAGCACTATAGTTACTGTCAAAACCAGAAAGTTGGATTTCAGAAACAATACATCAAGCTCTGGCCTGTAAGACTCTTTATAGACTGGCTTAGACAGGACACCACAATTTAAGCACACGCAGAAGGCTATCTAAACTATGCTTTGGAAAAGCAAGGATGTATCCACATCCTAAAGTAACCCCAATATCAGCTGGGCATAAATGGAATTGGAAATTACCTTAGGTGCTCACTTGCAAAATTAATTGTACGTGCAGAGTTTTATCTTTAGTGTTTCAAGCATGCTATTCCCAATCTACGGATCCCTTAAGGGTCTCAATTTATTCTCCCTTTATGCTACACTTACATGAACACCAACTACTAGAAAATCAAATTAAGACTCAACTGCTGTAGTAGAGGAAAAAGTAATCCTCCACATACCACAACTAAGATATCTATGACTCCAAATTTAAAGATATCTCCATGATTGCTGTATCACCTATATGGTAAGTCAGCAAACACAGAGAAGATAGGTGAGAAAACAGAGAAAATTGAGTAAAACAGCAGGAAGAAAAGACCAAAAGGAATGGTTAGGTAGAATCAAGAAATAAGTCAGTACTTTCAAATCTCTTCTGCAACTTGATCAGACTTTCAGGTTTGTTCTGTCCCCCTAATAGTTTACTTTAATCCAAGATTACAGAAATACATTACAGTGGACAGAACAGTAACCTCTCATCACTTACTGAAGAAGCAGGGATATCTAGAGGACAAGAAATATCAGTTGAATACAGCCTTCTCTTAGATCGTTTTGGCTTAAGCTCATTTTCTTTGACACTTTCTGGTTCTGCAGACTTGGGAGAGCTTATTGTTGAAATCAGCTTCTTTGCTAGAAGAAAAATTTTATCGTAAATCAATGTCTTACTGGCTTTGTGAGCCTCAAAATAAATTAATAAAGCAAGCTTTATTAAAAACAGTTTAAAAATGAAACGGATGTAGTCTGAAGTTTCAATATAAAAATTCAGAAGTGGTATTTGACTATGACAGTTTTCTATAGCTTCAGATGCAAAAGCTTAAAGGACACATTTAAGTAGTACATTAAAAAAATCAATTAGGAGTCAGATTTCACTGGAAGTTATACACTTCACCAGGAGTTGAACAACAGGTTTAACTTCTTTGTGCTGACAGAAGCACAGGATAGAGACAGTTTTCTCTATATACTTGTGTAGTTTTATCAATCTAGTACTAGCTCTATAAAGTGATGAGTGTATGCATATTATGAGCTAGAAGGAAAGAAGAAATCCAAAACAATACCAAGTTATGCAAAAGAGGAAAAAAATACAGGACATGGTAATAAAGGTTACAAACTAGAACTCATTTGCTCAATTTAAGTATTTTCAGGGTGAAATTTTGAGTAGTCCAAATTTGTCTTCCATCAATAAGGATATGTTGTCCTGATGGAACCAATCTGACAAGACAGGAAAATTTTCAAAGTCCCACTGTTATCATCTAGACTGTCTTAGAGCAGATAAGTAAGATGTATTCTGTAGCAAGTAAAGTTTTCAAGTTGGTACAGAGATCTTGATTTTAACTGTCCATATTGAATAATGACTGACCTTGGTTTAACGAACCAAATAATAGCGTCTTTTAGAATTTTAACGCTAGCAATTCCTTGTGCCCTCTGCTAATTTTAATCTTTTTTTTAAAAGCACAGTAACTCAGAGATCATCTCTTACTGTAGGAAAGAATAAAAATATATTCTTCAATAGAAAGTCCTAGCAGCTAATCTTCCCAAGGCTATGCATAAACTTAACAAAATCCATTAATTGCTTTTATTTTCATATATAAATATGGTATTACATATATTTATATAACTATTTTCACAAGACACCCGCTTTCAGATTCTGTAGAACTCATCTTCTCCTCCCACATACATACCTCAAAAAATCATTAATACAGTTTTGACAGAAACAAAGCAGGGCAGGAGGGGGAAGTGGGATTGCTTATAAAACAAGGGAAGATTTGGAGTTTGGATTCAGCTCCTGATTTTTTTTAGAGCAATAGGGCAAGTTTCTGAAATTGCCTTTAACTGTTTTACTGTAAGCAAGAACAAAGTAACTCAGACATTTTGAGCTTAACAGTTACTGTTGCTTTTATGATAAATATATATGCACATATTCCACACTGTGTCCTTCCATTCCACCTGGTTTACCTTTCGCACTTAAACTTTAGAACTGTGTAGTCCTTGCAGTCAAGACAGCCTTTTCTACTCTGCAAGATTCAATATAGCAGGCCCCAGTTCAGACTCCATTATTTCATAAACAAAAGAGCAACTTAATGCAGCAGACATATCCTTTAACAACACATACATTAATAGATTACAGTAGAAATAAGCCATTCTACAATGCCCAGAGAACATGGAATAAGCCTTATTTATTCTGTACAAACCTTTAGAGTGAATAATATTAGGAGAACTTTGAAAAAAATCTCCGATTTTTTGTAGTGTTCCATCTTTCTTTTTAGCTGACTTTTTACTTGAAATAGATTCTTGCTTTCTTAGGGAGTATTCTTTTCTAGACGGCTGTGTAGTAGACATCTGTACAGAAATACAAGATCATTGTTTAAGTTGAAAACTGACTTATCTTCAAGTCTAATTCCAGTTTGACTTCAATGTTATTTTCAAGCTGACATTTTGAGCTTTGCTACTGACACCTCTGTTCTTTATATTAAGAACACTACCACAGCAAGAAGTGTAGACAATCTCAATTTAAATCCAGAAGAAAAAAAAATTGTCAAAGTTTCACAGAATACATTTAAGGGCATGAGTCACATAGGAAACAAATAGTTTCTTAAAAAAAAAAGTAGATTCACAGTTGTAGAGTATTTCATTAGACAAGCTATTCTAGTTATAAATAAAACAGGAGGAAACTGATGGGGAAAATAAATGTACTACCTACCCTCTGAACCTGGCCCAGATTACTACTAAGGCCTAAAATCATCTTTTTATAATTGTCATGCATACAGATGACATGAACCTTAGTTTTACTTCAAAGGCATTGCCTATAACATCACATATACTAATGGCAAGTTCAAACTAGTCTTCATAACTACTCAGTATGCAACATCCTTCCCTTCGAATCATTGTACACTGCAGCTAGTACATGTTCTTGGCAAATGCAGACTTACTTTCTTTGGATAGCTTATAGAATTTAGTAGGAAGACAACATAAGTGTTTAGGAATCCTGTTCAAGTACATAGATAAGGATAAGATACTGCTACATAAGAACGTTTGCTCTTTTCACAAGTCTACCTTTACAGAAAAGGCCAAACTAACTTCAAAAATAGAACAAAACCAAACCATTTTCTTGTTGCTTGTAGAAGGTGAATTAGTCGTAGCAGGTTTTGCATTTTTCTTGTTCTCACTTTTCACAAAATCCTAAGAAAATAAATATGACAAATTTTAACTAGGATTCTTCCAGAAATAATTGATTTATATTACAGAAGCAGACACTGTTTAAGTTAGATGACTAACAGTAAGGAGGCATTGGCTAATACTGGATAGAGGTAACTATTCAAATGTGAATTAAACACTAAAACTTGTGGAAAGGAACTAGAAATACCTGTATTCAAACCATTCTGACATTTACTACTTTCTTCTCTCCTTACTTCCTATACTTTTGGCCTTAAGATAGTTGACAAGCAAACACACAAATTGAAAGTAACTCAATAAATCTAAATGTAATTTACAGTGACAAGTATAAAAACAGATTGGTAGCATAGTACCATTATTAAGCTGTCATTAAAAGATGACTTCTATCTTGTGAAGTGGTGCCAAGAGATTTCAGGTAACCGATAGCCATAGTGACTGATAACAGTGTCAGAAAAGGGAAGGAGGATTTTGTTCTTTAAGTAGAAGGGAATCTCTGCAAAAGATTTGGTTTTGTTTGTTTCTAAAAACCAAGGGTGTGTTTGTTATATTTTTTTAAAAATTGAGATTAGCAGTACATGGTTATTTTAGCACCACAGGTTTCCCCTCAGTGCTCAGTTTTAGTGGCGACAAACGTGCTTTTTGGTTTTAGGAATTTTAAAAAACAAATTGTGTCTTTGGTAGACTTGTGACAGTTAAAAGTTACTGAATCATTTTATAATCTATTTCCGTTTGGTATATGTAACATAAAAATAATACTTAAGAGTAACATTCAGGTGAATAAAACAGCAATAAGATAACTTTTAAAAATTTAGTTCCATGTTATTGAGAAGTTACTTAGCTAAATGTTATCCCCATAAGGGTATGAACATGGACTACTATTCTATGAAAGGATTTAAATGGATTGGTAAAACAGTCTTCTCTAAAAACATGGATAACTATGTTAGATGAAATATATTCATCTGTAGATAAGGTTCAGTACTTTTTCAGTGCCTTCAGATGGCTGGTTATTTTTACACCTACTTTTCTAGCAGCCTAAGAGAATACTACTCTCAAAAGAAATTTGGTTCAAGACACAAGAAGTTTAAATCAACTCTGGACATTATTCCAGAATGAAGTGTTGAATTCCAGATGAATTAACTTACACAGCTTTTAACAGTTACTTTTGCAATACAGGTTTACCAAAATGAGTTTATTGAAGTACTGTGGAAGACTAATCACTTCAGTGATTACTTCCTTAACTATTTTACTAAGAGATTAAAAAAAAAGTATCAGTTGGGAATGCTTGAGTGAGAAATGCTAGAAAAGCATCAGATATTTCGCTCTCTAACTAAGACAAGCTCACTCACTGAAAGAGATCACTTACCACCTAGCCAAATCATCCACAGGTCATCTCCCTCATACTCACCTGTTAGCTTCAAAAGTCCTCAGAAGTATAGAGATTCATAAGCCCCATAAGCAGGATTACAAATAAGTAAGTACAACCACAATGTGGTCTCAGGGTTTCATAGCCTCTGTAAGTGTCTTAGAGATAGCTGTGGTGGTGCTAATGCTGATAAAAGGCAGAGGAAAGGAACATGTAGTTCAGGCAGGAGCAGTGAAGATTTTCACCACCTTGAACTGCTGTAGAGCCTTAGTCTCACACACAAACATCACAGCACATTAAGACGGCTGGAGCATATAACCTAGCACAACTGAAGGAATTAAAGTGGAATTAAGAATTAAGGTCTACAGAAAACAGGGAGTTTCAGGTGCTGGTGCAATTAGTTCTGTATAGTCCCTCTAACTACAAAAAGATCAAAGAAAACACAGGCTAGAGAAATAAAGTCAAAGGAAGTAGTCTTGAGACTCTGAAATGCATTGACTAAGCCCAGGGGCTTAACTTGTAATTGCCTATTAGAAGAGATTATAATTGATACCAACGATTGCCTAAACCAAAAGAAGCAATTCTATAGAACTTGTCTGTAAACCCACAGATCAGAGCTGGAGACAGGAGCAAATGGTACCAGCAGGGAGAAAGAAATGTTAAAGGTAAAGAAAAAGTGAAAATCAGGGACAATGGGCCAGAGTCTGGATAAACTGAAGTCTATGACCTTATTCAACACAGGCCAGAGATCTACCACTTGCAGAGCTGGGGACAGAGAAGAGGTTTATATATACCCTAGATATATCCTTAGGATCTCAGTCAGAATCAGAAGAAAAAGATAGGATTTTAACAAATGATCAGAGTAATACATTGAAAAACTGCACAAAATATTTTGTCAGTTGGTCTAGGTCATACCTCATCCACCTCTTCACTCTTCCTTTTCTTTCTTGGCTTGAGCATTTTAACTGTAACTGGTAAGGCACTGCCCTGGTGCTTCACCTCCATCTTATTGGGTTGCAGAGGTGTGAACTGGATTTCCATCTCTGGTTTTGGGAACCGACTAGTTTTTCCATTTTCTGTGGACACTTCAGAAGAGTCAAGGACAATTTCTGAATGGTCCTGCAAGCATATGGAAATTTTAAGAAAACAAGTTTTAAAATAACTATGAGTTTAAAAACTATAATACATATCCCTCCCCAGTGGACTGCAGAGTAAGCATTCCATTTTCCAGCTGTTAGCTTTCATTATAATAGAAGTGAAGAAATCTACTTCAACTATAGCAGAGTTTAACTCTTATTTTCTAAAACTTCTTTGTTAAATTTTAAAAAGTTAATATTTTTATCTACCATGACACAACTTAAAGCTTCCCTTGCTGAACTCAGCCTGATACTTTGTTTCCAAGTCATGTTCCTCAAAGGCAGAGGCAGCTAGTCACAGCTTTCACAGCTAGCAGTAGTAAAACTGACATGATTTTCTTCACCTTAACTCTGCTACTCCTTAGGAACTAGGCAGTAATAGGAGCTTTTGGAAGAAAAGTATACTCTTTCTCTATCTGACCTTTAGCAAGTTTTCCCTTCCCCTTTTCCACTAAAGAAGTTAATTGTGTAAGTAACAAGATCCAACTGGCAAGCTACAAGCCAAATTCAACCCATGAGAGACTTCTACATCACTATCTGTCCTCTGGGGGAAGAGCAGGCATTCAGGCAGCATCACTGCCTGCAAGCTGAAGACTTTGTCTTGCACCTGCTTACAGCCAAACCGCAAAAGCTGCACAGTGAGGGTGGGGCGGAAAGGTCAGTTTGCACAACTCTTCTTCCCCAGCAGCACTTACCTTCCACCATCCACACAACCCTGTTTTTCTTAGCAACACCAGCAAGAAAGTCAGAGCTGTGGTCTCCCTGGCTCCTGCATCTCCATGGCAGCAGTTCAGCTGCTGGCTAGCATACAAAAATGAACTCATCAGGTTTGAATGAAACCTGGAAGATAGGCTGCTAGGGTTGTTGGTGGTGAGAAGTGGCAGGTGGCTGCTACTACTGCTCCTAGTAGGGCCCCAAACAGACTAGCTACTGTTGCTTCTTATGCTGGTTCACCCTGAAGGGTACCTTCCTCCTCTCAAAAGGGAACATGATCAAAGCTCATGGAAAGCCAAAAGGTAGTCACCTTCAACAGGCTCTGCTGGGATTCTGAGTGAGAATACCACCACCACCACTGCATTCCCAAGAACAGAGTTGGCTAATAAGAACAATTTTCTTTATAACTGCTACTTCATGAAAGAGTTAGCAATCAAAAAGTTACACAGGAATAGAGCCATTAACTAACACAAAGCCACACACAGAAATCCTCCAGTGGAAGAAAGCAATTCCAATTTGCCCTGCTATTGCTCTTCCATTTAAAAGGGTTTGTGTTTTTTTCTTTCCAGGTGACTTATGGTTGCGGTGGGTAAAGAGAAGGTAGAACTGTCCTTCCCAAAATCCTGCAAGAAGCGGGCAGCACTTGATGAAACTAATAGGAAATAAAACAGGTAAAATAACATATTCCTATATGAAGCAGCTAGCCATCTTCTGGAGGTGGTGGAAACAGGTACTGTCAGCAGAGATTAGAAAAATTTGTAGTAGAAATACATAAATGTATTCTTAGATGGATACTCTGAGGGTCAGGCAGAGGTGTACCTTCTGACACTTCTAATGCAACAGCTAAGAGTGCTGAGAGAGTATGGAGTGAACAGATGACAAGGTGACCAAGATTACATGTTATCATTAAATAGCATCTCCCTTTGCCACTCTTGGAGACAGACTATTGAACTAGATGGACTGTTGGTAAGACCCAGCAGGGCACATCTTATGGATTGCATTGTGAGTAGATGTTACTGCCTTAAACGATACACTGGACTATTAAAGACTATATTGAAAGCAATGGGGGGTGGAACCTTCAAACATTGGGATACACATTTAGCAAAACCCACCTGGTTAGTCAACACTAGAGGATCTGCCAATCAGGCTGGCCCTGCCCAGTCAGAACTTTTACATACTGTAGAAGGAGATAAAGTCCCTGTGGTGCACATAATTATGCTAGGGAAGACAGTCTAGGTTACTCCTGTCTCAGGCAAAGGCAAACCCGTTCGTGGGATTGCTTTCGCTCAAGGACCTGGGTGCACTTGGCGGGTGATGTGAAAGGATGGGTAAGTCCGATGTGTGCCTCAAGGGGATTTGATTTTAGGTGAGAACGGCCAATGAATTAAACTGTATGATGTTAATTGCTATACAACCCTGCCACTGTATGCCATCATTACTATAATTGTTATATGCTATACCAATGGTATTACAGTAAGAATTACTTAGATTAAGGAACAATGAACTCTGATAAAACAGACTTAAGCACAGTAGTGTTGGAATCAGAACTGACTTCAGCATGCAACTACACACCATTCTCCTGCTGCACCCAATGTCACCTGCCTGCCGCACCACACTGAAGCCTGATCCTGCTCTGCCAACTGAGCGGACTTTGCACAACCCCTCCTGCCCAGAAAGACTGTTACAACAGGTGGAGCCCAAAGGCATGGAATAAATGAACTCAACAGACATTTTATAGGGATAGCCCATAGACTAAGGGAATGATATCTCTGTGTGTGTGTGTGTGTCTCTCTCAAAGGATAGGAAAGGTGATGGTGATTAATTGGGATATATTGAAAAGTATGGGACCTGAGCATGACATAAGTGGTATAGAATAAGGGGTGAATACTGTCCTGGTTTCAGATGGATAAAATTGATTTTCTTTCTAGTAGCTGGTATAGTTTTATGTTCTGGGTTCAGTATGAGAAGAATGTTGATAACACACTGATGTTTTCAGTTGTTGCTAAGTAGTGTTTAGAATAAGTCAAGGATCGTTCAGCTCCTCATGCCCAGCCAGCAAGAAGGCTGGAGGGGCACAAGAAGTTGGGAGGGGACACAGCCAGGACAGCTGACCCAAGCTGGCCAAAGGGGTATTCCATACCATGTGATGTCATGCCCAGTATATAAACTGGGGGGAGTTGGCCTGGGGGGGCAGATTGCTGCTCAGGAACTAACTGGGCATCAGTCAGCAAATGGTGAGCAATTGCATTGTGCATCAATTTTGTATATTCCAATTATTTTATTATTGTTGGGTTTTTAAATTATCATCATCATTATTATTTTCTTCCTTCCTGTCCTATTAAACTGTCTTTATCTCAACCCATGAGTTTTACTTCCCCTGCCCCAATTCTCTCCCCCATCCCCTTGGGTGGGGGGGGAAGTGAGTGAGCAGCTGTGTGGTGTTTAGTTGCTAGCTGGGGTTAAACTACAACAAAGCCTCAGCCCCATAACACTCTGATGGCCTTAACCTCTCCTAATCAGTGTCAGCTTCTTAGCCTCTCCTCACAAGGCAGGAGGTGCATATCACGTTGATAACTTTGGTTTTTCTTCTTTATCTCCACTATGTCTTTCCTGAGAATTATTTCTTCCCCTCAAAACTTTACCCCATTCACTTCAACACCACCATAACAGTTTCTCACACAACAATGCTGTTAGCATCCTCTCCTTATTCATAACACCAAGTATTGTTGCTACTGGCTTGAGGTAAATGCTTCAGCACCAACTGTTCACAACAATTCTTCTCTGTAACTAATTTTATAGCATAACTAACTAATTTTATGGTGCACTCTTAGCTGTTATTACAAAGCTGTATAAACCAGTAACCCTTCTGAGAGCTATCCTGTCCTCCTCCTCCCTCATACGTCACAAGCTTTATCTATATGGCACTAGCTGAATTGATGAAGTAGCAAGAAACTAGCCAGTCAGTCTTATTTGGCAGTAGACAGGAAAGAGATGGAGATGCATTTTGGCATTCAGTCCAGTTCTGCAACAAGAGAATCGCATCTTCTAGCAGCCAGGGGAGGGACTGCTAGGAAATCCATGTTCAGCCCTGTTCATTATTAATTAGCCATGCAGCCACATAGCATTAATAATTCAGTTTAGCAGAACTACCTCATTAAATACTGTTCATGTAGCACACAAGGGTTCAGTCAGAATTAGGAGTCTTAGTACAGTTGCAAGACTTTTAATTTCTGTTCAGAAAACATGCAAAGTAGATCTTTGTGTAATCTTCAAATATTGTTTTGGTTTAGTTTTAAGTGGCATGAAAGATACTGATTTGTTCTTGCGAACCCCCATATGGGCTGGCAGCTCTAATTACAGAATCATGTCTATTACCAACACTATAGGTAATATCAGGAAAGTTGTTTGAGCTGAAATCCCCTTAACACTGACATAACCAAACTGAGATGACACTACAAATATTATGTCTTCAAATCTCTAGAACCTGGATTTAACTAGTTTTTCCCTCAGGTACTTAAGTTCTATAATGTATAGAGAGGTGGTATTCCATTAACTAAATTACTTTTTCTTCTGAGAGTGAGTATGAAATAGGGAGAGAGAAAGAATGAACACAAACTCAGAACTGAAGATAAAGCATGAAGAACTATGAAAAATAACTTTTGGGAGATTCCCAATGTTGCTAAAATATATACTGAGAAAACAACATAACAAGAGTTATTAACAACATATCATTAGTACATACCTTCTATAAATATAACATACATACCTCTTTGTTTACAGACTGATCTATTCTATCTTGTCCTTCTTCAGGTAAAGGTAATTCTGCCAAAGACTGAAGACTTTCGTGGTTAATGCATTGTTTCAATTCCTTTATAAAGTCATCTTTCTCAGCCAGCTGTTTTCTTAGTTCTTCTATATCAGTTTCCTTATCCTAAAACATGGCAAAAGAAATTTGTGGCAATTTTTGCTAATCTTGCAATTCATGTATACACGAGCATCATTACAATTACTTGGTAGCATCAGTTTTAGACTCGCAGGCTAAAACAGACAGCTATCCAACAAAAAGCTGATAATTTCATGTATGTGTGGCCACTATTTAAAGTGAAGAAAAGTCATATAACAGCCTGGGGAGATGTAATGCAAATTTTTGTATTTTACTCTACTTATGTAGAGTTCTAAGAAGTTGACCTCCCATTTGTTCATGAGGTCCTTGGTGCTGTGAAAAAGGCAGCAAATGTGATAGTTGTTTCAGATCAAATGTGATAGTTGTTTTGGATTTCTAGTCCAACTTTGCAATTAAAGGATGAAATAGACTTGAGTGTTTATTTGAACTACTAAATATTTTGAAGCTTCAGTTACAGTTACAAATTCAGTTTCAAAAAAACAAATAATTTTTTTTTAAATTAACCACAAATGGTTTCAATATGACAGTGTTTAAAAGTGAAAAATAGAACCAAAATGCAGAGCAAGTAGTGTTTTGCAGAATTAAGGGCTAACAAAAAAACCCACAAAAATCACCCCCCAGAAAAATCACACAGAAACAAGAGAGACAGATGACCTTTCCTGAATCCTTTAGTAGTGCAGCCTGTTTCAGTTCCACTATTTCTTTATCTTTGTCTATGCTGTTAGAAGCCAAAGCCTTAAGCTGTACTTCCAAAGCTTCTACTAATTTATCTCTTTCTTCACGCCACTTTTGAAGATTGCTGTCCTTTTCTACCACCTGTGCAGCAAGTCTTTCCTAAATGGGGAAAAAATAGGGTAGAACTGAACACAACTTCTGCACACTATCTGAACTGTTCTGATAGTTTGGTTTCACATAGTTAGTACTATTTTACGGCCTTAGCAAACTTGAGAGCCTATGTAGATTTTAAAAAGCTCACATATAACTAGTTTCATTACAAATATGCAAAAGCAAACCATGCTTCAATTATAAAATCTGTATGTATATTTATACTCTTTGTGAAGAGAATTTTTGGTAAGAACCACCACTCCTGTTTACTTGCTTTGTGATTTTGTTACTAACAAATCTCAGGCAAGCAGAGTCACAGACAAAGTGAAAGTAGCCCTAAGCTCCTAACAACCTCCTGTACTGATTGCAGGTCCAGAAAGTCATCACTAACTACCTCTAGATACAAATATAGTTTTAGATTGTACAGATTCATATAATAATTTCATATGCTTAAGAAATTACAACCTTGACACAGTCCAGTGAACAAGCAAGGTATCCACCTTGTTATTAACTATTAGTCAGTCTACTTGGAAAGCAACATGGGAGCAAAACCACTAGCATTTTGACCAAGTATTTTTATACCATATATGGAAAGAAGCTTTTTTTGTCAACTTCTGCTCGCTTTTTCTCTTCCTTCTAAAGTCTCATAGGCTTTTTTTCTTTTTTTAAGAAAAGCCAAGCAACAAATCTTGGTTTTCAAAGTATGTTTTCTTAGCTTCATTAAGTAGCAATTCATTTAAGTGTAGGTTACTTATTGGTGTTTTACACACAAGATGAAGTTTGAAGAAGTCATAGTGAGGTGGTGGTGGTGATAGGATAGAAAGGAACAGACATGTTAACTTCCGTTACATATTATGCTTTTCCACTTTGTGACCCTCTTATTCTTCCCTTTTCATATTGAGGAGATCTCATCTAGGCTTTGCCATGTGATAAAGTGACAGGACTTTGACAAAGGCCAGCTACTCTCAATTGCCCATACTGTTAACAGTTGACATATTTGCTTTGTACTAAATACTTATACTAGAGGACTCTGTTGAGACCTCCAGTCACTTACAATTTCTGCTTGTTGCTCTACATGATGTTCTCTGTACTCTGCAAATTTTCTCATTTCTCTGTTACGATGGCTCTCAGCTTCTTTTACTTGACTTATGAGTGCCATTTTTTCCTCCAGCCACTGCCTTCTATCGGTTTGATACTTCGCCTCATTTTCCTATTTTAATGAAACCAGAAATAAAACCACAGGTGGAGATAAAGGAAAAAAAAGGTCATCTTAAAATCCAGATTACCATTAAATGGATTTGTTTCAAAAAGGTAACAGAAATACAGGCACAGTTTTACTCCAGCATATTCCCAAGTGCAAGTATTACATTGTCATTTGTTCTTCTCCATTGAAAAAAATTAACAGTTTTCAGCGCTTCTTATTCAGACTGGCACATCTTCATGGAACAGAAATTTTTTCCTCTAAAAATGCTTTGGGTAAGTCACAAACACTATAAAAGTTACACCAAAAGTAATGGTAAAGAGACTCTTTTAACTTGCAAATTCCCCATCTTTTATACTGCCTTACAGGACATGTTAGAAAATTTACTTCTACTTCAAAACTAAAAGGCAAAGAATGCAAAACAATTTGAATGGTAGGCAGAGATAGTGCATACCTAAGAACATCACTTCAATCCACAGCAACTTTGCCTCCTTTCCTATCACAATCAAACCTTGTCAGACATTCTCCTACATAAGACAGAAGGCACCTGAAAAGCTGCTTGGAAAAAAAAAAAGTCCACTCTCTAATCCAAGGAGTATTAGAGGTAAGTCCTCAGCCTAATAGGAAGGGCTTACAGGTCATACAGCAAGAACAAGATCTTGAAAGAGTTTGATTTAGTTGCCCAAGCAACTGTCAGGAAAGAGGTTCCAAATGGCTATCAGGTGTTGGATTGGTGAAAACAACTGTAAGAGGAGCCCAGCTACAGAAGCCCCATCCATGGTAGCGTAACATAGTGAAGGGTGCGCTCCATTACGGGGCATCAGCAATGCCATATATTACAAAGACACTGCATCCAGACTTTGCTGCACTGATACACTGCAGCTTTTAGAGGAGATATCTTTTACCAGTGTAACAACTTGCCATGTCGTGCCCTAGCTCTGGAAGATAGTGACACAAAAAAAATTTAGACTCCTAAATGACAGTTACAGCTTTAAATGTAAGTATGAATTACATCACCATATTTACCTTCAGTTCTTTTTGCAGCTTTATTAATTCCTCATTTTCATTTATGTTTTTCTCCTCATTTTTTCTCATCTTTTGCTGCCAGTCACTATTGCTCTGGGTATTCAGCTCTCTGTATTTCTGCTTCCATTCTTCCAGTTCTAGTGAGTACACAAAATGAGATTACATAATGTATAGTTCAAATGCATATTTGACCATATTCACATCCTTCTACTAAAGTTACTTGGACTTATCGGCTATGACCACAAAGAGACAACAGAAGCCTTTAACTGTTAGAAGTTCGTTATGTACTATATAAAATTAATGCCTAAATAACAGTCAACAAATAAAAACAGAAATTTAAAGCAGCTGTCACAATACATCCAAACCAATTTTGCCTCCTTGCTCCCTTTCCATGGAGAAATTACCCCAAACTAGTCTGTTGGTCTCTTGTAATTTGGCTTCAAGCACTTGATCTTGTTCAATCTGAGTCTGTTCTTGTTCTTCTAATGTCATCCGCATATCTTCAATTATTTTTTCCTTTGCACACAGATCTGAAGATTTGAAAATAAATTTACAGATGAGTGCCCTCCTAGTTCCCACCATTCTCTCCCAAAGTGCTTTCATTACAAGTCGTTTCCCCATTCCCCAAGATCAAAAGCTCTGTTTGTAAGAAATAGAACATCTCTACTCAACTATCCAAATCCAAAATTCTTAAGTGATTCTCAACTTGATTTAGGTGAGCATTTCAGTGTTAACATCAGTCAGACTATGGCTTGTATTATATGAGAAACTAACCATTGTTAAACAGCTAAACGTTTATCAAACCTGCAGAAACTGTCATTGTGTTATTAAATGTTGGTATTTATTGGCCATTTAAAAAAAATCAAATACTGAAACATGAACTAAGTTAACACTGATACAGCAAATCCACACTTTCTCTGTTTCTTATGTTTCTTATTCTGAGACCGTTTCTTTGCTTTCAAATACACTTGCTAATAATGATTCAATAAAAATTAGTTTCTGACAGTAACATTTTAATATCTAGGTTGGAGTTTCTCAGTATTCTAAAATATAAATATACAAGACTCCAAATTCATTAACAACATCACAACTCATTATGTTGCCATTCCACACCAAAAAAATGGAACAATAATGGCTTTTTCTGACCTTTACATGTTTTCTCATACTGTTTGGAGACTTCTTCCAGCTTCTCATTATTCAACTGCTCCTAAATATCACATTGAAAGCAAATTAAAGAAAACATGTTGAAAAAATAAATATACATGTTAGAAATGTGTATCTTTTCGTTCTGAGCTTTAATAAGTAATGTATAAAGTATTTAAGACAAACAGTCCAGAATAAATAAGTTTTTCATGTAGTGTAAAGGAGCATTCAAGCTGATTAAAAAAAAGTTTAGAGGAAGACATTACTACTAACGTATCTAAGTGTCACTAATCAGAATATCTACAGGTAGTAAGTATGTATTTACTAGGCAGATTAATTTATTTAAAACAATTTGACAATGTCCTGCATTGAGAAGGTCTTCAAACATCTTTCATTCATCTATTAAAACTAATTTCAGCTGGCTACTCTTATTTTTACCCCAATTTCTGTAAGCTTTCTCCTGTTGCTTGGAAAACTTACCTCGTTAATGGATCAGTTAAAAAAATTAAGAGCAAGTAACCTTTTAAAAAATAAAATACCTTTTTAAGTTGCAGGATTGTGCGCTGTTTGATCTCTAATTCTGCACTAAACTGGTTTTTAATTTTCTGAAGTTCATTAACTTTGTTTCTCAGGGATTTCTCCTCAGATCGCATTGTACACACCTGTAACAATGCACAAAGACAGCAAGCAAAGCTAACATTTAGCTATAAGCCTTTTATAGTCTCTGTAAGTTATCTAAATAACCAAATATCTTAATTAAAAGTCAAATTTTTGAAGCATCTTAGCTAAATTTCAGGGGCTGGAAGTGCACTATACTGTACATCCTTCCTAGGGAAGGATTTTCACCACGGAGTATTACATTTGGCAGGGAAAAAAAAAAAAACACCACTAAAAAAAAAAAGTTTTCTGACACGTGATCCCATCCACTCC
The DNA here is from genome assembly GCF_026419915.1 of Harpia harpyja. Lineage (NCBI taxonomy): Eukaryota > Metazoa > Chordata > Aves > Accipitriformes > Accipitridae > Harpia > Harpia harpyja. The sequence goes on along the minus strand of NC_068949.1, from coordinate 27,161,439 downwards.
TTGCTACTGCTCAGAGGATTATACACTGAATGTTAGGCTGCTAGGGAAGACATTAATAATTTTTTAAAGCTTAACTTTCAAGCCCAAACTCTTGCAATGATCTTTTGGATTTTAAGTTCTTGTCATATGCCATGAGGTTCTAAGAAATCTTAGTGCTTGATAACTAAATACTGACAATTAACATTAGTAAAAGTTATTCCATTTTTCCATTTCTCCTCCCCAACCTCAGTAGAAAACATAGCTCAGAGTTTAAAGAAGTCTCTAGAAGTTAGTGCTTTTCTTTACTGATCAATCCATCTTTTCCTCCCAGAGATCAGCATTTTCAACAAGTCTGAAATCTGAGGCTTTCAAGTCAGCAACATAAGGCTACTGTTGTGATAAAGATTATAAAGCCCTTATCCATAATGAAATTAGCCATAGTTTTCACAAGCCTTCTCCAAGTGTATTAATAAAATTTACTTCCCCCCTTTAATATCTGTACTAATCCATGTTTTGACATCTAGTCTTATTGTTAGCTTACAGCTTCAGTGGCAATGTAACCTAAGATTCACTGTTACTCTAAATGTATCACTCAAAATAGCCTTATTATGAATCACTTTTAACATTCCTAGCTTGAGATTTGTGAAAACAAGTTTTAATTACAGAACCCCAAGCAAAAACTTGCAGAGAAATATTTGGCCTATGGTTACCAACCTCTTTCTGTACTTGCTGAATTTGTTTCTTGGCATCAGAAAATTTGTCTTTCAAATCTGTATATTCTTCATCTTTCCTCTGCAAATCTTTTTTCAAACTCTGTACAAGCGCAGAACTCTCAGAAAGATCTTTACGTAGCCTTGTGTTAGAAATTAAGAGACATAAATAACATTAGTGCTACACATCTCAAAGAAACAGCTTTTACACATTAACTCAGGCTCTTTGCTGGTTTTATTCGTGAATGAAATCTCAGATCTATCAGACCAATGACAAGCTTTCTAATTTTACTTTTGGATTTCAGCTTCTTATTATATGGTCCTGAAAAGTAACGAACTGCTCAGATTTACTTCTGAACACTGCAATTATTTTTTTTTTAAGTACAGCAGAGCAACCATTTTTATCATTAGATATCCTTACAAAGTAACGAAAGGCACAAGGTTAATATCAAGTAAGTTTAAACTTGATATCTACATACCAGAACTTGTAAGGATCAAAATAAATAAAAATCAGAAGAAAATAGAAAAAATGACACTGCAACAAGTACTGCTGTTACAAGTGCTACAAAGTAATTAAGAAGTTTGATGGGTTTATGTTTAAATTATCATATTTATTTTAAAAAGTTTACAGTAAGACATCTTGGATTTTTACTTTAAAACTAACCAATAGAAGTTTTTTTTTTTAGATTCTGTAATTGACAATACGAAACGAGGCCTCACAAAAGGAAAACCTTTTAAAGCTTTACAAGCACAGGGTCAGGGATCCCCAGACTTTCCTGCTGAATTGTACTTTAGAGTATATGCAGGTATCCACAGATATGGCACTAAAGAAACCCTAGTCAGGAGAGCTACATAGCATCTTAAAGTTTTTTTAAAATATAATCTCTCAGATACATTTAATCTCTTATTTCTCAAAGTTTTAAAAAGCAAAGGGGGCTGAGGGAAGTTCTACCCTCCCACACCCATTATTCCTTCTGTGTTCACCTAGAATAGCTATTACCAAAACCAGCTGTTTACTGTTTAATCTCTGGGCTCCTTTTTTTCCTTTCTTCTTTTCCTTTATACCATTCAGTCCTTTCCAAAGAAAACATTGCCTGCTTTTATACAAGTTACAGGATATAATATTAAGCTATATGCCATTTCCTCCAGAAAGGGTACGCAACATAAAACCATTAGAAATCCCCAAATAATTCATTTCCTTGCATGCTCCTGTTTCCCCCTACAATAGTTCCACATGAATTAGATCTATTTTTTCAAAAGGAAAAAAAGGAAAAGATAGCCAGCAGAATATGCAAATATAAAATTCAAGTAGTGTATTAAAACTTGTTAAAGAAGCAGTTTGGTTAATAAAGTTGATAAACATGCATATGTGTTATGTCAAACTGATGTTCACAGAATGTAGTTTTAACTTGATTCTATTCTCAAAGGGCTATGAGTTCTCATTTACTTACAATTCGATAGATTTTATTTGTTCATCCTCATTTTTCTCCTTTTCCTGAAGGGATTGTTTCATGTTCTCCAAGCTGTTCATCAACTGCACAACTTCCTCCTTCAGATTTGCTTCTTGATCATTTAATACTTTCAGGTTTTTGTCTGAATTGGCACAATTCTCTTGCAGAGCTACTGTATTACTTTCCAGATTTAAAATAATAGATTCTTTTTCTTTAAGTACTTCTTCTAATTTTGTTATGCTCTCATCTTTAGCTCTAAAAGCCTCCAAAAGGCATTCAAGTTCTCTTATTTTTCCCCGGTAGCTTGTAACTTCCTCCTCAAACTGTGCAATTACTCTGTGATCTTCTGCAGCCTGTTTTTCAAGATCCTGGGTTTTCTTCTGGATCTGCTCTTGTAACTGATTCATAAGATCTTTTTCCTTTACAGACTGATGATCTTGATTTGCAATCTCATTTAATTTTATTTTTAGTTGATTGTTATAATTCTTAGTGTCATCAAGTCCCTTCTTTAAGTCTTCAACTTGTTGAAGTAGTTCTCGAATCCGCTGACTTTTTTGTGAAGAAGTCTTAATAATATTTTTGCATTCTTCCCAAATGCATTCAACACTGCAGTGAAAGGAGCTGTCCCGTCTCAGATCTGCTGTAGAAGTAGTTTGGGACTGCATGCATACAGGACTCAATTGAGCGCTCTCTGGTTCATCTTTTTGAGAGTCTAAGGAACCCTTTAGATTAACTAAATCAATATCCATAGCATAAGACTCTAAGTGACATTTATATAACTCATCTACTTTGGACTGCATTGTTTTAATTTGTGATACTTTATCAATTATATTTTGTTTGGCACCTTCTACTTCATTATTTAGCTGAATAATCTTTTCTTTTTGTTCCCTGTTTATAGTTTTCTGTTTGTCTAATTCAGAAACAATCTCCTGATAGGCAGCTTGACACTGCTGAAGTTCTTCACTTAAGCCAGAAGCCCTTTCTTCAGAAGCAGAGAGCTTGAGATTCAAGTTTGTTACCTGCTCACTGAACTCTTCTTTTTTGTTTTTTTCTCTTCTGCATTGTTCTTCAAGTGCAGCTAGCTGACCTTCCAAGGTTTCAGTTCTTTCCTTCAGTGCTAGTATTTCTGCATAGTTCTCAGAAGTATTTTTTTTCACATATTCAGTTGTCTTTTGCTCTAGAGGGTCATCTTCCCAACTTTCCTTTATGTCTCCTAAAAAAAAAAAACCAAAACAACAAAAAAACCAGCTCAGGTTGATTAAAATCAATAGTACAAGTCACTAGCAATACCAAATAGCAATTACCATATGGAAAAAGGTCACCATCTGAAAGCCACACCCTCATATCATATGACATTTTTAAGTCTTGAAGTAGTTAAAGCCCTCTGAATGGTTTAACATGCAATAGGTGCCTCTTAGGCTTCTAGACATAGTTTGCAGCAAGAGGTGTTCAAGCCTTAAAGAACACCTTGCCACAGCTCTATTCCAGCCTTTTACTCTGCGCCACTAGTAGAAAAGTCCAGCTAGTTTTACTAATATGTAGTAATACCTATGACCTAGCTAACATTCACAGTTATATCTAGTTTCCACCTTCACTGGTTCAACAATCATTTTAATACAGTCAGCAATCACTCATTCTACATTTAGAAGAGCAATGGTATCGTATACTTTTCTGAGAAGTTTCATTCATACTCAATATCCTCTTACTTTAAAAATGAAGCTAAAAAACCAGCACAAGTTTTTCGCTTAGTGTTTGGGACATTCCTCTCTTTTTTCAATTGGTTTCTAAACTAGATACAAGGATAACTATTTATGCCCACACCTAATGTGTTGCATGTAAACTTCTCCCAGAAAGATGTACAACATTCCATTACAACCCTCAATTGCCGTAAATATTTTATTAGCTTAAAACTGTTTTTTCCCCTAAGTAAAGAGTAATTCTAACTAAAAATCACATGCATTTCACCATCTTCAAAATTGACTCCAGCTGTATTTCACACAAGTGTTTTAGCATGTGTGTTACTAAATGGACACAGTTGGATTCTATGTTTTAGTATTAAAATCAAGCTTGATTATCTCTAAGGATTAGGTCATCACAACTATGTATTCCAGGGAGATACTATGGATTCTTGTGAGTACTGCAACTACAGTAAGGTGGAGTTTGGCAGACATCTCCCTTTGGGAGCATTAAACACACGGCTACATGTGTGCTGCACGGAAACATCCTCTGAACAGATCCAAGAAGTTTTATAGAGTCACTGACTTTGAGTCACTAACAAAAAGTCATACTGAAGCATTAGCAATAGTGTTTTCCGTCTCAATTCAGGTTTTGGTTTTTGAGTATTTTTAGAGTGATCAAATTCCACAGGATACTTTTTTCCTCCTGCTTTTCTGTACCTTTTCTTTTCTGTTCTAATTAGACATATCAAGTGCTCCTGCTAGGTCAGACACAACAGCAGCTTCACTTTGGCTTGTAAAGCCATGCTTCTAAACCCTACAAGATTAAAAATTTTGGACTGGGAGATGGTTTTCTCTGAAAGCCTGGTTGTATAGTCCCAAGAAAACATATCAGACAAAATACTACATATTCCTCACACTGAACATGAATTTTATATACTTCACTAAAAGGGAGAGGTGCTAAAGGTGTCTTAAAACATATTTTGTGATCTAAGTTGGCAAGATGAAAAAAGTAGCAAAGCTTAGTCCAAAACCTATAGTGAGAAGGGTATGATCATTCACAAGAGGATTTAGAAGTGATCTAGATGCTTTGTACTGACAACCACAATCATGCAGCAAAGCAGGATAAATATTAGTGCAAGAAGATACATGATATTCAGTCCAGAAGCTTTTTATGTAGAAAGTACTAAAAAAGAAAGAGCCCCACCCCAAAACATGGGAGGCAAGTCCTAGAGAAGAATACAAAAACCTGAACTTCAGGACAAAATAATCTATCTGCTCCCAAAATAAACTTTGGTCATAGGCCACTAGCATACCTAAATTCTACAAGAAAGCCATCACAGTGTAGCTGTGCTCATTGTTCTATCGTGCCAAGTACGTTTAACCATACTTATCAAATATAAGTATATATATTAATAAATTTCATGATTATGGAGCATCTAACAACTCCGTTTTTAAATCAGATGCCTTGTATTCTCAACACCCACAGAAGAAACTTATTTAACATGACTGAATACCCTGTTCTTCCCAACAGAAAAATCTCAGTGCTGACATTAATTGGCACTATTAGTTATCCACTTTAGTTTCTTGTTTGAGAATAGTTATCAGTCATGAGATTATAACAAAACTACTACTGTCTAGTATATCGAGGAGTCTACATCAGCATCATTTCCCACACCCTTCCTGTAACGTTTATATAGGTAGCACCATCAAATGGTCATGCTAGGATCCAATATTCATCCCAACAAAAGATAGCAGAGACAAATCAGAGATGCGTCTGGTACAGAGACAGAAGCTTCTCTTAAGAAAGACCTCAAATGACACTTACTTGTTCAAGTTGTACATCAGAAGTGCCTTTACTGGATCACACACACTATCAGTTGATCTAGCCTAATATTTTACCTCCTTTTGCTACTGTTGGTAGGCCCAGCCACTTCCTACAGAGCTTTCCCAACATAGAACAATTAGGAATGTTGGAGGAATATGAGACAATACATCCCTGCTTAACCCCTTCAGTATCTATGTATGAACCTGTTGGCTGTTTGCTTGTCTAACCACTCATGGAATCTGAGAATTATCTGCCTCTCCCACCTTCTAGGGCAGCAAATATTAGAAGTTCACTACCCACTGCATGAAGTGCTTTGTTCCATAAACTTAAGCTGATCTTCCACTAGATTGAGTGTTCACTTTTCTTTCACTGCAGAATGTGACAAATGACAGTCCAGCATTCAGTTTATTCACCATCTGTATCCACAGTTTTCTGTGATCATGTGAATTTGACAAGTCTCCTTCTAAAATATTTTATCTCTCTTTATGAAGATAAATATTTTCAGCTTCCCATTTTTAAACTTTTCTTTTTATCCCATCCTCACCCAAACAATGCCTGGAAGATTTTCTTACTTGCACCTATTCTGCAGGAGGAAGGCAAGAAAGTAAGGGACATGAAGGGAAGACCTTTCATTCTCCTTTCACATATCCTTTCCATAGTTCTATGAGAAACTGAAGCCCGGCTGTGTCCTAAACTCAAGTCAGAGGTAGGCAGATCTTACGACTGCCATTTTGCACAAGTCAGTCCCATATAGCTTAATCTCACTGATTAATAGACTTTAATGAAGCAGATAACATAAGTAGTGGTGTCCTTTTAAGTTTCACCCTTATCCTTGAAGGTCTTCAACTGCAACTAGTTTATTCACCTCATTCTAAAAAGACTAGTAAGCTCAGAGATAAAACAAGGAAAGCAAAAAGATTGGAAGTGCAAACGCAGGAGCTGTACAAAATATGCCATTTGTGGACTTAAAATAATTTTACTTCCATTCAAGCGGAAAGCTTTTCTCCTTTGCCAGCACTGTCACCTCGATGAGAGCTAGTGTGTTTGCAGCATGCGTACAGAATGAAACATCAAGTTTCACAGCACAAACTGTATGACTGAACAATCATTAAGTCATTGACACCTTTGATGCTTGCTTAGGCATTTTTAAAAAACTTGAGCGGGAGATACTACTTTCCTAGAAGTCCAGCAACAGCAAGTTCAGTACAAAAACAACTGTTAAGAAATTGCTTAAAAACTACAGCTGAGTCTGCAAGTACATTAACACATGAGAAAAAGCAGCAAAAAGGAAAGAGTCTAAAAACTAACTTTTATTTTAAGCATTTAGGAGTGAACAGTATAGGACCTTCTGCAAGACAGATATTTACTTAACAGTTACTTCCATTTACAGTTTAACATAGTAGATTTTCTCCTCATAACATCACGTTTACGCTTCACAAATTTTTGCTTCTGTTCTGGAATAGTAATCAAGTTTTTATGGAAGACCCCCTGTCGAGTGATGGTAGAAATTGTACCTTTCTTTGTAGGTGGCTCTTCTTCCACAGTAGCCTTACTTTCAAAGCAACGTTTTCTTCCCACTTCCAATACAGTTTCTTCACAATCCTTGAACTGGCTGCTTTCAATCACTTTTTTAGAGTTCTTTTCGGCCAATTTTCTTTTAATGGTAGTTACAGTGTTGTCCTGTGTTAAAATAAGATCAATTACTTTGAAGTTTTACAAAGTGAGCACTTAAAAGGCTTAATTTTTTATATGCAAATATTTTTACAAAACTACCTGGGTAACATGTATAGGGGTTGTCAGAGGAACAAGTCAGTTACAGATCAGTTACTTAAACCAAAAGCAGGTACACCTTCAGATACTAACAAGCACAATGCTTTGCACCGTACAGAAAGCAGAGCAAGAGACTACGAAATTACAAAATGCAAGACTTGCATGTAAGAGGAGTTTGTTTACCATCTGAAAACAATTTCCAGTGTCAGAAGAGTTGATGAAATTCCCGATTTGTTCAAAGAGCAAATGATCAGCTCTACAAGTTCATCACTTTCTTGTCATAGTTGGTAGAGTTGGGAGTTTTAACTGCCTTCAGCAAAGCCACAGATCATTTTTATCGTGACAGATCTGATGCAATTTGAAAGCCTAGTCAGTTCTGTCATACATAGACTATACATCTGACTAAGAGTGAAGTTTCTTTACTTGCAAGATGACACAAGTGGCAAGCCTTGCTGGTTGCCAAGGACCAAGTACTTATCTTTAAGTACTTCATTAAAAAAATAATGCATAGAACAGGCTTGAGGTTTGTGGTCATGTTTTAAGTTTCATGCCACACAGTCTCATAGAAACACTGGACAGAGTTGGAGCCTTGCTCTTGGAAGGAGTAGTAATAGGAAGCAGTCATCACAACTCTTATCACTCTTGGAGCACTCATACTATCGAAAAGCTAAGTTGCTGTGGAGCAGAAAGAGGGAATAGAAGATTAAGTATGGTCAAAGCCTTGAGTTTACAGTGGAAAAGAAAAACAGATCAGAGTGCTGACTAAGTTTCGTTTAAAATGTTCCCAAAATTACTTCAGGTTACTGGACATCAGGCTCAAAAAAAACCCCTTAACTACATGGTTTGATTTTTTTAACCTGTATACATTTAGCCAAGCTAGTCTTTTGGCATTCAGCAGCTGGCAGTAGACTAGCCAGTTGCAAGTTTTATTAATCACATGAAAAGCAGAAGGATCCTGGCCATCCATCCACTCTTAGTTCAAACTCTGCTCAATAAATTCATATTATTGCTCTTCCTTTGAAAGTGTGCATGCATGGCGGTGGTGGGCGGAACACACCGATTTTTGTTGCCAATTTACACAATCACTGTTGTTCTCACATTATTAACTTCTAACTTTTAATTAAATTTGACGTTTTGCTGCAGCAAAACCTCCATTCCTTCCTCTTCCATTCAGGCAAAAATAGAGACAGTGACATAATCCCTTTATTCCCACTGCTTAAGTCCTCCCATTTTGAGTTTTTTAATTTAGAGTGGCTCTTCAGAGTCTCACCTACAGTCCTCCAATAATAACTCCAGATCACTGCTTCCAAAAGTCCCACTTTTCACACACACCCACACACACATTTTGCTGTAACTTTAGTTTCAATACCAACTTCACCTGCTACAATTTCAAGCAAGTAGCAATTACTTACAGAAAATTTCAATTTTCCAAAGTAGTTAAGTCCATTATAAGCACAGATTTAGATTTTTTTTTTGTATGAAGAAAATTGAGATGTCTAAGACTTACATAGTCTTTTATGGTTTCTTCTAAATGGGATATCAAATCTTGTAGTCTCACAATAACATCATCTTTTTGCTCCACAATGTCCATTAGCTCTTGAATCCTTTTATTCTGTGTATTCATTTTCTTGGAAAAGAAAGAATAGTAGTTCAGTCAGTGTTAAACTGTTGACCTATACCATGCATTTAGAAGCAAGACCAGTTAAGCGAAGCTTGGTATAAAAAAAAGCTAGAAGCATACTATTATAGCATTTTAAGCTATCAGAGTTTTGTATTAAAGCAAATAAATTTTGCACAAGTTTTTCCTTGGGAAGAGTTACCTCAGTTGCTTCTTTAAGCTGCTCAGCAGACTCATCCAATTTAATCATCTGCATTTCAAAGTCTGTAACAGGAAAAGAAGCCTGCATCAAATAAGCAGCCGTTACATAGTTTACTCAGTAATCCATTTTTCCAGATCTCTGGTACCTCAGTAGCTTTTGAATAGACCGATTTATTTTCATGTTGTCTTCTACTTATAGGACACATTTCATGAGTAGTTTAGGGTTGTTTTTTTTTCCTTTTTGAATAGGAGAATTGGGCCTTGCAACCCATATAAAATATAAATCATGTCAGGAGACTTCTGCTAAAATAGTGTTACGAGGTATTGCTACTTTTTCCTCTGAACATTCTACAGGACACCTGAAAACACTGTGTCAGCAAAATGTAGAGAAGTGTGGGGATTACAATATAACCATAAAATCAATAACGTTGACATTTTACCCCACAATTCAGAAGCCTGCAATTAACAGTTTTAAGTTTTGTCTTAAAAATGAAATAACCAAGGCCTATGGAATTGTTCAATCTGAACATACACAGAACAATTGGTTACCACCTCTATACATATGATTTGGTTCCAAAATCCTGCTCAACTGGATTATTATTTCTATTTTACAGTAGTCAGTCATTTCTTTTTTCTGCCTTTCACATCACACTTACACCCAGCTCACCTTTGGTTTTCTGTATCAGCTCTTCTTCAGCTCTGATTAGTTCATTGGTTCTCTTCATCAGCTCTTCTTTGGTCTTAGTTAGTTCAGTGGTAACTTTTCCCAGTTGTTTTTCAAGCCAGCCTATAGCTTCCTGTGGGTCCTCTAGAGACAAAATGTACCTGTGTGCTTCTTCTGCCTGCTTTTTTATATCAATGACATCATTCTGCAGAGAATCAATAATGCCCTCAAGATCAGTGTAGGTGCCTGGCCCTATACTACAGCCTTCATCCTGAAAGATAATTTATATGCATTTAGAAATAGCAAAAAATTGCACAATAGCCATTATTTCTACAGAAAATTTGGAAGACCATTATGAATTCAAACATGTAAGTACAGTTGATTCTGACTTCAAAGCCATCTTGTGGGTTCATATACAATTTGATTGCCAGTTTCTGCCTACTTTCACAGACAAGTCTCCAGTATCAAGTAATAGCCACTTGATTTTTATAGCATTTAATGACCCACCATCACATTCCCTTTTATAGCACTGCAAAAGCATCCCCTCCAAATTTAATATAAAAGCTACTATTTTTTTTTACCCAATGAAAACATTGCATGAACACAGCAAGTGAACAGTTTTAGAAGGAATACATCTGAAATCTTCACGTATCAGTAAAAGTTTGTGAGGTAAAATAGGTTTGTGGCAACTTATCAAATTAAGTTGTATTCAAAACATTGACTTTATATCTTTCCTCTTTGTCTTTTAACAACAAAGGTTCCAAAGTCACAAGAGCCAGCCTCAAGTTAAGAGTCTAGTTATGGCTTAAGTGTACATACACTTCTCATTGCTTCAGTTGTAGCTACAATAGCCTTAAGAGGGAAAAAGCCTCTGGGACCACTCCAGTACAGTCAATATATAGGGCCTAAGAAGTCAGCTTCAAATATTTTAAATAGGCACTTAATGCAATAGAGTTTATACCATAATTGCAGCTTTCCCCCCAATTTGTGTACAGTAATTTTCACTTGTGTTGCAGAAATGCAGAAAACCCCAAAGATTCCTAAATGCATACCCGAGGCTCAGCAACTACTCCTATTACATGTGACAAATATATCTTGCTGAGGATACAGTTACACAGCATGCAAGTCCTTGAAACTATCCTTCTAATCCTTGAGACATACAATCACCATAACATAAGGTAGTTAGTAAAAGGGATATTATTGGGGGCAAATAAATATACCAGAGTTCCAGCTGTTTCACTGCAAGCCTGATCCTTTAATTTTTCTTCATCTGTGTATTTAGTATAACCATTTACAAGTTCCTTGAAGATTTCCAAGCGTCTTTCAGAATTTTCTTCAAGCCGCTGTCGTTCATGAGAAAGGCACTCTCTATAGTAGGAAAAATAAGTCAGCTAAAAGCTAGCCATACGAGCTGCTAAGAAATTATTAGTTAAGCTGCCTATTAACAAAGACTTTTTTTTTCTTTATTTTGGCACAATAGAACAATACACAAAACTGTGTTGCTACACCAAAATAGAACTGTATTTCCCAGACACACACCCCTGAAGAATAAGGTGGAGACAAATATATACACAGATTATGGATAGCACTTAACTACAAGCATTTTTTCCTAAGCTTCTTGAGGCAGAATACCTGTTTGGATTATCACTAAGACTGCAGTAAACAGAGAATTTGCAAGTGTCACTCTTTCTATAGACATCCTATCAACAAAGCTCTGCTCTTAGGGAGAGCTCTACAGGAACAAACACTGCTTACAGATTCCACACACACACGCCTACCCACCTCACAAAAATCAAAGCCTTTCCTACACAGTATTTTTCCTGAACTCTTAGTCCAAACAGAAACTGATCTTTTAACAGAAGCAGTAAGCCTAGCAGAAGAGTGTGGTCTCTTATGGCCAAGAAACAGATTTAATACGTGAATTTACTTTCTTTTTTTTAACCAGTAATTTTAAAGCCACTTAAAGCTAACTTACTTGAAATCTATTTCCCGCTCAGCAAAATATTGGGTAAATTCTTGTATCACTTCTTCACGAATTTTCAGTTCCAGCAGCAACTTATTCTTCTTTTCAGTAATAAGTTTGTTCTTCAACTCTTCTATGAGACTCAGCAGCATCTAGAATTACCACTAGTATTAAGTTTTTCATAAAGAAATAGTTTCCCAGAAGTGAGATTTTTCCCATTCCCCAAACACTACAACAGTTTGCTCTTCCAGCTGGCAAAAGTTATTCCAGTTCTTTTATTAGCTTATTCATAAACAGGAAGATTCATGAGTAGATTGAAATATCTGTTTGATACTAGACCAGCAATTTATAAGTTGCCACAGAGCAGGCATTTGCAAAGAACATTAAGTTTCTTACAAGAATTCTTGAAGTTGTCTTAAACAACAGGCTTAAGCTCCACAGGATTTGGCTCTTGTTTTCCAGATGCTCATTTTTGGGGCAATATTAATGAAATCTCCACAAAACAGTCTCTAGTCCTCTGTTCCCTCCTCATCTTCCCTAGAAGTGACTAAAATTGCTGTTTCTTAAAGAATGGCTTCCAGAGTCTTCTTGTGCATAGAATACAAAGGAATAGCCTTCTGTATTGCTAGAGACACGGTAATACTTGCTGTGCATTGACTGTAGATTACCAAAAGGTGAGAAAGCCAAATCTGCAATTTTTACTGCTTAGTCTGTATTTAGACACATTTCATAGTTTTCCCACAATACGCACTAAGTCATGAGTAATCCCACTTTTAGTTCTTAACACTGGATTTAGGTAGAATAAGGGTGATCAGAAAAAAAACAACAAAACAAACAACAGGTGAGATATGGGGAAAACCAGGAGAAGAATACCTTGCTTCAAGACTCCATGCTACACTAATTCTTAAAGTAGCCCTGGCACATACCTTATAGTCTTCTTTTCCAATAAGAACTTTATTTTCTTCATGTTTCTGCACTGCTTCTTCTCTTGACATATTATGTTGTTCCTCCATCTCATCATCATGTTCAACCACATCTTCTAAGCTCCTGTCCCATAAGATAGTAGCTCTTTTCCTTGGGATTGGCATTTTAGTGTCACTAACTACTGATGATTCTCTTACTGATTTCTGGCCAAATGACTGATCTTGGGGAAGAATAGATGTGTCCATAACTAAAACCTACCCAGAAAAAAAAGAAAAAATTCAGTGTTTTTTAAAACTTCTACTGGCGCTTCCAAGAGATCCCTGTTGCACTTTCCTATAGGTGTCCTGAGCACAGTACTCTCCCAGCCTACCCTCTGTTCAGAGTCACTACTTAGACCAGTTTCCAGCTAGAGTACAAAGGAGTCACTTTATAGTCTAACCCTTCTTTTGATCCCAGGAACTCCAAGTTTCACTAGCCAGACAACCTACAAGAGGGTTGCCACCTCAGATTTCTGTGTTTCCTATACTTTGAGTTTCTAGTTGCATTAGACAAATATCATCCTACAAATTCTATTTCTTCAACAACTGTATCAACCTTACAGTCTGCTCCTTCTAATGTTGTACTTAACCTGCTTAGATGAGCCGACATTCCAAAGGCCTGGATCTATTGTCCTTTGAACATATCTAACTGTCAACAGAAGTTTTCCACAGCTTCCATTAAGGCTGCAGCACTGATCCCTGATACTTTAGTCTTCCAACTTTGCCAGGGTTATATCACTGCACTTACTTCTACTCATTCTGCTTAACCTCCACCTTCCCACTGAAGCCTCTATGGACATAAAGATGACCTTTTAAACTCTTTGGTGCTCAACCTATTTTATTGGTATTTCAGGTGAGCAATATTCCAAATTAAGATAGCAGTAATACACGGGGCAGCCAGAATTGCTCCTAGGTGACAGCATGTTATGTGTGCAGAAGACAAATTTACCTAGATCTCAGGAATTTCTTCCAAATATAGCAAGTGTCTTGTTAGGCTGGACATTTTATAGGAATTATGGATTTTCAGTAGGAGATGCTCCCATCCCCACACTCCAGAGAAAAAAAAAAGTGACCCCACAAAGCCTTTCTAAAAGCTTTACCAAGAAAAAAAAGCCTGACTAGGAGTAATTAGAAAATATGATTGCAATATGAGACAGAAAAATCCAGTAACTAAACTCATATTCTTAGAAGTGAGAGAACCTGCTCTTTAAATGCAAATCATAAGTACTGATCAACAAGATAAACTACAACACACTTACTTTTTGTGCAATGGCCGAGAACTTTAGCACATTAAGTGTTTCATCATATACTGAGGCACATTGGCTTATGTTTACTATCATGTATACCTTCCCCTTTCCACTGAAGAATCCTTGAAGGAAATGAGTTAACTTACTTTCCCGAAAGGGTATGTGCTGCTGCAACCTTTAAAGACAAAAGAACAGATGACAAGAAGTTTAATAATTCCCAGTCAGGGTAAGAGCTATCCAGCCTGAAGACTTAAAAATATTTTTAAAAGCAGCAGTCTTTAAATCAATTAAAATTGTTTTAGACTAGATACAGCTGTTTGTGAAGAGACTGCATAGCTGTTGTGACTGCTGCTTCAGCCATTATCTCAGATAGGCTATAGCAATACAATCAATGGGAGCACTTAAACAAAAAGTATGTTCATCATTTAGCCTATGGTAGGTCACACAGCCTCATGCTACATCAAACTATACCCCATCTTTCTATTCTCCTTTCCACATTCATGAAAAGGACATGTGTCATCCTAGGCATGCAGTATCCAACATTACCAGAGATCTTTCTCACTCGGTATCCTGCCTCTGAGAATGGACAATAGCAAGTGCCTAGGCAAGCAAATGAGTATACACCAAACAGATGAAGATACTTTTCAGAACTTCTTCTGTAATCCCCCAGCAGTTTGGCATTTCCTAAATCAGAAGTTGTGCCCTTGAATTTAACAGCTGGTGATGTAGTTTTTGATGCTTATAGGAAATTTTATGAGAATTCCTAAAACTTGACTAAACACACACTTGCTGCTGAATAGGTTGCTTGCATTTTGGACACATGACAGCTATTCAGTTACATGAATAGTGCTACAGAACTCAGCAAGATAGTGACACTCCTGCCAGAATACACATACGGCTCATAAGTAGCTTTGCTGCAGGACTGATAAACAAGAATTTTGAGAGCTACTGCTTCCTATTCAACTTGCAAGGGGCATCTATCAACACTTTAAGAGATCATGCTTCAGAACATTTCTTCTATATTGTTAAAATTCCAAGTTATTAGGATCAGAAGACGACATTCTGAATACATTAACAGCTCTCTAAGCAGCTGCTAGTTTTAACAGATCTTCCTGTTCTCTCCAGATAGGAATGATAAGAAAGACCATAAACGCACAAAACGTAGGGTTAATCAGGAACACACACTAGCAAAACTTTTTCACCTTAAGGTGTGATAGACTTTGAATAGGCTGTCAGAAACAGTGTTGTGGGGTAAGTGAATTTGGCAAAGCACATCTGGGCATATCAATCAGCAGATTGAGAGTTTGTTTATCTTCTGGGACACAGAAATAGATCTTCAAATAACAACCTGAGGAAAAAGCAGTTCCTGGACAGCTACATCCAGCTAGGGCATAAATAGTGGGAAGGCTTTCTTTTGTCTGCATGTGGTTAGCTAGATCAGGAGGAGAGTATTAAAGTTATGTCAAGATTTAGAAAAAAAAGACAAATTTTGTCAAAGAGTGCACAGTTATGAGAGCATAGCAATATCCTGCTGCTGAAAAAAGTTACACTAGAAGTATGTAGAAAATGGAGTTAGTTCACAAAGGAATAATAAAATACTGAAAATTTGACTCTTACTATGACAATAGTGAAAAGGGAGTTTTAAACTTATTCCAAAGTTTGTTTGATAAGCCAAGCTCAGAAGAAAGTTAAATTGCTAAAATCTATGATTGCATGTTTAAAGGATGGTAGAATTCGAATGATTTAGTTAAAGAGCAAAACAAGGCAAGTTTAAGATAACTTTGGTATATCAACAAGACTTTACAGTATAGACTTTGCAAGTCCATACATCTCTTCTGCCAAAACCTTAGTGTTAGCATTGTATATCTTATAAACATTGTAGACAATACCTAAAAACCACAACCAGTTTGCAATTCATAGAAGGACTTACTTTGACTGTTGACAGTTCTTGAGTGCGTTAATACACTTGCCTAGAATCAGGAGAGAGGTGTTTATATTTCCACTCTCTTTCAATCTATCACCTTCATTGCGCGTCTTGGTACATCTTTCTGAACCAGCAAGATCACACATTGACAATCTGAAAGCAGATAAGGCAAATTCACTTTATTTGCCTTAGAACATGCACAAATTATTCACTTTTAAATATGATCAATTCTCTTAGAGGAAGAATTTCCTGATCTTCATCTGCATGAACTCTTCCATCCTTTTCAATGTTGCTTCCCCAATCAAATTTCACACTACTTCCTGCCAAATCTTTTCCCAACACACTTCCTATTTTCCCCCCCTGTCCTTTTCCTTCTGAGGACTTACATGCGTTCAGGAGCATAGCAGGGTAGCAGAACCTTGTGCTGAACAGAGGGGACAAGATATAGAACAGCACTGCAACACGACGGCTTGAAGTAGAGGGCCAAGTACTCTTGTGAGTGTAGGAAGCGGGAAAACCACCACACATACATGAGGCTCTGCCAGGGAGCACTGGATGTACAGCGCAGTACCAGGTACACCGACATGGAAAATAATTGATGACAACATCAGAACAGAAGAGGGGGAGTCTGCTCTGCACTTACTCATTGACTCGGGTCACTCGTGGTACTCCTGAATCTTCAATTTTTAGTATCTTAACTGTGAATATGCTGTGACTAAAAGGAGAAGTTTAAATCAGTGAGTGGTAAAGTAGACCAATACCTTCAAAATATTTTTAGCCTCCACAACATCTGTTCAAAACACTGTTAAATCTGTCAACATATCTAAGCATATACTCTATCAAACACAAACTTTTAAATATACCTTTATGTAGCACTTATTTTGCTTTTTTCCTCAGACATTTAGATGGAATAAAGCTAAGTGCTTTTACTTGAAGGAGAGTATTTGTTAAAACACTGTTAGCTTTTGTACATGTTCATCTTATTGAAGGATTGAATCCTTTTGGCTTAAAGCATTGGGTCACATACTGCTAAAGGACACCAAAACTGAAACCTAGATATCTAGACCTTGTTAAAGACTCTACCCCACCTAAAAGCCACAAGCCATATTTTAGTTTCTCCATCCTCCCACACACCATCCTATGCCGAATGTTATTCAAAATGTTTCTCACCTTCTGCTGGAGCAAGTATTTAGTTTCGTGCTTGCAATACTTTGGTGTTTCAACCCCAGTTTTAGAAGTCCAAAAGCTTCTTTAGAATCAGAAATCTGAACCCACTGCAGATCTTTAGGAAGAACAAACATGATAATCTTGTAAATATCATTATCAAAAAGAAAGGGATTAGGGGATAATGTACACACACCAAGAATAATACATTTACTTGAAACACACAAACATTTTACTAAGCCTGCTTCAGACAGAAATTACATGACAAATAATATCAAGATTCCTCTTTCCATGGGAAAGGAAGGACAAGTATATCACATCATTTCATCCTATTAGCACACTAAAATAGGTTCCATCCGTATTAAGTGAGCAACCTTAGCCTGAGCACTGAAAAGCCAAAAGGTAGGGTCTAATATGAATATGAAAGCCCCATGTTCATATTCATCAAGGCAGAATTCTACCTGGACAGCCTCTCTGTTCTAGCCCATGATTTGGAGCAGGGGGGGAATGGACACCTTTCAGGGCTATCAACTGAAAGATATCTTTGATATCAGTGAAGAATTTTGTCTGCAAAATCATGACTGTATGTCATCTTGATATGTGCTAGAGTAAATACCAACAACCCTACTAACAGAACTTATAATATGAACATTATGACCTCTTAAACTAGATGTCACCAAAATTGTACTAGGAAAAATACCACCTGTGACCAAGAAAAACAAGAAAAATCATTAACTGGTTTTCCTCAATAACATCAGGAACACTTCCACACAATTATACTTCCAAGCTTTATAAAAAAAGATTATGCTGAAGCATAGCTCAAAGCAAACTATTTCCCACTTCACACATTTTCTAGTCTTTGAAGAATGAAGACGTTGGGTTTATTGTCCAATTCAGCTTTTTGAATCTATAGTTTGGCATATGAAAGATAAAATTAGCAGGCAAAACACCTACAAAAAAGCCTTTAATCTAGAATTGGTGTCTTGATTGTCCAAAGAACCCGTAACAAATCAAACAGGTTTCAAACCCTATTTTTTTCCATGGCCAGAAACAAACACTCTACTGCTATTTTGAGTTCTGTTAACTCCGCACCACCCCCAACCCAAAACAAATTACATCACAGGTTTGATTAAACTGGAGTACTGTAAAACGTAATTTGTAGTCAGACTGTTTCTCTACAGAAAATACAAAAAAAACCAAAGCAAAGAAGAGAACTGTTGAGCCAGTTATAACTATAGTTAAGAATTTTTGGAGGCTTTTTTAAGAAAGTGGAAAAAAAAAGACCAAGCCACCTACAAATTTGCGAATTGTTTTCAATATTTCTTCCATTTCAAAGAAATTTCAGGGCAGTGAAGTGCATACAGGCTTTTAAGAGTTACAGTCAAGAATAAAGAGAAAACGCTATTAAAGGTACAGATACTACTATTTATGTAGATTCTTGCCTTTCATACTCAAGGTAGACATTTCTAGTGCCACAGTGAATGCAGTTAGGAGTTTTCTAATCTAGAAAGAGACATTATTACAGGAAGGCTAACTTTTCAAGTTACATGTTTAGCAATTTGCAATGTATTCTAATCACCTTTTACGTAAGAACATCCCTTGATGTCTTGAGCAAGGCGTAGTGTTTTTCTCTTCTTTTCATTTGACATAGGAATCAGTAGATCATAAAAACATTCATTGTAAATCTCGAAAAATGAAACCCAAACAGAAAACTTGATGTAATTTTTCACAGTTGTGCTAGATTGTTCCAAGTCTTTTAAGAGTTCTTCCAAATCTGCCAAGTACAAAATATTACAAGTCAATATAGGCCTAGTAAAGTGAATCTCATTTAAAAAATTAATAAGTGAAAATTGATATTACAGAAGCCTTCTAAAAAATACCTACTGCAGGCAAAAATCCATTGAAGTTTCCCACCCTTAAGTATCTGGAAGTCACATGTTTACCCTACATATCTGCAAGAAACACCTACTCTACCACCTCCTTTTCCACTTGCAAATTCTACCAAACACATCCAGCTTGGCTAGAATTATTTGAGTCTCTTCAATATCTTCAGAAGACAGAATTAAACTGTCAAGTATACTTCACTCAGACTTTTTAAAGCAAACCTAGTATTTAGGTAGTTTTTAAATGCTAGAATTAGGTTTATCTAATTACATACAGGTACTCTAAAAGCCTGTCAGGATACCACCAGGGCCCATAGCATAAGTAGTACTAATTTTCCTTGCTATAGTTTCATCTCATTTAATGCCTGTTCAGGTATTCTTCTAGCCATTTTATCCTTGTTTTCTGCCCAGATAACTTGCTCACTATCTAATTCACATGCATATAAAAATGCCAAGTAGTCATTTTGTTATTAACATAGGCCAGAATTCAGTTATTGACTTTAAGAAAGCTTCTTTGCCAGCTTTAGTTACAATTCTTTAATATAAAACATACCCTTAGAATCAACTGGTGCTTTGTTATTACTGCTATTTTGATGGTCTACCTACAAAAGAGAACAGAGATATTAAGATATATCATTGACAGTACATCACCAGTTACTTTTGTAACAGCTCTACTGTCCTACTAGATAGGGATACAGTGTAGTTGCAATATGCCAATACAAAGATCCTGGCTACACATCATGCCTAGTTCAATGCACCTGTACACTCCTATTGAAAGGGTTGATTCTTGCATTAATACTCATTCCTGACACTTCTCTTACATCAGGCCCTATCACAGTATATAGCATTTCAGCTTGCTGAACCAGAAGAAAACTAGCCACAGAAAAATAGAGGGGTGGGAGCCCAAACAGAAACAGGGTGATTTAACAGGATGATTTGCAGGAATCCAGTTGTAGTTTACACATTGCTCTCAACCTGGTGAATCTAGAGAGTACTGAAATTTTTTATTATTGGAATTCTGCTAATTCAGGATTCCTTAAGGCTTACTAGGTCAACCCTCAGAAACAGATGTGTATGTAGAATACTCATTCACTTAAATTAAGTGACCAACTTCCTGCTTCATGATACAGGCTGTAGAAACCTTTCACAGTTGAAATAAAGTCTAGGTTTTAGAAAGAGAAGGAAAATTTTCTTCTGCTGAGCTCTTAGGAAAAAAAAAAAAAGGGGTAAAACAAGTCCCTACAGCTATAGCTTATGAGGTTCATACACATACACTCCGTTCCCAGTCTTAGTTTTGGTTGGTTGTTTTTTTTTTAGGTACAGGACTGCAAAGAAGTACAACTCATCTACAAAAAACAGTATGCTTAAAAGAAACATGGATTAGAAAATGAGTGTGGTTTGGGTCAGGGTTTTTTTAGTGTTTTGGCAAGAGTATACTTCATATAACACTGGGATTTCATGAAGTGATCCCTGAAATAGTTTAATATTTATGTAATCAAAACTTTAAGGTTTAAGCTTTACACATATAAAACACACACCCAAACCTGTCTCTGTTGAAGTAGGTGCAAACTTTGCCACCAAATTTATAAGCTAAAGTATTGTTCTTACAACCAGTTTTAGAAACTGGAGGGGACATATGTGTACTCAAACACACATACGTGACAGGTTTTTCTGAAGTCCTTAAAGACCACTAGTGCTAGATTTAACATATGCCTGTGCTTTTGAAGTGAAGTCTTGAAGAATTTTGCTGCCACCTGCCTTCCACACTGGAGAAGTCCAGTTAACTAAATAAGAGATAAAAATCAAGGTAATAGATATATTCTGTCCCACAACAGCCAGAACACCTCATTATAATCTAGCATACCACTGGGGAAATGCTTAATTCTTTTCATTAAAAATAAAAAAAGCACAATAATCCCTCTCTAGTTCCAATTTCTAACATATGCTCAGGTTTTTTTATATTATTCCATTCATTTCAAAATTAGAAACACCAAGAAAAAGGTATGCTTATACAAAATACAAATTCCCTATAACTGTAACTGGACTAAACAGCTTCAGAATTCCAGGCAACTCATAAAACTGAAGTGTGTTTCTGGACTGCCCAATAGCAATCAGTTTAAGAATAAAGTCCAGCAGAAGCCCATTTTAATTCAAGTCTTTAGAAGTCCACTGGCTTTATAGCTCTGCTGTTTCAAAAAACGTTTTGCTTCCTTTGAGGATATTTGCCAAACTGGAAGAGAGGAACAACCTCGAAATCATTAGTTTCTTTCCAGTACCCTCAAAGACAGTAAATCATTTAAAGGAGCAGACCTACCAGCATCCCCACAGATGGAGAGACTACTTGCATTCATTCCTTATTAAGCACAAGTAACCCCAGAGGATAAGTTATCAGGTGTCCAAGCTATAGAAAAAAAAGCTTAGAGTTTACATCCTATCAAGTATTCAGCCACAAGACAGAAATCCACAGCAGAACAGGGTTCATCAACTCTATTGCTCACTTTACTGCTAACCTGAATTTGCTGACAGCAAATGGACACATCCATGCTTAAATACAGATAGCTCAATGTTACCCTGTTCATTTTTCAATAGGAAGAGACTATCTAAAGATGTGTGTACTCATCAGTATAGAAAGAAGTGCTCCTCTACCTCTTTTGTTAGGCGAAGTATTGAATTTTTAATAGCGGTTTCTTCTTTCACTTGGTCTTTAGTCAGCTTTATATAATCTCTACACCGATGGGGTTTGAGATCCATTGCTGTGTATAGCTTTCCTTGAATACTTTTAAACAACATATCCATAGTCCTTGGCAGAACACCAACATCATCTTCTGTCCCTGAAAGCAACATCCAAAAGAAAGATCCTAATTATTACTGTAAACAAGGTATACAGATACATGAAGACAGAAAGATAAACAATTCTAATCTCAAGGCATACATGAGGAATGTGGAGGCCACTTACAGCACGAGGCAGTAGGTTTTTTGTATTTTCAAGGTAACAGAAATGTCTTAAGAGTGTTTTGAAAGGCATTTGGCTTTCAGCAACAGCTCATGCTCTACTGCTTAGACAGTAAGGGGCATAAGATAAAAGAAAAACTGCTGGAGTATTCCGCATAAGCTTAGCCTTAAGAAAACAAACAAACAAACCACAACCAACAGACATTTAATAGAGATTTGTGGTTTTTCAATCGCATTTCATAGGCTGCCTTCACACTCTCTCTCAAGGAAGTAATCCTGAAGTACAACTGATAACTGATCTCTCAGCTGCAGTCCTGTACTAATTTCACATACCCTACAAAAAAAGTTCTAGAAGACTTGTGAAGGCTTACTCCTTCCCCTGTCCACACCCTTTTCTCAGAGCACACTACTTTTGCACCTAAAAGGCAAAACAGTCAAATAAAAACCTCAGTGCACACTTGATCTTTCTGAATCCAGATGCAAGTTTAAAAAAAGGCTTCACTTGACTTTGATTTCTAAATCAGAGAAAAGAAGGGGAGAGAGGAAGAGAAACTACTGTCCTGTATCAGACTGACAGGATCATCTTCCAGACTGATAATTTCTCCTACTCTTGAGACAGTTAGGCAACACAACTAGTGCTATAACTGATAAAAGCCCAAGTCAGAACCTGTGTAAAATCTGGTTGGCACTCAAACACCAAGCTAGTAACCAAATAACATATTAAGTTAAAGTAGTGTTGCATTACATTTCTTTATCCTCGTCTCCTCTTTTCTCTAATTATTTTTTGTTTATTATAATGCCACTTGTAATTCAACTTAACATGAACAAAGTTCACAGTTGCTGGCGAACAACAAACAGTCCTAAAAAACTGCTTCATCCTCACTTAAGTCCTTCGTCATTGACTGAATACAGTCTCCCATGTAATGCCAAAGTGGAAAGGCTATACTGACAACACTGGGAATAACAGAAGAGGAAATCATGGCACCCAGCAGCAACATTCTGCCCTGCCAATTCTTATCACAAGTCGATAGTTAAGTGCTAAAAATATAATACCATGAAAAAGTCTCCAGAGTCTGAGAAGATATGAATGAAAAATTCTCAGAAAACCACACCACACAATACACCCCAAACTAGTCAAGCATGAGGGGCTGTATGCTTTAGGAAATTTGGGTTTTGTTATTTACCTATTAACTATTATGACAAGGAAGAGCATTCCATTATTGCCCCAGATTAATGATAACTGAAAGTACTGGCAGTAGTCTTTAGCTATAATCCACTTAACAGAAGATCACTTAGAAGACAACGTCACTTCAATAAAGATCAATTTCACATGGCACAAAACTCATTGTCCTACTACTTCTGTGTATAAAATCAGCAGTATAGCACCTAGAACTGCCATTTCATTATAGGAGAAATTGTTTCTGTGTGAATCAAATCACCTTATTTGTTAAAATGCTTTAAAAATAATTAAAGAATGACATCTTCTGACCAGAAAGTATATTGAGCTTTAACAGTACAGAATAGTGCATCAGAAGACAAGGTCTCCCAGGATATTATTAAGCTCAGAAACTTGAGACAAGACAGAAATACTTGGAAGTAATCAAACATGTTTCAAAACATTTATTCTCTACCTATAATAATTGAAACAGACTCAAATATTATTTCTTATTTTAAGACAGTCCATATAAGATGCCTATGACTTTTATAATAATGAAAAGTAACAAAATGCTAGTCTGGTGTAGAGTGACTTACACACTTTTCACATCCTGATATATAGAAGACATATTTTCCTAACTCCCCCTCCTCCCTGAGGGGGGGTCCCTCTAGATACTTGCAGGAAAAAAGACAAGTCACACACACTTGGTTGAACTTTACAAAGCAGTATCACTATGTGTTTATGTAAACTCTGGCAGTGACTCTGTCTGTTGGTAGTTTAGTGGTATTTGTTATGGAAGGAGACTTTCAAAGGCTATTTATTAATATTCAAGAGAAGCAAATGTATAGGGCCTACAGTTTAAATAAAGGAAAATGTTATAATATTTCTGCTAGAAGTAATCCTCACTTTAAAAAAAAAAAAAAAAAGGAAGTTCATTCAAGGAGAATACATTTCTACTTATACCTTGGAATGTGTAGGTTTTCCCAGCATTTGTAACGCCATATGTAAAAATAAGACGATTATATCCATCTAAGAAGTCTTGCACTGGTTGCTTCATGGTACCTTCAAAGAATTCTTCTTGAGTTGTTTCAGGTCCAAACACCTGAGCATTACCAAGAAACATCTTCATTTTGTTTAAGCAATCATTAGAGACTTTTAAAGAATCTTTTAAATTCCCTATGTTTATAAAGGCTATTGACAGTTTAAAAATCTAGTTTGCTTGGTATTAAATAACATAAGTTAAACAACTTTTTCCAGAAATAAATTAAAGACTTTTAAAGACAATTCATTTACTCGTGAAAAAGTGAACTTCTGTATCATCTGTCCAGCAGTTTTTTCACTTAGCCGACTCAAAGAGTTTTTGGGGGGCTTCAGTATGATGCTTGTTGAATCTTCAAGTAAAATACAGTCCTATTAAAAGAAGCACAAGCAACACAGGCATGAAAAGAGTATAGAGAGCTCAGCTTACAGGAAAAAAAAAAAATTACACATACGTTTAAGGTATTTTTTAAGTAAATAAATGTCACACCTGCAATTCATTTTCTCTTTCCAACGATGTCAATGGCCTAATACGCAGGCAAACTTGTATGTGTCCCTTAGACTCCAAACTGCTCCTCTTAAATTTAAAAAAAAACAACACCAACAAATTAAGGAAGTTAGAAATTTGACTAGATTCTGTGTTTGATAACTAGCATGTTAAGGCAGTTTTCTTTTCATCAGGCTATTTTGAACAGACTTATTTGATGACATGAGAAGCAAAAGTAATTTATTACATCAGCTTTTACAAGTGCTTAGGCCCCTGCAGAAGTTTGCTGTGATAACTTAGAGTTAATAGTCTCGCAACACATACATGCACTACATTCAGGCCAACTAGAGATCAAGAATGAAACCCATAAAAATATTCAATGATTAAGCTGCTCTGAACAGGCAATTAGCCTCATTCACAGAAGACTGATGCACCCAATAAGGTATCAATGCAGTGCCACACAAATTAGTCCAATTCTATGTATCTCCTCCAAATTAAAAACATCCTAAAGATGCTTCTCATCTTATCTGTAGAATTCTGATTATTCTTATGGATGAAAAGACTAAGCTTGTTAAAAAAATAAATACCAAACAATACAAATATTACTTTCTTACCTGGCTTGTGTCCGAGCTTGAAGAAACCAAAGAAAATTCAGCAGAGAGATCTGCTTTAATATCGTCCACATTTACTGGTCCTGTTCTTTGAGGCGGCTCGACACTAGCAATATAGGATGGTCTGAAAAGTTTCTCATTATCCAAAGTCGGTTCCATCCTGCAACATAAAATAAAACTATTTTTTGCTCTCTGATCACATAAAGTAGAGCTTCTGAAGTGCCTTAGAAGACAAGTCAATCTGAGATTGATAGCTGCAATTTCTTTAATGAGAAAGCTTTCTTCACCCTATTCATAATTTACATAGCAAGTTTCTGATAGCTGGGGAGAAGGTCTGCAGAGGGGTTCGCATCATGATGAAACAAGAACAGCTGTTCTTCTTTCAACGAACAGCAACTGTTTACCAGGGAAAAGCCTTACATGTATATCACAACCTTGCTAAAAACCATGTCTGACATGACAGGGCCAAAACACTTAACAGCTCAGTCTTCCTATCTAGCCTGTAAAAGGCAGATACAGGACTTCATGAATCTAGACAAACGTCACCAAGCTGCAAATGCTATACATAAAGTAAGCAGCAATGTTTACTTTGTTTTTTCTAATCGACAGTTTTTGTCAGGTAACTGCATGAAAACCAGAAAAACTTGGCACGAAATATTATCACAGCTTGAACAAACACTGACCTGTGAATAAGCTACTACAGGAAAGAAACACACCTGTGCTGTCACAATCTAGAAGTCTTATTCATCAGCTACACAAAGTCACACTGCAAAACCCTTATCAGGCCTTGACAGGAAACATAATTTTTAGATAACTGACATTTTAGTTGCTTTAAATATAAGCTGATTTTAAAGTGTGATTTGTCAAGATTATGCTCTCATTCTGTGCCTTTTTACAGAAGAGGCAAAAGACAAACATCAAGCTATGTGTGCAAAGCTGGCACTAAAATTGTTTGGACGAGCCCAGCACCCAGACCAGAAAGGTTCAGCCACTAACAGCATGCAAAACCCAAGATGCGGACTATCCCTCTGTCTCCACGTGGTGTCACACAGCACTGTAATTACCTTAGATATTCTGGTGTAAACAGGTATGTTTCCTGGCTGTAGCCACTAAAAGGTATTTGTATACTGGGATACGTTATTGTAACTGCTTACCGTGACAATAGTTTAGAGCTGCAGACACCCCAAGCGAAGGGGATAGAGAGCGGCACACACAGCGAACTGTGGTCACAGGCTGCGCGCATAGGCCGTGCACAGTCAGGCAGCACAAGGAAGGGTAGAAACGGCTCAAACCGCGCGATAAGCCTGGCAGTTTATATCAATCATGAAGCATCAGCCCTTAAGAACCATTAAAAGGAAAGTTTCCCCCCTGCAAACATCAATCTTTCACTTCAAGGCGTTGCACTGTTTTCCCGCTCTTGCGGGACGCTGCCGCCTGGCTCCGGCAGCACCACGGCCCTGGGCCGGACGCTACCCGCGGCTTGCGCGCCCCACAGCAGCACCGAAAAGTTTTCGCGCACCGTAAGGCTGGTAACCACGCTCGCAGCAGGGAGAAGCGCAGGGAAGAGACCCCAGCACCGCCCGCCACGAAGGCCGCCCACGCTGCTTCCCATCTCCGCGACCCCTCAGCCCGCAGCCGCCTCCTGCCCTGTTCAAGCGACAGCCCCGCAACCCGCACGGGCTTACCCGAGAGCCTACGCCACGCCGGGCGGGGCGGGCCCGGCCCAGCCGCCGACCCCCGCCAGGTGAAGGCAGCCCCGCTCTCCTCTCCGCTCCGCTCACCGGCCGGAGAACCGCCGCCGCTCACCGGTACAGCGCCACCGGCACGGCCGCGGCTTCTTTTCGAATCCGACCAATGGGAGTGCGCGGCAGCGCCGCGCGGCCTTCTGGGAGGGCGGCCGTTGCTGCGGCGAAAGGCTCGACGGGAAGTGTAGTCTTGATGGGGCGGTGGAAGGGGGCGGGGCCCGGCCGAGCTGCCTGGCTGGCGGGGCGGGGGGAGGTTTCCTCTCAGGCGGCGGCAGGGCTGTGCGATGGGGGTGGGCTACGAGGGGGTCTTTACTGAGACTTCTGAATCGCACGCACCCAGAGCCGTCAGGGCCTGTCCCCTCAGCGGCAGCAGGAGCTTGACTGCCACGGGAAGGCGCCCTGGCCTCGCCGGGCTGCCCCGCGGCCTGCCCTCGCCTGCCCGCCTCGCCGTCTGCAGTGCCCGGGCTCTGCCGGTCTGGCAGGAGGATATATGTAAGTTCAAGCTTGTCGATACTCCGGATGATTACAGTGATGCTATTTCCACAGGCGTTCTGCAGGCTGAGAGGCAAGCTGAGGCTTTGCGATCTGTGTATGGACAGGATAATCGCTGTTTGCAGGTAGTGAAAGGGAAGAGGCCAGGTGACCTCCTCAAGCTGCAGATGCCCTATATCCAAACAGGGATCAGCAGAATTGGGAAACTCCGGGTTTAAGTTCAGGCTGTGCTTGTTCCTCACCCTGGGTTACAATACTGACAGTGGCAGCTGTGGAAAACACTTAGTAAGGTATCTTTGTTTAAAACCTGCCCCAGGTGAAAATTATTTTTTGGTACCAGGTTTGCATGACAGGTGCTTAATTTCTTAATCTGCAAGGAGCGAAATTCTTTGGCTTTATTTTCAAAACAGTGTCATAACGCCAAACAGGTCATCCTTTTCTAGAATGCCAGGGTAGGGAAATGTACAGGTTTTGGTAACAAAAATCACCATAAGTTTCTCTTTAGACTCAGACAGGAATTCTTTGAACTTTAATAGGGAACATCTGCCTATTTTAAATGGAAATAAAAGTAACTTGAAAGTAGTCGGTAACTACCAAACCCAAATGTTTGTCTTTCATTTGAAGAAAAGAATGCCAGCTAGTGCAAGCAATTCTGTAAAAGAAAAATTCTGCGCAGATCATGTATCAGCTGTTCTGATGAGGTTGTCTTTAAGATTAAATCCAATCTTTCTTTAAACAGAGGCTATGTCATATCAGTAAAAGATGTGTACTTGATTTCAGTTTAATGGCAGAAAATGATGCAACTTTGAATTTGAAATTGTTTGCCAAACAAAATTGAAAAGCTCTTGTAGACATTCTTCGAGACTTAGGCTAACTTTTAAAAAAGTACCTTAGTTTCTATCCTGAACAGAACCATGAATTCAAACTACTGAACTAACCTAATGCCAAACCACCTTTTTCATACCAGGAGGGGACTGAGAATGGCTCTCAAAGAGAGGGAAAAATTAGCTCCTGGGAGCAAACCTGAAAGTTGTTCTCTTCCACTTGTTGGAAAGGAAAACTGAAGATCTTCTCAGAATATTTTGCAAGGTATATTCTTGAGAAGGTTGGAGGCTATTTCCTGCAGAAAATTGTTCTTGCTAAGTTGGGGCATAACAAAGTTCATGGTACAAGCAATATTTTGGTTTTGTTTGAATATTACATTTCTGAAATTGTTTTTATAATACTGCACATGCTGCATAATTTAAACTGGTATCTCAAAGGACTACCGTCAACATTCTATAAGAGCAAACCAAAACACAATCTAACATGTCTTCCTAGCCTCACATAAACCATGATAAAGAAAACATTAGATCAGCATAACCAACCCAGCCTGTTTTGGAGTGGTAGATGATGAAACTCCTTCTGTGTAAATAACCTTTATGGCTTTCCACCAGTATATTCTCCTTAAAGTGGTCTGTGCAAGGACAGCCAGTTGCAACAAAAATATCTGCTGCCAAAACTGTTAACTCATTAGCCCCTGAAATTTGATTATGTTGCTACTCAAATGCTCTATAACTTGTGGAGCAAGGTTGCCACTCCCCAAGGGGAAAAGATTTTTTGTAAATGACTTGTTACAGCTCTGACGATTACCCTTAGAAACTCATGGTCCTTATAGTTGGGACAGGACTCAAAAGTTGTGGATAGTCTACTCATGGGAGTGATGAGATGATGCCCTATGAGACAGCATATCTCAGCTGGCTTTTACATTGCTGTCAGAAGTAATTAGAGACACAGTCAACACTGCTGGGACTTGGCCCAGCTTCCTTCAGCACATCTGAGCAGCAGCCAAACCAGGACTGGCTTCAACTTCTTTGTACTCAACTCACCTTCCCTAGGGAATTAACAAAGTACTTCAGTTTCCCCTCAGCACTCTTGGTTCTGCTGTGCTTCCCCATGCCCCGACAGCACTACCTTCCAGTCTTGGCTGGAGGCAAAGTCCTTCTTCTGCAGGGTTTGTTTGGAGCTGACTGGCAAGAAAGCTCCCATTCCTTGTCACACAGGTATCTTGGAGAAAGATGGTGTGCTGCGTTATCTTCTTGGTAGTCTGCCATGTCAGCCCCTTTTCACCCCTATCTTTCAGGGCAGTGCTTGTCATTTATCTTGTTGTTTGCACCATCCTGTGGATGTATTTCACACTTACTTTAATTTGAACCTGTGTAGTGGTACCCTCACTGTCCCACTCCCATCAGTTGCCTTCAGGTGACATTATTTCTAATGCATATACAGCTGATTTTATGAACTCATGACTTTGCAGGCTGTTCGTTTGCTTATTTTGGTTCAGTAATATAGAGAGGTTTTCCTTTATCATCTCTTTTAAGCAATGAGTTGCTTCTTCAGTCTCACATTTCCCAGTTCGTTCGGTATCATTTTTCTATGGCTGACTTTTGATTCTTTACCTATTTGCTTGTTTCCTGCTCAAGACTAGCTTTAAAGGCACAAATTTAAGAGAAAAACGGCTTGGGTTTGTCAGTGTGATTTTTGTGCTTTAGTGTGCCTACGTTCAAGCTTTCTCTTGAACCCAGCGGCACGGAGGCGGTCACCTGCAAGCAAACAAACGTTCAGGTTTGCCATCCTGTGTAAGTTGACTAGCACGGCGTTTCTTCCTTCAGACAGACACGAACATGCGTCAGATTAATTACGGGAGACAAGGTGACACGGCCCAGAGCGTGAGGCTCGCAGTAACGTCCAGAGTTAGCGCCTCGGCCCCGCCGCAAAGGCCCTACCGGCCCCGCTCGCCCCGCAGCGCTGGCGGAACCCGCCTCAGCGGGGAGCGAGGCCGCAGCCCGCCCTCCGCCGCCCCGACCCCGCCGGGCTCTCGGGCCGACCGCCGGCGGAAGACGCCCGGCCCGGGAGCTGCCGGGGGAGCCGGGCGCGGCCGCTCCCCGGCTCGGGAGGCTTCGTCCCGGGGGTCAGGTGACAGCGTGGGGGCCCGGGAGGTCGCAGCGGGGCTGGGCGTCTCCGGCCGGCAGCGGGCAGGGCCCGGCTCTGCAGGGGCGGGGGGCGGCGGCCCGCCGGGTGTCTTCAGCCGCCGCAGCGAGGCGAGCGGCGAAGGGCGGCTGGCCGGGGCGTCGGGGCCCTTTTCCCGGGGGGGGGGGGGGGGGGGCGGGCAGGGGCTTTCTGCCAGTCCCCGGCCTGCAAATGCTGCGGCTGTTTCGCGGCTAATTTAGTTAACTGAGTAATTGCGGGATTTCGGGCGGGGTGAGAGGAAACCGTCACTGGAAAGAGCTTGTGGATGGATGGTCGTGAGGCCGCTCCCTTGAGGTGCTCTGGGAGCGTAAAATACAGTCCGGAAAATGAATCGTAGACCCAAGGGCACAGAGGGAGCTTGCGGAGCACATGCCAGGGTGAGATAGCCAGCCAAGAGCCTGGGGAGGAAGGAGGGGATCGCTGATGGGCATCTGGAGGCAAGCCCTAGTGCTGGACTCTCTGGCCACTTTGCAGGGCCAGGGCTGGCTGCTCCAGCTAGTAAGGTGTTGGGGTTGCCTGTGTTCTGTGGTCGTGGTTATTTAAAATGTCACTCATTGAGAAGAGAAGAGACAGGGAGCTCACAGCTGGAGACATGGTTGTGTTAAGAAGGCTTGTTTAGGTACTGCTGTGTGTGAGCTTCTCATAAATGCAGTGAGGCCACCTGGTGCCATGCCAGTGTTTTGTGGAATGAAAATGTACTACATGTGCTCAGCATATCATTTTTAAATCTTTGTAACTTCATTTGAAAACCTGTGCATGGCAAGCATAGTATTACTCCTTAAGCAGAAGCTATATTGTCTTACATAGGAGAAGATTTGAAATATATTTACTGAGATGTATTTTGCTCAGTTTGCATAACTCGAGACTTAGTCTTTGGAAAGAGTGCAACTGAGACAAAAAAGCTATCGTTGTTTCTTCCTGCTTCTCCCTTAACCCTCTGGTTATTCCTTCTGTCATTCTTTTGAATTATTGCATAATTCTCTGATGTGCTAAAGAGATCATTTCAGCTGTAACCAACCTTTCAATCTTGTAATTGAACCAAAAATTTCAAAATCTATTATTGTCTGTAATATGATAACATAAATAATCACCATTTTGAAGGTCAGATCTAGCATTTTGAAATCAGAACCTTCCACCTCTCATCAACAGGCTTAAAACATACCTGAAGACATAATGTGTGTCTTGGATCATTATGCTTACCAAGTGTATGAATGTACTTAGATTCTCAGGTTCTTTTAATTTGAACAGCTCTTTAATAAGCACTTGTAACGAAGTGCCTTGTAGTGGTAGTGTTCTATACTGGTTCTAGTGACTAAAGCAAGTGAATGTCTTGAATATTCTGAGGAATTAGTAATGCAGTTAATTTTTTTCAGTATTAGTGTGCTGTATATTTTCTCCACCTACCCATCCGTATTTAAATCTTTTGTTATGAACAGGAGGCTTTTCGAGGCAGGATCATTAGGGCCTTCCATTAGGGCAATTGTACTGATGTTTTCCTAATATAGTGGGATTTTTAACCTCACAAGGGCTTTTTAACATCATCACAGCATAAATTATGATAAAATATGTTTCATAAATGTTTCTATGATATACTCTACTTATTTGAACTGCCCCATTTGTAGTAATATTTAATAGGCTATCAAGATGAATAATAATTGAGAAGTATTTTGTGTATATGTGTGTGTATATATATATATTTATATATAGTTTACTACCAAAGGAAACTGAAGCTTTACTAACTGGAGAGAAAAAAAAAAATTACTTTTTTTTTCCTCTGCCTTTTCTTGGGTATTTCTGTAATGCTGGCAACAGATGCTATAAGGCCGCTAGTGATGGCTAAGTACTTTTCTTCTTTATTGCTGAAAGGGGCTGAAGCATTTAGATGTGAGTCGGCTGATCAGGCCAACCACCACAATATCGTATTAGTCAATATAACAGCAAAAGCGGCCTCCGTTGGAGAAAATGGTAAGAACTGTTTTCACATTGTGACATAAGTATTTGTCCTATAAATGTCAGCTGTTTTGTCTGACATAGTCATAGTCATGTGGCAAATAGTGTAATTAGTTATCAGGTGTTTAAGATACATGTTGCGAATAGTAAAACTATTGTTTAAAAAATGTACTGTCAAAAGGTTTTTTGTGAAAGTTTATTTATACAAGAAAAGATAACTACTCTTACATTGTGTGCTGTGTTATTTTTAAGAACAAGTCTGCATACATGGCTTTTCTATAGAACTGGTTGCTAAATATAGTTTCTGAGGCATTTGTTATTTGCCCCAGAAAATTAAAAGTCCATCCCAACCAGACCCAGTACGCTGTCTCACTCTGGGTTGTGATCATGCTGAGTCATGTAAACCAGGCACTTCTGAGCTACTGGTAATCACATAATTGGAAACCTTGACAGAGAATCCACAAGCAGGAAGACTGACAGTTGGTATTGATGAGGTGTGTAATATTCTTCCCTCCTAGTCAACATTATACTGATGTCTCAGGACATACTGGTAGAAATGGGTCTACAGCTGGAATAATAAATTGAATGCTGTACTTAGAGAAGTCAGTATGAGTTTTGCTACTGTTTTCACATAGCAACAATCTTGCATCTTAGTTTTCCTATGGATTTCAAGTCCTTACATCCTTTGGACATAAAAATGGAGCAGTATTGTTAATACAGAAGGACAGATACAGTCCAGGAACACTGGATACTTCAGAAAATGTTTTTTATATATGCTGCTTATATTTCATGAAGGGTATTTGAACTGTGTATCTAAATTTTGTTTGGTTCCCTGAAATGCGTCCTCTTTTTTCTTTTTTTTTTAAATTTCTAAACCTGTGCCTAAGTTCTGCAAATACTTGCATAATGTCTTTTTAGCTCCAAGTCTGGGACTAGGCCTGTTGCCACTTTTTGCCATACATGATGTTAATTATTTTCTTTGGAGACAGTGTGTTAGCTTGTAACCTCCAGATTAAGGGCTGGGGATGAATTTCAGATCTTATTAGTAAAACTTTATTTCTCTCCATGTGTTGTTGATTCTTTTTCAATCATCCACAGAGCTGTATAAATACCAACGTGGGTAACCATAATTTAAAGGTAAAAATCTCAGGACTGACTTTCCTAAAATGAAACATATGTTTGAGTTTTATATCAATTGAGGTTTCAGAAGTTTTATTTCAGTTCCAGGCTGCTTAGGGAAATTCTTCACGGTGTAAGAAATTCAAGCTTTAATCCTTAGGATTACTTTTTTGAGAATACTGTTTCTTCTTTTGTAGTGTTACATAAAATACAGGCTGTAAATAGCTGTCTAATGCTCCCAGAGCTCTCAGAACAGCCCCAGAAAGTCTTACCAAAGACATTCTGTTGATCGTTACATTCTCAACTGTTGTTCTGTCATCTTACTAGAAACTTAACAAGATAAATAAATTGGAACATGAAGTCAGTACATATCTAGAGTAATGCAATTCTGAAATAGGGAAATGACCAAGATATATCTAAATACATGCCAGATATATAGCTGATAGCTGAAGAAACTGAGATTTCCGCTAAAGGGGTGTGTGTGTACATATATATACACACATTCTGTGTAGAAGCCAGAAGACTGGACACTTCTGTGTCTCAAAAATACAAGGTCCCTCAAAAAGATGTGTAACATGGACTAAATCCAAGGAGCAGGATGTGCTACAGTGTAGCCATTACAGTATTTCAGTGTAGTATTACTCATCTTTCTGGCTCTGACACCCAAGACAGAGCTTCTTTTATTCTTGGCAAGTGTCAACTGTCTCTTTTGACCTCAGAGACTAGTGCCATTCTCTGACATTATGTACCGTTCCTCAGAATGTCATCATGGCTTTGGGCACTCAGGGCTTCTCCTTGAACTCGTGTGAAGGTGCAATTGGAGTGGGATAGTCACGCCACTGACCTTCAGATGTTTTAACTTGGGCTTCCTGTAGAGCCAGTGGCGAGAAATGCTCAGAACAGTTTCAGGCCCAAGTTAAATTCTTGTTCTAGAAGTGCAGTTATGCCACATGGTACAGCTAAGGAATATAACCGTAACCCGAATCGCCCTCTGGAGGAACCTTGCTTTCTTCACTAGCCTCTTAGTTTAGATATCAAAATTAATGTCTAGTATTGGGTGACACAGTTATCCTACAGCATGATAAAAGGGCAAGGAATGAACATTTAGAAAACAAATTTCTTAACCCGTGACTTATCTTTAAAGGACTTGAAAATAATGGCTTTTTGACAATAGCAAATGGCCCAGGGTATTTCCTGTTTTGGTCTGAACTCATCTTTTTTTTTCTTTTATTTCTTTTTTTCATGTTTCTTTTTTCCTTTTTTTTTTCTTTTTGCTTATATTTTATTAGTATTTCAGGCTGGGCATTGCCCATCTTGTAGGAAAAACAGAAGGCAGGGAGCTTAATACACACTAGACGTCTGCCCTGCATAGAATGAAGTCATACTCCAGAAAAGAAGAGCCTGTATTTGTGCCATGCAATCGCACTACAGTGCTCTTTGTAGTCCTTGAGGAGAAACACAGTCTTCTTCCCTGAAAGTGGACCAGCAGATGAAAGGTGATGAAAACTCATGAAGTCTCAGCTGCTTCTCAAAGGGTGGATTAATGAGCAGCTAATTTTTTAAACACATTCTTATACCGTTATTTTCAGCCAAATCAGCAAGTAGATCTATGTGACCAAACAGGTGCTGGGACAGCAGAAGAGCAGACAGAAATGCTGGTGGGACAAAAGGGCAGTGCTGCTTCTCTTCTGTTAGGCGGTCCTAGATTGGCTAAATTGCTTGTGAAGTCGCATCTTTGGCAATTTTTCAGCAAGGAGTCAAATAGGCAGGTGGCTGGCTGGATTGCAGTCTTTGGGCATATCCAGACTTGCAGAGTTAGAGTATTTCCAAACGTAATTCCACATGTAGTTCTCAGTTTGATGTTGCCCTGCCTGATGTTGTCACAACATGCTGCAGCCAAGGATAAGCAGAGTTTTGGAACAGGCCAGATTACCCTACTGAAAATTTGCTCACAGCTGAAATCTGAAGAAACAGAAAGGTTTCCACTGAAATGATGAGTGTTACCAAGCACTGGCTGATCTGACCCTCTGTAGTCAGAATACACTCCATTTTGCAAAAACAGAGATGTAAACGGCGAAATTCCATTGTTGGTAATTCAGTTTTGTGCACCTGAATTTCCCTTTGCTGTTTCAACAGATTATAGGATCTGACTGCAGTTACAGTCAGGTGCTTTTGTGTAGTGTTGCCAAGTACTGTCATACTACCACGTTTCATCATGTATGTGGGTGCACTGAAGAATACACACACATTTATAAAGCACCATAAGATCTTTCTGGCTGAAGGGCATTATAAAAAGAAGGTAATTATTCCAACAATAAATCCAAATATTCTATATAAAGCAGATTTTGGCATTGTGAAAAGAACAAAAGCATGGAACAATTTAGAGGTAAGGAGGAATCCTTTTATTTTGAGGATAATATTAGCATAAAGTTAGAAATTAGTCATTCTCTAACTCATTTCTAACTGTGTGACTCATGCTCTTGGCAAATTAATTATCCAAGATAAGTGACTCAGATGCTAAAGTTTTATTATTGTTTTAATCAGATAGCTGTTGCTGTTACAAATAAACATGAGGCTTGATTTCAGGTATAACAAATGTAGCTATACCCTGCAAATTATGCCACAGTGCTGCTTGAGGATGTGTTACACATGCCAAATGTTTTTAACTGATATTTTGTTTTCAGTTTTAGGTGGATGGTGTAGCTAGCTACTGGGTGTCTAAAGCAGCCATGGCCACCAAGAACCTCAGCAGTGAACTTGGACAAGGAAAATCTAATGTGGTGTGTATTTCCTCCCACCCAGGAACTGTGAGTTATTAAAGCCTCATCACAGGAACATTCCTATGAATAAACTTTTCACCTCAGAATTCTTAATAAATTGTTTGATAAATATTGTTGAGAGCATTAATATGGGGATGATGGGAAGATCCATGCCATCTTTGCTTGGGACGGATATAGTACCATATTGTTGGCTGTAACCCTCTCTCCCTGTTTTGTTTCTTTTTCTCTCCCCACCCTCCCCCTTCTTCAGCTGCAGTTTGTAAGGTAGCAT
Organism: Harpia harpyja; assembly: GCF_026419915.1. Classification (NCBI taxonomy): domain Eukaryota; kingdom Metazoa; phylum Chordata; class Aves; order Accipitriformes; family Accipitridae; genus Harpia; species Harpia harpyja. Next base: position 27,124,789 of record NC_068949.1, on the reverse strand, counting down.
CACAGTGCAGGTCTGATCTGATGAAACTACGACTAATGCCGATGCCTGCCTATGATGGGAAGAGAACACAGACCACAAACTTGGGATTTCTGGCCTCTTATTAGGCAAGTCTGTTGCTCATCTTCCCCTTTCGCCCCCAGTTCCCTTTGTTCCTGTCCTTCCTCTGTATCATTAACTCATCAAAGTTCAGTGTCACTGGTTGCTGGGAACCCACTTTCATTTGGCTATACATACACTCTTCCCTAAAGAAGTCAGGTGTTACCTCCATGTTGGATGTTCATCAACCAATGAAAATATGGAACACAGTTTTATTGTAATAGCTCTGAATGATTTTCAGCTGAAGTAATGAAGAGGAAAGTCTGGTGCATTTTAGTGAGATCTTCATGTTTCTCAACTATGATTCTTAAATTGGGAGTTTAAGTTTCTAGTAACATTAGAAATTATTCATGTTCGTTGCAGATACCTATACATCCTTATTCTTAAAAAGTAGGCTATTTGCTAGTATAGCTGAAATTATTCCTATACTGAGACAGGAAAATGTCTTAAGAAGACTGCATTGAGTAGTAGTTTCTGTTCTCTTTATTTTGTTCAGTTGTAAATGTAGTAGACAACAGATGAAATAACTATTGACGTAGACAGAAACACAAATTATGTCAAACAAGGACTTCAAACAGCATGTTTTAGGTCAGTAACCTGTGTGCCTAGAACTTCGATCACACTGATAACAGCCAAATGTCATAACTTATGTGGATGTACATGCAAAGATAAACAGGTAGCTTTTCACTGAATTTTACAAGCAGAACAGCAAAATGTCAGTGAAGTGAAAATATATGTTTCTAATAGGCTCAAGGAGCTTCAACAAAGGAAGCTAATACTGATGAGTTAATTTGGTGAAGCTGCAAGCAAGGCGGGTTTTTTGCTTGCTTGTTTGATTTTAAACCTAAATGGATCCTGTTTTAAATATGCAGCTTGAAGGAGCAGTCTTTCCAAGGCCCTGCCATATGAAATGGAAGACAGCATGTTCTGTCTGATGAAATGCAAGTTTGACTGCTAATCAGCCAATCCAAAGCATTGCTAGATTAATAGTCAGTTTTGCTGAGAATACAACTGGGGAACTGAAGCTGTTTCTTGAATCTATGACTGGCTGAGAAAAACAGGAATTCCTTTTAAGAAAATTAAGATATTCTGATGTTTTTCAAACAGAAGTCTTTCAGACTTCATTTCAGCACTAAGCCTGCCTAGGCAAATGAGTTGAAAATCTGAGAATGACTCTGGAATGCTCAACTAAATTTTCCAGCTGGGGGACATGGGTATTTTAGTTTCTGGTTTGGGTCAAACTGATCCAAATATGGGTTTCACTTTGGAGGTGAGACCTGTCTGCAAATCCTTTCTCAGCTCTCTCACTACTTTCTGTTTTAGCATTGTTGCTTTTGTTTCTTTAAATGGGAGGTGAGAAGAGCAGTTTTCACAGTTTGTGAAGTGTCTGAAGATCTGTGGGTACAGAGCACTACATAAGTGCAAAGTATTTAAATTCAGAACTATGTTATGTGTTCTTCCTTTTTCCTTATGCCAGTCTGCTGTGACTGAAATCAATCTGCTTATAATCAAATTTAAACTTGGTTGGTGAATAGGGGTGGAGAGTTGGTGGTTTTTTTTGTTTTAACCACAGACCTTCTAGTTCACTGAAACTAGGGTTCCAGCCTGATTTCTCTCTGCAGGAAAGAGATTTTTAAAATATTTTTAAAATGTTTTCATTGATTAGGTAGTCTTTGCTAATCCTATGAAAACAGTCATAATGTGTCCATCCACTGCTGTTTGCATTTGCTTCAGAATGTGAGAATTAATCTGCTCTAAAAATGACTTGGTTTATGTATGCCTTGTTTAGTTAATATGTTCTGGGAGGATCTAAGGTCTGAAAATTGGCAATAAGAAGGAGGTCATAAGTCAGACAGCTTTTCTTGGTTTAGGATTTTAGGTCATGCATATCAATTCCAGTTTATACTAGATTGCAGTTATGCCTGTGAATGGAGACTAGATCATGTCATGTAATTTGTGGGGATTCTCTTACTTGCAATCCATGACCACTGAAGCCTCATAACTACTGCAGCAGTATTTTCCTCATACCTTCATCTAATGGGGTAGCTGTACCTTTCTTTCTGACCTGTGTGCTTCTTCTCTTTTTTTTTTTTTCCCTTCTCCTTTCCTTCTAAGAAGAAATGGAAGATAAGATACATGTCTCCTTTGGTATTTTAAGTACATTTTATAAATGGAGGAAAAGCAAATCAATTGGTGCTTGCTACTTGTAGAGCAGTCAGGCAAAAAGTATGAGAGATTGATGTCTTAGCCCTATCAGTTCTGTTTTCAGTGGATATACAGAGGTTTTGTAAACAAAAAAGGTATCTTTGTCTCCTGTTGTAGAAGAGATACACAGTGCTTTTGTTTTCTCTTCCCATGTGTGAAATGGCTGGCACCAAAAGTAACTCTGTAGCTTCTTTAACTGACTTGCATGTCAAAATTAAGGATAAATACAACAAATGTGATTAGCAGTGTTCATGAGATCAAGGAGTCTGATTTACCATTTTGGGTTAAAAAGAACACTCCTATATAGGTGAGTGTCAAAATAATGCTTTGGTCCCAAGGTGTTCAGTCATATGTTACAAGATAATAGAAAATCTTTTGTGCTCCCTGGTACTTGGCATATGTGTTTCTTACACCCTTTCAGGTTAATCATTGATTCAAAGAACTTGTTTTGATGACCCGGATGGTCTCTTTGAGTCTTAAAGTCCCATTAGACCAAGTGTGTGTTTGTATTAGTTATGTTTTATTGCAAGAAAGCAAATATTTTGGTGACGCTAAGGTTCCTGCAGTGAAATGCAAGTTGCCTTCTATGCAGGAGAGACCCTGGGTGTTACTTTCTATTGTGTTTTTTTTTCACAATGTATCTAATGAGAAGACAGAAGTCTATAATTATAGTCCTGGGGTTTTTTTGTGTGTACGTAGTTTGTATTGACCATGTGAAAACCTGAAAGCTCTAAATTGGCCACTTGAACAAAAAATGCATTGCACAGAACAGACTATTCACTGTAATACTTACTCTGAAAGGTCACCAGTCCCAGAAATATCAGAGCATGTAACTATGGCAAACTAACCCAATGTTAGCATAATGTTTGGTTGTTTCCCTTCTTTGTTACTAGGTAGTTGGAGTCTTTAGGAACAAATTTGTCATTTATAGCACAGCCCCTTCCTACACAAGACTCTCATTCTTTGCAAACATGGATAAAAAAAAGATATTTTTGGAAAGACTAGCATTTGATTTTTATTGTCTGTGGTTTCAGCTTAATCTTACAAGGACATATTAAATGTTTTTTTCAGCATCAAAAACCTAAGCAAATCTTTGGTTTGTCTATCTGAAAGCAAAGTCATATTGTTCAAGTACTAAAGTTTAACTCCAGATTAGTTTTGGTGTTTGGACTTAACCCTGTGCTTAAATGCTCTTTCAGACATACACTTCCCTGCTACTCAGGGTGGTTGAGGAGAAATACCAAAGGTGTGGTGTGTTTCCTTTTTGTACTGATTCCCATCTGTGGACTAGTTTGGAAGAAGGAAGATAAAAGCTCTGTGTCCTTTCTACCTCTGATGGACACTGTGTTTTCCCTCCTGGGTTAGAGTACGCCAGTTTTGTCTGGTTTGGAGGTATGTATGTCTAGCTAGAATAGTTCAGAAAGATGCCGTTTTTTCTTTTTTGCATACAGGCCTAGAAAGTCTGATTCCCTGTTGTTACCTGATTTGTAATCATTAATATCCATGGGAATTTCATGTCAGCATTTAAGCTCTGGGAATACAGACCAATGCAAGTAAAAAATTTCCGTGCAGCTGAGTATTGATAGGGGAACCAGTTTCTCCTCCTCTTCAGATGTGGCAGTGCTGAATGAGGAAGAGAGAGTCTTTTGTAATTGTCAGCCATTCTGTTGTTGTCTTTCAAAGAGCTTGTTTTGAAACTGTCACTTCCCTCCTGATGGCATTATGAAGGACCATATAAAAATGCTGAGTTGAAAAAAAAGTGATGACATTCAATCAAGCAAAACCAGTATGTATACATACATGAGGGTAATTGTCTATGGAGGAGCAGTCAGGAGCAAAGGCCATTGTTTTCTCTACCAAATGCTCTGCCACTTGTTGCAATCATTTTTTTTATGATGATGAACAGTATTTCTCAATCAGTGGGTTGTAAACTTGCATGTTTTCCAATTACATTTTGTATATTTAAGTTTGATAGTTAAAGATAAGCAGCAGTACACTGAGCCAAATACTTAGGTATGAGATAGAGTGGATGGGGGCAAAGGAGAGTGTATTTGAAATGAGATTTTTAGCTTATTTACATACCTAATAGTTTGAATCTATTACCTGTTTTTTCCTTTTTTTACAAACTCTCTGCAGCATAGAAACTATGGCATGGAAAAAAGATGATTCATCTCCAAAACCTGCTTTATCTTTGCTGGCTTGTACTCCTAAGCAATAATCAAAGACTAGATTTTAAATGTTTACTAATTTGGGGAGTTTTATTTGAAATGTCTGAACTAAGGCACTGAAGGCTTTTGTTTCCTATAAAAGATGGGCACCAACAGCTCTGCCAGGGATCAGTTAAAGTTGTGGGGAGCAGATGCACCTGCAAATTAAGTTGTAATTGTCTAGTTGGACACAGAGAAACAGAGGTATTGGCAGGGGAAGATTTGAAAGGGGAAGGTTCTCACTGTTTTGTGACTGCTGCATGCTTTTTTTAGGTTGGAACGAAAGAGAGCAACCACAGTCTCTAACCTCATCTCAGAACTGCCAGAGGATAAGTGTAGAAACAACTTGGGCCACTGCAAAGTCTGGCCACAGGGATGGGCAGGCTGGTAATATCAGACTATACTATGTACTCTTCTGACTGTTATTCCCTAGTCTTGGCTATTGTTGTTAGATATGTAAGTCATGTCCTAGTCCAGACAACTGTTTCCAGGTAGCATTCATACTGCCTTGCTTGGATGCTCAGCTTGGCGTTTGGGCCAGAAGATCTATCTATGCCCTATTTGTCATCAATGAAATGGACGAACATTGCCCCTGAGGGCTGTTAAGACCAGCAAAGCTACGTTCCTGCTTAGAGTGCCTTTCTCCATCTTTCTCTCCCTCGATGAAAGTGAAGGGGACATGAGCTTCAACTCTGTGCTGGAGAAGAGGGCTTTTCTTCATTAAATCATCAGGTGTTGTTTAAGTGTCACAGAAGGCATAATTGAAAGGAGCCTGCACCAGGAGGTGGGTGGGGAGGGAAGGAACTGATGGTCTCGGTATAATCTTTCTTGGCCTCAATCTGGCAAAGATTTAGGCATATGACTAAATTTATGCCCTTCACTTCCTCTGTCATCTGCAGTCAGTTTCCCCTCTCAGATGTGTTAGTGTTTGGGGAAAGCAGAATTCTTGTGCTAGCTAGCTGTTGTCATAGTAAGGCTTAGCTTTCTTGTGATCACACTGATAAAACTACAGCCCTTTGGGTCCCTTTTTAAATTCTCTGTCATTGCATTTTCCAGATAAGAATTCTGCACAGTTTTAGAGCTGTTTTGATTTACACATCTGTCATTTGTCATTATGTAGTTATGTTTGACTGTTGGTCTTCCAGCTCTGCAATTTAAAGTAAGGGAAAAAGAGCATTAAAATATATTTTAAACATGTGTCTACTGAAGGCCCTGCATACACCAAAAAAGTATGGGTTTTTTTCCCAGTTCTGAAAAGAAATTAGGAAGAAATACTGGACTCCTAGACTTGGTATTTTCCTTTTGATATCTGTGATATGTGAATGTACCTAAACCAAATCAACAGTATCTGATTTTTTGCAAGGAATGTTCTTAATATTTTTATGTTAATTTATTAAGCTGTACTATATTTGCTTTATTTTCAAAGGGGAAGAATTGAATAAGAACTAGTATGAATTTTGTGCAATATAGAAACATAGAAGGATAAACATAGAAGTAACCTGAATAGAAATATAAACAGGAATGGTGGAGTGCCAGCAGTCACTTGAGCATAAATCTGCAGGCAGCTATGCCAGAAGTCTTGTTTCATTACACTCTTTGCATTGCTTAATATAGCTTTTATAAATTGAGAAGATGTGTACATGCTCCTGATTACTGCATCTCTCCAAAATATGACCAAAGCTTTGTAGCTGTCTGGCTTTGATTTAGAATAACACCACTGGTGGTCTCTTAAGAGGTTTTGGTTTTGGTTTTTTTTTTGGGGGGGGGGGTGGTTCTTGGGTAATGGATTTACATGTGGACTGCACCTGTTTGGTGCTTATTTTAGCTTAGCCTCAGACCAGGGATATGGGAGCCCCACAGAATGAGGGAGGAGTTGCTAATCCTCATAGGTTCCTAAAAATTTCAGGCCAGGCTGACTGATGATAACATACCTGAAAGGGTGTTTTGTTTTGGTTTGTTTGGTGGGTTTTTTTTAGTTCCATTGGTTATGAAAATGTAAGGGCTAGAGCACAGCACAGAGTTAGAGATTTGCAGCCTGGCTTTCTGTGTTTATAAACAAATAAATGGAGGTGATAGAAAGCTGGGTGTATGAAGTGCAGGTGGGCACGGAATAATCCATGAAGTGTTTGTCATGCAAATGTGTAATATGCAATGAGTCGGTACAGTAGACTTGTTCACTGTTCTGAGTCCATTTGTGTCCTGGATTCTTCAGCATACTGTGTGTTTGTAGTCCTTTTCCCACTAGATTGCTGGTTTACAGTGAAATATATAGGAAAATATTTAAAAATAAACAAGTAGTTTCCACCTACTCCTGTTCAGAAGGGAAGACAGAAATACTGAGTAAATGTTAATATTGAAAGAACTGGAAGCATCCTTGATTTTGTTTGTCAATATTGCACCTCTGCCTGGGTTGTTGTCTTGCAAGTTCAGACTGAAAACTGAACTGGCTCATAGGGTTTGTTTAGAAAGCTAGGACAAAAGGAAGAGACAACTTCACTTTGGTTGCACCAAAGTGTTAGACACTGAACATGCCATGACTTCATTGACAGATGTTATGTGTTCCATGTAGTTTTTGATTTGCAACAACTTAAATATATGTAAAATATGCATAAATTAATATAAAGGGATGTGGAGTAGGCAGTAACACACTGAATGTGTCTATGTGGTATGAAGGCAAGAGAGTGCAGTACCTCTTAGAAACAATACCTGCTTTCAGCCAGTTATGCTGTGATGCTTTGTCTCATAAATATTATGGATAAAAAAAGAGCATACAGCAGGTCTTGAGCCAACTGTTCAACTGTGAGAGTAGCAGGATAGTTTATTTCTACTTTTTGTCCTTTTTGGAAGAGATGACATTATTACTTCTGTCATATTTCTTCTGGACTGTGTTTTCTAAGACGTTCCAGGTTTTCCAATACTAAGCATAACGTGAGACCTTTATGTCACCACTTTAGCCCATGTGCAGAATATTAGAAGAGCACAGGCTGTCTACGTCAGGCAATGAGTTCATGAAATGTTGTGCTGTGGTTCTACCTGAAGCTCGCAGCTGATGCAGAATAGGATGAACCGTTCATCTGCTCCCAGTTTCAACTTTATCATGCAAAAAGCTCAGGTCTTTTTCCCCTGAATGCCAAATGGATTACACTGTAGTTTGCCTGTGTCCAAAATAAGCAGTGCTATATACACCTAAGGACATAAGATTCCTTCATTTTAAACCCTTACAGATGATCACATAATACATTAAACACTCTAGTTTGATTGCTATTGTCCTAGTTTACATTGCAGAAGAGCTGAAGAATTCTGATATCAAAACTGAAGAGGGTATGTAAAACCTTTCTAAAAGCTCATTCCAAACCCAAACAATTGTAAAGAAAAATAATATGAAGAAGGTGGTATTTTGCAGTGCAGAAATCACTTCATGTGATATTCATCAGTACAAGAGTCTGAAATTGTTTTGATAAAGCAGCACAGTGGTTTGAAACTTAATATTTCCACAACAATGCAGAAAGTTTGGAAGGTGTTTTCCTCCATTCCTGCTGAAAAGCTTACATGATCAGGGAAACTTGCACACTTAGAAGTCAATTGATTTGGACTGTCTTTAACATTTCTCCATTTTTATATTTTCTCCATCATTATTTGAGGTGACATTTGTTGTTGTTATATGCCATTGGTCTACACTGCCCCTCAACTTCTCAGTGATTTGGATCATATCCTAACAGAGTTTTCCTGACCTACCTCTTCTGTTCAGCACAGTCTAGTCCACTTCTACCGTGGGCATAATTGTGCAATATTTACAGCAAAATATTAGGGGAATATTTAATTAGAAATAAAAGATCAGAAAGAAACTCAGAAAGGTGTCTAGGCCATGCATTCTCCTTACTCTAAGTCAGGATCAGCTCTACCTAGGCAGTTCCTAAAAAGTTGCAGCAATGGACAGTTGAGTCTTCCAGTGCAGTCTAATGCTTGTCTAACTTCATTCTAGGGAACGCCTCAAGTCTAAACTGAATTTCCGTTAGTGCAGTTACTGCTTATGAATTCTTTCTTGTTTCTCAGCAACTGTGATATACCTCCTTTACTGTTACCTGTTCCAGATTTGAATATCCCTTCAAATCTTTCATTTCCTAGACAAAAACTTGACGTTTTCATTTAATCCTTTGTTAGTTATTCCGGAAGTTTAGTGCCTAAAATCGGGCACAGTACTTGAAACAGGTACTGTATTCCATTGCAGAGTCAGTGGAAGGACTGCTGTCCTGCCAGGAGGAAATGTAAGCATGCAATTAAAGGTGGTCCTGCTTTTGTTGGAGTAAGGTAAAAAGTTGCCGCCCTACAGCTGAGATACAGTAACTGCCCACGTGTCTGCTCCCAGTTACGCTGCAATTGCAGAGAAAAACAGGTTTGCAGGAATGATCCCCTGTTCTGCATCACGCTGGTTTATGGACAGTCAGTTTCTGCATCAGGGACGGAGAAGGGGACAACCATTACCAGCTGGGGATGGTAGCAGCAAGGATTTCTCATGCCCTGAGAGGTCTGAATTAACAAGGGAAGTTCATAAAGCGTAACCAGCCAGCTGCCTAGAACTGCCAACAAGTGGTATGAAGGTCCCTGCCAGTCCAGGCAGCAGCCTTCTGATTTTTAGTTTAAACTTAATTCAGTAAGTTAGGGAGTTCTCAAAGAATTTCACAGTTTTGGAAGCACTACAGCTCCTTCTAGCAGTAAATGTATATAGCCTGACTTCCTACCCTTTTCAGGGCAATCGTTATTGGGCTGGCAATTGCAGCAGTTGCTTATGCATTAGGATATGAGGAAAATTTGGAGTGTTTAATCACCTTCAGAACATTGGTTACTGGTTTTTAGGAAGAAAATTTTACTTGTTCTTTGATTTCAAACACTCTTCATTTCCCCAACTTCATGTGCATGTTTTTCTGTGGCTTACTCCCAGTTGCCTAAACAAAATGTTATGGTCCCAGTCAAGAAGTGGAGAGAATTTTGGGTTACCTCTCATGAAGCAATTTCTTAATAGAGTATCCCTTTCTGGAGGCAGTTAGAATAGCTCTTCATTCTTTGTAGTTGTTTTACAGTGGAGGGCCTGTGTCCTGTACTAATTTTAGGTGTAAGGAGGAGCCATTACGTGACCTGTTTTTACTTTAAGGACGCTCATCCACGTAGTGACTGGCAGTTTGTATCAAGAAATGACCTTCATGTGCAGAGCAAAATTCAATTAGTGTTTCCTTTCAAGTATACATGTGACGCCGCAGCACAGTTCACCCAGTTTTATTTTTATGTCCACTTGGTATTTAATACGTTTCATTCAGAAAATGTTTTTACACTTGGATGTCTCAGTGGTCAGGGAGTAAATCACAAGTCACGAGATTATCAGTGCTGTGCAGGGAAAGCCAAGACACTAAAAAAGCGTGAGGTCAAACTCATTCAAGGTCACGCTTGTCCCTCAAAGCTGTTGAGGAAACGTGTGACAATACAGACAAAAACTTGAGCGTTGATGCTGATGCCCAGATAATTTTGTGCGAGGTACAAGGCGCGCTGGGGGTCGCACGCACAGAGGCCTCCGAGACGCAGAAACCCCCGTCACGTGTGTGGGTGTGCGTGTGGACACCCCGAGGCGAAAATGACCCCGCAGCCGGTTCCGGGGGCAGGCCCGCCCGGTGCGCGCCAGCGGCCGGGGCCACGGGAGCGAAGTCACACTGAAATTGCGCCGCTTCCAGCGTGACCGTGCCCCTGCCAGCCCGCACCGTGCGAGCGGGGGCCCGCCCCGAGCCCCCCGCCCCGCCGCGGCGCGCTCCCGGGGCTGCTCGCGGAGCCCCGCAGGTGCCGGGCGCGGCGGCCGGGAGCGCGCACGTTAACCGGGGAGGGGGGTCGCCGCGTCCCCGGCGGAGGGCGGCGGCCGCCCCTCTGCAGCGCGCTGCGGGAAGGACGCCTGCGCCGTGCGCCGCCGCCGCCGCCGGCGGGGGGGGGGGGCGGGCGCCGCATCCCCAGCTGCACGGAGCTGCGGGCACGGGCGCCGGCATGAGCGGAGGCTCCGCCGCGCCCAGCCGGAGCTGAGCCGGGAGACAAAGGGGAGAGGCCGCCGCCATGGGGGAGCAGCTCCGCGCCCAGCCCGCCGCCCCGGCGGGGCCGCCGCCGCCCACCGCCGCCTCCTGCTCGCTGCTCGGCGGGCTGCTGCAGAACGGCTTCCACCCTGCGAGCCAGCCGCTGAGCAACGGCGGCTGCGGGGAGGCGCCGCACCCGCTGCTGCTCCGCCCGGAGCTGCCGCCGCTCGGCCACGGCTCCCCGGCCAAGAAATGCAGGCTGCGCCGGAGGATGGACTCGGGCCGGCGGCACAGGCCACGTAAGTGACGAGCGCGGCGGCGCTGGCCGGGCTCGGCGGCCCGGCCCGGCCCGACGCGACCCGCTCCGCGCGGCGCTGCCGCAGCCCAGCCCCGGCGGGCCTCCCCATCGGCCCGGCGCCGGGCGGCCGCGGGTCCTGCGCCGCCCTCCCTGCAGAGCGCCGCCCGGCTTCCGCGGCGCGGGCGTTCCCCCTCCGCGGGCGGCGGCGGCGGGCTGGGCGGGCGGAGCGAGGGCCCCCGGTGCCGGCCAATGCGGCGGCGGCGCCCGGGCACGGCCCCGCTGCCGCGTGGGCCGGGCCCGCCCTGCGCCAATGGGGCGGCGGCGGGCGGGGAGCGGCGGCCCGGCACAAACGCGGGCGGGCGGCGGGCGCCAGCTCCGTGCCGCGCCGAGTACCGCGTCGGGCGGCGCCCAGGGTCCTGCCGGCCTCCGCCGCCTCCCGGACGCGCCCATGAAGCTCATAGTGCCCAAGCAGCACTGTAAGTAACGCCCGGGCCGGCGTCCGGGCGGGGGTCGACCTGGGTGCTCTTGTGCCTTGGGTGTTGGGAAGGCTCTGCGTGCGGTCTCAGTACGTGCTCCTGCCTCAGACGTTGTCAGAATTAAGAAAGAAGTAGACCTGGGAGCTGAGCGCTAATCAGTCTGACTGGGGGGACAAAAAGAAAGAGTATATTGCAAACACGATAAACTTGTCGTGTGCTCGTTATTAGCATTGCCTGTGGCTCTTGGTTAGTTGGTTTGGGAGGTGTTAGTGAACTGGCTGGCTGCTTCGTGCTTTGTTTTAAGGCTACGAGTCTCAGACATCTGTGTTTGTAACGCACTTAATTGTATAAGGTTTGTTGATTAATAGCACGTTTTACTTACGTGATCGTAGCTAACTTCTTGCACGTAGGTATGGAGCTATTAAATAATTCCATGGTAAACTCTGCTACTAAAACAATCCAATGGAAAAAGTATTCTGTTTCTTCGCACTCTCCCTTTGCTAGCCCTTCAAATAAAGCCAACAAATGTTTGCCGCTTTGTTAAAAGTTCAGCATGTTCCGAAAGGGTAATCAGGGATAGTCAGGATCACAGCTACCCGCTGCCAAAACTTAAAGATGTTTCTACTCAGTAGGAAGTAGAGTGCATTCAGCTCCTGGATTTTTTATTTCTTTCTTTTGAAATGAATACTTAACTTTTTTTGTATAAGCAGAAGGAGCATTGAAGAGCAGCTGCAGCTTTCACAAGGCTACTTAGTAGCCAGTGCCTTTTTTAGCTTTTTAAATGTTTTTACTGAGCTACATGTACCACTTTCCCTTAGAATATTCTCTGTATTGATTAATCATGCAGTGCTTATGGTACCTGTAGATATTTAATTTAGTCTTCTACCAAATTTAACGTATTGGTGACCAAATCATTCTCTGTCCCAAACTGGTTTTGCAGTCTTTGTCCAGCTTCACATTTTCATTCAGGAGCAAAAACTGCAGAACTTGGACTAACTTACATTTTGATTTGGCTTAACTAAGAAGAGTCAGCGCTTGCATATCAAACTCTTCATAATATTAATAACTGTTTTGAAGCAAAGAATAAGACTTTTAGGGATTCATGCAATCACTTGAATAAGAATTGGGAATTTGGAATTTCCCTCCTATCTTGAGGGGAAAAAGAGCCCATCAGAGTAAGGAGCGTAGGTGAGTGGCTATACTGCCCAAGATGTATGACAACTGAGTCTTCAGTTGTGGGCTTTTAATGAAATGAGGCTTTAATAAAAACGGCAGGTGAGGGAAGTGCTTTGTAGAACTAATTTGCGGGCAGTTTCTTTGCTGAATGAAGGACATGAATTCTTGCTGATCTTACACTTTTTGATTGCTATGGTTAAGTTTGTAAAAGAATAAATTTGCAATTTAGTATTAGTCTTGCAGGAAAATACAATAGCACGTTGTCACCAGCCTAATAAATTCATTAAATTATACTCAAATTCTCCTGGTACTGCATAGCTTTCCACTGTATCCATCTCTAGTGAATTTTACACAGTCCCGTTTTACTGGTTTTTGTATTTAATCCTGGCCTTCGCAGATGTTTGTTCTGTGCTTAAGGACATATTGCAAAATGAAGTGTAGTTGCCACATGGCGTGTAAGACTTCAGTATTGATTGTGGGGTTTGCTTTGCGTGGTGAAAAAGATAATGAGATAATTCGCATTTCCCAGTATTTCACAAATGAAACCTATCTTTCTGCAGCCATTATTCCTTTAAATCCTCATAAATTATATGTTTTCTTGATTGGTTTTGCTTTCTGCCAGAGTGAGGTAGACTTCTATGTTCCCAAGTCTTTTTCCCCCTCTGAGAAGGGAAGATTCCCTGTGAAACCAGTGTGCTTTGCTGATTAGCTGGTGGTGAGAGAGGATCTGGGGACTAACTTATCTGCCTTTTGACTCACCTTCTGCTGCTTCTGCTTAGAAGCTTGTCTTTGCTTTGTTTTTTTCTTGATGAGTTGTCGGGGTGTTAGGCTTATGTCAGTTTTCTGGTTCAAATCATTAGTACAGATCCTTTGTGAGACTAGGGTTTATGTTACCTTTCTGTATCACAGCACAGCTTAATGAATGCAGATAAGCATCTGTTATGATGCTTTGTGCTGTGAAGTGCTCTAGAAAAGAATAAAATACTGAATCGGTGTGAATCCTGCAAATTTCAAAAGCCTGCTAAAGTGTCATGTTGTTGAGTTTAAATGTGATCTTTGAATAGAAGAAAGAAAAAGAGCAGTGAAGTGACTTCATCGATCCCTGTGAAACAGCATTGTAGCCAAGTAAGGACAAAGATTTCAGCATGGCAGTTAACTAGACTGGTGCTTCACAGCATTATTCTACATCAGACATAGGGAAGAAGCCAGGGTCTCTATTCAAATCAGCATCTGACATCTCGCTCTAAGTCAGCTGGTAATTGTTAGGGGTCAAAGAATGTATATTTTGAGGCATCGTGACCATTTAACCATGGCACTTACAATGCATATTACTTGTAATTTCTAAGCACTTCAAGTTGTAGCTTTACAATAAAGAATGCTTTTGGCCAATATTTAGGTTGTTACACCTGTGATGTTTGGGTGCAGCGTGATTCTGTAATACTACTTAAAGCCAGGTGAAAACTGTGGAAAACCTAGGCTTTTTCACCTGCAGTGATGTTAAATATGGAATGCCATGATTATATAGTATATTTTGGTGAAGAATACAGGAGTGAAAATGGCTTTGGTCTTGCTATTGTTTGACACAGTGAATAAGTACAACATTATCGGTTACTGAAATTTTGTCCAAGGCATTGGAATATCCCACAATCTTTTAATCTTAAGAATTGCTTCAGGTGACATGCTGCTTAAAGTTAGTCTCTAGTTTATTTTAATGTAGGTGGGAGTAAGGGTTGCCTAAGGAATAGGACTGGTCATAAGAAACTGAACTAGTTGGTGTGTTGTGGCCCAGCATCCTGTGAGTTAGAACTGCCTATCAGCCTTACCAACAAGATACACATTTCCAACAGGAATGGGAAACTCGTGCAAATCACTTCCATCAGGTTGGGTGCTGTCAGATCCAAGAATGAGATTCTCAATAGCTAATCATTGCTTCTTGTAGCTTTGTAAGTTTGGCTTTTGTTTGTTAGGGTTTTTTAAATGAATCTATACAGGCTAGGTAATGACCTAGTCTCCACCTGCTATCTTCAGAAATCAGTTTGTGGTAGTATGACTAAATATTTGTAAACGGTCACAACTGTTAAACAGCTATGTGCTTTTGGGTTTGAAGATTTTTTGCTTGGGTTGTGCTTTTGGTTGGGTGTTTTGTTGTTTGGGGTTTTTGGGGGGAGTTGGGGTGGTTTTTTTGTTTTTTTGGTTTTTGTTTTTTCATTTTGTCTGGAGGCAGTAGACATTCAATAAGCCCTTGCTGATGAACATGAACAGGAAGGCTTTGCCTGATATATGTGCGTGATTTATTTAGGTCTAGCTTTGTAAAGTTTGAAGAAACTTCCATTATTAAGCAGATATAATTAATTTTTTAAGATATATAATCTATTTTTGTTCAAAGGAGAACAAATGCTTCCATTTTACAGCATGTTTGGATTGCTCAAAATAACTGTGTAAAATAGGAAGTAACTGAAAAATACGTGTAAGCTACTATCAGCTTTTCTTAATAGAAAGCAGCTTTCAGAAGCTGTGAGAATACTATCACATCTTATGAGTGACTCTTTTTTTTTTAATTTTTTTTTCTGTTATTATTTTTGGTTGTCTCTCCCCTCTTCCAGTCACAATTAAAACAGGAAGTTCTTAGATCATCAAAGCATCAAGCAATGCAAATTAAATGCAAATGAAAAATGTAAATTAAGTAATAGGATTTCGTCATATGTGTGTCCAGGAAGAAAAGCAGCTGAACCTAAAATATTTCATCTGAGATATTTATGACTAAGATATCAGAGTATTGATACTACCATGCAAATTGTTGATTAAAAAAATGAGATACTGTAGCTGTGTTCAAGGAAATACAGGTCTTGTAAGAGAGATGTATAAGCTGAAACGGTTTTGGCAAAAGAAGAAACTGCTGCAAATTGGTCATGAATAAAACTAGGGTCCAGGTAGAGGGAAGAAAATTCTAACCAGCAGGATTCAGGCACAGTGTCTTTCTAAGAGTTGAAGAGTAAAAAGATTCAGCTAACCTTATGTGGTGGAAGTTTAAACATATGAAAAGGATTACCCTTGGTTATCCCCTTTAATGGGGGGAAATGTTACTTAGTGACCTAGGAGTTCCCGTTCATCCTTGCTTCCCCTGATCTTGTCTGTGTTGTGATTGCATATTTACCCTCCACACCCGCTCTTTATATTGTATGTTAAGCATAGGATTTTTAAAAACCAAATGTGTTAAATTCTGAATGTAATATGCCTTACAGGAATAGTCTTGTGTAGGTTCATACTCTTCAAAGATTGTGCAGAAACTAGGTAAAATGTATCATGGAATATCTCGAGTGAACCTTCCCCCAGATAGCACAGCTGTTGGTGTGCATTAGATTACCTAATTATGCAATGCTGTAGATACCTTCTGTTTGCATTGTCACATGCTTTTGCAGCTAAATTTTGGAGTAGTGGAGATTTTTATCTCAAGATAATAAACCAGTAAGTAGTTGGTGCACTTTATGTTA
Organism: Harpia harpyja; assembly: GCF_026419915.1. NCBI lineage: Eukaryota > Metazoa > Chordata > Aves > Accipitriformes > Accipitridae > Harpia > Harpia harpyja. The sequence goes on along the minus strand of NC_068949.1, from coordinate 27,108,796 downwards.
AAGAAAATTAATTTTCTTAAGAAGATAAGTGGATTCTTTTGATTTATGCTAGGCTTTTAAGAATGCATGATTCATCTCACTGCTTTCTCTATCAGTTCTATAGGACCTAGAACTAGATTTTATAGTGGTGTTATTTTTCATGACTTACTGCAGTGTAGCAATACTGTAGAATAGTTTTATTTTCTCCACAGTAATAGATTGCATTGATCCAGTAGGTATATTGCATACTGACTCTGCCGAGAAGAGAGAAATCGGCTCATAACAGTCTTATCAGACAATTTTAGTTAAGAAGTGCATTTTTTACACTGTGAAAGCATTTCTGCAACATACACAGTGTCTTCATTTTTCATAGTAAGTCACATGGATTTGAATAACTGTTACCAGCCTAAGATGTGGTTGTGATGGATTTCACTTTCTCCTCCTTGGTTTCCTGGCTTTTAATAACTTGAGAAACCAGGCATTTATTCAGGTTATCAATGAAATGCTGGACTTCCAGTTTAAAACAAACAAATGAACGAAAAAACAAAGAACCCAAAACAAACCAACCCACCCCACCCCACCCCAATTTTCCCCCCATTTTCCCCTCAGGTCTGTGGAGACTGTATCTACACAAATACCTTTCTTCCTTCATACCCCCTGGTTGTAGCAGTGAGGACCCTAATAATTTTGGTGGCTTCTGAATGGTCTTACTCTCTGCATTCAGGGAGGCAGCAAAACCCAGGAGCACCTTGCAGTCTGCATGCATGCTCCCATTAGCACCACATTCAGTGATGCCAGGAAAGCTGAAGTATATAGATACCAGCTAAGGTGGGTTATCTAAAGATACTGAAGAGAGCTGATGGTGCTTCAGTGGTGCATTTTGTTGTGAAACATATTGAAAGTAACAAAAGATACAATGAATAAATCTTTAAAATAATCACTGGAATACAGAAGTGTTTCTACTGTCACTCCAGTTGTATGGAAGTTATATGAATTTCAGTGGGACTTGTTAGGAACTTTGAGACTTGTTTTTTTGTCCTAATTGGTCAACCAGTCAAAAGAGTTGTCATCTTTATTACAAGTGATTCCAACAGATAGCTGGTGTTAACAGCTGTGAAGAAGACTAAGCTTCTGTTCTGGGTAACTGAAATACCGGTTGCTGTGGACTGATCTTGTGCTCTTTATTTGTGCTGAAGAAAACTGCTGCTGTTCTAGGAGCAAAGTTCTTTTATTTCTACAGCTCTCTGTTTGGCTCGCAACAAAATGGAAGGAGCTTAGATTCACAGAGAGCATAAACTAAAAAAAAAAAAAAAGTCTCTTGGCATTTCTGCTTGCTTTTCAAATGTGAGCATTATGTGTACCTATCCCAAGAACTATACAGACTTGAAATAACTTCATAGTTTTCTACAATACTTATTCCTTGTTAATGATTTAGTTAAGACTCCTCAAAATGTTAAGGCAATCACTTATGAGTAACTCTCAGCTCTTAGTACTTAACACTTATATTGTTGGGCTTGTGTTTGATAGGAGAATGGAATGCTTCTTCCCTCTCTTAAAGATTAAATCTACACTATAGCTTTAAAGCAACTGTTGGTGCAGGTAGATTGCAGCAGATTTTATGCCCTTAATGTCAAATATTGGAATTTGGCTTACACTTAGCTACAGGCTGGTTCAACGATGCTGCTTTTAAAATATAACTTTGTATTTGCATAGTTAAGGTGCATCCAAGGAGGAGACTTACTGTTCCAGTGAGACAGATAATTAAAGTTCTCAGTAGCTTAAATAAAGACTTGTGTAAATCACTAATGGGATTGGCATCCTGAGCTCCACTGCATTGTACTGTTTTATAGTGTGGACCAGACCACTTTTGCTTAAATATTTACCTTGTACTTTGAAAAGTGTTTGAGATACAGGTTAGTGTATGGTAACATATTTTTCGTTTTTAAAATAAAGCCTATTGTAAAAACGCTTGTTTCAAATTCTTCCCATTTCAGGGAGCTTTCATGCATCTGCATAGGATGTATATTCCCAAACCTCAATAAGGCTTCATTTCAGTGTCTTTGTGTCTTGCAGCTTGTAGGGCATGGAAAAAGAGATTAGACTTTGCAACAGATAACAGTAGGTGCTTTTAGAAAAACTGAACTGTAAGCAACTTACTTCATGGGAGTTTATACATTATGCCTTCCTTGTCCTTAGGGAAGGGGGGGAGAAACTGATGATTCAATTATTTGGCATACAGCAATGGAGCAAAATAACTGTTTTAAACATCTGGATTGATTGGGGGGGTGTATTAACAACTGTGAAATTTAGACTTTTGAATTATTCAGCCAGACAAGAATGATGGTGAGACCCTTGTGGTAAGAAGTAAAAGACTCTAAGCTCCTTTCAGTGTGAAGTTGAGTAACTTAATACTGAGCTGTGATTACCTGAGGAAGAACAGTGTGATCAGTACCTCCTATGCTGATTAAAATCTTTGCCCAAACTTGTTTACATTTAGGTTCATTGGCAGAAGTATCAGTAATGCATATAGCATCCATGGTTTGGATTTTGTATTGACACTATGTTGGGATGCTCTAGTTGGTAGAATCACATTTCTAGCAAGTCTGCCTGATTCTCCCTAAAAGCAAGGGTGACTGTGACTGCTATTTTAGAAATGGATCTTAGATGTTAGTCACATACTCAGTACTTTTAATTTCTCTAAGAAACATTACTAGCTGCCTCCTCCTGCAGTACCTGTGTATGGATTTTGTATTCTCACTTCCTAGTTCTTCATAAAGTTACGTGGCTTACTACTTTAAATGTGTGCATGTATATGTAGCAGAGCAGGCAGACCAACCTGGTTCAGTTACTATCTTCTGTCTGCATGTTCTCCATAGTGATTTTCTCTTGCTAATAACAGAGCAAAGGCTTTGGTAGACCTAGGCCAGCTGTGGCAAATATATATATGCTGAGAAATAAATAGTGGCATTTCTTGTATAGTTGTATGATAGACTAACACATATACCAGCAAAGGGAGTCTATGCTCAAAGAAAAGGACTGTCAGTAGTAAATAGTAAATATTGAACTTAAAACAGCTCATTCTTTCTGCTAATATATGCAGGTGATGTAGTTCAAACAGAGCTGCTAGTTCTGGTGGGTTGAAGTATGGGGACTCCCAGCATAATGGGAGAGTTATGTATTGCTGCTCCTCAGGCAGATACTTGAGACTGGAAATTCCGACTCGTCTTGGAAAGGCGATTTTAGATATTACGCAGTGGGAATGTGACTTGAGAAATCTTGTTCTCCTGTGTGATTGTTTCTTCCTCCTTCCCTCCTTAGTCTATTTTAAGAATTGGTGCTGGGAGTCAGACTGGGTGAAATTCAGTAAATGTGCTCTGTCAAGAGGTGCTGACTGAAGAGTAAAAAGTTTTCCTGGGAAAAAATATTTTCATTTTATTGAAATCTGCTTCTCCAGAGAAGAGTACTTTGAGAGTTTTCTTTGTTCTTTTTCTTAACCGAGGCTTTATGAAGTCTTAACTCAGAGAGATGTTTCATACATGTGAATTGGACACGTAAGTGACAACTAGCTTTCAGGAGCAGATGCTGCTACTGTGACTGCAGTGAATTGTCATTCAGCAAATGTTTTAAATGATATGGGTAACATATATTTACAGTGACTTTTTCTTCCTCCCCTACCCCCTTGTCCTTAGCATTTCCATGGTTTGGAATGGATATCGGTGGAACATTGGTTAAACTGGTCTACTTTGAACCTAAGGACATTACTGCAGAAGAGGAACAGGAGGAGGTGGAAAACCTGAAAAGCATTAGAAAATACTTGACCTCCAATACAGCCTATGGTAAAACTGGCATTCGCGATGTCCATCTTGAACTGAAAAATTTGACTATGTGTGGACGCAAAGGAAACCTGCACTTCATCCGTTTTCCCAGCTGTGCCATGCACAGGTTCATACAGATGGGTAGTGAAAAGAACTTCTCCAGTTTGCACACTACACTCTGTGCCACAGGAGGTGGAGCTTACAAGTTTGAAGAGGACTTTAGAACGGTACGTGAACTGTTCATAAGGGTTCAGTGGGAATTACTTTGGAAAAACATCATGGGAGTCTTTCTATTAAAACTTGCAGAGAAAATAACGTTTTTTTGTCCATCCTAACTGGTTAAGACTAATAGAATCAATTCACGTTTGTTAATTGGTGGAATTGCTGAGAACGTGGAGGGGGACGGGGAGAGTATTCTACTTGCTGGGTATTCTACTGAAGTATTACTGTGCAGGATGTCTTCAGTAAATGGTTTTTTTAGAGTACGGCTGTGATGATCAGATGCCTCATAATCAGCTGAAGGTGTGTTGTGACAACCTAGAAGTCTGAGACTAGGTACTCATCTTGCAAACTGGATATCTATTAGAAAACCAGAAATTAAACCATACAGCTGGAGACTAGATTCAGGTTCCCTTCCCCTTGTATTAGTCTTCAAGCAGACTTAAGTCAAGAGTCTTGGAAGACCAAGTGTGGAGCAGGGGGAGAAACAGTGTATGGAAGCATGACAATAGCAGCTAGCTTATGATTTCAATTCTGGGAGTACATCATGTGAAGAAAGGCAGTTCATGAGGTGACTACGTCCCAGATCCCCTAGAATTTAAAAATAACCTCTGCGGGAAGCTCCAGAAGCTGATGTAGATCTGAAGTATTGGATGCTGCTGTTTGTATAAACCTCAGCAATAGTCCTAGCTCCCGAATAAGTGCACTAGAGTGCACTGCAAAAATTGATTGTGGCAACAGAGGCAGAGCACGCTGTTGTACAAACTGCATTAGAGAGAAACAGACATCTGGGAGGCAGTTGCCTGTTGTATATGTGTCTCTACTGGGCCATATCTCCATTTATTTTCTGTATAAGAATGACTAGTCTGCCTGTACCAGAGCAGTCCCACTAAAATTAGTGTGAATGATTTACTTGGCAGGCAGGTCTGACACTTCTGTCCGTAGCTTTTGACCTGATCTTGAGGGTGAGGGATGGCTGCTGGGTATGACAGGTTACATCAGTTGCTTTTCTGTCTCTGCTTCAGTCTAGGTAGCTATCATACTGGTTTACTAACTGCCATTGACTGCAGTCCTTGGCTTTGTCTGCTTCATTTTTAACTTCAAGCATCCATTCCTGCAGTACAAGAGGATTTTTTCTTTGTCAATACCCCTCACCTACCAGATGACCAAGATCCCAAGGGGGAAAGAGAATGCTGTAAGAAATCAATGTGAATTCCAGCTGTTATACTGTTGTGCAATTGTTTTCACTAAATGTTGGACGTGGAAACAGCTAGTCTAATGAAGGACTACCAAGTTTCTGAATTGCTGTAGTAGTCCACTACTAGTGCCAGATTTCTTGTCATTTAGGCTGATTCCAAGTCCCTTACGTGTTACAATCTACTGACGATTGAGTCCTCAAAAGTTTTAGTTTGTCTCGCATTGTGTAAGGATGTTGACACCACAGTAGGAGGTGAATTCTAGTGCTAGTCAATGTTGCCTCAGTTCAGGTTTTCGAGCGTCTTTCCGTGTGTCCAGGGGATGATTCAGGTCACGTTCTCTAGTGACAATGGGAGGTCACTTTGAGACTTTCTGAAGAGGCCAACTATCCCTTTGGAATGGTCCGTCTTCCCAAATTCATCTCTCCTGCATCATGTAATAGCAGCTAGAGTTGCTTACTTAATAAGGAAGTTCATGTCCCTTGCAGCTGTGGAATTGAACTGGAAGTTACCTGATCGCTATAACAGCTAGGCATTTTTCTTCATAGCTTTGGCTTTAATCTGGCATAAATATGCAATTTACAGTGAGGGGCCAGTCTCTGTCATCTCAGTTGCAATATAGTTGATGTAGCACTGGAAGCCATAGTTGAAGTTTGGGCTGTTTTGCTAGGTATTGTACAAAAATATGAGGTCACATAGCAAATTACTGTTGGACTTAGGCATGAAATCCCACATCTCTGCAGTGTTAGTTAACGTTCTGTGTGCTGCAAGACTTGTAGGTAGTTTAAGAAAAACACTTTAAAGGCTCGCTGGGGTGTTTTATACCATAGAGCAATCAGTGAAGTGCACTCACACCTAAGTGTGCATTGGACATCTTCTAACAGCTATCCAGTTCCACACCTTCCTTTATAGCAAGTATTTCTTGGCTCAAACTGTAATAATATCCATAGAGTATTACAGAAGCAAAATACTATCCATTACATGAAGATTTGCTTGTTTAATCTCTCTCAAAGGGCTGAGTGTCCTATGTACTGGCACTTAAATTGTCACACTTCATTAGCCACTGTAACAGCAGCTGGCTATCTCAGTGTGTTCTGCTGACTGTAAATTGACATTGGACAACAGCTTCAGGATTGCTTTCTCAAAGCATTGAAATGTCTGTTTCAAATATTTGATCACTCTAATGCACTTGTAGAAGTAGAGAACATGTGCCAAGTCTAATATCCTGCTGTTGCAGGATTCAATATTGTGTAATGCCTTATATGGAGGAGGCTTTAAATGTTCCTGTTTCTGTAACTTAGCAGCAATGTGGAAAACCTCAAGTAGGTTTGTGAATGTTGTTAATTTCATCAAAAAATCTGGCTAAATTCTAGGAAAATTATGAAACTGATATAGGTAACATGCTTTTGTTCGGCCCTTTATTTCCCTGTGTACATGCTTTTAAGTTATTTGTCTTTCATGGCATTTCTAAATGCTTACGGGACTTTCAGGATTGCATAGATTTAGGACAAAAGATCCAACATACTGCAACACAGCATTCAAATGCCAGAGAAGGAATCCTAAGATTACAGCAGCTTTTTCTCCTTAAAATAGACAAGCAAAAACCCTGTTGTTACTTGCCTGTTCCAGTGTCTTACTTCTGATCCCTAAATGAGTTAAATAGCTTTGATCTAGACATGTCTGCTTTTTAAAATAAAATTGAGGCATCCTCTGTTTGTCTTAAGCCTGTATTCTGTGCCATAGAAAGGAACTAAATCTGCAAAGCTAGCTAGGTTTAGCTATCTGACCTCCCGCTCATGATCCACAGTGTTGGATAGGAGAACACCTGGAGAAGTCTCCACGGACTGCTTGGTGACTGCCAGCAATAATGATCAGCCTGGCAAATCATTTGATTCATTCTTAAGATCTGAATGCTTCCTCTAGAAGTAGGAAAACTGACTCTATTCATTAAACTAGACCACGGAAATAATTTTAGCAACCATATGGTTATACTTAATGTTTGTTGAAGGGCATCAGTAAGTAATTCACTAAAAGGACTGTTTCCAGGTTAGGGTGTTTCTTCTTGGTTTTGTTTTTTGTTTGGGTTTCCCTCCTCCCCACACCTTTCTGAATGACTGGTCTTTATGGCTGGCTGGCTTTATTTTCAGGTAACAGTGGCGTTAAGGCATGGATGAAACTGTCACCTAATTCTGTTAATCCTCCCTCCTTTCCCCAACTATGTACTGTCACCTCACATATTCTGTAAATATTCAAGTAATGTCACTTCTGTAAAAGTAAGGAGTATGTACCTGTGTGTACCAGTAATGTAAATCTCTTCATACTCTGCAACTCCTCTGTGATAGTACATGCACATTACTTGCACAGAATTATGCTGTTAATGTAACAAGGAATAAATTCTTAGGCTGTCACTCAGTTTTGTAAAGCAACTCAAATGTAAAGGATACATGGAGGATGAGGGAAGAAAGGACTATTCATACTTTTGTCTAAAACCTGCTCTATTGCAAAATTCTTGTTGATTGCAGTGGCTCAAAAGTGGGATTTTTGTATTCCTTTTCTGAACAGACACGTACAGAACCTGATTTATCTTGATAGAAATTTTACTGCTGGCTGCAGTGGAAGCAGGGCCTGGGCCAAAACCCAATCACTTAATAAAGAACATTTGGGGCAGGAAAGGAAGGAAATCTGTTACCAACACAAACTTAAACTCAGGCCTTGACCTTCCCCATAACGTGTTAGAAAAAAGCTTTAAGAGTAAGCTTGCTGTTGGAGAGTGATTTCCTTGTGCCAGATATTAGCTGATTCTAATGCTTGACTTTGTGGTATGAACTGAATGCCTGTGGATGACTTGTAGACTGTATTTATCTTAAAACAAATAAACTCACTGTCCTGTGTTGTAGGATGAGTAAGCTGTGTAACTCTGGCTTAGTGTAAGACACTAAAAAATCTTGTTGCACCTCACTTGCTTGAGGAGGCTGGACACTGCTGCTCAGGCCATAGGTGCTGGGCTGGAGTTGGAAGTGGCATCCAGAGAATGGATGAAGTAACCATGGTACCTTCTGTTACCACCACTGCAAGAAGCTAGGAGATTCTTCAGAGGGAATGAGGAGAAGCCATGTGCATCTCTCCCCTGTCAAGAGAAGGAAGAGATCCTTACAGCTAGCTGGGCAAGAGGGCTGATCCTCTGCAGAGGATCCCAGACAAGTGCTTTTTTTTGCCCAAAGCTGGTGCAGAGTATGTCTTCTCTTCTGGCTCAGCAAATGTTGGGCTTACCCTTTATTTGCATTAGACTTTGTCTTATTTGAATGCGAGTAGATATTTCTCAGCCTTAGGGTGTGGAACGAGCTGGCGGCAGTACCCCATCTGAGCTCAAAAAGAAACAGGGTTGGGGGTTGAGGTGAAGACAATCAAAATATAAAGGAAGCAAAGTACATCTTTATGAAAGTGGAGGCGAGGTAATGGGAGGGAGATGGAAGTAAAAGCTAGACCATAAGCTATTAGAAGAAATAAAAACTGGAGCAATGCCCAGAAGGCATATGAAAGCCAGAGTGATATAGTAAATGAGGCTGCTGTAATTGGTAATTAAAAATGTGCAAGGCATTGTGTTCCTAACGGCTTCTTACAGAAAAAAAATTCGTATTTCTGATTGAAAGTCCAAGAGACAGATGAACTCGTAACTGCATCTAGTTTTGGACATTCCTGTGCTCGCCAGAACTTGGTAACAGTGTGAAAATTCAAATTGGGTGAAAACTTTCATGAGCTGGAGCTTCATTGGAAAGATGTCTGCACACCAGTGTTGATCCATTAGGCTTCAACCCTGCAGCATATATGTCACAGCTGCCCTCAGCTCACTTCTAGAGGACTGGGCTGTTTCATGTTTTCCTTGCTGAGGTGGAAATATTTACTGTCCCGTAAAGAAACAAATGTTGACTGAAGTCTTTGACTTCTGTGCTTCTGTATTTCAAAGCAGCAAGTTGGTACCACTTTTTTTTCCTTTTATACTGTCTGGTACGTGAATACGGCTAAAAATTGTTTGACATTATGCATATTATTTAAAAACAAAACAAACATAAACTCAAACAGTACCATTTTCCAGCACTTCCTCCAACTGTACAGTAAGAGGTGGCATTTCATTCTCTTTAGAATAGCATCTGTATGCAGTAACAACAGACCTTTTGTGTATCCTTGAAATCAGCTGCATTTCAGGAGTTTGTTGCTAAGATGTGAACAGTCATGGGGAAGTGTTCACTACTTCCTTGCTGTGTTGCACCTGCTTGTAAACATGGTTAAAGTCCTGAGTCCCTTCTTTTGATGGTCCTGAAGAATTGCTTGAAGTCCAAAGTGTTTTGTTTCCTTGCCTCCTCTGGTCTTTAAAAAACAGTCTGAAATAAAGAGGAATTTCTACAGTCTGGCTATAATGCAGAAAAATTGTTCTTTTAAAACATGTACATATGGTTTCCTTGTAACCATCATAAATTTTCCCTCCAGGGTCCTGTATGCTACTTTGTTCTGCAGTTCTTCCTCTCATAGCACAACTTTCTGACATAAAACTTTTCTAGAGAGGCACTGTGCTGAATATAGTTACAGGAGAGCAGAGCGGGATAAGTTGACCATTATGCTGTCTGCCCTCACATTAGGGATTGTAAAGGGCTGGAAAATATCTGCAAATGCATTTTGTAAAAAGTTGTAGGAAAAATGTCCAATTAAAATGTGCTTCTACACACAGCTCCTGTTTTTGTTTTGCATTTTTGCACATAAACTTCAGTTCCTGCAAGGAGAAAGTGGTTTGAACAGCTGAAAGATGAGGACAAGTGGAGTGTGGTAGGTCAGGTGATGGCACCAGAAAAAAAAAAAACGTTTGCCTACTCATACATTAGTTATGATGTTTACAGACACATCTATTTTGTGATGCAGTTTTGCTACTTGAGTGTATGTGAGCAAAGAAATGAATAGAAAAAAGGCAGATTTCTATATGCAGGGAAAGGGACTGGGAATTGTGACCCTGGCTCTATCATGGTTTCTTGAACGGGACTGGATTACTACATTTCTTGCAACTGTCCCTAATTTGAGTTTAGAAACAAGAACAGTAGTGGCTCACAGGGCTGTTTGGAGCCTCGGAGGTCTGGTGGCTGCAGAGCTTGCGGTTCTCTGAATGAAGGCGGATTGATGTGGAATACTGATGCCAGTCTTGCTCCTTCCAAAAATGAAAATCAGACTGCTGCAACAACACAGGAAAATAGTTTTTCAGTCTGCTATGAATATCAGACATGAAAGAAAGCAGTAATAGGGCTTTTCTGCTTACAGTATATCAGCTGTTAAATATAGCACAGAGCTATAAAAAGCAGACAAATTCTAGTATGTCTTTTATATGTGGAGGGCTGGACCTAATAAAATTTGTATGCTTAGTGCTTGAAAAAGAAGCTTTGATTAGTTTCTTTTGTTCTGTCCTTACAAAATTGGTGGGCTGACTGGTGAGTTTGTAGAAACAAGGATTTTGTTTGTGTGTTTGCACTGATGCCAGAAGTGTTATACTCTTAGATTTGTATTGCTTGCTTCTGTCTTGCAAGGTCTCTCGCTGATGCTTACCTATTTATAAAAGTGTAACATGGATAAGACAAAAGCAGCTTGTGGCTGGGTGCTTGGCTTATGGGAGAACAGAGGTTTTGACAGTAGGGGCCATAAATCTACTAATGACTTATCGCTGTATAGCAGGCTTTTGGTTCATAGCATGTTTGTGCATACTGTATCTGTATTAGATTGTGTTTGGTCATGCTGCATCTAGCTTATACAGTACAATGAGGAAACTGAGACTGTACAGCACATAACCTAGAGAAAGATAATGGTTAGTATAGAATCTTTCCTTATTTTGACTAGCTGTGTGCAACAGTAGTTGGGTTTTAACAAAAAAAAAAAAAAATCCTCTAACAAGTGATGACTTAGTGGGCTCCATACAATGTCTATTATGAGAAAGAGTGCGTGAAGCATTTATTATGTTAATGCCTTGTATTGTATATCTCTTGATTGGAGCTTTTCCTCTAATAGCAAGAAATTGCTGAAATCCAAGATATTTGCAAAGTAGCCTTAAGATTTTTGTAATGTTTCTTTAAAAACCTTTTCTCCTGATTTGTGTTTATTCTTTCTATTTGCTGGCTAAATGGTTCAAGTCTTTTATGATGCATTTCTGTAACTGTAATTTGTATATCCATGTGGTAGCCAAGAAAAAAATATGAAGGGATTGCAAAAGTTACAGGAAAAAATACTGAAATAAGAAGAAATTATCTCCACCTGTCTCTGTTGTCCTATGAATAACTGGAACTATATTGAGGTCTTTGAGACTGCTGGTTTGGGGTTTTTTTGGTCTAATTTCTTTTCTGTGGTTCCAGGATTTGATGAGTAGCAAGTATAACAAAAGGGCAGACCCAAAGAGTAGAATGGCTTTCAGTTAAGGCAAGTTAGAGCTATGTACAAGTACAGAAAAAACTTAAGGGGAGAGATTTAAATAGCTCAAAAGAATGTAACCTATTGACCATGCCTGTTCCACAGAAATATCTCTCCTCTTTATAGTGACTTAATATAGCTTCCAGAATTAAAAATAGGAGGTAGGTAGCCTCATAAATCTTCTCCATTAGCTGTTATAAAAACATCCTGCAATACACAAATGTTTGAGAACCAGCCCTGTGCTGTATAACTTCCTTTTGTTCCTAATACCCTATTGTTTTTTCTGCTAGAAAGTGGAGTTAAGTAAGACCTACTTTGCAGGTGTGAGGATGCAAATGACCTCAGGGTTTGGACAGACAAGTTTACTGTTTTTTCTCCCTCTTTTCTCCCTGACACAAGTCTAAGCTCAATGTCATCTGGAAAGGAGACTTTCTACAGATTGTCACTGTATCCTATTTTGAGAAAGGGATGTGATTTCTAGTTTTAGTAAACAGAATGCTATGGCAAGTAGACATGTCTGTTTAAGTACAGTCATGGGTGAACTGTGAGATCTCGGAGGGAACGTCCTTTCTAAGCTCTTATAATTGTTTTTCTGCCTTCTGTTACAGTTATATTTTTATGAACATTTTGCTGGGGGCATGGGCCTGACAATACTTTTGTTTAGGTTTTTTATATTGTTTTTTACCAAACATTGGGTATACCCTGTTTTTCATGAGGCATTTTAAAGTGCTTATGGTAATTTAAAGAAATAGTGCTCTCATATTACTGTTGACTTATATTACAAAAAAATGCAAATCTTTTAAGCATAATCCACTGCATAGTTAATACATATTAACATAAGCATGTGCACTTTGTAAGGCTTTAACTGTCTTGTTCTTTAACTGAAGTTTCTTGATCTTAACGCTTCTGTTGAATATTTCATTAAAGTGCTGGGAAATGTAGTTGGATGATGAGTTAAAGCACTTTGCATCCTGAGGAATGCTGCTGTACAGGCATGTGTCAGATACTGTCCAAAAGCTGCAGAATGCAGCTCCTCTTGGGATGGGGATGAGAGGAAAGACATTTACTGCTTCAGAATACTGAGGGGGGGGAAAATGTTTCCTGCTTGCAGAGCAGGGAATATCTCAAAGGCAGAGGAACTAAACAACCCTACTGCGCAGCACATCACTGTTTTGGGAGGTACCTGTTGTCAGGCAGATAGCAAACTTTTTATTTCGGACTTCAGGCTTAGACAGGTCTTTGTACTGTTTAAATAGCATAATGTGTTACTAGTAAAGTGATCAAAGTGCTTCAGCGGAGCCTTTTGTCCTTCTCAGTGTTATATTATACTAGGAAATGTTTGTTTATTAATTTCTTGTTGTTTTCCAGATTGCTGATCTACAGCTCCATAAACTGGATGAATTGGACTGTTTGATTCAGGGCCTCCTTTATGTTGATTCTGTTGGTTTCAATGGCCAACCAGAGTGCTATTATTTTGAAAATCCTACAGATCCTGAACAGTGCCAGAAAAAGCCTTATTGCCTTGATAATCCATATCCTATGCTGCTGGTTAACATAGGCTCAGGGGTCAGCATCCTAGCTGTGTATTCTAAGGACAACTATAAGAGAGTCACAGGATCCAGGTAAAATTAATTCTATGTTCTTTTAATTCTATTTTCTTTTCTCCTTAATAATTGAACAGATAGAACCAGACAGTGTGACTAGTAGGTGCAGTCCCAAATTGTGCTTGTCTTCGGATTTCTTTTAAAAGCCCACCAGTAGCAAGGCTGGAAATATCCTAGGATTCCTTCAGAGACGGTATCTACATCAGGGAAATCATTGATCCATTCAACTTTAGAGTTGCCTTAGTCTTTTCTTGGTGTTCTTACTTACTTCCTGTCTCTTGCTGTGAATTACCAAAACAAAGCTGTTCAGTAAATGAATCTTCTCTCCCCTGCTTTGATCCCCCAGAACAGTCAGAGCAGTGAAATAAAAATGCTTGGGCTAAACAAAAAGCTCTTGCTTAGTAGTTAGGATGTGTCCAGGATATAGGAAAACTTTGTAGAATTACTTACTACGACTGGATTTTGGCAGAGGAATCTCACTGGATATCTTGTTTCCTTACTGATTGCGCTAGTCTTTGGACCATGCTGGTAAATTAAGGAATGCCAGCGTGTAAAGACTAGAATCTGATTGTCTGTATTCTTACTTTGTCCTCAGTGTGATTTCAGCCTGGGTCAGCCAGTGCTCTCTGAAATGATTTGTAGGGTATAGCTGGGTTGAAATGGTCTCTGGCCCATGTTCAGTAAGAGATTTAGATGCAACTGCTCTGTTTAGGAATTCAGGAGTTCAGTAGTGTAGATGCAGAATTTTGTTCTCAAGACCAAAAAACAGCCTAAGGCACATTTAAGTTTACTCTATAGATGTGGCAACAGTGCTTATTTATAGGAAACCACTTTAGTGACAAATGTGTCCATCCAGACTAGTAGTAAAAGTACTAATAAATCTGTACCACTTTTTCCTCTTACATGCAAACTAAATTGGGATCCTTCATTTTTAGTAATACTGTAACCTTAAACCCAAACAGAAACCTAAAAAAATCTGCTTCCAAAACAACAACCAAAGAAGCTTTTTGGTTTTGCTATAGTCCCTTCCAAAGCTGCATTCTGTTCTTCAGCGCATGGTACATATTAATAAAGTTTCTCCTGTATACTGCACATGACTGCATATGTGTCTTCTGTTGCCTTGTCTAGGGCCTATCTTTGCCACAAGGGTAGCCATGAGCCATTTGTCTGTATACAATACAGATGAACACAAGTTGAATGGAAGAGGTATTGGTTTTCTTGTAATTCTGGTTGTTTTTCAAGCATAGCTCTTGATATCTGTAGATGTGCTTCTGATCCTCTCCACTACAAAAGGAAAAACATGACTGCAGTGGGTTGCTGACTTGTAGATGATGAAATCAATACTGTCTCGTGGCTGGTGTGCAGGGAGGGCTTGCTACTGTTCAGATAGTGAGTATATTGTAGTGCTACTAGATGTGTTCTGAAAAACTTGCCTAATAATCCGAAAGCACTGACTGAATGGTGTTCCTGTGTGACCTCCTGTGCTTCTTTGTGACGTGCAAGTGTGGTGTCTCACCGATCCTCTTGTTTACAGTGCCTCCAGTCAGTGTGAGTGCAATCAGTGCAAATAAGCTAACTTTCTCAAGGGTTAAGAAAGAATGAGGAAGGATGTAGAGGTTAGTAAGTTGAAGTTCATGTCTGTTAAGACTGAAGAGTCCAAAGTAAATTTTAATGAGATGAGTTAGCAACCTGTTATGCACAATCAAATACTCCCTGCTAAATTTATGTAGTCAGTAAATATTGTACTTGAACCTGTGCAAGATATTAAAATGACTGCTCCTTGCTCAGAGTTCTTTGGAGGGCTGAGACATTCGGGGCTTTCTTTGAACGGGAACCAACCAGACTGCTTCCTGCCACTGGCTAGGGGGGCAGGATCTGTCTTGGATGCCTGCCCCTGCAGGGATTTTTAGCTTTGATCGCTGTTTATTCTTTCATCGCTGACTTAAGTGATCTGTTGGCTAATTATTCTTGCACAAGAAAAATTTGCTAGAGTGCTACAAATAGCAAACTGACATCTGCAGTGTTGGATTGGACCTTATTCTCAGCTAACCCTTTATTTAGTATCGTTACTCCTATTTAAATGTTAAGGACTTAAGAGTAGTTCAGTTAAAATCACACTGGATGACATTTGTGTTAAATAGAAACTCAATTTAGGGTGTCTTCACAAGGGAGCAGTTGCAAGATGCAGTTGGTAGCTGTGTAGGCCATGTTGAAAACACAGGTCAAGAGCTGTGGTAAAAGCTGGTTCAAGGTGCTGGTCTGAAGGAACTGTGCTTTTCTAGTCTTGGAGGAGGAACATTCCTGGGCCTCTGCTGTCTACTGACTGGCTGCGAGACGTTTGAAGAAGCACTAGAAATGGCTGCGAAAGGAGACAGCACTAATGTGGATAAGCTGGTGAAAGATATTTACGGAGGAGACTATGAGCGGTTTGGCCTTCAAGGGTCTGCTGTAGCCTCAAGGTACATGTTAATTGAGCTGGTTTTAAGGAGTTCTTTGGGAAACTTACTGTGCATGCTGAACTGAGTGCGTAATCCCTGGACTATGCACTATGTACATGTGGAATTGTCACTCTGAATGTATCATGTGGTTTGTCCTTAGATCTCTCACTTGTTCTTTTTTTTTTTAAACAGGTATAAGCAATGCTTGATGTAGTTTGCTTCCATTTAAATTACAATTATTTTAGAAGAAGTGTCTTTCCTTATTGTTCTGCCTTTCTAATGAGATCCCTTTTCACATTTCAAATCTGTCTCAAATAAATGGATATCAAATCCAAGCAAAGCTTATTAAATGGTATAATTTCTAAGGGCTTTTAGCACTCCTAAATAACTCATATTAAAAGGAATAATCTTCCTCACACAGCTTTGGTCATATGATGAGTAAAGAAAAGAGAGATTCCATCAGTAAAGAGGACTTGGCCAGAGCTACTTTGGTCACCATCACCAACAACATAGGTTCTATTGCTCGCATGTGTGCATTGAACGAGGTAAGATAGCATATTTACTATGAGCTTAAAACCTTTAGAAACAACATAGTAAGATTATCAGAATACAAAAGTGTAAATTGCTGGTATAGTAGGTGTGTAACTGACCCTGGTAAATATGCATATATTTAATGTGGTGTCCTAACTCTTGTGATTTGTGTTATGTGTGCTTTGATGCAAAGTATAAGGTACTTTGAGCTTCAAAGGTAGGTAAGAGGGGAGAAGAGCTGACTGTAAAGATCTCCTTGAACTATTGATGCCTAGAGCTGTTTAGTTGCTCTCAAGCTGTAATACATAGATATTAACACCTTTGTAATCCAAATTAATACTCTCAATTACCTTGTGGTTATTAACAGATCTTACTATACCGTGACAGATTATTTTTTTTAATAGTATTTTGTTTGGCTTGTTTCCATAGCGTGATGGGTTTGAGTTGCATATTGGGTTAAATGCTTTGATAGATATAAGATCCCTTGTATTGGATCAGAAAGAAGAAAAATATAGTACCTTATCCTGCTTCAAACCTATCAAATGCTTGTTACATTGTTTTCTTTAGGCATGATAACTATGGACGGATTGTTCCATTCAAACACCTTTCCAGGTTCCAGCAGTTTAAAAATAAATAAGTAAATAAATAAAAAACCCAAACATTTAGGCACTTGTTTTGAGCTGCAAATTGCATCCTTTACTATTAAGTGGTAACTAATCTTTTATCTGCTCTCAATGAATTTAATCTTTTTTTATAATACATAGATGTTTTTAGCTCCACAGTGTTCTGTGGTTAGAAGGAAGTGCTGCTTTTTTATTTTTTTAATCAATAACACACCCACACAGCCCACAAAAATCCCAACAAAAAAACCCCAAACCCAAAAAACTCACCAAATTGCCATCTGATTACTTTATTGGATCCTATCTAGCTTTTTGCTTTATGAGAAATAGCAAATAATTCATCACTAGTGCTTTTGGTGGGTTTTGGTTTGGGTTTTAAAAAACCTTTATGACATCTCCCTCTTGGTCTTTCCAAGACAGAATGTCCTAATACTTAATCTCCTCTCCTACGGAAGACACTCTGTGTCTCTTTTCCACTGTTTCATTTTGTCTTATCTCTTTATGATTCTAATTTTGAGATTGAATGGTCAGATCTTCATGCAGCATTCAGAGTGTGGTTGCACAATGAATTTATGTGGTGGCATATTGATAAATTTTGTGTTCTGAGTTCCTTTACTAATAGTTCCTAATATTTTATTTTTATGAGCATGGAGCTCATATTTTTAAGAAACCATGCACAGTCTCTCCACAGTCTTTCATGAGTGGTGGTGGCTAATTTGGGGCCTATCATTGTGTCTGAATACTGAAGTCTGTCTGTCTCTTCCCCCTTCCATTTGTGTCATTTCACTTTTTTTAATTTAAACTTCATCTGCCATTTTATTTGTCAGTCCCTGGGTGTAAGTCTCTTCACGATTGTTATGCTGTTCATTTTTTATTCTGACTCTCCTGAATAACTTTGTATGCCAATAAATGTTATGTTTGTTGCTAATATCCCCTCTAGAGCACTTTGAAAATATGTTGAACAGCACAAGTCTTAGTGTATGCCCCTATCAAATGCCACAGATAACCTCCCTTCATCGTGAAAAGTGGCTACAGACATTATTTTTTGGGGCAATTTGACTCTCTCAGTCAGGATGATTCTCTTTCAGTGTTCTCTCTGCTTTCAGCTTCTTTACAGTGTTGCCTTGTGGCATGGAGTTCAAGCAGCATTGTACAGGGCTATCAAAGCATGGAGAGTTGCAGCAGGGAACCACATGCGATGCATTCAGAGGAGGAAATAGGCTACTAATGAAACTAATGCTTCTGAGTTGTTGTGAAAAAGTTCCTAACATCTTTATTTTGTGGGCAAGCTTACTTTAAAAACTGGACATGATCCCAGAATTTTGTGGAGGAATGTGGATTGATGTGTAAAGTATTCTTCATTTCACAGACAATGTCAAAGTAGAATTTCTCCAACACTTGAACTAAATTATTTTGTAGCTTTTTAGAGAATGAAAACTTCATTTAGTAGCTTTACATACTGTTAAAAAAAAAATTCAAACATGATATATCATTGCAAGTAAACTCATCTCCAGATAGCTTGCTCTCAGGGGAAAAAAAGTAATGCTGTCGTTCTGCTAAATAATCTAGACACCTAAATTGCCTTTGGGAGATACGGCTCTGACTCACCAAGTTTGATGAATGAAATGCCTAAATAAGAGCTTAAAAAACAGTTGAATATGATATATTCTTTTGTGGAGTTTGTGTGTATTAGGTTAGGGTTATGGTGAAGCTCACTTTTAGGTTCTTTGACAAAATCAATTTATGCCCTGAAGCATGAATTCTGATAAGTGGTTTTTTTTTTTTTTCAATGATTGCAGCTTTAATATTGTGTTGAAAATGACTTGCATATGTGCAGGAAAAAATGAGGCTGGGGAATAAATGAAATATTCTGTCTGCAGAACTTCAAAGCAAAGTTTGCTTGCACAAAGTTGGCAGTGGGGTAGAAAAATTCCATAGTCTGGAACCATTTGGCTACACATCATTTGAAACAGTCTGTCCTAGGCACAGCAGAACTGCATAAAGGAAACCAGTCTCGGTGGTTTATACTTTTCTTACTAGCAGAACATGTAAGTTGCATCTGAATGAGGCTTCTTGCAAAAATATGTGCAGGCTTTTTTATTGCATCTTTGATATTGATTCCCCTATTCAATTATATTGGCAAATATGTGTATATACTATATTGAAGCTATACTATAGCTTTCTACTGCAGGATAGTTGAACAATTTAGCAAGACCCCACAGAGTGAAAGAGTGCATGTCTTTTCCAGGGTGTTGTAATTTGGTTAGCTTAAGTAAGCATTTCATCACCATTCCTTCATTGGTTTAAGACCTCTGTCTTTCAGCTTTGAATATTTCAGCAGTGAACAATTTAAAAGTAAATTAACAAGACTCTCTTAAGAGATAAAAGTAGTATTTCTTCATTTTCTGACTCCTGAAAAAAGCTAAAGCTGTTTTTAGTTCAGTTCAAAAAATCTAGGAAACTTTTCCTCTTTAACATAGTTTTTAACCTTGTCAAGTCAAGGAATGTTGGAAAATAAAATTGATATGAAATTTGCATGTTGATATACACTCTGCTATTCTAGTAGATATGACTCGTATTTTTAGATTTAAAATTTTCAGTAATTTTCATACTTGGTGTTAGGTACTGCTTGCTTGAATTCCTGGTAACAGTAGCTTCGTGTGTATATTCAGAAAAAAATAATGTCATGAAGATGAAATTCAAATGTAGATTCTAATCAATTTGATGGTATTGCACTACAGGAAATTAATTAGTTACATGTTTGTCCATCCTCTGTCAGAAATTACTTCAGAGACAGAACTGTCTTGTCAGAGGATGCAAAGTGCTCTTGCCCATGTTTAATAGCAGCCTTTTGAAATTTGAGAAGTTCTTATTTTCAGCCACATAAGTTCCTAGGAATGAGTATGAATGCATGCTGATGTGACTGCAGAGTGTAAGGTTATAGATGACTATGAACCTGAATTGTTTAAATAAAATTTGTCTTGATGTGTTTGGTTTGAGGACAGTCAGACATGTAACTCAGTCATCAGAGACTGGATAAATGAATTATTGCGTCTGCGTATCAGCACTCTCCAGTACTGAGTATTCAAGTGAGGATTTTCTTTGTGGTATGTCATATGCATGGTACTGGATATGACAAAACTGCGGTCTGTAGCAAAGTAATTGCTGCAGAACCAAGTGTTGGGCTTTATAGAGCTGTATGAATCTAGTAGAGTTAACACTTGGTAATTCTAGCCTCTATGCAGATTTTTGCTGGTACTTTTCAGCAGAGGACTCTTGAAGATACATTTCTAGGGCTCCTTCAAGACTCCTGTAAAAGCTTATGTCTCCAGGATCTGGCCTCCTACTGAATCTTCTAGACCAATTCTAGTGTATGGTGAACATCATATGGTACACCAGTTCAAAATGCAGGTGCATTTTTGTGCATAATGGGCAAAACTGGGCTTGGTAAGATAGTTATGGGCATTGTTTAAGCACCAGAACTGTTGCTTACATGCACTGATGTGCACACAAGTAAGGATAGTGTGTGGCTTTCTCACTGACAGCATAGTGCTGATTGTTCAAAAATCTTAAGCTTCTGTGTGAACACTGAGTTCAAGTGAGCTTTGAAACAAAGGAATGCAGTACATGTTAAGTATCATCTTGGCCGTGTTTCACTTGCTGCTTGAAAATGGAACCACAGTCCAGATAATAGATAATGAAAGATGCTTCTTCCCATCTCTAACATAATCCTTCTCAGATACCCTTCAGAGGTTCTCCATCTGGATTGAATAATCATAGTGATCTCTGTGAAGTTGCTTCATTTAACAAGCAGGGGGGAAAAGATGTCTTCAGTGCTGCCATGTCATATACAATTAAAAAAAAAACAAACCCCAAAAACCAACAAAACACACATAATCCTGTTCATGTTGGGAAGGTCCTGGGCTTTTAAGCAAATAGTCACCATCTGTGACATCAGCCTCTCACTTTCTTTGGAATAAAACTTCTTTTGTTTTTTGTTTTTTTTTTTCCTTGCAACATCTCTACTTAGCAGTCAGTAACTGCAATTATTTTCTTTACTCTTGAGTCTGGAGAATTTAATTGTAACCCAAAATTCCCATTTAACTTCATAGTGGAGGCGGAAGTACATGTTGAATGGGGCAAATAATGTAGCTGAATATAATTTTTGCTGGTCTGCTTTTTGATTTTACAGAACATCGACAAGGTGGTATTTGTTGGCAACTTTCTCAGAATTAATATGATTTCTATGAAGGTGCTAGCATATGCTATGGATTATTGGTCCAAGGGACAGCTGAAAGCTCTGTTTTTGGAACATGAGGTAAGGAAATACATGTTGAACTTACTTTTATTTGTAAGTACCAAAATCTTGTGGTTCTTGACTTGGTGAAGCTAAAAGGGAGAATTTCAATGCCATTGCTTTGAAGTGAATGCACAAATGAAGTTCTGCATAAACATGATTTAATTACAAATTCATTTGAGAATACCCGTTGTTAACTCCCTGGCTTGATCACTAATCTTGGGGTATTTGTTGCTAAACGTTGCACATCTCTTGTTTTTGTTTTCTGACCCTAGTACCAACAATGTTCATTTGCGTGGTCTGGTATATAAACCTCAACTAGAATTAATTTTTGTAAGCATAATTTTGAGGTGACTGTCAGATGGATGTGTTCATAATGGAAACTGTCCTGCCTCAATACAGCATCATTATAGTGGTTCTGTAATTTCTTCTTTTTTGACAATTTTGAGAACTGTGTAAGATTTCTCCTGGTATAAGGCCCTTTCTTGGACCTAAACAAGATCATATTAAATCATAATTCAGATACAGCAAATACTTGGCACAGCAGGGCTGATCTTATAAGAAAGGCCTTTTAATTGCCTTAACAGAACTAAAGACTTTACATGTTCATGCTTGTCTTATTTTGGAATTTGATTGGGGTTTTTTTGCTTTTGACTTGTTTAAAGGGTTATTTTGGAGCTGTTGGGGCTCTTTTAGAATTGCTTAAAATGACAGATGATCAGTGATGAAGCTGTCTGAAGAGATTTCTACTGCAGATGCTGCTGGATAAGAGTGAGAGCCACTACAAGGATGGAAATGAAGCCATTATGGTAGTTCTACCTGCTGGATTTGTAAATAATTTAAAATCCTTTTAGCTGATCTTTAACTTCTGGGTTTTGAGCTTATACTTCAGAATTCATACTGGGAATAACAAAAGATTTTTTTTTTTCTGTACACTGTATTTTTTAGGGGAAAAATGTGCAAAGTGGCCAAACATACAGATTTTATGGATTTATTTTAAAAAGTGGATACTGTTTAATGTAGGACCTGTGATATGAGGCATCTGCTTTTCTTCTGGGGTTTACTGATTAGTGTGGTAATTTTAACTTCATTTAGTAATCACTCTAGGAGATTTTTTTATCTTATTTTCATGACGTTTCATGATTTGTTCTTGGTTTCAAATGAAACTACAAAGCTGATGCATTTTACTGTGAAAACTAGTCATTGATTTTTTGCCTTTCCTTTCCTCATTAAATGAGACACTTTATTTAACATCCCCCCCCCCCCCCCCCCCAAAAACTGACTTTACAAGCTTTCTGTGACTACACGGGTTTCTTGGCAAGGCTGCGAGAAAACTTGGCGAGGGCAGGGTGTTTAAGATTGTAATTTTTCAGTGGTCATGACTTGCAACAGGAACAGACTGCTAACTGGTTTTGCAGGACTAATTCTCCTCTATATTAAAAATTTTAAACAAGATGTGAACTAAAATTTTAATTACTGGTTTGACACTAAAATTAAATCCTGTTTCTGTTGAAAATATCTGATCTATATGAAGAGTTCTGTAGTACAGATGTTATTTATGTGGTACATACTTGGCATTAGATGACAAAGGGAGGAGATTTGTTTTCATTTATTTGAAGACTTTTCTGTAGTCTGCAATTTTTAACTTAATCTTAATCGAAAACAACGGATAACTGCATTATTTCAAAGCCCAGTTTCTAAAATCAAAAAAATATCAACTAATGTATTTTCTGGTTTTAAGCTAATGTTAACTTTCCCTCCCGGACACTAAGGTTTGAGTGTTTATTCAAATACAGTATTTTCTACCTTTTTTTGATTTGTGGACCTTTCCAGATTCTTTTTTTTTCCTCGGTTGAATTGAGACCCCTTTGAAATGTATGTACTTAGATTGCTGCATAGCATGTATAAACTTGCTTTTCCTAGACACCATGAGGGCTCACAAATCAGAGGCTGAAAACCAGTCCATAAATTTTGTCTTGCAAAACTGTATGTGATGTCACATAATGTAAAGGGCTTATCAGGGGGACAGTATAAAATTCAGACACATGTATTATCCAATATATTTTTGGAAGGGGGTTTATTTCACTTTTTTATTAGTCATTAATTTCCATATCTCCCAAATGTTGAAATAAATTCATATTAACTGAAATGTTAACTTGTCTGATGGAAATAAAGACCACTACTGTTTTGACGGTTTTAATGTATCTGTGGAGTTAATTTCGTAAAATCAATTATATGAAATACATAGCACTGTTTTGAGACACATGACTAGTTATTTCATAGAATCATAGAATCATTTAGGTTGGAAAAGACCTTCAAGATCATCGAGTCCAACTGTTAACCTAGCACTGCCAAGTCCACCACTAAACCATGTCCCCAAGTGCCACATCTACATGTCTTTTAAATACCTCCAGGGATGCTGACTCCACCACTTCCCTGGGCAGCCTGTTCCAATGCCTGACAACCCTTTCAGTAAAGAAATTTTTCCTAATGTCCAATCTAAACCTCCCCTGGTACAACTTGAGGCCATTTCCTCTTGTCCTGTCTCCAGCCACCTGACAGAAGAGACCAGCACCCACCTCACTACAACCCCCTTCAGGTAGTTGTAGAGAGCGATAAGGTCTCCCCTCAGCCTCCTTTTCTTCAGACGAAACAGCCCCAGATCCCTCAGCCGCTCCTCATAAGACTTGTGCTCCAGGCCCCTCGCTAACTTGGTTGCCCTTCTCTGGACACACTCCAGCACCTCAGTGTCTTTCCTGTAGTGAGGGGCCCAAAACTGAACACAGGACTCGAGGTGCGGCCTCACCAGTGCTGAGTGCAGGGGGACGATCACCTCCCTGCTCCTGCTGGCCACGCTGTTTCTGATGCAGGCCAGGATGCCGTTGGCCGCCTTGGCCACCTGGCACACTGCCGGCTCGTGTTCAGCCGGCTGTCAACCAGCACCCCCAGGTCTTTCTCTGCCGGGCAGCTTTCCAGCCACTCTTCCCCAAGCCTGTAGCGCCGCATGGGGTTGTTGTGACCCGAGTGCAGGACCCGGCACTTGGCCTTGTTGAACCTCATACAGTTGGCCTCGGCCCATCGATCCAGCCTGTCCAGATCCCTCTGTAGAGCCTTCCTACCCTCGAGCAGATCAACCCTCCCTCCCAACTTGGTGTCATTCGCAAACTTGCTGAGGGTGCGCTCGATGCCCTCGTCCAGGTCACTGATAAAGATATTAAACAGAACTGGCCCCAGTACTGAGCCCTGGGGAACACCACTTGTGACCCGCCACCAACTGGATTTAACTCCATTCACCACAACCCTCTGGGCTCGTCCTTCCAGACAGTTTTTTACCCAGGGAACAGTACACCCATCCAAGCCATGAGCAGCCAGTTTCTCCAGGAGAATGCTGTGCAAAACAGTGTCAAAGACCTTGCTGAAGTCCAGGTAGACAACATCCACAGCCTTCCCCTCATCCACTAGGTGGGTCACCTGGTCATATCATTTCCATGATAATTCTTTGGTTCTTGACATTTTTTTTACTCTTTGTTACATTGCTTGGTCTTTGAAGTTTTTTGCCTGCTTGAAGTTGACTTTTGCATAGACTGTAAACAACAACATGAGACAATTAGAATGTAGTTGATATTTCATGTAATATCAAGCTCGAGATAAATGAGGATATTTCTGCTCAGTGCCTCTAATTGTTCGTGAACAAAATGGAACTTTCATTAAGGTTATTTGCTAAGTTTTGCCTGCAACTAAAGACTGGTTTGTATGTTGGGTTTTTTTAAGGAAGACTTCGGTATGTTAAGAGGTACCTGCACTTCTTACGTTAAACAGTAGAGGGAAGCATAACATCGACACTATTGATGTGAGCTCGGGGCAATTTTTGGGCTTGGTTTGTTTCAGAGAAAGATTCCATCTTTTTCTCCCTGATCAATTTTTGAAGGGAATTTGATATGGGAATATCTATCACTTAGGTGTTCTTGCATTCTAAGCATTTATAGTTATGTGAAGAAAGAATATAACGTTAAGTAAACAAATATGAAATAGCACTTCTTTTAAGATTAAAATCCTCTAGTCCTCAAAAAAAAAAAAAATTGAAACCCTAGCAAGTCATTCGGGGGGAAAAAAAAAAAATATATATATATATATGGACTACGCAAGACACATAAATTGAAGCTGTGTGGTTGAAGAAGGAAAGCACAATTCTGGTAGCCCTAATGTTAGCGGTAAGATTCCAGGGATTGCCAGGTAAGTTGATCACAGCAGTTCTAAGAGAAGCCCAAAATAAAATTTTAACTTCAAAATGCTGGTTTGAAATTTAAAATGATTAATAAGTAAGTTGCTGTAGCTAAGTCTGGGAAAAAAATACTCTGAAGTGTGTACTACGCAAATGAGTACATTTGGTTGGGAAGAATATTAGCAAACTAAATTAATAGGATAGAGAGTTATGAGAAGTCACAAAGTAGGAGAAATTGGTGTAAGAGGAAAATGGTGTTGTAAGTTAAATTCTTCCTTTCCTGAGGGAGAAAAGCCTACTGCAAAAGTATTTCTTTGTTACCTTGAAATCTACGTTTGACTTTTTTTTTTTTTTTCTCCTTCCCCACCAGCACCATCCTATGAATCTGGTAGTACTGTAATTTGCTGCTTTACCTTTAGGCTTTGCCTGCCTTCACTAGTCCCAACTTTTCTTTTCTTCCCATGTACCTCCTTCATAATTAAGGTAGTGGACAAATGATAGTGTGATTGATTTCTAGCACAGTTCCAATATTTTTGCTATAAGGGAGCACTTTGGGGCTGTTCTAAGAGCATCACTGTTGTATTGAATTTTTCTAATTGTGTTTTTTATCCAGTTGCTGTCTACAGTCAACTGGTGGGAGGGTTCTTTTCCCCACTTCATCATCCAGAGGTATCTAAAGAGTCTGAAAACAGTCTTACTCGACTACATAGATGAACCTCTACTATAACTGGTGCCAGCTGGAAATTTTAGCAAGCAAAGCTCTGTTGCACCACTATGGCAGAGTTGTATTGAGAACCTAGAAATACCCAGATCCTTGGATCTTTTTGTTTTGGGAATGGTGATGGTGAAGGAGCAGACTTCCCTAAGAAAGATCAGTGAGTTTGCAGATTTAGTATGTGTTCAAAACGCTTGTTTCTGTATAAATTGGTGAGAACTCTTTAACAAGCTAGCTTCTCTTTCTGAAACATGTTAAGGTAATTATTAAGGTAAGTTGGAGCAGAATGAGTGGGATTCCTTGCCCTCAATTGTGATGGTTTGTGCCAAGGTCTGCTTCTTTTGGACTCGAACATTTGTTCTTGTTGAAACACATGCTACTCTCCTCATTCTCTCCCTGCTGCTGAGAAACCAAATTTTTAATGGTTTTGACAAAAAGTCTACATCCCGTAGGAAGAAGGGTCTATGTTTTAAAGCTAAGTTTTTGGCCTAAGTTATTGGGGACAAGTTACTGATGCTGGCTGGAGAGTGAGAGCTGACTACAATAGAGTATTTACTTGATCAGATTTGATAGAGACGACTAACATGGGGTGCAGGGGGGCAGTACAAGAGTCTGACTTCTAGGACAAGTGGGGTGTTTGCAGTGCATTCCAACCTCAGCAAAGCTGTCCTGGTGTTTCACTGTTATCAGTGCTTATGTTCCCATTTGACTGTCATAAGATACTTGCAAGTGATTTTTGGCAGGACACAGCAGAATTTTAGAAATGGGAAAACCATATGGGGTTGAACTGCTGACAAAATAAACATACATGATTGTTTCCAGTCGGATGACTTCTTCTACCGGGATCTGTTTTTAAAGTACAAGGTGTCTTTGAATTTGGGATTAAATGAAATACAGGCTATGAAAAAGATCACGGTCTGTTTGTGTCTTGCTACCTCTTAGTACCGGGGAGGTAGAGGACATCTGATCTTTAGGATGTCCTGGAAAATAAATGTTTGTTTAAACCTTAAAACTGAATCCAGTTTCTTATTCTTTAAGTATTACTGGTGCTGGTTGGAACTCACTAGTTGCATGATTATTAGTGTGCTTGGAGAAAAAGAGATAGATGTGCAATAAGAGTTTGTTCTTCAAACCTCCCCCTACCAGCTCCCCCCCCAAAAATCCCAACAAAAAGCAGCAAAATAAAAATTGTGGTTCTAATTGTAAAAGTTAGGAGAACCTGTTGGCTGCCTTGGGAATTGAGATTCACCTCAAGCAAGAGGAAGTACTGGTACTTGGAGAGACGGAAGAGAAATGAGTAAGAAAAGCGGAGGCTCAGGAAGAGAAGCTTCTGACCCTGGGAAAGGGACATGGCAGCAGCATCATCTTTAGCGGTTTCTGGGGGTGACATGAACAAGGTGGGAAGGGCACTGCAGGGTAAGCAAGAAACTAGCTCTTTGTTAGTGCAGCCAGTGAGAGATGGGTGGCAGAGGTGGGGAGGTCAGGTTGTTTGACAAAATGGCAGGCAGTGTGTAATCTTAATTCAGGGGTGAAGGAAGGGTGCAGCTGAGTGATTGTGAGCTAAAGCAGTTAATGGTTACTACTTGGGTCAAGCATCCCTGTGTGAAGTACCCAGCAACCTGTGCTGAAGCGTTGGGTCTCTAGATGCAGATGTGCTCTCTAGTGCAGGCAATAGCCTGGTCTCAAACATTGCTTGTCTCGGTACGTGAGACACACAGTAGGGGATGTACTGGCCTCCGGATGATTTTTTTTTAATTTTTTTTTTTACATCAAAACCAGTTCTATCTTATTGGCAGAAGCACAGCTCTCTTCTGCTGGCCTCCAGCAATTTGCTCTGTTGTGTGCAGCTGTGCAAAGCAGCTGGCTGCAGCAAGGGGTCAGCAGCCTCCTGCAGCTTCCCCCGAGGTAAACCCCAAGCTGCTTACAAATGGCAGGGTGGTGCAGCCAGCGGAGACCCCAGAGCAGAATGCTTTGGTCCTGCATGTTTTATTTCTAAACATTGTAGATGCAACTACGAAGCACCAAGGTAAAGGTATGATTTAAGGCAACAGAGGAGGGCAAACAGCCTGAAATGGCATCATGTTGTACTTAAACAGCAATGTGTCACTCCCTGTTCTTAAGTGGTTTTGCTTATTTTGTTGTGGTGATTAGGGCACTTCCAGCTTCAGAAGTGTCTTTCCAAATTGACAACTTCACTGTTTTCCAGCTTTTTGGATGGATGACCCATCCATCTCTCCGCAAACTTAAAAGTTTGAGCAACTCTTAACATTGTGTCTAGTACAAAGCAGAAGTTACCCTTTAACAAGTGTAATGATGTACCAAAGCAGCCTTGGCAGTGCATGTACAGAGTTGAGTTTACCCCTGTTACAGAGATTTCCATTTATGCACATCCATGAGGACATGGCCTTGGCTAACCATGTTACCACTTTCTCACGTAATATGTTACAATTTTTTTTTTTTCCCAAGTGGCATGCTTTTTTGGTTTAAATTCTTTTGTGAGAGGAACTTTCACTTGTGAGGGAATGCATTATTCTCTGCTGCCTTGAAAGCATTGAGGAAAAATGCTTCGAGCAAGACAGAGCCTCATCAAGAACAGCTACTGGTTTGATAATGCAGAAGATTGTCGCAACAGAGACATCAGTGCTTCAAGCAACAGGATGGTCTGGCCACTGGTATGTTGAGACTTGGTTGGGGGTTTTTGTTGCTGCTGTTTGGGAATTTTTGCAGGGTTCGTATGTGTTAGCCAATTGCACAAAATAAAATAGCTGGTCTCAGCTTTTAGGAGTTGAGTTCCCAATGCTAGGCTGGGTGGAAGTGGGGATGTGTGTGCCGGTATTGATGAGGAAGTTAATGCCTCAAGCCCGTAGGAAAAATGTGCTGATCAAAATGTTCTTTCCTACAAGCGTTTATTTATAACAGTTGCATCAGTTGGGAGACTGCAGTCAAAGTATTCTTGTGTAAATCAGTAAATCACTACCAACTGGCAGATGTAATACAGTGTTGAGTAGTGTTATCTACTCTACTGAATCTGCCTCCTCTGTCCTCCCACTGGCATTACCCCATCGATATCCTGATTGTTGGCATACCCTTAGCCCAGCATGCAACGGAGGCAGCACAGTAAATGTGGTCTGTGAACATCTGTTTTGTGAAATGCAGTAGTGTAGTATGGGCAATGCAAATGAAGCTATGAGAAGCTTCTCCTCTGCAAAGGTTGCATAGGCTTCACCTAAAGATTGAAATAAACAGTTATTATTTGAGTTGATTTGAACAGTGAGAATGTTCTCTTATATCTGAAAATTATTTTTACTCTTTTTATGTTTTTAAAAATGAACTGTAAAATAATACATATTAATTCAAAAAACTAAACAAACAAATGAATTTTCCATTTTCATATCTGGCTGGCTAAATGAATCACAAATTGCTGAATGTACTTAAAAGAAATTTTAGTTCCTTTTGGCAGACTTGTTTTGTTTTTTTGTCAACCTCACCCCTAGTGTTATTTGAATAAGTAAACAAATACATGCTGTTCCTATGTCCTAAGCATGGAGCATGCTGTTACCCAGCTAGCATTCAGCATATTGCACTTGGCTACAAAAGGCTGTGCACAAAAAAACTCCAGAAATACTTACAAGATAAGCCAAAACCACTCCCAAATTTCCCAGTGTTTTAGTAATTTCTTTTTTTAGCTTAGAAAGTACGTTATCTCTTCTCTTCAAATATAGGAGGTTTGAAGTCTTCCCGCCAACAGATTTGCCTGTGCAGTGTGACAGCTCCCTATGCATCACTGGTTTGCCCCTTCTTTGAAGGGGGAAGAGTGGTGCAGGAGAAATTAAAGCTGCTTTCTAACGATGGCTGCAGACTGACCCATAACCCATCTCGCACTACAGCTGATCCTTTACAGGTAGGACTGAAAATATTCAGGAACCAAACTTTCCTAAGAGTCTTCTCTCCCCTCCACCCCTTGGTCTCATCACACGAGAGATTGCATAAAAAAAAAATTAAGCAGAAGAAAGAAGGCATCAACCCTGAAAATGAATTCACCTTTTATTCATGGGAAGAATCATCAAGGTCAGCTTAGCTTCTGTCAGGAAGACTTCTTTTTTCAATTTCTGATATTTTTCTCCACTATTAGGAGTTTGATTTCTAACTGCCATACAACCTATCTCCCTGTTCTGACTCTCTTACCTGAAAGAGTTATATCTTCTTTGTCAGGTTTCCATGAACATCTGCTTCACAGCATTATGGGAATTTAAAGTTTCATTTTATACACATTACTACAAAGTTCTCAGATACCAACACTGGAATTACAAGTGCTTTTATCAGCATAGGAGCAAAAGAGCTGTTACTAATACCACTCTGTGGAGTCCACTGACTACTGGTATGAAGACATTCTAGAAGTCTGGCTTTCCTATATATGGAGATCGTTAGGCTTGGCGATTGAAATCTCTTTATTCACAAGAGTAAGAGAAGAACTAGCTTTTCCTTTTCTAAC
Source organism: Harpia harpyja (assembly GCF_026419915.1). Taxonomy (NCBI): domain Eukaryota; kingdom Metazoa; phylum Chordata; class Aves; order Accipitriformes; family Accipitridae; genus Harpia; species Harpia harpyja. The sequence continues at coordinate 27,078,233 of NC_068949.1, read as the reverse complement.
CTACTTGCCTTGCAGACCTGTTGGAGGAAAGAAAGTAATTTGGAATCAGTTCACTTTCAGTCCCTGACATTTCCACCTACCCTGCTGTGGTAGGAAGGTGATGGTATATGACTGGCAATGCAATGATGGGAACTAATGGCCACAAAAAAAAAACCCAAAAGGCTGAATACACAAACATCAAAGAACTGCTTTTAAAAACAAACAAGCAAAATACCTTAAATAGTAAAACATTACTCAGGCTTGAGTCAGAAATCTATCAATGAAGAAACCGGTTTCTGTCACTAGTCATAAAATTAGCAGGATTAGTCTTATAGCAATTAAATGGTAGATAATACTGTTCCACGTCTCTTTACTGTTTAAAATTTCATGTCTTGAGCAGGTAAGATTAGGCTCCAAGCCTGTATGCAGACGTGTATTCATCACCCAAGAGTAGCAAAGGATGCCTCTACCCAGGCCTACCTGAAAGCACACTTGTGTGCATGCACGTGCAAAAGATTGCAGTCCCTTTTGCTTTGCAAGCCCGCAGCCAAGTCCCCAGACCTTGTACAGCATCTGGGTGTTTTTGCAGCACGAAAGCCTGGTGAGGAGGTGGGTTGGTTTGTGCTGACCTGCTAGCAGGTCAGTTTTGATGCCTCAAACCTCCTCCCACCAAACTACCCGCGGCACAAAGAAGGGTCTGGCAGTAATGCCTTTTTTCCCACCAGACAGAATTGCCAGCCTGATTTCAGCCCCTGCCCCTCCGGAGGCCAGTGCAGTACCTGTGCGGGTGAGCACAGCCACAGCTAGCCTGCACCCGCGCTCCTCTGCCCACCTCTGGGCGCCCTGTGCCTCTCTGGGGATGCTTGTCTCATGAATGTACTTCTCGTTTCAAGGGGCTGCTGAATTTCCATACAAAAAATGCATCACTGAGAACCTGTGAGGCACCTTGCTTAGCCACTGATGTGTGGCCAGAGGGAACCGAACCCTCACACTGTCAGAATGGCAGCAGTTTGTCCAGCTTTGCAGCCACAAAGCCAATACCGAAATGCAAGGCCTTGGAGAGTCAACATCGTAATATATACCAAAATACCTTGCTACACAGAGCAGATACTTCTGCTCTTCTGATGTACTTTTAGCTGGCTCTGGTTTAGGTCTCTGTCCATGCGTGCTTAACTCGGAGAGGAAAAAAAAACCAAACAAATGGGGGAAAAAAACCCACCACCTTGCACATGCACAGAGAAAAGAAAAAAAAAAAAGGAAATAGGCTGTAAGGTTGTGTGTTGCATAATTGTCCCTGGAACTAATCTGGTACATCTCCAAATAAAACAGAAATCTTTAATGCTTGTAACTTTCTCTCTGGGTGGAATGACAATAGTTTCTGCGTTTGTTAACTCTGTAAATGTTTGCTGTAGATATTATCAATGGGCATATTTTATTTAAAGGAGTATATTAACGTTTAAAGCAAGCAAACTCTTCCCCCAGCCTGTGAACACAACAATTAGGTACTAAAAACTGTATTGAAATTAGTCCTAGCTGTTAAGCTGTGCATTTTACAGGTGAACTGGAGGGAAAAAATGTCGAGAGGCATGGCATACACTGGGACGGGTAAGGAGCTCTCCCTGAAAGACCCAGCAGCAGTCAGCAAGTGCCAGCTGGAGTTTCGCCTGAGGTACAGCCAATTCTTGTCAAGTGACTGGTTTTCTGTGTTGTGGAGGTGTGGGTTATCAGTGGTGGCTCACCATCTTCTTTTACTTGGTATCATGTGCTGGTTTGGAGAATAGGATAAAGACGACCTGTGCTGCTTTCAGGCTTTGAACCCCAGTTCAGCCTTCTTTAGCTTGTGCTTTTCCCCAAGAGTTGGTACAGGGGAGGGTGGTGATGATAAGCAGGATAAGCTGCTAACACCAGCTCTACAGAAGAGCACAGCAAGCCATACTCGTCATCCAGCAGGGAGAACAAAAATATAATGCCATGAAAAGTTGTAGAGCCATGGAAATGGTTAGCTCTCCTCAGACTAGAGCAACATTACAGGCCATATTTTGTGTTGGATTCCTGTATGGATTGAAATAGCCCGGGCCTCTGGTCCACAGTCAAGTGGATACGGAAGAGAGACTGGAATAGCTGTGCAAAGGCTTGCTTCCAAGTACAACTAATTCAAATTTATTATTCCCATGCTGTGAAAAATTCCAACATCTAATTAAGTTTTTCTGCTGATGTGAAATGAAATTTAGACATTTTGAAATTTCCCTTTTTCCACCAAAAAAGCCTGCTAGCAGGAAGCCTAACAGGCTGCCAAAAGAAAGTAATTTGACGGACAAGATTTTTTTAAAGCTACTGCCTTTATATAGCCACAGAACCACATTTCCATGGAACTTTTGTTTCAATGAATCTGTGTTTTCTACTGAAAAATTGTTGTACTGGAAAATTCTGACTAGCTGGAGTGCTGATCTTTGTAAAATACACGCATCAAAATGTGTCCGAAAAGCTTACTGCCTGTGCTCGGACCAAGGATTTCAATGACAGACCAGAAGGAATACCCCAGATAAACAGCAGCAAGACAAGAGGTCTGAAATGTGGAAGCTTGTTATCACTAAAAGAAGGTGAATCGTCCTCTTGTTCAACTAATATTAAGTACTGATTTGCCTATACTTATTTTATATTGAGAAGATATTTCTGCCAAAATTTCCAAAGATGATGGAAGATGATACACTCGATTAGGCAAAATAGGTTGTAGGACGTACCTGTATCTAGTTCTGGGTGTCATTAGAAACAAGGCTGTTTTTAAATGCATCTTTTGGTCTGATGACATATGATGGTCTTACGTTCTAGGAACTGCTAATGTCCATGTGAAAAGTGAGGAGGCCATGGAATAACAATTACACGCCCTCTTTTTTCTAATGCAGTTCCATATATGACTTATACAGTCATGTATTTTGAGGAATTCAGAGTCTTTTGATCTTCTGCTGAAGCCCTGTGTGTCGATAAGCAACAGAGCTTGCCTTCACCTTCAGAAAGGAGCCTCCACTCACAAGTGGTGAGTACTTTACTTTCTCGCCTTGGAGTCGGCAAGATTTGGACTGTAGCTGCAGAGGGGCAACTGAGGGAACCATAGGGACTACATTTTCTCCAGCTTGTGATGTCTTTGGCTGAATTTCCAGAGACGTTGGGGAAGCTGTGTCCCCTTGACTATAGGATGCCAAAGATGGTAGATGACGTTAGTGACCAGATCTGAAAATGTTACTCTCAGCATGCCATTACAGTACATCCTGTACTGTTGGCTGGCTGTATCAGGGAGGGGGAAGAAGAGGTTGGAGGAAGGAGAGTAGTGAGGTTTTCAGTTCAATAAGGGTTCAATTAAAGAACATACTTTAAGAACATACATGCATAGGAAGGCCATTCATCAGCTGTACCATCGCACCTAATCATCCTCCAAACTGTAAAAGCATTTATCTTACCCGTTAAATTCCATAGTGTTTTAGTTTCTGATTATTTTTGTGGTTTGGAAAGTGTAAAAGATGTAAAGGTATTATTCATGTTTCATAGGGACCAAACCAAAACAATCCCCTTCCCGATGTGTTGTCTTTGCCTGGTCAGGCACTCCAGGTGAGGGAATGTACTCCTTTGGTATCGTGATTACAGCAGTTCTAGAGGAGCAACATGCATAGTCCTGCAACCCTGGAGGGATTAAGGTCATTACAGGTGAGTTATATTGTGTTGCTTGTCAAACTGCTAGATGGAGCAGTGCAATGGATCATTTATCCAGTGTCAGCAGTTGAAACTTGTGTGAGAAAAATCTATCCTAGCTATGACAAGAGAAAGCCTGTCACGAGTGTGTAAAATATGAATGTAAACCAAAACCTTGTATTTCTATTATTGTTAGAGTGTTGCTCCAAAGACCCAAATGGAGTCATGCATGTTGTTTTGGTGATATCTAGTTTGTGATACTTCAGTGCTTAAAATGAATTTATATAACAAATAGCACAAAAGTATTTTAAAGCTGTTGTTGTGCCAGTGGCCAGGTCAGCAGAGTATGAGAGGTGTTACTGACTTTCTGTATATCCCTGGTACATACAATACACGAGGTGGTTCCGTGGTGCTCTGACGGTTATCCTTTCCACACCACAGAGAAGAAGGCATTACCTGTTGTTGACCCAGGCGTCAAAATGTCAGCAGCCAACATAGATAACCACTGTCGTTCCCACTGCTGATGGGGAGTTGTCATAGAGACGCTGCCAACCAGACTTGCAGAGGAAGTTTGCTGTGATGCCGAGATCCCCAGTCTCTTGAGTGGTAGCTTAATGCACAGGCCATCTTGTTCAGAGCTGTCTATTATCTGGCAGTGTTATGCAGTACAAATAAAGCCTCTTGCAATTACGTTAGCAGTGTATTTTGGCAAGGAAAATCTTTCAACACGAAGCACAGTTTAATCCAGGTAAGGTTAAAAATCTTTCCAATATATTACAGAACTGTAAAAAAGAGGAAAAAATCAAACACTCACCAAGAAACTAAGAGCTGCACTTTTTTCTTGTTCAAGAACAAGTTTTTGTTACCCACACAGTTAGTGGGGAAAACCTAGCCCCATTTCTCTACAGCTGCTGTGAGCTCCCACGGCACAGGAAGGGGAGTACTTGAGCTAGGGAAGCTGTGCATAGGTGGTGTGGGCTGCCCAGTGCACAGCTTCACCCCACACTGTGCAGAAGGAAGGGGAAGCACTTGTAGACCAGTCTCTCCTGGACACCTCATGCCACTGTCATGTGCAGACTAGCTCTGTCACCTGGAAAGGGGAGTCTTTTCCAATTAATAACCCACCCCAAAGCTGCCGTGCTTACCCAAATTATGTGTACTTCCTTCCGTTGCAGGATTTTGAACTTACCCTGGAAGAACAGTGTAGCAATGGCCTCCCAGCCACCCTCTCCCCCGGCTCTTCACTCCTGGGAGCTTTGCAGTTGCCCTTTATAGCAGTGCTGAAAGGCAGCAAGGTCCTGCGTGAAAGACAGGAACCAGGCAGCCCTTGTGTGGTGACAGTGTTTGGGAAGGGTAAGGAAAGGTCCATTTTATCTTTGTTCTCATGGAAAGTGTCACAGAATGTTTAATGTCCCTTCTGAGCAAAGACCTGCTGTTTTCCAGATCTTGTCTGAAAACCCGTGCAGTATTCAGCAGGCCACTTAGTTTATCTTCCTTGGATAAACAAAAGGCTGCTGGAATTTGAAACTTGTTCCAAGAGTCTAGGGTCCACAGCCTGCTGAAATCTGTGTGAGTCCTTCCTCTGGTCTGGGGCTTTGAATCGAGTTTGAAAATGTAAAGGCTAGCAAGCAACGGCAGCACGACTCCTAATGCTGTATAGGGCACGCGGGGCTGGTGTATGTGACAGAGGGCCATCTGTATGCACAAGTTTTGGTGTTATTTCTACTCTTGAGTGTTGCCTGACTTTGGAACGGTTTAAAAATACCTTCTGAAATGTCCGAAAGCTCTGATCCAGAAATCCCAGTACAGGCTTTGCCTTAATGGGAAAAAAAACCCCTCTTAAAGCGATGAGAGTACCCGTGGCGCTCCTGAGACGCCCTTTTCACGTTGGTGAAGGTACCACGCAGGGAGGGATTCCTGGTCCCTCTGATGACAACGTGAGGAAGCCGGAGCCGCGGTAAGGGGGAGGGCCCCGCCGAGCCCACCGGGTCCCGCTGCAGGGCAGCGCCGGCCAGGCGGCGGGCGAAGGGAACCAGCCGGCGAGGTGGGCGACCGAGGCGGCCGGGGAAGCCCCTGGGGGGGGGGGGGGCGGTCTGAGGCGCCTCGCGGAGCGGAGATGAAACCGGGCTGCTTCCCTGCCTCCTCGCCCCGTGTGCCGGGGGATCGGCGCCGCAAAGCCCCGATCGCGGGGCGGGCGCTGCCCCGGCCCCCGCCCCGGGCCCGCGGGAGCCACCGCCCCCGGGGGGGGGGACACGGGCGGGGGGGGACACAGGGACAGCGCGCACCGACGGGCCCCGCTCCTCCCGCCGCAGCGGGGGCTGCAGCCTGCAGGTAGGGGCGGCGCGGGGGGCCGCGGCGCTCGTCCCGGGAGCGGCACGCAGTGGCGGGAGGGAGGCAGGGGGCGAGCCCGCGGGGGGTGCGCTGGGTTTCGGGGGGCCGCGGTGGCCGTCGCTGGTGGCCGCGAAGGCAGGGGCGCGCAGCGGGGCGGGCGGGCGGCGCGGAGCTCTCCGGCGGCAGCGGCGGCTGCGGTTTGCAGCGCTCCGGAGGGGCTTCAGCCGGGTCGCTTTCGTGCCCTGCCTGCATCGTGGAGCCTAGAACTGCAGAAACGTTAAAAAAAAAAAAGAAAGAAATGTAAACCCCACCATTAAGTTCAGTAACTGTATATATGTGCGTAGGTATATACAGGCTGTTGGTTAGATAAAATGCTAGTCAGACAGCTAAAGAATAGACAGCGTTTCAAGTTCCTAGATGGTATGAGGAAAACTTAATTCTCTTTTTTTCTGTCGCGTAAGCAGAAAAAAACCATACCTGTTCAGAGATGGCCAAGCGAGCCTTTGCTGCGTGCGCCGTGCCCGTGTGCGTGCGGACCCTCCCGGCTGCCACCTAGACTCCACACCGCTTGTACAGGCTGTGTAGTACACTGTGTGGGTGGAAGTGGCTCCCAAAATTGCTCTGAAAACCGAGGCGCGGGCTGCTCAGTGACAGGCTGGAAGAGCTGGTCTGTGGTCTTCCACAGAAATAGTTAGCTGTGAAAGTGGCTACTCACAGTGATCCCTGTCCAGAGCAGCCTCGATGCTTCTTCTGGGATATCAATATAATTCATCTCCAGGAGAATACTTAGTCGCTTGCAGGACTTAACCAGGTGTGCAATAATATATTTAGGCCAGGTGGTATTCTAGGCATGTGTCTTACAGGAAATTTTGTGTTCACAGGCAGGCTGACTAAGTTCAGGAAACTGTTCAATGAAGAAAAAAAAAAAAAAAGCCAAAAGACACAATGACTGTTATCCTTATTTTGAACTTTCTGATAATTTGCCACTCATTTATTGACACGTTCTGTTTAATATCTCCAGGGGTAAGTTATTAATTAGGTATTTGGGATGAATTTGGGTTTGCATGATAGCCTTTTGACTGAATTGATTTCATGAAGTTAACAAGCTGGTTGGGGTAGCTGAGTCTGTCTGTTGTTGTAAGTCCGCTCCTGCAGTGGCAACGAGGAAACATTTCTGCTAGCGCTAGGAAATTTGAGGATAACGTGAAACTTAATGAAGTGAAACGGGATTGCATTTTGCTCGGAGTGATTCTATTATGCCTCAGTTAGGGCTGTATTATTGCTCACCTTGAATCATTAGCTGTTACTGTCTTTTCACGTGAATTTTTTTAGCTATATATTGCTTGCTATTTTATGTGCTTTTTGGTTTATATTTTTTCACTTGCATTATATTTAATTTTTACTTTTCCATCTTTTGCAACAGTGTAACAGAAGCTGCGTTTTAATGGAAAGTTTCTCAGGGCTTCTGTTAGGGGTTTCCATCTTAATGTCTTTAAAATACAATCATTAACTCTTGCCTTAAAAACAGGCTGGAAAGTGATGATGAAAGACAATATAGCACAGTGTGTAACTTTATTTTACAAAGCTTTATCAGAATTTATTTAACTGATATGTAAAGGGGGGAAACCTCAGAAACCTTCTTTTCCCCCAGCTTGCATATTTGCTTCAGCTACAAGCTGTACTTTGTTTACCTAATGAGCTGCTGGCTACAGTAGATCTCCTGACTGACTGGCTTTGCTAGGTTTGTATCTTGCCCATGACTGCGAGGTAGAGGACTAGGAGACCCCCAGGAATCCCTCCCAGATCCGTATTCCCAGGCCAAGATCCTACAGACTGGGCACAGAGGGGGAAGATTTTTCAGATGTTTTGATGTAAGCACAATTGCTTCCTCAGGGAGAAATTTGGCATGTGTTTCCTTAGACAACTGTGCTTGCGTAAGCAGCCCCCTGCCACCCTCTGAGCTGTACTAGTACAACCATTTGTGGGGCTGGTGGTGAACCGCATCGGGGAACTGCCACGCGTTCAAGAGCATCTTTTCTTCTTTGGTTATCGATTACTTTTAACTCTGATCTGTCTGACTGTGTGGCTGCTGTGTCAGGGCTGAGAAGGTGGCCTGGGAGGAGGGAACGTGTGGCAGGGAGCAGGAGGTAAGGGCTGTTTCTGCTGGCATTGCTGCTGCTGAAATTGCTGCTGAATAGTTGCTTATTGGATTGTGGTCAGTGGTAGATGACATGCAGTTATGGCAGTTGCTTGGAAAATGTAGCTGAATGCTCAAATATCTTAATGCAGTTGTGTGCACGTGCAGTTAGCCGTATACACGAAGAACTGATTCTATATTTCTGTTGTAATTCTGAGTTTCCACCTAATGATTTTAGTTTCATGATGTATAGCTATGTGTTTGCATAACTTCAGGATACATTTCCTACGCTATTCCCTCTTGCAGTATGAGCATTTCAAACGCCCATTTTTCTGGAAAATAGACCTAGGCATTATAAGGGTATGAGTTTTATTAATCAGATTATATTCAGCTGGATAGGTGGATGCCTAAAATTCTAAGAGGGAAGATTAAAACCCCTAAGAGGGTGCCTCTAATCCTAGAGAGCATAATTGTCACCTGCATGCAATTTACTCTTTTACATGTACATATAATGTTAAATGTACTTTTTAATGTAGCGTAGACCTGCTGTTAATTTCTGAATGGCAGAAGTGATTAGGCAAATAGCACTGTTTTAATTGGTATGGTGAGACTTAAAAGTCAGTGGAGTGTAAGCTTTCCATAATCTGCTGTAACTTATTTCAGTCTGGAGAGCATTGCTTTATGGAGCATTTATGCATTGCTTTAGGACTTGTTCTCATTCTTACTTTAGACACTTTGTTTCTCTGTGATGATCCTATTGTGCCCAGTAAGAAAACACTTTCAGCACATCAACTTCTGTGTAGTATGTGTGCATATTTAGAGAATGATGGTACACTTTCTCATTCACAGAACTTGAAGGATTAATTGCTTGCTATTACAGTCTTTATTCAACAGAGAAAAATCACAGAATTTTTTTCTTCTAACCTAAAACAAGAAACTGTATTAAAATTAAGAAAAATATTTTACCTTTATTGTTTGTCCTATGGTGGGTCACTACAGCTGCAGTCTGGATTATTTTCTTAGTCTCATGTAGATTTAAAAAAGCACATTTAAAAAAAAAAATCTTCATTTTATCCATGTCTTCTAAGAGGAAAAGGGTTTCTTACCAGCAGCTATTGTTGCCTGTATTAATTGACATATATTGATGTGTCTGTGAGCAGTAAAACGGCAAGCTACAGTTCGCCTGCAGGCGGTAGGCTCCTAGCCTGTGGTATGGAGAAATTTGGAAAGGTGCAATCCTTTAAAACCAAAATCAAAGGCATCCAGGCTAATAACTCAATTTTTCTTCACTGAAAATTGAAGGTGTTTTCTATTCAGCTTATTGAACTGCAAAGATAGTTTTGTTTTCTTCTTTGGAAGCTGTCTGCACTTGCTGTGATGTGGTAAGTGGGAGAGCTGTTGCCAGCTTGGCATAGGACTATACGCCAATTCAGGACATATATAGGACTATATACCAATTCAGCTGCTCTGGATGAAGATACCCAGATGAAGACTGTCTTTTTCTGGATTGTCTCCTTGTCTCTCTTAGGCTTGTGGGATGCTGGGTATAACTACATGCAGGGCAAGCTATGATCTTCTGAGCACAAAATCTTTGGAGTTAAGGTCCCTCATCCTTCTGCTTTTGCAAGAAGCATTCTCTGTTTTCAGTGGTGCTGAATGCCCAGCTGCTCAGATGACGCCTGTCTGGCACGGTCACAGACACCGTGGTAGTACAGATCAGGAGCCCCCAGAATGCAGGTATAGCCAGGAGGCACATACAGTATCTTTCCTTTCACTGTAAAGGCAAAATCCATCACTTCTGTCTCTGCAGCATTTTAAGCTGTGCAGGTCCCTGAGGCAAGAGATCATCGCTTTGGCAGCAAGATAACTTATTCAGTGGTAAGATTAGTTAGCAATTTGTGGCAGACTTCTTCCCTGGAGCCTGCGGCAGCTGGGAATTGTGGAACTGGCTTGAGGGAATGAGGCAATATGTTTTATTAGCGAGTTGGGATGAGCTTAGTCTTCATTAGTAAAACTCTATTAGTTAATTTGCATACCAAAAAAAAGCCATTGAATAGTTGTTTCTCAGCTGCAGTTCAGTGTTGGAGAATTGCAAGTTATCCACAAGCAAGATATTCTTGGTTCTTTCCCTTGGGACTTAAAACAAATGAAGCAGCACTTTTTGTTGTTGTTTGTTTTATGCATCATATCTATTAGTTTCTGCTTGTTTCATTTGATGGGATAATGAAGTGAGAAGGCAGTAAGTGAAGTGGTCTTTAGTGTTTGCTTTTAGAGAGTGTTACCTGTTTTCACTGAAGGACTGCTGGTCTCTTTTTTTCCTTTTCTGGTGTTTTATTGTAAGATCATTTTCTGGGCTTTAGTGTGAATGCTGTCTCAGAGTGTTATGTAAATAATGGAGAAGAATGAAACAACTGTCTTTTTATATGTGTTGTATGTCTGGTCTATGTTGTGGATGTACCTCCACATTTGCACGCACCAGGAAACAGGTTTGCAAGTTGATGCAAAGTGTAAGTTGGGTAATGCTATTTAAGTGAATGGAGTTAAAATTAATGTAAAAACAATACACCTGAGATAAACTGGGCTCCTTTTACTATTAAACATTATTTTCTTTAACTGTTCTGATTGTCACGAGAATCTGTTCAGTTTCTGGGGAGTATTGTGCTTGAATGCTTTTGAATGGTAAGTACATTAGTTGCTGCCGGAGGTTTGTCGTAACAGTGTCCAGAAGTAATGGTAATGTTGCAGCCCTAGGCCATATGTGGATATTTAGATATAACGTACATTATTGTTCTTTTAACTCACTGGTAGGTTATTTATGGAGAACTAATTTGTCACCCTTTCCTTTCCAACTCTCCAAGTTTTTTGTGCGATCTGGGAGAGACTGGGAATTATAAATTTTCCTTCTGCTTGATGAGAGCTGGCCTGTGCTTGTCAAGAGAAATGTCTCTTCTGGTCTTGACACGGTGATGCCATCAAAATTATATCCATAGCTTGCCAAGAGATGTGACCAAACTTCTGGGATTCCTCAATTGTCTCAGTTTGCCAGTGTCCTTGCCTACCCACACCATTTGTACTCCATTTCTTCTGGGGTAACAGTGTCCCCAATGTTTGGAAGCTTCTCTTGAATTAATTTTAAGCATTAGATAAGAGTGCAGATGAAAATATGGTAAAAATAACTCAGTTCTTGATTGCAAAGTTGGAAGCAAAGTTCCAGATAGGAGACAAATAGAAGAAGAAAACATTGTCTTTGGATATTTCAAAAATGAAAGGTGTTTCCCAGCCATTGCAGAGGATCCTAGAGGTAAGTTTTGAGTACAAAAACTGAGAAGATGTTTTAGCTAGGAACCACCAAACTCCTGCATCCCCTTTTCTGAATAGGGCCTGAAAGTAGTTTTGAAGTTGGAAATTTAACTCCTCATCCTCAGTCCTCAGCAGGATGGTGCTGACCTCCTTCTCTCCCTTTGTTCAAGATGGAAACAGTCTCCTGTCTTTCCCTTTTTTTTTCATTCAAAGCTTGCTTCCTTCCTTCCTGCAGTTTCTGGATTTCTCCCAGTGTGATGACTCACATTTCCTAGATGTGAAATGCAAATGTGGGAAGTGGGATCTTTCCCCTGCCTCTCTAGGGGTTTCTCAGAGTCTATGGTGCTGTTGAGTTTCTTGATTAATCTGTCCCTCCCGATTCAAGTGGTTTTCCTGTTGGCCACAGTGTTTTGGGGGCTGTTACAGTACTTAATAAGTCACGTCTTAGAGTGTTCATTGTACATGCATCTTAAACTTGGTTGGCTTTGAGAGCTTCTTGAAGACCACACAAAACTTCTTAATTTAGTCTGTTGACATAGGCAAATACCTCCTCTTCCTCTCCATTTTAGGGCTTACCTCGTCAAGTTGTCATGTTTGACAATATCAAGCTCCTTCGACAGAGGAGTGTTTGGAGCTTGTTCAGGCAACCTGCTGGCTAGTGCACAGTTGGGAAGCTGGTAGTATAGGGCTGTGTGCTGTTTGTCTGTGGCCACTGTCCCAGCTCCTCTCTGCTGTGTCTTCGTTTGCTGATACTGCGATGGACTATGTGGTCCCACATGAAATCATATGCATTACTCGTATGCTTTCCACAAGGTACTGGGGTATTTGGATTGGTAATTTCTTGGCTTTGTGTTTGTTCCTCTCCTTCAGAGGCCCCTGTAATCAGACCTTCAAGTTCATCACCTTTATTTCCCCATGGAAGGCACTAAAAGGACAGGGTAAGGAAGAGCTGAAATAAGAAGAGTCAAAACCCAAAGGATTCCACTTTCAAGGCATGTGCCAGCTTCACCTTTCTGTCACTGAATGCTGCATCCAGTCTCTCAGCTATTGAGGGTGAAATTTCCTGGGCCAGGGGCATCACACTCAGCCTTGCTGGTTTGGGTTTGTGTGGCAGGGTTTTGGTAATGGGGGAGAGGCTACAGGGATGGCTCTTGTGAGAAGCTGCTAGAAGCTTCCCTGGCTCCAGGTTGGACTCACCGCTGGCCAAGGCCGAGGCCATCATTGACGGTGGTAGCACCTCTGGGAGAACAGATTCAAGAAGGGAAACCTGCAGTGCAGAGGGGAGTGGAATGTGAGAGAAACCCCTCTGCAAACACCAAGGTCAGTGAAGAAGGAGGGGGAGGAGGTGATGCCGCTGCAGCCCGTGGTGAGACGGCAGGCTGTCCCCCTGCAGCCCGTGGAGGTGAACGGTGGAGAATATGCCCACCTGCAACCTGTGGAGGACCTCATGCCAGAGGAGGTGTGGCTGTGCCCAAAGATGGCCGTGACTCCATGGGAAAGCCCGCGTTGGACCAGTCTGTGCCTGAAGGACTGCAGCCCATGAAAAGGACCCACACTGGAGCAGTTCATGAAGAACTGCAGCCTGTGGGAAGGACCCACGTTGGAGAAGTTCATGGAGGACTGTCTCCCGTGGGAGGGACCCCACGCTGGAGCAGGGGAAGAGTGTGAGGAGTCCTGCCCCTGAGGAGTGAGCAAGCAGCCTCATAGTGCTTTGTTGCCAGCTGGGCTTAGACCATGACACTTGCCCATACAGGCTTGGTTCAGTGTCAATGTTCAATAAATATCTATAGCTGGTTTTAAAATGCACTGCAGCACTGAACTTGGTGGGAGCATGGGGGCTGCCTTTTTTATCATTACAAACGTTTGAGTTTGTAACCTAATATTTTCAGTTGGTGCTTAAGGAATCGATTAGATGTGATATTCCCATCCGAATGTGCTGCTGTTGTTACACTTCTCATTAGAAGCAGTTTTTCATTTTTTTAGAGGAAACATTTCTGGTAGTTCACATACTTTTTTTAAGCATTGCAGCCTTCCAGATGAGATCCTGTCAGTTTGGATAACAAACTACTGCCTATCTCTTCTCACCATAATCATGTCCTGTGCTGCAACATGTTCCTGGAGAGTTCTCTCCCTATTGACTGTATCTGTCAGCAATCCTGCTTTCATGCGAATATCCCCTTAAATTACACTTTCTTCCAGAAAACTTGAAAATTACACTTTCTTCCATCAAAGTTTGAAAATTACACTATTTGACCTGCTTAATCTAACAAACCAACACTACTTGTTTTGGCTGAAGGCAATAGGCATTGGGAAGCTTCTTCATGAAGTGCCCTCTGCCTGTTGACTCCCTTTTTCTCTCTTTGCTAAACTTCTGCAATAGTGTTTCTTAATTTAATTAGTCTGAGTGGTCCTTGGGGCAGCTACAGCATGATACCAGCAGTAGCAAGCAAAACTGCCTTTTCTGAAGGGACTGAAAAAAGTCCTTCTGTGGGCAGAGAGAATATTGAAATGGAAATCAGCTGGGCAAGAAGAGCCAGCTGAGAGGAGCGGCACTTCCCCTCTTGAAGGGCCTGAGGTAATACAAAGACTAGGTAGTTTCTCCACTTGAGTGATATTAGTGCTGTGCTCCAGTAGCATCTAGGGCTTTTTGTATAAAAGCTGTTTTCATTATTAAGTATAGAATTAATATTTTCTGTTTCCTCCTCTAAAACAGTTCAGACTATTTCTCTGTGCATCTGATATTTTGTATTAAAAGTGGCCTAAATATTTAATGGGGGAAAAGCAGCTGCCATAAAATGCAACTTGATGGCAGCAGAGAAATTGTCATTGGATAAAGAATGTACTGAATGTGGTATCACAACTGATCACAAAGGGCCCTCAAACTCTCAGCAAAAATATGCAATTTGTGTCATTATGTATTGAAGGACCTGGCTTCCACCCTAAATATGTGAATATCTCCGCAGTCAAAACAGAATGTAATTGGAGAACAATTAAATTGGTCAAATTTCATTTTCATTTTTTGCAGATTGACATGTGGCTGCAATGCAAATTGGCTGGGCAAAAAAGCTTTGTAGCAGAGACATAGCTGTACATCCCAGCCAGAACTGGCTTCCTGTAGAAGCAAACACTGTTATTTCTGTACCCCGTTCTTCAGCTCGGTGGTACACAGCACAGATCCCAAGCTTTGAACAGTTACCATTTTGGTTTGCTTAGGGATCCAGATGCAGACTATGTAGGGCACTAGAGCAAGGCAGCACAAGAGAGAATGGGAAATTTAGGATGAATTGTGACTCATCCCCCACCTGATCCACAATCCTCTGCTCTTCATGAAGCCAGTGTTTCATGTCTTTCTCTTTTGTGGTCAGAGTTCATTCTATCAGTGTCCACGTGGTTTAGTCTGATGGAATATCAAGTTGGAAAGAATAAATAGAATTATCCCACACAGATAGTTTATCCTTAATGCAGTAGAGAGTAATCTTCGGGGAGTTGCAACCCACGTGATGTAATTCTGCCTTTTGCTTATGGTGCATGCTACATAGAAACAGCCCACACATGGCTGATGGTAAAATGACACTTGTCAGAGTTTCCAAGTTTTGCTTGTTTGCCAGAAAGGATGGGATAACAAAATACTTCAGATAAGAGCTCTTGTATGGGCATCTCAGGCATATCGGCAGAGGTATTTTGCAGAGGACTCGTTTAGCAGGCAACTTTACTCTTTTACTTTTATCCAAATGAGAAAGTAAATCTTGGGAGACAGTTATGAAAGCCTGGTACATGAAGTTACTCCTTTGATAAACTCCTTGAAAATTAAAAACTTAGTTTTATTGCTCCTAGAGAATATAGCAAGCATGTAAATGATGTTGTCAATTTATCAATGCCTCCTGACAGGGAAGGACTATGCAGTTGGCACTGAAGCACTAAATAAAAACCGGGTGGGGAAAGAATGAAAAAAACCCCCAGAGGATGTGAAGGTGGTGACAGGCAGGATAATGTGTGAAACAAGTGGAGTGTGTTTTAGGGTGGCTGTGAAGGAGGAAAAGGAAATCAGCTGGCACTTGAGGGGTGATTAAAAGTTGGTTGGGATTTTTTTTTTCTTCAGGTGAATTTGGAAGTTTGTAGTAATTTAAAATTTATCAAATGCAGTCTGCCCTAATGTGAAATGCCTGCTTAAGAAGAAAAATGGTATAACGGTGCAGGATTTGGAGCATGCAGCAGAACTTTGTTCAGGAAGGTTCATAGGCAGACATTGCTAGCAACACCTTCCAGGTGTTTTTCAGGCTACCAACATACACAGGTGTTACTTAACTGAAAATGGAAACTTAGCTCAGTGAGACATCTCTTAGCTAAGAAATAGATATTAATTTAATTTGACCTTAATTTTTGTTTACCAGTTTTAATGTGAGATCAAGTTTATCCTGTTGTTATTATGGTGTCATTGAATTTACGGGTGAAGCAACAGTTCCCTGTAACAACTGTTCTTTGGGATGCTCCAGGTTACTCTTTCAGGTAATTCAGAAGACGCAATTTAAATAATACTATCATAATAGAGTTTGTTCCTTAGATGGGGTGAGCTTCCACTGTAAATAGATGATGTTCTTGAAAAACATCACTAGGGCCTGTTCTCTTTCATGGAAAAAACTTAATTTCACCTAGAGAAGATTTTAAGGAATATCATCCTCTGATACTCTCAAGGTAGAAATGTTTTAGACATAATTTTTGTTGTCTGACCATTCTTGAGTTATTTTTATTTCTTTTGTCATCCATGTAAAAAGCTGTTTAAAGTGAAACTGATCCCACTAAAAGAATTACTGATAATGGGATCTAGTTAAGGGACAATTACAAGGTTGGCTGGCATAACAGGATAAGAGGATAACTGTTGAGTCCTCCTTTTAAGTCTCTTGTTTTTTGGTTCCCAAGCTGACATGTGCTGAGACTTTGACCAAATGATACTCATATGACTGTCCAGTCTGAACAGCTAGCAAATGCATTTCTTCACGATGGCTCCTTGACCAGTAATGTCAATAAGGAAGCTGAGATAGAGGAGCCAGGACTACTTTTTTTTTTTTTTTTTTTTACACATTCTTGTAACTCCTGTGGGAGCATGGTACCAGGTTGAAAGCCTATACTTACTTCTACAATCTTTTCCTGAATTTCTTAGCCAGGTGTTTGTTTTTATAAACTTCCTAATGCAGTGGTTCAAGATGCCATGATAAATGGCCTGCAGTTGGTCTGTAGGATCACATGAAGCAGCAGAGCCTGCATAGTTTTCTTCTGAAGTGTTTCCATTTGAGAGTTTGCTGATAGGAGTGTTTGGGTGTTTTACAGGAGATTTGGCAGGCTGGGCTGGTTCTGTGGCTGTAAATGCTCTGCTGCTCTCAGCTGCTGTAATTAGGACTGGGTTTAATAGGAAGAAGAGATGGAACATTTTTATTAATTCTTTCATGACCAGTTCTTAGATAAATTTCTAATTTATTTTCTTAGATAGCATCAGTCTCTTTCTCTCTTTCTTCTCTTTTAAAGTCCTTTAAAATTTCACCTTTTATGGGGTCTTTTATCATTTCTGTCTAACATTTAACAAGATGACTCCCTAACATCTTGTCTTGCTGCTCCATATGGCCTGTTTTCCTCTTTCTTTTATAGCTATCTGCCTTTTCAGTGTAGTTGTTGAAGAGAAAAGACAAACATGATACAATCTGGGGAAAGCAGTTTCCTGGTTTTGTACATACTGTCTCAATACTCCTAATGTAACTCAAACTTCTCTTCTGTAAAATTTCTGCCCTCCCTGCTTAAAGGTTAGTTTTCCTGCCAGAGGCACTCTTGGGTCCTTTGCTGCAGAGTCCTTGGTCTCGTGCTTTTTATGAGTTAAGCTAATCCCATGCTTCTTGTGGTCAGCTGTTTTTTTCAAGCATTCTCTCCAATTACATCTCCATTCCTTAAATGTGAACATAAGCACGTTTGAACACTTACTGTAATATTCGGCTTGTTGACAGTTCTGTGTGTCTATGGAGCTGGGAGGATACAAGAGAGGAGCTGTATGGGAACACCACAGAAAATGAAAATGGAAACTAATTTTTAAAGAATTAAAATAGCCAGAAATCTGAAGAGCAAAGGTAAAACATAATTAATAGGACAGGTAAATTTTTTTCACGTTTCACTTACCAAAACAAAATCATTCTCTATGGAGAGAAATGTTCTTTAACATAAAATTGAGAAAATGTATTTCTGGGCTGCAATACTAATTAGCAGAAGTACACCCTTAAGTCGCATGGAAAGTTCCTGCTGATCGTTCCTGAAAATGATGTAATCAAGCAGCTGCACCAGAATTCACTCAGCAGAGAGAACTTGAGGCACTTTTCTCAAAGCTTTAAAGATTCCCTAAAAGCTAAAATAAGCTATTAAGCAAGGATCTAGTTGAAATATGGGTGGCTTGGTGAGGCTGAATGGAAGCCTGAGCATGAAGAATGTGCTGATCTGCCCAAGACGCGGTGGTTGTTAACTTTCAGTGTGTGATTTCACTAAGACCAACTGTTACTTGTGAGTAGATGCGTGTTTTCACAATGTGCATGCTGTCAAATACGTTCTTCCTGGTCAGAGATTTTTTTTTTTTTACAGCATGCTAAGAGTTTTTCCTCTTGTCCTACATCTGTTTCCTTGTCTTTCATTTCAGTACTTGATGTTTCCTTCCCATTTTAGTAGCTTCCCTGTTGTTATTTTCAGAAATTTGTATGTAGTGACACACATATAAGCCTTCTTGTACAGAGATGTGTTCACTGGTATGTACCTATGGCTATATTATTTATATATATTATATATATAATATATTATATTATGCTTTTTTTAATAGAGTAAATGTGATCTATGAAATGACTTCTCAGAAATACCTAACCCTGTAAAGCAACATTCATCAGTAGCTGCTGTTGAAAACCTGTTTCAGGAAACAGCAGATGTCCTGGTTTTTGTCTTAAACTGTTGCCTTTCCAGTATTTAGAGATTTTTCTTCCATTCCTGCTGGGGATTATATTAACGCACCATGGTATATACAATAATGATATATTATCATTATTAAAGGGAAAATTAATAGTGGCTTTGAAATGATTGTAGGGGTATCTTAATTTTACAGAGTTTAAGGTTTCAGCTGAAAACCTTCCAAGAAAAATAATGGTCAGAGTGACAGTTTGCTATCATATGGTGCGTATTGTCCGTTAGAAGAGCACGTAAGTATCCTAATAGCTTTGTTTCAGAACATAAGCTTGTGTGAATGAAAGGAAATAACCTGCCTTGCCTTTTCACGCCTGATTAGTTTTGCAAACAAATCTTGCATACTGAAGGAGAAGATGAATTGATGCTAACAGCAGCCCTAGAACATCAGGTAAATAGAGGCAATTTTCTGGATAGCTTGTTCTGTAGGTACAGAATTTGTTTTCTAAAATAGTCACGTCCTTTCCCTTTAGAAAGCACTTGTGTAAGAGTCACATCTTGAAAATTAACAGTGAAAAGTATTTTTCTATGTGAATTGTTAAAAACCTGACAATGCTACTCAGGCTCTGAACACTTCAAGAACAGGGGAAAAAGATATCTTTGTTTAAGTGCAGTTCCTCATTTTACTAAAACCCAGCCAGGAACCTCAAGCACATTATAAACCGAATTATTTTTACATAACTTGAATAAGGCTTTTCTCTAAACAGAAGGGCTGAAAAGGTGACAACTGCAAAGGAGCTCAAAGTACAAGTATGTTTTCTGTAAGTACATCACTGAGGTTCTAGATAAGGGCGTATCAGTTTCCCATGGTCTTGCCTCCTGCTTTCTTGGCTTCCCCTCTGCCGAGGAGTGTCGGAGCACTGGGTGGCAGCTCTCCCAGGACACTGCAGAACGGTTGCCAACGCTTCCCCAGGCTGTGACCCCCCCCACCAGGGAGGTATGCTGGAATCAGTGTCCATCTGCATTGATTTCTTATCGGAGATGAGACGTAAAAACTGGCAGCAACCACAGTTTCAGGTGGCCTTTGGCACATGCAGGTGTGTGCAGGAAGACGTGTCTCCGTAGTCTTCAGCCCCTCGGTTTTATCCAGGCAGAGCTGCACTGTTGGTGCCTGAGCACTCCTGGAGTGCCTGATAACATCCTAGTTTTCTCTGGAGGGATCAGAATAGCATTTGCTTGGTCTCTTCTTTGCCAGGTCGTCTCCAGCTAACCTAAGAGAGATTAATTTTTGGATCCTTATCACCGAAGTAGAATCTGTAAAAGAAGGGGAGAGTAGTGATTTCCACAGACTGACTGCATAGTGGTCTAAGAAAAAATGTCCTATTCCCACATGTTCCATGGCAGCTTTGCAGTGGTATTCTTTCTCAGGGTAAGATTTTCCTGAAGATGGAAAAATTAATATACCACATGTAGGGAAAGTGTCAGCTGAAGACCACTTTGAATCAAAACCTTTTTCAGCATTTCCAAACAATTATGGTTGTATGTTAACATTTCTTTAAGGATATAATGGGATATTAATAGGTTCCTGATGATTCAGAAAATTATTAGGCTATCACATAATTAAGTTTAACTATAAATGAGAATTGCTTGACAAAATGTTTAGTCATCATTAATGGTATGTCATAAATCTCAAAAGTAACAGGTAAATGCAATGTAATTATAAATCAATAAACATATAGGTAGCTCTGTAAACAAACAAAAAACCTTCCACAACTGTTGCCTACCCACTATGTGTTAAAAATAATTCTTAGAAATAAATATTAGAAATATTAGGAAAATGTAGAAATATTTAAGAATTTATAGATACTAGCAAAACAATAAGCATCAGACAGTTCTGACATTATCTTCTGCTCTCAATATATACATGATATGTCATGAGCAACCCCTCAACACCAAAAATTCCAAAACATTGTCTTAGAAGTCTTGTTGTATAATTGCAGTTACTGGACAGCAGAGACTGATTGTTTCCTCCCAAAAGGTTTCCTGAGATTTTTTTGTAAGACTTTTTGGCTATTCTCACTTATTTGCAGGAAGGGGAAAGAAAGACGTTAAAATCGAGACAGTGATGGTACCATGCCCCCGCCCCCACCAGCGTGGCTGTTGGCTATCAGTTGGTCAATTAGTAGCATTCGCCTTTCAGGGAGAAAATGCATGTTTGATGGAACACGCATGACCATAACCTTCCTAAGGGTGTGCACGCTGATGGGCTCTGCTTGGATTTCAGTAACAGCTGTGTACTCAAGGAAAGTAGTTGAGCCCTGTTGTTTTCATCACAGTGAAAAGTGAAATGGTGAACACTGCACATGCTAGTTTAAAAACCTTTCAGAATGTCGGATCGAAAATGCACATTTCCAGGTGGGGTTAAGTAGGCTAAAGTCAAGCTTTCTGTGCAAAAGGGTTTTCCTACAAAAATATTCCTTTGTATTTTTTTTACCCTCTATAGTTAACCTGCATTATTGAAGGACTAACCTAGCCAGAAACTATGTTAAAGGGTCAAAAGGTTTCCGTTATAATTTGCTTAACCTTTTGCTGTAGACCCCTTCTGTCAGGCTCTTGTTTTTCTGTTAGCCCCGTACAATGGTTTCCAGAGAAAAAGGAAGTTCATGTTACATTTTTTCATGTGAGTGCTACCAACTTAGCAGACAGTAACTATTTCTGCTGGGGCTCTAGCCATGCCATTTGGTTTAGCAATTTCTGGCAAATTTGACAAATTGAAGAGCCAGTGTTCAAAAGCGATCATTGTGGGAGGCCAGCGCGGCTCTCCCTTTCCTAGCGACACGCTTCTCAGTAGGGGAGCGACTAATGGATGTTGTGCTGTTCCACGACCTTTACTTTTTGCTATCCTTTTCATGTTTCTGCTCTGAGTGGTTTTTGCTCTTGCATAAAAGGCAGTTTTCTGAACTCCTGCCCCTCTTCTGCACCACCCCACTCACCTGTGCCCCTCTCTGGCACCTCCCTTCTCTACCAGCTGGTTAACATCCCTTTGGTTTCCATGTTGCTTCTCCTGTTCCCACATCTATGCTCTGTTCAGTCTGTCATCTTCACAGACATCTCCCTCCCTCATGCGCACGAACTGAAGCAAATGAAGAACATTTGCTGCTCAGCATAGAGATGGGAGTTAATAAGCTGGGCTCTCATACGATTCATCTTCTCTATCTTGATATGTTTCGGATGGTGGGCAAGTTTTATTAGATATTTGTATGATGCCTAGCACCGTGACACCCACTCTCTGATTAGAAGTCCCAAAGTACTACGAGAATACAAATAGGTTATTAATGCTGCTCTTATTTTGTGTCATAAGGAAACCCCTCCTTAAATGTATAAAAGCGGTTAAAGATTTGCAGAGTAAACCATCCACATTTATGCAGGTATATTATAGATAAAAAACTGGAAAAACTTATTACAATCTGTCTTAATATGCTTCTTGTGTTAGTGCTGTGATAGCAATTAAAAGTCAGGTTGGTTTTTGTTTGGTTTTTAAATTTTCCTTTTTTTTTTTTTTTTTTTTTTTACTTTGGTTCTGGTACAATTCCCTAAATGAACTTTAAGGTAAGTGGTTCTTGATGTTAACCATTTGTAACAGTCTTGGAGAGGTACTGAATTTATGGACATCTGAGAAGCTGAATGTGTATCTTGCTTTATATAGAAACACATAATCCTTAGGCTTACTGGTTTGCACAAGGAAAATTTCAGTGGACCAATCTGCCAATCTCTCAGAAAAGCATAAACTTTGGTTTTATCTAGAGGCTGGACAGAGACATCTTTAAGCAGAGAAGAAAGCTGAGGATATAGAGTAGCAGCCTTAAGATGCTCAGTGGAATTATTTTTATTTAGGAATATAGGGTAGGAAAGGACCTCTTGGGTTGTTTTTAAACAAGTCAAAGTCATAATCATACAGCTCTTAATAAACAGCATCTGCTAAAATCAAAACATGCTGTACTTTTCCAGTTAAATAGCTCTCCCAGGGTGCAGAATGGGACAGCTCTTTATTGGAGAAAATAGATTAGATCAGATTAGAAATAGCCTTTAATTCCGAAGAGCTGTACAAAATTAAAGAGTCTTTACTTCCCGTGTGTTTAAGAACAACTTGGAATTTATCTTCCTGCCAGACTGCTGACTGTAGTGCCTACTATGGTATGCAATTGCTGGGGATGGGGAGCAGGGAGCAAAAGGAGGCTGAAAAAGTGCCATTTCTTGACAATCCAGTTGGCAGAAGCTTCTGCAGCTGTCAGCATCTTCTGTGCTCATATCAAATACTGCGTCCCACGTACATGTGCTCTAGTGTATTTGATGTAGGAAATGAGTTAAGGGGCTAGCAAGCCTCTGGGGAGGGCACTGCTCAGTGGGGAAGGGAGATCCCTGACTCTGTGGAGTTGGAGAAACCTGTGACAAAATGGTAATCGGCTATTAATTGGTAATCAGTATTCTGCCAGTTTTCTGTCTTCCCTTTAACCTGCTACTTGGTTTAAGCTCATTTCTCTACTGCAGATTGTTACAGATAAGGCCATCCTTGATCCTTCAAGACCTAAAAATTAACTCTTTCAAAACACGTTAAATCTTTAATCTTGCACATTTCTTATGATCCACTGTCACTTAGCACTTACAATGTTTCTCTCTGTTACCTGACATTTTTCTTTCTCTCTCTCTCCCCTTCTATCCTTTGCTATTCATTCTGTGCCCTTTTTATTTTTTTTATTCAAAGTTCTTTTCTTCTGTTTTGGGGGGTTTGGGTTTTTTTATTAAAGATGCAGCAGTCAGAAAAAAAAAGAACAGAAAGCAAGAGTATTAAAGCAAGAGGTTAATATGAATGAATGTAGCAAATGACTACAAATAATTAATGCTTGGTACAATCTTAAGGTCAAGAAAAGTAAAAAAGTTAGTAGAACTGTCCTAGAGCTACATGAATAGGGTAAATATAGAAAAATATTAAGACTGCCCTAGAGCTAGGTGCATAGGGGTAAATGTAGTAAATATATGCAATTCCATTACCTTTCACTCTAAGCATTAAAGAATTTTCTCCAGCTATGCTTAAGCTGCTTTATACCCGTACTTCATAAAATTCATCTGCATGAATGATCTCAAAGTGACTTTGAAAGCTGTGTATGTTGTTGTTCACAAGAAATATAGGGTTTAAATTCATTGGCGTGAATGAACCTGTTCTGGGAGTGTGTCCTGGCGTTCTGGACAGAGAGACTGTCACAAGTTTCTCAGGCCTCGTGCAACCCATCATCGCTGTGAAGGTAGTAAATGGCACGTACAGTTTATGTGTATGTGTGTATCTTATACTGATCCAGAAAGAAAATTCTAGATAAGTCTCCTTCTTATTCTTGTCTCATGTGCATCTCTGTATTATCAAACAGGTAAAAGTAGGTGTTGGATTCTGTGCTTATTTATGCTGGTATACATATTTGGGCCAGCTCCTTTGGGATGAACCGCACAAAATCCTTCCATACAGTTCTGAAAGAAATTGCAAAAGCATCTTAATGTGCAGCCATTTTAGTTTTGTGTAGCCACGATTGTGCAAAGAAGCAGAAAGTAGCAGAGTGAGACCCCCAGTATGGTCCAGGGGCTGAGTGCTCCTGCCGTGGGGCAGCTGTGACACAAAACTGACCTTGTGCCTGTTCCTCTGGTTGAAGCTGTATCCTTCTACAAACAGAGCATTTTCAAAAAGCATCCAAACTGGCAGGTGAGGTAGCATTTGTTGAGATGATGGAACTGCCCAGTACGTCAATGCTGTAAATATTGCAGCTAACAAGGTAGGAAAAAAGCAACCCCCTGGTCCCCAGGCAGGCTGGTGTGACTGTACCTGCTATTCCTCTGTCCTTCATCACGCAAATGTTTTGCATCTTTACTTCATACTGTTGCGATATCATTATTGAATCAATTTGTTTAAAGACAAAAATCTTCACGGTGGAAGGAGGGGCAGGCAGAGGGGGCAGCAAGTGCTTTGCTGGCTACATGCCGTGTTTTAAAAGGTCAGTGGCTTCCGTCACTGTTCCGGCCAGTTGCTAGGCTGCCGTGGATTTCTGTGCTCTTTTCCCCAGCAAAAAGAACCTCGTGATGAGGTGCAAGGTTATGGTAGTGCCTTTTCAGTAGCCTCACCCGCTCCTTTCTGCTGGCTGAGCAGACGGAGTAAGGGAGATGCTCTCAGGAGCAGTTGTTTTCTTTCCAGTGTTCTCAAAAACAGCTGCTGAAGTAATTGATAGGTTATTTATCCTGCCAAATTGAACCTAATGTATTAACTTGGGGAACAGAGTCACTGTTTAGTGAGCTGTCAGGGCACGCTGGCTAACTAAAGCTTTCTTAGGGATCAGCAGAATTTGTTGCCACCTTCACCCCACTTATATCTTCTTTAAACTCATGGCAAAGTGCATTTACTTAATGCTTGAGTGAAAATTATCTAGCAAAGGTTGCAAAGTGCAGAGCTCTTTCATGAGCTTTTCTTTTAACCCTGCTTTACTTTATCTCTCTCAAGCAGCAGGAACTTTTATGCACGTCCGAGATGTGTTATAATAGCAACCAGTGCTGCCAGTGGGGATCAGGCCTTACAGTGCTAAAGGTGGAGCAGATATGCGATATGAGTCTTATCCTGCACCAGAAAGGTTAAGAAAAAGATGCAACATGAGAGCAAACAAAGGTAGGGCTGGAAAGGGGAGGACATGGTTGCTCAGACAAAGTATGTGCTTTCTGCCTGTTCAACTTCATTTGCAGTCCACTATCTGTACTATCCATGATACGGATAATTAGAAAACAGCACCAGGGCATAAGCAAATGAAGTTTTCTAACCTCAGAATAAAATTGCCAGGTTGACATAGTAAGTGTTTTAGACATGTGCAGCAACAGGAAAGATAATTATTTAACTTGCCTATTAGTTCAGTGGCTATGAAAGGCACAGTACTCCTTGAAGCGAGCATGAAGTCAAGGAGATGAGGTTTGCACTGATCCTACTATGGGGAGGTTGGGTGGCCTATTTCTATGTTGGCTAGGCATTTCTTATAATATGGTTGGGTTTGGTTGCTTGTAACCTCATTAAATATTTGCCATTTGTGTGTACATTGGCAGGCAGGGTTCTGTGAAAATAACAGCAAGTGATCATGTAGCCAAATACCTAATCTCTGTTTGCTTAGCCTGATATGTCATCATATTCTTCCCAAGTACGTTTATGTACAGCTAAAATGTGAACTAGGGTCTCAGACCCGATCTGAAGCTTGCCTGGGAAGTTGGGCCAGAGATCTAGGCTGAGGTCATGGCACTCAGCTATTGCTGTTTGTGCATTAAAATTAGTTAGGGCTCTGTATGTGGGGATTGTTGACTCCTCTGAAAAATTTTGTGTATATTTCTGCTTCTTGTAAGGGTTACTGTTATCCCTTCTGACATTCCTGGAACTTCCTCCTCCACCCTTAATAATCAGAATTTGAAATGACATCTTCATCCCTCCAGAGAGGGAAGTGAAAGACACTGCTCAGAACCAAAATGAGAAGCCCTGCCTTGCCAAGACTCTGCAAAAGCGCTGCAGAGGTATGTCTGAATTGCTCAGGATCCCTCTGTGATGTATCATGTGCTTATGCAAACTCCACCTAACTGCATTACTTGTGATTGCCAGGAAACCCTTGAGCAAAATAATGTGAACTTTATCAGTGCCCTGTTAATTCAGGTGGCTGTCATGGATTCCTACAGGCTATTCAATTATCCAGGCATTTGAACATAACATATTAAACTTGCAATAATACAACAAATCCACCTAGTGTTAGATGCAAAATGTGGTGGCCACATGGTGTAAAGCACTGGTACTTGCTCTGCTTGTTCAAGTGAATTTGGCAGGATAAGGTAATGGAAGACTTTATTGCCAAATCGGGGTATAATCTATTTGTGCTACTCTGGCTTCATGCTAGATTGGGCATCAGCTTTTTTGTGGCTAGGTTAGACACAGACACCCACAAAAGTGTTGAATTTTGTTTTCTGTCAAAGTAGACAGGGATGTGGTGGTGGTTTGCATCAAATTGCACTGCTTGATGATCTGGTCATTCACTGATCCAACATGAAGTATCATGTAACCACTGCCTTAACCATCAGATAACTTGTTGATCCAATGTTTGCACATATTTAGTAAGAGAGTTGCTGCTTGGAGCTATACAGGAAGGGAGGTATAATTGACCCTATTAGTCAAAAATAAAGAACCAGTCATTAGTTCATCTCAGCTTACTCAAAATGTAATATAAACCCTGCAAAATTGTCTGTCATCTGGATGGAATCAACACGAGGTGTATGGTCTGCTCACAAATTAGCAGCACATGCTGGAAAGCAAATACAGAACGTGTGTGTCAAGTGGCTAGTCCATGGATGTGTCTTCTGTATCATGTGCCCAGCATCCTCTAACTAACTTTTGACTGCAAGCATTGTCAGCATCCCTCAAAAATTTTGTGAATAATTGCCTACACATGTGCTTTCTTATTTTACTGCATTAGCCAATTTGTTCTACATTTTTTCCTCAATTTGTTTGTATTTGTGTCAGAGAGTTTGTTTCAGAACACAGTGGGGAGGGAAGGAAGGTATGGGTACACATCGGCACTGCTGTATGTTTGTCCTGAAGCAAATAGGTAAGGTCAAAAAATGAACTTCAAGAAAAACGTCACAAGGCTGGTGAAGAGGCCAGTGATGTCCTTGGGGGCATGTGGGCACCTTCAGAAAGCTCTGTCAGCTCCATTGGAGTTTTTTGCTGTGTATTAGAAAGTTGTGTCAGAAAAGGCAAACTGTTCTGGTCTCCATTCCAGAACTTTCATTTATCTTTTATGTATGTAAGTCCTAGCAGTTGAATACCTTGAAGATGAGATTTGAAATCATAAACTCATTTGGATCTCATTTGATTTGAGTGGTTTTTCTAATCAGCTGTAGGAATGAACTTGTGAAGACTGCATCCAGCTGGGACCCTTGAAACTCACTTAGGAGCCTCTACACATGAGATACAAGGTCTGGTGGCTGCTTACAAAAACTCTTGTAACCGCAGCTATGAATTCTTGTTTGATCTTTGTGAGCTGCTGTGACTATTGCTATATAATCCAAACTGTAGCTATGTCAGATGTCCCATTTGAGATGTGGCCTATTCTTTACACAGAGTGAAGTGTTTACGTAATCAGGCAGAGCAGAGCACTGCGTATCTCTCCAAAGAGCCACAGAAGTGACAAGCAAAGCAGGTCATTAGAGATTTCTTTTTACCATACCTGATCTCTCTTCTAGTTCATTAGTGTGGGTTATATTGTAATAGTACTTCATGCTGCAGTGAAGATCTGTATTGTGCTAGACTCCATACAAACACAGAGAATAACACAGACCTTGCAAAGACTTTATAATACAATTTAACTTAGAATGAAACAGATGTTTATGACAATGGAAGAGAAGAGAATAATAAAGATGGCATTAGTACATGTTCTAATGCTTATTGTGGGCATTGCTTTGGACTCTGAATCATTAGAAAGCTTTTATACAAATATTTACTCATAAATAAATATTAGCAAAACCTATTATATGAAGAGAGAAGATAGGACAGTAATTCTTATTTCCAGATAGTACACAGCATTTTTGGCCTAAAGCAAAATGTGTGATAGCTAACAGGCTGACTAGCACAGAGGCAAAAATAAATGGTACTTCAGGAATGCACAAAGACCTGGAACAGATATTTAATGGTAGCTTTTTTAGCTTGTGTAACTGGATGGTGGTATAATATAGTTTAGGCATCTTTTGTGGATATTTTTACTCGCTGGTGTTTTTCAAGGATATTGTTTCAAACATGGTTACCTCGAATCACTGCTCAAAAGCGTTGACAAGCACACATTTTGTTGTGAGGTTACGAATGGTTCTCTTCATTGTTCACTTCCCGTGGCAGTTCAGGTGCCTCCTACAACAGCACAGTCACTGGCTTTTGGACTTAACCCCCGCCTTTGAAAATGGCGCTTGTTTTTTCTGTTTTTAATATTTATGGACCGAGTTGTGTTAGCATATAGGGCTTGATCATGCCCTGTATGATCAGCTGCGATTCTTGGGCTTTGAAAGCCAAGCAGGTAGATTAGGATAATGCTTCTTATCCTCTTTAAAACAAAAGACTACTAAACCTTTTTAAAAAGAGTCCACTGATTGATTCTCTTGTACAACGTTGTTACAGAGTATTGTTTACAGCCTAGTAGGAATTCAGCTAAGCTTTCAATGTGTTGTGGTTTATGTTTGGTTTTGTCATTCCTGTTTTCTCCTACTTTGTTCACCTCTAAGTTTGGCAATGTGTATGTTTTTCCTGAAATAATTTTCTCATGTTTTTTAGATGCGCCTTCTGATATGTCAGGGGAGGCAGCTGATGAATACTTCTCAAAGGTTCACCTGTGGTGATATTTAGGGTTGGCTCTGGGGTGCCTTGCTGGTTTGGGTCAGGGAGCTCTGGGCTTTGCAGAGCCAAGCCTTGAGCATCACCTGGCTGAGCAGCTTCAAGGACTGAGAAGGCATGTTATTAGCCATGTAGCCGCTTTTTGAGTTCCACTTTTGAGTAGGTCTGCAGCCCTCTTACGTTCTGTAACAGGTAACATTTCTTGGGAAGCCTGTGGTTCTTGTCAGTGGGAATGGTGCATATTCAGCACCTGTCACATTAGGTGATGTAGAAGCTATGTGAGGTTTCTCTCCAAGCAAAACTGAAAGACATCCCAGATAGTTCTCTTATAAATTTTTCATTCATCCAGGGGCTAGGTGCCTGTTGGTGATGGCAAAAACATGGTCTGAAACCCAGCATTGACAGGCAGCACTGTGTGTTCCTGCACTGAGCAAAATGGGGTGTCTCGGGTCCCACGTTCTAGCCGTGCCATGCACTCACTGATGCAGAAAGGACTAAGGGCTGTTGGTCCCATGCTGCTGGTGACACCCACAGCATTGGCAAAACTACTCCAACACACATGACTCAATTACCCATCTAGGGTCCAGCCGGTGTCATTTGGTCTCCTGCAGTGTCCTGCAGCACTCAGTGTGCGTTTAGAGCCCATGTTATGGCCTGGATGCAGACCCTACTTTGATATAAGTGGATAGAAGAGAGGGACAGGCTAGCTCTAACCTTCAGTGAATTGTCCATGCTCAGAAAATGAAGTCACTGTGTCCTGCCTGATTACAGCCTTGATCTAGGGTCTGGCTTGTGAGAACAAGGAGGTCATTGTGTCATCAGATCTGCTCTGATTTTACAATGAATATTCCCTTTTCATACAAAGGTGAAAACTGTACTCCCTCAAACAAAAATTTTGCACTGAAGTATGTACTGAAGAATAGGTACTTTGGAGACTGCAATTAAAAATACAGTTCAGGCCAGGGACTGGCGTGAGCGGGGGAGCCCGTGAAGGTAAATGTGCGGGAGTGACTGGCACCAGTAAAGTATGTGACTTACCTGTATGCACTGTGACATTTGTGGGAAAAGGGTATCATGTGCTAGGATGTAACTGCTGGGCAAATTACCCTGAAATAAATGATACCAGACTCGGGGCCAAATTCTGATGGCACTCTTGCTTCCAACAAATTTTCATAAACTGTGTGTGAAAGAAAACCCTCATTTTTATGCACTAAAGCCAAAGCAGTATGTCCTAGCCCAGCTGTGCAGGTTGCAGCGCGTGCGATGTACCCTGACTCCCTCTCTGCCTGTTTCTTCTCTCTCTCTCTTCAGATGGCCACTAACCCATGTGCCAGGCAGCCCTGGCCCGCGCTCGGCGAGCCGGCCGGAGTCGGCCCCTGCCACTGAGGCAGGGAGGAGGGAGGAATCGCCATGGCCTCGCGCCGGCGGGCCCGGCACGCCGGCCCTCCCGACGGAGGCTGGGGTTGGATGATCGTTGCTGGCTGCTTCCTTGTCACTATCTGTACCAGGGCCGTGACGAGGTAAAGGGGTTGCTTCTTGTCTTTCTGACCTGTTTGTGGCATTACCCTTTTTTTTTTATTTTTTTTTTTTCCTCTCCTTAGGACGAGGATTTGGGATCTCCCCTGATGTCTCACAGCTGCAGGGGTTATTCTGGCTAGCTACAAACCTCTCTCTCGCTACATTTTTAAAGGCTTCCTGAAATCGCTAAGGCTGCGGGGATGGCTGAGGGATTATGAGACCTCTAGTTTTAGTCTTGTCTCCTCTGACAGCTGCTCTATCTCTCAACACCCTCTGCTTGATTTTTTGCAGAATCAAAGCCTGGGTGGTTTGGTCGGGGAGGGAGGAATCATGCAGGGTCTCTTCAGGTCCGTTGTGTCTCTCTGACCCCATAGCCGTGCTCGATTTTGCTAGTCCCAGTGGATTTGCTTGGCTCCTGAGCCTACCTGAGACCTGTAAATACTCCCTTCTCCTACCGCAAGCATTTCAGGTACCATCCTGCCTGCCCAAGAAGGTCTGTGCCCTAGAGACGAAGCCCTCTCTATACCCTTCTGGTATCCAAAATATGCAGAACATATTTTCTCAAAAATTCTTCTCAAAAATAGAAAGAACAGGAATAGACTGCTGCCTTGCATAAACATAATGTATACATCTGGAGTGAGATGGCTTCCACAGCTGCCGTCGGGTGACTTTGATGTTGACTGGAGGCAGCGGACCCTGCTGTGTGTGAACATGGACATTTCAGCTATATTAAGCAGAGAGATAGGCACCCTGGTAACTGAGGAACACTGCGACAGTGTCTTCTTGGACAGTCAGTATAATGTAAATACAGTGTTTCCTACTTAATTTTTACGTTTCTTTTAAAATAAAGTTGCCAGGTTTAGGGATCTAAATTCTAGGGTCTTGGAGTCAACAGCATAAAAGGGGCATGGAAACGTTGACACAATGTTCGTTTATGTATGCAAATGTACTAATTCCCTAATAACAGTAGAGATTTCCTAGTGGATTTAATTCCTTTGTCACATGTGAAGTGTGCTACATGCAGGAAATATCTAATGGCTGGCACACATCTAGAGTACATACAGGAATGAAGTATATGCAAGAAAAAAACTGAAGAATGTGGTTGTTCATTGATTTGCAGGAGGGAAAAAGAGAGGGGGGAAAGGGATCTCCTGCTGATCCAGAAACCAGAATGAAACTATGCAGCCTTTTAATCCGTTCTCCCGCAGAGACAGGTAGAACAGTAACACTCATTAAGCAGAGCAAAGTAACCTCTCCTGGAAGCATTTTAATAAACTGTTGGAAGGTCCATGGGCTCCTGCTGTGTTTTGATTCTCTGTTCATGAGGAGTTGCTTTTCACTTGCTTTGCACTTGTGCATCCATGAACACATAGCTATAGGTGGTGTTGGCTCTTACAGGTACTGTGCTGGCCCTGCCCTGCCAGTTTATGCAGATGTGAATGCCACCATTAGCGAGCAACCAGGTTGGTGAAGCATTGGGGAGCTGAGGCTTTGTGTATCAGGGAAGCAACATTCTGTTGTGGGCTATAAATTGCTGGTGATAATTACAACTTCAATTTCATTTCAGTTAAAAATGGTATGAGTTATAAAAATCTAGCAGCAGATACCACAGTGAGAAACATGTGGTATTATAATGTTCATAATCTCTCTGAAGTAGTAATCTGTCTGAATTAGGTTCTACATCAGCCTAATTGCCTAATCCCACTATTGGGATAATAGTTGGACACCAATTTGTGATTCAGTTGTTGCCAGTGCAAAGCAAGAATTCTTCTCTGGTTGAATCACCCTAGCCTAGATGCCTTACACAGAGTACTGTTGGAATTATTCAACTTGTCCTTCATGCATTAAGGTAGCCTTTCATTTCCAATATCCATTAGAAACTGTTTAAAAATTTCTCCATCTCACTGGGATTTAAGCAAACCACAGATTTGATTTTCCTGGGAGCTGGAGAGGACTTTCAAGTGGATACTCTTTATACCTGAAGAGCGAGACTGATGCTTTCTGTGAGGCAAATATCCCGTGTTCGATAGATTGGTGCTCATGTTTTCTTTCCTAGGTGCATCTCTATTTTTTTTGTGGAGTTCCAGGCATACTTTGGGCAGGATTATGCCAGAACGGCTTGGATCCACTCCATCGTCGACTGTGCTACGATGCTCTGTGGTGTGTATTGCCCTTTTAAGACTAATGTGGCTGCTTTTCCTTCAGCTCCATCTGGTTTTAGCGTGTTCACAAGTTGGTGGAGTCAGCTGGGAAAGATAGATACTGTGGGTTCTCTGGGGTATGGTATATCCAAGCTGCTTCTCCCAGCATAGTTGTGCAGGAAGGGAGTGTCTTCATACTACAGAAAAGAAGCAGAACTTTGTTTTGTCGAATGATCTAAGTTTTCAGAAATGTACTTTTGTTGAGGTCTAGTGGGACAAGTCATGTTTGAGAGCTACTAACCCAGCACTTATTTCTTTTGCCTTTTGATTGGAATCATATTTGAGATTTAGCACAGTATGTACATCTTGCCTTCAGATCAAGTCACAGTTATCCTCCTTTCAGCAAACTTGTATGTTTACAGATAGTATTTTCCCTTAAAAGAAAATTCAGTGTTACGAAAAATGTCATGCATCAGTGCAGCAGTCGTACCGAATTTCTCACAGGTTTACTTTAAAACTGTACAGCTACGTGAAAATTCATGCCCTAATCCTGTGGAAGAGGGTTAATCTGTGAGCATTGCTATGAAGGCACAGGGACACAGCTGGAATGAGACTCTCCTGTGTCAGCCAGGTTATATCTTGGGAAAAAAGAGAAATAAGGATAACCTTGCCCTGGCATTGCAGGTAGCAGAGGAGAGGGCTGGTGATGACACCCCGTGGTATAGGCTGAGTGATCTGGGAGCCATCAACATTGGAGAAGTGCAGGAGAGGGGTAGCAGCCCTGGAGATGGTCCAAAAGATGAGACTTCTCCTGTTTAGGTCTGACGCAGAACCCACAAGGCCAGGGAGGAGCGAGGAAGGATGCCTGAAGTTACTGAGGGCTGAAGTGCAAATTCCAGGTGGGGGAAGGTCTCAGTGTTCTAAGCGTGCAGTAATGAACAGTGTGGGCTGTCACTGTGGCCTCTCTTGACCCCCAAAACTGCAGAGTAGCTGTGTCCCGTAATGACTTTGATCTACTAAAATGGCTGCTGAGAAAGCTACTGTAAATTTCAGTTTTATCCTGACTTTCAGGAAAATGAGTTTTAGAAGTTTTTGGTGCTCGCACCATTGTGATGGGGAGATCTTGGAAGATGACTCTGTGTATCTGTGATCACCGTTTTCTCCTGCTTGCCTACTGCTTCCTTTTCCTTGATGACTTTTCATTTTCCTTCCTTCCTTTTCATTGCAATGAACTGTGTGTGAGTACCTGCCATTAACTACCAGCTTTATTTGTTTCCTTGAAGCCCCGCTTGGGAGTTTAATCAGTAATCATGTATCCTGCCAAGTTGGTATCATTCTAGGAGGGCTGCTTGCATCTACTGGACTAATTCTGAGTTCATTCGCCACCAGCCTGGAACATCTCTACTTATCATTAGGAGTCCTTACAGGTAGGAGGCATTCAGCCCCTTTGTTCCTGCCAGGAAAACAACATGGGAATGTCAAAAATGACAGTCCTCCCTTTCGAGAGGGATGATCTCTTCTCCATGTCATATTCTCACTGCACTGATGAATAGAGATGCTCAGACCTGTTCTGTTCACTGTAAAAGAGAGGATTTGGCTGCCACTGTGAGGGCTTCAGAACTCAGTGAGTCTCATGCAGCCCAAATGCAGCATGCTGGAAAATCAACTCTTTAACTCTGTTACAGAGAGGACTATGGATAAAGTTCTGAAATTATGGGAGGTCAGGAAGGACTGCTGTTGCAGGTGGTACACAAAAATGTTTCCTTTTTTGCCTGTGATTTGGGAGGAGTTTGTTATGGTAGGAGTTCTAGACTGCACCAAAGTATTTGCATATTAAAAAAAAGTTTAAATCAAAACAAAAGAGTAAGTGGCAGAGGAGCACTGGGTGGATACCTGGTACCTCAGCTGTGCACCTTATTTTTGTCTGCATTACATTCCATTTGAAAAGCAAACAAATTGCTGGTTGGTAGTGTTGCTGTAGCAGCTCCTCCATTTGTGTTCAGGTATGGTGGTAAAAAATAATCTTTGCTCTGTCCTATCTCCCAGTGTTTGCTGTGCACAGAGGAACTCGAGAGGTGCCCATGGTCACACTGACATTCCTTCCTCATTAATACTGACCTGGTAGCCAAGGCGGTGTAAGCCCTTGTACTTGGTCCCCTGCTGTTTAGTAACAAGTTGGTGGAATTACTGCAGTTCACATGCTGCCAACAGCTTGTTTGTTTAAAAGAAAAGAAAAATACTTACTGTAGTGCATGTCATTCCTGTATTACGATGTTAATCTTTGACAAATGTGTTCATAACAAATAAAAAGCCTCCTTGTAACTCGAGGGATTGTGCCACATACCATGCTAATGCCACTGAGGCTTCCTTAGTGAGAACTGCTGTGAATACTGAGGTGGAAAAGCAGTTGCACCTTGTACATGGACTTGTAAAGAGCCAATTCTACAAGCAGTGAATTTCTAGCCTGTGGGGACTGATTGATGGAGAGGTGAACTGTTGGTAAAGGGTAGAGGTGGTACCCCAAGCCAGGGAGGAGGTGGGACCATAGCTGGTGAATGCCTGAATCGATAAAAGCTGCAGGACTTGAAACCCTGAAGAGTGAAGCAGAGGTGAGATGGGGGAGCGGCAATAAGCAGCAGAGTTCCTTCTAAGAGGTATGAAAATGTTTTCAGCCCCAAACTTTGCATTTCCACTTTTCACAGGGCATGTATTGGTTTTTTTGGGACCTATTTCCCCCCTGCCAACTCACTAAAAAATAAATGGTGTGTACGCCAAAGAGAGTATGATTTTCACAGCTCTCAAGTGATGACGTCTAACTCAGGGGTGATCCTCTGGCTCTGCTGCCCACACAGGTCCAACCCCAGCTCTCTGCCCTGCTCCTCTCCTTGCCTCCTGAGGGGTGCCAGAGTGGGCACCCGCCACCCGGAGTCCCTCTAATCCACTTATCCCGTCCTGGCAGGCTTAGTGCCCGCCCCACACAGTGCGGCCTTTGAGGAGCACGTGGCAAGCTGGTTACGCGCCGGGTGATTATCTCCTCTTTTGGCAAGTTGTGTCAAAGGCAGTGGGGACCATTTTACCCTCAATGTAGGACCTGCTCCAAAACCCTAGTCAGGAACTCATTTCTGCAGCTGTTTCAGAAATACATGTTTTAGTGTTACGGCAAGCATTTGATGATTAAAATCTGCTTTCTGGTTCTGCAGTGGAGACCACAGTTTTTTTCCCAGTCCAAGAGATGGATCTTATTTGTTTACTAAATTGGACACGGCTTTGTTTTCTGAGGGTTTTTCCCCCCTCTTTACTTGTAGGCAGGGATTTAAAATGGTCAGGACTCCAAGCAGCTGCTGCATGGAGTTTGTTTAGCGGACTAAAAAAGGTTTATTGTAGAATATTAGTAACAGAGACAGACTCTTTGTACTGTGTTTCATAGGCCTGAAAATTAATGTTCGGTTTGCAACAGACCGGAACACAAAGTGGTGCCTCATCAGGACAGTGTGCCCAGTGCCAGCATCTGTGCAAACCCTGGGGCAAGACCTCATCTTGCATCCAGGAGAGGCTGACACACAATTTCTCTGGTGTTTATTGATCGTCCTTGTTCTTGTTCTTAAGTGAACCCCATTACTTCTCCCTGAGCCTTGTTATGGTGGATTAATGATGATCCGTTAGGTTTGTCAAGTCAGCGACCCTGACAGTGGAAGAAAGGAGTCATCCTGGTTTCTCTTCACACTGTGACTGGGCTGTGTGATACAATCAGAAGAAGCTTCCTGTTCATTTGTGTCAATGAAAGCAGGTTATGTGGTTTAATGTGTTCCATATGTTGTGCTTAGTATTAAGCCATCTGCACTGTGCTTTCTCTTCTAGGACTTGGGTTTGCACTCTGTTATTCTCCAGCCATTGCGATGGTGGGCAAATATTTCAACAAAAGAAAAGCGTTGGCATATGGAATAGCCATGTCAGGAAGTGGAATCGGTACCTTCATCCTGGCCCCTGTGGTCCAGCTCTTAATCGAGCAGTTTTCCTGGCGTGGAGCTTTACTCATCCTGGGAGGTTTTGTTTTAAACCTCTGTGTCTGTGGTGCCTTGATGCGGCCTATTGCTCTTAAGGAGGACCATAAAACTGCTCCTGAGTTTCTTGAACAAGATTATGTCCCCAAAGCACAGAAACGAGACTTAAAGCGAATGTCCATCTGTTCACCTTTAATCAAAGTGTGGTCTCATGAATGTTTATGCTACTGTTCATGGAAGGAATATGACTTTTTACTGATGCCAGACTTCATGGTGCTGGCACTGTCGATTTTGTTTATGGCATATGGCTGTAGCCCTCTTTTTGTCTACCTAGTGCCTTATGCTTTGAGCGTTGGAGTGAGTCATCACCAGGCCGCCTTCCTCATGTCCATACTTGGTGTCATAGACATCATCGGTAATATCACCTTTGGATGGCTAACAGACAGAAGGTAATGACTTATGGCTAAGCAAGTGTAAGCTTTAGCTGGTGGGAGGCTGGATGCAAGTGAGGTGTAACACATATAGAAGTTAACATTATGGACTTTTTCTCTAGGCTGTGTAACTTTTCAAAAAACCCAAGACACATTCTAACTTTCAGAAATGCTTACTATTTAATGTTTTTGTCTCTTCTGAGTTTGTTCAATTCTGCTGGTTTAATTTCTTTTTTCCCTGAAGAAATGATGCGTTTGTGCAAAGCTCTTGCATTTGACAGTGGAAATGTAATGGTATGTTGAGCATGATCCTCTGTACCTATTTCCTAGAGGATCTCACTCTGCTTCCTCCACGTTTCCATCTCTTTTGTGCTGCTGGGGAGACACAGAAGTAACGGAAAAGGGTCAAGGGTCTGGCCCAACACTGTCAGGCATATACTCAGAAGAACTGACCTATATTTCTTATATATTATCCAGTATATAAGAACTCACCATGCTTTGCTAACTTGGCTCACTCCAAACATCTGTGTGCAGCATCTGTAACATCAGTAGAGACTGGCTAAATTAAGGTGGATTTTGATTCTAGAGGACACATTCTTTGTGTGTATTGCGTTTGTGGGAAAAATCAATCATTGGTTTTGTGGGGCAGGGAGAAAGGGAATTGCCATCTCACTCACCTCATGCTAACTCCAGTGTTTATGTGCTGATGTGAAGGATGACAGCTAAAAGAGGTATACTGTGATATTTTTTGCATAGTACTGGGAGCACCTTACTGAGCTGGGAGGTAAAGACTGATGGAATACTGCTTCGAACATTGAAACCTCAAAGGGCTGCAAAATCCTGGCAGCGGAGCAGCTCCCCTCACTAGGGGCAGCCCAAAGAACACGGCAGGC
Organism: Harpia harpyja; assembly: GCF_026419915.1. NCBI lineage: Eukaryota > Metazoa > Chordata > Aves > Accipitriformes > Accipitridae > Harpia > Harpia harpyja. The sequence goes on along the minus strand of NC_068949.1, from coordinate 27,040,471 downwards.
AGCATGGGCTGCTGCTTACCAGATGTTTCTGCAGCTGTAGGTGGACAGCTTTCTCTACCTGGGCTTGTCAGTGTTGAGCTTTTCATCTTGAAGACTGTGTAAGAAAATGGACTCAAATCTGAGCTATATGAAAGAGAGACTGAAGTGCTGCATGCCAGGGTGTAGAAACTGAGATGCTGTGTCCAGTCATAATCTTTTTCTTTTCTGTTTTGAAATTTGCAGGTGTCTGAAGAAGCATCGGCACTTTTGCTACCTCTTTGCTGTGGGAATGGATGGCCTCTGTTGTCTTTTCCTGCCAGTTCTCCAAAACTTCCCCTTGCTTGTGCCTTTCTCATTTACCTTTGGCTACTTCGATGGAGCCTATGTAACGCTGATCCCTGTTGTGACAGCAGATGTAGTGGGAACTTCTTCCTTATCATCTGCACTGGGTGTCGTGTATTTTCTGCATGCCATACCATATCTAGTGAGCCCACCTGTTGCAGGTCAGTTCACAAATGACTTTACTATAATCTTATCACTATATATTTACCTGTTGGTGTGATGTAAAAGGAGAGGAAGAACAGCAAATGCACACTAAATGTGGAGGTAGCCCCTGGGCAGAGAAATAACACACCTATTCATAAGACTTTAGATCCCACTTAAGCCCTGTCTTGATGGGATGATTTCTACATAAAGAGAGAGTTGAAATTTGAAAAAGCAAAACAGTATGGAATGGGGCTTCTAAGAGCTGTTACATCACCACTTCACGTAGTTCAGAAATTGTGCAAGTAGAAGGAACAAAAGATTTCACTGTGAAATTACAGAATTTTGAAAATGTAACCTAAAGAGGATCTCATTCCAAGGTTGTGGGGTTGGGGTTTTTTTGTGTGGAGGACTTGATCTTTTCGTCTTCACACTGCTTTGAACAGGTGGGTGAGTCAACTTTACTACTGTTTGGTCACAGGCTTGTCACTGTGATATCGAACCATCATTTTCCCCATCGGTTCCATTACAGTGAAGTAAGGATGAAAGCTGTACCCCTATTATTCTTTAGAAAGAACTTGACACAGTTTTGAATATTACGGAAGGACGGAGATCTTTTTTCAAACAGCCATGTATAGATATGTCTTGCATATTTCGTCTGCTGTTCACATCAATTCCCAATTAATCTCTGCTTCTGAAGCTTTTAATTTAGTTTTCCATAGCAAAAAGTATTGCAAAAATGGAATTATTTTAAGAGATGCATGAGCCTAGGGTGTAGCTCACTAGATGTTTCTGTGTGAGGATCTCATGCACACAATATTTAATTCCAGGGCTCTCTAAAACTTGTCTAATTCCATGCAGTTGAAAGATATTTATTTAGTATTGTGGTGATGACTGCTGTGCCTTTTCTCATGGGTTTGATCTCTAAAGAAAAGGCCATAAAAATCTTTGCAAATTCTTTGTAAATTTGTAAATTATCAGAATTTTGGTGAGCCTTTAAAAGCCCATGATTTGTTTTCCTACAGGCTGGCTTGTGGACACAACTGGCAGCTATACTGCATCATTCCTCCTGTGTGGATTTTCTATGATATTTAGTTCAATGTTATTGTGCTTTGCAAGACTAGCAAAGAAAATCAAAAGAGCGCATTTGCGGTCGCTCACCAATGATACTGGCACCAAACAGCACATCTGGACAAATGGAGCAATAGCTTATTCTGTCACAGCAGAATTAGACCAAAAGAATGTTGAATTTTTGGCCGCAGATACAAACAGCTACAGCAACAGATGACAAGTGCCGTCAGGATCAGCACTGCACAGCTGTGACTGAGACGGAGGTGGCTCTGTAGTGTTAATGCTGTTGAAGATACTACTCCTGTGAAACAAGGCATCTCTCAATTAGATTTTTCTGTCATGTTTTAGATGGCTAAAATCTACATACAACAACAGTAATACCAAGTTAATGCAGTAATAGAAGAAAGCTAGACTGAAAATAAAGAGAGTTCATAGATACAAATGTTCACAAATTTATTTGAAATGCAATATGTTGACTCCACAGGTAATCTCAAAGATTATAATTGGCTATAATAAAAGAAATCTATAAAGTAATCAGTCACCAAAACTGTGAACAATGAAGTTTAAATTATTTCAAAAATAGTATTCATGAAATAAGCTTTTTGGTGTTCTGGTCTATTACGTTTCAATGGACTAATCACACACACCACCAAAAAACCTCCACATTTATCAGTCTGCATTAAACTCTGCAAATAACTGTTTCAAATGCCAAAGCCATTTCTTTAGAAAATCTGGCTTGAAACTCTGATTTATGATGAAAGTATCTCTGAAGCAGCTTTAATTTTTACAGTGTGCCTGAATTTTGTACGTAGGTTGCAGTTTAACTTCAAATATGGTTTTAGACCTATTTTGCCAAGCCCTCCACAGCAAAATTTTGAGGTGGTTGCTGTTTTTTTCCCTGGATATCTTTAAAGCTTGAATTTCTAAATATTAACATTCCAGATATGATCCTCCAGCTGATCCTTGTTGGGAGGGTGGAAGAGGTGCTGTGGCTGCTCTACTATCTGAAGAGGAGGAAGTTTGTGCCTGGGGACTAGGCATGCTGATAGACAAACCTGCTTTAGCTGCATTAGTTGGAAGAAGCCTAAAGGCAGTGAGGGAGACCAGAGGAGAGGTCTCTTTTTTCAAACACAGAGCCTCTTCCTCCTGTAAAATCAGCAGCTGTTGAAGAAATTTAGAGTCCGTGCAAGCAGATGACTGACAGACTGCCCTCTCCACAGGCTATTAGTAAAGACAAAGTTGTTTCTGCATTTTCCAGTGGCAAGTCTGTCTCTTCTTGGACCCAGGAGCTGTATCTTCAGGCGGTGCAAATTACTCGTTTGTGCAAACTGAAGGGCTGATCAGGTCACTTATCCTGGATGGCCGGAACACAACAGCTGGAATTTGCTGATGGTTTCCTGCTACTTGTGTGAGGAATATACTACAGCTGGCTGCTTCACGGGAGCTATAGACTCTATGTAGTTCATGGGGTAAATTACTGATGTGATGATTTAATAAATAATGTGATGTTTCTACATTTCCAGAGTGAAACTGTTGTCAGCAGTGGAAGAACTTCACATTCTGCAATGCAAATCACTTCTGTGTTTTGATGCTGCATAGAGCTGCATTCTGTTCATTAGCAAATTGACCAGAGTCCAAATAATTTTTACCAATGCTGAACTAGTAGTTTTGTTAATCACCCGCAGTGTATTCAGTGGTTGCTTATGGTGTCCTGTTCCAGTCTGTGCCTCAGAAGGGAAAGCAAAATAGACTGATGCTCACAAATTTGATTTAGATCAAGAGTACAGCCATAGTGGTATAATGTATTTTTTTATATATATGAATAGTATGTGTATCACATAGTTCTGTTATTCATGCATATTTCAAATATAACATTAAAATTGTTTTAGTTCCATTGTCTGTGCTCAAACAAAGCATTTCATGCTGTCCTGCTACAGAAGTGTGGTCAGAGCCAGTAGCATGACTTAAGTGCACAGACCACAGATTAAGACATGGGAGTGCAAAAACTGCTTAAAACTAATGACATAACCTTTTTTTCACCTCTGCGTGGCAATTGAGCCCTGGGCCCTAATTTTGATTTTAACATACTTTCATAAAAAAAGACAAAAATTATCCATGAGTATTTCTTAATGAGTTAGGAAAAATATGCACGTTTGGGAGGAAAAAAAAAAGGCGGCTTTATTAATTAGTAGTGATGAAGATATTGTTTTAGATCTTAATGCACAAGTTTATATCAAAAAGTAGGGAATATGTGGTCTACAAAGAAGATAAGCTATTTCAACAAGTTATAAGTGACCGCTGTCATTTACTTTAGAAAAATTTAATTACTTTTTTTACCACATCATGACATGTCAGCAGTTATTTGTGCCAGAACTGCATATTATAAAAATCTGTTGGCTTAATACTATGTGCATTTTTACCCTAGTAAACAATACTGTGTAATTACATTATTAGCATTTTTAATTTTTTTTTTTATTTCAAGATATTTTTTCATAGGCTTTTCTGTTTTGTTTTTAACTTACAGTTGAGGCAGTATTTCTTGTTTTAAATATCTAATTCAGCAGAAACATTCGACTGGATTTATACACAGACCTTTTGTAGAAAATGATATCATTATTTCAGGGTTTTCTAACACTGTTTCTGCTCTGAATTAAGCCAATGGACAAAATCTTATATACAAGAATAATGCTTTCTGTGCATAAAACACACTCTGAAATATCAGATCTGTCATGAATCTCCCCAGCTCAGAAACAGAATGAAGGAAGCGTAACAAGAAATGACCTGCAAGTGGAAGAAATGGGAATACAACCCAGGTTTGCAAAGCCTCACGCCAAACTTCTACTCCCTAGTCCACACAACCCAAACTCAACAGTTCATCTTCATCCTGCCTTGTGAAATGTTTCAGGCACTGCATTATGGAAGCCTCTGGATTATAGCATTTTAAAAAAATGATTTATGGTATCCGCAATGGCTTTTTTTCAGATATTATAATATCCAGGCTGTTCTCCACAGAGGATGTTTCCTGACCTGGCACGGTGCAGCAGTAGGCAGATACCTGGGCCAGCTGTGAACAATTTCACCAGCTGACACTGCATATTTCCAACAGCCCTGTTGAACACTGATGGATACGAGCTCAGACGGAGCGCTGCACCACTGAGCCTGTCTGGCTTCCTGGGACAGCATGGTCTGACTTGGCTGGGGTAACATCTGTCTGAGAAACAGACGGGTCCTACCTCAGATGAATCCTGTCAGGGATAATACTCTATTCTGTGCAGTGAACAGGAATACAGTCTAAGTGAAACTGCTTACAACTGCTGAAGTTATCCCATCTGTTTCTATTCCATGAGGTTTGAAATGGGGAAATCATCATTCTATTGAAATTGCTTACGTTCTAGTGATAATTTTTATCAGATCAGCTTTGGAACATTTAATAAATTGTACCTTGAGAAATTGTGTGAAAACAGCATTAGAAAAGTGAAGTACCTTCTGTTGAAAAACAACCCTGTTTTCAGAAAAAAAGATAAAACTTTGAGCCTGAAACATTTCTGCCAGTTTGGGTGATGATTTATCTCCAGAAAAACAAAGGTTGGCTGTGTTACTATATGGTGAATATATTTTATATTGCTGCAACAATTCCTTGTTTGCTTTCTAAAGTGTCACAAATTTATCTGAGAAGGAAGAGCTTGTTTAAGTTAAGTTGTAACAGTACTTGATGGTCAGCACAACAAAGTCCTTAGTCGGGATTGCCTCAATAAATAATACCTTCTTCTAAGTGACTATTCTGGTGTGTTCCAGTAGAGTTTTCTATGTAATTTAGAAGGTGCTTTTGATTCATGGATGTATACTTCCTGAAGGGCTGTCTTCACTCCTTTTTTTCCCTGCACCGCTAGCGTAGGCTCCAGTGATGGATTCGTACTCGGGTGCGAACTGAGAGCTGTTCAGCTTCCGTGTGCTTCTGGTTTTGCCCACCGGACTTGGACACTGCAAAATGCGTGTTTTGTTTCGTCCACTTGGCGAAGCTCAAGCGCAGCCCTTTCCCCGTGTCGCCGCCACGGCAGGCAATGCAGCGGCAGCACCACCCTGTGGGGAACAGCACTGCTCCTCGCTTACAAGACACCAAGCAAGGACTAGAAGGCCGTGTTTGCACACAGCATCCCCGGGGAGTGCTGCGGTCCAGCGCAACCCTCCAGAGCCTGCGGAAGGTAAGGCACAATAAATAGATTTCTTGCATCACTACGCCTCGCGGTCAGTTTCTTCTCCGTGGAGAAGATTGAGCCGCTCTGACTCTTCATAAAAATTCAGGCTCACATTTTTCTCAAAATACTTTATTGCTTCTCCTTATTTCTGCAAGGTCCATTTTCCAGGAGAGAGGCAGGAGAGGGCCGGGTGGCAGGGTGGGGGGGGGCACGGATGTGCCACCATGGCTTCGGGAACCTGCACCACCTCTTCCTTGAATTCTTCCCTGCTGCCCTCTGCGCCCTCAGGAGGGTCTGGACGGCAACGATGCTGACATTAGAAGCCTCAAGATTGAGAAATGCAGCGAGGTTGCCTGATGTACCCTTTTGCCCACATCGCTGAGCGCACCACCATAGGTAGTCACCAGTTCCCGACTTCGACCCTACTGTTGTTAGCACCACACACCACTTTCGGGAGTGGTGTGTCAGTCCTGCTTCCAGTCCTTCCAGCTGCCCTCCCTCCCTGCCCTTTCCCTAGGTAGGGCCACCTTTGTTTGTAAGAGAGAGGCTGGCAGGTGGCTGGAAAACAAGGATGGACTTTGCCCCAGCCCTCTCCCAGGAAGACGGTGCAGTTCTATTATGTACAGTTAAGCTCCTGATCACTTTTGCTTGTATTATAAAAGCTTCTTTGAGGGAGAGCTGAGAGGGGAGAAGTTTCTTGATGTTTCATGATCTGGCATTGTATTTTACGCTCCTTCAGGCCTGTCATCCTGTCTGTACATGGAACTGCTGTCGCAGGGGCAGAAATGCTCCAGGATGGCTGGAAACAAAAGTGCCCATCCTTACTGATGGGGTCTGTCACCAGTTTGCTTCATTATACGCTACTGGCTAGAGCTCAGAAATGGTTTGGAAGTACAGCATTACTTTTCCCTGAGCACCATCATCTATTATACCACGCTACAATACCGTGGAATTAGGCCAGCCTGTTGTAAAGAATACTGACTTTTAGTTGGATATCTGAAGACAATCACCTCCTCCACCCATTCTCTCTGTCCTTTCAGCCCTTTCTTCCATTCACATAGACTCTGTGGGGACCCACCCCTTTTCCCACATGCCCCTTGCATTCTGCTGCCCTGTTCTCCAGTGCTCATGCAACTCTTTGCTGTAGTTGCATTCTGCCTTCCATGTCCAGTTCAGTACATTTCTCGTGTGTGTTTTCTGTCCCTGGCTTTTTTCACAAGCATGGCCGTAGATAGCCATCTCTTTGGCATCTCAAAGACTGCCTTTCCTTCCTCTCCAGATGTTTGCTGTAGTGGTTCCTGAGCATGCGGTTTTGGGTAAACTAGGCAGATGTTGTTTTGTGCATGATTTAATTCTTTGGTGCGATACCTCTGAAGCCAGCTTTGCTGAGAGTTTGGGAAAATAAATAGGGCTATCTCCTGACCCTTTCATATCCTGCCAAAACTTTACCCCTGTTACTTTTTCGAATGGCCATTTCCCTTTCTCTCATCTACTATCATGAGGATTGGTCAGCAGAGAGATACCAGAAGCAACAGTTGATGGATGCAATGCTCTTTAGTAGTTCACAACAATAGCACATATTTTGTAAGCGTTCCACTGAACTAGCCAAACAGTGGTTATTTTTCATAGTTAAACAACATACAAGATGATAAACTGAACAAGTCTTCAACAAAAGTTTTTTCTAAATAACACTAAAAGATGACATTTTTAAAATATTTGAAAAAGCATTAGAATTTCCATTTGTGTATAAGCATGCCTTTCAAGTGGATAAAGGAAATAGTAAAATATGATTCCCTTGTCTTTTTTTCAGTAGAAGGTAAGATCTGATTTCCAGCTTAGAAGTTCTGTGTTCTACAGATCATCACTTAAACACAACCTTTTTACCAGCGTTAGCACTGAAAACTAAGCTAGCTTAGCTATTACTTAGTCTTTGCAAGCATGCTCTCTGTTGGTGAATGAACAAACAAATGAACAATCATCTGCAGTTTCTACATTATCACCAGAAAGTGATGCCGCCAGATGTTTCATCTGGTTATAACTTCAACCTTAAAAAAAAAAAAAAAATGTTTTGAGAGTCTGTTGAAATGTCCTTCAGTTTGGGGATTTTTTTGCTGTGAAGGATTTTGGGGAACTTTAGCTTGAGATGGAAAGTCGTAGCTCACATAATGCACTCAGATATTCTTCATTGTCAGGACACAATGCAATGGCTTTCTCATAGCACTTAATTGCTTCACGTGTCTCACCATTTAGATTGTGAACTAGTCCAAGTGTAGCAAAATCTGTTGCATCACCTAAACCTTCCTGAATTCTCTGTTCCAACAATTTCTTCAGAGCATATTCGCACTGCTTTCTTACATAAGAATCTTCTTCAATTTTCAGCCCTTCTATGTAATACTTAATGGCTTCAGATTCTGATTTCATATGAAAACGCTGAAAATTGCCATAATTATAGTAGAAGTATTGTTTATCGACACAGCTTAGAATATTTATCTGAAATGCTTTCTGAAATGTCTCTTCTGCTTCTTCATACCTCTTTGCTTGTGCGTACATGTTTGCTAGGTCGGTATGGGCAGTAAAAAATTTTGTCTTTTGGCCAGTCACTGTTTTAAAATGAAAAAGGGAAAGTCGGATGAGTTCCTCCACTTGTTCTTGAGGTGGATATCTTGTAGTCTTTTTCAGTTGAAACAGCTTTGCTCTGTAGCAGAGACCTAGTTGATGATGCAAAAAGGTGGATTTTGGTGTCACTGCTAGGGCCTTTTTCAAAATCTTCAGTGCCTTGTCCAATTCTCCTTTCCTTCTGTAAAATTTAGCAGCATATCGCAGGAAATAAGGAAGATCAGGGGTTTTCTGCATTGCTTCTTCAATGTACCTCTCCCCTTCATCAACTCGCTCTAAGTCCTGAAGTTTTAATGCAAGTAATGCCATAATGAAAGTATCCTTTGGATTCAGTTCCACTGCACGCTTCAGGGGCTCGAGGGACGGGCCTAAATCTTGGCATAGTCTGTAAGATAAATCTTCCAAACGATACATTGCTATTGCATAGCCAGCATTAAATTCCGGGTTATTGGGTTCATTCTTCAGAGCATTTTCAAAGCAATTCTTTGCTCTCTTGTAGTACTTTCTCCCAAACTTTAATAATGCCCATCCTTGCTCAGCATAGATCTCTGGAAGCTGAATCTTCTGTTGAGCAGTACTTGAAAGCTTTTTGCAGCTGTTTTCCACTTTGCTTACATAAGTTTGAGCTTCTTCGTATCTCTCCATGTGGTAATAGATCCAGGCATAGTTCCCCCAGGTAACAAGACTTCTCCTGGCAATTTCATCTGGATGATTTTTTTTAACTTCTTCTTCAGCTTTTTGGAGATTTCTCAGGGCTTCCTCATTTGAATTCTTTAGGTGGCATACATAGGATAGGAGATTATAATTTGTGATGTTGGATTTTATGAAAAACTCGATCTGATCGCCTATTGTTTCCTCTAGGTCATCAAGATCCACATCCTGCTTCAGCAAAGTCCATGTAAAATGACATTCTAGCTGCAGCAGGGAGCTCTTCAAGGAATTCTTGGAAATGGTACTAGAAGAAATCAAAGAAAAACTTACTTATACTCCATTTGCTTTTTGCTACTCTTGTTTTTAAACCAGGCATGATGTACTTCAAAAACAAGCAATACCTTACCTGGTGTGACTAGTCAACAATACTTCAAACAAGCCAAAGCTGTGGGAAGCCATAGGTCTAAATTGCTCAATAGTTATCTTAGCAATTCTCCTTACTGGTGTATGAGGGCATCTCTTACATTGACAACCAGACCACCAGCTCTGTTGCTAAGAGGAGGGCTAGGCTCTGTGGTAAAGCTGGCACATCTCTGGGCCTCAGGAACATATTTCCTATGCTGGGAACAATTGCTGAAGCCTACCCAAAAGAGGTAATCAAATAAAAAACTTCTCCCAAAATATAGAGAAAGTGATATATTGCCTTTCCCATGTCTCTGTATATTTTATGGTTTGGATTATAAATTTCACTTTTAATTTCCGGCATTTGTAAATCCTTGTTTGTTAGATCATAGCGCTACTTTTATGTTATGATTATACTGATGTATCCAGTAGCTGGCTCCCAAATCCCACTAGTGTCCCCAGTTGCTGACACTTGGATATACAGGCCCCCGAGGGTGCAACCCCACTCCACTTCTGGTACAGACCACTCACTCACTCACCCCATGGATCCCCAGAAGCTGGCTTTGGACATCCAGTAGCTGGTCAGGGATCCTCTCTCTACCTAGGTGCCTCACCCCTAGACACGCACGCATGCATACCGACCAGACCTTGTTTACATACAACTGGTCCTTAATGCCCCTTTATCCCTCTCTATTTTTCAACATTTGTTCCTTCCTAAGTCACCCAGAATCCCTTGTTTCCCTGCCTTTTGTCCCCTCTCCAAACATCCCGTAAGAAGTCTCATGCAACTTCCAAATACTTTTCCCTGCATCCCGTGATGTGTCCCATATCCCTAGGCAGTTCAGACCGTAAGGCTCTCCTGTGGACCCTGGTGCTGGGTGTTCCCCTGGCCCATGGGGCTGAGGGTCCCTCGGGCAGCCCTGGGAGGGCCGGGTGGGGGCTGGTGTCCCTGACTGGGGCATTGGGGAGCCCCCACCTGTCCTCGTGCCTCTGTGCTCCTCCGTGTGCATGGGGATGGGCTGATGGCTCTTGGGACGGGTCTGGGAGCAGCTAGGTGTGGTGGGTTGACCCTGGCTGGATGCCAGGTGCCCACCAAAGCCGTTCCATCACTTCCCCTCCTCAGCTGGACAGGGAAGAGAAAATATAACAAAGGGCTCGTGGGTCAAGATAAGGACAGGAGAGATCACTCACCAATTACCGTCATGGGCAAAACAGACTCAACTTGGGGAAAATTAACTCAATTTATTACAAATCAACCAGAGTAGGGGAATGAGAAATAAAACCAAATCTCAGAACACCTTCCCTCCACCCCTCCCTTCTTCCTGGACACAACTTCACTCCCGGATTCTCTACCAACCCCCCCAGTGGCGCAGGGGGACGGGGATGGGGTTTACGGTCAGTTCATCACACATTATTTCTGCCGCTTCACCATTCTCAGGGGGAGGACTCCTCACACTCTTCCCCTGCTCCAGCGTGGGGTCCCTCCCATGGGAGACAGTCCTCCACGAACTTCTCCAACGTGGGTCCTTCCCACGGGCTGCAGTTCTTCACAAACTGCTCCAGCATGGGTCCCTTCCACGGCGTGCAGTCCTTCAGGAGCACGCTGCTCCAGCGTGGGTCCCCCACAGGGTCACAAGTCCTGCCAGAAAACTTGCTCCAGCGTGGGATCCTCTCTCCATGGATCCGCAGGTCCTGCCAGGAGCCTGCTCCAGCGTGGGCTTCCCACGGGGTCACAGCCTCCTTCGGGCACCCACCTGCTCTGGCGTGGGGTCCTCCATGGGCTGCAGGTGGATATCTGCTCCCCCGTGGACCTCCATGGACTGCAGGGGGAGAGCCTGCCTCACCATGGTCTTCCCCACGGGCTGCAGGGGAATCTCTGCTCCGGCGTCTGGAGTATCTCCTCCCCCTCCTTCTTCACTGACCTTGGTGTCTGCAGGGTTGTTTCTCTTACATGTTCTCACTCTCTCTCTGGTTGCCGTTTCTGCATCCCAGCAACCTTTTTTTCCTTCTTAAATATGTTATTCCAGAGGCGCTACCACTATCGCTGATGGGCTCGGCCTTGGCTGGCGGCAGGTCCGTCTTAGAGCCGGCTGGCATTGGCTCTGTTGGACACAGGGGAAGCTTCTAGCAGCTTCTCGCCACTCCTGTAACCCCCCCCCCTACCAAAACCTTGCCACGCAAAGCCAATACACCGGGTCAGGGTGTTATTCGGGTTCCACCTCCTGCCATTGCCTGCCTGTGCCCCTGTGTGGGTGTACAGACCAGCTTTTATCACACAATCTATCAATCAAGAACATGCCTTTACAATGCAGAGGAGATGACACTTTAGTCCATATTGCACTCTCCCTTAAAGAAGGAATTATACATGATTTTATAACTGAGGCTTCCCAGTCAAATCCTTCTTTGTTAGAAAGACTTCTCTGCCCTCCCTCCTGTAAAACCTAGAGAGTCTAACAGCCTGCATGGTACAACGTGTGCGGCTGCTCAACTGCACAATCATGTAAAAGAGGAGATGTCTTTGGGGTAAAAAAAAAAAAAGGAGTGAGTGGAAAAACTGGAAAATTATGAGGAGGCAAATCAAGGAGGAATAGGGAAGCTATTCTTACAGGTTCTGGGACAGTAGGAAGGACACTGGGGAAAGTGACACTGAATACGCATTTCCACCCGCACCATCTGATACAGAGGTACTGGAGGAAGGTCAGACAAAAGAGGTATTTATAAATGCTGTTAAAGCATAAGTTTGTCTTACAGACTACTTTGCCTTTCTCAAATAATATCTCCTCTGCCTCACTGATGTTTTTGATTGGTATTAACAACAGTTCCTAATTAGAGAGCTGTATGTGAGGTAATTACAGTTCTTCTGGCATGAAAGGGAAGTGCAAGTAAGTTCCTGTTATTATCACTATCTTGTTAGAAGCCTTTGGCTACAGGTGAATACCACAGAACAGATAGTGGCTCTCAAATCAGCAGGAATAGCTTGAAGCACTTAAGTAGTCCCATTCCATTTAAAATGAAATGTGTGTTGGTTTTTATTGCCTCAGCTGAGAACCATGGCAATTCATAGCTGAAAACAGCAGTGGAGAGTAAATAATGAAAAGACATTTGTGGAAAATTAATATTTAAGAATGTCACAAAACCAGGTTTCTGATGCAGATTAAATACAGTTTAGCTCAGTTCAACATATAACTGGTAAATGCAATTTCCAAAGTCATCATAAACATCTTGGCTTTGCTCTGTTTGAATATGTGTGCCTCTGTGCATGCCTGACAGTCTTTAGAAAACGTTACACCCCGCCCTTATGCTCCAAGCTGCAGCCCAGAACCTGCACTGCCCTGTTTGCTGGTCCTCGCAGTAGTAGAGATCAGAAAGTAAATTCTCAATGCATCAGTGCCAGTCACCCATTTGGCTGGGCACCAGCTATGGCTCCAGCCTGGATTTCATCCCTGAACTGCATGCACGTAGTTTTTCTGTCAGTTCTGTTCACAGAGACTGGCCCTTGCTGGAGAAGCAATAATGTTACAATATTCAATAGCATCCTTATTCTATTTTGATTCTTCCAGTAAATATTCTGTAAGATATTTTCTGCTGTTTGGATCCCCAAAGTCCCTCACTGCTTACATTTATGTAAATAATAAGCATTATTTTCCCGTGGCATAGCAAAAAAGCATCTTTCACAGACTGCCTTGCTCGCTTACCTCATGGTTTTCCTTCTCTGCTCACTTGTCTTAAGGTAGCTTCAAAGCCAAAGGAGTGCTGCTCACTGTTGTTACAACTTCCCTTTTATGTGCTCTGGCCCTCATGTGATCTGTGAGTAATTTAATGGGAACCAGAAAGTGAAACTTCAGCTTGTGTCTGAATCTGCCAAAGAAGCTGAAACAACTGCCAGCAGGGAAATAGAAACTTAGGAGTCACCAAGCTGCTTTTTTCAGCCTGGCTCCGTGCCATGCATTACATTGTGTTGTGGAGAATGTGGCAACAGCTCCTAATAGCTCCCAGCGTTTACTTTGTTCAAATCCAGAGGCATCTATGATAAGGTGAATATTTCAGGCTAGTATAGACTGACCTGGTTATCACACATATAGGCTAGGGAAGGGTCATTTCCCCCTCCTGCCTCTGCTGATGCATCTTTGCACAATTTTTACCGTGCTTTAGGCTCCTGTTTTGTTGGTATTGTGTCATCCACATAACACTCACACAATGTCTTATCGCCCCTGCCGGCACTCCTTCATCTTGTGTCTCCACATTGCAAGGTCTCTGCTGTTGTACCAGGCCTGTATTTCTCCACGCTATGATGTCATTGTGTAAGAGTACTAAATACCTCATCCCACCTAGAACAACTGTTTGTTGCTGCTCTCTGCATACAACTGCAGTTGTACTGTGCACAGAGAAACGAAAGTAAAACAAATTAGATGATACAAACAGTAAATTCAAGGAATTGCTGTCACAGCTGTGCCAAGCAAAACAAAGCTGCGCGCAGGTCAGGAAAAGCTCAAACAGAGTGGGCCTGGCAAGCCTCGGTCCCGAGGCCATGCAAACTCAGTGCAAAGCTTATGGCCTGTTGCTAGCAACAGCAATGCTGTGTTACAGGGCTACACGTTAACAAAGAGATGGGGCACAGGTTGGGTACTGGAGCACCTATGGATATAAACAACTCACTGATGTTTAGTTTAAAAAAAAAAATAAATGCAGACCTGGCCTGATAAAATTTTATGATTTTAGGGGTAACAAAGAGATTAAAGAAATAGTATCTTACATAAGTAAATGGCACTATAGATGGTAAATTTGGATGTAACCTGAAGTTGCAGACCAGTGAAGAAAAAGAAAGGTGTAAAAGCATGTTAGCAAACATAAAAATGACCCAAAGTGGATCCTGGGGACAGGAAGAAGAAACCACCACCATTAGCATCATGCTTCTCCCACGGAAGGACGCCAGTGGCTGATGACTGTTGGTGGGTGTTATTCCCTCCAGCAGCCTGAAGCTACTAATCTGAATGCCCGGAGGAGCAATCTCTAAGGGAAGGAATAGAAACTAAGAAGTGTCCATGCACATGCATGTGTGTGTAACAATTTTAACCACAATATTACTATTATTATGAATTTTTCTGTAAAAAAGTACTTTAACTGCATTATCATTCTTTCTCTTTTTGTAATAATTAGATCTAGACTAATGATAATTCTTGCATTAGACTAAGATTTTCATTATACTAACAAAACAATTCTTGTCTTTACATATGTATATAAGATTTGCTTTCTCTTTAACCGTAAACAAGAATCCATTCCATTTTAAAATGTGAGAACATCTTGTTAAGAAATATGTTTAATTAGACACTGTCTAATGTCCTTTCATAATTATTATCTGTAGAATTTGAGGCCTCCCCCCCCCCATTTTGTAGGAATAAGCAAATAAAAATGCACATAAGGGTGCCTCACAAGGCTTCTCATTGTTCCTGGTATATGACAGTGTCAGCTCCCCTCATTTTGTGAGGTTTTTAGTGGATGATGCACAAGGTTGTCCCTCTGTCCTAACAAGCCAGAAAGTCATTTATATCAAACCTCATTATCACCTCAGAACTGCTGCTGCTGCCGCCATCACGTTCAATCTCTGCAATTACACACAAGAATTAACAGTATTCCATGTTTTTATTTATAAATGAATATAATCTCTGACTGCCAATTTGTACATTTTCAAGAATTTTAGGTTCTGGCTTATAAAAGTTTATCTTCTGCAGTATGAACAGTCTGTATTCCCACCCTCACAAGTGTGTAGGAAGCATCTACATAGGGCGGAGTACATCTCTGGATCTGGTGGCAAGCTGCACTCATCCTCCGGGTTTGGCCAGGTGGTGGGTCTGGCTGGCTGGCTCCAGCGACCCTCAGGCTGTCCGGGGGGAAGCCAGGGAAGCGCTCCCGGAGGTGTGGGGAGCTTCAGCCTGTATGGAGTGAATTCCCGGGAGGCAGGGACTATTCAGGACAAGGCTGTCCTTTCCCTTCTCTTTCTCTTTCCCCTTCTTTTAAAAACAAAACAGTCTTACATATGAGAAAGTCTGGTTTTTACAAGTTGGAGAGCCTTAGTAACACACCCATCTCTTGTGTCTCATTTAAGTGATTTTTTTTGTGTGGGTGTGGGTGGGGTTTTGGGGTTTTTTTTTTGGAGCTGATGTTTCAGAGCTCAAGATAAAGATTAGTACAGCTACTACTCTGAGTCGCATGCAATGTTCTAGCAATCAGGTATTTGATAAGTGGTGAAAAGAAGCGGTGAATTGGGAAGGAAAAAGTATTAGGGTATCTACACAGATTCATGTATTTTATGGAAAATAAAGTTTGCAGGTAGCTGTGGAAAGATGTATTTAAAAGGTTTCTGCAAGGCCAAAATCAAATGTGGACGCTAATGATTTACTAACTATGCTACTAAGTATCTATGGGTTTCTTGTCTCTGCTTCTATCCCAGGTGCCTGTTTTCTCCGGTACATTGCTTGGTACCTTGCTTGGTACATACAGGAAAATGCAGGAATTTTCCTTCTGGAATGCAAAAATTTGCCCTAATATCCATATTTTTACAAATTTATTTGCATCTATATGCTTTGGTTTGACACAAATGCCTATTGAATAGAATAAGTGCACAAAGTGCTTGAAATAGAGTAAGTGAAAGTAAGAGAATAGTTATGCAATGCCTTTCTGCAGCCATCTTTGTAACTTGCTTGGCACAGCACAGGAAAATTCAGAAATGCTTCTACAGCCCTGCTGCTTTCACTTTGGGGAAAGCTGCAGCTGGGCTGATTGGTATCAGGGAGAGCTGCATTGCATAGCAGCAACTGCAAGGGCTTCTTGGAAAACACTTGTCCAGAAATGGGCTGGAAACAACAACCGCATTCATATTTAACACAAAGGCTTTGTTTGAGTGTTCTGTACGTAATATGCAAGAATAAGGAATGGCTTCAAAAATATCTACGCATTTTGAGGAGAAAACTCATATCTGTAAATTTCCTTGGAGCTGAAATGGATACCTGCTGACAAAGAATTCTCCCCTGGTACCATTAGCTCAGCCAAACAATTGCCTGAAATGCAGTTTTCATTATTAAAATAACGTAAATGACAGGATCACTTTAAGTATCCTATTTTATGCTGGTTAAAATTGAGCCTAGTTTAGCATATAATTACTGTTTGACAGCAGCAGTTGTGGCATTTTATGACTTGGGTTTTCCCCTAGGGGGGAAGAGTACCATGTAACTAATTTGACAGAAAACCCAAGTGAATCACTGAGCAATATTTTTGTTACCCAAGTTCTTTAAAACCAAACAACCCTAAGAAATGGCATCCAGGAATGCAAAGGGTCGCATAGCGTCACTTGTATTGAGTGATGTATCCATGTACCAAAACAAGGGGATGCTATGAAAATTTCAATGATTTTTCAATTAAAATCTTAATGCTTTCTAAATAAACAGAAACATTTCTGTTCTTGATGCACTCCTGCTCTACTGCTGTGCATTTTATATCAGGTTTCTCTATTATTCTGAGGATATTACTATGGCCCTGGACCTAGTAACATGAATACTTACAGGACTGAATTTGGTCCCAGTTTTTGCAAGCCTGGTCACGTGTCCCCTGACCGCTTTGCTGGGAAATTACAGATATGCAACGCAGTGCCAATTAGCTGCCTCAGAGCACGAAGATGAAACAGGTTTGCAAGAAGCTGTGACGATAACCCCGCTGGAACCGTGTGCCTGCATGTAACTTAAGCCCACTTGTATTAGATCTGGTATGTTTAGGCTGTGCTCAGAGATGACGGATAGATGATCTCTACGTGTAAGAAGAACAGCGATTGCTGACAGCGCTTTACAGTCCTTCCAAAGGACCGGCCCTTCCCGAGGGGCAGGCGTTCAGCACGCTGGGGAGGCATCCCGCGGGGACGCTCCCGCGACGGGGAGAGGCGAGGCCTCAGCCCCTCCGTGCTGCTGCTGCTGCTTTCTCCCTGGAGACTGCTGCGGGATCCGGGCAGAAAATAAAATACCCCCTCGCAGGGCGGGCGGCACCGTCAGGACTCTGGAGGCTTCCGATGAGGAGCAGATGCGGGAGACGAGGAGGGCTGGGGAGCAAAAATCGCGGGCGCCGTTCTCGGGGCTGAAAGATTTCTGAAAATGGAGCCCGGGGCGGGCGGTGGGTGGTGGTGGCGGTGGGGAAACCTACCCGGGTCTTACTTGAGAAACGCTGAATCACGCCGGCTCAGGCAGCCCAAGGCCGCGCACCCCCGGCCCGCGAGCTCCCGGCCCGGCGGGGTGGGGCGGGCCGGGCGGCCCCCGCCGCCGCCGCCGATAGGCCGCGCCGCATGGCCTGAGCCGAGCCGAGCCGCGCCGCGCCGCCGGCCTAGCGCCCTCCTCCCGCCGCGCCGCGCTCATCCGCGCCGGGAGCGCAGGTCGGTCGCCGCGGAGGGCGCGCCGCCCCGCCGCTCCGCCGGGCCGCGGTCACCCGGAGGGGGAGGCGCGAAGGGGTGCGGCACACACCCGGGCGCGCAGCGCGGCAGCGCCCTGCGGCGGGGCCGGCCGCCCTCGTTCAGCCGCTCGGGGCCGGACAACGCCCCCGGCCCGCGGCGGCCGCCCCGCCGCCGCTGAGAGGACGGCGGCCGCCCGCGTCCTCGCCCCGTCAGCCGGGCGGCCGCCCCCGCCCCTGTGACGCGGCCCCGTAGCGGTCTGCGCGCCCGGCGGAGGCAGCAGACGAGCCTCGGCACCTCCCGCCTCCTTCCCGCGGGGCCAGGATGCGGGGCCTGGTGGTCGCCGCTTTCCTCCTGCAGAGCGTCGCCGGCTCGGGCGCGTTCGCCGGAGGGAGGAGAAATGTGGACCCCGAAACGAACATGAACATCGTGAGTGGCGCGGCGGGGCGCGGCGGTGAGGGAGAAGTGCCCGAGACCTGTCACCGGCTGCGGCCGCGGGGTTGTAGCGGGGCGAGGAGAGGAGCGGGCCGGCGGGTCCGGGCGGCGCGCCGCCCCTTCGCGGCGCCACGGGCGCAAGCCTGGTGCCTGCCGCCCTCAGCAGCCGCGGTGAGAGCCCCGGGAGGCTTCAGCCACTGGTCGGCGGTCAGCCTGCTGCTGCTGCTGCTGCTGCTGCTGCTGCTGCTGCTGCTGCTGCTTACACCCTCTGCTTACACCTCGTCTTTCTCTTCTCCGCCTTCCAGGTCCTTTTTGGCCCCCTGTTGCCTGTGGCGGATCTTTCTCTCGCATGTTTTCTGATCCAGACCTGTGGTTTTTGCTAGAGTCAGGACGCTCTCGTTCTTAACTGCTAGGAAAGCACATGTTTATGAAGCGTACTTGTGCTGCCGGCACGACGCTCCCGTGTTCTGACCCACAACTGCTTTTCTCCCCATCTAGCACTGACTCTCTGAACTTTATTCTCCTGCTGCTGCAATAGCCAAGTCCAGGAAATACTCGCTGTTAGTAACTGGTGTTAGTTGCTCTTTCCTCTGCCCCATCTAAACTGTGCCATTTTTTCACATGGGCGAGAAGATACTTCAAGCTAGAAATGCTTAAGGTCTATAAGAAAAGAAGTTCTTGAGTCCTCAGTATCATCTAAATATCATTTTGAGAACTGAAAATAGTAGTTTAGTCTAAAGCTAATAGCATTTGAATGGAATTTAGGCTTAAAATAATTTTGGAATGTTAATGTCACTGTGGATGATTAAAGATATATTTAAAAGAAATAGCACGTTTAATTGAATGCTCCTTCTCTTCCTTGCCCAGCAGCCTAAGAGTAGAATGCCAGTCATGTCTTGCATTTTTTACATTTTCTCAAGGCACGGTTGGTGTTATAAAACCAATTAAATAGCAAGTTCTCTGTCCTAATGGAGTTGCATCAAATGAAAATAACATGAAGCCCAAGACATAAGAGGTGGGAGATAAACCTATTAATGAAATCATAGTGTTAAACAAGTGTGGGGTTTTTTATTGTTATTTTCTTGTTTGGCTTGTCAGCAAAGTCACTTAAAAGCTCTGAAACAGACATAAGGTTTGAGGAGAAAGGTGAGTAAGAAGTGGCACATGAAACAACGAGCTGAGGTGTGGCAATGTCAGCAGCTTGCACCTGTGAAGAGTGTGCCCTTAGTGTTTTAAGGCTGCTGTGTTTGTGGTTCATTTCAGCACATTGCCTAAACACGATTGTGTCCTCTGTATAACAGAGAACTCGGCTTACTAAGTTCAGATATAAATCTGAAATGTTTCCCTTCAGGAGAGATGAACTCCTCTCTTCTTCCATATGCTGCTGTGGTGCCAGTGGCTTTTTGCTGTCCTCACTTGTTTGTTACTGAAAGATACTGCTTTCCTCGAGAGCAGTTTCAATTTTTGTCTCCCAAATCCGTGTCTCGGTGTTTTGCCCTCTTATCATAATCTCCCTTTCGACACTTCAATCTCCTTTCTCACTGTAAGCAGCGTGTGAGTAACTAATATGACAGTGGATGGGGACAGGCTAGCGAGTCCTCCCAGATTCCCGGGATAAGGTCTGTGCTCTGGCTAGTCCCTGACTCCATACTGGGATAAGTCTTGTAAGAAAACCTGTGTGCATCGAATAGGTGGGTGGTATGGCACATTCCTACCGCATCCTTTAACTTCATGTCGCCATCTTTGGAAGGAACCCTGAGTATTTTGCACATATTAATGAACTGAGGAGGCTGGCAGTCTGACTCCAAGGCGGTGTCTTTTCTTTCTTCAGAGTCAAATTATTACCTTCAGGGGATACCCTAGTGAGGAGTATGAAGTGACAACAGAAGATGGGTATATCCTTTCCGTTAACAGAATTCCTTATGGAAGAAAAGGCCGTGAGAGAAGCAAAGGTAAGATTTATGTCTGCTTGGAAAAATGGGAAGTCGTGAAAAAGCTCTCTTTGATTTATAAAACTTTTGCTCCTGTAATAATCCAGAAGAAGATTGCAGACTAAATGTCCTATGCAGTCAAACTTATAAACAAACAAATAAGTTTGTTAAAAATGCCTGACCATTTTCAGAAGTAGGCACAGTTCACATGCCTCTTTTGGTGAAATATAACTGAACAACAAGAGTTCCCACTAGAATGTTCACAAAATAATTACTGCCTGATTTCTGCATAAAATAAAAATTTGTTTGTTAATTTTAACCTCTCTGAAGCTCCCTTTGCAGTAAGGTACAAGACAGACTAATACTGCATACTACTGGGGTGTCATGTTTAACACCACTGCTTAAATAAGTAAAACAATGCAATAAGATAAAATCCCTTCAGAACATCTTGAGTACAGTACATTTAAAAATACATTGCAAATTAGGACATGTAACAGGTAGTTGACAAGAGTCAGCCCAGACCAGGTGGCTTTATGGGTGTGATTTGATGGGGGACTGGGAGGAGCATTGGCGTATGCCACCAGAGCACTGTTACAAGCTGTAAGAATTACTGTGAAAGCTGGTATAAAACCATGGAAGGGATGCAGTGGGTGTACAGGTGAGGAGGTGGGGGAGAGGAAAGGTAGGGGGAATGTAAGCTGAAACTTAAGGGAGCGATATGGGCAAAGGTTTTTGCAAGGACTGAGTGACGGAATGCTTTAAATAAGAGTCAAATGTATGTGGAAGAGGAGAGACACATAGCCTTTGACTTGCTATCCTTGTACACTGCGTATGGAATTAACAGTGTATTTGAAGACCAATGGCTGAATTTAGTATGTCTTGTTGCCACCCCTTATAAAAGATCCTACAGACAACTGCATGCATACAACAGCAGCCTGTTCACATAGAAGCTGTAAATATTCTAAGGACTGCCTCAGAACTCTTTGGACTGAAAAAAAACCAGGATGAGAGGTGAAAACATAGAACTCACAAAATATATCAGGGATTGTTCTATAGCCTTGAGTGTGAACAAGACCTGTGGAAAAACCCTCTTCTCTGCCAAAGGCCAAGCAACAGTCTTCCTGACCTTATCTATTGGTTTTGTATGAGTTAGGATGTTTGCACTGTCCGTTGTCTCTTACAAGGTGGCTGTGTAAAGATCAGTGCATGGACAAGGCCAGTCAAACCTGGTGGGTGTCTTTGTACTTAGGAATTCCAGAGAAGCCCACAGGAAAAAGACAGGCTGCCTTCGTACCTGTTGATTTTGTCGAATCCTTCATCGATGACATAAGCAAACAGAAGTTTCCTGACCTGTGGGAATTCTCCACATTCCCCTTGCCACACCCTCGACCCCAAGTTCATGTTTTGCAAAGTGCTTTAATTTTAAAAACAAGGATTACTGAGCACATTTGGGGAAGTATGATCTCCTAGAAGAATGAGGATTTCAAAGTTCATGTTGATCTTAAGTTTTTATAGACTTGGTATCTTTTCTCAGAAAGATACCAATGATGTCTTGCTGCTGACTTAGCGTATATATGCCATAACTCTTCTTTTGCAATACCTGCATAATGTGAATAGGATCCCTTGGAATTATGTATCACATGATGTTTTGGAACAAAACCTACAGTTCTTCAGCTGAAAAAAAAAAAAGAGAAAATGTCCAGAGAACCTAAAAGCAAAACATCAATGATTTTTGGTTTTAGTATTAACTAAAAATCTAAAACAACTGCATAGCGTGGGTAAGAAGGGCATGGAAGTAAGTCTGTCTTCAGCTTCTTGGGGGTGCAGTGAAGAAAACAAAAAGTTCCATAGCGGAAAGTGTAGTTTAAGGACCTGCCTTTCTTATTCCCCTTCTGGGGTGTTTAGGATCAGAGGTGATACAAAATTATTATTGTCCAAGTCAGTTTGTCATATGATTGTGCAATTCATGTGCAGATCTGGTGACTGCTTGGTAAAGAGAAAAAGGAACTGACAGAAATTGGAGGCTAATAGGAGAACAGAATTAAAGCATAAAGCATAAACAGTTTTCCCCTTCCTATGTTATGAAACATGCAAGTAGCAGCTTGAGGAGAGCCTGTTCTTCAAAAAAACAGAAGATGGTTGATCTGAGTTTAGTAAAAGGGAACGTTGTCCTAAAAGGGATTTGTTACCCGCTATGCAATAGACAAATCTCAGGAGGGAGATTGCTTTGTTCTGCACAGGATACTCAGTGGACTTTCCACAAATCAAGCACACCAGATTCATCAGTTGCGTCCCTTTTATACAGTAACAATTGCATCTAATTTATTAAACTACTCCTACCTAGTATATATAGTCAAACTATCTAATGCATATGCATAGGATTATATAACCATGGTACATCAAATGCCTTCTCTGCATGCGCAGGAGTCTCTGGTGGTCTTCGGTGGTTGTTTGGGGAGGTATCCCCTCCTCAGTTTGACCGCTAAGTTGCTCTGTATCGGGTCAATGGTTTGTTTTCCTGCCAAGAGGGACGCATCATCAATCAGAAAGAATAGAAAGGATCAGAATTGGTGTTCCAGGTGAGGCACCATTAATCAGGAAGAATAGAAAAGATCAGAATGATCTTGGCTGCTTCTCCAGGTATTATGAAAATTGTTTGAAGTTGTAAATGATTAACTAACTTAATTTAAAACAGGACTTTCTAATCTACCACAGGATTTTCTATATTTGACATCAGGAAGAAGGTATCAAAGCTAAAAGTGAACATTACTGAAAACAAATTTAATGTTAGGCTTGAAAATCCCGCATGCTGTTCATAAGGCAATGAAGTATTACTGCAGTGGAGTAAACAGCTGAGTTGAACTGTACTGTCTCCAGTGCCAGTTTGGCACTGCTGGAGATTTGCTCTGGTTGCAGGCACAGCATGCCACAACATGTTTTTTTAATAAAATGGGAAAAGCAGGCACTGAAAAGGTTCCTCATCACAGGTATACAGGTTGCCAGGAGGGAGGAATATTGCTAATTTGGATTTTGGAACTCACAGCAAACATTTATAGACACGACCTGGAATGGAGCATGTAGGTGACTGAAACAGTTGTGATTTGGCTGTTTCTGCTGAAAGATCCAAGTCTAAATTATCAATGGAGGAAGTATTGCGTGAGTTAGTATTGTAATAGAATGATGTGTCATTGGAGGAGGTAAATTCCTGAGTAATCTCTGGCATTGAGCTAAAGTTACCATGTTATCAGATTTCAGTTATTAAAGCAGAAAAAACCCACCCCAAAACACCTGTGCTACTGCATGATCCAGAGACTGGCCTTGAATTTTCTGAAGGTCATGTTCCTCCTGAAGGCTTGTATGTTAGTTTATTTTCTTTGTGTATAAGCAGGAACCTTCAATTTTCTAATCTGCATTCCACATAAAGGTGTCATTTCCCTTTTAAGGATGGGGAAGTCAGGAGGGAGGCTTCCTAAATTCCACCTGGGTCTTGACTGTGGTTAACTATTTAAGCCAAGGGGAGAAAGTCCTTTGAAACTTAGATTCCCTTGTTGGCTACTGCTCTTCAGGTTCTGCCAGAGCTTTGGTAATGGAAGGATGTTGCGTAGAGACAATGTCAGTACCACCACTTGCAGAGATTTCCACAGCTCAGCACCCTAGTTTGGCATTGTCTTAACTGGAAAACAAAGATCTCAGTAGGGCATCTATGGGAATGCCTTCCCCAGATTTAGGGACAGGGCAAGGGTCATAAGTAGTTTAGTTGTCTCTGTGTTTGGGCCACTTTGCTGAGTATTTGTGAGCCTGAAACAGTTGTAAGGGCTACCTGCATTTTTCTTGTAGCTCCTGCTTTTCTCATGTTTGCTTATTGCACATTTGCTGTCTGTTTTGAACTTCAAGGAGTCTTTTGCTCTAGTTAGGAAACTAACAAGTTGCTAGTTTAAAATTCTTAATAATAAAAAGTAGCTTTTTGTGAAAACATGTGTTTTCATGGCACTATGAGTATTATACAAATTGCTAATCTGAGTAGATTAAGTCAAGTAGATTAAATATTCAAAGTGCGAATCTAAAGCAGACTTTCAATAACTCACTTGAATTATTCTTGGGCATTCAATTCCCGATGAACAGGAAGCTATGTTAAGTGCTTTATTTTTCAGGTCCAAGGCCTGCTGTGTTTCTGCAGCATGGTTTGCTTGCAGATGCCAGCAATTGGATCACTAACTTGGATTACAACAGCCTTGGCTTTATGCTGGCAGATGCTGGCTATGATGTATGGCTGGGAAACAGCAGAGGGAATACCTGGTCCAGGAAACATACACACTTCACAGTGAAGCAAGAAGAATTCTGGGTTTTCAGGTATCTTCGTCTTGCTAGAGAAACTACACACGCTGTTTGTGAGCAGGCTTCTCTTCATCTCTTTGCCCATCATCTCAGTTCAGTCACATTGTGAACGTACAAGATGCTTTTGTTCTGGTTACCTGTGCTGTCACATATGTAGGGGCAGTAAAGGGGAGTTTTATGGTCAGTATAGCGTCTTGAGACAGCCTTCATACGTGGCGAGCAGAATGTTAGTTGCTTTCACCGGTGCTTGGTGTGAAGACTCAATCACCAGAGTGAAGGAAAAAGGAAGCTTTTCTTTATGTCCAGACAACTGATCTGCAATGCAGTAAAGCTCTGTGCAGCTGTTCCATGCTGATAACTTTACTTACACAACCGACTTTTTATCTTTGCTTTGTAGCTTTGATGAAATGGCCAAGTATGACATTCCAGCCTCAGTGGACTTTATTTTGAAGAAGACTGGCCAGGAACAAGTATTTTACATTGGCCATTCACAGGGCACCACAATGGGTATGTGAAGAGATGCATTCGTTAGAATTTGTTGTGTTTGAAATGATATCAAGTTCCACATATGTGGTTTAATGATGAAAAACTAGGGCTTTTGAAATCTACTCCTTCTGGGTTTTAGCTGCTTCCTGGAATATTCATCAACATTAAAAAGAAAAGACTTAACCTTTCTGTGTTTACTTAAAGTGGGAAGCTATTGAAATGATAAATTGAAGTGACTGGTAGCCACCAGTACAGTTTCTATTAAAATAAGTTGATGAACTGTGCATAATAAAATTAGAATCATCAGACATGTAGAATAAAGATTCCCACTTCCAGAATATTTTGCTGTAGGTAAGGCCTGGCTCAGGTGCTTTTAGACCTGCAGATAGAAAGAGCTGGAAGAGTGTTGGGTTAGTTAACGTGAACTTGTTTTTCAGAAGAAAACAAATCCTCCTGATTTGCCTCTTAATTTGTGTTCCATAGTAACTAGCTTAATTTAAAATATCTAAACTGATCCTAGAGACAACAATGAAACTATTAATCTAAAAATACTTGTGAACACTCAACATATCTTAGATTTTATAGAATCAGGTAAATTCTCAGGTAAAATTCTCATCTAACTTGTGTCAGTGAGGTTTGTTAATTATTCTCATATTATTTACAGCTTTCATTGCTTTTTCAACTTTGCCCCAGCTGGCTAAGAAAATCAAAATATTCTTTGCCTTGGCACCGGTAGCTACAGTCAAGTTTGCCACTAGTCCTCTGGCAAAATTGGGAGTGTTTCCTGACCTGCTACTCAAGGTTTGTATTTGAGTGTAAATGTTTTAAGCCAAACCAGGTGTTGTTCCCCTTTCTAGTTGAAAACAGCATAGCAAAGAATGTTAATAGCTGTGATTAGATTACCATGTTTGAGAAGAATACTGGGCCAGTTTTTCCATAATAATGCTATGGAAGTAAGCAGTGGCTTCTCTGGCTTTACTGCTGTCTAATGAGACAATTTGCATCAGTTTAAAGTAGTATTTTACAATTACAACTTAAGAGATGGAATAAAATTATGTTTTTCCATTTACATGTTTCTAGAATTTATGCTACAGAAATCACATGATTAATTAGATAGTTGGCCTGTTTTAGAACAGTCATATGATAGCTTTATATGGAATACTTTTGAATCGTCATGAACTTTAACAGATTTGTTTCACAATTAACCATTTAGTATTAGAAGAGGATCCCTCAGAGGGTGGTGAAGAGCAGCAGCTTTATTTAGATGCTGTGAATCATCCTGTGGAGGAGTTTCTCTTTCACCATTAACATCAAAGGGAATGTAGGCAGACTGGCAGGCTGCACTAAATGCCTGAAGTCAGACATCGTGAACGCTCTGCTTGCCATGTGTCATTTTTAACGATCACTTTTCTTTCCACCACCCGTGGAGATTCCCACACAGAGCTGTTTGTTCTGTGAGATAAACCCTTCTCTAAGGTACCTTGTACAGATTTAATGCGCAACTGTTTGCATTGTTAGTTTCCTGCTCAAAAGGCAGATACGTAAAAGTGATACTAACAATTGTGGTCTCCTGTTCCTTGTGTAATGAACTTTTCCTAATGAGGATAGTAGCTGATCAGTGCCCTGTGCAGATGTTCGGATTGTGCTGAGGAACTTGATTCTCGTGGTGACTTGCAAAAGACCTGGAGTGCAGAAGTACATGACAGCCACAAACCCATGTGTCAGTTGTATCTTTAAAGAGCTGTGTCACTCTTTAAGGAAGTGCTCAGTGGGCCATTTTCAAATCCTTGGCCATTTTAAAAATAGTCATCAGGAGGAAGTGGCCACCACAGCTCATGCTGCTTGTTTTTCTTACATGGTTTGAAGAGAGGAAGTTGCAAGTACAAAGCCATTTAACATTAGCAGATGTAGCACTAAAATATTTTAACCTTAAACAACTCTGATGACAAGGAGCTGTGTAGTACTCCTGTAAAATACTGAATTTAAAACTGATTAGAATTTGAGATTAGGTTTGGAATTCTTTAATGATGGTCCCACTTCCCACATACTTTTTGTGGGGGTAATGGACTGCATCATTGGTAGCAGAAGTACTAACCATGACCTTCCTGTTGGACTATAAACGAGGTTGATAAGCAGATAAATAATTTTCATATGGCACACCTGTCACCAGTGCAAATGGAAAAAATTATCTCAAGAATGTTGTAGTGTAAAAACTAAATCCAGGTCATTCTATGCAATTATGTTTGTCCTATGTGTGTGTTATTTTGTAGGATATGTTTGGAAAGAAACAATTCCTCCCTCAGAATTCTTTGCTGAAGTGGCTTGCTACCCATGTTTGCACACACAGAATACTTGATGACCTTTGCGGCAACATATTCTTTCTTCTGTGTGGTTTTAATGAGAGGAACTTGAATATGGTATGTTTTGGTGACTTTTAATAGCTGAGTTATTGTGAATTCTAACACAGTATTGACTGTGTATCACGGTAGTGATTGTCCTTTACATGTAATTAGAAAAAAAAATAATGCTGCCTTCATCATACTGAGTTTGGATGAATATCTTTCCTTGGTATAGATGTAGTTGCCCAGCTTGGATGGATAGAATTAACCTTTTAAAGTGTTACTGGAAAGCTAAAATACATTATTTTAGATCTGTTGGGAGAAGTGGGTAAGAAGTGAATTAATATGATGGTGCAAGTATTTAATTCTTTTTGCAAGGAAGTGAGGAATAAAGATACAGTTTTCAACCATTTTCAAGAGAACTGTTGAAGTTTTCTGGTCTCTCAGTGGATGTGCGCAATTATTTTTGCTGGGACCAATTTCTGACTCTGCTGATGGCTTCATCTGTGGTTCTAGTTCCAAAGGACGTGTTCATAGGACTTGTTTTGTTATCTAAAAGCTAGTTAACAGCAACTGGCGTGAGACCGCCTTTTTTCATAATGCTTCTTAAAGTGTTTCTAAATCCCTGAAATAAGTAGAACCAGGTATCGGTTTACCCACAGGTAGATGAAGGCTGAGGATTTTTTTTATTGGAGTGAGATACAATTAGCATTAATTTTTTTCACCATTCTGTGTGAAAAAATGTGCATTTTTTGTATTTTATATCAAGGTGAAAGTGCGGTTTCTTGATTTTTCTTGCCAGCACATACAGTTTTCATGGTTTTACTGGTGGTTAATTATTTTTTTTTCTGCCAGGATTTAAGTTTCCCTGCGTATTTTGTACTTCTAAACTCAAAGTATATGAAGTTCTGAATCAGTTTGGATTGACAGTTACTAGTTTAGCTGTAGAGTAACGCAAGGTTTCTCTGGAGGTCCATCTAAATATTAGTTAATGTGCTCCCAATTCTTACAATACTAGCACTTTTTAAAAGATATTCAGAATATATAAAAAATGCTGAGTGGATATCATTATCAGGTTTAAAGTTTGGCTTTAAAGTTCTGCAGTTAATTTTAAGTAATCCCCAAAACATTTGAACCTTTCACCTCTTCTGTATATATGGCTCTAGTTAACTTTTGTTTGTAACAGTTTTAAGAGGAATGGAAAATTTTCTGTTGGTTGTTCAACAAGCAGTAACGGTTGCACTGTTGCACTGTGAGGAGTAAACCATATTAATTATCTTGTTGCAGAGCCGAGTGGATGTGTATTCAACACACTGCCCTGCAGGGACATCTGTACAAAACATGATCCACTGGAGCCAGGTAGAGTTTCCAGAATATAAAATGTCCGTGACTCTAGCTTGTTTGTAGAATATTGATGAAATAAGATGCCAAAATATATATGTAACATAGGCCAAGTGAAATTCTGGAACTGCCAATTGTCAGAATGGCAGCTGTTCACTACAGCTGCTTTGATGATGCAGACTTATGGTGGCTCACCCCTCTCCCCTATTTCTTTGAAGATAGGCTAACTGTAAGTACTTCAGGTCAACAAAGAATACAATGGAATAACTTAACTCAGAGATGCTGTAAAAATTATTTGCTCCCCTTTCAGCAAACCCAGTTTTGATTACAAGTTATATTTTTAGCCAGTGAAAAGCAGCAGGCTTTCTGTTCTGTTCTATTCTGCTTGGCTTAATTTTCTATTTTATTAGTGTATTTTGAATTTCACCTCAGTGCACGATTTCATGCCTGTGATGCTATTGTGCCTGAAGCTTGCTCAGCAGGTTGACAAATACAAGAAGACATTTGCCATGGAAGCAGCGGTCAGTGCTACTTGTGATCTTGTAACTGGACTTGGTCATCTATTCAGAAGCAGTGTGTTTTGCTGTACATAGCTGTTCAAGTGCTGGCTTGGGAATAATTTTGTGAAGACTTTTTTTTTCCAGATCCCTGTTATATAGACTTCCGTTTCTGAAAAATAATAATTAAATCATACAGAGTAGACTTTCTAAAAAAGCTCCATGCTGTGTTCATATACATTTAGACAGCAAGGTAAATATTTCAGAAGTAAGCATGGAGCTGGCACATCCTGGCTTTGGATGCACTAAACTGTTTTCCTTAATCTTTCCTACCATTGCTATGAAAGACTGTGAAATCTTAAGGGACAAAGTCTAATGGTATTGAATGTTAATGTTTCCCTCTTCTGTGACACTGGGCAAAGCAGCGACACTTGTCCTTGTTAATACTTGGCATTTCACTGTTTCTTGTGTCAGTTGCCTTTGCCAATTCTCCAGGTGACCTATACTTTTTTATTCCTGAAATAGAAGTCTTGCAGTTCTTCTTTGTATGTGTGAATATTTATTTATTTATAGGCTGTGAAGACTGGGGAACTCAAAGCTTATGACTGGGGAAGCAAGGCTGCAAATATGGCTCACTACAACCAGGTACATGTCTTTTATGGATATGTTGTAATTCTTGAGTGTCACAAAAAAAGTCCTTGGGCACTTCTCTGGATGCTGTGTTTACGCTGCATGCTAAAGAGCTGCTAGTGTTGCCCAGTAACCAACTGGAGATCTGCCTTTTTCAAAAAAAAAAAAAAAAAGAAAAGGCAGGACTATAGAGGTCTGAGGTAGTCCTAAGTCAGTATGGAGCCCATGCTTGGATACAAAGTTGTGATGGCACAGTTCCTTGAGGGTGGTCCTGCCTGCCTAGATCATGAGATCCCACTGCACTTCTCATGATAAGGCATAGACTGTCAATTCATGTGTATCGCTTGTCTTCAGCCTGTTTAATCTCCACCCATGTTTGTTTCTAAATTGCTGTGTGCAATACTAAAAGCATTTTGCCACTTTAGTGGCTGGGAAAGTTTGCAGTATCGTACTTTCAGAGTGGCAATCACTTTTAGTATTTGATTAGGGTTTAGAAATAACTCAAATGTGATGCATTCTCTGAGACTTTCTTGTAAACTCCTCAAACCACATCTTTATGGCTATGCGTGCTATAATATTGTAGGACTCTTGGAGTTACATTTTCTGTTGAGTCAGGACTCCATCTCCATCTCTAGCTGCCCAAAAAAGGAAGAGAAAATGAGAATCTTGACACATTCTTCTTGCACTTGCTAGTATGTTACACTGCAGTGTAGTATCACACTGAAGAGTTGTTCTTTCTAATGCTTTTGTTTTCACTTTCCCCCTCCTCAGTCTACTCCCCCTTTCTACAAAATAAAAGAGATGACTGTACCAACTGCGGTGTGGACTGGTGGACAGGACTGGCTGGCAGACCCAAAGGATGTTGCTATGCTACTCACTCAGATCACAAATTTGGTTTACCACAAAAACATTCCAGAATGGGAACATTTGGATTTCATCTGGGGCCTTGATGCACCTTACCGCATGTATAATGAAATAATTAACATGATTAGGAAGTATCTCTAAACTGGCATGGTATGTCAGAGTATTAGTTCACCAGGAATTCGTCTTTTTGGAACATATGCTTTTCTGGCAATAATGCTACATTGTTTATTTATGATGCATTTTTAAAATGCCAGCAATGACTACTGAACTGGATTCATATTTGGTTTGTTTTTCTCAGTATTATTTCTC
This sequence comes from Harpia harpyja, assembly GCF_026419915.1. Lineage (NCBI taxonomy): Eukaryota > Metazoa > Chordata > Aves > Accipitriformes > Accipitridae > Harpia > Harpia harpyja. The sequence continues at coordinate 27,009,481 of NC_068949.1, read as the reverse complement.
TCTCTCGCAGAAATCCTCATTGTATCCTGCTGATTTTGCACACAGTGGCATGGCATTCAAAAACCAGCAGTGTTACTTTGCACAAAAGGAGTATGTCATGTGCATCTAAATTTAGTGACATGTCTGAAAGACAAGTTAGTCCATTCAGCACCTCAGGTGCTTGACAGTTAAAACAGTAAGTATTTCACTGTGCATAAAACACTGCCATTTCTCGGTGTGTTGCCACTACTGAGTACCTTTCAGAGGTACTCCTTGTACTGCAGTGACCCATTTGGTGCTGGTACTTTAAAAAGCACTTAGTGACTTTTTTGCTGTGTTATTGTTTTAGCCGTCACATACAAGCTAGCTACATCAGGTGACTTTCAATATTGTCCAGAAGATTTGTCATGAAGCCAGAGAAGATCACCACTGTCAGTTGAAATCTATTTTGACACTGATTCATTGCTGCATTTTTCTTGATTTAACAGTGTCCCTGAAGGCTTTCATGTTTCACGTACCAGCTATGGATAAGGATTGTTATTTGTCCTTGCAGATTCCTGGAACAAGAGAAGCGGTTAAAAGAAATACCACTTTCAGTTAGCTTTGTCAATGGGTTATGGCTTTCAAGGAGAATGATGTAACGTACTCGTGTTTTGTTTTCTTTGCACTGACCACTAGAAAACAAGCTCCCCCAGTATACTACTGGTGAGGGAAGAGCCAAAGCATTAATTCTATAGCTTGAGTGACTTAATTTGCATGGACTTTTCCCCTTAATCATCTGCTGCTTTGAAGATCTGTTTATTTCTTAGCTGCTTATGTGGTGCTTGCCACCATTGTGCTCAGGAACTACAACACTCTGGTGAAGCCTGGCAATATTAACGGCAGTTTCCATTTGTCTCAGTTTCCACTTCAAGATGGGGCTAAGACCCCATTTAATGGGGGGAGAGAATTCACGTCTCTTTCAGGGGTCTGACTTTGGAGCTGTAATTGTCTGCAGTATAGGTGCCTTGCTCTTTCCATTGACCATGCAGAGGACTTTGGCTCCTCTGAATTGCACAGAAGTTCCATGCCAAATGTAGATGTATGAACAATGTCCAGAGTCAGTTGCCTCAGTCCAGATGATAATTTCTGTGCCATGGTTGGATTCAACCCAGATTTCTGTCAGTAATCCCAACAGGGTAAAAGCCTTTTCTACATGGCATAGAAAATAGTGCATTTTAAACTGAAGCAAACTTTTTTTGTAAAAAAAGATGCAAAAATATGCATTAGTCATAAATTAGGGTTTGTTTATTTGGGCTTTTTATTCTTAATTCAGACTCATGGAATTCTCAGGCTTTGTTTAAGGAAAAAGTTGTTCATGATATTTCAGTTGTGATTCCTAGCAGGACCTCTTAAGTCTGCTTTATATTTGTAGCAACCATACTTGCTTCACCTTGCTGTGCTGAAAGGAAGTTTCTGTAGGAATCCACAGTGGGTAACTTAGCAGTTGTGAGGGTATGTGATACAGCAAGAGCCATGTGCATCATGTTTATTAAACTTGAGTACTTCAATAAACATGAGACTTGCTTGGAGTTCGGAGCAATGTGTTGTGTTTCACTTCTTGTTGTTTCATGAATACATGTGAATCTTTGGGACAGAATCCAGAAAGCCGAGTCTGTTTTTTACAGCTATTCATTCATAGAACAAGTACAATCATAGAATCATAGAATGGTTTGGGTTGGAAGGAACCTTAAAGATCATCTAGTTCCAACCCCGCTGCCATGGGCAGGGACACCTTCCACTAGACCAGGTTGCTCAAAGCCCCATCCAGCCTGGCCTTGAGCACTTCCAGGGATGGGGCATCCACAGCCTCTCTGGGCAACCTGTTCCAGTGCCTCACCACCCTCACAGTGAAGAATTCCTTCGTAATATCTAACCTAAATCTACCCTCTTTCAGTTTAAAGCCATTACCTCATGTCCTATCATTACATGCCCTATCACTACTAGTACCTCTCCGGCTTTCTTGTAGGCCCCCTTTAGGTACTGGAAGGCTGCTATAAGGTCTCCCCGGAGCATTCTCTTCTCCAGGCTGAACAACCCCAACTCTCTCAGCCTGTCTTCATAGGAGAGGTGCTCCAGCCCCTTGATCATCTTCATGGCCCTCCTCTGGGCTCACTCCAACAGGTGCGTGTCCTTCTTATGTTGGGGGCCCCAAAGCTGAACACAGTGCTCCAGGTGGGGTCTCACCAGAGTGGAGTAGAGGGGCAGAATCACCTCCCTCGACCTGCTTGCTGGTCATGCTTCTTTTGATGCAGCCCAGGATACGGTTGGCTTTCTGGGCTGCAAACACACATTGCCAGGTCATGTTGAGTTTCTTGTCAACCAACACCCCCAAGTCCTTCTCCACAGGGCTGCTCTCGATCCACTCATATGAAAGTAAAATAGCCAAGTGAGCTTCCATTTTAGTTTTGTCCTGAAAGAGGCTTTTCCTAAGACTAAAAGGCCATTCATGTTGTTTTGGGGGACTTCCCTGAGACTTTTAAGTAAGGTACCAATTGTAAAGAACTGCTCACAAGACAGAGTCATTTTCTAAGCCTTCAGGTGAGGCTCCTTTCAAACCACTGACATGGTGGAAAGCTTCTTGTATCACATTCTTAAACCCTGGGTAATTGGATTGCTTAACAGACTGTCTGGTAATCTCATACATAGCATTTAACCACATAGTAAGGCAGGGAACTAATCTCTGCTACGGTACATTTGACCCAGCTTTTGACCTTTGTCATCTTCAATAATAAATATGCTCAGGCTGTACCTTTCTGTACATTCTGAATACAGTAGATGTGCAGTCAGGATAGGAGGGTGTATTAAATCCTATGTGTTGCCAACTTTGTCAGCTGATGGAACTCCTGTGTGCCTGGAAATAAGGCCAGAATAGTGGAAGCTTTACACAAAAGCCATTATGGATGGAGCTTCTCTGCTTCGCTGGAGCAGGGATGGCTATAGGAATTGTGAGCTGCTGTGCTTGCTCTCCCTGGCTTGTTAAATTTACAAGCACTGTGTGACACAAACTTGGAAAGGTGTCAGTGGAAAGAAATGTGCAAAATAAGACACCCTGAGCACAGAGCGGAAGAGCAAGAAGGTTGGTCTAATAAGAATGAGCGGTGAAGAATGGTACATTTTTCAAAGCAGATCTTACATACTTAGTGCCTGTTTTATAGACATCTTTGTGTTACAGGTGTGTGTGTATATGATGTTGAAGGTTGGCTGAATGTCAGCTTTGGATAACATAAAAGTGTACCAGCATAACAGAGGGCATCAGACACGTTCTGCTGACTTAGTCTCAGCATTTAGTGACATGATCAAACTATGCTAGAAAGCCAGAAGAAAGTAGTCCCTGTTCAGCTGATGGATTGCCAGACTCACAGACCTGCGTGCATCTGAAGTGGATGCAGGAGCCAGGGCTTTGACTTAGAGATGTACAACACAATCGGGCATATGAGGGCTTACACAGACACAAAGGCATGTGGTTTTGTCCACGTGTTTTGCTTGGAAGTTGAAAAGGATTTTTTTATAGTCATCTGCAAGTATATTCACACGGTTCATTTGATGCAGAAGGCCTAAGGATGGTAGAGTGTGTCTATGTTAGTGGTGCGTACTGAATGATGTACTAGCTCAATGCAGAGCATTTTTACACTATTTAGTGATTCTGCAGCTAGTGATTACACTGACAAAAGTTTACACATCAACTCAACATAGAAGTGCCTCAGCATAGGATGTCGTGGTAAAAGAGCTCCTACTCCCTTGGGCCCTGTAAGAGAAACAGTTTTGTCAGCTTGGGAACAAAATAAACCGGTTTTCTATAAATTACTCTTTATGGTGAATGTGCTGTACCAAAAAAAAGGAAACATGAATACTTTAATATCATGAAAAGTGATATTTTTGGCTTTAATCTGTAAGATATGAGAGAGAAACCTTGATGGCTGAATAGGTTTTCTTATATATAATAAAACACAGCTCTTGGTGGAAGATTTTCCTATAATTAGAGCATTTATAATGTCTTCTCTCTTTCTTTGATGTCTTGTAAAATATAAACTCCTGCTGCAGCATTGCCCATCATGAGCATGCTAATAATGGCCTCTCTTCTCCGGTAGCGTATTTTCAAATAACTTTATATGAACAAAATCATTGAAATTATCCATGAAATAAAAAATTATGAAGGTTGGATGGACAGTAGCCACACCTGTAACATGATTGCCTGAGCCTTATTTTCTGAGGATACTGAGCTGAAAAGTGTCTGTATCACATTCTGACTCCTCCAGAAATGATGAATGTGTGTAGTTATAGAGGATGCAAATCCATTTCTCACTACTGAATTATGAATTCTGAATGAAAGAATTTTAGGATCTTTTCCTGATGGTTACTATTTTGAAAACTCATCCTGGTAAGGTAAGGCTTGAGAATTAACAATTTACTTTGCTGGCAGCTTTCCATCCCTAGCCATTGTTAGGAACGCATTAAAAAGACCTTTGATTAAGCTTTCTTTCCACGCTGGTTGGAGAGGTTTTCAGTGAAGCTTGGTTGGGGAGATGGAGTGGTGCTATGAAAATATTTTGATTAAGAAAATGTGTTAGTTCTGTTAAGAAAAGTATTTTGTGTTTAGGCTAAAGTTTTTCATCAGAACTGAAGACGAACGTGTGTTCTTCATCCTCAAGTACTCAGCGTACCCATGGGCTCAGCATTCAAGCTGCTTACCTGGGATGCGAGGAGCAGAGGCTCGTCCCCCTTCTTTGGATTCAGATCCTGGGCTTGAATCTCAGTATACCTAAATATAAGGAGACTATAGGTTGAAAAGATGTAAGTATGCCAACCCCCCTCTTTCCCTCCCAGCCTGTTACAGCTCTACGGCCTGTAGACAGATCTGTGCCTACCAACCTTTTGTCCCGCTGCAAAACAGCGTGTCTTTGGTTATCGCCGAAGCTTTTAAGAAAGCCTAAGAAGTACTTCCCGATGGCGGTAACGCTGACAGAAAGCAACCACGTACTTCGAAAGGAGTCGTTGCGGCGCAGCCCGCGGCAGGCAGTTTGCGGGGAGCGGAGCTGCGGGCCGTGGGTTTCTGCGCTGGGGGGTGCTGTTGCCTGCGGAGAGGCCGCTGCAGCCCAGCGCGGGGGGGCGCATAAAGCGCTCGCTTAGAGCCGCAGCCTCGCAGAGCTGCCATGAGTACTGCTGACCGGTGTGTCTCCTTGCACTCAGGCTCTCGGACCAAGGTGAGTTAGGATGCGAGGACCTCAAATTTATTGTGTTTTTCCAGCATGGTAACACTTTCTTTTAAAACGAGAAGGGACCGCCTCCGCCTGCCTTTGCTCTGGTTACTATCCCGCTCCCCTGCTACTGTCCTGAACAAGTTATCAACCCTCTTCCCCAGCACCCTTTTTCTGGTAGAAGGCTCAGCACGCGCTGGGATGTCGCCTTATCGCTGGTACAATAGACCTACCGTACAGAGGGGGAGAAGAAGAGGAGGGAAAAAGAAGATTTGCCTCTGCTGCTGTGACGTTAGTTTCAGTATGTTTTCCCTGCCTGGTGTTCCCTCCTGCTAACCTTCCCTCATTTTCCTACCCACTTAGTGTTTTGCTGTTTACCTTAGAGCTTGTACCTAACAGTGGAGCCTGGGGTAGGTGCTTGCTTCTTGTGCTCATGTGGAATCTATTTAAGACCCTTTGCGGGGCCTCATTCCAAACTATGTGCCCTTCAACCTAAACTCTGTAGCAGGAGTCCTGATTTTTTTGAGACCCGTTTAGAGTCTCGTAACACATGGGAAAGTTTGGCAGCATCACAAGTTGAGCGAAAAAAGCTGGGGTTGTATTGCTGAGTTAAGTACAGAAAGGATTTGCCCGTACTTTGTCTTTTCTTCACGTTGTACTTTGCTCTGACAAAGAAACCTACTCTAGCGGAGCAGAAATACGTGATAAGTGCTTTTTAGTGGCTAAGCCGAGCAGCTTGAACTCAGTTTCTGGAGAATGAGGGTTCGACCTCTCTGATGCGTGCGGATTCGATTCCCTGAGCACACTCACTTGCCGAGGGAGCCTGACTCGGTGCCCAGCCGGGGTCAGCCCTGTCCGCAGAGCCCATCCCCCGGCGCGCCGGCAGATGGGGCGCGCAGCGCGGAGGGCTGCGCTGCCGGCGCCGCGGCGTGCGGAGCCCGGCTCGGGGCTGCCCCAGCCTCCGGGGGGCGGGCGGGGGGGGCTGCTCGCCCCGAGCCTTCCTTGGGCTTCATGTTGCGGGACACGCTAGTAATAAGACTGCAGAACGCCGTTATTTTTCCTTACGGGACTTCAGAACATTTTTCGATGACCTAATCGGCGGGCAAAATGCCTGTTCTTTAAATCGTAGCTTACAGGCAGCAGTGGTTCTAAAACTTCTGGAGGCTTCACGTGGCTGTTAGGGACTAGTCAGCTGGAGGAGAGTCGTTAGGGCAGCTGAGCAATTTCTGTCTATATCTCCCTTTGGAATACGTTGTAGAATAAATCTAGTCCCTGAATAATTCTAATAAAATAGAGGATCACATATCCCAGCCCGGAGGCTTAATTTCTAATTGCAGCTACATAAATCAACAGAAAGCATCTCTCTCAGGAATATTTTCAGACCCAGCCGGTGATTGAGTCACAAATGCATTTTTCACGTCCTTATTGTGAAATGGAGGTCAGGATAAAATACAATCAGAAGATTGAAATGAAGTTCTTGGATATAGATCCTCATCCATTAAATTAGTGTCTCTCGCTGGCTTTTAGTCTCGCTATGTTCAACAGTCTGAATTGAGTTCAACAGAACAGTCTCACAACAGCAGAGAATCTGAATCTATTTCTAAAATGCGTATGCAATGGCTAGAGCCTCTGAAGGCCGTACCATACCTGTCTCCAAGAAAGAACTTCTGATTGCCTGAATAATATAGCACAGATAATGTTACTGTTTCCGTAAACTCCCTGAAGTCTAAGGAGAGAGCAAAATCTGCACTTCCTTAAGAGCAGAATCTCTTGAAAACAGTTGAGACTGAAAGCAAACTTAAGTATTAGGAGAAGTCCATGCATAGTTCAGAAAAGGTCACTCCTAATTAGTCATTCTTAATTACTGAGAAGCAAGGAAATTCTGTCTCCCATTTCCCCCCATCAGATTTCTTTTCTGAATAGCAAAGAACTAAAATTGTCTGAACAAGCTAATAAAGTCATCCAGGAAGTTGAGCTCATTTCCAATATTAGAATAAATGCTGTACCTACAAAAGAGGTGAGTTCATAGGAAGCTGATGGCAAGCTCTGTTTCCCTAAATGTTCAAAGCTTTGTTTGTCTTTTTCTAAAAGTACAAAACAAGTGATGTCTTAGTGGTTAAATCAAAACCTCCATCGTTTACCCCTGAAATACTTTTAGCAGATTAGAAATGTTGCGAGTAAAGCCTGCTAGCTTCTGTCTGCTATGTGCTTGCCTATGGTCAAAGGAAGACCCTTTACAGGACATAGGTCTGACCAGCGGATCTTTTAATTGCATGTTAGTTTGACACTTGTGTAAAGAATGATTTCCCTATCATATTGCTCAAAATGCTTTTGAGATGTGGAGTGAATATTGTACTAATGTGATAATAATACTTGTCACTAAGTATCTGTTTGGAAGCATAATGAGATTTTACCCTGTATTCTTCCCAGCTAGTGGGGGATATTTTGTTCTTCAAAAGTTGTTGGCTCAGTTTTGCATCTAGTCAAGTCAGGTGAATTTTGCCATGTCAAGTAGATACAGGAGCACAAAGGAGAACATGACCTCAAAAGTAGATGGGTGTAAGTCACAGCCATCACATTCAGACTGGAAGCATAGTGTAAGTCTCCTTAAGGTTTTGACTTAGCCTGTTGTATACCTAAGGGATCATTAAGAAAATGTGTGTTTGCACACATCCATTACCCACCAAACATCCACAGGTCAGACCTGGGGTTTAGATATGCACACATCTTTGGTAGGAGTCACATAAAAAAATCAATGGTAGGTTGTATTTCCTTACTTTTAAAGGCAAAAGGATAACAAAGGATGACACAATTTAAAATTAGTAAGAGACAGCAGTTTTTCAAGTGTGTGCACTAGGTGGAATGGAAAATGTTCCTACCCTCTTTCTCTGAATTCCAGTGTTAGAATTCTGTATTTCTGCTTATTTTTCCTGTCACGTAAGTCTCTTGTGGAGCTCCAGTGATTACTCTGGCCAGATAATTCTGTTCTGAGATTGTAATGCATTATACCGCTTCTGTATAACAGGAAAGGGAACTTCCTCTTTAAAGCTACGTATTACTAAGTAAGGAGGATTTCTGATGGGCGGAGTTCTCCCTTGAGCAGGCTAGATAAAGGCTTGCGGGATTTACAGACCTCTCAGACTGCAATCAGCATGAACTGCAGCCTGTCAGACAGAGTGCTGCTCAGCTACACGATGGCTGGACAGCGGGACAGGTTGTGCCTTCAGTCTCTTTGGGACTTTGTCACAGCAAAGGAGCCATTGATCAAGTCACCTTTTTTTCCAGTGCTGTTTTCTTTTACAGCATACATGGCTTTCTGTCTTCCATATATTGCACTGGACTTTTTAAGCACTGGACTACCAAACTTGAGAAAATACAAAATCCAGCCACAGAACTATCCAACTCTTGGAATGATGGTGCCTTGCATTATTCAAAGTGCGTATCACCATGTTGTTTTGATCTTCCCGGTGACATTTCTCCACTGGTACTGGAGACCAATGAATCTACCAGTGATAGCTCCAGAGCTGCCTGAGGTCCTGCTGGAAGTAGGAGTTTGCCTGCTTCTGTTTGATTTTGAGTACTTCCTGTGGCATTTGCTTCATCACAAGGTGCCTTGGCTCTACAAGACTTTCCACAAGGTGCATCACAAGCATGTGTCAACGTTTGCTCTTACTACACAGTATTCCAGTGTATGGGAATTGCTCTCACTGGGATTTTTTGCTGCTATCAACCCAGTGCTCCTCGGATGCCATCCTTTGACAGAAATGATTTTCTTCCTTGTAAACATTTGGTTGTCAGTGGAGGACCATTCAGGATATGACCTTCCGTGGTCAACTCACCGACTTGTGCCTTTTGGTTTGTATGGAGGAGCACCACATCATGATCTCCATCATCTCAAATTCAAATCAAACTATGCTCCTTACTTCACCCACTGGGACAAACTCTTCGGGACATTCACAGAGTCGCATTCTAATTAAGGATATTTACCTGTGGACAAACTCTTATTTTTTATAGACTAAACGGGGACATTAATTTTTCAAAGACATGCGGAAGATTGTATATTTGAAGCTGCCTGTAAAAGCAATAGCTATTTATAACAAATACTCTTAATATATGTGTATTTGTATGTATACTTGGAACTGCCTATGTTAAATGACTGCAAATGGGAGGGTAAATATCTGTTGCCTAAATTTGTTTGAGTCAAAGGTGTAAGGGAAGCATTAAGAGACATTCTCTCTTCTTTCCTTCTTTCCAGCTTTCATAAAGCATGTATTGTATTACTGTATGATGTTTTATACATACGCCAGAACAACTATCTTACTGTTGTAGGATGATTTATGATGTAAACAGAAAAGGTACACATCATAGATTTTGTGGAGTTTAATCTGCTAGAGCATATTATTGCACAATGATGTTGTAAAATATTGCTGCCAAACAAAGCTAGTTGGCTAACCGTGCAATAATTTTGATATTTATATTTTAAACCTTGATGTACTGTCTGTTTTTAATAGAAAATAAATATGGTCATTCTTTTAAAATTATATTCTGTTTCATTTTATTCATTCCTCTGTTCATATTAGGAACAGGTATGATTCCTTTTGCATAGGTGTCATGTATTTGAGTTTCAGAGTTTCAGACTTTTCTTATTAAAATATTGCCATGTTATTTCAAAAGTGAACCATTTACTTTTTCTCTAGAATCATGTGTTATTTTTAAATAGTTTTCAACTTTGTAGAAACAGAATATTAAAGAATGCAGTTTAAAAAACCATAGTGAAATTTTATTATTACATTTTTAAGAAGCTTGAACAATTTTCACCAAATTGAGAGAGCAGAACATTAAGCAGCCCCTTAATAAAAGGGAGCACTGGTCCTTCGCAACCACATCAGTTAATTGTTACTTGCATGCAAAAACCTGGCAAGGAATATAAACAGGTTTCTACAAAATAGGTGATTCTTTCAAGCAGATTTCAGAGGAATAGAATCAAACCTTTCAGGATCCTAAACCATAGAACAAAACAGCTACATGTTGCTAAAAGAACAGTTATATATAAAACATTGCCATGTAGTCTCACAGCAGTCACACTGAAAAAAACAAGCATGATGAGATAAGCAGGTCTCATTCAGCAGAGATCTGTATGGACTTCTTATGGCCACTATATAACATTTTAATGCTTATAATCTTCTATCCTGTATTACTAATAAACTTCTCAGGATACTGAAGGGAACAGAGAAAGTGCAAATAATGTAGCGAGTACATAACGAACACTTACGCATCATCATCCAAAAATGTCTTTGTCATTATGTTATGTCTAGAGGGTTGTGTGACCTTACAGAGGCTGTTTGTCCAGGAGAAGAGAGAACCCTTAGTATTTCCAACAATGTGAACTTATAAAGGGAACAGCACTTTTGGACACTGCATCTTTTTGATAACAGAAAATAATTTTCATAAACAGTATGAAATGCTGCAATCTTAATACTTAACTACTCCCTCTGCTCTCTGGATATCACACAACAGCAACCCTTCTTTTCAGTGGTAAGAACATGACACATCCAGAGAGCAAAACCCGAGGCTTAAAAGAATACAAAACTGGAATTTTTGCCATGCATCTATTTTGCTGAAAGAATTCCCAATCTTTCTGATGATTATAATCTTAAGTATTTTGGGATGTGCTACAAAGAGAAGGAAGTATTCTTTTTTTCTGCCAAATGCAGGAGGCAAAATACAGTCTCTGATTTCTTTGAGCTGTTTAGCCATTTTGAGGTACCCCAAAGTTACCCTCTCAGTTCTAGAAATCCCACGTAATTCAGCTTGGCAAATACTGAGCATCTGACAATGGTGCTCTGTGGTTTCAATGAGTTATATCTTATACTATAACTATATATTGTAACTATATACTATAACAGTCTGTTTCATGTACTATTGGCTCTCTGAGTAAGCAAGGTTAAGACTAACTGCTGCTTGGATATGTTGCTATAGGAAGCCTACGAGCAAATCCCATAAGAAAGGTTGTAGTTGTACCCACGGGGATTATTCCGCTTTTTTGTGTGAAGCTTAAGACTTGATACAACAGATACGTTACTATGGGAGAAAGAGTCCTAGTCAGCTGCAAGCAAAAGTATGCTTGCTCTTGTCAAGTGAGATAGTCTCATTTAGCATTGACAGGGTAGCATTACAGCGGTGAGGATGATCAAAGTGACAACGGAAGGAGGCAATGTACTGCATGATGGTCCTGCCTACTCCTCTCTCCCTCACATCTGCAATGTTTGCATGACTTCAGACACACACCGAGAATGCATTTCCTCAAATATGAAATTTCCCCCAGGTGATATCTGTACTGAACCTCTTGCCAATCAGACCTGGAATCTTGGTTTAAAGGCTCGTTATTGCATGAACTTGGAATACTAAAAAAACCCAACAAACCAAATAAACAAAACAGTTGTCAAATGAAAATTTGACTAGTACATGTCTGGAATGGCTTATTTGAATTCCATGCTAGAAATATCTGTACTTCGTCATCATGACATAATCCCAGCATACCTTGTCCCTCTTTCTCCAATACTTTGAAGGTAACTTAGGCTCTAAACCATGAGGGATCGAAACCATTTGTGTATTGCATGTACTTTGAAGCACTTTCTATAACAGTGAAAAATAATATAACTTTAGGTGTATGTATGAGAAACTCATGAGCAGAAGACCCAGACAAACATATAACTTCAGGCATTTGCAATTCAATGAAAAGCAAAATATAGATGAAAATGTATACTGAAGATAAAGCAAATAAAAGTGGGTTTTTTTCCTGTTTTCATTGAAAGTTCAGCATATACTGTACCACTGAGCATGAGAGCACAGCAAGTTCTCTGTACTGATGGTGCTGAAATTTTAAAACAGGAATTTACAGAAGTTACTTCCTATGTTTGCATTTCCCCATGGTCTTTACCACAAGTCTTTACCACAAGTCTTTACCAGACAAATGGCATGACACTCTATTGTAAGGGTTTATGTCAGAAAACCAAAACGAACTTTCTCTTTTCTGTTCCAAAATTCTTCTAGCTTCCTTCCTCATTATAACGTGACATGATGTGCCACACAGACTTCCTATCTAATCTGCCAAAAGCTAATCTGTTGTCATTTGTGAGTAAATAATGTTTGCACAGAACCTTGAAGCTATAAAATAAGATTTTTGATGCTGCTATTGTCCACTTTATATCTTTAGAAATCCTAACTTAATAAAGGTCAAAGAAGCAAGATTTTATGCATTTCTCTTTGTAACTGTATCTTAGTTCTTAGGCACATGGTTAAATACTGAATTCTTAGTCTGATCTTACAAATTGCAGGAGTTCCCAAATTCTCACTGGCAATTTAGCACTACTTTTCAAATTTAGGCTGAGCCTTTTAAATGATACCAGGTTTGGCAATTTTGAGGTAACAGTATACAACACTGCAAAGGGACAGGTTTTTGCTCAGTGAGTGCGTTCTCAGCACTGCTGGAAAGCGTGCCTCTCAGGTGCTTCAGAGAGCATGTATAAAGTTTAGAGCCATGCCGAGTCACTATTCACTTCTGAAAAAGGCTTTGTCCTTATTCGTGTTGATCAAATGCAAGTACTTTACAGGGGAAAACAACACAGTCTACAGCTATGATTTTTTATGATTTGAAAAACGATCTATGTCATTAATGGATTTAGTGACTTGGTTAATCTAATCTGGTGCGTTATCTGGATTAAATGAAAAACTAGTATCTCTTTGGGCTATCCGACTGTTCTATCTCTAAATTAGTGTTGAAGCGATTTGTAATGACAGAACACTTAATTGTCATCCATTGCCCCTCAACGTTATTGGAAGGAGTGAATAACTCTTTGATGTAGCTTTATCTTAGTGGACTCAGCAGTCACTCCAGCCGTTTCACTTATTCTTGCTTTCATGCACAAGTATTAAGCTTCAACTATTACCTGCCTACATCCATGCAACTCTTTTTGAAGCAGGTACAGTTCTGTATCTAAAAAAAATGACTCATCTTGGACTCTCTCAAAATACAAAACCCCTGTGGATTTATTCCCGGATTACCTTGACTGAGACTAATCAGTGCAAGCCTACATCACATTTACATGTAAAGTGCATCTAAGACCCTGGGCTTAGCTGATGTGCCAGTTTGCTCAAATATTTAGGCTGGTCCTGCATTGCTCTGTACAATCCAACCTGAAAGGTCTTTGTAGCATACTCTGGAGTTGTGTTTGCATATGTTTTTCTTGTAAAAACAACCACCAAACAATTGTTTTCCAAAACTTAAGTGTGTTTCTAATTTATGGAAATTTGTAGTTGCTTAGGACACAGAAAAAAGTGCCCCCCCCCAACCAATAGAAGCATTCCAGTCTTTAAAGGGAACAGAACTAATGCAGAGGGGCCTTTAGCTGTGGAAAATGATGCTGAGTTTTTTTAATCTTTCTTTTCAGACTTCTTTTTAAAAAGAAGATTTGAAAAGCTTACTAATCGCCTTGTCCCCCAAACTGCAATGATTGCCATGATCAAGGCTGTGGATATGGACAGGGGGAGGAGAGAAAGGAGAAAGGGAAAGGAAACCGGTGTGTCTGCAGGCACTTCCATCACTGTCCCTCAGTGCAGTGCACACTGCCCATCAGGTACGGATGCACTGCTGCTCTGATGTATCTTTTCCACCATGGCACAGATGGTTTCAGCCCTCAGGTTCTTACTGCTAGAGGGGTGCAGACTCCACATCCACACACAGCTTTTCCTTTCTGTCATCTAGTTCTTTTTGGAAATTCCCACAGCAGCAAAACACTGCGACCTGCAAGAGGGAACTCCACCTTTGGTCAGCATAAATGCAAACATACTTTTGTGTCATCAGGTATAAGGTTAAGTTAAAAAAAATCTACAGGCACATGGACTGGAGTGCCTCCTCCATGCTTAGTTTTGAGATAACAGGTTTTAAGTGCGTGAAACCAAAAAGCTAACAAACCAAGCTGGATGGTTAGTAGGACAGGCAGGCAGAAACATGACTTTGGTTTCAGGCTATTGAGATGAACTTCAGTACTATAGACATGTGATTTGGAGGCATGTGGAAGGATGTGTTACCTATACTTCCAGGGAGAGTTTAGATAGCAGGTACTTTTATTTGTCCTCAGAACTAAGCAGCAAACAATTCAGGGGATTAAGTAGCCCGAAGTCTAGGATGAGCGATAGAAAATCTGGTTTTAAGGTGACCAAGATGCACCCTCTTTATCAAAAGGAGATGAAAAAGCACTGCTAGAAATTGTATTGATGTAAAGCTGTTTACACACAGACCTTCACAGAAGCTGTGGAAGATTACACCCCTAAGAAACAACAGGCTTGGGTAATTACAAAGCCCCTTTAAGTGATTTATTTACAAAACTTCCAGAGCCAGTCTACATAGCTGACACAATGAAATTTGTCAAGCTATGCAGAAAAATGACCATGGGAAATACACGGGTGCTAAGGGCTGGAATGATTTAATACCATGTGAGCATGCTCCTCTGACACTGGCAGCTTACAAAACCTGCAGGCTCAGAGGTGGCCTAGTCAGTGGAGCTTACAGAAAGAGCAAATGCCTACCAGCTGCCTTCCCTCTTTTTTTTATCTTAGTGATCTTCTCCACTGGTATTCTCTTCTCCTGGTAACCCCAAAATACTTCCCTTGAGCAGCTGCTGGCAGCCTCCCCTCCTCCCCTGAGAAAACTGGCTGAGTACTGCCAGCTGCTTTGCCGGGTTTGCAGCGTTTTTCACTCAGGCAGTCCGATGGTCACTCCCTGGTGCCTGCATCGGTTGAGAACCCATGATACCTTGCACGCACGTGGTCTGCTGTGAATGGAGGCTTATCCCTCACAACACGTCCTGGAAATCTACGTCTGAGAGGCCAAGCGCTTGCCTCTGTCCTTCCTCCTCTCCTGCTCAGCTCCATGCAGACTGGCTGGTATTTCAGGTGTTTTCTTTCTAGGTCTTTCCCCCGGTGGGAGAGCCTCCTGTTACCTTTCCACCTGCCTCTCTAGAGCCCGCTTGAGCCCAGCTCATCCCAGCTCAAGGAGCACAAGAGGAGGCTTTCCCCTCCTGAATCTCAGTCCAGGGAGGCCTCGGTTCGGCTGACTCTGTTTGCTGAAGTGACCTTAACTCACACTGGACTTCTCTGCTGTGTAGTAAGCGTGTTTGTGGCTGGTGGGGTAGCTCAAGTGCTCCCATGTGTGGTTTCTTCCACGGATGCAAAGCACGTGCCCGGTCCTCTGACGAGGAAGCCGAGCAGACTGCTGATGTGTGAGGGGAGGGGGCTCTGGTGGGGCCGTGCCTGTCGGGTCAGCTGTAGGGCTGCAGGACGCAGCCTTTGAGGGTGTCAAAGCTTCTTGCCAGTGACAATTCTGGCGTGATCAGGCCCAGCTCAAAGTTGGAGCCTCAAGAAAATGAGGAACGGCTTAGTAGCTTTGCTACTAATGTGGTAAGGAAAGCAAAAGTATATTTAATTACTCGTGCTGTGGGGTTGATTGTTTCCAGCTAGTGTCTTTCCTCTGTTCCCACAGCCATGGCTCATCCTGGATTCAGCACCGTCTGGTGCTTCTTGCGACTCACCTGTGGGGAATTGCTTTTCCAGTTACGACATCTCCATTTCTTATTACATAGCGTGCATGTTTCCTAAGCCGGAAAGCTGAAGCAAAATCACTAGCTTGCAAGTGGCTGGTGGACAATTAATCTACGTAGCAACGCTCTTTTGCAAGTACCATGACTGATAGTTTACTATTTTATCTGCTTTCTAGCAAATCCCAATGCTGTGTTCATAACCAACCCCCCTCTCCCACCACTGTTGAACCTAGGCCCTAAGCCTACTGTTCTGCTTCCTTTTCTTTCTGGAAATTAATTGCCTGGTTTAGCCAATATGCTCTATGCATTTTTTAGATTTCTTTTTTTTTCCCTCTCTCTTTCTGTGACTCAGATTTGTATCTTGAATAATTCAATCACTTTTTAGAAGAAGGAGTTTCATTTTCCTCCACACTTGGCACTGCTAGCAGAAAAGCACTGGTTTACTCTGAAAGCTATGGACAGATAACAAAAGAGCAGAGCATGTTACATGTGGAAAGGCACACCCACTCAGCCATGTCAGCATAACAAGCTGATTCTCTGTTTTATTTCCTTTGATTGTTGAACTTCAGCTTACTGCTTCCCTGCTCTTCTCTCAGACCTCTTAATCATAGGGTAATGGGATAAATTAGTGCTCATGTACTAGCATAAGTATTGTTTCTAGAAGTTACCCATCCTAATTGATAGATCCTAATAATTTGCAGTTAGCACTATTTCAAATACTATTATTTATAATATAATTTTGAAACCCTGACCAAACTCTAGGTGCCAGAAGCTCTACAAACACAGAAGAAAAAGCTCTCTCCCAGGAGGCTAGAAGGCATAGTATGGACCTTCTGCATTCAGAAATGACTTATAGCACCTGCTTCTTGCTGCCAAACTTTCTTCTGAGACCTAAGCATTCCTTGAGAATGAATAATGTTTGTAATCATTACAGTTGAAGAAAAGCAAAATGAAGAATAAAATCCATCAATATACAGGTTCTTCATCTGCTGTGACCTGATGTATTTTTCCCACTAGGTCTGAGAGTAAGAAACAAGAACTAAACTTATAATTGTGGGAGATTTTTAACTCAAAAAATATGATGATAGCAGTGGAAGGTAAATATTCACTCCTTCTCTCCCAAGTATTTCAGCAGAAAAGTTCAATTGTATGTTTTCCCCTGCTATACCAAACAGCTTTCTTGGTACCTACACCTTCCTGGTGGCAACAGTGAAATTATGAAGTAAGAGTGAAGAAATCTATAATGTATTTTGTGAAAGCTGTATTCATTTCTTTGTTAGAAAAATGTAATCAAAACTTTCTCAATACAAACATCTAAATTTGACTTGGCAGTAATTGGTCCTTTCAGGTACCTGAAAAGCTGATAGGTGTGTGTTATCTACAAAGCACTAATACCCAAACGAAGCAAGTAATGGGGCTTTATTTATTTCCCACTGCTGTTATTACAAATCTTGATTATTTAATGTAGGCGTAGCACCTGCTAAGCTTCTAGCTGGCTGTGGCAAGGAGAGGGATTTAGAAGCTCATTTTGCTTGTTTCAATACACATGATCAAAGGTGTAAAATCCAGTGTCGTGTAAGGGTTTTTGAATAATTATGCTGTTACAGCTGTGTACTTGCACTACTTCCGCCTTTTAATGTAAAAATTCCTGA
This sequence comes from Harpia harpyja, assembly GCF_026419915.1. Classification (NCBI taxonomy): domain Eukaryota; kingdom Metazoa; phylum Chordata; class Aves; order Accipitriformes; family Accipitridae; genus Harpia; species Harpia harpyja. The sequence goes on along the minus strand of NC_068949.1, from coordinate 26,992,015 downwards.
CAGCAGCATAGAAAAAAATTAGCATACGATCCAAAGCAAGGTTTGGACTCAAGTCACACAAACGTAACTGGTATTTAGTCTAACTACCTTTGCCAGTGGCTTCCAGGGAAGAACTGCTTTTTCATTCTGTTTGGGTGGGAATTCTAGGATGAGGTTATTAGAAATGGATGTGTGGCACTTCTGGTAATTGTCCAGCAATATGTGAGGTAGCTCATGATAGTGCATTTATATCCATTATATATAAATATATATAAAAAGAATTTATATATATATATATAAACAAAGCCCCATTGCTTGTTTTGTTTGGGTATTTATATATATAAAAAACCCCCAAACTCTGTGGTATATAAGGTATGCTGTAAGAAAGCTGGAGATGACAACAAACCAGAGTTGTGGTTTGATAGAGGCAAACTTCCCCACAAAGGACTGTGAGGGAGCGCTGATGGGGAGTTGTGGGCATCCATGGTCAATCTCAGGAGCAACCTAAGCGTTTTCCCCCAAGTCAAGACATGCTGACAGAGAACAAGACAGCTGAAACTTGTGTCGTGGTGATAGTGTCATTTTTCGCTCTGTTTCAGAAGGAAACAACAGGCGACTGCAGTGTCTGTCAGGGTCTTCCAGTAATTTGTGAACTTCTTGCACAGCTCAGCAGAATTGGACAGAGCAGGAGATGTCCCAAAATTATTAAGTGCTCTCACATTTTATGAAAATCACTAGCTGGGCAGAGGCAAGAGATATTTACACCATTTCACTTACCCATTTATAAAGAGGCAGGGAGGAACCAACCCAGGTTCACTCTGTGAAAGCAGTCTGATGGCCCCTGCACAAATGTGCAGCTCCAGATCAATTGCAGCCTGTGCTGTCCGTTCTTTAGCTAAAGGCCAAATGAGATACAAGCATGATATTGCAGCACGCGTGTGTGGGAGGTGAGCTTTGGGGACATGGGAGAGGACTGAGGATTTTGTGGGACAGTATAGAAAACCTGGAGGTAGCTGGCGATACTGCTGCGTCAGGGGGGACCTGGCAGAGGTTCTGTGGGTTTTGTGGTTGTAGTGTGTAACTCATAAAGACAATAATTCACAGCAAAGAAGGATTTACAACTTGCAAGCGGTTTCTTTGATTTGAACTATGCCCCTCTTTCTTTCACTGAAAAGAGTGAATATAAATGTGACAAAATCAGGGAGCCAACTTGTAATCCAAACTGTACAGTTCTGCAGAAAAGACCTAATGATGAACTCAGCAGTGTCACGCTGCTTCACAGGAAGGTGAACTCCAGAGCTGTGACCCCTGCTTGCAAAAAGGGAGAGCAGCTTTTGCAAGAGGTGCTGGTCAGTGCTGGAGGAGAGGGAATGGTGGCAGACTGACCACATGGAAAGGCGAGTGGTGGGAAGCATGGAGTGAATTCTAGGCGGTAGCTTGTATGACAGACATTCTGTGTGTACTAAACACCTATTTGTACTTATTTCTGGAAGTCTGATGTGGTATAGTACCAGGAGTCTTTCATGACAGGAATCTTCTTGTCTTTAGTTTTTGCTGCAACAAGAGGACTGGCAGTCAGTAAAACTGTGCTGCTGTGTTTCTTATTTTGGCTCTCACTGCATGCTAACCTATTTGCATTAGCTAACTCCAATTGTGTAATGCATTATACATTTCATGTATTTGCTGTTGGTCTTCAAAAAGTCTGATGTATTCACAGTGAGAATATGCTGCCTAAAAAGAAGCTCAACCTTTGAGGCTTAATAACAAATATGGGACTGATTTAAGAAAAGAGGAGAAAAACAAAAGAACAGGAAAAAAAAAAGAAAGGGAAAAAAAAAAAGAAGAGAAATTGTATGCCTAGGGATGCTCAACTTCTGAAACCACACCAAGGGTGGAGCAAGACAGAAACATGACCATAAAGAGTTGTTAAAAACACTAGGAGAGTTGCATTTTGTCTGACATTCACTGAGAAAGGTAGGTTCAACCTTGACTAAATAATCTTGGTCCTAAAACCAAGTTCCAAAGTCTATGGAAGTTAATGAAGAAAGGATTGTTGTGAACTTCAGAGATCACATTATTTTAAGACTGATAATTGTAGCCAATGAAGTTTTGTTATAGAATGCCAGCAGTTCTGAGTGAAGGCACAGAAATGTTGTGATTTAATTGCCTGAATATGTTATTTTCTGTATTTTTAATTGTCACTGTCCACCAAAAAATGTTTGCAGTATCATTGTTGTAAACTTTTTTCCTAGGTCAATCACTTCTCTTTTAATTTATCTAGTTTAGATGAGTTTAAGACCCAAGATTGCATGATAGTAATGTAAACCATTATAAATTCTGGAAGTAGAGACATTAATCATCAAATGTAGTAGCCTTTTCTGAGAAGAAAGGTACTCCACATTAAGTGGAGATGAAATCACTATGAAGAATTTTCCTAGAAGTTGCAAATTGCTTTTATTTGTCTTTAAACCTGTAAGATCTTTGAAAATTGAGTAGACTAGTCAGGAAGCTATGGGTAGATTCAGTTCATCCAGCATTTTTTTCTTACATGTGACTGTCCTGTAGATCCAAACAGATCGGTCTGTCCCAAACCGTGTACTCTGGCCTCCAGTCTCTTTGACTGTAGCAATCCATGCTGCCCACTCCCTTCCACACATGATCTCACAAATATCTGTGAATCCCACATCGTAGCAAAACCAGCCCTTGCCTCATCCAGCTCAGCTATCCCCCCAGTTCTGCATGCCCACCTCCAGAAAGCCTCTTTGCACAAGGTAGTTCCAGCTCTTTCCCCATACTCCCTTCCTCCTGCTCCTACATGGCTTACTACATCCCTGCACCCATCAGAGAGAGAACAAGCCCTGGAGTATATCTGAAAATGAAAACACTCCAGCTTTTTTTTTTATTTTATTTTTTTTTTTCCTTAATTTAGTTTCTCTTTACCATTTTGCTGTCAGCTTGAGCAAGTGACAGCTGGCTAAAACATCATCTTACCAGTGCCAGAAACACCTCCTCTTTTGGAGATCAGTTGAAATGAGCTGTGCTTACTTTGCTTGAGCAATACTCTGAAAGCATTCCCCTCACCTGCAGGTATTGCATTGATCTGAGTTGTGTCATCTTGGCTGGTATAAGTTGTTTTGCATCTGGAATAGAAAGAGTAAAAAAAAAAAAACCCAACACCTGAGTGGGCCCTAATCCTTTCTCTCGGGTAGAGGCTTGGTTTTGGCTTGCAGCATGTCAAGATGAAGATTAAACCTCCCCGCCAAAAAAAAGGAAGTGCTGATGAAGACTTCAGCAATGTTTCCTATAAGTCGAAACTAACATCTGAATCTGGAAGAGGGGAAAAAAAAGCTTACTCAAAAGTGCAAGGATCTGAAATGTTTTCTGGGGTTTTCTCAGCTTTGTGATACAAAAGGGGAATAACAGTCTTTAAGGACAGAGAGAGCGGAATTTTTCTTGTGGTAAAGAGGGATTTTCCAGTCCATGTGAAATCCTGTGTTAGTCCTCAAGCAGCATTGTGAAGGTAGCAGAACAAAATCTGTGGAAATCACTAGTCTAAACACTGACTAAGGTTAACTCTCTCTGCCTATGCAGCAAGGAGAATTGCTCTGTGTTGAATACTGGTATTTTTGTACTTGGGTGATTCCCCCCCCCCTTCTTTTTTGTGATGCCATACCACCTTGCAATGCTAGTTTTGCCTCCAAAAGCTTTCTGGTTCTTGGTCAACTTTATTACTAGACCTCCTTTAAGGGAATGAAAATTGAGAGACCATCAACAGTCAGAAGTGATGCTAGTTCACAACTCTTCTAATCACACACTGAGGACAATATGATAATGTGTGTCAAAGGCTTTCATCTGTCAGGATTTTGGGAGTCTTATTTTTATCCACTGTCAGCCTTGTTTAAAGAAAAAAAAAGTCTCACTCATGAATGTATACTTTTTAAATGAATGGATTGGTTGTAACCTTTTGGAACATTTTTCTGGAAATTGGGATAATTGAAAGATTTTCTTGGAGATCTGCAGAACTGAAGAAAATTCCAACCTGTACTGAGGCTGTTAGGTGACTGGACTCCATTTGATTGAAAATGTTCATTCCTGATCCCTTAGGAAGTAATGAGCAACATAGATACCAAATCTTAGTTGAATATATTCCACATAGATCTATGACTGGTATTGCCTATGTGTATTTTACTTTACAAGATGCAGGCTGGCCACAGGTGGAATGGAAAGGGTGGATTCAGCTTTGAAGAGGATTGTGTGATGCTGATGATGCAATGGTCCAGAATTGTAATGAAGACTGTGTGATTTTTCTAGGATTGTGTAGGAAAACTAACCAGTCTGGATAAAAGATTGAGAAGAAAGACACTCACAAATGGTCAGCTTCTAGTGATGGACCTGCTTTCTGTCTAGACAGTGAACCTGTAGCTCGGTCACAAAATGTGTCTAGCATCCAGTTTGACCTCTTTTTCTAAGGGTTGCAGAAACAGAGCGCCTGCCTCCCAGCTCCTTTCCTAGTCAGGTGAGCTGAGGACTGAAAGAATAAGGCTGGCCAATACTGGGACATATCAGCTTAATGACATGCAAATATTCTGCAAGAAATTAGAATTAGATAAATTATATTAATGTAAGAATTTAGATAAATTATTTTTATGTAATACTGATTCTGAAGTGAAAACGGAAACTTAACATGATGACCTCACTGGGTTGCAAAGCTCTGGCACTTCATTTCGAAAGTACTTGCTAAAAATGTCTTTTTGGGGTTGGGTTTTTTTTTCCTCTCTTTGTTTCATCTTATCCTATTCTGTAGCATTTTCCTGTATTGTCCTGGTTTTGGCTGGGATATAGTTAATTTTCTTCCTAGTAGCTGGTATAGTGAGAAGAATGTTGATAACACACTGATGTTTTCAGTTGTTGCTACGTAGCGTTTAGACTAAGTCAAGGATTGTTCAGCTTCTCGTGCCCAGCCAGCAAGAAGGCTGGAGGGGCACAAGAAGTTGGGAGGGGACACAGCCAGGGCAGCTGACCCAAGCTGGCCAAAGGGGTATTCCATACCATGTGTGTCATGCCCAGTATATAAACTGGGGAGAGCTGGCCTGGGGGGAGATTGCTGTGTGGGAACTAACTGGGCATCGTTTGGCGAGTGGTGAGCAATTGCATTGTGCATCACTTGTATATTCTAATCCTTTAATTATTATTATCTTTTTATTATTGTTATTATTATCATTATTAGTTTCTTTCTTTCTGTTCTGTTAAACAGTTCTTATCTCAACCCACGAGTTTTACCTTTTTCCTTCCGGTTCTCTCCCCCATCCCACTGGGGGGGGGAGTGAGTGAGTGGCTGAATGATGCTTAGTCACTGGCTGGGGTTAAACCACGACACCGTACCATCTCCACATTGATCCTAATGATCAGTTCCACAGACTCTTACTCCTCTGCCCTCAAACTCTTGTTCTCATCCTTAACATCTGCTGTTTCTAATCTCAGGCTCCTGTGCCCTCCCAGAACCCACAGCATAGTGTAGCCATAGCTCATGGTGGCTCTGCAGGAGACAGCTTGATAGCTGGCAGCAGAGTTGCTTATGAGGGGGACAGGTTCAAGGCTGGAGGAGAGCGCAGTCCTCCGGTGTCTCCACCTGCCTCCGCAGGGGCAGAGCCTTGGCGTCCCTCCTCCAGGGCCACATGGGAAGGGGTACACAGATGTGCGGAGCTGTCTAGAACCAGGTGCATGCATCACAGAAAAATTGGAGCTTTCTGTGACTTTAATTGCCTCACTTGGAAAAACAGTCATTTGGAGTCAAACCAAGTGGGGTATTTTTCCTTCTAGTTTTAGAAGGAAAGTTACATTATCTATTTCTTGGTATTTTTAAGTTTTATATTAATCAAAAATTATTAGTTTAATTTGGAAACAAAACTAAAAGCATTTAATTTTGAAAAATAGAAATTAATCATATAGATGTGTTACTTTAAAAAATTGATTTTTAGCCCCAGGAAAAATAATATAAATTTCCTAGTTGTTTTTAGTAATCAAAATATGCATATTTTGCAGGAAATAAAAGTTTAGTTTTATTCTGAAAAAAACCCACCTAGCTGCTATGTGAGAATTTGATGCATGACAACATCTCTGGAGGATACGTTCTCGTATTTCAACTCTGACATCAAAAGACAGTGCGTTTTCCTTTCTTTACATTGCTTTACTCTGGCTTATCTTTTTGGTATTGTATAGCAACCAGGAATGCACACAAGACCTCTATTTTCTGCATATTGCTATGTATATTTCATCTAATAACTTCATTAATGAAAAGCTTTTCCTAGTTGGGCTACTGACAGTGTGTATTATGGTTTATTGAATATTTTAATCCTTTAATTTATTTGGATGGATGATTTGATGTCATGAAGAACTGAAAAATGCAGTCTACTTTGAAGGTGCTGTGCACAGTTTGTACGTTGAATTTGCATAAACCAGATGCTGAAAATAATGACATTCCTACCAATGGGCTCTCATTTTACTTGAGACTTATTTTGGGTTGGGGATTATCTAGAAGCAAAGCTTGTAAATGCTGCTTCTGTTTTCTAACGGCAAGAGCAAAAACCTACATCCCACCACTCCTAAAAGCAGCTGATCATTCTGCATTTTGCAGCTGAGTCATCCCCATGTGTTTATTTTACATACGCTCTGAGGTTTTTTTACCCTAATTGCTGTGGTTTTTTATACCCAAGAATTATTTTGCCACATACAAAGCAATTTCATTTCTGCTTGCTTAATCTGTTCTGATTACATGTCTTCTAACTTGACAGGAGTCATAACCATAGGTGCTACATCCCATAGAAAATATGACATATAATTCAGAATTTAAACTAATCATTAGTTCTTTACTGAAGAGGTCACTAAAGCTTGAACGAGTTTGGTCTACAAAGGTCTTTTGTTGAACTCTGTTCTTTTCTGAAGACCAGTGTAATCTCTAACTGTGTATCGCACGAACAAGGGCGGGACAGCAAAGAAACTCCCAGTAACATGCTGGGTAGAGCTGGATTAAAGAGATGTAGACCCTCAGCCTGTTGGAAATGGGCTGAAGGGGAGGGTGGTCTGTATTTCAAAGAACTTAAAGGTCACATAGAGTTCAGCAGCCTGGGACACTGCTTTCTGCAAGAAGTGTGGTCAGAATCAGAGCTGAGATTCCTAACGAAGCTCCACAACTTTTAAAGACATTTTGAATGTAAGAGTGAAGGAAGACAGTATGTCCTGGCATCATTGTCTTTTATTTTCTTTACAAACAAAAAAACCCACCAAAAACAACAACAGAAAAAGAAAAAAAAAAAAAAAGCAAGCTTCTGTGAAGATTTAGTAGCTTTAGATGCTACCATTTTCCTTAGGGAGGAGGGACACAAAATGCTAAAGGATTATTTTGATTGGGAAACCGGCTGAGCCATGGGGGATGTGGAGCCAAAGGAAATAACAAACAAGGAGTGGAACTGAGCACGGTGCAGAAGGAAAGGAGGTTGGAATAGCAGGGCTGTAGGACGTGATTTATGGAGGAGGAGGAAGATGGCTTAAGGTGAGCTGCTGGATCACTAGTGAGGATGGGGAAGAGGCTTGTAACAGTTGGTTACAATTGCTTACTGCTAAATTGCCTAAGGTAACTTTTTATGACAGGAACACCCACAAGAAGGAAAATGAAAGTAGATGGCAACGGTGAGTAATTTTTGAGTGCTCATAGAAGCATTTTCTCACTTAAAGGTTAGAGATGTGTTCCCGATCAACTCAGCTTAATTAGAAACATTCTTCATATATTAAAAACTTAAAAAGGGGATACTAAAACATTGTCAAAGAAAATAGATCAGCACCATCATCTCACTTGTGCTCTCTGCTAAAAATTTTAAGTTCCTTTCCACCATAAAACTCTGACTTAATACTTCTTGGAGAAAACTTGATACTTTTCAATCTTCATGTTGTGAGAAATAGGGCTTTTTATGGCTCCTCACTAATGTATTGTTACATAAATCACTGTAAGACAACAGCAGATCTTTGATGGTACCTAGCACAAGGCCCAGGTCTGCCAGGTAACTTCCCAAAAGAAGCAGTACAAGATTCCTGTAAGGTTCCCAGTGTACTGTGCTTTCCAGGGGGGCTTAGAAATACTGACAAGGAAAAACAACATATTACTGATAATAAGTATGAGATGACTCATTGTCCAAACATCAGTTGACACTGGCTAATAAGAAGCATAGCAGCAGGACCAGGAAATTAACTGATTTTCTTGCTTCAATCTGCTTACAACATTCCTGCTGATACGCAAACAGTGATACAAGATATAAATTCCCAGACTTTTCTGGGGAAAAAAATCCTACTGCTCCCACTCCCTAACCAGATCGTTTGCGTCCTCAGCCAAAATCCAACTCTTAAGCCACTGTCTGTATATGTTGATTTTTAAAATTTATTTTCTTTTCTTTTTCAACAAAGAGAACAGCAAATCCTAAGTGAATCAGTACATATCTGTGAAAGTGGATTGGGACAACCATCTTCGTGGGCTTCTTAAAATCTAGGTCAGAGTATATTCAAATTCTGACTGATGTAATCACTTTTGGTGGCAGAAAGTCTAATAGAGCAAAGCTGTTTGTACTTGAATGTCAACTCAAATGCTTCCCATACCGATGGTTTTGATGTCCTCCCCGCCCCCAGTTCCTTCACGAGTAGCACAGATAATGAAGAAGTCTGTGACACAATGTCTTCATTGTGCAAGTGGCTCTTGGCTCTTTGTCCTTTTATGCTTGCACACAGATGAAGAGGCTGCTTGGCTTTCCAGCAGATAGTGAGCTGTATCTGGCCGAAGATGCAGAGAAAGCAGAAGGGCAGAGGAACAAATGTGTGTATATGGTGGAGGTATCCCCAATCCCTTTGATTATGGCACTGTGGACATTCATGTGGTGTGTTCAGCCTGGTTTAAGCCACCTTCTGTTTCTATTACTACAAACATCTGACTTCAGCTCAGGCCCTGAAACCCATGAGCTGTCTGAGGTTGGCACAGAGACAAGAGCTCCCCGAGGTCTATGGGTGCTATTTGAAGCTAGCCCTGCTGTGAGCAGGAGGTTGCACTAGATGATCTCCAGAAGTCCCTGCCAGCCTCCAGAATTACGTGGTTCCCTCTGTTTCCAGCTGGGCCTGAACCAGCCAGCTCAGTGCTCGTCTGTGCCAGCACATTGCTGCTCCCTGGGGCAAATGGGTGGCTTCTCAATTTTCTCCAGTTCTCTGCTGCACCCCCGGTATTTCTCCCCCTTATACCAGTGCTCAGCCTTCACAGTTAGAAGAGGAGCAGCGAACCCCAGCAGGACCCCCTCTCAAGTGCAGAGACTTCTAGAGAGACTTCTACATTACTTTCTGCTAGCAGGTAGATGAACCTTTTTTTTTTTTTTTAACCTTGACAGTGCTGTTCATGGAGTTACAAAACTGCCTGGCAATGCTCCCTGGGAGGAGTCCTGACCCCTTTCTCCCCGCCGCCGTTGCGATGCGATGCAGTGGCACCAGTCTTCGTCCTTTTTGGTGATGTAGCTGAAGTCAGGTCTGCCGGTTGCCTTCCCCTAGTGTCTGCTGCAGGATCGCTGACCCTTTGAACTTCTTTGCAGTCTGTCAGCAGAGTGCGTGTAAGGCAGAGAGTGCAGTCATCTCAATAGGAAAGTGCTTACTGGGGAGCTGTGAATCACTTCACGGGGCTGGCGGCATGCTTTCCCTTCTTCACCGCAAGCGCTGGAGCTCCTGACACCTGCCCGGCCAGTAAGGGCCCTGCCAGCAGCTGGGGTGCGTCAGTGCAGGGGTCTGCTCCAAGTCCCCAGCTGCCTGGGGGGCTTTGTCATGGCTTTGGCTGCTTCCAGGCGATGGGTGGGAGTGGGGCTGAGTGCTGAGGACACCGGGAACGGCCTCTTCAGGGGAACTGGGCTGGAAAGAGAGCAGCTAGCAATGGTATGTGAAATCTGCCCTGTGCTGGAGAGGGATTTGGCGCTCGTGGCCTGGATCGAGAAGTCTGTCTCTGCTGGGCATGCTGTTGCTGTTTGTTTATTATCATAGTGTCTAGGAACTGCACTTATGGATGACGACCTCTGTTGTGACTGGAACTGTGTAAACACATGGTACCTACAACATCCTCCCTTCCCCTTCTCACGCCCCCTCCAATACAGTGTATGCACTGAATGTAAAGCATGGGATAACAGGAAGGTCCTAGCAGTTGGAAGGAGATAGGGAGGCAATGTTGGTCACCACTCTTATCTGTGTACCATGACAAAAGGGATTGTGTATCCTTGGAAAAGGATAGCAAAATGCTTTTGATTTTGTTTCATGGGAGCTCCTTGCAAGTGTGAGTTTTTGCAAGAGGTGCCTTCCTGAGATGAACAGTGGTGATGAATACGCTGACTGGCACTGGGAGCTAATCTTTCTGTATAGATGGATAGATAGGCAGAAATCAGAAAGGCCTTGAAAGGGAAGATAAAGAGCTTCAATTTCATCTGGGGACCAATAGTGGAAGGATGCGATGGAGAAAAGATGAGAGCGCTGATCTTTTCAGCTGCTTTCTAGGTGGATTGGAGCAGGACAAGACTGTGCTTGACAACTCCTGAGAAAAGGATGTTGCAATACTCAACATGAGGAGAACATGGATAGGATTTTTGGCTGGCTGGCTGGGGTAGGAAATGTCTTAGACAGGAAGAACTGCTGCGATTTAGCTGTGGGCTGAACCCGAAGACTCAAAGAGAAGCCATTCTCCAAGTCTCTTTCCTTGGTTTTGGGTAGACAAAAGACATAGCTTTAAGTGAGGAGACAGGAGAATAAGAGGAATTAAAAGCTTTATTGAGGATGCAAATATAGTAATATTCTTTTGCTTTTTTGGAAACACTTTGCAACAGACATCTGAACTTCATTATTCCTTTCACAGTAGTCCCTTCATTATTTCTGAGCCTAAACCAGCCATTTGGTGAGCTAGTGAGGGTTTCTTCTCTTTGTTGTCAAAAGCAGAAGTCTATTAATTAATGTACTTGTTCTAGTTAGTTTTACCAAAGCTGCCAGTTTGTAGTGTGGAAGCAAACATTTTCTCTGACATCTAAAGTTGTGTGACTGATGAGTTGGAGTGTTTACATGGGGTTAGCTGGGGAAGTGGTTGCTAGCTCTGAAAAGCACATGGGAAAAACAGGGCATTGATTTAGATTAAAAGTTAAGCATGTCTGGATAAAAGTAAACAGTTGGATTGCAGCTCTTATTTTACGGGAGTTTTTTATAGCTCTTTATTGAATAGTCTTGCCCATGATCTGCATTACAGTTCCTTGGCACTGCAGCATGGCACATTCTTAGGGGGTTTTATTAGGAGCTTGCCTTTAACACATTTCCCTTTTCCATTATACATTAACTCCCTTTTCAGTTTCATGTACATTAGATTGCAGCTTGTCAACAAACTTCTGTTATCTTTCTAAGTTGTCTCGTAAAATTATGAGGCCAGATAACAACACTTAGAGGTAGAGGATAGGAACTGGCTATCAGGGTGTGCCTTGTACATAAAGAAAAAGGAACGAGGGATGGAAGGAAGGTATACAAAAGGTCAGATCAGCTGAAAATAGACTCTGGTTAAAATAGTGACTCACAGGAATATAGAAAATGAAAAGGACTTAGCATATAGGTGGATTGAGCAGGCTAATTTTGTTACAAGTGTTTCAGTTTTTTTCGCAGAGGATAAAGTAAAAAGCAGGGGGAAGAGATAAGCAGAGATCATGGAGTGTGAGATGAGAGTTTAGGGAAAGCAGTGGAAGTCATAAGATGGAGAGACAGTTCTGAACTACAGTGGAGCATCTGGTCCCCAGTAATGAACAAAACCAAAATTAAATGTACTTTTGCATACCCCCAAAATTCTGAAAAAGGAGGTGTGGTGTTTGTTTGCAGTGCTGAGGGACCACTTGTAAGTCTAAAGAAGGTGGTTTTTTTAAGGATTAGTTTTATCACCTTTTGTTTCCCTATGTTTGATCTGGACAAAAATAATGAGACTGAAAGTGATTACAGTGTTAAAATATACCTTAGGTTAATTGTAGTTTATCAGATACCAGCGAAGGCTAAGTTGATCAGTGCTGAGTGATGCAATGACCCTCTTACTGTCTTCCTAGCAGGGCTCAGTTTCTCTTTAGCAAGGGTTTGTCTTCATCAGACACACTGCTGAGAAGATGATAGTTTCTTACAGATAAACATACTGTTACAGGAAACTGTCTGTTCTGTAGGAAACTTGAAGGGAATTCTCTTGCATTAAGCAGACTGTCTGTACCTTGTGTATTGGAATACCCAGCATCATCTCTACCACATACATCAGAGGGGAATACATCAATCCTTGGTTTTCATTTAGAGGCAATCACTGTGATTTTATTAAACACTTAAAAATATTTTTTTCAATGTTTTAGAACCTAAGTGGTATATTTTAAGAATGTTTGGTTTGGTGAAAGCATAGAAGTGGGTCCTGTAGCCCTGGAAGGTTTTTCACTTTTGTAATGGATTGCACATTTGTTTGTTTGCCAGAAGCATTAGAAACTTCTGCAGTTCTGACAGATGGAAGTGTAACCAGAGGCCTGTACTGCTGGGATGTCTACACTGCAGTTTGCAAGTTCTCCCATATGAGAAAATCACTTCTATGCCCCATGAGAAAGTCTGGCAATTGAAGCGTGTGCTGGTGTCATAGGTGGATCAACTCATGAGCTAGCAGCATGTGTGAGTTGTAGTGGGTTAAAGCCAAAAACACCTATTCACCCACAGGTGAGTTGAAATATTTTTTTTTCCTCTCATCTGGCACACAGATGTCAGGCAGACAATTCCTCATGGCCCTGAATTCAGCAGCCACAGGAGGTGGCTCCCATCTCTGGATGACATGTGAGTTAGTCCAGTCACAATACAAGGAAGGACGACGACATGAGGGAATAAAATAAGGCGGCATATTTCCTCCTTTCCTGTGCTGGAGATGAGAGCTCATCAGGGCAATGACATGAGCACACTTTAGGCAGTCCCATGGGTGAGTCCCCTTGCCTGCCATTTCTGAGTGGCCGGTAAGTAGGGAGGGACAGATCCCCTTCCCATGGCTGGGGGATCTGGTTTCATTTAACCTTCTGAGTCTGAACCTGATTTCACAGTTGGAAATTTTTTACTGATCAGAATTAGGCCCAGAGTGTATGATTTTTGCTTAATGATGATGAAGTAGTCCCATTAAGTGCAAAGCACATAACAAAGGTCGAATTTTGATCGGATCAGATTTTTGAGAGGGTTCAGTTCCCATGCAGAAATACAAAGCTACAGAATTAAACAAATGAGTAGCAGCTCACAATGGTAAAGGCTAATAACATTAAAGTAAAAAAAAAAGCAAAGTACATGTTTAGACATATTTAGACATGTTTAACACTGATACCTGAACAATTCACAGAGACCAGGTTGTAGGTAAAACCATTTGCTATAGAGATTGGCAAATTCCCAAGTAGAGACTAATCTTTATCAGCTCAGCAACCACAAGGAACAACGAAACTTTGCATTACCTGTTTTATTATAAGCTAAATGGGAGAAATTACAGAGCCAAACTATCCGTGTAATTTTTTTTCAGTTTGGCTTTGGGGTGAGCTTGACTATAGAGAAAGTACTCTGTCTGGTTGGTTTCCTCTGATGGCAGTGTAGCTTCTTTTACAGTGAAAGGAGAAAATACCTTTTAAAGGAAAATATGAGCATAAACCCATGAAACCTGATGTGGGAACTTTTGCAGGTATAGCACATAAAACTACATCTAAGCCATTTCTTCTCTTTTGGTTTTACCCTGACTAGAGTACTTACTGACTGTTCTGCTTTTATGTCACATTTCCTGCTACGGTTTTCAGTGCACAAGCTGTAGGAGTTTTTTTAACAAAAATTTCCCAGTAGTAAATTTGTGTCAAAAAATTCTTCTGGCCTACCCTTGCAGATAGAGTATGTGGTACGAAACAGCAAGAAATGGCTATTTCACTAGTGGAATTTCACAACCTGGTGCCCCTCTGTTGTAAGCACAACTCTGCATGGTTTGTGTTTGCGCTTTGGCATCAGAGCACCTCGGGAAGCATAGTGTATGAACTGAGCTGCCTTGGCAATGTTCTCTGCTTCCTTGTCCTGCATCATGGAAGGTATATTTTGTAATCGAGCTCAATTTTTTCCCTTTATTTTAGTGTTATTTTTTTAGTGTTAATAGGTTCTGGATTTATTGTTTAATAGGTTAGTATAGTGTTAATATGTTCTGGGAGGGGAGGTCAGAATTGCCTTTGCTATGAGGACAGTGCTGTGGTGAGATCTGTGAGGATTTTTAGTCTGTGGGAGTGAACTTTCCAATCTCAGGCAAGCAGCCAAAAAGGCCTTAGCTCTTACATGCACAGTAATGTAGACAACTCTCAGAGAGCTCTCAGTAGCTCAGGGAATCTGAGACCTCAAGATCCATACAGTTCTTCAGAACATGGGTTTGAATGAATCACCTGTAAAGGCTCTGAGCTTTAATCTTGACTTATGTATCCTTTAATCCTTATGTGTATACTGTTAAGTTTCCTTTTTGCCTTGAATTGTTCAAAATTGCCACCCACTTGTCTCAAAATAGAGGCTCTACTTATGGAAGACAGGAGTATATCTTGGAGAAGTGACAAGTACTTGGTATATCTCAATGCCTTTCTGGTCTTAGACTACTGCAGTAGCCTATTGATGAGTCAAGCACAGCATTGCATATAGGTAGTTATCCCTAGAGATTACAAGTCAAAACTGTGCTCTGTTCCTCCCTTGTCCGACTTTGCTCCAGCTCACCCTATGCCTGCTTCTTCTAGGCAACATTCCCTTTCTTTTGCAGGACCACCAGCCAAGGCTATATGGGGTTTCTTGCAGGTCATCTGCATTGGTCGTGATGGGGGAGAACACAGGCCCTTCCTAGCTGTGCTTCCCCTCGCTGATGGCGACAGAGGAGCAAGGGGCCACAAATGGGGGGCCATTGGCAGTCCAAAAGTTGAAAATGCCAGACCCCGCTTCCTGTATCAAATGCTCCTTTTTTCAAGGGAAGGTGATGTAACCTTGCAAAGGTCAGCTTTGAAGTTAACAAAGGCATTTGACTGCTGTCAGAAAGCTCAGTATATAGTCTTTTAGCTAGATGAGTATATTTTGTATGCTTTTATTATATGAAAATCCCGTGTCAATGAAGAATCTAATAAAAATTGTTGGTCTGCAGTATGTAATTTTTAACAGCATTCACAGCCAAAACATAGGCCAAATTGGCAGGAAGAGGGAAAGTATGAAGTGACCTGCTTGTGCATAGCTACAGATCTTGATGGAACGAAGCATCCCATGGTAACAAGTTTATTCTAACTCTTCCCTTTGTTAAATCAAACTTCCTCATGCTAATATTTGTACCCTCTCATACATGCAAATAGGGATAGGTGGAGGATGCTTGTGTTTCTGTTTATATGAAAATAAAATGTACGCTTCTGTTACCCATTGATAGTGAGATGCCTGGGACCAAGTCAGACCCAAGCAGGCCAACAGAGAAAGGATGCAGGAAATCAAGCCCTGCTAGAAGAGAGGAGTGCAGGGTATTGCATTAGTTGAAGCAGTGAGCAAAGCCTGAGGAAGATCTGAAAGACGACACCATAGAAACATAGAATATTTTGGGTTGGAAGGGACCTTTTATGGTCATCTAGTCTACCCCCCCTGCAGTGAGCAGGGACATCTTCAACTAGTTCAGGCTGCTCAGAGCCCCATCCAACCTGACCTTGAATGTTTCCAGGGATGGGGCATCTACAATCTCTCTGGCCAACCTGTTCCAGTGTTGCTCTCACTGTAAAAAAATTTCTTCCTTGTATCTAGTCTGAATCGACCCCCTTTTAGTTTAAAACCATTACCCCTTGTCCTATCACTACAGGCCCTACCAAAAAGTTTGTCTCCATCTTTCTTATAAGCCCCCTTTAAGTATTGAAAGGCTGCAATAAGGTCTTCCTAGAGCCTTCTCTTCTCCAGGCTGAACAACCCCAACTCTCTCAGCCTTTCCTCATAGGAGAGGGGTTCCAGCCCTCTGATCATTTTTGTGTCCCTCCTCTGGACCCGCTCCAACAGGTCCATGTCTTTCCTGTGCTGAGGACCCCCGAGCTGGATGCAGTACTCCAGGTGGGGTCCCACCAGAGCAGAGTAGAGGGGGAGAATCCCCTCCCTCGACCTGCTGGCCACGCTGCTTTTGATGCAGCCCAGGATACGGTTGGCTTTCTGGGCTGTGACCGCACATTGTGGGCTCATGTCCAGCTTTTCATGCACCAATTAATTACCACTGGGTAATTAGGTCTGAGGAGAGCAGCTTGGGAAATGGAAGTGAAGCTGGAGGGGAGGAAATCTGGAAGAATTTCTGCAGGAAACAGTGCTTATGGATCTCATGGCTGCAACCCTGATCTATCTTCTGAGGTTTAAAACCTTACATCTCGTAGGGGAACACCACAGGCAAGGTTTTGCACACAGAAGCAAATGTGACTGGTGTAATTGTGCTGGTTCCCAGCCTCAAAGGGGTCTCACCAATTCCAGAGACTTCCCTTGTTTTTCAGTCTTCGTTACATATAGCGTGTAAAAATGTAACCAAAGCTGCTTTTTCCCCTTTCCATTCTGTTTTCCCTATTTTGACCTGATGCATATCAGATGATTCTAGCTTTTGGAAACACATTTATTTAAAAAAAGAAATGCACATTTTTCTTTCGAGAATACAAACAGTTCTGTTTAGTAATCCTTTTTTTCTAAATGAGGCATTTGTTTCCAAAATCTACAGGGGGCAAAAAACAAGGCTCATTTGCTATTTCCTGCAATATTTAGCTACTATAGAAACCTAATTCATGGTACAGTAAATAATTCTAGTTTTTCATCAGATATACCTTTGTACTTTATTATATTGTCTTCCTTCAGTATTGTGTTAGTATTGAAGACATACCATAATGCTTCTTAATACTAAAATTTTTTATAAGTGTGTCTGTCATATACACTCATTCCCTATCTTGAAATTATTGTTTTAGAAAATTTCCCCTTAGTGTATGAACTAATATCTTCATCATCTCTTTTATTTTAGAGTCTTGGAAAAAATAAAATTAATACAGAAATAACCCTTTCAGACTGATTTTAAAATTTCCAGAACAGATTAGCAATAATGTAGCTGCCAAAACCACAATGTCTCACAAGTAAGGTCACAGCTAAAAAATGCAAACCAAACAAGCCCTACTCCCCAAAGGCTGTTTCCATTTAAGAGAAAATTTTCCTCGCTCTCAGATCAGATTTCAGATATGTATAAAATAAAGGATATTGCACTCTGCAACTAAAATAAAGCTCCTGGAAGCCCCTTATTTTGGAGAACATAACCCATTCCAGTACTAAAATTATGTCTGTTCCATACAAAACTGTTGTTCCTTCAGCTCTGTTATCAATAGTTGCTTATTTGAAGAATTGTGAAGCAGGATTTTACCATACTCTCACAGAATAACTCCTAGAGGAATTTACTGTCATGGAGAAGCAACTCCTCTTATGATTGTGTGTGATCGCATCCTGAGTGTTCCTTTTGCATCGCATCAAACTTCTTGGCTATGGAAGACTGAGAAATTTAAACTGAAAAAGCCCAGTTTGTCTCAATGCAAAGGGAATAACTATTCCTTAGTTGAAGCTCAATGAGTAGAGCTATATTTTGTGAATGGTTTATTCAGCTGACTTCATTCTTTTCCAGCTCACAAATCTTCTGGTTTGTGTTTTATTTGTTGTTATTATTCCTACCAGTAACATTGCAATGCCAGGCAATTGTAGTCACAGAGGAGAATTCTGTTTTGACCGTAGCACAGAGAAAAGGTCTCTGCCTCACAAAGCTTGCAGTTTAAGTATAAAACAACACAAGTGTCTGGAGGGCCTATGTGCAGAGACAATAGGGCAGTAATGATCACCAAGAGGCACTGTGGTCATCGTATGCCAAATTTTTTTCAAGAATCTGTAAAGTATCACAACAAGGGAAGATTTTTAAGCAGGTACTTGAAAGAGAATAATAATTTTTATTTTGCAAATATTAACAGAGACATCCTCCAAGTTTTGAGTGCAAAGTGCATATAAACACAAAGGCAGAAGCTTAAAAATGTAAAATGTAATGATTAGGCAACAAGCATCACACTGGCAGTGAAAGTTGAAATCTGACCTTGATATTATATGAGAGATGATGAATACAAATGGATCATGTTATGAAAAATCTTGAAGGTGAAGATCGATAGTCTATGTTTGATGTACTACAGCAAAGGAAAGATGCAGAGAACTGAGAAGTTCAAACAGAGGAAAGAAATTAACTTTGAAGTAGCACCTAGGCTACATATGAAAAGGTCAAGAATGTTCTTCTTAAGGAGAAAGATATTACAGTGATGAGATGACTACGCAAGGAGCAAGTCTTAGATATGTAAAACGTTAAGGAAGGATATATCTTGGTGGTGTTTTACGAAAAGGATTGGCAAGACTTAGGCATAGCCTCAATATGAGGACTTAAGGACAAGTCAATGTCAGAAACGGTGTCACGAATGTTTTAGTGATGGCAATGCATCTTATCCACTGTGCCTGAGAAAAAGGGTGTCAGATATTTGGAAGGGAATTATGAGCCTTTTTTAGATTCTGATGGGCTTGAGGTGTCATCTTAACGTCTATAAGAAGATGCTTGAAACATGGGAGAAAGTTTTTGTTGGAACAAAAGTATCCAGTGTTCAGCGGCAGATCTGTAAACTGTCAGACTAGAGGTGGGAGCTGAGTTTGTAAATCTTATGATTTACTGGAGATAAAGTATAAATGGAGAAGTGGGAAGGATTGTATATTTATGATCTTGGAAAACAGCTGTCACTCAAGAAGGAGGTAAGGATTAAATATTGGTTGTCAGGTTGCTTATAGCCTGGAAGCAGCTTCTTTTGAGCGCCAGGACTGGAGAAGAGGTAGGATGGCAAGGGAAGAAGCTGCTTCCAGGCAGCAGTTGCACAGAATACGCTCAATGAATTTGGAGGTGAAAGGAAGCCAGGACATTGGACGTTGCTTGGACATTGTTGATACTGGAGAATTGAAGGCGTGTTGGAGTCTTTAGAGGAAATATCCAGAAATAATTAGGAGGAAATGGAAGTAACATGACTATGCATGAAACAGAGCAGGGGACATGCTCAGAAGGGAATGACAGGAATAAGTGAAGTAAGTAGAGGGAGACATCAAATGAGAAACTTTGGTGGCTTTCTTTTGCATGTAAATTAGAGGGCTTTATGTCCTAGGATATTAATTAAACTTTGTATTTGTGAATGTAAGTACATGTAAATAGGATTTGTGTGGGTCAGTTTACCTGGGTTCAGCAGGTAAAACTTGCTGTATGCAATTATTTTGTATGCAACATGGACATCTTAAATATGTTTCTGGATTTAAAAAAAAGAATCTCTTACTTTCACAGGAATCCAGCTGTAAGGAGTTAGTTGCAAAGACTAGTTTCTACACACAGGAGTTTGATTCCCAATACTCCTGTTATAGCCAAGGGGACATGGTTTCTACAGGAGATACTTCAGATCACCTGCAAGTCTCCTGCTCTGAATGAGCCTCTTTAGAGGAATCTATGAAGGCAACCTTGTGACATTGCTCATCAGACTTCACAAATACTTTCCAAAATTCACCCTTGTATACTCAAGAAAAAAATTGCACTACATGATTTAAACTGTGTCTGAATGTAGAAGCACCAGTACATAGTTTGCTGAGAGAGGTTCATGTTATATTTGAAACTTCTTGAACAATTTGGCTTAGACTGACCCAATCCTGAACTCAAACAAAAATGAAAGAGGAAAATTAAAATCCAGACTTGCTTTCACTATTGGTTTCAGGAAGGATGGAGTTGATGGACTGAGGCATGAAGAGCTGATTTTAGCAAGGAAGAAGGGAAGGAAGCTAAGCAGACTACAAATTAATTTAACTATTATAAAAATGAGTAACAGAGTTTGTAGGAAGTTGTATTATCTTTTGTTAGACTAACCGATGTTGCTGGAAAATAACACACCTACAATCTTTTTTTTCCAGCGATATTGAATTGCCTAATAAAATATAATACCTGACATAATGGCTTTTTCAATCTCATAGCATGTTCAGAACCCAAATATGTAATGTGGGGTTTATATGGAATAAAGCTTTTTTCCTTCAAGCATAGAAATAAACATTGCTTCAGAGTAACAGTTAACTTTGATATCAAAATAATATGAAAACCTAGAACCCAAGCTTTTGCTTACTTCTTACTAGCTTTGGGACTCTTAACAGCTTTTTTTGACCTCCAAAAAGCATTCTTGCTGGCTGTCGTCTTTAGTTGAAACTATTCACGGTTTTGGTTAAATTGGTTATTGGTTTCAGTTGTCACAAAAATGCTACTTGGGGCTTTATTTTAGGTCTGGAACTATAGATAAGTCAAACTGTTAGTATTCCAAAATACAAGAAAAAAAAGGCACCTTTGCAACATTTCTAGATCAGGCATAGGATGGATTTCACAGTCAGATTTAATTTTTTACTTAAATTTATTCATAGTTTTACTATATTATCCATAATAATATCCAATGTATTAATATAGAATATAAATTAATAATTATTATATTAATACATAGTTATACTAATATTACAGATTAGTATTTTACTTTACAATATTAAATTAATATTTAATTTTACTTTAATTTAATTGTTAACATACGGAGAATTAACTTACTGGTAGCTAAACTTAGTGAGAGCAGAAAACATCAAAGGGATGCTTTATAGCTTAACTCCTGAAAAACATAGGGAGAGATTTATAAAATTGTTGCTGTCGCAGCTATGACAGGTAAAGAAACAAAAAGTAGTACAAACTCCCTTAAAAAAAAAAAAGACTCTCAGAAATGATGTTGTTTTTTTGGTTTTTTTTCATTAATGACTTGACAGGAAGTTTTCTAGCGTGCATGTTCTTTCATTCAATCATTTTCTTTCAAGTGCAGTACAAAAGCTTGGCTCAGCAAATATAATGGGAAAATGTAATCAGCAATGTGAACCTTAATGAGGAAGTAAAATTGCTGTCATACAAATTCTGAATAGCATTTCCTTCTCCATCTTCCCATGAACAGGACGCTGTGCTTTCCTCATTTGACTAAGTTAACACTGACATCATCATATGAGCTAGCCCCTTTCCTGTCCCATCTCTTATCTCTCAAAGTGCACCCTTGAAAGTTGGATCTGCTGCCATTACATATGTGTTCCTAGAAGACCCTGCCCAATTCATACCAGTATAGCTTTGCCCTCTCAACCCTGTCTTGCTCACGTGAGGAGGAAGCCTGTATTGCCTGTAAAGATAGGCTTTGAACTTGTACAAATGGGAAAGAATGGATTACGCTGAGTTCAATGGCCAGCTGGGATACCTACATTAGACCTAGGGATAGTGTGTTGTTTGGGATTAGGCTGAGTGTTTGAGGCACCTGGACATGGTGAGGAAGGTTTACTGGTGGAAACTATAGAAACAGAGCTGACTGACTGCTTCAGATAGTATTTTATTTAGGTCTGGTAATGACTGAAGTGCTTAATCTGGTCATGGAGCTGGGTAAATTAGGGTTGTGGTTAGAGAGGTGGTTGAAGAAACCCAGGCCCAGAGAGGATGTTTTACTACTGGATATTGTCAGGTAGAGTGGGATCCTAAGCACCTGGGAACAAATACCTTATGGTTGTTTCTTGGGCTTGTTGAAATATCTGCAGTATGTATATAAAGCCGAGTTCAAGGACAACATTTGAGAAAGTAGGGCTGGGAGAGCAAAGTTTGTTATTGGATCCTGCAACATCTATGAAGGTAAAAGGAAAACTGGGATCTCTGAAAGCAAATGGCTCTCATTGCTTTCTCAAACGCTAATTCCAGTCCCCAAACTCAAGGTAGCTTTAGCACCATATGGTACTTCAGTCAGCTGCAGAAAACAAAGTCTAGAAAGGGGGCTTGCTCTTTCATCATGAAATGTTTATAGTAATGCAGCAAGAGAGAGCTTCTATGGCCAGTAAAGATTATGTTGAATTCAGGGTCTGCTGAGGAAGGGTTAGGGTGGGCTTTTAGCTTAGAAATAGGCTTCAAGCAAGCAGAGCCTGGGAAACGATATTAACTGTTAGAAACTGTAGTGTCTGCAGAGATAGAAATGAGAGCCAGTGTTCTCTGCCATATTTGAAGTACTGTGGAGATAACTGTACCAGGCATAAGGGTAGGGGTTTGGAGGATCTGTTAACCTGGTGGATTTGGTTGGGATGATAGCCAGTCATTCCTTTTAATGGGGTGCACCTAATGTGACTCTTTTTGTTTGAGCTTTCAATGTCCTTAGATCTCCAAGAGTTTCTGGAGGGTCCAGATAACATGAGAGAACTGTGACTGACTTTTAAATGCAGATCAAACCAATCTGCTTCATGCGTGAAGGTCAACCTTACTGCCTTAGTTAACTCTGGAGTATTGATTTGCCTTACCTTATACAGCTGGACTGAGTTTTCTTGATGTCCATAACTCACTTTCTGTGGATTTTCAAAGTGCAGGGCTTTTTTTCCAGAAGGACATTTTAAGCTCTAGCTTTTTCTTACTATGATGTATGGTTTTTATGAGCCTTGCCATTTCCTGGACTTCACAATTTCACCAACACAAAGAGCCTCCATGTATTTGAGGGATATGGGTAGTAGGAATATTTTTTCACTTGTAGAAGGAGCTATGCAGGTGGCAGACTAATCAAATAAGTATATGCCTGTGTGGGAGGGAAGGAAGAGGTTGTCAGTGTATGGGAGCTGACATAATTCCTTCATCACAAGGGTAGTTTCCTAATTTGCGCAAGTCATCAGTGATGATGAGATTTATCATTGTAATCTCTGTAGCCAAGACTCATGGAGGAACATCTAATAGATGTTTTTACTTCCACATTGAACGAACAGCATTTCTGATGTTGAAGTGGGGCTCCAAGGAATTTTTCAGTCATTTTGAGGATTTTCAGGAATAATATGAAATAATTTGAATAAAGATGAGAACCAGTCTGGCTAGATATAATATGGTAGAATCTATCTCTAATTCCAAATTCATTCTTGCCTTATGTAATTTGTTCCTTTGAAAAATAAGGGCAGTGTTTAATTATATACGAGAGGGCATGAGTATGGTTACAAACATATTTGCAAAATACATTTTTTCTAGTTCATACAATAAAACACAAATTCATTTCTGCACAGGTCAGAGAGAAGCCTCCTTCTATCAATGGATTTCTTTCTGTTGGAGAGTTTGTACCAGCTTTGCCTGAAGTTAGGTTCAGTCTTTGCTGATGTTAACAGGGAATAGGCTGAGTAGCAATGTCTCTTCCTTCTGCTTTCCAGAAAATGCTAATTTCCAGTATAAAACTGACTTGATAATACTGTATAAAAATTATTTTCATGCCATATTCCTGTTAAGAGAATTGTTGCTTGCAGTTTTCAGGAAGCACAAGCATCTTGCTTAAAACTGCAGTTTTAGTTCTACCAAAAGAATGCTCCAACAGTTTTATTATTCTGATTATACCTTCTCTGCATAAGGCTTAGCTATAATTATGGGAAATTAGGGAATGTTTCTGCTGTGGAAGCATAATAATAACTTCTGTTAGTATTTTTAGATGTTTTGAAAATGTAGGTATGAATGATACTTGACTGTCAAATCTCACATTAATCAGGTCTTTATATGCTGGGAAACTCCTGGCTGACAGAGGCAGACAAAATCTTTTTAGTGGAGTAGGCCAATTTGAATGTTCCTATGCAGAGAAAGCTGGAGGCTTCCAAATCTATTTTTTTAGCAGTAGCAAAAAGAGGGTCAGCAGAAGAGGAAAAAGGGAAGGAAGGCTGGGAGCAGGGAAGTGGTGTTTGGGGTGAAATAAAAAGGAAGCTGAGAGAGGGAAAGGACATTGCAAGGGGTCTCAGAATGAGATAAAGAATTAATAGTAGAGTCAATTTTGGATGAAGACAATGTTATCTTTTATTCTTTCTCTCTTACTTGTCTCTGCTTTCATGCAGTCTCCTCTGTGCCTTGAGATCCCCTTGCTCCTGCCAGCATCTGGAAACCTGTCTAGCCCCTGCAGCTGCCTCGTGCCACCACCATTCCAAGTAGCAGTGACTACACTTGATTTCTCCTGTTCTCTGCACCTATTTTAAGGGTTGTCTTAGAGGACTGACATTCTTGGCCAGCACCAATCTGAGTGAAATGTATGGATTATGATATATAGGAGGTCAGATTATGTGGCCTAATGATCTCAATGGCCCTAATGAGAACAAACATCTCAAGCGGTCAGGGATCAAAATGATTGAATGTTGGATTCAAGTCCTGGATCCCTTCCCTTACAGAGAAAGGCACAGGATGACAGGAATATGAATCATCTTCTTTTTGTCAGGTTAATAAGTAAAAAGTTTATGACCTTTTGTTTGCCTAGGACAAAAGAAAATGAGCAGAGGAAAGAAACCTTTTAGCTTTGGAGGAAATGGGATAGTCGGCTCCAACTTTGATTCAGGCTTCAGATCTGGACTACTGACAAGTTTCTGATAAACCTGGCCTTGCACATTGCTGGTCATATTGAAACCAACTCTAATTCAGAGAAACCCAGAATATAAATCTCTTTCTGTACAGATATTTTCAATCCCTTATTTAACATAGTGTCTTTGAATTACATGGGCCTCTTCCCTAAGCGGAGACAGAGCTATCACAAAAGTGTGTTCAGGTGAGTGCAGTGACAGCAGAGCTGGAAGAAACTCCACAAAAGGTGAAGAAGGTGTGTTTTGAGAATATATCGTCAGAGCTGTGTTCACCCAAATGATGAGAGCACAGTTATCTGTACGTGTCAGCTGGGCTGCTTGATACATGCTATATGTAAAGTACTTCTTTTCTCTCTTGTTAAAGATCTGACTCTCTACATGCAAGTCATTCTCTGACTGTTTAGAAGGCTGGTAAGAAACTGAAGAGGACCAAATTTCTTTCAGTCTGCTAGAGACTAAATATGTGCCTTTTGGAAGAAGAGAAAGATACAAAATTTACTGTGTGCTGCCTGAAACCCGACCTGTTCACGCCTTCAGCAGAAGTCTGTACAACTTATGCCTGAGCATGTCCTTGCTAGGAAGGTGGCCGTCTAACTATGGATCTGTCTGACTTGTTTTCCGGAAAGAGTTGGAAATCCTTTCATTTATTGCGTCAGAACTTGTGCCACTAGTAATAGGTAAACGCTTCCTTCACAGAAGACAGTATTTCTTGAAAGAAACAGATTTTTGTGGAAAGCTCTAATTCCAAGGAACCCGTGAACAGCAAGGAGTGTGTCTATCTTGGAAATGTTTCAGCTGCCTGCAAGAACTCAGGGCTTTCTTCAGAAAATACACAAGCACTCAGCCTCCAAGGTCCTTCTGAGGGTGAAACTAGTGAATAAGGTTGCCTGCTCTTGCAGAAGGACTGCAGCTAACCCGAGCCAACAATTTCAAGCATTTCTTGAGACTTCTGAAATTTAGTTAATCATTAGACATGCCACACTAATGGCTTTTAAAATAGTGTTGAGAAGGCCACTTTCAAAAAGCTCTTTGAGCAATGCTCTGTTCCAGCTGGCGTCATGTGGTAAAATTCTCATTGACTTTAATGGGAGCTTGTTTTTCAGCTTCATCTCTCTGTAGAATACACAGCAACTATTCCACAGAAAATAACTGGGTAAAAGTCAAGTGTTGGGACTTTTTTTTTGTTGGTTTTTGGCATTCTTTTTAAGCATTAGGGAGACCCGTCAGGCCAGAGCTTCTGAGCTGCGTTGTGGATCATTCAAGCAGTTAATCTTTCTGGTCCATCTCTTGGCACCTCCTTTGGCTTCATGTTTCCATTCTGAAGCCAACTGGGAGCAACAGGTGAGAGGACAGGCACTGGTTCAGGGTATTTTAAGCCCCTTTCAACAAGGGCAATGGAAACTACAGCAATTAACATCCAGTACAGTGATCTGACTGTTTAAGTGCTGTTATCTGTTCCCACGCAGGAGCAAGCACATAAGTTCAAGCCAAGCATAGATTAAGATTCCCAGTGTCACTTATCCCTAGGATAATGGAGAAGCACTTCTGCAGCTGGCTGCCAGTTTCAACTTGACCTCTTGGTGGATGTGATGTCTGCTGCTTTTCAGCTCGGACTCACAAGCTGACTCTTTCCTCATTTGGATATAACAGTAATGGACCAAACAGCTTTGGGACCTCACCCTGGCCTTCGGCTTGTGCCAAACATGCAGTGGATACTGGGTGATTTGGAACATGGGAGTTGCTTCTGCTTCTGGCGGGAAAAAGCATGAGTTCAATGACATGGTAGATCTTTCTGGTTTTCATGAACATGTTAAAGTAACCCACATGAGCTTGATTTAGAGGTGTGTTAGGCTGGGGATAAAAGACAGGACAATGCTATTGATTTATACTATGACTACATTTGGCACTATGTCATACAGAACGGCTCCTGCATTTTTAATGTTTTATTCTTGGCTTTGAGAGAAGTATAACAGATGTTCTCAACACCCTACTGCCATAAAATTTTTCTAAAAATTTCTCTCTTCGGGAGCTATTCAAGAAGCTATTCAAATTACTTGTTTTTATGAAATGAAGGGTGAACAATGTTTTGTTTATATGTTCCTTTGAAAGGAAAGGCAAGGTGTAGTGAGGGCAGCAAGCTTTTTCCCCTCTTGTTTCTGGAGTAGCAATTTACTTCCAAATAATTGTCTGTGCAGAGAACAGTTTATTAGAAAATTATCCTGGATGGTAAACTGTTCCTTAGTTTTGTGATTTCCTAATGATGAATGTTGCACTACTATTGCTATCACTATTTTATTAGCAATCGCTTCCTGAAGACATTGTATTCATATGCTTAACCTCAGTTAAAATATTATTCATGTGTATTTGCTTCCTGTAGAATCTCCTCTACCCTTAAACAAAGTTACCTCATGGACATAGGGACTCTGCAGACTGCATCGGCGGCCATCAGAATGGGCAAGAGTAAATCTTGAGGAAAACTAAAACCAAAAGTACTAAGAGCACACATTTATTCTTACATTTTTAGTATGTACCATTTTGTCCTACTTAGAAACATCAAAAGCTTTTTGGCATTGATAGTATTCCATTTAAAAGTCTCACAGTTGCAGATGACATGGCTGATGTCTTTATTTGACTTCCAGATGACATTCTAGATATCATCACAAAAGCATGCTTTGTCAGAGTTCTACTTCCCTATTCTGTTTCTTAAGGAAATTCCAGGGCTGCTGACATTTAGGGTATATACAAGACCTATAGTTTTAGATTCAGGCTCATGGTCTCTCGTGTGTTTTAGTAGCATCCTTTCTTCTATTTGTTTTCCTCTTGAAAAAACATTGATGCAGCATGCCACTTTTTCTCAGAAATGTGTAGTGCCAGTCTATAATGTTGTTTGCTTAACAAAGTCGCCTACGCTGTTACCTAATTTTATTTGATGGTGCAAAATCTTGTATTCATTTTCTTGTGGCCCTTGCAGACCCGTTTTGGAAGCTCACTTTCTTTATGCTGGCTCCCTGGTGATGGTGTTGTTGCAAGAACGATGAGTGTATTCAAGACTAATACATGATTTTTAAGTAGGAGAAGATTTATGCTATGAATGGTTTCAGGCAAGCCAATAACAACAATAAGTCTCAGTGGACAGATTGTTATGTAAATACAGGAAAAGCTAAACTTTACTGCATTTTCCTATAAAGGCAACGTTTACTGACAAATTGGATGGCTTTGTTTAAATTATAGAGTATATGGATTGTAAGTGAACGTAATATCTTTGAGCAAGTCCTGCATGAAACAGTGACCTATGTTGTGACTAAACATTTTAACTTATTAAATACCATATAATTCCTATTTCTATGATGCTTTCCCCAAAGCACAGCAAGTGCTTGGGGAAGCTGTAGCCAACTCCACATATGAACTCCAACTGTGCATTTCAAAGCTGCTTTTTCAGAAATGTTGTTTTTTTATTATACAGTTCAATAATCCATAGTTTCCAACTAATTAGAACAGTAGCTTCATTTCCAAATTTTCTCCTACTCATCTGAATGTATGCCTCTCCACTGTATACAGTAGAGATGACCAGTTTCAAGTTTGAAGTGGTCTTTTGAGTGGTTATGCTCCCTCTTAAAGCAAGTTACAGGGTAAAGTCAGGAGTGAGAAGGGAGAGGCAGGGAGGTATTTTAAGAGGATAATTAGTCTACATTGGTATCAGCTTGCAGGTGCATCTAAGAATTGTCAGGTGTTCATTACAGTGTGCTGAAAATCCATGGTGCCATTTATCAAGCAAGTTGGGAGTAAGAATAAAGTTTTTTTTCTATAGTGATGTTCATTGATATGACCAGAACGGTAGTGCATGTACTCTTCTGATGTGCCAACCAGTTCCACTCTGACAGGAGTGGCCATATCCTGGTGCTCTGCATCAGCAGGGACAACCAAAATGTTAGGGTTCTTTTGTCAGAAACAGCAAAATAAGTGGGATCTAATCACAGAAAACACTTGCAGAGTGGTCAGCCTAGTATAAACAACATTTGGGGACAGCTGTAAGTCAGTGCTGAATTAATTTCATTTGAGAAGCGAACACTATGAAGTCAGAGAAATTTGTGTGCATTTGTTTCATTTGTAGTTTTCAAAGATTCAGCATGCTCCCAGCTGTTTCTTCCACCACTTATTAAACATTACCAAGTCTGAGCTGAGACAGAGCAATTTGGTAAGTAGGTCTTGAGACTTAGAAAATGAGATTAATTTGGTTTCAATTTTCACTGTACAAAACCCAACACCCTTTGTTTTTAAGATTAAGTAATTCTGATAAAGAAAGCTAAAGAATTTTCCCTGGCATACGTTTATCTCTAACAGATTCTCCGTATCACTCACATATTGTAATATGTATATTTATTTTCTACTAAATATAACTAAGCCAATACTTCTTCAGAAAATTAGTCTTCCACTAAGAAAACCTTTGTCTACTTACAGGAAGAAGCTAGGCTTGAAAGATTATGTTTTCCAGAACCAAACAAAGTAAAAAGCCCTTGATCTGTCCAGATATTTCCTCTAGGGACATGCCCTTCTCTTTGGGATCTCAACATGTTTGGTGAGTCATTAAGTTGTCTCTTTCAGTGTTTATGCCTTTGTTAAACTACTAAAGGTTTCCCTTTTGGTGAGAGCTGAGCAACTGGAATGTACAGAGGAGAGTTATCTTTTGTAGTCAGGATAAGTGTTTATTCTCATAAGGTTATTAATGAGATGTTTCCTCAGGTGAAGTATTAGCAATCTAGCATTTCCTTAGTTGGAGTATTCACTATCTGTGCATCTGACACCCACTTTTGGGAGCTCAAACCACTTCTCAGGTGTCAGATTTTGTGGCTAGTGTTAAGCCTTTACGTCTTTCTCTATTCCTCTTCTCTCAACTTCTACAGCTAAAATGCATATAATCCTTACAAGTTTTATCCAGGAAACTAATACTGTATTGGGGTTTTTTTCCATTAATCTGCTTTAACTGCTCTTCTACCCTTCTCTTCAGAGCACTTTCCCAGAGAAACAGGATTTGTCCATTCCTTAGGTGGTCCCTGTGGGCATCTTCCTTCAATTGGGTAGGTCCAAATGGTCAAAGACTTTCTGACCATGTCTGTGTTCTACCTGAGCTGGCCAGGCCCAGAGCAGCCAAGAACTTTGGGTGATCTTGAGACTGATGTTTCATTTCCATATTGCTCCTTTAGGTAGTTTGCACTAAACCCATTATTCATGTTGCAAAACTTGTATCTGTATGGGAGGCAATGCTGGGGCATTTCTAGGAAAAATGTAGGAATGATTCTGAACTTTCTTCTTTCAATGTCAGTCACATAACATCACTTCAATAGTAGATGAGATAAATGGGGGTCAGACAAGACCACCTGACATAATTATACAAAATCTTTTTGGGAAAATTGAATTGCCCTAGAGCCAGCCTCAATTCACATAACATAAGCATAACTGTCACCTTGAGCTAAGCTTCGGTAGTTCTTGTATCTGTGTATGATTGTCTGCAGCATTCACTGTGAACCAGTGCCTGGCAAAAAAATTGGAGTTCACTATGGAATAATTTTGGGGGTGGAGCGTCCACCTACCATCTCAAAGTGACACTTTGGTATTATAGAAAATACCAGCGTTGCTGTTTCAGGAAGGGAATCTTACTTTGGTACATGATGGCAGTGAAAACATGGCACCAGGACAGTACTACTCTCCCACTGAGCTTTAATAAATGGTAATCCCTTCTACATGGAAAGCAATCTTCCCATATTCTTCCCTGTGTTTTATGTTATAGAGGGAGCCATAAGGCTGAAAGCCTCTGTAGAGTCTGTCTCTCTGCCAATACAAACTGAGGAGTAACATGATTGCAAACCTGGTAAGGATTATGCTATGAATGTGGAAGGGAGGGATATTTTGTCAGCCAGTAAGCACTGGTAAAAAGGGAGACAACTCAGTTCAAGCGTTCCAGTGTGCATCCATCTAACTGGGCTCCTGGGAACAGCGAGAGCAAAAAGCAGACATGGATGGCTGGAAGCAGGATCAGCCAGTTCATTTTACTCTTTAGAGGCAGCTGGGCCATGGTAAGGCTAGTTGGATGCTTCACTGCATTGCATAGATATATTTTTGCTTTCAGTAATGGCAGGGATGTTCAGTGGTGAGAACATATTAATTTTTGGATACAAAGAGAAAAATTAGCATGGCTGCAAGTGGGGACTGGTCTAGCTGAAGCAGTCTGTAACTCTTCTTTTTCTCCCAGGAACCACTTCCATCAGATTATTGACTTTGTGGTAGATCACATGTTTTGTTTTCAGGGTGGTTGTTTTTAAACATGTAAAGTGATAACAGAATAAAGCAGGGATGAAATATATTAAGAATAGGATTGTTTCTCAAAGGAGTCTAAATTAAAATCATGATTTCTGAATGTTGAAATTAGTTCTGCAATTTTCTTTCTGTTTTTTTTTTTTAATTTTATTTTATTTGAAGGGTTTCTTTTTTACTATGAATCTGTAGCGAATAAAACAAGTTGGCTGAAAATAGTGGTAAGATTAGATGAAGTGTGTTTCAATTTATAAATTTTTTAAGAAACATGTATGTAAAAGCTATAAGTTTTCCTCACGTGTCAGGTTCTCCCTCCTGCACAGGGATCAACAGAGAAGAGATAATTTAACTAAATTAAGTCCAAGATCTCTGAGCCTTATGCCAATCTGCATGCCCTAACACCTGGGAAAGAATGTGGGAGCATTACTCTCTATTTATAAGGGATTCCCATTTCTTGCAGCTGAATAGGTGAATGGAAATTTTGCTAATGAGAATAGTTATCTACCCACACCTCCCTCCAGCAGTGCCATGACCAGAAGACCTGCCTGTATGAGACTTGTTTCTACTAGCTGACGTCAGGTGGTTGAAACTGAAGTAGGCCTGTGGACTTTCACTAAGTGAAATATAATTGTTTTGCACTCCTACATGTACTTCTGTCAGCATGCAGAGGCATTCAAACTTTCCATTCCACCAGGGAGGTGCTCCAGAACTTTTCCGTGCCCCCGGGGGCACTTTGCGTAGCTCCGTGCAGCATGGTTATTTGGCAGACAAATTCTCCTTTCTCATTATGAAAAATTGCAAAGCTTTTCAAATAGCTTGCTGATCCCAAATCCCACCTTCCTTGTTCTATACTAGTCCCCCAAAGGTTTCTTTCTTCACTAAATAGTACCATAAAAATGCGTGGAAGCTGTAGTTCTGCTGCTCTTTGGAAAGTTTTTATAGGTGATTTTTGTAAGCACAAAGATATTACGGGAGAAGAAACTCCTGAAATTAATTGGTTGATACTTAACCATTTCAGTTCATATCATATATGCTGGCAGCACTTCTTTTAGGAGTGCCTATGTGAATAAAATATAAAAAGTATGTGGTAATCGGAGTGCTGATGCTGCAGTCATTGACTTTGGCTGCATCTAGCACGAGAGGACCAAGGCTGTACCCCATGCGGCATGCATAGTAAAGCCAACGAACATGGCAAATTGCAACAGCATTCCTCAAGAAAGGCTTTCATGGTGGATAACTGCTGTAATAATAATAAGAACCAGAGATTTTCAGAACTTGTTTAGACAAGGCCCTGAGCATCTTGATCTGACTTCGAAACTGGCCCTGAGCAGGGGGTTGGAATAGATGACCTCCAGAGGTCCTCTCCAACTTCACTGATTCTATCCATACATTAACCGACCTTTTAACTGATTAACTTCTTCAATGATTTCATGAGATCTAATGGGTGAAAATAGAAATATTACATTGTCATAATAGTAGGAAGCTACAGAAGGGTTGTCTGTATGAAAAAAACCCCTGTCATCAGCATACTTAACTGTAACGACTGAAGCACTTTCATAGGTAGTTGAAAGGAATCCTATCCAGCCCATTAAAATCTTTTCGGAATGGGCATAATTAGCCAATAATTTTCTTGTTTAAGAAAGGCATTTGCTCCTTTTCTTTTCAGAGTATCTACTCAGAATTTTCAGGCTATTCAAATTAAAAACAAGTTTGGAAATATGATTTTATTTTTTCTTGCCAGGAATATGTAAACAAGATAAAGTAGGCTTTTCTCTTTTCCTGGAAATGACAGGATGTCCTCCAATTGTTAAACTCACTTCTAGACTACAGTTTAGAAATATTTTTCACATTGTCCTAAGAATTTTCATGCACTTTTGATGACGCTTTCTACTATTTCCTTTTGAACACTAGCTCTTTGCTGCTTACCTGTGAAGTCTCTAACCTTCCAGTAGATCCTGCGTTGCTGCAGTAAACTGATTGTAGTGTTAGGTTTAATTCTATAATAATTTTTTTTTCTGGTATTTCCTTGTATACTGCTAACTTCAGTGACTTCATCTGCAAAATTCTTCTGAGGTGAGCTGAATACACACTTGTATCTACTGCTTAGACTCTCTTTTTGTATTTTCTCTGCATCAGTGAGAAAAAAAGTAGGAAAGAAGAACTGAGGACTAAGACTCATCAGCTTAGTTTAAATTCAAGTCATAATAAACTATGAAACTATTTCTAAGCAGATCAGCCTCTTTCCCTTCTAAGACTTCATGTAACTGGCCTTGTGAGCATGGAGGAAGGAGTAGGTTTCAGATGTTTGTGATTTTACTGAGACTTTTGATGCTGTTCAGATAAGCAAACCAGGGAAAGAAGATGTAGATTAATCTAGTATAAGATGGATAAAGTGGAAGAATCAGGTGCTTCATGAGCATGTCTTGTATCCAATAATATTTTCAGTAAATGATCCTGACAAATTGAAGAAATGGTCTGATAAAAATAGGATGTGATTTTAAAACAAATCAAGCAGTCTGTCACAGGTTTTGGTGGGGAACAAGTGGTTAAGTGGCAGAAAAAAGATTGAGTGGGTGAAAACATGAAAATGCATCAACAGTGCTGCTACTCTGCAAATAACAAATCCTGGGTCATATAAACAAAGAGCTTAGCTTGCAGGATACATCAAGGTTTTCCACTTGGCATTAGCAAAACGTTAGCTGCAGCACTATGTCTAGTTGGAGCAGTATGGCTTTAGAAGGATGTAGACAGGTTGAAG
The DNA here is from genome assembly GCF_026419915.1 of Harpia harpyja. Lineage (NCBI taxonomy): Eukaryota > Metazoa > Chordata > Aves > Accipitriformes > Accipitridae > Harpia > Harpia harpyja. Next base: position 26,958,414 of record NC_068949.1, on the reverse strand, counting down.
ATAATTCAGAGAAGAGGAACAGCAATAAGGAGTCTTTTAGGATACTTGATCTATGAGGAAAGATGGAAAAAATTGGGACTCTGAAGTTGCTTAATCAAAAAGGAAGACTAAGGGGAGACATACTGATCTTCAAATGCATAAAGGGCTGCTTCAAAGATAGAAGCAATAGCTTTTTTTTTTTCTCTGTAAGTAGGATAGAAACAGTGAGTTTCAACTGCAATAAAGGAAGATTTACTTAGACATTAGGGAAATGTATTAAGAAAATGTATGAGGGTAAGGATCACAAAAGGCTGGAAGATGATTCTCAGGAGGGTTTTCAGTCATCATCATCAGAAAGAACAGTTCAGAGACATCCATTAGGATCCATATGGATTCGTGATTCTGCCCTAAAACAGGGAGTGTTAACAGATATACATTAACACGGTTCTCATCTTACTCAATTCTGTACAGTCCTGGGAAAAACCAGAAGCTTGTGGCTGGCTGGGGCCTGCAGTACAGATCTGTTGTATGTTGTGTGGAGCACACTTCTGCCCTGTTAGCAGCTCACTGTTAACCTCAACTGTTAACCTGTGCTTGAACTCCCACTGCCTACTGTGTCCACGTGTTTATCCCCCTCCTTTCATCCTCTGAGCACTGTCAGTTCAGTTCCTGGTGAGCTGCTCGTTCTATGCCTCTATGTAAAAGGAAAACACGTGTAAACTATAAATAGAATTACTAGTAAACCAGGAAAGTTAGTAGTTCCATTTCAGATAAGGAAAGCCCAAGTGGGCTGGAAGGCAGCCCAACTGTGTTTCATGAATGCTAATGTGATCTAGGCAGACAGATTTGATATAACGTGGAAAGATTGAAACACTGGTCTCTTGTGAATTTAAGTTACTTTCTCTACTGGCTGGATTTTGCAGGTTTCTTGTGCTGTTTCTCTGCATTTATAATCTCTTAGTTGCTAGAAACGCACTTCTGGCTAATGATATATAACTGTCTCTCTTCTGTTACATAATGTGTATTTGCTTTTAAATATGAACAGGAACATAGATGGACAACAGCTCCTAAAATCTTGGGAAATTCCCTGTTCTCTTTTGTGACTGTTTCTGAAACCTCAGTTTATTACCAATGTAGTAAAGAAATGGGAATCTTTCAGCTGCTTTTTTTAAATGGCTTTTTTTGTTTCTTTCTCAAAAACATCTGTCAGTTCCCAGCAGTGTCAAGTGTTGTCTGTCTGACCTTCCTCTTATTGAAATACTGTAAACTGTCTCTGCTGAAAGCTGGAAATGTCTTCAGATTTCTTTTGAGAAAATTATTGGGGGTTCTACACTTTGATGTCAAAAAGGACTGTGTACTTGACCATTTACTGTCATAGTTGCTGTGTGACACGAAGATTTTACAGCTTCCACTGAGGCCAGACTTCAACAGTTCATCTCGGCAGACCACACACCAAAAGCAATTGTACTTCAGCAAGAATATATACATATAATATACACATATCTGTGCAAACATGCATGACATACTATTAACTAAGGACATCAAGAGCCTGATCAGAAACGACATCCAAAATCCTGTACACATTGCACACAGCTTTACATGGGATACATGATCTCTTGCCAAACCATGCACCACTGCAAAATGGACAGCTTTGCTTTTGGTATAAACCTTAGAGAGTGAAAATCTTGAGCCAGTCCCTCACAAAAGTCATTGCACAAGATCTGCTCCAAATACTCTAATGACAATCGTTCCTTAAGGTTAGGAGGACAAAACTGAGAACAGTTAAAGACAGGATTAAGTCCCATAATAAACAAACAAAAGGGATAAATTTACATTAGGGATTGAGAATGAGTTTGTTTGCAATGCTAAAACTATTCTGACGAGACCTTCTTTCAGGTGGTCTCCTGCCCTTGTGCATCAGACCAGGGCCTCAACAATCAGCAGAGGGTGACCTTTGAATCTGTAACAAACATGTTGCTTTTCTAATGAAAACTGTCGCACATTTGGGCCACTGACAAGTAGCTCAACACTGGCTTCTTAAAATAGAAGATCAAAATTTTCTGAAGGACTCTAGCGGCCGAGCATGCTCGGTCCTTTCTGACTCATAAGGGCAAGGGACTGTGAGCTGGTTCCCCATGCTTGATTTGAATGCTGAGGAGTCAAGAGCCAGACCAGATGGTGGGGAGGTAAAAGGCAGGAGTGAGGTGAAGAGAGTTTAAGGCTGTCGTCAGTGGGAAGAAGAGAAAACGTGCCTTTCTTTTTCATTTTTTAACCCTCTCTGTCTCTGAAATGTGTCTCGGTGCATCCTGAGAGAGCCTGTGTGTTTTCCACTGGTCTGTGAAAAGTATGGTGTGGAGCTTATGTCATGAAACACACTCAGAGTGTGGTACAGCATTTTTTTAAAGATTGTGGGGAGCAGTCACCTCAAACTAATGATTATCCTGAACTGGTTGGTCACATCTGGTCTCAGTCAAGGGCAATATATTTTAATCCCATTTAAAAACAAATTGTCTGGATATCAGAACAAGAATTTTCTGATTCCTTCAGTAATTTCTGTAAAATCTACAGATTTCTGTCTATCTTGGATGTGATGAACAAATGCTCTTTTATCTCTATTTTATCTTCAGTCTGACCTGAGTTCAGTGTTGGTTTAAGGTGACTCGGGGTTTAAGGTTTATCCAACAGTGAGGCTTTCCTCATCCATCTATTTAGGGAACTGATGAGCTGGGACACGGCCTTGTCACAAGTACCTGCTTTCTCTAGTGCATTCTCCAGACTACCCAAAGGGTAAGCGGTGCACCCTTGTTAGCCTTGTGGATAACTGGTGGCCTGGGATATTCTGGAAACTCCCCAGCATGCAGCTCAGTACTGTTGTGCATGCTTGAACAGCAAGGATTGCAGAGCCCTTCCCACTGCCCACATGCAGATGGGCCAGACCGACAATTTCTGAACTTTTATTTTCTTGACTTAACAACCCCACTGTTTCTTCTCGATCCATGTATCACATTCTAAGTCATCTTTCTTTGCTTGATAAGAATAGTTAGTTATAAATTTTACCCTCTTTCTGCTCTCACTGCCTTTCCTTCATGTTCTCTCCCATCACATAATTTTGTAGCCTTATTCTTCTATTTTTTTGGTAAAATAATAAGTTTAGCCTGTCTCTAAAAGCTTAGCTGAGAAACACAGAGGAACTTAGGCACCTAGACCTTCACTGAAATCACTTAGAACTTTGGTATCTAAATAGTAATTTGGTGTTTATTTAAATATCTCTGTGTCCTTGGCACTTGAATGCCAAAGTGAAGCATAATAGGTGGAATACGTTTTCACTATCTCTGCACCCTACCTAGACGCTCTCATTGCCCCCAAATTATACAAATGTATAAAAGATTAATTTGGGGGCAACTATACCACAAGTCACCATTCTCTGCCTCGCAAAACGGGACTATAGCAGAATACGGGTGAAGATGCTGTGGTAATGCTCCAGTAACAACCTTAGGAGATACACTGACCAATTAATTAATTAAATACCATGGGTTCGGTCATCCATCTGCTTTGTTTTGTTATATCAGAGAATTGAAACAATACAAATACCTTTCCAAAACTGGCTGAGGTAGAAGAACAAGCCCTTCTACTTGACCAAGAGAGGACATCTACCAGGAACATCTTGTTTGTGAGGCTCCATGGCTTTGAGAGGTACATGTGGAGGGTAGAGGTGTCACAGTAGAAGGACAGTGACTGTTCTCATGCCTGTGGCAGTATTCCTGGCAAACCCAGGCATTCCCTTTTGGAATTCCTGCCTGTTAATGCAGGTTGAATCAGTGTAAAATACCCAAGGTCTGATCTGCAACTCAGTTCCTGTAGGGATAAACAGAACACTCACTGAATGGTTGATTGGATTGCCTAAGTTGAGAAGGGGTAGCTGGCAGAAGATATGGCAGGATCTGCATACCATGTGGAAGTCCAGAGATCAGTGAGGATGTGCTCTTATGAGCACTTACAACATGTGGGCATGGCAGATCTGCCAGTTGAGAAGTTTTGACACAGTTTAAGGTGTGGTTGTAGTTGGATCTGACTCCCTTTGGCCCAGTATGTAAGATCATATGATAATAATGATTTTGTGCTGACATGAGTTAGGGATGTGTTATATCATAGATTTCCTGGTGTATAGTCTGTTCCCTTGTGGGGATTTGGGGGCAGTTTTCTTGGTGATTCAGCCTTCTGTTTCTCAGATCAGTTACTGTCTCAGGAAGGACTTTTTCTAAGCAGTGTCAGAGCTAGTAATTATTTGCATCTTGTCATTGTGAAAGTAGTGTTCCCCTTTAGCCTCCTGTCAAGAACTACCAAGGAATGCTGCAGCAAACCATGCAGTATGGATCTTGGCTTGGCTAAGCTTCTGCCAGCCTCTGCACAGAGCTAAGTATGTTGCTGGCCATTGGCTTCCTTCAGTGTTAGGTTGTATGCAATATAGAGAGATTGCAGAGCTACAGTGCTGGATTAAATCACAGATGGAGTCTTGCTGATGCTCAGACACAAGGTATGTCTTGCAGCCTGCTGTTGGTCCACCAGATCACGGATCCTGTTGTGTTAGAGTGTGTGCTGGAGGGGTTGGACCCATGGAGCAGAGATAAGTACAGGTCTGGGAGAGGTGAAGAGGTGACAGCTCCAGCGGTCGTCTTGTCACTGCACTACACCTCACACAGCCTTCAACATTGTCTTGACCCATGCTGCTCTTATTCGATGCTTGTGTGCAAGACCTCAGGGCACTTGTCATGTGGTTCTGATTCATGGCAGCCACAGAATGATTCAATCCACACCGTAGTCCCCCAGGGTCACTTCCAGTCAATTCTCTGTGCCTGGGCTCTGTGGCTGTAGATTAGCCACTAGTGGTCATCCAGCTTTGGGTGAGGATGTCAGTACTCCTGAAGTGAGAAAATAAAACCTGTCATTTTCTCCCCATCAGGTCTTCATTCTACTAATTTGCTCAAAGTGCTGCAGTTCTCTGCTTGGACCATCTTTTGAGGTGGTTGGCACTTAGTGAACTGTCCTAAGCAGTGCTGATCCCATGCAGAGTATGTCTGGGGGAAAGTGAATGCTGCTTTTCTGGAACATGCATGGTTTCATTGTAGCTTCAGCAGTACTGTGATCCTTGGCCTGGACCTCTTGTGTGAGCAAGATGGGCTGATAAAATGGGATCCAAGGAGTAGGGGAGTCAGATGTAATGGAGAAAGAAAGTTCCACAAGTATCTTTTTGCAGGCTAGCTTAATACAGCACTCATCCATGTCAGGACTTGCCCAAGACAAGAGCAAGTGGGTCCAAGCCACGTGAACAGGGAAAAGTGTCCCCAGAGGGTTAATGAGGAAGCCTGGTGTCCTGGTGTATACTGCACCCTTGTCATAAACTACTGCTCAGTAAGCTATTGCTGGGGCTGTGCCTGTCTTGTGCCTGCATTTCTTCCCAAAAAAGGTAATCCAACTGGCAGAGGAAGCCAGCAGCACACAACTGGAGGAGTATGTGCGGCAGGGAGGAAGGCTGCTGGGAAGGCATGGTGAGAGGTGTGGCTCTGGGACCTGCTCCAGAGGTGGGGCAGAAATGAAATCCTGGACCAGAGAGGGCTGCAAGGTCAGGTGGGGAGTTGTCATGGAGGAGGACGTGGCACTGCTCCAGAGGCTGAGCAGGCACAGAGGCAAAGAGGCTCAGGCCAGAGTAGGCTAGGAGAGGGCAGCAGCAGCACTCTCTGTGTGAGCTGTTTCCAGCTGTAAAGCTAGAAAGTAATGAGAAACAGAAATAGGTGAGAAGGACAAGCTTTTTACTAGCCAGGTAGCAGCTTACACTGCTCTTCAGCTATCTCCTGAGTTACTGGGGAACTGAGGTTATTCTGACTCCCCAAAGCCCTGTCTTTATGAGGGATTTCTCCCTCCCTCCCAGTTCTCCCCCATAAATTCTTCCCCCTCCTCCTAGGTAGGCAAACTATCCCTGAGTGCAGGAAAGCCCTAGGATTCTCCTGTGAAGTCCTTGGGGCCTCTTCAGGACATACGGTCCCACTCAGGATGTGGATAAGCTCCCAGGGGTATGGGCAAGATGCCTTCCACTATGTGTAGCCGTCCCTGCCATCCCATGCTGTCCTGCACCCCGAGTCCACCTTGGGCTCTGCTCTCTCCCAGCCCCCTTTGGAGCACACGCTGAGCCACCTGTGTGACACTACCTCTCGCTGAGGCCCCCAGCCGCCCCGAGGTGTCCTGCCACAGCACTAGCAGGTCTGCCGGCTCCACCGGGTTCCCATGCACAGCTCGTGGTGTGGGATGAGATCCAGCAGAAGGATAAGCCTCTGCAGTGCAGAGGGAGAGGTTCCGGTTTGGCGCTGATATTACGCTGTCACACAGCGTGCTGGACACAAAACCGGGGGCTGGAGAGGGACTGAGGCAATTAGCTCATAAAGTCACAGTCGAAGAAGAAATTTGAGGTCAAGATCCAGGTGAAATGACTAGAAATTGGGTGAAAAATTGAAATGGAAAACACGGAGCACAAACCTGTGTTTAAAGAAGAGCAGAAGACACCAGAGGGAAAGAATGGGTTGGTGGAAATACATGCAGGGTAGCCTCTGGCTACACAGGCAGCACCTGCTACCATAAATCCTGGGGGCACAGCTGCAAACTGGCAAAAATTTTTGGAGATGTTGGGACATTTCTAGAAAGGATCAACAGTTCGTTTGATCTGCCTGTGGCATGCCCAGTCTGGCAACAGAAGGCCACAGCTGGCTTTTGCATATAGTCGAGCCAGAGCCTGAGGCTGTGGTTTTACAGCAGGAAGTCCTGAATGTTGTATCAGCAAAGATGTTCTTGTTCCAACTCCAGATCCCAGGCACCTGCGGCGTGTTGCTGTTCTTTCAGGAACACTAGTCCAAGTGTTTGCCCAGCTATCCTGCGAGCTGCCTCAGGAAGTTGATCTGCCCTGGAAAAACAACTCTGGGCAAAAAAGAAAAAGGGTCATCTTTAGTTTATTTTTTTTAAAGTCAAATCTGTTCCTTGATATGGTCTGGCATGGTGGCGGAGACCAGTGTGCCAGGAGTAAGTGGCTGACAGGCCTGAGCAGGACTACTTTAAGGCACTCTTGCTACCAAAACCTTGTGTTACAAAACCATAATATGAATTTTCCTACAGATGCCAGAATGACCATGACGTGGTGGTGGATAACCACACTGCTTCTCTGTTTTTACTAAATCATTATAATAACCTTTCTCCTTCATGTAGACTTACAGGCACAAACCCCCTGATTTTACATTTGATTAGTTACTGAATGGCAAAGCAGAAAATGTAGAGGAAGACAGGAGCCTGACAAACAGAAAGAAGTTTTCTACAGGGTGCAATCCAAGATTTCTCATACGATGTATGACTTTTCCCTAATGCTGTCATGTTTAAAACAGAGAACTCTTGAATAATCTTCTGCTTGCATAAGAAAATTGTACTGCCCTGAAAATTTTATGATCTTCATTATATTCAGGTTCTGAGAAAGCCCTGTGTTTACAGAAGCTGCTTCATAAGTAAACACTTCTAGAAGTAGCTTTACTTTTTACCAATTACTTTTGTTATATTTTGGTAATCCTTGTCTAAACGGAATTAAGTTAGTGACTAATACAGTTGTCTGCTATCTATTCGCTCTCTTTTCCCAACATCTTCCTACCCAGCCTTTGGCTACTGTCAAGTAAATTTGATGGTGGCATAATAATCTTCAAGACAGCAAGTTTCTCCAGGTGTGAAAAGACCATGCAGTTAATAACTGATTTTTACTTCCTGTACTGATGATGTACCCACTTTCCCTGGATAAATAACAAAAGGACAGAATGCTTCTGCGGGCATGGATGTCAAACTGTTGCACAAGCAGCAGAGTTAATGGCATGCCGGTCTTGCAGCGTCATGGCTTGTGCCTGGATTCCCCAATGTCTAATCTAAGTGGCAGCCACACTGTAACCCTTTCTTCATTATAAAATGTCCCTTCTCCTTGTCTGTTTTTCTGCAACCTGGAGAACATCTTCTTTGGCTGGTATCCTATCATCAGATTTGCTTGAAATTGGTCAGAGAGTGTAAAGCCATTGGGAAAAGGAGGCAACAGCATGAAAGACAGACAAACTGCCATACACTGGCAGAGTGATCACAAAAACCTCTGTGATGAATGTGACAGTTTTACTGCCCTGTGATGGGAGGAAAGGGAGGCAGAGTGGAGCAGAGGAAGTGATGCAGGGGAATTCTCTAGTCCATGCAAAGCCTGCTTTGGATAGCTTTTTCCACCAAAGCAGACAGGGGCGTTTGTGAGCTGCCTACCTGTGGCAACGGCTGCGTAGACCTTGCCATACACCTCCCGAGTAGGTTGCAGCTATGGGCTGCAGGAGCAGCTGCCCTGGCCGTGCAAGTGGCACAGGGTATTCTGCCTTTCTGCTTCTGGGGAGGCCTCCAAGTACTGAAAAGCTGTCATCTGCAGAAGAGCAGGAACCTTTAAATCTTTGTTGCTATAAAGAGGAGAGAACTTTGAACATTGGTGTTGGAAGAGTCAGCTGACTTTTCCCTCTACTGCTTTCCAGGAATCAAGAACTTAAAGGTCACTCCATGGAATTTCTCCATCCCCTGACGCCTTTGCCTTGGGAATGCAGCCACAAGATCAAGCCCTTTGTGAGCAGTGTAAGCACAGTCATTCTGAATGTCTGTTCTCTCTTATGCCTTGATGTTTTCCTTTGAGATTAAAGTGGCTATTGCTGGTATTTGGCTGGATTTAATTTGGGTAGAGTGGAATAAGCCAGACTTCATTCTTTTATATAACTCTAGCCTAGCCTTGGGGACAACTCTGAATCCATAGAGACTCTGCTGGCTTCTCTTCAAAACTGGTTCCAATCATCTGTGTGGCTTATTGTGCATGTGTGAGATTAGTAAAAATGAAACACAGTAAAAATGATAAAAAGTTTTCTGATGGCGGTAACTGAAAAGGCAATGCGATATGCAGAAATATTTCCTATTCCACAAATATTTTTGAGTAGTTTTTCTTAGTATCTGTTTGCTTCTCTGCCATATGAACTATAGCTCCTTGTCTTATAAATCTCCATTTATATGCGCAGCAGATCCATGGAGATCTCCATGGAGCAGGACCAGCACACAGAGCACCTGCCAAGACCACAGGCGCATTCCCTTCAGAAAGGCTGAATAGAAATTGAGGAGAAGTTTCACCATTTGGTGTCAGAACAATAGCTAATGCCTAATGAATATTGTGTTGGCAAATAGGCAGCTGTGTCACGCTTACATAACATTATTGATGTTGTTGCCAGCTAAGTTAGACGGCATTAAGGGCATCTTTGAAGTAAAATACTTGTGGCTCTTATTATAATCTGAATGGTATGTCCAGAGTGACTTGCTGAGACAAAATCTTGAAAAGTATGCAAGACTAAAAATTAAGGATTCTGCCAACTACGGGCATCCTGTTACCTGCACTAGCATTGGCAGACGCTTAAATGATCCTGGCTGCGCAATAGCTTCAGGAAGGTCTAAAGGTAAAGTTCTGGGCTGTACCTCTCAAGAATGCAATACAAAGCTTCAGGCTCAGTGAGCTGTGGGCTGTTTAAGCCCCATTCATATTCTTCTGGGAGCTGGAGGAGACTTAGGTATAATTCAGTAGAACTGGATGTTTATGTAAGGGGTGACTGATTTATGGTTCAGAATAAAACCTGGGCATTTCATTGTATTGTCTGCTGTGCAAATGGACTTCCCTACCCTATCGCTATGCTCCAAGGAGCCAGCGCTGAGGGAATCCTTACCGATGCAAACCTGGGAAGTTTTTTTGCCTTTTTGCAAGGTAGCTGAGATGAAAATTTCTCTTCCATAGGCTTTTGAATGTTTTGTGAAAATTACTAAAATTTAGGGTATTCTATTAAAGCAATGATTCTTCACTAAAAAGTATTTATTTTTGCTTATAATTAGTCAGGGTAGATTTGATCTATTTCTACTTTGAGGGAACCTACTGGAATTACTTCCATTGAATTCAGTGTATACAAGATCAGACTCGCTTGGCTGTTTGTTTCAGAGTGTAGAATACTTTTGTTTCCGATGAGACTTCCTGGTCAGGTGATTTTATTTGAGATAGATACATAAAAAACATTTTCCAGTCAAATTTCCATCTGAATCTATTAATTTGCTATGGCAAAGTTCCTAAGTAGCCCCTGCTGCTTTCTGACCTTTGACCAAATGTTCTAATAGTTTCCCTATTAACAGCAAGCAGACACAGTATTTCAGATGGTACTGACTTTGCAACAAGGATTATGTTTGGTTTTTTTGTTGTTTGGTTGGTCCCCCCCCCCCCCCAGGGACTGTTCTTACTCTGTATGAGTTTCATATGAAAGAAAAAAATAGCACAGAAGATGAATTGCTACATTAATCAACAAAGAAAAATTGTGACATTAACATGCCACCAAAAATTGTTCTTAAGAGAGTCTCTGAGATAGCAAAATATCTCTACAATATGAAGGCCCAAGCCCCCATGACTGCTTGTGGCAGCTTTTGTAGGGATCACTGGGTTTGGTCTGTTCATCATGGTGTGAAGAACTAGAATGTTCTCAGCAGTGGCCAGACAGAAAATTTACATTTAGATTCTGATGATTTAGATAGGTGCCAGCCCACAGGTTTAAGCAATATGGGCAGCAAGTTTTCTCGTCCATCAGTGTGGATGTATTGAATTCAGCAGAGCTTCTCCCATTTAACCAGCTGGGAATCTAGATTCTTCTGAATTTTAAAAACTTTGAATTGGTTTTGGGCTTACTTCTGCTCTTGATTTCTGGGAAAGTCTTAGTGATTTCACTGTGAACTCAAACTACATATTAGAGTAAAATTTGCATATAAGTAATTACTTTTGTAATTGCTAAGTATGATTTTTTTTTTTTCAGTGATGTCTACATAATTTTGTTCTTCCACATTCTGTATGTACAGATGTAGGTCCACTGCCCCATTGGCAGCCACAGACCCTCCAGGTCAGTGAGGGAAAAAGCTGTGCTTTAAGGCACACGGCGGCTGTCCGTGATCCTCGGGGAGGTGTTGGTACCCCAGTTTCTGGTGGGAGGACAACTCCAGCCTGAAGTTCAAGGAAAGCTAGAGGGACTTGGTAGAAATGGCATCCGTGGTGTGGGCTTTTGTTGGCAGCTCCTTGCTGAGTCACTGAACCAGAGCTGTGTGGGTGCGGCAGTGCCAGGCCCGTGCCCGGCACCTTTGCGGTGAGCAGCCTTGTGCAGGGCTTGCCATGCCAGGGGCTCCAGCAGCATCTCTGGAGGCACAGCATGCAGAGGCAGGGAGCTGGCATACCCTGCAAGAAGATGAAAGAAGAAGTCTCGTTTAGCATGTGGTGGGAGGAAATAAAGCAACTGTTCCCTGATTTTGAATGGCCTTATGCAAGGTCAGTTTTAAAAAAAAACCAAACCAAACCAAAACAAAAAATAACTTCCCTTAATGTTGAGATGACACTCTGCTGCAGTGTGTTAATGTTTGCATTTGCACCTGGCTTTAAGAGAGCTCAGACTAGGGAGGAAAGGGATGCAGCCTGTGCATGGTTTTGTAGTGGGCAGAAAAAGATCTGCACACCACTGCAATAAAACTTCTGCTTAGGATGAGAATTTAGAGTAGAGAAAACAGACAGAGCAAGCAAATGACAAGCAAGCAGCCGGACAAAACCAAACCACTTCCATGTAAACACTCCTGGAAACTGTTGCCAGTGCATCATGCCAAGTTCGGAGGAAGAGGCAGCACATAAGACTCACGCACTGACTCCATGCGTCACGTCTTACTTCTCTTTCCTTTTCAGCCACATCAAGTGGAATATCTGGAGGCAGAAGAGCCTGTACCACCAGTGCTGTGGAACACAGAAAATTATAAAACCCTGCTCCAGAGGGGAAGTGAGAAGTGGTGGAGTGGGAGGATGGAAGGACTTAGCTAGCTCTGGTTAGAGTGACCAGATGTTTCGTTTTTAAGGGGCAGAGGGGGAAGATCCTTCTTGCATCTTTTTAAGGAAGAGGAAGATGTGCTGCTGGGTCAGATGGGCCGTGCAAGAGCTTGGGCTGAGATCCGTATCTTCCCCTGTCATGAAATAATGATGGAAGCAGGATAAACATGCCTGGCGCTGCTGCTTAATGGGTGAACACTGCATCTTGTTGGCAAAATGAGAACACACAGCACCCCAGAGTTTTTTGCCAGGACAGCAGAGCAGTCTACATATACTAGAATTGCCCCAGTCAAGGGGTATAGCTGATCCTCCTTTCTGCAGTGGCCTATCCATTTCTACAGCATCTCTGTTAGCTACTGCCACAGAAACATGACACAATCAGTCTTTTTTTGCTGTTTACTCAACTCATTTTCACCCCATCTCTGTCTCCAGCATGCTTGCTCTGTCCCTGTTTCAGCCGATGCCATCAACTTCAGCTGCTCCACAGACATATCCTGTCTTTTATTTCATCTCACTGGTGTTAGCTTTGTTGCTCCCACTTAGTTGCTCCCACTTTGTTGCTCCCACTCTTACGACTGCTTTACTGAGAAGGCAGGAAACAAGGTAGTTATGACACTGTGGAAACAGCCTATTGTTTCTTCTCCAGTAAACTCCCTCTGGACAACAGTGCTGGGAATAAGCTCTTTTTGTGGAGTGTTTTTTGGGAGATGCATTGGTGGCATATGTCATGGTAAATTTGCCAGGCACAGAGAGTCACTGCCTTTCCCTGGTGGGAGAGAGCAAAGAGGCACACTAGGCTGTCACAGTGGAAAAGCAAACATCTAGAAATGCTCCATAAAGGTGCTTGAAATCTGGGCTATTTCCCTTGGTAAGGGTGGATGCTATGGGAGGAAGCAAGTGCTGGAAGCAATGTGTCCTGAAAGGCAGGACTTCTGATCCCTTCTGCTAACCAGGACAGAAAAGCTGTGGGCTTGGTAGAAGTATATTTTCTACCAAGCCCACAGCTTTTCTGTCCTAGTTACTGTCCTAGAATATTCCTGTTACAGAGGAGAGAAAATGTAGAACCTCAAGGAAAGGCTGATAAAATTACTCTTCCAGGGGCAGTCTTGCAGGATCAGTGGAAAGTTTCTGTGCAGAACAGGACCCTTGGCAAGGATGCACCAGTGCCAGGTGAGAAGCAGATGCCCTCAAGACCAGGCAAAGCATCCAACATTCTTCTCCCTGTTTGCCCCAGGTATGTACTAGCACGTTCTGGGAACAAAGCTGGGAACTGCCTCCTTGTTTGTCATCCTGAACTGCACATAGTGGTTTCCAAGATAGAAAGATGGGCATATATTGGATGGGAGGGGCTGAGGAGCTCAAGGTGGCCAGGTTCAAGCTATTTCTGTTGCCAGAACAATTCTTTGGCTCAGTCCCTGTGCACTCTCAGGTTACTCCTGAGGAAGAAGGTGGCTAGCAGTAGCTTGCACCAATTATTCTGGCAGTGGCAGCCTGTTCCTTGCTGGCGTCCTCCCTGAGCATGCACACGCTTCACTGGGTGGCTGCACCATGCCTGAACAGTAGCTCCAGTGCTTTCAAGGAGCATCATGTTGGCCGTGTGTGCATTACACAACCAGTCTGTATATGTGTGTGCAACAAATCCAGTTTTCTGCAATAGCAGCAGACCCGCTGTTCTTGCAGAAATAGGCTGTACTGTTCAAAGTGCAGCTGATGCAGTTGTGTGACGAAGGAGAGCTGTGTACATGGCTTACTGGAGGGGGCTAAGGGAACCAGCTGGGCACTGCTCTGCTACTCAGTGACGTACAGGGCCCTCGATCCCACTCCCCCAAGAGACCTGTGGCAAGGAAACTGAGGACTAAACAGCTGCACCGTAGGGAGAAGGCACAAGGCTAGCATAGGACTTTGTGGGTTTTAAGGTACAACTGAACTGATGACCCCTAAGTAACGTTGACTGAAAAAGCTTAGATGTTCTGGTGCATTTCTGTCCTCAACACTGGGGATGCTAAAGGCCATGACAGAAATTTAAGTACAACCCAAGAAAAGAGATAGCCTGATGTTTAAAAAAAGGTAGGTGAAGGATAGGGAGAAAGGTATGTGGCCATATATGCAGTTTGGCTATTGTTTTTGACACCGTGATTTAACAGTGAAGGAGGAAAACCAAATTTTTGCAGTGGTAGCCTATGTGGAGCCACTGTCATGTTGTTTGTCATGCAAAAGTTTTATCTTCCACTTGAAGTGGTATGACTGCAGCTGTTTAAACAGTTGAGCTTTCTGTGAAAGACAGTAAAATCTTTATGCTGTTTCTTTTTTTTTTAAACTTAAAAAATGGGAAAACTGAATATTGACATTTATCCAATTAATAAAAGCAACCCCCAAATATACCTTTCTATTTAAATTTAGGTCCTGGAATTATTTGGGTCAACATCTCATTTAAGTATCAAAATTGTATGTATTATATTTCCTTTTCATTTCTGCTTCTATATTAGGTAACAGGAAGTTCTCTTCCTGTCATTTGCCATGATGCAACACACTGTAGCCCTTGGTTTGGGCTTTTTCCTACACATCTCAAAATCAGTCATCTTCAGTTCTCTATTTTTATTCTTTCTACACATGGATGGAACTGAAAATTTCTGCAGCCATTGCATAATGCCATGGGCAGTCATTAGGTGCTACCAGTTGTCTGGAAGATTTAGTTTGAGTCCTGTGGTAAGAACACATCATCCTATTACAATTCTGCTCTTACACTGTTAGAAATTAAAAGTAATTCTATTGAAATGAATGAATTATGCCAGCCATCTAAATGTGAGGACAATCCAATCTATTAATTTCCAAGGGACTCTTCCTTCTACTAAGCTTAGGCTTGATTTAGTGCCTATTGTAAACAAGGAAGCACTTTCTCTGACTATAGCTAGATATCCAAAATCAGCTGCATTTAGCTGCATTACCTACAGCAATGGCATGGGAAACGTCTTATACGACATTGGTCAGGCCAAGGGAGGAAAAATGTCAAATGTACATGTAGCTGTAAGACTTGTTTTGTTTTGTGCTTCAGTAGCATCCTTTACTTTCTTCCTTTAATTTATAGTTACTTTTTTTTTTTTTTTAAATAATTTACCTACTTACCTATGCTTTTCTTCTCACACAGCCTCCATATTCCCATGGATCAGATATCAGCACATGGAGCCTCCAGCAATATCTGCAATTTTCTGCCACATCTCAAAGCTGCTGGACTCTGATCCCAGACCTACTTCACTATCCAGATGACCTGCTTGTCTCTAACTCCTCCTGGCAGGGTAACTACTCCTCTTCACCCTCTTGGCACTCCACGTGGAGCCTCCCTAGGACATACTAAAGTGTAATGAGACTGGTGCGTGTAGTGCTGCCACAATTAGGACGCGAAAAAGTCCACCTTATTGCAGAGTAAGCCTGATGGTATCTGCAGTTACAGTAAAGCTCTGAGTACTCGCCCAGTGCACTGATGAACAAGGAAGGCCTTGAGATCCTGAAATCTGTCACTTAGCTGTAAGGAGCCAAATAACACAACGCTCAAGGCAATCCTCATACTCGCCTTGGGGAAGGTAGTAGTGTCGATACATAGGCAACTTTCCCAGAGGAGGTCGAATTGCTGTTGTCTGGCTCTGATATTAAGGTAAAGTTGGGTAATGTCCATCGGTGAATTTGGAGTGCTGGACTGGGGTGGGGTTGTAGCGTGGTGCCTGCACAAACTCATGGTTCTGTTTAGTCAGCACTTCCAATCTGCAAGCGATAGCAGTTTGTGTTCCCATGAAAATACAGGCCTGTTTTGGGAATCTATTGAGACTTCCTTCTCCTGTATCTGTCTCCTTCTCAGCCTGGTTTCTGGCCAGGTCCTTTCCCGCTTCATCTTAGGTTCCTGCTTGCATCCCATATGTAATCAGCTGTGATTTCTAGCTGGTCCCTACCATGTATTTACAGTTCTTCCTAATTATTAGGACTGTCTCCCTACAGTCTATCCTATATCTGCTCTATAATAATGCAATCTTGAACACCCAAAGAGAAACTTGCTGTCTGTCTGCCTGGCTGTCACCAATGCTGCTAATCCCAGGGAGAGGTGGGAAGGCATTAGGTTGGTGGTGTGGTGCCAGTGGCAGTGTTTCCATCTGTGATGCACCATCATCATTGTTGCTTTCCTTCCAGAGGTGCCCCGAGCTTTTTGTTATCTGGCATAACTAAAAGTAACAGATATGCAGATGGAAAAAGAAAAACAGATTTCTAGAAACAGAAAGTGAATTTTGACATGTGTTGCTTATGTTCTGGACATCTGTACCACTGTGGCCACATATAGCGATTGTATGTAAAGGACAAAATCTGACACATCTGTATGTCTGCAGTTACAGTGCATTTACAGTCATGCTCTGCATATTTTAACGTGGATGTTTAAGTGCCACTACAAATGTAGAGCTTTGGCAGGTTAGTGGGTGTGCGGAGAGGCTGCTGAGATGAACTTCTGTCAAACGCTACCATATCTAAAACTGCAACACACCTGTGAGTCCTCAGAATGACTTTTTAGATGTTGGCCACATTCAGTGCTTGACTGTTTTGCTGATCAGGCTGTGTTTTGGCTTATGATAAACATTGTGACTGGTGTGCCAAATCCTGGAAGTGTTTTAGCCATGTAACCACTGGCAGCCCTCTAGCACTGTGTTCTTCCAAACATTTTTCTGTTGCTGTGGCACATGCTGTTTACTTTATTTGCATTCAAATGGGGTTTGTGTTAAACATTTTCCATATTTCTTTTTCTTTTCCTCCTCACTTCATCAGAATGCAGCAAGGCGGACTGCTGGTGTAGGGAAAGGTGCCAAAGGAGCCAGTGCCTAGCTTGGATCACAGAGCTTCCCCCCAAGCTGGTGAGTCACTTAGCATCTCTAAGGATGTAGATCCAAATGGCAGATTAGATCCCTGCCTAGGTTCAAGCTCCAAAAATTGTTTGGAATTCAAAGTTATACTGGGAACAAAATGGTTCACTAGTGTCAGCTGACAACTGGTGTTCTTCAGGGCAGAGATAGACCACAAAATAATTACATCTGTAGGGTCTTAGTTGTGTAATCAATACACCAACAATGTTGACAAACCCCTGACGTGAAAGGAATCCCACCAGTAATGGATGGCATGCAGGATACATGAATATGTGAGTTTTAGGGTACACAATGCCTGTGTTCTAGTAGCCACCACCTTTATTTTGTTCATCTAGATTATCGCATCTGCTCTCATAACCCATTTAGAATATATTTATATACAAAGTGATGCCTTTGAGTTAGGGATAGAAGTACTTATTTACCTTGCTTAGTTTAATGTGTTTAGTATTATTGATATCCAATTATCTAATTTAGATGAAGATTTTATTTGAGTGATAAGGTATTTTAAAAAGAGTTTCCTCTGGCATTGAGCAGTGTTCTCGCTGGAGTTCCTATCTACACACACCTGAAACCTGCTTTGAACAACAGTGCCTGAATTTGTGTGTTTAGGGAAGGGGTCCTTTCCTAGGAGGTTGGCCGTTTGTTACTGGTCCTCAAGAAAAAACTTTAATTTTTAATCTAAAGATATTTCTGTTTATTTCATTTGTTCTTCTGTCTTTTTTTATTACTGTTGTCTGTAACTACTGTTGCTGCGCTGTTGCCAGCAGAGTAATGATATATGGTGGAGCATGGTGTGTTGGCTACCCTGTGGGGACAGCAGCTGAGGTAGGGCGCACCAGGAGTTATGTCTTAAAAGAACGAGTTGGCACCTTTTTTGACTGCCTGCAATGTCCCAACAGCGGAGGAGGAGCTGATTAATTATAATGATTCAGAAAGTCATTACAGCAATTCAGAAAGAGCTTCAGTCACAAAGAGCATAAAAGTAATGTTGAAATTAAATTTTGAAGACTAATTCCGGGAAAGAACTGATTTTAGACAAATCACAACTACATTAATTTTTCTGGTAATGCTCTGGCTGTATCTTGTAACTAAATATTGAGAGCATGTATAAAGCAGCAAAGCTGTCACCACAAGGGCAGGGGTTAAAGGACTCTGGTTAGCACAAAATGTTAACGTCTCGTTCTTGTAGTTTTAAAGTCATAACTCCTAACATTTCCAGTGATTTAATGATTCCATAAAAGTTAAGAAATGCATTTAGGACCTGAGACAATAAGAGAAAAAGCCATCCATTAAAAGAAATAAACTGCATGCTTGTGGCCTTATTACAATAAGGATGAGGCAGGAAAGACAGAATTCCTCAGCAGACCTTTAGTGTGACAGCAGAATAAAGGAAACAGATGCACAGAGCTCTTTTAGATCATATATCTAAAGTAGGTGAATACAGACTTCATCCTGATGAAAGCAACATTTCCCCTGGAAATGAAATCCAAAGCATTGTAATACCCAATGATTTTGTACAGCGCCCAACCCCATGGGGCTTCTCACAGAGCAATATTTAGAGGATATGTGAAAAAGAGCCAGAGTAGGCCAAGGTCTGGTTGTGACTGCACACTTGGTCATGTGTAAAATACCTTCACACTTGCAAAAGGTGCCTGGTTAGGGGCCAAGGAAATTAATTTCAGCCATTATATTTTTGCCAACTATTTGTGGAACTAAAGCACTAACTGCATAAATTCTGCTTCCTTTGCTGAGGTGGTAATGAATACGAGAGATTTAGCAGAATTAGATTGAAATTTTTTGAACATAAGATTTTCAAAAAGAAAACTGGATTAGACATTATATACCCCTAAGCATATATACTGCCCCATGAGGGAGAGTCAGAATTCCCTACTTGTTTAATTCTGGATTGCAATGTACACAGAAATGTATGCATCTAAAAATACACTCCTACTTTGGGGACTAATTAGCAAGTTTCAAAGATAGATAACCAAAGGGAAGTTCAAGGGTAACTGAATTAGCATGCTTAATCATGCTAATGTGATCATGCAGAAAAAAATATTCTTTTCATTTTTGTGTGCTTGTCATTGCGAGAAGATGTGCCCTTCAATGAAAGGCTGAACAAACTGGTGCTGTGTAGCTTAAAGGAGCAAAAAAGATGAGATGGGATGCATGATAATGACGTTCAAGTACGTAAAAGGCTGTTGTAAAAAGGAAGGGAGCAATCTTTTCTCTATGTCATAGTGCGTATGGCAAGATGTAGAGGACTGAAAACAAACCAAGGGTTCATTTTGATATTAAGAGAAAGTTTTTAAGAGTAGAGATTGTGAAGCATCAGTATGAATTACCTAGAGAGTTTTGGAGTCTCCATCTCTGAGATAGGACAAAAACATTTTAGTTAATCCTGCCTCAGGGCAAAGGACTGGAGTAAATGACCTTTCAAAGTCCCTTCTAGTCTTATGAGTCTCAAAAAGTAACCAGTAGGTTTTAAAGCAGAAGGACTGTGTGCATCTATTTTAAGGTGGCTGGAATTTCCAGCCCTTTCTTTTTAAATAGGAACTCTCTCTGGAGTCTATTGTTCAATGGGAAAAATTCCTGGGTTTCACCTTAGCTAGAAGACTTAATTTCCTGTGATATCATAAACAGTACTGTATTCTCAAAGAAGAAACTCCCAGATACCTTATTAGGAAAAAAGAATAAAAAAAAAAAATCCCAAAGGACAGTGTAGTGTGACAAAGTAAAAAAATTTATAGTGTAACACTGCCTTCACAGCATGTTATTTGCTCTTGCTACCTCCTGCAGTCTAACCCAAATTAGTCTCACAGAAGAATTTAAGTACCTAATATCTCAGTAAGTGCCACTGTCTACAAGTGAGTTCTCAGTGCTGAGCTGCTGAGCCCCTGTGCGTTAGTTGGGTTCACAAACTGGACAACTCCTTGGCTGCCTTTCCTGGGGCATGAGGTCCACTAGATAACTAATGTGAATAACCTAATAGTTTAGGCATCCCCTGGAACAGAGAGAGGGGGGCAAACTTACATGGTAATGGATGTTTAATTACACATAGTGGAACAGCTTCCGCAAGAGTTTTCGGGAAAGAGATGTCCTCAAATAGCCCAGACTCCTGCTTCTAGGAGGTGGGAGGCTTGCATGCAGTTTTCTGCTCCAGAGCAGAGAAGGGGATTCCAGCCAGGTTCTGCCACATCTCCTGTGAATGTTAACATCTACTGCGCCAATCAGTATGGGGTTAGAGTGGAAGAAGGAGGAAGAACATCTGACTTGCATTTCTGTGTTTGATAGTGTGGCAAGACACGAAAGAGGTAGGCATCATACCATTTTAAGTCATGCCTTTAGCTCCAAGAAACCTGTTCTAGTATTTTTAGATTTAAAAAGTCTGCTTTGCTTTTTGGCTCTGTCATGGACTCCCCTACAGTCTTATCTATACTAAGGTTGTCTGTAAGTCTGGCCAGATTTGTTAGGTAGTGAGTATAAGCTCATGACTGATTAGATCTGCAGGTGAAATGCTGCCTAGAAAAGAAAAACTCTTCTTGCTTTCTAGTGATAACAGTTTGCCTCTTTGATCCCAATTGCTAACTTGGATTCAAGTAGAGCAGGATTTCACCTGAAGTCCTATTTTGACCTACTTACAGCTTCTAAGGCTTTCTTTTCTTTGCTGAAATTTTCTGGACCTGGTTGCTGTCCAAACATAATGTATTGATTTAATTTGACCAACAATATTTTCAGTCACATTTGGAAGAACCATTTCCTCCATTTAAGTACAAAATGAATACATGACTATCTTTTCTTGGAATAGGTCCACAGCTGAGAGAAGAAAGTAGGAAAACATTTCTTTCCGAGAAATGCTTTTGCACGTTCTGTTGGTAGTTGGTTTGGACTTGGATGAGTTAGGGGATGTTGAAAACAGCATTTCTTGGAGGATCTGTGCATTTTTATTGTGATGTATATAGAAATCCCTTTGGAGGAGGGAGGAGGAAGCTGGTCTCTGAAAGGCTGTTTGACTCCAGCCCTTAAACAGAACAGAGCTTTTATCTTGTGTCCAGCCCCCAAATTCCAGCTCATGAATTTATTCATCTGTTTTCATTTGCAAATAAAAAGAGAGCCTAAACTGTTGCACTGACAGCAGGTTAATAGAGTCTTAGAGTTGTAAAGACAAGCAATGATGTGAGGACAAATAACTCTGTGAATTTTCTATGCATCTCCTTGGCTTTCCCCTGCAGTGTATATTCCCTCGGTCACCAGGTAAATGTAACTCTGTCCTGCAGTCCATAGGCATTGAGCCCCAAGTACCTTGCAGTGGGGCCACAACTCAGGAGTTCTTGGAAGCACATGTTAGTGTAACTGTTCAACAAACCACTTAACCCGGGCCCCCTAAAGGGTGCCTAAGAGACCTGCCCATGTAACCTATTATTTAAGTTGTACTGAGTAACATTGCTCATTACTTTCCTTATAGCATCTTTATGGGCTGCTCTCTGGAAGTTCTTTACACCAGTGTGCCTGATGTCAGGGAAGGGCTTTTGAGGGCTGTAGGGCGATCTGAATAAAGCTCCTACAATAAGATGCTTTCTCAGGAAAGACATCCCAGTAAAGGAGATGTGTACCTTGCAGACCTAGTTGCTGATTTGCTGTTTGCTAAAGATAGATAAATAGAGCTAACAAAAAGCATAACACATGGAGTACTTTGCAAGCTCTGATGTCTCATGGTACAGGATTATATATTTTCAAGCACTCATAGTCATTCCAGTTTTTCTGATGGAAGCAACAGGCATAGATTTTGTAACATTAAAAAAAATCTTGGCAGCAAGCTTCCTGAGGTGGTTATTCCCAACATTTCTATAGCTAGAACACAAGTAAAAACTGCATTTACCGTATAGTTGTCTAAAATGATAGGCTAACTTACAAGCCTGGAAGAGAAAGAAGACAAGATCATTTACAATAGCATGTTGTAGCAATTAAGGGTATTATTCATAACCCAGTTCCTCCAGAAAGCCTCTAAGCTGTCACCACCCACCCCTTCTCCTCCCCCATCTTCACCAGTTGCTTTTTCACTTCATTATGGTGATACAAAGTCTACCCTTCAGAGGGCCAAATTTCAGGACAGCCATCCTGTCTTCCCTCGACTTTCTCAGCCACTGCTAACGCCTACCTTTGATTGGTATCTTGGCAGTTGCATAAGTAATGATCAAGTGAATGTCTAATTCTCAACTGTTTTATTTTATATGTGAACATTTATTAAGACTTTACTGCAATGCATATTCATGTTGGCACAGGTAATGTTGCACGTACTTCAGTAACAGTGCCAATTCAGAGTGCTCAGTTTGCAGCCCAAATGTTTTGTTATGACACAGTTTTTTCCATGTGGTATTAAACTTAAAACTGGTGATGCCAAGTCATCCGCTGTGCTGCAGCAGTTTGGCATTGCAGTGTGGGACTTTCCTGAGCTGCTTAATCCTAGGGCTGGTTGAAGAGAGTCAGGCTGTGCTCATCCTCCAACCTGAGGAACGTTACAAAAGCTGTCACACACCCTTTTATGATGTTGTAGGTGTCATTTTAAGTCTTGTGGAACATGAGGGATCGCATGTAAAACTGGAGTTGGAACTGGCTCAGCCTGATGGCAGGCTCAGCTCTACCAGGGCAAGGCTTTGTGCCTTCTCGTCATAGCCAGCCCGCTGCTTGCTTCGTGTGCGAGCTCGTTTATTAAATGTCCTTTCCCTGTGAGGATAACACGTCCCCCAGAGCGCGAGGCAGCCGGAGAGCCTGGGAAGGAGCAAGGGGAGGCGGCGGCGGGGAAGGAGCTCTTGCAGGCTGTCTGTCCATCCTTGCCAAGCCAGCCCGGGGGTGTGCACGGGGACCGGGAGGAGGGGACACGCGTGGGCCTGCACGGACCCAGGGTGCCACCTGCTGAGCAGGGGCAGGGAAAGACAGTCTGCAGCGCTTGGTGCGTGCCTTCTGTGAACCGCGAGGCAGGCGCTGGCTAGTACCTCCCTTCTCCCCCCAGCAACAACTCCCCTGCACCCCCCAGGGTGGTTGTTTACAGTTTAAACAAGTTTAAAGAAATTTAAATCCGAAGAGATTTGATTGAGAGGTTCCAAAATACTCAATTATTTAGCGACCGCTATCCATTCTTGGATAAATGAGGGGGCACTGCCTGGTATAAACTTAGTTGCCCCCTTGTGCCCCAAAGTACAGGTGTCGTCCTCACGTCTTAGAGACAGACCTTGAACCTCAAAACACTTTGAGATCAGCCCAGATCACAGCCGTCTTTCCCCACGAACTGCAGTGACAACTGCGGTCCCCACCCAGAAGAGTGGAGGTGCCAGGGCACAGCCAGCCCCAGCGGGGACGGGGGCTGGCTTGCCAGAGGCCTGACTATGCATCAGAGCAATTTGAGGAGTGGTGTAAAACATTCCCTGCAGCTTCAGCTATCCCAGAGGTATGTTGGGGGAGGGATCTTCACATAGTATGAAGGAAGGACCAGGAAAAGACCAAGAAAGAGAATGTAAATCTTCAGATACTGATAATCTGGAAAACCTATCAATCCCATTAGTGACTGTAGGATAAATATGCAGGAAATGAACCTGGGTACTATCATTTCTTGTTCATATCCCAACGACACACATATGGGGACAGCCAGTGGTATGGACACCACTGCTGGAAGATGTATGGGAGGCAGGGTCAGTGACGTCCGTGTGCTGCATGCCCCCGGGGCACGGGAGGCTGAGTACTGTCCCTCCAAGGACTGCACCTTCGGCCTTCTCCTGCCAGTGCTTTCCATCACTAACTCCTCCCCTGCATTTGTTCAGGACCCTCTTTTCAGCATCCCTGTGATCACAGACATTTTTTGCTGATTCCCCACTAGGTTGCCTGCTATGAAAATAGCACTTTGTCACAGCTGCTGGTTGACTGGGGGAGTGAGAGATCTCTGTGTAAAGCTATGGGAAAGGGCCCCCTAGCATTCTGTCTGCCTTAGAAGTCTTGCTTTCAGTTTGGAAAGGAACTTGAACTAAAACCATCGAAAAGCTATCCAGAAAACACTGACTGTACGTTAAATCTTGTGATTGTTCCCACATCCCTCATAATTCTCAACCGCAGCTCCATACTAGAGGCTAGATGCACATGGTGGGCATTTTTCCTCTTGCTAGCAGTGGGATAGCAGGAATGCAAGCTTCCCTTTCAAGTCCAAAATCAAAGTACTGACAAACAGTAAGAGAGAAATGTGACTTTTGAGGTTGTATCTTCCCTCAAAACAAGAAAACCGTAGCAACTCCAAGGCTTTTCCCAATGCAGTTCTTCTCACAAATTTGTTTGTATCATTTTACTTTCCTCTACTCCGTACAGGAAACAAGCCTACGGCTCTCTCACACTTTAATATGCTTGTCATGCTATCTGTACAGAAACATTTCAGACTCTTTGTACTCAGCACTTTGTTTCTCAGCCACGTCTTTTCAAGAACTGGCAGCCTGCAGGATAACTTTAAAAATAATTCATTTCATATTGCAGCAATACTGCATACTGGAGCTGTCTTGAACTTCTCTTGCTTTCTTCTAGTGCCACACTGTTATAGTGGTCTTGTTTCTGTCTTCTCGCAGGTGTTTGGTTTGCTTGCAGGGCAGCAGGAACTATACTACAGCTTGCAGCGTGGGTGAGCAGATGGGGTAGGTGCGCGCAGCAAAACAGCTGGTGGAATTTCTGAACAGACCCTTTGCTCGTGTGGTCACTTTCGGTTTGCAGGGGACTGAAGTAAGATCATCCTTCTGGCCTTTTATTTCTATGTTCCTGTTCTTCTATTCTTATTTTTAAATAACAATTGTTCAGGTTTTCCTATTAAATAACAAATGCAAGTGTTTTGCAAAGTTTTGGCTTCCTGAAAAGGGACCTTCCCCTTTGTAATCTGCTTTTCAAAATGTGCTAAGTCATTCCCTGGGCAAGTTTCTGTTTCAGTTTCCACTTGCTTTTCTAATGCTGGGTTTCCATAAAACAGGAGAGTTTCTGTTTTCAAAGTAATTTCTGTTGCTTTCATTTTTTCTTTTTTATTCTTTTCCCCTACCTAATGCTGAGAAAAGTTACTTTACCCTACTCACAACACAGTCTTGTTGTTTGGGAGAAAGAGGCTGGTCATGGCAAGTGTGCAAGGTGCAGAGCATAAAGATATCAGAACTGTATTTCAGTGAGCAGCTAAGGTGGTGGCAGTCATCTTGCTTATCAGCACGAGACTCTGCATGGACTTTCCTTCTGAGAATGAAAGGTGGGAGCAAGAGATGAAACAGTGCTAATATAACCTGCTTGGTATGATTTTCCTGTGCAGCCCTAATTTGAAAATGAGGCCAGAAGCAGGATGCAATGGAAAGCTGGGTGTGTTACCGTGAGTCTGCAGAACTACATCACTTCTGGTCCCTGTTCCTGTTAAGCTCGATCTGATAGCTCTACGCTGCTCTGCTGACTGCAATGTAGACACATACGCACTCCTTTGGAAAACCAACTGCACAATATAATCAATCCTCTTCTTTGATGCACAGTGTTCAAGTTAAGAAAAAAAATTATGATGTATGCTAACCACTAGAGTTAATGGCAGCCTGGGTTCAGCCTTGCAGACATCTCCTAAGGAGAATATGACTCATTACTCAGGGACTTTTTTTATTTTTAACCATCCTCATTATACTGAGGTTGGGGGATTCCAGTGTGATGAAAGAAAAATTTCGCATTCTGTTTCACTGCCACAAATTTATGAGGTTTGGTACCTCCATTTTAAGATCTGTCTAGTTCAGATCAGTTATACTAACTAACCCACTGAATCCGAGAGGTGTACAACCTTAGTTTCTGGTGGCCAGATGCCTCACTCTGACAGATAAAGCTGGAAGCCCAGAAAAGCCAAAGATTAAGCCAAGCACCTGCCAACATACCTTGAAACTACATTTATGCCTTCCTGTGTGGGACATGGTCTGTCTACCAGGGCTTGTGAGAATGTGGAGCTTTCCTTTCTTCCTGTCTTGGCTGTGCTTCTGCGTAACTGTAACCTAGGAAAGATGGCATAGCCAACACCACTGCCATGCTGCTTTTCTGAAAGGCAGACATTTTATTCTCCTATATATGTGGAGCCTAGCCAAAACATGGCAATGAGCAACACACTGTCACAGCACGTCAGATCTGTACATGGATAGCACTGACACAAGTCATTTATACAATGCTATGCCTTAATCAGTCCATATGTGCACAACTCCGGTGCATGGCTATTAAACCATCCAGCTACAGCAGCCTCAAGGTTTTCCTTTGAAAAGCATCACAGTGTGGCAATTTTGGCAGTATAGTAGTGGTAAGCTGATTGATTAGATGCTTAGAAAATGCAGAAAGGTTAGAGGCGAGAGGCTCCAAAGTGGGGTGGAAGGTTTTTCTGATCACTTAACATCTATGTGGTGCTTGAGACCTGGGGAAGAACTGCACAGCCTAAATTGGGCCTGGGCTTAGCAACAAAACATGCTGTGTGTCCTTCAGACCTTCAACGGGTCAAGTCTATGAAAGGCTTAAAGTTTTTGAAGCTGATCTAAGCCCCGCCTTTCCTTTCAGACTCCTGCTTAATGCCATACACAGATTTCTAGCTGTTTTCAAGGGCCACACACTGCCCTCCCAGACACCTCACTTCTAGCAATGTGACCTTTTGGAGCAACCTCACACAGCTGTGGGTGTCTGGCACCCTGCTGCCAGACCTGCCCTGCTCTTTCCACACCCCTGGGGCCAGGTGGCAGCAATTGGAACCCCCCCCCCACAGGGGTACACCCTGGCTGGCAGGTGGCAACAAGCCCAGGCAGGTCTCCTCGTGTTTTGGCTGAGTCTTGACACTGGCTGGAGAGTATCTCTAGGGAACTGATGGCAGAGCTAGAGAAGAAAGTCACCCGGCTTACTGCATGACCTGGAAAAATCAAACCTTTCCACTGAAGTTTCCTCTTCTGTTGAAAGATTTTGTGAGACTTTGCATAAACAGGTGTGTAAGTGGGAAAAGCCTTGCTGCAAAGCAGCCAGCACTACTGGTCCTTTGAATTTAGGAGCCGAGCCCTGTGATGGAAGAAAGGTAAGGTGGTTTTTTTTTTTTTCAGGAGAGTGATCTCCCTTTTTGCGATTTACTAACCTGAGTAAAAGAAAACCTAAACATGATATCTATAGGTTGCATGATAAGAACGAAAGACAGAAGTCATGCACTATGTGCATTATTTTTTTTTAAGGACAATGTTTTCATTGTATCGGTTCCTGCATTAGAAAAGCTAGTGTTGCACACTTGCTTGTGAGGACTTAATGGCTTCTGCAGATTGCCTTCCAAAAATCATGGTTCTGCTGTGCTGCTTCAGCTCCTGCTTCTTTGAAGGGTTTTAACATTAGAAAAGGCTTGCAATCATTGCAGAGAACAAGGGAAATAATAATTTTTACTTAGCACTGGGAGCTTTTGCATAGAAAACTTGCACATATATACACACACAAATACACACACACAAAACTCTGTATACACACAAAGGTGCTTTTATACAAGAGAGAAATCCCATTTATAACAGAGTAGAATTTAATTACACAGCAACACCTATATTCAAAATTAATTAGGTATATATTATATATATTTTTGTTGTTGTTGTTCAAGTCTTCTTCCTGGTACACTTCATAGACTCTTAACACCAGAGTTTTCACTTTGAAAAATGCAACATCCCACAATTTTAATGTATGTAAAACACTACATTGATTAGTAATGCAGGACCATACATATAGACTAAACCTTTTCTTCAAATAATGACTACTTTCTTCTTGTAGTGAATCCTATAGCTGGACTCTTATATTGTACCTTTTTGTAAATGAGCCATAAAACTTCTCTTCCCACTTAACAACCAAAAAAAAAGCTAAAACTTTTTTTAAAGGAAAGCTACTGCTACAAAAATCATAATTATTCCTTGTCCATATTAAAACTTCTTTGAATCAGTCAGAACTGCCAATGAAAATGGCATTTAAAAGCTTTGTTATTTATATTATTATAAAAATACTAGTTTGGTCAGAAATAAGTTTCAAATGACTCTGTGCTATGTCTCTTCCAAACTACCAGAATAGGTTTTGCTTAGCTCAGCACTACCATTGTACGAGTTTCTACATTCCTGAGTGCAGGTTTTGCTTTGCTCAGTGTCATCATTGTAAGACTGTCCCCCTTCCTGACAGCTGGAAACAGCTGCCTTCAGTTTTTCCTCAATTTTATCAGCTGCAGTGCACATTTTAAAGTCTCTCAGACTGCTTATTAGGGTTCCATAGGCTCCTTTTATCCCATGCCTTTGATACCAGACTTGAAACAGCTTAATCTTCTGTTCAGATGTATCGCTAAAATAATCCCGAACAGTTTGATCTATGACAGGTTCTGGTACTTTGTGATTACGAACAAATGTCTTGACTTCTTGGAGCGTCATCTCCTCCACAATACCAGCAACATGGCTGCTCAGGTCAACATCTAGAAGCATAAAAGGAAATTAATGCTCTTGGCACTTTTATCTTACTGTTTTTTATCACCTGTGCTCAGAGTTGATACTTTTCCTATCCAAAATAGATTAAGTTTCAGGTATTCATGACTCAGTATGTTTTATGTGTGATCTTTTTACAATATATAGCGGGTCTGCTTCCACATGTTCCTACCAAATGCTAGGTAATTCAAGTATTTGGGGTTGCATCCATATTGCTTTCTACCACTTGAAATAGAATCTCAGTTCCCTCTGTAACCTACTCTGTCCTCTATCATTAAAGTCTGGTCATCCCTCAGGTAACTGTTTTGCTCAAAATAATGTTGGGAAAGGTCCTGGAACAGGACAGGTCTTTTGTTGTGATACAGCCCTGGAGCTTATGGTCTTTTGCTATTGTGTGTTACTACTGTGGATTTGCCCTTGAACATAAGGTAGGTTTGTGTTTCTGTGATCCCACTGCTGGGTGTGGGACTACTCCATTATCATAATTATCCATGATTCTAGAAACCCAGCTTGCTGCCTGCTAGTGTCTGTACCATATGCAGAACAGAAATTCACCTATTGTCAACTAGTAATTGCTTCCTATACGACAGAAATTCCTCCTGACGCAAAACTTTCACGATACAACTAAATGCCTTAATAAGCACAATATGAACTGGCATTTCTTTAATAAGTGTTCACTGTTGTGCTAGAATGACAGTTCTAGGCAGTGGCAAAGTCTACACAAAAATACCCTTTTTCTAGTGTAGGATTTACAGGTCTATATTTTTTTTCCTTCTACTGAATTTTGAGAAAGTACTTGTCTCTTACCTGTGTATATGAGAGGTACGTTCTCCTGAAAAGAGAAGCAAGAGAGAAATGAGTAGAAAAAAGTATTGTAAAATACCAACCTTGTATAACGGGATAAACACATTTCATGACGCTTGACTTCTGTAATTTTCATTTAGTTTTCTCCATGATTCCCCTGTTTTAAGAGTGAGGGAATTGGATTGGACAGACAGACCTCTTTTGACTTGGGTAAGCTTGGGGAATCACTTCACAATTGATACTGCCAAAAAGTATCCTGGGTCAGTGGAGGCCTGATGATTTATGAAGTTTTGATCTTGGTCACCTAACTTAGGAAACATGTCAACAAATCCTGAAGATACAAGGTATCTCTTACTTCTCCCCAAAGAGTCCTCATGGTGAAATTTACTTTGTTAATGTCATAGAAGAGAGGCACGCACATGCTTGGGGAGTCCCAGTGTAATTTAAATGGAACAAAGTTCCTTGCATGAAGCTGAGGTTTTTTGTTATCTAAGCAACAATACTTACATAAGAAGCCTCTGCTTTGGGGACTACTTCACCTAGGTTCTCCTTGCTAGTACGACCCTTCCGTTTTCTTCTGTCTGAAACAAAAAAGCATTTTTAAAATCCAGGGCAGTGTATCACTCCTCTGGACTCCAATAATATAAAATTACACCTGATTAAGCAGCTGAATATCTTATTCAGAGTATGACAGGAATAAGGAATAGGGAATCACTTACACCAGAATATTGCTCCAGCTATTGCTAGCAGTGCTAACGCAATTGTCAAAGCAACGGCCCACCATGGTGCTCCTGTTTATGTTGGAACATTGGAAACATTACATGAAAGTTAAGTCAAGAAATGCAATACAGCATCCCACTAAATTTTAAACAAGATTGTGTCAGATAATAAAAGCCTTTTCATTGTCTCCTAATGGCAGAAGCTACCTCTGTTAAAGTCTTACCTGTTGTGAGTCTCCCCTAGAAAAGGAGTAATAGTTCCTACATCTGCACAGTGATCAAGGGAAAAGAGCAATCATGCTCTGCAGTTCAGTACAGGGCCAGTAGATATGATGCCCTTAGCTGTCAGGAATCACTATGGGCCATTGTGTAGGACAGTGCAATTGCAATAGCCACTAAAAATACAGCAGATGCTAGACCATGCTAGATTTTAAAACAGTACCTTTCGTTCCACACACAGTGTCTGAAGTTGAAGTACATTGTTTTTCAATTACGCCACTTTCACATCTGCAGAAAACATGAACAAAAATTATTATGGGATTTGTTTCTCTCTTTATAAACTCTGTCAAGAGAGCAAATCAAAATCTTCTAACATTTTTTATCAGCTAAATATTTCATATATCAAGATGTTGGAGTTTGGAATTTAATAGGTATGAAAATGGTATGGAAAGGTATGAGAGTGGAAAAAGGTGTGGAAATGGTTTTCTAGATGTAACAGATCACACAAAGACAACAGGAAAGCTCAGATACTTCATTACATTTTTTGAAAAGTATATACAGATGTGGTGGATGTATACAAGTTTTTCTGCATGCCTTTGGAAAGCCTGCATGGATGCAAGTTAAGTTGACTGAGCTAAGTCAGCTCAACAAGCTAAGTGCAAAGGAAAACTAGTATGTTTTCCCTCAGGTTATACATTACCTTAGCCTCTGTCTTGAAACTGTCTGGAAAAAAGTGTGATAACATACGATATTAAAAATTTCATATTTAAGGATGAAGGCATAAACTTACATGGTACATTGATCGCAATGCCTACATGGCACAGAAGAATTGCAAAAATAGTCTTTTGCACAGGTGCATTCTGTGTTCTGTGCTGGGGTACAGTTTTTTGCAACCTCCAAACCTAAAATAAATTTCTTAAAGTTTGTTAGTTTGAAAAAGTAGGCCTTAAAAGCAAGCCTCTGCTCACATGCTCTTGTCCTGAGACTTACGTGCTTTTAGCTCTACCACTGCTGGCACTGGTGAGGCTTAATTTTAAGAACAACATAGCTTTTACAAGGAGCCCTGCTCCTGGAGTACTGGAAATATGGAGATGACAAAGAGACCTCTGCTGGCCAAGGGCTCAAACAACTGATAACGCCATAAAGTACTTGCTAGAAGAGGAGTCATTTAGCACTGCCAAATGTTGTCAGCTTCTTTTTCCCATTCAGAAGTGTAAGGCCAGAAGGAAACTTGGAAGATCACGTAGCCCATCTCCCTGCTTGATGTCAGAGACGGGGTCTTTACTCTCCCTGACAGACAACAAGTTTTATCTCTTCTTGAGGACCTCCAGTGGTGAGGAATTCCACTGTCTCTTTTTAGCTAACATATTCCCTGCTTAAGTATCAAAACAAGTGAATTAATTTTCTCCTATACTCAGTGTATATGATGAAGCTATCTCCATCTATGAAATATTATTTCTGCATTAAAAATTACTGTAAGTATCTACCTAGTATGAAAGCTATTTTCATAGGCATATAGGAGGAATAGAAGTGAATTTTTGAGTTACCACATTCAGTGCCCTGCTGTAATGGGAAACCCTGTTATCTTTCAAAATTTGATGAAGCTCTACTGTGAAACCAGTGCTGAAGCCATTCATGGAAATATTAAACGTGAATGATGCTAAGAATGGTTCTTGTGGAACTTCAGTGGTAATTTTCCTCCTGCCTAATGTTTTCTACTGACTTCTCCTCAACTACATTATTGTCCATGGGATAATGTGACTAGTCATCCCATTACCCTTTTTTTCCCATTCAGTTTAACTAATAGTTTCCTTTGTGGTACTGTACAAAATACTGAATTGTTTTGTTGTACTCAACTTCATTACCCATCCAAAAATGCTTATTATAGTAGCTAATGAGTACAAAATTTTCTATGCATGCGGAGGCGTTGCAGGAAGAGAAAAGTACTAAAGATTGATAGTCCAGCAGGTGATCTGAGTACAACCATATCAGAGTTAAAAGCTGTTTCTCCGCTCACCAAACTTGATTTTGGATACAAGGAACGCAGAACTATCATTCCGTAAGCCCAAGTATACTAGAACTACAGGACACCTGGTGGAACTTGTAGGAGATCAGTTTAATGGATTTAAGAAGAACAAAAATCTATGATGGGTATTCATGCAACAGGTAATGAATTTCTGGAACCTGGTGTCTCCCAGCAGGTTCATGCACAAAGGGCTCATAAATAGATACTAAAATGACTAGGTAGAGATGTACCTTCTAACATCCTTTCCCACAACTGTGGATGCTGGTAGACTTTGCAGGGGACAGACCACAGAAAGTAGATGGGTTTGTGTTTTCTCTAAATAGCATCTCTTGCCTCCACTGCTGAATGTAGAATACTGGGGTAGGCAGACCACTGGTCTGACCCAGTAGGGCATGCCTCATAGTCTCATAATTTGACCCTATATCCCACACAGCATCTTGAATGCATGAAAGACATCACTCTATCAGCTCTAGCATTTTAAAATAATATTATTAATGACATGAAAGACTACAAAAGGAACCACTGGGAATTCTCCCATCCCTGCTTCTTACAACACCCTTCTTTTAAATAGAGGGTGAAGAAGAGAGAGTGCTTTTCTTCCTTGACTCTAACCAGTTTGTATAAGGTCTGCTTTGCAAGGACTGCTTTGGCTGAGCAAAGGCAGATATAAGGAGAAATAATGGACCAACATAGCTTGTTCTTCTTTCTACTTTGTGCTTGATGAAAGGGAACTGGAGGATAAACTTATGACTTTGTTATAAATTCTTTCATGTACTACCACTAAAAAATTTTAATCTGCATGCTACCCACTATTCAGGGATTGTGGAGAATTTTCAGTCAAATCCTGTATCAAAAAAGAGTCACTGCTAGAGTTCCTATTTCTATAGACATACCGAATATGCTGTCACATGAATAGCATCTCAAACACTTGTCCAAATCATTGACATGGTCTATGTACTCCTTTCCATTTTTACATGGAACACAGTGTTTGCTAATATCTGTTGGGCAGCTGGTATTTTTAACAAAACCTGTACAGACAGAAAAACAAGAATTAAGATTTGCAATACCTTTGGACAGAAGCCATCAGCTCTAAGACCTATGTCACACTTTTTAATCTCTAATACTTTTTGTTTTACAAATATGGACAGAATCTATATTCTTTACACATACGTATATGGTCTTCAGGAACGTAGTATACATAAGATCTAATTATCCCCCCCCCTTCCTCCAATTTAGGACTCAAGGAGAACGGTACATGCAAAATCGGAAAACCCATGAATATATGGAGTCTTGTAGGCAAAAGCCTGTGCTTGCACTTTTTTAACCTCTTTCAAAGATGTGTATGTAGTTCTTGGCTCTTTTGTGACAAGCATGTTATGCAAGAACTACTATCTATAGTGAAAAATTATTGGTGTATTGAGCTCAAGAAATACTTTTTAAGTGTCTGATGTCCTGTAACAGAAAGATACAGCTAGAATGAAGCATTGCGTCCAGGAAATCACAGCATACTGCTTAGCTATCCCAGTAGAAAGCAATTGTGCATGTTGTGGTTTCCACTCTTAATGACTTTTCAACACAGTCTTAAAATGATACTCACCACGTTCACATTTCTTGCAACACTGAACACCTAAAATGTACTCATCCAGGTTACACTTAATTCCCCTCTTAGCAATGATCCTCCTTGTAATTAATTTATTGTACGGTCTGTGTATTAGAGCTTCCGTATCATTTTTGCACTGTGTTTCAATAATTAAGACAACCACCTAGGAGAGAAAAACAGCAAGTTATAAAAAAGAAACTGTCAAGGACTGTAGGTGTGTTTTACTACTAGCACAGAGTTAAATCAGTGCTGTTACTCTATTGCTAAACATATTGATATTCACCCCCTTATTAAAGTTGTTCATTATTTCAGAAGAGTTAATGGACAAAGAGGACACATATTAGATTTAATGCTATCAACCCTGCCACTACAGGTACTCATCATTTGAACATTAATGCTTTAGAACAGGCCCATACATCTGAGTTGTAACAGATGACCTCATATGACTAATTATAGTGCAAAGCAAAGGAACTCTCATTATTTTCTGGAGGAGCTTTCTCTGCCTCAGATTACTGTGCCTAAATCTGCCCTTTCTTAGCTAGTAATAATAATCTTCCATACAGATCTTCCTAAATTCAAATTATATCTTTCTTAATTTCTTGCCATCCTACTGTTGCTTGCAAACTGAACAGTGTTAATGCATCTTTGAAGAAAAAAAAAAAAATCTAATGTTTTAATCTTGGCCAAAAATACCTGATTTATAAAATGATCTTGTTCTCAATTTGTTTTCCAATTCAATTGTTTTTCTTCTTAGCAGATGATGCCTATATATTCTGGAAAGATGTATCACCCTCCTTTCAAATTAATTTACACCCTGATTAATTTCTTTGAATGCACTGTCAAGTTAAATTGCATAGTGCTTGCTTTTTTATTTTTTTCCTGCTAGTAGTAACATTACTAGCTGTCACTGTCCTGCCTCTTTTCGTGGTAATAAGAAAGCACTGTGGACCGGAGGCCAAACCATTCTTTTTTTCTGTGTTAGGAGTAAGGCAAGAAAATGAGAAGGGTAGATCTGCTATAGTTTGCTGCCACCTTGGCAATGGTTTGTGGGGAATTCTGTATATACTTTGCATGCACTAAGTATGAGATGTCTGTATAATGGAACTATGTAACGCTTGTTGGCTGGAGAACTAGATTCCCTCCTAGAAATATTATTGTGCAGGACAGCCTGCCTTTACTTAACCCAGTTTCTGTGGATAGTCTGGAGTGGTTTGAACATTTCCATGATTTATTTTACTTATGTGTTACTATCTGTGTGGAGCTGTAACAGAAAAAATTAAGACAGTCCTTGTCTTGAAGAGTGTGAAGTCTTAACATCTAAGCTGAGCTCTAAATTCACTGTTCTTGCTCCTCTTTAATTAAAATATTGTTTCATAGTTTACAAAAGACTTGAGTAAACACTGCCAGGGATACTGAGGAAGGGGGGAAAACTTATGCCTGGGAAGAAATGGAGCAATTCTATTGTCCTTGGCAAAATGAAAGAGCAGGCCAAGTTGTGAAGGAGAGGGGCGGCAGGGTACCTTTCTCGGAAAGGAGATTAGTGGGGAATGAGGTGCAATGTAAAGAAACTGCCAAATCCTCATACCAATGGCACACTGCATGGACTAAAAATCCAAAGGACTGATCACAGATTGACTCACATTTTAAATCAGCATGCAAAACACCTTGACTAGAATAATTTATTTTTAATTTTGTCCTGGATATTTGAAAGAGGTTAATTCTGAATGGTTGGTTATCTTTGAATACTTTTGAATTGCATCTTAATACAAATTTGACTGTATCTGTTAATGCTAATAACAAGGGACATATGTATTTAAAGAATTCTCTAATAATTCGAGGACTGGTTATTTTTATTGTTACACTCTCCCCCACACCCCCCGCCAGAGGGTGATATTTAATGGCTGATTGATTCAATCTTCATGATTTTGTGTGAAACTGCTTGGATGCTGACTGTAACTTTAGTTAGATACAGAAAATTCTTTAATTATCTTAAATATTAACTTACTGAAAAATGGGTTTGGATTTCAAACTGGGCTCTCAAATGAAGGAAGTGTTATCTGTGGCTAATTAATTGAAGTAACCAATACGACCACTGTCTGCTGACTTCTACAAGTAGCCACTTCTTTTGATCCTCCAGTCTATTCAGAGATGGGAAGGTGAAAAGCATTTTCTTTCCTTAGCAGCCATCTGTTTTAAAATTTATATAACATTAGTTACTAGACTGAAATTAAGAAGGCCTTTCTTTGCACCTGGAGGAGAAGCTTCAGCTGCTAAAAAAGCAGTTTAGCACTTCAGAAACTGTGGGAACAGGTGCTCAGCCGGTCACTTCCCCAGTTCAGCACTCTGACTCTCTTCCTTTGCTGCCAAAGCTTTGAGGGTGCTCTTCTCCGAATCCCAGCATAATGATGTTAAAAGGCTAAAGTTAGCGTAAGGCCTTACCAGAAGCTGTCAAATGGATGTGCCAAATTAGCGTGATTTGTGTTCCTTTTGCCTGGGAGAACTGTCTTACTAAAAACTGGGATAGCAAGTTTGATTGGAAAAATAATTACTAAAATGTAGTCGGGGACGTGTGTCCAGTCTAGTTTGGCTTTCCCCGAAGCAGGGTGAACACCTGTACCTCCATCGCTCCTCTGTGGCTCCTCTGTCACATGTTGGACTGGGCTGAGCGAGGGGACGGTCACAGGACAACACTGGGGGACGCGCGTTGCCATGGCTCTCGGAGCTGGAGGATGGTGACACCCTGACCCGGCCTGCCTGCCGTGAGGCCTCGGCCAGCAGAACGGTGCGGAAGCGAGGCAGTCGCCGGGGCGGGGGGGCCCTGAGGCGGCACGGTAGATCTTTGGTCGCCCCAGGAAAGCTGATGGTGCCAGAAGGCTTCCAGTGCTGGAGGCAGGCGCCGCGGCTGGGGCATGTGGCGGGCCAACGCAAGCGCCGCTCGTGGCGAGAGGAAGTTGGTGGGGCAACGACTCCTTCATCTCCCCGCGCTGATGGAGGAACCGTGACTCAGCCCGCTCCCCGCCGCGCCTGAACACCGCCGCAGCCGATGCTCTGACTAACCCACCCCGCTGTGAGGGCCCGGCTCCCGCCGCCTCGCCTGCCCTCACAGCCGCACCTGGAGAAACTCTGCACCCACAGGGACACCTTGCATCCCGATTTCGGCACCCACATCTCCCCTTTTTAGACCAGAGAAGTCAAGCCTTTTTTTTTTTTTTTTTTTTTGGGGGGGGGGGGGGAAGACCCTGGGCAACAGTAAAGAGAAGAGGGAGAGAGAAGATTACCACAGCCCTAACGCACCCACAAACGGTACCTGAACAGCACTGGTGAAGCACAGAGCACACACAAAGAAAGAAAACGTCCAGAGTCGTGCAGAAAATGAGATATAATGAAAGAAGGAAACATCTTTCTAAATGACTAACAGTAACACTTAGCCGATTTTTGTGTGTGTGTGTGTGTGTGTGTTTACTGGATGCCTGCAATCACAGTGTGTGTGCAGACACAGCCTTCCCTCACGTGAACAAACCTCTCCACCTCCTGCTTATGCTTTTATACAAATGAGCTATGCTGATACAGTGGGGGGGGGGGACACACGACAGAAATATAATGCTTTTTGATGGAAGCCCTCCACTGTCGCTCACAGCGATGAACTTCCTGGTACACTTACAAGAAGTGGGGATCACTTCTCAGAATTTGACATTAAAGCAGCACCAAACACCTACATCAGTTCTGCTCACAGGGTCGTCTTACACCGCCTTCCCGTACAAGGAATAATGAGAAAACCGTGGAGATTTTTCAAAGCAACACCCTAATTTTTTCAAACTTTTTTTCTCCTCCTGGATTTGCACCCTCTTAAAAGCAATGCATTTGCTATATAAAAATTTTGGTGTGTCTTATAGGGAAAAAAAAAAGTCAATAGTCATTTAGCTTCCTGTGCACACCTTAATTGCTTTCCTTGTCACTGAGCAGTGAGCGCTAATAGTGGAAAGGAAGCACTTTAGGGGCTTTTACATAGGCAGGGGTGCTAGGTGCTTTTTTATGATGTGTACTTTCAAACAGCGGCTGTATGTTTTCAGGCTAAAATGACTCACAGAGGCTCTCTTCTATCTTCCTCATCTTAAGCCTAACAAATAGTTGTCATCTAAACTGAAGACTTAGATTCAACCAAGAAGTCAATAGGAATAAAATCAGGGATATCCAACCTTAGCAGAATCCATAAAAATTATCACAAGCCCAAATTTTTTAGTTTCTCTCCTTTTGCATTGCCCAGGCATTTAAGAAAGCTTTCTACCTCCTCCCTCTCCTTCACTCCTACAGAGTCCTCCAAAATACTTTCACCACCAGGCATCTGCTAAGGAGACTTATAAAACCTATTTTCATCT
The DNA here is from genome assembly GCF_026419915.1 of Harpia harpyja. Taxonomy (NCBI): domain Eukaryota; kingdom Metazoa; phylum Chordata; class Aves; order Accipitriformes; family Accipitridae; genus Harpia; species Harpia harpyja. The sequence goes on along the minus strand of NC_068949.1, from coordinate 26,920,345 downwards.
GTGTTCCCAAGGCAGAGTGACATGAACTTTAGTTTCTTTGAAAACTCATGTCATTTTGAGATTCTCAGGCTTCCAATCCTTCCTGCATCAGAGTATTCTTTGCAACGGGTCCACTTCCTTCAACTGAAAAGTTTCAGCAGCCCTACCTTATGGGGATGTAACCTCAGCTTTGGAAGTGTGTGAACATGTTATTTGCATACAGGACTTTTTAAAGCTTTACAACTTTTAATGCTGAGAAAAAAATTGTCTCTGCTTTCTCCTGTTATCTTTATAATACATTTTAGCAAACCACTTCTCCCATTTCTTATCCATAGATGCTTATAGATGAGAAGGCTGATGCCTTCAGAACTTGGTGGCCTTTTTCTTCCACTCCACATTTGTTACATGGGGCAACATGCATGAGCTCATCGGGGGCTTTCTAAGTGTTTAAAAAAGGGGGGGGGGGGGGAGGAGGATTTTTCTTGCTTTTTTGCCTAGTGGGAGCTGAGAAAAACCTTAACTCATTTTCTGAGTTTTGATTTGCTTCTGGTACTTTTTACAAATGGTTGCTAGAGTTACATCCATTCAATACAGTTTCTATGTAATTAATCTCCCTTGCATTAACCCTGTCAGGATGGCTTTTTCAAAGACTAAGTAATTTCACACTGCTTGTTAAGAGGATTCTCTACTCCAATTCTTTTACTATGGTAAGTAATTTCTGCTTCCAATACCTCCAGTATAATTTTTCCCCCATCTCTTCCCCCCACCCCCCCCAAGGCAGAAGTTGATAGTTAGCACCAAAATAACCACTAAAAATAGTATTTTGAGTTCTAAAATCTTTTATGAGAAGGACAAAAAGAATCCAGGTCCATTTTCTGAAGCCCAGCAATGGGAGCTGGTATTTCCCTACAACTAGAAGCATCCTGAGCTGCTTAAATTTCAAGTGAGCTGCATGTGTTCAGTGCCTGTGAGAGTAAGAAGTTTCAGTTGCTGTCCAGTGTTTTAAAACAGTCGCTGTCCAAATTCAATCCATTACTATTTCACATCTCAGCTGGCTCACATGCAAATTATTGTAATATATTGGGGGGTGGGGGTTGTATGGTTGGTCATTTTGTTTGGGTTTTTTTTTTTGTTTTTAGGAGTACTGTACTAGTGAACACCTAATAAATACCATACAGTTTGGGAGAGTTGGAGCAATATTAACAGCTCCCACCTCACTTTGATGATGTTGTGGCTAAGGATGAATAAGAGCTGGACGGCATAGAAATTTAGCAACTCTTTCCCTTTTTCCTTTTGTAACACAATACAGTTTTATTGTTGGCACTTTCTCTTTGTTCAGTGAGTTGCTTCAAAGATAAAGGCAGTTAATTGTGGAAATGCGAGCAGACAAATGTTTCCAGAATTGGGGTCCTTATAGTTTTCACTTGTCTTGGGTCATCCCATGACTTTATGGCTGTTTAGACATATACATTTAAATGCGTGCATTAGTTGCCTGGGAAATGAGAAAGAAGGGTCAGCGTGGCAACGTAGGAGTCCTGTTTTCAAAGGTATGTCTTCTAAATTTCCAGAAAACTGCCTGCTCTGTAGTCATATCAGACAATTACAAAATATTTAGGTAACACTTCACTCTCTTAAGATGGCCTATTACTTTAGAGTGTGCCTCCGAATAGTATGTGGTTTTGCAGCTTGTTTTACACAGTAAAGTTAGTTTTCTAACTACATAGGCCATTGCTATTTCGCATGACTATCCCTGCAACTGCTTCTACTTTAGTGCAACACGGAGCTCCTTGCAAAATTGAGGTCTCATTCAACAAACTACTTTCATGTTCTGGTTTAATCAAAGCAGTATGTCAAATACTGCCCAGGTTTACTGATTTACAAATAGTGGAACAACATGCTAATAAAAAAAAAAAATGCCCTAATTTTTTTAAAACAGAAAGTATGTGGGAGTGCTATAGTCTAAGGGGTACTGAAATTTGTAAACAAGTGGAAAATAAGAGTAGAAATTATGTTTATTCTCTGGGAGCAGTGTGATAAGAGAAAGTATTTTTTAATCTTAATTTATATTCTGAATAATTCCAAGATACTGAGCTAGACTGACATTTCTGGCAGTCATTTGCTGCTCCTGTACAGGAATAGATAGTACACACTTCTGTCAGCAGATGAACACCCTTCTTTGTATTTAACTATGCTCTGGTGCTTTGTGCAGGGGCATGGATATAACCCTCTGAATCACTTTAAATAGTTTACTACCTGCTATATAGTAAATCAGATCAGAATTTGAGTAGTTTTTACCTTAACACCTGATTTTAACCTGCCAAACCTCAAAGCAAACTGCATTCATTAGCACTGTAACTACACCGTGAAGACATTTTGAATGTGAACTCCAGTACGTTCTCTCTGAAATAGGTGAGAATTGGGGTTGGGGAAGCAATGTATATTGCATCCACACTTCCACGCAGGTCACGGCTCTACCACGCAGCAGGGCTTACTGCCACCTGCCTAATCCCCACTATCCTACCTCTGGGCTCTCAGGGCAGGGCTGCCTCGGGGCAGCTGTGCCAGCGTGTAGACAGAGCCAGTGCATCTGCGCCTGCCCATGCCTAGGTCTCCTGCCCAGGAGCTTGTTGCCACTACAGCTCTTTGGCCTAATGTACCTGTAGCAGTGGAGATCCCTGTGCTGCAGACACTGAAACACTTCCTTACCTTCCTTGTTGGCAGTAGCCCTTCAAAATGAGTGTTTGTGATGGTAACTTTACTGATGACAGTTAAACACATGACCTAAGCTCTGAAGCTGCAGAGGCTCGTATTGTGCATAGGGGATGATTAAGGCAAGTAAGGAAGGCCCTGCCCTACTACTTCCAGTAAACGCTGCACTTCATGCCACCAGACTCAGACTATTGCTCTAGCTTTTCCTGGGTCACTGTTGGTAGTGGTTCAAAACTCCTCTGCCACAGGTATTGCCTTTTATGTTGCCTTACCAGATCACTTTGTTACAGATCCCTGAGGTGCAGCGCAAGTTGACTTTCACTAACATGGTCTTTGCCCAGGCAGATACCCAGCCGCAGATCTAACCATCCTGTCTACGCATGGATGCTGAACCTGCCTCGCCAGTGCCTCTGGCCGGGTCTGGGTGGCTGCAGACCGAGGCCAACACCAGCTGTCCCTGGGTCGCCCCCAGCTATGGCACACAACCTGGTGTCCCTGGCAGCCACCTGCATCCATCCCCCCTATTCTTTCCTTCCGCTTTTCCACAAGGCCCGCTTCCCTTCACCTGGCACCCTAAGAAGGGACTGTAAAATCATAAAGTGCCTGAACTTGAAGGTGGCGGTTTTTTAAAGGGAGACAAAAAAAAAAAAAATCGCCTAAATGAATTACCTGAAATCTCGGAAAAAAAAGTTCGCCGAGGCCGGCGGCGACCCGAAACCAGGCAGCGCTTCTGGCACCGCCTGCCGCAGCACCCCGCGTCCCCGCCCGGCTCCGGCTGTCCCCGGCCGGGGCTGGCCCCGCCGCCGCCCGCCCCGCTCACCCACCCGCTCGGGCAGACACTTACGAGAAGCAGGGGAAGGAGTCCCCGGGCCATGCCGCCGCGGCCCAGCGCTGTCCCGCACCCTCCGGCAAAGCGAAAGCGGCCCGACCCGCCGCGGCCGCCGGCAGCCTGCACCCTGCCCGCGCCCGGCTCCTCCCATGTTGGTAAACACGGGGCGGGCCCGGCCCCCGCCCCGGCCCCGTCCAGGCGCCGCGCCGAGGGGGGCCCGCGGAGGGGCCGGCAGCGGGCAGGGCCGCCCCTTCCCCGCCCCGCGGCTTCGGGAGCCGGCGTCGGGCGGGGGCTTCGGCCCCCGAATGACCCCGCAGGCATGGGACGGGCGGTCCCCCGCTCTCCGCGCTGAGCTCCGCTCTGCGGAAGGGAGGCAAGGGCACGCCGGCTCCTTTTGGGTGTCCACGCTCCCCACGGGGATCTTAAGTCTTTGGGCTGTACGGGCGTGGGTGCACCCGCTTGGCAGGTTGAGAATGCCAGGCGCGGCCCCGAGGTGATGAAGCAAAGTGCCAACAGACTTTGGGCTGGGCATAAGGCGTTTGCTTCGTGTACTTCAGATGCTGGGTGGAGCAATTGCCTCCCCACCGAGGGCAGAAACTCCACAACTCGGCACTTTTGGTAAGGACAGGCTTGGGGCAGGGAGTCCTGAATCCGTAGGGGTGGAGCAGTCATTCCGAATAGGCTAAATTCACTGTAGCAGAAGATACTGCCTTTTGCCGTCCTATCGAAAGGATTGCTCGAGCCTGTGACCTCTATTTCGTGGCTATTTCCAGTCACTCCTTGTGTTTTTCCTGTAAGCTTTCAGTGGTTTGAAATGCTGGTAGTCTGGCCTCCTTTGTAGTGTTAGAAATAGGGTGATGGTGTCAGTTATCAATACGTGTTTTGATCTTTCAGGTTTTGACATGATGCCGTTGCCTTGGGAAGACCATGGTTGCAATTGAGCTGGCGTTTTCATTTTAAACACCATTTTTCAGTGGTTTATGACTCAGATTTTCAGAAACCCTTCAGATTTTCTGTGTGTATGGCTCTTAGCTGCCATACAGATGAGCTGGGTTCATAACATCATCAAAAAATAGCTGCTGTTTTAAATATTTCAGGCTTTTTAACCACTTCCGGATAAAACAAAATGTACTGCTGACACATTTTTAGAGGTGCTGCCTCTGGAGTATCCTTTAACAACCAACTTTTTGCCTTTCCAGTGGCAGTACCAAGTATGATGAACGAGAGGCATCTCTCTTGGGTGCAGTGCCTGTGTTACACGTCTGTAGTTCCTACTGGGCAAACCCAAATCAGTGTGTACCCAAGGCTGTTAATTTTAGCGGAAATTTGCGTGCGGGTAGGGGTGGAGTAGGGACTGTGAGCAGCGTTGTCCAAATCTGGATGGCTGCTGCAGCAGAAAGCTCAGCAGAGTTGTTTCTAAATTCATCACTTGGGGGATTGTTATTTGTCCTAAAACCAAAACTTGACGTGACTGGACCCTCAGCAGGCATCGCTTAGCATTCAGTAACACCTTGGTGTGCTGCTTGCTCTAGTTACCCAATATCCTCCACTAATGTAGCTAGGGTCTATTAGCCGCGTGTGTTTTACACTCTTCCCCGCCCCCACGGAGGTGTGATGACTGCATGCACGTTATCTGTTTTGCGGTGGAGTGTTTTCTGTCTTGGTAGGGAGTTTTGAGAGACATTGAGAAGCCACCGAATTCTTGTCAAAACAAGTGTCTGCATATGACTTGGAGTCATACCTCATGTAGTTAATAAGCATAGCTGTTTGGGTTTTTTTTATATATATAATGGATACAAACCGAGAGGCAGCAATGTGTTTTTGTTTGTTGTTTGACTATCCTGAGTTGGTATCAGTCAGCACTGTAAGGTCAGTGTTTTCATCTTTTCACTGTTCCTGGGGTTGCAGCAGCTTTTTTGGGGCTGGTAAAAGTGGCAGCCTTGTCTATTTTATTTACTCACCCTTCACCTAAAGCTTAATTCAGGAGTACAAGACGCTGCACTGTTTTTCCTTCCAGCAGGTGGCCTTGCGCCTTTCCTAATGTGCGAAGAGGGATCAGACAGTGGCAGGATCAAACTCCAGGAACAGTTAACACACAGGAGACTGACTTGTTAGTGCCTTTGCAATTCCAGCTTTAAAAATGTAAGGTTTTGGAATTAAAGTGAAGTTTTGTGGGTTTTTTTTTTTACTGTGCTGTTTTAATTTTTGTGTTGTTTTTTTTTTTTTCTTGTTATTGTTGTTGTATGTCCACATGTGTGCACTGGTCATAGGAAATTCTGTTCAAGATAGCTGTAAAAACACCCAAGGAATAATTTTGGACACACACGACTGCAATGTTCTGGCTCTGAGAGTCGCTGAGTTGGAATCTGTATTCATGCCTTAACTGGCATCAAACCTTTTCTTCCCTCTCCAGAAGCATGCTTGCACCTAGAGAAACTGACTCCATCAGGATATTATGACCTTATGAATTGCTAAGTTTTTGAGAAGGCTAACTTCATTAGTCTCTCCAGGTGAAGAAAAATATGTCAAGGTGAAATGACTGAGGGCCCAGAGGCCTGTGCATTGTATTGGTCTCATTTCAGAATGTTGAAGCCATATTTATATTCCAGGGGGAAAATAACAGGGGGGGAAGCATAAGATCTGACTTGCTTTCTACTACTTCTTTCTTTGCTAAATTGTTACAGACTTTTTTTCATTTAAATATACTGTGAGGTTTTTTTAAATACTTGGTTTAGATTTGTTTTGGCATATTGGTAATTATTTAGCAGTTCTTCTATACTAAGATTGGGCAATTAGATTAATGTAGTATAACTTAACCAAAGTAGTTCCATCAAACTTAAATTCTCTTTTGACCTAAATTCTCTTTTGACCTACAATACACATTAGAAGGTTATTGTTGCACGGAAGACTTACACTGGGATATCTTAATATCATAAATGTAGGAGTTGTTGAATTTGAGAAGAGTTATGAGCTCCTCACTACAATTGTCTTCCTGTTAGCTTTGCATTTTCTTGTCTTTATATGTTTACTTATTCATCTGTCTTTTAGTAGATAGTAAGTTTGCCTTAAAATGTAGATTAATGGACACAACTGTTGTATTTGGACAACTTGATTTGGCTGCAAGAGGAGGAAAATAGGAGAGAATACAGAATATACGTTTTGGAGATACTTAATGAACATTTTGTTATCTGATTCATGTTTTCTAAATAACCTGAAGTTTAAAGGGAAGGGGGATAAAGCTCAAACACTTAATAATCGGGCCCAAAGTAGAGTCATTTCTGTCTGCATTTTGTTTTGTTTTTCTGTTTTGCATCTCCCCACCTTCATGTATGTTCAGAACAACGTAATTTGGGCTTTTGGTTCAAGTACTAGACTGAATAATCCATTACTCACGCAGCTCTATTGCATCTCCTTCATCCTTGGTTCAAACCTGTTCCATTCTGTGACTCTTTTCACAAGCATCAGATAACCCTACTGGGAAATGATTGGAGTGACATCAGTCCTTAAATCATCAGCTCTTATTGAATACAGTTTTGCCCTTCGTTTTCCAAATCTTCAGTGAAACATTAAACTGGTGACCTTGTTCCACCCACCAGCTGCACCCTTTGATCTATGGTCTTGTGGACCAGAAATGATCTGTAACTACCATAATTATTGGCTATTTTTTTTGCAGTGTGATATGGCTGGATTCTGACAATTCGAGGTTATCCTTCTCACTTTCTAAGATAGTACTTATAGTCACATGGGTTAGTGGTATAGTGAAAAGTTCTTGGTCAGAGGATGTGGTAGCAAAGCACTTTATTGGCCCAAACACCCCATTCTGCGGGTGGAGAAGCTGATATGACAGCATAGAAGTGGGAAAGCAGTGTGTGATCAGAGAGGTTTATGAACACCCTGTGGGTTTTTTTTGTAAGGGTGCTGCATGGTGTTACATCAAATCAGATCAGGGAGTTCTGGCATACAGCATGTTCCTATTAGAAGTAATAGTGATCTGATACACAGGCCTGTGGAGCCATAGATGCTCGTGTTTATCTAAAAAAACCCCACACTAGCAACAAAACAGAGTGGAACAAAACAGATTGGAAAACAAAACTCATAGCAAGTCACTTGTCCCCTCTAGCAGTTCTCCTCTGGAGAAGGTGATAAAGGAGAATTCGGAATAGTCTCTGTCACTCTAAAAGAAAGCTGAAACAGATGTGTGTTCTTTCTCTTGTAATTCAACTTCTTGCCACAACCCTGGATCCGTGCTTTTGTTCAACAGACCCAGCTTGATGACGTCAATGCATTCTTCACAGCAGGGAAAAAATATCATTTTTCAAACAAACCGAGCATTTCCTTAGACTGGAAAAGCAAATTGGCTGGATGCCTAGTGGCTCCTACAACCAATCACTATAACCTTACCATAAATGTAGATGTGTTTCTATCTTAGGGTTGATTATTGACTTTATTTTAGCCATGGGACCATTCTGTCCCAGTCCTCTGTGTGTGCACTCTACCAGCGAGTGCTGAGATCCTGAATGCTGCATTATTTAGCAAATATCTTGCACATCACACGCACTCACTTAAAATTTGACTTTGTGACTTGATATATTGTAAACGCATCTCTTTTTAAATGTTTTGCAGAGCTCTGTTTCCATCCAGAACTTGCAGCAGGCAACTTTAGCTTCAGAGGTTGGCTGATGCTCTTTTCTCTTTTTTCAGGCTAATTGCTCTTAGTTGTTTTTTAAGGATGGTATTACTAATACTAAGATTATGCTTTATACTTGCAAAGCTTGGTGTACAACAAATACTAACTGTCAAATGTGTAATGGATGAACTGTAAAAGCTCTTGAGATAATGTGCTAGGGAGGCTAGATGTTCTCCAGAGGTGAGTGAGGAAGTCTTCAAACCTTTTCCCTTCAGGCACTGCCTGGACAGAGCACAGCTGATTTAGTCTGGGAGTAGTAGTAGTTTCCTGCATTTGTGAGTTAAATCCAAGGCTGAATCCTCCTACTGAGGATGAGACAGGAAAGATCTGTAGAGAAATGTCTGGAGTTAAAAGGTAAATGCAAGTAAAAGGAGGTCTTTAGTTCTGCTTTTAACCCTTGATCTGAAGATGGCAGTAACAGGCGCTAACAGATGGCTTTATTTCAGATGTTAAGTAAGTGACACTCAAACAGCCACCCTTCAAGGAAAAAAATTTTCATAATAATTTTAAGGTTAACTAAGACAAATTTTATTAAAGGGGGGGGGAGAAGCTAAAGGAAGGATTTTAAAAGATCTTAGCATACTGTAAGTTGATCAGAATTTCTGAAACTAAGAAATATTATGTCTTTTGGGATTTAGTTCCACCATTTTGCTTTGCTCTGTCATGCTCCTCTTTCTGGGATGTCGTCTAACAAGTGAGACTAGCATGCTTAGATAAAGCAATGCCTTGTGGCTGAGACTCCAAACTCTCTCGAGGGTTTTTTTTGGATATTGCTTAACCTTTAAAATTCTTGGGGGGGTGGACAGTGATGTGAAGAGTTTTATTCCTCCCACTAACGTCTCAGATGCAGTTTGGCATCCTCTGCAGCATCAAATGTTCTTCAGAGCGAGAACAGGATGCAGTGATCTCGCTCTGAATGTTTGTCTCCTGGGCACTGCTGTGCGCTTTTAACCAGGGCTTGTGCTTCAGGTAGATGATCAAGAGCTAAATTCTGGTAGAGAGGGGCTGTTGTGGTAGGAGCAAGGTCTGGAGGTGGTGGGGCTGTCGCTTTTCCCTACCTTTACCTACTCGCCCACTTCTACCACACATCTGCACAAACAGGCAAGAGGCCTGGGTAGCTCATGCAGTTACAGGAGTGAGTCATATCTTCTCTGTTCAGCTGCACAGCCCACTGCATAGTCAAGCTTTTATGAGCATGAAGCAAATGAAATGAGTATGTAGTACAGATTAATTTATATTTCTATCAAAATGCAGTTGATTGTTTTCTGTCGGTGGTTCTCATCAGCAATTAAATGATGGGCTTAGAAAGCTGTGCGTCTCCAGGGGTGGTCATAGCAAGGGGGGATACCCTGATGTTTGCTGTCTGAAGCAGTCTGTTAAGTTCCCAGATAAGACATGAGTGATATTTTTCAGCTGAATAATTTCTTTCAATACTTCTTGGAAGCCGAGTATTTTGGAAGAGGCATCCTTTCCACACTGCACAGTAGCTGCCTCTCTGCTGTCAGCCAGCTCACACACAAGAACGGGAGACCGGATGGGGGACCGCAGAGGGATGAACAGCAGAACGTGCATTTCTGGTTCCCTGGGATGGACAGGAGAGTCTGGTGCCAGCGCAGGCTGCAGCTTTAACAGCCACAGGTTTCCCATGCGTTTCTCCCAGCTCAGGGGTGCTCAGAAAACCCCCTGTCTGGAGGTAGCCTGCTGAGAGGAGAGCAGTTCCTCAGTTTTGTGTGAGAAATGAAGAGGGGCTCGCATCCCTTTGCTGCAATAGTGTAAGGAAATTGTCTTACCTCCTTAAAGTAGAGGTTTTGGACTGCATTCTCAGCTCGCATTGTATCACTTCAGTGAGCCGTGATTTTACTTGAGATCAATGGTAATTTTGATGTTGTTTTGAGTGAAGCTAAGATTTCACTACATGTGCATAAAGCGGATGTAAAGATACGTTGTGTTGGCAGCTGGGGACTTCTCTCCCTCTGGGAGGCAGGGCTGGCCGCCAGCCCCTTCTCCATCAGCCCCCCAAAGGGGCAGCCTGGTCTGCCCTGCACTTGCCATGTGGCAGAGCCTGGAGCATCTCAGCTTGGTGCAGTGCAGGGCTGTTGCTACGGGGAGCTTGTTCCCTGCTCCCCCAGCTACTGTTCCACTATTCCTGAGTGACCTGGTACAAACCCCACATGTTTTCTTTTCAGGGGGCATACCTGAAAAACAGGATCTGACAAAAACAGATCTACAGAAAAATAACTATAAATTATTAAAATCAAGGTAATAGGGAAGGTTTAGCCCCCATGAAAACAGTGGCTTGTATTGTGTAAGCAGAAAAAAAGAAAACAGAAGTTAGCCCTTTTTCCCCGAGTGTGGTGGTCCCCTGTTCCCCCCAGCCCATTTTTCTGGGAAGGCCTGGCCATTTGCGGTGCAAGTGGCGCTGAGTTTTTAATGCTATAAAATGCTATAGCAACACTGTTTTTTTAAATGTGATTCAGAAAGGACGTGTTTATGCTGAAGATGTCCTAATTGCATAATTTTCTCCTTTTATTAAACAGCGTGTTCACGCTGTGTAACGCAGACTAATCAGAGTGCAGGGGAATGATTTATATTATGCTGAAGAGGTCTGAGCATTTGACCTTGTAAATGAATTCCCAGAGACAGCTAAATACACTGCAGTAAGTAACAGGCTCTAATTAGGAAGCTGAAAGAGTTGTATGTAGTTCTGGTATCCTAATGTGGAAACTATCCAGGCATTTTCAAGATCCTTGGGCACGAGTGTTTTGCAGCAGTGAAAGGAGTTACTATGTCTATTCAAGAAGTTACTAGCAAGGAACTGAAAGAAAGAGAAACCTGGGAAGTACTTACAGGAATGACAACACGGTAGAAACTATAATTCTGAGACAGAGATATACAAAACCTTGTCTTTTATTTAGCGCTGTTACTGACTTGCAAGAAGAACAGAACACGAATCAGCTGGCTCTGGCATTTTCTGCCTGTAGGTACTTGGGTTATTCTTGAAGTCCTGAAAACTGCAGTGAAACCAGGCAGATGTTAGCCTTCCGTCTATGGAATGGAGAGCTGTGTGCAGTGAGAGCTGTGTCTGTACCGGTCCCTGTGGGCACACTATATGTGTATGTGCAATACAGGACAGTATCTGTGATCTTATCCTGGTTAAGAAATGGATCAAAACGCAGCTGAGAAATCTCCAGCTGTAGACCTGAGTCCTGACAGTTTTCATCCCCCACAAGGCCAGTGGTACAACAGTTGGTCTTGAAATGGGCTGGAATGACCAAAAGCTTTGCAGGATTCTGTATTTTTCCTTATTTCTGAGGGATGGTTATGTTTATTTCAGAAATGTGTGTCTAAGTCTCTCTTACAGTTATAAAAAGAAAAGAACAAAGCATTGCTCTTTGGTCTGATAGGGAATTTGAGCAAACAGTTAAAGGTGGACATGTAAAACCCATTTAGTGGAAGAGAGAAAACCCCCCTACATTTGGCTGGAAAATGCTGGCGCACTTTCAGAAAACCAACCAAATTGTTAAACAAAAATAGCAAGTTATCTGTACTTTTCCATAGTTCTTGTGACTGTCTGTAAGAAAGAGGAAGAAGAAACTGCCTTACGTAACTAAGATGCATCTGCAAAGCAAAGGCGAAAAACCTGCCTGTTTCAGTCTTCTTGTGAGACTTGAGCATCATTCGGGGAGAGGTTTATAAACTGAATGTGCTAGAGCATGAGTAATAGCTGTGTGCTAAGTTCCTCCTGGCTAAGTGACCAAGCGTCATCAGCTGTCAGTCTCCTTGAGCACCACAGTAGATAACAGGAGGGTCTTCCAGGCCCAAGCAGCATTCGGGATGCGTGCAGGAAGGTGTGACAGAGGCAGGTTGACACTGGACACAGGGCAGAGGAGAGCACCAGTGAAGTCCTATCCTTCCTGCAACCTGCGGTGAGTTAGGCACCACTTTGCCGGGTGTGTTTGCACCTTGTTTTCATCAACCAAAATTACATTCAGCAAAAGTGTGATGTATGGGGGTAGAGATCCTTTTCCACAGGTCCGAGATGCAAGGAGTTTTCTAAAGGCTTCGTATTATAAACAGGATTCTGCTGGGGAGGACTCTGTTTTATTCTAGATCTATAATGTAGATTGTAGCAAGTTATAAAAATACATACACGCTTTATCTGTGGCATTTATCTGTAACTTATATTATTGTTCAGATCACTGATAAAGGCATTAAGGTGCGTAGCCAATGATGGGTAGGGAAAGTCCCACAGAATCGCACCCACTCAGCAGTATTTCCCTGCGCTGCTGTGCTGTGAGACTTCTGCTAGACAGTTCTCATGCTAGTCTCCATAGGTCAGTTCTGCATTTGCCTTATTTTTAATTATTTCATGTTTTAGAAAGCAAAAGGCTTTAGAGGGCTATTACATTTGTAATATTTGTCAAAAAAATTTTGACAAGAAGTCATTTTTATAAAGCCTTATTCATCACCATTTATTATATTATCTCCTTTTATTTTTTATTATTTGGATGCTATATTGGCAGCTGTGATAGTTTGACTTACAGTGGTGTGTTCATCTGGCAGGTTTGTAATTAGCTACTTCTCACCATTACATGCTTGAAATTTTTGTTAAACTGCCTTTCTTCCTGTTCTGGGAAAGCCCCTTAAGCATTTTTAAGGACTAATGAAAATAAGCGTTAATTGTTCTGGAGGCACTTTGGCCTGTTCTCTGGAACACCTGGATGGATGCAGGCTCTCCAGACCTGCCGCACGCACAACTTTACTGCTGGCTCTTTTAGCACCTTCCTGCAATGGAGTTGAAATAGAAAACCCCAAAGTGTTTTGCAATCCTTTGAATTGACATCTGACTTTTTCCTGGTACAGAAAATGCACGTGTATTAAATATGTTTGCATTTGCCACGTTATTTTTGACAATTCCATATAACAGCATATATTTCCATATAATAGCATGCCAATTCCAGAAATATGTTTCCTTTTTATCCTAAGGTATTTTTAAAAGTATGTGTTCACTTTTTGTCACACAGGTTGTAGATTTCCCCTTGTATTTTTTGTACGTTCTTCAGTTTATTGCCACGTAATGCTCATTGCTTCGCTGTGACACAGTGGTTCTCATGTAGATTTAAAAAAAGAGTTCATCTGTGCTCTCAGGAGTTTTTTGTTTACAGGTTGTGCTGCGTGGCTCATACAGAAGATGAGGAAGTGGCAGCAGGGCTATGTCTCCTTGTCCTGCCTCGCAGCAACACCTAACTGCCCCGAGTGCGCCCAGCCCAGGCGCCAGGAGAAGGGGGCTGGAGACCAGGGCTGGGCCATCTGGAGAGGCAGGTACCCACTTGTTGACATTTGTGGTGAGAGGGACTCCACAGTTTGTCATCATCCAGAGCCCATGGGCAAAGAAGCTGTGTTGGTCAGAAAAAGCGAAACTCTGGCCCTACAGAAAACCATTAAATTTGGTAGTGAAAGAAATTACCTGCAGAGGTCCTTTTCCTCACTGTTTGCTGGAGGGCCAGCCAAATTGGCTGATACAGGCACTTGAGCTTGTGAAGCCGTGTGATAGAAGTAGGCATGCAGAGTCCACAGGTTTAATCTAAGTAATAGCCTTATGAAACCCACTTCCAGCAAATTTCTCAGTTTGAGAATTGAGATGGGAATGATCTGATTTCTCATAATGTGCAAGCTCACCTTGAAACCTTTCTTTTGGTGAGATAATAACAGGGCAACAGCTTCCAAAAATGTGGTGGGAACTCAGCCTTCTTGTTGCTGTCAGTCTGGGAATATGTTGGTTGGGGAGCTCAGAAGTTATTGTGGAGGAAGGACCCCTGTGCTCTGCCTGCCCCACACACACACACATGCTGTGTAGGTCCGACTTCCTTAGGAGTACAGGGCTTGGTTTTTGCAGTGATATGGTGGGAAGATTTCATTTACGTTTTGACAAATTTAGATAGGATGTCACTGGAGAGGTTCTGATAATCGTCTGGGGGAATTTGTTCCCTCTTAGCTCTTAGGAGATCTGCCAATATAACATTATCATGAAGCCTTGTCTACAGTGTCATTTAGGTCATATATGTCTGCATGAACTGTGAACAAGCTACTGAGGTGCTGCTAAGAGTTCACGAACAGTGGGGTGGGCTCAGCCTGGGCCAGTGGCCTGAGGGCTTATCCAGGATCTCTGGTGGATTTTCAGCTCTTGGTATAAAGATAGTGTTCCTTCGACTATGCTTCTGATATATTTGATATTTTCTTTCTAACATTAGGCATGTCTACACCAGCTGGAGTGTCAGCTATGGGTGCTGCCTTGCAGATAAAATGTAGAGCTTATTTCCACAAAAAATCATGGAGGGCACTCTATCTCCAAAACTATGTGTTTAAATAAGGCAAATTTATGGAGGAAAAAATCTGTCTATTATGCATGAAGATAAAGGTGCAAACTCCTGTCTCAAGAAATCCTTATGCTGCACATAAGGAAGCAGAAAGGATATAGGAAGAAAATTATCATTGTAGGCGTCCCATTTCTTTCCTAAGCATCTGCTATCAGGAAATCTCAGAGACAGGATACTGAGCTAGATGGATATCAGCCTGACCCAGCAGGGCTCATTCTTATACTCTATTTATTTATCTAAGAAGGGTGGGGAGGGAGCCATTAGCTCATTTTTACTTTGAATACGTTCCTTGAATGATAACTTTACCACATTACCATGGAGGAAGATACCTGGTCAAGAAGATGAAGGAAGGTTGTGAATTAACACACTTCATCACCCTGCTCAAGAGGCCCAGGAGGCAAACACTGTATCCTCGAGCTCTTGAACAGCACTGACAAAACTGTTTTCCAAACTTTGTAGGTTGAAAGCTGCCATATTTGAGAATGATTAGAGCTGTTTTGTCTCAGTTGTTAGAGAGAGACCAGTGCAAGAACCTGACAATCATAGAGAAAGCTAGTCTATGGGTCTGACAGCTTGTGGTTGATCTGACGCTTTACAGATGCATACTGTGTGACAGCTGCAATGAATCAGGTTATTAGAGGGACTTTCTGCTCCCTAAAACTTATTTATTCCTGCCTTTCTCAAAACAGGGGGTGGGGGAAGTGTAAAGCCTATCAATGAGATAGGGGAGAGGGCCTGAAGCCAGACAAACTAAAACATTTAGAGATTCTGCTAATGCTATGAAGATGAAAGGAATCCCCAAATAAAAAGGAGCCAGAGACATATTTAGCAGAGCCTCATTCCTAAACAGCCAATTGGATGTAGGCAGGAAGGTCTCCATGTACGTCTCAGAAGTTGTTTTCCCTTATAAAGTAATGGCTTGTAACATTATGAGCAAAGGGGTTACTTTATTCCCAGTTTTCTATAGCAGTTGGGATAAGACTGCAGCTTCTGCCCTCCTTTACCAAAAAAGTATGGCATCTACAAACCGGTGCATGGCCTCTGAGCTGGCATTCTTCAGGTCAGCTGAAGCCCATTTCCTAGGCGTGGTGTCTATACAGCTCCCGCTGCTGTGGAGTCCCAAGCACATTTTGTGTCCATATGACAATCTGCACAAGTTACTGAAAAGCAAAGAATTTAAGGAACATGTAGCTAAGAGTTTCCACTGACATCTTGGAAGATGCTTGAAGTCAATAAGGAAGTTCACGATGTGCATTGGAGCTTTGCTAGTATCACTATAAAGAGATCAGGAAAAAGGGTATGAAAGAAAGAGCCAAAATTATTTTTTCCACTTATTGTCCTTCTTCTGATCGTACTCCAGACACGCTCCTGTGATGGAGACTGAAAAAGGGTATAGCGTGGACAGAGAAGTTCTCAGGGGAAGACAAATGAAAACCATGGGGTTTGGCTATGGATACAATGAAAGAACAGGAACTTCGGGGTATAGACACACTGGGCAGATTGCGCTGTGGCTGTTTCTTTACAAATGAGTGGGATAAGTACTGAAAGATAGGCAGCAGAAAGTGGTGATGGAACTGGCCTCCAAGGTGGAAGATAAACTACTTTCAGGAATGGTGTTATGTTCTTTTTCTTGCAAAAAATTATTTATATATTTGGGCTAAGCTGGTATGTGTCTGTAGCTACAGAGGAGGGTTCAGAGGTTTAATCCCCAGCATTTAGACTTGGTCCTCAGAAGACTTGTTCTGTTCAGTTCTCTTTAGGTTCTTATTCCTGTCTCATGCCAAGTACATTCTCCACCTCCCCCCTACCCCTCTGGAAGTGACCTATGTTGCTAAGAAGAAAGGTGTAAACTACTAATGTTGGGGTTTTTTTTCCCCTGTGTGTTTTTATCTATAGTAATATCTGTGTGATCACAATTCGAGCATGGAATCACTAAAAAGAAAAGAAATACCTTTATTCTATAATGTCCCTTGAGCCAGACTGACCTAATTTCCTTGCATAGTTCACCTGTTTGCCTGCCTTCCTTCCTGCCCCGGGACCTTCCATAATGTAACTCCCCAGAGACAAGCTGCCTGCTGAGCGCTGGCTCTCCATTGTGTGCTGGAGGCTCGGCTGTGCAACAACTCTACGTTTTTCCAGTGCCGTTCCTGTGTATCCATCACTACTGCTCAGTCAGCCTCTGGGCTTACTTCTCTCTTCTAGTCTGCATAACCCTGTCTCTAACAAATATCCTTCATATGGTAGATACCTCCAGACAACTCCTCTCAGAGTGTTTCCTCTTTATCGCCGTATCAACAACTGCCTGCTCTGAATAAGACTCTGTGTCAGCTGTATCTTTTTGATGAGCACCCTGAAAGCTAAGATTCCCAAATCTGGAGCCCATGACAGGCAAGCTGATGTGTGATCCCCACCCAAACAACCATTAGTCATAGCAACCAAGGGGCTGCTGCTGCTATCTTTGTCACCACTGGTAATTGTGGTACGTACCAAGCTAAGTTTACAGGAATTGTGATGAAGCTTAACAGAGATATGAAGGTGTCTGTGGTATCTGCGTGGCCACTGCCTCCTATAATATCCACAGAGGCCTCTTGTAGAAAACTGTTGCCTGTATTTCTAGCTATGCTTAGGTGCAGTATGAATGATATACCAGTTCTACTGAAGGGTTGTTGACTTGGGTCTGCAGTGCTGTATCCACTACAGCATCATCACCAGTAAGATTTTTTGGGAGTATGAACCTCTTCTCATTAAGGTGAAGATTTTGGATTCTTTTGGATCTTTGTCCCAGTCTTGGTATTTCCAAGTAGTAGTAGTAGATGATGCTTCTGAAAACCTTGGATTATGTTTCCTCCAATCTAGGAGGTAATTGATGTTTGTATCAAAATCAGACATGATACTGCAGTGAAGGGTTCTGCTGTGTGAAATTCTCCTTCCCCTTGACCTGAGTTCCCTGATCTAATACTATACGTTCTATAGGAGGTACGTAACTTTTCTCAGCTGTGTTTTTTGAGTGTTGTTTGAAAACAAAGAATTTGGTTTTGGCTGTCCTTTGAGTGTCAGTTGGAGATATGCAAAAAAGGATCTGTTTATATCCTCTGTTTTATGTTACTTACCTTGGTGGGGTTCCCCCCTCCCCCCTTTTTTTTAAAAATAAATATCTTTTGCCCCGATGCTGGAAGTGAAAAAATAAATAGCTTTTGCAGGGCTCATGTTCCAACGCTTGTTAGCTTCTGTTTCTGACCCTCAAAGGCAGTTACATTCCTTAAAAGTTCCTTTCCTTAAAAGTTAAATTCCTTTTGGTCTTCAATCCATAATTCTGCCTATCTGCTAACTCTGCTAGTGGCCTAATCCTTAAATCTCCACATCAGAAAAACTCCCGCTGCGGTTTTATGGGAGATTTTCTTGCATTATGACTACTCAATTAGGCAGCAAACACTCTGTAAGCAAACACATGAAGCCCCTCCCCATTGTAACAGGACCCACAAAGCAAGGATCTCAGTTGGATTCTTACATCTTTCTTAGCTCGTGTGCATAGAGCAGTTTTGAATTTGTAATGGTTTAGTATTGGAGTTTAGAGGTGCTGGTTTCTGGTCTTTAGAACAAACTTAATGACAAAATATTATTGACTACGAAAGGGCTGCTTCGCTAGAATCAGCCTGTCCAGAGAACAGCTGGCTACAGCTGTAAAAATCCAGTCCTGTGCTGAAAATAACTTGTACAGTGAGAACCCTTGCTTTATTTGCTAAAAATATGTTCAACAGAAAAGCTAGCTGGGGTTATAAAATTCAACAACTTTATGATGAACAATGAGATGTGAGTTTACGACAGTCCAGACTCGTGGCCATCAGTGGAGTAGCACTAGGGCAAAGTTGGCCCACAGGTCCTAGGGTTTTGAAAATAAGCTGACAGAGAAACAGGATGGATTCTAGCCCATCACAATCCAGAGGGGGATCATAACAATCTTTTAACAGAACATTTTCACAACTTCAAAGAATTCACTGTGAACCCTATACAACAGCAGATACTTTTTTCACTACCCTTAAGCCTATGGGCACTATTTAGCATACAAGCAAAATGCCAAGCTTTTAAAGAGACTTTGTAGCAAAATTCAGCAGCTGTTTAGCTTGCCAGAAACATTTTCATTGTTTTTATCAAAATATTTAATGAAAGCAAAGTTTCTTTAAAAACGCCTTCCCTATTATAAATGACTGCTCTTCCAATTTCTCATTCTGCCTCTTCGATGTTACTATGGAGGCCCGGACCTCTCTTGTTTGAACACATGCTCCTCCTGCCAAAGGGTGTCTATTGTGGGCATACTCTGTCTCTCTGTATTTTAGCAACTCTCCTGAAGTTTTAAAGTGTTTACCTTACACAGCTGAAAGTCTCCTCCTGTTTCATGAGCTCTACACTGGAATGCAGTGGAAGAAACCCAGGGCCTGTGGCCACCCAGATTAGAGGTTTTTGTAATAAGGTCCCTATATGGTTTTGTTAGAGACTTCAGCTCTGTCTCTGTCTGTCTCTGCTCCTTGTTTGGGAAGCTAGTGGGAGGAGAAGAGCTGAAGGGGCTATATAACCTCAGAGCTTTCAGATACACAGTGCACCTTCTCAGAGCAGCTATCCCCAGCCAAGCACTGTCAGGGTAAGTGGCACTGAACCAATAGCATGATTTACAGATTGCTGGAGGACTTAAAGTAAATAAATGTCAAATGGAAGCAAATTCAGGAGGATGCACTGCTGTGCTGTAGTTTGCTTAAGCAAACTTACTTGTTAGAATTGAACTGATAAAATGCTTGTAATATCTATACTGAGTTGTCTGTATTTTACAGCACTCCTGAAAGGGAAGGAAAAGTTCTACCTGATGATTTTCCTGATTCCACCAGCTCTCCAGCAATTGTATAAAGACACAGTCTGTGTAATGCCACAGCTGGAATTACAGCTATATTCATGTTTAAATGAACCCATGTGACCTTGGGGTGTTAGTTTGGGACAGAACAAAGTTCCTGAAGGGGTGTGTGGTAGCATTTCTCAGCAGGTTTGCTTCAGTGCTGTTAACCTGGTGTAAGGTGACGTGAGTGTTTTGGGGAATGTGACTGTAAGAAGAGCTGGAAGTGTGCAAATTAGCAGTGTCTAATAGGATACAATGAGGATGTGTGTGTATTCATCCTTGTCTCTATGTATATGAAAGTACTGTTCTGTAAAATGCCAAACATTTCATTAAGGAACAGGCTACACACAGTATTTCTTGTGGGGCTGGAGTTCTCTTAGTAGCTTGTTGTGGAGATTGGTGAGGTGATTGGTTATCTTTAGGTGTAAAGCAGGTAGAAGAAAGAGGCTAAATACTCTGTTAATTACTTGGGAGGAAAATTTCCTTTCTTCCACAGTACTGAGTGACATTTGCTGCTGTAAGATGTTGCTACTGCATGCCATGGCAGTCCTGAGCTGTAACTCACTGGTTGGCAGCAGAGCGCCCTGTCTGAAATCATTCAGCTTTGATTTTTCGACTTTTTGTGCTTTATTACTAAATATGGTTTTCATTTAGAGTCCACTAAGCTCAGAAATGTAGCCTTTCCTGCCCCCTTCTTTCCCCTCCCCCAAGTGATTTTTGGCATTGCATTAGCTGCATGGGTTTGAGCAAACCCCCTGACCTCGAACTCTGTTCCAAAAACAGACGGTTGAAAAGCCTATTTCCTAATTAGGAAATGGTTTGTCCAAACCAGTCTGTTCATTCATGTGAGATGGCAATTGTACTCCATTCAGTAAATGTTTGAATATAAAGAGCCTTTTTTCCCAGGAGTTTAATAAATGCAAAAATTGCAACCTACTTTCCTTTTCCAATAATAATGATAAAATATTTGGAGTACATCAGGTTAGGATTTCCCTATCCTTGTCTTCTCCTGGGAGCTATGCCCATGCAGCAGGAGCGGGGCTGCAGCCATGTCTCGTGGTTGCCTGGCTGGGGAGTGACAGAGGATCTCAAATGAAGGATTTGGGAGAACTGTCCATGCTTGTTCCATCCGTTGTAGAGGCTAAACGGATTGTGGGCTCCCTTGCTCATCGGCCATGGCTCTCGCTGACCCCATTCCCACTTCGTCCTGTGCTTCCAGTATTCCTGTGGCAGAAGGTTTCGGAGACTGCATGTGGAGCCAGCTGGTCTGTAGATGACAGCTGTCTCCTTTAGCTGTTAACACATTGCAATTTGTTGAACTCTGCATGAAAGCCGGAGCTCAGAGCTAGCCAAGTGATTCCCTGCTACGCTATAAATTACGAGCAAATAGTTCTTCTCAAGTCCTGGTATTCAGTGCTTGTTTCTGTAATTCACTTTAATACAAAGCCTTCAAAGCATTTTTATTACCCATATTATCTTCCTGTTGCCAGAGGAGGAAAACAGTTTCTTTTTACTGAGACAAGGAGCCAACATAAATTACTCTGCCACTCTACAAATTGAGTTTATTAGCTGCTTTGAAATGATGATAGAGCATATGCTATGGCCTGTTTTTAAAACACATACTGTTCCTGACTTCATTTTAAATGTGGGTTATTTCTTCTGAGTGACTAAGGGAGGGCTGGAAAAGGCTTCCCCCCTCGCCCCAGTGGGTTAATATCTGCATCAGGGAAACACCCCTGGTACATGCATAGCATTTAACGTGGTTAGGTTTTGGGAAGCCCAAGACTGAATGTGGAAGACTGAACTGCTCTTACCTTTGACAGCTTTCCACATGTCAGGGTTTTGTCAGGGTGATAGAAAAGTGGGGGAAGTTGTGCTGAATCCGACGCAAATGGATCTTTGTTTTTGCAGCTGTCAGTCTAGCATTCTCTTTTGTCTCCCACCCATCCCCAGTCGTGGATTTCTGTGACCAAATTTAGATAAACTTTTGCTGCTCCCTGATCTGTCTGACCATGCTGCAGGACTGGAAGTCTCCTCTGGAATCCCAGGGATAATCTCTGGTGCATACAACCCTCCGGCAAACGTGGTTGAAACCTCTTGTGCTTTCAAAAGGAAGCCTCTTCCCTTGTATGGCCCTGCGATTGCCAAACCGGTGCCATACGTCTCTTTGCTGGTGCTGGTTGCTTTCATACAGCCATCTCTGTCTTCAAGGGTGGGTCTGCTACCTGAGTATGTTTTTTGGCCTTGTTTTGTTTTTTTTTTAAATTCTTTCCTGCTGTTTCATAGGGCCGTTTTCTGTCTGGAGGGCCTGAGGACATTGACGTAGAAGATGTGCGAGGAAGAGGACAGCACTGCCCTTGTTTGTGACAATGGGTCAGGGCTCTGTAAAGCCGGCTTCGCTGGGGACGATGCTCCAAGAGCAGTATTCCCTTCCATTGTGGGTCGTCCCAGGCACCAGGTGATGAACTGCTTTGGTTGTTCCATACTGGGCTTGTAGAAGGCTTTGCTGCCCCATCCCCAGCTTTCCACCCCAGAGCCACCTTTTCCTGTGTCTGGGGTTAGCCCAGCCCTGGGTAACACAGTATTTCCAGGCAAAATGAGTCCAGCGGTGCACTCACCTGAGTCAAAGCAGGTCTCTTGCCTTGTGAGAGGAATCCTTCTAAAATTTGTCACTCCTTTCTATGCCTTCTTTCCCCTGCTTACTTTTGGATCACCCAGAGAACTTTGGTGAGTAAAGCTAGTTTAAAAAACACAAAACAAAAAAGCCCAACGCAGAAGTATCTGGAAATTTTGACTGCCCTAAAAGCTGATGATAGGTGATGTGTGGAAAACTAAAAGAAGAAGGAGGTTTTCAGTCAGCTTCCTTGTAACCTTCCTGACTTTATTCATTTAGCTGTATCACAAATGGGCACCTGTCTAGGGTTTAGTTTCTTTAGCTTCAAGGTTTACATTTGAGTATATGATGCATTCCACTCAATTTTAATAGTTTGCAAAATACATTTATTATCTGAGCTGTTAAATTAGAGAGTTTCTGAGCCAGATCATCATTAGCATGAACTAGAGCAGCTTGGCTAGACCACAACAAACTAATCCACCTAATTAGCAGATCCACCTAATTGCTTCTGTGCCATCCAAGGCCCTGATGAAGTGGAAAGAAGTAAACTGGTTGTAAGATGTGGCACTTTATATACCCAGCAACTGCATCTTAAGTTCTTCAGGGCTGGAGAAATGTCTGCCTTTCAGTATAGCAGCTAGGGCTGGAGGTCTAATTGAGGCCTCTGGGCATTACCATAATTAAAAAAATATATTCAAATGCCAGCTTCTGTAGATAGTGTGAAGGGTACTAATTGCTCAAAACCAAGCCATACAGTCACAGTGGAAACAAATACAGATTTCTAGAACCTTTCTTTCCTGATCACATATCACAGATAGTATTAGTCCCCTGGAGGAAGGATCATCCCATCAAAAATTGCAAAGCCAAGGTTTGGAGTCTGTAATGACTAAGTTCTGATAAGAGTGTTATGCACTCAAAACATCCTACTATATACTATTTTTTTCCAGTATTTCTGCCTTTAACATAGAGACTACTGTATATCCAGAGTAGTTTCCAGCTTCTGGTCCATGGACCATTTCTACAGGATCCATGAAAATACCTAAAAAGAAGCCTGCACCACTAGATTTTAAATTGTCTGTCTCTAATGACAGTATGATAGTGTTCAAAAAGAAGATCAAAAAATGTTGAAATTTAAGCTTTGGGAAATGTAAAGTGTATATTGCTCTGTCTTCACCCTTACATGGCACAACATCATTTTCTGCTTTTACTCCACTTTATTATATAGTTCAGCAGACAGTTCATCCCTAAATAATAACAAACATTAAAACAACCCTATTTTTCCACTTTATCTTGATGCATTTAATGTTGTACTTGTCCTGTTTACTTAAACTGTAGTGGAAACATGAACTCCAGAGATTTAAGTGAACTAAACATTTAATTTTGGCAATTAAAGAGCAGTGAGTAATTCTCCATTCATTAGTATTCGTATTTTGCAACTAGTATAACTGGCAACTGGGTTTATTTCAGAGCTAATGTTCTATCTACTTTGTGACACCTCTCCCTGAGCGACTAACTCCATTTGTGTTATTTTATAGGGTGTGATGGTTGGTATGGGTCAAAAAGACAGCTACGTAGGTGATGAGGCTCAAAGCAAGAGAGGAATCCTGACCTTGAAATACCCCATAGAACACGGCATCATTACAAACTGGGATGACATGGAGAAGGTATTGCAGCTTTGAAAGTTCATGTATATTGCTGGTAAACAGAACTAATTGAACCAAATGTTTACAGAATACCCACTAAATTTTAGATGAAAACATCATGCTATCAAGTATGGTTTAATGAGAAGCTTGTTAACAGCAAAGGTTAACTTGCATCTAAAGCTGAAGTATCACTAGGAGTACATCAAAATAGTTATTGGGAGTTCTTTTACTCCAGTCTGATCTATAAATCTTTGCTAATTACTGGAGGGGGAGGAAAAAAAAAGGAAAGAAAAGGAATATCCTCAATTTGCTAGCAAGAAGATGGAATTTAAGAAGGTATCTGTTTCTGCAAAAATGCAAAGCATGTAATTCTGATGTGAAGGGAACTGTTTACACACTTACTTTTTAGTGCTTGAAAGATTAGCAATATTGCAGTGTAATGCATCCATTTCAGAGCCAGTATTTGGATGAAAAGGTTCTAGAACCATATTTATAGTTATAGTGTGTATGGTTGATATAATTTCTAAGATGGTATTTCTATTTAATGTCATGCTGTGGAAATAGGGCTATTTGGAAGAGTCAGGACATCACAATACACTGCAAGTGTGTGGAGTCACACAGAACTTACTGACACTCATAACATTGTAGGTTTTACTTGGAAGCAGAACCTTTCAGATGCCTAACATATCAACAAGTCCCTAATTACCACCAGCTTGAAAACAAGCTTAGGAAAAAACTCTTGGCCTTTAGAAAGTCTCTGGTGGTTTTACTTCTTACTGGTGTATTAACCTCCTCATTGCGGTCCACTTGGCCTCGGATTTTTATAGCTGGTAGGAATGTGTCATGTGAAGGTGATGAATACAAGTTGGCTTTCAGCCTCACAAACCATTTGCCTTCCTTTCTTTTTATGAATTCTTGGGCTGGCCTCTACAAACCAAAAGATGAAACTATCTTCAAGACCCATTATCTATTGAACTCTACTACATAGGTCTGCATATGTTCTAGAGCTGGTCTGGAACTGTTTCACTTTCAGTCATTATTGAAATAGTGTTGCTGGAACCAAGTCTGTCCTCCTCTGTCTCTTCTACTGTAAGAATAACATATTTATTTTCATGAACTTATATGTCCTTAAAATAAGTCATATATTACTAGCAGTAAAACCTGAGGATAGTGCTTTTATTTCTAAGTTACTTTGGTAATCTCTATGAAGGCAGTAAGAACAACTGCATGAGAAACATTACTAGCCCATCTCTAGGCCTGTAAGCAGAGTGCTGGAGCACAATACCTGTCTGGAAGTGATTCTGAGCTGTTGGCTGATGGTGTTCCCTTTGGCTTCTCCCACTGTCCTCAGATCTGGCATCACTCTTTCTATAATGAGCTCCGTGTTGCACCTGAAGAACACCCAACTCTGCTGACTGAAGCACCACTGAATCCCAAAGCCAACCGAGAGAAGATGACCCAGGTAAGCTCACACTAAAGCTACGGAATAATTCCAACTTGGTGAATTCAACAGGATGTGAACTTCATCATTTCAGGTAGTCATGCTGTCCAGTAGTCTATCTCTCTTAGTTATGGAAGATGGAAAGTGCATAGTGGCCACCTATCATATTTGCATATTATCATATTTACTTCAGAAAATCAGTGTATCCGCTTTGAATGTGAGTACTTCAGTCTGTGCAAGCTTTATGTCATCTTAATCTGGTTTTATGCCCAGGCCTATTACAAAATTATCTTTAATATGCGCATGTGTCTATATACATACATTAAGGATATAGGCCAGATACAGGGACATGTCTTATGGACCAAATATTTTTTGATTTAGATTTGTATTTTCCTTTCTTGTTATTACCAACCATCAAGAAATATGAAAATCTTGTCTTCCTCTTTCAGTAAATTGCTTCAACTAAGCTAAAACCCCTAGTGTTAAGGCAATTATTTTCATTGCATTTCAGATTATGTTCGAGACTTTCAATGTGCCAGCAATGTATGTAGCTATTCAAGCCGTTCTGTCCCTCTATGCTTCTGGACGTACCACAGGTAGGCCTCTGGGGAACATGGCATAGATGTTTGAAATAGTTAAGTGTGTTGATGTGCACCTGGGAATGAATTGTGTGTTATCTTCTCAAAGGGATTGTGCTTGACTCTGGAGATGGTGTCACCCACAATGTGCCAATTTATGAAGGCTACGCCCTGCCACATGCCATAATGCGTCTGGACCTGGCTGGCCGTGACCTGACAGACTACCTCATGAAAATCCTGACGGAACGTGGCTACTCCTTTGTGACCACTGGTAAGGACACGCTGCTGACTGAGGAGGAGAGTTGTTTAATGTGCAATGTTTCTAGTGGCTTTAGAAGAATTAGCAGTGGTTCTGCAGTTGAATAGACACAAGAAGGAATCCAACAGGCAAGTCCCCTGCAAGACTAGCAGAGGACTTGTTTAAAAAATGGGGAGGGTGTTGGAGGATGTAAGGGAACAACCTATCAACATGTCTGGGTCCTTCCTGAATGCCATTCTAAAGACTGAATCCTCTTTACAGCGGAGCGTGAAATTGTCCGTGACATCAAGGAGAAGCTGTGTTATGTGGCCCTGGACTTTGAAAATGAGATGGCTACTGCTGCCTCTTCCTCCTCTCTGGAAAAAAGCTATGAGCTTCCTGATGGTCAGGTGATCACCATTGGAAATGAACGCTTCCGCTGCCCAGAGACCCTCTTCCAGCCATCTTTCATTGGTAAATTGAATGATTGTTCTGCCTTGGTAAACTGCACATAAATATCGAGCCCCCGCTTTCTTTTGATTGTGTCCCATTGCAAACTCGTTCAGACCTATACACAAGTATGTCCTAGCACCCATTATGAAATAATCTTTTAGTGATAGTATGGTGGGAGGAACCTCATGTCAAACAATAAGGCAAAATGCTTTCCCCAGATAAACCCTGAATGTTTATTCCTGGCTTCTGGCATTGGACCCATGCCATTTTTTGTATGTTATACAGTTGGCTACTACAAGAAGTGTAGCTGCAAAGTCACTTTTATAAATAGTGTGAGGATTGTAGTTTGAATGTGTTTGCAGGGAGGTGGGGGGGGGACACACACGACGGATGGATGAGAGGAAGCACTACTTTATTTTTCAAAAAGACTGCTCCAAGTCCTGAATCCATGGTTCATCATATTTGCAGAGCAAAGCCAAGACAATGCCATGCTAATCAACAGCCATGAAGGCAGACTTGCAACGAGGTCACACAGAAATCCAGTGTTGGTTCTGCCAATCGGCAGAATTTCAGCTCAGAAATAGATAAAGTAGTTGCATACGTAGAGGTATTAGGACATATTTTGACTGTTCTGGCTCTGAGCTGGCTTAATTAAAAAAAAAAAAAAGAAATTATTCCAAGACCATATAAGGAATTCTTAGGACATTTGAGATTGCCTGCAAAAGCCTAGTGGAAACTTTACTGTTCCACCCCCCAAGCTTTCTTTTTAGGGATGTGTTGTGTGTGTAAGGGGGAGAGGAGGGTTGTACACCAAGGAACTCCTAAGCAAATAATTTAGGCAGCTCCAGAATGACGTTCCAGATTTCCACAGCTCTGAAGACTGCTGTCTTCCAAAGAGACACTGAAGTTCATGTTGTCAGTTTTGTGTTAACAATTTTAACTCTTTTTACGGAGTTGCTTCCTCAGTGCTCTTCTGTACCCCTCCCCAGGCATGGAATCTGCTGGCATTCATGAAACCACTTACAACAGCATCATGAAGTGTGACATAGACATCAGAAAGGATCTTTATGCCAACAACGTGCTGTCTGGAGGCACTACAATGTACCCGGGTATTGCAGACAGGATGCAGAAGGAAATAACTGCTCTGGCTCCCAGCACTATGAAGATCAAGGTATGGTGCAATCTTGTAGATTATTTGAGTTGGCATCTACAAAGTCCTCAAAAACCTAGTGAAACATAGCAACACTTTACAAAGTAAGTGCTTTGTACATATGTTGAATCATGTCAGTACCTTCTAGCCAATAATTACCACCTGGTAACTTTGTTGCTGGAAGAAGAGAGCCTTCTCTCCTCTCATTTCCTTGTTCGTGGTGAATTCTGCAAACTGCCCTAACATGACCAAAGAAGAATAACGTGGACCCAGCAGCATAAATTTTCCTCTGGGGCTACATGTGAGCTTCTTCAGCCCTTTTTGGCTGATGGAATCGGGAGAGAGAAAATGCTGGTTTCGTCGTTGGCCCACAAGTTAAGGAAAGAGCCTCTGACAAGCCAATCTTCCTTCTGCTGTTTCAAGTCTTCTGTTCCTTGCTTTACAAACATTTTATCAGCTATACCAATAAGAGTGCTCCATAGGTCACTTGTTTTTCCAAGCCCTCCTGGGCTATCATTATATGTTTCCAGAGCAATTATCTCCCCTTTTCTCATAGGCAGCCATGAATACACAAATGCACTACTCTTACTGGGCAGACTAACTCAGGCAGAGAAATTGAGGATTTAGGCTTAGACTAACTTTACTGCTTGTAGCAATGGCTTACTGTAATGCCAGGGATAACACTAGCACATAGATACAATGTTTTTGTTAATATCAAATATCACTGCTTTGATATATTTTTACAACAAATGTATTTTATTCACAGTAGACTGTTGTACTTAATGCTTTTATTTCTTAAACAGATCATTGCTCCTCCTGAACGCAAGTACTCTGTCTGGATCGGAGGCTCTATTCTTGCCTCCCTGTCTACTTTCCAGCAGATGTGGATCAGCAAACAGGAATATGATGAAGCTGGCCCATCTATTGTTCACCGCAAATGCTTTTAAATTGCTTTATCTTTATATGTCTCTTTAGTGTATTACTGTGAATGTATTCAGGAAAATACATTCTTATTATTTCATTCCATAAATCCTTCATCGTAATTACTCTAATTAATTGGATACTGTGTATTTTTTTTTTTATAAATTTTAAATATGCTATGAAATTGCTGCTCCTATTTAAAAAAAAAAAACAACCAACATGCATTTGTGGAGGTACCATTACAGCTGGTTTGAAGCTCCATCTTGTGGCCTGAATTTGTTACTACACTATACTGAGCTTAGAAGAAGTGGTACTTTTTGCTCAATGATACCGATGCTAGAAAATGCTCAGCTATCAGGCTGCATGTTGTGAAAGTTTAGCCTCAGAAAACATTTTAGTTTGCAAACAGAGCCAGTCTTGATTTTTCCAAAGTTCTGGGCAGTACCAAAGGAGCATAGTGTCTGTTCGATATCAGGATGAGCATGTGCTCTCTGCTTTGCATCTGCTCTATCCAGAAGTAGTATCTATCCACATCACTTCTTAATTCACAGCTGTGATGCTGGAAAAGCTAATTTCTTACAGTGTGTGACCCAGAGGTGTATGATGCGTACTACCACAATTCTGTGTGTTTTCTTTAAAGAAACGAGACCTGTTCCTTTGGGAGCATATCTAAACACTAATATTAGACTGAACATATGACTTTCCTATCATATGCCCTCAGGATGAGTGCAGCCTATTATTTTTATGTTGTGAATTCTGGCAAGGTCTAAAGGGTAATTAAGCTGGCTTAATACACTTTCTTTTCAGAACTGTTTTTTTTGGGGGGGGTAATCAAAGTAGATAATTTAGACAGCTTGCTTTTTCTGTGATTTTTCTGATTCCATTTATAGTCTTAAATACATCAGAACTGATATTCAACTAGAAGTATATGCATATAAGCTGAAGCCAGTAATACTGTCTTAAAAGTATATATATGAATAACGAATTCACCAAGACAGACCTGGAAAAGGTCAGTTCTAAGGAACTTGCTGCAATCTGTATTCGTTGGAGTTCAGGATAGAGGATGCTATTTATTTTTGTTACCTATTTTCCTGTCTAAACTCAATAGTTTACCTCACTCGCCTGTTACTTGTTATCTTTCAAACTGTAAGCTCTTTGCAGCACCACCTGTTATTTACCATGTCTGTGTAACCCCTGGGTTCCAGATCTTGTCCAGCTTCTGACTGTTAGCACATGTTCCAAACTTTTTTGTACTAACCTTATTATTTAAAGTATAGGTCATCTAGGTTCTTGGAACAGACACTAAATAAACTCTTGTAAAAGCAAATAACTTTGTATGGTTCTTCCTTCTAACTCTACTTATCTAGATCTTTTTATCTAACTCTAGATAGATCCAGGGAATCCCTTTCAGGATAAGAACTTGATTTCAAATAAAAGTTTCTACTGGATGGTTGCTGGAGGAGACACTTTTCTCCAAGAGATGCTGATGCATCTCTGCTATTCCAAGATGTGATGAGGGTCAGCTCTCAGGTAAAGGACTTGTGTTTTCCTAAGTGTTTTCTGCATAATAACTTAGCCGGAACTTGAGTTATACAAGGATGGAATGGGGAAAAGGATGAAAGAAAATCACCCAAACTGATGTATTTGCCTCTACTACATATCATGTAAATTCATAGCAGCAGTGAACAGTGGTACATAGCTGGAAGTCACAAAAAGCCAACCACTGCTAAAAATCTCTAATTCTCGGAAAGCAATTAAGGCCAACAAGTGACAAAAGAAACATTACTTATTTCAACACAGTTACTGTTGTTTGAAGTTCATTTTATTGTTGTGTTTTATAGGTGAGATTTGTTTACAGATTATAGGGTAATGCCACTGAACTCCATCTTGACAGAGCAACAAAATAACTCCAAAACAGGCTAGAGCAATAAATATCAAACCATTCAATCTAAAATGTATAAATATAAAAGTACTTTCTGAAAATGTAGGAAAAACAGGAATCCATTTTTCTGTTTTGGCCATTTGTATAGTAACATCGCTATCATCCATCCGTATCACCTTAGATCCAGCACAATTATCTTTATGTCTTTCCCGAACACGTGGGTACATGGCTGCAGAAGAAATCAACCCATTACTCACAGAAATCAGTTTCAGTAAAATAGCATATGAGGGCTATTGTTTCCTTTTATTTTTCTGAGCCTGCTTAATACTATGCCTATCTATCCAACTTTGTGTGTGCCTGTCACTGTGCCTGTTCACAGGCAAATGTGACTGTCACAGGTATAGACTGCTGAATAAAGCAAGGACTACAACATCCAATCAGAAATTTCTAAAGAGGATATTGTTTACGGCTTAGCCTGTGAAACAGATTATAGTTCTGTGCTATCCTTTATGTATCACAGCATGGGATGCCTGAAATGGAGAAGGAAGCTGGTGTGTGCTGCATTAGAACACGTGCATGGGGGACAGCAGCAAGGAAAGCGTGAACTCTGTTCTCTTCCTACAGTGGTTTCAGATGTGTCCGCCTGCATGACGGATTTTTTTTTTTTAAGCATTTAAGACTAGATTTGTGTCTTTAGACACAATCATCACTAAGTTACAGCTTGTACTGGGACGGTGGAGAAGAGTTTTTACCAGATCACCCCTGGAAACGAGGCTGTGATCTGGTTTTGCTGGAAGATCAATGTGGCTTGGGGATTGTACTTGAAAGGATATTTGATCTGTGATAGCAGCAGCGTGTCTAATGATTATAAATGAGCTCAAGTAGCCAGTAACTTCATTAATGAACTAAGTCTGCACAGGACCACTGAAAAGAACCCATCTGGAACAAAAGTCTTAAAATTTTTCAGAGTTGGACTACCTTCTCATTATCCCTACAGTCAATGAAAAAAGAACAGAACAAAACAAAGAACCCCCACCCTCTCCTTTGAGGAGTAATACTGACATTCTGAGAGTCCTGCAACAAAGAAGTAATTTCCAATGTCTTTCTTTCAGTATTACTTCTCTGCATTTGATCATTTTATTTTGAGCTATATGAGATGCTCTGTATCTGAAGTGAGACCCATTTAAAAAAACCAAACTTAATTATTCAAAGGTAAAGATTGTTGTCTTCTACATAACATTGACATTTCTGATAATTCTGACTGACTATACTGTTCAGCCATACATATAGCATACTATTCTATTAAAACATCAAAAGATATGGTGGAGATAAGGTAGTTACTGAGAAAGGCTTATGAGAAGCTGGGGAAAATTATGGGCAATGAAGGAAATGGGGCTTAATCTACTCATAGCTGCACTTTTTAGCAGCTAGGATGTTCTTTTGGGACACAAACTGAATTCTCTGTTTAAAAACTGAAGAGCTCAGGAGTAGTTATTTGAAACTGTGGCTTTTGCTTACTCTGAAAGCAGGTAAAAGTGGTGACTGATGGTAACTGCCTCTGGTTAGCCACCATTTGAATGGCAGTGTGTAACACTCAACTCAAGGCTGCTGTCGACTGCTTAAGTAGACTCCTGATGTTTGCCTTGGTCACTGAAGGAGGGTAATAAATTATTAAAATGGGGGGAAAATTAGAAAGAAATATAATCTGAAGTACATACAATCTCTGCTTGCAGCAGAACCACGGGCAAGAATTTGAATAGTCAAAACCATGTTGGATTATATACTTACATTAAATAACCTAGGGTCCTTTGTATGTGGATGGAATCCCTTCTTTTTACAAGCAGAAACTTCTAGCATACCAGCATTAGTAAGTCTGAAGATGCCAGTGCTGGAAAGCAAAAGGTGAAACTCCTGTTACATACTGCTTCCATAATACAAGTCCAAGGTTCCACATAGAAATGACTTGGCTTATCTTAACAGATGGACAACAGAATGGTACTCAGGGACCTTTGATACACAGGAGCCAAGGCTGAGTTGGATTCTTAAAGGTATTTAGAATCAAGGGGAGTTGTATTCCTGTAAAGGAAGGGATGCTGAGAGGAAAGGGAGAGAAAAATCACAGTACTGGTGCTATTCCCATTAGGCAGGTTAGCCTACTAAAGGCCGAGGCTAGTTCATACAGGAGCAGATACAAACCAGAAACTTAGATGTTCTGGATTGCATTTCACTCATTGAACTCTAGAGGGGCAACTTAAAGAGAACAGTCTTTAAACTAGCTATGTAAGTGACTAGTGAGAGTACCCATCCTCCACACTCTTTTAGGTAATCAAGTAATACAAAGCACTAGAAAAATGCAATGCTCCATATGTATGATCTAACACTTTGAGTATTGAATAAAACTTTAGAAAAATCACTCTTCTGTAAAGAACATTAATACCTAATAACTACAGAACAGCACCTGATTAATAAATGTTACAGATGATAGGAGTAACAGGTTAGAGTTAGTTACAGGCTATCAGCATAAACTATGAAAGACAACCAGAGATTTGAAAAGGTATGCAGACGTGCTCTAGGTTACAAAGCCTAGTGCTTGTGCACTTGCCACTCAGCCTGTATTTACAGCTGTGCTACCTGAATGACCCATACAGGAACTTAGGCAACCAGAATGGGATTCACAGAAGTCACCTACAGCGGTGGAAGGCCAGAAAGAAAGGCTGAAGAAATGCACAGTCTAAACTATGGAGTTAGGTCTGCAGCCTTGAAACGCCAAGCACATCAAAGCAGAATCACAAAAGTGTTGAGGTTGGAAGGAATCTCTGAAGATTGTCTAGTCCAATGCCCCTGCTCCAGCAGAATCACCTTGAGCAGGTTGCCCAGGACCCTGTCCAGTCAGGTTTTGAATATCTCCAATAATGTAGAATGTAACCTGTTCCATTATAAACCTTCGCATTAATACTTACACAGTTCTAGTTTTTTCCAGATACTTATTGTTTGTATTTTATGAAATACAAAATTGGGACCTTATTATCAAAAAAAGATCTTTCTCCCTCTACTCCCCAAACTGCAATTTTCATATCATGCTAGAGAAATACATCTAACCTCTCCACTTCCTTCATCAGACAGAATGAAGATAGGGCTGTGGTAGGGCACTGGCAATGACTTCTCCAGAAGAACAGCTCCTGTCATTACTACTTGGTTAAGCAGAGTATAAAAATAAATAAAATTTAAAACCTAAGGCTGGGAAGGGAGGAGGAGAGAGAAGCCAGAAACAATACTGTGCATAAAGACTGACTGGAATGCAAGTCTAAACAGCTTAAAGAAAACAAACTTACAATACAATGTTTCTGCCCTTCATCCCAGTTCACATGTGCTGTTTGCATTTGATCAAATTTTACAATAAGGAGCAGGGGAAAATATCTAAATATTACTTAGAAAAATCAGAACTCACTCATTATGCTTTGGTGAACAAACAATTGCAATGGCCTCTGGCAACATTAGCTGATAAGAACAATGAGTATGAAGGTCAACACTGGATAAGAATGCAGTTTGTGTTGGATGTGTCTACAAAAAGAAAGGGAAAACTCAACATCATGAAATATTTCTTACAAATCAAGGTTGACATACATTCAAGAAGGAACAATAATTTGTAACAAGTGAAGCATCAGTACTTCCCCAGGTTGGTTTCTTAAGTTCCTGCTAACCCAGATTCTACATTGTTAGGGGGGCTTTTCAGTACGAGGTTTATGGAGTCACATTCACAACCAGATGTACAAGCAATTTTCTGATCGGTGGGGGAAAGGGTGGAATGAAGAAGCACAAGACAAAGGGAAATGACTTGATTGTCCAAAATCCCTAAGAGTGAAATAAATTAATATAAAGTTTAAACAACACAATACCTTCCCCCCACATTTTGAATACAGTAGAAAAATAAATAGCATTACAAAGTAATAAAATACCTCTAAATCAACATAAACAAAAGTTGCACTGGCAAAAGAAGGCACATAGTGTCAACAGGATGCCTCAACTGCATTAAGAAATACTCATCTGTGGTGAACATTAGTGCTCATTTACATCACTACAATTAGAATTAAGTAAGCAAGTTAATTTGGATTATTCCAGTTATTTCTTTGTTATTTCCAGGTTGGCTTTTTTTTCACATAGTATGCAGAACCAATATAGAAAAGCCAGAATCTATGAGCTGTACATACATGGATCCAACCCAAAGTGAGGAGATCATACTGATCCTGAATACCAAACAATTCTTCCACATTCTCCATGTCGCAGTAGTCTGGTCCTGCAGATTGCTTTGGCACTACTACATGGGTAATAGTAAATTCATTATGTGTCTGTAAAACAAACATTGACTTAGAGTGGAAGAAATGATCTAGTGAATAAATGCTGAATCAGAATCTGAAAGATGTCAGCCTATCAGCTAAAACAAAGCAGTGTAACTCCACTGATTCCAGTGCAGCTATACTGACTGACTGCACCTGAAAATATGCCTTAACATTTTATCATTGAAACATACAGGGTAATATTAGTAATAACATGAGATTGTTGTATTGAAATGTTCTCAGAGACCAGTGTGAAAAGGTTGTCCTTTAAAATAATTGAAAACATGAAAAAAGAGGTTTGATAACACTATAGCTACTTTCTATGAAACTTGGAACATCACTACTCTTGCTATTCTTTCTCTTCATGCAATTCAAATACACTTGGACATCATCTTTAACATTCTTTCTATGCCAGCATCAGCCATGACATCTTTCCCTGCTCTGAAAGGACATGAAGTGTTATCTAGGTCAAAGGAAAAAAACAGCCTGAAAATCAGACGTTCTGCAGCTTGATGGGGGGATTTTCTTCTTCTTTTTTGTTGTGCCATTATGAATTTGATGACTCCAGTAGATTCTAACAGTCTTTATATTTCATTGTCCTGTAACTAAACCTCACTTACCTTAGATGAATGCCAGAGAAAGTACTCGAAAAAGCCTGTATTGTACAGCATGCTGAAAAACCTGCTACATTTTATAATGACAGCAGTGTACTTTGATCAGATGTTTCCCCAGTAAGGCAAGCCCACACTGCTGAAGTGACCACTCAGGTTATAATATGAAGTTAATTACATTAAAGACTAATTGTTTAGATCTGCTTTTGCTCTGAAATTGATACATTACAGGAAAATACAGTACTATCAAATATGTCTTCCCCATACAAATGTGAGAGTTAAACTGTACCAGTTTTCCACAGAGAATTCCACATGTCTCTATTCCTCTTACTGTATTTGCCTCTGCTAGCAGCAGAAATTTGTGACAGAGATCCCTGGGCAAAATGACGCCTCTGAGTGCTTCGGCCAATTGAGCTAACAAAAAAACCAAACAAACAAAAAAAAAACCAAACAAAAAAAAAAAGGAGAAAGACGTAAAAAGACATTTGCAGCTTACACAGTGAAGTTCCCTAAAATAAGAAAATATACACGGTTACAGAAAATTACTAAAAGTGAAAGAATTATACTTACCACATCACAGATTTCTAATGAGTATAAATCTACAGCACAAGCACTTCACCCTAAACTGAGGTCACCAGCCCATAAGATAAGATACACTCAGTAGCCTGCCCCTGCGGTGACAGTGAGCTGATGCCATCTCCCAGGCCAGGGCTTTCCAGGGTGAACCACTGCAGGTTCTGCTTCTGTTCCCTTGAAGTCCACAGCAAGATTCAGATTTCATTCCACAGGATCACTAAGGCTCAATCTCTAGATCCATCTATTGGTACTCAACTGGAAAATGTGAAACTGTGCACCTAATCTCCTCCCTTAAAATGAAGGGACTATATGGAACTGTTGTGTGTACATCAACCTGTTCATGCTTATTTCACTATGGACATCCTCACGGTGAGTAAATACATATGTATATGCAATATGTGGACTCCTATAAGCAGCAAAGAGGCTGCAAAAAGGAAAAAAAAAGAGGTCTCTGCACTTACTCTGAACAGCACTTAAAGTAGCTGCTGGCTTTAAGACCCGGTTTACTGGAGGTGAATGTCCAGTGCAGCCAGATATGCCGCTCCTCTCCTTTTTCTCTAGCAGTGCAGTAGATAAGGAACTGTTCTGTGGTACAGAAATACAAGATAGCATACTTCCATCTATCTGTTCAGACATAACCATGCCCTCTTTGGTTTTCTGATCTCGAGCTAGTTCTTGCTTCTTTAGTTGATCCTCAAAGAATTGAAACTGTTCTGATTCAAGCTGCTGTTGCCGCATATGTGCGATTCGTTTCTTCTCTGCCTCTATTAGCTTTTGATGCTCTAGTTTCTTCAGAAATTCCGTTTTACATTTGTTCTGAAACATATGCAAAAGAGTGACATTCTCAGAACACTAAAAAAAGCTACAAAAAATGAAGGGAAAGAAGGAATCTAATTGTTTAATAAAACCATTAAATCCTGTCATTAAAAATTAAGCCTTTTGGAACCCATTTGCTCAACTGGCAAATACAACTATATCCCCAAAAGTACTGTGATATGGAAGGAAATACAGTAAGTAAGGAATTCCTATCACAAAGCTTCCAATCTGCATACCTGCGGTGCTTTGTGTTTTTACTTCAGTACTGATAGCGCTGGCCTCATTTCCCCATTATAATAAAGTCATTAGAAAAAGGCTTTTCAGAACAGTGACGGTAAAGAGACTAGACACAAGTGTAAGCCCTTACAATTTTCAATGCAACAGCAGATCCATAAGCACGTGGGGTTTCTGGGTAGATTTCATAATCCATTTTGTTATCTGGTTTTGTTGCTTGTCGCTGCTGTTTGGATAGGTTTGTTGACTTTCTTCTGCCACTTTCCTTCCTGAGCTTTCCCTGGATTGCTTAACCTGGCTTTGGTGCCTAGACTCCCCAGCCTCAGACACAGTAGGTGCCTTCCCCACTCTGGTCTATGCCCCCTTGCCTCCAAGCCACCTGCTGTCTCACAGACTGCAAGAGAAGCTTCAGGTTTCAACAGCCCTTCCTGCTCCCTGGTAAAGGAGAGCATCAAGCATCTCCAGAAACAAAGGAAAAAAAACCAGAGCAAAGTAATTTCTTAAATGTCATGAACAAAATAGAACAGGAAAGAAAACCTCAAACCAGTCAGTGACAGGTGTGGGCATTGGGTTGGATTGTGGTTTATTGTTTTCTTCTTAATTCTCTAGGTCCATTTCAAGGGAAGAAAAGAAAAGGTGTTTTTTCTCAGATGCTCTTTCCAAGACAAGTTTTTAAAACTACAGGTCCTGTTTTCAGTGACTTCAATACACAAGATGCAAGTATTTACAGTTACTTAAAGACTCAAAGAGGATCGCTTCAAACTCGAGCACTTTCGGAGCCAAGAGACTTTTTCCACATACTCATGCAAGTGTCTGAACAGTATCCTCTTTATAAAACAAAATCAGAGTGTACCCAGGACTATTCAGATATTCATACACTGATATTACATAAATATCACAGCATGTTTGTTTCCAAACACACACTTTTATTACTTATTTTCAAATGACCAACCGATTAGACCGTGAGAAGAAGTGAGAAGTCATTCTAAGCAGCCCGTGAAATGATTATGTTCTTGTAGAACTGGCATTTTACTGCTTAATTTCTAAGAAGATTCATAGGACAGAAAAAATATTGTATCAAAGATTTAATAACCATATAAAACTTACTTTGTTTTGCATGTATTCTTGATATTCTAAGTTATATTTTTTTAAAAGATCTCTCTTCAATTCATCTGTCCGTGGAAATGCAACCTCCTTCAATTTCTTTGGGGTGGGGAAGAAAGACAAACAAGTTTATTTTTCACTTTTTAAAAGAACCACCTGGAAAAGAAACTCATCTGTAATACAAATTTAAAAAAATACAAAATAAAAAAAATACTGCTCTTCTCCCAGGAAAGAAAGGGAGAAATACACACTAAATCATCAGCTTATGAAACTTCTATAGTACACTGATCTCAATAAAGCTATATTAATTTATGTCAGTGAAAGGTGTGATACGAGTACTTCTTATCTCAAGGAAAGATTAGTCCTTTTTCTAGCAATCTGTTATCTCTGTTTTGTTTAATAGCTGTGTGATGACTAACATTTTTGTTGTAGGTGTAATTTATTTAAAAAAAAAGCTAAATCCAACTTTCAATGTTTCAAGTAAGATCATCACATTTTTCTCTGGGACTCCCTGGACAGAAATATGACTGAATATGCCCATTTCTGGGGGGGGAGGGGTGTGTGTGTGTGTGTGTTTATTTGCAGATATAGCTACAAATATAGCTTCCTGTGACAGCCCTGGCAGACAAAACAAATTTCTTTTGTAAAACAAAAACAATGCCCAATGTTTTCTACTGATGCAGAGGCTACTACAAAATAATTTAGAGGCTGTAGGCAAGGGAGGGAGACCATGTGCTTAATCCTACTAAGTGCCATAGGAGGGAGCACATGTTAGATGCCCTTTCTCAACAGGGGTGTTTTCCTAGATGGTGGCCCACAGTGAAAAATTTGGCATGAAGCATTTTGGCTTTGAATATAACTTTACTAAGCTGTAACAGTAGAGAAAGTATGTGAATATGGCAGCGTGAAGCAAGAGACACTTATGCTTATTCTAATAATTCTCATTGGGCAATTCCAGATGTTTTAAGCTCAGTATAAGGCTGTATTTGAAATTTCTTTTTCAGGGGGAAAAAAAAAGTGAAACTATTTTGTATACAAGTAGAGAAAAAAAAATCTTGTAAGAACTAAGTAAATATATATTTGGTAATAAAGAAAGCAAAAATATACTCTGATTATTTAGCAGGGTAATCAAATAATGCACAGACACCAGTAGTGCCACATATCTCTCTTTTCCTCTCTTTGCAATAGTCAGTTTGGACCATTAGCCACTCACATAACTGGGACCAGAATCAAACTCTTAAGTGTTGTTAAATTAGTGTATGTTTAATATGTAAACTTTCAGAAGTAGCTGTACCTAGGTTTCCAAAAGTCTACCAACTTATTCAGAGACCATTCTTGTTCACCTTTTAGAACAATTTCATTTCCAGTAATGATCAAGTGATTAAACCAAAATAAAACATGAATGACTAGTGCAGAGAGGTATCAGAAATTCAAGCTGTGGTGGTTGCCGTGGGCTATGTGTGTACTGGGAGAAGAGGAGTGCTAGGAAAGAATGGACAGATTCTGGGGGAAATATTTCTTAAAGGCTAGGAAACCACAACCCTACCTTAATAATATCTTGTTTTTCTGGTACTGCACATTGATGATAGTCTCGGTGACTGGGCAGCTTTTCTACAAACAACCTAGAAAATTAAACATGCATGTATTCACCTCAGTAGCCAGAGGAATATCCGCAATAGCTTTTATGTTGGCAGACAAATAAGTTTCACGTAACTGTTAAACACTGAATTCCAGATGACTTGGAGCAGGTTTCTACACATTTGTTTAAACTAACACTGACATTCTTGTATAGACTTGTATGGGACACATACGGTAATGACAGGAGATTATTTTCTACATCTGAATATATTTTCGTTTTCATTGTAGTGGGTTGGGTGAAAAAAAGGACTAACTAACAGACAGCACTTAAAAACAGCCCTCATAAGCACCCTCCACCCTAGCCAGAGTTAATAAATCCTATTTCTACTGTCTTTATCTGTCCTTAGCTGAAATGCTGCATCTTAAATGGGAAGTCCAGAATGCAGCAGCGACTACCATTAAAGCAGTTATTTTTACCAGACCAAGCTGCACAGCCAACTTCAGTATTATTAACCTACCCAGACATCTAAATTATGGCAACACTCAGCTGCAAAGAGTTTGGAATACACAGCTGCTATCATTCTTTCAGCAATTTGTGCAATGTTCACCTCCAGACCCTCTTTTTATAGAGATACATACATGTAAAATTCAGTGGAATAAGAAAGATTTGGTCTGGTTTTCAGAGTATGAGAAAAATAAGGTGGGTGGGAAGGAGGTCTCCAATTATAAAAATTTTAAAATATGCATATAAAAACCCCAACCCTTTCAGAAGTAAGTAAACAAACTGATCAATCCTACAGCAAAACTAGCCAGTTAAAAAGTTTAAATCTGCCACTGATGTATTTTTCAGCTGGCTATTTTGAGAGTTGTAATGAAAGCTGCCCGGATTTGGTTTCTTCTGGGTGGGGAGAATAATCATATAATGAACATATATAGTGAATTTTGCATTTACTCCTGTAAGAAGCAATAAATTATACTTAATCCTTTTGGGGAAGAAAAGTAAAAAGAGGCAAAAAGCCATTTTTTCATTTTCTTAAGTGTTGTGCAATATTACCATCTTTAAGATCAGCAGAAGCTCATAGAGCATAACTATTAAAGGCTCAGAAATCTTATCTAAACATTGCTTTTTAAGCCACACGCTGTATTTAACCAACATGCTGATAGATACAGCATAATCTGTGGGAAACAGTGCTCATAGTATAGCCTGGTACAGTAAACTTAAACCTCTGTATATTAGCCTGGCAGTCAATAGATAGACAGGACTACTAGACTAACAGTTGAGATGAATTTATAACAAAGCCTGTGGTTAGAGTAAAGATCTTCAGAGAGCAAAGCTATTCTGCAAGAAAACACTAAACATTTTTCTCCTAATCTAAAGGGGTTCCCTGTTTTCATTGCAACTCTTCATTTTGGTTTACTCAGAATTATAAGTTGTAATGACTACAAATGGCTTCTTACGTTATAAACTTATTATAAAAAACAAAAGCATTCTCCAGGTTTCCCTCCTCCATATATACTGATGCCATTCGCTCCATCTCTACTCCAGATCTAAAGTAACGACGTGGAGTGATATCTTCATTGATTGTGATATTGCTGCCAAGTTTGCTTAAGGCACGTACTCTCTCTTCTGGGGTCACAGAGATGTCTGTATGGTCAGGAATAGCTACGAGCTTTTTCTGAGAAAGAACAGAGAGATTAGCAAAGAGAACCATATATTACGTTTCACTTTCAGTAAGTGATCTAATTCAAGAAACTCAAGGGAAATCTTCAGCTTTTTTCTCAAAATGGGCATTGGTTTCCCCATCGCTAGCCACAGCTGAAACATTCCAACATGTTTCTCAATTGCAAATAAATAGTGATTGCAATTACAAATAAGAAGTGATCTATTCTCCTCCCCAAATCGTCAAAATACAAAAAAATCCTAGGGGGAAAAAAAAAAATTAAGTAAAACCCTGTAGAAATTATCAAAGGCAACATAAAGTGTGGCCTCTTTAGAATCCCCCCCCCCCCCCCCCCCCAATTCTATAAGATTCTGCCTTAAGTTATTGAGATAATTGGTGGAGGGCCTGAATACTCAGACTCCTATTATATGATGTATAGGGTATGACTGCTGGGTATAGTTCAGCTAAGAGAGAGGAGTAAGTTTCCCTGGTCAGTCAACAGTTCACTTCAAATGTTCATTTCCAGTTTCAAACAAGGCAGTTAAAGTCTAAGAAGTTAGAACTAATTCTACTGAAGAAGAAGCACAGCTGCTTATTATAGTCATTACCTTCCTGTTAGGTGGCTAAATAAGGGCTGCAGCAAGTTGTTTCCTCCTGCTTTGATGAAAATTTTTACTCTTCCTATTCAAAATGTTCACTTCAACTTCTTAAAAACCTGATCACCAAAACAAGCTAAACCCCCATAAAGCACATATATAGAAATAAAATAAATTCCAACAAAACCATGAGGCAGAATGTGCAAGGAACCAGCAACATGCAGGAAGAGACCCTTGTAGCTGACAGCCAACACTGCTAAACAGCCCTCTTGAATTGTTTCCTATTTGAAAGAGTGCTAAACCATTAAAGCATTTATTTGTAATACATACCAATGAGCTAACAGTGAATGGTTGTTCCATGTTGTTCTCTGTCTGCAAACCAAGGAGATCGCTCTTTTCCTCCAAAGTCTCCATCTGACT
Source organism: Harpia harpyja (assembly GCF_026419915.1). Classification (NCBI taxonomy): domain Eukaryota; kingdom Metazoa; phylum Chordata; class Aves; order Accipitriformes; family Accipitridae; genus Harpia; species Harpia harpyja. The sequence continues at coordinate 26,878,032 of NC_068949.1, read as the reverse complement.
GCTAAGGGCAGTATCAATCCAGCGCTCAATATTTGCAGCCAGCTGTCTCAGGGTTTATTAACCCAAGGGAAACTTGAACATAGATATGTTGATTGTGGTCTTGTGCTGGAAAAAATATGACAAGTCATTTAGATTAGAAATACATTCAAACGTCACATAAGTTTGCATGCCTGCACCCACTCATTACTTCGGTATCATAGTACTTACATATTTAATAATAATCTAAAATTTACCAGGCATCTAGAATTTAAAATGGGAATGCATGGGGGCTTACAGGACAGTTGTGGACTAGCTGACCTGTTCTAATGTTATTACAGTGGATTTAAACACAATATAACAAATTATTTTTACAATTTTTACAGCAACTTCAAAAAACCCCAATTTTCAAGCATTAAGTGAAAAACTCAAAGGTCAAAGACTAATCACAGAATCTGTGTTTCCTTGAGCATATGTTTTGACAAAAATATTTATAAACAGTGTGAATCTGGCATCTTTTTTCCTGCTAAGCCTATAATTAAAAATAAAATTTATCACATGAACTCATATCAGTAATATAAAGCAGAGAAAATATTTCAAGCACCACATGTTCCACCTGCACAGCTTGCTGACTTCAACACCACTCAAAATACAATGAACTCTGATGAATCAACTGATAGTAATTGCTTCCTGCACAGCTTTAAACAAGTAAAGACAAATATTTAGACATGTTTTGGTCATCAGAAAAAAAAAAAAAACCAAAAAACAACAAACCCCTGAAAGGGAAATGAATTATTTAAATTGCACTGGAAATATGAAAATGAAGCTCCTAATGTGTTTTTTCACTTCTGTGCACTCAATCTAAACAGATTTGATCCTGAATGTTGAAGGCACTTTATATATTGCAATGAATATGCTTTATGCTTTTGTAAAAACATAAAGAGTGTGTTTGGCAAAGATATTTTCTAAGCACAGCTCTCTCTAGAGGCCAGAGGACTCTGGGTTAGAGAAAAACAACCCTAATGTGTTTTTAGCTGGCTGCATTTCTCAAGTATTGATTTCCGTATTTGGGTCTTCCTCATTTTTTTCCAAAAATTAACAGTGTCTATTAGATCCGTCTTTAATTTTAACAATTAGTGCAAGTATTACAGGAGAGATTAAATTCATTTAAGTAATACACTTTCTTTAAAATAATCAGAATCATCCTGTTTTACTTGCAAAAGCCCTTACTGGTGTACTTATTCCACCTTATTAATTCAATCTTACTCTGCTTTTATGTATGACCTCCCAGTCTCAATGAATGTGTTCTGGCTTAACTTTATATCCATGTTTTCCATTTTCAAGATTTTTATTCTCATCATCAGGTACGTCACAGGTCTGTGAATTCAATTTCAAGACCTGCTTTTTTCAAATTAAGGTATTCAAAATGCTTGCACAATTTGTGACAAAAAAAATGGAGCATGGCTTGTACACCCAAGACATCAACATTAGTTGTGGTTGCAGCGCTAGTGGAAACAGTTCTCTAAATGATTTAATTGTACATACGTGGAGCTCTCATGTAAATGATCAGCTTGGCCAGACAGCCTATTCATTGCCTATTCACAGACTGCAGAAAGGCCCTGTGGGACAACAATAATTAAATATTTTTGCTTTAGCCTACACCAAGAAACATACTGCCTTATGGCTTGTTCCACCTGAAACCCTTCTTCAGCTGGACCACTGTAGATGTGGTGGACTGTGAAAGGAGAGGGCTAAAAGCTTGGCCAGCACAGAGATCATGTCAGTCTTCTGCCCCTGCAGCTCAGATTCCAAGCAGGAATAAAATCTTCAGTAAGAGACTCTGCATTCCTATGCTCTGTGTGGCTCAGGAATAACATTTAAAAAAACATAGCTGAGAGCTAAAAAGCATATATTTTAAAACCATTTATTTACTCATTTATCCATCACTTGTGGTCTTGTTTTGTGTTGTTTTGTTTTGTTTTTTAATTTCCCCTTCAAGCAACTGGGAGATCTACGATAGCTGAATCAAAGGCTGATTTTGGTCTAAAGTATGCATCCAAGTATGACAAACTGCAAAATATTCTCATAATTCAATTTATCAAAAAAAATATTGTTCAAAAGTAAAGGGTGCAGAAATGTATTTCTATTCAATTCCCTATTTCAGTTAGCAACTATTGAGCAAGAAAACTGCTTTTCAAGCACTTTCTCCCTTACAGACTTTCTCCAAAATCTAGTGAGGAAATGGACACTTAAGAGAAAGCTCTTGAGATGCTTCCCTAGGGAGGACGTGGGATATGGATCATATGCTGCTTTCAACTATTACCACACCTTAAAGACCTTTCAGCCTAGCTGGTAGGGAAGTGGAAAAATGTTAGTGCAGCAAGTGGAAACACAAAAGCCACTAATTGGTGTTTTGGTTGGTTTGGTTTTGAGGGGGGCAGTATTCCCAAAGAGGTCTTTGTTAAAGAAGCCTATGGTATCCCCCAGCCAAAATCTCTTTGGAACTGGCACAGGAAGACATCATGGAATCCTTTACTTGCAAACATTTCTCATCTTGGTTGCCTCTAAGAAAAAAAAAGTTATCTTTATAAGCTAATTCAGTGATTTTTAAAAATTTTTTTGTAACCTAAAGCAGCATTAAAAATAAGAAAAAAAAGGTCTAATGCCAGGTATTTTAAAGAGGAGACATCTGGTAACAGCAGAAACTCACACTTCCTCAAAATTGTGTCAGAGCTTTGAAAGGATGAAGAAGCTCTGCAGAGAGCACAAGTCAAGCCACAGTGCAAGAGCTTAGCAGAAGAATCGCTGCAAATGAAAGAGGAAACTGACTTCTAAAATTTGGCTTCAGGAGCATATTAAAACCCAGACACTGTAAATAAAGAACTACTAGGATGAATTTGTATCAATTCTACAAAAATGTCAAATGAGCCTCAACTATAGTAGCTATTACAGGTGGCAGTGTAATTAAAAAAAAAGAAAATCCTAAAAAGAACATGGGCTGACTTATGACTGCACTCTGATATATTATCCTTAACACGTGGACACACCGGCCAGAATTGTAACCAATTAAAATGCAGAAAGTTAAGCTTTACTAAAAACACCGCCACAGGCATGTCTGCCAGCTCCCTGGAATGTCTTTGTGCATAATGTTCCTCCTGGTGCAGCTCCACAATCACCTTCAGCTGGTCCAAGGCCATGACACTGCCAAGGGGCTCCCCTCGCCCCCACCATACTTCTTTGTACTTCCACTTTGTTGGCATCAGTGACTTCAAGGCGAGTTGTAGCTGATCTAAATTAAAATCAAATGGACTTTTAAACTTAATTACTTCCTTCTCAAACTCTGAATGCAAGGGAGGAGGCAGAAACATGAAGCCAGCAAAACAGACAGACTTGCCCCTTTCCAAGGCAGTGCTGTCCTAGACTGATATGAGCTGTCTTTGAAAACGCACCCTAAGGGCTTGTACAGCACCTATAAGAATTGCCCAGTCCTGATGAGTGACTCTTTGTCTTCTGGAAATACACTTATATTTCACTCTACAAGAGTAAAGAGAAATTCAAATATCAAACCTCTCTGTGTAACTGAAACTAATTATATTTAAATATTCAACATTGTTATGTTAATACAGTGAACCACACTCCAACCCCAACCACCAGGGATAAGTAGCAATGCTAGCTTGGAGCTGTCTTAGTTTATTAGAGTGTAAAGTTCTCTAAAGTCTAAGAGTAAAGATGCATTAGTTTATTAGAGTGTAAAAAGTGCTCTAAATTCTAAGAGTAAAGATGCATTTTTCTGCTTTACAATTTTGGGCACTCCAACTAACTTAGATGGACTTAGGTAATGTTTGAATAAGAAGAAACGTTTGGACATTTAGCATGCAAATCAAGCTTTTTCTAATGATGAATATTCTGAAAGTCATTATCAGAATATAAGAATTCACTCAACGGTTAAGAAACTTTTCTTGATTTCATTGGTAACGGCACTCCTTACCAAATCCCATTTCCTCCTCAAAACCCACTTGTTTTCCTATACGATCCAGCTTATTATACTATGCATTAATCCTTTGTAAAATCCAGCTTTATTAAATTGAAGGCCTTCAGCCACAGGAAATAGAGCAAAGTGAGAAAATAAGCATTTTAAATGGCATTGAAAGTCATTCTTTTTGTTCAGGCTAAAGACCGTGGTGCCAAGTACCAGGGAAGTGAAAAGCAGAGAGAGCAATTTCAACTTAAAAGTATAGGCAAATAGTAGTACGTGAAGATAGAATAAGTATATCAAGATACATCAAGTACCTCAAGAGTAGGCTAGTAAGACAGAGGTGGTATGAGAAGATCTGGAGAATGCATACACAAACTCTCATAGTTTTCTGAGAGGTATAATATCATAATTCATCACAAATTCTCCAATGTCCTCACAGTTCGCTGCATGCTGGCATGTTTCAATTGCCGGGATGGATGGATGTGGACAAACAAGAGCCCCTCTGCCTGTGCTCAGAGCCCGGGAGGCATGACCCAGCTAAGTTTGCAAGCTATGTAACGGCGCTCTGTGAAAGCGAAAGGTGGCACACATGGCTGCACAGCAAGACTTATTAGCTCAAGCGCAGTATGAACTATTTAAGTTACACAGTTTGTGTTTGCAATGCCTTGTGTGGAGCCAGCTCACAGTCTGGGCAGAAAGAGCTTGTATCAGTCTTCATGCATTCCTATGACTGGCTCTGAAATGTCTATTTAGTATGGCATGTCCTTCACCTGACTGTGTGAGGTGACTGTACCAGCAAAGACAACGAAGCCAAGCAGGACCATCCTCTGCCAAAGGATGCACACAGGGACTGGTGGTGCCCCAGCAGGAGTTGCACTGCTCAGACTTTCTGGAGAAGACACAGCCACAGAGGAGCTCAGGGTACCAGTACCTCCCAGAAACTAGCTGACTGCAGAGCATGAGGACTGAATTTCAGCTCCTTATCATCATCTTGAGGCTGCTTTTCCTTCTTCAGAAGAGGTTTTTAAATGCTGAATGAGCTTTTCAGATTTTTAAAGAAGTAACTGCCTAACTTCAATAAGCATTAGTTTAATCATTAGTTTCCACTTTATAACATTCGTTACTTTGAAACATTGTTATTAGTTACTTTGAAACATTAGTTTCCCCTTTGTAAGATATTTTTAAATTCCAAGTGAATTAGTCATAAGACACTGACCTCACTGCCGTCAGCAACATCTGTCAATATTTTGACTATTGGTCTTACTAAAAAGCTGCATTAAAGAGATCACTGGTAAAATTTTCCAAAGCACTTTTTTCCACTCAAAGCTTAGGTTCTGTTAAGAATGACAGGGACTTGGGACATTACCAATGATTTATTCTTTACATATTTTTTAATAGTGGATTGTTTCAGAAATACTCATCCTTTTGCTTGATATTTTGGTGGAATGTAAAGCCCAGATGTGTTTCCCATCAAAATCATTCACTTTGGTTCATTGGGATTGGATCCTTACAGTATATGTAGAAATATTTGCTAATATAGGAGCTAAAATGTGTCATAGTTCTGTTTTTTACAAACTATTCCTGAGAGCACTATTCTGCATTCATCCCATGGTAAGAAAAAGCTTACTTTAGTATTGTTGTGAGGAGTTAAAACAGTAATATTCCATTTACTATACTAGGAAGTGTGGTGATTATAGAATCCTAGAATAAAGATGCATCTTAAACAATAAAGGGGTCAGTTCTCATTAAAATAGCCAAATTAGCAAGTGCAAAACCCACCTTTTAATTACCCATAATGGAACTAAATTGTCTCAGCAAACTTGAAATAGGGCACATCCAGTCATTGCCACATGAAGATAAAGGACTGTTTCATAGCAATAAGTCATGCATGATCCAGATACTTGTACTTCTGTACTTTTGTATTGGGTTTGTGTGGCAAGGTTTTGGGGGGGGTGGGGGTGGCTACAGGGGTGGCTTCTGTGAGAAGCTGCTGGAAGCTTCCCCTATGTCCAACAGAGCCAATGCCAGCCGGCTCTAAGACAGACCCACCACCGGCCAAGGCCGAGCTCATCAGCGATAGTGGTAGCGCCCCAGGGAGAACAGATTTAAGAAGGGAAAAAAGTTGTGGCGGGCACAGAAACAGCAGCTGGAGAGAGGAGTGAGAACATGTAGGAGAAACAACCCTGCAGACCCCCAGGTCAGTGAAGAAGGAGGGGGAGGAGATGCTCCAGGCACCGGAGCAGAGATTCCCCTGCAGCCCGTGGGGAAGACCATGGTGAGGCAGGCTGTCCCCCTGCAGCCCAGGGAGGCCCGCGGTGGAGCAGATATCCACCTGCAGCCCATGGAGGACCCCACGCCCGAGCAGGTGGGTACCTGAAGGAGGCTGTGACCTCGTGGGAAGCCCGCACTGGAGCAGGCTCCTGGCAGGACCTGCTGATCTGTGGAGAGAGAATCCCACACTGGAGCAGGTTTTCTGGCAGGACTTGTGACCCTGTGGGGGACCCATGCTGGAGCAGTCTGTGCCTGAAGGACTGCACCCTGTGGAAGGGACCCACGCTGGAGCAGTTTGTGAAGAACTGCAGCCCGTGGGAAGGACCCACGTTGGAGAAGCTCATGGAGGACTGTCTCCCATGGGAGGGACCCCACGCTGGAGCAGGGGAAGAGTGTGAGGAGTCTTGCCTCTGAAAAGGATAGAGCGGCAGAAACAACGTGTGATGAACTGGTCATAACCCCCATTCCCCATCCCCCTGTGCCGCTGGCAGGGGGGCTAGGCAGAGAATCTGGGAGTGAAGTTGTGCCCGGGAAGAAGAGAGGGGTGGAAGGAAGGTGTTTTGAGATTTGGTTTTATTTCTCATTACCCTACTCTAGTTGATTGGCAATAAATTAAGTTATTTTTCCCCAAGTCAAGTCTGTTTTGCCCGTGATGGTAATTGGTTGAGTGATCTCTCCCTGTCCTTATCTCGACCCACGAGCCCTTTGTTATATTTTCTCTCCCCTATCCAGCTGAGAGGGGGAGTGATAGAATGGCTTTGATGGGCACCTGGCATCCGGCCAGGGTCAAGCCACCACAACTTCGAAGTGGATGTTCAAGGGAATTTGGTGAAAAATATGTTAGAAATACAGGCAACCAAACTCATTCAGCTCTTTTTGAAGTGCTAGGCCATGTATTGGCACAGCACATAATCATTTATACACACACTTGGGTTTGATATAAAATATGCTGAAAACCAGCCTAAATAGCAAACTGCCTTCTGTTGGTTCTCTCCAAAAAGAAACAGCATGTTCTTCTGTCAACATGTTTTTTGAAACAACTGTTCACTGTTACAGCAAGTGATTCAGCTAGTATAGTTAAGTAGTCTCTTCTGGAAAAAAACAACAAAGCACTGAATGTCATGGCAAGATCATTCTCTTGCACAGAGAAAAAACCCAGACAACCAAAACCAAGAGAATGGCCATTCAGTGAAAAGAAGCACCGTAAGGAACCGCTTGCTGAGAAGCCCGCGTCTTTCAATGGAGAAATTGCTCTTCATAGTAGGAGCTACTAGGCTTGGGTCTAGAAAAGCCTGTCTCAGTAATGGTTCATAATTTAACACTGCCCCTTAGCTCCATGGCTCCATTTAAACAGCACTGCCAAGATCCCCTCCCAGGCCCCACAATCTCCCAGAGGCAGCTGCTGAGCTATACAATCTCTTAGAAGTGGGTCAAGGTTATATCCTCTTTTTTACCTGCTGTGAAGGACCAGTCCCACCCACCTCCCAGCAGGCGGCCTGGAGGTCCCTCTGCAGACTGTGTCGGCGACGTGCTGACAGTAGCAGCTTCACCTGCTTGGGTACTGGGAGGGAGAAATCACCATGCAGTGGAAATTCTCCATGCACAGGTCTGCCAAACCCAAGTCTTGCCTATATGGTTATGCCACTCAGTGCTGTATCTTATAACACAAAACTGAGCATTATTTTCATCTAAAGAAAATGTGAGTGACACAAGGTTCTGTTTTCTCACAGATAAAAAAGTTAGAACAATTATTTGAAGACTTTAAAAGTTGTTCTGCAAATATTTGGATGACTGCAATTAGTTAATGTAGCTACTTGAATATCATTGACTGGCTGTTGTCTAGGGACAGTTTTCCTTTTGGAACAGATACAAACATTACTGCATTAAGAAGCTACATCAATAAAATTAGATTGCTACTGGGTCTGCTAAGACTCTGATAAACCACTACAATATGCAGATAACGTCCAACATGACTCCCTACAGAGAACAGGAATGTAGAACCTACAGGCTTTTCCCATTGCTTCAGAGCACAGAGGAGATCACTGACTTTCACCTATTTTCTTATTCATTTTCATGCAGACTATTTTGAAGTCAAGATCTAATATGTTTGTGCTACTACAGCATAACCCTATGCATTTGAGCTGTACACATAGGTGATGGCTTGCTACCAGATTTATTAATATGCTCTGTCTACAAAGATATTAGTCACTTTTAAAAGAATGTCCTGAAAAACAGACTGGAAATATCGAACATTGAAACATGCATCTGTGAACTGCTGACAGTTCTTTCTCTTGTGATTTCTTGTGTAAAACAAAACAAAATCCCTCCCTCCCTCTCCCTTTTTTGGCAACACCGTTCAGTTTCAGCAGAAAAGCATTTTTAACATAACGGATAAAGTATCACCATTGTTAGAATGTCTTGGATTACAAGCAATAGCCTTCTTAGGCAGTCACTGAAATATACTTATGCAACACAGAACGGCATCATTCCAGCGACCCACTAAAAGGATGTTCTAGACATGGTGTAGAAAAACAGTGCCATTTCCTTCCTTTAGAAAATTCACAACAATCCCCCATCAAAATTAGTGTACCAGGACACATTAAGCCAGAAGGGGACAGAAATAAAAAATTAGCTGTTGTTATATAATTTCTTCTCTGATGATTCAGCTGAAATACTGAAAAAAGATACCTGCAATACATAACATCACTGATAAAACTAACTTCCACCATGAAGACAAGAAGCTGTGTTGCTAAGGGAAACAAATGAGAGGCTAAAATCAGCACAGAGGTCTGCAACACTTCTTAGACTTCCAAAACCAAAGCAAGCATGATTCTTTGCAAATCCTCAGGTTTCACAGATTTTTCTGCCTGTAGCCCTATTTCTCTCAGAGGCAAAGTCCCACTAGGATAGAAGGGTTAAGAACCTTCTTGTTCTTCCTATAAAAGGCAACGATTTTTCTGGCACTATTTGCTACTTGGTTTTATAACACTTTCACACTCCATAACCTCTAATACAGACATTTGTTAATTGGGTAACTGGTTGCAACAATCAATTTCTGTTTCTATCTGATGATGAATTCCTATTCTGTCTTACTTCTTACTGTTCATAATGTAGGTGACAAAAAAAAAAGGAGAATTAAATTTAATTGGCATTTCTGATATACAAATTCACAGTTCATCTGAAGTCTATTAAATCGTCTATAAAGAATGAAGCTTGTCTTGTGGCCTTAGATCTTGAAAAAATAATTTGGCACATTAGTTCAATGGATTCTGACTATTTAGTACACTAATGGTTAAGTAAGAAAAGTGCAGGTAAAAACCCGATAGTTTACCTGTAGGTAAATGGATGGAGCGTGGTCAACCAGTAAAAATAACTACCAGTTAATCTGGCATGTTTCTGCAGTACAATGCTTATATCAAGATAACACAGTTAGTTGATTTCATAATGAAGTCTTTGACCTCCTGCCCTATCCTAGATGATTCAGGATGTCTCATACCATGAGCAGATGGGAAAAAAAAAAAAAACCCAAACAAACAAAAACCAGGAATGTCTGGCTTCACAAGAAGAATTCAGTGTGCTTTAGACCATTTTTTCTACTTGGATAATTACAATATTTAATTTCTCTTTTGTAAGTTTGCTAAGATTGACAATGGCAAACACAAGTTTTATAGCAGCACTGACTGTAACACAGACAGCTCAAGGGCTGCTTGAAAGTCATCTGAATTATCTAAAGTATCAAAGCTGAGCACAATGATTTGTGGCTAACATCTCGTACGCTGGAAGACCAACAGGCTATTCATTCCAGTGAAGTTATGCACCGGCTACCTTTGAGCCTATTTCCAAATTATTTGCTTTTCCCTTCAGGATGAGTCCAATGATCTTTGCAGCCTATCCAAGCTCCTTTCTATATCAATTGAGAGAGCTAGACATCTCTGAAGGCCTTTTGACAGTGGTTCAGAGATGCTAAAAGAGGAAGATACTTTCTACATTGATTATGTAGTGAGCCCACAGCTTCCCTAATGCAATTCCATATGTTGTCTGCTGAACTGTGAGTCATCTAGAGCTGCCAGCAGGAAGTGGTAGGCAACGGGTTGTGTCTGAGCAGGTGCCTGACTCACTGCATTACCATGAGGTATCATCATCCATGTAAGACTGAAAATGCTGGGTTTTTATAAAAGGGATGCCTGTGCAACTAAGCCACTACACGCAGATCATTCAGGAACTGTACAAGCAAGACCGTTTGCTTTCATGGACTGATACTTCTATTTATAATGGAAACTATGACCAGAAAACATGTTTTCTGGCATGGCAATCTAAATGTTAAATATTTATTAAAAAGATGTAGACAAAGACTTTCATTACACGGCAGCAAACTAAGTTTCAGAACACAAACTGGAAATGTAAACTTTAACACAGAAATAAAATCTCAGAAGTCAGGTAAGAACAGGAAAAAAACCACTACGCATACAAGTTCAGCAGAGACCAAATATTTATTTTTATACAGCACTTGCTCAGTGTCTTAATGCATAAGTCACCTTGCCGCTCCATCAGCAGTTGAAGATTTCACTGCACTCCTCACCTTGAGCTATACCCTTCCTCAGCTTGGTGATTAACTTCCAGGAAATGCCTTAAGGCCTGACCTTGAGCATACTTCACGCACATAAAGAAAACCACATGAGAAATGCCTTCACAGTATCCCCACAGCAATATCACTAATACACGACTGCAGGATTGATCGAGACACTGAACCCTGTTTTTAATCATAATACTACAAAATAACCTCTCTGCACTTATAGCCATTTTAAATACTATTAAAAAACCATAACTATGAAAGTCGCACCTACAGAATTATACAGGGTTTGGGAGGAATGCTTCCTACACTCTCCTGTGATCCATGAAACTCTGGACTTGTCAGCACCAGCCTTTGGTTTAGTTGTTGGTACCTTTAGCACCTAGGCATGCAATATACCAGGCAGTAATACATTTAGCCAGTCAGGAAACCCAGCTGTTACAGAGTAACACAATATATTGCCTCAGCAACACCCACAACAACAAACCTGGACTCCATTCTCCCAGGAATATTTCATGAAGTTCTGAGTCTGTATCCTATTTTCTAGGACCTGATGGTCTAAGGCAATTTATCAAATATATGCTAACTACAGCTTTGGACAGTCAATCACTTTAGCCTGCAACGAGGCGAAAACCCACTTCTGCGAAGACAGAACTTTCTCAAAGCCAGTCTTCACCTGAGGAATGAACTCCCTGGGAACTGCAGTCCATCCAAGACCTCATAATCTCACCACTTTACATTCTCAGTAGAAGGTGATGTTTTTCCTGCCCATGACTTCTGAGACAAGCATTCAGAACCATGTGCATATTAAATAAAAAGAATTCCAAACCAAGAGGAATTCCCCCAGAAGAGACTTTTTGCCACCCTCCTGAAAGAGGACAGTGCATCCACGTGTGAGAGAAGCGAGTTACGTTCCTCAGTGCGCTTGAGGCGCACCGTAGATCCTACAGAGGTCTGAACGAGGCAGGTACAAAATGAAGTACAAGAGCAGAAACAGCTTCTGAGAGGGGTGCCCAGCGGACACGATTTCTTCTTTTTTTACACGATTTCGCTTTCTGTTCCGATGCTAATCTTTCACATGCCTACGGAAATTATTTAAGAACAGAGTACTGTTCTAAGTTCGCTTTCTCTCCGAAACGCAGCGGCGTTCTGAACTCTGCTACCCACTGTACCACAATCGCCTATTTTCGTAGGCGCAGTGAAGCCGGCAGCTTTGCCCAGCCCGGGCTGGCCGCTCCCCCGCCGCCCCGCACACCCAGAAGTCGCCGGTGGCACCACGATGCCCGCGCTGCGTCCACGCACCCACGGCCGCTCCCTCGCTCCTCCGTGCCCCGCGGCGCGCCCCGCCTGAGGCCGTTCGTGCCGAAAGGTCCGCCCTGCCCGGAGGAGGGCGATTTCCGACAGGCCTCCTGGGATCGCGGCACCTGACACCCGAGGCGGGGACGGCCCGGACCGATCGCGCACCGGGGGCGTTCGCCAGGGCAGCCGAGCTGATGGAGCTCGTAGCGGCCGCGGAGGGGGCGCGGCGCGGCGCGGCGCCGTCCCTTTCTCCCTCAGTCCGCGGGGGCCGCTGGCGCAAAGCGGCGGGATGGAGGCGGGGAGGCAGCGCCCCGCCAGCTCCCTGCCCCGCGCTCCCCAGACCGGGGAAGGCGGCGGCCGCTTACCGGATCTCGCCTCCGTCCGCGCGGCCCCAGCGGGCCGGTGCTCCTGGAGACAAAGCGAGGGGCGCCCGCCCCGCCGCGGCGGGGGAGGCGGGAGCGGCGGGGGGCCGGGGCCTGGGCCTCCGCCGCCCGGCCTCGTCTCGCCTCGCCTCGCCCCGCCGGCACTCGGCGCCCCGGGCGCCCCGCGCAGGAGCGGCGGGTGGGGCGGGGCGGGGCGGGACGGCGCGGCAGGTGCCGGCGGCGCCGCGGAGCCGAGCCGAGCCGAGCCGAGGGGAGCCGAGCGCCCTGCGCCGCCGCAGCCGGCCCAGGTTACGGTGCGGGGCGAAGGGAGGAGCCTGCGCGCCGCCGGGGCGAGCGGCGTGGCCGCGGCCCGCTCTGCGCCGCGGGGTCCGCCGCCGCTGCAGCCCGACGGCCGTGGGGCGCCGCCGCGCGCTCGGGGCCGCCGTTGCAGCCCAACGGCTGCCCGGGAGGGCGAGGGAGGCGGCGGCGGGGGCGAGGGCAGGGGGACGGAGGGGAGGGGCGGGGGGCTGCAGCATGGCCCGTGCTCACCTGGCGTGTGTCCCCTCCACGCTTCCCTCGCTCCTGGCGTTGTCAGTCCGGCCATCGGTTCAGTTAAGTCCGCGCCTCCTTGGGTACCGGCGGGCAAGCACGCCGCACCTGGGCTAATCTAAACCTCGGATGCGGCGATCTGAGGGGAAACCCGGTTAGCACTGTTGCTGAGGAAGGTGTCTGTGGGTAAGGAGGAAGGTCGAAATTGAGGCGTGGTGGTCAGTATGGGGCTGTGGTACCTGGGAAGAGGGATCGATGGAGAGGAGGAGACTTTGTCCCCGGAGGCAGAGGAGGTAGGGAGTTGCAGGAGGAAGGCAGTCAGTCAGCCTGGGTTTCTGAGGCAGCAGGACAGGGCAGGGCAGGGCAGAGCAGTGCAGTACTGTGCTGTGCTGTGGGCTGGCCCACATCTCTGCTGGGAATGTCTAGCCAACACAGCAGTTGCTCCATGACGAATTTGGATGACCTTCTTGGTGGCCTTCTGCTGAACTTGCTCAGCAGATATTGATCATATTGATGTCTTTCCTGGGGCCCAAACCTGGACAGGGAAGTCTAGATGTGGTCTAAGATACTTGTATTTAGCTCATCCTGCACCCCCAGGGACAGTAAGGGCATTTCCCTTCCTTCCTTTCGTTGTGCGCGTGGCCGCTTGGCATCCCAGCCTGGAAGTACCGCTCCTGGTGCTAGTGGCTGTGGTGTGGGGCAACAGGTCTTGGTTCTGGCTTTAAGAACGGGAGGGTCTGATTTGGGCAAGCAACAAAAATCCTGTTTGTTTGAACATCTACCTTGTTATCTTGGATTTTTCATGCAACACCAGTGGTTCACTGAGTTTGGCTCAAAGTGTTATAAAGTACAGGCTCCAGTCCATGCCATGGAGGGGTTTGTCTGTGCTCAGTGTAGAGAGTTGAGTTAATCCTGTCCTGAAGCAGAGGTGCAAGAGACCCTTACAGTGCTGCAAGGATGTTGTCTGGGTAGCTAACAGTGTTCCAAGGGGAAGTGTAAGGGATGGGTGTTCCTGTTGTCCAGACACTGGCCATTCCAGGACTGCATTCCTGACGGATGGCAATAAGAAGATAACAACTGGTTGCAGGAAGCTCTGGTAAGTGGAGAGCCTATTATTTGATGAGCATTTGGAAACTGTTGTCTTCCATTAGAGAATTTGGCGATCCTTTGTAAAACTCAGGTCAGAGGTCATGTTAGGTTAAACATTACGTTGATTTAGGTGCTTGGTATGGAAGACATGCATGTTGTGTTCTTTCCCAAGCAGTGTTGGTCGCTGACCTGAATGCTTCCCTGTAACCTCTTGCAGGGCGTGTCTGTGGCTGGTTCTTCTTGTACAGCATGGGAAGGCCCTCTAGGGAAGTTTGAACTTGATGTCGTGGAGTGCCCCGTGGTGGCTGCTTCCAAGCTGAGTGAGCTTAATCTCAGACCTGTGTTCACACAACCAGGTTTTGAGGAACTGCTAGATTCCCCCTTCATTCATCTCCCAGGAGGGGCGGTCCTCAGTGTCTGCCCATTGCTTTCTTCAGCTGGACAGAGCTATGTGCTCTGGTTTATGGAGAATCTTAGTTCATGGTTAGCCCTGATTCTGCAGCATGGAAAAGGGACTGGTGAGGGCAGAAGGAGTTTGGTGTTGCGATTCTTTGTTTTCCCTACCTTCCGTCATAAGTTTTGTGCAGGTTCATCATGTGCATCTTGTCTGAATGTTAGGTGGTGCTGCAGAAGTGTGAGTGAGAGCAGAGGTGAAGGGCTTTGCTGCCAGACAGTTCAAAGAGGTGATTGCTTCCTTTTTACCTAAGCTGGAATTCTTGGTCCTGCTCCCCTTCCCTTCAGACCTAGAGCTCGTGTTTTTATTGGGTATAATGTTTGATGTGCCTGTGCCAGGTCTGCCCTGCTGTGTTGTGGAGGTGGGCTAGGTCTGTTCTGAGTTCTCTGTGGCAGTCAGGACACTGGGGTTTATAAATAGTGTGGTGTAAGTGAGAGTAGCCACTTGGCAATCTGTGTTTTGGACTGTGAACCTCTCCAGAAGTTGTGAGCTCAGTTCCCAGTGGTACCACAGGCTGCTAGAGAAGATGTGTCATCTCCATAGCATATGTTTTCTATATTGCATGAGACAAGCATGTTTTGCTTATATATTGATGTCTCTCTCTCGGATTATCATCAAATGAGTTTCATTTGCCACAAGCCTTGACTGAAGAATCTGGGCTTAAGCTCCCACCCAGAAACACCCATAGTGCCTGAGCTACCCTGTCTTGGCCTGTAATGATGAACCCTTTAACATGATCTTTCACCTCCTGGAATAATATTGTAGGTGAGCAAGTGGGACACACTAACACAGTGAACTGAGAAGCCAGAAGAACTTGAAACAACTTCTTTACTGACAGTGCCAGGAATATTTCTTGAGATGGATGGTGTCCTCCTACGTGTGCAGGCTGCTGCTATGTCTGCATCTCCTCAGTCCTCAGTTGCCAGGTTATGAGCATGAAGACAGTTGTGTTCTTTGTAGTAAGAGGGTTAACAAACTATTACTTAGTGTGAGGGTAAGCGAGTATCTGCATCTGTCCAACAATCAAGTGATTTCTCTCTGACATAGGTTTTCTGATGTTGGATTCCTTGGCATTTGGGCCATCAAAGCCAACTACTGTATGCTTAGATTCCAGGGTAGTCTTACAGGTGAAGGTCTTTTGGGTCTCGCTTGCTGCTGTTGGTAACATGAGGAGAGGAAAACAGGCAAAACACTCTATCAAGAGGATAGATGATTTAATTTAAACAAAGGTAAGTAATACATCAACAGAGAAATTAGTATCTCCCATTTTTGGGTTTTCATGGGATAACACCTGTGTGTCACGTGGAATATGTGGCATTGTTCTACAAGGGAAGAGAAAATGAAACCTTAGTTGAAGCAAAATCAGCCCTATAAAAGCTAAAATCTTCCAAAATAAGTGATCCCTGAAGTATTCCTTCTAACATGTTTGTATTTTCAGTGGTCATCCCCATGTACCGCAACTTACTCAGAGAGACTGCAGTCACCAAAGTAATGTAACACCATGGAAAACAACATAAAAACATTGCAAACCAATTGACAGTGGTTTGTAAACCCCTACACCAATCCCTATACCCATATTCTACTGCTAAATAAATATCTACTGGATAAATGAATTCCCTGTGTGAAGATTTAAGGGTGTTTTCTTATTAGTTCAATGATTTTCCAATACATTTTCTCAGTTGCATCAAGGCCCCAGACGAAATCAAGATGTCCCCAAGCAGGGAAATGCTCGTGGTAAATGAGATTAGTAATCCGAGGAAGTAGCTTTGCTATGTCTTTGGGATCTGCAAATTTGTCACGTCCACCGCTCCAAACAGCAATTGGTGTGCTTATCTTCTCTATTGGGTATGCAGGAGGAGTAGACTGTAAGAAAGGGAGGAGACCTGAGTGAATGCTGTTGTATCAGAAGTTGTGTTTAGAGAAAGGATTCTGTGCAAGCATCTCTTTCCCTTCTGCACTCACTACAGTAAAACAGTAAGGACGAAGGCCACCCTCTTAGTGCCTGTTGCCCTAACCCCATTCCCTGTTGACCATGGAAGGAAATGATCCATCCTATTCCTGTGTCTTTCCTTAATGCATGGCTAAGAGTTGTCCTGCAGTTTGACACCTACTCATGCCCTTCAGAGGTGGGGATATGGCAAGAGCAGTGTCTGTGTTTACCAGGCAAGGACCGCAGAGTTGTTGTTCATGGGTGTTCCGTTTCTGGCTTATATGCAGTCCTCTTCATGCTTTTATGGGGCATGGAGTGAAAGATATTTAGTTGTATTGTTCCAGACTTCACTTGACGCTCCCTCTAGGTCACAGTGTTGCTACTGATGGAGTAATAGCCCGTGAGCATACTTGCCTTGTCTGTCATCACAGAGGAAATCAAAGAAACACGGAAAAGTGGAATGGGGATCTTCTGAGACCTGAGCCAAATGACTTAATGCAGGATGATTATTCGTCTATGGGGTGGTAAGGGACCAGGCACAAGATGCTTTTAAATTGACCCCTATTATCTAAGGGTGGTTCTGTTCTTTTTCTCATTGACTGTTTTTTGGGGCAGTTTCCTAACCATCCAAAGTACTGGGGCTACAACATTGCCCATTCCAGACTTTAAACTTCAGTATTTAAAGACCATATGTGTGCATGGAAGGTGTCTGAGAACTCTTTGGAGTCCTTCTCCACCTGTAAAATAACGTGCCACCCATAAAATAACCTGCCCTGACTCAGAAAAGCTCACGACATGTCAACTGATCTGATCAAATCTTAAAAAACTGTCAGGCAAGTTATCGGTGTTGCAGGAGAATCGCAGCATTTCTGAGTGTTGACTAGGTGGTAACCAAAGCTCCTAGTGACCAAGTTTTGTCCGTTTCCTTTTTTCCATACAGGATATATTAGTTCACCGCAGCAGTAGTCTCCACTGTGCTGTAGTGAATCATCCCTTCTGTTTTATTTTTGTGGTAAGTAGCTTCCCAAAACCAAGGTATGCATTTCCACTTTTTCTCCCCGCCCCCCCCCCCGCCCCGCGTTGTTTTTTTTTTTTTTCCTTTCCCCCTTTGGCCAGTCTAGCATTTAACTGAAAGGCAGACCTTGAGGATTTTGGGGGAAGTGAAGAGCTCCATACTCATGAAGTCCTAGGACTTGGGTGTGGCTCTCAGCCTTTTGGGAATGGCAGGTAAATTGACGTGTCATTGGACACATCCCTGCATCAGTAGGGGAGGCAAAACGAACTTCTGTTAGCTGTCCACAAGGATGTGTCTATGCCTTGTCTGTGAATAGACTTTTACATGTATGAGTATTAGATTCAGGTGAAACATTACCTCAGACCACTCTCCCCCTCTTTAGCACTCACAGGTGCTGAAATCTGGATTTTTCTATTCTTAGTTTTGCCAGGACCCAAGGATGAGTTCTCTGGAAATCTGTATTGCCTTACCTGGTTGTATTTCTTCATGTTTTCCTTAGAGCCGTAGTCATAAGCTTGAAATTGGTCTGCACGTATTACCTGTTAATATTGTAACAAGGACAGATAAAATGAAAGTGTTAAGAGACAGAGGAAAGTGCAGGAGGTGTTTTCTTGCCTTTGATTGAAGCCAAGGCTCAGGCAGTGGGCAGGCTTCCAGGGATTCTGAGGATGGGTCGTAGGGTGAGTGGCTTCATTGCCTTTTGTCTTGCTACCATTGTCTCCTGATCCTCAGCCGCCACCCTTGGCATGTTTTATCGTTAAAATTTTGCTTGACTATCTTAGTTAGCTAAAGTTGGGGTCCCTGTTTGTGATGCAGAGGTGTGTCAGGACTATTACTAGTCTAGTGTAACATATGATACCTGCTCACACACCTTGACTTTCGTGTGTCAGTTTTGTCTGGTCGGCTCACAGTAGTGGCGACATTTCCAGAAGCTCTGTACCTCTTACAAGAGTTTGGCTATTGGGAGCAGGCTGCGATCAGCTTAACACTAAACTATTGTCATCTTGAATGCGTGTTGTCTAGAAGGGAAAAAAAAAAAAGATGAATCTGTCTTACTGAAAATGTATGTGCATATTTTTTACCTAAGCCTTTAAGTAACTGAGGATATGCTAGAAATCTGCTAGCTTGTCTCTGTTTTCTGGGTCTGGGTGCTGGCAGTCTGGATCCTTGGAATTTTAGTCAGGGGTGTGTGCAGGAGCATGCATGTATTGAAGTGCTGGCAGAAGTGGCCACAATTCTGTGCACATACAGTGATGCGTTTCTGAGCCGACGCTCTCTTGCCCTGGTCTGATTTGGAGCACGGGCAGAACAAGCTTAGGTCTGAGAGTGACGTAAGGTGCCAGCAGAAGAGGCAGTTCCCCACTTGCCGCTGGTGCCAGCAGAAGCGTTTGTGTAAGTCAGCTGGCTTTGGGAAGTGATCCAGGCTGCAATTAACACTCTGGGAGAAAAGCTTTAACCTGGATCTCTTCTTTGTCTAGCTCATCCCCTGGCTGCTCAATTTCCACTATCCTCCTACTGCCTGCCAAGTGCCTAGGCTGTGGTTGCACTCACTTCTGCAGCTTTCAAGGCAAATGTCTTCATAAATGAAAATGAAGGCTGGAAGCCATTAGAGCCCAACATGCAGAGAGGCCTGATATGCCCTGGGGAAATCTCGGTGCTTGATACCAAAGGGGCAATTCAGGTGATGGTCTGGTGAGCCATGGGAAAGAGTGCTCCCTCTGTGGCAGGTGCTCACGGCAGCTTGTGAGAAGATGTGATGGGCAGATTCCCAGATCCACTGCCTCTGGAATTCCCTGTAGGCAGTTGGTTGCATAAAAAGCAGTAGTAAGAGTCTGTTTACACATCAGTACACAGTTATACCTGATGCCAATGAATAACGTTCTGTACGGATGTTCCAGCAGGGTAATGTGCTACGTAGGTATCTATCCGACTCTGGAGAGAAAGCAGAAGTGTTATAAAGGCAGTGATCCAGTGCTGTGACTGAATAAAGCTGTGAAGGACCTGAGCAACATACTACTGCTGTGTTAAAACTCCATTTTAATAGGATGTTCTTTAAGCATCAAAAAGAAAGTTGAGGAGAGACTCACAAATATGCGTGTTTACAGTGGGAATGAGTATGTAGAATTTTATCCCTTTGGGAGAGTCTTTCCCACATTAGTGCCTAGTTATATGGAAAACATCATTTGAGGAGTGTGTATTGTCTCTGTTTTCTCCAGTTTCTACAGTTTGTATGATGCTTTTACGTAGTGCTCTGCTTAATCAGTAGTGGAGGATCCTTAATAGACTGTCTGCTTAAGCATAATGCGGCTACATGTGTGGGAGCTTTTTATGGGAACACTTGTTAAATATTCTGAGTATGAGAGATCAAAGGCCACTGGAGAATAGACATGTGGAAGGTCTACAAGAAAAAAAGGCAGCAACCAGAGTAAAGGAATGAAATCTTGCTGTTGAGAGAAATGTGAAGAAACAGCTTTGAGTTCTGCCTGTAAATGTTTTGATGTGTAACGACCAAAAAGAAACAATCTCTTATGTTCAGATGATCTGGATGTCTTTCTCTTTAGGAAGGAAAATATGAATTGTGCAAAAGAAAAAAGATCTTCCTCTACCCAGTTATCTCTTTTAAAAAGCTTTGGTATCTGTCCAACTTTTCTTTGGCTTAGCCCCAGAAGAGAGGACACTGAGGGACATCATTGCAAGATAGGACCATTCTGAACTCAGCCTTTCTTCCTTGTGTGATTTGAATGTGTCAGGTGGCACATCTCATCTTTAGCTGAGGTCCTAGTTGGTAGTACTTGAAAACCCCAACATATTTCTCTATGTCCCTGCAACTGTATGTAGACATAAGGCAGAAAAATTGTTTTCCTTCAAAATTACTTTAGCTTCACTTGTATTAAGGTGTTCTGGGACATGCTTACCGTGTTCACATTTTGTACCCTGCCCCCAGCTACGTAGTAGAGCACACTGCCACAAAATTTTCCCAGAGATCTGCAGATCCGTGTGAGAGGCCCTTTCAGCAGTTTATTCTGGTGAAGAGTTCCTTTGCAGCCAAGTAGTAACTGAGGGGAGGAAAAGTGCAAAACTGGGTTTTTTTTCAGCTTGTTGCAGGATTATTTAATGCAGAAAACTGTCACTCCCTCTTTTCTAATAGCCTTGCCTCTTAATCAAGATTGCTGAAACTGCTTACTATCCCAGTATCCTTTAAGTGTGTTCTTCCCAACAGTATACCACGTGTTCTTCCTGCTTCTTTTTACTAGGCATGAGTGCTGGAGGTCACTATCCACCTGGTTTTAGTGCACTGACCTCAGTGAGAAAGGGCAGTTGGCTGCACTCATGACTGCAGAGTGTAGGAAGTCCCTTTTTGCCCTAGTATTTCTTCCAGGCAGGTGCACTAACCGTACTGTGAGTATTGCTACTAAGTAAAGAGGGAACAGACAAGCGAGAAGGGTGTAGAGCTGGATGCTCTATAGTCACATAATGGGTACAGCTTGGAGAGTAAGAGGATGTGCTCCCACAGTTTGACATAAGGTATAGAAGGTATAGGTATAGCATGCAGGATTTTCACCATTCCCAGCAAATTATTAAATTGGCAAATTCTGGTGTGAAATAGGTATTTCCCTTTAAGTTTCCTTTATCATTTTACAAGTAAATATTTCACAAGCATAAATGAACTGCATGTCTAATAAAATTAAGATGTGAAATATCTTCTTTGTAGTTTTCTACTAGTGCTTAAGGCTAGATTTAGTGGACAATGTTAGGCTCCTTTTATTCTGGTATTTGTGAACTTCCTCCAAAAATATTTGATTTAAACAAATAGTGGTGAAAGTATGCTTGTTATCTTAAAGAAGTTGCAAAAGAGATACCGTGTCAAGCCTTGCAGCTTACCTCTGAGGAAAGTCTGAAGTCTACCAGCACTGTCAGCAGTCTGATACACTGAGTTCATTCTTAACTCATCACCCCCTTAAAATCAGTTCAGGTTGAGTGAGTCCAGTAGAGACAAAGCAGATAATTATGTCTTTTAGAAAGAGGAATGACATACCCTGATCAGTGATTGGGGAAGACGTGTAAATGTTACCAGAGGACTGGTAGCATGTGTGGCTGTGGCTACTGGTCCCATAGCAAAGAACACTTTAACCCTTTGTGCCAACTCAGGATAAGTAGAAAATGCTACGAAGCCTGCAAACACAGAAGACAAAAGTCAAGTTAGTGAAGAGATCTCCACAGACCAAATAAATAAAAAAGCAGTAGGCATCAAAGAAGTGAGACTAGATTAGCAGCCCATTGGCTGTTGTCCATTTCTGTGCTGCAGACCTAAGGAAAGTGCTTGATTCTTGAAACTTTTGTTTGGGAGACAGAGTTCATTCTAAAGATACAGGTTCATTAGAGTATGTCCAGATATTGATTTTCTCAGAACTGACAGTTTTGTGTTAAGGCCATTTTTGGGGGAGAATATGCATTAATCAGATTTTCTTAACTCAAATTCCCTCTAAAGTTCCCCAAACTCTAATAAAATTATGAGTTTTTCAGCTTGCAGTCTCTAAAAGACTGTATATGTTTATGTTGGCATGCAGTAATATAATAATTATCTGAAGATTAAGAGCAGAATTTTTACTTGTAACTAAGTGCAAACTCAGGTAAGAATGAATGCACACATAAAGGAAGAGTATGGGGAAGGAAGGAAGGAAGGAAGGAAGGAAGGAAAACCAAAAAGGGTGCATTCCATCCTGTTTTCTGAACATGTCTAAATTTCTCCACTGATGGATTTGGTGAGAACTTTAACTGGTTGCCTAAAACATAGGTATCTAAAGACAAAGAAGGTGATGTCTTGGCCTGAATGATTTGTTCTGCAAAAAGATCCTTAGGATGCACATATGAGAAGAAAGGAAAATAATTGTCTAAGAATGTGGCCACATGCCAATTTCCCCCATTTTCTTGTCTATTTCTGGGTTTATTTTTGTAAAAGAGCCATGGCACACCATGGCATAAACCCCAATATCTACTCATGGATCTCTATATAAATCATAAACACTATAACTGTTTTGTACCCCAGGCAGTCCTAACATTACCTGCAGTTGAAGCTTCTGAGTGACCAACATAATATACATCCTTCTGTCCAGTTTTATTCATGACGAAGTACAGCTCTGCTGGAATATCGTATTTACCTATCTCATCAAAGCTACAGGGGAGAAACACAAAAAGCTAGCAGATAATTCAAGTATCACAGTGTGAGTAACTGAATGTCAGTTTTGTTCATTGCACCAAGCAGGACCCACTGAAAGACGAGGTTGCACACTTCGTCTGCATTTTGCGTGAGTTGGGGAAGGGGGTAGGGAGATGCAGCTGTACTGCCAGGCTGCCTGATGCCTTGGGCTCTCTGCAAAGGAGGTGCCAGTTTTGTCCGTTAGCTCAGGCTCTTGCAGAAGTTAATTTAATCATTGCTCTCACCAGCATGGGTTGCAAAAAGTATTTCTGTCTCAGTTAACATCAGTTGTGATAGATCAGATTTCTAGGCTGAGCTGAGCAGTGTCCTCTCCTGTCTGCACTTGGGACATGGTATCTGGTGGGAGACTTCAAGGTTACCAATGCCTCCCAGTTTTGGAAATCTTTTCCTCAAGGAAACCAGCACTGTGTATGGAGAAAGGTGTCCTATGTA
This sequence comes from Harpia harpyja, assembly GCF_026419915.1. Lineage (NCBI taxonomy): Eukaryota > Metazoa > Chordata > Aves > Accipitriformes > Accipitridae > Harpia > Harpia harpyja. The sequence continues at coordinate 26,854,891 of NC_068949.1, read as the reverse complement.
CTTCCAGCTTTGCTTCTGTATGTGCTGATTCCAGAAGGGCCTGTCCAGATCATGTAGCCAATGACCCCCTTGACATACCCAGAAATGGCTGCATCTGCGGAAAAGAGTTGGTCTAGTCTCCTTAGATGTTGCATGTCCCACCTGAAGTCAGATTATATGAAAACCAGTAGGGTTTTCATATAATCCAGAAGGGGATTTTTTCATATAACCATACTTTTTCATATAACTTTCAAGGGGAAAGGTTCTGCATCCAAATATTAACTGCCCAATCTTGCTAGTCCCCTAAAAGTTACTTTCTTCAGTAATTCTTTCTCCATGGAGTACCTGTACTGCCAGAACTCTTTCTGGCAGGGCTTAAGGGTCTTGTGTTTTAAAGACAAAGTGTTCCCTCGGCTGTTTCCCATCCAGACATCATAGCCGGCATCTGCGAGGATGAAGCCTAGGCTGTTGTTGGGCAGGTTAGAAATCCAGTAAGTAGAATCTGCTAAAGTACCATGGTGTAGCAAGACTGCAGGCTTTTTCCCTGAAAAAGAAGTGGGTTTTCTTATTCTGTAGTAGTAAGTAATGTGTAGTTAAAACTGGCATGCAAAGTCTGGCTTTGCAGGAGTTTTTTAACCTGTATACAGAATTCAGGCCACATTCCTGACTAGGTGCTCTTGCTGAGAGGGAAAGTTGTGGAACATGCCATTGCATGTGCAAAGGGGAAAGGTGGGGGCCCCATGTAAGAGTTGGGTCTCAGAATTTCCTTATGACCTATAACTGCGTCACACCTGTATTTTGGCTGTTCCTCCCAGCAGGAATTCTGAAGACATCAAGAATGTATCCATCCTCCGTGGTAACTTGATATTCCTCACTGGGGTATCCATGATATCTGATAATTTCACTCTGTGGTAAGCCAAAGGAGAGTTTGTTAACATGCATTTATGTTGTAGAGATGGGTGGAGAAGGTGTCTAGAGGCTGGTTCTGTCCAGGAATGTAAAGCTAACCAAGAACGTGCCAGGAAGATGAATGTGATAACATATCACTGGCTTTTTCTCTACTGCTCTGTGTTGTACTGGTAGGAAGGGACCCAAAAGAGATTCCTGCAGATCAGCACAACCCATGCCTCTCTCTTTCAGGGATGACCAGATATGTGCTATTACAAAGCCATGGAGGCTGGAGCATGCAAATGGCAGTGAGAGCAGTTGAGCTGTGTTTGTGTGAAGTTGTTTGTGTATGCTCTTTAATGTTGTATCTCTCAAATTGAAGTACCAAGAGCTGTGTTTGCTCAGGTAGAAGCACCTAGTTATACTTGGAGCTTTCCTGACATACCCCATATTGCTTAGCTTTTGGCTAGGTAGTAATTGCTGTAGCAGTGGTACCCAAGCACTACACAGGCTTATAAGAGTGGCAGGATGGCGGAGTTCACCTGTGCAGTAAATGAGACTGTTCCTGGGACCTGCAGCTTGGTTGTATGTGCTGTCATGTGTTAGGACTGTCCTGGAAGTAGCTTTTCCCTGAGCATGCCAGTGCTCTCCACCACTTTTCCTGGATGCATCTTTGTTCTTTTAGACTTCAGGGATGATGCTATTAAACAGCTCGGATAAAGCTGTCCTGCTTTGGAAGGTAACCAAGCTAAGCGGTGTGGATGTGGGCTGTTCTGTAATGGTAGTGCAAAGCCCCTGGCCACTGGGACCATGGCTGAGAATAAATATTACAGGTCTTGTACAAAGATGCATCAAAGTCTTCTTCAGACCTGCTTAGGTGGTAGTTGTCTGGTATTTGACCCCATATGATGGGACAAAGCAGAACTGTGTTGAGTGACTAACCTTTTGGGAGATAGTTTGTCATGTTTTGTAAGGTTGATACAGATCATACCTTTCTAGAGAGTAAACATGCAGCAGTATCTGTATAAGACAGTTGCAAAGGCTGTGTGTTTTGGGCCATAATGAATCCTTTTTTGCCAAAGTCAGGTTAGGCAAGCCAGGTAGGGTGGATATCCTGTTACAGACTCACTCACAGCACCACCCATCACACTCTTGCCACTATTCTGAGGAAATCATTGTGAGAGACTGAAAGAGTTAATGTCTCTAACATTGTGGTGGGGCAAGTTCTGCTTAAAGACAAACCCTGCACTGCAAGGAAAGGAGGTGAAAAGCCCATCAGTTCAGACATCAGCAACAGGAGGGGGAGGGTGTGCTGGAGGGTGCGCAGCTCCCTGTTCTGATAAGCTGTTCTGATACAAAGATCAAACAATGGCCACATCTGCAGGGAAGGAGAAGCTACTCGACAAATGACCCTCAAGCCCAAAGGCTCACAAACTGCTCATTAGCCTGATGAGTTCGGGTGCCCTCCTGAAGGAGGGGCAAGGATGATAAAAGGACACAAACTGAAGCCCCGGGTGTGCAAGCCCACCGGAACTGGACCCATCGGCTGACTGGACCCCTCGGCTGACTGAACCAACTCTGGACCCAGGACCGGTGAAATCTTTTTCTCTCTTCCTCTTTCTCTCTCTGTCTTCTCTCTCTTTCCCTTTCCTTTTCCACAATCCCTGCACCTCATCCGTTCAAGACAAAAACGGTTGACTAAGTCTGAGACTAAGAGTGGATCCAGCAGCCCCTGGGCCCTTCTCTGAGGAGGAGTCTAGAAAGCAAGGGGGTCTGCTCTGAACCTCGTGACTCAACGGGAGGGATCTCCTTATTCTCTGAATTGATGTATATGGTTACCCTGGGTCACACAGTTTACAGCAGTAGTCTTATGCCAATTCCTGTTGTGAGAAACCCTGCCACCTACTACCACTCCTCACTGGTTCAGTTTGCTTCTGTCATGAATAAAATCTTTAACTAATCATTTGGTGTTGTTTCACCTTAATTTAGCCTGAGGGAATTTTGAATTAAAAATGACTCCCTGGTCTGTCCAGTCTGGGTCATGACAATCATTGCATTACTTTGTGTTGTGAGAATCTGCAGTTTGAATAAGAGATTCATCCTCCCTTGCCACTGTACTGAGGAAACAGGTTGTTACAGAAAGGGAGGACTCTGCTTCCCTTGAGACTAGAAAGCAGCCTTTGTCTCTACTGCAAAGGAATTTTTCTCTCCGGCAGCTCAGACTTTTTGGGTAGGAGCATCAAGGTTTCTTCTGGGTGGGTGCTCCCTATCACAACGCTGGAGGGAACCCTTTGAAGGGGGCTACTTTGAGCCTTCTGGCAGGGACTGTTAGTGATGGGGCAGTGTTAGCGGTACTGGGAGAGACACTTTAGAAAGAAAGGGAGAGAAAGTGACCCAACTTACAACATTCATAAAGCATTCAGGGTTGCGAGGCTTCCTGTACTGGCTTGTGTCTGAATTCAGAGTGGAGGGTGTTGTGAATCCTGATAAAAAGGCAATTCCTTGGGAGCAGAGCAGCACGAGGAGGCACCACATCTTGGGGCTGTGTGAAAGAGCACATGCAGGGGTATCTGTGTTAGGAAGAGAGTGGTGTGAAATTCCACAGGAAGACCCAAGTGGGGAGTCTCCTGAAGGTTGCCCAAGGTCTATTCCCCAAGGGGCTGCCAGAATAAGGACGTGTGTGAGGAGGGACTGTCTACAGCTTACCCCATTTAACAGGGGCCAGGAATGAGTCAAAGGCTCCAGGAGGATGTAGAACCAACCTGGGGGAATGTGCTTGTATGATATCAGTGCTGGTTTGTGCCACGAGTTCCTTCCTTTCTCTCTCACATATGGTGCTCCATATTGTAATTCTGCGTCTTGGCCACCTGGGGGAAAGACTGCATTTTCATGGTTTTTAGGGGTTGACTGATGGTCACAGGGAAGCTTTTCTGAATAGAAATTGAGTGCAGTCTATCTAGTTAGTGCCCTGCTTTTTGGCTGTAGCCACCTTTGTAATCAGCATAGAAGAAACAGACTGGTCATACAAACAGAGTGTATTATCTGACATATCATGGGGAAGATTTTTAAGGTTTGGAGAGCCTGGAAAGGATAGCTAAAAGATTTGTTTTCTCTGAACTTCTTCATGAGGAAGGGAGTTCTCAGTTCTTTTCATTTTTTATTAAATCTGTCATACCCTTTGGGTCACTAGAGCATTTGGATTAAACCAAAACTGGGATATACCCTTAATTTTAATATTGGCATCCAAACTGACTCTAGTCCATCCACTTTGTAGGAGAATACTTTCATTCTTCTGTCAACAGAACAGAAATCCTCCCACTGTGTGCTCTGCAAGCACAGTTGTATAGTAGATATTCCACTGCTTTCTGCTGTTTTATTCAGTTCAAACAGAAGTAAAACTTGTTCCTCTATTTCTGCATGTGGAACATCATTTGGGAACAAAAACTAAGAAGTTCAGCTTAAGTCACAGTTGGTTTTTCTACTAAAGGTGGGGCAATGGGGTAGCTAAATTGTTGCACTTCTTAGAGTATACTTTTTTTATGTATACTATATTGTCACCTGGCTTAGCTGGCGTGCTTTAAGGCACTTCCAGATGAATGCTTTGTAAATCAGATAGAGTGCACCAATTAACTTCAAGGCTTGGCATGCACTCTCATTAATTTCAGCGGCAAAGTCTTGACTGTAGGAGCCTTGAACAGCAATCTAGTCTTTTTATGTAATGAAACAATGCCAAAGAGTGGCATTTACCATGGCAAACTGGAATTAACTGAAATGTTTAATGTAAAAAAAAAAAAGTAGAGGAAGAGACCTGAAAGATACATTCAAAAGGCCATTTCTGGAGACTTTTTATATTTGATGAAAATAAGCTTTAAACCTTCTAGAAATTCATCAGTGTACTCTTGAGAAAGTAATAACATTTTTTTCACATACACTGTAAATGGGACAGAAAGGCACCAGGGCAATTAATGTGGCTAGCAGATGTCAGAATCTTCTGGTGAACTTACAAGAAAAGCTTAATGCATTTGGAACTATGAGAGCAAAAGGTCCAATTTATGTACACACTTTTGATACCAAGATTTTCATGCATCCACAGTGACATCCTTAGATAAAAAACCCCAACAAGTAGAACAAAATGAAACCATCAGTTACTCTTTTTCCCATTTGCACAGGTCAAAGTCTTCTTCCTCACCTCCACTTTAGCAAACATGCACTCTGATGCACAGCATCAGGCTTGCAGATCAGAAAGGATGCAGGCTGTCTACTCTGACAAGCAACTGCACAAAAGTGAGACCGCACATCTTTATGGAGATAGGCAACAGAGAAAGAGACAGTGAATACATATGTACAAGCAACTTACCTCTGCTTTGACTGCCCTGCCCTTTGACTTCTGCTGCAGTTCCCAGTCTGTCTGTCTCCACTAGCAGACTGATTCACTGGCAGAAACCTGCACTGATAAAAGGAGCAGCAGTAGAGTGCTGAGTGATGTCTGCATGCATAGCAGAGCAGTGTTTAAGTGCTGATTTGGCAGTAGTTAAGGAGTGGAGTTATTTTATGATAAACAGCACCATTGCATGACATTCTGAAAGACCAAATTGCACCATGGAGCAGGAGAGGTAAAGAGGCGTCTAACCTGTGATTAGAATATTTAGCAGGGACCTGGGGGATTCTTGTCCTCTGAGGCTGTGGGAGATCTTGATCTGTACTGCTGCCTGTCTTGGGGAGTGCTGTGACCACATTATTTTGGGATGAAGAGGAGGAAGAGTCCAGCTTTTCTCAACATTTTCTACCAATGAACACGTTCTCTGCTGCTGTGGTTTGTACAGAAGCTGGTGTGGTCACTGTTTCCACACCTGTCATTTGGTTTCTGAACTGCTGTTTGCAGATTGCCTGGGGACAATTCTTTGTTAGGTAAACTTAGAACAAAAATTCAAATTATTCAAAAGGTGTGTATTTAGCACCACTCACACATTCCTAAATGTGTTGTTCAGTGAACACCACAACATGCAAAGACCAGTTTGCTCTCAATTAGCCTGCTTCTGTAGGGATTCTCAGGTATTGAATTAAGTTTGAAAACATTGTGTGAACTTTGACTCAGGGAGGATGATAACAAGATTTCTTGCTTCTTCCAAGCCATTTCCATGAACTCTGTAAAAACACAGTATGTTTGGAGATCTCTCCCTAAGTGCTGAATTAATTGTAGTCAGCCTGGAGGCTCAGTCCTTACAAAACTGGCCTGGTGCCCTGGTGCAGCAAATTCTCTGGAATGTGGGTGCTAATCATCTGCTGCCTTGTGTGAGTGAAGCAAGTCTTTGTTAGTAAACAGAACCTGTGAGTCACCACAGAAATAATTCTGCTTTATAAATTAGAGTGCAGTCTGTGGAAAAGCCAAGAAAGTGATTTCTCAATGAAAAACATTACAGCTTAGCAAGTCTGATACCCCTGCTTAGTGAGAGATACAGAAGACTTTTCACTGCTGTATTCCCAGCTAACACCATACTACATTATTTTGTTTTATAGAATTGTCGGCCTGGAATGATCTGCAACGTTTTACCTAGTGTTACCTCATGCAATCATATGGGATGTATAATATTGTTTCTGATATTGTTAGTAGGAATTGAGTGAAGAGCAAAAGATAGGTAAACCCACTTGAATAGGGAAAAGAGACAATGAATGTAATGCATATAAAAATAGCATAGGAAACACAAAACCTAAAAGGTATACAGAAACTTCCCAGGATGTGCTGTCCTTACTTAGAGAATCATGCCAGCTGAGATAGTAAGTACTCTGTTTTGAAAATGCTGGAGGAAAACTCTGATGCCCAGGTTGTCTGGCCTACAGCTGGACATAGCTTGAGGTGCCGGAGTATGTCTTAAACCCCAGTGTTTGCCAACTCTCTCTCAGGTACCTGCGAGGTATCCTGTGCCTCTAAACACAGCCCTGATGATCTGCAGGCTCAGAGGGGGAGAACAAAGGGGAATATGTGTGTTCCTTTCTCCTTTGCAAACCCTGTAAAATACAAAAACAGTGTTCATGTAAGGATATGGTCTGTGTATGCTCTTCCTTTTGTCTTGGAACCCTATACCTCTTCCCAAGTACTTTTGTGGTTCTCATCAATTTTTCTCCTTGCATTTGCCAGCTGATTACCTGTCCTTTGAGCAGGCATGTTTGGGAGAGAAGCTGTCTGTTTATCAAATGTGTCAATCTGCTCAGGCATCGCCCAGTCACTATGCTAATTGACCAATTTTAAATTAAGAGTTATCATATAGGATAACACTGATTGTGAAAATGCATACACGTGTCAGCAAGTTTGTGCAGATGTACAGCCCCGCTGACTTTTACAGGACTGTTGTGTTCCACATCATTGTGCAGTATTGCCCATGAACTGATTAGGGGGAGCAGGATCTTGGGCAAGCCAGGATCAGCCTGTATCAATGATGAGCTGCTGGAGCTTAGCCACAGGATGGGTTGTAACAGAAGTTACCCAGTAGTGACCATATGAGCATCAGGAGGCAAGGGGAGGGCTGGGAAGTCCTGTGTTTTTCATGTGACACCAGTGGTTCACTGACTTTGGCTCAAAGTGTTTAAAATACAGGCTCCAGTCCGTGCCATGGAGGAGCTTTGTGCTCGGTGGGGCTGTTAAGTTAATCCTGTCCTGAAGCAGAGGTGCAAGGGACCCTTGCAGTGCTACAAGGATGTTGTCTGGGTAGCTAACAGTCTTCCGAGGGGAAGTGTAAGGGGTGCGTTCCTCTTGTCCAGACACTGGCCATTCCAGGACTGCATTTTTTGGGAATATGCATTTCTGAGGATGGTTCTATGCACACAACTCCAGCAGGCCACAGATTTCTTTCCTGAAAGTAGTGTAACTCATGCCATTTAAAGCAATATCATAATAGTGCTTGGAAATTAAAGAGCCAAATGATCTTCCATGTCTTTTATTGAATGTGTTGTTCTGAAGTTTAATTGATATTTAGTTTAAAAAATGAGTTGCCCTTATTCTTTGTCTCTTGAAGGCCGTTCTGACAAACACTTAGTTCACTTCTGGCTCACAGGAAACTTGTGAAGTGTTGTTAAATTCTTTCAGGAAGTAAGAATCACATTTCCTACACAGACTGAATAGGTGACAATTTGCCCATGCATTGAGTCGTGGCACCTTTTGGAGAAAAAAGACCTATTCAACAAAAAAAAAGATTAACATTTCCAGGATTCAAATCCTTATTTATAGGCATGGTAAAGAACACTAAAGGAATATGTGAAGCAGAAGTGAACCTGTGACTACATAAATTTGCATGAGTCTCATACCTCACATGGTTGGGGTGCTTATCTGTTCTCCAGCTGAAGCTCTGACCAAAGTAGTCATCACTTAAGTGATTTTCAAGAGGGCCTGAGATGTGATGCTGGATTAAGTAATAATTTACACTATCTTGGGAAAGGTGTTGCCTGAAGCTATTTCTGTGCTTTGTGGAGGAGGGGTTTTTTTGGTTGTTTTTTAAAAAATATTTTCCCATGTTGCCATGCATTTATATATTGGTGTTTGGAGAGGATTAAGTAAACTACTAAATTGTTATATGTAACAGCTAAGTGATTTGAGGTTTCTTTCAACAAGCTGTAGTTTATAAATTCCAACAACCTGGCCAGTTAATGTAGGAGGATGTGCACTCCTTAGGATCTGGATGTGAAGAAATACTGGCAAGGAACACCTTTTCACCTTTGAAGTGTTAGTCTCTCCTCCGTGTCTTTAGGCCAACAGAATATTCAACACAGGCTGAAAGTTCAATCTGTTGGGAGGATCCTAGTGAGATTTGTCACAGGCAGGTGTAGTGTATGTTTCTGTTACAAGCCAACCTAATTTCCTTCAGGTAAACAGCCATTGAAAGGGTTAGAACTGGTGCCAGCAAACTAACGCTACAGTTAGTGATGCTATACTACTTTAATCAGAGAAGGATATAGTATAAATTATTTTATATGGTCCTCCACCTCACTGGAGAATGGATATGAAAATTATATGGAAATAAAAGTTCTCAAATGTAAGGTAGAGGACTTGGATTTAAGATGGACAGTTATATGCATATATTTTAAAACTTGTTTTAAAATATGCTTGAAATACAGGAAACGAATTTAAACTATAAAAGGAAAAGACATTTTGGGGTGCCTGCAGATGCTTGAAATATGCATGCCCTACTTGGAAAGGCTGTCTGAGTGTAGTACAGAAATACTATCAGCATCTTATCCTCAGAGCCCTCAGATCCCATGAACATGCAAAGGGGATGGAGATATCAACAATAATTTTCTTCCAAAGGAAGCTCTAATGCGATGAACATATCAGCAGGTTAAACATGAATCATATTCATTGTTTGGGCTGGGCTATGGGAAGAAGACTGAGCAAAAGGTGATGAATGTGGCTGGCCTATTTGATAAAGAGACTCTCATTAAAAGTATGGCATCTAGTTGCTTCCCTTTTCCTGGTAGGCATCTTGAGGTGTTCTTGCAGAGGCTTTGGAATATGTTTTAGTCAGAAGTAGCTTGGGTGGCAAACTAGCTCCCATTCATAGTTACTTGTTTTAAGTTTTAGGTTTCATGCTTTTTTTCTCCCCCCCCCCTTCCTTTCTTCACTTGTGAAACTTTCTTCCTCTCTCTCCCTCCTCCCCTTCTCAGCCTGTTTTGCTACTTTCCTTTTTAGGCAGCTGGAGGCTGTTATTGCAAAAATGACAAAGGAAAATGCTTCTGTGTTGTAACCTGTTCTGTCAGTCTTCCGTAAGCAGCTGTTCTCACGTTTGCAGCCCTGGGTTGGGTTTCTGAAGACAATTGTTTCATGCCACAAAGTAGAAAGCACCTAAAGGAAATGTAGCTTAAACAAGAGTGATACTTTTAAGTTAAATATTAACCAGATTCAAACAAGCTCAAGAGCATTTCACATCAGGTTAACTTGTTGGGCTGGTGAACAAGAACGCACTCAAGCAGTGAAGAATAGGCATGGGGATACTCTATTCAGAGGTACGTGACCATTTTCTGCACAGTAACTGAAGCTATTAAAGATATGGATATTCACTGGGTTTGGTTTGTTCCCTTTGCAGCCTCCCATACACAGGCTTATACAAATCTGGAAGTTCTTTTCCTTTGGAAATGTTGTAGTTCAGCTATTACAAATTGACAGAAATACTGTTTGTAGGAGTAAAGAAAATGCAATAACCAGTGTCATTATTGTGACTTCACAGAGAAAGTACTTGTTCAACATTTTTTGTTGTTCTGTGTTGAGATCAGAATGATTCTGAGCACAGTACAAACAACTTTGCAAACTGCAGACAACTCCTTGGCTTTTGTTGAGTATAGATAATAAAGTTAATGCCTAAGGAAATGTTTCCCCTCACCCCACAATTGTTTTAGGAATGTGGGGTTTTTTAGCTCTTGTCTTCGCGGGTTTGTCCCCAGACCATGGTGCATTTAGCATACCCCTGGATTTTAGCATAAATGCTACCTAAACATATTCATTATTTTATAAACTTTCCATTTGTACACTTGGGAACAAATGAGGATCTTAGTCCCTTTTGACTGTGAATACAGTGGATTGCACTGCTGTTTCTTTTTCTGGAGATAGCATTACATAGCTGTTCCTTTAACAGGTTACCTTTCTATGCTGAAAGCCACCCTTTTATTTTTAAAAGGCTATAGAAATCAAGTACCTTCTCCTCTTTCAGTATTATAGGGAGGTTGAATCTGTGCATTCATAAGGTGACGGACTGGGTAGACTGCACCTTATTCTGAAAGGATTTGCTGCCTCTCTCCAGATCTACTACTCTGAGATGGTATCGTACAAGAAACCAGTGTCATGTAGTTTAATTAAAGTGGTGCTTAGAGAATGTTCAAATGCTGTCCATATCTTCCATGCTTATTAGTTAATATTTTCATATACTTTAGTTCTCAATCTTTAAAAATTTTGAGTGAGATATAGTTTTCTTGGTAAAGTATCGTTCATTTATACAGGACAGAAATTTAGAGAAGTGCGAATAAGAAAGTCTAAGTTGCCTTTTCTGAGGAGTATGGATTGGATACTGGTGCATTCCTCAGCATCACAAACATGATTTAGACTTTCCTGTTTAGTTCATAGCATGCCTTTGGGTGAATTTTAGTGCACAGGAAGAGACTATGGATTGGTTCAGAATATCTGGATCTTATGGAGTGACTCCTTTTTGTCTAAACAACTGCAAAGTGTTGATGTAATTTGGGCAATCCCCTGCAGTCTGTTTTGAGTTGTCTGGGGCAGTCAGGACACTGGGGTTTGTAAATAATGTGGTGAAAGTGAGAGTCGCCACTTGGCAATCTCTGTGTTTTGGACTGTGAACCTCTCCAGAAGTTGTGAGCTCAGTTCCCACTGATGCTTTCTTCAGGGTGTTTTGTTGTGGGAGCACTGGCCTTTGTTTCTCACACATGCCTAAAGGAGATGACATAGACTTTGTGTCTGTGCTCCCGTTGCCAGCGCACCTCTAACGAGGGAAGCTGCAGGGGTTCTCCTGGCTGTCCTACGCTGCCATGAGACTTCGTAGTCCTGCTCCTCTCCACAGCTGAGCCCGATGCTGAGACATGAACTTTGCATTCTTCTGACATTGCTTCCGTTTTGCATGTGAAGCCCAGTTACTCTGAGTACATACCTCATAGGTTTATTTCCCTCTTGTGTGTGATGGGTCGATAACAATAATAGAATAACCGTAACACGAATCAGAAGCTGGTTGTTAAGCTACATCATTGCTGAGGTAGTCTTCTAACACTGTAGAAAACTGAGTGAGGGTTTCCAGACTTTTATCCTCCGTGCTTTTCTGTAGACATAAAGGAAATGTGTTTTCTTGGGGTTTGGACGGAATCTACTGCTTGTACATAATGTTGTCCTAACTCTGTAATTGGCCTCACTGCTGATATTCCAGACATGTGCTGTCCAACTGTGTTTATGTAAGAAACTCTATTAATTGTCTTCTGAGCAAAGTTTGGAGAATTGTTTAAAACAGTCTTAAGCACAGTTAGTCCTAATTTAGATAGAGCTGCCAGAGTAGTAACCCAAAAAAGTGAGAGGTGGAAAAGAGGTTTGTGGCAGAGGCTTGAAAACTCTTGCACACTTCTCAAGCTCCAATGTGGAACCAGGCAGGTTTTGTGTCCATTCTGCTGCTACTGGAAGCCTGTTTTGGAGCTTTACTCTGCACTTGGCTAGAAATTTCTTTCTAATTTTCATGCTAAACTTCATGGCCAGATATACTGCCTTTTTTACCTTGTTCCTTGAAATTAATTGGCTCTTCTTCTCTAATACTTACCCTTTAATTTATTTTGGAACACTTACAGCCCTGTCTCTTTTCTTCCTAGCCAACCTAAGCAAATCAGTCTGTCTTCAGGCTCTTCACATTCCTCAGCTGTGTAAAGGTTTTACACTCCTGCCATAGTCTGATCTCATTTTTGGACCCAGACGACATGAACTCTATCCACTATCCCAGTTAACTGCCTTCTGTAACAGCTCCCTTCTCTTTCTGTGAGAAAGACCACCTAATATTTGCCACTGGTTGCTGTTTCTGATTCATTCTGAGAGAAAGACTGCCTAATATAATGTTTGCCACTGGTTGCTCATTCTGAGGCTTTTACACAGGTGACTGATTGCCACCTAATTGTAATTTTTCTTTATTCTTTCCTACACATTTTTTCTGAAGTCCTATTGTTATTTATAAGAAAACAATGAGCCTGTAGAGTTGTTTGGATTGCTTTGTTTCCTTACTTAAGTATTCTAGTACTGTGTTTGCTCCTCCAGTCATGGAGTCATGTTTTCAATTTGGGCAGTATATTGCAAGTCTAATCTATAGGACCTTTCACCTTCCTTTGATGAAAAGAGGCATTTTCTAGAAAGCAAACCAGCAGAGTGGGCCTCAAGAAAGTCCCATAAAGCCAGGAAAAAAGTTTGGTGTTTCTTTTTTTTTTTTTTTTAATATGAATGGAACATATTAATGTGTGAAAGAATCAATTCTACAAAGAACCCCCACTGCAGTGGAATAATAATAATAATAATAATGATAATTTTAAAAATACTTTAAGTATGTCAGTTACCCTTGTATTAGCTGTTGGAATGGATGAGAATTGCTTCCTTACATTCTCTGTCCCTTGGATGTTTTCTGAGAACAGCTGGTTTCAGTAGGTAGAAGAGTACGACTGACTCTTGTGTGCCAGTCCCTGTGCGTGACTTCAGTCCCAAATAATGTAGTCTCTTGGAGAGTGTAAAGTGCCCCATCATTATTCATGGCTCTAGAAGTGGGTTGAACAGTAGTGTAAGGTTCAGAAAAAGATCCCATGGGTCAATGAAAGTATCAGCCAGAAATGCCTTGGGCTTAATGGCCTAGCAAGTAAAACTCTTTGAGGCAGTACAGAAATAAAAGTACAAAAGCATGTCATTTGGTGACACGAGCTGGAGCTGCTGAACTAGCAAGAATCAGTCTAGAAAGGAGTAAAGTTGTATGGTAAATGGCTGGGATTTGAGCAGATATTCAACCAAACTGCAAATCTCCTGCATCTTTAAATAAGCAAAGCGATACTTAAAAGCGAGAATAGTAGGGAAATCAGAGGTGCAAACAGACTCCACTTGATCTTTTCTTTGCTGGACATGAAGATACAGTATTAGACACCAACATGTCAGAGAGTGAGGCTCTAGAGCAAACTGATCCTTTACATGGCACCGGTGTGCAAGTCACTTACACCAAGAGGGATTTAAAAGGGGGTTTTGCCTCAAAATCATTAAAACGGTTCTGTTTCTGGAGGAGTGTATAATAGCAAATGGTATATGTAGGCTTTTATAAGAATGCAGACAGATATGCAAACTTACAATATTGCATGTATTCTTTGTAGATTTCTGTCTGATACAATAAAAACAAAACAAGAAGTGGTGCAAGGTCTGGTAAACATGTAAATACTTTCTTTAGAAAGGAAAATCACTTCTCTTATGCAACTGTGCAGAAGACTAAGCAGCAATGATGCTGGAGGTAAACTTGTGTTGTAGCTCAAAGTTTGTCTAAAGCAAAAGTGTAAATAACATGAATCTTTTTGATGTGGGGGGAAAAAAGCTAACTGCAAGGGGAGTGAGGAAAGGGCTCAGACTTCAGGGCTAGATCTTGTTCACGTAGTGTATTTAGGATGTGAAAAAAGGAGGACAGGAAGGAAAAACTGCAGATAATATTTAAAGAAAATGCCTATCTTAGAAAATGGTGAATAAAATCCTCAGTATCAAAGACAGAAGAAAAGAAAGAAACTTATTCTCTTGTCAACTGGAGAACTTCAAATGCTACCAGCCTGCCACACTTCCCACTGTTATTTTCCGCCTGTATTAGGCCTTTAGAAACTCGTAGTACTCCTGTCATTCTCAGCCTCTCCTTAGTCTGAGTTCTTGCTGCCGGAGAGGGAAGGAATTGCAGGTTAGGTCAAGGGCGTGTAGAAATGCTGAGCAAAGGCTGGAGCAGCAAGCAGTTCTCAAAAGCCAAGCAGGATCTCAGCTGTGGGCATACATGCATGTATTTTTTAGGTATGAAGTTTAACTTCAAGCCCTAAAAAACAAACATTGCGGGGGGTTGATTTTTCAACTTTCACCTGAAGTGTTGTTCTCCTTCTTGGAACTGATGAGTCAGAAGTGGTACCTCTTGTTCAGCAGTGCTCATCTGAAGGGAAAGCCTGTTGTAAACTTAGAGAGGCATGGGCTTGTCGATGCTTGCTGCTTAATACGGTGACCAACTCCTATGAGATTCGAAGCCGGTTTTTTAATGGCTGCAAATGAACTGGATTGATTTCTTGGATTTGGACACATCGTCCAAAATGAACAGAAAGTTTGTTCTGCTGTGCAAGGGCTGTGACTTCTCAGGCTGAGCGCTGAGAGCTGCTGTGTGGCAGCTGCAGGAGTATCTCTTACCACCATCTTCTGGAAGTCACCTAGAACTACAACCTGTCAGAAGTGCTTGGCAGTGTCTTAGGATGTGCAAGTAGTAAGTCAAAATGGGAAGTATGGATGTCTTAGTGAAATGTGTGCTGATTAATATTATCTTCTCTCTTCAGCCCATTTGTCAGGCAGCTTTTAATAACGATTTCAATGAAGTTCAGCTCCTTTTGGAGCGCAACAGCAACTATCTGAACATCCAGGACAGCTTTGGTGGAGACACCCCCTTAATTTGTGCATGTAAACAGGGAAACAACAGGATAGTTAGCTATCTTCTAAACAGAAATGCTGATGTCAACCTCAGAAACAAGGTAAGTGGCCACTGACTCCTCCTCTGCAGCAACTGTTCTTTCAGATTCTTGGTGTGTATATGTGGGGACTCTGGCAAGCACACCCAAACCTGAGGTTTGTTTCCAACTGAGGCATAAGTATAACCCCCAAATTATAATTTGATAAACCTATATGTTTCTGTTTGTCTCCTCATTTGTCTTCCTAACTTGCCAATGTGCACAAGATAATAAACATTGCCAACCTGAATTTCTCTCTGTGTTCATGTTCCCCATTTAGGTAACACTGCATGCCAGCTCCGGTCCCCAGTGGGTTCTGCCTGCTTACCCATGCAGCACTCTGCATTCATCTTGCCCTCCAGCTTTTATCTGTCCCTTCTGTCGCCTTTCTTTCCCTCTGTCTTTTTCTTCACCCTGGTTAAAAGGAAGGTCTGCAGGAGAGCCTGTCCATCTCCCACAAATGTGTCCCTGAGGAGAGACTGACTCTACAAAAACCTTCCTTATTTCCTCTGCAGAGCTGTTTTTGTCATGTTACGGAACAGTAGCATGGCACGTAATAGCATGCTGGGAGGCAAGGAGGGAAGCCTTCCATCTGTTCTTCCCTGCTCCCTGTTTTAAAAAAAACTACCTGCCTTGCACAATAGCTGTGACTGGCTATTTTCCCTAAGGCGATGAGGAAGTACGTTTTTGTGGTAGATTTCCTTGTAGGTTACAAATAAAAAGTAGCTGAAAGATGTGTGTGCTGGCTTCATTAGTAATTTATTCTTATGATGTTAAGGGTGATAAACAGCCAGGAAAAAAACCCACAACATTGTAAATTCTACTGTATCATCTCGTACTCCACGGCAATGTTTAGCAAGTTCCTACACATTTGTGGGCTATCTTATATCTCTGTGTCATGGTTTAAGCCCAGCCGATAACAAAGCACCACGCAGCTGCTCGCTCGCTCACCCCCCGCCACCCGGCCACGGTGGGATGAGGAGAAAAATATAAAGGCAGGCTCGTGGGTCGAGATAAGGACAGGGAGGCATCGCTCACCACTTACGGTCACGGGCAAAAGACAGGCTCAACTTGGGGAAGAAACAAAATCAATTTAATTTACTACCGATCCAATCAAAACAAGGATAATGAGAAGTAAAACCAAACCTTAGAACACCTTCCCCCCTCCCCTCCCTCCTTCCCACCTCAGCTCCACTCCCGGTTCTCTCCGCCTCCTCCCCCTGGCTGGGCAGGGGAACAGGGGACGGGGGTTGGGGTCGGTTCCTCACACCTTGTCTCTGCCGCTCCTTCCTCCTCAGGGGGAGGAGGACTCCTCACTCGTCCCCTGCTCCACCGTGGGGTCCCTCCCACGGGAGACAGTCCTTCACGAACTTCTCCAACATGAGTCCTGTCCGCGGGCTGCAGTTCCTCACAAACTTCCCTGGCGTGGGTCCTTTCCACAGGCCGGTCTTCAGTCACAGACCGCTCCAGCGCGGGCTTTCCCATGGAGTCACGGCCATCTTCGGGGGCCTCCGCTCCCCCGCTCCCACCCGTGGGCTGGCAGGGGGACAGCCTGCCATCTCACCAGGGGCTGCAGGGGCATGCACCTCCCCGGCGCACCTCCTCCCCCTCCTTCCTCACTGACCTCGGTGTCCGCAGAGGGGTTCCTCTCACATTCCAACCCCCCTACTCACTGCAGGTTCCCCTTCTTAACTCTGTTCTCCCAGAGGTGCTACCACCGTCACTGACGGGCTCGGCCTGGGCCCGAGGCGGGTCTGGCTTGGAGCCGGAGAAGCTTCTAGCAGCTTCTCACAGGAGCTGGCCCTGCAGCCCCTCCCCTGCTACCAAGAAAACCCGCGCCACACAAACCCATAACACTCTGATTTCCAGTGCATTTGTTTATTTCATAGGAGGGCAGCAAATGTTCACAAGGTCAGTGGCATATTCTATCCCATCTGTTGTTCTTCTCAATGCAGAAGGGTCTCCATCTTACCTCAAAGTCCCTTTGAAAGGGTTCAGTATTTTGCATTGAGGTCATTTTAATTGCATTAGCAGCCATTTGCTAGCCATGCCTGGCTTGCTTAAATGCCTCTCTGCTTCATCTTCACAGGTGGAATCAGGCCCTTGGGTGCAGAGCTCAACTCTGGTGCTCAGGACTGAGAATGGGGAGCAGAGGATGGCACAGAAAGGCTTCTCTCCTTATTTTGGGCCCCAGTGTAACACTGTAACCTAGTTTGTCAAACTCCACTTTGACAACCTGCAGGAGGTTTAACACAAGTGTTCTCTAACACACAAGTTTACAGCTCTGGCCTTTAGTTGCTTTGGTACACTCAAGATTCAAAGATTTTTTTAAACTCTGTTCTCACTAGGAATCTGCTGGGGGTGTTGCCACTTGCCTGTGTTTCTCATGTGCTGAAGGAGATGCCATAAACACTCATATGTCTTTGCTTCAGTAGCCAGCATCTCTATAGGAAGAGGAGCTGCGGTGACTATTCCCATTCATTGACCTTGCTGGGCAGCAGTAGTAGCCACATGAAATGTCCACTCTGCCGTCTTTCTCTCTGCAGCCATGTCCAAGTTTGCAGACATACACATGGAATCCTTTGGATCCCACATTCTTCTTGCATGTGTAGCCCAATTTCCATGAGTCCTGTATGTGTTAAATGTTCTACTACTTGAAGGAAGCAAAATGCATCTCTCTGTTTCTGCTTGAAAACCAGAGAAATATTTCTAGTAACATAAGTAGCACAAGAAAGCTTGTGAAATATAAAATGGTCTGCTATTGTCAATATTAAACAAATACAATCAGATCGCTGAACCTGGTACTAAACAGAGTTATTTTGTGTTTAGAAGGACCGCACTTGTCTGCATTATGCTGTGAGAAAACGGTTTACCTTCCTTGACTATGTGCTCATCATAATCCTCATGCCAGTTATGCTTCTTGGGTATCTTCTCATGGTGAGTCTGGATGAAAGCAGGAAAGACCCTGTACCCTTCCCTTTCCCCTTATCAGCTTTCTCACGGCAGTATTTCAGGCCAGGAACCTGTATAGAACATGGACAGCTTTTTTAAAGCAAGGACTGATGGAGAGCAACAGAAGCAGGGATTTTGCTGTGAATATAGCTGGTAAAGGAACAAAATTGTATCACTGCATTAGAATTGCATCACATGCACACTGCATCAGTCTGGCATTTGCAGAAGCCAGACACTCTTCTTTTTGGAAAAAACACAGTATTTAGCCAAAATCTACTTAGTACTATATGCAGATGAACTGTTTTACTGTGTTACTCTTTCCCTTGCACCTAACAGGTCTCAAAGACTAAACAGAATGAAAACCTGATCAAGATGTTACTTAGAGCTGGAGCTGATGTTAATGCTACAGACTTTGTAAGTGGGTTTATAGAAATGCAAATGTGGCTTGTATGCATGCAACGATGCTAAAACCAGACTTCAGAATCTTCTAGCAACATAGTCCTGCTTTCAGAGTAGGATCAGGAACTGAACTGACTGTGATGTAGCAGGAGGATTCAGTGATTCCCCTTGACGCTTAAGCAATGGTTTTGTAATGTACACAGAAATAATTCTCCACTGATCAACTAATTCTCCCTTTTTGACCAATGCCCTCTTAAGAGAATCCAGGCAAACTGGGCTGAGATACTTATGTATTAAATACCTGATCCTATAAAGATTCTAGTGATATAAGGGTCTGAGTTTATCACCATTTATGAGTTCTTCAGCTGGAGCAGATTTGTGGGGGAAGGTCATGCCACAGTGCTAGACGCTGTGTCTTCACTTAGTCTTCAGAGTGTGCTGATCTGCCATATGTAGAGTTCTGTATCCACTAGCCTACCTGGGTGTGGTAAAGAGCTCCTCTAAGGTAGAAAAGGAGAACCCCAATTTTAGCAGCAACCAAATTCTAAAACACTGAAGTGTGATCAAGCAGTATTGCTTAAGACACAGCTGTTGAGACCAAGATCAGGGAATCCTCTGAAATTAGTGAAGAACTGTTGGCTTCCTGCTGAAGGTATCAGACCTGTTTTAAGAGCTGCATCCCAGGGAAGGAATGATTTTTTTGTTTCTGTTGCTCTTATGACAATGTATTTGTTTTACTGTGTAGTGTATTGTGACAGGAAATGATACGTGTCTTTTGCATCCAGCTGTTAGGGGAAACTGATAAGGCTACAGGTAGTCATACTTGCCTAAGGTCTACCAAGGAAGTAATAGAACTAAAATTCATCTGCTTCTGTTTCCCTTCAGTCTGGTAGCACAGCCCTTCACTATGCTTGCAAAATGAAAAACCAGGCAGTCATTCCTCTACTGCTTGAAGCTCACGCAGACACTTCTGTAAAGAATCAGGTAAGAAGGTGAAGTTGCTAACTGTATTTCCTTATTGTGATAGTGAATCAGTATGTTGTAGGCCTTAGCTGGTGTGCAGCAGTTTAAAAAAAGGGTGCACAGCCTCCTGGCAGCTGACTTGTTTGCTGTGGGGTGTAAAGCAACGTTTTCTCCATTGCCTTTTTTGGCAAGAGCAACTTTAAAGTCCAAGTCCTTCACTGCTGGATTTCCATCAGTAAACGCTGCCTGCATGTCCACTGGATTGGCAGATCTCTTAGCTATCTTTACAGTACCTCTTCTTAACTCAGAGCTACTCTACAGTTGCTCCTGAGATGGAGGCTGCAGGGGAGTGGTAAGAGCCTTCCTAGGGCCACTGGACAGCATTCTTTTGAGAGGGGCTAAGTCAAGCTGCTTCTGTCATCAGAAAAGCTCAAATGTTGTCCAAATAAACATTGACCTGGAAGTATCTGCATTACAGGGTTGAGGTGAGCAATGTATTGCCCATGTTGCTCTTGAAATCAGCTCTTAGCTTAGCTCTGCACTGACTTTGGACATTAGTCCCAGGAAACAGTGGAATGGCTGTCACTACTGGAGAGGCAGGGAGGACTCTGCCCCTGGCTTCAGTGAGAGTAGTATGAGACCCAGCACGTTCTGAAACCTTTGTTTCAGAGCAAGGATGTGACAGTGAAACTTACGCAGGAGAGCACTGCATCTGGGTGGCACATTCAGGAAAGCTCTTTGTACTTGACCCATCTCTCTCATATTGCAACATATTTCATCTGTGTCTTTCAGGATGGGGAGACTCCCTTAGATATAGCAAGAAGATTGCAGTTCCACAACATTGAAAGCATGCTAAAGAAAAGTTCGTAGTCATCAAGGACTCTTGAACATGCAGAAAATTACCTCATTTGGCAATCCACCTTGCACAGCAGCGGGAGTCCTGCAGAGCGTTGGGGGCTGTTACTTGATAAAGAGTTGGTCCAAATCCACCCATGCCTTGCTGCAGACTTCGACTATTTTGTGTGAGACTTGTCAGTACCCCCAAGGCCACGTGGGCTGAAAGGAGTTAATTTGATTTTACTAAGCCGTGAATGATTACAATAGTGTTCAAAATATTGCTCTTCTCATCTGCTTCCTCTGGTTTATTACTTGACTTGCACAGACTGGATTTTGAAAGCTAGCTATAACATTTCTGGAAGTCTAAACATTGCACATGATGGTTGGCAACCAAATGCAAAAATAAAATTTCCTTTAGAGTGTGCGTTACTTGTCCCAGAGGGGATACACCTGACAACTGAACATTATGCCACAGCAGTTTATACAAAGTCTAGTACCCTTCCTCTTAGTATTTCTATTCCTACAACAGGAGTGACCGGGAAAACAGATCTCTCAGCTTAGCACTTCCTCCTTCCATCCCTGCTACAAGTTTCACACACCTTATTCTCAGTATGTTGCTACAAGGGAAGGATTATCTTCTGGTTTTTTTTCATATAAGAAACAGCAAAAAGAGATTCAATGAGTTGCTGGAGACCACAAAGAAAGCCAGTTCCTGGGTTGCTTTATTGCATTAAGAAATAATAATGAAAATATGTTTGGCGTGGTACAGAAACAAGTCCCTTGACTACATTTCCAATATAGCAGTGTACTAAAGAAAAAAAAAATCAATAAATGAAATGCTGTTGATGGGAACCAGATGCATCCTTCCCATGGGACTGGACAGGTTACCATGGTTTTCAGAGTGGTGCATGCAGCAGGGGATGCATATACCAAAACAATAATAAATTCATGAGTCTTCTCTTGTATAGGTGAAGGTAGAAGAAAACCTGCAGTGGTAAGCAATGTATTAATGTGGCCTGGCGCTTTGTGATTTAATAATGCAGGAATAAAGGGTAATCTCCTTTCAAATGCTGCTGTATCTTGCTTTCTTGGTCTAATGGATCTTTATTTTTCTTGACAGTTTTGGCCATTTCCTGTAAGCTGTCATAAGTTCAGAAGATAGATGTCATGATCAGCACTGCTAATGGCTGCTAGACTAGGTGCATGGACAGCTGTATTTTTCCTGTGTTGCAGAACACAGATACATTTTTCAGTGTAACTATTGGACGCTGACTCCAACTACAAAGGGTTTGGTTGGGCAATATGAGCTTGAGGCCCCACCCAGAAACACCCCAGGAAAAAAAGCTACCCTGTCTGAGCCTGTAATAATGAACACTTCTGGTGTAACCTTGTGACACACACTGTTACCTACCTGATCAGCTTGTAGGTGAGTAGAGGTGAGGCACTTGCATAGATAATGAAGATGCTATCTCTTTGGGCGAATGACTGGAAAGGGAAAAAACTGCTTTCACATGCTGTAGAAATTGCTTGAACAAAGAATGGTCAAGACACAGAGTTATGTAAAAGTCAAAGCTGACAGCTCAGAATGCTTGCAATGACTTCATTGCCAGTGTCAAGAATAATTCATGGGGTGGAGGCTGTATTGCTTGGAGTGCAGCTTGCCTGATGGGTCTACATCTACTCATTCCTCAGCTGCCATCTATCAGCTTTGAAGTTGGGGGGTTTAGAGTGCATGGACAAACCTTTGGGTGGTGTGTAGGCATGGAGGGCAGGAGAATACTTCTATGAGTTTTTCTGAAGTTGGATTCCTTCATGTTTGGAAGTCATCTATTGCCTGCTCAGTTTCTTGTGTCTGAAGATTTCTTGGTTGTGTTGACATTGTAGGTAAATGTGAGGAGGGAAAAAGAAAAAAAAGCCAAGTTCTCTGTCAAGTGGATAAATGATTTAATTTAAACTAAGGTCCGTTGTACTTCAACAGAGAAATGAGCAAATCCCACTTTTGGGTTTTCACGGGAAGACACAGATTGGGCACGGGAATGCTTCTGTGGGGTACGTAAGATATACATGAGAACAATAGAGTCTAGGCTTGAAAAATCAGTCTTGTAGAAATAAAAGCTGTCCAAATTAAGTGATCCCTGCAGTGTGTGCTCAGATATACTCATGTTTTCAGCTTTTATTCCTATACACTTCAAAATTCTCAGGAAGACAGCAGTCACAGTAACACCATGGAAAACCTCAAACTATGAGGAAAGCAAGAAACAAACAAATGCGGATAAATACCTATACTGGTATACTACCTATACTATTATGTGTGTCTGTGTGTTTACCTCTTCCTCCTTATTGCCAAATAGAAATTTTGGAGAGTTTTAATGAGTGAATCAACACTTGGCATGTGCTTTCAAAAGTATTTTGTTATTAGTTCAATGATTTTCCGATACATTTTCTCAGTTGCATCAAGGCCCCAGATGAAATCAAGATGTCCCCAAGCAGGGAAATGCTCGTGGTAAATGAGATTAGTAATCCGAGGAAGTAGCTTTGCCATGTCTTTGGGATCTGCAAATTTGTCACGTCCACCGCTCCAAACAGCAATTGGTGTGCTTATCTTCTCTATTGGGTATGCAGGAGGAGTAGACTGTAAGAAAGGGAGGAGACCTGAGTGAATGCTGTTGTATCAGAAGTTGTGTTTAGAGAAAGGATTCTGTGCAAGCATCTCTTTCCCTTCTGCACTCACTACAGTAAAACAGTAAGGACGAAGGCCACCCTCTTAGTGCCTATTGCCCTAACCCCATTCCCTGTTGACCATGGAAGGAAATGATCCATCCTATTCCTGTGTCTTTCCTTAATGCATGGCTAAGAGTTGTCCTGCAGTTTGACACCTACTCATGCCCTTCAGAGGTGGGGATATGGCAAGAGCAGTGTCTGTGTTTACCAGGCAAGGACCGCAGAGTTGTTGTTCATGGGTGTTCCGTTTCTGGCTTATATGCAGTCCTCTTCATGCTTTTATGGGGCATGGAGTGAAAGATATTTAGTTGTATTGTTCCAGACTTCACTTGACGCTCCCTCTAGGTCACAGTGTTGCTACTGATGGAGTAATAGCCCGTGAGCATACTTGCCTTGTCTGTCATCACAGAGGAAATCAAAGAAACACGGAAAAGTGGAATGGGGATCTTCTGAGACCTGAGCCAAATGACTTAATGCAGGATGATTATTCGTCTATGGGGTGGTAAGGGACCAGGCACAAGATGCTTTTAAATTGACCCCTATTATCTAAGGGTGGTTCTGTTCTTTTTCTCATTGACTGTTTTTTGGGGCAGTTTCCTAACCATCCAAAGTACTGGGGCTACAACATTGCCCATTCCAGACTTTAAACTTCAGTATTTAAAGACCATATGTGTGCATGGAAGGTGTCTGAGAACTCTTTGGAGTCCTTCTCCACCTGTAAAATAACGTGCCACCCATAAAATAACCTGCCCTGACTCAGAAAAGCTCACGACATGTCAACTGATCTGATCAAATCTTAAAAAACTGTCAGGCAAGTTATCGGTGTTGCAGGAGAATCGCAGCATTTCTGAGTGTTGACTAGGTGGTAACCAAAGCTCCTAGTGACCAAGTTTTGTCCGTTTCCTTTTTTCCATACAGGATATATTAGTTCACCGCAGCAGTAGTCTCCACTGTGCTGTAGTGAATCATCCCTTCTGTTTTATTTTTGTGGTAAGTAGCTTCCCAAAACCAAGGTATGCATTTCCACTTTTTCTCCCCGCCCCCCCCCCGCCCCGCGTTGTTTTTTTTTTTTTTCCTTTCCCCCTTTGGCCAGTGTAGCATTTAACTGAAAGGCAGACCTTGAGGATTTTGGGGGAAGTGAAGAGCTCCATACTCATGAAGTCCTAGGACTTGGGTGTGGCTCTCAGCCTTTTGGGAATGGCAGGTAAATTGACGTGTCATTGGACACATCCCTGCATCAGTAGGGGAGGCAAAACGAACTTCTGTTAGCTGTCCACAAGGATGTGTCTATGCCTTGTCTGTGAATAGACTTTTACATGTATGAGTATTAGATTCAGGTGAAACATTACCTCAGACCACTCTCCCCCTCTTTAGCACTCACAGGTGCTGAAATCTGGATTTTTCTATTCTTAGTTTTGCCAGGACCCAAGGATGAGTTCTCTGGAAATCTGTATTGCCTTACCTGGTTGTATTTCTTCATGTTTTCCTTAGAGCCGTAGTCATAAGCTTGAAATTGGTCTGCACGTATTACCTGTTAATATTGTAACAAGGACAGATAAAATGAAAGTGTTAAGAGACAGAGGAAAGTGCAGGAGGTGTTTTCTTGCCTTTGATTGAAGCCAAGGCTCAGGCAGTGGGCAGGCTTCCAGGGATTCTGAGGATGGGTCGTAGGGTGAGTGGCTTCATTGCCTTTTGTCTTGCTACCATTGTCTCCTGATCCTCAGCCGCCACCCTTGGCATGTTTTATCGTTAAAATTTTGCTTGACTATCTTAGTTAGCTAAAGTTGGGGTCCCTGTTTGTGATGCAGAGGTGTGTCAGGACTATTACTAGTCTAGTGTAACATATGATACCTGCTCACACACCTTGACTTTCGTGTGTCAGTTTTGTCTGGTCGGCTCACAGTAGTGGCGACATTTCCAGAAGCTCTGTACCTCTTACAAGAGTTTGGCTATTGGGAGCAGGCTGCGATCAGCTTAACACTAAACTATTGTCATCTTGAATGCGTGTTGTCTAGAAGGGAAAAAAAAAAAGATGAATCTGTCTTACTGAAAATGTATGTGCATATTTTTTATCCAAGCCTTTAAGTAACTGAGGATATGCTAGAAATCTGCTAGCTTGTCTCTGTTTTCTGGGTCTGGGTGCTGGCAGTCTGGATCCTTGGAATTTTAGTCAGGGGTGTGTGCAGGAGCATGCACGTATTGAAGTGCTGGCAGAAGTGGCCACAATTCTGTGCACATGCAGTGATGCGTTTCTGAGCCGACGCTCTCTTGCCCTGGTCTGATTTGGAGCACGGGCAGAACAAGCTTAGGTCTGAGAGTGACGTAAGGTGCCAGCAGAAGAGGCAGTTCCCCACTTGCCGCTGGTGCCAGCAGAAGCGTTTGTGTAAGTCAGCTGGCTTTGGGAAGTGATCCAGGCTGCAATTAACACTCTGGGAGAAAAGCTTTAACCTGGATCTCTTCTTTGTCTAGCTCATCCCCTGGCTGCTCAATTTCCACTATCCTCCTACTGCCTGCCAAGTGCCTAGGCTGTGGTTGCACTCACTTCTGCAGCTTTCAAGGCAAATGTCTTCATAAATGAAAATGAAGGCTGGAAGCCATTAGAGCCCAACATGCAGAGAGGCCTGATATGCCCTGGGGAAATCTCGGTGCTTGATACCAAAGGGGCAATTCAGGTGATGGTCTGGTGAGCCATGGGAAAGAGTGCTCCCTCTGTGGCAGGTGCTCACGGCAGCTTGTGAGAAGATGTGATGGGCAGATTCCCAGATCCACTGCCTCTGGAATTCCCTGTAGGCAGTTGGTTGCATAAAAAGCAGTAGTAAGAGTCTGTTTACACATCAGTACACAGTTATACCTGATGCCAATGAATAATGTTCTGTACGGATGTTCCAGCAGGGGAATGTCCTACGTAGGTATCTATCCGACTCTGGAGAGAAAGCAGAAGTGTTATAAAGGCAGTGATCCAGTGCTGTGACTGAATAAAGCTGTGAAGGACCTGAGCAACATACTACTGCTGTGTTAAAACCCCATTTTCATAGGATGTTCTTCAAATATCGGACAGAAAACTGAGAAGCAGACTTAGGAATAGCTGGTTAATAGTATGCATCTGCACACTTTTTCCATGAAAGTTAGTCTGTTCCATGAAGATAGTACTACTGTGGGATGCTGGGAAAAACCTTCCAGTCCTTTCAAAGTAGATTACTGACCTCACAGCAAACCCCCATGCATGTATAAGTCTTTTGAAGATTTATTTTTCTCTTCATTTTACTCCTAGTGCTAAAGAAGGCAGATTACAAAACAGATTGCTTTTTCTTCTGTTTGTGTTTTTATAGTTCTGTTAAGGATATGTTCCAATTCCATCTCCCTGCATTCCTCCTCAGACTTGGTATCTTGCCCTGAGAACCACATTTGTGACTTAACCCAAGTCAGGAAAGATCCTTAATGGTTTAGCTCTGCAATTCAAAAGGGCCGCAATGCCTCCAATTGCTTTTGCATTGAACCTTTGATTCTCATTTCTTTCCCGTATGTGCTTTTTGCAATGGTTATAGATGGAGAAGAATAGGCCCCAGACTTTACAGATATTGCAGTAATAAACATTACACAGGCCAGCTTTTGCATACTTTGGCCACTGTAAAGGGGATTTAAGACACACTACAGTGCCCATATGTCAGCAAGCATAGGGATAACCCTCTTGTCTCTCCTGTCCCCACTGACTGAGGCACTAGTCTTTGTGAATCGCACTGTAGGTGTGTTGCACTCCTCAGGCACAGTGGAAGGACTTTCTGTAGCTCTACATGTTGTGGATTGAGCTGTTGGGCCCAGTTCTAAGGACAATAAAAATGGGAGAATGCTCCTTATGGTAGTTCTTTGGGATCAAGTTCTGGTGCAAGTAGTCTGAAAAGTGGCAAGGGAAAAGGAGCTTTTTCCTGCCTTTTAATTATTCCAGTGTTCAGAGGACCTTGGTGTCTGCATGCTAAGGAAGGAAACAGGGACCTGTATGACCAAGAAGTCTGACTCCATCATCCATTGGGTCTTTTTAAAGAGCATCTGTGTATGACCAAAATCTGGTTGGCTTAGCCCGAAAAGAGGGCACATCTATTTACATATGCAATATAGCTCCAGGCTTAATACAGTCCTTTCTTTCTGGGATTGGAATGTGCCTAGTTGTTGGTCCCATCCATCATTAGCTCTAGTCCTGTGTTTGCACCACACAATGCCCTGGCATTCCCTCGATCTGCTGAGAACTACATTGTGGTTTATGTACATTTACATGCATGACAGTTACTAGACAAGGATAGAGTGCCCAAATGTAACTTCCAAAATCACTGTAGTTTTACTTTGAGTAGGTGCTCTTGCATATACTTACCGTGTTCAGATTTTTTATGTTGCCTCCAGCTATGTAACAGAGTACATGGCCACAGAACTTATCCAGGCTTGTACACAACTGCGTCACAGGTCCTTTCAGAAATCCAATCTGGTGCATGGCTCCTTTGCAGCCAAATGCTAACTGAGGGAACGGAAAAGCGCAACACTTTTTTTCTTGTTACAGGGGCATTTTATGCAGGAAACTGTTGCTAATAGCCTAGCCTCCTAACTCAGTATTCAAAGATTGCTGAAAGAGCTTGCCCTCCCAGTACCCCTTAAAACACTTTCTTCCCCATTGTGCATCACATATCCTTCCTTCTTCATATTACTGGCATCAATCCTGGAGGAAGCCATCCTCCCATTTCTAGCGTGGTGACCTCAATGCTCACTCATTTCTGAAGTCCCAGAGGTTGTCATGGTTGTTATTGCAGCTCTGGTTTAGTTCTTCCTGCATGAGGCCAGCAAAACATTACTTAAGAGTAAGAGTCCTATGATGAGTCAGTTTCACAAGTCTCGTACTTGCTGCTACAAGCCTTATATCTCCAGTATTTTCCCCACAGAGTTTGGGAACAGATTTTTCAAGAGCACTTGATTCATCCCAAGCTCAGTATCAGTATGTCACCTGTTTGGGAACACTTCATCTGAGGTTGAGTGAACCCTGTGAAAGCAAGTCAGGCATCGGGCCTCTTTTAGAAGGAAAAATGACATACCCTGAGCAGTGGTTCAGGAACACTTGTTATCTTAATCAGAGGGCTTGTAGCATGTGAGCCTGTGGTTACTGGGCTCAGAGCACAGAACATTTTGACCCGTTTAGCCAGCTCAGGGTATGTAGAAAATGCTATGAAGCCTGCAAACACAGAAGGGACAGCCTGAGTTAGTGGCGACATCTTTCACAGACAAAATAAATAAATCAGCAGCAGGTAGCAAACAAGAAGTGAGACTAGACTTGCAGCCCATTGTCTGTTGTCCGTGTTTGTCTGTGCTGCATATTTTACTGAAGGCGAGTGTTGAACCTAAGTCCTGAAATGAATTTTATTTGGGAGACAAAGTTCATTTCGAGATTTAGAGCACATCTGGACGTTGCCTTTATCAGAACAGTTTTTGTAGGCACCATGTCAATAAGGTTTTTGTGATAAAATCAATTCCCTCTAAAGTTCAAAAAACTCTCATAAAAAATGAGTTTTTCAGATTATAGTCTCTAAAGGTCTATGTATGTTTATGCTTCCATGAAACTGTAGAATAATTAGCTGAATACTGGCATCTTTGAGTGTTTTCAACTGATTGTTTGCATCAAAGGCAGCTGAAGAAAGCCTAGATGGTTAGTTTGTTTTGCCATGAGGGTCTTTAAATACTCTTAAGAGAGGAAAAGAAAGAAAAGGTCTGGAGCTGTGACAATATATGATTTTCCCACATTTCCTTCCCTTTTTTCTGGGTTGTTTACACTAATGAACTGGCAGTTGCTCATTTCTAATCAATGACCGTTCATGGATCTTACATATAAACCATAAATATCAGGAACTTTCAGCTGATGCTAAAAGAAAGTTAGTTGCATTCAGACTCCATGAAGTGAGTTAATGCTAAAGGCTGGCACTAAGAGAAAATAAGTTACTAATGTTTTTTCTTTCCTAATTTTCAGTCTCTGGCAATATGTTTTTAAACAGTAATATGGCCAGTTATAGCCACTCATGAACCATGCTTTAAATTGTAAGATTGCCATTAAGTCACATGACTTAGTAATGTTGAGGTTCCTTTTCCTTGTCTTCTGTTATTTGAAATTATGTGTTATATGTGCTGTTTTACCTTTTTAGTTTTTCCTTCCTGTTCACAAGGAAAATAATTGTATGTTTTAATACAAAAGATGAACTTAATGAAAATTCCTGTTGTTGAGAATTTAAGAAAAATACCCAGTGCCAGTACCTGAAGTGCCCAGTAAATAACCACTTTTTATGTCTCTATTTATTTAAAAAGTTGAACTACATTTGGATTAGGCTTCTTTGTTTATTAAGGGTAAACTAAGCTGGTTTTAGAAAAGTTTTGCATATTTTCCAAATCTCAAGTCAGAAGGCACTTCTACATTTGCTAGCTCTCCACAAACAAGAAAAACAACTGAATCAATGGAGAGACACACCTACTGATCAGATAGGAACATGAATGGTTGTGAACCATGAGTGTCCTGACATTCATTACCTGCTGTTGTGCCTTCAGAGTGACCAACATAGTATACATCCTTCTGTCCAGTTTTATTCATGATGAAGTACAGCTCTGCTGGAATATCATATTTACCCATTTCATCAAAGCTACAGGGAAAAAACACAAAAAGCTAGCAGATAATTCAGCTATCACAGTGTGAGTAACTGAATGTCAGTTTTGTTCATTGCACCAAGCAGGACCCACTGAAAGACGAGGTTGCACACTTTGTCTGCATTTTGCTTGAGTTGGGGAAGGGGTAGAGGAGATGCAGCTGTACTGCCAGGCTGCCTGATGCCTTGGGCTCTCTGCAGAGGAGGTGCCAGTTTCACCTGTCACTTGCAGCCCTTGCGGAATGGAATTTAATCAGTGCTTTCACTAGCATGGGTTGGTCGCATTCAGCTGTGATAGATCAGAGATTTCTAGACAAGGCTGCTCAGCCTGTTCCAGCTGAGGTTCTTGCTCTCACTCACAGAACTGTCTCCCTTTTCCTCAGCATTCCTTTTCATTTCCCAGTGGCTGAAATCTCTTCCCCAGTCAATGCTCCCAACTCTGAGTAGTAGTGAGCATCCTTCTTCATCTGGTTCTTTACTCTTGTTGGTTGGTGTAGACCCTGCTCTGATGCTGGTTTAGGTAAAATCCTAATAGCTGAAGCTATTTAGTCCCCTCGGAGTTTCCATCTTAAGTAATTCTCCCTCTACAGAGTACCTGAACTGCCAGAACGCTTTCTGACAGGGCTTAAGGGTCTTGTGTTTTAAAGACCAAGTGTTCCCTCGGCTGTTTCCCATCCAGACATCATAGCCAGCATCTGCGAGCAGGAAGCCCAAGCTGTTGTTGGGCAGGTTAGAAATCCAGTGGGTAGCATCTCCTAGAAAAGCATGCTGTAGGAAGACTACAGGCTTTTGCCCTGGAAAAGATGAAAGTATTCTTACATTGGAGCAGCAGTTAATGTGTATTTAAGATTGGGGTGCAGAGTTTAGTTTGTGAGAGGTTTTAAATCTTTCCTTCTTCAAGAAGCTCCCAGGAAAACTATGCATAGTTATTGGTCTGAGAAACCTGAAGGATTTGTTCCATTCAAGCAGGAACCATTTCATGACATTTCGTAACTATTTCATGACATGACTGGCAAATAAAGAATTTAATGAGGAGGCCTGTCCCCACTTCCTTTTGCACTGGAAAGCCAACTTACAGGTCCCTATATTGAAACCATCTGCCCACAGCTGAAAACTGCTGAAGGCATAATAGTGTATGGAAGACAAAGAATAATTTATCCAAAGAAGCATATCTACCCTTAGGTCTATTCAGCAACCAACTGAGCAGGGCTGAGAGGCCCCTGACCTAACTTTGGTTAACCTTACTTTGAGAGTGACGCTGGTCCAGATGATCTCCAAAGGAGGAGATCCAGATAGGAAGAGGCATCCAAAACAAATTATTCTATAATTCTAACAAGGAGTAATAAACAAAGTAGCAGTATCCAGGGCACCTCGAATTCCAGGTAGAAATTTTTACTCCATTCAGAAAATGTGATGAAACAGATGAAGTGCATTTGCTTTTCTTTGATGATCTGATTTCTTATCACCTTCCTCAAGAATATCTCTGTCCTTCAGAAGGCTGGGAATTAATATTCATATGCCCAACCGGAGAGGCTTTGTTGTCAGGCTTCTATTTTAAATGTATATTACTTAGGGTGTTAATGCAAAACCTCCCCAAATCCAGTCTACTAAATCCTCTCCCAGCCCACATGAGGGAAAAAACTGGGATATGACAAAATTATTAGAAAAATCTGAAATAACGACAGAGACACTGAATGTGTGAACTTCAGATGGATACAGAATTCAGGCCACATTCCACACTCCTGACTAGGTGCTCTTCCTGAGATGGAAAGGTGTGGAATATGCTTTGCATGTGCAAAGGGGAAAGGTGGGGACCCCAAGTAAGAGTTGGGTCTCAGAATTTCCTTTGTGCTATAACTGTGTCACACCTGTATTTTGGCTGTTCCTCCCAGCAGGAATTCTGAAAAGACCAAGAATGTATCCATCCTCCGTGGTAACTTGATATTCCTCACTGGGGTATCCATGATATCTGATAATTTCACTCTGTAGGAAGCCAAGGGAGAGTTTGTTAACATGCAAGTTGTCCTGTTTTGGAGGGTAACCAAGCTAAGCAGTGTGGATGTG
Source organism: Harpia harpyja (assembly GCF_026419915.1). Classification (NCBI taxonomy): domain Eukaryota; kingdom Metazoa; phylum Chordata; class Aves; order Accipitriformes; family Accipitridae; genus Harpia; species Harpia harpyja. The sequence goes on along the minus strand of NC_068949.1, from coordinate 26,823,200 downwards.
GGCTGTTCTGTAATGGTAGTGCAAAGCCACTGGGACCATGGCTGAGAATAAATATTACAGGTCTTGTACAAAGATGCATCAAAGTCTTCTTCAGACCTGCTTAGGTGGTAGTTGTCTGGTATTTGGCCCCATATGATGGGACAAAGCAGAACTGTATTGAGTGACTAACCTTTTGGGAGATAGTTTGTCATGTTTTCTAAGGCTGATACAGATCATACCTTTCTACAGACTAAATATTCAGCAGTATCTGTATAAGCCAGTGCCAAAAGCTGTGGGTTTTGGGCCATAATGAATCCATTCTTGCCAAAGTGTGATTAGGCAAGCCATGCAGGCAAGGCAAACAAGGGTGGAGCTCTTGTCGCTAAGGAACTCATGAGACCACCTACACCTGATTTTGCATGTACTGTGGGGAAATCTTTGGTGATTCAGAGCAAGGTATCTCATCTTGGATTACTTTGTGTTGTGAGAATCTGCTGTTTGAAGAAGGGGTTCAACCTCCCTTGCCACTGTAGTGAGCAAACAGGTTGTTACAGAAGGGGAGGACTCTGCTTCCCTTCAGACTAGAAACCAGCCTTTGCCTCCACTGCAAAGAAATATTTCTCTCTGGGAGCATGGACTGTTTGGATAGGAGCATCAAGGTTTCTTCTAGGCGGGTGCTCCCTATCACAATGCTGGAGGGATCTTTGTCCTCTTGCCAGGTTTGCACTCTTCCCTTCTTTGTGCAATAGCCCGAAATACCAACATGTGTTGAGAAAGGTGACTGCAAACAAGTGTCATGAGGCATGGCCCAGCCTCATGTTCATCATATATTTGTTGGGGTTCACTCTAAATGCAAGCAGTGAATGTCTGTTGTTCAGGTTGGTATGGATTGGAGCATGTAGTCTGTGCTCTGGCCACAGTCCAGGGCTGAGTCCTGTTGCTGGGGTCAAAATTAAGTAGCGTGGATCTCCAGTGCCCCTCAGGATGCTCTGGGGAGTTGCCTGGCCTTGGAGCCAAAAGTAGCAGCCAGCACTCTTCATTGCAGTGCTATGTGTCTGTCCTCATGCAACGTGCAAGAGTCACATATTACAGTAGTGACTCTAATGCAGCGGCTTTGGAAAAGGCAGGTTGGGAAAATGGGAAATGCGGAAGGGGCCCTTCGTAGCCTCCTGACAGGGACTGTTAGTGATGGGGCAGTGTTAGTGGTACTGGGAGAGACGCTTTAGAAAGAGAGAGAAAGCGACCCAACTTACAACGTTCATAAAGCATTCAGGGTTGCGAGGCTTCCTGTACTGGCTTGTGTCTGAATTCAGAGTGGAGGGTGTTGTGAATCCTGATAAAAAGGCAATTCCTTGGGAGCAGAGCAGCACGAGGAGGCACCACATCTTGGGGCTGTGTGAAAGAGCACATGCAGGGGTGTCTGTGTTAGGAAGAGAGTGGTGTGAAATTCCACAGGAAGACCCAAGTGGGGAGTCTCCTGAAGGTTGCCCAAGGTCTATTCCCCAAGGGGCTGCCAGAATAAGGACGTGTGTGAGGAGGGACTGTCTACAGCTCATGCTGTGCAACAGGGAGGGTTGCAGAACAGGTGAGGAAAACACTGAGGGATACCATGCGAGAATATGCCTGAGCACTCTGCAGATGACAAGGGAGCTGTGGTTGGTAGACAGGGCCAGCTCCTGGTGTGAGCCTAGCAGAAGTTTGACAAAGAAGCATGAGTACCTGAGATGACCATCACCCAGCTTGTCTGCCTTTATCTGCCTCTGCTTCTCTGCCAGCAGGAGAGGTGAAAGGAGAAGAAAGCACTGTTTGTTTCTTGTCTCCTCAGGAATGAGGTGAGAGAGGTTTGGGACGGTCTCTCTTTCCACCTGCCCTCTCCTCCTTTAGGATCAAATACCATTCTTTGTGCTGGTCAGTGGTGTGCTGGGGCGAGGGATCAGTCAATGAGGCTCATGAAGGGTTGTGCAGAAGTCAGGAGTGATTCAGGGACTTTGGGAGGAGATGTAACAGGCTTAGGGGAACATGTATGCACCAAATCAGTGCCAGCTTGTGCTTTCACCGTGGGGTGATGTGCCCCAGACCAGGTTCAAGTTCTGTTTGAAATTAGTTCCTCTGGGAATATGAAGTGAACAAGGTGACCATGTGTGGCTCCCTGGAAGACCCATGAGTCAGTTCCCAGTCAACCTTGTCTTTCAGATGGAAACTGAATCATCTAGGTCCCCGTTTACCAACCTTCAGGCTTTTTCACCATCCCCTTGCTGCCCACTTCTTCCAAGAACCTGCTCTGCTATCCCCAGGTAATTGTATTTTTCCTACTGCTACTTCTGAGCTCAAAGTTTCTGTGTCTCAAAATCAATGGCTGCCACCAGCTGAGAAACCATGGAATGATTTGGTTTTAGAGCAGTCAATGATGGATCCTGAGACTGCCTCCATGTTGCCAAGGGCATGTCTCCTTTACCTCTTAGAAATGGCTGTCCATACTGCAAATCTTGTCTTGGTCATGGGGAGGTGAGACCTTGCCCTTTCCTGGTTGAGTAGTGGTACCAGATTAGCTTTTCTGAATAGAAATTGCAGAGTACAGTCTATCTAGCACCAGTTTATGCTGACTCCACCTACAGTAGATATGCTTCCAGGTTTTAGTCTTTATTTTCCAGAACACTGTCGATGAGTGCAGGAACACTCCTCTCTGTGAGCTTCCCAGACCTTTTTTTCAACATGGAAATTTTGACTCAAATGCTTGCTAGAAAAGGGAAGAGCAGGTTCTGTGTCCCTGAAAGTTACTGGGTGTGGGACTATGAGTTAAAACTAGAGAGCAAGAAAAGTGCTGACATGTTCAGTGCTCCTTGCCTACAAGAGAGCTGCAAGTAGGTAGGATGGGAAGGATGGGATTTTTCTTTCCAATCTGAACAACTGTACAAAAAGAATTCATCCATGAAGCTCAGGACTGTGCTTACACATTCTGGAAAAGACCTTATACATCTATTTGTTGTTGTATGCTGTGCCTACCTGTGTGAGGAGAGAATGAGGGCTGTGAAGAGAAAAGTAGCAGCCATTCTGCATATGGATAAAGACCATAAAGATCAGGCAGGCTACCTAAATGTTCAACAATAGAATCCATGGGACAAAAGGGACATGTAATGCAATGTAAGGCTTCAACTTGTCAAGGCGTCTTGTAAGATTGTCTCACCAGTAATGACTGGAGACATTACTGCTCTTGTAGCCTTGGTTTCCTCAGAAGAAGAGGGCATTTTTCTATGACCACGGTGTGTTTATGTTAGTTCACCTTTCTGTCCATCCTGTAATTAACTTTTGATGTCATTGGTAAATATCTGCCAAGTTCAGCACTGAGATACAAGCCTGTAAGGCAGTGGGGCTCGCAGGAGCTCCTGAGGACTATTTGCTGGGGGAGGACTATTCAGCGGGGTTAGTGCCTTGCTGACAGGAAGGCAGGCTGAAGGCAGCTGTTGTATGTTCTACAACCAGGTGAGCAGTCAACAAGAGTGAACTAGCTAACTAGTCAGTGTCCATGTAGCTTCAAAGTAGCCACAGCATGCAAGGCTGGGCATCAAGGTTTGTGAGAGAATTTGGTAGGACACCTGCCTATATTATATTTTGCATTAGGCATTTAAGCAGACTCAGGAAACAAGTCTTTCTGAAGCCAGGAATTGCTAGGTCCACTAGACATGGAGAATCCAATTTTTAATGAAGAACAGAGGTTCTCATGCAGCCACATGTTTCTGGAGTCTGCTTCTAGCATAAGACGTCTGCTATGACAAGACATGCTGGTCTATGAAGTTTATTTGGACTTGGAACTACAGATCAAAAGAAAGTAAGAGTATTTCCTGGCAAGTAATGGGGAAAATGAGCAGGATTTGTGGGACTGAGGGAGGGGTAACCAAGAGATTTTTGCACTCTGAATCTCCTTATAGGAGAAGGAGTTTTGACTTTTTCTGATCTTCAGTTTAACATTTAAGTTTGACTGAACAAATTTAAAGAAGTCAAACCTCGTGAGTCACCACACAGTTGGAATGAAGCAGCGTTTGGAAACACCCAAAACTTTAAACTTGGCATCAAAACACACTTCATTCAATTCCCTTTGTATATCAAATACTTCTTAATTTTTATTGTCAAAAAGGAAGCCTCACAACTAAATACTCAGTCAGCACAACACTCTTTTTTGCTTTCTGCTGTTTTACTCTGTTCTAATGGGGGTAAAATATGCCTCCCTCTCCCTGCACAGGGAATCTCATTTGGGAAGAAGAAGTTCTGCTAATGTCTCAGCTTGTTTTCAAGTCACTACCAAGACTAGTTGAGGCAATGCAGAGGCTAAATTATCCCTCCTGTTAGGGCAAACTTTTCTCAATGTACTCTATGATCACCTGGCTTAGCTGGCATGGCTCATGGACTTCCAGGTATTCATCTTTTAAATCAGATACAGCGGGCTAAGTAATATCAGTCTTGGCAGGCCACTGCTCCCCTAAGCTTCAGGAATAAAGACAGTTAGGAGACACTAACAGCTGTTTTATCTAGTGGGATGAAGTTGTAAGGAAATACTGGGCATCGTAAACTGTCATAAAAGAACATACTTAGAAGGAAAAGAGGTCAGAGAGAGAAATGCCCTTGAAAGTTCTTTAGGTACTTTTAAGATTTAGTGAAACTAAGATACAAGCCCATCAGAAATTCATCCATCTACCCTTGTGCTTTAAGCAGCCTAAAATTTATTTCATATAAGCTGTAAGGCATACACACACCAACCAGAAAAGCAACTGCGACTAAATGCATATGACAATCTGCTGCCTTACTCACTAACAAAACATACGTGTGCATTACACAGCAAAAGCAGGAGGTCCAGTTTACACACACTGTTGCAATATTGGGACTGTCATTCCCTTGTTCTCAGACTGAATAAAACAAGTAGAAGAAAATGAAATAGTTGCTCTTTTTCTTCCTTTTGTGCAGGTCAAACTTCTTTGTCTTCAAACTTCAGCAAACAAGCAGTTCTGTGCACAGCAATAGGCTTACAGATCAGAGAGGCAGAAAGCTGTCTATTCTTACAAGCAACTGCACAAAAGCAAGACTGAAAATCTTTATGTTCATCAGAAAACAGAGAAAGAGATCATGAACACATATGTACAAGCACCTTACCTCTGCTTTGACTGCCCTGCTTGTGTCTTCTGCCGCTGTCTGTCTCCACTAGCAGACTGATTCACTGGCAGAAACCTGTGCCGATAAAAGGAAGTAAAAACACAGTGAACGCTTCAGAGTAGCAGCAGTGAGTGTCATGAGTTGGCAGCATGTATTGTAGAGCATATTTAAGTGCTGATTTGGCAGTGCTTCAGAAGTGGGGAAATCTTTGTGATGAAAAAGATATTCTGGTTAAATTCACAAACCCCAAATGCACCATGGAGCAGGAGAGTTTAAGAAGTACCTACAAATCAGTGGTTAGGATGTTTAGCTGGGACCTGGGTGTTCCAGTTCCCTGAGGCTGTGACAGACCTTGACCTGTACTGTTGCCCAACTGAGGGGCTGCTCCAAATGTAATCTTTTAAGATGAAGAGAAGGAAGTGTCCAGCTTCTCTCAACAGACTTTCTCAAGAACACTGTCTCTGCTATTGCTTTTCATTTGGTTTATGTTAACTTTAACATTACAGACTGTCCTAAGTCTGTTCTTCAGTGAGCAGCACAACTCATGAAACCCATCTTATTCTACATTAGTGCTCAGAGTTGACATGGCTTCTGTAAGGACCCTCTGGTGCCAAAGAAGGCTTGAACATATCATATAACTTTTCTCCCACTGAGGGAACAAACAAGGGTTCTTGCTTCTCCCAGGCCATTTTCATCAACTCTGAAAACATAGTATCTTTGGAGACCTTTGCCTAACTGCTGAATTAGTTGTAGTGAGCTTGAGGGCTCAGTCCTCGCTGAAATTGTCTTGACGACCATGGGCAGAAGGACACATTCTGTGTCCTTAGGCAGCTGGGCTACAAACAAAGTAGAATACTCCTACACGAGGACCAGCCTTTTCAGCCAATTAACTCATAAGTGTCTTCAGAAGAACTTGTGTTTTATCATGGACTGGTGAGCATTTAGAAGAACACCAGATGAAAGGGATGTGTTCTTGGGAACAGCATTCCAAATGGTACGATGCCTTTGGCTGGTGGGGAAAGGAAAGGAGTGAACTAAGAACAGGATGTCAGTGAAGCCTCAGTAACAGTTCTGTTTTACATACAAAGCAGAGAACATTGTTTGGGATAGTGAAAAAGGTAATTTGGTAATTTCTCAGTGAAAAGCATTATAACTTGGCTGCCCTGATGTCTCTAAGTGACAATAACTTTCTTCAAACCATAACTTAATCACCCAGAAGGGCTTCTGCAACATGATGTCTAGTCCCTCCTCATGTCCCTCATGATGTGGGATCAACAGTCCCCATGATGTTTCTAATGCTGATTGCCCAACCAGTTTTTACTGATTTTCCAGAAAATTCAACACCCTGCCTCCTCTGTGGTCTCCCAGATTGCAAGACAGCTGCACAGCTGCAATCTCTTTCGTAGGTGAATTTAGGGGATGCTCTGGCTTCTTTCAGGTATATTACTATTGCATTTCCCATTGTAAGTATTGAAAACTCATAAAGTAGGTCTCAAGTCCTCATGCATTTCACCTACAAGCAGTGAGTTAGTTGAAGGGCTGACTCTCTGGAAGGTATTTGTCCCCAGGAGTTTGTATTGGGTGTAAGGAATGTCCTTGTCTGGAGGGGAGCTGTTTTGTTTGGATCAAGCTCTACTTACATTCATGGAGCACAAAGAAACAGGACAGGCTTCAGCAGTGGGCTCAGGAGACAAAACAGGCCTGTTGTTTGTCTTGGAAGGGAAAGGGACAGAAGTGGTACCAACCATGGTTAATTTGTTCGGCTAATGAATCATTTCACAGAGTGAGACACCAACCCTTTGGTCATATAGTGTCACCAGTGAACTGTCCTAGCGTAACAGCTGTACCTGCCCTGGTTAGCATCCCAGACTTGGCCCACATTAACATTTGATTCAAACAGAGAATGAGGGTGTCACACTGAAAGGAAACCCCTAAATGCACTGTGTTTCTTTTCACAGTGAAGCTAAGGCATTTCATTGTGGAGGAACAGTGACCCATAATGCTGTAACCTAATAACCATGGAGGCTACCCTTCAAGTGAGTGTCTTTGTGCAATAACTACCTATTTGAAACAAGACTGGTAAAGCCAGAGTTCCCCCAGGAAATTAAATAAGATGACAGTTTCTTCAGCCCTGTTTTCAAAGCAGCCCTTCCCACTAGTGGGCAAAGTGCTCTAAATACCCATGGGACAGAGATAATGGATTCTTTCTAGCAATGTTTGGGTACTTTTCATTTTAGTGTTTGAACCCCAAAGAGGCTTCTCAGAGTCATGATAAAGGTTAGAACTGCTCAGCTTTGTGGTAGCTGGTGGCTTCCATGTAAAATAGCAGGAGATGTGAGGTTCCTGGTGGGTTCAGAGTGTAACTTTGAACCAAAGTGTCCCATTGAAGTGCTATCATTACCAAGAGGAAATCAGCTCCTTTCTCCCATCCTGGAGAGTTCATGTACACAGATCTTGAAAGTATTGTCAGCAGAGATTGAGTCTGCCAAGATTTCTCTATCTCAGCAGCGGTCTTGAACCCAAGTTTCCCATCTTCCAGGGACATGTTTGAACCACGAGACTGGTTACTATTTTCTGCTGGGTCTACCCTCCCTTGCTCTTCCTCATACAAAAAGTGAGCAGCTCTGTTTCAAATGAAGAAAAACCATCTTCTTTTCAGAAGTGAGTTTTTTGTGTGAACTCAGTTTTTACTTTCTGGTCATTGTCTCATCTAATAATAAAATTAATCAATACCATAACTGCTAGAATTAGTCTTGGATTACACTATGCCTTTCAATAACTGCCAGCCCAATAAACAGAGAAATAATACGAAGAATGGAAAACATCTTGATATCACTGACCATATCCAGAGAAAGTCAGTGCTTTCATTACTGTTAGGGTCTAAAGAAGAAAGGAGGCTGCAAGAAAACCCTATCTTCTGTTAGCGAAGTACGGTTATTGCAGAATCTATGCTGTATCAATTAAAAAGTGATTACTAACCCACAAGGTTGCCAGAAAACATGAAGTGCACCATCAGGATGCAAAAGGCATTGCAGTGACATGTGGTGTGAAAATAGTGTCAGGAGGAACCCTTTCTCTAACACCAGCAGAAACTATCATCTGATGCAAAAGAAGGTTTTGTTTGTAACCAGGTATGGCTACTGGTTGTGGGTTAAGGATACTTATGCATCAGATCAATAATTTCGTTGTACATGTGCACAGGTGCATCCACTCCCCAGATGAAATCCAGGTGTGCCCATTCAGGAATCCTCTTGTGATAGATAAGCCTCTTAATCTGAGACAGTAAAATGGCTGCATCCTTGGGATCTGCGAGCAAGTCTTGTCCCCAAGTCCATACCGCAGTTGGTACAGTCATCTCTTCTATGTTGCAGAGAGGAGGAGTAGCCTGGAAAACATGAAGCAGTACAGGAATGAATGTCCAGGAAAGAACAGCAACCTTTAAACATGCATTTGGGGTTTTCTCCTCTCACTGTTCGAAGTACAGGTGCCTAAACCAAACATGAAGGAAGTCGCTTTGCTTGCCTTTTCTGTCTGTGCTTGCAGGCGTGACCCATCTGATAGCACAGCCAAAGGAAAAATGCCTCCTGAGTTGACAAAGAATTACTGTTGGGTCTTTGCCCTCTCAGAGGAATTCATAGGGCAGGAACCTGCAACAAGACAGAAAATGTCAGGATGTCTCTGGATAAACCTCCATCTTGGTCCTTTTGGAGTACTGGTCAGCTGCAGAAGACATATATGGTCTAGTTAGGAAACCTAGGACAAGGATGAAAAGGAGCATGGAGTGGCTTCTGTAGGAGAGAAGTAGCTTAGGACTCCTCAGTTTGGAAAACAGAGGCCAGAGCAGGGACAGGAGACAGGCTTATACAATCACAAATGGTATGAAGACAGAGCACAGGAAGTAATTATCCCATTACTTCTCATAGCACAAAACCTAGAAGGCATCCAGTGACTTTCCAGGGGCAAGCAAATTCAAGACAAACCAAAGGAAGTTGCATTTCATGCAAGCCATCATTAAAACATGTAACTCATAATGATAGGCTGCTGTGGAGACCTAAAGAGTAGGAAGGTCAAGGATGGGATTAGAGTCCTGAATGGAGGAGAGGTTTCTCAGGGACTTCTTAGCTACTAGCTCTCCAGTTGCCCTCTTCCTAATAATGTTTCCCCGAACTCTCATACATTGGCAACTGTTTCAATCACATTAGCAGGCAAGATGCCTCTTTGGTCTTATCTACTAGATGTACTGTTCTTTTTCAAAATTAATTTTCTATCTTTCTTGCCCTTACTTACTTTTATTCTTATTGATCATTTAATTGAAAAGTTTTGGTCTTCCCCTCTCTCTCTTTTTTCTTTTAAAAATTTATTATTGCCATTAGTGCTTGCATGCTTGCTCTGTTGAGTTCCAAACTGGAAAGTAGTAATACTTTCATCTACTTGTATTCTGAAAATGTGTCTCCTACTACATCCTTGCTCTCTTCCTGTGTGCTTCTGTGTTGTCCAAGGGTGATAATATTGTTTCACCAAAATATACCTGTTGGTATTTTCCCATGTTCTTCTTGGAACTGCCCCAGTCATAAGCTTGTAACTTCCCTGAATGGGCCTCCTAAAAGGATGAACAAGAAAAGGGTAGTTACAAAGCCATCATTCAGGAAGTTTGTGGGTTCTTCCCTGCTGAGCCTCTGACTCCCATCTAAAGGCTCAATGGAAGTTCTTCTAAGTGCTACGAAAGAGCCAACAGTTAATTAATTGAAAGTCTCAATCAGTGAAAAGGAGTCAAATGTTTTTGTCAGCACCAAGAAAATCGTGGCTCCTGCGGAAAGAGCCAGGGATGCTCTCACAGGCAATTTGTTCTAGTTTGTAAAATTGCTATTAACAACTGACTCCAGGAAGTTCCCCTCCCTGCTGCTGCTGTGTCTTCTTCTGACAGCCATGTTGCCATCACTCAGCTCTGTGAGTGGCTCCTTATGTTTCCTCTTCCCTCTCTGGTTTGAATACAGAAGTCACCATTTCTAGTTCTTCCCTTGTGCTCCTTGGCTTTCCCTGCAGCAGGGGTTGTTACTACTGTGAGAGAGACCATCAATGGGTCTTAATATTGAAGGTAAGGTGTCTGTTAACTCCTTTAATACTAATAACAGCAATGACAACAAAGGCTTAGGAGTATTACTCCTGCATGTTTGTACTTTCCAGTCTGTGTCTAGGTGCTGAATTAAACCTGAGTCAATTTGCAGAGCTCCCCGCACTGTGCCTTCGTAACTCTTTTTCTTTACACGTGTAGGCCATGGTTACAAAACCAACTCAATCAAATCTAATGTTTTGTGTAAATTCATAGCCAAAAGTATTGTTTGATTTTCAGTAAATGCCTGCACAGATGTCACTTACACATATCGATGTGTTTGCTGTACTGAAAAATGCATTAACACTCTTGCAAGCTCACTGTGCTCACAGCTGCTTCCTGCTCTGCTCCGGAGCCTGCAGTGCTGCCAGGAAACCTGCCTTGCATGCAGCAGCTTCTGTGACTGAGCCCAGACTTCATGAATCCTGAAAGTGTGAGCCCAAAGACAGAAAGGCAGCTTCCATCAGCACTGCTGCTGAGGATGTACTGTGATAGTACCCTGTAAGGAAGGGATATTACGAACCTACTAAACAAAGAGTTTATTATTTATAGTTCTATTGCTGTCCTGACACTGAGACCTTTGAAAGCAAGAGATGGAAATACAAAGTAAAAATACAATTTTACTAGTAAAATTTGGTATTTTACAAAGCAGCCTATGTCTTACTCATTTCTTGACTGCACATTGGAAACATAACTAATTTCTTAAGGTAAGCTCTGTACAGAACTGTGGACATAATATATGAAAGGTACTGGATATACAATAAGAAGAGTGATATATACATCTGCACACACAGCATCCAGCATACATGTTTTTACACAAATACAGCATTTCATTGTTGGCTTCAAATGTGCCTGTATCACATAGGGTATTTCTATCCTGCTGGCAAAAGAAGGGTCAATGAAAAATAGTGTTTTGAATTGAGATTTCAATTGTAAAGAAGTTGCATGTGTTTCCAAGAAGTTAGCAATGGCTTCACAGCAGGATATCAGCTCTATCCGCTCTATCTTTCAGCCAGAGGTGATTACCTATTTTTGCTTCCAGGAGTTTACTAGTACCTGACTCCAGTGGACTATGTTCTGCACAGAAGTTCCAGCGGGGGTTTGTGCAATATACACATAGATTCGGTTCTGAAAGAAAATATTCAGTGAGTATTCTCTTCCTCCCTTCTATTCAGATGTACATCAAAACACCTGCCACAGCAGTGTCATGTATCAATAAAACCAACAGAAATTGGAGTGGCATGATTGGAGACCCCCTCAGAGTTACTCCAGATGTGTTGATGTGTCAGGTTTGGAGTAGCACCGAAAGAACAACCCCCAATCAGAAAATTTTCCAGGTTGACTGAGAATCTAAAAGAGTCTACAGGTGGAAAGGATAGAATAGAAAGTCAGCAATTTAGATCCCAGATTAGGTGTTTTTTTCAGGAGTCTGTAACAGATCCTGTGTGAGAGAGGATTGCTGTTGGACAGAACAACAAAAGGAACTGCAACTGCCTGAGGAATGCACAACTATTTGAAATAAACCACACCCTAGTCCTGTAAGGATTTCTTAACAATTTGCTGTGTGATCCTTCCTCAGAGAAGATGCTCTGAGGCATTTTTTGGAAAATGCTGGAGCAAAATCTTCATGCCCAGATGGTCCGACCTACAGCTGTACATAGCATGAGGTGCCCAAGTATGTCTTAACCCCCAGTGTTTGCCAACTCTCTCTCAGGTACCCTGAGGTATCCTCTGTCTCTGAGCACATCCCTGATGATCCGAGGCTTAGAGGAGGAGGACGAGGGGGAATATGTGTGTTCCTTTCTCTGTTGCAAAGAGTTCCTGGAGACATGAAGCAGGTAGGGATTTTATTTCTTATTCCATGGTGTGCCAGCATACTGAAGATCTCCATTTAGACCAGTAGCCACGGTATGAACCAGGAGACAGTGCCCTAGGTGAGGTCTGGCAGAAGGCAGACTGCAGCGTTTTGGGGGTCTTTGAGCGGCTGTTGATTGTAGGGATGGTGCCAAGTGCTCTTCTGAGGAGTGAGGCAGTGGTCCCCTGCCAGCGATGGGGCAACCAGCAGATATTGCTGTCTGGTAGTGGGGACTGCTCCCTGCAATGTGACGCTGACTAATAGAAATTCAGGATTCACATCACAGGATAGAAGGTAAGTTCTGCAAGCAGAAGCTTAAACTCTCAGGAGAGCTGGTAAGAGTTATGCATACCATGTCAATGTTTTTCAGGTTACAGCCACTCAGACTGAAGAAGACACTTCTACAAAGCCTGGCAAAAGCTTGGTGGCTGCAGATGGGGACTATTAGCCTTCTTAGACATTCAGTTTGGGGAAGGAATTCTCTTTTGCCAAGCAAACCCTGTGAAAAACAACGGTAACATTCATTTAAGAATGTACACTTGTACATTGTGTTGTTGTTTTTAAAAAGTGTTTGTCCCCTGTTCCTTTCCTCCAGCACTTTCAGTGGTTCTCACTTGCTTTTTCTTCAGTTGCCAGATGATGTTCCGACAAACAAGAAAGAAATTAAATGTTTTTCCATTGCATCAGCCTGCTCAGGCATTACTCAATTTGTGTTACATCAGTTTTAATGAAGAGATATGTTAAATGTTAACTTCAATTCATATTTTAGCTCTAACCTTGCACATCAGTTGTGGCTTTGTCTACAGGAATCTTGGAAACCTTTGAGGATCTGCATCTCTGGACCTCTCTGGGTGACCTGTCCCAGTGCTGCACTATTGCCCTAGATAAAATGTTTTTCTTAATGTCCAGTCTGAACTTCCAAAGGCTTCAGTCATAAGGTAAACCTACCCACATGCAAATGAGTAGACTTCATAAGGCCCTATACTTTCTGTTTATCCATTTTAAGAGCTGAACAAACAAGTATATGGTTAAACAGTTGAAACCAAGATATCACATACCCTGAGCAACTTTTCGGGGAGGTAGAGGAGTTTTGTTGCTGGGCTTCTAGCATACTTAATAGTAGTGACAGGTGCCAATGCAAAATAGAGTTTGATTTTCTGAGCCAGCTCTGGCATTGTTGAAAATGCAATGAAAGCTGAGAAAACAAAAAAGAGTTAAGAAAATAATCATTTGTACATTAGACTGTTTTCGGTATTTATAAATGTGACTGCAATTTCAAACCTACAAGCAACCTTGTTAGTTGTTCAGAGACTATGGTTTATCCCAGATTTGTGTGAAATCCCTCTTCTCCATGTGTAACCAGCTTGTAGTTTTATTTCCCTCTTCAGAGAGAAATTTCTTTCTATATTTTGCCTTTGCAGATTTCTTCCAAACACATTTAAACGTAAGTGCATACTTCTGATGTACATTCATGCATTTCATATACTATTGGAAGAAACAGTTGGTATTCTTCCAGTCAATCCAATTTCTTTTTTTTTGTGTGTGTGTGTGCGTCCTTTCCAAACTGGCCAACTTCTCTTTCTGTATGCTCATTTTCCTGTTTTGTTTATTTTGGTCAACTGACCATCTGCTGTTGGACACACCCATGCATCTTGGAAAGAAACAATTTGCATGGCCCACACAATAATTTCCAGTATAATTCTAAGTCAACAGACTTACAGCAGCAGTGCATTTGGCCCATTATGTTTTACTGTATTTATAATAAATGAAAAATGCCTACATGCTGAAAACAGCTTATCTTGTGTTTTTCAAACCTGCAAAGAATTCATGAAAACCCCAGGTACATTCAGTATCTCACATCATATTTTACTCCTGTTTTCCTGAAAGATTAGTCTGTTGCGTGTAACTTACCGATGGTAGTACCTTGTGAATAGCCAATATAGTACAACTTTTCCTGTCCTGTTTTCTCCACAGTGAAATTTATTGCTGCTGGAAGATCAAACTTTGCCATCTCATCAAAACTGCAGGCAGGAGATTGAAAGAGAGGCATGCATAAATTAAAAATCCATTTGAATTCACATTTTTATTACAGGCTTGTCAGCAAAGAGCCAACATGAACCATTTAGTGAATCATTTAGCTATTTTAGGTTCTGTGTTTTTCTGGCACTGGATATGGAAGATACTACTCAAGGTGTTCTGGGGTATTTTCTCCCTTAACATCAACAGAAGGACTATAACTTCAAGAAGTATCAGGTTGAATTGTAACAGTCTACACAGAAGGAACACGTGGTGATACAGTAACAGAGCTCTGTCCATGGAATCACATATATTACATAATTTGGCGTTAAAGAAAAGGTCTGTTTTTAAATGTTCATTGAAATAAGTGCAAAAATGATTTACATTTTCTCCTTCTGTGATTTTAGTGTTATTGTAATATACAGACTAGTGTTTCTGCATAGCCTCCAAAACTGCCTCCAGAACTGAGGAGTGGCTTGGATATGACCTGTGCAGTTTCCTCTGAGTTGCTCTGCTGCTATATCTCTAGTTTGAAGAACCTTTTCTAGCAGTAATCAGAGGGAAGTAGTCTCCACCATTATTAAAGTTTACGTGCATGTTTAGGGGCACCTCAGCAAAAGTGAATGTAAAGAATGCTTTTTAAAAGCTAGCATATGTAAATCCCTGATTTAGCCAGCTTAATTCAATATGTAAGGGTGGGCAATGGAAATGCCCTTCAATGGTTCAGTCTACCTGAAAGCCCAGAATTTATCTTAATCAATGGAATAATTCTGATGTTTTCTGGACCAGCGATTCCCTCTGCTATTTCCCATCCAAACATCAAAGCCAGCATCAGCTAGTATGAAGCCCAAGCTGTTGTTGGGCAGATTTGTGACCCAGTTACTAGCATCTCCCAATAATCCATGTTGGAGAAATACAGCAGGTTTCAAAGCTGAAAAGCAAATCAGAAACAAAACAACAATTTATAAAATTTCTTGATTTTCTGGTAGTTCAGGGACTTTACTGTCCCATATTCAATATTGGGATTTGTTCCTGCACCACCTTAAAGGGAGACAACTAATGATAGGAAAAAACCCTGTCCCTTTCTGTAAAGAGAGAACTTCTTCTAAGCTTCTGTAAGGATTTGTGGAAAGATCTGCCTGACATCAGCAAAAACTGGCTTGGCACCCTCTGGTCATTGTTTGTATAGCTCTACCGCGTTAGCTTGAGATTATCAACACTGATATATAGAATGAAGGTGTGGGATTGTTTGCAGAGGTTTTCTTTACCCAAAATATGAATCAGTCACTGATATTAACGAGGTGTAAGCAAAAGCAAAGCAAAATTAGAAGCTGGAACATCTTTCTCAAAACAGGCTGATTGGGCAGATTACAGCCTTTACCCCATTTTTCTTTTTTTTAACTTTTACTCATCAACTCTGAGGATATATGCTTCATATTATAGTGGATTTTTATTATAAATAGGTATGCTTGACATAAATCATCTTGATCTTGCAGGCTGTTCAGGGAAGCCAGAATTCTCTACTAAAATTTCACTTGTGTATACAAGCTTTGATGGACATTTTACAAATACAAGGTATCTCTTTCCAGAATGTGCCCTGTCAGGGCTGGTTTTGTCTCATGGTAAAGAACTGTACCTGGGTTTCCCTGATTCTGTGTACCATAAGGGATTCTGTTAATGGTAATGATATAACCATCTTCTGTTGTCACTTCATACTCTTCACTGGGGTACCCTTTGTAAGTAATGAGCTCATTCTAGAGGAGAAAGTACAAATCCATTAGCTTGCAGAAATCCGTTTTATATATTATATGCATAAAATGTTAGAGAGCAGATACAGCTGGGTATTTAGTCTACATATATTAAGCATCTGAATAAAGCAATATCAGATTGGATATTGTAACCCTGGATATTGTAAAACTACAACAGATTTCCTTCATTCTTCGTGTTATATCCAGGATCGACTATTCAGTTAAAATCTGTTATAAAAAACCCGTGCTATACTACTGCCACATAATCACAAGCCCTTGCATTCTGGTGATATAAGAATCACTATAACCTCATAGCAAGAGCTTATGATTCCCACAGCTGAGATGAGGAGCTGCCTGGGTGCATGGTCCTGATCTGCTGCAATGCAAGGTGAAACCAGTTTATTTAAACTATCTTCAGAGAAATCCAGAGAGCTTCACAACTGCGCTTTTGTGAATGGCACATATGCAATGAGTACCACTGAAAAATCCACTACATTATGGAAGAAACAGGATCAGCCACTGCATAGTCACAAGCGAAATCACTAACACAGCCAATCTTAAGCTCTGAAATAAATATTACTTTTAACCTGTAACATACAACCTGTTTTGTTACAAAAGGGGATTGGTTTTTGTAACTTGTAGTCAGAGAACTACTCAATGTAATTTGTCATGCAAGACAGAAAACCCAAGATTTTAACAAGTGACTAAAGACCTAAACAAGCTTGCTTGACAAGAGGTGCTCTTCTGAAAAGCTGGCCATTTCTGATCTATGCTGGTCATTCAAAAAAGGAGAAAACATAAACCACTAGTTTTTTAGAGTTGTCTGATGATGAAATGCTGACATTCCAAATGGTCATTCTTTCAGATAGAGGGATAGTGCCAGCAAACTGGTAACTGATATTTAGAAGGAAATTAACTCTGGAGATTTGCTAAGGAAAGGTGTTTGCCTTAATTTCTATCAAACATAAGATGTGGTGTTACACATACAGAAAGAAAAGAGTAGAAGAGAAAGCAGTAGTACATAGCATGATTAGTGAAGATGGATTAAATAAAGGCAGCTTATCTACCTTGTTATATTTCTAACACCTAGAAACCCCTCTGCTGTGAGACATGCATTCCTTCCATCCCTAGGTCACTCTACCGAGCAACTTAGAATATTCATAAATGCTTCGGGATCCACAGCTTTCCTCATTCTTCTGAGTTCTTCTGAATAAGTAATTCCCTGAAACAAATATGTCACAACAACAAACAGCCATATCTTCTCTCTAGATAAAACAGTATATTAATCTGTCAGTAGTCTTGCTCTGCACCTGTAATCCAGGCAGGTTCTGTACTTTTCTGATGGGGGATGTGCTGCCTAATACTGAATGGAGCTAGTCTGGTACTCCCTACTCGTTAACTAAATGGAACAAAGCTGACTTTAAATACCTATCTATCTGAGAGAGTCTGGCAGCAATCTGGATTCTCTGCTAAGGTTTGGACCAGGACGTTGCTCTCAAGCAGGGCAAAAGTATCAGTGAATCCAAGGAAAAGAGCAAAGGTTTCAGAGTAATGGATTTCACTCATTCTTCTGAGAAGCAAGTCACTCACTTACATTACCATGCCACACATTTGTTCTGTAGATTAATTAGGAAACATTTGTGGCTAACACTGGAGTTCTTGGGCAACTCGTAACTAAATCAATCATTGTCACAGTGAAGTTTTCAAAGTTGTTGGATAGTTAACTGAAAAAACAAAGACAACTGAAAACAAACAAATTAAAATATTTATTGTTTAATTAAGGACTTAGGAACCTAAATAAAGCACTTATTTATAGTTGCCTAGCATAATTTATACAAAACTGATCAATGGCAAGATTTATCCATTCTATAGGATGAGGATTGAGAAAGGAAAAGAAAGCTTTGCTAAATGTAATGCTAGGTAGAAAATGAGTGCAGGGGTGTCCAGTTTTGTTGAGGAAATAAGGAACGAAACAACCTGACAGGAAACTAGCCTGCTTAGATGCACACATAGCAGCTCCACAGTGTGTGAACACCTACATACTCTTAGCTCAAAGAAAATGCAGAGTGCTTGAATTAGCATTCTCTCTACACCATACAAATCTCTAGAGTCCATGTCTAAACTTCTGTTGTCCCAGTGATAGATCTCTAAGCTAGACTGAATCAGCCAAAAAATCCATTGCATTTATTGTTTTCCCAGTCAAGAAGACTTTGTAAATTTTTTCCCAAATAATATGAATAGCTTAGTTTTTTCTTATCACAGAACAACAATTTATATTCTAACTTCCTAACACTCCATTCTGATATAATCTGTATCTTGAAAATACTTGGCCCCCTTTGTAGAAAAAGTAACAGACATTTTAAAACTTTTTTTTACTGAGCTAGCCTCCTTTCTTTTGGTTGAAAGCCACTGCTATCTTATTCCCACACTTGCCATTTTCCCATGCCTCTCCAGTTATCCCAGAGTTACTTAAATTCAGGCTAGGTGCGTCAGGCTACTCGTCTTAGCAGGAAGGAATCTTTCAAGAAATAGGCATCCTTTGACCTATGTGAGTTACAAACAAAACAACGAAATATATTTGTTCTCAAACAATAAAGCAACTCCTCAAGCCCATGTTTGATACCATCTTTTGCAGCTCCCACAAAGCCTTCACCAGTTTTGGGTCACAGATAAAGTAAAGTGTTATCAATCCTGTGCCAGAAATCTTGTGTTCGGCTGAGGGACTAAGATGACAGAAGAATGGAAACTCAGTTCCTTGCTGTTTGGAAGCAGTGCTGGATAAAGACAGCAGTGAAATGATGGTCATGCACTGTTTTTTCCTTAATCATGCAGCACCTTGACAATAAACCTCTATTTCTTTCCCATTCCTCATTCCTTCTGCTATCACTTTAGCTTTTCCCTAGGGTAGCACCAGAGAGAGGTGACTCCTTTTATTCTCAAACCTCATGCTTTTCATCTCCTTAGGCATCACAGCCATAACAAGGCTCTTCTTGCTATCAGAGATTGCTGGACTTTTAAGGAGAATACCAGCCTCTGTGGAGTGGCAGAGCTGGATCAGGAATTTTGAAAACAAATATATTCATAGATATACCTTGTCATACCTAATGAAATTGTCAATACACCTGCAACGATTTTCTCTTTTACTAACAACCTGCCAATTCCAGCTTCTCATGTTGTGTGGAAAGGATGGAAGGAACTCTGACACTCTGATACTTCCATAGATGTTATTGCATGCATTTTTCTTTTGTTCTTTCAATGCTCATGTTGCTGTTCTGTAATTCTACATTATTGCAGGAGTGGTTTCAGGACATTTTCCTTTATTCCTATTTCACCTCTAAGATGGACATACAATAAAATGGATATTCCCTAAATTAATAGTTATGTAGCTAGAATGCTTTTCCATAATCTGTATGGACTCAGGAAACATTACCACAACAGCCATTTGTCTCAGTGGTCTCAAGCGTACTGGGAGTGGACAAATATTGCCCAGCAGTAGAAATTAGGTAGGTCTGAGTAGATTGTTAGGTCTTCAGGATAGTGACCTTTGTGAGGCTCTTCTTTTTGTGGAGTACAAACATAATGCAGCCATGTTCCCTAACTGGTGTCCTAGCTACTACTATAATACAAACTTCGCAGAAGTATGATTGAGGCTTTTTTTTTTTTTTCACTTGGATATTCTGGTATATTCTGGTGGACTTTGCATTCTGCCTGTAACAGCTTGGTATTTTTAAACCTTGAAACTAATTATTCTTTCTTGTTCAGTTCTGCACACTTGATGCTCCAAAGATTCATTCTGTCTCACAGATACCATTCATCCACACAGAACAGATTAGCTTACACACCGAGATGAACATCTACCAAGGTTTTGAACAGGCTTTGATATTTGTATTTATATTATAGCTTCCATACTTTATTCTTGCAACACTGGCTCTGGTTAGGACCAGAATTATTTAATATATCCTCAGAAGTTATTCTCTTTAATATTTACAGACCAGAAAGAAATACAAAAGAAAATCTCAGGAGAAGACCTGCTCCTACAAGATTTGCTAGCAGGCCTTCAAAGAGAAGTATAAAGGTCTGAGTTCAGGTTCTGGCAGGGACTTAGGAGAGGAAATGATTTTCAAAGAGCTAGTTTAGAACATGGAATGTTTCCAAACATTGACTCTCCATATGGGGTGGGGTTTTTTTTTAATCTTCTCTTTATTCCCTGTCATATACTTTAAGATCTTTCATCTTCCCTCTAAGAAAATGAGGTTTTCTCCTTTTTAAAATCTCAGTGTCTTTCGAAGGTCAACATGAATTTCACAAGTGAACTGTTTAAATATGTACTTGCCTTTGAATACCTCATGCTATTCTAACTCATTAAGATGTGCTATTAACTCACTGTAAACAAAGCCAGCTTCATTCTTTAGTGTAAAGCAATGCTTCATTGACAAAAAGAACTCAATAAAACAATACTGAGTAAAAGGGCAATATATAAATGGCATAATACCATAAATAGCAAACTAGTGGATAAAGTTATCATTGCAGCTTATTGGCAACATGTGCTTGAAGTGTTTGAGATAGGGAAAGAAGATGAACAAGGGTGAGTGTTAGGCTGATTTTTTTTAAACACAGACATGCACACTCTGTTGTAAGCTGGCAGGTTTCAGGGGAAGTTACACTACAAACAGGTTGTAGAATTCAGTGGAAATGCTTAAAGGTCAAAATGTTACTGTCAGAGGTGTGGCTGCAGCTTCACAAATGTGGTCATATGCAAATGAACTTTAAACTGGTCAGTCTAGGTGCCCTTATGTAAGTAAGTGCCTTTGTATAATTTTTTGACTATGTGCTGAGTTTGTGCTCTTCGCTCTCCCCATTCCCTCCTGCCTCAGGAATTAAACCTGGCTCTGAAAGTGACTTAAGAATGGAAGATATTTGCAAGCAGCTGAATACAGCAGTTCTTCACGGATCAAATATGTCCTTTTGGCTTCTTCATCCAGCTATTGTATGTAGTTATCAGAAATATTTGGCTATTTTAAGTATGTTAAGGAGGGCTTTTAAAGGAAGGTATGCTTTACTGAGAGACAGACTTGTTTGTGTGCAAGTTGCCAGCCAGTAGTCTCCAAGGGAACACACAGCAGCAAAACCAGAAGGAACCCCTCCGTGCACTCATATGGCTTTAAAAATATTTCATGCCATAACAGTATAAGCAGTTGTTCCTTGAGAGTGAGCAAAACACTGAAAACTAAGAACAGGGT
Organism: Harpia harpyja; assembly: GCF_026419915.1. Classification (NCBI taxonomy): domain Eukaryota; kingdom Metazoa; phylum Chordata; class Aves; order Accipitriformes; family Accipitridae; genus Harpia; species Harpia harpyja. Next base: position 26,802,110 of record NC_068949.1, on the reverse strand, counting down.
CTAACAGTGCATTCTCCACGGCATTCTTGGGACAACACCTGGTTTCTGACAGCGTGGGTGCAACACCCACCCTCAGCCACCCCACCCCATGCTATTGCCTTGGCTGGAGCACTGTTGGCTCCCAACACAGGCGTGTCGGGGGGGGTTAAGGCAGAGCCCCCCTGTCCAGCAATGGCCCCTACACCTCCAATGGAGTCCACACACAAAGAGACACAAGTACAAAAGCATAAAGCACTAGTAGAACAGGTGCTGCTTGGGTGAGAGATCCTCCTCAGCTCTGTCAGGCCTACAAAAATATTCCTGGTGTTCACCATCAAGGTAAATAGCATGGGCTTGCCTGGAGGATTTCCAGCATCTAGGCTGAGCGGCACAGTATTCTTAAGCAATGAGTGAGGTAGCTCTGAGTTGGCACTTACATAATTATGAATCTTTCATGTGACAAAGGTAAAGTAAGAAGTGTCAAAAGGAAGGGCTCAGGAGGGACAGAGAGGGCTGCATGCCTTCTCTTCTGCTCACACTGCTGACACCTTGCCTGGGAATGTCCCAGGCAGTGCTGCCCTCCTGCCCAGGCCTCAGTCACCCATAGAAGGGGCAACCTGCAAACAAAAAGCTCAGCACCAGCCCCTCTGTTGACCTATCCAAAGGAAACACAATTTCTGAAACCAGAAATAATTTCCACAGTACTTTTTGGCTGATGCTGAAGTTTGTCAAATGTATGCAAGCCAAGATTTCTTCACCTCTGAGGGTGGATGAAGTCTCTGTTGCAATTAATGAGCTTTGCATAACTGTTCAAATTGTTTTGCCCCATAATCCACAGGTAATTCTTTTCCTCCGCCTGCTAATTTGTAGTAATGTATACAGCAGTATTTCCTCACCCCCATACGTATCAACTGTAACTAGGAAAAAAAAGAATTCACACATTTGCATGCACACGTGTGGAAATCTGCATTAAGCACAGTTTATTTCTCTTGCACTTGCTGCTAAATGAACGTCTCAGAAGTGTGAACTCAAATTCTCTGGCAGAAGAACTGGAACCAGTAAGAGCACGAAGCAGGAGTTACACTCAGTGTGCACCAGTCAGTGCTAGTCAATGTGCCCCAGTCAGTCCTGGTGAGCGTGTGCCATTAAGCACTGGTAAGCATGGACTAATGAATGAGGCTAGGGTTGGGTCAGGCAATTTGCTCTGGTCATTTTGTATTGGCATCAGCAGGAGCTACCCAGCTATTTTTAAGGATGGGTCAGAGGGTCTGCGGACAGAGTGGCTTGGGTTTTTCTTAGAGCTAAGAATTAATGTAACAGGTTTGCTCTGAGACAGAAGGAGGCTGCTGGGGGGTTAGAGATGGCATCGCAAAACCTCTGTCCTCTGTTCAAACTGGGATTTTTGTATACCTGTAAGTGGGTTGGGCTGGGGTTGAGTTGGCAGCCGCCCGGAGTGGGCAGTGACCTGAAGTCAGGGCTGGGCCTAGAGGTGGCTGGCATCTGGGACCGCCGACTCTTCCCATGAACACCTTTCTCCTTGTCTGTTTCCTCCTGAAAAATTCTCTTCAAATACAAATTCCATTGCCAATATCTCAGTCTTGGCTTGTTGAATTTTTTCATGCGTAAAAACCAGCTACCCGCTAACTTTTGCTAGGTCAACAGCTTGGATAATCATAGCTTTGTCTTTCCAGGTTGTAAAGCACTTGTTTTTCCCTTTTATCTTTATACACAGTAGAAATTTCTTTTGAAACAACAAAGGTATAGCTAACTCATAGATCTGGTCCTTTTTCTTTAAAAAGTGAAGATACAGTTACCAATACAAATTGCTGGTCTGCTCTGGGCATCGACATTAATTTTCCCACATTAAATAGTCCACCATAAAATAATAAAAAATGAAATAAAAAATAATTTCAAAATTAAGATTATTACTTTGCACTTAGGGCTTAGAATATAATTTTTATCTTTTGTAAGGAAAATGGAACACAGTAAAAGTGTTTTAATCTTAGCTATAGAAATGCACTTTAAATAGCAAAGCTGTGTATCAAATATAGCCTGTGTTTTCAATAAAAGCTTTCCCTTATAAAGACACAATTTGTCTGCTGACCCCAAAGTGATACTTTTCAAAACCAAATGAAGAGTCTACACATTCTATGTTACTTACGTCAGCAATATTTCATTCTCTTGCTACGTGAAGGAAGTTTACTTCTAAAACGTTAGTGCCAACACATAGTTTCACAACACTGCACAGAAATAGGACAAATGAAACTTATGGACCGCTTTCAAGCTCTGCTCCATTTGATGTTGCACTAGACATTCAAAGTTTCCACAAAACAAAGGAATATTCTTTCATTAGGCCAAGTAATACCAGACAAGGGCATAATTCTTACCACCACAAAGGAAATCCATGTCTCTTTCATGGTTAGGGTGATCTCTTTGCTTTGGAAGCATTTTGTGAAGTGCTTTGAGGCAGGAAGATCCCTTTGCAGAGTGGTCTCCCACCTGTTTCACTCCTCTGGAACAGGTAGCAGCGGCCGTCTGAAAAATGATGAATTCCCAAGGTCTGCGTAGGAGCACGTCTCCCTCAGCACAGATGTCTTGTGGCTCCATGCTGTCTGCTAGTGGGGCTGTCAATCTGTAGCAGAGGAGCTCCGATGTTAGAGGAGAAACAGGTCTGAAAAAACCAGTAATTTGTATTGTCCTTTTGAAAGCCAACAGGAAAACTGGTCACATCTTCACTGCCCAACAATTCGTGGCATGGTGATCCCCAGGCTGATTCTGAGCTGAGCTGGTGGCATCCCTACAGAGCAGCGTATAGAGGTACCAGCTCAGACCTGGTTCCAGCAGCAGCACTTTTAGGGTCCATACCCCATGCACTGCATCCTGCCCCTCAGCTGGCAAAGCCAAGCTGGTATCTCTCTGCTGCATGCCCTGCCACCACTGCGGCACTGCTCAGCCAAATCACCCTGCACTTCTTGTATTCACAGTCTAGCTCAGGTCATCCTGGTGTCTTGAAATAACTGGTGTCCATGTCTAATGAGTAGGACACCGAACAACTCATCACGGTTGTGTGATTCTGCCCAAGTCATTTTGACCTCCAGGGCTTTTGTTTCCTTCCCGTTGTCCAGCTGGAACCTCCAGCTATGAGGATTTTGTGCACAAACTGTCTCTAATACTTGTCTGAACAGCTTCTAAAGGATATTTCAGTTCAAGCTGCATTCCTGTTAATCTGAATGAATATTCAAATAAGTAAATGAAAATCATGGCTGAAATGCTTACTTTTGTGCCCTAAGGCGTGCCAGATTTTATTCATATAAGCAATAAAGACACACATGTCCTTATTACAAGTTGTACTGACAGAGACTTAAGGGAATGGACTACTGGAGATAAAGAAATCACTGATGAGTTTTTGCTTTGAAAAAAAGAAAGGAATATCTGAAAAAATATTTAAACAGATTTTTAACAGGCAGGTAGATTCTTGGAGCTAGCAATGCTGTCAAAATTTTCATTCAATCCTATCGGAATTCTTCCATGTTTAAAAAATCGTTCCCTGAGCACTAGATGTAGCAACACTGATTTCCTGTCAGTTTGTACCTTACAGTTGATTGCAAGCTCCAGTTAAATATTTCCAATGATTAGGGTATCTTGCTCTTCTTCCTCTTCTAAACTTCTAATCATGCTGCAGTCTTTAGTGGTCAGGACACTTGTAGTCCTTCTCATCTACTTGGTCATCTTTTTTTTTATGAAACACATGAAGCCTTAATTATTTTGCAGAGGACTATGCTGCTATCAATGAAAACTGGCCACAGGGCTCAAAATTTACCAGGGAACATACAGACAGACACACAGACAGCATAATCTCCTGAGCATTGTTCCCTTAGGAAGGCAGCTAAACCATCCTCCCTTAAGCCTTTGAATAAAATCATTGTATGGATCTACACTGTTGCTGGATTGCTCTTGTCTTCATGTTTTGAAAAGGGATTGTGCCACTGCAAAACTAGATTTTTTAGACTGGTATAATTTTCAAATTATAAACACAAGTGCAAGTGTTTTGCATAATTGAATTATTCTGATATTATAGACCCTGTGATGTTACAGACTCACCCTTAGCCTTTTGGGCAATGTGCAGCGTAAAACTCATACGTGGTGCATATAATGGGTACCCACCTTTTTAATTTCATAAGAAAGCATTTGTTTTCCACAGAAGGCACGAGCTTAGACAGCACCCTGAAGTTAGTGCCATTGCTTTCTGCACGGCTGTGCATGGTTCAGTTTCCACAAGGGAGGAACTGAAATTAGACCTGTTCAGACAAAACCTCATAAGACTCACCTAAAAATGGACAGGTCCCAGTCTCCAAGGGTTTTGGCACATATGCGGAAAGATACATTACCATTTTGCATAGTGTGAATTCTCACCTGGCACATTCAACACCTTGGAGGTTGTTCCAGATTGTACAGAAGTGAACCATGTCACCATGTCATGTCCTCGTCACAGCTTATGTCCTAGCAAAGGACACTGAAGAGGGCCATTGGGATGATCTGTGGAAGGCGCCAACCTTCCCTTCCCCACTGCAGGCTTGCCTAGCTCAGCAGATCTCCCACATGATGCCTTCCCCACGCGCAATGACTCCCACAAGCGATGCCTTCCCCACGCTGTTTGCTGCTACCGGTGCCAGGGAGGGGGAGCAGCATCAGGGGCGGGTCAGATCTGAGATGGCTTCTGTGACCACTAGTCTGTAATTTTCATTTGGGACTGCCGAGAATTACAGCCTTGGAGTTTATTTACTAGAAATTAAAATCAAAGCCAGAGCTAGATGATTGCTTACGGCAAACTGACTTCTCTAGATGGTACACCGGTTATCAACTACTAGTGGGTGAAATCATAAGTACAGGGTGTATATGCATATAGGGTGTGCACATGCAACCCTCTACTCACAATGGCTATTTTTCCCCTTAGATGACAACTCACATTAGAGGGAATTTGGGGGAAATTTTTTTTGCAGAATCACAGAATTTCAGCCATGAATCAGTCTGCCTTTTTTTCTTTTCTTTTTTTTTCTTTTCTTTTTTTTTTTTTTTCTTTGGCCACTGCTACCTATGGGGCATCGGACAAAGCAAAAGATTGTAGCAAGATAAGGGAGCAAGATTACTCAACGTGCCAGTAATCAGACCCTGGATCCATCAACAAGAAGAAACCAAACATGGGTGTTAGTGCCATTTGAGATGTCCTTGGGCATCCTGCCTGCCTCTGGGATTGTCCTAGGCTTTGTGTGTATTCATTTTGGCTGAACCAGTTTCTTGCTGGATCATGTCTGGAGGGTGTGAAGTGTTTTATCCTTATCTGTTAAGGATCACTTTATTTACAAAAATATTAGTAAATAATGAAGACTGGATTTGCAGGTATCCTTCACTTGGTTTATGCAAAACAGCAGCCAGATTTTCAGATGTAGAAGCTTTCCATCTGTGATGGCTGATGGGCACAAGTTGGTTAAACTTGCGAACAGGTTGTCTGCAAAATGTTCACTATTGGTAGCTGAACATTATAGAAAAAAAAAAGGATGAATGAAAAGTGGGAGGTTGTTTACAAGAGGAATTCTAAACAGTTTTCCCTTTCACAGGCGATGCAGACTAGCCAGTTCTCTGTATTCAAAGCCATGAATGAGCTCTCCAGGAGCTCCAGGAGCTCCAAGTTTTCAAGATTTTTCTCTATGACTGAGGCATCTCTTTGAACAGGAGCTGAGTGTCTGATATCCTCACATGACTTGAGGAGCTGCAATTTTAATGGAAATGCCAACCAAACTTTCAATAAAATCTTAGTAAATTTATTAATTTATGACACCATTATAATTCAAATTATGGCTTTTCATAGTTACTGCAAGCATGGCAAGTATTAGTATGAGCATATAGGGTTTGATATTATCCTTGGACTTCAGAATACTTGATAGGTATTTCATAGTTATTTATCCAGTTCTTTGATGTTGTGCAGGTTAGAGGTCTTTTTTTCCCATTACTGATATATTTGGTTTGGGTATTAACTCTGGTGGTGAGGCTACTTTACGCCCAGACTTTTCTAGTCATGGTATGTTTCCTTACATGCAACAGGCCATCATGCTTGCACAGATCTGTACAACACATAGAGTGAGCATGTGTGTAACTGAACAGCATGTGCTGCAGAGGTTAGCTCTGTTAGCGTGCTAATCCCAGAGGGTTTGCTGCCTTTGAAACAGAAAATGCAGTATGCGTCAGCTACCCAGCATGCACACATGCATTTCTGTCTGGGAAACCACAGTCAGAAATACTGTAACTGCACATAATTGGAGATAATCATCCTGATATTTCCCGTCAAAGAAATGCGGATTTACCGGAGTGACACAAATGAAATAGCAGGCTCTTACTACGCAATGCACATTTGTCTTGTTTATTAGTAATAGATAGGGGAGGTCATTTAGGGTGAACCTGGTTTGCTAAATACAATCGCAGCATGAAGAGGTGTGCTATCTCCCGTATGAGCCGAGGAAAATTTGGTTAGCTGCAATCGCGGTGCTATAAGAATGTGGCATTCCCATGCACACCCTAGTGCGCCACATCTCTGAGTCCCATCCAGTCATCTCCACCTGCATGGTGAGGTGGTGCACATTGTCCCGCTGATCCTCCCACGAAACCATACAGCCATGCTGCAAGAAGCAGAGTATTGCACAATGTGTTCAAACTGTCTCAGAATTAAAAAGCTGATGGAAAAGTTCTACAGGGTAATTAATTATCATGTATCCACATGTTTGCTATATGTTTGCTTTTTTCAGTCTGCCTTCTGGTCTTTGAAGGGGAAGGAACCGCTCCTAATATACATGACAATTTCAGTTCCAAATTCAACTATATGTTGCCATATTTCTGCTCAGGGTGAATGAAACAAATCTTCACTTACCCTCTCCTTGTTCATGAGGTGAGGCCAGCTCCTAACCTAGCCAGTGTCCTGTCCCTTGTCTACCCTTCTGTACTTCAGTCTTCTTTGCAGTCCTGTCAATGTCCTCTACTCCCACTGTCTTCTTCCATGTCTCTTGTTTGCTTTTCATTTCAGTGTCTTGTCATGTTTTCTTACCTACCTGTGCTTTTGCAGCTCTTCAGCCTTTCATAAATTCCTCCTGTTTCTCAGCTTTCCCATGCACCCTTTTCTATTCTGCCTTTATGATCCTCATATGCATTTTCTTGCCTCATAGACATCTCTCTTCTGTCTACCATACACCTTTACATCCCATCAAATGCTCAGGCATATCAATACCCTAAGTGAAATCCCAGTGCTTCTAGTAATGGAATTTCTTCTACTAAATTAAATTACTGAGCTGAAGAAGTAATATTTCAAAGTCATACCATTGGTCTCTTTCTCCAGACTATACAGCAGTATAACTACCTTTTTTAGTTTACAGAGGGGACAAGCAGATGGGGGAAAAATGTACATTTGAGAAATTATCATAATTTTAAAACACAATCACTAACTTATCGTTGGATTTTAGCCCTGGTCCATCAATAAACAGCCCTCAGCAATTCCACTTTTCTGGTAGTGGCAACTTGAAATTGCACCTACATTGGAATTACATTTATATTAGCTGAAGCTATTCCTTTCCTTGCCTTGCCTTGCCTTGCCTTGCCTTTCTTTGTCTTGCCTTGCCTTCCCTTGCCATTTCAGTCTAGTCTAGTCTAGTCTAGTCCATTCCATCTACTCTATTCCCTGACCCATGTATCCTCCTGAAACTCAATATATTCTTTCTTATAGAAGAGACTATAGTGCAACCTGTTGTCTCAGGTCTTTTTCTGAATATCAGGCATGTATAGTAGATGTGAGTGCTGAGATGTTGCCCATAAAACTATTCCCTGACTGCTTTTCATACATGTCCATTTGTGAGTGATTCATCCAAGGCAGAGTAGATTTGTAGACGTGTAAACTCAGAGGTCTGTTAAAGTTTCTCATGACTATTTTGAATAAATCAGATCTTAAACATGATTAGATAGATCAAACAAATTATAAACCACAGTATAGTAAAACAGAAATTCTACTTGGCTTCAGTGCAACTTCTTCTTAGCAGCTATCCTGTGCAGGTATTGAGCCATATACACACCTACTCAGCTTCATAAGAAAACTTTTCAAAGATGTCAGACTTTTTCCTAAAAGGACAGAACAAAGGCAAAATGCTATTAATAAAAATATCTTTCATCTTAGCAACTACAGCATTAAAAAAAGAAATTAATGTTTTCAGAAATATGATTCATCTTGTAATTTCTAATTACTGTTGCATGAAAGCTCTGCAAAACTTGATTACAAATTATCATTAATAATTTTCTACTTGACACTGGCTTTGACTGCATCCCATTCAACTTGTAATTTTCACTGTCCTTGCCTGAGACGTACAATCTTTTTTAGTAAGAAAAAAAACCCCGTCTGAATGGCTCATCTGAATGGCAGTAACATGGGAGTGACAGTCTTACAAAAAAGGTTTAAGACATTGCCTAAGTTGATTTTTCTTACACTTTTTCTATTGTTTTACTGACTTAGCTGCTTGTGGGGCAATAACTCAAATAATTACTTTTTTTCAATAAAACTATTGAGTAACAAAACTAAGCTTTTGCATGGTAGCTCCATGCACTCCTTGGTGGCCATATGAGCCGTTGACAGCTGTCAGCCACACAAGGGTGGAAACCACAGAAAATGCTAGGGCAGGCAGGCGGTCAGGCAGCTGGAGCTGAACTCTGGGTATTTCTCTGCTGTCATTTACAGCTCTAAGCAAGTGACAAGAAAGGACAGATTCTGTCCAGAATGGCATGCAGGACGCTGTTTCAGGGCAGAACCAGCACAGTGGTTGCAATAACATTTCCATGGCAATATAAATTCTGTATGGTATGTTTTCCTTTGCCTTGTCTAGTAGTTTGTATTGCATGATCTGTCATGGTACCTTTTCTAAAAACGCAGTGTTCACTATTGATGGAGTAATTCATACACATGGTGCTGTTTCAGGAAAGAGCAATGCTGTAATTGATGGCTTTGGGGCATTCTTAATTGTAGCTGCAGGACACAAAGCAAAAAATATTTTGCCATTTTGTGCCAGCTTTTCCATGGTTGAAAGTGCTATGTAAGTGGAAAACAAAGACATACAGTAACAGCAACCTTATGAATAACATCAGGATATGAAAACTAAAGATAATTTGTATTTATAACTATCTGATAAATACATTAGCAGAGGGACTATGTTGTGCTTTCATTTGGAATTTTGATTTAGAAGGAATCAGCTTGAATGAGGGAATATTTGTGCCTGTGACTACTAGTTGGAAGTGAAGAAATCATAAAACAAGTTAGCATGAGGTTGATAAAATATGTATAGCATAAATGCAGTAGTTTAGTACTGGATAAGAGCCAGAAGTAATGACAACAGCAGAGCCTTATCCATTTCCAAACCAGTCAGCAGGAATTCGTTTGCAGTTCCCTTCTTATGGCACTTCCACATGAGAGATGTTGACAGTAAGATTGTCATATTTTTACACGGTGACCACATGCAGTCCCAATGTGAAACGCATAACATGTCTATTGCTGGAGAAAACACTTTGATCTCCATTTATGCAGCTGGTGATTTCTTCTGCACTTGCAGATGCTTGCATGAGAAACAGATGCTGGGAGGGAAAATAATTAATTTGAGAGGAATAAGATGGAGATGACTTTCATGCTTGGGCCTGGGTTTTTGAGGGGAAGGAGCAGCTAAAAGGCGTAATTCCCCTCCCAAGCCCTTCCCTTCAAGAACCTCCCAGATCAAGCTTCCCTGCCATGCTGCTACAAATATATATGCCCAGGGAAGAGCTTCAGGTTGCCTGGCCCCTCGGAGTTCACTCACCAGGTCTGGGAACATGGAGCAGATCCAAGTGTTGTAATACACCTGCACCTTCATTGGCAGCCTTAGTCTGCCTGAGCACATGATACGGGGACATAGCTCTGCAGTGTGACATAAAATGGGATGTAGTCCCTTCACCTGATTGGGCTGGGAGGTAGGCTTGCTCCCATGCTGGGGATTGTCTCCTCAATAGGCACAAGAGTAAAAGCAGTAATAAAGAACCCAGACAAAGCCTTCCCACTTTGAAAAGGAGAAATGTGGTGCTACTATATCAAATTCAAAAGTATTGTCACTATACCAAATTCCCCCCAAAAATTCTTGAGTGTGGCTGAGAGAGTAGCCAATATTGAAGAGCTTCTTCAGCTCAGTTTTGTGCACAGTAAAACTCTTTTTGTGTACTTTTGTTTTCTCATGCTGTTGAAGGAAGTAATACAGTCTAGCACAAAATGTTACTGAAAAAACAAACTTGCTTTTTTATTGTGCAAAATTTGTAGCACATCAGCAGGCATCAAGAGTTGGAAGGTGAGGTTTGCCCCAAAACAACAGAAAAACTTAGCAAGTTAGTTAGGGCTGCCATATAGTCTCTTTTTGTTGGGCATGACCCCCGCGGCTGCTGCCTTCTTTCCATCCAGGCACAATTTGGTGGGTGTTACTCCCCCTCTGCAGTGTTGAAAGCCTTACCCAAAACTGCAGCTGCAAGTGTGGCTCTCCAGGGAGATCAAGAGCAGGTGCAGTAGGTGATGCACCAGCTGGGGAGCTGGGGGCTGATAAGCAAGGTTGGGCATCTGGGTGACTACCAAACCCAGACCCTCTTACAGGGGAGTTTTGGAGAGGGAGGCAGTGGAAGGAGAGTTAGGGCAGGGAGGAACTGTGTAATCATGTCACAGTATGTATGACTTTGTTTAGCAGGGACTGATCAAGATACTTCTTTTTAAATAGCTCTTCTGAATGAGGCCAGCTCTGGGATGGAAAAGGTTAGGGTGAAGGAGAGGCTGAGCAGAAGGAAGAGATGAGAGTGGGATGGGGATTAGATGCTGTTCACAACTTCCTCCTGTGCTGTATGAAGTCCTCTTTAGGTACGGTCTGGGATGATGAGGAACTGCCAGGAAACATTACTCTTCTGGGTTTTTTTTCTTTTTCTCCCTTTTTTTCTGTCTGAAATACGGATTCCCTCTTTAGTCTGTGATCCAAAGACCTGAGTTGGAAAATCAGGTTCCTGGTGTTTTGCACAGAGCCTCAAAACAAGATTCAATAATGTCACATGCTGAGTGAATAGCTGCATAGAATTAGTTTTCTAAAGGTACCTTAATCATTCACTAGGATATAACCTAAGTGCAGGTTGTATGCAAGTACAATGTACCTAAGTACAGTGGTATGCAAGCTGATATATATCAGCTGGAAGCCAGATTCCTGCTTTTGCCCACACCATGCCAAGCAGGTAAGGGAGCCGACAGCTCCAAGGAATCCCAGGCAGGTTTGGGACCTGGTTTCTCATTCCTGTAACTTCCTTCACAGCACAAAATGCAGGAGTCCAGCCAAAACAGAACCTGAATTTCTGGTCCAGCACATGGGAGAATCTCCTGAACGGGATGAGAGAAGGTGCAGGGCTGAGGAGTGGTAGGGTTGCAGGTGTGTGAGCATGCAGCGTTTGGAATTGAGTGGAGACAGGTCCTCTCCTGCATGTGGATATGACTCAATATTGAATTAGGAGCCACCCATGCCACAGTTGCCAATACTGGTGTTTGCTGCTGTGAGTGTTGCACATGCAGGTACGAGTAGTGCATTTCTGATTTCGAGTATTGACACTGCAGAAACTGAACACTTTTCTCTGCAAATGTACCTTATTTTCCTAATGCTGCTTTGTATGTGTAAAACATTCATACCCATGTTTCAAATAGGGAGTAGTGCTCAGAGGAACTGGGGCCCAGAGTCCCCGGGGGGGCCTAGGGAGTTTGGAGGGTGACCATCTAAGCACCTGGCGTGAGGTGGGAGCACTGTGGTGGGGCAGGTAGCGTACCTGCCTTCGGGGCTGTGCAACAGCTACTCGTACTGGTGTGCACTGGAGGCAGAGAGGAATTGTAACCAAAGCCTGCACTGAAATCTATTTTGCCTTCATACAAAACTTAAAATGGAGTAATTGTTCGCAACATATGGGTTTACTAAGTTGTGATGGGGGCTGTCAAGTAACATTGTAGAGTGTTTCCACTGCACATGTACATGCAAAGCAGGTAAATTTTTCCTCATGCAGGGAAATCTTTGAAGGAAATTGTGAAGGAAACAATTTCTGCCAGGATTACCTCACCGAGTTTTGCCTTACACATGTATTTCTTTTGGATGATTAATCTTCTTTCCTTTCAGTATGTGACTCTATAGGAGTTTATAGTTTTATGCACTCTAAATCAGTGGATTAGCTGCATCATGAATTAACTGTAATGCAGGCAAAAATTATACAGCAATGTTCATGTAGTGCTGTGTGGACTTAGAGTTCAGGCAGCTCAAATTCAGATATCACTGCATTGCACAGTTAATAGCATCAAGTTCTTCTCTTTTTCTTTTCCTGCAGTTACCCTCCATATATGAGAGGTTTTCATATACAGACGCCCCCAACAGTGGTCTACAGCATCTCTGGTGCTTTCAATAGCCTCTGGGATGCTCCTATCACAGCTAGATGTAGGGAGCGGGGCCAGCAGAGAAGTGCACACTTGAGGGAATAATCTCTGAGCCCTCTGCAAAGTCATCTGACACCCCCTGAGGCGCAACATTTCCTCTGCACTAGGATTTTAAAGAAAGCCTGAGGCTGCATTTCTTTAAGCAGTTGAGCTGCTCTAACAGCCTGCTGCCTCTGAAAGGGGTGCATTTATGCCTCATGCCCTTCATTTTGTGGCTGGCCCTTTCTTCCATGAATTTATTTGGCTCATTGCCCAAGAAGATAGCCACCCGCTTTCTTTTCCCTAATTATTTTTCCTCTGGGCTAACCAGCTCTGTATGCTGATGGAGCTGGAAGATAGCACCAGGGGTGGGATGGGTGGTGAGGAGCAGGGCAGGGGATGTACAAATGGACTCCCTAGCAGGGGCAACCTGGGGAGCAGCTCAGCCCCTGGGGTGGGATCGCACCCATCTGGTGCTGTCTGGGGCACAGCTTGGCTGCCTCTGGAGGAGCATCTACTTCCCTGGCACTGGTGCAGGCTCTTGGCAGACTCCAGGGTAAGCCAGCCATGGACCTTAACTGAACGGGTGAATTAATACCACAGAAAAGAGAAGCAGCTTTTTTCCAGCCTTCATCTCCTGAGCCAGCTAGCTGTGGGGCTGGAGAAGAGCCAGGCCAACACAAGGAAGCAGGCAAGAAAAGCAACCAGGTCCAGTGCTGTCTCCACGAAGGCTGAACAACCACCTCACCTGTAGCTTCCCCCAGTCTTGCTTCCTAAGGGAAACCTACAACAGACTTTCAAAAGATGAGCCTAAAAACTGAAACACATAATTCTGTAGACTCTAAGGATTGCAAACTCATTTTATGCATTTCACAGAGCAATGAAATTTGCTCCCCACACACTTCAGGGTGCCACAGGTGCTCTCATGGCATTGCTTCTCTCCAGGTGGCAAGCTGGCTGTGCTGCCCCACCAGCACCAAGTGTGGGGCTGATTAATTAAGGGCTGAAGGATGAGATTTGTTGCAAAGCAGCTGTCCCCACCCAGGCTGCCTTGGAGCTTTGCTCAGGGCTAGAGAGGAGGCTGCAGAAATGTGGTCTTTCTCCCATCAGCAGATTGCTTGATCTATTGGGAGCACCTCTGTGTGTGTAATTAGTTATGCAATGTTCAAAGAAGAGCCTTGGATGATGCAGAAAGCTGTTTGCTAATGAGAGTGGGTCTAGTTGCAAAGCAGGTGTGTGATTGATCTGGGGAGCCAGCTCTGAGCACAGCCTTTTGGGGCAGAGTTGGCAAGGGCGGGTACCCTGTTAGCATGGCTGGGTCGGGACCTTTTTTGGTGCAGGTGTGCTGTTTGGTCACCAACTTGGGAGGAAAATAGCTTTATTTCTTAATGTGATGAATACATTAGCTTGAGGGTGGAGCTGTGGTTGGATCCTGGACTTGCTGTTATCAGTCATGCAGCGTTAGGCTATAAACAGGCACAATTTTCTGAAGACATTTTTGCAGGTGCAAACCCTCCCTAAAGACGGATGTGTACGTGACTCTTCCTCAGCGTGCAATTATGGGGTGGAGGGTTAATTTATGCAGCCAGAAGGAGGAGGCCTCTAATCCATGTATTGTGTTTAGAATAGGTACCAGCTATCATTTTTACATGTTGGTGATGCAACAAAAAGCTTTTTGTTTATGTCTGACTGTAGGAATGACAAGTGTGTGCAACCACTCATAAGCTGCTTTTGTGGACAGAGTTACATTATCAAACACAGGCAGTCAAGTATTGTGAGTCAGTACCTTCCACCTTCTTCCCCATTCATCTCACAAATTAGGAGTCACTTAAGAGTTTATTAAAAAGTAGTACTGGGTTCTTATCTCAATTCCTTCTGATTTTTGAGCTCTTACACTTCACATTTTCACACTTCACTTCAAACTACACTGCTTTCCTAAATGAACATAGTGATAGTGACTCAGAGAGCTGAGATTTTAAAAAGAAGAAATAACGTATTTCCAAGAAAAGCAGCCAGCCCCACTGGCTTCTACCTTATAAATAGTCTAGCAGGTCTCAGGGATCTTCTCTCCTTACCACCACCTCACCACAATGCTGCATGTCTGGGCTTAGAGCAGTTACAACTCTTCATCCCAGCAGTGGTGACAGTGTGGCCTCATGTCCCATGTCTGAGAAAACCCAGCCACCTAAGTTCTCTCCCATGTGCAGCCAAAAGAGTTGCCTGATGCTGATGAGAGGGCCTTGGTGATGGTATCTGCAGGCACAGAGAGCATTTGCCATCGGGAAGCAGAAAGCCTTTGTCCTCAGGTGCAAGAGAGCCAAGGGAATGAGTTGAACAGGAAAGAAATGCCTGATGATAGGTGAACGGTGCTCAAAGGGCAGAAAATATGGTAGGATTAAGCCAGAGGTGAAGGGTTCAGGGAAGAGCTGGCATGGAGGGGACTGGTGGGACAGCATTGTAACTTTACTATTGCCTTTGCCCTCTGGGGTGCATAATTAACACACACTGGGAGTTACACACAGTCTGCCGTGACAGTGCGGTGCTGAATCTCATGGCCTGAGCTGCCACATCATACCAAAGCCCTTCTAACTCAAGAGAGCTGTCTGGGCAGGGGACACCAGGAAGCCCCAGGGTCCTCCCTGCTCCTGCATGGGTGTTCCCAAGGCCAGAGGTGATTTCTCTGCTGGGGTCAGTGTGTCTTGGGGAAGGGCACTTAGCGGGTGCTAGCCCCAGAGGTGTGCTTGGTCTCGGTGCCCTGTGCTGAACGTCTCCCAGCCCTGAGGTCTTCAATGCGCAGCGAGGGCAGGAGGGAGACAACTGCCCCCAGCAGAGGCTGCTCTGGGGGCATGGCGGTCTCCCCTCCTCCTGCCTGCTGCTGCCTCATGGGAGCCGTAGGCCATGGCTGTGATGTTAGGCAGGAGCAGCTGCCGCGATGTGCAGTGCCGTAACGGAGGGGTGACCCACGCTGAGGCCATGGGAGCAGAAACCTTACTGTCCTGGCACTACCCTGGCTGAACCACCACCTGTCCCCTGGGCATGGTGCTGCAGGGGCTGGCGACCACCACTGGCCCCGTCACGAGGTGTGGGACCACGTAGTGCAGGCGGCCCCTTGAAGAGGGGGTGACACAGTTGTCACCCTGGAGGCAGGGAGGGCAAGGAGGGCCACCTCTCAGGGCCCCTCAGCTGCTGGAGCGGCAGGGAGAGATGCCAGTGCCAGGGGTAGCAGGTCTGTCCCAGCCTCCTTCCTGCTGAGGGCTCAAAAAAGGCCCGTGGAGCTGAGGGGACTGAGGATGACGGGGCCATCGGGTGGGGTGAGGATGGGTGTTGTGTCCGATGTGGTCTCCTCAGCCTCGCTCTCCACATCCTCCAAGCTCTCGCTGACAGAGGGGATGATCTGCACCACCTTCTCCTGGAAGTGCACTTGCTTGCGTGGGGCTGGCGGGGCTGCAGGTTGGGCAGGAGCTACTGGGTCCGGGCTCCTGTCCTTGCTGCCCTTCAGGATGCTCTTCATGTGGCCCAGCAGCGAGCGGTGCTGCTCCCGCTGGGCCCCAGGGAAGGTGTAGGTCTGCTCAGTGTCACCAGCAATGGTTGGGGCTGCCATGGTGGCTGAAGGGTCCACGTACTCTCCTGCCTGGGGATGTGTCTCCTTGTGCCCTGGGCTCTTCCTCCTCTTGCTCAGCAGGAAGTAGGCCAGGGCGGTGAGCACCAGCATAGACCCTGGAGAAAAGGCCATGTTGGCTGAGGGCTGGCACGAGGCAAAGAGCTCGCCAAGCAGTGCTTGGTCTAGTTAGCTCAGCACCGTCTGCAACCGGTCCAGCACCCGGCACATCCCCACCCTCTCTGGCCCTTGACAGACCATGCTCCTCTTCCATCTGCACTACTCCCCACCCCAGCACGGGCTCCTCACCAGGGATGGTGACATGCCAGACGAGGACGGGATGCAGGAAGCAAGCCACTGAGAGCAGCGTGTACCCCAGGAATTTCTGGAAGCTCCCCGGGCGTCTAGCTCGCTTCCAGCAGGCCTGTGCCAGGGAGTCAGGCTTGCATCTGGGGAGAGAAACAGAGGTCCTTATGGGATGGGTCACCAAGCACATGGCAAGAAGATTTGGACCTAACCATCACCCATCTAGATGTGCAGATCCTCACTCTGGTTTTCCAGGAAACCGGTGTATTTGTCAGGGAAGGTAAGAAAAGCCTGAGCCTCTCCCACGGGGAGAAGAGGCCAGGGGCTACATCTGCCAGAGGTCAGCATCTCAGGCCATCTCTCCTTGGTGTGTTTGCCCACTTGGCCACTGGTTGAGTGCCTATTAGCTGGAGTAAGGTGTTGCCTCTAAGCTATCAGGGTTTTTGAGTTTGTGCTAAAAGACAGCAGAAGTGCTCAGCCTCTGAGAAGTACATAAGGATTTTCTACATTTTAACTTAAACTTCTGTGCTGTCTCTTAGAGGGAGCTGCAGCTCACCCTGGGGATCTGGCTCTTCCCTCAAACTCGTTCCCTTGTAGGGCTTCATACTGTGTGTTAAGCAGATGCTACAGACCAGGGTTTGTCGTGTTGATGCTCAGCAAATTGTGGCACAATCTTGGGTTAAAACAGGTTTAATTGGCTGTGGACATGGCCCCAGTTACCTCCCCCCTGCCTGAGTGCACTTGCCACAGCGTTAGGGGCAGGACCTTTGGTCTGGCACTTGCAGCTCAGCTAGGTCTGGTGTTGCCGGTAAGGGACAAGTTGCCTTAGGGAGGTCCCACCAAGGCTGGAGAAGACTGGACAGGGTCTACTCACGTGAAACACATCTCCAGGAACAAACTGATAAAGAAGAAGCCTTCACAGACAGTAACTGCAACCCCTGAAAAACTGAAAGGTGGAGCTGTCAGGGGGGCAGGGCTGGGCTTGAGTATGCTCTCCAGGTGGCAGAAGGGGCATAGAGGGCCAGGATTTACTGTCCAGTTCACATTAGAGTCTGTGTGCTGAGGTCTGAACACCCTCTGCTTGGCTGGTTTGTGGAGGAGAGCTCAAAGCCCTTCTGTCCCCGGGGCGTCAACTTGCAGCCAGTGTCACCTCTGGCCTGCTTGAGTCTGCAGTAGCATGGGTGATGCAGTAGCATCACTTTCTCTAACAGAAATAGCTTACTTTTCTGAAACTAGATATGGAGATCTGAATTTCCCAAAGCCTCGGACTGTTCCCTGCTGCTGTTGTAGTCTAGACTGGTGCTACATATGGTGGAGGGGTCGAACGTGTCACCCCCGCCAGCTCTGACTTCAAGGGCAAAAATACTCACAGCAGATAGAAAGCCAGGCTTTTGAACTGTCCTCGCTGCAGAGTTTCTACGCCCACACCGATCAGCACTAGAAAGAGAAGGTAGGAAAGATGCTGACTGCAGGGTTGATTCCCGACTCTCTGGTGCCCTACCAGCTCCCAGGATCGATGCCCTGGTTTCCCCAGGGGCTGGTGAGGCTGCTCCTCCTGTGCTGTGCACATTAGGACTGCCAGCACCAGTGATTCATGCTGACACACCAACCCAGGGGGGTCAGAGCTGGACGATGGCCTTGACATACAGCCCAGAAAGCCATCCCAGCTGCATCCTCCTTGCACTGCATGGGGTGGGGAGAGGTGGGGATACCAGCTGGCCTTGGACAGCCGGGGGAGGTGAGCAGCAGTGTCCTGTGTCCCTTCCACACCCTGCCACACCGCTCCTCCATGGCTGCCACAGGGACTTCCCTCCCACCGCCCCATCCACCTCTGCCCAGTACCGGCCTGGGGACCTCTCTGCCCAGGTTCCCCCAGTGCCCGCCAGCCTCACTCCCCTGCCCTCCCTGCTTGCCCAGGCCTGCTGCACCCAACATGCAGCAGCATGGCAGCGGCAGGACAGGGCAACCGTGCCAGCTGCCTTCACAAAGGGCAGTAGCCATGGCATCAAGATCCTTTGCTATCCAAACAGAAAAACATACAATGGGAGCAGGCAGATTAAAAACAGGGAATGAACGTCAGTGCCCCAGCCAGCCCAGCACACTGGGGAGTCAGATTAAGAGTATTAACGAGGGTAAAATCTTCCCTGGACTGGCCATTGGGCACCAATAGCTTCAGGGGATGGAAAATTTCCTTCAACATCCTTCAATTCCCCACAAGACTATTTCCAAAACGGAGCAGAAACAAAGTGCCTCACACCAGCTGCAGCAAGTTGGTTGGTATGCGGCCAGCCAGTCACAGTGCACAAGTGCCAGCGGTGTGGAGCTGAGCAGAGCCAAGGTCTCATGGCCAGGGCACCGCTCCAGGCAGTCGCTGTGCTCCTGTCTGCACTTGATGTCTCCACATCTCACCGAGCAGTCCCTGCCCATCCACTGGTGCTCAGGAAGTTCACCGCTGGTTCTGCTCAATGCACGCTGGCCAAGGCCTGAGGTGCCAGTTGGCTTCATTTATCTGAGCTGTGGTTTGCCCCAGCTGGAGAAGAGTACCAGGCTCCCAAACCGGGATGCAGACCAGTGTCCATCAAGCCTGCAAGGTGGGTCAATGCTGAGGGTCTGTGCCTGAGCACACAGCTCTCCCGTCCTGGCCAAGCAAAGCCCCGCCGGGGTGCTGCGGTCTTGCTTTGGTTCCCCCTGTGTCACCTGCAGCTGCTGGCCCCTGTCAGCCAGGGGAACGCATGGGGCCCACGCGGCACCCTCCTCCGTGGAGGCTGCCTCTCCGGCCCCGAGCAGAGGCACAGTGAAATCAGTCTCATCAGAGGGCTGTGAAGCTGTGTGAGCTGTGTAATCCTACATGCAACGTATTGTCCTTCGCTATCATGTGACTGAGAACCCTTCTTTATAATCTTCCCTACAAATGTGGAGTTCATTCATTCATTCATTCATTCCCTGCGGATGAATGCAGAATTCAACAACTCAGCTGTTACATTCAAGTCTCTGCTTTGGATGGGGAGGTTTCCTCATTTTGCACAGCTTCTGCTTTGTCCACAAAGCTGTTTGGGTGAAGAATCTGCAAGAAGCAAAGGGCTGTTTCCGAGGTGTTTGTTTGGACTAGTTGCTGCCTTGATTTGGATCTTATCCAAACCATGTGGCTAAAGGCACATGATTAGGAATTAAATGGTTGAAAGCATGAGAATTAAGAAATAAGTAAGGACTCTCTCCTAGATGCAGAGATCACAAGGCCTAAAATCTCTGCACTACAGAGATGCCCCAAGCACTGCAGTGAATTGTGGGGCTGTTTGATCAGTCTTCACTAACTTGCCATGAGGCTTTGCTGGTGGCAGGTCTGTCTGATTTCTCACACACAAGAAACCCTGTAGCCCCACCATTGCAGACAGCCATTAAACTCCAAGATCCTGGGGGAAGGGGAGGTTTATATTATGTGGGTAACCTTCTGTCTTTGCAAGCAGCTTATGGAGCTGGCCGGGCTTTCTCAGAATCAATTAGTGAGGCTGATGCACTCTCCTCTCCTTTTCATATCTTCTTTTTTTCAAACAAAACCCATGGGATTCTCTTCTGCACGGTTTCCATTTCATGCAAAAACCTCACACACCTCATCAGGCACTAAACACTGCATTAAGCTCTTTTCTTACTCCATTAAGACACACAGAGGAATAAAACACAGGCACCTTCCATTCTTCACTGGCCTTCTGGGAAAGTCAGGTGATACTGGGAATGCATCAGAGCTATGGAAAGGCACAGAGATCGGTAGTGCAGCTGTCTGCGTTCTGTGATGCTCAGCAGAGAGACAACTGTACTGTTCATTTCAAGGGGAACTACAGAAAGAGGTGCAGATGATGGAAAACGATGAAAAGAAAGCAGGCAGAAGAGAGAGATTATATTCCACTAAGACACTTCCAAATTGTAAGCTACTTTCAGTTTTGCTGTTCTAACTTTCCCATGGCAACAAGTTCATGTTTTCTCCCAGGAAGGTCTCCATGCATTTCCTTACAGCTTTGAGAGAGAATATGACCAGCATGGGGCTCATGTGGGCCTGAGGGGGATGGGGATGGAGAAAGGAAGAGATTTGCATTTGCGGGTTAAAGCTGAGTCCCAGCTCCTATCTGTTGCAGTCTCATCATGATGTGCACTTATCTACTGGGAGTTTGTATAAACTCAGAGACTCAAATCTCTGCCTGTTATCAGTCCTTTAAAGCACATTCCAGAGCACAGCCTCCAGCGTCCCAGCTGGGCTTTGGGCACCCCTGGGGACGTGTGCTCTCTTCAGCTGACCTGTGTACTTTCTACTTTGCCCCTCACTTGAGCAAAGTGTCTCTCATGGCTGTCTGCAGTTGATAAAGGAAATGCGAACGTAGGAGGGCCTGCTGTGACCTACTCTGCAGTGTCTGAATCTGAAATTCCCAGGGGTCTAACACAGGAACCACCTCAAGTCACCTCTCACCAGGAACCTCTGGTTCACACCTCCAGCCTTTAGGCAAAGCAGACACTTTGATCTCTGCTTTACTGATGGGGAAACTGAGTCAGAGGGTGCTGTCTGTCCTGTCTCGTAACAGCGAGTTAGCAGCAGTGCCAAAGTGAACCCCTGAGCCCTCTGCGTTAGCTGTTTCCCCACATCCCATCTGGAGACGCCCCACGTGAGAGGGTTATTCACCACAGTTCAGTCCTTCTGGGCGACACACTGTGCCTCAGACATCTGGCTCAAAACACCTGCATTCCACCTGAAACCAAGTGCTCGGATGTGTCACGAAACCCAGAGGATGCTGATCCCAAGCAGCCTCTGGCAGTGGGTGAGAGGATGTAGCTAGCCAGGTGGGTGAATTTATGATGTTTGTACTGCAGCTATAACCTGAACTGCTTCCTGAGCCTGCTCCCTGACGGGTTGCTGGAGAGGCAGAGCAGCGCTTTGGTAGTAACTGTGCCATGATGGCTGGGACCTCTCCATCCTGCCTGGCACAGGACATCTCACTGTGCACAGCACAAGGAGCTCCTCCTTCACTGTCACAGCCCACAGAGCAGCCCGGCAGTTTTGCACAGCCATGACTATTTCGCTTTCCAGTCGCATTCACATCTTGCCTGTGATCCTGTCTGTTTTACAAGAATATAATTTAGTTTTCTTTTCCATTTGTGCTTTAGCTTGTCCTCTGCCATACTGAGTGCTGGCTCTTCCTTTCTGATGTCTCACTGTGCCTCCCGCAGTATTTGGAAAGAGCCTGGCCAGGCACGCAGCACTCTCCCTCCCTGGGTCCCAAAGCAAAAGTGAACAAGTTTCCTTGTTCCCCTCATAGGATGGGGCAGTGGCTGCACCTGGCCAAAGGCAGGGAGACAGCTTAGGGGTCCCAACACCCGCTCATTGCCTTTTAGTGCCAAAGAAAAAGAGAGCTTGCTCTTACCTGCTGCGGTGGAGATGCCCAGCAATCGGCAGGTGTACTCCAGGGCACTCCAAAATGCCTTGTGCCGCATGGCGAAGAGATGAAGACCGTGGTGACGACCAGGCAGAAGCTCCTCTTCAGAGCTCCCACCTCGCGTGTAGCCCAGTAGCTCCCAGCCGCAGGCAGAGCCTCCCGCACCCAGGACCAAATGACCTTCCTGAAGGAAAGGGCAGTGCGTGCAGGACTGGCCACCTCCACCGGGGCCTCCCCAGGGAGGGTAGTCAGAGAAGGAGCTGCCACCACAGGGGACCGGCCAGCACTGCTTCCCGCTGCTCCCGCGGGGGCTGCGGAGACTTGGCCTTTTCCTGCTTGCTTGCCGCACACTCGTGTTGCCGGCCCGGTGGTGATTAATGATTGGTAAGGGGGGGGTGCGGCTTTGGGAGCATTTGCACCCGGGGCGCACGACCTTTCCTGCTCCCGAGGAGGAGGCTCTGGAAGCCCAAGCTGATTAAATGCATGTGAAGTCATTAGTGCTGTGCAGCTCCCGGCAGGTTAACCATTTGTGAGGATGGCGATGTTTGCTCTTGGCGAGAGAGCAGCATGCTTCTGGCCAGTTGTGGGGCTCCCAGAGCACCCCAGCCCTGCTGCCTCCTGCAGCTGAGCCCTCCGCCGCGGCTGCTGCTCACTGTGCAGGTTTTGCCAGGCTCTGACTAGCATGGCTCGGGCAGTGTCTGCGCTGATGTGCAACCACAGGAGCAAGGAGATCAGATCTATTCCCAAGGGTCCTACAGACCCAGGCCGACCATAGCAGGGGAGATGTGTATTTCTCTTCTTGGGAACCTCAGCGAAATGTATTTCTGTGTTGTAGTCACCAGAGCCATTTGAACGGCACCAGTCACACAAGTGTCCTGACACGTGGAGTGGGGTGCATAGGTACTCTGACCTCTTTGTATTGGACTTGGTAGGCAGCTTGGGGGTCCTTGGCTTGTCTCTGCAGGACACACCGCTTCTGGAGAGGGGCAACCCTAAGCATATCTGAAGGCCAAGACGGGACAGCGCTGGCCCGCTCTGGACCCCAGCCCCACATTGCTCTGTGCTTGTACATGGTGCATCTCACTGGGGGTCCCTAATTCAATCTCCGCCTGCTGCTGCCCAGAGAAGAGGTGGTGTCGGCAGCAGCATCTGGTCATTGAAGTGCCGGCAGGAGGGGCGTGTGAGCAACAGCACAGTCCTGGCCTCAGCGTGGGCATCTGGTGCCTGCGGGGCCACCGGTGCACAGGTCAGTGAGCTCACCTTGTGCTGTGGCTGGTGTCGGGTGAGTCACTGCAGCCCCTGCCCCTTGCTGTGCTTGCTGTGAGGCTGGCAGCTGTGCGGGCAAGGGGCTGGGTGAATCACGCTCAACTCACGCACAGGCAGCCCCGCGGGGAGGCGGCAACTGGCCAAGCCTGTCTCCCGTGATCCCTTCTCACCTGCCTGAGACCACAAAGCTGAACCTGGCCAGTATGTGTTGCACCAACATGTCCTGGGGGTAGAGATGACTTGGTCCAAGGGCACAGTGACAGCTTTTCTTCCACAGTATCTTGGTCTGTGTTTCAGACTGCGATTTTCCCAGGACAGCCAAATACCTGAGCTCATGAAATGGGTCCCTAATTCCTGTAAATAACTGCAGATAGTGTTCTTCTGAACACTTACAAGGTGGTGGGTGGCAGGGATTTTGCAGCAGGCAATGCTGACAAGGTCTGGGGGCAGAGCACATTTTCCATGTGAAAAATGGAAAAGCCCACTGGAGAAGGGCTTCCAGAGCATCCCAAGGGGCAGTGCTGAATGGTGCAGACCCAAAATGTGTCTGTGCCTTGCAGCACTGGCACTGCCTTTGGGTGTTCCTGTTTCCTCTTGTCCTCCCGCACCACTGCGGGTGTTTGAAGGAACTATGGGTTTTCCACAGCTGATGACTCAGCGGTGTGTCAAAACTTCCTTTTGAAAAGAGATACAAAGAGGGAAACAGAGGCAGGCCAGTGGGGAAGGTCACACAAAGGCTGGGGAAGAGCCCAGCCGGGGCACCCTGCTGCCCTGTACACTGCAGCCGGGCACCACCTGGGTGATCCCCGTGCCCTCTCACGGCACATCACTGCGGGCTCCAGGAGCACCCTCTGCTTCCAGAAATCACCAAACTGGCTTAAGAGCCCTGAGATTGTGCAAACAGTCTGGATGCTTTTTTTCTTTGAGCTCTTGTTTTTTTAACATTGATGTATTGAATTTCTGGTGTTTCTTTACAAACATGAAAGCTAGAAAACTACTTAAAAAGCAAATAGATGAAAGGAAGACATAAGAATCTTTCAGAATCTCTTAGAGCCATGAGCTTAAGCTTGAAGAAAAGCAGCAAACACACAGCAAAACCACAGTGCAACCCTGAGCATTGTCAGCACCCATCCTTCAGCAGCACCCACCACCTCTCAATGCAGCAAGCCACTGCCTTCTCCCATGGTGGAGGTCCCAGTTGCCAACACGGGCAGTGCAGTGCACTGGGCTGTTACTCTGGAGCTCTTATTAAACTGCACTGAACTCTCTCCCAGAAAGTAAATGACTTCATCTAAGTGCCCTTGACGGCACTGTTTCCTTTCTGGAGAGCAACAAGCCCCAGGGTTTAAAATAAACGTAAATTTATGGGGAGGCCGGGGGGTGGGTGGTGGCGGTGGTGATGGAGGAACAGAATCTATTTGGGAAAGGCAGATTAATATGTTAACAATTTAAACCTTCTGTCTCCCTCCCATGTTCCCTTAGCTATTCCCCAACCTCCATCCTCTGAGTGGGCCCACATCAGCCTTCCTGAGGAGGGTTCTTGTCCCCTGCCTTGGGAGACCCTTAGCCTGGGGTAACTTAAGGTCTTCTCCACTCGCTGTTGGTCGGTGCGCTAGTGCTTCTCTCACTCCAGTGCCCAGGAAGGGAGCATGGAGTGAGCAGGACAGGTAGCCTCAGCTTGCTTTGTACCAACACTCCTTTACCAGCGCCTTCCTTCCATTCAGGAACTTTTTGGCTAATGCTCCTACAAAGCAACCTCACATGAACCTGATTTGTCTTGGTAGAGGGGTCCCTTCTCATTCTGCCTCTGTTCAAGTGGAGAGATGATACACAATGAAACTGTGAGCCATTTGAGTGTGTTTTGGTGAGATTTTTAGGAATGGATTTATGCAGTCGGAAGAGGACTGAGAACTTATGACCTTAGAGGGGTTTAATAGACTGTAACCAACACTGCAAAACCTATGCACCAGCACAGCCTGTGCTGCGACATGTAATGGCAGTGGTCCCCACTACACATTAAGCCACTTCTCTTGCACAGAGGCTTGCCGTTTGCACTTTGGCTGCCAGCCAAGATTCACATTTACAGGCTGCTTCCAACCCTGTATGGGTTGATTTGAGAGGATTTTATTTCAGTATTAGGGTTTCATGGTCGTGTTAGTCCTCATCTTCATCTCTCCCTCCTCATGCTTTACTCAAGTAATTTTGCTGTGGCACGGCCACCATGGCTGTTCGTCTGTGACCAAGGCCACCGTGCAGCGTCTGTGCTGAGCAGCCACCCTTGGAAGGCTGCAGGGGAGCAGCACACACCTCGTGCCTTTCCTCTGCAAAATGGTGATGCTGCAAGAGCACTGCGGTGAGCGGAGATTCCCTTCACGGGGCATAGGGCACCACAAGCCGTGCTCTGGCAGAAACCTATGGGAACATGTTTGACTTACTCAGCTATTCTCAATCCCTGCCTATCGTGTAAAAACAGTTCCCAAAGTGCCTTGCACAATGCTCTAGAATTTTGTTTCTGTTATTTCCCCCCCTCCTTTCTCTAAGCCCTCAGCAATAACCACTGCGTCAAGCAGCCTTGCTTGGCAGCCTTTGTCCCCTCTCTGAGCAGTGACAACGGACGTGGGATCTCCTTCCACCGTGTCCATCTAAGAGACTGACACCAACACTCTGCCTTGGCTACTGAAGGACAGGCAGCCAGCAGGCAGCTGCCCAGAGCAGTGGTGCCATGTGCTGCCTCCCTGTACCCTTCTTCCACCAGGTCACCTGTCATGGAGAGCAAAATGCATTTTTACAACAGCCGGCTGGTGATAGATGGACCCAGTTGATTGGAAACACCAATGAATTGCAGCTGTGGGTTCACTGGGTACAAACATCTCCTTGCAGTCAGCGGGAGTTTTGCTCTGTCTTGTATCACCAGTGGTCCACAGCTATCCGAACCAGTCTGAATGAACTGAGAACATCCTGAGATGAGCTTGGCATACCTCCCTCCTCTCCTGGGACAGGGAAAAAACATGGCACTAGGGTGCCTGAAGCCACATAAACAGCAGAGCTGGAGAGAAAATCTTAAGTGTGTCCCCTCTTCCTTTGCTGTAACCGCTAAATCATGCCCTCTGGAGTCTTCAAACCCGGGGCAGTGCTGCAAGCCGTGCTGGGGATGCCCGGCAGGGGACAGCAGGATCCCACCGCTGCGCAGCCAGCCCGGAGCTCTCCGCAAAAGGCAGGCTGCAGCCAGCCCTCTGCGAGGCGGTGATGAAAGGGCACCGTGAAGTTTTACTGCCTGAACAAGAAGAGCATGATAGACACCACATGGAGCTGAAGGGGGCTGAGGAGAGGCCAGAGCTGCAGTGAACACGAATCAATAACTGGCCTGTTTTGCTTTATGCTCTGTGATCAAAGGGTGTCTGACACGCTGCCGAACACTTGCCCGCTCCTCTGGGGAATTTCCCACCCCGCCAGGGATGGAGTCAAGGCTCAACAGTATAGTATCCCGATTGTCACCCATCAGGACAGCCAGCCCCAGAGGCCTTTGGCCGCACAGCCCCAGTGCCGCAGGCTGAGCCAGCAGAAAGGGTGAGCCGGAGAGGCTGGTGAAGAGCTTTTGTGCTCACAGCCTCTCCTGGGGACGTTCTCACTGCTGGCACAGATGGAGAGGCACTGCATTTCTCCTGCGGCCAGGCCTGGCATTTGCACAGGCTGTGCCTTGTGCCTGGCAATGGCCGGGGGGTGAGCTCTCATCCAGGTGTCTGGCGTTAATAAAGCTCATTGCATTGTGGTGCGGGATGGCATTGGGGTGCTGCCAGGGGAAAGGGACAGAGGTTGGTACCTCTGTGGCAAAGGCAATCTTATACAGAAACTAGATGTAGGAACACATTTCATGTACTTGTGGGGATCTCACAGACCTCTACAGCACCTACATCACCCTCCTGTGGATGAGGGCCAAGGGTCCAAGTAGACTGTGCCTCTGACTTGCTGGTGACTCCTGCTTTCCCTGTGAAACTGCTAGCCTCCTCCCCCTGACCCCAGGCTAACTCCCCTCACTCAGAAGGGGACCTCCCAGCACGTCAGCATAAATTTCCTTTCTTTTATTTGGTCATCTCTTTGACACCAACTTTAGAGGCTTTCCAAAAAGTGGACTAATGCTGGTACCCTGTGGCAGCGTGTGTGAGAGGCTCCTGGCTGGCCATTCCCCAGGGCTCTGCTCTGCTCAGGACAGCTGGGATCAGTCCCCATCCCAGTGCCACCCTGCTCACCAAGACTGGGTGGGCTGGGCATTGTGTGCTGAGCTTGCAGTATTTTACACAATACTTGGCAGAGAGGTGTGTGATCAGGATGTATGCATATGTGTGCTTGTGTATGTATGTATGCACTGAAAACCCATGTGTGTGTCTTAAACCAAGCTGTAATAACAAGAACTATCAAAAGTAGATTTATTTACTATGCATCTGATCTCCAGTTCAACAGCAGGGCTCCCAGAATTTGGTGCCCAGCTCCCAGAACCATGTGATTATGCAAGGCTCTCCATGAAAACATATTTGTAGCTCACAAAATTGCAGAGAAAAGCTGCAAAAAGAAACTCAAAATCCAATTCCCAAGCGAAAAAATCTTTGTTTGCTATTATTAGTAGTATTACTTCTAATTGCATGATTCAAACTCATGATCTTTGGGGCATAACAGTAAAGTTAATCGAGGAATGCTGCAGCGGAATGAGGGAGAGGAGACATCAGGAGAGCTGAGACTAAGTTCAAGGCTAAGCCCCAAGGAAATTAATGCCTCCAATCTCGCCGCTTCTCAGTTGCCTGTGAAGTTTCTTTGCTGACAGCGGAGTGTGAGTGTTTAGGAGGGCTGAGACAGGAGTGGGGCTGGGAGCCGCAAAGAAAGCACTATGGAGGTGGCAAAGCCCTGACAGGGGCAGGCATGGTCCCCCAGATTAACGAGGGGGAGGGCATGCCAGCCAGCGGGGATGCACGAGCCTCCTGTCCAGGGAGCTGGCTGCTCCCGCCATCAGGGATGTGCCTGGTGCACCAAGCGGTGGGCGGCTCCATGCCTCAGGCACGAGCCCTCTCCAGTGGGACTGTCTGTGCTGTGCTGAGGGGCAACACAGCAAAGGAGCTGGTCACCGGGATCTGCTGGGTCCTTGCCTCCACTGAGAGGGAGTGGGGTGAAGGGGAAGCCTCCACGTGATGGGGTTGCTGTGGCATATCCAGGGAAGACGGAGCAGAGCTCAGTGCTGGGCTTGGTGGTGGGGACTTGGGGACCTTGTCCCTCTTCTTTGGGAATGTCTGGTCTTCAGGAGCCTGATCTTGGCTCTCAGGTAGATGACAGGAGATCTCGACTTGGCGTGTAAAAAAGGAAGGGAGACATGAAGGGAGCTGCGTGTGTGATCTTGAGGTATGGCTACACCCTGCACAAGTCCCTGTGTGTCCTCTGTATGCCAGCTGCCCCTCAGTTGCCATCCTTTCTTGCAGGAGCGTGGGCTTGGTGAGGCTCCCTTGCTGTGAGCTGCTCCCATACAATGGCTGTGGGGACTCCAGGTGTGTTCAGAGATGAGCTGACATATCGCATAGACCATGTTGCCACACATGCAGGAACTCCCCACCGTGAAGCAGTCAGTCTGCTGCAGAACTTGGCAGAGACTTGTCATGCTGAAGCTGGCATCAGTGCCTCAATGGACTGCCACGCTAAAAACAGATCCATCTCCTTTTTCCATAGAGTCTGCATGTCTGGGCTGAAGTCTAAAACACTCCCAGAGTATATCAGGTTTGATGTGACAAAGCCCTCCTAGCAGGGGGGTATGTTGGTTAGTATTGTTTAAGAGGCAGCTAGAAATGATCTGTAAGGCAGACATGGGCAGGCAGAGCAGATGGAAAAGGCTATGGTTAGAATCACTTACTGCAATATAGACATAGCTTGTGATCTGGATGTGAAGGCCACGGTTTCAGCCCCACGGGAGGATGTGAACCGTGTGAGCACACATCCACTTTTACCAGTGACACTGAGAAATTCCTCACCCCACAAGAAGTCCCATGGGACTGCAGTGATCAAATAGGGAGGTGAATAAGGGGCTTGAAGACCCATCCCCACCTTTAATAATAGCATTTTGTTTCTAGCAGTAGGTTGTAGTAAAAGAAGTCCAGCCCCACACCACAGGTCACAAGAAAGCACAGAGCCCAGGGGCTACCAAAGATAACTACACAGCAGAAATGCAGAGGCAGAAAAATTACCGATGAGATACTCCAGAGCAGCCTCAGCCTATTTGTATGTAGCTGAAGAAGGGATGAAATCAATCACACATATTCTGTCTGAATCAGCAGTTCAGCTGCTGTTGGGACCCCTGAATAAAGATTGTAGCCTGCTCCCAAAGCCAGCCAATTCCTTCCTCAGTAGCTGCCAGTGGATATGAGCTCTGGGCTGTCACACTAGGTGTTTGAACTGCTGGCCAAGCTGTCTAAGGCTCCATCTCCCCTCTTCCAACTTATCCGTCCCTTCAGCCCCCCCTCTACAAAAACACTGCTAATATGAGTTGTCACCCTGGGAGACAGCAACTTGTAGCAGCAGGGCAGGAGCCACATGCAGGGGTAAGAGGGTGTTCACAAGGGGTTGCTTTCCCTGGAGAAGTATGACGTTATAGTGTACTGCATATGCAGGCTGACTCTCATCATTGAGACCCGACAACATGGCCAACAGGAGTGCTATGTCAACATAAAGTAAATGCTCAGTTTTTCTATTGGACTGACTCATTTTCATTTTGAATGGGGAAACTGAGGCAGAGTGATGCATTGATACAGACAGCATCACACAGCATGTCAGCAGCACAGCTCACTCGAGGATGACGAATCTTGCCTGCTGTCGTGGTTTCAGCCCAGCCGGTAACAAAGCACCACGCAGCCGCTCGCTCACTCCTCCCGCCCCCCTCCGGTGGGACAGGGAGGAGACGGAGGAGAGAAAAGGAAAAAAAAACCTGGAACCTCGAGGGCCGAGATAAGGGCAGTTTACTGGGACAACACAAAAAAAGGTTACAACAACAACAACAACGGTACTAATGAAAGAATATACGAAAAGAGTGATGCACAGTGCAACTGCTCACCACCCAGAACCCGACGCTCCGCCACTTCCCCCACCGAAAGTCGAGCGGGCTCCCCCCGGCCCGCTCCCCATTTATATACTGAGCATGATGTCACATGGTATGGAATAGCTCCTTGGCTAGTTCAGGTCGGCTGCCCCAGCTATGCCCCCCCACCTCCCAGCTTCCTGTAAAAATTAACTCTATCCCAGCTGAACCCAGGACATTATCCACCCCTTATTCTATACCATCTACATCATGCCCAGATCCTACATTTTCCAATCAACCACTACCACTTTCCTTGTCTTATATATATATATGTATATGGACACCTCCCCCCCCCAATAGTATTCCCTTAGTTGATGGGCTACCCTCCAATGTGTCCATCAATTTTATTTAGTCCATGACTTTGGGGCTCCATCTGTTGTAACAGTTCTTCAGGATAAGAGAGATGGTGTGAGGTGTTAGGTTGTTGTATGCTGCCTCTGGAACTTGTGGCTGGTACATTTGGTGCAACCCACACCCTTGGCCTGCAGGTCAAAGAGGTCGATCTTGAGGAAATTGCTGGGCGCCAGTTCAAGTTCTATCACTGTTGTACTTGGCTCAGTTTCAAAGTCCATCCTTCAGTCATTTGGGTAATTCTTACAGTAATACCCTTGATATGGCATATAGACACTATAGATACAATGACATACATTGGCAGGTTATTTAGCAGTTAAATATCATACAGCCTAATTCACTGGCTATTCTCTCCCAAAATCAAATCTCCCTGAGGTACACATCGAACTTCCCCATCCTTCTGCATCACCCACCAGGTGTACCCAGGTCCCTGAGCAAAAACAACCCCTTGGATGGGTTTGTCTCTGCTTGAGGGGGTACTAACCCAGACTGTCCTTCCTAACATACTCCTCACGCGCACTACAGGGACTTTATCCCCTTCTACAGTATGTGGAAGTCTTGGTTGGGCGGAGCCAGCCCGATTGGCGGATCCTCTAGTATTAACTAACCAGGTGGCTTTTGTTAAATGTGTATCCCAATGTTTGAAAGTTCCACCCCCCATTGCTCTCAATGTAGTTTTCACCAGTCCATTGTATCGTTCGATTTTTCCGCAGGCTGGTGCGTGATAAGGGATGTGATACACCCACTCAATGCCATGTTCTTTGGCCCAGGTGTCTATGAGGTTGTTTCGGAAGTGAGTCCCGTTGTCCGACTCGATTCTTTCTGGGGTGCTGTGTCGCCATAAAACTTTCTTTTCAAGGCCCAGGATAGTGTTCTGGGCAGTGGCGTGGGACACAGGATATGTTTCCAGCCATCCAGTGGTTGCTTCCACCATTGTAAGCACATGGCAATTGCCTTGGCGGGTTCGTGGGAGTGTGATATAGTCAATCTGCCAGGCCTCCCACTGTTTATATTTCAGCCATCGCCCTCCATGCGACAGGGGTTTTAGCCACTTGGCTTGCTTAATTGCAGCACATGTTTCACGTTCATGGATAACCTGTGCGATAGTGTCCATGGTCAAGTCCACCCCTCGGTCACGAGCCCATCTATATGTTGCATCTCTTCCCTGATGGCCCGAGGTATCATGGGCCCACTGAGCCATAAATAGCTTACCCCTACGTTGCCAGTCCAGGTCCACCTGAGACACTTCAATCTTGGTGGCCTGATCTGCCTGCTGGTTGATGTTCTTCAGTGGCCCGACTCTTGGGTACATGAGCATCTACGTGATGTACTTTTACCACTGGCTTCTCTATCCGAACAGCAATATCTTGCCACAGTGCAGCTGCCCAGATGGGTTTACCTCTGTGCTGCCAGTTACTCTTCTTCCATTGCTGTAGCCACACCCATAGGGCATTTGCCACCATCCATGAGTCAGTATAGAGATAGAGCACTGGCCATTTCTCTCTTTCAGCAATGTCTAACGCTAGCTGGATGGCTTTCACCTCTGCAAACTGACTCGATTCACCTTCTCCTTCAGCAGTTTCTGCGACTAGTTGTGTAGGCCTCCATACAGCAGCCTTCCACCTCTGATGTTTTCCCACAATGCGACAGGACCCATCAGTGAACAGGGCATATTGCCTCTCATTTTCTGGCAGTTTATTATACAGCGGGGCCTCTTCAGCCCGTGTCACCTCCTCTGGCGACATTCCAAAATCTTTGCGTTCTGGCCAGTTGTCGTGGTTTAACCCCAGCCAGCAATTAAACACCACGCAGCCGCTCACTCACTCCCCCCCACCCAGTGGGATGGGGGAGAAAATCGGGAAAAGAAGCAAAACCCGTGGGTTGAGATGAGAATGGTTTAATAGAACAGAAAAGAAACTAATAATGATAATGATAACACTAATAAAAATGACAACAGTAATAATGAAAGGATTGGAATGTACAAATGATGCGCAGTGCAATTGCTCACCACCCGCTGACCGACACCCAGCCAGTCCCCCGAGCAGCGATTCCCCGCCCCCACTTCCCCGTTCCTATACTGGATGGGACGTCACATGGTATGGAATACCCCGTTGGCCAGTTTGGGTCAGGTGCCCTGGCTGTGTCCTGTGCCAACTTCTTGTGCCCCTCCAGCTTTCTCGCTGGCTGGGCATGAGAAGCTGAAAAATCCTTGACTTTAGTCTAAACACTACTGAGCAACAACTGAAAACATCAGTGTTATCAACATTCTTCGCATACTGAACTCAAAACATAGCACCGTACCAGCTACTAGGAAGACAGTTAACTCTATCCCAGCTGAAACCAGGACACCAGTCCATGATCACTTCCACAATTCCTGGGTGACTGGGGTTTCCTATGCGAGCTCATTGTGTGGTCAGCGCGGCCCACTTACTCCACGTGGCATCAGTTGCATGATGTGTAGAGGAGACTTTTCCTTTGAACATCCAGCCCAGCACTGGCAGTCGGGGTGCTAAGAGGAGCTGTGTTTCAGTACCAACCACTTCTGAGGCAGCTCGAACTCCTTCATATGCTGCCAATATCTCTTTTTCAGTTGGAGTATAGCGAGTCTCGGACCCTCTGTATCCCCGACTCCAAAACCCCAGGGGTTGGCCTCAGGTCTCCCTGGGTGCTTTCTGCCAGAGGCTCCAGGTAGGGCCATTCTCCCCAGCTGCAGTGTAGAGCACATTTTTAACATCTTGTCCTGCCCGGACTGGCCCAAGAGCTACTGCATGAACAATCTCCCGCTTAATTTGTTCAAAGGCTTGTCGTTGCTCAGGCCCCCCTTAAAATCGTTCTTCTTCCGGGTAACTTGGTAGAGAGGACTTACAATTTGACTGTAATTTGGAATGTGCATTCTCCAAAAGCCCACAACACCTAAGAAAGCCTGTGTTTCCTTTTTATTAGTCAGTGGGGACATAACTGCTATTTTGTTGATCACATCCATAGGGATCTGACGACGCCCGTCTTGCCATTTTACTTCTAAGAACTGGATCTCCTGTGCAGGTCCCTTGACCTTACTTTCTTTTATGGCAAAACCAGCCTTCAAAAGTATTTGGATTATTTTCTTCCCTTTCTCAAAAACTTCTTCTGCCTTGTTGCCCCATACGATGATGTCATCAATGTATTGCAGGTGCTCTGGAGCTTCACCTTTTTCCAGTGCAGCCTGGGTCAGTCCATGGCAAATAGTGGGGCTGTGTTTGTTTCCACCCCTGGGGCAGTCAATTCCAAGTGTACTGGACAGCCCTCCAAGTGAAAGCAAACTGTGGCCTGCACTCCACTGCCAAAGGAATGGAGAAAAATGCATTAGCAATGTCAATTGTGGCATACCACTTAGCTGCCTTTGATTCCAGTTCATATTGAAGCTCTAACATATCTGGCACAGCAGCGCTCAGCGGTGGCGTGACTTCATTCAGCCCATGATAATCTACTGTTAGTCTCCATTCCCCATTAGATTTTCGCACGGGCCATATGGGACTATTAAACGGTGAGTGAGTCTTGCCAATCACTCCTTGGCTCTCCAATTGGCAAATCAGCTTATGGATGGGGATCAGGGAGTCTCGGTTGGTGTGATATTGCCGCCGGTGCACCGTCGTGGTAGCAATTGGCACCTGTTGTTCTTCAACCTTCAGCAACCCCACAACCAAAGGGTCTTGAGAGAGACCAGGCAGGGTAGACAGCTGTTCAATCTCCTCCATCTCCAATGCAGCTATACCAAAGGCCCAACGGTACCCTTTTCGGTCCTTGAAATACCCCCTCCTGAGATAATCTATACCAAGGATGCACGGGGCCTCTGGGCCAGTTGCAATGGGGTGTTTATGCCACTCATTCCCAGTTAGACTCATTTCAGCTTCCAATACGGTTAGCTCTTGGGATCCCCCTGTCACACCAGAGATACAGATGGGTTCTGCCCCTTTATAACTTGATGGCATTAGGGTGCATTGTGCACCAGTGTCTACTAGAGCCTTATATTCCTGTGAGTCTGATGTGCCAGGCCATCGAATCCACACTGTCCAGTAGACTCGGTTGTCCCTCTCCTCCACCTGGCTGGAGGCAGGGCCCCTCTAATCCTGGTTAGAATATCCGTTACTCACTTTTCGCACACATGAATCAGAAGTCCCTTCAAGAGGATCAGAAATGGGATCAGCCCATCTACTGCGTCTGGGGGACTGCTCACGGGAAACTGGAGCAGCAGCTTTCCAAGAAGAATCCTCTTTTCTGGTTGCTTTTTCTCGCAACTCCTGTACCCGTGCATCCAGGACTGAGGTAGGTTTTCCATCCCACTTCCTCATGACCTCTCCATGGTCACGCAGGTAAAACCACAGGTTAGCCTGTCATGCGTACTTTCTCTCTCCTCTCTCTTGGGCAGAGGAATGCTGACTCCCAATAGCTGCGATGCGGGCCTGTACAGGTGGGGAGGAGGACATATCCACTTTGAATTGCTGGAACTCTCGGGACAATTCCTCTACAGCCGAGACACAGACCCGTAGGGAGGACGAGAGACCTCCTTCGTATTGCCGGAGTTGGACAGTCAATTCATCCACCGTTTGTCCATAGCCTTCTTTCCAGGACATTACTGCCAATGAGTTGGCATAGGTTGGTGGTGCGCTTCGTAGAAACTTCTGCCACATCGGTTGTGTGCATTGGACTTCATCTGGATCTGTGGGTGACTGCGCATTTTCTGGATCATTATAAATCACCTCCAGCACAGCTAATTCCCTCAGGTACTGGATACCTCTCTCCATGGTGGTCCACTTGCCTTGGAGACATGTAACTTCATCCTTGAAGGGGTATCTTTCCTTTACACCTAACAGAAGTCGCCTCCAGAGGCTGAGGACTTGTGTTTTTCTCCCAATCGCCTTGTCGATGCCCCCTTCCCTAGACAGAGATCCCAACTGCTTGGCTTCCTTACCTTCTAATTCCACACTACTAGCCCCATTATCCCAGCATCAGAGCAGCCAGGTAACAATGTGCTCACCTGGGTGGCGGCTAAAATCTTTTCGCATGTCACCCAACTCACTCAGGGACAGAGATCAGGTAATTATTTAGGTTCTGCCTCTTCCTCCTGTTCTCGCGATGACCCTGGTTCATCTTCATCTCTCACTAAGCGAACTGATTTCTTTGTGTGTTTCTTTTTCTGTACGGGGGCGACTGATACTGGCACAGGTTGGTTCTCTGGTTTAGCTGCAGTATCTGTCACCAGGGTAGGGGTAGCCACGCTGCCTGTTGCCCTGTTTTCCAGCTTTTCCCCCTTAGGGTGCTGCCTAATATCAAGCAGTGTTTGGTAGATACTGGCCAGGGCCCAGCACAGTGCAGTGAGTTGTACATCTTTGCAATAGCCACAGCATTTTTCTTCCAAATATTCTACCACTTCATGAGGGTTCTATAGTTGTTCGGGAGTGAACTTCCAAGCCACTGGAGGTGAGAAGTTCTCTAGATACCTGCCCATATCCTCCCACATGCCGTGCCACCCATGAATATCCAGCTTTGGGGCAGATCTCTGGGTGGTACTCTTCAAGAGCCTTTTTGTAGCCCTAAACAAGACCTGAAACATATTCAGGAGGCATAGCACTAACAGCACACTGGCTTGCGCATCCCAAGGATATTAAAAATTCTCAAAAGCTGTTGTAATTAGTCAGAAGGAGAGAAGGGAGGCGAACGGACAGGGGGAAGTATCCCCCCCTAACTTCCCCATGGATTGAGTGTAATTACCAATAAAATCCGATAGAAGGTGCCCGAAGTATGGAAATGATATCACTGCCTCATACAGATACCAGCTTAACCTCATGACCAGTGATGTAATCATTTCACAAGTCGACATTGCCCAGTACAGCAAAATGATAATCCCAATCACTCTCCCAGAGGTGAGAAACGTAACTACAGGCAATACATAGAGCATACAAGAACTTACAAAACGCTACCATGTAAACAAATGAATCAACATTGTGACTAACATCTATTTATCTAATATAAGAAATGCGTATGACAAATTTGTTTCAACACGTTCTGGCCAGATCTATCGTTATCTCAACCCTTTGGGCCCCACGTTGGGCGCCAAAAAGGACTGTCGTGGTTTCAGCCCAGCCGGTAACAAAGGAGCACGCAGCCGCTCGCTCACTCCTCCCGCCCCGCTCCGGTGGGATAGGGAGGAGACGGAGGAGAGAAAAGGAAAAAAATACCTGGAACCTCGAGGGCTGAGGTAAGGGCAGTTTACTGGGACAACACAGAAAAAGGTTACAACAACAACAACGGTACTAATGAAAGAATATACGAAAAGAGTGATGCACAGTGCAACTGCTCACCACCCAGAACCCGACGCTCCGCCACTTCCCCCACCGAAAGTCGAGCGGGCTCCCCCTGGCCCGCTCCCCATTTATATACTGAGCATGATGTCACATGGTATGGAATAGCTCCTTGGCTAGTTCAGGTCGGCTGCCCCGGCTATGCCCCCCCACCTCCCAGGTTCCTGTAAAAATTAACTCTATCCCAGCTGAACCCAGGACACCTGCCTGTCAATGAGTCTTCATATCCCTTGTGAAATCCAATGATAGCTCTCAATCAAGAAAGTTACTCAGCTAAACTCTTAACATAAAAACACAATTCATTCCCAGGACTCAGAATAAATGCTAAAAGTTGTGCTGTGATGATGAAGAGTGAGTCCAACTCTATGCGGAGCAGATCTGTAACTAGACTGATATACCACCTTAACACCACAGAATAAGGCTGATGTTTTACTTATTCCTGTACAGACAGGAGTTGCCACCACAGGACGAAATACAATAGTGTAAAAGGAGCTCACAAAGAGATCAAATATTCATGTGCAGGCTCTTAGTCTGGAGTATATTTCATGAGGATGGATGCAGGAGGAGTATTTTATCAGCTAGTGGGAAGAGGGAGTGCTAGTAACTCTCAGTATAAACAAGCTCTGTGCATGAGGTTTACCCACAGACATTTATCCATCCATGAAAACCATTTGACTTTTTGCCCTCTCTTCTGGCAAAGGGGACTGGTAACTTCTCCCTGCGTGGGAGCAAACAAGGTGTGCACAGCAGTGATTGATGTACCTGGTGATTGAGACATACATCAAAGAGCCTGCTTGCTGCATTTTGAGGCCCAGTGAGCAATTTATAGAAGGGTTTATGCAGATAAATAACCAGAGAGATTTATGTGAAGCAACACAAAACACATGTTTTTGGCTGCAGAGATGTAGAAATGCTCAAGGACTTGCAAGATGTGTAGCTGAGGTTATTTGTGAAAATATTCCTGTTCAGTAGGATTTATTCCGGGGCTTCATTTGACTTGGCATTGCATTCAAGAGGCCGCAAAGCAAACAAGCAGATCAGGATCCATCAGCTCCTTTACTGTGTTGTCTGAAAGGGTTTCAAGTGTATAGGTTTAAAACCAGGATGTTTGTCACATCACCCCTAGCTGGGGCTGGGAATAGGAGGAGGCTGAGAACAGGGAGAAGCAGCAGCAAAGGAGACAGACCTCCTGGAGATGAGGGTCCATGAGGTTAGACAAGTCACTGGAGGGACCCCAAACACCAGCTTTCTGTCCCCCAGCCTAGGCACCAGGCACTGGGTCAGAGAAGAGGAGGCTTCCCCTGCAAACCCTGTGACCCTGTCACGGCTAGTGCGATTTGGAGGGAGAGGAGGAAGCTGTCCTGGCCTCAGCTGGAAAGCTGGGGTGTAAACTTGAGTTTGTCCATCACATCAGATCTCCAGGTGTGAGTCTGTGGTAATGGGCAGAAGTTTCTGCCATGTATTATATTTGTCTGGCTTGGGTATCCCCTGCGATTCTGGGTACCATTGGCTGTGTTGCATCTCACTTTGCACTAAGGTCCAGTCCCTGAACCTGGTGTGGGCTCTTCTGTGCCTGCTGAAAAGTAGGAGCAGGCTCAGTGCTGTGTTAGTGTGACAGCAAGCCAGAGCTTGGGTGCGCTCTCACTGCTGTCCCAACCTGCGAGCTCACCCTCTTAGGTGGCCACGAGCCCTGGACCACCTTCCTCCTTCCCCTTTGCACTTGAGGAGGCACAGAGGACAGTATCAGAGCAGGCAGCTTGATGAAGACCTCTTTAGTCAGAAGAGACTCACTGTGGGGCAGGTAGCAAAGTCACCCTCTAACCTAGCAGAGGGTGTGCATCAGCGAGAGCTCGCAGTTCGCACACCCAGTCCCACCACACTACATGCAGCCCCGGGCACATGCGCTCGTCTGACAGAGGGTCAGATCCCCTGCTGCCATGGGATATTGCACAGGAGAGGGAGAGGCAGCTGTCTGGCAGTCTTCTCCTGAACCGTCCCCCTGACCTATTTTTCCAGTCTGAGCTTCTCTTTCAGGAAGGAACAAGGGAGTCGCTCAAATTATTCCCAACATGCCCAGAGCTACCCCCATACGGTGTGCACCCTGGTCAACACTGATGTACACATATACCAGCAACAGTAAGACTGGTGAAATGCTTCCCTTTCTGGTTGCATACCACTCATCCATAAAAATTCGTCCCTACACATCCTCCTGTCCCCTGACTGTCTTTCCTCCAGATCTCCATCTCCTGGTGCTGGAGGCAGATCTTAGCACTGCCAGTAACTGGCATTTCCCACCCTAGGTAGAGAAAAAGATCAGCTATTTTAAAAAACATTGTGGCTGCTCCTATATCTTAGGCTCCCTTTCTCTGTACAGGAGTGCAGGGCTTGGGATTTGCTTGGCAATCAGCCTTCCCATCCATGGGAAAGGCCCCCTGCCCTCATGTATGCTCACCACATGGGCCATTTTATTTACATAGCTGGGTCCACACAGTTATATTTAGTACGTTTGAGAGGCCACCACAGACTTAATATGCTAAAAAACAGGATGGAAGAAGATTCATGAAGGTTAGGGAGGGGGCATATGAGTGAAAACTGAGGAGGCTGGAGGTAACTACAGGGCTTGCTTGGCTGTGTGGCCATGAATGCTGGTGTCTCCTGCTGCGGGAAAAAGGGCCAGAAGTTGAGGTCATCTTTGAATGTGAACGGGGTCAGATTCAGACCCTTCTTTAAACATTCTCTCAGGGGAAGCTGCACTTGAATACGACTTGTCTTTGCCCAGCAATTGCAAAAACAACTCAGTTTCATCCACCCAGTCTTATGACTATGTCTCTATATATGTGTCTGTATAGAAACAGTCTTATACTGATTTTATCATTTTTGGTTATCATGTAAATCTGACCAGAGTCAGGCCTGAGGTTTCTAGATGCAGTGCTTTAAGTCAGGCCTCTCCTCATGTGAACCCCCAGGAGATTTGCCACTGTTCCCTCAGTGCAAACCCCCCTAGAAGGAGAAACCATGCGATGACAGCTGGGAGCTGATTATGCATTACTCTTCCTCCCACACCCCTCGTGTCTGGTATGCATTTGTCGTCTTTTGTTTACTAGAAACATGCTGTGGGGCAGCATTTTCTTTTCAGTTGGGAATACTTATTAAAAATGAAACATTAGACAGGACCGTTGCTCAACTGTGGGCATGGTGCAGCTGCTGGGTTGCCCTCTCCCCTTGCCAGCACCATGACGCCTGGTGAAGATGGCAGGGGAAAGATCTGGTCTGCTTGTGGGCAACAGGGTTGAGTTTGAGGAATAGCTTCAGATGAGGCTTTGGTGCCAAATAGGAGTAACTTATCTCGGATTTGCCTTTGTCTTCTTCACAGGAAACGTTTGTATAAAGTTGGTCAAAACAAACATTGAAAATAGCATTTATTATTCAGAAATTCTCAGTTAAGATCAGGTTGGAGGTAGACAGACTTCAGCAGATGATATTCTGTGAACATGGTTCTGCTGGGCTTGTGCTACAGCTCATGGTATATTTTTGAGTCAAAATTGCAGCAAAAACCAGAATAAAATCTCCAAAGATGCGTGAAATTTTCTTACCTCTTTCTCCAACTCTACCTCACGATTCCTCACGATTTTCTAATTATATACAGCCTTTTCTGGAAGAAAAAAAAAATTTAAAAAATCAGATGACTTTCAGATTGTGGATTGTTAATAAGCTCTTTGCTTGGACTACTGTCTCCTCCCTGCTGCTGACTACAAACCAGCTCGCATTGCCTTGTTTCTGGATGGCAGAAACATCCAGAAATTTAGAAAGGAGAGGCATTCTTATTAATTTAAAGTACAAAGTTTTAACTTGCTTTGAGGTACAAACCCTTTGACAAATTGTTCCCATTAAAAAGAAAGCAATGTTTCAGGCACATTGTTATGCAAACAGACCGCGTGCCTGATCCCAAACATATTTGTATCTGTGAACTTCACTTTATACTGTGCACCGCCACAGCTTGCCCAAGCACAGCTTGCCATGATGCCCTCGAGAAATGTTCTCAGCATGTTGTTACAGGATTATCCCAACACGTAAAGCTGTGATCTGGGGTTAGCAACAGATATTGTCACTCATCTACTGGCTAGCATCCATGTGTTTGTTTCTTCCCAGCCTTTTTTCTGCTTCCCAGGCTGCACCTGAGGGAATTGTGGTTGGGATTTTAGGAGCCAAGATTGGCTTCACCTGGGAGAGGAGGTCACCTCTCAGGTGAAGGGTGGGCTTGGCTGGTTGTGGTGGCCTATGAGAGCACAGCAGAATACTTAAATACCAAAGGCAGCAACTGGGTAAGTTTTGTTGGGTGATGTTTGTTCTTGTGGAGAAGGCAGCTGTAAGCTGGGTACAGCTACTTGTGGTTTGGGAAGCAGGCTTTGAGGTATCAGTGAGTGAGCCCTGCCCCTCTGTTGCTGCTGTCACTTGATGTCTGGGTTTGGAAGTATGGGTGTGCACCCAGGGCAACTGGCTTGCCTCTTCTTTGCTCTTGGAGGTTCCAACCAAACTGACCACCTCATGGGTCTCCTTTTCTTTTTTTACTCTCCCGCTGTTTTTCTTTTTTTTTTTTTTTTTTTTCCTTCTCCACCAAAATAGCACCTTGCAAGTAGGACCTGCCTGGCAATAGTAGCTGGAGACACCTGGGTGAAAGGCTGGCTCTGAAGGTGAGTGTCTCATCCAGGGGAGCACACTGCCCCGTGGGTCGGAGCTGCACTGCTGAGTGCCTGGCAGAGCAGGCAGGAGCTTGTGCTGTGCCTGGCTCTGCTGGAAATTGGGGGGGCTTGGTAGCTGGGAAGGCTGCAATGAGCAAGTGACCCTGGTGGGGGCCAGGTGATACCCTCAGCGGTAGCAAACTGAACCTCGATGCTACAGCACATGCACTCTGGGGCCTGCTCGGTTTTGTTTCCCTTGTGTTAGCAAGGTGCTTTGAGTAAGACATGAGTGTTTCAGTGCTTGCCAGTGGGTCTGTGCAAAACAGAGGCCTTGGGTTTATGGGCTTCAGCTGAGCTACTGCTGGGAGTGAGGTCTGGTGCAAAGATAGGGGAGAAAATAAGAAATTATCAGCTGATGTTAATTAATTAGCTAGGCAATGTATGATGAGCCATGGGTTTTGGTGCTGTCACTAGGCTAGTGTTACAGCTGCTGGTTAGATGGGCAGGGGCAGCTAGTCCCATTTTGTTACAGTCTAGGGCTTCACGTTTGGTTCTGCTTCTAAAGTGGAATGAAAACAAGTTCAGAATATGTTTTGTCCCTACAAACGTGGAGGGAGTGGAGCGGATCTGCTCCTGTCAGCATCTCTGGTGGCGCACAGCCTGCTGCGGCTCTAGTGACTGTTCTCCTGAAAGGTCTGCTGGAGCTGGTTGGTGTCCACAAATAGCTTTGGTCCCAGCTGAAAGGTTTTTTCTTACCATAAACATATTTGGTAGAAATGCTGTGTTCAGTGCAACTCATTCCCTCTGCCAGCAATTACAGCAGAGTAAATGAAACTTTCATGAGTCTGAAGTACATAACTCTCCTTCAAGCCCCAGGGTCTGTTTCCCTGGCCATCCTGCAGCAGTGAGGACTCTGCTGGTGGTGTTGGGGTCCTTGGGGGACATGGTGCTGCTCACCCAAGCTGGTGGTGTAAACAGTGCTAAATTCCTGCTCAGCAGTCTTGTCCTCAGTGGACTTTGTATAGCTGCTGAGTGAGGCAGTTTGTGAGTGTAGCTACTGAGAGCAGCAAGGGCAGTGTGCTGCTTACCTGACATGGCTGGGATTGCTCCCTGCACAAACAAACAGGGCTTGTGGACCACCCGTTAGCTAGCAGCCTGTTTCCATTAGCTGAACACCAGCAGCCCCCTCCCCTTGAGGAGGTAAATTGCCCTCATGCCCTCTGATGAGAAGAGCTTTAATTATAAAGAGAATGGAAAAAGTACTTTTTTCCCCAAAAACTTTTTAACAGTGCAAGACTCCCTGGCCTGTTTTGTGCTTTGCTGGCAAAAAAGCAGGGGACATGAGCAGGGTTTTGAGGTTCAAGCAGCCTCTGCATCCAGCTGCCAGCTTGCCTGGAGTTGGTGTGAGCAGCAGTGTTTCCAGGGAGCTAATTGCTGGGTGTCCAGGCTCCTAATACTCCTGTGCTCTGGTGAGAAAAGGTGCTGAAACCCTCCCTCTCTGCAGGTGTGCCTGCTGTGAACCCTCAACACCCCACAGTAACTCTGCTCTCCTGGGAATGGGGTTTTCCCTTCCACACTGGGGTCTCCTGAACCCTGAAAGGAGCTGGGGCTTAGCTTGCCTTTTTGATGCTAAGGTTGCCTCTCGGGGGTGTTGGCAGATACAAATTTCACTTACTGTCACTGGGTCAGTGGCTTAACACCTTTATGGGATAGCTGTGGCAGCATTTTCAGTTAACAGATATGAAATTTCCTAGGATGGGGACTGCAGGATTATGAATCTCCTGTCACCTGTGGTAAAATTTGTTTCAACTCTAGCACAAAAATCAAAGGAAATTTTAACCTTTTTCAGAAAGGTGAAAAAAGGAGGTCTTGGGAGGAGGTGAAATTCTCTTTTACTGAATCCAATTTCTCTTAATCTGATATTTCCACTTTTAATTGAAGTTATTCTTGCTTTAGATTCATGTCTGCTTGCAAAACTCTCAGCTTTTAACATGGCAATATTTTCTTATGAGAGAATGTTGCATTATCTAGCTCTAGTCAGAAGCCACGCAATTTTACTTTCCAGACTATGTAAAGTGAACTGAGGGAAGACGATACCCTTTTTTTAAGCAATGTAATCTGTGCTGGTGAGAGGGATTCTGGG
This sequence comes from Harpia harpyja, assembly GCF_026419915.1. Lineage (NCBI taxonomy): Eukaryota > Metazoa > Chordata > Aves > Accipitriformes > Accipitridae > Harpia > Harpia harpyja. The sequence goes on along the minus strand of NC_068949.1, from coordinate 26,758,414 downwards.
GGATTAGCTTTGCCCTTGGCATGAGGAGAGACAGAAGTGGAGGCAAGGTTTTGCTTTGGTGCTCTGTGACCTTCATAAATCAGGCAACATAAATCACTGCTGTTTCAGATCCAGGACTTAAAGATTTCACAATCCCTTAACGGGTGGGAGGTGGAAGTGCCCTATCTTTTGAGAAGATCCTCCTGTTTCTTACTTGCCTGTTAATTTAGCAGCTCCCAAAATAGCAACTTATAGTAGCTAGATTCATAATTCATAATTAAAACTCCTACCAGTGTTCAGGCTCCACTGTTGGTTTGACCTCCATGCCTCTCCATGAGCATCCATTTCAAGGGATGCTTGCCCTTTTCTCAGGGAGAGCCCTGTGACTTATCCCATCAAGTTAACAGAAGGTCATATAATAGTCATAAAAATATTATGGATCCCTCCCACATTCCTCACCCATGGCAAAATACTGCAACAAGGAACAATCAGAGCCTTCTAGCTGTGTATCCAATAAATCTGGAGAGGTATTAGGCAGAACTGAAGCTCTACAGCTGTTGGGGTGGAGGGTGAGTGCAGATGGATGGCTCAGGAAAGGGGGTCCCTTTTTCCTCTGTTACTGTTTGGAAGCAAACCTGTACTTCAGGAATGTCTGAGGTGGAAATGTTTCATTTGTTAAAAGGTATTGTTTGCTGTTTATTTGTCAGCTGCGTTATGTAGTGATGTAAATTCAGTGAAGATGAAGTCGGTTTGCAGAAAGGCTGTTCTGCTCAGTTGCTTTCTCAGTAGTGGCTATGACAGTTAAGAGGTTTATTCTGTATGTGACTCACCCAATAGCAATCTCTTTTAAAGCTCTGTGCTGCTCTTTACTGAAGTCTCTCTGCTGCCAGATGAGCAGCTTTTAGCTTTGTCCCTTGGATCCCAGGAGCAGTGCATAATTCAGCCTTTCTGTACAGAGGAGCTGCGATGTCTCCTACAGGCTGTCCTACACAGCTCCAGCCCACTGAGTCCTCTCCATCTGGCTGCTCTGTCTTGGGCTCTGCTTGCAGCTGATGACTGAGTCCTGCTGGCATTGCCAGCCCAGCAAGCAGCCAGGGCATGTCTTCTGCCTGTGCTGCCTGAGCTTGTCCCATTGACTCATCCCTTACCCTTTCCTAAGCCCCTGTGGAAGGCCTGGGGGAATGTGGCTCTTTCTATACATTTGCTACCTGATCTGCCCTGGGTCTGAGCTGCTGCGTGTTCATAACCTCAGGCTGGGCTGTTCGGGGTGAGAGTTGTGCCATGTGCAGTGGGATGATACTGGTTGCTACTGCTTACGCCAACACAGGGTCACAAAGTTTGCATGCCATTCCTGTGGAAAAGACTTGTCTGACTTGCATGTGCAATCTTTCCTCCTTCATTCAATTCCTCTGAATTTTTCTCCTCCCTAACACTTTCTGGAACCCCTTGGTTCCCTTGTGCCTCCTCTTGGCATGTACAGAGACACTGTTTGTGCCTTTCTTGGAGGACTCTGCCACCATCCCAGCTCTTCTGTGCAGCGAGTTGGGCCTCCACCATGTATTGCTTTCACAACCCTGCCAAGTCCTGCATGTCATACCTCAAACTTAACTTTAGCACAACCTTTATCTGTGAATTGTATTACATTTTGTTAAAAATGTCACACGAACCAGGAATGGAAGGACGCTGCTACCATGTGACTGAAGGTGTTTCCTACTCCCCCAGGCCTCTCAATTTATCTCTGCTTTTGCTGTTGTCCACAGTGTTGTTGTACCAGAATTGTGCTGACCTCCACAAAGTTTCAGTACAATTTAAATGAACCTGCTTCTGTTGAAATCAATGGCAAATTGTTGCTACATTGGTATTGAAGAGTACAAAATAGCTTCAAAGCATATTAGACTTCATTGTGTATGACAGCCCTTGAAGGCATTATCTACTGTTCTGCTTATCAGTCTTCTGTTATATATAAAATTTATTTTTCTGTCAGTCAAGTTAAAATATATGTAGAAGTGAAGTGAGTTGCCCAAGATCACACAGGGATGAGTAGTTGTGGCTTTTCTGCAGCCTGAACTTCACCTGTGTTCCAAACCCTTTGCACAACCATGCTCCCATCATCTCCTTGCTGTTGAGCGTGCTCGCTATGTTGTATGCTTAAGTGGGCAGCAAAAAAAGCCTTGTCTAGCCTCACTGGACCCTGCTGTTTGATAGTTAAGAAATTCAGCCAGTAGCCAATATACCCTTGACTCTAACTCCTGCAATGATACTACCTTTCAAGCTGAACGTTGATCTTTATAGGCTTGTCTTAAGTGTGTTTCTTCCAATAAAGTGTGGTCATGGCTGTCTTCCCAAATGATTTCTCTATGGATAGCAAGTAGCTAGAAGGTTAAGGATATCAGAAGTGTCTATAGACAGGATTAACAATTTTAAGAAACTGATGTATGCTCTTGTCATTGACTCTACTGCAAAGTTCATGCAAGTCATTGCATGCACAGAGGAGCAGGCTGCCAGGCCATGTGGCTGTTGAGGAAAGTCTTTCTGATGCTGGAGGTCAGAATCTATTAAAACTTTATCTTGAAATGAATTAATGAATTAATGTGTTGACAACGTGCTGCAGGGGTAAGGTCACACACAGTCACTGGATTTTTTTCAGGGACTTATTTTGCTGCTCACAGAGTTTTCAGCCTGAAAAGATGTATATGGAGGAGGGCAGGATGAGATATGACTCCAGCTCCTCCCCCTTCAGCCTTTTGGCTAAACTTCAGATTTTGGGGTGGGGGTGTCAGCCACACTGTCTAGAAGGGAAGGAGTCTTGATTTCCTACATCTAGAAGCTGGTGGGGACCCTGTGCTGCAGCTTTGGGGTGCTGTGTGTGAATGAGGAGTCTGAGCCTCACAGGGACCCTGGGTCCAGGCTGGCCCCTCTGGGGTGTATGTGCTCACTGCCTCACAAGGATGTGGTGGGGCCAGCTCCTGTCCCAGTGTCCCTCACCAGAGGAAGCAGAGAGGGCAACTGCAGGACCAGCTGCTGGGCAATTGCCTTTTCTTTGAGGGTGTCTGCCAGCAAGATGCTGCTTGATGCAGAGCAAGGCTGGTCTCTCTGCAGGTATCCTGGCCAGCCTCAGCCTTGGAGACCTGAAGATGGGGCTGGGGCCCCTCTGTAACCCTTGCTCAGGCAAAGGCCGGGCACGAGGAGAGGAGAAAGTAGACCTCAAGGAAATAGCTTCCCTGGGGAAGCTCCTGCAGGGACAAAAAGCCAAAGCCTCTGGAACAGAGCCAGACATTGATGAAGGAAAAAACTAATCTCCCCTTCTTGTGGGGCTTGTAGTACAGGAAATGTGGCCCTCTGGGACAGCTGTAAATTTAGGCATGTTAACTAACCTAATGCTGTACTTGTCTAAGAACTCCCCAAACCCAGGATCTCCCTATTAAGCAGTCAGCTGGTTATAATGGGAGCTGTTGAGCTGGAGATGGTGTCTGCTTCTTCCACACCCTCCCCACCAGTCTGTCCACAGCACGGCAGGTGAGGGCTGGGGCATTGTAAAATAACTGGCATGAGTTATTTCACTTGATTCCTTTAGCTTTCCCCATAATGTGCTGATGTCTGTAACCTCCTGGCTGTTTCTTCTGCTATTGCTGGAAAGGAGTGTAAAACAGAGCCCTTCATGTCCTGCTTCAGGTGTGGGAAACTGCCCTGAACAGCAGTCTATGTGTCTGTCCGTGCTTCCTCTTGGCAGTGCTGCACCTCATCTTCAGCAGAGACCTGCCTCGATTTGGATGGACTTGAGAGCTACAAGACTTGGATCTCTTGCTATCCTAGTGATGTTGCTTGTGATCAGGTGGTTTGTTGCTGAAGTCAAGAGTCCTGAGGGTTGGCAGATCTGGGTTTGCTTTCCAATCCTGCCTTTGTGAGCAGGTAGGGTCACCCTGGGATGGTCGATGCAGGTCTGTGCCTCAGTTTCAGTGAAGGTGTGTAAGGACTATTGCTTCAAACTGCTGTCAGGTGGTACAGTGTAACCATGTGAGAAAAGATGTTGGAGTGCATCAGACTAAGTGCCAAAACCTGTCATACTGTCACTTATCAACTGTGATCTCGATAACAGTTGTTACAGTGCAATACACACAGTCACTTGGCAAAGGCTTGCCAGTGATAGGAATCTGCTGGATGCACCACTAAAGAGAAACTGCTTGAAGAACCCATATTGCTATCTCGGGCTTTATTTGGCTATCCCAACAAGAGGTCTGTGTCTTTAGGAAACAGTATGTTGTCTGACATGTGCCAAGAAGAGAATAGGTAAGTTTTCCTTCCATGGAGAAAATGCGTGGGCTAGAAACCCAGAAGATGCTGGCTGAAGGGATAGCATTTAGCATGCATGCAAAGTACTGCTTCCAAGTGTCTTTTGTTGTGTTAATTGACTGTTATCCAAGTGTGTTTTCTCACCATGTTTTTGAGGAGTGGCCTAGCCAGGTGCAAAACACTTCTTTCTAGATGAAGGAGCAGCTGTGTGTGCTAGCTGGGTTTGCTTGGTTTTCAGTCCTAGGGAAAGGGGAATCCGAGTGCTCAGCTGTTCTTAAAACATTGCTGGTGAAGAAAACAAACTAACAGACACAGCAGGGATTTTGAAGCAGACAACTGTGGAGCTGAGATATTTTTCCCCCAGCAGAGCTCAGTACCTGTGTGCTCATGGCCTGCAGGCGATGGGCTCTGCGGCAGAGGCTGTGCTCAAAACCAGCCCGAGGGAGCTGCCTCCTTCCTTGGACAAAGCCTGCTGAGGGGAGAGGGGCCGGGTAGGCAGTCAGCCCCCCAGCAGCCCTGGGGGCAGAGACTGGAGTGTATGGGCGAAGAAGAGCTGAGTCCAGCCAGGACTGGCAGGGAGGGCATTGCTGCTGAGGTTAGGCTTACTGTTTATAAAATCTGGGAACACAAATCAAGACATATTTGTTTGGTTGGGTTTTTTTTCCTGTAAGGTCTGTGCAGGTTAAACAAGGACCCATCCCACCTTGGTCCATGTTGCAGCACTGTGTCTTGTTCTTGCAATGAGCCGTGAAACATCAGACTGATGCTGCTGATGGCAGAAGATGGGGAAAAAAGTATGTGATGCCCAGTTGTGAAGGCTCATTTCGTTTACTGCTGAAAAATTGCCAGTCTGCCTTCATAGCCTTGTATCCCCTGGGGACCAGTAATGCCAGTTGCATGAGTCCCACTAGCTTCATCAGGCTGGAGCCTTCTGCACAATTGCTCTGTCATGTTTAGCTGAGGGAGAGCAGAAGTGGGTGAGGTGATGTTACCCAGACCCCCTGTTGTTTTGGGAATCGCCCAGCCCTGAGATGCAGGCAGCAATCTGTTCAAATGAAGCTCTTGGTAGCAGACTGATTATATCAAACACTCAATGCCCTGGCAGCACTTCTGAAAGCCAAACTTGGAGTGAATGACAAAGTGTTTTTCCGTTCCTTGGAAAGTATATGCTCCCAAACTGCTTTCCTTTTTGCTACCCCACCATTCACTGCACATGAACGATTTGTTTATGTTAGGCTGTGTAAAAAAATCTACATGTTATCTCAGAGCTGGGCAGATTAATCCAAAGGAAGATTTACTTGAGTGTAAATCAAAGGGTTTGTTTTCTTGCATAGCTCTTCAGTGTCTTGAGTCTAAATCCATCATGTTATCCCTGGAGCACTCCAATATTTCAAAATAATTTGGAAACTTTGCTATCCACCACAGTTTGTAACCAGACTGGAAGCACTGGGTGGATTGCTGTCTTTTCTGCTCTGCTATCTTTTATCTAATTCATTTTTATGTTATGATTAATACTGAAAAGCTCTGAAGCCTAGATGAGGACTGTACAAATAAAAGCTACAACCCAAATCCAGGACGTACTCCTAGTTCTGTGTAAACAGATTCTGAGCTGAGTCTAACTGCATATAACTGATATGCCCAGGGCTGTACTTAACTAACCTCTCTCTGCCCAGAAGCAGGAAAATATTCCCATGGTTGCTATACTTTTCTAGTTTTCCTAAATGTTTCAGGCCGGAGTTATAAGGACCCTTTGATTTAAATGTGTAAAATGTATTCATCCCCTTGTATTCCTTGCTGCAGGTGTTAGATTATTTCCTGGATTGTATTCTCAGATTGCTAGTGTCCTGCAGGTACCAGCCTACCTGGTGTGCTATGCTGCCATGTCTGCACCAGGCACTTTAGGAAGTTGTTGGGAGCAAAAAACTCTCCTCCTGCTCAACGGGTTTGTTACCTGTGTAATGGGAATGGTGGTGAGCTGCTGCTTGTTCTGACATCTTGTGGGTACCTCTGTGCAGGGAAGGCTTTAGAAATGGGTCACAGTTTCATTCCCAGCTTCTGCCTTTGAAATATGAATGTATGGAGAATGTGGGTCTCAATATCATGACAACTGGAGATGGGTGGTCCAAGAAATGTTGGCAGAGCTCTAGAGATTCAACAGAACAACATTGTGGGTCTGGGTTACTTAGAAAGTTGGGCAGGATCAGTTCTGAGTGTTGACAGATAGTTTATGGTTTGTGTATAGCAGCTTGGCTTCCTGGACTGATTCTTGTGTCCAGTGTGATCTGGAGGCATTCCTGTTGAGAAATTGAATCCTGGCTCCTCTGTTGCATCCACAGGGCAAGCTGGACACTCTGTTGTCTGCTTTTTCCAGCAGCTGTGAGCACTTTTCAGTTGATCAGACATATGCAAGTCAAATTATTAAAAAAGATATAACCAAATAGCTGTCAGTTGCTGATGCAACTTTTCAGTCTGAAAAGGAAAGTGAAGTGGCCCTCAGGCTGAGCTCCACATCTGGCTGTCAGGCTGCAGGGAAGCTGAATGTAAGGGGCTGGCCTGGAGGAGATGGGAATTCAGAATTTCAGCCAAAGGCACTGGGATCACGGGGAAGGATGGAAAACCAGGTGCAGGAGCAAGAGTGATGTTTTCATGGTATGATTCCAGCAAAAGGGCAGAGAGCTGAGGAGATAAAAGGTTAATTAGCTAGAGCTCTGGGTGGTGTTTGGTATGTGTCTTGTAGGGTTAGGAAACCAGCATCTTTAAGGAAGCCTCTTCCTTTGGGATATAAATGCTGGGTTCAAATAGCAGTCAGGATGAAGAGAAGTTTTGTTTCCCATGTCACATCAAACTGGAAATGGCAAGATATCCAAACCAATTGGCGGCTTGCACTGTCAGGTGCAGAAGGCTGAGAATTGCCAGCCAATAATTTCCTGGTCTGTTCCTTTAATTTCTTCAAGCTGATGGTGTGTAAGGCTCTGTCTCCATCATTTTTACCCTGGGGCTGTATGGATCAGCTTCTCTTCTCCTTTTGGCTAGGGGATCACCAAAGCAGAGTTCAAGTGACAAGACTTTTTGTACAGCAACTTTGAATCAAGGTGGCTTTGTCCTCCACATTTTGTGCAGCTGCGGGCAGTCATGCACACTCCCAAACTTTTTCATTCTTTATTCTGTCCATATTTTTGGCTCAGGCACTGTAACTGAGAGCTGGATAGAGTATTGTTCCTGCATTGCTGCTGGAGGTTTCTGTCTTTGGTGCTGACACTGTAATAAGGTTACAGTTCCATGTTGGTGTGAGACTCCAGAAAACAGCACTTGCCTTCGCCTCACAAAACATACTGTTGGTGTATTTCCAATGGTAATAACAGGTGTTTCCCACAGAAGTGAACTCAGCAGTTTGTAAGACACCTTTCTCTACTACTATGAGATTGCCTAGTCTTCTAAAACATTTAACAAAATGATGGATCTGCTGCTGCATTTGTTGTATCAATTGCACATAAGCTGAGTGTATTTGGGAGATGGACTGTTAGTGTATTCAAAACCATTAGGCAGCTCTCCCAGGGATTTCCTTTTTCCATGGTACAAGTTTGTCCTGATGAAGTTGATGGCAATTCAGACAACTAGTGTGAGCAGGATCAAATCAGTTAACTTCTGCTCAAGGATTAAAACTTCTTTGGCAAATTTCTGGAAAGCCTAGATAAATAAGAAACCTAAAATCTGCTATGGAGGCACTGTCTACTTTTTCAAAGGTTCCTTGCAAGCAGGTTAGCTCTGGACAAGAGGCAGCTCTGAACAATTTTTGATCAGTGTTGTTGAACAGGGTGAAAATGTTGCCCATGCCAGAAGGAGCAGACTAGTTTGATTCTACCCATAATTTGCTGCCAGGTTTGCTGGGGATGCGGACAGTTGGTGTGAACCTATGCCTATTGCCATTTCTCAGATGTTGTCACTTAGGTAATAACATGCCCATTCTCATTCCATTTTTCAGGGTTCATTCCTTTTCCATGATATCCAGGGGTGATAATTTCATAGTGTTGTATTCTGTTTCTCATGTTATCTTCCAGATCCATTTTACCTCTGCCCAGATCTTGTTGGCATAGTTCTCTGTGCCCAGTTTTGTTTGTTTGTTTTTTTTTCTTCACCTGGCCCAAGGGAATCTTTTTTTAGTGGACATCAGATGAACACCAATTATTTCTGTGAAGTCTGCCTTATTTGGAAAGGCCCTGCTATTCCAGTTCAATGTAAAATTCATTGCTCTCATGACTGACTCAGCCTTTCCTTCCACAGGCTGCATCCTCTATTTCTGGAGTAAGCTACACAGATGCCACTCCCCTGGATGCCCTCTCACGTGGTTAGAAAGCTAAAAGGCTATTTGCACTTAAAATTGGATGACATGTCATGGTTGGCTGACATGAGCACGTGTCTGACATTGCAGTTGGCCCAGTTTTAAAACCAGATCCCATTTGTAGCTGCCAAAAACTTAATAGGATAGATGGTATTCCAGCTAATGGCAGAGGCATTTTCAAAGGGGGCTGGGATGGACAGCTTGTTGCTGTCTCCCGTCCTCATGATTAGCAGCATTCATGGGCATGTGTAGACATTTGCAGACCCCATGTGAGAAGCCAGACTGAGGATTTTGTTAAATCTGTAATTTGCTGTCCTTTGCTTGCAAATCTATGACTGGGCAAAAGCAGCCACGTGGGTTTTGCAGATCTTCCAAATTCTTGGAAGAATTTACTTCCAGGGTAAGATCTATTTGAAGAAAAAGAATTTTCCTGTTGTCTAATCTTTGAATTTTGGTAAAGATGGAGTGGTCTGTAAATGGCCTAAGCCACTTGTATAAGACCCAATAAACAATTGCAGTGCTAGGACTGACTCACCTACAGTTCCAGCCACCGCCTGAATTTACCTGATCTCTGTTTTCCTTCTGGTTTTTCAGCTGGTCTCCTATTCAGCCTCTGGCTTTGTATACCCTTTCATTTCACTTTGGCCCAGCTTTTGACTTTTGATGTTAAGCACTGTCCAACACCTTTGAACATATTGAATTTTCTAGGGATTTTTAGAGCTCAAACAAGTTATGCTGCCTTGACATTCCCTTTTGAATGCTATGCTAACTATTTGTTGTCCTAGTTATAGTGCTTTGTCAAATTCCCTTCCAGATGTTTTCTCAGATTTCGTCCCCTAGGAGGTGCTCTGAGATAATTTCCCACTGTTGATGATAAACTGGCAAGTGTTTTCTGTGTTTGCTCCTTATATCTTTGTTTAAACTACATCGGGATGGTGTGTTAGTTTTCTTTTTTGCTATAATCTAAAACTCAACAGCTGAGAAACTCTCACTACGAAGGAGAATCTCTTCAGCTAGTTATTCTGTAATCAAAGCTTGGGAAGGAGAAAAAAAGAAAAAAGCTTTCTGGAAAGAGTGGAAGTTGCAGCCTGAACCTGCTAAAACAAAGGGGTGTATAATGCATTGTTTAAACTGTAAATCCAGGCAAATATTCTTTCAGAATTTGCTCTGGGATTGATGCTTGGCAGCAAATAATGGCTGAAGATAGGGATATTTTTGGCCCCAGTTAGGATTTCCCTTCGTTTTGTAGCCAAGTGCAAAACCGCCATCCAGCTGCATTGCTAGATATAGCACTGACCTTTTTACCTTATTGGACCACAGTATGACTCTTAATTGAAATTGCACTATAATTACACCTTATGTCCCAATGGACACTTGTCTGTCTCATAAAACCACCACCACATATTGGAACAATCTGTTCTCAAGTGATACAGAGTAGGCTCTGAGGATCAACTGCCTCTTATCTCTGCTGGTGGTGGTGGCTCCTCCAGGACAGCATGGCTAGAGCTGCTATCGAAGGAGGTGTACACCTGGGTTTTAGAGAGGTTGGTGAGGTTGTGGCTGGTTTCAAAGGAGTTGGTTCCTCCCTTTAGCTGACTATCCAAAACATTCCCATGAAGTAGAAGCAAAACCCCAAGGTCATTGGAAAAAACTTTGAGATCTCACAGCAAGAGGAAGTTGCCTCTGTGGAAATTGTGTGCTCCTTCAAGTGTGCTGTGACACTAGCACAGGTGTGTAGAGCAGCATGCATGGGTTGTGCCAGTACACCCTGACACTGGCTTCAGGACTGGCATCTTTGTCCTGGCTGTGTTTCAACCCTGTAATAGGAAAAGTACCAGATCCCATCAGGTCAGCTGCCCTCTCGCTTGCAAAGGTATCCTGAAGGACAGAAGGTGGCTGCTACATGTTTGGCTGAGTTCCTGGTCTTGGCAATTAGAATACCAGGAGCATGAGGACATTAATGTGCTGCTTGGTTTAACATGTTTACTTGTGTTTCCTGTAGTTCTGATGTTTTTCTGATTGAAAGAAAATGCAATTTACACCAAAAGGCTCAGTGAACTTTGTGCCAAGGAATATAGTGATATTTATATGGAGGATCACTTGCATTTGCACTCTGTACGTTAATGCTCTGCCTAGGATGAGGGATGCAGAAGGGTTTTGTAACACTGGCTGCAGACCCTGTCAGCAGGGAGTGGAAGGGGCCTGGCTGATTTTGAAGGTCAGGTGTGAGTAGGATACTGCTTTCTACCACCTAACAAGACTAAGATGAGTAAAAAATAGCTTCTCTGTGCAGCTGAAATATCTACAAAGCAATGGTATGGAAAACAAATACTATAGCAGCAAGCCAATTCTGCAGTATAGTGCTGAAATAATAGTTATTTGGCATGTGACGCATGTGAAAACTAAGGCCAATTATTCCTTCCTGAACTCTGTCCAAAATACCTTTAATGGTCTGAAGTAATGGGAAATCTGTCACTTTCCTGGACTTCTCCTTGGTCTAGGAGCCATTTCTTCATATCAGTCTCCATTCACTTTCTTTTGGTCAGATTCATGCAGTTGTACCTACTCTGGCCCTTCTTTCTCCCTCAGATTCCTCTTTGCTTTGTACTTGCCTAGAAGAGCTGCATAAACAGTCTGTACCTCTAGGAAAGTTACCTATCCCAGGAGAAATTTCCCAGAGCTGAAGATGGGTTATCCATCATGATAAAAATGCCTTATGGAGACAAAGTGAAGTGTGGAGTCTTGGGGACTTGCCTGAAAAGTTGGGTAATTGGTTACATATGAGACTGGTTAATCACTGTCATCAACTTGTGTGTTGAGTGTACAAAAGGAGGGTTGTGTGGTGGCTTGGGGTTGTCTGGAAGGGATGTGCAGTGTTGCAGAGCAGTTGGAAAGATGCTGTTACAAGATCAGCGTGGCTAAATGGCTAATGCTGGTTAAATCCTAGGAATACAGTGTAAAGACTTTGTGCACATTGTGTCCCAAAACACATGCGTGCACTCAAGATGGCATAGGACTGATAGACGTAGGTAGATGCCTGCCATTAGTGTTACTTTGGGGGGAGTGTAAAGGAGCTATGATGACCCCACTTCAAGCGGATGTCTAAAACCAGACGGAAGAACCAGGGCCTTGATTTCCTGCATGGCTACTTTTGGCCTTTAGCTCTGTGCCTTGCTGTTTTATCTGTAAATTGGGGGTAATGCTGCCCTACCCTCATGGGAACTTGTTAAATTTAGTGTTTGTGGGGCACTGAGCCTGAACAGTGGTAAGCAGGATAAATTAAGAGAGGTGAAACTAATAGCACTGTGCAAACAGCAAGGCTTAGAAGCCCATGCTGAGCAATGGAGGTAGAAGAAAATAGTGAGAAGCTGTTAAATGAGTCCTGTCCTTCCTGTGTGGTGACATCTGATGGAACAATAGTCCATGACCTGTATTTTAACACTGGCTACACTGGAAGTTTTTCTCTGCTGTTACAATGGTTGTTTTGCCTTTTCTTGTTCGGTATAGCTCAAGTGGGGATGGGTGTATAAATGCTGTGTGATGAAGTGTATGAGGAGGTTGCTGGGGAGATGGGAGACAGCTGATGGTCTCTGCATGCTAGCTGCTCCAGGCATTTTTCCTCTTCAGCTGGGCTGCAATGAGTCAAGCTAGCTGGGTAAACGTAGGGACAAAGTGATCAAGAGTAAATCACTTCCTAAGAAATGGCAAGCCCAGAATGATGGATGTTACCTCTCTCCAGTGAGCTTGTGGAACCTCGTGGCAAACTGCTGTTTTGACAGTTGATGGAAATCATTTCCCTGATAAACTATTTGCATTTGCTTGGTAATCAGCTTCCTCCAGCTCATGTCATGCCATCTGGAAATGGCCGAAGCCTGGCTATTAACTGGCTTCTCAGCTCAGCAGGAAGACTTTGGGCTCCTGATTTGCCAATCAGAGAATCAAGCAGTTGCTGCTACTGCTGTCTGGGCTTGCAGTGTGGAATACACAATGCTTGCAGCCGAGGGCAAGATTACTGTGTGGAACACTCCAGATGCCAGCAGCATCCTATCCACCCTCCTGTCCATGAAGAGCAGGCTGTGTACACCCCTCAAGTGAAACAAGAAGGGGTTGGTTCCTCCCCGCTTCCAAACCAGGGACCATTTATGTTTGGGATTGTCCAAGGACCTTGGGGAATGCAGCACTCTGCTCCATCAACAAGCTGGTACCAAACTCTCCTGCATGCAGTTTGAAAGGTCCAGATAAACCTTTTCCATCTAGAGGATTAACTTTTCTTGAATCTTCTTCTCTACAGAGAAGGGAGTTCAGAGTTTTCAGTAGTTAAGAAAAACCTGTAGCAACTGCAGAATCACTTGCAAACTTACACACTGCTTTGCCCTGGAGTTCCCTGTGAGGGCAAGCAAATGAAAAATGTGAACGAAGACAAGATATTTGTAAGCTGTGCTTCCCAAGGAAGTGAGTGACTTGAATGCCTTGTCTGATTAGCCACAAATTTCTGCTACAAAAGAATTTGGCAGGAGACCACACAGGATAAACTTCAGGCAGAAATCATCCACTTGGAGGGAGAGGTCTCAAAACACGCCTTCTGGTGGGAAAAGGAGTTAAAACTGTAACAGGATAGTGACTGTTCTTACAGTGCAAGCACTCCATAACATAACTGACAGAAAGGAATAATGCCCTCTGCCTTGTTCACTGCGCTGGGCAAAGGTGCCAAAGGCTGACCAATGTTTAGGGCAATGGCCACAAAGAAATCCCTCTCCTCTAAACTGGCATCATCCACAGACTAGTTTCCTTCAAGGACACTCAGGTGATGTTGAAGACCATAGGAACAGGGAAACATCACATGAAAAAAAACCCCAACTTTATCACTTGTTTAAGTATGGAGCCAGGCATTTTTTTGTTTGTCGGAAGCACTGCAAGTGTTTCACTGACAGATTTGCTCACTTCGGCTCTTCTTTAATGAAAAGAAACCTACTTGGTTGCAAAGCTAGTGTCTATTGTAGACTATAAATTCATGAGGAAGATGAGGAATAAATCCCCTTTGCTCCTGGCTAATGTGCATTTTCAAAGAGAAATTAACATTGTTAATCCTGCACCTTTGCTAACGAGTGAGCCATCTGGAGCTCAGTTTTCTCTTCAAAATCATTATTTGCAAAAAACCCAAAACAAATGCCGCAGTTGTTGCCTTCTCTTTCTTTGCTTTCTGAATTTTGAGCAACTTGGTCTGGGATAAATTTTCTAGCTTTTTTTATTTACCAAAATGACTGGAAACATGGAATAAAACTTGGTTCTCTGTAATATGACCAGCACCCAGGCTGGTGTTCAGTGCCCACGACCATGTCCACAGCAACACCATGGTCCCAGTTGGCACTGATGCAAACCCATCTCATCTTTTCCCTCTGGAGTGTCCTTGCTGCTTGGCTGCCCCGTGCTGCTGCTGCCTGGGGGGAGACAGCAGGTGAGGACATGGGGTAGGAGCTGCTCAGGTGCTTTCATATGTTTTCTTTCGGTAAGTAGTGAGGCTAGAAACAAAATCCAAGATTCCCATTTCCTTTTCTTAATGCTTACTCTGGAGGAAAAGTCCTGCATGTTGAAGAGGCAGGATGAAAATCACAAGACTTGGCAACACCAAGGTAATTTCTTCTCAGATTTGGCCTATGCTTCAGGTTTTTGAAGAATAGCTTTTATCAGTCTTCCCAAGAGAGTACTTCTAAACAAATAAACGCTTTTTCCACTGATATTTACAATCAGAAGGGGCAGCCAGAAAATTTGAAACCAGTGAGAAGTAAATTGGTCAGTTTGTGTCTTTGCCAACAGGGAAGTAGAAGAAAATAAACAGCATCTGTTATGGAAATATCTTTTATTTGAAAGGTGTTGTCCAGTCCAGACTCTCAAGAATATTTGCACCAGTGTTGAGGACTCCTGGCTTGTATCTTTGATTTATGTTTCAACTTGTTCACACGCATCTAAACCTTGAGAAATGGCCAGTTTCACAAAGCCCTTTATTCATAGCTACATAGGGTTCATGTTGCAGTTTTGTGTACAGATAATTACTTTGTGTATCTTGACATTATCATTTTTCATGTTTGCTAATAGTTGCCATTGTTTGCCAACAATTAGTGTCTTTCTGGGGCCTTTACCTTTACTGCAGGCTGTTGCTTTCCCTGTAATCACCATTGATTCAGCAAAGCACTTATATTCTAATTTTGAGCATATGAGACCAGCTATTGAGTCCAGAGGTCTGCCTTAAAATTTAATTTTGAATAGGCCTGTGTGGTTTACTAGAACATGGCCTAATCAGGAAGTGATCTCCAACACAAGCAGTCCTGAATAATTAATATATTATTTAGAGATCAAAAAAAGTGTGAATCAGTCCAGTTAGGTCTTTGGGGATGTAGCCCAGCAATACTGGTGCCCGTAGTGGTCTGAGATAAGATGTTCAGCTCCCTGCAGGATCAGCTCTGCAGATGGACATTTGCTGGTTGGGCAGTCTATGACAGGTATGGATGTGAGAACTTCTCTTTAGGCTTGGAGCCAGTCCCAGAAAGATTCATGAGGACAACAGGGAGGCATTAATCTCAGTGAACAGAGTCAGTCTGGTAAAACCAGATCAGGCTCCTGGTTAGCTGTTCTGTTCACTGTTCAGCCCTATGGCATTAAATATATGTGCAACCACAAGTTTTGATTCAAACAGGCATTTGTGTTGTAGTAAGTGCCACTTACTTTCAAAGTGCCTTTTGAACACTACTAGCTCACAAGATCTTTGAGGTTTAGGAAGCTTGTTTTTATAGACTGTGAATTTGTTTCTCTTTGCATGCTTCAGGACAGGGGAGATCCTTTTAGCCTTGTTGCCGTAAAGATGAGGCCATTTTGTATTATTTGCAATTGATTATTGTTTTCCACTTGTTTTATTTGGATAAAACTTACCAAGACAATGTGAAAAATTCAGAGGTGTCATCACTGCTAAGTCATGGGTTCACATTTTTAAGTGCATTTTAAGACATGCTTTTAATGTCCCTCACGTGTGAGGTAAAATCCCTTATCCTGTCAAAGTATAGGATGTTACAGCTTTAAATCTATTGTTTGGGGGCTGCTGTGTAGCTCTAATTATTCCCTTCTGGTGTCAAAAGGTGCCCTGGTAGATAGTGGTCACCTCAGCAAGGGAGGGGGCAGACAAACCATGGTGTGCTCAAGTGACAGAGACATCCTCCCAGCAGGTATGGCTTTTGGTCAGTGGGCAAAAACTGGCCATGAGCTCTTGGGTTGCTTATTGACATGTTATCGGTTCAGGAGCTCATTAATGGCCTATGGATGACAGGGCACTTACAGCGCTGATGTAAAGCATGTCTTTCTCCCTGCCAGTTTCCCTGCAGAAAACAGTTGTGGGGTCGGTGCTCTGTATGGTAGAAGAGATAGCTGCGAAGCCAGGACAGGATCCCTTGTGCTCAGGGGGTCTCCAGAGCAAGCTGTGTTGCCCCAGCCAGAGCTCCCGTCAGCCAATGCACAGGGAAAGTGAAGCCTGTGTGACCATGGTGCTGAAAGCAGATGGTAAATCCTTCGGAGCAGAGGAGAATTCTGGTTTAGGTGTAAATACAGAAAGACTTTCCTACCTTACTGTATGCACTTCATGCTTTACCAGAGAGCAACCCATTTACTTTAAAAAGCAATAGGCATCTGTTCAAAGAACTCTCCTTCCCTGGTCTTTTGAATTTCCATCACTGCAGTCAATGTACTCCACCTTCCTGCCTATAAGAGAGGAAAAGGACAGTGAGAAGGGGAGACTGCTGGAATCTCTCCTCTTTTCTGATTGCTTCTTGCAAATGCACTGTTGGACTATGTTGGTGGGGAGTAGTATAGTTCTGGGAGTACAGCAACTCATCAGAAATTCCTGTCAGAAATTTTCCACCAAAACTCATCAAGTTTCCCCACCAGCCTGTAGGAGGGTCTGGCAGACAGGTAACAAAGATGATTCCTAGCTCAAAGGTCATAATACTGACAAATAGGAGTTTTGAAGTTAATCAGAGCATCTTGGTTTATGACCCAACCATGGACTTCAAATGCATGCAAAAATCATAACCTCCCTTTGTTGCTGGCAGTGATTCCTCAACTGCTTTAGAAATGTCTCTACTCTGCATACTTATCTACTGTATCTGGGATAAGACTTTTGTCTTATCACCTTGCCTTACAAGGTTTGCAAGCAGGAGAGCTGCATCCTCATGAAAGAACTATTATTTTTGTCCTTCTAAGGACATGGGAGGAATTTAAGTGCATCTTTGTCTTGTGGCTGAGCACTCAAAGTGATTAGGCACTTAATTAAGAGCTTAACTTTCATTGAAAAACAATACATGCATGTGTGTTGTACACTGGCTGTCTTGAAAAGATGGTTTCACATATTTTATCAATCTGATCTTCTTGGATCATTGTTGATTGTATGTGGCAGTGTAAATCAACTGTGCTATATAGAAGACACTTAAGTTTTGAATTAAGAATTAAGTTTTGACTGAGTTTTCTGCTCTGTGCTACGTAAGAACATTTGGGTAGCAGTAAGTACAGTTTAATCTCAGTTTGTGCTCACTGTGTGCCATAAAACTGATCAGACGTGTTCATCAACTACTCAACACTCGGAAAACATCACTGCAAATGAAAGGAGTTTTGCATAAGTCTGAAAGGTAATTAATTTGGTAACAGCCTAGCCACCAAATTCTCAGCTCTTCCCCTATGTCTGCATGCCTCTCTGTCATGATGAACTGTGGATAGGATTGGGGGAGAAACTACTTCAGCAGGCCAGTCTGCAGAATGACCATTAGTTATTGAGGAAGGGCAGACATGAGCTGCTTCCAAATTTTGGGTGTCCTTTCTTCATAGCTAAAAGTTTGTGAATGGTCTCTGTGTCCTCTCCAGGAGTATTATAGGAATCTCTTCTACTGACCAGCAGTTGAAGATAATTCTGTAGGCCAAAAGTGGGATACTGACAGCCTTGACTAGTATAGGTTTATTGGACTAGCCATATAACAATAGTCTGAAAATTCCTTTCAACAAGAACAACATTTTGTGGTCTAGATTATATCGCTGACAGAATACTGAGAGCTCTTGGTCAGTTGGGAAATAATTAAGATTTTTTAAAGGTGTTTTTTGTATTGGTTGTTCACAAATGAAATACAGATGCAAGACTGCTTGAGCTATAAATCTGGCCTCAATCATTCCTAACGTTTCAACATCATACTGTGCAAAATGGCTTCCACTTAAGTAATTTCCAAATGACTGAACTTCACATTTTTCTTCTGTTATTGTCATCAACCTCACCAGATGTCATAATCAGGGAAGAGCCGCTAATGAGAAGCTGCTGGTAAATTTGGCATGTCTCTGTCACTTCCATATGAATACCTGGAGAACAGACTATGCATCTATAACTGCCAACGTGAATCAAAAACAAAACTAAGAATGAGAGCGTGGTTGTTAGCTGCTCTTTCAAACTGCTCTGTATAATCAAAATAAATAGCCCTGTCAGTGTATAGAAAGGCAACAACCTCACTCATGAACAAGGTGAACCTTTCTAGTCTTGTGGTACTACAACTAGAGCTGGAGACACAGTTGCCTTTTGCACCAAACTGAGCATGCTGAGCAGTGACTATTTTATAACCCAACCTCAATCCGTTATTTTAAGATATTATTCATACAACTCAGGTACACTGTTGGCTGATATGAATATCTTGCTGCTCCAGTAGATCTCTTTTAAGATGATTGTCCTGGTTTCAGCTGGGATAGAGTTAACTGTCTTCCTAGTAGCTGGTACAGTGCTATGTTTTGAGTTCAGTATGCGAAGAATGTTGATAACACTGATGTTTTCAGTTGTTGCTCAGTAGTGTTTAGACTAAAGTCAAGGATTTTTCAGCTTCTCATGCCCAGCCAGCGAGAAAGCTGGAGGGGCACAAGAAGTTGGCACAGGATACAGCCAGGGCAGCTGACCCAAACTGGCCAACGGTGTATTCCATACCATGTGACGTCCCATCCAGTACAGGAACTGGGAAGTGGGGGTGGGGAATCATCACTTGGGGACTAGCTGGGTGTCGATCGTCGGGTGGTGAGCAATTGCACTGCGCATCATTTGTACATTCTAATCCTTTTATTATTGCTGTTGTCATTTTTATTAGTGTTATCATTATCATCATTAGTTTCTTCTTTTCTGTTCAATTAAACTGTTCTTATCTCAGCCCACGAGTTTTACTTCTTTTCCCAATTTTCTCCCCCATCCCACTGGGTGGGGGGGAGTGAGTGAGCAGCTGCGTGGTGCTTAGTTGCTGGCTGGGGTTAAGCCACGACAATGATATATATCAAGATGGCAAAGAACCATCAGTTTAGATTGTTCTCTTGCTATAAATGATGCAGTCACTGGCTGTGTCTTTCCATCATTAGCTCTTTCTTATGCAGAGCAGGCATTTTCCAGATATTTGCATGGCTTAACATGTGTGTTTACATATTTCCTCGCCCAGACAGATTTTCTCACTGACTGAATCTGAGAAAACCAATGGAGAGAGAAGAAGAAAAAGGAGAAGAAAATGTGTGCAACATATTTCTCTTGATGTAGGTTTTCATCCCAGCTGCTTGTGTAATAGAGGTGACGTCTGAGAGCATTTTGGACGCAATGAACTGTGACCTTCAGTGAACAATGGCCCATCCCCAGTATGCAGAGCTAAACTTTCTCAGACTAAGGATTGTCCTCAGCCTCCCTCCCATGTGCAAATTCCCTTTATGTGGATCTTTATAATGGAATAAGCTAAGATCCAGGTCTGAACACCCAAATATCTTGGACAAAAATATAACTCCAGGGCCCCTTGTGGCTGCCCTTTATGATTGTACAGAGAAGCGCTTGTAAAGCTGAAACCTATTTGCAAATGTTTTGTTGAATCAGAAGTTAAGTTGCCATCTGGTCCTCTTGTGCAGCTTTCTCTTTTTGCTGTTTTTCAAGTTCTTGCGTATAGGAAGATTTACATTGTTGATGGGGAGCGGTTTTTGAGCCTGTAGCCAACATGCGTTTAGCCAAGAAATAGATTTTGTTTTGCTGTTTAACTTTGAAACAAAGGTAATGTATTAAAGTCAAGTAAGGTCATGTAGTCAGTGATCAGAAATCATGCCATGTGCCCCAAATGATCAGGCACAAAGCCTAAGTAGTAAATTACTTACACTGGGTAGACATGTGTTAAGAACAGTTTGGGAATCACCTGGTGCTCTAGTCCCTTGGGAAAAGTTATGTTTGGCTCTATTAAATGAAAAGAGGGATAAATCCCCACAATCTGACTAGAGGAAATTTGTAAACAGGGGCTGGAAAAAATATGTTGAAAAATTGTTCACCAGTTCTAATTATTTAACTAATATGGTATGGGTACTTCAGTAGTGGAGATGATGATGGGACATGTGTGTTAGGGAAGGCTGGAAAGAATCCAGACCTCTAGGATGATTTTCTGTGATGGTTTGGTTAATTATAAGAACCACATGAAAAAAGGCACATAAACTTCATCCTGTTCTGTTTTAAAACTTTCCCCAGAGCATAAGTCCTTCTTTAAAGGTTACCCTCTGATATGTAACACATCCCGTGTTGTTTTACTAATCTATGACTCTGTAATAAGTGTTTGAAATTTACAGCTTCAGTTAGTCATAGACTTGAGAAGTGTTTATTTTTTCTCAGTTGTTCTTGCTATGTAATGAATGTAACCCACTGAGTGCTCTCAGACTCTAGCCCTGGACTCCGGCAGCCTTGTTCTTTCCAAGAAATAGCACATTGGCTACAGCACGATGGTAATATGAGTGAGGGCCTTCTGCTTATTACAGAATAATAATTTGCAGACTGAGGAGAGACTAGAACCGAAGTCACACAAGGTCACTTCTGGCTGAACTGAAAATAAAGCCCATGTTTTAAAGGCAACTTAGGAAAATTGCAGCCACTTATCCATATTGGTTTACAGAAAGAGCCTGTCTGCCTATTTGGATGTGGTAGTTGCAAAATAGGGGGTTCCTTTTCCATAAGTAACTAATTTGTTTCGGTGAGTTAAAATTCCCTATTTGGATAAAGGTCTGTGACTGCTGGCAGTGATTGTGATTAGTACCACATTTCAAACAGCTCAGGGTTTCTTGCAGGCACAATAGGAGCTGCTGTGCATGAAGGATTCTGGATCTTCTTCAGGAGACTTTAGAAGCATTTGTTTGTCTTTTGAGAAATACTGAATGTGCTTTGTGGGGAAAGGAAATGCCACCATTAATGCAAGACGTATGTTCAGTAAATGACTAATACAGCAATTAAATTCCAATTATAACTATGCTTCTGTTCATCAAGACTGATTAGTAAGTGTTTACTGCAAAGTATTTGATTTATTTAGCACTTCCATCATGTTCTAAATAATAGCTGCATAGGACATACATAAAGATTTGTTTCAAAAAGGCCTTGGTAGCCTTTTGCTGGGTAGAAAAGCTAAGGTTCTGTGTTCTTCCCTCCTGCTGCCCCCAGTGAGTACCCACTCTGTGCATGGTAGCCCCAGGCAAGGAGTGGTTGCCCCCAGGCAGGCTGGTGAAACGCTGTGCCATGCTGCGGGTTGCAGACCTGGCAGCACTGCCTATAGACTGCACAGCTTCTCCTGTAAGAGCTGCTTTTCAGTTGCTGGTATCTTTGCCAGCCTTTTGCTGTTTGAGCTGAAGCTTTTTTCTCGTCCCTGCTTCAGATCAATGTGTACATTTTTCTTAATAAAAATAATATGGATTTGATTTTACTTTTTAGGTAGTTAAGGAAAGTTTGCAGTTCTGCCTGTGTTCAAGGGTGGCAGGTTGCTGGTTCATTTTTACCGGCATTAGCTGGGAGGTATTTAATTCTCTTTTTTGTTGTTTTTTCCTTTTATATTTTCAGTCTGGGCTGGACTTTCTTATTGGTGAGTCAGCTTCTTTTCTGCCTTACAGGCTTCCTTTGCAGTCCCTGGAGTTTGGCACGGCTGTCAAACAGTGTGGAGGGCTGAGGCATGAGTGTTTGAATTCCCCTATCACTCCAAATTGCCCTCATGAGGAGAAGCTGGGCTCAGGGCCTCTATTTCTAATGCATCTGCAACTCACATGCCCCATGCATGAACATTGCTCGAAGGTGACCAGTGCCCCAGTCCTCAGCTGCAGAAACCACTGATGGTGCGGACAAGGCCCTTGATGGTGTTTTCAGCCTTTGCCATACACAGGACCAAATTTGCCATCTGTCTAATAATGCTTTCTCAAGGAGTAAGGATGGAAATATGTCCTGCCTTTTTTCACTGCAAAACACTGTGGGAGAGCTGCTCTGGACCTGCTGAGACAGTGGTCACTGTGCTTGTCAGGATGACCCAAGAGGCACCAGATCAACTGCTGGTGCCTTTGCCTGCTGCTAAGCTGACAAAAAGCACCATGTGCAGGTAGGTGCTCTCCATGGACTCCGTCTGGTATCTCCCTGCACTGGCACCATGCAGGCTTACATGAAGGGTAAAGCAAACCTTAGATAGCCTTCAGTGAAGCCCACTTGGAAGTGGATTGAGAGGGCTGTGAGCATGGGCCCCTGAAAATGCAATGCAGGCTTCATGTATTTATTGTATGTCCAGACCCTCTGCTCCGCACAGCCTCCAGACCTCATTTGCCTTTGTAGCGATGTCAGGCAGACAAAATGACCAGGGCATTTTCACTGCAGTGGCTCCACCATGTTTCCTATAAGAGGCTTGAAACCGCCTGCTTGGGGTTTGGCAGCAGCTGGAACTGACAACTACTGGCTATGCAGGCTATGGGACGTACGGACCTGGGCCATGAGATCTAGCAGGAATTCAGGGCGCTGGGAGTATTCTCACAGGCTGTATTTCAGTGTAAATTATGTCTCTCTGAAAATATTCTTTTTTCACGGCTTTACTAGGCCAGAAAATGTGGCCCTTAGGAAGTGGAGGCTGCTTCAGGCTTGCTGCTTGGGTTAAAAAATAAAGCTTTCCTATTCCCCCAAAATCACTTGGTACCCAGCTGGGGGTGCTGCAGAGAGGATGCACTTCCCTTGCCCAGGAGCTGAATAGGATTTCTCTTCATTCAGCAGAATGGAAAAGAAAAATAGAGAATGATGCATTAGGGACTTTATATGCTGTTGTGCAAACAATTGCTTGGCATCAGAGCAAAGCCAAGTAACCCCACCAGCGCTCATTCACAATCGGCCAGCAAGCAGGAGGGTCGTGTTCATTACATGGGGGATTCTGCTGAAGTGCAGGCTCCAATCCAGCATGGAGATGTTAAAGAGTGAAGGCAGTGTAATCAGCTCTGAGCGTAAAAGTTACAGTCCGTTAGAGGAGGGAGCTCATAACATCCTGCAATGAGTAAAGTGAGACTGGAGCTGAAGTGAGGAGGAAATTGGGGGTGGAGGATTTTCTGGATTTTGAGGTTTTATGAACCTTGCGAACTGTTTTATGGGTTCACAAAGCTAGTTGAGTCTGTGAACTTTTTTTTTTTTGAACCCTTTTCTTTCCAGGCCCATCCAGGTTAACAATAAAAATAATGTCAAGCAAATAATTAAAGCTGAATCTCTTCTGCAAAGAGTAGAAACACGTCACCAGACTCAGCTGAGCGGTAGGAAACACACACACACTACCTTTATTCACTGGATGATATGTTGGTTGCTCATGTTGCCTGTGATTTGTTTCTAGTCTCATCCTTATTTTCAGTAACTTTCACTCTTTTCTGTGTTTTTGGTTGTGGTCGTCCCCCCGTGTCCCCCCCCCCCCTCCGGTTTCCTAAGGAAACAAAGGTTATGAAATTAATCCATTTGTACATGTACAAGTTTCTTTTGATCTTTCCCATCCAGTGTTTTTACTGTGGGCAAGTAATTTCATCCAAATTTACCAGAAAGGCACAGTTCTCAAAGGTAATTTTGTTCCAATATGCTTTGTGAAAATAAGTGCCTGAAGAGAGGGGCAAGACCTTGTTAATGTTTCAAGCAAGGGGCAAAACTTCAGGGAGCTGAACTTATTGGGCATTATAAACTTACCCCCACCAAAAAAGAAAAAAAAAGGAGGGGGAGGGAGAGGGCTCAGGAGAACTACGCTATGCTGCAACTTCAGGAAAAGCTTGCAACTACCATGAGACTGAGACCCTTAGGAAACTGTCATTAGCTCATGGAGCTGTCTGGGTTTCTGCTTTGCTGAGTATCTCTGTAAAGCAGTATGTAACCTATAACATCTGAGAACAAATCAAACTGACAATCCAAGCAGCAGTGAAACTAGATCAGTCTGTTTGTTATTCCATGGCTAGTCATGAGAGAAATGTGAAGCTTGTTTCACAAATTGAAACAACCCAGATTATCAGCAGGCCTGTGACCATTCTGCGTTCTTGTTTTTTATTGGTAGTTACTGAAGCCAAACAGGGACAGACCAAGTCTGTTACTTCATCTCTGCTTGGCTGGAAATGTTGCTGTGGTCTGATTGTGCTCCTAGAAATATCAGACTTGGCTTTGCATTGGAGGATGCTGGATCTGGAGGCAACATTTTATGAGTTGATCATACCACTTGTGGGATGAACTCCCTTTGGAGTCCAATACTTGCTCTGGACTCCAAAAGACAGGCATATGTGAAAGGAACAGTGATGTGAATGTTTTGGATTTAGCTCTGGATAATGTTGTTTTCTTGTCCAAATTTCCATACAATCCCTGAAATTTCAATAGTAAGTTTAGGAAGGAGGAGAAAAAAGTAAAAGACATAAATATTTTAAAAAGGGCTGGGGGGAGTGGTTCCGTTCTTGCCAACATATCTGTCCTGCACAAACTGTTGGATATTCCAGGGGTATGAGTGAGTACTCCTCCTTCAATCCCTAAAAAGCAGCTTTGCTTGCTGACAAGGAAGTACGGCAGCTGGGCTGTGGCAGTAAGTGGTGTATTTTCCCCAGCTTCTCTTGAGAGATCATCCTGAGTTTTTCATCCCTTAAGCTCTTGCGTTCTTGGCAAACACTCTCTCATGGTCATACACCAATACTGCTACCAGGTAAGTGCTTTCATGATCAAAAACTAGGTGCCTAAATGTGTGTTTAGTAAAAGTAACTTCCGAGGCTTTCCACCACACATTTTCCTGCGTTAGGGTCCAGCATCTGTCCCACTGGATTGGGGATCACCTCTCGTGCAGATGTTTGGGAGAATATGATTGCTTTGGGAAATGTACAGAGGTACCATATATAAGCTCTGCCCTCCTGTATCCTGCTATAAAGTGCATGCAGCCAGTCACTGGGGCTTCATAACCAGGTGTCTGACCAGCTTGTAAAAACTGACTTGGCTGTTTATGTAGCTACCACTGTTGGCGGTGCTTGCCCAAAGCCATGGTGCTCTGCAGGGTCCTGCCCAGAAAAGGGCCCTGCCTGTGTTAATTTGCACCCTAAACAGAAGTGTGCCTGGGAGGGTAAATGGGAGTCCCTGTCTCTCTTTGGCCTCGAACCAGTTCCCTAGGACATGGCTTGCTGTAAAATTCAGTGGCTCAGGAAAGACTGTGTTGCAGTCTCAAGGCTGCTTTGTCTCATGGGAGTTAGAAATGAAGCCATCTCCTTTCCAGAGTTGCTGTTTGCAGTGTTTTACAAATTAAAACTGCTAAGCCTACTGTTGAAGCATTTTGTTTTACAAATCACAAGGTCTGACTTTGAGTGTCCCTGGTACCCTCCAACTATCCATCAGCTGGTGTGGGGCCAGGGGTGCTCTGTCCTGATGCCCTTAGAGTCACCTTTGTGCCACCTGTGGCCAAAGGTGCTCTAGGCTGTGGTGTGTTGTGGCCACATGGCTTTTGCCTTTGGACAGAGGCTGCATCTAGCCCCCAAAACTACAGCAGGGAAAACAGCCTGTTTTTTGGTGCAAGTTGATTCCTGAGAGAGCTTCCCAGACCTAGGTAGAGGGGCATCCCCCATGGTAATTGGTTTGCCATCTGGTTAAAGATGTAGGTAGGCAGTGTTGCAAGTGTAGGTCATGACTGTGTGCTGTTCTAGCCCAAACTGCGAAAAACAGCTGTCAAATGAGTAAGACCAGCAAGGGAAGGTTTTGCTGCTTTGTTCTTAGGCCATTTTGGGGGAGGGAGGGAGGAGTGAAGAAGTTGGGCTTGATCCATTGCAGGCTGCCTGCATTCCTTCTGCAGGGTGGGTGCTTACAGCACAATTCCCTTATGCTCTCTTATCAGAAATGGAAAGGTGTTTTATTACTGGGTTGCTGCTGGCTGCTCACCAAGCACCTCTGAGACAGGAATTGTCACTCAAGCTAAATTAGAGAGTCCTTGAGTACCTACAGGGGAAGGAAAAACAAGTTGTCAGGAACTGAATCCAGAACTCCTGACATTCAGAGCTGCCTGGATGACATCAGCATTTCCCCCTCCTCTAATAAAGTGCCTCTCTTGCAGATGAAACTTGGGTTTCTAGAGCTGCCCAAAGGAGTTAGGCACCCAGCTTCTTTAGACTGAGACACCTAATGTCAGAATTCAGGATTTCTGTGATTTCTTCTGATGCTGTCACTAGTTCTTTGTATGCTCTTGGGCATAACTTGTGTTAAGTATCCTACTCCATGCAGTAATCCCCTCTCACAGCTCAATGATGCTGCAGACTGTAGAGAAGATGTACAGTTGTTCAAGTTTGGATGTAACAAATTGTGTAGGCCAGAGCAGTGTTATTGCTGCAGGTGTTAAGGTATCTTCTGATGTGGCAAGGCCATGGGAGCCCTGTTTTGGGCTCCACCTTCAAATCAAGGGGTTGTGCTAGCATGGTGGTGGTGCACAGGCTCTGTTGTGTTTGCCATGTGAGGTCCCCAAGGGCCGCTAGGGTGAGCTACTGGGGGGGCTGGGGAGAGGTCCCCGTGGGTCACATCACTTGCAGACCAGCCCCATAGACAGCCTACAGCAGGGCAGGGGCTGCCTTCTCTCAGGCACTGTTTTTTGAAGCAGCCCTTAACATGAATATAATATAAGGGCTTTGTTTTGTGGGAATTGTAATCTATGGCTTCCGCTTTCCTTTGGGGTGGGAATGTATGGACCTGGCAAGGAAGTAGCTGATTTGGCAGCTCAGCAAGCCTTGGCTGAGAATGGAAACAGATCCCATGGTCTGCATCAAGGTTTGGGCTGGGAAGGGACAGGGTCTGACTGTGCACCACAGGTCTAGCAGTGTGGCGGTGCAGTCAGATGTTAATGTGTGGGATGCCTATAGTATTGTAGAGACTTGGACATCTTATATTCTGCCTGTTGTAGCCCCACCAGAGCTTACATTTATCCTCTCATGGGAAGGGACACTGACCTGATTTCCCTTGAGCCATCATTTTGTCTCATCTCATTCTGCGTGTTGTGGAGCTGGTACCTGCCAGAAGGGTGTATCATGGAAGAAGCATTTTCCTAAGGGGAAAAAAGTTAAAGATTTTGTGTGTTTTCCCACAATTTTAAATTTTAGGATAATTGGGAAAATGCATATTTATAGCATTATGTCAACAATTATTAATAAATATTGTTGCAGAAAACAGTATTTTCTGCCAAAAAAAAATTCACTCAAACATATTTTACTTACCTATGTGTTTGTCAAAATCAGCAAAATTTGTCAAAATGAACAATAACTGCCGGGGCTGAAGGAGAGGGAGAACTGCATGTAGAGAAGGAAGATGTGGGGTTATGTGGATGGTCTGTGGAGGGAATTCATTAACATCCCTTGAGAGGGGGCTGGATGGGTCCCTGCCAAATTCTCTGTCATCACAGAGCCTCTGTGGCAGGCAGAGAAATCCCACCCTCCACCCAAAAATGTCCTGCCTCCAGGCATTGTCTAGTCCCAAGCTTTTGAGGCAGTTATTTAAATACTTGTGGCTTTGAAGTGCTTGTTCTTGATAACCCCCAGTGAACTTCTTTCATAAACCAGCCCTGACTTTGACCCACATCCCTGAACCACAAGAAACACCACCTGATGTCTGTCTGCAGCATGCAAGTAGCCTGGAAATGGCACATGTGGATCCCATGGCTGTGGATGGCTTGTCTAGCTGCTTTTCCCTCCTGGAGGCACAAGAACCCTCTGCTGGTGGTGGGTGCCCTGTGGCTGTGACAGCTGAAGCGTGATGCATTGTTGGAGCACAGATAGGAATTTTATGAACGTTGGCTATCAGGCTTTCTGTGCATTTGGTGAGTAGCTTAATAGCACAGGATAAATACCCAGGGACAACATCTATCATCATGACAAACCCTCTCTGAACTCCTTCAGACCCACGTTCTCTGTGAGCAACATTGGGCTCCTATTACAATTCAATTCCATGCTCAGCCCTTGATCTGTTTTCAATTTGCTGATAATGATGTCATTTATTTCTTGGTCCGGGTGCAATTGCAAATCAAGTTGGCTCCCTGCAATCGTGTTGCTCTGTCTCTTCCTTTGGTGATACGCTCCTCTGAGCAGCATTTTGATCTCACTTGCATACATACATGTGCAGTGAAAGGAGCATTATATTCCAGAAGGGATGATTTTTGTTTATTTCAAGACAGCTTCCCCATTCCCTGCTAATATGGTTGATTATGGTGTTCGCTATGTGCCAAGTCTGGATTCGGAACAGAGCTCAGGCAGCACTAGGATTGAAAGGCCTTTGGCAGGGGGGCTTGGAAAAGGCTGCTGGAACAATTAAAGCAAGAGTGAAGCAAAGGCAAGGGTCAGATTTTCTTCATGCATGCAGCAGTTGAGTGAAATCAGGAATTGATCCCCAGGGACTGGGGCTAGGGACTGCATTTACATTCAGGAGCACCTCTCCCCACCCCAGCTGCAGCAGAGGGGTGCTGTGCCTCACCCTGTTACTGCCTGCAAGGGTTTGAGCCCCTCTGGGATGCGAGAGAGACAGCGGATGGGTCTGGTATTTCCACCCCAAGAATGCTGGGAGTGAAGATGGGTTTAGCAGTGGTACGGAGCCTGCGGGACATGCCAGGGTGGAGGGAGACACCAGTATCTTCTGCTATGTGAATGCCTGAGACAAATATCCCAATGGCTTGTGGCTGGGCTGCGCAGGGAGGAATCCCCAAGAAAGGGCACCAAGCTATCCAATTGTCACCTGGTATGATGTAAAAAGGTTGTGATTCTTCTCTAATACAAGCATGTGCTCTGTTTCCCCAGGTTTACAGCACCTTGTAGCTCCTGCTGTCTCCAAGCTCAGACATGATTTGCTGCTTGCTGCCATTCCTAAGCCTTTGCCAGTGCTACTGCTTCCAGGTCCTGCTCTCCTAGAGCAGATCTTTGTTTCAGGTTATTTTCCCCAAATTAATTTGCTTGCTTTTTCCACAGTCTGGCTCTTTGCTTGTTCTAGTATGCTCAGAGCGTGTTTTAAAATCTCTCTAAATGCCCTTGTGTTTTCTATGTCTCCCCTAACTGGTAACACCTCTGAATTAAGTTTCACCTGTGAGTTTATTTGCTATTTGTTTTTATTACCTAAAGGATGCAGCATTTTTATGGTGACAGAATAAATACATAAAGGCGGATTCCAGGAGCACAGTGTAAACTAACAAACTTTGGAGGGTGCTTTGGAGTTATCTGCAGGGCTGGGCAAGAAACCTGGATATCTAGTGATTGCTAATGGGCCCAAATGTGCACGAGGCAGAGGGTGTCCAAACATTTGAAGACACTCAAATTCCTGTCAGCTCCTTCTTCCAGAGCAGGACTGAATCCAAAAGGACAACATTTTTCTGGAAAGAAATTTTAGCAAAGATCCTTATTATTGAACTAAGAAATGGGCTGCAGAAATGTAAATGTAACTCACCGTAATAAAATATTGCAAACATTTTTTTTCCACTTTGCATGTGGCATTGGGAGTCCAATGGCTCTGAGAAGCTTGGTATTCGGGGCCAAACTGTGGTATCTTATGGGCATAGAGGAAAGTGTGCATTCAAATTAATTTGCATGCTTGTTATCTATTTATCAGTTTTCATCTGCTAAACACATACTAATTTGATTTGCGCTCAGCAACAAAGGAAGGTGCAGGTAACCCAAGGATGAAATTTTGTCCCTTGTTAAGGTCAATTTAGCCTCTCTAAAGCTGAAGAAGCCAGAGGTGTTAAGTCTTTCCTGGGGCTAATGTTAATATGAAAAATCATAGATTCATTATAGTCTTGTAGTGCTGGAATGGGCCTGTAGAAATCTTCATCACTCTGCACTTAGGCAGGAGAATTATTTCTAGACAATGCTTATGGTTGTTTGCCTGACTTCTTACAAAAAGCCCTCCCTAGGTAACCTGCTGCAATGTTTAACTATGCTGATAGTCAGAAAGCTTTCTTAACATCCGCTTTAAAACTACCTTGCCTTGAGTAAAACTGATTTTTTTCCTCTTACTTTTAGCGAACATGGAGAGCAATCGATCCTCATCTTCCTGACCTTTTAAATGTGAGAAGATTGCTATTACATCTCTCAGTCTTCTCTTTTGTAGACTAAACAAATCTACTTCCTTCATCTGTTCTTCCTGGGCCATATTTTCTATACCTCATTCATTCTTATTACTGTCCTTTGGACTTTTTCCAGTTCTCTACATCTCTCTTTAATTGCGGTGCCCCAAAATGAATACTGTATTCCAGAAGAGTGAAATCATTGGTCTTGTGTTATATACACATAAGACTTGTGATAATACATCTTAGAAAGAAATTTGTCTTGTTTGCAATGGCATCACACTGTTGACTCATTGAGTTTGACTTGATCATTTTATGCTGTGCTGTTCCTGTTCAGTCAGTGCATAGCTCATCATTCTCTCTCCTGTTTCTGCACTTGATTTCCCCTTATAATGGTAATGCTTTGTACTTGAACTTACCAAATTTCATGTTGGTTAGGACCATCTCTCCAATTATCAAGGCTGTTTTTTATTCTGATCCTTCCTTTCCAAGGAGTGTCAGCTTCTTTCAATTTATGATCCTTTGCAGAGTTTATAAGTGAGTTCTTCTGGCTGATATTCAGAAAGCTAGGACAGAGCTGTTTGTTCAGCAGGGACTAGGAAAATGGTTGAGATTTATAATGGGGAAAAAAAAAATTGTATATTTTTTTTCCCCACCCATTTGTATGTGAACATTTAAGCAGCTTCTGGTTGTGGTGTTCTTTCATTCCTGAATTATCAAAAATATTGGCTTTTTTCAGCTGCATGTTGCAGTTGTATACTACAGGCACCTTGAAAAAAATGTACGAGTGCTCATATCTTAATGCTATTTCCTCAAAGAGTTCTTGCTTTTCTAGTCCTGTTTGTAGTAGAGATGTATTGACTTTCCAGGCCCAAAACGAGATCAGTTTTCCATATTATTTCTATTTAGGGAAAAGATTTATTCTTTATTTGAGAAGAAGTTACTGCAAAGGCGTTCCCTCAGCCATAAGAGAAGAGACTTAGGGACTGTGGTCTGCAATAAGAACTCCATCCAGATCTGCAACTTGGCAGTTTTCGTTTCTCTTGCCCACTGAAAGTTCATAGGGAGTATCTGCCCCAGGAAAAATCCAATTCCCTGAAGTCTGCCCTCCTGTGTGTCACAGATTTCTTTGTGTGCATCCACCTAGTATCACTTCCTCCTCCTCTTACTCTCTCTTGGTTCCATACTAATAATGCTTCTTCCTAGGCTGTGCATTTATTTAGCAGAAGATAATGGAGTTCACAAAAATACTGGAGAAGTGGGAAGATACTTAATGTTGTCAAGTGAAGGAAAAAGGATTTCCTTGTTCTTATACTTACAAATCGCTCGTTACAAGCAAAGTTGCTCCGGCAGGCTCCATTCCTGCAGCATATTTCCCTGGCGGCATGCTGACAGATACTGCTCCAACCAGCAATTCTAGCAATGTCCCTGTCTGTCCAGCTGTCAGAGGACTACTTGAGTATTTTCAGTAAATCAGCTTTAATAGTCTCACCATTTCATCTGTGTAAGGTCATTAGTCCCCAGGTAACTATTGAGACAAACTGTAATCACCTCCTGTCTGCTGCACCATAAATCCTTATATTCACTCACATGTCTGCACTGGAGCCAGTCTGCATCTTTCCCATGATGCGGTGATCAACTGCTGGATCAAATCATGTGGGGAACAGTCAGCTCTCCAGTACTTCTGAGAGAGGATGTCTTTTCTGAAAGCTACACCCTCCCACCTAGATTTTGTTTGCCTAGACGTAGCAGTTGCTGGAGAAAGCCTTCTGACCAGGATGTCAGTGTAGTGTAAGGAACAGAACAGTCCCCAATGGCTTTACTATCTGTGGACCTGTTACAGACCCTTATGATCCAGGTCAAAGAGTATTTAGGGTCTGCAAAGCCTGCTGAAGCCCAGCTTGCTGGCAGTAAGCTCTGGTTTCCCAGCTTTCTGCCATGCCATGGCTGAGGGTGAACGGCAGCTGAGGGTGGTGGGGCTGGTTGGTTGGGGTGATTCCCTGGCCAGCGTTGAGCCACAGTGCATCCCCAGCTGCTCTGGGGAAGAGGTGGTTTTCCTTGATTTCTGCTTGCACAACAGTAAAACTGCCATCTGCCAGGGAGGCATGGTAGTGATTTTTAGCCTCTGGGCTAGGCAGCCAGCTGTGAAGGGATATGTAAGCTGCTGTATTTAAGAGGATGGAGGAAGCTCTGGTGTACTAGAGGCAGAGGCTGCCCTGTAAATCTAGGAGAGCTGTGTGCTGTCAGAGGCCCTATGTGCTGCTCTTCTCTCTTGAGTATTTCCCTCTCTGCAGTTTTTGCATTCCCAAACATGCTTTCCAGGAAGGACTCGCTTGCTCCTCTGCTGTGGCAAAGCAAAAGGGGGTTTCTTGTCTCACCTCTGGGGCAGACCTGAGTTCTTACACTTTGATAAGTCTTTATTTGCTTTCCTGGTTTGACCTTATGTGCTGCCTGTGTCCAGCCATGTACTCTTGCTTCTCTCTGCAGGGGAAAGGATGCTGTCTCCTGCTATGTCTCTGCAGCACCTGGCACACAGGGTTTCCAGCCTGCAACAGGACCCTAAACCATTACAGTGGCCCCAGATTTTCTACTGAGCTGATGGGATTTCAGCACTCCCCTTCCCCAGGAAAATCCCTCATCCTACCCACAGAGTAGCTTATGGCCGTTTGAGATGAGACTCTGGGGGAGCAGAGGTAACCCCTCTGCTCAGCGAAATGAGGTGCAAAGCTGACTGCAGCAGTTCTTGCCTGCCTGCTTTTGATCACTCAGTGGGCCCACCTGGATTTTCCCCAGAAACACTGATGTGAGCTCTTTGCTTCACCCTAGCTAAGCCAAACAATGTTGGGATTTCTGTAGTGCTAAGTTTTCTTTCTCTTAATCATTTGTATGAATACTTTAAAAGCCGCAGTGACATGGGTTGGGTGGAGGCCAGATGGTTGGGATCCTTGCAGAGCAGCTCCCCTCTGTATGACACTGCACAGGGAGACCTGAGAGGTAGGTGGCAGGAGCAAGGACAGATGGAGCTCAAGCATTTCCCTGCTCCCAGGGTCCTTCTTGCCATGAAGTCTTTCCTCCTCCCCCAGGACCATGCTTGGACCATTCTCAGGTCATTTGCCTTCCCTTGGATCATTGTCCACAAGTTTTTCTCCATCCCATGGCTCCTGGAGAGAAGTCCCTTGTCCCCACAGTGAGAGTTGAGGGAGGGAGGCAGCTGAATGAGATGTTCTACCTTGGTTCCCAGAGGTTTTGTTTGTGATGCACCCTGGATATAGCTGATGCTCAGACTTAGTAGGGCAACTCTGGAGTCTTGGAAAACGCTTTAATTTGTTGGTTGGATATCAGATGTTAAATTTGGTGGTAGTCATCTTTATATAAAGTTTAAATGGTCTCTGGAGTACAGATGGGCCTCTCCTGCCAGAGGGTCCTCATCACCACAGCTTTGGTTCCTTCTTTCTGGTCCCATGGATCTTGAATTTTTCATGCTCTGTTGCAGCCTTCAATAGAAATGACAAGTGCCCCAATTCATCTCTGTGTGCATTCACACTTGTCAGCCTAAGGAGGGTATGGTCATCTCAGCCAGACTGTGTGACGCGCAAACCAGCCCACCGCTCATCCCAGCTGGAACTACCCACTCACAGAAGCAGCTGAACAAACCCACTTTTGTCTCCTAATATGTGAAAGAAGGGCACCTGTTAGAATGAGGGTCTGGTAAACAGAAAACAAAACTTCTTTCCAGACAGTTTCCTCAGAGTGCAAAACTCAGTCACTTGCTCTCTCTCACTGTGCTGAGCAAGTGCAGGAAAGACCTTACCTTAACATCATTTTTGGACTTGCTGTTAAAACAGCAGTCAATGCACCACATTGGAAAGCCACTGGACTCTCTCGGATACCTCCACAAAGTTGTATGATGCTGGAAAAATTCAGCAAAATCTCAGGGTAGCAAGATGCCTTGTCCTCAGGCAAGCCAAAGAGGGCAGAGCTGGGAACACCTGCCCTGGCTACCCTGCAGGTCACAGTTGCCCTCAGTTCTCTCCCTGTGCAAGTACAAACAAGGCACCTCCCTTCAAGTGATCCTGTGTGATGTATTTGTCTGGCTATGTTGTCTGGTTTTGCCTTCTCAAATGGCAGTGGTGTTTGGTTGTCTGCTGGACTTGATTGACAAGTGGAGGGAAGACAGTGCAGGATGGTGCTACCTTTGTAACTTGTGTTCAGGGATGTCTTGGCTCACGCACAGCTGAGAAAGCTCATGTTGCCCCAGTGACTGAGCTACTCCTTCTTAGCTCTTCCTCCCCCTTCAAGGGTAGAGCAACGCAGGCAGCTCCCTTTCCCTGCCAAGGAACATCCATACTGGGATTTGTATGTGAGAAGCAATTGTTATCTGCCCTGCCTAATCGCTGCAAACCACATGCATTTGGAGGCACCTAGGGCTGGGGGAGCCTGTTGTACAAGTCAAGATGAATTAGGAGGATGGCAGGATGATCTCTGTACATAATAAGGAGAAAGACACAGGCTGGGAAACATTGGACAAATGAAAAAAGGGAGCAATCAAGGAGAAAAGCTAGTTCTGGGCAGAGATACTTGGCTTGGCTGCCTTCCTTGTGGGCTTGTTCCATTCACGTTTGGATATTCAGCAAAAGCTGTCTTTGCAGGGGTAAAGAGATAAGCAGAAATGTACTGATGTTTAGTTTAGAAGTAGCAGAGCTCCAGGTTTCAAGTGCTTTCTGGCTGGCTTCCTCCTCCCCTCTCAATGAAATACTCTGGCTTTTCTGTACCAAAAATACGTGAGTGAGCCTGGGACATGCCTGGGTTCCCTGTGCACATGTGATTCTGCTCCCCTCCTCTGATTTCATCCAGATGTCTTTATTATTATTATTAAACTATGCTGCTCTTAATAACTTGGAAGTAGGATTGCTCCTCTGAACAGCAACTGGATGCAAACCCAGCACTACATTTAGTCTGAAGTGCTGCCTTCTTTCTTTACTTATTTACCATCCTAGTATTAAAAGATGCATTCTCAAAAATAGGATGATAGGAACCTTTTTTTGCCTCTCTGAGCTGACACCTGAAGGTTGCTCAACTTATAGTAATAGTGCTCTGTATTGTTATGAAAAAAGTCACTAAGAGCAAAGTCCTTACAAATGGGTTGGCTGGCTGGTGGGGCCAATGTGCTGATTTTGCTGAGTTGAGGTCAGAGTATTTGCCATCTCACAGAAGTGAACATTGTCTTTAATTGCCCTTCTTGGTTTGCAGTATGCACACAGGAATTTGACTTCACTCAGTGTGCAGAGGTTCATTGTCTGGTCCTCAGCACAAGCAGCAAATATGCTTACATGTTTCTTCTTAAATATCAGTTTCACTGACTGCAAAAGGCTGCTGAGTTTATATTGCAAGTTTTAGGGCATGACTGGAGGGATGCCACCTCTTTGAAAGAGACATTATCTGTCCCTGGAAGTTTTGCTGCAGAAGGAATGCTGCTGGATTCATTGCCTTGCCAAGAAGCCCAAATGTTGCACCTTTGTCTGAAGTCATGAGGGGAGGGAGAATGTAATTGGCAGTTTAGTTTTGTGGATGCGACCTCTCCATGTCATATCTGACATAGGCCCAATGTTTGGCATTGGTTACACTACTGTTTTCAAACTTTGGAGATGTATTTAGATGCTTAAATTAGAGACCCTACTGTTCAGTTGTATGGACCATCTGCAATTCCCTTTGACTATAGGCTGGTATCTTGAAGTCTGGGGGCCTACATGACAGTGATCATCTGCTGCCAATCAATATGGAGAAACCAAACATGAGCCAAGTCTCTAGGAACTGTACTGTGTGGTGCTATGAGAAGTGGACTTGATGTTCCAGCAAGTCCTTTCCAGGCCTGCATTCCTTTGGTTTTGAAGCTGGAAACATGAAACAGTGATTTCTGAGGACCCTATTAGCTTTGGCTTTAAATGGTAGCACATATCTCCTGAGAACCATTCATGACATGAAAAGCCTTTCTTTTTTCTTAATGATAAAACCTAAACACTGTGCTCAACAGTGATTTAATGAGCAGAATATTCCTGTTGTCAGGGTCTGATGCTAATAATAGACAGATGGCTGGCAGTTCGAAAAGCAGTCAACACAAAATATTTTCTATATAAAACCCAAACCATGTTAACTTGAAAAAAATTGAAGTGCTTATTCCAGGGTCAGATTGTAAATGAATTGGCAGTAAATACAACCTGCTGACAAGATGTATTTATATTGCAAAAGTCTTGAAAACACATACAGCATAAAATGGTGCATCTGATGTTGAGTGAGTTACATGCATTGAAAAAAGGAGGTGGGAAGAGGGAGCTTGATGGAGGGTAGGAGCAAACCAGTGATGGGAAACAGCAGAACCAGCAAAAAGGGAGAGGTGAAGATGAAATTTGCTGGCCTGTTTTGTTTCTAAGAGACAGTTCTGCCAAACTCAGAATTAGGTAATAGTTATACTCAGTGTTCTGCATTGTTTTGAAAAAGTCATTAAGAGCACAATCCTTATAGGTGGGTTGGTTGGC
Source organism: Harpia harpyja (assembly GCF_026419915.1). Lineage (NCBI taxonomy): Eukaryota > Metazoa > Chordata > Aves > Accipitriformes > Accipitridae > Harpia > Harpia harpyja. Next base: position 26,721,911 of record NC_068949.1, on the reverse strand, counting down.
TGGTGGGACCAGTTGCACAATTGAGTAGTGTTAGATGTCCATTGATGTCCCCGGTATTTCTTCATCGGAGTAACCAGTTCAGCCAGATTGATAACAGTGATGTCAGAGTCTGTGTTCTGGGGAAGCTGAAGGAGAAGTTGCATCTTGAGGCGTTTCTAAATTATGGTGGGTTTGGGTCATTTATATATACCAGCTCTTTCTCAGGGCTAGTTCTCAGTCCTCTGTTCATTCCTGGCAAACCCAAATCCTGGATTTCTCTGAGCTCTGAGGCTGAGATGTAAGAGCACAATCTCAGTGGGGAGCCTAGAGACTTAACTGCTCTAGATCTAGACTAGCAGGAGTTCCCACAAGAGCAGAAAGTTCCCTGGCATTTTCCACTGCTACTTACTGCCTGAAGGCATGAAAAACATGCAGGGTGTGCATTATAGCCCTTCATCAGAGATGTGTCCTGCTGTCTAATAGTGGTGATAAAGCAGTCCCACATGATGACAGTTTCATTAAACCATTCTCCAGATAAGCAGTGGAGAAAAGGCCCAGCAATTTGAAGAAATGTTCTGTTCTTGCATATGAGAAAAGGACAGGAGCTTTTCATTGCCACAGAAAGCTCAGGGTGTAAAGTGTAATACACTAGAGCAACTTCAGGGCTGCTTTTGGGGATAAGAACTATTGACTGGCCCGCACACTGGGGAAGGAACAGTGGAAAATACCTTATTGGAAAATGCTGTTTGAGGCAGAGCAAGAGATACTGATACCTACCTGGATTTATTAAACAAGTAAACAGTCTGTGCAATAGCACTGCCTTGCTTGCAACCATATGAAGGGATAATGAAGAACCACAAGAAAGACTTACAAAAATACAAAGCAAGCAGCTTATGGAAGACCTGCAAGCAGGCTCTTACAAAGAGTATTTGTGCAGTAGAGTATTATTTGTCGGCATCTGATGAAGAAAAACTTTCCATTCTGAAAATAATAGCAATGATTAATCCTGAAAAGAAAAAGGTTTCAAATGTAGTCAATGCAAAAAATTCAGTGATTCTTTATTCTAGAGAAGGTGGAAAGAATCTGTGAGCTTAGTAACATCACTGGAGATCAAGAACTGCAAAACAATGGCATGCTGTACCTGCTAAAGATTCGATTTTTAAATTAACCTGAGTGTGATGAAAGCATGCGATCTATTGAGAACCTTTCAGAAGAGTCACTGTAACTGTAGTGTAGTTTGGAGGAAGATAGGCAGTCTCTGGCCTGCCAAGCAAAATAGTTACTTCTTAGTTTACAGTGAAAACCTCCAGTTTAACAAGGGAGCTATGATTATTTCTGCTATAACCTAGTAATGCAGATTAAAAGGTAAAGTAGACACAGCTTTGTGGTCCTAAATCTAGTCCTTTCAGGTTAGCTAGAGTTTCTGCAAGCAATTACAAGCTGCCCATCCCAGAGACACCTGGTAGAGCCTATATGTAGCTTACAGTATTGAGCAGCTACTAAAGGGAGAGTTTGGAGACATATCCTGCCTTCAACCATATATCTATTTACATGTATTCTTTGATCCACAGATCAGCTTTGGCAAGTTTTTTTGACCTCTAAATGCTTCCACTTTTTTTTCTTACAAATATGCAGCATGAAATATACAAAAATAGGCCAATTGGTAGAGGCATTTCCATCTTGAATGTAGGTTGTGCAGTAATGCAGTGCATCTGCAAGGCTTCCTTGTGCCCATTTGGATTTCTGGTTAGTGGTAACTGACCACAGCTGGGAACAGGCTTTTCCTAGCTCCTGTACTGTCACACATTTCCAGAGTCTAGTCATACAGTTAGGAAGTAAAACATAAATTACAGCTGAGGCAGAGAGCAATTGACAGGTATGGGGAAAAGGGAGAAAGGACCTATTGTGTGAGAAGCAGACAGCTCTGCTGACCTGAAAATATATTATTCTATGGAAGCGCAAACTAGAGGGGCTGTGGAATTTGTTCTCAATTCACCATGAAAACCCTGTGCTGGGGCGACCATCCATTTGATGCGGGTGGTCCTTAATGCATGTCATAATTTACACTTAAGGCATATACGATCCCTTGAAATTCCCTTCTTAGGAGGACCATAAAAACAGTGTTGCATATGGAGCTCACTGGAGGTTTCTGCAAAGCTCCCCCATTGTCAGACATAAACACATCCTATTATTCTAGCTTAGGTCAGAGTTCAATGACTCCCCAAAGCTTATTTCAGTTCTAAGCTGATCCCACTGCTGTCCGGGTGGGCAAAATAGAAGTGTTTCCAACACAGCTACTTTCCTCTGGCTGGTCTGCTCCGCTATCGGAAGCAAACCCAACTCTTCAGGCTGTAGGTTAATTCACAGCTTATCAGTGAAATCACCCTTGCTCATTCTCAGGCTGTTTTCTGAAGGATTTTGCAAGGATTAATGAAGTTTCCTCTTCTCTGTATAGGAGATCCTAGGACTATCATTAGCCTCATCTTCAGGAACAGGAATTGGAAGTTAAAAGACTTCATGCAGGGAATCCTTGTTAGCACAAGAAATAGATCACAGATGTGCCTTTGCCTGTCTGCTGCAAAGGTAGAGCCTGGCCCCTCACTGCACCCCATGGGGCTTGGCCCCCTGCTCAGACGCAGATGTCAATGCCATGCTCCTGCTCCTGCACAGACGCTGCCAGAGGGGCTCGCTGCTGGGCTGGGGGGCCTGCCCCCCTCCCCTGGGGCACCATCCCGATCCCGTCTCTGGCAGGGAGGGCAGCAGCAAGCAGCCAGGGTGAATGGCAATGTATTCAGTCTGTGCAAGGTGGCAGTTTTCTAGATGGAAGCTATTCCTCGCTCCCTGAATGCCAAATGCACTTCCCAGGGCCATTTGTTTCTTGCTTGTGAGCACAGGAGGCATTCGGTTTGGGGAACTCCCCAAAGCGGTTCTTCCAGAAAAGACCCTGCTGCCTTTGGTGCCAGTGACCCAAGGGCTGTCAGTGCCCAGGGCAGGGGGTCACGGATGGAGAGTGAGGAAACCCTTCCTCTGCTGAAACGAATGAGATGGACGTGCAGAAGGGTTTGCACTTGGACTAGAGGTCTGGGCTGTACGAGCTGGGGAGAAGTCACTGCATCGCGCCCAGGGAAATTAATGGTAAAGGTTTTACTTTGTACCTCATCTCAGCTGGCAGGAGGTAACGCCACCTCTTTGGACTACGTGGCTCTGTGGTATGAGGGATGGCTCCATGAGAGCAGGTGAGAAACATTTTGTCCATGGCTGCAGTTCAGAGACTTCAGAGCCAAATAAACCAATGTAGGAAAAATAGAGAAAAATCTAACCACAGAATGTAAACAGAATAAAAAATGCTTCTTGTTAGGCGTCTTATAATAACTGGACCAGGTGCCTGCGGAGAAAACCAAGCTATTTGACCTAAAATTGCAATATGCATCAATATTTGTTTCTCCTTTTTATTCTTCTGTCTCCTAGAATCAGGCAGTTTGTATCCTTAGATGTGGTCGGCAATAGGCCGCAATGGCAACTCAAATTGACAGATCATATGGCTGAATCTGGCCCTCGGTGGTATTTTATCTCTGCCGGAGCTTAACAGAGAGAAAATAACAGGGACGAGGAATGGACACACACAGCCTCTTTCCCTCCTGTGGCCTTCCGGGGGGGGCTTTCCGTGCTAAACTCATGACCAACAGGCTGCTTCCCCCCTCTGAAATATTGCCCATTCCCTTCACCAGAAGTTTCCTGTGCTGACTGAAATATTAAAAGGGCCAAACAACGTGGGGGGAAGTTTGTTTATTTGTAGGGTCGCATATTCATGCCTGGTTTAGGCCCATCCCGCTGAGGAATTTCAGCTATTTTGCTGGAAAGCTGGGTGGGGGTTATGGTCCTGGTGGGAAGTGGGGGCTTGTGGTGATGCCTGCAATGGGAGTCGGGCCTGGCCAGCTGATGGTGTCCCCGTAATACAAACAGGGGCTGGTGGGGAAGAGAGACCGGGTGGGAACTGGGCTGTGCCCTCAGAAACCCGCTGCTGAAGGGGGCGAATTGAGCCCAGGCCCGTGGCCACTGCAGGAGTACGCAGTTGCCCATTCAGCCTCCAGCCCCTCGGTAGCACCTGGGGGGTCTCCAGGTGTCGTGGTTTCAGCCCAGCCGGTAACAAAGGACCACGCAGCCGCTCGCTCACTCCTCCCGCCCCCCTCCGGTGGGATAGGGAGGAGATGGAGGAGAGAAAAGGAAAAAAACCTGGAACCTCGAGGTTTTAGATAAGGGCAGTTTACTGGGACAACACAAAAAAAGGTTACAACAACAACAACAACGGTACTAATGAAAGAATATACGAAAAGAGTGATGCACAGTGCAACTGCTCACCACCCAGAACCCGACGCTCCGCCACTTCCCCCACCGAAAGTCGAGCGGGCTCCCCCCGGCCCGCTCCCCATTTATATACTGAGCATGATGTCACATGGTATGGAATAGCTCCTTGGCTAGTTCAGGTCGGCTGCCCCAGCTATGCCCCCCCACCTCCCAGGTTCCTGTAAAAATTAACTCTATCCCAGCTGAACCCAGGACACCAGGGAGATTTGTTTTCCATTTGAAGGCCCCAGACCTGGCCTCCACTGGAAACTCTTTGGGAGCCTCCTTGCAGAGGGAGGCTGTGCTGGGACCTCCCTTCCCCACCGTGAGGGCCTTCAGCCACAGGCCGCAAGGAGGTGGTGTGCGAGAAGGAAAAGCAAGCGAGCTGCTTGCATCCTGGGGCAATTATTTTTAAAGCCGGTGCAGCAGTAATTAATGCTCAGCTTGGCAGCTGGGCCTCTCTCCGGAAGCCTGGCTGATGCAGGCTCCTACGGAGCACGTCCTCGTGCCCTTCCCTTGCGGTGAGGAGCAGTGGCTCCCCAACGGTGGCAGCCGCAGTGCGACCATCGCTCACGGCGTGGGGAACGACGGCAGCAGCGGCTGTCCTGGTGCCTGCTGTTAGGAAGTCTTCGTCTAGATCTTGGGAAGCATCTGTGCTTCCTGCTGCTGTGGGGTTTCAATGTGGCTGCGTTGGGCAACAAAGCTATAAGTTCCATACTTGCCACCAGCCTCACCGCGAGCAGGGAAGTGGAGAAGATCGGCATGGACTGAATGTTGATTTGCAAAGCCCTTGGGAGCGTGGGGTGGCTCAGGCAGCTGTTTTTATCTCTGTAAGCAGTTGGCACAGCAAGCTGTATCAATCCATTGCAAAGAATGGTTCTTCTCCAGATCCGGAGGAAATACAGGCTTAAAGCATTGTCTTTAAATAGACTAGTTTAATAAAAATGGTAGCAGCAGAAAATTGCAGTGTGCATCAAAATTGTGATGACTGAAGCACGGGACCTGGCAAAGATCAATGTCCTTTTGTGGCAAAGGCTGTAGGGAACCTAATAAACTCGTAGCTGCTTCCCTCTAAAGCTGTAGAGACCGGTGTAGCTCATTATCCAGCGTAGTTCATTATTGTATGGGGTTTAGTACAGAACCAAACTGGGCTTTGCTGTGTTTCATGCTATGAAGTCGTGGTCCCAATGCAGACTGGACTGTGCAGATGTGCACCGAGTGGCTTACTGCTATGGCAGACGGTTCACTTGCCTCATGAGTTTGGGACTCCTTTGTCTACATGCTGGCCAGACTCGGGATGCTGAGGGTATTGGTTTTCCATATTCTTTTCTATTAGTATTATTTCAATGTTCTTTTTCTGTTGACAGTTTCTACAAAAAATGTTTTCATTAGAAAATGCCGTGACCCTTCCCAAATTTCTAATGTTGGATGACATTTGAGTTTGTGTGTGCTTTGCAATCAAAACCTTAAATGGTTCTTAAAAAAAAAAAAGAAAAAAAACCCCTAATATTTGAGAGGAGGTGGGTGTTTTCAAAAGAAAGATTAGCTGTTGCTTCTGAAAATTGATTTTCTGGCAAATGATTGTATTACAGCCATTTTTCATTAAAAAATAATCTGCTGACCAGCTGTAGCACATTCATGTTTCAAGAGGAAGAGGGAGACCTCCACATGCTGCAGTTTGCCTTGGACAGTCAGAAGGTGGGAGGGGAAACAGTAGTCCAGAGGTTTTCCCAAGCAGTGGTGCAGGCAGCACGTGGAGCAGTAGGCAGATCGGACGCCTGGGGCATCCCGCTGGGCTGACTGTGCGTGTGGCCTCACACTGAGCAGCTGCATCTAGCTCTGGCACCCCAATACGACACTCCTTGCCCCTGGAAGGCTGCAGGGACTCAAACCCCATAGCCTGCAGATGTAGGACAGAAGTGCCTATCTGGTCTGCCAGGCTGAAGTTGGGATGTCTGTACCTCCAGCGGGGGAAGTCTGGCGAAGAGGTTGAGAGATGTTAAGCCATGGCGAGGAAAAGCATAAATGCAGCACCTGAGCCCTCCAGTGACTCTTTGGAAATCACCATGACCACGCACAGGCTTGAAATTGTAGTACAGCCTGCAGACATGTGATGGAAGGTGGTGTAGAGGTGACTTTTGATGCACCATGGCACGAAAATAACTGCTGGCTGAGGGTGCAGAGGGCAGTGACACAGCTGTGAGAGCTCCTAAGAAATGTCTGACACCCAGGTGATACCTAGGCACTAAAAAGCAGCTGCAATCCCTGCAGCGTGCTGCCAGAGCTGAGCACTGCAGAATGTCCCATGATCTAGGCTGGAAGCTCATCAGGGTATGGTCAGTGCTACAGCAGTGAGGCTGGATAGTAAAGCTGGCAGCTTTCCGTTTTTTGAAGTTCTTGCTTTATGTTTGGTTTCTTTTTCTAGAGCGCTCTCTCCTTGTCTGTACGAATGAAAGTGAGCACGTGTAGCTAAGTATGCTAAGTGAAGGGCTGCTCCCCTGAGCATCCCAGAGCTCAGTGGATGCTCTGTCCAGTTTTTCCATGCAGGAATTTTCCTTGTTGCAGGCAGTGGGCTTTTAGCCTGCATTGTGAGCATCCTGGGCTCTTTGGGTTTGTGATAGAGCAACAGGCTTACAGAAGAAAAAAAATCCTGACCACTGCAGTTTTTCCTGATCACTTACAAACCAACAACCAGCTCCACCTCTATATCTTTGTAAGCTAACTTGTGTTTGCCCAGCACATTTTGTAATTAATTGCTGTGTCAACAGACTACTGAGTTCACAAAGCCAGTGGTTGTGCAGCCATTAGAAAGAGGAGTGAGGAAGCCAGTTTGTAAACTTGCTCTTTTTTGCTATCCTTTCTTAGAAACCAGAAGGGTATTTATTTCTGTTGTGTTTTTGCATGGAAAGGCAATGGGCATGGGTGGCTCATTGTAACTGTACAGGGGGTTGAACCAGTCTTGCCTTGGTGACCGTCTGCTAAACCTTAGCAAGCAGCAGGTGTGAGAGTTGGAGTTAAGGGAGCTGGACTCTGGGCTTGCAGCTAACAGCAAACAGTGCTAAGGCTTTAGCCCCATGTTCTCATCTGGACACAGCCTGCACCTTCAATGTGTGCAAAGTGCCAGGGGCTGGTAATGAGGGAGCACTGCCTGTTGACAGCCTACTACAGAAGGTACCATGTAATTCCAGTGTTGCGAGGGGTACAGTAGTAATGGTACTGACATAATACAAACAGTCATATTGCTGGATTGCGTTTTGCAACTGGGAAGATGTTCCACCACTTCTTTGTGACCTACTTATCAGACCAGTGAATCTATTAAAGGAGAGAAATGCTGAAATATGAGTGTGATAAAAGATGGGAAGCCATGCTGATGCTATTCCCCACACTTAGTTGCTCTCTGCAAATATTCCTGCAAGTAAAACTCAGACCACAAAAATGCTTGTAGAAAGCTCAGAGCTTCCTATCAGCACTCCCAGGAGTTTGTATCATGGCCAGTTGTCTCCTGTGCTGCTCGCTTTGCTGAGAGCGGGTGGGCACAAGTAAGTGGAGTTGAATCCAGCAATGTCACAGTAAGAATCGGTTTGCTTCCCATAGACCATTTTGCTACAGCAATCTTCTTGATGTTGTTGGTGGAGTATGCTGAGCAAATACGTGCCCTCTGGCTACATGCAGTGGTTGAGTGTTGGCATTGGACTACAGCATGAAATCAGGTGTTGACCTGCAGCCCACCTCCTGCTGTGGAGGCGTTCTGCCAGCAGTCCTTACTGGGTTACACGAAGTGTAGGCTTGGTGCCAGAAGTTCCCTGTCATTTTAGCTGGGAGGTGCTCGGCAGATTTCCCAGCCAGCAACAAAAAGCCTTATGTCCTGTCCAAACTTCATCTGGAGGAGGGGGGGAATTCCTAGACTGGGCTGTTGTCAGGGTCAACAAGCCCCTCTTCTCCCATCATTCTCACCGCACATCACATGAGCTGCCAGTCAGCAGCAGAGTTTGCTACCTGCTCCCTTGCTAGTGCTTGGTGCATTTCAAATTTGGCCAAACTCATAAGATGATGGTTTTGCCAGTCAGTCAGTGTATCTGAAACTTGTTGGGTGCTTCTGTGCCCTATACCTTCATGTGTGGGAGGAAGCAACGCATCATTCTGGAAGGTGGCAGTGTCCCAGAAGATTCTGGCCTCACTTGTGTTTGCCATCCTAACCTTGTAAGCAGTGGCTTTTTCTTCCTGTAACTGTATAGCATCGAGCACAGAAAGTGTCCTGGCCTGAGGCTGGTGTGCCTATGTGCCATCATAGAAATAGTAAACATAGAAGAGAAGCATGTGATATTTGTCAGAGAAAAGCACAATAATCTACTCTGATTTTTTGCATTTGGCTATATACATCTCTGGAAATTTTGCAAAAACCTAGTCAAAGGAGTTGTATAAACTGCCATAAATGTAAACCAGATACTGTCAATTTAGGGCATTTGTAGTGGTGGTGTAAACTGAGCCAGAAATGCTGAGCCGTGGGTCCAGGAGACGGCCAAAATGCAGCCAAAAGCCTTTTCCCTGTGTTTAATTTAGTCCAAGTGTGACTGGATAGGTACCAAGTCATGGTCCTGGTCACGCTCTGCGTAGGAAAACCTTAGGGGAAAGTGACTGGGGACTCTTGGTGGGAAGTCGCAGATCTTCAATCAAGTTTTATGATGAGATAACAACAGTGGGTGAGGCGATACCTGCAAAACCTGCCCTGAGGGCTCATCTGTTATGCTTATCTAAGAATATACCTGTGAAGTGCTATGCAAGTAGACATTAGTTCAATTTGCCCATGCCCAAGCAGACTGCAAACCATGCAAATGCAAACTAGGTGACCCTATGCCTCAGCTGATAAACCTCGCTATGACCTTTAGCTTGGTGCCTCTAAACCCCTGAGAGTGAAGCTAGAGAGATGTGTCATGCAAAGAGTCACTCTGCCTCCCTTGGGTTTTATATTTTTATTTAAAGAACTGTGGCTGGCTAATGTCAGAAACTGGGCTGGAGTGGTCTTTGGGCCTGACTTATGCATCTGCTTTTTTTTCTGGTTGGCTCAGAACCTGTGGCAGTGCGGGGGTTAAACCTTTTATAAAAAGACTTTGCAGATGTACTTCAAGCAAAGCTTTAAAGGTGACCAGATCCTGCTTTACATGAGTCGCCAAGGGAGAAAGCTGGATGCTAGAGCGCTTCTCTTGGAGGTGTGGTCCAAGCAGACGCAGGGAACTGGAAGCTGAAGCCAGACCAATTCAGTGTGGAAATAAGGTGCAGATTTTTTTACAGTGAAAAGAATTAACTACTGAAATAATTTACTAGAGGCTGTACAGGGTTCTCTATCACATGTAGTCTTTAAATGAAGACCAGGTGCCTCTCTAAAATATGACTTTCCTGAGCAGAAGAATGGGCTCACCCCACCACAGGGGATGGTGTTCTCCAGCCAGTGTGATGCCAGACACCAGATTGTTTGACTGTAACATTTCCTTCTGGACTTAAAAACCTACGGATCCTGCAGACAGAAAGAATGATGTACTCCGTAACAGGGAACAGCTCTTGCATCCACTAAAAGCATCTAGGAAATTCTGGCAGATTTATGAAGAAAAGGGTCTGGAGTTGCCTCTTGCAGTTTATGGGAGAAGAAGGTGTCCCTGCATGTAAAAGCTCAGAGGCTGGATAGTAGCTGGGCAGGGCTGCTGCCTACTGGGGATCTGACCCTGTTTACAGTCTAAAGGAAGAGCTGAGAAATACTGATACACCCTGACTACATCCTGCTCCAGCAGTGGATGGGATTGAGGGAGCTGATGGATTTTATGGATAGGCTTCTGTACTGGCACTTGTGCCAGAACTGACATGGTGCTGCAAGGTGATGGGATAGGGAACAAGGCTCCTTCTTATCTCCAGGTCAAGTCTGCAAAATATATGTGTGAGAGTGGGGGTAAGGAAAAGAAAAGAGAAAAGCAAGCACAGCTCAGAGGTGCACTGATACAAGGACTGAGTTTACATGTAAGGTTTCACTTTCATCAGTGGCATCCAAACCAGCTTGGGAGGCAGGCATTCAGGAAAGTGTGTGTATCTGTGTTCCTCTAGACTGGACAGAAGCTTGGCTGCTGCAGGAACTTTATTACATTCAGACTCACTAAGTGAAGCTGTTCGGGAGAGAAAATAAAGAAAAACAAGGAAGAAAAAAAGGTATCTCTCCCCACCAGAAATTGTGGCTTTTCAGAGCAATCTCATATGAGCTGCAAAATCCATGTAGTCAGCAGTCCTAGTTCCAGCTGCTCTGACACCTGGAGAGCTGATGCTGTGCAGGCAGAGCTGCGAATGAGCCGAGAGGTGTGGGGGCACAACATGCACTGCACTTGCCAGGCACTGGCAAACCCATTTGCAGTGCACACTGTGCAGTCAGCAGTGTAGCTATGGCGCTTTTGTTGTGTCCCTATGCATCATGCATCTCTTTCCAAGCTGATTGTTACTTCCTTGGCTGGCTGAGGATGTCCATAAAATCCAGGATAAATCACTTTGATTCAGTGAGCAATCTCTCATCTGACTACCTCTTCCAATCACAGCCATCACATTGGCAGGCTTTGCTGACAGATAATGCTACATTTGTTAGACAAATTCCTGACATTTACAGCTTCTGCCTTGGTTCCGCTAGAAACAGCCTGCATGGCAACACAATCTAACCCCACCAGGTTCCTGGCTCAGCTCATCATCATTAGCTGTTTTAAAGGCAGCCTCTAAAAATCTCTGTGCTTCCCCTCTCAGCACTTCACAGCGTGAACACTGCAGCATGCTTACAGATGGGGAAAACAAGTCCCAGCGAAACACAGGCTGGTTCTGGGAAGCTTCTTCACAGTCATCACTCATATTGAGTAAGTGTCCGCAAGCTCTGTCTGAAACTGGGGCTGTGTGCGAGGACATGTCATCCCCGCCCCTACGCTTGAAGTGAAGGAAGTGCTTTACCAGCTTGCTGAGCTGGCTCAGGGCCAGCCTGCAGAGTATTGCTGAGCATCTGCAAATCCCCTCTCCCCATGGGCAGTGAGTGTGTACTGCTCACTACAGCTGGTAGTTAATCTCCCCTTCTGCGCTCCAGCACCTCTCCACTCCTCCCAGGAATCCACTGCCAGGCTCAGACACACTGCATCCCGTGTGTGCAATTCATAGGTGTGCATGGGCTGGCCCTGCTCTGCCTTCAGTCTCCTGCCCCAGGAATTCGGGAAATCAAGATACATTGGCTCTGGCATTAATGCTTCTCTCTTATTTGCTTAATTGTGTTCCCTGGCTCTGGTTCATTCTTAAGTCTTAGAGAACAGGATCAGATTTCCCAAGATGTTCTAGGGCTCCTATTGGGATCTTCAAACATTCCCAAACTGGCAAGCCAAGTAATTACACCCCCAAATTTATTTAGTTTTTCTGCCTCTGTGGGAAGGGGCTAGTCTCAAAGGAACCAGGCAGTTCAACATTTGTGTGAACTGATGAGCAACAGGTAAGAGCTGATTCTCTGCCCTATCCTCTAACTCACCTGTGCACCTTATGGCCAAGGCTATCACAGTGTTATATTTGTTATAGATGCCTTTATTCAGCACCTTGGTCTGATCAGTGCCTGATGTTGAAATCATGAGTACAAAGAAAAATGTGCATTCAAAGAGTACCTTCAGGCAACCTGCCTGTGCAGTTTGTGCCTCTGGGCCCTGAGCCTTCCAGACCAACAGGCTCCTTTAACCTGCAACATTTTTCTTGCCTTTTGTACCAATAAATTGCTTGCTTCATTTTTAAATCCCAAATCAGATAAGCAATCCCTGTGTTTTCTGATGTCTGTTTTTGAGCTCTTCTGAAAAGCACAGTTTTCATTTCCATGTGCTTTCCTTGCTTCCTGTGTTCTCACAGGTGCTGCCCTATGGGGATGGCTGAGTGGAACAAATTTGCATGTTGTTCACATTTGCAAAAAGAATATTGGGGCATTCAGAGGTTGAGCAAATTCTTCAGGCTCTGAATGGGCAGGTAACTGAGCTCAGAAGAAAACCTGAGGGGCACTGGAAGCAGCTTTTTCTTTTTTGCATTGTGTTTGATCCTTGCCTGTGATCACCTGATGCAGATCAGATCAGAGCTTTTCCTCCTGCTGAACAAGTTCTTCCTCTTCTTTTCTCCTCACATCTTTCCTGGCTGAAGTGCTTCTTTGGTAGGCGGCAGACCAGAAGGAGTGCCCATGTAAAAATGACTAAGGGTATGAAGTCCCAGGTTGCTTGCCTGCCTTTTCTTCGTGCACCAGCTATGCCCAGAAATATAGCTGACAGCAAAGAAAAATTTTCTTAGTTCAAAATTGAAACTCTCTTGAATCAAAAATCATTACTTTACCTAGAAATCATTCAAATAATAATTAAAAAACCCCTTGTACATATTTATAACTTTTTCAATTAAAAATTATCACCTGAATGGAGACTTTTCACCAGAAGTGAAACTTCCATCTCAGCTACAAGCATACACCCACTCCAGCTTCTAGCCATGTCTAACTCTGCCCTGGTATTTGGGGGTGTTTGTTGGATTTGCTAGGCATATTCAGAGGTGAGGTTTGCATGCCCATGTCCAAATGTACACTTGGTGGCTGGGTGCTTATGTTGTGTCATAGGACAGGGATCCTTCTCTGGCTGTCCCCCGGCTGAGTGCTGGCCCCTAACACAGCAGTCTAGTGAGGCATTTTGTTTCTCCTCCTGAGGCTCTGACATTTGAATGTTGGTGGGTTTGTTATTCCTGGGATCTTTCCAGCCCTCTGCATGTCCTCTGGCAGAATGGTCCCTGCACATTCCTGCATTTACACCTTCTCCTCCATTTCCATCCTGACCCTCTGAGTGCCAAAAGGTTTTCTACAGAGGAAATAAAACCTGTGTGCCCTGGAAGCTGCAAGGTCACAGGCTGATCAAGGAACACCACAGCATGGTGATGAATATCCCTGCACAGCGTTTTCTACTGCATGTAGACCAAAACCAATTGACTTGAGAATGGCTTTTTAATATGACTTGTCTCAAGAGCAGGACTAATAACATTTTTACATGGCAAATGTGTTATAGTGCTTTTATTCTGTTTACATGGCTGGGAAAGTGACCCATCTTACTTTTCATAGCTGCCATCTGTTGGTCAAATTCATTCCAATGCAATCAACCAAGTCATGGTTTTGTTTTGGTTTTTTTTTTTATTTGTTTTGTTCTGGTTTTAATTATTATTGTCTCTGGGAATTTAATTCCAGGCTTTTGGATGAGTGAGTAGAACAAGTGTTTTTCCCAGTCTTACAATGACTGCTTAAAAGGGCTTACTGATGGTAGAAAATATTCTATCTTTCTGCTTGCTTGCAAGTCTTTCAAAAAAATAAACCAACCAAAACCAAACCTTTGAACAGGTGAGCACTCAGTCAAAGCGGTGGAATGATTGATTTGAAGCCTTCTCACAATGCTTTGTCCAGGTCAACAGAGGACAATAATTAAAAGATCCATATCAACATGGCTCAGGTTTCAGGCAAATTACGAGCCAAAGAATGCCAAGAGCCTCTTTCTCTTGAAAAAGAGAAAGGTCACATATTATTCCCTAAAGTAAAGCTTCTTTCACAAATTCCCCTACACTAAGATCATATCCAGTCCATTCTTACTAGGTAATGATTTGCTTTGTTTAGTTTTATCAACAGTGCTTGCTTCTGCCTTGTAATTACGGTTTGTAGTGACAAGGAAGCAGAAATGGAGAAGCTTTCCTAGGCAGCCAGCAGAGAGGTGGGCAGTATGGGGTGGGCAGAATCCCAGCACATAGGGGCAAGTGCTGCTTTTTCAAACAATTCATTGGCAGTGTCCTGTCTCCACGCGTGGTGGGGATCCTGGCTCCCAAAGCATTCAGACCTCAACAGGAACTGGGAGCCACTGTCTTCTCACAAGTGTCTCACTGGAGGTGCTGGGGCTCCAGACACCACCACCACCCTGCTGCTATTCATTCCTACCTGTGGGAAGTGATGGAGGCTTCCAGCTCTGTGTCCGAGGCCAAGGGAGCCTCCTTGGAGAAACACTGCCCTGAAGGATCTCACTTGGTACCTAGCCCTGTTCCCCAAACCCCTGCTGGGGGTCTAAGAAGCTGACATCTGAAAGCCTGGCTGGACTCACAGCCACGTATGCCTTTGTACCTCCTGCACTGAATGCAAAACCAGCTCTGGTGAATTGTCTCTCCTGCTCTTGAGAGCTCCTATGTGCTGGCAGTGAGGATGGTGGTCCGAGGCCACCTCTGGTAAGAGGGTGAGAGAAACTCCTAGGCTTCATAGCACCCAGCCAGTGCCTCAGCAGCTGCTGGGGTCTTCTCACTGTTTGCACATCTGTGTACAGCTCTTCTCTGAGTAGAAAGCTGTGCACTTTCATAGCTACATCTTCAGCACCCAGCCTTGGAGCAGGGTAGGCACAATCTGCACAATCTGTTAACAGCGGGTCCCCTGGGAGGATGGCACCAAAGTAATTCAAATCCCCATAACGACTCTCTGGACTTCTACAGAAGAGCAAATGACACTGTGAAAAGAAGACTTTAAGTCTGTCTTTGTGGTGGTAAAAATTTAGGAGTGATTCTACTGCAGGCATCCGGGCTATTCTGATACAGGCAAGGAGCAAATCACGTCCTCTCTTTTCTCAATATGGGCAACAAGAATGCGCTTTCTGTCCCATGTGGCACTGAAGAACGGGATGGAGAGGATTGATATTTATTTTGAAAGCACTGGAAATCAGACACTTTCAAAGCATTTGTAGAAAAAAGCCTATAATTTAAGAAGATTGTAGAAGAGTTTTGGTTAATGTAACTATTCAATTACCTATAGAAAATGGAATTTACCATGTAGGAAAAATGGTTGAAGGAGAAAAAAAAACCCTTCTTAGAAGAAGCTGAAGATGGTGTCACTCTGTTGGTTTCCAAGAGATCTTATTTTTAACTTGTACTGAGACATTTTGACTGTATCTGTGTATTTTTACAAAGTCCTTAGGGATCCACTGCAAATTTCTTGTACTTTTTGGGAGGGAATGTGATTTTTTTTTTTTTAAACTTGAAACTAGTCATATGCTGCTTATTAGTCTTTACCTGCATTTATATTTCCATCAAACAAAGTTCTGATAATCACTATAATAAGGGCTGTGTTTATTTTGCCAGAAAACTTTTTTTGTTATAAAAAAACCTCAAAGCAAAAACATCTGTTTTGAAAAAAAAAGCATTTTCCTCTGACAGAAAACCCCTGCTTGTTTAAAAGTTTTCAGAGCAGGTCGGGAAAAAGAAAATGAAATGAAAAAAAAAGGTGGGCAGCTGAGAATAAAAGTAACAACATCTTAGACTGGCTACATGTGTGGGTGGTGGTGGTGACTCTGCTTTTTCTATGTAAGTACAAATGACTTCTGAGTTTTCATATCTTTATGGTCTTTGTTAAGGTGGACCAGGTCTTCATAGGAACCTGCCCAAAATACCGAAGCACTACTCTTCAAACTTAAAGTAAATGTTCAGTGAAGCAAAGCGGAATTTCACACAGCCAGGTAAAGACCAGTGGAGAGCTCATACTGCAGAAACAGAGGTCAGGTTAAACAGGGCGCTCTCTTGCATTTCACCTATCTTCCCTGTCTTCACCTTGGCAGAGGTGGGCACCAGATGAAAGGGGACGAGATGAGATGGTGAAAGGGATGACGACAAATGGGTACCACCCATACATTGCTCCTCAGATGCATTTTCACATCTGTTTGGCATTTCAAGGGTTGTTTTCCTATGAGCATCACTCAGAGACATCCAAGCAGGTGAGATCCTGCACTTGAAAGGCCAGAAGGAGAAGAGTTTACCAGGGAGGTACATTGGACATGTGTGGTAAAGTGTGGCTGTATAAATATTAGAGGGCTAAATGAGCCTCCAAAGAAATATGAACTATTCAGCCTCTGTACCAAAATCAGTGAGGTCTCTAGGGTTTCCTTTTCCTCCCAGGGAGAAGGTATTTTTCCAGTGGTCTGAACTCCTGACACAAAATTTTGCAGATCTGTAAGTGGATGTATTTTGTTATTCCCCAAATGCTACTATTTTTAAGATCTGGATCATCTATAGAAAATAGGACTCAGATGCTTAAAAGTCTTTGTAGGAACTCTGCCTGGGGCAGCAGTCTGTCTTTTAAAATCTTCTTTTACCCTGTGGTTGTTGTTCAGTTGTAGCCTCATAAATAAAGCCATAGCCCTATATGTGCTTCCATTGCCTTCTGTCTTTCCAGCAGTGCAGTATGCTTGGTCATGAAGCCTCCAGCCCCAGAGATGTCAGTGGGTACCAAATGCTGCAGGGTTCCTCCTCTGCAGCCCAGGGTAGAGGAGCACGACCACCCTGTCTCTTCCTCCATCTGCTAGCATCTGTAATGTGGAGGAAATGAGGGACAGAGGCATTCTTTCAGAAACTGAGCCTTTAAAGTGCCTTTAAATACCTTAGTCGAATATCTTTGCTCTCTTGACTTACCAGTCCTGCTACAAATGCAAAAAGCGGCAAAGATCTTTTTAAGAGAGTTTTCAGTGGATTTTGTTAAATGGAATAAACATACATGTGTAAAATTCAGCAAACCCAGCTCTAAGACTACTGCTGTAACAGCATTAAGATAGCACAATAGTCAAATCAATGTCATAACTGAATCTGAGGCATCAGTGAGCTCAAGCAGAAGGCGTCCATTCAAACCATGGGACCCCCACACCAAGGAACATGTGTGCAGGTGCCCAAAGGAGATATTTTCCTTCAAACGTGTGTCTCAAATAGGGTTATTCTCTTCACGGGCACAGGACATGATTGCCTTTAGTAGTTTTTGGCTCTTCCATGCAGGGAGGCAGCACAGCATGTGACAACCAGGTCAGCTCTGGTTAGGGCATTAGAGGAGATGGTGACAGCCTGATCTAGCAAGGAGGCAACCTCTGCTTTGGCTCCTCTGCTGATCCAGTAAAGCAGGATCTTCTTCTGCTCTGTCTTGTATTAAAAGAAACCAGTTGCTTAGCCTTAGAAAGCACCTTTAAGCTTTGGGATGAATTAAGTAGCTTATTGCTTTTGGAAACAGATTTGATCAATTCAACTCTCAGCAGGGAGGTGGGAGGCCACTATGGAAAGCCCAATCACTCCGGACAGTTTCCTTGCAAACTCTGCTATTGAGGTGTCATGGACAATATTTCTTCTGTATCGCAAATGCTGAATGTGAGTTTGGTCCATGGAAAAAAGAAAAAGCCATCCATCTGGAAGTCCATATAAGATTTTTTACCTATTAATGGATTTTCTGTCATTATTTCATTAACTCTTGAAAAATATTGCCTGGTGGGAGATAAGGGAAGCAGTTAAAGATTAGAATTTTTCGTATGATATTTAACACGTAGACAAGGCTACCTTTCCATTTTTGTCAGGATAGGAGCTGCTTAGAATAAAGAAATTCAAGACTGCTGCACACCATATTTGGGTAATTTTCCTCATAAGAATCAAGTACAAGTTTCAGACTAAATCTACAAGGCAAGCTGTGGCATGGATCCAGTCTATCTAAAAGATTGCCTGTAGCTCTGGAATGAGGACAGTGAAGGAGAATCCTTTCCCAAACCACAGTGAGACTTTCTGGTTCCCAAATAAAATTCCTCTGCCTGGTGACGCCTTCTTGGGGATGGATGCTCATGCTTTCTTCTTTGGTAGTAGGGCCTACCATTGGGCTTTAAAAGGTCACCATCAAGCACGGCAGTCCCTGTTGTTTTTCTTTACATGGGAAACACGTCTCTCACAGGTCCCTCTTCCAGGATGCTGAGTGGATGCACTTGTACAGGCACACAGCCCTCCGGCCAAGCAGTGAGATCTTCGCATATTTTCTGGGCCAAAATTTTTCTTTCTCCACTGTCTGCCAGTGGAGAAGGCTTCTCCAGAGGAGGGAAGCCTAAAGGAGACTGGTGGGACTAGTGGCTACACTAGATGGCTACCTCATTGACCAGCATCATGACCATGGACAAGTCACAAGTGTGTTTTGAAGAAGCATGTTGCATGTGGTCTTTACTAAGGTGGTCTCTGCTAGGTGGTAGTAGTGGCCTGAATGTCCTACAAGGGTAGAAAGGCAGAGCTGCATAGGAAAGACAGTAGCTAAGGTGCCTTGTTACTATTTGAAGGAAGTGACACTGGACTCTTGGGCAGATGGGGTCTAGGGGTATTTTTACCAAGAAGACTGGAGTTTTCAGAAGGGTTTTAGTTCAGTCAGTTGATGAGTAACATAAACTCTGGGCTCAGAAAATAACAGGCATTAAAGGTGATCAGGGATTTACAGTCTGCATTCCTAAAACTCTAGAGGGCAAGGTATTAGGTGGAGGCTAGAACCATTTATTTTAGTTATATTAAATGGAAACTCTAGACACTGTCTGGCTCTGCCTGTTCTTACTACTAACACCACCTGGCAGAAAGGTTATATTATTATTATCTGCTGTTTACTTTTCTCCTTTTAAAAGTCTTTTAGCCTCCCAATCAGAAATAGGCACAATGCCATGGGCTCTAAGAGGCCAGGCTCAAATGAGGAAAAGCAATTAGATGTGGAAAGTGGTTGCAAATATTTTTTATGCTGCTATCTGGGCAATCCTTGGGAATGCCAAAAGTGTCCGGATGAAAATACTCTACTGTCTGTAAAAAGGGATGACAAGTAATATTTTTCACAGAGATACAGAGCGGCTGTACTCATGAATCTGTAGTTCAGGTAAATGCTGGCTCACCCACTCCCCCAACATAGCCAGCAGCTAACCAGGGCCATGGGAAGGACCATTGCCTGGGCAGTGGGCACCAGGCCTCCACGGCTCTGCCAGCAGGTCTGTGATCTTCTCCAGGGCACTGCAGACTGACCAAGCTCTGTGCCTCACTTTGTTCCTTTGTGGTATAGTTTGGGTAGTTGGTTGTTGCATGGGGTTCCCAGGTAGGTGGCAGTTCCAGCCAGTGAGAATAGCAAGGGTTCAGTAGGGCCGTGTTTAGGGTTGTGCTAAATAGGTGAGAACTGAAGGAGCAAATTGCTACTCTGAAACATTTCCTGGGGCCTCAAAGCCCCACCGGTTCCTTACACTTCTATCTGAGGACCACCTCCGCTGCACCTGTAAAATTTGCCATCCCCCAAAATGCAGATGAAAGGGGAATTTTCGCCATGCTATTGAAAAGCCTTGAGCCAATTCCCATTTTCAGCACCTTGGGAGAAAAGATCCTTGCAGGTGATGAATGATCTCTTCATTTACAGCAGTACAAAGTGAAAATCTTGTTTCAGGAGACTTTATGCTCCTTTTTGGAGGCAGGGGGACTGAAAGCCTGCTCGGGGATGGCAGCTCATGCCCCATGTGTCTGTGCGGAGGATCACTATGATGTTTCCAGGCCCTGTTGCTCTGTTTGTGCAAGGTAGGTCCAAACTGCTGACCTCAACCCCACTCAGTAAGCCAGGGAAACCAAATCCATTTTTCTCCCTGGGTCCTCCCATGAGGGTATGACACTCACAACAGCTCTTTTAGCATGGCAACTGCACCAAGCCCACTAGGAAGAATAAATTAATTCTTAAAAATAAACAACTGGCCATAAAAGAGTCCAGGAAAACCCTGGCCTCTGCTCTTCCGATAGCCTAGGGGTCTCTATGACAAATCACCCTTGCTACCTACCCCTGGTGAATATTCCCTGCTTGTCAGCCCAGCTAATTGTTTTGGAGTGGATGTAATACATCTCCTGCCAGGAGAGGTTTGTGAGGCACATGATGCTATAAATGATCTTCTGTTTATCTAATCTCTTCTCTTGCTGCTATCATTACACATATATACAAACTCCCTTTATAGCTTCCCTCCAGCCACTGCTCTGGTTACAAGCTTAAACAATGCCTTGCTCATTGTAGAGCTACAGGCTTATTTAAGGAAATGAATGCAATAGCACTAGGCTGTTATTGTCTCCTAGCAGGTAAGGTGGTGTGCTGTCCATACTCGGCCTGCTTTCAACAGCAAGGTAATGATCTTTACAGAAATTTCTCTCCACTTGACAGCTGCTCACCTGGGACACAGGTCTGCTGTTCTTTGCTCATCTCACATATGCAGAGACAACCCTAGTTTGATTCAACATACGGAAATAAGCTATAAAAGCAGATCAACATACTCAAGTCAGAGTAGTATGTCACCCAGGAGCTGGATCCTGATTTCTGCTGATGAGGTGGCAATGCAGCTCACTAGAAGACACTCAGGCAAAGCTGAAGAAAGATGGGACGTGAACACACCATCCAGCACCCAATGCACATTACTAAAGCAAGTGCTTAAGCCACAAGACTGCAATAAAAGTGTGGCTTAGTGTGTAGGCCAGTACAAGAGCTGACCTTTTCTCTGTGTTGCCAGAGAAGTGTGAGACCAGAGAAGGTTTTATGACAGCTAATAATCTCCCTATCACTTCTGCAGTGAGTAAGCGGGCAGGCGATTAAGTTTTAATTGAAAAATTGGAGGGAATGGGGGAAAAACCAGAAAAAATAAACACTCAAGTCAGCAAGTCACATTAGTGACAGCAGCTAATGTTTCTAACATGAGCTTTAAATCCTTAGCCTCCCTCCAAAGCAAACATATTATGCATTGTTCATAACGCTCTTAATTGGAAATATTTAGCCATCCAAATAGTAGAAGTATACTCATTTATTTGCTCAGAGCCTGGATCAATATTAATAAGTCGTCTTAGGAGGGATGTATTTAGTTTTCGTTTTAAAGATCACCTGCACAAAACAGTTTGAGTTTGTAAGCTGGGCATCTTGGTGTCCTGAAACCAATCTCTGAAAATAAGAAGCTGGCTGAAGGCATTAAGGTTTGTGATGGTGGGGAAAATGGATCAGGACTTTCCTGGCTGAGAAAGCACTGCTCCAGCACAGAGGATCTGTCTGAAGCCACCTAAGACCTGATCTCAGGAGGGCTGGCACCTGCTGAAGTGACAGGATTTGCTTTCCCATGGTGACAAACAGTGCAATGGTCTGCAGCCTCTGCTTCAGGCCACAGACTGCAGCTATGCACTCCTACCCCAGGCTGTGGCTGTGTCCTTTGCTTCTCCAGGCCCCTCACTGCACCTGCCCCATGTGTAACCCCAGGAGCAGTGCCCAGAGCTTCCTGGGTGCTAGGGGACTCTCTCGATGGCCTTGATCCACCACTTGGTTGAGTTTGCCATCTACTATATAGAGCTATTAACTGGGGAGAGATTGTGAAGAACATAATGATGTACAAGAGGGTAAAGTTCTCTTTAAAGCATTAAAGAATTGCTGGCACTGGTGACAATAAGAAATTACATTTTCTGGGTAAAAGGAAAATTATGCATTCAGGCATTCTAGTCCCTAGGAGGAGGGAGGCTAGTTAATGAGTTCATGTTGAAACACACCCACTGCCAGTGAAGACACATTTGAAGAAAATCCAAACACAGTAACCAAGCAGCTCCAATTATTTCTTTCTAGGAACCAGCCCAAATCCAGCTCATGCTGGAGATTGTTTGCCATCTGAGAGCAGCCTGTGTGAGATCCCAGCCCCTGTCTCACCACCAGGTGTTGGCAGCACAAACCACCCACCCATAGTCCCTGCACTCACGGCTTCAGACCCCAGAGAGGAGTCCACTGTGGAGGGAGTTTGTTTCTCTGCATGGTTCATGTATGATGAGGGTGGTGGGTGCTGTGGCTAGGGCCTGCAAAGAGAAAATACTGAGCTTGTCATAGGCTGTAACCTCCTGATACTCAAGGAGTTAACGTATTTTTCAGTGCTTCTATGTTGGGTGGCTCTTACATTATGAAACTACCAAGGAATTTAACAGGAAAGCTGCTTTTGCATTGAAGTATACACAAGAAAACCTTGTATTTTTAGCTTTGCATTACAAGTTAATTTTTGACTCCAAATGGCCTTTTTTCCACTCATTCATTCAGGAAATATGGTGATTTTCCCCACCATCCTGGGGAAGAGAACAGGAAAAAATGGATATTTCTATGTTCATAAAGAATAGGACAAATGCAATTTCAAGCCATTTCATCCTTTGCTGTGAATATTTTCACACTGTCCCTCTGGGCGCCCCAGATCTAGATGGGGTTTGCATACTGCTGTTGGGACTCCTTTTCCTGGGCAATACCGTTATCCAGGGTTAGGAGATGTATTTGCCATCGCAGCAGTTGTAAAGAAGACAGAGACCGTCCCGCGCAGAGACTGGCCTGCGATTCTCTGCTGATAAATAAACATCTCTGTTTCCCTTTTGCACTATGCAACTTGATGGTAAAGGTTTCAAAGAAAAGTTGAGCTGACATCAAAAAAAGACTCTCCAAGGCAAATAAAGAGAGATTTATTTTCTTATTCAGGTTTCTCAAAGGCTCCTTCTCTGTGCCCTTTCTATACACAATGGTTTTCACCATTCAGGAATGCTTTCATTTAATGTCTGAAACAGCTTTTTGTATCTGCTGGTATCTTTCTTTAACCGTAAAATAAACATTCTTTCCTTAACAGGTCTAAGGATGTGTGTTTGGGGGCAGCATGTAAATAATTGATCCAGAATATAATTTTTTTACTCATTGTACTATTAGACTTTGTTTTTCACTAGGCCACTCTCTATGTCCTGGTCTCCTCATAAAAGTTTGGTCAGAATAATGCTGTAAAGATGTAATTTTCTGTTTAAGCCAAAGCAGTTACATCAACTCAGCTTTAGTGTTGACAATGTGACACCCTTTGTATTGGTACAACTTATCTCCCTTGCTGTGCAGGAACAGAAATGGCAGTATGTGTTCCCTTACACTGGTACCAGGGCAGCTGCGGTGGACAGGGCTGTATTCTTGCAAGTCTGCTGGGATGGTTGTGGGGGCAGGTAGAGAAATCCTTATTACCAAGTGGGATCTGCTGAGGGATTATCTCACAGCTGCTTTGCCAGGTCCATGCTGCTCTTGGGAACGAGCTGCTGGGCAAGAAGGACTGCAGGGCAGATCTACTCTGATTGCAACTTTATGACCTTCTCTGTAGTCTATTTTTTCTGAGGAAAAGAACAGACAATTCCCAGCCCTCTGGCACAAGCAGCTGCCACTAGCATTATTGAACAAGGCAGAGCATGCCTCATGGTGCTGCTGAATTTTTCAATTTTTTTTTTAAACTAATAAGATGTAGCTACAATGATGATGGGACTTCAGAGCATTAAATTGCAGACAGTGGTAGACAGGGATGCCTGTCTTCAAGATGAATTCCTGCACAGTGATAATGGGTTATCTGGATTTCCTGCATGGCTGTGTGAATCGGGGCCATCTGTCAGCAGCTTTCTGTGGTGACAGGCCGATGCTGAAAAGACGGATGGAGGGAATCTGAAGCGAGAGACCTTCCCAGCTGTAAGGGAGGTTGAGCTGGATAGATTTACAGTCTGCCTCATTCTCTTCAGGAGTGATGCTTTCCTGAAATTTTTTTTTTCTCTGTACATGTGATATTTTGGCATTAGGTTGTTCCCCAGGTACTGCATTAGCTGCTGGGAAAGAAAACTGCAGGGTCTCAGGTTAGGTAACCACTGTACGTCCTGGGCAGCTGTATCTCAAAACCTGCCTGAAGGTGGGAGGATGTTTTACCCAAGTCCTAACTTTCAAAGCCTGAGGAAACGACAAATCAGGAAGAGGCAGAGGGAGCTCACCCATTATCCGTAACCGGAGAGAGATTAAAGATATAGCTCAAAAGTAGCTGCCTTGTGCTCTGACAACAGCTTATCAAAATATTTACTATATCCCCCTTGACTTAATGTAGTTTTTGGTGTTTCTCTGTGCTACCCTATGTAACTAATTTATTGCAATTCAAGTATGCCATTGTTGGTTTTGAACTCAAACAAATTGTTCTAATGGTGATTTATGTTTAAGAAATAGGAGCTGCCTAGTACTAGTGAGCTATCCTACAGCAACAAACCAGCCCAGGCAGTGCAGTCCTCATAATAATGCTGTTTTGTGGCAGTACAGATTAAATGTCCAGCCTTGCTAAGATTTCTATGCTTTCTTTGTGGTACTGGAATTGCTGAAGATGAGGTGGTTTAAGGCTATAAGCAAGGCAGGGATGCTGGAGAAAAATTGTATCTTTCATTAGGCAAAAGCCTTCACTAACTGAAGTCTTGTCCAGTTTTTCCATCTATGTCATTTAGTTTAATAAAAGACGCTGCCTCCCCTTCCAAACATTTGTTGTGGACATATTAAAACAGGGCTTACTTTTAAAGAAACTGAAAAATTAGAGAGGATGCAGTGGAAAGTCACACACACACACACTCCAAAAAATGATCAGAGAGTTTGTGATTGCTTTGCAGTGTGGGGATTGGAGAGCTCAGGCTACTTAGCGCATCAAAAAAAAAGAGGAGCCTTGCTCAGACTGGCAGGTGCCTTCATGGGAAGAGCTTGCGCAGTTGTGAAAGGCTTTTTACTCTTGTGGAGTCATGGCAAGAACCACAGCTGGAGATTAAATTTGAATTAGAAATAATAGCATTATTTTTTTTTATGGTATGTTGCTTTCTATAAGCTTTCCTCTACATTCAACTTGCAGGCTCAATATGACAGTAACAAAGTGAAAATATAGCACCTGTACATCATGCTGACTGATCCTTTCCCCTCTTATAAAGAGTAACTCTACAAATGAGTTAAAAGAGCATGGGATTAGCTCCAAAGAGTCTGAAGTCCTGCAGTGTCTCTGAAGCTAAGGAGGACACAGAGATTCCCAACTCTGCATTTGCCATCCTCCTCCAGAGGTAATGAAATACCATACAGCCATGCACATACTATAAATAATGAATAACCTAAAAAACCAGTTGGAGACCACTAAACACTGGAGGGATTTAATGGGTAGCCTAGGATTTAAAAGACCTGCATCAAAAGATCTGCTCTGTCCAAGGGAGTTAGTAGCTCTTCCTGTCCCTCATGTTTATCTGTGAAGATAAATGCATTAAAGCTTGTGGGAAGCTCATGTGCTGCAAAGTGAAGGCCAGGTGCTCAAGAACTAATCAAAGGATGTGGACATACAATAAACAGGTGGTGGCTGATGGGACAGGCTTTTAAGACAATCCAAAGCTTTACCCCTACAAAAAGCAGAGTGAACATTTGTCTTATTGACTGTTCAACAAACATTGTCCAAGTAGTTCTGGCGCAGCCACCCAACATGCCTGTCTGCCCTGCCACCTGCTCCCACTTGCTGCTCAGTGCACTCGCTGCAGATCTCCACACCAGCTTGGTAAGAGCATGGAAATCACGTTGAGAAACAGTGCGATACTGGCTGATAATGGAATAGCATCAGCCCGTAGCCTTGCACCTAGTTAGCAGAGCCCAATTTAAAACCAATTCAAAGTGAAGCAAGAATAAGAGCACTTGCAAGTTTTTCCTCTCTTCTCTTTGATTGCTCCCTCTTGGTTTCCTTCATCCCCAATATTATTTTGCCTTGAAAATAAGCAAGGTCCTTCAGACCACGCACATTAGGAGCCTTGTGGAGACAAAGCAGTTTGCCACCCACACGTGCGGAAGCAACCAAGTTGTACCAAAAGGTCAGTGGCCCACTTAGGGACCCCTTTCCTTCTGGCCATGAAGTTGGAGAGATGATATTGCCTGACCCACTTGATTTGCTGAGGACCAGTAGTGCAATGGGTAACGTGTCTGACTACAAAAAGAATGTTGGCAGGTCTCCCTGCCCAGGTTAAACTTTTATCTGCCTTGGGGGTATGAGGTGAAGTTCCTGCCGCTTGAAGATTTCGTCTGGGTGAGAGGGTGGGCAAGAGATCTCAGCCAGGGAAGGAGACTTTTGTAGACCTTGTTTTGTACCTTTGTAGAGGTCAGAAGCATGAAGCAGGAAAGGTAGGATAATTAACGGGAGTTGCTCTTGGTTCAGTTAGTAGCATGCAGTCCCCAACCCCCAGAGCAGCTCATGCTGGTGGCTGCAGCTCAGCCCAAGGCTTAGCTCTCCTAGACTGTTATTTGCAGTCTATTCAGAGAAGGTCTGGTCCACAGCCTGCCAAAATCAGCGGGGATCCCCGCCTTACTCCGGTGAGCTGCAGATCAGGCTCATGCTCACAGGTGCTGCCTCTGGTGAGGCTCCAGCACGGTCACAGGGAGCTCGGAGAAAGGAAGGCTGATGAAACAAGCCACAAAAACTGGCTTCCCACTGGCCCTCTCCTGCTAGGCAGAGGCCCCTCTGCTGCTGGGCTTCTGTTACGGGGTGTCAGGTGCCTGCTAATTACAGCTAATGAGGAATTTAATTGCCCTTCAGCACATGGCTGGCTGTCCAGGCTGTTATGTGGTTGGGGGTGGGTGGTGTCTGCTTGCCCTGCTCTGGCCCACACACGTGGTGGGAAGGGGCAGGGGAACGGACCCCTGCCCTCGGCATGGGGGGCTCTGTGGGGAGGGGTTGTCCCAGCCCTGAGCACATGCATATGCACGTGCCCTTCTGGTCTGCTTGCTTGCACCTGGAGGTCCTTGGATGTGGTAACCTTTCCTGCTGGGATCTGCCTCCTCTGCTCAACCCGAGGACTCAGGAAGGCTTCCTGGCAAGGTATATCCTTATGGAGGGCACTTTGGGTTTGTGCCGTGGCTGTTGTTATGGGCTGTATGGGGATGGTAGAAAGCAGAATCCTGGTGCTCCTGAGTGGTGAGGGGTTGGTGAGCCCCTGCTGATGGGCTGGGTCCCCCTGCCTTGCCATGTGCCGGGTTTGCTTTGATCCAAATTGTCCTGCTTGGTCTGTGTGTTTGGCGGATGGAGCCAGGTGGGAAGAAGGTGTTTGTGGAGCATGCACAGGAGGGCAGGCATTGGCTTGGACACACCATTTACAAGCATGCTGCCCCTCGCAATGTAGTAGCCACGTCCTAACCCCAACTCTGGTGTCAGTGTCTCTCCCACCCCGACTCCCCAGCACCGTGCTCTGCCCCATGTGCCTCCCCTGTTCTCTGTTATGTGGCACATATAGACCCTCTCCTCTCGCCTGTGCATCTGCATGTAGGCTATGTATCTACCCTGAGAAAAATGGGTCCGTGCCTTATCTTATGTAAAGGATGGTGGCTATGTTCAGGTAAAACCAAGTAGGTAAGGAGATGTATAACATATTGCATGTTTTAGAGAGTTGTGTTATACCCTAGAAGAAGCCTAGCTTCCCTCCTAACCATTTAATGAGACAAAATTACTGTATTCCAGTTTACCAGATCAGTCATCTTTTTCTTTATGAACAAAGGCAAAACCTCCCTTCAAAGAGCATAAGTCCTGGACTAAAGTTGCCCTTAGACTATTTACATTCAGCACGTGGCCTCTTCTTTCCTGAAGGCAGCTGATGTGTAACCAGGATTTTATAAAAAGACCATTACTGAACAGCCTAATGGGAGATAATGCATCTGTGTGTGTGCTCGGTTGTGTGACTCCAGAATAGCTGTGCTGGCTGGAGAGCATGGCTGTGGGTTAGAGCTCGGTGTGATTTACCTTCAGCAAAATTGACTGGCTCCAGCAAAATGTCCTTGTCTGTTTGATTTCATATCAACTGAATGTGTTCTTAGAGGCTTGTTGAAAACTGATGAGGTTTGGATTTAGTTTGACAGGACACAGCCAAGAGCATTTTAGCATTTTTAGCAGTGGTTTTTTGACTGCTAAGAAGTTCTCTGAACCACTTGATCTTACTAGATGACTGAATTCTTAAAAAAAAAAAAAAAAGGCAAGTAGGAAATGGGATCATTTCAACAGCTACCAGGTGGTGGGTTACAGGAGATCCAAATGCCCCTGTGTTACAGACTGATGTATGGCAGGCAGCTTGGCTAGTCCTGGGGGGAAAAGGCTACAGACCAAATTATGATTCTGGTCATGCTTTTGCAAGACTAGAAGAAGCCTTTCAGCCTGGAGAAGTTTAGAGAAATGGCTGTGTTTTGAGCAAGTCAAATGCACTCTTTCAAGAACCCTGTTTTGCAGGTAAAATATTGCAAATGCTAAGCTATAAAAGCCTGTACTGAATCTTTGCTTTCCTGTAGAAGGGCCTCATTCAGTCATGTTTTTAAGCTTCCTTTCAGTGGCTGGCAAGCCAGAACCATGCTGGGGGGCTGTGCAATAGCCCTGTTGTAGTTCACTTCTGATCGGTGACATGGACTGACACTGTTGTGACACATGGGCACAGGGGGAGGCATAAGCTTTTATGTGCTCTGAATGCAAGGCTCTGGGACAAGTCTCAGCTGAGTGCACCTGCAAAATGCAGGGGCAGCTGAGCACCACAGCACAGAAAAGAAAGGGAAGATCTTCCCTGCTGCAGAGATACCGCTTGCTGGAGAGTGGGATTGGCTAGCCCTGTAGCCCAGTTGGAGCCAGATCACCTGCTTCGGTCCCCTGTGTTATTCCTCCCCCTGGTAACTATTTGAACTCATTCTGCAGACTGGCCTTGGCCCCTTCCTGCTCTGGGATGGGTTCACTTCATTTTTAGCACTTCTATTTCTACAGGTCACCTGTGGTTCCTGGCTTTGGTGTGTGCGCTTAGTGGAGGTAGCACTGGCAATGTACAGGGCGGTACAGGGCAGGAGTCCGCAAAGGCGAGTGTGTTTCTCTGCTCTCTGGAGGACGCTACAACAAGTCCCAGAATTGTTTGGTGCCTCAAATTTCCCATCTGTGGGATAGAAATTGAGAAGGCAAGTGCATGTATGTTACAGGTCATGTAATACACAGTTTCGTACCAAGGCTGTCCTGGATCACTTAAGGCTAACGTGAACGTGCCTGCAGTTAGGGCATGCTTCCAAAATACCCCTTTCTCGGGTTCATCTCAGGATGAACTCAGCCTGTGAAAGCTAAGGTAAAGTTTGACACTTGCATGTGGGTCAGCCTCTCTGAACAGACATCTGACAACACACTGCAAAATAAGGAGGGAAAAGCTAACCTGCTAAAGCAAGTTCAGACACTGCTGCCAAGGCAGACAGCAGGGATGGAGGGTACTCAATGTGTAGCAGAAAAGGTTGCACCCCAACATCTCTGAAGGCTTTTGGACCCTGAACTGCCCATGGTTTCAGTGGGAGAGGTGTCCCAGCCTTATTTGGAAGCTGAGGAGGACTGTGGCGACTTCCTTCTCCCACAAGGAGTGTTTGAGCCTTAACTCTCTGTGTATCTATGGAAAATGAGAAAGCCTACAGCATCTCTCAGCATAACTGTCAGCACTGGCACTGACCCATAGCAGCTCACCCATTGTGGCTTGTACGTAACAACAAATTTTTTTTTAATGGCTGCCACATCCCAGAGCACCTTCAGGTCTCATGCTCCTTGGCTTGCCAGCCAGCTCTGAGCATCAGGGTGATGGTAACATGGACACATCTCTTGGAAATGCCTTGTGGCCACCCTGGCATTCTGGCTGTGCTGGCTATTAAAGGAAGAACAAACAATTTAGCAAGATAAAGTCAAAATTCTGCAACGGGCAGAAACTTGACATATTATTTGCATGTCACCTAGGTGACAAGCAAACAGCTGTCTGTGGACATCTGATCTGAGCAGCATGGGCCTCCCTTTCTGTGTTGCCCTGGGGCTTTGTGCCCTGTCACTGATAATTATGTCATGTTACATGTAGATGTAGAAACTGACCCTGTGTAATACGGCATAAAGCAATGAGGGGAACATATTGGGACAATGGGGTGGATCCTAATCAAAAACATATGTAGAATATATTTGCTGTAGTCAAAACTGTCCTGTCTGGAGACATGCCTGTCAAAGGAGAAGGCAGCTCATCAAATGCTGAAGTATCCCTGGGTTGGTGGGTCCTGGAGTCTGAGAAATGCAGGACCTGAATTCCCCTGGTTTACAGCTGTGGGCATGGTCCAGAACAAAGAACTAGTACTGGAGTAGAGCTGCAGGGAGAGGCTGGCATTGGGAATTTGACACCAGGACGAATAATGACCCTTACATGACTGCAGACTACTGTCAGTACTTGGGATCACGGCCATGGAAAGAACTTTTGTTCCTTTTTGCCAGCCAGAGTGGGGGGAACTGTGAAACTAAAGTGATCCTGTTACTGCCGTCACCATGCTCATCGTGGACTTGCAGCACACCCTGGCTAAGATTTGAACTTCTGTGTGTCTATCTTTTAGAAGACAGAGCTTTTAAAAGCAAGAGGAGGTGCTTATGGTCGCAGGGATTCACACCAGCCATGCTTCCCTTTTATTGAGGTGATATAGCCCCAGGCCACCCCTGGAGAGCTATGAGCTGTTTGGGCATGTTTCTTCTGCCAAGTGACCCCTCTGGCAAAGAAAGCTGTGGCTTCCTGACTCAAGTTCAGGGGATTTTCAGCCAACATCATTCCATTTAAGAAACAGTAATTAGGAGGGAAAACTTTACACCACTGTCCTGTGAAAAGGGAGTTTTCTCAGCTGTTTTCATTTCAGTGTAACATCTAGAATAGGTAGTGTGAAGAGGGATTGCTACAGTGGAGCAGCCTTAAACTTCCCTATCCCAGCAGCCACCAGAGCACTCACAGACAGAGCTGAGACCCAGCACTGCTTTAAGAGAAGGACATTGTCTCGGCAGGGCAGATGGGTCTCTCCAGAAGTGTGCCAGTGCAGAGTGCAGATCACCACATTTTGGAAACTGCATAGCAAGCTTTGGGTTAAGATCCTAAAGGTGATTAGTTTCAACCTGGTGGTGTCTCTCTTCTTCAGGGACCCCTGCCAGAAGCATGTGCTGTTCCTTGAGCTGCTTTAATGGCCAAAATGTTGATGCCATCTGCCACAAGTGATCATTAGCTATGTGCTCAACTCTGCTCACAAACAGCTGTTTGGAAGTTTATTCTTCTGAGAGCTCAGGCTGCTCCAGTGCAATTCCTGGACTACATGCAATGTTCTTATAACTTAGCAAGCCCCAGAAAAATCAACTCATAGAAGCCGGTGCTATTTTATCCATAAACTCACAACCCTTAGCTAAAGCGGCATCACTGCTTTAATTCACTCTGCATAGTGATTTTTTTCATGTATTTAGAACTTCTGACATAAGCAGACCTCAGATGCAGGGGTGACAAATTTGGATTATTTATTACATGGGGAGAGGGAAGGCTTTGTTTTAGAAAATATTGCATCTAAAAACTTGCTGGGCTATAGAATTGTGGGTTGGGGTTTGGTTGTTTTTTTAGTGTCTGCTTTCAGAGGTGATTTTTTTTTAAGTGTATCACAGAACTATGAATATATATATAGTGTATATATTTTATTGTTTTAAATAGAATTCAGGGATTTAAGGTCTTCTCTTGAGCTAAAGAGTTCCACACGTGTGAAGTGGAGTTGCTACTGAGTTGACCCACATGCTTGTAGAGGAATTCTGGCTGTATGGGTAGCCCTGTAGGAGTTACTGCTCTTCCATGGAGGTGTTTGACCTGCCAGCATATCAGATGTCTGCACAGCCTGGGCAATGTTCACCCTGATAAAGTATCTGGCTGGAAAAACAGTTAATTTCCAGGGAACCCCAGGTGCATGGTAGTCTTAATTGAAATGGGAAGTACCGTTTTCATGGAGCTTTAAAGATTTAAATAAGAGTATTATTTTATTTTAGAATTATTTAAAAATTAAACCCTTTATAAGGAAGGACACAGAAGCCACTGTGAATTGGTATCTGACTGTATTTATTTAGGAACAAAATCCTTTTCCTTGTCTCCAAAGTTTTTCCTATTTTCAATTGAAAGCACTTTGCAACCAGTCAGTTTTGGTTCTTTAGACCCGGAAGTCCTTTGCCACTCTTCAGAGCCATTGCTTTATGGTTACTGTGGATTTTTAAACTCGTGGGACTTTTATTCCCATTCTTAAGATTTTTATGCTCGCGCATTTCCTTATGTCGCTAATACAGAAGCAAAAACTATAAAACTGTCGTGGTTTAACCCCAGCTGGCAACTAAGCACCACACAGCCGCTCACTCGCTCCTGCCCAGTGGGATGGGGAGAGAATTGGAAGAGTAAAAGTGAGAGAACTTGTGGGCTGAGATAAAGACAGTTTAATAAGTAAAGCAGAAGCTGCACACATGAGCAAAGCAAACCAAGGAATTCATTCACCACTTCCCATTGGCAGGCAGGTGTTCAGCCATCTCCAGGAAAGCAGGGCTCCATCATGTGCAATGGCCACCTGAGAAGAGAAATGCCGTAACTCCGAATGTCCACCGTTCCTTCTTCTTCCCCCCAGCTTTACATACTGAGCATGATGTCATATGGCCTAGAATATCCCTCTGGTCAGATGGGGTCAGCCATCCCAGCTGTGTCCCCTCCCCACTTCTTGTGTGTGTGTGTCCGTGTCCCGTCCCCACCCCCCCCAGCCTCCTCGCTGTAGGGTGGGGTGAGAAGCAGAAAAGACCTTGACTCTGTGTAAGCACTGCTCAGCAGTAGCAAAAACATCCCTGAATTATCAATGCTGTTTCCAGCACAAATCCAAAACATAGCCCCATACTAGCTACTATGAAGAAAATTAACTCTATCCCAGCCAAAACCAGTACATTCTGCACCCCTTTTTCCATACCATTTACATCATGCTCAGGTCCCACACTATCCAATACATCCTCATTAATCACCATCTCTCTCCCCATCCTTTGACATAATACGCATATATAATTCCCTTAGTCTATGGACCACCCTTGTAAAATCCAGAAATGTCCACAAAATGTCCATTGAGTTCATTTAGTCCATGACTTTGGGCTCCATTTCTTAGGGTGGTCACTCAGGACAGGAGAGGTGGTGTGTTATATGGAGTTATTGGGCACCAAAGCCATAGTAGCTACTATGAAGAAAATGAACGCTATCCCAGCCAAAACCAGCACAAAAACATATGTTAGTAATGTACTGCTCAATATTATGGAATCTGATAAGACTTTTTCAAATGACTGACATTACATGTGTCTTTCAAGGATGTGAATTAACCGTATGTAAACCATATGTTTCATCTATTTCAAAGACTGTTAAGGAGTAAACATTGTAATGAAATTAGCTTACAATGGTGGTTCTGAAATGTAGATGCAAGTATTGATAATAATATTTCTCAAATGCTCCTTAGGTAGAACTGAGGGTAGCTTTCAATTTTATTTTTAGGTTATTACGTATGATTTTGCTATTTGAGTGGCATCATTAATACAGCGATTCATCCTTAGTTTTCTGTTTCCTCATTTTTAACGCTAGTAAAAAGAGCAATCTTAACTAATTTAACATTTTCTTATTTGCACATATTTGTAGGGAGTGTCCTAGGCCTTCCTGAAAGTCTCAGCTGAACACAAAGCCATACTGTCTTGAGTATGGGACAATCAGGAGAGACTGATCTACAGGGGTTGGGCAATGCAGTGTGGGACCTCCTGTTAGCTGTGGATGAGCCTGTGCTAGAAGTGTGCTGGTGTGTCCCTGTATCCCAGGTCGTTAGCTCTGCTGAGCATCAAGGTTCGTTGGCTTCAGTGCAGCGCTGTGCTACCAGGCTTACCCTGCTCCCAGAAGTACAGCTGGTTTCTCTGCCCAGGGCAGGCCTGTGGTCTGCAGGTACACCGGTGTCCGGAGTTAGCATGGTGATAGACGATTACCTTGTGCATAGTCACAATCCCTGCCCTGATGTCTAAAGAGACGCAGTGAGTGGAAGCATTACTAATTCACCTCTTACAGTTGTGAACCAATACAAAGAGGGGCTTCTTCAAGAGTAGAGCTGAGGACTCAGGTTGGTTGTTTTAATAGCTGCCTACTTGAAGCTCCAAACCAGTCTTTCTTGTATCAGGGTCTCCTGTCTCATACCCCCTTCCCTACTTGTGGCTGGGACACAGCGTTACCAGCCTGAACAGCCACGCGTCTTTCCTTCTTGTATTGGAGCGTGAGCACCTCCCTGATCCAGGACTTTGAGCTGAGCTCCCAACCTCTGCAAGCCATTGCAAGTGTGCCATAGGGTTTAGTTTGTGAGGCTGGACAGCATCCCTCGCTACCACCGTGCCACCCCATAAGCTGCCTGTTGTGGGTCCTATCTGCCAGATGGGAGGAAGCGCTTACACACAGTGGTGTTGTGAAAGAAAGCAGATGGGTGTGTAAAGGGCGAGCGACGGTGGGAGCGTGGGCGTATTTACTATTGCCCCTTGCCAGTAGCTCACTGTATTCACTTATCGAATATATGAATCCGATTAGGAGATGCTCACTGTGCACTGGAGGGTGGGAGGGGAGCACTGCTCAGGGAGGCGCCGGGAGAGCGAGCACGCTGCCGACCCAGAGGAGAAGCAGCAGGCAGTGGGTGATGCATCTCAGGGCAGCCTCAGCAGAGTGTGAAAAGTGAAAGAAGTAATTGGACCTGCCCCCAGAGTGTCAGGGAAGAGAATAGACCACTCCAGTCTGAGAAAGGTTTGAATTTTTTTTTCTTTTCTTTTTTTTTTTTTTGGCAGTATCACTAACATGTGGAGGTCTCAGCAGCCTCTCTTCCTTGTGAACCTTCCCAGAGTGTCACAAAATGGAGGAAAAGAATTGTACACAGAGCAATACCCCTCCTTATCCAGTCACCTCCAGCTATAAAACATCTTCTGTACCCTTTCTAACATCTTTGCTGCCTCTCCTTTCCATGGCCTGTCTAATTACTAGTGGACCCTGGATCTGACCTTTATTCCTAGTCTTGCCAATGCTCTGATCCTTCTCATGGTCCTCGCACTACTCCACTCGCCACTCTTTTCCCTCTCCCCATTGTGTTTCCTTGCTATTCGTCCCTGTTTCTGCTGGCACACTGCTGAGCTTCCTACTGCCTGGTAGGCTTCTGACTTTGCAGTAATTCAGCCATTTCAGCTGCCTTGGACTCAAGTGTGCGTTTTATTTGCATGCCAATAAGCTTATGAGATGAACTTACGTTAATGCAAAATGTAGAACCAGGAGCTTGTGGTGACACATATGAGTTGGCATTAAACCCTAACGTGTATAACACCTGTGGGTGTCAGCTGCAGAGCAGAAAATGTGCTTGCTTCAATTCTAATTTTACCTAGAGAACTGCTCAAAGCAACCCACCTTTCAGTTTGCAACCCCCCATTTTTCACCTTTCAAACAAACTATATTTTTTGTCCTTCATGGAAAAACAAATCTGTCAAAAAGATGTTTTTTACCAAGGAAAATGAGCACTGCTATTATTTCTATATCATGGAGGAGAAAACTGGGGCGCAAAGAGGATGAATTACAGTGAAAAGGCTGAAAGCCTCAGTCCCTGCCCTCCGCTAGGTAAACCACTTTCCCTCACAGAGCTCTCACGTTTTTATGTGTTTACATTTCTTCGAGGAAGAACTTTTTTAAAATAACCAGAAGTATAAGGATGTTTTTGCAGATGGAAAGGTGTTGAGCTCAAGGTTTTATGTCTGCTCTTTATGTATCTTCTATAGCTGCTCAAATACTTTTTTTTCTTCATAAAAATTTCATATGGAAAATTAACAAGGAGCTTGCTAGTGAAATGATGCAGTAACTGTAGCCAGGCTAAAAGTGAGTTGTCAGCCCTGGACCTTCCCAGTCCAATAGGTAATTGCAGAACTGTGTGAGTGAGATACAAAAGGAGGCTCTGAAAGGTTCAAAGAGATTTATAGAATATTTCAGACCACAAAAACGCATAAAACAAAGTCCAAAAGGTTCTAGAAATGGGACAAGAGGGACCTGCTGTCAGAAGCAGCTTGTCATATAGTTATGATTTACCGTCCTCTCCCAAGCGATCTGTACAATCTCTGTCAGCAACATGGCAAACAAATAGCATTCAGTGGGCTTGAGATGAGTGTTTGGGAGAGAAGGCAGCATGACAATGACCACCACAAACTTAGGCAGTGAAGTCTCTGCAGAGTTCTTTCTGAGCGGAAAGCACAGAACACTCTTTTCACCTCTTTCTTTTCACTGTGAAAGGACAAACCTGGGTCAAGTAAAGGAAATATCCAAAAATAACAAAAATTTAACTTTGAGGTTATTCAAAGACTA
This sequence comes from Harpia harpyja, assembly GCF_026419915.1. Classification (NCBI taxonomy): domain Eukaryota; kingdom Metazoa; phylum Chordata; class Aves; order Accipitriformes; family Accipitridae; genus Harpia; species Harpia harpyja. The sequence continues at coordinate 26,685,713 of NC_068949.1, read as the reverse complement.
CTAGGGAATTTAGGCAGTTGTTAAAATTAATGGGATGGTGCACCTGAATCCCTGCCATAACTTTGAAAATCTCAGTCTAAAATTTTCAAAGCCATTCCCTTCTCCATTTCCAAGTGTCATTTGTTTCTCCTAGCCAGACGTGGACTTGTGCTTTAACATGATTTGTATGTGAAGCAAAAGTCAGGTCTGTTTAGATTGAGTACTTTGGGCTGACACTTCCGTCTCCGCAGCTTTCAAAACAACAAGAGCTGATAAACTATTTTGCTTATGATCTTCCCCCATGCATGCTGTGTAGAAGATTTCAGTTAATGCTAATAGCGTGAAGGTTTTAAATGCATATATTTTTTTTTCCTGATGTAATTTGAAACAAGGAAAATTACCCACATAGTCTGTCACTTTAAAAAAACAGACCCCCCCCCCCCAAAAAACCAATCCAAAAAACCCCCACAAACTAATTGGGGTTTCTTTAGCGGTTTTATTTCTTTTGGTTTTGTGGTTTTCGGGGTTTTTTTTGTTTTGTTTTGGTTTTTTTCCAGCAAACTCCAGTTCAGAAACTAGTAATTGAACAGACTGATAAATTCTGAAAAAGTCTATTCTGTGCCTACAGAGCTGGTGCTATATGCTTGGCCAGTGGACCCTAGACTTTTCACAATAGCTCATCTCACTTAAGAACAGAAATTAATTATGACATTAAAAATAATCTAGCAAAGCACCCTCCTTTATTTATGGCTCATCCACAGGTATGTTTCCACTGGTGGATATCATGACCCAGCAACGTGTGTGATTTTTGTGGGGTTTTTTGTTTTGATTTTTTTTTATTATTATTTTTTATTTTTTAGAGAGGCTTCCACATTTGGGCATCAAGGCATTGTTGTCATATTACCAGCAGGGCTGCTCTACTCCATGTGTCCTCCTCCACATCCAGTCTCCACAAGCACTCCTGCCTCCCGAGTTGATGCTGATGTATCTCCCCATACTGAATTCCTCCTTCTGCGTTCCCCATATCCTTTCTCTCTGTCCTCCCTCCTTGTTCTGTCTTTCTCTTCATGCCTGTTCTTTATCTTTCTGCACCTTATTCTTTTCTCAAGCATCTTATTCCAAGTCCTCTTTCACCCAAACCCCTTTTTCTAAATCCTAGATTTCTTTTCTCAGTTTTGGCCTTCTCAGAGATTTCTGTGGTCACTCTCTTCTTCCCAGGAAACCTTTCTTTTCAAGCCAGCTTCCTTCTGCTAGCAGGGAGGTATAGTCCCATCTGCATTTATGACTGAGTCACAAAGTCTCCAAGAGAGTATAGGGACCTAGAACCGCTTCAGGCCTGCATGCACAAATTCACATGCCTAGCTAATCCTGGACTGTCAGCTCTTTGCCCTGGCTTGCTGTCATCCTGTCTGCCTGTGCTCCCAGGCAGTCCTGTCAACCATGCTCTATAACAAAGGGCGGGTATCATCAACTGTAGGCTTGGTTGAACGAAGATCGACAGCAGCAAGGAAGAAGGAGAGATTTGAGGACATAGCCTCATGGCTTGCTTTGATCTTTATAAGGACAACTACTGATGTTTCCAAGGGAGAAACCTTACTTCTCCCAGGAAAACTTCAGGAGAGCAGCCCTGTTTTCCCTGTCTGATGGCTTCTTTTCCATCTGTGGAAGAGGACAACTCCACTCAGCTCCTAGATTTCCAAGCAGGTGCTAATAATGAGTGCACTGGCCAGCTCCAGGCAGCATGTTCAGCATTGCAAAGGTAGACGCATCACTAACATCCCTGCTTTCTTGCTGCTATGCAGCACATTTCCCTTTTACAGCGGGAAACAAGGCTCAGCAGCCCCTCTCTCCTTGGACTCGTGTGCTGGCACAGAAAGCCTTTGTGGGCAGAAAGCTGGGGTTGCTAATCCCTTTTAGAAGTAGGTTTGGTAGGTGCAGCCTCACCATTCCTGTCACCAGTTAGAGGTGAGGGCAGGGACTGAACAACCAGCAGGACCTACGCTGGCTGATTAGCAGCACAGCATGCATGAGATTCCTTGGCACAGCGCAAGGTTATTGAGAAGCTGGGCTGCATCCCAAACTTGCCCCTGGCAGAATTGGCAGATCACGTAGCTAGTGTCACTTTCAAGCACTTGGCCAGGCAAAACCCACCCCTTCTCCGTCCCCCAGCTCCCCTGTACTTGGCTTTGTTCAGTGGGTTGGCTGCCTCCCCATCCATGCATTCACAGGGTTTGAGGCAGGGTGGAGTGTGTATCTCTACAGTAATCTAATTCTATCTTTCCAGAGATATGTGACTGGGTATCAGAAGCTGCAGCTTCTTTTAAATTGATTTTTGGCTATAGCTTTCATATGAAATATATATCACAAGGTTTAAATCCAGTGGACTTACAGCAACCTTAAAGCTAGCAAAGCATATTTAAATTTTTTAGAGCTTTAGAAAAGTTCCAGTGTTGATAATTTAAGTGATCATGGAATGATTGGGGCAGGACTGTTCCCAGTGCCACAGTGCACCTCTGTCCTCTCTAATATGCAACTTCAGCAGAGGACCAGTGTTACCCTCCCAGGCTGTGCTATTGGGAAGAGGAGGCCCTTAGCAGAGCTGGCTTTGATCACACCAGTGGTGTTCAGCTAAGGAAGCCTATGCAGCAAAGACCCTTAACCCTGCTTTTCTCCTCTTTAATCCCAGATGCCTATTACATTTCTTTTTGCAGAACAGTAATGCTGAGCCTTGCAAACCAGAGCCTCTCCACAACCCGAGAGGTCCTTAGGAGCCACCTGAAGGATACTGACACCAAACAGCTGTCCCAGGCAAAGGGACAGCCCATCAGGCTGTCTCTTCCCCCCTATAAGATAACACTTGGCAGCACTGAGCTCTTGTACCAATGACTCTGGCTCATCGTGAGTAACGTAAAGACCTCCACCAGTCTGGTGCCATGCATATATGCACCTAGCATATGTATACTGAACCACAGCTACCCAGTCTCTTCTTGGACTGAATGCATGCCGTATAGAGGCTTTTGAATGTGCACTCTGCACCTACGCAGTGTAGCATCACCATCCTCCTCCCTGTCTGTGCAGGCTGTGAGTGAGCTCCAGAGCTGGCCCTGCTGTGCCTGAAATGGAAGTGGCTGCTCCAGTATTTGGCAAGTCCCTGAATACTGGGTGCTGAGGCTGTGGTTCACAATTGTCTGTGTTACTGGTAGAAAGCAGAGAGCCAGGGCTAGCTGATAAGTTTCTGGTTCATCAGTAACTTCTTAGAAAACTTCAGAAGGCTCAACCTAAGGCATTTCATTGGAAGCAAGCCTGATTTGATCAGTGGGCCCCAAGCTGGGCGAGTGTCACTGGGCATCACTATTTCTCTTGGGCACCACTGATTCTCCTGTCTCCAGGAGACAGCAGGTCCCTGGGGACACTTCAGGGCTGGGGCTGGGCGCAAATGATCCAGCTGGATAGCACTTTCTACACAGCAGGACCCAAAACTTTTATCTGAATTCTCCTTGCACTTTTTATGTGAGTGTCGGGGAATGCTACCATTCCTAAATAAGAAAAAATGCAAGGAGCAGCTTGTTAGTAATTATTAGAGAGAACTTAAAAGCTTCTGGTTTGGGATGAAAAGAGCTTGTAATTAGCTACTTACATTTGCATTTCAACTACAGAAGTGGAGCAACTCCAGCCCAGCAGTGATTCCTGTGAATCCTTTGTTTCAGGGTCACAGTAGGTATCAGTAGACCTGTTACAATCTGTCACCAAGTCTGTCTAAAGAGCTAGACTTGGGGCAGTCGACATACAGTGCTATTGAGCATACTACAACCATAGGATAAAAGCAGATGGCTGGCAGATTTTTATCTTTCTCAAAAGTGAGAGACACCTTTTCCTTTTGAGGAGCAAAATGTTACTGACTTGGCTCTGTTGTTAGTTTAGTGGACATTTGCTGTATGTTCTCCTTTGAAATGCCTAGCTATGTGCAGAGGCAAGAAGACAGCTGCAGTGCTTTGGAGTGCATAGGTTTCATGTAATAGATTGTACGAGAGTCCTAACTGCAGTTAGTAAAGAGATAAGGGGTGGTGGTGAAGTCTGTTCCCCTGGCTCCTTCATGCTGAGGTGGTCACCAGCACAGGCACCAACATCTTACCACAAGCCTGGTAATGACTGCCATTTACAGCTAACTGGGCTGCTGAGTATTAAGGTCTTATCTCAGCAAAATTATCCTTCCCATTCCCCCACACCCACATCCCTGAACATGGTCTTGTTTTGATTCTTGTGGTCCCTTGAGCATCTGGATCTGGCTTATGACTCAGGAGGCTATTTTTCTGCCACGTGCTCTTGAATAGAGTTGTTTAGCACAATTTTAGCCATTTGTGGCTGTAAGCCCAATTGGAAACACGTGTGCTGGTTAAAGGCAGGTGGAGGGATTTCTTTTGTTAATTAGGCTTCAAATTCCATTGTGTTCCCTGTAACCAGTGGCCCAGGCTCAGATCTTGGTAACACCAGACAAACCCCATTAGTGAAGGAATAACCCTGGATTTGCACTGCTTATAAACCTCATAAGTTTATTTGGGGTTTATTTTTTGCCTTTGCTTAAGACAGTTGCATGTGGCACTGATTTTTCTAAAAATAAGAGCCTCTTCAAACCTGGAGGGGGTAAAGAGAAACTTTCTGGGGCCAGCAGGGCTGCACGGCCAAGGCTGAGGTGCTAGGATCAGACAGGAAAAGCAAGGGCTCCTTTCCCACCAGCATGCTGTCCTCCCTCCTGCCACCAGACCATTTCCCTTCTGCTCTACACCCAACCGCTAATTTGATCTCTGAATCAAGGGGCTGCTGTTTTGCAGTAGGCTGGGAGCTGCTATTCACCCCCTGTGGGCTCCATGCATAATTAGAGTAACACCTTGTGTAATCATTTAAGCAACAAATGCCTGTATCTTCAGCCCACCCCAGAAATAACTCAGGTTCATTATCACCTTAGGAGCTCTGACAGTATGGTGGGGTCAATCTTGTTGCAAAGGAGAGTTGTTCTTACGGAGACTGTGCATGTCTGTCTTGGGTAGATGGCTCAGAACTAGGAGTCTTTACAGAAAGTTGAAGGGGAGGCTTAGGTTTATTTGCTCCTTGGGGGGCTGGGTGAAGGCATAAATGTGCCACCTACCATGCAGCAACCTTAGTTGTCTCTTGTGGACAGAAGACCTCAGGCTTAACTCCTCAACTGCACTTATTCCCTGCATCACAAGGGGTTTTGCTGTGAGTTGGACACCTGGAATGTATTTACTGATTTGCCTATCAAGCACTTGCTGCCCATTAAAATCAGCACATCTGAAGAATGTAAACACCTCTAAGGTTTTGTTCCTTTATCTTTGGGGTTTTCACTATGACACCCTGTGTGTCGAAGTTGTTGGTTTTGTGGAAAAGCTGCTGCAGCATTGAGCCTCCAGGGCTTGAGGAGTTTTTGTGGCTGCCACCTTTCCCTTTTGGGATAGGGAGCGGTAGGTGCACCTCTGTGCTGCCGTGCCCCTGCCACATTCCTGACCCATTAGGCAGAACTGTGGTTAGCTGCCATCCCTGACTACCCAGACAGTGGGATGTGGAGTGCCAGTGCAGGGAGGGGGAAGGAAAGAAGAGAATGAGACCCCAAATTAAGGTTAAGACCATTTGGAAATTTTCCTGAAGGCTACAGGGGTCCTTGCACTGCACCCACTCCTGAGTGCCGTCCAGGAAGGGACAGGGAGGGGACACACAAGTTGTCAGTGTGGACTCCAGTGCAAGCAGGAGGATCCAAGGGGCAGAGAGAGGTGTGGTGACCGTTAACACTGAGGTGGAAAAGGGTGTACAACTCTGCCATTTGAGTATCAGACTCCAAACGCTGAGGATCTTTGTGGATTGGATTAGATAAAAAAGATAGCTAAAACAGCAAAGTTTTGTGATGATTCACTGCCAGGTGCCAACAGAGCCACTGAGCTAAGCCTGTTCGACAGGAAAGCAACAGGGCAATAGTGAAAGGACCACAGAAGTGCCAGAAAATCACAGTAGATGTGATTTTATTTGCTAGGTCAGTTCAGAGTAAGATTCCCTAAGAAGCCTAGAGAAGCTGTGCATTTAACAGCCCTGACCCTCAGGGAGTTCTTGGGGGGTGCGTACTGCTCCCAACCTCATGCTCAGGAGAGGAAAGAGGATGCTGAAGTCAAAACCTTGCATACTGTTTCTCCCTGCTGTGTCGCCCAGTTCCTTCCTAGGTTGCTCCCAAGGTATGGACCTCTGGCATTGCTGTGAAATGAGGAATCACCTTTCACAAATATGTATGCTCTCCAGCGTGAAAGCTATCATCTTTCCCTTGCTCCACTTTCTAAACTGTGAAGGCTATAGCATTAGCAATCCACATCACGTTTCCAGTATGCAGCACCCAATACAAGGAGGTAGTGGAAAGACTGCCTTGAAAATACTTTTCTGTGTAGAATTTGGGACTTAAATAGGAGGAAACTTTCTGGGGAGGGGAAATGGTTTGCTTCCTGCAGAAATCTCCAGTTATGCTTGTCAAAACCTAGAATGCCTGAAAACTGAAGTATTTTAGCCAAAACATACTAGCTAAAAGACAGAACTCCACTTTGAAATGTTCTCATAATGTCTCATGGGAGCTGTTTGCTTCATGTCCCTGTGCACCTCTGTGGTCTAGGTGCTGTACTCATCACACATAGAATCATAAGTTTGTTGATATAACAGGAAAAGATACCTTCATCTAATGGGTCATCTAGCCCATCCCACTGCCGTAAGGCAAGATTAATTGTACCCATCCTCTTCCTTACACATATTTATCAGTCTTTTTCTAAAAATCTGCAACAATGAAAGCTTCAAACTTCCCCAGGCCATATATTCCAGTACTTTTTTTAATTATGGCTATTGGAAGTTTTTGTTTTCTTGTTTTCCTTTTATTATTTTGAAGATTTTTGGCCTCCAGGCTTTTCTTCCAAATATTAAATACAAGTTTTAAAATTCTTTTCCTCATGTAAGGGCTGGGGGGGGTGTTGTTGGGGTTTTTTTGTTTCGTTTTTATTTGTGGGGGTTTTTTTTTTGAATCCTCTAATCATTATCACTGTTTTTAGAGAAATGTCCCCAACTGATCTGTATCTTTAGTTCAGTGCCTGAAACTACAGTCGATATTCTAGTTAAGACCTTGCCATTACTGAACAGACTGGAAGACTTTTTTGCAAAGTCTTTCATAGGGCACTTCTGTTTGTTTCAAGTTGGCTTTTCTCACAGCAGGATGGGAGCATCGGCTGACTTTTAGATTTTTATCCACTGCGATCCCCAGAACACTTTCTGCAGACCTGTTGTTTCCTTGGTCATTCACCATCTCTTGATTTTTGTGCAGTTGGTTATTTCTGCCTAAGTATAGTATTTGGTCTTTGTCAATATAGACTTGCAACCAGGTAATCCCCAAATTTTCTTTCTAATAATTGTTTCAATTGGCCAAGTTTTGGTGTTTGGTTTTTGGGGGGTTGTGTTGTGTGTTTGTTTTTGTTTGTTTGTTTGTTTTAACTTAAATACAATGTCCAGCCTTTATTTGGTCTGTTCCACTTTACTACTTTGGAATCATATTCAGGCTTTAAAAGGGTAATCCCTATTCTATTGCCAAAATCATTAACAGAAACTGAGTAGTGCCAGAGCCAGAACAGACCCTTGAGTAATCCCTCTCAATATATCTTTCTAGGATGAGCATAAGCAATTGATAACTGTTCTTTAAATTTTTTTTTGGGGGGGGGGGGATCGTTTTGGCATCGAGTCTTGAGAAGCTTCATTTAGACTGTGTTTCCCTCACTGTTTATGAAAATGTCACATGGGACAGTGTCATAAGCCTTACTGAACTCAAGATATATGTTGTCTATTGCTTCTTGCTTCACCCTCAAGGCCTGAGAAGAGAACAAGAAGAGAGAAGATCATGCATCACAGGAGATCTAGCTCAACCTAGGATCGTGCCTAGGGGACAATGGGAGTGTGAAACACATGAAATATAGCTCCCAGAAGGTCCCACAGGGCCTCCGTGACAGAGCTGTTATGGTTTCCAGCCAAATATTTTCAGGTTTTGAAATTTTCAGGTTTTCTAAAATGCTGTAACGCACTCCCAGACCCTGTGTGTACATGTTAAATAACAACATGCCCTGTACTAGACTGAGAAGTTAATTAGCACTCTGTAATATACTTGTTACTTGGTGTCTGGTAAAGCGAAGTATGTATCGACACAGAAACCTATACTGAGAGCTCAGCTGTGTTGCAACGGGAGGTGACAGAGGTGTGTTCAACTTTTTCCTCGCTATTAAACTGCTAATGTGCATACACTTTCTGGTCATTTCTGGCTGTGTCTGGGGCTCAGTATTCTGATCTTGTGGTAGACTATCAGGTTGAAATTTATCCTTAGGTCCCCCACATCCTTATTTGAAGAATTCAGGTGACTCTCAAAGCATGTTGCCCTGCCATCAAAAAGAAGAAAGCATATGCTATAGGGAACCAGTTCTGCCCAGCAAGCAGTTAAATGGCTCTTCAGAAGTACAGCAAACATTCTGGTCATCAGATGTGCTCCTGTTCAGTGTCTAGATTGTGTAGTACCTTTGGGACACTGTCAGTCACTTAGTCCTGAGTTTGATTTGGAGAAGGCACAACATATCATGGAGGATCCAGTTTTCCATGTTCAGGGGAAGGAAAAAGGGCAGGAAATGGTCCTCTCAGCTTGAATGCTGTATTTCTAGTTAAAGAAAACAACTAAGGAAGAACAAATTTGAAAACTCCCTGTCAGTGTTACAATATTATTTCCAATCTTCAATGTACTTGCCTTAAATAAAGGTGATGCAGATATGAAGGCCAGGGAAAGGAAATAATCTTAGCTCCTCATCAATTAATTTCTTTTCTCCTTTAGACAGGAGAAACACTGAGTTAAAGGAGGGGTAGGATTCATATGACAGCTCTCATATATGATGTCCTGTATGCAGCTAGTGGCCTTTCAAGGTGGTTTCTTGTAACACATGAAGGTGCAGAAGGAAACAGCTCGAAGACAATGGCTCTTGATTATTCTCTTTCTGTTTTGAGTGTGTGAGGACAAAAGCATTGGTTGGAAAGGGGTGCTAATATCTCCTGAGAACGGGTAACTGCTCACTGCGAACTGAAGCCTGGCGTTTCTTGTTTTTCAAATAAACCTGTAAGGGAAATGACCTGCATTGACAGCACAAGTGGAGAGGGATGCTTCCATCTGAGTTTATTTTGCTTAGCGGGTAAGATCAGAAGGGGCCTAAACAAGGCTCTTTATTTTCAGCAACACTGATCATCTGCTTTGAAGTAAGATCCAAAGAAAACATACTCCCTCCTTCATCCCAATTAAAAAGCAATAAAGGCTATTTTCATTTTTTTAAATATTGAAGGTAGGATAGCTGCCAAGAAATCCTTTTCCTTCATAGAGGGGCAGATGTCAAATATTGTGAGGCCACATTCTCATCTGGTGTCATCCAGCATCGCTCCATTGAAGTCAGTCCAAGTGGTTCCGAGTTGTGCTGCCTAAACGCCTGGCTCCTCGTCTGGCACTGCCATTCAAAGATACAGCTCTGCAGAGGTCATGTGCAAATGTGGTATTTGGAGATAATGGCCCAAACTCATTCCAGCAGTTTTACCCAGCAAATTATATGACTTCCTGCTTTTTGGTGATCTCCTTTTTCACCTTGAAGGCTCCAGCAGCCCAAGAGCAGTGCTCTGTGCAGAGCAGGAATCACTTAGGTGATAGGAAGGGGCAGCCATCCCTCAGGCAGGTCACTCTAACCTTTTCCTGGTGCCTGGCACAATTGAGAAGAGGAAGAAAGATATCTCCAGCTGAAACAGGGCAGTTCATGGAGGCAAATGAGCAGTTTTCCACACTGGTATCTCTAAGAAATTGAAACTGGCAACCGATTTACAGAAATAGGATTAGGGGTTCAGTTTTAGTTAAAAGCAATGGATCCAGTTTACTGCTGTGTTCAAGGCAATTGCTCCTTTCTTTCCTGGAGTGTATCTAGTCTTATATCTGAGTTAGTTTCCCTTCCTGCTGCATATATTAGGCTCCCCAGTGAGAGTATACAGGATTTCCCTGAAAAAAGGAGTGGAGAAGTCAATGGGCATAAGAGAAGGGGTGGGAGGGAAGAGTGATAGGAACAATCTACCTTATTGTCATAGAAGACTTAGACTTTTTTTCTTTCTAGTTTCTGTGACTTCATAATTAACCACAGATGGATATACAGGGCAGGCTTTGAGCTAGGAATGGGTCCCAAAGTAAGTGAACGACTCTCCCACTGTTTCTTCCTTTGCATCTCCTGCCCTCTCTTTCTGGAGGCAAAAAAGAGTAATACAGCTGTCCACAGTGGGAGTGATAAGGCTGTTAGCTCAGGGATGAATCAGTAGGGTGGAGCAGCACAAAGCAGCAGCCAGAACTCTCTTTGTTGTTCTTACAGAGGTCTGTAAATGCTCCTCCCACTTATCCTCATGTTTATCAGTAACAAATTCATTGGATTCAATGGAAGAGCACTGGGTTAAAGCCAGTATGTGAGGAGAGGCCAAACAAAAGGCCTGGTTTTATATTATATTTATATATACTCTGGTTTTAAATTAATTCCTAACAAGAAACAAGATTCAGTCTGAACCTAATCTAAAATCTGAAGTGGATTTGAATGTTTTCCGAGGCCCTGCAGGGTTTTTGCCAGAGAGCTTGGATCATAATGTGCTGCTGCTTCAGGTGTTATGAACTCAGTGAAGAATAAAATGCTACAGCCAATGTACTTGACCTCCTATCACGTGTTGAACACAGCTATGGGAAAATCAATACATACATAAATCTGTCCAGTTTCTGGAATCCAAATCAAACTTTGTTCTTCCAGTTAGAGAGCCAGAAGATGTGCTAGCAAAATACAATGGCTTTCAATGGCATTTTCAGCCTGAGTCAGTAGGCTCAAGTAGTATAAATGCAACTGTAGAATCACAAATAAATTTAGATCAGAAGGCTCCTCTGGGGCTCACCTAGTCTGTCTGCTCAAAGAAGACCCAACTTCAACATTAGATCAGGTTGCTCAGGACGTCATCCAAGGAAGTTCTGAAAATCTCCAGGGATGGATATTCCATGTCATCTCTTGTGAGCTTGTTCCAATACTTAACTGCTGTCCCAGTGATGGATGTTTTCCATATATCCAGTTGGAATTATCCTTGTTGCAACCTGTTTCCATTGTGTCTTGTCCTTTCACTGTGTACCTCTGAAAAGAGTCTGGTTCCATCTTCACTACAAGACCCTTCAGGAAGCAGAAGATGCAATAGTTTCTCCCCTTTCTAACCTTCTCTTCCCCAGGTTAGGAAAAACCAGTTCTTTCAGCCTCTCATATTTAATGTTCTCTAGACTCTTGACTGTCTTAGCAGCATTTCTTGGGACTCTGTACAGGTTGTCAGTATCTCTCTTACATAGGGTGGCACAAAAGTGAACTTCAGTGTATTTCAGCTATTGATCCAGACCAAGTGATATCTAAATTTTGTAAAGTTCACCTATCACTTGCTGCATAAGTCTGCCAGACTGTTGTCTTCCTTGTCTTACTTTACCTTATGTTCTTCTGATAATAAAACGTTGAGGAAACCTAAAAAAGATAGATCTGTGTGATTTTTAAGCTACCAATGACCTCTGCACTGATAGCATCACTATCTTGCATATCTCTACTGCATCTGGATGGGGATGAACCCTGCTGTTGCCCTGAGATAAGCAAGAAGAGTATCAGACCCATAAACTGCATGGGAGACCAGGAAACTGGTCCAGGCATTTCTCTTCCCCCCCAGGCTCCTTCTTTCTGGAGGAAGCCATTGATCTTTGGCAGGCGGACACAGTTGGGCATTCAGTCAATCTATCAGTGACAGGCTAACATAAAACAGTGGTAAACAGCCTCCAGTGATCTTGGGGAAGGGCTCCCTGGCTAGAGAAGCACAGACTCAGCATTCATTCAAACTAACTTTTGAGGAATTTTTTTTATTACAGGAAACAACAATGATAATAATAATCTGGGGAATCCCTATCAAGAGCGAGCCTTTGGATAATCTCAAGACAAAGACATCCAGGCAGGAAGTCCCACTTGGTTTTGTTCATTTAACAAGATCTTACACGTCTCCAGAAACATCTTTTCATTTTATTCTGAGTGGAATTTATGGTGAAATACACAGTAGTAGACAAATGTTATTTAATTCAATTTTGCATAAATTTGAATGAGCACTCCCAGGAGAGCCTGAATTTCAGAGAAACCTGGAGATGATAGACAGCAAAGTCTTCCTGGGGTCTCTCTCACTCCACCCTTGGAAGCTGAGTCCAGTTTTCTTTTTCTACTGTATATTTTTTTAGTATTTTTTCCAGTCTAGTTTTATGTGTTTGAAGCAGGAAGGAGATTATTCCTCTGAGTAATATCAGCAAGCTCCTCCTGACAGCCATGCTGTTTTGTTAATATCCTTTCTCTATCCCTTCTTATGTGTCCTTCTGGCACCCCAGTGAATTTGTCTGTCCTCCATGGTGCTTGCACACAGGCTTTCAATATCTGTAAATAACTGCAGTGACTCCACACCTTCCCTAGATCACTTTGTCAAGCTGAGCAGCTCCAACCCCAGCAGAATACTACTATACATCAATGTTGCAGATCCATCAAAGCCACCCCTAAAGGATTACAAGATGAGTGGCTTTACTATTCAATACAGACTGCTTCCTCCGCTTCTTGATTGCTTTTATTGAAGTCCAGGTCCATCCTTCAGAGGAAAACATTGGTCAGGTGTCCTGAGCTGTTTGTGGCCATACATTGTCCCCTGCTCCCACAGCATTGAACAGACTGCATGCAAAGAGACAACTATGCCTTTAGGGACCCGTGTTTAGGTCTGGGCTGACAGGGCGAGGTTATGTGGTGTGCCTCCAGATGATATAGTACACAAATCCCATCCCTGGGAAGGGTTGCAGGACAGTGTCTTTAAACTACTTTTGTGCTTTCTCAGCCTCAGCCTACGCCAGGAGCTGGAGAGAACCATGCTGCAGCCGAGGCCAAAGTTAAGGCAGCCTGGCTGAACATGTCTTCTGAACTAACATGTAGCTCAGAAACTCCTCAGCGTTGTAGACAGAATTTGCACACCAGAATATACCAGTCATCCCCAGCCTGAAACCCTCCACAGCAGATCCTGGGAGGCAGCAGGTGTCCTGGGAATGCTCCCACCACTGGGAGTTTTGCTGGCCCAGTCATAGTTCCGTGATCCTCTGTAGGGTGTAAAGGTTGGCACAGGAAGAAGGATCTCACTCAGAGTTACTCCTAGATTGGGTAGATGCTGGAAAATATCACTATAAAGCCCACTATGCTGTAATCTGGCTAAAACTGGTATTATTTAACACGATCTGCCCTCTCCCCCAATAGCAGGTTTGCTACTTTATTCCACTGAACTCTCCTTAGCTCTTTTGCTTAGAAGAAAAGGCCATAAACATTTTAAAGACAGGGTGGGTCAAGGACATATAAGGAATTACGAGTGCCCAGCACTCATTCATAACATCACCAAGCTCATCTGGGAGGTCTCTGTTGCAGGAACAAGGAATTTGAGGACTTAGCTTGGTTGTATAAGCAAGAACATAATAGAGCTGTGTGTCTGGTAGGACTTTCTGGGCTAGAAAGTGGCTGTATTCTTGTGAGTAGCTGAGCAGACTGTAATGCTGCCCATATGGTGTAGGATGAGGGAAGCTGTAAGAATTTGAGCATGTTGTATGCACTGCACCAGCTTTTCCCTCAGCAAGCAAGGGCAGGGGATCAGTAGGATGAAGGCTGAGCGGTTCCCAGGGTTCCCTCAGCCCAGCTTGACTTCCCAGTTTGTGAGCAGAATAGAGACATTGCTTGGTGAACTGGTGGGTAGAAGGGCTCTCATATTTTTGGTGGTTTTGAGGAATGGCCTAATCAGGAGAGAAATTGCTAATAGCAAGCAAAATCCTGCATTCATGGACGGTTTCATCTGGTGATGCTGGTAAGCGGTCATTTTATGCCTTTGCATTTTCTCAGCTTTAACTGATACAGTCACAGTCTGGTCTGTGTATGTGGACACACATTTACATATTGATTAATCATCTCTGCCTATGCAGACTGCATGCCTGATGACTCTTCTCCATCAGTTCAGAGGCCAGTCAGTTGCCTGTGTCTGTGATCTAACATCAGAAAGAAAATGGTATCATGTTCTCATTGCATATTTGCAGGGGAGAAGCTGGTTACGTTACACAGACCTATGGGATCAGACTCCTTGGAACATGAGATATGTGTGGGTGAACTTGGCCAATGCGGCAGCCAAGAAGACAATTTACTAGCCCACCCCTGAAGAACATGATGGGACTCCAGAGGATGGAATCAGGGGCCCGTACGAATACTTAGAGAAGTTATTAACTTTATTTGTATTTCGGTGGTAGAATTTTAAGCCTCATATCAATTATCCTTCAGCAAAGAGTGTTTTACTATGGAAAAACAATTACATGCATAGTGGGAGCTCTCCTGACTCTAAACTGAAGCAGCCATGGTGTTGAAATTTTAATGAAGACCTTCTTTTCATGCAGGGTTTCTCAGGTGTTGAGTTAAACCATTACTAATAAAAAGCAAACAAAACCAAACAGAAAATACAAATATGTGCCAAAACCTAAGTCCACCCTAATTTCAGCATGAGTCTAAGGTCAATATCTTCTGATATAATGCCACCAGTTCTGAAATATCCATGAAGTTCTAAGATGGAAAAGGGGCAACATTTTCAAAGGTAGTAGAACAGGGATACCATTTATCTAACCAAGCAGGTAACAGTCAAGCGCCTACTCAATCTGGTTGTCTTAATCCTCAGTTGATGTAGAGGGAGACTGATAGGGCCAAGAGGCAACCTAAGTCAAGTGAAATAAATCACTTTCTAGAGCAGTGCCAGCCTCCATCAGCTGCCACCATGCAGATACAGGCAACTTAGGAAAACATGCTTCTACTGGATGCCTCATTTTTAGACATCTAAGTTTTGACTGGTTGAATCTCAGGCTAAGTGGGGTGTAGGTGTTTCATTCACCAACAGTTAACTTACATTGGAGCTTTGACTCTATATATTTTCAGGAGAGTTTAGGAATTGTTGACACCCCACATTACCTCAGTACCGCTCAGGATCTAGGACTGTAGCACTTGCAGAAATGTGCATTAGGCCCTACAGTGTCTAGTGGAGTCTTTCAACATCTGGGCTGGTGCTCTCTGCTTGCATGGTCTCGAAATTCTTACCCAGAATTTGTATTTCTGGTGTACAGTCCTGGTCCTCTTGAAGAAAAGAGGAGTTTTCCCTTCGGATCCAGTAAGGTGTGTATGTCATTCCCTACATAGAAACAAAATGGGGAAATAACTTTTTAAGTCAGAAGACCTTTCAGGTCTACGGTATCCGTAATAAAGAACCAAAAAAAGAATATATGTCATATGGGGTTTTTTTCTCAGGTTATTCCTAAGCAATGGGATTCACTAGCATTCTTTAAAGATGTTACCTGCTTCTGATAGAAGAGTTGGGTTCCAGGACACTGAAAGCTGGTGCACTTTTATCATATACTCTTGGGCACTGGATCACTGAAGTGCCAAGGCAAAGAGCAGCTACTTTAAAAGGGTAACGCAGAAATAAGTCATGCAAATCAGTGCTGAACTCACACACTTTGGTGGGATTGAGACAGAGACTTTTCCCTTTCTGTTTCCTCTCTAATCCTAAATGATGATTGATTTAAAAGTGAGGCCAGGGCTGATGATGGTATTTGTCAAACAAATCTCTGCACTCTCTCCAGCCATTGTGCGCTCAATATTTTTAAGTTTTGCCATACCCAAAGAATATCGGGCCATTAAATCTAATTATGTACCTCTGGGAAATAATCTATACCTTGAGGCTTTTGAGGAAGGGAAAATTCCACAGTTGCACCTGGTCAAATGGTTACACATGAAGGAAATGACCCCTTGACCCTTTTAGGTGCTCTGAACATAAAACTTGTTTAACCCTCTCTTACCTGCACAGCTATAAACAGTATTACTGCTCACAAATCTATGCAACCTATTAAAAAAAAAAAAAAAAAGACAATATTTGACTGACCTTCAGCAGCAGGGATTCTTCTGGGTGGCATGAGAAGGAGCTACAGAAATTAAAACTGACTTAATCCTGAAAGTCCTATAGGGTTAGGAACTGCCTGCTCTGTGTGTGGGTGTGCAGACCTTAGCATACTAGCATCCAGGTCCATTCTGGAAGTCTCTAGGGTGAATGCAATGCAAACAGTGCAAAATCAGCAATGCTACAGCCATGCTATTTGTCATGAGGAGAGGGCTGTCTTACTGCTTTTTCCTGTATGATGATGCCTTATTGTCAGGATATTTTGTCTTTATGTGACTGAAGGCAGCAAATCAAACGATTATTCCATTCTGAATAATTTCATCAATGGTTTATGGCAGGAGTACGACTACTGCAAGCCTTTGTATGAGAAAGCACTGTCTTGCTTTGTCTATTGAGAAGTTTTACAAAGATACATTAGTAAAGGAAGGTCATAGAGGGAGTTCAGGTCTGTATGTGTCACGTCTTCCTCCAGGCTCCTGACAGTGCATGATGTGGGAGAGGGTTGCTCCGGACTCTTCCATTACTACTTCCACTTTGACTCCTTCGTATCACCTCTGAATTTGACCTGAATTATCTGTGAAGTTAAGGGTAAGAGTGGTATCATTCATAGCTTGGTGTAATTCATCACCTGCTTGGCTCAGAGAAGTAAAGAGTAGAAAGAAAAAAATAAGTTAAGAGAAGCATGCAAAAAGATGCCAGTCAGAGACAAGTTTTCTAATTGAAATGATGCTTGGTTTTGCCCTAGGTATATACTTAGAGTGTTTTGCATATCTGCCTGGGGCTGTAGGTAGGTGATAAGAAAAGCATAAGAAGACCATCTTACACTGTCTTGTACATCAGTCTTTGAATTTGACCTACAGGAGGAATAAGAACTCTGATTGGTGATTACTAGAAAGAAAAAAATCGGAAAGAAAAAAATTGTAAAGAAAAAAACTGTATTCTCCCACCCAGCCAAAACATATACCTCAGAATAAACATGAATAATGAGGTATGAAAGGGCATCAGTCAGGAGAGAAGCTGTGAAGCTGTGTCAGCCCATCACAACCCATTCGTGAGGCCGGGCACTCGCACGTCAGGGTTACAGGTCTGCAGTTTCCCATGAGACGCGCCGTGTTCTCATGCTGCAGGGGAAGAGTCCGCTGCTCCAGCAGCGTCAGTCCTGCCTGCTAGGCACTGTCACTGTTTCCATTATTTCTATTTCAGGACACTCTGTCTGCTGAGACGACTTGCCAGGCACAGGGGATCTTGAGCCAAAGGCAAAACTTCCTTTCCAGGGGAGTCTTTCATAGAACGGATTTGTAAAGAAAGCAGCATCCATTCCCACTGCAGGGCTCTCCCCCTCCAACCTGCGGTGACACTGCCATATCTGAGAAGAGCACTGGAGTACAAAAAGAGCTTCAAAAGTGATGTGGAGCAAAGTGGCCTTTTTTAAACATGGCAGGGCTTGCCATAGCAGGTGGCACCTGCTGAGAGCTTGAGGCTTTAGCAGATAATTACCAAATCCCTTTGGTGCTCTCTGTCAGCTGGGTATGAGTTTGCTGAGTGTTACGGGCACAATGAAACAGGCTGCTGCTGAGCACCCTGGGGGTTGTGACCTGGCTGATCCTGACCAAGTACAGTCTTCTCAATGCTGTAAAGAGGTGTAGCCAGAACTTTCCTTCTTGAATCACCTACATAAATAAGAGCTACTCCCTTGAATACATACATAGCTTTCAGTTGCATCAGGACAGTTCAGACAGAGTGTGAGGGAAGATGTGGAGAGTGTGAATGTGGTAGAGATTGTTGCATGTGTCAGGTGAGAACCAGCACCTTTACCTGTCTCAGGGCTGAACAACGTCAAATGTTTTTACAGGATCCTTCTGTGCCTTGGCACAACATTAAACATTGTGTAAGAGAGTCCACAAAGACAAACAGTTAGCCAGAGAAATCAAGAGCTATGCCATGAAGTGAGTACCTGTGTGGAGTGGTAACTTCATGGGTGCCTTCATGGGTCTCCAGTTAGACCAAAGGCCCCCCTTCTTTACTAGAGACAGGTGGGGTCACTGCCAGGCCCGCTTCGGCTGACGTGCACTATCAGGCGGCAGAGAAATGGTGTGAGCTAAATGGGTTGTGATGCACTAACAGTGCTGAGAACCCAGGCTCTGCACAGCCCTCATTTGTACAGCATTTCTAATTCCCATATTGAGACTTGGAGGGGTTTGGAAGATTTGGAAGGGTTTGTGAGGTGCTTTCCCAGAATTAATTCCTCACTTGGTGGAGGGAGGAAGCTTGAACTCTGTCTCCTGTTTGCTATTATTACACACCTCTTCCCTTTGATATGCAGTTTCAGTTCAGACGTGAGGGAGTATCTTTCTTGTGGTAATAAAAAAGAGCCCAAAAAGAGAGAAAAAAAGAAATCTGAAGATTGGCATTTTGTGCTTTGGTGAGCCCAAAGCATCTCAGCTTTTACACTCCCTTCTCAGTGCAAGGAAAACAAAGCAGCAGAGTATTACGTCCCTCAAACCCATACCAGGTTTTGCTGTCATAAAAGCAAAATTCAAAAGCAAACTCTCACATTTTCACCATGAGACACTAGCTATAACAAACAGCCAGGCTTCCTCACAGCTCTAGTTCCAGTATTATCGTCTTTTGCTGACCAGGGATCTTTCCCAGCCTGAAACACAGACACACCAGCTAGCTGGACTACCACCGTGAGTAAATACATTTGGAAATGACTGTGCTATCGCAACGCCTTACAAATACATCAAAGTGTGCTACATGCACAGCTGTGGTTTGTCTCCCTGCCTGCTGCCAGGACCATGTAAAGTTCCAGCTTCTTCCCCTCAGTCTCTTCGTCCGTATATTCTCAATCCTTCCTCCACCCTTCAAAAACAAGCTAAATGGTGTATTATTAATGATCTTTTAGTTTAATAGCCACATTATTACAGAAAGTCTGAAAAGAGATCATTCCACATGCCAATAATCTGTCCACCAATTCTTCTCTCTTAGTGTCAGACGAACATGCAAAGTATCTTTATTACTATTTTGGTTAAATTTAGTTCTCAGGCAAATAAGAGGCCCTGACTAGAGCTGAGGGATAGTGCTGGCAAGCAAAATGAGAAAGGACAAGGCATTTCAATCCCAAACTTCATACTTAGCAAGTGATATCACCTTGGGCTGCTGGCTGTGTTAGGATTGGTCCAGCAGCCAGGCCTGGGGAGGAACAGGATAGCCGAGCATCAGGGGATTCTGTTCTGGACCAGGCATGGAAATTTTCAGGTCTGCTGTAAAAAATGTTAACGCTACATTGCAGGCAACTTCCTGTAATCTTTGTGACATGGTTTGTGCACCAGGCCCTGGAGAATCTTTTTGTACAAAAAGCTTCCCTTGGTGGATTTCCAGTGATGCAGCTGGGAGGCAAACTGGGTCCATCTCATTTGTAGCAAGGATTATTGCAGTCTCTGCTAATTCTTGTTTCCTGTGTTAATGATTTCTTTCTGACAAAGTGCTCCGAGAATTTTTTCTTGCAGCGTAAAGGGATAAAAAACCACCCCCCACTGCCTTGGATCTGCTGCCCATTTCTGATGAGCCAGAGTGAAGATGGAAGCAGAAGGTTTTTGTCATTCTGAGTTTCCTGGACAGTAGGGTTTTTTTGTTTTGTTTTGCTTTTCTCTGTATGGTTCTTGGATACCTTTTACCCATTTGGAATTCAAGTCTCCTGGTTTCCTATGCTGGTGATCCCACTGCCTCCAGCTGGGATTCTGCAACACAAAGTAGTTACAGAATTAAGTACTGGAACCAGGAGTCTTTAACTGCCTCCAGAAGCATCTTCACCCACTCAGCAGCATTAGACAAATACCTGAACCATGGAAGCTGGTGCAAACTCTAGATTCATCTATGGTGCCCACACAGACCTTCCTGACACTAATTTTTGGCTGATTTCAAGCTAGTGAGAATGGTTCTCTGCCCTCAGACATCCCTTGTCTGCATCAGCCATGGAGAATTATGGTGCAGGCCATCCCTGGAGTAGAGGAGCATTTCTTAGGAACTGGAGAGGGAAGATCCCCACCCCCCAGCATACACAGCTGTTTTGGCACTCATAAGGAGCATTTGTCGTCAATGACCAGGGGCCATTCTGGCCCAGATCAGGTTGTCTTATAAGTTTGGTTATAATCACAGTCATTAAGGGAAGTGTTCTTAAGTTTCCTATCCTGTAACCAAGGCTGGCACTGATGCAAAAGCTCCAGGGCTTCTAGGTCAGGGCTGCCTTCAGAGCACTCTGTGAGTAAATGAAGAGATGTTAGCGCTGGATATGCTGTAGTAACTTTGCTATGGGTTGCTCAGAAACATCGTAAAGTTCATATTTCACAATCATTAGCCTCAGCAGTGCCCATCTGTTAAGCACTGGTAACAATTGAAGTGTTTCATAGCAGATGTTCTCCCTGAACAAGTGCCTGCACAGGGTTTGCTGATTTCCTGGATCACAACTGTTTATCCCAAATAACTCTGCAAATAATTGCCTAAGGTCGGTTCAGAGTGAATGCCCTGTCTTCTGGATTTACACTGGTATGAGCAGTGCAGAATTGCACTCGCTACTCTTTGGCCCTGTTCTCAAACACTGGTACAAATCAAGAAGGGAGTCAGTGGAGTGTAAAACAGATGGAAGTGAGATCAAAATAAATCCTTCCACTTTTTCCTTGTAACACTTCAGATCACAGATGGGAGAGCTGGGATGCAGACAAAATATGACAGGAGGTTACTTGAACATCTGGAGTCCAAACAAATGCTTCTTTATGTAAAATAACGTTTTGCAAAGAATGCCTAGGAAATGTGAAAACTGGACCCAATCGTGGTCCCATGGAAGTCGCTGCCAACACTCTTGTTCACGTCAGCAGTCCTGCTCTGATGACATTACAAATGTCGTGTCTGAGTTACATCCGATGGTAAATGGAATTTTAAAAGCTTTCTCTGAATCTTTCTGGTAGAATTGGCTTTGCCAAAAAAAACTTTGCAAGGATATTTCAGGCAAGACCCAAATGTCCAGTATTTGGATTTTCTCTTCAAAGCCACAAATATCTATGAGGTGTCCAACTCCCCATGAGAGCCACTGAGAAACAGGCACTTAATTCTGCTTTGTACCTTTAGAAATGTCCCATCTGATTTAGATTTTGACATAGCTGTTAAAATGGCATGGCAATTTAAGGTAACACTGTTGTCCAACCATTTGTCATTGAACCTCTCTCAATGAGAAGAGATTATCTCACAACTATCCAGCTGTGAAACAGGTTTAGATGAGTGCTCTTCGCGTCTTTCAGTGCAACACCAAGCTGCTGTTCAGAGATCACATGGACTAATCTGGTTGGCTTTGCACTGGAGCTGAGGAAGAGCATTTTCATGTGCTGTTTCAGCAGTAGAGTAAAAGGGGGTGTCACAGAATCAAGCCTGCTGAATGTTAAAATCTCTGCAAGTGACACTGCTGTACTTACCCAAATAAGAACATCTACATGGAGCCTCAAAAACAGCTTCCTTGGGAACCTGATCTTTTCAGTTCAGTTGGGAAAAGATGAGAATATGATGAGAACAGAAGTTAGTCTGTAAAGAAGGTCTTTGGATTGCAGAGAAGGAAACTGGAATTCTTGATAGATGATCGGAGTGGATGAGCTCTGCATGTCCGAGTGTGTGTTTATATAATGAAGGACAAATAGGCAACCCAGCCTCTACCAAACTGGAAATCTGTGTGTGATTAAGGAAGGGAGATGTGCTCCCTTCACTACCATTAAGTGGAGTTCTCCCTTATATCACTGTCATGGACCAAGATCTGATTTAAACCACGTGCTGCAGCTAGTAACCTCAGATAAATCAACGCTTTGTGGCTTTCTAAGGTATTGTCTGTCATTGTAGGACATTTAACAAACTGCCTGTGTGGGAATTGCTTATTTAATCTAAAGCAGAAATACAGCCTTCTTGGGGTGGGAAGGCAGAAGCAAGACTAACAGGACTCGTAGGAAATATGTGGAAAGTACTGAAGTGGCTGAGACCCTCCGCTGCAGGTGGTGTTCTGCATGCACGTGGAGGAGGGAAGCCCTCTGCCCTGAAGGTCAGATATGCAGTGCAGGTATACACAGCCAAAAAACAGCAACTGAGCTCAGTCCTTTCTGCTGGGTAAGGGGCATGGTGACAGAGCGTCCCGTAGGTTTACACCACTGTGTGGCACCTTGCTGACCCAGCTGGAAACTGGATCCTAATCAGAAGAACTACCCCAGCTATGATGCTAGTCACATTGCTCTTTTGGGTGCTCTTGGTACGTTAGTAAGACTATGCTGATCTTGTAGACCTCTCAGGCTTGGGTGGTTGTTTGATCTTTTGGTGGGATTGTCTGGGGGTTTATATGCTTAAAATTCACATATCTCCTTCTCATTTTGCTGCAGACTTTTAAATGAGGAAATTAGATGAGATACAGATTTCAGGCAGCTCTGGATGAACAGTATTCCCAGCTGGGATGCTCATTCAACTCCTGAGAAGGGCAGGGATGGAGAATCAGTATAGAGAACTTATTTTTTATCTATTGCCTCTTCAAATGTAAAATCCTCAGCTGTGATCCAAGGGGAGTAGCCGTTTTATGTTCAGATGCAGCCCAGGGGAGACGTGTGCCTGCACCTCAGATAGTTCCTTGGTTGTTCATTCAGATTCAGATATAACTGCATCTGTGTTTTGCATTTCAGCTGCTGACTATTTAAAGCAACCAAACTTAAATGTGCCAAAGCCAAAGAGGGTGTCACTAGAATAGACACGTTATGTACAGTGTGTGCCTGTCATTAAATGCTGTTAATTGCCTTGGCCGGGCAGCCTGCTGTTCCCTGGTCAGTTTCTGCTGCGATCCCAGCCTTTGTTCCTCTTCTGCAATGGAAACATTTCTCCCTTATTTTTGCGTGAGAAAACATGTTTCCATTGTGAGCCTCTAGATACCACTCGGGTGCCCCCCTGACCTCTCCTCATGGGCCCGGCCCGTGTAAATGACCAGACGAAGGAATGTGGATGAAGGAAGTGCCATAAAGTAGAAATATTGCTGGCTTGTAAATTCCCTCCACCACAGCAAGATTTCAAAATAAACAGAGCTACAGTCACATAGGACAGCATAACTCAGCGGTGCAAAACTCATCACCGGCTCTTGCAAAGGAGAGCAGCCTGACATCAAAATGAAACTCCTCCAAGAGCCCCCTCTGCCTCAAAGCCCTGGTACCAGACCTGCGTTACGTTTCCATACAGACTTCACCTGGGTTTGTTCTCCAGGATATTCCTCTCTTCGCAGCCCGTACCAAACTGAATCCAGGGTGGGAAGCTGAACTACAGTTCTTATTCAAGTCACTGGGATTTGGTGGCCATCATATCCTCTGGGTAGCTTTTGTAAAAATACCCAACTTTTGATTTAACTGTGCTCCTCCAGTCAGCAGCATGAATGTATCTGTATCTCCAGTATCTGGGAGTCCAACCATGAGTACTGCCGGCTGCTGGATGCCAGGATTGCTTAGGCAGGTTCAAGCATCTTCTTGCTGCCGGATCTGCCTAGCTGCAGGTCACTCTTGCTTCTGCTCTGGCAACAATTCTGTCTGTTTATTAAGTGCTCAAGACCCCTTATTTCTGAAAACAGATTACCCAGACACCAGATAATTCCCAGGTGCTTGAAGAAGAGGCAGGCTTATGTATCACACAGGCTCTCAGCTTCTGAGTGCAATATTCTGCTGTCGGCCATCTGTGAGAAGAGGAAGGTTTCTCATTCGATTGGGAGCTTTTTGAAGAGAAAGGAGCTTTCTCCTAATACTGCATGTGCCCGCTCTGATAGGTAATGAGCAAATGGCCATCTCACAGTTTCCCCAAACCCCATACAATGTTAAGAACTGGGATCAGATTGAGATTCCTTGAAACAAAATTTTAACTCTGGAACACAGGTAAAAGCATGTGTCTCAACTTCAGACACAGACACAAGTCCCCACTCAGAAGCCTGTCTTATGACTAAGAACAATGGAGACAACAGACTGGCAAGCAGACACCAATTGTTATTTTTCAACACTTTTTTGGGGTTGACATTAGAGATTTTCTGAAGTTGAAATTCAAGAACATTTGATGAGCTTGTACAGCTTGTTGAAAAATATTCCATTTTGACACAAAACATATTGCCTTTCCACTGAGAGCCAATATCCTCCTGCTCTTCTCCCCTGGCGCTGCTGTTCTTATCTAAAAATAATTTGGTTTATTTACTCAGTGAAAAATTTAATGTTTCCAAGGGCACTGAGACCTTTTTTTTCTCTTCATGAAGAGCTCAAATGTCCACTGAAAAAGCTTTGATGAGAAATTTTCAATCAGATACAATGAAAAAAGAGAAGAGATGGGGGAGGAAACCATGACTTTTTTCTGTTGAAGCACACAACAGAGTTCCTTAACATCAGTTGTGGGAATGAAGAAGAAAGTGTCTGCCTTTGATCTGAAGGGAATCCTATAGTTTTCATGAATTCTGCCAGCTGCTCCAATTCTGCACTTCCACTCAGACAAAACCCTACATTATGATCGAGCTTGAAACCAACATAAACAATCCTGTGCCCTTTTACCCCTGCCGTTAGAAGATGGAGTATCAGTGGAGCTGAGAATTTACTCAATACATCTAAATGAAGTGTAACCTTCTAGAGTTAGATGGCACCAGCTAGATAACCCCATTCAAGTAGAAGTAGATGAAGGATGACACTGAAGATTGCATGATGGGGTCATAGCTGATAGTCCTGCTTGTGACTTCTGTACTAACTGCACTGCACATACAAACACCAAAAAGTCTGCCATTCTTAAATCTGCAAAAAATCCCCAAAAGTCTAGCTAAAAGGTTTGTCTGTAAGTGAGGGAGAAGAGATTCATTACACCATAGACTGTATCGTGCAAGAACAAGTTAGGGATAATGGATGAAGAATAAGTTGAAGGAGCAATTAAGAGAAAGTCCTTAACTTTTTAATCAGCCAGGCTTTGGAAGAGTCTGCCAGCAGACTGGATGAAAGAGGTGTGGGATAAGAGGGTTATTTGTGTGATAACAGGGTCTGGACTCAGCCCAGAAAATCTTTCCCTGTACTGTGTAACCTTGGAGTCCACAAACCTTGATGTACTTTTTAACCTTCACAGCTTTATAGCTCTTACAAATTAAATGTTTTCTAAGAAAACATGAGAGAGGAGCTAGTATTGTCTGAAGGTCACACAGTGATGCTGAAAGAACTGTCTGATGGAACAGAGACACTCCCACAGAGCAGAGGACACGGATGGCAGATGTTTCTGAGCCCTCCTTCCTGAATGCAGGGCCATTGCTCAGGAAGGACTTCATGGGACATCTTGGGCAGCATCTCATAAAGGTGCAGGTTCTACATGCCCAAGGGCAATGCTAGTGCTTACACATCTCTAATGTGCTGTGTGGGACCCGCTCTTCTAGTAGGTGCTTCCAACGGAGTGGAGCACCTGGGAAGGGCAGGCTATGGATGAGAAAAAGGAGAGGCAGAATGGAAGCAGAGCAGGACAATGAAGAGAGAAAAGGAGGAAAAAGGCAGGGAGAAGTAGAGAGCTGGAGGATCAAATATAAAAGAAATGTGGAAGTCAACCATGTATAAATGTGAGGCAGGCAAAGGGGAGGGAAGGAGGATGGGACGGTGACAGAGATAAGAAATGTGGGGCGGAGGCGGACAGAAGGCCAGCTGCTGAGCATGCCATAAGCAACCTCTGGGCTTGCGGGCAGTGGAAATTAAGGAAGCTGACATCTCTGAGTCAGGTCGCAGCACAAGTACCAGGTAGCTCTTGTTCACCTGTCTCTGCCCCTTCTTCACAGCAGTGTCCTACCTTGCAGCTCTGGGCTGTTTTCCCTGATGAGCATGACCCTCCCCCTCTCTCTTCCAGCCTCACAGCCCTAGCAGAGTAAATGTTTGGGAAATTCCTGTTCCTCTTGTTTTGTAGCATCTGGACTTAGGGCTGAATAAAGCCCTTCAGGCTGGGAGGTTTTGGAAGGAAGCCCCACACTCACTGGGCCCTTCGCCAGTGAGTTAATCCTTTCTGTATTGACCCTTCTAGAGGCAACAGTCCCAGGCCACCAAGGATCTGATAGCCTTGAACTCTCCATGCCTGGAACCGTGCTTGCTGCTTTTTAGTGCTGATCTCTTCCCACCAATTTCCTCCTGAGGCCCCAGGCGGCAAAGCAGGGGCAATACAGATCAGCTATTTCATTCCTCATTTTCTCAGTCAATGCTCCAGTGCAACTGTCATTGTGTCAGTCAAGACAGAACATGCTATGCCATGTGCTTCAGCTGCTTTTGTTTATGTTGCTGCTGCCTTGCATAAGTACATGCCAGAAACTCTACGCTTCCCCATAGACACTCGAGATACTTTCCCAGGGCCGTTGGCTGTAAGCTGCATAGATCATTGCAACACATCCCTTGCCCACTTGCCCCAAGCATGGAACTAAAATCAGGTTGGACTTAGGCAGAGCTGAAGGTACAGAGCAGTTAAATGGTGCTTGCTGAGCTGCATGTGTAAGTGTGTATGTGTTCATGGGGGTTAAAGGCAGCACAGACACGTCCAGGGCAATTCAGTGCAGTGTGCAAGAGCATGCATGTGCTGTATGGATATTTGTCCTGTGTCCCATGGGGGGCTTGGGGTCTGTTCCACGACTTGGAGTGGGTAAATGGAAGACAGAGAATATTAATTATCTCTGGCAACATCTGCAAGTCTCTCAGCTTTCACAAGGAGCCATTGTAGCTGAGGATCACTGCAGCTATGGCAGTAAACTGCACTGCTTGAGAGCCCAGGCTTAGCCTTGTCTTTAGTACAGACATTCTGTGTAATCCCAAATTCCATAAATAGCTCTCAGTGCCATAGTGCTCCTTCAGCAGCTGTTTTCCAAAGGCCAGAACACTCACAGCAGGCACTGAGGTCACGTGAAGCTGGCAGCACCCAGCATCCTCAGCAAGCAAGGTTTGGCCTCCCAGACATTGCTTCCCCCTGAACGAGAGGATGCTCTTGCAGCCGTTGTCCGGAATAACACTCTACCTTGGTTCCTCCATCCTTAAAATAGGAATAAAAAGCCAGGATAGAATCCTTTGGGTGGGATTTGGGTGCCTAGATATAGGCTCCTAGTGCTGTTTGGAAAAGCTCAGGTATGCAGCATGCCTGCCAGGTGATGATAAGAAACTTGTAGACCCATGTGTTTCTGAGATGGCAGCTGGAGGCCAGGCAGGTACCCCACAGACCTAGAATGACCAGATGTCTATGCTCAGGGAAGTGACCCCCCTTTCTTAAGGTCTATGAGGTCCTAAGGTATCCCCATAAAGAACTCCATAGCAATGTCTACATAAAGATATATTTTATACAGCCAACCCAGCTGACTTCTTCTTCACCTGTATTGTAGACAACTCTCAGGCAGGTTTGTTCTCGCTGGCACATGTTAGGAGGAGTACAGAGAAGCATCTGCCACCTGGGTTTTTCTTCTAGAAATAAAAGCTAGGCCCAAGGGGTTTTATGACCTTTAAACAACTTACTCCTGCTCCTGCATCCCAGCTGCAGGCAGTCCACCTGGTCAGGGTTTTTGCTTGGGAGGAAAAAGCTACCTTCTGTGGGAGATCTGAAAGGCTTTTGTTTGCACATCAGACCTCCTGTTTGAAAGCACATGCAACACCTCCAAGAAATGTAAAAGGGAAAACTATGGCCCCTGCGGAACTGACGAGGCTGTAAATTCAGAGAAAATCTTCCTGTGTCATTTACGAGCCAGCACATCAGATACTGGCCTCTCGTGCAGAGTGGCTTGGTCCAGGCACATTCCTTCCCTTCATTCCCAGTTACGGGAGCAGAGGATGTTTGCTGTGATGTTGTTCTGAGAAAGGGGATTGCAAGAAACAATGTTTATGTCCTTAGATGGGCACACTACAGAAATTCATTTTGTTCTTCCTCACAAGAAAAACTAGTTAGCTATAATCTGCCAGCTGGACATAGGGAGAAACTCCATTATAACCTCTGGATTTAGCATTCTAGGACCAATCCTGCAAGCCTAAAGCCTCTCTTTACTCTGGCTTTCTGCTGCATGCTGACCTGGCAACTCTACCATTTTGGCTTTTCCCATGAGGTTATTGATGGGTATTTTATTCCACAGGGATACTGCAGTCAGGTCCTGCTGGAAGAGGAAGGTTCAATATTATTCTTGTTTCCAGGTATTCTTGACTTTATCTTCAGAGCAGACATTTACTATTCCATAAATTCTGTCTGCAGTTTTTCAGATATTGCAGGGAGCTGGAAAAAGCTCTTTATAATCAGGGGTAGGGTGGGGAATGAGGCTGGTTGTTTTTTTTTTCAGGGACAGTGGTGCAAAATTTTGAAAAAGTAGAGTCTATATCCTACAGTGCTTTATTTCTACTGAAGTTTCTGATTCCCTGCTAAAATCAAATGATGTGAGATCTGCTTGGAACTGCTGAAATCAGTGGAAAGTTAGGAGCTCCGCATCCTTGTTGGAGCTGAGCCCAGACTCTTTCCCATGTGCTGAGAGGGCATGCTGCAGGAAGGCTCAGCCATGCTTGCCCTCCACCCTCGAGCATCTGCTCTTGACCGTGGCTGGAGAGAGGATTCTGGGTTACGTAGACCTTTGATCTGAAATAGTGTGGCCTTTGTACTGCTCTCATGCATCTTCCTCTGGGTTCTTTGCATCTGTGAATGTTGTAGTGCCTGTTAGCTGGTTGTACTCTGTTGGTGATGTCCTCCCCCTCTCAAGACTGCAACACACCGAGCTTGCGTCCAACACCAGTCCTGTCCCCAAACACCACCGAGGGAGCTGCACCAGGGCAGGAGGAGATCTAACGCACTGGGTGGACTTGTGTTGGGCACTTCAATGCACGTGGGGAATTTCCAGCTGCGAAGCTCTAACAAATGTTGACACCTCTGTGCTGTCTTTGCTCTATGGAGGGGGAGTGGGGCCAAGGATCGGGCCCTCAGCCTGGGATATGCTGTCAGAGCTTCGTGTACATGCCAAATTAACACATACCAAAAAAAGCAGTAAGTCAACTGTGCTACAGATGTTGGGGAACTGATTGTATGCATGTGTGAAGGGGGTGACTATGCCAAATTTAAACACCTACTTTATTCCCTTGTGGGAGGTTGATGACCTTAGAGCTTAGCTTAATGTATATGCCATGAAACAAGATGACTCTCACATTTCTTATGAGAGAGAAGGTGCAAGGGCTTACATACATACAAGCATTTTGAGCTAGGTCTCTTTCCTGAAAATGTGAGCAATCACTGTAAATGAGGAGGAATGTAAAACTGACAATTTTTTTTCTAAATTGCCATGTTGTTTAGATCTCAGTGGTTTTTTACCAAATGAAGCAAGTCTTGAGGAACTAATTCCTGCAAACATATAGTTAGGAATATACTAATTTTTCTGAGGTCAGTAATTTTGAGCAACTCCTAAAATTGAGATTACAAGCCCTTCTCACATGCTCTTGTCAAATGTTTGCCGTTTGCACAACTGTGTTCCAGTCTGGTCAATTAAAATCATGGCTAAACTTCTTGACTTGAAATTCAGTTTGGATGAGTCCCTTACCTGTATGCTCTTTGCCAGGTGGAAAATAGCATGCCAAACTGCCTTTGGTGAGGTAACAAAGTCACAAATGCTTAAAAATATAAAACCACCTGCACATCAGCAAATGTCAGTCCCTGTTTGTGAACTGAGATAAAAGAGCAACATTTTGGGGACTCATGATATAGGACAATGAAATATCATGGTCATTTATCATTTGGTTGTGTGGGTCAAAGAAGAAATAGAAGCTGTCTCCAGAGAGGAAAATTGTAAAGTAGTAAATGAGTATGAGCAGAATTTTTACACTCCAGAAGGGAGGATTTAGAAATAGAGACATTAGGGGAAAAAGATTTCTGATGGTAAGACATATTGGACTATAGAAAAGCCTTCTGAGGTGAGAAATAGAAGCTGAATCTCTAAAAACTTTTAAGCACAGATTGAACACAATGGCAATAAATCTTCAATCAGAAACAACCCCGCACTGTGAGAAAAAAGGTCTAGATGGCTTTACTGTACTTCTCCAGGTCTTATAACTGAGTGACTCTTTGATGCTCTTTGTGGACAGTTGAAGTTTTATAAGCAGCTGGGGATCCATTATGTTGAAAGATACTGTGGGAGTACCAACTGGTTTCATTCCCTCTGTGTTTCAGTATGTATGGTGATAATCTCCTGAAACATATATTTGGGCCCGAATTCTGCAGGAGAAGTTAGGAAGAGCAGCTACAGCCACAAGACCAAGCTGATAGTTCTGCTAACATACTGGGGGAGCAGCAGGTCACGGGTGTATACTTCAGGGACTAATTTCTGGCCACGTATTTCCCTCCAAGTGAGCAAAGTTTTAGGAGCTGGCTTTTAAAGCCTCAGTTTATGCAATCAGCTATTTGTTATAAGATCCAGTAAGGCTCAGAGTAAAACCCAACTCCAGCAATTAAGCAAATGATAGGATTTGGCATGTCCCAGTCTCCCGCATCCCAGTTAGGTCTGGTCCTGTAAGACACGTGCCCTTGTCATGTGAGTGACATGTATGTTAGGTGATGTTAATGATTGTTTATTGAAAACTAAACATTTTTACCACCTGGCAACTGTAGATAATGAATGTCAGAACAGTTCCAGCAAATTAAATGTTTCCATCACCATAAACAAGCTGTTTGCTGGATCTTGCTTCAATGTGAGATTAACACAGCTGCCCGTAGCCCAGAGAACAAATCTCTAAATACAAACTAGGTTTAGTTTACATTATTGGCCTCATCAACCCTCTGTCTATTCAGTGTGTATGCTGCCCAGGCACTAATGCCTGCTCCGGGCACACAGCATGCTCACCTTGCCCTCCTGCCTGATTCTTTTTTTTTCTTGCTCATTTTTATCTTACCTGTTACTCTGGACTTATATGTGATGTAACTCTGTGGTTACTCTTTCCTAAAATGGCTATATTCATGGTTTTAATTGGCAACAAGACTTTTCCAAAGCAACAATAAAATAATGGACTTCTTAAATTATAAAAAAGCATTTTAAAAAAATTCCAATTTTCAGAAACTTCCTGAATAATCACAGAAGGGGGGTGGGAGGGTAGTTTGTAAAAAAACAAAACAAAACAAAACAAAAAAGACTTTTCAAACCCAAAAGCAAAATACAAAGAAAGTTTGAGGAAAGGCTTTTTCCATGGTATTGGAGTCTCAGCCAGTGCCCAGTCTCCAGTCACTAGAGGGCACCCCAATACACCAAAACCGGCTGCTGCGCCCACCCTCGCCTTCAGCCCGGGGAGCTGCGGGCGGGTACCGCGGGGTGCAGGGGGGTTACGGACCTGGCTCTGGCGGCTCTGAGGTTGCACCTACATTAATGAGGGTTTTAACTGGAATCAGGGATGTGCTTTTGGAGCGGGCTTCTTGAAGCCCTATCCCTATTTACTTTGCATCGCAGAGCTGCCTCTGTGTGAATTAGATGATTGCTTTAGGATGAAACAAAGTCATAAAATGAACTCCAGAAGGGCATGTACTCCAGCTGCTAAATAACAATTCAGTCCTTAGGACAAGACTACAGCTAGACTAAAGAAAACCCTTGAAATGGGACCGAATGACTGCTTTGCTCTATAGACCTGCTCTTACCACACCACGCAAGTTGCTAATATAGACAAAACCATGAGGCCCCTAGGCTTTGCTGAGGGAGAAGGTAGCTGGAAAGCTTGTTTCAGAGCCTGAAAATCCCCAAAGTGTATAGATATTTGAGTTATGGTGTTTTGTTCATTAAATTAAAAGCAAATAATAATAATAAAAAAAAAATCCCGAGAGACATGCAACTCATATTTGATTAGTCAAAGGATAGCCTGAAAGAAATGAGGTGGGTGCTGTAAGGACCTCTGACCATTTTGACCTGGCTGTCGGGCTAAATCTTTTCCCTGCAGACTTAAGTCTGTTCAGTTCTGGTGCTCTGGTCTTCTGTGCATCAGTTTCCCATGGAGAGAATACAAAGGCAGGGCTGAGCTTGGCCCTGGCCAAGCCTCCCAGGTGCCTCTTCTTGCTGGAAATAGTGAACCTTTATTGTTGAGGGCCAGGTTCCTCAAAGTGGCCTGCAAGCTCAATGAACCTGAACACTCCAAGCGAAACCCAAGTAAAGCCACACAGTTTTAAACACTCTTGGAATAAAATCCCCTCCACAGCGTCTGCTTGGTGCTCAGGGGGAGAGGCAGAACACGCCAGACTTGGCTCTGCTTTACCCCAAGCTTTCAGGAAACTCCTCACAGTGAGGCCAAGAGCTATGTTCATAACAAAACTTAAACCCAAGCAAAATTTATCACGTTTTGAGTTTCTTCATGAAAGGTTAGACCAACTCAGGATGTGCTCTGCTGGGATAAGAGGAGAGATGGATTCTGCCCTTAAGGGCCAATTTCACATCCATTGAAATCACATGCAAAACTCCCAGGGAAGCAAGCTTAAACCTTTAAACAGTGTTAGAAAAGCAGCTACCACAGTTCTCTGTCACTCTAGTTAACCATCTATAAACAGTTACTCACTTGACCTCTATTTGATCTCTCCCTCCGCCCTCCAAGGAATCTTTCAGGGCCAACACACATTATGGATATCTCTGTGCACATGAACGTTTGAGGCTATTTTACAGCAACGAGAACAGACCTCTTGCAATTCTATCTGAAACCTGGTTATTTGGGGAGATTATTTTTTTCCTTCTGCAGAGCAGACAAATCCAACAAGTCACTTCTCTTAGTTTAAGCTGCTTTGCTGCAAATAGTTAATACTAAAAGTCCTGTTCGCTACATATGTGAGGGATGAGCTTGGAACCCTGACATGGAAATAAGTGGGGAATATAGTCTTAGCACTTGAAACAAGAAGGTCAAAGACAGGATTCAAGAAAGATCTTCAAACTGCTCTAGGGTTGTCCTCTTCTAGCTGCTGCTTGGATGCGCAGCAAGACTGCAAAGCCTTCAAGCTTTCACCTGATTAATAGTCTTGGGGGTAAAAAAAAAAAATCATATAGGAATGTCACAAGAATAAGACTACTATTAAAGAAAGAATTCTTAAGCAAAACAAGAATGACAGTAAGATGGAGGTAAACCTAAAGGCAGATAGTCAGTAACTGAAGAAAGAACCTTATATGAATGCCTTGGGTTTGTTTGTTGGGTTTTTTTGTTTGGTTTTTTTTTTTGAAAGTATGATAAATCAAATAATTTCAGAGTTAAGTTACAAAAGAATATAAATACATAAAAATATTGGAACACTCAAAATCTCCAAGCACTCTTAACTCTGCACCCTAAGGATACCATGCAATGGTTAATGTATTTATCTTCCCATCACAGTATCATACTATGTGGAAATAAGCAGTTTAAGCATGCTTTAAAAAACACATCTTGAAAAAAAGCTGCACCTAGAGACAGAGATACTAAACTGCTGTAGTCATTATCATGTGGGCTAGTGTTACAAGGCAGAGATAAGGTTGATTTGGTATCTCGATTGTGCAGTCCCACAGCCTAATACATACAGATTTCTAAACGTAATTATCCTTAACTCTAGATCCCTGAATTTCCTGGCATTAACATACTTGGTTTGTAATGTATTTTACTTCAAATCGCTGAGATGCACTGTGAATCTGAACTCCACTTAAACATAGATTCTGCGTGAACACTATGGCCATCCAAAAAATGATGCGTTTAGTTACAGATAATAAGTCCAGGAAATATTAAGGAGGATCACAGTCAAATAGTATTAGTGAGAACAAGATGAAAACAGGGGTACTATTATCCCAAGCTGAGAACATTTGGTTTAATTCCTAACTCACAAAAAAGTTTCTTAATAATAATAATAATAATAAGTTGTGCTGTACTGGCCAGAAATGGCTTACTTTAGACATAATCTGTGGGGATTTAAAACAACTTCAGATAATAATGATTTCATTGCTGGGTTATGCCAGTCTAAAATTCTAAGCAACAGAAATGTTGCCATTGCCTCGTTTTAGAGGAAATGTAATTTGATACAAACACACTAAAAATTTGGAATATTGTACTATTAAAAAAGGCTGTCTCAAGCTGTGTTGAAATCAACAGTAGGTCTATTTAAGGTTTCTGAATTCATCCTTTCTTTGTTAGCATTCAGATAAAAGATTAAAGTTACTGGCTATTAAGGAGCTCTGGCTGCAGCTGGTTTGGGGGTGGGGGGGGGATTCAGCCACCCACCTCAAAGAGGGGTGTAGACTGGATTTTTTGAGCATTCAGATAAACACTGGTCAATTCTGTGGGAGTTAACATTAAGTTGAAACGAACTTTTCACAGAATTTAACACTTGCCACGTCTTTAGACTTCCCTTTTAAATGTACAATTCGTTCCAATTTCCCTAAGTTCATAATTCTAGATTGGGGGGGGCAAACCATAAGACCCATGTTGAGGGTTTTTTCCTTGTTTTGATTTGGTTTATTGTTTTGTTGCTGTTTAAGTCTTAAACTCAGAATCGTTGTACCGTAGACAGCAATTTGTTCTTGACTGACAGAAAAAAACCCAAAACCAAAACAAAAAACCATTGCAGTTCGCAAAAACTGGTCGGTGTTCAGATAAGCTCGGTTACTGTATGAAGATCTCTTCTTCATCCCAGTAGCAGGAACAGTAGGATCACACCAGTGAAGTCGTGAAGGCAGCCCCACTGTCCGGGGCTGTATGCCGGCCAGGTCTCCCGTCCCTCGCTCGCCCCGCAGCCCCTTTCAGGGCTCTCGGGCTTTGCAGGCTTGGGTTTGCTCCGACCCGAAACAACACTCGTCCGCTTGAGGGTACCCACCGGGGGAAGTTCTGGGCACGGAGCAGGCTGGGCTGGTCCGGTAAGATTGACCTGGCACAATAGCCCCGAAGCTTGCTTTGATTTCCGATTCCTGCACAGTAGAGAACGTACCTCTGGGTGTGTGCAGGTGTGTGCAGGTGTGCCTGAGGGGGGGGAAGGAAACGGAACACGACGCACAAGCGGTTCATCCCGCAGCCGTGGAAGCGGGACGGCGGCTGTGCGCCTCCGCCGGGCCGGCCCCGGGACCCCCCACCGCCCCGCCGGGGTCCCCCATCCCGGGCCGGCCCCGCCGGAGGCGGCAGCTCCGCGCCGCTGCCGGGATGCAGCGGAGCCGGCCCCGGCGCTCGCGGCTGGGGAGGGGGCGTCGGGGAGGAGATAGAGGGGTGCTGCCGGGTGCGGTGACCCGCGTACTCCGACTCCCTCCTGCTCGGGAGGCTTGGTCTCCCACGCAGAGGAGGCTCTGGCAGAGGGGAAGGACAGCCGAGGCGGCCGGGGAGCCGAGGCATCCATCCTCCTGCAGTGAGGAGAGTGCGAGCGAGCCCTGTTTGGAGCTGGCTGTGCTCGGTTGTCCAGAGGTGTAGGGAGAGCCCACGTATCTGCATGCTGCAACTCTTAAAAGCCAGCTCCAAAGGTCTGTCCAGGTATTTCCTAGGATCTAGCCAGTTTTCCCTTCAGTTACAACACTTGTGCGTGTCTGGGAACGCCAAGGGGGAGACTGATACTCAGATTTAACTCTGATCTCGTGCCACATCCATTCAGTCTCTTTCATAGATCCTTGGGCTGTTTTCCTCCGTGGCAATAGCAACAGCAAAGACACGCTATTACTCTCTTACGTGAAGTGCGGTGTGGATGTCCCCATGTGCCAGCCGCAGCACTGGTGGGACAGCAGCACTCCTAGCAGTGTTTGCAGTGGGATTACGATTCGCTTCTCCCATCCCTGCAGAATGTCACAAGTGTCACGGCAGTTGCAGCCAGGCTCACAGCACTAGTTACAATTATTGGCCCTTCCAGTGCATTGGGTTCCTGCACTACTGTGCTAGCTTACCTAAAAGAAAGGGGGGAGAGCAGATCAGCCTAAACAAATTCAGCGCTCATTGGTAAGCAGGGTCAAAGAAATACAAATAACTAGATTTAAGGAGCTGGATGTGTGTGTCAGAGAGGGAGCCAGTCCATGACCCAGTGTCAGTGCAAGCATTTGCCCTGGCCATTAGAAACAAGCTGTCCTCAGTGAAGCGGCCACGGGTTGTTAGCACAGGTGCAGGATTTGGGCCCCCCGTTTCCAACCTCATGAGCTGCGGCTGAGAGAGTTTGAAGTTACCCAGAGTGTTAACCTGCTGTGCTGCTGTCTTTGGTGGCATCGTGGACCTGTCCTTTAAACACCTCCAGACCAGGATTAGCTCTACCCACTCCCCCCCTCTCTGTCCCAACCTTACACGAGGGCGCCTGTTTTAAATGCAGCCGAGGGGTCCAAATTCAATCAAAGCCTCAATGTTTATTTAAAGTATTGAATGGCAACAAACAGGGCCCCGTGGGCTTGGACTGCAGACAGCGAGGACATGCTTAAGTCAATTACACTTGACAATGCTGTAATAGCTCAGGGTAAGCGGTACCCCTCAGACCTCCGGGCTCTGCAGAGCTGTAGGGACTTTCAGCCGAGGTGCCAGGGAGCCCGGCGGCATCTGCAATACAAAGGAGGCGAAATGTGGCAGCAAATGTACAACTGGGTTCAGCTAATACGGGGAGAAGGTGGTGTTTCGAGCCCAGCGTGCAGAGGCAAAAACTGAAAGCCGCCCTCTCTCTCTTCCCCCCCCCCCCCCCCAAATCCCCAGATAAACTTCTGGGAAGATGTTTCGTGTGAGGCGCTGGATGTGATGCCCAGGGCGCCGGTGTAAATCTAGATTCGCTCCCACGGGAGCAAAGGGGGATTTTCCTCCTCTTCCCGGTGTGAATCCCGGCTCAGTCGTTACAGGGTACGTCCCCACAGCTGTCCCAGCTCCAGCAGCTCTCGTTCAAGAGCGGTGGGGCCGGCGCGCCCAGAAGGGACCGGGGCTGGCTCAGTTTGGTGAGGAAACTTTCTCGCCCCCGGCCCGGGCTGGATGGAGTGACCGTGATCGCCGCTCCCCGCAGCCCCAGCCGCCGGGCAGGCGGGACCCCCGGGGGGAGCGCACCGCCGCTGCCGTCCCGCGGGGGGGCTCGGGTCGCGGGGCTGCTGGGCCAAGCGCTGAGCCCGGGGGGAAGACTGCCGGCCTGACGGAGCGAAGAGCGGAGCCCTCGCTCTTTTGGTTCCTTTCCAGGCATTTTTAGCAGAGGAAGGATGTAATAACATGCCACGGGCAATAAATCATAGGCTAGCTACTCCCCCTGGCTCCCCTCCCCCAGCCCCGGCGGTCCCGGCCCCTCTATAGAGGGAGAGGAGGAGGGGACTCCAGCAGAGCGCCGCAGCCGCCGGGACGAGCAGTCCAGCGCCCGCCCCGCGCCCCGCCAGCCGCCCCAGCATGGACCTCCGAGCCCTGGCTCTGCTCGCCCTCGCCCTGGCCATCATCTCCCTCTCGGAGGGTAAGTGAGCTGCCGGGGCGATGCCGCTCCCCCTGCCTGCCCGCCGCTCGCACCGCTCCTGCCTGCGGGCGCCGGGGAGCCCGGCCGGGAGTTGCGGTCCCGCGGAAATCCCCGCTCTTCCCCCCCCTCGCCGCAGCTCGCCCGCTGTCCCGGCTCTGGCTCCCGCCGCCGCTGAGATGTGCGCGTCTGGCGAGCCCCGGGCGATAGCGGTTGTGAGCTGGAAGCAGGCAGCCTCCCTCCCTCCCTCCCTCCTTCGCTCGCTCGCTCGCTTTTTTTCAAAAGAAGGCTGGTCAAAGCGATCCGCTTTGCCAAACTTATCCCAGATTGAAATCGGCTGGGGGAAGACTTTCAACAGCGCTCGGTCCGCAGGGAGGTGGTTTGGTTGCAAAATACGCGTATCGGTTTCCCCTTTAAAAAGGCAACCCTAAAAGTTACAAGAAATGAGAAACAGGCGGTTGTTCTGTTCCTTTTCTATCCTCTGTCGTGATCTATCTTCCTTCGATCAGGGCAGAGCCGAGCCAAAGTGGTCACTCAGCAGGCATTCACCGCACCCCCGGCGAGGGTGCACGGAGAGGTTTCGGGGCGGGGGGGCGGAGAGCTGCCCTGACGAGAGGTCTGGGGAAAGGCGGGCTGGCAGCCGGCGAGCGCTGCCGCGGCGGCATTTGTCGCTAAGGCAGCGACACCGCGGCTGTCCTTCCCGCACCGCGCTGCGGCCGGCTCACAGCCTCCCGCCCCACGCCGGGCCCCGCGGTCCTGCGCGTCACCCCCGGAGCCCGGCCGCAGCGGAGAGCCCCGGAGACCGCGGCAACCTGCGGCTCTTGCTCCGCGGGCAGCGGGGAGCCCCGTGCCGCGGGGGTCCGGGACAGCGGGCACCGCGCGGGGCAGCCGCACTCCCCACGCGTGCCGGGGCGGGAGTCCTGCCCGCAGCCTCTGGGCATCTCTCGGGCGCTCCTCCTGCGGCTGGCTTCTCGCCCGGCAGAGATTTGCCACCTTTTGTCCCCTCGTCGAAAGCTTGCGGCTAGGAAACGAGCGCCCTTTCAGTCCTCCGCTCCCGTCTTATTCTCCCATTCTGGAGACCGAAACTTGGGTGTTCCCCACCCAGGGCGGCAGAGGATGCCCTCCGGTGCCCTCTTTGTTTAGCCTGAGAGAGTTGATCGCTCCCGATAATTTCGCCGATGCCTTTCCGCAGTACTGTCCCAGCAGCAGCCCCGTCCCTGCGAAGCGCACAAAAAGCCAGCACGGAGCAAGCACTGACCCAGAGAGGCTCCAACAGGCAGACCCGGCCAGGTGGGCTCAGGCCCCCGCCGCTTACGCCAGCCCCGGCCCCTCGCCCCCCGCCCCGCGGAGCGCACAACGCCCGAGGGGTGCCCGGGTACCCAGAGCAGGCTCCCCTCGCCTCTGCAGGCCAGTGTGGGTCTGGAGCGAGCTGGGGGAGCTTTGCCGGCCCGCACCGGCTCTGCGACCCGGACTGGAGGGGCGGGAGTGGGGGGCCGGGGGCTCAGGGGCTCTCCCTCTCCTCGCCTCCCCTCTGGCAGCGCTTAACACAGGGCTGGCAGGCGGGCAGAGCTGCCCGTCTGCATCTCGCTTTGCTCCCTGCGCGGCAGCGCTCCTTAGCCGGCAGCAAACGGCAGCGGGTAACTTTCTGGCAGGGTAAGCGTGTCGGGACCTGGCTACCTGAGTAAGGAAACGGCTTAAAAGGGTTATAGAAAAACTAGTGAGAGACCCCCACCGGCTTGCAGTGATAAGAGTGAAGTTTTTTGCCTACTTCTTCGCATGTCACATAGTGCTCTCAACCTTGATCCAGATGAGGGCTTGCAGGGCTACCTTGCCCTGGAGGGCAGGTGAGCTCTGAATCCTTCCTAGCCACCCTGGTAAAGCTGTATCTGCCTATCATGGCCTCACTTCCCAGGGAAATGGAGCTGTTCTAGTCTGAAAAGGTTGCCAGCCCTCTCCTGATATTGGCAAATGCACCCTTGGATGAAAGGAGTAAAATGATGCTTCCATCAAATGTTTTGTCTGTTCATGCCCAGCCTGCTTGCCTGGATATAGCTTCCCTCTCCATTCAAGCACCCAGAGCTTCACAGCCCACACAGCAAGTTACTGTAACTTGGTAACTTCACAGCAGAACTCTCAACTCACTTGTTTCCTTACTGTCCACTTCCAGTGTGGGTAAGGCAAGGCAGATCCCTATGGGGTGAAACAGGTATTGTCCAGCATTGATAAGTGGCCAGCCTGTGAGGGAGGTTTTTGTGAGCGCTTTGTCTCTAGAGAGAATTTGCCAGCAACAGTGGGTGTTCAGAGCCAGCCAAACTCATCTTGGAGTTAGAAAACAGTAAAACTATTTATTATTTAAAAAACCCCAAACGAAGAACCCTTTGAACCCTTCTAGTTGAGACCAAAAGAGGTGTTTTCTTTTTCTTTTCGTCTAAGGAAATAAGGCTGAAGGAATGACATTGAGATGTCTGAATAGTGTCTGGCTCTTCTGTAACTTTTGACTATATTCACCTTTTTTAACCAAATGTGTCAGACAGGTAAAGGTCTCAAAATCTTTATGTACCATCAGTTTCATGAAAACTGGTGTTTTCATGTAACAGTGCGATTAACAGACTATACTAATTTGTCCTACTGAGAGAATGGCTTCAGCTTGTGCTCAGTGTTTATTAGACAGCAGAGAGCCCACAGAGCATTAACTCCTGCAGTACAAATCTGTAGAATAATTGACTTAATCAGCTCTACTGTGCATGGAACAATTTGTTTCAAATTTTGAAATGAGACAAGGAAGGTGTTTGTAAGCCTCAGAGTAAGACCAGAAATGTCCCCTTCCCAAATTATGGCCCCCAAATGGCCCCTTCCCTCTCCTACTTTAGGATGACAGGGGTTCATGTGTTCGGATGTGCCGCATGCACTAGTTTTCCCTGGGTTTCAGCCTTACTGA
The DNA here is from genome assembly GCF_026419915.1 of Harpia harpyja. NCBI lineage: Eukaryota > Metazoa > Chordata > Aves > Accipitriformes > Accipitridae > Harpia > Harpia harpyja. Next base: position 26,645,293 of record NC_068949.1, on the reverse strand, counting down.
GACTAGGGTGAGCCATAGACAAGCTCTCAGAGCCAGAGTGCTGGAGGGGCAGTGGCAGGAGATATTGGTTCCCTGTTAGTGATGCTGAGACCTGACCCGGTTGGTGCCTGTGCTGCCGCTCCGCGGTGTTCAGCGCCTGTTGCTGATCACCAAGCAAGGGGCACAGAAACACCAAAGGAATTCTTGTGCTGGGAGGGGAGTTGTCATTCCACCTTGCGTTGGGGTGACAGAAGAACACTGAATGCTGGGGCTTCCCCTCTTCCTTGTTGTGCTGGATGCCCTTTCTTGGGCAGGAAGCAACTTTGGGACTCATGGACGTGTTAGTCATGGTTAAACTTTCTCTGCTCCTGATTTCAAGTGGTATGGGTTCGAAAGTCCCTCTCCCAGTCTCAGAAAGGACAGGATTGCATTCTCAGATCATAGATCTGAGCAGTTCCATCTCTTGCATGTTTTTTAGGGTAAAGCTTGCTTAAACTTGGTTGGTACAAGCTAGCAGAGACACTTCCCCTGCAGCCGTGCTGAGCGTTGTTGTATGACTGCATTCAATTTTAGCCTCCCTTTCCAATACAAATGCACTGATATGTAGCTACGAGGCACAGATTTGCAGTGGGAAATCCTAGTGCCTTTCTCCCTCCTTTCCACATGAGCACTGGTCAGTCTTGTGCGTGTTCACGAGGCTCACCCTGCAGCCCTCCTTCCTCCTCCCGCTGCAGATGGGAGCTTCTCCCATTTATTAACTCATAGATGATATCACTGTTTGGACTGCCATAAAACTGATAGAAAAAGTCCTCCAATTTTGTTAATTTATAGTCCAGATCCTGGTGTAAATCTGGAGGAACTCTGCTCCCACTGATGAATTCCTCTCTGCCCATCTGCCTGTGGGATCTGATTCTGGCTCATCACTTGGTAGAGACACTTGGAAAAAAGGGTTTTCCCTCCTGAGGACAGGGTAATTTCACCGTGTTGTCTGGGGTTATAAGTGCTAGAGACAGTCATTGGTAAATGTGCAATGTATGCAGATCAGCTGCACTTTGAAAAGCTGCCTCTTTTCTCACCTTCCTAGACGGCAGTTTAAGGATTCCAAGCCTTTCCCTGCTCTTTAGCTCTCCATCTGCCTGTAAGGGAACTGGGTTTGGATGCTGCAAGCGCTCCTGTATAGCTAAATAAACAGGGTGGCAGATTGCCACGTGGGATCTAAAGCCCTGTCAGATATAGATCTGACCATCTACAGCATGAGCCAGACCTTATGGGTTAGGTGTATGAATTTAATTCCTCCCAGAGGCTAAAAACCACTCCACTAGGAAATTGTTTAAAATCTTAGGCAGCTCCTTCTAGATTTCCAGTCAAGGCTTCTGTGTTTGTATTTTAGCGTGCATGGAGCTTTGAAGCTTACACACAGCGTGAGGACCTTATTTATGTGCACTTGGTTGCCAGCAATTAAGCTCTCCCATGGAGAAATCAGGTAGTAGGATCGTGGTGTGCGCCAGGCTGCTTTTCTCACTTCTGCATGTATATATACATGGCTGATTTTTAGCCTAGGGGGCTAAACTTAATTCTGTCCCTAGTGGTGCCAGTGACAAAACTCTCATCCAGTCTGGTGGTCCCTGATTAGTATATGGAGAACGCACTGCCTGATAACTCTCCTTGATTGCCATTACTTTGCCACGGGCTGGGACTTCAAAAGACTCCAAATCTCTCCTGCAAAACCACTGTGATCTCGCATCTCCGAGTCGCACCTCCTTGTGCGAATATCTTGGCCGGGAGTAAAGGTTGGCTGTAGTGGGGAAAGGTCAGCCGCTGGGCCCTGGGAAAGCCTGAAAGACTCAGGGCTTTTCTGTAGCCAGTAAGTCCCCCGTGAAAAGCCTGCACCTGAGCCGAGACGTTTTGATCTGAACTCTTTGGAATTCATCGCTTTCTTCTGGCTACCTTCTTATTTGGCCTCGGGTCAAAATCATTTGACGAGAACAACACTGAGGACAAGTGCCCCCTCTTTTGGCCTTTATCTTGTCTAATTACCAGGAGCATCCCTGCACAATGGAGCGGCTCCTTATGCTAATCTCTTCTTCTTTACTTATCTCTATTTTCTCGCCCTCTTCTTTTGTCTTCCAAAACCCTACGCACCATTATTGAAAGACTGGGTACTGGGGTAAAAGGATTGTGCTGTGAGCTGTGGGCAAATGCTCTCCCAAAGCTACAGCTTTTCTATTGCTTTTTTTCACCTGCCTGGTTGGAGGGAGTTTCTGTCAGCCCAGGTCTCTGTATCTGTGCTGCTGACCAGGAGCAAGAGGGAGTAACGTGTCCTTTCTCTCCCCATGTCCCGCAGAGAAACCCGTCAGCCTGACTTACCGATGCCCCTGTCGATTCTACGAGAGCAACGTGGCAAGAGCCAACATTAAGCACCTCAAAATCCTCTCCACACCCAACTGCTCACTTCAGATTGTGTAAGTCTCTTAGTCTTTTCAGCTGGGTGCAAGTCTCAGGTGTCAAAAAGAAGAGTCACACAGCTGGTTCCAGCTTTGGTGGCTGCAATTCGGTCTGTCTCCTGCCATGATTTCCAATTCACCTCTTCACCCTATGTGTCAGATACAGCTGGACCCTGCTTTACCCCACACATAGGAGCCCAGCTAGATGTTTCCCAGCTGTGTTCTACCTCTGTGATCTCCCTGTGACTATGTGATCCCATGTCCTGTTCCCCCATGGGTATGTGAGCAGGAATGTCAGACAGGCTGTCCATTGCCTTGGATGTGGAGCTTGACACATTGAGGAACAGACTTTACAGTGGTCTGAGTCTTCTAATGCTCCACTTCTCTACAGAGAGGAGCTAAACAAGCAAAAGGAATTCCTGGATTTTGTGTTGCCTCCACAGGAGGTACAGACCCTAAACATGTGCTGGCCTGATCTAGGGACACACTTACCAGGCAGTGACTGACTCTGGTAACTCACAGGTCACAGCAGGACAGAAATGATGGGTTCCCAATGGAAAATAACTCTTCATTTTTGCTGAAAAAGAAACACTGATTTTCAGGAAAAATGGGATTGTAGATTTGTGTGTGCATGTGTGTGTTCTTAGGAAGGTCTTTTTGGTTCATTTGTTCATGGGTGACCCCCTCCCTCCTCTCCCAAAATTCAAAATCTTCAGAAGAAAAAAAAATAGCATTCATCTTTTCATTGCAAGGCAGCCTTACTACTATCAACCTCTGTTGATCTGTGTAAGAGGATCTCAGTGACTAGATTGGGTTTCTGTGCAGTGCTCCCATCAGTAGGTCTGTCTTCGATCCATGTCGAGCTCTTCCAGTTGTAACTCAAATGCTGTAGAAATCCATTCCTTGTCATCCAAAATACTTTTGCACGCAGAAAACTGATGTGGTTTCATGAGATTTCTCAGGAATGTACAGATATACTGAAGAGCATGTATCCATTCATTAACCAGTTTTTAGTCATATGATTTTTTTCTTTTTTAAACCACTCTGGGTAGATCATACACATTTTCTCATGTATGATTCTGCCTTAGGATTTGGTGGAGGACAGTGAGAAAAATGTAAGCCTCAGCTGAGAAATAATTTCCTTTCACAAAGATGGCAAAACCAGCTGTGACTAACTCTGATCTCTACCTATAAACAGTTTCGGAGGCAAGCATCCAAAATGCAATAGTGTATGGATTTGTGCTCTGGGACTGTCAATGGATGTTATAAGGGTCCCAGCGCTAAGGGTTTGTAGAGGATTTGGAATTTTCTGGAGTAGTTTCAAGAAACTGACAGGCATTTAAGACAGGATAGAGTATACGTTTATCTCTTAATTAACGTGGGATCATAGTCATTGGAGAGAGATAAGAGCATGAAATGCAGAAACACAGACAACTCATGTTCTTGTCCACTCCTGACCCAAATGTGTTTGTTTGCAATGTGATTTAGTGGCACACAGAACACATGAACCTAGTTCACCATCTTTTTGTTACTTTAAAAAGTAACAAAGTAAAAAGTACCTTACTTTAAAAAGTAAGGTACTTAAAAACTTACCTCCAAATACCACTGAAACATCATGAGTTCAAACTAAGTCTTTATCGAAACAGAAACTGAAATGGAATCAAAACTAACATATAAATTTCTCATCTCGATGGTTTTAAGCACACTGTGAATTTATTGGATATGCATTATACAGTGAAGGTGTAAGTAACTTAAAAGCTACCATTTTCAGGAATAGAGAATCTCAGTGAAATCATATTGTTTCAAGGAAAGATTTTGTATTTTTTTTGCACAAGTGCATTCCCCTTTATGGTTGAGGGGAATTGTACCTGAACAAAAAGCCTAAGAGCAGGCTTTTGTCTTTGGTTCTATTGCAAGTCATCTCTCCAAACCCAGAAATCTCCTCTGTCAATGTCTGCTTGTACTAAGCCCACCCTAAATTCCCTGATTTCAGTACAGGGAAATAGGCATTTTTAGCATGCAATTAATTGCATCCTAAAGCAGACACCTAAACCAGTTCAGATTAACACTCCATACAGTTACCTAGGTCTCTGCTGTGACTGTACAAGGAGCAGGGCCTGACAGGCTCAGAAATAAATGTCTAAAACAAGCAGTGTCTTAATATTAGGTGAGAGGAGTTGCATTGCATGTGGCTGGAGGCTGGTTATGTGTGCTTTTGGTTCTGTACCCTGTGAGGCCAGCTCAAGAGTTCCCAGGCATTGCTAACATCAGCAAATCCATTCTTACTCTCTGTTGGTATCACTTCACTGGAAATACTCCAGCTTGGCACTGCTGTAAGGGAAATATGAATTAGGCCCATTCATCTCTTTATTGGCGCAGGGCTTGCAAGACTGGATCTTCGATGTGTTTATGTTACAACTGTGTTGTTGCATAACTTCAGACCAGGGAGCCTTTTTGACCTGTTATTTCTTACGCCATAGTTTTATATTCTGCAGATTTAATTTTATAAAGTGGGGAACATTTTGGCTTCAATCCAGCAAAATGCTTAAACAAATACTGAACTTATTCCTATGGGTATTTCCATGAAATTGCTGTTCTTGGCACTTTTGCATGGCAGGCAGGCTGTTTAAGGGGAAATTTCTGAGCAGCTGAGGCAGAGGCAGGTTGCTTTGGGGAAGGAGGGGGATCACAGCACTCTCGAGAGGCCCCGAGATCCCTGGAGGGTGAGACCTGCTGATGCCGGTGAAAAGCTATTTGTACTGCTTCTGTATGAAAGATGCAGATAGCCCAAATGCCAAATTCACAGGGAATTCAAACTAGCTAAACAGTCTGGTGTGGAAAGTGCAGCTTGGACATCCAGGAGAAACCCCTCAGGGGGTTTCTGCTTTTGTTTCCAGTGCTGAGTGAATACAGGAGGGAAAACTTGCCTCTGGCACTGTGGTACTTCCAGTTGTCTTCCTGCCTGCAACCTGTTAGTTCAGTCTTGTATAAAACAAAAAGCTAAGGAGTGACCCTTTCAGAACATCCAAGAGGTATGGTTTGGTGTCTGTCCTCAAAACCTATGAAACTTCAATTTTGGGTTGAATCTGAAAGCTGTTCTTAATTAATTCCTTGCAAAAATGACCTATATTTACCATATTAATATTTCCAAATGAAATCTAGCTGCTGTTGCCACTGAACTGGCAGCCCAGCTGTGAATTGGAAAACTTGGACTCGAATTCTGTATCTGTCCAACCACCTCATGCATTCCAGTACAGACCATAAGAATCAGCATCAGAGGAGGCAGATAGTACCAGTGCTTTGAAACCAGGGACATTTATAATAGGTGCCTCGAGGATGACAGGGATAACCCATCCTCTTCATGGGTTAACTGAGAGCAGCATTGACAGCCAAAGAAAATAAGGCATCCAGGGGAGGATGGTGGGTGTGGGCTGAGGAGCGTTGCACACTAGACTCACTCTGACTTTTCTCCTTTGGCAGTGCGAGGCTCAAGAGCAACAGCAAGCAAGTGTGCATTGATCCCAAGTTAAAGTGGATCCAGGAATATCTGGAGAAAGCTTTAAACAAGTAAGGCAAGAGACAAATGGACTTAACAGCTAACATCCCAAGTTATTAAAGGGTAGAACATTAAGGGCTGGCTTTTACCATGTGGACAAAGCACTCGTGGAATCAGATATTGTTTTGAAGATGGGTTTGGAGTTGACCTAGTCTGTATAAAAACAACAGCTTCTAGTATATCCTAAATGTTAAACTAAGAATTTTGCCAGGGTTTGAGGCAAAACCTATCCTAATGAATCTGTTCTGGGGTCCCCAACTCATCCTCTTTTTAAAAAAGCCGTTCTCCCAAGGAAAGTGCTTCCTTTATGCCCCCCCCTTCCCCAAGCCAAACTACTTACTTCAGATTCTATATCATTCCAGTTTCTTTGGAGCCCCTTCTCCATGTTACACTGGGGGTCTGTTTGCACAGGCAGCTGAGGCCTAGGGGGTCTTGGTGCTAAAAATTGTTTCTCTGCTGGCCAGTGCGGAGCGCTATTAATATCGGCCAAGGCAAGGTGCGCTGCCATGAATAAGGGTCTCCCAGAAGGCCAGAGGAACACCAGCCATACTTGGCAAATTCAGACTTTTAAAATCTATTTTTATTCCCCTTGAAAGCAGGTGATCATGGCTACTCTGAGGTGGACCCAACCTATCTCAGTTCAATTTTACCATGAGCAAGAGCAGCACAGAGAACATTTCTGTGTTGAGTTGCAGGGGAGGGCTCCAGCCTTCCTGGGATGGAAGATGAAACAAGTGATGGTACAAAGCATTTCCTTGCTTGCCCAGAGCCCTGGGCTGCAGTTGGTCCAGCAGCAGCATTTTGGCCAACAAGCCTACCTGTGCACTCAGTATCCCTGCCACCCTTGCCACCACATTCCCACCCCTCAGTAACTGGCTGTAACCGCACTGAACCTTGCCCCCCCCCTGCATCTGTAGGGTAAAGGCAGGGCTGGAATCCAGTCATTTGCAAAAGCAATGCATTCTTGGAGAAGTGTGGAGAAGGGTATGGCCCCAGGGCAGATGTGAGGCTGTACAGGTAGCTGAATGCCCTCCGCTGTTTGCTTTGTAAACACATCTGCCAAACAAGAGGTAGAGTTAAAAAAAAATAGCCATCTTTGTTCCCCTGTGTTTTTACAATAAGCAAGGGGAAAAATGCTACCAGAAATAGAGAGATTCCTCCATGTGTTCCTTTTGGGACCACACTGGGGCCAAGAGTGAGGAGGAGGAGGGAAGGAAGCCAGCTAAGAAACTGACTGTGATTCCAGCCCTGACAGCTCTTCCCATCTCATCCGATGCTCAGTGCCTTCTTGCTGCCAGCACTCAGCCCTCTTGTCCTTTGGGCAAATTCTCTGCAGAGGTAATCCAGGTTAATGCTGCCAGGACGACTTTGGATTTAGGCACAAATGAACCTAAGAGCAGGATGTGGCCCATGCTGTCTAGGGGCTCCAGCTACTTTGTTTTCCAACTTGGGAAAATCTTCAAGCCCCTGCCTAAGTTTCTGTTTGCTGTCATCCCCAATGAAGCCCTTGGTGCTGTTCGTAAGACCTGAAACTTAGGAGGCACTTAAGAAGTAGGGTTGGGCAAATGTGATTATGTGCTCAGATCCTGCCTGTCTGACTTAGGGGAACAACTCATCTGGAACATGTTCTGCTCTCACTTCCACTAGTGAAGATCTGGGGCCAGCTCTACTGAAACCAGTGAGCCCGTGCCTGATCTCCACCCAGATTCTGGGTTTTGTTTACCTAACACTAATCCAGAAGCAATTCTGCTAATTTGGTGGATTTCATCCTGGTTTACATTGAGTGACAGAAGAGAATTTGGTCCCAGCTCTATGAAATAAGATGACAGAAAGCATATATCTCCATCACCTAATCCTGTAATCATGGCATTGTTTTCATTTTCCAACTAGTAATGCTAGCACCAGTGGCATTTTCATGCTCTGCAGACAGTCAGAGCTCTGTCTGTAGCATTTTCACAAGGCATGTTTTTGATATATTTTAGTGCACAGCTTTGACTTCTTCAATGAAATGTACTTTGGAATATATTTATAGCGCATCAAACAATTCATATATTTGAATTGGAGCCATATGAATGTTGGTAGTTTAAAACACCGATATCCCTCTGAACTACTAACAGCTTGTAAAATAAATCTATATAGATCTATAAATGTTAATGTAGCTATCAATTTCAATCAGCCATATATTATATTTTTTCACTTGTACTGAAATTGTATGAAATGTGACATTACCCTATATGCACTAGCAATAAAATGGCTAATTGTTTCATGTTATGAAAACCCAATTGTACATGGGAATTTATTTTTCTGGAATAAAATCAATACGTTTTTTAGAAAGGGCTCTTGTAATTGCTTAAGTAAAATCCAAACTGTCAAGTCATCTTGATCTATACCAGTGCTTCAATATGAGAGTATCTTCTGTGTTATAATCTGCAGCTAAGGGCAAGGAAAAGTTCATAGAATATAGTAGTCCAATACAGTTGATTGTGAAACCAGAGATGGTTTTTGGTAGGGAATTATTTTGCTCACTAATGCTGCTTAGTCTTTATTATTCCTTTATATTCATCACATCTCCATGTAATATACACACTTATGAGACATCGGTAAAACGCATTCAGGCTGTCAGGAACCCAAATTCCTTAACTGGCTCTAAAAATCATTGTGCAGCTGCTGTGGCCACCATCATTCAACATTCATCCATTTTATAGACAAGGGGCAAATCAGTCCTTTCTTGAAATAGCTAACAAATCCTTTATCACTTCCAGGCAATTCCAGTCATCATTTACAGCACATTGACTGCCTTTCCCTTCTCCCTTCACACAAGGATATGCAAAATCAGGCCCTTGCGGAGTTAACAGAGCCCAAAATAAACAGAGACCAGCTTGTCCACTGTCATGTTAACGCAGTCCTACCTCAGAACTTCCCTCAGTCCGAGATGCTGGAGTCCATTAAGCTCAGAGGCTACTGCTGGCACAGACGAGAGAGCTGATGGATCTGGAGAAGATAACAAAGTCAAATAGGAAAAACCTTTCCCTTGAGCCCCCTGGGAAAAAGGAGGGGAAACTCCCAACTTCTAGGGGCTGGCTGTGATGGGAGCCAAACCCTGCTGCTGCCTTCCTACATGGTGTTTGTAAACCCCGGTGTGGCAGCTCTTCCTAATTTCTGACCTCATTTGCAAATAAGGGCTGAAGCACAAGACGCCAGAACAACTACCTCCTGGCACTCCACTGCGCCGGGTGAATGCCCCACATGGTGGGGGATGATGTAGGCGGCTACCTTTACAGCCTTGCTTTAAGGCACCGAATGCCCACAAATCCCGTAGAGTAGCCACTGGTTCTTGTTGATGTCAGTGGGAATGCTGGGTGGGAAGCCAGAAATCCAGCCCCCCTCTGCTCTGCTTTCATTGTACCTCAGGGGGTACCATGTGGATGGTGAGGCTCCTGGCTGACAAGTTCTGGCAGGTGTTTAGGGGGGGCTTTGGTGTTTTGGGAGAAAGAGTTGTTCTGACCTCAGAATTTGCAAATGTCCTGTCACCAGGGCACTTTCATTTGCCTAGCATTCCTCTGAGGCAGAGGGTATATGAAAGGGGATGTTATCATCATTTGCACCCTGCCAGCAAAATGTGAAGGGACCGTAGGATAAATGTGAATAAGGCCTTTGTATATGGATAATTTATGGCAGTCTTTTTGTATTTTTCTTTTAATTTAGACCACGTCATCGCACTCATAAAAAAAAGCAACAGAAGAAACGGGGCCCACTCTGCCCTTCCCGTGCAACACCAGTAAAGTCTCCAGGGAGAAAGAATGGTAGGAGGCATTAGTTTCTGAGCTGGGATACCTCAGGTTCAAGTCCCTGCTCTTCCACTGACCACCCTATGTGACCTTGGGCAAATATATTAGCCTATCCAGACCTCCGTTTTTTTTCCCCCGTATTTGTTGAGGGTAACATCTGTACCTTCCCTGCAAAGGAGTATTATATAGAAAAAACCTCTTCAAACAGGGGGAAAGTTCAGCCACAACAGAGGTGGGAAAATTTTCCCATTTTGGAGATGGGAAAATGGACACCCAAAGAGGCCAAAATAACCCTGAAGCAAAGCCAAAGTCAAAAACAGGGTAAAGGTTTGGAAGCCCTATTTCTTTTGGCTGGCCATATTCCTCCAATACCAAACTGACAGAGTTAAACTATAAATAAAGCTGTGAATTTGTCACTGGTGGTTTTTAACGACAAATGCAGCACTGGGTGGTGACAACATGATTTGGTGCATTGGTGACTGGTTTTCACCTCTCCTATGGGAGATGCTAGGCAAGTCCCAGAGAATGGTGTTACATATGTCAATGCTCTGGATGTCCCAGTTGTGTTTTTCCTACCAGGGTGGTGTCCCCTGCCTTTCTGCACCAAAAGAAGTAGGGTTACTAGTGTGGGATATTGGCAAAGATATCTTCAAAGAGGAAAATTTTGCTCATGGCTTAGTCATCCTCTTTATGCCTGGATGAGTTTTGCGAGACTACCTTCACTGAGAGTAGTCACAGCTGTCTCTGGCTGTGGTCACACAGTCTTAGTTGTCCAGCAGACATTGAAAGGGATGTTTGTTCTGATCCTGTAGATGAGAAAAAACATCCTGGGACATCAGGGTTTTTGAATACCTGGTGTTCACCCGCTGACACTTGTAACTCAGCCTTCGTGACCTCGTCTAGATTGCAAAAGGCCGATCAGCCTGGAGCAGGAGTCGGGGTCACTTCAGACAAAACCTGGAGGCCACCAGCACAGATTGGCTCCTTGTTCTGAGTGAACCCTGCACACAATACCCTTGCACTTTGCTGTGATGCCTAACCCACAACTCCCTCTGGGTACCGTGCTCACACTGAGCATGGGAGACTCAATTTGTCTGCCTCCTACCCTGAGATCCCTACATCTGCGCTTAACGCCTCACACATCTACTGTGCAGCAAGTGGCTGCTCGCCCTCCCCGTCGTCCCACCTTCACTGGGCAGCTGGTCACCACAAGCTGTGACATGCTACCCAGCTGCTCACAGCAGGTGAGGTCCCAGAGCAGGGAGGCCATGGGGATGGCTCCTGGCTGGGCAGCACACTCGGAGACCTCTGCTCTCCAGCCACACCACGGTGGGAGCTGAACACCAAGAGCAGAGCATGGGCTGTCCTCTGTGTTCCACCATCCTCACAGAGACCTGGCACCCTGTGGAGCTGCAGTCCATGATCTCCAGCAGAGCTGTGGGGTAGGGGCAGGTAGAAGAGGCATTCCCAGTGCCACTTGCTGCACTACCGGTGCTGCTCACAAATGATTAATCCCTCCTTTCCCTGTTTTTTTTTGGTTTTTTTTTGTTTTTTTTGCCGAGTCTCTTTGCCCACTGATAATTCTCCGCTCTGGCTTTCAAGTCCAGAATAAGCTTCTTAGCCAGCCTTCCTCCTATGTTAGCTCTGAACACCTTACTAACTGTGATGAGCACAACCTGCCCAAAATAACTCCCATTGCTGGGTTTCCCCTGCTGGGACCCAGTAGCTCCTTGTGGAGAACTTCCCCCAAAATGTTTGCCAAATACTGTTTGGAGGGGCTGCAAAAGAAATGCTTTTGGGTTAGCCCAGATGCAGATTTGCTGTTTGACTAGGCCTGATATCAAAGCTTTTGCAACTGAAACAAACCTTAATAGTGTTTCACTCTGTTCTTCATCAACAGGAGGTTCAAGATGTAAGAGGCAAGCATTGTAAGCCGTCTACAGGATTTCTTACTGTAGGACCCAGAGAGCAGATAACCAGTATTAGGGAATGAATACATTTCACTGTTATCATGCAGCACAAAAGCAACGCTTCATGCATTTCCAAAGGTTTTTTTTTGTTTGGGATTTTGTTGTGGGGTTGGGTTTTGGGGTTTTTTTTTGCACAAATTGGCTTGCTTTCACAGTGCTATTTTTATATAGTAAGATGTAACTATTTGAGAAAAATATGTTTTTATACAGGTTGGTTTATTACCTAGCACTGAGGGCAGATATGAATTTAAACTAACCCTATGTTATTATATAATATTTTATACTTCCTTTGTTATGTAGAGGTCCTGCTTTATTTAACTTTCTTTTGGTTCATGCAAGTCTCCTGGAGTTTTGAACTTAGAAGGACATGAACTGTACAGTGCAATGATCTTGTGTAAGTAGTGGAGGAACTCCTTGCCTCCAGAAGTCATCGAGGCCAAGAACATAGGAAGGCTAAAAAGCATCAGACATTGATGAAAGTGAAGAGCATTACCATGGGTGGCATTTATAGGTATTCTGGGTGAGGGATTAAACTCAGGGCTACAGGGCTAAAGCCTTTCGCTGAAGATCAGAGATCTTGGTGACAGCTGCGAGCAGCTGGGTCAATGCACATCTGGTATTGCAAGGTGCTAGTACTTGGTTTGTAGTAGTTGTGTGTGTTAGCAGCCACAACACTTATTTGATGTCACCTGGCATTTCCTATGTTCCTGTGTTTCTGATGACAAATTTTAGCACAAAAAGGAATGGGTTATTAAAGGTCTAACCACACAAGCATGTTGCAAGTTGCTGGAGGAGTCAGATACGCTGCCACGCACCAGGTGTCTCTTCCCACCCATCCACAGGAGATGGCTTCAGCTCGCCTGGTTTGCTTTCTACTGAAGTAGGCGGAGATGCATTCAGTGAGCCTTCACCAGCAACGCTGTAGCCTCAGCTACTGAGCGGTCACATGTACCTGAGGGCAGTAACATCTTTGATTGCTCCGGAGATACCTAGAAGAGGATGTCTGGCCATATCTTTGGAGAAAAGAGATGCCTGGGGCAAGAGAGGGTCTGCCCAGTTTGCTGAAGGAGTGGTGTTTCTCAGGTGTGGAAATGAAGGCCAACACTCACTGTTCATCAGCTGTCATGGCCCTGTTTGCTGGTGAACAGGATAGCCTCTGGAATTTCCTTTGCAAAGTATACCCGGGGACAGGTACTGCTTCTTGCACCAATCCCCTCTCTCAGCCAGAAATTTCTTTCTCCCGATTCCTACCTGTATACACAGTATCTTTGCTATATAGTCTATGGAAAGACACCTGCAGTACTGTGATAATCATGGTATGCTGGGCACTGGGATCCGGGGGGAAGCATATTTGTGCGGGACAATGCTTGTGTTTGTATGTATCTGTGTATGTATTGTAAACAAAAAAATGTTTTTAAATTGTATTTTTTTTTTGAGTGCGTTTCTTCAAAAGGAATCTTCCCTGCAGCCTGCGCTGGGAACACTGAGAGGGGTGTTTCACTAAGCACTCCTTTTTGTGGCAGGCATCTTTAGTGCCAAAGAGGCACTTTGGCTAGCTAGGGACTAGCTCATTTCCATGTGGATTCAGGTAAAAATCTTCTAAGTATTTTCCTCTCTGTGAAACAGTGCTATTATGGAGAGTGCATCAGTTTGGACCATATCACCTCATTTGCTTTAAAGTAGAAACCAACTGCTGTGCCTAAAATGTGTGTGTGTGATTTTGACATTCCTTCTATGGTTATCATTACCAGCCTGGTGCTTTAAGTAGATTGTGTCTCTGTTTTGAAAGGTCTGGTACCACTGTACTTGATGAGAATTGGAGTGTTGATTTAATGTGAGTAGGATCAGATCCTCTCTTGTAAGGGTAAAGACAGAAATAACTTTTATGAGAAAACTAGAGTTTCTTGTATCTTCCCTGGACTGTTCTTTATATCCTAGGTTCCATCTCCTGTCCCCACACATGCACCTGCGATTGCTAGTGGTTTGCCAGCGGCAGACATGTGAGTGTCAAAGGCAAGAATGACTTTGGGGAAAGTGTGGAAGAATCTTGGTTCTGACACAGGCAGAGCTTGTCCTTTTCGCCCAGGAAGGTGCATTGTTCACACACGCTTCCCATCAAAGGATAGCTTGAGGTCTGATTGATTGCCACTGAGTAAACAGAGAATTAAATAATCTCTGATTTTGATTCAACAGCATACCTTGCTAATGATGATAGGGGCCATGAAGATTTTGTTTCTAGGGGAAACGTTGGCTTTCCAGTGAAAAGATGGGGTAGGTAGGTGTGACTGTACAGCCTTGCCAGCGCTCTGCTGCAGTCCTCCTTAACAGGGAGTGCATCTGGGGTTAGCACCTGCGGGGAGAGGTCTCTGGGCACATGCCACCCCCACATTACAGCCCGGGCAAACAGACTACTTCCACAGAAGCATTGAGATGGGCAGTGTCAGAGCACCTGGTCCAAACCCTGGGGTTCCAGCTCTGCACAGTAAAGCCAAGTAGTGGAGGTACTGCAGGAAATGGGATCACCTGTCAACCTTCTCTTTTGGGGGCAAACTAGTGAGTGTTACAGGTCTGGACTGTGCTAAAGGAAGGGCATTTGCTCCTGCGAGAAATGCATGAGTAGCAGTAGGAAGGAAAGGGACTCCCTGCAAGGCTAGAGAACAATTACGGCCAGGTGGTGGTTGTCTGGGTGCCCTGTGGGCTGTCTGCCTCTGGCATTTCTTGAGACTCACACTGTGACCTGAGCCCTGACACTGCTGCGCTGGTGATGATTCACTACTCTTGTAGCTGAGACCACTCAGGGCATGCTCTCAGGGGCCAGCACTATGGCCCTCCCTTGCCTGGGCAGGGTTGAGCACGGTGTGAATGCAGGGGTGGCACGGACCTGGCCAGGAGTAACTGAAGACTTAAGTGAGAACCTGATAAAAGCTTTCTCTTGCTTTAGACCAAAATTCAACCCTGAGTGGGAAGCTTTGCTCTTTGCCTGACATTATTTACATGATGCATTTGGAAAAGCAGCCGTGCCCTTCACACTAGAGAAATCAATCACTCAGCTGCCCCAAGCTCCCTGTGCTATCCTGTGCATTGCACGCTGCTCCTCTTATGCACACCACGGTCTTAGCAGGCTGAGAAGCAGCACTAGCAAAAACTCGCTTGGGGAGAGCACTTGATTTTCCTTTCTGCCTTTAACTGTTGACCAAAGACCGAATCAGGGAAAGGAAGAGTGGGGAGATGGGAGTGATGTAGGGACAACATGTGAAGAGGAGGAGGGAAAAGAGATAACACTAAACTGGTGCTGAAAAAGCAGCTTCCATAAATGTGAAACCATCATGTGTGGTATTTTCAAAGTGCAGCTGTCGAATCCTAAGGTTGGATTATTTTTTTTTTTTAAGAATAGATGGTATTTATTGCTGTGCCAATTTTTTATTTATACTAGCTTTCTACTTGTATGTATGAATATCTTATCTGAATTCTGCCTGAGGAAGGATGAAGGCTGACTTTCTGATGTGTTTTTAACTAAGGTGTTTGCTCAAAGGTGACTGTTCATTTTGCAATGAAGGCTATATTCGAAGTCAAATATACACATTACCTTGAAAATGCAGCTCCTATAGAAGTTTTTGTTGCTATTTTCCCTTTGTAGCATCTAGAGGGTTCTTCTTTTCTCTGGCAACTTGTTTTCAGTGATGTAACCAGGGGTTTCTGAGAACTCATCACCTAAAAATCTGAATTTTTTTCTTTATCAACATCCCACCAAGACAAGCCTTGTCTGCGAACATGAAACTCTGATGGCCACAGAGAAGAAAACATGTATCATGATGAAAGGACTGCATGAACCTCCCATCTTCCACTCCTTAAGAACTCAGTGTTGTCAGAATGTGGTAAATATTGTACTTTATATTTTTATTAACTAAAAAGAAATATCTTCCCAAATAATGTGAAAAGGGTTTTGTATTTGCGTTCCTGTAAGGCAGCTTTTATGGAGGAGTTATATTACACTTTTGAAATTACTCCTTTCACAGAATATTTTGAAAATAAACACTTTTATATTGTAATTTCTCCCATAAATATGTATGCACTTAAAATTTTCTTAATAAAAATGTCTATCTAAATGAAATTATTACTTGCTTCTAATTTTTTTCCTCACATACAAACAGCAAAAATCTTCACATCAGAAAAAACATTCAGATGTAGTTTGTGTCCAGTTTCAAGGATGCTTCCATGTCGCCCCATGGGCTCAGACTCTCTGCAGAGAACCTGAGGCAAAGTGCCCACGGGGTTTGGCAGGGAGCAGCAGCCTAGCAGATTGAAATGTGCCATCTTCCAAAGGAAAGGTTTAACCATTTGCTCCCTAAACAGAAGCCCAAACTTTTTTTTTTTAACTTTTTTTTCCCCCCAATTTGTGTTCTGCAGCAGGTTGACTTCAGTAGAACTGAAAACTGTGAGCTCTTTTTGCTCCAGGAACAGGGATGCCATCGTCATCTGTGCTGGGGAAGGGATGGTGTCAGGGGATGCATTTGACAAAAGAGCAGATGTTGTGAACACCACCCTCCTTGGGGCTGGTTTTCCCAGGGCACAGCAGAGTCAACCTTCAGTTTGGAGGTGGGGAATGGTTTTAGAGGCTTGTAGGACTGGCCTGAGATCCTGGAGATATAATTCCAACTTGGATGATCTATAGGGAATTTGCTGTGAGTTTCAAAACCATGAGTTGAAAACTGGCTTTTGTCAGTGCCTTCCCCCACCTCCGAGTCCTCATGGCAGGGGGGAAAGTGTTTCCTCAGTTCCCCCTGCTCTCTCCACAGCTGCCCTGCTCCAATACGCCAGTTCTCCTCTGTCCATCCACTGCAACAACACAGGTGAATCCCAGCACCATGTACAACTCTGGAGAAAAGGTTAGGGATAATTTAATATCTCATAACAGTGAAATGGTGCTTGAGCCTTACCGAGCTTTTATTCAGTGCATATTTATTGGCCAAATTGACGCAAGGCAAGAGACATGCAAAAAATGGAAAAAAGGAAACTCAGATGACTGATGATGCTTTTGCAAATCCAGCAATGATTTAGTAAGAGATTATGAAAAACTGAGCAGGTAATTGTGAGTGCAGATGGTCACTCAGAGATTCCCAGGCCACTGGGAAATGCATTGGGAGTAATTAGCTACAAAATTACACATTAATATTAAGGAAAGGCCCCATGTTCTTTGGAGCACTTTGCTGTGCCTTTCATCAGGCCTTTTCTATTGAATGTGAAAGTTTTGGTTCTTGCTTCCTCAGCAAAGCATCATGGCAATGTATCCGCAAACTGCCTAGGAATTAGAAATGAACCCACCTTATTAGCACATCTGGCTCTCTTCATAGGCAGCTTTCCAGTATTAGCAAGCTGAAGGAAATCAGCTGCATTCATGGCCTCAGCCATCCTGACACTGATTGTGGGCTGGATTTATTAGGCCCTGGTGTGGTATGGGTCAGAAGACAGCATGGGAAATGTCCCTGCTTCTTGGGACCAGCTGGGAATGTTACCTCTGAGGATGTTACCTAGGAGCTGCTGTGATGATGCTACACGATGAGGGTCCGTCCTAGGTTCTGGTGAGCATCTCCCTGTTTTACAAAGCTACTTGCTCTCAAGTCATCCTGAGAGTCCCTCAGACAAAACAAATATGTAGCTTTGAGACTAGCAAAGGCAAAATGAAAAAACAAAAAAACAAAGTCTAGAAGCTGAAGTCAGAGAAATTCAAACTGAAAACAGATTTCTAAGTGTGGAACTGATTAGCCTTTGGAACACATTCCCCAAGAGAGGGGGGAAAGCCCTGATCCTTCCTGTGTCTTCAGAGTGGGGCTGAACGCTGTTGTGGTGTTAGCCACATACAGCTCGCTGGGCTCTCGGGGGACCTGGGGTGAAGTTCTCTTGCCTCTGTTACCAATAGGGTCAGACGAGATGAGCTAACGATCCCTCTGGTCTCAGAAATCCATATGCAGAAAGCCCCGGTTCCAAGGGAGCATTCCTCAGCCTGTCTGTGATTAATAACACCGGTACGTCATCAGCCATCCCACCTCTGCTTGGACTGAGGCTGAGGATGGCTCCTGCTGTTACACAGGACAGATTTGGGGTAAAAGGCCTCTATTTCTGGTCATGAAGGTTGCCCTCCAGCTGGAGAGGCAGAGGCATGGCAGCAAGAGAAGGCTGCAGCCCTGTCCCTGGTCCATGCACACCCCCCTGACTCTGGGAGGGGGAGTCTGCTCACATAGGTCCCCTCTGGCAGGAGTGCTCACTCTGGTGATCTTTTCTTGTAGGAACTCCCGGAGTTTCTTCCTTTGTCCCTTTTTGTCCCTGACCCTTATTTGTCCTTCATTCTGTCCTCTAGCTCTTTGAGGACATCCTCTTTCCTCTCAACCCCAGTTGCCACAACTCAAGTGAAAAGTGTTGGAGATTTAAAGCCTTCTGGCAGGCTTTGCCAGTCATCGGCACCTTCCTGCTTCCTCATCCTTGTCGGTGCTCTCTGGCTAGGGCCAGTCATCCATTTCTAGTCTCTGAAAGAGGTGGTAGGACATTTCATTTCTGTCCTTTGCAGCCACTGTATCAGAGCAGGATCCAGGGTCCTTTCGGAGAGGAGCTGCCTGACTGCTGCTGTGGAGCTGTTTGGCTTATGCTCTTGGGCTCCTTCCCATCTGTGAAGTCTGATCTGTCTTCCCCTGCCTGCTGTGCCATTGGCACATCAGTGTGTCCTCAGCTCACGTGCCTTCCAACACCTCCCTCTACAGCCAGGCACTGCCAAGGAAAAACGGTGACCTGTTATTGCTTCCTTCCCACTGCCAGCAAACAGAGACCTGAACCCTGATGCACTGGCTTTGTGAGCTGGCAGAACCAAGAGGGTGCTTTAGGCTTTCAGCAAACCTGAGGCAGACCACCGTGGCTTGTATGGAGGGCGAAGTCTAGCACAATCTGTTGAGAGGTGGAAGAACACAGCCTAAGAACAGAAGGGCAGAGGTTTAAAATGCTGCTGTAGTTGACTGAAACCTCCAAAATGTGTTTGATTCTTCCACCCCAAAGATCTGCAATCACTTCCAGCTGCCTAGCGTGCCGTGTGATTTATTGCAGTGCCTGGAAGAAGATTTTTGGCTGTGGTGAAACGTGTTTTTACGTTGCCTGTAAAAACAGCAAATCTGAAGAAAGGATTCTCTCGATGTGGTTCAGAGTGTGTAACAAAACCCAAATTGCCAAGTCCTTCCATACACAGTACCACAGCAATACATATAACCAATGTAAGTTTAATATCTAGCACACGCTATCTGTTTGCCTCTGGGCACCAGAGACACACTTAAAATACTTAAGACTACACTGTCCAATTCCTATGCAAAGGGAAGACTACTTATGTGAGCAAATGCCAAGCCCCATTGCATAGCCTGGCCCATGTTTTCTAAATTAGAACCTTCCCACAGGGCAGAGCACTAGTAAAATAGTCTGCACAAAATATTTGGAAAAGAAGGAGGAAAAAAAAGGGGAAATACTTCTTTCTTTCAAAATATAAATACTATGAATGCAAACAGGAATCAAACCGTGTATGCCAGATCTACAGACACAAAAGCAGCTGGATGACTACCATCATGCTAAGTGTCCACATTCAAAATTAAGGTCCTCATAGTAACTTTTAGTGCTTTCCTCAGCCCAGTTGTTCCAGTGTTTCTCCCACCTGCATTATTGCCTGCTAAGCAATCTACCTCAGCCCTGTTATGGAGGGATTGGTGCCCCTCCCTGCCCCTTGGGATCTCCAGAGCAGACATCTGGTCTTGCCAAGAAAGGGAGGAGATTCCAGGGGCATTTCCAGAATATCTCTATTGTAGAAGCCTGCACTCCCCTATTCTTGCATCCCATCTCCCAGTCTGATTTTCTCTCTCTCATCATTATTATAATTGGGACAAGGCCCCAGTGTGCAGGAGTTGCGCAAACACAGAATGGTAAAGACAGTCCCTACCTGATAGATTTCATGGTCGAAGGTCTGCTCTGCTGGGCTCTTAATCGACTGTACATGTTGCAAGGAATGCAAGTCTTTCTTTATCTCTTCGTTGGGTGTTGGAGAAGCATCACACCAGACATGGGATGGCTTGTCAAGCAAGTGGAGAAGTACAGATCATCTAATTTCACATTCACCTCTTTCACCATACGCAAGATTTGGTTAACAGAAAGTATTTCAGTTCCTTGGAGGGGTGGAGTAATTTAAAAAGATAATGGAGAAGTGACGAGGAGAAGCAAGGCTTCCCAGTCATTCAGTCACAAGAGATAAAGCCCAGAGAGGGATGCTCTGTGGGCAGGAGACGAGTAGGTCTGAGCTGTGCAGCTCACTCCGCACAGTTCCCACGTGGCTTGCTCCCATGTGAGCCTTAGCAGCGCTCACCCCGTGTATCACTGTTTTGGGCACCCAGCCATCCTGGCTCCTCCCCTCCCTCCTTCCTCACTTCTAACTACTTTAAGATTTCTCTTTCCTGCTGCCATATTATTTGTTGCTGACTTTGGACATTCTTTATTGCCTTTCATCAGGCTTCCCAGTGCTCACACACTCTGTATTGGTTTGGCCTGCTCTGCCTTTTGTCTGTGCAAAAACAAAAGCTTTATCTGTTGCCCAGAGACGGTGGTGACTTCAGGGCTTTCCCAGTGCCAACACCTAATTGCAAACAAATGGAAGTCCCCAGCTATGTCCCCAGCAATACTGTGTCTTGGGTGGGAGGGCCTGACTCTACTCTCTCTGCACTGCGGGACTGGTGAAATGCTCGTGATTTACAGCAGTGTATGTCACCGTGCCATCCAGCCTTCAGCAATCTAGCTGCCTTGGAAGAGAAGGCATAAAAGCCACACGATGCTCGTGACATGAATATTTCAAATGTCTGGTTTCCTTTAACGTCAATGAATAAAGAGTAGTTGATTGCAATGAGCAATCTGGACACTCTTCAGAAAATCCTCACAGAGCGCAGAAGCAAATGGCACAATGTTTCCACTCTATTTCTGCCTCTCTTTGAAACCCACAAAGGGATCATTGCTCTGTGACAAGGACTGCCAGAGAGAGGCATACGGAGCAGGGCATCAGGCTGGAAGTGTGTGGCTCACATGCTGTACACAGATACTCCTCTGACCAGCAAGCAGAGCTGCTTGAAAATTAGACTTTCATCCAGGAGAAAGAGGGAGAGATTCCCAATGCTTTGACATTTGTTTTTATTCCAAAGCAGGACAGAAAAAGTCTGAATATCGTGTTTTCTAATGGAATGGACAGTTTGGAAAGGATTCAATCAGGAAATGACAAAATCATTTGTTCTGCTCAAATCGACAGAGAGCTGGATCTGCCTATGTGTCATCCTGACTCATAGGAGTTGTAGTTCTAGCAATCCACCCCATCCTGAGTTTCCCAGGCTAGGCTACATCGCCTATGCTGCATTGCTGTTGTTGTGGCCCATCTATGACTTATTGGAACATGTAGGCCAAAGGCGTTTCATGGGGTTTATAGTTTCTCCACAGCACCTAGCTCATAAAAGATACTGAGAGCGTGAAGAAGAGTCTAGGAGCTTGGACAGGCCCTGAGCAGGCTGATTTAATCTGAAATCTTTCCATTATGATTTTTACCCCCAGCAGATAGTACAAAAATTTCTGCAAACTGCCCCTGAAAAACTTCATGACAACTATTTTACATAATTACATAAATACTCTGGCAGAAAATTCTCAATTGCCTCTAAATTTTCTGACAAGTTATCACTTAGCTGCTATTCATTATTTTGTTTGCCACTCTTCAGTTTATTTGACTTTGCTGGGGAATGATTCTCAGATATTATTGGCAGATAATCAAGTCTGTCAGCATTATTTCTTCCTCGGTTGCTCTCAAGTGCCTCCTTCCCCTTGGAGGCCTTCCTAACCTTCATGTGAAGTGCCTGTCCCACTCCTCCACCTCTACCCCACGGCACCTGCATGTGTTTATTCTGGGGGTCTACAAAGGCTCATCCCAAACAGCAACCCCACCATCCCATGTGAGGGCTGGTAGCAGAAAGAGGAGAGGGAGGATTATTCTTGCCTGCTGTCTAGCAAACAGATCTGGATAATTTTTTTTTTAGTCAGGCTGATTTTCTTGGAATCCAAATGTTCAGTGGGAACATGGCCACGCTGGTTAAAATTCAGTGGGAAAGTCCAAATGCTGTGAGGTGACTTTTTCATTCTCTCTCAATAGTGCTCAATTGTTTTATTTTCATAATATTGAAATCTGTAGTTCTGATAAGGTAAAATGGCTTGTTTTGACTTCAGTATTTCAAATATGATCTAATAACATAACACAGCAGAGCAACATCAAAAGTAGATGTTTTTATCTTTTTGAAATTAAATCTATTCCCAAATCAAATAATTTTTGTGGAAATAGTCTTCCTGCAAGAAGTTATGATGTTCTGACTTCCCCTGAGCCAATTAGTTATGGAAACAAATGGCAAAACATCAGCAGTTCTCAGGAAAATGAGATTTCTTTTTTTGACCACTTCTAACAGCCTCTCAAGACCATGGGTTGGGAGAGAGGAACTTACTTAAGAGGAACAGAAGACCAATTTTTCCATCCAGCCATACCGAAGCACTGAGGGCAAGTCCCTGCAGTGCTGCTGGGATCTGTCCCTAGCAGCAGGCTGCCTTAGTGGTTAGAAGGTGAAGGTATGAGGGTGCCCAACAATGATGCTCTGGCAACATCAGTGCCTTAAAACCAAGGAAAGCAGTATGTGCAGCAGCCAACCTGGATAAGTCTTTTATGTACATTTCCCTTTGGGGGCTGTTCTGCGATGGATTTGAATTAGGCTCAAGATATGAATCTATAAATGTGGTTTTTTTGGTCATGCTGCCTGTTTTGTATCAAACCTCTGCAGCTTGTGTCTTTCTTGTTTGTTTGGTGTTTTGTTTTGGTTTTTTTTTTTTTCATTTTAGCAGCTGTGCAGTGTGCAGAGTGCTGCCTCAACCTCATCAGAAAAAAAGGTAGGAGAGTCAGGAGAGTAGGGGAAAGGTGCAATGTTCTCCTACCAGCACAATATTTTGGGCCTTGGTGGTGGGTGATCTGAAAGAGTGGAGAGAGGTTAATCAGAGGAAAAAGGCAAAATCTCAGATTCCAAGTCTTGTCCGTGTTAGAAATAAGGAAGAGCATCTGCAGGCAAAAAATAACAGAGATGGTTTCTGGTTTTCTGTGGGTCTGGGGAAGGAGCCCGCGTTCAGACGTGCACAGTACATCCATGACCTCTAGTCCTTCTTGGTCTGTAAAGGCAGGACCCAGACCACCAGAGAAACAAGTACTGTGCAAGATGGGCATGCTAGTCCCTGGTAGGTGGGTGGTTTGATTTTTTTTTCCTCATCACAACCAAAGGTGAAGAAATAGTTTTTAATGCAATTTTATTCCAAACTGTGAAAAATCTGTTCTTTTATCTTACCTGTCTCCTGAATCAGATATATCTGTGAAACTGCTCTGAAAGCATCATATCTATATAAGAAATGGATCTAATTCTTAGTGTTTTAACACAGAGACCTTGTCTCTAGCACAATTGCATGCTTTTGCGTATCATACACATCAGGCTCTGTAAAAGCAGAATGAGATCCAAATGACTGAAGGTCATTTTGTCCATCTAGAAAAAAGCTTTAAAATAAAAAAAGCCTAAATAGTTTCAGGTATGTGGATTTAATGACATGGAGAACAAAGTCTGTGGACTTATTTTGGATTTATACTGTATAACCAATACTAGAACTTGGCTAAGTATCCTCCCCTTGGACTTTTCATTGCTTTGTTTTACTAGTTACTTAGGACCTGTGGATCCCAATTTTTTGACCATTTGCCTTCAGAGGAATTAAATTAGATTATCAGTAGCTTTCACCCTGCAGTCCCAGTTGCTCAGACTTTGGCAAATGTCCTTCTACAGAATAGCAATCTTTGGGACCTGCAGAGTAAAATGCAGAGAAGGCTGAGACAAAACCCATGCTAATACACCATGATGACTAACAAAACAAACCATTAGAGCTGGAAGGCTTGCTGTTTCCCAAACATAGAGATGTGTCTGCTGTCCGTGGGTGAAATAGGTGCTGCCATGCTCCACTGCAGCATTAGGAGTGCTCAGTGCTGAATGTTTCTCAGTAGATTGTGCAGCAAAATATCCCAATGTAGGGAAGATTGTGAGGGGAGAGGTTGTGGCTTTTGGTGTTGGTTTTGGTTTTTTTTAATAAGGGAGAGTTTTGATACAGAAAGGAGGAATTTCTAGGCAGGTGCTGATGGATTGCAGTTGGGGAAGACTCACTTCTGAGCGGATGGGAGTTGCTTAGGTGGATAGTATAAGCCATCTGGGACATACATGAGCAGTCTGCTCTCACCCTGCTTCTCTCAGGGGCTGCAACTTCAGCAAAATGGTGAGTCAGGTTCTAAATGTCTCTCTGCATTGCCTTGTCACTTCTAATTGCCCTTACTTGCTCTGCTCACAAGAGTTTCTAGAGAAGATGGGATATGCTTTTCTAACGCATTGTACAAACTTGCATGAGCAAATCACTTTAAAGAATTGTTTAAGGAAGCCATTTAGGAAAATTCCTATAGAAATTAAGTGTTGCGTGACACCTTCAGTGACCACTGCTCCCCAATGCTGCAGGGCAGTGGAGGCCTTTGCTCCTCTCAGAGATGTCTTCTCCTGGAAGCTGACCCAGAACTGGGTAGGAGCAGCTAGGGCCTGTTGGCAAGGTTCCTCCTGATCCTTCACAGCTCTGCAGAGATAAATCGCCAAAGCTGCCTTTGGTAGAGTCCAAACCACTCTGCTTCAGAGGGGCCAGTTTGCAGCTATAAGCTGAGTGATGTCTCCCACAGCAGGCTTACCCATCGAGTTCTGGACCATCCCCTGGGCCGAGAGGTGATGCTTGCAAATCTGTGATGTGCAGCAGTGACAGTCAGTTCAGCTAGCTGGCAGGGCAAGGTGAGCTGATCAGACTCCTTTCTTTGCTGAGTCACCACACAGTTATTAAGCTCTTAAAAGCTCCTTTACTTACTTCCAGTGGGCTGGAACAACACTTCTCTTTTGCTTTAAAGAACTACCAAAATGCTTATGTTATGAAGTGGCTGTTGAGTTTGAAACAAGTCAGGAACTGACATACTCAGCACAACCCATCAGCTGGGGACAGTCTATTTCCTGCTCGCTGAAAGCCAGGGAATATTTACAACTTCTTTTTTTTTTTTTTTTTTTTTCCCAAGCAGCAAAAAAAGAACATTAAAACAATGTGCTTGGTTGTTCTTCTGCTAAAATTTATTTGAACTGTCACCTGCTCACAAGTGCTGCCATGCCAGAAAGGGCCCAGATGCAAACCAGTAGTTAAATGAAAGGCACGGGATTGGGTCCTGGGAACAAAAATGGAGACTAGCCCTTCTCTTTGTTTTCACAGGAGCAAGCATCCCTTCAGGGAGCCTGAACTAAGCACTGCAAAGGACACAGCAGTCCAAGGAAAGTAGCATTTTAGATATGCAAAAAAGACCCCAAACCAATGACCTAAAGGTGAGGAATTCCTAGAGCTTGAACTCTCTTGAGAGGAACAAGGACCAGTGAAAGTGGAGAAGCCTCCCACTGCAATGGGCAGAGGCCTGGGGACTATGAACCTCCTTTTCCACTGCACTGTCTGCAGGGACCAAGAGTTGCAAGACCTGCATCTAGCTTCCAGGTGCTGGTGATTGTGCCTGGTTAGGTCCAAGTCCCTGTGCAGATTTCAGCACAGGCCCAGGTGCCTCAGTTTCTTGCAACAGGCAACTCCCACCAAGCACCTGACCTGAGATGAGGAACCACCCAAAGCTCCCCTTCCAGCTTCCCTCTTCCATAGCCACAACCCACGCAGCAGTGAGACTGTGGCAGCTCTAGCAAATGCAGAGCAGGGGGTAGCAGTTAGCAGGTGCTGCACCATGAGTGGGGGATGATGAGAAAGAATTGGGAGAGCAAGGAACTGAGCAGGCTGCAGATAGCACATGAACTGAATTTACCTGCCTTTTCGTTTGGTTTTCAAGTCACCCTGTAGCTTCAGTTCAGTTTGGTCTTGATTCACGACCCAGCTGGCATGCTATGAATGTTAAGAAAACAAACAAAATCAGGAAGCAGGTCTGAGTTTATTGAGCTGAAGTTTGCACATATGTGTGTAAATGTAAGCAAGGCCACTGAATGCTTCAACACTTGCTGCCCGCTCAGTTGTAAAGAAACAGGAAGACATAATTATGCAGAACACTTTTCTTAAGTAAAACGTGTGTATAAGAGTTGTATGTGTATCAATGCATACATAAATATGTGCATATACATATATTTGTATGCCTATATAATCCATTTTACATGTGTATAAAAGGTGTGTGTAAAAGGCAGCCAGCAACCTAACAGGCCAATAAAATCACACCTCGGGTGCTCCAGCTAGAAAGCACAGAGAATTTTATTAAATCTGCTATTGAACTTGGCATATAAGTCAACACTTACCTAGTGCTGCCCATAATATTAATCAAGAAATGGTACCGCAGAGAAATTTGAGAGTGTTCAGTCCTTGGAAGGGACACATGAGATGTATATTAGCCCTTCCAGTGGGAGCACAGAGGAGACTGCAAATGTCCAGGCAGAGCCATGCTAGGGATCTGCTGGAAATTAATGCTTTTCCTCATTGGAAAATGGAGTTGTGTGAAGATTGAAGCCTTTTGAGGAAACAGATTGATTTTGGCAGCATCTTCCCTTTGGGGGCAATCGTGTCATCCATGCTAGTCATTCAGTGCCTCACATAGTTTTCTTTCTCGAGAGACATTGCACCGAGGCCGTGACGGGGGGATTACACTGCAGACCGGGAGAGGGAGGCAACCTGGGACTGAATTCAGTATGAGCTGGGCTGGGGAACTGCAAATCACCACCAGGTCTTGCTGCAGAACAGGCAGAGCGCATCATGTCAGCAAACAGCAAATAGCTCCCCATTGCCGAAAAGGGCTCTTCAGTTGACCTTTCATTCTCCATCATTGCTTTTCCTCACAGTTCTGGAGGAAACAGTGTAGAAAATACCAGAATTGCCTGAGGGAGATTGCATTTCTCAGTTCGGCTCTAGCTGATAAGGCATTTGAAGAATTGTGTTATCCATGCAAGAATATTTTTTGGGAGAGGCTCACTTAGTTTATAAATAAACAGATGTTATAGGAGGCCATTGTTTTACAAACCCATATGCACTGAACTGCTAGCAAATGGACTAATTAGGCTCTGCGATAGTTTATATGTGTATAAGAAGCAAGCACCATCTACTAGCAGGACCCTGTGTGGGCAGAGAACTACTGAGTTATTGCAATATTTTGGCTAAGCTGCACTTAGCTGTTGTTTCTCAGGTTAGCCCTAATCACCCTAATGAAGTTCACACCAGCAGAACCAGATTCAGGTACAATCTTAGTGCGGCCAGGCCGAAGAGATGCTCAGCAGACTGTATTCTACTTCCAGCTCTGGTCTGCCCTGCTTGTGTGCTAAATAGCATTGCTTCCCATCTCTTTCTACCCTTCCTTTATCCTTCCTCCATTGCAGGATCACCGCAATTGCTCTGAAGGCCCTTCATCTCCCTGACATTCTCCTTCCATTTTGGACTGTAGACTGCCCCGCAGAGAAAGGAGGAGAGAAGGAGCTGGAGAGAGAGTTGTAACATATGACACGTACTTACAAACCTGCTCTCATATAGATGCTGCCAAGTGGGCTGGGACATGATGTGTAACAGCCAGGGCTCTGCTGTGTCACTCCCAGCCGCTCTCTGTGACTTCTTCTCTGGGGTGACTACATGTTGGCAACAGCCACTTCACATCTGTCCCTCAGTGCTGCTGGGTGACAGTTGTCTTCTTTTTAATGAACACTACCAAAGCACAGGGGGATTGAAATTAGCCACACGCTTGGCTGAATCCAGTCAACAGTTTCAGATGAAAAACACAAAGCAAGCTTCAAAAGTACTTTAGCATTTCAGTTTGCCATTTTAGAATTAAAATGCTTTGATTTTTCCTTTTAAAGGAACCTTCCTTGTCTAAAAGTTAATTGAATCAGTAAGACGATTTGAGATAAAACAAATGGTTCTGTGTTGATAATCCATTTTTTCTTTTTTTTACTGTTCTATTAAAGAAGTTCAGCTCAGCCCAAATCAATTATCTCATTCCTTCCCTAAGTTTCCTAACTCAGCTACCAAAAAGTCAGTCTCTTTCCAGCTCCTCTCCATCCATACTCTCAGTCAATAGCCTCTTCCTGATCTCATTACTTAATGCTTATTAAGGCTGAACGATTGGACCACTTCATTCCTCCTTTGATGAATGTGTCCCTTCACCACCAATCTCCTAATTTTCCTTCATGATTGTTTCTAAGGCTCAAGTCTTTTTAGTATCCCTGCTCTAATTTGGACATCATGAATGTGTAACTGCTCATGCTAGGGCAGAGTGTGTCTTCAGGGCTGGTTATTCACAGAAGGTCATAGAATCATAGAATCATTTTGGTTGGAAAAGACCTTCAAGATCATCAAGTCCAACCATTAACCATGCCCCCTAAACCAGGCCGCACCTCGAGTACTGTGTTCAGTTTTGGGCTCCTCACTACAGGAAAGACATTGAGCTGCTTGAGCGTGTCCAGAGAAGGGCAACCAAGTTGGTGAGGGGCCTTGAGCACAAGCCTTATGAGGAGCGGCTGAGGGATCTGGGGTTGTTCAGTCTAGAAAAGAGGAGGCTGAGGGGAGACCTTATCGCTCTCTACAACTACCTGAAAGGGGGTTGTAGTGAGGTGGGTGTTGGTCTCTTCTGTCAGGTGGCTGGAGATAGGACAAGAGCAAATGGCCTCAAGTTGAGGCAAGGGAGATTTAGGTTAGATATTAGGAAAAATTTTTTTACTGAGAGGGTTGTCAAACATTGGAATGGGCTGCCCAGGGAAGTGGTTGAGTCACCATCCCTGGAGGTATTCAAAAAGCGAGTGGATAGGGTACTCCAGGGCATGGTTTAGGGGGTCCTTTTACTTGTGAGTATGATAATGGCCAGGTCCTCAGCTGCTGTAAACTGGAACAGCCCCTATACCTTCACATGCGTCTGAGGTTTTTTGCACTCTGAAGAGATGGTTCATCCAGAAAGACCACAAGATACTTTACAGGGGGATGGCTAAGGGTCACTTTGCCTGTGGCTGATGTATAGCCAGCTTCGTTCTGTTATGTCTATCACTTTTATTAGACTTGCTTTCCTTACAGGCAAACCTCTTGCAACCCTCCTACTTGGGTAATCTGCTCTTCATCACCCTGTGTATTTCAATCCACATATTTACACAACTGGGGCTATGTGAGAAATAAGATCCACATCACCCCACATCTGTACTCCCACTCTGGAAAATATTTCACTGCTGGGCTGTCAGGAATCATTACAAACCCGAGGAGCCAATGCCCTCATATGAACGCCTTCAACTGGCCTCCAGGACCAGAGATGATGTATGAGCTGTGTTAGGCTCTTTGCTCTACCCGGTGCTCAGAAATACAACTCCTCTCTGGAAAGGAGGATGCTTATTGCTGCAGAAGTCTAAACACATCTGCACTCAAGGAGCAGAGAGTGATAAAGCCCTGAGCCTCCCATCACCGTGAGGTGCTCCATGGGCTATGCAACCCAAAGCACTCCAGCAGAGGTATAACCATGCTAACAGTACTCCCAGTTAGGGAGGGAATGGATGCTGGTGAGATACTGTAACAGTAAGTCATGACTCTGTCCCCGCTTGATGGATGGCATCTGGCTTGCCGTGCAGTCCTGCGGACTGGGGGGGGACCATGCTCATCCTCCTGCCGGCAGCTGCACTCCGCCTGCTGAGTTTATACGGCAAGTTGTGATGGTGTTGCCTGCTGGTGCCGACAAGCGTCCGGCACTCCACAGGTACAAGTACACATCAGGATGTCTCCCAGGGCCTTTCTGCAGGCCTTTTCTTTACCTCCTGGGTAAAATAAGGGTGACAGCATGTCCTCACCTCACAAAGGTATTAGGAGGATAAATGTCTTAATGTGAGAATGCTAAAGCCCATATGAGTACTTCAAACAGATGCTGCTTCTGTCGAGACCCAGTTAAGCAAGACACGAAAATTCTGTGGGTGTCTTTTAAATGCACAAAACCAGTTTTTAAGTTTTTGCTTTTGTTTTTTCCTTTCATTTTAATGGGTAAAATTAATCTCAACAATTCTTCCTTCTGATAATTGTGTTTAAAAAAGAAGGAAATGGAAAAGAGTAAATAGCAGTGAGAGAAGACAGAGTATTTCCCTGCTTGGTTAGTCCTCAGTGACCCTTTCTTCACCAGGAAGAAACTGTAGAGAGGAAGTTTCAAAGCAAATAGCATTTTTAATAGAATTTGGATGATTACTTTCTTGGGAGAAGGGGAAAAACCCATAAAAGCAAAAAAACCAAAATCTATAGAAGTGCTTTATCAGAAAATGAGCACTAGCCACAGGAACTCTTCAGGGATCCCTGCTATTGGTAGCTCAGGGCTCCAGCGGACGCAGGCTCTCCCTCAGCCTCGGTGGCCTCGGCAGCTCCCTGGCCGGCACTGTGGTGGGACGCCTGTGGCTGGGTGGCTGCACGTGCCCCCTCAGCAGCGAGGGTGTCCCAGCCAGAGCTCTTCCCCCCTCAAGCCTCGCCTGAGCCCCTGCAGCCAGCAGCACACCTCCGCCCAGATCCACACCGCCTCCTTCTCACCGCACGCCACTTCAAGGGGTGAAAGAAAATAAAAAAGGAGCTTAGGAATGACCTGAGAGGGGTTCAGGTATGGTGACCCTCAGTTTCCTATCAGCACATGAAATTCAAGCCCTCTTTTCTCTGTGTTTACTGCCCATTTAAAAGAGTTTTCCTGTTTTATGTCAGCTCACGGATGACACAATGTCACATTCAGAATTAACGAGGCCAGTGAGGCTGGGAGAATGTCATTAGACTAAATGCAAATGCAGTGCTCAGAACCGGCCCAGACCTTTGCCCCCACGCTGAATGAATTCAAGGCTAAATCTTGGATGCAAATAGCCCGGGGCATGACCCAATTCTGGTTCAGACTAAATCCAGACCTTGAACTTGAGAAATATTTGTTAGTTTTTTACTTTTAATTTTCATGCACTACTTAGTTTCTGTCTGTATGCCAGATATGAAAGAAGAAATGCAGAAATACTGCAAAGGAGGTCACTCTTCACCTCCCACCAGTCAGACCAGAAGGGGAAGTGGCTAAGAAGTCTAGATGTGTTTGAAAGATTTCCAGCATTCATTTGCAGACTCCCCAAATCTGGATCAATTCCCAGTGATCATCCAATCTGCTAGGTCTTTCATGCAAATTGATCTCAGCAAGGCCTACTCCATCACAGAAAGAGACACACTATCTTTTCTGTCTGAATGATGTCTCCTAGGGCTGAAACAAAAAGGAATTGAAAGAAATATTCTCAGAGAACCTGTGCACATGGTTTTTATGTGGCTTATTGCCTCTGAAATGAACTCAGAGTGGCCAGAGCCTCCAGACAGTCCACATCTTCTCTTATTGGGTAGGTGGGCAGAAGCCAGATTTTCCAGCTTACACATAATTCACCTTTTTTTTTTCTTTTCTCCATTCTGAAATGGAGCAAAAGCCAAAATAAACAGGTGGAAGAAAAGAAATACTGAAAAACAAAGATGAAAGGGAAAGATAGTCCAATGAAGTTTTTCTAGACATGAAAGTGCCTGATGACAAATTTTGGCCAAAGGTTTCACTTTCAAAAATGCCAGTTTTCAAAAAGGAAAATAATTGCCATGCATCTTCTGTGGCTTTTTATTTGCCATAAAATTATGAGGGTTAAACTTACTTTTTTCTTCCAGTTGCTGATTTTGTTTGATGTCTGTCTTTACCTTTTCTTAAGCAGTCTGAATACTTTCTATGTTGGAACCCTTGTCTTTGCGTTCCCAATATAATTTCTTTCCTTCCCCACACAGAGATTTCCATTGCTGGTCCAGAGATGAGCATATGCTCCCAGAGCATCCACAATTCCTACTGACCTCAGCACCTTCACTGAAACTAAACTGCAAAATTCAGGATTAAAATGAGGTTCAGATTTCAGCTATACTGTTTGGAAGCTGGGCTGACTTTTAAAAGTGTACAAAATGAAGGCTGGGGCATAGGGCTCTCAGCTGCTAGATACCAGGCTGTAATAGCTTTGCCTAGCACTGCCCTCCATAAAGAAATCCTGTATCCAGAGACCTGTTAAGTGAATAACTCACTGCACGAGGAAGCAGGTTCTCTCTGAAAGCTCTGCAAAAAGCTTGCATCTGTACATATCTTTCTTTTTCTTGGGTCTGCTTTTATTCCTGATGGCTTGTTGCCAGGGCAGGGTTTACTAGTGAAATTCACATGGGAGTAGTTTTGAAAGCCTAAAAATCAATCATGACTTTAAGCTCCCCCCCCCCCCCCCCTTTTCTGTAGGAATAACACCCCTCGATCACCCTCCCTTCTCCCCAGTTTGCATTGCTCTGGTAAGTTATTTATCAATAAAAATTCCACAGCCAACACATAATTGGATTTCTATAAAAGCTTTCAAAGCTGAGCTGCACTGAGTTGCAAGAGACAGACAATTAACTTGACAGAGGAGTTAGCACTTTCAGCTTTGCATCTGTTTTCACTGCCTGCTTCTTTAAGAGCAATCATTTTCTCATTTTACTCTGGTTGTGGAAGGAGCAGGTGAAAACAAGCCACAGTTTCTTTAGCAGCCAGCTCTTGTGGTTGGCCAATATTCACTGGAATGCCGGCGAAATAATGCATGGTGAACTGCTACTGGCAATGGCTTTCAAACTGGTGCTTAATGGGAAAGGATTTAGGGTAAGAAAGAGAAGCACGTATAACAGGCTGCAGACTAATTTCAAGGCTTCTCTATTTAAGGATAAACCTCATATGGATAATCCAATGTCACAGGTGAGATGGGCCATGGAAGCTGGGAGGCACAAACAGTTTGGGTTTTACCCCCAGCAGTAACACTGATTTGGATGAGAGTGGCTTCCCTCTGACGGTGTGAAGCATGACCCCAGAGCACTGCATCCTCGGTCTGCCACCACAGACGTTCCCACAGCATAGGACAGACATCCAAACTGCTCAAGCCAGCTAGCCAAGGAAACCAGCACAAGCATCAACAAATACCAGTCCTTTCCAGGTTGCTTTCTCTTCCTTTCCTTCACTCCATCTTTTCAAGCCTTTGTATTAGAGGGCGCAGAGGAGGCTACACTCTTCCCTGAGGCAGGTAAGTGATGGAGATGCAGATGCAGATGCAGATGCCGATGGATGGCACCAGGAGTCTGACTGCTCTCTCCTCCCTCAGGGTCCCTTCCCACACCATTGTTGTGCCTCCCATGGGGCTGTGCATAGCTCAAGGGCAGAGGTTCCCAAGCAGGAGGATTTGTATGGCTAAGGTACACAGGCAACCCAGATGGGTGCACAGCTAGTGAAAGGCAGGGTATCACCAGCGTCGCTGGCAGTGCTTGTCATCAGCATTGCAGCCAGCAGTGTAACCAGACATTAATGTCACCACCCCCCAGTGCCCAGCAAAAGAAGACCAGGGTCCTGCTCTGCTAAGCTGTGCAATGAGCTTCCAGGCTTCATTACTTGCTTGCAAGAGAGCAGAAGCAAAGCTGGGAGTTACTTTCTGCCGCTGGGTAAATCCCTCTCAGCTTGCAGGGTGAGCTCTGCCTCTTCTCCCAAGTGCAGCTCTCCCATGGGAAGTGGTTCCTGTCCTGCTGGGCCTGGGCTGGGCTCCCTTGCAAAGAAGCACCAACAATATCGCCTTTCCTTTGCAGCTGGCTCCACCACTTCCCCACAGTGGCCGTCGGCTTCTCCCTTCTCCATCACCTGTTCCAATAGTTTTTCTTTCTCGATCTGGGAATGAAGGTGACAGAGCTCTTCCTGTTACCATGGGCCCTTCCCACATCCTCCAGGCATTCACTCCCCTCTGCCTGTCAGCTTCCATGATCTCAGATCCTTCTCTTTTTCATGTTTCACATAGCAAGCCCATTCATCAAGCCCTGACAAGGGCTGGGTCTGAGTTTGATTTCCTACCTGGCACCAGAAAGGAGTGGACTGCCTTGGGGCTGCAGGAATGTGCAGGCATTTCTGATGAAGCAGATGGAGGTTACAAATTAGATTCAGGTCTAAACCAAACTTTCCACTCCAAACAGTTCTGAAATGAAACTCGGGACTGAATTTGGGCTTGAAGTTTAGTTTGGTTCCTATTGTGAAAAGGAGCCAGAGCTAAAGGCCATGAGCGCTTTGGAGCTGGGCTGTCTTGAACACTCTAAATGAAACACACAGTGTTGTCAGCTTGTCTGTCTGAGGGCTAAGAGCTGCACCTCAGCAGAGCTTGAGGTGGAGGGTCTTCTTAGAGCCACTGTCTTGGCCTGGGCCACCCACCTCCATGTCCTTCTGCTAGCGGTGGCCAAGAGGAAGACTGGTTCTGTTGCAGGAAATGTAATTGCTTTACAATTTGCTTCCTGTTTGAACAAAACCAGAAGACCAAATTACTAACCTATTTTAAAGGCAAAGAATTTCAGGAGAATTGAATTAGGGATATGGAAACAGCATTTTTTGAGGCATTCTCAACAAAGATTAAAAAACCAACAGCAAAATTGATGAGAACAGCTTTTTCCATCTTGAATGAATGTTTTGAAACAAAACAACTTTATTTTGCTCCAAAGCTCAAGTGGAGGCAAGTTTCTTTTTGCTTCATTTCATCTCCCTGGAATATTGAAAAACATCTGTCACGATGGCCAGGTCCCTCTTGCTTCCCCACAAATACCGCTTTCACTTGAAACCACATTTTCTGATAGGAAAAACTTTTTGGACAAAAAACCAGTCTCTGTGAGAATGGACACGGAGCTGTCTGGGAACAGGCCATAACTCAGCGCAATGTCTCCATTCATGGAGAACTTCTCCAGCCACTTTGTTCCCCCTCAGTACACAGGCTTGCAAATAAAACATAAAGGCCTCCTGCTCCCCGCAGCCCCAGCAGATGGAAATAATCTATGCTGGTTGCGTATCATTTTACACCCTGGGGAAATCAAGCAGGTGGTGACACAGTTACCTTTAACTGGGACTTTAAAGCAGTTGCGGTCCCCACGGTGCCCAAGGGCAGCCTTCCCCTCCAGCTGGCAGAGCTAGACCAAGGTAACAGAGTGAATGGGTGGGTGATGCACACATTTTTTGCAATCCCCTTCTCTCGTCTGGCATGTTGACTCTGTACCCCACCGGCCGTGGCTGCCTGCCTGCGTGGGCACCCCTGGCTTGCTGTGCCGCCTGAAAGGAGTCAGTTGCCCGCAGCAGGGAAACCTCTGCCCTCAGCATGTGCTTCGCCCACCTTCCAGCCGGCTGCAACAGCCTTCAGAGGGGTTTCACTGTCCACAGCAAAAGCTGCAGCCAAGGCTAGAATGTAAATGCTGCTTCCAGACTCTTACCTATATCTTTTTTGCCTGATTTCAGCATGCCAATTCCCAGTCTAGAAGTGCTATTTTTCCTTACTGAAAAATTCTGCTTGGATTTAAGACTGTTCTTCCTTCCCCTGCAAATGATTTTGTTTTACTCACTCATGTATTTCTGGCAGGTCACCCCAGAAGGCAAGGGTTAAGTTATTCAGTGATTTGCAAGTGAGACCACTCAGTTTTGGCAGAGTCTGTGCTCCCCACCCCTGCTCCCTGTGTTTGAGGAGGTTCAGGTCAGGGATAACTTGTGCAGAGACGACGTAGGGATGAGGCGATCTGGGACCTGCTCATGCCTTTGCTGAATGATCAGAAAAGATTTGTTGTCTTCAAAATATTTCATGGGATCTGGAGGGGAAAGTCAATTATGTTTCATAAAAATATCAGCTGGTTTGTAAAAAATTTTGCAGTCTTCTTCCCCTCTTCCATTTTTCAAGAAGATTCATGGAAAGGGAAAGAAAAGATGAGTGGGCTTTTTAAAAAGTGTTTTAAATTAAAAGTTCCAGGTTTTGTATTTCAGTTTTCAAAAAAAAAAAAACCCTAGAGCAGTAAAATAAAAAAAAAAAAATATAGGGGAGGGAGGATTCAGGGGAGAAGGAAACTCACAGTCATCTTTTTCCAAAGTCTGAGTCTAGTTTAAACAGCAAAGATCATGCAACCAATCCCTCTGCCCATCATTCCCTTCCCAAACACAGGAACAAGCCAAACCTTTATTAGCACAGGCTACACACAACTGTCTTGCTTTAGGAGAACATGGAATTAGTACACATCTCATGCAATTTCTGTGCATTGTTTTCCGTGTAGAAATGCACCTTCTAGCTGGATCGCTCATTCCCATAGACAGCTGGGGATACGCTGGGCCAAAGTGAGGCATGTTTATTTTTATATAATCTCATTCACATCGAAGGTTGCACATCTCATCCATAGGTGGAAAAACCACATTCCTGACCAAAGCTGTTGTGGGGATATAGAGCTGGCCTTAAAATAAGTTACCCTTGCTACAAAAATGTAGTAGTCTCTGAGATCTCCTCCAGGCCCTTCAAGCCATTTCTCAATGGAGCAAGGTTACCAAAGGGGAAAGCACACTTTTAGTTCATAATTTTATCTGTGCCAGGGATTTTGCTACACTGGCTTCACACTCGTCTCTCACATACTTAGAGCAGAAAAGCTTTAGGCTGAAGTGTATTTCTTATGGTGAAAGGAAAGCTATCATCAGGCAGGTAGTACCAATGCAGTGCCAAGAAAGGGCTGCTTGATTTGCACAGCCTGTTGGATTGCTCCTTTCAGCACTGTTGATAGGATGGAGAATAATTCAGTCAATAGCATAATGCTATTGCATGTATCAGTGGGGACCCTATCCCAAAAGGAAGCTCTGGAATCAGAAGTGTGATTAGAGGCAGGAAGAGAGATTACAGCCTTGGAAAACATACTGGGCAAGAAGATACTGGAAATAGTGGGACTTACTTTACAGCTGAGATAAAAAACTGGGGATGTTATGGAAGTAGACAGGACTATCAGGGCTGTATAGAAGCCAGATCATCACAGAGCTTCTGTTGCTGTGTCTCCTAACACAGGAATATCCTGGATGTGCACAGATACTCTGTGAAGTTGAGTCATAACATTTGAATGTAACTAGAGGAATGGCTTTTCCACACTGCAAATAAATACAAGGCTTTTGATGCCTGGAGCTTAGAGACGTTCAGTGTAAAATAGGATGTTCCTCAAAGTCATGAGAATATTCACAATGATATGAATCCAGTTTCAAAAACAAGAGTTTGGGGAAAATTATAAAATATATTGGCAGACAACTGTTAATAAAGTAAATTAGTAAGCAGCTTCCCTAGCGGGCAGTTTCTCTCTTCCTCAGGAGCACCTGGTTCTGAACATAACTGGAGTCGGGATATTGGCCCAGATGTCTTAGGCAATTTGGCAAGCCTCAGGTTCTTCCCTTCTGAATTTACTCCTGTAAGTCAGCTAACGTTCAAAATGCTCAGTTTTCTGTCTTCCCTCCTCTGCATTTTCTCAATATCTATTGCTGCTTTCCTTATTCACGCAAACAAGCATCCACACTCCTATGAACTGCGGAGTCTTGAGTTTTGTAGAAAGATGAAGAATATTTTTATACGGATTTTTTGGTTTTAGCCAAGACTGGGTTCCTCTTGTGGCATTTCCAGACCAATCGTAAACCTCTGGAGGAAGGTGGGGCTTGAGAGATTTGCAGCTTCATTCTGCTCACTGTAGAAGTTGGAATAACTTGGATAAACATTGGTTAATGAGTACAACTCCTCATGCTTATCAGCAGCAAACCCAGACTGCCTACTCCTTACTATTCCCCCAGCACTAGTTTTCGCCAGACGTAATCATAAACATTCCTGTTTCCTGATAACACAGAGAGAAGCAAAGTCAATTCAGAAAAATTTTCTTGTGTGTGAGAGCACAGGCAGCTGGGGCTGCTGCTCGCGCCTGGAGGCTGATGCTTGAGGGGGCTCTCCAGGGCCAGCCTGAATTCCAGCCCAGCTGCGGAGATAGAGAGTTGAGGAAGCGTGACTTCTGAAGAGCAGAGATAGCCTGGGATAATCACTTCTTGTAAGCCACTGAAGTAGGTCTCTTGAATTTCACTTCCCGATAGATAGCACTGAGAAGTGTGTGTGTGAGATGGTGACACTTACGAGAGAAATGAAGAAATGACTGGAAGAGTTAGATGCTTCTGAATGGATGCTGGAGTGTCATGGATTTTTGGTGAGCCTGGTAAATTCAGCAAGTTTTAAGTTTACAGAGGGAACAAAATTATTTCAGAAGTTTTCTTTAGCTGAGGGTGTAGTGGGTTGACCCTGGCTGGATGCCAGGTGCCCACCAAAGCCGCTCTATCACTCCCCCTTCTTAACTGGACAGGGGGAAGAAAATATAACCAAAGGCTCGTGGGTCAAGATAAGGACAGTTTAATAAACTGAAAGCCAA
Source organism: Harpia harpyja (assembly GCF_026419915.1). Taxonomy (NCBI): domain Eukaryota; kingdom Metazoa; phylum Chordata; class Aves; order Accipitriformes; family Accipitridae; genus Harpia; species Harpia harpyja. The sequence goes on along the minus strand of NC_068949.1, from coordinate 26,607,147 downwards.
GGTCGCGCGCGAAAGCAAAGAAAAACAAATGATATTATTCTCTACTTCCCATCAGCAGGCGATGTCTAGCCACTTCCTGGGAAGCAGGGCTTCAGTACGTGTAGTGGTTGCTCCTGAAGACAAAAAATGCCCCCCTTCCGTCTCCCTTTACTTAGCTTTTATATCTGAGCTGACGTCATATGGTATGGAATATCTGTTTGGTTAGTTTAGGTCAGCTGTCCTGGTTATGTCCCCTCCCGAGATCTCGCCCTGCCCCAGCCTGCCGTTGAGGGGGGGGGGCAAAAATGTTGGAGAGACAGCCTTGATGCTGTGCCAGCACTGCTCAGCAGTAGCCAAAACACTGGTGTGTTATCAACACCTTTCTAGCTACTGATGCAGAGCACAGTGCTATGAGGGCTGCTATGGGGAGTATTAACTCCATCTCAGCCAGACCCAATACAATCTCCACCCCTTATTCCATACCATTTGCATCATGCTCAGGTCCCACATAATTTAATACAGATATCTTCTAACCATGCCATTGTATTTAATTCTCATTACTGAAATCCCTTCTTACCAACACTTACAACTGAAACTACATACTTAAACCACTTTTATACCCAACATACAGATTTATACATTCTTATTAATTACTATCCCCTGTCCTTTAACAGATAGATATTCCATGGGCTTCTTCCACTCCTCCAGATGTTCACACACAGGTTATGACTTGGGCCCCATCCATCAAGATGAGTGGTCAGGACAGGAGAAGCAGTATGTTCGATCGTTGGGCACCAACACCGGCTTGGTTTGGGTCACCGATGCACTTGTCTGGTTCCTTACGAAGTTCACTCCTCCGCAGTTCAGGTCATTCCTGCTACATTACTTCCTACAACATACAACTCACATCACAGATTATTTTTCCCTCAAGGTTAAATGTCCTTGAGGCACACACTGGGTCTCCCCATCCTTCCGCATTACCCACCAAGTACACCCAGGTCCCTGAGCAAAGACAATCCCACGAATGGGTTTGCCTTTTCCCATGGGAGGAGAAATCCACACTGCCTTCCCCAGCCACTTCCCCATGTGCACTACGGGGACCTTATCTCCTCCCACAGTATGTAGGGGTTTTGTTTGGGCAGGACCAGGACGGTTAGCAGACCCTCTAGTGTTAACTAGCCAAGTGGCTTCTGCTAAATTTGTATCCCAATGCTTCCATGTCCCATTGCCTAGCGCTCTCAACATAGTCTTCAACAGTCCATTATATCTCTCAATTTTTCCAGATGCTTGTGGGTGATAGGGTATGTGGTACACCCACTCGATGCCGTGTTTCTTTGCCCAGGAGCTTATGAGGTTATTTCGGAAATGAGTCCCATTGTCTGATTCAATTCTTTCCGGGGTACCATGTCGCCATAAAATTTGCCTTTCGAGACCTAAGATGGTGTTTCGGGCAGTGGCATGGTTTACAGGATATGTTTCTAGCCAACCAGTAGTTGCTTCCACCATCGTGAGTATGTAGCGCTTGCCTTGGCGTGTTCGTGGCAGTGGTCCAATGTAGTCAATTTGCCAGGCCTCGCCATATCGAAAGCCCAGCCACCGCCCTCTGTTCCAGGGAGACTTTACTCTGGTGGCTCGTTTGATTGCAGCACATGTTTCACATTCATGAGTGACCTGTGTGATGGCCTCCATGGTCAGGTCCACCCCTCGATCACGAGCCCACCTATATGTTGCATCTCTCCCTAGATGTCCCGATGTCTCATGGGCCCAGCGAGCTACAAATAGCTCACCCTTACGCTCCCAGTCCAGGTCCACCTGAGCTACTTCTATTTTGGCAGCCTTGTCTACCTGTTCATTATTTCGATGTTCTTCAGTGGCACGGCTTTTGGGCATGTGAGCGTCTACATGACGTACCTTTAAAGTCATGTGTTCTACACGGGCAGCAATGTCCTGCCACAATGCTGCTGCCCAGATGGGTTTACCCCTGCGTTGCCAATTGGTCTTCTTCCACTGCTGTAGCCACCCCCACAGGGCATTAGCCACCATCCAGGAGTCAGTATAGAGGTAGAGTACTGGCCACTTTTCTCGTTCAGCAATGTCTAGGGCTAGTTGGACGGCTTTCACTTCTGCAAACTGACTTGACTCACCTTCTCCTTCAGTGGCCTCAACGACTTGTCGTGTGGGACTCCACACAGCAGCTTTCCACTTCCGATGGTTCCCTACCACACGACAGGATCCATCAGTAAACAAAGCATAACACCTTTCATCTTCTGATAACTCATTATATGGTGGTGCCTCTTGGGCACGAGCCACCTCCTCAGGCGATGCTCCAAAATCTCTGCCTTCTGGCCAGTCCATGATCTCTTCCAGAATTCCTGGGCGGTTAGATTTCCCCAGTCGAGCCCGTTGCGTGATCAATGCTATCCACTTACTCCATGTAGCACTGGTTGCATGATGTGTAGAGGGGATGTTTCCTTTGAACATCCAGTGTAGCACGGGCAATCGTGGTGCCAAGAGAAGATATGCTTCTGTACCAACAACTTCTGAAGCGGCTCGAACCCCCTCATATGCTGCTAGTATCTCTTTTTCAGTCGGGGTGTAGTGGGCTTCTGATCCTCGGTACCCCCGGCTCCAAAACCCTAATGGTCGACCTCGGGTTTCTCCTGGTGTTTTCTGCCAGAGGCTCCAGTTGAGACCATGCTCCCCAGCTGCAGTGTAGAGCACATTTTGTACATCTGGTCCTGTCCGGACAGGCCCAAGAGCTACCGCACGAGCTATTTCCTGTCTGATATGCTCAAAGGCTTGTTGTTGTTCAGGGCCCCATTCAAAATAGTTCTTTTTCCGCGTTACTCGATAGAGAGGGCTCACAAGCTGACTATAACCTGGAATATGCATTCTCCAGAACCCCACAAGGCCTAGGAAAGCTTGTGTTTCTTTCTTGTTAGCTGGTGGAGACATAGTTGCTATCTTGTTAACCACATCCATAGGGACATGACGGCGTCCATCCTGCCATTTTATTCCCAAGAACTGAATCTCCTGTGCAGGTCCCTTGACCTTGCTTTTCTTTATGGCAAAACCAGCTTTCAGAAGAATCTGAATTATTCTTTTTCCCTTCTCAAACACTTCTTCTGCCTCGTTGCCCCACACGATGATGTCATCTATGTATTGTAAATGTTCAGGGGCATCGCCTTGTTCCAGTGCTGTTTGGATTAGTCCGTGACAAATGGTAGGGCTGTGCTTCCACCCCTGGGGCAGTCGATTCCAGGTGTATTGGACACCTCTCCATGTGAAAGCAAACTGTGGCCTGCACTCTGCTGCCAAAGGAATGGAGAAAAACGCATTGGCAATATCAATTGTAGCATACCACGTGGCTGCCTTTGATGCCAGTTCATACTGGAGCTCTAACATGTCTGGTACAGCAGCACTCAGTGGCGGTGTCACTTCATTCAAGCCGCGATAATCTACTGTTAACCTCCACCCTCCATCAGACTTTCGCACTGGCCATATAGGACTATTAAAAGGTGAATGAGTCTTGCTGATGACTCCTTGGCTCTCTAGTTGATGGATCAGCTCATGGATGGGAGCCAGGGAGTCTCTGTTTGTCCGATATTGCCGGCGGTGCACCGTCCTGGTAGCGATTGGCACCTGCTGTTCTTCAACTTGCAACAGTCCCACAATGAAGGGATCTTCCGAGAGGCCAGGCAGGGTAGATAGCTGTTTGATCTTCTCTGCGTTTACAGTGGCTACACCAAAAGCCCATCGGTACCCCTTTGGGTCCTTGAAGTACCCTCTCTTGAGGTAGTCTATGCCAAGGATACAAGGAGCCTCTGGGCCAGTCACAATGGGGTGCTTTTCCCACTTGTCCCCTGTCAAGCTCACTTCAGCCTCCAATACAGTCAATTCCTGGCATCCCCCTGTCACTCCAGAGATCCAGATGGGTTCTGTGCCCCTATACACTGATGGTACCAGCGTACACTGTGCACCAGTGTCTACCAAAGCCTTATACTTCTGTGGGTCTGATGTGCCAGGCCATCGAATCCACACAGTCCAGTATATCCGGTCATCCCTTTCCTCCTCCTGGCCGAAGGCAGGGACCCTCTATTGCTGTTCCTCATCAGAGTATTCACTGTCTGACCCTTGCGGTGCCAGACCAGAAGTCCCCTCACCAGAGTCAAGGGAGGTCGTTTCAGTTCTTCTATGCCTGGAGGATCGCTGATTGCTTTCTTGGGCCTCTACAGCAACGACACTGACAGCCTTCTTCTTGGGTGACCCCTTCTTAACAGCTGTCTTCCCTCTCAGTTCACGTACGCGGGCTTCCAGCTTAAAGGTGGGTTCACCGTCCCACTTCCTCATGTCCTCCCCTTGGTCACGCAGGAAGAACCAGAGTGTACCACGTGGCATACGCCTTGGGCTCCCTTTCCCTCTGACCGGGGCAGGAGAGGACTGATTTCTTGGAGCGTCCCTAAGAGCCAAGGCACTGTCCTGTAGGGATGAGGAGACACAGAGATTTTCTTCAAAGTTTTGGAGCCAAGACGACACTTTCTCCACAGTTGGTGTTTCCATATCTGGGCAATACATTGCTGCCAAGCTGTTAGAATATGACGCTGGGGCACCTTGAATCACCTTTCTCCACATGGCCCGTGTGCACAGGACATCCTCTGGATCTTTTGAGACTTCCTCATCATCTAGATCACTGTAGATGACTTCCACCACTGCTAACTCTCTCAGGTACTGGATGCCTTCATCTGCGGTAGTCCACTTTTCTGAGGAATTCACAAGATCTTCCTTGAATGGATATCTTGCCCTCACACTTGAGAGGAGCCGGCTCCAGAGACTGCAAATTGCTGCCTCTTTTCCAATTCCTCTTTCAATTCCCCGGTTTCTAGCGAGGGATCCCAGCTGTTGGGCTTCCTTGCCTTCCAGTTGCTGACTGTCGGCCCCGTTATCCCAGCATCGGAGCAGCCAGGCAGCAATCCGCTCACCTGGCTGGCGGCTGTAGTCTTTCCGCAAGTCCCGAAGTTCTGAGGACGTCAGGGACCGGGTAGTTTCCGCTTCCTGTCTAAGTTCCCTCACTCCTTCCTCCAATTTCTTTATCGAAGGACCAGCTTCTAGATTAAGCCTTTCCTCTTCTTCTTCTTCTTCCCTCACTAATCGATGGTATGGACCTGTTGATCTCCTCGTCCACTGTTTCTTTTTCACTATTGGGGCAATTACTGTAGTTGTTGTTGTTGTTTGGGTCCCTGCCTCGACCGTGGTCCTCTGAGAGTGTTGAACTATGGCTCGGTAGGCATAGGCCAGGCCCCAGTACAGTGCGAGAAGCTGCTGGTTTTCATTGGGATAGGCAAGGCACCCTTCTATCAGGTGGCGCGTCAGTTTGCCAGGGTTACTTGCCTGTTCAGGTGTAAAGTCCCAGATTATGGGAGGTGATAACCGTCCTAGGAATCTGCCCAAATCCTTCCATATACCCTGCCACCCAGGGACCGGTCGCTTGAGGGCACATTTCAGTATTGCCTCACCCAAAACTTGTCTTCTCTTATACCAGGACGAGACCAGATTCCACAATACCCATAATATACCACCAGTATTAATTATTAGTACTGAACAACTCACATAAGGGTGAACAAGGACCTCAGGAGCCTGCATAATAAAACCATTCACATCAATGCCCGGTAGGGAGAGGGAGATGTGTTCCCTCATCTCCTCCACAAGATAGCTCCCACAACACAGCAAAGCCATCAGTGCCAGGACAAAGCACATAGATATTATTTGTATTAGCATGTTCCCGAGTTCCTTCATTCTCCCCACAAGATAGCTCCCACAGCACAGCAAAGCCATCAGTGCCAGGGCAAAGCACACAGCCATTATTTGTGTTACCATGTTCCCAAACTCAGCAAGGTAGAGATAAGCAAGCAGGCAACAAGCTCCGTGACCTGCACAGGAGCTTGCCACTTAATAACTAGCTATGGCACGTTTAATGCAAAACTGCCGTTGTCGGGCCCCACGTTGGGCGCCAAAATGGACTGTAGTGGGTTGACCCTGGCTGGATGCCAGGTGCCCACCAAAGCCGCTCTATCACTCCCCCTTCTTAACTGGACAGGGGGAAGAAAATATAACCAAAGGCTCGTGGGTCAAGATAAGGACAGTTTAATAAACTGAAAGCCAAGGTCGCGCGCGAAAGCAAAGAAAAACAAATGATATTATTCTCTACTTCCCATCAGCAGGCGATGTCTAGCCACTTCCTGGGAAGCAGGGCTTCAGTACGTGTAGTGGTTGCTCCTGAAGACAAAAAATGCCCCCCTTCCGTCTCCCTTTACTTAGCTTTTATATCTGAGCTGACGTCATATGGTATGGAATATCTGTTTGGTTAGTTTAGGTCAGCTGTCCTGGTTATGTCCCCTCCCGAGATCTCGCCCTGCCCCAGCCTGCCGTTGAGGGGGGGGCAAAAATGTTGGAGAGACAGCCTTGATGCTGTGCCAGCACTGCTCAGCAGTAGCCAAAACACTGGTGTGTTATCAACACCTTTCTAGCTACTGATGCAGAGCACAGTGCTATGAGGGCTGCTATGGGGAGTATTAACTCCATCTCAGCCAGACCCAATACAGAGGGAAAGTTTCTAATTAAAAAAATGCATAGGAAATTTTGAAAATGTGGCAACCTTCCTTGTCCACTTTCCCCAAAGAATTAACTTTTATTTGGAAATATTTTGTTTTAACATTTATCAAATGGGCCATTTTTGGTTTGGATTGAATATAAGGTTTAGGATGGAATATTCCCATTCATTTTATCTTTTCACCTAGCTAGAAAAAAGTACATATTTCAGCCTCCCTATATTTTTGGTCTTGATTCCACACAGAAAAACCTAAGGTGAAGACATAATGTGGACTAAGGCAACAGTCACCACTCAAGACATAGCATAACTTTTCTGGACTGCTCCTTAGAAATCACCTCGAGCTAAGGTTCAGCATTATAGCCAGCTCCTAGCTCAGCCCAGACTTCCCGAGGGAAAACTGTCACCAGCAGGGCAATAAACTTCTGAAGAAGACGAATCTTCATCTCCCTGGCTGATGGCAAGGAATGGAGTATTTGCTTAGCAGATTATTTCAGAGTAAAAATCTGAAATTTGAAAGCTCACACGGCTGCGTTCATGCTCAGCTGCCTGGCAGCAAGGGAGGCAGGAAAGTACTTGATCGATGCAGGGTCTGTCCTCTCCAAACACATGCTTTTGGAGAGGACAGGGAAAGAAAGAGGGCTAATCAGATTAGCTCTGATACACAGTTTGCTGCTAAAACACTCACAGCAGATATGCTGCTGTGCTGGGGAAAACAAGTAGCACTTCAGCCCTGATCTCTGGTGGGCTTTCCCCACGCCACCCTTAGAGCCAGACCTCTGTAAGTATGGCCACCCAGCCCACCCCAGGGTCTGGGACTGCAGATCCAGAAGTCTAACCTCCCTTCTTTGCTTCCTGTTTGCTTCCCTGTCTCTACCTTGAATTGCCTTGCGGTGCTGTTGGCTCATCCCTATTCTCCATGGTCCTGTCCCAGGGGCTGGGTTTGGGGAGCCCTGGGCTCTTGCAGGTGCAAGTTAGAGCCCCCGGATTTGCAAACTGCAAGGTGGGCATCCCAGGGTGCTGCTCAGGCTGGCTTGGTTGCGCTAGGCATCTGCTGAGGCTTGGACTGCAGACCTGCCTGTTCCATGTCAGATGTTACCCTTGGACACTGAGAACACTGGAGTATAAATCCTGGATTGCAGGAGATGATATTACATCTTCACACACATTAATTTACATCCATGCTTATAGTTCTCCTAGCTTCTTTGAGGAAATTTCTATTTATTTATTTTCTCATGTTACTAGCGACATTAATAGCTCAGCAGCAGCTGCTGCCAAAAGAATGATCCAGTTTATAGGCCTAACAAAGAATGACCTTTTACATTATTTGAGATAAATAAATCTTAATTCCCCAAGCAGACAAAATTATTTCATTCAGTAAGGTAACTCAGCAAAGAAATGTTTTCCCTCCAAAGGGTTCAAGAAGTGCTAGTAATACAGAATGCAATCACCACAACAGATTTATTTATCCATTTTCCCTCCATCACTTGTCATGTACTTTTAAAACCAAGCTGACTCCCAAAGGGAGCAATTCACAAGACATTTATAGTAAAAATTATGTCCAACCAAACCAGATGGAATGCAGATAGTGCAGGATACAACAGGGGAGCAGATGTTTTCTAATCATTCCTGCATCATTCCTGGTCACTAGCCAGTTGTATTGGGATTACCCAGTCCCGACGCACAAGCAGCATGGCTTTGCACTCTGCAGATACACGTGTTAATCCAGATGCCTGCTTGGGAGAAAAATTAGGAGACTCGGCACTCGTATTTTTATGATGCCTTGCTGTTGCACCTCATTTAATTTTTGTGCTGGTGGTAAACAAAGGGAATGAGTATCAGAACTTAAATCACACTTTTCACAGCCATCTCCAGCACTGGCGTGGCTGCTCTGGAGCCTTCTCCATCTCCAGGAGAGGTGCAGCAGCCCTGCAAGGGTGTGCACAGCTCCTTGCTGGCTCCCGGCCATTGTCCCTCAACCCTGGCCTGGGACAATATAATTCATTTTTGCATGCTTACTGTCATCTCTAAGTCACCCTTTGAATTCTATTAAATAGCATGGGTTTTTTTCCCCCCAAGGACTGAATACCTCTTCTATCTGAATTCTGAGAAGAAATCACTTTTTTCTTCATTTATGTGGTGGATAAGATCCAAATGGTTCCTGGAAGAGAAAGATTTATTCCAGACAGACCTGCTGTGAAATCTCCCCATTCATTTACATACATATAGACATATGTAGAGACAGACACGCATAGATGCCCATATACATCACCTATATCTATATCAATATCTAAATCTATATCAAAATCTGTATCTATATACAGTCACACACAATGCACTGCAAAGATATATAGAGACAGCACCATGACACTTTTGCTCATATTGTCCTGGAATCGAATCAGACTGACATTTCCTGAGCTAAGGCAGAGCTGCTTTCTTTCAAGAGGTCATATGAATGAGGCAAATCTTTTTTTCTTTCTTTGGGAGGCTGGGGTTTTCTCAGGTGATCCCATTCGTGTGTCCATGACCTGTATTCCACTGTATGACGGTTACTGCATATTTACATTCCAGTGGCACCTGAAGTGGGGAAATAGATCTGGGTTTTTTTACAAGGTGCTGGGTAGGTTTGTGCCTCCTGAGCTTTAAGACTGTGTGTGGTGCCTGTCCCACTATCTGTCCCTTATCTAGCTGGTACCAACTGTGTCTGCAGGTATTGCATTCAAACCTCAAGGCTACAGAGCTGGTAGACGCTTAGGGCTGTAGTCAGTTTAGGCACATCTGAAAATAGTCCTGATTTCTTTATAGTGCACTATGTGCGCATACATCCCTGTATATATGGGCAAATACTTGAGTAGCTGGTCTATGTAGAAACAGCCTTTCCTTTCAAGATAAATGTCTGCTTCTAAAATAAATCCAGAAGTTTCTGTAACACTTCACATGTGAAGGACTGGGATTTTGGTGCAGACAAGGAACAGTCTGAGAAACATCACTGAAAGATGTGTCTGTATTATGGATATTAGATGCTGGAGAGAAAGGAGCTGATGGCCTGGTGAATGCTTTCATGTTGAGAGTAAGAGAGTGCAATTATTTTCTTCTTTGCCTTTCCTGCCTTTGACAGGAAGGGAGGGCCTAAGCACCGAATGTACTTTGTAGAAGACTCTTTCCCACCTCCAGGTAGAAAAGGATTACAGGGCAGACAGAGGTGATGGAGAGTCCATCAGCCAGCTTGAGAGCAGAGATATTGGGCTGCTTGGGAAAAGGCAGGAAGGCAAAATCCTAATGCTCAGGAGTCCAGTAATATTTACACTGCTGATAGTGACACACTAAGGGGGCTAAGACCAGCTGGACTTAGTCTGTGAGATCTCATGCTAGGGCTGCGTAGGTCTAACAGTTTCCATCCCTTAGCTGGATTCATTTGGGACTTGGATCTCAGGCAGCCGTGGTCAACACGTGATCCCTTCCACTGCCCTTCTAGGAAGGAGCGTGGCTGGCACGGTCTATTACCTTGGCCAGTCTTTGTTGGGAAATGCCCCCAGGGAGCGAATGGGTGTTTGATTGCTCTCATATCCCCAGGGCGAGTCTTGAGATGCTTCTTGGCAGGGGTCAAGTATGTCTGGACGTAGATGGAGAATCAAGTTTTGTTACTGCCTTGCGCCAGGCCCCTCCTGGTGTCCAGAGGACTTTGCTTTTTAGATCCACTCAGCCCTGCTCATGAGGGTGCAATTTACAGCAGACTTTGTGTGGGTGGGTCTGCTCAGAGAAGAGTGATACTAACCCAAGCACAGAGCCAAACAGCTTTGCTTTCCCAAGGATGACGTGAAGATAAAACAAATTATGGCTAAAAAGTATTTTGCAACGTGAAATCTGGAAGCTGTCAGGAACATGGAATTGCAATTACTATTCTGTCCTGCTCTCAGCCACACCATAAAAAGAAGGTCACTAGGATCCTTCTGTTGATGACAGCCAGGACATGTCTATTGCTCTAGGTATGGTGGCTGCAAGAAGGTCATTAGGCAGAGGAATTTCTTCACAGAGAATCATTTTATTATTTCAACCTGGAAAATGCGGCTCATCTTGAGAGGAGGGCCAATCAGGAGGAAGAAACTCTGCAAGGGTGATAGACCTAGCTTGAAAAATTCATATCCACACCTGACCTTTCTGTTTTCACTTTCAAGAGATCGTTTCCAGGGAATAAGTAACCCAGTCATTCATAAGTCCATTGGGCAAATACAGCCCTTTCATGGTCTTCTTGTAGGCTTCAGGCGTCCAGAACAGATGAACATATGCCAGCATCTGAGGCAGGGGTTACAGTGGGTAGAGCAGAGAGCAAATACAGAAGTCTCCTAAGTATTGCCTGTGACTTTAATTCAGCAAAACACTAAGGCATGTGCTCAGCCTGAAATTATAATGCAAGAAATAGTCACTTGTCTACTTAAAGCTAGGCATGTGGTTAAGTACTTTGCTGGATCGAGGCCAGCTTGTATAGTATGATGCTAGCAGACGAGTAATCAGCAGCAAGGACTGAATCCACACACGTGGAGTGAAGGCATCACCCTGATCCGTGGGTTGAGCTCTGCAGGCAGTCCTTATGAAATGGAGGCATACTCCCTGCCCAGGTTTAGCTTGGCGATGGAACCTGAACAAGAGTGTAATCATCTGTGTAACTTACACATGTTGGTAACTTCACTAGAGGCCCTGTGAGTAGGGTACATTGAGCAGTAAAAGCTGTGTTGAAGAAACACACTGATATGCCCTGGAGGCAGGATTCCTGTCTCTATACCAGAGATTGCCACCTTTCTTACATGGACATAAGCAAATGCTGTAAATACCAGGGGGAAATTATTCCGTATGCCTCCCCTGTGTTGCCACGCTGTTTGAAATGCATAGCTTAGACCAAGGTGGTTCGGTCCTCCTGGCCCTTTTTGCTGCGTGGATGTAACATATGTGAGCATAGAATGAATGAGGGAAGCTGAGAGTGAACGAAACAAGGATATATCTCAATACCTAAGCTTTGGGTTGTGACCTGGAGAACAGCCAAAAAGGCAGGGCCACCCATGCACAGGGCTGCTTGGAAGGAGACTGGAGCTGTGAGCGGAGAGGCTCCATCCTGCCGTGTTCAGCGAAAGGAGTTTTGCTTGTTCTTTGCAAATGGGCAAATTGCAGCAAAAAATGTAACTCAGAACAGCACTGGGTTTTTTCCCCTACTGCCAGAAATAAGACTTGACACCATGAGCACTGCTAAATGCTCAGGGCAGGGAGAGCTACCGTAACTTGAACACTTCATGTTGGTTAGCATGTTATCTTCAGACAACCCTCTGAGGCAAGGATGTACTTGGACTGCCGCGCAGAGGCCGCATTCAGAGCCGTGGAGCACTGCTGGTCTCCCAGAGACCCCTCCAGCTCTGGCCCTGGGAGCTTTGCTGTGGGAAGGGACCCTGGTGCCGCTGGCACAGGGCTGGGCTGTGCAAGGATCCATCCAGCCCCAGCGAAGCCTTGCAAAACAGTGCACCCATCTCTCGGCGTCTTTTTATGTCCCTGTCTGAAGGGATGGATCCCACTCTGTAGTCACAGCAAGGAGTCAAATGAGAGGTTTTTTTCATGAAGAATCTATGGTGGTTTTTTAATTGCTCTACCAAAAACCAGATCAAGTGACAGAAAAACAGTTTTTTTGTTAGTAAGAAGATGAGATGCATTTTGCCCATTTAAGCACATGTAAGATTAGACAATTAGACATTCCATTAAAAGAGGTTTTCTTTGCAGAAAATACCTAGTGCTAGCAGAGAAAAAAATAGCTCAAGGAAGTAGCTTCTAGTATTACACTGTGTCACTGGAGTATTCTTGACAAATCAGTGCCAAAAGCTAGATTTCATTCATTAGAAACCATACACTGTTCGATCTAAGTCTGTGAATGAGTTAGTTAGGATCTGGCTTTTGTGCCTTATGGGAAGTTCAACATGAGATGTCAAAAACATTTCTATTCTAAAATGAAAAAAATAAAGACAAATTTGGGATTGCTTAAGCACTGTGTGAGAAAAGATTCAGAACATTTCATTTTGCTTTTGATATTTAAGCCTTAAAATGGTTTTCTATGTTATATAAAATAAAATGTTCTGAAAAGTTATTTTCAAAACCAAAACTGAATCTTTCTCTGAAATGGTATCATTAAATAGACTGTGTCAGTACTTTTGAAATATTTCATTTTGCAGTTTCTCCCCTAAACAAAATGTTAAAATCAGCTTCTATAATTTTTCCATATAGAAGGAACTACCTTTTCTTAGTTAACAATTCTCTCATTAAAGAATATAAAACATCCTCTGAAAACTTGTTTGATGAAAGATGGGTTTATTTCACAGAGCACTGGAAAGCAGTCAGCTCTGGCAAGGGCAGTGTGAAGGTTTTCAATGGCTCAGGAATTCATAATGATTAGACACTTAAGCTAAGATGCTTCCCAAAAGGGATTTGGAGCATGGAGCTCTCAGTAATATTTGGTCATAAATATTATTCAGATTTTAATACCATGTGTGGTAAGCAATCTTAGACTTCAGTGAAATTCAGAAAGACTGTCTTGTGTGTCTAAAAGAGATCTTTATTGCCAAATGCTATGTCTTAAAAATGTATTTGAGAAGAGCTCTACCTTGGATTTAGCTGAGTGTACTGGGATACATCTTGCCCAACAAAATAAAAATATATTGCATCAAGAGATTTGAAAATGGTCTATTTTTTTTGTTTGCATGTGTACATTTCTTTGGGTGGAAAAGTAATATATATAGCAAGGGTGAAAGAACAGAAAAATGTAAGTTTCCAGAACAAATCTTTAAGCTAAATTTGTTCTGATGAGTGGTATCCAAAAGCAGTCTTTTATATATATCTGTCAGAACCCATATATATATATATATATGTATATATATGGCTTTCAGATATAAAGTAGTCTTTGTTAGGAAACTTTCTGACTTAACACTGATCTTAGGCAGAGGCCTCTTATCTACACAGCACTCAGTAATGGAATAATCTGATTAAAAGTGTTTCAGATACAGGTAATTTTATGAAAAGCACTGAGCTATTCTAGGGCACGATTACTATCACACTGCTTAATTATATTTTCTTTCTCTAGAAAAATGCAGCTATCTGAAAGTGTAATGAAGCGATTGCTGTTTGTGTAGCTGTGAAAAAGGGAAGCTCATTGGTTCATTAGCAAAGCAAATGGTTTGCCTTTGGCATTAGTTAACCCTAAGGGCCAAATTCCACTCTCAAGTACAGCAAGAAGAAAATAACAAGGGATAGACTGGATTTGTAGTGCTGCGAGTGGGAGCAAAATTTGGCCCTTAGCCTTCAATGGGAAAGTAAATATAATATTCCTGCTTTCCATCCATCATGTCAGATAGCTAGATGGCTTGATTAGATTACAGAGGCCACACTAACAGCTACGTATATTTGGCTGAATTGAAAAATGCCATTAAAATGGGATTCCTGGAATTTAGCAGGAAAACAAAGTATTTCCTCTCCAAACTCATTATACTTACAGAAAAATTTGGGGTAAGTAAATAAGAAAGCTTTAAGGGACTCTCCTGTCTGTGTTTAAAATTAAAAGCATTTAAATATGATCAGGTTTTTCAATTTTTCCCTGGATTTGTAACAAGTCTTTGGCTATTTCTGGTTTTATTTTGGAAAAACTTGTAAATCTTAAACTTTCCAAAACTACACATTTTTAACATCTTCTCATGTAGAGTATACACTGACCATAATGCTTATCCCAGATCTGGAAGATGGAATAGACCTTCCAGCACCAGATTCTTGGTGGGAGAAACATTTTTGACTTTATAACATGTTGATTTCTAAATCTAAACACTCTGCACACAGCTTTGATTTTGACACAACTCAGGGACAGCGGAGCTTTTGGCTGCTTTTCTGCCAGCTCACTTTTCTTGCTTGATAGCTGGAGACTCTAGGATTTGGGGGATGCGCCATTCACAGCAGCCCACCACTTGCCTTCAAGCTAGGGGAAACAGGCTTCCAAATTTTAGGTGGAAGACAAGGGGACAAAACAGACCTTGGCACTGGGCAACTAAGTATCGGTTTTCACAGCAGCCCCAAGAAATGCATAGGATTTTACCAGACTGCATTTGGCTAAAAGCCAGCTCAACCCAGAGGGATTGGTGGGAATGCCAAGTCTGTGACGGGCTGTCTGTACCAAACCAGGAGGAGAACCATGGTCCTGTCTGGGTTTATTTCTGCAATATTAGATTTATATTTCTGTAGAAGATCTCTGCAGAGAAAACCAGCATGGAAACATTTAGCTGTGAACACTGGCAAGGAAAAGTTGGTTGTCAGTAGAGAGTGAAAAGGAACTGAAAAGGTGAAGCTACGTGGTGGTGGGAGGAACACTGAGAGATTTTTAGTCCTTGACTTTCAAGGTCAGCAGGTGACTTCTGTGT
Source organism: Harpia harpyja (assembly GCF_026419915.1). NCBI lineage: Eukaryota > Metazoa > Chordata > Aves > Accipitriformes > Accipitridae > Harpia > Harpia harpyja. Next base: position 26,592,132 of record NC_068949.1, on the reverse strand, counting down.
CATCTGGGCAGCATAACGCTGGCCACAAGTCTGTGGTAAGCCATGAAAAATTAACCCTGATTTTTCAAGTTTTCTACTGATCTCTTCTTCTTGAATTAAGCTTCACCTCTGTATAACCTTGTTATCCCCATATGTCAGGTATCCCTGCCGTTCCCATGTACTTTTTCCCTTCCTTTCCTCTTGTCCATACACACACAGCAGGTAGGCAGAGATTTGTCATCCAGTGTGATTTTTAAAGGTATAAAGGGAAGGATTCCAATATTATTAAGCTTTCTCACATTAAACAGTCTAATTTATTGTTAAGATGTTGCAGTTTTTTCTTGGACTCTCAATCCTTTTGTATGTTGTGTTTGAATCCCTTTACTGCCAGCGCAGTAAAGCTTTGACTACATCTAAAAGCATTCCTAATAAATAATCTAGAACACCACTTATTTCCCATTAAAAAGGCCTCTGTTTGTAAAATTCTTCTCTTGTTTAATGGATTTTTTCTTGCATTCAGTGTTTCCATCATTTGTAACTGGATCTAGTGCAAAACCTTGTGGAATAAATTTTGATCCCACTGTATAAACTGAGAGTAATTTAACTGACATTAGAAGAGCTACTCCAGATTTGCACAAGTATAACAGTGAGAAGGGTCTATTGAAAAAGCAGACAGATTTGAATTTGTAAAATAATGCATCACACACACTACAAAGCTGCAAACAGCAAATTCAGGTGCACTTTACAATGTATCTAAAGATAGCGTTTCCCAAGGGCATGTCAGTGACTTGGCAAGCACTTGATCAAGAGACTAAAACCAGCTCAGATACCGAGATGCATTCGGACAATGAGACTGCTGCTTCGCAAGCCCATTGGTAGGGGCTTGCAGCTACTTTTGCAAGAGGGAAACGGGAGCTGTGAGCCCTGCTGCCTTGCAGCATCCACAAGCGCAGGTGCTGTCCTGGGTGCCCAGCAGCAGTACGAGGGGAGCCAGGCACCTGTGGACGGGACCCTAGGAGAGGGTACATCATGCGGGGATCTGCCTAAACCACCGAGCAGGAAAGGCAGAGGGGAGGGGGAACATCAGCCTTCCCCCACAGCAGGACTCACTTAACTCTGCATCATCAGCAGCGCAGCTGTGATCATCTCTCCACAGCTGCGTATCTAAGCTAGGTTGAGTTTTTCTTCCTCATGGAAATTTGGCAGACATTGCATGCCTTTCCCTGCCTCACTTTCCTCACCCCCTCCAGGGCCAGGGACCTGAATAACTGAAAAGTGAAAAATTCAGGTGGAGAGACCAATTTCAAAAGGCTGCAGAGCACAGAGGGCTAGCTCAGTCTCTCCAGGCTGCAGGGAGCACGCTGGGCTGCTGCCAGGAAGGAGGACCTCACCCCACGGTGCTCACCCCGGACAAGGCAGAGCACCGCAGACTGATCAGCTCACCTCAGGCAGGTGACACGTCACAGAGATTCAAAAGGGATAAATTTAAAATCAGAATGAACATGTACAGGGTAGGGAAGGCTGAGAAACAGTGATTGAAGTAATTGGCAATGAAGGATTGTATCCTAACGAGTAAGTCCACCCATCAGACAAGATTTGATACTTCCTCACTTCTGTCAGTTTGACTTCATGATTTTCCTAATATAACTTTTTTGCAGGTAATGTGAGAGACACATCTGTGGTTACAGGTAGCTAGATAATAAAGGGAAGTACAGAAAACTGACGAAGTGTGTTATTAGTAATAGCCTGTTGCCTGCCTCTGTTAATGTCTCTACAAAGTCCTATGAATCAGGAGGGGTCTGGCTGTGTGGGCCAATACCTTTCATCAGTATTTGTAACCAATGCAAAAGAAAGAAATCAAAGCACAGATTTTTACAGTCCAAGCTTGCAGAGGAAAGACTTGTAGCTGTTTTCCATCCTTAAGCAGTGCGCAGTGATCTCTTCTGGCACCTTTTAAATTCACATCTCTAAGCTTTTCCTTTGCAATGCAAGGACTGTACAAAATTCCTTGGAAAAAAAATTGCAAGTTGAGATCCTTGTGGAATCACATAATTTTGGGACCTTGGACTTTAAGTAATGGCAGCAACTACAGGATCAGTTGACAGACCATCTACAGCTGGCCAGAGTATGATGGGGGCACCTCTGTTGATGCTGGAGTTGCGGCAGTGTCACATTCGGGGTGCCTGGCTGTTACTGTATCTGTGAGCCACAAGAAAAGAGTGTGTTGAGAAAGCTCTGTGCTGTAAAGGCATGACAATGAAAGAGTCTTAAAAGGTACAAACAGATGATAACTGAGTGGTAACAGGACACTGCCACACTTTAAGTGGGCTCAGGTGGGTTTTGTGTGGGAGGGCGATTGATTTCAGGTGAAGCTGTTGTGACGAAGGGGGATTTCACACCAAACGTGAATATTCAAAGCATGCCAGAAACCTTTTTTTCCCCCCAGAAAAGAATTACACATGAAAATTGAAAAGTATGGGGATTTTTCCTCTCTCAGTTGGAAATTGGAGTTTGACTCCTCTTTGCTTTGCTGTTTCAAACAACATTCCGTTGCTAGATTATAAACTATCCTGTTTGTTAGCTCCCTGGAGACTGAGAGGACCAATGCATGGATCAGTGCACTTCAGTTTCATTCTGGTATTGAAAAATGACTGATTGGTTCATCTGTGGCCATAAGTATCCCTGCAGAAGCTGTAACACAGCCAGTCAACGCATATGCGAATCTCATCCTCATGATCTGCAGAAGCCCGGCTAACATTGCCTCCTTTTCAGAGCATGTGTGGCAAGAAACAAGCATGCTTAAGATATTACTGGCCACGTGAGAGATCCGTGTATTTCCAGTTTAAGCATCCCCCACCTATGCAACCCTCTTTTTGCTTAGTTCACTAAACAGGGATATTTATGGCTCCTTGACATTATTGCTGGCTTTCTCTCTCAATGTCTATCTACAGGGGGTAAATAAATCGTAGGTCTTGTCTCAAAGGAGAAAATATCTGCTCATTATTTTACAGCAATTGCAAATCTTCTTCCTTTTAAAGTCTTTTTTAAACACATAGTCTCCAGCTTTGGCTAGCTTAGGGCCATGAGCCCCGTGCACATTTGGCTAAGATGAATCTCTATGGCTCTTCTGTGCAAGCCATTTCCTTATGCGTATTGAGCAACACAGACACTTGTGATGAGTCAGTGATTGCATTAGCAAACAGCATATTTTCAAGCTCCTGTGGAGGCTAAGAAGACCCTGAAAGACCAGGAGAAAAACAGGTCCAAATAAGCATCACCTGAGTCATTACCCTGGCTAGCAAATGATTTGGTCTGTGTTCTTTCATTTGCTGCGGCCATGACAGCTTATAAGACTGATGTAAAGGCTGAACTGAGGTCCCGTAGAAAATTGGGCTTGAAGGGTCATGTTGAGTATAGTTACAGGTGCTAGCCTAGGTCAGAGTTCCAGCAGCATCAGTGCTACTGCCCGATAACGGGCATTAGGTGTAGATGTGGCACTTAGGGACATGGTTTAGTGGTGGACGTGGCAGTGCTAGGTTTATGGTTGGACTCGGTGATCTTAAAGGTCTTTTCCAATCTACGTGATTCTATGATTCTGTGATAACAGGTACAAAATTTTCCTGGCAGCCAACGGGAGACCAAGATTTAACAGAAAGCAAGATCAGGATAATCACTTCCCCTCCACCCTTTCCCAAGCCCCAGATCTCAGTAGAGAAGGCTAGAAGAGCAATTGGGAGGAATTATGTATAGTTCAAAACCACGTCTGCAGCAGCACTTGTGAGGATGACTGCAGTCTTCAATGGGTGCTGTTGATGGGGTTTTGAAGCAGTGTATTTAAGCCCTTGGGTGCTACGAAAGTTGCCTGATGTTCAGAGAGGGTGGAATATGTCCCTTGCTCACCAGAGAATATTGGTCTGAAATGCTCTTATTCAGGCTGTGCAGAAGCACTCTTTCCTGGGGACATCTCTTCCAGACATCGCCATCCTCCCCGATCTGCAGCTAGAGCAGTTTCTGATGCTGTTCCTTAAACTTTTTCCATTAAATTGAGCTCATGCTATTACTCTCTTATGCTATTTGATAACCGGTACTTGCTAACCCAGCTCATTCTGACAGAAATGAGGTAGAGAGGACTCTGCCAAGCAGCTTTGCTGGCATGCCTGTGCGCTGGCACACTGTGAGGCGGTGGTGAGGAGAAGGCTCTTCTGTGGCCCAGCTGCCTGCAGTGCGTACAGCTGTCTGCAGGGAGCACAGCTGTCTGTATGGCACACCGCTGTCCACATGGCACACAGCTGTCTTCAGGATGCACGGCTGTCAGCAGGCTATCCCAATGTTCACATGGCACACAGCTGGCTGCATGGCACACAGCTCTGCCTGGGGCACAGCTGTCTCAAGGTGCACAGCTGTCTCAGGGTGCACAGCTCTGCGTGGCACAGTTTTCTCAAGGTACACAGCTATCTCAAGGTGCACAGCTGTCTCAGGGTGCACAGCTGGGGGGTGCACAGCTGTCTGCAGCTGCAGAATTCCAATAGCATTGTTCTTCCCTAAGTGGATTCACTTTAATGCAGTTTAATTGAGCCTATCTCAATTCACGCCTTTCCTCAGTTCAAGCTGACTTTAGTGGGTTCCCAGCAGCTGCCAGGGATACAGCTTTTTCAGCCCTCAAGTCAGGTGAGGTACAGGGGACACGCTTGCTGAGGGCTCCCAGAGATTACAGCTGATGTCACATCAGGTGCTGCCCTGCCTGTAGGTGCAGACTGTAGAAATCTTGGCAGAATCCACAATTACCTTTTCCATGACACCATGCAGGTCAAAAACTTGGAAGGACAGACCCTGAGAAAGGGAATGAGATGTGACAAACTAATGTGACATCTCTCAGGAAGGTTTTAGATGAAGCTGGTCTTGCCCTGGGAAGGAGAAAAGATTAGATGATCTCTCAAGGTCCCTTTCAACAGTCTGAGAGAAAAATGAAATTCCTCATGTAGAGTACAGAATGTTACTGTTACACATGAACAAAATATTTAGTAGTCCTGAATAATTAATAGTACCACCACCAGTTGGCTCAGTGATTCACTAGAGGTGGGAGAGGTGCCAATAACATTTCCACCCCACCTGCTTTCCCACTTTCCCTACATGTGTGGCAGTAATTCACAGCACGATGGAGGCTGCCTGGCCAGTGCAAGTATAACAGCCTTTATGTCTGGTTTGAGTTTTCTCAAGTCCAAAGCATCCCAGGAGGGATAGTCGTCTGGTGAAGAGAGCAGCTGCCCGCTCCATGCAGGGGAGCGGTAATCCTGTGGCACACCACACCTTCTGCAGATTGATTAACTTCAGACCTCTGCTCTCCATGTAATGAACTGTACTTTATGGACTGGCAGCTGGATTTCCTGCTCCTTAGCTGGCAGCACCCACTCCGGTGTGCAGCAGGGCAGTGCTAGCAGGAGGAAAACCTTGGAAAGCCTGTCAGGGCGCAGAGATTCAGAGCAGGCCGGAGAGCAGGGCCACGGAGCAGGGGAGGGAGGGTGGGATGGGCACAAAGGGTCCAGGCTAATGGGGAAGATGGGTCCCAGGAGATGGGGAAGCGGGATGGGGTGCTGCTCCGTATTCCAGCTGCGTATATGCCAGGTTGGGACCAAAGGTTATTGACAGGATTTAACCCCTTCCTGTTGCCAAATCCAATTGCAGGGGGGCTAGGAAGCTCTGCCAGGCAGCAGTCCCATGGCAGGCAGACCCCCAAGGTTGCATGAGCCCTCCTGCCCTGCCCTCGGCATGCAAACCACCGTCTCCCACTTCCCGGGCCACTGTGGCCCCCCACGGGCTAAATCTCTGCCACGTGGTACAGTGCAGACCTGCAGAGGGGCCACGCTGTGGGAACCAGGGACAGGGCCTGCGATCGGGCATGTGGTGCCAGGGGCTGGTGTGCAGTGGAAATCACAAAATCAGGAACCTGCTGAAGGCAAGGGTGCAGGAGAGGGGTGTTATTCTGGGAGCCTAAGCATCCACATTATGTACAGGCCACACTGGGCATGTCCCCACTGCAGCCCTGAAGTGCACAGTGGGGACACCTCATTTAGCATATTCCTGTAAAACAAACTGCATTTAAACTGCGTAATTTATAACACCTATGGTACAAACAGCTCTTCCTTCTTCTGGGTAAGTTTGGTACAAATGGTACAAATAGCTAGGCTTCTCCTGCGTAGGTTTGCTTGCTGAGGAGGCAGACGAGCATCGGGGGGTGCAAGGGAGAAGGAGGGAGCACACAGCAAGGGGAACAGGGCAACTGTCCTTTCAGCAGCCAGCCTGTTCAGATTTGCTGGATGCTATGTGGAACTACACTTGAAGGCTTGTCATGCTTTCTGACCACTACCAAGCAAGCAGCTGTTTCCACAGACTGCATAATTAATCCAGGATTTCTTTTCTAGGAGTGACACAACCTAACTTATAGCCCAGTATTGTGTATGGTGAATTAGAGTTGTTTCTTTTCCATGAACGTTACTTTGTACTTATTAGCAATAAATTTGCAAATAAAACTCACTTTTGTTCATCTCTCCACTGCTCAGTAACCTGGGATCATCCTGCACCTCTTCTCAGTCTGTGAGAATCCCTGTATCCTCGGCAAACTTTGTCACCTCTTTTCTTGCCTCTTCCCAAATAATTTCCAGATCTATCATGAGGAGACTGCAGCTGAGGATTGTGATCCTGCAAAGAGCTCTCATCAAACAGACCATGATGACCTGAACATTGTTCCAGGACTGGAATACATGGACACCTTTTGCAAGATGAGAGTCTGTACTAGGAAAAGAATTAACAAGAAAAGGAAAAAAATTAAAAGAAATACAGCTCTGTAGATATTAGGGATGTTAATGAATGGAAATATTGGAGGTGGTTGTTGATGTATAAATGTGGTTAGACTCATTCAGACAAAGTTGCAGAAGATGAATACTAATTTCTTCTAGTAATTTCTTTTTTCTACCCAGCATTAAGAATGTGATTTTTGAGAAGCTGAAAAAAAGGTGTCATTTGCTACATTTAAGAAAAAAAAAAGCAAGGGAAAAAACTTAACATAAGTAAACCCAAAACATTTGTTTTTATAGCAAAGTTCTGTGAGCTTTCTTTCAGAGAAGTGTCATATAAACTGAGATTTTTCTGGCAGAAGTCTGTGGCTCAGTGGTGACCTGCAGGACATCAGAACAGCTCTGCAAGAATTAGAAATCCAACAGAAAGGGGCATTTATTTATAGGGGCATATATTTCTATTGTAAAACTATTTATATCGTAAATAAATATTCAAAGTGAAGCATGCTTTTTAAACTGTTTGTGAATGGTAAGTCCTGTGGCAGCACTGCACAAGATGACCCCAGAATTGTTTTCCAAGAGGTTAGGTGTTTTTTGATTGGAAAAAGTTGAGAAACACCATTATAAAATATAACAGTCAATGGGATCCTGTCAGCAAGGTTGGAAGAATCTGGTTCTCCCAGAGCTCTGCAGGACTTACTGAAGAGCCCCACCGTGTGCTGTACTCCATCATAACAGGTTGGCCCCTGGAATTACACCCATGGAGCACTCATAGTCTGACCAGAGTCAATTCTGTAAGACCTGCCCAGAAAGGTCATGTTGATGGAAGTGGCAGCTTGGGAAATATCTCCACTAATTCTAGGCAAGGTAACTTTTCTCTGTTAATGAAATTGCTAAGTAAGCAGGCTTTCTTCTGGATCGGGGCAGTGTAGTTTGTCCCAGAATACCCTAGGTTTAGATTTAATGGTTTTAATCCATTGCCTACTTCATTTACATATTATAGCAATTGACTCAGATCCAGGTGAAATTCAAAACTGTAGACCAGTATTATTCTGTTCCTCAGGGTTTCCCTGGCAATAACATGACATTTAATAAAACAGCTAGAGGTAGAATAATCCCATCATAATCCCAGAATAGTCCCAGCAGCCCCATAACATTGGAATGCGGATCCATTCCAGGGGATATTTCCTTTGCAGTAGGCAAGGTGCTGATATCTAGTGGGTAGAGGAGAACTGATGAAAAGGACTTGGCATTTGATGTAAAGGCTTAGGGGGTGTTCAGCTCTACAGTTGCCTCTTGATTGAGGACGGGAGGGTAAAAGCAGCCAAGAAAAGATCTTTTTGTCAAAGTGTTGGTTTCTGGCCCTCCTCACAGGTGCCAAGACTTAAGCTTCCAGGTCCGTCCTTCCTGCCCTAGTGTAGAACTTGAAAGTGAGCACTTGTTCTTGTAAAAGTTTGGAGGAGTTTTCCAAGTGTCACCTCCTGGGTGACTTTCAGCCACTGCCAAGCACTGGTGGAGCAGAGCTGAACTTCTCAAGGAGCTGTACTGCGATGGGCTAGAGGAGCAAACTTTCCTTCAAAAAGGCCAGGTTGACCAAATCCTACCTTACTCCCTTACCTGTCACTACTGGTGGAGCAGGGAACACATCGAGAGCTGTCTTGCACTCCACAAGGTTAGATAAGAAGGGAGCAGAAGGATCTTTTCCTTCCGTCCCCATCCTGGACAAGTCCACAACCACCAGATAGAGCCAGCTCTCAGTGACCTGTTATCATTCCTGTCAGAGTCTATTAGGAGTATTCAAAGCTGCATTAGTGTGCACAAATGTTAATGAGAGACATGTGAAAGTACTGAATCTCTATCCGATGGGAAATGTGGATATTTTAGCTTCTCCTTTAATCTTGAGACAGAAATGAAAGGAGGAAAGGAACTAAGAGGAAGGAAAAGTCACAAGAATTAACATTTTTGTGGGATGGGAAGTCCCCAGAGATGTCATCTGAACCCTCAAAAATGTTAATTTTCTATGGATAGGGAAGTGCTGATGGCTTTGATGTGACAAAACTTCTAGCAGGAGCAACATTTGGTGTTTCAAAGGGTTGATGTGAGATTGTGGTAGCACAGTGCTGGTGAGGCCACTCTCCTACTGTCGCAGACATGTGCACTGTAACCTCAGTATTTGCTTTAACACATTAAACTCAGTCTAAAAGTAGATTTCTTTTCCAATTTTGCTACATTTGGAATGCCTGATCCTGAATACCACTGCTTCTCATTTCTAGTAAAAATATAATTATGCTTATTAGCCCTTGTACCAGTACTGCTTTTTGGCTCTTCCTTCTATGCAGTTTCTGCGCACTGTCACCCACTGTCACCCAGTACTTTTGGAAGGTGTAACCACACTGCCTCTTCACCTCTGTTTTGCTAAGCTATGCAAACCAGGCAGACTACTTTAGTTCTCTTGCACAGGACAGACTCTCCAATTTCCTGAGCATCCTTGTAGCTCCTGTCTGTACTGGATTATGGATGACCAGACAAGTGCAGGCAAGGTCTTATTAGATCTCTGCTTTATGGCATGAATATTTCCTTCTTCACATGGAAATGCTTCTCTTCACATAGCCTCAGCAAACTTCTTTCCTCTGTCAATACTACAGTGGTGACTCTGAGACATCTTGTGTCTAAGAGCTGCAAAGCTTTGTTAGTTCCCAGTGATGGACTGTCCACTAAAGGTGCAATTCTTAAGCCTAATACCTATGCGTACAAATTTGTGTGAAGCATTTTTGTCCCATTTCCCTTGTTCTAGTTCCTGAGATCATTTCTGTATGTGCTATAATTACATGAAAACTGGCATTTTCCCATGTATACATACAATTAGACCTGTGTTTCATAAGAAATTTTGGATGGGGCATGTTTCTTACTGTTTTGTTTATTAAATCAGTTTCCATAATTATTTGCTTTCATTTTTTTTCAGCTCTTTTTTGACAGTATCTTGCCACTGTTCTGGATTAGTCTTTTTGGACTGGGATCTGGTCTCAGAAAAGTTGTGTAAATCTGATGTAATACCATACAAACACAAAATGTGTCTTCAGATTAAAATTGGAATAACCCTTACCATTGCTGAAGTGATTCTCGCTTAACTGAGATCGGATTCTAGCCTAGGAACTCCCCTGAGATAACTTCTTTGAGCAAAAGAATCAGGACTTTACCCAAAATGTAGATAGCATTGCACAATAACAAAAGCATACCTTGAACTGAAGGCTCTTTCTTTGGCTTGAAGCCAGTGGGAGGCTGCCAGCAGAGTACGGTCAGCCAGCTGAGAGGTAGGGGACCCGAGCTGGGCCTCTGTTTCTGTCATAGTATCTCTGAGCAACCGTGGGCAAGACATCAATTTTTTCATGAGGTATTTAAAGGCCTCCAAGGACTGGGGCCATTAGTTCAGCTTTTCAAAGGAGCTGGAGAAGTAGACTCTTGCCTGATAGGATCTACAAGAATGCCTCAGCAGGCATCAAAAGCAGGTGCAGGTTTACTGGGAAGGATGGTTGAAAGGGCTGTGGGCTCCCCCCGCCAAGTGACAGTACTAAGGCTGCAGGTCTTACGATGAAGAAGAAGCCAAGAGTTGCACAGCCTCCCCATGGTTGCACCCAGCCTGAGCTGGATGTAGGAGCTTCTGAAAAATCTCACTTGGATGCATTTTTAGGCTCTAAGTATTTCTGGCACTTTAGTCCTTTTCTTCTTCATCAACATTTGCATTTGTGAAAAAGAAAAAATTTCACTTCTCTGCCAGGGTGGTTGCTAGGGTTAGTGCATTCGTGAGTGTGAAGGGCTGAGATAGATACTGTAATAGAGAAAGTAATAGAAGTCCCCGAGACGTGCATCTCTGTGCAGTTAGCATGGGAATTTGCCAGCATCGTGGCAGGGCTGATTGTTTGATTTAACCCTCAACATATTTGCAGGAAGAAAACTGTAAACAGAGAGTACAAATGTAACCATTGTTATTTGCAACTCAACTTTCAAGCATCTTGGCAGATTATAAATCTTGACTGCATGTACCTCTGCCGTTTCTCAGGTCTGAACCAAAAATATTTACCAAGGAAATAATGTTTGTAGCGATGATCTCAGACCAGTGCAACTCATTAGCTAGTAATGTGCCTGCAGGCGGTACTAAAGATTCGATCCATCTGGAATTAAATAGCAAGGGATAGCTGGAAGCTGTATTCAATACTGATGGTGGGAAAAGCCTTAAAACTCCTTGATTGCAACACATGAAAGCTGTGAACCATCAATAACCAAAAAAATATGATGTGCCAGCTATAGCAAAAGTAACAGCAGGGCAATGCCATTATTTGAGGTCATTCCACCTTCATCTTGTCAAAAAGGGATAAAGGAAGGGCATGACATAAGCCAGATCTCTAGCATATCCCTCCCTTGTCAGTAGGACCTAATTGGCATTAAATACCGAATGTGTCTGGATTTAATATACCTCCTCTGCTCAATTACTTCATCCACTCAAGCAATGGAAAGCTGCCCATTTCAAGAGTTTATAGGGGACAGCTTGCTTTAAGACCTCCAGACATCAGAGGTCCAAATGTCCTAATTGATATTTTATTAATAAATTCTCAAAAAGATTGTAACTTGTGCCAAGCAAGGGAGGCAAAACCATGAATGATTAGGTGGGAAGGGGCTCTTTTCTGTACAATACATCTCTTTGAAGCTGCTTAGAATTCAGGGAGAACACTGGAATCCTGTCTCTATCACTGTCAGCAGGGTCATTGGGAAACATGCAAAGCACAGCAGGGGAAGGGTAAACTTTTTCTGTGGCATCTCTGACTGTTGAGCCCATTTTAAGGCAAGTGGGGAGCTGAAGCTCCATTACCCTTTTGCTCTATGGGTTCTCTGCTAGCAAGGGGGAGCAGGAAAGATGGTAGAAGTATGAGAAGTATGGCTGAGTAGGAAATTAAGCATTTGAGATATACCTCAAGCTCACAGAAAGTTGCTTGAGAAGCAGAGGCCAAATGCCAGGAGCAGGGATTTCCTTCTGGATTTGAACTTGATGGTCAGCCTTGGCCATGGGCATGATGAAAAAGTTACTGCAGTGAAAGCAGTATGAAAACTGCTGACTGCTGCTTCCCACTCCATCTGGGAGCACCTTTGTCTTGCAAGCCTCGCCAAAGCAGAATGCCTGTCTCTAGTGGGTCCAGCTGCAGTCTGGGTGGGGTAGGACAGGGCTGTCACACCATGAGGCTGCTATTGTGCCTTGCCAATCTGGGTAATACTAATAAGGAGGGAGCAAGATTTGACCCCATTAGCTGCCAGGTGTTTATGCAGCTCCTGAAATGGTGAGGCACGGACCCCAGCCAAAAGTCTGCACTCCACATTAATAAATGAAGCATTTGAGCAGTTGTGACAGATTGATGGGCTCATAAAAAGCAAGATGGAAAAGGACCTCAAAGCATCATCTAGTTCACTGTTTCTCTGCTTCTGGTCTGCAAAGCATCAGGAGACTGTGAAAGCAATGCAAAAAGTCTGTTGTAAAACTGTACCCACCCACCCTGTACACTCTCATATGTGCCAAAACATAGTGGGGTGAAACTAAACACAGCAAATCAGTGCTCAAAACTTAACTTCATTTTCATCCAGTAGTAAATGAAAAGCATGGTGGTAATGCTGCATAGGAACTGGAGATTCCTCTCAGATGTTTTGTGTGGCTTTTCATTTAAAAAAAAAAAAATCATTCAGATAGATACACTAGTTCAGACTCTCCCCGTGTTTTCCGGAGAGATCAGCTTTAACCATTTGTGAAAGAAGTTTGTCTAACCTGCATCTGAGTTTCCTGGATACGTCCCCTTTTTCCCACCTGCAAGTCTACCTGTGCGGGAGCAGAGGAACCTGCCCATACCTCTGAGCTTTCCAGCAGTCCAGCCAGGAGGGTGACCCCAGCCAGGCTGCCCAAGGACCAGAGGTCTCAGGCTGATGGCCTCTGGGCACGCACTGACTGCCTGCGTGATGGGAAGTTGGTGACTCTTGCTCAGGCATGATGTCTCAGACTGTTCAGCGTGCTTTGCAATGTGCATGCACTCACGTGTCTCCCTGAGGTTTCCCAGGCAGATGAGGAGAGCCTCGTCCAGCCTGCCCTGAGTTTCTGTACCCTCCCACTCTAGGGTACTCCAGGCCCTCATGGACAGACCCTCCCTACAGTTTTCATTGCATCCTGCTTATTTTTACAGTAAACGCATTCACCTGTGACTGCCACTGCTGTCTCCATAGTGTTTAGATATGGAGTACCAAAAATATTGTGTAAACAAATGGGATGTAAATATGGACAACACCTTTTTCTGCTGTCGTCTTCTTATTTTTTATAGAAGATTTTTTATAAATCTCCACATCTTGCAGGTAATGGTATTTGACCTGTTAGATGTATTAATGAAGCCCTCAATTACTTACTGCACTTTTAGACCATCTTTTGTCTTGCCCCTCTCAGGCATTTTTCATCTGTTCTTTGTTGATGTGACACTAGCAAGTTCATACTTATTTGTAACCCTAACGAAGAGTTTCTTACTGGATCAACCCAAACCTCTATCCAGCTGTGTATCTGTACCAGTTAAGTCCAGGAGAGCTGCAAGCAGGAGAGGCTGAGCAAGCTCCATCCTACTGCAGCTCTACTAATATCAATGCAACAAAATCAGGATGTACTTTTTCCATTTTTTTTAAAGGGAGTAATTACTAATTTTTCTTTTCCCTTATCTGTATTTGCTTTTTGGAACTTAGATAGTCTTACTGACTTTTTGGTGTGACATGTACATTTCTGTATTTCACTTTGCATATTCCAATATAAATTGGCTCAAAGTTCTGGGCCAATGTTGGGAGTAGACAACAAACAGGGTCCCCACTCTGAAAGCAATTCAAGCATGAGTATGAATGGCCAGTTCCCTAGAACAATTCTGCATCAAGGGACTAAGGGAAAGCAAGACAAATAAATGCTTAATCTGTTGGCCATAGCTCACCTGAAAAGAAACTTCACTCCCAAATTTGCAGCAATTTTTAAATGAGGTTAAACAATGCTTGCTTCATTTAAAAAAGGACATGTAAAACCATATAGTAGCTTTACCTGATTATATCTGTCATAAGGACAGTGCTATTATTATGTGCTATTACTTTGAAAAGATTTTTTACAACCCTTTCTGTTATGCAGAGCCACTAGCTAGGGGGTACCACCTGGTGTTGATAACCTGAGGGTAAGATCTCCTGGCAATGCTAGCACATTTCGTGAATGGTGTCTAAGGTTAATTTAAGCATGTGTTGCAGTACCCTGATTTCTGAATCCTGATTTGGGTGGGGAATGTATACATATTACAAAGGAATACAAGTATTACCTGTCTTTTGGGTTTTCTGAGTCATATTGTAAAAATAATGACACATTAAACTGTACTTTATTTAACTTGATTTTACTTACACTATCATATAAATAACATAATGTATGCATCATAATGTGTATAAATTGTCCATGTGTGCACTGTCAGCTGTCAGCTATCTTTGGAGGGATTTTGGGGACTGCACGTAACCTGTACCAGTGATGCCGAGGCAGGAGTACACACAGCTGGGTTAGTTCTAGCACTAATAAACCTCCCCAGAACCTCAGCGCAGTGTACTAATGTAGCAATAACGGGCTGGGATCCTGCAGAGCTGGCCCTGAACTGGAGCTAATAAGTGCCGGTGGGCCCCAGCTGGCCCTGTGCAGAGACAGCCACCTGGCAGGCAGCGTATCATGATCCCCAGAGAAGCCTGGAGCACGCACATTTTTTCCTTCTGCTATGTAGGTATCCAAGCCTCCTTCCTCTTTTGGTAATTCTTTCATGGAACACATTTCCAGAGGAGTGGTGAGATCTAAAACATTGTTTCTAGAAACCCCTGACTGGTAAAATACTCAGAAGATGGAAACTGCAGTATAAAGCATTGCTGTTTTGATCTGGTTTTGTATTCTGTCCTGTTGGGAATGACAGGCCTGTGGCATTCTAAGATAATAACGTGGCCTGGGTTCAAAGGCAGCATTTAGCTCCAGGAACAAATAAATGTGGCAGCCTTTTAGCCCCAACCCTAGTTGTGTAGCTCCTTGCACACTGGACCCTTCTTCAGCCACTGGTGTTTCTTGATGGTGCTGAGAACACACTAATATTTTAACAACCCTCAAAACACAGAAATCAAGATTACTCGAGCTCGCTGTCCACTTTTAGCGACAGTTTAGCGATAGTTTCTCAGTTTTTTAAGCAACATTTTAAAGTGCCCAAGCTTTACACAATTTCAGTAATTCAGTAAGAATCAAAATCTAATTTCCACTCTTTCATTTTGGAACAGGATATTGGGTCAGAGAGAAGGATCTTACACTTGTGTTTAGGGCATCCTCCTTGCTTTTCATGCAGTTAAGTGCTGAAGGGTTCTCCTAGGTGTAGAAGCAGCCAGCAGTTGAGTTAAGGGGTCAGAGCGTTAGAAAGAGGATTCAGGTGGTGCCACAAACAGTTCAACTGAAGCTGCCATATCCATTTGCCCAGCCGGTGGCTTTGTCTTCCCAGTGTGTGCTCTGGGGACTAAGTTAATTATGACAAGTCACAGGTCTCTGGGACTTCCCATTCTGTAGGCAGCACTTCATTTACAATCCCTTTCAAATCCTGCCTGTCCTGAGAGAGGAGGGGATTTCTGAGCCGGCCATTAAGTTGGAGTTGGCAAAGCCTCTGTTAGTATTTTAATGCAACATTCTGCTTTGGGACCCTGAATCTGCTATTTGAGGACAAAAGCAGTAACAGAAAGCAAGGCATTCCTGAGAGGCAATGCAATTTGTACACGGCATCCTTATGTTACCCTCCTTGTGTAGCATGGAGCTCTTTAAGAGACCCTTCTTTGATCCAAGTTGAACTTTAGCCCTTTGGAGTTCAGAGGTTATGTCAAAAACTTTCCTCCTGGCTTTTAACATCAGCAACTAGAGATTTAAACCCTAATAGTGACAAACTCCCATTGTTTTCTGTGCACCAGGATTTAGATGGGATTAAATTCAAGGAGATGTGCAGCAGGTCTCTGTACTTGCTGCTGGTAATGGTGTTTCTCCTGGGATCTTTAGACTTCCAGGAAGAAACTCAGAGCCCAGTCCTAGTCTGCATGTATGTCCTGACCAAAACTGCCTTATCCAAATACATGTTGGTGAAACAAATAAAGAGGGATCCCTGCTTATCCCATCTGCTTCCATTTTTCTATGTTTCTGTCAGCTGATGGAATTTAGAGATGTGTAACAAACTGCCAGTGCCCAGAGAGCTTCCCATCGCTTAGTTTCCCATGGATAGCCTTGCAGGAGGAGAAGGTGCAAACATTTTGCTCATGGGTATCATGACAAAATTCAACTTCTAATGTTACCAGTCCAAGCCCAGATGAGTAGATGCTCTGTGTTTCCAGTAAGCCTCAGCCTCTAATAAGGAAAAGTATCAGAAAATTGAGGCAGATTCTGCCAGAAAATATCTCTTCGCCTGGAGGGAAGAGAGAGAATGAAAGTGATCAGCTGGCAGTGCAAAATATTTTGCCGAGAGAGATTTTGGAATGGTTCCCTAGTCACAGTGGGCAAATCCTTATGTATCTCTCATCTGGGCTCTGTACTTATAAGTGCTATTAATGCACCTAACAAAATCCAGTCTTTTGTAAAAAAACACAATAAATCACTTTAGCCTGTCAGCCTGTAGGTGACAGCTTGATCTATCATGAAATGCAGCGAGAGCAGAGCCTTGCACAGTAGGATCTGCTGTTTGCCTCTGATATGCTGCTTCATCACTGCCAGGGAGCAGATCCCACCTGGGCAGCACGGCACTCTCTTCAAAGGCCAGCGTGGAGGACCTCCTTAGGCAACTTGAAAGCGCAGCAGCATGGAACGGAAAAGGCCAGGGTCATGGTGGAGCATAGATCACTCCCCAGGAGCAGCCTGCAAGACACTTGGCACTTCCTGGAAACCTCCGAGTTGCAAGGTTTGCTGCATTAACTAGCTGGCTGCTGGATTGCTGAGGTGGGTGCTATAAATCATCAATGTGATTTTCGATGACTCCAGCACGCAGGGTTGCAGGAAGGCACTTGCATGGCTGTACAAAACTCATGTCAGGCTTTGTTGCCTTTAAATGGGGCAAGAAGGATCTCAACCTCATTTTTGCTCATGCTACTGCAAAAGTACAGATACCTAACTCCCATCCTTTCCGGTCATAGCAAGGTACCTTAGGTCCTTGGGTTCTCTATGGTTGTGGAGGATGACTTATAAGAAAGTTAGATTTGATGTTGTGTGCCTCATTAACAGCTTGACCACTGAGTTCTTTGATGGCTGTGAGTTCCTGTGGAGGCGGTGCTTCTCAGATACTGAGGGTCCCTGAGGAGCTCAGCCTAAGAGTGTGCTGACAATATAGGCACATTAGGGACATCTGCACCATAAATACCCTGTATAAGTCATTGGGTTGTCCACAGGCAGGAGTTCAAAGCAGGCTTCCATGAGGACCTCCTGGAGGTCAGTCTGAGAGTCTGGAGTACAGGCTTGAGGGAGGTGTGATGTCATTTGGTGAATATGTGAGAAAGCACAGCAATGATTTTTTCAGAGGCCAAGGAATGGGTCAGAGAGGGAAGAAAGTGAGGTAAAAGAGTGAAAGTTCACAAGGGGAAAACACAGGAGAGGGAAGCACTATATTGAACTTCAGATGTGATAGTCTCAGATCCACACAGGTCCCCGCAGACTCTACCATGTACATCTGTGTGCAGAGGTAGGCATGAGCAGATAGGACAAGTACTGGTGTTAAAAGACGCCTCAAGACTTGCCCCAACAGAGCCTGTAGTCCTCAGACATGTCCCCATGGTTTTCATGGTCCATCTTGCATGGGAGCCAGAGCAAAAGGGCAACCTTCCAAGGCAAAGAAAGAGAGACCAGTACCCCAGTGCTGCACAGCCTTGCTCCTGGGAAGGCAGGGATGTCTCCATGTCTGCAGCAGCCTCTCCACAGGCAGATGCAGAGGCAATAGCCCAGCTTGGCAATGAGGACTTGTGAGCTGTCTATTCTCCACTGTTTCAAAAGGCCTGCCAATGCCTCTGCTGTTTCACACTTTGCTTCCCTCAGAGATCTTGGATAAACATTACCTCTCCACCCCAGGGAATTACTGCACTTGTTTCTCCTTTGCTATTCATAGTTGCTGCCGCCGCAGAGGTTTTGCTGTGCATCAGGGCTTTGTGAGGATGGCCTCACACCAGGGACTTCTCCTGTGCCTTAAGTGGCAGCAACTGGCTTAGGAGCATGCCCTGACACAAGGACAGGAGCAGCTGCAATTTCTCAGGGCTCAGCACTTAGAGGAAAGGAAATACTTTGAAATGCTCTTTTTGTTTTCCTGCTGGGGCAGCATGTTCCCCAAGGAGAGGGTGTGAGAGCAGTGTCTGCGAGGGACGGGGATGGGTGCCTCACACAGGAGAAATGACTGCTAGGCAGAGCGCAGCCCAGTGGCAGGATCAGGCCATCTCTTGGGGGCTGCACTTCTTGGCTGTCACTGGAAGGTGACAGGCGGTGCAGTGAGGTACCGTTATGACCCTGTGCTTGTGCGATGGATAGGTGGGTGGGAGGAAGCAGAGGTCTCTGCCAAGTTCCACCAACAAGTCCAGTTTATCCCACAACCAGACAGCTTTTGCTCTGACAGTGTCAGGCCCACAAGATATGAGACCACAGGACAGCCACTGGCTTGGGAGCCACTGGCATGAGCAGTGTGCCTGAAGGGCCAGGATTACCTTTTACCCCCCGAGTTAACCTAGTTTGTTATTATGGTAAGCTCTCCTAGTAATGCTCAGAAGAGGAAGAGGTGGGGGTGTTTAATTTTCTCTTCCCACACCTTCCTTTTACTCTTCTAAAGTTTCAGTGAGGCAGCAATGTTTCATTTGTTTAACCTATTAGTACCCCCTTCCCTTGGGCTGCATGGCTTTTTTCTCCAATCCCCTCATGTCTCCGGAGACAGCTCAGGTCAGGCCAATCCTGCAACCACTGGGCAGTCCCAGGTGCTCCAGGGAGCGGTAGCTAGGACACAGTAAATGATACCCTCCTTTTCAAATTGCTACTGAATGATAAGCCAGATCCTACAGTACCCAGGGAGTCTGCAGTTGCCACTGGATGCCACTGGAGAGAAAAGTGCTGCACCCGCCATGGAGGTGATGTGCATTAGGGCTGGCTGGAAATCTGATCAGGAAACCAGAGGACTCAGTTATTTGGAGAATTTGTATAAAGTGTCTGCCGTGAACAATTTTTTTTCACTCGGAAAACTAGGAAAAAAATGGGTCTGCAAATGGAAATAAGTCAGGTTTTCAGCTGAATATGGCAAAATTATTTGCTTTTTCTCTCCAGAAATGTCATTATTTTCAGCTGTACTATGAGGGCAATTTGTTGGAAAAAATTTCTGCTCAGTTATACTAGGTTTCTGTGCAAAAGAGCTTTTTGCGATAGTGGTACAGTAGTGGTATCCTATAAAGGTTTTAAATGTAGGATATTGGCTCTTAGCACTATTATAGTGCCATTTGCAGATGCAGAAAGGTGTAAACCTTGCTGGCAGAGCCGAAGAACAAGTTATTCAGCCTGCTCAGTTCTGCTATCCAAATTATTGCCATCCAAAACCATAAACCATAGCTAAAGAATAGCTGTCCCAGCTATGCTTTTGGACAGATGTTCCTGACCTTGCTATCCCATTTTGCAGCTTGGTGTTGTGCATTCTTCAGTTTCAGGCAATATCAGTGAGTCTGGGAAGGAATCCATTCACATAAGTTATCCAGCGTATCAATTTGCTGCTCTTAGAGTGAAATCACTCAGTAGCAGGAAACACATAAAGAAGACACATAAAGAAGACACACAAAGAAGACACACAGGGCTTAATGTAGCAAACACTTCAATAACTAAAAGATTACCAGATGTATCTTTGTTCAGTTCAGATCTCTAAAAGAGTAATTTTCTGCGGTATTGCAATTTTTTTGCATTAATTCACTGATTTTTTCTGTACAAATGGAACATGTGGCTTTTAATTCAGTATCATTAATCAATGCATCACAGATCATAGTGATTCCTGAAACCGTTTTCTCTCCATAGTCTCTCCTTCTCTTTACCTTACCCCATCCCCACCAACTCCTTTTCCCCTGTGAATGCTGTGACCTAGATTGACGGTATGGTCTATGTGCTCCTAATAGGTTTCCTGTGTGTAAAAGGAGAGTGAGAATACTTAGTTCCTCTGCTAAAGAGCTTTCAAACCTTGGGCTCTGCCAGCGAAGTTTTGCTGTCACTTTATTTTGGTTGTTGCCCAGAGCATCCACACAAGTGTGTGCTGCTCTCTGGCACGAGTGTGCTCAGACAGACGTGTGCCAGGCACTCCCTGGGACCTGGGGCACAAGCAATACAGACACTCAGGGTCTCACTTCGATGAGGAAGCCAGAGCTTTTGTGCTGAGCACAGCGTCTCAAGGGGGTTTGCCACCTGAGGAGGGGCTGAAACGTGGCAGTTCCTGTGCTGTGTACAAGGTCTCTGATGCCGAGGGAGCACCCGAAGCAGGAGGTGGTCAGTCGTGTTGGAGGGATCCAATTCATGCAAGCCTCAGAGGAACAGGAGGACAAGGCAGTGTTCGAAGGACCCTGCCGGCAGCTTCTCCTGGCAGGAAGAGGACAACCAGAGTGCTGGTGGGTCACAGCCAAAAGGCCTCTTTTGTTCCTCCCCCAAACCTGGCAGCAACACAAGCACTTCTAGGCCAGTGCTCTCCTCTGGTCAGGGCGAGGGTAGTCACACGCTCTCAGCTGGGGCTGTTCTGGAGGGAACAGCAGGGTAACTCCCAGGGGACTAAATGCCAGGTGCACCAGGTCCACAACCTGGACCACCAGCAGGTGCTCTGGTGAGCTGCAGGCTGGCCCAGACTCAAATTTGTCATGTTCAGAAGCTGGAGGAAGAGAGATAAGGTAACAAGGTCAGTAAAACTATCCTATAGCTATGTACTCTTTTTTACGTAGGAGTGCTGTGCTACAGCGTGAATCCTTGTGGCACTGGGGGGTGGCTAGCTGGGTGTTAGAAGGGCAGCCAGCACAGAGCATTTTCAGGAGCATTTTCACTCTGCACTAGATAGTTTTTTTAAATAGTACCAGCCACTATTTGGAAGAGGCGTATCTGCTGCCAGGCAGTGCAGCCATTGCTCCCACTCTGTGTCCCAGTGCCTGGCAGGGCTGGCCAGCAGATCCAGGAGGCCATAAGCCTGGCAGTGTCGGGGCTGCAGGGCAGGGGCTGGGGCTTGTGCTGCAAATGTGTGGGGAGAGCCTCTGGCTGTGGGGAGCACGAGGGGGACCAGCTGTGTGAGCCCTGTGCTCAATATTCAAGGCTTGATCAGCTTTAAGTTGTCACAAGTTTGGCACCCAGATGCTTAGGAGTCTCCGAACACCTGTGATTCAGAAGAAAAATAAAAGGATGAGGTTTTTGGATAGGTTGCTTATTGCAGAGTCACCAGCACTCAAGTCTTGTAACATGGAGTTATTTAAATCTCAGATGCCAGAATTAGAGTACCACTGAGAATAGCAGTTTACATTTCTTAACTTAGTTTCCTAAGGAAGCCAGGCTTACGGGATCAGCATACCTATCCATCTGCCTTTCAATCCCTCCCTAATGACTTTCAAACCTCTTAGCAGACGTGAGAGAAGGGATGAAGTCTTGAAGTTATTAAGTTTGTATGATCATTGCGACACTGGGCAAGGAAGGGAAGGGGAGGAATCTTGTTAAAGCCCTCCCCAGGGAAGAAGGAGCAGGACTGGGTTGTCAGCCATGCTTTTTGTTGGCAGCTGCCTGCCCAACCTGTGCACACAGGCAGGTCTGTCAGTCCTCCCGTGGTGCTCCTGCCTAGCCTGCTAAGGCAGCCATGGTAAACCATCCATCATCACTTCTGCTGCCTGCAGAGTAGTTTTAGCTTACCTGCAAATCTTCATGGTTGCAAAAATAACCTGGAAAATAAGAAGCCTACCAGCCCCTGGTTTCAGAAGGCCTCCGTGGAATATGCCCTGGATGATGACATTTTAAAAGCATGAGTCTTTGAATGCTCTGCACGTAAGTAAGCATTTCAGTACACCTATGTTTTCCCATACCTGACACCCCTGGGAGAAGGGTGAAGTGCAAAGTCTGGTACTTTGTGACTCAGCATCACTGTAATGATATCTCAATATCTTTGTTGTACTTATCCTCACAAAACCTTTTCTGAGCTGGGCAGAGCTTTGCCTGTTTTCCTAATAGTGAACCCTGAGATTAAGCAACTTGCTTAAAATCACAAGAAGTCAGAGGCAGAGAAAGATTTAACTCTACCTCTGCCATGCCCCAGGCTCCGATAAAAAAACATGTAAAACATGCTAAGAACCACTGGTGAAATCAGCTGTGGATAAGCAAGGCCAATTGCATTCACTTAGCCTGTAAATAAGAACAGCACAAAAACTCAATATATAAAATCTTTTGTGATTTGTATTGTAGCTTCCTGAGAATAAAAGCTGCCTTTCACTTTGATTCTGCAGCACATTGAACAGTGGGACCTTGATAAGCTTAGTATAACACCACCAATATGAACAATTAATAAATGTATAGCGAATGATGGTACCTGTTCTAAAGGGGTTACTGTAATGACTGTTATTTTTTGATTTATTTCATGAATAACAGATTAGGAGCATAGCTGTTCCTCTTGCTGTTTTTTTTAAGGGTGCTATGGGATCACCTAATCTTAGTAAAATATTATTGGCAGTCACATTCCTCTGATATTTCTTTAATTGAAAAGATAAAAAGAAGATCAGCTCCACCATTCCGTCTCCTTTAATTGAGTTTTATTTATGGACCAACCAGAGAAAAATTTTGTGGGCTATTCCTTATTTAGCTGAAAGAAAAAAAAAATCCAAACACTTTCACTATCAACTCATTCTTTGGACCGTTTAGGCAGCCCTTTTACTTTTCATAAAATACCTGTTTTTCTGTAAAATTATTTTATGAAGTGATTAAGAAGCCCATGCATAAAGGTTGCCTTTGCATTTCATGGCATGGAAGGTGATTGGTCATTTCCAAGCAGATTTTATTCTTCTCTGCATTAGCAGGGTCTCAGGTTTCACAATTACAAGGACACAGTCCTTTTATGAAAGCCCAAGTTGTGAGCCAAGGGAGAGAAAGGGATCCACAGAACTCCCCTATTGCAGAGCTCAGAAAAAAGGATGCTCTTTCCTGCATTCTTTGGTAGGTTCTTTTGGTCAGAAGGAATGATCCAAACTAAGGAGACTGGGCACAGCAGCCACATGCAATGGTAGGCCAGCAATTTTCAGCTCCAGCACCATGCCATACCTTCAGCCAAGGTATACTGTGCTCCTCCTCCCTTCATCCCCCATCTCACAGCTCCCAGGAGGCTCCAGCCCAGGAGCCTCAGCAGCTCTCAGGAGATAGTGCAGCAGCACAACAGCAGGGCTGGGGTCCTGAGGCAGGAGTCAGCCGAGAGACATTCAGGGCTCAGCCCTGCCAGAGGCTTGACATAACTCAAGGCTGGTGTTTGCAAATAGCATGCAAGTCCTGTGCAAGAGAGGAGATGTGGGCAAGGGAGTCATACCATCTCCAGGTATGGCAGTGAGCCCTTGATAGGATGCAAGAGTTTAGAGGATGTTTAGGAAGACTGAGGGAAGACCTAGCATCATATGAGACCTGGCTTCAACCTGAGCAACTCGTGCCTGAGTAATTTGTTTCCTCAGCAAATAGTTTTCTAGACAATGGAAATGTGGTAAGGTGGGCTGGATTTATGGAACACTTGCTGCAGTGCCCTGTTGGGAAGGGTCAGTTTAACTAGGAAAGGCAGTGGTGGGAAGAACAGTGAAAAAATGGCAGTGAATGAGCAAAACCTAGCAGAGCCAGGTCTGGGCTCCTGCATGACCCTGGAAGGCTGTGGGTAACCTCCTGAGGTAACCTCCTTCCCTGCCCCTTCTCCTCCTGCTTAATACCAAGCATGGTGTTTATCAGCTAGTAATGCAAAAGAATCAATGAACTGGTCCCCAGGGGTTAATATAACCACAGACTCACTAAAATGCCCAATTACCATGCTGAGGAATGTGAGATTGCAATAACTCATTCAGTTATAGCTCACTTTTTGTACTTCAGGATGAAAATCCCCCCTGTAGATATAAGTTATTAGTTTTTCATATTAATACTTTCTAATACACCAGCGACAGTGCCTGAGACGCTGGGCTCCATGGCAGGATAAAGCAACTCTCTGACTTGCAGAGTGTGAACACACATGCTTCACTGATTTCTGCCAGTGTCTCTGGACATGTTAAAGCCTGTAATCAGGAGAAAAGCTCTTTAAAAACTGAGCATTGCTTTTCAGATGATGCCTTTGAAATGCTAATGGCATTGAACTGCCAGCAAGCTGAAGCATCAGTCCATCCCCATTGCTTCTCCGGGACAGAGTGAAGGAAACAGCATTTCCTGGGCAGCATGGGTACCCACAGCCTGCTGGGTCTCTTCCAGGCGGACAGCAGCCCACCACGGTGCCAGTGAAGCGGTGGGATGATCTGCGGGAACAGCAGAGCTGTTTGGGCTCCCACATGTCCTGCCCCATGGCCAGGTGTGCCTGCCCCAGGTGGTTGTGCTGGAGCGCCTGGCAGGGGAAGGCGCTTGGGGAAATGGATTTATCAGTCAGCAGCTGAGCCCAAGCCCTTTTTGTTTCAGGGTGACTCAAAAAGTCTGTCTTAGCCCCAAATCAAGCATTTTATTGCATTTTTAAAATTTGCTTTGAAAAGTTTTCAAAAAAGTTGGGATTGTCAGAAAAAAACACTGTAGAAGAAAACCCCCCACTATCTCAAACTGAAAAGTGAAAGTGGTTTCTTCCGACTTGTTTGAATATTTTATTACCCTGCTTTTAGTTCCGTCTGAAACCTATCATCTGAATTAGAGTGAGGTCCAAGAATAGCTTCCATCCCTTCAAAGTTGTCCCCATTCTTTTTTTTTTTTCCTGCTTTTACTGGTCATTAAAAACATTGTGCTCTGTTCTATGACTGTTGCATCTGCAAGGTGGATGCCCACATGCATTCTCTGAGAGCAAGGGCCAGGTATTTGTGGCAAACCTGAAAGCACCCCAGGGCTTACAGCTGTGGTAGCTGGGGAGCCTTGGAGCCCTGTCACCCCATACCCCAGGGCACTCTGCACAGAGGGGCTGCCCTGGCACAAAGGGTCTTAAAGCCAAAATCTGCCCACAGTGTAACTGTTTCCAGACTCGTGACCCCAGATCCAGACGCAAGCCTCACTTCTGCTTGAACTTCCACCAGGCTCCCAGCCCTTAGTTTGGCAATTGCTGCTGTAGTTCATCGAAAGTTTGTCAAAACCCATACAATTCCACAAACCCCAGAGTTTCAACAAATCAGCATTTTTCTGCTGAAACCTGTTCTGCTGGAAATTTCCCAACCCAGTTCTACAGAGAGCCATTATTTCTGAAACGCTTTTGTAAACATTTATTGCAGGGTTTTTCTTAATGACAGCAGCCACAGACTCCGGCTGAGCTTAATTTGGCAATTTGCAAATCTCACTCCTTTTTGTGTTTTGGCCAGTTGGAGCAAGGGAAAATTTTTTTGTGTCTTTCAACACCACCGCTGTGGTTTGGCTGCAAGATGTGCTACAAAATGTTTCCTGGAGATGTCCCTGCCTGACACAGCAATACTGTGGTACTCAGGGCATTGCTCGTAGATAGTGGCAAAATACTCCACATTTGTGTAGCATCCTTCTCTTACAAATCTTCAACATAAAGGAAAGTTTAGCAGTGCATAGGAAATTTCAAGCAGATGGGAAGAATCTCAGCTTGTGTTGCCTCCATGAATTTCCTTAGGTCTTTACTAGAGAAAGGACACCAAGTCTCACCCCAGGGGAAGAGGAGACCAGATCCTGGAGGCACTCAGCATCGGTCAAGCTGCACCCAGAGGGACAGCAGTTACCACTTCCCCACAGGCTCTTGCTTTCTACCCAAAAAACCCTGGAAGCCCTTCAGACTCTGCCACCTGAACCTTATGCATGTTTTCTAAGAACCCAGCAGAGCAGTGTTGGTGGGAGATGGGGGGGAATAGGGGTTGGGGGAGAATCCCCTCATGGGATTTGCACTGGGACTGGAAGCTGTTTCTTGTATGACAGCCTGGGGGGGTTGTGTCCCAAATGGTTGCCCCTTCTGCCTGGGAAGTGGGGCAGGGGTCCCCTGAGCCCCCAGTTCGTCCCCTCGCTGCCCAGGCAGGAGGTGTAGCCCATCCTTCACAGCCAGACACATTCGCCAGCGCAGCTTTGCTGATCAGTGTTTCTCTAGTGCTCCCAGTGCTGTCGCAGAGAGGTGGCCAGCAGGATACAGCCAGCCTAGTTATGATTTCATTAGCGCTGCTTTGTGGGCTGGTGTGAGTCTGCTGTTTTTCACATCATCCCTGATCTACAGCTGCGGTGTGGAGAGAAAAGCTCAGCCTGCAGCACTGGCCAGGGATATTGCGATCTGCTGTTCCTGTTAGCTGTCCGCTTTCCCTTGCCCCTGAGATCCCTTTCCCGACAGATGCTTTCCATGCCAGAATGTGGATTTGCTCTTTGTGATCATTATATTCAAACCTCTTCTCCCTCAGGTTTGGATTACCTGATCTGTGTTTCTGAGCTCCTGTCTCAGTACCTAACACACCTCTGGGATCTGCCTACTCTCTAAACTTGATCCCCGCTAAAGATAAATCCTTACCTGCACATTGCTCATCCATTTGGCTGCATGTTCTTGGATTCATCCACTGAACTCCTTGAAAGCGATTTGATCAGTCCTTTTGCACTGCAGGAGACTGTGCCTTACAAGTAAAGGACTGCTGGTGCATTTGGTTTCTTCCTACTGTCAGATCACACACTGAGCAGAGCACTGTGGCAGAAAAAAACATGCAGGATTTTTATAACCTTGCTGTTCTTTGAGCATAATGGTTTAGTGAGTGTAACTCATAACAAAGAGCATAAGCATCTTACAAGAGATGCCTAGAGCAAGGCCTGCCAGCACCTGGCCAGGCTGAGACAGGGTAGAGGCGTCTGGCTGCCATGAGAGGGCAGGGGCATCCCCCAGGCAGCTCAGCCACACCAGCACTGCCTACCTGCTTCCCCCAGGCAGCAAGCTCCAAAACTTGTTCCCGTCATTTTGGCCTACCCATGTGGTGTCCCTGCCCTGCATGTGTCACTCTGCACCGAGGGACAGGTCCTCACCAGGGCTAAGCACATGCAGCTGCTCTGGAGAGGCTTGTGTTGATTTACACTGAGCTTCTGACTCAGTGCTGTGCTGAGGCTTCTCTCTGCCATCAGGGAACCTGTCCCCCATCCTTTTGTTGATCCCCTGAAGCTTCCAGTGGGGTTAGGGCAATTCTGCCAGGGTCTCCAAGCTCCAAAAAAGAACCTGCGATGGTGTCTTTAAAAATGAGCCCCATTTCCCAGCTGCCCACAAGAAAAACTCTGCAGCATTAAGGTTGCCTTTCACTGTGAAAATCACACATAATGTACTTCTGTGCTGGAGCAGAAAGTTCAGGTATATGCAGAAGACTCCCAGAGCCTTTCACAGATGGGTGAGTTATGGCTTGTCCTTGCACTGCTGTACAGGAGTCAGGGCAGATGGAAAGAAAGTCTCACCTCTGCAGGGGTCCCTATGCGTGTGCTGAGCTTGTTGCTGATGCATGCCATCCTGAGTGCTGAGGCTGCTCTGCAGAACGAGACAAAGTGCTACAATCCAGCCCTTGTACTTCAAGCTCACTTCAGGCCTCCTTAATAAGTCCAGTTGCATTTAATATAAACACCCAAGTGAATCTTAGCAACATGTTTGTGTGCTTAGGGCAGCAAATGGAGAAAGTAACAATGTTATTCATCAGGTGGCTCTAATTTGTCCATTCTTTCTGTTCCTTACAGTATCTATAACACTGTTTGAATTACAGCCCAGAACACACTCTCCTCTAAAACTACTTTAGAGGTAGTAGAAACCACACAAAGCAGAACTGCATAACCCTCTTTCCTCCTTAAATCATTTCATATTTCGCAGGTCCTACAGAATGCTTTGCAGTTCAGGAGAACAGTTGCTCTGGGACACCACACATCGCATTTTAAATAATAGCCCAAGTGTTGCCTGGAGGAATATTAGTAACATTTGCCAATTTTAAAAGGTTTGTAAAAGAATTTCCCATTATAGGATTTCACAAAGCAGCCATTTCAGTATCATTTATGCCTTGTTATGTTTCAACATGTAATTTCTAAAATAAGAAAACACTTGCTCCAGTAGAGACCTTCCTCCAATTCTCTCTCTAGAAAGATTTTGCTCCAAGTAAAATACTGTGGGGTTTCTGGTATCTTCATTTGGATCGAGCTCTTTGGTCCTACAGAATCATTAGCATCCTCCAGGGAGTATCGGGACAGCTGGGAGGCTGGCTGCAAGGTTAGCAGTGGAGAGGGCTTGTTAAGCAGCTGCTATGAGATGCTCTGGTCTCCTGGGATTTGTTCATGACTCACAATGCAATGAGGCAGACTGCCTTCAACGAACTGCAAGAAGAGCTGTGAGCCCAGCCAGGCCGAGACTGGTGCCAGCTTTGGTGCTGGGGACCCATGGCTGAAGGACTTTTCCTCTGCATGGTCACTCCAGGCGTGTGATAGACACTGGCTCTGGTAGCTGTAACGCAGCCGTGGCATGAAGGAGAAGCCCATGGACCCACTCCAAACATCAATCTGCTTCCGTGCGATCCACATGGAGACAGAGGAGGATGCTGTCAGGGCCAGGCTAGCCTTGCCTTGATCCTTGCCCTTGCTTAGGCTGTTGGCGTCTGGATGCTTTGCCTTTCCTCCCCTTCCCCTGTTCTGCCCGCTGCTCTGAGCTGGCAGCGGCAAGGCTGCAGCTCTGCCCCCCAGCAGCCTGCTGCGCTGCTTGTGCTTTCATCCTGCTGGCGGCAATGGGCAGGACAGACTGGGAGTGAAGCAGAAAGGCCCCAGCTGGTTTTGTTGATGCACAGCTGGATCTGCAGCTCTGGCAGGTGTAAACATCAGGGCTCAGCTTGTAACAGGAGTGGATGTAAGACAGCAGGAGAAGTCCAGATGACAACGCTGATCTCCTCTGCACCTCACTGCAGAGGCTGGCAAAATGTTTCAGGTTAGAGTCACTAACGCTGAACACCTGTACAAAACACACTTTTAAACTGCTTCTGGAGCAGGGGCTCAGCTCCTGCCTCTCTCTGCCTGCCTCTCCGCATTGCTCCGGCCGTGGCCTGGAGCACTCGGCACGCTCCAGGCTAGAGGGTGCTACAAGCTCAAGTCTTCTCAGGCTGAAGAGGAATTAAAACTCAGGGGGTCTCAACCCTTGCTCTATTCACTTCCCAGGTATATAAATGGAGGGGGGGAGGATGCCTCTTTTCTCCTCTAAAAGAAAAGTAAACATAACTTGATATTTGGAGTATGAACTTCTGCTGTGAAGCACGTTTTCCAAGCATGCCTCGCCTCTTCTGGGATTCAAGAGACCAGCCTCCAGTTTAGGATCCCCCTCAGTAAGAAATAAGTGGCCAGTGGATCAGACTGTGGGAATGCAGGCTTTGCTGAGAAGTGGAAATCTTGGCACTGAGGGACTACAAAGCCAAGGAGTAGAAGAAGCCAAATACATCCATTTTGCCTTTACTGCAGAATGCAGTCCTTGTATCAGAGTCAGCCAAATGCAATGTGCCCACGCCTCAGCGCTTCTGATTCCCAGCCGTAGCGTAAACCCACCTCCCTGGGGACTTAAACCAAGGCACCAGCCTAACCACTGGAGCAGCCGTGGCACAAGCGCGCTCTGTGCTGCTGTCTAGGGCCTGTAAACTTCAGTGCAGAGGCAGGGCAGAAAGCCATGGGCAGTAACATCTTAAACCACTTCACTGAACTTTTCCAGAGCTCATTTGTCAGAGCGTAAGGTCTTTAACTGGACATAATCTTTCCTGAGCAGAAGGCATCAGTGCTGTAGGAAAACACTGGAGATATTTTGAAGAATGTAACCACAATTTGCAGTACAGAGACCACAGCTGGTTTTCTGTACACAAAACTCAGTTGAATCTTCCACATTTCCCCAAAACCCCAGACATTTGCACCCTGCATGGGAGCTGCGAGAGCTTAGCAGGCATGAGGTACTGTGGTTGCATGACACTGTTAAAACCAGCAATCCTCAAAATCCTGAGAGAAAAAGTGAAGATGAGCATAACAGGTGGAGGGGAGGGAGCAGAAATGGACATCACTGCAATTGCTTGGAAACACTACTTTATGATAAACAAGCACCTAACTTAAAAGCCACTTGACAATACAAACACAGTAGTCAACACTGGAATGAGCTGAAATGGCAAACAGGATAGGTGACAGCAGGGGAGGAGTGTGTGCTTTAGCACTGGCACTGACTGTGTGTGTGATCTTGGCAGAAGCTGTGCCTTGGTTTCCTGTACCATGAGATGGAGAATAGTATTTCCTTATCTCACAGTACTCTTGTAAGTCTTAATTAATTTATGCTAATAAATCACTGTGAGAGCTCAAGTAGGAGTATCCATTTACTGTGGAGCTGAAAATGATATAATCATTTTTTCTCTTTGATAAAACACAGTGCAAGGTAAATATTTTGCCAAGTGAGAACCTTAATTATAATTTTGAAGATAAAAAAGCCTAAACAGCTTAATGTTGAAACAAAGTGTTAGTTAATCATAGAAGGGCTTTCCATGTCCAGAGCTGGATCTGCGACTTGTGCACTTACAGCCTAGAGGCATGATGGCTTTTTATCAAATCTTCTACATGTTGGAATAAAATACCAATAACTGTAATCCTAGGGAAGAATCCAAAGACTGCAATAGATCTAAAGAAGAAGGAAGTGGGCAGCAGCGCTCTCTGTGTCTAGGAAATGTTTACTTGACAAATATTTAGCGAGCTTGGAGGTATTTTTGAGAAAAAAAAAAAAGGCATGGGTTCATGTTGATGAATGTTTTGCTACTGATTAAATCTGAGCCTGTATAAACTGTGCAGTGACAAAGAAACCTGAGACTGTAATGAGGAAACAGTTGGGTAGGATGTGAGAGATTGAAACCACAGATATTGCCATCCCCAGGAGAAATACCTTATTCTAAGGACTGGAAATTAGTTTGGGACTATTGGATTCCATTCAAGGAGTAAGTCCTATTATGTACAATATCTTCTAATCTTTACCCCAGAAATTGCCTTGAAAAGCCAAATCTTGTATTGCAATAATTAAAGGAAAACATATGTGAAACAAGACGCCTATTTCTTGTCTGGACTTTAATTAGCCTGTCCAGTACAAAACATCGCAGTGTCTCCAGTCAGTATGGATCAACTTCCCTCTATACATCCCCAGATGGAAAATGGCTTTGAGCATTTTATAGACACAGGATTTCCAAGGCATTCAGTTTTGGTTGTGCAACCTGCCCTCATCCTTCAATATTCATTTATTTATGCAGTTAAACTTCTTGGTGCAGCAGTCCCACTAACTTCACTGAGACATTGTATTCAGGCAAGTCCCTAAGTTGCTGTGGAACCATATTGCTTGGCATGTTACTTTTCAACATAGAGGTCAAAAGTTTTGAAAAGTGGTAACCTAAAATGAGTTCCCTAGCTTCTGAGTTGGACCATTATTAAAGCAGCACTGGATATGCAATACTTTTGGACATTCTGCTGCAAATATAATAGGTCCACCTACTCATCAAAGCTAACTTAGCTTTGAAAATTTATGCCTAAGTATAACGGAAAAAGAACAAATAACTTATTGCAATACATTTATGTCTTTCCAGGGTAAAAGTCTGCCGTACCTTGAGTAATTTCCGTTTTACATTAATAAACATTTTATTGCAACACACTTAAGCCATGTTGTATATCCCTGCTCAGCAATATTGACACCCAGAGGTCAGGACTGAGTGAAATGGCCTAGATCCCATGAAAATACAAATCGGATTTGTGGTCAACCAAAATTTGAGTTTCATACGCACACAGACATAATTGGCCATCGGAGTTGTTTGAGTATTTCCTCGCTAAGGCTTAGTTTGTAGCTCTGGTGGTGGTTGCAAAATTCTGTTCTTCATTAGAAAAAAATTAGTTATACTGATGTCATAAATGCTCTGCCTGCAACAGGTAAGACTATGATGGGTACAGCTAGTGCAGGGCAGGCTCTGCCCAGGCACAACCCTATTTGACAGTAAAGAGCACGGGGTAACCTGCATCGCTTCCTTACGGCCAGAGCAGGGGAGTCAGCTGTCAGGAAAACTCACCCTGCCCCTTTTGCATGACTTGGAAACCCCAAAAGGAGGGGAAATTGATGGTCAGAGCCATTTCCAATGGTGCCCCAACATCTTCCTGATTTGATTTCAAATGATAGAAAAGCACTGAATGATCTAGGTTAAAAAAGAGGCATAGCTGGGAAAGTTATGAGTTCAGTGGGTAGGTTTTTGGACTCAGGCCCTTCCTGTTTATGCTCAGCTATCTCTCTCCTCATCACATCTGACATTTTGAGCCTGCAAATGCAGATTACATTAGAGGGTGGGAACTGTGCTGTAGTCGATGCAGAGACATGCTCATTCTTTTCATAGTTATTTTTTCAAAAATGCTGTAAAATCTCCAGGTTTGTACAGATACCCTGGGTAATCGCTATGCCTTATGCAGAGCAAAAATTTTACTCCAAAACTGGGATTTTTTTGGCAAACATCAGTGAGAAATGCATCTAACTCCTTCAAATTATGATGTGATATCAAAATGTTTTGGTTCATATTCCTTTTCGTTCACCTCAGTTCCTCATCTGGGAAGGCTGTATTTCTGAAGTTACTCAGGGTAAAGTCTGAAATTTAAAAATAGACCAGTCCCCAAAGGGAATGAGAAGTGTTCAGCAGAGCCAGGCTCTCTCTGTTAGGTAGGGCTTTTGCAGACAGTTGGTGTTAGGAGGAAAGGGTTGGATCCAGATGCTGTGCCATGGCTACTGACCCTGAATCATCCCTCAGTCCCTTGCTAAAAATGTGTGCTGTGTGTATTTATTGCTCTCCAACTGCTTTCCTTTGAGTGTCCTTGGAGCAGTTTGGCCCTGGAGCAAAGCTTTAATTGCTTGTGTTTCTAAGTGCTCTAAAATCCACCTGTGTATTTTAGAAACATTTTCAGAGAAAAAAAAAAAAAAGAGTTAAATGGTTTTAAAACCAATATAGGAATAAGGGGATGGACTGAGAGACTACTAAATGTATCTATGGATTAATGGACTCAGGCCCAGAGCTGTAACAACCACCACTTTTTTTTTTTTTTTATTCACAGGTGAAAACGAAGTATTTTAAACATAGTATAAAAATAAAATTTAAAAAAATATTTTTTTTGTTTGCTTCATTGTGTGTCATTTGAAATGTCCCCTGAAATCAAGTTTCGTTTCAAGGTTTTGTTTCCTCCCATTTTCTAACACGTTTAAATGAAAGTGGAAACAAATTATAGTGGTCTTGAAAAAATGGTAGTTTTGTCTGAAAAATGATAAAATGAAGCCACTGGACCTTATCAAAGTTTTTTCTATTTTTAGTTTTTGCGTAAATTTGGCATAGATTTTTATTCCATGAAAATTACAATATTGGTAGAGATTTAACCAAAGAGGCACTAACTTTTCTCACAAGACTGTTGTTCCACCTTAGCTCCAATGACATCCTTAGTCCTGCTTCCTGGCGTTGTTTGCTCAGGAGATTCCTCAGGCCTCTCTTATAGCAAGAAGCTGATTTTAATAATCAGACTTCTCTCAAGACATGTGACCAGGAAAATTGTCTTCAAAGCTGGCAGGGCCTGGGGCAGACCTGGGAATGGAAACTAGGGATAATGTGATTAAGGGTTTGCAGGGATAGAGCAATCCCTCAAACAAACTAGGGCTTCATGTTAAAAAAAAGGGACTAAAATTCTTTGGCCTAAGTAGGCTGCTTCAGAAGCAATTATGCTGGGAAATAAGCTAGAATAGGGCTTGCAGTACAGGTCCACAGTCACTGTGTGAACAGTTTTTCAAGGCAGAGCCTCTTTTTCCTGGCAAGCCCAAGGACAGACAACTCAGATGGCTACTTGTCTTCACTGAGCATCCAGACAACATGGAGCATCTTTGCCCTTTCTCTGCTCTATGAGTTCTCCAGGGAACACAACCCAACAGAAAATCTCCAACAGTCATTGCTCACACAACTGGAGTCTGGCAGAGACTGAGGATGATAAGAGAGCTACGCTTTGCTCAATTGCTACCTCAGCTACATGCAGAGAACTTTATTCTCCCAGAACATCCCTCAACCCTGTTGATTTTGGTGAAAAATAGAAAACTGGAAAAGTTTGATCTGTGCTAAAATTTTCAGGAAAGATCCTAACCAAAACGTGCCTCATCTGTAGTACGTGCAAGAGATTCAGCTGACGTGCAGTGGAAAACATAGCTGTCCAACTATCTGTGCTGCTGCAAGAAAAAACTCCAGGCCTCCTGCAGCCAAAATCTCCCAGGAGCAATCCAGCCCTGTGCTGAGTACTGCCTGGTGCAGGGAGCTCAGCAACCTGCACTCCCACAGGCTATTCTGAGCTTCCAGTACCTCCCAAGAAGAGGTGCGGAAATGGTGCAGCAGCCCTGAAACCTAACGCATTCTGCCTGTGTTCCCCTCTATTTAGTTAGGAAAGTGGTAAACATTGCAGAGATTAACCTTGTAACCTCAGCTAATTCACATTAAGTTAGTAAAATGGAGCAGAATCTAGAAACAATCAGCATTTGTGGCTTTCTAGGCCTTTTAAGCTCATTTCTCTGCAATGCAAACCTCCCTCTCCAATGATTTGTTCAGCTTTAAGTCCTCTGAATTCCAAGCTTTTATGTTATTACAAGCTTCCCTTTACTGACCGTGTCTGTGCCAGCAGGTGCATGAACTGGGAGGCCCATGGCAAGTGCATTTTATTACTTCCAAACAGACTGGTTTTTCTGATTCTTACAAGTTCTGGAGCTATTACTTGATATTTGGCTATTAAGGTTACAAAAGCAGAGATGCCTCACTTCTGAACCTGTAACTGCAACTGTCAAAAAGGCTACTGTGTAATTGGTATTTGAAAAGCGTGTGCCAGCTGGGAAAGCTGCACATGCAGAAAAGTAGCCATGTAAGGAACACAGGGACATAATAAATTCTGCTAAGGATGAGCAAGATGTTTCAACCACGACTTCTGTTTGCATCAGAAGGAAACCATCCTACTGCATTAATAAAGTAAACAGGGCTACGCTCCTACCAGATCCTACTTACGAGGGGTCCCTGGGCAGCTCTAGTGCCGAGATGAGGAAGGTCCAGGCAGTGTCCTGGGGCTGTCATTCAGCAAGGAGTACGCTTCTCTCCATCAGCTCCAAAGGAGAAACCCCGCTTGGTCACGAGGTGTTTGCTGTCTGTGATGCTGCCTGCTGTTCCTGCCTGCTTTCAGTTACATGCTCTGATTTATCTCTGGCAGGAAATGTACATGAGGGGATGCCTATAACCAGTCAGACAGGGCCTTTGAGAGAGGGAAGTCAAACTCTGGTAGCTTCATGAAAAAAAGATGACTCAGTTGGGTTGCCACTAAATGCTGTGTACACAGCCCTGCTCAGAACTATTTCTGGTTTCTATTTAAACATTCCAAGAGCAGTGGAAGTCCATTTACAGGAAATCAAATAGCAGACAATAGGGACCTACCTCAGCAGGAAAAAGCACAGGCTTTTATTTACAAGGAACTAATTCTTCCAAGCAAGGGGGAGCACCAGACCCAGTGACAGACTCCCTTTCCCTTCCTGAATGACTGCTAAAAGGGACAGACATTGCACTCTGTCAAAATGTTTACATATACCCTCCCCAACGGCCAAACCTACTGTTGCTGAGAGCCAGAATTGAGCAATAAATAATACCACTGACTTTCACCTTGCTGCAAAAGCTTTCGTCTTGGAGGACAGGAAACGCTTTCCAACACACTTCACACCTTGAAAAAATGCCTTTGCATTAGAGAGTGGGAACTGAAACGACTTTCAAGAGACATGTTGATGCACAAAGGGACCTAGTCCAGAGACCATTTATTTGCATCCTTGCTCTGTCAAAGGATGAGACTTGAGGAACTTGTTCCTTTAATAGCCTGCTCAGCCTTTGCTTCTCCTTTTTGGAAGGGAAGGTTCTCAGGAAGAGGGCTGTGATTCATTTTGTGCCTGCTTTTAAGGGACTGTGGTGGGGGAAAATAGATTTCAATTTTCATGCCTTAGTCCTTGCAAGCTGTTAAAATTGGGCAACTGTAGATGATGGTCTTGCTGACACTCATGTGGCTTTTGTAGTAGCCTGTCGGTGCTCTTAGCAAGCTGAGAGGCTACTGGTTATTTTCTGCAGGCACTTGTCCTCCACCAAACCTTCAAATAAAAGCATTCCTACACCCAGTTGTTCTTCTGAGTCCCTCTGCGACAGCTCTCCTGCCTGCAGGCTTTTATAGCTTGTGGTCTGTTTATGGGTTTAGCTTTATAGCCAGCCTAATTAGCTGCTGTGATAAGGATAATTAGGTAATTAGGATAATTTGGATAGCACAGTATGAGGCTTTTCAAACATCTCTTCTGGAGAGCTTTGTCTGCCACAGTATAGTCAGTGACACTTATCTGATCTAATGGAAAACAAAAAGCTCATGTATCTCTGAGCATGACTGATGGGAGAAACTTAACATCCAAGCCAAAGAAAGAGCTGAGAAGTAGTAACCTTGAGCCATACTGTGAGGACAGAACTGTAGCACTGAACTTGCACAGTCACAGCTGAATGACACATGACATGATAGCTTCCTTTTACCTCGGGGGTTAAAAAATCAGGACTTGGGACCCTCTGCTCCTAACCTGCTGACTGTTGATAGAGGCAGCGATAAGCCACCAGAAAAAAATGACCAACAAAGCAGGGAACTGTCCCTCCCTTAATGCCTTCAAATCCAAACTGGATGCTTTCCTGGAAGATACAGTCCAGCCAAATACAAGTTATAAGCCGCAGAGCAGGAATGACTAGAAACTCTATCATTCCTCAGAGAAGGTGAGACTGCAAGGTCTTGAGACTCTTGTCCAAATGCCTGGAAATCAATGGACTTTCTCTCGTAACCCCTTTCTCTCATTCCCTTTTCCCTTAATTCCTACTCTAGCTGTTGTGAGAATGGGAGTAGGAACTGCAGTGGGATCATAACTGCAGAGAGGACCTTGGGTAGAAAAGTTTGGAAGCATTTTCCTGTTCCTAATTGTAAGTGCTAACCAGTTTGCAGGAGGTTAATATCCTGAATTGCTTCAAGAGGTGAAGTGTCATCCAAAGCTCAGGGAGGACTGAAAGGCCACATATAAACTGGGAATAACCAGGGAATTTGAAAAGAACAAAAGAACAAATATTTAGGGAGAATGGACATCAAAAGCCCAGTTGAATTTCGAGCATTCATTGGAAGGGAATACTGAGCAGCCATTGGAGCCTACGCTGAGGAGGAAGAACATATAGGACCTAATAAACATGCTGCATGTTCATGGAGAGAGAAAGGAATGTGAAGGCTGATGACTAATGAAATTTCTAGGGCATGAAAAGACAGGATGATTCAGCATGGAAAAGAGCAGCCAGGCTGAGCTCTGTTATTCACTGCTCTGAGCTGCCCCCAGGAACTTTCTCCTTTCTGTCCATGCTGAAAATACAAAAAAGCTGACCAAGGAAGTGGAAGGGAAGCAACCTTCGCAGCCAGAGCATCATGTGGGCGTTCCCAGGGACAGGTACAGATGCAGGTGTAGAACACTCCCCTTCTCTGCACTGCAATGGCAGGACACATCTGGAGACAGAGCGTTGTGGAAGGCATCACAGTTGGGAGGTGAGATAAGACTGCGCAGCCCCTTGAGCACAGGCAGTTGGCCAGGGCTCAGTCCTAACAGCTGAGCTAGAGAAAAGGAGCTGAGATGAAGTTGAAATGCCAGGAAGACGAAGTCTCAGGAGAGCCTGCTATTCTTGTAATCCTGGGTCTGCCTGCGGGCATAGAGAGAAAAAAGCTTTCCTAACAAATTGGTTTACTGAGGTTTTAAACTGGAGACAGGCAAGGATCCAATCTGTAGAGAGAAAACATGCAAGATTCATGCCAAATACAAGCTGAATTATAAGAAACTATGGGCTGGAGCTCCTCTAACCTGCAGTATATTAGACCCGAGGGGTTCAGGCAGCACTGGTGTGGTGGAAGTCTCCTGACTTCCGCATGAGGGCTGGTCTTATCCAAGTAACATTCCTGGTGGAGAAAAAGCTGCATTCCCTCTCACTCCTGCAAAGCAGATGAATCCAGGATTTCCTGGTTAGGAAGGACCGCATGTTCTTCAAGACAAGCAGAAATCTTTGGGAAAGGCTAAAATCCAAATCTTAACTTCTTCCAGTAGTCTCCTGGATTCTTCAGAGTTACTATTCTGTATAAATATATGCTGCAATTAACTGGACTGTTTGCCCAAACATCTATTGGCTGTTGCAGTGCCTGCAGGCTTTCCTAAACAAAAGCCACGATCTGCTTCTGAATTGTAGTTCAGTGATTTGCACTATATTTATGTTCTCAAATGAATGCCTCTAGTCCATTCTTTCCATTAAATCACTCTTGGCTTTTACGTGTAACAGTCTTGCAACAGACCTTACTCAGCACTGACTAGAGCTGCTCAGGACATTTTTTCTGAAGTGATTTTTCCCTCACAAGGTGTCAATATAGTAAACTTTTTTTTTCCTACAATAATCTGTAGTGATGATGACTTTTCTCACCAATATTCTTAACCTTTTTTTACAGAAAAAAAATTGAATCGTGTATTTACTCTTCCCTGGTTTTAGTTATTTATTGACATTCCTGTGTCATTCAGTCTTCCAACTAACACGTCATAACCTATTGTAGAAGTGTTGTGGCAGTTATGTTTTGGGATGAAAAAGCAGGATGTGTGTAGGGAGATGAAGCAAATGGGAAAGTGGACACAAGCACACAGTGCGTTCATCAAGTGAGATGATATATGACACAACAGATGGCACAGGACGTGATAGTTATGTTACAATACCTGTTATAACAGCCATTATTTTTATCATATATTGTTTCATTTTTAAATAAATAAGGGCATCTGCTACTCAGCAATGATTGAAACGTCCTGTCTTTTCTGGATTATGTCTTCTACCAGTGTTAGTATATCCTAGCATTTGGAACAAAAAAGTACTCAAAAATTGGATGAGCAGCTATTGTTTAAAATATTTTAACATGATTCCCAGTGAAGACTAGAATGGCTATGTCTCAAGAAATTATGTAAAACTAATAAATGTAACATAAGAATAAATACATACCAGAACATTTCTTTTTTTCCCCAAAAAGGACATTTTTTCTGAATGCATAGATCACAGAAGAAAATATTCAGTGCTTTTTTTCACTCTTGCTCAGAATGAAAGGAGATTTTCAAATTTTGCACTGGTGAAAAAAACTAATAGCTGTACCCATATGTAGAACTGCCGTGTTCATATAGAAACACAATGTTTTGTTGCTACTTGATGACTGTTGTCCTGTTTATGTATCCAAGGCAGCGTTGCAGCCCCCAGACTGAAGTAGACCTGTTATAGCTGAGGTTTGTGTCCCCAGTAACAGCCAGCACCTACTTCTCTCTTTAGTAGTTAAGGTTCATCTTTAACCTTCTTTCTTTAGGGCTGAATATTCCTTTCAAAATACATGTTATCAATACCCATTATGGATTTAAGTATTACTGTTATGTCTATAAATGTCTACTCTTATTCTGAATTCTCTCCTTCAGTGACATTGTCTGGCAACAAATTACACTATGCAAAAATAAAATTAAAATGAAAAGCATGTCTTTTTACTGGGTTTGAATTTATTTCACTGAATTGACATTTGTTTGGATTTCTTGGTTTTGTTTTGTTTTTTGTTTTTTTTTTGTTTTTGTTTTTTTTTTACATTATGAGCCAAGGGGAGCCAAATTTCCCCATCTCTGTTCCCTAACTATTTTATTGCTCATACAGTTTATCATGTATCTTCTACTTCTCTCCTTCCTGAAAAAATGACATTTAACAACCTCTTCTAAGAGATTTTGCTTCTAGTTCTGTCGTTATTTTCATTACCATTCTCCAAGCTCTGTTATAGAGGATGCTTTTTGATACAAGTAATCAGGAATGCAGAATGCACATTAGAACTGGCTGGAAATTTTCTGTGTTTTTATCAGAACGAAGAAAATTATTTATGTTGGAACAACTTTTGGTGAAAGACACATCCATATTTTTAATTTGGAACAACGGAAAAAAACTTGATAGAGCTACATTTTGTCATTTTAAAAAAGTTCAAAAAGATGCTTATTTCATGTAGTAAATACATTATATTTACATTTGTAATCAAAATTAAACGTTTCCAGATGACCAAAAAATAGGTTTTGGGAATCTAAGGGAAGATTTTTTTAGACAATCCTTTCAGGATAAAAGTTACACACTCAAATTGCTTGCCCATTTCAGGATGGGAAAAACAATCAGAATGTAGTTAATTTGTCTCCCATCTGCCCATATTACAGTATCCAGGTAAGGCAGTACCATTGATTTTATACAGTAGCATTTCAATAGTCTTTGTTATTTCCTATTCCATCCCAGCTTCATGTATGGTTTGCCTTTTGATTTTAGCTATATGTTCCTGCCTTTCCAGCTACTCTAAGTATTTCTGAAGAGAGTGTCAGCTCAGTAAGGAAAATGCTTACACTCCAGCACTCATAGACAATTATTCCTCTGCTGAAGCATGCTTAGGACTACTGGGGCAGTCTGACTTCTGTCTGCATGCTTCTGTGTATGTGGGTCTCAGGGAAATTTTGCTCTAGGATCCCACAAGTGCTTGTTACTGGTTTTACTCTTTAGAGTGAGCCACTGGCCATGAGCTTTCCCTTACAGGTGTCAAAGGCATCTGTGTGCAGTGCTGGTCCCTCGGTCTCAGAGAGGCTGCAAATCCTGCCCTCCCGTTTGCCGGAGAGGGGCAATGTCTCCCAGTCCAAAGACCTCCCCAGGGGACCATGGTGCAAGCAGATTGCGGAAAAGGGCTCCAAGTAGACCTTAATCTCGGGTGATTGGGCTGGAGCTGATGTTTCCCTC
The DNA here is from genome assembly GCF_026419915.1 of Harpia harpyja. NCBI lineage: Eukaryota > Metazoa > Chordata > Aves > Accipitriformes > Accipitridae > Harpia > Harpia harpyja. The sequence goes on along the minus strand of NC_068949.1, from coordinate 26,551,240 downwards.
CAGTTTGTGAGGACCAGCCATTGACTCAGCCAGAGGAAAGCTGCCCCATGCTGGGGGCAGCAGGGGGTGGGTGTTACCTGGACAGCAAGCACAGTGCTCTTCTAAACCCAGGCAAAAAAGTTGCTTTGCCAGTTTTTGGCTATTAAATTGACACTTTCATGTCACATATCTCAGCAAGTCCAGCAAATACCTTGGTATCGAGACAGTAACCTGGCAGCAATCAAATGCTATTAACTTACTAGGAAATAATGAGACCTTGGTGTGGCAGACATTTCAGACAAAGCAACTGATGTGTGGGCAAATGCATCATGAATTACAGGAAGAAACCAAGGCCCTAAAGCTGTGAAGCATCCAGTATTTGAAGCTCCTACGAGTATTGGAAGGAGGTAATTTTGTCCAGAGCACAACAGCCTTTGCCCCAAATGGGCTATTTTAGGAGGTCAGACAGCCCTTGCCAAGCTGTTCTCCTTGAGCTGTCAGACCAGTGGGGTTCTCCAGGTGTTGTTAATGCTGAAAGCTTTTTGCTTGGACTAGCATGGAGAGATAGGGATATCTCCTGGGAAGTTAAAAGGCTGCTTTGCACATAATAAAAGATGCTTTAATACCGTCCCATGGAGCTTCATCTTGTTTCTAATCTATCAAGACTAATTTGTGCCTCAGGGGCCTTTGGAACATTGCCCAGGTTGCCTTGCCCATCTCTCATAAAAAAGAGGAAAGTTTGGCAGCATCATCATTTCATGAATGAAGCAGATTGATGTAAACAACTCTGTAAGTTTAATGGGGTCCTTACTTAGAAGCATTAGTCCCACTTTGACCCCATATTCTAGACTCCTGCTGACCTGGAGGTTAGGCTCGTCTGAAGATAACATGAGTTTCTACACCAGTCCCCGGATTTATTCAAGCTTGTGTTGACTTTCAGCCTTTCTGCCTAAAATATACATGGGGAAGGACAGATTGCTTTCTGCACCAAGCTCCGTCTAAAGGAAGTGTCTGCTGAGTTTTTGGTTCTGGGCCAAGTTTCCTGCTGTCTAGCATTAGGGCTTTGGCAAGGCAGTCTGGGCCCTGTCACAAAGAGAATCTATAAAAATGGTTTTTCCTTGTCATCACACATAATTAAGGACAACGTTTTAATCAGGCTGCTCCCACTTAATTGCAATGCTTTGCTTTAGCTACCCTGGACCTGCTGTTTTAAGTAGATCCAGTCCATTTGTCAGACTGGGTCAGGCTGGGAAGATGAAACCTCATTGGAGATACGGAGAAGTCCATTATTTTATAAGGAAGGAATGTGCTCATGTCATGGAGTGTTACAAAATAACCATGGTTAAATGCAGGAGGGATTGATTGCTGTGGTACTGGAAGCAGTCAGCTTTAAACTATGGTAGCTTGCTGTGGTTTAAGAGACCACATGGAGAGCTGAAGCTTTCAGAATCAAATTTTGGGACTGGACAGGCAGTTTTGATTGATTGGTTTTATTTTTATTTAAATAATAAACAGAGCAATGAAAAGAATTTGTAGGTACCTTGCACACGAAAAATATCCCTAAAAATTCAAGACCTGTTTTTATTTAAAAAATAAACCAAAGAAGAACTCAACCAAGAAGCCATGAATGGTAACCTTTTGATCATTCACAGCCCAACTGCTCCAAAAACTTTTTGCCAAATATTTTTTTGCAGCATGCCTTGGAAGTCACCATTTTTAGACCCTGTCAGCTCAAGGCATAGGAGGGAAGAACAATTTCCAGCCTCATGGAGACCTTAAAACCTGTTTGGTTGATAGCCAGGAGGATCCCACAAGAGCACTCAAGCAAAGGAAACTCATGAAAGGAGACAATCCTTTCATTGCTGGGCCATGGTGATCTCCACAGCTTGCTCTAAGTGCTGCAGAGAAGATGGTGGGCAGACCTTATATCGTGAGCTCATTGTGCAATGATCCGTTCAGTCCATGGTGCATTTTCCTTCAGCTTCACCTTGTAAAGTGCAGCCCGGTACAGAGCTGTTACGGGAAAAACAGGAATAGGCAGGACAGCTGTAAGAAGTGCATTGGCCTCCTAGTGCTACTCACCATGTCCTGTGTTTTGGAAGTTCTCAGGAATGAGCCATAGAGGCATATGGACATAGGTTGGCTTTACACATGTGCGTGGTCAGTATGGGACACTGAGCTTCTACAAGGTGTCATTGCAAGCCTGCTGAATCAGTTGCTGTACTCTGTAGCCTGCCTTATGCAAAGCTGATGATTCGAAGATTATACTTCGAAGGATGCAGCCCTCTGTCAGAGATATTGGTGCTAGTAAATGTTGAATGAGAGCCGAGATGTTTGCCAAACCCTTTTATAACACCAGTCAGTTGTTTACGATATGTTTTAGCTAACTCAGGCTTCCCATCAAGAAACATAGGGAACTGTTGGCATCCAGACATAATGTGGACTATGGCCAAAGTTGCCTTCTCTGTTCAAGCATATTGACATTTTGTAGTCAATTAACAGCATTTGATGGCTGCTGCTGTTCTTACCTTTGTCTGAGAGATGCAAATATGGGGAACAACCACTCCGAGCATGAGTGCATGAACTGTAGATTTCAATGAACAGCTTTTGAATACACCTGGAGCCACAGTTCCGGTTTTGACCACAGCATAGCTGGTGAATCTGATATACAGATGGGTTGGGGGCACTCCTGAAGGTACAGCACAGACATCCTAAGAATCTGGACCACCAGCTTTATGTCCTAATGATAATCAACTACATTTTCTGTTGTCTGAATGAATGGCTGCCCTAAAGACTGTATCACAAACCAAACAGGTCCCATGCAGGACCGTCAGACCTGCAGATGATCTATCTGTGTGAATGTCTACAGCAAAAGAAGCCTCTCTCCAGCAGTGCCCTGTACCACATTTTGCAGAGACATGGAGATAAGGCATCTGGCTGCTCTGCAGGGGTGGTTTGGCAGTGTGACACATCCCATTCTTGATTGTCCTGGCTGTCATCTTGTGCTTGCAATTAGCAGCTGTGGCATCTGTTGTCGTGTCCATTTTAGCCAGATGTAGATTTATAGGAAAAAGGTGGTGGCATGAAGACAGCTTGAGACTCTTGTCCTGCTTCTTCATTAGCTCTCTCCTCCCAGTTCCCTGATACTGTCAAATCACTCCTTACTGCTGCACAAAACAGGGACCTCTGGGGGCCAAAAGCTGAAGAGAAACAGTGGTGTTGCGAAGCAGCCAGGAGGGAGAATATGCATGAATGTGTGTTATACCCTGTTTCTTCCTTCATGGAAGGAAGAAGGAACATATCCCATGTCCCTTCCTTCCACCGTGAGATCATCCAACCCGATGCTGTGGGTGATGCTGTTTGTCACATAGCCCGGTGCAGGACCATACACGAGGGCCTGCAATCCTCTTGCCTTCATACCCACCCTTCTGTTTAGCTGCAAATTCTAGGCCAAACCCAACACACAGGTAAGTCAATAAAAAAATCAGCATCAGTAAGCAGGTGATGAGAGAGATGTCCTGTCATGTACAGCTGTTGTCTTTGAATGCTCACCAGTGCCTGTCTTCTTATGGGATGGGCTGTGCTGCTGCACACATACAGGTCTCCATGAAATGCGAAGGGCTGGCCCTAGCTGTGATCTTCTCTATAGGACCTATTCAGGCCTCAGCAGTTTGTCAAAGGTTGGAGAGCTGGTGGGGAAGAGATGCTAAGCTGGCCTGTGTGCTGCCTGCCTTGGCTGACAGTCCCCGGTGTGATTCCAGGCCATAGACCTGTTTCATACGAGCTTGCTCAGAAGAGGCAGACCATGTCCTGTGTGATGGGACCCACAGGTGTTTCAGATATGCACTGCCCTGGGATTCCTCATTGTCCCCTTGACTGGTGGTCAGTTCAAGTTATTAGAAGTCAAGCCTGCCAGAAGTGTTCATTTCTTGTCAATGATTTTGGCCATCACCCACCGGTAATCTCTTTCCAAATTCCTACCCCAACCACAGATATTCACAGGAGAGGAATAAATAACTGGATTGGCCAGAAACAGGAGACTGGGAAGTCAGCAGTGGAAATCCCCTTTTGGCAATTGCTCCATCTGTGGATAAATGCTGAAGGAGAACTGTGCAAAGGGAACATCACTGCTGCCAGCACTGGCCTCCACTGGACACTCTGTACTGGACTGTATTTTAAGGACATCTGTAAACACCATCCCCTTTCAAGCATGTCAGGTGCCTGACAGAACTAGAGAGGATTTACATCTAGGCGACATGGGAAGGATCAGCTGAAGAGATGGTCCTCTTCTCATTCCAGGATTGCAGTCAGGCTTCCTGGAAGATTACCAGTCTTGTAGCTCAAGCATTCACAACCCCACATTCTCCTAATCTTTTACAGTGCAAAGTCACCTGGTGCGTGCATTTATCTTTGCAATGAAATGCAATGGAAACATTTGCAAGAGCTGTTACGGTATCTCACCAGCAGTGAAAATAACTCCCTGCAGTATTTCCTCGGTGGAAGGAACAGACAGGTGGGCCAGTAACTTCATATGCCATGCCAGCTGTATCCTCAAAAGGACCTAACCTGGCTAAAAGTTTTGGATCTCAGTGGAAGCAACATGCAGAAAATGCAGACGAGCCTCTGAAATCCCAGGCACCAAAGTCACAATTAGAAAGGATGTTTAATTGCCTGGCTGTTACGGATCACTGGACATTTCTCACTGCCATGGAGTTCTTGAACTCAGCTCACAATAAGCTGTTCTGAAAGTAAACATCTGACTGCAGTGAGGGTACAGCAGCGACAAAAGCAAAGAGCAGCAGGCTTCGGGTGTTAGCAACCTGTTTGTCTCAATTAGTCACCAGGACATGGCATGGGACTCCCGAGGTCTGGATTCTCTTTCTGCCTCTACCACTATGTGCTCTATAATCTGTGGCAAGTCATTTCATTTATCCATTTCTCAGTTTCCCTTTGTCTTCCCTAAGATGGTAACCTTTTCCGGGCAGGGATCTGGATCTCATTCAGGGCCTTTAGGTGCTACTGAAATACAAAAATACAGCAATACCGAAACTCCATGGAGACCTTGTTCTTGCTTCATTTGCAGGCAGTCACACCTCATCATAGCAGTGTGGATAAGGTTTGGATAATGTGACACTTCTTACATAGTTCCTTTTGAGCAGGGTGTTTAAGAGCCCCAGTATATGTATTTAATGAGATGCTAATATACTGTACACATACTTTATGGCTCTGGACAAAGGTGCCTGTACTGACAGTCACAGGAGATATATTAGGTGCAAATCACAGCAGGCAGGATTGTGACCTGGGTGCCCACTTTGCCAGCAGAAGTCTCTGGGAAGCTCAGAAGGTGCCTTTTGCATTTCCTAACTTCTTGAATGAGGAAAGCTTCTTCAGGGTTGCCTCAGCTCTGGCCCCTGGATGGACACGGACATAAACACAAGTGGTAAGACCAGCCACGTTCTGGTGAGGGACAGCTTCTCCAGCAGATCACCCCTCTCATGCACATTCCTTGCGGTGTGGTCAGAATTAGTTTTTGACAACCAGTAAACTGTAGGCAAAACTGACATCCCTGGAGCGAAGCACATAGCTGACACCACTGAAGCATGCTCCTGGTTTGTATAAATGTGTACGCTACAGGGCACAGGCTTATCTTCTGACACTGTGCCACCATGGTCTCCTGGCACTATCGGAAGGCTTGGCTGTGTGTCATTTGCCCTACAGTGCTGATGGTTCCTGGGCATTCCTCTTTTGTTTAGTAAAAACCTGTGCTTTTGAGCTAAGTGGATCAGTTTTATACCTGCTGGTCCCAAGAAGGCCTTAATGGCTCTGATAGAGAGCAAAATCACAACACGAATATGTTGCTGAGCCACAGAGCTCCAAGAGGATCAGCTGCGTCAGCATGTTTCACGTTGCCATTTAATTCTTCAAGCCAGCAGCTGATTTCTTGGCTCTGAAAAGCTCTAAGGTTATTCAATATATAACTATCTCTTCAGATTTGTTTTTCTAATGGCAAGTCAAAATATGGTTTCAGTTTCATCAGAAAAAGTCCTATTTATACAAGTGTTTGCAGTGGAGTTTTATGGTCTTTTCCCAGTTGGATCAGACCACTACATCGCATTCTGCCGAAGTTTGTGCCGTGTGTGCTGCAGCCAATGCTGATGGGCAGCGAATGCACCTTACATACAGCACAATGCTCTTTCTTTTTCTTCTTCATTATCACTGAGGGAAATATTTGAGGAAAAAGCCAGGAAGACTCCTTAAGGCATGTTTCCAAGTCAGGACCTGGGATGTGGCCAGGTAGCTTTCAGTAACGTGACAGGGAGCCAGTTTCCCACAAACCATTTCAAGAACGCACCCTCCATCTTCACAGTCCAGTTTCATCACAAATACCGAGGATCCATGCACACACCCACCCACACAGAGAACAAAGCAGAAGAACACATGGCAAAGCAATCAAATATAAAATATGGGCATTCTTGAATTTCATTTTGCCTCAGTGTTTTGGACTCTTCCCATTTAGAGAATTCATTCAGTTAAATGCATACGGTTGTTGTGTTACTATCATGTAGAGAGTCAGTCTGTGATCAACACATTGGTCTCTGCCTTTTCTTTCTTTTTGCTTTCTTCCTTCTTTTTTTTTTCTATTTTTGATTTTTTCTTTTTCTTTTTTTTTTCTTCTTTTTCCGCCAGTCGTGAGGATGGGGTTTTATTTACCCATCAGCTTGTGAGATGGGAATTTACATCACAGCTCATCAATTACTCCTGTCACTTCCCCAGTCCCCTTATCAGCAAACAAAAACAAATCAGAGGAGTTAAGCACAGTGAGAGAGCCACTGAATGTGCAAACACTATTTTTGCTTGTGGACTTGTCTACAAGGCAATAACAGTGATGTTTCTCTAAATGGGAAACCTTTTCCTTCCACCAAAGCAGTCCCCATACCTGTAGCACTACTCTAGCGCCCACGTAACTAGCTGCTTACTGCAAATGCTCGGTCCCAAGTAAATCAAAGAACATATTTCCAGTTGAGATTGACAAATGCATTATGAGACATATATTTTATTGGAAAATAGCCTCCCAAAATAGACCAAAGTCCCCTTCATAGCCTAGTCACAAACAATAATTTGCCCCTCTCTCCTTCGCAGTAGAACATCAACGCGAAGCTGCACAGCAGAATGTAAAACTGCGCTTTGAAATTCAGCAGGTTCATTACTTCACAAGGAACACACTCCCAAGCAAATGGTGCTTTAAGTCCTATCAGCATTTTGCTCATGAAAATAGGAATATTAGTTTCTCAGCTGACCAGACAAACAGAAATAATATGTTTTCAAATCACATTGAAGTGCTTATGATTATATTTAGTTTTCCCACTAAAAGCTGTAAAAAAATGTTCTTGTAGAATAATGTCTTTTCTTTCATTTTGTTCTCCTGAATTTTTCTTTTATAATAATTTAATTAACTTTAGGGACCAGTAATAATTTCAAAAAGCAAACCCCTGTATTTTAGACTATATTACTGCAAAATTTTAATCTTTCTCAAGATCTTCTTTCTCAAAATTTAGTTAATATATAAATTTGTACAGTTTTTGTCATCACAAAGACACATTTTTCAGTGGAAATTGGTTTTCCTAAGATGATATGCTTTGCTCAGCATCCATGACATGGAGAAAGCAGAGAGAGTATTTTGAGCACTTAAAGATTTTGATATTCAAAATACTTTTTCGTATAAAGTTTTTCTAATAGTTTTTTCCCAGTTCCTCAAATGAATTTGAGGAATCAGTCCAGTGAAGCCATCAAAGATGAATTTAGCCATGACTTAAGCATGACTCAACTCGCAAATCCAACCCATTGCTGTGTCTAAATAAACACAAAGCTCAGCAGCACAGCTTTGGTATCCACATTTCTCCGAGCCACAGCTCTCACTAAAATATATTACTCCCTATATAAACGACAACAGCCAGAATTTTTTAACCTCAGTTAAAATGCAAAAACAAAGCAGGAATCCCTTTTCCAGCCCTCACCCTGTTAGATTTATGGTCAAAAATACGATGTGTCTCTCAACAGGGGGAGGTCACAGAATGGTCTGAGCTAATATCAGAGCCTGTGAAAAAATGCATTGTTGTTTGGTTAACCAGTGTCACACAATTAGGCAATGCTCAAAAATCAATTAGTCATACACTATAGCTAAAATGGCATGTTTTTCTAACTGTGGTACATTTTATTGCCTCTTGAAGCCCTGATACTAGTTCTAACGAAGATGTTTTTAAGTTCTATATGACTTTAAAATTATGCTTTCTTAGAAGAAAAAAAGTTTTTCAAATCTGGAAATGATAGAGTTCCTGAAACATTCAGAACAGCTTTAGAACAATTACTTTTGTCTGCCCTGGTCTATATTTTCAAAAGCTTTTAGGTCAGTTTGTCTTTCTTCTTTTTCTTCTTTTTTTTTTAATTTAACTAAGATGCAGCTGTGAAAACTGGATTCTTCTTTTGAACTCCTGTATTTACGTTTGCTTCTGGCAGCCCCAAGGAAATGTGATTGTTTTAAAGCTTGCTGCAGAGTTTAAAAGGTTTTAATACAGGAGGCCAGAAGTAACATGTTACACAGTTCAGTGGATTTAGAGGTCCAAACTGACTTAATCTCTGTCTGTGGTGATCAGGTGAAGCTGGGCTGTAATTGCAGCATAGGTATGCTGGTGATTTCTAGTGATTAAAGCAGATAATAAAAAGATCAATAAGTGAAATGGCTCTGAGCTTGACCAGACTTTCCCCAAAGTCAGGACTATTTGTGCGCAAGGCAATGTTTCTGATCTGTCTCGAAGGAGAACATACAAGGTTTTGGTAGATATAGCATTTATATAATTAACCTATATTTTAATATAGATGGAAGCCAAGACTGTTTTGGTCAAGATGTACCAACTAACACACTGGTCAGCATAAAGCACAAAATCGGTCTCCTGATACAGGTAATCCTTGCTGCAGAGTTGCCATTGCCGCAAGGCAAACTGGTCATGCTTGTGGCATGGAAGTCAGCAGCCACCAGCCCCAGGTAAGCATGTCCCTGGGCAGAAGCAGTGAGTGTCAGCCTGTCAGCTGATTTCCTTTGTGGACTGGAGCACTCTCGTGGTTTTCTGTATGTATCATGCGTGGAGGTGGACTTTTAACCTCAGCTAAAAGTCAAACCTTAAGTCCTAGAGCAAAAAATAGTCTCATTTCTAATCTCAATCAAAGAAAGGTATAAATTGAGTTTTAGTCTGCTAGTTAATGCAAATCAGTATCAATCCATTTAAACACTATCACCATACCAAAAGGAAGAGACTTTGCTGATGAACTAAAGGCCTTAAGTTTGCTCCAGAAAAATGCTTAGGCACACCTCTTAATAGTACATGTGTACTTCCCCTAGCAGGGAAGTCCCTTTGGTACGCTGCTGGATCAAGATGTCAAGTGATATATGGCTGGTGATAGGTTACATGTTCCAGCCAACACAGATGGTGTTATGGGCAAACTCCTATTGTATTTTGATCACTGAAGCTCTGATCCTACTTCAACGGGGGCTGGTAATCAGCATCACCTGGCTCCATGTGTGCAGGTCCAGGGTCTGCTCTGCAGTGAGGTGGTGGGAAACTCTCCTGCAGATTCTACAGCTGCTGCCTCCAGAAGGACATCCTTCCTGGTAATACAAGTGAAGAAGGGCAGGAAAATATAAAGATCAACATCTCTTTTGTAGTGTTCAATTAATTAAATGACTGTCTGTGTCCAGATCAGCTTCCTCTTCTGGTTTGCTTTATTTCTAGTAGGAAGAGATTACACGGCAGGGTCTCTTTTGTCTTTTTTTTTTTTTTCTTTAACTTGAGGGTACAAGCAAAATCTTATGGCCAAGACATAAAGAGCCATTGTGTTGCATCCTACAGCAAGGGACTATAAAAACTCTGGGTTTTGTGGTCCTAATTACAAGTGGTCCCAAAAGCATGGGAATTCATGGTGAGGAGCTCTGTCCTAATTAATTCCAACATTATCTCCTCAGATTCAACGCCATGAGCTAGTGAGAAAGTGATATTAACCACGTCACCAGGGTAAGGTGACTGGCACTTAAATACAGTTTTTTTCTGTATGTTGATGTAAATCAACTAGATCCAGTGAGGACTCCCCAACCTTTTCACCAGTGTAACTTCATTAGCTGTGTGAATTATAGAGAGAAGAGTTACTCCGGGTGAAATATCCATACAATAGTTTTCTTTTTTGTAGGGTTCAAAGTGCTTCTCTCTCTCCGTTTTGGTGCTGAGAGCGGGAAGAGTGCCTGACTGTGTCAGGATGCATTTTAAGTCTCCTCAGTACAGTGTGTGCCTGGCTTAGCTGGCCTAAGTGTCACTGAAGAGGAATGTGTGTGGGCCATGGACTGCTTTCATCAGCAATATTTGCTGATCACTGTGGTGCTTACAGTGGCAGGAGATCACAGCGCTGCTGCTTTTGGGGATATGTCAAGGAGCATTTGGGAGGTAACTGTCCAGAACGGCGTGCTCTGGTGTGTGAAAGGGCAGGGGAGGAAGCTGAGTTACTACCAGCCCCCTTTACTAAAAGAAAAAGCAGATTTTCATAAGAAAAGTAGTCATTGTCCCAGGGAGGGAGGTGTGAGAAGCCATGGTCCTCTTTCTCCTACTATGCTGCGCTCTCTATGCCAAAGAGTATCACGTTGGTACAGTGAGGTCTCAATCTGTCAGGACTCAGGTTGCATCATTTCAGAGGTTAAAATACAATTTCTTTCTCCACTGATGGTGAAGGGCTGAGCAAAATCTCTGTAACGTTCAACAGAAAATGGAAGGAGCAATATCCCTCATTAAGTATGATAGAACTGAGTCCACAGTCAGCCTTAATACTTGAGAACCTGAGAATGTGAAACAGAAATACAGTTTTTATTTTCAAAATGTTTGTTCTTAAAATACCTTTTTTTGTTTAAAATCTCCTAAATCTAAAAGGAAATAAGGACACTTGAAAAGATAAGATGACACCCCCACAGAACAGCTTCACTGTGTACCTCCCTCTCCCCATGAGGAGAGCTGCATGCAGAGAGCAGCAATGAGGTGCACCACAGCCCACACCTGGGAAGTGAAGTTCTGGCTTGGACAGCCTCCTCAAGTATGTATTTTCCTCACAAATGGTGCCTGTGCAGAGGTCATGGGTATCCCAATCCTCCTCCAAGAGCGGAGTGACTAAACCTTTGCCTTCTGGGCAGTATGCAAGAGGCCTGTTTGATCTCTTTTTTGTACATGATTTCCACTCATCCCCTTCCAGAGGAACTTGCTGTCCTGTTGAAGAGAGCCCTCCCTCCCGGGACACAGCACAGACCCTTGGTGGGTGTTCCTCTGCACACATGTTTCTAGATAGCAAGTTTGCCAAAGTGCATGCTCCCTCCCCACTACTCTCATGTGTTGTGTTGGGGGTTTTGGCAGCTGCACTGCAAGTTCCTGTCATTGGCAGGAAGGAGGGATCGACACAGCACAGAAGTTCCCAAGTTCTTGGATATATCACTTCTCTTCCCTTTAAAATATGCAAAACAGTCGCCTTAAACTAGACATGAGCCAGAGCTGGATCCTTAAGATTCAGATTTTGGCTGTCCTCTGGAGTCTGGACCTTTAGTTCAGGCTTGTTTGATAGCAAGATTTGACCTGGAGTCAGGACACCCAAGGAGTATGCAGCCTCACCCTGGGCAAACTTTGTTATCTCTCTCTGTGTCAGTGGCTGGGAAATGACTTGTGGGTCTCTTCCGGATCGCTTATGGTTTTTCAGCACCTCCCTACTGGTTCTTGATATTGTCTTCCCTTCCTACAGTGAAGGATCTCTTGAGTTCTCAACAGAAGGTTCAGAAGATGCTGGGACATTATGTATTGCTGATTTCTTCCTATTTCTCCTAATTTCTCCTTATCGCCTCACCAGCTTTCAATGTTTTACCCACCACTTCAGTTTTGGGAGATGTATTTTCACCAGCTGATCTGGGAGAGAAACTAGACTTTCTTGATGTTCTGCCTTAACTGCCAGTTACTTAATTCCTTCTGCTGATTCTAATTGGACATCCTGAGAGAGCTCCAAATAGTTTCCTTTCCTCCTGCAGTGTGTCCCCTTCAGATACCCAAAGATGCCTGTCTTACTACTCTGCAGATCATCCTTTCTCCCTTGCATTTGGGCAACATAGAACACACAATTCTTTTGATATAACCCCACATAAATCAGTCTCTCTAGCCACTCCATCATTTTGCTGTGCTTCTCTGAATTCCTTCCAATTTGTTCTCACTACTGTTACTGAGCTGTCCAGAACTGAATGCAATATTAATATTCCACACCCTGTATATAGTGCCTGTCAAGCAAAGATTAGGAGCTTTATGAAGATTGATTATTTAAACCTACCAATACCACCAATGATCATGGAGTCAGTGACTATTATTACCCCAAATTTGAAAAATTACACTCGTCTATTTATCAAGGTCAATTCATGTTTCTGATTGTTGAGTGAAATGTTAGCTTTTCTTACCCTCACTACAGTGAAGGGTAAGCCAGTAGACTTTGGCATCCAGCCACAAAAAGCCTCGTATTGTAATAGCATTATGGTATTTGCAGGCACCTAATGGAGCTGCCAGCCCCAGGTTCAGTGTGTGCACTGCCTGTTGACTGCATGGGAGGGCTCGGCGCTTCAGGAGTCAACCTCAAGCCAGCATGCCAGGAGAGGAGTGGGTAAGTGAGCAGATGAGGAATGTTCATGGGAAAGACGGGTCTCAAATCCCTGTTCCTCTCTGGGACTGGAATCTATGTCCGCTCTTTACTCCCCAAAATGGAAATGGGACATGGGGGAACAGGGCACTTCACACAACCTCTCTGAGGTCAGCAATCATTTTTTTGTCTGCATTAAGCAGCTTAAGACAGGTTCTCTGCCTTTCCAGGCTGGTGCTCAGGTCGAAGGAGCTGTAGTACTTCAGTCTCCAGGTCTTTGGTTTACATTGACTGAAGTACGTTGTAAGGAATGGGTACAACAAAAACATTTCAAAACTGGATATTAGAACAAATAGCTTTGTCCAAAGCTTATTGTAATAAGATCAGTATTTTATGGTAGGACATGCTACCTTATAGAGATGAACAATTTTTTATAGTTACTACAAACAGGTAGAGAGGAGAGCTAGTCTTCAAGTTTTGCTTATATGAAACCTTGAAACATGCCAGAAGCAAAGAACCTAGACATGTGTGGTGTATGTTGTTGCAGTGATTTCAAGGAAGCATAGTTATGTTGTCTCCTTTCCCCAACTGCCTCATGCTAGGCTTCTGAGGGATATGTCCCTTGGTCATACCATGGGCAGGGGCTCCCATGATGGACTACCCAGCCCTTTGGGCAGTAACACAGTGATGCATCATGCAGGCTGTCGTCAGACTAGTCTTGGCCATAGAAAATACTTGGTATATGTCCTGTCCCATACACCCTTGTCTTCTGCATGAGATGCAATAGAGATGGAATGAATATTCCCAATGTTCTGTTTTCACAAAAAAACCCGCACCAACAATCAATCAAACAAAACACTTTTGCGTGGAGAATTTTAAGAAAAACATGTATTTCTCCACTTCTGCAGAAAGTGGAGTTTATGTTTTAGTGAAATAAACCTGTCCTACCTGTAGGCTTGCTCAGATAAAACCCTAACTCCATCACACACTCTATATAGTTCCCCAGACATTTCCAGTAAGGGGTCAGCAGTGTCTAAAGCTTACTTGTTCCCTTGTCATTGGCAAATGAATGAGACTTTTCAGCCATGGCTGTGCTTGGGAGTCTTTCCTCCTGTCCTCTGCCCATAGACTTAGGCACTATCACAAATTGCTAGATAACTGTTGCCACACAGTCTTCTGAGTTAGTGAAGCCCACTGTGGGATCAGTCACACTGATATACTTAAGCTTCACAAGTCTGACCAAGTGCTTGAGCTTATCAGACACTGTAGTGTAGAAGGGGGAATGACCAGAAAAAATGTAGATGGTTTTCTGGAAATTAACAGAAAAATGTAGATTTGCCATGACAATGTAAGTAAAAAGCAGCTTAACTGCTCCCTGGCTTTCCTCAGCATCTTTGTAGATGATAGGTGAAGGCAATGAAAGATAAAGTAGTGTGAAGTCAGTGTCTTCATTGCTAATGTCCACTTGCTGATACTCAAGACAGTAACCTGTAATACTTAAATGTTACTAGGGGAGGCTGTATTTTCAGGGTGGCACTTGCTTTGAGTTCAGATGCTTATGAATTAAAATATCACCACATGTGCACTTTTCTGCCTCATTTCAAATGGACATGCAAGTGTACCTGAAACCAGCTAGACAAGTGCTTGGAGCTTCTATATCTGAACTCACTGTGAACTGTACAGCAAGCATCTTCACGGAGTAGATGGAACAGTTTGTGTAGCTACAGAAACATGATGATGGATATCTTCATAAACTCACGGTGGAGCCACTGATCAATGTGGTAGGAGGCTGTAAATTAGGGTGGTGGCTCAAGAGTGCCTGCTCTGAGATTCTGGTAGTGCTGGAGGATGTGTCATACGCTGGGGGAACAGGACTGGTCCGAAGGAAGTCCAAGTTCAAAATCAAGTCTCTGTTCTTAAGGAAGTAATAAGTGATAAGGGCGAGATATGAGACTGAAATTATGGGCTGCTAACAACCCTCAAAGGCTTCTAGATTTAGTTCCTGGAGTTATCATGGGCCAGATGTTCATGCCAACAAGTTTCCTGAGGAAAATATATCTGTTCTACACACACCGATGAGGGAGCACTACAGAATTGCCACGGAAAACCAATCCATATTGAGTGCTATCCAATAGTTTTTAAAATTAATGGAAAGAGTCCAGTGGTTTAATTGTGCATAGTCCATCAACCCTCTCTGAAATGTTGCCTGGCTCTGCTAAGCTCATGAAAAGGACTAAAGCAAATGCTCCTAAACTTGCAGCTCTTAATATGGAGGAGGAAATTCCCAGTTAACCTCTGGTCTGCTTCCAGCAGCCGTTAATCACAATTCTATCACTAATTTGCAGATTTAATGACTTCTTCAGAACATCTTCTAGCAAGTTGTTATACATATTGGAAGGTAACATTGGCTTTGTGCAGCCTGTGTAGGTTTTTTTAGACATGAACAGTGGTGTCAACTTACTTCAGGTTCACAAATCACAGAAAGAGAAATTGCTGACAGAACTTCATCATCACTAGGTTTCAAGAGAGATATCAACACTAACTTGACTTTTCCTGCACAGTTCTCATGCTATTAGGGCTAAGTAACATTTTCCCAAAGAAAAAGATTTTGAAGAATACCCAAGGGAAGACTTGGGGCTTCATTTTTAACCAAATTGTCCCACAGTTACACCAATGGCAATAATCTATTCTTGTGTATGATACTGTCATTCTTTAGAGTATTCACTCTCTACAGTATCTGTACCAGCCAAGGATTTTTGAATTTTCACACAGTTTCTGCCAAATTGCAGCTGCCTGCCTGCATACGACATTTTGCAGGCAAAACAGCATTTACTTGTGTTGGCCTTTAAGTATAAACTGGGATATTAGAGAGCGATAGTGGCTAGAAAATGTATCAGCAACAATGTGAAGAGATCTGCCTTCAGGATATTATTTCTGTACATAAAGCATTAGTGTTTGGAGTATTGTGCAGTCCATGACTGAGAAACTCTCACCTCACTGGTTAGTTTTTGATGTCTCAATGAGGCATGAAGACAGCAAATCCCTTGGTGTTTGGCAGGAGACATTGATTCATTTCACAGGTCTCAAGAGGGCAAAGACCAAACTTAATAACCTGAGAAGTGAACGTTTTGAGAAGTCTGATGTGGAGCCGGGCCTCCTATTTGAGCTGCTGACGCTTACTCAGCTGAAAGTTGTTCACTTTGTGGAAATTTCTGAGAAGGCCAAAAATAACAGCATTCTGTTCCTCTTTGGAAATCCTTATTCCTTACCCTCTTCCTTTCCATTCAGGAGTTCAAGATGCTAAATCAAGGGCCCTACCCAACCTCTGCTCCTTCCCTTTCCACCCCTGACTCCATGCAAGGATGTCAGTGGAGGTGAATCACAAGCACAGTGCTGAGGCAGTCTACTGTGTTTCATCGTGGAAAAGGGTGATTCCATGAACAATGTACCCATGCGTCCCACTCCTTGTTTAGCTCCTGTTCCTAGCACAGGCTGCTGGCTCTCTCATCCCCATGGCCAGTAGTACACAATTTCTGGGGCATTGAGAACTACTGCTCCTATCAGCTCATCCTCCTTTTTCCAGGAAAAGCAGTAGGCAGAAACTGGGAGTAGAGTTTTTATGGTCATCTTCACTAAAGTAATTTGAAGTTTCAGTGGGAAATAGCAATTATTTACCAAAAAGGACAACTGGAAGTTTTTTACAAGCAAGAATAGGGTGGTTTAGGTTTCTGGTCTACCAAGAGGCATCAGAAAGAAACAAAACCACTAAGGAAAGCAGGCATTGTACAGAAATCTTTAATTAATCAAAGCTTTTTCCCAAATTCCACCTGACCTTCTCAGCCTGGGGGCTTCTAAGGACAGAGCACTTTAGAGGGCCCAGAGAAAGCTGGTAGGAAAAACACTAAAACCAGAGGAATCAGGTGGAATATGGGCCATGTGAATCTGAGCTGTAACAGCTTAATGATAAGACTGTCAAAGTGAACAGAGATTTTCTGCTTGCAAAGCTCTCAAATGTAGGTCTAAAAATCAAGAAATGGTCATTATTTGATGTCTAAACTTTCTCTTACTTCCCACACTTTTTTTTTTGTGGTGACTTCAGTTTATGTTTGTCAAACTGGACCACCTTATTTTGATCAGGTAAGCACTGCTGTGGTGCAGGTAGGAATTTGACAGATGCACAGAAAATGTAAGCACGCTGTAAAAGAAACAAGGAGTATTATAAATAGAGGATTTGAAAGGTGTTTAAGGTTATGCTTATGGTGTTCCAATGAAATTTAGGGCAGTGGAGTGACTGACATTAAAGGGTACAGAAAAATATAATGTCCTTCCCATGGGAAAAATGTAATTTCAGCCCTAAGGACAAACAAACAGTTGGGACAAGCAGCTGAAATAAAACTTAACTGAGTTTATTTTTTAAAGAAAATAATGGGTTTAGAAATGCTGAAAAGCTGCCTTCAGTTTTAGGTTTGACCTTATTCTTGGCGTATCCTTTTCCCACAAGGGCCTCTGGTGCCCCATGGCCCACGAAGTCTCGTGGCCACCCCTTGCCACCCCTTGTCCTGGAGCATGGGCTGGGCCATGCGAGAAGCTGCCAGGCAGGGTTGCACGGCATGTCCCTGCAAGGCTCCCACGGTGCAGTGTAGACACCAGGCATCATGTCAACGCTGAACAAAATGCTGTGGGCCTTCTGCACTTTGTTTTGTGTCTTCTGTGGAAAATTCCACTGGAAATGATCCATTTCAATGGAAAATGTTTATAATACTGAGAGAGACCCATTTTTGATAAGAGAAAGTGTGGGGGTGGAGGGATGCTCTGCTCAAAATATTTCAACTAACTCTACTTAACAGAAGAACTACTCATCTAACTGTTAGTCTAAAAACAATGAATTTACTATGCTTGTTAAACAGAGTTCCAGAGAACTAAACCCACTAATGAATCAGGAATAAAACTCAGCTTGCTTTTATTTCTCATCCAAAACTAACAAGCAACCGTAACTTTGGAAACAATAAGCTATACTGCTGGACAGCCTTAATTTTTCATTGTTTTGTTTCAAGACTGTGCGTTGCCAGTTAATAAAATGACCTGCATTGGAAGGACTCAGCATAGCTTTTTAAATGCTTCAAGGTGATCAAAATGTTTCAGGTTGATCCATGTTAATTCTTTCAGTATGTCTTGCTTTTCTGAAAAATCCAGAAATTTTTTGGGGCCAAGCCGTGTTAATGCAGCTCTGATGATTACAATTTAACGCAATTTGTAATGTACTTAAGAAAACAGAGCTTATCAACTTTAATGAGACTTCACTTTATCTGCAACAAAAGATCTTAAGTCACACCTGGAAACAAGATTCCTAAATCTCTTGGATAATTCAGAAAATCTTACTTTTCTGCATATATTTCCTGCAAGTCAGGCTGATGATTGTGCACACTCTATTAGAAATGCATGGCACAGCTGCAGCGATGGCATATTAACTCCTCCCGAAAGACCAGAATACCAGATCTACTATTCCTGATCACATCAGGCCACAGTACAGGAGTCGTTTATATTCGCCTGGTGACTGACTGAGCAAATGATGTGAAATGATCCATCCCTGCAGCTCTGACCTCATGGTACTGCAAGGGTCCAGAAGGAGACGGAGTTCACTGAGACATCTCTTCAAAGTTTGCTTCAGATTTGGTGGAGCGTGAGGTCTTCTGTTTAGGATTTTATTATCTAATCTGTTCTCTAATATACTGCGTTAAAAACAAACACTCGTCATCTGTTTCCAGACACAGAAACAGTCCTGTATTCCCTCCACCTTTGTACAATGCATTCCAGCCACGAAGATTGTTTTTTCACTATCCCTGACGTCCTGTTTAGAATGAAGAATGACTCTCTGTTTGGCCCGGGTATGGTTATTTACAAGTGTTTGTAAAACGTCTAGGACCAAGAAGGAAAGGGGAGAAAAAAGGCCAAAGGGACTGGAGGTGAGAAAGGACCATTAGCAATCGTTTGTTTTATTTAAAGTAAAAGTTCATTCTGGTGCTGTTTTAAAGAAATAAACCCATGTATTTTATTGCATGTGCTTGGGCCCAGCACAGGCTATTTTGGCCAGAGGGCTGCAGTGAAAGGTGGGATTTTTTTCCACTGATAACATGCAGGGTCTAACTGGCATATTTGCTGAGCGATGCTTGTGAGACCCATCACAGCTGAGCCATCTGTGGACTGGCATTAACCTTTCGTGTTTCATTTGCGTTTCTTTTAGTGAAATCTGTAAACGATGGAGCTCGTGCATGCACCAGCCTCAGCTGGTACTGTGCCGGAGGCTTTGCTCTGGACGGCGAGTCACAGGCAGCAGTGGATGCACAGCTGGCTCAGATGCTGTTACCAAGGGGGGCCTGACACTTTCCCCCAGTTGGAAACCTCTTGCAGCGCTGCCCAGCTCACGCCGGCTCTTGCACTTCCTCTCACGTCTGCAGGGAGAGGGAGTGTACTGGTGGGCACCCCGAGCCCCCGCACCAGGGGCAGCCCCAAGCCTCGCTGCCTGAAGGAGCAGATCAGACCCAGGCTGAAAGCCTGTGTCTTTCTTCCCTCACTGCCACCACATTAACATCCTGAGCAAAAATCCCCTCTTGAAATACTTCATCCTTCAAACTTTCTTGGCTTTCCCACAGAAATGTGCACTTGCTTTTCTTTTTAGAAGGTGGTCTGAAAATAAACATAGCTTCTAGGTCCACTTAATCAAGAAGCCCACAGCATTTATTTATTTACTCAATTTTGGTACCAGACCAGTCATGAAATTCTCTGTTTTCTGTGGGTTTAGGGGACTTCCAGTCTTCTGTAACACTTCTGTTTGCTTAGGTCTCCCTGTTCTCTGTCTACTAATGCTCTTCCTTCAGACACCTCCCCATCTTCTGAGTGTCCCTTTCTAGGAAACAGTAGGTGTATTTACACAGGCCGGGTTTTTCCCATATTCATCCCTTTGTACTCTTTAACCTCTATGGGTGGAGAAGGGAGGAAAGAGAGTGAAAATGAGGGCTAGGGAAGGAGGAAAAGTGAAACCCTGTCTGTTCCAAACCTTAGATCCAGACAAAGCTCAAGTTCCAGATATGGGGCCAGAAGGGTGTATGTCTCAGTCAAAAATTATCAGTAAACTGGTTTTCCAACACACAGATTCTCTTCTCGGTTTCCATCTGGAGAATTTAACTTTCCTAATATTTGATATGTTCAGAAAGCTTCTGGTTTTGATAAGGCTATATTTTCTATCAGGAGAATTTTTCAGTTACACACATTTGATCAGATCCAGCATTGCACATACCCTACTCTGCCACTGTGCCTTGGACACCTTACATAAAAACACTCAACACATCCAAGGGTCCTTTCTAGTTTTCGGCTCACTGTAAGGTAGAATTTTTTCTTCTTTTTTGACAGAAGGAGGATACCAGAGCACAGTGACACTTGCCCTGTTTCTATTAGGTTTTTTCCTGGGTGCTGATATCTTCTAAAAGTCCAGAAAATATTTCTGTTCGTGGTACAATCCTGCACACTCACTGTCAGTCTTGCCATCTTGCTGCCCCATCCCACTGTTGCCTAGAAATGTGTGTGTGGGGGGGTATTTCTGTTTCATTATTCCTATTATTCCTTTGAGGCAGAGGGTCCATGATCAAAGTCAGCAAATAGGCTTTAATGAGGAAAAAACAGAACTAATGTTACCGTAGCAAGCTGCAGCAGTTCTTTAAGAAGGAAAAGCTGTGGAGTTTACTGAGCCATACCTGTTATAAACCTGCTGCAGTCTGACCAAGGCAACGGCTGGTAGGCTTCCAGGTATTTATATTGGCCAAATACACTTAATTTGCAAGACAAAACAAAAAAGTCAAGAGTTTTGTGTGTGTGGTCTGATTGGGGAGTGCTGTTTTCTATGTTATTTAATTTGGAGAGAGGAAAAACATATTGTGGGCCAGTTTATTTTATTTTATAATTCACTACTCAGTAAAGAAAAGAAATGCCTTCAGGGCCCCAATTAACATGTAGTAGTAGTATCACCTGGAGACTGCAATGTGCAGGGGACAGAAGTAAAATGTTTCCACTCTAGCAATGAGGAGAGGTTCCCATCAGGGAGGAAAACCTGAGCTGTGGCTGGTACTGGCCACCCCAGGAGGTGTGCATGGGCTTGGTTTTCATTTTTCACTGTGTGTTGTTCAGAGCATCTTAGTTTAGGTTTGTTACATTACATGTTGAATCAACAAACCATGCTTGATAAGCAAGCAGAGGATTCATAGTATTGACATCTTGTTTGGGACGAATCCACTTCCACTGGGTTCCTGTAGGCCTGTGGGTCTGTGCAGAACATGTGTCTCCTGTGGTGGGCAACAACTGCCTTTGGCCAAAAAAAGAAAACTTGGATTGTTCCTCTCCAGCTTAGCAGTTTCAGCAGACACATGGGGGAAAACAGGTCACAGCAGTGATGAGCGTATTGACTCTAACAATGATAACATTTCCCTTGCCTGGAGCTGATGTGCAGAGGACATCAGTCCTGGTTTGTTGCTACTTGGCAATGAATTGGGTTTTCAGTGAATCAACATTTTGCTTCTGGTGCTAAGACTCCAAATTCCTTTATGGATACTTCGTTTCCAAAATTGCTCTTGGAGGTTTTGTGGTAATGCTTCCTTATTGCACCATAGCCCCAGTGTGAATGCACTGTGGGGATAGAAAGAACCAGGAATAAAGGAGGAGGGAGGCAAAGGAAATATCAGTTGAACTCTTGGAGCTCCTGGAGGATTACAGTGTCCCCAGGAGAGCTGGAGGCAGTGCGGCCACTCTCTGTCGAGCAGCCACAGCCGGTCCCATCCCTTGGGTCTGCCACAGGCAGCTGCAGCCAGGGGCATCAAGCCACAGCTGGCAGTAAGGCTGGGATGGGAATTCTGTGTTTATAAGCAAGCAGGGTTGCTGCCAGGGCTGAATAACTACGTCTGTTTGACTCAGAAACAAGAGGAACCAAGTGAAGAGTTCACTCAACATGTGCATAAAATTATGCTTGCCTTCACAGTAGAATGGTTTAACCAAACCTAACATACAGTGAAATTGTTGGGCTCACAGTGGGCACCTCAATCCTTTTGGTGACTGACTTTCCCAACAGGCATAGTGTACTGGGAGGGGGACAGTGGCTTAGCACAATGATGGCCAGCTAGGGAGTAGGCAATGGACCTGCCTGGGACAACTCTACCCTCAGTCCCTACATGTGAAACTCCACAGTTTCTGTTTTACTCTTTCACGTGGTACTGCTGGCTCTGGCTGGCAAGCGCACGCTGCTTTCCTTCCATGCTTTCAGGGGTGAAAAACACCTTAGGGAAGATGCAGTTGGTATTGGAGGGCTTCCTGTCCACAGGAGGCTGCTTCTCCTGGAATATCTCATTTGTAACAAGCGCTTGGGCTCCCTGGACTCGTGCACCTGCAAAGGGAAAGGGAATGTAAGTGAGCCTTGTAATGGGCTGCAGTGACTACCCATGCTCTGGTGAAAGTGTGGCTTTGCAGGGCCCATAGGGTCCCGGGCTCTGCTGGTGCTCAAGCTGCAGCCTCAGGAGTACCGCTGGAGAGGAGCTGCGCTGCTGAGCACAGGAGAGCGAAGGAGCAGGGACGGTGAAGTATCGCAAGCTGGAATCTGGCCACGGTGCTATGCTGAACATTTCTACACTTGCAGAAGTTGCCATGGTATTTTAATAACTGCTGGTGATTTAATGGCCCATCTGGAAGACAGCAGCACTGGTACAGCTGGGTTTGTGCCACACACATCATTGCCCATGATGCTCTAGTGAGGCGGCTTTCTTTTAGAAACCAAGGGGGTACCTATTTTGTGCCTCCTTCTATACCTGCATGTTCACACATGTTGGCATGTCTGTCCTTCTGTGTTCCCTGGTTACAATTGTACTGTGTCTCCAGTTTGCAATATTCTTCATTTAGAGCAGGGGACCAGGGCAGATGTAGAGAAGAAGCAAATTGTGTACACCTGCAGGACACAGATAAGTCCTTCTCTGCCCTTATCCTGTATCTGTCATTCAGCTCAGAGGGAGCCAAAAGCATCGACTTCCATTCAGCAGAAGCATCTGTTCTGCTCATCTTTCTGTTCACAGTGGCACAGAAAAAATGGCCGTTCCCACTCTTCACTAGGCCTTTGCAATTGCATGTAGGAAGTCTTCAAAAAGTTCTGTCCTGATGCCCAAATCCTGCTTGATGCCTCTTGGTGAATGTGGTTTCTCTGATTTATTTCAAAACTTCTCTACTTCAGGCTGGTACAGACTGTACTGAATAATCCAGTTTCAAAATGCTGCCCCTGCAACTGTTATACAGTTGTTTTCTAGTCCTTTCCTCTAATTCTTCTTGTTTTTTGGTAGGGACTATCAAGAGACTCGGGAAACAATAAATAGAAATGTTGTTTATCTTAGGAGAATATGGGATGTTGGCCCAAGGAACTTTGCTGACTGTGTTGGCTAGCCTTGGACATTTCCTTTGACATATCTATAATTGCTTTAAGAAACATTTTCATGCTGAGCCAACTTCTGATACTGTAGATTCAACTACTTGATTTCAGATACATGGCCAAGTTCTGCCCCCTGCCTTACCAGGATTGCCCCAGCATAACAAAAGTGTAACGTGTCCCACAGCTCTCAGGTATTTGATTTCTTCATTATAACTTACTTACTGCTTTCAGGATATTTGTGTCTTGGATGAAATTTTAAACTTCTGGGAGAGGTAGTTAATAGGAGGGAGAGGGAAAAAAAGAAAGTACACAATATATCTAACAAATATGTGACATCTAATTTAAAAATCTGTTGTTTTCTTTCAACAAAAGGGGAAGAAAGCAATGCAGCCGTATTCCCTCTTTCCCCAGGATATTGGCGCAAGTCCTGGATCCACTGAAATTTATAGGGAGATGTAATTAATTAACTTGAAATACCAGATTAGCTCATGGATTCAATGTATCTCCATTCTGACATGGATGTAAAAAAGCCTCTGATTAATGATCAAACCTTGCTCAGGTATTTGAGGGCTTTTACTTACTAGTGACAGCTTTTTCTGAGATTCTATCTATATCATCAGTGCACAAAGTGACTTCAAAGTCAGTGTCTGTTATTCATTACTGGTACTGCAGATGAAGCCTACAGGCTGCAACCTTGGCCCTGTTAAGTCACTCACAGTTTAATCACCAACTTCAGCAGCACCCAGATTTCATTCTGGTGCTTCTCTTGATAAACTACTTTAATAAACAAACCAAAAAACCCTATATGACCAAAGGCTATTGCCTGCCCTGAAGAGCTCATGAAGTTAGGCAGAAGGTCGTGTCTTGTCTTAAACATCAATCTGAAGCCCAGAGGCTGAGGAAAGGAGCAGGTGATGCTGGTCACAGAGGGAGGGCAGATGTGGCTGCAGGGGTTTGTCACCATGCATAAGCTATCACTGCCAGTCTCCAGACTTCATGCAGTAGGTCATTGCAGTTTGCTCACTTTCAAATAAAGCTTATCTCAGGATGCTCCTACAGTTTCAGACCCACCCATGGATCCTACTCTCTCAGAGGTTGCAGTGGGACAGGTTTGGAGTTCATTTATACTGCTGTAAATCCAGCACTTCTTCAATGAAATTCTGTTCTTCCAAATCACACCTCCAAGATGGGGGGACATGATCTAGCCCTAAGACCAGAAACACAACTACTGCCATCTATTAACAGGCAAAGCAAAACACAGTCTTGCCCAGCCTAGTCACTCACAATGTCTGAGCTAGGACTGCCTACAGAGGCCTTAACTTTGCTTTCTGCACAGGGTGACTGGCCATTTGATGATGAGCCATTTTAATAGGGGTAAGCCTGTATCGTGCAACTGGATCACACCATATCACCCAGTAAGAAGTCCTCCTGCAGCTGCAGACCAGGGAACATCCAGCAGCAGGCTGGAGTCTCTTCTGAGGCCAGTTGCAGAGACTTCCCTGCTTTGTGCTTTTTGGAAATGAGGTGTTAGTATTTTATCCAGTGCCAAAACAGGTCTGAGAAGCTCCTGGCTCTGGCAGGTCTGCTTCACTCCCCTGCCATTGCCTGTGGGCAGCTTTTGGTGGCAGCCTAGGTAACAGTTGATTTGGTTTGGCAGTATGGGTCATTTCACTGATACAAGCTATGAGGTGGCCCTACATGAGCACCCCTGAGAAATCCCAGACAGAGGCAAGGCTCAGAACCTCTTACCTCAGTTTTGCTATTGAAGATGGAGCCACCTCCTTAGGTTTTGCAATCATACCAACAGGAAGGCAGACCTCATGTGCAGCAGATGCGGTTCAGTAAAATGATGCAGCTTTGGCAGTCAGTAGCTCAGACGTGTACAAAAACCTTAGGTTGGTTTCCTTGTTAAGCCTAGTTTCATTCACAGAATAAAATTAGCCAGTCACATTTCTGACTTGTTTTGGGCACAGTGATGGTTTTCATGGGGTTTCCACTGATTATACTCAATGAATTTCCATTGCCACCAAAGGAGTCCAGACATGCTCTTTCAGGCTGGTGGGAATGTGTCAGGGAGCCATGCACAGGGTATCTTACATGTTGATGTTGGTAAAGATCCATTTCAAATGAACTCTGTGGTCCTGATTCCCTACCCACTTCAAATAGTATAAATTGGGAGAGATCCTACAGAAACCATAGAGTGTTTCTGTAGAATAGAGAAAGGAGATCCTGCCTAAATTCCCCTTTAAATACTGCATCAGGATTCCAATGCGATATGGTACAGAGAATGGACACTTCATTAGGAAGACCTTTATTTGGCTAATTGCATCTCTGACATAATAAATTCCTTATGTGAAAACCCATAGTCTGATCCACTGTCAAGCATGTGGAACAGGTTCCCCTTCTGGGTCCTAATGAAATAGCTTAATAGACTGTTACAGACAGACCTGTGAAAGTAGGTGGATTTCTCACTTCAAGCTGCTGTACTGGGGAGCACAATGTCTCAGTCCCAGTGGTACTTCGCAAAATGAGACTATTGCTTAACTCCGGGCCCGAGTTTCCTTGCACTGACACTGTTTTTGCTCCACAATTGCTCCATTCACTTCCACTGAGATTTTAAGCAAACCAACTTTTAGGGCTGAACATTGCTCTCAGGTCTCCTGCCTGCTATTAGGAGGGAGCTGTGTAATTGTTTTCTGGGTGTAAATCAGCATAGTATTGTAAGAGCAGTCCCATCAGCAAAACATGAAGTCCATTTATGTCATCACATACTGGCCTGCTGTGATCAATTCCCCTACTTCAAAGCCTGACAGCAGCAAAGAGTTTTAGGAAACTACTGGCAAAGTTCAGGGACTCCAGCAAGCCTTCAAGGTGAGAGCCTGATTCTGTAAACGCGCTTTGGGGAACATTTGCAAGAACATTTATTCTGAAGTTTTGAGCAACTTGGTGCTCAAACCCATTCATAAACTGTTTCCATCTTCCAGTCCCCTTCCAGGCCTCCATCAATCACTTAGATGTGTTTCATTTTTAAGGATGATTCAATTTTAAAAATAGAATCTAGCATGTGAGCAACTTCCAGCGTGTGTCAGGAAGAGATAAGTCACCCAAAGCTATGATGGCCCACCAGGGTGCCTTAAATGGAGTCAAACTCCTGTCTACACAGTCCTTATTAGGATCTTTCTCTCCTTCTCCCTCTCTCTCTCTCACTTCCTTTTGGCGTTTGCTCCGTAAACTGAACAGCACCTGAGCCGGCATCTTGAACCTCACCAGCCTTTGTGGAGTTCAAATCGAGTTCAAATGTTCTAATTAAAATGTGCCCTTCCTCTCCATCGTTAGATAGCTGCAAACAGATGACTAGAGCTTCCTGATTGGGAAAGGTTGGTCAATGGCCTTATATCCAAGGGGTGAAACATCTCTGCTGGGAAACAAATCTTGACTCAAGTGGTCTGTGTAAGGACATCTATTAAGTCAGAGCAGTAGCAGCTGCATTAAGACTTTAACTCTTCTCACCATGGTCTTGTGGGAAAGGATTTTGTCCTCCAGAGTTGGTATATGGGTCTCTGACTCCCTGTTCAGACCTGATGTGTGTGACTGGCTCTTTGCCTCCAAGCACCCAAGATGGTGAGCACACATTAACTGTTTCTCGTCTTTTCTTAGATTGAGATTTGCTCCTCCCATTGGAATAGCACTGGGAACTGAAGGCAAAGAAGAAGGAAGAGGAGCTTTGTGAACAACTGACTTTCTGCTACAGCTGCTAAAGGAAAGAGCTGGGGTCATCCCAAAATGAAAAATATGCTTTCTTTTCAGAAATGTGCTGACCCCCAGTCATACTGCACTTTCTCTGCCCAGAAGCAATGATTCATTAAATTTCTGGCAGTTTTCTTTCTTTAAAGAAATGAAACACTAGTCTCCATGGTCCCAAGTTTGCTTTAGAATGGGGAATGAAAACATATTCCCTTGAAAAACAAAAGCCAAATATTTTGAAACCTTCTCAGTTCATTTTTTTAAGCCAAAACTCAATACAGCTCTGCCACTGGCACAAGATTTTTCAAGAAACGATGGTTGCAGCTGAACCTTTGAGCCATTCAGAGTCCACTTCAGCTTGAGCTTGTGCTGTTTGTATTTCCTCATTGCTTCCTTTTCAGAGGAGATGAATACAAACCTGCCCTACAGATGGGCAAAATCTAGCCCAAGCCATTCTCAAACTTTGAACTAGAAAAGAAAGAGATCTGGTGTCAGTAGAAAGCACGGAGGAACTGTTTCTCATCAAACTCCAGAGGTGTTTGAATAGGCCTAGTCTCAGGCCTGAACTTCCTGTTTGCCCCTGAACCCATGCAACACTATCCCCACGGTGGCTAATATGCTAAGACTGATCAGAGGTCTCTTGAACTTCAAGCCTGTGCTGCTACAAGTTTGTAGGAAGAAACACATCTTCATCAGCTATAGCTGTAATGGTCGCATTGCTACTTCTGAATGAGGGGAAGGGCAATCCTGCAGGGTGCTCAGCAGTAAACCACTGAGGATCTCCCCTTCCCAAGGGATTACTGTACCCTTTGCAGAACTTGATTCATTCCTCCCCTGACAGCTCGTGTGCTTAGATGTTTGCTTAAGCTGTGGCTCCATGGTTGGCAGAGGCTGGGGCTAATGGTGAAAGCAATAGCCCGGCTCCCCTCTGCCCCTCAGCTCCTTCCTTTCTTATGCCAACACAGGAGGTGCAACAACAAAAAACAAAATCATCAAATCACTGTTGCTTTCCTAATCCAGTGCATGGCAGACTGTCTGTGTTTCCTTTGGGAACAGGGCTGCCTGAAACGGCTGTGGAAGAACATTTCCCTGTGGAGGTTTCCCTTCCAGTTGCTGATACAAGCCATCACTAAAGAACCAGAGGCTCATTTGCCTGCAAATACTTTTATTGTGGTAGTAATATTGTTGAAGTTGTGATGAAAGGATATAGGCCAGTCAAGGTTTGTAGGGAGAGATAACATCTTTTATTAGAGTAGCTAATACTGTTGGAAAAAACAGACACACTTTTGGAAGCAATATTATCCTTTATTATCTCACTGTTCCCCCTCCCATGTGACCCCCTACCATCCTTCATCTGAAACAATAAATACTTACAAAGTGGAAGGAAACTTGACCCTCTAGGGCAGGTAAGAGACAAAGGCTTGTGTCTGACTCCTGATCCCCATACCCCTCCCACTGGTATCGGTAAGAAATCTCCCAATGCCCAAGGGCATTGCATGGCCCCTGCCTGCCCTGCAGTTCTGTGCCAGAAACAACAACAATGAGAAAACCCTCTCGCAGAGGCGTCGGTAATGAGCATTTCTGATTAGGGTTCCTAGTCTGGCCTCTTTGTGCCCCTCCGTCAGCACCTTGTGGGTCAGTGAGACCCATTGGCAGCTGGAAGTTATAGGCTTGTAATGTGCTTAGCATGCAGTGAAGTGATGTTAGGTTAAATATCAGGAAAATCTTCTGGGGCATGGTTACTGACGCACCAGAAAAGATTTGTCTGGGGTCGTTGCAGTATCTCCTTTGCCAAAGAGCCTCAAGAGGTTAGAGGAACTTCTGTCAAAAATGACTTTACCTAAAAATACCTTATGCTGCCTGGGGTGAGGGAGATGGACCAAGTCAAGGTGATGTCAGCATCTTTTCTGGGAGACCATTTTCATTTCAGGGCTGTCCATTTCTCTGTCACATCTTTGCAGGCCAGTCTCAGCTCTGCAGTCTTGCTCTGTCCATCTGGCGCAGGGACCAAGGAGCTGATTTTAGTGCTCTGTGAATTTAGGGCTGCATGCTTTCCACCTGGCTGTCCTGTAGGGAGAATTACTGACAAAAGCAGCCACATGTAACCTAACAAGAGTGTTTTGTTGGCCTTCCTACAACTGTCACCCAAGTGAGGCATCTCTAGCTCAGGGTGATGTAGCCACCAAGCCCTTTATCAGATGAACAGAGAAGGAGAAGGTTTCTTCACAGACCCCTCACTCATGATGAATTGCCAACAGGTTTTCAGAAGCAGGTCCCAGAGCAGCACCTTGTCAGAAGTGGCAATAGAGGGAGGAGGGAGGAGACAATCATAATGTGGGTTTCGATAACACTTTTCAACACCACCAGAAGAGTATAATAGAGACCAGGCCTTGAATAATTTGCTTAGACTAGGAATAACACCTACAGGGGATGGTGCAGAGTCTGGGGTAACAGTTGGATGTCAATGGGAATGCATGCGGTTTAAATTAAATCAATACAAGGATTTTGAGAGTGGGGAAGACCTTTGTCTCATGCTGATGGGGACAGAAGGGCTGACAAACCTATCCAGGGCAGAATTTCAACTGCCTGAATGACCATGTGCCATATTATCTCCATATTATTTCATACCGCAGTAATCACTTCCATGCTCTGATTGTTGCCCAGGGGAGAAATGACCCAGGAACTCTGCTCCAATTAGGGAATATTGCCCCATTTCAGGAGCCAGGGATGGTAGATATATGTGAGGACAGGCTACCCGGCTCTTGTTTGTAAATGAAACTAGCCATCACTACAAGGTTTTCCTTCTCTAGAGAATATCTTGAGCTGGCTGGAAACCTCTTAGAAGAAAAATTTCTAGTCAGTTCAAAGAAAGGAGGGAGGGAAGGAAGAAGGGAGAGAGTGATGGAGGGGTTGTGAAAACATGTCAATTTAAGCAGAAACTTGTTTTCAGTAGTGCCAGAGTTTCTTTTTAGCTCTTGTTCTGATCCATATCAGCTTTTTGATTATATTACAAATCTAGATTAATTTCATATTAGTGTTTTAGGTTATGCTGGTGTTATTTAAGCCATACGATGTTTTACAAAAAAGACCAACAACCCAGCTACCTGCCCTCTCTTGGGATGTTATTGTTACCCTGAGTTCTTTCAGTCACTGGTTTTAATTCCTTTCAGGTTAACTAAAATGTTGAGCTTTCCAGGGCAATGAGTATAGAACAGCTTGTTTCCCTGCCAGTTGGTACTCTTCACACTGTAAAACTCAGTTCCTATCTGGTCCTTCACTTGTAAAGTTTCATAGTGCACTTCATGAAGAAGATGGGCTTCACTAGGGCCTGTCACCTTGTCCTGCAGGTTCCTGGGGGTGAGCAGACATTGTTTGTGAAAGGATTTTGAAAGGCTTTTGAATAAGAGGCTAATCTACAGGGTAAAAGTAAAGAAATAAAAAGGGGCAAATTCAAAATGGATGAGAGGAAACACTTTTCTAGCCAATGTGTGATCAAGCTACAAAACTCATTTCCCCTAATATTGTTAGACAAAAAAAAAATTGGCAAAATCCTAAAAGGAATGGATTTCTCTATAGGTAACAAGCATATCCAAAGTTGTAAATAATGAATGGTAAATTTGCTTTAAAGGGTTATTAAAGCCTTTTATTTTTTCAGGGTTTCAGTGTTGAGGCTGATCTTTAATGGAACATGTAAGGAGACCTTCCTGAGAGCAGATCATTTCATTATCTCCTGCTTTGGAAGGTATCTTTCCCAAAAGCACTGGTGCCTGCTAGCTATTGTCAGAAAATGAGGAGTCACACTATATGAACTTTCTTCTACAGTGCTGTCTTGTTCATACTCTCTAAAACTGAGTAGACATTGAGATAAAATATTTGGCAGTATTTAAAAAGGAGTGGATAAATCTGTAGATAACAAAAATATCCTGAACCTCATTGAAGGGGAAGTCAAGACCTCTCCTGTCAGGGCTGCGATTCTGCACTAGATAAATCAAGATCTTCATATATACATTATTATAGAGCAAAAGACTCCCTAAGAGGCTCAAAGATGGTCTGTATATTTGCAGAGCCCTGTGGCAGTCTATCTTTCCAGTATATAGACAGAACAATTGCAGCAGGAACAATTTAAGATTAGGATATGGCTGGCTGAAGGGGGATTTAATTTTTTGCATGATGTACCGCAAACATCAGAGGACCTAAAGGAAAGACTAATTTCTTTCCATGGGCTTTGGCCCCATAAAAACTTGTGATCAAAATGACCCGCAGGATGCTCCAGCCTATTCTCCCTGCCAATGCTGCATGTCCCCTCTCACAGAGCTGATATGCTGATAGGCCTTATATTATTTTACATTATCTCTGATGTCATCTGGCTGTCTAATTGGAGCTGACTGGGTCTCTGATCTATTAAGACTACACATCTCTGTCTTCACACCTCTCTTGGCCACAGTAGCTGCTAAAAAGAGCCCTAGGGACAGCTGACAATCTTGACTCCCAGCCCAAATGTGTCAGCTGGAAGGAAGACTAATTCCCAAATGACATCCCCCCCCACCCCCCCGCCAAGCTTTTGGCAGTCACCCCGCTGCCATCTCCAGTCAAGAACATCTGGCCGTCGGATCAGACAGAGGCAGAGCTCTCTGTGACCCCTGATCCTGGCTGCCCTGTACCTACCCCTAAAAGGGGGGCTGCCATTTTCTACCGAAGTGGCTGGTGGCCTCAGGCTGGTTCCCATGACCGTCCTTCCAGCTGGTGCTGGCTGGCCTCAGGCTGGCAGCCCTGGCTGCAAGGTCAGGGGCTGAGAGGGGCACAGAGCCATGCACAAGGCAGCATCCCCTCCAGGATGTCCCAGGGTCCCCTCCCTGCATGTTGGTGGGAGCGGTACCCAACCACCCGTGCTGCAGGCTGCCCTGTGTTGCAGCCAGGCAGTCCCCGGGGCCTTGTCCTGGCCGAAGCATCGGCAGCCACTTAACACATTGTAGTGGAAAGGTGACACTGGGTCAAACTCTGCTGTTGGTGGTGTTGGCAAAAAGCCAGAGCAACTGCACTCCAGTCACAGGAGTCTATTCCTGTGTGACTGGGAAGTAGGGTTTGAATGCCTGGACTTGTGTCCTTATCACAGAGAAATTTCTGGCTTTGCATCCCCACCTAGGAATACAAAAGACAAAGGAATTAATGTTGCTTTCCAGGTGGCTAACAGAAAGCAAAAATCCCTGGTATATCTTAGCTTTCAGCCAAGCTGCAGTTAAGCAATTGCACATCAGCAAAAGCGTCTGCTTAGAGTCCTTAGCCACGAAGTTTCCTCCAGAGCCCTTTCCATTGTGTGTTGGGGGCTCTACACCTCCCCCTTCTCTCTGCCTTCATTAAAATTGCAGTCCATCTGCTCTGTCCAGCCCGCTGCAGCTTGGGGAATCTCACGTCACTCCCATCTCAGCTAGAGATGAGCCTGAGCTGCACATTTTTGGATGGAGATGCCTGTGTTTGTTTCCCAGTTGTAGATTTATGGGAGGAGGGGGGGGAGTCTTCTCAACTTTGCCCTAGTTACTTAAAAACAAAAAGCCAGTAAGGAAAGGTGGATGCGGCTGTGGATTGGGCCCTATCCCTGCTCTCCATGGCAATGGGCTGCTGTGTCATTCCCGGGGAGTTATGACGACACTGCTGCAATGGGTTAATGGGGAGTGAGGGTTTCCTCAAAAAAGGGCAGCTCACAGTGAAGGCATCAGCTCTCCTCTGCTGCAGGGCACGGTCTCTGCTGCCTCTCCTGCCTGCAGTGCCCAGGGCATGAAGGGACCAGGAGACAGGCAGCCACCCCTGGCAGACAGCCGGAAAAGCCAAGGTGAGGACAGATGGATGACCCAAGGTCCTAGCACGAGGGCTGGATAGGCCAGGGGGTCAGTGCTCTCCCTAGTTTCACCAGAGACTGTGTGCCTGGGGCACGGGGCACCCCCCGACCCCTGCTTCTATGAGTCCACCTTCTGTCCACTCTGCTAGCCCCTGCCCTTCAGAAGGGCACAAAATGGAGGGGGAAAGCAATCCAAAGAGGGAATGAGTCAGAGAAATTGCTGTGAAGCAGATGTCTGGGAATCATTATGAGAACACTCTCAATCTTCCCAGAGCAGCTGAAAGCTTTACTGCCAACAGCACTTGGCTGCCAGTCTCCCATTGCTGTATAAATGATGATAATGGTCTTTGCTACTTCTTCTCCACACGTTCTCCTCCTCTCTGTGGGGGTGGGCTCTCCCTGGCAACCACAAAGCTCTTGTTATATATAAGGAGTTGTTGGCAACGAGGACTGGGATTGAACAGAAGAGGGAGAGGGGGTAAGGTCCCTCCTCAAGCTAATAACCACCAGTGATTGGCCCCTGCTGTGGCATTTTGTGCTCATTACATAGCTACTCTGGGTGCCTTTAATAGGCAGCACTTGCCTATTAACAAGCGCTGAGCCTTGATAGGGAGTGAAGGGTCAGAAGCATCCAGTGCTTACAGGAAAAAAGCAATGAGCCTCTTTCCTTGTGGTAGCACTGACCAGAGTCCATTGACTCAGTCCCTGGTACAAAAGTCTAAGAGGCAGGTGCCCTCTACCATGGTCCATCACTGATCTTTGCAAGCAGCACATTCCTACAGCCCTCTGGTTACTCAAGGCCTGTCTCAACTTTGTGCAAAGGGTCCCTGCTCCTGGACTTAAATCCAGCACTTCCCTCACTTTGTATTTCCTTTGGTGGTACTTAGCTGAGGCTCAAGGATTTACTCTGCAGCAGCTCCAAAGAGCCCTTTCTAAGCGGTACCCTGCTGATGAAGGCTGTCTGCTCAGCACTCTTGAGATATTCCCAGCAGCACACTGAGCAATAGTAGCACAAAGCCACCAAGTAAAGCCTTTGTGGCCATGGAAATATTCCTTACTGCAAAACAATAAAGCAGAGCTCCTTGTCCTGCAGCACCTCTTTCTCTGAGTGCATGTGGAGTTAGAGAGACCCACGAAGCTTCCTAGAGGTGAATTTCTCCCCGCAGCAGGAGTTCCTGCACTCACCTGATGTATGAGAACAGGCAGCTTTTCCACCTACAGGGTTTCAGGCTGTAGTGCTTATATTTCAGACATGAAACTTGACAAATAATAGCAACAAATAATCAAATATCCAGAGATTTGTGGACATGTTTAGATTGTGCCTCAGCCCATGTGCCTGGCAGACCTAGCCCAGTCCAGAGGAACCCAGAGTTCACAGATGACACCTCTGAAGACGAGTTTTCTGTGTGTAGAGAAGGTATAGAGTCACAAGTACCTTCCTCTGCAGAGGGTAGGGAGCTACTCTCACTCCCAGAGACAAACTCAAGATACGGATGTTCCAAGTTTTCCATTTTCTTGGATTAAAAAACCCCAGGCTTCTCCAGAAACTTTCAATGCTCAGATATAGGTC
Organism: Harpia harpyja; assembly: GCF_026419915.1. Taxonomy (NCBI): domain Eukaryota; kingdom Metazoa; phylum Chordata; class Aves; order Accipitriformes; family Accipitridae; genus Harpia; species Harpia harpyja. The sequence goes on along the minus strand of NC_068949.1, from coordinate 26,516,974 downwards.
TGTTGAGCACATGTGATAGCTCTAATATCAGCCCTACTGAATACATAGAAAATTAGTATCAGAGCTACTGAGCAGAAACCTAGCAGATCCATTTGTCTCACTGGCAATTAGCAAGATAAGAGTAAACCAGCGAGCCCTGAAATCTCTTTCCACAGTAGCCCTCTCCCTGGTTCACTGGTGGGGTGTTCTGCATGGATTTTCCTCTATCAGCCACCCAGGCTTGAACACTGGGCCCCTGGCTCCCTGTGGGATGCAGGATTGTTGGATTTCAGTAGACTCTGGAATGAGTAAAAGGCAAGTGATCCCTCCTTTGACTTACTCAGAAATGAGAAGCAGGCACAAGCAGGCCTGCACCAGCCAAGAAACATTTCTCTCTAAATCTCCCTATGCCTTTTTGGTGGGATTAGTAACAGCACAGAACTGTTTTGCAACACAAACGCTCATGTACTTGTTTTGGCCGCTTTCAAGCGGTGGAAACATGCAGGCGGCTTCACTACTCACAGAGAAAAGCAGACTCAATGCAATTACTGGACTTCTTTCAGATCAAAATGGTTCAGTGCAGCAAACAGATAAACACTGTGCCAAAGCATTTCCTAAAGAAAGCTTTATTATAGCAAGTCCCCGTTCTCAGAGGCCTTTCATGTTCTTTGTATTACAAAGTCATGGACTGACTTACCCAAATGACTTGCACTCTAGAATTGCACTGCTTCTCTTTTGTTGTTTTGTTATAAACCCTCGAGTTTCCTAAATCTCCTTAATAAAAGTTCTCAAGGGGTTGACTGGAGAAGATGGGAGAAGTCAGCCAAGTGCAGCATTCCAGGACCAGCTCTCCCCTCACACAGGGAAAGACTTAGAAACTGAGGTGAAAGGTCTGGCTTAGGCCAACCAAGTCTGCCAGATACAGAGCTATCTTTGGCTACAGGCTAAAGATCTACCACACCTTGTGCTCCTTTCTCTCCACACCTCCTGCTCTCCCCCTGCCAAGCCTGTCCTTGCTGGGTGCTGACTAGGTTCTGAGGAAAGCATCTTTGTTTGAAAGGCTAAAAAAAATGTAGTTTTTACTGAAACCATGAGAGCAACTCTGTACTTCATTGTGCACTGGTGTTTGCAGTTAAGGAAGGACCTAAGCTTCTTAATGGTGGAGGTGCTGATTGGAGCACTAGTTCTGGGTTTTTTTCATAGAAGTCCACCAACAAAAAAGTCAATCAATGAGCATTCCACAGGAAATTTTTCATTAATGATAAAGGGATGAATTAATCGGCCAAAAGTCAGATGATTGCTGATCTGAAAAGCTGTCATGAAGCCTCATGGGAGCAGTAGCTGGAATGCTTCATGCCACTCCTCTCCTCTCTTTCATGGGCTGAGACACATGGCTGGACCCACATACCACAGGGTACAAGGTATTGTGGGCTCCCAACCTCGTTAGGGAAGCTGCACACGCAAACATGAGCAGTGGCGCTTGGATTCATTTCTGAAGACTGAAGGGTCATCAAAATGCCATGGTGTCAAACGAAAGGCAGGTGGCTCACAAGCAGTGGCAATGCTACATCCATCATTTTGCCTTCACAGGAAAATCCTCGGCTTTTGCTGGAACATGGAGTGGCACAGTACAACCCAGGAGTAGGAAATTATCTGGTTTTAGATGTCTATGCTTTCCTATTGTTTGTCGAAACTCATTTCCCTTCTCTTGCTGCCTGGACCTAAATAAAGCACACTTAAAAATACAGACAATGCGTATTGCACATGTTGAAGCTGTATTAGATCATCCCACATGGCTCTGCCGCAGAAGCAGTGAGGCTGCCTGTATCCTCGGGGGTCACCCCCAGTTCTCGCTCCTCCCACGCCACTGCCTCTCATTTCGCCTGCAGTGATGTGCATTACTGGACAGCCACATGGGCGATACAGAAAGGCAGATAAATGCACACAAAGAACAGGAAAGGAGAAAGAAAGCCTGGGGAATACATTGGTGCACTGACAATTCTGGGGGCTTTAAATCTTTTGTTTCAAGTAGGGGCTTTCTTTGAATGACAATGTCTAAGTCTGTTATCTAATACACAGGTGTAAAAACCTCAGCAAGAACATATATGGTATAAAAGACAACTCCTGCACCCCCCAGTTACTTACCCCTGCAAGTAACACTGCTTTTGCAGGACTCCTTGTGACCATGTAAGTCATAAGGCTTTTCTCCTAAGAAACACTAAAGAAAGCTCTGTTTTGTTCAATGAAGAGAATGCTAGAGAGATGGTTTTCTCATATATCCAACATACTGTCAGGCCCCAAGGTGGTAGTCACTGACTTGTCTCCCGCAACATGTAAATAATTCAGGACCAGAAGTGCAGCCCTGGGCTAAAAGATGGCAACGAGCAAAACAGCAGAGACGACCTGGGGAGAAATTTTGCCTAAGACATTGGGATGGTTCCTTGTGTTGCAAGGCAGCACTGCTTTTCAGCAGTTGTGGTAGTAAAAGTGATGTGGAAGGGTGTTGTGGATTGCTGTTTTTTCATTTGAGGGTTTAGAGGTTTGCATGCTTTACATTTCCCGGTGGTGATGAATAGTCAGGTTTGGTCTGATCTTCAATGAAATGGTGTCAAAATTTTTGATAAACTGAAAAAAAAAATTAAAACCTGTTTTAAATCAATCTTTCAATAATTTTTTTAAATGACATTAGGCTTTTCCAAGATGAAAAACCCTTTCAAATTACTTTTTGTTTTGAAAATGTCAAAAATTATTGGCTTTATTATGAGTGATTTTTGGAAGTGACTAATTCTGTCAAAATCTTATTGCAATATTTTGATATTACTGAGTATATGTGTTTTGCCTCATGTAGAAACTAGGAAAAACCTTTCCAGTACTGGTCTAATCTGTTCATAAACAGTTCATTCACTTGCTGATATTGTTGAGAAAGCTGAGTAGCCTTTACTAGCAGAAGAAATAAGGCATTTCAAAGCTGACGTTTCTCACATTAGAACAGCCACTACAGCCCACAAAGTACCATCTCCATACACAGGGAGCATGCAATAATGGCATCTCACTGTACTGCAAGAGTGTCAGAAAAAAATTGTCCTCATTACCTACATGTTTCCTGTAGTTTTTTCTAGCCAGAACATCACTTGTTGCACTCAAGCCATGAGCATTTTGATTTATTGCTTAATATTTACATCTCATTTAACCCTGCTTTTCCAGTGTGGCTCCCAGGCTCAGGTGCTGCAGTAGATGTACAAGCAAAAAGTCACTGCCAGAGAAAGCTGTCAACAAGCCTTGTGTTCTTTGTGTCCTCAGAAAGCAGCAGGCTGGTCGCTGCACCTGGCTTTTACAAGTCTTTATCACTGTTTCAGCACTCTTATTTGATATCTGCACTTACCTCCACATAATACATTTCCCAAATTTATTACTACAAACCAGCTGATCTGCCAAGCTCATTCAAAAGTGCTCAGAATCTTCAAAATGTTTCTGGACCAAGAAGTCCTGTCTCTTCTCTCCTTTAAGTTACCGATGCTCTGCTGTTAAGAGTTTTCATTTGGGGGTCTTTTGACACTTTTTTTAGTTTTGTTTATCCTTAGTGCAATTTTGTATTTCCAGTGAGATTTCAAACTCTTCTTGGCAATAATACCTAGAAATATTTCACAGCTACACGCCCGCACCAAAACACTTGTGACCCAGACACTGATTGGACGGATAATGGCTTTTATTTTGTATTTCAGGCCTCCATTTGTGTAGTGAGGAGAACAGTAATTCTCTGGCTAAGGGAGAATAATCTGAAAAGCATGTTAAGCCTATACAGCCCTAGGTCTGCTGTCTTGTACACCCACTCTTTCCTCCCCAATTTACATGTGGTCTCATTAACAATCTTTGCTCGAAATAATATCATGTGATATTTTCTAGAACTGGATCCTGGCCTGACTCATGCTGAAATCAAAGTGTGTTGAGTCCAAACCTGTTTTTTTTCTCTTGCCTTGCTTCTTTCCGGCAGGTTTTGCAGACCAGGCTTTTACTGAGGAGTATCACAGTGTGTGATCCTCATGCCTGGGTTAGTAAAGCATTGTTAGCACAGAGGACCTTGCTGCCTAATGACAGATCTCGTGCTGGAGCACTTGGCATGAGAAGGATTGTCTGGGGCAGGGGATACCACAGTGCGACTAGGAAAACCTGCATTCAACTCCTTGTGGAGCAGTCACAGACTTCCTTCCTTCGGCTAAATCACTTCATCTGGCATGTGCTTCAATTCCCCATCTGTGCAGGGTGGATAATGTTTCTCCCTACCTCCAATGAGTACAGTCGTCTAAATCTTTGCAGGTCCCGGGTATTTTGATATCGCAGAGATGAGGACAAGGACCAGTGAGATACAGACCCATAGAACCACAGGTCGCTTTCAATGAAATACCTGAGTATCCTGTAAAATACAGAGTTGGTAAATACCACAAAAACAAGATGCAACTGATACCTAGGTGTGTCTGATCACTGTGCACAAGGATCACATTTCCTAAGTCTGAGAAATTACTAAATATTGCAAAGGGGAGAAAAATCTCCATCAGAAAGCAAGGACTTTATTGAATTTCATACCTTCAGTTTCCTGGGGAACCATTCAGCTTAAACAGACATAAAAGTTCAGCTCTTCCTAGGTCTGGGGGTGTGTGAAGGCAAGGAAAAACCACATTAATAGTTAGGACTTAATTTTCACATTAACACCTCCCCCTCTCCTAGAGACACCCACCCCTTCTGGTTTGTATACATCATTTGTATGCATCATTAATTACCACATGCTGATGGATTTCTGGTGCTGTGCCAAATGTGGAGTGTCTGAAGAGTGAGAGGACCTGATCCAGGTACCATTGGGATCAGAAAGATCCATCCAACTGTCACCTTACACCACAGTTACCTATGGGAGTGGGCTAATTTACTGGGTAGAGATGACAACATGCTCAGTACACAGCAGGAAGGGGCCCTAGGAATTCCCTTCCTAACCAAACCCACATCCCATCATGCAATCTCTGAATTATTGTTAGGGATAGTTTTTTGTAACTCCACATTAATAAATATCTCTCAACTTCAGCCTCTTCTCCGTGAAGTGTAACAAATGTTTCACAGCTTCAGCCTCTTGGCCATAAAGCATAATCCTTTGCAGTGACCTGTGTTTTTTCTCATAGTGATATTTCTCCTCTTATTGTTCCTGTCATGGCTTTGCCTGCACAGCCCATCAATTAACAATGGTGCCTACAAAGAAGGGGTTTTATACATGGAGTTAAAACAGAGCCATCAGGCATGGGGGTTTTAATCTCTCCTTGTGTTTCAATACAAGTAGCATGAGGTGAAAATGGCAGGAAAGGATGTTTGGGGGGGGGGGGCAGTCAAGATAAAAGTCTTCGTTTAACACCATTTAAATGTAAATTGCAGTGAAACATGTTAGTGATAGAGGGGAGGTTATGACTGATCAGACACAAGGCTTTGAATCGTTTGCCAAACCAAACTTCTTCTAGGTATTTTGCTTTCTTTTTTGTATTCTTCTCCTCTCACCACTTGTGATCAGTGACATATAGAGTGATGGCTGCTATCAGGGAGTCAGCAAACGAAGCTGCCCAGATCAGGAGCAGGAATATGGGATACAAAAGGAAACTTCGGCATATCAAAGATATTCAAGCACAGTGAGAACTTCAAGGGTTTCCTTCCAGAGATAATGAACAAACTAATGAAAAGTGATACTGAAGGTGAAGAAAGAAAGTGAGGAAGAGATCTGAGAATATTTCTACTGGGGAGGAAAAGATCTTTGTAGAGTGGAAAAGGGATCAAATAACAAACTTCTTTCGCAGCAGAAAGACCAAAACCAAGCAATACTGGCATTTTGCTTATATTCACTTCAGATGCAGACCTTGAGATCAGACCAAATCTTGAGCTAAATTTGGACAGAAAAACTTCCTGGGAGTTCATGAGGTGGGGAAGCTCTATTCCACGAAATGAGCTGATATGCTGATGACAGCATGAAGAGTAAAAACACCAGATTTGGAATGAAAGATTCTGAGAAAGTGGGGTTATAAATGTCGGGTTTTGAACAAAATATGGCTCATTTTTGCTTTGCTGTGTCATCATATATCATATTGACATTAGAAGTATTTCGTTATTAATTCCTTCTGGGGAAAACCAGAACAAGCCCTTGTTTAAATTAGATGATTTTTCACAATGAAAATTTTGAAGGGCTCTGCATATAATGAGTGAGGTCATCTTGCTAATTTGCACAAGTTGCCCTATAGTTGTCCTGCTGCAGAGAAGGAGTTCTGGACTAAGCTAAAATCCTCCGTGGGCCATTAATAATTTTTCTTGACATTCCCACAAGAGATATATCTGAAGAAAAAAGCCTTAGCTTAGGGGGTCCATACAGATACAAGGCAATAGGGTAGACTTAGGTTTCTATGAACGTAGATATGATTTTCCAAAGATTAAATTTGTTTATTTTCACCAGATCTCATAGGAGAGCAAGTGTGATGGAAAACAGAGATCAAGGACTTCCACATCACCCAGTCTACAAAAGCAAAACTAAGGAAAACCTAAAAGGCAGCTCTAATTTGGTGTCCTAGTGAATGATGTGAAGGGTTCTCCAGACCATTTTGTTACTGGAGAACTGAAATCTCTCTTACAAAATGTAATAATCATGTAGGCACAATAGATCGGAGAGAGAGGTCTTCCAAGATCCATCCAGCTGTCTGTCCTGCTGAGCCACCTAGAGCTCAAGCAGCCCTTTCTCTCTGTGTTTTCAAAGCCAAGACACAGAGGTCTGATTCAGGTCCCTGGATCACTCTGCGGAGAACCTGGTTTTCTTCATGGATCATATAAGGATTCAGGATCCAAAAGTCCTGAATAATAAGCACTTACTTACTGTTTCCTTGAACTTAGATACCTCGGTGGCTCCTAAGTCTTTTGCAGAAACTGCCATGCATTCTCTGAATATGGCCTTATGTTCATCTGCGCTGCTTTTTCTAAAAAGGACCTAATCTGTGTTGGGATGCTGATTTCTGAGTGCTGATGTTATGCATAGATTGATCTTAAAGTGCTTTGGTTTTACACATTCAGTAAATAATAAACTCCAGGGACAAAATGCACAAGTCATCATGCAGGGGTAAATCAGGAGTCACTAAAATCCATGGAATTTTTCCATATTTGTGTGTGTGTACGTAAGATCAGGTCTTGGATCTTGAGTACTGTTGGCTAGGCCCTTACAGTTACTGGGACATTTATCTGATACGATTCCAATTCAGTTGCCTGGCTGCTGCTTGAAGTGTCAGGTTCCTAAATTCCACAGTCACCTACTTTTCTGCTGGCTTGAATTTACAAAGCCACCAAAGTCCTGTTCCTGTACTGTGTCTAGTGCATTACCTGTAGCTCAAGCTTGCACCAAAGGATGGAGATGCCCAGGTGTGGTATTTAAAATAGATAAAGAGAATTCTTGACAAATTCAGTAATAGTATCATGTAGGCACAATGGACTTTCTACTTGTTGAGACCATTATCATAGACATTAAACTAGAGGGGTCTATTACATCATTTCTCAAGATCCCACATGGCCCCATGTCCCTACATGCCTGAAAGACTTGCATGAAGTTAAAATCTGGTTCTGCAGAAGCCTCCCTGTGCAAGCAATTAGATTTCCTACAGACTTAAAGAGCATCATTTTTCTAAGGAAGCTGTGTTCATGTGACTTCAAATCATGTCTGCAAATCATTAAAAAGTTCTAATCCTGATCACACATATGTTTATGGGATATTCAGTTAAAAGGGACTGTCCCTGAAGAAAAATATGTGATTCACAGTTACACGTTATTTCTGAGTTGGGAAAATTTTCAAACTTCCAGTGACTGGTTGTGATAAAATGCAGTATAAGGTAATGTTCTGCAGTCAAAAGATGGAAGCTGGCACAGAACAATGTAAGCCCTACCTACCCGATGCAATAATGCTAAAAACACCTTATCAAATTTTGACCCAGAAACACACATGTAGCAAGATAACAAATAACTTGTTCTTGGAGAAAGGCCCAGCTCTGATTTATATCTTGCAACCCAAATAAATATAAAAAGCCTGCCAGAGCTGACCATGTAAATCTTAACCACCTCATATGGTTTCGTTCTATGAAGTGAAAAATATGAGGAAGAAGGTGTTTTTGCACTGTGAATGAGCTATTCAGGAAAAGTGTTATTTATTGAACTCTATGGGAGGGAAGTTAATTTCAGAAGTTATAAACATGATGAATTATAGCTAATATCTTGGAGGAATTAAATGGAATTGAAAGAAAAAAAGGTCCCTATTTTCATTTAAATAACAATTGGGGTTGAGCGGTGTTAAATATAGGCTTACACCTGCCAGGAACTGGCTGACTAGCAATCTTTGAAATCGTCGCTGATTAACCAGAGTGGGGACCATCTCACAAATCAGTGGCATTTGTTTTGTGTGTTTGGTCCTCATGGGGATTCATGGGACAGTGCTGGGTAATAATTTCAGCCTAGGGGTGGTTTGTGACATATTTGCTTTCACTCTTTGCTGTTCCTACAGTGTGGATGATTGCCTAAGAAACCTGGCAGCGTCCTTGCTCCGAGTGAATACTTTTCAAGCTAGAAGCTGGAGGGAGGTGGGAGAAGAATAGTCCCACAGGTACTGTCAGGCTCAGTGCAGTGCAGTTTGATGCCCTGAATTTGTGAATACAGGTCCTAAGGCTGTCACGTTGGGTCACCTAGGGCAAGTCACTTTCAGCTCCATTTCTGAAGTTCCCCCTCAGCTTGGACACCTGGTTTGAGATGCTTTGGGTCTGTTTTTCAAGGGGACTCAGTACTTGTAAGTCCCCACGCACATCTCAGGTCTCACACACTGAGAAGGGCAAAAGGAGAGGTAGGATATCTGGATGCAGAAGTAAGGCTGTTGCATTAGGAAAGTGGATAAAAAGACATGAGACTGGGAAGGAGGAGCACTGGAAGAGGAAGGTAGGGTGGAGATGGGCTGTGGGGCAGGACAAGGCAGAGGACATGGGGATATTGAGGTAGGATGGTGCTGTAAGTAGGTGGTATGAGGGAGTATAGCACTGCAACAGGAGACCAAAAAGGTAGAGGCAGCTTAGTGTTGAAGAAAGTCACTAAAAGCACCCCCACTCATTGGATTTGTGAGCTGCTGGTCTTGTATTCAGGCTGGAGAGTGTTAGTGTCTCCAAGCTACCTTCCCTTGTCCATTCACATCACCTTGTCCATGTCCCCCACTGGGCACATGCACAGGTACCTCCCTATTTAGACACCCCACGCACACATCACCCATGTTTACATCAGCAGGCACCAACATGCACAGGTCCTCAGGCTTGCTAACACATAGATCGCATTGCTCACAGCACTGAGACACCTGCAGGTGTTTGTTGCAACTTTACTGCCTTTAACATCAACTTTCCATGGCTCCCAATGCACAAAGATGTCTCAGCCTCACATAACCTTGATGTCACAAGCCTAAGCTAATAAATCTGAATAAGTAATGGACAGATACAAATCTGGGTAATAGAGTTAAATATCCCTTCTTAACTCAAACACAAACCAGATGTTTTCCGTCTACCAGCAGGCCTCCACAATTATCCACACTGCCCATGCTGTCCCCCGGCTCCCTGCTGGCCCCTTTTTCCTGGCTGATGAATATGATGCACTGCCATAGCTAGCTCAGGGATCAGGTTGTGTTAATCCAACAGTACTTTTGTCAGACAGGTTTGTTCTGTGTCTTTATTCAGCTGCTTTAAAGCACCTCCTGTTTTGTTTTGCTTTGGTTTGTTTTGCTTTGTTTTATTTTGCTCCCCACAATCACAACCTCTGCTTGGAGTCAGGGCTTTGCTGGGGAACTCAGCCCAGTCACCCATATGGAGGCTGGAATAATATTTGGTGTTTTTTTCACAGCGTAGTAAGTGATCTTTGCAGGCAGCATACGAGCAGTAATTAATACTTGACATATACTGTGAGGGAGAGCTCTGCTGGCAGGAGCTGAGACACGGTGCAGTTGTTACACAGCCATTCGGGGGTGGGGATGGGCTTCAGATGCGTGCTCCCTTGCACAGCCTCTTGGTGTCATGCAAGCCCACTGGCCCTTCTTGCCATTCGAGCAGCTCAGAAGAGCTGCCAAGCAGGTGGAAATTGGCAGGCAGAGGCCTTCATGTACAGTACAAATGACCCATATTTTTTACTGTATAACTATGTTATAATCAGCAGTGAGTTCTCATAATGCTCTTATGAGCTACTGTGCCGAAAACCATCAGTGCAAGCACCACCGTGCAGCACTTGGAGAGCTTCGGCAGCCCGTGTGACAGCCTCACAGGCAGCACTCATTGGAGTCTTTCTGGCCAGCCCATGACTGTGGCCAAGAGGGCATCTTTGCCTGCTGACGTGGAGGAAACCTGTTGATCTATGTATCTGGGATCACCATGATGCAGATGAAAAGCTAATGCTGAGCAAAACAATAATCTGGCAAGAAGCTCTCAAAATTGGGCTTACTTATTTATTTTTAATTACAAAAACCACTTTTTTCTCTTTCTCTCTTTCTCTATCTGGAACAAATTGAGAGCAGTCCAATCTTGTAATTGTATTTCCACAACATTGTGCCAAGGCAATCAGAGTTGTCAGGACCAAGCTGTCTTCTTTAAGAATTAAATTTTATTAGCAAGCTTGCTTGCAAGTCAGCTGTGTGAACTCCGATTTATGCATTGGATCCGCACAGCAGAGCCTCAGCACGAGCCTCCTGGTCGCTCTACATAGACAACTCTCCCAGCAGGATGATTAGAATAACGTGTGCAAAGATAGCACCAAAATTCAATTAAAAATGGCACTTCTTCTTGGAAACAGACTAGGGACAGCAGCTCCCATCTCAAAAGCCAGCTTGCTTCACTGGGCCAGAAAGCACAGTTTTATGGGAAAGGCCTATTACAGGGATTGTGTGACTTGGACAGTTGACTCTGGAAGATATGGGGTCTAAAATCTGGTATACACAGAACATTTGCTACCAAAATAATTTTTGGCTTTCAAACACTGTCATTGTCTTTTTCCCCATTTCTCCCCTCAAATTCTTTGGAACTTAAGGAGTAATCTTAATTGACCTTTAACCATGAAATCTTGGCTGGCGGTGCAGCCAATGCCTTCAGAAGGTCAAAGCTGGTTGGATGCAAACCAGATCCTAGAGCTCTGACCTCACCATACTTAGCAATCTCTAAAGAGAGTCCAAGGAAAAGTGAAGAGTGAACATGCTCTTCTCCAAATAGAAATTCCCTCCAGGGCAGGATTTAGGACAGAAAAATTTCCATTGCTGCAGCCTGAGTTGGACCTGTCCAGCAAATATTTAGAACTTCAGGGCGGCTTTCTGACTTCAGTTGGACTGAAGTTTGATCAGTGTTCCTGTCCTGGGGATTTCAGAGATTTCTTTCCTAGCACCAAGTCCAAAAAAATTAATAACATTCACATTTAAAAAGAAAAAAAAAAAAGAACATGAACATCTGGAAGTCAGTCCTCACAAATGGCTGTGTATAATCAGGATTAAGCCATTACTGTGTCTTACTTCTTAAATGATGGAAAATTGAATTGTTCTGAATTACAGTTCTCTCTGCTAAGAACCTGCTACAGACAGAGAAGAAAAGAAAGCATTCCTTAAACAGCAGCAGAAGAAGAATTTCAGCTTTTGTAAAACTCAGGTTTCCCCTGCATAAACCATTCAAACACTGGAATGTAAAGTAGTGATGAAAAATGAAAGCCATGTCAGCCCAGAAAGCGATATATTAAAGCAAAGTGTTTGGGAGTCAAAGGCCCTTAAATAAATCTAAAATACATACTTTATTTTAAGCCCTAAATCTGCTGCTGCTAATCCTCATATTTAAAACCAGAAATCTATTTTCCTGGAAAGCAGCTGAAGCGGGATGGAATTTGACATGGCTAGCCCAACATTAAGTTATTGTCTTCGATATTTGTTGTGTCCATCACTACCAGCATTATATCTCTGGTGTATTTCAAAATTACTTCAGTACTTTATTGTACACCAGTGAGTAGAATATAACCCTGGAACCAGCCGCCCAGCTCCCTGTCCTCTGCTGCCGTAAGTACAAAAGTAGTAGGTGGTATCCTAACCTGCTAACCTGCCCCATTTCCTTTGCTGACAGCAGTCAGCATTCACACCTTGTCTTTTCATCAAACTGTGCACACATTTAATCCTGGGCCAATCATGGGGCTGGCAAGTCTCTTTGTCACCCTTTTACAGTGGAAGGAACTGGAAAAGGGAGGTTCAATGAAGTGCCTAGGGGCATAGAGGGATGTGATGCAATAATAAAAGTTAGGAACTGGAGGTGACATGGGCTCATGGCTACAGCACATGCCGCTGGGAGCCAGGAAATCTGCGTTTGGTGCTCACTGCAGCAGAGAGGTGATGGGACTTAACGTGATCTCTTCTCTCCTCTGAGCACCAGTTTCATTTCATGCTGGTGCCTGCCTCATCCAGCAGAGGGGTCGGCCGAAGAGGACATAGCGCAGGGGAATTTTCCTCCAAGTGCCTCTGGGTGCAGAAGTGAGAATAGATGTAGTGAGAATAGCCAGTTTGAGTTGTTACTTAGAGATTTATAAATTATCTTCTTTACTGTGTGAGCAGCATGGAGAAAAAAATGACGTGGTACTGTGAGATTCTGGTACATGAATTTTGGGCTCTTCCAGTCACAAGAGCGTTAGCCTTGGACAGAGCTGCGCAGAGCCCTTCGGACTCCATGGCCAGTGAGGGCAGCAGGAACCCCTCTAGTTGTCAGTACAAAATAAAAACCTGTCTGCAATGTGAATCTCTAAATACAGCATCCAGCTCGCTCCCAGAATAGACGGATTTTCTAAATTTCTGCAGGCAGAAGCCTTCTGGGGAAGAAAAGCCCAGTCCTTCTGGAGGAAGCAGCGGGAGCCACACACTGCAGGTACTCTTCCTCTCAGAGATAACGCCTCCAGCTTCAGTCCACACGCTTCAGTCTCACCACCTCTTTCAACCCCCATTTCTCCCTTATTTTAATACAAAACCCTGTTGTTTTGGTTAAAATCAGAAAATCCCAAGAGGTTCAGTGGGACGGGACTAATTAGCCAGCATGGACACAATCTGGTCTACACAAGCAGTGCCTCACTCCTAATACACTGCTAATGAATAGACCTGACCAATAAATGAAACAAGGCAAAGTTTTCTCTTGCCAAGTAATACACTTTTCTGCCAAAAATATTTGAAACAAAATAATCCAAATAATTCTGTTGACTTTCAATCCCAGGTTTTGATTTTCACTGGTGTTAAACTTCTCTGATCTTTGTGAAGGGGAGGTGGAGGGACCAAGGCTCATATTCCTCTCCTTTTCCCCACAGATAAAGGAAATAGAGAGGAGAGAAATGGGAGAAAAATGCCAGTTTTCAGGTCTCTGTCCACATCCTCTCAGATATTTTATTTCTCCCTCTTTTCTGGGTGGGGATTGCAGTAGGAGAAAAAGAGGAGGGAATGTGTGAAATGAGGAAGGAGGAAGGGTTTCTTCCTTTTATCTCCTCTTGTTTGATTTCTTCCCCCCTTTTTTTACAAGAAGGTAACAGATTGGATGAAAGTATACTAAAAATTCACAAATTCAAATACTGAAAAGCTAAATCCAAAGACTTGTTAGGCAACACTGAATTAAAATGTTGAATATTGATTTACTGAAAATGTTTATTGGAATTGAACACTTACAAAAAATTGCTTTATAATAAAATGCATACGCCATTGGTAGGAGACTATAATTGATAAAGGAAGGAGACAAAAAAGAGAATAATGAGGGAAGCCTAAAATGCAGAAACAAATTGTTACCGAGCCTGATTCGGGAATCTGTGACATTTCCCGTAACATAGAGGAAATCCGGAAATACCCATCAGTCTAAACTTTCAAGGCACTGAGTTTTCTCAGCATTTCTACTGGAGAGAAGGATCTTCGGTACCTCGCAGTATCTGCCCCCGACTCACATATGTCTGGTGCGAAATCTCCCCAGGCTCCCTCCATATGGGACTGCAATGCTCTGGTCATGGAAAAGCTGCTCCCTGTCTCCAGCCTTGCTGTGTCACTTGCTATAAACGTGACTGATGAATCAGTGTTATTGCTCTATAAGAAACTTAGCCATCCCCAGGCAAGCTGTGAAAATTACAAACCTCAGAATAAAATAAAGCAACATATAATCATTGCCACTGTTGCTTTTGCTATAGTCAAGGGAGTCTTCAAAATATGTTTCCAAGCACATGTTTTCCAATATCTCACCTCCAGAGTTTTGTTTCACAGGCCTTGGCTACAAAATACAGCCCTCCACACAGGGATGATGATAGTCTATTCTATACTGAGCCTTCATCACTGTATGTCTGAGAGTCTCCGTAGCATGCACCATGCAAGCAATGCTTTATGTAGTTAGAGGAGCCTGAGGTATTCATTGACATGACCTTGGTATGACTGAAATGACTCTTTTGTGCTTGAACCAGCCACGCTGATATTTTCCATGCTGGGGAGATAAATGTCATCTCAGGATGGTATTTCTTTTTTTGAAAAGAAATAGAGGGGACTGCCATCTGAAATTGTTCAGCTATTTCTTAAAATATGATGAAAGGGGAAGAAATGGATGGTTTAGACATTCTTACCAGTAGCCCACTTTGTTGCGTAGCATCTCTCTGTTTGGAGGCAAGGTCTCGAAACTGGGCTGCCCGCAGATACTGGGAAGCATCTTTTGTTGCTCTCAGGAAGTTTTTGCCTGTATTTGGCAAGCTATGAGTTGTTGAAAGGCTTCAGTTCCCTTCTACTGAGCAGGAACTTCCCTAACATCACATTCTTGTCCCAGAGGTTTTGCCTGCACTGAGCACCTGTCTGTCACCCTGGGGCAAGAGGAGAGGAGCCAGACTTTCTCCATAATTGCTCCCCATCTCCCTGCCATGCTCCAGCTCATGTCAGGCCAAGCACACCGGCTTTCTGGCCCCTTTCCCAAGGAGTCTCTCTCTGGCAGATTGGACTGAGCTGTTTCTTTTTGGGAGGTCTTCATAATCAAGCACCACTGGAGAACTTGAAACAAGGAGGTTTCATGGTCTTTTTTCAAATAGTCAGGATTCATGTGCCAGAAATCACCAGCATCTCTGAGGAGCCTGAATCATGGGGACTCGGGGAAGCTGAGCACAGGGTGGCAGCCTGGGGAAGCGATCCGAGTTGTGTGGACTCTCTGTGGGTATCTGTGCTTCATGGAAGGTGCCACCAAGCAAAGGACATTCTGCCTTCCTGCATGGTGAGACCAGCAGGAGATGCTGTGTGATGTGCATGCAACTTCTTTAGCCCAGGACTGCATGACTTGCAGCCTGACCCACTGGGATGTCCAGAGAGACACCTCCTTCCAGATGCTCCCCACTTCTGCTGATGTGCCATTTTGATTGCTCCAGTGGGAGTCAGGGCTCTGTAGTGCAAATGGAGAAACTGTGAAAAAGTATCTCCCAGTGACCTCTGCACCAAGGACGCACACTGTCTTCCTCATCCTCAGGCCATACACAGCTTTGATGGCTCCAGTGCCAGCTTCTGTGAAGCAAAAATCACTCTTCTGTTCTCTGCTTATACAGCTGCTTAGCAGCCCCAGGCACCAAGGCGTTGCAAGGACTGACAGCTAAGTCACACCAATGCACTTTCCTGCCCAGTTTAGCTTCCCTGAAATCCGGTTTCCAGAAGAAACTGCTGTCTTCTCCACCCGCTTTCCTAGCAGAAATCCACAGGGTCTCCTTTCAGAGACCCACAGGCCTGTGCTGGCTTCTTTGCAAGCTGTCTCCCTCCATCAGGAGTCTCTGGAGCGAGCCTGCACAGCAGTGCTGGTCACACTCGGCCTACAATGGACAACAGGGGAGAGGGGCCTCCTTGGATTATTTTTTTCAACAGGGGACAGGGAAAAAAATACCTTTTGGTGAATACAATGGGAGAAAATGAGATGAATACATACTACTTCGCCCCCTTTCCTCCCCCCATGCATTCCTGGTCTGAGCCAGGGGAGTGAGAGCACTAGAATACAACCTAAAGCCCTAGCTTTATTTCACTGTTGCTTTCTTTTAGATATTTTTGGGGGGAGATGTTGCAGGTGGCCTTCTCAAACACGTTGGCTGCATGTAATAGGGGGGAGAATTGGGAAAAGGCATGATTAGACTTTCAGAAAGGAATCGATAGTCCTCTGGAGGGCTGGTGTACTTCAGCTGTAAACATTTCAGCCCTCTGATCAGGATGGAAACAGCAATATGTGACTCAGACCCCACCATCCTGAATAGTCAGGGAAGACTATGAGTTAGTGCAGCTGAGCTCCATGAGAAATGCATAGTGTGCTGGCAGAAAGCAGGATCAGCTCACAAACAGCAAGCAAAGGGACAGAGAATAAATGACCATATTGTACCAGATGCCAAGCCTCGGACTCTGTGCTGTCACTTCTGTCTACCTGTGTGTTGTGGAAATGCACCTGATGATACCAAACATAATGACAGTTTGGCCTATACTCTCACTGAAGATTTTGACCAGCCCTACACAGCACAATGCCTGTGCTGTAGGCATGTAACACTCTGCAGAACTGCTTAGTATTGGCAAAGAAAGGGAACATCATGTCTTTTCCAGCTGTAACTCTCGCAAATCTATGGGAAACATTTCCTCTCAAACATATCCATCAGTTTGCTATATTCTTTCTTGCTGGCTGGCTTGTATTTCTGTGTGTAGATAGTTCCAATGCAGTTGCATTAGCTACCCTCCATTTTGGTATCAAGCCACGTATTTTCAACCCTCTAATATTTGTAATTAATATAAACAGAGGTTGTGCATGTATTTATATGTGTTAAATGCCAAATTGGCGCGTGTTCTCTTGGCTCAGCCAGGGCCCGGAGACTTCCCTGTGTGGTGTCCCTCCAGGCTGCAGAGATTTCTTCCATTTCAAATAACAACTTTTCCTTGAAAGCCTCCATGGCACCTGTGCTCTATCAACAAGGGAGCCTCAGGACCACGCCAAAGCACACGCGGCAGCTGCGTAGCAGAGCATGAGCGCTGGCTTTCATCCACCTGTCCCACAAACGTGTCCATGCTGCGAGAGTGGAGCCTCTCGTGTAGCCCGTTGGCGAAGCCTCCCAGTGCCACAGGCTCTGGTCCACCACACGCCAGCTCCCAAGCCCCCATCACCTCCCATTTATGAGGTGTTCTCACTACCAAGGCCAGAATAGCTCTGTCTGTGCTGGGATGCTGCCTGAGCACCCCAAATAGACAAGAAACTAGCCTTATCTCTTTCTATCTCTCCTTCTCTCTTTCTCAGTCCTGCTCTGGCTTCCCCCGCCAAAGTACCCGAGCATCTCCCAAACGAAACAGCTGCCTGACAAGCCTTCTCCCCAGGGCTGCTAGGTCTTGAATGCTTTCGGATCCGCTTCCTCATTCTGTATTGCTCCTCACACATCATCTCACAGCAGCAGACTCTCTGAATCCAGCACTCAAGCAGTAAGTGACAAAGGAGTTGATTGCAAGCAGATCTTTTCGGTATGCATACATGTGAATGCATACTTATGTTCAAGACTGGAAATGTTAAAATTATTTTCTTATTTCCTTGTATTTTTCCTACTCATTTCATGTTCCATTTTTAGCTGTGCTTGCAACTTATTTGGAACCTGCCCTCCTTAGTCACATGGATGAATTATAGCTTTGCTTTTTCTGGGAAAATAATACTATAGAATGGTCACTCCAGCATACACAAGTACTACTGGCAAGGAATATGTAGGTAGTTTAGATTTATATGGCTGTAACTGAAAGCAGAACTTGGCTATATTCTGCCTGACTGTAATGAAAAGAGATAGTCACAATGGGCTTTTGTATGAACTTGGCTTCTAGAAATTACGGCAATAAAAATAGCAATGCCATAATTTGTTAATTCTAATTATTTCAAAAGTCAGACATGCAAGTCTGTTCTTAAAGGGACGTGCTGAACTGAAATGCCTAAAGAGAAAGCAGTAGTTCTCTTACCAGCAGAATAGAGGCAACTTTGAGTCCTCCAGGAATTTATATCATGGTCATCAGCACGTGATTTGAATACTACAGGTTCTTCTAGACAGAAACAATAAACGTTTCTCTTCCAACATCCTTGGGATAAGCCTTTTTTTCATGTTTGCAGAGTTTTCGAAGTAAGATCCTGTTACTAAGGTATGTATGTAAACGTAAAGAGGCATTATGGTGGCTGACCCATGTCTTGGTCACCTGCACACAGAAATGCCACCAGCCAGGCTGTGAGCCTCGTATCTTAACAAAAGATGGTCAGTAGACCACAGCCAACAGGAATCAGAAGGAAGAAAGCAGTTATAAGAATTTTTTTTTTCTTTTCTATTACGATTTTCCCATAGACCCTTGGAAATTTTGTCACAGCTTTGATCAGTATCCAAGCCTTATCCATCTCTTGTTCTTGTTGTCTTACAGATGGTAGTGACACTGATTTACCCTTTTGTGTCTGTCAGTGTCCATTTAACAGTATTTCAGATCTAAGCAATTCCAAGCAGGTCCTGCTGCACAGTCTGTCCATTAACAGCTCTGAAAGGAACAAAATGTTTCACTCAAATGCCACGTGTAACTGTTATATCTTGCTCATTCTTGAATGTATGTGCTTAAATTCAAGTTACTTTAGGGCTGATGACAAGTACCCTACTGACAAGCCCAAAGTTCAACACAGATTCCCCATATCTTCATCATGAGGGAACCTGAACATCTTCCAGTTGCCCATGAATCCATGCGGCTCATCCATCCCATGTGAAGTTTCCTCCCTCACATCCTCTCCCTGGGGAAAAAGTTGTGCACACAAAGCCAACTTGTTTGGATAGTATTTTTCAATTTTTGCAGTCAGTTGTGCTGCACAGTTGTCATGCTGCATATGCTGTCAGTTAGTTCCCTTCTCCCTCAGTTGCGTCCTCCCCTACAGTTTCTGAATCCACTGGCCACTTTCAGTCACATTTAATAAAGTGGGAGAGATATCAAAGATGAAAGTTCCTATAAAGCAGCAAAAACCAGGGCCTGGGTAGAGGATGGAGACCCCAGTTAGTGTCCTGAGTGAGGGAAGGACTGCAAAGCGAGAGCAGTAATTATCTGTCCTGTTTGATTGCCAGCTGGCAAGGTACAAACTTATCCCAGAGAGCCAGTCAGCACCACATGGCTCAAAACAGGCTGTGGCACGTGTTGCTTTTGGCTCCCGAGGAGTTAGGGGACTACTGGAGAAGAGATGCGGGTCTGTGAGGTATTTCAGGCAATGCATGGAAACATGAGATCATGGGAAACGGTTATGTTGGTTGTCATTATACGGATGAAATACAGAAATCCCATAGAAAAACAGGCTGCATCAATTCACATGATCAGGAAATAACTTGTTTTAATATTGCTCGTTGTTCACTGCAGAAAAGGTAGGTTATGCCAAAAGCCTGGCACTGGAAGACAGAAAAAGCTGAGCTGCAGGATGTCCCCAAGGGCTGGTGGAGAACAGGTTGTCCTCTCTACAAATGGGTTTCCCCGTGCAGCACTGTCGTGGACCTCAGACTCCACAGCAGATACAAGGAGACTGAAATTAGTTTAGCTCCAAAGACAGATGACTAAACTCACTCAAATTACCTTCTGTTCGTGGTGGGCAGAGGAGACATATCCACAGACTGCTGCCACAGCCAAAGTTTTGTTAAACTGCAGTCAATGAGTTACTCTAACTTCACTGTGATGCTGGAAAATACAGGTGAGATTAACTAGGACAGTAGTTTAGCAACAAGAGCACACGTGCTGGACCATTAGTCACAATACCTTTGCAGCTTCTCATCTCTTTTTGTACAACATGGTCTAATCCCAGTAATGATACATCTTCTGATGTGCTTAGTTTGCTTTTCCTTTTATGTTTCCCCATACAAAGAGTAGCAATTGCAACGAAATAAGTGGAGAATCAGGAGAAGAGGATGAGGCTACCAATATATATATCGTGACAGTATTGCTTTCATCAAACAAAAAGAAATGTTCCCCTAAAGCAATCATGCTATGTTGAGGAACACATGTTGCCCCATCATGGAGTCCTTCTGAGTGATCATTAGTCAAAATCAGAGCTCTTTCCTTCCCTGCCCATGTTTCTACACAGAGAAGACACATAGGTAATGAAGATGACTGCCTGCATTGGCTTTGCATGTGACCTTTCTCCAAAAGCAATTCTTTTTCATCAGTTTCACTTAAGATCCATCAAAATCCTCCTGTCCAGTTAATTCCTGTAAAGCATCCTTAGGTCTCCCAGCTGGACGGCTAAAGCATTGGCCTATTCCCTGACCTTAGCATTAGTTTTGTTATTAAACTTGCAAAAGCAAGCAATTCTTCAGACTGGCAGGCCAGGCAACAAACCCAGGCTTTAAGAAACCACACACTATGCACATGTTTTGTTTCTACTAAGATCACTGGACTTGGCCAACTGCTGACTTCTGGATTAATGATCAATACCTCCTCCCCTCAGGTGTCCCACTTAGCTTTTCCCTGGAGAAACTGGGCAGCCATCAGACCTGCTGGGATCTGAATCCTGAACTACTCTGGACATTGACCTTTCCAACACTGCATGAATTTTTTAAAACAGAAGTTCAACTAATGATTTATTTATTTTTTAATTAGTCAGCCCTTAGGAAAAAAAAGGGATAGACTCTGACAGCTCCTTGGTCCCACAGCTGCTTATCAGTATGTGCAGTAAACAGGGAAAAAATCATAAATATTACATTCTCCCTTAAGATAAGGGATTTCAGAGTGAAGGATTGCTTCCCAATAGCAAACTTCAGGGCAATGTCATGGAAATGGGTCACAGATTCCCAGAATGCAAAGTGCATTCCCTGGAGCCAAGAATTCTCTCCCGCTCCCCACACAGCTCCCCTACAGCTCCCTGGCAGCTCCACTTCAACATGGAAAGTCAAGGCTGAAGCCTGAAGGTGTCTGCATCAGCACCTGCATCAGTGACCTTTCGGAAAGGAGCAGGACACCATTTTGTTTCTCATTTCAGAGAAACACAGCATTTCCCAGCAAAACAACTGGTGTTCAGGTCTCGTGCCTGTGTAGACATGAGGTATTCTTGCCTGCTTTGGGAAGAAGGGTAACTTGCAGGCTGAAGAAACCATGCTCCCCACGGCCCATGCAGTCCCTGACCCCCTGCCAGGGGCTTGCTCCAGCACTGGCCACTTTGCGGTGGGAACTCAGCAAGGCCCAGATCAACCCCGTTGAACTCGGCCAAGCAGGACAGAGGAGCTGCCAAAGCCAATCCCACCATGGGGGCCTCTGGGCAGGGGTCCTGCAGCTGACAGCAGGAGGTGGGCGATGGACCACCTCTGGGAGAGAAAAGATGCTCCCCCAGCACTGCGGGAATCTGCTCTGGTTCCTGGCTCTCTTTAGCATTCACAGTGATTACTTGGCGCATTCATGCTCTCTACATAAATCCTGATAAACTCCTAACCTCAAAAACATCCTGTAACTAGGGGGTCCTATGTCTAATTGCCATATTCTGTGAAAAAGTGCTTCCCCTTATCACTATTACATTTGCTCCTGCTGCTGAGTTTCACTGAATCTCTGCACTCTTGTTTTAAAGACAATGTGAATATTAATTCCTCCCTCTTTTATCTATCCCACCCACTCTCTTTGTACATTTATCATGTCTGCTCTTATTAATTCCCTCTTGAATGTAAACTCCTCTAACTTTTTTGAGCCTCTGCTTAAGGAAGTTTTGCTTGTCCACATCAGTAATAGCATCAGTCACTACCTACCTGCCTCAAATAGGGACCAGCAGCCAAAAGATCAAGGTGGCTCTGTAGCCCATTATTCAAAAGTTAAATCAAGCACCACTTCTTTTAATATGGCTACAGAGATAACTTAAGGGAAAGTCTTATGACAGCATCTTCTGTCTCTGTTTGTAGCATCATCTTACTATTATTATATTCTGTACAGAAGGGCATATGTTTTATTAATTGTCAAAATCATAAATAGCTTTTTTAGCTTCTATTTAAAGAGCTCTTGGCAAACTGTATAAGGGCTAAAAGAGCACAATTTTTTTACATGCTTTTAATCCCTTCCCTAAACAAATCCTCTGACTTGAATTTTTTACATTTTGAAGGCACTTGGGTTTATGGTTTGCTGTGTGATGCTCACTGTTAATGGTACCCATCACATTTTTGTGGTATCAACATTGTCTGTTTTCCATAAGCGTGCCATCATAATTCAAAACAGCAGCTTTTGAATATGTTTTGCCTCTGCCCAAGGGAGATCACATCACATTTTTTTACACTCTCAGCAGAACTGTAACAACCAAAGTATAATTTGCATGGCCCTTCCAGTCTTTAATGTTTAATCAAAGTGCCCTGGCATTGTTTAAATACCTATTAATTCTGCTAATTTTCAGCCTGACTGTTAAGTAACTGCTGCTGCTTTACAAAAAGACTGCATTTCAGCCTCTTAATGGAAAAAGATGTACGCCTGGACGACAGCTTCAGTTTGCAGCGCAACCTTGTCTGTTCCACTATAACACTTCCCTAAAGTTCCCCCTTTAGAGAGGGCGAGAGGAATCTGAGCAAATTATCTCTATGTTACTGGTCTTCTCTCTTCAAGAAGGCTTCCCTTCTTCCTCCACCCCTTCCAGTTCCTTCCCAGCATAAACTTCACTTCCACTACTGCTTCCACTACAGAGACGTGACACAGGGCAGAATGGAAGAGCCCCAATTTATGTGTGAGCTTCAATTGCAAAGAGTCAGTGTAGTTTAATGATGTAAAAGAAAATGAAATATTTACAGGTTTTTGTAGGATGTACAATGTTAGTTCTGCAATGAGGAGGACCCCCTGAATACCTTAGCTATCCTCTCAAAAGTATCCTTCTTTCCTCTAAAGTAATGGTCCTTCTGAATTCCTGCTAGGAGTATTTGCATTCCCAGAAGTCACACCAGGACTAAAGCTATTAATCGTAAAGCTTCTAGGCAAAGCCGTCACCTTGAAATTCATGTTTGTATCAGAGTCAGTGCTGAGACTAAAAGCAGTCTGCTGACTTGATTGTGTTGATCCACATTCTCTGGCCCAAGGGAGTTTATTTTTATTGCTTCTTTAGAATAAAAAAGGCACAATTAAAAATAATAATATATGAAAACACAAGCAAAGAGGAAATGAATAAGCATTAAGCTCAGAACAATGGGATGTGTCACAAACAATGTGCCAGGCCAAACAAGAATTGCAGTCTCGGCTCCAGCCTTTCCAGGCCTTTTGCATGTGCTTAAGTCTATTTCCCCTGGCCCGATCCCGCACTAATTATGTCGTTAGGGCCCCAAGTTCAGTAAGAGCAAGAGCAAGCCCTAATGAAAGCATCTTGCACAGGCATGTCTGTAACTTGAAGAGCACAAGAGTACCTCTGAAGTCATGCTGGTGTCCTGCCGAGGAAGAATTTAGTTTCTCCATGGGCTTGGTGATGGCTTGAGGGGTCACCTTCCAGAAAGGGGCTGGTGGAGGTGAGGGAGTCATGGTTTCTCTCTGAGATCAAAAAAAGGTAATGTCCCAGCAGAGCATCAGGAGACAGCATATAATGATGGGTATCAAATCTTCATGTATCATGGTGTCTCGGGGTATTTTTCTTTAAGGTGAGACTGCTACACATTGGAATGGATTGCTCTTTGGTTTTGCCAACAGCCATGTTACATCCCGCTCTAGGAGTCTGTGCATCTTGTTACAGTTTCAAGAAGGCATTAGGCCAAATTGTGATCAACTTGTTCACGCTGAACTGCATATTGATCCAAAACAGCCCCACAGAGGTATGGAGGAATGCCTGTGGTTGAGATTATACCAAACTGGGGTTAAGTTATCCCAAACTATTAAATAATCTGACAGTGGCCTCTTAAGCAGACTCGGAGAAGTCCAGTTATAGAAGCCTTCAGCTAACAGAAAAATGTGTTGTCCTTAGCTGC
Source organism: Harpia harpyja (assembly GCF_026419915.1). Taxonomy (NCBI): domain Eukaryota; kingdom Metazoa; phylum Chordata; class Aves; order Accipitriformes; family Accipitridae; genus Harpia; species Harpia harpyja. Next base: position 26,493,022 of record NC_068949.1, on the reverse strand, counting down.
AGTCTGAGAATCGGAAGCATCAGTTATAAAGCAGACAAAAATGTAAACACAGGAGCAACATGTTGACCACTGCTGGCAAACACAGGGAGCCAGGGGAACAGAAAGAACTGTAAGTCTTTGTTCAGATGCTGTGACACAGCCGACCTCGGAAAAGCTTAGGACAGCGATCTGCTGTGGGCCATCCAATCACTAATAGGAAGTAGAAGAAGCTTTTATGAGCATTCGTACAAGATATCCAAACAATGAGATATGGCGGCAATAGGAGATTTTAGTTACCCAAAACTGTGTAGAAAAAACAATAGGGTAACTAAACTCTCTCAAGTAGATAACCAAGATTTTCAGCAGGAGTAGAAGTGTGAGCAGATCCTAAAAGACCGCTATGCTAAAAACATAAGAGCAAGCTACCCCTACATAGAAGAACACCAGGCACAGAGGTACGATTCCAGCTGCATGAGTAGCTTTCTGAGGACTTTAAGAAGTGGATACTACAGAAAGGAGCAACACAAACACATAGTTAAGGAGAAGTACAAGGGAATAAAACAAACAATTGGGTACAGAAGCAGGGCTGCTACAGCACAGAAGGCATTTCAACTAGGAAAGGACATAAACGGGAACCAGGAAAAGTTCTATAAATACATCTTAATTAGAGGAAGAAAAAGGAAAGTCTTGATCCATTGCTAAACAGGAAAAGGGAGCAAATAACAAATGATGCAGAGAAGCCTGGCGTGTCTCTTGATCCAGCCCTTATTTAAAAAAAAGCTGTTTGTGACCAGGTAATTAACTAAATTATTTTTAAAATGAGGTAGGACTGCATGCCAAAACAGGAAAAGACCAAGTTAAAGAATACTTGGATGAGCCAACTGCATACAAGTCAGCAGGGCCTCATAAAGTTCACCTGAACTTATTCAAGGAATAAGATGAAGTAATCTGTGAATTGCCAACAATTATTGTAAAACAATTATTGTAAAGGAGTCACGTAGAACAGGATGAGCCTTAGAGCACAGGAGAAGTGTGACTGTAGTGCTGATCTTTAAAAAGGAATAATGAGACCCCAGGAAGCTATAAACCACTCAACCTGATATCCAAAAAATCTGGAATGAGTTATTAAACAATCAGTTTTTAAATACCTAGAAGATGGTATGGTGATAAAAAGCAGTCCACTTGAGTTTGTCAAGAACAGATCATGTCAAACCAGTCCAATTTCCCTTTTTAACAGAGTAGCTGGCTTAGTGAATAAAGAAGAGCAAGTGGATGTGATTTATCTTAGCCTCCCGACATGGTCGCATTAGATATGAGCTAAAATGTAATCACAACAGGACGGGTGCACAACTGGGTGAACTTCACTCCAAAAACACAGTTATCAATTGTTCCTATCAAATAGGAAGTTGTTCAAGTGGGATTCCTCTGGGATCCTTTCTGGGCCTGTTTCCATTCTTTTCACTAATGATGCAGATGATGAAATCTGTGGTTACCGTTAAACTTGGAGAGGCTACAAGAGAATCAAAGTCAGAGGATCAAAGTGCAGAAATGATCTGGAAAGATGGTCCACAGCCAACCTGATTGAGTAACCACTAGGATAAAGTGCTACTTTCAGGAAGGAGAAATCGAATTCCCAACTATAAAGCTGGAAGCAATTTGTAAGCAGTGGGATGGCAGAAGAAGGTCTGAGGGATGTAGCAAATGACAGGCTGGATTTGTGTTGACAGTGCAGTGCCCTGGCAAAAAATATAAATACCTGAGCTGTATATATGGAAGCATCACATATAAGACAAAGGTGGCAATTATTCTGCTCTGCACTTTAGTGTGGAGGTCTCAGTTGAAAGGTTTTATCAAATTTTGGACACTGTACTTTTCTAAAGATATAGATATACTGGAGACAATCCAGAGGAGATCAACAAGTATGATCAGAGATTTGGAAAATACAGCCAGTGAGGTAGAAAGAATTGCATTTATTTAGTCTAGAGAAGATTGTTTAGTTTAGAGAAGATGAAGGCGAGGCAAGACTCTGGTTCCTAAATGCACACAAAACTCTAATAAACATGACAGCAAGCAGTTGTTCTGGTTGAAAGTAAGGACAAGAAGAGATCAGCTAAACATGCAGCAAAACGCTGCTTAGGTTGGAGCCTGGGGAAAGCTTTCCATCCACTGGTGCAGCAGAGCAGAATATTGTCCAATATCTCCTTCACTGGAGAGGCTTAGGTACAGGTTAGGCAAATGCCTCCTAGGAAGGGAGAAAATACACTAGATGATTGGGCCCCAAGAGACCTCTTTCTTCAGAGACCCTTCCCTGCCTGAGGTTCCTGCTTCTTTGAGGCTTAGTAGCTGAGGATGCAGGTGTGTAATCTCTGATACTATAATGCATTAACTCTGTTAGTGCTTTGATAGCAATGATTTTATACATAGTAATGATCAGCCTAAACAGACTTGCTCCCCCCTGCCAAATATTCCTGGCTATCAGATTTCTTCTGCTGCTGGGGAGGTAAGACAGATATAATTAAATAGATTAATGCCTGCTGATTTTCTTACATTAGCACAAGGAGGTCTTGGCAGCAAAAAAAAAATCAGTGTTGGTTACTGTATAAGCACCGAGTGTATGTCCATTTTTATGGACCCAGGTACATAGCCTGCCAATGTGCCAAATCTGTATTAGGGCAAAGCCCAGGTACACTTCTGCCTCCATTTTTCCCAAATACAATGAAAGGGATTGGGCTGCATACTGGCCAGGATTCACAGCCTGGTCTGCCAGGCCACCAGTCTGCACCACCAGGACCACAGAGGGACTCAGGTGAAGCACTGGCAGGTCAGCACAGTTGGACCCAGGCAGCCAAGCAATCCTTATCCTCAAGGGCTTGTCTGGGCGAGAGCAGGGAGGGAAATGGAGCCTGTGGGAAGGAACAGTGTGGCCATGGTTACATCTGGGTCCAGGGCAGATCCTTGCCCTGCTGCAGCCTCTCACATTGCTGTTGCTCCTTTGATCCTCTGAGATGAACTGAGACCCCCTGAGACCCTAAGCGCTTCGGCGGCTGTGTCACTCAGCTCCCACCACTTGGAAAGGACTCATTGTTCCCCAGCCATCCTCTATACTTTACAGGATGGTGCCTTTGATGTCCACTTGCATACAGGAGGGTCCAGAAATGAATACCACCTTCCAGGCATGGTAAAAAGGCGGGGGGGTGGGGGAGGGAAAGCCCTGCCAGAGTCGTCCACCTTCAAGAATCCATAATTCATACACACAGCCAGGCATAACTTATCTCCAGCACTTGTTATTCCCCATGTCAGAAGAAGAGTGTTCAGAAAACACAAGGTAAATTAAATCAACTAATTGAAACCGTCTTTCCCCTCTCTTTTTTAATATGCTTCTATGTATCTCTTTAAAATTTATAACCTAACATGTTTGGGGTTTTTTTATTTTAAAATTTCAGAGCTGGAATTTTGCTGCTAATCTATTTCAGTGCCACCTTTTGTTTTCTTAACTGCTCGAGTCTAGCACGTCTGGTGAACAAGCAACATTTTGTGGGGGGCCAGCTATTTCCTGTGAGGCTATGATGTGTTTTGTCCTATCACTGCACCGGTCTGCAAGTGACACTGAGTTAAGGTACTCAGGCTGGTTTCCTGTCTTGAATGCTGTAAATCAGTGCCAAAAACTAAGGGCGTCAGGAAACTAATGAAGAGGAGAAGTGGCAGCAGTCATTAGAACAGATGCCTCCAGGTGATGGCCAAAGATAGTATTAGGGAAATGATGGAAATCTCTGCAAGGGAATCAAATTGGGGAGTATCATCAGTGGATAATTGAATTTTATAGTTAAATTAGAACTGTTCTAATACAAGCACGATTTTGGATTTCACAGTTAAAGCACAGTTCCGTTTTGCACTGAAAACAGGAATTCAGCTTCTTTGTTATGTTTGAAAAATACAGTCTCCTCCTCAAATTGGCAGCACTTATCCCTCTGGGTACAAGATGAATGGTCTGGTAATTTGTTAGTTTGTGATTTGCAATTAATTAGAAACTTCGTCCTTTAAGAAATCTGTTCCAATTTTTCCTTTGTTTGAAACATCTCAACAATGAAATAATGCAAACCATGAAAATGTTCCATCTAGTCAAAATTCATTGAAATTTTGCACACAGACAATAGCTGAATAAATTAGTTTGCAATTAAAAATTTTTATAACTAATTGCAGACAGGGAATACTGTGACTTCAACAAAAGCTCATCCAATCATCCAGTTTCCTCTAGAGTGAATTTGCACATGCTAATCCCATAGGCTGTAAGGATTTACATTCATTGATCCCGTTGACTTGGAGAGGGCTGAATGTATCAAGAAGACATTACTTGGCCAGTTTTTTAAAGTTTTTGCATTTTTTATTTGATGCATAAAAGGCTCCCCTCAGCACTGCTGATCCAGTGTATATTTAAGAGGCATTGCTGCAGAACCTGAGGCAGCAGAGCTCTTAACAATACTGAAGTAGTGGGACCTTGTCCCCCCTTCTCTCAAATATCACCCTCGGTTCCATCACTAATGCAGCACACTAAACCACTGGTTTCAACCTGTGGCCTAGAAATCCCTAAGAGGCTTAAGAAACACAGTTTCAAAGGGGTCCACAGAAAGGAACTAAGAATTAACCTATTGCAGGAGGCTCAAACTTGCTACACACGAGTATATGTTTCCTTTAGATATTTTGTAGTGATCCACAAACTGAAAAGCAAAATGAAGTAAACCAGTAGCAGATTTGATTCATGTGTCATCATTGCCTGTTTGGTGTAGCTCTGGTCAACTACATCAGCTGTAAAATCCTGGCACAGAGCCAGACAAAAAAGGCAGGGGTAAAAAAAAAGCAATATATTTAAAAAAAAAAGAAGAGACATAAAAGGCACGTCAGCAGAAAGAAAAAAACCTACTACCAACAAAAATCCCACTGGTTTAGCCCAGGAGAAGAAATTTAATGAGTTCCTTTCCCAGAAACTGTGGCTGACAACAGCTTCAGTGGAGGACAGAGGTGTCCTTGGAAGGACCCTTCCAGGTCAATGCAGTGACGAAGGCTGTCCCTCTGCCAGAAGAGTTAACGAAACAGACGTCAAGGCTAAGAAAGCTGCTGTGGCAAAGAGGGGAACAGCTCTTCACACCACAGCGATTTGCAAATCCAAGCACCAAGGGCTTGCTTGGGTTCTGGTAAGGAACTTAAAAAAAAAAAAGAAAGAAATCACAAAGACTCTGTCTGAAACCAAAAATGGCTCATTTGGGTAGTTTTATGCAAGCTTTTGAAAAATTTTTTTGTAACTGATGCCGATTTATAAATTAAAATGTAGTTCAGAAGCAAAAGAATGCTTCTGTTTAGAAAAAGCTGAAAACAAATATTATTTAACACTTAAACAGACTCATTTTTTTCCTTAAAGAAAACAATTTTTTTTATTTATCCCAAATTAATAAATATCTCTGATTCCCCCTTATTTGTACAGTGGGATGAGTTCATCTGCCAAAAAAAAAAATCTCCCTAAATCTTAAAATAACTAACATCCAAAAATATCAGACTAAATTGTCACTCAGACAAGAACTACATCCAAAGATTTAACAAAGTTCTAACATAAGAATGACCCAATGCCTGGGAAAGAGAGCAGTCATCAGAACGGGCAGGATCCCTGCCGATCCCAAAGCAGAAGCACTCCAACAGTGAGCCCCACCAGTGAGCAAAGCAGCCTGCGTGGCGTGGAGACTCTGCTACGATTGCCAGCCAGGAGAGGAAATCAGGAGACATAAAACACGAGGGAAACGCATTGTTGCACAACTCCTGTGACAGAGAGAGAACTCCCAGAGCCGCTTTAGCAGGCGGGGGATGCAAACTGATTTCTTTGCATTATCTGTTAGGAAAACACTGCCCAGCGGAAAGCGTGGGAGGAAGCTCTTGCCCCACGGCAGGAGGGAGGTGGGCGCAGCGGCTGCTCCATTACGTGGGGTGGGCAGCAGGGAGGTGACCCCAGGCCTGTGGGATGTGGCCAACCCTTCAACACAGTGGGGGGGTGACAGAAAAGAGGGGGCTCAAGAAGTCCCAAATGGCAGAGAGGCGGCATACGCAGGCAAGATGGTGAGAAGTAGTCGGGACACGAGGGGAGAACCTGCTCTGGGAAATGCCACCTCCAGGAGAGCTGGATGGGGTGTCCTGCACTTGGGTGCTGGGATGCAGGAACCTCAGGAGCCCTGATTTTCTTGCGGTGCTGGAAATGTTTATCCCGGGGACTAGGACAGAGGTTTGTTTTTTCTCCATGCTTCTGTTAGGAATTCCTCTGGATTTCCTATCCAAAAATAATAAGATGTTACAGAGTAAAATACATGAATGCTCTTTCTGCTCGGAGGCAGAGAAGGAATGGGCTGATCGAGAGGCACCAAGCCGGTGGGAGGTGTGTGTCCTCCCAGGGTTTCCTCCCAGCACCTCCTCAGGGAAGAAGCATGGCTCTCCTTCCTCTGACCAGACGCCTTCCAGCTGACCTTGCCGCTCTGGAGGACAGGGTGGCCAAGGCAGGTGTTCCTCAGGTTGCCCCCTTGGGAACATGAAGCTGCATCCAAGGGCTGGAGGTGTGATTTAGGCAGTCAGTTCCTGTGTGCATGGGTCTGGCAGCAATTCCTGTCTGCACAGAGTTTAAGGGTATAGTACTGAGCAAGGCACTGAAAAGGCTTGCAAGCAAGACCACTCAAACCCAGGAGATTATAAAATAATGTAATAATAGAAAATAATCTCCTGGAGGCAAACCATGAGCTGATGTGACTCTGCCTTTGGGTCTGGCAGCTGGACCAGTAGTGAGGAATCACACAATAAAGTAGGTCACTGGTTTCCAAAAGACCTGCTTATGAGAAAATGATGATTTATGAAAATCAGCTTGAAGCAAGGCAGTCATTCTGATAATAAAACCTCAGAAGAGTATGGAGAGCTATGTCATTACAGTAATGGGCCCCAGATAAGTGCTTCATCAAGAAGACTATACATCATTACTACTTACAATGCGCTGAAAAGATGGGGCAAGGGGAGAATGAATGGCATCTGCTACAAAAATAAACTACAGCAGAAATGCTGCTCGGTGCTTTTGTATTTTATACCATAAAATTCTCCATTTTGGAATTCAGTTTAGCCACACATGCATTTTTCACCTCCTCTCATCACCTCAGAGTGCTACTAAAATGGAAAGACCTCAGTGCAATCTGTGGATCGAGCGTCCCGTTGGCGAGGCAGCTGCCCAGGCTCGGAGGGTCCCGCAGCCATCCCTCCGGAGCGAGCCCGAGGCACCCAGCAGCCCCGTGCAGCGGTGGAGGTCCTGCTACCATGTGTACGAGCTGCAGAGAGAAGCAATTTCCTGCCTTGTTTAAAAGCATGGAGGTGGCCAGTGCGATGCTGAGAAAAAGCAAACACAGCCTTGCCTGGCACAGTCAAAACAAAATCTGGTCTCATGCCTCTTTTTTTCGCCTCTGCCCATGCTTGCAGCTGGGCCATACTGCTGTGGAGGTTGGGATGTAACAAACTGCTGCAGAGCTTTGCTTTCCTCAGGTTTTTTGTTAGATTTATGTAAAGGAAAACACTTTTCCTTGGATTGCTGCGTGTCTGCCTCAGTTGCTGCCTGCTTTCCTCAGGAACCCCAGCAGGTGAAAAACTGCTCTCAGCTTAACGCTTAAAAGCTGTTCAGCCATGGAAGTGGAGGAAAAGCAGAGGCTGAACTGTGGGAAGGGCATGCTGGGGAGGGCAGGCTGCTGGGGAGCGCAGCTGGCAGGTAAGGGGCGACAGCCCTGCTGGGACCTCCGACTGGTGCTGGGAGACCACCAGGACCTGGGAGAGCCAGTGTCCCCAGCCCTGCCTGAGCCGCTCAGGGAGAGCACTCCTTGCTCATGGGGTGACAGTGATGTACCCAAATAAATGGATAAAGACAAACAAAGCATGGGTTCAGGCTCTGAGCCAGACTTTTCAGTGCTGCTTTCTAGTGTTTGTATTGATCTGGTAGCAAGGAAATGGGAAGGCTTGGAGTGACAATCACAGTGGGGTTTCATTCTGTTATCAGGTATCATATAAACTAGGCACAGGTTCTCTTGCTAGGATGCACCCTCAGTTGTACGTACAACTGCTTCTGGTTTGTGGCTATTAAAAATGTTTCTTACAATTGCTCATCTTCACTAGCAGCAAATTTTTATTCATAATTTACGCAGTGCTTTTACAACTTTCACCCAAAGTAAAATAAATGTAACAGCTGGTGAGCCTGTAGCTGAAGAGGGTGATAAAAAGAAGAATAAAGTATCTCTGAAATGAAATTTCCTTTCCAGCACATGTACTGGGCCCAACATAAAAGACACAACAGAAAGTTTAATTTAAAACTAATTTATTGGTGAAATGTTATCTGAATCCCAGTGAAGACAAATAAATCAACATGACACTGGGAAAAAGATCAGCTGGTGAGGATGAAAGCTACCAACATAACAATCTGCAGCCGGGGGAAGAGTTACACAAACTGGAGTACATCAGCAAAGCTAGAGTGAAACACTCCCTCCGCAATTTTGGATTCCAAAATGAAATCATTTGAGATTAAAATGCTGATGGGTGCAAATATTTGTTCCTTTCACAAGAAGCAAATACTGGATTTTTGACCGTGAAACACTGCCTTGGCCCCATGCTTCTGTTTCCCCCCATTCTGCAAAAACTCCAAGTTACAAGCGAGAGGCAGAGAAAAGAGAAGTGACATTTTTGGGGTATGTTGGCTGAACTTTGCTAACACTAGATTTATATGTTTCTCCTTATTAAGGCAACAGAGATGGAAATTGGATGGCTCCTTCCTTCCTTGCTCTAAATCAGAAGGCTGTGAATATTGTTTTGTTTTATTTTTCTGGAAAGTATGTCTGGATGAATGAGAAGCAAGAACCAAAAAAGGCTGACAAAAAAAAAGTTTCTTCTCACTCGAAGTTCACCCAGATACTGTCTCAGGAGGAGAGATGGGCTTTTGGCTGAGGACCTTGCCAGAAGTCCAGAGGCTGCACACAGAGGCATTGCCTCCAGCGGTGTGATTCTTCCTGCACCCAGGGAAGCAGGATTTGTATGCCCTTGTAAATGAGCAGAACTGGGGAAATGGTGCCTAAATCTATTGCCGATCTCCTCTCTGCTTGTAACATCCAGTGGGGTCCTATATTTTGGGTGGCCATTTTACATTACTTGTTTTGCTCAGCACTTTGTGGGCGTCTCAGTGGAGAAGAGTCAGAGTGCCCAAGAAAACGATTTACTCAGTATTCCCTTTGTGACCAAAGGCATGAAATGCTGGACGTCTTTGAGGAGACCCTGCTGTCACGAAGTCTCCAGCCTACACTCGAGAGAAGGTTTTAATTTTGCATGAGGCACAACCGCTTAGTGAAGCATTCCACAGCTTGCATTTTGAAGGATGCACTTTGTTTTAGCAATAATGACCACAGAGTCATGAACAACAGTTCCAACTCAGTTCATGCACAGACACAATTGTATTTAATCAATGAATTCACTCCTGTGTGAACCAGAGCTCCAATTTGGCCAATGTTTTCTTTCGTATACTGTAACAAATCATTCCTATTGACTGAACAGAGTGTGCCAAAGTTTCTTATGCTCTGATTTATGTGAAATAATTAGCATGATATTGTCTGAGTTTGAGGTCACTCAGCTCTTTTTCTTGTACTGTAGCATCTGCATTCATTCCCATTCTGTACCAATTAGCACAGAGAAAGCAGGATCCAGCCATAAAGGAGAGCTCCTCTGCTTCACAACATCCACTTAATCCAGACTTTTCTTAAACAGCTTCTTACCTTTCCAGAAAGGACACCCCTCCAAAAAAACCCAAACAAGCAACCAACAAAACAACCCTGATATGTTGGTTTCAGAACAACAAAAACACTGACAAAAAGAAGAGTTCAGCAGCGCACACGACTTCCAATTAAAGTAGAAGGACTGGTTTGCTCTAAAAACAACCTGCCCAACCCTATTGAAAAAAAGATACTCCAGAGCTATTTCTTGAAGCAAGACTTAATCAGTCCTAAGGGGTAGTAACTCTCAGGGGCAGCTTTTCAGCCAGGGTAAATCAGCAGCTCTCTACTACAGCATTGCTGATTTGTGCCAGCTGAGCTATTTTTCTTCAAAACCAAAAGAGAGGAAGTTGCCATTGACTTCATAACAGGCAGGTGAAATGAGAGGGATACAAATTGTTTGGGGAGGGGGTTCCTCAGGTGTCTGGGTGGTTAATCCTGTGTTTCTGATAGAGCTTCTTTTCTCTAGTTTGGCTGTGTTACTATTGCTCTATTATGAGAGTTTATGATCATTTTTCAACAACAAATAATACTCTAGGCTAAAAAGAGTTAAACAGGGTGTTCTCTGCAAGATCTCCTCAGCTTAGAAGCCAGCTTTCTACCCCCTTCCTTGGCATGATGCATCCTGTCTGTTGGCCCTTGGGATCGCATAGCAAACCCTGCTTGTGTAGCTAGATTTACACAGGGGTTGCTGTTTGTGCAGAAGGAAAAACTAAAATATGCTGCAGTTAAAATTCTGGTTGCAGCATAGCGAGGTGCTTATGGCAGATAGATAAGCCCATCTGCTGCACAGTGCAAGATGTCTACACCAGCTAACCAGATCAGGCTATGTGTCATTGGCACCATTTCTACCAGGGAGCTGCACCTCTTCAGTACACATAGAAGTGTTTATTAGAGTCAGATGAGTAGAGACATGTCCAGACCTGGGAGACCTAGTCTGGAGCTGTAGCAGGACAGATTTCACTCTGGGGGAGAAATGGGACGCCATTGTAACTGGGACCCACCTTATCAGGACAAGATGGTGCTCAGTATAGCTCATGTGCATCCTAAAGAATAAGTAAAAGAAGTCTTCTCTCCAAAGATATATTTTCTGAAAGAATTCAGTGTCAGTAGCAAATCCCCCAAACCAATAAATCTTAAAGCTAAGAGCTCTAATTTTTCTATATCTGTGGTTGGAGTTTGGTTTCTTTTATTAAACAAACAGCAACAACCACCTTTCACTACAGTTCCAGCATACCACCCTGCTGGAACACAAAGTCTGACCAAAGCAATCTTTTATCTGTTTCTTTTATAAACATGATTTTGCATCAAAGTGAAAAGAAAAAAAAGTGCATGATAAGCTAATGCCACACCATGCTGCAAGCACTGAGCCTGAGCAGTTGCTGGAAAATGAAGTTCATTGAAATAGCAACATGAAATATTTCATTTCAAGGTGCCAGCTTCAAAACCTCTCCCCCATTATTAGGGTCAACATTTTCATCAAACCTTTTCAGTAAAATTACTGCTTGGTTGCAAATATGGTGTGTGCCTACTTCTGTATCTGAGAAATGATGTAACCTGAGGGAAGATTTCTTTGGTTTTTTCTGCTGTTTTGCACAAAACCCAACCAAATGGTGATGCTGAGGTGAGATGAGCAGGTGTGAACCACAGATATTAAACATATCATGTTATTAGCAGTCCACATCTATCCTCACCATCCTTGATTAAATTTCATTCTTACCTCTGGAGTAATTTCCAGACTTCACTGACTGTCTGGTCGTTGCTTTCCAAATGTATTACGGTAGTGAAGTGTGTCAGGAGCGTGGACAGGCTTTTCATCTCTTGTGATGGAAAATGTGGTGTAATTACAAGTGATTAAGGAAAGACATTCCCTAAGTAGGGCTGAGGGGCTCACATCCCACTTTTAGGCATTCATCTCCCAATTTTCACATCTTTTAGGACACCATAGCTACAAGGAAGATTGATGGATCACAGACAGCTTTGCTGGCTGCTTACTCTACACTGGCTTTTTCCCAGGGAGGAGCAGGTGGCACTTTTGATGTTACAATAATTCACAGTGAAAAAGAGAAGCCTGCAGATGGACCTGGCAAGGCACAAGTAAATTGCCTGCTAACAGATTCATGTTCTCCAAGCATCGCCTGGACACATGATAAAGAGATGCACAGGATCAGGTTGCAAAGCGGCCTCTTATCAGGTGATGTCTCCTACTGATATCATAGAAGGTCCCAACTAATGAGACTTCAGCTAATTTGTCCTTGGTGTTATATTCCTGATGAAGTTTAAAAAGTGCATTCCTGGGGTGAGCTGTTCTGCACACCTGACAGAAGCTGGACACATTGCGATGGGAGAACTGCCCATGATCTTTCTTCTCTTAATGTGTAGCATGTTAAAGAACACATACAGGGGCCATAGGTTTGTTTAAATTTCAGAGTTTTCCATTGTACTTTATGGAATAAACATATCTGATTTTATTTCAAACAAGAAATAAGTCTGAAGAGGATTTCACCTCCAGGTGCCCCTGGGGCAAAGATTAAATGCTAGATCTCAGTGTCTTAGTCTGGGCTCTTCAGACAGCCCAGATCAAAGTAACCCCAAACTGTGAAGCCATGAAGTTTGACCTAGGAATCTGATCTTTTACTCCCAGCCAGGATTTCTACACTGGTGTAATTTCATTGACTGGCTGCAGTTCTTTTTTTGTGAAAAAACAGATTAAAAGGGGAGCAAGATCCTGGTGCTGAATGCTGTGGTTTGGGTAGGTCTTTATCTCCAACCTTTTTCTTACAGCTTCCTTTAAGACCTCTGTGGACATTCTACCATCAGTGGGAAATTTACACGCATAAACAAAAGCAAGATTTGGCCTTATGAGTTTTATGAGACTGGGATAACAATAAGTGTCTATTTTAAATCCTACAGCCAGACTGAGAAAGAACACTCCTTACATGCTACTTATGATAGCAAATCTGCATACACATAAGTCTTAGATAAGGGACCAAAATTCTGCTCTGCCTCCCAGACTCTCCTGCTACTCTGAAAACCAACAAAGTATATCCATTGGCAGAGAGCTGTGCCCAGAGCCTGGCTGCTGTACACTGCTTCCTATCTGAAGTCTCAAATGGCCCTACCATAACAATTTAGTGCTCTGCAGAAAATACTGTGTAGTGCACTGGAATAGCCGTTCTAACTGGAAGAGTGGGAAGGCACTAAAAAGAGCAAATAACGGTTAATGTTATTGCTAATGTCGCCAGTGTTAGAAGACAACAGGAGCAATCAACTCTCTCTTTCAGGACATGCATCTAGTCACAGAAGGCAGAAAAATGTGCTATGTTCAAGAGGTCCACCATGGGTTGCTTCGCAGTCCTCCAATATATCTGGCACGGGCAAGCAGAGAAGACCGTCTTTAACAATAAAAGGCCAAGAGACCTTTTCTTCTGATGGCTTACTGCTGAGCCATGACCCAGCAGCCAAGCAAGCTCACCCACCCCTGCTCAGTGTGAGTGAATTTGACATGAAGAAATCAGTGATGTTGGTTCATGCAGAACAAGCAGCGGGAAATTTCTATGAAATATATGAAGACCCTAACACTAGCAGACAACGTCTGCTCAATGCAATCTGCATGAGCTAGCTGTGGCTCTTTTGCTGTCCTGTACCTGCTCTGGATTCTGCCCCTGGGCTATGCTACCCATTTATATCTCCAGTGTGATAGTTTTCAGCATAGCCAAGAGTTTAAGAAATGACGGGTGATTTGAGGTTCTCAGTCACAAGACATTTGCACTGATACATCCTAAAAGCGCCCATGCTTTTGGAGGAACATGGTCAGTCATGGGTCCTTGTCGCATCCTTCCAAACCACAAGCATTGTACTGCCTTTCTCACTTCACCTGGAGAGCCAGGAAGGCACTCTCCTTCCCCTTGAGGCACGGGATGACCTGACCCTCCCAGAATACCATTACCCACGTTATTCAGTTTCTACGTGTAGCTAGACTCTGCTTTCACCGCCACTTCAGCAAGCTGAACTTCTGCAGAGCCCAGGTTCCTACCCTTCGGGAGCATACATGATACTGATTTGTGAGTCTCGCTGGCACCCCACCGCCTACTCCCTTCAGGCTTTCTCCACCTGTCCCTGGTGATTTACTACACCAGAGGGTTTCAGGAGGCCCCATAACACCTTCCCCTGAGACTTTCTTAAGGTCATGAAGGCAGAGCATCCCAAAAGACAGAGGGGGAGGATTTTCCCTTTGGTTGTGAGACGGTGATAACACTGACCCAGCTCACCAGTACCTCGCAGGTGTTAGGTTTAGGGCTGTCCAGTGCCAGCTATGTGCGGAAAGGTACCAACATGACAGAAAGCTCTTTCTTATCTGCAGATGGAGCCGCTCTCAGAGCTTGGCCATCCTGGGGGTGAGGATTGGAAAAGGGACCCCATGGATGTTCACCACTCAAGCACAGCACCAGGCTACTGGTTTCTAACTGGTCTCTTCAAAGCGTCCTTGTAACCTTGTTACCGGCCAGGGCCACTGGGGACCCTGCAATGGGAGAACTGAGTGGGGCCTTTTCCTGCCTGACAATAAAATCTATTCTAATTATAATTCCCTGCACATGTATTCTCTGAAGGGCAGGGAGAAGCTTTCGCTGCTGGAGGTCAGGACTGAAAAATTAGCTGGTGGGCTCCGAGCGGGTGGACTCGAGGAACACCTGCTGTAGGAGGCTTTTGCGAGGGCAGAGATGGCAGGAAAATTGATGACGACCTTGCAGAACACACCTAGAGGAGGGACCTAAGGATAAGCCCATGGTCTGGGTTTTGGAGCTTGCAGAACATGCAGCAAATTCAGCACCATGTCTCCAACTAGCCTTGGTGGTGTGGAAAGAGGAGCCAGTCCCGTGGATCAGCTAGAGGAATCATATCATCAAGATGCACCTCCACACAGCTCTGCACACCCGAAACTGCTGCAGGGCAGGTGCGATCCTCCCAGTGCTGGGGCTCCTTCTCCCCCTCGCTGCTTCAAGGGGTCCCAAGGGAATAGATGTAGCATTTTTCCATTCTACACACTAAATGAATTTTTCACTCAGAAATTTTCCTTTTTCTTTTAAAATTCTAATGGGAAATCCAGAGGTTAGTGCTTAATTTTTACACTCACATTCTGTTTTAAAACATTACACATAAACTAAATTTTAGATTTTTTTTTTTTAACACTTTTCCTTTGCACAAATTTCTACTTTGGAACATACGGAGTGGAGAAAAAGGGAGGAAATTAAATTAGAGCCCCTCAGTCTTATTCATTCTATTACAATTAATGGTGAGAAAATAAAAGAACAGAAAAAAATGAATTTTGAAATATAAAAATATTTTGAATCTTTGAAAAGATAGACATAAATCTACATCTAGTCAGATGTAGATTTACGTCAATGTCAAGATATTGCCAGCAGATTGGAAAAAATATTTCTGAAATTTCCTCAATGGAAAAAAATGATAATTTTCCACTTTCTATTACTACTTGGGTATTTATCAGCTTGGCTATATGAACTACTCTTCAAGCAAGGAAAGGAGGCGCACACAACATTAGTAGTTGTCACAGCAGCCCCAGACATCATTTTCAGCTGACAAACCCAGCAGCTTCTGACAATATTTCAAGAAGTTTTTTACAGAAAATGTGTCTAAGTATTTACTATCCTAGACCAAGGAAAACAGAAATTCAATATAAATTATCAGTACACAGGGAAAAAACCTGAAACATCTATAGTTTTTCCCCTTACATCATGTATCATTCCCAGATTGGAAGCCAGTTGGGCAGTGGTTTTCTAGTGGTGAGAGCAGGATATTGGGTTTCAGGACTCTTGGGTTAAATTATCAAATCTGCCATTGATTTGCAGTGTGACCTCGGGCAAGTCATTTAAAGGGAAATATGTAATTATTTGTTTCAATTGGCCAGGCTCACTTACTCTCTATGGCTTTATAGCAATTGCTACCTTTTATGAGAATGATTGGGAGGGAGGGGGTCTCTTTTTTGCAAACACTTTTTCGTGTTTTAAAGGGTTTGAGGGGTTTTTTTGTTCTCTCTCATAATGTATGGAATACCCAAACAACCCAACAGAGAAAGCTAATAATCTGGATTCTACAAGTAGTTTTGCATATACTGCAAGCTATATTCTTAAGTACTCAATTTGAATAGCATGTCTTCAGTTAGTATAGTACATAATTGTATATGTACATTGTTGTGTGATCAGCACTTAAAGGAACAGTAAAGGAAAAGCAAACTGCACAAATACATGACAAGATGAGAAATGTTGCCCTATCTAATAATTTAAATAGAGATAGTACAAAAAAAACCTCAGGGATTTTGGGGCAAGAGGAATTAATTATGAAAGACTTTTTTTTAGCAGATAATTTTGTCCAAAGTGAAGGGGGTAAGCAGAAATCATCTCCAGATTTTTGTAAAAATATAAACTTTCCAATAGTTCTAAATAAAAGTGTTTTCTGGATAAAAAGCACTGCCCGCACATGGGTTCAAGCACTTTGTCACTTTTCTTTAACACAGTACCAGTGTTTCAAAAATAAGAAAATTCCCATTTTTTACACCTTGAAGTAGAAAACTTGAAAACAGTGTAAGAAGGGTCAAGGGGGTTTCCCACATTTTCTCATGCTTTCTGACTCATCTTTAGACTTTTTCAAAATATTTCAAGATGGAAATTTTAATTGTGAAAGTTGTTGAGGGGAGGAATATTTCAATTTTTAAGAATATGATTAGAAGAAGGTTTAAAGTTAAGGTAGTCCGTAAGTTAGGATTTGTTCTATCTTTTCTGTAGCCTAATGGGACCTTGAAGAATACAGTATAATACTTACATGTCCTGCAGGATTATTTATTTTAAAGCTTAGCTATAGTTTATAAAGTGCTTAGAGATCCTCTGATGAAAATGCAACAACTATGTCATCATAGTCATCATTGTTATTATTGTGAATATAATTATTTTTATTCCCCTGGTGAAATAAGAAATCAGTTTGTAAAGATTACAACAGCTGCAGGGAATGTGCCTCGATAACCTCTCTGCATTTTGTACCGTTGCCAAAAGAAGTTTATAAAACACTGCAGGAGTAACCGTGTTCCTAGCTAACGGGCAGGAATTTGCTTGGGCTGTCAAATGTTCACTCAATATGACAAATAAAACTAATGGGTACACAGTGCACCATTTTTCATTCAAGGGATGCATAAAAGTCTTTATATAAATGCCCTGGGATTCACATTTTTAACCTCAGACAAACATTGGTAATTTGTAGGGGCGTGTGAGGTGCAGTTATTATGGGTAACATGTGGACTGTTAAAGGTGACGTCTGGCAAATGACATAATGAAGAGGTCCCGTGTCATGAAAGCACCAGCTCACAGCTTGTTACTAACCCTAAACTTGGGCTGTGGGAGCAACCTAAGCCACAGATGCCGCAATAGCTCTGGTTCACCAGGGACTTGAGCAGGAGGTTTGGTCTCGCACAGGGGTAGATGTTGCTGTGCTTTGGAGGAAAACAGGTCTTGAGTACTCTTGTAGGAATGAAGAGAGTGCCGAATTTCCCAGGAATTTTACCCATAAACTCTTTATGGTGTAAGTGTCACATCCTGGACATCTCACTCGAAATTAACTGTTACTTGAGTGGCCATTTATCTGACAAGTTAATCCCGTCAATATTATATGGGAGGAAAAGGCAGCAATGACTGAGGGTATGAAGGAGGAAAGATGACCAGAAATTACGGCAGTCATCTGAATCTTGAACGTCAACCTCTGCTCTGCCACAGACTCACCACATGACCTTGGTCAAGTTCCTTAATCACCTGGTGCACCAATTGTCCAAGTGTAAACTGGGGCTAAAAGTGCTGCCTGGCTTCCCTTCCAAGTGAGGATCAATGCAAGACACGTGAGGAGTTCAAACAAACCCCTTCAATGTGGTACCCTTACCACGTATCTGAATCAGAGGGCAGTCTCAAAAAAGGACCAGTGGGATTTGTTCACATGAAGGAATGTTTAAATGCTGGCAGATGGAAATTTCTCCTTCTCTTTCTAAATTAGATGTCACAAACAACGGCAAAATTAAATCCACTTCTCAGGATATGTCCCTGCGCAGGAAATTCATCGGAGGGGTGTTTCCCTGATAAGAGCTTTCCCTGGGAAGAAACTGAGTCTGCCTTTTATAAGGCACTCTGAAAAATAACTCCCAGAATCCAGATCCTGTCAAAATTATGTGAGAACACTAGACATTTTACTATCAAAATATTTTGGCTTCAGAAACAAGCAAATCTTTCTGCCTCACTATGAAAAGACACAGGGAAATGAAGTGATTGCTGACTGCCACAGCCAGTGTCTGTGGCATGGAGAAAATAATTTCATTTCCCTCCGTCATGAGACCTCACAAGTTCCTGGCACATTGCCCTGCGCTCCCACCTCTGCCTCCTGCATCCCACTGGAAGACTCACCAGCCAGCTGAGAGGTGCTTGCTGGAGCATTCCCCTTTTATTCCTGAATTTCTCCTGCTAAAATTATGTCCCACTGGCTCCATATAAAAGTGTTACTGGGACATAGCTTATACACTTGAATGTCACCTCCTGAATTCACTTGCGGTGATGGGACCCAGAGGGAGTGCGGCAAATGCACTGGCATCTCACCTAAGCTGGCACGTGGGAGCTCAGCCACAGTGATGCTAGTCCCCGCAACTGTTTTCCATCCTGGGATAGTGTTAGCTTGTACCTGGCTGAGCTTACCTGCAATGTGGCCTGCCCAGCACTGTCTTATAAATAATTTACACATTTCAGATTTGTTTTGACACTTTGACACAGTATTTTGCTGGTTTTAGATGGGAGGTTTCTTAATTCTTGTTAGCGTTTGAAAGTTTTTCCTTTTTAATTGAAGCTTAGAGCTGTAGTTACTCCTAAATCCTTCTGTTTAAAATAGCGTAGTCAGATGTTTTCTTCTGAAGTCTTGTTTCAAAAAGTCCAAGTGGGCTTCCCATGCGAAAATTGTTTCTAGCAAGCACCTTGTAATGCGCGAGCTCTGCAGAAGCGGGGACCACACCAGCCTGATGCTGCCCTCCAGGGCCACCACCCTTCACCAGACCTGGGGAAGCAGCTCAGGCGTCAGCTCTGCGACTGTGTTTGACACGTCCCTGTGCTGCTGTGGGTGTCGATACGCAGCGACAGCCTTGCTGAAGGGCGGGAGAGGACTGAGGCAGCGTTTGTGCAGCCCACAGCAGGACGTATTCTCACCCAGATGACACCAGGGCAGCTGCAAAACCCACAGAGCTAAATCCAGACTTCTGCAAACCCTTTCAATTTCTCCCCCTAAGACCTTGGAAAAGCCCAGCTTCAATTCACCTGCTAATATCGCTGCTGTTTCCAAGAGTTAGCAGGCAGCTGGAGAGGCTTTCTGAGGCTGCAACCTGCACATTAGCCCAGAGATGCTCACCGAAAAGTGCCCAAAGGGTCCTGTGCCCTGAGTAGCCAGGTTGGTGGCTCACCCCACGCAACCGCAACCCCAGGATGAGACCACCTCCGTCTGCACCAAACACGCTCAGCACCTTCATTCATTTTGGGGTGAGCGCAGGCAGGTCTCCCACTCAGGTCTGCTTCCAATCACCGAGCCATGCCGAATAAAAGGCTGCTCACATCGGAGCCAGTGCGGGTCAGGAGTGGCCAGGGCAGAGTGCATGAGAACTTCCCTCCATCCGGGAAAACACTTTTAATAGAACAAATCTGGCTCCTCGCAGCAAGCAGCTAGCCCACAGTGGAGGGGAGGGGGGCAAAAGCAGAGGCTTCTCCAGCAGCTGTCAGCCTGCCTTTATAGCAGGAGCTATTAAAGCTGGTTAATAGGAACCATCCTCCCATGCGGCACTGTGCGCTCTCTGGCAGGTTGGAGCCAAGGCGAGCAAGCCAGGTGGACTGTCCAGCAAAACTCCATATTGGTGCGATAAGGGAAAGAGGTTTGTATCACAAGGTTCTGCAGTTTTGCCCTCTGCCAGACAAGGGCAGCCCCACATCAGCACCCTCTGCGAAGCCATGACAGAGCTAAGAGCCTAGAGGGTTTATGGGAGGGCTGGTTCCAGGCCCAGATTTGCTCTGATCTGAGTTAAATCCCCAGTGCAATATTAAAAATAGGGTGGTCTGCAGAGCGAATCCTGCCCGGCAGGATGTGAGCGAGCTCCAAGCCAAGTCCCTGAGCTCCAGTTCACAGGGTAAATCCTGCAAAGCCGACAACTGCTTCAGCTCAGGGCTCCCCTGGCTGCTGCCAGCCTGCAGCTGGGCAGAGCCAGGCAGGCACGGGCAAGGGGCTGCACCGACGGACCATCTCCTGCACGGGGCAGGGGCTTGAATAAAGGCCACAGCTCCTCTCTAAAAGGCAAAAACTAGACACAAAAATGTGGCCGATCTTCATAGAAAGTTGGTACTTAATTACTGCCTGTGTCACAGTTTTTGCTTGCTTTCTGGAATGGCAAGCTGTGCTGGCTCAGGGACTCAGCCTGGAGGTGGATATGTTCTTTGTCATCAACCATTAGTTCTTAGGTGGTGTTTCTCACCCACCAAACAGAAGCTGCTGCATGAAGCTTAGGGGCCAGTAGGATTTTTCAGACTTTACATTGGTTGGGGAGGCATCACAGCCAAAGTCGCCTGCTGGCCTGTGAGACCACTAGAGGAACAGAGATCTTCCAAGGCCTGATCAAGTGATGCAGCCTCTAGATCCAACTACAGTTTCAATTTCTTCCTAAATAAACATTCATATGGGATCTCTTGAACCCAGTCAAGGCTGTGGCTGGTGATTTGCTTGGACCAACCCTCATCAAGCAGCTGAGTCACCCCAAGACACTTACGCTCCACCTAAGTGAAAGTTCAGCACTTGGTCTTGGCTATCTAAAATCAGAGGGCAACAGGTACCTCCATGGGACTTTCCATCCCACCACCAGTGGCATGCTGGGCATGTTGTACCAGCTGGCTATCAAGAATAACAAGGTGTTGAGATGAAGCAGAGGACCAATATTTAGGTGGCTAAACCTGGGTGAGCTCTGTCCAACCAACCCCAAAAGCATTGCTACCGTTATTTAAAAAGACTCTTTCTCATCAGCTGAAGCAGAATGATGAAGAACGGCCCATCTGAGCCAGATTCCTACTGGCCACCTTGTTTTATCAAGGTCTGGGGAATTTTTCATTTTAGATATACAAATATTTTGTGGCTTTTTATTCACAGCAGCTGGACTTTATCAGCAAGTCAGCACAGTGGGGAGATAAGGCGGCTCCTTCTCTCGGCGCCCTAGTAGGAGTCTGACAATCCCAGGTTGGCTTATATGGCCATTAAAAATCCCTCTAAAGTGGTTTTGCCCTCAGCGCCTTTCCATCAGCTCTGTGGTTCAGAGGACTCTTGTGCTAACAGAGGAAAAGGGGCTTTTGCAGCTCTATCACAGATTGAAGTATAGACATACAGATCCACCCTTAAAACCACTTTTATTGCCTTTCACATAAATTTATAAGGTGGGACCTCATAAATTTGCCGTCACTTACTCCTGTGCCTACCCTTCTCGCACCACCTTGCAGCACACAGCCCATCTCCAGCAATGGGCTCCTTGTTCCAGCAGAGGTGGAAGTTTTAGGTCAGAGGGGAATTTTAGGAATCTTCAGTGAATTAGGCAAATTGTTTCTGTAAAAAGAAAGGAAAAGAAAGAGGAAGGAGAAAGGAAAGAGAAAAAGGAAAGAGGAAAAGGAAAACATTAAAAAGAAAAAAAGGGGAAAAATGGAAAAGGGGAAAGAGAAGGAGAAAGAAGAAAAGGGAAAGAAAAAGGGAAAGAGAAATAAGGAGGAGAAGGAGAAGGAGAAGGAGAAGGAGAAGGAGGAGGAGAAGGAGAAGGAGGAGGAGAAGGAGGAGGAGAAGGAGGAGGAGGAGGAGAAGGAAAAAAAGGAAAAGGAAAAATTCCCCTCTTTACCCCAACTTCAAGACTTAAGATATTTTTCAAATCAAATCGTAAGGAAATTTCAACCTCATTTGAAACCATGGGATTTTTTTACAACTGTACTTACGAAAGGTAGTATTTCAAACTATATCATATATCAGTTTTTGAAAAGGCAAACATGGCTGGAAATCTTTTAACGTGCAGTTTGAGTCCCCAAAACATCTCAGAGGTGTTTCTGCATGAAATTTTTTTTTCCTTGTGAGCTTTTTGTGTCTGACTGGGGATGTGAGACACCCTGTCTTCCCTCTGTATGGCGAGGAGGGGCAGTGAGGCACGTCCTCCGCCCACGCTCCTTGCTACCAGTACTGGTACCAGTGGGACCAGTCACTGTGCAGAGCGACGCAGCTGCTGGGGAGAGCTGTAGCAGTGCCGAAGGCCACGAACCCGCCTTCCTCTGCGCTGCCAGCAGAGGGAAATCAGCCCAAGAAGAAAACCATGGGCCCATCCCGGTGAAATGAATATTACAGCTCTTTTATACCCATTTTAGAAGGAGACCTGCATGCAAGGTGTTTGGTTTTAGTAAGATACAGTTGGGCAGATGTTTCTTTGTAGTTTCTCTCCTTCCTCCTCTTTTTTAGCAGCACGTCTTCCAAGAGTCAGCTCTCTATGCTCAGGAGTTAGACTCAGGGTGTTAGGAAAAAATTTCCTTCTTGCGGAGGAAAAACTGATTTTGCACTAAAAAAATTAAACAGTAACTCAAGAGCCTGTGGAAGACAAAAGAAAGTTACTGAAGCCTCCCCACTCTCTCACGTCCCAAGGAAAACAAAAGGAAAGGAAAAAGAAACTCCTATTGGATCCAAAGTGGAAAATTTGGGGGCAGACGTTTTGAGGGCTTCCAGTTTTCTGACAAAAATAGTATACCTCCTAAGAAAGCATGTGCTTTCCTCAAAATGTCAGTGCTGGCAAACCCGAAATCCCGTTTCCTTTCCCGTGGGAGCAGGCAGGGGGTGACAACCCAGCAGTCAGCATCCAGGCTGAAGGCCGGGAGGCTGGGCAGAGCCGAGGCAGCTCTGAGGGCCAACCGCCCGCTTTGTGCAGGGGCAGGGGAGCTGCCGGTGCAGGCCAGCCGCAGGCTGTCTGACTGTGAACGTTCAAACAGCCTTTTGCCTTGCTCCTCTTTGCAGCCACGGGGAAATGGGTGAGCAAGACTTGGCCTGCTGTGGTCCCGCTGGGATTGCAAAGGCATGTGCGGCAAAGAAGACGACTGCGGCCTTATTGATATCGCTTCAGCTGGCTAAAACACCATCTGCCTTCTCTGTACGTATGTACAGATAGTCCTTCCATGTTCATATCCCTCTATAGAAAACACCGTGGCTTGGAAAAGTTCATCTTGACTGCTGTCTGTCAAAATATTTCCTTACTCCATTAATAACAATTATGAGTATGTTTACATAGCAACTAACGTTTGCAGAATGCTTTACCCATGAATACATATCCTAATTACTCACAGAAAATTATTTCTTTACGCAAAATTAGCCCTTTTTGTTTGCCTGACCCGCTTCCAATCAGATCGTGATTACAGCAAACTTAATGAATGCTTTGCACAGGCACACTTCATCCTGTGGATGGCTGCTAATTGTGGGGTTGCTGTGAGTTTCACTGCATATTCTGCATTTGCTTTCCAAAATCAAAGCACTTTTGACTGGGCAAATAAATCACTGGTACATCTCTGTTATGTCATGTTTTTCCTAAAAAAAGGCAGATAATTTTGAATTGAAAATTGATTTTCCTTAACTACCATGCAATCTTCAGGTACTATTCATTGCTTGGCCAGCTGTCCTGACTGCAAAACCCTCTTTTTTCCCCAACTGTCCAATACAGATCCAACCACACATACATGCACTTTATATATACTTACAACAGTCACAGGAAGAAAAAAGCAGAACAAAAGTCATTATGGGGTAAAGACCATAGTGACATTCGTTCACTTGCTAAAGTGAAATGCAATGTGTTTAATACCAAGCAGCCCTGAATATATTCCAGCCGAAGGGCATAAGCACTTGGTGAAGCAGAGCATCACTGACAGCTTAGGCTGAAATTTTTCCCAGATCCTGAAGCCAAGACTGAAACGATGCCTTTAAAGTCTCTTGGGGGATCCCACTTGTACATGCTACCCTAAAATCATGATCCTGCTGCTGACCACACTTGCTGACAGAGCTCCGGGTGCCAGCTGGGCAGGCAGCCTGCATCGCTCCGCAAGCCATGCCACAGCCTCCACGGAGCAGGAGCTGCAGAAATGGGGCTTCAGCAAAGGGCACAGATCTGCGATTCCCCCAGAGGAGGGAGCTTTGAAGACCTGCTTTCCAGAGATTTTGAGCCTCTCTATCTCCGTAGATTTAAAATGGAGAGATGTGGAGGGGGAAAGGTGAAAGGGAGAGAAGAGAAGGGAATACACCCAGATGGAAACACGACCTACGGTCGTTACAGACACTGTTGGAAAGCAGCTCATCTGAAGTCAACAACAGGCAAGGCCAAGGCTTCAAGGCCAACATGTGTGGCAGAAAAAAAACCCACTGAGATGCACGTGCAGCTCCTCTGCATACAGATCCCTGCAGCTGCCAGCTTTCCACCACAGCAGCTTTCATCTTGTCTTGTGCACATGAGGATGGTGCTGCCAGTGAGGGGAAGGAGCAGGAGCAAAACAGCCATCGTCCCTCAAAACACCTTCAAGCAAGGAAAAGGGGCAACAAGTGTGTCACACTGTACCTGGAGGGGACCGAAGCCTGCCACCTGCTAAATGAAGCTTGACAGGACCAGGCTTGCTCCATCGAGAGAACAGCTCTCAGGGGAGAGCAGGCACAGGACAAAGCCTATGGTTTAGCTGGGCTTGCACCATCTGTTCTTCTGTCCTCTACGTACAAAGCAGCAGGCGCCCTGGGAGACACTGCCACACCAAGCCTGGCAGGACCCACGCAGGGCAGTGGTACGGAGCAGCCCCTCAGCACATCTCCAGCCTGGGAGGGCACGAGGGGACAAGGCAGCCGCGGCGTGCGCGGTCTCGTGCCCGGCCCTCCGGAAGAGAAGGAAACCGGCAGAGACAGGCAGCTAAGGGACAGGCAGGAGACAGGAACAAGGTCAGCACAAATGCAGGAACCCCGGTCTCAGCTGCAGACAAAGGTAATTCGACAAGTGGTTTTAAACTCCCGAGTGAGTAAGGGTTTTACTGGGAGAGCTCCCAGCGGGAAGTCAGCAGAGGCTCCAGGTCTGGCACCACTCAGGCCATCAAGGCTGGGTGTTGTCCGGATTTGCAGAGGGAGATCCCAAGCTCAGGCTTTGGGTGGCCAGGTGGAGCCAAGCCTTGGGAACTGGCGACGCCAGCATTGGGATGTCTGGTGCGTCCCAGAGTGATTTAGATGCTTGTCACCAGGAAAAAATAGACTTTCCTTGAATTGGGCAAATACACCTCTCATCTGGATGCTCACTGCTAAAACCAGGCAGCTTTTAGAGCAGTAAGGGTTATTTACTGTAAAGCTGTGTCCTCCCTGCTCCCCATAAAGGCAAACACCCACAGCTTTACCGGACCAGCACATGCGGTGCCAGAGCAGCTGTACAGCTGTGCAGCCCCTGGGGGCTGTGCCAGACAGCAGTGGGATTAAACTCCCCACTCCCCACCCAGGATTAAGCCCCCCATTTATCAGCGGTTAATTAACAGATTACTGAGAGACTGAGAGTCTTTTTAGATAAATAGCAAACTGGTCTGCTTGGCCTACAAACATAAAGCTGTTGGATCCACTTTGGGTCCAGTGCTATTTCGCAGGGTGGTGGGAAGTGTAGATAATCACCGAAACTTGACAATTGCTCCATTTTTCACAGATTTTCCCACCAGAAAACACTATATGTGCTTGAAAGGCCTGAAGTGGGACAGACACAAAACTGTTGATTCTGAGGTTTTACTGAACACATGGTTTGCAATTAATAGAAAGTTTTCATGAAAACTGTTTACTTTCTTTGGAAAAGTTTGGCTTTTAGTCAAAAGTGAATAAATAACCAAAATGGAATAGAAAGTTTTCCCTTCTTTTTTTTTTCTTTTCCAGCAGAAGAGATCATTTGCATGTGTTCTGGTGCTCCAGTGCCTCCTGGGAGATGGAGCTGAACATCTTTGTGTCACTCCGGTGGGAAGGCGGCTGTGGGGCAGCACGGCAGGTGCTGCCCTGGTAGGAGGTCACAGAGGAGAAAGCCAACAGAAAGGTCCCTGAGGCACCAGTGTGACTCTGGGCGACATCTGAAAAAGGAACCAGCTGGGGGACAGCCTGATAGCTTTTTGGCACAATTCAAAATTATCTCTGGAAAAGGGGGAAAAATAGCAAAAGTATCTTTGAAAAATAACACCAAGCCCCACTTCCCCCTCATTTTCTTAAGGGAAGGCCAAAAATTTCTGTCACTGGAAAATAATTATAGCAAGTGTAATGCCATCTCCTTTCCCTGCTTTGTCCAGGTTGTCCACCTGAGGAGCTGGAGGGCCAGAGCCAAGTAAGGACTTTACCACCCAGAAACTCAGTGTTCCAACACTTCTGTCCCTCCAGGCACATTTAACTAATGTTCAACGGACATCCTAGCTTGCAAAAAAAAGAACAAGCCAGCCTGGAAACAAACATGCTCCAAACACCACAGGAAACTGAGATCTGGACCCCATTAAAAGACAAGAGGAGATGTTGCCCTGATTTCAGCAGCATTTGCACTCAGCTCAGAATGAGCACAGCCTCTGCAGAATCTGCAAATCACAGGCAAAGACCTGTTAGACCTATCCCTAACTCTCATCCAGGGCTGTAAAGGATCAGTCTCCTTATTACTGTTTACTAAGTGATATCTTGCAGGGCCCTATGGAAGAAACGGCTGTAAAATCCAAGCCACAGCTCCCCCATGTGAAAGGGACAACCTTCAGGCCCAGCTAACATCTCATTTCTTACAGCAGAAGGCTGGGCAGAAGGGCTGCGAGGGTGATCCCTCGGTCGCCTTGAAGCCCTGGCAGTGATGCCCGAGTGCCCGAGATGCGGTGGTACCCACAGGGTCCACAGCGGGGCCAGCTCGGTCCTGCAGCCTGCTCCTCTTCAGGCAAAGCTCCTGTGAAGAAGGAGCCCCTCTGGGAAAGGGGGTTATTTCTGCATTGGTCTCTGAGGAAAACCTGGCCCAGCACAGAAGGAGTGCTTCCCATTTGAAATCATACTCTCATTAGCTGAGATGCTGTTCCTGCAGACTCGGCGTCATGCACAGGAGTGGTCCTTCAGTCTCTTTGGGCCAGCTGTCGTTGCTGCAGGGCTGAGCAGGCTGAATCCCACACCCCCCGGTGCTGGTGGGCTTAACGCATCCTTCGCTCCCTCCAGCATCTTCCAGCCAGCCTGGCCGTACACAGGGACCCATCCTTGCATGTGCAAGGATTCCCTTTGCCACCGTAGGGTGGGGCTGGCCAGGTACATCCCATTGCTAACAAACCACCAGGGTTGTGACCTGGAGAAGACAGCATTTAGAGATTTCCCTATATACCAAGGCAACATGCTCAGCCACAAGGCGGGCAGGGGGCAATGGACGGCTGGGGAGTCGCAGGGGGCCAAGAGGCTCATTCCTGAGACACAGCAAGACCTCTCACTGCTTCCAGGAGACAGCACCAACATTTTGCAGAGCAAGGGGAAAGATTCAGGTAAAGAAGGTGACTTGACCTGGCTGAGCAAGACTGTCAGTCTGGAATAATTTCAAGAGTAGGCTGTGTTGAAATTTCGGTCATTCTTTGTGCAAGGCAGAGCTCATATGCAGAATTCCATAAAATAGGTTTAATCCTCTTTTAGTGAAAAATGTAGGTTTGGAGTCCACAAACTGCTTTGCAAACTCATGTTAATTCTGTTGCCATGCTCATTTAGGAAAGAGTACTACAAAAGGCATTTATCAAAAATAAGCACTCCAATTAAGTCCTTTCTAAGCAAGCCATTTGGGACTTTTGGTTCAAAAAGGCTCTCCATTTTTTGAATGCCCTTAGGAATTTCATGCCACCATATTTTTATAATTGAAAAAGTATGATGTGTTGCACAAAGTCACTGCAGAATGCTCCGTTTCACCCACCGATGTTTTGTCTTTTTACTCCTCTATTTTATGTGTCTTTAAGAGATCAATCTGTGCTGCTCCAGACACAAACTGCTTGTTTTAACTGCTGAAACTTACTGCACCCTCATTTGTCCTGCACTGTCTTCCTCTCAATGGAGGCAACTAGCCTATGCAACTAGCAATGTTACTACTGCACCCAGAGATTTGCCCTGAGAGCAAGCTCTCTTTGCGCTTGGCACCATACTAGCTAAACCTGAGCAGCATTGGAGTTTGATGCTAAGAGGCAACCCAGCACAAAACAGGACCTGCTGGGAAAAAATCCGTTTATTTCATACAGCCAAATTTTGGAAATGCTGTCTTGGTTTCCCCTGGCTATTCCTTAAAAAGAACAAAAAGGAGGGTGGAGGTAGAGCTGGGGGGAAGAATATATCAGCTATGGAGTAAACAGTTTGGAAGCCAAATATAATTGGCTGGCGAGTGCATATTGTGATTCACGAAGGGAAGGCTTTTTTTAAACTCCAGGAGCCACGGAGCAAGGACAGCCATGCAGTCATCTTCCTGTACGAAACAAAAGCACCGAGCCAGTGAGGTGCAGCACCAGTGTGTCGGGACAATGGGGACACAGAGCATTACCTCAAGCCTGCAACGTGCCACTTGGTGACTGGCCTGATGTTTCCACAGCCAGACTATTGCTTTTAATATCAGGGTTCAGTGATTCAAGCCCTGTTCTCTCTCAGGGGCTCTGAGCACTAGAGATCATTCCTATTTGGGGAGCATACCTTATCTAAGTCCATTATTGCCTCTACCTAATATAAACAGTGTTTCGCTCCGTACAAGGTCTGTGCATTGAAAGTTTTCTTAAATCAAGGAAACCTGGAATAAATACCTCATTGTCTTGAGGACTTTATCACAGTGGTATGAAAGAAAACCAGTGTGTGACTGTGTTTTCCAGCAACAAAGTTCTTTCAGTCTCAGGAAAGATAGTTTTGATTTGTGAATTTATTGCTCTCACAGTTAGGACTTCACACTTGACCAAAGTAGCTGATATACTGTCAAGACTCTGATCTGGCATGCACTCTGCAAACACAATCTGTTTGTTTGACATAAAAGGAAAAGAGGAGGACTTTTTCATCCAATTCTTTACATTTTTAACTTTAAAAGATTTAGAAGTTTAAAACTTTGCCTTTTAAAGCAAAAGAAAAAAAAAAGAAGATTCAACAACACCAACATGTTTCACAAACTTGTCTCCAAACTGCTGCTGTCAGGGGAAATTAATTCTGTTCTTGCAAAAGTCAAACACTGTCTTTGAATGAGAAATGATCATTACGAAATGTTCTTCACTTTTTTTTAAATAAAAAGTCCTTCAAAATTGACTGAATCTGAATGGAATGCTTTATTTCATTCAAAACGTTAGTCTTTCTTTTTTTACTTTCTGGCTTGCAAATTTGGAAGTGATGACATACACTCGGAGCTGTAGCAGCAAAGAACTGCAGAACTTTCTGTGTCTCTGTGGCGGCAGAGATCTGCCCTGCATATATCCTGCTGCTAAATCACAGCTAAACCCAGTGCCTACTTCTCTGTGCTGCCAAGGGGCAGGATTCCAGGCAGGGAGGGTCTCTGCCTTTTCTCTCCCACCCCCTGTGCCTTCCTGATGGCTGAGCTCAGATTTTCGTCCCTGCTCACAAGGGCGTGCAGGCGTGAGGCTCACTGTCAGCCAGGAGCCCCTGATTTTCTGCAGGACGGAGCAACATGGGCATCCCCAGACCATCCCGGGCTGCATCTTTTTCCCACACTGATACATCAATCTCCTTGTCCAAGCCCTGTCCCAGGCACTTTCCTTGCACAAAGCAACACCGATGCCGAGCTCCCCTGGCAAGAGGAGAGAGCTGACACAAGGGCATTAAGCTTCACAACTCTGGCATAACTTAGGAGAGTTTCTGAGCACGTCTGATCATAAATCCAAGGCAGAGACCATGCTGGCACTGCATGATCTCCCTTCGGGTCAGCAGGGAACTTCTGCCAACCACTGAGTGGGGGAGATGGCAAAATAAGTCTCTAGATAAAGATTCATAGGTTCTTGCCTAAAACAACGTTACTCCGAAATGTCCAGGCCAGAAGATCATTTGTCTGATTCAGACCAGAAGTCATCCTCCTGGAGATACAGCTGAAGAGATTCCTGACCATCAGACCATGCTTGGATACCTGCTAGGTATAACTAACATTTTGCATACTTTGCCTTTTGTCATGGCCTGCCTGAATCCAGCAAGAGCCATAACTCCAGCTCCACGTCGGAGGGGCAAAGTGCAAACAGTCAAATGTCTTGAACTGTGTCTGAGCTGGGGGCAGTGAAATCCCACCCCGACAGGGCACGCGGGGTCTGTCTGTCAGGCCTCCAGTCCAAACAGGAATCCAGTCCAGATTGGGGTTTAGCTGAAAGATGTATCTCGGTAGCACTGAAAAACATGAGCAGTCCCTGGAGCGGGTGGAAGCGCCAGGCAGGAAGGCTCAGGAGCACCGGTCCTGCTGAGGATGGACTCGTGACACGAAACAACAAACAGGGTGTCTGGCGAGCCCGGCGTAACACCCCAGGCACATGTGAAGGAAGAATCACTCTAAACACAAGAATGGGACCAGATGAGTTGATTTCAATGGTTTATTGTAAGAAAGCTCCTTAGATTACGCAGATTAAAATCTTCATGGAAACACTTCTGGAGACTGTGTGTTGCTCAGCTTCCTGCACAAGGCACCGCTTGGTCATGACTATGTGGAATAGCAAACTTAGGAGAGGGGGGGTTTATTAGTTTATTATTATTACAAGGCTACAGAGCTCATGTGTCTCTATATTGGTTTCCTCTTGCACTGCAAGAAAGTAAATCTCCACTTCAGAATCACCTACAAGTGAAGGAAAAGACTAGCAGTAAAGCAAGGGGTAGGCACTCAGGGAATCTTTTCCCCTCAGCCCCTGCAAAACACAGCCCAGGACTACCAGGCCGGAGAAGGGGAACAGCCAGGCTGCAGCTGTTCCTAGCTCTGGGCCTCCACAATGAAACTGAATAACCTGAATTATTCAGCTGTGGGATCAGGGAAGGAGTTAAGGCTTCACACGCCAGCCTGGTCCTTAGCACAACTCCTTCACTCCAGTGGTGCAGAATTCAGAAGATGAATGGCTGGTGCTGAGGTTGCATATGGTGGCAGAAGTTCCCACAATGTGTGCTCAAAGCTTTTCTGCGATGCCCCTGAGATCTTTCTTGGGAAGAGGAGCCCTTATCTCCCCACTGCGGTCTGCCTGGTGAAAAAGCTTTAACTTTTTGTGACTACAATGTGCCCAGGGAGTCTAAGGATGTTGAATTCCACTGCTGCTTTCGCACTGAGCAAGGATTGCAAATTGAGCAATGAACACTAGGAGTAAAAACCCAATGCTTCATACTTAATATTCCCTTCACAGCCCCCAGCCTCTTCTAGTTCCTGTGGCCTTCCCAGCCTACGCCCCAGCTACCCCCCAGGGCAGCCCTGGGCTCACCTGCCTGACCTGCCTTCCTCAGTGTCACCCCAAAGCCTACAGCTGTGCCAGCAAACCCACCTTCAGCCACTTCTCCAAAAGCCCAGTAACACCAGGAGTAAAGGAAAACTCCATCAGCCCAACACTTCACTTTCCCCCCATTTTTCTCTCCTCCAGGCACCTCCTGCCTGCTGCCATCTCAGCAGGGTTACACCCAGGGAGGGAGGCAATGTCTCGCCATAGCCTCCCCAAGACCTCTGCCTGCAGCAGGGCACAGAGCTTCTCTCCATCTGTCACAGGGACATGTGGGCATGTCCTCCCATTGCAGTCAGGGACAGGGAAGACGAAACGCTCTCTGAATAAGCTTCTCTGTCCTCAGTGGCTGTAGAAGGAGCCGAGAACAACTAGCTCACACAAAATGTTTAGCTTCTAGGGAGCTGACATTAGGTGTGGAGCATACTGGGCTCGCTGGCTTGTGACTGCTCCTCCTCCTGGATGGAGGTGTCCACGGCTAAACTGTGTGAAACGCAGCTGGGAGGCCACAGAGAGCTGAGTGAGGGGTTGGCTGATGGACAACTGGGAAATCACGGGCAGGAAAAAAAGACAGGAGGAGTGGCAGGCTTGGACTGAAACAAAAAGAAAAAAAGTGTGATGACTAGAGGGGGGAATAATTTTTACTAAATCCAAAACCCAGGGTTTTCTTTTGCTTTCATGTTCTTTAACTCCTGTAAATATGGCTTTTTATCATGCCTGTTTCTAAATGAAAAATCTCCTTCCAAAGTGAAGAGCCAAAAACCTTCAGTTTGCAGGTGTCCAGGGGAAAGGGTCTGGTGCTTTAAAATCCCACCCTGTTGTTTTTCTTCCAAACTGCTTATCAAATTCAGCATGATTCTGGAAATCAGTCCAGCCACTCTGAAACTTCCTATTTCACTTCCCTTCCCCACCCTACCATGCTCCCCATTTCTCCCACCCTTTTGTCCTGCTTTTCAGACCTGCAGCCCCATGGGGCTGCGATTCGCAGTCCCCAGGTGTCCCACAGCAAGTAGGGCCCAACCTCAGTGATATCTGTAGGTGCTCCCTGGTCCAAACACTCTCTAATAACACAAACACACACACAATTATTTTGCAAGGTGCTGCTGGCCACAGGAGTTGGCTTCAGTTATTAACTGTTCCTTTTAAAATTAGCAGCCCCACGACCTTGAACCCATACAGCAAATCCTGGGGAGGTTACATACTCCTTTGTGACCTCCTGAGGCACCGTTTTTCTCCCACTGAATGGATGTGTAAAGCTGCTGTCATGGGGTGAAGTAACTGGCATTCGTTTGAGGAAGTACAGGAATCATGAATCTAAAGTATCAAAGCGGCAAATAAAACACCAACTCACTGCATCTCAGGCAAAACTCCTGTTTCAATGTTTTTGCTGCAAGCCCTACCAGGGATAAGGGGGATAAAACTGGCCTTAAAAACATGAGGTCAGAAAATGACGTATCTATCTGAGCTGTCTCTGTTTCTTGAACCACGAAGACATCTGTGGGTTTTGCATTCAAGTATTCAAGGTCCTGCCTGCAATCACAAGGGACAGGGAAAGTTTGGAGGGTGTTAATGATAGCTGTGGTACCAGCTAAGCCCACAGGAGCCAGGGCTCTGCACAGTGCCAGGCATACCAGAAGAAGCACGTGATGGTGGGCAGCACCGTCAGCCTCGCACCACACTGGCCCTGGCTCCTTCTTGCTCAGCAAGAAGGACAATTTGGACATAGGAGCACAAGGAGAGCGAGAAATATCAGCCAGGCCCTACAGGCAATTAGGAGGAGCCCTGCAATGTGAGGATAATTTTTATCATCAAGCAGCAATCACATTTCCTTTCAAGCCCCTTCCCCCAGAAGAGTAGGAACAATTAAAAGGCTGAAAGATTTGTACATATGAGCTGATGTTGCAAATTTCCAACAAAAGCTTAAAAGCCTTTCCTTCACTGCAGATGTCATTCCAGAGACATTACCTGCCAGAAAACCAAAACACCATTCAAACATTACATTTTAAAATATAAAAAATTACGTTATACTTTTGCCAGAGACAACCACTTTTTGAGTGTTTTCCAGGAGTTCTGTGGCTTATAGAGTCAATGGAAACAGGCAGAAAATGATAACATAATTATGGCTAATGATTTAGGTTGGGAGAAGGGTGAGCAATTAATTTTTATTATGTTTATCAATATCTTTGGTCACAATGTTATGTAGAATATGCTTCTTTTGTGACCCAGGAAATTGAAAAGACATTTGTGGCAGCATGTTTGAGTAACATAAGTAATTATACATTTGTACATGCTTTATGTTGCTACAATATTGTTATTTCCTAGCATGTGGCTTATGCATTCTTGTAATTGTCTTATTAGGCCAGTTCGAGTTTCAAATAGCACCTATACTGCAGTGTTTAAGATGTTTGCTTTGGAAAGAATTATGGGACACAAAAACATATTGTCCTGGTTTCAGCTGGGATAGAGTTAACTGTCTTCCTAGTAGCTGGTACAGTGCTATGTTTTGAGTTCAGAGCGAAGAATGTTGATAACACTGATGTTTTCAGTTGTTGCTCAGTAGTGTTTAGACTAATGTCAAGGATTTTTCAGCTTCTCATGCCCAGCCAGTGAGAAAGCTGGAGGGGCACAAGAAGTTGGCACAGGACACAGCCAGGGCACCTGACCCAAACTGGCCAACGGTGTATTCCATACCATGGGACGTCCCATCCAGTACAGAAACGGGGAAGTGGGGGGCAGGGATTCGCCGCTCGGGGGACTGGCTGGGTGTCGGTCGGCGGGTGGTGAGCAATTGCACTGCGTATCATTTGTACATTCCAATCCTTTCATTATTGCTGTTGTCATTTTATTAGTGTTATCATTATCATTATTAGTTTCTTCTTCTCTGTTCTATTAAACCGTTCTTATCTCAACCCACGGGTTTTGCTTCTTCTCCCGATTTTCTCCCCCATCCCACTGGGTGGGGGGGAGTGAGTGAGCGGCTGCGTGGTGTTTAGTTGCTGGCTGGGGTTAAACCACGACACATATGGATCACTTTATCATAGATAGAAGGCATACAGTAAAAAGCTGGCTTTCATTATTCCATTAGCATGGATCTAGATACGCACTCAGTGTTGAGTCTTGGTTATTCATATGTTTATGACATTTAGGGCTGCTTTGTGTTACTGTGGATGTACATTCACTCTGCTGGAAATACAACACATCTCTCCACCGAATATTCCTTCTGGTAAATACTGTGAGACCCTGGATAACTGAAATCAGGGCTTGTTACTGGTGAAACAGATGTGCTTCCAACCAGCTAATCCCCCACCATCTCTCCTCATCCCTCTGCTTCACATCTCTCATCCATCCTGTTGTTCTGCACCATGGCAGTGTTTCACTGCTTTGACTAGATGACTGAGACTTTGCTAAAACAGCAAGATAAATCCAGACAGACAGAGATGGCAAGGACAGAAAACCTTCTTGGAAGACTGCTGGCTTCCACTAATGAAAGTGCTCCGGCACTGTGGATAGGATTTTATTTGCTAGTGTCTTCTCACATGCAAAGGAAAGATGACACTGGGTGCGTGGGGAGGAGTAAATGCAAGCTCTGCTCGGGTGGGTCGAGCCTGGTGTGGGTGAGGATTACTGCTCCCACGGATAGGGCACCTCACAGCAATGGAGGGCTAGTGGCGTCACGCCTGATGATACACAAAACAGTATGACTTTAAACAAAACACATAAATTTTGCTATCATTCCCTCTAGTGGTTAAATCCAGAAGATGCTGAAAAAGTTTAAGCATTAAACTTTGTCTCTCCTCTCAAACATGGCAGACTCATGCTTTCAGCACTGTAGGTTCTGGTCCCAATACCAGTGATGGTTCAAGTAGTGTCATTTACAGGATCACACTGCCCTAAGAAATCTTTTGGGTACTTCTAGTTTCCTGATAATATCCAGGAACTTAATGCCATACATTGCATTATAACACCCAGCCTTTGTGAGGGCCTGGAAAGATGCTTTCTGGGGTACTTCCAGGGAGCTATTGGTTTTTGCAGAGAGCCAGCTAGTGAGAATTTTTTTGGTGCTGAACACGCCTCCACAGCCAGATTAGAGCAACAGCATTGCTGCACACCAGCAGCTCAAGGGAAGCCTGCTGAATCTGTGTGGCAAAGTGCTGAGCTGATCATCACACTTTCTGCTGGCAAATGCTTTCAGCAGCCAAACGCACTGCACCATGAAACACTGTGCTTGAAGGGCTGCAGCTGCCTCAGTTTCCCAGCACATTTATATGATGGGGACAACAGCATACAGTCATGTCCAGTGAGAGCACCTGGCACCAGTGACTCCTGGCAGGGAGGCATTGCAGCTGGTGGCCTCGGTGTAAGCGAAGCAGCCAGGACAGAGAGCTGCTGAGCTCTGAATTTCTCTCTGGGGGCACAATGACTACACCCACCTGAGCTACCGACATCACCCTTCCCATAGCTCTTTCACTCACAGCAAATAGATATAGCTGCTGTTGAGTATAATTACAATTAGATGTTTCCAAACATGGCTTGTGAACAAGTTTCCTTTAATCTGAAGTTCTGAGAGTCAGGTATCTTTCCATTATTAGTTACATTTGGGAAAAACAAAATTTGTAGGTACCACACACTTAATGGACCCAGATTTTAATTACTTTCATCTTATAAACTATTCAGCAGATTTACTTGTAAATTCTCAGAAAGAACATCCTTTGCCTATAGGAAGAGTGTTGAATTTGCAAAGGATGTGCTATATTTCTCATATTTCTCTAGGAGGCTCAGATCATCATTTTAGGCACAAAGTAAAACTCTCTCCATGTGGAGCCCCAACCAAGACTTCCATGATACTCATGTTACCAATAGTGCACAGCGATGGTAAAATGGTCTTTGCCCTACTTACTGCGTGGGCCACCAGTGGTGTCTGTAAATCATAGGCTATTTATCTTGTTCCTGACAGAATGTTTATGATAAAAAACCACAGCCATACATAGAAACCTAATTAATTCTGTAGAGAATCAAGTCAAGGAGTGAGGACAATATTGCACTTACCGGGTACCCCACCAACACAAACCAATGGTCCCTGATGGGATTTGTTCCTTCAGTAAGGCCAGGCTTCATTTTTGCCCAGTCAGCCGCTGTTTGGTTGGATTTGGGGAGAAAGTTTTTAACCCACAACAGATCATTTCTGATGACAGCATACCTCCTCAGAGCGCTTCAATGTACAGGTCTGCTTCCTCCATTGTATCCGAATGTAAATTTCTTTTTGCAGAGTTTTAAAAAGCGAGATTAAGTGAGCTTTCTGTCAGTGTCCCTTTGCAGCCCCAGGGAACTGCGTGGGACTGTTTCCCCTGCATAATTTCTAGCAACACCAGAGGCTGTGACCCCAGAATAATCGTCTTCTTTCCTTACTTCTGTTGCCTTTATTGAAACAAAATTAAAAGCTTTAACCCCCTGAGAATTCAGTGATTTCACACGCTTTGGCCCACTCTGCTTTATACCTTTGTTAATGCAATAAACATTTTTCCCACTCTATGACTCTGTTAGCCTGATTTTCAGCTCCCACTTAGCTGTCCCAGTGTAACCATCAATGATAAATGCTTTGAAAACTGGCCTCAAATTCCCCTCTGCCTCTTGCCTCAAGGGCAGAGTTGTTCTAGTCGGTAAAATAAGAAAGGCACAATGTATGATTGGACTTGTACCTCTTCGCTGTGTCATTTGAACTAATTCTGAGACCACTTTGCACACAAAGTCAGTGAATAGCAGACTTTTAGTTCACTTGCTGTTCCAGTAGATAATTAAGTAAATTTTTTTCACATGATGTGGATCCACCTGATAAAAAATATTTTCATTTTAATTTATTTTTTGGATGAGGTGAAAATTAAAAATAAAGAAAACATGTTGGGACTGACCCCAAACCACCTTTTGTTTCATACTTGATATATTTTTTAAAGTATTTGTTTTAAAGCAAACCAAATTAAACATTTACATAGAACATTTATAATGAAGGAAATAAAACATTTTGCTCAGAAAATGCCAAAAGGAGATGTTTCCATTTTTTCATGAAGGGAGGGACTTGGGCAAAACAATTTTGTAAACCTGACACCAATTTATACATTTCAGTCGGTCCAAGCCTACAGTTGCCAGTGAAAAAACCCAACTGTATGAGAAGTTCGCATAGCTCTATTTACACATCCATTCTGGTGGCAATTTTACCCCCAGCTCCCCGTCTCAGGCTTCTGTTTTCTAAAGATCTTAGCCATGACAGAAGAAACAGTGACCCTGAAGTTCACCACAAAGACCCACAGTCTTTGCTAGTCTGAAATCTCCCCCCATTCATAATTTATCTTACCCTCAAGCCCACTAATTTGTAAACTGCAAAAACAAAGACGGTGCCCAAGAACTGTGCAAGAGATTCCAGCTCTCAGAGCACGCAGGAGTTCACAGAGTCCCCTGAGATAGCCTGTGAACTCAGCAGCACAAGTTTAATGTTGCCCAATAGCTTTTACAACTTACTTTCATGATCTTTTTTCAATGGCAATATAATAAATAATGTCAGTTTGGGATTTTTTCCTTGCCTTTTTTTTGTTGCAACAGACATAGAGAAAATCCATGATAAGCATCTGTTGTAGAGAAAAATTAAGTACAATATGTATACACAGAACACATATTAGTTTCCCAAATCGTCTTAATGATGGGCAATAAATATTTTTTTGGCCTGCCTGCAGGCATATTACTTTTGGCTGTGATCATGTCAGCTTCCATTAGCAGAGCTGGATCTGCATTTTTAATGGACAAGTAACATAAATGTAGCTACAAAACAAGAGCTTTTTTTCCTTAGCACTGATCATAAGCTCCACCATATTTCACAAGGGTGTTGTATTACAGAAGAGTCACCTGTCTGACAGAGGTATAAAGCAGATGTCTTATTTGCACTGAGGCTCTTGTGGCATTACCTTAAGAGTGCTGCAGGAACATGATGTTCTACCCAGATTGTAACTCAAGGTGTTAAATGTTTGTACTCTGCCTCCTGAAAGTCTCTATTATGGTTTGGTTAGATCCATATCCTGTATTTCCAATGACTAAGTGCCAAATAAATTTATGCAGCTGCCGTGCTCCTCACCAGAAGTGGACGCATTCCTGCACCACAGCAAATAACCTCTCATCCATCACAGAGTGCTGCTATGAAGCTTATATAGGTAAAACTCTATAGGGTAATCAGATGAAATTTGTCAGAGTAGGAATTATCTGCAATAGGCAGAATTAATTATATCATTAAATATTTGTCCACAGCTGGAATTAAGCAGTTGGACAGAGTCTAGATAAAGGGGAACTCCAGAAAACTATCATAAACATTTTGTTCCAACAACGGCATTTCATCAAATTTCCAGCTCCCAAGCAAGCCTGAGTTGAGTTGACTGCACTTAATAGCACAAAATGTAGATGCTGCTAATTCTTGAACAAAAGATGTACTACAGGGAGCAGTGCTGCAATCGCAAAGGGTTGGAGGTGGAAGAGAAGTAAATTGGGGAGTGGAGGGATAAAGTCCATACAGTGAGGCAGCACTGGAAATGAATGGATACCTCACAGCAGGAAGAGTAAGAACAAATAAAGAAAATGAGTTCTTCAAAGGAAAAAAAGACATAGAAAGAAGAGACAAATTAAATCTGTTAAATGAATGAGTTATTCACTTGACAAGATTGGTTCTGGATTTCAGTTTGGCAAGAAATGGTGGATTTGCCTGAAGTACAGAGCACACACCTTTAAGTCCCGATAATTTCAGTAGGACTATGCTTACACTTAAATGTAGATACCTAATTAATTAGTCCACTGAGATCAAGGCACAATGCACAGTCCTTGCCAATAGCAAACTCTTGCTGTCTGTCATGAATCTGGTATCAGACAAACAAGACCAGTTAAAGCAAAAATTCAATATTCAACTTTGCAGCAAGTTCTGATGAAAAGAATCTAGGTTCATAGTTTATCAAAAAACTTTGTAATTTTCAAAGACCTTTACAAAATACTGGTTAATTAAAATCCCCATGATTGCAGTATAGGTGATTATGTGATGGTTTGGGGCAGGGAGAAAAAAAAGAAAGTTTGGGTTAACCAATCTCACCCAGTGACCTCGGCTGGAGGCACCTTCCTTGCCTGCAGGGCCTGGATTAAGCTGACTTGAGCAAAGGCCCAAGTTCCCTTTTCCCACACTGAAGGGGAATCTGAAATATGTCAACAATATCCGAAGAGATCAGGGGAAGAGAAATGAGAATAACTGGCAATCTGGAGGGGCTGCCTGCAGGAAGGGGGCAGAAAGCGCCGGGGGGCTGCTGACGTGCCCAGCCCGCTGGTGAGCCTGGGCTGCTCCATCCCTTTTCAGCTGATTCTTTCTGCTGAAGGACACCCAAGAATGATTTCAACAAAATCCAATGGGTGCCCAAATCGCAAGCCAGCTTCAGTTTAGCATGAGTATGGTGGTATCTATCAACAAAGAAGTACTTGTGAAACAGAGCTAAGTCACAGGGAACAGTGTCACAGACAAGCTTAGCTATGTCTGTTCACAAATAACCTGGGAGAAAGTTGCAACTTCTAATAGGGTAGTTGTAAATCTAGACAAATTGCTCCCCAGAAGCAGGACATGGTAATGACAGGCAAGTGCTATTTAACCCGGACTCACGTGCCATATACAGAGTTCCTCCCAAAAATGGATTTCAAAATTGCTGTCGCTGGCAGTGTGTGAAGCAGAAAAAGCCTAGCCCAACTCTGAAATACAGCAGGACATGGTAATGACAGGCAAGGGCTATTTAACCCGGACTCACGTGCCATATACAGAGTTCCTCCCAAAAATGGATTTCAAAATTGCTGTCGCTGGCAGTGTGTGAAGCAGAAAAAGCCTAGCCCAACTCTGAAATACAGCAGGACATGGTAATGACAGGCAAGGGCTATTTAACCCGGACTCACGTGCCATATACAGAGTTCCTCCCAAAAATGGATTTCAAAATTGCTGTCGCTGGCAGTGTGTGAAGCAGAAAAAGCCTAGCCCAACTCTGAAATACGAGGCTGAGCTGCCAGGGCTGGGGAGGAGTTTTTAGCAGACTTTTGAATCCTTTTGTCCA
The DNA here is from genome assembly GCF_026419915.1 of Harpia harpyja. NCBI lineage: Eukaryota > Metazoa > Chordata > Aves > Accipitriformes > Accipitridae > Harpia > Harpia harpyja. The sequence goes on along the minus strand of NC_068949.1, from coordinate 26,452,594 downwards.
CTTTGGTGGCAGACTCAAATAAAAGGCTAAGTGCCGGTCCTGGTTGTGAGACAGAGGTGGAAAAATGCATTTTCCAGTGCATTAGAGAAACAGGCTTTTAAAGCAAAGATCCAGGTACAAACTCTATCAATGACCCTTGCAGGGGCATTAAACTGTAAGGAGGGGGAGAAAGGCAGCAAACAAACTGTCTGTGAGTGTTTGAATATAAAGCAGTGCCTTGATCAGGGGGTAAATCATGTGTCCAGGACAGGGGGTCACTTTGTTTTCTTGCAAGTACAGACCGTGCCTGCAGCCGCCCTGGGGGTGTGCAGACCCAGTGCAGAGGTGTGAATGCCAGAGGCATGCCAAGAGCCAGCCCCGTCCCCAGGGCTTCAACTGGCATGGAGACAAGCACATAGAAGAAACTGGCTCCCTCACACCCTCAAAGCACCGAGTGGGTTGAAAGGCAGCAGGAAATCCTGCCCCATTCCAATGCTGGCAGGCTTTTAGAGAGGGAGAGCTGATGGGGGAGGCAGTGGCCACGACACAAGCAGAGGAGCACCGTGGGCAGATATGAAGGACTACCCAGGAAAAAGCTGCCCGGCATTTGGAAACCACACAGAGGCCAGAGAGATGGAGCCCCCAGAGGAGTGTAAGACGTGCAGATGTGCGGTGCTTTTCGAAAGGTGCTAACCCAGCTAAATAGCAGGCAGCATTTTGATGCATAAAATGGAGTGGGACGCTATGTTAACAGCACCCTTGGTAACCTGACCACTGGGACCCGCTGTCAACGTGCTCTGGGAGAAAGAGCTGACAGCCAGGGGTATGGGAAACCCAGCAGGGACATCAGGGCCAATATCTTGACCTTGGTGGCAAATGCTACATGCAGCAAAGATTTGGCCTTAGCTGGAATGGCCTAAGGGAATTCTGGGCTCCAAGTCAGTCTGGACCTGATAAAGCTGGCTATTGCTACTGACAGTGGACCTGAGTGATTTCCCAGTGAATTCTTGCCTACCCCCTAAAAAAATGGGACAGTATCCACCCCAGACTGAGGGGCAGGAGAGGGGATCCCCCTCCCGGAAGGCCAGAGCTTGCCACGTTAGGATGAACAAACTCAGTTTTTATTCTTTCTTTGCCCCTTTAGGAGTTTTCCTGATTGAAGTAGGTGTGTAAATCCATCTCTGTCTGGTCCCTCTTGTAGGAGCAACTCAGAGGGCAAGCCCTGGAGGGGAGCCCAGAGAGGTCCTGGAATCTCTGTCCCTGGAGATCTTCAGGACTCACCTGCTTTAGCAGGGGGTTGGACTCGATGATCTCCAGAGGTCCCTTCCAGCCTAAATTCTTCTATGACTCTAATAATCTCCATTCTGACAAATATCAAATGAGTCTCCTCACCTAAGCCAAGTTCAAAGCCAACACACAATCTGGAACACCAAGGTTGCTTCTGTAGCCTCAGATACCTGGGAAAAAAAGCCTTGAACTCCTGGAAGGGTGGAAGATCCCAGCTAGAAGCCATGGCATGCTGTTGCTCAGCCTTCCCTCTCCTCCTGAGCAGCTGCTAATGACTCACCTCAGAAAGGCTGCCAAGAGTCATAGGAGCCATAGGGACTGGGGGAGAATTCCTTTCTCTTCTGTGTCCAATAATATCTATTGAATAACAATGCTACCAGCTCTGAATCACTGCTCCTGTCAGCAGTCAGGTGGTGCACGAATGTGCTCCTCCACCACTTCCAAACTGACCTCCTTGGCACAATGCTGGTACTAAAGGGCTCAATGACTGAACCCCATTTGTCAAAAATCCATCTGGAGATTAAATCTAGCGCTGAGTGACAGTTTCATTTTGGATACTGAGCACATGAGAAACTTGGCTAGGTTGAGGTTTGAACAGAAGCAAAGCTGTCTGAACTGTGGAAAGAGGCCGTTTGTCAGAAGGCATTTTGCTTGGGCCTTGAACAGCAAAATGTTGTACATGTGATGGTTTTTATGATAGGCCCACACTACCAGCATAGGAAAACAATCATCTGTTTTTTTAAACGACTCCAAGATAAATCACAAGTAGTGTACTATTATTGATTTATTTATATCTCAATGGAATATTTGAGCTATGAATTACAGTTGAATAAACACAAACTGTGCAGAATTTTGCATTGTTTGAACTTGTCAATGGCAGGTCTTTCTCGTGTTTTCATTTTAATGTAAATCAAACTGTGAAATGTATGGATGCAATTTATTTCCAGTTATGTTTATTGGACTTGGGAATGACTTATTAACCAGAGGCTTTACTCAAATTCTCATTTGATTTCCGTGGATTTGACTGCCCAGCCTCTGTGGAGCTTTCATGGCTTGAGCACTGCAGACCCTAAATCTGATATAAGAGACAACAGTGGTTTTCTCACAGTGCCCTTGTGGAGTCCTGGAGCGAGACTCTAATGGAAAGAGTACATCCTGCAGAGCAGAGCGCTCAGAAGAAAGGGCTGGTGTCTGGGTGAAATCCCTGCCTGGCTGCCAAGTCTTCCTTTCATTGCAGCAGGGCCAGGAGTTCAGTTTCTATGTGTAATTTAACTCTGTGGGGAGACTCACCCTCCACAATATATTGTAGATCCCTCTGGTGTCAAGGAAAAGACTGCAAGGATTCAAGAGAAGATAGTCTTTATGCAATTTTGAAATAAGGGAAACAAACCCTAATAACACTAACCAAATCCAGATCAGCAAGGACAAAAAAGGTCAGTCCCAGGATCTGATGGTCTGTAAAAGCAGTGGAAGTGTTTAGAGCCAAGGTAGCCCATGCCTTTTCATTCCACAGCTGATGAGAGCCTCTTTCTAAAATGGAACAGACACAGTGGCAGAGGTGGAAAGGCAAGAAGGACACAGGTCTTTCAGTCTTCCTTTGATTTCACCAAGGGAAAAATCCTGACCTGACATCTTGACAGTAGCTGCCCTGATGATTCTTCTCCAACTCAACACTACACCAAGTCCCCTATGGGCCTTGGGGAAGGGAAGTCTCTCGTCGCTGTGTACCTCAGTTTCTTCAGAGAATATAATGCTTTCCTGTTTGACTGAGGTGTCCTGAGGACAATGTCCTGGTGCCTGGGGACCACTAGCTGTGATGCTGATAATAGGCACAGGAAGGTCTGTGTGGGTCACTGGCACATTCCATTCTTACGACACTTGAATCCAAAAGAGCATTTAAATCAAAACATCACTGGTTAAACTCAGTCCTCAGTGGATGGCAGCCTGTAAATTTCTTAGCCTAAATTATTAAGAGAACATTGCATACTTTATAACTGCATGTTTGAAAATACTCATGGGGTCAGGCTCTCCTTTTAGCCCCAGCAACATAAAGTTGGAGTCATTGCCTGACTCCAAGGCAGTTACTCCAGATTTATTTCAGGGTAACTCTGAGCAGGATCCTGGGTTTTGTTTATGACTTTTCATTTGTATTTTGTGAAAACTTAATAAAAATCTTTTAAAACTGAAAAACATGGTTCCATAAACCCCACATATGGGATCTTTAAACTCAACCAACTTATGAACTTAACCCTGACTTGTCTTCGTCCTCTTGACCTTTTCAGCAGCAAGCACTTTTCAGCCATGTCCGTATTTACAGAGGTCAGAAAACCTTTAGACAGCCAACTCTTTCCTTTGCCTAAAACAATAGCAGGAACATATGACAAAACTGAACCACTGTGTCCTGAAATGGAAAAAAAAAATTGCAGAAAATGAGGCTAGACAGATGAGAGAATCCAACTTAATGCCTGCAAAGCAGAGAGCCTACCCAGGTTGGGTAGGACATGGCTTTAGGTAACACTGGAACCTATTTAGAGGTGCTGGTACACAACTAATACCTTTTTTTAGAGTTTCTATTAATGCAGTGGAAAAATTACATGTCTTGTCCTAGATATCTTTCACTCAAAATTCTGCTTGTGACTGGCTCTATCCAAGCTAGTGGTAGTTAGATTTTAAGGCATGGAATTTTACAGTAGTCTATTCTGAACTGTTCGACCTGGCCATGGGTTTTTCCACAGTGATTTCCACATTAGACTCACCAATATGTGAGTGATACAGGGTACTTCTAATGCAAGGTATCTGGTTTTGATTCAAACACTTCGGAGGACAGAGAGTTCACAAGTTACTCCTTCACCTAGCAACTTTTTCCAAGATTTGACAATCCTCCCTGTTAAAAATCATTGTGTTTCTGAACATCCCAGTGCAACTCCTTTGATTTCAGTGAAGTGCCTCCTGGGTAAAGGAAACTTTGAAGAATGGGAAGGTAGAAAGATTGTTTTAAATTCAGCCCTGGGATTAGACCCTGTGGTTTAAACTCAATAGATATGTGCCACTTCTTATCTCCTGAGGATCTGCCTCCTTGCTTTGCTCCTGAGGAAAAAAAAAAAAAAAAAAAAGGTGTTGCAGGCTAAAATGTCAAAACTGCCTAAGAAAAATTTAATTAGTTGAGAAATGAGCAAATGGATCTCTCCAGAGGCTTTGAAAACCTTCACTTCAGCTTTTTCAGGAGCTGTAGAAGAGTGAAGAATGAAAGGAGTAATTAAGGGCTTCATTACATCCCTGGTAGCCCAGTGGCAACACATCCCAAGGAATTCAACATTAGATTTGGAAATGAAGGAGAATAAAATAATATGAAAAAGATTAACTAAAGATACTAGTTAAATGCAGAGATGGTGTGCATTGAGGTATTCCTGAGTCAGCATCAATGGAAAAGCATTGATCTACCCCACAGGGAAACCATCCATGAGAGCAGCTCCCTGCTTGAATAATGAATCTCTGCTTGAGCAATGAGTGCCAGGCATCTCCTGAGACCTTGGAAATCTTAGACTTGTTCCATAGACTGGAGGAAGGCAGGCAAGCAGAGCAATAGGAAAGGCAATAAGAAAGCAGGGACTTTACTGAAGGACTATAGAGCCAGAGCATACAAGCTCAGCCTAATCTCCAAGTATGCTCCTCTGGCAAAAAATAGCAAATGCCATGGCTTGAGAGAGAGATGATTTTCCCTATGTCTGTAATAGTCACATCCTGGGTCACTGCTGTCAGTTTGGGTGTCTTTCAGAAAATGATGCTGGATGTTTGGGAAGGAAGCAGAAAGGAACCACTGAAATGATTTAAGGGCTGGAGAAAACATTGTCCAGCATAAGTCTTGAGATGTCACCAGAAGGGGAAGTCCACAGGCTCCAGCCCCTGACATTTCATCAGCAAATATTCTCCTGTAGCAAGGCATCTAAAGAACTCCACATACTCGCCTTGTCAAAAAGAAGATTTAGTGGTGATTTGATTTTGGTGTCTGAGTACCCTCACATGGAGGTTATATCAGTCACTAACAGATTCTTTTAATCTAGAATGGAAAACAGTAACACAAACCAACAGCTGGCAAATCAAAGCCATAAAAATTCCAGTTAGAAATGTAGCCATACTTTTTTTTTTCATCCATGTCTGTCATTAGATGTTGAAGAAAATTACCTAAAAAAATTGGAGGATGTATCCATCTCTTGAAGTACTCGGATCACAGCTGAAGCCCACCCTGGAAGAGACACTTTTTGCTAGCACACATGACTGAACTCAGTCCAGGAGTAACTTTGCAAAATGAAGTGGCCTGTGATGTACAAGAAATCAGACTCAATGACTCCCTCACAGGTTCGGCAGTGTTGCAGTAATACCAGTAAGCTAAAGGAAACTGGTTTTTTTAGACTTTGGCAGGCAAAAGCAGGCAGTCGAGCACACCCATGCTGCCCAGCTGGTGGGGTCAAGATTCCCCCAGAAGGACAACTATTTCAATAACTACCCCAATGCTATCATAATGCTCCTCTCCTAAGTGTTCTGGAAAGTCAATTTTGAGCTACAGTAGACTGACTTCGAGAAACAAATAATTGCTTCTCCAGCCTACAGTCTGTGGTCTGGTTTTGAATCAATCAGTGCAGCACACAGGTGGTGGAGGGAAGCGTTCTAGCCCACGGCAGGAGGACTCGGCAAGCGCAGCCAAAATAAGCTTTCATGTCCCAGCTGACATCTGTGGGAATGGACAGGTCTTTCACTGTGTGGGACATACACAATTTATATGAAGGGATCCCTAAACACTTTAGTATTCATTATTTTTAAAAGAGGCTGGATTCTGCAAGGAGGAGGGAATGTGTTTTCATACCTTGAGAACATTACTCCTTTACAGGACACCAATGTTTTAATGACTCATTTATTTTCTCTTGTCCAGCGGAACAGAAAAAAGAGAGGGAAGCACTTATTTACCAGCAATTTCTTATTACTTTGCTAGGGAATCAGGGAAGAATAACATTTCTTACGTTGATTCTGTAAGATCCTCCATGTATGTTATTTTTTGAGGAAATACGTTTTTTTTTTTTCTAAACAGTGGTTCATGGACATCTAATCTTCAGCTGAATCTGTAATGGTCTTACAGAACTGCTGGGTGACATGGTCCAGACCTTAAGCCTTACATAACTCAGGCGCATTGCTGATTGAATATATATAGTTGCAATTTATTTTGTACATGCAAATTAGGAATATATTGAAAGCATTTCAAATTATGAGACCGGAATGCCATTTTTACAGATGGCTTTTTCTGCCAGCGGGCAATTTGTTCTCCTCGTATAAACATTAGGAAAGTTTAAGCATCTGCTCCTAATTAGTTGCCTTGCACAAGTTACTGATGCACATAACTCACACTTCCCCGTGCTCATTGCTGAGATCTCAGATGATCAGTTTGTTTGCACACTGCTCCTTGGAATTAGAGAAAGCCAAAGACCTGGAATCACAGCTGTTCTCTTTGCACCAAAAATCAAACCCAGTTTTACTGGAATGATGAAAATTGCCAAGATCAGATGACCCTGGGAAGCTAACACAAGTTAATTGGGCCCCAGTTGACCCTGATGTAACCACATGAATTTTCAGAAAATCAGGCCAGTATTTGATTAATTTGTTTACAGAACATGCTGTTTGAATGACTTTTCTATGCTAAAGTAGGTCTTCTTACCCAGAAAATTTTTTGTGCATTTTATCCCTCAAGCCATCGTGGCTTCCTCACCAGAGTTGGCAGGAAGCCATGGTACATCTTTCAGAGTACATTCAGCCCTAACCCTGCTCTGCCATCTAACACCTGAGCTTTAGGTCCAGAGCAAATTAGGGTTTGGTTCTGGCCATGGTATAAAACTCTGTCACACTCAAGTGACATGGAGAATCAACAGAGCCATCCAGTGACTCTCTCTACAGCTGATTAGAGCACTGTATGGTTTAAACCTTTCCAGAAACCCTCACTCAAACTCATCTTTAATGTCTTTAATGACATCATCAAAGCTTTATGTGTTCCTTAAAAGCTTCCAGAAATGTTAGCTCTGGAAAGAATTTTCCTCAAACTTTTTATTCAAACAAAAGAAAAAGAAATTATTAAACTGATTTGGAGAGACATAAAACATAGAGTCCCAAGCCTCCCTATATTTTAGTATCTGACAGAAATATCTCGTATGCCTTGTACCAATGTGGATCCAGTTAACAGAAGTGTAACGAAGCTCAAAACCCCTCCTCTCTATGAGACAGTACAGCCACATTCATCCACCATACTTGATTGTATTCGTCAGCAACTTATTCAAACTTTACTTGCTTAAGAGCTAAACCAAAATATTTCCTATGCCTTGCATCTTATGCGTGGTATCTTTTGACCTTATTGTTCATAAAGTAATACAAAGGAGAGCATTAAGAGAAGCTCAGTCTTTTTGCGACTCTTCACATTGTAGTATCAATTAAAGTGGCCACTCTTGTATGTATTAAAAAGAAGTGTGTCTCAAAGATCTTACAGTCTAATGCCACAGGAGAAAGAAATTAGTTTTTAAAGTACATGAAGCTTTTAATTACACCTATCTCAGGGACCATTTCTTTGCATTAGTCAAAACACTTTCCAAAGACTTAACCCCATTTTTTAAACAGGTAATGGCCCCAAAAATGGAAGAATGGAAGATACTTGCCCAATATCACCCAGCATACCATTACTGAATTCCAGTTATTCAGAGCCTGCTTCAGTTCTCTGTTCACAGAAAATACTGCTCTTTTTCCAAGAATGCATAATCACCCATAGGCTTAAGTTTTTTTTCCAGAGAAGGATGTTTTCTTAATCTTACCCAAATACTTGGATGCAGATAAAACTAGGTATGCTGCAAAAACTAAAGCACCAGAATCAATGAAATCAGTTTCCTTTAGATTTCTGTCTCATGGATGAGTGACTTCAGTATCTAAAATTTTATTGCAACTGAGACATCTGTAACGGTTCTTTCCCCCATACGGATTCTCTCATTTCTAATAATGTGCACTCTCATTCTGGTCTTTTCCCTGCTGTCAGGTCGTCCCAAAATAATTTTCTTCCACCTGGCCATCTGCTTTTAGAAGCTTACTTACCTTAGACATCTTTACTCCTCTGACAAATCTGGTGGAAGTCAGCCAATGAATTCAAAAGTTGTCAGGGACACACACAGACATACACACGTACACACAATCCTCTTTTCTGCAAGAAATCAGGGTTCATTTCCCTAGGCTCAACTGAAAAATCTAAAAAATTATACACAAATAAACTTGCCTTCTACAATTATTAAATCCCTGTAACATTTAACTGCAAATTGGAGTGACTAGTATTTCAGTTTAAGACACCAACATCTTCTGATTGTTTGCCGGCATCTAGACTTAAGTCCATTAACACACCTGCTTAATACTGATGTGAACTTCACTGACATCACAGTGGTCATATATGGCACATGAACACAAAATCAGCCCTATTTGCTTTAATTAATACAGACATTAGGACAGTGACTGCAGTGTGTAGAGATCTACTAAATATTTTGAATAGAAAAGAAAATGTACTATTCTTCCTCCTTGATAGACCAGGGCAAAGACCACCGAGTTTGTTTTTCAAGGATCTAAATAGTCTTGTGCTATTTATTTTCTCAGCAATGAGTTTCATCCTTTCTGTGTGGTCAAGTCTGCCTGGTTATGAAAAGCAGAAGTGGTTCTGATAGAAACATGGTTCTACAGCAGCTCTTTAAATGTTCTTTGATTGTGAAATCCAAGGGGCCACACTGCAAACACCTTCACAAAGGGCCAGAATTTCAAAGTTCATATTCAGCTTTGCACTATGTGGCAAATAAAAGCATTAGGATGTGATCTGGACTGAGTTTATTAGAGACTAGTGGAAGTTTCTGTTACAAGAACTTAATTTAAAAACACTGATTAACTGAGCACAAAATACTTCGTATGAAATACTTCGTTTAAAGACTTTTGCCCAAACATGCATTCTTGATGCTTCTGGGGTCAGAGATTTCTACAACTGCTCAGTGAAATGGATTCTCTTACCAATTTCACAGCTAGGTTGTCAGCAAAAATAACAGCAGCTGTCAATTTTGGTGAGCAGATTCTCTGGATCACTGGAAATCTCTGAATTTGGGTTTTGGTTTGATTCAGACTGAAATCAACTTTAAAAAAAAAAACAAAACATAAACACTTTGGTAAACTGGAAAACAGTTTTTGTTCAGCTCTAGTGACCACTTCCACCATGGGATGACCAACCCTTGTCTTACAAGTATCTCAGCAAAGGCAACATCAGTGTACCTGTTTACCTCTTTCAGAGAAAATAAAACATTTGCTGCTGCAAGCTGCTATTCCACAGCCAAGAAATCCCCCCCACCTTCTTACTTGGTTTTCACACAGTGCTTACTCAGGCAAAGGTCCCATTGACTTTCGGTGGGTGACTAGTACACAAGTAGGAACTTCAAGATTTGGCCGACATATGTTTTGTAAGTAAACGCTAAGGGAAAAGCAATTTGATCTCATTTCAAAGCCTGGCAGAACACAATATAACATAATCACTAAAAAATCTAAGACAGAATTTCATCAAGCAAAAACAAACACTGTTCAGAAACTCAGCAGGAGACCACCAGTCCTGAGCCTACAGTAATTGCAATGTTGAGAATAGGAGTAAATTCCCTGAAGATGCTCCATACAGTAGCAAACCATCTGTCTAAACACTTGCAGAAAAGGCTCATGTTTGAAAACCCTGGATCTCGCCAAGGCCTTTGCCATTGGCTTTGGAAGTGTAATGACATGGGATATTCACAGATGTTCCTTCCGAATGTCCCCCAGTCTCTGTAAGCAGATGGATCTTGGAGACTGCAAAATGAACCACCAGGAAAGACAACAAAACCTTTTTCCACCTCCTGTTGCCTTTCTCTACAGTAGGGACCGAGGCTTCAAAACTCAATGAGCATTTTTCTGCTGATGTGCAACAGTAAGGAAAACGTTTCCTTCAAACATTGACCATCGCTGAAACTGACCCCCACATAGAATTTCATCAAGGCGCCCTTACATATGGCCCTGGACCACCAACTCTATCCTTCAGAACAAACTTCTATGATTCACAGCAACTCCAGAGAATATTTTCTAATATATCTTGGGAAAATGATGACAGCTGTTGACACCTAGCAAACACTGAGCACTGGGTTTTTGCAGAACAAGTACAATTCGTCATTAATATATCTGAAAACTCCAGTCCATGGCAGGAGCTTTAGTGAATGACACAAGTTTGTAAAGCAAAAAATAATTCATATTAGACTATAAAAGCAATGACGTTTGAAGTTAAGGGTCAGCTGCCAATTCTCTTGTGAGCTGTATTTTTCAGGGCTTTAGAACTTGAATAACTACACACAACATCAAGTTGACAGTCTCAATGATTTTTCAAACAATGGATTAACTTTTCTAAGCTGATTCCAACACTTACAGTAAGGTTTAATGGGAATTTTAGGAGTTGTGAAAAGAAAGCCCGCTGAGAGGCATACAAACTGGAATGTCCTTGTCCCTCTACTCAGCACAGTGTTCAGCATCAGAGGAGGCTTCCTCTGCTGCTGCGCCACTGGGCTTCACCCCAGCAAAGAAAAAGCCAAGAGCAGGTTCATCCCTACAGTGTCCTGCAAGTGGCCCTCACAAGCAGACAGATGAGGATTGACACTACAGGAATTTCATGCTGTTGAAAATCTAAACAGAATACTTCACTTGCAGTCAGCTTTCTTGTCAGCATCTGGCTGAACTCCTTGATTTGGGTTTTCAAGCCCCACCTACCCACACAGGCCTTCCTTGGTGCCTGGACAACATCACCCATGCTGCGTCATGCTCTGTCCCTGTAGCTCAGCTGCCACAGGATGCTAATTTTCGAGATGCTCCACTCCGCATTTTGCTCCGACAACAAAACAAAGCTGTTGACAAATGTGGAGGCCTTGGCTCGGGAAGAAATTCCAAACAGATTTTTGCACTTCATCCCAGGCATGCGAGGAAGGGAAGGAGGGTCTCTGCCACTGGGCTACCTCCCATTGTGATCTGGCTACTGTGGTCTGGCTAACCTGCTCTGAAAGACTAACCTCAACTTCTACTTGCTGCAGTGTAGTTGTTCAGTTCAGGGCCAGCCATGTGGCACCTATATATCAGTAATTGGTGGAGACAAATGTTCCAAGCATCAGCATCTGTGTTTCATAAAGGAACATGAGGATCTGATAGAGCCAGCCTGTGGGACCTCCCAGAGAACTGACGAGAACCATCTCAGCTCCCCATGGGCTTCTAGGTAACTGCAGCACAGCATTTTCCCCACCTTGACAACAGGGAGCTGTCTTAGCTGCTTTATGGCCCTTCACAATGTAGTATCTCACTGCCTCCCAGGTTTTATTGATTGTTTTTTCAAAACACTGCGTTAGGGCAAGGAACTCTTATGTCCCTACTCACACACCAGGACAGCAAGGCCCAAGTCCGATGGAGAGAAAGCACCAGGAGCCCAAAAGGTGCATCCACACATCTGTCACTTAGCTGCCTGATCCAGCACCAGACTGTGACCTTCTAGGAAGGAGCATCAGCCACATCAGTGCATCTGCCATATGGTGGCCATAGGAAGGCTGCAAGGTATCTGACAAATGGTGGGAACCTTGGCCAAGACACTGTGGCCTCCTCTAAAGGCTGAGCTGGACCTTCTTCCCAGCTTTATTCAGGAGCTCACTTAAACCTGCTCCCAGATCATTTGGACACGAGGTAAGTTTGGGTTCAAATGCATGCTCAAATTTGCGCTTAAAATTTAAGCCAGAGAATCATTCAATCATGCTCTCCTGGAAAGTGTGTAGCAGAGCAGGGATCTGGACCCAGGCTTCACTCCTGTAACTGGCCTTTCTCCCTATATCTTGCTTTACTTGTAGAGGTGTTTTCCCCCACTATTTGGGGTTTTTTTCAGCCACAAAAAAATAAGAAAAAAAAAAAAGAGCAGGAGGGAATGGAGAAGAGGAGGAAAAATGGGAGAGAAAAGCAGGAAAAGAAAGGAAAACAAAAATTTCAAACTACATTATTTCTAGATAATGTTAACTGAAGAATTCTAAAAGATCAAAACCTATAAAATCTTGAAAAAATAACACCAGTACCCTAATATTTTCATTACAGCAACCTTTGGGTTTAAAAAAAAAAAAAAGTGAGAAAGAAAACTGTGACCAGCTCCCACCAAGAGCCTTTAAAAATTTCTCATGACAAGGATTATAGCACATTTATGAGGTGGCCATTCCACATGCAATCAAGCCAACTGGCTCTTTGTGATACTAATAATAAAAAAGAGGTGCTGCTACACTAGTGTAATATTCCTGTTGAGAGTGCTGAGATAAGTTTGCTTTCAGTCAGGTCCTTCTCAAATAAATTTTATAAGCTACGCTTGCCCCTTTTACACCAAACTGCATGATCTGCTTTATGTCTGCAATGGAAAACAAGGGTATAAAAAGTCTTCTTTACCCTTGTTTTTATTTAACATAATACCAGAATCAGTAGCATGGAAAATAAGGACCCAGGTTACATGCCAGGAGCCTTGGAACACAAAACCTTGCTGTGGGCCGATAATATCTCACTGATTCTTACCAGTCTCCAAGACTCTGTCCACGACCCTTCTGCAAAATAAACTTTATGAAATCAAAACTTGCACCCTTCTCAGAAGTCCAGTCCCTTCCTGTGGTGAACACTGCTTTTGCGATAACCAAAGGAATTCTATATTTAGGGACAGCACTTGTTCTTGACCTTCAGAGGATCGTTTCCATTGACACATGCTGAAAAGAAAAGGGATAAAAATCCCCTTCGGGATTTCAGTTCAGATCCTACAGTTCTAATATGAAATTTAAACTGCCCCAAGCTGCTAGTGTTATAATACCGCCTGCTAAGTATAAAGCAGAAAGGGAAAAGTCCAGAAGACAATACTTCATTACATGGAAATTCTTTGAATCCCAAAGCCATATGGGACATCAAAAGCTTTCCCCAAATCTCTCGCAGATCAATGGAATTCAATTGTTGTACAAAACTGATATTTGGAAAAAAAAAATTCTGATTTTCTGCATTTCTGGGAGCTGGGAGCTGCCTGAGATTCATCTGTAACAGAAAAATAGCTTTTATTTTAGAGCAAGTATAAGAACCAGGAGACAAAATCTCTTTTAATCATTTAATCAGCAGCTTTCTCAGTGAATTAGGCTGTGTGTCCTCTTCCAGTTCATCCAGTGAGATCAATGCTTCCCAGCCATAAAAGGTCCTTTAAGACCTTTTGCAAATTCCGCATTTTATGAGTAAAGTTTCACAAATAGCTCTAGTTTGTGAACATTCCTACAATAGCACATTATGGGCAGCCCTGCTCAGAGTCATCCTGGTGTTTTTTCTCTTCTGAAGAACAGTAGCTTTAGTGACCCCATCAAAAAGTCTGTAACTTACACAACTCACCAGGAGTAAGGCACAAATTCCTTCACGGACATACACAGGAGGTAGTTCATACACAAATGAATTTACATAGGTTGTTAGTCAATCCATTATGAGAAATTAACAAATCTAGAAAGATGATGGCCTTGGTCCTGGAAAATTCATGGGCAGAAGAAGAATCTGCATTTGAGAAACTCACTATCATTTTTGTACCACAACCTCAAGTTCAAGAGCCTGTTCTGCTGGGTTTGGAAAAGGATGTGATCCCAAGCTCCCAGATCAGCACTGGTTCCAGAAAGGACATGACTCTGCTTTAGGGCTTTCTTGAAAACCAAATTTGAAAAAAATTTTGTCCCATGCCATCCTCAAAGGCTGGTGGCTTTTTTACATTACAAAAACTTTTCACAGGACACACAGACTGTTTGTTTTCCACCCAGACAATAGAAGCCAGTATTTGGTAAAATACCATAGTAACATACTAACTTCCCTGGCAATGTGAGTGACCCACTCTTCACCACAAAAAGCATTAAAATGGCATGACATTTTAATGAAAGTTTCAGAGCACCTCTCTCGTAGTTCAGGGGGGAGTGTGCTGCAATTTTTGCTTCCATTTAACTGGAACAGCTCACTCAGAGGAATAGCATGCTGTGCTTGTTGGCTTCCTTCCATTCAAGGTTATGAATCAGAGCTGTGTTAACAAACCCAGAGAAATCTACTTCATGCTGAGTGCAGCAGAAGACCAACCAAGATTTAATTGTCCTTGCTATTACTCTCTTCTGCTAGGCTCAGGGTAGAGGCTTCAAGCCCTGGGTGGCATACCTATTCCCACAACACATTCCCCATTGCACAGAACCCATGTCCAGCACGAAGGCAGAATGGAGCATGACCAACAAGTGTGAAGCAAGATCTCTGCTTGCCATCACCTTAACTTTTCGATGTGCTGCAGAGAGCTGTTATTCATCCATTCTATTGCACCCTGTGGGTTTGCATACACCTACCATCATTGTACCATCTGGTAATGATTTTCTGCAAACAGCAACATCATATGTTCTTGCCGGGAGTTTGTATGAACTACATGGCTCTTGCTGTTCCCCATTCAGGAAATACCTTCTCTTTGGTAAGATCAGTGGGCCAAACCTTGATGTTGACGTTCAGCTCTTTTTCATTGTGCAGAACTCTGACTAGCGTTGGTAAGCATCTGCCTCAGCCAAGATGAAGTAAAATACAGTCACCAGACTCTCCCAAGTTGCATAATAAAGGGCTCTTACTTTATGTCAAGCTTCTTTCTAGCAGTTTTTCCTCAAACATGAAAGGATGATATGCAAATAGCTACATGGGTGAAGTTCCCTGGGCAAAACTGGGCATTTCAGGAGACTGCATAACTGTGCTCCAGTTTTTGTGGTCCTTTCCCAGTGCGGGGTATCAGGCTCAGTTTCCCACCACCTCAGGCTGCGCACTGAGTGAGCTGGAAGCACTGTGGCTGTCCAAAGCTTTCATTCTGTTCTGATCACCTCTGATACAAAAGCAGCATTCACATTGCAATAGCACAGCTGGCGATACAGCAAGTGAGGCTGAGGAGAGACAGGCACAGAAAACCCACTTCCATGCCATGGGGGCAGAGGGCAATCATGAGTAGCAGGGGGCAGAATGATGCATGTTCAGGCAAATAGAGGTAATTAACGCTTGGCTAGTCTAACCAGAGGACTTGGTGGATCTTCTGTCTCTCAAAGACTTTGAATCAACATATGATATCACTCTTTCTAAAATAAAAATAAAAAAAATGTACTTTGACTCTGCCACAACTCAGACCTCATGGATGAATCACAGGGTATCCCAGATCTATGGTATACAGAGTCCACCCAGACAACCATAAAAATCCCTATGGCCTTAAACACAATGAATCAGGCCTTGTTTAACCTACACCTGCATTATTTCCAGGGCCAAAGCCAAACCGCTTGCACAGCTCCAACACATTAGAACAGAGTTGTGCCTGCTTACATCATGGGCCTGCATCCCATGTCCACAGAATATCTGCTGGTTTTTTAACTTTTCCCAAACTTCTGAAAAACTTCCAGGCACCATGAAGCTTCACCTCTTCCAACTGAATGAGCAACTACTGAATCCTGGCCACAATCTCTCCATTAAACACCCAGGTTTCTCGATTGTGCTGACCTATTTACACCCAAGAGTTTGTTTTAACACAGGATTTTTTTCCTCCTTCTCCAATTTCTTCCTTTTTTTTTTAAACAGAATTTTTAAAAATGCAAGAAAGTCTTTGCTGATATTTGGTTACTCACCACATGCTGAGTTGAGTTTCCTGTTTAAAAAAGAGAGAGACTGTGTGTGTATGTATGTGTGCACGTGTGTGAGCCAATAGGTTTAGAAGAGCCAATACCCAGGCATGAGATTTTTCTGAGATATCTTGACCCAACTAGCACCAAACACAGCTTGTGTGCTGCAAGCAGCACTGGGCAGAGGTCCCAACAAATGTAAAACAATATTTTTAATTCATCTGGGGGATTTCCTGAAGCAAACCTTGGCATGGAAAGAGCAAGCTGCAGTACAGTAAGAATGGCGATGCTTGAGGAGGATTTAGCCAGCAATAGATGGCTTTAGTGGAGTGCAAGTTCTTCCCAAAGTTTGTCCCTGAAGTGGGGGTGCACAAGGTGCAACGAGAGCTATGGAGCATGAGAAAGAGGGAATTAATAGCAGATGGGGGGGAATAAAGAACTGCTTTCAACAGCCCTGAGAAACTGTACGGAAAGAATGGCTGCAGAGAAAGCTATCCTGCCCCTTGTAAGAGCTGCAGAAAAAGGGGCAGGGGAGAGTGGTGTGCCTTGAAAAACTAGATTTCCCAATGTACAATACATACAATATATACATGACCTTGAAAAAGAGGGTCACATGTGGAAGGGAAGGAAAACACCGGAACTAAGAGTCAATACTGAAAAAAATCCTTTCAGATCCAAAGGGTCACCATCCCTCACAATCTGATTGTGGGTATTGTGAAATCTGGTGATTTTTTAAAAGTCCAGCTTGTGAAATCCCAGGATTTACGTGTGAACCTCATCCAGCATTCTCTCTCTGCTTCATGGAGACTTCTCGCCCCCATGCTTAGAAATGTAACTCACAGGTTACCTAAAGGCTCAGAAATCAGCTGCAAAGAACAGAACACTCATGTCTTCACTGTTGTAAAACTCATTTTAAACCAAGCTCAAGACTTTGCAAGGCTCATTATTTAGCAGTAGTGGAAAATGGGAAGCTGAACTTTGCTCCCTTTTGACAGTCAGGGACTTGCATATCACTTTGGCAAAACAAAACAAGCCTGAAAACAATACGATTAGGTAAAGCCTTTTCTATTAATGTCCTAGCAAGAAATCCTCTATGGCAGAAACAATGTACTAATCTCTGATCTGCCTCTAACTCTATAATATCACTCCAGGTACTATATTAAGCCTTATTGTTCCCTTCAGTAAAAGGCAGTTCTGAAACTGTGTTTCTGGGGACAGCTTCACACAATTAGAGACTGAATAGCTGTAAGCAGGACTCCTACAACTGGAGAGGAATGAGGATTTAGTATGGCCCTTCCTAAAAGACAGAAAACATGAGAATAAAGGTCAAGTACTTTGAACTAAAGGCTGGGAAAGAAAACCAGCTTCTTGCTACTGTAGGCAATGATACCGTCACGTCTGTTTTGTAGATCTGCTAAGCTCTCTCATAAATTGGTGCGTGTGATAACTTGCATGCCATTTTCTTACGAGGTTCCAGTTTGCTTCATGTCTGTTATACTTATGATTGTAATGGTAGTCCGGAAAGAGGGTTAGAGAACAACAGACCCTAAAGAGTCCCTCCACATTTTCAAATGTGCATTTGTTGTAAAAAGCAGAAGGAGCAATATGAATACAAAAAGAGAGGCTAGCACTTTCTGTTCCAGACCCTTGCTCTGGCTTTCACAGCTGCCTACAGGCAGGCATATCACTCCCTTGGTGCCTCAATTTCCCCAGAAATAATTGTACCTCTGTAGTAGGGAGAGCATTGAATCTGGCTACTGCTTGCAACCTGCCATGTGCATGTGAGGTATGGTTTAGTAAGAGATATTTACTACTCATATGAAAGGCTGTATTTAAAAATACAAACTAATTTTCAGATATATGCAAGACTGTTGTCATTCGATCCAGACTTATCTGAAGTCACCAAATATATTCCATTTTGATGTGAATATAAGCAGGATTTGGTCAAACACCCTTCCCCACAAGAGACCAATCCTTTCCTGGTACTGACTGCCAATCTGGTCTTGACTGTGGGCATGTCTATTATGCATACTGCTCTAATCACAGCACTACTGGATTTTGCACATGTATTTTCAAAGAAAAAAAAAAAAAAGGATATGTCCTCTCCATGCTTTCAAGGCACACTTGCCTTGGAGGGAGCACACTAGTACGAAGGAAAAGGCTCACAGGTTTAAGGCTCATCATTTTCCTAGTAACGAATTCCAGTTTGGATCCCATTTGGAGGCATTAGACACTGGATAAGGAGTTTTGGCAGGTAACATGACATTACAATTACTTCCCTGGGTAGCAGGAGGTAACTCTTTGGTTTGTTCCATGGGAGTGACCAGAAAGGTGGCAAAGAGCCTCAAAACTTACTGGAATTAACTAGGATCAGTGATCATTGCAAAGTGCCTTAAGTTCTTCCTTTCCAGCGCAAATTGGTCCAGTGCTGCCCCTTCGGATGAAGGGATTTCCTATTTCTAATTAAAAGGAAGAATCCAGAACTAAAGCAGAGCAAAAAGCTGCCAAAGTCTCAGCCAATCCTGCATCTGCCTTTTTGCTGTAGATTCATCCAAATCTCCCACAGCGTAATTGAAATATCACTGTATAATGAAGCTTATAAAACTTTAATATAGGATTTATACTTTTTCATGTCTATTATTTCCAAAGCTTGCCTCTAAACCTTGTCAATAGGCTTCCCCAAGGGTATGGGTAAGGTTCTCAGCTGCATCTGATTTGACTACATCCTAATGAAAATGGTGAGTCGATCAGTATCGGATATATCTGAGCATTTTCCCAAAATTACATCTGACATTTACAAGGAAATAATACTGTAAATTCAGCCTTAGGATCTAGTAGTTGCTTGTAAAGCAAGAATTGGCATTGGCAGGCTCATATTGATCTAGAAATTTCAGGGAATATAAGAATTCCTTCAGCAGAAAAAAAATCTGTGTGTGCATTGACACTTGATGCTTAAAATTTACTGCCAATCAGAAATGAAATGCAATGTAATTCAATCCCACCCCTTGAGATCTGGCCAAAAAGGAAAACTTTAGTAGATACTAACCCATCCTCCCTTATTGCATAATGCAACACAGCTCACATATGGTTCTGCTCAGTGTTTATCAGACAACACCGACCCTTCCACGAGCTGGAAAGAAAGTCCTAGGGACAGACTGGGGCAGTAAAAGGGAGATCTGTGACAAGCTGCATTGCCTCAAGATGAACTCTTGGAAATAGAGGGCTGAACACCATCCCTTTCCTGAGACAGCTGTCAGGCAGGGAGGATCAGGTTTTTTTCAGGGTTTCATAATGCAATGCCATTTCATTACAACTGTTTTTCTCCTTAGGAAAGAGTTTTTTCCTGTGAAGTTTCAAGTTTGAAGTTTCTTCCTCCTACAAGTTGCTCAAACTTCTACTTTTCAAAGTAGCTTTTAATTTCCAAATTTAAGCTAATTATAGTGGCTGGAAACCCTTTATAAATATCCAGAACTAAACCAAAACATTTGAAAATTATCTAAACAAAGTGCTGCACTTGACCTCAACCTTACTGCTCTTTTCCAGATTTTCAGTTCACCAATATGTTGCAGATTTTGACTTTCCAGCCTCTGTCAGGACAAAAAGGTTTTTCCAGTACTTTGGAAATCCTCACAAACTGAGAAAATTATTTCCAGCCTAGATCTAGTGCCAGTCCCTTGCCCTGCTCCCTATTATAATTCTCAGTTTTGCTTTAGTGTCAAGGATGTTAAAAAAGAAGAATTTTGGCATTCAAGAGCGTGCAAAGACTATAGCTGCAGTGGGGATAAAGGAGAGGGAACAAGAAGGGAGATGGTGTCAGACAGATTGCACCTCCTGTGAACCTCAGTCCTGCCTGTTTCAGTTTTCTCTCCACCCTCAGTAAGTCTCTGCTGGAGCCAATATGAGAAATCTCCCAAGGCACTATTGTTCCAGCCCACACGAGGTCCTGGTGGCAGTTCCCTTTGTCTTCTGCACTCAATCTCATGTGGATCAGCCATGAAGTTCAGATCTCAGTTAAGGTCAGCCTCACCCACAGACTCATTACTTGCTCCGGGTCAGACCCGTAACTTTAGTGCCAATTCTTACTTAGCCAAAACTCCCAACTGAATCCCAGAAGACCTGAATGCAAAGCATGTCTCTGCTATCACTCATAACTCTTGCAAAACATCCATGACCTTAGAAAAAAATACTGGGTGCCCTTTTGGATTTAGAGAAATCCTTCTTCAGGAGAGAGTTTTCATTCACATCACCCTTGCCTCTCCAGCTGCAGTAGAACACCATGGCCAGCCTCTCCAGCTATCACAGGCCTGAGTGGGAGCTGGAGAGGATCACACAGCCTCAAAAATTTGAAGTACTTCTCAGGTCAGATTAGTGCTGTCTCTGCTCCCCTCTCATTTTGCTGCACTGGCCAGTATAACAGGCTGGAGAGTAATTTTCCATCTAGAGACATACAAAACAAGGAAATCATGCGTAGGTTGTTGTTCACACACACACATCTCTACTCAGGGGACTACTGCCCCTTGAAATCAGTCATGGACCAACCTGTCAAAGGTGGGGATTCATCTGACCTGGCTGTAGCCATTTAGAATAAAGTATATAATATAGGCTGTATTTTCTCCCTCAGCAGCCAAAAGAGAGGTAACCTCAGTAGAGCAGAGACTTCACCTCAAAACCATCCTCTCCTTGACCACATCTAGTCATGTCTGGGAGACCAACGGAGCCAGGGCTTTAGGCAACACCCTGACATCACAGTCTAGTGGGGAGACAGGTGATGCCAAAGGTGCCTATGGTGCACTGGGCCAGGCCCCCTTAGCTCCACTCCTTGCCCCTAGGCATGCCAAGAGAAACCACCCCAGAAGGGGAAACAAACCCAACTCTGAACCAAGGGCACCACTTGGCACAAAACCACCCACATGAAGAGGTGGGGGTGAGCTGCATTCCCTGCAGGCACATAAAGCACATGCACACACTACAGGCTGCACAGCCCAGCACTGAGCGGGGCCACCATGGCTCGGACCGCTGTCAGCAGACCAGACAGCTCACCTCTGAGCTGTCATGAGAAAGATCTGCCACAACTCCTCACTAAGCATGACTTTTGCTTACAAGCCCAGAGCTAAATGCCCCATGTGCAAAGGGACAGGGTGCACTGCAGCCAGCGTGAGCTCCAGGAACCATGTCGTGTGAGCAGTTCCTCCAAGGGAGGACACGCTGTTTCAGCAGTTAAGCGTGAGGGGGAACAGGCTGTTTGTTCTGGCATCTCATGCACCTCATTAAGCCAAAGAAGCAGCAGACACTGGAAGTGACCTTTGCAGCTCCCTAGTGTCTCCATTTCTCATCCTCCCTAGTGCCTCCACTTCTCACCCTGATCTTTGTAATGACTGGAGCTGCGTCTTAGTGTCCTGGTTTCAGCTGGGATAGAGTTAACTGTCTTCCTAGTAGCTGGTACAGTGCTATGTTTTGAGTTCAGTATGCGAAGAATGTTGATAACACTGATGTTTTCAGTTGTTGCTCAGTAGTGTTTAGACTAAAGTCAAGGATTTTTCAGCTTCTCATGCCCAGCCAGCGAGAAAGCTGGAGGGGCACAAGAAGTTGGCACAGGACACAGCCAGGGCACCTGACCCGAACTGGCCAACGGTGTATTCCATACCATGGGACGTCCCATCTAGTATAGGAACGGGGAAGTGGGGGCGGGGAATCGCCGCTCGGGGACTGGCTGGGTGTCGGTCGGCGGGTGGTGAGCAATTGCACTGCGCATCATTTGTACATTCCAATCCTTTCATTATTACTGTTGTCATTTTATTAGTGTTATCATTATCATTATTAGTTTCTTCTT
The DNA here is from genome assembly GCF_026419915.1 of Harpia harpyja. Classification (NCBI taxonomy): domain Eukaryota; kingdom Metazoa; phylum Chordata; class Aves; order Accipitriformes; family Accipitridae; genus Harpia; species Harpia harpyja. The sequence continues at coordinate 26,430,751 of NC_068949.1, read as the reverse complement.
TTCTGTTCTATTAAACCGTTCTTATCTCAACCCACGGGTTTTGCTTCTTTTTCCGATTTTCTCCCCCATCCCCTGGGTGGGGGGGGAGTGAGTGAGCGGCTGCGTGGTGTTTAGTTGCTGGCTGGGGTTAAACCACGACACTTAGGCAGGCTGAATCTAAACAGACTGATTTTCACCCCAGACATTTTAGTACTACAACAGATCTCAAGGCAGTGAGTGACTGTGAGTGCTATGAAGTGCCTGTGTGAGGTTTAGAAGGAAAGAGTTCTATGAGGCCTGGGTGTGGAGAAGTATGTGTTTCTCACAAGTGTGGCCAACCCTACCATTCCAAAACCATACATGAGATCCCCTGAAGAAGGCGGCTTAAAATTCACTGGATTTATCAGCATAACAGTAATGTTTCTGGGATTATTTTTATTTGCCTTCTGGTTTGGGGGCTTTTTAGATCATATTTATGTGCGTTTATTTCTGCAACCATAAAACCTAAAAACCATGTTGAGATTTTTACTGTTCCCATGAATCCAGGAGCTGGAGGTTCACAGAATGTTCACGGGACTTACGGTAAAACTCATGAGCTAAGAACGCGTAGGCTTGCATGAAAGAGGCTGTTGTGTTGTGCTAAGCAAATTTAGTCTATATAACAATATGTGAAGGGAAGCATGTGAGGAGGATGCTGTAAGTTAGTATGACATGTCTGCGGGGGAGATGATGGGTACATAGGGGATTGTTGCACTTTAGGACCATAAGTACATCTCTGGCAAGCATGTTTTCTGAAGTGTGCCTGGTAGGTTTGTGGTTTTTTGCAGAATGCAGAAGTGCATGAACACAGTTTGCTGGCTGCATACGGGAGGTGTTAGAGAACACAGATAAGTATTTAAGGGCTACATTGACAAGCCTGGGACCAAGAATAGACATGAATGGAGTTGGCCTTTGGGTTAATCCAGACACAGAGTAGACTTTTCTCCCATGGGTTCCCTGAATCCAAGTCACAGAGAGGATTCAATCTGGTTGAATCACATAGTGCTGGCTGGTGGTGAATGAACCCTAAAGCTAGAAGGTAAGATACCAGAATCAGCGATTTTTGGCTGTTCTGCATCCTTTCAGTCCTCAGTGCTGGCAAACCCATTGCTTCCTCTAGCAGGCCCACCTGCTAATAGGGACCCTGCAACGTGAATTCAAGGCACCTACAGTGCCTTACAGTCTTACACTGTCTGACTCCAAGATCTACCAATATGCTAGCCACCCCTGTCCCCGACGCCCTTCTCATTTCAGGAGCTCGCACGTGCTGTGTACCACACCGGCACACCCCTCACAATAGCACAGTGTTTATCTGCAGGGGCAAATCCTGCCACAGCCTCACTGAGCTCCCAGAGCCGCTGCGGCCAGAGCCAGCATTGTGCTGCTGCACAAGGCAGGGGCAGGCAGCCAAGACCACCGTCCCAGGCTTCCCTGTTAGCCCCAGAGACACTACTGAGGCAGCGCTGGAGTATCGGCTGCTCTGCATCCCTGCTGCCCTGCGTAGCCCCACGGGCATTGGCAGCAGTGTCACAAAAGGAAACATTCAGCATTCACAACTTATTGTAATCCTCTAAAGACCACTCGATCTTTCAAGTGAGACTGCCTGTTCAAGTCCCAGAGCCAGGTATCTGATTACCCTTATCTCAGGGATATAGCTACCATGCTATTATCAACCATTAAATTGTCCAATCATTTTTTAATATGCCTCCAACACAGCTGACCCGGTGACCCCTCCCCTGCGGCGAATACCACAGACAAAAACCTCCAGGAGACCCCCAAGAAACCCAGCACTCAGTAAACTGTCCCACTCTAGTTTTCTGGGCTGGCTCTATAGTTTAAACTGCTCAGTTGTGTCAGGGTTAAGCTCTGTGGAAGACCTGTTCTCAGAAATGCCTGGCTCATCTTCCCATCGAGATACAGTACTTGGTCATTTATCATTTGTCTTACAGTTTTCTGCTCACTTGGAGGTTAAGTCCTGATTGGTTTTCAATACCTATCACTTTACTTGGTGAACTCAGGTTTCTCAATTAGCTATCTTGGGGATTTTCACTGGGAGCACATAGAAGTGACCACCAGGAACGTAAAGTACTGCAGACTTTCCCATTACCCACCCAAGATTTAGTACTTTTTTAGGCACATAGTAAAAAGGACTCTGTTGCTAATTAATCACCTGATTAAGGCTCTGGGCTTGGAGATCTCATTTTTTCTACTGACCCATGCTTTCTTTCACTGCCTGTCAACATAGCTGTACCGGAACCCTTGCCCAGCGTAAGCACAGCAAGGTTCTCTTCAGGGGCATTGCTTTAGTGATCATCAGTGAAACAGTAGCTTCGTATCCTGCTGACCTAGAAGATTACATGGAGGTCTTAGCTTCCACATGACAAACTGATAGTGATAACTTAGAAATGTTGCAAAAAATACTGCAAGATAAACGTTAGAAGAAGTAAGACTTTTGCATGTGCACAACACTCCCAGAAGCTTCATCAAGACCTTATACAGAGCTTGCAGGGCTGGATGGTGAAAAATAACTGTATTTTTTTTCCTATTACTTCTTTTGTCCTAATGTTCATTTCTGACCTTGCACTGGGAGCTGAAGCAGAAGTATCAAAAAGAGCATGAAATTCTGCTTTGGAAGTGGGCATCTCGGTGATGCAGGCAGGGCTAAGGAACCTGGGCTTTGCAGAGCTGCAGGCAGAGTTGTTCTGGTCCACTTTAGCTTAGCCCATCAGGTTTAGAGCTGAATTTGCACTTCTCAGAATTACAGGAGTAGCCTGTGCCAAAGATAGGGAGGAAGAGCTATGTGAAGAAGTAATTTTCCAGTGAGTTACTGTTTCAGTGATTCAGTCATATTACTAGTGAGCGTGGAATGGCTCTCAAGTGATCCCCTTAAACTAACAGGCAGCTGTTTTTCAGCATCAAAAAATTTCAATTACAGCAAAATTCCAGGCATGACCCTTTCCACATGTATTTTAGCTCCTATATCAATCCTTTTGGCAGCATCAGAAGGAAGGAAAAGACTCTTTGGTCAAACAGTTTAAAACTTATTGTTTTTTTTAAGTAAATACTCGATAACATCTATTTAACACAAGCTCTATGTGAATACATGTATAAAGAAAAAAAAAATCTGTGTGTGAGAGATATAAGACTATAACTAAAGCTGGTTTGCAAATTTCCGACTAAACAAAGTTTCATCAGTAAACACTGCTTCCTTGAATGTTTCATCTGAAACATCTCATGTTTGATCAAGTTTTGCTGAAGTTAAGACAAAGCTAAGTTTTAAGAGATTGACAATTAAATAGCTCTGTATTGCTAAGCAGCTCCAGATGACTTTCATTTATCAGACTTGTTTTCTGAATTTCCAGTACACAATAGTAAAGAACAAATTGGAAACTGAAAATAAATGCACCCCAGAAAACTTTTTAAGAGCCAGAAATGCTGATTTTGGTCACACTTAATGACCACATCTTCAGTTGTGATTTGAGAAGTTCCCATCCTTGTTCTTGATGCCTTAGAAAGGTGAGGTCAGATATTACTAAACAGAGACCAATTACAATAATAAAGTATTGTAATTTCTGCCAGAAAAGTGAAAAAAGCAACTGGGGAGAGGGAGGAGAATAAAAAATTCCTCAAGTAGTTTCTAATTCTCACCTCTTCAGTATCACTGTGCAGAACCAGGACAGACTCTGGTGTATTAAACGGAAATAGCTGGAAGCTATTTATTTATTTATATTTCTTATTTTTGACCTCTGACAAAGCGGTCAGCGAACCCAAAGACACCAATGATCCCAAAGAAGAAGCTGTAGCCACTTTTTTTTCTTAACAGTGACTGGGAATTTCAAGGGGCATCCAATTTAAAGCATATCCCAGGTACCGACTTTCAGAAAGTGCTGAGAAGTCATGCCCTGGAAATCAGCCTCATTGCAGTATCCCCATTCAGAAACTCAAACAGCAAGGCATGCAAAATCACCACCACATGGGCTCTTTGTAGTCCTGAAAGCTCAGTCTCTAATTAGGTTGATGAATAAAAATATGGTCAATTTTACTATTTTTAGAAACCATTTTCTAAATACTAACTCAGTTAATCTCCTAACCAGATACTGGGAAAACACCTCCCTCTTAGTTAATCATCTAAAACGCTGATAAAAACAACTTTGCAAGAACGTGCCTAGACCATTCTGAGAATTTTCAACACTATTTTATGCAAATCAGTCTCAATGCTATCATTGTCACCCTGCATCATACATGTAAATGTGTGCATGTGTGTACATGAACTCACACACACATATATATATACACATGGTGCTTGAAAGAGCCAGAATATGCCAAAAGGCCGTTCTGGCATTACAAAAAGTCTGAGAGATATATGGAGCAACTGTGAAACAGGAGAATTTTTCTTTCTCAACGTATCTCAGCATCCATATCTGCACTTCTTAAACACTGTTTCAAGCACTGACTATGCCTGTTTGTGTGTGCATATATGTTTTCTTTTCTATCTGGGTCATTAACTGAAGTCAGTCAGTTCATGTGCAAAACATCTGTTTTTCAGTAAAGTCCTGCTTTTCTTCAGCTTAACAGCTGCATTGATTGAGGCATGAAGCTGTTGCTGAATTGCTCACAAGCAGTGTGACACGAGCAGAACAGCAACCTAGACTCCTTTCCAACTTTGGTTTCTTTCTTTCTGATGCCAACTCAGAAGAATTAGCATCTTGAATGATTGATAGCATGCAATCAGCTGCTGCCAGGGCTATTACCATCTCTAATTCAATGAGGGAGGAGGTGACCCAGTCTTGTTTATACTATTGAAATCTGGCTGGAGGGCTTTGGCTAGGCTGCAAAGGCTCAGTTCAGTCCATTTGGGGATTTATGTCAGTGTTCCACACATTCTGGGAAACTTCACTTGCCCTGTAGACAGTGCCTCTAGCTCTAGAAGTTAACCTGGGTTATAGAGTATCTCTGACAACCACATCATTATCCAAGGTGGTTTCCATCTCAACTCTAGTTCATGGCTAGCATTTATTATTTCTAGGGCACCAGAGGTGTGCACAGCATGCTTTATGGCCATGCACAACATGGAATCTATGGCTCAGCTGCAATTGGGTCTGCTGCTAGGAGCTCTAGTGACCATGCTTTGTCTGGGAGGGCTCTGCTGGAGCATCAGCATCTGGGTCTCTGCATCTTGAGGCAGGATCAGGGGGATCACTAGGCAATACACCGGTAAATGTGGGTCAGGATAGAGGGAGGCTGAGATGTGAAATCCTGGAGTGCAAAAGTCTTCAGTCACAGGTAGTTTCAGGTATTACTCTGGTGGTTGCTATTAAAAGAAATCTTCACTTATTTCTTTTTTAGTTATACTAATGCCATTCAGCCCAGCTAGCATCTGGACTTGCCTTGTTTATGCCTGTCTCACCATGAATGAAAAAGGAGACGGTGGCAACAGAGGTTCTAATTTCAGTATCTCAGTTAAGTGTCTATTTGGGCTGAATGGATGTGGGATGTAGTACTGAGGAGCCTGGAGAATGACAGGATTCCTTTGAGAAAAATCAGTACAACTACAGATTATCCCAGCATAAATAGAAAGATGGGGAGCAGGCACAAACAGGGCATTCCCGGGAACTGCGAGAATGATAGGCAGAGATCTCAGCACACCAATATTTAATCTTGTCAACGAGTCAACCCACAACCAACAAGCCTGGCCACTGCAGTCAAGGACTTCTTGATGTAACGACATTATTGCAGTTTTTTGCTCAGATGAGCCAGACTAACCAGCAGCCCTGTTTTGGCTGAATTTGAACCATACTGTTCCTCTCAATGTGAATATGAGCTAGCTGTCCTATAATAGCAGCGCCTTTAACTTTTCAGGAAGTGTGAGGCAACTGCCATCTGGTCATCCGTCTTTCAAAAGGCACTTGTATAGGAGAGGAAGCAGGAAGACTAGGTGACATATGACAATGCTGAAGCCCCAAAGTATTGGTGACCTCAGTGCTGTAAGATCTGGTTTTGTCCCATGTGTGTTCTGTCACTCTCCCTTCCTCATGGGGTTAGCCGTCACATGCACAATTACTGCTGGGCTGGAGGTCCTCCCCCTCTTCATGTGGCATTAATGAAATTGCAAGCAGATATGGCTGTACAAGTCACACTTGCTGCCCTGCTTCGGCAATGTTCACAAAGCTGTTATCTTGCTGGGCTCCCAGTTCAGTGCCAAGTGGAGGAAAAGCCTTTGAGGTTGCATTTATTATTTTACCTCCTTGGATAATGTTATATCTGCTCACTGGAAGCTGGATACCAGTGCAGACAGAACCAATTAGCCAAGCCCTTCCACATCTGGCACGCAAGTACCTGCATGCTACCATAGCTAAATGGCATTTGACCAGGGAGCCTGATCTTCCATATACAGCAACTTTATTGAGAATGGCTCAAGAAAATCCACACACCCCCCCCCCCCAAGTTGTGCTGTGCTAAGTTGCCCTCTGCTCAGCCACTCCTGACAAATACTGGACTGCTAACGAGGCTTTGGGGCATACACACAAAGCCACTACAAAGGATTTTACTGGCATACCCACCCTTCTCTGCTGTTGCTTATTGCCATCTTTCAGCACAGTGTCATGGGATGTTTGTGTAAAAGGCTTAAGTATTCATCTCTCTAGAGGTTCATTTGCACTGTAACATCTCAGACTTGGACTCTACCTTTTTTTAATACATTCTGTGGGATTTGCAGTGTATAAACCAACACAGAGTGGTTTATGAGAAATTTCCTCTGGCAGCATGTATAGCCAAAGTTTCTTGGAGCATGGGAGTTTGTGTGGAGAGTGTGAGTTTTGCTCCTTGAAGGGTTTTTTTGTTGTAGTTCATTACCTGCTTAGCCCAGATTCACATGGCATTTTACATCCAAGTGAAATCAAATGCCCAAAATGAAACAAGGCAGTTTCACAGAGGGAAAAACCCAGCTATGTAGTTTTGGTATGATTGATAAGTATGACATTAGCAGAAGGCTCAGGAGCTACACATCCAAGTCATGTTAAAAAAAGACCCAAATATGCATGACTTTGCTCATATGTACTAACTACAGCCTTCTTCACAGCTAAGACACCTTTCCAGATTACCCAACCATAAGTGGCACACCAAAAAAACAATCTATTAAGAGATGACCCATTCTAATTACTTATATGACTCCACCGTTGTAGCATACAAAAGTCTATAATGTTATTATGCCTAATCTGTCCTGCTCAGATGACAAGTGCAAACTGGGAGATAGAGAAAAAAAATGGCACAGTTAAAGCCTCACAGACTGTTCAGGGCAGAAAAATTGACCTTGGAGGCTTGAAGCACAGGTCTAGCCTCCTTTGCACTAGACTGACTGTTGTCTTGAGAATCTTCACCTGCAGATAAGGACATGCTCTCTCTCTCTGTATGTACAGCAGACAATGGGTTTGCTGTACTATAATAAAGTACAAGAGACACTGCTAAGAAAGACACTTGAGGCTGAATCCTAAGGATTTCAAGATCTGGTGGTAAATCTCAACTATAAGGCATAAAAAGTGAAACACCACTTGTCTTTTGGGTGTTGTTTGTTCTACTAGGTTGCTCCAATCCAACCAGTCACCTGTTTCCAAGGCCATCTTTGTCTACAAGTTCAAATCATTCTCCTTACAAAAAGTGAATTTATATTCTAAGAAGAGAGGAGAAGGGGTAGCACTTTTCAAACAATACTGTTTCAGTATTGTTTCCTGCTATGGATAAACTAGCTTAGAAATACAGCAGTAGGAAGTATTCATCATGATTTGTCATTGCAGCTGTACTATAGATTCATGATTTATATCGAGTTTCCCAAAGTTTGTGGGCATTTTCAAGTGACATTCCCCTTACTTCAAACCAGACCTGAGTAAAACTGGATCAGTTTATAGCTCCAGGTCAAAACTATAAGAAATTCCCTCTTTTGACCTCAAAGCAGTTGATTTTGAGTATGCTTAACCCTCAGACCTTGGATATGTGGATCAAAACCAAAGAAAGCATTTACAACAGAAACCCTTTCACCATGAATTTGCATAGCTTTCCTTGGGAACTAAAGGAAAGAAAGCTGTTGTTCATTCAGCTTTGAAGGAAGAGCACAAATAGTTTAGGATCAACAGTGTTAGAGGAGAAAGATGCTGCAGCAGTTTATTAACCAGCCTGGGATCCAAGACATGTGCCTTCATTTCCCACTTGTAGAACTACATAATGTGATTTTTCAACTAGTTCTTTAGATAAGAAGGAGATTACAAGTGTGGTGTATTCTGAATACAAAACTTGCCACTTGTAAAGGAGGGTTTTAACCTTGACTACAATCAGTAGTTGCTACAAGGGCAGAAATAGTAACAATCAAAATGGGGCAAGAATACTACATGAAAATGCCATAACCTGTTTCTTCATTCGAAGTTTTCAATTTAGAATATTAAGTCTTTGAAAAACAGAATGTGCAGAGGCAACATTGCTAATAAAAAGACTATCTTGACGTGCTATATCTGAAGAAGAAAGAAAATCACTACAGAATGTTTTTTTCACACATTTGAATGAATGATTGATTCTGCCTTGTACTATGCTTTCTCTTGCTAATTGATTACAACATTTACATCAGCTAGAAATTCAAAAAGTAGGTACATTTACTGAGATCACATGTCAGGCAGGCATAAAAATAACAAAACTAGACTGGCAGAGAAACAGCAGCATCCGGGGACATCCACCCTGCAGTTACTCAAGGCTTCCCTTGCATTGCCTACCCTGGTTCAGAGCAGAGCAAAAGGACTGGGAGAGGGGCTCCTGTATCATTCTGACAGTCTCCTACAGGAATTCAAGGCTCACATGTGTCTCAGGTTTTGTTTCCTGGAAGGACTTTGAAGCTCTTAGGACATCTAGGATCTAATGTGTAAGACAGGATGAACCTTAGTCGCTACAGAAAAACATCATTAGGAGTGTTTTCTGCCTTTAGATCCAAGAGCCCTTTCCACAGGTTCTGGGACTCTTTGTCCCATCAGGTTTTCAACAGCTCTTGGAAGCCTAGGAACAGAAGATATCTCTAGCCACCACCCCAGACAGAAAGATCTTTCAAGACTACAGCTTCCATGTGAGAGAAAAAGTCTGCAGTGAGACCCACAATTCCATAGGAAACCTCAGCCTTCAAGAGAACTCTCTTAGGTCAATAGTAACATGGATGCAGGCAGTGGGAACCTGACCTTGTGTCATGGGAGCATCCTGTTATCCCTGGCGACTTGAATAGAGAAAGCAAGCTGCCCTGGGTATCCAACAGCCCACAGAGAGAGCCCACTTACTTTGTGGACTGCCTAACTGGCTGTATCCTCTGCAAACCTAGTATCTTTGGACCTGAGAATCAGCCTCTGCCCTGTGGGAGAGAGAAGAGGTCACCTCCAGACCTCATACCTCTGACAGACAAAACAAAGGGAGCAGGAAGACTCAGTCGGTTTGAAAATATATATATATATATAAAAAATAAAATTTTTAAAAAAGAAGCAAGCTGAGAAACTCAAGTGTTAGATGTGAAGAGTAGCTAAACTCTGTATTACCCAATACAGAACACCATGAAACCTCTGGCAGCTCCTTCCAAGGGAGGACAATCATTCATTAGCATTTCCTGCAATTTCTGCATTTCTCCTAGGAAAAAGAAAGAATCATTGGGCTTCCCTGGCTACCCAGCTCTCTACAAGTCCGATAGTGGTGAGCTCCTTGGGCTCTAGATGAGGTGTAGCCCTTCCACCTCTCACAGCACAATTGAGTCTCCTCATCTGCTGAATGCAAAACAGGTCTGCTGCACTCATAAATATAAGAGTCAAGACTGCCTGCTACACTCACAGACACAAGAGTTATACCCTCCCAATAAAAAATGAGTCACTTCACTAGGCAATCTTCCTATTTTTTCTTCTCCATTGTTTATGCTCTGGTAGAAATTATGTATAGAAAAGGCCACACTTCCCTTGCAATAACTTACCTCATTAAGATTACTGTTTCTTAAGCACTATCTACCTCTCTGTGGACATTTTCCATCCAACCAGTAGCATGCTCTTTGTCTGCCTGCTCTTCCAAACAATAAAGCAATGAGCTAGACTTACTCTTAAAATAACTGAACTCTTTTTCTTCCTGAAAACCATGTATATATCAGTGCTTTATAACTGAAGCTCACCAAATGATTGGGAATGATGAAATAATTGAGTGGGCTCAAATCTGTTTCCCCAGCCTGATTGAATGGGCATTATTTTAAATGTTAACAACTGAAGAGAAACAACCTGGCTTGATTAGCTGTGATTGAGCAGAGGAGTCACCTGAGTTCTTTTACAGAATACAAATTCTACATATGCTGATTATTCATGTAGAGCAATATAGTCATTTGCAGGTGGTTTGCACAAGCCGATGTCAGTGAAAATTGTCCTATTAAGAGCTCCTTGAAAGCTGGAAGTATTCAGCTGCTCTCAGATCATCAAACAGTATTTAGCAAAACAAAAACCCTGTGAAGTGAATGGTACAACCAGCATCCCCATCATCACAATTACCTAGAAGCATCCAGCTTGGAGAGGATCCACTCGTGCCAAGCATGCTTAATACAGTACAAAAAACCCCCAGGTTCCTGACTCAGAAAGCTTGTCTTCAGTGGTGCTCCTACTCCTCCTCTTGTGCTGTGGCTCTTAAAGCTCCTTGGTCAAAAGAGCTGATTGAATTCTGTTTCTCAATGAAAAATAGTTGGTATTAGATGGAAATTTAAGAGACATTGCTCCTCCTTTCTTTTTTTGTATAAGAGGACATCATTCAGAATCACAATGTTAAGATCTAAAGACTAAAACACTCCAACCCAGTGTGGTTTCTGTGGGAACACCGTAAAATTTGTATGGGATATCCCATAAAAGTTTGCTTTAAAGTCCCATGGCAAAAGCTGAGTTAAAAATCAGGCGAGCTGTATGGGAATGATGGCAAAGAAATCTTCCTCCAAACCACTCTTTTCTTTTCGGCCACCCAACCACAGTGCTGGTCACCCCCACAGGTCCCACACGTGTATAAAATCTGCCACTGGAGACAGAACCTCAGTTCTCACTGAAGTCCGCAGGGTCTTCTACAACCCTTCACAACCAGCATATGCCCATCAGCCGTCCCTCCCTCCCTCCCCTTCACTGGGCACACCATGCAGAGCACCCCTTGAAATGAACAGAAGTTTTGCCAAATTAAGATCTGCAGGTTCAAGCCCTGCATGCTATAAATAATTAGCCTTAAAAATATCCGCACAACAAAATTCACTGCCTGAGGACTTGTAAATGAGCACAGTAAAATAATTCTCTTGCTGCCTGTAAAATGTGTTTCTTATTAGAGATCTCTCCTGACCCCAAGAGTGCCCACACTGTATTTCTCTCTCTGCCTCTCACACTTACACGCATGCGCACGTGCGCACACATACTTTGTTCATTTCTAAACCTGGCAGCTGTAGCAGTAACAGCAGTTGTAGACATTTTGAGTATTTATTCATCCCCCATATGTCAGGAAAGACTTTGGGGTTTCAAAATAAGATCCTTTGCCCTCACAGAAAGAAGAATAAATATATTTAAAGGAATGTTACAAATTTGGCAAATATCACATCACAACATCAATCCAGACCCTCATCGGAGCAAAGCAAATAATGACGTGAGGATTTTATTAAAAGTACAAGAATGAAAAAACTGTTTCCCACAACTGAGGAACTTAAAGCCAAAAATAAGCAAGCCTGAACTCTAGCTTTGCCTGCAGTAATGAGCTGTTCCTCCCCTAGTGGAGTGGAGATGACTGTTTGCTTCACCCTGCATTGCACTCCTTTCTCTGAGAGTTGTCAGTTAAAAAATAGATTGGTCTGACCAAAAAAGAAAACATTTTCTTCAGTAGCCAATGAATCCTGATCCCCCCTCTGCCCTGGCTTTACATGTTCTTTAAAGCAAAAATAACATTTTAATGGATGAATGCTTTTCCATGCAAGGTGCCTTCTGTTCGGCTTCCCAATACACCACAGCTGTTCACTTTCCACAAAGATGCAACATTGCTTGATCTTAACAATTCCTGATCAGAACTAAAGGTAACTTATTGGCATAGTTGGACACAGAACAAATACATGTAAGTGACTGTGTTCCGGGTGCAGCGAGAACCACAGCCATCATCACCACAGCTCAAAACAGTTTTTGAGGAGAAGGAAAATTCTTTTCGCTGTCATTGGGATTGTAATCACTGAGATCAGGCATAAGAGGGAGATGTGGTCACATAACAGGGCAATTCAGAGTTTAATTCCATTCTTTCTACTCTTAACTGAGGATAGCATGAGAACAGAATTTCCCCAAATGAAAATATGGAATGACTATTGGTTCCACTGAGGCTGCTCTGATTTATGCTGATGGAAACAAAATACTGTCTGGCCTTAGAGGCTTTAGCTTTTAAAAAGGACTTATTAGAATGCAGTCACAGGAGATAAAAAAAATTAGAGTCAAGTTCCCTGCTCTGGGTAGGTACAACCCAAACAAGAAGTTCTGGGATTGATGCTGAATGCACAGAGTGAGCTTTCAGACCCGTGCTCTGAAAGAAGCCAGATTAGGTGATCTCTGTGATTCTTTCTGGCCTTAAAACCTCCAATCTACAAGATGAAAGTACATAAACCAAGATAAAGATTTTATTAAAGGTCCTTTGTTTAGTTCCTCTGTATTCCTTTCTATTTCCTATTTGTTCACTTCATCACTGCTGTACTTTGACTTTGAATGAAATGAAATGTTCTTCAGCTCATGCAAGAAATAGCACTAAGGCAAGACTGACTAATAATTCCCAGCAGAACTCCTTGGTGGATAATGCTTATTTATCAAATTTGACATTGATTTGTATTTTCAACACTTGCAGCAATCTGATCTCTGCAGAAACTGGCACCTTTACGTTGTCTTTGGAGCTGGAGGGTGTTTAGAATCATTCTTTGGATGCTGTAAACCAAGATCCTTATCCCACAAGAGGGTTTTACACAGAACTTTGACTGCATGTTTGAATCAGTTATATTAAACCTGAACATTTTTCAAGCAGTCAGACAAGTTTAAATTCCAGTGGAGCCAAAACATTTTCAGCCGTATAACAACCAGCATTTAGTGCTAATAAATGTCATTTTCCTCCTGTCTACAGTACGTCACTAGATTCCCTCAGCATGAAATGAAACTGCTCCTAAAGAATGCTAACAGAGACACACAATACATTTGACCTCTTTGGACTCCTAGAGTTGTGCAGCAAGGGTAATTCAGGGGTACCTTCCAATCACTGGTGCTTATAAAGTAATTTTCCTTTGTCCTCAAGACCACACTTGTCTCTCTGGTGAGGTCAAAGAGATGACTGGGATGGAGGGGCTCCTGAGTGCAGATGTCATTTCCATCATAGATGGGGCTTGTAATTCTAGGCAGGTTACCAGACACTCCTGAGGGCCAAAATCAAAGAGGGAGTCTGCAACCTTGTAACATCTATTTTCAGTGGCTTCTTTCAGCTCCCTCTGCCATTCCAAACACAGTTCCTCCAGCTTCATTTAGACTTGGGCTCACTTCCTACCATGTAAATGTATGACTCGCCTTTACAGAAGGTTGTTTGCTTGTATTCCTTCCCCTACATATGTGTATGGGGTCCCACATGCCAATAGCTCACACCAAGCACAGAGCAAAACCAGCTAGCAAGACGGTGTAGAAAGTTGTAAATTAGGAGACCTACTCAGATGAATTTTCACCAAAGTAGATCCTCAACTGCATTGACTGGGGATAAACAAATCTACGAGAAAATAAACATAAAGGTATCTAAATCAGAACATTGCACTATCCTACTGAACGTAGCCGAAATTTATTTCCCAATTTACAGTCTGTAGCCTGATCTAATAAGACCATATTACCTCATAGTGAATTAATTAATTTGTCTGAGTTTGAACCCATGCCTCACAGGACCTCTTGGGGAGCTGTCAAGAGTGTTGCCCCAGACATATTATCCAGTGTAACACTATTAATGGAGAGTAAACTATGATGTCTCAGAACAAAGCTCTAAATGCAGGTGAAAAATTGCTTTGTATCCACTAAATGCATGCAAGCAAATCCTGATGATAAGACTATATAAGCTTCCAGGTGTAAATTGCCAGTAAAATATACTACTGTTTCTGAAACATTAATTTTAATGACTGAAATTTTCCAGGCTCAGTTACTTTCCCAAAATCATTTGAAAGTTTGACCAAAACGTTCAGCAGCTTCTAGAGCACAAGGATGATGAAAGCCTTCTCCAAACTTATTTTCATTATTAAAATAGGGGAAGAAGGGGAGACTTTTTTTATTAAATGCAAATGCAGTAAAAGTTTGCACCAAAATAACAAAAAGAAAAAATTAAAACTCTTTCTTGGACATGTGTATTGCAGATCCTACCTTTGTTGACATCTCCTCCAGTCAGGCCCTGAGACAGATGGGAAAAAACAAAGTAAAACCAGTCATACTAATAAAGCCACGAAGCATAATTATTTATGGGCACGTAGCCAATATCCACCTGCCATAACCTGAAACTGCACTATGCTCCCAGGTAAGAATGTGAATCATGATCAAGTACAATGGAAGTCACAGACAGCTTTGGGGAAAAAGGAAATCCAGCATTTTTTTTCCTGTTTAAATCTTCAGGTAAAAGAACATGGCTCCACATTGGGGAGGTGGCTCTTTTCACTGGCAGCTAGAGGGTTGGCTGGGGTCACTGTGGAATTCAAAACCATCTGAAGGTAATAGGCAGCATGAACAATCCTGGGACTCTGGCTGGACACAGATGCTGATTCATCCCTTGGCAATGATTGTCAGCAGGGAAGCAGAGGAAGCAATACAGGGAGAATTATAAAATACTTAAATATTCTACAGAGTTAGCCAGAGGATGTGAGTTATATTGATCTTGACGTCATGAAGTTTTAATTAGCCATTTCACATGTCACACTGAGAGCTATGAATTCAGGCAGACACATATTCACAGCAATATTTTATTACATATCTTATGATTTTGCCCTGAGGGGCAAAGGAACTGGAGTGTAATTTCAGAACCACAGTGTACACATATATAACATGAAGCTGCCTTTGTGTCATCTCCTGATACTGTTGTATCACCTTTCTACTGAGGGCAGGAAGCTTCTTTTAGGAACTACAACAGTCACACTAAGACATAAGCAAGAGTTAAGATAAACATGTGCTGGTGGCAACTGGACAGTACAGTCAAAAGTCGTTCTTAAAAATGGTCTGCAGGTCATTTCAGTCCATCAAAAACTTCTAAGTATGGAGGAATCTCAGACCCATCATTTCCTACTGAATTTATACGTAAGATTTCTCCAAGTGCTTTAATGGTCTGGTTCCTGTTGGGACTGGAGTAGACAGAGGCTAAAATTCCAGTCCAGATTTATGATATGCCAAATGTGAGTTTTGCAACACTAAGACACAGAGAGATCTTCAGTTCAAGAGTTCTGCGTCCTAGTCCACTAAACTAGTCTCTCTTTCTGATGCTTCCTTATGTAGGAGAGCTGTAAGCAAGTACAGTGTGACAGCTGTTACTGTGGTTTATTTCCATCAAACCTTTTTCTTTGGAAATTTACAATTAAACAACATCTTTAGAAAATGTCTCATCTTTTACTGTTTTTTTCTTCAAAACCTTGTAATTTAACAAATTTAAAATGTTTGCCAAAATTTATTGACTGAAGAAGTTGGTAGAAAGAGGCAGATATGAGGGAGGCAGGTAGTAATTGGTAGTGTGTGGGGGAGGGGAGATATTTTCTGCCCCCAAAAAAAGTTCAACTTTCAGAAACAAATGTATTTTGAGTTTTCAGAGCTTGAGGCAAATTTCTGAAAACAAAAGTTTCCATGGTGGGAGAGAGACACACTTTTTTTACTAGCTCTACATGATTCATCAGTTCAGTTGCATGTTAGATGAACCAGCAGCCTGAAGTCCACTGTGCTATTAATTAGCCAGAGTAATGGGGGAAGGCTGACCTAAACAAAGCACCAACATGTATAACATAAAATATATTTGGAGGAGGCCAGAGCACTGTACATAAGTAGGGTGTAGCAGCAAAAGGAAAGAGAAGAGATCTTCAATTTGGCAGAATAGTAAAGTATTATGGGGCAGGTCTCATGGCAGTGGAACGGACAGACAGATAACTCACATCCAGAAGCTCATGCAGCACCCACACAAGCCAGTAAATCCTGACAACAGTTTACATAACCATTAGTTCAGGGGCAGCCCCACAAAGGCACAGCCAGCCTGCTTACAGGGCAGAGTTGGACAGACTTCATGAGAGAGGGTATCTCTGAACCCACTGCCTGCTTAAATCACCCCTGTATTATCCAGAGTACTGTCCTGTTCTTTAGAAATACCTAACTTTTCCTCTCTTTCCATTTTGTTAAGATGAAAAACCTGTCTTTATGCATTCTGATCCCTTGCATAACCAAGCAGGTAACACAGCATCTATTTGACTGAAATGCTTGCTGATCACTTTTGAGTCAAATGAATGGAAGAATTTCACTGAGAAAAGGTATCTTAGTCAGGTCTGGAGCGGAGCTTATCCTAAGAGGAAATGGGGTCCAGAACCTGAATCGGAATCTCTGAGATCCTACGAACAAAATTCTGTTCTCTATGAAAAAGATAATTTCTAAGAAAACTCTGTTTCAGATTTCCCCATCAAGAAATAATGCCCTCCCTGTAGGAAAATTAGAAAAAATTGGGGACAGGCAGGCGGGAGGTTGAGAAAACAAAGACTCGCTTTGTTCCCCATCCTCTGACTGTCCTTAAGCTTTTGTCAGTTGAAAACCAGCTAATGTTTTTTTTTTTTTATTCTAACTTTGCCAGTTAGAACAGAGCAGTGGAACTATGTGCAAGTGTTACTTTCTGAGTAGAAATAACACTTCCACATGGAAATGAAATTATTTCAAAAAACGCTGTGCAAGAGAAACAAAACCTGCAATTACAGCCTATTTCATTCTGGTGAAAAATCATTTTTGACAAAAAGTTTTTACTTTAATTTAAAATGTTTTCTAACTAGCTCTGCCTACAGAAGATATTTTAAAGATCTGTTTCACAAATCAGTGCGAGCTTTCCTAGGGCTCATTGGTGAGGCACACATTACTTTGTCCAAAGCTATTGCCCTTATCCAAAGCTTTCTGCCTCAGTTCTCAAGCTGATCAGCTTGCAACTGCCTCGTTTCATACTTGAATGCCTCATTTACACCAATGAAAACATGTGAGAGCCATTTGTGTTGGCTCACATCATATTCTGCTCCGCACAAAAGAACCGAGGGCAATTTCACTATAGGCAGAACAATGGCCACTGTGCCTGTGAGACCTGTGGCAGCTCCAGCCTGCACTGTTTACAGCCCCACATGTGCTCTGCCGCTGCTCCAGCTGGGAAGACCAGCCTTCCCATTGGGGATCTTTTGTTCTGAATGTTTTGGTCTGTCCAGCAGGAGATCGGAGGCAGATCAGATGCACAGCATCCTCCCACTGAACAGAGAAAGGGCCGGGAATCACCACAAAGTCACTCTTCTCTTATGATTTGGGTGAGAAAGAGACTCCAGGTATTTTCTCTGAAGTTATAAAAAGTCGGAAGCACAAAACATAAAGATAGAAATGAAGCGGTTCACGTGACAACAGCCAGCATTTAAGTTAAGTGCCAAGTTCCCAGTGCAGCAAAAATGCCAGTCCTTAACTGCCCTAGCTTCAGACCAGATGCTACGCAAAGAAAGTCATGGCAGCACTCTAGCAGAGCAAAACTGGCCCTGAACTGTTAAGGGAGGTGCTTTTTACTACCTAGGAGTCAGCAGGGCTGAGAAGTTCTACCTGAGATCCCTGAATTAATCCACCTATACCCACAGGCTACACAAAAGGCTTAGCTTTAAGGATCTCAGTTTCTAGCCATGTTGGAGAAGCAGAGCCATGGGCTCAAAGCAGAGGATAGGAAGAACATGAAATAGGATGGACCTCTCTTAAGAATAGCTGCTCTCTGTACCTCTGATTGAATGGACAGATCAATCTCTTTTTTTCTGGTGAAAAAAATCATTCCTTCAGCCAAGACAGGGACTGTAAACTTTGCTTAATTTGGCTCCTGCATAAGGTCATGCCACCATTCATTACCTTCCTCCCCTCTCTGCTCTGATATTTGCAAGCCCTCAAGCCTTCCTGTATGACAGGGCCGGAAAGGAAGACACTACACTGCAGCCTGAAACAGCTTCACACACCAGCCTTCATCCTTCTTGGGTTGCCCTTTGGCACAAGAAGCCACATTTCAATTGTCTCCTAGTTGGGAGAAATACGCAGGAAACACCTAAGGAAAATATATGATTCTTCCTTTTTTCTTTTCTTTTCTTTTCTTTTTTTTTTTTTTCTGAGGGGTACAGGGAGGAGGAGTACGGTGAAATTGCCCATCTGCAGGGAATATTTTCTAAAATGTCCTATTTATAATCCATCTCCTTTCATAGCTGACCTGCCAGGTAACTCTCTCAGGAATGCAAATTCCTGAACTCTAAAATCTGTGGTTGTTACCTGTGTTAAGACTTATTTATGAAGGAAATAAATGGTAGGAACACCCTGGATGGACGTGCCAGTGACTTGATTTCGTTTCTTCCCTGTGGCATAAGTCTTATTACCAAACACATCGTTATCCTCTGGAACTCATTTCCACAGGATCCTTGGGAGTGGGAGACAGAAGCCAACTACACACACATACAAATCATGGGAACCACAGTCAGACTAGTTGGAAATCACTTCAAAATGCGGAAGAGGTATAAGCCTGACTTTACTTTGGGGAATTAGCCAAGCACCATTTAACAGAAATTAGAGTAATGGTGCATCCTCTGGTAACTTTTTTCCTGTTATTGTTCACCAAGAATTCTTCTATGATTCTGTATGACTTTTTCACAGCATTTCATACTGGTCACTAGCAGAAAGAGGAGATGGAACAAACTATTTGACAGAACTTATGAACGATTTCTATATCCTATCTATTTGAGTAAAAGCCACCAGCAGCCCTTAAAGAACATGTTGCACCTAGATGATGGTGGGAGCTCAGTTCTGTATATGACCAAAGAATCAGGGTTTAAATTGCTTCAGCCTCGACTTGTGCTTATAGGTAAGCGCTTTCCTGAAGAAAGGCCCCTGTTTCTCAGTTTCCCACCTATTTAACAAGCACAGCAGACTTGCCACTTCACAAAAGCCTTTGGGCAAGGAGAAATATGTTGGTTCCCAAAGGGTGAGAGGGCTCTTTCCACCTGCCACTTTGCATCCCTACAAGGAAGCAGAGGGAATCAGCCAAGTGACCAGTAAGATTTTGAAGAAAGGCAGAGTCATGGTGGTAGCACTAATAATAAATCCTCTCAGCCACCCCATTTTCACTTCAGTAGCAGCCTTTCCTGGGACTTACAATGCACTGTGGCCCTTCCATGCCAAGCAAAATGAGGATCTGATTCTTGGCTGAGAACCATTTTGGTAGCTGTGATAATGACAAATGAACAAAAGACCAGCCATGAACAGCTGACTTCAGCTAGCTTCTTCCCAGAGCTGATGTGGGATGGGATATCATCTTTTGGGGGCTGTTGATGGTGAACTCAGGAGGCAAAGACAAGCAAGAACTCTGTCTGGTGTTTGAAAGGAGTCAGGAAAAGTTAGAAGAGCAAAGGGTATCTCCACAGAGGGAAGATAAAGTAACGATGACATCCAGCTGAACTGAGCGTTCACGTTCATGCCTGAATCAAACCCCCAGATCGAAACATTAACTAGTTGTGGAGGGCACCTGCCCCAAGATCTGTGCCTCGCAAACACCCGCTCTAAAGAGAGTGAATCAAAACTTGTGTCTGAGTTTCCCATGCTATGGTGTGGCCAGAGAGAAATGCCAGACTGAAATCCCAAGCTTGATTCTCTTCCACAGATTAGATCCCTTAGGGAAAACCAGAGGTTCAGCTTGGTTGCTTATCCCAGCATCCATACTTTGCACAGTGGCCTAGAAACCGCAGCAAGCTTGGCTCCCCCTTGGCACTGCAAGATTTCTTCTAGAGTTAACACTGGAAAGCAACCAGAAATGGCCACAAATCAAAACCACAAAGGGCCTGCTGCTAGTCTCACAAACCTTGGTTTTGCACCAAGCTAATAGCAGCAACATCGCTGAAGCTATGCATGATTTGTAGTCTGTAAGTGAGAACAGAAGCTGGCCGTCTGTGTAGAGAAGCTAAATCCCTTTAATTATTAAAACATATCCTACTGCTGTTGAAAATCCCATTGCCGTTGGAGAAAATACACTTGTAATAAATGTATGCTATACATCAAAGACCTCTTTTGTAAATAAAGCATTCCATATTTTTTCTTTTTTCTAAAAATGAATTGGCCCAGGGACTAAATTAATGTTTGGTCTGTTATCTTAGAAACATTTTAGAGTGGCAGATTTATCTGCTGTTTACATTTTTCCTCCTAATACAGCAATGAATTATTCTTGTTGATAATGGGAAATGATTTAATATAAATGGTTGGAGGGTCCTTTTCTGAAGTCAGTGGGAGATTTAGCTGGGCAGGAAAGGCAGCATTGGAGCAGAGGGTAGTAAAACTCAGAGAAGCATTCCTGCAGTCCCAAATGCATTTTGCAAAGCATAGCACCCATGCAAGCCTGCCCCATTCTGGCTCTCAGAGATGAATAAAGCTGGAGCCCCATTTCCAACATGTACAAAGTTTTGGTTGTGAAATGGCAATTGTGCAGTTACCTCTCCTTATAATGTGTTACAAATTCATGGCTTATTTCCAAAGGACCCAATGTCCCATACTAGTATAAACACCAGAGCTGAGTATTTGCTCTTCCCCTGGTAGAAACCTGTCTTGGCTTTCAACTGCACGGAGGTCTAGGCACAAGAAGCTGGGGTTCCCAGCTCCCCTCCCAGCCAGTCATGTAGGCAGCATTTCTGGCACAAACACCACAGTCAACTCTGCTAGCCCCAGAGTCGAGCTCGGCCACCTGGGTGGGTGCAATTTGGCTGCAGAGACTGAAGACGAGAGCTGGTGAGCGCTCAGGCTGCAGCAGTAGGGCCTTTGCCATCCAAACCGCACCAATAATCTGGACTCTGCAGGGAAACCCGATGTGAAAGGTGCCACTTTTAATACCTGCATGTGTCTTACCATGCCCTTGCATCTTCTGCAGGTAGCAGACAGGCAGATTTTTGTCCCCATGTCCCACCATGGGTTTGTGCTCTTCCTGCCATCACTTCCCCTGCTGAAAGCAGGGTCCATTCCTGCCCTGTGCACCACCTGTTCTGTCCTGGGGCTGCTGGCACAGCGGGATGGAGCCACTGGCATGGCCCACAGCCCCTGATGCCTCTGTGTGCTGCATTTCCCCACTCCATCCCTGCAGCCCCAGGCACTGAGCCAGGCTACCACTTTCCCTCCTGCAGCGCACCACGGGGACCTGGCCAGCGCTGCATTTATGTAATGCTTCATAAGCAAGGCTATCTAAATAAGCAGCGTGAGCACAACATCTGCTACCCAACCCTACCCATTGTTTTTACGCAGAGCTTCAATCAGCAGTCCTCCCCACCCGAATTCAAATTAATGTAAGGATATTGACTGCACATTTCTGCTTGGACCATGTTTTACACTGCAAAATTGCAGGGCTGAAATAACAGACCCTCAGGGGTTTACAGAGGAAATATGTTCTTGGAGGTCCCAGGGGCCTTAAGCTCCGCACCTTCTTGCTGGCTTCCAGCCCATTCAGCTCCTCTGATCACAGGGGAAGGACCCTGCCACGGTCCTTTTCCAGGCTGTCTGAAGGGAAGGTGCCATCCCTCTCCCACCCTCCCACCCCATTGATGGAGCCTCCAGGGCACCATCCTCTACCTAGGGACTTCTGGAATGCTCTGAATTTAGCCACAGATACCCTGCTTCCTCTACAGTCCTGGGACATGTCCCTGATGCCTCCATTCAGTAAGGTCTGCTGGGAAGATGTCTAGCCATCATAAAATACTTGGCTCTGTCCTCATTGTCTGCTCCATCCCTTTGCCGTGTTGGACTGGCACAAAGGGAATGGAGCTGGCCTGAGGACTCACCTCCTGCTTGAGTGCTGCCTGACCCTCACCCTACCTGAGCTGGATGAACTTGAAAAAACTATGAACTATGAAAACATAGGTTATAAAAAGGCATGGGGAAATGATAAACTAGCTCTCCAAATGGTGAATCTCCCATCTAGCTATATTAGGCACTGATGGAGCTTTAAGGTAGGGCAGGAATTCTCCTTAAGCCAGCCACATGAAAGCAAAGTGTCATATCTCAAGCAAGTATCAAGGGTCTCCAGAGAGTCAGAGGAGGACGCAAGTACTTCCTCTAGAGTCTATTCAGATAATTGATAGCTGGACAGCTCTGACAGGACCTGTCTGGAGATTCTGGGCTCTTTCGTGACTACAGAGCCTCAGTGACTGCCTTAGATTTTCCGCCATTTACAGGGCTGAAGTTGGCAAAAAAAAAACCAAAAACAAACACTTATTGCAGTGTAAGCCTTGCTAAGCAAAGCTACCAGCTGTGGGCAGAGGAAGCCTTGGAAAGAAACCCTATACCAGGTTTCAAGTGTCGTGAATGTATCCCCGCAAACCAGGTCCGGATATAAATGTTCCCCACTTGGGCCTTTCCACTCCGCACTAATTGTTATTTATAAAAATCTGTTATTGCCTGCCTTATCAGATCTGTAGACAAGGAGACCCTCCTGTGTGCCTTTGCCAAGTGCTCATACAGTTCCTGTCCCTGAACTTTCAAGTCATTCAGGCAACTCTTAATTCAATCTGTAATAAATCCAGTTTTGGTTGGCAGGGGATTGCAAGTACTCCATGAGCTTTCCTGCTACCCATGGGGCTGAACTGAAAGAAAACCCACAATCTGAGGAGAAGAAACAAATGCAGAGATTGCTTTTGGGTAGCTGAGAGAGTAGTATCTATTTTGGGAGTAACTCAATGAGAAATTTGTTTATGAGACTCTGGGGAGGAACAGAAGTTATGTGCTGGAAACCAAAATAGGTCCTTTACCCTCTTCCTAAATACTGTGTACTTGAAGGCTGCTTTAGGGTGGAAATACATGCAGTCCTTGGAGAAAAACCACAGGAACAAGAGTAAAAAGAAAAATAAAGAGAGCTCTGCCCACCCACCCCTGCAGCAATATCCCTCTCTGAGATACCTATCACCCCAGGGCAATGGTTAGGAGATTGTCTAAATGGACTTTGGTCGTGGTAAGAACCTTGGCAGTGCACATACTGCTGCGGTTTTAAATACAGACCTACAGGGTGGAGTTTCAACCAGAGGCAGTTGGTGCCTTGCACTCCCAGCTTCCATAATTCCCAGGGTAGCTGGGGCCAGCCACCTTCGATCCTCCTCGATAAGAGATGCATGCAGGGACTGCTGCATGGCTCTGTCTTCTGATGATCTGGCTATGAGCTATTTTGGCAGGCAGATTGTGCAATGATTTATGATGCCAAATGTTCACTTGAGAGAATACAGTGAAGTCTTCATGAAGGAACCAGTATCTGAAAGTTTCATTGAGGTTTTCATAAACTCTGGGTTTTTAGCTTCCTTATTGCATTTGTATCTCCCTGAAGCCTCACAAAGCAACAAACTGGCAATCCAAAGTATACATCCACATCAAGTCTATACACATTTACATGTTTTGCTCCATATTATTGAGAATACAGAGACCCCGGTGCTAAGCTCTACATCACACGTCCCCCTCTTATTCTAGACCAGATCATACCATCAAAGTTGCTTCACAGCTACTGGCAAAATTAGGTTAAATAGGTTGGACCCCCAAAAAGATAAAATTTAAAAAAAACAATTTTAATGACACTTTTTAAAATGAAAGATCTCATTTTGAAAATGCTGAAACATTTCATGTTGACTTTTAAAATTATATTTAGGTCAGAGTTCGTTTTCAAAATGGAAATGGAAATTTTCATTTAAAATTACCTACACTTTACAAAAAAAAGGTGAAGGGGTTTAATATGAGCAAACTAACTCGAGAGCAACTTTGTTGCAGCTAGATCTGAATTTTGATGGAATTAAATATTTTTTTCCCATTGTATCTGTTTACTACACTCAACAATTGCTTAGCTCAGTAACGACATCAAAAAAACCACTGGCTGCTCCAGCCCTAGGTGATATTCATCCTTCAGCTATCAGTGAAATTGGTTCTCTAACGAAGTCACAGATGCTTCATAGAGTGAGGTCACAGCAGCCCCTTGTGAAGACCCAAGGGTGTCATAGCTCAGTGCTCTCATGATATACCGTACCCAATCCTCTCTCTTTTCCACCCCTCCTTCTCCCAAGAGTAGCATAGCTATGGGTGGGATATACACTGAATGGTGCAGATATGCAGAATACTGGGAAGGCCCCGATGGAATGCTGGAATAGCCCCCAGTCATAACAACGGTTCCTTTCCATTGCCCCAGTTATAGCCCATCATTGACAATGGCTCAGGAAAAGCAGGAGCTGGACACCCTCCAAATCTGCTGAACAGAGCACCAAGATGCTGATTACAAGGGAGACGGTTCCTCATGGCCTCTGCTTCAGCAGGACAGAGGCATCTGTGTGAAGGATCACACAGAAGGGTCTTACAGTCCCAGAACTGGAGGATTTTGCACTCTGAGGCCCCTCTTCAGGACCATCAATTACCCTTCATTAGAGGGGTGATGATTCTCTGCAAAATCTGATCTGCCTCTTGGGAAAACCAGAGCTGCAGCAGTTCGTTCCAGAATACATTTCCACTTTACTGTTTCACTTAGCCTCGCAGAACCAAACATGTAAAATAATTGTGCTAGTGAGTTAGCTAACCCAAGTGCAGGCAACCTGGAGTCCATTTCTCCCTAGGCACTGGCATGAGATCTATTAAGATTATCTTTTTGTGCAAGATGTCAGCCAGCCTGACTCTCAGATTCCAGCTGGATTTGCAGGACAGGTGGCTGGAAAGGAACATATTTCCTTCATGGTAAAGTGGGCACATGTGGATTGGGCTTTCTGTGCAGCAGTAACCAAGGCACATTTTTGCTGCCTTGCTTTTCAAAGCAGAACTGCACTTAACCAGCAGATACTCAAGTCTGGGAGCAGGAAGCTGAAAGCAGCCCCGATATCCTAATTATACACTGCTGCCTCTCCCAGCTGGAGTAGCCCTGGAAGGCCCTGCAGGAAGACCAGCCGCCCCACACACAGTGAGCTTGTCATTAAGGGCCAGCCAGTCCTGGGGCCTGCCATTCCTGCTGTCATTCCCCGGCTATATTAAAGAAGGCAGTCTCTGTCTGCTCCTCCGTGCGCACTCTGCACCGGGCTGCTGGCAAGTTACCAGTTGAAGCCGTGGTGGGAAAGCCTGAAATTCTTCCTTTCCATCTACATTTCCCCTTCAGTTTCTCATGCTCTCCAGACAGTCACTCCTACAGCTTTCCTTCCCTCTTGCCCCGACCCACTCAGCACCCCAGCAAGGTGGTGACGGTGTTCTGCCAGACATGCTGAACCTGAAAGCGTCCCCGTCTTGCCCGGCAATCACCCAGGGAGGGAGGCAGTATTTATCACCACTCCATCAGCCGCTGCCAGACACTCTTGCCATTAAGATGTCAAAACAGGTTTCTCTCTGGAAATCCAACAGCCCTGCAGACTTACCCTTGCCAGCAGCAGCCCCAGTTGGACATCTGTTCCCTTTCAACCTCACACGTGCACTTAAAATGCCGGTACTGTCCACTTCTTTGGGGGATTAGGCTCCTATTAAAGCTGCCTTCCGCATGATTCATTGTTATCTCCTGGTGTTGATCTGATTTATGGATTGGCCTGTGTTAATTAAGGTCATAAAATTGGGAGCGGGAAAAGGCTTCCAGCACTGTGATGCTGTTTAACGTTGGGTTATTTTCCAGCGCCTGTGTTATTTTGCAGGGGATGGGAGACGGTGCAGCTGATGTCCTGTGGTCAGAAATGAGACTTCACTGGGACAAGCCCTTGCTGCCCTGTCAGCCTCAGGAGAGGAGACAAGTCACCGGGAAGGTGAAACCACCTCTGCTCAGCACTGATTCATAGACACCAAGGAATTCATAGACCAAGCTGTTACTATTCAGACTAGGCTTGTGTCTACAGCCCCAGCTGAAGTTGGATCTCCATTGTGCTAGGCACTGCACAAGCATCTTGTAAAGATTATCCCTGCCACATGAAGTTTTGCTGAGCACTCAGCCCGTGGGCACATTGCAGTCTCCTCTGTGACCGCAGCGAAACAAAGACAGACCTGAGACCACTTCGGTCAGCTCAGGAATGACCAGCAACATAACCCCGGCCAAACGCTGCTCCCTGCAGGTTACCACTGCACTCCCAGGGCACACTGAGCTCTGAGCTGCCGTGACAGGTCTGTTACTCCTTCCTGAGCCACACTGATTCAAGCTAGCTCAAGCACCTAAACCAGGGCTTGGCGTATGAATCGGAAGGAGTGCTGTCACCAAAGCAGTACCCAGACATGGAGCGACTGGCCACCGCACCCACAGTCACACTACGAGTCCACAGAAAAGCCAGGACCCGAGTGGGTGCAGCCACCACAGTGCTTCAGCCACTTGACCACTTCCCACAGGACCAGGACATCGGTCCAGTTGCAGTGATGCCATCCTGTCATTTCAACGGCGTCTTTTCACACTTAACTTTGGGGTTTTGATTTGGGATTGGGTTTTTGGGTTTTGGGGTTTTTGATGAAAAAAATCTTCAAAGCCCAGAGACTGTTAAGATAAAAATTACTCATGAGATTCACCTCTGGTACAGTAGCATGGACCTGGTTGATGCACATTCGGCCTCATGTGCTATCTATGAAATAGGCAGATAAAAACACACAAAACCAGCGCTATTTCTATTTGTAAGCTGCTACACTTTGTTTCACTAATTTGTTACAACTTGTGATTTCTTACACTTTCACAACGTTTCCTTATTACAACATACTTGCACCCATTGGTAGCACAGGTTTACCTTTGGCATGTGAACCTGACTTCCCCAGAAAGGGTGATTTCTTTCTCTGTTTCACTTTCCTCTCCCAGACAATTTCATTACAAGGTTCCCATGAACTGGCTCAGAAATTCACTCGTTGTGGCCATATTAGCCACCAGGGACTTCATAAGCACACGCTTATTACACTTTCATTTTAACATCCAACTTGGCCACTGTAAATCTGCTATGGCTCCACCATCAACCACAGCAAAAATGTTTGCTTGATGCAAGCATGATGCAATCATATATATTTCCAGTGCTAGACAAAAATATTTTATGTCCCATAAATAAAAATGAAAAACAGTGCTAAATATTTCTATCTGAAATTTCAATTAAAAAAAAAAATCAAAAGCAACATATAAATAAATTTAATTCTTCTGTTAAGAGTTTGCAGACTTTACCAGAGGGATATCCAAGTAGGAAAAACTAAACATGGTAAATTCTTCATCACATGAAGTCTTTATTTAAAGAGTGCACATCTTTAAAAAAAAAAAAAGGTACAATTTATAGCCCAGTTGAAGGAATTTCTGGGTGAGTTTCTGTGACCTTTGTTATGCATGAGGTCAGATCGATTATCATAATGGTCCCTTCTGGCCATGAGCTACGAATCTGTTAATTTTAGCTCAATATCCCCTTTCTCTGGGGGCTAAGCTAACTGAAATGGTATCACATTTTCCACTTTAGGACTAAAGACACACACACAGTCCCTACAGTTGAGCTGGCATGTACTGCTGTACTATTACACACTAACTTCTGCGTATATCTGAACCTTTATTCAACTAGTTGATAAGTCACTTTGTCCTCCTTGGATTATGAATTATTACTGATATTTCTGATGATCAAAATCAGACTGAGATATCCCTTCTGCTCCACCCTCCAAAAACTAGGACATTTAAAAACAATTAAATATTCGTCTTCCTTCTAACACAAATGTTTAAGTTCCTGTTTTGGAGTTCCCCTTGTATTCTATTTATGTATTATCATGGCTTATTTATGTATTTTAAGAGGACCTGAAATTCTCTCAGTCACCCCATTCCCATAGATGGGCCTTTAAAAAAGAGTAAACAGATACCATGATACTTAGCAGTGCTGCAAAAAAGCACTACAATTATAGGTTATCAGAAGAGAGATTGAACAATTTCACAGTTAAGCACACCAATGTATTTCACGGCAGCAAGGCTTCTCAGTGACCAAGTGAAAGCCACAAATTTCATTTCCAGCTGTTCGTGTGATACAATGTTAAAAAAAGATTCTTTTCCAACACAGACAATCCACCCGCAATTAACTGAGATCTGACTATTCCATTTTGGGCTCCTTAAGCTGAAATCAAAACATTTTGCCTTGGCCAGCCAAGCAGAAGCATTCTGCTTCAAATCAGTTTAACACTCCTTTGCTTTTGGCCCTGGTGCCTTCCCGGCTGTTGCACAAAGTGGAGTGCAGCATACCTGAATGCTTTGCAGACTCCACCCCTCATCCACTTTGAGATTTTTGATTCCATATTTTTCCTAACCGTACTTTCTGTGGGAAACAAATGAGTTATCCGGTCTCTTTTTCCCAACTTGGAATGAAAACTAATAGTGATATATGAGGATTTCCCTTGAGAGAAAACATCCAATTTTTGCACAGCGTCTATCCAAGATGTTGAACTTGGATAGAGGAAAGATTTGGTGAAAGCAGAGAGGAGGGTTTTAGCCCAGGAAAAATTATATAATGTTTAATCCCGATCAGTTCCCCAACTCCTCCACAGGGACATCCAAAGAGCTGTGCTGGTACAAAGGAAAGGGAGAAGGAAGACATATTGGGGGCAGAAAAGAGTGGCATGAAGCCAGGGAAACTTAATCCAGCTCTCATGAAATTACAGCCTCAGAAAGGGAAGGTCAAAATGGGGTTTACAACAGAAATGCAGACACAATATGATGATGGGGAGACAATCTGCTCTCCAAAATATTCCTATTATCCTAAGCAAACAGAAGATGAGAATACAAAGTACCACAGGGCTGTTCTGTTTTGTTTGTGTAAAAATGCCATTTTAATTCACTTTCACCAGTGCCTTTAAGTCAATACTTTTTTAGAGCTACATTCTCATGTGAAATCTATATCCTGGCAATTTGAATCAAGATTGCCCCAGGTCAGACACCTGTAAAGCTGAACTGCAACAGGAAAGAATGGCACTTTTGTATTAATAGGCCAGAGACAATTCAGAGTCATAGTTTTCCTGTTGGACCTTCAGGAGGCAGAAAGAAAGACTCATCATGTGATTACAAATGTCCACATCATTATGCAATTTCTCATGAACCTTCCCCCTTCACTCATCTCCACACTCACTCACAGAGAGGCAACTCAGGGAGGCAGATTCCAGGGTGATTGGGCATACAACAGATCCATGCCAAATCTGTCTACAAACAAACACTTTTGTAGATTTAATCAGTTTTTAAAGACTTACACTCCAGGTTCTTTGCCTTTCCCAGACTTTGGTCTCCAAGATTTGTCTAGTGAGATTCCTGTGGCTTAGTCACTGAACTCTACAGTCGGGCAGGGGATAGGGAGGAGGAGGGAAGAGTCCAGTCGTTTGCAGTTTATGCCAATATAGAACTACTGTAGATGTCCTCAACACTAAGTGAAAACTTGCTTTTATCTCCAAAAAACACAGCCAGTGCCTTGACCTAATGGCTCACAATGCAAAACATGTGCTGTGGGTTCCTAACCACCTTCATCCCAACAAATCAACCAGTCCTTAGAGGATGCTGTTATATGTACCCACAGCCCCTAGATGTTTTGCCAGCTGAGGTTAAGCATGCAAAAAGTAACCTTAGTGAGGTGTCTTTATATCCCCCACCATCCCTGATGCCTGAGGTGAGAGCTGGGAGACCTCGCTCACAAGCAGCAGCAGGCGGGTTGGGGTGGCTGATTGGGTTACCCTTCCCCACCTTTCCACCCCCTCTTTCTCTCAGAGGTTGCTGCCACTGCAGCATGGGTGGCTTAACTGCTCATGAAACTGTTCCTGAACTACGATAGCTTACTGCCTGATGTCTTAAAGGCTTTTCCAGATGTGCTGGAAACAACCTCCAAAACAGGGATGAGACAAATAGCTGAGGACAGTAATTTCACCACCCTTTCTGGCTGCACCCATGGGTGCCTCTGACTCAACACCCTCAAGCTCTTCAGCTTTGCTCAGAGGCCAGGGTCTCCCAGCAGACAGCTCAGCAGTACTGGAGTTGGAAGAAGAACAAGCACTAGCAGACCAGGCCTTGGACGTGCTGCCGGGAAGGGCAACTGGTGGCTCAGAGAAGTGCCAGGGACACCCTCCCCGTCCTGTATCTTCCAGCAAACAGCTAATGCTAATGCTGTGCAGGAGGCAGCTGCAGGGCAGCAAGACATTGCTGCTCTGTACATCTCTACTGCTGCTGCAGCCTGGAGGGTGTCTTCTCTTGCAACCAACTGCTAGGATTCTCTGAGCAACTTGCCATGATTTACAGTACAGCTACTAACTGCCTGGAAATGCTAAAGGATTATAGATCCTAAGGCATAAAATATCTATCAACCTTAACTCAAACAAAATTGCTGTATATTATTACATAAGCTGAAGACCTATTATTTTCCCCATGCTAAGTGCCTCTTAACTGAAATCCCTGATTGTCCTTTCCAGGCCCCTCTCCAGCCCACCACCCAAAGATTAGCGATGCATGTAGTAATGTGTTGTTAACATGCAACGATGTGTGGTAGGGATTGCCCACGATTATTTCACCAATTCCCTCTGTGGTCTGGTCTTCTTATTGAAGCATGATTATTTCACCAATCCCCTCTGTGGTCTGGTCTTCTTATTGAAGCAAAAGGGTCTTGCCAGACTTAATTGAAGTTAAATAAGAAGAAATTTTTCCAGGGACCTCCCTCCACATATTACAAATCATATACATGACACTCAATTTTGCAGCCCATAATCACATTAGCAATGCCACTGAAGTGAACAGAGCTCCTTGGGTGAGTAAAAGTTACTCACACAAAAAAGTATTTCAGATTTGGTTACAGACTAGACTGGACTCATTCCAAACTGAAAGTTTCATATGCCCTAGTCTTGTTCATAATTTGGGGGCAAAGTTCATCCTTTTAAGAAGTGATGCCAACTGCACATCAGATGAGTGTGGGCTTTCTATTTAAAGAATGGAGTGTTTCTAACAACTTAATTCCACTGATGCTTTATGATTACAATCCCAAACACCGTTTTTGCAGCTGACTGATTAGAAATTAAATAAGACCAAAGCATCTCTGTAGGGACGAGTCTTTTAAGCTGCACTGGATGACACACATGCACACCTCTCTGAGACACAATGAGAGACATATATGCTGAACAGAGCAGGACAGAGCCAGTTCTGGCACCAAATACTATTTAATATAGTTCAAGTCCATGGAAATGACTGGGCTGGGATGTTCAAGCTGAACAGAAAGTGGGGTACCTTGTTTCCAGTGTAACTTTCAGACAGCTGTGTGTCCTTGGGCTACGGGTGCAAAGTTTCAAGCAAAGGCTGTATCTTCTGTAGGCAGCATAAAGCCTGTGGTATGCTTTGGCCTCACGCAGAGGGGTCATTCACACCACCAGAAGACATGCCACAGCATTTCAGTTGCTAATGGAGACACTTATCTGGGGTTTGCTGATCCACTGAGCTCCTCTTGGGCTCTGGCAGGCAGCCCAGCAGCCTCAGCAGTCCTCCTGTGCCACACCACTGCAAAGTCACACAAATAATGGGTCCTTTGGGATTTATCATCTAGCTCCCTTGGGATCCTTTTGTTCATAGACAATGCTGAAATAACATCAGCCATTGTGGCCAATATCAGTGACTGTACAGCTCTCCAGAAACCAAACCACAAGGTTTCAGACTGACTTGAGCCACGGAGCTAGTCTGCACAATGAACGTCTGCACCACACATATCCACAACAGGTCAGAGCTGAAGGGCCCCTGGAGACTCATGAAACACTCCCCCCCTCACACAGACATTTGACTTTTGGTCTTAATTCCTGTTTTCCTGGGCTAGATCTGGTTGCTTTCTGAGGGAGAAACCCAGCCCTGGCTCACTCTGAAGCTGGAACCTGCCCCCCACAGCGTGGTCTCTCTTTCAGCATGAATTACGTTATGCTACAACTTTAACATTCCCTGGGGCTTTGCCATGCTGACATCTTATGTGAGGTGCCCAGGCTTTCAAAAGAAAAGGCTTTCCACCACCAAAGACGTGGCCAGAATGGCCAGGCAGAGCTTCCAGAAAATCTACTACCAGCAATGTCATTCCCACACCCCAAATGCCCTCCATAATACTGCAAACAATAAGTAAAAGTTCGCTTCCTATGAAGGATCTTTGAAAGTCCTTTGGGACTACAGTACAGATCAGGACAATATAAGTCTTTGGGATCGCAAGTGCAGGAAACAATGAAACAATGTTCAATTTTTTAATAAAATGTATTCCATATTGTATTGCAATGCTTCTATGAGACTGCTCCTCAGTCACTTGTGGCCCTTAGCACACCCTCTTCTCCTTCCCTGGGGGCACCTGACATTTTTAACATCAGCAAATTTGAACGTGATTTATTCAGTTTCTTAAATATAGCACTTACCTAGTTATAAAATACTGCCCCAATTCTTTTATATACAATAACCATTGTGCTTACGATGACTTAAGCCATGCGTATTATTTTTTAAAAGAATTATATTTACATGGAATGTTTAAGAAAAGAATTTCCCAGATTCCGGAAGTAGAACCTCCTTCAGAACAGGAAGGAAATCATTAATTTTTACCTTAAAACCCAACAAGTGTAATGCTTTATTACCCAGCAGGAAAACAGTGAGAGAATTTCTTTTCAACTTGATGAGGTGGGTGTTTATATTAAGAGATTGTTCTGAAACTCTGGTGCCACCAGAGAGTGAATAACAACACTCAGATCATACCTCAAGCTCAAAACATTTTAGAGATGAAGTCAGTAATATTTTGGGATGGGGGGACACATGAGGCACAGTGAAAGACAGGGACTTGCTCAAAGCCACCTCAGAGGCCAGTAGCAAAGCTGAGCATTGAACGCAGGGCTCCAGTCACTCCCTTCTACTGGTCTGACCATGATTCCTTCCTCACTTCTAAAGCCTCAGTCACAAAGTCTTTTTCTGGAGTGATTAATTCCTCCTTGATGTACAGGACTTTAGGGATGCACTCTGTCATACTGTCAGGTTCTAGTACACCTTGTCCCTGGATTTTGAGCTCAATATAAGGAGATTTTAGGAGATTGACAGTAACTCAGAATTTGACAGTATTTTGGAAAGTCCTATTTAGAAATTAAGAGACGAGAATAAAAAAAAATATATGGCCTTGCTGCAGCAGGACAACTGTGTGTTCACGTCTATTCATGTCTCCCAAATGACCCCAGTTCTGGAAATGCCCAACATGGATGAACAGGGATCCAAGTAGGGTGATACAACAGTGAGTGTGTTTTCCCAAATAATTTCTGAATCACTGTTCTTGCAAAGCTGAAGTGCCCCAACTCCAACACAAATCAAGAAAAAAAACCCATTCCTCTTCAGACCTGCAGGTTCCTGCTCAACATTAGGAGACTTGTGCCATTTCAAGTACCTTCTTTTGGCCAATAAAGTCTTAAGTACTTGTGCTATTGGTGATCTTTTGACACATGTGCATAGCATGACACCAACACTGATATCCTGGCCACGTAATGATTAGGGAAGTGCTGTCTAGCCCCTTCCACATTTCTGCTGGTGATTCAGTTCCCTTTGTACCCTGCTTTGCTGCACAACCTTGACAGTAAATAGCCTGCCTTGCTCTGTCCCAGAGGTGGGGCTGCATTTCAACAGTGGCGAAAGTAATTCCTGAACATAATTGTTTTCTTTTATTTCCAGGCTTCAAAGCACTTTGAGATCCCTCAGAAGCTGGGGAGATATTACTTCTTCTATAGAATATTACTTCTCCTACAGGCATACATGTACCCCTAGGGCCCAAAGGCAAACACGGGGGAACTTCAGTCCTAGAGCTGAACTCCAGCTGCATTCATCACCTCATCTGTTATTTGATGGACTTTTGCCAATGGGCATTGTCAACAGGAAAAAAAAAAAGGAAGAAAAAAAACCCTAACAACTTTCCAGCTAGTATTTTAAGGCTGTGAATTACATGCCATTTCCAAGAAAGGAGAAGTATAGACATTCCGAGCGTGTGTTCTGTCTTTAGTTGGACATGGGGAAGGTATGCCACTGTATGACTGGTCTTCTGGTATGAGCATTGCATTAATCAGTGAGGAGAACTGCAGGGGGTGAAGCTGCAGCCCTCTGAGCCATATCTTCTCCTTTGACAGATCCACCCCTTCATGAGAATACAGCAAAAAGATAACCAGTAGGGAAGAAGATTTGATGTTGGGGTCTCTATTACATCCAGATATGTCAATGACTTTAAAGGATCTCCAGCTAACATGCGTCAGTGAAAGCAAGCTCCATGCTGGCAGTGACCCAATCCTGTGGGATGTTTTGTGTGCCTCCACTAACACCCATTCACCTCTGGCCAGGGAAATGGGCTGCACAGCCCCTGATCCCTATTCTCAACTCTCAGACACTACTTCTAGATAAGTCTCCCCCTGCCTTAAGAGCAAAACTAAACTTAAAACCCAAACACTTTCCTGAATGCTTGTATTCCCTGAACCAGCACCTTCTCAAACTTTTCCATCCCTCACTTGCTTCCTTCATTGAGTCACAGTTTGTCACTTCATACCAGCGAGCAGGCTGCATTGAATCTGGTGGTGGGCACGTGTATGCAGTCACAGGCAAGTGCCTGCATCCTGAACTGGATGAGATCAGAACTACAGCACAGCAAAACTGTGTGTCCTGGACCTTCTGTAGTGCAAAGGGCACCAAATGATTCACCTAGCTTAAAAGACCCTGGGATTTGAGCTTCTGGAACAATATATTTTATTTTCCTGGTTTCTGTGAAATAAGATGTAGCTACTGGGCGTGTAGTCGAATCAGGTATTGGAAGCCATACGCTTGTTACAATTCCTCCTCTCTGGGATTAGCAGTTCTCAGAACTGGTCACCAGCATGCCACAGGCCAGCAGCTGGGGGGGCTAGCTAACCCGCAGCCTCTGTATTTCTAACATCTGATTCAGTGCGTGTAAGATTCACCTTCCATAAGAACTGACAGAATTTGCACATTTGCCACTGTTTGCTTACTGTTGGGCTTCAAGAGGCAGAGCACCTCCAGCATTTGCTCCTCAAAGGATCAGAGCTGCAAATCCTCTTGCAGTGACTCACAGCAATCTCAACTATCTCAGCCTGAAGCTCTGCAGAACATTATGGACAGACATACCAGCATGTGACTGGACATTGATTCAGAGTTTATGTTTGACCTCATTGTCAGGACTTGGGAAAAAGGGGGGAAAGGGGGAAGGGAGAACTGGACTGAAGTCAAAGTCATTAATATCCTTCTACTTGAAGAACGAGTCCAGAGAGCAGAGGCAAGTAAGGTCAAATGTATATTAAAGTAGTGAGATATAATAGCCACCAGGCACAGCTGAAGTCACAGAGCAATACTTGCCTCCTTTTTCCCCCCTCCAAACTGAAGAATTCTTGTCTAAGCAAAATTAAGTATCTGGGCAGAGACTAATCCATATTTATAATCCTCGGTGCTGAGGCAGAGTGAAGCAAGCTGTCAGATGCAGGGTGGAGGCAGCGGAAAATGAGCTGCTCTGGGCCTTAGGGCTATCACCACTACAGTGCCACAGAGGTGTTAGAGCTGCATGAACTGCTGTTGGCAAGCATGGTCACCTCTGGGCTCCCTGTGATTTGCAGAGTGGCAGAGCACCCTTGTGCACTAGTGAGTGAGATGTTTGGGAGCTCTGAACCACTCTGCGGTACTTCTTCCCAGCATGGGAGAGAGAGCACTTGGTAAACACAGACAGCTCAAAATGAGTAATCCTTCTAAAAGCTGCTCCTCATACCCTGTTACTAAACCAAGAAGCCCCTTCCCATACCAGATCTGACTCGTTGTGAAACCAGTGGGAACAACGTCTGCGCTTTCACTGGCAGGTCCTCGAGAAATCACTGGGAAATATATTTTCATAAATACTTGCATTTTTCACAAATCTGGTAGGGACGTCTCCATCTAGTGGTCTGGCCAGAGAAGAGAGGCTTACACACTTCATGCTCCCCCTTGTCCTTCTATGCTGAGCAAGCCCACTCTGTTTCATGTGCTTTGGCTTCTCCAGCTGCACATTGATACAGCAACATTTCCCAAACATCCAGGGGGTCCTGTTAATGTCAGAGAAAGGCCTGGAGATTCTTGGCCGGATACTCCGCTGTGAGCTACAGCCCAGATTCCACCCACTCAGCTCAGCCAGAGCAGGAGGGGATCAAATTGTCATCTCAACATCTGTTTTGAATCCAGTAAGAGAGATGCTGTAGTGTCACACACACATACACACACACTCAAGTGCTTACAAATAGCAGGCCGTGGTGACATCCAAGTGGTTTCAGAAGGTGGAGGTGTGAGTGAGGGGAAAATCTGGCTGCCCATCAACCCCCAAATACTATTTACTTGGCTCTCCTTAACAGCAAGTATAGCAAGTAACAGCAAGCAATACCAACATTAATGCTTTTATCTCCTCAGCATCCCTAAGAGTCATCTTCACTTCATGGTTGGGGAACCAAATGCCAAGAGTAGCCAAACCGAGTCAACACCAAGTCACACGCAGGTTAGAGGCAGAACGAGGAGGTGAATGTAGGTCCTTCACTGTTCAGCCTAGCCCGCTTGCTGACTCCACGCTTACTGACTCACTCTGGAGCCTGGCAGAGGGTCCAGAGCAAAGCTACAGCCCAGTATAAATACAGTAATACAGCTTAATTCCCTATGTTTTGTGTAAAGTAGTATCTCAGCCAGGGGACACACTTGGATACCTCAACAGGAGAGCTTTGTGTTGTCACCAAGTATGATGATGAATTGCGTGCTAGAAGGTAGATTTCATCCTGCACAGCAGATGGGGAATGAGCCATAAAGATAGCTCGCAAGAGTATGGAGGGGAGCGGGGCTGGGTCCTCCTGCTGACCAGGCACAGTGCGTCGCCTGCTACAGGGTCTTGGCCCCAAACTGCGCATTTTGAGGGGCAGCCAAAAGAGGAGAGTGGAAATGTATGGGGAGGTACAGAAAATGGCAGGGACTTCACACAATGTAAGCAGACACATTTGAGATGGAAAAAGCAGCTCTAATCAAATGGTACTCTGAATTTCCCTCTAGACACAGGGTATTAAAAATAATCCCAGCTGAACTTTACCCACCTCTTTCACAGCATCTCCCGGCTGCTTCAAAAATAAACAGCTCTATCTGGGTGGAGCTGCAGCCACACATGATTTTGGGCTCCCAACCTGAGGGCAGAGACA
Organism: Harpia harpyja; assembly: GCF_026419915.1. Classification (NCBI taxonomy): domain Eukaryota; kingdom Metazoa; phylum Chordata; class Aves; order Accipitriformes; family Accipitridae; genus Harpia; species Harpia harpyja. Next base: position 26,393,321 of record NC_068949.1, on the reverse strand, counting down.
GTGAATAGAGCTTCCATGGCCCAGCTGTCCAGGGGGGTCTGCCACATACGGTTTGTGACTGCAATGCCAACTGCTCCGAGGATAGGACACAGTGGAAATAAGCACAAGGAGAAGGGCTTTGAGGCCATGAGCCTGCTCCCAGGCTGTTGCCACAAGCTGATCCTCGCAGACCTGCAGCCCCCCAAGCTCCCAGGCTCCCTCCCACCCTGCAGCCGCTGCGCTGTCCTACGCCAGTGCAGCCTGCGTTCCCACCCAGCTACTGGCTGGCCTCAGCCCAGCTCTGGTGAAGGCTTCATCCTGGTTTGCTCCTGCTCAGAAACCCACCGCGCGCACAGACAGCCCCTGCTCTGTTCCCACACACCAGCCCACCCCACTTTGCACAGCGTTTCCAGACAGCCCCCACTCACTTGCCGGCACCCACACCTCCCTGCGGTCCTCCGTCTTACACCTCCCTCCTTCCCACGCACACACGTTCCTATGAGCAGTCTCTGTCTCCCCATTCTCATCCCTTTTTTCCCCAAACTCTACCTCATGATGCTGCTTTGCCCCAAAGCCACAAACCCCCAGCACACCACTCCTTTCTGAGATGTCTGTCCTTCTTTCCTCTTCCCAGGCCTGGGCATCTTGTGCAGGTAGGTTTTGAGGTAGTCCTGGGTTTTTCCAACAGTGCTGCCAGTGCTACCATCCCACACCAGCACCCACATGGGGCAGCACCTTGCCAGGTGCCCCAAGAAGAGAAGGCGTTAGACCTTCCCCCCAGCATGCCAGGATATAACCTTCACATTGCAAGATGCCAGGAAGGACACACCCCACATTTTAAGAGGCTTTAGCACAAGTTATGTAAATTCCAGTGCCCATGGGACTCTTTTTGCCCACAGGCTCTCCAAACCTGGGACAAAAGTTTCACCAGGAGGCCATGGGTGCCTGGTGGAGTCAGGGCCAGGATGGGGTGCAGGGTCACTGGAAGACCCAGGACCTCTCAACGACCATGTTTAACCACAGTTGTCACAGACTGCATCTCTGCCCTGGAGCTGGGCCAGCAGCAAGTCTGGCAGCATGGGAGTTGGGGAACACAAAACCAAGGCTTTATTGGTGCCAGGGAAGAGGACACAGTTTTCAGTGTGAAACAGTTCCTGACTGGCTCTTGGTTTTTAAGTGGTTTATGTTGCAATCTCTACTTCTTTAAATTATCTGAGGTTAGTCAGGTGTACAAAATTTCCTGCATCAGTCTCTGCTGATCTTCAGACACCAGAAAGCTTTTCATTTTTTAACAAATTCTCTCCCAGGGACTGCAAGATCTAACAGATACCTGGCAGATGACAAATGAGCTCAACCCAGGCTGGAATGCTGCTCTCTGTCAGTTGTCTTTCTGCCCCCCTTTCAGTCTAAAGACCAGGATCCCTTCCACCCTTGAACCCTGCCAACTCCTAACACTGTACAGAAACCCCCAGGGAAAGTGGAAACTGCTGTCTCCAGCAGACTCCAAGTCTCTGGCAAGTTCCGAATTTTTGAAGGTGTTAACCTTATTTGAAAGGGGAAGCAAGTAACAGGGCTAGTCCATGGCAGAAATAATCAGACTGGGTGGGAATTACAGCTCCTTTTGACGGGGCACACAATCCGCTCAGCAACAAACCCTTTGTTAATCTCCCACCTATTTCCTGCTGCAGCATTAATTGTCAGGAGTTACTCAGAGGGAGGCAGCAGGCAGCGGCAGGCTTTCTCTTCCGACCCAGCAAGGGCCACCGCCGCCTCATGGCGAGCACACCATGTCACATCTGAACTCTCCTTTGAGAGAGACTTGGCCAAAGGGCCGTTTCCAATTCTGTCTGCTCTATTTCAGGCAGAGCACACACATCCACCCCAGGCTTGATGCATCATTGCAGGCTTGCCTTTTTACTTTCCTCAGATTCTGTTCAGGCAAATTCTCATTGACTTCTGTCCTCTTGTACATCCTTCTCAGCAACTTACCGACACTCTCGGCTGTGCCGAGGCACAGTAGCCTACACCCTGCTCAGACGCAGGCAATCTCCAAGGAAGCCTCAGAGGGAGATGCAGCCACATGCTCCCACCTGCCCGATCTGCCGTGGGTTCACGGTGGGAGGCTTTCAGCAGGGGAACCCCCCGAAAGAAGCTGCAGCTGCTCTCCCTCCCAAGCTGCCCATGTGGGCAGCAAGAACAAGGCTGGGCACCTTCCTGCTCCCAGCAGAGGTTTCCCCAACACAGACATGGTGAGAACTCAGCTGGGGTAGCAAGACTGACCCAGCACAGGCGTGCATAGAAGTGCCCAGCCTGGCACAGTTCTCCCTTAGTATTCTTAGAAATGTCTTTCCGGCACGAGTGAGGAGCTTTTCCCACAGGACAGATGGGGCATGGGAACAAAGCAGGCATGCACATGAGAGAGAGCCCTCAGGCAGCACTTGACAAGGGGTTTGGAGAATGTGACGGAGATTGAAAATCTAACACTGGTGAGTTCATGAAATGACAGAAAACCATCACTAACAATCGGCTCCTTCAAGTCCAAGGCCTCACAGATGTTCCTGAGCCTGTCACTCCTGCCAGCTGCATTCTGATGTGACAAATCCAAATTTTTAACATACCAGCATGCTTTCCCCACCTTTCCTATATGGATTGCTCATTGTTCTCTCATTCCTCATGGCAGGCAATTGCTCCTTGCAATGGAGATGTTAAAGAGTCACAGGTTTCCTGAAAACTGTAGCACGGCCTGTGAAACTAAACAACACGTGCTGTACAATAAGTCATAAAGCATGTGTGAAAAATAGTTGACACAGAAGCTGTCATGGAAACCAGTGCTACCAAAGAGCACGCAGCCACAGAGCTCCCATTAAAGGCTGCAAAGTTGAACACAAAAGCTAATCACTAAGGCAGAATATATTAAATTTACCCTCATGCCCCATTCAGTCTTCACAGCAAGTTAGCTGAAAACTGCAATCATTTCCGCTAGCAGCACTGGATGGTAGTTAGTAGTAATTAAATTACCAGAAATCTTCTCATAGAGAAATTCTTTTCATCTTGTGTACCCTAGAAACTGTTTTTACTGACTAGGCACCACTCTTCTCCCAGGGAATAAGTCTGTTTAAAACAGACTACACACAGTTCCCAGGTTTGGGTTATATTCTTCCACTTGATTGTCTCCCAGCTCCCCTCAGCAACAATACCCTGCGAGTGAGAAAAAGCCCAGGCTGGAAAAAGAAACATGGTGAAACCAGATTAAGCTGTTCAGGCAAGATAAAGAGAGACAGACTGAAAACTGCACAATACCCTGCAAGTATTACAGGCATATCCCACACCATGATCAAACCTGTGGTCCTTAGATACCAGCTAGAAGGAAGTAAGTAAGTGATCTAAGAGTATTGGCATATATAGATACCTTTTGACATCCCACAAGCAGAGAAGGGGTGGAGGAACCTTGCCCTCTGTTGTGGAGAAAAAACCCTACAGCCTTTCCTCATTCCCCAGCCTGGCACGTTTCTCAGATGGCCTCACTGGCTGGGCTTTGGACATGGGCATTGCATGTTCTGATGTGATAGAGACACACCAGAATTCATCCCTGACAGCAGCATTTACAGCTGAGAGCAATGCTGAACTGTCTGGTGTGGTCTGGATGGAGGCACAAGATTCTATTTTTTCCCTCTGCCACTTGCTTCAAAAGATTTTGATGTATCCAAGTGCCAGAGCTGTGCATTTAGTGTATTTTTCATGCTCTCTCTCAGGGCCTGGTCTTTATCTCAGTGACTTCAGAGAGCTTCAGAATTGCACTGGTTCAGGCTATGAGGAAAGCCAGCTTTTTCTGCTGACTCTACAAACACACAACAAGGCTTTTACTGACCTATAAAGGAAGCGTCTAGGCTACAGTTGTCAAAAATAGGGCACAGGCAAACTTATTTCACCTTATTTTTAATCCACCTAAATACCATAGGTTGGAAAGTTCATCTAGTACTCAAATGTTTATAGGGATTTTATTTTGCTCAAGAGGCTATAGAAAGAGAAATGGTGGAGGAGAAAATAAAATCCTGATGAAGAAAAATTAGGACTGGTTGAAAAATTTGTCAGAATTCTTTTTGTGGACAGAAGTCAGATCCTTGAGTAAGTGAAATTTTTAGAGTATATGAAAAATGTGTGCTTTCTGTAGAAAATAGTGTTTGTCATAACCTTTTGACTGAAAAGAAAGTGATTCTGCCAGATGCTCCTGGCTAACTCTTTTTGGTTTATAGGTGAAAAGTTGCCCTGTTTCACAGGGAGATGCAAGAGGAAGAGGAAGGGTCAGGTAGGGAGCGGTCCAGTTACAGTTCTACAAGAAAAGATTTTAAAAGAAACTAGAGAATGCCCCACTACAGATGAGAAAGGAAGAAGGATCCTGAAAAGGGGATGAGACAAGAAAGTATAAAATTAAAGCTCAGGTTCGGATTTAATGAGATGCATAAGAATGACAAAGTCAGTGGTCTTTTAACGTAGGAGTCAGAATAATGTCTTTGGCCAAGACTAGGGCCTTTTCCACACATTCATTGCCTTCTTTAATGATAAGATCACAACCCATTTTTTCTACAGTGCTGTTCACTGCACATACCTTGTTATTATGCTCCAGCGTATCAAACTACAATATGCACATTTCTTATGATATATAAAAGGTGCAAGCCTAGCTAACACAGATGGCTACATGACAGTCATGATGGGAAAAGGACAATATTTTCCATTAAACAAAGAGCCTTCAGTACATAAATATTGAAGTGTGACACAAGATCAAGCTGCAGCTCATCAGATTGGGTGCAGCTTTCCTTTAGACTCGCTGAAATCCAAAGTTCTGCTGCTGACTCCATGTCAGCCTAGGTTTCTTTCTTCAAAAGAAGGATGTGAATGCCATGGCTCCAAAGAAGGCATTATCTCTTCACTTGCTCTTTCCCCACCTGACAAGATGGGGAGGTTGCTGTATTTGACGTTTCCCATTTAAAGTTAAAATACTTATACTGATGCTGCCAAGACCTATACAGAGAAAATCACGTTAGCTATACTGATGTCAATACAGTGGGGCAAATTTACACCAATGGAACGTGTGACCCAAACTGGCTCAGACCTCAGCATTTTTTTCTGTGAGATAGACCCCAGAAATGCCAGTTTTATCTCCCAAGCTTGACAAAAGCAGCTTAAAGGCTTTCCCATCACACTCAAAGTGAGAGCTGATAAGGCTCAAAATCCAGAAATTGCTTACTTTAAAACTCTAAGTCCCTTTCAAGCTGACCTTCTGCCCTGAAAGCCTAAAACCCCTCACCAACAACTATATTTAGGCAACTAAAGAACTGGAACATCTGGGAATAATAACAGCAGTCTCACTTGGAAATGGCATTTATATACCATTGTCTAGAAAGCATCACCATGCTGCAAAAGCTTTGCAAAATCCACTTTGTAGATTTCAGACTGGAAAATTACCTGCTAGACAATTTGTGCCTCACCAGAAGTGATGAGTGACAATCACATGTAGGAATAATCCAGTTATTAAAAAAAAAAAATCTTCAAACAAGGCTCAGCAATGTGATCTGGCAAAAAAAAAAAAAAAAAAGACCCTTTAAAAAGCATCCAAAACTTTCTTCAACCAGAATGTTTTTCATGATCTTTTGAAGGTGTATTTCAACATTGCCCTTCCAGCACTGAAAATGCAAAGCCATCAACAATTGACCAATGCCTGAGAAAGAGGAAATCAAACTGACGGGTATTTTTACCTCCCAAGCTGAGCAGCATGTGAAAAAACAAACAAGCAGCCTTCAGGATCTCATAGCACTTTCTTTTGATTGCTTCCTTTTAAAGGGGGCTGCAAAGCTAAATGGAGCTCTGGGTCAATATTAGCAGCATTAGTTGTTTGTCCAGCCTGCTCTTCATCACAGCTTGCCTAGGGCTATACATGTTCAACATGTAAGTAAGCAAAATAACTAATCTCAGCCAAAAGTTCTTTGTAGATATCTAGAATTCTGTTGGTCCACGCTCTGATTTCTTGAGAATCCCTTAATGGTTTGGTAGTGTTGAAAAATAACAACTAACAAGCCTACTTCATACAGCCATGGGGCAGAAGCAAATGTGGGATCTAGCTTGACCTAACACTAGACACTCAGCACAGCAAACTAGGTGCAGACATTAGCTGTTGGACCACTAGATGTCCCCGGTAAAGACCTCTTTTCTAGACTGTCCTGTACCAGCTATAATTTGCTGAAGCCAGTGTCTAAGCTTGCAGTGAAGTGCAAAAATAGCAGTTACAGTTACACAGGACATCATATTCACTGGCTCTCTAATGCACAACATACTTATTCAGGTGGGGGGTTAACAGCTGTATCTGGATAGACAGCCAGGACAACCCAGGCAATTTCAGTATGATGGACCAAGCCTAGCAAACATCTTCATGCTGTGGCCAAGAGTTGAGGTACAAACAGTCAAGAATTCGTTTGCATCTGGACGTATCAGTACATTGAGTATTTAAAAGCATGTGATGTACCATGCTGATACACGCAGAGATATCCAGGACCAGAATCTGACCTCCATTTGAGGCCAATAACGCGCTGCCTGTGGCTGAGATACTTATTCAGATTTACATCTCTGGCTCTGCCTGCTTGCAGTCATAGCAGCTCCATGTGATAATTAAATGCCTGTTACACTAGTACGCTAGTACTAATTCCTGGACTAGTAGGAACATCCTAAATTTAGCAGCACAGCATCAACACAGACAGCAAACAGTGTAAGACTGGGACTGGTTAACATTTGCAAAAGTCAACACACAGACCCTTACATACCAACCTCTACCACACCTGAAAGTAAAGGCTGGGCTCCTAAGTCCAACAGCATCTCCGCACCGATTACTAGGATCAACAGCAAGGCCACTGTTAAGCTACGATCCAGTGACCATCTGAGTTGCAAACCCCCTTACTCTTTTTCACCATCATCCAATGCAGTCAAGGGAGTTTTGCTGAACCCCCACATGTGAAGTCAGCACCATCCCCAGTCTTCATCCTCTCTACTGGATATTTAGAATTTAGTCAGGAATGCAGGACATCAGCCCAAGAAGATCCCCTGCAACTCCACCTCACTCCTGCTTCCTCTGCTCCCCACTTCCTCTTCCACCTCCCCATAAGTAGCAGCAAGTCTGCGAGGGTAGGTAAAAGACTTTTTTAGATAAGATTGCTTCCTTGAGTGGAACTTAGAAAGGCATCTGAAATACATTTTTTGCATGGAGCTTAAAAAAAATATGAAAAGGCAGCAGCATCTGGACAGCCCTGGTGTGCACTGCAAGGTGCAAAGCCCGCAGAGGAAGGGCAGCTCACACACTACTTAGCTGGTGGATCCAGGTCCACTCAGCAACCCTTGCTCCATCTATGATGTCACACTTCCTCTTCAGTTCACCTTGGTGACTGTGTAGCATCCACATGCTTGTTACATGCTTGGCAAGTGTTGAGGTCAAACTGAATTCCCACTGCCTCTCTGATTTCAGCTCTAGGCTCACTCAAAAACCCAAAGCTGTATCATGTAGCATGCATTCTTTAATTTTAAAATTAACTTCTGTGGGGACAAAAGGTGAAATAAAGTGGGGAAGTAGGACAGAGAAAGGCAAAGGAAATTGCTTTACTGGAACACATTTTATTAATTTTGGTACTGTCTCTTTTTCAGCTGGCCAAATAATTGTCAAGGCTGTTTCAAATCCTGCAGAGGAGTTTGTGGAGACTCAAGTGATATGCACTTGTCATGACTCAGCCAGTCAACTTAAGGTTCCCCAGCATCAGCCTCTGCGCCAACAGGACACTTCATGACTCCACTAACAAAACCAATAATTAGAATTTCAGAGAGTGACAGCTATGAACAATAAACAGCAACAAAGACTAAAGACTCCAAAGTCACCCAACCAATGGGACATACAGTTTATGTACTCAGTTTAAAAAAGATGTCTTAGAGCTCCCCTGTGGTCTTTTGGCAATTTGATTTAATTTAGTCTGTCACTCCAACAAATGATTTTTAAATTAAAAGAAAAGAAAAGGAAAAAAAAAAACCCACAACCCAAATGACTGCAGTGCATTTGTCCACTGCTCAGGCTTGGTTGATTACAGCTCTCTAGTTTCCAGGAAATCTTGGAAAGCTTTAAAAGCCAGACAACTGTTGCTGGATCCATGAATTCTTCCCTTTTGCAGATGTTTCTCCCTTTACTTACACCCCAACAGAGCTCACCACTTCCAGTCACAGTCAGCTAGGAAGATGGGAGTCCCCTGTCTTTGTAGAAACTAACCACAACCATATACATAGCCAATGAGTAGGTATACAGGGCTCCCTACAGGGAGAGCAGGAGGAGCTATTCCTGGTCCTGCCCCCAGCACCACTAAAGAAGAGGAGGATTTAAACACATACTTTCAACCCAAACAGTGGAGCCATTATTGCTTTTAGCACCTGTTACACACAGGTCGACTAACAACACTGTTTTCTTCTGGACCTCTTCTTTGGGCACTTGGACACTTCCTCTGTTCTATACACCCTCTGATAAGGCAAATTATCTGACAGTTCAAAGGACTTAACTTTTTCATTTGTGCCTGCCTTTCGTAGCCTGAAACCTTCACCTCCCTCCTTTGCAGAGGTCCCCCCCACCAGTCCCTCTTCAGTTCTGACCGTGCTAAGGGGAATTTGCAAAGACAGCCATGCAAACCTGGGCTTTCCTCTGCTGCTTTTCAGGGTAACAGCCCTAACTTGCCTTTCTCCAGCCCAAGTCTGCACCAACATCAGCATAGAGATATGCACTGAAATCTGCTGAAAGGAGATGAAAGTCAAAGAGATAGAAAGAGCCAGGAAGACAGACCCCATCTTGACAAGCATATGAATTTCTACAGCTGAACATCACACGTTGCAGTATGAAATCAAGCTCTTCAGATGTGTTCTCAAGCTGGAGGCTTACACTAGCCTCAACTCATGCAGGCTGGACTGTATGTGAGTGCTTGGTGCCTGCCAGAGCACTGAGCTCCTTCAGCACCACAGGGTGTGCTGGCCCACAGTTACTCACAGATGAGATCCATGAGCTGAATGCCTTCTTTCAGTCAACATTACATAGAGCTTTTGAGTTACTGAATTTTCTTGTCAGGCGCTTCCTTCCAGACAGGTGTTTGTCAAAGACTCATCCCATGCTCTCTGAAGTCAGCAGAAAGGTTAGCAGGCACAGGGCCAGACCCCAGCACTGCAGCACTAGCTTTAAATTTTCATGGACCAAATTGCATACTCACTTTCATCCTCCCCCCAGTTGTATTTTACAGACAAACACCTGTCACTCAGAGCTGGATCAAAAAGTTTCATCTATCTGCACTCCCCCAGATCCTCCTCCTTTAGTTTTTGAAACATCTATTGGTACACCATTGTGCACAAAATATTGAAAATTCCTGACCTATTTTGAGAGCAATGTCAAAGGCTACTTGTACTATTAGTTTGAGAAAAAGGACATCCAGTGCAATGCATCTGAGAAAGGAAATTTAAGACATGAAAACCCTGAATGATTTATTATGTCCTGAATAGGAACAAACAGTATCTGTGTGACTTTCTAGAAAAATGGTGGTATTTAAATGATTCTTCATTTTATGCTGGAATATAGTTTTTATACTTTTCCTTACTGCTTCCTGCCAAGCAGGTTCTACCCCACTCTCCTCTTTATTCCTTGTACCGATGGTGATTTCAGGAACTTGCTTGTGAGGATCTTAGAGTCGTGTTTTTTCATATGAGACTTTTCTTTATATTCTTGTCACTTCCTTTCACTTAACACTGGGTTTTTACATGATGAAAGAACAACAAAAACACAATTAAAAAAACGTTAATGCTGTTGGCTCGCTCTCCTTGTGGAACACACTCCTACATTCTAGATAACTCAGCAGTACTCAGAAGACCCACTGCCTACGTGCCAGCACACACACATGACTACACAGAACTACACTTTATGTAACGGATCCAACCCTTGCGTGTGGCCAGTTTGTGGCCAGCACAGACTCAGCCGTGGCTCTACAGATTCTCACCATCCCTTGATTCTTACAAATTTACCTTTCTGATCCATTCAGTCAATGTTTCATACAAACATATTTCAACCCCTGATCTGTCTGTCTTCTGAATCACAGAGCATAACCGTAGCTACAGAGTGCAGAAATCAAGAAGAAAACTCATGAGAAAAGTTACCAAAGCTTATTTGGCAAGGATGTCCAAGCAAACAAGGCTGTGCTTTAAAAAAATATGGTTTCCTTTTACCAGAAAAACAGGACTTGGGTGTTTATATCACCACCAAAGCAACTGCAGTAGCACAGTGACTGTAGAACTTTGCTGGGACATTGATTTAATAAATACAATATCTCAATAAACCAACACCATTTCCTGAAACACCTGTTCTTGTCTGCTTCCTGTCCAAGTTTTGGCATGATTGACTCTTGCTTAGCATTGAGATCTGATGAGATCATAGCCCAAAGCAGTATGTTAAGAATTAAAGGGAGGAGTCAACCAACATCATCAGAAGCCCTAAATTCTCATTCAAGTCGACACTGGTGGGCTGCATGCCCTTTGGAAGTAATTACTGTATAGTTGTTGGCAAGGCACTTAAATCACCTTTTGTCCTTCAATTCATTTTTATCAGGAAAATAACCAGGTGAGGAATGAGCTTCAGTTGCTCCAAGTCACTTATCTTTTTCTAAATTAAAATGGAATAAAAAGTGAAACAGTCATTTCTGCAGTACTTTGAAGGCTGCTCCATGCAGCAAAAAACAGTGCCAACATTTTGAGTCAATATTACAACAATCAAGTCCTTCCCTACACTAATGACCTGCAAGTAAGTATAGGTTTACATCCTCCTTCAAATATTATCTCCCTTACACCTAATCAATCCCGTTGTGATCTCAATGTAATTTGTAGAATCCGTTATTATTTGTTGGTGGGAGGGAAGGGCCATATTCCTTGGGGACTGCACCATAAGGCATGAGAATACACATCAATTGGTAACATTTAAGGACTATTGCAATCATTTTTTATAAATTCCACTCTAATTGCTAGGCTGCCATTGACCATGCTGCATGCCAACAGTTCCCAGTAATAGGCTTCTTCACATGAGGAGTGAAAGAGATCTGGCAGTAAGTGGTAGGTAGTGTCAGTGGCTTTCCTGAGTAATTTCCTGAATTCCTACAGAAAATGAACCTGTAAGACAGCTGCCTTAAAGTTCAAGAGGTATAATCAGGCACAGATGTGAAACAAGGGCAGCTTTTTGCACTCAGTGAGAGGAATACATCATTTTGAATGCAATCCTCCATTGGCGGCTAATTAGTTCCAATCGAATTGGGTGCGCGCTGTTTGTCAGGGCTCTGAAAAGTCATTCGCTCCCAGAACACAGATAACAAAACACTGTGCCTGACCCACCTGTGCTGTCGTCAAGGCAAAAATGCTCATGTTGAGATTATTTTTTAAAGATGTCTTATCAAAACAACTATTTCATACTCATTAGAAGTATTTCCACCAGCCTTTCTAACTATATCAGTCCCTCTCTGTCCACTAGGTACAGCCCTGTCCTGCTGCTGCGACTTGTCTGGGTTTGCAAAGGCCACTCATAGCTGAGATATGCAAGCCCAAGTCCAGGTTTTCTGAAAAGCCATCTCCACCTCTTCCAGTGATGAAGCATTGCAGAGTCAAGTCAAAAAGCCTTGGAAAATGGAGCACCCACTAGTGGGCACCACTGAAGGCCAGGCAGTATTAACCTTCATGCAGGTTGACTGTTCTCTAGTGAAAGCCACCTGGAAGAGCAGTAGAGGAGAGGCTCAGACAGAGAGAATATGCAGCATCATATTTGGAAGACTGTTGCTCTCAGAAAACACTGCTTATGACCTCACATGGAGTCTCTGCAAGCAATTCAAGTGGCTGAGATGAGCGTACCACAGTGTTGCCGTTTTGCACCAGGTTGATTGTTTTCATTGGGGTGTTTCTTATTTTGCTTTTTTTTCCCCCCATGCTTAATTAAAAGGAGCTAAGATTTTGTCTAAGACTTGTTAAATCAGGAGGGAGAATCCCACCGGCCACAATGAATGGTGCATCGGTCTGTTTGCAAGGACATGTTGGTTTAACTCTAGTAGCATGAGTAGATTGAAGATGCTTACATAATATTTACAGACTGGTTTACTCCTTGGAAAAATTCCTAAATGAATCCTGTAATGCTTCGCCTTTTTGTCAATCTTAAAGATAATTCCTTTGACATAATCCAATAAAAATGGCTCTTCCTTACTAGAATAATCCTATCCTTGAATAAGTATAGTGAATTTGTATTTGGAGAAGAGACAGATCTTACATGTTTGCTCTTGTTCAGTGAGGACATTTTTCTGCAGCATTCCTCCTCCTCACCTTCACAAGGAAGCCTGTAAGTACAGGGTGGGATTTTTTTGCTGGGCTCTCTATTCACCAAGCCAAGGCACTGTCCAAGCCCAGTGCCCTGACAGTCTGATCTTTTCACTGTAGAGATAAATAAGAACAGAAGCTGCTGGCCTTCTCTTTAATCAATGCTGCACTCCCTGAGGAGGCTAGAAGCCAGCCAGGATCAGAAGAGAGAAGCTGTGGTCATTGCAGGTCATGGCTGTATTTTCTTTCTGGCTTCCTTCCAAAGTAACACCTTTTCTTGGACCAGAGTTTATTTTGCATTCTGAAAATATTCTCAACAACACCATTTCCTTTTTCAAGTTATTTTTTGCACAGCCCTTTGGGAAACACTGTAGCATGCTGGCCAGCATGTGTGCGTGAGCGCGTGCATGCCTAGGTCTCACACCACCGCCCAGGACAGCCTCAGAGCTTTCACAACAACTTCTGACCTCTGCAACCTCGATTAAGTCTTGAGTGGTTGCTCAGCGCCTAGGCAGCTGCAAACATAACTAGTGGCAATAGAAAAAACTACTGTTTTAGTAGACCTAGGCCTAAATTGTGTCTTGCCCTCTCACTCAAAACCGTATCTGTTTTTCAAGCATCATATACAGCTTAGCCATGGCAACATCACATTGTGAAGTTAAACTATGCAGGATACCTGTCCCAGTGATTGAAAGAGAAGCAACCACACTACCAACACCATTTAGGCCAGGCCTCCCTGGCCTTTCTGATATTGTTCTATGTTCACAGGGACCACATACACCTTAGCCAAGGTCCTCTCCTGGAGGCCAAACTGTAGAACTGCCATGAAGGCAGTTGCAGCAAAGGGCTACATTCCCATCGGGCATCCTCTGGTCTAGGATCTCCAGTTCAGTTGTCATAACTCCACTCATGCTTAAGCCCAAGAAGATCCAGTTTGCATCACATCCCTTTCACTTCCAGTTCAGACACTAGACTTAGTAAACAGTCTCAAATCTTCCAGATGACAATAACATTGGGTCACAGCTGACCAATTCTCCACTTAGGAAATGGAGGATTAAACAGCACTGTGGTTCCCCCACCAACAAAAACACAGGACATTTCCTTCAGCCCCATGCTTTAGTTTCTCAGAGAATGTTTACCCACACGCTGCCAGAGCTAATGATGTACTGCAGGTTTGGGGACTTGTCGTGAACCAACCATAGGATGAACTTGAGGAGCAGATTGCAACTGCACGGTGTTTCTGAAGGTGAATAATTGCTCAGTGAGTAGGAGCAAAGGGCGTTGATTAATCTCACTTAAAAATTACATGGCTTATTTGTCCCTACAGAGTATTTCTGCTGTACCAGAAAAATAGCAGTTTGAAACATATGAGACATCAAATTCTGTATTTAAAAATGCCTCTCTGTATTATTTCTCTCTCAGTCACCATGGGGCTAGATCAGGCAATGCTTTCCATGCGTGCTGGACTGAATGTAAAAAGTCAGGGCTGGTGACTTAGCCACTGCCTCCTGAACAAAGACCTGTTTCCCTTTTAGAAAAGAAAGAGAAAAGCTGAGCTTGAGCCAAAAATTTCATAGCGATCCAACTCTGACTCTGGCTTTTGGGTCAAGTAGCAGAGTAAGCAGGGCCACTGTGGTACCTATTCAGTATTCTAGTGTTGGAAAATGTTGTTTTCTTGAACTTTAGATTTTCTGTTGCAAAAAAGATGTCAGTAGAACTGACCCTGGGGAGAGGAGGGAAGCATGGAGGGAGTGAAGAAGAAACATTTCACTTCAAAAAATTCCCTGCATCCACTCAGTTCCTCATATCCTCATTTTCTCCAATGGACCACACTAACCTCCCAGCTGTCTCTTAATTTACTTGTAATCAGAGGCAGTGTGAGCTGCACTTTCCCTTATTCTTCCCTATTGAAATGACCTCTTTAATGCAAAGATAGGAAGTATGACTGAGTATTTCTTTATACTTACCTGGTGCTTTATGTGTATAGTACTAGTCTGAGTCACTGTACTGAAGAAGGAGAGCACAGCCTCCCCCATCAGTTCAGGACACTGCATAGTCTCTACATCTGTGTCACAGATGTCAGTATCGAAGACCTTTCCGTAGATACAGCTCTTGTCCCAGTCTGCTCTCAACTGCAGCTCACTGGTGTTTTTCTTCTGCTCTCAACCCTACCTTAAACATGAATCACAGAATCATAGAATCATAGAATTATAGAATGGTTTGGGTTGGAAGGGACCTTAAAGATCACCTAGTTCTAACCCCCTTGCCATGGGCAGGGACATCTTCCACTAGACCAGGTTGCTCAAAGCCCCATCCAACCTGGCTTTGAACACTTCCAGGGATGGGGTATTCACAACTTCTCTGGGCAACCTCTTCCAGTGCCTCACCACCCTCACGGTAAAGAACTTCTTCCTTACATCTAATATAAATGTACCCTCTTTCAGTTTAAAACTGTTACCCCATATCCTGTCACTTCACTCCCTGATAAAGAGTCCCTCCCCATCTTTCCTCTAGGCCCCCTTTAAGTACGGGAAGGCCACTATAAGGTCTCCCCAGAGCCTTCTCTTCTCTAGGCTAAACAACCTCAACTCTCTCTGCCTATCCGGATAGGGGAGGTGCTCCAGCCCCTTGATCATCTTTGTGGCCCTCCTCTGGACTCGCTTGAGCAGGTCCATGTCTTTCTTATGCTGGGGGCCCCAGAGCTGAACACAGTACTCCAGGTGGGGTCTCATGAGAGCAGAGTAGAGGGGGAGAATCACATCCCTCAACCTGCTAGTCACACTTCTTTTGATGCAGCCCAGGATACGATTGGCTTTCTGGGCCATGAGTGCACATTGCTGGCTCATACTCAGTTTTTCATCCACTAATACCCCCAAGTCCTTCTCCACAGGGCTACTCTCAATCCACTCATCACCCAGCCTGTATTTGTGCTTGGGATTGCCCTGACCCATGTGCAGGACCTTGCACTTGGGCTTGTTGAACTTCATGATGTTCTCACAGGCCCACCTCTCAAGCCTGTCAAGGTTCTTCTGGATGGTATCCCTTCCCTCCAGCGTGTCAACAGCACCACACAGCTTGGTGTTCTCAGCAGACTTGCTGAGGGTGCACTCAATTCCACTATCCATGTCGCCAACAAAGATGTTAAACAGCACTGGTCCCAATATCAACCCCTGAGGAACACCACTCATCACTGGTCTCCACTCAGACATCAAGCTGTTGACCACAACTCTTTGAGTGTGACCATCCACCCAATTCCTTATCCACCAAGTGGTTCATCCATCAGATCCATGTCTCTCCAATTTAGAGACAAGGATGTCGTGTGGGACAGTGTCAAACACTTTGCACAATTCCAGGTAGATGATGTCCATTGCTCTTCCCTTATCCACCAACACTGTAACCCTGTCATAAAAGGCCGCCAAATTTGTCGGGCACAATTTGCCCTTAGTGAAGCCATGTTGGCTGTCACCAGTCACCTCCTTATTTTCCATATGCCTTAGCACAGTTTCCAGGAGGATCTGCTCCATGATCTTGCCAGGCACAGAGGTGAGACTGACTGGCCTGTAGTTCCCCAGGTCTTCCTTTTTTCCCTTTTTAAAAATGGAGGTTATGTTTCCCCTTTTCCAGTCAGTGGGAATTTCACCAGACTGCCACAATTTCTCAAATATGATGGACAGTAGCTTAGCTACTTCATCTGCCAGTTCCCTCAGGACCCATGGATGCATCTTATCAGGTCCCATGGACTTGTGCACCTTCAGGTTCCTCAGATGGTATCTAACCTGATCTTCTACAGCAGGCAGTTCTTCATTCTCCCAGTCCCTGCCTTTGCCTTCTGCAACTTGGGTAGTGTGGCTGGAGAACTTGCCAGTGAAGACTAAGGCAAAAAAGTCAATAAGTACCTCAGCCTTCTCCATATCCCAGGTAACCAGGTCTCCCGTTTCCTTCCAGAGAAGGCCCACATTTTCCCTAGTCTTCCTTTTATCACTGACATACCTATAGAAGCTTTTCTTGTTGCCCTTGACATCCCTGGCCAGATTTAATTCTGTCAGGGCTTTGGCTTTCCTAACCTGATCCCTGGCTGCTCGGACAATTTCTCTGTATTCTTCGCAGGCTACCTGTCCTTGCTTCCACTCTCTGTAGGCTTCCTTTTTGTGTTTGAGTTTGTCCAGGAGCTCCTTGTTCATCCATGCAGGCCTCCTGGCATTTCTGCCTGACTTCCTCTCTGTTGCAATGCATCGCTCCTGAGCTTGGAGAAGGTGATCCTTGAATATTAACCAGCTTTCTTGGGCCCCTCTTCCCTCCAGGGCTGTATGCCATGGTAGTCTATGAAGCAGATCCCTGAAGAGGCCAAAGTCTGCTCTCCTAGAAATCCAGCGTAGTGAGCTTGCTGTGCGCCCTCCTCGCTGCCCTAAGGATCTTGAACTCCACCATTCCATGGTCACTGCAGCCAAGGCTGCCCTTGAGCTTCACATTTCCCACCAGCCCCTCCTTGTTGGTGAGAACAAGGTCCAGCATAGCACCTCTCCTTGTTGGTTCCTCTATCACTTGGAGAAGGAAGTTGTCATCAATGCATTCTATGAACCTCCTGGACTGCTTATGCCCTGCTGTGTTTTCCTCCAACAGATATCAGGGTAGTTGAAGTCCACCATGAGGACCAGGGCTTGTGAACATGAGGTTGCTCCTACCTGTCTATAGAGGGCCTCATCTGCTCGGTCTTCCTGGTCTGGTGGCCTGTAGCAGACCCCCACTATAATGTCACCTGTCCCTGCCCTCCCTTTAATCCTGACCCATAGGCTCTCGGTCAGCTCCTCATCCATCCCCAGACAGAACTCCATGCACTCCAGCTGGTCAATGACATAGAGGCCAACACTCCCTCCTCGTCTCCCCTGCCTGTCCTTCCTAAAGAGCCTGTATCATTCCGTTCCAACACTCCAGTCATAGGAGCCATCCCACCATGTCTCCATGATGCCAATAAGATCATAGCCCTGCAAGCATGTGCACATGTCTAACTCCTCTTGTTTATTGCCCATGCTACATGCATTTGCATAGAGGCATTTAAGTTGGGCCCCTGATGAAGCTGACTTACTGGCTGGAATTCCTTTGTGCTGCTCTTCAGGTGCTCTCCTGCTGACCTGTGATCCCTCTCCAGGCTCTGGGCATCTACTGCCAGCACTGGCATCAAACTGGTAGGAGTGGGATGGATTGAGGTTCCCCTTCCCCAGCAACTTTAATATAAAGCCCTCTTCACTAGTGAACTGACACATAAAATGATTTCCAAACAACTGCGAAGCGCAACTGCAGCATAGGCTACCGAGTGAATGAGCTTGGTTGTTTAGCTGCTCAGAATGCCCCAGCCAGGCCAGATCAAAGGAAAAGAGAATAACAATTTCATCAAATGAGTCACACAGAATTACCACACCTCTTCGAGCAAGGCCATCCTTCAGAATAGGCAAGTCCCACTAACAGATTTAATTTCCTATGTCCGTGGGCAGCTTCTCAACAATATTAGAAATTTTTTGGTTTTCTTCCCAAAGAGTGGGTGGACGGAGTGGGGAAAATATAATTTCAGGAAACAAATCTTCAGGACCACCACAGAATCTGTGATCCATTAAGCTTTCAGAAATGAACCACTTCCACAGTATGTGTCATTCACTAGCCATTACACACACTCTGCAGAAAAAGTCCTCCCCACCATGCAGAATGCCCATAGATAAAAGCCATGCCTCCTTCACTTCCCACCCTCCCTGTCTATGTGTCTGCACTGTGCTGCACAGGGAGCAGGGGAAAGGGCCACTACGTGAGTGAAAGTGTCACACTTCTACTCATGGCCTCACCTGGAGCAGCTGGGACTTCTCAGGATCTGAGGAACAGTCAATTCCTTCTGCTTGATACCTATTTCTTGAGCCACTGCTTTACCCAAGTGTACAGCAGAAGGTGGCCTTACTGTTAAAAGTTGCTTTCCCACAGCACTCTAAAGCTCCTCTGCCTAGATTTATGTTCCTCCTGTTAAATAAATATAATAGCCTGCACCTCTAGTGGTGACTAAGCCATGGTTGTTTTGTGTTTCAGCAAGGGTTTAGCTCCTGACAAACGGAGATGGTCAGATTATTATATACCTGATGCGAACTGGAGAGTAATGCAATGCTAAATGGCTTAATGAGCTGGAAGAAAGCAAGCTCTGCTTAACCACTGTTTTTGCAGGCCTGCAAATATCTGTAATTCATCCAAATAATTGGCAGATAGATGATCTACAGCAGCCAAGTAATTCTGGCCATTCCCACCTGGATAGTAAAAAAATTTGATGATTAAACAAAATGCCTGAATCTGTTGGTGGGAATAAATCTTTGTGTGTTGACACAGGATCTGAGCTAGCAGAGTCCATGGAGATCAGGGACTCTCTATGCTGGCTAGATCCCACCAGGGCAAACTGTGGTTGGGCTGGTGAGACAAGTAGCTACAACATTACCCTTGATAATGAGGAGGTGGCAGAAAATAAAATGCTGGTCTTAAAGCATCTGCTGCTATTGCTTATATACAGTTTTCTGGAAGGTAAAGTTGTGTAGTCTCCTTGGCCTGACTGTGTCAGCCATCATGTGAAGTTCTGTCAAGACTGAGGTTTATGGAAAGACAGATGTGCTCCCATGCCTCACAACTATCTTCCAGTGAGAGGAGCTTTTAGACACTGTTGAATAAGACATGAAAAAGAAGTATGTCAGAGAAAAATAAACCCACCCTGATTTTAGTGAAGCCTCTTTCTTATGGCTACCACCCACTCAGCTTTAGAGGAATAAACACTGCAAAGTGGACACACAGCCTCCAGTACCCAGACACTGATGGGGTGCTCTGGGATGTATTAAACTTTCTGACAAAGAACAGCAGCACCAGTGAACTTATAAGGTAACAGAAAAAATACACAGAGCTAAGCACTGGTCGTATGTGCTGCTAAGACAACCAGAGCTGGGGTTCCCTTTCTGGCTCCAATCCAATACTTAGAAAAATGCTGCTGTTTGTTAGATGCAACTCCAAGTCAGCTGTCATCACCATCTAGCTTCTGGGCCTACACGCTGTTGCTAACATGTGCCTCTGAACAGATGATCTGAGCCTCCATAAACTCTGTCGAATCTAGATAGTGACCAACCTTGTGTCTCAGACCAATCCACAGTTACATTTAACAGAACCACTAATGTGCCAATTGCACTGAGAGCAGGGTTTGCCATTAGCAAGGCTCCATGCTTTAGATTCTTTCAGGATATGTGACTGATGCTCCCTAACATGGAAATCATAATGCAAGCAAGACTTGACAGCGTAGAGAATTTCCCCTCTTCACCTCAATAAACTTGTATTCTTGGTCCTTGAATCATTCCAGTTGCTTCTAGGACATCACCAGGGATGGTGGATGTGAACCTTCTGGGCATGAAAACAAGTAGACAACATCTTGGAGAAAAAAAAAAACAAGAGAAACAATTTGATTTCATTGTGATCTATTACTTTTGCAGACAGATGGAAACTAAGGTATAAATCTACTTGCCTCCTCTGAGTTTATCAGTTGACATAGGCTATAAGAACCAGAAACAAAGTCTTGCAAAACGCAAGATAGTCTTGATAAGAACTTTCATTATTGTCCATTGAGTTTAAAAAAAAAAAAAAAAAAGCAACAGTCTGTGCTTATCTGGCAACCTCAAAACTGCCACTAGAGAAGCCCATTCCAGAGTTACAGTGGTGCAATCCAACCATCCTCATTTGCTCCCACACATGCTGTTCAAAGCAAGGCTTTTCCCTGCTCTCAGCAGCACATAACTGTGCTTTCACAGTGGAAAGACAAAGCACCATGGATTTGATGTGCACTCTCAACATGTTCTCATTTGTTTTGAAGAAGAAAAATGTGCAAAAGAAACTTCAAGCACTTCCTCAATAGATTGCAACTCTGTTCTCTCTGCATCTGGTTTACACTTGCTTTCATTCCAACTTATTTCAAGTTAAGCCTCCTGGTTATTAACCAGAACAAATTGTTCTCATGTTCCCTTCAGCTCAGTAATCAGGGGAAGATTTCATACCCATAAAAACGCATTAGAT
Organism: Harpia harpyja; assembly: GCF_026419915.1. NCBI lineage: Eukaryota > Metazoa > Chordata > Aves > Accipitriformes > Accipitridae > Harpia > Harpia harpyja. The sequence continues at coordinate 26,372,879 of NC_068949.1, read as the reverse complement.
GGTTGTGATAACGCTTTTGGGGGAAGGGGAGTTAATAAGAAACTCCTGCCAGCTTGAACACATTGGATACTTTCTCTCTACCTAACGTGGGAGGATGTGCTCCACACCTCTGATAGAGTGACTCAAGCTAGTGCTGTCCACATAAACCACCAACAAAGCATAAAGAAACATCTTGTCATACTTCCTAGCTTTGCATTAAACAGGTCCTTTTGACAAGGAAGAGTAAAGGAAGGAAGTTGCAACTCACATGCCCTTCATTATAAGTAAATCAAGAGACAGCTGGGAAGTTAATCTCAGATGTAGCATTTGCAAAACATTGATGCAACACATCTCTCCCTTGTGATATACTGCCTTCCTGTAAGCAGCTGTGAGCCCTTTAAAATATTGCTTTCCTAGGGGTGACGTACGCAGACAAACAGGTAGCTATTTGAAGAACATATTGGTATGCTTAACTCCAAGGAGACACAAAACCTATGCCTGGGCTGTTCCATATAACCACGTGCAAGACTGGAGCCCAGAAACTGCTCCTGCGGCATCCACTTCAGGTGGAATTTTGCTGTCAACCTCAGTGCGAGCAAGATCAGGTTCCTGAAGGCTCCGGCTGCAATTCCCTCAGCAAACTAAACTGATCTCCAGGCTCACTGTTGCTGAAAGTCTGAAGGGGTCTTGCTGACCCTCTCCACTGACAATTTTCACCTACATTAATGAACTGAATCAGGTCACAGATGGACCCAACAAACAGCAGAGTTGGCAGAAGAAAGGGGATGGGATGACACAGCCAGGAGCAAGAGCAGGAGACACGCACACTACGTCTCAACAGAAGTGTGTTAACCAAAATACTGTCAGAGAAGACTTCATAAAATGAGGTAAAACTGAGGAGCAGTTGCATAACAGCAGTGTAAGCCTAGGCTGCCAATGGAAAAACAGGAAAGTACCGTAGCAAAATACTCCTGTATTCCTTAGGCCAGAGAGCTGAGTGGCTGTGGGGCAGACTGGACCAGCTTGCTGATCTACCAAGTCTGCATTTAGCTGACCTTCCTCATCCAATGGGCACAGCACCAGCACTGCTCACACAGGGAGGGTGCGAACGCCCAGTTGGGAGCAGAGGGGTGCACAACAGCACCCTGTTCACCCGCAGCACAGCTGTCAATTAGCTTAAATCAGCTGTGAACATCGATCTCCAGTACTAGGGTCCCAAGTGCCAGGAAGGAACTATTCTGCTCTGATTTTCCTACCACCTGGTTGTATTAGTTTGCCACAATCTGATTATTCAAGGCTTCGGGGAGTTTAAGAGCATGCTGTGTTCCTAGTTGATAGTATGTTTAAGAACACGCTCTGTTCCTATTTGGTACTAGGTCATCATTGTGTAATTTAAGAGTCATAAGCTGTCAGGCTGCCAGCAGCACACTGTACATGGGGAGCGATGGTTTTTGTTGTTTAACCATTGTTTAAGTTTAAATAAAAACTTAATTGCAAATGGAAAGAAATCTGCCTACTCGATCAGGCCAGGTCTGCTCCGAAGAGCGTTTCCAAAGCCTGTTCTGAGTTTCATAATTGGCTAGTTCAACCCAGTCCAGAACAAACTTGCTGGAATTAACAATACGAAAGAGCTTGCTTCAAACTGTTAACAAACGCCCGCTGAAGACAGAAAACCAGCTGGACAGCACCACCTATTGGCCAGAAAAAAATCGCTGTATCGCTATCTTTCCGCTTTCTGTAACTGAGAACCAAAGGCGCCTCCAGCACGGCTAAGGCTGGACCCCCCCAGCCCCGCCGGCAGCTCCCCTAGCTGTGGGCCGGAGGGTATGCCCAGCTGCCATACAGCCCTGCGGGGAGCGGGAAGGCACTCGAACCCATTGCACACCTATAGACCCCGTGCAGGGGCAGCCCTTTTACACTTAGGGCAGAAATTTTGGCTTGAACATACGGGACCCAAGGGCCAGCTGCTGACGGGAGGACAGTCCAGGCAGTCCCAGTGCTTTATTTCAATGTCATTTTCCTCCCTGTCAATGACCTCTAGGTTTGATGACTTCATGGCACAACCAAGCTACTGGTGTTTTCTCATTCTGGCTTTAGACAACTACTGACCCCTCACCCAAAGGTCCCGAAGGTCCATCCCACAGAACAGCAGCATCACAGACCCAAGAAACCAATGTCAAACTGGCACCTGGCCACTGTCTCTGCATGGGTCTGAATAAATTCATCAGCCCCTCAGCCTCTTTCTCCCCATGCACACAACAGCATTTTCCTGTGCGTCTCAATGCAGAAGGGGCAGGAGAGGGCTAGCCTACATCAGCACCTGTATTTTTGTGACACTCTGTCAACAGCCCCATAGGTGGCTGGCTTGTCCAGAAACAGTATTTTTGACCTCATAATTCTGTTTCTGAGGATTCCTACTCCAAGCTGATCTTTAGACTATCTCCATTTGGATGCCTAAGTTTAAATTTCAAAGGTTGGCCTATGAATCCTACTTTTAACTCCGAAACACAGCTCCCTGGGGAACACTTTTATTAGAGCTGGTTAACACTTTTGGTCAGAGAAGCAGGAAAGAAATCCTAAGTAGCTTTTCACTACTTTTTGTCTAATTGCCATTTGCGTTTATTAGAAACACCATGAAGGCATAAAAATGAAGTTAATGCTGTCCTTGCACCCAGGGAGACTGGCCCAGGCCAGGTCCAACAACACAGGTGACCACCATACTCTGTGGCACTGGTGCTCTCCTGGAAGAGCTCCTCAGAGGTCAAATAGGTTGAAAGGTCTCGCTCAGTGTCCACCGCCAGCAAGGGCAGAGGGACGTGGCTGTGGTACAAACGTAAGAGAGGAGCAAAGCCCCACAGCAAAGGCACGGCTGCAGGTAACCCGAGTTGGGTTTCCCAAAGTGACACCAGTGGTTCAGATTCTGACTGGCCGTGAGGAAGGCTCTGAACTGCCCGAGCAGTGAGTCACAGAGGGACTATCTCCATCACATGCAGGTCTCTGGAGCATATGCAACTCCAGTAGTTTTCCAGAGACTTTTTGCGGAAGCTGTACAGAGTAAAGTTGGATAAATAAAAGATATCAGCAATAACTGTGAACTAAACTGTCAGTGATATCAGTGAATTAAATAGCCAGTACAGGCTGTGTTTTGGTTCGAATTAAAATGGAAGTTTTCTGAGAAACAGAAAAGGTGTTCTGGTCAAACCTGAGTATTTAATACATATTTTTTCTAGAAAAAAATCTGTTAGTGGGGGTTTTGGGGGTGGGGGGGAAGTGGGGCAGTTCGTAGCTAAATTCTGAGTGGATACAAACATCAAACTTCAGAGCAACCAAAATCCGGATCCCAATCAGAACATCTCAGCTCAAATCAAATGCTGGCTGAGAAATTAAACTTAACAGTGGCAACAACTGCACCCCCAACATCTCTAGAAAGGTCTGCCCACTGTAGCAAATTTCCTGATCTAAAAATGCAGGATGAAACAATACAAAACTAACTGGATTCCATGGGAGGGAGGGGGGTCCTCTTTTGTCAGAGCTCTTCCCCATGATCTCCATTCAAACTGGCCCAGGATACAGTAAGGGATGCGGCAGTGCAGAAATGGAAAGGTGGGCCGTGGTAAACTGCAACAAGTGCTCAAATAAATCAGCGCCAATAAGCTAAGCTCTAAGGCAAATTTCTGCTGCAGAGTAGAGAGGAGACAATTAAATCAGAAGCAAAAATTATGGCTGACAAATAGCTTGATACAATTAGGAGAAAGATAAATCAGCCTGTTAGTTACTCCAAAAGAGGCAGGCAAGGGAATCTCCAGCAGACAGCACCCTGTCTGAGCTGCTTAAGTGGAATTCTCCTGGGAGAAGGCTGGCAGGTCTGAGGTCTCAGAGACCAGAGCACAAATTAGAAAATAATGAAGCTGGTCTGCTGCGATTGCTATAGAGGTGACAGCGCTGCAAAACAAAGGGATTCTGGAGCCTGAATTAGGGCAGTGGGAGAGATCAGCTTACACATACGGCAAGGGGTTTGGTTACATGTAATTGCTCCTGTGAAGAGTGGGTGGTTTGCAAGTGTTATGACAGCTGCAGAGCAGAGGATGTCTCTGCTATGAGACAATACAAAGCTGGACCAGAAAACAGGGAGGCCCAAGTCACCAAACTCTCTAATGCAGGGCAAGTACTTTGTCCCAAGGCACTTGCACTATGCAGGGACTCCAGAAGCAGGTAAGTTTATCAGCACTTACACTCATCCATTCATTCCCTCCCTGCATCCAAGGACCGCAGAGTGGCTCCACACAGACAAAGAAACACTGTACAAACCCGTGCATTAACCATGTAAGTGGGACTTTCTTCTCACAACTTGCAGGGCAGGGCTGGGGGACAGTGATTTTTCAATCTAGGTCTATCATCTTTATCAGGTTTTCATCTTCCTCACCTGAAGGCAAAAAAGCTTTAATTGCCTGTTCTTAACGTGACAGGTTGTCTTGCCAATATAATCTGTATTCAGAAGTTCCTGGAACTGCAGAGCTCATTACAATGTGATTTTAACCTCTAAATGACTGATACACCACCTCACCTTTAACTCCATCTTTACATCTTTTATCTAGCAATGCATTTGGCAATTGTCTGCACTTTCTATTTAAGATACTTAATATGAATGAGCCAGCAGCAGGACAGCTAGCGCATTCTTACACTGACAGCTCCCATGCACACCAAGAGCTAGCCGTAAGTCTTGCTGCTTTTAAAACACTATATCTGCATGCTGGTTTGGGCGCTGTGCTCACAAAGCATCCCATCACATCCCAATAAACCGGGCACAGGTGCCTTGTAAATGCACATTCAAGGAGCCTGGCACTTTCCCCGCAGCCAAAACCTGAGCAGGCCCCAGGGCTCTGGCAGGCCGGCAGGCCAGCTGGCCAGGGCTACTCAGCCCGCTGGCACTGCCACCGCCACTGGCTCATCAGCCAGCCCTGCTGCGCCTTCCCTCTATTCCCTGTCTAGCAGGACCCCGTGGGTGCTGGTTTCTTCCCTACTGGCATCAGCATCCAAAACCCTTTGGAAATGCTTCACAATGGATGAGTTTGTGGTGCAAGCAAGGCACATTTCCCCCTTCTGATTTTATTCCACTGAGTCCTATTTTGCCTGTGCAGTGGTTGATCTCCTAAACTGTGTTAGGGTACCACTTGATTTTCCTGTTCTGGAGAAACTGGCAAGTGAAAAATGGACTTGAACAAAAAAAGAAAAAGCTGTCCTGAAGAGCAGGACAGCTGTTAACTTTCCCTCTGCCAGAGGGGAGCAGGACAGCATTTTTAACACAGACAGCAAGATGAAACTCCAGCTTAACAGCTCGGTTTTGATACTGCAGCAACAAATTTTCTTCCACAGTGCTTTCCATACCAAGTTGCCCCATGGAAATGAAATGGGGACCCCTACCCACCCCACCTTCCTACCCTGGTGCCCAGGATTCCCAACACTTGACACCTATGTGGCTGTTTCCTACAGACTACTGTTTGGCCAGTCTTTGTTCACCCTCCCTTCCCAAGTCCTGTGCCCATTTCCCCAAGAATATAAGCCCATTAAAAACCTTAATTACACAGCCCACATCAGTCTGGACAGACCCAAGTGTTTTCAGCACAGGAGGTCTCTCATTTCAATCCCGGGGGAACCTGCCTAGACAACCACTGCCACAAAATTAGTAGAGCCAGATTGTGCCTTGAAGGCTTGAGCCCATGTGGGAGCATCACTCAGCTGCATGACCTGGGCAGAAGCTCGAAATGTGATTCTCCAAGAGGAGGTGCAGCCCTTCCATTGACTGAGTCATCTCTGCTATACTGAAAGCACTGTCCCCTTCCCTTGCTAACAGTGAGGGTGGCTTGTGCCTGACAGGTCCACTGAGCTCTGAAAGTAAGACCCAGAGAACTGCTGGGGAAGGGACCAGCAGGAAAAGAGCAGTAAATGGATAAAGAGTCCTTGTATCTGCCCCCTTCAACATACTTTTCTTTAAAAAAGCAAGACTAGGTATCTCTGCCCCACGTCCTGAAAAAACACCTTTTGGTTCTGCGGATGTGCTTTCTTCTGGACCCTGCCAAGAGCTATCTTCGAAGCAGAGCAAAAACATGCCCAGTGCATTACAAAATTCAACTGTACCAGGAAATCTAGGAGTGAAATGGAGAATGATGCTGCAGAAACCCGGTATCTCTCCTTCCACACCTCCCTGTCCTTGCAGAAAGGGCAGACAGCTAGCACAGTGGTTTGCTGCAAAGGGAGACAAAGCAGCACACACCAAGCCCTCACTGTTCAGGGCACAAGAGAAGAGCCACTTCTGCGTCAGGTCACTCCTGCACACACCGCGTGGGAGGGGAGGTGAACAGGGGACCTGCAGCCTGGGGGCCACCCCTGTACCCTCTGGCGGCCACTTCTTTCCCCCAGTCCCCTCATTATTCAATTGCACTGTGGTGGCTCACAAAAGTACAGGAAAATCTATCTGACCCTCGCCGAGGAAAAATTCCCTTGCCTCTGATCTAGCATTTTCAGCAGAGAGAAGCAGGCTCTTTGGCTAGTTGTCACTCCCACTTAGTTCTCTGAGAGTTTACCTGAGAAAAGGCTGAGAAATTCAGCCCTTCCACTGTAACCCAGTATGTACAAACCATGGGCAGGACCTGGCCCCACTAAGAGCCACAGGAACACTGTCACCAATTTTGCTTGGGCCATGATTCCACACTTAGTTTTCTATTGAGAGACGACAGAGAAGCCCCCTTCTCCTTCTTCCCCTGTCCCCATTCTCACTAGTGCTTGCACGTTCTCCAAATCTACAGCACAATTTGCACAGGAGATTCTTTGTTATTTTTCCTTTCCTGTAGTAGCACAAATTTAACATGCAACTACCTTGGCCTTTTTGATGTCAGATATGACTCATGAGATAGACACTGGCTTTACTGATTAATCTTACTTATGCACATGTCTTATTCCTCCCCTATGACTTGCCAAGAGCATTTATTTCTGCTACACTAGGAACAAAATCTCAGCTATGTCTCCGGAGCATTACATACTGCAGACTCTGTCTCTTTGGCCCTCTGCATTAATTTTCTTCAAATGACACCAAGGGGCCAATATGTTAAGTTTGCACTATTGGTCTGACAAAATTTTGGCTTCTATTTGTAATCATTTGTGTAAAAAGCATCAGTTTGGGTTAGCTTAGACCTATTGTGGAGGGAATTGCTCTAACACAGATCATTCCAAAATTGCTTTCACTTTCTGTACTTGCTGAGGTTTGTGGTTTTGATGCAGTGTAAATTGTATCTGGGATACTGACAACTCTCTGACGTGCAATTGGAGGTGTACACTGGAAGGCTCTATTAATCCTATCTTTGGTCTCCTGTCCTTTTTAAGCGGATTCCTTTATAGAATTAGGTATTGATCCTACCCTAGTTATTGGAGTTGATTCACAGCTGCATGACTCCATGGCCTGCTGGCATAAACAGTCTAAAATTAGATGAATACTACAATCAGCAATACACAAGATGCAACAAGGGCAATTCCAATTACATACTAGGGATGGAGATATCTGCACCCCTCTGGACCCCTGCCCCTGTGTTTTACTTTCCTTACTGTTTGTTTTCTTCATCATTCAGCTACAAGGATCTAAGATTATTCCTTACACAGTATTCTCCCAGGATTGTGTATATCATAGTTGCATGTGACCCATGCTACAGGGCTTCTGATGTTTATTCAGGCTGACTTAACTGTAATAAATTTAGCTGTCATGAATTTCTTTGATATTTAGTCTAAATTTTTTTTTAATGTTGTCATAATGCTTCCAGTTATAAATGAATGCTGTCCCCAGCTACTCTACAGGGAGAAGGACTGTAAAAAGTGAATGTGTATCTTCATCCAAAACATTCAGAGAACACAAAGGTTTCCCTAACAGTGAGACATCTAGGGTGGATCCCACTCAAAGGAAAAATCGCCTCTTCCCTACACGGCTGTTCATGGATATGTTGAAAAAATTCTTGCAAGCTTCCTTTTGATGCAGTAGCTATGAGCTCCTAGATCTGCTAGATCAGCCTGCTCATCTTGTGGACTCTTCCAGGACAATTCACTAGGACCACTCCTAGGAACAACCTGAAAGCACACTGAATGCTGGCACCTTACAGCGCATGCATGGTGCTGCCATCTACTTTCATCCAGCAGTTCTGGGAGCACTGTGTTCCCTACATGTGCTGAACAGCAGTGATATTGATACACAGTAAGACAGACGCTTCCAGGAGTATCAACCAGCCTACCTGACGGTAGGGGAAAAGCTGCACCATGTCACCCTTCCCTTACGCAGAAAGGATGCAAATAACCCATCAGATAAAAATCTTGGGCTCTGTAAACCAGTCCTAGATCTACTTTATATTATTCTTGCAGCAAGATATAGGAATGGGGAAGAGGTGTGCCAACATCCTGAATGGACTGAGCAAAGACGTATATTTTAATGCAGAACTCACTGGCTCACAGTTCCTACTATGTGCCCTGAAGGAAAGCATAGAATACCTTTTGTATATACTGCATTGGTTTTGTGTGGCAAGGTTTTGGTAGCGGGTGGGGTTACAGGGGTGGCTTCTGTAAGAAGCTGCTGGAAGCTTCCCCTGTGTTCGACAGAGCCCATACCAGCCGGCTCTAAGACAGACCCGCCGCCGGCCAAGGCCGAGCCAATCAGCGATAGTGGTAACGCCTCTGTGATAACATTTTTAAGAAGGAAAAAAGTTGGGACGGCGGTATTCGGCAGCCGGAGAGAGGAGTGAGAACATGTAAGAGAAACAACCCTGCGGACACCAAGGTCAGTGAAGAAGGAGGGGGAGGAGGTGCTCCAGGCGCCGGAGCAGAGATTCCCCTGCAGCCCGTGGTGAAGACCATGGTGAGGCAGGCTGTCCCCCTGCAGTCCATGGAGGTCCACGGTGGAGCAGATATCCACCTGCAGCCCGTGGAGGACCCCACGCCGGAGCAGGTGGGTTCCCGAAGGAGGCTGTGACCCCGTGGGAACCCCGCGCTGGAGCAGGCTCCTGGCAGGACCTGCGGATCTGTGGAGAGAGGAGCCCACAGAGCAGATTTTCTGGCAGGACTTGTGACCCCGTGGGGGGCCCACGCTGGAGCAGTCTGTGCCTGAAGGACTGCACGCTGTGGAAAGGACCCATGCTGGAGCAGTTCGTGAAGAACTGCAGCCCGTAGGAAGGACCCACGTTGGAGAATTTCGTGGAGGACTGTCTCCTGTGGGTGGGACCCCACGCTGGAGCAGGGGAAGAGTGTGATGAGTCCTCCCCCTGAGGAGGATGAAGCGGCAGAAAATAACGTGTGATGAACTGACCGTAAACCCCATCCCCGTCCCCCTGTGCCGCTGGGGGGGTGGTAGAGAATCTGGGAGTGAAGTTGTGCCCGGGAAGAAGGGAGGGGTGGAGGGAAGGTGTTCTGAGATTTGGTTTTATTTCTCATTACCCTACTCCAGTTGATTTGTAATAAATCAAGTTAATTTTTCCCCAAACTGAGTCTGTTTTGCCCGTGACGGTAATTGGTGAGTGATCTCTCCTATCCTTATCTCGACCCACAAGCTCTTTGTTATATTTTCTCTCCCCTGTCCAGTTGAGAAGGAGGGGGAGTGATAGAACAGCTCTGGTGGGCACCTGGCATCCAGCCAGGGTTAACCCATCACAATACCTAAACAAAGGTATTGCTCTGCTTTGCCATACCTAACCACATGGCAAAATACAAACCAGAGCTACATCCTACATCCTAGAAGTATACACCGTATACCCTACTCAATTAAGTCTTAAGTTAAAAACATGGGACTATTCACTGAGGAATCTTGATCTGAAGTTTTGGCTTTTGATCACTTCACAAGTAACTAAGAAAATAAACTCATGAGGTAACTGATTGATCCATGTTTGGAAAAAAATACTGTGCTGATATATACAGCAAGACAATATATATCCCTTGCAAAAACAGACCAGCATGGACAGAGTCCCAAAGATCTCATCCCTTCCTCTTTCTAGCTACATTGCAATCATATTTGGCAGCTTCTGGAATTTAGGAAAGTTTTTATACGTGTGCTTATGAAAAGCCCAACAAATTTTTGCAACCTTAACTGCATCTTGCCGTAATGAAAAGCCTCTTAGCAGAGGCTCTATAGAGCCTGGATCTGCTCCAGTGAAGTCTGTGGAAGGTTGCTTATGGATTTCAACCTTTTAGGCTCAAAACTAAAAAGATTCCTTCACACAAAGAGCCTCAGTGAAGCCAAATAACTAGGCTTAGCGTAGGCTGCCCTGAGATATTTTATTATAGATGAAACCAATTCCCTTTGAAGATAAGGGAATGCTTTAGCCAATGGACTCTATTTTGCTTCTGGCTAGATCTATGTAAATCTGGAGTAATGCCACTGACTTCATAAGAACCTCACCCCAGATTTACAGTGATGTCACCAGGAGCAGCGTACAAGCCCTTGTTGATTGGAAATGAGTACCAAACCCTTTAACTGAAACTGAATCATAAAGTAACCAGTGGGAAGATATTTTCTCAATTGCACTTGTGATTATTTTTAATTTGTAGTTAATTATTAATGTAGCCATTAAAGTCTAAGAATTCACATAAATCAGCATAATTTATGTGAGGAATTGACCATACCTAATTAACTCAAATTGTTGATTATTAATTATTATTTTTTCTGGGTAACCAAGGCCCCTAATGCTATAGAGTGAGCCAGAAAGTTTAGTCTGCTTTGATAATGTATAGATATTTGGGATTTCTAGCACATTGAAAGGCCCACATTCTCTTCAGTATAACTTGGCCCAACACAAACACATCCAAAGTGAGGTGCAGGGAGAATTACATTTTTTCTTAGGCAAACTCTCAATGTTTTTCTTCCAAAATATTTGAATTTTGGACCAAAATAAGCCAAAAACATATATGGAAAGAGAAAACTTTAGGCATAAAAACTACATATTCTTCAAAAGTCCTTTCTCCTGAGAGAAATGCATTTTTGAGATACCTTTTTTCCACACTACTCATAATACCAAAGAATTAAGCCAACAGCAAATATGTTAGGGTTATGCCATACTTTTAAATGTTATTTAATGTAACATTAAGAAATCATTTGAGTTCCTGGCAAAGTCTACTCATTCCTTTATAAACGTTTAAGACTCAATGGGACCATTATCATAATCTAGTCTGATCTTCTGCTAAACAGACAGCCAAGCATTGAAAGGGAATACATTGTTGATATCGTTAGTAGTGAGGCTTTGTATACCCAGTCTGGACATGGAAGACTCCATGGTGCCACTTGGAAGTTGCACTGTTCTTCTAGTCTTAACCTACCAGGCTGAATTGGTAGAAATTCTCAAGGTAAAATTTACTCGGCTATCTTAAGAAATTACATGATACAGAGCTAGGATTTTACAACAGCATAACCACTTACCTCATAGATGATCTTCACCTTTTCACCCCACTCTAACTTGCATCCAATACTGCCTACCATTAGATCACGGCCTCTAGAGGCACTTGATGGAGGTATGGTACCTTTTAAACCTCCCAACACATGTAGTTAAGCCCTTACACTGAGTAAGGTCCCTCACTGATGCTCACCTTGGGTCATTATGACACAGAAAGCAGGCTGCGGGAGCCTTACTATTTCATCAGTGATGTCAGTAGCCAGGACATTTATCCAGATCCTATTTCATCCTCCAACAGGCTCCTTGCCTCAGAAGATGTCATAGGGTCAGGAGATCTGGGGTAAAGTCCAGAGCTGAGGAGAAGGAGAACATCAACCTCAGAATAGGTCACAGAGGGGTAGTATCAAACATGTCATACCACAGACAATAGCAAGCCACTGTAAAGCAGCAAGATGGAAGATGTTTTCCTATTATTCCTAGAACTGATATTCTGGGTCTAATCTGTAATCCCAAGCTTTACAACAGTCTGATCAGCCTCTTGACCTCATCTTTCTAACTCCCACCTCATGCCCCCTGGATCTATTTAAAACAGTCCAGCTAAAATTATTTTCTTGGCCTGTTATTTGACCGTGTCACATACACCAAACCTGAGCCAAAGGCAGATCCAGTTCAGGCTGTGGTTCACGTTTGGGTTTAAATGAAAAGAATGCTTGTGCTTTGAGTAGATAGAACATTAACAAGTAACAACAATGTAATAGCCTGTAATAACAAGTTTACTTTGCAAGAATACAGTCACAGATGAGTCAAAAGAAGAAACTAATCCCCTGGGTGATATGGTTTTAGGATTAATACAGTATGAAAACATTTAGATCTTCAGAGACATGCAAACTGATCCAAAATGCCGTAGGGTTTGTTTGGCACCAAGTTTCCAACTTTGACTCCATTCTAATAAAAAATGGAGTTGTATATATTTTTGTATCTTTCCCCTAACTTACATAAACTGATTTCAACCAATTTAAAGAGCAAAACCTTCCCAAACTACCAAAGTTCAGGGGCCTCTATTTTTGCAGCTCCAACATTTTTACTAAGACATCTCCTACTTCGTGACATTTTAATTATTCACAGCACCAGCGCTCTGCAAGTAGAACATGCTGTGTATTCTCCACTCACTCATTCATTAGTTTTAATTAAACCCTTTAATTTTATTTATGCTGTCATGGACTGATTAACAATTTGCAGCACAAACCAGGAAGTCTTAAACAGCACCTTGAGAAATCTTCCTTGCTCTAAACAAAGATCTGCTACAATAACTACACATTTGCAGGATTATGTTCTGAAAGGCAAAAAGGAACCACATCCTCAGCTTTCCCAACACAATTTTCTCTTAGCTGTTTAACAAAACATATCTCAAGGCCTTTGGTGAGAATCACAGATGATGAGGTGTCCAAGGGATTCAACAGAATGAAACTGCAGCAGACACTGTGAAAGTTCCTTTATTAGAAGCAGTATATGGCTGAGCTGGAGCAGTGGACCAAGTGGCAATAGGAACAGTGAACCAAGTCCCACTTCAGCAGAGACTCAGGACATTTTAAGTGTTGCCAAAAGGATGAAAGGCACTGCCTGGAACTTGTTAAAGGATAAATTCATGGAACAGCTTAAGTGACTCTAAACAGGGGGTTGATAGCTGTAACTTACACATTTTATTATTCTTTTAAATTCCTGCCATCCATTTGAAGTGTCTGTAACTTGCACCTTCTGACAACAGATCTTCTGTCTCTCAAGACCTTTATCACAGTGATCTTGGAGCACCTGGGCCCGTTGGCATGTATGCTATACCTCACTGAAATTCAAAGATTTAAATACACTCAAACCAGCCACCCATATACCTCTGCACTGCCCTGCTCAGCAAGTAATTCTTGTCCCCAGATTTCATAACAGCCCTTCCATCACTCTTCACCTCTGTTCTTTCCTCTCCCATCCCCCTCTACACATTTCCTTCTAACATCTGTTTCTGTCCCCATCTGCACATCCCAGCTCTGCCTCTCTTGCTCCCTCAGCAGTGTTTCATGCCTCCTACCTGACTGGAAAAGACTGCCTCAGAGCACTTTTTTCCCCCTTTCCCTGCTAGGTGTAGCTGTGCTCACCAGCTGAGGCAAGGCAGATATAAGTCTAGGAGAAGAAGAAATAAGCATCTCCATTGAACAGAGGTCATTGAAAGATTTCAGCAGGATATCCAGAGCTCCTGGGCCCTTTATCCTCCCTCACTTCCCTTCTCCACAAACCACCTTTACTCCTGACAACAAGGAGTAGAGGAAAGAACAGGCAGTCATACTCCCCCTCCCCCTTTGCTGGAATTAACATGCAGGATTTTCAGCTACCTGGTCCCTGCTTTAGGATTGTAACTTTCAACTCTCTGCTCAGTACAATATATGCTTTATACAACTCTAGGTTACAGTCAACTGCTGTGGAGCCTTCAAATAACTGTTCTCATTTTTCTATGGTCTTTTTCTGCAACCTAGCAAAATGCAGTTCACAGACGTGGAAGCAATCCTACCATGAATGAGGGAGCTGTGCATTATCTACCCCTTATACGGTACAGGATCCACGCTGCAACAGGAGGAGCTAATGGGGTAAAGGGGGAGAGGGAAAGCCTCCTCAGAGACCACAACCATCCCTACATAGCCATCATCATTAAGTCAGTCCCTATTATTTTGCTTATAGGCTTGCAATTAGGGAGAAATAAATACAGAGTGAGGCATTGACATTTTGTCTTCCTGGCCTCTGCTTTGAGTACAAACCGAGGCCAAATAGGGAAATCTGTTTGAGTGTGTCAGTCTGAAGTGAACTAAAACAACACAACTCTTTATCCTTTGGCACAGCCCTCAAAATCTGCTCACACAAGAATTCAGCAATGAGCTATTTATAGAGGCTGAACTACCTCCAGGCCTTGTGCACAAGGTTGTCCCAGGAGAGCCCAGCTAAGACAAAGCAGAGCAGCACAAGCTGAATCTGCCTGCCTCATCAGGAAGGTTGAATTTCACTCTGGCCAAGAGCATTCTGGGCAACAGATGAGGCCTCCCATAATGTATTCCAATAAAAACAGAGGCTTTAAAAAGAAATAAGTGTTTTGTTCCCTTCCAAGACACATATATCGGTTTAAATTGCGCTATTTTAGAAGCCTCTGTGATTTCTTTTAGGCGATGCCTCCCTCTAGTGTTAAAGCAGGCAGGTGGCTGCTAACGGGTCTGTCCCTGTCAGCCCAGTTTTTGAGGAGGTGAAAGATTTTCAAGTACTTACTTCAACATTTATATACTTCTCTTCCTGGCACCATCTGACAGTTCAAACACGGTCTTAGCATGACTCTGCCAGCAAGCTTTAGAAATCATCATACATGCTAGTCACTGCAAGGAGACCCAGCACAGGTCTTCAGCAGGTGAGAAAGCAGCAGCCTACGGCTGCCTGGGTAAGACGGCAGCAGAAGATCCTGGTTCTGGGATACAAGGGCCAGAGCCTGGTCATAAGCTTCCCGCTGAACAGCTATGAAGTACACAAAATGTGAAAGGCTGGTTTGCAAATACTCAATAAACTTTCAGGTTCAACTTCCCTCTTTGACTCCAGGAGATTGATGCAATTGCTCTGGCAACATCCTATTACATGCTTACTCAGTACTTAAAACTAATATATATTTGTTTGCTTTTTATACAGGGCCTTAAAAAGTGCTGTGTCCACGCAGTTATAAAAGATAGATAGCAAAGACACATGTGAAGCAATGATCTGGCTGCAGGCTCAGGAACAGTCCTCTACGAGCTGCAGCAGATTTGGCTAGAAAGTCACTTTTTTCTTCCTTTGGAGAAACAGGGAGCCCAAATAAGCACAAATGTGGAGTTTTCCTAAAAATTTGATATTGTCAAGAACTTCCTTACATGTGAGCCTTAGTCCAGCAATATTTGTTGGAAATACAAAAGGTGAGCAATCTAACCACACTAAAGTAGTAGAAACCTTCACTTCTGGAATTTGTACCCATTTGCAGTCATGACTTTTCCAACCTAATAGTGCATCAGGAGTAGATTTCTGCATTTAATTTCTTAAACACACCACAGCGGGGAGAGAAAGGGAGAAAAAAACCAGTTTTATTTCTCTGCAATATAAAGAGTAAAAGCTATTGCTTGCCAACTACACAATTATTTTCAAAGAGCTTAGCATCTCTCTTAAGTTGATATATTAGCTTTATTACACTGGCATGGCTCTGAGACGTACTTGCCACTCGACTCGCTCATACAAATTGATACAGATGCTTTATTACCCTGGATGGAATTCCCATTTCTGCCAATGCTGCCGACAGTTCTGTGCCCTCCTGAGAAGTAATGCAGCCTCTAAATCATTTATTATCTATATTCATCACAACTTCACAGTTTCAGCATTTCGTTTTAAAAGTGTCAGTGTGCCTCAGTGTACAGCATTTTCACCACGAGCACAGAAGTCTCCTAGGGTGTTGGCTCAGACCCACAGCTGATACTTCATCAGGAAAGGATTGAGAACTAGAGACGCTAAACTGATATGCACTAAAATCTGCCACTGCCATCTGTTTTTTAAGAGAACAGTGCTGCCTGTGGGTACTAGGACACTCCACACCTGACTAACTGACCCCTCTAGCCTGGTGTTGGGATTTTCAGCTTCTAAGCTAGCCTCAGGCAGGACAAGTGTACCCAGCTGATCAGCTCAGCCACAAAAGCAGCATTTCTAGGAATAGCCATAGCACTGGGAAGCACATAACTGCTTAGGGAAGTGTTAGGTGGAACCACAGGTGTCCATCCCATTGCAGACCTCTAAGCAGGTAAGGGAATGTTTGTTCTCCTGAAATTCAGTCTCAAGGTTTTACAAAGTTGTGTTTGAGGCTTCTTCCAAAATTCCACTGGAGTCTTTCTCTCCACTATGTTTAACAGGCCAGCCCCTTATTTAAGCACCTGGCTTTTTTTTAAAGCTAATGTGTTTCAGGCTACTTGAAACATGTTTTTTCATAGCAAGGGGAATTGGCCCCTAGAACAGTCTACCAAGTCATGTAGCGGATTTTCTACTGTTGAATGTATTTAAATCAAAATGTGATGTCTTGCTAAGCCATCTGTGCTACCTCAGTTCCAAGACACAGGCCTGATGTAGGAGTGAGAATTTTTGCTGTGTGTCACACAGGAGGTCAGAAAAATGATCTAATGGTCCTGTCTGGCCTTAAGCTCTATGAATCTATGAATAAATGAAAATCTTAGGCCTAAGCACTTTCGGACAAGGAACGTCTTTAAATATTTAGCAAAGCACTGCATCCACTGGGACTGCTCCATAAATAAGAGTTAGCAGCCACATGCCTGAGGCTCAGCCATCTCAGGTCACCTTAATGCATGTAAACACTTGTGTGATGAGAGCTCGAAGAAGATGTTCAAATCCTGGGGTCAGTTAACTCTGAAAATGTAGTGGTTCAGATTACTTTTTTCTTAGCTGGCCAGTCCAAGCCTTTCTGTGCAGTTGTTCTGTTGCACTCAGTCATAGTTCATGCACAGGATTTCCTCAGAACAAAATCCATAAAAACGTTCTGTCACAAAGTCCTTCCTTAGCCTTCAGTTTTGCAAAATACAGACTAGAATCTGTGGAGGAAAGGCCTAATTGAAAAAGCAAGACTGAAGATTTGGCTAACTGTCGGCAGGGTACACCCTGAACAGCACAACCAGGCCACTAAAGGGCTTGAGAGGATCATCTCCTGCTAAGAACCAGGGACTTAGACATGGCAGATTGTTACTGGGTACACGGGGTACATCACTGCAATGTGCTTCTCATAAAATTCTCATGACTCTCAGGATAACTTTTTAAAGTAGGAAACTGAATAAAAATGATGGACTAAAAAATTAAACCACTGCCCCTTTCCCCCTCATCGCTGACAATAATTTACAGAACCTGATTTTTCATTACCAAATTCAGAGTCACAGAAACAAATTGTTTTCTTTCCAAGTTGTTATTCTATTTGAGCTTCCTTGGAAGCCTGTTTGCTTTTCCTCAAAGCCCTCCAGAACTGACAGCTGAGCTCTGAGCTGCTGTTTTCCACACTCTGCCAGGATCCTTCCCAGTAATCCCACAAGGCTGATAGAAAGGGAAGACATCCACACAGTTTAATTTCCCAGTCTTGCTAGTTCAAGTAACAGAGCATAATTACTGCATGTCAAAAGTTGCCAGAACCAGCTCCATCAAGAATTACATGTCATCACTAATGCTTGCATACGAGGGGGGTGAAGATTGTGGCTACATTAACAACATTACAAAAACCTAGCTAAACAAGCAGAAGAACTTGTCCTGCCCAGGAATCCACACTGCCAGTGGTTTAGCAGAGTAGCTGCACTGCAGCTAGCAGTCATCTACGTGTAGAAAAAAATATAACAAACCAAAGGTAAATGCAGTTAAAGACTTCAGTAAAATATAGAAACGAGTGTGTATGCATGCATTCCATATGAAAAGATCAGAAGCCATATGTGTACGTAGCTGAGAGCAGAATTGAACTTCCAGTTCATCAGAGGTTAATTTTCTGTGTGAAAATGACTGCACTGAAAATGTAACTTCAAAGTAATTCTGGTTTATAATACAGATTTTGTACTTTTACAGCCTTTGAAATGGACAGTTTCAGGCAATAGCTGAGGCTGAGAACAGAATGAAACCATAGATCTCAATGGCTGAAGCAAAACTATGTGTTGAGTTAGAAGAGGTAAAGAAAGGCATAGTGTTGCAAATGCATCAAGGACGGACCACCACGAAATGAGCTTTAAAGGCCTATAGAATCTGTCCTTGCTATGACTTTAATGGAGCCACATTGATTTTCAAATGCTGGGAGACCTGGCTTCAGCAGACTTCAGTTGAACAGCCTTCATTCACACCACCTGGGAGTGTGACCCAGTTTGTAACAGACTAGTTGTATAATATGCTTATTATTTATACATCATTCCCAGTGTATATGGTGTTTCATGGACAGATGACATTGATCAGTCCCTGCCTGAAGGGCCTCCCACATTTTCATATCATGCTTTCAGAATGCTCCCACAAAGATCATCTTCAGTCCCATATAACCCCTCATCTAGACCACAACAGGGATCTTTATGAGCAAGCTCTACCAGGGATCTTTGGAGTCACAGTCAGGATACCAGTGTAACTGGTTTGTTCTGCGAGTACTTGTCTTGAAGCAATAGTATTTAATGTTGGATTACAGCCTCTTCTTTCAGACTTAGTACTAACCATCTCCCACATCAGTAATCTCTTAACCTATATAAGTCTGTTAACATATAGGAAAATCTTCACTCATTTTCCTCTTGAGCTTGGGAAAGAAGCAACCTTTCATTTGAAAACTCTTCTCCTAGCAAATAATACAAAGCTCTGTTTTCTTTCTTCCAGGACAGCTTATCTTTCCCCCCTCATTAATCAGTTTCTGGAAAACTGAGCCTACCCCTCCATACAGCAGTTTAGTTTTGACAACAGCTTGATGTTGCTCTGTCCTTAAATGCCCCCTGGTTGCTGCCTTTCTCACTCTGCTGAAAGACTTTGCACTCCACATTTTCAATTGTTTCAGCAATTACAAATGTATTGGGTTTGCGTGGCAAGGTTTTGGTAGCAGGGAGATTACAGGGGTGGCTTCTGTGAGAAGCTGCTAGAAGCTTCCCCTAAGTCCAACGGAGCCAATGCCAGCCAGCTCCAAGATGGACCCGCCGCTGGCCAAGGCCAAGCCCCTCAGTGACAGTAGTAGCACCTCTGTGATAACATATTTAAGAAGGGAAAAAAAAGTTGCTGGGTCACAGAAACCGCAGCCAGAGAGAGGAGTGAGAACATGTAAGAGAAACAACCCTGCAGACACCAAGGTCAGTGAAGAAGGAGGGGGAGGAGGTGCTCCAGGCGTCAGAGCAGAGATTCCCCTGCAGCCTGTGGTGAAGACCATGGTGAGGCAGGCTGTCCCCCTGCAGCCCAGGGAGGTCCACGGTGGAGCAGATATCCACCTGCAGCCCATGGAGGACCCCACGCCGGAGCAGGTGGATGCCCAAAGGACAAGCAAGGTGAATGCTGTGACCCCACGGGAAGCCCGCGCTGGAGCAGGCTCCTGGCAGGACCTGCAGATCCATGGAGAAGAGCCCACGCTGCAGCAGGTTTTCTGGCAGGACTTGTGACCCCGCGGGGGACGCACGCTGGAGCAGTGTGCTCCTGAAGGACTGCACCCTGTGGAAAGGACCCACACTGGAGCAGTTTGTGAAGAACTGCAGCCCATGGGAAGGACCCACGTTGGAGAAGTTCATGGAGGACTGTCTCCCATGGGAGGGACCCCACGCTGGAGCAGGGCAAGAGTGTGAGGAGTCCTCTCCCTGAGGAGGAAGGAGCGGCAGAGACAACATGTGATGGACTGACCACGACCCCCATTCCCCGTCCCCCTACGCCGCTGGCAGGGGTAGGTAGAGAATTTGGGAGTGAAGCTGTGCCTGGGAAGATTTGATCTTCCTATCAAAGACAGGTTTGATCTCTCCCTGTCCTTATCTCGACCCACGAGCCTTTTGTTATATTTTCTCTCCCCTGTCCAGCTGAGGAGGAGGAGTGATAGAGCAGCTGCATGGTGCTTAGTTGCTGGCTGGGCTTAAACCACAACAACAAAGCATCATTCCTTGTACTTAGAAGATAGCGACAAAAGTTAAAAACAAGCCTCTTCATTCTAGTCGTTAAATACGAAGTGAAGGATATTTGCAGTAATAGCATATTTCAGAGCAAAGGAAACAAATAAGAGTATATCAACTAAGCACTGCTTTATTTGCCTGCTGACATTTTGTGTCTTGGTCTTACAGACCTTAGAGAACCCGTTCTGTGGTTTCTTGAGAATTCCAGACATTGGGGGAAGGAGGGAATAAGGGAATGGAAGGAAAGGAGCATCTTAAGTCAAGGACCTGAAATTGTAGTTCAGAATAAAACCACCAACAATTTTGAGAGTTATTCATTGATACTCACACCGGTGGGTATTAAAAGAAATGGTATAATGTGTCATAGAGAGCTAGCAACACGGAGAACTTGGTAGGATACAGTATTTTAAGAAAACTGTCAGTGGTGGTGATTTATGAGAAAAAGTAACAGAATCCCTACTGGTGTGCAGGGACTCTGTGGGTGTGTTAGGTATGCCACAAATTTGGCAAAAAAGTTTCAACCAGGTTTGAAACGCTTGAATCGCTGGATACTTCATTTATCAACAGTGTTTTACTACAGCAGCGTGGGCTCCATCAACTCAATGTAGGAACACAGTTGAGAAAATGTCAGACAATCAATGTCTACAGAGACTAGGACTTTCCTGGTACAGGAGACATACGGGGCTAGTAGACAGAGTCCAGCAGAGGGCCACTAAGATGAGTAGGGACTGGACCATCTCCCCTATAAGGAAAGGCTGAATAGAGCTGGGACTGCATAGCCTAAAGAAGAAGGAAGATCTCATCAATGTGTACAAATATCGAAAGGCAGGGTGTAAAGAAGACAAAGCCCAAAATCTAATAAAAGTTACCGTCTCTCCCTATACACCCTAACCTACATCCTTAAATTTTCATGATTAAAACATTACATCTAGTCATACACAAACACCACCTCTGCTATTCCTCTGTTAAACAACTGACATTTCTGCATAGCTACAATCACAATCTTCTATATGCAGGGTGACTAATCAGTAGTATCTGGGATTTCTTTGGATCAAAGGTGCACTATAAATGTATTATTATTACTGGACAAGCTTGTTTTCTCCCATCTGCAGCATTTTGTTGAAATTAAGAGTGAGAAGCGTAAGGTATCATGCCTCTGTCACTTACTTATATATGCCTTGTCTCCACCCCTGAATAAATTACAAAATAGTAATATATTTTTTACAATATGCATGTTGTTTCAAGACATTCACTGTAAAAAGATAGCATTAAGAATACATGGAGCAGGACAACTGAAAGGCAACTGAAGAAAGCAACTCTGTGGTCAAACGGAATCGCAAATTGTCCTCTGAAGCCAAGAGCTAAACTCGATAGAAATGCCTCAGCATTTCATTAGCAATACATTTCCAAATGTATTCAGCTACATATTTATCCTCTCGCAGTTGGCCCAAGGCCGCTGGCAAATAAATTCAGTTCTGCTGCCCAAAGGGGGAGGACCTGGGTCCAGGACTTTCACACCACTGAAACGGGGAGATAGAAAGATGGGGAGAAATTGTAGAGACAGAAAAAAGACCCCTGAAGAAAATCTAGTTTTCTGCTTTTGCCACTACCAGAGAATTATGAAGAAAATAGAATGGAACGCATAAAACATAAGGAACTGCTGCTACAGAGCCCAGCAGGCAGATGACCCATAGCTCTTAAAAGACTGCTCCTCTCGCCAATTGATTACTAAGCCTCTAAACAACCCTACTGCTAAATCCCAAGCTGCATATTATGCACCCTTCTCTCTTCTTCCCTTGGAGGAGCCTTGAAGCAATCAAATTACTTGCTCAACACTTGTTTTTTGAGTCCCGGGCTAATTTTGCAACCACTAGAGCACGCTTCCTTCCCCAAGCCTTTCAAAGGACAATCACCTGACGCTAAGAGACGTCAAGTGAGAAAACCGAACTTTTGAAGCGGTCCCTGCAAGCAGTTCCTCTGTGGCTCCGGCCTACCGGCCCTTCTGCCCCAGGCATCGCTCCCCTGCAGGGCGGCCGGCCCGAGGTGACCCGTGTGCCACGGCCCGCAGCCCAAGCCGGGCCCGTGCGCTGCCAGCTAAAAACGCACTAGCGAGGCAGCCTGGCATGCCCGCGGTAAAGGTCAGCGGCTGCCGGCGGCCCGGGGGAACAGCCGAGCACGGCTGCCCGCTCCGCCGCCGCCCACCTCGCCTCAGGCGGGCGAGCGGGCAACCACGGGAAGCGGCCGCGGCGCAGCACGTCACTCCCCGCAGCCCCGCCGCGCGACAGTGACGCTCACCGACGTTAAGGAAGTGACGCGTGCGCGTTCGGCGTGGGCGGGTCGCGCGTCGCTGCGGTGAGGCGTCCCGGGTGCCGGGCAGCGAGGCGAGTACTGCGCCGGGGCCGCCGGCGGGGCCGCGGCCTGCCCGGCTCGGGCAGAGGCCAGGCGGGGGGGGGGGAGGCGGCGCCCCCCGGAGCCCCTCGCGTTTCCATCCCGGCCGGGCCTCGTCGCCAGCCGCGAGGGAGAGCCTTCGGCCGGCCCCGGGCTTGCTCGCAGAGAGAGGTGGTGAAGCACGGGAGCTTGGGGACCGGTGGAGGGGCGGGTGGAGGGGGGGTCCGGGGTCCCTCGAGGGGAGCTGGCCGGTGCGCGGGGTTGTCACGGCACTTGTTGCCCGAACGCGGGGCCGAGCCCGTCGCGTGCGTGTGCGGAGGCGATGAAAGAAAACCGTGAGCTGGGACCGAGATCCGCGGGCAGCCGTGCTAGGAGAGATTGCTGATGAAGCCCGCCTGCCTTATTAATGTCTTCCTGCAAGTTAATAACACTTGTTTCTCCCCGAAGGTGACAAAAATTACATCCTTTCAAAAGACAGTCTCACCTTGAAGGCTCCAGACAGTAATCAGCTCCAGGCTTGCCTTGGTAGGTCAGTCCAGTGTTAATTTCCAAACAGCTAAGATGCTTTATGTTCTACTTCAAAGCTGAATTGGGACACTAAAGTGTACAGCCAACTGTTCTCATCAGTGTTTTCACTGGCAAGTCTTACCCTGTTTCAAAAACTTGTATTTTTTGGTTTTGGACATGTTAAGTTGCCTATGTTTTTGTTACGCCGTAGTGTTCAGAGCGTGACCATTTACACACAAGACTGAGTTCCCTCTCTGGCGAGGAGAGTAATTTTTACAGGTTGTTTTATTTGTCTTGATATCAGTGTTTTCCAGGAGTATTCCGTATAGTTGTCTTTAAGAAGTTTTGGCCACTTTTTTCTTTTTGGTTGTGGAAATGAGCGTGGAGAAGCCTTTGGGGGAAGGACTCATGGAGGAGTAGACTACTAGGTGTTTTGAAACAAGAATTTCTCATAAAGAAACGTGTTTGTTGTTTTGCTTATTTTTATTTGGGCACAGTCTTCATGAGGAACTTTGTGTGTGTGAATGTTCTTATAATGATGTGGCTCTTCTTTGTTGCCTTTGAGCAGAGGATGCCAACAGACAACAGCCACCTGCCAGACAGTATGCAAGAACAAGACCCTGTTACTACTTCAAGCAATAATTGCCTGCATAATGCTGAGGAATTGGGAATTGAACAAGAAAATGGCATTTGTAACAGTGACCCGGGTAATAGTATTAGAGTTCCCAACTCTGCCAGCCAGTCATCCACTTCCACAGCTGTTCCTTTGGAGGTGCCCAGAAGAGGACACCCCCTTTTACAGATCAACAGGCAGCAGATTCAGTCCATCTCATATAGTGCACAGGCTGCTGAGCTCAAAGGTTTAGGAGTTGATGTCTATGACCAGGATGTATTGGAGCAAGGAGTTCTTCAGCAAGTAGATAATGCAATTAATGAAGCTAATAAAGCAACAAAAATAGCTGATGCGGAGAAGGAATATCAGTCAGTGTTGGATGACTTAAGGTAAATTGTGTCCTTTCTCACTGTTCCTTTCTGTTACTGACTATCTAATGAGGCTTGGTGTCTCATGTTTTTAAAAGCTGGAAGATGAAAAGCTGTTTTGAAAACACTAGATTACATGTACTCTTCTGAGTCACCTGCCTTTTAAAAAAGAAAATATTTTTCACATCAGAACAATGCTTCATTGCTCTTATTTGACTAATTCAGTCATGCATCAAGGCAGTAGAGGACAGTGCATCTCCTTTTTCTTCTTTGTCTCCTACCTTACCAAGATGCATGTCTGTTTTCTGGGCAGTGTAGAATTGCATTATACTCTATTATTCAAAGTAATAATCAGAAAAAGTGCCACTTCTTCAATTCTGTATGCTTCATAGTATCTGCTTCTGGTTATGTGCTTTCTGTAACTTTGATGACTCGTATCATGAGTGTGCTACAACCAAAACAACCTTATCACAAGTGCTTGTATGAAGTATTTAAGGACACCTTAAAAGAATCAAATGCTTAATTAACATGGTATATTGATAGCAGAAGACTTTGAGGGATGGGAGCCTCTTTCGAGTTTTGATCTTGGATCTCCCTTTCTGTTTCTAGTCTCATTGTAGAGTTACTGTGTGAACTACTGCAGGTAAATAATTCTACCTGTGGATCTTTCTCTGTATTGCATTAATGTTGGGTTTTAGTGCTCAAGAGTGCTGTAGGTCTCCATGACCTATGTGAACTCTCGCATAGCTCTCTTATTATGCATATGCTTAATTTTATGCATTTCATTAATTTTCCAGTTTGGGTGTGGAGATGCGAAGTTAAGTAAGTTTCCAAGACTGGAACCTAATTTCAGATGTTATGTAGCAGAAGGACATAATGTGTAAGATGGTCATTGAGAGGACAAATGGAGCAGTGTAACCATTGCAATTAGATTATGCAGTTATTGAAAGAATGGTGCAGGGCATTATCACTTAGTTGATATTTTCCTGGTTTTCTTTAAGAAGCATCCTATGATTTTTCTTACCCCCCTATTTTCACCTTCTGCTTAAAGTCGTAAAATGAGATTTACATGAGGGGATGCAAATGGTTTATGCAGACCTGTAGAACCTCATCTGTATAAGATGTAACGTGCAAGTCTGAAAGTTGATTTTGGAGAAGATCAGCAGAGATATAGCTGTCTTGTTGAGCAGAGGGACTAACAAAAGTAAAGATGTACGAGTAGAGCATGATAGAGTTGGTTAAAGTCCTGTAGCACAGTGAATGCATGACTAGAGGTAGAATCAGGCAAGAAATAGTTTTTGAGCAGTTGGCATGGAGTTCATGGTAGAAGCTGCATGATTCTATAATATACACACAAATTTAAGCAGAAGGAGGAGAATAAAAAATGGTTGCCTGTTTAAATCCTGCAGTCCTGTTAAGTAAAGCTTTGTGGAAGAAGACGGTAGCTGTATGTGTTAAGAGACCCTAGGGCCAAGGAAGCAAGAGCCAAAAGGTAGGAGACATGCAAGAAGGTGGTATACTTAAAGCAACAAAACAGAAGACTAACAAAGGGGATGGGATGGTTCAAAGTGTTGAAAGAGAATGGAGAAGTGAAGATGGCAGTGATAGCTGGGGAGCTGGTAGAATACGTCTCCTAGGAGAACAGTGGTAGAATCCAAATTAGAGCTGGAGAGAAATGTGGCCCAGCAATTTCCTCCCTGACAATTGAGGAGACTTATGTAGTGCTTTTCTTTGCATATGAGGGGAATAATGGCGGCTTTGCAGGTGTTGTAAAGAGTTTTCTTTGACATTTTTCATAATGCTTTGAGATGCTAATTTGTGTATCCTTACGAAATCTGCTATTTGAATCAACAAACCTAGATTTGGTGCTTCTGATGGTGGGGCGGTATCTCCTTCCTTGCGAACGAATTCAACAGCAGAAACAGATGATACTAGGTTAAAATATGTGGTTCAACCTTAATTTCATATTCTATATGGAAACATGAAAAATGGTAGTGCGTGAGTAAGGAAAGTTTAATGTTATGTGCTGTTAATTCTTTGAGCTAGTCTGTCTTCCTGAAACTGTATTTGTATCTTGTAATCTATTCTTTTTGTAAAAGAGGTGTTGTAAAGGTAAAAGAAATAGCCTTCCTTATAATAATGGCATCAAACTATTAAAACAGTTTTAGAAAATGAAAACATGGGATTTTCCACTCAGATTTTTGTTTTGTCTTTTGTTTACCATGAATAATAAAAGCAACCACTATCACTTGCTTATTATCATCATCAGACTCGTAACTTTTGAGTACTAAATATTGCAGTGGTTTAAGTTTCCTTGCCTTTGGAATTCTAGTATTAGCAAAATTTTGTTTAAAAATATTTTATGATGTACAACTTTTTAAAGTGTTTAGTATTTCCAGTGTTGTTTAAATATAAGATGCTTATTTAGAAACTTACCTTTAGTCCTTTTTAAATCTTACCTTAAATTTCCTGGAATTTCTAAATTGTCTGAATCAAGAATGTGGTATTTTTCTTTCTGGAGTTGACTATTACATTGCAATCTTCTTGTTTTTTCAGATCATGTACAACATCTCTGAAACAAATAAATAAAATTATTGAGCAACTTTCACCTCAAGCAGCCAACAACAAAGATATAAACAGAAAACTAGATTCTGTAAAACGGCAAAAATATAACAAGGTGATTGGATTATGTTAATTTCCTACTGACAATACTTAGCTTGTGCTTTGGCTTAAGGTTTGGATTATGTGATACAATTCTTGCTTAATTATATAGTGCAGAGTCAGTCTACAATTGCTGTTCCTTCCCTTTTAAATGGTTTAATTTTCTACCAAAAAATGTAAATAACTAAATTAAAGATGTGAAAGTAAGAGCTGAAATTTTTTTTTTATTCTAAGTTTCAGAACAAGCTGTAAAACTGAAATTCCAGGACCTGCTCAGAAAACTGATTTGCATTAATTTAATTAAATCCCTCCCAGTAGTATTTGGAGAATTAGCAAAGCATTGTTAGGGCACGATTCAATAGCTGACCTAAATCTCGGCTCTTGTGGTCTTCATTCCCTACCTTCCTTTTCTTAATCCTCTTTCATGGTCTGTATCTTTCTTGTACCAGTACATATCATTCCTTCCTGTGAGCCATTTTAACTCAGTGATTTGGCAGAAACTGCTCCAGCCTTTTTCTGCCAGAGTAGTAAGTTAAAGGAGCTTGTAGAGCAATCTATCAGGCATCAGGGTAATGTAAGCAATAGACCTGTACAGCTGTGAACAGGAAGAAGGAGATCTGAGAAGAGGGAAACTTCTGGTCAGGACACTTGATCAGCTCACCATCTGATGGAAATTCACCTTAGTATTTTTTCTAATGATAAACCTGACTGAGAAACTTAATTGTCCTTTGCCCTCAGACACTTCTTCCCAGTCTCAGGCCATTTGCCACGGAATCATGCAGTTGTTTGTTTTTTAACCTTGACCATTTCAGCAACTTGGATAACACTGCTCACAGTTTGGCCAATTAAGGGAGTGAGGGGGACAGTACTGAACAGTGGCACAGGGCTAGGAACAAGTAGCTGGAAGTAGTGGGAAGAAATGCATTAAATCAGACTTAAAGAGTCTGATCACTAAAGAGTGATCATGTAATTGGACACTATTTTACTTGTTTTCATATTGAAGTAATTTATGCAAGTGTTAGTTGCAGGGAAAGTTCAGACCTCATTGAGTGTTCATTGTTAGCCATCTCTAACAGTCCTTGAAGTGTAAGAATAAATCCCTGTATGAAAACTATAATTTGTAAAAGTAGTCCCAATAACCTCAAGAGTGTTTTCGAGGCTGTTTGGAGGCTGGCAGTGTATTTAAACCTGGTCTTGAGCTACCTTATGCACGGAGAAGTGCTTTTTAGTACTCTTCCTTTTGTAGTATTTAAGAAAAAATAAATGGTTAAAGACAACTGAATTCTTCCATTATTGAGACAAATGGGAAATTAATGACTGGTAAAAGACAGCTATTTCCTTAGAGCTGTCATACAGGGAGTGTTTTATGTTATAAAGTACGCTGGTAGCAAGGATTATAGTGCATACACAGGAGATAATATATTGTACCATACATGAATATACTTACCCTTAGTGGTTTGATAAGTGCTACATGGGCAGGCTAGTGAACCATTCCTCACCAAAAAGAAAAAAAATTGCTCATTTTGCCATGAACTTGATTTTTACTGAAATACGTGCCTCTCTAGGTAAGGAAATATTTCCAAAGAATGGAGTTACAAATGTGGAAAGTTACATTGCCTATGTCTTTATTTTACTGGTCAGAATTTCTTGTTTCATAAGTGAAAGTTAGCGACACCAAGGAATCACAATGTCACCAGTAAATACACAGTTGAGGATATTACAATCAGATAAAAGGTGTAACAGTAGAGCTAGCTATGAATTATTTTCATAGCAGGAATGAACTATACTTGTTATAGCATCTGTAATGTTGATTTTTTCACTTATTTTTTTTAAAGTAATTTCACTTTTCATAGTTTTTGCTGTTAAATTAGCTGTGACCACTCCTGAATTAACCATGTACAACCATATATTAGGATGATGGACTGATTTACAATTTCAGTTTCTTTCTAACAAAACATTCCAACACTACTGGGATGATAAATAAATCTTATAGCTGTTTTTAGTGGCTTGTTAACCATCAACCCAGCCTTGCAAATCATGAACAAATCTTTTGGGGTTCTCTGCGCATCTCACAATCTGCTTGATGGGTTTCCTTCACTAGAATCAACACATTCATAAAATGACCTCAAAAGATGTACATAAAAATGCACAATGTGCATGTGAAATTTGTGTATAAGCAATCTGATCTTACTGTATGCATATTGTAAGATGATTGTACACACAAAATTGTATGTGTTCTGTGGGTTGGAGCCCTACAGATATTGTGGTGACACTTTTTTGCACTTTTTTTGTTTCAAATGCAATACTGTGAACATTTGAATATGAGATTCTGGTGGAAAATACTGCAAGTGTATTTATTTAAGTCTTGTTTAAAAGGATTGCAAGTGTATGAACCAGATTAAAAATTAAATTATGTATCTACTTGTCATTCAAGGAGCAACAGCTGAAGAAGATCAAGGCAAAACAAAAGCGTCTCCAAGCAATTCTTGGTGGAACGGAGATTCTTGATAAAGTAAATGAGATTGAATTAGAGGAAGATGAAGGTATGGGAGAAGGCTGAAAGTTCTGTTCTACTTTGATGTAATGCTTTTTGTTGTTGTTGTTTGAAGCTAGTTTGCAAGATCTTTGCCAATAAGGAAGTAAATTTCAGTGGTTTGCTTTTAATGAGAGAGTTAAGAACAGTTACTCTCTGCACCTGCAAAATTGCAGATCTTGGCATATTCATGTGGGAAATTTTAAAAAATGGATGTTAATCCGTGTTCAGCTCAGTAGGGATGGCTGAGGCACATTAGAGTATTGGGCTTAATAAATTGGAAATTCTAACATTTTTTTCACAGCTAATTTGATAAAGATGACTAACATCATGACTGAATTACATTTTATATGCTGGATGCTATCAATCAGCATTAACAAAATTGTTTTTTCTTACTGTTGGGATGTATCACTAGAAATGGAAGGGGGAAGTGCTTCTCTTTTTCAGGCTGCACTGTGATTTAAAAAAAAAGTAAAATAAAATAAGGCTTCTTCCAAAGCAGGATATTTATTCTCTCTGTTTCACTAGGTGTTCTTTATCACTACTGTCTGCAAACTGAGCTTGGATTTTGTAACTCCAGCTTGGCTGTGTCTTGGCCACAATCACTAATCTGCAGTATTCTGCAGGGCAAGTTTGGACCCCATTGACATTTGCGCATCACCTTTGGGTTATATTATTGTGTGCAGAGGTGTAAACTCTTTGTGCTATTTGTCCATTGCAGATGTGGCTGCAGTGGATTCCAGATCTCACAAAGCTCATGCTTCCCTCCTGATTCAACAAAACTTAGAGGAGTCAAAACCTCAGTAAACTTTTCTTGGTAGAAAAGCATCTTTAATCCTCTTTCTTTGAATGGGTTTATGCAGTAAAACTCAGGCACCTGGTGTGATGCGATGTAACTAGGAAGTGAATGGACCACAAGACAGAAGAAATGGAGTTGAGCAGTTCCCATAGTTTGAGAAACTAAGGTGGTGGAGAGGGAGGTGTTTCATGCCCGATGCATCATCATTACTTGTTAAATGTGTTTTGGTGATAAATACAGCGCTTCAGATGGAACCATATACAGTAGCATGCAGTGCTGGCAATTGTGGTACAGCTATTTAGAAATTTTGGACCCTAATAATAGATTTCAGGCTGGAATTCCCCTTCAGCTTCCTGAATTCAAGAGCTTTTCCCCCTCTTTGGTTTTAAACATCAATTAGTTTGTGTTAATATGTATAGTAACTGAATGCAGTTTAACTGAAGAGCTCTTTTATGGCAATGTGCTGTGCAGCCAGTCCGACTTTTAAAGTCATAATTCTAATATTAGTATTGTAGAGTAGGAAGATGGGTTTTGGGGGGTTTTTTTGGTTTTGTTTTTGTTTTTTTGAAGCATGTGGGAAAGCAGTCTTTTATGTGTTTTGTAAGATTTGTGTCTGTCCTGATGGTAGTGTAAATGTCACATTTCAAGCTTATGAGTAGGACTGAAAAATCAATAATAAAATAGAAATGAACGATGTTGCTGCATATGGGAACGCAGTGGTTTCTTGCACTGAACATGGTGACATGGGTTGAATTGACAGCATAAGGAACACACCAGAGTTCATGTGCCACGGGGGACTGTAATTTTATGGTAATTCTTGCTCTGTGTGTTGTTTCAAAAGTATTTGCATTTTGATAGTATGTGTAATGTTTCCTATATGAAGTTTGAGAAGTAGTTTGAAGTAAAAGTTACAGTCTGACTTCTTCGGCCTTCTGTTTTGTTGGGTTTTGCCTATTTTGAACTTCAGGTATTATGTGTGACAAAAATTTGGACTTTTAAGTTGCATATAAAAACTGAACTGAATGTATATAAAACTTGAGGAGGGGGACCAAAACAAAACACCCTTGTTCCTGTGTTTGAGTTATTCAGAAGGTGTAAAAGGCATGCTGGATGTTCTGATTTTTGTTGTAGAACCTGGTCCATCATGTCTTGGCAGTATGCTTATGCCTGTTCAGGAAACAGAGTGGGAAGAGCTTATTCGTACTGGCCAGATGACTCCATTTGGAACTAAAATACCTCAGAAGCCAGAGAGGAATACCCGACGATTAATGCTAAATGAAGCATCTGATTTTGAGAAGTACTTAGCAGACCAAGCTAAGCTGTCATCTGAAAGAAAGAAGTTATCCCTTCACAAAGGAGCAAAGAAGAAAGCACAAGCCAAAAATGTTCAGTGTGTAGCTCCTGCATCTACTACAATGGAAAAAAGGGGTAAAGCCATGTCAAAAACAGAGAAGCGCTTAAAAGAACACATGAGAAAACTTCAGAAGCATGCCCTTCAGATTCAGTCAAAGGCAGAGATTCCAAAAGAAAAGAAATATCTTGAGGCCAAGAAGTTCAGGCGTAAACAGGAGGATGATAGTGGAGAGTCTGAGTATGTACCTGATGAGGAGCTCTTTGATCCAGAAGCAGCAGAAGAGGAGGAAGAGCAGGCATCTTCTCATGTTGAGAATGATTCTGATTATGAACTCAGGAATTTGTCAAGAAAAAGAAAATATTTGGTTAAGAGAGATTTTAAAGAAGCTGAAGATGATGCTGACTTCTTTCCAAGCTCTGAGGAAGAAGAGCATACACAGGGGAGGCGCAAAGTAAAGAGATGGAGAGATGATGGAGATGAAGACTATTATAAACAGAGACTAAGGTTAGTCCTAGACATTTTTATTAGTAACATTAACAAATGATGTTGAACATGCAAAGGGCAATGTCTGTAATACACTGCTAGGAATTGAAGTAAGGAAAACAAGACAGTCAAAATGATCATAGCCTTCCAAAAGGAATCAGACATACCTCTTAATTACAAGGACATTGCTGTTAGATTTTTCTGATTGTTATAGGTCCTTCAGTAATAAGCTATTTGTGTGTCAGTCTTTGTTTGTTGTTTGCAGAACTGTGAATGTGCCCAAAATCGAGTAGATATAAAACAGCATATTACTTGGCAGCTTTACACCTAAGTACTGCCTTTGTCTGTAGATCATAATACCTACCTTTCAAAAAAAAAAAAAAAAAAGTCTTCTGTTTGATAGGCAAAATTACAATGCAGACAGACAGTGCCCTCCCTCTTCAGAGGGATGGCACTTCTCCACTGAGAGAGAAATCTTTGGTTTGGAATGGGGTGAGATGCTTAGTTTTTGGCTTGAAATAATTAACTGCTAGTCAAGAAGAAATCATTTGAATAAATTATAGTTACATACTATTTTTGTAGAATCTGTTAGTTTATTGAAATCCGAGGCAATTACATACAGTTTATATGGCTAACGGTTTTATTTGAAAACCAATATTAAAAGGATCTTTTGAATTTAAACTTGTAAAAAAATGTATACTGGAAAGGACTATATCTATATTGTTTGATTATTAGCACATGGTCTCTTGCATAGCTTATATTAGAAGACATAAGTAATGAAGACTGGACATTTATACTGCTGTTAGTCAAGTCTAAAAAGAGCTGCTCAGTTTGACAGTGATTTTCCTCTCTTTGTTCTTGATGTGAACGAGGGTAAAAACA
The DNA here is from genome assembly GCF_026419915.1 of Harpia harpyja. Lineage (NCBI taxonomy): Eukaryota > Metazoa > Chordata > Aves > Accipitriformes > Accipitridae > Harpia > Harpia harpyja. Next base: position 26,340,226 of record NC_068949.1, on the reverse strand, counting down.
TCCCTCTCTAAAGAGATAGTGATAATGGTGGTAGTAGTGGTGTTTTATGTTGCTATGATGACCTAAGGTTGTAAACTGAGTAAGGTTTCTAAGGAGAGTCTAGTATGTTAGGTGGGGAAATACAGCTAAGAACACAAGTTATTTTTTAAAATGGCAGCTGAAACACCTTGTGCTAATCTGTGATTTATGAAATTTGTATAACCTGTGTGTTGATGATCTCTCTGTAACTACAGTGTCCTGTTGAGATGTTTTCTCTACTGATGCTAACTAGACATGCCAGTGAAGTTAAGAGACATTTCGGCACATATTGAGAGTCAAAAGATCAAGATCACTAAAATGGTTGTTTTGTTTTAATTGTTCTCTAACCACTGGCATGTTGTCTCTTTTCTAGTGTAAGGGTTGAGCTTCATATAATGAACTTCAGCTTGTTGATAGCATGCTTACTTTTAATTAATTACCTTTAGTGAATGTCTTTCAAGTAGTTTTATAGTCCTCTAGAAAATGATGGATTCCAACTTGAAAACAGCTGCTCTAGAGTGAAAGGAAGATATATATTAGGGCTGTCAGCGAAGGGTGGTTGATGTAGCAGTGGTAAGGCCTAGCATAGGGACTTGGTTAATGCTTGGGAGACTCGAATTTTGCACTTCTATGGAAATATAAAATCTTACAGATTTAAGTGAACTCGTATCAGAGAAGGGGTCAAGAAGTAGAGGTATAAACACCATCTCTTTCTGTCGTGAGAGCCTGAGTTGCTGTGGAGGAGGAGGAGGTAACTTCTGACAAAGGTACTCACAGTTGTAGAATTACTGGTAAGAAAACCTCAGGTAGGAGGAGCCCAACTTCACTTTCACATCCCAGGTTACAAAGGCAGATCAGGAGCTGATATGAGGCAATAGGTTTGCAATCCCAGGATGCTGCTTTTCAAAGTTAGAGCATAGTTTATTGCTCTTGAATAGAAGATTTCAGCAAGAGGCTAATCTGAACAATGTCCAAAGGGTCAAAAAGAAATACGTTTTTTATTGGATGCATTAACAAAAATTAATTGTACTTAATTGGTAAAATATTTACTATTTTATTGAATAAAACTACTCTTCACATTTAAATTAGACGAATATTAAATCATTTTTAATTCAGTGTTTTCATCAAGACTAATTTATTTTGATTGAAAGTTTTAATATGACTCACAGTTTAAATTCATTCAAACATGTTTTTTAATAATGTTAAGATTGTGACAATTTATCTTTAGCAAAGTCATATCATAGACTACGTTTCTTTTGGTTACTAAAGTTACAATAAAAGCCTAAATGAATTTTAGAAATATCAATAACTGTAATTGCTACCAAAACACTACATCTCTTAAAAATTTCATAGCTACAGTTATTGTGGCTGTTAAGCTGCAGCTGTCCACATTGACGTTTTTATGCTGACACCCCCAGGTAATCTTCATTACGGGAAATGCCATGAGAAAATAAAATGTAGTGAATTAAGAAACATATTAAGAATGCTATAGAAATGCTGTCATTTGCTTACATTTATGTCTTGTTTCATGTCAGTTTTACTTTTGAATGCAAATGAATGGGTGAGATTATGGTATATTTTACCCCAGAGAGAGGCAGGGGAGAATCCTTTAGGATTCCTTTAGTCTTCTGAACATCTAGTCTTATGCTTGGCGCTGAATACAGTCCTACACTCTTAAAGATTGAAAATGAGTTTCCTTAACATTAAAACTTTAGAGATGGGACTTGAAGAGATTGGTCTGTGTCAAGGGGAAACTACAATGATGTTGTTAAAGCATGATAATTAGCTAACTGCAGGACTGCAAAGCATCTCTAGAACAAGAGACTGTTTTCAGAACAGGAGCTGGTGTTATCTGCAGTAAACAGGGCAGGCAGGAGAGCACCCGGCTCTTTCCTGCTAAAGGCTACTTGCAGTGGTCGGCCTAGTCACTCAAAGCAAGATGTGATCAGTGGAATGTGGAAAAGTAAAAGTTAGCTATACAGAATTCAGCTCATGCTCTCAGTAATTTCAGTTCTTTTCCCTTGCGTGGGTCTTGCCTTTCTCTAATTACTGTTACGGGTGCCATGTTGCTGTGCAGACACGCAGGGGAAAAATGTTCTGTTCTGAAAAGGTTAACATCTAAGGTGAATCATAACTTGCAAGAATAATGAACAGTAGCAAGGAACATCAGGGTTATGGAGAGTAAGGTAAGTAAGTAGGATACTGTCAAGCAGCTGAAGTGTAAGTTTAAGATTCAGTGAAAAGTAGCGTATCATTCCAAACTGTCCTTCATACTGCCTACTGCCAGCTGAACCCAGAGGATTAGGCAATCAGTCTCTAGGATGGTGCTGAATGTCTCAGAGACTTGATCCCCATCAACAGGTATGTTATCAATGTATATTTTGTCGTACTCAGCAGTGACCATCTTGGTCTAGAAGTGTTCAAAATTGGTGCTGCTGGAATCTTAACCTGTTGCCTCCTGCCCTGTGGAATGGTCAGGTCATGGCAGAGCCAGTTTCTTTGAAGACTATTGAATGAGTGAAAATGCACCTGGTTTTGGCTTCTTTTACTTAGGATCACAAAATAAAAGTAACATTGTATGCAGATTAAATGCATAGGAAATAAACCTTTTCTTTGTTCTCAACAAGAAAACTGCTGCATGGTTTTCTTGTATTATTCTCAAGACTTTGCAGATTTGGAAACTGCAGCTTATCAAGATTTTTTTGCATATTAATGTTTTGAGCATAACCAAGGAATTTTTGCTGCTTATAATATACGTAGTTAATGTGTTACACTATTGACATAACTAATACAGTATCTGCATAAGGTAATAGCTTGGAGTCAAAACAAAAAATTAGCAGTCTTATGGTCACTACTCCCGTAACATTTGTTGGTATGTATCTGCGTGCTGCTTCAAGGAAGGAATTGCATGTCATGTTATGGGAGATAAGTGCTATATCTGTGTTATCTTGTGTATTCTGTATAGTTTGTGGAGTACAGTTGTTTGAATTCTTTAATTGCTGTCAAGTGCTCAAAGGCAAGGCTAGGAAAGCTACTTCTTTCCATGCCTCCCAAGTGACATCCAGGCAGCTGAGTACCTGGAAGTTGTGGCTATCAGTGCAACAAAGCAGTTGATACAAAGAACCAAACCAAAAAAATAAAATTTGCTTAAAAATAAGTTGTTTTTCTCAAATCAGGTCAGTTTTCATGTGCTAGCTCTCTTCGAAATATCTGAGTCACTGAATATCTTGATGTTTCAGATTTATAAATTAAAAAAGGATTAAACATTACCTTTCCTGAAAGATACTTTCTTAGAGCATCCTAACTGCTCTTTAAAATGACAAAGCCAAGACACAAATGAAGATATATTTTGGCTCGCTTGCCAAGTACACCTTTCATTCTAAGCTCAAGTGTGTAATTGTCTACATCAGTCTTAATTTACTTGTGGAGACTTGCGGTACTAACTGCATGTATTTCATCTGTTAGGACATACCAATTAAATCCACCCAAGACATAAAAAGTTAGATCAGAAAAGTAATGCTGAATGCTTCAATTTAGCAAATTAGAATAATCTGTAAGGGATTCTTAGCTGTATAAAACAGAAAACATATTGTGCTTCACAAATGCAAACTATATTAAACACTCAGTTTGGTTCCTGACTGTATTTTTTTAAAAAATCAAATTGTGCTTATTACTGTTTTGGCTGCAGAATTTCTTTCTAGGGTATTGCAATAAGTGGGAAATGGGCTTAGTATCTGAATACATTATTTAGATGAAAGATTTAATTGTATGATATATAGCTTTTATACTGCACTTTCAGGATAATACTGTATTTATGTCAGTAAGCATGGACAACATAAAATAGATTTCTCAAAGGTCATGCTTTTATTTTCAAGAGACCTTGGTGATACAGTAAAACCTGTATTTTCTGATTGTTTAGGCATACTAATGATGTCTAACTGAGGTGCATAAGGAATATATTGACCAAATGGTCAGTATGTTACCATGTAATTAAGTCAACTTTGAGCTACTGCTGTTTCTCATTCTACAGTTTGACTTCTGGGGAAAGGTACAAGACCAGACTGACCAAGTGACTGATCTGGTCTAACGAATAGCGTTTGTCCTCCCATTGCTTCAGCCATTTAGATATTTACACTTTTTTAAAGAAAATGATGGTGTTTTAGTGTAGAATATCTTAATACAATGTCTTCCAGTAAGTTCACAGGCTTTCAAAAACTGAATAGCTTCTTCAAACTTTGAAAGTTGTTAGTGGTAACAACAAATTGCTGCTTTTTCTTTAAACTGGTAATCGAGGGCAAAAAAATATCCAGACCTTTGGAATGGATGTAGTACCAGAGCCTTCAATAGCACAGCTTTTCTAATTACACACTTCAGTAAAGTGTATACAGTGTATATAAAATACACTTTTCTTTAGGAAAATTAAGTATGGGATTTATTAGCTCGAATTCTAGACATACGTGTTTTCTAGATATCTAATAATTTTAAGAGAAATCCCAACATTGGTCACACTTCTTGCAGAAAATATAGTAGTTATATTAATGTAAAGTGCCTAAATTCCTGGACAGCTACGAGCTAATCTCAGAAATGTTTATTCGTGATTGTTTCTGGATCACTTTTTCTAATGTACACTAGAGGGCAATCTGTTTCTTCCCAGGGGAGACCGAAGCTCCAGTGTTGGCTAGTGGCGATTCCTATTGGAATATAGAATTAGAAGCAAACTCTTGTACAAATTATTGCCCTGCTTGAGTTTAATATGGACTCTTTACCTAGCTGTCACTTTGGAAGCTTTGTAATCTAGAATTGTTTTGATTTTACTGTAAGTAGGAGTTTTCTTTCTTGGTTTGAGTCTTGTCATAACCCAGTTAAAATAATCAAGTTCTGACATGTCTCAGTTCCAGTAATGACACAGTCTGAAGCAATGACTGTCAGCATTTGTCAATTTGAATCATTGATCTTTCTGGAACTCAGAAGAATAATTGACCATCTGTGCCTCATAGCCCAACATTGTAGTACTGAACAAAAATAAATGCATTTTTATGCTGTGCCTCTAGAATGTATCATATCTGTCTGCTAGACTCCAGAGCATGAATGTTATTGGCTTAAATCAAACATTTAACACACTGCTAGTCTAGGATAGAGATTTCCATTCCTGTGTTAGGATAGATACATAAAAAGTATCTGTGGGGGAGACTTTGACACTTTATATATTTTTAGTAAGTTCTTTTTTTACTACTTAACTGGATACATGATTTCATGTAATGAAATAAGAACAATGCAATAATAACATTAGCAGCTCATCAGTTTTTAATCAGAAAACTGAAGACTATTTTTGTCCATCTTGGAGTTTTCCCCTGCATATGCTGCTTTTTCTCTCCATCACAATTTTTGCTTCTGAAGGCTTCCTGACTTGAGATCAAAATATATTCCAGTGAAGTTGGCTTTCTAAACCTGTCCAGCATTGTATTGTCGTAGTCAGTTTTTCAGTGCAGTTGGTTTTGGCAGTTATTGCAAAGTGTATATTTGGAGATGGTGGTGTTTATTTTCACTTAATAAAACAATACCACGGTTCCAAGTTTGTGACTGGTTCCAGAAAGGCAGACTGTAAGTATTTTCTCAAAAGATACTGGTGAAAATCTGATCTAGAAACCTGTCATAATTAGATTGCTTTCATGAGAAAGGGCGTCTGATTTTGTTGGTTGTATATGAAGTGTTGAACTTCTTCCCTGTTCTCTTGTTCCTAACCCAAGTTTGTTTTAAACAAATTTGCCAGAGATGCAGAAGCCTTTAAGAGGAAGTTCCAACAAGTTTCACTGAAGTAAGTGGTCAGGAAGACAAGAGAAACTCCATTAATGCTGCCTACTAGAGAAAACACAGCTTGAGTTTAAGTCTTGTTATGAGTTTGCAGATCCTGTGGAAGATGATTTTGAATGACCTAACAGCAAGAAGAGTCTCTGCTAGTATTTTCACCTTATTTCATACCACAGAATGCAGAGTAGTGTCCTTAGGAAGACAGGCATCATTGTTTTAATTGCCCCCAGAATTGCTTATGTAGTCAAAAAATACAAGGGGAACACTAGACCTTCATTGCCTGGTTGGTTGGTTGGGTTTTCATTCACTACTGTGTTCAAGATAGAAAACTTGAATCAACTTTTATTTTAAACAGTTTTAGCTGACAGGATTTTTCTCTGGTGGCGAAGACACTTCTCGTATCAGGCTGGAAGAAGTTACGGTACTGTACATGACATTGTGCCAGTCGTGTCTGCTCTTAACTTGACTGAGCTAGATAGCAGCATGGCTGAAGTCTTAAAGACTTGGAGCAACGCTTGAGATGTTTTATAGTGTCTTCTGGTTTGTTTGCCAGCTTGGAAGTGCAAAATGTCAGGGATGGTAGCTGTCTTACGGGCAGTTGTTTGAGGAAAAATTTTAACAGTGACTTCTATCTCCCTCCTTTTGGCTAGTTAGGTCAGGATATAAATCAAGATAATGAAACTGTTTAAGTTATGTTTCCATAACTGATGCTATTGTCAACTTTGGGCCAGAAATTAACTCAAAATTTTATGATTATGCATCTTTTTCCTGGCATGGATAAAATTGGGCTAGTAGCTTTGAAAACATAAGGCGCTCGGCCCATAAGCTTAAAACACAGTGGACTTTGCGTAGCAAGGCTGGAAATAAGATACAGTTTGCATGTCAACCTCTAGATGCAGTTTATCATGAATGCTTGAAAGCAATGCAGAGCTTTACAGAAAAATCAGGATAAATAACTTTAAATTTTTTTTTTTTTAAAAAGAGAGGAAAATGTGAATTTCCTCACATTTTTAAATAGTTCAGAAATCCTTTTTCCCAGAATATGGAGTGTGTTTTGGGGAAGGGGGTTGGGGGTTTTATTTTGGATTTTTTAGAACTCTGTTAATCCATTATCCTGCCATTTTTTTTGCTGCTCCAGAGGCACCTAAGCTAACAAGAAGTCATTTGTGTAATGGGTAAATGGTAAAATGTTATCAGGAGGCAAATGGACTATTCACTCGCCTGTAACGTTTGTCATTCAGAAACTGGAGGTGTACTGGAAAACTGTTGCATCCTGTTAAGTCCTCCTCCATCCAGTTACTGCAGGACTATTCTAGAGTGCATTCTCCGGGGTTTCTTCAATGTAGAGTTAAAAGACTGGACAGCATCTCACTCAGGAGGCCGTTTGTCGCTTAATGCAGTAGATTTCAGTACTAGGCAGCTTAACTTACTTTTTTTGGCTTGAATTTTCCATTTGCTTCTTTTCATCCTATCGCTACTCTTTATAGTTCTTTGGGACCTGAACAATTTTAGTCTTCGTGTCTTAAATTTCAGATACTTCTAGACTATCAGGTCTCTTCCTTCAGCCTTTTTATGAGATGAAATATGGCTGCTTTTGCGCTGCATCCAGAACAGGAACATAAGGATGTTTTTCATCTGTTTTATAGCTTGTCAATTTCTGCAGGGAGTCAATTTATACACCATATTCAGTGTGCCTGCAGTGAATGGCACTTTCATGGGAGGATTCCAGCAAAACCCAAGTTGTCAGTGAAGTGCTGTTGATTGGTTAGTACATACCCAGCTAGCAGTAGCATACACTTTACTATGACAGGTAGATGGTTTGGGGTCACTAAAACACCAGTCCGTAATTTCCTTGGATGATGAAGATCCTTTGGGACTTTTTCAAAAGAGGGGGGAAATAATGGAACAGGAAGGTAATTCTCTAACCTGCCTAGAGTCCAAATAAGATTAGGCTGCAGACCACAAATCAGTCCATAATTTCAAAACCTCAAAAAACTCATTCTCTTAGTAATGACAGCTCAACAGATTTAGAGCACGTCACCCCAAAGATGGTGGTGTTTCCAACTGAGTCTTCTGTATAAGATTATACACTGCTGCACATTTCTGTAGGTGAAGGAAGTTATTTAAGTATTGGGTTAAATTAATAAAATACCTTTGGAATACCTAAGCTTTATTGATATTTTTCTGGGGGTTTTTTATGGAGGTTTAGGAATTTAAGGTAGCCAGATTTTTTTATGGTGTTAACTGTTGGTTCCATTGTATTAGTATTTCTGTCTATAGAAAATTGTAACTAGCTATAAAACTCTGAAGGCTTATAACTAAATAGTCAGGAGTGCATGCACCTTTTAATCTGTCAGGTATTTTGAGCTTTTACTTGCATAATTCTCTCCTCCAAAGGATTATTATTTAAATCATGACATCAGAGAATGCATTTTTGTTGGGTTTTTACCTGATTGAAAATTCAGTGTAGTTTTCATGTAGTATCTTTTCTATGCAATAATTGAACGTTGACTGCTTGTGTCACTCTAGGAGGTGGCAAAAAGAACATTTGAAGGACAAAGAATGCCACACAGCTGAGGAACTTTCTGAAGAAAGTGATGCTGAATTTGAAGAGGGTTTCAAAATACCAGGATTTCTCTTCAAAAAGCTTTTTAAGTACGTATAGTGTATTTTATTTTAATATTATGTGCTGTGTGCTGTTAATAATATTAGCAGTGATAGTCATGGTGATTTCTGGATGCCCTTTGCTGCAACTTTTACTTCAGTGAATAATGCCTCAACTTTTACTTCAGTTGTTTCTGTAGGATTATTTCTTTAAAGAAGGCTCCAGGATCAAACCTCAAAGAAACTAATTTATTACAAGCACAAAATGTAGTTACATGAAAATACAGATGATAACTGCCTGATGTGAATATTGTGAATGCCTGTTAGCTAAATGACTAATTGAGAAGCTCTCCTTGTCTATTTTTATAAATGCTTTCTTTTATTGATAAGTGCTTGCTTTTAATTCAAGTCTGGAGTGGTAGAATGACTTTACTTTCAAGAATAAGGTGTTGGCAAGTTGTGATAAATGAAAACAAGAAATGTAGGTGTTTCTGTGATTGGGTGGAGTGAGTGAAATTTTCTGCCAGTAAAAAATATAGACAACTTTTTCTTTAAATAGCTACTCAAAGTCTACTCAAAGTAACTACTTATAATTCATATTATAAAAGTCTTGAACATTTTGCCCAGTAAAATTTTAAAATGTGGAAAGTACATTCTTAGTTCCTTTAGTAGATGGAAAACACTCTACAACTCATTCTTTAGTTATTTAATGCTGGATTACAGATTTGGACATGACTGCTTTCTGTTTCAGTTTTTTGAGACCATGGTGCCCAGTGGCACTTTCAAGTTCTTCTCAAAAAACTATTTACAAAAGGCAGCCCAAACAAGCTAGCAGCTGACAAGTTAACTTCATCCATAACCTCTCCCTTGCATAACAGGCTTGAATTCATTTTTGTTGGCAACATTTGGCACAGCAGGAAAAACATCATCTCTTTCAAAAGTTAACTCTCTCAGATCTTGTAATTAGTGTAGCAGAAAGCCCTGCTTTGTAACGAGTGTGCATGGTATCCCTTCCAACAGGACCCCTTTGTCTTAACCTCAAAGAAATTATTACTGTTGTCCTGCAGTTCCTCAGAAGGAAAGCACTAGCTCTGAAATGGAATTGAATTAATGACTTGGTTACCAGGACCATATACAGCCAATGTGTTCTCTAGTTGTTTATCCAAAGGTACTACAGAAGTAATCATCCTGAGAACGATGTGTTGTCTGAGCAACCCGAAGGGAATTGAAATAAAGCAGACTGCTAAAAATTAATCTTAGAGATACCAGCCTCACTAATGAAGGGTATCCCTGCAAGCATGAGTCAGTTGGCAAAACTTTTTAAGTGGTTAGAAAGATCAATTGAATGATTTGTCTGACTTGTAACTTAAATGCTGAAATCTCCAATGTAGGAAGGCCCATAGTCAATAGGCATTAAACTTCAAGTTCTGAGCAAGTTTAGTACAAAACATGGAAGTATATTGACCCAAGGAGGTGTAAAGCAGTGTACTGTAAGTGATCTTCCTGCATAGTTGAGTTGAATTCCGAAGAAGTTAGCTCACGTGAGAAATAGTAGACCCGTAAGTTCGTTCTTTGGTAAGCCTGTTAAAGTGGACAGTCTGTTTCTTTTCTATATACTTGTCTGCTTTAAGGAACATTCAGCAAGAATACCATTGGTGCTGCTGTGGAACAAAACCAAATATAGTGAGCAAGACTGACTTACAAACATTGCCTTATACTGTCTGCACTTAGCGTGAGAGAATGCTGTCTGTGTAAACAAGAAACCAGATTTCTTCATTATTGCTTTCAGTGTGTGATTTCCCTGATATGTCTGAAATGCAATTTTGTCTCAGCAACAATGCAGCTAAACTCTGCTAGCTACTGTGGTGAATTTTGAGGCATGCATCACAGCATGATTGCTCATGTGAAATACAGTCCAAACATAACTGTTTTGGAAGACCAGGCAACACTTTTATTTTGCTTCTACAGTATTTTTGGAGTAAAAAACAAAACATAAAAATTGCTGCAATGAAAGCATAAGATTAAAAAGAATTGATTATCTCTCTATATAACCATAAAAAAATTATTGGGGCGGGGGGGGTGTTACTTTAACTTTTGCATAGTTGCAATTATTGCATGTTTATATGATTATACAAAGAAAGCACCTGCATCTTTTCCATTTTTAGATAACCTTGGAGCAGAATTTTTCACAAACTTAACTCTCTACTGTGAAACTTTCTCAGGAGAAGGGAGTGAGAAAGATGCTTACAAATGCAGCTAGCTTTTAAGCACTGGATGTAATCCTAAGAAATAATACAAAATAATGTCAGGAAGTTCTTGAGTGATTGTCTTCTGAAGAGACACGCTCAACATTAGTCTGGGGGAGCAGCTTCTGACTGGAATTAAGGTTCTCCAATTCTTTAATATTTCTGTTAGAAAATGTTTTGTCTTCATAAAATGTAGTAATGGTAGCATCTTAACTCAGTTATAGCTAATCCTGCAAGCTGTTTCATAGTTGTTTTTAGATTGCTGCATTTTTAAGGTGAATTAATTTCTAATAAAAGGGGATTTTCTAAGGGCTTCTTGCTATAATGCATTTGAGACACCAGCAGATAGTATGATGTCTGAACCATTAGATGTGTTCTTTGATCATCTAACTACTCAAGCCGTTTGTTTGTCTCTGTTTAGCAGTCTCTAAATCCATACAGAACTCATCATAAATTGATTTTTAATAGTACTTTGTAGACACTAGTGTCGTTAGCTGTCAGTAGTCCTAAATATTATTTGTTCAAAGAATGAAACGGGATTTTGAAATGCACACAAGACAGTCCCCTGAAATGAACAATCCATATTTAAAAAAAAAAAAAAAAAATTTTGCTCTTTTCTGTGCTCTGCACTCCAGGAATGCATGCCATCAGGAAAATGATATCAGTAACCTTGTTCTTCCTCCAAGTTAAAAGACACAGAAGTGCTGAAACATGTATTTTATTTTGATTAAAATGCAATTTAAATATACTGTTTCTTCATTTCTTTGTTCTGTTTTCAATTTAACCCACACATGTGGTGTGTTATTCCTACTGGTCTCACTATTTTATATCATTATAAAAAAGCATGTCCTAAAGTGATTCTCAGTCCAGCATCTTACCTCCACCTTTTTAGCTTGCCGTCGTAAGCCTTGCTTTCTAGTCTACTTCTTTTAATTAGAATGTATTTTATATTGTTGCTTATACAATTTCCAGTGAATGACTGGGAGTAGAAACTGCCCTGATACTCTCACGTAATAATGCTCCACTGCATCCCATTCACTGGAATAGTTTCTGTTGTTTTGCCTTGCAAAACATTTTGCCTTGTTGACTTCTTTCTTCATTGAAAGAGACTAAATGTTATTAAATAGACTTATGTAAAAAGAAAGCATACTTTGGCAGATGTGATCAGTTTTCACAGTGGAGTATAAAGTGTGTGCCTCTTACAAGTCAAACTTTTCCTTCAGTTCAAGGCATATGTTCCAAATAATATAATTTACTAGACCCTTACATGTCGTCTTTTCTGAAAAGATAATGCTTTGTTAGAGTAGCTTTCCAAGTTGCTTTTAACACTTAAAATATACATGAAATAAAATACCCTCTAATTACCATGACTATCAGTTTAATTAGAAATGGTTTAGTGTTGCATAAAGAATGAAAGTCACATGTAATGTCTGAGTCCATCAAAAATGTATGGACTTAGTAAATACAGCACTCATGTAAAACACAAATCCAGCATGTTACTGTAACTAGTGTAAGAACCTTGCCAAATGATTAATTCATGAGTACTTTCTGTTATGATCTGTATTATCAAACATTTGCCATCTTCTTTTTCCTTGTTTTAGGTACCAGCAAACAGGTGTTAGGTGGCTCTGGGAATTGCACTGCCAGCAGGCAGGAGGAATTCTGGGAGATGAGATGGGATTGGGCAAGACCATCCAGATAATTGCCTTCTTGGCAGGTCTGAGCTACAGCAAGATCAGGACTCGTGGTTCAAATTACAGGCAAGTGCTCCTCTGCAGACTGTCAGTCTGTGGAGCTCAATTAATATTTCATCAGATGTATTGCTGGTGGAGGAGGGTCCTGTGAATTATTAATGACATTTCAATTACAATATTCCTTTAATTCTTTTAGTGGGGGACATCAAAGGAAAAATTTTACGAGACAATGGAGCTGTAGGGCAGGAAAAATTAAACATGTAACACTTTTAATGAATTCCAGGCATTGATGCTTCATTTTGCAGATGAGCTGCACTAGATATTTTGGGTCAATACAGTGTCTAAGGTTAGCTTCCACAAATGGATTGTTTACAAACTCAATTACATTAATATCAATAGTTTACACAATATGGAATTTTAAATTAGATGTAATACCTTTAGTTCCATTTATTAAATTTTACATTAAAATATTTGTTCTGGCAAGCCACCAGGTAAATGCTTTACAGGAAGTAGCAAGCTGATTTGCAATGAAAATTAGAGTTTCTGATCGGCAGGGAATTATCCATGCCAAAAAAAGAGTAGTAATAGTAAAACCAATAACTTACACTGAGGAATTTCCATCTGCTTTTTTTTTGTTGTTGTTGCTTTTCAAAACTATGTTAGAGTCACTGGCCTTTATTACAAGACCTTTTATGGTTTATTGTTACTGAACAATGCTTTAAAATTCCTTCTTCATAGGTGAAATTACCAGAAAAGATACTTCTTAGTGTTCTTGGATTTACAAATGCACACGTGAATAATACTTGATTTTTCTAGTTCTGTTGGCCTGTTTACCTGATGTAAATTACTACATGCAATTAAGCAAATACCATAGTACTATACTAAACAAAAATAATTAACTTTATATAGAGGCATATTTAAATTATGTTCAGCATGTACATGAATTGTAAAATAATGCTTTAAAGAGAAAATATCACTGTCTTTTCTTCAGTTGCTTCCTACTGTAGCCTTTGTATAGAAAAGCTCCAGGTCCTCCCTCAGTCAGGCCAGTTGATTTACTTTATCGCTGCCTGATTTAAGGATACTACTGTACAGATTATTTTGTGTAGGTATGTTTCCTGCCCCAGCTGGAGGACCACTGAGTTGATGGAAATCGTTCAGGAACATCTCTTGACATTGTTACACGGTTACAGCCTAAGATACTGCAGTGAAACTACAGTAAAACTTTGAAAAGGCCAAAATATAATTGCACACCTAAGTAGCAATGTTCTTTCTGCATGCAAGTTAATGTGTTCAGTTTCATTTTGTGGCTGGTGCATGTCACTGAGTCTAGGATAGTAATTCCACGGGAGGAAACAAGGTTTAATTTTTTGGTGAAACTTACTCTGATTTTGCTTGTGTGCTGTAAGACAGAGGGTCTAAACAACTTGATGTTCGCATAGTCAAGTATTTTCCCCATCCGCAGTCTGAACTAGGAAGGCAGTAACACCATCTAACTAGCTTCTATCTGAAAGCCACATAGTCTAGTAAGCAGAAGACCTTCTGGTCAGTCCAGCTGAGAAGCAGGCATTAAGAGTGGACATAGTTGTGTTGTCAGCATGTTTAAATGTCTTCCAGCCTAGCTCGTATGTAATTACCTTGATGTGTAGATGGAGCTAGCGTACTACTGTATGAATCTGGCACTGCGGGCTTTCCCAGCCTCAACTGGCATTCTGTAAAATGGAGATAATACTGTCGCTCCTGTGCAGAGTTGCAAAGATTGTTGTATTTGGAGGCACTTGAGTATTAACACAAAAGGGTCACTTTTGTTCATATTCAAAATACTCGGCTTTATTTTCTATCAGTGAAATTTTCTGAAAAAGTGTTCTTTAAAATAAGGGGAGTAGAAATTTCCTTTTGTAAACCACTTCTGATTCCAATGTTTTTCTGATTTTGAAGGAGCCTGAAGACTAGCTGAAGCAAGGAACTACTTGTTACATGGAGTATAATAATTACAAAAATTAAAATGTTGTCACTCTTTTAACAGTTACTGAGCCATACAGCTGCAGAAAGCCAAATGTCATGTGAGGTATCGGTAGAAGTGTTGCAGCTATGGTGGTGTAAGGATATACAGGAAGCAAGATCTATAGAGGGGGAAAGGTCTTTCATTAGACAAGCTGAGATAGTTGGAATAAGCGAATAAGCTTTCAGACCAGTGGTCCCTTCACAAGAAAAAAAAAAAAAGCAGCAGCAAACTTCAAGTAACCCATCTCTAGCCTGTGTCTAGGTTGAAATCTGTTGTTGAAACCTGTTTAAGAGCTTGGGGGTCCACAAGTTTGCTTCTTTCCAAATACATTTTTTTTTTTAACAAAGATGTTACCTTTCACTACAGACTTTGCTTCATTTATTTGAGAGATCAGATGAGAAACGCTGCCGTAAAGTTTATACACTGATTATATACTCATTTGTGCACTTCAAGATACTGAGATATAATCATACACATTAAACATTAAGGCTCAATCTCTGCTATGAGGGGCAGAGAGATTAATTTCCATGGTGCTTACATAAATAAAAATCCATTGCCCCAGAAAATTTGTATTGCTCTTGCTGCCCTGTCCTTTTATTTTCACTAGGATTTAGTTGTCATTTCAGTTTCATTTTGAAGGCATGGTTTGCCAGTGCTTGGCAGTAGAGTTGGTTATAATGCAATATGTTTTCCTGTGCTGATTTTCTGAGTACTTAAAGATTATAAATATAGTATAACTACAGCTTCCTTTTTCTTGGTAGTAAGTTGCAGGAATAGATCTTATTTGCAATTCTAATCACATCCAATTAAATAAGAACTAATAAAGGATACTTGCTATGAATTTGGGTTTTATAAACCAGAAGCAACAGAAGAAGAAAGAGATTTGGATATATTGATCATATATGATATTGACCATAAGCTATTAGTACAATGCAACTGTGAAAAAGGGACAGAATACATTATGACAATATATTTGGGGTAGGAACAGGGCAGTATTAGTATCTTGGTGCAAGGCACCAGTAAGACTTTGGTTTGGAATGTTATTAGTGTCACCTTTGTTCAAGGAAAACAAATATAAATTGGATGGGCAGCAGAGCAAATCTGTTGCAGTGATCAGGAGAATGAAGGATGCCTCCTAAGTGTAGCAAGCAGGAGTGAGTGCTTTGTTTAGTTTTGTGAAGCAGTGCAGACTGGAAGAAGTTAGATGACTCTTTTATATAAATAAATAAAAGCTCTCAAGAGAAGAATAAAATGTTGGCTGGTGGAAAGTGGTTAGAGCCAGACTAGACAAAAGAGGTTTCACACAACCGAGTGGAGGGGGAGTAGATTTTCTGAAAATTGATCAAAGGAAGTGTGAACTCTTTGTGTAAGCTGAGGTGGGGGAGCGGGGGGAATGGATAAACCCAGCATGTGAGCTTGTTTGATACAGACCAGGGGAATAAATAGAGGTAACTTGTTACTGCCCATGAAGAATGAGAAACTAACCTGTTCTGGGAAAGTTGGCTTTTTTGCTATAGATATTTTTAAGAGCAGTGGCAGTGGTTATTTGGATTTGTAGCATAGTTTTAAGCTATTTTTTGCATCTCCAACTTCTAACTTCCCCTTGGATTGCTGGGATTTTTTTAATTAGTCTATGTAAGGTTGTTATATAGAATTTTTTCATAATGAAAGAGATTAGTAACATCCAGGTTGTTATTCTGCATATGTATAAGCTTTTAATAAAGAATATTATTTCTTAATGTCAGCAGTTTCTGAAGGCATTAACAGGTTTTTTTAAAGCAGGGTATTGCTGGTGTCTGGGAAATCCTTATTTATTGCTATATGCATATGATCTTGAATGTATACTGTGATCTTTTCAATTGTGTATTTATTACCACTTGAATAGTACATAGTTATCCAGACACAGATCACTGTGGTTAACTGTAGCTATTGCCTTTGTTTGCAAAATCATTTTGTTCTGTTTTTTAAAGAGCAAATATATTTGAAAAATAACTACTAGTAACCACTACTTAGTGTATTTCCTGTATGATTGTTGGTATCTGTTTGTGATGGTAGTGTTTCTTGTTTGGCTGCTGTGCAAGAGATTTTTCTCTTCTTAACCTTATGAGTAGCTCTGAACTTAATACAGAAAGACTTTGTTTCAAATGTCCTCAGTAATTCTCAGAAACAATCATATGATTATGAATAAGAAACTTATGAGACAGTTTAAGCCCAGCTCAGACCTCAACCTCCATGGATGATACATTCTGCTGCTTTAGAGTCCTTGTCTTATCCGTAAATTATGTTGATAATTGTACAGTATATTACCAACATGAAGCAGAACACCTGTGTGTAAGTCCATTTGTGAGACTCTAGCTACACATTCTTTTTAATAGAAGTAATAAAATAGTTGTTTGTTAATGATTTCTTTTCTCTTATAGAAACAGCAGTCACCCAAACCTGATTTGTATTACCACAGGAGGAAGTTCCCCTATGCCTTATTGTTTGGAGCTTTTCTGTTTCTGTGTTTATCTTGATAGATGCATCCATTAACTGTTCAGTGGATGGGTTCTTACAGCAGTACACCTTTCATCTTCCTTCAAAAAGCAGACTTCCAGAAAAACAGTGCCAATTAATTTCCGTAGCGCTCATATTCCACTTGAACTATAAAGTGTATCATTTTAATATGTGTGTATTTTAATGAGCCACTTAATATGGAGTATTTATTTCATGTTAAACGTGGGGTTTTTGTTGAATACTTTATTTTAGGTACCAAGGATTGGGTCCAACAGTGATTGTTTGTCCAGCTACTGTGATGCATCAGTGGGTAAAAGAATTCCACACTTGGTGGCCGCCTTTTAGAGTTGCCATTCTCCATGAAACTGGTTCTTATACCAACAAAAAGGTAATGGTTGACATCCATTTTGTAATTCCAGAAGCTTCTCTTTTTTTCTTTTGTGCTAGCCAAAAAACGAAAAAATCCCCTGTCCTGAATGTTTCTGTGCAGGCTTGTGCTTTTTCTCTGATTGTTTTAAAAGAACAAAAAGTTCACTGTCTTGTATAGATTTGTTAGGAAACTGGACAAAAAGGGGATGACACAGAGTACATTTATATTATGATACAGACTAGTGTTGCCTGAACAAAACTTAGTAACAGGTTTCTTGCTTGAGCTTTGCTTGTAGTGTAGTCCATGCTAGAAGTTCATGACTAGACTGCTTGTACACCAGATATATGCTTCCAATACTGGTGAATTCTTTCTTTGCACTTCCGTGCATCAGTATGTCATTGATCTAATATTTAATACATCTTGCTTGCACAGGCAATTTCTCTTCAGGTGGTCAGTATGTCAATTGATATCACCTAGTCTCATTTTCTTTAATGACAGTGTTACTTTGTTGGTTTTCTTTTTTTCAAGCACTGCCTTTTCTGTCTTTTAATTTTCTTGGCCAGTCTCTTAATATGTGTGTTCTTACTCCATTTCTTAAGTTGACAAGCCTGACTTGTCTGAAGTTTCAATCCTTGGTACCTTGCAGGAACAAAACAAGGAAAACTTAGTTTTTTCTTTTCCCTTGGCCTCATATTTCAGATGCTTAAATGGATTTTCAGGATTCGGCCAAGCATTTTTAAATTTCTCTTTAAATATTTATTGAATTTCTTGTAATAACATTAAAATGATATGGTGCTTAATTGCACTTGATTAAATGTATTCTGAGGTAATTGATGCAGTTACAGTACATGGCAAAAAAAGAATAGCATGCTCTAATGTGCTAATAGCTTCCTGTTGTTCAATTAACTTGGTGTGTTTTCAAGCCCTAAAAGTCTGTTGACCTCAATAACATGCTCACGTCTTCCTAAATTAAATTGCGTGTGCTTATTTTGGGGTATTTGTTAATTAATGCACTTGACAGACTGGCTCAAATTTTTCCATCTGCAGGAATAGTCAGATTTTCAGGACTTCACCTTCCTGTTGTCCTCCCACAAATGCCTACTCAACAACTTAAAGAATTTGGATACCATGTAGTCACTTTAGATAGGTTCAGTTCTCTAATTCTGCTCTAATGCCTCATCTTCTGAGAGCTGCAACAGTATGCTTTAAACAAGTGTCACTGCTGATGTGATCTTTACCTTCTGCACATTTTTTTTCCTAGATGCCTCTTAATCAGAGAAGAGCAAGCTCATGACTAAACTAAATTAAAAAAAAAAACAAAACACAAAAAACCCCCAACAAAACTTTCACATTCTAATTGTCCTTATACCTGCAAGAAAAGTTTACTACTAATTTATTAGCATAAATAACACTTGTGCACTGAAAATATATCACATAAAATACAGGCCAGGTGATTTTCTCCTGCCTAGAATTTGTTTTCAATATACGTTCTTGCTATGAGTACATTAGTGCTGAGCTGATCTTGTGACAATTCCATCTTCTGATAACCTATGGCATTACAGGAGACTGCTTTTGCACATGTTAACCTTAATAATACTCATCCAGGGACCATTCTGCCCTTATGCTCTGGCACAAGGCATAAACTTAAATAAGTTTAAGAAATAAATAAGAAAATTGTGGTTAGACTGTATAAGAACATATGTTTGTTCCTTGATTGAGATTAATTTTACATGGCCAAAAGCCAAGTCTCTGGGCACCTGTGGTCTCAATGTTGCACAGACCTGTTTGGAATTAAATTGACAATTCCAGGATTCACCTGTTGTTCTGTTAGTGTATCATGGTTTATCAGGAAGTAAATGAGAAGAGTTTTGTGCTGGACAGCTAACTTGCCAGGAGACAGGATTGGGGAACTAAATGTTGTTACCTGCTTTGGAGTGAGAAAGGTCACTTCAGCCTCTGGGCTAACAGAGGTTAGAATGGTCTGGACTGGTGGAAGAGCATAAATTGTCCCCGAAATTAACTGGACATCAGACAGTGAAGATCTTAATGGATTTTGAGGAATGCATTATCCCACAGTAGTTGGCCAGCAGGTTGTTCATGGTAAAACACAGTATTGCAGCTTGCTCTATACAGGCCTGTGAAAGAGGGACAAAGGATTTCTGAGGAACAAAGAAAGATTAATCTTAAAACTGATGAAGGAGAATTTTGGAGGAAAAGAGTTAAGCAATGATAGGTATCCCATAAGGCAAGATGGTATTTCATAGCAGAAAGACAACAGCTGAAATTTCATTTGATAAAACTTAAGTTGCTCTTTTAGGTAAGATGGATCTACGTAATTATTGCCATAACATTGTCAGGAATCCTGAAATATTAGCAAATACTAAATCTTTCAGCACTGGTGAAATTATTTGCTTTTATGAATAGGTATTTTCTGTTGCACCTTCTAAGGTACCCAAGCATCAGTGCAAGATCCTGTCTCCCAGTTCTTTAGACTTGCTCACAGAACTATTTGCTTGACAGTGAAGAGTGGGGAAGACATCTCTTCCAATTGTTTTATCATAAATTGATACTAGGCAATACCTTGCACATAGTTTCGGTTAGTGACACTTCTTTAGTATTACAAAAGGACTTCTGAGCACTGTGGTAAGTAAAAGGCTCACCGATCATTACCTTGACATATCCTCTCTTCCCAGTCCATTTCAGTTTTCTTTGCCAGCAACTTTAGGGTTTTCCGCAATAATATTATGAAATAACAGCCTGAATTGTGAGCACCAGATTGGCTGCAAATCTGGTCAGCCTGTTTCAGATGAGTCATTGAGACATCCTGCTTAGATATCTTTGCTGCTATGGTATTTGTGTAGGGTTTTTTTAGCATGTGAAGCTTCAAAAGAGAGACTACTTCATTTCTTTGCTAAAATAACAATGGTAGACAATTTTGGCAGTAAGGGGGAGAAATGCAAAGTTCCAGTTTCACCCCTTGAAATATGAATAACAGTTTAAAGGCCTTCAGCTATCCACAAGGGAAAGCAGAGTGGTATTTTAGATGATGGAAGGAAGACACAATAGCAAGTTGGATAGGTTTCCAAGAATTTAGAGCTTGTTTAAGGCATTTGGGTGAAATGTAAAACTTTCTTTTTTATTATTAATTGTGCTCACAGAAGATCATGTGGCTCTTCTATGATGATAAACATGCTTAAGGTGGAAGCAGTAGGAAGAACCAGATTTAAGTAGTAGTCTTCCCCGTGAAGTCAGCTTTCAGTTTGAATAAGGCACAGCATTCGTGGCTAAATATATCCAGTGGTGCTGTCTTATGCTATTAACCTCCTACTATGTTTTATACTCAATTCTGATGTAGCTTAAAGTGACTTGTAAATATCGAGTGCTCTGAGACTTCTAAGGACGAGAGAAAATAAAGAAGTAAATCTAATGTAGTGTATCATAAACACTGTTTTATTTGTGGTATAGAACAGAAGATAAGGGGAAGAAAGCTCTGTAAGTGTAGGGAAAAAAAAGCCTTTTGTACAAAGAGCTTGTCCTGTTGTTTCAAAACTTCTCATGGCACATGAGCACTTGTATATCACAGAATGTAAGAGGCAACGTGAACTTTGGTTATCTTGGTTTAGCATATCGTATATGGAAGGAGGCTGTATTTTTTAAGATCAAGGCTGAACTTTCAATTTCTTGATCTTTAGAACAAGTATCACTGAGTTTAACCATTCTTTCTGGTGGTAATCACATACCATTTGTAAAGCCGTAACTTTACATTCCCTTATTCCAGTCAAATGCTGGACACACAATGCAGCCCTCAAAAGTAATTGTCAGTTCATGATGCTTGCACCTGTAGAATCATCTATTTGAAGATGACTTTGCACTCTGGAGATTTTAGATGTTCTGCCCTCACACTACAGTAGAGTATGCAATCTACATGCAAAGAAAATATGCTGCAGAGGTTACAGTTACTGGCATGACTGCATATGGAACCTCTATTTTAGCCAAAGGCTCTATTTCTGAGTTAAGGACCAAACTCAGATAAACTCAGTATCATGCCACAAGAAGTAGCATTCTTGTTAAATATGTAGTAAGTGCTTTAGCTCTTTTTATTGCAACTTTTACATTATTAAACATTGTAATGTGTTCTTTTGAAGCCTCTTCATGGTGCCATTTAGATTGTTTTGTTGGGGGCAGGGAAATAATAAAGAGGTTTTACAGGTTGAATTTATGGATCTCTGGGCTTAATGGTTGGTTATGAGATAGTGATAAGCCTGCTGAAGAATGCATTTTTGATTCACAAGTGATGTATGGTTGAGTAAGTGACTAGATACTATCTCTAAGTTCACACTTGCCTTAAAGGTATCTGAATGCTTAGAGAATTTCGTAGTTACCACTCATCTAGTTCTTTAAGTTCAGTCTTAATATACAAATTTCTGTTTAAGAAAATTACCATTTTTAATACATAATATTATAGAAGAGTTCAGGTCTTACTCTTAAATATTTTTTAAAACACTACTTTGTGCTAAAAAGGATAAATCTTATTTCTGTAAGCATCAGTCAAAAAAATTGTCCTGTTTTTGTAGCTTCAGAAACAAACTTGTAGCTACAGGGAGGTACCAACAGGAAAAAACCACTTGCTTAGAGGTGTGTCCTTAGAATAAATCATAAACGTTTTAGCCTTAAGAAATAGTGCTTGCCAAAAATCTTCCAGTCTTCGTACATTGCATGTGTCCCAGTGAAGACAATGCAATGCAATCAACTTAGGGTGATAAGTTAGGAGAAAATACTGTCTTTGAATTGTAAAACCCTGAAATACTGTGCTGAAGAGAACTACAAGATCAGAATTACTCGATCTACTCACATGTTCCTCTATTCATTAGCGTCATTTAAAGGCCAGAGTTCAGAATTTCAAAGCTGGGTAACTGCTGTGTAATCTTTTGGCATTGGTAGGATTTGTCTCTCTTAAGCTGTTTTTTGGGGGTGTGGGGGGGGTGTTTTGGGGGTTGTTTGGTTTCTTTAGTTTAACAGCACATGCCCTGAAATATTTCATTGAAGTGTATTTCCTGAGGGGAGACAAAAATTAAATTAAACATGCTTGAATCTAACCAAACAGGAATTGTGAATTAAAGAATACATGATAAAATAGCATAAATTTTGAAATGCCACAGCCTCAAAACAGTGTGTATCCAATATTAAATCTGTTATCGTATTTTTAAATATTTAAAATCATTCCAAGACCTGCAACTAAAGCAAAGGCAACCTCTGAGAAAGTACCCAATGCAGTAAAATGAGAGTTAATAAGTGTTGTAGTGTGAGTTGATAAAATTGTGCTGTTGTATTTCTTCATTGTCAGCACAAATCCTTGTTTATTAAAAATTTAGCTTGAAGGAAACTTTAATTAATTACAGGTTCAGTAAATCCTGACTAGGATTCTGCTGTGGTGTGTTTACAGTGAATGGCCTTCATGTGCCTGTGTTTCACTTCTGTTCTCTCTGCTACCTGACAATGTGATTTATGGCTGTTGTTTTCTACTAGTCCACTGTTTGCCCTCTAGGAGGGATTGGTCTCTTGAGCCTCCATAATAACAGCAGCACTTTCACAAAACATCTTTTAATGACAACAGTGTAACATTCTGTAAGTCAGGCTAATTGCAGACATACCCTATTAATTGCAAAAACTAGGAGAGGTTACATATTTTACAAGCTTTTAATTTGAAATCGCCCGAGATGATTTGTCTTAAGTGTTTGGGTAGAGATGTCTACAATATTCTATGATAGGCCATTGCTGAGATTCTAGGACACGGTTGCAGACTGTGGGCAGTGTGCCAGGTAGAATTAAGCTTTGGATGTCCACATCTGCCTAGAAACCCTACTCTGTCTGTAATACAAATTGTTGTAAAGATTACATATTCTCTTGAGAATCATGATGTCAACATTAAATAATGTGTCATGGTTTTATCAGGAGGTGATAATCAGAAAGCAGAAGTTCTTGAACAGTTTAACACAGAAGAGCTTTTTGAATCTTGGGGTATGTCTGAGCAAGAGATTTTATAATAAGAGATCATGGACTTTTAGCACCATCCAAGTCTTTGAGATGGATTTTTCCCTTTTGTTTTTGTTGGGTTGTTTGGTGTTTTTTTTTTAAGGTACTTCTAGTAATAAGAGTTTTGTCTTTCCTTTAGCAAATTCTGTGGTGGTTCTACTTTTTTTTCTTTTACATTGGGTATTTTTGTTTCATCCAGAATTGCCTCCCAGCCCATCATCTTCTGTTTAAGTCTTCTAGATTGAAATATGTGGAGGATAAATGCAGGAAAGATGAGTCTTGAATACTATGAATGCTTGGAAGGTGACATAGATGGTCCCTGCCCTACATAATCTACAGCTATAAAGGCTACTAAAAACTTGGGGAAAGGATATAGCTTACAAGAGAAGCACAAAATTTGAAGATTACTCACAAATATATTAATCCTATTAATGAGAGAGGTTGGGCAGAATTTAGGATTAACCAAACAGATTTTGTGATTGTTTTTCAGTTTTTCACTTGTTTAATTTTCTCTAACGTTCTAGATCTTGCATGCAGTACACAAAGCTGGGTTTGTGAAGTGAATATAGGAGAATTTTAATCAAATGTAATGTTTGTTTTTTCAGACATTGCCTTTAAAAAAAAAAAAATAAAACCCACTGTTTCCTTCTGACCAGTCTTCAGGTCAAATTCTGATCTGTTATAACACAGTATTCAAGTGTTTCATTCTTTTACAGATGAGCTAGGAATCATATAATCAAAATCTTGCCTATACTTATTTTCTTTGCAAACTAAATTATATATCTGCTTTTTCAAAACTTTTTGTATGTACCTTGGACAGCAAACCTGTAGTTCAGTAGGTCTGAGTTTTCTGTCTCACTGTTACTGACAACATGCACCTTTTGCTTTTAGGTGAAACTAATTCATGAAATTGCTTCATGCCATGGAATTTTAATTACATCTTATTCATACATTCGACTGATGCAGGATAACATCCACAGCTATGACTGGCATTACGTGATTCTGGATGAGGGTCACAAAATCCGAAATCCAAATGCTGCGGTCACACTTGCATGCAAGCAGGTACTTTATAAAAAATAAATGAAATATTTTAGGCACTCTGGGGGGAGGTTCCAAAATCTAATAGCCTGTATTACTTTATCATAAAAATGCACATTTGACCATTAATAAAGAACAAAAGCATAAATCAAAATGGTCTGTATTTGACTATTTAATCTACTTAACATTTTTAATGAGATTACATTAGTAAATTTACAGAAGTATGGTAGAGAAAAAAATCAGAAGTTTTAAATTGTGTAGTAATTTACCATTTGGGACGAATGTCAGATTGCTGGTGTTCATCTTCTGCTAACAGTTTATGGACAATATATTGCAGAAAGCTGTTTATTTCAGGAATATGAGGCCACATATTTTAAAATGAGAATTCATTGATGGTGAAATTGAATATACTCTGAGGCAGGAGGCAGATTACACCATGAACCGTGAAAATAACTTCCTTTTGGTTTTGTGGTTTTTATTAATAGTTCCGCACACCCCATCGAATCATCTTGTCTGGCTCGCCTATGCAAAATAACCTAAAGGAGCTCTGGTCCCTCTTTGACTTTGTATTCCCAGGGAAATTGGGAACACTGCCTGTGTTCATGGAGCAATTTTCTGTTCCAATAACCATGGGAGGATATTCTAACGCCTCTCCTGTCCAGGTAAATGCCTCAAAAATATCACTTTGCTTGAAGGAAACTGTTACGTTATTTCTAAACTGACTTTTAAATGTACTTCATGCTGTATATTCTAGACACTTAACTCAAAAGAGAGGCGCATGTGTGTTTTACTGCTGTGTTTGTGAAAAGAAGTGTTCAACTAAATGAGACCATTTCGTTTATACAGGGGTATAGCTTATACACAAGGCTTTCTTGTCAAAAGTTTAAATCATTAGAATTATTCTTTGATGTAAAGTAAAGATAAGCAAATTGCAGTGGGAAGTGTATATAAAATACATCTTGTGTTTTGATGTATTTAAATAAAACTTTCCTGTTTGATATCAAGCTTTGGCAAATTATGCAATAGAGGAATCCTTAAATCCGAACTGAAAACCGTTTTCATTTTAAAAAGCCGGAGTACGTATTGGAAGTCTGAAAGTAGATAAACTATTTAATTTTTAAAGTAAAAATTATTGGAAATATTATTTTGAATAAGTATGTCTATTAATCTTTGTAGTTGTGGTTCTCAGTATTTATGAGTTCTTAAACATTTTTCAAATTAGCTGATAGATAAATTGTCTGCATAATAATCTGCAGACTAAGTTTCATATAAATGCTAATAAACTTGTATCCTTTTAAATATTCTTTTAATGTTTTGCACACGTACATTTCTAAAGTTTTATTTTCTTCTTGAGTTTAAGTACTTCGCCTGTCTAAAGCTTAGTAATTTACTAAATTGGACAGCCGATTTGTTTTTTACACATCAATAATTTATTATATTCTTTGTTTTGCTTTAAGAGAAATGAAGGTATTTTTAGCCATTATGTACAGTTAATACCCATCTCACACATCCATTACCCATTATAGAACCATATGCTCCATTTAAGGCCAGAGTGACCTTTAGTTTCTGTGATCGTGAGGATTTTCTTGTACCGATTTTTTTAATAGTCTCAAGCGGGCACTAATCTTCACTTATTGTCTAGTAACCACCATTGCTGCAGGCTTGTTTTTTGATCTTCAGTATATGTATTAGCAGTTTTTCATGAGGATTTTGGTTCTGTGTAAGTTTATACTCACTTCTTGGATTGGTTTCTAAAAGAAATACCTCATTTCTGATCTCTTTTAAAGTCCACTAAATTAGGAAAGATAAGTTAGGGGTGTCTGAGGAAGACTTACTTTTTCAATGTTATTGTTGCTAACATGAATTTTATTGCAATTCATGTTGTGCTGAATATGTAACTGTAGATGCATGTGATTCATAAATAATCTAATTTTATTAGAATTTTCCTATTACTAGATATGGAATTTTGCTTGTTACTAAAATTAATATCAAGAACCGAAATACAACTTTTGCTTTTTCTTCCTTTTTTAGGTAAAAACTGCATACAAATGTGCCTGTGTGTTACGGGACACCATAAACCCCTACTTGCTGCGAAGAATGAAGGCTGATGTAAAAATGAGCCTTTCACTTCCAGATAAAAATGAACAGGTTTGCTTATCTTTACTATTAGATCTGAGCCCTCTCCTTCCCCAAAATCCAATCTTTCATGGACATTTGGAAATAATTTGTGCTAATAGTAGATGAAATGCTGTTCTAACTAAAGATAAGATGTAGAGCTTTCAAGTTGCATATTCCTTTCACCTACATTCTGAGTATTAAATGGTCACAGTCTTGCAGGGTCTGTACAAGTACACTCTCATCTAAAAAACAAAGGATATATGAAGTGTAGTCAGGTCTGCTTAATACTGTCCTCCTAGGTCACAGGTGCATACAAATGAGTTATCTGCGGGGTGTTTCCTATGATGCATCTCTTGGACACTTTAACATTGTTTTCTCCTTTAAAAAGGTTCATTTGGGCAGCAAATAGTAGAGAAATACTTGATGGTAGTTGTTCATATGGCAAGCTAGCTGGGCCTGTACATTCTAATAAATTTCCAAAATATTAGCCTTTTGATCAAAAACTTGTTTGCTCTACAAAGAGGTGAGATATCTTTTTAGGAAACATTCTGATTCAAAGTAGAGGGTGAAAGGATTGTTTAAACAACTGAAATTCCTACAAATACTCACTTGTAATCATTATTAGATTCTTCTGCCACTCAGGTTTCAGTGCTTCAGGCTTTCCTGTCCTCTCTTCAATCTTTCTTCCTGTCTTTCTTCCTCTCTTCAATCTTTCTTCCTGTTCTTCCTAAAAAAGAAGTAGACATGCTTTCTTTGTAAGATAGTGCTGAAAGGCACATAATAAATGAGTAGGCAATACTCAGTTTCTGCTGTGCAGTCTAATGATCTTTTTTAAACAAATTTTGAATTTCTATATACTTTAAAGAGTCTGGGCTACTTACTCTAAAGAATGCAATCATAAACAGATTAAACAAATTTGATTTTTGTTCTTATTGATCACAGGGCATTACATAAGTTTGACTTATGGCATAATGTTGGGTGCCTTGCAGGATGCAAGGAAGTGATTTTGCTCCATTTTAGCCTATTAGACCATCTGAAAAAGCATTATATGCTCACACTCAAAGGCTAATGACAGAACAGATTACGTAGGCTAACCTTCCCATGAGGTACTAAGAATTTGCAAGTTGTAAGGGAGATAGCAGACACATAATGGAGAGTGTTTCCTATAAACATAGCTTTGAGAGAATGCTGACATTGCACAGTTATCTCATTAAAACTGGAAAACGGCAGCACTTCCAAAACTAAAGCAATTTGAGGGGAAAAAATAACAACTGGGAAAGGGCACAGAAAAACTCATGAAACACATCTTAATGATTATGTTCATTCTCTAAAAATTCTAAGGTTTTTTAATTCTTTCTATGCAGTATCTTTTAACTTAGTATTTCAGTATGTCAGACATCTGTGAAGCTTCATTGTAGCACATTGCAAAACTTTAAAATTCACTCTATTTGGAGTTTACAGGTTGGGCTTGAGCCCAACCTGTTCATTTGTTTCATTTGTTCATTTGTTTGCTTTGGTAGGTCCTCTTCTGCCGTTTGACAGATGAGCAGCGTCAAGTCTATCAAAATTTCATCAGCTCTAAAGAAGTTTACCAGATTCTCAATGGAGACATGCAGGTTGGCATTAATTAATGTTAATGACAGGTAGAGTTTGATGGATAAAGTCATGGACTGACCTTTGCATTCTTCTGTCTGGATTCTGAGCAGAAAGGGAAGCACACTGATCTCAGTTCTACTTTTGTGGATGTATGCTTTTTTTTCTCAGAAATATTCCAGGGAATATGTAGAGTTAGTGATCCATATGTAGCGGCATGAGCAGATAAAAGTAGTAATGGAATGAGCTTTGCAATATGTTTGTGATCTTGGGAACAAATTATGGCTTGTTGGATGACCTGCTGTAGGTTACCGTATGCATGCTTTTATACAATTGCAAAAGTGAAGCAAAGGAAAAGAGTAATTTGTCCTCAGAGTACAGTTCAGGTATGATAACTTTGTGATGCAACAGTTGATTATTTCACAGAGTCTTAACGTATAGCAGAGCAAATAGCAAGCATCCTTGTTACTGTCGTACTAGTCACTTCAACACCTTTTGCCTCCATCCTTACAACATAAGTGTTGAAATTGCTGTGACCAGGTTGACAGCAGTAATGGAAATACAGTTTCAAATGCCTGCTGTTGCCTGTGTAAAAAGTCTGTTATTCCCTGTGACTCCTACATTGCACACATTTGGTCCATTTGATTTTTGTATGCATGCAGTGGATGTTTTTCACTCCCATTTTACCTGCAGGATACAGATCTATTGTTTGTAAGAGGAGAAGTAATATGTCTTGGTTATGATGTGTAATTTACCATGTTTCCTTGTCTTGTGAGCTGTGAAATCCCTTCTGCCCCCACCACCAGTGACTCCAGTTAGTTGTATGGTCAGTACAGCCATGTATATTGCAGTGCCATACAAAGCAGTTGTTGACCTTATCACTGTTTTGACTTTTTTATTTTTTCCAGATCTTGCAAAGGTATAGTGGCCAAGTTTTTTCAAATGCCTAGCGATTTTAGTTATCCCAATGAAAATTATTTTAAGGAGCTTGATCTTCGAGAGATGGCTTGTACAAGACTATCTGCAGAAATTTCTCTTAAGATGTACAGAATGGGCTATCATATTTGCTAGAGTTCTGGAAATTTTGAATGGTAAACGTCAATGCTTTTATTAGATGTTTTGTGATGACAGCAGTGAATCCCAGCTGAAAAACAAAATCCCCATCGTACAAACAAACCATAAATTATGAGCAGGCTCATCCAACTTGTAGCAATAGAAGATTGAGGGATTTGCTGTTTCAAGCTAGTTCATTTTTATGAGTGCCCATTATATCAGAAGAATAAGTAACACTTGTAATCTTGTTGAATGAATAACTGAACAGAACCTTCTAACATGGCATCAAAAGTGGTAATTTTCAGCTTCATATGTTTGTTCAAATATGTTTACTCATCTGTTCTTTGTTACCATGCATGCTGGTGGGTATACTTGCTATCCTCAAGGTCTGTCTTAAGTTACCTGCTAACATGGCGGGGGTTGGAAGGAAGGACACAATAATTTCAAGTAACAAACTTGGTGGAATCTTTCCTTTTGAGTAGGAAAAATTTGACTGTGAGTTACAGCTAAAGACTACTTTTGCTAATGTGGAAATTGCTGCAGAAACAGCAATGGAAATTGCTCTTAACATTGTCACCAGAATAGGCTCAAAAGAATGTAAAATTTCATTGACCTTCTCTTGTACTGATTTTTCCTAAAACTTTCCATGAAATGAGTATTAGCGTCCATTGGCTTTTCTAAAGAGCAAACCACTATTAAAAACAAACTTCTTGATGATTACTGGATTAATCCATTATTTTTCTCAACCACAACCCATACAGACAAATGTATTTGTCAAGAAAATGAAAATAAAAATATTTTTCTCCTGTGTTCTTTAGATTTTCTCAGGACTAGTAGCTTTGAGAAAGATTTGCAACCACCCTGACCTCTTCTCTGGTGGCCCCAGGATTTTGAAGGGTGTACCAGATGCTGAAGTGGCAGAAGCAGATCAGTTTGGATATTGGAAACGTTCTGGAAAAATGATAGTGGTAGAATCCTTGCTGAAAATATGGCACAAGCAAGGTCACAGAGTGTTGTTTTTTACTCAGTCAAGACAGGTAAGATGAGCTAATTGGTTTTAGTTTTAGTTATTACTAAAACTAAAATGTGTGTGTATGTATCCCAACAAGACTTGTAATTAGAACCACCTTTTGTAGTGTCCTTCTCAGAAAATTAACATCTTATTGAAAAAAATACCAAAAATTACTAATGTCTTTGGAATAATTGGAGACCAGTTCCCAAGCTCAGTAAGCTTTACTGGAATGACACAGTGTTGTGGCAGTCTTGCCCAAATTCATTACACTGGGTCGAAGCTTGTATCAGTTCTACCCATATAATACCAGGCTGAAGCAGTGGTGACGTATTTATTGTCCCTACTGTGTAGTTTCAGGATAGAATCGGTAGTCAGCTTGCTTGCTGTGTTTAGTGCATGTGCTGCACATCTAATTCTCAGAATTGTGTGCTTTGGGCCAGTAGCACAGACAGTGACCTTCATTTGTTTTCCCTATGTATTCATGATTTTGTCTTGCTTCCATGGATTCCCTTGGAATGCTGCTCCATTTACCTGGTTAATTGTCTTGAGACCATGGCTCTGGACTTCCCAAACCACGCACAAACTCATGCATTCAGCAGTGAAATAACTACTTTTTTTTTTTTTTCCCCCAATTACATAAGTTAATGAATTTTCTGCTTATTTAAGTTTCACAAGTTTTTGGTCGTCATCTTGTTTGTTTGATTGGCACTGCAGTTAGTACCAGAAATTCTTATGACTTGATCAGACAGTTGCTCAGTCTTCATGTCTGGATTTCATTAAATTTTTTCCATCACAACAGATGCTGCAGATACTTGAAGTCTTTGTGAGCGAAAGAAACTATTCCTACCTCAGGATGGATGGCACCACAACAATAGCTTCCAGACAGCCCCTTATAGCAAGATACAATGAGGTGAGATGTTGCATCCCACACACTAATGCCTGTTAGTGAGTATGGTTGAGTTCTTGCATTCCTTTTTGGTCTGTTTTTAAATATACTACAGGTTTGAGACGCAAAACTGGGGACTTCAATCAAATGAAACCACTTTCTTTGTGAGAGGGGAAAAAAGTGATCACTTTTTTCACACTTAAGTTGGGGTTTCTGCTAAGAAAAAAAACGCAGTTGAAAAGGGGAAAAAGAAATTTTATTGGACAACAGTAAATGAAATTTAGATCAAACTACTCTTATTTGTCAAGAGATATTAGGCAAACAAGGAAATGCATTCCTTCTCTTGGCTCCCTTTGCATCTTTGCGAATAATGCTGATAATAAAAGAATCCAGGAAATAAAAAAAAAAACCCAATAATTCTACTTTGGTAATTCTTGCTTTAGTAAATTCTTTCTTATGTTATAGGACAAGTCCATATTTATTTTTCTTCTAACAACTCGTGTTGGTGGCATTGGAGTTAACTTGACTGGTGCTGACCGGGTTATTATTTATGATCCTGATTGGAATCCTAGCACAGACACACAGGTGAGTTTGGTTCATTACATTCCATTTACCAGCTAAGTTTAAATAAAACTGAAGACAGAATGACATTTATCTCCTCAAATAGTGTTAAAGCACTATGTTGCTCTTCCCTAAGTTGCTGTTCCCAGCAATGGTCACTTAGGGTGCAGTTCCATATTATTACTCTTGTGGCAAAGCCAATTTAAGTGGTTCCCACCACATCCCCTTTATGCTGTTATACCTTACCACTCTTCAATATTGTCAATTCATATAGTCTGTTTAGAGTGTAGCCAAACAAACAGTTGAAATGGCCTGATTCTATAAAATAAACAAACAAACAAACCAGATGTTTCTGAAGGGAGAGTACAGCTGTGCAAGCTCTTGAACACACATGACTGTTTACGGTGGCAATGCAGGGTAAGAAAAGAGAGCAAGTGTTGCTTAAATTGGCTTTGTCACTAAATAATGATATGTAGCTATACCCTTAGAAGCTGCTGTTAAGCCAATACTTTGAAGAAGTTGTTCTTTATCTGATGGTGTGATGAGACTCTGGTTTATTAGATCCCTCAACAGTATATGCGGCTTACATGTTTGAGAGGAAAAAGCTATTTTTGATGAAAATCCTACATAGCTCTGAGATCTGCGAGTGGTATGTTTTAGTTGTTGGTTCAAGATGTTTATAGGAAAGCTTTCAGTTAAGAAAAAGAAGAAAAGTTCAAAGGAAATGCGTATATTAAAGATCTATTGTAAAATAGTTCCCTTTTGGAATAAGTCTATATAAAGTACATATCCTAGATAAGAGTTCTAATTTTAACATAATTTATTTTTTGAGATTTATTGCATAGATTTCTTGGTACAACTGGAAACTTTTCTTTTTACATAGGTAAACTTTCTAAATTGTTTTCCTCTCCTGCTGAGTTAGTTGTCCTAATGCTGTAGAAATACCACAGCTATGCAACTTCTTGAACTATTTGTTAAATATCCAAACTAGGTTTGAAGCGGTGGTATCGTTAGCTCTCTGTCAAACACATGTCTAAGAGGCTAGTGTCTGGTAACCAAACCTTTTGTGTTCCAGGCTCGGGAACGTGCTTGGAGAATAGGCCAAAAGAAACAGGTGACTGTGTATAGGCTTCTCACTGCAGGTACTATTGAAGAGAAGATATACCACAGGTCAGTTGGATAAAGCAGTATGCACAAGAAAATATTTGTAGCGAATCTGAGGTGTATGTAACAGTGACATACCCGTGCATGTGCACACGTGGCTTGTAATCCCCATCTTGGTCATGATGGGCGAGTCACTGAAAACTTTTAAAAATTTCTGCTGAGAAATGGACCTTCATCTAATATTAGGCTCCCAGCTGCAGGGCTGTGCTGCTGCCTGTCTAGCTCCAAGACCCACGTGCTAAACATACCTCATCAGTCTGTTCCAGCAGCTGTGTCCAGTACATCCAGAATTCACTGTAAATGAGAGAGTATGAGGCATAGACAGGAAAAAATGAGCCCCTTACTCAGAACATGAGACTCAACAAGTCTGAAATGCAAATTGAAATCAACAAGTTCTTTATATTGTCCTTAGGATATATAAAGATGTATGTGGTACATACATCCATTTACTACTCTGCAAACCCAATTTGATTTTATTCCCAAATCATTCCAAAGTGAGAGAATTAAATCCCAAGAACCACCAGTCATATTCACATTATTTATTCCAAAATGTAGCTAAAGCCTTGAAGTGCTTGTATTTTGAAATCAGTGAATCTTTTTGTTTTACTTTCCCGTTCAGCTTTCTCAGTAGTTAGTTTCACTGACATGAATGCCAAGTGAATGTACATGGGAATCCTCTGTCCAGGCATTACTCTTCAGAACTGGAATATCCCCTTTGAAAATGCAGATGAATGAAAAGCTCTAAATAATGAAATACCTGAACTTATTGAGTGCCTTTTTAAATCTATTTTACCACATGGACACAAAGCATCCGCTGTTGGTTGGCTTGCATCCCTCTGGCATACTTCTGTTTGAACAACACTGACCACATCAAGGAAGTGGGTTCTAAGGGTCAGGGCAGCCATCAGAAATTCATTTATTTCCTGAACAGTGCAATGAGTTTTGAACTTTGAGCAAGTTGCCTTTTCTCTTTGCCTGTGTTTTCTTTCCTGCAAATAGGTGATCATCCTTGCAAGAAGCTATGAAGCTCAGTTAATTCTTAAAAACTTTAAAGTCATCTGATGGGTGCACTACAGTAGCTGGCACCTAAGTTTAAACTTAGTTTTTGCCAACTGGATTTAAAAATACTTTCTCTGCTTAATGCCAGCAGAGTCAAAACCATGATAAAAACACTTCTTGAGAACTGATTTCCAGCTTTATTTAGGGATGTATTTTTTGTACGTGAAAATAGTGCGTAGAACTTGAAATCAAAAGCTATGTAGTACAAACATGGCATAGAAGTAGATTTACCAATGCTAGAAGACTTTTTGCAGCTTAGTTCTCCTCCAGATTTGTTCCTTTCAGTCTTCTGCAGATGGGCTTTTATTCCCTTCCTCTCAACCACAAATCTGATTTCCCTTTTCAGTGATTGTCATCCAGTCATCACCATCGGACTGAGCTGCTCTGCTGCTTTTGATTCCTCCAACCAATTGACCATTAAAATGTTGTAATTTTAACAAGCTCTTGTTTTTCTTTCAGGAGCTTTCTGATAGTTTTATTGTAACATATGCAAGCTTTTCAATTTTAATGGACAAAAAAAATTCTAGCTGTGAAGTTATTTATTGCTTAGTTAAGGGATGCCCCATAGGACATTTCAGGATGGTGGTTACCTGTTGTGTTATGGGGTTGTTGCAAAACAATAAATCCCTGTGTTTAACAATTTAGTTGGTTGTTTGAAAGTTACTAACTCAAGATTGTCTTTTGGAAACTAACATCATCTTCCCACTGCTTAGTTGTTCTGCAGGGTAACATTTGTGCTTATACAGTTTTCTGTTTAAGTACTGTATTCAGTACTTAAACATAGCTAGACATTGTTTCATGCACAGAGTACTTTTTTTTTCATTTTTAGACAAATCTTCAAACAGTTTTTAACGAACAGAGTGCTGAAAGACCCTAAGCAGAGGCGCTTTTTCAAATCCAATGACCTTTATGAACT
Source organism: Harpia harpyja (assembly GCF_026419915.1). NCBI lineage: Eukaryota > Metazoa > Chordata > Aves > Accipitriformes > Accipitridae > Harpia > Harpia harpyja. The sequence continues at coordinate 26,305,552 of NC_068949.1, read as the reverse complement.
TTTTACTCTGAGCAGCCCAGATGTGTCTCAGGGGACAGAAACAAGTGCAATTTTTGCAGGTACACATTTTTCTCTGTTTGTTTAAAAGTAAAAATGTTTGAAGTGTTTGATAAATGGATACTAATTTCATTCATCCCTCAGGTACTGGTTCAGATGTTCAAGTCCCAAAACACCAATTGAAACAGAAACTTGAAAAGCCACCTGATAATGACACTTCTAAAGGTGATCTCCATCTTACAGAAAGCAGCTCACCAAAGTACAGCAAGTCATCCAATTCCTACTCGACCACCCGCATGACAAATTCTTCTTCTAAAGCAATAGACACAAGTGAGGAAACCAAAGGGAATTTGGAAGCCTTTGACCAAAATAGCTATGCAAAAGATAATGTACAAGCTGCTACTAATATAAATTCATTGAATAAAAGCAAGGAGGAAAGCTTGGAAAGAGCTGACAAATCTATGTTCCAGTTATTGCCAGGTGATGCAGGGTCTTCAGAGAATGCCAAATGTCTGAACGCCATGGTGGCTGATGAAGTACATGGAGCAGCTAATGCAAATGTGAAGGGAGATTTTAGCCTTACATGTGGTGCAGCTGGCTCTTGGGAAAAGCAGGTTGCTAAAACTGAAGATGGGCAATTAGATAATAATCATTATAAATGTACCTCAAAAACAAAGCACAGGGTGGATATGCTGTCACACGAGAGCCACAAAGATAAGTCTAAGAAGAAGCATCACAAAGATGCCAAATTTGAAGGAGAGCGCGTTCCTCATCTAGTGAAACAAAAGCGATACAGAAGGGAGAACAGTGAAGAGAAGGAGGAAGACTCAAAGAAAAATGATGATTATGTCTTGGAGAAACTTTTCAAAAAATCAGGTAACAGTTGTTATTTTGCTGCTCAACAGTGTCAGACTATATAAACAGAGGTATATAAAACTTATGCAAGTGAGGGAAGGAGCAGTTCTGTTACTCTGATGGTCAGAGCTACAATACAAAACGTGTTTTATCTATTCTGTTACTGTAGTGAAACATTAAAATGTTCATCACCGAAATGCTTCGGTTATGAAAGTGCTCATTACCTCGGCACAAACATTTCAGAGATCTGCAGCCTTCCAGAAACACTTCTGGATGTAGAAGTAATGCAGTGTTTCTTCTGGAAATAAGGATATAACCAACCTTCATTTACACAGGGGTTTCACTTCTGTCTGCCCTGTCCATAACAATAGAAATGATCAATTTACCCACATAATTGCCAAGTCTGTTGTGAATAATGACCTCATCAGCACACCAGAAGTGGTTTGCTGTCAAATTGATTGCTTAACTGATAGAAGGGGGTTCTCTTATTAGAAATGACTATACTGAAGTGCTGAATATAATCAACCTGCAAAAGGAAAAATGTGATTGTGGCATTCACTTAAATGGTGAATATTTAATTTTACAGATAACCATGTAAATTAACAGATGTCCTCCTTCACCTTTTCTTGTATCTTCTTGTTTCTAGGGGTGCACAGTGTTATGAAGCATGATGCCATTATGGAAGCTTCCAGTGCAGATCATGTGCTGGTGGAAGCAGAAGCAAACAGAGTGGCCCAGGATGCCTTAAGAGCCTTAAAAGTCTCTCGACAGCAATGTTTAGGAGCTGCTTCTGGTGTGCCAACCTGGACAGGCATGAGTGGTCTTTCAGGTGCACCATCAGGAATAAAGTAAGTTCAGTTCTCACACTGCTTTTCCAAAAACAGAAAAGTTCCTTAGGATGCTATGGATTTATCATTTTTTTTGCACTTGGTATTTGCAGTAACATGTATCAATGTGGAGTTCGTGTTTTATATTTAATAAAGACATGAAGGCATATTACAAGCCTAGGAAGTCCATTCTGAAGTACAAAGAAAGCATTATTGTTGCATGGTAGAGGAGAGAGAGTTTGGCAGAGGGCTCTTGAGAACCCTAAAACGCAAACCCAGTCAATGTCTTTGGCAAAACTATCCTAATCATTTTGAGAAGGATGTTTTATGGAGCTAATTCTTTTGTGGGTTTTCAGGAGTCGGTTTGGTCAAAAACGAAACCCCATGCTGCTTTCTTCACATTCCGCTTGTGCATCACCTGCGAAGAAGTGCAAGGTAAGAGACACAAGCTAACATTTCTCTTTTAATAGCTGATATATGTGAAATGTTCTGATTCATGCAACAAATGTGATTTATACTGTAGATGTGTCTCATACCCATTTGTCATATGATTTTGTAGAATTCTAGAATTTTTAGTCACCCATGAATTTGATTTTTCATGTTTTGATATAGCATCTTGATGAAGTCTAATTAGATACAGCAGTCACAAATTGCAACATGGTCTGGTTATCTCTCTCAAGACCAGCAACGCTTTTCTTTCACTTCCTAAGTTCTAAAGTTGAGACCAGAACATATTACCTCTTTATTGTGTATTTCAGATGACTAGCTTCTGAGTGTTCATGTTTGTTGTTTAAGTCTAAACAGCAAGCAGATTTTGTATAACAGATTCTGTGGATCTCAAAATCCAACTTTCTCCATAGTCTTTATGTTTGTTTGCAGGGTGCAGATACAATAAAGAAAGAAAATGTAAAGAAGTATAGTTCCAATGGGCACTTTGATGGAAGATCTGGAGAATCACCGTCCAGTGCACTAGACTCTTCATCTTTATTAGCTAAGATGAGGGCAAGAAACCACCTTCTTTTACCACAACAGACAGGGAATGAGGGAGATGAGAATCATCAGCAAGCACCCGCCCCAGCCCTGGGTTCAACAGAATATGATGAACTGCTCGTGGATATGCGTAACTTCATAGCGTTCCAGGCCCATGTGGATGGCGAGGCTAGCACTCAGGAAATATTGCATGAATTTGAGTCCAAACTGCCTGCAGCGCAGTCCTGCGTCTTTAGAGAACTTCTCCGCAATCTCTGCACCTTCCATAGGAGCCTGAACGGTGAAGGTGTCTGGAGGCTAAAGCCAGAATTCCGATGACCTTTGTCAAGGGAAGTCATCTGTCTGTACGCTTGGCCACCACTCTCCTTTCAAAGACTTACTGTTTGTCTTTTAAAGTGAGGAATTATTTCGTATTCATGATTTAATAATTGACTTGAGCAGTCAGTGGTGCAGCGCTTGTTGCAGGCTTAGAGCTAACTTAATTTCTGATTTACGCTATTTATATGAAAGTGCCGTCTACCTCATAGATGAAACAATACAAAATATCAGCACCTTTTCTTTAAAAGAAATCTTAATATAACTGGGATGAAGAATACATACTGACTTTTTATTGCAATAAGAACCATGGATGTTGCCATGGGTTGTAAGACTCTGATTTCTGCGAAATTCCAAGAACTTCCTCAATTTTCTGTATGTTACTTGAATGGTCATGGGGCACACAGTGTACCATCACAAAAAAAAAAAAAAAAAAAAAAGGAGGAGATGATAGTGGTCAGCATGAGAGATTCACTTGCACTGACAAGTGCGTCAAAGTCATTGTACATCATCAGTAGTGAGAATTTTGTTTTAATGTAGGTGCTTTCATTGTTGCCAGCATCTAGCATAGGCAGTGTAACTTAGATCACTAAATATTTTGGGAAATAATTCTACTGCCACAGAGGTTTAATCACAAAAATTGAAAGCCTGGCAGGATATTGAGATGACTGACAGTTGATAATTATGGAAAACTTAGGATATTATGGAAAACCCATTTACACTATAATCATCAGTTCAGTTACAGTCCCATACACCACCGGCAATTGCTTGGTACAATATTTCTTACCACTGAGGTGACAGTAACTGTACTGTTTGTCACAGGTTGTGGACTGATAGTTGAAATCCCATGAAATTATCATGGGTCTCACTGTAATTTATGTCAAAAACTTTCCAGTTCCCTGTTAGCACTTAGTTTTTGTCAAGGTTTAAAATTTTGAGGTGTTAGTTGGTCAGAGGGGGAATGGTTTCACTGTATTTTACTAAACATAATCACTTTTGGCCAGAGACGTAATTAGAGCATATACAGAAGTTACAGGTCATACCTATTCTGTAGATAGGGAAAATCTCAGTCTTCCTGACAGTCAGACAAGTTCTAATACCCATTTTCTTCCAAGGAATGAAGGATTGGATTATTTGTAGCAAACCTGAGTACTACTTTGGGTCTATCTTCAAGGTACTAGTGTGCCATGTAAGGAAATCTTAAGGGGGAAAGAATGGATAGATTTTTGAGAAGAAAACTACATTCTTGCAACAATATTAAATTACTGTATGGCTTAAACTAGGAACAGTTAAATATGCCTAATGTCCTTCCTATCCCTCAGCTACTGAGAAAAGGGAAAGCTGAGCTACTTTTAATTTTTTTGTTCAGTGTGAAAGTATCTTGTTTACTTCGAGTGAAAATACAAATACTGAAAGATGAATGGTGAAGCAACAATACAAACTGTTACTTTTTTCTCATAAAGAAAGTCTTTAAGATACCCCAATGGCTCTTCTTCTTGTTTTTGCTCAGTACTAAAGGTTCTGTAGAGATTTGCAAAAAGTGGTGACTCGCTGTTTCAATAACTGGTCAGTTGGCTTTTCACAGACTGGAGCTGGAGAGGGCAGACAGTCCAAGAATCTGTTTCTTTTCCTCATGGCATTTCAAGGTGGGACTGTGGCACCTTTTCCTGACATCTCTTTTCCTGATCCCATTTATATTCACTTACATTCCCTCTTTCAGGAGAAAGGTAAAACCAAGAATCTAGGCTGCAATTACAAAACACTTCAAAAATTGTAGATCTGTTGATCTGACTTAAAATGGATCAGTAAAAGAGTAAAAACAAACCAACCTTGCTGTTCTCTCAAAAGCTGTAGGGAATTTTAATTGGTTTTGGGTGTCATGCCCCCACATATCCCTATGCCCCAGGAACAAACCAGGAATTCAGCTGTTAGCAAAGCTGCTGTTGTCACCTTAGCTGTCAGTTCTGGTATCCTGTTTTATTTACTACTTCCAATCTTAAAGAAATAGTTCCTGTATTAAGGAAAGTTTGCAGCTTCTCGCTGATCTGTTAATGTAAATGGACTTGCATGTGCTTTTTATAAATCCTAGGCTTTTATGGACTTAATAAAAAAGCAAAACCAAAAGTCTGTTCTAGAAGTCTTCTTTGGGGGCGGGGGGAAGAATGGCAGGGAGGCATCTCTTCCTGTATAGTGTGGCTCTGACTAAATGATTCATATTATCTTTAAGTCCATTTCCATTTTTCATACAACTTCAAATTATGCAGCCTAGCAACTAGATTTTTTTTCCAGTACTAGCTTTTAAAATGTTTAAAAGACTGAATGAATATTAGTATAATACTCAAAAAAATATTTTTAAGTATTTCATCTCAAAAGTGTATGTGATTAAAGGTCTACAGGCTGATTTATAGGTAAAAGTTGTTCTGGAATATAATATAGCTGCTATACATTCTATAGTAGAAGAGTTATTTCAGAATAATCCTACTTTTATTCCATAAAGTATTATCTGATTTTTTGTTTGTTTAGCTTTACCTCTGTAAAGTGAATTCCTTTCACATCTTCAAAGAATAATCTGAAACAATTCCTGATTAATGATATTGCATAGTCAAACAAGTTTACCATTAAATAGCTTTACAGATACATAATATTTTTGAAAGCTTGTATTTTAGCCTTCTCAGTTTCCTAGTATTAGGTGCTGCAGTTGGTAGTTGCTACTTTACTTGTGCATAATTCCAAAAATCACTTGTGGAATGCTTGTGTTTTTATAATTTGTTTTCTTACCTCAGTAAAAAGGGGATAAAGAACGATTAAAATATAGATGTTAATTTAGGAATCAAGTTGGAAAAAATCATTAAATCTTATTAAGGAAAGGTATTTCAGCATGGAGCAGTGAGTATAATCTTTAAATTAAAAAAAAAAAAGTATGCCACAATAAACTACTGAAAACTTGTTTCCTGTAAAGATGCTAAAAGCTGAGCACCATGCTACTCAAACGTCATGCCACTGTAGATGATGTGACCTACTACCCACACAGCTCAGCAGACAAATGCAGTTGAACAAAAATCTAGAAAGCTAAATAGCAAAAACTTGGATTGTTCTGTAAGCAGTTACAGGGGCTGTGTACACTGTTTGGGTAAAACGTGCTGCACTGGTATTTTAACAGCAGAAGTTAAAACTTACCATAATTGTTTCTTCTGGTTCCAAACTATATTTATAAAAGGGAGGTAAAAAAACCTCTTTCTTTGTTTATTAAGGTGTTTTCTCCCCTCCCCCCATCTTGTCCTCCTCTTACATTTTTCCAGGTGTTTATTCTCCCGTGTTCATCCTTTTGCTGGAGACTTCAGTCTTGTATAGCCAACCTACTCATCTCTGGTATAAGAACTAATTTCTGACCTAGAAAAAAGAGATTCTGCTAATGGTTGTAGGTTTTTGACTCTTCTGAACAATAATGACCTGCCACAAAAGGAACGTTAGCAAGATGCTGAATAGATAGATTGATAGAAATGGTGATTAAAAATGGAGAGGAGTATTTTTAAATCCATAACTTCATACTGTGGCTCGGCCTTTTCTCAAAGGGCTACACCATGTGGAGAATTGAGTCTACTACAGCTAATAAATGTTACCCTCCCAAGTAAAGCTGTAGGGAATTGGGCTTTTTATCTGGAAGTTTTGGCTTCAGATGATATCACCTACAGACAGTTGTACTCAAGTCACAAGGTCAACTTTGCTTTCGATTCCAAGATTGCTAAACTTGGCTGATTTTTACTGTCTTCTAGTGGTGCAATTCTCTGCCTTTCAAGAAGCTACAGCAGAGGGGACAAGACTTTCAAAAGGACTTGATGGGATTTTTGTTGTTGTTGTTCATAAAATCCTGCAGCACTCCCCTTCTTTGAGCTACTGACTCATTAGGACTAAGAAGTTTCCAGTTCTTCAGCTGTTGTGAATGCAGCTCCACTGACATGGATGGGCTGATGCTGTTCCTCGAGGACCTAGCGAGTGTGTTACCTGGGATGCTGCACATACGTGATTGAAACGGCCACAGAACATCAGCCTTTCTCCAGTTTCTGTGTGCTTACTGATACTGCTGTATGGAAAGGACAATTAAAGGCGAGTTGCATTCCTGAAAAGGGATAGCCTGTTGCACAGGTTTTTGGTTGATTTTCACAAAGAATGATCTTGTGGGCCCCGTTTTTGGCTGAACTCCAGGTACGGTTTGAGATGTGCTTTTCAAAAAATCATGAAGATAGGTGATGGCAATGATTTTAGTAGCCGTCTGAAGAGACCTTTGAGTCTTGATTCCCCAGTTAAAGTTATGTATGAAGTGCACTTTGTTATACTGATGTTAGTCTGCAATTGAATCGGCTTTTTTTCCTCATCTACCAGTTAACTGAGTTTGGTAGTGAATGTATACTGCCAGGACACATGATGCCCCATCACTAGTATGTAAGGAAAAAGCTCTTCAGAGGGAGAATGCTTTGCATTTGCTAAGACTGAGAAAATACACAAAATCTGTTCAGTAAACAATGATACTACTGTGTAACAGTGTAAAAATAAGAGGGGAATCCTCATAACAACATTGGTGGGGAGGGAGGGAATTTTCCAATAGATTTTAAATTGTTACACATTGAGATCTATCCAAAAAAAAAAAAACAAACCCACCACATATAATGATATACAATACTTTCTCAGTGACAAAGATATCCAGCCAGGCATCACATAACTAGAAAAAGCAGTGTGAAAATTATTGTTACAGGATGCATTCTTCAGGGAAAGCTGTCACAGGAAGCAGTAATTTAAGCAATTAATTTGACAAAACAGTCTTAGAGAAAACAGTAACTTGACTAATGTTCTTTCAAGAGGGTAACACTTTTCTTCAACATAAAATAATTTTATTTTTAATAGAAGGAACTGGGTAGGTGAATAATAAAATTGGTGAGATAATATGTGACTTGCATTCTTTTTGCATACAGCTGTGATTCCTATGTCAAATATAGTAATAAGTTTAAGCAGTTTTCTCTCTCAGAGGGAGGAAGGTGTTGAGGAACAGCCATATCTCAGTGGTTCAGCAAGGAAGGACGATGCAAAGTCTTTTGTGCTGGTGGAGACTATGCTTTCTCAAATGATACATGAAGATGGTGAAAAGATTAGATGTGAAGAGACCCAGTAGCAGCTTTAAACTTGGTGTACTCCCAATGTATGGGGCAAAAAAATTACTTGAACCATGAGAAAAAATTAAGAAGGAATTAAGTTGGGTAGCATAGTCACTGAGATGGTTTAAAATGTGGAGTAATCTACCTGTTTGGTCTTTTAGGAGCAGGGAGATTTGGATTCTCTTGCTATAAACCTCTGGGTGACTTCGGATGCCATACTATACTGCCTGCTGCATTGGTTTCCCCATCTGATGGATGCAGTCTTTCGGGGATGGCAAGAAATCTTTCAAGTCCTTTGGAAATGCTTCAGGAAATGATAGCACAGTACAAAGAATTCCTGGTTGGAAAAACAGAGGTAATACAGCATCTTTCTGTCTAGATTATTAATTCAGCAACTGTAGTTTACACAAAACTATCATACAAAATTGCTGAGAGTCCAGTTTTTGAAGGTCTTGAGTAGGGCACATGTCTTGGAGTCAGGATGTGCTGGCAAGTCTGCACTTGGGAGTTTATCTCCTCTGGGAGAGGTATTTATATATTGGATACATGGTAAAAACACTCTCTGCTACTTAGTGCCATTTATAATTTCCCTGTTCCAACATTCAAGCTAAATGCTGAATATATGCTTACTAAATCAGTGGCTCTCTCCACCTACCCAGCCCTCAAGGGATTACTATTCTAGGCTCTGGGGTGACGTCAACAGTCCTACTTCACATGATATCGCTGATGTGGTATAGTCCTGTTCCTTCAGCTGACACTTAGAAGATGAAGCTTTCCTTAGTAATTCTTAACTTTTGCTGGTGACCCTGGTTTTGCTGCCTCTATTATCGTTAAAAGTAAAGAGAAGTCTGACATCTTTCATGCAAGGGTCATTCCTCTTTTCTTTTTTAAATGGGTCTAAGACAGCTGCTATGAAGTGAGTGAAATACCTTGTGTTCTTGCTCCCTGCCTGCAAAAGCCACAGTGAAGACTGCAGTGCATCATTGCTGTGTTCAGGGAACAGAAAACTACTCTCCTTTTTCCAGAAAGAAAAGATCTGCGTGAGTCACTAAACTAGGAACTACAAAACCTGCCCAGGTATGGAGAAGCGTCAGGCATCTGTGTTGAGAAGGAAGCAATTTTCACCCTGCTCTATCCAGTAGTTTATCATTGTTTGTGCTAACCCGAAATTAATGGGAGATGGGAGAGTATATTTTGAGCTGAGCTCTTCATTTCTGAATGGCAGGGTTGGACTTGCATTTAAGTCCAAACTTGCTAATGTTCTGAAATGCACAATGAAGGCTCCCAACTAAATTTTGCTCTGCCCACTAATGATACTTTTTCAGTACTGCTGTCCATATTAATTATAATGGCATCAAAGATGATGTGGCAGGCCACATAATAAATCTCCCCATTCTTACCCATAAAGAAAATCCCCCCATTCTTACCCATCTGAAAGCCAGATGATTTTGAACTCTTCAGACCCTCCAAGCTGTTTATCCAGTCATTTGAAAGAGGGAGAAGGAAAAGCAATGCCAATGCTGAACTCTTTAGAGAATCCACCTAAAATTTTAAGTTGTTAACTGTCTGTCATAGTTCCCTGCAGATTCCTTGCTTTTCCTGGGCTCCCAAAGCCACACTGCTGACAGCATGTAAGTTGAGACAACCTTTTTTTATTGTACAGAACAGGGAGGTTGAAGCCTTGCACTAACTGCAAACCAGTACGTAGTATCATCAGTGGAGCTATGACCAGCTCCTGCATAAGGCTTACATAAGTGGTGAGTCATACAGTCTTAGAAAAGAATAGGGAGCGAGGCTTTCATTATGTTGTTTGCCTAATCAGAAATACGAAAATAAAAGAACACAGCACTCAGTGGGTTACGTTTGGCTAACTGTAAGCTGGAATTTCTGCAGTTGCACTACTATGATTGAGGCATTTCGTTGTTTGTGGTCCCAGCTTATATTAAACAGAGAGGATTTTTTCATAAATCTTTGCCTCTAGGGCAGAGTTAAGGTTGTTTGGGAACCCTAGCTATGTCTTTCCAGACATTAATGTCTGGAAGCAGCACCATGAGAGTAAAAATGGAGGTATGTGCCTAGGGAGGATACTAGGAGTAAATGAAGAGGCCCAAGGGCAGGGAAGGGTTTGTGAGGATAAGCATGTGAAGAAGCAGTGGAGTGGAAGCAAAGCCTTTAGGGTGACTGAAGAACAGTCTAGTGATGATTTCTCATATCTTACTAGTCTCTTTCCATGCTGTCAGGCAGATAGTTGAACAGATATTACTTTATCCAGCACTGCTGTTAGCCATGAGCTGAGATACCTACAGCCCTTGGAAGACAGCTGGAGAGTTCTGAGGATCAAAGCTGGCTGTAGCTTTATGCGCAGCAACAGTGCTCTTTACACTGGTCTGATTAACTCATCACTGCTTCTCATTTTCCTCCATCAGTCCTCTGCACCTCATGTGGCAAACTGATCAGCAAGCTTGTCTCCTGGTGAAAAAAACATAGCAATAATAACTATCCAATTTCTTTTGCAAGTATGTGGCTACAATAGCTGAAGGCTGGAACAAGTGACAGTAGGAGAGAGTCTGGAGCTCAAGACCGCATGGCCAAGTGCCCTAGGAACTTCAGCTTTACAGCAGCAAAATGTGAGTGCTTTCTGTATCAGAGCTGTTTGAACAATCCAGATTAAACCGTTTTTTCCTTCAAATGGCTAATTTGGGGGCGTGCGGAGCTGTAGCCTCTTTGTCGCCACCTCATGCACCTACGGGCCCACATGCCTAAGCAGAGGAGCCAGAGGACGTTTCTACCTGCCCCTGCCCCATAACCTACCTCCCTTTGCTTTCCTGCCTGGAAAGGGAACAAGGGGCCGTGCAGCACAAGCAGAACAGGCACTGCTGCGTGAACCATCAGGAATGTGTAGCTGCTCCTCAGTAAGTTGCCAGACTGCCTTAAAAAGGACCAGTATGCAGGATGTTTAGGGTTTGGGTTGGGTTTTGTTGGTTGGTTGGTTGGTTTGGGGGGGAGTGGAACTCCCTTCATCAACGAAAGCGGGGAAAAAAGGCAAATTCATTGAAAGCTGGTTCAGTCTGGGAATGATTTAAGCCTTAAAATAGCTTCTCAGAATACACATGCCTCCCTCCATCGCTAATTACTTGGAAGCTTGGCTGCTCTTGCTGCACGGCAATCGCAGAGGCCGGACTCTGTCCCTAAAACCTCGCCCTGGGCAGCTGTAGGGCCGGAGTTAGAGACTTGGGTAACCGCAGGCTCTGTCCTGCAGCACGGCCGAGCCCACCCTGGGGCCTGGGCCCACACCAGGGGGAATTCTGTAGGCTGTGAAGCTGGAAGATGCAGAGGCTCACGCTCATTTTCAAGTGTACTTTTTATTGCTGTGGCAATGACAGGAAACGGCACCCGGGATCAGCAATGCCCAAATCAAAGCCCTTTTTAAGAAGGTAAGTTTAAAGAATAAGACTTTCACAAGTGCGGTTTTCTTTGCAGCTGCTTGGCTTCCCCCGACACCAGCAGCCGTTCCCCCGAGCCCCGGCCGGCGGCCCTCTGATGTTAACGAGCCAGCGGCGATGCCCCATTGAGCTTTTAAAGGGGCCTTAATGGCCCGGGCGAGGCGCGGCCGCCCACCCCCGGGGGAAGCGGCCATCGGGGCTGAGCGCCCTTGCCCCGCGCTCCGCGCACTCGCCTCGCCGCCCTCCGCTGTGGCGGGCCGGGGCCCGCGAAGGGCCGCTGCCGCCTCAGCCCAGCGCGGTCACAGCCGCGAAGCGGCGCGGGGCAGCCGAGGCGGCCTTCCCGAGCCAGCGCCGCCGGCCATGGCGGCCCGCCGGCTGGGGCTGGGGCTGGGGCTGGGGCTGGGGCTGGGGCTGGGGCTGGGGCTGGGGCTGGCCTGGCTGCTGAGCCTGCCGGCGGCGAGCGGCCTGCCCCTGGCCCCCGGCCCGCCCCTGGCCCCCGGCCCGCGGGACGAGGTCCTGGCGGCGGCCTTGCAGCGGCTGCGGGAGGTCTTCGACATCGAGGAGCTGCCGCCCGACGTCCTGCCCCGCAGGAAGCCGCCCCAGTTCATGGTGGATCTCTTCAACAAGGTGGCCGACTCCAACGGCATCACCCGCGCCCCGGGACTGCTGGAGGGCGACGTGGTGCGCAGCTTCGAGGACCGAGGTGGGCCGGGGGCCCTGCCGGGGCCGGGGGGGCGGCGGCGGCGGGGGCGGGGGCCGAGCCGAGAGGTGAATTCCCCGCAGCAGAGCAGCGCCGGCGTTTCCCGAGCGGGGGAGCGGCCTCCGTGCCCGCGCCGGAGCCCCTTCCTCCACCTGCTGCAGAGCCCCTTCCTCCACCTCCTGCTTCGCGTCGTGTGCGTGTCCCGCGGATTTGAGCAGACCTGGCAGCTGCTATGGAAGACGCGGGGCTACAGCTTATTTTGCGGGGTCTTGGGTTGTTGCTAAAGAAGGCTCTCTTCCAGTTCACGTGGACCAGTACCACTTCTACTTCGACGTCAGCGCCATGGAGAAGGGCGAGCAGATGCTGAAAGCCGAGTTCAGGGTCTTCAAGCTGAAGAGGACCCATGTGTCTGGAAGGTCTGACATGAAACACTTCTGCAGAGTAAGTGGGGAAATAACGTGTCAGTTGAACGCTTAACTTGTGCTTTCATTGTTAGTAATACTGAGGAGTGCAACCACTGACCGCATAAACCTGCTTTATTTTTATTTGATTGTCGTCCACTCTTTTTCTTTGCCTCCAGCATGCAAAAAAGTAGACGTGAGGTTTCGGCTTTGGCAGTATGCTGTTCTTTGCGTGCTATGGCAGTGAGCTCTCCCTAAAGATACCCATGTCAGGCCTATCTCGAACCATACTGTACTTTTCTGGGGTTTGAGGTGTTTTGAAATCTGAATCGAAATTTATCTGCTTGAGCTGCTCTAAAAAATAATAATAGCAATCAGGGATTCGTAGGAAAATGGGGCAGGTGGGGACTCTGACGTTGAGGGTATCTGTCCCCTTGGCAAAAGGCAGGATTGGACTTTTTGCAAACCTGAAGACAAAGATGTGGAGGAACAGAAGACTTTCATGGTATCAGATGTTCAAAATAGAAAGAAAAGGGATGGTCAGGATATTTTTCTGTAGTATCAAACAGTCCAATATCGTGCCTCTGCACACATCTAGAAGTAGATGTATGTAGCAATACTTGTTTTTCTGTTAAACTGTCCAAAAACTACTTTTTGCCTGGTTTAGAATGACAGTACAGTTTTACAGCTATGATGTGGCAGAAATATGCATAATCTTCATCCTCCTTGTTTTGCTGGAAGAACAATTGGTTTCATTTCTTACTGTTTTGTTATATTTCTCTCATCAAGGTGGAAGTGCATGAGCTCTTGGAGAGTGGAAGTAAGCCACAAAAAAAAAATCTCATTGCATCAAGATTATTGTCCCTGTACACAGAAGGCTGGGAAGTATTCAACGTCACACAGACAGTAAGCAGAGAATTCTGACTTAATTCTGAATCTCCTAAGATGACAGTCAGCTTGCAACTCCAGCATTGCCCTTAATGCTGGGTTTTGTGGTCAGTTCAAACTGAAGGACAGCAGCAGCAAGAGAAGCTTTCTTTCTACACTTACAAGTACACCTGGTGCTACCTGAATTAAAGAAGTGTTTATATGCTGCTAGCAGCACAGGCATGATGAGAATTGAGTAACCCAAACCTAGTCGATAGGAGGGACATCAGGCCAAGTATGTCATTGTGATTAACACGTTAGTCTTTAGGCTGCCAAAGGAGATGGCATTGATCGTGTGCTAAGAGCAGGTTTTCATTTCTCCTTTTTATTCTGGTGACATTACTACAGAACAGATGTGCAGTGTGCTTTAATGTTGTGTTTCTGGAATTGATCAGGGTTGGATTGTTTTTCATTTAACTTCCTCTGTAGACTTCTTTATTTGTTAGTTTCAGGATGTGTTTTGTAGATATCCTTAAACTGTAACAGTATGTGAATGCCTTTGCATAGCAAAAAAACAGATGTGGTTTAAAACATACAGTTTCTTGGGTTTAAATCTGTACTCTCAGACAGTGTTTTCTGTTGCCTAAGCTTTATGATCAGACTGAAGAGTGTACTTGGATGATTGGTGGAGTTGCATCTTAAGCCATGATAGCCCTGCTTGAGAATGGCCTGGCCTTATCTATTAGTTTGTAATTATAACAATTAGATAAAGTAAATTTGCTTGATTGCAAGTTAATCTCTTCAAATGCCATGTTTGTTAGATTTAAATGAGTTTTAATGGTAAGGAAAGTCTGGAGAGTTCATATTACTGTGTTATTAAGATTGCTATGAAAAATAAATTCCTGGCTGAAGTCAGAGAGGATTTATTTTAATGTTAATTTTAACTCCTAGACTCATCTATTCACTAGTAAATTCTCTGAAATTAATTATCTTCCTCTAAATGTAGCTTTGGGGAATGCATATGGTATTTTGTATTTTTAAATGTTGAATTACTGGTTTAAATATTAAACTCAATTGAGTCTCAGCTATACAGTTACCTCACTTCTTTCATAATATATGTTCTTATGCTCTGATGGCTTGTTGCCTGTTCCCTTTTTCTAATATAAACATTGCTCAATCGTAATGCTGTAATAAGAATATTGAAACAGTATTTTTCATTTCCCTGTCATTAACAGGTCTCCAAGTGGGTTGGAAACAGCAGGTCCAACCATGGCTTTTTGATAACTACAACACATGTGTTCAACAATAGAATTGAGCACAACCTGGTTAAGTTTGCCAAGAGCCAGGGCACTTTGCAGGAGAGTAGAAATGCTCTCCTTGTCCTCTTCACCAACAGTAACAAACGGAGGTCTTCCAGCTTTGTACCCTCTTCCACAAGTAAGTTCACACAAAAGCAGCAGCTCTGTTTTAGAATATGAACTCCCTGTTCATTTTCTTTTACCTTCTGCTACCTCATGTATACCTAATCTCAGTATTTATTTGCAGTGTTGAACAGGTTTGAAGTTCAGCTTTGTCACTGATCAGAGTTTGATTTGATAGTTTTTGCTAGTAGGTCACCCAGCATCTTGGTTTGCAGGGTTTTCTGTAGACGATTGAATTTGCATATTGGAAAGAAACTGTGTAGGAATTGCATCAATATTAAGAAGTAGCTGGTGAAATTGATTAAAAACAAAAATGAGGCTGGCCTGTTTATTTTTGTTTTCCAAAGAAAATTTTTATAGTGAAGTCTTAGATCCCAGTTTAATGAGCATCAAGCTCTGTATGGGATACTGTGCCAGGATTGAGAAATTGATACCCATTTCTCAACGAAGATACTCCCTAGACCTGCCTGTTGTTTGTGATCTGTCAATCTGTGCAGATTGTTCTTCTACCAGCCTGTGTATCAGTGGTTTTTAGCCTCTGTACGTGGATCTTGAGGTCTCCATGGACATTTATCAAGGCTTCTCAGAAGATACTTTAAGAAAGCAAACCTATTGTCAGTAAGCTTCATTCTCTAGCAGAGTTCTGTAAACCTGGTGGTAATTTTTTTTAGATCCAAAAACTGAAAAATATTTTTTAAAATATTGCTTTACAGGAACACACTCTGTTTTGCAAGTGTATGTATGGGTAGAGTTCCTGGAAAGAGAATACTAGAGAGAGAAAAAGACTGTGATGTCCACCCTCCGTTAGCACTGTTCAGTATGATATGTGTTGCAGGAGTGGCCATACAAAGACCTTTAATACCATTCTGACCAGATTCAGCCCTGAAAAGGGCCTGTGGAGTTCACCAAATGTCTTTAGTATATCATTGAGCTTTTCCTTTGTATTTCTGCTGAGTTGGGGCCTTTCAGGCCACAAAGTGAAACACAAGATTTGGCAGGTTTTGAAATATGGCTGAAATGGCAATTTCACACATCCTTTCTGGTACTTTCACGGTTTTAAGTGTCATTTTAAAATCTACTCTGAAGACTTTGAGGTAGATTTATGGAATAGACTTTCATGCAGAATACTGTACTTAGGAAATTAATTTCTTTTGAGAAAGATTAACACACAACTTCCTTTCCCAACCAGATATGAACCCTGCCGAAAACGATGCTTCACGCATGCCTCATGAAACTGAGATCATCAAAAGCAGCAGTGGAAGCATCAGCAGGAGACCTCGAGCTGCTGCAATCCCTTCTGCCAAAAGCCAGGTAGCAGCATGTCATCGAAGGGAACTCTACGTTGACTTCCGTGCTATTGGCTGGTCAGGGTGGATTATCTACCCAAGTGGATACAATGCATTTTATTGCAGAGGATCCTGTCTTTTCCCCTTGGGGGAAAGTTTAAATGCAACAAACCATGCTACAGTTCAGTCCATAGTCCATACACTTAAACTGTCTCAAGGTGTCAGCACGCCCTGCTGTGTGCCAGATGAATTGAAGTCCCTCAATCTTCTCTACTTTGATGACAAAGAGAATGTGGTCCTTAAAAATTACAAAGACATGGTGGCAACCAGGTGTGGTTGTCATTAACAGGACCTTTTTTTGTCTGTATTTGGTGTGTGCCTGGATTCAGTTCCCCATTTGCCACTGAAGATACCAAGGCAGATGGCATTTCGGTTTACAGGGCAGGAGAGCCAGAAACTTAGCTGTGCTTCACATCCTTCTCCCCTCACCATGGCTGTGTGGAGAGGTGTTTAAGGCTGGCTTTTGAAGAGCTGTGGGCTTCTGGAGGGTATGCTGACCTGCACAGAGAGCTCTTTGAGTGCCTGTACACCAGAGGAAACCATTAAAATGGGAACTTGCTATGTGGCGGAGTTGAAACGCATTAAGTTGAGCATTCAGGTTAAGGTCTTGTTCTGTACATTGAGGCTCACAATTTCTGATGCTTTAACAGGCACGGTATCCTGCCTCAATCCAGGATGGTGTGCAGGTCTCTTAGTAACACAGCCTTATCCAGTTTTGACTGCATGATCTGGTGGGGATGTACACTTCCACATAGAGCTTTCAGGATGGTTGTTTGCCCAGAGCTAATGTCAGAGGCCTTTACCATCTGCAGCTCATGCATTACCCGGAAATGCCCTTCTTCCCCCAGTTCTTTATGCAACTCTACCAAATGCAGAGACCTTGTAAGTCCCCTTGGGACTCGCTAGCCAATCTGAGGGAACACATAGGTCAGTGTTTGTCTGTGAATCGGCAAACATAGCTTTCAACTCAGGGGCACCTCTGTACGATGAAGGGTCAGCCAGTCCCCCTCTTTGTAAAATCATTCTCTTCCACCATGGTCTGCTGTGGCTGTTAGGCTGTGTGGCAGCAGAGATCACCTTTGTGTATTTATACAGTGGCTGTACAATGGGATCCTAAGCTTGGGTCAGAATCCCCATAGTTTAGCAGGAAGAAAGAGGACCACTAAGCTTTGGAGGTCCATGAGAATATGCTGGATGCTGGCCTGGTCCTGTATCTGAGGCAAGGTTGATGGAAGGTACTCACTGATTCCATTCCATTCTTCTTGAAGAATAGGACATAGACTTGGAAGGGGCCCCCTGAGGTCTTTCAGGCTTGCTACAATTTAATGCAGGTAACCAGCCCATTGCAGTTTCTCAATCAACTCATTGAGTTGTAACTTAAGCCTGGTTAAGTTTCTTGTCTCCATTAATCCTTGAAGGAGGCTGACTTCTCACAGAATGTGACATCTCCCGTGGGTAGAAACTTCATGGAGAATTTTTTTACTCCAATGAGATTTAAAAAAACCCAAATTATTTATGTAAATGTTTTTCTTTCTGTAAATACTGATGTCTGTAATAGATTTATTTTATTTAAAACCCAAACACTTCTTAACTTAATCTGTAATATAAAATGTTAATTTTCAAATAAATGTAATGTAACATTGGTCTGGTTATTTGTGTTGTATTTGAACCTCCTTCCTAGAGTCATGAATCAAATACTTTTCTAGAAGAGAAGACATTCCCGATGGCTTCAGTGGGTACTGTATCAAGTCCTCTGACTCCATGTCAAGGTGTATAATAAGGTAAGCAGAATAGATGTGTTTCCCTTCAGGGAGGATCCAGTAATTTTTCCTGAAGTGGAACTTGCATTGAAGCTTCTTATAACTCTTACTTGAGTTAGGTGTAGAGATAAAAGCCCTTCAGGTTGGTCACATGTGGTGCTTGTAACAAAGCCTACCTTGTGGAGGTCCTGAACTTAACATACCTGAGATGGTTTCAATTTTCTTGGTGTGTGCAAGGCCTTATTTTCATGTATGTTGTAATATCTTGGGATGCCTTCATTAAAATTTCAGTAAGTTAGAAAGCCAGGACAAAAGAAACACAGTTATTCACAGATATAATATATGGGTGAAAAGACTGCCCCATATGTGTAGGCCAGGCATGTGCTTATGGGAACTACAGCCTGGAATGGGTGGAACAGAGGAGCCTGAGCAAGACAAGGATTCAAAAGGATGGCATGCATGTGTCAGTGTGGAGAGATGGGTTTTCTTCCACCTAGTTGTTTCTCTCGAAGGCTGCAGAGACTGTTGTAAGTATCAGCAGCGCTGTGACGCTCCGATGACAGAACAGCCTCAAGAGCAGGTCTTGCTGCTGGGAGCAGCAGTTAAGGCAAAGGACTTGGTGCTTGGTCCAGGCTGGAACAGGCAGTGGAGCATTCAGAAGCCCATTTCTGTTAGGGACAAAAGGCTTGATTCCCCCACACCACGGAAACAGGCTGTAATAGGGCTCCTGTATTTCCATCTGGCAGACCACGTGTTGAACTAGTGGTGCGTGAGCTATGCAGTGCAGGCACAGGGACTCCAGTACCACAACGTTTCAAACCTGCTGTATGTGCACAGCATGGCAGAACAAAAGTGTTCATCCTTTTGGCAGAATAGCCCATCGTTGCCATGCTGACCACGCTGCCTCATGTTCAGAATTCCCAGACAAATGGCCAAAGTCTTCCTCTGCCTATGTAAAACTTCTGTGTAGGGCAGGAGGAAAAAAAAAAAAGGGTGTTTTGATCTTGGTATTTGGTCACCCTGGTAAAGTAGAATATAGATTTGGTAGCAGGGTGGTGCAAACTGCTGTATCAGCCACGCCCAGCCATCGGATTCAGTGCTATTGGCAAAGGGACCTTGGAAAGCGTAAAGAGTCGCAATCTCACTTTACTGGTTTATTTCCCAGGCTGCTGTTCTGCACTTTTCCCTTTTCACTGCAGAAGTTATCTGTGGCATTTTAAGTCTGTAGGAACCACACCTTGGGAGTGGGAAAATGTATCCACAATGAGAGTCCAGAGAAGGTGATTTCTGAATGGTGACTTCAACTCATGTTGTCTATGCTTCTTTTGGTAGGAGCCATGAGAACTGAAGCCAGGAGTTTTCACTGCCAAATAATGCTGGGAGAAGGACTGCATTTGGAATGGGCTGGCTGAGGCAGGTTCTGTGTCTAACACACTCTAGTCTTCTGTCTGTGACATGACAAATGCTTCTAGCACCATCAGCTGTGTATCAGCTGCATCCTTCACCACTCAACTCAGAGAATTGTCCATTTTTCCAGGGTATCTTAATGGGTTTCTTCTTGTTTCAGATGCCAGGAAAAAAAAGGAAAATTTTCTATTGAAAAGCAAGTATGATTAATAAATAAATGATGGGCACACTGAATACTAGCTAACATAGTGCTGCCCTACAATAGGTGAAATATGCACAGTCAAGCTAGGAGCACTCAGTAGTTTTGCACACATTAAATTATTTTTTTTTCTGCACCACTCAACATAGTCTCATTATGCCCCATTAAACCCTGATAATTAAAACAAAATATATTGGAATTGTTTATCCTGGACTTTGTAAGGAAATGAGGTTCATAATAATGCCAAGGGAAAAAATTTACACTACACCAGAACTTGTAATTAGAATAACGATTAAGCACAAGTATGCTCTTTTTTTTCTTTTTTTTTTTTTTAAGAATAAAGGTACATTTTCTTCTATTCGTTAACTGAAATAAGTAAGAATTCCAAAATAAGAAATGCTACACTTTGGAGTCTTGGTTTAATCAGAACATCATATGTTTAGGTGGCATACCAAAAAGCAACAGCTAGGATTTTGGAGGGAATAGGGGTAGTCTTCAGCATGGACAGTCTGGAAAAGGATTGGTGACTCAAGTTGTGCGTTGTTAATACCATGTTGCATCACAACTGCAGCAAGAAGAAGCAAGGGAAGCAGCAAACCCCGTTGTGATAAACGCTCTACCAAGACCAACGAGGAGCACACCTGGCCCTGAAGAGCTCTTCTTGTAAAGAGCAGAAACAAAAAGGAATGACTTCAGATTTCATACGCAGGATGCCACCAAGAGCATCGACACCCCAGACTGAAATTCGGAGGTATACAGAGGAAGAGCCCCATGTTAAAGGACTGAGAGCCTTGCAGCATCTCTCCCCTGCCTCCAGCTCCAAGCCTCACTGAGGGCATGGCTACAGCAGGCGTGGGGCTGGCTGCCTGAGCAGGCTCAGCTGGTGGCTGGAAGCAGCAGAGGGCCCCATTAGCCATTCACAGCGCTCAGCTCTGCAGGTCAAGGCCTGCTGGCTTGGATCTCTGACAGCTAATGGGTCTATGGATCCTCTCCATAGCATGGGATCAGTGTGATTCTCCTCTGGTAAATAACACACCTTGCCTTTTATACCCACAGGAACAAGGCAAGCAGGATTTCAGGGGCAGAAAGACTCAGGCAATGCCTAGAAGGAGAATCCAACCCCATGGTAAAGCTGTAGGGTTATGCTCAACCCCATGATAAAGAATTTGGCCCGGGTTTGGAACTAAAGAGGTCCAGGTACGTGAGGTATGTGCAGTCACATGCATTATCGTGTAAGGTAGGGAGAGCACTAAACCTGGTGCCGACAACACAGCAGTGGGATGGAAGTGGGATTTGAGTATGTTGTGGAGGAGAGCTAATGGTAAAGAGCACAAATCCACAAGAGATGAGACTTCCATGGTCTCCTGTTTGTAGAAATGTTTGTTTTAAGGGATTTCTGTGGTGCTCCTGTCGCAAGGTATAGATGAGAAGGTGCTTCTTGGCACTGAAGCAGGGGGAGGGGTATGCTGGGGGTGTCCTGGGGCGGGTAAGGCAGAAGGGATGGGCTTGGGGAAATTGCTCTGGGATGGTTTCCTTTGTGAGGGGGGAGATAATGTAAATGTGCCTGCCCTAAGGAAGCTGGAACACAGCAGTGCTGTAAGCAGCTGAAAAGCCTCTGCTCTGTCCGCTCTGCAGGCTTGAAAATCATGTTCAGTATGAGGCATCCAGTTAGGAATGCTCTGAGTTGTTTCCAGGCTGCCTGGGCTAGTTACTACGGTTCCTGTTCTCTGTGTAGGAAATGGGGCGCTTAGATGCTTTACTTAGACCCATGGAGGATAGTATTTGATTCATAGCCTGCGGAGCTTGTGTCCTGAAGAGAGGAGAGAAGCTGGGTGCCTATCATAAGTTCCAGGGCTTTCCCACAGATACCGAACCCTCCAGATTGTCTCCAGTCCCTTTAAGATCACACATGCAAATATATACATGCAAATGCGTTGTATACGTGTGGGTTCTTTCTTATGTACACCCGTGGGCCCGTGCATTCCTGTTCAGAGGCAGCCTCCCTCCTCGTTCATCCCAAACTGCTTCCCCAAGGATGGCGCTACTTATACCTAACCGAGGTGGAGCGCTCGGGGCTAGTTGGAGAACATTGCCACGTCCAGAGGGTGAGCTTCAATGGCTTTGTGCAAAAGTATGTCACACCTAGGCTGGTTCTCCCTTTCTGGTGTGGAGTGTAGCTCAGCTCACCTCCAAGGAGAGTAGTTAGCAGGTGTGAATTGACCTTTGGTGAATGAGACAATCGTGCCTTAAAGCAGCTAATTAAATGTTTTCTTTCTTCCTACTGGGTTTATTGCTTAGAAGCCATTCACAGAATAAGAGGGACTGCTAAATTTCTGTTGTCACAAGGATGTGTGCAGCTACAGATTCGTGCAGATACTAACTGCCCTAATTCAGAGCAAGATCACAGCCTGTCCAGGTCTGGAGAACAAAAGGTGTAAGTTTTGCCTGCAAGTGGGAAAATGACCTGTTACTGGGAAGCGATTGGCCTTTAACTGGAACCACTATTTGGTGATGCTGTAAATCCAGGCCTCATGACACAAAGTGGCATTATGGCATAAATCCCAGTATACTGGATCAGATCTGCTCACGAAAATCTTGCTTGGTTAACTATGAAGTTAAAGGGAGTTGTCAGACAGCATAAAGGCGGTGCATGTACTTAAAAATCAGTGTAGACTCTGTACTGTGATCCATGTAGGAATCAACTTTTTGTCCATGTCAAATTTTCTGCTGAATATGCTGAGCCAGTGTTGGTAGCCAGGGAACTCTGTCCTCAAAAGGCATAGACAAAAACATCAAGTATAATTTCCTCCAAACATGTCTGAAATTCCCTAGGGTTAAATCAAGCTAAGAATTGGGCCAGCTTTCCTGACAGTGAAAGCCCTACAGGGCAAAGTGCTGCTGGGAATAAATGATCACAATTTTCAGAATAAGCAGTGACTTCTGGATCTCCACTGCTACTCCCGGGATTCCTATTTTACTGCTGGAGTCCAGGCTGTAAGTGGAAGGTGTCAAGGTTTTAGTGATTCAAAATCAGAATTAGAACAGATGATATTGCAAGAAAAAGACTTGAGCAATAGGAGTTAAAACTCTGATTTCTTGACATTTGCTGTTAGAGCTAAGACATCAAATCTTTAAAAAAACCCAACGAAACGTACGCATATTAGATAATCCACGCGATATCTAACTTAACTAGATCAACAAATACCGTCTGAGAATTGTTTCAGTTTATTTAGTAAGATTTATGCTTTCTGTACCACAAGAAGAAGAGGAATGTGCACCATGTTGGGGGAATGGAAGATGTGATTTAGTTTGCCATTCTCAAAACACTCCCATGCTTGACTTATCAAAGAATAGAATCACAGAAAAAATTAGTCTGGAAAGGGCCTCTGGATATCATCTTTGCCCAACTTTCTGGTCAAAGCAGGGTGCTCAGGACCCTGTCCAGGTAAATTATGTGTATCTCAAAAGATGGAGATCTGACAACATCTCTTGGCCCCTGTCCCAGTGCACACCCACTCTCAGCTTGAGTATTTCCCTTGACCTCATGGCTATTCTCTTCCTAGTGCAACCCAGAAGGGGGTTAGGGGCTAGCCTTCAGCACTGCATAGATGTACCAAGGGCATATGATCAAGTCCTTATCCACAAGGATCCCCAGATAAACTAAGGAGTCAGCCCCTGGCCTGTGCCAATATATGGGGTTGTTCCCTCCCAGGAGCAAGACTTTGCATTTGGTGAACTCCATGTGGTTCTTGTTGTTTCCCATCCTGAATAACTTTCTGTTTCCTAAACGTGGTATTTAGTTTTAGCACTGGGTTTTGACACAGTTTTTTCTGCTTCTTTTGTCATGAAGATTTTGTCTTGATAAAAAAAATATTCAAAACCTCACATTTATTTTAAGATTATGACAATGCAAAAGCACTTCTAAATTCTCCAATGTTTCTCTGGAAATTCATAGTTCCTTAGTGATCCTCTTTACATTTATGTATTACCCTGGAAAGTTCACACAGGTTGGCTCAATAATAGCATAGATTACAAAATGAAAGTAGTTAATTTATTTTCATATGGTATTGCAAAACTTTGCTATCTAGTTTTCTGGTGGAAAATGGGTCAGCAGGTAGCTAACATATAATTTCTGAGATGTCTTGAGACTTCCTGTGATTATTTCTCCTAGATTATAATAAGCTCCTGTTTCCAAATATAATTTATAATTATTATTGCAGTAACAGTCTTTCTGATTCACAAGGGTACATTGTCACAGGTGTTGCATTTTCAGCCCTTGTTTTACAGGCTCAAGTCCTATTCCTAACTGTAGCTAGTGACTTCTACCAAGATGAGGTTTTTGACCTGGATATTGGACTGTTTCTCGTGTGCTTGGGCTGGCTGGTGGCTGAGACTTAGAGAAAATGGGGCTGGGATTCACTTTGCCCAACTTCAGATACTGACAACATGGACACCAACATGTGATCAAATTAATCCCACCCTGAGTGGCTTTCCTGGAGTCCCACAAAAGCCTGGTAGTCTTAGAGCTGGACCACAAGACTAACTTCCCGCTGGCAGAACAGTGATGATAGGCAGTCACCAAGTGACATTTTCAAACTGGCCATAGAGCTTCGGGAGCCAAAATTGCTGTACAGGTGGATGAGAGTCAGAGGCTACAGCACACTTGCCATTTCCAGCTGCCTATCACCTCCCTCCACTGGACACTGCTGCCACTGCTGATGTGCTGCGCTTGAGGTGGGTCCACAGCCGCTAAAGTCACCATCTGGCTCCTCATTCTGGTTTATAAGTAAGTGCGACAGCTCAGAAGCTGTTTCAAAGGCAGCAGTCTTTGGTAAATGGACAGGATAGACCATGGTCACACACCAGGACACCAACTGCCTCTGCGGCTCAACACCTTTCAGCCTCACTGCTTTCCTGCAGGAGGTACTGTGCAGGAATGGGCAGAAATATTTTTCCCCATTGCATGAGAATTTTCAAGGTCAAGCAGTCAAATCAGCTTTCAAATTTTTGCATGCCAAAAAGCTAAAAGAAAGATTTTACTAAAATTTTTGCTCAGGGTTCCATAATCCTTTATTCTAATTTCAACAACATAATTTTACATTTGTAATTTGAAATGATTTTAGGGTTTTCTTCATTACAAGTACCTTTTGGACATTTTGCAAACTTTTCTTATTTTTCAAACAAAATGTCAAAAGGGCATTTTTTTTTTTCTGTGAACAGCTTCAGTGTTCAAAGCTCAACATTTAATCTTTAAAAAGAAAACAATTAATATATTCTGAACAGGTTCATTCTCATTCTAGGCAGCAAGAGATATGTGTTCTGAGACTTGTGACTAGAACTCAAATGCACATATAAAATGTGAATGTAAACTTTGAAAGTGTAAGTATAATTTGCCCAAGAACAGGCTAAGAAAATAAACCTATTTAAAAAAAAAAGCATTAAATTGAAGCTTTGAATATTGCAAGCCCTAAATGAACTCCAGAAAATGCCAGCAGGGTTCTCTGCTCCCATCCAGCCAAGCAGCATAAACAAACTGATTAACAGCATGACCATGGCCATTCTCCTGTTGTTTCTTGGATGATGGCTCATGAATGTATCACTTGCTTCTCGAGCAAGGCCAATCTTAGGTATAAGAAGTCCATCAGCTGCCCAGAGCTCTGTGCTCCTCAAGACCACCCACCCTTTCCTTCTTCACCACACACTGTCATGAGATCAGCACTTTGTGGTAACCCCTGTGTGCTGACTACCTCTCCACACAGAAGCCCACAAGGTAGATTATGCTCTTACTTGATAGGTAAGTGACCTTGCAAGTACCACGATGTGTGATAACCTGTTCCTGTTCCAAGTCTTGTCTCAAGCCTTCCAGACTTATTTCACCAAATGCTCCAAGGTGCCTGAGACAGTGATAGGACCTGTATTGTAAGGTAAGAAAATGGGACAGAGGACATAGGAAAGGGTGGAGGAAGGGATTTGTGGTCCTGGTTTAAGAAAATATGTTGGGAAAGATAATGTTCATGAAGCCAGAGTTGAAAGGCTATATGGATGTTCTCTCAAGTTGAATTTTTTTAAGAATACTTTAGGACTCTGTCTCTAAATTTTGCATGACCTTGCACTGCCTTGTTCTTAAGCCCAAAGAATGAATTGCTATTGCCTCCTTTCCTTCATTCATGTAATATTCAGTTTGTTCAAATGGTTCCATCTCACTTTCTGAATCAACAAATTTCTGAATGTCAGTGAACACCATTATCAGTGTTTCAGCAATGCCTTTCATTAGCACAGAGCATCCAGGTCCTTGGAAATAACTCCAGAGGGATTTGGATGGAGAAAGGCCTAGTCCTAGTGTCCTGGTTTCGGCTGGGGTAGAGAATTGTCTTCCCAGTAGCTGGTGTAGTGCTATGTTTTTGAGTTTGGTTTGAGAACAATGTTGATAACACTGATGTTTTTAGTTGTGGCTAAGTAATATTTAGTCTAAAGTCAAGGATTTTTCAGTTTCTGATGCCCAGCTAACAAGAAGGCTGGAGGGGCACAAGAAGTTGAGAGGGGACACAGCCAGGGCACCTGACCCAAAGTGGCCAACGGGGCTGTGTCCCCTCCCAACTTCTTGTGCCCCTCCAGCTTTCTTGCTGGCTGCGCATGAGAAGCTGAAAAATCCTTGACTTAGTCTAAACACTACTTAGCAACAACTGAAAACATCAGTGTGTTATCAATATTCTTCTCATACTGAACCCAAAAGATAGCACTATACCAGTGACTAGAAAGACAATTAACTCTATCCCAGCCAAAACCAGCACACATAGTCTGAGTTTACTACTCTCTTCTGCAGTAGTTGTCCATTATGGACAACTTGAGTAAATCGATTAGTCTTTCTGTATCTCATTTTCCTACCTTCAAGTAATGCTACTACTTTTTCTCACTCTTACAGCTGCTCCCTTGGAAGTCTTTTCTCACAAATCTTGGTCAGAAGACTCATTTTAGTGGGAAAGAGCACATCTAGGAAAAAACACCTTTATATGACATCTTTACTAAAACCCCCAGAAAATCCCCCAGAAAACTAGTGTTGTTTTTCCTCAGCAAATCCTGGCATAGTCCCAGCCTGCACTCCCAGTCACTTCAGATGGTAAGCAGTATTGGGACCAGGCATAGGTCTGGTAAAGGCATAGCTCCAGGTAGAGAACTGTTGCTATTGAATAAGGCTCCTGGCAGGCTAATCCTCTGTGACACTAGAGATGCCACAAGGTACCTTCTTGTTCTTCATGGAGAGGGAAGACAAAGTATGGTTTATGGGCTGCATTCTGCATGTTTGTACAGTTCTGGCCATAGGACTGTAGTCCTGGCCAGCTCTGAAACGAAACACATAATTCTTTTAGACACTGTGTGGTGGACATTGAAGAAGATGTGTGTGTATCTACTTGAAGCTTGGTGTGACCTGGGTTGAATGAATATAATCCTTGTGGGGACCCAAGAGGTCATGGGATCAGGCCTGGCACACTGAATGACTTCTCAGTGGTATGTAATTTAAGCTAATATCCTTCTCTTCTCATGTGCTTCCTCTGCCATGTCATGAAATTTCTCTCCAAATCCATTGGTTGCTCAGCCCTGGCCCAGGCTTTTATTAGAGACTTTCCTCTTCTATGTTGCATGATCCCTTATCTAAGGATCATGTAATTTCAGTCCAGACAGCAGCTCTCAACTGAGAAACAAATATATCCAGTATATGCAGTCCCCATTAGAGAAAAAAAAAAAAAAGAAAAAAAAGAAAAAAAAGAAAGCTTACTTTCATTATAAGTGGGACCAGGAACGTAAAAGTTCAATTACCAGAATGCATTTGCTTTGTACACTTTAAACCTGCTGTAGCTAGTATAACTGGCACATGCAGTTGGGTCTAATTGCTGCTTTCCAGCTTGACCTAATTGATGCTCTGATTTGCAGTCACCTACCTCTATGAGCCCATGTTTCATTACATTTTACCCTTGCTCCCGAAATCCTAAAATCCCCATGGGGAGAAATAGATTACAGCAATCCAGAGCTTTTGTGTGTGAACTGACAATTCTTTCTCCCGTATAATTTTCTCCATCTACATGTGAACAATGAAAGTGCAGTAGGTTGACAAGGAGATGTATTAGTTACCCCAAAATACTCCTTATTTAGGCAGGCATAACTCCTTTTAACTCACTAGGAGTTTTACTTAAACTCTGAATGAAAACTGCAGTGGTATAAAATCAGCTCAGAGATATTTTCATAACCTAATTGGGATGTTTGTATTACAAAACTGTGTTAGTCTCTGCTTGTGATTACAAAGAAAAAGTTCTTTGCTGAAGAATGTGTCAGTATTTTCTGTGGAAAATGATTTAAAGAAAAGCTTTTGAAATATGGAAACCCATGGTTTTAGCTTCAAATAAGCATTTCAGTCATCATAAAAAAAAACCCTCTAGTGTCTCCTGCAGCTTTGATTTCAAACACGTCACATTCTTCATTAAAGCAATCATTGTTAAAACAGAGGGACATAAAGCAACATAGGATTTATTCCTTCATTAAACTGATGATCCGTACATGAAGCCAATTAACATTATGAGTCTGGTGAACATCAAGTGTAAAGAGGTTACAGAAAATTAAAAGCAGTCACCTTGGTCTTTAGATAAAGAAAGAACACTTTTACATTATAAATTATAAGAGTGTCCAAGCGGGACAAATCGGCAAATTTGGTTAATTGGAAAATACATTTTACTGCACATGAATTAGGGTAAAATAACCTTTTAGCTGCTAGCCTTTTTTTGTGGTCAGGTATTGAGAATCATGGGAAAGGAAGTGTTTGGACATGGAAAGGCAAGAGAGCCATTTCATCAAGCCTGAGCCATTCAGACTTTCTTGAGTTTTACAAATGATCCCCTCAAAGCTGAATGCTCTCAAGGAAAATGTCCATTCAGTGATTTTGCTCATCAGTTCAGTCCTAGGTTTTATTGTCATGGGAATAAAATGAGAAGAGGTATGTTTGTGTGTGCAGCACAGGAACAGTTCTGCTTTAAGACAGACACAATCAGCAAAACGTCTACCCAGAACTGTATTTACTTGGACTTTTCCTTGCAGACCTAGTAACTAATATTGATGTAATAATCATAACAGTAATAATGACAATAATAATAATAATAATGACAATAATAATAATAATAATAATATATGTAATAGAGACTTCAAGGACTTTGCATAAAAAGGGATTTTTTTTCTGAAATATTGTAGCTCACCTCTGTATGTTATTTCATGCTACAGCTTGTTTTTAGTGCTTGCCTTTGGTAGCTAGATGAGAGGAACTACCCGAGAAATACTAGCCATGATCCAAAGCAGTTTACTGGGGTTTGTTGTTTTTTTTTTTTTTCCTGTGGTCCCAGCTTCGCAGAAAAGCGCCTGCAGAGTGGTGACACGGAGAGGCCCGGAAACAGCCCTGACAACAGCTTTCCCCCGGAGAAGGGACTAACCCCGCGCTACACCCCAGCGGGCCGGGCCGGGCCGTGCGGGGCCGGGCCGGGCAGTGCCGGGCGGTGCGGGGCGGTGCGGGGCGGTGCGGGGCGGTGCCGGCGGGGCGCGGAGCGGCCGGCGCTGTCCGTGGTGCTGAATCGCGCGGCGCCGCTGCCGCCGCCCCTGGGCTCCGGCCGCCCGAGAACGGCACCCAAGACTCCGAAGCGCTAACTTTTAATTATGTCAGCCCCACGTTTCGTGCATTAAAATTAAACAGGCACCGAACTGGCGAGGGGTGGGGGATTATATATTGCTTAGTTATCTCCTTGTTTTTGCAGCTGCTGCTCCTTGGGAGAAAGTTGAGCCTCGCCCGGCTCGGGGTCCTTCTGCTTCTGTTTAAAAAGCAGCGACTTGGAGCTCTTCCCCGTGCTCCATTTCACCCTCTCTGCCTCCTGCAATACGCTGAACTTGCAGGCTTCAAACTGCTGGGGAAAGTGAGTCTTGGAGCCAAAACGGCAATGCAGCCCCCTGACTAGAGCAAGGCCTGAGAGCGCCATAATGAAGTTATTATTATTTTATTAGGGGTTCTTATGATAAAACACTCTGTCTCACTCTCACTCACTTCCCGACGTCAGAGGAAAAGGCACATCTGCCTATGTGCAAAGGGATCCTGCAGTACTGGCCCTGCGTGGACTTTAAAGCTCGGGATGGAGAGGCTGGCAGGGGAGATCCAGACAGTACCTCTGGGTTATGATGTTCTTTTTAAGGTTAATTGACCTAAAGCTTGTGCTGCTATTTTAAGGAGTGCAGTCGGATTCAGAACGTTGGTCTTGCGTCTTGCACCGTGCTGTAAAAGCCGTCTCAATTCATAGTATACTTTGCTGTTCAGAGGCTTGCCTGGATGGTAAGTCAATCTCTGTTGTCAAACAGCGATATCCCTAACAGTGTTTGTGTATGTGTATACATGTAAATATATATATGCATATATATATATATAAACATGTTTGAATGCAGCTTTCTAAATCTATCACTAGTATGCTAAAATTACAGGTGAATGGATAAGGTAAGATCAGATCAAATCAATTTGGATCTCGCCTACAATTATTTTTTGCCTCGCTTTGCTAAAATAATGCTTTACGGGACCTAAACATAACTTCAGCTTGAATATACATTAGGGGAATTTCCACGTCTATGCCTCGTGTGAAAAGCAGATAGAGCAGGTGATATTTCTAAGGCTTATTAGTATTTATTTAATGAGGTCGTACATGCAGAATAACTTTCCAAAGACATTGTCTCTTCAAATTCTCTTATCTATTTCTGCACCTGTATCATCTGTATCCATCTCCTTTGCTCTGGTATGAACGTGCTATGTCCTCAAACTCCCATCAGATCTGAGAGAGCCTGTGTAGATTTGCTCGCCCTTCCTGCACAGAACATTGCAATGTTTATAAAATATTAAATTTGTGTAGTCTGCCGGAGAAGCAATTGTTCCAAAATAAAATCAGCAGTCTAGACGAAACATAGACACCAGAACTTATCAACAGTTGTCTGACTTACATCTTCTGATGCATCTTGAGTGGGTCATAATACCAACTTTATTTTCAGTGGTGCATAAATTAATTACACGCATTTAATAACCAAAATATCATTATATTCCCCCTTTAATATCATAAAGGCTTTACGCCAGGGAAGCACTTAATGTGCAGGGGGCCATAACAGGCTATTATCCTTGTGTAATGCTATTACAGAACCAATTATGCGCCATTATACTTGCTTTTTTTGCAGTTTATGTGATTTGATCCAATCCCGCGTCCCTGACTTGAAAATTTCATCTGGGTACTTTAAAGTCTAATTTTCACCCGGGCTGAGGCAAGGGCCATCTCTCTCCGCTGAGCCTATGTCTCGGATGCATTTTAAAAGTAATTGCAAAGGGTCCCGCCGCATATCATTTGCAGACGGGAAGCGAGCATAAATCCAGAGACCCCTCGCTGTGAACAAAATCAAACTTTGCCGTGGTACGAGCGCTTGGAAAGGCAAGGCGCGTGCAGAGCGGGCCCCCAAAACGCATCCGGCGGCAATTAGCCGGCCCTTTGTCAGCGCCGGGGTCCAGGCGGCGGGGCAGGGCTCGCCCGGCACGGCACGGCACGGTCCGGCCCGGCACGGCACGGCACGGCGGGCCCGCCCCCGGCCCCGCAGCCCAGGGCACCCCGAGCGGGGCGGGGGGGTGCGGGGCGGGGGGGGCCGCCGAGCCCCGGAGCGCCAACGCTCAGAAAATAATGGGATTTTGTTGCTGCTGTTCACATTCCTGGTGTTTGCTGAGAAATGATGGGGTTTTTCTTTTCATCTTTCTTACCCCCCCCCCCCCCCCCCCCCGCTCTGCACACCACGTGGGCCATTTGTAGGGCCCAATAGACCTATCCAAGTTACTCACTGTAGACAGCGCTGGAAATAATCAGATTAAGGCCAATTATGCGTGAGATTATAAAGGCAAGTGCTGAGAGGCAGAGCATGCTGTAGACAGATATAAAGACATCTGGCCACTTCCAGAACTCCACAGAGCCCTTCTGTCTCTGCAGCCAACAACTCACAGCGCCTTATTCCAGTGAAAAATACCCCCAAACCTTACTGGTGATTTTTACTTCTATTCGGTTTAGGTATGGATTACTATTTTTATTATTTGCCTTCTGGATTTTTTTATATGACTGCATATAAATTTGAATAGATTTTTTTTTCTTTGCCGAGGACATTAGTTTCCAACCCGAACACAACTCCCAGTGTGTTGGATGCTTTAAAAAGAAGACAGCTTTTAGCTTTTATTGCTGTTTCATTTAGGCAGAATAATTTAGATTTTTTTTTTTAACGGTTCGTTTTTAGCTATAAGCATTGTTTTTTCTTTATGTAATTATTTGCTCCGGAAAGAAACATTTGAGATAATTAGATAGTTAGATAGATATACAGACAGACAGATAGATAAATAGATGGATGAATGTATAGATGGATGGATGGATGAATGTACAGATGGATGAATGTACAGATGGGTAGATAGATAGATAGAAGCATGGATGAATGGAAGAACAAGAGATAGATAATCTGCTAGGTGGGGGCGAAATAAAAACAAAGAGAAGCAACAAAGTTTTACTGATTCTGATTACTGTGCACCTACCACGGAGTTTTCTGCCTTTGGCTTTTTCAGTTCGTTGCACAGGGTTAGACACTACTTTCTCTGCTTCCTCTGGGATGGGATCTAGGATTTTCAATGAGTTTCTCTAGGTGCTTCTTCTGGTTATTCACCTTTTCTGTTCTTTCCCTCTCTCTGTCTTCAGGTCGGCAGGAGACACCTCGGCGGTGCGTGGCGGTGCCCGGCTGGGGAGCTGGTGCCGCTGTGTCGGTGCGGGGAGTGCGCGGAAGCCCCGCGCCCCGCGGGCTGGCCCCGGCCCCGGCCCCGGCCCCGGCCGCCGTCGGCCTCGCAGCGGCGGGCAGCGGGCGCCCACCCGGGCGCAGGGCCATGTTCTACTTCCACTGCCCCCCGCAGCTAGAGGGTGAGTGTTGTCGCACAGAGACGTGTAAGTACAAGAGCTGAACTTCGGGGGGGGGGGTGATGGGGGGTGCGCTGGGGGATGGAGAGAGAAACTGTGGTCTGACTTGCTCCAGGACTGTCGGGGTACAGATATGTGCTGAGATAAGATGCAGATCTATAGATACAGCTAAATATAAAAGCGCATCGTCTTTTTCCTTGAGAAAAGACAACCCTAACCTCCCTCCCCGCACCCAGCTTTACCCTCTTGTCACAGGATGGAAAGAAAGATTGCATGATTTTTTTTAATTTGATTCCTGTTGGAAAGGCCTTGTTTTTACACCCCACCCCCGTCATTTTGCCACCTGCCTCCCCTCTGTGGATAGCGATCCCACAGTTGAGCCTCAGGCTACGAAAGAGATGCTTTTCTCCCCTCCCAGCACAGATGTTGGTGTCATGGCTGTAATCGGGACACTTTCAGGACGTGGTCACGCCTCCTCCCTCCAGCCAAAGGGACCGCATAAATCTTTAATGCTATTTTACAAACATTCTGCGGGAGGATGGGGAAAGACGCGGCACGGCTGAAAAAAAATTTAAAAAAGCGGAAAATAAATATTTGGGAGGATTTTTTCCTTGTGTTATTAATCAGAGGGTTTTGTTTGGGGTGGTTTTTTTGTTTGTTTATTTGTTTCCTCTTTTAAAAATATGTCAACCTTCGGGATTTCCCCGTGTCACCCCCGCTTATGGGGCCTCTGCACCCGCTCCCTCCGGCCAGCGCTCGTAGTGCGGGGAGCATCCCCGGAGCCTCGGCCGCGCAACTTCAGCTCCGGGCGGGCTGTCCTGCCGTGCCCGGGCACTGCCGGTGCTCGGCGCGGCTGCACGGAGGGGGAAGGGGCCCGTCCCCGGAAAGTCCCCCTGCCCGCCCACCCCTCTCCTTGCATAGGCATCACCCAGCGAGCAAGGGGCTTTCCTCTCTGTAGCGCTGCCAGGAAGAGGTGGTCCAGAGGTTTCATCCTCCTCCGGGGAAGGGTCATCCCCCCTTTCAGCAGGGCTGCCAGCGGACCCAGGCCGGTCTGCGCATCGCCGACTGGAAAATTCGCTCCGCAAAGTTGTCTCCGGCCCGGCCGGGGGAGCCGGGCTGGGCTGGGCAGTGCCGGGGGTCCCTCCGCCCCCCGCCAGCCCGCCCTGCCGCCCCCGCCTGTGCCACCGAGCGCCGGCACGGCTTTGTTCGTTAGTTTTTGGCAGACAGCTTTGGAAACGTGCTCTTGTTTGGTTGGTTTTGCTTGTTTGTTTGTTTCTCCGGTGGCAGTTTGGGGCTGGTGCCTGGTTTTGGCGGCCCGAGCCGGGGAGAGGTCCCCGCAGGCTGCAGACTCTCCCGGCGACGGGGGCTGTGGGCGGCGGGCCGGGGCCGGACCCTCGCTCTCCCGGCGTGGGCAGCAGCGGGGCGGGGGGGTGGCCTGTCTGCCCTGCTAACGGGTTAAAGCAGCGTAGAGCATCCCAAGTAAAAAAAAAAAACAAAAACCAAAAAACAACACCACCCCGTCCAAAGAAAACCCCCAAACACCCACCCATCGCCAAACCGAAGAAGCGGCAACAGAAAAGCCCTTTTCGGCCAGCGTTTTCGGTGGGTGCGGGCACCCAGGGAGGCCCGGCGGTGCTGGAGGGAAGTGACTGGGCTTTGGAGGTCACCGCAACAGTATTTTGTTCTCTGACGAGCATCTCCCAGGGCCGCAGCAAGCCCTCCCTCTGTGCGAGGGGCCGTGTTTATCTTCCAAATGATGCCGCAAGATGAGCATCAATCTCCAGCCCCTGTGCCCCGAGGCGGGGCCGGCCCGGCCCGGGGTGTTCCACCGGGCAAGTCTGCGAGTAGGGTTCTGGAGACAGTCAGCGACACTTCTGTGGGTTTGGGTATTTTTCTGTTCTGTGTTTTTTTGTTGGTTTGGTTTTGGGTTTTTGTTGGGTTTGGTTTTTTAACCTTGTTTTGTCAGCGGACAGAAAGGGAGGGCAGCATTTCAGCCGGGGCACCGGTGATGTGTAACTGGGGGAGCCACGAAGGCCGGGGGCTACTCCACGGAAGGTGGTCTGCATCCCGGCGGGTCATCTGCCCTCTCCCGGCCTCCGACCAGGGACAAACTCACAGTGCCCCAATATCTCCCTCGGGCCCCTTGACACGCATGTCCCCCCCTTCCCCCCGGGGAAGGGCAGGGGCTCTCCTTCAGCCCCGCTGCCGGCTCCCGGAGGTTCAGCCGTGGCCGAGCCCCACGAGCGCTCCCGCCGCCCCCGGTGCTCGGCGCTGTACGAAGCCCCGTGCCCGTGTTGGCGGTTCGCCTCCCGGCACGAGGGCGAGCACTGGGGGAGCGGCTCGGCCGGTGGTCGGAGGGTGTGTGGGAGTGCGGGCAGAAAACTGCCAACGGCCCCGGTCCTGCCCGTTCCACGCCCGGGGGGCTTCCCCTTGCTCTCCCGGCAGACGGGCGGGGCTTTTAGGAGCTCGAGCTGCCGTCACCACGCCTAGGTGAAAGCCTCGTCTCTTCGTCCTTTTAAAACACAAATGTCCCGAAAAGGACCCTTTCCCGGGGCGGGCTGCCCCTCACCCGCGGCGGGGTGAGGTCAGGTCGGCAGGACCCCCAGGCGCCGGCAGGACCCCCCGGCCCGGTGGGGCAGCCTCTGCCCGGGGGGATCCCGCGGTGCTTCCGAGGCCGGCCGGGGTGCTCGGGGCTCCGCGCCCCGCGGAGATGGGGCAGCGCTCCCCGCCCGCTCCCGAACGGCTCCGAGCCGCCGGCCCCGCCGGGGCGGCCCCGGCTCCCGGCTCTTTGCCCCCCACCCCCGGGGCGCGGCGGGGCGGCTGCGTCTCCGCGCCCCGCGGCCCCTAACGCGGCTTTCCGCCCGCAGGCGCGGCCCCCTTCGGAGGTCACTCCGCCGGCGACTTCGACGACGGGTTCCTGCGTAGGAAGCAGCGCCGCAACCGCACCACCTTCACCCTGCAGCAGGTAGGAGCCTGCTCCTCTCTGCCCCCTGACCTGCGCCCCGATTGCCCCCTGCCTGCTCGCTGCCTGCCCGCTGCCCGCCCCGCCCGGCTTCCTGCCCGGCCCGCTGCCTCGGGCGGCCCCGCTTTCCCCATCCCTCGCAGAAACCCCCCTGGGGCAGCTGGACAGACGCCCCCCGGGCTGGCAGCTCCCCGGGCCGCACCGCACCGCGCCCCAAGCCGTGCCCTGCCCCTGACAGATGTGTTTGCTCTTCTCCCCTCCACAAGCTCGAGGCACTGGAAGCTGTTTTTGCCCAAACCCACTACCCCGATGTGTTCACTAGGGAAGAGCTGGCTATGAAAATCAACCTCACGGAAGCCAGGGTGCAGGTAAACGTTCTGGGGAATTATTTAACTCTCGGGTATTCAAACTGGCAAACTTTTTTTTTTTTTTTGACATCATGACTGCAGAGTGCACATTTGGCCAAAGAACGCAAATGAAGACGATCTGTCATTTTCATGATGCACTTTAATAACATCAACATAATGTGGAATATTAGATTAGGTTGATTAATCGGTCATTCATAATTAACTAGTGATAATGTTCTACACTAATTTGTCCGCGTCTCCAAGGTACTAAATTACATCAATGCACATCCATTTCCTTGCTTTTGGAGGGGGTGTGTGTGTGGAGAAAAGAGCTGAGACGTGATTCTCCAAAGCAACTATGACCACTGTCGAGCAATGGGGTTAGTCAACTGCAGGGAGCCCAACTGCCAGGAAGAAATCTTCTGCACCTCTTCAACTTTTCTCTCTTTCTCCTTCTTTCTAAACACTTAAACAGCTAAAGAGCCTGCAGAGCAATTCCCACACTGTTAATATGATCCAATAAATACCATTGGCCACGATTACTCTCTTTCAAACCCCCTCTTTTCCACCCCTTCCTTTCTTCCTTCCTTCCTTCTCCCCACTTTTTTTTTTTTTAATCCAGGTGTTTGTTTTTCCATATCCAGGGATTAACTTTGTGTGTCTACAAGCTCTGCTAAGAACAGCAGTCCTGCAGTTGTCAGAGATGGATCCCTGTAACTCTGCAGGCATCCACCACAGAGTTGCAAGCCATTTTTTGAACACAATTATGTATTCATTTTATTTATGGGGCTTTTCTGCACGCTGGTTTTTTTTATTTTTATTTTTTTTATTTAGGTGCTCGGGGTTAAGACTATGCAAAGATCTAATTGTAGGAAATATAATAGCTTGCCTTTTTTTCCCTAGGGTCATGTTAGTATCTCTTAAAACCCAATGGCTGAAGAGAGATAATGGAATTCACCACAGTAAATTGGGGATTGTAAACAAATTATTTCTCCTATAATCAGATTATGCGATCCTGATTATTAAATCTGAACATGAATCATTGGTCATATGCGGGCAAATTAAACTGATTATTATTTGGAAATGAAAATCTCCTTTTGCCACTGCATTGTAGGTACTGGCTTAAAAAAAAAATAATAAAAAATGCCATTTTGGCTATTGGTGCCTAAAGACTGAACTGCAAATTGAGATAAATGGGACAATTATTGAGCATTCAGAAGTGGAAGATCATAACTTCTTCCTGAAAGGTGCAAGGGTGAGATAGGGGTGGTGACAATTAGATTGCTGAGGACTGGTGTTTAGCCTTGTTGTTGGCTATTATGCAAACAGACAATAGATGCAAGCATTTGTTTAGCCTGCTTTCATGCAGGGACATGGGGAAACACAGAGGATGGGAGATATGTTTACATTTATACCCCTTGCTCATTCAAATATGATTAATGTGCTATAAAGCAGAGTCTTAATCGAAGATGATGTTGTCAAACAATAACTAAATAGGGAAATAAACGACTTCATCATGCTCTTTCCTCAGAAGCAGGCGAACTGTCAGTGCAAAGTCATTAAAATATGATAATGAAAAATAGCTCAATTAAATGTTGTTATAGCTGTGACCTTCATTCAATTAAGACACAAGAAAGTGTCTGCATTTTGCTTTGCATTTAACTGCTCTAAATTTAGAATATAGATAAAATCATTATTCAACGTTTGCTGATACATGCAATTAAAAGGCAGCTAACTAAAATGGAGTTGGAGGAGGAGAATAATAATAATAACAATATCTCGCCTATACTTGAAGTCATGTATTAAAATGTGGATTTCCTGACCTCAAGAGAGGCTTGGCATTTTCCACCTCAAATAAAGTGCTTTCAGAGCATAAGCTCCAAGGTAAATGGAAAAAAAAAGTGTTTGGACTCAAAGTCAGGGGATAAAATCAAGAACATGAATATTTGAATTGTGTTACAGGGAAAAAGTAAGTTTTGGAAATGGTGTGTACTAAACTGCAGAATGATCTTCCAAAATTAGTATCTACCACCTTTTGAGTCGTCTAAATGCAGACTGGACAAATACATCAGAGGAATAACAGCAAGTATCAGTCCTCTCCAGGAAATGGGCTGGATAAGATGGCCTAATACATACCTTTTCATTTCTGACCTCTCTGATTCTAGCAGCAGCTCATTTAAAGACTCATATATGGTTTTGCCAGAGTGCTTAGATACATATTTAAGTCCATCCCTATACAAAAGGCTTTTAGACGTGTTAAAACATAGAAATCAGTGAGAATTAAACATGTGCATAAAGGTAAGTACACGTTTAAGTGTTTTGCTAACTGGCACAGTAACATCAAAATTCTTTTTTATGTTTTTTTTTTATTTTTAACATGCCTTTTGAATGTCTTTAGACATTCCTGTCTTGTTTTCCAGACACAGAAATAGTCCACATACAAATGTAATCCTAAGGCTCAACTAGAATAACAGTGGGGACACAAAATAAGAGGAATTTTTAGCCAAGCTTCTAAATGACTGATTTCACCAGAGTAACAATTTACAATTTCCTTGCTTTGCATTTGGCTAAACACGGTATTCAGCCTGGATTGCTCTCCTGCTCCAGGTGTGGTTCCAAAATCGACGAGCTAAATGGAGGAAAACAGAGAGGGGTGCTTCTGACCAAGAGGGCTCTAAGGAAACAATGGCTGAGGTGGCTCCTCCTGCAAGGAATTTAAATTCCCCTTCTCCAGCAGATCAAACCAGGAATAAAAAAGAGGGTCTGGAGATCCAGCAGAGGTAAGAATAATACATGTTATCAACTGCCTCTCTTTGGGGCAAGCATGCATCATACATATGTACATATACAGACTTGACTGCTGCTAAGCCTTGACCTACACAGTGTCATCTTCAGGTAGAGCCCAAATCATTAGAAGACGAGCTGTCTCTCTTGCAACTCACTGCTCCCTGTGGAGACGCTGAGAAGCTGGTGGTCTTGGGAGGCTAATGTTATCCAGGCTTGGTCCCATCTAGTTGGATGCTGAGACACCAAGGTGTTTGTGTGCATGCACAAATGCTGTCTTTGGAACCAACGAGTTCTGTAGTTTTGTAAGGAACTTGTTTTCTCTTCTCCATCAGCCTGAGCCGAGCAGTGGGTCCTACAGGACCTTTCTTCCCCTCCTGCCTGCCGGGGACTCTTCTCAACACAGCCACCTATGCACAAGCTTTATCCCATGTCGCCTCTCTAAAAGGTAAGTGACTTGGTTTAACTTCAGGGATAAGCTCAAAGAGTGCCTCTTTCAAGCTAAGCAGCATGGTCCCACTTGAGGCAGCGGGGAAGTCTTTGGGAAATGATGGATCCTTCTTTCTGTTATGATTGGCAGTAATTGCACTGACTGATGCGGCAGGTACAGGAGTGAGTCTCCTGTTGTAGCATCATTTGTGGCGAAGCTCCTTCATTTTACTTGGTTAGTTTTAGTAAGGTCAGGGTTTGTCTCAAGGAGCAAGGCAGGTAGGGTTTTCTCCTTTAGAGTTTTCCTTGCATATACTTTCTTTTAAGAGTCAAATTTATACTAATAAATTAGTTATACACATCCTTTTGCATTATACATTACCTGGCACTGTTACCGATGCCTCATCTGCTCTTTGCATGCGGTTTCCTTTGCAGTACATCTCTGCACAATGCCAGACCTTTCTCTTCTTGAACAGTATGTCCACTTTGAGAATTTGAATAAAGTGTGAGCATGGAGACAGGGGAGGATACAAAGTAAATCCTTATTACCTGGGACCCAGGCTTCAGGAAGGGTATATCCAGGGTATATCCATATCCTTTCAGTTCCCAAAAAGCATCAGTATGCATCTTTTAAAAATAAATCACCAGCTGATCCATTAGCTGTTCCTAGTCTAACAATTTATAAGACTAAGGGTGTAAGCAGGATGAATTCAATTTATAGATTTATAGGATGTAAAGCCTCATAGCACTGCCAAGCACAAAGTGGCACATATATTTACTCTGTGCCCCAATGTGGTGCAATAATCTGTGAGGAAAGTTTCCCAGTTTAAGACCCTCCACTACGAACACAAATGTCCTCTGATACCTCTCACTATGTTCTCTGGCATACCTCATGCTCTTCGTGAGTATTTCCAGTTAGATCAGCATTCCCAAGGTATATTCCTGAAGTAAATGCTTGGAACTGCTGAGTTTTGCATTAAGTCCGGTGTCCTGCCCCCTGTTCCCCCTTCCCTCCTGTCTTTTCAAAAAAGCTGAAGCCAGACACACCATACAGCTACTGGTATTTTGATAGGTGTGGGACCTGTGATTTTGAATCAAGAAAAGTTACACACAGGTGTGACCTGAACCCTAAAACTTAAAGGATGACTGTCAACCTAAACCCTGTAGATGGGCAGCGGCTGTTGGACTGCATGAGACCTCTTCATGTCTGCTCTGTGACTGCAAAGTTTTAGGGCAGAGCCTTTTGGCTTCTTTCACTGGGCAGGAACAGCCTCTCTGGAGTAGATACAGGTGAAATTCTTCAGGCAAAAAGGTCATTGATAAATGTAGTCCCGGGCAGGTTGAAAGTTGTGGAAATGGGGTTGTGTTCAGTGAATAATTTTGGATGGAAGTAAGGT
Source organism: Harpia harpyja (assembly GCF_026419915.1). Taxonomy (NCBI): domain Eukaryota; kingdom Metazoa; phylum Chordata; class Aves; order Accipitriformes; family Accipitridae; genus Harpia; species Harpia harpyja. Next base: position 26,264,972 of record NC_068949.1, on the reverse strand, counting down.
GGGGGGTTTTTTTTCTTAAAATTTCCATTTAAGCATTTTGAAAATAAAATGCATCAATACGTTGTTCTCACGTGTTTCATGTTTAAATGTAGCTAAATTTTAAGAAAAATAACCCAAATAAAAAAAAACAAACAAGAAAAATGAAATAAAAATGAATGAAAAAAATTGTCATGAGGGTTTTTTTAGTTTTATTTATTTGGAAGACTTCCAGATATTCTTTTCTGTGATTTTACAGCTCAGCCACTAAATTGAGAAATTAATAATTTGCTCCTTTTTGCTTGATAGCAGTTTTACAACCTAGGGGCAGGAAAAATCCTAGTCCTGAATCTCTTGTAGAGAGAGTTATTAGATAGTCAGTTGCCCAGGCTAAGAGGCAGTGTTCCTGAAAAATTGGTCCCAAATGTAAATATAGAGATTTTTATAATTTGTATAGGGATGGTCATTATCAGATGCATGTGTATTCTCTTGATGAATGGTGTCAGCTACATATGCAGTTCCTTGCTGAGATGACCGGTTTATATTTGCTGCCTGGCACTAGAAATCTCCAGATACATGCAAGGGCATGTGATAATGCGGTATATTTTGATTTTAAGAAATCCAGTTACAGATTTGTATCTGTATATCCACCTTTTTTGCATCTGCAACTGCATATCCACCTACCAGGAACTTTGTGGAGCTGCCTATGCCTGTCAGCATATTGTTATACTTGCAAGGAACTGGTAGACTGAGCTGCTGCTTTGAGGAGCAATGTTTTTCTTCTGCAGCTAGGTCTCAGTAATGTCAAATTTTGGCTTTGAGGTTAAGGAGGAAGAATTTGTTGTTCCATAAGGTGGCAAAGAACAATTGTAGTGCCTTTCTTGTGGTATTTATATACAGAGTATTGTCTCCTCTTTGCTTGGCTCATCTCCACAAGTTCCTCTTTCCCTGTTTCTCCGAGAGCAATTCACTTGGGCTGGGGTAGGGGCTGTGCACAGCAGACCTTGAGCTTCAGTCTCGTTAATTGACAATGATGAACAGGATGATCTCTAGAGGTTCTGAGTGGACCAAATCTATCACAGGCCTGATTCACATTTTGTTTTTCTTTGGTATGGAAATGACCAGGTGAACGATGGTTCACCTAAACTAATGTATTTGAGAGCACAAGCAAGCTCACATGTCAGTCTGGAGGAAGAGATAATGGTTGTGGGAAGGGAGGAAAGGACAGGGAGAGACACAGCATTCACAAATCCTTTATATGACCTTCTTCATCTTGCTCAATTCAGTTTGTTTGACTCTCCCTTCTCATTTCCTCCTTTGAGCTAGGAGCTGATTTGTACACTTCAGGCCTGTCGAAGGACAACTAACCCTACATTTAGGTGGGCATTAGTCTGTGTCCTTATGTGTCTTAATGAAGTGACCTAAGCTTCTCCCTTGAGAATCTAGTCACATTTTGCAGCAGAAATGCCAACAGGACTCTGCCACAGTGATTCTGATGGCATAGGACTTTATGCCGCACAGAATCCCATCAAACTCAGCACAGGGCATAAAATGCTGAGCTGTTTGGTTTTTGGATTGCTTGGATAAGGAGAAATTCAGCAAGTAGTAAGGTTTTCCAAGATTTTTCAAGTTTTATTGAAGAGTGAAATGATCAAGAGCTCTTCCTGGTATCTCTTTTGTGCCAACCATGCTTTGAAACTACCAGAGTCGTGGTTTAACCCCAGCCAGCAAATAAGCACCACGCAGCTGCTCACTCACTTCCCTCCCACCCAGTGGGATGGGGGAGAGAATCAGAAAAAAAAGTAAAAGTCGTGGGTTGAGATAAAGACAGTTTAATAGGACAGAAAAGGAGAAACTAGTAATTATAATGATGATGATGATAATAATAATAATGACAGTAATAAAAGAATTGGAATATACAAAACAAATGATGCACAATGCAATTGCTCACCACTCACCAACTGATGCCCACTTAGTTCCCAAGCAGTGATCCAGCCTGGCCAACTCCCCCCAGTTTATATACTGGACATGACATCACATGGTATGGAATACCCCTTTGACCAGTTTGGGTCAGCTGTCCTGGCTGCGTCCCCTCCCAACTTCTTGTGCCCCCCCAGCCTTCTTGCTGGCTGGGCATGAGAAGCTGAAAAATCCTTGACTTATTGCTAAGTAGTGTTTAGACTAACTGAAAACATCAGCGCATTACCAACATTCTTCTCATACTGAATGCAAAACATACATAACACTATACCAGCTACTAGAAAGAAAATTAACTCTAACCCACCCGAAACCAGGACAACCAGGAATTCTCTGTGCTTTTGAAAGCAAAATAGTTGCTCCAGAATCAAAGCACTATTTCATTACCAATTGGTGCATGACCCTGCTTTCTTCTATGCAAATGTCAAATTAAATGCAGCTCCTCTATATGGATCCTATAAATAGATATGTATTCCAACCATTGGGAGAACAATCCTGGCCAGTAAAGGGAATCATATTCTTCAGTAAGGCTGTAAAACCTGCCTGCAGACAAATGGGCACTCTCAGCACATCAGATACTACTGGGAAGTCTAGGTTGTTTTCTTATTCTTTTGAAGAGACAAGACGTGCTTTGTTGGGCTTGTGAGCCAACACTTCGTTGGTCTCAGTGAGTAATATTTGACTAATGCTTTAGTAGGAGACAATTAAAATCAATACAGTGAATAACAAGTGATGATGGCGATGTAACTAATTAATAATTATTTTATGCTCTCAGGGACCATTTTCATTCTGCCACCTGAGAGTTCTCTGTCTTCTGTAAAGAAACTAATACCTCTCTTTCTCCTTCTCTGATTTTGATTGCTTGGCTCCAGACACAGATTTCCAAGGCTGCATAAATTGTCTAGGGCACATGGTTCCTGGATCTAATTTGTAGTATAAGGGTATAATAGTTGATGATGAAGTTGGTCTAGTAGAGACAAGAAGTCTCAGGACAGCCTAGCGTGGGGCAAGGACTGAGCCTGCAACTTTGCTTTTGGAAAGACTGTGCGGTGCACTGTAGGCTTGCCTCGTGCTTTGTGTGGCTCTGCAACTCTTCAACAGGCAGTGCTCATCTGAACCCCACATGTGCCACTTCTAGGAAAATGGGGGGTATTGTTGGAGCATGAGACCAGGTCTGCTCTGATGAATGAGAAGAAAGCTACTCTCCCTAAGCACTATGCCCCATGAACCCTGCTGTCTCTGAAACTGAGATTTTTTTTTGTTTTTCCTCAAAGGGATGGTATTACCACCGCAGGACACTGAAGAAAGCAGGCTGGCTATACAATAACAATCAGAACTGTAAATCAGAGCTCAGAGTGTTCCAGAGAAGAGTATATTACCACTGGACAGTTTTTCTCTGTTTCTATCAAATATTCTGCATTCAGTAATACAACAGACATTTTCCTTCCTTAGCTGAATCCTCTCCCTCTGTGAAGTTCAGCACATCAGAGGCTGTACTTAGTAGCAAGCATCTGTTAACTACCTTATCACCTCACTATGTACTATTCTTTCAGGAAATACAATTTCTCATTTGAAAAATTAACATAAGATCATAATTTCTATGGTATACAGGGTTTCCTACTTCAGGGTTTTAGTTCTTCACCACTGGCTATAGTCAGGAAACAGGTTGGCTCGCATAGATGAAATTTCTGGTGTTTGTTACTCTCTGAAATTGTCCTAATTTGACAACTATGCTACTTCATTGTGGTGACTTCGACATTTCCATGATCTTCCAAGATGAATCACTTACTGTAAACCATGCATCTGCAGTCCATTTAGTAGATTTAATTGCAGACCTCAAATATGAAGGGAAAATACTTGTTTTATTTATGGGCTGTATAACAATAGAGTCATCAGGAGAAGCTAGTGTTCTGTGCAGAGAGAGACCTCAAAGTACCTTCTTAATGGATGACAGCATGAATGCAATTCATTAATGTAGAAGATGTTATTAATGGGTGTAAACAAAAATCCCCGTTTTTTAGCGGAAGTGTTCTACCATTCCGGTGGCTGAGGGCAAGAGTGTGTCTGTTACATTCCGTTGAAATTTCCCCAGACCCTGTGATGAGTGCAGTGTATGAGGAGAGGAATAATTACACTTGCCAGGGAATTACTTTCATAATTCACCCACAGCTCTGCTCTGCGCAAGTTATAGCTCAGTTGGTTTTCACGGCACCTCCACACCACTGATAGAGAAGCAGGATTGCATTATGCACATCAAAGTGGATATTCCAGGGCACCATTGATTAGGCTCTTTTATGGTTTGTTGCTGCTGTGGTTGCTGTTGTTCATATTAGGGAGGCTTAATTGCAGTATCCAGGAAAAAAACCGCAACAACTAGAACTGCCCACCCATTCCTTTTCAATTTCTATTACGGAAAGATGAAGAGAATTCACTCGATTACAGTCGGCAATTCCCATTGCCAAGGCTGAGAAATAAGTGTTCAAGGACCTAACTTTTACCCTTGAACTGGTGTTTACTGAATTGAAGCACCACTGCTTACTATAAGACTGGGGAACAGGAATCAAAACTCTAGAGGTCCTTTATTTTCTCTGTCATTCTTGGTTATGGACTTACTGACTTTTCTCATGTAATATAGCAAATATATCAAGTGGGTTCTATTTGGCATTTTCCGTAGTTTACCTGTCACTGTGACTTTAGAGAATCTAAAATATTTCTTTAGTTTGCTGCAGATGCACAGACCTTAAGCGAATTACTTTGATTTCCATATCAGAGGTCCCTGACTCTAGCATTGTCCTACCTTGCAGGTAGATTTTTTTGTTCTTTATCACAAATATTAGGGAATATGCAGATACTAGGAGCCCTAAGAGCCATGGGAAGGAAATGGGTGCTGGCTTGTTCCTCCAGGACAAACCTTGATTAGATTAGTGGACCTTAGCTGGGCAGGCGTTTCTATTGACCCCTCTTGGAGTGAAACATGTCAGCAGGATTTAGGGTCAGATCATGTTTTTGATGTGCAACAGAAGAGTGGTAAATGGTTGCTGAGCTGACAGTATTCAAAGGACTGGTTCTGTTCTCCCAGCTCTTGTGGGCTTTGCTGCCAACTTTCCTGTCCAAACAGGAAAGGTCCTGGCTTCAGAATTATTTTTTTGGAACAGTACTAATGGCACAAATAAAGGAGGATGAAATCCTCCAGTTCCAGTGTGGAGTTATTTACATAAAAGGCTCCTGCTAGAGCAACTGAGTCAGATCACCAGCTCTTTGTTGTTTTCATTGGGCATATACGGTTCACAAGCCAAGGAGATGTGAAATTATAACATTTGGACTCTGCTGTCAGCTCTGGAGTGCTCTTCCAGCCTCTGGGCAGCACAGAGTGCCTTCCACAGTTAACCACTTAGGCACTAGAAGGAGGAACCATCTAGCACAACTTAGCAGCCTTCAGGCTACCCTAAATTATACTGGGAGCATCTGGTGCCTCTCCATTTCAGGCTTTAAGTTCATGCCTTTGTTGTTCTTCTGAACTTCCTGATTCAGAGCTCAAGAAAGTTTGGATAAAGACACTTTTGTTTTTCCTGCTTTTGCCTCAGGCTTTAATAGACAGAGTGTTGGCATCATATATGAAGAGCAAGAGGGAGCTCCCTTTTTGAATCACCTTTCATGGGTAAATGACACTATGAACTTGAAGTTGTTGTTGACCTTCTAACCCTTGTGAAAGTGATTTCAGAGTTTATGAGGCTTTAGAGCTCAAGCAAACCAATGTGACTACTATCAGAAGAAAACAATGCTTAAATCAAGCATAATATTTCCTCTGAAAACTAAACAGCATGCATTGACAGGTGAGGATTTTAAATGGGAATTTTTCCTTGCTTCCATCTGTGTCAAGTTGCTGTTCAGCTGTCCATATCAAATGCTGATATGTACAAATACTGAAAGAGGGAAGGAGTTGGGGTTTTGCCTTTGGAAAAGCCATCTAGTAAATTTTTAAATTGTTGAGTTGAAATACAAAATATATATTTTAAATATATATTTATTTTTATATATTTATAGTAAATATATATTTATTTATATATTATATTGATACTTATGTATCAATAAGGGCCCCGCTCCCACCTCACTCTTCTCAGCTGAAACTGAACCTTGGAACTTCACAGAAGAGTCCACAACCAAAAATGTAGATCAAATATTGTTACAATTGAAATGTGATGTTGGCAGAGACAAGACAGAACTAATTTAATTTTTCCTGTCAGTCTTTGTAGTAGATCAATTAAACTGCCAAGTGGATCAAATATTTCAGACTGTATTTATTACATTAAGTATTTATGTTCAGGCTGAGCATTTAAAGTATGATCTCATATAGGAATACAAGGAGGTTCAGATCAATTCAGCAGAATTTGCTCTAAGTTAATGGAAATCTAATTGTGTATTTTAATTTTGTGTACAGGAGGCAGTAAGTTCCTGAAAGAAAGAAAATGGTACCCTGTCCGTATTGTAGCAACTTGATCCAAATGGCATTAAAGTAATATCAGACTGTCATAGATGTTAGTGGAAGCTGGATCAAGATCTAGGGCTAACAGCTTAACCCTCACTGATTCTGATGGGAGCTAGGTGCCTAAACTCCTCTGAGGATCTGAAATAACTAGGAATGATTCCTTCCTTTCCCACTGTGGACTCAGGGTTACTGCAATACGATGTAAAAAACCACTGATGTCTGCTATATGTGGATGCCTCTTTCTCAGTGAAAGTCACAACCCTGTCCATTGTGGGCTGACTGACGGGCAGGTGGAGACCTTGGGCTCCTGAGTCTCCCATTGTTTGTCTTGGTTTTTGTGTCAGCAAAGTCCGACAGATTTCACTGGACCTACTACCTGCAGACACAAACAATTGCAAAGTAGATTCAACCTTCCTTACAACCTACATTAAAAAGAAACAGAGCTAAATTCTACTTTCCTGTATTCTAGCTGGACCCTGGAGCAAATGACATGTTACTTTACTTTCTGGGGGGGGTGTGAGCTGTTGTTTGCAAGTGTTTTAACCTCAGTGAAAATTAAAGGAATGGTTTATGGGTGAATTATTGCTAGAGATAGCCTAGTTTCCACCACAGGTAACTGCACCCTCAGGTTGCAGAGCCACTAGGTAATATCAGGTCTAATTATTAAGCAAGCTTAGATTGGTACTGAAGACTGATAAATATTTTATCCCTCTCTAACAATGGAATGAAAATTATTCTTAGGGGATGGAGCTGATTCCTGCTCTTTTGAAAAGGGAAAGACTCTTCTCCACTTTCCCCCACCTCCCACTAAGCAGACAATGTCTGTGCTCGGTCCTGCATTAGGTACCGCAGACAGGCCAGCCCTCCCCTCAGCCTGGGAGCTGAACAGCCATGTTTGAAAGTCTCACTCAGGTTGCATTAGAAAGCAGCAGTGCAAAGCCGATGCACAGGCAGGCCTCCATGCTCCGCCATTTCAGAGCTGAACCTTAAGATAGTGGGGCTTAATAGTAGTGAAAAAGCAGACTTCTGTGTGGCTTCTGCAGCTAAAGACCTGCTGCAAACTGTAGGGACTCTGAAGTGCCGATCTTCCTCTCCTCCCTCTTGTTAAAACAGTAGCCATCTAGGACCCCTGAAGTGGCTGTGATTCAACAGGGCAAAAAATGACTTTATGAGCATGGATAGTGGTAGCACTGGTTGGTTGTGTTACTGAGTGGATTTTTGTCATAAGCCCTCCTCTGACCTGCTCAAAGCAGCCACAGAATTCAAGATTGAGATTCCTAGTGCTAAAAGCAAAAAATGGAGGATTTTAGTCAAGTGCTGAAACTTGCTTGTGCCATTCATTTGAATGCCTGGACCCATGGAAATGTTGGTTTGCTGATCATATGCTCTAGCAGAGGAGTATTAAAAGAGAAGATTTTCCAGTTACATTAATAACTTGTCCCTTGTAGATTCTGTTTTTTAAAATGCAAAGAGTACTTTTTCCTGAATGTTACCTGCAAGCTGCTAATCTCTGACAATTGCTGTGTAGAAGTCTTGCCAACATCCTAAAAACAAACAACTGTCTGCCTTCATCCCTAGCAGATGGGTGCTGACCCGTTGCTACCAAGAGCAGAAGTGTAAAAGAAAGACTACCTGCTCCCTGCAGGTTATTAGTTCCATCACTTAGTCATGAGCCATTTAACTCAAATATTAACTGCAGAAATTAAAGCAAGTCCTTGGCTTGGAAAGATCAGAGGAAGACATTGCATCATGTCAAGATGTGCGCAGCCAGGCTATTTCTTGTTGGGAGGTAGCATATCAGCACAGGACAGACTTTTGCCAGGGACGTAGAAGAGGATGTGGAGTTTGCGTGGCTTCTGATACCCGTGGAAAAATGGTGCCACCCAATGTTTCTCACCAGAGAGCAAATTAAAGTAGTAGCTCAGCCATTCCACCCCTCCTCCCCTCCCTACTCCTCTGACACATTCTCCTTCATTCAATAGATGCATCTAAGCTAGGTACCAGGGTGGCTTTTTGGATGGATTACATGTCCTGCCCAGTGGTCAACCTACACTTCCAGGTGTGCTTGTTTGGGGACTGGCCCAAGTCCCAGCATTATCGAAGATAAGCTAGAGGAAGAGCCTGCAGTGGTCCAGCTCAGAAAGCAGTTGGTGGAGTCAAGACTGCCTCTGTAGTGGGTTGCAGGGGAGCCTTTTGGCTTAAAAGGGAGAGGAATACCCATTTCACCCTCTCTCCAGTGTTTTATTGCCTGCTCGGAACAGCCCATGTGTCTCAGATGACAGGGTAGAGATGGTCTGGCCTGTCTCTCCTGATGGGACTCTTAAGCTGTGTCAGCAGCAGCAGCTTTAGGTGGCCTTGGCTCACTTCTGGGGGCCGTTCTCTTCAAGGTGGCATCCTTAAGCAACACAGACATTGGGTGGGTAAGGGCAGAACAGACCCTTGCAGGTAGGCATGATGCCAATAGTTGGCATCGGCCTGGCCAAGGAAAAGCCTATCTCATCTTACAGTGAGATAGGAGAAGGTCATTAATTCCTGCATAATAACCAGAAAGAATATTTTCACCTTTCTCTCTGCAGTCAGCTTTCAGGTGTAGATAAATGATGGGACCCCCACCAAATGCAGCTGCCCAAATTGATCAGGCTTCAGTGTGCAGGTGGAGGGCAGGGGACACCTCCAGCATGGGGCTGAAGGTAGCCACAGAGCAGCAGCTTGGTATAAGAGCAGGGGACGAGCTCAGCCTCGCTTGTGGGGAAATATCATGTGTGAACTAAACTTCACTGCTTGCTTCTGACTCTGCTGGCCCTCGCTCACTTTGTTTGTCACCCTGGATGACTCACAGCGTAAGATCCTGCACAGTGGGCCTCAGCAGAACAGGATCTGGCTTTTCTAGCCCTGATCCAGAGAACATCTATGTACCCACTAAAGGTCAATAGGGGAGGGATTTGTTGCCATTCGAGAGTCCAACCCCATTTCTGCCCTCTCCAGACTGACCGTGGAGGGAACAGTCAGACAGTCCCCATGACCTTCCCCATCAGTGACGGTGCCTTGTCTCCTTCCTCCCCAGGGAGCCCGCTGTGCTCGTGCTGCGTTCCAGACCCCATGGGCCTCTCCTTCCTGCCCACCTACGGCTGCCAAAGCAACCGCACCGCCAGCGTGGCCGCGCTGCGCATGAAGGCCCGGGAGCACTCGGAGGCTGTGCTCCAGTCTGCCAACCTCCTGCCCGCCACCAGCAGCAGCCCCACTCCTCCCACCAAACCCGGCCCCGAGGGCAGCCAGGACAAGCAGCCCTCTCCGTCCAAGGAGCACATGGAAGGGGAGAAGAGCGTATGAGACCGGACCGGCGCCGGCCCCTCAGCTCAGCGCAGGGACCCACCGCTGGGGTGAACTGCAGCATGGCCGTGCCCCGGCAGGATGTCATGGGGCCACCAGGGACCTGGCAAATCTGAGTGGCCTCTTTGGCTGCCTTTCACACACCCTTGCTTTTCTTGCGCCACTGTAGGTTCATTCCCCTGATTTATTGGCACTATCTGTGTTTGGAAACGTTCGTGAAACTGTTTTTAGCTCCCCTTCACACCCCAGGGACACTGAAACGATCCTGGCTTGCTCCCGCTCATCTCAGCTTCCCATCCCACATGAGATGGAGGGCTGGCAGCAGGGCAGCACTTCCAGACGCGAGGTCCAGGGCAGGAGAGGCATCCAGGCATCATTTACCCCACCGCGCACAGCAGAGGTAAAGGAATATGCAGGTATATACCAATTTGTCCTGCTGTCTTCTGATTTGACTTCAAGCAAATCTATCCCAGGCAAGCCAGGTGTAAGAAAAGCAGAAAACAGAATGAAACTCTTCTTAATTTTTCCCTTCTCCCTTCTTTTTCCCGAAAGTGAAACTTTCCATGGAGTAGATTACTGGGAAATTGCTGAGATCAGCTAAGCCGTGAATAAAATCCTTGCACTAGTCTCTATGTGAACATTAGTCTGTTACTCTTGCCATTCCCTGGGTTAGACATAAAAGACACATGACTCCAGAGCAGCATTCATAGCTTCAAATGGTTATGCTGGTATTTAATAGAGGGTGCAGTTGAGTCTAGACCTGCACGAAGCTGGGGGTATTTTAGCGTCATTCTCTTGGAAAGAAAGACTGGAAACCAAAATATTCCTGCATTGCAATGCTGCAAATATGTCCTCGCATGTTTTGTTTTTAATAAAGAGGAAATAAAGCTTGGAAGGATATTCCTTTTTGCCATCCCAAATCAGACTATTCCATTCACTGAAGGCTTGTTGTAATGAATCTAGATATGAAAATGTCTTAATTATTACAGAATGGGCACAGTCCAAAGGAGAAATTGATGCCTCAGGAAATATAGTCTTATCTCTGACCCAAAACGCCCCAAAGCAAAGCAGACTAAGATCTGATGCTCTAGAGCAGGCATTTTAATCTGGGGCGCCCCACATTTTTTCCATGGGAAATGCATATGCAGATTTAAACTTAGTGACAAGGACTTGCTTTTCTCAGGTGCCTTTTGCAGACTCCTTAGGCTTGTCCACAGATGTCCCTGGACAACAGGGTGAAACCACTGCTTTGAGACTTGACCAAGTAATGTGGAGGCTAGTAGAAGGATTCCTGTCATCTCTGATCCTGCACGTTGTGCTGAGGACCTCCTGCAATGTGCTGAGCACATGCTTTTACAGGGGGTTGTGGCTGGCTTCTCACAGGATCTGAGCTTGGGGATGTGCTTGGAAAGGCAGTCCCGACTAAGGTTGGCAGCAAAAATTTCTCTCCCCCACCTAAGTGATCTCAGCCCACGAATTTCACAGAACCTGGGACTTCTCTGCAGGACCCTCCCATACCCCCTGGTGCACAGCTTCTTTTCCTGGAGGCAGGGCTTGGTGTCAGCACCCATTCAAAGGGTGGAAGCCCTGGTCTTCAGGGGGTGGCTTGGCAGCACCAAGCACCTTGATTGCTCCTGGAGTGAAGGGTGCCAGGCATTCCCCCAGGGTGGGGTTTGTGTCTTCTGGACACAAGCCATCAGAGGGGACATTGCTGGGTCTGTCCTTGGATCCAAGTACAAAGAAAAGTCTGACAGGGCCCACATTCATCAAATGGAATCATTTTGCCTTACTTTTGCCACACTGTGTGTTTCTTTTGGCAATCCTGAACTGTCATAATTGCAGGGGGGAACACGCAGTAGTCTGTGATCTGCCTTTGTGTTCCAGCTTCACGAGCTGCTCTGCTGAACTGCAGGTGGAGGTGGCTTCCCTGGCTGCAAATCATGGCTTAGTTTAAACAACAGCAACAACCTTTTTCTTCCACCAAAATAAAACAAATTGCTGTGTGCTTTGTTGTGGGGAGCAGTTGGAGAAGACAGAATCACTGTTTTCTTAGTGATCTTCCAAATCAGAATTTTTTTGTGCCCCCCTCTCCAAAAAAAAGACTAAAAAAAAAATCCACTCCAAAGAGGCAGGCCCAACTTCATTTCAACATAATTACCTTGCATTCAGTTGAACTTCAGCCCTTCTGTACACTAACTCTTCAATCTAATTGTTTGATTAAACTCGTATTTCCTCCAGAAAGGTACATAAATAAGTGAATTGTTGAGCAAATTAAGAATACTTAACAGCATTGCATCTGAAAAGTAGTTACGCTGATTAAATTTTCTGTCCTTGAGGATTTTCAGGAAATTACTTTTGATCGTCAATAACACAATTAAGTAAACTACACGCACATTAGCATGAATAATTGATAAGAAATTATGTATTACCACGAAGCACTGATTTAATAATTCATGATGCGACACTCTAGTGACTGTGCAAAACTGGATAACATCGACAAGTCTGCCTGATGTTGCTGGAAATGCTGCAAATACAAACAAGTCCATAGTTTTGTTGTACAATAAAGAAAAGTATCTGATGCATGCTGTAGTTTCTGTTCGTTTAATACTTGAATAAATTTAGAAAGAAGACCCCCAAAAGTTCTGTACTGTTTTCATTCAGATCAATTTCTCCGTCCAAGCATCTGCTCTCACATTGATGACTGCCCAGTTCTGCTTAGACCACAAAGATGTTGCAGAGTGGGGGATGCTCTCGGATTCACAGCTGGAACCTGCTGGGTGTCTCAGAACTTGCAAAATTAGGGGGCTCAAAGTTTTGCAGAGCCTCCTGTTAAGAGCAAAGCGGCATTAGTCCCCCTTAAGCCTGATCCTAAAGTCTTTTAGACTTTTCAGTGTCTGATGTGTCTGTGATTATAATTATTCAGTATGGTTTTGTGGGTAGTTGCTCTAAGAAGTCAGCCATAAATGAAGTTTTCAGATTTGCATGTTTTGAGTCTGCACAACACCGTGTTTAACCCTAGGCCAATTTGCCAAGAATTCTTGTGACTTCCCTAGGGGAGGCAGGTACATATTTGCATTCTCGTTAGCATGTTGGGGAAACCAGGGCACTGTGACCCACATTTTCCTTTCAAGTTTTGGTCTGACACCTGTCTGCTCAGGGCAGCACAGCCCAAGGGAACTTGCTGGAGGTCACTGAGCAGTAGCACAAGGGCAAGAGCAAAACTCAAGAGACCTGTGTCTCAGTTGTGCCTGCTTCTAGACACCAGACCCTGCTCCCTTCCAGATGGACTGCCCATCACGGATGAGCCACCTACCTTCTTTCTGTGCTATCATATATCAGGGCTCTGCCACTTTTAAACCACTCCTGTAATGGCCATCTCAGTAGCTCTGATTAAGTCTGGCATTTAAAAGTTTATAACTCAGCTATAAAAAGTCACTCAGGCTGAACCCCAGCATGAGAGGCCCAAGCCCAAGGGGATGATTTACATGCGAGCTATTCCAAAATCAGCCTGCATCATATTTTTTTCAGTTCTGTGAAGGAAAAATGGAAGCCCAAGGTTTGAGAGACGGATGTAAGACAAAGATGTTTTGTTTAACAACTGCTTACTGCATTGTCACTAGATGCCCTGCAGTAATTCTCTGTGAATTTCCATACTAGCATGAGCTACACATAGCATGAACAGTCTCTGTGCAAATGTCACTTGTGCAATTTTGGCAAAGCATCTCCAGTCCTGACCTCTTTTCTCAAGAAATCACGGACATCCACAATGTTCAGATTTCCCCTCATCCCCCACCTTCCCGGCTCAGGCCATTTCCAGACATCCTCACTCACCGCTCTGTGGAAAGCCTGTGGTCCTGCCTCCAGCACTGGTGCTGACTCTCAGCCTGTGCCGTCCCCACGCCACAGTCCCTCCTGCCCTGCGCAGAGCCCTGCCCCAGCGCTGAGCCTGGCACCGGGGAGGCTACGGCAGAGCCAGCTGGGGAGTCGATGCTCAGGACCTGTGTGTGGGGTTATTGCAGCGTGTTGGTCTGGGTTCTGTTAATGGGGGGTTGATGCAAAGCGCCAGGCCATGGGACCTTCTTTATAAGGTTGCATGCCATTCTCTCAGCTCTCCGTGCTTTTTATCTTTTGCACATCTATTTAGGCCTCCCTATGCCTACATACGTTATAGCAGGAAACGTGGAGCCGAGAATGCACCTTCGCTCAGTTATGCCGTAGGCTAGTCCTTCCTACACTGTATGCTGGATAGTAATGAGATTGTTAGGCTAATTAGCTCTTTATTAAGAGTGTTATTTACAATGATGCTGAAGGCCATGTGCATGCAGAAAAAGGTCTTGGTATACCATTAAACTCTTCCTTCTTGCAGTCGACGCCCTCCCCTCTGTGTTCCCCACAGGTTGCTGCCCTTGCTGAGTTTGGGCTGAACTTCTCTGCACCTCCCAGAGGACTCCCCCATCCTGTGCCAGGGCCAGGGAGAAAAGCCTGCTGGTAGGGCTGCGTCTCTGGGAAGTTTGCACTTCTGCTGCGCGTTTAAGCTTTCTGCTTCCCTGCAGCAGAAAGAAGCCAGCACAGTGTGGGAGGAAGTTGTTTGCTGCTGGGTGGACCACGAGGGAGCAGGGGATGGAGATGAAGTGCTTGTGGTGTGCTGCTATGGCACATTCTCCCTCTAAAAGAGCTGTTATTCAATAAAGATCCTGTTGTGCCTGGCTGTTTGTGTGGTAGAAGCAGTGTGTGAAGCGGGGGAAGTGAGAAGCCCTGAATTGATACCCGAGCTCCGAGTACATAATTCAGACCTCTCCATTGAAGAGTTTGACACTCCTGCCATAAATAAAAGAGCAGGAGAGTACAATAAACATGCTTTATTATTTCCAGTTAAAAACTTCCTTTGCACTGTAGTAAAATATTGACTTCAGGTGACCATATTACCACAAAATATGATCTTTTCCTGATACCAACCAAAGAAGCCTTTACATAGATCTGGCCTGTGAGAATGAGAATTTCATTGGTATGTAGAAAATCCAGCCTTATTTGACAGTCATGTGTCAACAATATTTTAATAATCCAACCACAATGTCCTTGTTGCCAGCCCTAAGCTCTCTGTCACAAGACAAGTAGGTGCTGGTCTGCTGTCTCAGAAGTCTGAGCACCATTTTTTGGAGCTGTGACATATCTTCTGTGGTAAACTTGTATTAGTTAAAACTCACCAGGATTTAAAGTATTGGCCTGCATAACTCTTTGAGTGTTTAATCTTGATGGTTTCTTCTGTAGTCAGTGCTTTTGCAATACTGCTGTAACTTCCACAACATGAAACAGAGAAGGAAAAAACCGCCACCAACTATGTCATTCTAGCCAAGAAGCGTTCTCACATGCAAAGCAACAAAAGGCAGCTCTTTTTCTGTAAGCTGAATCACTTTCAGATCTAATGTCCACCCCATGTCTGTTCTGATGGGCCTGCAAGTTACCTTGCATCTGTATTTCCTCATAAAAGATGACAGCAACATTGAAGCTGTTTCTAATCTTGGACAGTTGACAGTTTATCTAAATCGCTCTACTGTCTCATGGAGCACCTCAGACTGTGACATCTCTGGTTTTGTACAGAGGAAATACCCACTTCTCTGGGCTGGTCTAATGGCAGGGTGGTTGTTACTGCCCTGCTTTCTAAGCCCCTGCGCAAGCCAGAGGACTGTGACATTAATGCCATACACAGGTGGACACCTGGAAGTATGTCATCCTTCACGATTTACCAATCTTCTGCCCCATGGATGGCCTGGACATATATGGCTCAGTAGCTGCCAAAGTCTATTCTGGGATGCAAGTTCCTGCGTACTCTGAGCAGTGCCCTTCAGCCCAGGTTCGGAGACCTCTGATAATATGGTCAGAAAATGCACCCTGAGAGCAGCCATCAGAAGGCAGCCCAGACACAACCAGTCTGAGACGCTGGACCTTGGGACTGGTCAAGGCCAGGAGAAACTTTTAATTTCTAATTAAATTGTGCTTGCTTTGTCAGCTGAACTAGTTTACCTTTCAGTTCTCCTGCTTCAGAATTTTTGTTTATTAAACTCCAGCATTCAGTATTGACCCTAGAGACTAACACTTGCTATAGTGGCAAATTTATTAGAACTCCCCTAGGTATTGAATAGGCTGGAGGTTTTTTATTATATGCACACAGCTTCTTTACGCCCGCACTGTACATGAGCTGATGTGTTAAATAAGATCCAAAGCCCATTAAATGAGGAAGCCCATCTCTGCAAAGAAGACTCCCCAGGAACCTAAATTCTGCCTGTTAAGTCACAGCTGGCTCACCCTTGCTCCGTCGTGCTGGCTGAAGCCATTAGGTTTTGGCAGATGCTTGAGAACCAAGACGCTGATGTGATCACCAGTCCTTGGCACAACAAGGGATAGGAGCGTCCCTGGGAGTTGTTCATTTTTATTAGAAATATTTCTATAGCAGTGCACAAGAAATTGGCTGCTGGCAGGGAAGGAAGATGTACAGAAGAAAAGAGCTGATCCTATCTATCTTCTGAACCATTACTCGTGTTTCTCTCTAAACCTAACTGAGACTGAGCCAGAGGTTCTCCAGGGAGGATTTCACAATCACCATTTGACAGGGATCAGAAAGGAAGGTTTCAAAATCCCACTCAGAAAGCCAAATACCTGAATACTTCTCCTGTGGGGCTGAACCTGGGAGTAATCCAGATCGATGTTGCAGCTTGCTGTTCAGACAAATAACACAGACAAGCAGCCAGACATTCGTGTGTGTGTGTGCGTGCACAAACTGCAGCTTCATCTCTTTTTGGTGGGGTTTCCCTCCATGGGGCTCAGGACCTGCATTTAGGTGAGTCAGCTTCATGATCCCCACAGAGCTGTTTCTCTGTCAGTGAAGCCCAGGACTCGCTGCATGTTTTATCCCTACCTCCACTATGAGGCTGTGGGATGGAGCTCACAACCTGGGTCCAAGCTGGAAGGAAAGGAAGGAGGGTTTCTTACTCAGTGCTTTCTTACTAGTGATCCCTTTGCACTGTGCCCAGCCATCCTGAGCCCTACGTAACTTTTCTTCAGTGCAGATGTACCAAAGGGAGGTATTTCTTGCTAAGGGGGTCCCCTTTTTTAGTAACTGAACCAGCCTCCATAGCTTGGGAGGCTTGCTGTCCCCTCAGTGAGGGCTCATGAGCCATCTGGGACCCCTCAGTGCCTCTGGGTCACCCTCCTGCTCAATGCCACACTGACTCGGCTGCATCACATCATCACCAGAGATTAGCAGCAGTACAGCTGAAGATACAAGTGACACTCTTTGCCCCACACAAAGGGATCACTAGATCTGCACTGAAATTTTCTTTTGAGGTAGTGTTGGTTGGATTCAATTTGTTTTGTTAAAATGCCATAGGTCTGCTGCTCCGTACAAATGTCAAGTGTCTGGAGAGCTGCTGAGGCTGGGAAGCCTCGTTTATGGGAAGCTCTGGAAATCTTCCAATTTCTGCCCAGTTCGGATCAAATAAAACTTTTTAAACAATAATCCAGTGAGTTAAGAGCTATGCCTTTGCACCAGCTCAACGAATCAGGTACATATTAAAATTACTTTAGTGACATTGGCACTCTTCTGTTCTGTAATACACCATTTGCCAGACACTGTGAAAATCAGAAAGGAGTGAATAAATGAGAGTCATGTTATTAATTAGATTTTAGAATTACATTAATGAGCCAGGAAAAGAGGAGCCAAGGTACTGAAGACACCTTGTTCCTACTGCCACCGCATGGGCAGGTGATTTAGCCTTGATTTCATAGCTCCTGCATGTCAGGGTGGATATATCTGGGCCACAGTTTAACAAGGCCCATAGGAGAGCAAACCTTAGCACGTGCCACAAAATGGACTTGCGTTGCCCAGTTGTTACTTTTGTAAATGATGACACCTTTTAAGTACATTGCTCTTCCCTTCACCCTCTCCCCCCTGCCCTCTGCCTGGGACCCTCCCTCTTCCTGAGCTCAGGATCTCACTTTTCTATCAGCAGGAGGGAGCATTTTGGGCTCGCTGCAGGCGGACTGGGAAGCCCTTGTGAAGTGCTTCTCCTGGCAGAGACAGCAATAAGCAGCGAGGGGCAGAAAAGTCTTCAAACAGCCCAGCATGGTATGGAAGATGATGTCTGCTGTGTGTTGCATTAGTTAACGGTGTATACACAGCAATGTGAGCATTAATTTGGAGGAATTAGGAATGAGCGAGGGTTTAGTTTGATTCAGGCTGAATTTAAGATTAGCCAGAATAAAAAGCACACATTGGGATCTATGTGGTTTTATCTATGGCCTCTGAGGATCATGGGCTTCCTCCTGCTCAGCCCTATCAGGCATATGCGACCTTGGCTGACAATGTTGTTCCAGCAAAAGCCGATAGTACAGATGCAGTCACATGTACAAAACCTTTGTTTTACCACTTGGGTCGGATTTATTTACAGGGTGGTCTTACTGCCGTGGTACAAAGCTCAGTTTTACTGACAAAGCTGTGCCCCCTGAAGGAGTGCTTCAAGCACAGTAGGAATATACCATTGCTTTTACATTAGTGCCACTCTCACAGCGGGAATGTGGCTGGAAGCTTTTCAAGGACCAGGCTGTTGTTTGGGTTTTTCAGATCAGAAGCGTAAAAATTGACAAGTGTAAACCACGTGGTTCGTGTCCTACTGAGCACGATCAGATAACCTCTCTTAGTATACTCCAGGGATGCAGATAATGCACACCATTAAACATGTCTTGGATGCCCAGAAGGATATAAAACTACAACCAGGTTCCTCTACCACTTGAAAACACAGTTAGCAGCGGGAAGAGCCCCCCCTCAGTGTTAATAACAAGACTGTCAGCACGGAGCTGGGTAGATGGCAGCTGTATCCAGAGATACGGACAGTCCAGCACAAGAGGGAGCTCCACAGTGGCTCATCGGTGGGAGCCGACACTAGGAGCACTTGTCTGTGACTCGACCAGAAACCGTTTTTCCCTCACATAGCCATTTTGCTGATGGTGATGTCTCTTCCTCATTCCAAACTGGGAAACAAACAAACAAACAAACAAACAAACAAACAAAACCCCCAAACCACCAAAACCCAACCACTGGGAAAAAAAAGCCAAAACAATATTTACCCCAACAAACCACAAAGTAATAAACCAACTTGGACTACTGGAAACATTCTGAGATATTTGAAAACTTTTGCTTTAGTTTCAGCTTCTTAATACATGTTTTTAAATGAATTATTTCTTTAGAAAGTTGTTTCAATCCAAAAGAAAAGGTCTAGGACTGTTTACTTATACATATATGTAAGCAAATGGGGACTTCTCAAAAATTTTTCAGCAAATTTCCCAGCTCAGAAGACAGTGGTTGAAAAAAAACCACCCCAAATGTGCTTTTGTTACCAGCAATTTCAGTGTTGTCACAGCAGCCTTTTTTTTTTTTTTTTCAGCAGAGAAGCTGTTTTATTGGAAAATTCCTGCTAAGGTGTGGTGGTGTGACTTGGCTGTGTCAGTAGGTTTTTGGGCCAGTACTCCAGCTGGTATTTGATCCTGCTCGGTTTATGTTAGGGCTCATCTGGTTGCTAAGGTAAGAAGTTCACTGTTAGTAGGATCAGTGCTAGGGCCAGTTATGCTGCTGGGTTGGATGGTTGGGGCTGATCCTGTTGCCAGGAGAAGTGTTTGTTGTCTCCCGTTGATAATGCAGTGGTTTCATGAAGGGGGAGTATTAAGCAAAAGGGCTTCTCCATCTCCCTTTACAGTCCCCTGTGGCCCAGCCCGGGGGACTGCTCAGGACTCACCAGCTGTACCACCTTTAGCAAGGGGAATCTGTGTGAGGGCTACGGCTCGCTCCTCCAGCAGAAGAGATGGAGGTATGGGGGCATCCCAGGTGCACCTCCTAGTCCTGGCAAGAGTACGGAAAGAGGCGAACATTCACCTCCCCGGGGCAGTGGACCATGGGAAGCCTAGGGGAAAATGGAGCTTCCTTGGGGCAGGCCCTGCAAGTAACAGAACACGCGGACTGACAGGTGGGAGATGCAAAGGACAGTTCAAGGGCACTGTATAGATCACGTCCAAACACTTCAGTAGAACATGAATACTATAATTATATACAGACACGCAGACATACCTAGATACATCCATGTATGGATGTATTATCAACAATAACATTGTCTTATAATGCAATATGACATTCTTCTTTCATTTCTTTCTGACTTTTCCTTTGGGAAAGTTCACAAAGCCACAGACGGTTTTGGCATGGAATAATTCTGAAATGTTTTCATCCACATTCCTTGGGAAGGGACGCAGTCTCGGGAGACCTGATCCAGGCAGGCAGGCAGCGCTTGCGAGCAGAAACCGATTCTGCCAACAGACTTTCAGCAATCTCAGTGCAATCAAAGAAAGGGTCTCTCTTGGGCCAGATCCATTTCACATCCTCTGCAGCTTATCAGTGCTGGGAATAGAAAGGATTGCTGTTTATCTCAGTCTGTCTGCCATCTGCGGCCTGTCAGTGTAAGGAAGATCCTGAAGAAGGCCACCTTAGCTCACCTGAAATGCTTCATGTTGTTGGTGACAACACTGGCATTTCTGGCATGGCAATAAGCAGGGGGGCCATTTTTGTGTGCTCTGAATACTGCCATTCTCCTATGCCAGCTTTAAGCAACTGGAGGGGCAGTTGTGAGAAGATGAGGCTCTGACACTGAATGCCAGTGGGCAGGAGTGTGAACACACCAGGGATCTCCAGGACAAGGGAGTCCAAGCCAGCATCAGGCAGCTTGACTTTGACAAGCCCTGGCTTTTTAAAATATATCTCCAGCTTTGCACATTTTTTACTTTTTGCTGGAGTTCAACTTCTTTCCATTGCTAGAAGGATTTAAAAGATTGTCCCTGCTTCTCAGAGAGTCTTCCCCCTCTCCTTCTTTCAGAATAGCCCTGGTCTTGATTTATTCAGTATGGACTTTGACATGGGAAAGTGCTTATCTTTTAGCACTGCAAGTTGCTTCCCCAAAGGCTTGAGTTAAATTTGCTTTAATAAAAACACAGAGCTTTAGGCAATTGGGACATAAACGATTTCTCTTCTGCACTATTGAAATGCTGCTTTCTAAGTATATTCAGTAGCATATTAGAAACAAGTCTCTAATTGGCCATAGACTACTGAAGACCTGACTATCTAATGTAAAAAATCAACATCACAAAAACTTTGAGAATATCAAAAAGTAGCAAGGGAAGACCACAGGTCATTTTCAGCCATTCCCTACCCTTTTAAACCCCATAATTACAATATTATCTTTAATATCAGGGGACAGTGGTAAATGTAAAATCATCATAAGACCAGAATAATCATCCTAAAGATAAATTAATCATTGACCTCTGTTGTTCTAATGAGCATTTCACAAAAAACCCCCACCACATTGAAGTTCAATTTACTCAAGTGTTTCATGTTCTTTCTATCTCCTATAAGGCTCTGAAGCAGAATGTCTTTAATAAAAATGACTGATGTACACCAGTTGCTCCAAATTACACATTTGTATGTATTCACTAGAGCCCATGTAACCCATCATGTACAATATCACCAGCTTCTGATGCTGCTTTTCAGTGAGACAGAGGATCAAACTTAGAGTTCTTTATTTACTCAGAAAGGAAACAAAGTATATCTTCCAAATACAGATATGAAAATCTGTTAATATATTTCTGGTAAAAACATAACTAGCCAACTTTTCTGTTTGTGCTGTCTTATATTCAAACCACAGTAACACTTTCACTGTCAGCAAGGACTGCTTGGTTAGTTAGGGATCAAAGCAGAACAGATCTAAATAAAATTGCCAGTCTGGACAAGGACTCAGCCAAAATCACTTTGAGAAGAGTCTCCACTGTGTTTCATAATGCAGCAGACAAGAAGAGAAACTGAGAAAAAATGTGAAACCATCACTGACAAGACTGGAGACGACATATGGTTTGCAGGACTGGCTAGTAATGAAAAGGGCAAGTTACACACCTGGTAACTTCCCCCAGGCGAATGGGGCACAGGGAATGCAAAAGTTCTGATGTCCTCTGGGTGGTAGCAAGAAGGTGATCCTCTTCCAGTGCTGCTGGACTGGGTGCTGGCACCACATCCCCAGGGTCCTCTGGCCAGACCGCTGCCCTCACACAGCAGGGTGGGGTGGGAATGATCGCAGGAGTCCTGGGCCAAAGGTGTTTCTGGCCAGCTCCTGCTCCCTCTCTTTAGGAGAGGGAGGAAGGGGGACAATGCCCTGCATCCAGTCATCTCCTAGAGCTTTTAACTGTGTACCACACGCATGCACACACAAACACACACTTCCATGTTGTTGACTTTTTCTGCTGGCATAACTGGAGGTAAAATTAAAATGAAAACGCTGGCTAGAAGTCATTTCAGTATTGTAAAACAAGTCTCATTTATTTTGTTTATTAATTAATAAATAATTACTTATTCGCAGATACAGTTACATCAATGGAACGTGCCAATAACACACATTTTCTTGGACAGATGACTTAGGAAGGCACTGAATACCCAAGGAGGAGCTCATAAAAATCCATGCATGTAGGCCATTTCAATTAAACTGCACTCTCTAAAACAAATCCAGCATTTTGCAGGAGGAAATCTGAGCTCTTGGGACAGAGCCATGGCTGCGGGATGGCAGTCCAAGGCTGCCATTTGCCAACTGGACTGGAGGGTATTGCAGTTGCCCCAGAAGGAGAAGGAGGTTTGAAGGGAGGCAGTTCTGACCCTCAAGCCAAAGACTAGGTAAGCCAGGTTTGGCCTCAGTCACATCTGCCAAGGAAGAAGCACCACTGTAAACAAGCCTCAGGGCACCAAGAAATGCAACATGCAAAAAAGACCACGTGCAGGAGAGGGGAGCAGTGAAAGCAATGCCCCTCTCTTCCCTTCAGCCTGCTGTGCTTCTGTGCATGCAAAGAGCCTGCTGTGCTCCTTAGTCCTAACCACCGGCTGCTGGCAAGGCAGAATTCAGCTTAGTTTGCCTCAACACCTCTTTAACCTATGATTTAATGTCACTGTTGTTTGCATCACAAAACAGTACTTTCCTATACCTGCTTTCATGACTATTGCACATTTCCCGCAGCGCCCCCCCCCAAAGAAAGAGGTCAATTCACAGCTGTCATTTTGCCTAGTAATGACCTCTTCCATCATAGTTTCCCACAGCAGCAATGGAAAAAAACCCCAACAAACATGAGCAGAAAAGGGTAAGGAAAGAAAAATATTTGTTATGTGAAAAGATGTCATTTGGCTTCCTTTTAACACGCAAACATTTTGTGTTCACCATCACAGGCGTTACTGCTGTCTTACACTGATATGCAAGCAGCAGTTTTATAGGTATATTATATATATTCAAAATATATTTTTATATATCTCTATATAGGGTTGTTTATATGTGTGCATGTGTGTTTGTACACACACATTCCCATGGCCTAGCTAGAAGTTGGCCAAAAGCGTGATCTAGACCAGAGACAGGTTTCCTGATGGGTTCATACTCAAATGAAGTCAGTACCAGGCTGGGACCTGGAGCAACACTTTTATAATATCATTCACTCCCTGTGGCAAAGTGTGCTAGGGAAAGCTCTGGATACATGATGAGAACCACTTTCATATTTGTTTTGAAAACTCCCCAGTTCTGTTTGTTTCATTTAGCTACAAATTCCCTAGGTCAAACTCCCTCTGGGACATGTGCATGTTTAGAGACACAGTTCGCTGCGAATGCAACTCCCTTAAGCTAGCAGAAAGGATTGGCCAAAATAAAGAAGTCCTACTTGAAATGTATTTGGTATCCAGGTTAGGACTGGCTCCTTTTCAGATGCCCACGTTACAGTTTACCTTCACAGTAGAGTAAAAATGTAACCTGCTTTCCTCGCGTACCTGGAAGTAGTATATTGGATGATCCCATTCTCCACAGTAAGAGTTTAAGAAGGCCCATGAAAAAAGGGTGCAGAAAGAGAAGTGTGCACATCTACAAAACAAATTACAGTTAACCAAGCAAAAAGAGGTGGTTTTTTTTAATGCAGTTGTATATTTTGCTTATCAAATTACCATTTATTTTATATCTGTGCACAGATAATTTGTAACCACAGTCTCCCCTTGGAAAGTAAGCTTCTATCCTGTCCTCTGAGAACCTGCTGACTTCTTGACTTGTGGCTGTTAAGGGCATTTAAATTTGTAATATCAAACAAAAAAAATGGCTTGTACGCTCTGCTAGACTTTCAGGTTACATAGGTTCTGTCTAAATGTACCATGAAAAACTTTAATAGATCTATTTATCTGTATTTTAACATGTAGATGACACTCTGCTCTATACTGGATAGACATTATGCTGTATACAGTGACAGCAACAGAGAAGTGCAACATGAATGGCACTGTGTCAGTTTAGCAAAATATTTGTGACTAAAAAAAGGAAAAATATTCATAAAAGGGGCCATTTCCCTTAATTTAACAACTTGAAAATTTATTCTTGTTCCTGAAACACTCTCGATTTTCAAATTCTTTATTTCTTTCTAAATGAGCCCTTTCCCAGGGGAGACTGCATTTTCTGAGTTCCAAGTCAAAGTTGGTTTAAAAATTTTAATGTTTGCAGAATAGGATCATAGGATAATTCAGGCTGCAAGAGATCTCAGGAGGTCTCTGGATGAACCTCCTGCTCAAGGAGGGTCAGCTCTAGGCCAGCCCAGGTTGTTCAGGGCTTTATCCAGCCAGGTGTTGAAAACTTTCAAGGGTAGAGACTGAACAATAATTGTTTATTCAGATATGAACATTTGGCTGAATGTGCTCAAAACCCAAACCAAAACAGTACAAGCTTCTCCATTTCCACCCCACACCTCTGCTGCAACCATCCCTGCCAAATCACAAAATGGCAAATCTGACACAACTCTGCATAACAGGTGAAATGAACCTTAGGAAACCATTAAAGACCAAATCCAAACCCCACTGAAATCAACGAAGAGATGTCTTTAGTGTTTGTCTAGCCCCTTTAAGGGAAATGTTTTAGCAAATAGCATTGATGAAAGGAAGTGTCTGGTGGGATCAGGACAGGTCCTGAATGTATGGCTCTTGTCAGGGATGGAGGAAGGCTGGGAGCTGAGTTCAGGTTAGGGAAGGAGTCAAACCACCAAGCGCTGGTCTGTGTCCTGAGCAGCCTTGGTGCTGGGAAATTAAGAATTTACTGAAGAAAACCTCTCTCATAGATATTAAAACTGGGAGAGTGAAGCAGTGCCTGTGTCCCATCTCC
Source organism: Harpia harpyja (assembly GCF_026419915.1). Lineage (NCBI taxonomy): Eukaryota > Metazoa > Chordata > Aves > Accipitriformes > Accipitridae > Harpia > Harpia harpyja. Next base: position 26,239,964 of record NC_068949.1, on the reverse strand, counting down.
GTGTTGTATTTATTAACAAAAGGTCTGGGTTTTCCCTTTCTTTTCAGGAAGTCGAGTCACTTCACTGAAAACAATCCCGTAAAAATAGCCTAAGGTGTGAATCAGGCTGAAAGTCAGATATATTTCTTCCTTAGATCTCCTGCACTTCAGTTTTAATTGGGGAGAACAGTATGAAAATGAGACAAAGTAAACCAACACTCCAAATACAGATATTTATAAGCAGGCACATTACATTCAATTTTTCCATCTTTTCACCAAGGTTCTCTCATTATCTATGATGATAAAAAAGAGCTTATGCAAGGATGAGTGATATTTTGATACAGATCTTTCAAAGAAAAGTGATAATCCAAAGAAGCACTTTTCTAGAAATTTAACACTTTGGATGATTTTTATCTCTCTTCTTTTTTTTTAAATCAAAGAATTCACAAGACCAAAATTACATATGTTTTTCAGGGTTTAAAAGGTAGCGCTGTATTTCAGTGGGATTCTGAAAACAAAACAAAATGAAAAGCATTTCAATTATAATAAGCAAAGATCTTCTCATCCTAACAAAAAATTAAATACTGTTATGAGATTTCATTCAACCTTGCTCCTTACCAAAATATCTCAGGCCAAGCATCAAGATAAGTTGAAGTTTTAAGCTGCATTATAGATAACCCCTGACTCTAGGGGAACTTATTTGGAGCAGCTGCAACTGTATTCTGGTTGTTTAAATGTTTTTTGACGCAGCTGTTGTATTGTTCATCCAGTATACAATCTTCTTGTCAATAACATTTGGGCGATCAAAGTGTGCAAAAAATGAATCTTGGGTTTATGGCATATTTGTAGCCATGCTTTCTACCTGTCAGTATAGTTCAAAGGCAGTGAGTGAGGAAAGTTTAGCAGATGCGGCATCTGTCCTAGGTCTCATAGGATGGACAGGATGGTGTCATAGGTTTTACTTCATATCATATATCATGCAACACATCTGGGCAAAAGGACACTTGCTTTGGCAATCCCAGCCACCATAATGGCAAAGCAGCAGCAGCAGCAAGCAGTGGCTTCATACTGTTGTATTTATTTGTTTAGCTGGCATTGCCCCTTCATCTCACTGATAATTTGGTGCTTGCTCAATTTCACTCTTCTTCAGAGTGATCATCACCTTGCATCTTTCATGGTCAGCTTTCATTTTCCTTCCCACCCAAACCACAATGAGATTCAGACATAAAGTGTTGTACAAACATCAAATCTGCATGTGCTTTTGTGTGCGTGTGTCTGTCCAAACAGTTCTTAAAAACACTAGCTGGCATATTTTGTTACTTCAGCTTTCAAGATACTCCTTCAGCAGCAAAATCATCTAACTCAGTGAGAGACACTATGTCAGTATTTGGGGTTGGGCTCGTGTCCTTTCCTAAGCGAACCTGAGTTTCTTCAGTGTCTTGACTGTAGGAGTAAGAGGCTGGTTCAATATAGGCCTGAGTATCCACAGCTTCACTGTATCCGTAATCCTGCTGGCCATCTTCAGGTAGTTCAGCTGGTTCTCCTGGTACAGCTGGCATTAACCAGGTAGGTTCAGAGAGCTGAGAAGGTGACTTCAGCACTGCTACAGATGAAGCTGGTAAAGGCAGCACTCTAGGATAGGAGGCATAGGGAGAATTCATAATTTCTGAAGAGGGGGGTTGGTATAAGTTTCCTTCTGAGGAAGGGACTGAGACTTGAACATATTTGCCAGTTTCTGGGTCATAAAATGTCTTTAAATTAACTTCAGCTGGTAAATCAACTACATAGTATTGACCAGAGTCAGGGTCTTGGAGGAGTTTACGCTGGGTTGAAGAGGGTGAAGGGCTTACTGCTGATGTACCACTGGGTCTTCCTGTACTGGTTTCTGTGGGAGTAAAAGTTGAGTGAGGGGCAGGATGGAGAGGAGAATATCCCAAGGGTGAAGGAGATGCTAGTGTCTGTCCAGAATGAGAAGGCTTTCTCCCTACAGCATCTGTATACTCAGTCTGATGTTTTTTCTGCTGCTCTTGCATTTTCTTTCTCCTGCTTGCCAGCTTTTTGGCCCGCCGCAGAGCCTTTTCTGTTTTTGGTGGCACAGCAGGAGGCTTGCCTGCTGCTCTCTCCCCAGGTCCTCTGGGCTCCAGTCTCTCAGCTTCCCCTGCAGAATTTGAAAGCAGATTCCTCCGTGCTGAATCAAATATCTGTTCTGCAGACATATCAGCTTGGCTTTTTAGTGCCATGTTCAGCAAGGCAGGGTTTATAACATCCTCTGTCTCTCTAAGGCCAGAAATTGTTGGTTTGTCTGACGATGAACTGGCAGCAAGAGAGTGCATTGTGCTGCCTGACCTGGGGCTTGTAACAGCAGAGCATGCAAGACTGTCTAACAAAACCGGTGCACCTTCTGTACGTAAGACGTCCTCTAAAGCTTCATGGGGTACAGGAGAATACATGTGGTCCTCTGATATGGAGCCAGTCACAGGGGAAATTGTCTCCCTAGTGATTATTTTTTTTGCACAGGAGCCACCTCTGCGATTAGATAAATGATGATTCTTGAAGTAATTCATCTTTCTTTCTGCAGGATAGCTAGGGTTGTTTTGTGCTTGCTCATTTTCCAGACCTAAATTTGGCTGCGTTAAGCTGTGTCTTGCCTTCCTAGTCTGGGGCTTCTCTTTCCTTCTGCAGACGCGTTCCTCATTCATTTTCCCAAGTTTATTTAACAAAGCACAAGTCTCTTCATCTTCTTCCATCAGCTTCCCTAATGAAAAGCTCTCTGTATCTTCCAGAAGGCTGGGATCCAGTGTTGCTGAAGTAGATCCAGGCTCCCTGGCCTCTTTCCCGCTGTCATTTTCTCCATCCTTCACATTCTGCTGCCCTCTGTGCCTCGATGCTGACCAGCCTACCTCCTGGGCATGCAACAGGTTTCCGAGCTGCTTGTTGTGCTCTGCTGGGGGCATAAACCTACTTTCCATTTCCTTATAACTGCTGCTTACTGTATCATCCAGGGAAAAGGACCTGAACAGGGGCAGCTTGACAGCCCTTATTACCTGAGGTGACCTGAACGTGTTATCTTTAATCATAAACAAACTGGGTTTGGTTGAGCTTGAAGATGGTGGTGTTTGTAGTTCCTCAGACCTGGGGATGGACATGTCCCTTATACTGTTGGAAGCAGAATCTGTGCTGTCGGCCTCTTCCCTTTTCTCTCTCCTTAGATTCTCTTTCATCACACTGCTCTGTTCATTCCCAGTAACCTTCCCCTCTCTCTTCTCTGCTGTACCAGTACCAGAGCTGATACAAGCATAATATTGCAGTTCATCTTCCCCAACCTCTTTCCCTCTCTCCTTGTGGCTTTTCTTACTGTCTGCACCCATTTCACTCTTAGTCCTCTGGCTTTCTTGAGAGCATGCCTTCTGCATCAGGGGCACTGGTGGAAACGGCTCCTCCTGAAGTGGCTGCTCTACCGTGGAAACGAAAGATTGCTCCGAAGAACTAGTGCTTCTTTTGCCTTCTGCTTCATGGCCAGGTACCACCATATTGGTTTGGGGGGCACTGTAAGGCACATCCTCTGCTGGTGAGAGTTGGTTTGGGAGAATTTTGAAGGCAAAATTTTCATTCTGAATAGCAGCCTGTCTCTCATTTTCCTCACCCTGGACACTGGGATTTTGCATGGGCTGCCCAGCTGTCGCATCTGCATTGTCTCTGCTGAATGGTTTCAGTGCTGGATACTGCAGATGTTTTCTTAAATCAGGTTCATTTGATTCATGTCTGAACAAGGGGAAGTTTTCATTATCCCTTGTGGTTTGAACTAAATCTTCATGTTTTGAATCGTCTTGCTGCAAGTTGTCTCCAGTTCGGTAAAATAAAAGGTCTGCTGTTGTCTGGGGTGAACTCAAAGTCAGGTAATTGTCTGTAAAGTGTCCAGTTAAATCAGTTTTATTGTCCTTTTTGTGAACACTGCCAGACAATACGGAGGTCATATCACTCGATTCATCTTTCTCTCCAATATTTTTGTTACTTTTTTCTTGTAAAGTCAAGAGTGAGGGATTCATTTTTGTACTCTCCTGTATATTTTCCCTAGTTTTATTTTTCTCCTCCAAAGCCCTTAACAGGGGGGAAGGGGTATAAATGCTTTTAACACGTTTACGCACATCCTTCAAGTTGAATAACAAACTCGATGCTTTTGATTTGTAACTATCCCGAGACCTGTAATCACCAAATGTGCTCCCCTCGTGGTCTCTCAATGCCATGCTTTCAGTGGGAGGAGGTGTCAGCGGTATCAGCTCACTTTCAACAGCGTCCACCTCCTGTTTTGGTGGTATGATGGGTGTTAAGAGTTCGGTGATGTTGAAAGAGGGACTGATCGATCCAGGGGAGTTTACCTGTTTAGTCAGAGGAGTCACGTCCAGACCAGGTTCAGCACCAGTCGCCTTTTCGGACAATGAGCAGGTCTCATCACTGGCTGTGAACTTCTCCTTTGAGGTGTGTCTCCTCTCTGCTGCCCCTTTTGTAGCCCTCTGTCTCCTCCAGGGCGGACAGGTATTGCCCAGTTGGGGACTGAGGGCCTCCTCTTCAGTTAAGGTGGCCAGGGGTCTCGGTGGAGGCTGGCTGGGTGCCAGGGACATGGGTGAGGATGAAAACGTCCTGTAGGACGTGGACTGGGGTGAGATGGAGGCTTGGGACAAGGCAGGGGGGGAAAGTTGAGCCGGCACTGGGGGTGGTGGCACAGGAGGGGCTTCAGGGGTAGGGGGTGTTGGGGGATGGCCCTGCTGGGTGGCGGGTGGAAGAGGAAGCGCCTGCGGGACAGGGGGTGGCCGAGGGGGACCCTGCTGTGCGTGGATCCTGGGGGGGGGCGCGGGGGGAAGAGCAGCAGGAAGTTCAGTTTCTGAAGGGAGAGGGCCCTCAGGTACATACACAGCTGAGAGAGGGATGTTGAAAGCAGCTTCTGGTGGAGGTGGCTTAATCTGAAAATCTTTCTCCTGCTTCTTGGCTACAGTGGTCTTGACAGGTGGCAATTTATGTTCACGTGTGTGGGATCCTTTAATAAATGGTGCTTCTTCCAGATATGTAAGACCTTCCTTTTTCATTTTTATATCAACAAATTCCTCCTTTTCAGTCAGTTTTTTATGATGAACATTCCATGATTCAAAAGCACTATTCTCACTGTGAAGAAAATTACCTTTTTTTGCTGGCTCATTAACTTTCATACTTCTGTTTTTTAAAGCCTTCTTAGAAGAACGGGAAAAATTTGACTTGGCTACTTTTGACATCTCAATCAGCACAGGATAATAACCGGCAGAGCCACAATAACTCAGGTCTATTTTATTAGGTCTTTTCTGTGGCTCGTGTTTGCCACTGAGACAGTGGCTACCTTGACCAGCCTCGGAAAATTCAGAAAGTTCCTTGTGGATGCTTAAAATGTCTGTGTCATCCCAGCAAGCCATATCATTTCCATGATTTAATTTACATTTTTGAAAGCTATTCTTAATGGGCTGCTTAATGGCTATCAGGGAACCTCCTGACCCTTGGTCTGCAGTCTTATCAAATGTCTTAATCAACGAGGACACTTTTGAAACATGTTTATTGTTCCTTGGACCAGGGACTGGCAAATTCAGCTTTTTCCTTTCTGTGGCAAAGGAATTATTTTTAGCAATCCTTTTCTCCTCTGGAGCACAATTTTGTAACTGCTGGAATGTGGAAGCCCATATTGTATGTTCATTGTTTCTTGTTAGATTGTTACAGATGTTGCTTTTCTTGATGGCATGGTTTAATGTCGCTGGGTGAAATTTAGCAGAGAATTGGAGGGCAAAGTCAGGTGAAATGGCAAGATCTGGTTCATTGTAAGAGTCTTCGAGTTCTGCCACACACAAACTTTTGAAAGCCCGGTCTGTGAGGCTGCTCACCTCTCTGTCTGTGTCATCCAGGAGACTCCCAATACTTGAGGAGTCACTATGTCCTTCTGTATGTTTCTTATTTCCCTGCATTGTTCATGGGAGTCATGAATGAATTATCCAAAGGATTAATTATTTCAAGTGTCAAATAGGCAGATGACTGCGTGGGGTGGTTCCAGCTGTTTGCAATTCACAAGCACAAAGTGATTCCTCCAGAAGGTGCTGCTGCACATGGATTCGTCTTACGGAATAGCTGAAGGAAACCTTCTTCTCTGCAAAGCCAAAATTATAAATTATCATTTTTCTATATTAACACCACCAGACAGAGAGCATTTTCCAGATATATCTGTCACTGCCTAATTTGTTCCTACATGTATTCTAAACAAGATGCTAGCAACACAATAAACAACATGAAAAATAATTGTTATTTTGGTCAATTCAAGTAGCTCATGGTAGATAGTTTAATTTCTGGAAAGTGCCATTAAAAAAAGTGGTTTCACCTCAGATTCTTTACTTGGGCTCTTAAACAAGGATATAAGAGCCAAATTTCAAGTACTTCCCTTTCCATACCTCCAACCATAAACACTTCCAAGTGCTGTGCATGTATTTAGCTAAGAAGGTTAGCCATTTTTTGGCCAGGAAGAATTGGTAATAAAAAGGGACAAAACTTACTTAAAAAAAGAATGTCACTGGGTACATCATTGCACACTATGTTCAAAATGAAAGAAAAGTTCATAAAACTTACTTGGCAAGACATCATAACTATAAGTTAAAATATTTTGTGAAAAATAAAGTTATTACAGAAGATTCTGTTCTCACTCATGTGTTAGCTCATGACTGCAGAAAATGAAGTCTATAGAGATGAGCCTGGTTGTATCAGGCTGGAGCTTCGCTGTGACAATTACCCTGAGCAGAACCATTGTTCGAGAAAGCAGAATGGCACTACAGGTAAAGAGGATTTACTGTGCATTAGCATGTTCCAAGCATATATTGGTGGGGTAAAATCCTTTAGCCACCCATATCCAGATGCCGTTGGATTGGTGTTGAAACTGAAGAGGCTGCTAATATCAGCTTAGCCAGCAGAAGGCAGGAGTGCCTAGGGGACTCCAGCAGAGCCACTAACGGAGCACAGGGAGCATTTGGCTTCAGTTCCAGAAGCGCTGAGAGCAAAAGGTAACCCATTCAACACAATTATAAAATATCACAGCCTTCCATTAATCCCCGATTACGATGCACAGTCAGGGCCCACAGCGTTGTGCTTTTTGTCTATCTCCACATCAGTCTGAAGACAGGATGGGGGAATCTCTGGATGGAACAAATAAAAGCAAAACAGACCCTTCAGCTGTACTTGAAATCTATACACTAAAACTCTTTAAAGTTTACTCTGTAAACTCTTTAGCTACTTATTCTCACATTCAAGGGCTTGAGCAGGGTATTGACTAAACTACAGGGAGACTCAGTTTAAAAGCATATTCAAGAGCCAACTAAAACCTACTCCTTAAGGAAATTCTCATCTGTCTCTCCATTTCCTAGTACAAGTGCATCATGAACTTGTGATGAGCTGAAACACCACAGTTCACATCTACAGCAGCTTCTAGTTTCTATACAAGTGGAAGCTGCCTCCATCTCAAGCTTGGATCCACTGTAGAACTGAGCAATGAAATCCAGATTTCAGCCCCTCCAGCTGTCCAAATCCATGATTCCGCTTTGGCCCATCTCAGTGAGACTCTTGGAAAGGGCACGTTTTTCCCTATGGTGACTCAGTACTGGTCAAAATATGAAAAGTCAGAGGAACTGGGCTTACTCAGCTGGATTACTCAGGCTCAGTTGTTTCTTCAAATGAAAAGACTCTTCATCTTCCTTTTCTATTTAAAAAAAACCTCAGCCAACCTATTTCTAGACTCAAAGTATCATAGTGAATCTCAATTCTGTCCTTCCAGCCATACAATTCCAATGACTTATGCAGAACTACAATAGATTTACACCAGAAATAAAATGAGCTTAATAGAGCTTCTCCATTTTGCTTTGTACAAAGATTTTTCAAAAGTGAGTTTCACTCCCCCCACTGCACATACATTTCTGTGTATAATGCAGCAAGAAAAAAAGAGAAGACAAATGAAAGGCCATCCCACTCGGGTTTGATTCTTAACAGTTATATGAGTGGGAAGTACAGGTACATACCTGCCATGTAATTTTGCTTCTCATCTTTAGAACTCCCTCTCATGCTTGTATTTGGCTTCATTTCTGACCATCTTTAGTGAGGAGGTAGAAATAGTCCAGTAATGTAGATTCCACAGAAGTAGTGTCGCTGGATGTTTCTGACCTTCAGCATTTTTTGATCTTAAGTGAACTCTGCAATTTGAAAACAAAGACATTTGTTTGCATGATCTGAAGGTTGTCTCATGCTGTATTCATTCATTTATTTGTTCCTTCACATTTTACAACCATTTTAGGAGTCATTTACAGGATTTCTTACCGAAAGAGACAGGTATCCATCCCAGAGTGATAATAACCAGATACCTTTAGGATTTGGTAGCTTGCAGAGTGCAGTCAGGTTTCTAGCAAACAACTATCACAGACTCCAGCACTCTCTGGCAGTCTCAGCAGGGACTAACAGCTGAGTGAGCAATGGTTTCCTGGCAGTCTGCCCATTGCAAAGGCTGGGTGACATCTCCAGGTTAAAATGAGGGGTTGTGCCAGATGACTTCTTCCCTGCTGCTGACTATGTCCCTGCTGTGCCACCCTTTCAGAGGGACTGCAGAGGAAAATGTGTGCCTCCACTCCCCCTGTATATGACTTCCTACTGCCAACAAGTATAGACAGATGTCAATCTGATGGAGTGGGAACTAATGCAGCTGAGGTTTGAAAGTCCAGCCTTTACACTACCCCTGTTGTAAAGGAGAGGAAGGGTGGACAGCTGGGATGGTGAAGGACAGTAAAGAAAATAACTTTTTGCTTCCATGCACGAACCAGAGTCAGGAGATGCTAAAGGAAAGCTCAGCTATGGTGAACGTGCATTGCTGCTGTCCTTTTGCTGTAGAGACCCTCAAGGTTCAGGCTAGTTTGCTTAATCTTTGCAAGAATATATCCATTTCCTACAAGAACTGCCTGGCCCTGAGGTAATGCACATAGGTGTAGATACAGCAGATTTTCCTGAAGCAAGGGTCTGCTCTAAGGAAACTTTTGTGACAGCCTGTGGTATTCAAAACACACTGGCAAAAGTGGCAACAAGGACTCAGCCTCTGGGATGGTCTCCTACACCTTACCTGAGGAAGGACAGCTATCAGTGTTAGCTTAGGGACAAGCCTGTACCAATCAGAGCTTTTTGTGGTCCATTTAAGATGTCTGAGTAAGAAAAAAGTAAAAGCAAAGCAAAAAACCCCAATGCTATGTCTGGTTGCATCTAAACGTAAAAAAGCATCCTCATTGCGGAGATGTGTACTCAGTTATCTCTTTGCTCAGAGGTTAAATTACAATTTTACTGCTTCTGTGGTACTCTTAACTGTGCAAAGCCAACACAGCCGTGGGAGATTGTGATTTTGTTCTGGCTCACTCATCAATGGGGCCGTTGACTAAATTCCAGCAGCACAATGTTTATCACTATTTATTGGTGGTGGTGCCTGAACCAGGAGGAAGCTTGGCTTTCAGATCTCATGGACAGAGGTCTGAAGAAACATCTTGTCCCTTGTAAACTGAGAACATTTGCTGAAAAGTGAGTAGGGTAACAATAAACATGGAGATCATGATGTAATCTCAGCAATTATTTTCCTAGATGGTGTCACTGTTACAAAAACAACTCAGCACCACTGATTAAGAAAAGAATAGCCACTGTCACTGTCTCTGAAACCCTTGTGAAGATCCTTGTCTTGCCTGGCCATAATACTGGTACTTGGGCAGTGTAATGTTTCAAGCTGGAAAAGCTGTATCTACACCAAGTGTTCAAACTGCAGATCACTACTGGGACTGGATGGAAACAGCAGCACTGTACTGATCTAGCTATCCCTTGGATAGATATGATGACAACTTCTGAACTTGGACAAAGCAGCTGTTCATGGCTGGTTTAATAACCTGGTAAAGTCCCATTTCTTTACCTTTTTGGACAAACATGGCAGCCAGCAAGCAAGGTGCAGTGTTTGAGCTGAGGTCAGGTTTCAGCTGGTTCAAACATTTAAGGATGTCTGAATTCAGTGTATTTTCAAGACAGAGGAAAGCAATGCTGCACATCTGGAACTGCCTGGGAAAAGCTGAGAAACATGTGAGGTGTTTGCAGTAGGCATCATCTGATACTAGCTACTGAAAAAGCTTGCATGAATGTACAGATTTCAAGGAGCTTAATCAGAGACCAACCTCCCCTCTCTTTTAAATAGGAGGCTTTTTTCAGTGGCTCTCTTCAGTGCCTAACAAGTTTTGATGAGGAGGTTAAATTACAGAGACTATTCCTGGGCTGGCACAGACTGAATGTCAACTTTTTGCACTAGACAGGAGCTGGGCAAACCAGCAAACTTGGCTGGAGTGTGTGACATCACTGCTGCTGCAATATATAAAGGACTGGTTGGTTCCCCCACTCCCCTTGGGCTGGTATTTGGCTGAAATGTTGTGCCATGAGACATCGCAGTGGCATTTTGGCAGAGCCCTTGGGAGCTGCATAGCAGTTTGAAGTCAGCAGCACTGCATTCCCCTTGAGGATGGGAAGAGAAGGGAGAAGGAGGGAAGGTTTATTTATTTTTTTTTTAAATCTTTGTAAGCTGGTTTCTTCATGTAGTGCTCTCTATATGGTATCCATCCACAACTCCAGCCCAAAACTCAGAGCCCTATGGTGACTGGTGGCTGAGGTTTATGCAGTGGCATGCTCTACTTGCACACATGCCACTGCTTTGGGCTTCCAAGGGCTCATCATGACAATGAATAGTTAGTCCTTCTTACCATGGGAAATAGGAGAATCCCTAATGAATTGATGACTTTTTTGTACAGGTGCATGTTTGTTCATGGCACACACGGTTGCTCATAGTCAGATGAGAGGGCTGGATGGGAACAGGCCTGTTCAGCTATGTGTCATCAGGGTAAGACAACGCTCCCAGCCAATGGTAGCTTGTCGCTAGCCTGAGCGGGGCTGGCTCAGTGAGCTCTCTCGGATATCGCCAGAAAATACTGCACGGCAGCAGTGATCAGTTTGTGAATGCCTATTGAGTGTGCTGCTGTTGGTCAATGATCACAGTACTGCTGTCTTCATTGCATATTTAGGAAAACAGACAAAAGGGTGTCAGGGAGTTAAAGGTCACCCTGTGAGTCCCTGTCAGAGACAAGGAGCCAGAAGGATGTCCGGGAGAAACGAAGAACCCCTGTAGTCTGGTGTAGAATACCCAAACATCCCTTGTACTGGGCTGGTTGGACTGCCAAGGGTGTGTGGGCCGGTCGTATGGGGCTGCATCGGAGCCAAATGCTCTCTCTGATCTGTCCTGCTGCCTGGGCTGCTCCAGCCACACTGCGTCTCTGAGCAGCCCTTGGAGCACATGAACTGGGGGGAGGATCACAACACCCTCACCAAGGAGGGGAGCTGCCTGGCAAGAGAGACAGCGGTGCTCCAGCCACATTTCTCTGAACTGTCAAGAAAGGCAACTTCTGGATTAAGATGCTCTTAAGACGAGAGCTATTAGCACGAGCCTCCATTTCCCTCATCCAGCAAGATGTCTTTCATCTATACTTTGTGGTCATAAAGGGCAGCCAAAGTGAATTCTCCTGCCTGGGGAAAGGGGAACCACTTTGCTCAAATACAAATACTTGCTCCAGCTGCTGGAGGGTGGAGAATTGGATCTGTCCAGCTTAGGGTGAAGATCCCAAATACTGACAGAACTGACTAGCATAGAACAAGGTGACCTCAGCTATTCCAGCATCAGATCTTTGATCATTGCACTGGAAAGCAAGGTGAAAGAACCATGTGTCTGCACCAAACCAGTGTAGACTGGGTCCATTCTTCTTGAGGATTTGGCCCAGCAATTGTGTCTCGAACAGCTTGTCCTGGGCCAGAGAAGAGGAGAGACTGTTCTTGACTTTGGGCCAACTTCTGTTCTCAGTTACACTGATATAAATCTAGAGTAATTTTACTGACGTCAGTAGAATAACTGAGAACAGAATTGGTGACTCTAAATACATCTACTTCCTAAGCCAACACTGGTGCATTATCCAGAAGGCTACATAAGCAACTGTAACCACAGTAAAGTGAAATCCAACATCTCTGAAGAGCCAAACCTCACCCCCATGTGGCATTCAGACCAACATGGGAAGGAAAAGGATTTGGAACCGATACCACATTGCTATGCCACCAAATCATGTCCTCTGGACAATTCTGATTTTCTAACCTGTATCAGTCACCACTGAGAATAGCAGTGCATTTGGAATAAAGTAATTTTTCTCTTTTCTGCAATATTAACTAGAATACCTAGACCTAAGAGTGGTGTGGTAGATATTGTGCAGTCCCAGACTGGACCAGCAGAGTTGTCTGCCAATCTGAATTGCCATCCTGTGGACAATATCATCTTTTGGAAATGTGTTTCTGTGTGTGTGTGTGTGTGTGTGTGTGTGTGTGTGTGTGATGGGAGGATGTTCTCATTTAGATTGTTTTTGAAATTTCACATGGAATAAAGATTCTGGAGAGAAATTAAATTAGAAATTTCAAAATTTCATTCAGAATTTTTTTTTAAATCTTTTCATTTCAGATTATTTCACTATTTTTACACTATAGGCCATGAGAAGTAGCATGTAGTATATACCATAATAGTTAAAATAGTATATTTTTACTGTCCTTAAGTCAGAGAGGGTGTATGCTATTCAATATTAAGTGAAACTTTTCATTTTATTTTCCACATCAAACAATACTCTGATGGTATTGCAACAGAGAATGTGATCTTGTTTTGAAATTTCCCTAAGTAAATATTCCAAATGATAAAAAAAATAATTTCCAATTGTCTTTCTAGGGGAAATGTCATTAAAATGAATATGATTGTGATTTTATTTGTTTAATCAAACCTTTTTTTTTTTTTTTTTTTTTTTTCCAGAAAAGACAGCTGAAGTCTTTTTCTCCCAGTGAGCTCTACTGAAGCTAGTGCATCTGTTGCCATGGGAGCTGGAACTGGAGACTCATCAGACTCACAGCTCAAGGAAGGTCAGTGCAACCTGGTGGAAGCATGAATGCAAGGAAGGAGTGTACCTAGCTAATGACTGTGTGTTATATATCCTGCTCTGTGTCCTTTCCCCAAAGGATGTGAACCTCTTCCAGGCCCCAGCTGGAACGCTTACCTCTTCAGCTCAGACCACAAAGCTTCAAGCACTGGGAGATGAAGACCTCATGTGAAGAAAAATGGGAGGAATAGAGACTCCTTGCAACAGCTATGGAGATTCATGGCAATTCTCTCAACCTTTCCCTTTCTCGTTCAATGGCAAAGACCCAACAGTTATTTCCAGCTGGTCTCTAGACTGCCTTTCCCAATGTCCTCCAAATGCCCCATCCTGCCAAGAGGCCTGTCAAGTCTGGAAGAAGGAGATGTCTCTCGGAAAGGGTTGTATCTGGACTGAGGCTTTCTTGCAACTCTTGTTCAGTCTTTTCATTACCTGAGCCCTATCCACTGCCTTTGAAGAGTCAATAACAAGCAGACACGATGGAGGAAGTCAAAGGCATAGAGCCTATGACTAACACAGGCAAAGGGCAGGTGCAGCACTGGACAAACAGCACAAGTCTACAAGAATCACAAGGCAAAGGGATGGTGCTCTTCTCATGACCTGAAGTCATCACAGACAAGTGACATTTAAGCAACTGAACCCAAACAGTGCATTTCTTGGCATTAAATGTCTGACTGGAAAAGGCCACTGTCTGTAACTAGGTCAGTCATTATACACTGAGATATTTATACAGCTCCCCAGTAATATGGTACATGAACACCTCGTGGCTATTTATCCTTACAAACTCTCCCACTGCAAGCAGGATTTCTGTCTCATTTACAGGTCAGCAGCTAAGGCCCAGCTTCAACTGACTGATTTGCCCAAGATCAAACAGGGCATCTGTGGCAGGGCAGGGAACCAAATCTATGTTTTCTGAATCACACAATAAGAGCTTAACCTTTGTCAGTTAAGGCAAAAATGTATCTTCCCACTGCCCTTCATAGACATGGTACTTTACGATGAGCCTCTGCAAAAAAAAAAAACCCCTTCAACTAAGTGTGGTGCTGTAGCTTGGCATAATATTGTATAGTGAAATCCTTCCAGATTTGCAGGTGATGGACTTACTGCAAAGATCTCAGTTCTGCCTCAGGTGCTTGATACCTATATCCCTCTGAGATCATGAACACTCAAGCCTTCCTCACTAGTTCAAGGTGACAACTGACATTGCATTGGGGCAGCCCCCTCACTGAGCACTGACAGGATTTTGGCTGATGAGACAGGCATTCATCTCCCTTCATTTAGTCTCAAGCAAGGCTTAGAGGATGAAAGCTTCTGAGTTTTCATTTCCTGAGTGGGAGAAAGGAGATTTTCCCACAGTAGAGGGAAAGTTGTAGAGTACCACAGCATCACAATGCCTAGAGCCAGGAGATGACAAAGGGGGAAGGGAAGAAAAATACATGGTCAAGAAAGCAAATGTAATGGCTTGGATGCCTTGTAAAGGAGCATGCCAGACAGTCCCCAGCCCCTGTCATGGAAAAATTGTAATGATAACAGCAAGTATATGTTAGACACAAGAGGGAAGCAGGTGTATTCTCCTCTGTGACCTACACAAGGAAATCTGCAACTATCAACCAGCCATGCCTCACTTCTCTTTCCAGCTTGGGAATCTGAAACCATCCCCCACTTACTTACACTGTGCTCCTCATCAGCCCCAGCACACCGATACCATCTGCACTGTCAAGTTTACACTTAGACCATTTAAGCTTCTTGACAAGGAGAATTTGACCCACACCCACTCACACAGGATACAGTCTCAGGAAATAACAAGCTTGCAGAAAAGAAGTATTATTCTTTTACTGGTAGTCTCACCTGCTCCTTAATATCTTCTGGATATTTCCAAGGTTTGGACAAGGATTTTGCTGAATCTGTTTTCTATAAAGAAAAGAATTCAAGCCATTTGTACGTGTTAGATTCAAAATTGTTTCAAGTTCTAAGTGGTTTTCTCACCCAACGAATTCCATGGGATTTAGGGACATGCAATATCCTGAAACACTTGTCTTATGTTTCCAAAGACAAATAGGTATATGTACCAGAGGGAGGCAGAGAAGGTAGAGGCTTTGGTTTTCAAGGTTTTCTGGCTCAGACTGCAGGACTAGAGATATTTCTTACTTACAACTTGATATAGCTTTCAAGTGCAGTCAACGGAGCTCAGTTCTTGAGCCAGCAGTATGGTGGGGAGGGAAATACACACTTATATACATACCAGGGCACACGACTCAAGCACACAACCATCCATTCACGTAACATCTTCCCTCTGATGACAAACTGCTCCTCAACCATTTGTGATTATAACAGAGCCATTCCAGCTGAAGGACAAAATCTGTGTCTTGCCTTACTCCTGCCTGCTGTCTGGAAGATGGCCATGGGAGAGCTATCCACCTATGGGAGGACTTGGAGAGGGCAGGGGAGAGTCCACCCACCCTTGCCCCCAGGTATTCTCTCTGGAGGCCATAGTATTTTCCTCCTTTTGAGATGCAAAAACCAGACAGTGGTCTTGTCCTGAGCAAGATGGAAGCTCCTTCCAGTTCTCTCTTCATTGTGCAACAGGAGTTGTTTTGTTTTTTTTTCCCCTGGGAAATGCAGACTCCCTCTTCCTATGCAGAGATTGATTCATTGTTATGATTTAATGGTGTGTCCCCAAGGCAATTCCTCATTCTTTACAGTTAATGCACATGCTAAGGCATTTCTTGTGATTATTCTGTAAAGAATATATGCAAAAGACAGAAAGGAAAATAACAAGAGTTTTAAGCAGAATCCACACTTGTTCCCTAAGAGATAGGCTGGTGACTCTGGCTGAATCAGTCCCTCAGCAACCTCAGTGATGCTGTCATCACAGTGCTTTTCCAGACCACCCAGACCCTCTCAAAAACCCTGGAGGCAAGCAATAGCATCACCCACAGCCCAGTGCTGTCACCAACCACTTCTTCTTCCCCCAGCCCTCCTCCTCAATTCTCCCCTACACCCCAAGTGACAATTCTAGCTACTTGTCTACTGCTTCATTCAATTCAGAAGCCTGGTGAAAGAATAATTTCTCAGTTTTGGAGAAACTGACTAAGTCCTAATGTCACTACTTCAAAGCAGATCAGTCAAAACAAAGAGTCTCAGTGAACAACAACATCATGATCAGGAATACTGCCCCACTGCCCCAGCACAAACCCTGGATGCGGCTTGCATGGGCCAGTTCCTTCTAAGCATGTTGCTGCTTCTTCACCAACATCCCAGACAGTCCTGGGCATTTGCTCCAATTTCCGCACAATGGAGCCCTGTGCTTTGATACATACAAAAGATGGGGACAGGAACACACCTGAAATACATCTCAACAGAACAGAAACCATCAGAAGTGTGCAGAATTGTACAAGGGTCTATAATGAAGCTGACAGGGCAAGCCAAGCTGGCCTTAAGGTATGACAGTTTATGCCTGATGCAGGTAAAGGTGATAGAGGCACATCTGAGACTGAGGATCTACAGTAGCTGTAAACTGCGAGATACTGCTGTTTGCTGACTCTGCTTGTTAAGGTGTAGCCAAATGGTAACCACATGCATCTCTTTTAGAGACTTTTCAAAAAATTGCGGGGATTTTCATCTCTATCTTTTCCAAATGGAAAGTATGAGTTAGGTGGCCTTCATGTACCTGACTGTCATAGCCCTATCACAGTTCCCAAAACAGCCTTAGACATAGTGTGTAAGTAACATGGAAAGCATCCCTGAAACTATTGGGATGTAGCTGTGTGAGAGACTGAAAATAAAGATGCATCACTATTTGACCTGCTTGACTCATAAGAAGATTGGTCTGACTGTTACCAGATGATTTAGATTAATCATTACTAGCTAATGCCTTCTTGTATATCATTATTTGCAAGCACAGGAGGTGGATGATAAAGAAACTTAGGACTATAATTAAATATCTGCTTTCTAAGCCTGTCCAAAGAGGATCATTTGGCAGGGGAACCCAAGAGAGAGGGAAACCTTACTTCTGGCAAAGCATTGTCCTCTTATGGCTTCAATGCTGCCTCAGTTTCTCTCTCTGTGGCTGCCAAGGGACAGGGCTCTCAGTGGCAGTCTATCTGACCATACACACTTGAAAGCCATAAAAACCTGGCAAGCAGCAACATAGTCACAAAACACCAAGCTTAATACACACACAAATGTATATATACACCTATAGATATGTATGTATAAGCAATTACTGACCCACCCCAAACCATACGCAGGCTTGATTGAAGAGTGACAACCTTTCCTCAAGGGTAAAGTTCCCCTATCACACATGCAGCCCCCACTATGTTCCCTTTCCCCACACGCCTGTCAGCTGGCTCACAGACCGCTGGTCCCAAAATGTGACACTACCTCAAGCAATGTAGGCTAGCTCTAAAAGCAATGGACTCACCCAATCGCTTATAGTAGACAAAGCTCTGTGTGACCTGGCACCCCGGCTGCAGGCAAGCCAGTACAGCAAAACGCCTGCAGCTAAAAACCACTTGCAGAATTTGCCTCTGCCAGCAACTTTCTGTGTGTGTAAACTCAGCTAGACTAAAGAAAGGAAAGACTGATACAGATAAGTGGTATTTTCTCCCAACCTGGCTCATAGGGTAGTTGGCTTTTTTCCTGGTGTTCGAGGGATTTACATTTTCATGGGCCTTTTGCACAGGTCTAGTAATGCAAGCACAGACAAGACAAACATTCAGAGAAGCAGGTAGGAATAAAAGGCTACAGAGTGAAATTTCCGCATGCTTTTGGTTTGCGGTGCAGGGATGCAATTATACCTGCATACCTCTACCCAGCTGTGACCCTCAAGTTCACTGGTGAGTGCCTGTTACAACTGTTTTGATAACTAAGTTGTGAATAGGTATGTAAATACCTTCCTAGTGACAAGCATGGAAGGATGGAGAAATTTAGTTCTTTTGGGGCTCCAATATACTGGGAATCTTCTATTTGTTAGTATTTTCCACAGGCCTTATCCTTCAAGCATTTAACTGAGGGTATTTGCTTTTTACATGGTCATTTCCTTGCACAAGTGAAGGAAAAGATCCATGGGCTTTGGTTGTGTCCAGAAAGCTTATTTCTCCTTCTTATCTCTTCTCACTTTTCCTTCTCCCCAGCCTCCCTCCCAGCAATGGCAGAGGACTAGTGAGGAACGCTCTAGCTGATACTGTACAAAGTCAGTGTGAACCAGTCACTTTGGCCTGCTGCTGGAACACTTTTCCCTCTTCAGATTTAATCAGATTGCCTGTTCACAGGCCATTTAAAAAAGCACAAGCAGTTTTGCTTCTCAAGCTCAATTTTAATTATTTCTGTTCTTACTTTGCTGCTGAGTTCTGCAGCTAGGCTAATAAAATGCAGTTCCTTGGGATGGCAGATTAAGAAGTTCTGCAACAACTGGACTCAGAAAAGCTTATGCCATTTAAGAAATTTTCCACTGATTAAAATTGGATACAAGTCATAGTCACAGTCATTTATAGTGGCCTCTTAGCACTGCCTAGGTATTTGAACTATTTTACTTTTTCAGGCTCCGTAGAATACTAATTACTCTAGAAAATATTTAAATTATTCTCTTCCTATTTGTTCCAAAAAAAAGAAATAAAGATGCCTTCAAACCCTTATACAAATCACTAAAATTTTTAAGACTATCTTATCTGTAGGCAGGAAATCATCTGGAAAATAAAATCAATGTATATTTGCTTAAAGTTGCTTACAGCACAGTGCGGAGGACAATTAAATGGAGCTTTGTAGCAATTTAGTGGTCTTTTAAAAACATCATAACCCTTTACCAAACAATTATGTGTCATAAAAAGTAATCACTGCATACAAATCTATATGTATGTCTCTTTCCACACACAAACTTTCAGAGACGATCCTGCATTTTTCAGAGCAGAAAAAAGCTGGACAAAATGAAAGGACTTTCCACCTCTAATCACCAAAAAAAAAAGATATAAATGCTGTTTAAATTCTCTTATCTGATCAAGTACACAACTGATCCTTGAGTGCACGCACATTCACACACTCAGACACCACCATTCTTCATTTCCCTGCTTTAAAAACACCCATACACTTCCCCCTTACCTTCTGTGCTCCAGCTTCCTGATCAGGGACAGTGCAGTGCTGCGCTTTCTTCCCTTAAGTCAAAGCCCCAGCACATTTTACAGCAGCCTGCTTACTATTAGCACGTCCCATTATTTATGTGTTTCAGACTCTCCTTCTGAACATGGTTATCTTAATAGAAACAAGCACTGAAAAATAAATTAAATAGTAAAAGTGGAGGAGCTAACCCTTGAGCCCTCGCAGACCTGCCCAGCCAGGTGAAGTGAAGTGAGCAAGGAATCCAAAGTTAGTAAAATGTATTTAAATAGTTATCAGGCAAGGGGAAACCAAACGGAGATCATGGTGGGGAAGAGGCAAACATACGTATTGGAATAACCATGCGGTGTCAAGTAACAGACAGATGAAACAAACAGTCATCAGCTATTTTTACATTTAGATTCACCATTGGTAATGCTTCAGAGATAACTAATACAGAAAGTAATGCTGTGTGATTGGCTCGCTACTGCCAGTGATTCAAACCGTAAAGCACTGCATTTTTGTATCTACAGGTGGGAATCAAAATGTTTATTAAGGTCACCATTAAAAATACTGTGTATGAAGTATGCGCATGAGTGACACATTACTGTCCTATGGTGCTTTTTCATAAATAGCTCATTTCATCATCAAGGCTGGACAAATGTATCCAGTGTTCTTGGAGTAAGGACCCCATTCCACTGTCCTTCCAAAGCAAACAAGACCAGCCGCCCTCCTGGGAGGCACATGCCAGCATTGGATTTCATTTGGTGAACTGCAATAGGATGTTGAATAATAGGGGAAATATGCCATGAAGTCAACAAGCTAAGTTTCTGTGTTGCAGATGTAAACAATGGATTGCATCCTGTGCCATGCTGAGTGCACAGAGCTCCTTACTGAAGTCACGGGGCACTCTCGGGGCTCAGCATCACGCTGGACTTGAGCCACAGCCTGCAGCAAAATGAAGAGCAGAATCTCCTGCGATTACAGCCCAACTCCTGCTTCCATGGCAGAGCAGGGCTCCACGTGAGCCCAGTATTCATTTGCATGTTAAAAAGTGTTGCTAATTACATTGCTACAGCATAAGCAAGGCAACAGCCATGTGGTATCTGCTGCCTGAGAATCTCCAAGCACCAGGAGGCTTGTGATGAACTAATCCTCCCTGCGATCCAAGAGCGGCCTAAGTTTACCAGACCTTAGAGAGACAGTGACCTGCCTTCTCCAAAGCAACCTTCAGCTTTGAATTCCCCACCTGGGAGAGGTGTATCATTCACCTTAGATCCCAGCAGGAAGATTTGCAAAGCCCACTCTCCTAAAATCCTGGTCTGGGCTTTTGGTGCTCAAGTGCTCCTCCTAACTCATCCCAAACTGAATGCTGGTCTTGCCAAACATCAGGGCACTTCTGCTAAGTTCTGGCCCCAAACTACATACTTCTGACAGCTACCCACACTCTGCACCCATGAGAGCACTTATGCACAAAGATCTGGTGCATCATGAGTCATGGCACCTACGAACTGAGACATCGGAGAGAACTGGTGCACACCGAAAAAAAATAAAAGTTTGGGATGACAGACAGTGGAAAAGTAGTTTTCAGGCACCCACTGCCACTAATGTAGGCAAAACTGTCTGTATATGTGTGTCTGTCTCTCCCACATATTTCTAAAGAGGAGTGGAATGTATTTCTGGAATACTTGTGCTAAAAATAAACTCATCCCTGCTGTCGATGAAGAGAGGCAGGTATAGCCCTGCTTTCTGTAAGCCCATGAACTTGTGAACTGCTTAGAGGCTGAATTGCAACTAGAAAGACCCCCATGGAACTGTAACTGCTAGTGCAGGAAGGGTGGCTGATTGCTTGGAAAATCCAAAACAGGCCTCTCACATGAAAGCAGCTGGGGTTAACGCTATTCATCATGATGAATGTGCTTTACAGACTCCAGCTTTGAAAGGACTCAAATCTTGGGATAGGCATTATGCTTATTCAAATATGATGATAATAAATACATATATTTGCAAATTCAGTGCTCAGATGAGACTCTGGGATCAGATGGCCTGTCATTAAAATAAAACCACTTCTGGGGAAAATTACTGAATAACGCACAGCAAACACAACCCAGTGGCATTTAGATGTTGTTATCCTGCTCCCAGGAAATTTAAAAAGCAAAAATTCCTGCTGCTTCCTTTCAGAGAGTGTAGAGCAATAACAGATCACACTGAACTTTTGTAGACAGCAATTTGGACTGAAATTCTAAATCTATATGAAAAGAGTATGCAATTTGCACAAATATGTCAATGGAAAATGAATGTATGTATAATGAATTCCATCTTTCATACACACACTTGAAACTTTGTGTACTTGGCAAGGCTGAGAATACAGACATGAGAGCCTTATGCAAGAGCAGTAGTTTCAGCCTTTTCCAACTTGTATCCCATCCCTTAACGCTTTCTCCAGGGAAATAAATGGAGTTCTGCCCTACTGAGAGAGACAGTTTTTTCCTTTGTTACCTTAGCCGCAAATCCCAGAGAAGCAGTATGCAGACCCCGAGGGGTCAATGGACCGATCACATGCAAAAAGTCCCTGGTACATGGAAACCAAAAAGTGGAACTGATGATAAACAGAAATGAAAACATGCCACTCTAGACTAGGAAAATGGAAGCATCAAACTGCTTTGGTTGTAGAAAGTAAATGGTTTATAATTCTCTTGGCATTAATGAGCAAGGGGCCTATTTAATAACCCATGAGAGCAATATGACTATATTGAGTTTTCAATTGTTTGTTTACAGCACTTTTTGTCCAGCAGAGCAACGCAGGTTCAGTTCTTACCTGGCAGCCACAGACTGAATGGTTTGTTGACTTATCACGGTGAGTGCAATAACTTGATCTCTGGGCACCGGACAGATGGGTACAGAGCATCGGCTGGACAGAGCAGCCCCAGGGTCATATCAGCTGAACAAAAGCAGTGAACCAAGGACTAGAACATGTCCCACAGCAGGACAACACCTTCATCTGCTTTGCATGTTGAGCCCCACACTTGCAGGGAGATATTGCTGTGCCCCACCTGAAGTCTTGCAAGGCCTGCATTTCTCTGTTTATAGCACCTGCATGTCTGCTTCTGGATGTGCCCAGGAGTGCAGCAGCAATATCGTGCTAAGCAAGGAGTCATGGTGCAAACCAGATGCTGCTCCACCTGCCTCCTTGGGACAACCCAACCCCCCCAGCTTGTTTTCCAGCAAGGGGGCTCCACCTCCATGAGACCTGTCTGGATGGGGAGGTGGCCACCAGTTCTATCCCATTCCTGCAGCATGTCAGCAACCTGGACCCAAACCCCTTTCTTCCATGCTCAAAATGATCTGAAGGCACACCTCCTCTGATGATGGAAATGCTCCCAGCTTCTGGGGAGGAGGTGCTCCACTTGTTCCTCCTCTTGCAATCTTCACATTTCACACCTAGCTGAAGGAGAGAGAATGACTGAAAATGAGTTGAGGTCTCCAGTTTTGCATTCTCCTCTAGGAGGCGTTGGACTTCCCTGAGGATCTGCACATTTTCTACTAAATGTGAAAGCATCACTGCTTCCTCCTGCAGCTAGATTTTGTGCAAAAGCTCTGGTCAGACCTCCACCCCCCCCCCCCCCCCGTTTCCTGTCTCCAGGAGGCAGCAGAGACCTGAGGGTCCTAAGGGAGGAAGATGTCTCAGTTATTGCTATAGGTATTTTCTCACCCAAAGGGGAACAAGATCAAGGCTGCACTTTTTGCTCAGCACCTCCTGTTAGGCAATGCAGGCTGTGCTGCACCTGGTATCAGGGGAAATGACAAGTAGATCTCTATCATATTCCGCTCTGCCTGTATCCTCTTCTGGGTTCAGCCCCTTACACATCTGGGTTTGAACCAAGCTCTGTACTGACAAACCCAGCTGCGCAGATGTAGGTGAGGAGAGAAGGGTCCCCAGCACCTGAGAACCAGTAGCAGTCCTGTGGCCTCTTCCCATGAAACCACTTCTCCACCTTGCTGGAAGGACTGCTTATCCACCCCTAGCGCAGAATTTGTGCAATGAGGCAGGTGCAGGACTCATCCACAACCTTTCTCCAGGGCTACTCCTTAGGGCTCAAACCTTGTCAGTAGCTGGAGTTTATTGGTCCCAAATCCAGGAACTCCTAGAGCTCTGACAAGGAGAGAATTTCTAATTTTTGAGGCCCCTGGAGCTTTCTCTATTTGTCCTTATTGCAGCTTTGAATGAAGCCTGGCGAGGTAAAAATCCTCTGCAAAAGGAAGCTCTGGAAGAAATTTCAGCATGGTTCAGAAAGAAATATTTCCTTGATCTCACCTTTCAGAATTTTACAGTATGGTGTTTAATATAATACAATATCAAAATTATTTTCATCCTGCCCTCAGAAAGTAGTAAAAGATATTATTTTCCAACAAACAAAATGCTATGATTGTCCTCTGAAATCTGATTTCTCATGAAACCAACAAACTTTGCTACATTTCAGCTTTGACTGCATTTGTGATCACTGCCAGACATTGGTTCCACCATCTTTTTGTCCATTTGTGAATATGACCTTAAATTTAATTTTAAAAGAATTTCTACAGCTTGAACTGCTCTCCCTGCTGCTGCCCCATCAATACCACCCAGGCTTAGCTGACTCAGAGATGACTCGTCTGTATTCCCACCCCAAACACTCATCCTAAATCTCTGGGAGGTGCCCAGCCGTGGCACCAGACTGGGGCTCAGCAGCCCTCTTACGGCTTTCAGGGACAGAACGTAGGCTAGAAGGACCCTAAAGACACAGCCTCAGTGACAGTTTTGGCAAGGATGTCAGTCATAATCACATCCTACTTATTTCCCCCAAATCAAACTGACTCTTCAGACAGGAGCAAATTCTTGCTTTTGCCAGTAAGACTTGCCTCACATGCATTGATCATATCTGCAAAACCGCAAAAAGACACTTTTGTATAACTGTTTCACTCTTAAACACTCTGCCAAGAGTGGAAGACAGATGTGGCAGAAAAGAAACTTACTACAGGAAATGCTAAACACCAGAAGATGGCTAAATTATTTTGCAAGTAAAGGTTTAATCCTGCAAAGCACTGTTCTACCCAGGCCAATTTTCCAAAGGGTTTGATTGCGCTATCTAAAATAGCCAAAAAACACATTAGGTACCTATCTGCCCTCTGGGCACTGATTTACCTTGGATATCCTTCCCTTCCCATCAGGAATTGTCAGTGAAATAGGCAGGAACTGACAGCACTTTGCAATTTGCAGGAGAGGTTCAGCCTGTCCGAGGACATGCAATGAATCAGTCTTTCAACTAAAGCTTAAGAAATAAGCACACTTGTGACAGGTCAGATGAGGGAAAAAAATGCCTGTAAATAGTCTGAGTGATGTAAGAATTAGTTCTCTTTAAAAACGTTATGTAGCAGCCAGTGACATTTAGAGATATTAGGACAAAGGCATTAGGTATTTTATAAACATAGCTATTATCCATCTCATTTAAGAAAAGAGGTTGGAGGAACGTGGAGTTACTGGCCTAGCATAAATATTTCCTATTTACAAATCACAAAGCAAAAACCGGAGGCCATGGGCTAATTAAAATAGCTGGACAGCAATGATGGAAAGCATAAGGTGCTATTTTTAGGGAATCATATGAGAGCCCAAGCAGCTAGAAGTCTAGTCAACCTAGAGGTGTCACATGGCTGCTCTTGGAGTCCTTTGCAGTCTATTGCCCCACCACAGACAAGGTGAACTAGCCAGTATGATTTTTGTTCCAGACCCCCACACCTCCATCCAGATTTCGTGCAATCCTTTGCATTTTACACAACACATTGGACAAACTTCCATGGAAGTTTCCACAGAACCACTGGCCCTGTCCTGTGCCAGGTTCCTTTGCAACTGAGAGATAGGTTTGGGGCAGTGTTTGCAGGGCTGACTCCCCCCAGATGTCGGGGAATACCAATGTTTTACAAAGGGAAATTGTGTTATGCTGCAGTACAGCTGGTACTGCAGAGGTAGCTGCGGTTCAAATGTAGGCTTATCTCTGAGTGGGGAGGAGTGAAAAGGTAAAACATTAAAACTTGCTATAGGCTAATGAGTTTACCTGAATTACATGGGTTTTTATTTTGTGGTTTGCAGAACACACTTGCTGTGGGCCAAGAAGAGGAAAGAGTGAAGCACAGCAGAAGAAAACAAGAATTTTATTCCTCGGCAGTCACTGAAGTTTCAAAACATACCTGCATTCTCTCAAAAACTCATAGCGCTGCAGATTGTGTTCAGAAAATACTGGGGTGCTGTCCTGGTTTTGGCTGGGACAGGATTAATTTTATTCTTAATAGCTGGTGCAGTGTGGTTTGGATTTAGTGTGAGAATAATGTTGATAACACACTGATGTTTTAGGTGTTGCTACGTAGTGCTTATCCTAAGTTAAGGCTTTTTCAGTTTCTTGTGCTCTGCCAGCAAGCAGGTGTACAAGAAGCTGGGAGGGAGCACAGCCAGGACAGCTGACCCGAACTAGCCAAAGGGATATTCCATACCATAGAACATCATGCTCAGTATATAAACTGGCAGGGGGTTGCCTGGGAGGGGCGGATCGCTGCTCGGGCATCAGTCAGTGGGTGGTGAGCAATTGCACTGTGCATCACTTGTCTTTTCTTGGGCTTTATTTATTTCCTTCTTTTCTTTTTTTGTTATATTCCTTTTCATTAAAATTATTATTATAATATTTTATTGTCATTACTGTTAGTATTATATTTTATTTTACTTTAGTTATCAAAAAATTCTTATCTCAACCCATGAGTTTTACTTTTTTTCAATTCTCTTCCCCATCCCACTGAGAGGGGGGAGGAGTAAGTGAGTGGCTGTGTGGTGCCTAGTTCCTGGCTGGGGTTAAATCACGACAGGTGCAAAACATCTACCTGCATGGTTTTGTTCTGGAGCACTGGTGGGCAGTGTGGGGAAGGCCAGCTTGGCTATAGGAGAGAGGTTTCAGCCCTGATGTGAATCAGACAGGGAAGGAATTTAAATTTGCACTTCCTCCTTCTCAAACCACTTCTTTTCCTAGCTCAAAACCCTTCTCAGAAAAGGAGTATTGGAAACTGCAAAATGTTTCGACAAATACTTCAGTTTTGCATATCTTGGCAGAAAAATGGGCACCACTAGTATGCCAGCCACAGCAAAAACAATTGCCTAACCTGTTTTCAGTCCAGTAGCAGATCAGAGCGCACCAGTTAACTGCAAAAAGCAACGTAGCTTTTTGCCTGTTTCCCATTCCAGTAATCCAAGGAATTATAATACTGTATTTCTAAAATGATATGACTTTAAGTCACATTTAAGAAGAGCAAGTAATCTAAAATTGGCATTCAGTAAAACAGGAAGCACTAGAGAGAAGACTAGAAGTTCATGCCCAGCCTTTCAGAAAAAGCCAATGTGTAATTGTTCAAGGTTTTGCTGAATGTCAGGAATGGAAGATTAACAAGCCAACAGATGGTGATGCAGTGAGATTATCAGTGTTAGCAGGAAGAATTCACGCAAACACAGGAAGGCCAAGAAAAGCTAAAAACCTGGGCTGAAAGATAGCGAATGTGCTTCTCTGCAGGACAGTGCTAAATAATGACTGAGAAGAAAGGAGCCAAATGAGGAACAGAAAGCAACTGCTGCAGAGAAGTGAGAAAACAGAAACGTGGCAGTCGGAAACAGAGCTCAGTTGTGCAGATTCGCTGCAGAAATCAGACCCAGCTCCTCTGCCTGCAGTACACCTGGGCTGGTCAGCACAGCCCAGGACCTGGCTGCAAGGTCCTTGGCACAATCTGCCTAGGGAATTGGGTGGACTGGAAAACTAGGGATGGATTTCATCCTTTCCCTGTAGCTGAACTTGGAGAACAGGGTCAGTGAGATTTGTGGAGTAGGTAGGAAGACAGGATCAGACAACCCCCTAAGAATCCCTCAGGCCTAAAAACTATGTCACAACCCCTTAATGAGGATTAACCAGGTGAGTGCCAGGTAATCAGAGACTACTCTTAGGAGTAAGTGATTCCTGGGACCGAAATCCACTGTACAAAATGTACTAAAGTGGCTGGTATTAATAAACTGACAAATGCAAACAAAGAATTCTTCTTTAATCTCATTCCATTAAGGAAAGGGCATGTGGTTTGAATTATGATCATATAAACCACTGACTTCAGGCACTTTTTAAACGTTTGTAGTCTGCAAAACTCATTAGAAAATTTATGCTGTCAAATATTTGAAGAGAAACACAATGGGAATAAAGAGAAAAATATTGTCTTTTAAAAAAATGTCACAACTGGTTTCCTTTAAACTTTACAAAGGCCTTTTCAGCAAAAAGATAAAAATAAAACAAATAATAAAATTATTGCTGATAAAAATTCTAATCCCACAAACATGTATGTGATTGATTATCTTCCTGCAGAGATCAGGGGCCCTTCTCTTAGGAACAAAACTAAACATGTTCGCAGAATCAAGGCTCTAAGCAAATCCATAATGTCATTCATACGGATATTCTCAGTGATTTCAGCAGAAGTGTTTAGCCACAATGTAGAGCACACACTGAAGCATTTAAGCACTGCAAGCTCAAAGTGCATTTTTACTGCAATCTTTTTGTTAGTGACAGAAAGTATTGCTGTTTGAAAATACAGCAGTAATTCCCAAATCCAAGGTGTATCTGAAATCCATTAAGAAAATGACTGTGTATGCAGGCAGGCCTGAATAAGGAGGCAAGGTTTGATGTCTCCACTGATGACACTTTCAACAGTGTCCATGTCATTTGGGATCACAAGTCCCATTGATTTCAATATTCCAACCCTGCCAAAGGACAATAGCCCCTCAGACATTTCAATGTGACACATGGAAGCTGGATATTTTGGAAATTGATGTTGACTGCAGAAGCAGCCTGGCAGATGCAGCTGAGCCAGCTCCAATCAATAGAAACCCTTCCAGAGACATGAGTGGGAGCTGGTGTCCTGGTTTCAGCTGGGATAGAGTTAACTGTCTTCCTAGTAGCTGGTACAGTGCTGTGTTTTGAGTTCAGTATGTGAAGAATGTTGATAACACTGATGTTTTCAGTTGTTGCTCAGTAGTGTTTAGACTAAAGTCAAGGATTTTTCAGCTTCTCATGCCCAGCCAGTGAGAAAGCTGGAGGGGCACAAGAAGTTGGCACAGGACACAGCCAGGGCACCTGACCCGAACTGGCCAACGGTGTATTCCATACCATGGGACGTCCCATCCAGTTTAGGAACGGGGAAGTGGGGGGCAGGGATTGGCCGCTCGGGGACTGGCGGGGTGTCGGTCGGCGGGTGGTGAGCAATTGCACTGCGCATCATTTGTACATTCCAATCCTTTCATTATTGCTGTTGTCATTTTATTAGTGTTATCATTATCATTATTAGTTTCTTCTTTTTCTGTTCTATTAAACCGTTCTTATCTCAACCCACGGGTTTTGCTTCTTCTCCCGATTTTCTCCCCCATCCCACTGGGTGGGGGGGAGTGAGTGAGCGGCTGCGTGGTGTTTAGTTGCTGGCTGGGGTTAAACCACGACAGCTGGAACATGCTCTGCTTGCTTATTGCTTTAAAGATGGAGTTTGTGCTGTCCTCACAGAACAGATGCTAATGAGACCTTGGACTAGTCTTTTTCCAGCCTAGTTGAGCACGACAAACATGAAACATCTCAGCAGAAAAAATATCTCTACCAATTCTGAAAGTCTACAGATTTTTAGGAAAAAATTTGAAGAAACAAATACAAAACTTCCATGTTAGTAATGCAAGACCAGAAAATACAAATAAAGCAAGGAACCGGTGGTATAAATAAAAATGAGCAAAAATAAAATGTTATTTAAACAACAATATTTTTACATTGTTCAACATTCGATGCTTTGATGTATTGTTAATTCCAGTGTCCTGATTCACATTTTCTTTGTACCTTTCACAGCTTTACCATATATTTTGGCATCAATGTAAAAAATTATAGTCACCAAATTCTCACAGTTGCCTTCAAAAAACATTTGCAGACTCACTGTTTCCACAGGATACTTCAGATATAATCACACAGTCCTTATGTTTACTCTTTGAGTTACATTAGTTTGTGAATTCCATGAGATTTTAATAATAGTCATCAAGTATATTAGGGGTTTCCACTGTGGCCTGTACCAGAGTAAGCAAGCACCTAATCTTGCACTCAGAGAAGATGATCTATAAATCCAGGCCCATGTACACCTGGTCTTGTTGCGTAAGACAAAAACCCCAACAACTGTCAATTTGAATAAAATCACGCTGCGAAACACACAGATTCATATCAAATACTTCTATTGGAATGCTTTCCAGATCTCACTTTAGTTAAACATCTACAACATGCTCTGTAGATGGTTCTTAGATTCAGAGCAACTAAACTATATCCTCGAGGTTATGCTGGGAACCTATAGAAAAGCCAGGAAGAGAATCCAGCTCTCTTCTCTTCCAGAATTATGGACTATTCATCAGCTTATGCTGAGCCCTAGATGGGAAAACCTCCAAGGGAGGATTTTTATTAGCACGTTCTGCCTTCTGCAAATTACTATGGTATGATCATAATTCCTTTGCGCTTTTGTCTACCTATTGGTAGTATTTTAAAAGTGCCTATTGCTTTTGAGTCTAGAGCTGCATAAACACCAACAATAATAATTAATAACTTCTGCAATTATCTTCTGCCAAATGAAATCTCGTCTTCAGCTGCAACTGGGTACATTCATCTGTCTTAAGTTGTTGTCTAGGGTTGTTATGCACTAACTGTTGGTATGTTCCATCCCAAAGGTGGCTCTTTGGGAAACTTTGAAGCTCTATAAATAGAAGATATTATTAGTAGTAGTATTAATATTATTTGGAAGGGGCAGGAATGCAACAATTTACCCTCAGGGGACAGAGACACTCAAGAACATTTGTTTCAGCATTTGAATGCATGGACGGTTCACAATCAGTAATGTGAGGGAGAGAAATGCTCTAGTGCAAAATATCCTGTATGAGCAAAAGGATGAGATCCAGTGGATGGAATCCATCACACCCAGTGCTGGCCTTTTACAAGTTTAAACTGGCCATCTAGGCTCCCTTTCTCATCAATGGAGGTTAGCAGACACTTCTGGGAGGTTTTAAATGCCTTTCTTCCCGCAGGAAAAATCAGTCTCAGGACACGGTCCTGCCCCCAGATGAGAGAGGAAACCTTCCTGACCGGCTGAGCCTAGGCACTGAGTACTGAGACAACTGAAGAGACGTGGCAGGACTTTGGCCCCCAGAAAGGGGACTGAAACCCAGCAATGGCCGAGATCCCTAAAGCGAGGAAATACAAATGAAATATGCACAAGAGGAGATGTAAAGGGAGTGGGGATACTGGGAAAGTCCTAAAATAAGGAAAGGATAAGGGGAAAACTAGGAGCAACAAAACAACCAAAGTCATTGAGTCATTGGTTATCTTCTAAACTTTGCAGGTCTGGGTCTCTTTCCATTGACTCCTTGCGAATTATGAGCAGATTAAGATTTTATAGGATCAGATCGAAGGTGCCTAAAAGAATTAAGCATTCTCCTTCAAGTCACTTCATTTCAGCCTTCCTAAGCAAACCACACAAAGTTGTCCCTCTGCCTGGGAAGCCCTGTGAACAGTCCTGCTGTGCTCTCAGTGCTGGGCAAGCACCGTACCCCTGGGCTTCCTTTGCCGTAAGCTTTTGCTTTCAGACACGAGTGTCGTTCCTGACCACTGCAACACAAGGGGATTTTAGAACTGTGCTAAAAAGAGGAAGAGAGAAGGTGGACACTGAAACCGTTGGCAAATTTGAGCAAGACAGGGTGCCATCTCTCGCCAGCAACAAGTTCACATAAGCGAAGGGTGTTAGATTTCACTTCAAAATCAGTCAGGAAACAGTGTTTCACCCAGAAAGATGAACTAAAGAGATACGTACCCAGTCGTCCTCATAGAGAAAATCTGCCTGTGCCGATGCCCTCCTTCCCCCACGGTGGCTAGGAGGAGAAGGACTGTGTGAAATGGCAGGGCCACGGCAGCACGCCCTGCGTGAGCGAGGGGTGCTGAGCAGTGCTGGCAGCAATATCCCCCAGGACTGACACCTAACCTGCCTCCCCTCGCCCCACGGCCTGCCAGCACTGCGGGTGGGGTGTCGCAGCATGAAAACATAGCTCCCCCTCCTACATAATCAGGTGCCTAAAGGGCCTTTCGGGCAGAGCCCATGCTGCTGACAGGAGTGACAAGAAAACACACTGCCTTCGCCTAAAAAGACAAGTGCTATTCTCTGGTTAAACGAGCCTTTGAGTCTGTTTCCTTTCACTGTTCATTTGACAGCCCTAGAAAAAGCGCATGTCCTCAGTTCTCAGTGTGCTGAGTACAAGGGCTGGAGGACAGAGGAGAGGGTGGCAGTGGCTTGGCCCCACTTCAGCAGCTCTCTGCCTGGAAGCAGTGAGGGGGATGAGTAGGTACAGTTCAATTCTTCATTCACCAAATGAAAAATTTGCCTTAACCATACCTCATCCTTCTCCAGAAGTCCAACAAAGGTCTAGGCTGATGCAACCTACCTCTGCCCAGCCACTGGCAAAGACAACACCAACCAACCTCCCTCTTGCTTGTGCCAAGAGTCGGAGAGCTCGGAGGTAAACACTCACACAACAGTGCTGGAGCCAATGGTCTGAGCAGCAAGGTCTGAAAAGAGGGTGGAAAAATCAGTAGCCATGAGAAGTGGCCATTAGCAATTAGACTTCTGAGAAATGCTGCTAGTTAGAAGATCTTTGATTAATACTACTAAAGACAAGAATCCCTGCCCACCTAGAGCTAGACATCTGCTGCCTAGTAAAAATGCCAGGATGGAAACTATTTATGCAGCCTCTATCTAAGACACAGATTTTTTTGCAGCCTTCTGTAGGGGCTGCATTGTACAATGGGACAGGCCCCCAAATCCAGATAGGTGCAAGTGCCATGGTTCAGCCCAACCTTCCTCATAGCAGTCTGGCATCTGTCAGGATGTGCCTCAGCAGGTTAGCCAAAGAAAAAGATTCAGGGAGGTCCTTTGTGCACCCATTTGACTTGTCTTTGTGCCAGATGATCAGCGTAAACCTCAACCCTCTCCCCCACGCAAACCCTATTATTCAGTGTCTTGCAAGAACATCAGAAAAAATATCCTGTCTCTGACTGCGGCCAGGATTATCTTTCTGCTGGTAATCATTGTGTGGCCTGTAGTTCCTAGACTGCAGAAATGGTAAAAAAATTTCCCTATCAGTTGTCCATCTTCTAGGCTGAAGAATCCTACTTATTTAATCTCTTCTCATGGAAGAAGATATTCCGCACTTCTCCACATTTCTACTCTCTGTACCTTCTCTAATCTACTCTTATGACCTTTTTGAGGTGACAGCAATTACCATAGACAGTATTCAGAATGGATTTATGTAGGGACACAATACTATTCTTGATCCCTTTCCCAGTCTTCTGTTTGCCTTTCTAACTGCTGAGCACGACGCAGACATTTTGGAGGCATGAGTCTAGCCTACCAGCATGGAGAGACAGACGTCAAAGCTAACACAGCAATACACTTCAGCAAAGCATCTTGGAAAACCTTGCTCCTTTTAGCTCTCTGCCAAGATAGCCTTTCCAGGCTACCCCATGAGTGTGTGCTGCATTCACAGCAGAGTCAAGGCCTCAGTAACTCCTGATGCCACATGCAGAATACACCACTTGGTTTAGCTTGTCCGTGATCTCCTTAACTACACCTATTCCCCATGCCTGATATTAACCCTAGCAACTACCACTTTTTTTTTTTTTTAAAAACCTGTTTCTTTTTCCAATGAATTTGCCATTCATTTTGCCAAAGCCCCACAGACAGGGAGCACTGAACTTGTGCCCATTAATTTGCATTCGGTGTAAACTGTACCACTGATGAAAGATGAGTCCTGCAAATGCCTAAGTATAGGAATAAAGGAATGAGTCAGATGAGGAAAGTTATTTACAAGTACCTACAATCTAGGCTGGCACTGGTGATTTCAGGGCTTGATACTACAGTCAGTACTAGGTACAGCACTCCATCAGCCTTTTATGACTTAGCTCATAGGTACAAGATGAAATTGACTGGGCATTTCTAGGTCTACATCTTAGTCCTGGAAGTGTTTGCAGAGTTATGAGTATTTGCTCTAGATCACACTGAACTGAATTCAATCCCACAGAATGCCCTTCTGTTGGCTGCTGCTGGGTTTTGGGTTACCCAGCTGAGACAGGTGACATCCAAGTCATTTAAGGGCTGAGGTGCCACCTTACCAAGAGAACTTTGCCAGTGTGTGGTGCACTGGGTGGTGTGCTGCAGGGACCTCAGCCTGGCACCTAGCACCCTCACTCTGGCACTGGAAGGTATCCAAGCATGGCAGTGGCAGTGCTGTTCACCAGGAATCAGCTGCACCAAGCGGCTGTGTCCCAGGGGCTGCAGCAGCTCAGGTGGTGGTTTTCACAGGTGTCTGCACCACAGTCTGCCTCACAGAGACACACTACTGACAGCTGGAATCCCACAGGCTCACAAGACCTAAGCCCATACATCATGGCAAGACACCTGGGAAAACCTTTGCCTAGAAGTTCTTGCATATCTGTCATGTTGCTAATCATTTTATCCCAAGCATGATCTGTTTGCCTCGAAGTCAGAAATGCCTTCCATTTGTGGAGTTAATTCACAGTCTTAACAACACTAGAAGGCAGGTTTTTGTGGTCAAATATATTACCACATTAATAACTTCAGAATATTACATGAAGCACAAAAAGAAAAGAAGAGAATAAATTAACAGAAGAAGCCTGCATGGCACACTAGAGAATTAAAGTGCCATTTTATTACACACACCTTAGAGTTAAGGTTTTAATTTTCTTTTAAAAGATTGCAATATATCATTTTCATCCTCCATGTTCAAAAACACTTAGAGAGGATGATTTGTTCTTTGTTGTAATCTACAGGACAAACAAAGCTGTAGTCAAGTGATGTTGACCAAATCCCTGCAATTTCACAGTGATAACAGAATTGTTATTATTGTTTGTATTCATTATTGCTCTAATAAGGGACTTTTCTCCAAGGGTCGTAATGTACTTTAAATACAAATGAATGAGTCTTCCCTAATCCCTTATGAGCTGTTATGCAGTCTTATTTTACAAAGGGGTTACAAAGGAGAACACTGAGGCAGAGAGGGGTTACTGGCCTTATTTTCACAGGAACTGACTTTGAAACAGCTCCTAGTTAGTGGTTTGGCTCAGGTCAAAGCTCTAGCTCTAAGTCACAGGCAGCTCCAAGAATTATTCCCAGCCCCCTGCTTGGGACATGCCTCCCTGTCCAGATGTATGGCTGCATACATTCATACAATGCAAGTACAGTAAGCGCCGCCACTTGCGGGTTTCACTTGCTCTGCTGAGCTCTGAGGAGCTTTTAAAAGTGGAAAGGCATTCAGAGGCATCTTTTTCTTTTACAAGCTGCAGACATTTGCCTCTTAGCGATGAAGGTCACCAAACCAGGCATAGAGACCTCTGTGCATATCACTGCAGCGCAGTTTCCAAATGGCTCCGCAGTCCAGCAGCTCTCCCCACTGCCTTATATTGCAGACCAGCAGAGCTATATTTGGAGACAGATACAGGGGTTATGTTCCCAAGGGCCTCTGATGGAGTAAGTTCAGAGTGTTGTCATGATGGACGTGCACACATGTGCCCTAGCAGACTAGAGGTCAGCCATCATTCATGAATATGTGGAGACCACTTACAGTCCAGTTACAGCATATGCTAGTAACACATGTTGTCCACCCACCCTGCTTTCTCCCCAGTAAGCTGCTACATTTTTAATGCCTCCATTAGCTCTTGGAACAACCGACAGCTTCAAGTCTTTCCCTGCAATGAGCTGCAGCGTGGACATGCCATGCAGCTTTCAATCACAAGCCAAATGGTTAAAGATTTTGAGACAAGATTTCAATTCCAGAACAGGAAGCCTGCCCAGTCAACCCTACACCTTTAATATAATTATTAATTATTCATAAACAACTATAAATGCACCTAGCTCCTGCAGTACCCTTTGTCTTTAGAAATGCCTTTGCTGAAATCGCAGGTAGGTGTCTGGGTTTTTCTTTTTCAGTGTATCTGCACCTAAGGCAAAGTTGCTGGCCCTAATGCTTCTATTGAGAGTCAAAAGATTCAGTGTTTAATGCACACATGCCAGCTTATCCCCCAAACATATCAATTTTTACGTTTCTTTTAGCACAAGAAATTATTTTTTCATTTAAAGAGAGGACAGTGCAGTTAAATGGTTTCTACATAAGGCAGTCAGACTTCAGTCCCCCCCAAACCACATAAATTCACATTCACAGCTGCAGAAGAAAAACCTGAAGCTGGCTGGTGTTGCAAAGGTTCAAAGTGCCAAGCAAATAGAAACAATACGAAGCATCTGCTCCCCTGAAATCTTGTGTTTTTAAGGGATGCTGTCAGCCCCGACGGCAATGAAAGGTGTGCTCTGGTATGAGATAAAATGATGTTTCTCTAAGTGCCATGTGACTTAGTCTGGGAGCAGAAAGTCACCCAAGGCTCTTAATTGGAACATGACTGACAATTACAATTTTGTTATCAAAAGTTGGCTCAGTTTTAGTGGAAATGCCCAGCTATGGAGAGACACAAGCCTGTTCCCTCTCAGGTGGTTCGGCTCTGCAGAGCCACCAGGAATAGAAAGAGGTAAAATCGTACTTCTGTCACCGAAGGAAGCCATGCACACAGTTTGAACACGAATTTAAATCAATTTAGAAAACAATTTTGTTAAAACAGATCCATCCCTTGGTATAGTTACTTTGATTTTAGCTTGACGGCACTATTTTGGCTAAGGGACTGACTGAAGAAAGAGCAAAGCAGGTCACTGAAGCTGCAATTACACGTGCTGTGCCGATTGCTGCCAAAGCCAGTCAGGAGGTTAGTGCACAGCAGTTTTCTGGCTTAACCTTACTGCCCCATATTCCCACTCCAGATCTTACTGGCTCCTTTGGATTCCCCAAGCCCAATTCTGCAGAAACAGCATAGACTGAAAGTCGTCCCAGTAAGAACTTAAACTAAACTTCATCTTTCTGATGGAACTGGGTTAGGGAGAAACCACACATAATTATGTTGCCAGACCAGAGAGAACAACAAGCCCCTGAGTAACTAAGTAGTGATATGTGGTAACCCATACACTGTAGGAACGCAGACCTTGATCTGACCCCTAAGTTGTACCGCTTAAAACTTTGCATATTGTTTGACTTGGTTCAATTGTTCATGACAAACCTTTTTGTAACACACTAAACCTGCAGTCAGATGTGTTCCTGTGGCAAACTAGGTTACAAGTCTATCGCCACCATCACATATCAACTGAACCATGCTAACTAGCTATGGGCTCATTGCTGCAGCTTACAGCAAATATGATGTAAAATGAGTTGGCTTAAATTCCAGTGAAATGAGTAATGTTAAACTCATTTAAGTTAAGCCACGCTGACCTGTATGGACATATTCTTATTGTTTGAAACCTTGCTGGCATGCTTAACCATAAATACCAGTAGAAGCTAGAATGCTCTGGGTTCAGTTTTAGCTAACAGACACATCCACCGCACATGTTGGTTTTGGCAAACCATTTAATTTGAGCTTTTGTGAGGCACCAGTATGTTCCCAGAGGGGGAGAGAGATATTTACTGAGTGAAAGGAAACCAAGTAAGAGAGACATTTGTGTGGTAAGATGTGGCTAGCTGAAAGTAATACATGACAGACTGCATAACCCTGTCACACTGTCAGGATATGATTCTGATAGTGCTTTCAGTTCATGTGAGGCTTTTCTCCACTTTTTGCAGATGAGCAAGGAGATAGCACATTTCATTTCCCTGTCTCCTTCTCTCCGCCTTCTACTCAAAATTTCTGAAGGGATAGCACATGCTCTTGCTTTTTCCCACTTGGGAGCAAACAAGTTAGTTACCTATAACTTTGCAGCAAGAGCACTTTGGACAAATACTTTCAGCTTGTTGACAATGTGCTTTTGTATGTTACCATTCACAGTTATACTTCAGCACAACGAATGAATGACAAACTCTTGTAAACATTAAGGAAACCAGCACAAGAACATTACCAAAATAAGCTCACTGATATAAACCTTCAAGAAAATTCTGCTACAGAGAAATGGTCTGGCAAAAAACTCCACACAGTGAAGTCTTTCCCCTGCGAGATCACAAAGGTTTTAAGAAAACGGGTCATGAATCCCATCAGTCGAGATACCCACCCACTGAAGGTCTCTATTCAGTCAGCTAGGTAGACAGAAAAAAATTATGATATTTAAACACAGCTAGATGGAGGCAGGGAGTTTTATTTTTACAATCCTACACAGCTGGAGGGAGCCCTGGGACCACCAAGTGAAGTCTTGACCCTCAGTACCCAATCTATCTCCTGGATGATTCTCCCATCATGAAGAGCAGCCAGAGGAGACTTTGATGATGCAACTTCTTTCCTGCACTTACTGAATTGCTTTGGTTTTCAAGTAAGTCTACAGTACCATAAATGCTTAATTTAAGTATAGCTATGTGTGTTTAGCTCACATCTGGCTTGATGACTTCATAAGGGAAAATGCTGTAAGGACACACCTCTTTGAGAAGGGGAGGGTTGGGGGTTGTGCTATGAGGTAAGACTGCCTACGTCAGGCTCCCAGAGCAGGGGCTCGGGATAAGGCACTTCCAGCTCTCCACTGCCTGGCCATGGGATGGCACTCTGCAATCAAGTCACTCGTTGCTCTCTTGAACTTAGACCCTGCAGGCAATGCCAAAGCAAGCAATCAGACCTCACCCCTTTATCCTCATGCTCACACTCCAAAGTCCTATTTTCAAAAACAATGTGAGCACTTAGCAGAGTAAGTCCCCATGAAAATGACTCTTTGCAAGTAGTAGTAAATCTCTTTGGCACTTTCAGAGTTGCATCTTGACCTCTGCTTGTGCAGTATGGCTAGCAAACCCTTTTATCCAGCTGCTGACAGCCAGAGCACAGCTCCTCAGGCTCCTAGAAAATGTTCATTTCTAAACAAGGCAAAGCCAAAACTGACCAGATCTAGTGTTAGCAATAGACCAGCTCTGAGAATAAGGTTGGACAAGAGACCCTGGAGCTTCCTTGCTACCAATGTTCCCATGATTTCTATGGCTCAGGAAAAAGGAAGTCCTGGCAAGACTCCACTTCAGCCCTTCAGCATGGAAAAGTCTAGTCTTCCCTAGCATCCTTCAACACAGTGATCCCCAGATTATCTATAACCCAACTTATTTCAGTCTCTGCAAATCACAATGAGTCCAGGAGCTGAAACACACCAGAAGGTGACAAAAAGACTCTCCTCTAAATCTTCCCTATCAGGGATTTCAGAGGGAAATGCAAGATGCACCTATTCCATTATGGTAGGAGAAGACTTTGAGATGTGCAGTCTTCAGATCTACTCTGGGAAGGGCAGGGCATGCCCTTCTCCTGAGGAAAAAAAAGAGAGAAAAGAGGCATTTTTGTTGAAGACTAACAGATTAGACATTTCTGCTGTAATACCATGGAATTCAAGAGAGATTGTATGTGTGCTCAGAGGAATGAGCCAATCTTTGTAAATGCTGATAGACTGTAAATAAATAAATGAAGTATTAATCATCACTGCCATCAAACTCTGGGAGAAATCTATCTTTGTATTATTTGGATGAGGCTCTGTCATTAGTTCAACCTTGCCATTTTTAGAAATTATTAGAGTTTTATAGCAGGTCTGAAACTCTATGCCAATGAGACTGTGATTTTAATGCATATTAATGGGACAAATGGGGGAGGGGAAAGGAAGTTGGTGCGATTCCCTTATAGAGTAGAATGCTAAATAAGAAGATTCCAGCTGTGCAACAGGAAAGTTAAAATGGTTTGTTTGGATCATTAATATTGCAATGAAAACTAATTAAACCTAGAGCTACAAGGAGGAGCTCATTAGAGATTTGAATAGAGGCAGCACAGCACTCAGCAGCCTCCAGTTTTAGCAGTTTCTTTTATCACACCAAGTGGGATAGCAAGAGTTCACTGAACAGAAGATAGTAGGAAGTGCCAAGGGGATATGGATGCCCAGTCCAGTGGATGCAACTGCAAAAGGTACCTGGCTGCTACAGGTCTTCTTTGGAAAATGCTGCATGAGTTTTGCAGCTCTGTAGAATGAGCGAAGCCCTTTTATTGGGTCTCTGCTCAGGCTAACATCACTGTGCTCTCTACTGTTACCTTCCGCTCTGGCCTTGCCTCCTGCAATGTTATGACTTTGTCCCATGATCTGACCTGACATTCAAAACTTTACCTAAAATTTGCTTAGCCAAAAAGCCCCAAAAGCTGCTTTACAAAATATATCTACTTGTATATCTGTCCTGGTTTCAGCTGGGATAGAGTTAACTGTCTTCCTAGTAGCTGGTACAGTGCTATGTTTTGAGTTCAGTATGCAAAGAATGTTGATAACACTGATGTTTTCAGTTGTTGCTCAGTAGTGTTTAGACTAAAGTTAAGGATTTTTCAGCTTCTCATGCCCAGCCAGCGAGAAAGCTGGAGGGGCACAAGAAGTTGGCACAGGACACAGCCAGGGCACCTGACCCGAACTGGCCAACGGTGTATTCCATACCATGTGACGTCCCATCCAGTATAGGAACGGGGAAGTGGGGGCGGGGAATCACCGCTCAGGGACTGGCTGGGTGTCAGTCAGCAGGTGGTGAGCAATTGCACTGCGCATCATTTGTACATTCCAATCCTTTTATTATTGCTGTTGTCATTTTATTAGTGTTATCATTATCATTATTAGTTTCTTCTTTTCTGTTCTATTAAACCGTTCTTATCTTAACCCACGAGTTTTACTTCTTTTCCTGATTTTCTCCCCCACCCCACTGGGTGGGGGGGAGTGAGCGAGCGGCTGTGTGGTGCTTAGTTGCTGGCTGGGGTTAAACCATGACAATATTGTTGGTCCCTCTATGTCCGCTCCTGGCCATGGCACTTCATAGTCTGTAGTTTTAGTGCGACCTTCAGTTTTGCATTTCCTTTCTTCTTTACCATGCCACGCCACTTTTGCTATAGCCAGAGAAGGTGTCCCTGCCTCTGCTCTGTGAACAACAGCATCCTCCTACAGCTATTTAACTCTTCTCACCGTTGACACTCTCTTTCCCTCCCCCATGGCCTCCCTACATCCCAACCTCCCCAAAACCCTGCTCACAGCTCCACACAGAAACCCAGTGATACAGGACTATATCAACCTCTTCCTTAGATATTTGTTCGAGGAGTGAGTAATGATCAGATTGGGCTTCCCTAAGTCTTGCATCCTTGCAGCGTCAAGTGAATACTGCAGCCCCAACTAATCTGTTGCTTATCCATACTAAGTGCTGGTAACAGTGCTTGCATTTCACCCCAATAAAGGCTACAAGAATGAAAGAATGACCTCTTAATGCTGATCATAAAGGACTTTGTAGGGGGGAGGGTCCTCACAGATGAAAGACACTTTGTAATTTTACTAGTGTTGCCCAAATGTTGCTGGATTGGGGTCTTGCTGGTGACCTGGGAAATTTAAAAATCCTTTAGTCATAGAGAAAACAAAATAAGATACTAAACCAGTGACACACTAAAC
The DNA here is from genome assembly GCF_026419915.1 of Harpia harpyja. NCBI lineage: Eukaryota > Metazoa > Chordata > Aves > Accipitriformes > Accipitridae > Harpia > Harpia harpyja. The sequence continues at coordinate 26,199,222 of NC_068949.1, read as the reverse complement.
TGTACACGTGTAACTCAAATGAGAATTTTCCTTGGTGAGTTAGATAACCGAGTGCCAAAGAAACATGATAGAAAATAAACCCTTGCCTCCCTTAATCGCAATGTCAGACCATTTGAACACGGGGATCACTGAAACCCCTCCCATTTTCAAGTCAGAAGTTTCCCACCACTGTAGGAGGTGCTGACTCGGGTTTCTATTATTTTTCTCCATCTTTGGGCATGAGGGAAATAAATTTTGAACAAAACTGTCTGCTGCATTCACTGTTAGGAGATGGTACAGCCAAAGGGGTTGGCAGGAAAAGAAAAAAGCTCAGAAAATGAGAAAATGGACAATTAATACTGAAGATCCCAAGAGATGAGAATGGATCCAAGCAAGTCAGCAAGACATCAGCTCCAGCCCAGCCTGCATTTCCAGGCAGGTGTTATCAAGGCATGGACTTCCCTAGATAGCCAAGGAGAAGAAAAACATGGAAAAATGCTGTAAAATTAAAAAGAAATCACTGGAGATGCAAAATTAATTTTCAAATATGACATCTAGGCATCAGTCTGCTCAATCTATGCCAGTGAAGACCCCCAGAAATGCCTCTGCTGCAGCATTTCACGGTGGGAGGCACAGAGAGGCTGCTGGACAATGAAGAATATTGCACACCCTGCAGAGTCAAACCTGTTGCACAGCCCCAGTCAGTGCCGCAGCCATGGGGCACAGGGACTTCCGCGCAGGCACTGAAGAGATGACAGATGCCTCCCGTCTGTTCAGCACTGTGTAATAAAACAAGCTGAAATGCTCTACAGAAAGGCTGCCAGGCAGAACCCAGAGCTGTGTGCTGTGTGAGTAAGAGCCCAAGTGAGGCAAAACTGTACTTCACATTGCGCTTGAACACAGGAGGCCCAATCTAAATTTAGATGCATGGATGTATACTGGACCAGATTTATACAAACAATGCAAATTCACACCAAGAGACCTGAGGTAATCTTATCTGTAGTGTTTCCACCTTTTCCCTGGGGGAGAAATAGGTGACACTGTGATGATGATACTTCTGCCTCTTAATAGACAACAATCCTGAGAACCTACATTCCACTTTCTATTTTCCCCTCCCTGATGCTCCCCCTCAACCAAAGTCCTCAACAGCATGGTTTTGGAATGACAAATATCTGCCCAGGCTTGAGTGACTGCAGTAACCTCACATTCCCTTTTCTGGTGCAGCTTGCGTAGTACAAATTCACATAGTTTGAAGTCAGTCCTTGAATACTACACATACTGGTTCTGCTTCTTCCTCCCCAGATGTCAACACCTTTAAGCAACCTGTATTGTCCCTGAACTGGTCCATCTGATATACTTCTTATTGACAAACAAGGACAGTGACAAACAAGGGGGAAGGAAATCAAGAAACATGTTATGGCCAGGGGCTTGATTTCCACAGAGCAGTGAAAACCAGAAAACACATTAACTTCACATAAGCTGTGATCAATGTCCATCTAGCATTTGTTGTCCACCACGTAAGGCTTTTAAAGACATCTTCAAACACATCTAATCCATAAGGTGCTCTGTATGAGGGAAAGTGGGGGAGTGGGAGACTGCAAGCTCAGTAGAGATGGACAATGCAGGAGAATGGCATCTACCTGAATCTGTGGTGCTTCAAGGATCTAGTGGGAAAGGCAGTTTTGTTTCAGATCTCTCCCATAAGATTAATTTGTGTTGTGATGCAGGCAGATGTTAGTAACATAGTCAAAGTTGAATGCCTTGGCTGTCACTCGATCACGCATTGTGATGATTTTACTAGCAAAGTGACTATGCACTGAGATGCTGTTTCTGCTAATTGCCCATCATTAACACAGCCTCCACAGGAAAAACCTCAGGCCTGATCCATCAGAAAGACAACATTGGTTAGATTCTCTAACCTAATTTAAGTATATTAAACGATAACGTAGGTGCTTAAATTCCTGTTGAAGGAGATAAACTAGATGTTTACATATCTACATCTATACATAAGTGCTTAAAGAAAGCAGGGAGGTAACTGGAAACATATTTAAGTCTCTCATTTCAGGCATCCAAATCTGGATTTTGGTGCCCTTCTTCCTCATTTGTCCATAAACATCTCTCCACTCACTCTGCTTGGCGTGTCAGAGCAAGGCAGGCACAGCCCCACCATGCAGAGACTGAGATTTTTGAAAAGCCTCTGTCAGGGGCTGAAAGCTTTCAGCTTTCCACAGCACCATGCACAAGAGCAAAACGACTGTCTTCACAGACAGGTAATGTATTTGAGGGGAATCTGCAAGGAAAAGAATGACAAATGGTTGTTTTATTTTAACTTGGTGTTTATGAAGATTGCCTAATGACTTCTAGTGCTTTTCAGTGTTTGTTAAATGTAAAAGGAGAAAAATCACATAATTCTAATCCCAAAGCAGGGCAATTGGCTTGTTTATGCCTATTATATTCCATTAAAGATGCAATATCTGCTTTATCTCAAGAGAAGTCCCAGCTTATTTATGCCTAGTGTAAGGGCAAATATTAGCACCAAAACGGGATGCAGTTAAGTCTAATGTCATGCCACCAGCATTGCTCATATTATAAACAAAGTGGCAATTACTTTGAGGCAGAACTGGATAGTCTGTTCAAGTGGCTCTGCTTTATGTGCATTCAAAATTTGCTTCCAACAACAGGATTTCAAGAGTAAAGTGCAACATGTTCATACATTTGAGGAATAATATAAACATGGTGTAGGAGCCTGTTTGTCCACTATTCATGAGTTATTGCTGCCCTTGACTAGCAGTCTGACATCAAATGATTCCCATATCATTAGAACAAACATGCACCAAAAAACCCCTAGGCTGAACATTTCTACTCAGAAACTTACCAGGCTTTCTTGTGGAAGTTATATTTCTGACATTTCATGCCCCCTATTTTGATGATGGAATTGACTAATAAAAAAAAAATAATCCCTGGATGCATCAAATTTTTGCTGTGCCAGTGCAATGGATCATTCTGTCCTCTGGTTACAGCACATCATGAGAATGTAATTCAGTAGGTAACCCAGCCAAGAGAGGATAACAGGGACATGAACTACCTGAATTACAACTCTTATGGGGCACTGCATCTACATTCTCAAAAAGGAACAACTGGTGTTTGTCAGGAATTCATTCCTGATAGAAACTCAACCTTTCCACATTTATGGCACATTTTCTTGGAAGATTTATTCTGTTGAAAACCCTATTTTATGCCTAGGAACAGAAAAGACAAAAAAGTTTCATCCATTCCAACACCCACGCTCCTTAGTGGGTCATTTGGAGGAAACAACCTGCAGACCTTTGGCCATAAAGAAACAGACTTCTCCTGCCCAGCAATGGACGCGGAGCCTTCCATACATTGCCTAGCCACCAAAGCTGCAAAATGACTTTGGAAGAGCATCGTGTACTTACAGTGCTCTGTACCTGTAGCAGCAGGTGCTAGCTATGAGCAGTGTGTTACAATACTCTTACTTCCTGAAAATACATATTACTGAATGCATTTGTCACTTTTATATTTAGATATGGCCCAGAATTTCCTATATCACTTTTTTTTATCTGCCAAGTGGTCATGACAGCCACGACCACTTACACTTGTTCTCAGCTAAACAAAGTTTGGGATTTGAGATGGGGTGGACAGACGAAGAGAGCTTTCTTCCTACTAGGCTAGAGAGACAGAAGGACAGTTGTGCTCTCTGAAAGGTACCTAGGTACTAAGAGGAACTGCAGCCAGCAGAATTTTTATGAATGAAATCAACAATATCTCACCAAAAGACACATTCTCACCTGAAATCCTCTATCTTCAGAGCCAGATGCCATGCTTTTGACACCATTATTCTTGAAATACTAATAAACTGCTTAAATCACCACACACTGAAGAGCTGCTTCCCCCACATTCAACACCCAGCACAGCAAGTGACCTTTTTGCTATCCACAGAGGCCAGCGAGTGTAGATTCTCCTGGACCAATGTGAGGGGAAGCCAGAGAGGAAATCCCGGTGTCCTGCCCTTCCTCTGTGAAACAATGAGGCTGTTCATTCAAATGCCTCCCTAGGCTGCAGCGGTTGCATGGAAAGAAATGGTCTCTGTGGCTGTATTAGCAAAGATGGTTAAATTGTTTCCCAGTTCTCCCACCACCTCCAAAACTGCATCCTGTCCTAAGCAGGACCCAAAGGACCTATTTCACTTTCCTGACACCAGCATAATTAAAACAGGACAACACACACATGCAGACAAGAGCAAAGTGCCAGATCACCTCCACTATAGCAACTGAAAGCAAGAGCAAATCTGTCAACTCTGCCACCTTCTCCTCCCATCCACCTCCTTTGATTCTTCCCTTCAAAGCCTAACTGATCCATTAAAAATAAGTGTTATTACAGGTGGGCAATTTATTTTTGCCATCCTGTTATTGTTCACCCTTAAAAAAAAAGGATGCTTAGTACCTCTAAAAACTGTTAATATCCCAAATACCTTAAGACACTGTACAATTACAAGGCAAAGCTAAAAACCAGGAACTGTGACTACACCAGGTGTTCTGTCTTGCTCATTTCATGTCCTGCTTCAAATTAGGTAAGTACTAATGCATAAAAGCATAAGTGTTTTACAAAAAAAATAAAATATATAAACACTCAGTTTTGGCTCTGGTGCCATTACTTTCGTATCATTTGACTTCCTCATTTCTTTCCTGGGCACCCTCAGGTTTACCATTAACACAGCTATTTATGTTCAAACACTGGCTAAAGATTGTGCTCCATCTCCTGAGTTAGCAGTAGAATAAACAGGCTGATTTTCAGAAGTACAGGGCACCTCTTGCAGAGCAGAAAATGATGCTGCTTTGTACTGTGACAGCAGTGGCAGGAGGAGGAATTTAAGGTGAGCAGGACACAACCTGAGAGCGGCTGGGATCTGCCTCCCAGTCCTGAACCTCTGTGAACTGCAGAACTCCAAACATCATCTGCAAAAAATAAACCCAAGTTTTCCTTTGCATTAGAATCCCATACTGCCTGAAGAGGGCTAAGCAAAACCTTGTGCCTTTGCAGTTACTTCAAAATTTCTGATGGTTTAACTTCCTCTAAAGTATAACTATAGCTCCAGATTTTCAGAATCTCTGGTGTTTGGTTCCCGCCCCAATAACCACAATGCCCTTGGAAGTGTTTACTGCATTTTACTGATATAAATTACTCACAGTGTCTTCACTTTAACAGCGTCCAACATTCTTATACAGAGTACAGATGGACAGGAGATACAAGAATATTGCATGGGAATTGGACATACTCTACCCTTTCTTTCTCTTGCTCTGAATTTTCCCGGGCGCTGCATTTTGCTTCACCACCACACATGCCTCCTTCAAAGAGGAAACATGCAGCCATTTTCAGAGTCTGCTTAGGAACTTTCTAAGTTATCATCATACACTTCAAAGGTATTTTAAGACACAGCTGAGTGTATCAGAATGTGCAACAACGACAAAGCCGGGCTGCCTGGGATGTTTTGTTCATGCCGTATGAAAACCTACATAGGAAAAATTCCAGCAGTGCTGCCTCAGTAAAGGAACTTTATCAACACAGAGCCCTCCAGTGACTGAGATGCTTGATAATCAGAGGAGCAGACGATATCATCCAGTGAGTATCAGAGCCTTCACGTAGGGTCATCCAGTCCTAAACTCATTGCTCAGAGAGCCAAACTCTCCCCCAAGGACATCTTTAATCAATTTTGTGGGATTGTTGCTTCCTCCCACAGCCTCCCAGCTCCTCTAGTACCTTTCCAAATGCTACAGTATCTCCACTGTGACTTACAGTGCTTCAGGGAATATACAGTATGCAAAGGAATCTCATCCTCCAGTAGCTCACTCAGATAGATTTGAGCAATAAGACAAATGCAATGTAGAGAAGCTTTCCCACAGAATGCTGAATGTACTGAAATCCACATGCACTGTGACAAGGGTCCCTTCTCTCCCCGAGCAGACTCTTAACTCCAGCCTGGAGCTGACCTGTACAGAGAGGAGCTGTTAGCCAAAGCCAGCCAAGGAAAACAAGCAGACACCTCCTTCCCCAGCCAAAGCTAGCTTTCTGATGGAGTTGGACCAAGCGGTGAAAGGCACCTGCTGATGCATATGAGCAGCTCCGCTGGGATTAATACAAGTTTGTTCCGTGTTTGGCACAGGTGTTATGTAATAAATAAGGCCTGTTAGTCCCACTGAATGATGGAAATAAAGATATATTGAACAACTGCCACCTTCACCCTGCTTCATTCATTATCCATTTCAGATGAGGTGAGGATTTGTTCTTGAAGTCAAGTGGAGATGGGACAGGGAGGATTGTGTACCATGGGACCATGTTACTGAAGTCCATACTATCATGGAAATATGCAACAGGTTGAATTAACGTATCTTATATCTGAAATTTCACATGGTAGCACAAAATAGCATCTCCAAAAAGCTCGTCTTAGTGCAATACAGTTCTTCTAATGTTATTTTGGTAGTGTTACCTAGGTATGTGTTTTGGGTTTGGTTTTAAATAAATAAAAATCCAGATTTGGTTCTCTGACTTTGTAACAGCATCTGTTCAGGCATCATCAGCAGAGTTAGACTATTGAATTTTCCATACTTCAATAAGTATTTTCTACTCAACGCAAGAAATCCATCCATGCAGTAAGGAACAACACACAGTCAAAAAAACAACAGGTTATTCACATGGCAGTATACACATTCTTTAGACAATGAAGGCAAAAATATTGCAGGGTATTTCCAAGAGGCAGTGTGGGTGAGAGACAGGCAACCATAGGTTCTTTACAACACGTTTCTCTACAGCAAGAAGGCTTATATGATCACATTGTCTGTGTGTGTGTGTTCCTCAGTCCTCCCAAAGGTATCTGAACTTATTGAACAATTTCAACTAAATTTGAGACAAGGTTAAGATCTTTCCCAGTTGGTGAAGTTTTTGTAATTTTAAAAGAAATTTCCCACCTGCTAGCTCTCTGAAAGATATCAGAGTGGAAAATAATCCCTTTCAGGGGAAAAAGCAAGTCAGATCAGACAGTCTCAAGTTGATACTAAAATGTGACCTGGTTCTGTTGAAAATAAAACAGGATCAAGCTACAAAATGAAACAGAGCCTCTGTCTTTGTTGACTATTATTTGCAATCTTGCTATTGGAGGAACATAGGCCTTATTCTGTCTTCTCAGTTCTTTTGACTTGTTAAACTTTTGCTCCCTGTGTTCCCACGCTCATCCTTCCCAGTGACTCATGGACTACTATGTCTAAGGCAGGATCCTGACCTCTTTCCTATTTCCTTAGCTAACTGAAGCATTTCCCAGTCATCTCAAGCATGAACACATCCTCCTACTTCTAGAGTCTCTCAGCTAACTGACAGACCAGCTGGTGATTTTATGAGAAGCCTGGAAGAGTCTTTATTATTAATCTTTTTAACCTAAATAAACTATTTCATACTAGACAATTTGTCTCCAACTTTTATAAACATTTTATACAACAGGCTACAGATCAGACTATGGTTGTCTGAGACGACAAATAAGATTGCAAGTTTCTGTAATACCATTCCTCTGAGCTGTGGTTTACAAATACATATGAGACTGTGGACTATGTTTAAGGGTCAGCGAAGGTTAACCTAAGAACATACCTATAGGCCTAAATGCACTAGCTGGAGATTGATACCTCTCCTAGAAAATTTTTAGCTGAAACCAGAACGGAATTTAAATCCTCTGGTCTAAAGTAGAGGAAGATGGGAAAAAATGCTGCCATTGCTGATGCTTTCTGTATGCTACCTGGAATCCCAGCCTGTAGGAAGTTAACAGTAAGAGACACAAGGAAAATGCTAGAGAGGCACTTGCTGGAGCAGCCATGCAGCACAAGGTCCAGGGAGGAAAGAAAGATTTTCAGTGGCTTATAACATGGCTAGCTCTAAACAGATCTCTGTCCCCCCACCAAACACACACACAGAGGAACAGTGAAAAAACATACCCTGACCATAGGATCACCTCACTGAAAGCTCTGCTACACTGTGTGTAGGTGCCAAAGCTCTCCAGATGAAGGGTATCGGTATGGGAAAACACACTGGAGAAGAGGAACCATGAACACTCTAATTTTCTGTATTCAAGTCTAAGCTATAAACTGTGTCATCAGGAAACAGTATCAGTAGGTTGCCAGGATTCCAGACCATGCCTATGGCACAGTGGCAGGAGTCTGAAACTCAGCTTAGAATGAATTTGACTGTTTTCATGCAAATATCAGATATGCATCTTTCAAGCACACATTAGCCACGTTTCCTACAAAAAGATTTATTTTTCAACTCAAATTTATGTATGCCTACCTGTGTTTCATCCCAGCACATAATACGCTCATTGCTATGTGTTAACCCAAAAAATATACAACTTCCCAAAGTGATGTCCAGGCGCTTTCCTTCACTGTGGAAGAAATTGCCTTCTGTTGTAATACCTTTTTTCCCTGCTGTAGTGTAACACAGAATCAGCCTGGTTTAGAAATACAAAAAATCCTCTTCACTGGGAAACAAGAAATAATGACACATAGGTGCAGACCATCTGAATGAATAATCCAAATATACCCAGTATGGAAGAAATTAAGCTCAGTATAAGTTGTAACTTCCATGAGGGACACCACACAGTTTTATAAACCTAAGAACAGAGCAAGGTCTGGGGCAGGACATCTGCAAATGAATAGACTGCTCAGCTGAGCCATGGACTACTTTGACATTTTCTTTCCTGATGTTGCACAAAAGAGACTTGAGGACACATGTCCCAGGGCTTTATTCTTTGCTTCCTTGCACCTCTCTGAGTTGGCAATAGGACCGAGCTATAGTGTCCCCCAAGTAAAGTCAAGAAAACACGTTTTTAAAATGTGCCAACATCTCTGTAACATAACATATTCCTTCAAAAGGAAATGGAGATGGAGGAGAAAAAAAAAAGGAGCAAGACTGAAATGTGGAATGGTTTCCCATAGTATTCCTTAATGTCAAGGGAGGAAGGCATTAAATAACTGGTGCGGGTGTGTTTCCCTTTGTTAACACACCCGACATCTGTGATTCTGCTGCTTGCTGAGATGTGGAATCCCTCCCAGTTGTCCCAGCAGCTCAGAGTCCTGACAGAGGAGGAGATGGAGAAAATAGCAAAGGAAGAGCAGCTGTGAGTTTTCAAGCATAGTTTCCATTTGTTCCGGATGCCCATAGCAAAAGCACCTTGATTTTTGGCAGTAACCAGCCTGAACATGTTTTCTTCAATTTGTTCCATGATATGACAAAACTCGTTAAGGGAAGGTAGCATGTCCATGCACACCAGACTCCCCTGAGGTTGCCTAATCTCCATCAATATCCATTAAGCCAAGTGCACAAAAACTTTCCATCTTTTTCCAAGAATCTTTTTCATTCAGACTTCAAGACTTGCTTGCTTGGCATCACTCTGAAAGCATATATTTGAGCGCAAGGACTGGATTTATGTGATGATGAGCTCTCATCAAGAGCTGTTAATGAAACAAAGGAAACGACCCCTTGGATCAGACCAATGAATCGTTTCACTCCATGTCTGCCTGCAGTGGCCAGTACAGAGGATGCTAGCAATGGTTACAGAGGTCAGTCAGTAACAACATCCTGGTCATCTTGGAGGTTTCCTTTTGACTTCTTATTTTGGGACTGACATGCATCCCATTACATTGAAGTTTCCTCTTTCTTTTCAAATAGATTGGATTGCCATTATTTAAAGAGGTTGGTTTTTTATTTTTTTCCCCCTTGATTTGTCCTGCTGAAATTCCTAATTTCACAACATTTGCTCTCTCTCCCCTGGCTCATTTCTGTTAGATTCTTTAATTCCTGCTGTCTATATCTCTGTTATGGTTCCTTATTTTGTTGCCATGCTGAAAGTAATCTGAATTTCCTGCTCTCTACTTAACTCCTCAATTTGTTACATGCTTTGCCCTTTAAGGACCTACTCTTTCAAAATCATGTGGATAGTCCTGGTTCAAGCAACTAACCCCAGTGAGAAAAAAGACATTTCTATGTGGGTAAAGGCTTTGGAGAATGTGCTCCTAAATGCCCAAACCCCTTTTTCAGCTAAGCAGTGTAAATCCAGGCATCTCCACAAACACAAACCGTGTTACACCAGTTAAAATAAAAAGGGAACAAGCACTTGCATATCTAGTCCCTCAGAATCTTTTAAGAGGATCCCCTTTCTGAACCCACCACGACTATCTTGGCACCCCATGCAATCAAAAGCTGCTGCACTGGTCTTTGTTTTGTTTGATTCCATTTTTTGCACATGGGATGAATTCCACAGAGAACAAAAGTTTGCCAGAAGGACAGATTTCTTTTGAACCTTGGATGGAAGATAAGGAACAGCATTTTAGTGTGCCTCTAATTACAGCCACCATGACAGTTCATATGTGTAGCAATAAAAATAACCATAAACCTACCTAATCATTAAAGTAAAGCAAACAACTCCTCTCTGTATCATCATACACAGGTACTGCAGTTGCTAATAAACCAGGAGGAGCACTGAGGCACTGGAGGAGCATCTTTCCTATCTCCACAGTTTCTTAAACAACTTTAGAGGCATATTTTTATTAAGTATATGCAAGGCAGATGATCTTAAACCTCAAAAAGAGTCTGTATAATAATTGTGTGCTCTTCTAATGCTCTCCAAAGACCTATTCAGAGTCCATTCTGAAAGACAATAATATATCAAGAACTTCTGCAAACTTCCTCCTAATGAACACATGCCAATTTGAGACCAAGAATTCTGGCCTCGGAGGACAAAATAACCACTGCTCTTAGTCTCTGGGTGTTTTGCTACTTTATTTCAGAGTGATTCAAAATCTAATTAAATTTCTAAACTCTAATGAAATTACAGAAGAAAAATCATTTAGGATTATATTATATACAATTACTCACAGCTGAAAATTACAGTTAGCCTCTTTCACTAGGATAGGACCTCCTGAGAAATCCTTGTTATTCATATAACATATAAATCTGACATTACTCCCACTATTTACAGGTCGAAGGTAAAAGCAGAATTAATTAAACATATATATCCTGCCCAGTGGCCGGATGGTGGAGCATGGGTAATAGAGGGAAGGCTGATAATGATGACTATGCTTGAAGCTACATTTCCCAGTTTGGTCAAGAATCAGAATAAACCTACTACAAAGCAGGATTTTATTAAGTCTGGCTTATTCTGATCAGTGCTTTTCCTCACTGGAGGTATGCTGTGAATGAGAATAGTGAAGCATACGTAGCCAGCAGTGAGCAGTCAGCAAGCTAAGCTATCTGAAGCATTTTGTGGAGAGGTAGCAACGGAATAAACCAAGCAGCTTTAGAGAGTTCAGCCAAATACTCAAATGTTTAGTTGCTTTTTCTGAAGTATGAGAGCCCTCTGAGACCACTGACTTGGGCCAGGGGAAACACACAAACAAACAAAAAAAGAAAAAAAGAAAAAGGAAAGAGAAGGAAAAAAAAGGGGGGGGGGGGGGGGAAGAGGTGACATTCATGTTACTCCTTCCATAAAAGATTCTCAGGAACCTTGGAGCATAGGATCATTTGCAGATGAAACACATGAGGTATGAAAACATTGGGGGTTTCTTACAAGAATCCTGATCTTTTCCATCCAGCTGGTACAGAGATTTTTATTTGCTTGGTTTTGTTGTTTTCAACTCTGATCCCAGAGAGAACCAGGAACAGTGAAAGACCAAAAATGAATTATACACACATGTGTGTGTGCACACAAACACAACAGGTCAAAGCATTAACACATACTTTCTATCACATCTACCACACTCCGTCAGTTCTGCCTATGCTTCATCCAGAAAAACAGGCCAAGAATTAAGGCCACCTCAGATTTTTAGTGCCTCAAGAGTCTTATTTGTTGGCTAACACTGTATTTTGCTTATCCCTCCACAAACACCTGAAAGTCATAAACACGATTTTCCACTCACAGCTTGTCAGAGCCACTAAGCATTTGTGAACATCTTGCTCATTTACAGTCATTTTTCCACCAAGGTGGCCATACACATGCAGTCATCAGCATTCCTTATGGACTACAATGGTCCCATTAAAAACAGACTTCTGGAAGGAGGGCTTTACAACTATAATTTACTCACCCAGCCTTAAGATGTGAGATTCTGCTGAGACCAAATTGCTCAGACATACCAACAGTAAGAAAAAGAAATACCCAGGAGTTTTCTCTCTTAAAACTTCTTATTCAAGATGTGTTTCAGATTATTTTGATTGGAGTATATAAGCATCTACGTGAGATGAAGATACCAGCAGCAAAGGACTAATCTAAAGCAGAAAGGTACATCAAGAGGCAAGAGGTAAAATCAATATAGAGATCTTCCAGAGACCTCTGCTGAAAAAAAATGAGGCCCATGTTCTTGTGCCTTCCCCCTCTGAAGGATGGACCTGAAATGAGTTGGGAGGAATGGGTTCATTTAGCAAAAAGCTTTAATATTTACTTGTATGTTTTGCTGTCATTCAGTTTTGGATCAGGTTAACCTGTTTGAAAAGATGAATTTTCCCAAAGAACAGAAAAATCTGTTTTTTCACTGTAGTTCAAAGAATAAGCTTGAATCCTACCAGAAGAATCATCTGCTAGCAAGTTCCTGCTTTTTAGTTCCTACTAGGTCAAGACATGTTTCTTAGGTAGAAGTTCTTTTCCAGGAACTGGCTTGCAATGGTTTTGCAGCCATGGTGAGTTTCTTCCACTCTGCTCCTGAAAAAGCTGATTGTGAAAGGGAAATGGGAAATTATGGGAAATGGGGAAAAAAATGGGAAAATTGGAAATTATGAAAGGGTTTAGCCAAGTACTCCTCTCCTCAAAATGTTACGATGGCATTCATGTTGAATTCAAAAAAAAGCTAACAACTTTGAGAGAGATTGCATTAGAAGGGTCTCCTTCTAAGACAGAAAATCCACTTGCATCTCCATGGATTTAGGAGACTTCGGCAGAGACCAATTCGCTGCGGTAGTATTTTTTCAATTTTGTAAAAATAAGTGTTAGCATTTAAAGGTCTCTTAGAGAGCAAAACAGCTGAACTAGGCTGGGACTGTTGGTTGTCTACCTTCTCCACAGAACATTTTCAAGCAGGGAGTTTATTTATGTGTTGAACCTAAACCCAAAAAAGGGAACTTCTGTTTGCAAATGTAACTACTCAGGATGTGACTGTAGTTTCCCAATATAGTCATGTGACCTGCTTTAGGTTTTTTTTTTTTTTTTTAAGACACTGCAGAAGAGCTAAATTCAGAAAATTTGGGTGAAACCACTCTGTTGTCAAAACTTCACAATGGCCTTACTAACAAGCTGGATATCAGTCCTAATGGCATTTCTTCTTCTCTTCCGTAAGTGATCTCTCATATTTCTTTTCCATCCTTTCTGAGAGCTTTTTTTCCCTGAGCTTGGTGGGGTTATTTATTTCCCAGTCTAATTGTATGTATGTTGTTTAAAACTTTGTCTAGAACTCTGTTCCTTGGAGAAAGAACATTTGTTGAGACAGTGGGGTATTTTGCTGAGTTTTCTCGCTAACTTTTCCTCAGCTGAGTGCTAAGGGGTCAGCTATGCGCAACCCAGACGACACCATTAAGTTAAATACCTGCATCTTTGCAGATGAGATGCCAGAGCTGCTGAGCACCCTGTTTGGCACTATATAGAAGACAGTACTTCAGTAGAGCATAAGGAAAAAGTTGATCTGTGTACATGCTATCTGCAAGCCACTTTTGGTCTCTGTGACTCTCACTTACAGGACTTTGATGCTCCTGACTTGCACTGCTTCTAATGCTTCCTGCCAGCCCAAAGCAGGGCTTTCTCACAACTTGTCTCTTATTTTGCGGTTACTTCTTCACTGCACAAAGTGGGGGTGAGTGAGCCTCATGGATAGGAAGTCTCAGCAGGGGTCATATTAACATTGGGACTAATGGGGAGGCTGGAGCTGGCAGCAGCTACAAAGACAGAAGTTTCATGGGTTACTGTGGTCTCCGGGACCGTAGGTAAGGGGGCAGGCACCCTCTGGTGGCAAAAGCCTCATCTTTACCGAATGAACAACTCCCACACTACCCTACTTTATGCAGAAATTCATAGGAAATCATCATCTACCCTTGGGGAATCCCACAAGGGCAGTTTGCCCCGAGGCATGCAGACCAGCTATTCCAGCTTGCATCCACTGGATATCCCCTCCTGCGAACAAAGCTATCCATAGACCTACAGCAGTGCTCTATCCTCTTGTAGTCCTTCTCAGGGTACACATAGGAATATGTTACTCTCACTATCCTTTTTTGTCAGCGCTTCAAGCCCTCTGCACCTTTCTATAGACAATTCCCAGAGTCCAGAGTAATGGAGACTGTCCACCACGTAGGACATGGGTAACCAACCATTCTTACAGACGTGAAGTCAGCAATGCCTGCTCCTTAGTTACTTATTATTGTTCAAAAATCAAATGGCACAAGTTCCATTAATGCAGTAGCATTTGCTTAGAGCAAAGAGATGCAGCAAGACATGTACTACAGCAAAAGGCACTTTGCAATAGACACAAGGAAAATGCATTAACTTGCCTCCAAGTGTCACATGGATAGGTGCAGGCAATGGCAAATCTATAGGCCTTGGATGGAGGGGTGCCTGGCAAGGACTAGAGCTCAAAGAATTCCTGTCTTCATGTAGGAGTGACTCCTCATCTATTACTACAAAGAAGGATTTTGCCTCTAATTTGGGGACTGAGGAAGGACCTCAGTTACCTGGATGCCAACAGTGCCTATCTTATGAAATTTACACAAAGCTGGGAATTTTGCTACACTAAATACCAGCCAAAATACCTTTTTTTTTTTTTTTAATAATTTCTTTCAGGAGTGGTTTCCAGCAGGATCATTGCTTGTAACCTCTTTGTTGTCTTGGGCATTCCTTATTTGGCTCTGGAGTTGCTCAGACATCCACTGTGAGCCATCCCTTTTTTCCACCCTACCTCTGGCTTTCACAGATACTTGCTTGCTTTCCCATTTGCTGCCCCAAAGATGAATAGCACTGAACCCCTGGCTACTGCAATGCCATAGAACCAGCCACTATCTGCTGCAATGAGGAGAAACCTGAGATGGGGGAGGAAGGGAGAAGAAAGTCACATGGAAGCAGGAGGCAACAAGAGCAAAGGGACTAAGGCAAGTGCTGGGCACTGAGAAAAACAAGGCACATGTTGCTGTTTATCAATGCAGGTTATGGCTTGGAGTTGTTCACAGTATCTCATAAGGTGGGGGAAGTGAGCTATTCCTGCTCCCTGATCTTACACCCAAATTGCATTCTGCACCACTTCCTCACTGCGCTGACCTACGGGCAAGGCAATGCGTGAGCACAGTTATGTAGCAGAGGGCACACGGAGAACAGGACATCCCTCAGTGTGGCTCAGAAGCTGTTTTCTGCTTAGCCTAGCTCCATGCACAGCAGGTCTGAGGAGGGCTAGGTCTGCTGGGGGATTCACCGAGATCACAGACCAGGGGGTCCCAGCCTGGTGTATTTATTTGCTGGTCCATCACCTGCTCAGCAGATGTACCTTGTGGGAGGTAACTGTACTGGCAGAGGACTGCAGTGGGCAGCCAGAAGCAAAAGCTTCCTTAGCTGCATGCCTGGCTCCAGCATACCTGACCGAGCCCAGCTCCTCAGGCAGGCTGCTGCAGCAGATTCACACTTACTCTTTCTCCATCCCCCCACCTCTAACGTAAGACCTGTCTAGTCTGCAGTCTCATCTCCGGACTCGCTGCCAACAACACACGCAGAAATGCTTTCCCCACCAGTTGGAGACACAGCCCATGCCTCTCACCAGCCTCCCAGTGCTGCCAGGGCTTTGGGGGGCACATCGCCATTATAGCACCAGTTGCATGTTGCGTCTGAGCCAGGCACACAGGAGAGTTGAGAAAGCACTGTCAGTTGCTTCAAGACCCTTTGAAAAATGAACCACGGGTCACTCAAGTATAGATATCAAATTCATCTGCAAGGCCCTTCCACCCAGAAGCTAATATTCTCCAAGCCCAGAGGGTTTGTTCAAGGCATGGGAGTTAGTCTAAACCCAGTATACAGAGACAAGGGGTCAGAAAGTTAGCACTGGGAGTGGAGCACTGCAGGATTTGAGGCATCATATCTAACCCCTCTGTACCGGGAGGTTTGTGTACATCCCCAAAAGATCTGAATTGAAGATCTAGGTCAAACAGCAACATGTGTGTGTTTGACTTAGTCAATCCACTTCTTTCCACCTAAGAAGAAACTGAAACAAACAGAAGCTGGCTATCTAACACAGTCCTCAAAAGCAAACAGTATTTAAGCAGCACCCAGTAAGTGTTATTAAACCTTAATTAAAACCATATTGAAAGTATGAATTGAAAATGTTCTCTCTAGTCCTGTGGGTTTTCAGAGATTTCCCTCCCTCCCTTTTTAAAAAGAAACTAATAATTTAATCTCAATATATTAAACTGACCTACATAAAATATTCCATGTAAAATATTATTTCTGCCATAAAACACATAATCTGTCACTGGTTTAATTCCATTAGAAAGCATACATTAAGGTCTATGTATTATGATCATTAGGATAATAAAAGTAATACAATATCACTTTTATTATGTTTGAATTTAAAACATTCTTCATGTGAGCACAAAGAATAATTAAGGGGATGGAAGAAAGGTTTTTTTTTTTTTAATTTATAATGAAATAAATTCACAGGCGAGAGCAAAGAGACTGGTTTTAATCCGGAAAATCAGGACCTATGTTTTTTACACCCACTGTGTAGTCTTAGACTTTTTTTTTTTTTTTAATTTCCTTTTCTTTGTAACTTTGATCTTGGTCATTTAGTATAGCCAGATTTTGTGATCATATCTGCAGTTGGATTCCCCACCCCTCCCAACTCCCTTCTCAGAGTTTCATGGGGTTTTTGGAGAGAAAACATTTCTGCTTGTATAAAATAAGTTTCCAGACATTTTAATTATGAAGAAAAGTCTGGCAAAAAAGGTTGTTCAGCTCAGAATTATAGTTCCCAAAATACATTTGCTTTAAAACTCAAGATTTTTTTAAGTTCATCTCCAGATTTTTGAAGCTTGGTTTGTAATTTATGAAAATTTGGGATTAGAAATGTGATCTAAGACCAGGAAATAGAAATAAATCTTTTGTGAGCCACCCGATATATCAGATTTTTCTGACATAACCGTGGAAGCCCCAGAGCCCACATTCATCTTGAGAGAGAGTTTCATCAGTCTGAAAGGCAGACACAAGATGGATTTCTGTAAAGGTACCAAAATGGATGAATTTGGAGTGGGAGGACTATGCTTCAAGTTTAAAAGCAATCATATTTGTAGCATTCATTTTACTGGACAAGAAATGAAAGCACAGCCCCCCAAAACCTCAAGAAGACAGAATTATTTCTCCACAAGAAGCAGAGGAGAGAAAGGAGAAGCAAGCTGGGACTTACGATGTTAGACACCTTAGCAGTAGGAAAACTGGATGCATTTAAGACCTTAAAATCCCACTAGAGTTTCAGTCAGACAATACTTCCTCACAATTCCCCACTACAGTGGGGAATGCCTATGAAAAGATGGTTATGTGCAAGACAGCTATCTTCCCACCAGGTCCCATATGTACTGTCACCCAGGCAGTGGATTGCAAAAGAGCAATAGCTGTAGGAGACAACTTCATGTTCTGCCTGAAGCATGTACAGGAGACAGAAATTTCACAGCATGCTGTTTTAAAATGCAGGAGTCATACCTGCTTTTAAAGCCTTCTCATGCTCCAGGCACCTCATGCAGCTACATATCAGTTATGTCATTTGGAGCTACTTGAAAACAAATATCCTTGCATGCCCATCACTGAAAAAAAAAAAACAACATTCGAGTGTACTTTTTTAGCCAATTCCTATAATAAGCAAGCAACATTAAAACTAAACATGACTGCTCTTTTTCTTGATTTTTTTTTTTTTTTAGATTTTGAATCTTTTTCCCCTCAAAAAGTATGTGGGAGTGGATTGTTTTCTTCAAAGCCACTCTATTCTGAGGGCTTGAACACTCCAAGCATCAGGCAGCACAGCTCAGTGGCTTTATGGAGAAGGGGAGGGCTGGGAAGGTGTCCTTTTGATGAAGAGGGACCTTGGCACGGGAGCTTCTGAAAAGGTTGCTTTCAGCCCATAACATTTTCTTGCAAGACGAAAAGACTTTCTTCTCTGTCAGCAGTAAATCACATTTTGAAGACTGGAACTTCAGGCACGATTGGGATGCATGTTTTCTGGAGAGGACTGTTGGGTGTACCATATCCTCTCTTGTTAGCATGTCTTACTACCTCTACTGCATCTGTAATCTTTTTCTTGATTTATAGCAACTTCTCTTGCATACAGCTCTCAGGCTCACAGTGAGGAAACTCTGGGTGGAAACAGTGCTAAGACAACATTAAATTTTAAAATTGTATTTTCTATTCTGTCCAAAAACTGGCATGTGGTGGCCACATTCCTAGGATGTCCTCATTAACTTGACTGATAACACTTCACTACTCCAGGAAGCCTCAGATCCTTTTTTAAGCTTTACCAGGATCAACCATCCCCTTGGAAATAGCCAGATACGGCATTCTCCTTGAATATAGAGCATTCTCCTTGATGTCCTAACAGGCTAAAATATTTTCATTTCAGATTTTTGGAGAGCAAAGGTCTATGCTTCTGGAAACTTAGAGGAGGAAATAGGTGAGTTCATGGTGAGATTTTCGCTTCCAGACAGGAAGTTAGGGGCAAAGCAAATATAACAAAAATGAATGTGCTTAGAAGACTAAGTAATTTTTATGTGAAGATAATCATCTGGTTGCATGTTTGTATTTTCCTTAGCACAGCAGAGTCCTGCTGTGTGACTGGGGCTTTTAAATTATTTTTCGGTAAATATAATGACCATAGGGAGGACAGAGCCTGGAACATAGATCCTGAACACAGGCACCCTCCTGCCTGACAGATGAAGGTGGACCCTTATGTACAAACAGTGGTGCAAAAATCACAATATGGTTCATAGTTTACATTTTAAAATTCTCCTGCTTCCTCCCAACGAAGACTTATAGAGGCAGAATAGTCAGGCAAGGCAGAAGGCTGGAGACTGGGAGGTGGAGATGAAGCTGTGCATGTGCAGCTATGGGAAGCAGGATGCAGAGTGGCAAGGGAGTGGCGATGAGGAATTTCACTTTGAGGGCAAAAGTAGAGCCCTAGTTCTAAAACTCAACTGAGACCTGCACACACCAAAGGCTAAAGTTGTTCATTACCATAAACCAGCATTGAGCCCCTTAGCCACAGGTTCACATGGTTTCATGATGTGCAGCAGGTTGAAAGTGTAGACTCTTCTCAGCTACCTAGTCTGGCTCAGCATTCTGAAGAACAAATATGGTTTTTTTGTTGTTGTTTTTTTTTTTAGGGATGAATTTAAAATTTGGAAACTTTGTGTCACTTCTGAAAGACTGTATTTATTACATAGTGGTTTATACTCACTGACTTGTTTTCAATTTTTGCAGATTTCACATATGTTATTATAGGAGTTACTCTGGGAGCATTTCTAGCAATCGGTTTTGTAGCAGTAATAATCTGCATGATCAAAAACCAAATGATTGACAATGTCTTTGGAGGTAAGAAAAAATACTCCTGATTTCTTATCCAGAGATCTAGATCTCCTTATATTCTGATACAGCAGATCTGAGCTTCAGTGTTAGGAATTGTGTATGTACTACAGCTCTGGTTTTCCTGTGAAGAACTATTTTAAGTGTCTGAAGTGCTGGAGTCCCTAGAATAGCAGATTCACATTTCAGTATAACCAACTCTGCTCTTTAGCCTTACAAGAGAAATAGAATTCACTTCAGCATACTGCCTGGGTATCTAGAATAATTAATTTTTAAAACAAAATTCTCTCTATTCAACATAAGTTATAGAGCCTTGGATTTGCAGGATGGGCAAGAGGCTTGCTCACACTTCCCAGCCAAAATTACTATTTATTTCACTGATTCTGGACTTTTCCTTCAAATGTGACTGTCTGACTAAGATACGCAGTTTCCATCAGAGTACATAGCAAAACTCCCTATAACTTTTCCACTGTGACTGATTTTCAAGTTGCTACAGGAAAGCATGTTTTTCATCTGAAACAGGCAAAAAGCTCTTTGGTCTAATATCATAACTGCTGGTAGCAACAGCTCGTTTTGACTTTGGACCAGCAGTTTACAACCCATGATTTTGGATTCAAATCCAAAATCTTAAAGATAACTGAATCATGCCCATCATTGCACTAGACAGAAGCTAGCGACAGGCAGAATTTGTCCCATGGGCCTCCCCAGAGGCAATGCTGGTCCTTGGCCCTTCATCCTCCGCACAGAGCCTTTCTTACTTGACAGGACTCTGAAGTGCTTCATAGAGCACTGTAGAGCAAATATTGTGATAATTTCTTCCACTGCTGAATACAACTGTCATCTGCAGAATGAAGTAACAGCACACAGTAACAATCAACTGCAGTTGAGTTAGAAATAAAAATCATAGCAAAACCAATAGCAACAGATAGTGGCAAGTGAGGAAATGCAAAGTCCTAACAGGTTGACCAGAACATCAGTATAAGCTGTTCTTTTTTGCAAAAAAGTATCCTGGGACTTTGCTAAGGCAAATCTTTGCAACCTATATTTTGCTTGGCAAGAGAGGCCTGTACTCCTAGTAGCACATGAAAATTTGGCTTGGAAGGAAACCATAGCAGAAAAGGAAGCAGTAAAGCAATCTCATGAAATAAGCGGGGAAATAATCTTTACTGAAAGAAGAGGGACTATAATAAGAGAGTTTGGGGACTGAAAACATTGCTCTCTGTATGGCATTTCCATGGTGAATTTCATAAAAGCACCTTTGCTGCTCTGGTTGCATACAAAGTACCAGCTCTTGCAGTCTACTTTTAAAAACAGAGAAATTCTGATAAATGTAGCCAGTTTCCACCATGAAAACGAGTCGGACATTAAACAAGGAAAATGCAGTGAGAGAACTCAGTCAGGCTGCTACAGCACAGGACTAGGACCTGTTTGTTTCATCCACTGTATCCAGAAACATTTGCTTCTGTGGCTAGATCTTTGCAGTAACCTTACACAACAAATGAGAGGTAGCTTTCCAGCATCCGAAACTGTCTAACCCTACTAAGTCAGCAATGCGCCATGACACACCGCTTCAATAGTAGTCACAGACTCTTGCTTAGTAAAGAGGAGAGCAGAGTGGTCTTAACTATTAGGCTTGGAATGAAATAGACTGAGCTCTCTGGGCCCAGCACTGCTATGGTGAGCTCAGCCCATCAGCCGTGACCCAATTCCATCCTATTTACAGTAAACACTGGTCTTTTAGAGCATAATTTTGCAAACAGACTCCCCAGGTACCACATGAGGCTACAAATGACAATGTAATACCACTTCCTGGAAGACAAATAGCTGATGCTTTCTTTAGTGACACTACATAGCAGGCCTAAAGGGAAACTGCTTCCGCCTCATTCTCATCAAGCATCTGCCCTCACAGTTGTTTCTCGTGACACTCTGGGGATGTGCTACACTCTAACTCAATATAGCCAAAATATTAGCAAAGATACAGCTCTGAGAAAATTGACATGAGATATTCCAGCTGGAAGAATCAAGAAGGTCTTTAGGAAGGTTGCATGACACTACTAATATCAAAGAGTTTTGCCTCAGAAAGGATGGCTAGATCTTCACCAGCTGTAACTGTGTTCTCCTGGTTGCATCCTCACAACTTCTGAGCAGGCCTATCACCACTCTGTTCCTGGTTTCTTAACTAACCACATTTTCCTGTTCTCTCTTTAGACTCAGATGGCAAAGTGGATAGAAGGTAAGAGTCATTGCCCCATGCATTTTCTGAGGCAGTGTGATATACAAACTGTAATGTTTAACTCCCCTCTTTATGCATGATGCTTCCCCACAACTGTGATTTGAATGATAACACATAACACACATGCAAGCCTCTGGAGGACCATTATACGCAGTGCATCTAGTGGATCTGTGTGGAAAAAGGAAATTCCTTGTAACAGGGTTTTGACATTTCAGAAATAGGAAAGAAATCCCAGCAGCCTGAAATTCTTTTAAAAAAAAAATCCTTCAAACACTTTTGATTAAGCTTTTTTTTTTAATTTTGTACTATGTATTATAATAGCAAACTCATTTAAAAAAAAGCATTTTTAAGGAATGAAAGCCAAAGGCCTTGTTTCAAAAGTGCTGAAGTTGGATTTTTTTTGACATTGCTAGAACTTTTCCATATTTTTTCCGAAACAAAGTTTTTACTGTATTGTCATATATTCACAAGCCCTTTAGATAAAGAAAAGAAAAGAAAAGAAAAGAAAAGAAAAGAGGAAAAAGAAAAAGATGTAAACCAGGGTAAATGGCTTCATCAAAGATTTCCCAGTTACTGTGTCTGGATCTCAGTTCTGAGAAGTCCCTTCACTCGAGGCTCTTACAGGTCAAGGTCATGCAGTGATCATTCCTGCTGGAAGGGATACATTTTTGCCCTTCGCCTTCCTCCTCCTCATCCAGAAACAGTAAGATCATTTTAGGTTTTGAGCACCCGAGGTGTTCACAGGCAGAAGAGGCAACAGTAGACTGCTGAGGCAATGGCCACTCCTCAACTCCTCCAAGGACAGGTAATAGGGTAGAGATGTACAGGAGCAGGGGCTCTGGACTGCAAGTTGCTTGTTGGCTCATGGTAATCTACATATGTGGACACTTTTTTGTGTCCCTTTGAGACATTTTATAAGTGACTAAAAAGACCCAAACGTTAATTAATCAGCATTTTCATGAACTGAAGGCAACAGCTGTACTCAATGATCTAAGAAATGGCTTTTGGACTCTCCCAGAGAGCTGGATAGAAGGATGTCCCCATCAGTCGTACCTCATAAAGAGAGCACAGCATATGTAAACACTCAGTTGAAGCTCAAAGCAAGGGCATCCCTTGCAGCAAGTACTTCAATATCGGCTTTGCCTGTCCAACAGAGAAAGGTCCCAGCCGTGAAGCACCTGTCATTTTCCCAGGGAGACACTTCCCCAACCTAACAAACACAGCTGTCACAAAACGTTTCCTTTCTAGTAACACACTATTCTCTTACAAGACACTGACAATTTCTGTGTATTAACCTAAAATAGATGAGGACTATTATATGGCCAAAAGAACAAACATACAATACCCAGTAAACTTTCTGGTGTATTAAGGACAGTATAGACAGAGCAAATGAGTGGGAGGGGCGTGAGAAGGAGCTAAGCCAAACCAGAAAAGCCAGGGACCCAAGTCAAGAGAAAAGGGAATAAAGGGAGGAGAGGGACAAAGACAAGAAGAGACACAGAAGGCAGTAGATTTACTGCCTGGATGAAATGCAAATAGTATGATCTATGAACTGCTCCACTTTAGACTTTTCTACCTCCCCTTGCTGTTTATTATGTGTGTTATTTTCCTTCAGAGACAGTTTGAACACCTACGATACCATCCTCTGATTTTTCTGAGGGAAGTGACTGACTTTGTCATGGCAGCAAAATTTAACATCTTTAATGATGACCTTACACTGACCTCTTTGATGATTCCTCATCCCAGTCTACAGGCGTTTGTTAAAAGGTAGAGTGAAGTTTCCAACCTAACGCCAAAATTCTGGTCCTAAGGCTGGAAATGTGACACAATACACAATCTCTTTGCCTTAGAGCCACTAACACTGACCAGGGAGAGAAGCTGTAATTCTACAGTGTTTGGGGGCAAAACTATGTATGTTAAAGATTACTTCTTTCAGTTAAGTAGAAAACAACTAGAAATCCACCATCGCTTCTTAGCAGTTGTACTTTGCAATTCTACTGTGGCACTGAGTAATTTACTAACAAATCTTTGTTCTCATTCACTTCAGGGAATCCATGTATTACTCCTTGATGGCTCATTAAAGGGTTCTATAATGCAGGTGTTAATCTGAGGAAACAGTATAGCCTTCTACTGGTCTTGAGGAAAGTAAAAATACTATCAGATCCATAGCAAACATTTAAACAGGTCCCTATAAACTAACACTTAGTAGGATTAGTGAAATGCAGATAGCATTGAGATAACATCAGTTTTTAGCAAGGAAGTATATATGGTGCTTTGTTTTATAAACAAAGCTATGCTTTTCCACATGTCAGATAGTTGATGCAGAACTAGCTTAGTTGGTTTTGCACCATCATTCTGCAACCTAAGCAATCTACTCACAAAGAATCAAAAGGAAATACAGCATACAGGAATCAATGTACTTTTTTATCTTTCCTCCTAACCTTCAGGACAGGGCCTTTCCAGATGGTAGAGTTTGTGTTGACATGTTAAACCAGCCTATACCCACTGGGAATATCTTAAAGGTTGGAACTGGACCTCTATAGCAAAAGTAATAGCTGAATATGTGGTAGCCTTGCATAGGACTCTCACCCATGTTGGCATCTCTTTGTTGTAGGACCAAACTTGACCCAAAGAATAGGGTTATATGCCATGTTTTGGATTCCAACATTCTTCATCTAACTGGTTGAGGTTGTATATCTCTGAGAGGAGATGTATGGGAGGTAGCTGTTCTTAACAGCAGCAACCAAAAAAAAAATCCCCCAAACCCCACAAACACAAAGCCACCACAATCCCACCCAGTTTATTTCCTGAAAAGAGCATTGAAATATTACTCACGCTGAGTACTTGCACTGTAAGTGCTACAGTATTATAAATACCAAGGAGATTCCTCAAGAAAATCCAAGCTGTATGTTCTTTTTTATCTGATTTATTTTTCCCCATAGGTCATAGGGATAGTTGCCCATTTCTTCAGGTCACCAGAGAAGCATGTGATAATTGGGTCTAAACTGACTTCAGCTACTTGTTTCAATTCCCTGGGGGTTTGAATTCATGGCACTTTTAGGCCAGTGGCTAGTCCTAGAAAACCCTTTGATAAAGCAAAGTCCATTATCTAAAGTCACCTGATTTACTCCAACTAATCATACAGCCACGCTGAATCCCTCAGGGATACAGGCAATCTGAAACCTTCAGTGATAATTAAGATACCACTCCTCTAGGATCAGAGAGAACTGGCATATCTTCTGCAGATAACTTCATTTTCTGCTTGACCAGTGATGATTATTAGTGTTTGTTCAGGAAAAAAACCTAATCCAACTGATAGAGCCCTCAACAAATCCATCTTCAGCCAAATTTTGTTTTAAATTTCACATCATTATTCCCACAAGCACCTCAAACCACTCAATAATTTCTCTCCCTAGCTGGGACATACTCTGAGTGGGTGTCACCCAGCACAGTGTGCCATCATAGTCAATGGAGTTATTCAGCCTCGTACCAGTTGAAGGCCTTGATGCAGATAATCTTTTATGCTAGAACGCTGAATAGCTGGTACTGAACCTAACCAAGACAATGCAAGAACAGGTTTCCACTGAAAACAGGAAGCATTCTGATGCGTCTCCTTTGATACTTTCCCAAATACTTAAAACAGAAGTGTTTCTATACCCACATGACACTGACAGTTCATTGTGAAATAATTAACAGCATTTACCACCTTATTTAGTCAGGTATATAACAATAAGATTTAAACAATCAATTCATAATGTGATGCCCTTAAAGACAACGGGATATTTACTAACACTTGAGAGAGAGGCTTGAGGCAAGCTTCTGTCAGTTAACAAAACAGTAATTTAGATGTCAACTGACAATTATTCAATGTCCTCTTTTTTAATTAATAGCTCATGTCAGTTTCAAATGCCATCTTGGTGCAAGCTTGGTAAATTATATGCCTAAAAATTTCATGCAAGTTTAATGTATTAATAAAAATGTCTGGGCACATTTAATGCTAGCAATATTTTGAGTTAACTACAGTGCATGGCAGCCAGATTTATTTTGACAGAAGGAGGCAAAGAAAGAGACATACAGAGGCAAGGAGAAGGATGGAGAGACAGAGAATGTTTACTAAAAAGGAAAAGGTACATATTTTAAACTTGCAATAGCAAAAAGGCATCTGTTACCTCAACACATCCTGGGCAACAGCACACAACAAAACTCCCCATCCTACTCACTGGGTTCTAGAGGCCCCTAGGTAAATCACTCAGCAGGAGATCAGGTTTTAAATGCAATATACAAGTCATTCTGATGTTTGATGGAGGAGAGAAGGAGCTTGGGAGCTGCATCAGCCAAGTGCCAAGCATATCAGTGATCTTCTTTTGCTACCCAAAGCATCATCTAGATGTTCGCTTGTATTTTCCCACTTGACTCCTTCTAAGGGACCGACTTCTCTTTCCTTTGCTAGGCTATGCTTGGGAAGCAAGGTACTCCTGAGAATCAGAGCATTCTTCAGGCAAATGGAAGGGGGCTTAGAATGTTATCGCATGTTGAAAGCCTCCAGTCTCCTCATTGTTTAACTCTAAAAGCAGCACCATGGATTACATAGGAGGTGAAATCATCCACTTGGAAAACATAAACATCAGAGATGGATGGCATGGCAAAGACTAGGTGTGGGCAATCATATGTAAGTTTGAAAGTTGAGCTGCAGTTTCTTCCAACTAGCAGAACTGTCTCAGCCTAAACATTTCAGCCAAGAACATTTTTCCTAGCATTTTGCCATGTTTGGGTCTGTAGCCAGCTGCACTGACAGGCAGAGGTAGTGAACAGGGTCTGATCTAACAATTTCATATCCTTCAAACAGGTTTAAAGTCAGATAGAAAGAAAAATCTCTTGTTTTGGAGAGGAGAGCAGTTCTTTCTGATCTAAATAGTCCAAACTGGTCTGTAATACTGTGAACTGCAGAATGCATCATTTACCGAACAGGAAGTAGGCATGAGTCATATCACCGATACTATCAGCTGCAAATGGGAGACACAACCTGTCTAATCACCAGAGTCTGAGCTCATAAATAAACTTAAGTACCCTAGCATCAAAACCAAGTCTCCAGTTAAGAAAGCCACAGGTGTGAGTCCTTTGGAAAACAGGCCCAAAATTTACAAATCAAAATCCATAAGTGAATACACATTCAAAGAAAAGAGATTTTGGCTTTGTCTGAACACGTCACTGGAAGAGTGGTGTGCATGGAAAAAGAATCAAGATCTAGAACACAGCTTGGGTAGGACGCTGGGCATTGAAATGCATTGCAGTGACTCAGATACTGCGTCAGCCATTCACACATTACACTATACATTCAGTCTGGAGCCAGGGAGTGATACTGTCTCAGCTGCTCTACTATCCATTGAAATCATATTTGCTTAAGATGCAAGCACATACTGCTGTTCTACTATAGCCAAGTTCAATGGCAAAAGTACTTGAAATAGCATGATGCTAAAAATAAATCTGCAAAGGAATTATCTTTATCCAGTTCTTAATCAGAGTAGCTAAGATGTCCTCTCCACAGAAGAATATTTTTAAATGAAGAGAGCAGGAAACAGGGATTGGTGCGGGTTATTTTAAGCCATGCTACAGCAATTTTTGTGAGTTTTAATTACTTTTCAATGAAGTAATTGCCTCCTGTGGAAATATGTCAGACTCGGAGACAGATTTTTCTTTGCACTGACCTGACTTTAAGAGTACATTTTTCCCAGCAGTAAGGTATCTCACTTTTCAGCCTGGAGATACCTGGAATGAGGCTAGTTCATTCTCCACATTTCATTCAAGTTGTGGCCTTCCTGCTAAGACTCCCATTAAAAAGTTAATATAGGATTTGTTTGGACACCTATGCAGAGGTGAAATCACCTATGAAATCAATGACTCATTACACAAAATATGTAACCACTGAATTGTCTATCACTACAAAGCACTAACAAACATTGTCAACTGCCAATGGATATGAAAAAGCACACGTTTTCCTAGGCATGAATCTATGTCTGTCATATTCCCCCAGGAGATGGGCACTATAACATCCCATCTTCACCTGCAAGATTACAGTCTCCACCTTCCAAGTTTCCTATTGCTTAGACATGCTCTCTCAGTTGCTTCCCCACTGTCTTTTGTCTTTCTAATTCACCTCTTCCAACACATGGGATGCAAGTAAGAAGTACAGGCATAAGAAAGGAATTTGTTAAGCAGTCACTGGTATTCTGAGGAAAGCGATGGAGTGTCACCAACCTTACCAGAAGTCAAGTCTTGGTATGGAATGGTTTGAAAAGGCGAGTTGGCTTAGCCTTTCACACAGAGTCCCAGCTGCTCAGTCTCTTCCCAGCCTGGCCTTCAAACGTGTAACAATGAAGAATCCTAATTTTCAAAAAGTACTTTCTTCTTTAGATGTAATATATGACTCTGCCTACCATTCACTCAAACTGCAACTGACTGAAATTGCAAACTCAACTCACTAGCCTTGCAAAAAAGAAAAAACAAAAAACCAACCAAGCAAAAAAACAGAGAAAGAAAAAACCCCAACAAACAGTGACTTATGAAATGGAAGAGTTATCAGAAGCCATTCAAAACTATTGGCACTTGATAGGTCTCTCATGGGCAGTCCTTCCTGAGGCGTCTCATATTTCTGCATTAGCAGAACAGTGCCTGGAACAGACTAAATCCTCCAAGATGTTTTTCAACAACAAATATAACAAACAAGAGCTTCAGCTGTCAGAAACTGGAGCTGCCAGAAACACACCTGGCAGAAGGCAGCTCACACTGCAGCACGGATGGGCCTCCCTGGCACAAAAATCACTTCATATAGTCCCACAAAGTCACACCCCAGTGGATCTGCCCCAGCCTCACCACTTAACTCCCTTTCCCCACTCAGCTCAGTTTTGCCCTTGTTGTGTGCAGCCATGGCATTCCTGCCACAGAAAGAAAACATTGTCTGGTCTGGAAAGAGCAAGGTTGAGCAGAGGGATATGGGAAAGCAGAGAAGAAAAAGCACTGGAGAACATATCAAAAAGCTTCAGACTCTATCCAGCTTTCACCTGCCTACACCCATCATTGTAGCTGATGGAAATGGCAGAGCTCTGTTGCCTCCTAGTCCATCTATTCTCCCATCTCCATCCTGGCTATCTTTCCCAGTGCCCTCTGGGCTTTCTTCATTCCCTTCTGTAGCCTGCGGGTGTCTGTTTCTTCCCATGTAGAGGACTAGAAGTGGTGGTGCTTATACAATACAAAGTATGCCACAGCTCCCCCCATACCTTCCAGACCACTGCTCTTGGACAGACCAACTGCAACCCTGTCCTTGTTCTGGACTGAGTGCACCCTTTGGCCTTGAGTCTTCATCTTCCACAGTTCCATTCCCATGTGCCCCAAGTATCTTCTGGACTTGCAGAGGAGGCAAACTGAGTTTCAGTGCTACAGTTCCTCCTTACAGGAGCTGTGACCAGTTCAAAGTAGCTTCATGCATGGTCATAAAGCATCTTGCAGCAACAGAAGTGAAGCATCAAAGGGAAAGAATCAGCCATACCCTACATGCACCCCTGTTCTCTCTAAATCCCCAGTAATCCAGACAGCTTCCTGGATTTCTTCAGTAATCCTCAACTTCCTTAGAGCCACTGAGTTGCCTGCATCCATCTTTGTTCTACTAAAACAAGCCTCTTTTTCCCTTTTCCTCTCCCAGGCATATTCCTTTTAAACTATGACAGTTAGTGTCTTCTTCTTGGATCTGGAGAAAATCAGTCATGTAGATTCAGCCGAATTTTGATATCTCTGGGGTCAAAGACTTGAATGTTTTCTCTTAACATCTCTCAGCTATATCCTAAGCTGTTCTTTCACTTGCCACTCCTTCCCCCCCCCCCTTTTTTTTTTTTCCAAGCAGCCCTTCACAAGGTCTTTCATTCTGTCAGCTAATACATACTACAAACAACCCAATCATCAGGTCAACATAAAGTTTTCGTAACTTTCTAGAGGCTTAGAAATAAGGAAAAACAGAGCCAGCAAAGACACTTAGCCTCCTCCATGATCTAAATAGGCCTTGCAAAAAATCAATCAAAATTATTCCTTTGCGGTCTGCTTTGACTGCAGAGCCTCCCTTCACATTGGCCACCATGGCCAAATATCAGTAGTGATCAACTATTGGGAGAATGGGAGTGGAAGACAGCTTGGAGGGCTACAGTCCTCTTAGGCAGAAGTGCATTTGCACTTCGCTAAGGAGCAGATACCACCTGCACAAGATGAGTCTGGCCTTCCTGATACACCAAAGCAGGCCCAATTCCTTGCTCAACACTGTAGGGATTAGGGTGGCTGATAGACTGAATGCTGTATTCACTGCCTTAGGTGTTCTCAGTATGCATCCTGGGAACTGAGTTTAATGAAAAATATTTAAAAGCTGCACAAATGCCATAATAATGCATGCTATTGCAAATAAGCATAAGTATGAACAGAGATGACCGAAACAACTCCATGCATGTTTGTGTAAATGTTAAAAAAACATGAGCAAATGATCTCAGCAGAAATGGCTGTCTCAACTCCTTGCACATACACATTTGCAGAAACAAATTGTAAATACCCATTCTGTGTTGAGGCAATGCTCACCAGTGACTAGAGCAATAAACTGGCTTTTCTACCTGGTTCTGTCACTGTCCTGTCTAGCCAAACTTGTTCTTCTGAACAACCTTGGACAAGCTACTTTAGCTCAGGTTGCCCTTTCCATAAAATGAAATTAATCTTTATATCACACACTTCAAAACCAAGGACACTAAGCTTTGCACTGTGTTGGGAACACCAGGCTTTAAAAAGCAGCACTAAGACACTCTGTAGGTACTGTCAGGCTCTCAGTTCCTCTTTAGCACCATTCCTGAATGGAGGGAATACTTCATGTACAGACACATATGCACACAGAGACAGTTTTATATGTATACACATACGTATAGCCCAGACTGTTAGGGTGAGATTAATTCATTAAACCTGTTTCCAGGATACAGCATACTTCACTGATACCAGCTACCAGCCTGACAGGCAGAGCCACACTTCTGGCTATTTTTTGCTCCTCCCTGGCCACTCTCCACATTCCCTGGGAGAGCATCTGGCCCAGGACGCCTGTGCTCCCTTCAGATCTGGGGCTGCATTTGTGGCTGACATTTTCACAGCTGCCAAACAGGGAGGAATCCTTACTCCTTCCTACCCCTCTGCACAACTGTTTGAGGCTAGTCTTGAATAGCTCTAAATCATTTGATTGTAAGAGTTGGTCTCAAACCTGCTGAGTCAGGAGAATTCTTTCCTTGTAATATTCAGACACCTGTCAGAGGCAATTCCTTCCACAGCCATCGTGGTCTCTGCCGGCAAACTTGCTGGTGCCACTGATTCCAGCAATAAATGAGTAACCCTACCATTCCCTGGAGCTGCTGCAAGTCTGGATTAAAAAAAAAAAAAAAAAAAATCAAAAATGTTTCTGGAAGAGTACCCTCTTCATTCCTGTCAACAGACACCCAGGGTAACTTAAATATTAGATGCCACCAAGCAGAGAGCTTCCTGCTCCCAGGCAGCACCCATCTGCCATCCAGACTGAGTATTTTTATGTTGACTAGGGCTTGTCAGAGAGGTGACAACATGGGATTAGCTAGGAATGAAAGCTGCTGTCATAGCTAAAGGACAGCTTAAAACCAAAACAAGGCCTCCTGACGCAAGAGACTCAGAGTGCCACAGGTCTTAGCCAGAAAAGAACAGAGTCAAATCAGAGCTCCTGCATATTCTAACTCACAGAATTTCCTGTATCCAACTGAATTTCTGGACAAGTTCACACTAAACATATGAAAAATAAATCACTGATTCCAGATGGACTCCTAGGAGCCTTTTTTCAGTTACTTCTCAGAAAATAAGATTATTTATAGATCCTTTTTTAAGATCATGTATAAAGTCTGTTAGATCATTTTATTTCAGTTCCCTGATCTCTTGCTCTCCAAGAGCTCTGCCTTGAAGGACCTGTACTAGGTATCAGCAAAGCTAAGTTTGTTTATCTTCTGGTTGTTGCTTATAACCACACACCTCCATATTCCATGTGCACTTTACAGCTTGGTGTCAGAGAACAAATAGCAAGCTGAAAGAAATGAGCAAGTATCACACAAAGTGATGCTGACTTCTCCCTTGTAGGCTGCAAATGCTTGGGGATCCATGGAGTATTTCTCATGGGTTCACAGAAGTTTATGGGCTTAAAAGCTTTCCATACGGGTTTAAATTAGGTTTAAAAACACTTCACAGAGGCCCACAGCTTCAATGGAAAATTTGTATGGACTTGTAAACAGAAAAAGACAGAAAATCACTGGCTGAAAAGTAACTAGGCACTTTTTGTGCATTAAAAACAACACCTGGCCCACTCCCAAATCTGATTTACTACACAGACATTGAAATGCTTGTGCTGGCACAGGAGAGATGGAGGAAGGGGCCAGGAGCTGGAGACAAGTGCTGAAGAATAAGTACCCCTTTAGGTGGAAATGCTGTTTTTAAAGTGTTTGTAAACTGGTTCCTCTGAGTAAGCTTCCACGACTCCCTGGAGGAGAGCAAAGCGTGGGACAAATGGAGCCTCCCATGTCCAGAGACACTCCTGCTCTGCTTCCCGCTCCCTGCCAGCACAGCCACACGTTCTGGTCAGGCAGTCACGCATCTCCACTGCCTCAGGGAACTGGCCTTGCCAAAAATCTATGCAGTATAACATAAAAATCATTTTCAGAGAGATCAGGCTGTTCAAGGACATCTGGCACAAAGGAAGTAGTAAAATATTACAGCTGAGGTGCTGGACAAGGCTGGACCATCCTTTCCTGAAGCAACTGGCATTGTCAACAGTGGGAAGGCTGCCTGAGGGCACCAGCAAGAAAGCCACTCTCTTTAGGTGACTTACTGATTATGTTGAGCTACATGGAGAAGAGCACTCGCCTTGCAACCAGTCTCTTCTTTACTCTTTTTGTATGCAGACAATTGAGTTATTTAGGATTAGTAGTGCCTGCCACAGGCAGGCAATCACTTAGGAATGGTGCTGAAAGACAATGCCCTTCCCAGCAGTTCCCTGCCACCTTGTTCTCCTCTGACACAGGCAGGGAAAGGGATCAAGTAAGCATCCCTGAACCTAATCCATAGAATTTTTTTTTTTTTTTTAATGGCTACAGTTCCAGACAGGCAGAAATTCATGTAACATAGTTCACATGCTTAAATCTGTGTTATTTTGTGTGAAGAAATTTTGACAAGTTCATAAGCGCAGCCCATGTCAGGTGCCCTGATTATGTTTTGAAATGCCTATCCTTTCTGGGAAAGAGCTACCACAAACCATTTGGAAGAAGCTGAAAAATACTGCTGCATAACCATGACATCCTGGGTAACATCAGAACTGTGTCACTAAAAGAAATTCCTTGTGTCTGCAAAGTGCCAGACCGGTGCAGGCAAAAGAAGGCTGAGACAACCCCCGGATACCTCCAGCGTGGTCACCAGGCTGCAGGCAAGCAGGCTGGCAGCAGGTGCTGGCCAGCTTCCCTCCTTGCACTTCAGCAGACACCTTCCCTGGATGCTCTGGAAGCTCCCTGAGGGCTGGGCAAAGCAGGCAGTATGGGAACCTAGCTGTGAAAGCACTGCAGGAAAGTGCAGGCAATGCCACCTTGTAGAGCTATGCTGACTCACCCCAGTCCCAAACTGGAGAAAGAAATAAGTGAGGAAATGGAGCAGAACAGAAAAAATCCCTTTGATTCCAGCCTATATATGCCTCACCATACGCTCTCCCGTGGACTGTATGCCCAGTTCAAACTAGAAGGATGAGAATCAGGTCTTAACTCTTTCTTACAGACACCAATGGTTAGTGAAGTGAATTTCGCATGAACAGAAAATTTCAGCACAGCTTTCTAAAAGTCACATGTGACAATGTTTCTCTCAGAGAAGGAAAAAAGACTGAGGCAAATTACAAGCAGCACGTCCCTGCCTGCCAAATCTCCTGCGAGTTCTTTCTTTAGCAAAGTCATCGGAAAATGCTTAAGTAGTATTGAAGGAAAGGGACTACGATGAATACCATTTCCCAGTGGAGTCATGAGATCTAATACAAACAAGCTGAGGGCTGCAAGGCAAGGAAACATCTTATTTCCAAGCACTGACGCTAGATGGAGTAAAACTGAATAAAAGATCAAGAGCAGTGAAGAAAAGAGAAAGGCAGAAAAGTTCCTGCATTTCCCCAAGTCCTAACATGTTGCTTCTTTGAATTCTCATCTTTGATTACTGCTCTGAAAGTCACAATTAATATCACTCTCTATACTTTGCAGGTCGAACATGGGATCGAGCCAAAACAGGTACATTCTGGGGGAAGGGGGAGTCTGGTGGAGCAGGGAGGTGAAGTGACAGTGCTAGGCAGACACATAGAAGTTGTAAAGGCACATCCACCTAGGTAAAGGGAAAGGTCGCACAGCAATAAAGGCTGTGGGGTTACCCTGAGTTCCTACTGACAGCCCAGATCTGCCAGACATTCTGCATCACCTAAGGTAAGTAATTTAACTGCCTTGTCCTCCAGCTTCCCAGTTGTATACCTGGAATACCCTAACACAAGGCACAGGCATACTGCAAGGCTGTCTGCCCTATGCAGCTGCAATGCAGCTGCCCCCACATTAGCAGGTACTCCAGGTAGTAAGCTCTTGGAAAGATGCAGCTGCAGTATGGATGCAGGAGCTGCTCAGCTGCTCCCCACTCATGTGGCAGGGCAATACTGGGAAGCGGCCCAAATGACAGTAATCCAGAGTCTGCAATACACGGAGCAGTTCTTATAGTAGGATGCTGCCCTAAAATGCATTACGTGCTGCTAGTGAATTCCTGCCTGGCAGTGAAGCGGACATCTGGGAGTCACCACAACAGCCAGAATCATACCTTTGTCCTGTTAATTCACTTAGGAAAAACAGATACCTCCAAAAATACAAAGAAATACCTAGGAAAAGAAAAGTTAAGTGGGAGGAACTTCATGAATGTAATTCCAGCAGCTCCATTAATAATTTTCTAGAATTCCTGTAATCTTTATCTGGGTATCTCACAGCTCAGCTTTTACAATGATGCTGTGGATCATCCCCAGTAAAAGCAAAGCCAGAAAGTTATTGTTAACCTGTGATCTTTCTTTCTTTTCAGAGATGACATCAATGTACTAGGAAAACAAAGTACAAATGATCAATAATCCTTTTGGAATCAACAGTTACCTGATCTGAGGATCAATAGAAGTCTCTTGTGCACAGACAGGAATCTCACCAATACCAATTCCTTTCTTTGTTCTTTAATTGAAAGACTGATTGATTGATTACAGGAAGAGCTTATAGTGCATGCTAATTTCAATCACCTGCACACAAAAAGCCTGCAATCCCCAACAGCATGTATATGAAGGAAATGTATGGGGAAAATAAAATAGATGAGCTCTGCTCATTAATAGATCCTGTTTAGTCTGTGATAAGCATACGATTGATTTCTAAAATCACTTAAATACAGGGTAATCAAAAAGGTAGAAATACATTTCAGCAGCAGAATTTATGGTCACGCCCATATTTCAAGTTAGGTAAATAATGACGGAAGTAACTTTAAAAATCATTAATTTGAGTTTGAAATAAAACAAGGTTTCTCAGGTTCTTCGGGAAATACATGTTTTGTGTTAATATGAAAACATTTCATTCACACTGAAGTTATATCTTTTTTTTAGCTTTAGGACTGATGTCTTTTGTTTAACTGTTCATGGCAATGCTAATTTCAGCCATTTAAAATGAATTATGGTCATTTAAAATGAAAAATTCCTTTTTGAAATAATGTTTTTCATGTTTTGTTTTTAGAACATTGAAATGAAAACAGTTTTGTATACCAAAAAAAAAACATTTCTGGACATCTGAAAGAAAATATTTCATGTCAACTTTCTACAAACAAGCTAATCTGACATTTCCAAAATTCACCCATCCCTATTTTTTTATTATAAAACAATGCACTAAGTTCAATCAGCAACTGTGAATAATTTCAGTCTCCCAGCCCCTTCAATCTTGTTCTAGCCTTATATATTCAGTTGAATTTGATTTCATCAAAATTGCTTTGCCTGGCTCCAATTACAAACTTCTTACAGTGGAAGTAACAACAAGAAAAAATAGAGCTTTGTCTCAGAACTTTTAGAATAGTTTAAATAATTTTAAATGGTTTAAACCAAAGTTATTTTGTAAACACATCCCAGCTTTTACCAAAGCTGTGAGCCCATGGCTTTGGTCTTAGTTGAGAAAATAATGCTACAGATTCTATTCTGTTTGTTTAAACCCACTTCTTTCAAGAATGTTTTATTATAACAGTTATTGTCATCCCAAGGTGCAAGAAAAGCAGAAAGATTTTTGTATTTCAAGCCAGGCTTTCCTTTCAGCTTGTGAAGACAGGGCAGCAAATGTCAGCTGTGGGAGCTCTGGGCGCACTGGTCTAGCAGCAATGCCATGCTGGACATCCTCTGGTGTTCCTACAGCTCCTCTCAGGAAACCCAGCAGGACTCAAAGGCTTGAGAGCTTCAGGTAGATGGCATGCACAACATTATGTAATATCACAATATTTCACCAGCATAGCTGTTATGTCATTGCATTACAGGATGGCTCCAAGCAGGATGTTACACTATTTTATTGCCATTTACAAATAACCACTAGCCAGATCCAAAGACCACAAACTAAATAGATTGGATCTGCCTAAACTTTTAGCTCAGGCCAGTGTCTATAGACATTAATCTCTCACCTAACATGCATTCTTAAAGATAACTTTTAAGCCAGTGTCTGCTCTTAGTTATGCCATGTGGCAGATCATAATAAATGAAGTTCTTTCCAGTTCTTCACTACTGTAATATAGCAGAAACTATTCAACTTAAAAAAAAAAAAAGACAAACATTAGACTGAAGTCCAACCTAAAAATTGTGTAGTATTAAGAAATATCACTCCAAAAAAATCACAGAAGCCAGGGCCTTCCATCCAATAATCAACTTTCAGACTGTGAAGAGCAGCAATTAACCCCACACATTAAAGGCAAAGCTGATGTGCTGAGTCAGGGACTTAGAGTCAACACACTGTTAGAGCATAAGAGCAGATATATCAGAATTTTGTTTCTATGAAGAATAAGCTACTGTACTACTTGTAACTGTAACTGAAAGGATTTGAATATGTGAATATTATCTCAGCAAAGCGGGTCATTTTCCAAATGTGCAAAGGAAACCGAATGGTATTTTTTTTCACACATTTTGAACAGCAAAATGTAAGGTTCATTTTCAGAGAAAATTGATATATTGGAATAATTTCCCTGGATTCCTAGGTGTCTGTTACCCAGTTCAGTAACACTGCAGTTCATTAGCCGCATTTGCTAAGAGATAAACTAAAGCAGTAATGTGATACTTGTAAGTAATTATGTGTATGTACACATGTAAGTGAATAAACCATCTTGTAAGGTATCTGTTAATTGATTTGCTTCCTTTAGTACCGTTTTAATTAAGACTTGGAACAGAAGAGAGCATGTGGTCAGGGAGGGAAGCTATTACCTTCCCTTATTTGTGTGAACAAATGTTTCCTTCGCATCATTTCAGTACACTATGGGAAATAATAAAGATGAAAATAAACAAAAAATGGTAAGTTACAAGCAGTAGAGGAGAAAGGCCTGGAGAATTAAAGTTAGTAATCTTGATCAGGCAAATGCACTGGGCTGCAGAATAGATTCTGAATTTCCAAAACCTTTTGGTGTGTGCCTTGGCTCCCTGGGTATGGGAAAAATATGGGCAGCACTGAGACAGCCAGCTGGGGACCAGGGGCTCCCAGGGTTGCTGCTTCTGCTGCCGCTGAGAGGTTTGGGCACACTTAGTAACTGCCACCGCTGCATGGGGCTGCTGTGGCAGCAGCAACCAGTGCCCCATCAAGCCTAACTCTCCCACCCCACAACTGTAGCAGCCAGCGTGGCTCTCCACAGACAAATCAGGCTGCCACAACCGTTTTGCCACCCCAAGTGTTGTCCCACAAACGGGGTTCATTTACCCAGTGTGCAAGGCAATAACAAACAGAGTCAAGGTATTTTCAAATTAATTTCATTGATGTGCATGAATGGGTGCCTGTCTCAAGACAGCACACCCTTGTCTTAAAAATTCTCACATTTATACACTTAATTAATACATATTCATTGTTATTTTCCTTAATGATTGGTTCTTTCTTCTTCGCCCCTTATGTAAATTAGTGCGCAGACTCTGTCTTCTTCCTTCATTGTCTTGTTTTGAGTAGGTGGTATCATTTGAGTAGGTGGTCAATGAGTCGGTGGTCGCAATCTCCCCCTGTAGGAATTACCTTTGACCTACTTCTTTCCTAATCTTGGCAGTTCCAAGTGGTTCTTCAAGGTTTATTGGCTAGACCACAATCCATTACCTTTTCTGGCATAAACATAAAGCCCAATTTTCTAGTAGTTAGTTCCTAAACCCTAAATCATGTCTAGTTATTGTTTCCCTATTTCAAATATTAACTGATGTGGGTTGTACCAGGAGTTTAGCCGCTCCCTGGTTATTTCAATCATATTCTCCATATTAATTGATAACACAAGGAACTGCTGGGTTTGCCCATTCCTACAACCAGCTTTACCAGCACTGCTTGCAGCATCAGTAGCTCCTGAATTTGGGCCAAGCTGCACCACACTGTTTGGAAATAATCAGTGAAGGAAAACTAGATGAAAGGGGAACATTTTGGAGGCATTCAGTCAAAAGACAAAAGGCACTGTTAGCTCCACTAATTCTTGATCGAGGATGCAGCCCAGGCAGCCCACAACCAGCACAATAGGCATCTGTGCTCACCTATTTGCCTGTCCAGCACAGGTTACACCTGCCCATGCTGAGCACTTCAAGCTCTCCATGAGATCACTGGCATTCTCCTGAATGGATAACAGTGGGAAGGACTTCAGAGTCGGGGTTTGGACACGTGCCCCAATTATGTCATGCTAGACCTGCAGTCTCCTCACAGCAGATGCACAGCAACATAATGATGCTTGTGAATAGAGTTATTCAGAAGAGGACGCAGTTGTAGACACAAGAAGTGAGCTAAGAGGTGCGTACACAGCATGCATTTCTAAAGAGATAACGATGCAGTATTGGCTTTAGTTACAATGCATGTGCCACAGCAACAGTGCGATCATTGAGGTCAAATCCTGCTGTCAGCTGCACCGGTGCAAATTGGGACTAACTAACTGGAGGAGCCACATAGCTTGGTGCAGCACTCACTCACACGGTAATACATCAGGCAAAAATCTCCTGGACTCGGTAGAACTGCATGAATAGAAAAGCAGCGCCTGGGGGAGGAGTCCTGTATATCAGACCTCACTGATACAAATCTGCTCTGGGCGGTGTGCAGAAGAGTCTGATTCAGTTCCTCCCAAGCAGAAAGGATGGCAGACTTCATAATAGTCAAAACAGTTGCAACCTGATCTTTCTTGGCCTCTCTCGTACTTGTAAGTGAAAAATCAGGTCATTTTAGTCAAGAGTATTTTTTTTTTCTGTTTCTTGTAACTACACTTAATCAAATACAAAACACAAAGACTGTTAAAAGTGCTTTGACTCAGCAACCAAAAATGGGAAAAACACAAGCAAAGGAAAGCACCTACCTAGCAAACCTGATAAAGAAGGGATGTTTA
Source organism: Harpia harpyja (assembly GCF_026419915.1). Lineage (NCBI taxonomy): Eukaryota > Metazoa > Chordata > Aves > Accipitriformes > Accipitridae > Harpia > Harpia harpyja. The sequence goes on along the minus strand of NC_068949.1, from coordinate 26,159,710 downwards.
TACTCACCTACAGAGAGAAATATAAATAGAGTGTGAATTAAAGAAAGAACAGAGAAGTATGACACTATATGATGGTATAGACCAGGTCTGAAATACAGAGTGCCTGTAATTGCAGAAGAAATAAATAGGACCTATGGAGGCTTCAGACTTCTAAAAATCACACTGGTTACACACGGGTAATATTAGAATAGCCAGCCTAGGTCTGACTAAAGTCTATCTTCTCCAATAGCCTCTTTGCCACAGTGGCTAATAGCAAACATCTAGACTAAATGTAAGAACATTGCAAGTATGTGCCAATGCTTTCTTAGAAGACCGTACCGCCCTACAGCAAACTTCTGCTTAGCGTCACTAAGCCAAAAGTTGTCCTGTTGATGTACTTTCCTTCCACAGTCAGAAGTAGTTGATTCCATATATACTATATATTTATACATAAAAAAATCACAAAGGCCTTTGCCTTCCCTGTCACTACATCAGTGAATTTGCATGGTCGCTACTAACACAGCATGAAAGCAATTCACGTACTCCTAAGAAGGCACATCCACTCTTTACAGAGACAGGAAATGAGACATGGAACAGCCCAAGTGCTGCGCCAAAGGCCGATGCAGGATCAGCAGAGCAGAGAATACAGACAATGTTTTCCAAGTTCAATGTGGGTGACCTAATTATTAGACCATCATTCTTCTTCACTGCTGCCTCCAACAAAAATGCTGGTTTTGGAATGGTTAGGTGTTAAGTATTTCACCTTTTTGAATATATATGGTCTTGATTCCCGTATTTCAGGCTTTAAGCCCTAGAAGAACCCCATGCTTTCACTTACAACTGCATCGAACAGGAGCCTCAGCAAAGTCAGTGACATTACACTGGGGCTGAACACTGTGGACTAATAACAAGCCCAAATGCTTCACAGGCAAACTGGTACAGTGCACAGATTCTATCTTCTGCATTCAATTAAAAAATGTGTTCACCCCCGTAACCCATGCAGTGCTCACAGGAGGCTAGCAATGTTTCATTTGCATCCCTCACAGCACTGCTGATGGCAGTCTGTCCTGATGCAGACAATCCACAAGGCCTTTACAGATCAGATTCTACTCAGTGCTATCAGAAATCTTTCTGAGTCAATGGGCAATTAAAATAACTACCTTTAATCATATTTTTCAGTTACTCCACAGTACTGAGGGAGGACTCACAGGGCTGGGACCAGATGCAAACATATTCTGTTGTGATTAAAACTGGCTGAAATGCTTCAATGAATATAAAACACTGGCTGTTCTCCCCTTTTGGGAACAACCCCTGTATGTTTTAAGCTGGGTGATATTTAAAGTCATTAGAGTGACACCAGGAAGCAATGGAAACCTGTGGTGAGTGCACAAGGGCTCCTGCAGGAACGCCTTCAAAAGAGCTGCCACCTTGAAATGCATACAAAACATAAAAGAGCTACTTAGAAGAAAACGTTGCTGCATATTCGCAGGATGAGCAGTTCTAACAGCAACTGGCAAAGCAACTGTGAAGGCTGGGCAGGCTGCTTGGTGAATCTGCCCCTCACACACTGAGTACCTCTGACAGCTCTGAGACCTTACTGTTCCAACCCAGGTCCGTCTTTGGGAGGCTGTTGACATTTTTTTGTCCTGAGGGAGGGCCCCTGACCTCAGGTCTCAAAGGCTACAGGTACCCGGCTGTTTCCTTTGGGACTGTCCTTACTGGGGGCTTCTGCTCCTTCCTGCCAAAGGGATGCAGCACCCAAAGTAGAGCTGGAGAGGCTCTGAGGTACCTCGGGGGGTCCTGGTATGAGAAGCTGACTGGATGCATTTGGTATGGGACTGGGGACAGTGGCAGGTTCACAGGGACTTGGCTGGGGATGCCGGGGAAATTGCTTTTTCAGATAAGCAAACTGATGATATAAAGGAGTACGAAATATAAGAGAGAACTCTCTGATGCTGGGAAGGGGGAAAAAGTGATTGCACAGGAAAAGGCAGGATATGTGAACTCACAATTGCCTCAAATCACTGCTTTAGCAGAGTCAGGAACAACAGAAAAAGCAGAGTGCTGCCAACAGTCATTATTTAACCTGAAGTTTTGCACTACCTGATACTCTACTTGAGATACTAGGTCTCTAAATCATGTGGCTGTGGCAACCCCCACTTTAATTTAAAATGTACCTTGCTCTTGAGGCTGTAGAGAACAGTTAAAAGTTCTGATCTCTGCTACATCATAAAGACTCAGAAACTGGGAGATCAATAGTTCTAACTAAGAACCCCCCAAACTTGTAAACCGTCAGGATTATTTTGAATGTGTTTAGGGATTTTTGAATTCTCAGGGTTACGAACACAAGCTCGGTAAACAACAGGCCCATACCTGCTTGCTACCGGACAGGCAGTTCCTTCCCTGTGACACACACCAAGTCCAAGAAGTTCCCGGCTTACAAAGGGCAAAAGCCTAGCCCTGCATCTCCTTTCAAAATTACTCCAAGATGTAGTGCAGGAAAAGCCCACTGCATACTGCTGGGAACTCATGTGCAAATGATTTCCACTAGAGACTGGCAGAGGTGGGTTAGAGGTGTAAACTAAAAGTATGCATTGGCATTTAAATGTAAATATCATGTATATCCAACTACTGTGCAATGCCAATAGTAAATGAGTTTGCCCATCTCCATTCCCTTTCCCCCTGCTATATTGAGATTTCTCTTAAACTTACCCAACAAGATCACTGCCTTAGTCCTGCATCCCCTGCATAGAAATGATTCCTACAGTTGGTTTCCTTGAGTACTATCATCCAGATACCAATGCAGCACATTAATAAATAATTTAGATATAATTCATAACATTTTCCAAATAATGTTAATGAGACAATAACTCAAATCTAGTTCCTGTTAAATAGCATAATCTACGCATACAAGAGGGTGCAAATGGAAAACGATTCTCAAGCCCACATGATACCACGTCGATAAAACCAATAAACTTTTCATTCAGTTCTACCACCTGCCAGGCTTTTCAAACAAGATGATGAAAGCAGACAACATTTTACACAGAGTTTAAATATCAAGATCAAATTTTGACGCCCTTGCCCTGTGCTTTTCATGAATTAGACTGAAAGACACTCAGATCAGATAGTTAGGAGAGGAAGAGCAAAAGACCTTATTTGGCACCTCAGCACCAGCCTCATCCTCAGTCTGTGCCCAGGTGGAGCAGCCTGCAGCTTGGTGCACCAGCACACATCCCACCCTTGGCTCTTCTCTGCTTATTGTTGGAGCTTGAAGCTTGAGCCACAGCCCAACAACACACACTAAAATTGCGCAGTCTCAGTGCATGCGCTGAAGCCTTCTCCTAAAGGAGTGTAGACTTGTGCAGTGTAGTCTCTTAGGTACAACGCATTGAAGGGCTTAGTGAAGACACACTTTGCATTCAGAGTCAAGCACAGCTACAACTGATTTTAATTTCTCCATTGAGTTTAATGGGAATAAGATGAAGCTGTAACTGGATCTTCTATGTGAGCCATAAATGCCTTCCCACTGTGACTAAGGAAAAAAAACCATTCATCTTATGTCCTTGATTATTCAGTAAGTAGAAACCAGTCGTTGGCCTAGAAGCATGTGGTTTTTCAGGCATTCTTTTGGGGAGGTGATGCTATTGATCTGAATCGGGCTGAGGCTGAGATCATGTGGGGGAAACAAGCAAAGGGTGGCTGTGACTGCTGCGTGGCTTGTCTGCAGCAGGAGCAAGGAAACCACACAAGGGTCAGGGTGAAACCAGAAGCAGTACCGAGCCTCAAACCAAGTAACAGCTGCTAGTTCTCTGCTCCCAAGCCTTCCTACTGACTTATTTATTGTCTCCTCCTGTGTAATTTGTCATAATCTCTGACTCGTCAGGCCAATTAATCATGCTTCAGAAAAAATGAGATTTCTCACAAGGAGATTATCTGTCTCTGACAAACAAGGGATAATTCAATTAGCTTCCTTTTCTAAACATTTATTAACTGGTTTTGGTAAATTAGTCCTTTTTGTAATTTAGCTATAATTTAGGAAGATTTAATATGTCATTAGGCACACCGAATTCTGTGTTAATATAACATTATGGCTGAGATTTTAATTGCTCCAGAGTCAGGAACTGTATAGATAAATGGCTTGATTCCCACATACAAGTGGCTGATAGGAAGTACACAGGGCTCCACAGAAATTCTCCTTAAAATCCCCTTCCATGAGTTAAGGACTCTGGATAACAGGAGACTTTCTCTGACTTGGGTAAGAACTCTAAGAATTCAGTAAGAAGTATTTACATATTTATTTGCTGAATTTCTACATACTACAGAAATTTACAGTATGCATGGATTTAACTCTCCTCAGTTCTCAAAGTTCCTGTCTTCCATACTGCAATTTCCTGGGAAAATCTAGTATCTAACAGTAGTACCTGACCGTGGCTGGCCTGTCAGATGAGAATTTCTTCTGTTTCATTCTGGATTATGCCTTTTAGTCCTTTTGGACACTGCCAATTGATACTAATGTAATGGCATTGAAGAAGTCAATGCAACTTCATACTGAGAGTAAAAATCAGCCTCTTTCATGTGGGGGTGAAATCAAGAGAAAATCAAAGCAATTGAGTTGTGTGGATATTAAAAGGCACAAGAGGAGAAGCAGATCCAGTTTTAAAGCAATGTTAATTACCATAGCAGGGTCATACAGATTTTGCCTAAACTGCAAGTCAAGAGTCAGTTTAAGCAGACTAATCCCTACGCACTGCTGGCTGCAGCCCGACTGTAACATGGATTCAGAGCATTGTTAATGGTCGCTGGAATAACTGAACTCAGGGTATTTCCTAGTACATGTGGTAGTAACCCACCCATGGCAGATCCTTTCAGACTTCATGTTTGACAGCATGGATCCACCATAAAGTGCTAGGATTTGGGGAATCTTTCCTTTCAGAAAATTTTGGAGCTCAGGCCAAGACAGCCTCCTCCCACCAATGTTTGAATAGATTGGCCAGTTTCTATCAGAACTTGACGGAAGGGCAGAAGCCTCCAAGATAGTTACATTCCAGTAGATTTCATGAAGACAAGCAGCTAGAAAAAGACCTTATCAGTCCTCTGTGCAGTGTGGATCCTAGTGCCTAAGAAGACACAAAACCCCATTTGAAGCTTTTCCCAAGGCTGAGGCATTCTCTAGATCTCTCTTTACAGATTACCTGACACCTAATAATAGCCTTAGCCATATTTAGCTAATGTCAACCAAGTGCATAACACAAATCTGTTGGGAAGCAGATTTCATTAGTTCTGCTGCTCACAAGATGTAAATACTTACACTTGAAATACACAGCTCCCAGCAGAAGTAGTAGGAAAACGGCTACAATTTAAGACAAGCCAGTTCAGCCCATCAGACTGGCACAGCCAATACATGCCAACTCTGTGGCAAAACACATTTAAGAAAATAGAAAAGTTTTTATCACAGGCAGCTGCCTTTCTGACTCTCAGCTGGAATGACTGGTACCCACTTACAACTGAGTTGGCCAAGAAACGCCTCAAAGCAGCAAGATCTGATTCTCTACCTGCCTTGAAAACACTCATCGCTAGCACAACAAGGGAGCTTACACCTCGGGCAAAAAGCCAGATGTTGTAACCACTCTGCCATCACACCTTCATTTAGGGAAAGTAAGAACTTTCCTTAATTTTATTTTATGGTTAAGATACTCCAGGAGTCATTAGATGCCATGCTGTTCACTAGTTTAAAGCCATAAATTCATATTTGGAATAAATTGTATAAAACTGAGGCTTTTTCATGAGTTATTTCAAGTGGTAATAGGAGGCATGATTCTGCACTCAGCTATACACCAACAAAGACTGTAACTTTATGGAATTACTGCAGGAAAGAGCACTGCAGACAAGAGGAGAGCACAGCCCATGTATTTTTTAATTTAAAATATCCCTATATTTAACTACAACCCCAAACTCAATAATTGTTATCATTAAGGGATTTATTAGGCAAGGATTGCTCTGGGGAAAGCCCAGCTGACCTCAGTGGGAATTTTGCCCAAGTAAGCTTCCCATTGGAGCATGCAATACTATTTGTATGCTCACACTCCTGAGCATTAGCAGAGACCAGACCCATAGCTGAAAACTATTTCATTAGCTCTCAAAGGTGTCATTAGCAACAGAGGTGAAGCTTTAAGAACTATTGGGACAGATTCCTTCTGTCCCTTTTTGGTCTGTACAGTGTCCATTAACACTCTGCAGGCAGCTGGGAGGAATTCACAGCCCTGGGCTGCAGGGTGCATTAAGGTCTTTTAATTTTCCTCCTCCTCAATGCCATTGTGGGGCATAGAAAAGAGGGGTGGAAAGGTAAATGTCCTGGGGAAAAAGGAGTGTTCACAGCATGTGTGGAGCTGTGCATTTAAAAAGTTCTGGTACGAAACACGTAGAAGGAAACATTCAGTTCGATGGAGGTTCATGCAGAGCAATGCTGACATATTTGAATATCACATTTACAGTCTGTCAGACTCCCAGACTTGGCGTTATCTCAGGACAAAGTATGGTATCGGGGGAGAATCAAACTATTCTGCAGGAATGAATAATGGAGTGGGTAAACTCCCCGCTAGTGAAAAAACCCTTAGAGAAGAACTGCACAGTTTCTACAGCTACAAACAATGAATGTTATCAGAAGAATACTGGGCAGAAAGTCAATTTATTTCTGATAAAAGTTGGATCTCAAAGGCTTGAGGTTTTTAATAGTTTTCAAATAAGACAGCCAAGAGGTTCACAATAAAAATGGATTGCGGTATCTTAAGGAGGACTGCATTCCATGCAAAAATGGAACAAGATTCATTAATGCAGGGGGAATGGAAAGTATAAAAGGAGTTTGTAACAGATCTAAGACTTGAAAGATGGACATTTTTTCTGGAAGGGGGATAAAGGGTGTTGGGAAGGATGGGAGTTAACTAACCAGGTCCCTGATAAGAGAACAGCTCTTCATTGGTGTTAAGACACACACACACACACACACACACAGGGAATTCAGAGACGGGCTCATGAAAAACCCAGAAATAAACTCCGGCAAAACATCTGGAATCAGCCAAGCAAAGAAAGTCATTCAGACTTGACTGAAGCTGACAGAGTGCAGGCCGCTCTGATACTGTGGCCGCAATAGCATACAAAACCACCATAAGTAAAAAAATCAAGACAGGACCCGTCTGTGGAGCTCAGAGTCCAGAACAACAGTAAGTGACTCGGCACACAAGCCAAAGCCATGCCCAGAGTTTAAAATTATGCAAGAGCCATAATTCTTGACGAGATGGCAAGCAAGGCCTGGCAAGTTCAATGATGGTAACATCAACACTGCTACTTCTGGGGAAGTCTGGACAGCATGGCTACAAAACATGATTTGGCTGCCAGCTGTGGGATGCTTACTAATTTTGTCTCTGATGTGCAAGTCAGTGTAATGCTGGGAACAGTTGTATTAGCACTGCACTGAGGATAAAATAGGTCAAAGGCAAAGCCCATTAAAGAACTGTAAGAATTAGTTGTATGGACAGTTAACAAACCGGAAACAAGACAATTTTCTAAAACTTGGTGAAGAAGGAAAATCTTATTGCTGATCTTAACATGGCAAGTCTGATCAAGACAGAGCACCCATCAGAGAAAGAGTGACCAAAACAACTGAAGAAGGCTTTAGGGACACCTTTCAGGAAATAAGAAAGCTCTCAGAGTGCTGAACAGTGCTGAAAGGACACAATTATTCCAAGACACAGGCCCCCAGGAGAGCTACCCTTGCCCTAAAGAGGAGGCAAGCTTAGGCCCATTTCTCCGGGAAGGCAGGGAAAAAGTATCGGTCCAGTTGTTGAACATCTGTTCTGGTTGCTGTAGGGGGCAAAACAGACAATTCATGGAAAGCCAGGAAGTCCCTGAAAACAAATGCTGATATAAGTGAAATCAAAGTATGGCGCAGTGTATTATAGTTTTTAAATTTAAATTTTAAATGTGCTTTTGCACAGTTTATTAATCCACAGATTGTGCAGTATTTAAAAATGGAAATATCATAGCTAGAAAGAACTACAGATGTTAGTAATTAGTGGCACATTACTCACATTTCATTGTAAAACAGATGTGTGTATTATTTTAATTATAATGACTAATATAACATATGCCTTTGACATACATATAAGCATAATGTTTTCTGTGAGTCAGTGCTTTAAGTATGGTTTTGATTTTATTTACTTTCCTAAGTTCAATGTCAGAGAAGGAAAGTATATTTGTTACATGCTAACAGATCAAAAGAAGCAGAGAAAGCCTCTGTGTATTATTGGAAACCTGTGTTTTGACGGTATGCATTTGCAACTGGTAAGTGGAATGTTATGATCTCCAGCTTCACTCAAATTACTTCTTTTTAATGATAATATTTCCTTGCCCTGAGGCTATACCACAAATGATTATGGAACATTTTGGAGCCTGCACTGTGTGCTATTACTTTCAAAAGATAGTATCCTGCTTCCCGTTTTTCCCTACAATCTTTTTTTCTTCAGAGCAATGTCCAAATGCACTCCTTTTTGAAAATTACTTGCATATGCCATGGCTTGTATTACAGCCATTTAGCACTGTGGTCATTTACTGTATGGCTAGCTTTTCAGTTAAATTATTGACTGCCTTTGCACTGACAGAGAAGAGTCTGTATATTAAAAAAAAAAAAAAAATCAGACTTCAAGAGCAGAATCACCAGCAGACATTCAACAAGGTATTAATGTACCTTATGTGCCATTCAGGCAGAATTTAGATGCTTTCACCCACCCATCCTATTTAATTTTAGAGGTTACCTAGGTTCAGATACAGACTTCACTGAAAGATAAGCATGATGTCTATTGTGAGTCCCAAAGAAGGAGCTGAGTCCTCCTCCTTTCCATTTGTGTCTCTTCCCAGCCACTCAGGCACACACAAACCTTTGAGCCCTCCATTAGCCTGGTGAAGTCAACCCCAAGCACCGGACACCCAGTTTACACCCTTCAGCAATAACCCTCCCAGCTGGAAGGCCTTTGCTCAGTGTCTGCTGTGGACAACGTACATTTTGATAAAATTGCTGCTCCAAGTAACAATGTTGTTTTTCTATATATAATCCCACAGACCCATAAAATGCAACATTAGAGGCATTGACTATGCATATGAAGTGATCCTTCCCCTGACCAAGGAAGGATTGTTTTGGAGAACCTGAAGTGCTTCACCTAGAAGTGATGCACTGATCTTAATTAACATTACAAGTTTCACTCTCTGACATCCTCCCCCTTTCCATTTTCTCCTGCCAGATCTCCAAAATAAAAAGTGAATGAAGTATCGTCATGTACCAACTTCTCAAGGATGTAGTAAATCACCATGGTGGGAAATCAGTAAATGACACCCTTCTTTCCTAGCTGCTGCCCAACAATTCCCGAAGTCGCAGGAAAAGCCCTCAGCCTGCTGCAACTACTGAGATTCAGCAGAGACACGAAGCCATGGACGCTTGGCCTGTCAGTATAAGCTGACTTGTGTCAGCTCTGCTGCTGCTCTCAGCATTACTGTTGTAACATTTGCTGGCAATTTCCCCAAAGTTTTTAATATCTGACCTTTTTAAAATTTCCCATTTTAATGTTCACATTGCCGTACCACCTCTTCCAGTGCACTCAGCCAGTGCTTTTTGGCACTCTCCATCAGCAATCCCCATCATAACCCTCCACGCCCATTATTAATAACTTTTGACAGACTTTAACCATCGGAGTAGAAATGTTCTACGTGTAGGCTCTCCACCAGGAGCTGTTTTTTTTTCAAACTGAGCAAATATTAGCTATCCGTTTGAAAAAAAAAACAAACCAACAAACAGTGAGCTTTGCCAACATCTGACTTAAAATCAACACAATAAACTTTTAATACCTTCATAGGTGAGAAAAATAATTTGTCATGTTTCCAGGGGACAATCCTGAGTTCAAAGCTGTCCTGCCCAAGTCATAGAAAATCATTCATACAGGTTTTCTGTCATTTAGAAAGTGCAGAGGAAAAACCCTTTTTGTACTTGCGCAGAGGGATTTGACGGATGCTCACTTGTAATTCTGCCCACGTCCCTGCTGCCCTGCACAGACTATTGTTCCACGTAGCCATGGAGCCAGCAAATCAGACCGGACACAGCCAAAAGGGATCTGGCTGCTACTTCACCGCATCAAAATCATTAATTTTAATGGGTCAGGACCTCCCCTCTTCCATCAAAGAGTGCAAATAATTTGGTGCCTTTCTAAGGCCGTTGTTGAAGCAGTCATCTTCTCCGTGCTTTAGGAGATAGAAAAACAAGGAACTTTGTCTATTGCCTTCTCATGTAAGGAGAGGAATGCAGGAAAAAAAATGATTCTTTTCTTTTAATAAGTAGTGCAAATTTAAGAGTTTATACAAGGTAACTTTTCAGACAGAAGAAATACAAGCTAATTTTGTGATATGGCAACACTGCATCTTATCCACGTGGCCACAACACTGCTAAGAAAAATGTCTATGTTTGGTTAAAGGATGCATCCAAGCATACGGTATGTACAGTATGCAAGATGTGGCTTCTCTCATACTCTCTGCAAAGAATCATTAAACAAATGGCACCTGAACTTCTGTATTTTAAAAAAGGACAGATAAAGCATTTCTTTTGCTCCTTATTTTTACCTTTAAAGGAAAGAAGATGAAGAACACACAATATTCAGCACCTGACAGCTACGTGAATGAGATGCCTTTGACTTGCTACAGTATCAGCCTATTTTTCACTTACAGGCAGATACTACACGTCCTCCTCTACAACATGAAAGAGAATCTATCCTACAATATTTGAAGAGAATCTATCCTCAATATTTGAAGGACACGAAAGTCAAATACTCTGTTTATTCAAAGCTGTGCCAAAAATTCTTCAGAGAGATCATCTTAGAAACACAAGTGAGGTAACTTTTTAAGCAGTTCATGGACCTGCTGGATATTTGGATGAGTATTTGTTCATTATTTCACTGCTCAGCAGGAAATGTAATCACTTGTCTCATCCATAACTCCTCCTGAAGCTCAGAGGTCAAAGTTTGACCACTACTCAACCTTATATAGCATACAAAATTTGCCTGGAGCTTACTGATTAAACTGTCTCTGGTAAAGATCTTTACTGAAAGAATTCCTTAAGAAACAGTAGGTTTTTACTTCTGTTTTTAAGTTTAAAGAATCTGTTTTAAAGTTAGCAGCTGCCCAAGCATAGCGACACCATTCCTGACAACAGAGCAAAAGGCAAGCACATCTTCCAGGGACATTCCTGAGGTTAGGGAAGGATTCCCTGCTTTTCTGACAACAAACTCTGTGCTGTGGGTACGTGTGTGGGTACTTTGCTTCCAGCCTGGAATGTTTTAAAAAATGCAAAACAGAGAGACGTAGGGTTTATTATCTGAACTTAAGAAAAGCAGAAACAGAAGAAAGTCTTGGGGGATATGGTAGAAAATGGAGATAAGAGAGCAAGTTGCTATCTATGTCTGAGTAGAACAAAGTAGGCCAGAGACAAAATGTTGTTACTCCTTGGGATGTGAAGAGCTTAAATGTCTTTTCTGTCGCATGTTCAAGGATTTAGTATTTCTACTAAGGAAGACAACATACAGAGAGCATAAAACAGTATCAAAGAAAACAAGGCTAGAAGAGCTCTTCAGATCTCATTTAGTTCAACATCCTTCTGAAAAGCTGACCAGGTATACTTAGACCATTTCTGACAAATATTTGCCTAATCTATATTCAAAAGCTTCTCATAATGAGGGCCCCTCACCTCCCTATTCCAGCCCTTGACTAACGTCATGGTTAGAAAGCATTTTCTAAGATCTAATCTTGCTTCCTGCAATTTAGATCTGCAGTTTCTCATTCTACTGTCAGTGGACATGGATGGTTGTTTATTCCCTCCCTTTGCCAGAGCCTTACAATACCTAGACATTCATTATGCTTCCCAGGCCTCACTGAGCAATCCCAGCTTTTCAGTGTTTCCTCACAGGCCATGTTTCCTAGAGCTGTGATCTTCCTTGCTGGGCTCTCCTCTGGGGTCTCTCCAGTTGGTGCACATGTTTTTTCAAGTTTGTAGTTGCTTTCCAGCTGTGAACTTCAGCTGTTCCCAAAGGCGAGTTAGCAATTTGTAAAGTGCAGATAGTAATTTGGTTCCACTTGTTAGATAACAGAATTAGTAAGAGCTTCACACTCAATTTTCCAAACAGACTTCCTGGAGAAGGTAGGTTCTACATGTATCATAGCTCTGTAGGTAGGGATAACTCATGTGTAAGAATACAGCGTGTAATATCATTTAGGAGCAATATCTGAGCAGTTTTGGTTCATATCTCATCCGCATCTTCACCTTAATTCACCTTCATCCAAACCCTGTATTCCACAGCCATTCATTTCTCTGCTTGGACACTACCTCCATCTTTCTCCTTGATCCATGTGGCTGGGTAAAGGCAGATCAGAAATACCAGGTGCAGGCAAGGGGTGCATTTCTTGTAATATTCCTGGCCTGAGCAGAAACAGGTAGGCCCAAGGAGTTTATGTGGAAGCCTTTATTCTTAAGATACATCCAGGCTAAATTTGCTAATTTCTTCTTGTTGAAGAAATGTTTGAAAACTGCAGACAATAAATCCAAACATAACCAGACAAAGGCTAGACAAGTACACTATACCTTCTGCTATTAGTTCACTGCTTTTGTAGTATGACTTTTCATGGGCCATGTAGCGCCAGTTGACAGCAGTGGCTGTTTGAGTGTCCATGTACAGGTTCAGAGATTCTTTCATGATCAGCCTCACCTCAGAAATTTGTCCCTCGGTAACCACCAAGCTTTATTCCTATCAGGGCCACATGCAGTACCGTGGGAGCCACGGAGCCAGCCTGACCAGGGATGAGGAATATGCTGGCCAACTTCTGTCTCTTCAGCCCAGAACAAAGTGACAAAGGAGCACATAGTGGGGTTGGGTCAAATCAGTGAGGGTCTGAGACACAGTGTCTTGCTGAGACAGTGAGTGCTGCAAACCATATGAAGTTGGAAAAGTCTCCTGGGAACACAGTACTGTGTGTTTGCCCTGCCCTATGCTTCTTTAAGTATTTGCTATCAGTCACAGTCAGAAAGAGGGCACTGAGCTAGATGGATCATTGCTCTTTCCCAGTAGAGTCATTCTTGTATCTCCTGTTGACAAAGAGGCAGTGGGACGTCTCTTGGACTGAAGATCCAGAGACAAATTATGGACACAAAGTTTTAAATACGGTGCCAGCACAGGCTGTGTGGAAAGCACAGACCAAATTCCATGAGATAGGAGACTCCACACATAAACCATGTCCCTGCAGTCTTGAAGAGGCTTGTGCTTCCCCAAACCTGGCTGCAACACTCATTTGGGAAGGCAGGCAAGCCAAAAGAGGGGATAGCATGGTGCATTGTCAGGGCAACTCTCACTGACCATGTGGTTCTGGAGTCAATGAGCTGGGCAGAGTGGGATCAGCAGGCTCACAGCAGGTAGCTCAAAGTACTGTCAGTAAAGTTTTAACTGGGACGGGCACCTAATGAGAATGCCTAGCCAGAACATATTAATGCACTGAAAAGGGTTTGAAATCCATCTTAGCATGACATTTGCGCACCTACTGCCAGAAATAAGGACAGCTAAAAGTGACATTTTAATATCTTTGGAGAACAGAACTGGAACTGCAATGGACTTTTTAATGGTCCTCAAATGACACTGCTATGTATCACTATATGAAGCTGAGACTATATCTTTGTGCATGACAATGCACAGTAAGACTTAATCAGGTTTCAACTCTTGCAAACACTTAAGGATGCAGAAAGTACACATGACTGAGGCTCTAAACACTCTTGCAAAACATCCACAAATCTTATTTTTTCAGGATTAGCAGTACCCTGCAAATTGGAATGATCAAACTTTAAGCAAGAGCTACGGAAAACATAATAAATCCCCTGTGCTTTTATGCAGTCCCAAACATAATCATAAAAGTAGTAACAAAAGCATGTTTCCTGAACTAAAAAGATGTGCTCTCATTTGAAGAAAGAGAAAATTGAAAAATACGTTACAGAATCAATAGTAAAGATTTCACCTATCCAGGAAGGTATGGCTGCACCACAGAAAATATCAGATCCTACCCAGATACCTCAGTATCATTCATAACCCTGAAAGAAAAAGGAAAAGAGAATGGAGGAAGGACACCTTACACTGGGGAAAAGGAAATCTTCAGTAACAACATCAGCCTATCTAGCAACTTGCCAATCAGTCAGAAATAAATGGCAACAAGTAAACTAGCATCAAAGCCCCAAACACAGTGTAGACATTGCATTACATTCAGAGACCTAAAAAGCATGGTGCTTCCATTTTGGAAGCTCTTATGTAGTGTCTTTCCTGTTGCCATGGAGCTGGACCCACAAAACAGTATTTCCTACATACCAGTCCACAAAATAGCCATGGAAAAACACCAGGGTAGAGTTTTTAATCCAAGCCATGTTGTTCAGAAGCTCTGGGCTGCTACAGTTCAAAGTTAATTTGGTTCGTTAAAGGGATGGGAAAGTTTGGATACAGATTCAAACTCCCTCCATGCTTGGCAACACTGAATCAGTTTGGATTTTATCCATTTCTAATCACTGAACATTAATTTATAATTATGATTCCGTGGGCCATGGGAGCTACCAGCTGCTGGATTCCGAAGAAGACCTGGCCATAACTCATGTCTCCATGGTAAGGTTCAGGCAGGCAGGTAGCACCTTTGCACGCTGCCTGGATGAGGTGTGGGAGGGTGATAAGCTGTAGCTGCCCTGATCAGTCCAGGTAAAGAAGAGAAGTTCAGAGACACAGTTTATTGATGCAGGTGGGTAGCAAACTCCCATATATCACTCAGAACAAGCATAACTCTCTTTAACAACGTATCAGGTATGAAAGCAGGCAGTCAGCTGACCCCAGTCTATCTACACATGGTGAGTGTTGCAGCCTTGTGGAGACATTTTTCCCAGTGCTAGAGCACAGCCAAAGCAGCCCTGTGTGAGTTGCAGTAGATACTACTGTATCCCTCTGCTGCACTGCAATATTGCTATAAGGGCAAGCCACAATTCTGCTCACAGGAATCCTGCAGGAGTTTTTGGAGACAGATTTGGGGACGTTAGTAAGACCTTTCAGTGGAAGAAGACGGGTTAAGAATAGCACCCAGGGAGGAAGGATGGGACAGCGAAAACCAAGATGCTGTGGTTACCTCTCCTGATGTGACTTTGCAGAGAGGCAAGGGGGATTTGCACAGCAGGTCTCCCCCAGAGTGACTGAGGCTGATGATTTCAATAACACTGCCCCCAGGGAGCAAGGGGCTCCAAGCTCTGCACGAACAGGCAGTCTGAGCTGTGTCAGCTGCACGGGAGTGCTGAGTAGGCACTTTCCTCCTCAGAGCAGACCCGTTCCGGCAGGAAACGAGGCCACGTAGGTGCTGCCAAAGCTGAGAAAGCCATATCCTGCGGGTGAGAGGCTCTGCACTCCTGCGTCAGCACACTTCCAGAGAAGCTAAGGGAGGTGCACTGGCTTACAGAGCTGCGTGCCTGGCCTGAGGGTGAAAGAGAAAAAGGGAATTGTACTGCATGTTCATTTGGCCTCTGGGATTTTTGGTGCATGGGTAAACTGTAATGGTATCAGGTAAGATGCATCAACAAGCTCGAATAAACATTTTACAAAAGCAGAAGCATCTCAGCTGCTACAAATGGGTTGAAGTGATGAAAGATTTTAACAGCGAAATAATCCAAACCACGTAATTGCAACCTTTCATGCAGGTTGCCCCAGTTTCATTAGCAAGCCCTTCCAATCCAGGCACAAAGGAAGGTTACAGATCACCTAGCTGCAGCCCAGAGGTTGGAACCAATTTGCATAAAATCATCCAACAAGTCAGCAGCAGATCTGAAAAGATGGGAAGTCAGCAGTCTATGTTTCTCCACAGCTCGCTAGCCTGACTAGTGCTGTCTGCCCCATGAGTATAACCGAAGAAATTGGCAACATGTAGATTTATTTAGGTATGTTAGGTGCTGGGCTGCCTAACGAATCCTGCTGGTGGTACAGGTTAGTAGCAAGAGAGCGAGCCATGCATAGAAGCTTATGGGTCCTGTTCCTAGCTGTGCAAAGAAAAGCTCTCCCTTGGTAAGCAAACTATGAGGGCAGCATCACCTGAGCTTATTTGTGCAATGACAAGTATAAAAGACTTTCAGCCTAAACCACTTTAAAAAGTACATTCTGAAATTTAAAAGAAATGTCCCTTTAAGAATAAGGAGCACTCTTCATGTTCTTATGTTAATTAAGATCTTTCAGTAGGGGAGAAATGAACTAAATAATTCTACACAAAGAGAGAACCCACAACACACAGGGAACTGTCAAAGGTACAGAGATCACAAGCAGCAAAATAGAAAGAATATGTTTTCAGTAAACTGGCAGGCACATGAGACTGGAGAAGCCCAGATGTGCCTCTGACTCACCTTCTGTCTATCTTCTATCACAGGCAAATACATCATATGATGCCTTCTCACCAATCGATCGATCTAGCTCTGTCCCAAAGCTCATTACGGTTCTTGATGCAATTAAAGGAACTGTAAGTGCCATTGGTAACTGGGATGGTAAAAATGACAAATATTGATACTGATTCTCACAGTGCATCTTTAAGCTTTGTAGGGTCCAGGCACTCACATGAGAGCTTATGCAGTCCTTACTGATATCTTTACATCAGTCTTTTGTACACACCATTAAAAGATCAGTAGACTGAAGGAAATTATGAGACACATGGCGTGAGGCATGACTGAGCCTGGCAGAATTATATGAGCAGGTCTAAAGTGTCCATGCAGCCTAATATCTTTTCTCCAACAATAGCAAGCAGCAAATACTTTGGAAAAGAGTATGTAAAATAGGTCATCCATGGTTTCCCTCTCAGTCAGCAGTCTAAGGATTTCCTGAGATGGAGCTTCCATCAGGACCATCAAATTAAATAATTGCTGGTACGGTTTTTTTGTGAATTTGCCAGTTTCTTTTTGAATTAGCTTATCTCTTTGATAGGATTTCCCTTTGCTATGTTAAAGGAGTAGACTCAAATCTACAAATCTTAATTAGCTCCTCAGGCAGTACAACTTTTAACAACTCACTCTGTTTCCTCAGGTCGGCTGATTGTTCTGTGCACAATCCAGACCTGTCATTCTCTTGCGAGGAGTGCTTGCTGTACAGACACAAAAGTCTGTCCCTGAAGTAAATGAATTGCATGATATTAAAGGCAGTGTTCAGTCTCATAAGGATCAGACGAAGCACATGCTAAATTTTCTGTGATGCTTAAAAGCAGACATGTATTAACCTGCCTAAGTGATTACTAGGAGAGGGGTGGAGTAGCTAAATCGGTACTCATTGCCCTATCCAGGGAAGCAGGAATGCCAAAGTGTTTGTATCATCCACACTTCACGCCTCATGAATACTAATATCGGGCATAACCCATCATACCTGCTGGTAGAAGGATTAAGCCCGTGTCTCTGGAGATTTGTGGACTTTCAAATGATAAACACTTTCAAAAGGAGCAAAGGGGAAAGGCAGGAGTAGATTGCCAGGTGCCAACTTCCCTTGCCCTTTCTGGCCTAACAGTACAGTACCATTCGGCAAAACAAGCACAGTAACCTTGGGGTGATGCGCCTTAAGCTGTTATATCAATTAATTCAGCACTTTTTTAGAGAGAGGGTGAATGTCAGTGGTCAGTAGTTGTGCTGCCACAGCAGAGGGCAAAATCCTCCCAACAGCAGAGCGCCGTGTGTAATGTCCTAGCACAAGTGTCCAAACAGCCTACAGCATCCATCCCCATGCCTGCTGAAGGGCCGGCCACTCCTGCCTGCCAGACCTCCTTGTCCCCAGGCTGCCACCGACAGAGCCTACAGAGGGGGAGAGAGCCGTTAACTAGAACTGCCTGAAAATGGTGGTCCAGTTCCAGTTAAGGAGTGGGATGAGGGCAATGGGCATGAGGCCCTGCACAACTTCAAACACCTCCAGGAAAGCAGAGAGGGTGCATAAGACAGCCTTCCCCGTCCCACCACCCTGCCCCACAACCCCTAACTGCCAGGCTGTCTCACCCGCTGGTAAAGAGGCTTTCTGTGCTCAGAGAGGGGAGCTTCCCGCTTACCATCTGCACAGATCTGTGTCCTTTGGGCAGGGGGGGTGTGCACAGCGGGGATCGCAGAGACTACAGATGGAGCCGCCCTATCTAGCCCTACGGCCACCCCGCGGGCCCGAGCTCGGTGGGGAGAAAAGAAAGGGAAAGAAGGCGAGAAAAAGAGGAGGAGAGTTGAACAGGGGGCAGGACGGTGGGAAGAGCAGAGAAGTGGGGAGGGAAGGAAGAAAGCGGAAAAAAAAGGAGGAGAAAGGGGAGGAGATGAAAGGCAAGGGGAGAAGGGAGGACGGGGCGGGGAGGAGGCGAGAGGCCGGGGACGAGAGGAGGGAGGCAGCTCGGCAGAGAGGGAAGGGACGGGACCCGGCGCCCCGCGGGCCATGCGCCTCCTGGCCGCGGCGCTGGCCGCCCTGCTGGCCGCGGCCCCGGCCCCAGGTAAGCGGCACCGCGGGCGCGCAGCAGCGGCCGGCGCCCAGCCCCGGCAGCCCCGTCCCGGCCGGAACGGGGCAGCCCCCCTCGACCGCCCGCGGGACCCCGGGCTCCGCCGCGGGCTGCCGCCCTCCCCTTCGCGCAGCGAAGCGGGGGCCGCCTTCCCCCGCCTTCCCCCGCTCCCTCCCCGCCGTCGGCACCGGGGACGGGGCTGGGCAGCGGCCCCCAGCCGCGGCAGCGCCCGGCCCTCGGGCACCAGGAGAGGGGGCTTAGCGAGAGGTTTAGGGGGGCCGCCGCCCGGGGAAGGCCGGCAGCCCCCGCCGCCCCGCTCCCCTGCAGCCGGGCGGGCCCACCCCCGCCGCCCCCCGCCTCCCCCCGCCCCGGGGTGGTCCCTCACCCCGCTCCGCTGCCGCCTCTCCGGGCCCCCGGCAGCAGCGTTTCTGCCCGGCGACCTGATCAGCAACTGTGTTTTTAAAAAAAGAAAACCCTTCCCGTGCAGAAGTTTATGGAAATGGGTCCTCCACCACCTTCTGCGCCAGGCGGGACAACGTTGAGCCGCGCCGTGGAACTGCAGGCAAAGCTGAGGCAAAGAAAGGGAGATTTGGCATTGTTTTTTCCACAGGTGCCTAGGTCCCGTAGGCATCCAGTGGAAACGGAACCCGCAGGTCACTTGTAAAAAACCTCCTCCATTCAAGACCTTTATGCCTCCAAAATCAAAGGTGCATTGTGTCCTAAAGCTGCAAAATGGACACAGAGTCCGGATCTGAACTTCAAGGTGCAGTGAGGGTTAGAGGGGTGGGGAAGCCCTGCTCATTCAAGGTTAATAAAGGGGTTGAATTTGAACCTTCACCTCAAAAGGGCAGGAGGTGGTGGAGGCAGAGGTTTGGTTCAAGTCCATTTCTAGTCAATGCAGAAGCTTTCTCCGAGAAGGAGCCTCTGACTTGTGAAACTTGCAGACAGATCCGTTCAACCGAAAACAGCTGGTTGCTTTTGGTGATCTTGCTAGCCAGCTCCTAATTATTTTCATTTAAACAAAGAGCTTTGCTTCTTCCTGGCTCATTTGCTCTTCTTACTTTGTAATTGTAGAGAAGTCAAAATAAAGCGGGCTTTGACAGCAACATTGTTTCACAGAACAAACTACAACACAGATAAAAGCCATCCCATATGCTTCTGGTCATGCAAATCTGAGATCAGAAGAACTACCCTGATGGCATGCTTCTCTAGTCCATTAGCTATCAGCAGGGGCTGAGCAAAGAGCTCAGCCCAGAAGGGTGGGTTGTAGATTCTGCCTGTCAGTGCCCATGGAGGAAGGAAAAGGGACCTATATATAACACTAAACCTGGCTTGCGAGCAGTAGTGCACAGGAACAGCTCTACTCGAGAGTATCTCCACCAAAGTAGCTGGGGTTCTTCCACAAAAACACAGCCACGCTGAAACTGCTCACCAAACAGAAGGACCCAGCAGTGACTGTGGGTCCTTTGCTACTGTTCCAGCACAGACAGAGGGGGCAGCCCTGGCATAGACAGGTTTCTGGCTGCTAATATATATAGTATAATTTGTTACTTCTGACAGTGCCGTCAAAGTGTTTTGCTATGTAATATGGCAGACAACAAAGTCCAAACATAGCTAATACTTGGAATTGAACTGGTGTAAGCAGAAGTGGACTATTTTCAAAATAGGATTTTTCAAAACAGAGTTCAGTCAGCAGTAACCTTCCCTGACTTCCAACGGGCTAGTGAGACACGTAGGTGGAGGGTACCAAAGAAACCAACAGCTAAAACATCAGGATGGGGGCCACTAGGTGAGCTGGTTGCAAATAGGAGAGACGTGTTTGATGATTGGGCACATTGCAAAGGAAACCTCAAGTCTTTGACTCACTCTCCTCCCCTTTTCTATAAATAGTTTCCCTTTCCAAGCAGAAGCAAGACTAAAACTCTTGTGGTAAGCTCCACCTGAGCAGCTACATCATGCTATACTGGGAAGGCAGGAGAAGAAAAACAGTGATTCCTCGCTTGAAGCAGCAATCTGAAGGCCAGAAATTCAGTACTCTGTTGGCACACAAGCCTGGTCTCAAGTTGTGGAGGAGTCTCCTGTCTTGGCAAGGAGCCCATGACAAGGGTAAACCCCATGTTGGGGCTGATCCAGTGCCTGCTAAAGACAGGAGGAACATTTCCACTGGTGTCTGGGAGCCCTGAATGAGGCTTTTCGTTTCCACATAAGAGTAAATGACCTCTTTCCTCCAAAATCCACCACTGATCCTGCTCCAATGGCAGTGCGAGGATATAGTCAAATGGACACTGTTTTTCTGTTTTATATAAAGCATCACCTGACCCTGTTCAACATAAGATGAGAATGACAGTAAAAGCATCAGGAAATTTCCAAAACTCTCCCCATTGCTGCACTTGTACAGTCGCACCAATAGGAGCCATAGAAGGAAGGTAAGGAGATGGGTTCCCACTGATCAGACAACATGAAGGATGCAAAATTTGATATTTCCTTATAAAAAGGCATGTGCCCAGAGGAAAAGTAGAAGCCTTAGGTATAAAAAATACCAATGTTTGTATGAGTGTAAACAGCTAGAAGGGGATCAGAGACTCCACATACAATGCTGCTTTATCTTGCGGAGGCTTCCATCACCACCATATCTGAGTTCCTCTTTATTTTCTCTTCGGTACTTTTTGGCACTATGTTCTGCCTAGTTTTGAATTAAGCGATGATTCTTTTGCCTTTTATTTTGGGACTCTATTCCACAACTAATCCTAGCCAGCTTTTTCAAGCAAGTTCACATGTCAGGAAAATGACATAATTGTTTTTCTTTACAGTTTTCATGACATGTTGATAATTTCAGTAGAAAAAGTTTGTGTTTTTCATTTACCCAAACTACATTTTTATAAATGATTTATTAAACACTTATAGCCTAAGTAATTCTGAGAACCCCAGAAAGTGTTGAAAGTCTTAAACTTATTCCTTATTTACTGAGTAGCACAACCTTCAAAATTTAGTCCTATTTTGATGGCAGAGGCAACCATCTTCACATCTGCCTGTAAAGCACCAAGGTCAGGTAACTCCAGCAAGTAATAACTGAAGTTTCATGCCTGGAAAGCTTTTGGTAGTTATTCAACCTTAATTTTAAATTTCAACATCCTGTTCTACTGGTGTGCTTTCTACAATCCAAAATAATCTCTTGTTTTGGCACTTACACAAATTGCACACACAGACATTATGCACAGATAATTATATCAATAATCTAAGCCATGCTTAGCTGTAGTTTCTTAAAGAAATTAAACCCCAACCCTTTCTTTATACAACTTATTTTCTCCTTCATAAAGAAAAAATAATGTCTACTTGGAAAAAAATACACCATTCAGTAGACCATTCTATTGAAATGAATGAAAATAATTATTATACTATTAATTTTCAGAGGGTTCTTCTCAAACAGTTGCAATGTAACTTCTTTAATTTAGTGGATTTACTTTAAGTAAGGTGATACAATTCACCACTCCATTTCATGGCTTCACTGGGGCCATAAAACCAGTGTCTCTGCCTCCAATACTCCTTCAGAAATAGAATGGAAATACTTTACTTGCTTATTTTGAGGATAAATATATGTTTGTGTTTCAGGAGCTGAAGTCAGACACGAGTCTCTGCCAAAACATTCATCCCCTTTGTTAAAATGTTCCTAGCTGATGTGCTAGAAAAGTGTCCAGAAATGAAAAAATCATTCTCTGAGTTGCAATTCTCATTAGTATTTGAGTACACTATATTCACATAACAGGAAGCTTAATATTCACATTTTAGAGGACATGTCATGCTTTGCAGAGTGCATTGCAGGGAGTGTTGCTTACTGTTGAAATATGGTTCTCTCCCTAGTGGATGCCATCAGGCTGGTAGATTACACATTACACGTCATTTAGGGAACACATTGCCACAATATACCATTGGTCAAAAATAGATCAGTCTCTGATATGACTAATAAGAACATTCTTAATGTACATTAGGAAGGAAATAAAATGAGTGTTGATTCCCATGCCTCAGAAAATCAGTCCAGCAGAAATCAGTTAGGTCAGGAAAGAAGAATCTTCCTTTAATGAACAGCTATGGACTTCTTTCAACCTTCACATATACTGGCTGTTGTTAGAAGTAAAGCAGAGAGACAAACAACTGGTCTAAGCTAAGTTCATGATGAAGAACAGAAAAACAAGAGTCAGAAATGAATGGAACGATGGAATAATCATTTGTTCCAATATAATCTCATGTCATATTTCATCACGCAAGTAATGTCAGATTAATTTGAATTTGTAGTCAGAAGGACTAATCTGAGAGATTTAACCCAGGCTTGAGATGACCATTTGATTATGACAAGGAGAATATTACTTAAAACAGAGGACATGGGGAACTGCAAAGTGAGGAGCTGGTTAGGGGCATATAGGGAGGTTAGTAGTCTTTCAGTGATTGTCTAGGGAACAGTATCATGTAAGGTTTGCACAAATGATGTCTAAAAGAAGTAGACAGAAGCATGCACATTGAAATTATGTGACCTTATCAAGTTAGCACAAGATTGGGATAACACATAGGAAAAACTGAGGACCAAGTAACAAAAGTGGAGCAGAACTTAGTAAAGCAAAGTCACGTACTTGGGGATTAGTAATAATTTCTTTGATACACTAGGAACTGAACCACAAATGACAAAGAAGAGAAAATGCCCAAGTATATTATGTAATTATAAACTGACATATAATCACATGTGAAAATACAATGAAAAAGGACAACATAATTCTGGGCATAGTATATCCCAGGCAAGGTATATCCCGGTCAAATCTGGGAAGCACCATGACTATTTCACAGGACATTGGAGAGCTTCTTTCCAGACACTGTCTGTAATTCCAGTCACCCACATTAAAAAAAAATTAAAATAATTACGATCAAACCTAAAATTTAAACTGGAACCAATGCAGAGAAGGGCTACTAAGGTGAATAGGGAAGTGAAGACACTACTTTAGTAGAGGAGACCAACAGAGCTTGGTTTCTTTAGCTCAACAAAGCAAAGGGTGAGAGACCAGATAATTGTTTTCTATATGGAGTCAGGAAGGAAGCAGTAGAGAAGAAAACACTATTTAAACTTAAAGTTGGCACAGGAACAAATGGGCATAAACTGGCTATTGAAACAATTTAGCCTGGAAATCTTAAGAAGGATGCAAGTCATTGGAAGAGCATCTTGTGGAACAGCTTTCCAAAAGACATTCTTGGCTCTTGCTCCAAGCTAGTTTTAGATTAACGCTTGTTCAGACTGACAAAAGATTATGTGATGTTGGGCTTATGACAGCAACAAGGTGTCCACTTCAACCCTGTCTTATTAATTAGCGATAGCAAGAATACTAGAGCAGGCTTGCTGAAGGAGGGCCTCATACGATCTTTAACATTCACAGAAAGACAGAAGATGTCAGGTTCTAAAAGCTCATTACATTGCGGCACACTGAACGGATGCCATTGGTTTACCTGCTCTGGACTTGCGTGCTGGGACAGATTACGATGCTGTTGTGCCAGTGTGGAGGATTCTCACCACCTTTTCTTTCCTTTGCAGATGTTTGTGAGGCTTTAAATGTGACAGTCTCTCCGGGACCAACGGTGCGATACTCCGAGGGTGATAATGCTACCCTTTACTGCCACATTTCTCAAAAGAGAAAGACAGACAATTTGCTGGCTGTGCGGTGGGTCTTTGCTGCATCACCTAACCAGGAGTATCTGATGATCAAAATGACAAAGTTTGGGTCTGTCCAGTATTATGGAAATTATACTCATCATTTCCACAAGCAAAGACTTCATCTTCTTAAAGAGAAACATGGAA
Source organism: Harpia harpyja (assembly GCF_026419915.1). Taxonomy (NCBI): domain Eukaryota; kingdom Metazoa; phylum Chordata; class Aves; order Accipitriformes; family Accipitridae; genus Harpia; species Harpia harpyja. The sequence goes on along the minus strand of NC_068949.1, from coordinate 26,135,322 downwards.
CTATGTACAAATTTCTTATTCTAAGCCTCCAGCAAACAGATCAAGGATATTATATATGCAAAGTCCAGGAAATTGGCAAGCACAGGAATAAGTGGACAGCATGGTCAAATGGCACAGCAGCTACTGAAATAAGAGGTGAGAGGCTACTGATTTCTATCATTTTTTCTTGTCCCGTGATCCTTTTTTTTCTTTTCTTGCAAGTTCACCTATAAGACATTTGAAGTTAAGCTATTTTTAAGTGTTATCTGTGGATATGAGAAGAAAACTTAATACTCAACTTCTTTACTTACACATTACGATTTAAACATTATTCAGCCCACAATGAAATGTAAAAAAGTGAGAAGATTGGTAGATTTGTAGAAGGCAGTCTATTTCCTTTGCCTTTTACCAGAATAGCAGTAATTAAAACTCCTTTACATTTAGCTACAGGTCTGTGGTGGGTCAACCTTGGCTGGACACCAGGTTCCCAACAAGCCACTCTATGACTCCCCTCCTCACCAGGACAGGGTGGGGAGAAAATAAGATGGAAAAAAACCTCGTGGGTCAAGATAAATCCAGCTTAATAAAGCAAAAGCAAAACCCATGCGTGGAAGCAAAGGAAAACAAAAGACTTATTCTCTACTTCCCACCAGCAGGCAATGCGCAGCCACTTCCCAGGAAGTAGGGCTTCAGTATGCGTAGTGGTTGCTCCGGAAGAGAAATGTCATAATAACAAATTACATCCCTCCTTCTTTCTTTTTCTTAGCTTTTGTTGCTGAGCAGACATCCTATAGTATGGAATATCCCTTTGGACAGTTTGGATCAGCTGTCCTGGCTATGCCCCCTCCCACGATCTTGCCCACCCCCAGCCTACTGGTGAGGGGGCAATGTTGGAGAGACAGCCTTGATGCTGTGCAAGCACTGCTCACCAGTAGCCAGAACACTGCTGTGTTATCAACACCTTTCTAGTTACCAATACAAAGCACAGCACTGTGAGGGGCTGCTATGGGGAAAATTAACTCCATCTCAGCCAGACCTAATACAAGGTCTCTACAACTTTGCTAGTGTGAATAAACAAATGCCATTATTATTTAAATACAAAGAGACAGAAACAGAGAGAAATTAACTTATTTTCTGAAGAATATGCAGTGGGCGAACCTGAAACAGGAGCATTATATTTTAGATCTATGTTTTGCCTCTGTCTTGGTGTTTTCATTGCTTTTAGTTCTAGATTTGCAGCAGTTGGTAATTAGCATTTCTAGTATCACTTCAGTACTTTTGTTTATACCACTTGTAGCCAGAAAGCAGAGCTAGAAAAGCAGTGACCAGCCTGCTGGTATTGAACTTCAGATAAAGAAATGACCAGCAATGAGTGAGGATTTTGAACCAAGTTGAAACCAAGCCTTCTCTTTGGGATGAGTCAGCTCAAATCTAACACCATGACACCCACACTTTCAGAGATGGGTGAAGCTGGATTTAGAGAACAGACTCCTTTGAAGAGGTCGTTGAGCTCAGCAGTTGTGCTGTGAGCACTAGCTGGCAAACTAGCCCCCTGCTTGTGGCTTTATAAACAGAAAAGTTGATTTCCCACAGGGCCAACTCTAAAGATAATGCCAAAAATCAAGGGTGACCGCTTGGTCCATGGGTCTGGAAATTCAAGCGGCTCATCCAGCAATCACAGAAAAACTTGTGGGAGGAGACTGCTTCAAGTTTCTGCCATTCCTGTTCATGCTAAATTTATTGCTGTGTTTAGACCCCAAAGGTTATTCCTGTAGCTGGGAAACCCTAATCCCATTTATCTACCTTATATTTTGGTGAAAATGGCCCTAGCTCTCCTCTGAAACCAGTTTTGGTCTGAGGGAACTCCACAGACTACAGACCTTTTCAAGATGGATTTTAACATGCTTATGTAGTCTTAATCCAAAGCACATTCCCTCAACACCAGCTTAACTGGTGTCATTCAGGTTTCTGTATTACTTTTGGACTATAAACACACCAGGGAGAGAAATGTGACAGTAAAAAGTAATCTTTTTGAGTGTATGATCTCCTGTGATGATAGCTCTCAGGTATCACAAGCCTTCAATCTATCAGAAGTTTGAGAACAAAGATGTGAAAAATACAGTATAACAAGAGTTAAAGAGCAGCTTCACATTGACCAGCAATGTTTAGATCTGCCTTGAGAAATCATGGCATTAACGTAATGTAATTAACCATTTATTACTAGCAATGATGAAAGAAACTAACAATCCAAAGCTGAAGTTCTGTTTGGATTAGTAGCAAAGACCATGGATCAATTTTAAACAACAGCAAGAAAATCCTAGTCTATGCTATTTGGTCTTACTGGGCATGCAAAACTAGTCTGGAAAGCCTCTAAGACATTCATGAGGGATTTCCTCTGCTTTTTGGTTGCAGTCAGAAGTATAAATAATGACAGAGCAGGACCCAAGGCCAAATGGAAACCCCAAACCCTTACCTGTCTCCACCAGGGAAATGCCCATCCCTCCAACATCCAGACCCCAGCTTTGTACATCAGCCACACTTCTTTTGCACAGAAGACCACAGAACCTGGACTTAAAGGAAAACTTCACCAAAGTTCATTAGACTCCTAAATAAAAATCACCAGAGCAATCAGTATCATGGGTCAGAAATGTAATCCTGCAGCCAAATGCCATCTGTAATCCATAACTTGGTATCCTAAAGAAACCAAAGCCTACATGATCACACTATCAACTAGTCTGCACTCTTTTGAATCTATGGGCTGATTTTAATGAGATAACGGTCTTAAAGATATTAAGGTTGTACAAGTAATGTGAAATTGGCTGGGGGGAAGGGAGAGAAGATCTGTACGAACTTCCTCACTGAAGGAAAGCTGTAAGAACAAAAAAGGTAAATACTGGTTTTGAGCTGCTATATGCCCAGTGACCTTCCACACTGCAGTCAGTAATTGGGGCTCCTGGACATACCACAGGAGAAGAAGTCCAGGACTAAGGTTATTGTGGAGAGGGGAGCCATTTGGGATGGAACACAGAATTCATTATCTTCACAGCTCAAAGAACAGTTTCTTGTTTGATTTTTGTTGCTGTTTTCACTCTTTTGTTTTTAAACAGGGAGGAGTGAAAACACTATACCCAAACATCTCCTGAACTCAGCCATCTTAACCTCTGCAGGGCCTTAAGTTTTACAAGCACTGACCCCATGTTGAGTGGCTGGAGCCAAGACACAGTGGTTAGTCTTGTAACCACACAGGGTTATGAAATGAAACTTTATTGCATGCATGATTTAGCCCTACAGACTTCAGGCATTAGCTTGCTTCATGCTCAGCAGTCTTTCTTCCCTGCTGTTCCCGTGCTTGGCTAGGAACTGGCTTTCCTCCTCCTCTCCCTCTCTCTTCCTCCTTCACCCCTCTAGGTTTGGCTGAAAGCAGAGATTAAGCCACTGTCAAGAAGGAACTGGCAAGCAGGACTGATCATCCCAGCTGCCTCAGCCTCCCACATTTGGGACGGGGCAAAGCTGGTGGCTTGTGTGGGGAAGGGAAGCCAAGGCTCTCATCTCAGCCTACAGAGAACAAGTGGCTCAAACGCTCAGAATGGAAAAGAGGAGGAGAGGCTGAGAGTAACTACCAGGTGTTGTTACTTCCAACAGCACCTCAAATGGATGGTCAGGGCTGAAGCTTGCAGGCCTACAAGCAAGGCTAGGAGGCCACCATACAATCCCAGAGACTCCTAGAGGATAGACTACTCTTTTTTTTCCAGTGCTTCAGAGAAGAGTTTCTGAGGATAACTTGAGGGAAGGGAGCTAGAGAGGGCCAGGTCTGGTGTCAAGAGACAGAGAGAAGCAGTGAAGGAGGAGAGTGCTGTTTCAGCTGGGGGTTTACACTGTATTGACCCTTCCCCTCAGATCCTCTGCACCAGACCAGGTAGCTGTCTCCAAGTGTAGTACACTGAAAGATAGAATGGATAACAAGTAATGTGTTTCTTGCATGAAGGACTTGCAAAATAGACCAACACATGTACCCAAGCAGTGCAGAACAAGTAGCAGGCTTGTGGGGGAAAAAAAACAAAGAAAAAAAAGAGAGAAAATCAGATGGAGAATAATTTTTAGGATTTTCCTGCGATAATGTCATTTCATAGGGCAGGTCAGCTGTTTAAAGAGTGCTTTCTCATTCACTGAATGATGGAATTTCTTAAATGCCTGTAGTGAAACACAGGGATTTGTCAGGAGTGCTTGGAAAGGGAATGACATGTTCCAGGTAAATGGCAGCAGAAGAAAAAGCAATATAAAAGATTGTCAGACCACCTGTCATACCCCTGCTCACAAAAAGCCACTCTGCATCTTTCATAGCTGCTCAGGCTATTGCTAACTATAACACAGAAACCTCTTAGTGCTCTTCCTAGCTAGAGTGTGGGATTCAGATCAATTTAGTTGTTGCAAGAAGGGAAACTGTACCTTTTCTGTCCAGTCCTTAAATACTACTTTTTCACCTGATTTTTAGTATGATCTATGAAAACATAATTGGGGCGGGGGGTTGACACTTATGACTTCTTTCTCACACTGTCTGGTCAGCTGTATTGCTTCTCTCTGCTTCAAATGTAACCCAAAGCGGAGCAGGAAACCTGAGACATTGGAGGAAGGCAGGCCCACCTGCAGGCTAAACACACTGACAATACGCACTGTGGGGATCTGTGGCAGACACCACCACCACCCTGGGCCCCCCAAAAGAGTATTGATTCTAATTCTAAATCCAGATTAAAGATCCTAAAAGACATCTGAAAAAGGATGTATCTTTAAATGCCATAGCAACCGTTTTACTGTTAAAAGCCTTTTTACTGGAAATGAAGGACCGCCTTAGCTAGCATCGGGTTAATGCACTGTGAGTGTACAGGACTCGCTACACATAGGAGGGAAGGCAACTCTTTTCAGAGTGGTGATAAAGTCTCCAGTTTCCCCAATGGTAACACTTGGGCTTTTCAAGGAAATTTTCTTCCAAACACATTTTGTATTTTATATTATGATAGGTTACACTTTTTACTGCAAAGGGATTTACTTATGTTACGGTTAGATCCAGGATGTAACAAAACGAGCAATACAAATTGCCTGAAGCATTTGGGTACTTAAATTATACCGCTTGTGCTTTATCAAATAAGGTAACAGTGTTCAAACACATCACAGTTGCTGTCTTGTCTAACATGTTGTTCCAGTTAATGTGTCTGCAGTTATGCCCAAATTCAAAATAGTATCTTTATGCTAAAGTACCAGGCAAATTTCTTACAACCTTGCACATCAAGTGGATGCAGAAATAGCATTTAGGTCCCTTTTTTGTTCACACAGAAAGAGGAGGTCACTGTGTAAGACACAAATTTCCACAGGGAATGGGAAAGGGTCATTCAGCTTCTTCAAAATTTGACTTGCTCTTGAAGCAGAAAGAACCTGGGACAGTTCAGTACATAGCCTTTGTCAGCCACCAAGCATAGCACTATTCAAAGCAAAAGACTTTATCAGATTACAGCTGGGTCTGTAGTTTCTACTGCTATTAACTTATATTCAGATTTTGTTATTTGCTAGCAAGTTTGCAGGTGTGAATTTGTGTAGGCCATTCAGAAGTTGCAAATGCATTTTTCTTGCAACACAAATTTATACAGATACATGTACTGGAGTTGTAGAAAAAACAATTGAGTTACAGGCTACAGTTCCTTACGTCTAATGATGGCAGTTAAAAGTTTAGCTACATATCTGGCTTCTCCTTTGGGGACAGAATACATTTCTTCAGAAAAGGAGCCTCAACTGATGGAGACGGAGTCCTTACAGTATTCTCTTCATGGACTCGTGGGTCAACTACAGCAACTTTGTAGTGTTTTCAGAATGCCCAGCTGAAATTTGAACTGTTGCAGTTTGCCCCTTTAGGTGTAGTGAATACAAGACATCAAATAGGATTTATAAAAAGGCTACTGTTAAATCTTGGTAGTCAAAGCAAGAGAAATCCATGTCCTGATGTTGCCAAGAAGTGTCTCCTACTCCAGCCTTGCAACATCTTCCAACTAGGCTAAGGTGAACCTTTTCCCTTCCCCCATCTTATCAAAGGCATCTGTACTTTTCCTGGGCTTGTGTGGTCAATATTATCCTAAAACCAAGTTAGTGACCTTTATTATAGTACTGAATACACCAGAAAACAGTTTATTTGAGGGAAAAAAGACATCAGAAAGATGGTTCTCCCACTGCCTTCCTACCAGAAAACTCAAAATAGTGAGTAGTCCTCTCAGAACAATATGCAGCATCTCCAAACCATCATTTACACTTGGGTAATCCCTCAAGCCCACTATGCAAGGTACTGCACATCTCTTAGGATGAGCAATATGTGTTCCAAATGGTTTACAGTCCAAGAGAAGAGAATACATGTAGGAGGACAGTCCAACTATAATCCTACTGTCACGGATAACACAAACAAGTAGAGATGATCACAACAATCTGTCTGGTTGGGAAGTTTATGTGTCAGAGTTTCCCATAGAACAGAATCTGAGTTCTATTAAATATTAGTTGCATGTGGCATTTTCTAACAGCAAAAATGTTGCAAGATACAGGAATGCAAGATTTAGGTTTTTTTCCCCCAAATGAATAAAGGCCTTTTTTTTCAGGGAAGGTATTCTAAAATACTCGCCAAAAATCTACACATGTGATGCTTTCATGTAACAAATGAGCAGATTTGTTAAAATATTCAGGATGAACTTCCCATCACAACTGAATAAAAGATTTCATTAGTCCTGAAAGCAGCTCCATATCCATTGAGTTAGCCCCATGCCTCACATCACTACAGGGCACTCCTTAATGAATTCTCTTTCCATTAAAATACTTGTTCTTTAATGATTTGCCATTTGAACCTCTCTTGGAGATTCAGACCTTATTGGCAATCTGGAGGACATCACCAGACTCGCATTGCAATGATTGCTAGCAGAAGAAAAATCATGGATTAACATAAGTGACATCATCTAATCTGATCAAAAAATGTCAGCATGCATAAACAATCTGGCTGAGGGGAGAAGAAAGGGTTTTGAACAGTGATCCAGCAGTCATAGCATTCGGATTCTAGTGCTAGGCTGTACAGCTGTTATGATACTGACATTCATCCATTTGCCCAGAGCTCTGTAGTCTGCTCCTCCTGAAACAGGGCAGACAATTCTGTGCAAACTCTGCTGCTATTTTCCCTCTTAACTGAGTTAGAACACAGTCATTCAGTCAGCCCTTTTTCTAGGCTGTAAAGGTGAGCTGGTACAACTTGTGATCATATAGTCTTTCTTCTCAGGAAAAAACTCCCATCCATAGGCAGGGGAATTACACCAGCTGAGAATTTAAGCTATTCTGCACTCAATAGTCAATGGCCATTGATACAGCAGTGACAGAGCAGTTTACATTAGTCAAGATGTTCAGCCTAGTTTGTTCCTACATCTAAGCTAAGGACACTGAGGGTAAGTAGAGACATTCTGCTTTTCAGCTCAGATACGCAATTTCTGAAGCATTTGGACATGCTTCAGGAAGTCCATGCACACATGAATGGTTTTTTTGCAGATAGGCAGGTATCATATCCATGTATCTTTAAAAGGTATGGCATGGAAGCCAACTTTCGAAGGAAATAAGAAGAAAAAGAACTCATGAGCAGTGCTCTCACTTGGGGTGAGATGTGCGATTTGCGTGCTGTTGTAGGAATTGCAGGGCAATTCAACGTGCCAAGGGACATCCACGAGAGCTTTGGAAGGAACGCAAGTTGGGCAAAATCAGGGGCCTACAGAGTCAGTCCTGAAGCTGGGGAAATGCTGTTGTGTTGGCAGAGATTACTTCAGTGCCAAGCATTGCTAGAACGACTTTCCTGTTTTTTAAAAAAGCTGTGCCTAATGTGGCTGGCTCCAAGTCAGTTCCCAGGAAGCCTTCAGAGCTGTGTCTTTCAGTAAAGCTACTTCTCTTCCAATTATTTTTTTCCTTAACCTCTTAGACTTAGAAATAGACTACAGTGTTAAAAATCCTTCTTAATATATAACTAAAAGGGAGAACAAATTCCTATTCACTTGAGCAAAAGTTGTTCATCTCCTCTCTCAGAAGTAGCTGTTTTGGGACAGAAACAGAAACTGCAACCCTAGAGGTACAAGTTCTAGGTAACTAAGAACACAGAGCTGGAATAAAACTAGCTACATACAGCATTAATGGCAGCTTTTTCCCTGGGATACTCAGACCATCTCCACAAAGCCATTACAGACCTTACAAGCACATGGCCACCCTATTCTAAGGCCTAGGCTCTTCCAAAGTGTGTTTCTATTCTCCTGCTGTTCTTCACTGCATTTAACTTTTGATTGAAGAGCCACACATTGCATCTTCCCAGAATAAGATGACAACAGGGAGGCAGTCTCAAGCCATACGGCACTCACGGGGGGTGCCAAGCCAGATGAGATTTGCTGGAAGACATTTTTATAATGCTGCTTTATAACTGAAGTGTTTCATTGAAAGGTAATTATCCTGTGAAATAAAGCAAGATCTTGGTGCACTGAAGTCTAAGGCAGAACTACATTTACTTCAAGATGTCCCAACTTTTTATGCCACACATTTTCAGTTCTTGTCATGTCTTCTTTGGTTTTTTTCCAGTGATTTCATCAAAGTCTTCTGATGATCCCACTTTCAAGAAAAACCATGAAGCTTGGAAGTTTTTTGAAGGTAAAGATGCATCTAACTGCTACTGGTTCTATACAAGATGTTAGTTTAGTCCAATGCTACAGGACAACTAAAGTGCCCCAATCAGGACCAATTTTGCCAGTTCCTGTGCAAACTCAGGCCTTGCCTGAGAAACCATCCCACAGAGTACAAGCTGTGTTGGAGAAAAGGCTCCAGCTTCAGTTTCTTATATATTTGTTATGCTCAATGGGAAAATAACCCATGCAAATACAGACCGTTATCCAGGAAGGTGCTGAGCTTGTCTGAAGAGGTACCAAGCGCTCTATGTTCCCACTAGCCTTAGAAACTGCTCACTGAACATGCTCTGCACTGCAAGAGCAGCTTAAAGCTCCCTTGAGTTTCAAGGCAAGCAGTATTTTCTGTGTAGATTAGTGGACAACTGTTCCAGGAGACTGCAATCCAGAATTTGCATGCAGTTGGGATTCCCTCCTCCTCCTCCCTCCTAATCTGGAGCACCAGTGAAGCACCAGCATGGCATTTCCAGCTGCTGTGCTGCCTGCCAGGCAGGAATGCTTGCTTGCAGGATGGCCTTGCTTCTGTGGGGAGCCTTGCTGTTTAAACCACAATTTACAAACCATATTGTTGTACAGTGTAAGGGGAATGAAGCACAGAACTGCAGGTCAGGGGTCTAGTTCCAGCAATGCTATTTTCTACAAGAACACTTGACCTGTGAGGCTTAGTTTCCTTTCTGTGAAGCAGGAAAGAAGCCAATATACCTCCCTAAGGACATTTCAAGGCGTTAATGGCTAGAGCATCCTTAAAGTACTCTATTTAGAGTTCTAGTAAAAGCAGAAGTAAGTCATTAAAGATTTCTTCTCCTTCTGAAGAAAATACTCCATCTTGATCTGCCATGGTACAACTCCTGTTAGCTCCACTGGGATTGTGTTATGGCACCTGAATGAAAGCCATAAAGGGAGACCGAGGCCGTAGAGTGAAAAGAAAAAAAAATATACAAAAACTTCAAGCCAGTACTGCCACCAGAAGAAGAAATTGCAGAATTTCTTCCTTTTTCCCCACCCAGTCAGCACTTTTCTTGGGGTTTTTTTTTGGGGAAAAAAAAAAAAAGTACAGCTGCTTGAACTGGGAAATAATCCAAATGAAGTCCTTCTGTTTTTCAGTTGCTGCATAAAAAAAAAAAAAAAAAGAAAAGAAAAAAAAGGAAAGAGAAGAAAAAACCCCAAACCAACCCTTTCCTCCCTGCCAAAAGTAAGCCCTCTTAGGTGTAGTTACACCTATTTGCATTTATGGAGACTTCAGCCAAATTTTAAACTGAGCAGGATATTATATGAAAGTTCAAGAGCATTAAATTACTTTTGAACTGTTACCCAAAATCTTTTGGGGCAGGGTCTATTCAGATCTTGTAGATGTAACTTTTTTCTGTCCTGTAAGCACGAAGCATCTGCAACACTGACCGTCATCTATGCTTGGCTTTCAGATCTGTACGTGTATGCAGTGTTTGTGTGTTCAATAGGAATCATCAGCGTCCTCCTTTTTACACTTGTCATTCTCTGTCAGTCAATTCTGAACAAGAGGAGATCCACAGGTGAGTGAAATGTCATTCTTGCTGACTGCAAAGCCCTTACCGAAGAGGGAGCGAGGGGAGAAGGAGAATGCAGAAAAAGCCGGAAAGAGAAATATCTCCTTGCCTTGATTTTAATAAAACAAAAAAAATATTGGTAGGAAAAAACATTTCTGCCAGCAAAACTAGAACAAGGGCATTTTGCTCCCTTTGAATAGCTATTTCACTTTAAATTTGCTTTGGAGTTTTCAGAATCTTTCAGCTTTGCATAAATATAAATTGAAGGGGGTTGGAACTTCTTTCAAAGAAGACCAAGTGCTGTATCATTAAATTGCATTCTGATCAGATCTAGCTAACGATTTGCATGAGTGACATTTCCGCAGACATTTAGAGGGGTTTCAAAGCAGTCTTTTTCTGTTCTGTTTTCTTCTCCCTTCCTGACTAGCTGTCAATATTCTTGGGAATATGGGGGTTGTTATTAGCATGCTGTCATTTGTAGCATTCTTTGAAACTAAAGCATCATTTCATCATTCAGATCTGCCTTTTTATAATACTCTTTCATGATCAAGGATTACTGTTTCATTCTCTTCCTCAGGAAGGGTTTCTCAAAGAGGCTACGTCTGCATGAAAGCAGCCCTGTTGTAATCAGAAGTGCTATTTCAGATCTGTGGAGTAGCCAGTGCAGGCTCTACTTTCATTTCAGTTTAAGAGTGGTTTATTTGGAGACCTCACACAAGCTGTGGGGATGAGATACCAGCATGCTTAGCAGCCACCATGTTAGAGGAGAGCATAAGGACCACCTCTGAACAGAAGCTTTCAAAAAGGGTTTTGTCAGTGATTTGTCTTGTTAATGACAGGAAAGAATTGTGATCTTGTTGCTTCTTCAGCATCACACACATAGCATGAAGGAATTAGTGACTCAGATACATGAGGGAGAAGACATGTAAGCCAAAAATAGATGTATACAGAAGTCCTTGCCTGACCACAAACACGTTTCAGGCTGTGGCTCCGTCTTCCCGGTAGTGCGCTCAGTAGAGTAACTCTGATTCTAACTGAACCCAACAACTCTACTTGCCAAGAGGAAGGAACAAGATCAATGTTATTCTTCCTACCCTGTTAAGTGATGACAAAGGTTTTGTGCCAAGGGAGTACCCACACTTAAGTATGTTGGTCATGGTGAGTCACCTTGAAGCCACAAGCACTAGACACACTGATGTATCCTGGTTTTTCTTGAGCAGACATTGGGCTAGATTTTGCTTCTGGTTTTGTTGATTTACACTGCTGTAAGCATACAAGCAGCTTGGAGAAAAGGTCTCTTTACATTGAACCAGCACCAGCAAAATATAGAAATAACACAGAATACAATATAGAGTAAGCATATACAACAGAGAAAAAGTAATTTCTTCTGAGCTGCTAAATCCTTTCTTCACTACTCTAATATCTGAATAATTGCAGGCTTCACCAAATTTTTATTTAGATTTTGAACATTACCCAGTAAACACTGGCAGCATTAAACTTATGGATTCAATGGAAATATAACAGAATAAATCTTAGCAGACAGGCACTCAGTATACAATGATAAGACTTTCAGGCAAGTCTTTCAGCTACGACCACCTGATCAGACTATTTTCCGGAGCCACGTTAATTGGCTCAGCATCCAGTCAAGCATCGGGGAACTAAAATTTCTGAAGCAGCAGTGGAAGAAGTGTCACTGACAGACACAGTCTCCACCAGCCCCATATTGCTTTTTCTCCCCACAGCCTCTGGGCCATGGCAGCAAGCTCAGCCCTGAACCTCTACCCCAGGGAGCAGCTGTTCATATGGGCATGGGGCACAAAGAGCCCCCTCCTCCCACAACGCTCCTCTACCCCCTCCAGAGGCACCTTCCAGGGGTTAGGGTCTGACCACAACATACCCAGCCTGTCAGCCAGCAGCAGTGCTCTCTCATTCAGACTGTTAGAATAAGGCATCGCACCTCAAAAAGTGTTATCTTATCTCCTCTCCACCCTCGGCACTCTGTACCTCCATCCTGGGCTGGACTAGGCAGATGCTAGTATTCATGTGAAATGAGCCTGCAGTGAAATCATGAAGTCCATCCTTCCTTGAGAAAAGGAGGAAAGAGAGGGACAGCAAATCAAACCTCCGTCTGCATCACCCCCAGCCTCCAGGCAGACACCAGGCACAGCCTTCTTCCACCTTCAGTGAGGTGGTTGCCGCATCATCTTCCTCAGGGGCTCTCCAAGAGAAGCCTGGCTCTGCTCTTCCCCCTGAGACCAGGTCAGGGGCCCAGGCCTACTGTTCTCCTGTACACCTAAAAAAGGCCAGACAGATAGATGGAAGTGCTGCCTTGGCTGGCTTAGACACAGCCCCTGTGTTAGCCCCAGTTCCTAGCGCTCTAAGCTCCCATTTCCTTAGGACTAAAATGTAACCCCCCCCAGGAGCTGTGTAGCTTCCTTAGAATGAGAGAATTTGGGTAAGACCAAGTATGAAAGCTTTCCTGTAGAGAGGGGCATAATCATGTAAGTGCACTGTTGTCTGGTTTTCATAGCCTTTTAAAGAACGGAGAACATGAAGGGAGGGAGGTGTCTATGTTGTATTGAACTTCACATCATGGCCCAGGGATGCACCCTCTTTTCCTTCTGAGAAATAAGTTGGCAGTAGGTCAACCAGAACAGCCAGAGCCTCTCCTCCTGCCTGCACGTCTCCACCCTCAGCGCAGCTTGGGCAGAGCACAGAAGCCACTAAGCCACAAAAGAGCATCTTAATAACCCTGGCTCCTAAAACACTGCAGGGGAGGGGAGCTGCCCTTGCTCAGGACTACTGGTTCAAAGGAATATGAAGCAGAAGGATTTATACAGCTCACACATACAGCTGTCAGAGACAGGATAGTGGCTGGACTGGACCTCTGATCCCATCCCAGGAGGGAATCGCTTTATGCCTGAGGCCACAATCTATCTTACATTAGGAACAGCAGTGGCTCCTGTGGGTGAATGGTTTATTTCAGGCTTCTGGAAATAAAGAGAGGCACCACAAGGGAAATAAAAGTCTTCAAAGTAAAATTACTGGCCTGCTGTGCTTTTCCTTAGCAAGCTGTCTTTTGGCTGGGCTTACTGCTGGAATGTGTGTTGCCCAGCACTTCCACAGCAGATTTTTGGTGGTGTTTGGTACATTCCCCTCTCCCAAGCCCAGCTATGTCTTTGAGTCAAGCTACATTTTAATGCACAATATAATGTACTGTGATGATTAGTAGCTCTCCCAGTGTAACAATCTGGCAACTCCAAAGTCTCAGCAACACAGGTCTAGCTGCATTGACCATTTGTAACTCATAAACTGTGTTGGTGTGAAGCCACATTTTCTTTCTGTTTTTTTGTTTCTTTAACAGTGAAGCATTACCTGGTGAAATGCCCCCAGAACAGGTAGGAGATTACACTTCTCTTGACTATAACCCAAGGCACCAGTTCTAGTTTTGTTTTGTTATGTATGCTGAAGAAGATGAGTAATGTTTTCCAAAATGCCTACAGGAGGTTAAAATGTCCCAGGTCCATGACTCATGAACATGCCTGCAAGCCAATATCTGCTGTGCATGATAAGGGAGATCTACCTGGGCTATGTAGCTGCAGGTCCTGCAGGTGCTTCAGTGACAAGCCTCTCCTTGAGACTGGGAATTGCTTTCTGGAGAAGCCTGCTTTCATCCTGTGTGGCTTTCTAGGGTTTCCCAATACCTCACCAGATGGTAATAACTTAAACCAGCCAGGTACATAGAACAAAACACAATGTTACCCAGTAATTCCCGCCTGCAGAACAGGGAGTAGGGCTCAAAAGCAGATTTTCAAGGCCCACAGTCTATTTCCAGCTGAAGACTCCAAGTGATGGGAAAAATCCTACTTCTGCTGCAGTCATTAATCACTGTCCCTTTAAATACCACTGACTGCCAAAAGTTTTTGATCATGTGGTGCTATAAAACTGATTTCCATCATATGATTTTCCTGAGATATAAATTGTGCTGGAACTGCAGTAAAAAAAAGATGATAGAAGTATTTTACAAACAAAAAAGATTAAAGAGAGATGCCTCGTAACAACATAGAACAGCTGTTTCCCAGTTTTCAATGACATAAAACATATGTTTCTAGCCTTGTAATTTGAATCTGGTATCACAGATACTATTTCTTATAGTATCTTTTTAGATACTATGAGACTCAAAGCCAAGTATAGCATGCCCTAGATCCTCAAATAGTGTAATTTTTAGTGCATTCTCATGGGATTATCACTGTGTTCAATCTAACTGACACTCCGATGTAACTGAAGTTGCAACAAAGCAACAGAGAGTTCAGGAGGGACCAGTACAAACTGAAACTTCCATTATTCATGGAAAGATCTTTGTTCTGTGACCCTGACCAGCCATTGCACCACACCAAAAATTTATAGACACGGCTCAGCAGTTTTCATTTTTCCCTGGATGCTTTCTCTTCCCCCTTCTTTATTAGCTGCTGGGACAAAGTTGGAATTACAAAAACAAAAAAAGAAGGGGGAGGGGGAGGAAATCAAAGTAGATTGGTAGAGAACACAAGAACAGGAGAAAAATGAGACCAGACTGAAAAGATGACTGAAAAAATGGAACATGGCAGATAAAAAGACTCGTACTACAGAATCTGCCTCTTTGGGAATAGGTGATGTGGTAGTGATATTACTGCAAACACTAAACTTAAGAGGCTGAATAGCAGAGGGAAAAGAAGCCAGCATGATTTCTTCACTGTAAAATGCAATCTCCAGAAGCAAAAGAAAGCGTGACTCTGTATGGATAAAAATATGGTTTCATATATTTCAGCGTGACAAGATATGCTAATGAAAGCCCCGATCCCACAAATGCATGTCTAAAGCACATTGGCTTCAGGGCTTTAAAATCAAATAGCTATGAAAGTGTTACCAGTATCATCATTTTTGTTATGCTTCACACTTGGTACCATTTATTTTCCACCCTCTGCTCAAAACACAAACCGTTAATTCCTTTGAACTCATTTCTCTTCACCTGCGCATTCCTTGTCTTGGAACTTAATTCAACACATTTAGACCCAAACCCAGTGTCTAAATATCCATTAGGCCAAACTGATGAACTAATTTGCATGAGATTCCTACCAGTCAAATGACTATGCTGTGCAAAATTCAGCCTTGATTAAAAAGGCTCAGCTCTAACTCCCTCAGTGATATTTCAAACTCAGAGCAGAATCCAGTTTCAAAATTACATTAATAGTTTGGTGTCTAAGAAGTGTCTGTACTCCCACTGCAGTAATACCTAAACATCTTAAAGTATTTTATGTCTTGACATCATAATGATGTTTTTACTTAATTGGAATCTGAAGCACAAAGGGCTAAGTGATTTGCCCCCAGTCTCACAAAATGGCCTTGGTAGAAAAGAAAATCAAATCCAGATTTCCTGAGTACAGCAAAGTAAATGTTTAGGTTTTTGTTTGCTACTTGACCAATAACAAATTAAGGAAAAAAAATGAGTTAACCAAACCCCGTTTCTTTCCCACATTTTAAAAATAAATACCTAAATAAAAAGTACAGTTATTTTGGGTTTTCCAAACCACCTAATTCCATTTTATGAGGTTTTATTGTC
This sequence comes from Harpia harpyja, assembly GCF_026419915.1. Classification (NCBI taxonomy): domain Eukaryota; kingdom Metazoa; phylum Chordata; class Aves; order Accipitriformes; family Accipitridae; genus Harpia; species Harpia harpyja. The sequence goes on along the minus strand of NC_068949.1, from coordinate 26,119,498 downwards.
TTTAAATATGCTCCTTCTTATTATCTTGCTTGTTATTAAATAATTTTGTCAGTTTTCAGATCCAGAAAACCCCAGGAGGTGTAGCTTTGAAAATAGGAATTATTTTTTTCTGTCTTTTATATTTGTTTTGGCCTGAATGCTCCAGTCCTTAAGTGACTGCTCTTCTGGAGACAAATAATTTGAGGTGAAAAAATTGTTCGCCTCAGAAAGCTGTCTGTCTTGACACCTTGGTTCCACAGCACCAATCTAACATCGTAGGAGCAAATTCTGCCAGACTGAACCAGAACCAAGCACCCAGTCCATCCCTGGCACCTTTTCACACAGCTCCCCTATTTGGAAAATACCAAAGCAGCTCCCAGTTCACTCAAGTGAATTTTTTGTCATCCCACTGCAGATCTTTGACAGTGGGAAATAACTGACTTAGATGACAACAGGAAAAGTCCCACATCCTTAACTCTAGTAAGGATACTAAAGACAAAATTGTAATAGTTTTCCAGCTCTTGGGACAGCCATGACCTCCAGGGAAACAGCTGTGCTAGTGCCATGATTGTTGGACATCTTCCACAGGTTTTTCCCCCAAACTCCTGTGTTTTTCTTACTCTCTAAAACCTCATTAGATTCTTCAAGAAATGCACAATCTGACACTGTGGAAATAGAAGCCAGGAGGCTGGAGGAGGAGCTGGAGATAAAAAACTAACTTTCCTTTTAGACATAGAACAAGACAAGCTCACAAAGAGGCAGTGTTTTGGAGCCAAGGAGTCTTTTCTGAGCCTCCTTGTTTGGTTTGAGGAGCTCAGTTCTAAGACAGCAAGTACAGTTATTGTATCTCCCAGAATTAGTTAACCCTGTATGGCCCTGGCATTTAAAAGAAAAGCGTAAGCCACAAATAATACATTTCTCTGTAGCTTCACTTTTTCAGTAGCAAAGCAAGAATAACAACTAAGGCAATGTATTGACACTAAGCCTTTTCATGTATTGTGCTTAAAGTAGCTATATCAGAATAATAGCATCTTTAAGCTACACATCTGCCTTAATGACCTTGGATTATTAAAACCAAAAACATTTAAAAAAATCATTCTCATCCCCTTTTTGCTATTCTTTGTTCTTTGCAGTTTGCTGTGTTTGGGCAATGGAGCCAGGCAGGACAGTTTCATTTCCTGCTAGTTTTAAACCATTTCATATTTTGATTTTAATATAGAAACAAATGAATGTTGTGGGATAGGTTCACAATAGTGCAGGCAGACTTTGAAATTATTTTAATGCAACCCTCAGTTTACATAATTGATGTGATTTATTTATAAATCATGAAAATATTTTACCCTTTAAACACTTTAAAAAAAGTTTGGCTGCAAACCTATGTTTTGGACTGAGTACATGGAACAAAACTCAGGAAAATCAGCAAACCAGAGTCTTTTTGTAATCTACGCAAGTGTAAATCCAGAGTGATTTTTACCAATGGTAGTGACATTCATTTGGATTTACAGCTATGTAAAATGATAATGTCTGTTATTTTGTTATTCTTGTGTGAGCAATAGCTGAGACGTCTTAACTTTCATTAAGGCTTTGGCCCAGTTTGAATATTTTATTCTATTAATATAAAGAGAATATTTCATTATGCAAAAGAACCTGGAGAGGAACAGGAACTTGGGACAAATGATTTAAAATTCATTGAAACCAGTGTTGTCAGTGTAATGGCTGTGGAGACCCTGGTGGGATCCCATTGTGTGGTGTAACTCACCAGCACAGAACAGAAAGGTCCCCACAACCATACTGCGTTAATCTTTCCCGGGGTGAGCCCATGGTCAGATGCATCTGAGCAACAGCTGCTTACCAAGTCACCTCCACCACCGTAGTCATCATAACTAACTGCTATAACACTCTCCTCCCACCCCAGCTGTAAGTTAAGATTTCTTTCATTACTGGTTAAGCCAATGCAATTTCATTTCACGTTAGTTGCAAGCCAGGAGCACTTGCACAGTCACTTACCACAGCTCAGCTGACACACGGTGACAATCGCTGCAACATGACTGCGTATCCAAGCCCTCGTTTAACATCTTTGTCGGTGACATGGATAGTGGAATTAAGTGTACCCTCAGCAAGCTTGCTGACAACACCAAGCTGTGTGGTGCGGTCGACACGCTGGAGGGAAGGGATGCCATCCAGAGGGACCCTGACAGGCTTGAGAGGTGGGCCCGTGCAAACCTCATGAAGTTCAACAAGGCCAAGTGCAAGGTCCTGCACATGGGTCAGGGCAATCCCAAGCACAAATACAGGCTGGGTGATGAGTGGATTGAGAGCAGCCCTGTGGAGAAGGACTTGGGGTTATTAATGGATGAAAAACTGAATATGAGCCAGCAATGTACGCTCACAGCCCAGAAAGACAATCGCACTGTGGTCAGTGTCAAAAGAAGTGCGACCAGCAGGTCGAGGGAGGTGCTTCTCCCCTCCATTCCCCCCCACTCTTGTGAGACCCCACCTGGAGTACTGTGTTCAGCTCTGGGGCCCCCAACATAAGAAGGACGTGGACCTGTTGGAGCAAGTCCAGAGGAGGGCCATGAAGATGATCAAGGGGCTGGAGCACCTTTCCTGTGAAAACAGGCTGAGAGAGTTGGGGTTGTTCAGCCTGGAGAAGAGAAGGCTCCAGGGACAACTTATAGTGGCCTTTCAGTATCTAAAGGGGGCCTACAAGAAAGCTGGAGAGGGATTTTTTGGTAGAGCCTGTAGTGGTAGGACAAGGGGTAATGGCTTTAAACTGAAAGAGGGTAGATTTAGATTAGATGTAAGGAAGAAGTTCTTCACTGTGAGGGTGGTGAGGCACTGGAACAGGTTGCCCAGAGAGGCTGTGGATGCCCCATCCCTGGAAGTGCTCAAGGCCAGGCTGGATGGGGCTTTGAGCAACCTGGTTTAGCAGAAGGTGTCCCTGCCCATGGCAGGGGGGTTGGAACTAGGTGATCTTTAAGGTCCCTTCCAACCCAAACCATTCTATGATTCAAAGCAGGATTTACAGCCTCAGGCTTTGGGAGATGCTAAGGGTAAAAACCCCAGACTTAGACCATGTTAATCCATAATAGTCCAAACACAGATGCTGTCTTGGATTGGAGTCTGTTTACAATGTAGCCTGTACTCTTCCCTCATACCTGCTAGTGCTTTTTCAGCACAGATATACTGGAGAATGCCCAAGTTTAGAGACTGGGGCATGGTTTCTCCATTTTATATGTTCTGAGCACACTGGCCTCTTTTAAGAAGCTAGTTTTTTCGAATGTGGGTTTGTGAGCTGTCTGAAGACATGCTGCACATCCTCCTGGCCTGCTGGGCCCTCAGCCAGTCTTAGCCCAGAAACCGCATCAAAGATTTTGCTTTGCCGTATGCTTTCTGTATGAGTTTATGCAAGTCACCTAACCCGTCTGTGCCTCTGGTCCTCCAGGACATACGGGTACAAGCTCATCCTGGGTGCAGCAGTGGGGTCATACATGTCTTTAAGGAATAGAAGCTATGAAATGAGTCTTCTTTAAACTGACACTTTGCATTTTCTGCACCAGGACAGATCAGACTCCTGACTTTCTCAGCCAGGCTATATGGCTGAAAAAATGCAAGACCCAGAGCATTTCAACCCCTGTAAGAGTTTTTTCAGTATATCCCAGGTCAAAATCCAAGTTGTTGGGCAGGGACTCTCACAAGTAGAAGGTGATGTGTTTGCATGAACTCACTGGGACGAACTGTCTTTCCCTCCATTGCCTTTATTTTGCCCTCACATATGGGTCTCTGCTTTGCAGCTCTGGGGAGACAGTTACCAGTGTGACAAGCATGTCCCCTCTACAGCCCAAGAAGGTAAAGAAAAAGAAAGAGAAAGAGAAACTGGAGCAGCCACCAGCTATCCCAGCAAAAGGTATGAAAACAGAGATGCAGACGTATTTCAAATCCTGATCACAGCCATGGAGGGACAACAGAGTGCGGGATGTCAGGACTCCTGCACTCTGCCACTGACTCTGCCTGTGAGGTGACCTGTGCTCACTCCCACCAGTGGGGGAAGAAATGGCCCGTGCCTGCTGCTGTGACCAGGCTCTCACCTCCCTGCAGCTTTGGCTATTGCAAAGCTAGTCACCAAGTCCAAGCAAGAGGTCTCAGCTCCCACTAATCAGAGGAGAGAGAGGAACCTCTGTAGCAATATTGACCCTGCTTAAAGAGAAGATTCAAATTAGGCAGGGTGAAATTTCATGTTGGGCATAGACTGAGGGGAGCCAGCACATTGCACTCTTAAAATTGCAGGTGCACTTGAGAAGTCAAGCTAGCTGAGCAGATAAAGATCAACCTCTTGGGGACCTCACTTTCAAAGAGCATTTGCGATTGCCTCTGGGGTCAGTCTCACAAACTCTTGGGCTTATTTTCTGAGCACTACTGCCAGTGCTGAGCCACTGGGAGAGAGGAGGGAAAGGACCTGAAGGTTTACTGTGGGTTGAATCACAAGTGATCAGTTCTGAAGGGGTACATTTGCTCTGGCTTCTGCACACAAACAGCATGTTTTGCATATCAGACTCTTTAAACTTATGAATTTTTCTAATTCATAAGCCCTATGTTTCATTATAAAATATGTTACATGAAATACAGTTAAATTCTGGTATAAGTACATCTATTTGCTCCTAATCTGCTATTAATCTGTAATTTATAAATTGTTAATGCATATACTAAAAATGACAGTGAATGATGATAATATGAAATGATCCCTTAATATTTATTTCTGTAGCTCCAATAGCCAATAATTTTCCTAAGCCCAAGCTCTTGAAACCTCAAAGAAAATTGATCCTGGTAAGTAATTTTCTCTGACATTATTTTCTCCATATTCTCCTCTCCCAATACAATTGCTGTACTGTTACCAGAACTCTAGGTTCAGAAACTATACATTGGTTTAAAAATCATACAAGTCTTTTTTTTAAGTAACACTTTTTCAAGTGATGAATTATCTTGGCTCTTTTCATTTTGAGCATTAGGTTACACTGGATCATGTTTTCCAGCTTTCTAGCAGTCATCGTGTCTACAAATTTAGCCTGTTCTTAAATGAAACCTGCTATTGATTCTCACATGCTTCTGGCAGCTGGTGCTTTGGAAAAAATACCAGTTACTGACAGAATCACAACCGAACTGGTCACATGGCTTTTGAGACTTCAAGTCAGAAATGGGGAGCCTGATTCTGCCCTACAGTGGTGTAAGTCAGGAATAACTGAATTGCAGGAATAAGATGGATGTATATAGATCATATTAAGGGAAGAAAAACCCTTCATATGACAGTTTCTGTTGGATATGAGTTTCTGTTTGAAACAAAAACCCTGCAGATACATGCCAGACAAATCAAATAGGTGGAAAGATGTTTCTCTGCTTTAGTAACAGAACAGTACCAAGGGTAATAGAGACAGAGTTTTATACCAGCTAACTTCAGCTGGCTGTATAAACAGGGTGGTCTGCTAGGGTCCCTATATAGTCAATAGAAAGCGAGATGTGTTAGAGTGGGAGCCTGATCCTCCTACCAATTCAGACTAGATGCTTTGAATTGCCTTTTGGGGATCCTTTCTCACTTTTCTGGCAATAGAGAGAGCCCAGAGTGACTAACTCCCTAACTTAGGTGAAGGTGGGTGCCTAAAGTTAGGCCATGTGAATAACCCAAACACCTCTGTGATGGCTTCACTTTCAGATGAGGGTTAGAATTGGGAACCTTCCCACCAATTGTCAGGAAAGAACCTCTGCCCTTCTAAGCATGGTCAGGGCACAACCCAGGATACCTGGGCACAACGCGAGGTGACTTGCGAACAGCTCAGCTAAAAATCTTAGGCTTTACTGCTGCTTGGGTATGGAGCTCACCTCTCCTCTGCTGGTCCTGCAGGGATTGCACCTTGGCCAGGCTCTGCTCATACAGGTCAGGTTTCAACAGAGGAAAAGACAGAGTTTTAAAAGTCCATGAAAAAAAACCTAACATCCATGTAGGTAATTGTGTCAGGCCAATGCTATGCTAAGAGGACAAAGACACAGATGAAAGCACTTGGCATCAGGGTATGACAGCCACCCATTGCTGCGTGCACACTGCATTAATCACTGCACCCAGACACACAGCTACATCAGAAATCAGTTAGTCTTTAGCCCTCCTAGGAAAAGCTCTCATAGTTAAAGCACTCAGACTCTTCCTGCAGGTCAATAAAGCACATCAACACATGCTGAACTTGAGGTAAATCTGTTTCCACATGCTTTTTCTTTCTGGAATAAATCCAAGGATATGGGCCACAAATAGCTGTTGGCTTTTCCCTTCCTGCTACACAACCCCAGTCAAGGTTCAAACTCTTTGAAGGTGGGCAGGAATAAAGCCTTTTCAAACAATGGAATCAGCTTTGTCTTCCCTAGCATGACTGAGGAGCCACATGCTATGTGCAGCCAGCAGACTTGGTTTTAATGCCTTGCTGTTGGACTTGAGTCTGGCAGCTGTTTCCATATGTTGCTCTTTTCCCTTTAATTTTTCACCTCAGAGTGCACCTGGAGAGACATCACAGCCTGCAGAAAACACACGATCTATGGACGTGAGTTAGTTTTAAGTCAAAAAGTAATCCAACAAATACCATCCAAAGGATTTTCAAGACCCAAACTCACCTAGCAATAAAGTGCAATAAAGGACAAAGTAAACTAAACCCAAGTCAGTCTTTAAGGCACATCCAGAAGTTGGGCAGGACAATCCCCAGAGCTGTTTCCCATTTCTGTTCCTCTTGCCTCCCTTTACAACACAGTTGGTTAAACCTCTATGTTTTAGTATTCTCAGGAAAAAGAAAAAAAAAATCCATTTTTTCTGCTTTTAAATGATTTTTTGGTGAGGAAATCAGACTAATTGAAGTAAAAGAAGTTTCAACAAAGATACAAAATTGTAATAATTACAGAGAAAAAGACATATCAAATTCATCTAAATGAAACATTTTATTGCTTTTCAGCAAACTTGCCTCCCCATTTTTTTAATTCTCAACAATTTCTCAGATTTTAAATCTTCAGTCTACTTTGGGGCAAAAAAGTATTATCATCATCCTGCCAAATCTCTGCAGGATGAAATAATTTTTTCTTTCCAACTGTAATTATTGCACAGCTGGTGTCTGCACTAGGTCCTTTTTCACTGATAGAACATACTTACTAGGTAATCGTCACTTCAGAGACAGACTCAAATTGCTGAGTTTCTGGACTTCTTCTGCAGCTTCTCTGTGCGATCCAAGGAACGTACCACACCAGGGCACCAGGACAATATTCTAGAAAACCTAAGCAAACAAGCTAGAGTATCAGGGAACATTACAAAATAATTCCAGTGTTTTGGGAAATTTTTTGTAATAACCTAAATACCAGCAAAATTATTTCCAGAGGACATGTGTTTCTGGTTTCTTGAAAGATGTTTATAATAAGCTAGAGAATTTCTTTTGTTGTTAACGTGCTAGAGTGGGTTGCAGTATAATTTTACAAGAACACAATAACCTGGATAAAATATGGACATAATCTCAATGAAAATTAAAAAACAACAACAACAACAACAAAACCAAAAACAAAAATGAGAGAGAAAGCCTAATATTGTGTTCAATTGCACAGCCTTGAGTAAAGCCTTTTAAAAACTCTGCTTAAGTCATATTGCTTTTGCTTTAGCCAGAATAACAATTCTATGCTCCCCTTGTTGCAAAAATATTCCCCATCAGTGTCATTCTCTATTAGCATCAATGAGAAATGTGTACAGATCAAAGGAAATAGAGATGCTGAAATGCAAAAAGGGATGGTTTTTATAGCATGCAAGAAGTACAGAGAGTCATTAGGAAGAATAAAATTCTGGGGACCCACAAATTCTGCTCTCTAAGGGCTGTTCTGCTATAGCCTTAAGTACTTAGCCCTTTGAGTTGGTAGAGATAAATCTTATACTTCCTCAACCAAATTTTCTGGTAAGTTTTTCATTGCTTCCTAGAGATTAGTTGTCATAGCCCAAGAGTGCCAGTTATAGAACATCATCTAAATGAAAAGGTTTCAGTGTCTTTTCATGAAGGTTTGCACCACCAAGCTTAGGAGCTCCTGTGTGATTCACTAGAGCCAATGGGAAGGACACGACTTCAGGTTAGACCAAATCCTGTAATCTTTACTTATACAAAATTTTTGTTGACTTCATCATTTTCACACTAAATTTTAAGGGGAGGAATACCTGCACAGATAAGACAGGCTATAGGGAACCTTTCTGATTTTGCTGCTGTCTTATGTGGCCTCTGCTAAGTCATATAATCATCCCACTTTGAAATGAAGTAGGTATATCCTGTATTACAAATGATCCCCTTGGGCTTACTTCTTCAAACACATTGTACATGTAAAGCACACAGTACATAAGAGTTGGCTTCTGCTGTTCCTACACTGACTAACCTCTTGAATAACCTCTTTACTAGAGTGTATCTGGCTTCTCTTGTTCCCCACCACAGAATACAGATTGGTCCTGTGTGACTTCTGAAGCAGAGTGCTTTCAGTAACCATAGCTGAGCTATTTAGGAGAAGCATCCTTCTACCTTCAGCTCATACAGCATAGACAGCATTGCTTATCTCAGCATGGATTGGATCATTGGTGGCCTGGCACCCCACCATTGCAGAGATTTTCTTTTGATGATGATGATGTAAAAGCTACCTGAGAAACAGGAAGGGCTTATGGTTATCTAAGACTGAGGGAAATTTCTGGAATTCATTTTGTTAACTTTGAGTGAAAGCATAATCTTGGGCACGCATTCTACCTGCCTGCCTTTTTTAGGCACCACTTACATAGTTTATGCTGAGATTTGCAAAGCCAGCTCAGAGATCTGGATTCCCAGGTTTTAACAGATGTAACAGAAATGGGAAGCACAGGTTTCTTTCTGCAGCTTTGAAAATCCCATCCTTATATACCATTATAGGCTAAGTGCTGACAATGTGCTGAGTGCCAGCCAGTGCAGGTCAGGACAGTCCCTGTGCTGAAAGTGCTTACTCTGTAGTGAGTAATATGTCTGAAAGTCTGGAATTTGCAAGTATTCATTCAAAGGACAGCTTCCCTGCTCCCACCATGTCCACAAAGCAGAAGGGTGGTGTTTTGAGCAGGAACTTGACATAGGTTTGACACCTGTGGAACTGAGAAGGCTGTGACTTGGTCTCATCATCTTCATGTACTCAGCAAAATCAAGCTTTCAGCATTACACATTTAGCTCAGTGTTCTACATTGGTGTATACTCCTGAATCAAGCAATGAAGACAGGTGCTCCTAAAGCTGCCCAGAAGCTTAAGTTTCCTTCACCTGAAAAATCTTTTTGACTTTTAGGTTTCAGGAGTACGTTTCCCATTGCACAACAAACCAACCAGATCCACTGTATATCAGAACCAATGATCCTGGAGTCCTTTTGGGAGAGGGGTCTAGATGTGCAAGTGAATTGTCTGCAGTCTGATTACCACGTCAGAGCTCTGAAATGTAAAGAGCTGCTTTTGGGTTTTGATTGCTGGGAAATTTGTGCCTTCTAAGCTGGGCTCCAGCCTGCTGCCCTGCAGCTTCAGCCTCACTGCAACTTGGGAGCAAATTTACACATTGCAAGATTGTACTTGATGGACAAACTGATTTTTTTCCCTGTCTTCTTTTTCATCTTACAATTAAGCACTATGTCATTTAAACCAGTCTTATACCTGTCCTGGTTTCAACTGGGCAATATGGACACTACCATATGCATCAAAATAGCTAGGAAAGGTAGGCTAGTCAGGTTTTTTGTGCAACTAGTGGGATTCCTCACTATTCTTAACCTGTAGGTACTAGTGGCCCTTTCCTTGAGAAAGAAAAAGGAAGTGAAATATATCTGTTCAGTAATCTGTGGATTTTGGATCTGGGAACAATCAGGTCTTCCTTTCTCCTGGATGATTTTAAATTAAAAGCTATGCCACCCTCTGTTAGAAGAGTTGTTTCCTCCACAATATATAACAATGGGTGATGATTTAAGTTCCCAATTTCTTAAGGTATTATTGATCTCCACAGACTTCAAGTAACATTGTACATATGATATACAAAGGAGTCGTAAACATTTTTTTCCTTGACTCCCTGTGATTCTTGAATATTTCTATCCAGTCCACATAATTTCTCTATCTGTGAGATGAATAATCCTTTTTTTTTTTGTTTGCAGTCTCTCCTTAAGATGCGAATGTCCATAAGAACATTAATATCATTTACACATTCAGGTTGACACTCAGAACACAACATACTCATAACTACTGAGTTATGCCTGCTTTCCCATTCAGATCACAGGTTGCTATCCTTACTCCCAAGAAGGAACAGTTTGTATAAATACATAACATCTCTTGCTGGAATTGTGCCAAGACTTGTGTATTTACAAAATCCCACAGCAGATGATTTTTGTGTGATAAGACATTTGGAGTAATAGAAGTGTCACCAGAGAACTGAAAACCTTTAATTACTTCCTTGGGCCTTTTTGAAGGATAAGAAGAAATCAGCCTGATTTCCAGCAATGTTGGTTTAGAATCTAGGAATAATTCTGCAACTGTAAAAGGAATAAAGCGTTAGCAAAGGTGATGATGCTCTTCCCCAAAAGCTGTTAAAACAGGCTGGACAAACCTCTGCCAGGTATAGTTACTTCTGTTAATGAAGAAAAGTGGAATGGCTCACCCCTTAGAGTCACTACCTGCCCTACATTTTTGGGATTCTGTTTCTTTAAAATAAAATCATTCAATGGGACTTAGTAAATCATCTTTGTCCCTGACTTTGTTATCATCACTTCTGTGGGATTCAATAGCAAAATTGAGATGCAATGCTGAAAGAGGCTTCACAAATTGTTGTAAATATTGTTTCCAGGGAGTCTGGGAAGTATTTTTTACTCTAGGGAGTGAAAAATAGGCATCTTAATGGAAACAACCTGTCCTTTTTAACTGATAGTGCCACTAAAAGTCATACTTCCTACTCTCCATATTTCCCAATGTCCTATTTCTCAGCTTTGGCACTGCAAAGACAACAGCTCCCTTGATATTTCAGCACTCTTACTGGCCAACAGTTGCATTTCTAGGGGATAACTCATCTTGCAGATCTAGCTTCAGATTTACATGAAGGTCTGCAGAAGTAATTTTTGAAGTTCCTCTCTTCCAGGGGAATCTCTGGATTTCTGCCTGCAATTAAGACACTGACATTAGTAAACTCTCGAAGCACTAAAGAGAAAAAAAAAAGATCTCTTTCTGACTCCTGAGTTAAGTTACTACCTTAATGAAGGAGCCATCCCACCAAAGTTCATAGGGTTTGAGCATAAAGTGTATCTGTGGCCCCGAGGAGTACTACTGATTTCAGCACAAGACGACACATTCTAGAGAGAGTGATTTTCCAGTGTATATTAAAAAAAAGGACTGTCGAAGGCTAATGCTTTTCTCTCTGAAGTTACAGTGTACAGTGAGTTTTCTCACTATTAACTTTGCAAAAGCCTGCCTAACCTCACTGCTAGCACGTGCTGTCTCCCCCTGTCCCAGTGGCCCACACAAGGGGGTTGCAGCCTGTCCACCAAACATACTGAATCTTCACTTCAGCACACTCTTGCCTTTACCTCCATAACTGACCCTCCGGTGATAGCCAAGCTGGCAGCCGTACGCCATTCCCTCCCACAGCTTCAAAAAAAGGATGCTTATGAAAAGAAGATATGCAGAGGAAAAGATGGGCTAGCCCCCTTTCCTTAGGCTGCACGTAGTATGCACTTTCCTCCCATCTGGGCATTCAAGCAGAAAGAAGCAACAGTCTGTCCCTGTGGCCAAAGCCCATCCAGTTGGCCTGGAGAGTCCTGTCTAGACACTTTCTGACTGAGTGTGCTCAGGCAGGGACACAGGATGCTCCTGGGCCATGCCATCTGGACAGTATCCGCATTTTTCCTGTGGAGCTCTTTACTGAGTGTGACTACAAACCAGGATGTTTCTCAAATATGAAAGGGAAAAGGCCAAAGATTTGAGTTTGGCCTTTGCAAGAGAAAGGGAGAGAAAAAATGGTAGTTCCAGCATGTGCTTGCTAAGAAAGAGCTACTTCATGACACTGCGGCAGGGCTGCTTTCTTTGTGCTGTGGAGTAACCTGGAAAGGAGTGCAATTCCTAGAGACTGGATCAAAAAAACCTTACTACCACCTCTTGACTCTGTACCTTTCGCATTTACATTTCCTACAGCATCCCCCTGGCACCGCAGTGTGCACCCAGCAGCACAGCATGGCCAGTCCATAGGTGGCAATTTGCCATGTATTGGCAATCAAACCAGCAAACATATGCATAATTGGCAAGGTTTTATCCTTGCTAACCTAATAGATTCACCCATGAGCACAGGGCATGCCAGTGAGGGTGGGGTTTCATTTTCAAGTCTTGCTGCAGGAAATTAGGATTACTAAAAATATTATGAAGCTCTGACTGGAACTTGGGACATATGCTTGTTAAATCCAGAGAACTTAGAGGTGAAAATTCAGTTTGGTCTATAAACAGTTTTCTTGCCCTGGTCCATGTTAAAATCCTTCTGCATCATATCCCCAAAAAAACCATCACATGCGATCATATAGACACTGAATTCCAAGGCAAATGTCTGCAGCAATAGTCACTAAAATATATAAGATTGAAGTGAACTGGGAATTGAGCCCTTTTCTGCTTATTTTTGATAGTAAACTAGAATCAGGGGAAAATTTTTTTTTTTTTAAATTAGAAATTCACATTCATTTTGTCATCTTCATGATAACTGGTGTGGTCATGGAACAATGAGATTACAGCAATCCGTAAGTGCAAGTTGACATCAGTTCTTTTTTCCAGACAAGTTAAATTTATTCCTGGTAATCATGACATAAAAATCAGAGTAATTTGCATTAAAAATCCAACCCTTCTAGGTAATTTCTAACACGTTTATATACTGGACAAACTCAATAAAAACAAAACTATGTATACACATACTTTAGTTTCCTTTAAATACTCACATGATAGACTTTGCAGATTGTTTATTAAGAAAAATGTTCCTATAAGTGAACTCATTCGAATAATTGCCCATGTGACTGGAATAAACTAAAATTAAACTGGAAGAAATCTGGAAGAGGGATCATTTTGCATTTGCCAGAAGATACACTGGAAAATGATGACTCTTCCTAATTCGTATTTGTGCAAAGTGTGTGATCCCAAGATGAGAAGACAGAGATACAAGATAAAGACTGTATCTAGAAATGTCACAATGGAATAGAATTCTATTTGAAGAAATCATTTCAATGTTATTTTAGAACAATGATGGAATTTTTCAGGAAAGGGTGTTGTAGCCATAGAAATCCCAATGACCTCCTAAGTGAAGAGCCAGGATGGAAAGAGAGAGGTGAATGGCTAGTCATTCACTGTCTCTTCCTCTTCTGCCCTAGTATCAGTCCCACCTATAACATCAGTTATTAAAGTCACGCTATTGTTCCAAAAAGGAGGTGGTGGCAGGATTCCAGGTTTACACTGCCAAAACGCTATCCAATCCAAATGAGATATGAAATCGTAGAATTAGTTTTCTTTCCCTGCCCGTTCAAAAAAAATTGTTTTTGGACAAACAAACCAGCAAAATTAAATTAAACATGTGGTTGATAAATGAAGTACAGAAGAGTATATGGAATAAAACCCTGGCTACCATAGGTACTTTAAAGTAGTGTTGGCTTCCATGCACTGTTATTACGCATCCTTTGCTGAAAACTGTATACCCTTCACAATTTTGAACCTCCTGTGTGTTTCCTCATATTTTCAATCAAATTATTACATACTAGAAATATGCATAAGGGAAATTATTCTACACATTTTATGGTGTGCTGTTGCTTGTAGCAGTAATTGAAGTACCTTTTCCACTTATGAAAGTACTAATTTTATTTGGTTTTATTGCTTTTCTAGATGCAATTATTTATTTAGTGTGTTTTGGCTTTATTAAATTATGTTTACTATAGGAACATCATAAAAATGTATGAAAGCAACACATCAGCCACTACTGCCCAATGACTTGTTTTGGGGAATCTAGTGTTATTTTTCATATCCAAACATAATAGAATAAAGTAAGAATAAAGAGATAATCTACACTGGAAAACAATGCAATTTTGAGATAATATAATAAAACACCTGGACAATATGATTTCATAAATCTTAGTTCTAAAATTTACATGAGCTGGGCGTTGGGGTGGCTATTTTAGGACATGCGGCATTTTCTAAATGGAAACATAACATGAAATACAATTAAACAGCAAAGGGGAAAGCATATACGGATTTAGCTTGCTCTGAGAAACTGATTTCTACAGAACAATGAAAATATTTCTACTTCAAAAGATGCACTGGGTCAGTCTTAGGAAATGTAGAGTTTTACTCTGGCAGTGACTAACAGCTTGTTTGAAAGTTTTATCAGATTCATTTTTAGGAGGCTTTTCACATGCACTATATCATTCTGCATTGAGGGTCTGAGGTGACACCCACTGAAGTTGGCAGCAAAACTCCCAATACCTTCAAATAGAGACTAGATGAGAGACTACACTGAGAAGAAAATCTTCAACATTTGCTGACGTTATTGTGATGTCCAGCCTCAACTCCTGTATTTAGCCTCTGTTCTACCTATTGAATAGGTGGGCACATATAGTTTTGAGATCTCAAAAGGAATCTTTAACATACCATAAAAGGCAAAAACAACTTAAGTGTCTAGAAACTGAGGCTAATACTCTCAGGCTAGAAGGAAGAGGGGAATATAATAATTGATAAGTATCAAAGCGGTTGACCAAGAGTATTTTCTAACTCTTTAAGCCGCCAAAGCCAGGATAGGACAGATGATGTCTTTCTAAACACTGTGGTTCAGTTCAGTCCTGATACACAAACAAAGAAAAGAAATGTGTGATTCTAATTCTGTTACATACAAGATCAGGCTGGGATCCACAGGACATCCTTTTACATCATTACACAAGAGAATTCAACGAAAGCAGGAAATTTTCTGTGTAGTCAACAGTGGCGCATTTGCTAGTGAATGAGGACTAGAAGCTGAGATCAAATAGGACTACCCATGCAAGGGGGGGGGGGAGGAAAGACCATGTGAATAATCAAATACAAAGATTACAGACCTGCAGACAGCCTGCAAATGGCCTTTACTCACACGCACAGATCAACTGACTTCAACGACACCACTTGCAGCAGCAGCTGCACAAAGTATTTCAGGATCGGATCTGCAGAGAAGAAATAAGATTAAATTAATGCTGGAAAAGTGTAAACTGATCCACCCAGGGGGAAACAATCTGAAATATAGAGTGTGAGCAACTGTCAAGGCAAACTGAGAGGATTCCAGAGCAATGCAAAAGACAGGAAGCAAGGGAGCACAGGGACTGATTTCAGAGGATATTAGATGTTTATCTTTTTAGCCAGAAAACAATATCATATTTATTCAAACACATTTCAAGGAAACAGGAGTCATTTATGTTAAATCAGAAAGAAATAAATAGCAGTAAATAAAACATAAAGGAAACTCTTGGCATTGGAAAATATTGTCAATTTCTTCATTATAACATTTAAATACTGCATGGAAAATCTTGGTTTATGAACTTTGAGTCAGTTTTCAGTTTACAACTGGCAAAGCCTTTCTTGGTCTTAGAGATGCAACCTTTCCTATGAGGTATAGTCTTGTGACTGCAAAAATTTGCATGGCTGAAATGGGGTTTTTTTTGTTTTAATTGTCCTTTTTAGGCTTAAACTTGAGGACACCAGTTATATTCAGGTAGAACACAGTACCTGAAAAGATAAAAGAACAAATTCTCCAGTTCTTCACTTGCACAGGGCCTTAGCGCTTCTCCCTTCTTCAGGAAGCACAGACTTTAATCTTCTACAGATGAACTGAAATCTATTTCAAGTACTAGGGCCCCACATACAATTCCACAGCAACTCTTTTATTTGTTGCTACATTTTCTGAGGTGAATTTGTTATGAATAACCCACTCCCAGCTGATGAGCTAATACACACAAAGGAACACAAGACAAGACTTTCTTCTTCAAAGCCACCACTCTGAGTCTGGATGAAGTCCCCAATAGCAGTAGGAAGCTCTCCTGTCACCCACGTGAAAATTGTTCAGTAAATTGTCTTGATAACATCTCTCTTAGCTAAGTTTTATAGTTTTAAGTCTAAAACTCAACCACTGTAATACATCAGACAGCTTTGGTGGTATGGCCTTTGTTCTAAACTCTGAACTCATCTATAGCACGGCAAAAGTGGTGAAATCCCATTGGAATGACAGTAACTCAATTCTATCCATTTTTGCTGCCTTCTGCATACTTTTAACATGGTTTTTGGTTCTGTTAAGAAACATATTGAGAGATACTGTGAGTGGCTGTGATTAGAGATGTAACTGGTCCAATGTTTACAGCTGGGAAGCAAATCTGGCTTATATATTTCAAATTGTATAATCTGCAATAACTAAAATTAAATTGCGAAATTTAGGATTAAAGAGGCTGAACATTTTGCTAACACACATCTTTCAAATTTGCAGTATTTGAATTGTCCAACTAAAATGTTCAGTGTTTGAGAAACAAAGAGAAATTGGAAATTAACCTGAAAATCCTACTATTTCCTGTTTCTTATTATTAATATTAATTTCATCTTCTATCAACTAAATCTAGTGCTGATTAACAGCATAGTAGAATTAGCATGTGTGAGAGAAGAAATATAGCCCATTCTATAGAATATTTATATTCAGTGGTAACGACATTATAACTGTAATTTCTTGGTTCTGTTTCCTAGCCAAAAATCGCAGAGGAGAATTTAACATACGCTGAACTTGAACTTATGAAGCCGATTCAGGAAGCCAAAGGCATTCCCAGTACGACAGTCTATGCACAGATACTCTTTGAGGAGAACAAGCTGTAATAGTTCATGCCTGTATAAATGGCCTTTGCCTGTGTTCTATTTAATTCTTGCTGTGCTGTTTATTTATAAAAAAATCATACAAATGTCCTTATTTTTTTATTTCCATTCATGCACTTCTATTTTTCTATGAGACTTTTAAACAAAATGTAGTTGAAAGTAATCATAGAAAAAGCAGCTGGTCTACCAGTGACATCCAAGAGACACCCTTCATAGTGTTCAGCCCCCCTGTTTTAAATGGACTGAAGTTCCACCTGGGGCATTTTCAATACCAAACATTATTCCTTCTTTGATACTAATGTGACAAGTCCAGCTGCAAACATCAACATCATAGCAAGCCTCAGAAGGACAAGTAGCAGGATCTATGCACATCAGCCTGCTTCTGAAGACAAAGACCACTGACCAGGAAATTTGTCAATTGAATGCTGTTGTTTCCATCAGAAGAATATTAGCTCAGTAAAGCTGAGACTTTTTTCACAGCAAAGAAAAAGCTAAAACTACTTTTTCTTTTTTTTCCCTCCAGAAATAGTTATAAAAAGGTTTCATTTCTATATTTTCAAGTTCCCTTTTAAATGACATTGTCTTAAAAAACTTATGTTACTTTTAGTAAAGTGCTTCTTAAGTGCTTGAAAACAAACATTTCAAAATAATCCAAAATAAACATTCATAGTTAAACCCCAATAATTTAAGGAAGAATATTTGTAGCTTGGGAGCATTTTCCAGGATTTGATCTTTTTAAAATTCTGATTGGGAATAGGAAAAACTTGATAGTAAGTAAAAGACTTTGACAGAACCAGGACACCGCTTTTGGCCTTGATTTAGATTGGTGCTTCCAAACCTGCAACAGTTTCCTCCTGTGGCCTACATTACTGAGCTGCTGATCTAGAGGAAAAGTCACACAGCTTCTCCTTTAG
Source organism: Harpia harpyja (assembly GCF_026419915.1). Lineage (NCBI taxonomy): Eukaryota > Metazoa > Chordata > Aves > Accipitriformes > Accipitridae > Harpia > Harpia harpyja. The sequence continues at coordinate 26,101,695 of NC_068949.1, read as the reverse complement.
TATGGAGCAGACTCCGTTAACACCCTGCTCGCTTACGTTGGAGTTATTTCTTTGGAAAGACCAGGGCTCAGGAGACAGGAAAAAGATCCTAATGTGAGAGCACAAAATACTCTTCTCTTTCTTCCCCTCTTGATAACTGAGAAGGAATTCTTCCTTTTCCTTTGATACATATTCCTGGAAAATGGAGTATTCTGTGGCATCCTAGGCATTTCAGTCATGAAGGATATCTAGACTGATGTTTTCAAGCTTCTAAATCTACAATGCCCAAATTCCACCAAAGCTCAGGTTGAGTTGGGTACCCAACACCTTTCAGCCCTTGAGAAGCTTTAGCCCTCGAGTAACCACAGAGTTAATAGATACATAAAAGCATGGGCTCTTTAGCTCACCATCAGGCCATGGAGATCTGATATTTGTTGTGTGCCAGGTCCTCTCCAGCTCTGGAAGGGAGCCGCTTGACAGGCCACTTATTCAGCAGTATCCAGTGTGGATTTTGGAGTAGCATTTGCAGGCCTTGGGTTTTGAAATCCTCACCAAGGTGATCCAAGTTGCTTCCTCCTTTACAGGTCAGGCCTTTTTAGTGATACAGCAACTTCTCACTGGGGCTCAGAGCACAGCTGGGAACCATCGCAGGAATACTCATGCTCTTATTCCTGTTACTGCATGGGAGCACAGAAGAGTTGGGCAGGGCTGACAATGCAGGAATGGGGACACACAACAAAGGGATAGAGCACATCACTGCCTTTTGGAGGGTTTTACCAGAATAAGCAAGTCTGTATAAACTGCTTTTTAACTTTTTTGAACAGGGATAGAAATTAGGCAGCATACATAATCTGTTACTGTATAGCCAGGATGTGTAAATGTAAAATACAGTCACCTGCTTCCATGTTAGATAAAAATCTCTTGTATAAAAAGGAGAATTTAAGAAAAGCTTGGCCATTATGTACAGTACAAATTCCAACTCTAGTCCCTCATCAAAACAGTTCTTTCCAAACTAAAGCTAGCTTTTATCAAGAGGTTTGCTAGTAATTATTTGTATTTTTAATGTTTGCATTTGTGAGCTGTCAAGAAAATGTTTGTTTCACGTTTTCATTATCCCAGGAGTTTAATCACACACCAAAAGGGCACGGTATCTTTCCTTGTTCTCTGATCGGGTGATGGACTTTCAATGACAACAGCAATCAACTCATTGACCAAAAAGAAATTGGTGCTAAAGAGTGATCAAACATTCAGGGATCAATCTTGGAACAGCCAGAGTTCAACTGACTATTCAGAGAGGACATCGCTTATGCAGACAGGTGTAAGGAAGGCCTCAGGAAAGTATAGTATATATACTATATGTAGTATATATAAATAGAACTTATTAGTGATTCCTTTGGAATTAAAAATAAAACCCTAACACATTAATGAGTTGACCATTTAGTTGTGAAAACTTTCTAAAGTTTGATGTATATAAACATTCCTTTTACATACAACTGGCCGTTGTGCCCATTGTTCAGAAAAATCCTCTACTGTATGTTTATGCCCAGTATTTTAATGAATACCATTCTTTGTGTATTAATATTCTATATATTCTTGTTTATATTTGATATCTAATTCCCCAAAATAATAGTTAATTGAGCTAAATAAATTACCTTCTTTGGTGCAATAAGTTCTCTCAGTCTGTGTAGGATTTATTGCTTGCTAGAGAACAATTCGAGGATATGCGTTTATCTCATACTCAGCATTTAGACAATCCCAATAGGTGGCACTTGAATTTTCCATTCTGCAGAAGTTCCATGATTTTAAATTTTTTTCCATTTGTGACTGACTTCAGATGACAGCAGAACCCTGAAAGGCAACAGACCAACTGAGTGAAAGGAGGCCAGAAATACTACTTAGGAGAACACCCATCTTCCTGAGTAGACATTTCCTATGCCTTTTGTTATGCAGCGGCCACCCAGATTTAATAATGTCAGATCATATCATTGGAGAAAGAAGAACATCATCCTTTACCTTGCAATTAATTGTACATCTTTAAGTATCAAAGCAACTCACTTTAAAGACTATGGAGAAGAAAATTTCACAGAGTATGATGTGCTTTGGTGGGAGAAATGCAGAATAAATTGGATTTAGCTCCTTCTAACAGGAACGGCAAGGCCGAATTAATGTCTGGCCTAACTCCGTCCGGCTTCAGCAAAACAGCAGAGCTGAATGTGGTCCACTGTTCTTTTATGACAGGAGCTCCCATGAAGACTCTTAATACCTTATTAAGCAGCAGTTGGAGTCTGCTGAGTCATACTATTTTGGTTACTCCTTCTGTTGTCATTGGTAAAACATGGGCTAGTGCTGAAATTTTGACAAATACAGCTCTATTAGCTTCATGCCAATTTAGTATCAGATTGTTAAATGTTAATGTACTGCATCCTATAGCTTTAAATAGAATTAGAGATGTTTACAGCTTTGGTTAAATGCACCTTGTTCCTCCACATTAAATTTTATTACTAGAATCCTCCATCAGCAAATAGGAGTAAATCATATTAGTGTTACGGGCTGTGTGGGGATTGATTCTGCAGCCCAAGGAAAAGGTGTTTTATTACTCTTTATTACAACTTTCTAATTGGTAGGTGTGGTCAGAATATCATTATCTCTGTAATTACAAGCAAATTATTTGTTTTAGAATAACTGTAACATAATTGTGGGGTTCTTTTCATTAAGAAGTTCAATAAACTTTTGTACTTAGCCAGGGTTTGGCCAGGTTCTGCTAGCATAGCAGGACTCAGACCAGATGAGGTCTCATTTGATGTTTGATTTGTAGGTCAAATTCTGCTTTTTGAGGGCTTCTCCAAAACACCTCTGGTGAGTGACATCAAGGAGCAAAGACCCTTTTTGGCTTCGGTCTAACTTGCCAGGATAAAACATATAATTCCTAAATTCCACTGCATAACAGTTGCTCTTCTGAGTTTCCTGCACTAATTTGAAATATACTCATTTGGTGTGCTTTATTCCACCACCTCGTTTGACTCCATTTTACTACCTTGGTTGGGAGGCAGGGTAGATTGAAATACTGCATGTCAATAGAATACTCTAAGTTTGTGTTATTCCTCTCAGAAAAAAAGAGAAAATGGAGATAGAACATATTTTGAGATGTCAGCTAGTCTATTACTTGATCTCTAGGTTGGACCAACTCAGCCTGACTTAACCTGGTAGAGGTTGGTCTAACCTCTTCTTAGAAACTTACGATGTTAAGGTTCCATACTCTTCTCACCATCCATTTCCACAGCCCTAATCATTCAAAATGCTTCCTAGCATATAGGCTATATCTTCTTGCCTTTTCCCCAGTAGACATCCAGAACATCTCCCTTTCCTCCTAACAGGCTTCTCCATGTTTGAAGACTATTGAAAGGAAAGTTGAAAAGAGAATTGACAACCTCAGTTCTGTCAGGCTTTCCTCTTGTAAAGAACAAATGATTCCCAACACTGCTTCTGTGGAAAAGATTAACAAATTATTCCAGAGAAAACAGCCCTGGAAATTCAGGGAGTGGTTAGATTTGGGTTCTAAGCTGGCTTCCCAGATCCCATTCTGAGCACAGCCCACATGGGAAAACACCTGCTGAAACACCTGCACAAAACACAACATAGCTCCAACATGTGGATCTCAAACAACCCCTCTCCCTGACTGCCCCAGCTCTTTCAGCAAACTTCACAGCAGTTTCACATTCCAGCATTTCTACTCAGAGGCTAAATGCTGAAGCAGTGTGCTCTACTGACTGTATAGCAATAGGTAGGGTAAGAGTCCTACCTGTCTTGGCACCATATTGTGTTAAGTCTCTCCTGTTCCTCACCAGCATTGCTGGGTTGTATGCAAACCCCACGAGAGGCTTTTCAGTCTTTGACTACCCCAGTCAGAAATGTTCTGGCAGTCCTTTTCGAGCCTCCAGCTGAGACTTGCTCAGGTTTTCATTTTAGTACATAACACAGCTAGTCACTGCAACTGCATTTCTCCCTGCTGTGCAGGACCTGGGACTCTCCTGCATCTCACACCAGGGAAGTAGGAGGTCCTGTGCACAGGGTCCCCAGGCAAGCTCACTTGGGTTCTGGTCCTGCCTAGGGAAAAACTTTGGGCAAAGGGACTTAGCTTCCTGCATGCCTGTTCCCTGTGCCCCTCTTGAATGCAAGCTGTTGAGTCGAACTAAAAACTTTCCCACTTGGATTTAATTTGAGTTGTTAAACCATGTTAAAATCCTATCTATCTTGTCTGCAGCAATATTTTACTGTAAGGAAGTGAATGAGAATGCAACAGTGCATTAGGGCTCTGTGCACAGAGCTGCACAAGATCACCCTTGAGGGCTTTTGCCTTCCTGTTCTGGGCTGGCATGGTCTTGGGCACAGCTGACAGCAGCTACAGTACATAGCTACCCACAGCCCCACATCTATCTTTGAGAAATTAGCTCTTGATCTTTTGGATTATCCTCAGGAAAGAGGAGGCGTGCAGGAACTTCTCTGACTACTAACAGTTCTCTCTGACACCAGGGGGGAGTACAGCACAGAACCAAGGCATCACGTAAAACATACAGGGCAAAAAAGACATGGGGATGTGCAACAGTTATCACTTTCAAACATGGTAACGTGACACGTGTCCTCCCCTTACCATAAAAGCAAACAAGGCATCACTGGGTGCTGCTCAGTGGTGCTACACCACTTCCTCCACCTCTGATTCTGCCTGCTGCGCACAGAAACTAGAAGGAAAACTGCTCAGCACCATCTGTGAAGGGATTTTTCAGGCAGCCAGTTAAGCAGCTTTACAAATCTCATTCCCCTGCACTAGTCCTGTGGGAGACAAGTAAGTGGAGAATCCTGGCCTAGGTACTCAGATCAGAGAGGATCAATGAGATTGACAGCCAGCCATCATTATTCTACATGGCACCTCTACACCTTAAATGGTCCTGCTTTGCAATGGCACTCTGCTCTCACGGGAACATGTGCACTTCAAATCCCTCAGGCAAACATAGCTATGCTCACTTCTACCTCTACTTCCTCCTTGCTTGCTCTCAAAGAACAGCCAGAGAAGAGGAGAGCTGTGTCCTGCCAGGGAACTAACTCAAAAGCCAAAATTAGTAAATCACTGTGCACGTGACGACGGCAAATGGCAAAGGCCACTCCTATGTATCACTATAAAAAATAACATTAATTGGGATGCTTTGCAATTTCCTGTACAACCCATAATTAGGTTAGATAAGAAACTAGCAGTGTCTAAGTGCTATAAATGTCTAAATTAAGTTATTTTGAAAGTGCTCGGCACTTTGACATTTGAGAGTTCAGAGTAATTGGGGTATTGAAATAAAATTGCTTCTGTTATTTAAAAGGTCATTATCTTCTTCGGGTAGATATATAAGGACTATTTTCCACTCTACTGAGCTGTTCTATTTGGTACAATTAGACCTGCTTGAGTAGATTTCTAGTGGGCCTCCTCCCACTTATCACAGTCCCAGCACTGCCACAGGGAAGGTCCTGTAAATATACAGCCCAAATACAGAGTATATATTCAGCTCATAATCTGGCTCTGAAGAGCCAAGAGCTGTGCGGAGCTTCAGACAGACACCCACCATGAACAGCAAAGGCTGCTACACCCAGCAAGGTGGCAACTGAGTCATTATACAACAAAAGTCAACAAATGCCAGCTTATAGGCAGAAGCCAGCCTGCCAGGCAGACAAAGGCTTTGGAGCAAATCGGAATTTCACCTTCCCAACCAAATTACCTCATAGTCTGGCAGCAACTATGGTTATTTCAATAACACTACTGGAATCCCTTGTTTACAGCATGCATGGTCTCACTGTCACAATAAAGATATGCCTTTTGCTTGCTTCCCAGATCTGGTGCTCTGCAACTGTGACAGTCAAAGATGGGAACTTACATGACTACACCTTGACTGCATTTTATTTTGGTTAGTCCAGCAGTGTCAGTAAAATAAGGGGGTATAAAGACATAGACATTGGCAGAGGAGATTTAACTGATCACCACCTCTCCACTAGAGACTGCCACAGCCAGGAGACCATGGGGAATGGACTGAGCATGGGAGTGGCTGGAGAGCACTGTTGCAGTGGCTTAATCCCTGCGGTCCCCCCATGGGAGCTGAGCATCCCACCAAAACTGGAGTAGCTATGGGAGCATGACTCTTCGTTGTCCCTCTTGGCCAGGGAACAGGTGTACAAGGGAGAAGCAAAGTCCTTAGAGTCTCCTGTCCAAGCTGAACAAGGAGACAATTTCTGACCTGAAACAGGGAAAGTTCTCATGCTGCTGTTGCAGTCACCTACACAGAGACAGCTTCTCCCCCATCCATAAGAGCTCACGATGTTCCTTCCACCACAGGACTCACCTGACATCCTCAGCTCCAGCCACCCAGCCAGCACACTCACCATTGCTCCCTCAGTGACTGCCCTACAACAACAACCCCCCACATGCATAGGGTTGTAACACTTGAGTATGAAACACATCAAGTGATGACTGAACACAGGCACAGCTGTCCCCAACACAAGGCCTACCTTTGCTCAATACTCATTGCAGCAAATACTGCTCATGGTTACCAAGATCCCAATGTACTGCTGAAGGCTGCCTGGTTCCAGATGCCAAGTTTCCATAAGACATTTAACTCCAGTGCAGGGAATGACAGAGTTCCCTTTTAAAAACTTCATGTGGCAAATTTCCAGGAGCCTCCTGACACTTGGGAAGAGCTCTGATGACAACAAGCATAGGGAAGGATGGCATTCCTCCATGTCGTGGTTTAACCCCAACCAGCAACTAAGCACCACACAGCCGCTCACTCACTTCCCCCCCAACCCAGTGGGATGGGGGAGAGAATCAGAAAAAAAAGTAAAACTCACGGGTTGAGATAAGAATGGTTTAATAGAACAGGAAAGAAGAAACTAATAATGATAATGATAACATTAATAAAATGATAACAGTAATAATAGAAGAATTGGAATATACAAATGATGCACAGTGCAATTGCTCACCACCCACCGATCAATGCCCAGTTAGTCCCCGAGCGATGATCTCCACTCCCCCCCCCCCCCCCCCAGTTTATATACTAGATGTTGTGTCACATGGTATGGAATATCCCTTTGGCCAGTTTGGGTCAGCTGCCCTGGCTGTGTCCCCTCCCAACTTCTTGTGCTCCTCCAGCCTTCTTGCTGGCTGGGCATCAGAAGCTGAAAAATCCTTGACTTTAGACTAAACACTACTTAGCAACAACTGAAAACCTCAGTGTTATCAACATTCTTATACCTAGCTCAGAAACATAGCACTATACCAGCTACTAGGAATTAACTCTATCCCAGCTGAAACCAGGACACTCCACCAGCCCTGTTCTCTCTCACACCTCCCCATCAGCCTGCCTGATGTCAATGACAGTAATTGCTATGCACACGTCTGAAGAGTGACACCATAATGCAACAACTAGTCTGATCCTTAAGTGATCTGTGTGACCATAAGCAAACAAATCACTCCACCTACCTGGCTCAGAGGTGCTCAGTACCAAGCAGGAGGAGACAAGAGAGCTGGGATCAGGTCCAGAGCTTTTCTGGGCTTCTTTTTCAACTTTCTTTGGATGTCCCTCCCAAAAAATGAGACAAGCATAACAAGCTGCATTTTCATGCAGAAGGGAGCATATTCCTGCAAATTATTTTAGCTCATATGGCTCTCATAACTTCCCTTGTGACAGCCATAGGCATTCATGAATGAGATGATCTTCTCACCAATACCCTCTTGTAACAAGCTTTGAGATCCCTGTATGAAAAGGACTTGGGAACAGTAGCACATGGTGACAATCACAGGGGAAACTTTCCTGCGGGAGTTACAGATCGGTTTGCACGGGTTTCTCAAAAAAGGTTTGAGCAAATTCTTTTTTATGAGGATGCAAAGGCCCGGCAATGCACAAGCAGCTCTGCAAATATTGCTTCACTGGTGTTTAGTAGCCAACAGAAAGCTACAGAAATCAGCCAGTATTTAATGCTCACTGTAACATTTATAAGACTTCTATTGCCGAACAAGGAAGCAAGATCATCTATGCAATAACCAAATAAGTGTGATTAAGGCGTTTTAGGGTTTATGATCCTCGATTAGATTAAACTGATTTTTAAAGTCACATAAAGGTTGTGCTGTTCCACATTTCTCTTCTTGTTTTCCCTACAGGGCAGAGGTAAGACTGTGCCTTATTTCTGCATTTCTTATCCTAATGGGATTGGATTTTTTTAAGGGTAATTCTCACCCTGAGCTACTTACCCCTTGCAAAAGTTGGTTCGGAGATAATTACAACACTCTGTTGATGTTCACACTGTGCCACTTAGAGCAACAATGGAGTTGTGCTCAAAGTATTTGCTGTGGAATTGCTCTACTTGCTTAATTTTTCAAGCATGTTCTAGATCTGCTACCCCTACATCCCACGCGGCCATGAGAGAATGAGTATCACATCAGGATACCCACCAAGTCGGCACCACTACTGCCCCCGAGCTAGCACCAAGTCTTGTCCATGTGTCAGTGAAAGCTACCTCCACACCTAGAGCTGAGAGAATTTCATGGACATTCATCATTTATCAAATACACAGGAGACCAACACAAATATAAAAGTAGGTGCTTGTAAGAGCATTAGTTTCAGCTAATTGGTCAACCATATATTACAACTTTCTAGCAAAAAGTTCATGTCACAGAGACTTGCCTGCAGAAGAATGACCAGGTAGCACTCTACCTCTGTTGCACACACTGGCTGTATCAGACCTAGGGAATGTGATGACTGCAACATGCTTACATTTGTGCCTTAACTCTGCAAGCAAGGAGTGGTGCTTTTGGTACTCACAGTATGCATTTCTTCCCATGACTTACAACTCTGAGGAAAGATCCTCTAGAGCTAGAGAAGAAACCAAAACTTTCTCAACCAAAAAATCACTCCTAATCAGAATTTTCACCGGGGGAAATTGCAACCCACTTCTATCCATTTGCCTTTTATGTTCTCCCAAATTACAACTCCCTGAACATTAGAACAAGCTTGACTCAGGAAGACATTAGTTGGTAACCTGCTGACTTCCATTCACACTTGCACAATTTGGATTTGTTCTAGTGATCCAAAACAGCTGATGCACCTCATCCTTCTCTTGAAGATGTAAGACAACTGATGTTAGGCACAAGGAGATGAGCCTGTCAAATCCATGCATGGCTAGCCTACAGCTGGCCTCTTCTTATACCAAACAAAGTCAGGTTGATGTCTAGAGCATTGGAGCCATTAGTGCAGCTGTCCAGGCTGCAAAGTAGGTGCCAGTGCTGGCTCTAGGAAAGGAAATATCTGCTATTTGCAGACAGGCTGCATGAAAAGGCTAAAGGAGGAGACACAATTAGCAAGCTATCGAGATGCATACTAGGTAAATGAAAACATAGGTAGTGAGCTTCTGTCATGGCTCTTAATCACCTTTATCATGGTTCAGTAAAGCTGTATTCACAGCGGACAGGAGTCCAAGTTTTACTGTCCATGTATCCAAATCACAGGTTATTTTTAAGGAATGTGCAGAAGGAAGAGGAAAGAAGCAGTGTACTTAATTTTGTTGAATTTTATGACAATTGACCTTTCCCCAGTCCTCAAGAAAAGGAAAGATGGGCATGGTCCACCTTTGCTCCGTAGGGTTACTTTGATTGCAAAAACATCGGTGCGTTTTGGCCTGTTTTCAGTGTATGTTTCACTGAGCGCAGAAAGGATAGTATTTGAGTCATCAAGTCATGCACTTGGAGGTTAGAAAAGATAACCAGCCAGGTCATCTGTGTAGACATAATGCAGTCTTCCTTGCATGTCTGCATCACGAGCTAGCCTCTAATTACTACATTTTCTACAGGCAATTACCTCACTCACTGTGGAGGTTAGACCAAGTTGTGGGGTGGGTTAGGGCGGGGACATGTCTCAGCACTCAGTAAGGAAGGAAGCTGTTTGCCATAGGCAGTCCTGCTCATTCAGCAACATAATTCAAAAGAAGAGTCATTAACAAAGCAGTGCCCTACAGGAAGAAGAAAGTTGATGGTGTAGTTAGAAGACAACTGGTAAAAACCTGTCTCCTACTCCAGATTCTTTCAAATGATGCTGGCAAGTCTCTAGCACCAAGATTTTGGCATATAGCAGTTCCTCACATTCCTCAATCTCTGACTGTCCAGTGCAGCACACACAGGGCTACAATCCTGCAGTGCTAACCAGTCCCAGTGTAGTGGAAATCAGGGAACTCTCCCGGCTCTGTCTGTTCAGGGCTGTGTTTGGTGGTATGAACACAAGGGCCTTCATGGCCATAATGTCCTTTGTGTTCTTCCTGGCTCTGCCCTGACCCAGTCTGTGGTGTTCAGGAAGTGGCTCTGCCTAAGTGGGTACTCAGCCCTTCTGTGTGTAAGATAAGATACTCAATTTCTTTACCAGGTCAAGGAGGGGCAGGGGAGAGAGGGAGCTGAGTTGTCAGTTTAGCTCCTTCAAGTTATCATAACATGTTAAGGAGCTTGATTTTTCACACTTTCTCCATCTCCATTAGGGACACAAATGGCACTTAAATTTGTTACGCTACAAATACCCACTTCTACCATGCAGGGTGATTGTGAAGGTAAATCCTGAAGTACGTTTTATACACTGATATTCCACAGAACATCTAGACAAAGCTAGGAAAGAAGGCAGTGAAGGAGGAGAGTGAAAGAATATGTTGACCAGCTGTGTCAGATCTTCATCCTCACCCATTCCATGCATTTTGCCTGCCTTGCTCACTATGAAAAAAACAAGTCAGAGATTAGGAAACTAAAGATGGCACTGTAACACATGTTCACAATGGGGCTGGATAAAGGCACCACTATCAACCTGGGAATTCCTACCTTTACTTTGCAAACAAAATAGCTTTTCAGAAAGCATGCATACATTTTCATGTAGATTCAGGGAAGGAGGAAGAGTAGGAATGGATATATTAACATACCTGCATGTTAGTAAGAACAAAGATACCGCAACAAACTCACTTAACATCTGTTTAAAGCCTCAGTATTTTCTGATCTCATGGTATTAAAATCAGAATATGTGAATTTTATTAAGCTACATTGCTCTTTGGCATAATCAAGGCAGTTTTATTTGCTAGCTATTATTTGTGAAATACAATGTTTTATGCCAAACTCAGTATCTAAAATAACATTTAAAATACAAAAGGTTTCGCAGGACAAATACTGCAAAATCTCATTGTCTATGTGCATGTCTGTCAGTGTCTCTCACAACTTTGGAGTCCATTCTCTAATTTCAATCAGACTTTACTGCAGGGTCAGTCCAACAACTCCTTTGAGATTCAGTCCACAACCATAGGCTTCCAGTTTCTCTGATTCTTTCATGCTCTGAAGGGTAATTTTCTCTCCATCCAGAAGGCTGAAAAAACAAGAGTTCTTGGCTATTTCTTCCTACCCATCCACAGACCAGCAGCAGACTCTTCCCCAGCTATCACCAACTAGGAGCTTGGAGGAATTTCTTAAGAAAGAAAGAAAAAGAGAAAAAAGTTTAAGAGCAAGACACAGATAGGATCAATGCTTTCTCCTGTATGTGTAGCCATTAGGAAGATGCAACATTCAGGGGAGTAGGTTATCTTTTATGTTAAATTTGAAGAACACTGATATAGAGTAGACAAAGATTTGTACTTCAAAGACTGAACTTAGAATTGGATCCAAACTTTCCTGGAGTTCAGTGGGTTAGTTGTGGACAATCTAGCCAGATCAGAAGCTCTTACCCTTCTCTGAGACTCTATGAATGTTAAATAATCTACTGGCCAGATTCAGAATTCAGACTTGTTAGCACATAACATCATGGCTTCAGCCACTGAAATCTCTGCGGCATGCAGTGCCACCAACACTAATGAAACTAACCCTCCCCAGCAAACTTTTCCACTTTCAATGCATATAAACATCACACTCATGAAATGCTCTAAATCTGAGCATGCGGAATATAGGAATCATTTTAGCAACTATCAAAATGCCAACACTTTTGGAGAGAAAGACAGCAACTGTTTTACAGTACATCGTAACATCCTGGAGTAGGAGATAACAACAACTATTACAGCCAGATGAAACTGCAGGAGGGGGATTGCGTAAACTCAAATACTGCTGGCTGTGCAAACTGAGTGGTTTAACAACAAAGTTGTCCATTGGCTAAAATCTTCCCGTTTACATTTTAGGGAGACAGTACCTCCAGCAACTCCTAGGGTAGAGTTTTTTTCTATGGTGCAGAGACAGTGTAGCAGTTACTGATCTCTACAGCTATTCTAGCTGAAACCTGCTATTTCTCCTGGGTTGTCTATCTGACCACTGACTGTCCCAACATCCTTCACTTAATACAGTTAGCCAGGCCAACTCCCAGACTGTCTGCATTTGGCTGAGACTGACTCGACTGAGATTTAAGAAAAAAAAAACAAACCAAAAAAACAACAAAAAACCAAACCACAACACAAACCACCAAAAAACCCAACAACAGCAAAACCCAAACCACAAAAACCAACAGTAATACTAACTCCAGAATAAAATAAAAACCCCTGCCGATTTGGGGCTGGGTGGTGAAGACCCCGAGGCTGGCGCAGTGCCCTCCACCGGACAGCGGCTGCAATGCAAAGGGAAGGACAGTACCTCGATACAGCCAGCGCTGTCACCACTGGGCTGGTCTTACTTGGTTTTCCAGTCAAGGCAAGGCTGGGATTCAGTTCCCGACAGAGAACAAGATGTTTTCCACACTTGTTACCTGTTGTGTGGTTCAAAAATAAATATTTAGAAAGTGTCTGGGGGCAGCATGGATGGGATTGTTATTATTTACGGTCAGCAAGTTGTTAAGTTGAGAACAAATATATTTAATCTTAGCCTGTGCTGTTGTAAAATAGGCCCATCCCAATTTAATTTGTGGCTATGATAGTTACATGTGCTGACGTGCGGCTGTATCAATTGTGTGCTAAATTGGATTTGTGTATTATTGCTTTCTAAATTGCATGCCTAGTTCAGCAAAATTGTTCATCAGTTTTCACTGGCTCTATGCTTAATAAGATGCCCCACAATACCTTGCTGCCAGGATATAATACAGCCCATAATTGCCTAGTAAAAAGAAATTACATAAAGCCCTGGTATTATCAACTTATCTAAATCTGCTCATAACAGAACCAGTAATTAAATGCTGAGAACATTTCACATACACACACATACATACACACACACTTAACAACATAACTCAATCATAGTTACTTTGGTCTTTTTAATGGCTGTGTTTTCTATTAATTTTATTTTCTTTAATGCATAGAATGAGATGTGGGAATATTGGGCCATTTAAAATAATTCTGAAGTCATCTGAATGGTTTAAGGGTGCATGTCACTGCTTTGATTACACCTCTCAACTCTTTATTAAAAGCTGTTGCTGTATGCATCTGAGAACATGCATCCTTATGCCCATGTGCAAACAGGTGTGTGTGTCTAGACATCACCAGATGCCTGGGGTCAGTGCATGTCTTCTACAATCCTTTCGGAAAAAGCCACAAACAGGAGTATACTGCTGTGCTCCCGTGGGCAGCTTTTAAGTCCTCATTTAGAAAACTGTTTAAGATATAAATTTTAAAAATAGCTAAAATCTCAGTTTGTTCAGAGACATGCCTATGCAATCGTACCTGAGTAAATAGGACATGGAAATTTCTGCCACAGGAAGTTATGGACAAGAACTTAGGAAATTCTTAAAACAAATTGGATGTTTCTACATGTAGAAAGAATCTGCAAAATGACTACAGAATACTACAAGGACTTTGGAAGGAATGTTAAGTCTTTTGCATTGACTTACAGCAATCTCTGATTAGAGACCACAATGAAACCAAATATGTAGCTACCACAGCCAGACTATCTCACATCTGGGATCTCGGGTGTTCTTGCACATTGCCTAGAAGCATCTGGCTCTAGCTACTCTGAGACATGACAAAAGGTAGGATGGGCATCTGGTTTGGCATTAGCAATATGCCTCTGTATGTATAAAGATTTTCACATAGCAATCTAAGTAATGTAGATGCCAAGTTCCATGAACAGCATTTCTGAAGATCTCAGTGGTAATGCCCAATTACTGTATAATATCTTTTTATGCAGATGTTACATCTATAGCTCTTTATTTATGCAAATTGTATGCCTAAAATTGAAGTAATAGAGAATGTCTGTAATGAGGATCACAGCAAATAAGTGGTGTAAATTATACATACTAACAACATAATTCCTTTCTCTTATAAAATGTGCTTGTGAAAAGAAGCAAGCTGTGCTATTTAGGATGTGCCTTTAAAGCTCCCTGGCAGGTTTCAGCTCCTGTATTTGTTAGAACAGAGAAGCGAGCTTGGGTTGGTTTTAATACCAGTCCGTACCGTAGCCCCATCATGTTATTAACCTCAGCTCTGTGAGAACTCCCGGGTATCAACTTCAGCTTGGCACAGCCTTGAATGAACAGCTCCATGCACTAGGGTGTGTTGCTGGCCTCCAACCAGTTTGAAGGGCCTCTGACCTCATTTAAGGTGGCAAAGACAACGAACTTCCATGTTCCATCCCAGGGCAGGATCTGGCACTGCCCACTCTGACATTATGCCAGTATACTTCAGTACAGACTATCAACAGAGGTGCCAAGGGAATGGGCTTTCTGGAGCCAGGATAGTTCATTAGTTTCATAGGTTTATGCAGCAAGGTGGTCTATCAAGCTTGACAGAACCCGTGACAGAGCCTATGAAGAAGCTTTCAGCTTCATCCAGGCTGGATGTGGCCATGAGACGGGTGGCTCAGGGCTGCTCTCTGTCTCTAAGGTAGGGCAGTGGCTGCCCACTACTTCTGCTGGTTACAGTAACAGAATGGTAACAGTTACCTGCACCACCTCCACTTCACACCACTGTGCCCACACACCCTCTTCTTCCTCAAGACCAAACAAGGTCTGCAGCACACAGTCATGCTGCAGTTCACAGCTCACTCTGTGGTCATACCTGTGTTGCCTGGCTCTTCCATTGTGCCTCTCTGCAGTCTCAGTCCAGCAGCTTGGTCTGTGGCATTGGTGTATTCAGTCTTCCACAGCTGTGCCAGGAAGGAGGTAAAAACAGAAAAAGCATGGATTATAACAATGCAACAAGAGAGAGATGCAGCTGCCTGCTTCCCAGCAAGGGGTGGAAATTGGACTTCTAACATCAGAACAGGATTTTGCAGTCATCTCTCCCTCTGCCGCTGTGCTGCAGGGCATCACACTGGAGAAACGCATGCAGGGAGCTGATAGGGTTGCGAGGCTGACACACTAATGAGGATGCCAGTAAACCAGGAAGCTCTCCCACCAGACTGGAGGTGGAATCAGCAGTGAATTCCTGCTCCTGAGAAAGTATGACTTAATAAACTGAGCTGTGAACCAACTCTCAGAAACCAGACTCAAACATATTTCTGATGGACAATATAATTTCTGCTTTTAAAACCACACCAGAATGAAAAGCGCATTTTCAAAACTCTTCCTGAACGGCAAATACTCCTCCATTGAGGAGGATAAAAATTGATAGGAAGCAAACATTTTACTCTGATTTTCAGCTTCTGCCCTGTGCTGCCCTGTTAAGAAAGTGGCATGGGCTTTTAGTAGTTCTGTCTCTCCATTTAGGATGCAAAGTTCTGGCTCCGGTCTACAGTGAATCAGGATTCCCTTTCCTCTCTCCCATCCACCTACCCTCACCACTCCATCTGTGCTTCCTGTGATGATGATGCTGCGTGTGTCCCAGTCCATCACTTCAGCAAAGCAACAGCAAACAGTATGGCATTCGGGGCTGCAGGTGGTGTTAACACTTGCAAGAAGCTGGCCATTGACTGTCCACAGATACAGGTAAGATCCAGCACAAGAGATAATATCACCCTGTAACAAAGCAAGAGGCAGTGTTTCAAAATCCTACACTCATCCTCCTCACAACCCTTAAGTGCTGATTATAAATTACAGAGTTGCTCTGACTTAAATTCTGACCTTTGTTTTGCTTCTGGGCAGATGATGTAAACCAGAGAAAGTAAAAATGACTTTTTTTCTCATGAAAAATTCTGATATTTTTACATGGTAGAAATCCAAAACAACTGTCTCAGATTTAGCAAGATAATGCAGAAACGAATGGGGGTTTACATTTTTTAAATGAAAACATTTATTTAAATGTTCCCTTCCTATTTTCCAGAAAATCCAGGCTTTTAGTAAAAAAGCTGACCTAGCTGCTGTCAGGGACAGGGACTGTGCACAGGGAATGCCTAGCACAGGTTCTGGGGCAGGGCTAGTTCTCTTAAGTTCTACAGATAAGCATTCTCTGAAACAAGGACATGCTGTTCACCTGCTTAGCTGCGAAGCCTTTGGTGATTTCATAATCCTCCTCTGCCCCTCACAGGGAACTTAATGTCATCGCATATTTAGATTGTGTTTTCCATTTGACCAATGGCCAGGTCAGCATTCAGCGACCTGCACTTCTGATGCACAAAACATCCTTTGCAACTGAATCCCTCCTCTCCTCTCCCTTCCATGTAGGCGCATAATCTTACCAAAGACTGTGCGTAAGGAGCAAATACACAGGTAATCCCTTAGCGGCAAGAAACACACAGAACCAAGAGCCAATGCTGCGTTTTTAAATGATCTTATCAAAAGTGCATTTTGATCAAGTTACTAATTGAAATTCCACCTAACCTTTCCAGCTTTGATGCATACTAAGAACCAACTAAATAGAACACTGTCAGCAAAGTCATCTGATTCTGGCAAAGGCCAGTGTGCCCTTAAATTAGCAGCATGCATCTGGTTTAAATCAACTAACACCGTACTTCACCCCTGCCTGATTCGGGGCCAGAACTCTTCACACTGCAGGGCAGAATTCTGAAGATAAAACAAGGATAGCACATTCGAAACAGAGTTGCCAATAATTAAAGAGATTAATTTTCAGCTACCTTATCTGCATGAGAGTACAAAATGTCCAGGCATTTGGTAATGATCTACAGTTTTTTTCAGGTCTAGACCAGGGATTTAAAACTAACTGAAATCATTCATTACAGCAAACTTTTACAATCCTCCTTAGCTTATAAACTTTTTGGGACAGCCTTTTTATTTTGTGTCTACGTGATACAAACACCATGAGATTTGGATCTATAAATGGAGCTTCTAGATGCTCAAGCAAATATAAAAACTAACAATCACATAACAAAGAGCTGTATAGGGTTCTTATTTCACAGAAAGTAGGTGGTTCAGAAATTTGTTTCCTTCAAAAGTTTGCTTAAATCATTCTGCATTTTCCAGGAAAAAAACTTTGTTACCAGACATGTAATTTTGTGTCAATCAACATACTTAATTAGCACAATGGAAACATTTTGTTGCTATATTCATGTTACAATATATAAATATATAGAGAAAATTTAAACAAAAACACTTTTCAGAATGCAGCATCCTGTTCTGCTAACGTCAAAAAGAGTTTGTTCATCCACAACACGTGGACCCCTTCATCTTTTTTTCCTTGAAGTTTCAGTCGTACTTTCTTAAGGTTTCTCCTCTTTTAAATGAACCTTTCTGCAGACTACTGTCCAATCAGTTTAACCATTTGCACTCCAACAAGCTGGAGAGCTGTGCTTTGATCAATCGCCAGACTGTTCTGGCACAGACCACCTCGGTTTTGGACAGCTCCAGAAGAGCAGGCTACCAACTAAAAAGGCTACTGTCAACGGTGGGCTGGGACATAGAAAGGAAAGGACTTCATCCTATTGGGGTCTCAAGCCCATGCTCCGTGCCAGCCCACCCACTCATTTCTGAATGCTTGGCACTGCTTCAGCTGACTTCATAAGGAACACTAGGGTATTCTGAACTGGCCTGCTGAAGCCACTAGCCATTTTACACTAACCAGGACCTCTGGGGCTGGGAGCTGAGCTGGCACTGAACAGACCAATTAATCCCCACCCTCAATTACTAACCATCAGACTGCATGGTTAATAAAGATCTGATATGAGATGACTGTTTTGGCACAGACTAAGCAGAAAATGTCTACCTGGTTTCTTACTGCTATGAACTCAATTTTGCCTTTCTTGGTGCAAGTTCAGTACTGGATCCAACCTCGAATTGTCTGAGCAGCTGGAACCCTGCTCTGGTTTATTAACAGAGACAGAAAACACAAATGTGCAAGCAACATTTTTGGGAGGTAGAAGGTTGGAAAGAATCTCATCCAGAGTGTTTATAGTAAAATCCAACACAGAATATTTTCCTATCAACACGCATGCAATTCTGGCCAGGCACAGACCACAACAGAGTTATACCCATTGCTATCAAGAGCTCCCCCTGCACCTGAGAGTAGAAGGGAAAGCAAAAAGCCAACACTGTTACCGCAAAGGTGTAAGGAAGTTGTCAGCTGAGGTGGTAGAGTGAGGTCTAATATGTCTCAGCTGACATGGCTCTGCTGCATGAATGTCAGGAGAAATTAATGAAATAATGGAGTGAATAAGGTTATGGGTGAGCCAAAGCCAGGAGCTACTAGGGTAATACTTCATGGTCCATAAACGAAAAGTTGTTTAATCCTGCTATCTACCCATCCAAAGATACTTCTACTTAGCTACTCAGTCTAAGATGTTGCTTTTAGTGCTTGCCTCTCATCATTAAGAACACTATTAGCAATCTCTGTAGAAAGAAAAAAAAAAATCAATGTATCAGACTCTCAGGATGTTTTTATGTTGGGAAGAGCACCCATTAAATTATCATGAAATGTTCATGGATGCATCAGAAAAAAGATGATAAATGAAGATCTTACAGTTAAATTGTTGACGGCAACAGAACAGAGGCTTGCCCTGTGGGCAGGAAGCTGGTTTATGTACGTCAGCTGGTTCAGGTCCCAAATGATGCAGGTTCTGTCATCGGATCCACTCACGAATATGCTGTAGGTCACAGATGCAGCAAGGCAGGTCACTGCCTGAGTGTGCCCATACAAAGCCTGGTGGGGAAAAAGCAACCAATAAACCACAGCAGAGGATGGCTGATTTACTACGGAACCACAGTCCTACTGTCATTTGCTTAGTAAGAACAAGCAACCTAGTCATTCTTTGCAGAACTGAAAAGGCTATGAGGGGGAAATACCAAAGGATCTTATAGAAGCATCCTTGTCCTCAAATCATGGTTGAAGAAAGTTGAGACTCCAAGAGATTATATGACTTGCCCTGAGTTACACAGTAACTCAGCGCCCTTGGCATACATTTCAGACTCTACGACAGTGCTTTATGCTCAGCAGCAAAGCATCATTTTTCACTTCAGTCCATGCAGTTTTCAGTAAAATTTATGCTTGGAAATTACTGTTTCTCAATATTTAAAAAGCATTTTGAAATAAAACTTAGCAGGATATATTTCAGTGACCTTCTCAGTCTTATCTTTCTGTTTTTCTGAACTAATATTTTTCCAATTTTATTTAAGAAAAACAGCATTTGGGGAGAATTTTTGCTTTAAAGCCATATAGGAATTCCTTTCTCTCTCATCATTACACAACATTCTTTTGTTGTTGTTTTATAAGTTCCAGAGACACAAGGAGTGCCCAGTTCAATTTAGCCTTATTTAAACAGTTTCATAAAAAAAGACTACACTTTGGGCAATTTAATAGCACAGATAGAAGTCATGGATTGAAGTGTACTGATGACAATTGTTCAATGCAGCATTCTCAAGTGACAGCAGTATACATTTCTGCTGCATAACCACCAATGACAGTGAAGCCTGTAGGGCAACAGAGAAAAAGTCCTTCACAGCTTTCCTAAAAAGCCTTTCAGGGCTCAACTTTTAGCTGCCTTACTGTGAAAAATCAGACCCACAAGTTTTAATATTGGTTTTAACAGTAAATGCATATTCCCTGCTGGCTTTCTCTACATGACATAAATAGCACATCTTCAGGGTCTGTCTCAGTTCAGCATGGAGCAGGAGAGCCACAGGTCCCAGATGATTTTTGCAAATATATTTCATACTCTTTTCCAGTGTGTGACTGCGAGACTGAACTCTTGCTGGCTAACGTGTGCTGCCACTTGCCAAGGTTACTAGGACAACAGTGTTCAAACATTAATCCACTGGTGAAGAAGCTGAGCTGCAGCAGGTTACGTACTACTGAAGGTGACCTGCAACTGCAAGGGACGATCTTCAGCTTGTGATTTATTCCATTCACAAGAACTGTTGACTAAAATACTGGCACAAAATGGGGTCTCCAACAGTGGTTTTCAGAGGTCAGAAACACTCTCAACTGAGCATAGAAAAGGAGGCTCAGCAATAGCTTTGGACTGGCTGTAGAACAGTCTCTTTACAAAGGGCTGGACATAATCCAGTGCCTGTGCTCAAGAACTGCACAAGAGCTCTGCAAAAAGGGCTGGGACAAGGCAAGTTCAAG
Source organism: Harpia harpyja (assembly GCF_026419915.1). Lineage (NCBI taxonomy): Eukaryota > Metazoa > Chordata > Aves > Accipitriformes > Accipitridae > Harpia > Harpia harpyja. The sequence goes on along the minus strand of NC_068949.1, from coordinate 26,081,313 downwards.
GGCTCCAAATATCGTCTCCTTCCTCCAAAGCATGAAAGAAAACATACCCACTGTGACAGCATCCAAACTGCCAAGCTAAGCCAAGCTGAGCTCCTGCACAAGTTTTAATAAAACCCTTTTTTTTCCTCTTTTTAACCCAGAAAAATCCTACCTAGCAGTGAAGTACCTTAAATACAACCTGAGGGTGGAAGAGAGAGCTAGACCTGAGCGCAGTTATAATCTCAGCTTCAATCCACCAGTGTCTCAATGCATATACATGCAAAAACAGTCGCATGCTTTCAGCTCTCTACTGTCTTCTCATTATTGCTCTGCAAAGACCGGCAGCTTTTCCCTTAATAGGAAATAACCTGCAGCATGTCTGCAGAAAGAACTGTGAGGCCTATGTCCAGAGTAAGTTCACAAATATCAAAAGACAGAAAAGAAGACCAGCTTCACTGTAGGAATGCTTAGTCCATGAAAACTTAAACCAAGTTTGACCATCCAACTTAGCTGGCTGACATGGACAGAGACGCTTCACAACTATGCTCAACACCTCCCTGAGAGGTCTGTGTGGCAGACAGCGCAGCTTGCCCAGACGCTTCTCCAAGTCTAGGGTTTCATTTGGCCCAGAAATTCTGGGAGCCGGATTGCACAGATCGCTTTGCTCATGAACACCGAGGGAACTGGTAAATTGCATAGATCAATACTGAGGCTATTATGCTCAATCTTTAGTGTTCCATGAAACTGGAAGCAGCTCCTGCTAGAGAGGGAAAAGCGACTTTTTCTGCTGAAATATAGTTTCTGTACTTTACTACATTCCAAACCAGAATGTGTCAGTCCCACGAGACAGCTGGTAAGTGAATAGCATCCACTTTATAGCACATCAGCTTTACTTAAGCAAAGCTCACTCTCAGGAAAGATGATACAATTTTTTTGTTCAGCAGAAAAAGCAGCCACCATGAAACAGTGAATTACATGAAAGTAGCAAGTAATTCACTGGAAGACATTTAGAACTGTAGTTTAAATTTACATCTATGCCAGACAGTCATCAAAAAAAAGCCTCTGCTAGCAAAGAGAAGGAAAAAATACAGAATTGGTCATTGCATGATCTCATGCCACTTTGTGGACTTTGGCTAATACCAGATTAATCACAGTGGAACACATCAGCAAAGCGGATTTTAGATTGTTAAAGAGAAAGACATTATATTGGAGAAAAAAAGACAGCCTCTTCAAACAGTTGCCTGAAACTTAAACTGACCCCCTGACTGGTATAATTTTGATGTTGATGAAGATTAATGCTTATGCTTTTCTCTACTGCTATTTCTTCCATTTCTATGTCCATGTCCTGGTTTGAAATAATAACCAGCTGGATTAAAAGGTCATCACTGAAGATCTTGTCTAATATTTCTGGCTTCTCAAGCAGGAAACATCATAAACCACAGAAGAGAGACTGCTCTAAACACAGTTTCCCCCCTAATTTCAACATACAAGAATTTCAGATAAATGAAGATCTAAATACTTCTCTAGCATCCCAACAGACATTGAAGTTTTCACATCAATTAATGACAAATAAAATGTTTTGGCTCAGGGTATGGAAAGCACTGAAATATCATCTGAATATTCCTCCAGAGCAAATGAACAGAAGAAGCTTCTAACACTTGGAGACCTTGCTGATCAGTGAACCCTTTATTAGTTTGCCTAAAAGTAGCAGAGCATTTTCTGTCTCTTGCTTTCTTAGGGGGAAAGGGTCCCATGCTGCCTTTCAGATATGATAGAGATGTACTCTAGCTTTACTTGTAAAGTTGAGAACTCACCACAGCTGAACCACACGAATCTTGAATGAGAATTCACTTTTGTAAATGAAATAGTATTTATACAGCTGTTTGATGACTATAGATGAGCTCCAAATCAACAACCACTAAAGGACTTTGAACAATGAGGACACAAACTATATCATTCTTATTGAATGCATCCCTACCTCATGGAGTGACAGATAAACCTTTTATGTTCTGAATTTAGGTTGAGAGAAAAGAATCGAGAACTTTGCCTAGCTGAGCCTTCATCTCCATCAGCTAAGTTCTCAGGGTGTTTTGGATATCCTATCCATTGCTGTAGCAGCCCTAAAAGAACTATAAGCATCTCCAGGTGATACTGGTTTTTGAAAATAATCCAAGGGTTGGCTGCACTTCAAGTAAGAAGAGCATATGCTTTATCTTCACTGTTTCTTTGATTGTGATAAACTTTGGAAATTCTACCAAATGTGAAAAAAAAAAAAAACCCAACCAAGCAGAGTTTATAACTATAAGCTGTGAGTTTAAGGCATATTATCAGCTCCTGACCTGACAACAGGCTGTCACATGATACTGATGATTATTCGGTTTTTTCTCCCTTCTTCATTCACCCAAAGATGTTACTTCTGCCAGTCATCTGAGCGAAAGAAACTGATCTTTTAATTTTCATTAAGTTTCTATAGCAAAAGAGCCACAGTACTGACCTGTCTCAAGTTTAGGCATTTCACTTTGTCCTTGACCAAGGAAAGTTCCCAAACACACACAACCGAGCTTGTTCCAGATGTGATTATGGTAGTTGCTGAAGGACACACAGCGCAGAGGCACTTTCCCCAGTCTGCCATGCACTCAAATGTAGTCACGTTCTGTGCAAGAAAGCAGCTTTAAGTCAAATGCTCATCTGGCAATACCATGCATTTGTTAATACCAAATGGTAGATTCAATTTTCAGAACCGAACCTCCATTTCTTTAAATCCAGGTAAGAAAAGCTCACCTTAACCACTCTCTGTGCTCACAGCACAGCTGCATAACATGTACATGCAAAGGCTGTGTCTGCACGCGGCTGTGGCTGCATGCAGCTGTGCCATCCTCCAGGGGCCAAGCAGGAAGGCTGGGCAAAGGTCAGTGTCTTAAGTCTTAGGAGACCTGAGTCCCAATCCCTCTTGTGTCGCAGACTTCCTACATAACTTAAGGCAAGCTCATTCTGCCACTGTATAGTGACAGAATGCAAACATTCACTGTAGATTAAAAAAGCTCAGGCTGTGATGGCCACTGCTAACAGAGTTAGCGCCAGGCTCTGCAAACCTCCTCTTACTTGGATTGAAAAGACAAAAGCCAAAGCACTAAATTCCATTCTGTGCCAACGGCTCTGTTAGCAGCACCCAAACCAGTCTAAACCAAGGTCAGGTCTATTACACTTTGCTACAGTTACAATATAAACATCCTTCTGCTCACATTCTACATTAGCTCTCTCCCACACCACGGAGACAACACTATGGTGCTAAAGATTCTGGTGGAGCTGGACAGCACAGCTACAAAAACCGTACCACAGACAGAACAAACATTTACCTATTCACAATGAGGACAAAAAGTTCTTTTAATCTCATGTCCAGAGGCACTGTTGACCCAGAGAGAACTCAAGTTGGACTCCTAACTACTTCTCACAGTGACTGTGTAATCACACTCACTATGCTCAGTGTCATTAGGCTCAGTGACACCCTGACTTTTGAAGAGACAAAACAAGTAATTTATACCTACAGCAGCACTATGAATTGCTAATCACTGATTTTAATTGAAATCAATGGAGAAAACTCTCAATAATTTTATACAGTGAGCAGAAAGTAAAACACATCTCATGGCTTTTTCACTTCCATTGAATGCGCGTATGTCTGTAAAAACATAATGATGTGTCTTGTACAAACACCCAAGTCAGTATCTTGCTGAATGATGTATTCTGCTATTCTGGTACCCAAGCTAACTCAGATGTCTTTGCATGTCATAACATTGTCCCAAACACACCCAAAACTCAGTGTGTTTGTGGTAGAGGAAGAAACTGGATCTGTCAAGTGCCCTAACAAGCAGTGTGATGACATAGACTGTTGATTTTTAACAGCAAAGAAGTAAGAGTATTACCTTTCTAGAACAGAAGACATTATTATTTTGAATGAATGCACTCGGCTAAGCTTGGGAGCCAGAGGGGAATTGACAGATGGTCTTATCTTAATTCCAGCAGAAAGTTCTGCCCAAGGAAATTCTAATCAGTGGCCAGGAGACCTTGTATTGTCCTTACAACCTGTGAAATGGGGTTTCTCCTTCATTTTGATGGACAACACAACCACTGGAAGGAAAGCTTGAGATAATTTAGAGGGGAAATGTCACATTTTTGAGCCATGTAGAATGACTTTGTACTCTGTTGGGCTATCCAACCTGAGATTCCTCAAGAAGCTTGACTGTGAGAAAGTCCTGTACAGCATCCTCTGAAATCAGCTCCCTAACAGCCTCTGAAATGGGTGCCCAAACTAGCCAAAGACCACACCATATCATTCATTTCTGGAATGCTTAGACTTTTTCTTATTTACCTTCTCAGACCCATAGTTGCCAAAGCAGCAGGTGAAGTCCTCAAATCCCCAGCAGAATGTTTTGCTCCAAAGAGGAGGCATCAAAACTTTATTTTTTTCGACAGCCAGAATGCCTTTCTCAGTATGAACAATATGCCCAATAGCTCCCTTGGGATAGTCTGACAAGACAGAGAACATATTTAATTCTGTTGGTTTTAGAGCACTTATGTTAACTTTCCTCCTTGCACAGCTTGTGTGGTGAGGCTGGCAAGTCCCACAACTGGGCTCAGTGCTGTGGCCAGGCCCACAGACAGAAATCCACTCTACAACTGAGATTCCAGACAGAATAGCAGAAACACTCTTCTCCAATGGACCACATAAATCCATGCAGAGGGAGTGATGTGCTCCAAAGGAGGGGGTTTAACAGCAGTGTCATTAAGCTCCTTTTCATTGGCACACTGCCTTATGCCATGCACTACAGAGGATGCTGGGCATGTCACCAGCAGCCTCTGTAGTACAGCTATGGGAGCCCACTGTCCTCACAAAGATGTGTGATGTAAAGGACACCACTGTGGGATGACAAAGTAGATACACTGAAATTTCCAGACTTCTTTATGGTAAGAAAAGTAGCAGACCAAGAAAAAGATGAAGAAAAAGAAAAGATTTGAAGATTGAGAAGTGGGGAAAGACAAGCAGTATTTACTTTGCTGTTGAATATGAAAAGAGAGAATGTGAATGGGAAACAGTGAGCTTTATGTTTCAATTTAACATATCCAGAATGTAGAAGACAGAAAAGATTTAGGTGTCTTATAAAAAAAATCTGTTCTGAACTCTACAACAGAAGTTTCAAGATTTCTCCTGAGTATTTGAGTGTTTTCAATGCCCATTCACAATACACACATACACAAATAACAATTGGCAGAAGGGATCTTGATTGCACCAACTCATACAAAGCTGTGTGGCTATTTCTGTCCTCTTGAAAATGCAGATTCACTCCATCCAAGAATTCTGTACTTATTAGCTCAGAAAATGGAGCACAGCCCCTGCAGCACCTTTTATTGTGACTGGTGAGAGTTTCAGATTTTGCAGGCTGCTCATAAAAGGAGGAAGAATTCCACTTGAGTGAAAGGACAGCACAGTTTCTCTTCCTGAACTTTTCCCTTGGGCATTCCTGGATGGATGTGGTTTCATGAAGAGCTAGAACAAAGGAATGGCATTGAAAAATTAATCTCTATTTGCCAGATCATGCAGGAGAGACATCTGTTTAAATCCTTAATCATAAACTCCAGTACTACCATACATGAACCTCTTCATTAAAATAAAATCTTACCCTTATTACATTTTCATCAGACTACATCCTTTCCTCACAGAGATAGGAAGCTAATCCCAGCAATTCAGGAGAAGAGAGAAAAGTATAGGTGAGACTTTGAGCTGCTTTTATTTGACTGTACCCATTCCCAGACTAGTGGTTACTTGTGACTGTACTGAAGGAGCAGAATCAGATTTGATGCCATCGCTGTACGGCACACAACAGGAACAGCACGATTAGAAAGTGGAATCACACACGTGTGTGGGTGCATACTGATGTAGTACACCATCTGGAGAAGTCTACAGCCTGTCTTTCAGCAGATTTAAACCAGAAAATGTCTCTGATTTAAGTTTCTATTCTTGCTTTCCTGTTGAAATACTGCAAGATCAAAATAAATTATGCTTTCTACTCTCATGATAAAGTGGTACCTGCTTTGGTATCTGTCCAAAGTTGCTGATAAAACCCAGGATGGTGCTCTTAATCAGAGGATCTTTAATGTTGTTGAGGTCCATCTTGTCTCCATAGAAGTAAGGGTGATAGGTGTTAACTGCTTCCACCGCAGCTGAGCCTTGTTGCTTGTGGCCAAAAATCAGATCTATCCAGCAATGGAGGTGTGCACTGACATAGTCACTTTCCAGTGCCTAAAACCAAAAGAAAAATAATTAATTCAGTAGAGAGTATCCATTACAAATGCATTACCACTTCTAATCCCTGCTGGAGACTTAAATTCTCTACAAGTGAATCTTCAGACTTTCAGTTCCTCCAGTGCCACCATTCTCAGCTCATCCTCACAAAATGTGAACAGACATGAAAGGTGGATTCCCACAGGAAAAGGAAGGACAGAGTGCAGCATGCTTGACTTAATAGACTCCAGGAGCAATATCCTCAGAGACAACACAGGCAGGTTCCACAAAGCAAAGTGCAAGCACTCCACAGATCTTAGCACATCCTCCAGCTTCCAGCACACATTAAAGCCTGGGTTATCATGTCTTCACCAACACTGTTACTGACACAAGATGGTTTAAATGAGCAAAACATTTAGCATTTGGTAGCACCACTTTGCTCTATAGGAAAACCACAGGTGAATTTCTATTTGTAGAAATATGCCTTAGTTATGAATCACACTGAGTAGCAGAGACGTTATTTGAAAAGATACATATAAACATAGATTGAAAAGGGAGGTGACTAGAAGAGGGGCTTTAAGTTGGGTCTGAAGGATACAGCATGGGAGGCTGCATGCCATGAAACAGCAAAGAGAATGTAGAGCTTGTAGCGAAATGGCAACAGGTGCTGCAAGCCAAGACAGGCAAGGGGTTTTGCAATAGCTGAGTTGGGGTGCAGTGAGGCAGCTGTATGACAGAAGCTTCAAGACTGACTTGGTTTGATCAACAAACATTTTGTTACCCTCGCAGCGCACCACCAGATTTCCTCATCCTGGAAAAACTTGGGGTCTGAACTTTTTTCCCTGAAATGGTTAACTTTGATTAGATTTGCCACCCATAGTGACAGGTGTGTGGATTAATGGGACCAGAAAAAAAAATCACTACTGGAGAAGACTGGGAGAGATGCTACAAGGCAATACATTCACCCCAACATGGGCACCCTAGAAAGCTCAATATAATCATAGTGGAAAACTTGTGCTTGGAAGACCCAGACAGCAAGTTCGTAAGCAGTAGAAACAAGTCTGAGTTGAACCTTTGCCCATCTCCAGGTTAGCCAGCCTTACCCATGAGGCTTCACTAAATGCTTCTGCCCCTGCCATCACCTGCTTCACCAAATTTTTGTGCATTCCCAAACAGCCTTGCCCAATGATTCAAGCAGCAGTGTTAAGCATTATTAAAAATACTTTCCTATCTCCAAATCATTTGACTGTGCAATACTCCCTGATGCTCAGTTAAAGGTCTCCCAAGCAGACCATCCCACCCAAAACACAGCAGAAATAAACAAGCTAATGGGATCCAGAACAATGGCTCATTTCACAGAGCAGACAGTTAGCCCAGTGCAGCTGGTTTAAATGACCCTGCCCACAGCTATAACGATCACAGGGCAGCTCAGAGAACAAGTACGGCATACAATCTGTCCCCTGCAAACAACAGGAAAACACTTATGAACAGACTCAGAACTCATCCTCATTAATAAAAGCAGTTAGTCCATGAATTACAAACTGTAAATTTTGCCTGGCATCACTGCCAGAGCAAAACAAAGCAACCAACAGAGCTGCAACTGTGCAGCCTCTCAGTATTTCACTGAGCACTATGACAAGCCCAGCCAGGAAGGGAGAACTTGTGGTCTAAGTAGGAAGTAAACAAATTTCTTTAGTATACTAGATTCCTAACTTATTAAACATGAAACAGGGAGCTAATCAGAGTTTTATGTCAAGAACAAATCTTTGCTCTCATATTCTTTAAAGCAGTAGCCAAACCTCAGAACAGTGTTGACCTGGATCTGATTAATGCACCAAACTCACTGTGAAGGCTCCTAAAAATGACCATGATACCAGTAACAAGTACATCCAGTCTTGTGTATGATTTCAGAGGAGACAGAGACCCTCATGTTTCAGAATTCAAGATCTCTAACTCTTCACTTCAGGGTTAGACAAACTTTCCCAGGCAGGCTAATCAACTTTCCACAGTAAGATTTCTTGCACCCTCCTGTGTAACAGCTAGTACTAGCCATGGTTGGAGATAGAATATTGCACTGACTGTACATTAGGTCTGATCAGGTCTGGCAAATCATTAAGAATACAAGTCTATAAACATGATCTTTCATTTGCTAAATTGCTCCTATTTGAGATTTGAATTAATTTGTAAAAGTTGTGTGGCTTTATCAGCTGTGCCAATGTTATCAACTAGTGCAGCTCAGTGGAAGCAGATCTGTAGAACAGAACAGATGGTAGAGAGGGCCCAGTATCCACATTATGTGCACTGTGGGGGCTTTACTTCAAACTAGATCTAGTCTGCTCCCACAGGCTGAATGCCACCAGCATCTGGAGTGCACAACTGGAGTGCAGCTTTTGGTTTCATTTAATCCCAAACAAATCTAGTTCACACAATCTGAGATCAGTCTACAATGAGAGCAAAACCATGCCATGCAGGGATGATTGATAGATTCATTTCCAAACTGCACCCTTACTCCAAAGTACAAGGCAAAAGCAGATGTTCCCCATTGTATCTAAGTACCTTCATAGTGCTCACCATTACACAAGCAGTAAGGAGCACAGCTCAGTACTTTCCACTCCAGACAAACCACAATGTAAAAGACAGCATTTCTACCTATGTTTTTGCTTAAAAAACATCAGCGTAAAATTGCAGCAGCTTTCAGGCATCCATGGATTTCTGTCTGTAGCACCTCTGTTAGGGAAGGACAGTGTTGTCTTTCCCACGTTTGGTAAACCAGAGAACAGAGACTAAGCACCTTGGAAGGTCACAGAGGGAGCATGAGATAGAGCAGAGAAAGGAACCAGAGAGCCCCAAAACCTCCATGTCTTCACTGGAGTCACTAGGGAACACCAGGGAACTGTTGCGTGTTTGACCTCAGTGGCCAAAACGTATTTGCAGTGGGTGGCTGCCAGGGAAGGAATTGGGCACCCCCTAGGCTCAACTCTTCATTTTAGCAAGGACTGTACTTTGAGTAGCAAGCCTGCAGTGCACACAACACTTAGATAAGGATCTCCTTCCTCATAGTAGATGTATCATCGTGTGGTTACAGGCACTGACAAAAACTCAGGTCTCTCTTCCCTTCCACTGCCTTTCAGCGTGACTAGAGCTCTGAGCCTCTAAATCACTCTCTAGGCAGCTTCAGAGATATCTGACTCAGTAATACCTAATATTGTGTATATACAGGAGCTTAAGCAGTCTGAACATGGCTCTTAATCTCTCTGCATCTCAGTTCCTTGGCAAAAACATTCTCTCCTTATCCCCTCAAGCTTGCAAATAGGCAGGGGACAGAGTTTGACTGAAAAAATAGAAGCTAGGTTCTGGGGGAAATTCAGACACTGAATAGTGTTTTCTTTCCAAATCAGAGCAAAAAGCCCAAATCTCAAGTTTTCTCATGTATTAAAATCTGCCCCCCACCCAGTTCTAAATTTGGAAAAACTACGTCCTTTTATCTTACTAATAATGAAGCTATATACCATACAATACAATACTAGTTATAACAGCTACATCATAAAATAAAATATTTTCAGTTCAGCCTGTAATCTAATATAAAACATTGCAATGAAAAGATCGTTTTGATAACAAAGACAGAAAGTTGAAATAATTTATTGAGACACTTTCTTGTTACTACTGACACACTCCCATTTCAACCTGACTAGTTTTCTGGTGAAAAGCTTTTCCGTACACTTTTTTTCCAGGCAGGTCTACTCGCTGTGTGCTTGTCAGCCCAATAATACTGGGCTGTGATCCAAGTTATACAGGTAACTGCCACAGAAATACAAGGTAAAACAAAGAACAAGAAGATTAACGTAGCTTCTGTAAAGGGCCTGATTAGTCACTGAATATGCTGTAAATTCAATGTACTGGCTTAGGTTACGAAACTGTGTGGCAGCACACCATTGAGTCAAGCTACTAGGCATGGAGACACTTGAGACCTGCTAATAATAGTAAGCAGCTATTTTCCACACCACATGACTTGGAATATCATTAATTCACAAGCTTTTATGTATTGAGGCAGGATTCTGGGGCAAAAAGTGGTACATGACTACTTTCAATCACATTTTCAAAATGATTGAAAATAACATTTTTAATAAGTGTATATGAAAGTTATCAATTTCAAAATAGGTAAAGTAGCAAGATAGAAATCTAACAACTTTTAAATATTTTTTGGCATTACTGTTCTGACACAGATTTGAAGTGAAGTGTTCAAGTCATAAATTCACAATAGAGGCTAAAGAAAGCCTCTTAATTAAACCAAAAAATGAAATATCTCACTATATGCTCAACACCCCTAAAAAAGAAACAAAGGTAGGACTACTGCACAAAAAAGTAGGCAAGTACGGGCTCAGATCACATCCATGTTCACTCACAAGAGTAATCTAAGCACATGTGAATGAATCCAGAGTTGAACAGGCTCACTCTCAGAGTTATTCACAAGCAAAAGTGTTTGCAGCATCAGGAACCTATAGACACAGCATGGGATGCAGGTGCTACAAAGCACTGACTTGTCTTTGGAATATAAAGTTTTAACAACAATTAATTCTTCACAAGATATGCAGATGATGCACACTACCAGGAGCCTGTTCTCTTCAAACTGGTTTAATAGAAGAAAAATTTCTTCAGGATGGATTCACAGCCCATAGATCAGCTTATAAAGTATTTTTTTGTTTGTTTTTTAAACATGGATAAAAATGGCATTGCCAAACATGGGCCTAAGGCTAGATTACTGACAGCACCCAGGTGGCTGCAGGGCAAAGGAGATGTAAGAAGAGGCCAGAACAAATAAATCACATGCGTAGAGTCTCAAGAGGGAAAGGAGAGACACTTTAGGTATGAGGAGTGGAGCCATACAGAAATTCAAAATATAAGGGCATGGGGAAGGAGATTTGTATGCAATACCAGACAATGAAGATGGTACACTTCCATTTGTCTCTGTACTGACTTGAAACAAGGTATCAGCACATCAGAAAGAATGAGATGAATGTTCAAGAGAATGCCCATGAAAAGCACGTAAATGATTTAGTAGTATGGACAATCACAAAAAGTATGGACTCTGAATGCAGCACAGAAGTACAAAGCAAGGGACATGAAAGTAATGGTAAGTTAATGGGAGCATGGTGGTTGCTGTCAATAGTTAAGAAACAGTGGAGAAAAGAATATTTATAAGACAAGAGTATGAGACTGGTTTTTCAAAACACGAACAAAAAATTCAGTCAGTAAGGAGGTCAGAGACAGGATTTAAATCAGCATTTGGAGAGGTCAGCTGAGGAAAGGCTTATCTGGAGATATCAAAATAGAGAAGATGGTTGTATCCACAGGTTTGGATACAATCACCTAGAGAGATTATAGAGAATGAAAGCTGAACCCCCAAGGGCAGGACCTGCATAGCATAGGAGAGGTGAGAAAACCCACTGAGGCAGAAACTGAAGGTACACATAACAAACTAGGATGATGCAATGCCTTGAAGATCATGGGCTATTTGTTTAGTCCCACCAATGCTAACATATAATCATCACGCTTCTTATACATAGCAACAATCTGCACACACTCACAAATACAGATTGACTCCTTTTGCCAAAAGAAATCTCATGAGGTAATGCAGGGGCACTATAGTACAGCCCATTACCTTTTTAGCTCTAATAAAAAGAGAGACCTGCACCAAGATATTCTGTTGCAAAGTCTGTGTTCAGTGCAACAACCCTCATACAGAATTGCCTTTGCACTCACTGCTACATAACAGGCAACATCATACAGAAGTTAAGACTTTCTAACTATTAATAGATAGCACTAATTGTAGTAAGTCTCAGGACCTTAAAGCTATTTGCTTTCAAATCGCCAAGGCTGACTCCATTAAAGGCAGGAAATCACATTACGTTCCCCCACCCCAAATAAAAAAGCAATTGTAGTCCTGGCGTGACTCAGAGGTGGAGGTAGATAGTTTAAATAAACACACAGCTGGTTAGCAACAACATGGAACTGTATGCATATAAATGCCACGTGCATGCATTAGGTTATGGTCACATATATTTATGGGCTGATAGGTCCATGCCATGGACCTAGATACAAACCTCACTTGGTCTGGAAAGCTGGCCTTGATTCAGGGTGAATTGTTAGGCAGACAAGTAGACATGCAAAGTTCAGAACCCACATGAACTCTGCAAAGGTGACATGCATTTGTATCTAACATTTTGGTTTGTGACTCTGGTCTTCAGAGTTTCATTCTCAGTGGGACCCAGTTCAGCATTTTGTCACAAATCTTGATATTCACTGACCTGTCTGTGCAGGAGAATGAATTTATGGGGGTCCCCATCTGCCCAAGGAGGAAGCTGCACATCTCCCAGCACTGTTCCATCCTGCATGCAGCCTGCAGGAATTACAAAAGGAGAAATAAAACCAAGAATCACACACACTGCAAATAGGAACAGCTTTTCCAAAACACTGAATTCAAAGGAAATTGAGGTGTGATTTTCACAGATGCAGTTTCAGGTTCTACATCAAGTATAGCTTCATAGAACACTGCAGAACCAATTTCTCCTGGGATTTCTCATCCAGTGATAAAGCACTGAGAAGATGTTCTAGTAACTGTCACTAATGCAGTAAAAATATGCATGTCCTCAGCACAAACCGTTTTAGCACAGACTGCAAACTTAGACAAGACAAACCTGTTGGCACAACTCTTTTTATACATAATCCTCTGGGCCTAACTGCCAGATATTCCTACTAAAGCAGCCACTGAGAGGGATTTTGTTCTCAAGTCCTTTGCAATCTGATTCCTTTCAGAAGGTGAGCATATGTTCTTAAATCAGAGCACAGTGTTGCGTAACTGGATGAATTAAAATCTAAGTTGAGGCTCAGGTCTGGGACTGTAAGTTTCCTTACAGCGTAGTGGTGAACAAATTCATTTCTTGGCTTTGCCTATTGTAAAATCTTCCTGTATATTTGCTCTTCATTGGCAAGATTCTTGTGTCTTTTTTAGGTCCCTCCACTTAATTCCACTCAGGTCAGTCTCTGGATCTTGATTTCAGCCAGGCTCTGTTTCTTGGCCTCCTCTCAGGATGAAACTAACCCAATTCTTTCTTATCTTTTCACAATCTTCTAACATCTTTTCCCCATTCTGCTCTTTTCTTAGCATGTCTCATTTCACTGAGATCTTAAATACAATTATAGCTAGACCTCAATACCATGGATTAAGTTGCCTTTGCTATCAGCAATTTAGGATGATTCTTAAGGTGTTTCTCCTCTGCCTTAACTGTTAACCGACCTGTGTCCACTACAGAAAGCAGCTCTGCATTGCAAATGCAATGAATTTCCTGTAAAGTGAAGTGAATCAGGACTGCCACGCCTATTTCTGAATACTAGTTTTTCTGGATTCTCTCTGACCCTCCATCACTGATGCAGAAAGGTCTAGAGAAAGTGTACATTCAGAAGGGATTATGATGCTGCTTGAGGCCAGGGACAATATATGAAGTTCATGTGAATTGTGCAGAACCTTTCAAGATGATAGTGAGAACATTTGGCAACTTTAATCACCAGAGACATGAGATTTAAAATAACACCTTTTACCAACACCATTTAAACAACTGATCTGTCTCCAAAAGTCAAATTAATATATTGTTCATAGCCACAAAGATGTGATTATACAGACCAGATTTTCAAAAGCAGCCAACTAGACTGCTTATATCAAAATCCTCCTTTGTCTGACAAAATGTGTAGTTCCTTTGCACAGTAACTAATAGGAACTACAATCCCTTCTGAGCTGAAAACTTGGTTCTTCCGATATCATTCAGGTATCAGAAGCTTGTATTCTTGTAGCTGTATTTTAACAAAAATTGATCTCTCATCACTAGAAAGCCTCAACAGTCTGCATAGTCCAGGGACCAGTTCTCAACATGTGATCTGGATCTTTTCCCTTGGCAGGGTGCTGAGGAGTGGAAGGAGAGCACTGAAGTCCCTTCCAGAACTTACCAAGTTCAAAGTTATTTGCATTAGTTAGGAACTCTGGCAAGTAGAAGAATTCAGGGATGAGTTCCCTGACATCACTCATGTTGTCCCTTGATGCTGATTCCCACGTGCTCTTTACACTGTGAAACATCCTGTCTGCAACATCAAAACTCCCGCCCTGTGAAATGGAGACAGACAAAAAGACTGCAGTGTGAATATTCTGTTAAATAAAAAGCAGATGCAGAATCTTAGCCAATTCTGCAATAACCACCTTATCACATGTTTGATATCTCAAGATCTGTCCCAGCTCGATTTACTGTGATATTATATTAGGGGCTAACTTAGTCCTGATTTGTAGATATGTAGTTGAGAATACCATAAAGCTTGGAGACTTAGCATAGCTTGCAGTAACACAGAGGCAAGCAGAAATGATCATGTGCAGCTTGAGAATATCGGCATACCCATTATTAATGGTTCTGAAGGCAATTCATTCCTTTCATACCAAAGTGATTTGCAAGCAGTGGACACAACTTCAGTGTTTTCACTTCAGTTGTGACCCAAATAGTCGTGAACAATCTTATGTGCAATTCTCCTGAGAAGAACCTTTGGGGAAGGGGGGGTACCACTGAAATAACATTCATCAGATCCAGGCAAACAGGAAAGGCCCAGTGGGCAGGAGCCTGCAGGGAGTGTTCATTCCTTATGGGAAGGAGGGACAGCATAAAGAGGGGAAGAAAGGAAGAATGTCTGGGTCCCAAGGTTAACTGGTGTGTAAGGAAGGAGAAACAAACTACATCACATCCTGAGAGCATTTGAACATGTTTAGTTTAATGAGAGTCAAACACTAGACAAAAGCAGCCTTAGTAGCCCAGGACATCATCCTGAACTAAGGCCTCAAGAAAAAAGAAAAAAAACCCCACCATAAACAACCATAAATAAATCACTCACTCAATGAAGGGTATATGCCTTGCATTGAAACCATATTTCATACAGGATTTTCTAATGGGATTTCAGATACTGTATGCATTTGTGAAAATCTGGGTTCACCTTTACATAGGGATCCCTACATTGAGCATGAAAGGATTTATTTTAACATAAAATTTCTACAATAATGGAAATAACCAAATAGAAATCAGGTTTTGGAGATCATCTGAATGAGTTTGTCAGAAAAAAACAAGCTGTTTCAGAAGAAAGCTAACTTTTTAACTGTATAAAGTGACAGAACCAAATTGTTTCTCACTACCTAGTTCAGGTGCTGGCAACAGTATAGCTGTCCAGCTGCAGCATGCTCCCAGGCTAATATAGGCATTTCTCATTGGGGTTAATTAATTTGGATTATATGTCATGGGACATAACACTACATCCCACTGTCAGGGCTCAAGAGAGATTATCAGAGATAGAACAAGTATCTTTAAATAGTTCTGCAGTGCAGTGAAAATGTATGAATGATTGCTCATCCTCAACCATTCAATCTTCAAAGCTGCTTCACTAGGCAAAAAGAATAAGCCAGCGGGTTTGCAGAGTGAAGACACTAAAACCCAGAGGCGGTGCAAGAGTCAGTCTGTTAATGAATATGAGATGCAGTCAGGTTCTGTCTATGGCTGACCTCTTGCGAAAACTTGATAGCTTTTGGTTAGTTTTCTCTCTGCCTGTAGACTGCTGCATGTGCCAGATGAGGAGGATGCTGCCCTTCTGCACAATAACAGTCAGCTGAAGCTTTGACTTGCAATCTATTAAATAGAAAAATAACATCTAAGCATCCTCATGCTGTAAGGGTGGGATCCCACTCCCATGGACCAGATGAACCCTGAGCAGCAGTTCCCACATTGGTTTCTGATGGTAAGAACCACAGCCCTTTTGACCCGCCGAGTACCTGCTCACTTATGATGCAACTCCTTTGGATCTATAAACTCTGCTAAGACTGGGAACTGCAAGTAAAAAAATAACTTTTGCCATATCTTTTGTTAGGGAGAAACTACCCTCATGGATAAGCTATCAAAACACAGAAGTCAATAAACCCTAAGTTCTGAAGCCACATCTCTTTGCTTGTCCTTTGAGATAGACTCCCACCAAAAGCCAACACATATTCCAGATGGAAAGACCCCTGTTTCCCCTGAAGTCAATTCTGACCAGGCTTTTGGTCCAGCCTCATCTCTAAATGACAGCATAGTTCTGCTTTATCTCCTTGTCCTTCTTCGTTATACCGCTGACAGTTGTGAATCCTTCCCTCACCCACTCAAGGGACTGAATGAAAAAGTGGCTAATCACATGAGTAAGCCTAGCTGGAGTTAATCTGATGCACAAGGTCATCTTGTTCTTGATCATTATTAGGCAGGGACCCTTGGAGTCAAATTCAAATTGAAATTAAAACAGAGTAGAAGAAGGGCTATAAATAAATCAACAGCTAACAAGTATCTCATTGAAGCTTATTAAAGGGCTTTGTATATTTAATCTGCACACAGTGTGCTGTGTCTGGTGGTGATTGATGCTTTTTCATCTTTTTTTGCAGCTTTTATGAGAGCTGATGGTAATCTCCTGAGAAACAATATGATTTGTAATAAAAAGATTACCTGTATTAAATAAAAATAATATATACATAGGAAATGCTGTTAGCGCGACAAATCTGGTTAAAGATATTACCACCACGAAAAAATGTGATTTTTTCCCTGGCTGTCTAATTCATTTTAGGCAAAAGTAATATCTTTAAAACTTAAGCCTGTATTATTTATAAAGGAAGCAATAACTGATTTTCCCATTTCCTATATTAATAAATTTATTTGCATATATTTATATCAGAATTAATGAGTTTTCTCTCTCTATGAATGCAAAAACTGCACTGAAAGGGAAAAAGAGAATCAAGAATTGCTTTATGCCTTTGGATTGCAAGTCAACATGAACTCTTACGGCTTTTCTATAGCTAGACACAGTAAGTCTCTGTTTTATTTCCTTTCAGTAGAAGCCTTACACTGTCATCAGGAATACTGGAAAAATTTGCTTTTTAAAACTACAGTTCAGCAGGGTATATACAAAGAAACTAGTCAAAAGTGGTCTCTAGAGAGAAGTTAGAACTTCCCATGTTTATAAAACTAAGTATCAGTGATCCTTGGTAGTGCTTTAAACCCAAAGACCTCAAAGTGTTTGTAAGAGATGCTCGTGAAGGTGCAAAGACTTACCACATACCCAGAGACGCTAAGAAGTAATTACCTGCAGACAGTGCTTAAATGACTGCTGAAGAGTCAGTGACACAATGAAGAGTAAGAACCGTATTCTCTATAAGTACCTTTGAGACGTAAATGCCAGGAAAGAAGATCAGCCTGCTAGCTGAAATGCAACAGTGGGATAAGAATAAAAGGGGATAAAAGCTGAGTTGAATCAAAAGCAAGTCTCACTAATCATTGAGGGCATGGGATCCTAAACTGAGTTTCCAGTGAAGACACTAAACACAGAAACCTTTGCTGCTTTTTCATGGTGCTAAGAAAATTCCTGAAAGGAAATCCAGGAGGTACTTGACTAAGGTGAAGTGGAAGGTACCATGCAACACCTGTCTGATGACCCAGTTTTTCATCCATTCCAGTACAATATGCAAAGCACATACACACTTTTCTCCAGAGTCAGATCTCCATACACTTAAATAAAATGTGAAATAATAAGGTTTTGTAAACTCCTGTACAGTTCCCTTACTAAAGGCAATGCTTCCTCACTGCCTTCTTCTGTAGTCAGGTGCAAATCAATTCTTCGACTTGAGAAACAGGATGTTATGCCAACATCAATTTTTCACAAGGGGTGCACCTAAGTTGTTGCATCTCCTTGTCATGTACATTCAGAGTGGCAATTTGCAGTTATAAGCATAGCTTTTCCACTTTTTAAGATGCTGAGAAGCTTTCACAGCTCCCAACTCAGCACCCTTCCAAGGTCTTAAGTTTGGGAGTACTCCTTTTCCAACCTCCTCTTGATTTGATCATACAGTTCTCAGGTCTGCTGTTTGCCTGACTGCATCTCAGAGCAATTCCTAAGCCACTATAAGACTAGTCACCTGGGGAAAATGACAGCGATGACCTCAGCTGAACATGCAGCAACATAAGAGCAAAGGAATGAGAATGGAAGAAGTTCAACAGTTTCAGTGGATCCACACCCAGACAAAATTTTGAGTGCTTCAGATCTCAGCAGCCTATGAAGATAACTATCCCCACAAAAATGCTGTTTACCTGCTAATCACACTTTAACAGAGCTGCAAAGCAGCTACTCAGACTGGGAACTTGTTATGCATGAAAAGTGTGCCAGTGTGATGCAGCAGCCTTTGTTGTTTACAACAAGAAACAACTGCTCCACAGTCATTCATGACTGCAGCTAACATATGGCTCACAGAGTGCGATGGTAACCATTGCCTCAGGTGGTTCACTAACCCATCAGCTACTGCTGGTAACAGCTGATATCATAGGGCTTATTACTTAATTAGCACAGAGCTTTATTTGTATTAGTTCATTTGAAAAAAAAAATAGAAAAAGAAAAAGAAAAAAGACCAGCACAACAGCAAAGCACTTGGAAAGCTGCAGGAGGCATGGCCAGCCCTCAGCACACATACAGCAGTCTCTGAGTGTCGAATATTCTGGCCTCGCAGTCTCCCTCACATTGCTTTATAACAATAGGCAGATTTCAGCAAGACACTCCTTAAAAAATACACTTTTGAGGACCTGTCCTCCTAGCAGACCCTGCTACAGCCCAAGTGTCTGGGCTTGTGCATCACCAACTGCCTGCTGAAGAGGGCAGTCAGGAAATTTGGTGTCCCTGTATGCTGACCAGCTGGGCAAGGTAAGCACAAAGTTCAGTTTCCATGAAATTCAATTCCATGGTGAGTGCTTTTGGCACCATAAAACAGTGTCAAGTTTAGAACAAGCTAAAACAAAATACTCCTTCTGGAGCACTGGATGTAGTCTCACCCACTTCTCCTTCTGGGAGCTGATCCCATGATCCCTATCGTTTCCCACCCACCAGAACCTGTGCATCCTCATTTGGCCCAGGAATGCTCTTTATGCCACCATAGCCAGCTGCAAGTGCTTGCCTGTAGCCATGTTACTGTATGGGCACCTGGGCTTAGAATACCTACCATGAAAGTCTCATCTGTCCCAAAGTCAGAAGCTTATGTTCAGACAGATAGTGAAACATTGTCTAGGTGTTTACATGCCTCAGCTCTCACAAAATGCATCACAGGACCAAAACTAAATAATCCTTCTCCCTCAGAAAAAAACAAGATCATCAGGCATCAATCATGCTGCCATTAAGATGTTTTCACCGAATTCAATAGACATAGCATATAGCCTTCAGTGAGTCCAGAGTCCACATAGAGTATACAGAAAATGTCAAAAGAATTAATCCCCCTTCATTACACAGCCACTATAATGTGCTACATGGTTCATAACGAGGTGTAGGAGGGAAGCTATCTTGCCCCCTTACCTGCAGAGAACAGAAGGTCTGGGTAAATGGCTCCATTCGGACCAGGTAAGATGCCACTATAATTGCTGATGAATAGTGAGTACAGTAATGGCACTGGGCTGACAGGTCTCCTGGAAATTGAACACAAATCAGATTCCAGTGCAAAATATCATCATTTCAAGCCCATAGCGTCCAGTTACCGCAGCACAACTAAATAGGAAGCATCTTTAAAGCAGATGTGTTCAAGGATCTGTGAGCAAAAGCACACCTTGCATATTTGCATTGAATGTGCAGTTACTATCATCTCTGTATGTTGGTGGTTTTTTTCCTTCCACATTTCATTTTCTGAAGAATAAGGCCTTTAACTTTTCAGACCATCCCTTTCCCCATTAGTACCAAAAAAGGTCTTGATCTCCAGAGGTCAACAGCCTCAATGTTCTGTTTCCTTTTCTTAAAGTAGCTGTTAGCTAAGCTGTGTACAGCAGCCTTCTACATGCAGCTTAGCTAACAAACAAGACTAATGTGTGCAGCTTAGCTAACAGCGCAGTCTTTTCTAGAGAACATTGCTTTTTGCTGTAGCATCTCTTCCTGCTCAAGGGAAGAAAAAAGAATGCAGCAGTACAAGGCACGTAAGGCAGTGCTTACAGGAGTAATTTCTCTTTGAATCCTCAACTAGTTTGTATCCAGAAGCGAGAGGACCTCCTTGGCATGGTGCTTCCCTTAGCCACAGCTCCGGAAAGTTTTTGGGTGACATTTTCCAAGGGATTCACCAGAATCCCCAAAGGCCTGAGGGGACTCAAGCCTCTGCTGTCTGTTAGTCTCCTAAAACACTCACCCTCACTCTTCTCTACCTCATTGTAGCGCTGGATGAACTTGCGTTTCCTCTCCACAGTCTGTGCTCCCATGGGCTTTGACAGGTCCCGAAATGTATGAGGATTAGTAAGGTTTAGAGTCTGAAAAGCAAAACCAGCAAAGACGTAGATTTTTAGATCCCTGAGTCTTAGACATCATGAATAGCTCAGTGACACTGGATAGCAGCAAGGCTGTGTTGGAAGTTTCACCTCTACAAGAAGGTCACAGATTCAGTACTAAAATACCCATCTCCAGAACTGGGATTGGACTTGAAAAGAGAGTGGCAGCATGTGCCACTGAAAGGATAGCATGTACAAGGATCTTCACAAATAAAGGACCTGGCAGGTTGCAAATTGCTCTCAAGACTTTTCTGTCCAAACCTCTTTGTCAGGGGCCAGAGAAGCCTGCCCCTGACTATCTGCTGAGCTGATGCAGCCTGCCCTTAACTAGGGATGTATTTAACAGATGTTCATCCACCTTTCTGAGACAGAACATTATCCTCAGTGTGCTGATTTGAAGATAAGGCTAATCTATAAAGAATCAGTACAGTTCAAATAAACTATCTCAAATTTTGAACCCGTGGTCTAGACCCCTTTTCTTCAATGGCATCATTCAACAAACCTTTGTATGGTTGCTATTGTAGAAAGTACAGAATGCTGCAGCGAGCACTGACCTCTGAGTGATAGTCAGCGAGGACCCATGGAAACACAGGATACTGCATGTAATCATTGTAGCTGCGGCCAGCCAATGTGTTCAGGTACATGAGGTAATCAAAATTGCTAATCTCCCTTTTCTGCCGGGAAAGGAAACAAGCATTAAAATCTCCTAACTCCACCCCTGAAAACAGTGCCTCAAAGGCACTCTCAGAGCCCTGTGGTTCCCAGGTCCACCAGGACAAGAATTATAAATAGTGTAATCAATCATCCATTGCCATTCAGATCAGCACAATATCTCTTATACCACAACCCATTCAACAGAATCTTTCTTCATTCTGGCTCTTCTTCAGACAGGCCATTTGCATTTGTCTATAATCATGCAGTGCTTTTATGCTGTATTTGCATAACAGAGCACCTTTTCCCAATTTAAAAGGGAGCCAAATGCATGCAATCTGTATATTGGAAAATCCTGGACAACTGCCTGTACAGAAAAGGCTGCACAAAGTGCTACATATAAACAAGAAGGTATAGATTTCTTCAATGTGTCTTAGGTCACCAAGATCAGGGGTACAGGGAAGTAAATGCATCTCTCGGCTAAGCAAAACTTCTGGGAAAATGAGAGGTGCATTGATTTAGATGGACAGGTGATCTGTGAACAGTCATTCAGCTGGGTGGCTCTCTTTGGTCTCAGTTTAAAAATGTGCATAAAATCACACTTAATCTGCCGGACAGTAGCACCATATGTTTCACAGCAGGAGGAGCAAAACCTCTGCAATAACCAGATGTAAATACTCTGCTCCTCTTGAGAATAACCGTACCTTCAGCAGCAAGAGAACAGCTTAGGCCTTGAAGTACATACCTACACACACACATATCTGTGTGCAGACACACAGACAGGTGCTGAAATTCTTCGCTTAACCAGGTGAAGCCAAGATTTAGCTTACCTGCCACTTCTGGAGCATTGTCTTTTCCCCTCCTGAGTGTTTCCTGTATGGAACAAACATTTGATTGAAATGGCCTGCTTCAGAACAATAAAAGAAAGTCAACACCTTAACATCTGTGCTCCCTGTACCCCCTGTTCTCATCCCGCAGAAATGAGAGAACACCAAGACTAGAAGAACGTTGAATTTTCATGATTGACCAAGTAATTAAAAAATCAGAGTGTCATCAGTTAGGTTAGTGCAGCACAATACAAATTTCATTACTGCTTTCATTAGGACTGAAGGCTCTGCCTGGTGAACAGGGATGGCCTAGCTTCAGATGGCTGATGAATTTATCACTGTCAGTCACTCTCCCTATGACACGCTGACTTTCCCTAAGCTACTTGCCAGTCTTCTCCTGAATGAAGTGCCACTTAAAGTATGACATTTAATAAAGAAAAAAGAAGGAAGTAGGGTGGTGGTGCTAAGGATGGATTCTGTTTGCCTTAAGAAATTGCTGCAAACTGCCATGGTGGTGCCATACGGTAAACTGCAAGAATTCAGAAGCTGACTCACAGGCAGGGAAGATGCCCCTGCAGTAGAGGCAGATGGACAGCTGGGGACAGCAACCTCCTCAGCTGTTCCAAGCTAAGCCACACCGCTAATCAGTCTGTGCTCCCGGTCTCATCCCATTGTTGAGCTAGAGTGCTAGTGACAGGTACCATTAAGGCTGTCTGTTTCTATTCTGAAGCCTTGTTCTCAAAGGCTTATGCTTTTCTGAAGCATTCTGAAAACACTGACTTGAAAACAGAGGTGTCTTGGTCTCCATATCAAAGATGATATTTTTGCACAAAGCACTTTGAATCTAATGTAGTCCTTAAAAAGTGGGTTGCCATTTTTATGATTTTTTTTTTAAGTAATAGACTAAATATGGTTTTTCCACTTTGTTCTCAAAATGCAACTTTTTCTGAAACTTTAAATAAGAAACAAATCAGCTGAAGGCAGATTCTAAACAGGGTAATTGACTTGAAAATGTGAAAGGGTCAAAGGTTCTGAGCAAACTAAAGTCACATTTCAACTACACTGAACTAGAAGGTGTCTCAGTATCTGAAGGCCATGGACTTGCTCTTGTCAATTCCTAGAGACCAAACTCAGACAAGTGACAGCTTCTGGATTAAAGAAACTTTCAATCTGCCAAAGTAAACAGGGTTACTGATATGATATGATATAACTGTAGTAGGAGATGCTTTTCCCTTTGAGTGTACAACTTTAATCCTAAGGTGCCAGGTCAGAGACAGGACTACTAACTTCCCGAAGAGTAAGGAAATCAGTTCAGCCATAGATTATAAAACTGCTACAGTAATAACTAGCTGCTATTTTGCACTCTTGTGCTCTGTATTGGATCACACTAGAAATCCACAAAGCTAGGCTTAAAGCAGCCTCAGAGATCTAAATAAAACACCAGAACTGTCTATGATCATTACAGTTTTATTGAATTTGCAGTATTAAATTCTTGTAAACTACCTCTCATGATTATGAATCATTATTTTACTGCCTATTCGCTCCTGGACCAGTTAATAGTGTACATAAAGGAAAAACACTATGGTTTACTCAACACAGTATTTTATTGCTTGCTTAGGCACTCTTTTCAGAGAAAAGCGTGTATCTGAGGGAAGGATTTTGCATAGCCTAAGTAATGACCTATACCATGAACAAACATGAAACCCAGGCCCAGTTCTAGCACATGGTCTACAACTCTCAAGCTTTGTTTAGTTCTCCTGCTAAGCATATGAAACCTAACAATGATAGGCTATGTTTATAGAAATCAGGCAACACAAAAAGGTGTAGTTCATTTCTGATATGGGAAAATAGGATCTTCACTCTTTGTCCTAAAAGAATGAATTGATTATATGATGGTCTAGTTTACACAATGTAAATCAGAAGAAAGTCCATTGACTAGAGTAGAGTTATGGTGGCTTTCCACTCCCAGTTTGAGCCACATGTGGCTCAAGGATGTAGGAATTCTAAAGTAGAAAAGGGTTATCATGAGCACTTACCCTTTACAATTCAGCCCTCTTGCACTATATGTAGATTTCACAGAGTTTTGCCCCACTGGCCTTTGTAAGGTCTCCAACAGACATTCGGAACTCAGAGAGAGTATCTCAAAGGGACGGAACAGGATCAGGATGCCTGGCATTATTTGAAGTGTGGTTGGATTAGGGTATTTGTCACAGAGGGATCAAGTTAGGTTCTTCCCTTTCCAAAGGGGCAGGCTCACTCACTAAAACTGCCCAGGTCTATTTTGGATTTATGGCTGAGTTAGAAAGCAGGGGATCATGTAATGTACAAACCTGCTCAATCCATCAGTCCTCCAACATTTAAAGTGGGAGCTTTATAAAATACTATACACAGGACTAAACTGGGCCAGTCTGTGTATATGTTATGCAAATATACATATGTTGACTTGTGAGTGCCATGACCCTCTAGTGGAACTCTTGCTTTGCTTGTCACAAGCCCTAACAGCTAATAAGGACTCTACAAGGGTCAAAACAATCCTCTCTGCTGACTTTGAAAGCTGCTATATAACTCAAAGAGGTCAATAAGTTCACCACGTCATGAAAATATGCAAGGCTAAATGTAGTCACTCCCCTGTAAGAGCCATCCTTCTGGGTTTTGGGGGACCAGGCAGGATGCTGCCTCCAAGTCCCCAGAGATCTGGAATTCTGCATTCTCCCTTGTTGACTTGCAGGGGCTCAGAACAAGAATCGCATTACAGGCAGCTCAAGCCTGTTCCTCCCTTCTCCTTGGTAATCAATCAGCATTCCTCCAGCCAACACCTCTCTAGCCAGCACAGCAAAAGCTCAAAGTAGATCAACTGCAGCTATCCAACTGCAGTAAGTGCATTTAAAAATAAATAAATAATCAAAGGCTGGTTTGAAAAAGAAACAGTAGAAGTGCTTTATAAATAACTAAACTTCAAGAGGGGGTGAAGTTATGTGAAGTCAAGAGAAGTACCTACACATCTATCTATATCTAAATCTATAAGGTATTGGTAGGGCACTAGCCATGGCAGAATCTAAGCATGATGTATACTAATGATGATCCACCTTTGGCTACACTATACAAAAGTGATTTATTAATCCCTCTTCCATTAACATCAGACTATGATCTCACTCTTGTGATAGCCAGTGCTCTCCATTTGCTAGAGACAGGTGGACCTCAACCCATTTGGAGATTCATTGCAGATGAGATAATCTCAAAGGATAAGATTTTGCCCCCACTGAAATGAATACAAAAATTCCAATAAACTTAATGGGTTCTTAAACTTTACAAAGCTGCTTTCATTTTCTTTTTGTCTTCCATCCTCCAGACTTCTTAAGTCTGCAAAACAGCGCCAAGGCTCTCCTAAAACTGCTTTTCCTAAAGAATCTTTGCAATTACCAAGAATATTGTAAGGAAAATCCCCTTCCCAGTAAGCCACAACCTCGGTCCAAGTCCTACTATTAAAAGAGGAAAGAAGATGCCAAAAGGAATGCCAGCTTTCCCTGTGAAACAATCAAGTGTCTCTCAAACTCAGAAAAGTGTTAGGTTAGACTACTTTAGAATAAAGGTACAGCATCCTCCTTGTTTGATTGTACCAGTCTACCTTCTGGGGATTCTTACTCTGTGCTCAAAGAATAGAAATATAATACAAAATTTATGAATAAGTTTAATATTAAAATAGGGGTCCTTGAAGTAGGATGTCTTGAAAGGGCTAGGGAGGGAGAAAGGAATCTCCCTCATTTACGGAACACTGTTTGCACCTGTTCACAGGCTTAAACCAGACAAAGGAATGACATTTCCACTGCAGAAATGCTGCACCCAGGCACACTTTAGGTCATGAAGAAAAACATCAAGTAAATTCAATTAATTTGTTGAGGTGAGCAGAATGCAATCTCCAACCCTGGAATCAGGCAAGCACATCAACATTATCAGATTCTTTATGCCAATAATATCCCGGACCCATTATCAGCAAGAGAGGGACTTCAATGTTGCATCTCCTGTGAACAATACTTACCACAAAACACACAGCTATTTCTCTTTCATGGTTCTTTTTTTCCAGATACTATTTCGAAATTATTGCAACCAGTTACTAAAAGCTTGAGCTTTTTAGCCCCAGTCACAGAGACAAATTCCAGTATATTCACCTGCTACAAAGGGAAATTGTTGTACCAACTGCAGTTTTGAAGGGTCACAGATAGATGAATATAAGCCGTAGCTCACATCCTCTCTGCTGCACTGCTGAATGAGCCTTCCCTCCTGTGTCCATATCTATCTGACCTGGCACATGCTAAAGATGGCATCACAAATGTTGTGAGTTTTAACACACACATACAAGTATCTCACATTGTGTTACATCCAAGTAAAATGAAATAGCCAAATGACTAAAATGGACAGTTAAGGCAATGTTAGAAGCTGACGAACAGCTTCTAACGAGGTCCAGATGCTTTTTCTTTCTGCATAATTTGAAATCTAACATTTGCAGGCACTGCATGCCGTTTAGTTCTTTTCCCTCCAGCTTGAACTTGCATGCTGGAACCAAACATTATGCTAATGATCTCCAAGGACCTAGCGTTGCTGTTGCTTAGGAACAAAAGTTTCACAGGCTGTGGAAAGAGAATTGAATAGAAAGACCCTGAAGCCGGGGAAGTCCTTTTCACTGTTCTCCTCCTCCCCGCACATTCATATACACAAGTTTCTTGAAGGGCTGCTATTTTCCATCAAGGAAGTACGATTCAGAATTTGCAGGACTGTGAAAAGGAAATTGTCCTGTGCTCCCTGCTCATGGGTTTATTTACAGACTGAAAGACTAATTCATTACTCAAAGACGAGCAGACAGAGGACAACTGCACAGTAACAGACCATGAAGGCTCATCCCACACTACTGAAAAAAACCAAACAGCTTTTGACGTCTATACCTCGCCTTCTAAGTCTTCCTAGCTGCTAGCCGGTAAGATCTTATGTAGGGGGGGCAGTCTGGCAGAACTGTTAAGATGAAACAATATTTTCATTTATTTTTGGTGGGTCTTGGTTTTATAAGTGACCTTGCACTCTGTGATAGCACAGTGGCTCTGAAGTGATCTAGAAAAGCAAGAAAATTAAGGAAGAAAACCTCTCTCTGCCTATTTGCTCATGGCAGGATTTAGTCTAAACATGAGACTGCATTTAAGATAGTGAATTAATCTCTCTTCCACAGCAGATTGTATCCAACAACAAAGAAATGGTAACATGCTTGTAAGCAGGAAAATAAAAACCTACCCTAGCTGGAACTGCTTGGCTTCATGCAAAATCATTCACTGTACAAATGCTGGTTTTAAGCTTTATATGAAAGTATTTCCATAGAGCTATTCCATGGGTGAATTAGAACATGTCACCTCACTGCTTTCCTGCCACCAGAGAGGTGCAGGGCATGCGTAGCTCCACTGGGCTTGGCAGGCCTGCTCTGCAATACGCAGACTTCCAGGAGGAAAGACAGAGGAAACTTTTCTCACAGACTAGTTCAAGATGTGGTCAAGGTGATTCTGTGCAGCTTTGGGTGCAGTGAAGCAACCTATGGAATGAAAAGAACAGGCAGAACCACAGAGGACAAGGTCCTGAAACACCCAGACAGTGTCACAGGCAGAAGGCCTGTTCTGCTCCTACCAGCCCTATGCTGAGAAAGGAAGAAGAAAGGGTCAGGTAGAAGAGACTGCATCAGCAGGGTCAAAATCTGTATTCTTCTAGGATCAGATCTCCTTCTTAAGACAGGCTTAAGCTACAAGGAGTCATGACTGGGCCCTGTGCAAGTGCTTAAGTGCAGATAAGGAGTAATCTCCAATCCTTCCTTGCCTCAGAGAGATGCTGACAGCCCTAGTCCTGATGCTCAAGGTCTGCTCCCTCCCTGCAGCTCCCAGCAACACAGAGCACCACAGACAGCATGATGCCCTTAACACATTTTCTATCAATTTCTGTATCAGGTCAGCCTCAAAGCTCTGAGCCTGTGAAACACTCTTAAAGCTCTGGGGTTAGCCCTGGACTTTCAAAAGCCCAATCCAGACAAAAGATTTTACCAAGTGTGGATAAAAAGGGAAAGAGTTTTCTAGTTAAGATACTCTTTAGCAAGACCTTATACACACAGAAAAGCAGCACCCCCACCCCCGGGCAAAGGATTGCCAGCAACTCAGATGGTGAACCTGGCAGTGTGGTGAGGGTTTCAAGAAAATGAGTAAAGAGAGTTCCCTCTTGTCATCATCGTTTCTCAGGTAGTAGGACAACACATGTAACTCTCCCTCTGCTATCCCAGGAGATGCACTGTGAACATGAGGTCAAATAGCAAGGAGGGCTCCTGCAATTCCTGAATTTTTAATATCAGTGGCTACAGAACTGGAGCCCTCTTATGCAGAGCTAAAGAAAATGAGACACGGCTAAGTTCCATTATCTCCAGCTACAGCCCTGTGAAACACTGATAATTAGTTTACAAGCATGCGGAGAGAAGAGAGCTATTCATTCCCTTCAAGTTGTCTGGCACCCGGTGTTTCTGCAGACCTCTAGTGCAAACCCCTATCTTTGGGATTGCAAATCACCTTTTTGTATGTTTGAAACACGGCTGCAACTTTTAACCCAAAGGAAATAGCACTTGGAAAGAATGACCACTCCCTAGAGACTCATGTTTTCCTGATCAGTGCATCTTAGAGGTCCACAGTAGGATTTTAAAAAATCTGACTAAAGGAGGTGGTTAAAAATCTCTTTGAAGTCTGGGCATTATCCAGTGCAACACACAAAGAGATCTGTCTTCAGGAAAATTAAAGTGATCTGCTTGTTTGGTCTGAAAGTCCAGGTTCAAACTTTGTAACAAGTTGGCAAGGGTTATTGACAGAGAAGTACTCAAACCCAAAAGATTGAACGGTGCTGTTCCTGACAAGCCTCCAGCACTCAACCTTGTACACCAGGCTCCCTCTAGTGCTCCCAGGCACGCACAGCACAGAGGGACACCAGCACTGGGAACCAGCATTAACAGACAGCTGCAGAACAGGCTGATTTTTTGGCAAGCTGGTATTTTTAAGAAAGGAAACTGTTTTGGATCAGTGCTTCCCCCTTGGATTTTAAATGAAAATTAATAGGAAAAAATTACTAGGAACTGAAAACAATGTTTTCTTTCTGAGAGTTTTACAGATGTTTCAAAAAGCATTTTAAAAGAAATTATCATTTTTAATTCAGAAAAAAAATTTCCTTGAGGCTCCCTTTCATTTTTTTAAAGGCATACTTGGCTGAAAAGCTTCACTGATCAAAATGTGCTGAATGTTTTGGGCAACTCATCCATCACAAAATTCAGAGATAAAGTTGGACCCAAAAGTCACCAGGTTCACACCAATTGCAGGAAGCAGAAAGTCTCTTTCCATTCTGCCAAAGTGTAAGGAAGCTGCCCTGCAGATCTTTTTCTGAAGCATGGTAGTGACGCTCAGTGTACCAGTAACAGATTCAGGGTGTCCTGTACCAGCAGTAGGGCTCTGGCATTTCCCATGCAGTTGAACTTTATCTTCACAGAATTGCCAACAAGAATATTGCATCAAATCCTTAAAATGAGTGAACTGTGATTAAAAAAACTGTTGTTTTGATCTCCAGAATTTCCTACCCACTCCTGGGCAAATTATTTAAGCTAACTTCAACAAAGGTGGAGAAAGTGCTTCATTTTCCACTGTAGAGTACTTTGCTTCAGTTACCAGTCTACACTATGGAAAGAATAGCATTGATATTGTCCTTGGGGCACTGTCAGGTTAAATACAACAAAGAGTGAGAGGCCTTCAGATATAATGGTAATATGGCCCTGTAAGTACTGGTGAGAGACACAGAAAGATTTAACTGTGTTTAAATATTTTTATATAAAATAACAAAGATCCAATTTTGGAACATACCCTCAGGGCAAGACTGACCCCACTGTGATGCTTCCAGTATTTTTTGAAGCATCTGCCTCATTATGGAGCTCTTGGGAGGGTAGGTGGTAACTGGCAGAGATCCCCCTTGCTTTTGCATTATTTTTGGCTATGGCATGTAATTGAAAAGGAGCTGAAATGCCTTAGTTGTAGCCTGAGCTTCCCCTTCATGTATTTGCACATGATTAATGAGTAGCCAAAAAGCCTGAAGGGTTTGTAATGAAGCCTTTCTAATAGGGAAATGTATTGTAGACAAATCCATATTTTGTCCCAAACAATCATTCATCAAAGCTGCAATTTGACTCTTCACAATTAAATGCCAGAGCACCCGGACCATCCTGAGATTAGCCAGCTGTAACCCATGCTCCTCTCTGCACTCTGGTTGAGAGGACGTTGTCATCCATTTCCAGGGAATCAGTCTATTTCCTTTGTCACTAGCCATAATTAGCAGCTGTATTTGATGACCTTCGATTAGAGCGATAGTTCACCAAACCTGAGACTACAGTGGACTACTACTCATACAGGCCTCAATTCGACAAAGCACATAGTACACACTGAGCATCAGTATGAGTCAAAAGTCTGACCAGAGTACCTACACGCATTTTTTGAGGGTGGGACACCTTTGCAGTGGGAGCCCATCTATCCTGCAGCATGGATGGAAAGACAAGGTTAGAGTATCCAGAGTCTGTCCTTGAAAGCACAGGAGGCACTTAGCAAGGCCTGGTTTAACATGTCATAAGCAGCAGTGACACAGACCCCCTGTTGCAGTCTGCCCTGCAGGTGATCTATGAACTGCAAGCAGTCCTGGCAAATCTGGGAGCCCACTATGTTCCTGAGGTCCTGGTTAAAACAAGACTCTTAATCACTTGCTTTAAATATTTAATCTTTCAGTAGTGTCCACAGCCCAGATCTCAGGTCCATTAAACAGGATGTTTAACCAACCTTTCAACAGATGCCAGGCCTGTAAAGAAGGCAACCTGTTGGTCTGGCAGAATATGTGCGATTTTGGATAGCTTCTTTTAGTGCAGTCCCTAAGGACTGGATTGAGACCCACAATACATTTTTCTTAGGTCCCCAAACAGCTGATAGGTAATTACACATTTCACTCAGTTTCATTACATGCTGAACTCAAATCAGTATCTAGGGATGAAAGACAGAAAATTTCTCCCACTTGTAATTTCACCCTGTAATGCAATATAGGTGTTACAATGCAATAAAGTAATATTGTAAATTATTAGAATTTCATCTACTCAAAATACTTTCAGGAAGAACTTTCAGAGTTGCAGCTTCAGGGTTGAAAAGTCCTGACCTTAAAAAAAAAAAAAAAGACTTCTGAACAGTCCAGCAGTCACATGTTAATTTATAACTATGTGATTCTTTTGTTTTTATTTAGGGAGTAACAGCCACTGCTTTCAAAGGCTTTACTGGAGTTTCCACCTTTATCTACAGAGTCTGGTGTGTCTGTCTGCCTCTCAGTGGAGAGATGGCCAAGGGGAAAGCAAAAGGTCAAAAAGGGAAAAAGATCACCTTGAAAATTGCCAAAAATTCCATCCGGATATCTTTTGATGGAGGGCGCCGTCTTGACTTAAGCAAGATGGGTATCACCACCTTCCCCAAGTGCATTCTGAAACTGGCTGATGTGGATGAACTTGATCTGAGCAGAAACATGTTAAAAAAGATTCCAAGCAGCATCGAGAAGTTCCAGAAACTGCGCTGGCTGGACCTGCATAGTAATCAGCTTGAGGAGCTGCCCAAGGCAATAGGTACACTTCAGAACCTCTTCTACCTGAATATATGTAACAACAAGCTGACCACCAAAAATCTGCCAGAAGAGTTGAACCTTCTCAGGAACCTGCGTATTCTTAACCTTGGCTTGAACTGTCTTGACAGTATTCCCACCGGTCTTGGGGCCCTGAAGGAACTTAATGAGATAGGTCTCTTTGACAACGCCTTGACCACCATCCCAAACAGTGTGAAAAAGCTCCCCAAGCTCAAGAAACTGAATGCAAAAAGAAACCCTTTCCCAGATTCAACAGAACAAGAAGAGCATGCTGACTCCATTAAACGCACAGAAATGCTTTACTTAGTACAAGATAAAGAACTGTGCTCTTCCTGCCTGAAGATGTGTCAGGATGAGAGGGACAAGCTGAACAAGCTAAAGAATGTGACACCTAGCCCCTCAAAGAAGCCAAGTTTCCCATTACTCCTTACACCCAATTCCACTGCAAAGGATAATCAAGAAGAATGGAGATTAAGAGGCAAACACCCCTGAAATATACCAAGGCACTCCACAGACCATGTCCCATGAAGTCCAGTCCAAGCTAATAAAAAGCTGAGTACCTTCCTCCTCCCTTTTTCTGCAGTTCTCTTCCTTTAAAGATCTACTCAGTTTTAGAAGCAGCAGACCTGTGTGGTCTCTAAAACGGAATCTAAACCAACTAAAACAGATGTATACTTGGGAAAGGAAGGACTATTTCCATCTGGACCTGTTCCTACAACATGTTCTCCACGTTTGGGTTTGTTTGGGGGTTTTTTGGTCTTTTGTGTGTGCACGTGTCCAGCGAAGGAATCTTCAAAAAGATAGTTTTTTCTAGTAACTCCACTCCCACCACTAAGCTCCAAACATTAGTTTTGTTCATTTTCATAGGGCGAGACACAGTTAAACTAGTCTCAGTAAATACCATTTGGAGGAAAAGGAACAGACCTGGGAACCTTCTGCTGCTGGTGGCTGCCACCAACACCTCAGAGAATCTCAGATAGGCACTGTCAGTGTAGGAACCATGAGCTTGTTCCAATTCAGCAGAGGCAGATGACACAAATATTATGCTCAGGAGTAACTAAGCAGTGCAAACACAATGCTTAGAGCTAAACAACCAGTCATCCTGTTTGCCATCAAGGGGCCAGACTGTGCATAAGGAAGTTCTCTGGGATTTTGGGTGCTATACCTGGGTGCAGTGATCTCTAACTTGAACGACACAATCAGCACCACCACCTATATTCATTGTGTTTTGTCTGCCTCTGAGTCTCCCTCCAAGGAAGGCACAGAATAGAGAAGGGTTAGGGAAAAGATTGCTCTCTTTAAGGGTTCTGGGCATATCACTTAAGCAGTGAAAAGAGAAGAAGAGTCACCCTCTTCCATGATCCAAGAGTCAGCTGGTGAATTGATGAAATCAGGTGTGGTGTCCCCACAGTACTTCTAGCTTTCTGTTCACGTATGCGCATGTACATGTGCACCTGAGCACACACATTCACTTGCTCAAATCACATCCCTAGGGCAGAGAGTGCTGGCAGCCTGCAAACAGCAATATACAGGTACAACCAACAAGCAGATTATAAAAGCAGTCAGGCATGACACAAGAAGAGATGCTAGCTGTGGCCGTATAACATATGGTGACGGCAAACATTTAAGTATATTTAAATGAAGAATAAAGTGCCAGGGGCAAAGTACTCAGTTGTCCAGTAACAGCCCATCATAATTTCTTAAATGGCTACAGTAGAGCCTGGGAGTCAGAACTCCTGGGTATTATTCCTATGGGCTAGGTGGAAAAACTGATATGAGGTTTCACAGAAATGCTACTACCTCAATGTCATAGGATACATCAAACTAGTAATTTCTTCTTTCCATGCTTCAGCTGTGCAATTATTAATAGTGTGCCTGGGCAAAGAGCTCAGTCTGGACTTCCTCCCTGCCTCAGGTAGGGCAGGAAAAGCTGGGATGCTGTGGAAGATGTCCATTGCCCCCTAGATGGGGAAGGAGCCCCTTGTGCTGCTCCTGAATTTTTCTAACTCAGAAGTGGCTCCAGAATTTAAATGAGAGAAAAGTAAAATCATCAAGTCCTCAGTCCTTTGGTTCCCAGACTGGAGCTTGGTAAAGGGAATCATGCCCACTGGGGTCATTTTCTCTAACCTTCCACTTAAGCACAACTTTTCTGGGATCATTACTTAGGCAGTGGCACTATCTCGTGTTTATTTTAATTCAGCTCATGGTCTAACATGGCCCAGCCAAAGCTATGCCAAAGGCCCCTTACATGCTGAGAGTGAGTAAGATGCACAGGGTCCTCTCTCAGCCAATAGAGTAAAACTGAAGGCAAAGCCTTATGGGATTCAGGACAGGCTACTTTAGACCTAGACATACTCCCTGCTTCAATCTCTGAGACCAAACATGAGTCAAGTTTTTCTCATGATAATGACATGCCCAGCTAAAGCCCAAAGTTCCTGCAGCCATAGTGCATCTTATCTCAAGACATTCCCACCTGTTGAGCACCCAGCAAGCACTGGGAAAGGAAACCCTGGGGTCAGTTATTGGTTACTCCACACAGAACACGCATCATTCTCCATAGAGTCAACCATCACCTCTGGCATAGGTTAGGCTCTAGCCAGAGCTGGCTGCATACTGCACTGATACTTTTTGCAAGCTGATGGCTGGTACTCAGGGGTGAAAATGTTCATTTACAAGATAGGTAATGATCTACAACAGGTAGAGTAAAAATTAAGAAGAATAGTACAGCTGACACAGGCCACAATAACTCCTAGGGGTAATCTGCCCCTCAGGTCTCAGCAGTATTCCAGCCTCCAGGCAATCATTTCAGAGGACACCAATTAGGCATTCAGGCTTGTGTTCCTCAGATATCCAAATTGAGAAGAGTTACAGGCATGCAAGTAACTCAAGGTCAGCATGGAACATGCTCTCAATCACCTCCCACTAGAAGAAAACTTTTTTCCCTGCAGTGGTAAATCTGACACAGTTACTATAACATGCCAAAATATCCATGTGTACATCTATCATTGTCTGCCCTAACCACGCAATAAAGAGGCCATTATGCAGAAGCATTATGGATTAGCTCTAACCTCACCTCACTGACTGTCTCTTTCCCACACTAACTGTCTGTGTAGAGTTTACCAATAAAGTCATATTAAGGAGGTAATAATTATTAATCAACTATGCACAGTCAGCTACTCAACATGTTCTTCACGTCTTCACACTGTGGATGCTGTACACTAGAATGCTTTTCAGAGTTCTGGGGACACCTTTGAATCTTTAAAACAGGGGGCACAAATAGGTAAGTTTCTAGATGCTTTTTTAAGGTGCAACTTATTCACACAATTGCACTTATCTACAGTTATCCAATGTTTCCTATGTTTTACCTTATATTCAAAGACTCTTCTGTTATCCCCTTCGACTTCAAAGCAGGTTGGAAAGAGCAAAATCTATAGGAGATATGAAAGGTCACATTATAATTATTTAAATGGTTATCTGTATACTTTACATATGTATATAACCTATATCAAGTTCTGACAGCAACTTTTTTCCTTAAGGATGCCACAGCATTTCACTGAGACTCTAACCTAGGACAAAGCTGCAAGACAACACAGCAAAAGCATACATTTAATATTAAGGAGTTGTCTATGGGTTGTATAAAAGCAGTTTCTTTCCCAAACAGGACCTTGAATTGATACATAGGGCTATGGACTTATGATCAGGTGGTTTAAGGTGCTATTAGTTAAAGCCAAAGAATGAGAACCTGCTCAGACATTTATCTAGGAAAAACAGCAGAAAGGAATACCAACCCATGCCTCAGCCATTCCTGTTTACTTTCACTGGGGGTTTATGATGTCAGACATACTAAACTCTTGAAATATGTAGGTTTGGTGACCTTCAGTTGAGGGGCAATACAGGCAGCTGAGGATCAAAACCTTTTATTGAACTGCCTCCACAAGATTCCCCCAAGAGATATTTGTCAGAGCTGAGACACAGCAAAGATAAGGGCTAAACAAAGCAGCAGGCTCTGGGGCAGAACCCGGTGATTCTAAGTAGCCACACTATGCAGCCAGTTTAGAAAGAACAAACAGATAAATCTGCATTGACTTTTTAAGCAATACCCCGTTAGAAACTGTTCAGAGATTTCAGGAGCAGAAGGAACTGCTATGATTGTTTAGAAATTAACAGTACCAATCCTCAGTCCAGGCTGCAGAATTTGCCACAGGAACTACTACGTATTGAAGTATTTTTTCTGCATAAAGGATAGTGAAATTAAACCTGATATAGCGGCCAGAACTGCAGTAGGAAAAAAAAATGCAAGAAAACAAAGTGCAAATTAATCACCTCATAGTCTTACATTCAAGTTCCATCAAACAAGACAAGCACTTAAGGAGAAATCTTTTTTTAAACAAAAATTCCATTGTTAAAAGTTAACTCTACACCAAAGATAAAGTCAGTCAGAGAGACAAAAAAGTTTTATTCCTAAAGAATCTAATGACACTTCCTGTGTTGGAAGAAGGCAGGAAGAAACCTTCTTTCACGTAGTACTGTGAGGCGAGATGGAGGTGGCTGTCATCTCAGTGAGAGGAAGCGGCACAGCTACAAATGCAATTTCCTGGGATGCAGGGACATACAACACACCACTGGGTGCTAGAACGCATGCACTAGCTCCCTTGATAAATCAATATATAATGCTCCGAAGAATTCACAGGTCAGCAAAAGAAAAATTTCATAGCTTTGCTTAAGTGTAACCCAGTAAAGACCAAGGGCCTGCAATTGAAGAAAAAGCCCCTGGGGCAGCACAAAACAGACATCTGAAACCAGGATAAATAGGGGCAATAGACCAGGAGTGTCACCTGGGTGTTCACATGTTATTATGAAGTAGTGATTACCTCTTAAATATCTTATTTCTGTCGCTGTCATGGAAGACAAGAAATCTGGAGTAACCATTTTTGAAGAATATTTCCAAGGCAATCTCCTGGAAAGATAAACCATTTACAGTGTGAAGAGCTGCAGAGCAAAGCCTAGTGCTGCAAAGAGTCCATCATGGCCTGTCCAATTCTTCAGGGCTTTAAAAAAAAAAACAGGCCTTGACTTTGTATCAAGTGTGAAGAACTATAGCAAAATATGCCTAATATTCCCAGTTTCTCCAACTGTAGGAATGGTCATACTGGGTTGACTAGGAGTTCAAATGCTTCTCTGAAGCAAACCCAAACTCCAGATATTGGTTCCATCACCCACCTCCTCCTGCTGCTTCTGAAGCATTTTTATCTTGAAATCTCAGTGTGATTAACAAGACATTAGTAGTATTCACTTCTGATTAGGTGAGAAAGATAACATGAAGAGGGGATGCTAAATAAGAGTTTCTTTTAGAAAGCAACCATACTGCTTTCTAAATGAATAGTGAGCTCAACAGAAATGCCAAAATAATTTCTCCTGACAAGAAGCAGCAGAGGAGGAAGGGGAGTTTATGACACTTCTCACTGAAGCTTTAAACAATCAAAGTTGAAAACTTCACCCCCTTTTTTCTGCAAGGTCTCCACACAATTGTTGTGTCAGACGTTTGCATATAATCCTATTATTTACTCATTGAGTGGCCCTTTTTTCCCCAAAGTCAGTCAAGTAAAACTACAAATGACATGTAGTGTCTGGGGACCCCAGACATGAGTTTCAATCCAAACATGGCAGGTGCAATACAAACCTAGAAAAACATCTCAATGGCAACTGCCCCATACATGATTCACAAATAAAGTATAATCAGAAAGGTAATATGAGAGTAGCTATGACAACAAACAGCTTGCAGCGTTTGCTCTGAAGCTCAGCTTCCCAAACCAAGTCTGCTCAAGTGTCATCATTACAGAATTGGGCCGTGTGGTTTCACAGTGCTTTGCTCTGAGCTGGGCTATGTGCACAAACAGGAGATAGCTTTCTGAGGCACAGTAGCTGCCCAAACAGCTGATCCACCTGTCCTGCAGGGAAAGTGCAAGAAATCAGTTTTCTTCTTTTTCTGCAATATTTTTTCAAAGCAGTTTGTGACATGGAGTCCTAGTGCAAGAACTTGAGAGCCTGATACAGATACCTGAGTTTTCAGTTTGTTAATTGAAACAAATCAAAACAAAACAAAAACACCAAACCACCCCCCCAGCCAAAAAAACCACAAAACCCCCTCAAACTCCGCCTTTGCCCCAAGTCCACTCAAACAAAGACTGTTTTTACTCATCTCCATTTTTCACTTTGGGTCACACAAAACATTTCCATTTCACATGTTTAAAAAAATCCATGCATACACAGACATTTGAATATATGAGAAGGCAGCAAGATTCCACTGGCAACTTTGATGCTATTCACAAAACAGAAGAGGTGACAGTTCTGTTGTTCAGGTTGCTCACCAGTGATATAAGAAAATAAGCTTCATACAGTTACTCAGAACAAGACTTAATGTTCCTATACATGCTTGGAGAGTGACCTAACCACTGAGATATGCTATATCTTGAAGCAAGTCTCACCTAATAAAATTGTCCATTTTGCATACATAATTAAATATAAAATAAAACAGGCCTGAGTCATGGATGAGTGCCATACTACATGACATAAGACAATTATCAGCCCCATTTTCTCCAACCTTTGAATTTTCTGAATGTTTTCTTAATTCTCTTTTGAATCTCAACCTTCCAAAAATGGATTCAAAATAACAGGTAACCAGTTATGGCTGCTTCAAAATGCCATATTTTTGTCAGACAAAATCTGTGAATTACTCTTTAGACTGTACCAAAACCCTCTAGAGCAAGCACAGGCTCTGGTGCTGCAAGGAGCTCTAGCTACAACTCTTCTGTGATTCTCATCACAGGCCCATCTAAACCAGACAAAACTAAAAGGGTACCAGGCCACTGGTGATGAGTAGCTTCTGGGTAGCGCAGCTAAAGGCACAGAGGATTCAAATCCTCTGCTCTGACTTATGATTCATTTATTGACTCACATGCACAACTTGGAAGTTATTGCAAGAGGCCCAGGGTAAGCATGTTACACATACCCATAATCCACTGGTGTCCAAAACTACTGACGTCTGTGGGAGCTGAGTATTACTGAAAGTCAGACACTTACTGGGAGCTTCCATCAAAACACAGGATATTGACTTCAAGTCTTATTTTCAAAAACATTGAGATAAACTGTGAAGAACATTGTTAGCCTAACAACTAATAAGCCAACCACTCCAGTGAGGGTGCTTAAACACTCTGGTGAATATAGGAAGGAGTTTGTATTACCAAAGGCTAATGAAGCAATGATGGGAGCAAAGGCATTTTGGGACTCAAGTAAATCTCAGCAGTCTTAGTAAAAATTGTGGAAGTAGTTTTCAGTCACATGTCATCACTGCTGTTGCAGCTTTTTCTCAAATGACTGAGCATGTTAGCTCCTACCTGCAGAAGAAAGCGCATCAGGTGAATCTCTTTTATATCATGATACGAATAACGGGAACACATCTGGTCTCCCACAGCATGATCTTTATGACATAAGTTGAAAATAAATGGATCACTGATGCTGGAAGAGAAAAATATAAAGAAAGAAAAATTAACTTGAAACAAAAAAGATCAGGAGAGCCATCACGAACATCCAAGTCCTCCCTAAAGAAGAATAAAAATACTATGAGATAGCAAGATCAACTGGGGCATACATGAATTGAAAACAAAGCTAAATACTGAAGGCAGATTTTGTACTAGTTCCCAAAATAAATTAAAGAGCCTGTGGAGGCTAAGGGTAGGTTTGGAATTATTTTAGTGCATGCAAACAGGCAGACAGCAAAGTTTTGCACACACTGAAGTCTGAGAAGCAGCAAGGGAAGGAGCTGGGTGGGAGAACCTGAAAGCCTGGGGCAAGGGCAAGCATCATATGGACACACAGCTATTATAAACAGCAATTAATTGGAACTAATAATTAAGCAATTAATTCGTTATTACTTTAGTCGTGTACATGTACTGCAGTTGCTATCTACAGCCTAGTTCATAGCAAATCCCTTAGAAAAACAATCTAAGCTTTTATCGGACCCAGTCCAATCGATCCTTAAGTCACCTGATCAGATTGACTGATATTGGACTTAGTAAGAATTTGATGCAGAGCAGACAGTCAGGGAGCAAAAACACTGAGTTACTCACTGTCCCACTGGGCTTTGCACATGAGCACACAGTATGCGCAAAGAGCTAAGTCTAACAGACTCATTTTCAATATTGATCAGTTTCAATAAATCATGAGTCAAAGATGATAGCAGTGTGCCAAATATTAATTATGATTCTGTCTTGGAGAAACAAACAAAAAACTTACGAGACAATGAAGCTAAAGGCTCTTGTAATGACTGTTCCATATGAATAAAAGATGGGAGCCAATCAGAAAGAAACATTAACAACACTTTAAAAGAACTGAAAAACAGCAATGTGTTAGACTGCCCACCATCTCCATCTGTTGGAGCTGGGAGTTCTTGTTGCACCTCCAAAGCCTGTGAACAAGCACCTGTGTTAGTTATGTTAAACAATTCCATGAATAGATAGAAAGAATGGGAAACTTCTTGCTGTGCTAATATCCTTCTTGAAATTCCCTCAAAGTCTGTGCAAATTCTAGGTATTCATGTGTCAATACTGAAGTTAACCAAGCAGATCTCTGGGAGGAAAGAATGACTCACCTGGACAAGCAGTGACGTGTACAGTAGACTTCTTCTAGAGGAGATAACACAAAGCACTCGCAAATGTAAAAGTGCTCCTTGCCAAAAAGCAGCACTCCTTCCAATGCTGTATGCCCCTGCACAACTGCCACAGAGCACTTGAATGTGACCTAGTATGGAAGCAAGCATAATGAAGCCAGGAGTGGGTAACACAGGAGACAGGGACAGCAGGAAGCAAGACCCAATGATTCAGAAGGACATATATTTGTACCAAAACAGCTGCCATCTTGATCAGCAGGTCTATAGGGATGCAGCCACAAAATCACCATATGACTGACAGTGCCTGCCTCTGTGGTACTAGTAGTGGGAGGGTCTTATGCTCTTTTCCCCCAGTAAATCTGTTACTTCCCCATCTGTCTGTGGCTATATTTAGCAACATCACTACAGAAAATGAAGAGCTTGCAAGTGTTACAGGAGTTATCACTGCAAAACTTTGTTAGACAGCAGTACTTACTACACAGGCAGGGGGTTGAAGCCCTGAGGAAGTGACTTACACAGCACCAAACAGAAAAACAGTGGCATATAATAAATATATGTATATTTAGAATACAGTGAAAGGCAAATACTTTTATTTAGATCCCAGTGAAATATATACTTGAAAAAATCCTACAAAGGGATCCCAGGGAGCAATGAGCAAGGAAAAGATCTAATATTCTAGGTATGTATCTCACCATGGTCAGCTGGATCAGCATACAATGGATTGAAATCTCAGTAACATAAAACTCTTTGCACTGGCACTTTTCCATCCTTTATTATACAGAAGGCTAATCAAAATACATGAATCTATGATTCTAGTTGTCTTAAAGATTTAGTTAAACATTCTGGAATAGTTTAAAAAACCTCCCTTGGCATCCTAAGACTCACTTTCTTTTTCTTTCTCCTGAGCAAATTAACTTGGCCCTTAAAATAGAGGAATTTCTAACCCACAGTTTAGAAGTATTGGGAATTTTTCAACAAAGTAGTTCTTCAGTCATATATGCCAGTTCATAGAAAATTTGCTTGGGAATTGACCAGATTTGATAAAGAAAAAAAAGCCTTTTTTCTGAAACAGTTTCAATGGCTGAGCGATGGTATAGAAAGGAAACAGACCAATACAGATACCAGAAAAGCCCAACAATCTGGAAAATTGTGTGGGCTGCAGGAAACTTAAAGTTCTGATTTTAAATCAAGCAGTAATTCTTTGTAAAGAATTTCCCTAACGTTTAGAGGCATGAAGTTCCTAATTTTTCTTGTCTGTTGATTCACTCTTCTATATATACTCAGCTCCAAAACAGCAGTCCACTGGTTAGTGCAGTCAGCTGGGAGGATCAAGGTCAACCCACTGCTGTGCCCAGTTTGGACCAGAACTTTGAACCGGTATATCCTACATTCCCAGGGAAGGAGGTAGGAGCTAAGCATCAGCCTATAAGCCCAGTCTCAGATGAAGCACCCTCTATTTGCAAAGATCCCTTCAAATGTTCGTACTACAACAAAACACTAATGCTTCCAAAATTTTAAAACACTAACACTACCTTACATACTAAGAAAACTGCTCACTGTTGAGCTGCCCCTGTAAATCAAGACAATCCTAAACTACCTACAATCCAGAAATTCGTGTAAAATTTTGTGAGCTGAGTCCATCTGAAGCCAAGGACCAGAGGGCTGCATACAGAGGGATTAGATCTGAGAGGCAATTACATAACAGAAGTTTGCTGGTTCAGAAATCTAGTGCAATGCTCTTGAGAGAACTGATTGACAAGTATGAGAAGTATCACAAAGTCTGTTTTTTTCTTTTAAAATCTCAATGATCTTACCTCTACCAAGCTTCATAAGAACAAGAGTCCTGTATTATATTTTGTGCATGCAAAAATGACCCAGAAATAGCATTGGTTCTACTGGATCACGTAAAGTCTACACAGTCGTATGTATAGTAGGTATGGTTCTCCTTTGCTTTTTGCCTTTGTTCCTACCACACAATTTCTGGAATCAAA
The DNA here is from genome assembly GCF_026419915.1 of Harpia harpyja. Lineage (NCBI taxonomy): Eukaryota > Metazoa > Chordata > Aves > Accipitriformes > Accipitridae > Harpia > Harpia harpyja. The sequence goes on along the minus strand of NC_068949.1, from coordinate 26,038,840 downwards.
TCTACAACCTTCCTTGCCTCTATCTCAAAATACACATAGGCTAACTCAGGTCAGCTGAAACAGACCCACCCTGCTACACAAGCTTTCAGTCTTGGATGCCAGCATAACATAAATAATAAATTCATAAATAATTGAAATAAAATCTTTTTTCTACATTTAATTTTTTTTTTTACTGAAAAGCAATTATTTTACCAGCAAAATAGGGGGGTTCATTTTGAAGTCACATAGTGGGCACAGAATGTTGTTTTTGGTCTGGGTTTAAAAAAAAAAACAACCCTGCAAGATTTCTGTGGGTAATTTTTCATTAAAATCCCTTCAATCTCTTTTTCTTTCCCCTCTAAATTATTTCTAAGAGGAAGCTAGCGTTTTTCCATCACCTTTCCTGCTGATCCCACAGGAATGCCTGTCTCTGTGGGGATATACCAACCACAGAACTCTCTGAACTGGACTGCCTGCGTATGTCTGTACCATTACATGGTTAGAGGCATGTATGCTTGCACTGAGAATACTGGGGAATTCTGCTCACATTAGCAAACCACAGGGTTTCCTGAAGTAATTAAATAGCAGAAAGATCACTTCTTCCCAAAAAGAAGGTAACTGAATATTGAAACATCAGGCAGTTGTGTAAAATAGCTAAATGGACACAAAGTTAAAATCCAGACTTCTAAGAAATCCACCTCAGCAAACCCTGCCCATGTGCCAGAGATCATGTGTGTGGTTTTGGGAGGCACGTGAATTGTGAAGGGGGCCTGCTCACGATCACTAATACGGTCTGGCACAAATAATCACTTTGTTACTCCACCTAAGGCAGGACCGGCACATTAGCAGGCCTTGAGAGGGGAGAGACCGTGTACCTCTCTTTCTCAAACCTTAAACTCTAAGCCCCAGTACATTCTGTCTTCTATACTACCCAACCAGTAACAGTCACCAGTGCCAAATCCATTTCTTCAATTTGATGTCATATCCCCCGACAGAATTAAACACATTTGCACTGTTAGGAATACTAGAGCCCTTGGGCTGAGTCAGTTGTTCCAATTTGGAGAGCAGGGCTCATTTTATTCTGGGTGGGTAATAAAGATCTGACAAAGAGGTGTACTACAGAACCCCCACCAGGACAGCCTTGTACCTACGGTCTTGCATGGAAACACAAAGCAGCCTGAAATTATCATAGATTAAATAAAACCTTTCCTTTTCTGTCAAAACAGAACAGAATCCAGTTCACCAGCCACTAGAATCATTAATCAATGAAGCAAACATGACATAAAATAATTGAATAATTTCCTTCTAAGGTATTGCCCAAAGCCCTGCATCTCTTGATTGCTCTGTTCATTCAGATGTACAAGGAAATTAAAGCTAAAGGCATGGGATTTTCTTTTTCTTGTTTTTCAGAAGAGCTCTTTGTAAATGTTCCAGTTGCATTAAGTGAATAGCCATAAAAGCATATCTGCTCTTGAGTTCAAGAGCCAGATTTCCAAAGGAATTACATGCCTGAAGATGCAAAGAGTCTACACAGTTTTTCAAAAACACTGGAAGAGGTTAGCCATCTATTCCTGCAGACTCTAGCAGCATTAGCATGGCCCCTCCAGGGAAAAATACAATGCAAGGAAATTGAAGTCACAAAACCATGTTACTGGAACACACTTACCCATGCCACACAATCTCCTGAGCACAGCATGTTTACAGAATAAGGACAAAAGAATGGCTACTCCAAGTCAGTTCAGTGGTTCATCCAAACAACTATCCTGCATCTTAGTAATAGAAGCTTATGGAAAGAGTATAAGAAACGTGCTAGGTATGGAGCGATTCTTGATCTCCATATACCTTCTCAGCAACCAGTGGCTTAGGGACTTCCTGAAGCCCCTTCCTCCTCATTGTCACTTCTCATGTTTCCCTGTAAACACTCACAGCTGTCTCTAATCACTTGCTCAGCAAAAGCTACAAAAACTTTACACAATACACATAAAAGCAACACATTCAGGTAGCACTGTATCAGGAATCACAGAGATGAAACCTGTAGTCATATACTATTTCTGCCCTTTCTGTTGTGTATTGAGGAATCCCAGGGTGCATCAGCTACAAATGACATGTCAGTAAACTAGGGCCAATGTTATTTAAGGCCACAGAGTTTAAAATTACTGGGAGCGCATGAAATCAAATACGCTGCCTTCACTATTTTTGCTAGGGAAACATACGTGTTATCATGGTAAGTGAGAGCAACACATGTCCACCTCTCTGTGCCACTCACAAGACCTTTTTCCTGCAATGATTGTTAGTCTGCTTGTTGTTGAAGTCTCATCTTACTTTGAAACCATCACACATGCGTCTCATTAATCACAACTTAAGAATACATGACAGGTTGCTTCATTCTCTCCAGCTGCTCAATGACCAAAGGAAACTAAATCTGCTTGACCTAGTCTTTAGTGGTAGGGGCTCTAGGCTCAAGTTTGGTCACATCTGAACTGCTACAAACATTGCATCAAATTTCTTCTGCTCAGGCTTGAGTGAAACCATTGCAATCACTAGAAAGAAAGCCTTGTTGTCACAACTTTACCTTAGAAGACCGAGGACACATTCCTTTTTTGCAGCTAGCCTCCACTCACCCTCCCTCCCTTACTCCACTGGAGCAAAACCCCTTGTGGAAGGTGTTTCTTCTGCATGCACTTCTCAGGTTTTAACAAATTCTCAAATGCTGCAAGGAAAGAATATCAGATATTTGGGAGAAAGCAATGGTGGCAGGAGGCTCTTGTCTTGTACGTGGTTGTGGGCACTGGGACTGCTCTTTGTCCTTGCTTTCTGTGATGAAAGCTGCCATCTGTCCTGGCCCATCACCAGCCTGAGAAGCTGGCATCCCTTAGCTGATGATAGCATCTGGAAGACAGTTCTAATAGGATTGTGCTTATACCTCTTGCACACCCAGACATCTCTGTCTCACTCCAGGCTCCTCTCAAAAAGAAAAAGCTGCCAAAAACTAATATAAGCCCTTAAATTTCCCCTTAGGTCAGTTCACTCAAGTTCACGCCCTTCCAACTGCTCCCGTGAATCTCTTAGGATTAACCACAGCAAAGTCTGCCTGCTCCTTCCCCTGCTGCATCATTCTACGGAAAGCAACTGTTAGGGGATCAGCTGCACTTGCTTGAGGTGGCAGTCAGGGCCCTGGCGTTTGTCAGGAGCTCTGCAGAGATCCAGGAAGAAGCTACAGCCTTGCAATTGAAAGACTTTTTTCATCAAGGAAAACACTAAAAAAACCCCACCCCAGAACCAGATATGAAGAGAGAATACTAGAAGGTATCCATGGAGCACAAAGTAGTATGGTAAAGGAGCACATCCAGAAGAGCAGAGATCCAGCTAAAGATGCTCTGGGGTTTTTTGTGACACTTACAGCATGAGTCAGACCCTGTCCTTCGCACCTAGTAGCAAAGTTGTTCACTGAGCTGGGGTAGGGATGGAGGAACATGGGCTGGGGAAGGGGCTTGTGCCAAGGACCTGGCTTCCCAGCCTTCTGCTTTGACCACAACAGCTCGTCCCCGGTTCCCACTGTACATCAGCACTGGGATGAAGTGTAACAGTGCTCCCATGAAAACAGCATGCCTTGATGTTTTGCATTTTGTTCTCTACAGCTTCTTGAGGAAGAGAAGTGGAGAGGGAGGTGCTGATCTCTTCTCCCTGGTATCCAGTGATAGGACGCATGGGAATGGTTTAGAGCTGTGCCAGGGGAGGCTTAGACTGGACATGAGGAAGTATTTCTTTACTGAGAGGGTGGTCAAACACTGGAACAGGCTTCCTAGAGAGGTGGTCACTGCACTAAGCCCGTCAGTGTTTAAGAGGCATTTGGACAATGTCCTTAATAACATGTTTTTAACTTTTGGTCAGCCCTGAAGTGGTCAGGTAGTTGGACTTAATGATCACTGTAGGTCCCTTCCAACTGAAATTATTCTATTCTATTCATAGCTGTGAGGTATGTGCAATGCCCCTAAAAACATTGGCTCCACAAGTGGATGCAGAGCTGCTGCACCATTCTGCCAGTCCTAGATGCTGAGCTTTATAGCTGCTCCCTCTTTCAGTTGAGCCTGTTCTTTAATCAGCTCTTTTCTCCCAACCATGGATCCCACTCCCTCTGATTTATGCTAGTCCCTTCTGCTATTGTTCTTGGCAACTCCTGTGCTCTCTCCAGCCCCTCCTTCAAGGAAAGGCATTGTGCCCAGATTTCTGCTAGGCCATGCCCTCTTGTTAACTTCAGATTCATTACCCCAGCTGCTTGGATTTCTTACCATCTTGAATGACTTGCTGGCAAATAGAGGTTTACTTTTCCCCAAAAGTCACAATTTCTACACCAAAACCATTCCCCAAGCCTTCCAACATTTTCTTCATCTATTACATGCTAAATGCACATTAACAACCTGGTAGGACTACTTTAGGCTTGTAAAGATCAGGGAAGCAATCTTGCAGTTGGGGCTCAGGTTGCAGATAAGGAATGCAATCTCCCTGTCTCTGCTGGTAAGCCAGCGTTATTTAAAGGGTTGGCTCTGGCCTTTGGTAGGCAAGTTGATAGATTAGTTCAGGACAAGTTCCTATTTGCATTTCTCTTGCAAAATTCTGCAGCAGCACATGTTGTGTAACATCACCCACATCACATATAACCTGTCCTTCCATGCCTGTGATGTGTACAGTCTCAGTACACTAAAGATACATGCAAAATATAATCTTCACTGTGCACATTATAACCTTAACGGAGCCTCAGCAAAATGTATAACCAAGCAGCCAGAGTATGACAGTTCAGTAACTTCTGAGAGGACAAGCCTGACAGCAGCACCTGTAAATCTGCACCTGCAGACTGATATATTCATCTAGTGAATTACACACATCAACTTGTGTGCAGGAAAAAACAAACACCTTGTGCTGCTTTGGGCATATACACATAGATACTACTTTACACTACTGTAACTACAGCACCAGTTCCAAACATTCAGCAATAAGGTGACTCAACTCCCAACTTTGACTTCAAAGTCACATTCATCCCAAGAACACCAAGAGCAGTCCTTTTGCCCAGCTTTCACAAGTGGTCCCTGCTGGGGCCATCTGTAAGGGAGGATGTTGTGGGAGAATTGTGGGAGAACTTGTGGGAGAATGAGGGAAAGTGCATAAGGCACAACTGTTATTCTTTGTTTGCTGTTATAAGTTTGCTGAAGTAAGCACAAAAAGTAGACCAAGGTCGGGCGTACATGACTGATAACAGGAGGGCAACGTGACCGAAGACAGGGTGCCAGACAGCATGCAGGTGGAGGAAACTATTCACGTGATCAGAAGACTTTATCCAATTAGACTATTGTTTAAGCACGAGTGGCACATGTTAACCAATCAACAAATGGCTTATGCGTGAGTAGATACTAGAAACATATATAACCAAGTGTTGCACAGTTAATAAACGGAGAAACCGTTTGATCCACAGTATCTGTGTTAGTCCGTTTTCTCCCCAGGGCGAGTCCCTGGTGATGCATCGTTTTCCCTAGACTGTCGCAGCGGAGAAAGTGTGGCAGATGTGAAGCAACAAAATATCTCAGTTACCAGCCCACCATTCTGCTTTAGTCTGCAAACAACTACCCTGACCCTCCATCCCTTGTGCCCAGACTCTGAGTGTGTGGGTGAGCCACAAACATCTACAACTCCTCTGAACACCCACTTACTTCTTTATGTACCTCCACAGAGCCAAAGCACAACAATGGCCCTCTGTATCTTGCATTTCACCAACACTGCATACAAGGTTTTTGGCTTTTCAATCTGCATCTAGCAGATCACTGAAAGCTGTTGAGGACTAGGGGAAACTGGTGCAGAATAGAGAAAGAAACAGGGAAAGAACAGCAAGGAGCTTCATATAACTCGAAATGACACTACATCTAGGGTAGGGTGACTGTAGAGGAGAGACTAGGACTCTCTGGGCAAGGGAAATAGGATGAGATCAAGAATCCTGAGAATTGGAGGCTGTACTATATAGGTGAGGAGAATGGGGTAGACAGCTCAAACAACAGGAATTCAGGGGCAGCTAAGAGGGTCGCAACAGCTGAGGCTAAACTTCAAATAATCGGGAAAGAAAATGTGCTCACCACAACACGCTCTCCCTCCCAAAGGAAGGGCTGGGACACACGGTGGAGGAGATTTGTGTTTCCTTTGCAACATCCTCCCTCTACAGGACAGGTCTATATCCAGGATCAAACATACTCCTACTATCCCCTCCAGCTGCCACTTGGCAGAAGCCATTATAAAGGCCTGAAAGGCTCTAAAGGTGTTTTCTCCAGCAGATGACAGTGTGATACCTGTAATTTTCAGCAATTCTGCCATTGGCCTGCTATTCTTGGGAGGTGTGATAGAGGCCTCCATTTTCAAGCTTTGGGAATGTCACACAAAATTTAAGAAAGCATTATTATGATTGCAAAGTCATACCCTCAAAAGTCAGCCTGAATTCAGCACCTTTGTAAATGCATTATGTTACCATGTAACTACAGGATTAAGTACTATTCTTTTCATAGAATCTGCTCAGGATGGACATATTCTAGTAACAAATTAACACTGTGTAAGGAAGATGACTGGAATCTACAACATTCCTGCTTGCTACAGAACACAGAACATGCAGTTATATGTATTACAAGGATCCTGGCTGGAAGAGACAGACTTATGATCAATACAACTATATACTACTTTAAAGGTATGGATTTGGATGGACATACCTTCCACTCTATGTACTGGTAAAGCAGAATGGATAGTCTTATGGTAAAATCAGCAAGTGATTATGTCATTAAGGGCTGTAATTGCACATATCTGGCAATAATTTCTTGTTTTCTGGCATTTCCTAAATTCAGAGTGTTTGACTTTGAAATCTGGGAAATGCATTCTTCTGTGGGTAGTTTATTGCATTAAAAAAGTGTCAAAAAAGGACATATCTAAAGGCTGGACTTTGCATGGTCTGGGTGCTGTTCAAACACACAGAGCATGACTGCTCCCTCATACAATTAGTCTCCCCTCCCTCAGGGACTAACCACTCAGTAGCTTCCTTTAGCCTATACTCAAACCATATCCATTTGCTTTCTCCTTTATAGCCCCTTTCTCTTGCAGTCCAAGTGGTAAACTTACCTTGTTTAAATACTTAAAATTATTTTCACAGGAATGCCTAGAAATGTTTTCTATTCTATTTTTCAAGTCAGATAAAACAAAAGACTGATGATATTAGCATAACAATACCCCATCTGCACCCATATTCTCCTGATTTAACTTGCTGAAGAACAGACTCTGAACCAACAGACAATGTCAATAGCATTTGATCTGCTGCTTCTGCAAAAAGCCATCTCTCATATCTGAATACGTACAAAGGTGTCTGTTTAATGGTAATGCAAAAAAGTAGCACTGGGTGACATTATAAAAGAACAATCACTTTCCAGACAAGGGCTATCCCTGTGTTCCAGAAATCAACCTAGTATCTGCCAAAGTATCGCAATGTCTTTTCTGTGCAGTGCAGTAGGTAAGATGGTTCCAGTTGCCTGCTTAAAGTACAAACAGCTCACGAGGCAGCCATTTACAAGGCAGGACCGCAGCGCACTAAGTGAGCGCAGGACAGCTAATGCCACCCCCTACTGCTTTTTTTAATACTTCTGTCAGCTCAGCAACACAGTGACTGCTGCTGGAAAAAAACATGCCTGGCATTTCTGACGGCTTCCTGTGGAGTTACATGGAGAAGAGACAAACAGCCTGAAGGCTCAAAATGAGATCAGCTCATGGAAAACATGCCTCGCATTTTCATGCCTGTCTCCTTCTCCTGGGGAGAGGTATGGGGGGAGAGGAGAAAAGGAGGAGGGGCAGGGAAATGAATTATGTTGTACAGACAGACAGTGTACAAACAGCTCTAATGGCATGAGGAAGCCATCATGTTAGAGAGCACAAATGTGACCCTTGGCCACTGGCAAAGCATCAAGAAAATTTGGCAATGGTATTGAGACACAAAAATAAAATCATTATTTCTGTATCTATGTACAACTATCACAGCACTCTGATGGCTCAGTTTAAATACTCCAAGTCTGACCCTTGGCTTCCACTATGGGATGCTAACACTTGGGCCAACAGGGGGAATGATGCAACTGGAAGAAACAGGTAGACTTCAAAAGATCAGAGAATGAGGCCAGGTCTACTACTTATGACAAAATCTCTCATAGTCCTGCGGAAAATGGCTATATGCAGTGCATATCCAACATCAAGGATTTGATTTGGAGTCACCCTTGTGGGGACTATGCTGAGAGCAAAGGGCAGGTTGCTGACTTTTGAGCCAAGGGATTAAATGAGAACACCAGACCAAAGTTACCATCCCCCTAACAGAGTCACCCCTATTTACTCCACAGTTCATGTCCTCCCTCAGTGTTCCTGAACCTGCCTCTTCCTTATGCTGGGAAGAAACCTGGGAGAAGGGCCATCTAGTCCAGTACAAGAGCAAAGAAGGAACAGCACTGTTTTGACTAGATGACACACAATGGAAACATCAAACAGGAAGCAGGGAAAGTCTCTATGGCATTAGAGGGAACAATCTGTTCAGTAGTCATGGGGAGGCAAAGAGGAAAAAGGCATGTGAAGGGAGGAGGAAACGTTTTCTGGTATTCATCAGGAAGAGATTTAAACATTGCTGAACTAACAACCTATACAAAATTGGCACACTCTTCCAGAAGTAATAAATAAATTTGATCCAGGCACTGCTCTGAGCATGAGTGAAGGTGGGGAAGCAGGATAGGATTCTCAGAGTCTCATAATTTGCCATGTCTTAGGCAAATTCAGACAATACTGTCTCACAGGTACAAGAATACCTTCGTCACATGCCCCAGTTTTTTTTCTGTTACTTCAAAGAGTTAATGTTAAATGTTCTTCAAGAATAAGTCTATACAGGAGTTCATACAGAGGCTGGAAAATTTTAACTGCTCTAAGGAAACAAATAGTGATGGTGTTTACTGTAGCCAGAATCCACCTGAACCCCAAACTGAAAGGAACAGATAGACCTCCAAATACAGTTTACCTTCTAAAATGCCATCCCCCCTGAGAAAATTTTCTAGCTCATTTTCCTACCTTTTCACTCTCTGCAAACTCCTGCAGTATAATTTGTCTCTCCACACACAGTTCCAAGAAGTCTTCTGAATGGAAACTTTCGTGTAGTGCAGGGAAGAACGTTAGCTGGTTGCAATCCAATCCCTTCTTATCCATCTCCCTTTCTGCTCCATTTAACATCAGCTCTCCTATATCAGTATAAAAGAGATTGCAGTTTTAGTGGCAGCCGAATGACACCAAAAGCATTTGCAATTTAGACTTTCACCCAATCTGTTCTACCTTGGGAAATAGCATTATTTATCTGCAAAAAAACAGGCAAGAGAGAAGTAAAATCTGTGAGTCCTAAAGAAGGATGCTTAGTTCAGGGAACTAAAAACAGGTAGCTGGACTCAGTCATAATTCAAACTAAATTTCTACAATCACTGAACATTAGGAAATTAGGAAAAACTGAAAATGGTAGTCTTCTGGGGACATGAACTGAGCAGGATCTTAAGAGAACCCAAGGAGTGACAATCCACTCATACCTTGCTGTGTACCAAGTTTTGCAAATTCATGCAGTTCACACAGTTAGGGAAGGCATGATCAGCCTTCTTATTGAGGTAGACTAACCACTTTCATGCAGAAGCTATGTAGTACTTCAGTCTTGTTTGGAGTCTAGAACAATGAGCTCCACTCTCACTTGTTTGCTAGGCCGTATCACATTAAAAAAATATACGACAATACTGCCTATTTCCAACAGTGTACACTAGAAGCTTGACCTGGAGCAGCCATACAGATGGTTGAAATCCACAGCCTTAGACTTGGTTGACATTTCCAAACTACAGTTCTTTCTCAATGTTTCCACCCCCCTCTGAAAAACTATTGACTTCTATACCATACTTCATCCCCCCTCCCCTCTTCTTTTACTGTCTCACGTAACAGAAAACCTGGCCTTGGAAAATGAAAAATGTTGACATAATGATCATATTTTGAAAAATCTGGTTCTATTTTGAACGTTGAAAACCAGTTTGAAATGTTAATATTCTTGATGATTTCCTTCCGCTTTCCATTATTTTGTCCACATTCTCAGAAAGTTACAATTCCTATTACCAAGTGGTAATAGCCATCTATCACCTGGTTTTAAATATTATTTCAGAGGTAGAACTGGAGTGTCTACTAAAAGCAGGGGGAAAGTCTGCACTTTTCCTTCTAAGTTTAAGCAGTTAGGAGCTTTCCAGGTGCCCAAGAACACCCAAAGCTTTCATTTCAAGATTGCTTTTTTGCTTTCAGATCTTTCTGGTGGCAACAAGAGAGCAACAAATTCTGAAGACAATTTATGTACCACCTCTAACAATTGCATCAGTCTTTTCCCAGACTTTTCCCAGTGACTTTTTAGCCCAGAGCACTGACAATAAGTTTTTTTCACTAGATGAAATTCTGACCTGGAACTCCATACACTAACTCCAATTCTCTTTGGCTGTTTGTGTCCACCCTCTTGATGTAATTTAGGCCTAACAGGTTACCTGGATTCACTTCAGCAGGGGGTGTTGTTTCATTTCTGTTTGCTAGGAGAACCTGAAAAGAGACTAGGTATGACTAGAGTGGAATATGCAGACAGGTAAACATAACTCAGAATATTGTTGCAGAGAAAAACACAGATTTAGAACTACGTTGCAAATAAATGCCTTGGAAATTCAAATAAACTCATTTGAAAGGACCCAAAGGAACAATATAATGTAGGAACAAATGTCAACAATTAAGCAAAAGGACTATTGTCTTTTCAAAGACGACCCTGCATGAGGCCAGTTATAGGATAAAAAACATACCACCCAGCCTACAGAAAACTACCAGAATCCAAGCTTCACGTAAAGGCTGAAAATGTCCTAGAGATGGGAACCTCCTGATATACTAAAGTGCTTCAGCTTTGGTTGATAGGATTTGGCACTTAGACACTACGGAGGTAGACAGTTGTAAATACGCACATATACACTTCAATGCTTAGTTCAAACCAGTCTAATTCCCCTTTTGATCATCCACCAGTTCTAGCAGCCCTGACAAGCATAAGACTAACAGAACAGTGCAGCCTTCTAAGTGGGCTCCGTTGCATACATTGGGAAGCGCTATACCCATGAGATACTACAAGCAGAAAAGTATGGTTGGGTTATAATCTCAACTTTCTGGGGAGATCTTATACCAGAAAAGAGGGAAAATCATTAAGTTGCTGCTAAACACATTGCAGCCCCTCTTATTCTCTCAAAACCAGACCCGTTCAGTGGGTTCTTTATGCGTGGCACAGCATACTGATGAATCAGGTGACGAGAACCAGAAGAAAGAGGTGAGTATAAAGTCACCAGCAACAGCTACAGAAATTGTGCACCTCCTGCAAAAGCTTTCTACCTCACTCTTCACTCGCATAGTTGCCACTCGGGTGTTCACATGTTGAATCCTCCTCCTCATTCGCGAAGGCCCTTCATAACAATCAAGAATCCATCGTGGCTCTAAGGATCGTGGTGCATCTCTCCACAGGCCTCTTCTGTAGAAAAGTTGCTCCTCAAGTATCATCCAGTCCTTGGCTGCTTTGCTGTAACCACACTGCAACATCTGTGGGACAGAACCACTTTGTGCCACCTTTTGCACACTTCTGTCCTCCTGCCTAGCAGTGGCACCACCCCAGTGGTTCAGAGGGATCTACCCAACCTACCAGATGGGACCCCTGCAGAGGGAGCACTGCAGACCCAGCAAACACAGGTCCAACTGACCACTGAAAGTATGCTGTGGGAGATACTACTAGTCAAACTAAGATACAGTGATAAATACAAGCATGTCGCAACCTTCAACCTCCTTGAAAATGGCTGCTTTCATTAGATTTCCAAATCAAAAGCAGTGAGTCAGGAGAACAGCATCACAGGTTTTAGTCACTCCAGTTTTTTCTGGTGAATGTTTGTGTCAAATGGCAACAACCATGCTCGCTGAAAACACAGTCTGAAAGTCTCAGTCAGAAGTGTACTGTGCTCCCTCCAAGAATGGCATAAATTTAATTATTTCTGCTTAGGAGGTGTGTGCAGGGAGTTGGGGGACAATAAAATATCAATTTAAAGGAGAGAAGAGGTGAGAATTTCAAAGAATGAAAAGCTTGTTGGTCTCTGATGGCCAATCCTGAAACAAAAACATACCTGTGATATTTTACTGGCTACAAGCTTGAGACCTCTTGAAAAGTTTTATTGGCTGCTGAGAAAAAAAGGTCAAAGTCCTCACTTTCATTTTTGCCACTGTAGGAGTGGAATAATTCATTTAAACAAAAGAAAAAAGGCTCTTGAAGATAAAGTGAAGAATCTGGTGAGTGATGCTATATCACACTTCAGGGGTGATGTCAGGAACAGAGTATTGACTCATTAACTCTCAGCATTTCTTTGGGCAGACTACTCATCTCACTTCTGAAATGCCAGATTTCTCAGGGTAGTCCAAGAGCATCCTTTCAACAACAGAAAGCTGTTGCACAATATTCCTGTTCTTTACCTGTACATGGTTCTTGTACAAAGAGGCATACAGCTCCTGCCCAATTCTTCGGTACTGCTCCATACATGACACAAATCCCTAGAAGAAACATCAGAACACATTACAGCAAGGTGCTGCAGGTGTAAACTCTGTGAGAAGCAGAAGCAGGCATTAGTTGCTCTGTCTTTTACAAGAATAATTAGGGAATATGACCTGTGTCTGCAAGTTTGATGGCTCTCCAGACAGTATAGTGATGAGGCAATCATTTGAGAGCAAGTTGCACACTAACACCGGGAAGATAAGCATATTCATGATCTTAACAACGGTCATTAGTGGAACTACTCAGAAGGAGAAAGAAAACAGCAAATAAAATTTAAGGCTCCTCCTTTTGGAGCTGAATTAGTTAATACTGCAAGTAGCATAAAAGACAATTATCTGTTGTAGAGACCTCAGCTGAGGTAGGGATCCATAACAATACACCTGCTCCTTGCTGCGTAAACAGAAAGTGCAAAACAAAGGAATGGTCCATATCCCCTTTTTACAGACAGGAAGCTAACTGCTTCCAAAAACATTTTTGAGTTTTAGGAGCCTAAGTCCTCTGGCAACAAGTGACTTGGAGTATAAACACACTATTTAAAGGGATTCTGATGCAGAGATATCTGAGCTACCTCTACAACTGGAAACTTGCAGAGCTGTGCTAGTGCAAGACAATACCCATAATAACTGTCTCTGCTCCACTACACAGCACAGACATGTCCTAAACCCCAGTGCTACTCAGGTGTTTCTGGAAATACATGTATTCCAAAGCAGTCTGACAGAACTTTCTGGCCACCTTTCCTTTCCTTCCAGAATGCACTAGACTCACAGAACAGTGAACCTGTATTAACAGTCATACATTTCATCTGCTGTTTTATAGGAATAAACTTCTCAAGCTAAGGGTCTCTGTACAAGTACAAGACTGATGAACTGCTGTCAAGAGATTATGAGCTGCATTCCCCACTCGCAAACAGACTGTTATGTGATCTTCAGCAAGACATGCAATTGCCCTAAACCACTACCTCTCCAACCACAAAAGAGAGACTAAAATACTAACCTCAGAGTTACACAGACTAACAATGCTCCAGTGTGGTGGGATCCTTAAACTCAGGGAGTAGGGAAATTAAATGGGTTTCATTCTCTTCTTATCTACTCCATCAAAACCCACAGGTTTTGGGGTCACAGGGTTCAAATAGCCAAGACCTATACAGAACACAAACTGGAAAATTTCAAACAGTGCTTCCTATCTGAGCCTCCCTTTTGAAAAGGTCAGCAGAAACATTATTAAACTCGGTAGAATACCTCAGGTGCGAAACTAGTATCATGCAAATAACAAAATACAACCCAAGATTTTCACTATCATACTAATTCCTGAAATTCCCCTGTTAAACTTTAATCAAAGACAAGCTTCCAGCTTTGAAAATGCTAGGTTTGTTCCCCCATTTCTCCTAGCTATCTATGAAATTCTGGGTCCCAAAGAGACTTGAAGTAAAGTATTTGTTCTCATGACATTTTTTTGCCTGATCAGAGACACAAAGCATATGGAAAGGCTATGTGTATAGCTGAAGCACTGAATAGCTGCTGAGTAAGCTACTGGCTCGTTTTATCTTATTGCATGAAGGCAACTGAAGAACCAGCACAGGACTCTGCTTTAAAATGTTGTCCAATGCTCAGGGGACTGTTCTACAGTCTTGTAACTCAGACTTTCCTATGCAAACACAAGGATAGCTGCTCCATCTATTTCTCTCCTTGCTCAGTGTCTCTTTGTGTGACTGCTGACAAGTAGCTACTGGGAAGAATTCATTATCACAGCCTTCTTACTAACGGTCTCCTGTTTGACAGTGTATTTCCTGGAAAAAGATTCTAGCTATCCTATTACAACTACATGATGCCATGTCTGATCTTCTGGGCATACTTGCTTTAAAATTTTCCAAACCAAAAGCTCTCTTAAAGAGCAACTTTTTTTTCCCTGAAGTTAATGGTACAGCACATTGGGACCTGACTCAGGATGATGCTCCTAATCACTACTGAAAGAAAGAGAATCTCCAAAATCACAGTATCCAAATAAACTATAAATATCTATTCCATGTGCCAGCCAAATTTGTAGGAAGGATGCAGGCTTACTTGAACATGATTTTGAAGTCAAAATAAGATTGCCTACCCCTCCCAGGAATTTACAAAAGGTACACCAAAGCCATGAAGTGGCAAAAGAAAAAAAAAAAAGAAAAAAAAAAAAAAAGGAATCAGAGTGGCTGATCATTAACGGCATTACAGAGAGTAGCAGAAGTATCTGTTCCTTTGATATGTTCCTGAGGATTAGAGGTGGCAGAGAAGGCAGAAGCTCATCAGAAATTATACAGGAGAGGTTAAAGTGCCCCCAGTGCCATTCGAAGGCTCTCATGCCCACCCGAGCTTCCCTGACAAAGGTGAGATTGCTGTGAGTCACAGCACAAGGCTAAACTGGCTGTGAAAGTCCCAGCCTCTCACTACCTAAAGCCATGGATCAGATGGGTAACTTTTAAATGCATGGACTCTGTGCCATGCTGGCAGTGATTCCTCACAGCAAACTATCTAGCTGCTGCTTGCACTGTGCTATAATTAAGTTAACACACAAGGTCTATGTGGTGTGCCGATTACTGCTGGCTGCCAGCCAGGTCTGTACCCCTGCCGCGAAGTCACATTTATTGGTGTTTCCCTGCAGGAAGCTCCTGTTTTACACTGATGGAAGTCATTACATTTTTGTTTGTTTAAAGCATCATTAAACCTGTAATCACAGTTGCGGCCTCACAAAACTATTCCATAATTCATATAAAACTCCTATAAAGGCTGACCTAGAAAGCAACAGCATCTCTGTGCTGTTGAGCCGGGCCCAGTACAGGAGAAGAGCTGAGATCCCAGCTCTATGTGGACATAGGGTAAAAGCCATTCAGAATAGACAACCAATTCCTCCAAGTATTAACAACCACTTCAGATACCCACAGGCTATTCAAGCCGAGTCAGTGCTTTCCTGGCAGCTGTTTCAAAGTAGCTCATAGTCTGTTATTTCACTCATGGTCACCGATCAGACCCCTAAGTTCAAAGCCCACACTGCAAAGATTCTCGCTGACTTCACTGACCCAGCTCCTAGCCTTTGAAACATATGAAGAGTCCTAAGAAAGAAAAATTCTGCTAGCCACGTCTGGTGAACTGAAGACTAACCACTTTGGCTTCCAAATGAGCTATAGCTAGCCATTTTCAACCAGATGAACATGTCCCTGATGATGATCCCCACAGGAAAACCATCTGGTTGTAAAATGAAATGAACAGTTAACAAAATTGGAGATCATTGTGACTGGAAAAAAAAAAAAAACCACCAACCCCCCCCCCCAAAAAACCCCAACCTGCAAAACAAACCAACAAACAAAAACAAAACCTGAAAAATATATCAAATAAACATGGAGAATATAGACCAGGCTATTATTTATTAAGTGTTCAGTCAGAACAATTACACTGTAATGCTTAATGAACAACCAGTGCAAACAAGTTTCTAACAAATAAAGAGTTTCCATTAAAAATTGTAGGTAGTTATCCTTTAAAATGGCAACTCCTTATGCAGTAGATTAAATACAACAGAGCCACAGTGTAATATCTATCTTGACCAAAAACAATATGCCAGCTTTGATAATTGTTAATATTGTGTAACATAATATAAGGTTTGAGTTTCATATGCTGAAAAGCAGGTGTAAATGCAAGAAATATGACTCACATTCTAGGGAAGAGCAGACTAACAGGCCATATTGACCCATCCTGGCCTAAAAATCTGAGTACGATACCATGCTTTAAGTCTTTTTTATACAGCCTTCTGTACTTTGCAGCCTTAGACAATCACATTCTAAGTAGAATCAGGTTGTTTTGCTGCCTCAGATTCCCCAGCCGATATTTAGAGCTTGAAAAGGTGATGGAATTTACAAGCTATTTCCCTATTAAAAAAAATGAACCACAGAATCAAAACCTGTTTCTCCTCCTGCTGCATGGAGACCTGAAGCAAATAGGAGAGAAAATGATTAGCATTGGGGAAAGGTAAAACCAGCAAGGAGAAAATGCTGGCAAACAGGCAAATTAGCATGCCAAAAAAACCCCAGAGAGTGGATTTTCTATAATTTCTTTCAACTAAAGCAATTGAAAGGCTGCTTGTAATAAGAAACAGTTGAAAAGAAAAGAAAAAAAAAAAAAAAAGAAAGAAAAAAGGTTGAGGTGTGACTTCTAAGTTAACAATTCTCTACTGAGCTCTGGAATGTTTTATGTCTGATTTTTTTATTATTTTTATATATATATATCACTTAGTACTCCTGCACCCCATAAATATTCAGGCTTGCCATAATAATCTCATATTGCATGATACAGACGCCACATATGCCACAGTTCTTTCCTAAAGAAACATTATGTCATTGGAGCACTGCACTTTGAGGTTTTCTTTGGGGAATTAAAGGCTACGTGTTGTATTACAGAACACACATGCACACAAAAGTATGTGCCAAAACTCTTAATAAATAAAAATAAACTTCAAGACAAAATATTTTTGGACTTTGAAAGGCCAAAAGGGAAGCCCAAATATCCAAATCCCTCACTGTACCAAGTGAATAGTCCCATGGATGATAGTGAGAATACCCACGTAGTTGTTCTGAAGCGTGTGTTTTAGTCATCTGTTAGTGAGGACTAGAATTGGTGATATTAACCTACTACTCTGCTCTTCCAAGCAAAAGAAATATTATAAATATAGAAGCATACACAGTAAGAGCATTCATATAGCATCACAGCTATAACGAAAATATCTACTCTTGTACAGTACTTTTCACCAGTACAACTCAAGACATCTTCATGACAGAGGTCAAAGTCTTCAGCTTACAGATGGGGAAACAAAAACAAGTGAGTTTCTGGAACATCCTGCCACTATGACTTGGTTGCAGGGAAGGGGGATTGGTGATGGGGCAAACCCAACCTGATTTAATTTGAAACAGCCTGATAAGCCCACAAAGAGGATGTATATGGTGACAGCATGCAGTAGTGGGAGGGGGAAACAATTTGATAAACCAATTTGGAAATCACTTCTACTCTTACATTCCCAGTGCCAGATAGTATTCTAATATAGCTGATTTACCAGATACTAGATCTTATATCACAGAAAGAGTCCACATACCGTATTTCTCTAACTTGGGCTTTCACAATTCTACATGGAAGGTTTTTTGATCTAATTACAGCTATTCAAGCAATCACTAGGCTTTTAGAAAGTATTCTATGGATATAGAAGAACATAACAGCAGGTAAGGAGCTCTTAGAGACACAAGAAACTGCATGTAAATAGCATATGTGACAGTGGCAAAGAGTTTGTGCATGGCAGAAACAGATTTGATGACCATGATTCAATAAATCACTGTGTTTCAGGATGTGTTTAGGCATATACTTCGCAACTTTTATATACAGGTTGTCTGCTACTGAAGGGGGAAGATTTGCCTTTAATCCAAGCATTTAAGGTACAAACATACAGATAATACATATACAGCACTTGTACCTTAAAAATGGCAATTAAACATGCTTAAAACCTCTATGGGTGATGACTGCAAAAGAGCAAAACAGGAAATTATCATCATTAGAATGAAAAATATGACATGATACTAATGTGATACACTCTTCCCATCTTGAATAAAACAGAAAAGCTGCATTTTTTATGAAATGGAACACTAAGGAAATGCCATTTTATAAAGAGCAAATTGTTCAGTTTTACTTAAGTATATATTTCCCAGGAGCACAACATTAAATGGCATCCACCTGTGGTGCAGCATTGCTCCTCTTGGCAGCCCCGTATCCCAGCTCTGTCCTCTGGACTGCATGCCCTAACCAGCGCAGATCTCCTGTTACTGATGTTGTGACTTAGTCAGGAAGGAGACACTTTCTCACAAAAGTGACTGATTTTCACAGTTACCATCTAAAGCCAATAATCTTTTTAATGGAAAATTCCTGAACCACTATGACTTAAATACCTACAGAGCCAGATTGTCAGCAGTTAAGTTTTGAGCCTAAACTCTTCTGAGGCGTGAAAACCATCTTCTTGTATTCACTTCAGTTCTCATGCTCTCCTTTTTCCACACATCTAACCAGAATTTCCCTTCCTGACATGAACAATTAGACCCCAATGCTTCTGGTCCTTTCCTGCTAAATCACAGAGAATAAATCAATCCCTTCTTCAACAGCCTCACAAGCAGAGGATAGGATTACAGCTAGCATGGCAGTTTTACAGAGAAGAATCTGAATGTTATAGTAAATTACTAGAGCTGGGTGAATTCTCCAATTCACCAGCCCTGTTGCATTCAGATACAGGGACAAAGTGCATAACATCTCCAAGTCTACTACTGCTACTAAAACTAACATGGTGAATCAGAGACCAGGTATACTGCTACCCTGTGCAAACAATAAGCCACCCATCTTGTGACAAGACTACTTTTCAGGTAATTGGCTATGCACTAGGAAGCGAATAGGTTCATTTCATAAGAGGAAAAATGGTTTCATTAGTCACCAGGTAACAAGCATTAGGCTAAGGCAGATAATGTTTTTCTTAGCAGATTAAAGATCAGTTTATCTTAGTCCTTCGCACACACTCTCCATGCTGAGGATTGTTTGCAGGCTCTTTTGAATCACAAAATTGTTATTGCCATGTGGATTTTATTGTTGCTTTGCCAAAATTCATTTAGCTTTTCAACAGACTGTAGTTCCAGCAGTTAAGTGTTGCATGGAAGCTTCGTGCCTCAACCCGCTAGGAGGCTAATGCACAGTGCCAACTGCTCCTAAGATCATGGATGGATTCCTGGCATCACCAGTTGGTTGGGGAATAGCAAACTTAATGAGAAAAAACTCCATATTTCAGTGCATTATAAATGTACCCACACATGGGGGTGGGTTTCAAGAGGATAAACCCAAAGTATGGTGTACATGTGATGAGACTTCCACACTGTAGTTATCAGCTAAACTCAGGCAGCACAGAAGCAGCTTTACTTCTATAGCAACTATATATATGTATGTATATATGTGTGCATACACACACAGTCCAACAGATGATACTACTGAAGAGATGAATTCCTGGGAGAACAGATAACTTGTCTCCTAATAGCAAAAAAGCTCAATTGTTCTTTAATCCTATCTCTGAGAATGACTTCTGTGACTTTGGGATAATTCACTCAACCTCTTGAGGGTTCAGTTTCCATCCTGTTACAGCAGAGGTATTAGCTTTTACCTCTAGTGAAAGGTGGCCAGACTTCGGCATTATGGGGAATAGCAATGGAGTCTCTTCTTGCCTTCACTTGTTCTTACTCACCATTTTCCTATTTTTATTTAAAATGGTGATTTTTTGTGAAGTCCTACAGGTATATGTAACTTAGGGCTTTATTACATAGTATCTCAATGCATTTATCTGAAAACCTCATGCACTGGCATTTTCTGATTACATTTGAATCATGGCTTTTATTTAAGAAAAATGTGCACTAATCCTTTAGCTGATGAAAGAATTCTGTAAAAATTAGCATATGCTTAGAGCTCAGACTATAGAATACAAAGAAACATCTCTTCCCTGACCCCCAAAATTATCAGTTTTCCTAAAATGGCATGCATTTAAAGGTGACAAGATTACTTCTGGAGTTTTTTAGTGCCTGTAGAACAATCCTGGACTCTACAGAATACTCTGCAGCAGAAAGCATGAATGGAACACAGGCACAACCAAGCTTTACCTTTAATTTGGCTAGCAAGGATGAGAACAGCAAGAAATGAATGGTCACAGACTTCAGCACAGGTTAGCAACTTATACCCTCATTTAGGAGAAACATTTAAGTTCATGTTGCAGAGATTTCTAGGACCTCCCCTGATTTCCTGTTCTCTACTTGCACATACCACCATCCAGTTCACACTCTTAGCTATTTTCAGTCCCTGCTGATGGAAACTCATACTTAATTTTCTGGGCACCCAGACTCCTATGTGCATTTTATAATGCTCCCTGCATGAGATGAGACACCATATGCAAACTCATAACTTGTTGATAAGCAAATTTGGTCATAATTCTTCTCCTTATAAAGATTTCTAATAATAAATAGCATAATTGAAAAAGTGCATTATTTGTCTTTAAAAATAGACCAAATATAGAACTTTAAAAAAAAAAAAGAATAATGAAAAACTATTTTCTTTTGGGAAACTGGATGAGAATGTTGATTCCACCCAAAGTTTTAAAACAAAAATATAAGTTTGATTCGGTTTAATGCTGCTTCAGGCTTTTGAATCAAATGATCCATATAAAGCAACTTAATTCAAACAATTTTTTTGAATTTGTTATAAATAATAGGTTGCATCAAAATTCTGGAAGAAAATGGACATATTTGAACCAAGAAATATGAAAAGTTATTTTACTTTCTATATATTCAGCAGGAAAAAAAAAAATTCTCTTTCACTGGCTAGCACTTGTTTCTACGGTTTCTCTGCAACCAGATAAAACACTGCTTTCATCCACATTAACACCATTCAATTCATTTGCCATCCTCTTTGTTACATGAGAGTAAAACTCTGCAACCAGCAGCTCTTGAAAGATGAGATTTCAATGCCAACAGCTTTAAACATTAAACTCCACTCACTGAAATCCTATATCCAAGCTTAAACCTAAATGAGACACAATCTCTAGTCTGGAAAGCAAAAATCTATTTAAAAAAAGATGCAGGAAACATAAAAGAAAACATCTTTTCATACAATGCGTAATTGAATGAAGGGTCTTCACTGCCACAGGACACCACTGAGTTTAAAAACACAGAAAAACTCCCTCTGAATAGTTACCAACAAAAAGTTTTGGAAGGGATATTATTTCTTGTATTTTAGGTTTTAAGATGAAAGTGATATAAATCAAGAAAGGAACAGTTTTGCTAGGATAGACTTTCTACTGTGCATTGTGCTGTCACACACCATTTCCTGTAGCAACCGGTACTGGATTTCTGGGGACGGACTGTGGAGTGAGTGGCCTGTGGATCTGAGTCAGCCTAATGGTTTTTTATTCATCATCATACAACCTTTATATTCCAACTTCTCTGTTAAACAGTTGTCTTCAGTGAATGTGGAAATTATTCCCACGCATTTCAGAAAGTTTGGTGATTTGTATTACATAAAATCAGATAGCTCTGCATTTTGTGTTTTCATGCAGTTCTTATCTAACTTATTGACCTGTTGAATTATTTCTTTATGATCTTGGGAATAATCTGAAAATGATAAGTGAGATACTTACCAGCATAAGTAAGCAGATACCCGCTTAAGAGGACATAAAAATTTCTTTGTTCAAAGTTAAAGAAACTTTTTCCAGCTTGCTGCAGCATACTGTAATTTAGCTTTGAGCCAGTTATTAAACAAGACAATAATATTATAATGGAAATTTTTTAATATACATCATTAATAGTAAAGTGCCTATTTCATTGAAGTAAAAAAAAATGTGTGCTATGAGCAGTTTTTAAATGAATATTTGATTCCAAACTTCCCTTGTGCATTTAATGACATGCTAATTTACATTTTAATTACTTCCTAAGAAATCAAAGCATTTGTTGACAGAAGAACATAATGTCAACTTCACGGTGCACTGTTGGTGGATAGTTAATGAACTTAATTAGATAATTAGTGATGTTAATTATCCTTCTATTCTGAAGATAAAGATGTTACACAAATGATGCACTTTTCAAAGAAATGCCATTATATGTTTGCTTGTTTTAACTCAGTTAACTTGAAAAGCTAATAAAAGATCAACTGAGTGATTGGTAAGAAAAATATTTGTTTAAGTAGTAATCGTGATTATGTTTCAAATATTTCTATCTTCTTCATTTCACCTACCGTGAACTGCTAAGTTGAGCTTGTTCCTCCTTCATCCCAAATTATCAAGTTCTTTCTGTTCAACCCTGCTCTCCTTTTCAGTACCCTGCATTCCTCCACACCTTGAACAACCACTCTCTGATGCAGTGGCTCTACTATTGTTTGAAAACCCAGGCTCATCAGCATCAGCCTTCATTTTACAGTCAGTTATTGAAAGATGCTATAACAATGCAGGAAAGAATTAGCTAGTATTTGAAGGCACTGGTCCACTAACTAGCTCTGGGTTCAGCTGCTAGTGTTGCCACTGACATCTTGGATGATAATGGCCAAGTCTATGTAAATTCATGTCTGTCAACTTGAGATAAAGCTTCTTTCTTACATAAGTCAAAGCCCACTGACATACAGCATTTTGAGCTAACGCTGATTTTAAGTCCTGGGGCTCAGTCTTCTATGCCCTGACAAGAGCCTTAGAATACATCATCAGCCTTCCAGTTCAAAATCAAACACTTCTGTTTGAAAACCCTTGTTTAAAACTACCCTCTAAAACACAGACTTCTGCACACAGACATCTCACCCAAGAATTTGTGAGTATGATCTGTACATATTAATTTGAAACAGGTCATTTCTCCCTCTTCCCCAAACCTAATGCACAACCTGTAAAAGATGGCTGCAAAAAGTGTAAAGCAAGACTGACAGCCAGGAGTGAATAAAGCCCCAGTGCTCTTTCCTGGTGGAATCATGTGGGGTGAGAGCCCTGCCCCAGACAGGTCTAATTCTCTATCTGTGATGCAGCTACTACTTGTACTAGGTAATTAAGTCCTGGCACTGTACAAAACATAAAAAAACTCCTGTAAGTGTTGATGTAGAGATATACATTGCCAGCACAGAAGGAATTTAAGCCTGTAGTTCAAGCTTCCACTGAAGTTAATGGAAATTCTATGTTTAAATACTTCTCAAAATATAATGCATTGCCACCACAGGTGAATGACTAGAGATACTAGGTATACTAGCCATATTTATCTTAAGAATGAGTGTTACATGTGAAACAATTCTGTAAAATTTTTTGCTGTCTGTGAAATTTGTTGTTCTTGGTGTAACAAACAAATAATTTTCTGTAGCAACAACAATTTTAGGTGCTGGCCTAAGAGAAGCCTGGTGAATAAACAGATGAGAAAACTAAAAAAATAAATTTCCTGTAAATCTAAAACTAAAGAAAGTCCTAAAGACTTTGAAATAACATATTGTTTGAAACATGCCTCAGTCTTTCTCAGAATTCAAAAGAAACATTAATTCCTAGAAGAGATTTCAGAGGCTGTCTTTCTTTCTCTTGGGAATCTAACTATAGAGGCAGGACTCCACAGACAACTTTCAGTGGAGCTTGCCCAAGAGACATTTGCTATTACTTCAACCAAGGGCATCTGTTGTTAGGAAACTATGCAGAATTCAAGTGGTCCTTGGCCATATCACCATCTTCTTGCTCAATGATAAGATGAGGATATACAACTCACTTTCCTAAATGAGTTAATGAACTTGCAGTTTCTTTTCAGCAGGTACATCAAGACTGCTTAGCGATCAGTATAAATAAATAAAATATTACATTGTAAAAAATTAAGAGAAAGAATTTTCAAAAGGAACTGAAATAGATTCTGTGTCTGACAGTGACTTAAGTGTCAGCCAAATGGTCTTTTCTTGGAGCTCCTGACTTCAGAAAGTTATCCACAGAGGCAAAGAAGGGTCTTGCTGACACACTGATGCAGTTATCTTCTACAGATTTGCTGGGGGTTTACCAATCTGCTTACAAAAGTAAGCACAAGAGATGGGCTCTTACTACAAGGCCAAATAAAGAAAAATTAATCACTCCCAGTCAAGCCACACTTGGCATCTAGTATTTTCTGATTTGTAGAGCTACACCATTAAATGCTTTTTTTGCAGCTAGCTCTGCAGTGACCTTGCATACACTAAGGGCAGCAGATCAGAAACCAAGTTATCCATCAAACTGCTCAAAAATCCTTAGAGTTCAAAGGCTGCATTCTCGCATCACTTAACTAGGAGGAATTCTTTTGCAACAGAGTGACAAAACCAGCACAAAGGAGGTCAGATGCTGGCTCTTTATCTATAGCTGTCTTCACAAGTGTATGTTTGCTGTCCAAAATCCTACCGTAAAGTTTCCGTTTTTGCAATTACAAGTTAGGTCTCTGTTAACCTCTTCTTTCTGAAGACTGGGATTAAAAAGACCTTTTCTATTTCATTCTCTGAAGGTATATGGGCCTCTGGCATAGAGGAATGTAATTAATGAACCAAAAGAGGAGAGGACAGGTATGATCAGGCCTGCTGTAGAACTCAGGAGGGTCTGCATTTCTTGTAAAGAATAACAGCTATATCTACAGCACTGAGGCAGTGTGTCTTACAGCAGTTAGAAGTATGCTGCCTGTAGCCTTGCTTGGGCACTCATCCTCAGGAAGAACTTCAGGACACTGCATGGTAGAAGCTGTTGACTGATTTACAATTTACTGAAATATGATTGTTATAGTGGTCCCTTGCTTCTTTTGCAGCTTGTTGAAGATGACAAAAAAAATCAGCCATTGCTAACCTAAACATTAAATATATATCCTAGGTTCTGACAGCAAAACAGGGGGGAGGGGGACTGGGGAGGAAAGTAGGAGAAAGAGCAAGAGATCTAGAAGCTCGCTTTGAAACAGGAAAGTCAATGACTTGGAAACCTTTGGCACTGTATTCAGAGTCTTACAGACTCTCCTGCTGGTAAATTTACCCAACTGTGTCACCTATAAGCATTAAAAAATCTGACTTTGTACAGTGCTCCTCTTGCTCCTGCATGGCTACTCAGACTTCCAAGAAAGCACAAAATAGCAATTACCAGAGCAGATGATCACCATTCTACCACCAGAAATGTGATCATGCTCTCCTTTCTGAATGATCATGCCTTCCAGACAAAGCACAGACCATGAGATAGCAAAGTAGATTCAGAAATATGGGGGAAACACAGCTGTATTTGATTGTTAATTCTGACATTTACCACCAAATAGCAGGGAATTGGCTTCACTGATGCTGGTGATCCTGAGTGAAAGTACAGCAGAAATATGGAGCCTGATCCTTTGCTGGACTGAATAGTTTGAATTTTGTTGTTTTTTTCCAGATTGAGGATTGGGTCTCAAAAGCACTCTCGCTATCTTGTAAATGACAACAGGGAAAAAGCTGACAGTTTTGAGGGGGGTGTTTTATTTGGGGTTTTTTGGTTATTTTTTTCATCTGCAGCAAATGCAACTACCGCTTCAATTTCTTTGTTTATTATAAACCCATTTCTTCTTTCTACTGGGCAAAGATTTGAAATCCTGGCTGAATTTCTGCACTTTTCTCAAATTTAATAGTTTTGCTCAGTTAGGAACAATCACGCTTAGCTCTCAGTAAATGCGAAGATTGTTATTTTACTATAAGATTTAAAGGCTTTGTCTCTCACTATGCTACTTTTCCTTTTATCTCAATGTTTCAACCAGGTGCCTGTCACTGTAGGACATAGGTCCATAACTATCAGTAGTGAAGACAGAGGCCAGTATCTGAAGATTTTTCCCAAGTCAATACAGAAGGTACCTGAGACACAGCAAATGATACAAAATCACATTACAGCCCTTTTTAAAGTGACTACCAAAGTGAGGTCAAAAATACAAGTTAGAAGCACAAATACCATTTATTTTTAATGTAACTTGTGCTCCCAACTTCGACACTGAAAATCCCACCTTATACCTTGCTTGTGAATTGTATGAAGAGGGCTGTTGAAGAACAAAGAAATTAATTTTCTTCCTCTTAGATTTCATTTCTCTGAAAAGTGCATCAAACTCTTTCAAAGATAGGCTGGAGGGAGAAAGGGGGAGAGGGAGAGTGGAGAAGAACATTTGGAACTGTAGCTTTGTATCTCATTGAGAGGAACAATTTATCAGAGCTGTGGAGCTGTCAGTCCTTGACATGATAAGGAATAACACCAAATGAGTAATGTTTCCTCCAAACCCAGCTCCTTTAATTACAAGCCGCTTCCTTGCAGAAGAGAGACAGAAGATGCAGAAACACCAATTTCATGCACTTGTGCCTGAATAATGTCTCCGTGCTGCCTTTTCCAGATGGCAACCTTTTCACTGGAGGAACTAATGATGTGGGCATATTTAGGGAAAAACCAATAACGGAGTCTTTAACCTTCAACAGCAAAAAGCATGTTGTACAAAATGTTCCTTGGGATACATTTACAAATATCAATTACATTGCTCACTGAGGTGTAATCAGCTGTAATAATCAAAATTAATTTTAAAAAATAATTAAACAGACCCCAGGGCAAATAGTTGATGCTCTTGTAGTATGACATCACAGTCTACATATGTACCTGGGAAGAACTTGCTCACTCTGCAAGGAGCAAAGTGATTTTAAGGAATGAGAACGATGCTGTGGCATGCTGAGAAAAAACTTGCAGCTCAGTAAGGTACTATCAGAAACATTACTTGGGTATCATAGCCTTCCTGATCAATACACCTGGAAGTGAACCAGTCATCACTGAAGATAAAGTTGCAATCTGCTGCAGCTTGAGCTAGAGGGTTAAGACTCCCTAAACTGATGCTGTAACAGACTCGCTGTCTCCTCAGCAGGAGAAAAAGAGACCTTAATATGATCAGCACTGCAATAACACAAGCTCAGTGCAAAGCTCTGAATATTCTGTCAATGCACTGCTGCCCTACCATATAGCTGGTGTCGTGGTTTAATCCCGGCCAGCAACTAAACACCACGCAGCCGCTCACTCAATCCCCCCCACCCAGTGGGATGGGGGAGAAAATCGGGAAAAGAAGCAAAACCCGTGGGTTGAGATAAGAACGGTTTAATAGAACAGAAAAGAAGAAACTAATAATGATAATGATAACACTAATAAAATGACAACAGCAATAATGAAAGGATTGGAATGTACAAATGATGCGCAGTGCAATTGCTCACCACCCGCCGACCGACACCCAGCCAGTCCCCCCGAGCGGCGATATCCCTGCCCCCACTTCCCCGTTCCTATACTAGATGGGACGTCACATGGTATGGAATACCCCGTTGGCCAGTTTGGGTCAGGTGCCCTGGCTGTGTCCTGTGCCAACTTCTTGTGCCCCTCCAGCTTTCTCGCTGGCTGGGCATGAGAAGCTGAAAAATCCTTGACATTAGTCTAAACACTACTGAGCAACAACTGAAAACATCAGTGTTATCAACATTCTTCGCATACTGAACTCAAAACATAGCACTGTACCAGCTACTAGGAAGACAGTTAACTCTATCCCAGCTGAAACCAGGACAGCTGGTTACTCTAGCCCTAACACACTTAAACAAGTAACATCTAACTGGTGCTTTTTATTTGTATTCTCAACATATGCCCAGCAAAAACATGGAAATGGCCCTCACTCTCAGCAAAGGAGGAGCTTACACATGCAAAAGATAGTCCAGCTGCATTGCTGGCAGTAGGAATGCTGCATACCCTCCAGATCCATCCCTGGTTTATATAAACACTTGTCTCCTTATCTCTTGAGGCTAAACTAAAATTTGGGCCTTTAATACTTCATATTGAGTAGAAAATGAAAGGACAGTACTATGGTAATACATGATCCTTTCTACTAATTCAGCGTCTGAAGGACAAGATTTACATAACTGATGTAAGTCAAAAGCAGCAGCAAAAGCCAGCATCTCCTCACCTTGTTCTGACCCAAGCAGAGCCCTGTGAGCACAAACACACAAGGGTTGCTTAGGTTTTTCCTTTCAAGTGCAATAATTAGGCCTCATGCAAAAAGTATGCATTAATACATTATAATTTAAGGCTGCCAGCTGAAGTTCTTCAGATCAACGACTATTTCTTAGTCATTACTTCTAGCAGTCTAGAAAAGAATCCTTAACTGCAATAGGTGTCTAGTTTGCAATGGAACATGTCAACAGACATACTCAGAAGACTCCCAAGTCCAGACAAACTCTGCAGAGCCATATAAAAGGCAGACCGGTGACAAAGCCAGAAAAGACAAAGAGCAGAAGTTACCTCAGATTTGCATGTCATTTCCTTTGTGTTTCGGCCAGGCATCAACCTGATAGCTGAAGAGAGGCTTTCACTCCAGGAATTGTGCTTGCTCTGTGATGGGCCTGGCCCCGCTTTATTCTGGAGAAACTTCTTTTCAGATGCTGTGGGCCAGAACAGACATAAAAACTTGTAAAACTTGAAGTTGAGCCTGTGGGAAGGTAGAGGGTTTGTATCCCCGTTACACAAGACATGACAACATGGCAGTGCCTCACTCCAGCTGGATTGTCCTTCAGTTTATAAGAAAAGCACTGAATTAACGCACACTTCTCAAGTCTTTATTTAAAAGCCTCACAGAGGTGTGCCATAGATCAGTTTCATTATACAGATGTGAACTCTGAATCACTGCAGCACTGCACACATTGGGATGCCCTGCTTCAACCAAATATACAATTGTCTAAGGAGATTTCTATTTCTTGCAGTACGGCAGAAGCCCTACAACATTACCAGGTGATTACAGAAGAGCTGGGGCATGACACAGAAAGAGGTCACCATTCTGGATGAGAGAAACTGAGAATCTGCTTTATCTAACAGGCAATGTGCAGAGGAAGGGTATAACCAAGGAATCAGCGGCTTTCCATTAAGCGCTACATTTACTGCAATGTCTTTGCTTACTACAAATGTTCCATAAAAGAACAGACCTATCAAGTGTTGCCAAGCTTTTGTCATAATTTCTTCCCATAAAGGAGTGATCTCTGTTATCTTCATGTCCCTTTCTTTGTCATTTCCTTTTACAGAAAGATCCATCTTGTAAGTGTCCTCCAAAGCCTGCCGCCTCTGAGAAATGAGCTGCTTCCAGATGATTTCTACTGTTCTTAGAATCTCCTGATGGACTAGGAAACAAAAGAAACTACAAATGAAGAATCATTTTTTGTGTAACAAGTCAAGCAGCAGATAAAGCAAAAATATCTCATTTGGAACAGCACTAGTCCAGAGTAACTGCTGGAGTCAGTGGAGTTGCTCCATGTTGTCTACTGCCTCCATAGGTTCTAAGCCAGACTAGTTAATCTAATACAGAAAACAGCAGGACATTTCTTTTAATATATTTCAACTCCCTGAAAGAAACAAGTAGGAGTGACAGATGATCCTAACTTGTTTCTGCCTTCAAAAACCATCTCATCAGAATTTTGATGATCTTATTATCATATATAGAATGCCAGAGCACATAAAGGACATTCCTTTGTGTTGCCAAACATCATTAGAGACAGTGGGGGGAAGGTAACTAAGTTGTGAAACAACTTGACACAGCAATAGTATGCTGTACAAGGAAGTGTTGAGCTGTTTTGCTGTATTTCCCTGCAAATCAGACTTATTTGGTTGCATCATATCCAAGCCAATATATATTAAAAAAAAAAAAAAAAAAGGAGAACATCACTCTGCTGTGGGGTTCAGCTGACAGCCCCCACACTGAATCCAGCCGAAAATATTTCCATTGTTTCTCTTAAAAGAGCAAAATGTTTCTTCCTGTGTACAATACACAGACACAATCTCTGTATAGGCCTTGAAAAAAGAAATACAGCTACAAATGGTATGTATCTGGGCACGGATACTGGCCACAACATAGGGAAGAGATCTCCAAACTGATATTCATTACTGCTGAGGATGTGGGGTGTGAATTTTGAATAAAAAGGTATGATGCAAACACAAGTCATTTTTAGCACAACTTTCCTTTCTCTATGCTGTGCCTGCAGTGCCTATACACCAAAGAGGCAATTAAGTAGAAATTGCACAAGCTGCTGATAACTGTTTAGGCCACGCGCTTTCCTGCTCTATAAGCCAAAGGCAACATGTGCCATAAATTACCATCATCAGGAGTAGGCAGGCTGCCCTTTTCCTCTTCACTGTGTGCAAGGAAAATTTGGTGATACGAAGCCAGCTTTGGTTTTGCATCCACCCCAAAACCTTCTGAACAGCTGTGACAAAAAAAAAAAAAAAAAAAAAAAAAAAAAAAAGGAGGACATGTGAGGAAACCAGACTTAGAATAAACTGAGGATAGTGAAAAACCTAAAGGTATTTCTATACATGCACTCCTACTCAATTCATTTAGTAGATCAGTATTCCCAGGCTCAAGGGCTTACACCAATCACAGGATATTGCAGGATTTACAGGAAGTGGGAACTAAACCACTGCCAGTCTGGTTTTCAAAGTCAAGGAGTGGTCATCAAGATCCTACGGATCACTCTGTTGTACATGACTTATCCCTACACTTCTTAGTGCACTTGCATCTACCATTCACCTCAATTAGCTGGAACATAGGTCTGTACTGATGTAGCCAGATTGCATCCAGCTTTCTTGCACCTCCCCTGAGCATCTTGTATGCCATCTCTTTGCTCTGAATTTCTTCAGGTATCTCCCATTATATGGGAAACACTGCCTTGCCGTACCCTACAACTGAACTGCTTACTTTTAGCCTAAGTTCTTTGCACCAATGGTTGTTCATTCAGTTTATAAAGCATTCAGCACAAAAAAAGTGCAATCTTTAGCACGATGGTATGAGTATCATGTAGATGTGATTACAATTGAGAGCATCACCATGGCCAAAAAGAGTTAGTGCTGCTTTGGGGGTGGGGTGTGTGTCAGATAATTTACCAGTCAGTAGATAAAAGACACCGGGAATTTCAGCACAGCAGTAATGTATACAATAAATGCAACAGGCTTAGTTAAGGCATCCAGACAACCTGGACTTGGTCACAGAAGTGCTGTCGATAATATATATATATTATATATAGCCACTAGTAACATACTACGTTCTGTCAACTGTAAACAGGCACTACTACATGGGAGAGTCAAATCTCTTGGGTATGCAAAGCTACCATTTTAATTTCTGATTTTATTTAAAATACCACAATTCTGATTCCCTGGATTTGCTACGTTTGGCTTTTGGCTAACAACAACACTTCTGTACTTTATTTTTTTTAAAATGTTTCTGCTCTTGCTACATACAATCAATCCTTACCCCATCTCAACAGTTTTGGCCTGGAAATTATTATCTGACTGGAATAAGAACGATCAAGAAAAGACCTCAGGAAGCGCAGCTCATTTCTGATGTGATATTGTATTAATGGATTCAATTCAGACCATCTAAGCAGCATGGAAGGTTTTCATTGAAACAACAATCATCATTGTAGTGAATAAAGCACAAGGCAATATTTGCTTCTTTTCACAAAAAAAGTTTCCAGAATAACTCCTCAGCTTAGATTAGCAAGAGTACCTCTGATACATCACCTGTAAGAAGAGCAAACAGAGTGGGTATGGATGTTCTAGCCCTATCCAAGCCAATGGCAAAACTCCCAGCTTCAGTATGACCAGGACTTTACAGCTCAGATCCAGGTAACAATAACCATAACAGAAAGATTCACAAGATCCATGCACAGTTTTATATATATTTTTAAATGTTCCCACACAACAATAGCTGCTGGATCAGAAAAACCATCTCCCTAAATTAGCCCACGCAGATGTCTCAGAGTGGCCACCTGCATGCTTGTGGAGTGATTCTAGCCTACATCCCAGGAAGATTTCCAGATTCTCTTTTTAATGATGGGCTTGTGAGCCAACCCCACTGAAATCAGTTCAAGCTTGTTAACTGCAGTTACTACTCCGAAGTGAGTAAGCTGCTGGAAATGCTGGATGAATAAAACAGATACAACACAGCTGTTTTGGTTAATAAAGAGTAGCAATTAAACCTATGTGCAAATTTAAGGGTTCTGCTTAGACAAACATGCAAGCTTGCCTGTGTGTCTCTGAAATGAAACGCCCTTTTCAAAAGGAAAAAAAGTGGAATTAGTGTTACGTTGTTACCATCCACTGTGCCTTGCTTACTAGATCCACAAACTCACATACTAGCTGGCCTCTGAGCAAGAAAGATGGTAGGAAATTTTCTGCTCACTAATATTCAAGGCAAAAATAGCCTTCTGCTTGAAGAACAGTTTATCCCTTTCGCTTTCTTGCTGAAAGACAATCCATTGCCTCCAGAATACTGAGTACATCAGTAACCTTCCTCTCCTCCAAATTAAATGATAAAAAATTACATCAAAACATTTCTGTTGTTGTTTTTCATTTAGGTGTATGAGGAAAACAACCTCTTTCCCCAAGTGGCTTTACTCTGCCACTTCTACAGACACCAAATCAGAGCTGAAGGTTTGCCCTATTTAAAGCAGAATGGTGCTTTTAAACCCCCAGAGCACTGAGCCCAATGGGTTAAATGCTTGCTAGGATACAGTATATATACTACATCCAAAGTCCTTAGTCTAGCTGAATCCAGCTCAATTTCAGCTTCTAGCAATTCCCCAAAATGGATATTGCCTAAGTTTTGTGAAATCTCCCCCTCTGCACCCACTCCCATAGATAACAGCACAGAGATGTAAACAAACGTTATGCTGAGATGAACATTTGTACCTGCCCGAATTCAGTTGGCAAAGGCAGTACATTAGGCAGACAACAAAATTATTATTTGAGTTGTAATGTGCAAAAATAATGTCCCACTGCTCCTGTAGGACATTGAGAGTGTTCAGGATGTTAAACTGTTCAGGCAGCGATTGTTGTGGTCTGGATAGGCAGTATAGGATGGCTCTGTTTAGACAGCTGTACAGGGCACTGAGGAAAACTTCCTTTTGAGAAACGGAGCTTTCTAAGACCTGTGAAAACACAAAACACCAGAGTACTTGGCTTGCTCAAAGAACTCTCTCCCCAATGATCCACTCCTCTCACTTCATTTAAGCTGTTGCAAACTTATTTCAGCAAAATTCCCCTGAACTACCTGTTAGATACAAATTCAATTTTTCTGTATTTCTGCTGAAGTCCCCAGAATTGTGGAAGAGATTAATTTATTCCTGTTCAGCAACACGTACATAGCCAACAGACAGTGGCAGAAAAGAGCTAACTATGCCTTCTTTACGCTGCACTATCTAGCTCTGATTGTCATTTAGAGCCATTATGTGCTCATGCAAGAAAACAGGAATAATCAAAATCACCAAATGGTTTACAACCATCTTCCTGAGAATTGTGGTATCACAACCTCAGTGTGAAACAGAACATTAGAACATGTTGATAACAGTTGGAAAAAAATTTCATGTGACTCACCCCTATAATCTGTTTGGCAGTGAAGATCAGGATTTGCTTGGGGTCAGCAGCAAACATTCTGCTGTTCAGCTTCTCAACCAGCTTCTGAGCAAAATAAGCAATATTCATCATGGATACAGGTGCAGTTGATTCTGAAGTGCCATGAGGATCACTGGTCCCTGGAAAGGTTACAAGAGGGTTGATTATCCCAAAACAAGCTGAAAAGCAAAAAAAATTATGCAAGATATGAGGTTACCTGGCCTGAGAAGGAACAGTCTTATGCCATAATGTCTCAGAGTTGGGACATGTCTGAGAAAACTCTAGGTCTAGCAGAAATACCTGTATTGTGTTTGTGTGGCAAGGTTTTAGTAGCGGGGGGGATTACAGGGGTGGCTTCTGTGAGAAGCTGCTCAAAGCTTCCCCTATGTCCTACAGAGCCAATGCCAGCCGGCTCTAAGACGGACATGCCGCCAGCCAAGGCCGAGCCCATCAGCAATAGTGGTGGCACCTCTGTGATAACAT
The DNA here is from genome assembly GCF_026419915.1 of Harpia harpyja. NCBI lineage: Eukaryota > Metazoa > Chordata > Aves > Accipitriformes > Accipitridae > Harpia > Harpia harpyja. The sequence goes on along the minus strand of NC_068949.1, from coordinate 26,004,735 downwards.
ATTTAAGAAGGAAAAAAAGTTGCAGGGGACACAGAAACGGCAGCCGGAGAGAGGAGTGAGAATATGTAAGAGAAACAACCCTGCAGACCCCAAGGTCAGTAAAGAAGGAGGGGGAGGAGGTGCTCCAGGCATCGGAGCAGAGATTCCCCTGCAGCCCGTGGGGAAGACCATGGTGAGGCAGGCTGTCCCCCTGCAGCCCAGGGAGGTCCACGGTGGAGCAGATATCCACCTGCAGCCCATGGAGGACCCCACGCCGGAGCAGGTGGGTGCCCGAAGGAGGCCGTGACCCCATGGGAAGCCCACACTGGAGTAGGCTCCTGGCAGGACCTGTGGATCTGTGGAGAGAGGAGCCCACAGAGCAGGTTTGCTGGCAGGACTTGTGACCCCACAGGGGACCCATGCTGGAGCAGTGTGCTCCTGAAGGACTGCACCCCGTGGAAGGGACACATGCTGGAGCAGTTTGTGAAGAACTGCAGCCCGTGGGAAGGACCCACGTTGGAGAAGCTTGTGGAGAACTGTCTCCCATGGGAGGGACCCCACGCTGGAGCAAGGGAAGAGTGTGAGGAGTCCTCTCCCTGAGGAGGATGAAGCGGCAGAGATAACGTGTGATGAACTGACCGCAACCCCCATTCCCCATCCCTCTATGCCGCTGGGAGGGGTAGGTAGAGAATTTGGGAGTGAAGCTGTGCCCGGGAAGAAGGGAGGGGTGGAGGGAAGGTGTTTCAAGATTTGGTTTTGTTTCTCATTACCCTGCTCTGGTTGATTGGCAGTAAATTAAGTTAGTTTTCCCCAAGTTGAGTCTGTTTAGCCTGTGATGGTAATTGGTTGAGTGATCTCTCCCTGTTCTTATCTTGACCCACTAGCCCTTTGTTATATTTTCTCTCCCCTGTCCAGCTGAGGTGTGGGGGAGTAATAGAACGGCTTAGGTGGGCACCTGGTGTCCAGCCAGGGTCAACCCACCACAATACCTTACTCGGACTGGAAATGACAGCTCCATCCTAAGGACAGAACCAATCTCACTAAAATACTATCATGAAGGACTGGTCCAACTAATGACTCGGAAAGGAGAGCAGCAACAACTAAGTTATCAGGGTTGTTTCCAGAAGCACTCAAGGATAAACCTAGGTTTCTTTTTAAGTACTCCCTTTTTAATGTTCAGAGTCTGTTCTCAAAAAGAGAGAAAAGAGTGAAGAGGCTCTCTAGAAAAACAGTAAAACTATAGTAATTTATGCAAACTGGCCTATAGCAGGAGTGAATGGACAGTCCAGCCTGCTGAGCTGGACTGTCTTTCTAGCTACTGTTTCCAGACCTTTCTAGCAATTACAGCTACATGCTAAATACCAGCTTGCTAATGATCTGATTCTCACCACTCACCTCTTGGTCTTGTTTTCCCCTCACCTTGGCTAGTAACACTGAAGATGTCCATAGCAGACAGCAAAACTTTTGTCTGAAAATGTCTCTTCTGCTCACTGGTGGCATCCTCTGGAGAAGCCTATATAGTGACCATATACATATTAGTAGAGCAGAAAACCAGCCAGGAAATCAGACTCAAATTCACTTTCAGCCTTTATTCAAAAGGCCTTTGATTTCATTGGATCTTTGGCAGATTATGCCTGTCAAAGATTCAGATTCAGCAAAAGTTTTCCTCAAAGAAGCAAGCAGAAATTCCAAGAGACACTCAGTACTATCTGAGATAATTAAAAATGCCCGACATTTCCCTTAAACACCTAGGCACCATGTTAGGAAGAGGAAGGGAAAAACAGCACAACAAGAGCAAGGACAACTACTCCACCTCACTTGCACACTTTAGCCTTAGGTGTGGGCATATGAAACAGCTGCTGCAAGCTGAGAAGTTATCTGTGACAGCTAATCCACAGTAACACATAAATGCAGAGATCTGGTGTACTCCTCCATGCAAAGGCAACATGGCACATCTCAAGAGTGCATGTGTGGACAGTTACTGGGCAGCAGATGAGACGGCAGAACCTCATACCCTAGCTGGGAAAACAGGAAATCTTACATAGGTCTACACTCTCTAGCTGATAGCCAGCATAGTTGCCCTCTTCACACTAAACACAAAGAAGTTTTGCACAGGGACAGAACATAGATTCACAGGTGGTTCCCAAGAGATCTTGCCCTCTGGATATTTCAGCTCCATTTAGGAAGGCTCAGGATTCAGATAGTCAGAAGAGCCATCCTCTATTTTAAACTGCACCAAGCCTTGGGATGTTATTGTATAGACCTTTAGGGAACTGCTGCTCTGCAACATGATTTAACTCATGATAGTTGCAGTCAAGCTTATGTTCATTACTATTTGTATTACTAAACTAAGTCTGCATCAGAACTCAATCTGGGACACCTGGACTATTGACAGTTTGGAGCTGAAGCCTAAATTTTATATTTTCCCTTTCTTCAGACTACTCTGTCTCTTTCCAGTGCTTTGAGTGGTTGAAATCCATAATCCAGGCTCAGTTGCTACAGCTTGTATTAATCTGTACTAAAAGTGGAGACAGTTGGTTTTGGTTTATTTGAGCACTAAAAAGAAACTGTTGTCTCAAAAATCAGTACACAGGAATGCTCTGTGTGAAGTCTTCTGTTCTCAACAAATTCAAGGGCTGCTCTAATGACAAGCAGGTATTACTAAGGAAAAGGGTAATTTTTTTACGCCTTACTTCAATATTAAATGTTGCCCCAAAAATGCCTCTGTTGTTGTCTAGAGGCAGCATTTTCTTAGTTCACATGAATGCAGGCCTTTATTCCTTGTTAAAAAGGTAGGAATTCCGTTCCACTAAGCAGGCAGTCCAGATTGGCCAGGATGTAGTACATGTTCTCTAAGAGCTGTGATCCCAGCCTTATCCTAGACTGTCGAAAATGCTGACTGAATACACCTCTTCGTTATCATTAGCACTTTTTTTACTAGGCTGCTAGCAGGATACCTCCTGTCCTTCCAGCCCCAGTGCAAGGTATAGCAGCAAAGCCTGATGAATACAAGAGAGACCTCAAGAATCAGCTCAAGTGGATGCCCTTGTTTGTTTGCTGGGATGCTGAGAAGACTGTCCATCAGGAGGACTCGCACAAAATCCCACACTTGTTTCTTGGCAGGGTGTGGTAGGAGCGGGAGAGAGGAGGGATCAACACAGCCTTTCCCTTCAGCAATGGCTGGACCATCAGGAGTCAAAAGGCCTTCAGAGCCTCCCTGTGGAAGCAGACAGCAATGCATTTTAACTCATAATCTTTAAACTGATTTTTCTTCCTAGCAAACCATCTCTGATCTGAAGGGCTTGTGCTGGCCCAGATGGACATACCTTGGGTGGTCCAGAATGGAAAGCAACCATAGCCAAAGTTTTCAGGAAGTCAGGACAGTGCCACACAGGGTCCTGAGTATAACTGTGATAGACCAAGCACAGAAACTGGATAACATTCCCTGGATATGCAATCTCCCAGGAGGCTTCTGCATCTGCAATAGGCTGAACACAGACAAATGTGCATCTAGTCAAGGCAACATTCTTCTCACTCATATAAGCTCATCTTTGGTCCTCTCCAGGTATTCCTAAGCAACTAAGCAAACATGACATGGCCACAGAGAGTTTAGGCAAGGCACAAGCAGCCGAATCCCAGCTTGTAGACTGAAGATACACTGAATCAAAAAGGTGGCATATCCTCATCATCAGGAATGAACAAAATGGGTAGTGCTGTGGGTAAGATCCATCTCTGTGTTCACTTCTTAAACATGAGCCCATCACACCATCTGCTATGTAACATAACCAGGCCAATAGCTGTGCTGACTGTTTGAAGTCCCTGCTCACTATTATGCTCAGTATTGCCCTGTGAGGGCAGAGGAGGGCTAGGAGTTGCAGGTAAAGACTGCCACTGACATCTGACACTCTCAGGCAGTTTATTCTGCCATTCACACTGCACTGTACTTGCAACAAAATGCTTACCTTGTCCACAGTGACTCTAACCATTTCCAGCAGTAAAGCAGCTGCCTCTGCACACAACCCAATTTTGAGGACATTCTCCTTAAGATGGTGCTGCAAGATCCACTGCAACATAGACTCAAGATCTTTCTACAACAGGAGGAGAGATATTTCAAGAAGAGATGGGAATTATTAATTCTGAGATTTTAATGAGTCTTGACAACGTAAGAACAGACAGGGAAGCTAATCTGAATTACCTTCTAAAGTATAGTAGTTACATAACATTTAACACCTGCCTGCATGAACAAGTTTGTTGCGAACACAAATTTTCTTAAATCTCAGTTATCTTACTTTATTTTTAAAGTATGAATGACTAATTTTCACTATCACAAAAATCAAGTAGAGTTAACTTGCCTGAGAATCCTCTCACAGAATAGGCCGCAAAATGCCAAAGTAGTAAAGCAATAGCAGCTTCATGGTTGTCCACTATTTTTTTCATACCTTGGCTGCTTCAGGTGGTTCAGACTGTGGAGTTGCCAGAAAGAGCCCTGCCACAAGCAAGTAGATCTCAGGGATGTGGACATGATCAGTCAGACATCTTTGCAACACAGAAAACCCAAAAATCAAGAAGGAGCCATTGTCAGGCACTGGAGGATCAGTTTTTAAATTATCTTTAAAGGAAAAGAAAAGGAAAACATTCTGAGGAAGTGTCTAAAAATGAATGCCATATCAGAGGAAGGATTACTGACTCAACTTTATCCTCATTTGTCTGTGTCCCAGGCCACTCAGTACTCTGCTAGGCTGCAATATCAACAGTTTACAAAACTTCTTCAGACTGACAGACAACAATTGTTCCCACTACCACTTTTGTTACGGGAGGTTCTCCCTGAATTATTATTCTTCCTTTCTCTTCCCTTTCTCAGAACCACAGGTCTAGTTATCAAAGAGCAAGCTGAACAAATCTTAAGGAAACAGAAGGTTTCAGGGCACAAGCTGACATCTGAACACCTCACAGGCTTATCAACTAGCCTGATTTTATGCAAGACAAAAAGGCCCATATCCCTGCAACTGTTAATCAGAAATGCCAACTACCATGCAAGGGAGAAGCAATGCTTTCCACTCATCAGCACAGAAAAGCTGAAGTACTAGGACAAACTTGCTCTAGAAAGTAATATCAATTCTTGGTCTACTGAGATCATGGGAATTCTCCTATCACCTACTTCAGTGATCTACCACTGAGCTGAATCAAGGGATTGTTTTGGGAGCATTAAACCAACACGTACCCATTAGAATACTCAACCCCACAGAGCTGTTTTCCAGCCAGCGCCCAGCCACTATCCCCTCCTTGAATTTGTTCAGCAGCAAACGGTTCTGGAGGAAGCACAGAAGTAGCTTGATTCCTAGCACAACTGTGCTAGAGTGCACGTAGCTCTGTGTGAACAGCAGAAACCAGTCTGATCCCAGCACCAAAAATGTCTCTTCCTGCTCCCTAGGACAAACAGGGAAATGAAAACACATGAAAGGAGATGTGGTGGAAGACACAAAGGAGATTTTATTTAAAATTATCTCTAAGTGATTTAGAAGCTCAAGTTTCTCTAGAAAAAAATCTGATTAAAGGCATACCACAACACAGAATTACAAAGATTTAACAACACACTCATCCACACAGTTCAAGCCGCTTAATTCCCACTAAATCCAACCTTATATTACTACCAGACAAACAAACCAGTTAACATGAAGCTCCTTCTGAGAGTGTGTATCAATAACTGAGGTAAACTACACCACAGACTAGATCTTTCAACCTATGAAATTCAAAATTCCAGTTAAAATTTTGAAGTCCAAGATATGTTAACTAATGAAAATGCAGTTACAGCTCCCAGAACTATGAACTCTGCCGTTCAGTTATACAAGGTAGAACTATAGTAACTGCATGTTCATGGTTGTGATAGAGGGGTGCAAGTATTCCCACATTAGATTGAATTGATTCTCAAAGACAGCTGGGTTTTCTTCAACCCTTGCAATGCAGAAGAAACAGCAATATATGAGTTCCTCCTTTGAGACATTTTCTGAAAACATTAAACTTTTTTCAAAATGGATATCAGATGTGTGATCTGATCACACACCTGTGTGAATGCCAGATAAATCACTGACAAAAAATAACTCTGAATCCACTCTGTTCTTACTTACTATTTTGTTGAGACTCAAATATTACCAGTATGCTTAGTCCTGGTCAAGTACCACCAAAGAGGAAATCTAGAAGACAGAGACACTTACCTATGCCTTCCTAAATTGTTTCTACTTACTCAGAGGACAGATGAAGTTTGTCTGAGAGCATTACATCTAACAGCGTCTTCAGTAACTGGTTTCGAAGCCAGATTGTCTTTCCAGATGTTTGGCTTAAGGCTACAAATATCAGAAAGTAATAAAGAGTAATGAAGAGACAAAACACATGTTCCATTGCGTTGATGAACAACCTTGTTTGCACCAGATCAGCCCAGTGGAAGTACTTATATCAGTCTTTTGTAGAGTAAAAGGATGCAGACATCAGATTTTAGACATAAGAATTCCTGCTAATATCAGAAATGACCAGTGCTTACATTGTCAAAGTCCTCTCCTTAGAGGTACTTAAAACTCATCCAGACTATGTGTTGAATAATAATCCACAGGAAGCAATCTCAGGTTAACTAGAGAGGGAAAAGTAAACAGGCAACCTGACTTGTATTGCCTAGCTGTGATGTCTATATACAGAAACTACAGTTATCAGTGTCTCCTTAATATAATACATTTTTAGAGGTGCAGTAACCAATATAGTCTCAACTGAAAGATCACAATGAGAGAGCCAGCTGACTGGAAGTTCCCACATACAATGTTGACATAAATACACAGATGCTTTAAAAGGTACAGAGCTCCACATTATTATTATTCACAGAAAATCCAGGATCCCAAGTGAAATTTTATTCCTCTTAAAAACCCAGTACGTTAGTATTGGGGCAATTTCAATTTAATGGCTTTCACCTCTTTGTATATCTGTGAAATTCAACATTGTGTAGGCTCTGGACAATGCAGCCAAAGTACTGCTGCCTTATTAGCAGAGAGGGGACAAAAGGGGAACTCCCTTAGCAGGAGAAGTATCTTGCGGTAGGTCAGGCCTTCCTGCATATATACACAGTGACTGTCACTTCACTATTCTTCACATCAGGCCTTTGTAGCAATGTAAGTTTCCCCCACAATTTCAGGTCACCTCAACGCAGCCTGTCCCTTTCCAGATGAAGTCATTTGACTTGTGTCTCTTCCTGCCACTGGAGGCAGAAACACTATGTTTCATTTAGGGTTCATCATGCCCTGGGGAAGAAGGGAAGTGCTTAGCTGTTTATCAGAACACATACACCAAAGGTAGCTCCTCACCTTCACTGGGCATCTCAGCCACACCATCCAGGCAAATCTGATTTTCATCCACAGAAGAAGGTTTCAAAGTGTAAACAAGGAACAATCCAATCCTTGCAGGGAAAGAGTGAAGTAGCTTTGGTCAGCAGAAAGACAGACATTCATTTAATTTGAGATTACATGCAAATCTCAGTACTCATTAATGATGACTGTTAATGACAACTGTTGGAAATTCTAATTGCTGCAGAAATAGGGTTGAAATAGGAATGCAAAAGTTCATAAACTAGGAAGCAAATACAAAGGACATCTATCTACAAATGCAAGTAATATCTATTCTACCATGGAAATATTTTTCTCTATATCTTAATTTTAAAGGTCTTTCACTATGAGGAAAGCAACACTGAGTTAAGCACTCTGTTCATACAAAAGATTCTGAACTGCCTGTGGCATTCAGATATCACTGTTATCACCACTTGGTTTCCAAGCACAGAGATGAGAGCAGAGAAACCTCAGCAGGTACTCAGGGAAGAAGACTGGCAATCTCTTTTCACCTGTAGTTTCCTTTAACACATTACCTGGTTCTAAGGATAGATAGATTAATGTGACATACGCACTTAGTGGAAGTGCATAACCTCTCCTGCCCACAAGAAGGGCGTTTCTTGAGGGACAGAACACCAATTGTTCTGCAGGAATGGTCCACACAGCAATTTCCATTAGATGTGTCAAAAGTCTGGGACCAGCAGAAATCCCAACACCTTTCAGTGCTGCTGAGAGCCTGTTATAATCTCTGCTGTCCTAGAGCTGGAAGGATAAGGACTAAGTTTATCCACTCACTCAGCACTCATGGGCCTGACAACCAATCAAATTACCATGGAATAACAAATCATGATATTTTAAGAAAAATGTTCATTCACACTCCTTACCACATGGCAAATTTAATATACTAAATCCACTACTTGAACCTGTATGAAAAAAGAATATGCTAACTCATATAAGCCCAAGGTAGGAACATATGTACATGTAAGTCCACAAAACAGCTGGCAAGCAGTACGTTCACGTATTAGCTTAAACCACTGAAGCTACTTGAGGTGCTTGTACTCTTCAACAGAGCTAAAGGCTGACTGCAGAGACCACAGATTAGACATGCAACTCTGTTTCTATGTTTTATTTGGACAAAGGGTTTTAAAAACAGAGCTGTCCTCTGTGCAGTGCATGTCCCTGGAGTTAGGTGGCTGTAGACAGCACTGTGTGGGCTTTCCTCAGTTTATAGGCTACAGGCTGATGCAACTAGGCTGGGAATATAAAATGGAGCAGTGCTTACATTCTGTGGAAAGCAAACAAGGATTTAAATTCTTTGCTTCATGAAATCCTGACTAACATATCTTAACTGGTTGAAATTCACAAACAAAAAGGATAGTTACTGGGATATAAGCCAAACCAACAGGATTAGGTACATAGTTGACTGGGGCCAAGTTGCAATACTATAGCGATTGCAATACTTTAGGGCCAGGATTTAATGAAACCAAATATTAAGTACAGACTTTGAGTAGTCCCAGTCATAGCAGCAGAGCTGTTTGTGCGATCATTGTAAGGGCCATCACCCAACCCATCTTCACACAAATATAAGGTTGGACTGAACTCTGTTTTGAAGGCATGAAAGAGTTTTTTATCAGTGGGGATCCTGCAATTGTCAAAGATCCGGGGGCTCCTACCAAAGATGAGGTGAGGGAAGTTCTACTATAGAGGTCTCTCCAACACTGGCAGGAGTATAGTTCATCTACAAACTGAGAAAAAGCTATAGATTTGAAGGTTACCTGAGAACATCTCTTGTGTTAAAGTACCCTTGCAACAGATGGGAGAGAATAGTGCAGGCCACAGTGATCCTGGAGTTACTGATTTCAGGATCATTGAAGAGGAAAATGAGCTTGGGCACCATTTGCACCTGGTAGGCAACTGCAGCATTCTGACATCCATCTCTGTAAAAAAGCACAGGGACTATTAAAAGCTTTTACTGGAAAGAACCAAATTTGCTGGGTTTCAGCTAAAAGGATTCTCAGGTTGCACTGATACTTTGCACCTTTGGCTTCTAATGTTGCCTTGGCAACATTTCAAACGCTGTCAGACAAATTGAATATGTGTCAGCAATGGAGATCTGAAGACTTCTTTGTGTGTTCTCTACCCTTCCCATCTGCCCTCTCCCCCGGAAACTGCTGCATTTCAATGAGTTCAAAGAAAACAACATTATTGAATTTTCAAGCAGTGAGTTGGTGGATTTGCTATTGCTGTAAAACTCAGTAAGGGACACCAGACACATCTGCATAGAGCTTTCTAGTACCAAAAAGAAGGAATCTAGCATCCTGCTCTGTTCAGCCCCTCTGCCATGCTATGTCTCTTCAGATAACATTTAACTCTAGTACAGCTGATTAAGAAAGTATACTGTTATAAAAAAGTCTTTCTGGGTTGTAGTTTGGTTTTAAAAACAACTTCAACTACAACTTTTTTTTTAATTATTTCATACTCAGTTCAAACATTCAGATTTCCCCTCCCCAGCAGACATTTAAACTTTCATTGTATAGCAGTGGTTCCATGTGAACCAGGTCACCAGATAGCTTTTCCCCATCTGGCCCCACAGTCATCTCAGCGGCCGATCAAATCACTAACTCCAGCCTTGAAAGAGCAATATAGGAATGATTCACTCCCAGAGTCCACTGATTCCAGCTAGGGATTGGACCCTTCATATCCACCTGACAGTTCCAGCTTCAGGTTACAGATGAGCTTGTACCACATGTTTCTGATTCAAACACTAGCTTGTATACCTGGAGGACTGCAAGATCTCCACAAGATGTGAAAAAAGAGCAAGGTCAAGATTTTCTGGTGCTTTCATCCAAAGCTGAAAGACAAAGGAAAGCAGACGTTTTACTGCTCCTGCTGAGCTGAGAGGACAGTAACCTGTGGCAGAGAAACAGTTACAAGTAATTCAGGGAGGATAACATCATAAACTCTCAGTCATTTCTGCAATGTCAACCTGCAGGCACTGAGAAATCCCTGTCAGTGTGAGGAGTTGCTGCTCCTGAGCTAGCCCTGAGAAGCAGGCCCTCAGGATCTGCAGGAGCACTCCAGAAACAGCACCAGGGCACAATGGCGAGCCATGGTGACAGAGGACCTGCCATTCCAGGAGCTACCACCTCCCCAGGTGAGCTACAGTGTGGAAAATCACCACACACCACCCCATCCAAAATATTGTATCCAGGAGGTACTATGAACAAACCAAACCTCATACTATAAAGCCATCGTTAATACAGCCAAACCCACAAAGTAACATCAACAGTTTTACCTCAAAGTTGCAGAGAACATACTCGAATGCACTATAATTTTTTATGACTGAAGACTCAAAGCCAAGCTCAGCTGTGCCCACTAGGGAGAACATTAACTGTAAAATCCTGTTGTTTAACAGCTGTGTCTTCCTCTTCAATAGATAGGTCAGCAACTGAAAAAAAAGAGACTTAAGTATCTGGCGAGTATAAATCTGTATTTATAAAGTAACATATAACACTATTTTTTAATTCAAGGCAAATGCACAGTTTAATTGGCTGTAGTAGTCATACATCTTACACAAGCATCATGAAGAAAGTGAAGATTTCAGTCCGGGCATAAAATTTTGTGCAGTAAGTGAAAGGGTAAGTCTTTGAAGGAGTTTGACAACTCTGTGGCATTGAACAGGAGCAAAATACATGCCATATTATGTTGAATGGAATTTACAAAAAGCAACATACAAATATAATTGTAAATAACCACAGTAGGTTTTCTATACTATTCATGGATGTATTCTTAGTTCCTTGCAAATGGTGTTAGTTTAACACAAAAAAATTAATGTTGACCTCTTCAAATGAAAGACATTGGTATGAAACATTGCCAGTTTCTCAACTGAGTCTATCTTTGATTATTCAATGAATTCTTGGTACAGTGAGAAAAATGTTCAGAAAGTCACCACATTCTTAATAGCTTGGGAGGAATACATTAATTTAAAAATACATATCAAGACACATTTTTATTAGTTGGCTGTTTAAAAAAAAAAAAAAGGTTCAGACATCCAAACAAACAACAAAACCACTTCATTGCAACATGATGATCTGTCGCATGGAGAGAACAGTATTTAGCACAAAGTCAAAAGGAACAGCTTGTACACAATCTAAAGGCTGGCATTCACCTACAAGAAAGGATTGGGCAAGCATATCTAAGTATGATAAATATATTCATATGAATCAGGATCAATTTATGAACAATGCACAAATTGGGAAAATGGAAACTTTATAATAAATCATTCATGAAGCCCTAAAGTTAAGAGTCTTGTTTGGAACGATGTCTGTTAAAGAGTCTTCTTTGTTCCATAAGGCTCAGCTTAGCCTACGCAGCATAAAGTAAATGATACTGAACTGAAACATCACACTTGAGACTTAACCCATCCAATATTACATATATAGTGCTTAAATACAACCAGACTCTTCAGTATGCACAGCTTTCAGATTTGAAAGATAAATTCAGGACAGACCTAATCAATGAAATCCAGACAACACTTATTTATATCAGCACCATTCCTAACACACAGTGAAGACAGCCATAGGAATTCATTGTCAGCCCTAGACTGGGCAGTCTGTAAAGAGGAATCTTAGGCTGGATGAGCCAAGGGGAGGAAGCAGCCCTGTCTGTGAAGTAGTCTCTTGTGGGAGGGATCAACTGTGTTGGTAAAAGGTGAAGGTTGGGTCAACTCACAAATCTGCTGCACTGGCTTAATTGTTTATCACATCTGACTAAGAAGCATCTGTTCTCACCTTCCCATCAGCAGATATACTCTTATAGAGGTTCCCAGAGACTGTAAGCACAGGATTTACAGCACTACCCTATATCCCCCTCTCAAAGATCACATACCTTACAAAGTTCCAATTGTAAGTGCTAATAGCCAGGGTATGTTTGGTTCATTGCCATTGATAGGTTTTGGGATAAGGTTCTCCAAGGGAAAGACTGTAACCAGAATGAATGAACAAAAGAGTATCTACCTGGTATCCATGCATGTGCCTCATCAATTTTTCACTCATTGGGCTACTGTTCAGGATGGAGTTCAGGACTTTGACAGCTGCATACATGGTGTGGTCATCATGGGCCATAGCAATGAGACCCAGCAGAATGGCAGGACCTCCGATAAAGTTCAGGCTAGTAGCTGCCGGAGAAGACTGGAACACTCTTACCCCTAGGAAATTGCAGTGTTACTCTACCAGGAAGTTACATGCACTAAATCTGTTATTGGACAGAGAAAGGCCCAACTCTTAAAAAGTACGAAACATTAAGGTGTAGTGCATTTACCATATTGGCCCACAGCAACTGACCCAATAGTCCGCAAGGAACCTGAGAGGTGTCCAGCAATATTCTTAGCTAGGAATACTGGAGTTGAACTGTCCCGAGAGTTAATCCCAATCTAAAACAGATAAAAGACATCCTAGGAAAAAATGAGGTAGTATTGGGGAGACAAAAAGTAACAAGCAGATGCTCTAATACTTTAGGTTATTTTATTACCTTTAGACTATGAAAAACATTATTTTTCCTTCAAAGTTGATTGTTAGGGCAAATATTCACCCACCTGAAATATCCTACAGCCCCATTACTTTGACATGTCAGTAGGCCTGGCATTGGCAAGAATGCTAGAATAGCATGTGAAAGGTCATTCTGAAGGCATTAATAAATCACAGACTGAAACAAATTATCATTAGACCTGAAAACTATGGCTTCTGTTGCTGTTTCAAGAAAGGCTTTTAACACTGTGCTCACACTATCCAGTCTATTCCTCTCCACAGATGAAAACAAGACTATGAATAGAGTTAAGGAATGGGAAGAGAAGATGGAAAAAAAAGTCACGGAAAGTACACAACTAAGACAAAGTCACAAACTTTGCTCCAGGAAACCAATCAGAAACAAGAGAACACATGTTCAAGACAAATGAGGGAAATTTGTGACCTCTTTGGCAATCAGTCGGCCATCCACTTCATTGTAGGAGCTCTTTATATCTTGGACTGTAGTGAGAGATGAACACATGGCATTGATTCCAAAAGAAATCTTCTCTTCTGCCACCAGAGGTGTACGATTATGATCACTGTACTGCTCCTCACCTAAACCAAGAGAGACTATAAACCTCTGAAGGAACTTTGCATGCTCAACATGCAAGAGGCAGATGAAAAATAACTAGAGGAAACCAAAGTTTAGATAGGAATTTGATTTTGACTTAACTATAATCAGAAAAAAGCCCTCAGCCTATGCAACACAGTCCATGGCAGCTTGCCAGCATAAGCATCAATAGGTGATGTGCTTGGCTTATCTCCTCTGGTTACTGCTTTGTGTAGATCCTACATCCTCTCCCAGTATATCACGAAGCTCAGAAAAGTCCAGAATAAACCTTTTCTGTCCACACAATATAAACAAACTTTCTGGGCAGAGAAAACATTTCAGAGACCTTCTGTGTTACTGGGAGCTTTCTCAGGGGTACCAGGAGCAAGGATTCATGTGGAAGAAAAAGGACAGAGGCAAAAGTTTAGAGTTGCCAAGTCACAACATACGGGAAGCTTCTAAAAAGTACCAGGTTCAGCAGTTTAATGTTTGCATGAAATTCTCACATGTTTTTCTTTAGAGAATTTTCTATTCTTGCTCGCACTTGGAAAAACTATGTGTACCTTTTTTAAAAAAAAATCTTGTATTTTTGACAATTTTATAGTCTGGGAAAACAGTTGATTTATGAAACTGTTTACTAATGCTGGTGACACAGCCCTTATAGGCAAAAAGAATTAGCACATTTTCTGCATGAAGATTAACTAGAAGTAAATGCCCCAAGACTGTGTCACCTATTTTCCTTCCAGTAGGACATGGACTTATGGCTAAGCCTCCACACAGCTGCTGCTGATTAGTGAGAAGCAATGAGATACTGGTGAGATGGGACACAACACTGCTGAAACAATTCAAATTGCTGTTTGCAACAAGATCATAAATCCATTTTAAGGAATAAACTATAATATTTGGGGGTTTTGTGCTGAAACTTTTTAAACTCAAAATTTCCATTAGAAAAGTTACTTTGAGTGTTTTGATGGAATAGGGAGATGTTAGGTACCACATCCCCTCCCTGCCCACCCCCTACCCCCCAAAAAAGAGGCAGGGGAGTAGGAAAAGAGAGAGAGAGAGATCATTTCATAATTATAAGATCATATCTTGTATGGTGCCCTATGATTTCCCTGTATCAGGGCATGACTAGAGTCAGATAGCCACAATCCATGATTAGTACTAAAGTCCAACTGGGAAGACCAGTGTGCAGAGAACAAGCACCCCAGACTTTATAAAGACTCAACACTTCAAAAATCAAATCCTTCTGACTTCTATTGCTAATATTTTTATTTTAGGGCTGCATTTTGATATAACTTCTCTTTCAACAACCCCTTCCCATGCTTGACTTGGAGGTTTGGGGGGGTTTTTTGTCTAGATAGACAGCATTCTGAAGGAGTACTTTCAGCCAGGCTTTTCACTTTGCTTTAGGCTGAAGCATCACCAGATGAGATTATTCTGCTCTTTTCAAATGGGAGATGACCATCCCATTTCATCCCAAGCTCTATTACAGAGGTGAATGCACTACTTGTTGAACAAACAGTAATCAATAACTGAAATGTTTTGTCTGCCTGTTTAATAATTGAAGCTAACAGTATACTTTAGTTAAAAATCCTCTTCATTAAGTGGAATGTAACTTATTCCCCTACCCCTCTCTCCCCTGTGCTCTTTCCTACTCTGCAGGCATTTGCAATTAAAGACGATGCTTCTTTTTCTGCTGTGTTTTTTCTGTAGAGCCATAAATGCAGAACGTCGCAGTTAAAGCTGCTGCTTTAACGTTTGTCCAACAGAAATTGCAATCTTACGTCTCCTCAAGGACATGTTATCCCTCTTTACTCTCCAGCTCTCTCTGCTGCTTGATTCCTGCCCTTTTTCTGCACATTTACAGTATGTTAAAAGATCCTCATGGTATCTTATTACAATCTTGTACAATGCTCAGTAACGCAGAGTTCCAGGCTTTTAGAGCAAGGTCTAGTCTCAGTTGGAATACTAATAGTAGATTATAAGAAGAAAAAGAGCATCGCCCTGACAAACAAACAGAGGTGGATATGAGAATTATCACATACCTTGAAGCTGCACTGCTTGGAAATTGCTACAATACTGTGGGCCAAGCTTATTAATCACCTCCATGGTTTCCACAGAGATGGCTTCTTCAAACAAGTATGTAGGACCAAGGCGCCAGGTCAAGGAGGACTTCTGTTTCCAAATTCGAGGAGTAGCTATGTACCCATAGACATCAATAAAGGAAGAGGGTTCCATGGAAATACAGCTACCTGGTAAGGGCTGGAGATACTGCATCTGCAACAGAGGAAGAATTCACTGAGGGGACCAAATACACTCAGGGTGCCTTAAGGTCTTGTCCCCGGAAAGTACTGCCTGCCACCCCTTTCCTCAATGAAGTCTCAGTCAGCTACGCAACACAATTATCAACTACTGTTTAGAAACTGGACTCTCAGAAGTGTCACAAACATAAGCATTTTCGAAAGTTCAAGCCTACTTTTTGTTCAAAAAACAGAGTCAAAATAATTTCAAGTGTTGGCAAAGAAAAACCCTATCTTGGCCCCAGACTTATTCTTCCTGTTCTAAACTTTGTAACTCAGACTGTGAATTTCAACACAGAAAGCCAAGTTACAGATCACACTTTGTAGTAGGCACCTAGAGAATAAACAGTTTTGAAGAGTGTAGAGTGTCCAAGTGCATCAGCTAGCTTCAGTGAAAGTGACATAGTTTAGGAAATTGGACCATTTATTTTTGGTATTAGAATAAGGATTCAGCTTCTTAAATTAAGTCTGTTATTTTATTTATACGTGGACAGCTCTAACAGGAAGTAGTTGGAATTTTTTTGGTAGAGAGAAACTATATTGTACTTCAGGGCTTAGCCCTGCCTTTAACTATTTGCTATTAGGATGAGAGACTCCTAGTATTTACTGATCTCTGACTACTGAGATGTAGAAGACAGGGCTGATCAATATTAGGAAGCAGGACTTGATACCTGAGTGAACAAATATTAGGCTTGATGCAACACAGTAACCCCCATCCCCACCCCCTGGCTCCACCACCCAAAAATAGCTTTTTGTATTGTTAACAACCCTTGTGCAATTCTAATTTCTTACACAATCTTTTCTTCACTGTACGCATTGAGATGAAGGCTTGCATCATGTCAGAGACCCCAGCACTGGGACAATCTTTTATTTACTAAAGGCTTGTTTTATTTATTATGAGCTGTTTCACTGTATATTAAACACATTTGCTCTGAATTCTTTAATCAATTGCAATGCTTAGGCCTAGTTTTATTGATGACTTTCAGTCTCATTTGAAGGAAGGCAAATTAAATTAAATTTTCATTCTTGACATGGATATAGGTCCCAAAAGGCATTTAGAAGACAGATCATTTTTCTCAAGTATGGGAAAGAGAATATTTGGAATTAAACAGGTTGTTTTTACAAGGGAAGTATAAAACACACAAGTGAGCTTTGCATGTGTTGAGATTGATTTGAAATATGGGAACAAGAAGGAAGAGACCGAGGTTACAAATTTCAATTAATAAAAGGATTCTACTAAAAAACAAAACCAAAAAAACACCACACCAAGCAAAGCTGCAATAGAAAGAGGCTGCATTTTCAACATTGCCAGCCTGGAGGATTCAAAATCCGAATCAAATCTCACAAATAATTTGAGATTAGCTTCAAAATCAGGAGCATGATGATAATGATAACATAAACCAGGGGCTCTTCTCATTTATTCTGTAGATTATGAACCCTTCAGGTCCATTTGTATTGCTTTGTCATGATATCTCATGCAACCTGAGAAATTCACCATGTGAGAACTGACTCTGATGCAACAAGATGATCATAAGAAACGGCATATTAGGGGTAATATTAGCTACACCTACATTTGCAATGAACTCATGAGTTGATATCACTGAGATTTATAAATTTATCCTAAATGAAAAATTTCATTTCTATTAAATTGAAAAAGAAGCATTATTTTAATTGAAGAGCTATCTCACACACTGAACAACTAACCTGGAGGAACATCTATCTATTCCTAAATGCTTAGAGTGCCAGTGGGAAAAAGGCCACTGACTTATCAGCTGATTGTTCAACGGATGTAACAGGAAGAGGACAGCTTGAAATATGCCCATGTAAGATGCTTGAGGAAATTCCATCCATCTTGGGATTCTTGCAAAGAGCTGGCCAGTCACAGAAGCTTATTTTTCTGCGACCTTTCCGCTTTTCCAGGCTTTTCTTCAAAAAATGGAGGCTCCCTACATAACTCATCACCTTTGCAGGTTTTAGCCTAAATCCAAAGCACCTTTGGTTTAGGCTTCTCTGGTCACACCTTAACGTGATGTACTTTTTGTAGCTGACAACTTCTGAAAATCTCAGATGTTACCTGAGAGATCCTCAAAATCACAAGTCAATTCAGAAAATTTTGGCCTAAGAGTACAACTGAATTTCATCAACATAACCCTGAGCTACCTGCAAACTAGATAAGCCCAACTCTCAGGTGAGTGTCACCACTCAAAATTGCCCTGGTTATCTGCATGCTGAGGGGAGAGGGGGGAACTAGTTCAAAGCATCAGTATAAGCTGATAACATACGTCTGAAAAGCAGCAGAAATACACCCTGGTTTGTATGGATTTCCGACTCAACTCACGCACAGCACAGAGTGGCACATGTTATATATGCAAATCACCATGCTTTGAGTCTCTCAGATTAATACTGAAAAGTCATGGTATGGGCATAGGGAGATGAAAATTAAAAACAATGAAAGGCAAATGTCAGGCACAAGATCTATGCAGAGAGCCTTTACCTTTGCAGAGCCAAGCATCTGACCATTTATATAAGCTGACACAATGCAGTTCTTCTTTGCTTCCTTAGCAACTGTCACTGTGAGATGATGCCACTGGCCAGTGACCAGCAGCTTGCCACAGCCAAACTGGACTTGCCCTGGAAATGGGGAGGGATTTATGATCTCACCCTCAGGTTCCATGATATCTGTAACAGCAAAAATGGGGCCGTCAACAGCAAGTCTCTCACCTTCCCCTGCCTCTGGAACACAATTATCAAATGTAACACAAAGAACATGACACTCTGTGGTTATGGAGTGATTTGGTGCTGTTCAGTTCAATGTCTTTAAAACATTCCCTGAAGGTCTGTTATAAGGACCTGAGACTTACACAACTCTCAAGATCTCTTTAGCATAAAATGTGTCATACTCCCAAATAACACCTGCTAGCTGCCTCAATGCTGCAAAACTAGACTGAACTAGGACAAGGCCAAGATATTCTCTGAGAGGAGAACCCCTCAGGATATTCACTGAGTTAGCTGACAAAAAAAATTCCTAGCGAATTCATGAGATGATAAAACTCTGTACATTAATTTGTAGTTTTTATGAAAAGAGGCAAGCTGGGATTTTTAACATCATCTAAGGGAATCAGAGCACTCACACAATGTTAGCTGTGCATGAAAAATCCCAGCTACTATTCCCACTCCATTCCCAACCTCCTCTGCAGTGTTCAATCACATTCACATTTGAAGTACCTACTGTACTCAGTAAGGAGAAAGGGATAAATGTCAACAAGAAAAAAAGATTAATAGGCTGACATGACAGAAAACATTCTAAAAGTGAGGAGATGAAATGAACTGTTTGATTATGAAGCTAGATCACTCCCATACTCCTCAGTCCTACTCTCCAAACCTGCCTACTGCCACACAGAACAGGCAGGTACCAGCTGGTTCAAGTCCAGTCTCCACAACTGCACACAACCATATAACTGACATTCAAAAGTTTTTCTTAGAAGATCTCTAAGTTTTATCACATATTGCAGGCCACAAAATAATTCTCAATGCCTACAGCAAACTTAAAACTAAATATGACCAAGAATTAGAGTCACAACAGGCTGCCAGAAGAAAACTGAAGAGCTAAAAAGTCTCATTAATGTCCTGGCTACTTATAAGAAGAGGAAATTTGTTAATGAAAAATTCCAGATAATCAGAGGACACAGCACTGCAGCTTGACTGAGAAGAGCCTTACCAAGCGGCTGGAATTCCACTTCTTCTGTGGAAATTACCAAAGAAAGGTCCTGTGGGAAGAAGCTTACTGAAAAGCAAACAAATTCTTGCTCTGTTCTTGACATGTGCCTCACGACCGTGAGGAAACGGAGTGGGTGACTGTTGTGCACCAAACCAAACTTGCTAACCAGAAACCAGCAGGAGAGTGTCAGGCCACCTGAGGGAGGGAACATTCTGGTGCCTGCAGACAGGAAGCAAAAAAGGCAGTAAGGACGTTGGTTTTCCTGTGCAGACATTAGCAAACTGCTTCCTGTTTCATTTGTAGCCCAAACATTAGAATATGAGGTTTAATTTCTGTTCTGTTCTATTAGATTTCACTGCCTATCTTCAGTATCATAAAGGCTGCACATGTAAATGTGTGCACATATATAAATGACCTAAAATTGACTGATGAGAAATGACTACTAGGTCTCCATGCCACGGACCTCATCAATTGGGAAGCACTGAGCCAGAAACAAGTTCTCAAAGTTCACAAAATTTGGGAAGCAAAAGGTACAGTCATCTCCCAATTCACCCAATAGAGGATATTGATCTATAGGAGAATCCCATTTCATGTTGTGGCAATTTCTATTCCTTCTGTAGGAGATTACCATAAAATCTGGTGGCTTTTGCCTGTTAAGACTGTTTTCTTAGCATCCCGCTTTAAATTTGTATTGTTAATGTTAATGCTAATGCATCACACTATTAAGCTGCATCTGATCTGCATTTTGTTGAGTAGTCTGAATTACACAGCTCAGAGCTGGACTGGGAGACAGAAACAGAAGTGTACTAAAATACACAGCTTATTTGCTGCCATTTCTTAGAAATGTTGAACACTTTGAGTGGGGCTGAAAAGTCAGTGCTTTCAGGAAGCTGTAGGTGAGTCAAAGTGCTTACCCATGCCAATTCCTCCTGAGACAGACTGCTCTGCGCTGGGTCCCATGACAGTGGCCAAGGTAGGGAGGTATAAACACCTACAAAAGCAAGCAAAGCACCCATTCATCAGAAACATGCTGAAGGTCAGCAGTGGCTTAATACAGCAGAATCATGGTAGCAAGGCAGAGCCTAGGCTATCAGCAAGAAGACAATAACAAAATAGGTTGGCAACATTGTTGGAAGGAAGGCAGCAACAGGGCACAAGGACTGACTAAGTTCGAGAGAGAATTGATTAGTTGCCGTGTCCAGAATAAGGGCTTCGAGACTGCGGAGCAGCTAAAGAGAAAAGCAACAGCAGCAATACCCGTATCCTTCCATGGACATGTCAAACTCCACAAACGATGGAGCCAAAGCATTGCTGCGGAGCTGGAAGTTTCGAGGTGACGTCATGGAAATGAGACTCATTGCAGTCTGGAGTGCCAATGCAGATCCCTTAGACACCCAAGGAGAGCTGCTGACAGGCACAACTGTCTGAGGATCAGTTTTATTGTCCACCATGTCCTCTTCTGAACCTACAAGATCAACATAATGCCTAACCAGATCAGTGTCTGCAATACTTTTTTCAGTCACAGGTTTTGCCCATGTTCAATTCATCACTGCTAAGAACAGCGCTGCACGCTCTTCAAATAACACATCCTCAGCAGCCTGCAGAAATCCTCAGCAATACACAAAAATATTGCACTGAAGGAATTTCAAAATGGGATGCTGGCAGGAGAGATGAACTTGCAGAAGTGATAGCCATATTTCCTCCCGACACATCTTCAGGCAGCTCCGGATTTCACCTCTAGTAAAAAAGATCCCTGACCCATTGGTGCCATTTTTCTTATACACAGACCATTCAATTCTGCCATAACAGAATAGTTACAACCAACATGTGGGAGAGGATCTGAAGAATGACTGCAAAGAACGTAAGACCCAAATTTGTACCGTGCTGTATCAGGTGTCTCATAGACATGAGAACAGTTTAAGCACCAAATACTACTACTGTAGCCTTTCACCTGCAAAATATCTTAGAACAGAGAAAGGACTTGGATGGAAAATGGCCTGTATAAGCAAGGCAGACTACTAGGGTATCCTAGGGATTACAAAAAGCTGTGCTCCTTATTCACATCTTTATTCTATTTCTAGATATAAACCACAGAGAAAACATGCTGCAAACCCAGGAGACACTCCCCTTGGTTTGTGGAATATGATTAGCATTTTTATAGACCACTTCCATGTCTGATCCAGCAAAGTCTGAGTCTCTATCAGCATCTGGCTTCAGCACATGTATTGTAATTTGATCTCTGCTGGTCATTAGATCAGCTCTCACTGTTGGTCAAGTACCACCCAACCTGGGCAATACTCAGTCTAAAACATCCAGGCATACTCCACCTTCACTGTGCCTGTCTTGGAGCAACCTACTCCAACAGCAGCTTCCTGTCATTACAGAGACATCTATAACCCAGCCACTGTATCAGCAACAGACTGTTCATTGTGTGCTTACCTTCATTCCAAGCTGAATCACTCCCCTGACATGAAAGGACCTCAGTCTTGTTTGTGCTGGGCCTGGAAGGTAGTGGTGGAGCACCTCCCAGCCAAAGAAATTGCCTCATATGAAAAAAAAAAAAAAAAAAGAAGAAACAACTAAAAAAGGGAAAACAATAAAGCCAGACAATTTGGAGTCATAGCAACCATTCAAATACAGCTCAGCCCTATGGAGACCAACTTTCTTATTGAAGACCAAATTTTAAAGACACCCCAAATAAAATAGAAGAATGTTTTCTATTATATCATCACGAATATTTGGTTTGCTTTACCTTCCCCTTTCAAGGTTTTCCTATTGAAAAAAAATCAAAGGTTTATTTTCTTCAGCAATACTTTTGAATACTACTAATTTTTCAGAAAAAAGATCTATGGGGGTTTGGGGGAGGGGGGGTGTTGTTGTTGGGTTTTGGTTTTTTGTTTGTTTTTTGTTTGGAGTTTTTTGTTTGGTTTTGGTTTTTATTTGTTTCTTTGGGTTTTGGAGGGTTTTTCTTCAAGAATTCTGTTCAATTTTTGAGTAAAAGAAATCCAATTGTCCACTGCATATCTAACTTCATCTGCACTCTGATCTCTATTAGGTACTCCCATGCCTAGCATTTGCTAGCATTAAAGAAGAAAGTACATTTTCAAAGTAGAAACAACAGAGACTGAGAAACAAGACTACACTTTTTATTTCTGCGTTTATAATTGACATGGATCCAAGCTAAGAGAAAGTCACTTTTGCTCTTCAGGAAACAGCTTCTCCATATGAATACCAGGAGAGAATAACCCTAGTTGTTTTGCAATTACTTAATTAGTTACCATTCATAAATGGCTTTACAACCCCTGCAGAGATGATGCAGCAGAACACTACAGACTCATACCATCTTCAGTAAGTCATTTAAACATATATTCTGTGATCAATATGTAAGTAGTATTAAATGAGACTTGAAACAAAAGGCTGAGTCTTGCTGAATTAGGGCACTACATGAAGTATCCAATTATTACACAAACTTTGCAAAAAATTTGCACCACTAAAGCAAATTGGTTCCATTAGATAGAATCTGATACCTTAACACATCTGGCTCAATAGCCTGTGATGCAAGCTTCTCAAACACTCTAGTGAGGGGCAGATGCAGTGGATGGCTCTTATTGCGGAAGGCATCCTGACAGGAAGTTATGACAGTGCTCAGCAAACCAGATCCACACATCACCTGGCGACTCTTCTCTGACTTCACCAGGAACTGGATATGATCAACCACAGCACATTGGATTTCCTGTGAAAGCTGAAATGGACACAGAACTGAAGTCAGTGTGCTGGAACTAAAACAGTACATGGTGATTGATTCCCCCCCCCCCCCCCCCCCAGTTGTCAAATCTCTGGATGTAAAAACCTGGCCTGGAAAAGAAGCCTCTAAGGCCAGAGGCTCAAGTGCAACTGCATGGCTGTTCTATAAAGCTCTGCACTTGAACAGTATGCATATATCCACCTGAGTAGCTGCTCAGCCATCCACAGTTGAGCTTTCCTGCCACAACACTATAGTAGTGAAGGAAGAGAGCAATCACTGTCATTCAAAAGAAGGGACCACCACCACCGGCAGGTTATTAGGCATAAGCTTCAAGACCAACACAGTAACTCAGAATATATGTAACATTAAGCACATGTAGAGTCATATTGACAGGATCTACTCTTCTAAAAGCACTGTTCTTAAACAAAACTGTATCTAGCAATATCATGAAACACTTACTTAATTTTAAACACTTCTCTACATGTTTTGCTGAGTTGAAGCTTTACTTCATTATTGTTTATTAATGGTCTTAAAGAAGTATCTCAATTCTCATAAATTATCTTTAGAGCAATTTGTTTCCAATTAGGAATGGAGCCTAGCCCATTGACCTAACTAGATTTCACACAAAAGTAACTGTGCATCGTATATTTAAACACAAATCTTACAAAGATAAAGTGGTCCCTACCCCCAAGAGCTCTTTGGCTTTCTCATACATTCTTGTAGGAAATATCTATGCAAACTTTTAAAGAAAAGGACAGACATGAAGATTAGGACATGGGGATTTGATTTTATAACATAAATGAGAAGCAACTTCACTGGATTCAGAATAAGCTAGTTTATTAAGTGTAAAGAGGAATTCAGCTCTTTTGCATCCAGACTAAACAAAACCAGTACAGGACAATTTCAAAGCCAACAAGCAATTTGTTTTCAAAGTGCTCAGCAACCAAAAGCCCCAATTGCAACACCTAGACAATAATACTAGCACATCCAATGCAACTTACATATTGTTTTTGTAAACTCAACTACGATTTTTGATATCTGAAGGGCGAATTCTTTGAATAACATTTTCTTCTTTTAATGACTGTTCATTCCCAGTGACACAAGTTTCACTGTGCATCTCATTACATATAGAACTCATCCACCAAAGTACACTATTCTTCAGAGAGGCACTTATTGCTACAGCATATCAAAGCTTTGCTTATAACTTTTTGTAGCTTTTTATTACTATTTTAGTCCATTTTTGACTGGATGCAGGAAAGTATTTAGATGTATAAAACCATGACAAAACAGAGAAGGACACAGGTCTTGACTAAGTGAAACAAAATAAATCCAATAAAAGCATAATGGCATACAAAAAAAATTGATTGTTTTCATTAGCTTAGCATTTTTGTCAATACCAGTATCGCCTTGTTTTGAATAAAATGTGCTGTTTTCATGGATCTTGGTTCCAGTAAAATGAGATTTTAGTGGAAATATTAATGGTGGCCAGGAAACCAGGCTGCGTGTTTCTATATGCATGGATTGATTTTCCTAATGCATACTACTTGCACCATGAATCAGGATATTGAAGGTGCAAGTTAGAATGCAGTTGGGCTCACAGCTCTGCCTCAGATTAGAGTCTTAAGGGCGAAATGTCACCTAACAATTTGTCCAATCTGCTTAAGTAGTTCCCAGATTCTTGCTCCTAAGAGCCCATAGTTTCAAAACTTGGTAGCTGAATTTAATTCACTGTTATTCATCTCCAAAATTATTATGCTATGTTCCAGATGAGCAAGAACTTTGAACCTTTGGCAGTGTGGGTTCACTTCAAAGGGATGTGATTTCTTCAGATTTAAGAATGATACAGCAATAATTCTGTCTGTAATTGCAAAAACCAAACTTACTTTTCAATCTCAAAGCTCCTCTCACTTGAAAAGCTAGCAGCCCTTCATAGAAAATTAGAATTAACTTCATAACATAAGATAGAGATTTAGTTTTACTAATGAAGAAATCAAGGCATCAAAAGTAGCACTTTCAAAAAGTTCCAAGTGACCCAGGATTTTAAATCATGCTTTCAATAGAAAGCTTAGACATCCATCAGTTTAGAACCCATTGTCTGTAGAAAGTTTGAGTCACTTCTGAAAATCATCTGTGCAATTTTTTTTCCCTTAAGATGTTACCAAAATTAAATAATTCATAAATTTATCACAGCTCACATTCCTGATGCACAGTTCCCAGCTGCAAGCACATTCCCATTCTACCACAATATTTTGCTGATTAAATCTCACTCACAGACCTTAACAAGCAAAACTTGCTTTGCTGACAGTATGTATAACTGGGTTTTACAAAGTTACAGAATAACTTGGCTTCATGTGCTCCTTGCAAGTGGACAGGGAAAAAAAGCTCTATGAACTGTGTGAACTGTTTGTACTTTTCCAAAAACATGGAGCTAGATAGGGCCTAGTTAAATGCCCCACATAAATTATATCATATCCATCAGGCTTTTCATATTTCCCCTTGGTATACCCTGTGTGTAAGAGAAGCTACAGAGCTTTCCTCATATGAATACCAGGGCTACTATTGCCTTCTAAAGAAATTACACTAGTAAGTCTTGACCATTTGAAGCCAGGCAACAAAACCTCTTTGTAATTTTAAGAATCCTTTTGTTAATTCTGGTGGTCTGACAGACCTCTTGGTCACCAAATTACATTAGTTGCAGTATTTTTTTTTCCCCCACAGTATTAGCCAAATGCAGTATCTCCTCATTTTTCTAAGCTACTGTGCAGTGCTGTAGTTCATCGGACACCTGAGAGGAAGGCAAAGCTGTCTCTGTGTGCCACCTTATAAATGATACAATTGCACAAAAAACAAGACAAAATAGAAAATGATCTTCAGTATAGTTAGACAAGGATTCTTGGCAGAGTTCCTACCCCTTCAATCCAGGGTACATTACCAATATTTTAGTGCAACTTTAGAGACACTGACTGCTTTTAAAGGAGAAAGTGAATAGCAAGAGAAACAGGACAAATAAAAGGGCAGGCTGTGGGGTTGGACAAACAGGAAGAAAATTACTTGGTCTGTATAAACAGTGAAAGCTTCAGAAGTTGGTTGATCAATGAACAAGCAAACTTCTTACTAAAAGCCTAAAAATAACCTTGGAAAAGAACATGCAGACAGGCTGTGCATTTTCTTTAAAAAAAAAAGTTGTGCTGTAATCAGGCTTAGCAAAGAAAAATCCCCCAGGGGACAAGGCTGGAGCAAAGCCTGCAGGAAAGTGCTCAGGGGAAAGAGCTGAACTTCAGCTACCGGCGCAGGCTGGAGGACCCACAGCCAAGGTGTTGCTAGCCTCCTTCCTACCAGAGTTCTAGTCCATTCTCCTCTCCCTTCTCTCAAAGCCTTGGCTGCACAACCCAAAGGGAAATGAAGCTCTGGCCAAATACCCAAAGAATTTCCTTGTGCAGAAAATGCAGTGCGGTAATTTAGGAATTCACTGTGATATTAACAGTTACATTAGCAGTGATAACAGTAACCTAAGTCTAAAGGCAGACAAATCTCAAATGTCACACAGTCTTCTGTGGGCCATGTCTAACTATGTCAGAGATCTTTTCAGTTTGGAAAGAATTTACATTTTTAAGAAGTACATATACTTGGAAAGTGTTATGCTGTTAACATCTACAGTGAGAACAACTAGTTCAGGCTAAATTTAAACCAGTGATAAAGGTCTTTAAGAAGGTGCAAAGCCCTTATTGATGCACAATGTTTTAGTTTTACAACAGTGAATATGACAGCAGTTCATCATAGGAGAGACATGGATAAGAATAGAAAGAACAAATCCAGCTGTGGAAGCAATAATATTATTTAACATAAGTATAGATAATTTACATAATGAATCATATGCAGACTTTTTGTCCATACTCACAAGAAACCTGCCAGGATGATGACACAGAACTGAATCATGCTTTGATTTTCTTCTCAAAAGTTCTTTTCTTTCCCTTTCCCAGCCTTGTCTGATCTAGGAGATCTCCTTATCTGACATCGCACAGGGGAAAGACCTGGCATGACACTCTGGACTCTTAAAAGCCACAGTTCTAAAATGCCAGATAAGGATGACATATGTCTGAGGGGAAACTTCTTTCTTTTTAAGGTAGAAAAAACCCCTGTCAGTATCCTGAGCCACATATCTAAAGTAGATGTTAACCTGTCTCACTTTACTTAGTTTTTGAAACATGTGACAATGCTATCCTTCATCACTGAATAGGCAGCATATTAATAAAAAAAAAATCCACCTTTTATTTGGTCAAACTGTTTGCAGTCTGATGGGAACTGGCTTAGTACCAGTCCCAGGCATGAACATGAGCAATATCCTCTACATACAGTTTACTGACTCAAAGACTGTCTCTTGGGGGGGGGGGGGGGGGGTTTAAGGCTTTTAAGCAAATTTTCATCCCCATATGACATTCAAATTATTTTTGATCATACCTAGGAATAGCAGTAATATACAACCACAAATCTATTCTCCTCAGGTTTTAATTGTCATTCTAGACAGTCAGAAGAAATGGCTGAAGTGCAAGACCACCTGTTTTACTGTCTGCTGTTGTTTTTTCTATGCTGACAGGCTCAACATTTCTTCAGCCCATCACTGCTTGGGTCCGACAAAGGTCACTGAGAAGCTGCAAATTTGGCAGGAAATGGATATTATCTCTGAGGGTCAGAATCAAAGTACATTAAATTTATTGAGTTCCATTAATGTTTCTGTAAAAGCAGTGCTTTCTCATTGCCATTTCTGTGAAAACAAAGGATTGCACATGACTTAATCTGATTCTGAAGATTTTTCCAGATTAGTCCTGAACACCTTGGCCTAAAAGATCTATCACAGCACTAAAACAAGCAGAAAGGGTGAGTTACTGTCTGTTCTTCACCATTGCTCCTGAAAAATTTATGATTTGACCCACACTCAGAGCAAGAAGGCCCTTCAGATTTTTGAATGAAAGTCTGCAGTAAAAGAGTTCCACCCACAAAGAAATTATTTCATCTCTCATATAGCTGTCAAACACTGTTGCACTAAAATAAAGAATAATACCCTGTTTGGGACAGAATAGATCTATTCAAAGAGAAATTCCCTCAGTTATTATCCTTCTACCAAGTAGCTCCCCTTCACCAGCCATTGAGGTCCACCTTTTGCATCAGATCTTGCCCGACTCCCACGTTCCAAGTAGCATCTCATTGCACAAGGGTTCATGTCATGGTATATGTTATGATTAAAGGTACTAAAGTCCAGCCTTTTGTGTCACTACCTGGCAGCATCAGTGAGCTGTCCAAGCTATGGGGCACGAGGTTCCACTCATTCTCTCACCCACTTTTACATAGAATTAGCCAGAAAAATCCTATTTTTCCTCTATCCTTTTTCTGGGTCATTTGATGAAAAACTCTTCAGGACATGTTTTAACTTCTAGCTAGAGTCTGACTATGTAGGACCCCACACAACAGCAGTCCCATTTTACCTGAGGCAATCCTATTCACAACAGCAAACACTATTATTAATAATTTCTTGTTGACTAAGAAAAAATGAGTGAAAAGGGAAGAAAAGATGAACACACTTAAATACATAACTGAAATTACTGGAATTTGTGCTCTAGTTCTTCATATTTTTAAGAACACTGCCATCTACTGAGGGTCTGAGAGACTTTCTCTCTCATAGAGCTCAGCCCTAGAGCCAGCTCTGATAAATTTCTTGATGACACTCTCTCTCATCCAATTAACTGTTCTACTTGTTTTTCAGAAATTAATTACTGTACTTAAAATTTCACTAGCTGATGGCTTGGTTCCACTACACAGAGTTGGGATGTGCCAGCAGTTAGTTGCACTCCCACCTTCCATAGCTCTGAATGAACAATCTGGTTTTATTTCAATCCCTCCGTATGTACTTTAACGGTATTCAAGTCTTTTAGACCAGATAGCAGATACAACATAGGCAATATGCTTGTTCAGATTGGGTGTGTGCATAGAAGGTTTGACAAAGCAAAGCAGATTCTAAGCTCCATTGAAAGTTTATGGACTGTTAGGCCTAAAAAGCCAGACTGTTCTGGTTGCTAGGGTTGCTAGGTCCGTAGCAATATTTTAAACAATTTTCAAGGGACTTCTACACTTGTGCCTTTGCAGTAAGTATTCTGGGACCAAGACCCATGCACTGCATCAGATAGGTATAGAAACACTTAGTCAAACTGATAGCCAAGAGCCTTTGTTGTTCTTATATCTGTCGACTCAGTGAAATTTGCACTGTTCCTCTTGCCAGTGTTCTAGGTAAATTTCAGTACTTCCACATCTGCAAAGAGTAAGCAATTCTTGGAAATGAAGCTACAGAAAAGTAGCAGACATTGTTTAGACGGCACTTTGATACATTCAGACTCACCTGAGAGTGTCCCTTTTTGTACAGCTTTGGCAGCAACCTCACCATAACACAGACAGCACCTGGATTTACAATGGCGCAGTCACCCATTTCCCACCTGCAGGAAAAAGACACATAAGACTCACTGTCATAATTATCATTAAGATCAGCAAAGACAGTCCAACAATATTCCAGCAGAGTACAGCATTAAATCCTCTTAGCAGTAATAGGCAGACAATACAGATGACCTGGAACAGCTGGAATCCTCCTTTGAGTAACAAAGACAGGACATAACCTGCTCATGAGCTCACAACTCAGGCACCTGTACATTCAAAGATGTGCAGCAGCCTCTTTAAACTACCTTTGCCTTTGAAGGTACTTGCAGTACAGAGAGAATAGACAACCAGAGGGACCTCTCTGATGCATCAGCCCAGAACTAGTGTTACATTTTCTATTTTCAAGCAGTAACTTTGGTCCTACTATAACTGGCATACTTTAAAACCATAATAGCAATAAGCAAAGATGAGACAGTCTTGATGAAATCAGTATGCCACCCTTCCCTTCCAACACCAGAATCTACTTAAACTAGTAAAAAAAAAGTTAAATGTCTGTGCTTCCCCACCAGTTTTCATTTTTGCCATGTATCACCTTCGTACATTCAGGCACAGGAATGAACTGTGGCATCAGAGTTACCACAGAGAAGATCTGCTTATGCCATGATGCAGGCTAGAGGTCAGATATATCTCAAAGATGAAGACACAGCATAGCAGTAACCCTTAGGCACTGCAGGCTTGTCATGCTCAGAGTATCACCGGCATTTCTGGGTGCACCTCTGAACCAGAGTTGTGATGTGCACTGCCAGAAACATCTGTCCCAAATAGATCTCATGAGAAAAGAAAAGGCAACATCTAACAGCCATAATTAGACTGAAAAAAATAAAGCACAATATGCTTTATGGACTGTATAAAACAAAGGGTACAAGTAAAAGAGTGAGCATAAAAAAAGCCTTTACAAGGGACCTAAAGGAGGGTAAAAAGGCTGTAGTAACATCTTAGCCACTTCCGAAAAGAGCAGCGAGTAACGTGTAGCACACTGCCACACAGTGACAAATAATTCTTACTGCACCCTCAAGAAAGACTCAAATTGTTCATTTGCAATATTTTCTGTGTAATGATTCAAAATCAGATGTGGTATATATACTTACTGCAGCAGTGCCCCCAGTTTCGACACACACACCTGTACTTGACATGAATGTGGGCGAGTTTTTCAATGTCAAACAAGAAAAAAGTACATACTAAAAATATGCTTTCTTCTCATCTCCCCCCAAAAACCTTAACCACCTTAAAAGAGAAAAATCCAGGACCACTAGAATCAATAGGATCGAAATTTCAGTCTGTTTTCCTGCTGTGGCTGTGCTCCCCAGAGCAAGTTCATTTTTAGCCTAAGCCACTATTTTCAAGGACTGACTTCCCAAACTTTCAATTCAGTTCAAATTCCCATCTCTGGCACTATAAAAATACATTGTCAGGCAGTGTGTCTGGTTCTCCTAACCAGACAGCAGTCTTCCTAAAGACTTAGACACTGAAGAAATATGGTTACTTCTGAACCTCAAAATTTTGCTTTCATATAGAGACTTTTTTTTATAACCCATATGATATGTAGTAAAGGTAAAACATGAGCTAACGAAATGTGAATATCAGAAGGCAATAATAGCAAGTGATCCTTTAAAAAGTAAATAAAATCATGAAATAGTTAAGACATTGGCATAACTATAAGGAGATATTTTCTTATTTTTGAGCACTGCTTGGCAGGGCTGTTAACAAGGAAGAACAAAGAAGAAAAATCCAGAGTCCCTGACCAGCAATGAACTACACCTTAACTTCCCTGCCAGCATTGCATACTTGCTCCCCTCTAAGAATATTATATAAGCCTTGTCTCCACCCTTCTCTGCGGTTTTCCAAGAGGCCCTCGTTTTCTGGCTTGTCTTAGTACAAAAGCTGGTACCAACTCCTCACTCCTGCAAATATCCCATCTCTTGCACTCCTGCCTCAGGGCCATCCAGTCAACCCCATGATTCCACTCCATCTACCTTACCAGTATCATGGTGTGAATCCCAAATCTACTCTGCACTGGCTGCTACTTAAACAATAGATAAATAATAGGGTTTGGGGACAAAATAAGATGCTGCAAAGAACCTGAAAAGCCATTAGCGCAGTGAGTCTGTGGTAACAGCAGCTGCAGCAGCCATTCTGCTAGGGTGGACATGAAGAGGGGCTTCCCTCCCAAAGAGAGATCAGCCTCAGTTAACACAGTTTGCAGTAAGGTATCTCTAATCACCAGGAGCAAAAGGAAAAACAGAGACCCCATCTGTCACAGAAGGTATTTCAAACATTAATGCAGGAGCAGGAACACAGAGGGCTGTTTTTCAGATGGGAATGAAAGGGTCAATTGCCCTGTGGCCCAGCAGCTTGCAGCATCATTGACCACAGGACAGTGTAAGGGGCTAGAATATTATCCAGTTAAAATGCTGATTTTTCTCTCAGTCACAGGCTCCCATAGGATGACCTCCTTTCCCCCTCTTCAGGGATGTTAAATACATCTTGCAGGATGGGGCATCACAGGGCACCTATGCTGACTGCACTCAAGTTCCTCCTTTCAAGCTGCATAGCCCCAGGCTGAAGCCTTCTTCAGGAGGAAGTGTGAGCATGGAGTACAGCTAAGAGGAGGATGCATCAGGGGAACCACAGGCTTGCAGGAACTCTGGGAACTTGATTTCTTATTTTTATTTTCAGAAAATTTACTGCTGGAAAAGGATACAGGCTGTGTGGCCTGAAGATTGACAGCTTGCCAGAACATGTTCCTCTGCTGTGTTTACATACACTTGTCCTGGACAGCCTCCAGCCACCTCTAGCTAATCTGGCTTCCTTTTGTGCCTTCACATCCCAGAACCAAAGCCCAACTGTCCCAAACCAGACACTGTGAACTGAATGGATCCCAACTGATATGATTAATTTCCCCACAAGTTGTATTCATTCAGTTACTACACAGCCTCACAGCTCAGCAGGCAAAACAACACAGGACCTAGGAAGCCTTGCTTTATGTTTCAGATCTAGTAACTTGAGAAAGGTAATCAGAAGACAGAGCCATACCCTTGCCAGCATTGCCACTGATCTACTCTTTCTCCCTCCTCTTCCCTGAGCCTCCCTTATACACACAAGCTACAGGCTATGGACTTCTTATAACCACCACCATCCATATAGTCTCCGCACACTGACCCATGTTCTCCTAAATGAGGCTAGGAAGATCTACTTTGAAAAGAATATTCATTCCTCCTGAGCCACCAAGTCCTCTCCCCAGCACTGAGTATCTAACCAGAAGCTTCCAGTGTAATTCAAAGAGTGGTGACAGGGAGCAAACTTCTCCATGACTATTTTAAAATCAGCTGCACAAGGAGCAAAGAAACCTACTGCAGGTTTTTCTAGTTCCTTCAAACCAGTACAAATATGACCAGAAATACTTATTCAGCCTGCCTCAGTACTCAGGGAATGAAAGTTCTGTTGACTTCAGTGACTGCTAGCTACAAGTGGCCGACCTAATGACTTGGTCTTTAAACCTGGAAGATGACTGTGGAATAACCTACAATAAGGGCTGAAGGAATCTCGCAGTTATAAACTTAGCCTTTTTAAGCATAACTCCAACCAGAAACATTTTTGAGAAAAGGACTGAGAGATTCAAGATCAAGCTACAGACACATGAAGGTGCAGAAGATCTCACAAGTTATGAAATGCAAGTTATTCAGAATTGATTCACAGCTGACAGCTGCGTTGATTTCTGGTGTAGTCTTTTCTTCCTGCAAAGGATATATATTTTTATATAATCCTTCATTATATGAGGCAGGCAGCATTATTATTGCTTTTCCAATTTTCTCTATTTCAGCTGTATGAGTAAATGAGTGAGAGTGTGTGTGTCTGTACACCTGTCTGGACACACATGCATGGGAGAGCATTTAAAATAACTTAAAATAGTTTTTATTTTTAAGGTACCAGGTGACTGGAAACAGCTTTCCACATAATTGAGAAAATCAAAATTGATAGGGGCAGATTCAAGCAGAGACTAAAGACAAGCTTCAAGTCCCAGCAACCTTTTCCTTAGAGCCCATTCCTGCTCCCACATTGCACGTGTCAGAACCATCAGCACAAACTGTAACTCTCGGAGTTGTGTGTCCCTCTGCTCCACTGAACACATGCCCCAATGTTTAGCACCATTTACCTTTCAAAAAGAGGTGATGACTGCTGTCTGGAGGCCTGGGTGTTGGGAC
Organism: Harpia harpyja; assembly: GCF_026419915.1. Classification (NCBI taxonomy): domain Eukaryota; kingdom Metazoa; phylum Chordata; class Aves; order Accipitriformes; family Accipitridae; genus Harpia; species Harpia harpyja. The sequence goes on along the minus strand of NC_068949.1, from coordinate 25,970,833 downwards.
TGTGACACTGATTTGTTTGTTCTAGGCAGGTTATATCACACCTTACCTCAGTTTACTACCATATAAAATGGAGATACCAGTCTTACTGTTCTATTTCCTGTAGTAAATAAAGACTTACTTCTCTTCAGGGTTTCCCCATTGCCTGTAGGCAGAGGCAGGTAATTTGTTGCCTGGTCTTTTGAAAACAGCAGGATGCTCTTCTTGAGCTTGGGGTCCCTCCTGATCATCTCTTGATGCCTCTCCCATCTCTGGCTTTCTCTCCTTGAAGTAGCTCTTCAGATGGAGGGTTCCTTTGACCATGTGATCAAGAAAATTCAGAATCCATATGCAGTTCTTTAGCCACATTGGGAAAGGTTCTGAAGAACAGAAAGCTGCATCCAAGAATTCTGCAAAGGTCCTTGTCTTCTCAAGGGTCACAGGGATTTGCCATTCCCCTTGTGTCCAGAAGCATCCAAGTGACCCGAGATCCTCTGCCATCTTTTCAAAGAGACCATTCCTCTGGAAGAAGTAGCTGTTGACAGGGTCCAGGTGCAGGGCTGCTGATATCCCCTGAAGTGTGTAGAAAACAAGCTCCAATATGCAATTCTGCCCAACTGCTGTCCACAGCCCAGATGGAGGGTCCTGCAATGCACCTTCCATATCTGAGAGAAGGGACAAGAGTCCATTGAATCCACTGCAGGTTCTGAAAGCTGAATGGCTCTTGCGACTCTCCAGTATCCTTAGGAGTGACTACAAACATTGGGAAGAAAGGAGACAAAAGAAGCACTTAAACCAAGGGACAAAGAAGCTTCAGAATATTTTAAAATTCCAAGTTTGTACCAAAATTCTTTCACTGAAATTTCACTCTTTGACCAAAAAAAAAAAGTTGGTCAAAGTAAAGGTCACCACTGCACAACTTTTCTCCTCCTCCCTTCCCCCGTTTACCCAATGAGTCAAACAACCAAGATTTGAATGCACCCTCTGGAGCAACCCATGTAGTCAGCCTGACAGGTAGAGAATAGAGCTCACAGGAATAAGCGAAGAAATCAAATTTCCTGCATTACACATCCTAGTCAGTCTGGCCAGAGGTAGTTTCAGACCTTTGGCTGTTCTTTCATCAGTCTTCTCAGACTCTCTCAAGAAATCTGCCTTTGCCTTAAATAAATAAAAGCAGAGATTCAATTATAAATAACCTCATATAGTAACTGAGAAGGCAGCACAGCTCTCTATAGGCAAGTCTTCCTACAGCCCTGAATACACATGAGAAGCCACGCTGGACTTTTGCTCATATGACTGAGCAGACCCTTTCCAAAAAGGCAGTGACACAGGATGGCCAAAAGAACACTGCAAGCAGCAGGCTCTCCTCATTAATAAAGGCAATAATAATTCCGTTTCTCAGCAGAGGCATTTTTAAAGTTTGCACAACACTTTGGAGGAAAAAAGCCATAAAGAGTCAGATCCCAAGATAATTAAGTGATTAGATTTTCTCTAACTTCAATGGGCTTAAAGCAGGTTGTAAGTGAATGCCACTTGACAATATTACCATGCATGAAAACGAACCTATACCACTTGTAAATTTTGAATGCTATGGGCTTGCCATTTTAAAACAAATCTAGAAAAGTGTCCTGGTTTCAGCTGGGGTAGAGTTAACTGTCTTCCTAGTAGCTGGTACAGTGCTATGTTTTGAGTTCGGTATGCGAAGAATGTTGATAACACTGATGTCTTCAGTTGTTGCTCAGTAGTGTTTAGACTAAAGTCAAGGATTTTTCAGCTTCTCATGCCTAGCCAGCGAGAAAGCTGGAGGGGCACAAGAAGTTGGCACAAGACACAGCCAGGGCACCTGACCCAAACTGGCCAACAGGGTATTCCATACCATGTGACGTCCCATCCAGTATAGGAATGGGGAAGTGGGGGCAGGGATTTCGCCACTTGGGGGACTGGCTGGGTGTCGGTCAGCGGGTGGTGAGCAATTGCACTGCGCATCATTTGTACATTCCAATCCTTTCATTATTGCTGTTGTCATTTTATTAGTGTTATCATTATCATTATTAGTTTCTTCTTTTCTGTTCTATTAAACGGTTCTTATCTCAACCCACGAGTTTTGCTTCTTTTCCCGATTTTCTCCCCCATCCCACTGGGTGGGGGGGGAGTGAGTGAGCGGCTGCGTGGTGTTTAGTTGCTGGCTGGGGTTAAACCACGACAAAAAGTTATTAAGAGTTGTAGTGGTGGAAGTAACATTACTGAGAAAAAAGAGATTGTAAGGAAACAGTCTACTGTATTTGAGTGTAATCCATCCCAGGTTTTTGGTATGTTGCACAATTCATTTTGTAAATATGATGCTCTTTCAGGCACCAGGGACCTTTCAAATTTGAGGCTGTACCTTTTCACATTGGAAAGGGCTAATTTTACATATAAAGTTTCCCAACAGATATCTAATGAAAGAGGTTCACTTCACAACCTGCTGAAGAGGAACAGTTTCTAACATAAATATATCTCCCTGTAACAGGATCTAGGACTGTGAGAAATGGTTGCCAGCACTGGAGGGGGAGGGGGAACCCTATTACTGTCATTCAATTTTGTATGATAATGTATCAAACCAGGCAGAGACTTCTGAACAGGGAGTAAATTTAATAACTCAGAGTTGAAGTTATCAGGACGGCTTTAACACATTTCAGAGAAGGTCAACAGTAACTACATTTCCTCCAGCTCTAACTCAGTTAGAATTTAATCACCTATGAGTTAGTATTCCTCTGTCTTGAATCTATAAAACTGATGTCTGCTGGAAACCCCCTAACCCAGTTAATGTTAACAGAATTTATTTCACATTCCATTATTTGTTATTCGTCATAATTGTCCACGTGCCACGATGGAATACGGCAGTGCTAATTGCATTTGGGCTCAGGCTTTAACAGCTAAATATATATTAGCAAATCAATCTGAATCTTTGTGTAACACAATCACAGTCCCAATGGGTGTAGATAATAAATTCATTTGCTTGCATTATGCTTTAATACAGTTATCATTTGTCAAAATTAGACACTGCAGCTGCATTTATTTTCATATTAGATTGGACACTGTACTCAACTTTTCCACAAATATTGTTAAAGTTTACTGTTTCATATCAAAGCTATAAACTTTGTCGTGTTTTTGTTTTTTTAAAGTAACATGGTTCTTTTATCACAGAAGCAGCTGCTATATCGTGCTGAAAGGTGAATTCAGTTCACACTTGGTAGAGAAGGTAGAATGAAACTGCTTACAACACTGCTGCTTTTCATTTTGATGCCTATGATCTAAACCAAAATAAAGCACACTGATTTTTTCCCCTGCTTCATTGCTTATGGATCAGACCCCCTATAAACACAATACAGGGTATGAATAGTTCTAGTTCCTTCCTCCAAACTTTCATAAGACTCCTTCTTTCTATCATCTCACATTTCTTTCCATGACACTAGTGTATGTGAGAGGTGACAAAATTAAGGACAGCAAAGTTTCAACCTCAGAAAATTATCAGAATCAAGCTGTTTATCTCACACCTACCCTGCCCCTTCCAATCTTACTCCTTCACTTCTTCTCACATCCTCCCTCCACATCTCCTCCACTTTCATTCACATTTGTCTCTCCTTTCTCTGTCACATTACATAGAACTGCTCATACAACTGTGCCCTTTGCCATTTCCATTTCTCTGTTCTGCATTACTATTTAAGTCTTCAAAATACTTCACAATCTGATACTGGGTGAAGGTGTTGACCACAGACACATCACTAAAAATCAAAGCACCCAGTTTACCAGAATCAAAAACTGGCCCATGGCTCTTTTTTCTTCTGCATTAGTGCTAGGGGTGAGATTAAGAGCAATTTGCCACAAGCCAAGCAGTTTCCAAGAAAACAACAACCAAGTGGGAAGCCACATTAATTACCTTCAGCAGATCTAGTTTCAGATGTAGTTCCCCTTGAGTAGAAGAACAGAGGGCCCCAATGATAATGCTCATATATTCTTCATAATTGATGACTGATAGCTGCTCCAAGATGCTGAGAGTAGCATTCCTGTAGCACTCATCATCCAAAAATATCTTGATATATGGCACCATTCCATAGTCCTTCAGAACAACTGGGGACACATACGGTATCATTTGTTACTTAAACTATGCTTTACTTGTAGTTTTCACAGGCAGATTTTCAGTGTTGGTATGAAGTGCCACATTTCTACAAATATAGCAGGAGAGGCAAGAAGAGCTGTTTAAGCTACAGACAACACAAACTGAGTGGCACAAGAACAAGTAGGGATAAAATGACTGGATGACGATGGTTTCTAATCACAGAATCATAGAATGGTTTGGGTCGGAAGGGACCTTAAAGATCATCTAGTTCCAACCCCACTGCCATGGGCAGGGATACCTTCCACTAGACCAGGTTGCTCAAAGCCCCATCCAACCTGGCCTTGAACACTTCTAGGGATGGGGCATCTGCAACTTCTCTGGGCAACCTGTTCCAGTGCCTCACCACCCTCATAGTGAAGAATTTCTTCCTTACCTCTAATCTAAATCTACCCTCTTTTAGTTTAAAGCCATCACCCCTTGTCTTATCACTACATGCCCTTGTAAAAAATACCTCTCCAGCTTTCCTGTAGGCCCCCTTTAGATACTGGAAAGCTGCTATAAGGTCTCCCCAGAGCCTTCTCTTCTCCAGGCTGAACAACCCCAACTCTCTCAGCCTGTCTTCATAGGAAAGGTGCTCCAGCCCCTTGATCATCTTCATGGCCCTCCTCTGGACTTGCTCCAACAGGTCCATGTCCTTCTTATTTTGGGGGCCCCAGAGCTGAACACAGTACTCCAGGTGGGGTCTCACAAGAGTGGAGTAGAGGGGGAGAATCACATCCCTCAACCTGCTGGTCACACTTCTTTTGATGCAGCCCAGGATACGATTGGCTTTCTGGGCTGCAAATGCACATTGCCAGGTCATGTTGAGCTTCTCACCAACCAACACCCCCAAGTCCTTCTCCTCTGGGCTGCTCTCAATCCATTCTCTGCCCAGGCTGTATGTGCACTTGGGATTGCCCCGACCCATGTGCAGGACCTTGCACTTGGCCTTGTTGAACTTCATGAGGTTTGCACAGGCCCACCTCTCAAGCCTGCTTTCCAATACAATAATGAATAAAAAGACACCTTATTAGTTTTCAGCTTAAACATCTCTTTAGTTTATGAAGGGGACTGTTTGATAGTTTGTGACAATATATTTGCACTGTGTAAGATGCTGCAAACATGGATTCCAGTATTCAGAAGAGTTCAGTTCTATATTACTATGTTCCACAAGATTCCCCACACATACACCTCTTAGGTACACCAATACTAAATGTATGAGTGTGTTTTGGGTTTGTGTGGTGAGGTTTTGGTAGCAGGGGAGAGGCTACAGGGGTGGCTCCTGTGAGAAGCTGCTAGAAGCTTCCCTGGCTCCAAGTCAGACCTGCCTCTGGCCAAGGCCAAGCCCATCAGTGATGGTGGTAGCACCTCTGGGAGAACAGAGTTAAGAAGGGGAACCTGCAAAGGGGGAGGAGATTGGAATGTGAAAGAAACACCTCTGCAGACAGCAAGGTCAGTGAAGAAGGAGGGGGAGGAGGTGCACTGGAGGAGGGGATGTCCCCGCAGCCCGTGGTGAGGCGGCAGGCTGTCCCCCCCAGCCCATGGAGGTGAGTGGGGGAGCAGATGCCCACCTGCAGCCTGGGGATGAGCCCATGCCAGAGCAGGTGGATGCCCCCAAAGATGACCAGGACTCTATGGGAAAACCCGCACTGGAGCAGTCTGTGACTGAAAATCAGCCCGCAGAAAGGACCCATGTTGGAGAAGTTTATGAAGGACTGTCTCCTGTGGGAGGGACCCCACGCTGTAGCAGGGGAAGAGTGAGGAGTCCTCCCCCTGAGGAGGAAGGAGTGGCAGAGACAACATGTGATGAACTGACCTGACCATAACTCCCTTCCCGGGGGGAGGAGGTAGAGAAAACCAGGAGTGGAGTTGAGCCAGGATGGAAGGAGGGTTGGGGGGAAGGTGTTTTAAGATTTGAGTTTTACTTCTCATTATCCTTATTTTGATTTGATTTGTAGTAAATTAAACTGATTTTGTTTTTTCCCCAAGTTGAGCCTGCCTTTTGCCTGTGACCATAAGTGGTGAGTGATCCCTTCCTGTCCTTGTCTCAACCCACAAGCATTTCTTTATATTTTCTCCTCCTCATCACACCGGGGCTGGGAGGGGTGAGGGGGGAATGAGTGAGCAGCTTCTACCAGCTGGGCTTAAACCACAACGGAGTGTTAGTTACTCAGCATGTGTCTGATCCCATCAAGATTTCAAGTAATAGATACCATGGAAGAAAATCTGGATGAACAAATGATACACAAAACTTACACACACAGTCTTGTTTTCCACAAGGTAAGTTTGTGTTTTCTATGTAAACACTTCAGGAGTATCCACATGGATGAGGGAAACAGGGTGACTACTGGGATAAGGCTCATTATGCAGAATGAGAATATCTTTGCCACATTTCTTCCTGGTGTGACACTGTTATCCCTACACTTCTAGCTCTTGTCCTCCACTTCTCACTGAAGCACAAAAGTCGGAAAATTTGTTGGTGCTCCTTAAGAGGCATCATGGCCACTTACCACCAAATATCACAAAGGTAATGCAGTCATATGTCATTTCTTACCAGTGTTCCTCACAGACCTCACTGTAAGGGCAGCCACCATCTTCAGCATCACAGCATTTAATTCTTTCTCAGTGCCTTCTTCCAGACCAGGCAGATGGGTTCCAGCTGTCAGTATATTAAAAGTCATAATACAATTTATACAAGACATGGTTAACTGTAGCTAAAATATATTAAACCAAAAAGGAAAACTAGTTCTCCAGCAAATTCTAGTTTTCTCTTAAATATTACTTACAAGGTACTTGAACCCCCAAATGAGCAACAAAATACAGACAGGGCATTGTCTAGTCATCAGGGTCTAGTCTGGGACTAGGAAACACAGGTCTGATTCTATGGTCTGCAGCCCAGATCTCCTGTATAACTATAGGCAATACTGGTAATAGTGGTGTTTCCACTTCCCAACTGATGTAGAGTTACCTGTTTAGTGATACCTGGTAGGAATACACACAGATAAAAGAACATTGCAGATTATGAGCTATAAAGTGGTAAAATATTACAGCAACAGGGAGTACTTAAATACCTAAACTAAAAGTGAAGAGTAGAAAGCCCCTGCACGTTCAAAGACAAACATTTCCAAGATCAGACAGTGTCAGGTAGGTTATTTTTAGATCTAAAATTCTTGAAGTTTGCAGGCTAAATTTCTGGAAACCAGAAGAGGGAAGTAGTGATCACTTCACACAGTGTCTTCCCACCTGTGCCTCTTCATCTGTGTGTCTAAATTTACAAATTACACAGCCATTCAATCACTCATTCTATAAAAAGTACTCTTGTACAGAACTCTAGTTCTCTGACATCAAGAATGCATATCTAAGTGTCCTTGCAGGTAATGGATGTCTGCACTCTGGAACTAATGTTGCAATTCATATTCCTTCTGTTGCTTGGAATAAATGTGTATAAATAATTCAATTGTGCTTGCTGCATCAGAAGTTATACCTAGTTCTTTGGGTCCCTCCTCCTTTATTAAATGACTATTGCACTGAAATTTAAAGGCATTTCCCAAATCATACAGCACAGAAGATGTTATAATGCATTTTGCTTTCTTTAAAATAGCAGTTATAAACTTCTAAATATGTGAGTCTGTCCCCTAAGTCAGCTGTACCCCACAATTACCAAACCAGGACTATTACCTTTTTGTTTTCATAATAGGACATAACTATAGATGACAATAGGTGGTAGTAATTGTGGGTAATATATGGCCAAAATTCAAGAAACTGCTTTCCATCATCAATCCTCAGGATTAAGTGTTATTTTCAGAGGAACTAAGCACTGCAGAAAACCCTTTCTCCCTCTACTCTCAAGCTGGCATCCTAGAGAACCCCAAATTGAGACCTGTTTAAAAGTGTGGGCTGAATGATACCCTCCAGAATAATTCATTGTACACGGGTGAAGAATAGCCCAGAACTGTTTATGCTAGCGAAAAGGACGATAAACAGCTAAGATTTCAGAGAGGACCCAGCTTAGTATGTCATAAACTTAGACCAGTTGGCTTACAGACAAAATCTAGCTACTCAGTACATAAAATTTATAAATTGACTGTAGAAAGAGATTAATTCATTCCTATTGATCTGCCTACTTCAGCAGTCATTATGAATGACATTAAGTTGTACCTGACTTCCTTAGGATCTTGGCTTGCTTCCTCAAAAGTGCCAGCAGTAGGCCTAAGAGCCCAGAGTCACGGAATATGTCACTGAATAACAGGTCCTTCTTGGTCATGTTGAGAAGGCACCGGAGAGCTGTTAATGTGCAGAATGGCACTATGTTTTCCTTTATCAAATACTGAACCTTCTTCAAAATTTCATGGGGGACATAGGAGAGGTCTAGCACTATGGACTCCACCAGTCTGAAGAACTGGACTTGGACTGGGTGTGGCTTGAAATGGATTATGTCAGTAAACTGGTTGATAGGTTGTAGTGTCCATTCCAGAAGAAAGAAGTTTACTGTGTCCCAGGCCCATATGGTACCAATTGCTGCCAAGATTCTTCCGCACAGGTGCTGATCATTACTTTTCTGGAAAATGGACTGCAACACCTGAAAAGCCTGGAGGTTTTTCACTGTCATTCCTGTAGGATAAAACCAGGTGGGATCACTTTTACATCAATGCTATTTAAGACTGCAAGCACCATAACTATAATGTTAAGTCATGTCTGAGAGTAGAAGTAGGAGTCACAGACACAATGGATGTGATTGGAAGGTATGTTCTCAACCTTGGATCAGACCCTACAGCTGACATAGTTCAGTTTGATGTAGGTAGCATTCAGGCTCCTGCAGCATTAAGCACATAGATCAGAAAATGCCATTTCATACTCCTTCCCCCATCTTAAGACATGTAATGAATAGAGCTTCATTTTTCTATGACCTGCCTGTGTAGCCACATATATATATATACTGTACCAGAAGACCGTGTCCGTTCGAAATCGAAGTGCGGTAATTGTGGGTGTACAATATTGCCAGAAACTTTCAGTTCAGTTTTTCCACAGGTTGTAAGACAGGTCAGCATGTCCAAGATCTCATCCAGATAGGGGTCTCCTTCATTTTGCTGCAACCCCTCACATCTAGGAACAAAACTCAGGACAGTCACATATTCATGCCTTAGTAATACAAATATTTTGGATATATCACCAGGTACTGAGCACATAGGACCTACCCATTTTACTCCCCACTCCTCCCCAGCCTATTTTACTGTCTTTTTGTCTTATTTCTGTGACTTGTTTAACCATCTTACAAACAGTAACTCCACACCATGGTGGCACATTCTGAATCAGAACAAAACTTACAAACTAAAGAAGAAAACTGAAGTGACACTGTAAGATTCTTCTGAAGAAAAGGAAGATAAATGTTGGAATTTCATCCAGTTATGTGTACTTAAAAAAAAAAAGTAATTCTCTCCAAAAGAATGCCTGTTTTGGGGAGTAAAAATTTAAGTTTTGTGAGAGTTCAAAAAATTAAAACAGACACTTTGCATTAAAAGGTAGGCATATGGTTGGCAAGGTAAGGCACTCGCTGAGATAAATAACAGAAAAAAATCTCAGCCCTTAGGAAAGGAAAAATATTGTATTGCCTGAGCTTTGTGAATCAGACATGAAGATGGCATGTCTGTCTTACGTAAGGAAATAGTTTGAACTGTAACTCCAGATTTGCCATAGTTTAGACTGAAGTGAGAGTCTGTCAAAGGGCAGAGAGCTGCTTATCATGTTGTCCTGTTCTGTACTGCTTAGAAGGGTCAATTCTTAAGGAAAACTGCAGCATCTGGGCATGGGTTAGCAACAGAGCAATAGAGTGATACTGAAAGTTAGGAAAATCTCAGAAGAAAACCGAAACAAATATGTTCTGGTTTAATCTGAAAAAAAAGGGGGGGAGAAGGGGGCAGGGGGAGGGCAGGCAAATGCTAGTATTCATTTCAGCAGGAAAGAATGTGATTAGCAAGATTCTTTTTACCTGAAAAAGAAACTCCAAACATCAGAGAAGAGGAAACCTGGTCACACAAAACATTCAGGAAAGCCGCTCTCTGTCTATCCCTTTCTGCCAGTATACACTGGGAAGGGAGACTAATCTGAGGCCCTGAGCACCTGTATGCTATTCCTGTCTCTCCAGCCTAGTTACATCAGTTAAAAAGGATGGGAGCAGTCATAGCCTCTACTGATAAAGATCAGGTGTTTCTGTCCTTATAGGGATAGAATTTCATCAGAAATATACATTTCAACACAGCTTATTTATAAGGGAAAGCTAGATAATCTACAGTAACTAAAGAAAACACTGCTAGAAAAAGACAAAACTTTCTCCAACTGTAGGTTAATAATTTTGTGCCACCCAAAAATCATCAGAAATACTCACCTACAGATATCTTTTGGTTCATGATTCAAATTACAATCCTCTACATCCAAATTACAAAATACCCCCTCTCAGTCTAACGTATTGGTCAGGGACCAAAGTTCTTGCAAGTGTTGGAGAAGTACAAGAGAAGGCAAAGTCAGAATGGAAACAACAATAGATTGAGAAGATCTGGAAATGCTCTCTTCATTTGATATTAAAGAAAACCAGAACAAAGCTCCTAAGTACTTCTTGGGAAGTGGTAAAATGTACTGTTTTGACATAGCAAACTCAGAGCCTGGTTAGACAATGCAAGGAGACAAGGAGAGTCAAAGATTCTACTTTGTATTTTTGATTAGGATAACTAGTGGGGATTTGTCCCGATATGTTCATATTCATCTCAGTTCTGAAGAACATAACCATTTCAGATATAAGTTTGGGTGGGTTGGTTTGTTTCTTTTCTGCACAGCAAGGAGATCAGGTTTCCCTCCCTAGCTGACTGCATTCCTGGATCAAGAGTTCACCTTAACTAAGACAAATATCTTTGACCTACATCCCCTCTAATACTAACTGATGAAGAACCTTTGTCTTGTGTTTGGTAAGTCCCTATCCCACCTGTAGACTAACTTCTCCTACCATTCATTTCCATTATGGTTTCAGTAGAAGTTATGTGCTGCTTCCCTTTGTAAAACAGCAGTGAAAGACCCCATATTAGGGTCTTTATTACTGGCTTTGCATCCACGCAGAATTACCTACATGATTCATGTTTTAAAACAGACCACTACGCATTCTGAAAATAAAGTTTTACTATGCTCTAGAAGCCCACTAAAAACCTCTCTACTTACCTGAGTAAAATTTTTAGCAGGAGTTGGTAGCCATCATTATCTTCAAACTCTGTTAATAAAGCTGATGATATGGGATAGGAATCTTTCACAAAGCACAAGACAATACTAGCAGCTTCACACACATCACAAGCAGGTAGGGTATCAGCCAGTTTAAAGAGATTCTGAATAGCTATTTTAATGCAGTCCACAGCTGTGGGAACAAAAATGTAGCAAGTATTTAAGAACTGACAGTCAAAAAAGTTCAAAGTTACTAACAAAAATGGAACAACAAGTTTGAAAAGTTATTTCCTAGTAAAATAAGAGTCAGTTAACTCTTTTTCTAGAAAGAAAAAAGAGGGTATATGAACATCACCACTCACCTCAGAGGCTACATGAAGAACGTTACTGGTTTTAAAGTATGCATGCATTTCTTTGCTTAAACCCCAGAAGCTGATTCAGTGTCAGGAGTATAAACTTCCAACCCACCCACTCACCAAAATTCACATACAGTGAATCCAGCTGTCTGAGTACAAAGTAAGTGGAGGCTGACATATTTAATTGTCTTGTACTAAGTCAATCACACAGTCTGTGCAGCATTCACAGATTAATTCTTTGCTCAAGGAGGCATGCGTAATGGGGTATACACATACACAGCAATGAAGCCTAGTTCTCTTGTCTAATCTGATGGCCAGTCCTTCCAGGACAGCTTCCAAATGTCCAAAGAGTTCAGTACTCTTAGAACTATTAGTCCTCAGTCTTTCATTCTCACCCAGGAAGCCAAATTTTTATTGTAAAAAATAAAAATACCTATATGCAGTTACTCCATGATAAGGAATACTGACAGTAAAGTGTGGATTCTAAAACTTTTTTTTTCTTTCTAAGAAATTGAGACTCATGTTTTCTTAATAACAAAAAAATTGGTTACTCTAATAAAGCCTAGGAAGAAATGATGTTGTCCCAAAAGATACCGTTCCTCTGGCAGTGCCCTCAACCTTGTATTTAGAGTGTGCATGAGCCTTAGGCTCACACATTGAGTCACACAACTCAAAAAACCCCTTAATACATCTTGTCCTAGCCTACATTAATGTGATCAGATGGGATTGGCTCTTGCCTGTAATATTATTTCTTGTGTAGAAAAACGTCAGTTTCCAGATAGCTATCAGAACTAAAGAAAGTTCCTGTCTAGAAAGCCAAGAGCCCATGTTTTGCAGTTGACTGACTACCAGATGATGTAGAGATAAAAATCTATCCTAGGGAGACTCGTCTTGAGAATTCATTCTCAGTGGAGCTATGAGGAAAGGAGAAGCCAAATTACTGAACCAAACCTTGTAGGTACACAATGCTGGTTTTGGTCTGAGCCTTTGAAATTGTTCTCAGCACACGGCCTGTAGGTACTTTCCATGAATGGCTACACTGGTCCCAGAGGGAAGCAGTTGCTATGATTAATGACTGAAGCTTATCAGCTGCCAGAAGTTCCTCTACACCTTGTTCCTCTCTGTACATGTTAAGCATTATCTGAAAAGGAAACAAACATCAGCTACAATAATCACCTCTACAAATATCTGGGAGATGAAGAACAATCCACTGGGGGGGGTGGGTGTTACAGTTTGATACTAGTGCCAGGAGAAAGGATGGAGTGAAATGAACAAGTAAAACTACCACTAGGATAGTCTTAAAGGATTTTTTCCCACTTATAAAGTCATGATGTTTTGTTTAACAAAAAAAAAAAAAGAGAATAGTGGCATCATCTCAGATTGTTTTATACTGCTCCTGATGCTTGTTCAATGGTTTTCAGTCCAAATTTACTCCTTTTTTTGGCAGTTTGAATCAATCACCAGCTAAAAGCCTAAGTGAACATGTGAATACTCAGGGCAAATGAACTCCCAGAGGCACATCTCACCTTAACAAGCATTTCCTGAGTTTGGGTGTCATCTTCACTTGCCTCTCCATCATCACTGGTTTTCTTCAGAGGAAAAGTAAAGAAAAGGTACAGGCACTGCATCAGAGCAGCTGGAAGGCCAGATCCAATGATGTTCCACATAGTGCTCTAAGTAAGGAAAATAAAAATCAGCCCCTCCAGAAGGCGACCACAGTTTCCTTGTGTTTCTACACACTGAGTGTAGTCATGGCAGATGAAAGACCTGCTTGAGCATTTTATCCTTACAAGTGTTCTAGGGCACACAAGCATGGCAATCATACAGCATGGCTGTACAAATCCACTTCTCAGAAGTAAACACACTGACAGTGTGTTGCTATAGCTGTTCCCAGGACTTCTCACTCCAGCTGAACTACAGCTTTGACAGAGATACTTACTATGTCCTGCATAAGGAGACCTATAGTCGATAAAGCACACAAACTGCAAACTAACTAGCACCTAAAATTAAGTCCAGGGGCAGACAGTGTCCCCTTTATCATTAGTTCACAGGACACCCTGCAGCTATAGAGACCTGGTATGTTAAAAGCATGAATTCTCCATTCCCTCCTTGACCCAGCATAGCAGCAATTTAGCGATAATGCCTTTGCTTTTGTAACATATTAAATAACTGCACACACACTTCTAATTATAGCTTTTATAAATGCAAGAGACACTGTTTCTCCACAATGTTTCTCAACACTTAGTTCCTTTCCATCTTCACTACGGCTGTGTACAACTTAGAGAAGTCCCAGTGTGCCTGCTTAGCACACAATAATCAAAACAAAAATCAGCAGCAAATTAAACAGAAGAGTGAGGTTTGTGATATGAAGTTTTGTGAGTGTGTGTGCTACAAAAAATAGTAATGTCTTAAATCTGTGAAAAACACAAACCTCATCAGGAACTTCATGCTGTGACTAACTATATATAATTTTACAGAGCTCCTTGTGACACAGAACATGCCCACTAGAAGCTGACAGTAAGATTTTATTTTCATGTATCTGAATAAGGATGAGACAAACTGCTCAGCTCAATGTCAGGGATAAACACACCCCTGATGCCCATCAGCAGGCTGTACTGCTGATGCCAGTCTGCATTCGGGATGGTTGTACAAGTAGAGTTTGTGAAATGCTTTGAAACGCTTCAAAATGAGAGGCTATCAGTATGGAAAATCCAACAACTGCATTACCAGACAGACGGATCCTTACTAGTCATCTTTTTGATATGCAAGCTGGAGTGACAAAGGTTGAAGAGCAGTGATACACAACGGGGAAAAAGAAAAAAAAGATAAATCAGAGGAACACTAGGAAAAACAGCTGCCTGATGATCAAAACAAAAAGGGTATCTGAAAGCACAAAGGCTTACTTCCCTCTTTAGAAAAGCCTGAACTATAGACCTGGTGGTGCGTCCTCTATGTGACTGTATATCCTGGGTATGCTGAAGCACAAAGCATTGGGGATAACGCAAACTTCATGAGACTTAGGTGTTCCACTGTTGGGGTGGCTATCCAGCTTCTCTGAAATAAAAAGGAAAAAACCAAAAAAAGACAAAACAAACAAACAAAAAAACCAAACCACATTGTAGTCATTTCTCTTACCAAGTCAGTCTGTGAGAGCACATACACTGATTTCAGGAGCAAACGGCCATTTTCTGCTTCCCCTTTCTGTTGTAGCAATTGCTCCAAAGCCAGACGAGCTTCCTCTGTTACCACAAAAACATTAAACTTTAATTTCTTAGTGAAAGATGAAAATGCTGCATTGATCCTTTCTTAACAGAGCTGACAAATTTAACAAAATTACAGTAGCAGGAGTCCACTGAAGTGAATAGAAGGACATAAAAGGATTTTGATCCAGCATCAGGCTCAGGTCAGTTCATGTAAACTACATGTTTCAAACTGACAAGCTTCACTGGGAATACCAGCTCAGTTCATGAAGTCTGCCAGCTGACCAGTGTGAAGAATGTACAACAGCCACCAGGAAAGCCATGCATAGCTAGCAGTACTCTTCTCATTAAAGAAAGCTCCGAGAAATAGTGTGTAGCCTACTCTTTTACTGCATAGCTGCAGTATTACACATTTCTAGCTATGAAAGTTCCAAAAACAAGGTCAGCACAGCATACAAGGCCAGATCTTAAGTGCAATCATCCAAAACCAGTGCTAGCTCACACGTACTGAAAGATCTGGCTTGCTACACTTAGCACTTTCCTGCTCCCCCTTCATTTCCCTCATGGTAAGCACAGGGGACAAGCTGAATGACAGCGCATATCCAGAATAAGTGGATCCAGTGAATATAGTATGGGATCATTACCTGCAGGTTTGCCATTGAGGTTCCTCTTAATTTCTTTTGTCAGAAGCTTGGAAACCTCACTGGCTAACAGCTGAATGTTGGGGAATACAATTGCTCCAGCAGACTGTTCCCAGGCCTGAAATCCAAGTGTAACTGTTAAGTCTTTCTGATACAGCATGTCTTTGGTAGATTAACAATATAACAAATATATAACAATATAAATAAAGAAACATAAAGCTAACATTCCTCTGCAAGATTCCCTCCCCAGACAGTATAGTCCATTAAGCAGTATTTGCCAGGCAGGCAGGAGCCTGACGCTACAGATACAGAATTCAACCTGGAACTAGCTTTAGAATCACGTAATGCACCTACTAGAGAGCATTTACACTATTTTCTCCATTGAATACAATCAAAACAATGTAAATGTTTGTCACAGCCCTTGTGGCACTAATTATTTGTATCAAAAAGCATGCTAGTCCCTTTCGAAATACAATATAAACACCCTGTACCCTGAAGAAGTTACAGCTACAGTTGTCTAAGAATTTTTCAGTAAAAGTAAATCCTTCTCCAAAAACTGGTCTCCCCAAAACTATCATCATAAACAAAACCCAATTTTCAGTTGAATAAAAAATAAAAATAAAAATTGTATTTTCTCTGTTCAGCCAGTCATTGCACAGTCTCAGCTGCTTAGAAACTGAAATGGGATTGGAACTGCTGCTCTTGTGGAGCATTTGTAGCAGATCTGTCAAGAAGGAATCATGCTAATACAGGACTACTGCTCCCAGGTAGCAGTATACTGGCCAAGATTCACCTGAAACTGAAGTATTTATTTCAAGTCAATAAATTTATAAAAATCACAGAATGAACAAACAAGCAAAAGCCTTGGGGGGGGGAGGGGGTGGTTTTTGTTGGTGGTGGTTTTAATACATTCATAAAGTTTCTGCCTTTCAATTCTACTCTATTTTGGGAGGAAAGTAAAGCTCATAAAATCAGCATTTCTTGCCAGACAGAAATAATCTTTGTTGTAAACTAAGGAAATAAAAGAAAACATGGCGAAAGGAGCTAAAAACCCAGCAATATTCTAGCCCAAAAGGCACCGGATGTGTTTTGCAGCAATATGAGTTGCCTAACCCCTCTGCATATGAGGTTAAGATGTAGGCTGCCAGGCCTGGACTGACAACCCTGTCTGGCTAGGAATTTACAACATTACAAGACAACTTACATGATGAGTACAGATTGGTGCTAATATAGGAAAAGATGCACTTTTAAAATGCTGAGATGATGACAGTAAGGGTTTACCAGATCAGGATTTCTAAACATTTCCTATGCTATAAGAAGCACCCCTAAATAGGAAAGTATAGTCCTAAATGCATAGCTAGCCAAGAAAAACAAATTTATAGACAAGTTTATAAACAATTTATAAATAAGTTTGTAAATTACTTGTTCAAGAATGGACAAGCAATTGAATGCAAAACTGACAAGAGTAACAATAGCAAGACTTGAGGTTTCCATGCTCTGAGTCTGACAAACAGATCCCCTCTCAAATGTTTCTTAGCCTTGACTTTGGGGGAAAAAAAAAATCAAAAGCAATAAAAAAAATATTCCAGTAGACTAATACTATCGCACCCAACTGGCCTCCAAGAATCAGGTACCATTACTTTTATATAGAACATTCAACCCTACACACATCAATGTATGAGCAATAGTGCAGCGTTCACCTCTAAATAACAGGCTGAGACACTTCTGTCCCCAGTAACCTTGAAAATTTTCTTTAGAAAAGTTACCTCCTTCTAAAAGCTCAGAAAAATCAAGCTGTAAGGCCAGATGATGAAAGGAAGATAAAAAAAATAATAAGACACCTGTTCTCCTAAAATAATTTGGAGCAGACACCCCGTAACAGTCTGACAAAAAATCAGTGCAAGTCTGTGAAAGAAGATCCTCTATGAACATATTTCCTTCCCTACCATTGATTTCAATCACTTGTTCTTTCTTTGCTGATGGCAGCTTGTGGACAAGCTATTTCTTTCCCCACAAAGTGCCAGTTGTCTGTCGGCAATCAGGCAAGGACCTACTTTTTACTTCATTTTACTGCATTGACCTCTGGAACTGCACCCAACTCTTTTTTCTAGGCTACAAAAGTGTGACATGCAATCACACAGTGTGCTTATTAATTGATTTTCAAACAATCAACAATATTAAAACAACAAGCTAGTTTTTTCGGATTTTGACCATAAATGATTTTCAGAGACCCTCAGTTGCAGGAGCAAGAGCCACCAACTTCTCTACTTCTGATGTAGAAGTGAGGGAAGACCTGTAAAGAACAGAAGCAAGCTGGGCAAACACAGTGACAAGAAACCCACAGCTACTTAAGAATACACAATAGTTGTCATTAAGCTAAACCCTTTTTCAGAAGAAAGCAGTGATAGATTCCTGCCCCTCTTCCTCAGAGAGGAATATCCTCTGAACACTTCAGAAAGGACTTGTTATACTCACTCTTCTGCTAATAGAAAGAGCAGGATAAATTTTAGAAGTTCAGACCACACGCAGCAGAGAGCAGTAATCAAAGGTTCATAGAAATGCTATCATTATGCAAATATTTAGCTAGTCCATCTCACTACAGACCAGGCCTCTAATGTTCTGATTTGATTTTACAGGTGATCTTCCTGTGGGTCAGACACCAATCTCTAGAATACATTCTCTTTTAAGAACAGACCTAATCAGTTCCATATTCATCTTTGAGCCTATAAAAGATCTGTATCTGGAAGAGTATGAAACTGACTCCATTCCAGGATGTCTGCCTTCAGGGGAAACTCAAATAATATGGTATCAATGTAATCTGATTTTCTTTCTTCCTCTTAAGCCTGTTTCTACATGTTTAAGGTTCTGCCACAAGTTCCCTGTGTCTGATGTTGCCATCTGTCCTTCCTATTCCATGATTCATGGAGAGATGCTAGCTCAAAAGCCAGACATGTAATAGAACATTCTGACACTTTCTGAGGCACCAAGAGGAAAGATACAGAGGGCACATTAAAATTACTCCTAGCCTAGGCCTGAATCACAAGCAGATGGCTAACATTTTCCTCCTACACCTTTTCCTTCTACATCAAAGCATATCAGTGAGTAATGAGTCTCCACACCCCAGGCGGCTCCTGGTTAGTGCCCTCTCTCTCCAGCCAACTGAGTAAGAGCTAAAGCACTCTAAGACAAAAAGACAGAGATGCACTGGCATCTGCATGATCAAACAAGGAAAGGAGAAGCTAGAGATGAAAAACCTCCAAGGAGAGAGTAGATTTATGCAGAGTCTGCTGTTAAACAGGAGGAAGCAAGGTAGTTTCTGTAAGAACTTCATAACACGTACAAGTCGAACTGACATGCATTTCCCCAAGCCAGCCCAGGGGCTTAGTACAAAGCAGAAGGCTGGTACAGGAAGGGAGTAAAAGTCACATGGGGAAGGACATCAGGACTCGAAGCTAAAAGGCCAGATCCTCTACAATGTACTCCTAAATCAATGATGCAATGCCAAAATACTCTAGCCACACATCTGAACCTAAATGCCTACAAAGAACTGCAAAGCTCCACAGATACATCTAAGGAAAGTGAAGGGGAAGAATCTCTCTTAGGGCACAAAATCAAGTGTTAAGCTAATGAGAAATGCACATCTCCATTCTGAATATATTCTGTAGCCAAAATATCCTTTAGGAATTTAAAATTCCATCTTTGCGAGCATTACTGCAATTCAGAAAATCACTTTCTACAACCCTAAAGCATATGAAGTTCAGTCCTACAGAAAGGAAACACATGGTAGGTGTGCATATGCATAACATGAGCAGTTCCTTAGCCATACTCAGCTTGCCTCCTGTGGAATAGCTGTCCTTTGACCCACCAGTACTAAAGTTTATTTCTCATGTGTCATGATAAATAAGCAATTTCCTGCTTTGCTGTCCAATTTTTAATTCCTCAGACTTCTAGACTTTATAGCTTTCATCACCTTTGTTCAGTAACAACTTCCTCAGTCCTTTGAAAATTTCACTCCAAATAAATGACCTTTGCATGGAAGGCATTCTTGCTATTCATACTTTGTTAATGATCAGCAAATCTGAAGTTGTTCTACATAATCTCATCTCACCAAGACTTGCTTTCTTCATGTTCACTGTATGGTATTCAAAAACTAAAGCCACAACAGAACTCAGAAACCTTGAGATCTGGGAATTTCAATTTCATTTTAAATTTGAGGCAGGAAAACCTCAGCAGATTTTCACAAAAATCCTGCAATACATTCCTTACAAGAGGGGGAGGGAGCAGTTTGGAGAGACTATCTTCCACAGCAAAGCCTATCTTTGTTGTGATGAATTTATACCCTCAAAACATTATGGATGTATGTTTTCCATGGAGCTTCAAGAGGAAGGAAGACAGGAGGTCTGAAAACAGCTCTAGGAAAAGCAGAATAGACAGCTCTTGCTCCAAGCAAAAAGGTTGTATCTTGTTGCTGTGCTGTCTCAAGAAAAAGAACAGTGCAATTTTCAGCACACCATTTAAAAAGCAGATCCATGGAATAAGAAGGTGCTCCTCTACAGAAAACTGTCAGATCATCAATCCTGATCTGACTTTGAAGAGCACTCTTTGAAGGCTGAGGAAGGAATGCTGCCCCTTTGCAAAGCCAGAATTTTTGTGACCTGATAAAGCTGTGGTGAGCTCCCAAGAGAGCCAAGCCTGCCCCAGCACATGTTGTGCCCTATGGAGAGAGAGAATGACACATTTCCAGTGACAGCCACATATGCAGAGTAACAGCTCTTCTGCTCAAATATAGCCTTTGGTTCAGGAGGGAGACTCTTCAATGCAAACAAATCCAGAAGTTGAGAGGAAGTGGTGAAAAGTCAAAGCATTGTTCAATAATCATAAAATATCTGTAGGGCCATTTAGATTAAATGAGAAGGCTGCTTCTGAGACTCCAGGCTATACACTCACTGCCTTTTCAGACCCTTCCATTCATTTTGTCTGCACTGCCTTGGACCAGGGCAAGCTTGTACTTAAACACAGCAAACTCTTCACCATAGGCATCACCAGATCCTACCTGCAACTCAATTGTTTGCATCACACTAACACCAATGAGTGACCTAATTCAGTGCTGTTAACTGACACCAACATCTACAGTGATTTCAAAGTCCTGCTCTGCACCAGGACTTACAAGCTTCACAGGTTCGTTCTCCATCTAGCTGAGTGAAATGTTTATGACCATCTGGAAGTTAATCCTGCTTTATTGTCATGGACACCAAAGATTTCGTAGCCCTGAGCACAGTGATTTCCCTGCACATGCAGTTCAAAATGTCCCTCTCACTACAGAGTATCCCTTTTTATGTCCCACAATGCTTCCATATAAACAGAGTGACCATGTCTTTAACATTATTTTTTTTCTCACCTACCCACCGACGACTTATTAGAAAACCAACTCAGCTAGGTAGGGAACAGATGGATCTGAGTTTGGTCACTCAAGAACACTGAAAACTCACAAGTACAGATGGCTGAAGTATGCCATCATTAAAACATGGTTTCACCAAAACCAAGCTTTTATTTTCTTTCTGAAAGACTTACATAGTGCGAGTGTAAATACACAGATTCAATACCCAGAGATACCCAAGGTAATTCAAGAGAAAAACAATTCTTCTGTACTACAACATGGCCACAGTACATTTAAAGATATGCCAGGTTTTCTCCTCCTCTCAGTATAAGCTCTGCCATTCTGTTGCTATATGGTCCACTCAAACAGTTCCCTGTACATTTCACAAACTCCAGCAAACAAAACCAACCCATAAGGCTCCTATTCATCACAGAGCTCTTCCAGCTTCACCTTTCAATATGGCCATCTCAGAAATAGTTGGCTGATGGAAGCTCTAGGGCATGGGGGAGGGCAGCTAGCTAAAATGTTCTCATTCTCAGCTGTGTCCCTCACCTACAGTGTGACCTTCCTCTCCTCATGCCACAGTTTCCCTGTCTATAACACAACTCCTCTCTGAAGCACTAAAATTAGACATCAGCACTGTCATTAAGCCCAAAATTCCCTCTTAAGACTGTACCCCTGCATTTCCCCTAGCTGACTGCATGCCACAACCGCATTTTCCCAGACTGAAACTGTGCTCAGCCCCCTAATAAGTAATAAAATAGATGAGGCAGACATGAAGTGACCACTTCACAGGGTACTCTAAAACATGCCTGTCTCATCAACATATCTCTTGACTCCAAGAATAGAATTTAGCCATTCATGAAAGTAAATCAGTGCTCCCCCAGATACTTTTCTCATGCTAACATAGCAGGTTAGTTAGATGAAAGGAGGACAAGCAACTGTTTCCCCAGGCTCCCCATGGAATAAAAGTAATTATCACCTAGACAAAGGGATCACATTCCAGTTAACTCCACTGGCAGTTAGGGTGACCACAGAACAGATAGAGCAACAGAAACTCAAATTCACATCCTTGGCATCTTCACCAAAGGCAACAAGGAGAACAAACCTTTAAGAAGGGGGGAAGAAAGTCCAGCAGCCTTCTCTGTTGCTCCTCTGGGATAAGAAATTGAGCCACCTGCTCATACTCTACAAATTGTCTGCCTAGAGTCTCCCACTGGAGTGTATGGCTCTGGGGTGGCTTGTCCTTGCTGTGTGCAGGCTGTCCTGGCACTTCTGCTTTGTCTCTGTCATCAGGGCTTTGCTCTTGCTGTTCTGTTTTGCCAGGTGAATCCTCCCACTGCCACATGAGTTCAGCTGCTTTGTCCATGCTAAAATGAGACCTGAAGTTAAAGATACTGTGTTATTTACAGTTAGCATCATCTCTTACCAGTCAACTGTCCCATGAAACTAGACACTGACAGTTTTAACTACTGGAGCTGGGGAGTTTAGAAGTATGGAAATGCTGGCAGCCACTGACTCTTTTCCAATCCTGATGGCAAAGCACTCTGCTCCTGGACAAGAGCATTATCAGCCTGCAATCACATGAACAAGCTCTCTCCCATGAGACACGTGTACATGTGCTACACAACTCATCTGGGCTTTGGCAGGACAAACTGGTAAACCACGCAGGAAATCTGGATTCCAGCTCCAGCTTTGCCACTGAGCCAGATCCTTTCCTTATACTTCAGCCACCCCAACTGTAAAACAAGTCATAACTATTACCACCATCAGATCTGCAACAGAAGAGCACTACCCAAGTGCCAGGTTACACATTTCACTGAGTATGGATGCTAAACTAAGCTGCATGTTTCTGATGCATTCCTCACCTACAGTGAGGTTGAAGCACTGGCTGGAATAGGAGCTGTGTGGAAAAGCCAAGGATTCCCCACATGGGTGTGCTGGCCCAAACAGGCAGCAACGTTCAGCTCTTCTAAACTGCAGATGTACAGCTCTGTACAAGAGATAGGTATTTTTACTACAACATTACCTGTTTTGCTGATCCTGTAAACTGAAATGGATATGCCTCAATGAAGAAGCAAGGTGATTCTAGCAGCCTTATTTCCATCAAATTGAACTTATAATGGGTCCATCTTGCACTATAGGTAGAGGAATCCTTCTGGTACCTTCATCTCAACTCCAAGTCCTCTCATCTACTTTACAGCCCTGTTTTCATCCATAGTCTTCTGGGAGGTCACTGACACAGCCTTGAATCCACAGCAACCCTACTGCTTTGCCATAGCCTTCTGTGAGCTCACCCTGCTACCCAGAGCCTACATAATGACAACGCTTACACCAATGGAAATCAGGCTTCTCCAGTTTCCATTAAAATCAGCCATATGCTTATTGGTGTCTAGGATATCATCTGACTACTCAAAATATGACACATAAATTATCATAGTGTGGGTAGGCAGCTGGGGAGTTGTCACCAAGATGAACATAGCTCATTACTTTACTTACCAAATATATTGTCTTTTAAAAGCCTAGAAGAATCTTTAACATATCATTACACCCCCTCAAAGAAAATCACCAATGTACCTCCATTTCTAGGCAACAGGTTCCTTCTCTACAGTGTCTCTTTGATTGCCATTCTAGCTTGTCAATAAAAATGCCAAAAAGCAAACATAACTAAAAAACTGAGTTAGATGTGCACTACCAATACATACACCCCTTAAAATAAATTTTTAAAAAAGACTATTATGAGCCTAGTTTAGCAATTAGGAGCCAACACTACTACTAGATTTGGGATTCTCTTCCTTCACCATCCATCAGTTATACAGCTTGCTTACTGCTTGCATCCTACCCCCTCCAAGCCAGATGAACCAGTTTCACTTCCACCCTCACGCAGTAGCTCCATACCGCAGAAATGAAGAGGGTGTTATCTTGTCACTGTGCACCACACCACCTGCAGCAAGGTGATGGTCCCAGCAGATACCTATGCTTGGATGTAAATGCTGATCCTTCACGCTACAGCAGAGGGTAACTTATTCTACCACAGCCCATACTCTGTCCTTTGCTAGAAGATAGAAGGCTACGAAATTCTGACCAGTCTCCAAGGATGTCAGTCTGGAACTTCCTACATCAACGACAACATTTTGTGTTTCACTGCTGTTGTTTTCCTTAATTATCTGTGCTAAGACAACACAGCCCTCTGAGCAGAAAAAGTGTGATCACTGTCTGCACAGAGTAAACAGGAAGAGTCTGTTCCTCATGACTGCGTGGGAGGTACATTTGTCATATGTTATACTTAACCCTAGTATGGGATTTTGGCCCCCTTGAGTCATTGTGAAGCTGTACAGTGTGTTGAGAAAGCCTGGGTACTGTTCTAGGGGCTTCAGTGAGCATAGTTCAGAGTTACTTTTTCAGTGAGGCTGCTTTTGCATCCCAAATGGCACCATTCCCTTCCTAAGGGAAATCTCTCACCTTGGAAGCTACTCTGCTAAACCTAAATCAATGCTAAGTAACAAGTAACTCACTCTGCCTTTTCTTGCGTCTACAATTTCATTCGGACTTCTAAATCCTTTGTGTTTTCTGTTCCTCTTGGAGGATAATTATTCTTCTAGACCAATCACAATATCACAGGGTCCATTGGTATTAAGGATAGCTTAGGTATTTTGAAAAGATCTTGTATGTTGGCTGTCTTCTACATCCCACAATTTGTCCTGATCCTCAGTGTAAATTAATGGCTTATTTCAGTTTTAGTAAGTTATAAATATCACAATGATACAAAAAGTAAAGTCTAAATAATTAAGATTTTAAAAGACATGAAAGTGAAAATATATCAAATAAACTTGATGCTATCATTCAGAAAGTAGTGTCAGGTAACAGAGAGGAAGTGGAACTTATTCATGTATTTTCCCTTTTGTTCTAAATTAAGCTTGTGTGAAACCACACTGCATTGTGGCTACGCCTTTTCAGACTGGTAAGACAAAAGGGAAGAAAGGCCTGACCAAAGATGGCAGAAGGACAGGCAGAATGCTGATACTAGAAGTTTAGTGGCTGAACAAGCATGATTTTTTAAATGACATCTTAATTATATTTATCTGGGGTTAACTCCCCCAGCAGTCCAAAGAATGATCCTGTACAGCTACAAAATCCCAATTTGTACCAAGATCAAGAGGTTTACTTATACATTTAAAATCATTTATTATCAGAGAAGGGTCTCACGGCAAGATGGTTGACCAAAACACAATCAAGTCTCATGCCAAATTTCATAGTTTGGTCCACTTTTTATGGTAAGTATCTGCAAAAAATGTCAGATATTTGAGTGTACATGGAAATCTTTAATCTCCAAAAGTACATGAAAGCAAAATGAGGACTACAATTTGCCTTCTTGTTTACTCCAACTGTCCAGATGACAAGAGGCATCTTAGACACAATATCAGACACCTAGAACTAGGACTAGCTGCTTTAACTATTCCTTCTCCTAATAGCCTTTTCTTGACTATTAAAACCCAGGATTCTGGTGACTATCAGAAACACATGGCTTACAGCACTCCAAAAATCCACTGTGTGATACCTCTTCATACGCCTTTCCTTTCCTGGGCAGCCAAGATAAATCTGTTCATTAAACAGTCATGCCAGTCAATCATTTTAAATGCTAAAAACGGGGATTCCACTACCTCCCCAGGAAAGCTGTCTGATGCCATAACAACCCCCAGCAGCAGAAAGCATTGCTTGTTTCCTTTATGAACCATCTTATCTCACAAATTATAGTTCTCTCCCAATTCAGTCACAAACTCCCTCTTTGTGGCTCACACCACTCTGTGCTCACAGGAAATGACAGTACCTCAGAATGAACACTGTGCCAGATACTGTCCATCTACTACTTTCTTACCTCTGTCCCTCCTAATCACCTTGGTTCTTCCTCCTGAGCTCCCTCTGCCTTTCCTAGATCATCTACACCTATCCGTTCTATGTCTAATGATCATACTTGACATATTTCATGAGGCAAACCTAAAAACACCACCAAGAAGATTTACACTTTGATGTCACACTATTTATTGCAGAACAATATGAGGACTGCAACGAATTAAAACAAGTTGCAAAATTCAATATCTTACCCATCCTTGCCAGGTCCATTTAATTGTAAATTCTAAGGGGAAGGTATTCTCTCTTCCTAAGTTCTGGCACAGCACTTTATACAATATGAGCCTAACCTGGCTGGTGCCTTGAAATGCAAATAGCTGACAAAATATAAATAACAGAGGGGTTTTAAAAAACTTGTCAGCTTAGAGAAAGTTGAATACTGTTCAAAGAACAAGTCCCATTTCAGTAGGGTACAGCCCCTATTTTTTCAGCAATAGAAATACAGTTTCAGCTTGTTTCAAGAAGGTGTGACACTTACTACTAAAGGAGTTGCATTCATTTACGCTCGGACTTCATTCGTCCAAGCATATTTTTACTTTTTGAGTACATCTAAGTTGGACAAAGCATTTCTGCAGTGCAACCTCACAAATCATTAATTCAAACGCTTAACTGCATTCCTCTTTATTTTTGTTTGAAGAGCATCTCCATGCAATCCAAAAGTAGCTATAAAACTGACTTAGGCACTCCCTCATGTATCCACTCTTCTTTTTTTTTTTTCTGTTTTAAAAAGTAGCTTCTAAATATCTAATTGGGAACTGTTTCTTCTCTGGCTTGTGTATACCCCTACTGCAGCTAAGAGAGAAGCAGAGATTTGGGGTATACTTGCTTTTGAGATTTGGTGAAGTAATGCCCCCATCTCAAGAGCAAACAGAATGCTTCTGGTGATTCACAGACAATATAGTTGCAACAAACTCAAAGGAACAAGACCAGGGCAATCCTGATCATCTCAACACAACAGCTCATTAGATAAGGACATGCAGTTAAACCAAGTCCAACAAGTCTCCACTAGCAGCAGCAACAGATATACCCCTTACATCTGCAATCCTATTACCACCCCTAGATTAAAGGATACAAGCAAACCACTGATCCTTTTTCCTCCTTGTACTGCAGTTTAGGGTCAACTTTGACTGAAACCTTTTCTGTTTGAAAATGATCCTACTACAACAAACCAGTTGCAGATAATACAGCAGTTTCCTTCAACAGTTAACAGTCTGTTCCTTTTGCTTTCACAACAGATCTCTTTACATACCTGGGCTCCTAGATTTGGCAGCTCCTGTTGCAGTCAATAACCACATCCAGAGAAAGGAGCATTACTGCTTCTGTCCTCCTAGGCATTTTGGTGCATGCAGCAGCTCCCACTCTGCTCTTTAAACTTTCCACTGTTAATCACCTGATCAGCTGCTGCACTTATTTCCTGACAAAAGCAGAAGTGAAGAGCAAATGAACCACATGCTTGGGGCCCACCAAGCTCCCAAAGCAACTTAGAACAATTCAGCTTATGCACAAACCTGGCAGGCATTGCATACTTCTCCCTGGGTCAAGAGTAACCAGATATTTCTCCCCATACCATATTCACAAAGAAGGGGGGGTTGGTGGGGGTGGCGGTGTTTCATTTTGTTTTTAAATTTAAGGTTTACCGAACTACTACAGGAATACATCACCACAAACCTCATGCTCTCTGTGCAACCTGTGCCCAAAGGACAGGCAACAGTTGGAGTCCTTCCTCAAATGCAGTTTCCTTAAAATAAATACATCTGAATGCTGAGGTGAAGAGTAAGTCCTTGACCTCTCTACTAAAACAGTCAAGACAGCTACTCAGATCAAGAGGCAAACAAGCACTATAAGCTCACTGACAAAATAAAGGAGCCTAGATTAGCTATGGGGTTGGTGGAAGACTACTTCTCAGTTGTCTAGTTGCTCTTTTGTTCTCCCTAATAACACACCTGAAAGGCTTTATAATTGGTTTTTAAGGGGAGGTGGAGTTTAAACTCCACAGGAAATTCAAGTGTTTCCTAAACTGCTTCTCCCCGAGAATTGTATGGTGACCTTGAGAATCAGTGGGGTCATGGCCTTACAGTGACTGAAACCTGAGGGGATTTTACCCTAGGTGGTTAACATGCACTTCATTCAAATGCCTGAAAAAGTATTCAGGAGAAAAACTAATTTCCTCTTCCAGCTAAGCTAGGGCAGTATCCGCACTGGAGGCTGCTGATGTTTCTGAAAGTAGAAGCAGCAAGTCTTAAAAGGGACTGATTTCACTGTTTGGTAGGGTTAAGTAATAAGACAGGACAGCGATTGCCCATATACTGCAGGGACCTCGATGCAGCAATGCTTCTGGCATAGAACAGTCCCAGAGGATTGTTCTCGTCCCTTACTGTGGAAGTGTATTTATTGAAAGAAAGATCAACAATAGAGGCAGCAGCAAAACCATGGGTTTAGTTCACCCCTTTACAGATTATACCAGGAATTAAGCAGCTCTGTAGCTTTGCTGCAAAGAGAAATATACTGAGGAAAATCCTGAAGAAAATATTGCACTCTAATCTGTACAGACAGTAGCCTTAAGTTGATCAGGTTTTGGAAAGCATTAGCTAAACTAAGTATCTACAGGGTGTTTTCCAAGCAGGTGCAAGTTCACACTGAGCTACCCACACCCAGGGCAGCTCCAGTGAATGTCACATTTGGCCAGTTTAGTGAGCTCCACTGAGACACGCACAGGTCTGGCTGAGCTCAGTGCTGCACCAACATGGCTGCGAGGCCTCTGGGCAGCTCTGAGCACAGGCTGAGCAAGCTCACACAGCCTGCAAAAGGCTGTGCCTACACATCTGCTACTTTTCTGCTTTAGGCCGTTCACATATTGGACAATACCTTCCCAGTTGGAACCTAGCCAACATTGTTTTCCCTTTCCTAACTCAGAAACAAGCCTAAATGTGCTCCATTTCCACCCTTTTAGTGTCAGTTTAAAACCACAAAACAGAACATCATTTGCAGTAGCCCTTCCATGCTGTTTTATCAGAGAGGTTTATTTCCCAGGAGCCTTCCCTATCCAGTGGTGCCCCCCTCACTAGATGCTGTCAGGACTCAAGCAGCCACACAGTCATTAGTAGATTTCTAATCCACATGGCAGAGGAAGCACCATTTCTCTTTTTCATTCTACACTAACTGCTGATGGGGCTGAAAGTCCAGAGTTTCAACATGCCCTCCTGCTTCACTGGAGCAAAACAGCTGTAACCAAATTATCTGCAGTAAAAATAACTCCAAGGGGTAAAGAGAAGCTAATAGCTAATGTAGTAGGAGACAGTGCCACAACTCTCTTTGTCAGTTTGGGCTCTTTATATTAATGACCCCTTGCAATGTGCCTCCACCTACAAAAATGGAGAGAAAAATCTTTCCTTTCTTCGTCCTTTTTCCCCCAATCTCATAGGAAAAAAAAAAAAAAGGCATGTTTCCCACATATTTGCATTTGCATCTCTGTACAGGGCACCTAATTCAAAGGAATCCTCATCTTGGTTTAAGGTTTCTGGAAAGGGCACTAATAACTTCCTGGACCCAGGAGCTAGCTCTACCAACACTGACTGGAAAGCGCCATCTGATAGGGGCAGCACTCTTAAGTAGATCATGCAAAGCCCAGTGGAGATAAGATGTCCTGCCTGAGAGGACATACACCAGGCTTCCTGAGGCAAGGATCTGGAGATAACTACAAGGTCCACCTGTCTCACAGCATCAAATAATGTCCCCTATGTTGATTCTTATTATACTTCTCTTCTCTTTGCCACTCCAACCTCCACACACAAGTGGAAAAACCCTGTTTCATGCCTTTACATTAATACCACCCACATGGAGGTATCTTAGCGGTCCAGAACAGCTAGAAGCGCAGCATTTCTCCAGCTTGAGGCTGGAGGTCAGCTACTGCAGGTTTCTCCAGAAACCCAACTTGCAGTATGTTTCAGTTGCATTAGATTCACCAAATTGGCCGACTGATTACACCAAGAGCAAACATGTCCTCTGGCAATTGCTGTTCAGTTGCCATTGCCTGAGGGGCTGATAGTTCAGCCCAACTTGCAAACCCAAATGGGATGGAGCTTTGCCGAAAAGCCTGTATTTCTCCCTTCAGCAAGTTTCTCTCCTTGTAGACATAAGAAATAAAATGCAGCTGATTTTGCTGAGACAATACATTTTTCTGCTGCACATTCATAACTTTCAATTTAGAAAAAAAGCCAATTAAATGCATGTCCCTTTCAACACTGCAGTGTCCAGAAGTTCAGTTAGCTGCAGGTTTTTTTCTACTCTTCACCTTTCCTGCTAAAATCCAGCTATCTTTTTTTTTTTTCTTGACAAAAAGAATGTTGATTAAAAAATGTTCATCAAATCATTTTTCATTTATTTAACATCATAAAGGGAAGCGGCTGTGTTTCGTTTTCCTCCCCTCTTTTCAACAGTAGAACAGAAGCTGACAGGGACACCGCAGAGAAAGGCAAGGCAAAAATTTAATCCACCTGCTTAAACATCATTTTCACTCATCGTTTTTCTCAGCAAACCTTGAAATCTGCAATAAAGGAGGTGCTCAGCTCCTTCAGCAAATCTTCCCAAAGAAGTGAAAGCAGCGGGCTACAAAGTGAAAAGCCGCAGGACTGTGAGCTTGAACAGCTCAGCTCCTCTCCCTCTGGCACACACACAGGGGAGGCCTGGAGCGGCAGGGAAGGCCACCCCACCTCTTTGGCCGGGTTTTCCTGGGAAGGCAGAGCTCTTGGGAGGTGGGAAGTAAAAGCCAGCTTCTGCTGGTGCTGCCAGGCAGCCACAAACTGGGCCAAGGCCCTCGAGAGGCAGCCTTACCACCCAGGCCTGCAGCCCCCAGGCCACACCACCACCACATCTGAGGAAAATAAGGCGTCATGTGCTGATGCATGGCCACACTATGCAGATCGTAAAGTAACTTGCATATTTTTATACCTGCACAGATAACTAAATTTCAGCTTTAAATTAAATGGAGCTCATGCTGGTGAAACCACGACACTGGTAGCTGGTAAAGACATACAGCATATCTGCGAGGCAACGTTTCCTAAGCACTCTTAGTCCGGGTCTGGAGGTCTGGTAACACCACTGACTACTTTGACACCATGACTGCTGGGCTGTAAAAAGACAGGGCAGTTTGCAGTGTTCGTGCTGGAGTCAAGCTCCTAACATGTCTCAGGAAAGGGATACCATTTCCTTGCCCTGGTGTTTCCGCCGGAGCAAGGCCAGGCAGCCTGCAACCAGTCCTCTGTGCCTCCCGGCATCCAGCCTGCACCTTGGCACTGGTAGGGTTTGATCAGTAGTAGCAGTGTTACGTGATAAGGACAATTGGTCACATGAAATTCTGCTATTTCAAAACATTTCATTGGAAATTGGAACAAATTCCCTCCATCAACAAAAATCTATAAATCAAAACGGGATTTCTTCCAATGCTTTTGTTGTTTAAACAGGAATGAACCAAAGTATATCTAATAGCGTGCATCTTAGAGGTCAGACTGGAGCAGTGGTTTTCAGGCTTTTCCAGTCTGTGCAGTCCTGAAGTAGTTTCCTATGAACCCTTATACTTGCTGTGTAAGTCTGCTGCTTGACAGCCCCCCCTCCACCCTTTGCTCATCTTTTTTGGCTCCTTTAAAAGTAGTAGGGCGGGGGGGGCAGTCACTGGACTATATAATCACAGAAATGTCCTAAATAATTTTAAACTATATTTTTTTTAAATTCTGTGCTTAACTAAATGCCACCAAAATTATTCCAGAGTCAGTAAAACAGTATCAACTTTTAATAACACAAGAAAAAAGAAGCCACATTTAAAAATTGGTTTGTAACAAAAGTGAAAACATTCTTGTTTGAAACTGTCAGACCCAAACATCTTGATCAAATGAACAGAATCTTTTTTTTTTCCCCAGAAGAAAAAAGCATCAAATATGAAAGTTCCTCTGGGAAGCTGCTATTTTGATTAAATGCCACCTACTGAATAGCAAAGTGTTGTTCAGGAAAATTTTTAAGGCAGCTTGACTGAACACATGATCTCCACACTAGAAGGCATGTTAGTCTAATGAGATTGAGGAAGTTGACAGGCTAATGCAAAATATAATGGCATACCATTTCTCGCCCCTCCTGTACCTCAGATTAACTTTCTACTACAGGATACACAGGAATTCATTGTTTTCATGATCAACTCGAAAGCTGTCAAATGAAAGGATCATGATACAGAAGTTCTGCAGGAAAATTTTTACAAATACTTACAAAATAGAAAGGTAGACTTTAACACAGAGCGCTTATCGGAAAATACCACTCTCAGACACAGCCTTAGACAAAAAGCACAAGGTATAATTACATAAACACTTATTGACCAAGACCTATTTTCTTGGAAGATTTACTCTTTTCACTCTCTCTGCAAAAGAAGGACCAAAACCTCTGCAGAAAACACCACTTTCTTAAGTGTCAGAAATTGGTCCCAGTTCCTGTTTAACATGCCCCTTTCACTCTCTGCAAGGGTGTTGTGTAGCTTGCACAGGCTACAGCAACTCTCATCAGCATCTTAGAGGAAACAGGGAGCTCGAAGTTCAGCCTAAACAAATTAAGCAAAATCCTTGCAACACAAGTATGAGAGCAGACGTTTTTCCATCTTTGATGTGCCTCATACTAACTACTATTATTTTTCCTTTTGCAGCTCCCAAGTCTATTTATAAACTCCTGCTCCTGTGACCTTGCTCTTCTGTAAGCTACTGTGGTAGGTTGACCCTGGCTGGGCACTAGGTGCCCACCAAAGCTGCTCTATCACTTGCCCTCCTCAGCTGGACAGGGGAGAGAAAATATAAGAAAAGGCTCGTGGGTCAAGATAAGGACAGTTTAATAAAGTGAAAGCAAAGGTTGTGCGCGAAAGCGAAGAAAAACAAATTATACTATTCTCTGCTTCCCATCAGCAGGCGATGTCTGGCCACTTCCTGGGAAGCAGGGCTTCAGAACGCGTAGTGGTTGCTCCGGAAGACAAAAATGCCCCCATCTCCCTTTACTTAGCTTTTGTAGCTGAGCTGACATCATATGGTATGGAATATCTGTTTGGTTAGTTTAGGTCAGCTGTCCTGGCTACATCCCCTGCCCAGATCTTGCCCAGCCCCAGCCTGCCGTTGAGGGGGGTGAAAATGTTGAAGACACAGCCTTGATGCTGTGCCAGCACTGCTCAGCAGTAGCCAAAACACTGGTGTGTTATCAACACCTTTCTAGCTACCGATGCAGAGCACAGCACTACTAGGGCTGCTATAGGGAGAATTAACTCCATCTCAGCCAGACCCAATACAGCTGCACTACCAGAGAGACTCTGAATGTACCCAGGAAGGCTCCTTTCCCACAGTGTTAACTACTCAGGTACCTTCAAATAGCTAATAAGCATGCTTAATGAGCTGTAACACCCTATTCATGGATAAGCCTGGCTTTTCTACAAATATTCTTCTAGCTCTCTGAACTTGACTCATGTATCTTCCCCTCTAATTCCATATTTACAGAACTAATTACTCCAATTGCATTTTGTTGCTAGCCTGTGCCATGTCATACAAAATTCTGGACAGAAGGAATGGGCTCAAACTGATGAAAGCATTAGTTTTGCTACCTGGTATACTCTAGTATAAAAATCAATTCTTGAAGCTGAGTAGCTTCCCTGGGGACTGTAGTTTCCTTTTTTCCTAGGAAAGGACTGCTTTTAGAGTGTTCAGATGACTGTTCTAGGCTGATAAATAATAAGAAAAATCTCCTTAACCTCTACTTAAATTTATAGCAAGATTCTACATTAGTGTTTTCTTTTGTGCTAGGAACTTGACCTGTAAGGATATACAAAATTGCTGCTGCTGCTCAGCAGAGAGGTAATGAAATTAAACCCTAGCACTAAACACGTAGAAATACTTTGTTAAAAAAGCAAAGTAGAGCAAAAAGAAACTAGTCATTGGGTGCATGATCGTTTGTGAGCTCAGTGTATTCAGCAGAACTTGAAAGCACAGCTTTCACATTTGAAGCAGAGGCTGCTACCACATGGAGTAAAGGAGGAACTGGTAAAAGAATGCAGTAGTTACCTTGCAGAGAGGCTCACTACGAGAGGGAAGTGCAACAGGCTCCTCAGCGGCTGTGTGTCAGATCGGAGTCCCTTTTGCTGTGATACCTTTCCAGGGCTGGAGAGCAGTGGCTCAGAACTGACAAACCGGCAAATTCCTTCTGCAAGGCTGTGTGTTAGGATGCCAGTTCCGACACAGGGTCTCTAGGTCTGCCTCTGCCTGGAAGAATTGTCTCTCTGTAGGCAGAGAAATGTGAATGGCAGGCTTTGCATGGAGGTCTAAGAAGGCTTATTCAGTAACAAGAGTTGTTAAGCTGTCTGAAAACCAGACACCAGTCATGAGGTAAAACTTAAATAATTGTTTTGTATCTCAGTGCATTGGTCACTACACTTTGCTTAGAGGAATGTGCAGGTGTCTCTAACTTGAAGGAAGCAGAAGTCTACCTTGTAAAAGTTTGGGACCAACATACATTCAGAATGCAATCTGCAAGGTTTGTCCCCTTCATGCCAGCTATGTAGCAACAAACTAGTACCAGACCCTGTGTTCAGATCATTGGCAGAATTACCAGTGAAAAAAAATTGGTCAAAGTCAGTCCCATGGCTTGTGTTTTATTCTGCACAACTGAAGAAGTAACTCAGAGATTGAATCCATCTTAAAATCCATCCTAAATGCACAGATGACAAATGTATGACTAAATACTTAATGTAGACATGCCAGGCTCTAGTGGTATTTTTGTTTCTATTTAAGTTCTTATCCTCTTTCATTTCCATTCAACTTTTATTTTCTATTTTTATTTCATATCATTTTCTCCAGTGAGATGAGAATAAAGATGAAAAATTCAAACAGCCTGCCTTTGCCCAATACAGGCATTCCTGCCAGAGATATTCAGAACTCTTCCTTTCCCACACACCTATTTTGTCCATACAGACCATAAATACAAAACTATACTTTACAGCCTTGTAGCTTCTGCCCGAGCTCCAGACATTATCTGGTTTGTGGGTCTCAGCAGTAACATGGGCAGCCTTAATTCTGAGCATCTTTTGTGTTGGCACCTTCCTCTCTGAGCGTCACCAGGTGGCAGTACGACAGAAGGGCTTTCAAGGTCTGCTGTTAACATGAGACAGCAGAAATCATATATAGCGCAGGTACACAATTCATGTTATAATTGCAGCTTCCATTTCTTTTCCTCAGTCTATCTTAAATGATGAGACAGGAGAGTATCACAGCACAAAATATAACGACTTACTTTCCTGTTTTTTTACTTTCAGCAATTTGAGCATTTATAGGATTACGTTTTCATACTCCCACCAGCCTCTGGAATGGACAGGTTTCAGTTGGGCACCCAGCAGAGAAGCCACTTGGAAAACAGTGGTCTACTTTGACCCTCTCACTCTAGGGCACAGATTATAAAAGTGTCTGCATGTAGCAGAGTAGATAAAAGATTGTGAATGAAAAATGGACTTTTGGGGGGAAGCAAATTACTTGTAAATTGGGTCAGCTTTGGCAAAGGAAAAAGAATAAGGGTTATTTAATAGAAGGCGGTTTTTTCAATACTTTCAAAATTAAACTAGTTGATGTTCTGTTTTGAAAAGGCATTTTTCATTTAAACATTGAACAAAAATATTAGTAAGGCTAAATAAAGCATAACATAAACCAGAATATCTCAAGACAAATGTTATTTGTGGGGAGTTAATAATTTTTAGAGGGTTATTTCATTGTTTTTAAACAAAAAAATTCCTATTCATACAACTTCAATGAACAGTTCAGTTCTGTCTCTGTAAATCCAGTAATATAGAACTTTTCAGTACATGTTTTTTTCCCAAGCTATAAATTCCCTGCAGAAACACAAGGTTAGGAACTGTCTTGCTAAGCATTTAGAACCATGGGGGTTTTTTGGTGCTACAAATTTCTGATTTTCAAATTAAGTATCTCTATGCAGACTCATTACGTTGCAGCTGCTATGAGTGGACAACCTCCACAGAAGATCGTATCTGAGAAGACATCTGTATAAATACACAGTTGCATAGTCCAAATAAGTCTGCTCCACATATTAATACTGGGGCAGGGAAAGGGAAGAAGTATTTGTCATCTTCCAGGAAACAAGTATCCTTGTAAACACGATGCTGACTACCAAAATTAGGACCACTTTTATTATGATTTTATCTGCTCTAAACTGAATGCTGATTTTAAAAGACTGTGATGCATAAGTTATTTTTTTTACCCCATGGAAATCCTGACATCATTATTTAAAAAACAAAAATGCTTTTCACATTTTTGTGTTACATTTTGATGCAAAAATATTTACAGGAAGAAATTTTCAGGTCACATTTTTACTTAATAAGTAATATTACATATATTAAACCCATTTTATTGGGCATTTTTCTTCCATACATCATGAAAAGTTTATCACAGAGGTCAGTATTACAATCTCCATTTTGCAGGCTGGAAACAGTGACATTAAGAATTGGAAGGACATACCCAGGGCCACATTGCTAGCCAGTGTCAGAGCCACAGATATTACCTGGGCTTCCAAATCCCAAGTCCAGAAGTCATTAATAATTACAACTCTATTTTAATTTCATTATTTTCTCCCCCTCTGCTTAAAATGATTTGAAACAGAAGAAAAATGGGTCAGTGTTAAAATAACAGCACATTTGAAATTTTTAGCTCCCTTCATTTTTCACCTAGCCTCCAGTTTTCACCCTAGTTTCATTTTGAATCAGATCTGCCTAAATGACTTATTTTTCCCTGAGACAGCAGGAGGAGGTACGTTCCTGAGGATGCCAGCCTCAGTCCCCAGTGTCTAAAATATGCGTGCACTGCTCTTTGGTTCCTGCCACTAAAAGAAAAAAAAAAATCCATTCTGCAGAGATAGCATTTAAGTTTTAAATAATGCATTTCTTTATCTCCTCTGAGTCAAGGACCTCATTTCTTCTAGGCCCATAGATGACAGATAGGATAAGTGATTGCCCAGGTTACCGTGTTTTAATGTGGCTGATTCATGAGGTCCTGCAGCTCCTGACTAAAGGATATATTGCTGCCACTGTTCTCAAAGGTGCAGGGAAGGTCTGGCGTGTAGAGGAACAGATGAACAAGGGAAAAATCAGTAATTTCTCCAGGCTTTCACAACCCACCTGTCCCAGGAACGTCAGAGAAACTCAAACGGACAAATTTTGTTGGGAGATCTGAGTGAGAGCAGACTGATGTCAGGATACAACTGGAGGCATAACTGTGTAGATAATGCAATCAGAATCAGAGACCTGGGCTGGACAGCACAGTTAACTGGGACTTGATCATGTAGCTTCCTTCAAAGTTTGAGGCTCTATGCTTTGCTTACATAATGCAAAATCCAAACAACGTGAACTACTCCAATAAATTCTCATCCAGCAGGTCAGTTAACCATGTATTTTGATGTGAAGCATGTGAGTAGTCTCTCATGGTTTAAGTTAAGCCTTTAAATGTTTTTCTGTACTGGAATCAGGAAATCAGGTTCAGGGAAAATCAGAATTCATTTCATAGAGAATTTCTGAGAAGAATCATCCATTTGAAAAAGGCAATGATGAAGGGAAGACCTTCAGCTGCCATTTCCCTGATTTGAAAGGTTTGACTGCAGTAGCAGCCCTGTTAGACCCATAATGATCTGAAAGTGATAGTGAGGCAAGGGTTGGAGAGAAAAGTAGCATTTTGTTAGACCAACAGCTATAGCAGCAGAAAATAGGCTTTTGGACAGACTCACAAAAATGCTGGATGGAAGGGACCTCTGGAGGTTACTTAGGCCAGCCTTCTGTTTGGAGCAAAGCTAGCACCAAAACCAAGCTAATCTAGCAATCTTGAAAACCTTTGAAGACCGAGGTCTCACCTGCTCTGTGGGTATCTGCCCCAGTGCTGCACCACCCTCCTGGTGAAAAAGTTTTTCCTAGGCTCCAATCTGAATTTCTAAGCTGAAACTTGGGAGAATTGCTTTTTGTTTTAGCATGTGCCACTACCAAGAAGTATTTGGTTTCATAGACTTTGAAACTGTCCTTTAACTAGTCCTGGGTTGCTATTAGATCCCCCCATTAGCCTCTTTGCCAGATTAAGCAAGTCTGTCTCCCTCAAGCCTTCATTGTAGGTGATGCACCCTAGTCTTCAACCATCTGAGTAGCCCTTATTCAGATGTGAAACAGATTTCAAGCCAAGTACCACTTGGGAACAATTTGTTTGTATGTACCTTAATTATGTTACTCAGTATATTATCTGGCTATGAGACACAAGTTACAGTGTCATTGCCATTCTGTTTCAGATTGGAAAACATCTACTAGACCTTGTATGGAGCAGAAAAAAATAATTCAAAATCTCTGATCTGCTCTGGGGTGTCTCCAGTAGATTTTGCAAAGATAAAAACATTTCTGTCTGCCTCATTAATAAAGCTATCATCTAGGCACAAATTTAAGGTAGGCACTGGTTGTCCATACAACTAGTATCCATTCTGTATGTAATTTATCTCCTTACCCTGTGAAAGGCAAATGAGATGCAAGACTTGGAGCCACCCTGTTTCAGTAAGCCTATGTTTGCCTTCATTACTGAAGAAAACTTTGCTTGCAGGCATGTTTAGGAATACTGCAATAGCAAGAGAATTTCTGGGATTTAAGGGGGCATATAATCTCCATTCCTGATGTTGCTCTTGGTGTAATAAGGATGATACCACAAAGACTAGTACTGAACAGAAAATATATAAAATTAAATAAGAACTAGGAACATGCTTTGTCCCATTGCTTATAAAGTTTAGAGAAGTCTAGAATCTTTGAATTTATAAGAGATGTGTTGTTTTTAAGAAAGTTTTTACAGTCATAATCTAAGTCTTGCCCGCCTCCAATGTATGAAGGTGCGTCACAAAAAAAAGTTGGAAATCTTTATCAGATCATTCAGAATTGTCTAGCCATTCTTTTGTCACCTCTTGCACTGCCTAATAACTTCTTGAAAGTCAGAAATTTCTGTTAAAGTTTTTGCTTCTCAGTATAGGGCACACCCTCGACATGGTCAGAGATCACTATTTATGACAAAACCAGAAAGGGCACTTCAACATCTCTGATGTTTGTCAAGTATAAACAAAAAAAGGGAAAGAAAACACTAAGTCAAGCTTTCTTTATCTACTATGAACAACAGCATACAATTCTCAAAGTGCTTTTGCAGGTCACTTAAGTAAAATACCTATTCTTCCTACTCACAGGGCACTCTTCTGAATAAAGTCAAATGATTTTCAGGTATTTGCTACAATAGTAGGAGAGATCTTTCAGGGACATAGGTACACTTTGTGCATGTTCATCACTGCAGAGGAGAAAAAATAAAAGCCATCTTTGGCTGCCAGCAGTATCACTGCTTGGTAAGTTTCTTGCCCCACTGAAGTCTACAATAGCTGTGTTATAGCCTTCTCTCCAGCTGTAGCTGCTGTCTAGAGATTCACTCTTACATCCTGAAATCAAAGCTTAATTACTCCTGACCTATTTGTGGAACGTGACTAGATGGGAAGGAACAGTGACTGTAAAAGAATTATAAAGAAACCCAGAAATTGCCTAGTTTCACTCTGTAAAACATTCAAAATAATTTTTGTTTACAGTCTCCACCTTATCCCGCATTCCTGAATGTAATTCCATCAGATCATAGTTCTGTCCTCTCTTAGGAGTCTTGATGTGTTTGGCATATTCACTGCCTCCTCCAGGAAGCATTACCCCTGGGAAGCCCAAGATGCCATTAGGCTTATGCATTTTCTTAATTTTCAGCCAAACCTAAAGAAATTGCTCCATTTCTTATCTTTTGGCCTTAGATAATCCCTGAACTAAAACTTCTCCTGAACTATTAATTTTTCTCAAAAATACTTTTGAGCATCCAGTTGTTTCAGAGCTGCTCTAGAACACCTGCACAGCCTTCTCCATACTGCAACATCAGCTTACCTGGTACTAGAGAGGCCATCTCAAAAGGAGAATAGAAGAATTCTCTCTTCATGGTCCGGATATTTCTTGCTCTGTCTCCTAAGACTGTCAGTAAAACCACTGGTTACTGGCAGCTGAAAGACCAGTGGCCCTTTTCACCTGGAAAACCAGATGGCATCATCATCAAGAGGTTTGAACTGGTGATCACTTAGCCTGGAAGAAAGGGTCATATCAAACTGAAATTCCTTCTGGTCATTAGATACTTGAAAAGTTGTCAATATATGCCAAATCTTCTTCAGCAGAATTCCCACAGTTCCTGTATACATAATTATTCTAGCTTGCCTTGCAGAGGCAATGCTGCTGCGGTTATTCATCTCGAAATGTACACCTTCTTGTTTCTTTGGACCCTTTTCCATCAACTCCATTTTATACCATATGAGAACAGATTGTAACCAAAGTTGCAATCTAAATAAACTGGATCTGGATTTCAATGGTGCCAAAGTCCGGGGTGATTAGATCTTGGGCTTTGATCCAGATGCATCTTGCTGATGAGTAAAGAAAATACATCAATCAGCTAGTTACAACAAGTCCTTGGCCTGCATGTGGAAGCAGAAGATGAGGAGGAGGAAAAAAGGATATGCCGTGTAATAATTGGTAGGTGACAGCATGCTATGTGCGCAGCCTGGGGAAACAGAGATCCATTCAACTCCCCCACAGAGATTCAGCAACTTCACTAGCCCACGCACTCTTTCGTCTCAAGCACCCAACATGTTTCATAGCCTCCAGCCATCAGCCTTGGCGCCAACAGATGAATCATATCTTCTGTGAGTGTCCCTGCTGCACTAACTTATTATCATCCTTTGCATTTAGATAGCACTTGCCAGTCCCAGGTCCCAAAACACTGCATGGAGTTGGATGGGATCTGGGACTGAATATCCTGCTTGTAGCCATGGGAAATCAGTTGGCATTAAGGCTGGAGGCTATGCCTCCCCACTCTCCTTAAGTTTTCTAATCCCTAGGCCACATGACCTTCCTTCATTATGTGTACTTAGCCATCAATGGTAAACACTTGTGATATACAGAAGAGTTTTTCTATGTTCCGAACAGGCAGCAGATAATTAATGAGCACGTTTATTTTTAGATTCTTATACAAGACAGATAGTAGCACTTCTCTAGTACTTGGTTAGTCAGCTGATTTCTATTTTCTAGCCTTGTAGATGCTTAGTGGTCCATGATAGACTACCATTCTGGATTTGGACAAGCAGAGAGAGATAACCATGAGAGCAGTGGTTTCCAACAACTGGTACACACCTTGACATTGGTATCTCAAGCCATCAGGAATGCTCCTCTTGCCTTAGGTCACTCAGTCATAAAAGTCTTATTGCCTACAGCCCAGCAGCTTCCTAAGTCTCTCTGAGAAGCCTGCTAAATTAGGCCACCTTAGCCTAGCTCTGGAATGGGATGACCAGCAATGGCTATTTGCTCCCTAAAGGAAAGGGAGGGACAGCACAACAGTGTAGGGCATAGTCCCCACAGTACCTGAGTGAGATAAGGAAGAAAGACTTAGAAACAATGGTCAAGTTCAATCAGGAGTCCAGATCATCAAACACATTCATGATGATGAAGCAGGTCTAGGGTCAAGTGAGGAAAACCACGCACAGCTCAGTCAGAATTAGGTTGGATGAAAGTTACCACTATCAGACACAATCTAGCAATTGTTAGGTAGATCCACAGCAACAAGGGAGGTACAAGGTCAAGCTGAGAAAACAGTCCACAGATCACAATCAAGACCCATACATCAGTACAGCTGAGCTAGAGATCAATATTCCTACAAGACAGCTCAGGCTGGAAATAAAGCCCCAAGCCTGGGCTTAAGTGGAGCTCCTGGGCCTATGGGCAGAGGGTGTGGGTAGTGGCCATGTGAGGCTGATCAGGGCTGTTAAGGCTATTAATGCACTTCAGGGCCACAACATAAGTTTCTATAGTCTTTGCAGAGTGTGCTTAGGTGCAAGAATGACTCTGCTGCTTGCTGTGATTCCACTACAACTCCTTCTGCACCTCTATGCAAGAATTTTTCTGGTATCATTATCCTAGGTTTTCATAGCAAGGACACAGATGAATCGTGTTGTGAAGCAGCAGGCAGACATTACTCGGAATTGCTGGTGCAAGGATTCAGTCTGAGGCTCAGCACACAACTTCGGGTACTCTCAAGCTGGGGAGCCTACCCAGATGCCTTTTCTAGCACTTCTGTCTAAATTCTCTTATCAGGGTGTTTTCAAACTCCCCTCGAGGATACTTTTGCTAGGTGAGAGGGGACAACAAGTGTCAGAACTGTATCTCTATTTTCCTCAGTTCTATCACCCCTGTACTTACTAGCTTTAATTTAGCAATGAAATATGGGGCTAATATATTCCCGGTTGGACTGGGCTAAACTAGGATCCCTTTTTTCTACTATGTGACTGCATATTCAGGGAGAGATCTGACGCAAATACAGCAAAGTAAAACTTTCACAGATTATTCCTTCTTTCTTCACGTCTTTACAATCCTTCAAGTAAAATTACTGCACTGAAATAATTGTCCCTAGATGAACTACCAGAT
The DNA here is from genome assembly GCF_026419915.1 of Harpia harpyja. Lineage (NCBI taxonomy): Eukaryota > Metazoa > Chordata > Aves > Accipitriformes > Accipitridae > Harpia > Harpia harpyja. The sequence continues at coordinate 25,928,479 of NC_068949.1, read as the reverse complement.
GAACTTCAGTATACTTCAATTATGTACTCTTCAGATTGCAATTACTGTCCTCCACAAGCAATTGAAGTCATCAATACCATTGCCATTTGGAAGCAACATCTGAGTCAGACAAAACCTGATGTAGGGAGAATAAGTTAAATCAGCCATTACTCAACCTTTTTTCCCTCCTGCATCACCACGGACTACTCTGAGCTCTGTCACCTTTTACATATGGGCTTTTCATATAGAAGGGTATATGTTCAAAAAGCCTCTTGCTAGGTATGTATGTTGAAGGGGCAGCTGGCAGTGGTGTGGGACAGATGCAGGTGAAGAGCTGACTTGGGCTACAGAAAAAATGCATTCCCAGCCCTACTCCATGGGCAGGGCCCCTGTGGGAGGTGGTTCTGTGGGGTCAGTACAGCTGAGGAACACACGCCCTGAGAAACTAGCTGTGGGATGGGAAGGGGCTGTGAAACTCACAGGAGAATTAAGGTAAATACAAACCATTGAGATATGTTGTCCTAATTATCCTGCTCAGTCCAAGTAGTTCAGTACACAAGCTTCAGGGATTAAACATTCCCATAGAGTCTGGTTCCTTCTAGACACTTGCTAGGCTACCTTTCTATTGGAGCTATTCTCAGTGTTTCTTTCAGGCAGTACTTCTTTAAATTGTCAGGGCATTGCAGCTAGCATGAAACCACTTGCTGGAGGTGATTTCTTTTCTCTCTCAGCTGGCGTTTTGTTATAGCTTTTTTATTTTCCCCCCCGACAAATAGTTTATTTGCCCCAAAGAGCACATCTGAAAAATTCAGGTCTGAATTTATTGTGTTTAAGCTGTGGGAAAAAATAGGAAATTTCCAACTTAAAAAAAAAAAAAAAGTTTCTCTACTGAAAATTGTTTTAAGAAGGGCTGAAAATGTTTAAGTCAAAGCAAAACATTTCAAACAGGATCAAATTGAATGTTCCTCTTTATACTGAGTACTTTTTTATTTAACCCCCGAACCTTCAAAGTTAGCATTTAGCATTGAACTTGGCTGTTAATTGTTTGAATGTTTTCATTTTACCCATGAACATGATAATTATTTGTATAGGTCCCTATATAATGTCTTTCCCCAGAGGGGAAATAAGCTTTCATGGGAAGTGATTTAGCAGGATGAAGTGTCCCATGTTTCCCATGAGGTTAAAAGTTCAGTTAACTTTATCTCTTGTCATGTTTTACTATATACACCTTTTGGCTTCCTGCTCAAACTGCAAAATGATGTGTATAAACAGCATCAAAGCAGACAAGTAATCCTAAAAACATGGAGAGAGAAAGACTTCTGTTAAATGATTGGTAGGAGTGACTTTTTGATCCAGGGACTGACATTGGGCAGAAAGGCAGAAGCATAACTTCCCTCTGCTGATGTTCTTGCTGGCTTACTCACAGTATCAGGATGCTTGCTAAGCTTGTTGGCCAAGGGATCACCAGTTAGCTACTCTTCACTGTGCTGAAGCCCAGCTAATACAGATGATTAGTGGGGAGATGACTGCAGGAACCTGTGTATTCAGAAGAGAGACAACTGTTCAGATGCCACTTCTAGTCTCATTTATAAGTGTGTAAATCTGGGACGGCCACCATGAACTCAGTGATTTACAATCACTTCTAAGTAGCTGGTTCCACCAGCAGCTAAAGCAGCTAAAGGTCCAAAACATCTTAGCCATTGCTGCAGCCTGCACATTGAGAAGTACAGCCTCTGTAAAGGGCCAGAGAACCTCTTCCACTATTGGAGATATGACTTGATGGCCAGTATTCAGTATGACGGATCTTCCTGGCAGAGGAGGAAGCTGCCAATCTCAGATGCTTTTTGTCAATGCAACTCAGCAATACAAACCTGCAGGGTGATACTGCAGGGCATGCATGTTGCTAGGGAAGTATTTACCCCCTTTTCTACACTGCAGAAGAACCTGCTAGGGAAATGGGGATGGTGAGGAAGGAGGTTGTGCTAAGAGCAGCCCAGGGGCAGGATGTGCCGATTACTCGGATTCAATTTTCACCCAAGTATCTATTTATAGTTTATAGATACTATTTAATAGTATCTAACTGTTTCATAAAATGTTTGTCCTCCCCTCTTCCCCCCCCCCCCCCGTTACTGACTGCAGACTTTGCCTCCCACCCAGGGAGAGGTGAGAGAGAGCTTAGCAAGGAGTACAAATAAAAATGATGGGTGCTAAAATGGAGTGATGGCATTCCCCTGTGCCCATTCCGCCGGGCTGTCAGTGCAGGCAAGAGACATTTTTCTTCCTTGCAGAGAGCAGTGGGTCGCTTCTCTCTCAGCAACCCGGCTCTTACCGGAATACCTCCCCGGGAGGGATGCAGTGCTCAGCAGGCAGCCCTCTGGACCAGCGCACTTGGTATTTCCTGAACGCACAACCTTAATCAGATGCGCAAGCTTCTCGGTGTGTGCTTCGTGCCCTTTCCCCCCCCCGGCTCGGGCTTGGAGAGATTCAGCTCCTGATCTGATCCTTGTCGAGTCAAAGCATCTGTTGAGCGCGACCAGAGGAAGATGCGGAGGGGGAGTGCGGGATCAGCGCTGCTCCCTGAAAGAGGCATATTAATAACACTGATGCATGGCCAATTAGCAGAAGGAGCCAGGTCCAGCCCTCGAGTCTGCGTGCTAGTGATTTATCGACAGTAATTACCGAGGCACTTAATGCCTAGTTTGGATGGGAATTAATTCGAGGCCGGATAAATAATGCATTAGGGTTTATTTAGCCCCATGTGAAGCGTCGCCCCCGAGCCAGAGCTGGAAGTGGAGCGAAACGGCGTTGGAGCGGAGAGCGGCGGGCGCGGCGATGCGCGGGGCGGCAGCCGGGGCCGGGACTGTGGCCGGGGCCGTGTCCGTGGCCAGTCGGTGAGGCTGCCGGCAGCGGTGCGCCCAGCCGGGAGCATGCTGAGCCCCAAGATCAGGCAGGCCAGGAGAGGTGAGTGTGCCTTCCCGTGCGCCTCGCGTTGCGGGGAAGGGGACCGGCTGCCTGCACGGGGAAACTTGCCGGCGGTGGCGGAGAGCCTCCAGCGCTGCCCGCGGAGTGCCCCCGGAGTGCCCCCCGAGCTGCAGTGGCCGCCCCCCGGCAGAGCGAGGCTGCTGCCCCGCTGGCCGAAGCCGGCCCCCGGGAGGGTAGCGGGAGGGAGCGGCGCTTGCAGAGGTTCGGGGAGAATGAAGCGTAGGAGGTCGGGACCCATGCTTGTGCCCACCAACGTGGTCTGCAATGTCAGGGCTGAGCAGCAGGGATAATTCAAAAATTGTACTCCGTCCTGGGACTCGACGGAGCCTTTGCACCCCTGGGGTGGTTGCTGATGCTGTGTTTCTAGTGCTGAAATTCATTCTAACAGCCGGAGACAGTTGTGACAAGTTTACCTGCAGCATCTTGGAGAAGCGGTTTGCTGTAGCACGTTATCCCTCCAGGGCTGGAAGCAGGAGGTGGGGAAAGTCGTTCTGTGTGAGCTGTGGGCAAGACAAAGGAGGGAAGGAAAACCTGCCCCGGGTCTGCAACAGCTGCTTTGAGCAGCCGTTCAGATCTGCGAGGTGTAGTAGGCAGTGTTTGTAAAGCGATCGGCTGGGGCTGGGCACATTCGGTGTCTCCACTCCAGCTTCCCTGGCAGAGATGCTCTGGCGGTGTGATCTGCTGCAGCACCAGTTCCTCGTTTGACATGGCATTTGTTGAGCATCGTTGACATTCGCAGCCTAATGGCAGTCTCAGAGGGCTGTCTTCCCGCCTGTTGGAAACAGAGGCTAGATTAATGTAATTTAGGAGCAAAAGCAGATGCAGTCAGAAGAGTATGTGAAGAATAGGTTTTTCTTCAGCCATGCCAGCATTATAAAATAGGAAACTGTCACTGGTTCTAACTGCTGTGATTCTGAGACAGATACTTCCAGCTGAATGTCACATTGCATCATATATATAAAAGCAGTATTACATGCTAAACAGTCCTTAGAATACCAACAGCCCATTAAATAGCTGTTAGTATCTTGGAAGGAAGAAGCTTCCTGCCATCTGGAGGTGTCAGGATCAGATATGTACAGCCTCACCCACAGTAAAGTCATATGTACTTATTTTTTTTTAGTTACACAATTTTGTAGAAGTTCAGCAAGTCTTTCGTAGGTGCTGTCTCTTTGCCATCCCCCTTCTAAGGGGTGTCTAATCTTCTTCCAGTCTTTAATATATTTGTTATCCAGCATTCCTGTGGGCTATTACAGCTCTGATGAGACAAGCTAAACGATGCAACTAGAGTGGTACAGTAAGTTTGTGTCAGAGCAAGGAACACAAGCTTTCACAATTGCATGCCTGTCATTCTTCCACTTTCTTCAATTCATCTGGAAGACAGTAAGTTGTATATTAATATATATTGAAGTCTAGTTATGGGACAGATATTATTCTAGATCTCTGTGGGCTACTGCTCCTTGGGGTACAAACTGTAGTTTACCTTTGTGATTCAATTTCAATTTATAGCAGTATATCTCATTTTCTCAGGGCTTGTTCTGTTTGGTTCATTAACTGTGCAGTGGTAGGTTTATTTCTGAGTGAATTTAGAACTCATGAAAAGAGCTGACTTGGCAGCTTTTGAAACTTCATGAATTTTCCTACTTTTGCAATGCCATGGCAAAGCACTGGTTAACCTCTTACAAAGGTTACCAAGTAGGACCTAATCCTGCAAGGTTTTTCTATAGTTCTTGTTCACAGGAGCTGTAAACAGGCAGTGCTGAAGATGCTGAATGCTTCTTGAAGGTAAGTGTCCCACCTTGTTCATGCTCCCTGGACTCTCCGTTGGGATTGCTAATGAAGGTTCAGGTGGTATATGATGGGCAAGCAAAGTATTGAGAAGGCTGCCAAGAATCTGCTGCTGGTAGTAAGCATCAACAAGGGCAGGAGATCTGCTGCAAGCTTCTGTGTGACCTTGGCTGACTTCTCAGAGTAGCGGCTGTTAGCTCTGCCATTGAGGACTTAGCTGTGTAAGGGAGGCAGTGTGACTTCTCTGAGCAGACAGAATGAAGAGAAGGGACAAGGAAGGATACTCTGGGTACAGCCTGTGATTTCACTTGAGTGTGATAGGAGGCAGCAATAAAGCTGAACCTAGGCATGTTCATGTATTTGGTATAGATTTCTTGTGGTTGAATTACCCAAACCACCTTGTGTGCATGTCCAGCTCTTTGCTTCAGCATCACTGCATCTGTGCAAATAGGAATGCTCTATCAGCTCCCCTTGTATTTCCAAATCTCTACTGAGAATGTACCTTTAAAACTTCACTTGTGACATCTGATGCTGTCCTTTTTGTTTGACTTGTGGATGGTCCTTAAGAAAGCTCCTGGGTTTAAAGACATTCAGGCTTTTGCAAATGCTGAGTCTGGACTTGAGCCTGACATCTGGGGTGTAGTTCTTAATATTTGTGAAAGGCATGGTAGAGAACAAAGATAATTTGCCTTATTAGAGGTAACTGTCAAGTGTAATGTAGTCCTTGCCGTTCCATCAGCAAGCTCACATCTGCAACTGAGAAAAATGCGTTCAGAGGTACATTATGTTTTCATAAGACCTAGGAAGGCGTAAAATCTCACAGACTGAAAATCTTAATGTGCATAAATGGGCCTTCTGGAAAATCATTCATCCCATCTAGGCCTGAATGGATTTTGCATTATTTTTTCATCTACAGTGTTTTATGGACAGCAGTTGGCAGAGTCCAGGATTCTGAAATAAGTGACTGCAATGGAAAACATCTATTTTCAAATTCTTTCTATGTCATGGGGCATAGAAATACTGCCTTCCAGAGTGGAGGCAAAAGAACTTTCAGTATGGAGAGCAGGGAAAGCAGTTTTCAGACTACATCCTTCAGTCTCAAGGAATGCATTTTTGTTTCATTGTTTTTAAGAGATGAAAAAAATGAAACAAAGCATTTGCTCCTTGGTGTGAAAAGTCTCAAACAAGTTATACCTGCCCAGTTGCATTTAAATGTGCTAGGAAATGGAAGCTGGACTGACTACAAGCTTATGCATTTGTTTTTTAATAAGTGGTGTGATGGGATTGCCCTCTATAGTGAGAGAGTTAGCCTGCTGAAATGATAGATTCTTTACAATATTCGTGTCTTCAGCACAGTCTGTCTCAGTTGTATAGGCACTAAGAATAAACCTTCTTTCCTTACAGGGACTTTGTACTAATGGGTGTCTGACATTATGGAATTGTCTGCACTTCTCTGACCTATTATTGCTGTTTGCGGCATGCTCATACATATGTTACAGTATGTTGAAAATTTTCTTCACAGTCATAATAATGAAACTTTTGTTTGTTTAATTAAAACTTAGAGCCTGGAAAAAGTGATGGGAGACATTTTGGCTAGCTAGCCTGCTGCAGATGAACTGGTTTTACCTCAGGTATCCTTCACATGGCTGTAGTAGAACAGTTATTTCCCTCTCTCTTTTTTCCTTCTCTGAAACTTGTCATAATTCAATTTTAATGAAAAGTGGGCTTTAGCATATTTTAAAAGTTTCTAAGGATGGTGTATACTAATGCTGCCAGGAGGGACTTTAGAGGGTAAAGTACTATTACAGCCCTCTGGGAGTGTGCACATTTACAATGTAAGCATCACTTGCTTGCAGTGAGGACAGCTAAGTTTTAGTATTCAATGCCTTTGCAATGGTGTCATTATATTTTTAATGAAAGTGCTGTGTGATTACAGGAGCACAAATACCCTCTATTTTAACTGCTTTCTTATGGCAGTAAGGATATATGATTGCATAATTTCTCCATCTGTCTCTGTCCTAACAATTTTTGAGCTGCTTGGCTAAATCCAACCAGATTTGAAAGCAGAAAAGGAGTGTCAAAATATATTTGACTCCTATAAACTCAAAGAAAATTGGTGACAGGACAGAGGAAAGACAACCACATCTGTACACCTAGGGAAAACTGTCACATAGTGCTCAACAGAAATGTATATTCTGAAAGATAATGCCCAACTGACCATCCGAGACACATACTGGCTGTCCTGTAAGAGGACACATATATTCAAGTCAGCCAAAAAGCTAAGGGATGTAGAATGTATTGGGTTGTTGGGGATGTGGAAGGAACTGGGTATTTGAGGAAGATGAAGAGACAGCACTATGCAAGTTTGAGGAAATAGAAGAATATAAGGCAGTAATCAGTAGAAATCTGGACTTCCTTAATTCTGCAGACTGAAAGTATATTATTCAATACAAAAGCAAGTTATGAGAATTATAGTAGTACACTTTGGAATCTACATGAGCATTTTAGGGTTAGAAGTGGGCTTCTGAAACATATCTAATTCTCCTCACTTATTGCACTTTGGTTATGTCATGAAGGAGTCTCAGAATAAACAAACTAGAATTCCTTTTGGATTAAACTAGGTGGGAAGATATTTTCAGGAGTGCACCTCTGCAGCCACTCTCCCGCCACTGACGGGTATTCAGTCCATAGGATCAGAACAGAACTAGTCGAGAACAGAGCCCCCTGAAATGCATATGTAGGATGGATATTAGTTCCCTGCCATTAACTAACAGATCCACTCCTAATGATCTGCACTATTTGCTAACTCAGACATCTCCGAAGTTGTCAGAGTCACAACACATTTGTATTCAGAACTGATAATTTTATGTTAATCCATTACTTAGGTGGCCAACAATTCACTACCATAGTATCTCAGAACTTAACAATTCAAAATTTATTTACCTTTGCACATGCCACATTTCATGGATAACCTTTACATTCTGTGGACTAGGGAAAAACCCTAGGCCACATACAAAGTCCAAGGCAGAGCCAGGGCTTGAAACGAGTTTCCCAAAGTTCAGTGTATGTGAAAAAATACTGGATTATCCTTCCTTCTTATTCAACAGCTTTTCACTGGCCATTTTCTGTCATCAGAACACATCTGCCTCCTTAAGAACTCACCAGTGGAGGGTATCAGCATAATAGGATGAACAGTATGAAATTGTGGGGGATGCCTCTAGGAACTTTTTTTCTCTACCAGAAACACAGGGTGATTGGGGTCATCCCTCTAGAGATTCCTTGTCTAAAGGAAATGACATTATTAATCACTTCTTCAAGACAGTCTTAATCACAGCAGCAGGCTATCAACCAGTCATGGCTTTCAGGAGTTCTCATCTATCCTGAGTTTGCCAGGCTCAGGAATCAGCTTTGATGATGATGAATGACATCTAAGGAAACGGGAATTAGGCATTTTTAGACCAGTGAAGGTGACCTCTGACTGTTAAAAGATGCTGCTTGTTCAGAGTCATATTTGGGCTGGCCAGTTAATAATTCTTCAGTATCACTGACACACTTCAGGTTCCAGGAGTTGGACCTCATCTAAGAGGCAACCTCACAAGCCCAGCAGCAGGCACAGGTAGCAGGACAATCTGTACAACAGGCAGAGCTGAGATGAGGTCCATCAAGGGAAAAAAAAACAGTGGTTAAAGGAGACTCCAACAAAAAGGAGAAAAAGAAACAGTGTGCAACTCAGTTTGTGAAAAAGGACATGGCAGAGAAAAGATTAGGAACAGTGAAATAAAGACATTTCACAGAGACCCAGAGGCAGCCAAACAGTTCTAAGTATGCTCAGACTGCTCTGTTTGCTGAGGCATCAACCCTCCAGCTTCTGGCTGTTGTCCAAGCCCTCCACAGAGAGGAGGCAATCCTGCTGCCTCATGCACAACAGCAGTTCACTGTCATGTTTCTATTTTCCTCTGGCATTAGGGGAGAACTGGTGGCACCTTCGCCCCAATTCCAGCAGAGACCAGCACCACGCTGCTGGAGCAAGTCCTGGACCTCAGAGACTGCTCAGTGCAGGCAGCTCCTCTGGCTGTATTCCGTTCAAAATCATGCTGTGTGAAGAGCTCCCCTTTCACTGGCCAGTGAAAGTCAAAAGGGGAACTCTCCCATGTGTCTAGTTCCCCTCACCAAACCACAGCTTAGCACCTGCAGCCTCTTAGCGCTGCAAAAAGGAGCGCCAATGCCTCCACAGCCTCATGCTGCAGCTCTGGTTTGAGGGGCTGATTGTGCACACAGCTATCCTGGAGCATGTGGGAGGCCAGCACCTTGGCACCTCCAGCTTACCAGGCAAGTAACACCCAGCTTCTTCCTCCTGGAACCAAAGTAAACAGCCCTGGAGCTGTGAACTCCTCCGAACATTTCCTTCAGCCCCCGAAAGCCCACCAACATCGGTGGGAGCACACCAGCCCCTGGGGCAGGGAGCAATCAGTGTGACTAGCTGCAGCTGGCATGGCAGAGCCACCATTAACGAGGAGCCCAGCTGCAAGGGGAAGGCTCACTAACCCCTTCCTTAAATGAGTGATTCTCTGAGGCAGAAGAGGTATTTTCAGGAGTTGTGCGCTAGAAAGGTATGTGGGTAAAAGGCTAGGGTGAAGTGCTGGTAAATGTGATTTTGTTTATGGCTCACAGTTTGTGAGCTGGTGGAGGAAGGAGTCTGTGAGTCACTGGGGAGGGTGGAGGTGACCCTGCCTATGGTGTGGGTCTGGGCTGGTTTCATATTTTTGCTTTCTACGAACGTGAGATAAAGCTGCCGAGTTGAGTTTAAAATCCTAAAGCAATGGTACAGCGGCTGTGGAGGGAGGTATTGGGGCTGGAGCTGGTGCACTGCTGGATTAAGCGCCCTGAAGGCAGTGGGAAGGTATAGGCCCAGACTAGAGGGTAAAGTGTGGGGGAGAAGCGAACAAGGAGGGAGCTGAGCGTCCCTCTCGCCATGTCCAGCCCTAGGGAGCTGAACGAAGCAGGGAATTACTTCTGCCCCTTGGTATCAGGTCAGTCTCCTGGCACTGTGCTGCTTTGGTGCAGGGGTGTGCAGCAGTGAGCTGTACTATGGGCTGTGTGCTGTAATTACTTTGTCTCTGTTGTCCTGGTTCAGTGGCCATGTGCATATACAGAAGGGGTCAAGAAAGTGATACTTGTGGGATTCCTCCAGAGATAGGTTCAGATTCCCACTCTTGCTTTGTGGTGTGTCCTGTGAAGAAGGACCCAGGCTACTCAAAGGTTTAATCCTCTCATGTCTGTAGAGATGCCCCTCTCTTTCCACATAGGATTCACAGTGTGTGCTGAATTAAGTGCTGCTCTTGGCAGTGGCAGCTTTCTGTCCCTGCCTGAAGGCTCAGGCAGGAAATCACTCTCCTTAGAAAAAGCCCTGAAAAGTTTGCAGGCACACACCACCTTATTAAGCACAGGCAATCTGAACTTGAAATAACAAGCCATGGTCTTGCCTCCTGGGGAAGGGCAGGGCCTTGAGAAAGAGCAGTAATTCAGCTCAAAGGGTAACTGGACTGCTGGGAAGAGAACTTGTGGGGAGGGAATTAATTAAATATTAAAAAATGAAAAAGCCATAGGCTATCTAATTACTTGTAAAACACCTACTGAATGAGTACAGGGTGAAACTGTCAGGGTTGTGAAGAGCACAGTGAAAGCACCACAAAAGCTAGCAGCTCTCTCCTGAAAGGACAGTCACCTGCTATTTTTAGTGCCTATATATATGTATTCCTCTTCGTTGCAAGGTTACTACCAGAATGACTTTTTTTCCTTGCCGCCTTTCCATTTACATTCATGGTAGCTGATAGGCAAGCGCAACAGCATAAATGGCTTAATTTGTTTTCTCCAGCTCCGTAGATTATGGGCAGAGGTAGTTTGAGGCAACAGTGAAGGCACTTGCAGACTGTGGTGGGGAGGGGAAACCCCTTGATGAGGCTGCAGTATGAGCTATCTGGTGAGTTGGAATAGGAAAGGATCTATGCCTAGACTCTGCCCAGGCCTGTGTGTGTTTAAGGTATTTAAAACTAAGATGGGAGGGGAAAGCTGCTGCTGACAGTCCTTCTAATGTGTGTTCCTTCCACAGAGCTTTTCTGTGTGTCCCTTGTACCCAAAAGGCAGTAAATTGGTCTTTATGAAGAGCTAAAGAGCAGAGATACTAGGTCTTTGCTTGCAGTTGAAAAAAAGTTACTTGTAATATCCTTCCTCTTAAATGCAGGTGTTAAGAATTATTTATGCTTCAGTAAGATAGTCATCCTGTGAACTGGTATCGAAGTTTAAAGAACAAACCTATGGTACAAGGAGCTAATTGACAAGGAAGCTGTATACGTTGGTTCTAAGGTGAGAACCGATTCATTTGCAGGGGAAAGGATTGGGTCGATCATGGTCTCTTTGGGGGAACTATAGGTGCAGAGTTAATACTTAATCCTGTGCAGACCTCCTGCTTAGGAGGAGCCACCCTTACCTTATTAATGCGCAACATCTTGTTACAGATACTTATGGCTAAATAATCTAAGTTGGGTGCTTAGGTTCAGAGTATGAATTAATGTAGAAGTAAGAATGCCTGGATTTCTTCTGCCTGTGTCCCCCAAATCAACCCTAGCAGTAGAGCAAGTCACATAGCCACCTGTTGTACAGAGAAGGAAACAGGCTTTGTTTGCACATTGAAAATGGGTACAAACAGGTGAACTGTTAGCTCAATACTATGCCCTGAGAAGTAGGGTAGGAATTAATACCTTCCTGATGTTTGAATGAGGGAAACAAGAGAAATGTAATGTTATGGCTGAATTCGGGCAAGTTTATCAGTGAAAGTGGTCAATCCATGATATCACTTCAGTCTTACAGCCAGTTGCTGGCAAAAGGCCTTGACAAAGTTTTCTGTACTCTTGATTATTTTTTCAGTCCAGAATAATTTTGGGAAGTGATATCCCATGGTGTGTGGCAGACAAACATCTTCGGTGCTCATAACATCAGCGTAAGATGCTAGTGATACTAGCAGCCACTGCAATGTCTGAATAATATGGACCATGTGCTTGGCATGGCACAGGCATTAGTATTTATTATAAACACATGGGTGACTGGAGGGCCTATGACTAGCTTGAGTTGTTACACTGCAGTAGACCTACTTTTGTGCTACATCTGTAGTGCTGAAGAGCTGCGGTATTGACCGGGACTCCACAGTACTTGATGTGGTATGAGCTCGGGGTACAGTCCCAGCTCCAATCTGAATGTTATCATGGTCAGCATTTTTTGTTTGCTCCTCAGTCCACTATGGCTGGGAAGGCTATTAAAAATTAAGTCTTAAAGCCAAACCTGTGGGGAGGATTACAAGAGGCTTTTGCTGATTTCAGAGGGAGTACAAGGTATTCATTCAGTCTTCCTTCTGTGACCCGATTTGACTCACTAAAGTAGCAGGAAGGAAAAAGCTCTGAGATAACTTTCTGCCATTCCAGTGAGTACCTATTCTTATAAAACGGTCTCACTTTGTCAGTGAAGTGTAGGAATATAAGGCTGGGTCTATCAGCAGAAGGAAAAAGCAGTGTGGGTGTAGGGAGAAGGGAGTAAGACTTCCCTCTTCTGGCAGCAGTGAGCTGTAGCTCAGCGAGGTCGCCCATGGAACTCCAGAGCTTTGCCAGCAGCAGAGATGCCTTCAGCAGTGCTTGTCAGGTGGGCACTTCTAACCAACCAGGTGGAGAAGATGTACAGCTTTCAAGAGATTCTGCCCAGGTTCAATGGGAGTGGAAAGCTGGTGCTTGGGTTTGCTAGATGGTTTTGTAGTCCACTCTGTGTGACAAGTGGACATGCTTTAAAGCAGCACACCAAATGGCTATGACCTAAGAGCTGATCTATCCTCTGAATAGTCTGCAGTGGATCCAGCTGGGAACTATCAGAGGATGGTGCAGATAAAGGGACCTGAAAATTAAAAGGCAGTCTTTTGCTGGGAGCAGGTTTCTGTACTTGGGCGGCCTGTCAATATGGTCTGTAACTCTGATTTTGCAATAACAAAGAACGTAGCAGGTTGAATTTGGGGCTCTGACCTGCTGGTTACAGAGCTTACTCATGGTCAGCAAGAAGAGGAGGTAAGAATATCCTTGATACACACCCCTCCAAAAAAAAAAAAAGTAAAAAAAAAAAAAAAAAAAAGAATAAAAATTATTTAATCTTTCTTGGTATTGAAGCTGACCTGAACCTGCTGTCTATTGGTGTAGATCAGCATAAATCTATACTGAACTGGCTTCCAGCTTCTGTGTGTCCCTTTCAGTACCTAACAAATAAATGAAGCATGTGAGTTTTACTTGAGTGACTAGCGTTCAATTCATGGAGCTTGTAGTTCTTTAACCTTGCCTCAGGAGTACAGAGTATCACCTTGTTGTTCCTTGCCTTTTGTGTTTATATTCATTGACTTGGAGAAAGCCATGCTAAATGGCATGCTTAAAATATGACCTGCAGCAAGCTATGCAAATCTACTTCATACTTCTATTTTTAGGAGGGAGAGGAGGCCACTGTTAGTGAAGAAAAAGTTGGGAACACGATGAAGGCAAATTTGAATGGTTGTGCTCTAATGTATTTTGTGCACTCTGTCATAGAGAAGCTAACTCATACTGCTGCGTGAGTTTGGGGTTTTTGCTGTAGCAAAATGGCTGATACTGAAAGGAAGGCATAAGCATTGCACCCCTCAGTGTGGTATCATCTATTGAGAAATAAAGAGCCAGTAGTTAGGGTGTTAAATGAATGATGTCTTTATTTCTTGTCCTATCACAGACTACTTTGCAATAGTTTCTCTTACCTGTTCTGTATGCATTTTTATTCACGCTGTACAGATGCAGCCATGCTGCTACTTCAGATACACTGGGAGCAGTAAAACCAGAGATGGGAACAGCTGGGTTCAACAGCTAAGATTTAAACTCTTCAATGAAGACAGTTATAATTACTAGTCACTACTACAATATCTAAAACCATCACTATCTACTGTCTGTTCTACCAAGTGTGTGCCTCTGTCCTTAGCTTAAGCTACTGGGTCAGTAGGCGGATGCTGTCCATTGTCTTCATTTGGAGGGGTTCTGGTTGTCTACGTAAGCATCCATTTTGGTTTGGATCAATGGCATGCTTTTGAAGCAGATCTCCTGATCTTTCTTACCTACTGTGCTTTGGTTGGTTTTAGCATAGTCTTGGATTACTTCTGAGTGAAAATGTGCTCTGTGTGCAGTATGCTTCTATAGTCAATCCAAATAAAATCCCTGAAATAAGTGTTGTGTAGATGGTAGGTCTGTGGTACCAGCTGTTCCTCCCTACTTGTTCCACCCAGTGTGCTGTACTACTTTGTAATATAGACCTAGCCAAATTCCCCAGCTCTGCACAGAAGATGCAGGCTACCTCATCTGAATGCTGACAGTTCTCAGTGGTTTCCCACAATTCATTGTGCTTTTTAGAATAAAGTGTTTCACTTTACTAGGTGGTAAATCAGTAGGTTGGTCTGTTGTAGCAGAAAGAATCAAGCCGTCATCCTTCCATCTTGGCAATTATCCATGATCTAATGCTAGTTGTTTGATAAGGCTGGCATGGCTTTATGTATTTATAGGGCACTCTTGTGAACAGCTGGTGGCAGGTTACCTGCGGAATTTAAGGTTTATTCATTGGCAGGTGCCAAACCCCCCGCATATTCCCACAACCTGAGGCAGTAATTCAAATCAATTTGAAAATACAAGGTTAAACTCTTTAAATGATGATTCTGTGGAGTTGAGACCTGCTGGTCATCTTGCTGCTGGTGACAGCAAAATAAGTTTGCGACTTCTTTGTAAAATAGGTCAGAAGTGTCCAGAGGTCAATGAGGTCTCCGGAGCTGGAGTGAAAGGTCAACCAACAAACCAATGCCCCTTTACCTATATGATAGCAGTGATGGATTGCCAAAATCCTTATCTGATCTGGAGTCCAAGATGCCATGAATTTGTAACAATAGTTTGAAGACGAATGTAAATTGTTCTTCAGGAGTAAAGGGCTAAATTATCCCACTGACTATGTGGGGGTTTTTTTCATTGTGTGGGGTGGGTTGCATTAATTATCAAATAGACATGAGTTTTCCTTGACTTGTGGAAAGGCCCTGCATTAATGTGTATCAGTGTGTGCTACTGGATGTGTGTTCTTTGATGCAACAAAGACAAGATGTTACCAGGTTATCTGTTAGCATATTTCATAGAAACCTTGAACCTTTGTGTCGTTCTAAAAGATAACTAAGTTTGAAGCTGATTCTTGTCTTCCTTCAGCCTGATCCCCCCCACTGCCTTGTTTAGGTGTGCTACCTGCATACTTTTGCAAAGTAACTCTGATCAGTAAAGTGGCTTTTATGGTCATATTGCACAGGTCACTGGAGTATAAAATTATTTTTCTGATTTAGAACATGCCTTATACAGAGCTGACTATACCATTTCTAAGGTGGTGAAAGGTCATGGCTGTTACCTTGAACACTACAAAGAAGACCAAGATTAATTTCTTCATGCCAGTCAGGAAGCAACTGCCCTCAAACTAGTGTGTCTTTGCCTCTTGGTTCTGACCGTGTTCTGTAAATGCTGTAATACCACTGTAAGTGGAAAACAGGTGTAGTTTTTCTACATGTTCTATGAAGGAAATGCTGCATGCTTATTGAGGATTGAGGCAAAGATTGGAGCCAGCTCTGATGACTCTGGAAAGGCTACAGGCAACTTTAAATGTGTGTTGCTCTGCCTGAGCTTATGGCATGGCAGGGCCACACAGCTTTCAGTACCAGATGCGGTATGTGTAGTACAACAGTGTTGTTCGAGCGTGTTAACCTGCTAGCTAGCAGGAAATCTTGCCTCCCGTTCTGCCAGGTACTGTCACTGTACCCATTCTTAAAACATGCTGGTATGGAGAATTCATGCAGTCTAGTTTTATTCTTCAGAACTCCTTGGTGCACGTGCAGTTCCCTTCTCTTTCTTTTTTGCTGGTGAATGACCAGTGAATGATGAGGCAGTGCAAAAGAGATAGGAGATAACAACTTTGTAAAATAGAAAACATCTTGAAAGCAGAACCCTCAGCTATTGGTCTTAGGAGTTCTGAGAGGGGATGAACCTGTGTTCTGGAGACAGGGTGCTCCTTCGTGAACAAGTCTTAGTTTCCCAATCCATTTGGGCTCCTTTTTGGGGATGCCGATGCATCTTCTGCTACAGTGTATAGTTTATTTCTTGTCAGAATCCTTCAGGCTGGCTCAAATTCTTTGGCCATAGCTGCGCTCTGTAGCTGAAATGTGCTTTTTAGTCATTACCTTGTTAGTTAGATCTTCTGTCATCCATCTCTTTGCTCTTTCTGCTCAAAAGGCTGTCTGTGCGGTTGGTGTGGGATTTTTTTGTTTGGTTGGATTTTTTTTTTTTTAACAGAATGTGTCTTACCTGTATGTAAATATCTATAATCAAAGTTTCTGCCCTTCAGGTAAGGACTGAAAGGTATTTTACCCTGTATGTACAGCCAGTTTCTAACAGCACTTATCCCTCGTCTGAGAGTGAAATTATGCTAGTTTATGTTGGATTTCAGATTTATGAAGTAGCCTTCAGGAATGCAGTTGTTCTCGTAGGAAGCTAATATCAAGTAAACATTTGTACAAACAGATCCTTCCTTCAGACTGTCAGAATCTTTTCTTGGCAAGCCTACCTGCTTTGGTATGTGCAGTCTGGTACCCCAACCATTGCAGAAAATACAGGTTACTAGACAAACATATGTAAAGCCAATTGTCTCCTTGCTTTTTCTTCAGTTGGGCAGCAAGGTTACAGAACTGCTTCCAGTATAATGCATGTATGGTTTCTCTTGGAAAAAGCTATGGGTTTCCAGACCCATTTATTTTTCCTTTCATTTTCTTCAGCAATATCTGGTGGGTGGCCATGAAGAATGATTTTCTAGAGCAAAACATCCTTTCATATTTTTATTTCGGCTAAAAGAAAAACAAACCAAGGTAAAGAAGTAGAACACAGCACATTGTCTTGGTCTATAAAATGTTCAGTATAGACAGGTGTGGCTTTATTGAATAGAAGTAATGGAGCACAACCTGCTCCTGTGGTAGTGTTTCTGAATGTGGTGTCTTCCAGGTCACAACATGTGAGCAGCCACGTGGCTGTGTAGCAGCACCCTTTTGTCTCTATACAGATTGCTACTCTATTTGGCTTGAGGGAACTCAAAGCCCTTGCCAGTTTCTTGTAACTGATATCCTTCCAGTTGCCTAAACACATCTCATCACCAACCACTTCAGACATTCTGCCTTTAATTTCTTTGCTTATTGTGTTTCAAGATTCTAAATTCTCAGACTGTGCTGAGGAAGTGTCTTGGTTTCATTTGTGCTCACTGGCTGTGCTATCTTAGCAATCAAATCCAAACACAAATGTGTAATAGACACAGAAAATAAATCTAAACCAAGTATTTTATTCCCTATGATTTGGTGAAAGGACATGCAGTATCTTTTTCTAAGGCATGTGACTCTTGTGTTTTCAGTGCATCCATTTTTGAGGCAAAGTTTGAATTAAATAAAACAACTGAGAATATTGTTTATAGTATGTGAAGCCACTTCCCTTTGTGGCTAGTTTTTAACTTAATTTTAAACAAACAGTATATCAGAAATAATACGTAGTGTCACTATGTCATTAGACTGAAGAAACACTAGAGCAAAGTGCCTTCACTGTAGGACAGTTTGTCAGCCAGCATCAATTATAATGGCTATATTGATTTAAGCTAACTGCCTATGAAACTTCAAAAGATTACAACTTTAATTGATATTGAGTTGCATTGACTTGCTTGATTTTCATGTCCCTGATTTAAGTAGGTACTTATTGATTGCTCAGACCTGTAGTGATGTTCAGAGCTGTGAGCAGCAGAAAGAGAGCAGAAGAGATTGTATAATGTTGCCAGGCAGTATTGAGTTCAGGAAAGGGGGATAGTATGGATAGGGAAGAGAAGAAGTTGTCTCTTGTTATGTGCATGCTTAGGGTAGAAAATAGATGTGATGAGAACAGGAATGTGCATGTTGCTTGGAGGCAGGTCTGGGTTGCAGGGGAAGTCTTGTAGAAGTGTATGGTGCTCTGTTAATGGGGCAAGGAAGAGAAATGGAAAAATAGTAGCTTTAGACAGGGCTGAGTTGGGATGGGGATAGGGATTGCTATCTCTGTAAGGAATGGCAGCATGGCCCCATCTGATTTGGTCCATCTGGTCCTTAGGATAATCTTTGAGTTTACTATTAAAGACATGGCAATCAAATGTGGGTTTTTGGACGGGGAGCTTATTTAGTGTAGCCCGGGCATTTGCACAATGGGCGTTGATTGTCACCCTGCTGCCTTTGCTTCATATTCCTCCTCCCATCTTCATCTAGATATGAGAACTTCCATATGCCGGTGTCGCTTCTGGTCACAGGAGTATTTTCAAGGTCTGCAATTCTGGTTCTTGCCTTCTAATGATTTGCCATCCCCCAAAACAGGCTTGCCTCATTGTTAGTGCCACCTGTGGGGCCAGTGAGGATATGGGTCTGCCTGGTCTGTTGTAATCTTACTGTGCTGTAATTGCCTTGTTTCCCTGCTTCTGAGTGGGTATGTGCTGTAGTTGGCATTTCAGTACTGCTGTGCTATGCAAATGAATCCTAAACCTTTTTCCAAGGAGAGCTTGAATCCTTTCTACAGTGATTTCTGTTTAGAACTTATGTGTATGGCTGAATCAATAATCAGTTAATGAAAAAGTGAAGAGCAAAACCAAACTGAGTGGTATTGAAAAGGCATTACTGGATCAGAACTCGAGCGTGTAAAGTACTTGCTGAGTTGTCGTGAGTGATTTATTGATTTGTTTTCTTCCTTATGCTCTGCCAATTCCTTAATTCTGTCAAATAGATGAGCACTAAGTGTACGTATCTACCGTTAAGAATCAGGGGCTTGATGTACTGGGTCAGATTATCAAAGCAGATATTTTGATCCAAGTAGTGTGAGATACCTGCTGCTTTAAAAGCAGGCTGTGCTCATCTGTGAAAAGTTTCCTTCTGACCTCTATGCAATTATTGTATTCTGTGGAGCATGCAATATAAACATCAATGCTGTTAACAGCCAGCTAAACATTTCTATCTGATCCATGTTGTTGACTTACAGATGAGGTTGCTAAGTATCTCCCTAATAAAATTAACTATTATAGTCATGACTAGAAACTCTAAGGAAATAGAAATCTAAGACAGCATGAAGAATTAACAACCATTGCAACTAAGACATGGTGCTGCTTAAAATAAAAATATGAAGATATACATTCTCCAGCGGCCAATCACGAAAGCCTTAACTCTTCACTCTAAGTAATTACTAGGTAGAAGTACAAATAACACCAAAGGGTGTGTGAACGGAAGTAAGAGATAACATACTTAGGGTTATTCAAAAGCTAGATGTTTGATGTTTTTTTGTGAGGTCTGTGTTGATATAGAAGTTAAAATAAAGGTAGCAGATTTCCAGTTAAATAAATCTAACTTCTTTTTAGGAGGAGATGTGAAGTAGGAGAGGGTTTACGTAGCTATATGCAAGTCAGGAAAACTGGAAACTGCTAGGAGTTGCACATTTAATCTGTAGAGTGCTGAGGTGCTTACTGAAGTATAGATTTTGGTATTATTAGACTAATTGGTTAGGTTAATAGCCAAGATGTTGCCTAAGAAACATCATAGTTCCATTTGGAGAAGCAAATTCCTGGGATATTTGTTCTTGTAATAACATACATTGTAACGTGAATGTGGAAAAGAATCTGGGACAGGATCTTGGTCCTTGTTGTAAAATGTGGCCTGGGACAGGGCAGAGGCGGTTCCTTCAGCTAAATCCTTATGGGCCTCTGCAGTAGAGATTTAAATGTGAAAAGATTGTTTTCTTACTACACGCATATGAAATAGGATCCACCATTTCTTGGCAGTGGTGAGGGGCGGGGGGAGGAGATGAAGTTGTTCTGGTATGTTTTGTAATCATCTGCTAGAGGGCACTGTGTTGCCAGAAAGGGATATATT
The DNA here is from genome assembly GCF_026419915.1 of Harpia harpyja. Taxonomy (NCBI): domain Eukaryota; kingdom Metazoa; phylum Chordata; class Aves; order Accipitriformes; family Accipitridae; genus Harpia; species Harpia harpyja. The sequence goes on along the minus strand of NC_068949.1, from coordinate 25,908,705 downwards.
AAGGCATAAGGTTCTTGGCTTCATGGTGAAAAGCTGTTCTTTATATATTTTGTTGGAATGAAAATGCCTGTCTGTGAGAGCTCAGACTAGAGTGGGTAAACTTAGAGAATAAGCCAGGATACATCAAAGCCTGATTTTAAGGGAATTCTGTATTAAGATTTTTTTTTTAATTGTTTTGGCTACATAAAAATCAGAATTGAGGACTGCTGGATTGCTTAAGCGAGTCCAAAGTTTGCTGGTAAACTTCACTAATGTAGGACTAATGCTGTATATGTGCTCAGGTTAAATTCAGCAAGGTATTTCAGTTAAAAATAAGAGAAGTGTTATTCTGAAAAAGCTATGATACTGCATCAGGACTTCTTATAACATTTAAACTTTTAAATTAAATTGTAAAGTGAAACTAAAACCAAAATAAAACTTTAATTTCTTGCAGCAGGAAATGGTTATAGGTTGAAACCTAATTTCTCTTGATTGAGGCACAAGGCAAAACCTGTTATTCACAGTTCTGTTGAGAGTAGCAGAACTTACCTTAGCAGTTCAGAGAAATGGAAAAAAAAAAAATCCCTTCTGCCTGTCAGACAGGGCTTTCACTGAGTCTGAAATTTAAGATTAACAAAGTGATGCTACCTTCTGCCTATAAAACTGGGAAGTCGGGGGCCAGTCTGAGTGCCTACTGGATGGTTACGGGAAAGGTGAGTGGATTTTTAAGCCTGGGTGAGGAGGAAGTATATGATACCATAGAAGTGGAGGTTGCTGTCACTGAGACTTTTTGGTAATGGATGATGTGGTACCATTCAGATCTGCCCTCCACTGATAGAAGTGTTTAGTGTGTAAAAGTGCTGGGTTTATATTTCTTTATGAAGCAGAACATGATGGCCTGACTGCTAGGTTATGGGGAAGGTCAAAGTAGATTATATCACAGACATGAATGTGATTTTTCCCTCACTAGATTACACTGAGGAGGCTCTCCAAAGATCTGACCTCAGTCCGTTACCTGCCTCTCCTTCTATTGCAGTTTGCTTCATGAAAGAGAAGAAATAGGATCAAGTTTAATGTTGCTATTGTGATTTTTTTTTTTTTTTTTTTCATTCCCCAACCACTACCTCCACTTTATTTTTCTTTCTTTGGCATATGTTGTCAGTTCCATCACTGTGTGGTGAGGCACCAGAGTTAGGTGGTAACATCAAGGCCATATGTTTTAATTGTCTGAACCCAAAAGAGGCAAAACTAGACAGTACTTTGAGAGGCAGAGGGTTGCCCTTTGTTGTGACAGGCTGACTTAGCTGTAGTGTATCAGGGATCCCTGAATAAGAAGTTTGCCTGTTTTTTAGCTGCAGCAGTTTACAGTGTTAATGTAAGACATCAGTGATGTAGATTTACTGGTACTGGCCTGTAATCTGTAGCCCTGTTTCAAGTGGGCAATTATAAATTGTGCTTTAAGTTAGCTGAATGTAGAAAAGGGGAAGGAACGGGATCATGTTAGCATTAACAAAGGAAAATGACATGAGATACTAAACAACTATTATTACAAGATACTTCATAAATCCAAAGGAAGTGGAGGTGGAAAAGACCTATGAGGTCATCTAACCTATCCATTCTAGAGGACTGGCTTGCTGCCTGCAATATATAATCATTATCTGCTACTCCAGACTAGCTTTAAATGCCCCAAGCTTCAGTACTCTTACTGCAGGCATGTGGGAGAAGAGGAGGAAGGAAGGGGCGATAAACTTATTCTGAAGCCTTTCCTGAGATTTACATGGGGTTTTTTTCTCTCTATTTTATCTTTTTTTATTTCTGTTGTGTTTTTCTGCTTCAATGTCAGAAAGCCCTGAAGAACAAGGTGACTTTAATCATTCTGGATAGCTATGTTATCTATATGCGACACATCCCTTTTTGAATTTTTCTTTGTTTTGAATTTTTTTTCCCTGCGGCAGCTGGTTTCACTGGCTAATCACCCCAGTAGTGGTAGTGTGTGGAGTGAAAATATTTTCTTATACTCTTTCCTTCCTTCTTTTCTGTCCCCCCTCACCACACTTACACATCCCCATTGGGTAAATATCCCTTTAGGAGAGAGCAATATCATTATTCCCTTGTAGAGCTGGCAGGCAGTAATGACTTGCCACAAAGAAAGGCAGTATGAGCAGTGGAGCCTTAGTGGAGGTATCAAGTCACTTAGAAGGTTGCTGGAGTGAGCAGTACCAAAAGGTTGATGTTTGCCTTGTGTTTGACTGTCATGAACTTGAGTGTACGCCCTGAAAAACATGTATGTACTCGAAGAGGGAGCATGCATGTAATGGTCTGTCCATGTCTGAGAAGAAAGTATGTAACAGTTATTTAGCCTCTCTGTGTGTTCTTATCCTTATTTCTTTGTTTCATTTACTCTGTAATTGCTTTTTCAGCCCGGTCAAAGAGTTTGGTGATGGGTGAACAGATTGGGCCTCCCTCCAGACCTTCTTCTCCAAACCCTCAAGAGCGTGTGCTCAAGTGTGGCTGGCTGAAGAAACAAAGGAGCATTATGAAGAACTGGCAGCAGCGGTGGTTTGTGCTGCGTGGGGACCAGCTCTTCTATTATAAGGATGAAGAGGAAACTAAACCTCAGGTATGACTAGAGAACTGTAGGGCATATTGGTTGTGACTTCTGTGTGGGTCACAGTCACTGCTTTGATTGACAGCTCATTTCAGTTGCTCTCTGTCCTAGCCAAAACCATACACACTTAAGGAGGTTCAAAGGCAAGAGACATTGCAAGGAGACTTAGCTACTACCCAGACAAGTAGTAGAGCTTGGGAGAAGTTTGGAAGGTGTTTATTTACCCACTAGGGCATGCTGACCTCCAAATCTTAGTATGGTCATCTATGAGACTGGAGTTTGACAGGAAGAACTATGGAGTTCCAGATTGCTGAGGTAGGAGTGAAAAACCTTGCTTAGTCAGCTGGGACTCATTATCTCCCAAATAATCCATTGTTAAGCAGAGGTGAGCCAGCTGCTTAGGGCTAGCTTGTGTGGGTAGAGTATGTAGGTTTTGTTATATGTGAGCATGCAGGACTTGAATGGGCTGTAATATGTGTTTTAGTGTGTTTTATATACACCTGGGAGTTACTGCTTTTCTATGTAAATTTTGAGGAGAAAGAATTTACGCAAGGCCATGTGCTGTCTGTGTCTGGAAGAAGGAGTACGTGTCTGACAGCAAAAACTAATTTAACAGACTGGGGCACAATGTGACCTTCTACAAAATTAAATTGTCTGAAGTTTGCCTTTATCAAAACTTTTAGACTTTATGGAGCATGAATGAAAAAGAAGAACGCTTTTCCTGGTGGAAACCACTGGTTAAGTCCTGCTGTGCAATATGTATTGGACAGTGTCATAGAACCATCCTAAAGTAGACTGTGGAAAGAAAATGGACAGAGAAAAGGGAGAGGATGAGAATGTTTAGGAGCTAGCAAAGAGAGAAGAGGTCAGCTACTGGTTAGATAATTTAATACCAACCACTAAATGTTAATTGAATAAATTGAACCACAGTAGGGCTACTTAAAATGGTAAGTTTAGATCAGCTGTTATCAGTTTGTCCATGGGACAAATGTGTGCAAGAAAGCTTTCCAAAGCACGATTATTCTTACAGAAGACTTCGGAGATTGTAAATAACTATGTGCCAAGTAGCTGTAGGGCAGTTTGCTGGTGATAAAGGATAGTAGGCAGTCACCATGCAACATTCCCATGGGCACACAAAGTCTTTAAGTTGCAACTTTTTGGTAGCGAAGATTTTAAACAGTTTTTAATAAAGTGAACAGTGCACAAGTATGTCTCTCAAGCCAAATATTAATTAATGGAATTTTTTACTAACTTCTTGCTGCCTCACCTGCTTTTTGTGAGTGTATTGCTGGTCTAGCACCAATTTCTTACAATTAAATATGTTTCTCTAAAAGAAGCTCTCAGAGGACAGTGTTCCTGCACCTAGGGTAAATGCAGAGCAGAGGACATTCGCAATTGTCAGTCTGGACCTGGCACTAAATTCAAGATGATTTTCTGTTTCTCTGACCATTCTATATCTACAGCATTTAGTGGGGGTGTGTGCTGTGCTACAGGATGGGACAAAGCTTACAGCTGAGATGAAGAATTTCTTATTCAAGTTCTTCAATACACCTGTAAAATATTCTTGCAGCATCTGAGCTAAGGGCTTTCCTAGTTGCTGTAGTATATTATGCAGCATATTTCAAGTAGTCATTGTTTTGACTGCCAGGCCTCTAACCGGAGTCATTGAACAGAGGGAATATAACTGAATAAGCCAGACAGTGTCCCTGTACTGCTGTCTCCTGATGAGTCAGTACAAGCATTACAGAGTGACAGACAGCCTGTGTAATATCATCACCATCCACACACTCATTATAGCCTATTATTAAACTGCTTGATACAGCTGCGTGCTTAACTCTTACACATAAATTTCATTGTAGAGTGAGAACGGAAGTGAATTTCCCCCTATGAGCCTGACACATGCATGGTAGATGCACGAGGATGTTGGCTGCATCTTACGTCTTGCACTTACCTAATCAGGAATTTGGTCCATCATTATGGATAGCGTGCTGTGTGAAGGCTAGAGAGGCTTGAACTCGATGATGTAACCTGTTGTTGCTCAGGACTCTGCAAGAAACAGCTGGATTTTGCACTTTTAAGACAAGCACCTTATCTTCCTATACAGCGCATGGGGAGAGCTGGGCACTTCTGAACTGTATCAGTGAATGTGACGAGGAAGGAGCTGCCTCAGGTAGTCATGTTGGAAAGGATTTCTTTAACCCTGTCCCTTTTGGGCGACAGGGTTGCTGTACATTTATCACTGGGGGAAGCTAATTTGTATAGGGTGATACAGGACCATGTCCTGACTATTCTTGTAACAGTTGCAAACTAGGATTCACATCGACTTCAGCTAGGACTGTATGCATCCCACAGGTGAAATGTACTTTTGGAACCTGTAGATAGCTATTGCTTGGGATTCTCTGGAATGAAGGGACAATGGTACAGGAATGCCCACATGGCTTAGGAAGACAGCTGTGGCCCTGGGAGATCTTTGTTACAGGCCATGTAGATATTTTCATCAGTTGATATTAATCCCTAACTTCCTTCAGCTCCAAAGATACTCATGCTTCTTTTAAATCTTTGTTTTAAATGTTAAGTATGGCCTGAAAGCTTGTGTGCAAAAACTAAATCAATAGCTTCACTAAAATTCCCATTGATCTTCTGCCTACTTGATTATTTATGTGTATTCTGGAAGAGGGTCATATTCTTATTGTTTATCTGGCAGAGTCGAGTGAGATTTATGCCATAATGTTTCAAAAGAGAAACCCTAAACAATGTCTTTTTGTTTATGGATGTTGTGTTGCCCATTTTTATGAAAACCTGTGCTTCCAGGTCCATAGAGGGAATTGTAGATATTCCTTCCTTGAAAATAATGCTGAAAAGATGGAGCTGTAATCTAATGACAGGAGAATGGCATAGACTTACTGGAGTGAAGAGGAGTTATTCTGTGGTCTTAATGGGTTGAGTACTGTTGAAGGTGTGTGTGTTTGTGTGCCATATGACATAGTTGTAGTTGCACGGTCCACTCTATCAGACTGAGTTCTGTGCCAAAGGTTAGAGGGTGAACTTGCAGCCGTTGCTTTTCTTGAGTACTTTCTCAGGTGCCCCCATGAGGAAAGGGGGAAGGGAGGACTGACCTGCAAAGAGCTTTTGATGCTCCTACTAAGTCTGTCAATATATTTGTGGGTTTTTAAAGTAGCTTTGGGTTTGTTCCTATTCCCAGGATAGGAGGTAGCATGCGCTTCTCCCCAATTTCCAGGGGAACAGAAGTTACTCTGCAGCTAATTCATTAACCTTTCTTTCAGTATTGACTTGGTATGATAAAATGCTTTAGTGCATCTGCAGTGGGCTTGAATTTTGCACTCTAGAAAACAGCAGAATTTTCTAGAATGTGTTCTAGCCACTGGACTCTAAAGATGATGTTGTATATGATAGTTTTCTGTACCATTTTGGAATAATTTGTGATGCATCTGCAACTTTATCATGTTCCCTTTCCAGTGTTTTCCTGTTATCTTCGGAATGCCTTCAGCGTGTCTTCTAATTTCAGTGAACTTCGAAGTCAAAATGTAGGACAATAGGATTGGAGGGAAGAGTACTGAAAGTTTATTCTGTTCTGTTGACTTGTTTTTCCTCCATTTTAAAACTCACAACTGTTCTAGATAAACCACTCGGTATGAACTTTGCTAAGTACCCTCCTACTTTGTGTCCTTCCACAGTTTTACCTTTTCAGTAGGTAGGGGACAGGAACTGAGCCCTGACACTCTGTTCTGTGGCACTACCTGGAGAGCCTACTAGAGGATTAGAACAGACTCTATTCTAGTCAGTGAACAGAGGTAACAACAATGTGATCTCCACATAACAGACTTTATAATGGGACACTCAAAAGGAGAAGTGAGAGTACCAAGGCAGCTGCATGTGTAATATGAAGGGGGGTCATAAGACACAAACTCAGTGAACATTTTTATTCATTACACTGGGTACCTGGAGAATACTCATTGAGGTTGGTAATGGGAATTAATTAGCTGTTAGTTAATACCTAGTAATAGTGGGACATTTTGACATTTTTCCCTCTTCTCCAATGGGTCTGCACGAGCCTGCACATCTCTGTCCTCTCAGACTATCCACAAGTTTTCTGAGCATTTCTTGTCAGTAAAATCCACCTAGTGGCAGGCTGTTTTCTTTTTCCAATCTAGGGTGCGCTTTGCACGGTGAAGGAGCAAAGCTGTACTAACATATGAAACAGACTGGAATTTCATCCTTCTTCAAGTTATTGTGGAGATTATTAGCTGCTAATGAAGAGGATTTTGTTTTGGTTTGGTTTTTTTCCCAGCAGAAACAGACAGCCAACACCTGGAAAATCTTTGAAATACCAAGTGTTCCATCTACTCCATCAGCAATATGCAGGCTGGACTGTTGCTGTTACTCATACCTTTAGGTGCTCCTGTAACCCTCTGGTCCAGTGTGATTTGTAGGTATACCTTGACTGAAAAAAATACAGAAATCTGTTACAGCCTTAGTTTAGAGGTTTCTTGACATGTATTCAGCTTTGGAAATCTGCCGTTCATTTCCCAGTACTGACTTTAGAATTTTTTAAGGGCTGCTATTCACAAAATGTTCCCCCAAACACAATCTAGTTCCAGTAGTGTTAGTGAGAAACTTCCCATTCTTTTCCAAAAAAATGCACTGTGACAAAAATGGACCGTTGCATAAATTCAGGTGGAATCTTACTTGAGAAGGAAGTAAGGTTTTTCTTTCTATTTGGAGAGGTGGAAATCTGAGAGTGTCAAGAACACAGGAGAGATGAATATTAAGGTGTGAGTTGTTTTTTTTCTCTCAGAATCTGCATTCACTTCTTCCTTTCTTTCAAAAAAGTATAAAGTACGCAGAATGTTAATATTTGCTCTGAGCCTAGGAAGAATGTAAACCAGCAAAAAGAGCAGGGTTGCTAGTGCATTAGTGGTAGCTCAGGCTAGATATCCTGCTAATCTCTTCTGCCCTTAAAATCTACAGAACAGTCTGAAGCTTACACAGCTCCAGAAAGTGGCTGTTTTATTTATAGTGTTCTCAGATATTGATGAAGCTCAGGAATGCCAGATCCTTAAACTTTTTTCCAGTGGTCTAAGAACAGACCCTTTTCCTGTCACTTGGAGTGGAGAAGTGATTGCATAGCAGTAATTTTGCAAGTATCAGGATGTTAACTGATTGTAGTAAGAAGTGCATGGGCTTAAATGATAACAAGTCAAGTAACTTTTCTTGAAAATGAGTGAGCTCAGTGCATCCATGGTTAACTACTACATGTTGTTAATACTGTATTTTTCTTTTTTTTTTTTTTCCCCTCCATATTGCTCAGTGGCTTTAATTAACATGATGCTTCCAGAAAAAAGGCTAGTGTTGACGTTCCTATGGAGTGAGAGAGGGGAAAAGAAAATTGTATTCTTAGCCTTCACTACTTCTCCAGCTGGTTTCCATCTTTAAAATATTCAGTGGTTGTTCCTCTCAACCACTGACACCAGCGTAGCTGTTCTGACATTTCTCCAGCCTGAAATATGCAGAGTACATCTCCAGTGATGGGTTTGGATGCAATAGTCTTCATTCTTCTGCCATTCAAATATAACTTAGATGCAAATTCTCTTTGAAAAAAAAAAAATAGCACCTTTTTATTTATACGACTCTTTTTCCAAGATCTTGAACTAATTCTATAGGCTTAGGTTCCTTTTGTGGAAGCAGCTGCAGTTACAGGGACATTGTCAGTATCTTATAGACAGAAGAATTGTGATGCAGACAACTTAGTTGTTAGATTGGCATAATGCAGCAAACTTGTAGTTGGGTATGTCCTGTGGCACAGTAGATCTACTTTGTGATCCAAAGTGCCAGTTTGAGAATGAGTCTCTGGAAAGGATCATTTGCTGTGGCTGGAGTGACAGGTTGGCTTTTTGGCCCTTGAGGTTTCAAAGAAGTCTTGAGTATAGCTGATGCAGGAATGTCTGCTGGCCAGCAAGTCACCTTTTTTGTCTATTGTTGACACAACTATTATTGAGTGTCTAGATGATGAACAACAGAGGTAAGGGAGCTCTTCTACAAGTTCATTTTTGTGTAGCTGTGGGAAAGTTCTTCACAAACACCTAGGAAAGCTTCCTCTGTCATTTTGCGCTCTATTCCTGGCCTGAGATGTGAGGATCTGAGACAACAATTGACTTACCAGTTGAACTGTGGGGTCTATCCTTAGCCTGCTTCAAATATGAGGCAATTTGACTTCTATCTCTTTCACTGAGACAAAGGCTAAGTCTGGTTGTGGGTTACCTTGGGCTATTTGATCCTTAGAATTCGGGGTCAGAGATAATGCATTGGTATAAAGCTGTTGCAGAAATTTCTTTCCATGTTCAGCTAAAATCAAGATGTTCATGTAGTCAGTTTATTGTCCTTGGCCTGAATTCAGAAATGCATACCTGAGGGCAGATTTGAGCCCCCCTCCCATCTTGTAAACATCTGTAACAGTGACTGAAGTGCTGTGTTAAAGGAAATGGTATGACAATTAGGATGATCAGTGTTCTGGTACCAATTGTGTTTGTCGAAGGACTCAGTCAAGAAAAGGAAGCTTTCCACTTAACGTTTCCTGTATCACAGCTTTTCTTTACCAGAGCCTGGTACAGGGCAGGGCTTCTCAATTGGTCTTTTTAGGGAGGACTACAGTAATACCTTTAAGGTATGAACACTTGTCCTCTTAAGATTCTCCCTCAAAGCACCAAGGCCCCAAAAGGGAGCAAAGTGATGCTATCATCAAAAATTGGATTTGAACCTCTGGCTTACTGGAAGGTCTGTAACCTACTGCCCGCCCCTTGAGCTGTTCAGCCATCTCAGGCTCCCAAGGCCTGAGGGAGGGAGGGGGGAATAATGTAGTCATGAATTGAAGTTTATTTCTGGGGCATGCTTTGGCATATATCAAGTTAGACCTTGGGGTATTTAAACTGATTTAATCCATCATTAATTTACTTCCCAAGCAAGATTGCTAATGCAGTCTGAGTGGCTGCTAGACAAGGACGCATCAATCTGTTTAAATTTAGTAATGGCTTTCTACCAGTGACAGCAACTGTCAGAACTGATACACCCTCCCTGCTAAGATGAATTGGGTTTTTTTTCTACCTTGTCAGCTCTGTGCCAGACAGATTGGACAGCTGTGAGCTAGGTACTCCGTTACCCTCTGGAGAAGCGTTTTGTCCCCTAAAAGGACTGGTTATATAAGATAGAAGAGCTCAGCACGATTTGCTCACGTGTGGAGAGAAATGTGCAAGAAGCTGATCTGAAGATCTTTGCTATATATACACCTATGACCTAAAAATACTTACCAGAGATGGGTCTAGGTTGCAGGGTTTTCTTGCTTTTATAGGTAGAGTGAGCATCCCTCAATTTATCTTTCTGAAAAATCATTCTTCTAGTTCTCTTATTTCCCTACTCTTCTTCCAGTTGTTATGTGATCAGCTCAACTTGTTGCAACTTCATTGCACAGCTGAAAGAGGTGCACACTGGTAAGGACAAAGTAGCTCTACTGGTGTATGGTCCCCATTGCCACTGTGGCTGCAGCAGGTCCTGCATTCTTTCCACTGTCCTGTGCCTGTGGTTGTGTTTCTGTGGGGGTTTGTTTGGTTTTTGTTTGTTGTTTTGTTTTTTTAAATGAGCTCTGCTACACAGTGAACTTCCTCTTCTCCATTTCATCAAAGCTGGTTAAAATGAGAATGAGAATAAGAAACAAGTCACTTCAATGAGAGCTTTCTACAGAATATATGAAATTGAATATGTTCTGAAAAGGATCAAAAAGGAAATGTATTCTGACTGGGAAATGCTTTAGCGTGTTAGTTCAAGCAATTTATGCCTCTCTAATCTCTTCTAGAGTAAACATCACCCTTGTGTACCAAAGGTGTGTGTCACTGAAGGGGGGCAGGTGACATTGTACCATATGATGCATCAAGCATGGAGAAGGTCCATTTGCTTAGTTTTGTTTCAGGAGAAGGGTGACCTGAGGCATGCAAATTACAACTTCTGGAAGGCACTGCATTGTGAGGTTTTGGTTTAACCTTTTGACTTCATCACTGACTTCAGTTTCCTGCAGAAAGATGGGCTTTCTGAAACTCTTTAGTATGACAGCACTTTTCTGTGAACTGCTCCTGTTCTTCTTCACTGTAAATACATTCTGAATCTCCTGGTCTGTATGTACTGCTGTACATCTTCACCATTCCATGCTATAAAATAGCAAAAAGCTAGCTTATATATCATTGGGTTTTGCCTAAAATATGTGTGACCTGATTTTATGTATTTGCCAAGTTTACTAATGCATGCTTAGGGAAAGAACCCTCCACAAAAAAGTGCCTTTTTCTGGAGTAACACAGGGCTTGATTCAGGGTCCTGAGTTCTGCTTGATTATAAATTTGAGGTTTAGGTAACTGTTTCAAATGGGGATTTATGCTTGCCTTGTACTAATGGATAAGGAAGGCCTAACTTTTATTTTGTGCTGGATTGTAGGCACTGCCCATTTTGAGACTGGCTGGATTTGCTTGGAGGGCTTCTTAAGAGAGGACTGTACCTTAAAGGAAGAGATAGAGTGAGTTGCTGTCTCTTTAACAACTTTTCTTTCTGCAAAATGTAAATTAGTCCCCAAAGAAAAGCAGCTGTTAGCATTTAAGAGGATTACATCTTCTGACAGAAAATAGCTATTGCCAGCTTTCAAGTGGTACCTGAAGCTCTGAAAGTCTAATCAGCTGGAATCAACTGATACCATATTAGTTTTTATTGCTATATGTACAATTCTAGCTTCTGTTAATAAGATAATGACCTGAAAATGTAAATTTACAGCTGAGAATGCAAAACCACCAAATTTAAGTTAAACCAACAAAATTACCTTAAGAGCTCTTTTTTTTTTTTTTTTTTTTAGCCAACTTTGTGATTTTTTTCAGGGTCCTTTGTTGTGGCTTCTTGGCATTCTTGTCTTAAGCTATTCTGAAATCCTTTCTGGTTTCAATTGTGCAACTTAGATATTTTATTTTTCTTCTGCTTGTGCTGCCATTTCACCATTTCCCTAGGGACGTTCCATATACTCCTAGAAGCGGAAAGGGTTTGAATTTCTGTGTGCAGTATTAAAACTTCAGGGTCTGTTTTTCATAAAGAAGCTTTTTTAAAGACAAAACAAAGAATTGTGACACTTCCATCTATCCATGTGCCTTCCCTTGTGCTTCAGCCTCAGGTTGACATAGGAGCTACTTCTTTTTCTCACCTCTCTTCTGGGAACTTTGGTCTGTGGTAAAGCAAGCAGATGCTTACATTTAACAGGTTTTTTTGATCATTTTACCTCTTGAATATGGTGTCCTTAGGAGAATGCTATGAAACTACTTTAAAACTTGTGCGTTCAGTATGAAGAAGAGATGCAGAGGGAGAATGGACCTCTTAGTACATCCAGTTAAACCATTTTTGTTTCAGAGAACTACCTGATAGAAACCAGACTGAGAAAAGCAATCTTCCTGCTCAAGCCAAAATTTGAGGCTGCTTGGGTAAAAGCAAGGTTCAGGGTCCTGTCTTTGAAAATAATGCTGTGTTCACTTGATCACTGCTTGGTCCTTGTTCCTGGCTGACAAAATGTTCCATGAGACTACCTCTACTTCGCATGAATCTCATGAGTTGCACTGTGCACAGAGCTTTAATTTGCTTGGGAGATATGCTTGGGAAATTTGCTCTTTGCTTTCTGGGAGAAGACAGTTTAGCTATGGTAGTAATTGATGGTATCGCTTTAATTTTCCAGGATGCTGATATCAAAAGTACTTTGTCCTTTTAGACAAGGGGTCAGAGTTATGTGGAAGGGGAGACTTGATCCATTTAGAAATTCCTGTTCCACAGGTGATCTGATCTTACTTAGAAGCTGGGACTTCATGGTGGAGGTTACACTGCAGAGAGGTACTTCTCTGCCTATATGCCCCATCCTCATCTAGTTCAGCCCTTTACCCACTCCCCAGCTGACCACATAGGCACAGCAGCTCTGCTCTGGCATTCTGGTGGGCAATGCTCCTTGTTTCCTTCAGTAGAGGAAAGGGAGGAAGGAGAGTGTCATTCAGGTCCAACCCTTCTCCTTCCTTGCTCCTGGAGAAGAGCACCTGTGCAAGTTGCAACATCCATATTTTGCAGGGACTGCAGCAGGAAAGGAGACAAATGTCTGCCCAGTGGGGCTGCATGATGCTGTTTTGGGCTGCACAGCCTATTGCAGAATGGGGCACAGGGGAAGGTACTGCTGGATAGCATGTGTAGCTTTCTGTTTAATATCTCTTTTGATTGCCTTTTTTCCTTTTTTCAAATAAAAGTTGACTTCTATCTTCCATGTTTTTCCTTCTTATTGTATCTCCTGGCAAATAATAAATTTCTGGGCTGAGTAGCCTAGAACCAGGAGTATTTAATAGTCTTTCACTGGTTTCAGAATGCTCTGCTCCCAGATTGCTCTAGCTACCAGCATCAGGCAGCTGTTGTTTTTTGTGGACAGAATGCACACAGAAATATATAATGTCCACTTTAACACTTTACTCTTCCCCTCTAGGATGCTTTGTGGAGCTAGCAGGTGCTGGCTTTGGCCCCTTGCAGAGTTTGGCTGAACTCCTCTGGCTCTTCTGAGCTGTCCCTGCTGTCATCATTCAGGTTTTTCTTTCCCCTTTCAAATCTTGATTTCTCAAATGTGTTATGAAGAACTTTACAATATGCTACAACACATCCAATCCCATCTTTTGCTGTTACATGAAGCACAGAATTTTTATTTTTTTAAATGCAAGGAAACAAAATTGAGATAGAAATGTAAATACACAATTTCCTCAAAGCAAAACCAAGGATAGCTAAACTGAATGCTTCAATGCAAAATCTGACTTGTTTCAGAGTGTTTCGTTTGGGGTTTTTTCATGATCGTTTTTGCTTTTACATTCTGTAAATGGATCAGTAATAGTCCACACTGTTGAACATTCAGCATATATGCAATGTGGTCAGGGTAATTTTGCTTCTGGAACTTTTATTTTTTGATTTTTTTTTTTTTTTTTAATTTTTTAATTTTTTAATTGCTGAACCTAGCAACACTGGGATGGTGATGCAGATCTGTTGGATATAGAGTAATATTTGTTGTTCTATAGACTATTGTGATGGGTTAACCCTGGCTGGACGCCAGGTGCCCACCAGAGCCGTTCTATCACTCCCCCTCCTTCTCAGCTGGACAGGGGAGAGAAAATATAACAAAGAGCTTGTGGGTCGAGATAAGGATAGGAGAGATCACTCACCAATTACCGTCATGAGCAAAACAGACTCAGTTTGGGGAAAATTAACTCGATTTATTACAAATCAACTGGAGTAGGGTAATGAGAAATAAAACCAAATCTCAGAACACCTTCCCTCCACCCCTCCATTCTTCCCGGGCACAACTTCACTCCCGGATTCTCTACCAACCCCCCAGCGGCACAGGGGGACGGGGATGGGGTTTACGGTCAGTTCATCACACGTTATTTTCTGCCGCTTCATCCTCCTCAGGGGGAGGACTCATCACACTCTTCCCCTGCTCCAGCGTGGGGTCCCACCCACGGGAGACAGTCCTCCACGAACTTCTCCAACGTGGGTCCTTCCCACGGGCTGTAGTTCTTCACGAACTGCTCCAGCATGGGTCCTTTCCACGGTGTGCAGTCCTTCAGGCACAGACTGCTCCAGCGTGGGCCCCCCATGGGGTCACAAGTCCTGCCAGAAAACCTGCTCCGTGGGCTCCTCTCTCCACAGATCCGCAGGTCCTGCCAGGAACCTGCTCCAGCGCGGGGTTCCCATGGGGTCACAGTCTCCTTCGGGAACCCACCTGCTCCGGCGTGGGGTCCTCCACGGGCTGCAGGTGGATATCTGCTCCACCGTGGACCTCCATGGACTGCAGGGGGACAGCCTGCCTCACCATGGTCTTCCCCACGGGCTGCAGGGGAATCTCTGCTCCGGCGCCTGGAGCATCTCCTCCCCCTCCTTCTTCACTGACCTTGGTGTCCACAGGGTTATTTCTCTTACATGTTCTCACTCCTCTCTCCGGCTGCCGAATACCTCCGTCCCAAGTTTTTTTCCTTCTTAAAAATGTTATCACAGAGGCGTTACCACTATCGCTGATTGGCTTGGCCGGCGGTGGGTCCGTCTTAGAGCCGGCTGGTAAGGGCTCTCTCAAACACAGGGGAAGCTTCCAGCAGCTTCTTACAGAAGCCACCCCTGTAACCCCCCCTGCTACCAAAACCTTGCCACACAAAACCAATACAACTATGAATACTCAAATTCAGGGTGTCTTGCATTTCTACCTTTTGACTATGCACTGACCTGCAATATGTGATTAACTGGAGTAGAGTTTCATGAGTTCTGGATGACAGGGCTCTAGAATGTTGATCTGGCTTGTCAAAAGGAACTAAATGCAGGTCTATAGCCTGATGCCACTGAGGGATGGCAAAACATGGAAGCAGGTTGCTGAATCTGTAGTAACATGGCAGGTTGAGTTCTGTTTTGCGAAGAACAGATTTGAGTACTTGTGAGACACTTTCAGTCTGCGATGAACAGATACTTTCAAAGCAGCAAGTCATTTAAATAGGGTGGGTTGTCAGAACTGGAATGCGAACTTGTAAACCTCTATGACTCGGAGCTTATTTCCTAGCTGAAGTATTTTCTATCTTAAGCATTACTGTTGTGGTAATTTATTTGTAATAGTTTTTGAATGTTCTATGTTCAAAGAAAAGAGTAAAACTTAATTCATTTACATTTAATACAAGCTGGCTCCTTGGTTTATTACAGTGGTTTCTCCAAACAAAGCATCTGTAGGAAAATGTATTACCAAGGGACAAAGCCAGGGAAGTTTATGCCATAACAGATGTAACGAAAAATAACACAACTGGCTTCTCTATTTTATGGAGAAGATGGCAAAGGTCATGTGATGGGTTGTCTTCTATCAGTTGAAATCCTGGATTGTCTGTCTCATGAAACACTAATTGTATTACTCAGTAATTTGGATCTGGATGCTGACAAAGAGTGTAACTGGTATTTGTTTTGATTACAAATGTTATGATGCTCCAATATGTCTTGGATTTGGCTGTTGCCAGACTGGTTGGAGAGAATGTAACTGTGCATGTTTACTAGAAATATGTGTGGAAACAACTGACTGAAACAACTTCTTTCTTCTCTTTCTGCTCAGCAAAAATGATGGTTTGGACCCAGCTTGCATTCCAGGGCAGTTCAGTCTTCGTGGCTCTAACTCCTGGGAGTCCCGGTTCTTACTGCCTTTTATCTCTCTTATTGTGTGTATGTCCTAAAGAATGTTAGCTGGAAACCCTTTAAAATGTCAAAGATTAAACTAAAAAAAGTGGAGAAACAATGAGGTCCAAACAGTGTGTTCATTCTTGTTCCACCTGTGTTACTGGACAAGAGCTTCCTGTGATCTCTTTTTCAGCATTTCTATAGATAAAGATGATTTTGTTCATTCTGAAGATACTATGCCACCAGCTATGCAGAATTCCCGAACTGGAATACATTGTGTTAATTGTGCTTAGGGTCAAGGTGAAAATGAATCTGAATTCTGGCAGCATTTGAACTTGGGAAGTAAAGGGGCTCAGATTTCTTGCTAGGGAAACTATAGTCTCTTGGATTGGTCCCATTGCCTTGCAAACCTGAATCAGCTGCTCTCCTCCAGTATCTCCCTGGGAACTTCTGTGCACTGAGAATCTCTGGAAAACAGGCCATTTTCTTCATTTGCAGAAATAAAGATTTAGAAATAGAACTTTAGCCACCTCATTGCTGCAGGTTGCAACAAGAAATTAAAGGGTGAAGGAAGAGTAGATGTAATGTGAGATGAAACTTTCGCAAAGGTCAATGAGTAATGGAAACCAAGGAGAGTCACCTATGCGTGCTCAGAGTATTGTTATTCCAGAGGAAAGATTATTTGACCAGAAGTGTCCAGTGTGAGAGAAAGGACAGGTGAGGCAGGTTCATGACCAGCTCAATCTTTCTTGCTCAGAAGGGTGGAAAGGAGATGGGCTCAGTGGAAGAGTGGGGCTTAAATTTCCTATATGTGTCATGTTTATCTTCTTTTCCTTACTCTTCATGGCCTTTCCCCTTTCACTGGTGTTTGTGTCCCTTACAGGGTTTGATAGTACTGCAAGGCAATCAGGTGAATGAGCTGCCACCTAATCCCGATGAACCAGGGAAACATCTCTTTGAAATTGCCCCAGGTAGGCCAGCATTTCCTTGTACTTTCAACATAACATCATCTCATTCCCATCGGTTGTCATTAATTATAATTGAACTGTACTAATCACTTAACTTCTTAGCATTCTGATACACTAGACAGATTATCTAGAGAGACTGGGAAACGAAAGTTGACAGGCTACTTGGTGTTCTTTGTTTTAGATATAACTGCTGCTGTGGTACCTCATGAAAATTGTAGTTGAGATGCATAATGCTCCTTGACTTTTCTGTTTGGAGGGGGCTCCTTGCCTGGAGTGCTGTGGGGTCTCCCAAGCTGATGTGGTTTTCTGGTTGTTATGGGAGAAGCTAACACAGAGCACAGCACAGAACTTACAGAAAAGGGGTGTGCAGTATCTGGATCTAATTTCTTTCAATTCGGGGTGGGGAAGAAAAAAGTTTCAAAATGTTTCACTTTTGGATAAAAGGTTTAAGACAATAGATGACCTGCTATGGAAGAGAGGTTGAAATTTTGTTAGGTAGAAAATCTAATGATCTGTCAACATAGTCTTAATGTAAAACCTTTGAAAACCTTTTAGCTGCTGTGTAAATGCTTCCTGTGGACTGGCTTGGTATCTTCAGGGTATATTTAGAGTTAACTTCCCTGTTGCAGCATACGGAACAATTGTATTCGCTTTATTCAGTTCTGATTGTAGTTGGGAGAGGACCGTCCCTGTACATAGATTTGAATGCAGTATATTTTAGAGGTAGTTTCAGGTGGCCGGATCTACAGAGAAAGCTGTTGCACCATTAGCGGTGTTAGATCAGAGGAGTGAGAAAGATGAACTGGGTTAGTCCTTCCAGAGCTATCTCGCATTATGTGAAGACTGAGTTTCTGGAAACAAGGAGGGAGACAAACATGACTATGGTAAAAATTATGTGAGTGCACCGACTCAGTCATGCTTTACTTCATGGCCAGTTTCTCCTGCATGGACTACCTGTCCATGCTTCTTAGTATTGTTTGTTTTCCCACAGTGTTGGTGGTGTTGATAGGGTAGATAAAAGTAATTACATTAGGCTACCTCGCGCTCCCTCCCACGCACTCGCCCCCACGCGCTCCCCCTCTCTCTTTTTAAATGGAATGGATAACACAGTGAACACTTGTTCCTGTAGTTGAATGTTACTGTTGAGGCAGGTGTGCTTTTACCTGTGTCTTTGGGGTATTTCTTACCCCCTGATCAGGCTGGCTTAAAATGCCTGTGTTGCACAGACCTCTTGACACAGTATCAGGCAGTGGGAGAACAGGCAGTGTTGCAAGGTTTTCAATTACACCAGCAGGTGGGGGTTTACAATAACTCAGTCACAGCATTCTGTTTGACAGACAGGAAGCTGCTCGGGGAGAAGAGATTTATTTTTGGTTTCTCTTCCTTATCACTGCACACTATCTATTAATGGCTCTTCTTTCTTATCCTGCACTGTGCCCTCATAGGCAGGGCCCCACAAACAGCAGGGCATTGGTCTCAGTGTTGCTTGCATGGAAGATCTCCTAGGAAGTGGCATTCACTGTTTGAATGTGACACATCTTCTGCACTGTTTTCCAAAGATTGTGCACCATACTGTTGTAAAAGGACTGTGGACCTGGGATGTGAAAGCACTTGGATTGTTGTGATTGTGGATGATCCCATGTGTTCTGGTAGTGATCTGAGATAATTAACTGAGCCACAGACTGGCTTGGTTGAGTTACCTGCAGATTTGAGTTTGTTCTCTGGTTCCAGGTGGGAAAACAGTCATTCTTCACTTCTTGCCCAACCTGTCAGGTTATGTTACTGTAGGCTGCAAAAGAATTGTCATGAACTGCAGGTAGCTGTTGCTTCAGCGGAGTTGGTAAAGCAATGCCATGTGGTTACTTGAAAGAGGCTACCTGGAAGGGTGGAAAAAAGTGACACTGTTCGCAGCATAATTGCGAATCCCAGGACATCCATGTTCAGCTTGTGGTTTTGACATTGCCCTTCTCTGTGTTCCCTGGGAAAACAATTCAATCTTAGTGCACTACTGTCCTGCCTGCAAAATTGGGATGGTTTCCCTGCCTTGTAGAGCTAAATCCATTCACGTTTGTAGCAAGTTTAGTTGCTACGTGGATAGCAAGTACTGAAAAAGGCTATAAATAGCCAGTCAATACAGAATGTGACTCGGCACAGACGTCACTGGAGAATCTGGCCTGAAGAGTTCCCCATTCTGTTCACAGTACACTTATTCTGTGCTGGTTTTGGCATAAATGCCTTTTCTTTTTCGCACGTGTTCTGAAATGACTCTTTTCTGCGTGGTTGCCAGCCTGCAGAACACCGACATAGTGAACAGCTCTTAAGTGGATGCCAGGCAAGAGGGTGAGCACAAATGATCTTGCAGGACCCAAATAATTATTTTCCATGACTTCCTGTTTTCCCCTGTGTTGGATATATGGCCATGATCATATCTCTGCCTAATTGTGCCTCAGTTCTCCCACTGTAAACTAGGACTATATAGTTTCTATCAGGATGATGAGATTTTTTTTTTTAGTTGTCTTAACTAAGTTAGGGATCTTGTGAATACAGGTACATAGCTGTAAATATAGATATGGGATTTTACCATGCTTGTAAGCAGCAGAGCTTTAACTAACAGAATTAAGAACAAGAGTGCAGCATTCCTAAAATGTTCCCACAGTGTCCTGATACCAGCTTATCTGGCAAAAAGGAGAGGCTGAGATCTCCCAGCAGTGAAATGTCCAAAGCTTTCTAAAGTTTGTGGTACCAGTTACCTCCAAAAACCTATTTTGTCATCAATAGCCAAGGCCTTCAGCATCCTTGTTGCTGCGATCATCCCACCTTTCCCCTGCTGCAGGCTGTGTAAAGCTTGGCTGTGGGAACTGCTTCCTCAGAGCACAGGGACTAGAGTAACAGCATGTCCTGCGCTGTAACAGAGCATGTATTGATTTTCTGCTGAGTAACAAGAACTAATGATGGGCATTGTGTATTATTCATGTTTCATCAAGTTCATTTCTAAGCTGTATAGTGCAGCTGGGAGAAGGGTTAACTAGGGACATGAGAGACTGCAGAACAGTTCTACAGTCAAACTAGTGTTAGATCTGGTGGCAGGACTTCCTGAAATACTTCCTTTGGCAGAGATGTTCTCTATCCTCTGTTCTGGGGAAACTATGTACATTTCTGGACCCTTTTTAACCCATTCATGCTTTCATCCCTCACAGCTAGTGAAGTTCAAAGTGGAATGGCAGGGTAAGCTGCAGGCTCAAGTTGATCTCATGTTCCAGTGTACATTAGCAGGTGGGGGGGGATGTTTTTATAAAAATTATCAGGGTAGTTTGAGGTCAGGTGCAAAGCTTTAACCATTTGGGGTAATCACCACACAGCAGATGGTATTTCTGGATAGAAGTAACCACTGTCTGTTGCTTGGAAGAGGAGTCCAAATCTGGTAACAGGAACAGCAGCTGACTGATTACTAGGGGCAACAAGGCAACCATGCATTAGCCTGGGGTCACAGTGCATTTCAGAGTGGTGTAATACAGTGTGTAAGAAGCACAGGGATTGATCTCTGAGAATGTCTTAAGGAATATTGATGGCTTAAATGCTCCTGAGGTCTCACCTTTTAGGAAGCTGATGCTTTTAATGCCCAGTGGCCAATAGTCTGCCTAGTTTTATTCTCTGGTCTTTGCAGCACTATTAGATGAGATGCTCAAGTTTCTCTGCAGAGTCAGAGATAATTCTCTGATACAGTGAGGTTTACAGAGTCAAGGACTGGAGTGGTAAAAAGGTTCAGAAGTTAGGAGGTGAAAAGTGTTGTCTTTAGGTATGGCAAGGGTTATTACCAACTGATAGGAGAATAGCTTTGGTTTGTAGAAAACTTGGTGACATTTAAGAAGATTCTTCTATTCTGCTTCAGAACGGATTCAATTGATCTTTTCAGGGAGAGTAAGAGTGGAAAGATAGAAACATGAACAAGAAATTTTCTACGGATTACATGGTACCTCTTTGGCTAACATCCTCTCCTGTGATGCAGGAGACCCAAGTTTCTGTTCCACTGGGTTTAGACCAGGAACCTGAATCTGTCACTTGCGTAGTGGGCAAGTACCCTTAGTGACTACTATGGTGTTGTTTTTTCTGGGAAAGATGGTTTTGCTTCATTTTTTACTGTGAAATCATCCTAGAGTAATGCTCTTGTCCAAAGAAAATGTGCCCTTTTCTATTTCAACAAACTGATATGTTATGGTTGAAAGCAGCCTTGCTGAAAAATTCCTGACCAAAATTCATGGTACGCATCTTGGTGCCTCCTTATCACTGATGACAGCTAGTTCCTGTTTCTTGCCACAGTGCTTTCTGCTGAGGTCAACAGTGGTAGCTCTTAGCTGGGTCTTTCTGTGAAAATAAGAGTGCAGTTTTGTGATAAGTTTAATTTGATTTCACTGGAAACTGCTGCTGAAGGGGTTGATCTTGCTTTCCCCCTTACCTCTTGGCTTCTTCCAATATCTAATCACATTTCTCACTTCAGCTCTTATGACTGGATAAAACAGTTTTCAAACCAGTTGGACTTCAGGTCGATCCAACTAAGCTTGATGAAAACTGCACCTTCAGGTTGGTTTTTGTGTTCCAGTTGTGTAATGCCGCCAGCCCCCTCTTTAGTGAGGTAGTTCAGTCCTGTTCAGAACTGTTGTCTCAGGCTTTTTGCAGGCTCAGCCAGAGCAAAGGTGACTGCCTATGCTTGATTCACATGTAGAAGATAATTTTCAAAACTTTAGAAGTCAGAGCTCTGTGGCATGCCCTTCAATTATAAATACTGAGCTCAATATAGGCAGCTTGTCCTTATGAAAGGGACCCGCATTCAATAGCGACTCCTTGAAAGTTGGAATAGTGGTTGCATTCTGCCAGAAGTTAGGCTGGGGCACAGTAAAATGCCTCATCCAGGAACTTCTGTGCAGGGTTTATGTAGAAGTTATTTTACTGCCTTGTTTGTGCTATACAACAAGTAGAAAAAGGCAGAATCAGAAGGTGGGAGTCCAGACTCTTACAGGGACAGTAGCTGTTGACTACTTGCTCTGTAGGAAGTCCATCAGTGTCATTGGTAGTGTCTTACAGAGCAGCTGGAGTGGCAGCTTGTTTGTCTTGTCCCAGTAGGTTGAATGATTCCTACAAAGCAGTCTGGGCTATGCTTCTGTGTCCCAGGTGATCAACACCAGTTAAGTTATTTTTGTGGCCTTTATATATCAGTTCCTGTTGAGATGGTGTGTAACTGAAATACCTGGAGGGGAAATTAGAAATTCAGACATTAAAAATCATTCCATGCTCTCTATTATTCAATGCAAATGGCAATTCTTACTAACAGCAGGAAACTGAGTTTGCCACTGATAATTAAATTTTCTCCTGAATTCTACAGCTGATAAGTGACTGTGCGTATCTGAATACACGATGATGTTGATATCTGAGGGTTTTATTTAGGTTTCTGGGATTTAGCACTCGGCATATTGACTAGGGAAATAGCAGCAAAATAAAGTAGTTTTGGGTCCTACTAGAAAGAATGAGATGATGTAGTTTCAGCAGTGCGCTGTGGAAACACTTAGCAAGTGAGAGCTGTAGACATCAGAGTGTCCATGGCATTGCATTGACCTGCAGGAGAAGATTGATGGTCTTGGGTTTGCAGTGGAGGGCACTGTCTGATCTGTGTTTAACGCTTCTGGGTGTCTGGAGTGTAGCTGAGGGCATGCAAATATTTGTATATCACTAAAAGTGATAACTGTCTTGCAACATGAGATAGACTTGCCATTTTTTAAGGAGGGAGAGACCTAAAATATCTTCTCTGAGCTGTCTTTCCAAAGGAGTGCCCAGAATGATAAAATTGGATGCTGCCTTTGCAGTCACAGTCTCTGGAAACTGTTTATTATTACCTTATGGCTTGGGTTGATGTCATGACCCATACTGGACAGACCAGGGCGTCGTGGTTAATTTGAAATTCCCTTGGGCTAAATTAAGGTGAAATGACACCAAACAATCAGTTAAAGATTTTATTCATGACAGAAGCAAACTGAACCGGGGAGGCATGGTAGTAGGTGGCAGGGATTCTCACAACAGGAATCGGCATAAGACTGCTGCTGTAAACCGTGTAACCCAGGGTAACCATATACATCAATTCAGGGAATGAGGAGATCCCTCCTGTTGAGTCACGAGGTTCAGAGCAGACCCCCTTGCTTTCTAGATTCCTCCTCAGAGAAGGGCCCAGGGGCAGCTGGATCCACTCTTAGTCTCAGATTTGGTCAGTGGTTTATGTCTTGAAATGGATGAGGTGTAGGGATTGTG
Source organism: Harpia harpyja (assembly GCF_026419915.1). Taxonomy (NCBI): domain Eukaryota; kingdom Metazoa; phylum Chordata; class Aves; order Accipitriformes; family Accipitridae; genus Harpia; species Harpia harpyja. Next base: position 25,885,611 of record NC_068949.1, on the reverse strand, counting down.
GAAAAGGAAAAGGAAAGAGAGAAGACGACAGAGAAAAAGGAAGAGAGAGATTTCACCAGTCCTGGGTCCAGCGTTGGTCCAGTCAGCTGATGGGTCCAGTCCTGGTGGGCTTGCACACCCGGGGCTTCAGTTTGTGTCCTTTTATCATCCTTGCCCCTCCTTCAGGTGGGCACCCGAACTCTTCAGGCTAATGAGCAGTTTGTGAGCCTTTGGGCTTGGGGGTCATTTGTGGTATAACTTCTCCTTCCCTGTAGACGTGGCCATTGTTTGATCTTTGTATCAGAACAGCTTATCAGAACAGGGACCTGTGCACCCTCCAGCACGCCCTCCCCCTCCTGTTGCTGATGTCTGAGCTGATGGGTTTTTCACCTCGGCTCCTTGCTGTGCAGGGTTTATCTTTAAGCAGAACTTGCCCCACCACAGTGTTTGAGACATTAACTCTTTCAGTCTCTCACAGTTGAAGACCTTCAAGGTAATGCAGTCTTAGCACTAAGATAATGACAGGCACATCTGCTTGGCTTCTGGCAGCTGCAGTGTCTCTTTTTACGTGCAAGGTAAGTGCAGCCTGAGTGTCCTTGGAAGTGTGTATCCTGTACTTCATGCCTAAAAATTGTTGATGCATTTTTCCATATGTACTGCTTGCTCTGTCTGCTCCTGAGCACTAGATGGTGCTGGTTCTTTCCACCTTGTGCTTGGACACTTGCTGTCAGTTATGGCATATGTCTTGAATCACTTGAGGAGTGTGAGTTCATCCTGTAAGAGGAAATTGGCCACTCTTTATTGTTCGTTGGTGTCTCCTCAAAAGCAAATCAGCAAGCAAGAGTTCCCTAACAATGTTATTGCCCAGCCTTTGAAGTTAACACTGTGCTCTGTAGACAGAATATAGTATTGCATGCATTTCTGCAGATTTGCCCTGCTATGAGCGTCTTTGTCTAAACCCACAAGATATAAGGAATTGAATGCTTTCTGCCGCTGTAACAGGTGCCAAAATCAACAGTCTTTGAAAACATTCAAGTTCAAATTGTTTGCCCATTTTATCTTAAGATGAAAACAAGATTTATTTGTTATGGAAGAGCAAAGCATGTTTTATATAGACATGTACAATAATGACTGTGTGGGGAAGCCGCTTGAACCTAGGCCTCCACTATTTCGGGTTAACCTACCGACCCAGGGGTTACTGGCTATTTTTGTGGCATCTGTCTGACTGTTTTTCCCCTCCCCCTTTCTGAGCCTGATTTAAACTTATTTTTCAAAATATATATCTTCAGACTTTCCCAGTTTTAATGAATTGGCATTTGTGTCTTCCATCTGGGTGTGGGGGTGAAGGAGTTTGATCAAATCTCCCACTGCATTGCTCTTTAGGGACCTGCCAGAAAGACCAAAAGATACTAATTGTCTTCCTCAGGGTAACTGCTTTCCTAATTCCACTGAAATTCTTTTGTCCAGCTGAAAACATAGTCTTTGTGGCCTGTCCAGACCTTGACAACTTCATTTAGCATCAACAGAAGTATGAATCAGCTGCCAATATTTCTAGGCTTAAATAAATGGATTTGAGTTGAACAACTATTATTTGAGTAAGTTAATGGAGGCTTTTGTTTCCCTCATGCAGATGTTAGACACTAACAACTCAAATCTTCTGCAAGCAAGGCATCTCTGCTACTGATCTCTTGATCCATACTTTCCCTGAATAGTTGACGGTACCGTGTCACTGAATGCTTCTGAAAAGAGGACATGAAAAAAGGGACTGAACTTTGCCCTCTGAATTCATGTAACCTTACTGATTACAACAGTGTTGTGTTCACTCCAGTGGTGTATCCCTACAACTTGACCAATACATTATTGTCTGCTTAAGGTAATGACTCATTGCTGGTGAAGGTCTTCAGACTGCATCCAGACTTCTGCACAGAAAGGTTACTAGGCTCCACTTTCGCCCTGAGGGCTATGAGGCTCTCTGATAGTTAAGAATGTTTTGGCTTACCTTATGTTATCAACTTAAAACATCTTGAAGGGCATCAGGAGGCACCTGCAGCCTGTAAATTGCTTTTTGCTTTGGTTTTTTTTCCCTAGTGTATGCAATGCCCAAGGCTTATGTTTGCATTTGGCAGGCAAAGATCCTACTTCATGAAATAAACAAGATCCTGCCTTTGTTTCATTAGAAGTGTTTGATCTACTCCCAAGTTATACTGTCTACATCCCTTAGTGCTCTAGGGCCCTGGGCAGTTGAACGTAGGCCTGGAAATGGGCTGTGACAGCATATGTGTTCTGCTATCCTGGAATTTGCATCTCCAGGAGAAGCTCTGCACCTGATCCCTGATCAGTAGCACCTAGCTGTCTTTAATGTATGTGCTGGCTTTCAACAAGAATGCTGTTTTTTACAGCTTCAATTGCAACAGCATGAGGTCTGCTGGGAAAGGAGCATAAGGCTTAAGGAGTTTCATGAATAGCTTTTTCTGCTGGTGCAGATCATTAAGACAATCTCTGACTGTTCTTGAGCAACTCTCTTTAACCCATTGTATTCCTCCAAGTCAAATTGTCTGCATAGCATTTTGTGTAGGCTGCCCTTTGGGTATAGAAAGGTGGCTCTATAAGATGATGGCACGTTGTTGCTGGAATGTACAAGGCATCATTTGATCCCAACAGGTAGGCTTTTTAGTGTAAATTAGGTAAGATTTTGAATTCTTCCTGCTGAGCTGTTCCAGAGTAAGCTCTACTATTGAGTATTCTGCCTTAACGATAATACATTAAGCCCTAAGGCATGTGTGGTTAGTAGAGATATTTTTTTTAAGCATTTCTGTGCAAGAACAGCTTTGTTCCATAAAGATATACTTATCAAAATGTCAACATAATCAGTTATATAGTACGTTCCCTATATTTCTTGCTAATTTGTGAAACATCAAGTTCTCAGTGCTGTCTTGCAGTTTGTGTGCTCTGGTGCTGCTGTTGCAGGTTAAGCTTTTTTCAGCCCCAGAAGCAGCTGTGTTCCCATTTGCAATAAGGATGGATGAATTCTCCACAAGATTTATGTAATATTTGGGATCCCTGAGGCTAAAAAAGTACTCTAGTTTAGTAGGTTAGCATGATGAAGTAAAATAAAATAAGGCACATGATATATGGCAATGTAGTTCATAGCACACAGCAAATTCTAGCTGTAGTAAAAATAAGTATTAGAGGTCAACATCAGCATGAAGAAAGAAAGCATCAAGCTAAAAGGAGGTTTACTGCTTATAGGTGCCTGCTCCGCAAATGTTTTATCAGCTCAATAGTCTTACTGAGGTGAGTTGATCTCTAAGTCATGTGGGATTGGGCCCTTTATTTGAAGTTCTTCTGATTTGCCTTGTGCAGTTCAGTGGGTTAATTCTTGTCCCTAGCTGATCTGATACAGTCATGTTAAATTACAGATAGAATACACTTCAGATTAATTTGCAGGGTTGTATTGGTTGTGTGAGCTGGAGATGCAGTCAGTGTTGCTCACTCTTTCCCTTCAGTGTTCCCAGGGACTGCTTTCCTCTTTATCTTCTGTACTTGAGCTTTTTAAGGGTCAGCATGTCTGCTGAGTGCAGTTTCTTTAGCTCTGATACTAGAAGTAAATTGCTGAATTTTGGATGGATAGATGATGATTCTTTGTTGAGGTCGTTAATTTTATTTTTAATACTCTGTGGATCCCGAACCTGTCAGTGGATGTATGTATCTGCTTGCAGAGTTCATGCTTTATAATAGCAAGAATAAAGAAAACATGTCTTTGTTTCTAAATGTAAAATTTTGTGGACAGGGAGCAGTAACTGAATTTCTTGCGTACCTGCTGTGCTCCTGCTGTTGTCATTAAAGAACTGCTGTAACATCTACAGCATTTAATGACTCGTGGGCTTACTCTGACTTCCTGCCTGCTTTGAGATGCTGTGGATTTGATTTCTGTGGTGTGTGCAGCAGGTGAAGGCTATGCAGAATATAGACACACACACTCTGAAACTGCATCAGTCACATTGTACTTGCTGAAAAGAGGACAAGAAGCAGGACTGGTCTCTAAACCAATGAAGGGTGGCAGATAAGTGAACGAAACTGAAATATTTGCTCCCCAGACTGTTCCAGAAGGGAATTCTGACACATTTTTTAAAGAAACCCTTATCTAAAGGGTAGAGAGGGAACCATCATCCAAAAACACACTATCTACTGACAGTCCTGCAAGGCTGTACCACTGATGCTGTTGAGGTACCTGTTAGTGCTGGTAGCTTAACTGCGCAATATAATATGCTGACTTGAAAATACCAGCTGGAAGTCACTCTGGGGAGCATAGGTAAGAAAAATAAAACATATTTCCTTTTCACACAGCCCACACAAAGGTATGTGGGGCAATGGAGGCAAAGCTGATAATGTGCTGCTCCAGCATCCAAAAGGAATTATAATTGGGAAACTGCTATCTGGGGTGTTTATGAAACTGTGTCTTTGAATGATGCACTGATGCCAGTTTGAAGTGGTAGCTGGCCCGCTGTCAAACGGCTGTGAGGGTTCACAGGCAAAACCCACTCTGTGTTTGTCTGAAATGCTTTAGGGATAACTAGCGTACTATCACTGAGAACCAGGTTGCACTGGGCTTTCCAAACCTCATAAGGAGGAGGAGGAAATATGGCAAAGATGTATTGCCTCGGGCATAACACTTAAGATTTATACTTTAGGTAAGTCATCATGCTATAAAGTAACAAGAACTTAATGTTACATTGTAAAAGCTTCTTTAGCCTTCCTGTGCTACTTTAAGTATTTCCAAAGTACTGATTAGGTATGATGAGGGGGGGAGGAAGGCTGGGGTATTGAAGTGACTTATATGCTTCTTTTTAATGATTTTCCAATTCTTATCCTACACACATGCCTGTCCTTAGCCTTACCCCTGAGTAGGGTCCTATCAACTTGGTTGCTCACAAAATATATGCCTGACTGTGAACTTGCTCATAAGATTCTCTTGTGTTATGCAGGAACTCAGACTGTGTCATCACATGGGTCCCTCTTGGGCTTGATGTTTATGAATAAATTTTAAAAGATGCAGGTTAGTGCAGGGAAACAAATTGGTCTGAGATCTGAACTGTTGAAAATGCAGGCTCTGAAGAACAAGTGCAACATGAAAATGGTAAAACATGAAAATGGTAAAACATGAAACAAGCAGAACAATTCCATTTCCCTGGTATAGCCAAGAGAAATACCGACACTAATCACATAAAAAATGAAATGTGCAATTTTATTACTTCAGAGTGTCCCTGTCAAGTAGAGTGGGAAACTAAGGAATTCATTTTGTTTGTTTTAAAATTAATAAATTGTAAGAATATCAGTCATCAGTTCCTGTTGTTCAAAGAAATGTATTAAGCAAGGGATGGATGTGGAATCTTTGGCATGTCTGCAATGTGTGGGATTTTATGTGATACAAGCTCTTCTATCAGATAGGATCCTGTAGATGCTTGGGTATTGGATTTACATGCATTTCAGGACACTGGAAGCAATTCTTCCTTCCCAAGAGCTTTATGTTAACCAGCATGGCTGTGTTTCACTTTTCTGTTGATAATTTCACCCCACACACACACATACCCACACACACCAGGAATAGTTTTAACTCCCTGTGCTAGTTACCTAGGTATAGCATCCCTTATGGGGCATGCATAAGTATGCCTAGATGTATCCTCTGTTGTGCAGAGGATGCCATACCATTTTTAATTTTACATTGCACTGTATTACTAGACCTGAGCTATGCCAGTAAAGAACTCAAGTTCTGTGTTTATATTAGTGACACTAGAAATTACATTGGTTTTATTATTTTAGCAGTCTGTTTCTAAACAAGTGTAAAATACCAGATCTTGAAAAGTGCTCCTTATGACTACAAGCTGAAAAAGCTGTATTTTGCACTAATGTTTTCCATCTTCTTTTCAAGAAGATTTTAAAAGGAGCTTGATATCCTGAGCGCTGAGAACACTTACAGAAGTGTGGCTAATCTGTGTTGAATTTAGTGGCATTACAACAACTTTATTCTCATAAGTTTAATATAAGCTTCACAGTGTCTCTGCGGTGCCCATCACAGGGGCCCTGCTAAAGGTACTGTTGTATAAAAACAGTGAGGCAGCTGGAATTAGGACTGTGTTCTGTTTAGTGTAGCACATTCTGATAAACTTAATCTTCCTAATTTTCTTCAAGCACTCTAATTGAAATGGATCTGATTTCTTCCATTAGGAAGACAAAGTTCAGGTCACCTGTAATTATAGAACTCTTCCTTTTAACAGACTCTAAATGTTTACTTTCTCTAAGTTTGTGTCTTCTATCTCTGTTCTTGCAGGTGCACAGCCCAGTGCATATGAGTTCTTTCAGCGTCTGGCTTTGAATCTCAGCCAGAGGAGAAATATGTATTTAACTGCAGGATTAGGCAGTGTATTGTACATCCATAAACTATTGCTCATCTAATTGAAGTCCATTTAAGAAGATGTTGATATCCATGCCTCCATGTGGTACCAGAGATGCTATATATAATGCTGAACTGATGAAGCATTGTTGTTAGTTCTAGGGCTTGTTTTTAATCACCAGCTGTCTGACGCCTATAAAAATTTGGGGGAGGGGGCAGGAGGAATTTGAGATAACAAAGAAAAGAGCTATGAAATAAAAAGTATACAGTGTTAAAAGGGAGTGTCTGTGAGGCCATGAGAAAAGACTGTTATAACCAACCATACATTCTTTGCATTGAAGGGTAATTGTACAAATTGTGTCGCTTTCCTGGATTTGGAGTTGTGGATTTTAATATGAGGATTTATCAGCACACTGGCAGCTGCTAACTTGAGAGATGAAGAGCCTCGTCCACATTAGGAATGCTGTACTGGTATAATTATGTCAAAAGAAAGCCTGTACTGGCATATTAGTGTAACATGGAGGAAGATTACTTTTCTTAACACAAATATAAGTGTCTACAAAGATTAGCAGCCTTCTAGCTATGCTGCTGTGAGAATCTTCCCACTCTGCAGAGGCCATAAAGGCTCTGCTTTGAGACCATGTGGTTTGTACATGAATCGGAGAGTCAAAATGATGCCTTCTGGGAGGGTTCAGCAGAAGATCTTTTCCCGACTAAATTTCCTGTGGTCTGTTTTGAGTGGACAGACCAGGGTTCAGCAACTTATTTCTGTCCCTATGTCCTTATAGGTCTTGAACATGGATCATCAGTGTCATGTGTTGCTGACACTGCAGAGCATGAAAGGACACATCCTACTTTTAGTTAGCTCTGTGACCCAAACACCTTATAGCAGAGAATAGTGAAAGTTAGTACAAATGGAAATATTGTGCCTATGATCATGTTTGGTAAGAGAAATATTGCCTCTGTGAAGCTGGTGGAGGTCTGTGGAAGGTGTCATAAATATGGCTGTGGATCTGTAGGGTGACTGTCTTACTGAAGGGAATACATAAAGATTGGGGAGGAGCAGTGAGAGGGAATTCAGTGTTCTCCCCTAGCAGTACTTTGAGGTCACAGCTATTTCCTCTTGGAAAGCACAGTTCTGCCTTCAGCTGTAATGCTAATACCACCACAGGGTTCTGCTTTGGTCTCAGGAACTTTGATGAAAGCATGATTAAGCTACACATAAGGAGTTGTTTCTTAATCACCTCCGCAAAGGCATCCCAGCCTGTAGGAGTCCAGATATTTCCTATCCCTCTCAGACCTTTTTGCCGTTATCTCAAGATTCTTCAATTGGTGAAGAGTTGTGTGTCTGTGAGCCAAAGCAGATCCTCCTTTCTCTTCTAGAAGCAATGGTTCTTTGAAGTTAGTAAGTGTAAGAACTTGCATATGTTAATAGTAGGCTGTTGGCTCTCTGTGTACACTGGGATCTGTTAGGAAAGGGTTCTTGTTTTTACAGCAGTTTAAAGATGCTTTCAGATACTTGCAATAAAACTGTGCTGCTTATAATCTGTGTGCTTAGCTGATCTTCCCCTTTGGGCTCTAAGTCAGTGTGAAGTGTGCAAGAGCAGCTATGGATGCATGGCCACCAATGAGAACTAGTGTGTGGTGCCAGGTAAGAGTTACTGATGTCAGCCAGTGTGCTCACCTGCTGCTGAAAGCAATGAAAGCACAGCAGTAAGAGCTGTCCTAGCGCTCTCCTTTAATCAGGGCACGCATTGTCTTTCTACCAACAAAAATGGAACAGTAAGGACATCAGCTTTGCCAGGACCAGGTGCAAAAGATTCACTATAAAGGGACTTTGCCCATGGGTAAGGCTGACTAGTCAGGGATTTTTCATGCTTCCTTGGTACTTCAATGCCAGAACCCTAAGAGCTTGCTAATGCCCCCAAAACAAAGACCTGGGGATTTACTCTCTAGCATGGTGTGGCTAAAGGTATATTGGAGTTTACTTCCAAGCTTTCTTCCTTTGTTGATGCTTGCACCTAAAATTCTTCTGGTTTGAATTTGCTTAGGAAGCTGTGAGCTTTTCACATACAACAGATGGTCCATCAGAATTCATGGGATTCCTTTTTCATTTCAACAAGTGCTTTAGGTTGCAGAGTCGTTATTTGAATGGAAGGAATAAAGAAGGTGGACACCTGGGAATCTCTCTTTAAAATATGGTTAGTGCTATGGAAAAAAAAGTCAAAATGCCAGTGCAAATTATTTTATGTTCTGAAATATTGTTCCTGACCAAACAGTTAGGTGACTCTTAATCTTGTGTTTTAAAATGCCTTTTTTTTTTTTTTTTTAAGCTCATAAGCCCTTTCTTAACAGAACTGTGCCATATTATAAGCCTAGCCTAGCCTGGGTAATGGGAATGAGGTGTTATATCACTTGGGAAAAGGCAATGTGCGAGTACAAAATGTGTATTTCCATGCAGTACCTACCGCTCATACAGTCTAGTGATTTATCTACATCCAACTCATGTTCTTCTGTGCCAATGTCTTCCATGAGGAATAGATGAACTCTAAATTGTTCCTTTAAACCATGAAGGTCTGATTCTTTTCTCAGCAGGTTATTTTTCAGAGTCTTACCAGCCCGGAGAACTGGAGTTTGCAAAAACATTTCCTTCACAGTTTATATTAAAGGCATTAGAAGTGTGTATTTGGAGGGTTGGGCTTTTAGGGGCAGGGGATAATGGAGGCAGGGGCTTGTCAGGGGAGGATGGTTTAGACTTCTCTGATCTCACAGGAAAGAAGCCTTGAGGGAGGTAGCATGTCAGTTTATTACTAAATAGTAGCCCAGAAAACTCACTTTCTAGTTTTAGGCTCTTATAAGAGGTGAAGTAGGTCTTTAAGGGAGTTACAGTATTTAGAGATATACAAACTAAGACTTGACTGTAATGTATTCTTCTACCTGTGTTATTACATTGCCAAAATATTCTCTTTTCTTCCTGAGATCCAATGACTATTAGGATTCTGTGGAGAGTCACAGGGTGTTCCCACTGGGGCCTGGCAAGTCACTTTTACTTGAGCTTCACCATGTGTTTTGGTAATCAAGTAAGGGAATAATCCAGGTTAAATCAAATTTCTCATAAAAAGCAAACTTGCCATTTTAGAAAGCCTCTAACTTCTGAAGAGGAAGTCTGTAGTTTACCAGCTCCTTGACTTTTAGATTTTTGAACAGTATGGGGAAGCTCATAGTATAAATAACTTTGCAGTTCAGACAAAACAAGCTTTTGTTGGCCAAACTTGAAAATTTTAACATATTCTCCTGGATTTTGAACATGGGTATTAGTAAAAATTGTCAGCTTTTCACAAGTGCATCTGCTTTGTACTAGCTAGCTCAGATCCATTCCCTATGAAACAGTTCACCTGTTTTCATATTAGTGATGCAAGGTGTTGCCAACATTTGTGTTCTTCAGACCAGTTTGTGCTTTTGGGGGGGGGGTGGTGAGGGGAAAAAAAACCCCAAACTTTGTAATCCCTGCCTTGTGTCTAAAAGTATGAAAAGCAACATTTGCTCTAGAGATGCAACTCTGATACATTTGGGAACCACAAAAACCATTTGCTTCCTAGTAAGGGAATGAAAAATAAATACCTTCAGCCATCAGTGAGCTGTCACATCTGGAATGAATCACTGAAATAGAATACCATATTTCTCTACTCTCTTGCATTTTTTTTTTAATCACACTCACCCCCCACCCCCAAATAAAAGTGGTTGGCTTAACTGAAATCTTAACCTCTGGTTTCCAGATCTTCAGCTTGGTCCTTAAATAGGAAAGTTCATCATTCGCATGACAGTGTTTAGCAGCCAGCTTTCCTTTTCAGTGGCAGCCAATACACTCTTGTATTTCTTAAGAAATGGGAGGGAGTATAAACTGTAAATCAAGAATTTCAGACGGTGAAGCTGAGAGCTATGGCTGGAGAAAAAATGTGCAAAGTATATTGGTTATTCGGAAAAACTTAGGGCACTCGGTCTGCACCAGTTCATTTCACAGAGACCTGCTAATTACTTGGTGTTTTTGAAAGATCAGGCAATTGCTTAGTAATTGAAATCAAGATTTAGACATGAACTCTGGGCTCCTGATTTTATAAATCTTAGTCTAAAGTTGGTATGTACAGTTTAAGGAGAAGACATGCATGGTTTTAACCATAGATCTAAAAGGTCAAATTGTTAAGAATTACAGAAATCCCACTTTGAACAGCTCCTGCTGTACAGAATGAGTTATGTATATTAACAGATAACGAGTCTCAGAGAATCTTACTGCAGAGTAAGTGGGTTTTGTTGCTGGAAAAGTGCAAGCATAACCAACTTTTATTGTAGGAATAAGCTAATACCTACTTGAAATTTTCAGTGTGTGTAAATATAAATACATTTTATATAATATTAAAAAAATTTATAAAACCTTAATTTTGTTTGATGCAGACAGGTTTGGCTATCTCTGTGATATTGTCTTGTGTTAAGCCTTCAAACCCTTCAGGAGCAGAGTTTGTATCTGTATCAGACAATCAATGTGTTAGGGTCTAGAATGAGAGTTTCTAGGGTTGCCTTTATATTTAGGCAAAAGATCTGAGTGGCAGTTCTGCACTCTTACCTTCATTAGCAGACTTCTGAGATGATCTGCCTGGGCCTGACTGCATTCAAAAGAGAAATCATTGAAGAATCTTGAATTTCCCATGGGACGACAGCTCTGGCTTCTGCATCTCCCAAACATTGCCCAGCTATCTCAAAACGGCTTCCTGCGCCTCCACTCCCTGGGGTCCCCTCCTCCCCTGTAAGGTGTCTGGTTTGTATTGATGTACTTTGCTGGCCTGTTCTCCTGCTAGATGCTGCTTCTGCTAGCTGCTTCTGTCTGGCAGTATCTGGACTGGCAGCATGTTTGACAACAGACACGTATTGGCTTAAGTTTTAAGAAGCAAAATGTGTGCCCTCTAAAGCTAAATGACAGATGATCTGCAAAGTGCACTGAGGGTATGTACAGCATGTATGTCGTAGCTTATGTTGCTTATATGGATTTTTTTCAGGTCATAAGGAGGTTTTATGAAAGTGATGGTGATTATAGTGTTTTACTTTACTACAGATTAGGTCTCTGTACTTAATCCCATACATTTAATCAGTGAATTATTCCTACATTCCCACTCCCACTTCTTTGATGGAATTATCAATGAACAACTCTTTAGCTACAGAGATGATTTCCCCCTCCCCAGGGCTTTGTGTTTCCTGAGTGTATTCCAAAGTCTTTCACTCAAACCTCTGACACAAACATATATCAAGGTCACCAATACAGTGAAGATTTTCCTTAAATGAATCATCCATTTTTAATAAACCAGTGCTGAAGAACTACTGTGTTTTGGATAAAATTTATATTTTTCTGTGAAATTGAAAGCATGGATGGTCCACGCATATGCAAACTTTGGATGGCTTTCTGAAAGCTGTCAATATTGGCTTGTTTTATTGCTGCACTTCACTGTAATTATTGCCATCCAGAGCAAAAGTGAGGGAAGGGCTAAGTGCTCTTTAACTCCATTTTATGTAGTGATACTCTTGGGTAATGTCCCGTTATGTCGGTGTGGTAAGGACATCAGAGGCTCTGTGTCCCTCTTGCAATGAACGCATCTGAAGATTATTCTCTTAAATACATGGTGATGGTTATTGCAGTAAATGAATCTCAGCTATTTTCATCTGGGACCATTTAATTCCCTCACGTAATGTAACATAATCAAAAGGGAGGACAAACTTTTTTGTCAGCTTTCCAAGTACTTTGTGAAAATAAAGAGAGCTTAGAATTGTAATGTTTCAGTAATAGAAATGCAAAAATTCATGACAAGCTTAACTGAAACTGTCAGCTTGATTGTTTAAAAGAAGCATGAGCGTAACCCCACAGCAGCCTCTATCTGTCAATGTGAGGTGATGTACATAGTAGTCCTAAAACTTCTTAAATGCTTGAATTTCAGCAACTTTTAGGTAGTCTGAGGGGTTGCTCTGAGGTGTAGCATCTAGTAACAATCCCCATGGAGCTGACTTGGCTGCCAGGCTGGAACAGCTGGAGAGTGGGGTGCTCCCTCCACACATTTTTACCTACCGCTAATCTGAGAGCATCATTAGTAAACACTTTGTGTGAGTTTTCCAGAATGTGCAAATCTTACCCCTGCTGGGGGCTCTCTGGAGTTTGCTTTGTATGAAATGGAGGGGTGTTGCCAGGAGAGTGGCCAGCCACTCAAGCAGGTGGTTTATGTGCCTCTTCTCTGAGATCAGGTCACCCTCTAGCCAAGAAGAAGGAGAAGTATCTGCTGCTTTACAAGGGGAAGGTAGCAATTTTCACAAGAGATGATTTCTGAGTAGCTACAAACTATTGGTGGTGTTTGACAAGTTTAGAGGCTCAACAAAACAACTGAGATAAGTTCTCATGCCTCTTTCCAAGAGGAAAAAGTTGGTACCAGCAAAGCCAGTACACTGGATTTCCGTCAGCTCTCTTGCAAGAATATCTTGAGTTTCCTCTAACATGTTTGATGGTGATGGAAAAGTTTTGCTGCCCTGTCCGTCTTCCATCCTCTGTGGGATTGGGGTTTGGTTTGGTTTTTGTGCTAGTGAATGCTCATAATCTGGGATGGCTCAAGTGTGCAGTAACAGCTGAATGTTCTTTGTAGCACATTATCATAGCCCTATTTTTTAGATGATGGGAGACCCAGTAGAAATCTATCTTTCGTTTTATTCAGTTTCTATCCTGGAAGTCCAGTCTGAAGAATTGGTTTGATCTCAAGAGGCTGGGCTATGTATGGGAGCAGAAGCTGGAGATTCTCATCAGGCCTCAGGTTCAGGCTGTTTCTGGTATTTGAACTATATTTAATGATATAGCTCCTAGTTACCACGCCCGCTCCCCCACCCCCCAAACTTCTCTTTGTGTATCTCTCTCCCCTTCTACCCGCACTCTAATTTTTGTGCATTGCATACTGCTGTCAGGGCATTCTCTTCTGCGGTGCCCAACCTGGAAAAGACTTTATAATTCAGTCTCTGTCTTGTAACATCTAACTCAACACTTGATGCAAGCTTTACAAAGGCACCCCGTTTGCCTGCGAGTTGCTGAATAAAACAAAGCTATGTGACTATGCTGCAATGCTTAGGGCATTGCTGCTTCTGGGCAGTGGGTCTTCAATAAGCCGGGTCCCTGCTGGTTTAAGTTAAGTGCTGTGGGGTCTGGAAAACAAACACTGAATGATCAGAGAACCAGCAAACATCTGTTCTAGGGCTGTTGTTCTTTCCTTATCCCAAAACAAAACTCTTATCTTGTTGTTGTGGCTAGTGATTTAGTTAGGTTAATGCAATTAGAAGTAAGTGTTTAAACAAGCCTTCTGAATATTGCTAGAGCAACGCTGACCTTTGCAAGAATGCAAGGTCCCTGTAACTCTCAGTCCTTAGGATCTCTGCAGAGACAACCAGAGATACATGGTGAAGTGTTTACTCTTTTGGGGGGAGGGCATACGACACGACCCTGTCCTGTGCTGACATAATTTTGCAAGGGATACTTTTCCCAGTATCTTTTTATGCACACTGAAGATTTACGTTTGGTGTCTGATGCCCTCCGGCCATCTGAGAGGGAGCATCTGCCACTCACATAAAGCAGCCTCTGGTGGCTCTCGCCCCGTCAAAAGGGTGAGTGTAATTAATAAGCCGGTGAAGTTTAACGGGAGGAGAGAGCCGTGAAGCGCTGAGGTCTGCCCCAAGGCCGGCTAGAAATACGGGCGACGAAGGCGGGGAGCCCCAGCGCCCCAACCTGCCGTTGCCCCCTGCGTGTAGCCTGTTGGGAGCCCGGGCCCGGCAGCCCCCGCTACCCGGGAGGCTGGCGGCGGCCCCGCCTGGCAGGGAGCGGGCTTGCCGGGGCTGCGAGGGGGACGCTGTCACCTGCCATGGGGCTACGTTGCTGCAAAGGCTGCGGTGAGGAGCCCAGAGGTAACTACCTGCCCCCTCCAAGGTGACGGGGAAACCGAGGCGGCGGCCCCTCTCCTTCCCGCGCTGTCTCCCGTCCCGGCGGGGCGGCCGGGCGGTGCCGGCTGGCAGCGCCGGGGGAGCGCGGCTCGGGACCCGCCGGCCGGCTGCTTCTGCAGCCCGGGCCGCGGCGGCGGTCTGAACTGCCGTCTGCTCCAACAGGACAAAGTGGAACGGGAAGCGAAGCCGTTTATTCCCTGTGTTCGGTGTTCAGTCTCTAGTCCTTCGGAAGGTGCCGTCGCTTCTTCTGTGGTTAATTTAAAAAAATAAAACAAACCACCAAAACAAACGGAAAAAAGCCCAAACAAAAAAACCCCGACAACAAAACCTAAAAATTATCTCTGGGTGTGATCTGATGCTTAAAACACAATTCATCATTTCTTCTTTTTCTCTACTAACAAGTGAAGCTTGGTGGGAGGGGGAGTGGTGGTATCTTTTTCAGAAAGGTTGTTAGTGTGGCAATAGGATTAGCTGACAGAGTCGTTCCTCACCTGTTCTACGTCCTGACAGACGTGAATACTTGCCGAAGGGTCGAGCTCCCAGGAGTCTAGAAGAGGCTGGTATAGGAGGCACAGAGGCAGTGTCTCTGACCCACGTGAAGCTACTGTAATTCTTCTGTCTCCATACGGATTGTTAGTTACTCCCAAGGTGACAGCTGCATAGGTTTACCTTTTGGGATCTGCTGCTGACATCCTGTTTGCTTTGCTGAAAGTTTGTAGTTTGGATTCAGGAGCTCTAAGAACAGGTGATGTGTGAGCCCAAAGAGAAGTGTACCTTTTCTCGGTAGGAAGTGATCTCCTTTTAAGAATAATGTTCAAAAACGTTAACATGCTTGGTTGGAGTTTGTAAAATGAACTCTTAAATGTTTTAACTTTTTGACAACTGAAGATAATTTTCTTTCAGTAATCAAAAATCCTCTGAAGTTGGATACCAGAGAAAACAGGAGGGAAAAAAAAAAGTAAGTTATTTCTTGTGCAAAAGTTCAGGAAGGCAAAGTGCACCCTTATAATTACTACACTGAAAGTACGATTCCAAAAATTGTAGCAACTTAGCACATACATTTTAGTTTTGAGACAAAGGTGAAATAAACACATTCGTGGGAATCTGGTGAATATGAGGCTGTTGTCTGCATCGCAGTTGTATCGGGGTAAAGTTTATCAATATACGTAAGCTTTGTGAAGTTAAAGAATGCAGTATAAAAATAAAGCTAAATGAAAAGCATGCTGATCTGAGGTGATATCAATATCAGTTATATTAGAGATAAACACTGAAATGAATTTTCCCTTTCAGGAGATATGTCAGGAGTAGGAAAGGTCAGGTAACGGTGTATCTAGTATTTCAGTCTGTTACTGAGTTGACTATGCCCATATTCTCAGAGTAGCACCTGATGCCAGTATCTTACTCTTCCTCTTAGAGATGGGCTCAGGAAAAACAGTTTGAGCAAAATACCCCTGAATTTTGGATTGGAAATACCATGGGGTTTTTTTTCATTTGCTTCTGTTCTTAATTTGTTGAGGAAGGGAGGCTTAAATTGGGGATTATCAAAAAGCATTTGTCCCAGTTCCTGGCATAAATCCAGTCACCTCATTCACTTGAGTGAAATTGTATTTATCTTCTTGGGGAGAGCTTCTACAAACAGTGGGTGTTTCAGCTAGCATATTGCGTTCAGGCTTGAAAGAACAAAGTATATTTGTGTCAGCTTTGCACATTTGGGTAAACCTGCCAACGCTGGTGAAGCCACACCATTCTCTGAGAATTGGTATGGTTGAGAGAGGTATCTGTGTTAAGCTGTACTTTGTCTGCAGAACCATGTGGCCACTAAATCTTCCAAAATCTGAGTATGTAATACTAACAAACATTTTGAGGACTTCTTTCAAGGGTAGCCCATTAAAGGCCCTGCCATGATTTTTTTACTTATTCTGAAAATACATTTCTAAGTCAGTCCTGTGTAATGGTATAAATCTTTCCTCTGGTTGATTCTTTTAACCCATGTAGAAGGTTGAAGTTTGTTTCATAAAGGTCATGTGCCTCCATCCACATAAAACTTAATAAATCTCAAGTTTAATACAACTTTGCTGTTGGTGTGAATATGATCAGCGAGGTAAAAAGTCTGTGCCCTGTCTCGCTGGTCAGTCACTGTGCGGGAAGGCCTGAAGTGCCAAGCTGTGATTTGTATTCTTAATTGGGACCAAATTTGGCTTTGTATGATGCTGCTGAAACTCATTTGTTCCTTGGTGCTTGGCGTAGGCCCCTTTAAAGCACTAAGTTTATTTTCCAGTGCTTTTCAGATACTCCTAGATTTTTAAAATATGTAGACAAGTCACTGATTGGGATTGCCAATGCTGCTTTCGCACCATTTTTTCTATGGCCTCAGTGGAAGTTTTTTCACTCATTTGCTCCTGTGGCATGATTTCACAAAAGTCTTTGTACGTGGCTTTAGAGAATGGTTTAGGCTACTGTTGCGTGGCTTTAGAGAATGGTTTAGGCTATTGTTGCGCTGGCCTTCTGCCCATGAGCTTCAACTAGTCCTGCTCTGCTGTGGGAATACTTTTGGCAGATGTGGGAGGAGAGGTGTGGCTGGGGACCAAGGTACTGATAACAATATGTTTTGGGTTATTGCATTTGCCCTGTTAGCTTTTAGTCTTGATAGGCTTTTAGCACATCAGGCACAGATAGGGCTAACTGATAAGTAGATTCTGATTTCTCAGAAGAACTGGCAGGCTGAAGTGTTAGTCTTCCTGAACACAGCTGGTTATCTGCAGCTAGCAGGGACAAGCTTAATAAGGGGGTGGGAGTTTAGGGATATTTGCTTTTTTTTTAAGGCCAGAATGGAGTTGGAGTGTTGTCATCCCCACCCACCCACCTACTTCTGTCTCTGTAGTAGAATTATCCTACTGTCTAGAAAGTACCAGATTCCTGGGCAGGAATGCTGAATTGTCCCTTTACCCTCTCCTTCAGATTCAGTGACTTACTGTGTGCTGAGATTAGAAGGTGGGAGAAGAACATGATTGCAGTTAGGAATTGGAATGGAACTAGAAATAAAGTCCTCCTTCCACCTCACCCAGTAGTACTCTCAACTCCTACTAGCCTGGACCTGACTGGAACATGAAGCTGGTGGGACAGTCTTTTCTATGTGCTATGGTTGATTATATACACTTTCCTATTTCCTGAGCTTGCTTGTTTCAGAGTGATTGTATTTCTTTTCTTGGTATTTCTTACACTGGCAGTTGTTCCCAATCAGATGATCCAAAAAAAATCTTGCACTGTAGTGTTGTAAAGATCCCTGGTGACTTTCCAGTGATGCAATGTAATCAAGATTGTAAGTAAATATTTCCTCTACTTTCTTTAGACTGGTCATCAATTTGGGCTGCTCAATTTAGCTCTCCTAGGGAGACCCACATTGTGTTTGCTGTGGTAAAAAGTGACTTGAATACCAGTAGATTCCAAAATGGGGCAAACTTGAAGGATGGAAAAGAGCTCAAGTTTTCAGCCAAACAATTTTTGCCCTTTTAATCTGGTTTGATGCCAGCTGCCAAGGCATGCTTTCTGTTATGATTTTGTGCTTAAGAAGGTGCAAGTTGTGTAGGGCTTGTAAGACAGGGAACACTGGGAAAATGGGGTTTATCTGAGACACAAAAGCTAGCTAGGTTTTTTGGTGATGGTTGTTCTTTGTGTAAAAGGAATAGAAAAGGAAGTCTTGAAAAAGTCATTTGCATCTGTTGGATGATCTTAATATATTCCACTGTAGGAACAGAAAGGGTAAGGCTTTAGGAGAAGACCATACTTCAGAAGTCTATTGTTTATAATGCGTATAAAACTTATTCAGTATCTTCCAGTCTGTGATATTGAAACACTTTAGAAATGTCGTCTTAGGGTTCATGATACTACCTCAGAGTTAAGGAACTAATTTTCCTGTTTAAAAAAAAAAAAAAAAGATTAAATTGCTGCTTCTATCTACTTATTTTTCTGGATTCTTTTTCAGCCTCCATAGTAACTGTAAGGATACCTTCTAACAGAAGACCAGCATGAGTTCTCACTAGGACTATTGAGTAGGTTTTGACCATAATCTAGTACACTTGTTTCTTCCATGGACAGTTTGCTAAGCTGTGCAGTCATGTGAAGCACACAGTAGCACAGTTACGGTATTTTAGAATTATGCAGTTCCCAGATGAGAAAGTATATGTATGAATAAACTTGTGTGCTTATTATTTTGCACACTTTCCTTCCTATGAGAAACAGTTCTTTCCTTTGTGTGGTGGGACCTAAGCACTGTAAGAACAGCCTGTGTTGGGTGGGAAGGTATATAAAGTTAGTATGTGAACTCATTCCTCATTTCAACAAGGTGATCAGTTTACATGATAACCATAGTAGCAAAAAGGACTTGGGAGTCTTCTGAGCATTCTACATCCTTTTTGAAAACCCAAGATGTAACAAAGGAGATAAAGGAGGAATTCACAATCTCTTCCAAAATGTAGGAAAAAATGAATTGGATTCTCTCAGTGAGTATGGAGGAGGATGTCACCTGCACGGGTCTCCAGCTGGTGTTCTCTGGTGTGCACTCAAATGTGCTTCCTCTTCATTTTTCCATGTACCTATAGCTAACAAGGGTGATATTTGGAGGGTATGTCTTGGGGCGTGTGGGAGACTTCTTTGGTTATTTTTCTGAAATTCAAAAATTAACTAGAAATTTGAGAAGTTGAGAGATTTGTTTTAAGAAGAAAGATTATCCTGAAGTCATCTGGTCAATTATTACTCATCTAGAACATTTTTCTGTGAGTGGTTCTGTCACTGAAAGCAAACACTAACCTTTGACCTAACACAGCAGAGCTAGTAGTTAGTACTGTTAACCTTTATGGTCTGTACTACTTATGCTCCAAAGAGGAAGGAAATCTACTGATAGCATTTCAAAGGCTTGATCATATGTTTGGTCTCTTGCCTGATTCACAGTCTGTTTTTTTGACTGATCATGGAAGATATTGGCTGATTGCTAAGCAGAACTAGTTGCAATTCTTTTGTTGAAACACTTCATTAAATGACTTTTTAATCAAAAGTTGTATTTCTACAGTTTTTGATTTCTGTAACTTGGAAGCATAAGTTTCAATTAAAAAAAGAGAGGTTTATATCTTCCCATAAAATTAATACTTTGCACCCAAAAGTGCTGACTACTTTTGGTTGTCACCTTTACCCAGGGAAGTAAATGTTAACTTTGTGTGATGTTGGACCCCGTCCTCCAAGAACGAGCACATGGCGTATTAACTGGAGTGGGATACAACCTGGCAGGACAGGAAACATGGGGCCAAAACCAGAAATGGGGCTGCTGACATTCAGCAAAGCAGTGGATCAATGCCTGTATATAAAAACAGGGACCTATGGAATACAGCTCTGTGGAGGGTAGCTGCACAGAGGCTTTTAATGTATAACCGCTACATCAGCTGAGAAGCTTAAGCAGTTCTTTCCTTAGCAAACAGCATCAGTGCCCCTTCAATGAACTGCCTTTTATAGGTTAAACTGCCTGCTGCGTTTAATCTGTACACAACTGAAGCTAACACCTGAAGATTTGATAACATCTGGCTTGTATTTACTGTCAACAGAGTCTTGTTACTTGTTGGTCTAATTTCAGGCTCTCACAGTGAGAAAGCTCGTAAAGGCAGCATGGACCCCTGCAGTGACATTGCTTCTGCTCTCTGTTACCACATCACTCACTCGTAACAGGAAAGCTTCCTAAACTGCATGAAATGGGATGTGCACTCCTTTCTCCAACTTGTTTTATGTACTGTGTTCTCTTTTCTCCTAAATATGGTGTCCATCTAAGCCCTTATACATAAGGGCTTTCAGCCTGTCATCCTACCATGGGTAGAACTTTTGTTCATTGTTCTTGGGACTTGATGAGGTGTACAAACCAGCTGTCATTTAATTAAATGTTGTATAATTAAATGTGCTGTGGGAAAGGCTTCTTGAAGCTAACATTGCCAATTCTTTTCCAAGGGGTTAATTTTATGAAAATGCTGACTTAAAAAATAAAAAGACATTATAGAGGTCTGTACCTAGAGAATACTTAGGTACTCTCCATCCATGACCAAGGATTCATCTAGCTTTTATCTAGAGTATCTCATACAGAGGTCTCCATGAGTGGCTTTGCAAGAGTTAAATTCATATATATTAAAAAAATAATAATAATTACAGTAGGCAAACTGAGGCACAGAGAAATAAGGAAAATAAAGTAACTTGTTCAAGAAGCCAGCTGAAGACATGGTACATGCAGGTTTCAGACTGCTAGACAATTATCATTTCCTATGGGCCATCCTGTTAATGGTTATTGTAGAAATACCAACTGTCCAGATGCTCTTTAGATACCGTTTGGTATTTAATGCCCATTAGTATGCTGAGCTTAGAGGTTCTCTGGCTGATGCAGCTTTATCTACTATTAATTTGCTCAATTTTCTCCATGAAGTTTTGGCCTGGGGATATAGTTCAACATATGAAGCACTGGTAGAAAGTGTTTCTGTTCTTCAGATCCCACTCTAGCTAACCAGATCCACAGATTAGTTTCCATGTGTAGAAGCAGACTTTTAGGTTATTTGGGTTTTGTTTGACAGCCTGAGCTATACTGTTTTGAGAGCTGATGCTTGCAGCATATCACAGCTATGACAGGAATTGAGGTTTCATGGAATACTGACTTTTTTCCTAATTGTGGCCTTTACCAAAATATCTACAAAAGTTCAGGAGTACCTAATCCTATGCAAGCAGTTGTCACCCACGGTATATGAAAGTCATTATCAAGGGGGTTTTGTTTTGAATTTGGAATGTTGGGTGGTTATATCTAGAGAGGTGTGCAGTGTGCTAGATTTGGACATGTTTTACTCAACTTGCTGGCTGAAACATTTGAAGTAAATTCTTAGAGCACTGGCTGTGTTGGTAGCTGCATCTTGTGTGGTAATACACTCACTTATACTTTGTATCTTTAGGGCCAACAAGCAACAACAGAGGCCAGAGCCCAAGTGAAAGGTAGTGGTTGATGTGAATATTTAAAAACGAACCAGCCAAAAAACCCCCCAAAACTCAAAGATGCCGACTAAGTGTTGGTATGGAAATATGGGGCTGTAAGAATTACTACAAGAGGTCATCTTATCCAACTTCTGTGCTCAGACCAAATTACATGCATGTACACCATCTTGGACAACTGACGTACAGCAGGGTCTTGAACTTCTAATGAAGATTCCACAACAACTAAGTTTTCTATTCGGCTTCTTCAGCCAGCACTAATAGCAAAAGCTCTCTCCTAAAGCCTACATGAATCTTTTGTTAAGGTTTATTTCTCAGTGACAGCTGTTAGCGTACTGTGAGACTATCAGAAATACCTACTTCAGTCTCTTTAGACTAAGCAAACCCACTGTTTTCCATCTTTTCTATGAGATTTATTCTAAATCTGTCATTCTTACTGTTTTGCTGATCCTCTCTGGTATGTCTGTCCACACTTCTGGTCTCCAAACCTGGCTTACCATGCTAGGTGAAGCCTCACCAGGACAGAGAAGACAGCAGAAAATCTGCTGGTTCTGTTAATAAATTTCAGAATGAGTTGCCTTTCTGCAACAGTTACATTTTTTGGTTTGTGGTTCATCCTACTAAAAAGCTAAACAAGGCAAGCTTTATTTTTTTTCCCCATTATCTTCATTTTATGGTACAGGGAAAGAGAGTGACTTGGCAAATGCTACCCAGCAAATACTCAGGAGAATGAGAAAATTAATTCAAGTTTCCTGATGAAAGTATTGAGAATAACTTGTTGTTTACACTGTTGCGTTCCTGTATTCTTTTAAAAACTTTTTTGAGTCAGCCTGATATGACAGTGTGGTAAAATTTCAGTGACTCAAAAAATACACATTTTCATTGGGGACATGGAATCAATTATTTAATCTACATAGAAACATTTTACTTCAGATTAGAGACAGTTAACTTTTTTAAAGAAAAATTCAAAAGCATCACCTAGTCTAAACTTTTCTTAAAAACTCAGATATTTAATTTGGATTTGAAAAATCAATGTTCAAGTATTCTGTCCTAATCTCCCTTAACAAAAAAACACTTAATTAAAAAACTGCTGAAATTTAGTATTTAGTTCTGTCACTTGTGATTTTGTCCTGTATCTGAAAAAGTCAGTGAAACAGTAAAGTTGGGAAAACAGGCTTGTGTGTCTGGGGTTTTTGCTAGAAGAAAGATCCACCAGACAATACTTTTGAGGCCTAAAGTGTCACTTTAAACAAAGGATGGAGGCTTACGTTGTGTGGTGAGCACAGCGATTCTGCTATGTTTCCTGCTGCAAAAGTGCTCAGTACCTAGCATGCACTCTTATAAATAACTGAGCAATTGGAGATCAAAGCAGGTTAGATATTTCATGTCCATTCTCTTTTCTAGCCCACATATCCAATTTGGTCTGGAGCATTTATGTTGCTATGTTGGTAACTAATAGTATTCTTGAAAGCAAATACAGGTAAATAATAAGCTATTGCTCATTGAGTTGATGCAGAACTCGTTCAGTTCATATAAATGAAGCAAATGAGCTGTCTGAGTTTTTTAACCAGCGTATGATGTGGAGAAGAATCCTATACAGCAGTATGTGAGAACTGAGCAAAGAGGCGGTGTTTGGAGTAACATGGTGGTTAGAAGCTGGCGTAGCAGGCTTTCTTTTTTCTTTCTTTATTTTTTCCAAATAACTAAAACACAAACCATAATCTGTATGCCAGGCACAAGTCTCAGACTGAAATAACAGTAATGGAACCTGTGTTTGGGTACCTGGACCTGCTCATGGAGCAGTTGCGGGCAGTGCTGAGCAAGGTTCAGCACTGCTGGGGTCCCCTGCCGCCTTCTGGGGGAGTGTGAAAAAACTGATCTTTCTTCCCCAAACAAGCAAGCCATGAGTGACTGAAAGCAGGGCAGATCTTACCTATGCAAGTCAAAATGTTGCTGAGGGTATGTTGGTGGTGTCTCACCTGCTGCTTCCCTCAAGACATTCCGGGAAATGGCCTCTAGGCTTGCTGTAGCCTGCTAACTGCTGCAGGTATCAGTCAACAAAGGGCATTGTACAAAACAACCTTGTTTGTGTTGCAGCCTGTGAATGACAGTCTTGTCAAAACTTCTTGCACATGCTTGTTGACTTGGAGTTAATGCTTCCATTTCCTATGTTGAAAACAGCTATGCATGTTGTTATCAACTGGTTTTACTGTAATTGATATTTGATAGTTTGTTCAAATGTTAACAGTGGATGCCTCGCATCTGTTGCAGGTGATCACGGTGCTGTGAGTAGCTGCTATAACCAAAGGGTCTTTCAGATCAGTTACTGACCGGGTGTAGGGATGTGACTATTTTAACAAAACAAAACCAAACCCTCTGTTGAATGTTGATTGGAATAATAAGCAATGCTATTTTGTTGATTTTTATTTATTCTCAGGAAGTATAATGTTAGCATTATTAGCAAGTATAAATCTAGCAACAAAACCAGGCAACAATGTTTTTAAAGAATGATAGTATCTAAGACTTTGAGCATCTTGTTTAGACTTTCAGAAAGTTGTCTTATGGTATAATCTAGGTAGTTATATGGCAATGCATTCCATATAAGAAAGAACGTTGCTTTAAAATGGGAACACCGTCCATACACACCTTGCCAAACCATTTCCATAAGGCAGGCTTTTCCAGCATTTGAATAGAATAGGACTTAAGTCAGTGCTTTTTTCCATCGCTAATATTTGGATTATCCAAGAAGTTTGGACCAAATGCAAATAAAAATCCTCTGTGAATCAACAGCTTTTGGGGCCCGTGATACTGGAATCAGCACTTTGAAACAAGATGGTAGTTTGTGTTCCAACAAATCTATGTTTTAAAGCATAAAAACTAGCTATTAAAGGTAGCACAAGGGGAGAATGGGAGAACAATAGGTGGTGTTATAGTATGAAAGGTCTAATAATTATTTTTCCTTTTTTTAAGTATCATGAAAAAAAGTTCAGGAACTGTTCTGATTTGTGGGATACTTCGTAGTAGCAGATAGGCTCTTCATTTTACTACTTTAACACTTACCTGTTTTACTGGTGACTTTAATTTCAGTAGTTGCCTCAGTCTAGGCAGTGGAACAGCAGTCTGAAAGGTACATTTTGCAGCTCTGATGTAATCAGTGTGCTTCTGAAAGGAATAAGTCATTAAACTTGTTTTTACCAAGAAGAGGGCATGTCATATAAAACATTACAGCAGCTGTGTACTGTGTGGGTGACCCCATGGCTGCATTTTCTATTCTACAGTTGGTAGATGCTACTTGAGAAAATGGACTGGAGTTTGCCATAGCTTGATCCCGTAGACAGGACTGTCCTCTTGCTTTTATGGGAATTTCTTGTCTTAAAAAGTTGGTAGTAAGGAGAGAGAGTTCACAGTGTGCTTTCTCTGGCAGAGGCTTGGACAATAACTAAGTGATTTGAGTAAGCCTTTGGGAGGACCGGGTCCTGAAAGAGCAAAGCTGATGAATCTCAGTACTGTTTTGGGAGCAGCTGGGGTTGCAGGAGAGGCTTTCTGCCCTCCCACAGCCTTTGCAGCAAAAATGTTCTCTCTAAACTTTCAAAGCATGGTAACATCTCTGAGTAGAAATGGACATTCAGTCATGCTATGTTGGCAGGTTTAATGAACTGAGCAAGTGAATTTGGTGGGGAGTTGAGAAATGAATGAGATGAGCTATTTGAAAATCTCCTTTTAAATTAACTCACTTCTAACAAATCTATAAAAAGGCCATTACACTTCAGCTAGGAAGTGTAATGTATATGCCAGTTCGTTAATAACGTGTGACACTGAGCTAGCAATTGAGGCCTCTGCGGTACCCGGGAGTACAAGGTACAACCATTGCTTCCCAGTAGTTTCAGATACGGCTTCTCTTGGCCATGTGTCCCTGTAGCAGGACCAACTGTGAGTTGGTCATTTACTGTGAGTTAGCCGTTACCAACCAAGTTGATTGGGCTCTGCTACTGGTTTCATGAGGATGAGAGAAAAAAATGCCTGTATGAAGGATTATTCCCCCCCCCCCCCCCAACCTTGTTTAATGTTTTATTGTTGGATGAGCAGCAGACACACTTCTCCAGTTTAAGTGGCTATGGCAGTATCCTAGCAGTACCTATGATGGGATAATCTTGTCTCCCAGAACCTTTTGTTTATCAAAACATAAATCAGAAGTGCAGTTGGCAGGGGAAGTCATTAAGTTATCTCCATAGACTGTAAAGTCTTTTCTACTGAGTGTCCTGTTTTTATGAGGTTGCTGGGATATGCAGTGACTCCTTAGTGAACTGCTGCCATCAGAATGAGAAATGAAAAAGACCATGTATCACCATGGCCTTTTCTCTTATGTTCTTGCCATTGAGATGCTGTGGATAAAGAGTAGAACGTAGAGGGTAAGAGAATCTAAGGAAGTCCGATGGTCAGAACGCTGGTTTGGGAGACCTAAGTTTAGTACCCTGCTTTGCCTCAGTCATCGTTCTGACTCCAAGCCAGTTGCTTAGTCCTGTAAGGCCTCAGTTCTTTATTTGTGGAAGACAGCTGATAATGCCTGGGATTGAGATTGAACACTGAAGATTGTGATATGCTCAGATACTGTCATAATGGGAACTACATTATTGTCATAAGGCTATGAGATTGTATGTTGTATGAGTAAATGTGTTATGGCATGGCAGTCAAGTAATACATGAAGAAATATAATAACATACCAGTAACTGCTCATTTTAGCAATGGTAGGCAATCTAGAATATATTCTTTTTTTATTCTTTATTTGCTGCAAAGCGTTGTGGTTGTAAATGTGATCATGCCATTTTGCTCCCTATCTTTAACCATTTATAATTCTTTGTAAAGCTCACTGTGGAGATGAAAGCTTTATACGCTTATGCCTTATCCTAGGGAAATTTGTACTAAATATTGAAAGGTTTTGAAAAAAATCAGAGTAAACACTGGAGAGCAGAATAAGAATAAAAGCTTACTTTTTCTTGTTACCAATATTCTTGTGAACTTTTTTGAATATCTGATGATAGCAAGAAATTATCTCTTATTTTAGAGAAGTTTCTTTGACTTCTCTGATGAAGCATTGGTAAGATTTGATAGTTATGACTTGTGAAAATGGTTGAGAAAGTCAGTCCTTCCCTGCGTCCTGCCCCTCCTCGCCCAAGTGCCAACATAATAAATGATTCTGTCTATTCATTTTTGGGAAGACACCATTTATGCATGTTTATATGTAGCAAGTGTTGAGAACATAGGTAAAAAAAAGTCAGTTTCAGAGATCTGCCCGTATAAAATTTCTTGGAATTTTATTCTTAGATACGTTAAACATTTGAAAATACTGTTGAAGGCATGATGAGTTGGTTATAGCTGGCTCAGCACCAACTCCTTAGAGGGTATTTCAGACGTGTTTGAGACAATGGTTTTAATATAGGTAAATGGAACAAAAAATACAAGGGGCTACAAACCTGCTTCTAAGTTATAAAAAATGGATATGAAACTTAAGAAATAAAATAATGTAAGGATGTTTTTACTCATTGTTTTGAGTGATCTGCCAACATCCAAGGCTTAAGAAGGTGGTTTCGATTATGTGTATTGGGTGTGTTATTTAAGTAATCTTGTTCGTATGCTTTAAAAAGAAAAAAAAAACAAAAAAACAAAAAACAAACTCCTGAAGTAATTTCCTTAAATATACTGAAGATGGACAACAGCAGGGCTGTTTTCTGCTCTGAAGTGTTCTACGTCTCACGCTCTAGGGTGTTACGTGCTCAGGAAGCTGTCTGCGTGCTCATGCTCGTAATCCCCATTCCTTTCACTGATTCTTTGAATCCAGTGTATGCAGCCAGCACCCAGCACCCTATCTGTGTAATCAGTGAAAACCCTTATACCATACTGCTAAACTCAGGTCTGTCTATTGAGCTTGATGTTATGTCCTCACACTTTCTAGCTGTACTTTTGGGGGGTTTTTTTAGGGTGGGCTTATTTAAATTTTACCATTGGACTCTCTAATGCTTGTCCCCTCACTTTCAGAACAGTGGTCTTTTTTTTAATCTTGGACCCTTATCCCTCTTAGCTGTACTGTCAGCAGTAACCGCACTTGCTTTTGGGGATGGAGCCTTCCTTGTTCTGTGGCAGTCGCTATCGCGCATAGCCCAGACAGCCCTCAGTGACATTCAGCAAGGTACTCCAGGGCTCTGGTAGGAAATAAGTACGGGGCGTGGTATGTCCAGTTTGCTTCCCATCACAGCATTCTGCCAAAGATGCTTTCACCTAGAGCTGCTCTGGGTACAAAGGGAGATGCTAGGGTGAGAGACAGAGTGGTCAGTCCCTTAAGGAAAACCCCTGGATGAACCTTCCACTTCACCACTGTCATCTCATGCTCTGTGAGGACTGGTTTCCTTCCCATATGGAGGGGCACCATCTTCCTGTAGTTAAACCACTTAAGCACGTCTAAAAAGGTGGAAGCAGGGGCTTTGCTCCCATTGCCCAAAGCATGTAGGCATTTTGTGTCTAGCTCTTGAACTAATGCTTTGAAAAATCAGTGTTTTATCTTTCTGTGTGGGAAAATCTGTGCGCGCCAATGTGTGTGCCTTGCTGATTAGCCCACTGGGTCAGACACCCCTCTGGAGCAAAGAGTCGGACTGAAGGACGGTGGGAGGGAGGACTTTGGCTCCATCAATCCCTTTCTGTCTGCAGCTCTTGGGAATGCTGAGAAATCATATGTGGTATTGTTCCCCCGCAGCATATCCTCACGTGCTTTGTCCAGCCTGGCTGTAAGCAATTCAAGGGACAGGCATCTAGGCTCTCCCTTGGGAGGAAAAAAAATAGTTCAACCATCACTGTAGGGAGGAGAATAAGAGTCCAAGGAAATGAGGGGAATCTGCTTGAAAACAGCAGCAATGTGAAGGGGCTCTTAGATGTCCTTGTCAGGGGTTTACCAGTCTGAGCCAGAGACAGACTTGGGCAGTTTTGAGCCTGCTGATAGTGGCATTGACTTAGAGCCTTACTATATGTTTCTATTTTGTATTGTAACTTCCTTCCAATTTTGATTCTGGAGACCCAGTATTGGCATATGTATGGTAGAGAGGGACTTTAGTATAGGAGAAACACACAAGGGAGAGTGAGACTTGAATTCTCCTCTTGAAGCAAGGGGACTAGACTAGTTGAGAGGCTTTTTAGGCAGCTATTTAGGGGGCTGGAAAGGGTCCCTGAGCATGCTGCTGGTGAGATGCTTTGTGAATTACTGCTTTTAAGCATCCTGGTTCCATGCTTATTAATACCAGATATGTGTTGCTAGATCACCTGGTAGTATAAATGTGATCCTGATCCATAGGACCAATTCATCAGTGTTTATATTGGATAAGGTAGAGCACACAGTAGGGTTTTATGGTGGCACTTTATGCCTTGTATTGTCTGTGGGAGTAGACTGTGCCTGTTCTGACATAAAATCTTCAAGAGAAGTTTACCATTTCATAACATTTTAGTACATCTGAATATGGCAGACAGAATTGGCACCCTTGTTTTGCACTGTGCAACTGGAGTGTTTTCTGATATAATGGAAACTGCCCTAAAACTTGCTTTACTGCCTCACACGACAGCAGCCTTGTGAGTCTGTTGGCATCACCCATTCTAGTCCCCCACAACTCTATCCTTTTGACTGTATACTACTAAGCCACCCATGTGAATTCATGGTGGTCTTAATTAATCAGGTCATTCCTCTCTCTCACAGCATCCCAATTATTTATCCACACTGAGTTGTTCAACCTGTCAGAGACCCAAGCTGGTGTTACTGGCAGACTTGGCTAGTCCAGGGAAGTCTTAAGAATCGTTCTCTTTTGTTTCTCTGATGCTGTAGGTAAGTGGTTGGTAGTGTAGAATTGAGCAACAAACATTTGAATAGAGGAATACAAGTAAACCTTTGGAAGTTTGTGGTTTCTGCTGAACAGAAGTGTACTCTGATTTCATGACTTTGAAGCTGATTTACGCACCTCTAATCTCCTGCTCTCAATACTCCTTTCTGAATTATCTAAAACAGGAGGAACATCATACTTGAAGAAATCTCGGCAGCAGTAGCCTTTCTCTGACAATGGCTAAAACAAAGCATGATCAAGGCCTGTTTTCACTGACAGTTCAGTTTCCCTGGACAGAACCCTTGCTGAGCTGTTAGTTATCAAATTATTTAAGTCTGTTGTTTTCTCTTTCTGAGAATGAAGCAGTTGCTAGACTGGATCTGACCCAAGATGTGGTGTTCTGTCTCTGACAGTGGCTAGCACCAGCTGTCTCTGAAGTGACTGGGGTCTGCAGCAGCAGGTGGGAGCTAATCTACCCCTACACTAGGTTTTATCATGTCTTTAACAGCTAGAGATAACTTAAGCTCTGGAAAAGATGTTTCAATATTTCTGCAAAATGTCTGTTGTTATAGTGAAGTGATCATTCTGGATAGTCTTGCTAGTGGTAGGAATGTACAATACCTTTGAATCATAAATTTTGTGGAGTTTTGTTTAGTCTATTTTTTTTTCTTTTCTTTTTAGTTTGGTGCCTCAAAAGATCTGTTGTTGATCTTGTGGTGGCACAAGGGGAATACTGCTCCTGTTTACTGAACTGTCAGTTCTTCCACTGGTTCTTCCTAGCTCCTCATGGAAGTTAACTTTTTTTCTTATTAAAGAGCAGTTTTCTTCTTTATTGAAGCCAGCCCAGCTGCAGTGATGGTAAAAGTGCTGCTTGCTATCTACTACTCTTGGAGGCTGCTCTGCTGAACAGTGTTAACCTGTTGTTGCCTAGATACAGCCTGGCCACTTGTGGAAGTACAGGCGACTTTGCCTCCTCTGGTCTTTTGTTAGCCGGAGTTCAGTAAAAATAGCTCCATTTCTGTAAATGTATTGTCTGTATTTTGCAGAAAGGAAAACTGAGGCAGAGACCAATAATGTAATTTGGTCAGCTGGGATTTGAGCCAGGGAGTGTGATATCTCAAGTCCGCTAATGGGCACTACTTCTTCAAAGAAAAGTCTGTTTTGGAGACCTTGATCTGTTAGTCCAGTTACATATTAAGTGTTGGATTATCTAAGAATCACCTAGTCTAAGAATGGAATAGCCTTACTAACACTGAGCACCACCCAAATGTCATCACCTAGTGTAGTTCAGATTCGGGTCCCAGCAGGACCTATTTTGTTGTATATTTTAACTGGGGTGATTACCCTACGACTGCTGGTGAATTTCGTGGCACAGACAGCTAGAACAATAACTTGGATTTCCAGAGCTGCATTGCTTGAAGAGACCTCATGGAGCAGTTGTAAATCTGGAGTTGTTGAGTGCTTCATTGATTCAGAGCAACATAAAGGTAGAAAATAAATGATGTTGCACATTACTACAGTGTTCAGGAATAATTCAGCTGGAGTACAGGTCTAATCTATTCCTATTTTACAGGTGAGGTCGCTGAGACACTGAGCAGTTAAAGGACTGACCTTCAGAAATGCAGTTCACAACACCCACTGAAGTCAGTGGGAGATAGGAGGACATGGCAGCTCTGAAAACCAAGTGACACACTCAAAAGTTGTGTGACATGCCTTTGGAAGACTGTGGGAGAAAACTTGGGATTCCTGTCTGCCAGCATAGATCAACATTCAGTAGTCTGTCCAGAAAAATAGTGTTTAAATGCAATACTGATAGATGTCTTCATCTTATGCTTTGCTGGGTGACAATGCAGGTCTGTTTCCGTCTGTTCAGTTGAAGGAATGCAGAAGCCCCAGAGGAGAGAGGAATCAATGAAGACTTATGCAGACTAATCTAAACAAGTCTCTTTGCTGTCTTCGAGAATCAAAAGGTGCACAGACTGTTCATTCACAGGGTGAATGTGTGGGATAAGTTTTGATTAAATGAAATATACTGAGACAATTCTCCTTAAATAGCAGCAATGCTGCAGGGGTCTTGGTGTCCTTTTGTCCTGGAACACTGGGAAGGTTTTGCATTGAAGTGAAAACCTCCTGAAATAATTTGCCTTTGTCCGGTTTTTAATTTCCTTCATACTGTGCATAAAAATCCTTTCTGGGTTAAGGTGTAATATGGCTCTGAGGAGTAATAGTTTAATACCATCAGGCTAGGTGGCAGTCCCTGAAGCTAATGCCACTTAGTGAGCTCAATAAGGCATTTAAGTATAGCTTAAGAACAGATCCAGAGGCTTGTAGCACAGTGGGTTTTACTCCACCTCTTCCCTTTTAGCTTCTTTCAATCTAATTGCATCAGTCCAGGTTTGGAACTGAGCAGAACCGGTGTGCATGGCATGAAATGATCTGTTCATGTGGCTTCTTGACAAAACCTCTGCTGCTGTTAGCCATCCAGGTAAGCCATAGAACATTGGGATGCCGTAGTCATCACCCCAGAAGGTAGAGTTTACTGGTCCAAACCTGTGTCATTTAGTAGCACAATAGATGAGATCTATCCTCAGTCTTAAGTGAAAGCCATTGTTAAGGCAGCAGTTGCCAGCTATTACTGCTTAGTTCCCAGTGAGACAGTATGGCTTGATGATGAGTTGGGAGGGCATACCAGTCTCAGCAGCCAGTGTGCAATCCGCAGGGGAGGGATTGATATTTTGGTGGCAATTTCCTAAAAGATACACCCTTTCAGCTGTGGTGTTGGCTAGTGTTCAATACTGATTCTATAGTGAATACTCTTCATATGAATAAATGTCATGGTCATCATCAAAGCCAGGGATATGAGGCCTGGTAATCTGGATTAAAAATAATCATAGAAAGGAGAATCTCCCTTAATGTGTGATTGGGTGGGGGGGTGAGGGGAGGGATGATTTCCTTGTATAGGTTCCTCCCAAGGGGGAGCCAGTTCTGACAGCCTCATCCAGTGTCAGGACATTGTGTCTGGTCAGATCTCTAAGAGTAATAGTCCCAGTAGTTTTCTGTTCTGGCAGACGTGTTGTTCTGTTCCAAAACCTAATTGCTAATTGGAATCAATATGAACTAGATAATAGCTTTCAACTGAAGCATCCATCAAGGTCTACTCCTCAGGGAGTTTCATAATTACTACCACATGAGGGGACTTGATGTTTTGTGAGGTGTGTGCAGAGGTAGTCCTGGTTGCCGTACAGAATTCAGCAGCCATGAGAACTTTCAGAAATGGCTAAATAATGCGTTAAAATATGTTTTTGCCTTGTGTGCATTTTGGTGCTTTCTGCATCACTAGAAGAGGATGAGCCTCAGAAAATGGAGGGGAGGCAAATTCTGCTTGTGGGTCTAGAAAAGGTTGCTTGTACAGGTTTGAACTGGAATGGAATTTGAATTCATGCAAATGAACTGGAAAGCCTGAGACACACAGTATTTGAGGTCCAGCTTAGAATATGTTACAAGGAGGAGATGTAATTTTATATCATAACTTTGCCCATTGCAACCCTAAAGTATAGCCATACCTATAAAATTCCCCTGAGATACTTATAGCTATTTAGTCTACGCTGAACATTACAGACATTAACACCACATCATCATCAGGGTCAGGTTTATATTTGCAAGCCAAATACTCTGTTTCATTTTGTGCAGCATGTCAAGAATGGCATAGAACCAGTTCATACCCTAAATAAGCCATGCAAATGCCTTTTCCTCTTGCTGTTGCTAGCATTTCTCTACCTACTGCAATACATGAGTGGCAGCTTCAAAGTAGCCATTCTGTTTCTACAAATGGATGTGTCTGCTTGATGTTAGAGAGCATCTCTATTTTTATCCTTTGGTTTGTCCAAAACAAAGGAAAAAGCTTCCTAGTGTAGGAAGCACAAACAGAGGATGTATAAAAGCATATGTGAAGTCTCTGATGCTCTCCTCATGTGGAGGAGGGTCTTCTCTGCAGGACAGTATAGTGAGGAAGATGGTGTGTTTGTTGGGAGGATGGAATCCAAATCTTGCCCCATGGGTTGTTGCTCTTGGCAGAAGGCCAGATCTCATTGTCTTTAGAGGAAAAAAAAAAAATCTTTATTGCCTTTCATGGATTTGGAAGAATGGTTAGAATTGGTGTCGGAAAGTGGCAGCTGCTCAAGGGACCTGTGTCTTCTGCTGCTTGGTCACTTCCATTCTCCCCTTTGCATTCTTTCTCCAGTGTGTCAGATGCAACTTTTTACTTCTTTACTCCCTATGCAGAATTCAAGCTCTTTTGTCAAAGCTTTCAGCACCTCTGTTTTCTCATCTTGACATGATGAGCTCTTTTAAAAATAAGAGGAAAGTGAGGTGGCAATATAATCCCTCCTCAGTTCTCTTTTATTGTAATCATCACAAAATCTATTCTCTTTTCAGGTAAACTTTTTGTTCTGCTGTTACTAGTAGGATAGAGCTCTGTGATCACTGGCTATCAAGTTAATGCATCTTAAAATTTCATCCTCTATGGTGGTATGATAACTTATGGATGTACCTCTATCTGGTGGAAATGCAAAGTAAAATGCGTGAGCTGAAGAATATGCAATGGTGTGTTAATGCATCTCCCTTAAAAATGGGGACTACTAGGTAAGGGCTGGTAACTCCTGAAGATGTGCTGAGTAGATGGTCTGACCATAACTTCAGTGTTTTCACTTAGTTGTTGTGTGTGCGCTGCAAGAGCCACCTCTGTTCTTGTCTGTTTCTTTGAGGCAAAGACCTTCGCTTTAGTTTTATGGTAATTTCTCAGTGATACGAGGGCATAGAGACATTGCCCCAGTACAGATGAAAGTAATCATATCTATCTTTCCAGACTCATCTAAACGTGCAGGAGGTATTCCAAAAAAGTAGATGCTGCTTTTGAATGGGCTCACTATCCTTAGTGCTAACATGTATTATTCTGGTTTGTTTGAAAGTCACTTTCAAGTAGGAGCCTGTTTGGATTGCTTTGAGTAGGGATAGCCTCTTTGGGGTATTTTTATCCTTTTAATGCTTTGTTTCCAGGGAAAGCCAAGGTCAGTAACCATAATGCTCCTCTAGAGCTGCTGCTTATTGAAATGAGGCACTGTTTAAGGAGAGTACATAAATTCTGTCATCCAAAGTGTCCCCCTAGGATGGGCATAGTTGAAGGGGCAGCACAAGTTGTTTTGCACATAAAGCATCTTCAGCCCTTGGCAGTACTGACAATGTTGTAAAGGACTTGCAGAGCAAAGTCAGACTAGTGCTGTGAGGTGGTGCTTGGTGTTGTGCGTCAGCCTGCTCACAGTGTGCTAATGTAGGTAGATTTTACGCTGTCCCATTAAGGAAGAGGTATGTTCTTTCTGCTGCTAACTGCTAATCCACTTTGCCTTTGCAGTTGGATTTGTGGAGGGCGGGGGGGGGGGGGGGAACCCAACAAATTCTCAGGTTCTAGTATCTGGTCACCTAAAATGTATGGACTGCTTTCACTTTACAGTTTCTCTTACTTCTTAATCAGTTACTGCATCTGGGTAATTTAAAGTGCCATGTGAGTGCTAACTAACTGTGATTTTATTGATGTTATCCTAATGGGCTGGCTGAATGGTGTATATGCAAATACCTGTTGTCATGATTAATTGGACAGAACTGGTAGTGGTTCATGATCAGAGGAATCAGACTGCTGATTTCTGCCAGAGATTTTTTTTTTTTTTCCCCTTTAGCATCCATGGTGAGGAGGTGAAACTTTGGTGTTGAAACCCTAGTTCTTAGCTTGTTACTGATTTGAAAAAGGTCAAACATTTGGAACCTATCACAATGTTATGATCAAGATGTGTTTAACAGAATTTATTTAAAGCATTAATTGTTGAACTACAAGTTGAAGCTCTACCTGTAGCCGTTCTAGGAGGCAAACTTTCTTAGCAATACTTGTCAATGGGTATGCGTTCTCCTTCTGCTGTGTAGTTTGTAGTGGCTTTGAGGGTAGATAGGACCAGCACACCATGCACCATTTGAAAAGGATGACTTTCAAGGTTTGCTCCAAATCCAGCAAGCCTTCATCAAAAGGACTCTCTGAGAATGTAGATTTAGCATTACTGAAGGACCCTAGTCATCACCTACAGCCCCATTATGCTTAGCACAGATGCCAAAGAAACATGCAATTTATAAAGTAAATAGGAAATGACTGTGTAAATAAATAACAATTTTAAAATGCTGGAAAAAAATGGAGGGATGTAAAAGTAAAGAATACATTATAAACTCTGCTTAGAAGTTAAGGCTTTTAGCCCAAGTTAGGCAAAAAAAGAAGTGTTGAAGACACAACACGTGGGAAAAGGATAAGTATGTTGTATATAGCAGTGAACTTTTCACCTCAGTGTCCAAAACTGACTACAAGCTCTAGATCAAACTAGTTAAGGTAATCAGAGAATATAAAAATTATGCTAAAGGCTAGATCTAGTAAGTCCAGAGTGACAAATTAGGAAGTCTTTATATGGCAATGAAAGAAGGGCTCTGCCCCGGTGTACTGTTCCTGTGGTACTAAATTCCTGTTTCCACTAAGGTTCTCTCCTGCACTGGTTTAAAATCTTCCTAGGCTTCAACTATTATTTCTAACAGAGTGGTTGCCTCTTAGTTTATACACATGTTAGACTGGACACTTGCAAATGCTCAGGCATTGCTTGCTCACTACGTTGGGAGTCAGCAGCTGCAGCAGTACAGCTCTTCCTAGCATTGTGCTGGGCTTGTTTTCTGCATCCTTAAGGACAGTTCTTACCTGTATGTAGGACCTAGATCTTCCTAGGTATCTCTCATGACTGCCCGGGCTTGCAATTTCTGACCTTAAAGTAGGGTATCATCAAGTGTTTAATTTGCACATGATTCTCATGCTGTTTGCTTGTACTGAAGCTTTCCTATACACTGTGTGAGAATGTAAGGTCTGCTACTGTAATGACATTCCATTCTTATGGGGAGACCTCTGGATTAACAGTGTGAATATTTAGTGCCTAAACATTAAATAAGAGAAGGAAAGTATGAAGTAGTTACGCCTGTGGTATTCTATTCTTGTCTGCTTTATTTAATTCTTTCAGTGAACCTTCATGGTTAAAATTCTGTATCCAGCTAATAGTCCTCATTGGGTTATTTACATTGGATTGCTTGCTTTCACTTTGATACTCATTTGAAAAACATTTTAAGGAAATTGGATGTTATAATACAGCTTTTTAGAAGAAAAAGTTCACACATAGCATGAAGGCTGTAAACTGTGGGCAGTAGAAAAAAATTGTTGTAATTAGAAGTAACATGTTGTTAGTTTGTTCTTGAGCATAAAAATGTGCTACACTGACTAGACTATATCTGGGATCTGGGGGATAAATTTTATTTTCAGTCTTTTGGCCTGACTCAACCATCTGTAGACTGTTTAAAGCTGCAGTCACTTAAAGATATGTCTGTCCCTGTAGTGATACCCTTGTTTCCTAATCCCTGTTCTCAAGGGCATGTTGGATTAGCTTGAATAATGAATGTGCCTAATTGAGGGGAGTTGACATTGGATGTAGCTAATACAAAATTGGGTTGGAAACAGAGCGGGTGTAATGTAACCTTTGAGAGGACATACTAATTTTTCTTTTGAAATGTGTGTCATGAAAGACCATTATTACAGGTGTTGACATGTCATGGTTCTTAAAATCCCATTTTCTGAGACTTCATGGATGCTGAAACTGGATTTGGTTCATGGATCCCTGTTTTCAATTGCTTGGCAACAGAGTGAACAGGACTGATGGCAGTACTCTGGTCTGTTCTCTGCAGCTGCATGCAGAGAATGGCCTTTGGTCCCTCTGTTTCCCACTTTCCTAACATCTTTACTCAGCTGCCGCTGTTTTTCTGTATAGGTAAATCTCACTCCTGATAAAGAGATAAAAGCTTACAAGAGAATGAGCTTTACATGACAGTGAATGCTGTTTACAAGACAGTCATGATGGGGCAAATACGAGTATCAAAGGAGGTGCTTTAAAACCATAGCTATAAAGAAAGGAGGTGATGTGGTGGGATCTCAGATTTCTGGTGTCACTACTTCAGCTGATGCAAGTGTCACTATTGCAAATGAAAAGAAGAGGTAGTACAGAGCCTCTGTTTTGTTTTGTAACAGATTTTGTTTTTTTCTTCCGTGTTGACTCAGCAATGTGTGCCGGCTCATGCAGAAAGTTGTGTATTGAAGGTTTTGCTTTTTTTGAAGGAAAAAAGTGAGTCTCTTTTGCCACAAGAGGGAGAGCATGAGAACGCCAGAGAGAGGAAACTGCACTGTGACGGTTCTGCTCACGTCTTCATTTTAGGCCCCACAAAGGGATAGAGAGATTTTCGGAGCTGAACTCCTCCTATCACTATGCCCATACTTACTGGAAAGCACAAATGCTAGAGATGGTCAAAGTCTAGCCTTGCCTAATCAGTGTTGCCAGTGGTTCTTGAATGAATTGTGATTATATTTCAGCTTGAGATGTACATCACTAAGAATCAAACTTGCAGACTAATTTATTCAGCGAGTCAGTCATAGTGCTGGAGCTAGGGCTTGGAGCCCAGGGAAGAAATAACGTCAACAGTTAGAATTCATCATTGCTTGTGTCTGGTTGGCACTCTATTACTAAACCCATTTAACTAAATGGATATTGATTTTTAGTTAATTCACTATCCAACCAAGTCATGCTGATATACATTTAATGTACTCTGACTTTAGTTATGCTGAAGGGCTACATCTATTTAACTGCATTGGTTTTTATGTCAATTTAGTTAAATCTGTATAAAAGTGAGTATTGACAAGCTCTAAGTGTTTCATAATGGGATTTTGCATTGTAAGCTCATTCTCCTACCAGTTCAGGTTTTACCCAATCTTCAGCTTTTCACTTGGTCTTCAGGGATAACATTTTCTAGGTTTATTTTTTTATTTTATAAAATCCACCAAACAAGTGATTGAATATTAACACTATAAGAATCAGCACTTTAAAGTCAAGAAATAGCTAGCCTAAAGCTGTCTTTTGTTTTGCTTTCTTCTCCTTGCTGCAGATGTGGTTATAATAGATGTCTCAATCAGTTATTTTGTTTCATAAAACTCTTTTTTTCTTTTTCCTTTGATAATAAGCTTAGCAGAGATACTTTCTAATCCCCTAGTATGGTGATTAACTTGCAGAGTCCGTGAAAGGCATCTGCAAAAGTTAATTGCACACACTCCTCAGCTCATCTGAGGTGGGTGGAATATAAAGCAGCAAGTAGAACTGCTGGGAATGTGTATATTTGTGTGTGGCAGTATCGTGGTTTAACCCGAGCCAGCAACTTAGCACCATGCAGCCACTTGGTGGGATGGGGGAGAGAATCAGGAGAGAAAAAAGTAAAACTCGTGGGTTGAGATAAGAACAGTTTAATAGGAAAGAAAAGAAGAAAATAATAATTATGATAATAAAATGACAATAATAATAATAGAACTGGAATATACAAAACAAGTGATGCACAATACAATGGCTCACCACTTGCCGACCAATGCCCAGTTAGCTCCTGAGCAGTGATCTGCCCACCCCCAGCCATATACTGGGCATGACATCACATGGTATGGAATACCTGTTTGGCCAGTTGGGTCAGCTGTCCTGGCTGTGTCCCCTCCCAACTTCTTGTGC
This sequence comes from Harpia harpyja, assembly GCF_026419915.1. Classification (NCBI taxonomy): domain Eukaryota; kingdom Metazoa; phylum Chordata; class Aves; order Accipitriformes; family Accipitridae; genus Harpia; species Harpia harpyja. The sequence continues at coordinate 25,846,720 of NC_068949.1, read as the reverse complement.
CACTCCAGCCTTCTTGCTGGCTGGGCATGAGGAGCTGAAAAATCCTTGACTTGGTATAAACACTACTTAGCAACAACTAAAAACATCAGTGTGTTATCAACATTCTTCTCATACTGAATGCAAAACATATTCTATACCAGCTACTAGAAAGAAAATTAACTCTATCCCAGTGGAAACCAGGACAGGCAGGTTCATGTTGTGCATAGTGGATGGTGCGTGGCACAGAACGGAGCAATATGAGTTCTTTCTCCTGGCTCTATTGATGCCTATTGCGTGACTGTGAACACACTGCTCCCTTTGTCTGTCTGCAATTCCCTGCCTGCCTGTTCTCTAGTCTGTTATGATGATAAACTCTGCAGGGCATGGACCATCTCTTGCTGTGGTCTGAAAAAGCCACGCACATCCTCATTAGCTACCACTCCCTCCTTAGGCTATTTTTAGTTGTTGTTTGTCTCAACCAGTTGTTACTTCTATCTTGTAGACAGTGGAGACTGCCAGCTGCATGTTTAGACAGCACCCAGCACTTTGTAGCCCAGACTTGGTGAACATCTTTAGTCACTACTGTGACTCTATTTCCACCATGGCTCTATATTTGGTATGACACAATGGGGTTCTGGTAAGGCCAAAATTTTAACTGTGGCATCTGTGTCAGCTGTTTCAGTGATGGTGTTATTAGCCATACCTCAGTGCATCTCAGGCATTATGTTCATAGACTAAGCTGAGAGAGGCAAAGTTTGAGGCATTATCTGAGGGGGCAAATTGCACAGTAGCAGTGGTATGTAAACGAGCAAGTTGAATTTAGTTGTTTCCTGAAAACTGAGGGGGGGAAATCCACTTCAGCCAAAGTAAAATCTGCACAGTTTAGGCAGGCATATTAATTTAGGGCATTTCATCCTGTATTTACAGCTTTTTAAAACTGTAAGGACAGCCTGAGGTTTCAAAAAGATTAATGCAGGGATGCCAAGCATACACCACACAGGCCAGAACATTCCCCTCCCGTCCTGTTTGTTGGTGGTTCTTCAGATGTGGGCAGGAAGTGGGTCGAGGGCTGGAGGGATTATTCTGGTAGTCCTGTCCCTGCTGTGCTCCTACCCAGAGGCTCCATAGATTTTTTTCCCCAGCATGTGAACAAAGTAGATCTTTCAGGTGAATAAAGTTCTAACAGCTCCTATGCATGCAATAAGGACACATCTGGCAATGTTTTGGAAAGTGCAGGGAACACCTGCATTTGACTCTATACATGTACATCCCCTCACGAGATGTCACCTGTCCCTGTTGTGTTGTGTGACACCTACCTGTCATGACAGAGCTCTAATGACATGGGGGGGGCAGGTACAATGCTTAAGGGCCACTAGAAGAGGCGATTTGTCCCATACTAGGTGAATGGGTGAGGACCACTGAGTTACTGCGTTTGTGTTTTGGTTTTACATCAGGCAGAGGGAGACTGTGAACCTCAGGTAGTTCCCATGCTAAACAACTGGGCAGATAGGAGACCACTGTGACTCCTGGCTGCTGCCCTTGCCTCTCCAAGAGCTCACCACACACTCAGCAACTCTAGTACCACAAACTGAACTTCGCAGTGGTTAGTTTTGTGAGGTAAGGGGCATTTGAATACAGAAAATTGTGTCATGTCCTCAAGATGGTTGAGATGCAGCCTATGCTTCATAAAATGAAGCCTGTAATATTCATCTGTTTGAATTATGAACGTCTACTCCAAATAGACTTGCTACTTTTTTTTTTTTCCCACATGGAAACAGCTGCCCATTTTTATGTGAGCTTGTGGGAAAATCCAGTATTTGTCCAATTAGAAATAATTCTGAAACTATTCAGATAGCTGTGCCCATTCAAAGGGCAGCCTGGCAGCTGAGGTGGTAGCAAGGGATTGTGCCAAAGACCATGAAGAATTCCAGCTGTGAGCAAATGTGAGAGAGCAGCCTCTGGGTACCCAAGCATTGCCCCCTCCAAGCTATCGTTTCTTTCACGGCTGTGGGAATGCTTAAAAATTATGGATGGCTAGGGAGCAGGGGAAAAAAGATCATAGTGACTTTCAAATCTTTGGCTGAAAGCCAGATATGTTGTTGTGGGCAGAGATTCACATTGGAACTGCAGCCATGAGAGAAAGATTCAGAAATGACTGGGATTTATTTTGCAGTGTACTTAATTCCAAGTTTCTTTCTCAGAATGTAAAGCCCTTGTTGGCATGCTGAGGCCTAGCCTGCCCTTTCTCACTCTCCTGGTCCTGACCTGCTCTGTCTCATTATCAGCTGTTACTAATAGAGATCACTTAGTTTATTTTTCATTCTCTTTCTTTCAGCTATTCCCACTCCACTTGTGGTGCTTGAGGAACTTGAGACAGCTGAGACGGAAGCGAGGAAGCTGGGGTGGATAGAGGGGTTAGGTTGCTGTCTCCAGGAGATGTTTACCTACCAGGTTCTAATCCCATTGCTGCCCCTACATCATTGGGGAGCTTTTAGGGACTTGCTTGCAACAGCTGTGGTTAGTGAATGAGATGACTCAAGCTGGGCTTCCTTAGGTATCAATTTGAAATGCTCAGCCCATGTAACTACTGTTCTTTTCAGCGCAGGTATGTCTTTGGGTGTTGGAGTTGGGAGCAGAGGGTATCCAAGGCACATGAAGTGTCATTGCTAGGATTTCCCTCTGTGTGTCCAAAGAATGTCTAGGTTTATCTTGTCATCAAAAAGAACATTATCATCAGAGTTGGATTAAGAGAAAGAATTGTAAAGACTGAAATTACTCCGTGGACTGCTGCAAGTTCAGGTAATTGTTTGTGTTAAAAGAACGGGGAAACAATTTTAACTTTATTTTTAAATGTTATTTTCCATATCTCTTTGAATGGGTGGAAATTGTATGGGTGATTTTTCACCTAGAAGGGACAAATTTCAGATTAATGAAGAGGCCTTTTTGTTGATCTAGAATTGGTTATGGGATTGGAGAGGATTGTTCTGATGAAAAAAATGAAACTGTGTCTTTTGGTATGTCCTGGATCTGTTGTTGTGACCCTGTCTAACTGCAAATCCTTGAAAACCCCTAGCTTCAGTACATGGATGAATGACATATGGATGTGGTTGCCTACATCATTGAACGGCTGTTATGTTATCCTTAGACTGCTGCTGGTGAGGCTCTATAAATAACATTAAAAGTCTAGCCCAAGGAGGATGGAAGGGCCTGAGACCCAGGGTGTGGATCCGTTGTGGACTCTCCGTGACACGCTGCGTGTTCATGCTTCCTCCTGAGAGGTATCTTGACACCCTGAATTGCAAGCTCCTAAAGCAGACCATGCAGCTTAGCAGAGGCAGCCTCATTGCTTCTTGGCTATCCCCAATTCCTGTGCTGGGCTGCTCAAGTTGAGAGATCCTCTGAGCCAATTTGGGATTGCCGCACCTGTGGGAATGGAAAGTTTTGTTAGGTTTGCCAGCTACCCTGAAAAGTATCTAAGCCCTATAGAGACATTAGGATAAAAGAATGTATTTACTTCTCAACAAATAGTAGCATTTGCCCCCCTATATTTTAAATAGTTTCTAAGAAGATCCAGAGAGTTCCTGCTATTTGTAACTTAATGAGGAATTCAGTTTTAGTGCTATTTGGGCAGAAATGTTAACTGCCCCATCAGCTTCTGTGATGGCAATGGCCATTGTCCATCCAGACAGTAGGTAGCACGTGTTTACCACTTACCTAGAAACATAATAATTCACATCTCTTAGAAGGACCACTCCTTCCTGGCTCAGTGGAATACAGCATTCAACACAGCTCTTAAAACTGAAATATATTTCTATGTAGAGTTAAAAATAGACATCTATATTTTATATAAACACATAAGTGAGAAGGATGAAAGGAATTGACTGTAAGGGTATTTGACTGAGATTAGACATAATGGCAGCCAAATAAGTTTGGGGGTAAACACTATTAAAGTTTTAAGGGACAGGGAAGTTAAAAAAACACTCATTCAATGAAGCCGTAGACATCAGTAGTCAATTATTTGATTTACACTGCATTCCTTACCGTACAAGGATATTGGGAAAGCAGAATCAACTCACAAGCAATGAGGTGTGTAGATGAAGTAAGGCTGCTAGAATATGAGACCAGAATAGATTTAATCTTAAACCAGCAGTGAGAAGGTGAGTCAGTCTCTTTAACTGTGACTCAAGAGGCAATCTTGCTTTTACCAGGAAAAACAGATTTGTTTGTTGCACCACACTGATTTGTTAATATTGTAGGAATTGAGCCTTTGAGGTTCATTTTTGTCATAAACATGCAAGTGGTGCGTATATGTTGTAATGAATGGTTTTAATAAAGTTGATTAGGAAGTGTGTGTGCCTCACTGCTAATAACACAAATCCAGCTGGAGAGGCTACAGAGACGAGCAACTGTTGTTGTGACTTCTAGCAAGGGTTCCCTGCAGGTGGGGAGCAGATGGGAGGTGGGGGAAAAGATGAATTCCATATCGAATCGTTATTGTTCTGTTCTGTTGTTTTCCCATATAAGCCCAAAATGCTTATGGTGGGAGAGAACTTGCAGGAACTAAAGGTCCTAGCAGACTCATGAAAGAAAGGACCAGCTAACCCTTTCTCCTTACAGCTTTGGCCTTTGGTGCTCTAGGTTGTTGGCTTTCAGACTGCTTTGGATTTTTTTTCTGACTTACTGTTAGCAGCATGGGCCTGTGATGTTTTCACATCCCTTCTAATAAGTTCTGCATCACCTGCTTGTTTTTCTGCTCACTTTCTTGTCTTGAAGCCATGCAGTACCGTAGGGAAAATGCTTGAGACAGACATGATAATGCTGTTCAGGATGTGGGTCAACCTGAACTGTTCCTATTGTATATTCTCCACGGTTTGAGGTTTGCATAGTGTTCTCTGGGTTATTTCTGGATAGTGTTGTAGATGTAATGCTGAGTTATCAGATCCCATTGCAGAATATGCATTTATATTTACAATATAAATGGATAGATTTACAGGAAATCTCAGAGAAATGTGAACAGCATTAAGAAATGTGTGCCAGTGCGGGACAGTAAGGTTTATACCTGCTGGTGACAACTCCAGAACTGCCTGCCTGGCGAATAGCAACTCAGCACACTCGAAAGCAGTAGTTTATAAAAAAACTATATGGTATATGTGCAGGAAGAAGGGGTAGAATTGGTTCTCAGTCACATATGTAGTTATGATAGCCTTGCCAAACTGTGTTTACGTTAGCCTGCGTATAGGCTGTGTAGTAACAGACAGCCAGTAACAATTTTACTGTAACCTTGCTTTTTCATAGGTAGATCTCCAATCCTAGTCACCTAGTAATTTTGTTGAAAACTAAAACTTTGACAGAAATCTGTTTTTCACAGAAATTAAGCTTTTTACAGTTTTAGTAAAATTACTTAATTCAGATGAGAATGGCACGGAAAGAGTCCTGGCCATGAAACTGGGAAGGTGTTCAGCTGGGCATACAGCAGGTAACTGTATGACAAGTTCACAGAGCCATGTAATGTATTGGAAGAGGATTGATGATGTGAGGTCTCTTATTTTGCAGCCCAAACCGTGCTTTCTTTGCTGCTTTTATCGCGTACAAATTCTTTTGTAATTAGCCATTCCCTGTCATCTCTCATTGTTGCCAGGATTCATTTTTCCATAACGTACACATTGTTTTCACATAATACACTGTTTTTAATCTCCTGTGATTATTTCTATTTTCATAACCTATCTAGGATACTTTGTTCTACTTCTGTCACTGCAGTTTGCAACACTTTTACTATCTTCACATGCTCTTACACTTTTCTACTCACAGATCTTTATGAAGATATTATCTGAATGCTAAATAAAACATTACAAGTTGTGTTCTCTAGGGAGAGACAAATGTTGGATGCCTCTAAATGGAGTAGATTGTGATGCGAACAAAAATCTAGAAACAAGACCTGAAGCACAGCTGAGACTAGAGCCTCATACTGTGTGTATTGTGATGAGAGATTTACCTTCTACTGAAGGGTTGACAGTCCGAGGCTCTTTCAAGAGTTTAACGTGATTTTTAGAGCTGTTAGTACCAAACATGTAGCCGTGTGATACAAAGCACTGTTCTGATATAAATTCATTTTGATGTTTCAAATTTATTAAAAAAAAAAAAAAAAAGACATCCCCCCCGGCTGTAAACCAGCAAACTTTGTTTCGACTGAGATATGGTCTGCTTATATCATTCCGATTTTATGTTGGATTAGGTATCTTTTCTCCTGCAGCTGGCATAAAGCTGATGTAAACTCTCTATTGTGTGCTTTTGCTAACTTGACAGAAATGTGATTGTGTCCATGCCTGATCTAGCTCAGTCATGCCTTATTAAGTGATTTGGTAGCTTAGAGCCAGCATTAATTGTTGTGGAACCTCTGCCATGTTAGGCAAGACAGAAATCAGAAGTTGTCATCTTCACTATTTCGCATATGGGGAGCTACGGCAAAGGGAACAAAACCATGTTCTAGTTCAGAGCGGAACTGGCCTCTTCTCTCTGAGCTTCCTACTCTGCTGCTGGCTATTGCATATCCCTGCTCAAGTTTAGTACGCTGCGTGCTATGATAATGCATTTTTGAGAAGCCCTTCTGAGTTTTGAGTCCCTCTGGCAGTGTTCGTGTTCCAGATAACTTGAGTTACTGTACTAAGGAATTCACGAGCCATAGGCTATGGTACTGGAATGAAATCCAAGCATGTTGCCCCTGCTGCACTTCTTTGCTTGTTTTACAGTCTCATTGTAGCAACCCAATCCATTTTGTCTGGAATACTTTGCCCTTTATAAACCAACACTGTCTCTGAAATCCATTTTTTACCATCTTCCTGTTGATTAGTGGTTAGTTCTCTTCCTATTACTTATATTCTTGCTTGGAGGAGGAGTCTGGCTCCGGCCAGTAATTATGTGGATTATTGCTCTTTCTTTTTATGCCTGCTTGTAAAATATAGATTATGATAACTTTAAGCTTTATAGTTAACTGGAAATTTTGCACTTAATGGTAATGTAAGCTTGATCCCAGCATTCTAAGGGACTGTCAACCCCTGATTCTCCTTTAAGGTAGAGTTAGTGCCAGGTATGGAACACAGTTTGATGTCTACCCAGCAAACCCGCTGTCACGTGTGTGAGGTCATTACAGCAAAATTAGGAAGCCTAATTATTAGAAGTATTGTATGAGGTCCTGCAGGGCCGACCAGCAATCTTAGCTCTGTTTTCTCAGGTCCTGGATGGAGTGGGCCAAATACTAGGTAGGTCTCCCAGAGTTCCCAGACTTGGAATTAGCCACTGGCCTTAAGGAGTCAGTCTGGGGGAAGGACTGTAAAGGAAAGTGCTGAGGAAAAAGGTAGTGCTTTAGAGGACAGCAGAAAAGACCTGAAAGCTAATTCAGATGGAGTGGCAGGTGAGAAGGCTTTATCTCCTGCTCACATTACCATCTCAGAAGGATCAGCTGCAGAGATGCTCTCCCTTCCCCAGCTCCCTTCCCTAGGCAACCCAGTCAGACTCTTAGCAGAATTCACTTGACTGCTTTCCACCAGGACAGAAAAACTTGGGCAGCCATCAGGATCAGGTTGGGGTGGCGGATCCATCCCAGACAAGGCAGCCCTTACTGCCCAGGGTGAGCTGGCCAGCCTGCGAGACACAGGCAACCCTGTGCAAAACAGTTGTGTTTTGGCAAAATTACAGGCATCTTGAAGGAGTCTTACAATGGATGATGCTGGGCAGCCATAAGAGGAAGCAGTGTTCCCAGTCTGGCAGTAATGCAAAATGCTGCACTTAAGCAAGAGTTGCACAGGGAAGTCAGGCAATGTCAGTTTTTAACCTCACTTCTCTTGCTCAGTGGATTACCATGATATGGCTGCTTAGGCTTGCTGGTCTGATCCAGAGCAATATTGTTGCCTGCTCCTTTTGTGGCAGTGCTGTGGACACAGTTTTAGGAAAGGTGGCTGTCGCTGAGCAGTAGCTTCCGTAATGGCTCTTGACCATGCGTAGTGGATAGGCAGTGTGTGACAGCATGTCTGTTGTGCACTGTCAGCTGCTGTACAGTGAGGCATCCTGTTAAATGTGCATCAAAATAGGAAAAGTCTGAAGCATTCTCAGCCAATATACTGCTCAGTGTTGCTCTAATTAGCATATCAAAAAAGATCTAAGGATACAAGATGACTCCAGAAAGTGTTCTCACACTGTTTGGCTGCAGCAGCCTGTTTAGAGCTCCTAAAAATAGCCACTGATGGATCAAAGCCATGAGTGCTAGGACTGAAAATGCAGACATGCTAGTGCTGTACTCTGAAACCGCACTGTACACATATACTGCAGGAATGGGGAAGAAACAGCAAAGCAAAAAATCTAGATAAAGAGGAAATGTCTTGTTTCCCTTCTCCACCTCAACACCAGCAACATGCTGGTGTCCTGGGGAAGATCATCAAACTCTGCGAGGCAGTTCCAGAGTCTGAAATGCAAGAATAAGCTGCTATTGATGTTATTACTCTTTCTGCCCACATTTACTGAGGGTCTAGCTTCTCCAGTGAGAGTGCATTAGTCATCATTGCTGTAATGTTTGTATTGAATATCAGAAGCTTTTCCTACATTCATTGTGCATGTTGAGGGCCGTTTTCATTCCACTTTCACTAAGCTCCTGTCCCATGCATACAACTCCTAAATAAGAAAATGGAAAATCTAGAAGTAGTTCATAAAAACATAAAGCAAAAACGGGCATTTAGGAGAGCACACTGTAAAAGAAACAGTTAACTTGAATTTCCGATGCTGCCCTGCACACTTTTGTCACAGGTATGGTGCTCAACAGACAAGAGTTAGTATAGCACTGCTAACTTGAGTAAGCTGAGCTTGTAGGGGGCTGCCTCTTTCATCTGCAAATTTACAGTCAGTCCTGGGTTTTGTGCCCCAAGCCTCATCCAAGTCCCATAGCAGCATGTCTGTTCTGTGACACAACAAGACGTGGCTGGAGATTTATTGACAGCTTTGCATCCATTTAAAAATTAGAGAAAATACCTTCGGTTATGCAATTAGAGATGCTTTCTTTCTGACAATGACTTCAGTAACCCATTTCCTAGGGTCATCTGTCCGCTTTTACTCAACAGAGATATGTCCTCCTGGAAAATAGATTTAGGACTTTGATCATATTCTTGATGTCCCCTACTCTATTGCAACAATCCCCAAAAGGGACAAACCAGAATTAAGAGCGACAGGAATAGTTTCAGGTGTATGGATGGCTTCCATGCAGGAAGAAACTTCCTAGATCATGAGAAGAGATGATTGAGAAGTGGGTACAATAGAACTGGATATAACTCTGAACAGTATGGGCAAAACAAAAAGGGAATAATTAATTATTCAGGACTATTCATAACACAGCAGCTAGGATCACTTAAATTACCAGAATTCCTGTTTTTAAAATGAACAAAAGGAATTTTTTTTCTTAACAGTTCACGATTAAATTGCAGCTCTCATTACCATAGCTTATTACAGGAGCTAAAGCCTAAACAGCTTCAGAATGGGATAACAAGTCTGTTGGTAGCTGTTACATACAGCTATAATGTACAGATGTGTATATACTATATACAACAGCAGAAAAACCTATTCTCTACTTGTGCTTTTTCTATGCCTTCTCCCTATACATCCAACTCTGATCTGACTGAATATGGCTATTCTTCTGTGTTATAGTTTTGTTTCTTTGTTTTAATTAAAGTCTCAAGTTTACATAAATGTTCTGAAATTTGTTTTAGCTTGCAGGATTGTGGGGTGTGTGATACATCCTGAACTAAACCATTTGTTTACCACTGATACTGGGGGTTGCACTTGTGAATCAAGGTGATCCCAGCTGGGTCCAGTTTTCCAGTATGTTAGATAAGCCCATGGGATCCAACTCTTTTGAGCAAGTGCTATATAGCCTGAAATGTGTGAGGCTTTTGCATACCCCCTGCTCTGGTCCATCCTCCATCCTGAGACTGCATCCCCCTCCCTCCCTGCCCTGGGGCTGCATTATATGCTTGACATAAGCTATTGATGCCTTGTTATCAGATCTAATCAATAATGATTTCTCTAACTATTTAATTCTCAGTCTTTGAAGGAGTACTGTAGTAGAAAAACATCATTTTTGGCAGCTGTAGGGAGCAGTTGTCCCCACTTTAAAATAGAGATCATCATGGTGCAGCTGGTGATTTATGGTGATGGGGGCTAAGCATATTGCTTGGGATGTTTGTGTGCAAGTGATTAGCAATAAATCATCTTAATCTGTTAGATAAGGATATTTGCACTGCCATTACTGGGTTTCAGAGTTAACATCTCAATTCCTGGCTCTTCAAATGTTTTTGAGTGTGTATCACTGCATTGGCTTCAGGTATGTTGGGATGGTTTTCTGCGATGCAGTGGGGGAGAGAAACTTGGAGGAGTCAGTGTGCAGTATAAAGCAAAATGGTGGTGAATTTGCATAGTGCATCAAGCCTCGCATCTACCATATTCAATATGAAAGGTGGAGAGACTACATTTCACTCCCTACAGACAAATCAGTAAAGCAAGGTAATGCAAATTCAGAGTAGTCACACCTATGGGCTGTGTACAGTAGAGGAGTGATGAAGATGCTGTGACAGTCCTTATCAACGAGGCTAGTGGTGTGAAATGTTTAGCTGGTGCATGTTGATGAATCAAAGCTCTTCAGAGCACAGAGGTGCAAATGTCTCCTGCTCTCCATCTCATACTCCACTGGGAAAGGAGCTGTCTGAGCCCCTGTAACAGTCAGCTGCAGCTGCAGGGCCCTTTCTGAACAGAGGGACTTTTAGAGCTTAATCTAGATACCACTGAAAAAAGTGAAAGATTTTTGTTCTTGTTGTTTGGGGTTTTCTATTTTTTTTTTTTTTTTTTTTTCCTAGGAAAGTAATGGTCTCGGGGAGGAAATCTGGGGGAAGATAGTGGGTTAGGCTTCCTGGGGAAAATCAGACAGAGAAGTTCAAATTAGTTTTCAGCAAAGCAACAACAAAAAATTCATTTTGGGTCATCCCAAGACAATTTGCTGACTCCCAAACCAAATGTTTTTAGTTTATTTTTGCACTTACTGCTTTTGCCTAAGCTTTTCTTTTGCTGTAGATCAGCTTTTAGATCAGAAACATATTTATCAGGAAAAATGTTGAAATACTTTATGCAAAATGTAATGTTTTGAGAGGTTTTAATTTAGGCCAAACCCATTTGTACAGAATTAAAAAACTGTTCTAATCTCCTTGAAATACAGCTTCCATTTCTTCTGGCTCTGTTCTATTGTGGAGATGCTTCTGTAGGTAGCAGTGTAGTTAAATTTCTCTAGTTGCACCGATCTGAAGCCAAATGTATGTTACACACTCCTAACTGGTTGAGGGGAGAACAGATGTGCTCTCTGGTCAACATAGCTGCCTTAGCAGACACTCTGCCAATGCAGTTAGGTATCAGTTACCTGTCTTCACATGAGGTTTTTGTTCAGTGTGAACTACAGGATGTGTTACAGTAGCAAATCTGCAGCTTTGTTAGCCTAAGCTGAAGGCGTACTAGAATGATGCTTCAATCTGTGTACTGATATATCTCTGGTATCACTGGAAAAGCTCCTAGTATAAGTCTAGCCCTGGAGCTCAGTTAGCAGGCCTAAAGCTCTCAGCTGTGGTTGTGCACAGGAAAGAAGTGGGGCCAGACCCTCAGCTGAGGATAAATTAGGCTTTGCTGACATCATTAGAGCTGATTGACTTCCACCTGCTGAGAATTTGGCCCAGTGTCATGACTCTATTTCCACTCTGCACCTTGAAATATAGGCAGCTTTTGTTTGACTGAGTAGGCCTGTATTTTAGTTGGGACAATTACTGTTGTAATAGCCAGTTCTGAAAAGAAGGTGATTACCTGCTGTCAGCTCTGGTAGAGAGAAAGGGAAAACAGAAAGTTAACTGTCAAGTCACTGCTCTGAGGAGGCACCATCCAAACAGAAGAAATCCTGGCCTCAGTGCAGGACTAAAGGGCTGCAGGTCACAGGCAAGCAGCAGTGTAACCCTTAAAGAAAGCACATCCATGGTTTAGGAGTCTTACAGGGAACCTGCGCTGTTTCCATTTCCTCACATTTTTACATGAAAGAGAAGTTCTGTCTCAGTCTCTGCCCAATGGAGGGATGTGAAAATAGAAATACTGAAGTATATAGTACCTTGGTACTTCAGCCTGATTGTAGCCTAGAATTCAGATTCCATTTGGAGCCAGTGAATTGCCAAGGCAGATATAATGTGCTTGAATGAGCTTAACAAGATGATCAGGACTCTTTACCAGTGTGGCTTGCTTAGAGCAGTGCTCCCAACACCAGAGATACAGGAATAAATTGTAATTAAAGGCAGCCTTGAAATTCAGTATGTGGCTGATTTGCATTTTACCATTTTATTCTTCTTTCCCCTTGCCCCTATAAAAGCCTGGGGAGGTTTGCATGGTGAGACTGGCATTGCTGTGTTGCATTATGTATGCTTGAGGGACTGTGGAGTGGCAATTCAGTAATGAGGATGAAAATCAGAGCTTACTCTGGGGAGAAAAAGAAACTTTTCCCTTAACTGGTGCCTGGGGGCTTTCATCCTCTTGATTGCACACTTGGGGCAAGGTTGTGACCCTCTGTTACTAGCAGTGCTGGAGGGGATTGTCAGGGGATTGTACCCAGTGGTTCTGGAGCTGCTGGTAAGGATACCCCACAGAAGCTGTGCTGCTAGCTTATGTTGCATGTGCGGTCTTTCTGTTTGGCTCCCATCTTTCTGTCCTTGTCTTAATTTTCATTATCCTGTTTGTGGTGGAGAGGACAGGTGTCTGCTAAACTTTTTTGCTAGTAGGACTAGAAGCAAAATTGCACCTATTTCCTGTGCTGAGGACATAAGGAAAGGCTCCTTCCCTGCTCTCATAATGCTTGCAGGTTTACAGGGATTTATTCTGTCCCCTATGTGTCACTAAAAGCCATGCTTTGCACTCAGTTCCAGCAGTAAAAATGTGTTACTGAATCAGTTTGCTGTATCAGTATCTTTTAACTAGGCACTGTAGACTTACCACTTTGTCCTGTTCTGCTATGTTAGTGCTATAGGTACATTTCTGTCCTCATTTTGGTTTAGGTACCTACATAATTTAATTTATTTCATTTCCAAAGTGAATTAAGAAAAATGTAACAAGGCTGTGGGGTTTCCCATTCAGAAATATGTAGGCCTGAATTCATATGCTCTGCCTCTTAAGGGGAAACACATAATAAGCCCTAATTCTGAATACTATGATTATGTAAAACTTGTAGCTTCCAGTAATAAAAAGTAAGTCTCTTACTGCTTGTGGACTTAAAATAAAGATCCAAGTAGGATCTGTAAAGGCTCAGAAAACAGAAGATAAATAATAATGAAAAATTCCCATTGGTTGGAAGCCAGTCTCCTGATTTTGGTGGGGTGACCTGAAATTTGTGAATGCCTGGAGTGGCAATGATTCAGAAGCCAGATTGTGTGCAGGCTGGTTGACAAACAAAAGTCACTGTTACTTTAGAAACATGTCATTTAAAAATCAATTAAGATAAAAATGCCTTCTGGAAGCTATCAGTGGACTGCACACTACATTGTAATCTTCTATGTCAAGTGGCTTTTCAACACATCACCCTCTTCAGCTTAGGGAGTTTAGAATGGTCCTGGTAAGCAGAATAAAGAAATACAGAGACATACTAGGGAAATAGCATCTCTTCCCCTCCCACCCCCTACCCTGCTAAACTAGAAAAAAAATAGTAGGGCAAATTCTGTAGCCTTTATGCAGGGAAAGTCCCATCAACTTCAGTGGGAGACTTGGCTCAGGGAGAAGTATGGGAGCCAGGTCAAAGTTTGCATTCTGGTTTTTAGGAAGTTAATATCACATGTTCACAGACTAATGCCACAGAGCTTTGCAAAGGTGGCCAGTAGAGAAGTAACATGCCTCTAACTCAGTGGACTTCTGGCATTTAATTCCTGCAAACTCCAGTCTTCGTGAAAATCTTTTCTTCATTGGAACATGTTTGCTTGAATGTGATGGTAGGAATACAGCCAGCGGTGCTTGAATATACCCATAGTGTAGGCATAAATTAAACCCCATTTTTGCTATGGGACAGATAAGCATGAAGGGTCTTAGTGTTCTGCAGATGAATCATACTTAGCTCATCAGTGAGTGCCTTGATTTAATGAAGCCATAGTATGTTAATGTTAACACTGAAAAAAAAGCTGTAAAGTTACAGGCAGCCATGCTAACTAGCTACAAGCATTTAAAAGCCCGGGCATGAGCTCCTACTTGGCTATTCTGGCCATAATTAATGATGACAAGTATGTTGGAAAAATAATTATTTTGCTTGCTTTGAAAGACAATTACTTGCTCGAGGCAAGTGAGGGGGTGGGATTTATTTGGCTGTAATAAGCATATGTAGATGGCATCTTCCCAGAAGAATATTGTAGCCACAGGATCTTTTTAATTGACCTGAGATTCCTTTGTTCTGCAGATACAATTTATGTATGTGGTCACAGACTAAAATGACCCTACTTGTTTTAGGGCAGGCTGAGTTCTAAACTGCTGAAAGGAAAAAAGGCTGCTTTTATCAGCCCAATCAGCAGCAGATGGAAATCTTTCCTGGTCACTTTGGGTGGGGAGAGAAATCTTTTTAAATGGGTACCCTGAGTGCATGCTTTCTCCATCTGATAAAATAGAAGTTGGGGGTATGGCAGCAGGCTGGGCTGAGTATTACTGCAGTCATCTTGTATCCCTCCTGTGTCAGGGCTTGTATAGCACAGCAGCTTTTGCCTGGCATGTGGCCATGCCATCCTCTGACAGCCACCTGCCTGCTCGTTTACCACGTTGGGCTGCAGAGCCTTGGCCCTTTCCAGCCTGGACATGGTGGTGGAGTTAGGGAAGGAGTGCCTGCTTCTCCATTGCCTGCCACTCTAGAGCATCATGTTACTGGGTGATGGAGGGCAACTGCTCCACCTCCGCTCCTCCTCCTTCCCACCAGTCACTGGCATCCCCTGCATTCAAGGGCTATAAGAGCCATGTAGTCTTATCACATAGGCTGTGATCAGTTGCTTTAACAGTAAGGTAGAGTCTCACTGCCTTTTTCTCTTGAGTTTCATGCTGACTTTGCCCAGGTGGGAAATAACAGTAGAAAGTCCCACAAGGCTGTAATTCAGTGGAAAATTCTAACATGTGGCCACAACTAACGACCTTTAATAGAAAGCAGCAGTTTTCATGTCTGTTGTCAGTCACTCCACTGTTCCTCTAAGGTGGTAAAATCCTCTTGGGCCACAGGAGAAGAGAAGGGGAACCAAAATACTATATGCTGATCACTCACATTCAGAAAAATCCCCCTCTTATTCCCTTTTGTAATCTTGTGGTGATTGTACAGAAGTCATGATCCCTTTCTCCAATTCCCATCTGTAAGATGAGGAAGATGATGCTGACTTTCTTAGTAAAGCATTTTGGAACCTGATACTGAACCTTGTTACAGAAAATGCAGTATTAAGAGTCATCGGTGCTCTTCTCTGCACTAGCCAGCCTGCTGCTAAGGGCACAGATTGTGCTCCGTGAACTCTGCAGTCAGTTTCTGTTTGTGAACTGGGATCTGAAGTTGGGGGAAGGAGGAGGATCAGAAGAGGAAGGACCTGATAACTATGTGTTAATGCGTTTTTGGAGTGATGATACATAACAGAAAAATATTTAGATTTCTTGCAGTCCTGCTTGTATCTAGTCCTTTCTAAAAGCATTACTAAAGGAAGCGGACTGAAAGCTGGCTGAATGATAACGTTTTAAGTGTTTTGATCCAATTCAGTCTACTCTTGGTGTCTGCAGATTTTTGTCAGGATAGAAATTTTCACCTGATCTCTGTCTGTTTGGAGGGCTGGCTAAAGAAAGCTATGCCTGAGCAACAGAAAAATACTAAAGGATAAAGAATAAACAGTTCCCCCATCATGAAGATACAAGGTCTTAGAGTTCCTCAAAGTAGGTTGTGACAGTAGGAGGTGGGGAGTGAAAGAGAAGGAGCCTGTGTTTCATTACCCTGGATGAGAGACACAAATGTTTGTTTGCTTAAGTTCAAAGTTATCGCTGGAAATTGCAAGTCTAACAGGAGGGCAACCTCTGCTTTTAGCTCCAAGGGCAGAGTGAGTTGGAAATGAGGCAGAATATAGGGATACTGGAGTTAAAAGCAGTAGGGTTTTGTGCAAGGTCATTAAAGGGCCAGATTCTTAGGCAGCTGGAAGGCATTACTGCATTAGTCTAAATTTGACCCTGTGTTAAACTGGCAGAGAAGGGAATTCCCTTGTAGTGCTGGGTTTTACTGGGTATTTCTTTTTTTTTTTTTTTTTTTAATTTACTGTGAGCAAAAAAGGCAGACTGACTTCGGCAGAAACTCCCGCCTGGTGTGTCACTGTGTGGGGGGCATATCTGCTCGCAAGAGGAAGTTGGAGGATAAAGGGGATGTTCCAAGGGCTGTTTGGGCATGACATCTTTTCCCATGTACCACACAGTGACAGCAGGAGGAAGTGTCATGAGGTTCAGGGATGAACTCAGAGAGTTCATCCTGACTGCTGAGTTTCTCTTTCAAAATAACCAGATTCTGGTGTAAATCTTTGTTTGGGGTCTTCTGGAAGGAATTAGCAGTGATGGAAAGTGCTCGCCCCACCCAAAAGTTTCCAGATATCTGTGGAAGGATTTGTGAGGCCATAAATTGTGTTAGACCTGGGAGAAAGTTTGAGCTGTCTTTGATGACATAAGATTAGGATCAGGCATTGATTCCAGATTAAAAATGGTGTAGATAGGTTTTGCTAGGCCAGTTCCTTCCATACTCACACATAGTGGTGTCCCCCAGTCTTTGGGGGAGAGATGTGTGCCAGTCTGATCATGGATGGAACAGATGTAGTAGGTACATGCACATTAACGTGTGCAAGATTTTTCCAGCTTCTGAAGCAGATGGTACTGGGCCATCTCCAAGGGCAGTGCAGTAACTAGCTTGGCCGTCCATTCCAAGATCATGTGAATTCCCCAAGTCCAATCCACAGCCTGCAGTGGTTCACAGGTGGCAATTGCCTGTGTCACTGACTCATATGGACTCTTTTCTCACCTCTTTCCTTTCTATTGTTCCTCTCTGCTCCATATATGCTTAAGTACCCTTCTGCTCAAACAGGTTAATGTGATTAAGTTAACCAGAGCTTAGCTTGAAGTTTGCTATGGAAGAATTCTTTGTGTGTCTGAAAGCTTGCCAGCTGATTTACAAACTGTCAATGATAGAGCAGAGACTTGGTTTTGTTTTGCTTTGTTTTATTTTTTTTTTTGTATGGTGGTATCCTATTGAGCATTGCAGGATTTATGAATACTAAACTATGGTGAAGTTTTTCAGATTGCATGCTGAATGGATTTACCTCGAGCATGAAACGTGGCTTTCCTAAAAAAAAATATATATTTGTGCACTGACAACAAATTATTCAAGAAAAGGCCCTGCTATTAGCTTTCTACCTTGCAGAGCATACCCCTAGTTTATACAGTCTTCATTATAGAATTGTGTAGTCTTTTACTTCATAAGAATAGTTTGAGTTTCATTTGGATCACTTAGTTTGCTGGTCTACAAAGCTGACTTCAAATCCAGCCAGTCAATAGGTTATTGGTTGTAGGTTGTAAATGTTCTCCCTTTCAGGTAACGGCCTACTTGCACCTCCGTGCAGTGATGACTTGGCAGTATCCCAAAGGCTGGAAGCAGTAAAAGCCAAGAGCTAAAGCACCCATGGAAGTATAGATCTTTTGCTTTTACGTGTTTTCCATTACAAGTCCATGAGCTTTTAAAAGAGTGAGTCCCATCTTCTAGTCATTATACATGGGAAGACTTGAGGCATAGAGAAACTGATGTGCCCAAGATTGCATAGTCAAATTTCTGGCATTGTCCTTTATATTCCAACGAGTGAGGGTTGAGGTGTTGCCTGCCCAAGCAATATGCTGTGGTTGAGTGAATTAGAGGTAGATAACTAGGAGGAAGCGTATGTGGATAAATGTCATTGCCATTAAATGTACTGTCCCAACTTTATGGAATTACAAAGGATATGAAGTCTGTACAAAACTGTCTTAAGTTTTCCAGAGAGGCAGCAGAATCAACAAGAATAGGGCTGAATTTCCAGATCAGATCATCTTGGCTGACTAAAAGCAAGAGATTTTTAGGTGGCCTTTGGTCTTAAAAGCAGCATGGCAGAGTGAGGGGAAAATAAACAGCCGTAATCATGGAGGGCAAAGCAATGGGGTTAAGCACTTGTTCTTTTAGTACCTACTACCCAAAAGCCTCAAAGATTTTTACCAATACAAGCATGGCCATATCGTCATCCCATTTGAAAGACAGGGAAACTGAGGCATAGGGTAGTGGGATGACTGTCTGGAATAAAAACCTCCTGATGATTTCTTTAACTGCTTAGCAAGGCTTCCTTTTTTCCGGAAGTGCCTAAGAAGAAAATGAGTGGATAGCCCGATGACTTGACATAAGAGGTTTATAGTGATACAGTTTCTACTCTAGACAAGAACTGGTTAATAGAATCAGGTTTTTTACGTTATCCAAACCTGATGTGTTTTCTTCTTCCCTTCTCAACATATTGCTAGTTGCTGTGGCAGCTGAGTAATGCAGAAGTTCTGCCTGAAAAAAATGTTTCCTCCTTATATGATACTGTACATATTGTCATGGAAATTGTCCTCATTTCCCCCGAGCACACTTTAAATAACTCAGAACAGCAGTGCTAATGAGCAGAAAGATATCTGCAATCCCCACCGTGCAACTTGACATACTTTATCCCACTCTGAATTCCCTTTGCTCATCATTGAGCATTTTAAAGATCTGGTATAATAATTTGCTTTCTCTCTTTGGTCCAGTCATTTTGCTTTCAGCACTTGGTAATAAAAGGTCAGCTTTGGCTGAAACCTTAGTGTTGCAGCCATGCCGTTTTTTACTGCCAAATATCTTAAGAAAAGCAAGTGTCTCCGAAAGGGTAAGTCATGATATTTTTGCTGTGTTTAGTGTTGTCTGTTTTGCTTTAAATCACAGTAAAGAATTTATTTTGAATTAACAAGCAGTGGGAATGGATCTATTCATACTGCTGGTCGGTTAGCACGGGGGGTTTTATTATGCTGTGTGCATTTTTGGTTCAAGATACAGTGTATGTTGTTATCTCGCATTTCACATTCAGTAAAGCCGACTAAGCGAGAGAATGTTTAACCCTTTAAACATGGAGCATATGTTTTGCACAGGGATGGAATTCCTAATACAGAACAAAACAGCAACAGAATGACTGTATATATTTGTTTTCCAGATAAGTTTAGGTAGGCAGCTGAGTAATGCTCTAGTATTTTTGTTTCTTTTGTCTGAAAGGAACATTTTAAAAAAATCTGCACTGAAATAATAACTTAAAATAAATCATACCAAGTGACGGAAAAGCATATTTCCTCTTAGCATCTTTCCTATGTAGGGTTACCTGAGTGCATGATTCCACGTAGATTTTCAGCTCACTGTTGTGAGGTTTGCTTTGAGAATGGCTGTGTGGGCTTTTCCAGGAAATGTGATTGTTCTACCTCCAGGTAGATGTAAAACTCTTAATGAGAGTAGTTTGCCTCTAGCGTTATAAAAATTGACAACATAATAAACTCCTAATAGAGAAACACATTGCTTGTATTTTTCTTGTTCCATTGCATGTGTCTTTATTGTGACATTTGTTATCTAGCCAGCAGTCCAGATGTGGGTTTTTCATAAAGGCGAACGGCAGTGATTTCTTGTAGCTGGGACATGCATCAATTCCAGGGGATCTAAGGAATCTGACTTGCTTACTTGGCTAAGCATTATATGTGCATTTTCCAAACTCCTTGTTTGAGTATGAATTGTTTCTAAGGCATAGCTAAAAGGTAGAATTGGATAGGTTTTCATCACAGGTTTAAAGTTGAAGAAAAGGTTTTGAAGAAATGGAAATTTGCTTTCTTTAACCTACCTTTGTGTTTCCTACTGGGTTCCTATTTTAGAAGGGGATTGCACAACAAGAACTAGCAGTTGGGGTGTGAGAACTGAGTTAAGTTGACCTGTAGCTGCTGGTACCAATTTTTTGGTATTTTGTTGAGCAAAATGTGTGCGCATGTACACAGATTTACACAATCATTCAGGAATTCTTAAGGATAGAGTCATGTCAGCAAAGTTTTTATTAGAAAGAAGGAGAAAAGATTTTAATTGAAATCTTTATTTGGTTTTGCTAAGTTCTTTTTTAGAGTTGTATGTGTGTACATATATATGCCACTTTACAAGGGGGCATAGAACAATTTTTGCTCCCTTGTTTTGCTCATCTGCTAGGGGCACTCAGCTGACCAGTGCTTCTTTCCCTTATAGCATATGCCACGGTAGGATTGTCTCTCTAGACAGATACTAAGGAAAGGTGTCTGCCTTACCTCCGTCTGTGGAAGGCATTGCAGGAAAGGGCTGGTGGTACAGCCAGGAAAGGTAAGGCTATTCTGACAGGTGCACCTGAAGGTAAACTCGCCCAGCCCTGATGCCTGCTACGAGAGCAGGCTGTGTGCATCCTGCTCGATACCTGCCCCTCTGTGGCAAGAAGCTGTGATTTATTAGATGCACAGCAGCCACTTTAGGGTTGGAGCCCAGCTTTAGACATCCAGCATGGTTCAGTGTGACCCTCTAAAGGTTACAGGTTGAAGGTGGGGAGCAGTCACTCACTGCTCAATCCTTTGCCTAGTCAGCTGATCCTTGTTGCTGCCTTGCTATGATTTGGCATTCCCACTTGTGCGGGCAGATGCTGTGCTGGCATGGGAGGGGGCTAAGTCTCCAGAAGCAGCAGGCAGGGGCAGGAGCTGTGGCTACAGGCCTAGACTTGGTGGTGCTGCATCTGCTGGGAGCCACGGTCGGTGCCACAGTGCAGTGGCTGTGATTTGCCTAGCCCTAGGGCTCAGCCTTGCAAGAAAGTCTTGCACGCATAGGAAGGCAGTGAGGAACTGGGAGCAGTAGCTTGGTGCAAAGCCTATGCAAGCAAGAGGGGGCTATGAAGTGACCATTTAAGACCAGAATCAACATGAGCATAACCTGGGCCTTTAAGAGATGACTGAGGAAAGCTCAGCCAACAGCAAGCAGTTGTATTCTTAGTGAGTCACTACCAATGTGAAAATTTTCAGCTGACTGAACACTCCAAATAGCTTTTCCCTAAAAGCATCTTGGTACACCAAAGAGGGTAGAGGGTGTTGCCTCTCTGAGCCTGCTTCTGCCAAAATATATCTGATCTGTGAAATCCATCTAGCTGTCCAGAATACCTCCTGCTTCAGGCACATTAGCAGGGTAGGGATCCTGCTTCCTTGTGATGCCTCTTCTGCTCTGTGCTAACCTTTCTCCTCTTGCTTCCAGGACATTCTGGGAAGGGAAGTGCCAAAGCATGAAGGGAGAACCTATGTATTTGAGTGGGGAGTGCTGAGGTAGCTGGGCATCTCCACGAGCTGTTTAACATCAACCTGTTGCTAATCTTGCTTTGTAGAGCCTGGACTCCTGCCAGTTTTTGAACCACTTTCCATCCAGTTACTTGAGGCAATCCCTTCTAGCTCCCTTCCAGAAAGCACTTCATTTGCAGAGGTTTTTACTGTGGTCTGAGTAAGGAGATCCTTCCCAGTAAGTAAATGTGGTCATTAAAAGGCATTAGATGATTACAGAGTGTCCTAGGCATAGCATCAAAAGTGCAGTTGCATAAAAACTATAGTAGCCACAGGCTCCAAGGGATCTGTCCTTGCTGTTCTTCTCTGTGTCTCTGAACAGGGAAGGAGCAAGCCAGCAAGAGCAGTGAGGTTTTTGTATGATCTCCTTCCTACAGGTTCACATGGCCTAGGGACAGGAGCTGGGCTGTGGACAAGTTCATGGCCAGAAATATTGGTCACATGGGAGAGAAAAGTCCCAGGTAAACACTCCTGATGCAGCCTGAGAGGGAACTTGTCCAGATTAATGCAGGAAGTGGCCAGCAGAGCTGGGAACTGGGACCTGATTCTCCAAAGTCTTACAGCCTGAAATCCCAGGCAGTGCAGGGTTTTGCCTCTTAGCTCTTTGGACAATGTACCAAGTTGTAGGTGAAGCCTGTTTCTCCCCAGTTGAGCTTTATTCTCACCGTGCTCCATTTTATCTTCTCACTGGTATTCTAGGCCAGGCAACACTGCATTTTGGATTAATTCTCTCTTTGGTTTTGTGGGGGTTGAGAGAGCTTCCAGACACCCCTGAAATGAAACAGCTGAGCTGAAGTACAATGTTCTCTCTTGCTGTACATCCTTTGCTTTGCAGACTGTTGTGCCTGTGGAGGTTTCCTTCAGGTCTCATTTGGTGATGTATCCTCAGCCTACTCTTACCCTCTGGTAAAACCTACAGCAGATTCTGGAAGATACAAGTAAGGGCTCCTTTATTTCTCCTGTTACCTAGCACCATCAAATTCCTATCAGTTACACTCCCCTCCACCCCCAGCTTAAGTAAAGCATCAAAACAACGAAGAACATTTATCAACCTCTGCAGTCTGTTGTTAAAACCCACTGTTCTCTCATATGCCTTCCTACAATAAAATTTCTGTTTTCCTTTGGCCATTCACTGAGCACTAGCTCAACACTACTCAAAATTGGGCTATAAAATGTCATACAGTCAGAATTGTCTCTGATCTGGCAAGTCACCATTGGTTTTTCACCTGCTTCTTGATTTCTAGTGGGGAAAAAGAAAGTTTCAGCTCCAGCAAAGCCTTTTCCTCTTTAATACAAAAAAATTAATAATGAATGTTTTATTGCCAAGTGGTCCTTACTTTGCTGCAGCTGTAGATTTACAGGACTTCAAAGCTGGATGATTAAGGCACAGTTTTAGTTTGTAGCCAGGCAAGCCAAACAATCTCAGCTTCAAAGGAGGGGGGTGTTCTTTAATGTTGTGGGCTCACTCTTTGTGTTCAGCAAACAGAGCTGCTGGGGAAAATGCCATGTGCAGCAGACAAGTGATGTGGCTGCCACTCCTGGGAGGGAGTCTGTTAGCTGCTGCCTGAGAAGAGTAGCCCACACCCAGCAACCTCAGGATATCTGATGGCTGCCGACTAGGTCATTTTTGCATGATGTTGACCTATGAGACTTTCAGTGTCTGCTTTTAGTATGCTCAGAGCTTCTGTCTGTGTGGACATCCAGGGCTGGTCATGCTAAAGGCAGGATTTGGGCCTGAGCTCTGTTGCCTCTCCTGCTCCTTTCTGTCTGCGCCTGATTGTTTTTCTCCTCTGATGTGCTCACAGGGTGGGCAGTTTTATATGCATTAGGGAAGCTGAGAGAGGCTACCTCAGTGAAAGGAAGCATCCAATCCATACAACACTGTGGTTTGAGGGGAATAAGGGCCAGGACTGGAGATGAAGATGCTCTGCACCTATGACAGTCGCGTTGAAAAGGGGCCATTGTGATTTTGTTCTTATGTTAATACTTTGTCCAGTCAACCATACATCACCAGTTCAATCTAGCAGGGAGGTTTAGATGGACCTAGGTCCATTAGATGGACCTAGGAATTGAGGTGGTGTGTTGCTTTACTTCCAGCTCTGAAGCCCAGGCAGTGTGACCTGACCCTTTGTGTTTTATTAAACTCCTTATCCACATACCTAGTGGATGCTCCAGTGCAGAAAATAAAACAAAAGCTTCATGATGAGGCAGAAAAGGGGGCTGGATAACTATGTTACCCCTTGAGCTGGTAAGAGTGTTATTTTCTAGGACTGTTTGCTCCACTAGAAATCAATCTTACAAACCCCTACAAAAGAAATTAATGCCATAGCTTTCAGTTGCAGCAAGGTGCAAACATGTTGCAGTGAGGTATCTGGGATCAAAGCAAGGCATTTGAGTAGAGGATGAGCCCACAGGCAGTCTGGATCCTGGCTGTATACTCTCCTGCTTTGAGCGGTCGGAGACTCCAGGAAACAGTGTGCTGGACTCCATGGGCCTGGAGATGTGAAAGGAGCTGGCAGGGCACCACAGAGACATGTCTGTCGTTCAACAAATGACTTGAAGAGCCATGTGGCTCTGGTGCAAATCTCCCCCATCAGTATTAAAATCTGAGTGGAACTGGGGCTTTATCCAACCACTATCTAGGCTTTTGTGGGATCCAGGCCACTCTCCACAGGGCTCTGGGCTTCAGCAGCCAGAGAGGCCAGCGCTGCCAAGAAGCGTAGTGCTCGAGAGGCAGAGCTGGCCAACACACTGCTGTGCCTTTCAATGAGCCATGTGTATGCTGCTGAGAGAGCGGTGACTTCAGCTCGCCGGTTAAACCTCTCCAAATAGAGGAGGTGCCAGGCAACCACTGGGGCTGCCGAGCGAAGGAACAGCTTTTTGGGACGCAATACGCTCCTATTTCTAATGTGGCTTTCCCGTTTTGAGAGCACTGCTTTGGTAAGAAAGTGGCCTGCTTTCTCTCCTGTGCTGGGGGAACATCTTCATGCTGTTCAGCTTGTTCTTTCTCATTCTTTGCTTTCTAGGGCAGGCACTGCCTTTGCAGTTGCACACGACTGACCTTCCAAACAGTATTGCTTGCTTTATGAGAATCAATGTTTGATTAATCCAGGGTGCCTGAATGTGGTAGTTCTGTTTTTCATTCCTGGCTCTGCTAGTTGCTAGTCGGTATCATACTGGAAATCATTGAGTGCCTTTGTATCTCAGTTCTCCACTGGTATGTAGGAATTTCTCACTATGGAATTTGAAGGCTTTTTAATGCAGCGAAAGCATTTCCCCATTGATGCGCAATATAACCTTGGAAAGTAATTTTAACCTCTCTGTGCCTGTTCCCCGGAACCACTAATGTTTAGTTCTATGTGACAAGCATATTCCAGCAATGGAACGTCTTTTTTGAGTTCTTTTAATTTATTTGTTCATAGCTAGAGCATACTCTGAAATCACTTTCACTTGCATATACTTGTCATAAGATTGTTTTGCAGTTACTGTGGTGTGACTATTCCTTACCTGAAAAAGGCAGTCTGAGCTGTGTTGGACATTTTTAATTGGACAGAGAAGTAACAGAACTGGACTGGATGAAGCTGATCTTAGGATAAGTCTTTTTACCATCTGCTGCCTCCTTAGAATCAGCCTTCACTCATATTTAGACTCTAACATGGACAGGATTAGAATATCTGCAAACAGGAGCATTTAAGGCTTACAGATGTTTGACTATGCATTTGCATATATGCTCACTCCTTATGATCATTTTTGTGTAATGGTTTCGTGCCTAGGTACCCTGATCATCTAACTTAAATTATACAAGGCAAGAGAACTATTAAATCTCCTTTCTGGAAGGCTGGATGGAGGAGCTGTGTCTGGCAAGTGGCTTGCAGATTTGCTTCAGAGACTATAGATTGAGTTCTCTCTTAAAGAGAGTTAACTGACAGAGATCAGACTTTCAAGGCAATAGTTTACTGCTGTGTTGGGTTCTTGCTTTCACACTGTGGACCATTTAAACAAAAATAATGGTAAAAGGTAATATTCTGTGTCTTTAATGCTAGGACAGTAAAACAGGCTGCAGTCACAAGCCATGCAGGCTTATAGCTCTGTCATTTTTTTCCCCTCACCTTAGATTTGTATGCCCTTTTAGGGACTTTCAAACTTACCTGATTGTTGTCAGTAAAAAATGGGGAAGGGAGGAGAAGGAGGCACTTCCCATGCTCCCCCGATTCCCTCTGTTACCTGACTGGGGCTCAGACAAATCATAAAGCCATCAGTGATTCCTCGCCCCCCCCCCCCCAGCCTTGCAGACCATTAACCCAAATGGTTCTTCCATTTCCAAACCTTGTCCTCCCCAGCTTCCTGCGTACCACAGCTTCACTGCAGATATATAATTCATTATCTGGAAAGCTGCTGTTTTAATGTAATATTAAACAGGCAGCAGCTCAGCAGGTGTCCCCAAGGTAAGGAAGGCAGCATGCTGCTGGCAGCAGCAGCTGGCTTCAGGCTTGTCAAGATTTCTTTGTTTTGAAACAGAAGCTGGAAGGCTTTTTAATATACCATGTCATTGGCTGAGCAGATCCTGGTTTCTGGCTGTTATCCTGCCTTTCACTGCAAAGACAAAAATTCTTATAACACATGCTGCCTGCGATAGGTGCATACAGTTCTGTGCTCTCAAGAGAGGAGCAGGGTGACGAGAGGGAGGAGGCTCACAAGGCAGATTCATGTGCCCTATTTCCTGCTCTCATTTTTCTTAGTGGACCAACTGGGCTAAATGTATCTGTGGTATATCACAATGTGCATTGAGCAAAGCTTTTTTGTTCCATGGGATAAGAACTTCATCTTCTGTATTTGAACATCATAAAATACATTGGTGGCTGGGTTTCCCCGGAATATGTGGGTCCTAAACTGGCATGTGTAAACTGCATGTGGTAAACCTGCTCTGTCCCTTTATCTGGTACTTGATTCTAAGCTTAGGAAAAGTGGAGATTTTTCATAAGGTAACTTTTCTTGCTCTAGAGATAACTGGAGTGTATTTAGAGTTTGGCTAGCCAGTGTGAACATCCATGCTGCAAATGCACTGTCACACCAGGAGAAAGTTACACTATCACACTTGGTTGCTGTACTTACCTGTGTGGGACTTCAGGAATTTTGGGGCACATTCCTGTGAGTTGTAATGTCTCCTGAGCATTTGTCTCCTTTCTGTGCTCCTTTGTGGAAATTGTTTTAGTTTGCCTTGTTAGTAAAGAGACTCTATCTGGCTAGGACTGTGATCTAGCTTTGGTCAGCAGCCTTTGCTTGAAGCATGACAAAGACTGTAAACTATCAAAGAGCATAAGATGGTTTGAAGGACCTTCTGGCAGTATAGTGTAGCCCTTAGTAGGTGTCAGTGTGCTTTGCTAAGAGGCTGTGCATGCTGGTGTAGTGGAGGTTTTCTAACCTGATCCAGGTTTTCAAATGCAAGGATTTGCCTTCTGCCAGCTAACCATTCTGGAGGTAGACTACCAGGACAGAATACTTAGACTACAGTGCCATGCAGATCTAGGAAGACTAGCAGACATTCAAGGATTTCTGCAGGAAGGATGTCACTTTACTGGAGTTTGCTCCAGTCCATGAGTACTGAGATGTACAGATAGGAAAGGTTGTACCAGCTCAGAAGCAGGTTGCTGTTGTCTGGAGGAGCTGGACAGCAACAGGTCAGTGGCTGATTGCGTTGGTGCTGGTGAGCTTTCTGTGCTGTGGGAGTGGAAGCTTGCAAGGCAATGCTTGAGGCAGTTCTGCTGTGCGCAATGAAAATAGTGAATAGTCCCAAACTATAAACGTGCTTCTACAAGCAGTCATCCTGAACTGCGCTGTGGACTCTAATGATATGCACCTGAGCTTTATTGTCTGCCTCTACAATGTAAAGGTGAATATCTTAACTTGTCAGAAGAGACACTACCTAGGTGCAGGCCTTTGGCCTGTCGTGGAGGAGACATACAAGCAGCAAGATGGGATAGGATGCAATGGAAGGGTACATCTGTAGTATTTGAGTATGCTATAGTGGCAGTGAATGCTGCAGACTGGACTTCTGCTGGGAAATCCATTGAGTCTCAGAGAAAAGCATTCTGTACAGCAGTCCCTTGAATTTCAGTGGGAATAAGTCCACCAGCTGAAGATGTCTCTCAGGATGAGCTGTTTACCTAACAGGATCTTTTCATTTGTTGTTTAAATCTGATCTAAATCAGCATGTTTTTGAAAAGTGAGGTTACATCTGCTAATGGTTAACCACTTCAAAGGAACTTTTATGGACTTTCTGATAATGCTGTTAACTGGGAGGAATTTGTCCATTGCCAATGGGTGGAGAGAATTAGAATTGATTTTTCTAGGCATTGTTCTGCTAGCGGTTCACTGACAGCTGTCCTAAAGTGCAAAGAATTGAGGGCCCCACTTTTTGCATCGGCGCAACCTTGAGTCTATTAGCCATTCCTGGTTGTGTTCTGAGCAGCCACAGTGCTGAGCCCAAGTGACAAGTATGAACTTTCCTTTTTGCCAAAGAGCACTGTTGCACAGTGAAGAGTGCTGTGTTACACAGTCATGTTTAGAAGATTCATTGGTTACCCAATGCATAGCCAGATACAGGAGGAGACTGCTATAAAACTATTCTGTGCAAACTATAACAAGACTAATGGACTTGGATCAGAATATCCGTGAGCTCTCAAGTTTGGATTTAGAACAGTAGTACTTCCATCTACATTGTCTTATCATTAATACTGGCAAGGGTTTTTTCCAAATTTGCCAACACATTCCCAAAGGCCTGCAGTATATATTCTTTTGCATTTCAATCCCTTTTCTGCATTAATGCAACAAATAACTTCATTTTTGTGAAAACAAAGTCTGCAACTGTTGAGTCCTTAATGATAGTTCATTTATTTGCTGCTGCCAAAACTGCTTGTAAAGCTTCAGTCACTTCACTGAAGAAAATAATAATGTTTGTAATTGGTTGGCTTGACTTTCTACGGAACTCTGTATTCAGTCTACAGAGAATCAGAGTCTTTACAGGCTCAGCTAAAAGCTCTGGTCTGTACAGCCTAAGTTGTAGCAGCAGATGGCTTCACTTCCATTCTCCTTAGTTGAAAGTCCAGGGCATTGGCTAAGATGGGAGACATGTAGTCCTTTAAAAATACAGTGAGGATGTCTTTGGTTTCATGGTGGACTAGGTACGGGGGGAATTAAAAATGGGCTTATGAGGGTCAAGGAGGAGAAGACAGTTGTAGAGAGACTTATTTAGAAGGCATGAGAACCACTTGGTTCCTATCAGTGAGCAGACCTGGAAAATGTGAGCATAACAGTTCCAGAAGAATGCAGAAGTTGGATATTATCTCTCCAGTATGAAATTATTAAAGAAAAATAGATCAGACTTTACCATTCTGATGTCATGATAAGTAATTTCTTGTCAGGATTTAAAATTTCCCTCAATTCTTGTCTTCAATGTTAAAGATTTGAGGAAATTTATGAGAATTAGAAAATTGCCTGTGGTTGCATGGTAATGCATAAAAATTATCCAGTCATTTTCATTCAGATATTTCAAAGCATGAAGTATCATCATCTTTGGTCAGGAAGGAATTTCCTCCCTTATAATAGCATGTAAACATAACCACAGTTGGAATATATAATTTGATACATTCCTCAGAAGTGTTGAGCACTTGCTGCTTTGAAGAACCACATGGAAACGTGTGGCCTGCTTTGCCACTATTTTCCGAGTCTTTCGTACATACGTTTGTAACTTTTTTTTGTACCCTCAAATTCATAGTTGCCTTAATTTAGATCTCTCCTGCAGTGTGCCCTGTAGGGGCAGGCACACAGCTTCTGCCAGTGGGCTGGCCTGAATCGCTTCCCTGTGAGTGTGTGGCTTCTGCTGGCCTGAGAAAAATTCATTTCCTTTCCATCCAAACCAGAGGACAGTGAAATGACCAGGAGCTCTGCATAGCCCAGACAGTTCCATGCTGCAACACTATTAAGAGCTAGGCTCATTGTAACTTTCTAGATTTGAAAGACATTGAGGAAACACTGCAAGGGTTAGTTTTGTGAAGTGAAAGAAAGGAGGGTAAGGAAAAGGAGCCTGCTGTTGCTACAAGGCTGTCTATGAAACATGCTGGGCAAAAAGCTGTGCAACCTTTTCTTTCTCTCCTTTGTCATCCCTACTTGCCATCATCACCACAGAGTTGATTTTTGTTGCAAGGTTAGGGTCTTCTTTTGTGTTCCAGCACACCTGTAGAGAGGGACAGAAGTTGTCCTTTTGTCATTCTAAGGCAGACACTTCATGAGGTGAACAGCTCCCTAAGAGCTGGTGACCTGCCAGGTAGATTTTGAAGGAAAGGTTTGTGAGCTCTGGGGCTCAAGTTTGTGCAAATGAAGAAGCTGAACCACAACTAAGCCTGGGCTCCCAACACCTTCAGGTTCTTTTCCAGTAGGAACTTTGTTTTTCCAGTGACAAGCTGGTGCCAAGGTGGCAGATACCTGTTGCCTGGCAGGCAAAACAGTGTTGGTGTCAGCAGAGGCAACACCATACCCTGAATTTCTCTACTTTGTCAGCAGATACTGCCATCAGAGGCAGTGACCGTGCCATTGCACACCGAGAGCTCCACCTAAGAAGCTGCTGCTATCTCTGTTATGATCTAGGTTTTGAAGTGAACGTGTTCAGTTTCCACAGTAACCCCCTATCAGGAAACATTTGAGTCAAGAGCCACAAGGGTTTAATTGAGAAAACTGTCACTTGACAGTCTAACCCCTGAGGCATTGTTGGACATAATTAGAGTATCAGAACTCTAGAATTCACACTCAGTATGAAACGCACTGGCGAAGTGGTGTCATAGAGCTCCTAGCAATTGCTGGTGTAGTAGTTGCTCCTCATGTTAGTTATTGTTGATCGATTCCTCTTTGGAATAGTTCTGCTGGCATCCTAAACTAGCTGTGACCACGTTGGAGAGATTTCATCTCTTGCTGCTAGCTAGCAGAAGCTGATACAAAACCCAAAGCAATAACAATACAGCTTGCTTGTAGGGATACTATACAGAGTTGGGGGCACGTTTCACAGGCTCCTGAAACCTCTTTAGTTAGGGAGGCAGCAGCGTGATCATTGTTAATGGCTGTTCCTTTTATGGGGCAAAGTAATTGTGGGCAGAAGCTGGAGGGAATGGTGCCTGAGCTGTGTTGGTACAAGGGAGTTGTTATGTCCTTGAAAAAAGGTAATGTACTTAGCAGCTGCATATTATACCTGGGCTCATCTCAGCCCTAAATATTGGGCTGCTGCAGTAGGAGTGGCCTTCCCACAGTTGTGAATTCACCTTAGCCAAGTTAAACTGTACTTTATGGCCACAGTGAGCAGCACATCCCAGGCAGCATAGTAGTCTCCTCTCTGAAATGTCAAATAATTGAAAACAAGGAGGCATGAGAGCATTGGAGTACTATTACAATAAATATGTTTTAATGCCAGAAGTGTAACTTAAAAATGACTGAACCTTTTTTACTGAAACTTCTCACAGTTCAGCCTAAGGCAGATAAAGCACATTAAAAAAAAAAAAATAAATCAGCTTATGTAGACTTAAACATTACAAAGCACTGAACACATGTGTAAGCAGGTTTTATAAGCACGTGTTCAAGGTGGCATTTGTGTACAATGCTACTTGCTTTTCCTTTAAGAGTACTTGAAATTGTTTTTTTCCCTTCCTCTTATCTTGCATCTTTTTTTCTGTTTGCCATAATTTCTGGAGTGTGACATCACCTACCTGGAATATGGGTTTGTTTATTTTCAAGGTTTTGGTTTATTTAAACTGATTGGTAGCATTAACCAGTTCTTCAGTTTAATTGATAGATAAATCTAGAGTAATACAGGTCACACACATTATCAAGAAAGGCATCTCCAGGAAGGAGAGTCAAACTAACCTGATACAATTTTTATGTATAAAGGCCAA
This sequence comes from Harpia harpyja, assembly GCF_026419915.1. NCBI lineage: Eukaryota > Metazoa > Chordata > Aves > Accipitriformes > Accipitridae > Harpia > Harpia harpyja. The sequence continues at coordinate 25,815,332 of NC_068949.1, read as the reverse complement.
AGATTAAACCAAATCTTCATTTCTTGCATATAGTTTTAGTAATCATACACTTGATCCTGACAACTGAAATAGAGCACTAGCCTTAGGTTTTTAAGGGTTTTCTGTAGTCTGTGTACCAGTACAGAGAAGCTGTAGTGCCTCTGTTCATGTTAAATCTTGTCAGAATTTTTGTATAAGAAACCACAGTTCTGAGGTCTAATCTCTTTGTTGGTGCTTTTTAAAAGCACTTTAATGGTGTCTGAAACCACAGAAGGCATGGGAGGGGAGAACAGATCACAGGGCCTTTGGATTAGTTCATAGATGGCAGTGGCTTTAGAGTGTTTGCCTGCCTTTGCTTTATTCTCTGGGATGAGGTCTGAGATCTGGGATCTAAAAATCATTTAGGGACTCACAGAAATCCTCTGCGAGGACTTTTAGTTGAAAATTTTATCATCTTCTACTTATAACTATCATTAAACCTGGTGGATTGAAAAGCATTTAAGGAAATTAGGCATTACATTTGACTGAAAAGTCAATGAGATTTTAGTGCCTGCTTGTAAATCCTGCCCTAAGAAAATCTGAACCATGTCAATTTGAGCTGAACTTAGTACAATAAAAGGTATTTAAAATTTCACTTTCCTCATTGACACAACCAATGAAAGTTGAATGTTAGAATCCCCTCAAACTCCTTCCAAACTGTGGAAGTAAAACACCCTTCACCTACAAAGGTGCATGTTTCTTTAGGAAAAAATTGCCAGTATGTTGTCCATTGGAACTGAGACATAATAAATTTCTTTTGATTCAAAGCTTGTTTCTTTTATTTTCGCTCCGTATGATACTAAATCCCCAAACCTCATTTTTTTCTTAATTTTGTAAGCTTTTTAAAGTGTGATCATGAGTTTACTCTCTCAGCTTCCAAATCAACTTCCAACTTGGATATCCCATATATAGATAGATGGGTGGGTGGATATAGATAAGATACAAATACAAAAATCATGGCAAGCACACATCAATGTTTACTGTACTGCTCAATTATTCACTGATCATACCCTTGTAGAGCCTGTCAGTTTTCCTTATTTTTATCTGTCACTCCTTGACTACTACAGATTTTTCTTGCTGTTTTTTCTGTTCTCAAGTAGCCTAAATGGAGCATTTCAAGATCAGTTTTGTATTCACAGCAAGTTTTCCCTTCTGTTAAAGGATCATCTGGAAAAAACAGCAGAAAAGCAGTAGAGTTGTTATTGGTTGTAGTCAAGTTTAAACTGCATGCTGATGGCAAGTTAACCTAAGATTCAGGTATGATAGACAGGGTCTATCTCTAGCATTCAGGTTCTTGGAAAACTCTGGTTGCGGGGGAGAGTGCTCAGGATAGAGGTTCAGCATTAGCCAGAATCAATGATCGAAGAAATGGAATTAGGTTTCAAGTGATTATTCCAAGCACTTTTAATGACCTTTTGCTTACTCACTAATATTTCTTTTGTCTCTTTTCATAATCCAAAGTTTAAGACTGGGGTTTTGTTTTTTGTTTTTGTTTTGGTTTGGTTTTTTTCCTGCTGTGCAAAGAAAGAGTCCCCCTAATAAAGCTGCCCTTAATCTTGACAGAATTAATCTACCTCATTTTTCACCTTCTTTCATTGTCGGGGAGATCTTGGAGCCCTGAATCTGATACCTTTAAGACAATCATGAAGAGCAGGTCAGGAAAGATGAATCATTGCAATTGTTCTTTTCAGCTGTGGGTGCTAGTTTTTGTCCATTTGTCAAGATCTTTGTTGCTGCTTGTCTGCTATCAAAGGCTTCCTGTCACTACTTGCTTTAGTACTGAGGGCAAACATGTCAGCTGGGCCTTGCGTTACCCACCAGCCACCCCTTTCATAATTCAGCCTTGAACTGCCATTTGCCTCCCTACTTGCTGCAGCAGCGTGCACATGGCCAACTAAATTTCACTCTTACTGAAAATACCACTCTACTATCCACACCAAAGCAATACAAACATGTAAATATATACACACATGCAAGCCTTTGTAATTGTGTAAATTTTCAGTAGAGTTGATACAATGACAATACACAAGCACATCAGTAAGCAGAATGATGCAAGAAATGGGTGAAAGGCAAACGAGATGGGGGGGTGGAAGAAAGGGAAATGGTCTGAACAAAAAAAGAAGCTGCCAACTTCAGCAGAACCTGACAGCAGCTTTACTTGAGAATAGAAAAGTTCCTCCTTTTACGTGCAATGGGGCAGGAACATCTCCTATTAGGAAGTCCAGTCCTGTTCCCCCTGAACTTCTGTTTCCATACAGACAAAGGGGATCTAAGGCTTGGTTTCACAAATGTTGATCTTAAGAAGGTTAAGCTTGAGTGAATGAAGTTCAAGGCAAACAAAAAATTGCCGTGTTTCCTCGTTGGAAACAGCTGTGTAAAGGAAGAGATGCAACTGAATGTCTGTTACAGGTTCTTTGAGCAGGAACACAGCGCAAGACACGTAAATACAGCATAATGGCAGCCTTATGTTTTGCAATTTCCAGTGAACGCATACCAGACTAAGGATGGTCAAAAGGAAGAATTTTCAGTAAATAGGGCTTTGAAATGTGGATTGTGATTCCTGCTGCTGTCGCAGCTCTCCATCTGACCTTCAGCAAGTCACTTAGCCCCAGTCTTTCAGTATTTAATCTTCCCTGTTGTGGGGCATAGGGGAGAGCTAAAAGGAGGACTGTTATTAAGGATTAGAAGGTGGCATGTTATTCTGAGGTGAATGCTATACAGCTGACATCAGCAGCAGATGGCTCCAAGGCCATATGAAATGCAGTTGCACAAACCACATGAGCAGACAGCATATGAGAGCAATTCTGCCAGCTTTAACTAGTCTGGGCCTGGCAGAGAGAGCATTCATGCAATGCAGCTAGGGGCCTGCAGCTATGCTGTTCCCTTCAGGCAAAGATACCTACCAGTGTATGTAAAGCAACTTGACAAAGATACCTTGAGACAGGGGTGGCAAAGCACTGAAGTCAGCTGGGACCTGCAGCCCTTCTGATGGTAAGCAGTAACAAAACAAGTCCCTTAATCTTTCTAGGCTATTACATTTACTGGAAGTACTTGTATGGTTGCCATCACCTTTCCTGGTCTTGAAGTTGTTCAGTTTCTGTGCACCTGGGAGGGAGGCAAGTAGTGCTGCCAACTTGCTTTATGGATAGGGATGGAATCCAGTGCATCTTGTCCAACGTACGCTGGAAATCTGCAGCAGAGCAGGTGATTGAATGCAGGATGCCCTGGTCATAAGTTAATGCTGAAGCAGGTGGACTGTTCATCCCCAAACTTAAGCCCCCTGCTTCTGCCACATCTACTGAGGTGCTTGCACTCTGTTTGTGTTTGCGGACAGTTTTATTTTTTTTCTGGTGTGGAGATGAAAGCAGCTTTGAGCAGAAGGACTGGAATGTCTGCCTGTGGCAATCCTGAGCTATGCAGAGTTTGTCTCTGAGGGCCAGTCTTGCTTGTATAGGAGCTTGATTAAAGATGAGTGAGAAGTTCTGTTCAAGGGAATGAAAAGCCCTTGTCTGTGTTTGAAATCGTTAGCAGAGTGTTCCTCCCTGTCATGGTGCTGAGTAGCCAGAGCTCTGTTTGATTTGTGCAGCAGAAGTAGCACTTGTGTGCTTCAGGGCTAGAGTCTAACAGCAACCATAGTAAGGGCTGGAGCTCTGTTAGTGGTAGAGAAGATGTTTGAATGCAGTATCTGAATGCTCGCTTCATATTGCTGTGAGAGACAAAACTAAGACTCCATATCAAAGTGTTTCTAGGCAGGAAGGTTTAAAGTCGTTTTCCTGAAACAGTTCCTAAAGACTAGGGTGTTTGAATTGATACAGTGTTTGTGTTGCCAACTCAAATCCTAAACCCGTAACAAGATCCTGGTTTGGGTTTGAGCCCAGGAAAGGAAAGCATCTGTGAATTTCAGGTAGAATTCTGGACTTCTGAAGAAGGTGTATGTGGCATTGTTTCCTTGGTTTTTTTTTAAGAAGAACTATGTATTTGAATTTGGCTGTTTCTCATTCTTGTGACTACTGAGACTCAAAACCTGTTGAATGTTACAACAACGTAGAGACATGTCTGAACTCTGCCCTTTAGGGAACTCTACTTCTGCTTGTTGCCTCAAGGATGTAGTGAAAGGAACCAGCCATGTGTGGAAAGGAACATGATTAAAATGTTATTTAAAAAAAAAATTTCGTTTATAAGTGGGTCTGCATGCTCTGCCACTGCGTATTTGTGTCAAGCTAACATAGGAGGCTTTCTCTAAGAAGCAATTCTGAAGTGCATTCTTGTTTCTAAACTAGCCTCCATGCATCGAGTTGTCTTCATTTGCTTGTACTTATGTGACTAGTCACTACTAACTCTCCCACAGGCAGCTTGTAGGGTCATGACCTTGCTCCTATTTAAAGTTGCAGTGGGGAAAGCCAACCACGGAGGAGCTGTATGTAGTTTTTGGCAGAGTCTCTAGCATGTACAGGAATTTTTTTTTCCCCCATCCTGTTTTTACTTTTTACATACTCAAATAGAAGTATAAATGTTTTTTCCCTAAATGCTTGTGTGAAAAAGGCCCGTGAAGGTTTAGAAGGCAGCTGGCTGGTCCAAAGTAACATCTTAAGGGAAGGGGAGTTGTAGTCAAGTCCCTGTGGTACAGCGATTCAGTGGGAAGATGCTGAGACACCATTTCTGCAGAAGTCCAGTAAGAAGTCATCTTCATCCTTCTCTGTTTATTATGCTTCATATGGTAATCTTTGTATGGGTTAGTTTAGCTGTTCTGACTAAATTTGCAGTCTGTAATTAATTCTAAGCTAAGATTCTGGTCTTGTCCTTCATGGCTTGGGTGGGCAAGAACTCAGCTGGGTACCTTAAATTTAAGAACAGGATCTATGTTTTACCTTGACCAAGCTCAGTTGATTACTGGTGATGTGACCCACACAGTAGATTTTTTTTTTGAGACTGTTTCGTTCCTTTGAAGAGCTAGCTTGAGCTCAGGCCATCTATCTGCCAGATCCTGAACCCCTGTTTCTGATGTGTGCGGAGGACTGTGAAAAGCCCCTTTCTTGCTATCGTATCTCCTGTAAGATGTGAAAGGGCACGGCAATATGTCTGCCAGGTAAGGTACAAGAATTAGACCTCGTGACCTCTGCTTTCACCATAAGGCTGACTATGTTGGTAAAAGAATTAGGCTGTGACAGGAGTTTCACAGACTGTGATTTCCTGCTCTGACAGTTCTGTATGTAAAGGATGAAGTATGTCCTCCTTGCAGTGGAGTATGGTAGAGCATTGTTCTATTCAGATGCCTGCATCCTAGCCTTGAGCTAGAGAGCTGTCCTGCTTCATACATCTTAAAGAATGTGAATCACTCAGTAAATTAAAAATGGGAGACTGTCTGAGAGGATGCTATGAGGAAAGAAGCAGAATTTGGATACATGTGGGGAAAAAGCATCGTGGCTTTTGTTTCTTAAGCTGCATGCCTAGTCTCAGGTGGCTGTGGTCTCTCTTCTTTACTGAAAGACTGCCTCAGTTTCTCAGTTCAGTGAATTGCATCTCAGAGAGCCACAAAATCCTTCCCAACACATCTCATTTTACCCGTTTTGTTTTGCAAATCAGTGTATGATCCATGAGTGTGTCTAGGCCAGGAAACAATTAATAGTAAGTAAAAGTACTTCCTTGGCTTGCAGGCAGCTTCCAGCTTGCTCCTTTCCACAGATTAGCGAGGATTTAGGAGGCACACGTTCTGTGTACACTAAATCAGTTCTGCAGAAACCACAGCATACCATCGTCCTGCTCTTATCTCTGAATTCCATGGACAGGCAATCTCAGCTGCTCAGCACTGGCTGGCAGCTTTAGCTTGCCAGTAGGTACTGAAAGCCCTGTAAGCGTGGAAATGACAGTGACACAACGGCTAAGTTGTTATCTCCGTAGCAAAGCCAAAGGCAGTTTCCATGGTGATGGAGAAGCTCTAGAGCGCTAGTGATGCAGCTGCTGTGTTGGACAGGATCAGTAGCCTTTTTATACAAAGGCTGCTCCAATAAAGCTTTTACATGTTTATGCAGTCCTCATTAGGTTGTATCTGGCTCTGGAACATAAAATGAGGGATGAGAGAAAGATTTAAACTGACTGAAGTGGGTGCTGACCTACAAAGAAAATGGGAAAAGAAGGGCGAAAATGTAAGTCTTGGAGTATCCACAAGTGACAGATGTATATGACAGCTTGGGTGCATTTGATATTCTATGCATTTGATATTCTGGTCACTACTTTCCTGAAATATTGCGTGCCAATGTTAACAGCTCCTAAAGTTCTTAATTCAAGTGGGATAGTCAGATTCATATCCCCAAGTCTTAACTCCTCTTCAAAATGTTCCTTCTGAATTGGATCCAATATCAGAATGGGTCTCTTTCTGTATTGAGACTAGAAATTGCCAGGGACTTGTGGAAAGTGGATGATGATCTTGTGACTTCTGCATCTCAAGCGCTAAAATGTCTTGTGATTCACTTGGTCCCCCTTTGGGGTAATAGTCTCTCAATACCTCAGCACAGGTATGTGGAATTCATTTCATACTCTTCCTGTAGGGTCCTACAGCCTGCACTTTCACTTGTTGTACCTGCTGTCCCAGCAATAACCAATTTCCAGGTTCCCACACTGGAAATGCACATTTTGCATTTCTGCTTTGATCTTCTACCAACCTGTGCTTTGTGGGTGCTGCAGCACATGAGTAGGAATTATGTGTAAAACTGCTCAATTAAAATAATAATTTCATCATTTTTTCATCATTTTGACCCAGACTTTTGGTGGTTTTAAACATTGGTTGCTCTCTTCTGAACTAGATGCTAAAAGAGATTTGTATTCTGTCTTTCAGGTGGTGCGGGGGACCGGGAAAAGATACCTGTCAATCATGAGGCTTTCCTGCTCATGGCTAATTCCCAGAATGAAATGGAAGATTGGGTGAAAGCTATCCGACGGGTTATATGGGCTCCATTTGGTGGAGGTATTGCAAATAGCTCACATGCACATAAATTAAAACATTTGCCTCAAGGTAAAACATATTCTTGTGATACTAGGATACGTGTAACACTGTAAAATCACTGAGATGCCTAGATAAGCTCTTGATTGTCTGAAGTGTTTTGCAGCAAGGGGATTGGGTTGATTTTTTTTGCCAGGGGATGGAAGGGAATGGGAGGGGGAGGGCACATCCAAACTGTATAACTGACTCAGAAATGGGTGGCAATAATAATCATATCACTATTGTCAGTACTCTGTTTTTTACAGCTAATTATCAACTCTTCTGTGGACCTTTCTTATCCTTATGGACATAAAGGAGTGTGTCCAGTTATCTCAATTTTCTACCAGAAAGGCAGATGCCTATCTTTAACCTCTGTACAGCCAGAGGCAGCAGAACTTTTCATCCAGCTAATGTAGGGCCCAGTTGAGAAGGCAAAGCTTCCACTGGCTTCAGTGGGGGTGTAGCATGAGGAAGAACAACAGGGTCAGGCTGAGTGAACAAACACCTATAAGGTAATACAGCTGTTGACAATTCCTGTAGTTAAAATGAACAAAAAATCCAGACTCTCAGCGTTGATATTATACCACAATCTTCAAATTCTCAAGTCAGTAGATTAGATAGGAGGTGGTTTTGTGCTTTAGCACAGGGTTCACAGATGTTTTCTTCTCAGTTCACTGTTGGTGACAGCAGCTACTGGCTTTGTACTGGACACTCTATGCTTTGAAGTGACTTGTGTGTGCTACTGATGAAGTTCATGCAAATAGTGTTATCGTGTGCAGATAGTGATATCAACCTCTTTTGAGAGGTACAGATAAAAAAGTGCCAGATAAGGGTTAGGTAATACAATTACTTTTGCTGAAATGAAGTTACTAGTTTTCCTGGATCTAGGGGAGGAAATAGTGACCTTGATGCAATTAAGGGAGGCTCAAATACCACAAGGTCACTAAGACCCACTAAACAGTGGGTAATAACAGTAATAACTTTTGTCCTGGTGGGTTTTATTTGTTTTTGTTTTTTTTTCTTTTGAGTGACTCTTATGATTTTGAGTCTCTGTGTAGCAGCATTTGGTTTGTCTGGAGGAGGTACAATCTCTACTGATGATGTAATTTTTTCCTAGGTCCTTCTTTCACTTAGCAGAAAGGGTGTACGTACAAAAGGCAGCTTGTACTTGATTCTGAGGCTGTGTGTGATGCTGTTGTGCTGTGGGAGGAACAAGCCCTTTTCACTAGTAGAAACTGGTCTACCATGATTTCTCCTCAAACATGAGTGTGTGCTTGTTTTGCTTTCCTTCTCAAGTCCAGTCCACAGTGAAGGGTCTTTTAGACTCTGAGCTCACTGCAGGTCCCTGCAGTTCCTCCATCAGAAGTCTCAGAATCTCAGAGGTGGTATTTCTGTGGCCATTTGTAGTTGATCTTATAGTGTGTATTTTACAGCTTTGCTATCTGCATCAAATAAATACTGTGAGGAAAAAGGAAACATTCAGTCATGACAAATGGTACACGTTCCAGCAACAGCCACCTCCTTTAGGGTGTGGTGTTGTCAGCACTGCTGGTATCAATGCAAATTTGGCTTCTTTGTTAGTGTTCATGTTTTGTCAGTCTCTTGGAATAGTTCTAGAGCAAGCATCTTTTTTAAAGTATTAGAATGATAAATAATTATAAATCCTAAGTTTTTGAAAACAAACACATGAGGATGGCATAAAGATAGGGTTGGATTTCTTTTTGTTTGTTTGTTTCTTTATGGGGGCAGTGTTGTCCTAATTAATCTGCTCTTCTTCTGTACCTCTAAACTTCTCTGCAGAGCTATTGGATAACATTTTGGCTTTCCTTTAAATAAGGCAGATACTCTTACTATTGCATTTGATTCCAGGAACTTGGGCTTTATGAGATATCAAAAAAACATGGAACAAAATCATGAGAATGTGGGAGTAGGGCAGTGCAGGGGGGAATACAGCAGCTGCTGTTTGTTGCTATTTTACATACTGCAGATTTGATCTGGTTCCATCAATGTCAATGTAAAGGCTGTTTTGGCTGTTGGTGAGAGCTGGCTTAAGCCCTGTAGAAGAGAAGCACTGCTGTTTGCAGAGTTGGAAAGAATTGCAATTGTGTATTGATGTTTTTCCTCTCTCTGTGGATAAAAACTGCCCAAGAACATGGGTGCATCCTGGGCGGTCAGCCTGGCCTGAGCTCTCTGCCCTAATACTCAGATGCATCAGTCTAAAGCTAGCTTGGCTATGTATTCTTTGTAGTCAAAGCTGCATGAACAGATTCTTATGCTATGGTTTCATTGCTTCTCTGAGCTGACTGAAGTGCTAGCTGCTGTCAGGACTGGTCTCTTCCCACCTTGCAACCATGTGTTCCCACGACGTTTCATTCTGCTAATAGTAGTGGTTATGCAGCTGCGCAGTAGGAAATGACCTGGCAGGAAAAAGAAGCGAGGAGGATTAGTTAGTAGGTGGATTGTCTCCCTGGCCCTGCTAGCTGTGCAGCTGCAGGACTAGTAGTTCCAACACAATGAGGACAGTGGGGAGAGTTGACGGGGTGAAGGAGAGATAATGGGGTGGAAGAGAGCATGCTTGTTCATTCTGAGTGCAACCCACACATAAATTGGCTTAAAGAAACAATGGAGCTGTATCCTCAGTCTCTTTGCACTTCACAAAGTATTTATAGGAATGTCAATAACTAGGAAATAGTTAAGGTGTTCAAACCATTGTTTCCAAATGGTTTTAGCTGGTTTGGGGAAATGATCAAACCTACTCCTCCTCCATCAGAATCAGAGCAGGGCAATTTCTCTGAGTGAAATCCCAGCTCAGCTCCAATGTGGGAGGACAGTAAACATAGCTGTCTCTGTGCTTTAATTGAATAATTTGAACTCTGCTTTGCTACCACCACTAATTTGAGAGCCAAGTCTTATCTATCGACACTTTTTAATACATGAAGCTAAAGGGATGGGGGGAGGAATTAAAAAGCAGGCTTCATTATTAGTATGTAAATATCCAGCCCTGGAGAAGGTTGATATGGTATAAAAATGAATTATGCCAAGATAAAAGGGGAGGCTTAGCCACACTTTAATCTTTGCTGATGTATTGAAAAAACATAAATCAAAAAGGTTGAGGGTATCTTCTTACGTGTTGATGCGGGCACATGAACTGTGGTTAAAGGTGAAAAGCAAAGGCTTCTTAAAACAGAAAACTCCCCAAAGCTGCTGAAGGTCCCAAATTGTTAATAGGAGACACATTCAGGCTTAAAAACCATGTGGAATGTGTGCTTTGAAATAAACTTCAAATGTGGCCTTAAAATAAAATCCTAGAGTTCCTAAGTGTTTTGAAGAAGAGCTGTCTTGTTTATGGGGAAAGTAATTTCTAACAAGTTTCCCTGAGTTTCAGGCTCCTGAATTCTTGAATCTAGTCTATCTCATTCAGAGCAGAAGATTTTGTAAACTGAGATTTGAGAGTGCTCTGTATGTTTTGTTCATGTCCTTAAGAATAGAGTTTGTCACAGTGGCTTGATAAAAGTGAGGTTTGGAACACATTCTGGCAGAGGGTGATTAAAACTGTTCCCTATGATCCTTCTTACCTCCATGACGAACAAATTTTGCTCTGAGTTTACATCACTGAAAGTTTATCTGGAGAGTCCCTCTGTGCCCTACAGTCACGCAGTTCTGCAGCTGCAGCTTGTAGCAGTGCCATAGTGCAAAGGATTTGTGGCCATAGGCTTGGGTGAGAGTGAGCCTGCCAGTGTCCTTTGTAGGTGGATGCACTGAAAGTGTTTGGTGTAGTCGCGGGGAGAGGAGGTCATTCTTCACTCTGTACATGTACAGAGGGGCTGTACTTCTAGGGTGAAGAAATACAGCTACTTTAAGGAAATCTCTTTCCATCTGTTCACCTCTCAGTGGGCTTTTTTGTCTTGCATCAGATGTAAAACATACTGTGTCTAGGACTGAATTTTGGGCCATGAGGTACAAAAGCCGAGGTTTTCGGTGCCTGATTTGAAAGCCGAGTGGCATAACTCTTTCTCACAGCTCAGCACACGACCAGCACTGCATGGGGACAGAATCATTCTGTGTTAATCTGGTGTTATGTTTGTGTGTGTTTTCTTTTGTTTACGTATTATTTCTTGCTATGAGCAGTTCCTTGCTCCTCTGCCAGAAATGCATGTCACAGCCCCTTTCTTTCTCCATTACTTTATCCTAATTTCTCTTCCTCCTCATCCCAAGCTTTCATCAGTTCCTTCTGATGGAGGGGAGGTGAAGCAGTTGGAAGGGATGTGCTTCCCTTAGGCAAACATGGAGAGCTTTACCCTGTGACAAAGTAATTGCTCTGCAAGAGCTCCACAAGTGGTTTCTCTGTTCAGGAGCAATAGTCACTTTTTAACTGGTGGCCTCTGAAGAAGTGTCCACTGAGGAAGCCACTCTGCTATCATTAATTCCAGTCCTCTTCTCCATAAAGATAAACCATGATGTGTGGATTCTTTTTCTTCTGCCAACAAAACTGTGCAGAGAATGTTTTTGCTGGCAACAAGGGCCCTGTGCAGACCATGTCTTGTATTAGGGGAGAGCTGCAAACTAGGGGACAAGTCTCTGAGGTATAATTTAATACCTGGCTTAATGTCATTATGGGTAATGGAAGAATAGCCCTACATAGGCCTAGTTAGGGATCCTGTTTTAGATGAGTAAATGTCTTTCAGATAACATCTGCATGAGAGCAAAACATGATTGTTTTGAAGGGTCAGGTATTGGTATTAGATGCATGTCCACCAGGATGCCAGACTGTTTAGGAGCTAGGATATGATGTTAAGTCTTGGGAGTCTGAGGTTTAATTTCTTCACCTGTAAGATGGGGATTTTCCAGAAAGAGCATCATGAGCATAGAATCATATCAGTGAATTTAAGATGCTAAGATACCACTGTAATGAAGAAGAGGTAGGTGGCTTCTGTTATCTGCCCAGTGTGAAGACAGAGAGGAGCTTTTTGCTCCCTGTCTTGCTGGAGGGCTCCCCCACAGTGGCAGTCTGAAGTAGGATTCCTGGCTGGGCCAAGAGGATCCCTTTCACTACGTGGCAGGGTGGGCTTCCTTTGTGCAGGCTCCCACAGGTGTGTGGGGAGTGACACTGGGTGTTTGTTATGCCTGATATGTGCCGTTATCTCTGCGCAGAGATGGCTGGTGCCTAATGCAGCTTATCAGTGTTTGCTCTTCAGTGTTGTCTCATGCTGGGAGATGGGCCCAGCTAAGGGAAGATGAAAAGAAAGATGATGGGTGTTATGAGTTCAGATATCTGCCCAGGACTAGGGGATGCATGAATCACCTGTGAGGAGGTAGTGGTTAGCCTTGCCCCAGGCAAAGGTATCACAAGCAGAGACTACACTTGTGGGTATAGAAACTGAGACACAGAGTTAGAACTAAAGTTAGGAGTGGATCTTGCTGCCGAAACTGCTTACAACAGAGAAAGTTTTAAGATCTGTTTCTGAGATCTGATTAAGTTATTTTTTCTAGCTTATCTCTGTCAGATATATTTGGGACTTCTATTACTGCTTTATGACCAACATATTTTACCGACATGACGCAGCCTTGAAGTAGGCAAAGGCTATTGTCCTCATTTTTTGTAAAGGAGGAATCTGAGGTATTGAGCAATCAAGTAACTTGCCTGAGGTTCCAATGACTATCTGTAAAAGAGCTGCTCTGAAGGCATCATTCAGCAAGGCAAATAGAAGGATCGCAACCCTGGACCCGAGGAGAAAAGACTTCAGCCTTCTCAGGGATATGCTTGGAAGAATCCCATGAATATGGTCCTGGAGAAAAGAGGCGTCCTAGAGATCTCATTGATTTTCAAGGATTGCTTCCTCCAAGCTCAAGAACAGTCCTCCCCCATCTGCAGGAAACCACAGAAAGGTGGCAGGAGGCCTGCATGGATGAACAAGGAGCTCCTGACAAAGCTCATACCTAAAAAGGAAGCATAGAAGAAGTGGAAGCAGGGACAGGTGACCTAAGAGGAATATAGAGAAACTGTCTGAACATGCAGGAATGGACTTAGGAAAGCTAAAGCCCACCTCGAGTTGAATCTGGTGGGGGCTGTGAAGGGCAACAAGAAAGGCTTCTTCAGGCATATCAACAACATGAAGACCAGGGAAAATATGGACAGACTACTGAAAGAGGCAGGAGACCTGATGACAAAGGGCATAAAAAAGGGCAAGGTCCTTAATGCCTTTTTCACCTCAGACTTTACTGGTAAGGTTTGTCTTCATCATTCCCCAGCCCCTGAAGCCAGTGGGAAAGCCTGGAGCAAGGAATGCTTCTCCTCAGTAGAGGATGATCAGGTTAGAGAACATTTAAAGAAAATGGATATACCCAAGTCCATGGGACCTGATGGGATGCATCCACAAGTGCTGAGGGAGCTGGCCACTGGTGAGGCCAGTCTTGATAATCTTTGAAAAGACATGGTGGTTGGGGGAGGTCCCTGAAGACTCCTATCTGCAAGAAGGGCAAGAAGGAGGACCTAGGGAACTACAGGCTGGTCAGCCTCACCTCTGTTGCTGGGAAGGTGATGGAGCAAACAAACCCAGAAATAATTTCCAAACATACTGAGGTCAAAAAGGTGACTGGGAGTAGTCAGCATGGATTTATGAAGGGGAAGTCCTGCTTGACCAACCTGATAGCCTTCTATGATAAAATGGTGGATGACGGAACAGCAGTGATTATTGTTTGTCTTTAGTAAGGCTTTCAGCACTGTGTCCTGTAATATCCTCCTTTACAAATTCATAAAGTACAGACCAGATGAATAGACAGTAAGGTGTATTGAAAACTGGCTGAACTGCTGCATTCAAAGGATTGTGATCGGCAGCCCAAAGTCCATCTTGACGGTCAGTCATTAGTGGTACACTCCAGGGGCTGATACTGGGGCCAGTACTGTTTAACAGCTTCATTAATGACCTGGATAATGGGACACCCTCAGCAAGCTTGCAGATGATATTGGGAGGAATGGTTGGTGCATCACATGGTTGTGCCATCATTCAGAGGGGCCTCAACAGGCTGGAGAAATGAGTGGACAGGAACCCCATGAAGTTCAACAGAGTAATGCAAAGTCCTGTACCTGGGGATGAATAAACCTAGGCAACAGTACATGCTGGGAGCTGACTAGCTGGAAAGTAGCTTTGCAGAGAAGCACCTGGGATGCTGTTGGATAACAAGTTGAACATGAGCCAGCAATGCACCCTTGTGGCAAAGAATGCCAACAGATTCCTGGGCTGCATTAGGAAGAGCATTGCCAGCATGCTGAGGGAGGTGAGCCTTCCCCTCAGCACTAGTAAGACCACGTCTGGAGTGCTGTCGTGGTTTTAACCCCAGCTGGCAACTAAGCACCACCCAGCCACTCGCTCACTTCCCTGCCAGTGGGATGGGGAAGAGAATGGGAAGGGTCAAAGTGAGAAAACTCATGGGCAGAGGTAAAGACAGTTTAATAGGTGAAGCAAAAGCCGTGCATGCAGGCAAAGCAAAAGAAGGAATTCATTCACCACTTCCCATTGGCAGGCAGGTGTTCAGCCATCTCCAGGAAAGCAGAGCTCCATCGCATGTAATGGTTACTTGGGAAGACAAACGCCATCAATCCGAACGTCCCCCCCCTTCCTTCTTATTCCCCCAGCTTTATATGCTGAGCATGACATCATATGGTATGGAGTATCCCTTTGGTCAGTTGGGGCCAGCTGTGTCGCCTCCCAACTTCTTGTGCTCCCCCAGCCTACTCACTGGTGGGGTGGTGTAAAAAGTAGAAAAGGCCTTGACTTTGTCTAAGCACTGCTCAGCAGTGATGAAAGCATCCCTGAATTATCAACACTGTTTTCAGCACATATCCAAAACATAGCCCCATTCTAGCTACTGTGAAGAAAATTAACTCTACCCCAGCCAAAGCCAGCACAAGTGCTTTGTCCAGTTCTGGGCTCCCCAGGACAAGAAGGATGTGGGCTTACTGGAGTGAGTCCAGCAAAAGGCCACTAAGATGATTAAAGGATTGCGGCAAGTGAAATACGAAGAGAAGCTGAGAAGGCTAGGATTGTTTAGCCTGGAGGAGAGAAAGTTCAGAGTGGATCTTATCACAGTGTATAAATAGTTGATGGAAGGGTGTAAAACTAAAAGCAAAGCTAAAGCATGTCAAGGGCAAAAGGTGTTCTTTACTGACTTTTGAAGATCCTACCTTTAGAAGTTAGATGGCTGCTCCCCTCTATATAAAATTCATAACTTTCACATCTCTTTAGTTCACTCCTCACATTTATTTCATTTTTAAAGCTACTGGCTAAAGGCCTTAAGTGACATTCAGTACCAGTGCCCAAGCTTATCTGGTCTCTGAGTGGAGACCATGCAGTACCCTGGCCATCACAGAGCAGAAATAGGTGTTCTTGGAGTGCTGTGTCAGGGCTTGTCAGAGGGGCAAGTCCCCCGCTACTGGTTTCAAAAACTCCAGGCAGCAGCCGAAGTTCTGCACTGTAATGCTGTATCTCCAGCTGTCATTAACCAGCTTAGTTCCAGTGGCTTCTGAAGGATGATGCCATTTGGCATCAGGTGAATGAATTTGTAGTACTTTGTTAGTGTGGACACTCCTGGGCACCAAAGAGCAGGCATCCAGAGCTGGGGAATGACAGGTAGCTGAGCAAGAATCCTTCTCAGTGCCTCTGCTCAACTAGATAGCAGATAGAGAAAAACGACAACTAGAAATGACTTCTATTACATTTGCCGGTGAGCAGGGTGAAGCTTTTCATGGGATTTGCTTGATGAAATGTTTTTTGGTTGGTAAATGCTGGCCTGATAAAATGAAACATCACATGGGAATGTTTCCATTTGGATGAAATTTGTGCTAGGAAAGGTTTTTCAAGCTCAGGGTAAAATTTTTAATACAAGCTCTGCCCTGAATTGGTCTTGTACTCCAGAGGTTGTGTAAGCAATTAAGATGTAAAAGCTATCCAACTTAAGCCCTTTCCTCAAAAAAATGACTTTGAAAAGGGTCTTGGAAAAGAGGAGAGTGCAGGAAGGTCTGATGCATGAAATTACAAATGTAAGGAGGATTTGAACAGTGCACAATCATGAGGTTTGAACCAAGAAAAAAAGTGTTTCATGCAGTGCACAATTAAATTATGAAACTCACTGTCACCAGATGTGGAAACAAAAATAATAAATGGATTCAAAATAGAATTAGATGGGTTCATAGAAGATCAGTCCACCTGGGCTATCAAAGAAAAAGTTCTGGAGGGAGTCATTAGCTTCATATACCTTGTATTGCTAAGAGCAATCCAGCTTTACATGAAATATGGTGGGGCTTGTGTTTGCTTCAATAACAAATTTTTTTCCTCTTCTCTTCAGCTAGTTAAGTGCCATGGAGAGGTGATAGTGGCTGTGCATTTGTTATATTGTTGGTGGCTACTGCCTGTAGTACATAGTCTGACCAGTACTGCCTCCTACACTGTGGTTTCTCAGTGAGACCTTTCCTGTAATCATTAGATTCATGCTTGATGTTTGAGAGCTGACAGTCTTTAAAACACTGATGGTTCTCACTGCACGTCCTGGCAGTGTATGATTAATGGGACAAACATGTTCCTGTGGTGTTTCTCAGCTTGCAGGCAAGTATTTTAATTTCTCTGTATTAGTCCTTTGATGAATGTTATGAGGATATGTGCTTACTGAAGGGGAATGGTAGCCTGCTCCTTGCAAGTTGCAATTTTAACCATTTAGGAGCTGAGAACAAAGAAATTCACCCTGTCTCTCTTTTCCTATTTCTTTTCTAAAGGTTACCCTTCTACTCCCTACAGTTGCTCCTTTTTTCTTCTCCATCATCACGTAATCAGGCTTGCAGTTTCCCCTTCCTACCTTCTGAGTTGCAGGTCAGGGAAGGGAACATATGCAGCCCTTGACTTCTTCTAGAAGTGTTCCTGAAAGGCTATCAGATTTACTGAAATGTTTTATCCATTTTACAAATTGGAGCTAAATGCCACCCCCTCCCCGAGCACAGCCAGTCAGGTTCAGCTGTTGCTAGAACTTAGACCATGACCTTATGCTTGGGTGGTGAAGGTATAAGTTATGCTTTATATTGACTGAGGATTTAGTTGGATAGTGGAGGATAAAGGTAAATGTGTGGGAGTTAGCTAACAGATTTTCATCATTGATTGAGTTTGAGGAAACAACAAGCTGAAACCATATACAATTTACCTAGTAGTGAGTTTTACAATTGCAGGTTACAGATTGACAGAGGTATTTATGATGAATTTTGATTTGGATAAGCACCCATGTGTTCAATGTTGATCCTGCCTGCTTCTCAGTGACTGATTGTTCTTAGGTTATCAGCCTCTCAGGCTTGGGACATGGGAAGGCTTGAGGACATAAGCTTGTTCAGTTTTCTGAATGGACAAAAGGGGCTGGTCTTCTAATTTTTGGTTGTGAATCTAGATCACAGGCCCTGCCAGGTTCCAGGATGGCCAGAACTCCAGGTGGCTCATTTCATTCTGTATTAGAGATGAGGATCAGCAACAGGTTTCAGACTCTGTGATCCTTGCATTTGAACCCACAGCTGGAATTGTCATCCTTCTCTAGTGATGAGATACTGGTGGCAACAATTATACTATGTCATAACTGTTTTTTACAAACTAACACCCAGAATTTTTTTAAAACTTTTCTGTACAGTGGGGGCATCAACATGCAGCACACTTGAAAGAGAAGATCTGCTGGTCAGATGCTTTCTACAGACATAGCTTCAGTCACATCTATGGAACCTATCTATTAAATGTAGACAGGCATGTGCAAGAGTCAGTAAATAAAAAGTTCTGTAAAAGATGTTCTTGTGTTGTGGGGAGCAAGAGGTTTTCCAGGGCACGTTTGTCCAGATCACTGCTTGCTAAAAGGCACTTTTTGTTGCTCTTGATGTTTAGTTCTCTAAACATTTCTTGCCTTTGTTTAGAGAGAAATAGACCAATGAACACAGGGGTTTGGCTCTGAATTCAGAATGCTGTGGTTAAGTGATGTTTTAGGTCTCTATCATCTTTTCTCTGTGAGCAAATAGTTACAGTCTCCATTTAGAGCATAAACTGGTCAGAGTCCACAGCAGGGTAATTTATAGTGCTGCTCAGTCAGTTCATTTCTTGACATAATTTAGAGAGATGGGAAGACACCTCACAAAAGTTAGGAAGAATCTACTGTGATAGAAGGATGAACATAGCTATTTGCTAACCCTTTAACCCAGGGTGAACTGGTTTATCAGCCAGTAAGCTGAAGCCTGTTTATTCTCAAAAGATTTCATTTTACCAGTAAAGGTTAAGACCCCAACCCAGAGCAGGGGAGGTGTGTGCGGACAGCATTTTGTTCAGAGAAGGATCTGTCCAAAATGTTTGGAGAGGGAGGAAACTGGAAGGGAAACTTTCTATACGGGGAACATACTGTTGAAGTCCTTCCTGCTGGGTTCAGCCCTGTGACTGATCACCTGTAGCCGTTTCACTGCCAACTTTCAACAGATACAAGGAGTGCCCATGTTTGCCTGGGTTAAAAAATGAGTCTGTACAAGGCTTAATTTACTTGAAAATTAGGGAACTTCAGCTCTGATTCTAACTTTAATGCTAGGCCCTTTCTGTACAAATAGACGAAGCAGTTTCCTAGATCTGAGCTCCCTCAGACAGGTCCGCTTGAGTATACCTGTATATTAGCTAATACTCTAAGCCAGTGTCTAAAAATACCCACACCCTATGGGCACTTGCTAGAGCTGTGCAAGCCAACAAGTTTGCTCACAATCAGAGATGAGGAGGAATCTTTTCTGAGTTCATGCGAGTTCACCATTCCTGTCTGTTGCTACCAGATTCAAGACTGAATTTGACCTGAGGTAGATGCCAAGCCTGAGACATGCCTGGATTTTCAGAAGTTGTGCGAGCTTTAGTGAACTTCCCAGCCAGTCTCAAGGCTTGTAGTGACATGTACGGGCAGGATGCTTTCTCCCTGTTCTGGTACCTGCAGCAGAATAACTGCAGTGGTTCTAGCTCATCAGAATATTACTAGGACTCTCTCCATACAATGACACCAGGAAAGAAAATGCCTCCAGCTCCCCAGCAGCAAGATCATGGGGGATTTACTCACTAAACACTTTTAGAAACCCAAGTTCTTCTTTAGGAAAATAAGAGCTGCTCAGTGGTAAACTTCTCTACAGTTAAACAAATTGACACCAATGGGGAAAGAGGGAGTTGAGTCTCCATTACCTCTTCTCTCCTTGGCACATGTGTATGGGGAGATCTCCAGGTGAAAATTTTGGTGGTAGTTTATAGGCAATGTGGCCAGCTCTCTGGATTTTATTGCTATTCTTGCAGTATCAAGTATACTTCTGGAGTCTGCAGCCCCTGCAATCCAGTGATTATGTGTGAATCTTGGATTTCATTTTTGAGAAATGTAGTTAACAGAGAAAGCAGGATCCAAGTGTGACCTGGAAATTCAAAACACAGAAGACAAATTAAATATATATATAGTGATTTTTATTCCAATCTCATCATATTCTGTGGTCTAAGTCATGATTTTTAACACAATGCTTTGAAAAGGATTGAGAATTGTTTCATACAAGGAAATAGGTGTTAACTGTGGAGTGTGTAGATACGCAGCACAATGTTGCATTCTTCTCACAGGACACCTATAACTGCAGAGTTACCATGTGTAGGGAACAACACTGAAGCAGCTGCCATTTTATGCTTTCGTTGTGATGCTCATGTGAGCAAGCAAGCATGTGCTCCTGCTTTTTTCTCTCACCAGAGAGCTGTGTTTGCACTTTCTTTGGAGAAGAGTTTACATTGTCTTCGTCATCTCTTGTACTACTCACAGTATTACAAGCTATGCTGAAGTCTAATCATGCTTTGAGTCATGCTGTGTCCTTGGCCATAGAGAGGCTGTGAATTTCACGGGTTAATTATACTTTGGGTATAACAATATCCATGTTAAACAACATGACATTCTATTTCATTGGATACCTCCTTGTTCTTGTGTTTTGAGAGACAGAAAACAGAAATGGAGAACTGAATGGAAGAATAAAAGTCTGCATTTTCTATCTCCTGGGCTCCCATCCCAAACATTGAGTCCTAGGCTCCATAATGTTTTTAGCAGACATGACACATTTTGAGGCATTGTTCCAGGGAATAGTGCCAAAAATCCTGATGGTGTCTCAGCCGTTCAGAAGAGGATTGGTCCTGCTCACCAGTTAGCACTGTGGGCAGTCTCTCCCCAACCTGCAGCCTGCTGTGTTCACCACAAGGGAAGAGAGGATAATAAAAGGGTGAAGAATACCCTGGATTGCATTTGTGCCTTTTGTTTAAGGATCTCCATCGCTTTCCAAATATTCTTTAGTGGGCTTTAAATACTGTCTAGTGTATTGTCTGGGATTCTGGTGTCTAGTTGTGCAATACCTTGCTTCTCGAGGTATACCTTGAATAGCTAAGGAATACCTTACTACCTTGCCATTCAAGAACTGGAGCTTTCGATCCTGGTACTGCCTTCACCTGTAGTGAGAGACAGTCATTTCTTCAGGAGCTTTTGATCAAAACAGAGAATGTAGAGACAGAGTTTGATCCCAAGTTTCCTGAGTTGCAGGACAACACTGTCTCAGTGACTGCAATCTCAGAGCTTGACTACTGGGTCAGTATCTTCTTTGACATGTGTGTTCAAACTGAGCCAAACTGTAGCTAAGGAAGTGGTGGGCCACTAAGTTCAGATGAGTGTGGTCTATACAGTGACCACAGACATGATATTTTAATAACAGAAGCAGATGAGTGGCTGCAGACAGGGATAACTTTTTTTTTTCTCCCCTCTCCTGTAGAGGGAGATGAAGTTAGCCAAGCTTGATAAAAATCCCCAGAAGCTTGGTGCAAAAGTTTTGGGTGGTGATTCCTGCAGATCTGTAGTCATGAGTGCATTTTATAAATGGGATGGAGGGCTGGCCTCTGTATAACTGCATGGGGCATTGTGTGATAAGTGTTTTTCTTAAATACAGGCTTCTTACCCTGAGAGCAGGAGCCGGGGGGGTGAATGTTTTCCTGCAAGTGAGTCCTCGGGATTGATTCACATGTAAGGAGCTTGTAGTTCCTTCCTCTACCAGTTATTCAGCTGAGGTATTCATTATCAGGCAACTTCTCTGTAAAGGGCTAAAGCAGAGGCTGTAAGCACAAAAACCTGCACAGATCAAAGACTGTAGCTTTTCCTAAGCTGTGTAAAACTTTCCAACATGTCTCAGAGCTGTGAAGATGCTCTCAGAGCACACTAAGGCTAAGGTGGGGGGATGTTCCCCTCCAAAATGAGGTTTCTGCTTCTGGTGCTTTGCAAGCAGATCAGAGGCCAGACCAGGGCACCAGGTTGCCTGCAGCACAACTAACATTGCCTGTATCAGGAAGGGATCCAGAGCGTGGCATGCAGACAGCAACTGTTGCTCAGCTTTTCCAGCTATCTAGAATAGATCTGACAAGCAATTAGAGCATGAATATATTACAGAGCCGATGGGGGATGCCTTTGTTAAAACTTGTGACCCATACTTAGCTGCTGTTTACATTGGCGGCAGCTTCGAGGGTGGGCAAGACCCTACCTGCCTGTCTTTCTCCTCTCTCCTTCCCCATGCGGAGGGAGCTGGGGAGCTCTGCATCTCATTGGATATTTCAAATGCTTTCTGCACAAGTCATAATTAATGCTGAGTTGCGGAGCTAAGACCAGATGTGCTGCTGAGATTATCTCCCAGGGCAGATCGGCTGCTCTCCGCTCTGTAGCGCTGGGTGAATGGAAAGCTGCCAGTGCTGGGACTCAGAATGTGTCTGATGCCTGAAGTCAGGACTTTCTTTCTCTGCCGCTCCTGCTGTCTGACACTGCCTGGTTTCTGCTTGAAGCTCAGCGCCTGTCATGTAGCGGAGTGCTGCACAAGAACGAGAGGTATGAGATGATTTTCCAGAGTTTAGATTTGTATATGGTTTTCTTTTCCTAGATGAAAAGCAGATATTTGAGGTTAGCCTCAGACAGAAGCTAAGAATCTAAAAAAGCATCTGGCTTTACAAAGTGGGAAAGAGTGGGAAGGATCCAGTCTATGGCCAAAATACTACCGGATGTCGAGCTAGCATTTAAAGATAGTTCTGGGGAGGTTTGTTTCTGTTTGCTGTTACATAGAATATTTAAATGGCTGTATGTGGCTGAGAGCACTCAGCTCCCAGTATATGGAGGCTGCTCTTTGTGGGGAATGGGATCAGAAGACACCAGGTTCTACCACAGACCCGTTTGTGTGACCTTGGGCAAGTTACTTCATCAGTTTCTCTTGATTCCTAATTATCTGTCACTTCCTTTCCTTTCCCCTGTTCTTGCATGCTTTGTCTGGCCGGATTGTTTAGTTGTTAGAGACTATCTTTTCTTAGGCATGTACAGCTCCTAACATGGAACTCCTTTTTCAATTGCTGCTGCAGTAATCCACATAGTATGTGCTTGGGTGGGCCAGGGGAGGGAAAACAAGAGTTATAGGTTTGTATGTGTTTTGTGCTGTGGAAGCATATGCATTTCTGAATGTCTGCCCATGATTTTTTCTCAGTGCTTTCATGTGTGAGAGGGACAGATAAATGGGAGCCTAAGCACGAATGTGGGAAGGTAAAAGCAGACACTTACCTGTGCAGGTGAGCACGTACACAGTCTTTGCATCCGTAAACTGCCTGTCTGTGAGGCACCACATGCATGCGCGGGTGTATGTACTGCTGTATAGCAGCATCCAGGTGTGTGCCTGATTATCTTCCAGCACATCTTTTAACGTGTGTGTACTAAGCTGTACATACAGCTGACGTAGGTGTGTCTGGACTTTTCCCACTTTAAGCACATACGGAGTCCTCAGTCCTCCCCGTAAAGAAAATCTACTCAAAAACTGACTTTATTATCTCTGTCTTTAGTTTATTTTGGTTGAAATCAGAGCTCTCATGAGGAAAAATGAAGCAGGGAGCATATATTTTTCCTGCGCACTGCGTGTCTGGACAGCATAGCTGAATGTATAGGCTTTGTATGCCTGGAGCTGGTGGGTGAGCTATTTAGGCCAGGACAGAGAGCCTGTCTGTGTCTTAGTACATCATTCCTGGCTCGCTTTTTCCACAAAGAGCCACCTAAATCTTTAAAGAACAGTGGCAGCTTGTTGCAGTAGAGGAAAGAAATTCTGTAGCTCTGCTAGCCCAGTTTTTTTAGTATCTCTTGAATCTTTCTGAGATTAAGGATGTGGTCCCAGGCCTGCTGGGTTTTTTTCTGCTTTGAAACCAAACAAAAGGGCCTAGCTATAGATAAGGATATGACAAGGAAAGTTAACGCTTGGGTTGCTAGTAGCTTTGGCTTTATTTCCAGCCTAACTCTGTGTGACTGGATGGCACTGGCTCCCCTTCTGAATGAAGAGAAAAACTTTAATGTCTTCCAGCAGGATCATCAAATGGAGTGAACCGCTGCCAAGTTCAGCCTGAGCTGCAGGCCCCAGTGATTAAAAACAGGCCTGTGCCTTGAGGAGCCAGCAGATGAGGCTGTGTGTGACTGGCTCCATATTAGCTTTTCCTTGCAAGGCAGGGCAGTCCTTGTCTAGCTTGGCGATGCTGTGATATCCTGGTAGTTTCAGGGACATTTTACAACATCAGTTTTACAAGCCCTTCTGAGACCTAGCTGAAGTGAAATGAGCTTTACAGAGCTAGCAGGACACCACCTCCTCAGTCTGCCCTGTTTAGCCCTGGGAGACTGAAGTAAGTGCATCTGCTATGTCTCTTGTCAGTGTAGCTGTGAGAGCCCTAGAGGTAATTTTCCTGAGGGTAGACTTCATCAAGGCCCCCCAGCAGATGCCCAGATGAAAGATTTCCACAAGCCCAGAACTGTTAGCAACTCTAACTTGCCTTTGACAGTCCCTTTCCAGCCCCACTCCAAAGACAGCTCTTAGCTTGCTCCTTCTCTGAACCCTAACACTAATTTCCTTTTCTAAGCCATGGACAAGCTCTGCAGCCACTGCACAGATGAACAATTTCTCCAAGGCCAACTTTCCAGCCTCACTCTAACTGCAGCTCTGTGCTTTCTCTCTCTAAACCCCAGCCCTAATGCTCTTACTGCCAAAAGACTTGGTCTGGGAGCAGTCTTTCTTCTAAGCAGCGGCTGGGGGGGTCCTTGTCTACAGCTCAGCAAAAAAAATTAGGGCTAGCATAGAGAGAAAGAAAAAGCATAGAGCTGCAGTGTAATTGGGGCTGCAAAGGGAAGTTGCAGTTACAAATAGATTTGGCTTGGGTGAAATATTTTGTCTGCGTGATGCTTGGTGACCTTTTCTAGTGCTTCCCTGGAAGATTAGGGTTCAGGTTTGAAGGAAAGAGAAAACATAGATCTGCAATTGGAGTTGGGCTGCCAAACTAAGGTGGGAGGCAGCCAAGAGAGCTGGGCTGAGAGAAGTCTTTCACCCTGGCAATGGCTTCAGGGTCTTTTCTTCCCCTCAGCAAAAAATTACCCATGAGGGCTGTGTGATCTCACCTACACAGCCTTTCGGCAC
Source organism: Harpia harpyja (assembly GCF_026419915.1). Classification (NCBI taxonomy): domain Eukaryota; kingdom Metazoa; phylum Chordata; class Aves; order Accipitriformes; family Accipitridae; genus Harpia; species Harpia harpyja. Next base: position 25,790,832 of record NC_068949.1, on the reverse strand, counting down.
ACACTGTCACACAAGAAGAAACCCATGCTTGTGCTAGCTCCTTTCACTCATCATATGATAGGTAGATCAGCTTCATCGTCACTCATGTCAGTCTTGGTTTCATGGCTGATTTTTCTTGTTACCTATTTGAAATGGTGTGAAGGGAGATGAGCAGTATTGCAGTAGAAGAATATTACAGTGCCTTTGTTTCCTCCGAAGATCGCTGTTTCCATCCAGGAGAAAAAGGTGTTACCAACCTCCATGCCTGAAGAAGGGGGAAAGACAGGGTCCCCAGCATCTGGTTCTGCAGCAGACACCCATAGTAATGTTAATACTGTGCTTGTGAAAGGTCCATCTGCTGCTCCTTCTGAATCTCAAAGCAGGTCACCCTTCTATCACTGTTATCTTAGGGTCACATTCCTTAACCACTGTATCAGTGGTCTGTGTGTGGCTGCAGTCAACTTGTTACCCAGGAGTCACTGATGGGTTGATTGTACTTACAGAAAGCTACTGCTGTTGTGATCCAAATTGACTGCGAAGGCAAGGACTGATATTGCCTGAAATGTATTAGAGCATGTTGCTGGCCATAGACCAGCCAAAGCTAGGGAAATGTAGATAAAGCTTCACACTGCAAGTGGAGATAATGTGTGCAGTTGTTCTCTGTGTGCTTGCATACATGTGTGTCTGGCACTGCTTTAGTCCTTGCTCTGAGTTAAGTCTAGAACACCAGAACATGAGCTTCTGGAAAAACATTCTCTCTGTGCTCTATACCTGGGGAATGCGGAGCATTTACCTCTTTCCCAGAGCCTTCTCTAGACAGGCCCTTTAGGAAGCAGGGCTGTGATTCAACAAGTAGAGATTTGAGAAAACAGGGCTGCTATCCTGTAATTGCCCTGACATCCACCACAGCCTGACCTCCCTAAACCTCTCTGTCTTGCATCTAGAAGAGTCAATGCCATGTATCATTTTAAGGAAATAGATGGGTTTGGTGGGAGGAAGCCTGGCTCAGAGATTGATGATAGGATATGGAGGTTTTTTGTCTCTAAGGTGCACAGCTTGAGGTCTGACCCAAGCTTGCCATAACTAATGCTGAAGGACCTTGGTTTGCATTGGCCTGTGGCCCAGGATCAAACATTGAGGTCAGAGGAAGAGGCAGAAATGGTCACTAGCAGAATAGCATGAGGGAGGTTAGACAGGACACATGTTTCTGCTCAGCTTTTCACAGCTGAAGGGCCTGTACTGTAGCTTGCAACTCTTGTTACCTGGATCATTCCTGTGTGTATTTCTATGATATGTAGTGTTGCGAGTTACTCCCCTGTGAGCAGGATCAGCAGAGAGGCTGAGATGAACAGGCCACGGAGACTTCACTTTTTCAGCTGTGATCTGGATTTGGAAGTTATCTGAGAAACTGGGCTGAAAAGCTTGTTCTTTCATGGCTGTAAGTGCCCCGGAAATCCTTGGACAATGCTGAGCCCCACATACCAAGCAGTTCTGCTGTGCCCCATCATGACAGCAAGGATTACATGATGAGATTACAAAGCAACCTGTGCAAAAGCAGGAAGAGATTCCCTGTCCTAGAATGTGACTTCAGAGACACCCATCTCAGTGAAAATTCAAACAGATTAGAAACAAGAACTAGTAAAATCTTTCCTCTGCAAGAAAAGCAATATTTCCAGTGATAAAGATAAATCACTCCCATGCTCCAGGGCATGCCTTCCTGCCAGGATAAGGAGGGAATTTCCTTCAAGACTCTTCATGGCCCTCCAGCTCTGATACCGTAATGCAGTTGCGTAGGCTGGGGTGTAAGGAAGGTTTCTGTCTTCTGATGTATAACAAACTGGCAGGAAAATGAAATTGGACTTCAGGATCCTTCTTGCGTGTTTCATTCAGGGAGTTGAAACTGGTAGTGAAAGGTTTGTTTCACTGAGGATTCAGCAGGGTTGGACTGAATATAGAAAGCAGGTATGGTTTGACATGATGTGTCCCATGAGGGACAGTGAATGGTGGTTAGGAAACTTCCTGCCAGGAGTTATCAGCTTCCCATGAATATAGGACTAAAATAAAAATGGAAAATGTGGTTACTAGCAGGAAGGTAAGTAGAGCCTTAAGAAATGACCAAATTCCCTGGCCTGGTATAAGCACATGCATGCATCCATTAAACACTGCTTCTGGCTATTGGTTGTAAACACAGTGTAACTTCAGTATTGCATGCTGCTTTTTTTTCAGACCAGCAGGATTAACTAAGCGCTGAATGCATGATCCAAAGCTCTTCGGTATCAGTAGAAAGCTTCCTGTTGCTTTGAGAAATCTTTGAATAGAATTTCCTATCTGCTATCGTCTGGTCTCATCTGAAATTGAGTAGATTCTGGGATTCTCTCTCTCACTGAATTCTTATTACCAAAATATGGTTAACTTAGATGCTATCCTCCCTGATTCCACCACACCTTGCAAGGTGCTAGAATTAGGGTTTCGGAACACAACTCAGTAGCTGTCCTTTTAGATGGAGTCGTCTCCTAGTGGCAGGGATTGAACTGAGACCTCTGGGTCTTACAGCCTGAGCCCCTTCTGTGTTGTTGAAAAGATCTGGTACTAATAGTGGCATTCAGCAGCTGGTATAGACCAGGAACTCCAGTTTCCCCAGAGAGAGAGACAGTGCTTCATACTTGGTGATACGTAATAGATCTGACTTAAGAGTTAATTAGGCCAGTCTGTTTTTAGAGCATCTGGTGCTTCTGATATTTTCAAGGTGCAAGAAGTACAGCACACATGTTTTAGTAGGAAGGGCAGTGCAATGTATTTTGCATGTGTTTTACTCTGTGCTTTAATTTTCATTCAGCAATTTTATTTAAAGCAAAAGAAATAGAAATGAAAAGCTTGCAGGATGGTGGGCCATTTTCACAATAGCTAGTTTTAATGTTGACAACTGTATTCTGTCATGTTAGCAATCTCCTGCTAGCGGGATTGCTACCTGTTGGGCTGGGCAGCTGCAAAGTAATGAAGGGTAACTGTGTGACAGCTAAGAGGTAGGTGCGTGCAGAGAGGAATCGTGTCCCATAAAGTCAATGTAGCCTATGTTTTGGCATTCTTGGGACAGAACGTGCAATGGAAGTATAATTGCTTAATCCAGATTCTGCACAGCTGCAGATAACCATGAACATAATCTTAACCCCACCTTCCTTGTGTATAATGAGATATAAACTGGCTTAGGGCAGACGACAGTTTGAAGCACTTAAGGAAAAAAGTCACTTGGCATGTAATTCTTAGTTTTAAAAATAATTTTATTCTTCTGAGTCTGTTAGAAACTGGACCTTCACACATGTTCACCCCCTCCATGTGAAAGTTTCCCTCACTGTATGCACTGAGCAATAGCTCAAAAAGAGTTTAAGCTGACACCCAGCTGTCTCTCTTGCTCTCTGTTGACAGGGATCTTTGGACAGCGATTGGAGGACACCGTACAGTACGAGAGGAAGTATGGCCAGCGCTTGGCCCCACTGCTGGTGGAACAGTGTGTGGATTTTATTCGTGAGCGAGGTCTTACAGAGGAGGGGCTCTTTCGAATGCCTGGCCAAGCCAACCTTGTCAAAGATCTGCAGGATTCTTTTGACTGTGGAGAGAAGCCCCTTTTTGACAGGTGAGTTGACATCACCAAATACAGGCTGGTTTGCCTGTGGCATGTAAAATCTGGCAGGAATAGCCTTGCAGTGGCTATCCTAGTTTTACATGTTCTTTCCACACCATCGTTCTCTTAAAGTGCCGCTGGGGCTTTCTCCTGCATGGTGTTGGGTGCCGAGGCCTTCATTCAGCTAAGTGTTTGAGCAGAGGGAGAAATTGAGCCCATTAATCTAGGTGGGGCTACTCTAGTGTTTCAGCTTAAGCACATGTTGAATGAAATGCAATGCTAGGTTTGGGTGCGGCATGCTCAGCAGTTGGTGGGATCCCACCGTAGAAATGGATATGACAGAGGTGAACTAGGTGTTCTACTGCTTTCAGATGTTGCGTTCTCCCTTGCAGCAGCCACAGCAGATCTGCCCAGGGGCAATATCTCGCCTCTTCGTCACCAGGTTTCAGAATAGTCACCACCATCTCACACATCTTCACTGGCTGTTATATGTGCTATGTATAGAATTGGTCAGCATGTCATAACAAAGCACTTTCTGACCCCAGAAGAATTCTTGGCCAAATTTTTTTTTTTTTGGTCTACAATTTCAGCAGCTGAGATGGAACATTTATTTCAAAACTGATCTTTTGATTTTGAAAATATTTTGATTTTCAACAAAACTTGAGTCAAATGTTTCTGAAATAAAAATAGCAATTTTGCATTTTTCTTCCCAGTATAAAAATGTTGCCGTAATCACTCCTTGCCTGGTACAAAGACATGCTATAGCTGCCTTTTTGTCCTACTGACCATGCCAATGTCAGGGAGGAGCAAGGGCCAGCTGCTCCGCAAAGCAAGGTGAGCCAGGAGCCAAGTGTGGTAACAAGGCTGGCAGAGGCAGTGACACAGTCCAGTGATCACCAGGCAAGTCCATAGTGACAAGGCAGGTCCAAGATCAGGGAAGGTAGGCCGTCCATGAGTCAGGGTCCAGGTCCAGATCAACAGGATCTGTAGCCAGGCACAGACATGGCAGTGAGGCAGTGGGAGTTGTAGCTCAGACACAGGATAAACAGTAGAGGCTTAGCTTAGTATCGGCTCCCATGGGAAGAGTGTCGGCCCTGGCTCGGAGTGCTTAGTCCAAGGTCAGCAAGGGAAGGGGAACAACGCTCAGCTGTGCTATCTCTACGTTGGCCCTGAGCCCAGGGAATCAAATCATCAAGAGGGCAGATGCTCTCGGGGCCCTTGCAGCCAAATCCTGTCCGTACTCTGCAACTAACATTTCCTTCCCTCTCTCATATGTACACGCTACCCAGAGTGAAGGTTGGCGTTGTGCTAACCTAAACAATGCTTTGAGAAATGGGCCTTGACCCTAACAGAGACCTGGAACTCCAGGGATATTTGGATCCAAGGCCATTGTATAGATCTGGCCTGATCTCTGTCACAGGTCCAGAAGTGGGATCAGATCTGGGATCTTGGCTTGGAGACCTGGCTCCGTTTCTTGCCAGAACTCACTGGCACCACTTTCCCAGGTGATGCAGGCAGCATCTGGTATATTGCCAGCACATTAACCTAGGAGGTCACTTCCCCTGGACCTGCAGCCAGCCTCGACATTGCCAATAGCGTCCCTGCCTACTGCTGCAGGAAGAGCTAGCACTCTGCTGTATGGGCAGCACAGTGTTTGGTCTCATCCTGGGAAGTATATATATCCTTAGAGTTTATTTGGAACATTCTTCTAATTCTTCCCTCCCCTCAGCTTCCCAGATCACCCATCCTCCTTTCTTTGATTCTTAACCACAGTCAGTATTTGCTCCCTAAATGAAAGTGTCAAATATTTAGAGATATTTTCATGAAAAAATAAAGTTTGAAATCATCAGATTGTCTCACTTCATCATCTCTTAAACAAAACCTTTGTATTTTTAACTGAATGTCTGGGCGTTCTAATTCAGAATTAGAATTATCTTAGTTCGTGTGGAATTGAACAAAGTTATTTTGGAAAATGCTCATATTCTGGAACAGGAGTATCTATGGAAGGAATTAATTAGGAATGACAGTTTCACTTTCATGTTTTACTTTAGTCTAATCCATACTAACTTCATTGTTATGAAGACAAGCCAAGCCTTCCCCCAGCATTTTTAAAGCAGAAAGCACCTTTATTTCCATAGGCATTTGTACTGGATAAATAGATCAGTGCTAAGTCTCACCTTTAACAGAGGCAGTAAAGATCTCCATGAAGGAATGCCTGCCTTTTGGGTAGTTGATTTGAAATGTGATAACTGAAGGTTCAGTACAGAATTAAAGGAGGCAAGCCTAGGGGTACCCGAGTAGTGTGACAGTTGTGGGCCCCCCAGTCATTGCCTGTTGCTCTTTCCACCATGTCCACTGCCACTTGTAGGCCCAACTTTCTCCTCTCTGATATGTATAGTCACAGACAGCGATGAGGGAGAGGGAGTTCCACCCTGGCTAAGTGAAATGCTTCTCTTCCTAGCAAGAATTATTTTCTCTATGTGCAACTAAAACTATCCATGTATGGCCTAGGATACCTAGGCAGCAGCAAGTATTTTCTGCAAGTGCAAAATCCATATGCTTGTTTCCAAATCAGGTGCAGTGAAAGGAATATCCTTTCTTTTTCCTAGTTGCAGTCAGTGCTTTTAGATGTCTTTTCTATCTACAGTGATGTTCCAAATGCTAGAGCCTGCCTGCCCATGGAGGATCAGATCTCTGTGATGACTGATAATTAAAATATTTATTTTTAAAAGGCTTGCCTTTCCAATTTGGGTTTTAAATGCATATGTATATTCTTATGAAAGGCCAGGTGTTGCTGTTTTGGAAGCATCTACAGCAGTCTGCTCCTATTGCACTTCCATGCCACCGAAAGTTTGGCTGGATTTCACATGGCCTTGTGGATGAAACAGTAACTGCAGCCAGCGGACCTGAAGCTGTACTCTGGGCTCTGCTTCTGAGTGATAGTCATATCCACTGTCCCAGCCTGAAACTCCACACTAAAAAAAATAAAAAAGAATAAGGGTACTGACCTCATTTTTAAGGCATTCATAATCAACTGAGGAAAACCACTATGCGAAACTGTGGTATTCTCAAATATGGCGGAGCTGTTTAATAAGAATAGCATTATCAGGATCAGTAGCAAGTGGTAGCTGCTGGCAGCTTCCTGTTGTAATTTTTCCTGTTTTAGCTGTGTGTTCCAAAAATGTTTAAAAACATACTAAGCAGAAGAGATTCAGCTTTTAGATAGAGGTGAGGATTTGAAGCTCTGTTGCCCCATGTTTTTCTCAGGTTCTTTAAAGACTGTCAGGGCAATGGTAGGTAGCGGGGAGCTGGTGACAGAATCTGTTTAGACTTCCAATGGTTGAAACCTTTAAGGAGATCATCTGCAAAGATTAAGTCGTACAACAGGAGACTTGGAATGAAGGAGAGGTATTGCCATGCATCAAAAGCTGGATAGGAAATGGAAAGGGAAGACCAGGTGCATCTTCATCATGGGATCTGACACCTCATCCCCAACTTAAAGCAAAGGACAGAGAAGAGGAAAAAGAAGTTCCTGGAGTGGGAGAGAAAAGAAAAGCTGGTATCCCAGCATAACAGATGGGCTAGGAAATGCCAGATACCCCAGCCTGGGAGAGGAGATGTGACCCACAAGCTGGGCAGTGTGCCAAAAGGCAATAGAGGGCCTGGAGGAAATACATCTTCCTCCGTTTTTTTCTGAATGATTGAGACGGACACTTGGGAGCCTGGCTCATCAGACGCAGGTAGGTGCTGGCTGGGGAGAGTATCAGGCAGGAGGGATCAGTGAGAGGATCAGAGGTTATGTTTGATTGCACAAGGATGCAGAGCTCTATTGTCAGTGCTAAGTGATCACTGTGCACTTGCCTGGACTGTATTGCTCACATTCCTGATCCACATTGGCTGAGGAACCACAGCACCACCCTACCTTAAGCAGTATCATGGGCATATCCCTTCCACTGCCTATATTGCCTGAGATGCATTTATATCTTGACAAAGTAGGAAATTTTCCTTGTTCCCAGGTAGACCCTCCTGCCTAGTACAAACATCTGGTAGAACAGCTTCCTTCCATGTGCCTACTTTGTCCCTGTCCCTAAGAGGGACCTTGATGCACCCTCGTGAAAGGCACCAAGCTTTGGGGTACTGTGGGTTTCTAAATTTCCTTCCCTCTTCTCTATTGCAGCAACACAGATGTTCACACTGTGGCATCCCTCCTGAAGCTTTACCTTCGAGAGCTGCCAGAGCCTGTCATCCCCTTTGCCAAATACGAAGACTTTCTTTCTTGCGGACAGCTACTCTCAAAAGATGAAGGAGAGGTTAGTGATCCTTCCAATCTGCCTCCTCCTACCTCGAAGGTTGTTCCCAAGACTCAATGTAGTACAGCTTTCTTCTCATCACTCTTCAGTCCTGATTCAAATCAATGAAGTTCCTGAGAACCTTCCCCTGAATTTTCCTGAAGCTGTGAATTGGGCATTAGTATCACAGGCTTCTGCTTGAAGCAGGAGCTTTTTTGAAGTCAGTCTTGAAGCCTGGTGCTTCTTGCTGCTGAACAAAGCCATTCTGTAGCATAATCAGCAAGAGATGCAAGGTAGGAGAGATCTGAGTTCCTCTCCCAGCCTTGCTGTTGGCTCATTAGCAAGCTGTATGAAGTCACTCCCTTTTTCCGTGTTTTCAGTTTCATAGAACAGCATGTTCTGCTCCCCAAAGGTTTTGGTGGGTGAGACATTGATCAGTGCGATGGTCTTTGTATTTCTCAGAGGAGAGGCACTACAAAAGGGCAGGCTATGATATTATCCCAAAATGGGGGAGATAATGCTATGAATGCTTTGCCAGAATGTTCTTACGATGTTCCTGTCTTTGGTTTCCAGGCAAGGGAAGGGGCTGACAAAAACCTCCAAGTCTGTGGCAATCATGGAAATTTTGATTCACTGCTTGGGAGGAGCAGGATAATTTACAATATGATTGATTGATCTGTTTCATCCATATTGTTCCTCTCGTGGTGATGCCTGAGCTCTTTGCTGACTGTAAAGGCACGTTGGATCTGGTCTAATGTGGGTGGAACTGTGCCACCTTCTAAAAGAGAGGTTTAAAGAAGCTGTAAGGGTTGTTACTAGTGTCAGCTAAAGAAGCAAAGGCCTGAGGGCTTATAAGTCACAGTCCACAGTTCCATCCCTTTTCTGTGTGTGGCCTGAAGAGTGTGCTCACATCTTTGTCTCTGGTGGAGATTGTAAAAACTGTTCTTTACTGAGAGCCTGGGGTTCACCTTTAGGTCAAGTGGCAGAAGGCTCTGGGGAGATTCAGTCCTTCATGATGCCCGTAGAGAGATGCTTGTTTGCATGCATCAAATGTAGCATATCTGGTAATGTCGGTTTTTTACAGATAAAAGGCAAGTTTGCTACTACCTGTACTCATATGATGTATCCTCTAGCCATCTCTGAGAAAGCAAATTTCTGTACGTGACACAGCATATTACCACACATGGATGCACATTTGCATCCTGGGCACAGCCACATCAGTGTGTCAGTGCACTAGTGTTGTCTTTTCATAGGTACAGGTGCTACTAGCTCCAGGACTTGCTCATTTTCTGCCTTATCCTCAGTCAACTCAGGCATCTCTGCAGGGTGCTATGTTACAGACAGCACAATGGCTGATTTCACAAGAAACGGCAGCATTTCTAAGGCAGTGGGGCTCATTTCATTTTGGTCATAAGATGTGCAGACTGGGAAGTTTTGGATCCATTAAGCACTATTGCACAAGAGTAGAGACACTGCCAAGTTGGGTAAACATAATTGTATATCACTGCTCAGCTTATTAACTATGTAGTCTGCCTGATTTTGCCTGCACAGGCTGCAGTGGTTTGGGAAGCAACATCTGTGTTGGTTTTGTGGAAGCAAGACCAGACTGAAATGACTTGTAGTGCAGCACTCTCTTTGTATTAGAAAGGCGATGAGGAGCACTAAATAGCCAACATGAAAGCTTACAAAAATACGGTACTGCTGATAGTACAAAGTTGTCTTGTTAAGCTGCTGTTGTAAACATAAGCATTTGTTTTTGTCAGGAAAATCTGGTACTTCAAAAAGGGCTGTTTACTTTTTCAGAAAGGAAGGTGGAGTACACACAGCAAGGGTGGCGAGGCTGTGCATGCACAGTAGCACGCAGAGCACAATGTAGCACAAAGTCATACCAAGCCTGTAGGGCCTGACTCCCCCACCCCACCCCCACCCCCGCTATGGAAAATCCCCCTGCTCAAAAATGTGGTTTCACTGAAACCATAATTTTTTAGCACAAAATGATAAGCAGGGAATTTCAAAATCAAACATTTCATTTTGAAAAAGTATTTGGAAACAAAATGCAATCTATTGTTTTAATTTGAAGTACTATTTTGTTTTCATTTTTCACTTGGAAGTTTTGAATTAGACTTTGGGACTCAAAATATAATTTTCTTTAGTTTTGTACCCTCCTTCCCCCACAATAAAAATAGAAGCACTTAAGAAAAAAATACGTCTTCAGATAAAATTGTTGGCACCTCATGCTGCTACATTGTGACCATAGTTAGGAATTATTATGATAGTCGCTTGGCCTCATCTCCGTCTGCAGCAAAAAAACCTCCAGCACTGCCCTAAGCTTTCCATTTTTCATTCAGATTGTGGTTCATCTTCATTCTGCACCCAACTAATCTCTGGTGTTGGAATGCAAACAGAAACATAGCAGAGACCTTGGGCTGTGCTGAGGCCTCTCAGGTATCTCAGCAGGACCGCAGCATTAAAAAAGATTTGATTCTGATCCCAACTGGCTGGGAGGAGGGATTGAAAACGAAAAACAATTTTAGAGTAAGAATGAATGAAAGATCTTCAAATCTCTAAAACCTCATTTGAGTCCAAGCTGACTTGACATGGTAGTATTTTAGCCTTCACTGCTGCCTGTACTCTAGAGATGCACACAGTGGTTCAGTGGGCTAAGCACGTGGCTTTGAGTTTTTAGGGGGGTCTGAATCTGGGTGAACATCTGAAGTGTTGCTAGTTTTCCCGTTCAGCTAGAAGCTCCTAACTGTTGCTCATCTGTTACGCGCATTGCAAAATCCTTGGTTTTGGGATCACTCCTTGGAAAGCACGCATGTGTGGTAAATTAGACATGCAGGATTTTCGAGGAGGTAAGAGTTATTACTGCAAAACACCATGATGAATGACAGTGCAGTGCCTCTGTTGCTTGCTAGGCTGCAGTCATAAGCACAATCAGTGCTATTTGTTAATAATGCAGCAGTTTCTAGCTTGCGTTTTCCTTTACACTTTCCCTGTGGTGTTACTAGGCTCAGCCTTCTGCCATCTGTTGGTCAGGTGGTTGGTGGGTACAAATCTCTGGCAGACCTGATAAATGCTGCAGCAGGAGAGAAATCTTTTTTTAACCTGGCAAGTGTTTGTACCTTGACGAATACGAAGATATCCTCTATGTAATACCACGTTTGTGATTCATTGTGACAGAGCACGGATGATAAATTTTTAGAACCTTTTTTTTCTTTCAGGCAGCATCTCGTACCTTTAGGTCATGTTTCCAGCTGTTCACAACTGCCTGCAGTTTCTGTTCCAAAGCCCCCTCTTGCATCCAGTGGAGCCATGGTATTTTAATTCAGAGCACTTGAAATACAGTGCCAAATACCATCCTGAATTCTGTACTTGAAATAAATTGGGTTACAGAGCAAAATTCAAGAGGGAATTAGGTCTGTTAGCTCACCTATTTCTAGTTCAAACTCCTCACTTGAAAGCTGGATGACCTGAACAGCTGACCTTAACTTTCACATTAGTAGCAGCTGTCCTTGATTCAAAAGTTTTCAGAAGTTTAAAAAAGAGGATTGAGATTTTCAAAAGTGACTGGTCTTTTATTGGTCTCTCCATTGTTGTCACTGTTAAAGCAGCATAACTTTTAAGCTAAGGAATTAAAAAGGACTTATTGTTTTTAAGTTTTAGGGTTTTATTAGAGGACTCTTTTTGTGCTGGGACATACAGAATAAAAAAGTATCTATACGTTCAGGATGTTAAGGATGGAGGCAGGAATACAGACTGCTCTCTGGATCTTTCTGACTTGTCTGGACCAGAGAAATCAGGAAGATCTTGCAAGAGGCTGGCCAACAGAATTCCCCCCCTAACAGTCCTTAATAAATCAAGGAAAGTTTGAAATGAATGTCCAACTGCACCTCTTTGGCTTGGAACCAGCTGCTTCTGGAATTTCTCCGTTAGCAGCCCTCCATCATTAGTTAGCAGCTATCACTTTTCCCAAATGTGCTTGGGTATCTATTGTCCCACAAAAGGTTTAGTTGTCTCAAAATATAAGCAAATCTCCAGGGCGACTGCAGCATTGACAGGAACAAGCAAATGGTGCTTGGGACTGTGGAAGGACAATAGTCTTCTGAGTCAGAGGTTTTCATTAGGTGATTTAAGTAGCTTCAGGGTTTTAAGTCATTCCTCCAGCAGATGTCTCATCTTACGTTTGAATGTAAAGACAGAAATTTTATGAGGAAGTATGTCCCAGCTCAGAATGACTGCAAATGGAAGTAAGTAGTTAAAAAGGAGGTAGTTGAATTGGAATGTCGTTCAGACTTTTTAAGAAAAAACTCTCCTCTGCTCAGTTAAGCATTACTGCAATGTATTTATACTACACTCAATGCCTCAACGTTTCAAATAGGCCAGGTGCTGAAAAGGCACATTTGCTGGTACATTTATACCAATGCTAGTGGGCAGACTTTGAAGACTAGCAGGCCTCACTAATTGAACACTTCTACATCAATCATTAAAGTTCACAGGAGGATTTCCACTGATTTTGAGAACTGAATCAAGTTCTGGACACTGGCTTTTTGATAAGGCACAACACACTGGATGACACCTTTTTTAAAGCAAAGCCTTCTTGTGTCATCATCTGTTGTTCAGGGGTTTGACTCTGGAAAGAGGACTTCATAGTACTGAAGGAAAGTCTGTTTTGCATCATTTATATTAATAGCTCTCCTTGTTTTTCCTGTCCCTCAGGGTACCCAGGAACTGGTTAAACAGGTGAAGAATTTGCCCCAACCCAACTACAACCTCCTTAAATACATATGCAAGTAAGTGAAATTAATTAACACTTGGAAAAGTCACTAAGTTTTGTAAGGCTGGTCTTATATGCAAATAATTTACTCAGAAAGTATGAATATTCAAACATCACTTATATGTAAGTTACTGCTCCTGTAAAACATGTGGAAGTGAATGTGCAGCCTGCCTGAAGGAAGCTCTTGGTTTATCCAAGAGAATCAGCCAAGCAAAGTGCTGTCACCCACAGTCTTGGCAGCATGCATGAATGATACTCATATATTATACTGTTTATTTCAGAAGCACTTAAAGACCAGTAAAGAAAGGCATTTTTTCCAGGTACTGTGCACCTGGAAGATTTATGACCCAAGCTGAGTAGCAGATGCAGTCAGAACAGCCCGTCTGGCCTCAGCTCTGGTTTGGAAGTGGGGTTGGGAGTGGCTTCCTCTTGGAGTACCAGTGACTCCGCAGCCTTGTCTCACCTCATCTCTCTGCTGACTCTCCCAGTTTTTGCGAAGTGGGCTGGAATGTGTTTTGGGAGCTGGAATGGACTGTTACCCTAGATACAATGTAGTGAACTTTATGTTGTATTCTAGTCTCTGTGGTAGTTAGTCCCTTTATGACAAGTGGGATTTGCACATCTGGAGCAGGCAGTAGACACAAACACTGACATGAAGCCCATGACTTATTCAAGAGACGTCAAGCCCTTCGCAAGTGTACAGACAGATAGCATTTCTGAAATGTGTTTTTTGAATGCTTTAAAAAATTTATTTTGCCTCACTATGTGCTTCTATAGCCATTTGTTTTAATATCTGAGCACCTCAAAACATGAATGGCTAAGGCAGGGGAATATAATTATACATGTTTCTAAGTGAAGAACTGAGGAAAGGCAAGGCAAGTAGAATTTGCTTCTGTCTTTGTGAAGAAAACTGAGGATTTTGGGGTCTAAGCACAGTGTCCACCACAGGGCAAAGCCACAGAAAAAATGGGAGTGCCTAGAAAAGTCATGCTGCAAGTAGAAGCATTCAAAAGTTTGCCAAGTAGTGCAGAATGACAAGGAAACTTTTTCCCTGCCAAAGCCCATCCAATCATCCAAAAATTAACAATAGTTTAGCAAATGGAGTACAGACAGAGAGACTGCTCACTTTTGTGGCCACTGAGTCCTGTTTCCTGCTATTGTAGGTTTGCTTGTCATATAGTCCTTTTTACAACTTGGCTAATGATGTACAAGCTATTTAGGTGTTTGTTACAGCCTTTCTATTACTCCAACTCCTATTGGGAGGCTGTTCCAAATTACAAAAACATTAATTGTTAGAAACTTTCTGCTGATTTTCAGCTTATACATATGGATAGCCAGTCTGTCTGGATTTCTTTATGTGCTATCTTTGGCTTGCATGGTCTTTTTCTTGTGTCAATGTTTGCCCAGCTGATGCATTCACAAGAAGCATTTGGGCTACCTCCTTCTCTGTATTTTGTTAGATTCAAGCCACAAAGCTCTTTCCACAGGCTTCTAGTTCTAGGACGAGGAGATGAGCGAAATGTCTTTTTACTTCTGTTATATCTGTAAGTGAAAACTCGCAGAAGTTAATCTGTGTAATTGGAGAATTCCCATAAAAATATGATAATCTGTCCTTTCATACCCAGTAGAAGGCTGGATCCCTGGTAGGCTGGTACTTCTGGCAGAAGCCATCCTGTCCTCTCTTGTTTCATACACTAGGAGGGATCTGGGGTTATTACTGAGTATCTAAGCTGTGTTATCCCTAGAAGCGTTTCAGGAATCAGGGTTGTATAAACACAGGACAAAACTGTTCCTGCCCCAGAATGCCTACAGTCTAAGTATGAGAAGTGACTTACTTATTCCTCTCCTCCTTTGATTTTTCTGGGGGGGCTTTTCAAGGTTCCTTGATGAAGTTCAGGCTCACTCCAGCATTAACAAGATGAGTGTCCAGAACCTGGCTACAGTATTTGGACCAAACATATTACGGCCCAAAATGGAAGATCCAGTGACAATGATGGAAGGTAGGTACTACTCTTGTAAGATAACACAACACCTGTGTTTTGGAGCTGTAAGAGTATGCTGAAAGCCAACATTCGTTGGTAGCTGTATCACTTGAGAGCACAGTCAGCAATGAGTCAAGCAATCCCTTTCATCAGTGCCTATGAGGATATGTACTGGTTGGCCTCTGTTATCCCACTCACTACTGGCCTAGGAGTGTCTCTTTTCTCCACCATATGGAGATGCTTCTGCCCTGTTGTAAGTTATGTGAACTCTTTTTGAACCCACTGCTAAAATGAAAGCTCGAATGTTCTTCAGAAGGACCATGTTTAAGTAACAAACTGCTACCATTTAGTATTGGTGCACTTCAGTGGTTAGACAGCTCCCTTTAAAGGACATCCAGTCCACAATGAAAGAGGTACTGTAGTTTTTGCTGTCCCACAGTGGCTATAACTAGGTGTCATAGAAGTGCTGTCTTCTAAGCAGGTTGTGTATGGGTCAGAACTTCACAGAACCTAAGGAATAACTTGAAAATCACTGTTAATTTTGGACATAAAAATCTGAAGCTTGAAAATAACCTATGTCCATATGCGTCAGGAAATGCCCAGGGCATGATCGCTGGCTGGCTGACACTAGGGCTGGGATACAGCCCCTCTCCCAGGTGGCACTGGAGCACAGCTGCTGTGATACAGGTTTTAGCAGGGTCTTTGCATGAAGTTTTGTGGGATCTTGGCCAGCCTGCAAAAAGAATTGATGGGTTCATCCAGCATGAGGCACAGATGGAGATGCTGTGCCCAGGATGTCTGAACTCAGCCCTGGCACTGCTCCCTAGCTGTAGGGTACAGCTGACATGGTGTTCTGCGTGATGGAAATCCTTCACAGAATGCCAGCATTATCACATCTTAGCAGCAGCAGTGCCTTTAGTTCTGCACAAGTGACCTCTGAAAGGCACTGCAGATGTGTGCCCCACAGATGGCAACTCACTATAAGGTAATGGGCCAAGTTCAGAGCGTGGCCTGGCATACTATAGTTGTTCAGGGACTCAAAGCCTGCCACAGAGATGTGGGCCATATTATTAAGGGTAGATTTGAGACCTTCCCCTTGAAGCGGGGAAGGTACAAAAATGTGGGGAGGAGAAAAAGGGAGTGCGGGAGCAGATGCTGGATTGTTCAGTATTACAAAGGTGGGGATAGCTGAAACCTCAGTCTGTTGTGTGATGCTGTGCCTTCCCCTAGTGGCCAGTTGGCCAGTGTTGATAAGACTCTAACAGCCTTGGCCAACAATGTGCTTTTTATTCAGTTGGTCCAGACGACAAGTTTGGGTTCAGTTCACCTCGGGCATTTCATTATGTCGTTCAGCTGGTGGCAGAGGTGCTTGTACTGTGTGTAGGTGCACAGGTGCCACAGATGCTGTGGTCTCATAGTTTCTCCTAATCATCATATAAACACACTATAGTGACCTGACCTGGAATTCTGTGTTACCACAGACTTGAACTGCAGAAAAATGGGGATCCAGTGACTGGATTTTTAGACTTCACCATTATACTCATAAGCAACAACAATGATAATGTTTTGTTTTATTGTTAGTGGAGGATAGAAGATTGGTTAAATAGAAATAATGGAGAAGGAGGAAGAGTCTCAATAAAATTTTTTTAGATTCAGGATAAGATGGATCTGCTAAATCAACTGATACAGAAAAATACTGCTGCCGGTTCTTAACAAAAAGCACTTCGTGTTTCTCTTCAAATTTAAACCATGAATTTCAAATAGAAATATCTGACATTTGACAGCTAAATTGTTACAAATGCCTTTATCTCCAGAGAGGTTTATTTCTCACCCTGCATTCACAGACATAAAATAAAAGTTGTAGGTGAGCTCAGTACCCCTTGCTATCAGGCCGAAACCTCGTTATTAAATTCAGGCTGTTATCTTGAACCCCTGAGTATGTCAGTCTTATTCTCTATTTCAGATGATGCTTAAAGATAGAATTACATATTTGCTCTTTTTAAGGTTTTCCTCTTTTGTAGAAAGTGCTTTGTATTAGGTTTGGTAAGTGGTGGTCTCTATTAGTTCATAATGGTCTACTCCTCTACTGGAAAACAATGACAACTCATTTCTGTGGATTTAAATAATTGCAAGTACTTTCTGTACTTGCTGTACACCTTCTGCAGGCATGTGTATCATATAGATGTCATACTTTCTGCAAGTTTCTCTATACACTGAGTGCAGCAGAAGGCCTGAGCTGAAATTTCTGGTTCTTCAATAAACACTAGCTCTGGGCCTGTTAAGACTATGAAACTGGGTGCAATGTAGTTGTGGAAACCTGCTGGTTTTGGAAGCTGGGCAGAGAGGTGCTCCATCCCAGCAAACAGGTTAGTGCGTTCAGGATCCGGCATGCATCCCTGCACAGGGCTATGCTGTCCTGCATGGATGCAAACACGGAGATTGATGATGGCTCTGAACCCCATGCCTTGGTGTGGTACAGGCATGCCCTGTTTTCTAGGTGTTCTCCTCCTCTGTCATCCTCAATGGTGTCCTTAGGCAGGCCAATTTATTAATCATTGCTAGTGATCATTTGTACTCTGCTAGTCAGCTACATTCATGAGCCAGACACCTGCATCCTTCACAGTCCCCATTTCCAGCAAAGGGAATGGATTCCTGTCCCTTGTAGTCCTGTACAGAAAGGCCCAGAGCAGCTGTTTGTGCAGACCCATTGCAGTGCATGGTGGCCACAGACCTGCCTCACAAGGAGCTCCCAGGGCATCTCACAGACAGGGAGTGAGCGTCTGAGGTCTTCCACGTCTCATCAACTGCTTGCCTTTTGTTTCCTCCCCACAGGCACCTCACTAGTTCAGCACCTGATGACAGTGCTGATAAGTGAACAGGGGCGAATCTTTGCAGTTCCTCAGGCAGATGTGCCAGGGAGCCAGCTGGAAATCAGGCCTGTGCGTCAGCGCAGTACTGTGGAATGGATCTCTGAGGAGGACGGGGAGGACAGCAGGTCGGAGAACAGTGTTCCCAGCCCCACTGATTTGCCCTCTAGCAGTGCTGTGGCACTAGAGGCCACTCCCGGACCTGCAGTGAAAAACACTCCTTCAGAGCACAGTGGCAAATTGACTCAGCCTGCCACCAGCCCCAATAAAAGAGTGCAGCCGCTGCCTCCATGGAAATACTCCTTCCGCCAGCAGGGAGCACGGTCTGTGAGTCCAAAGCTGGGCAGCTCATCCTTAGATATCCCCAACCTCTCCTCCAGTGGGAACTGGCTGATGAATGGACTGTACTCCCTCCGAGGCCACCGCCGGACAGTCTCTGGGGAACGAGTTAAAGACTCGTGTTCTTCCCAGAGGCTCTCTACTTACGACAACGTCCCTTCGTCCAGCCTCTCCCTTAGCACACACAGTATGGCCAGCACCACGTGGTCTACATCATCATGTGAAATCTCCGTGATGGACTCGGTCAGCAGCTGCCCAGCCTGCCGGGCCAGTGACTCTTCCGCTCTAAGCTCTCTCAAAACCGAGTGGATAACTCAGGGCTCACTGTCTCAGAGTGAGGTCAAGACTGCAGATCTGGAGAACAGCATCGACAGGTTTGAAGCATGCAGCAGCAGCAGCAGTGAACAGAGCAACCTGGCTGCAGCTTCCAGAGACTCTGTCAAATGCTCTAGGGCCTTACAGAGCTTGGTGGTGGAGCTAAAGACAGAACTGAGCAAACAGAGGACTGAGTATGAGACTAGTATCAAAAGGTAACATCATCTGCAGCGGGGACAAGGAAGTTGTCTGTCAGCATTACCCCTGTATGCACGTGGGTGTGGGCTACCAAGCATATCAGGTTCTCAGACCTGGAATTTGGGTCTGGGAGACAGCAGATTTGGTTCTGCTCTTTCCTCACTGCTCTCTGAATCCAACTTTTCTCTCTCTGATCTAAGAGGGGATCAAAAAAAAAGGGATTTCTGTCACACAGGGAATTCCAATATTTCACTTTCTATGTTTTCCCTGGGAATAAGAACTGCACAGGTAATGCCAAAGTCTGCTCTTTGTCAGTGTTCTGGGAGAAACAGCAAAGCAAACACCTTGGAGGGAGGGATTGGGACACAGGGTGGTCAGGCCCCAACAAGGAACTCCGTTGGTCTGTGCAGGTGCTGAAATTTGTACCAAATCAGTCTGAAATTGAGGGCTTCTTGCTGCTTTTCCCAACAGAAACATTCTTCAGGAAACTGATCTTGACTATTCTCTGGATTGTTTTTTGTTTGGTTTTTTGTGGTGGTGGTGGTGGTGGGACTGCATCTCAGCTACTACAACTTTTTCAGCAGCCCTTTTGTGTTGAACTTCTAGAAACCTCGCTTTTGATTTTTGATGTACTTGTAGCGGTCCTTTGCTTGTATGGCCAGGCACTGACTCAAAGTGGCAACAAGGTGCTGCTTGTACAGCAGATAGGTGAACTGTGTAGTTCTTTGCCCACTCTGATGTTTACTTGCACAACTGCCACTGCTGGTGCTGTACTTTAGATCTGTGCTCAGAAAAATTCCTTCAAGTTTCCAGGAGAGATGTGAGGGCAGGGGCTGTAGGAAGTAGAAAGTATTATTAACTAGGAAGTCATATTTATTCATTTGTGTGAGTTAGTACATTCAGTTTTATGAGTGCAAGTGCTTAACAGAATGACTTTCAGGCAAGCACTCAGGGAAATATGCACATGAAATATTGTTGCTTAAAGGAATTAGATATGTTTTAATACATAGCCATATGCAAAATTGCATTTCATGTTATAATACAGAAGAATCATCATTGGCCTGGGCTCAGCAGCACTGGTACTTTGCACTGAAGAAGGGTTGTTGTCCCATTTCTTTCAAATAGTTGAGTTCTCAGCTTTTTGTGTGTTTAAGTGTTAATGTTATACTCCTTCAATTATTAAAACTCTGGTAGCATTTACATGCCTCAATTTCCAATCAGTCTCCCAAACACAGTACCAAAAGCACATATGACTGTAGAAATTGTATAGCACAGCTTCAGGCTATGTTTGTTGCCTCTTTTTTGTTGAAGTAATTTCTCAAAAACGTTTCTGAACTGTGATCGCTTCCAGTGGCCTAGCTGTTAAGGTAGGAATTTCACTTGCTACCTTCCTGCTTTATTTTATGATTTCCTATGGTAGTGGCGTGCCAGCCTCTGCAGCTTTTCTGTCTCTTGCATTGCACTGCCTTGGTATGTGAAGCTGGAAGGAGAATCAGGCCATGTCGCCATTTCTGTTTCTACCCAACACCGCAGAGTGGGAGAAAAGCTTACCCCCACCTCGTTGTGTTCCAGGTAGAAGAGCTGATGAGACCACCACCACTTGCTAGCATGGTGTGTTGGAAAAGGTTTGGGAATGACGGTGGTAGTCCATGGCTTGTTTTTTTTTTAGGTGCCCTACTGATGCAAAATGGGAGGGCAATGAGGGTATGTGCCTTGCATTTAATTCTGCACAGCTGCCCTGGCAAGCCTTGTTGCAGGGATAGAGAGTAATAAACAGAAAGGAGACCACGGTGCAAAACTTGGAAATGTGTATCTGCACATTTTCACCTGCTGCCTAGGGGAAGAGATGGCTTTCCACCTCTTATCAGTAAAACTGTTCCAATGGGGCCTTCAGCTGTTGACACTGGGGACATCCAGGAAGACCTACCTGTTCCTCATTCCAGCTGTTGAGCAGTTTCAGCTGGACAGGGACAGAGAGCACTGTGGCTGGAGGGGAGGACTACAAATTGGCCAGGTCTCACAGGGCAAAGTAGCTAAGAGGAAAATGCCTAATGAGCTAATAGTTTCTTAAAACCAGGCAAGATGCAATCACTGCCTTTTTGTATTAAACAAGATGACTCCAGCTGTTCAGGATTACAGCCTGAAGGATCTTGCTGTCAAGTCTAAGAATTTCAAGCCAAGTTTTTCAGCTCTCAAAAATTTTGCAATGTTTTTACTACATCTGCAGCAATTTACATGTGAAAAATATGTTCCTTTTGAGACTGCATGAAAGTCTGCTCCTGCAGAAAGACAGGAACTAACTAGCAAAGAAGGGAGGCTGCTTAGCAGGAAAACTTTGGGCTGCCTGACTAGCTTTATTTTATTGAAGATAATTTAGTCCCCAAAAGTAATAATTAGTTCCTTTACAATTGTATGTGTGCTTGTGTGGTTTGCAGAACTCAGTGTGTGTAGCTGGGCGTGTTTTAATGAAGGAATATGAGCTTTTTGTTGGCACATACATAAGTGGAGGGAAAGCAGAGTCAGTACCCGCCTGGGGCAGAGGTAAGGAACACTTGCTGATGGAAAAACTGTTATTTATCATCATCAACTGCCCATTTTCTCTCTCTTAGTCAGAGGGAGGCAAGTTTTATGGCCTTCCTGTAACTAGTCTGTTCCAGAGCATTTCTCCCTTGAGGTTAGTATAATTATCAGGCATTCTCGGTTGAGTTTCAGTAATTGATGTTTACCACCTGGGACTCTTAAGAAACTGGAAGTACCTTGGAGAGGACTGTTATGTTGTATATGTAGAAATGCAGTAAGTACTGTGACCCTATGTAATTCAGAACATGGACAGCTAGTCTAGGCTGCTGTAGCTGACCCCTAAACTTTGGGGTGGAAAAATTTAATTGGTAGCTCAGAGCTGTAGGATGTAACAAAAATATTATAAAGGGGGTGTGTGTTTGGGTAAGCATCCTAGCTTCAAGAGAGTCCTCTTATATTACAGAAGATAGCTATAAAAGTGATAAAAGTCTGCCTTCATCGCTACGGGGAGTTTTTGACAGACATTGAACAGAAATGTGTACTCTCATCAGTGCAGCTGTTGGTCTGCTGGACTTGGTGATCAGTGTGCCTGTGTGTGACTGACTTTCTAATTTGTTGTGGAGATTATCATATTGCCATTCTTAGCTGTATGTGAAGGAACAGTTTAAGGGGATGCATTGCATTGCCTGCATGATTGCCTCTTGGTGGTCACAAAATGGAATTCAGACCCTTCTGGGACTGTCACAAATGTCCCCTTTTTTCTTCTTTGTTGTAGAGGCTGTAGCATGCCCTTGTTGCATCTCATTTACCTTGTCTAAAAATAACCCATTCACAGTTTCACAGGGAAGCCAGGCATGCCACCTTCACAGTTGGGTATTATACTGATCAATGAGCCTAAGAGATGGTGGCTGGGGTTTTTTTGGTTGTTTTTTTTTTTTTTTAAAGTTAGAGGGGGGACACTTTTCCTAGGAAAAGCCTAATTTTTAAAATCACCCTTTCTGAATATTCTAGTGATCAGAACTTCCTATCTAGATATACTCCCTCCTCTGTATTAACACCACTACTCTGTCTTGCAATTAGGAACCATGATGGGGAAGACAGCAAGCGATGTGCCTTCTGCGCTTGTTTCAAATCAAAAAAACATGATGAACCTTGTTCTTTTGACCTCCTTAGAGAAAAGCTCTGAGTCTTGCATTAGAGTGTTGTGCACAGATAAATTTAAGGTCTAATCTCCAGATTCTTCCTCATGTGAAATGTTGGAGTTTGTAAAATCTTGTACAGTATGAAAAACTTTTATTCCCCTACCCCACTGTCAGTGACAAACTTTACAGAAAATACCCTAAAATGGATGGTGAGGAAGGACTACGACCTCATTCCTACCTGACGTCCAAGGATGTTCCTCTGTACTGGATATCCATATAGGGAAACACAGTATCAAGATGAAAACAGAGGTTAAAAGATTATTGTGGAATTACATATTTGAATTCAGCCTGAGGAGTTAGTTAATCTCCTCAGCCATTCAGTCTGCTGCCCAAAAGTAAGCATTGTTTTGTAAGACTTGAGCATATTTTCTCAAGATACAAATAGAGGAGGCTCCAGCTTTCAAGGAGTCTCTGCTCTTAAACTCAACATTAATGAAATGGCAATTAGTAACCTCCTTTAAAACTTCCCTTAGAATTAGAACTAAAATATCTTAAGTGGAACAACTTACATTTATTATAGCTATCAATCAGTATTTATCCAGCCACTTAAAAAACCTCTTCTGTTTTTTTTTTTCTCCCTCTCTCTCCCCTTTGATTTTAAGAATTGAAGAAACAAGTGCAGACCTGAGGAAACAAGTGGTTAGGTTAGAAGAAGAACTGGACCAAGAACGAAAGAAATACACGATGCTGGAGATCAAGCTGAGGAATTCTGAACGTGCTCGTGAAGATGCTGAGAAGAGAAATCACCTCCTGCAGAAGGAAATGGAAGAGTTTTTTTCAACATTAGGGTGTTTAACTGTTGGGAGTCGAAGTGCTAAACTCCCCAAGTAGAACAAGCTGATGTACAGCACAGAAAATTCTAGTTCTGGCAAAACCAGTGAAACTGCACATTGTTCTGGTATACTCATGTATCATGAGTAATTATTCTACAGTGATTATAGTCTTGGTGACACTTGCTCCATTGTCTTTACATGTGCTGTAGTATTTGGGCCAGCTGGGAAAGACTGCTAAACATAATGCTTGAAAGTTTAGATGTCAGATTGTCAAGAAAGAGTGAGCACCCTTTTTATCCAGAAATCAAAAGATACTAGTCTCCATAGCTTTACTGCTGCCATCTTCAGACTTACTGCACTATCCTTTTGCTGGCTCAAGGACAGTGGAAAGTCCTGCAAAGTGGGTGGGATGGCCAGAACCGATGGACAGGCTGAACCCGGAGCTGAGGGCCTCCTACGCTTGCGCTTGGGAAGATGGCAATTCCAGTATGGCACCACATTCAATGTGCTTTAGCATATGGATTCAATGAGGTGTTTTTTCTCCCCACTTGTATATAAAGTTTGTTCAGATTTCTTATTCCATAAAGTGGCATTATTTTATGAAGATAACGTGAAAACAAAGTCTACAAACAAGGTGAAGATGCCAAAATCTTGACAATTCACTAAAATTGTCCCTTACCAACCAAGCAGTTACAGTTTAGTAAGTTGCATTTTTGTGAAACACTGGATGTGATTAATAATCAGATTGGCCACACAAACTCCATGGAACTTTAAATATGCACATTTTGCCCTAGGTATCTGGGGGGGTTTTGAGCCAAGAATAGAGCAGTATTAGCTGCAAGAAAAAAAATCTCATGAGTTGATATGTACTGATCAGGCATCAAGGTAGGAGAAGAAAGATTCTTATCATCAAAACACATCCAACTGCAGAGGGTTTTTTATCTATAAAACTTTAATAGCAAAACCTATGGTAAGAGAAATTAGTGCAATTGGGGGGGGGGGGAGGAGCTGTAGATAAAGGGGGAAGGGTGGGGATCTAACTTTAACCTTCCTGGGACAATTTACACTTAGCTGCCTTGTAACATTTCTCATGACAAGTTGATTTTTTTGTTGTTAGTTCAGAGGGAGATGAGGGGACAGGAGAAGTATATCACAAACAACGCAGCAGCCTAAGTTCATGACTTCTACTGAAGAAAAATCATTAGAAGGAAGTTGTAATTTCCAGTAACTAGCTGCCAGGCCTCACTTCCCCTTCAAGGGATGACTTTGAGAAGTTCTGCCTCGCATTTGTAGTGCCCTGAGCCATGCAGAGCCTGCACACAGAAAATTGTTTCACCAGATTCAGCCTGAACTCCACTTGCCAGCCCAGCACTCACTCTTTCTTGGCACATATCTTTGACAGCTGAGGTGTCTCAGAGGAGAAGACTTTTAACAGAAAAGTACCACAACAACATGAACTGGCTAAAGGGAAAGTATAGACTGTAGTGAAGGTGCTTGCTTTATTTAAGTATTTGCAGAAAAATGACCTGAATCTGTCTTTTCTTACTAGAGAAGAATATAACTGATTGTCTGGAAATAACCTTAGAATGGGCTTTTAAACATACCAGCAGATAGTACACCTTTCAGTATTGACCTTCTCCTCATCATCTTGCAGATATCCAAGTATTTCAATTTCAACATCTAGAAGTTAACTTGTTTCTACCTCACTGTAATGCTTCTCCTTCCTATAGAAACGTAAACTACTTAAAGTGAGCAAAAAGAACCCTTTTAACCTATCTTTCCTGGTTAAGACAAGTCAAGCAAGGTGGTAAAGCAAGCCATGTGGATAGGTTAATTCAGTTAATTTCAAAACATTTTCCCTTCTTTATCCAGCTGTGCTGGATTCCTGACTGCCCCTGGCATGAGGCAGTGTGGCAGGTACCAGAGTGTGCAGCAGGAGCAGCCTGCCACCTGCAGGCAGCAGCATCACCCTTGCCTTTTTTCCATGCCCCTGCTTTGTATTATTACTGATAGTTACAAGTGAGCCCGCGAGGAATATGACAGGCCTTTAAACAGCAGCATTAAGATGCATAATGTGAGCAGCAACCGTTGTAACAATGATTTTGAGCTGGAACAGCACAGCAGGGTAGGTACCGTTAAGTACCATGCTAGTTATCACAAAATAAACCTTAATATTACAGAGTGGCCTGAACTGGGTTGTAAGTAATTCTCTGCAATTAAGACATCAGGACTGGTAAAAAGGAAGTTTCTACTGAGGCGTTCAATCCAAGTAGTAGGAGCTACCAGGTTACTTACTTTAATGCCCTCTTTTATTCCTACCCCCAACATGGGTAACATTCACTATACCCATCCTGACAGCCCACATCCCTTAGACTATTTATGTGTGTTTGTATCAATCAAGTGCAGACTACTCCCTTTAGTTCTGGCACACTACAAACTTACTTACTTACTTAGGAACTGAGCTATGGTGACTGGGAGCCTAAAAAACAAATATGCAAGACAACAAGCACTAAACAGGACTGCTGGCTAACTCTCAGTGAAATCAAACATAGCTAGAATTCTAGATCTTCTGTAAGTATTTAAAATTAGGTACCGCTACATGTATAGCGGAACTGGGGAACAAACCCACCTATCCCAAATCTTCAGCTCCAGGATAGGATCACTTGTCAGCTATGTAGCACTACATAATCTTAATGGAGCATCCAGGATAAAATTAATTCTTCTTTTCAGTATCACAAATGAAACTGTATCCACTCAAACCAATTAATGGAACTAACGATTTCCCAGTAGACTGTTGTGGTCCAGCAACATCAATTTTCTTGTTCATGAGGAATAAATTCCAGGGTCCTTCTGAAGATGATCCGCTGCAGTAAATAAAGCCTGCAAGAAGCTGCAAACTACCCAGTTCATGCTAAAATGCACCACAGTAGGATGTTAACTCTAAAGCACAGCAACAGGAGCATAATGTTCATTCCCCATCATAGGCAATTATGCAAGAAATGGGAACACACTTGTGCTATTGTACACAACTTCATCAAACACTATGCCTTTGAGGAAGATGAAACACTCTTTCCCAGCTTTAACTCCTGTTTCTGTACTCCCTTTCCCACCCCTTCATTTGCCAACTTCATGGATCCAAGAGAGCACTCTGTGTTTTACAGACCTTTTGCTTATTACAGACCCCAGTTTAAAGTGCCAGCTTTCTTAGCAAGCATTTACAAGATACAGGTTTGTTAGTATTAATAAGACATGACAAAAGGCTCCTGGAATCAGGTAGGTACATTTTTACCACAGCTTTACCTGTGCAATCTTCCCAGCCTGGAACATCCCTTCCAGTATTATGCAGGCAAAAAAGTGCAAAAAATTTTTAGTGAAAGAAACCCAACACAACCATATGCTTAAAAAAAAAAAACCAAACCAAAGCCAAACAGCAGCATTACAGAATAACAAAAGCTTCTGTATGTCTCCATGGCATTTGTAATATGAAAAGGAAAATTAATAATGATAGCTTATTGAATTATCTACATTTGCTAGCAAGTTCCATGCAAACCAGCAGCGCTATGGAGTGTTTCAGTTCCGGGCCCAAGTCACCCACAGACAAATCCCTGGCAGCTAAGACTGTCTCAGGCCTTGCTCTATAATAATGTATTACTAGCAATCAATCAGCTGCGCTTTATGCTAACCTACACAAAGCAGCAAGGGCATTTCTGAGTCTCACCACAGTCCTAGAAGAACACCTCACAAATTGCTGGTCCAGAGAAACAAAGTAGGCCACACCGTACTGCCCACGGTCACAGTACCTTTCCCTTAAAAACGTACACAAAGACAACATAACAGCACACAGACAAACACAACTCAAGGGCATCTTGAGTCTTTGTTTAAAGAAACGCTGAGACCCTGCTGGAAATGAAGGCAATGAAATGCATTATGTTAGGATTTAGCCCCACAGTAGAGGTGCCAGTGCAGGAAGTGGTCCTGGCACCCAAGTTACCTCTCCAGTAAGAGCTCTTCAGAAGTCAGATCCTTCAGGCTTCTCAGTTTTGAGAAGGATTTTCCTGAGTGCACAGGGACTAGGCCCTCCTTTCATACACTAGATGGCCCATGGCTCACCTCCTGCAAAGCAGGGTCTCAGCAGCTGTATTTCCAGGAAAGAGGGCAGCTAGAATTGGCAGCAAGGAAGTATGAATGGATTCCCAGCGGTTGCAAAAACACTCGATATTACAGTCTGTGCCACATCCAAAGCCCACGGGAATGGAGAAATGGAAGAAACAGGTCACGTTGCCCACAAGTGAGCTCACACACAAGACAGGACTTTAAGTATCATTAAAAACAGATGAATTCTCAGGAAGGACTGATGCTAATAAGACTCTACCTGCAGCCTTATTAAGAAGAAATCCATGAAATCCATATGAAATCCATTCTGGCCTAGCAATGAAGAAACACTAAATGCATTGTGGTCAAACTTTTTTTTTTCTTTTTTATTTAAAATATCATTATAACCAATTGACATACTAGATAACAATGTATACATTCCAGTGGTGCACATGTAATGACCTATGGCATGAATGAGTAAAAAAACCACAATGTTCTCAGTAATGCCCCACCAACAGCTTATTTGGAGGGAATAAAGGAAAAGCAGGAAAAGGTATCAAATGCGGGGAAGGAAAAAAACCTACAGTTTTCCCCAGTATTTTTAATGGTGTATCTTCCCCTTCATATTTCTTGGGACAAAACAAAATTAAGAATATACTTCAAAAGGGGCAGAAGGAATGATCACAATAATTAGGGTTTTTTTCTCAACTTTAGTAATAAAAGTTAAAGAACTCTCAAAAATAGACTAGATATTGGGCCTACAAAATTAATTCATCTGTATGCAAAGCTTACCAAGAATTATTCCTTTTGTAAAATGTAAAGGATGAGCTGACATTACTAGTAAGCTATTTTTACCTACAAAACCAGACTACAATAATAAAATCACCGATTTACAGCTAACACAATATTCTAGATGTACATTATTGTACACAAGCTATATATTACACATGAACATCTTACGTGAAATATATAAGAAACATACTTACTGATATTGTCTCAACATTGGCCAATAGGTTTATTTTTCTAAAGGAAGTGTATTTTTCTATTCACATTCAGTGTAGTTCCAATAGCAAGGGTTAGCTTTGCTTACTTAAGAAACGTAGAAAGTTTGTGTGAGGTAGTTCAAGAAAACCTAGCTTAAATTTTTAACTGCAGAAGTAGAAACATAATGTGATCTGATTTATAACATGTTTCTGTAATGCAGAGATAGCTGAAGAAGAGGAGAAGGGAGTGAAAGAGATCACTTAAAATACCACTTTTATCCAGTGTCCTTAACTAAGATTAAATTAAATGATTTGAACATTTGGGTAGGCAGTAGAGTGTCATCACATTTCTTCATTAAAACCCTTTTTCTAATCCTACTGAAAAATGCAGACAGCTCTCCTTCAACTCCAGTCCTCAAACTAAATATGTAAGAACCAAAACATTGATAGGAACATAAAATATAACAGCAGGGACAAACTGCTGTCAACAGCAAATAAAAACATATCTAGAAACAGTAATTCACTTCCTTTAGCTACTTGAAACAGTGAGACCAAGTGTAAGATGAACCATCTTCTCCCCTTTACGCCATGATCTTAAGTGAGAAACATTTAATAATGTCACATGCTTCAGATCATTGGCTGGGTAGGAACTATCCTCCGGTACCAGCTTTTTGATCATTTTTCTTTATGCAATGTTGAGATGAATGCCATATACACTAACGCAGGGCATTATACTCATGCAAATGCCTGTCAAGGTGCTTAATTTTTGCTCTCTAACGAAATAGCCTGTGTTCAGAGAAGCAATCTTCCATAAAACAAACCCACATCAGTAACACTCCACTTGCTTGGACCCGGAGGCAGCAGAGGGTGCTACTGCCACAGCCGCCTCAAATCCAGCTCACCCTATCCTCCCCTAAATTCACACCCCTGTGCTGGTGGGGTGGGCTCACCAATTTATGCTGATGTATCTTTGTATCTAGCTGGAATTCATATCTGGAAAGATACTACTGCATATAGCATAGCAAAGTTCTTCAAAACTAAAAACCCAAGCCACACAGCAGCAACATAGGGAAAAGTGCCATGTCTGGTCAGCTTAGCAGAATGAACGCAACACAGGTGACCTAGTCAGTCAGGCCGGTCGAAGTTGTCCAATGGATGGGTATTGCTCTGGCAGTCCAGCTTCTCACACACACACTAACACATAAACCCCTCAATTCTGACCCCATTGTCTTGCATCAACAAAAAACTTCATAGAGCAGAGATGCAGCACACAGTAACAGTACTAATTTCCCCCCCAATTCTATTCCAAAGTCTTGAAGAACCTACTTCTACAAAAGAAGAGGAACTATTCTATCCTTGATGCCTGCCACATCTCTGACCACAGAAGGTAGAAATTAATCTCGTTATTATTGCCCAACTTTTAACCTCACCTGACATAAGAAATCAGACAGCTCCCTGTAATTCAATCCCTACCAACTCCGAATGGATTGGAACGGCCCTAGAATAGGAAAGTTGCATGCACTTTAGTGAAGCCTGTTGCCATGAGAAGATTTTGGATCACAGGCGAAAATAAAGCTTAATAATACTTTAAGGATAAACTTGTACAGTGTATTAGATAGCATATGATCTAACAACATAACAATAGACACAGCTGAAGTCTAGCTACCCATTTGTTTGCTTATCTATGGCAGTGTACAACTATCTCTGAAATATTTTTATATTTCAGCAAATAAAAAGGGAAGTTAAGACTAGGATGTTGTTGTGATAATTTGGTTACTGAATCTGATTTTCTTGTCTTTGAAATTTGCCATCACTTTAATTTGCCTAAAATGCAAGCAACTGGGGGGCAGGGGGAGGGGAAGCACTACTGTTATGAAGATGGTGCCAAAAGTGAACTCTAGGTTCCCACAGGCAAAACTCTGACCTTAATGAAATAATGCCTTTAAACATAGCTCACTCACACTGCAATGGGTGGCAGTGGACAGTCCCGCCCATTCATTAACCCCACCTTAAAAGAAGAAAAGCTCAATTCTCCTTAGAGCTATGAACTCAGTGAAGGTACTATTGATAGCACACTGTGGTAATAGCCTAGTAACTGTTTCACTCAATATTCATTTTAAAAGCAATTTTTCTTTAGGACACTGGAAAGTGATAGCAAAAATGATTTCAAAGTTTCAAAATATTTCAATCACCACTGCAATCCAGAGGGGTCCAAAATAAATTTAAATAGGAATTATATTTACCAAATTCTGTTCTTAACAGCACTTACAGGCATCAGAAGTTGATTTTGTCAGTCTTAACTTCATTACACTCGGTTGACCAGACTATCATTTGACCCTATATAACAATGGAGTACTGTTGTATGACCAAAAATTTTGGCTTAATTCACAGCTTAAACTCTGATTAAAAATTACAAAATAGACTGTTCTGTTGGTCTCTGTTCAACTTGAGCAGATTTTCTATGTTCTGGTGCTAGATGAATCCAAACACGCCCTGCCTACTCTGAGGTAATATACAATTTGGCAGGATCCTGTAAAAAGAATTGCCTTAACAAATGTGGTTTAGAAAGGCAATATTGAAATATTAGATACAAGTGAGGAAAGCAAAATTACACGCACACAACACTTACCAGCAGTCTAGCCAGGCCAGGAAAACAACTGCAGTTATCAATTTAGTCATCTTTGAGACATTACCATTCCTTGTAACCCTGTATGTTTTTTTAAAAAGACATGTTAGATATTGAAAGCATTACTATCACTTCTATTTTTCTGAAACTTACTACAAAGACAAATTTTCCTCTTTCAATTAGAACTTCAAAAAGATACCTATTTAACCCAACAAGCAGAAGGAACCACAATGAAGAGTATCAGTCATTCCTGGATGACCTCTGTAGCCAGTTATATTATTTGCTTATGCTCTGTGCCTGGCAAGACTTCTGTATTTTCAAAGGCTCATTTTTGTGAGCATTACTAATTTAAATTCCTCTTCACATTCTAATTCACTACACAAAATATGCATCTACACAAGGCAATCAATTATACAGCCTAGCTTCACTAAAAATCTGCATTTTCCAAAGGAATAAATTGTGAATGATTGTTTAACTCATACATAAACTTAAGTCAGTTATACATAAATCATTCTGTAATATAAAATGTAAACAGTTAAAATACTTCTGTGAGGAGCAGCACCATTTTACATGACTATTTAGTAACTGTTCTATATATTTCAATATATCTTTTGTTTAAAAAGCGTATTGAAACCTGGAGCTTCAGTGCTGAAAACTACTGAATATTTATGACTTAAAATGAAGCATTATTAAGATTTCTGCTACACTGGTCTCATGGTGAAATGAAAGAGATAAATATTAATTTATACAGCACTACTTCTCCCTCCTTTGGATGGCATATATTGCTCACTTAATGCATTAGCTACAGAAATCCTGAGGTTCTCCTACCACTTAATGGTTTTTAGCAATCAGTTACTTTTGGTGGAGAAAGAATAGCTGAAGTTTTGCCCCTACTGCATTCACATCATTCCCTCTTCTACCCCCAAAATCACTCACCTTAGTAGACAAAACTAGTAAGAAACAAAACTCCCACAAATCACATATTACATGGAAGTATAGCTACAGCATATTCGTTTTCCCTCTTGGCAGTCTAGACATCCCGGATACACTTCGCTTTGTGTGTACAAAAACAGGCTACAAGCTAGAAGTAAACAGTTTATTTGCATTGCAATGTATTATTCATGAAGTATCCTCATGTTTTATGGTGATCACAAGATTTGGCATGCCACAAGTCTGCAGAAAACATCACATTACTTTGTTAGGCTAGATATTTCTGCAGCTTTGAAGATATGCTTTGCTTTCTTGAGTTCATAAAACCATTCAGATGAGGTTACTTTGCAAAGGATTGTATACTGTTTCTCTAAAAAAATTCATTAATTGTTGCTTTTGCTGAAGTGTTATAGGCAAGTGGCCAAAATAAAAGAGGATTTTGTTCACTGCCAGCACCACAGTAGTATGCCCAAAACTACAGCTGGCTGCACTGAATTCTCTCCCCCTCCACCTGGACACAGACATATGACCAAGCATAAAACTTTGAAGGATATCATGAACAAAACATCTGGAATAAATTCTAATTAAAAAATTGAAAACCTATAAAATCTTAAATAATTCATTATATGGTAATGACCACAACATTAATATGTGCTTTGATAAAACAAATCTTACAAATTCAGTAAAAAAAGATCAGCAGCATAATAGTAAAGCAAATATGCAGATTTTAAAACCACAATAAAAATTATGAGGTTTAATATCTTACAGTTAATTACAGCAAAAAAAGTGGCTGCTTTTAACACAACTTACAGTTTAAAATTACAGCACTTTATGATGAATTCTACGATTATTTTTGAAAAAACACTCAAAAATACCACCGAATTTTAAAGGTGCCCTATTAATGACTAAAAGGACTCCCCCTCCCACCCCCCAAAAGACCAAGTAGTCATCTACAGCAACCCAGAGGTCCAGCTGAGGTTTCTAGACTGCTGTCTGTATCAGAGGCCAATGTTGGATCTGTTGACATTGAAGACACATCATTGACAGATGACGATGAAGATGGATGTTGAGAGCCATTGATCATTGCTGCACCTGTGCTATGAGAAACAAAACAGCAAATCAGTTGCAGATACAGTTGCACGGTTCAGTACTTGCATTAGTCTGTCTCTTCCTAGTAGTCATTACTTTCCCCTGTTTCGGCAAGTTTGAAGAGATGCGTCTTAATCCATTGTCACAGTAAATAAAACCCTCAAGTCTTTAATGTGGGGCTTAATGAATGGTATGTCAAGAACCACAGAACTGACATGGCACAACACCTGTCAAATTACAGTAAATGCCAATGGCTGAAGGTTAAAAATCACAAACAGAGATAGTACTTCATAAAGCCAGAGCCAAGATACCCTACGAAATGTTGAGACCCAAAGCTAGAATACATCTATGTATTTTGATACAGAAAGAAGGGGTGTGGTTTTTTGCCCATCAGATCCCCCCTTCAAGCTGGGAAATAGCTGGTGTCCAGCCACATCACATACATTCAATCTCAGATATGCAATGGTTTTTCAGAGTCTGGACTTCAGTGAACTCTGAGCAGAATCAGCAACAGCTGCCCAACTTTTGCCATAATTTTTCAACAGTGCAAATGGAGTCCTATCAACAGTCAGTTAATGGGCACATTTTGCTCCAAAATTCAGCAACAGTTTCTGAAAGCATTCTACAATTTTCCAACCTAGAAATCCTGTTTCATTACTTAATAGATCTAAGTAGTGGTTGTAGCTTTATTTGAAACTGTACCAGCTACACATCTAACCAGATTATGGCAACAGAGTACCAGTACATACCAAGGTGCTTCTTGAGGACTGAAATGAATGAAGCATCAGTTACGCGGGGACAGTAATAGAGGAATTTACCAGATTAATAAAAAAAGATGTCAACCCCATACATTTCATTCTAATAAGCAATATCTCAAAGAGAATTCAAGATGTTACTGGTCATTTAAGAGCCATATTTTTGAGTTAGGTTACTCTTGGATGTCTTGAACAGCTTTACTCCCTCCTGATCTACAACTCAATGTACTGTGCTTTTATTGTAACCAACCTAAAGGGGCTGGTTGTCCACGTATAACCCCATTCTTGGTTCTCTCCTCCAAGTCCATGACTTCCTTGTATATCAACTCTGAAAATGCAGAGAAGGGAAGGCATAAAATGAATTTGCAAACCCAAGACCGGCTTGATAATGTATCTCCTATTAAAACGTGCATTTAAATTTCATAGTTTTATTACTTTTCAGAATTTTTTTTGAACAACAGGCTGTAGGCTACAGAACAACTGGCAAGTGATATAAAAATGTAAAATTCTTTCCTGTTGGACCTACAATGGCCTGGCACTCTCGAGAACACATTGACATTGCTCTAAGACTCTTGTCCAGGCTGCTTGGGGACCTGAGGTTAAACCGAGTCTTAATGACCACTCATTTTTTATCAATGGCTTCTTTGGTACAGATAAAACTCGATCAGCAGTCTTCAAAGGAACAGGTAGGAACAAGCCAAAACAGCATTGCCATCCCCCCAACACACATTTGCCACTAAATGTCCTCAGCAACAACATCTAAAGGTCCAGATCACCATGAAATGGAATACAATATTGGCATATAAGTAGCCACTCCAAATGAAAGCAGCAAATTAATCTTCCAGTTACAGAAGTTCCTCATCCTTTAACAGGTCAGAAGTGCTTGTAACATGAATCAATCATACACCCTGTGTACTGGCCAGAAGGCTTCTAGGCTAATGGCAGCTTATTACCCAGAAAAGACTTCAGCTGTGAATCTACAGAAGTAACAATAGAAGAAAAGGACTAAACATGTTAAATGCAACTCATAAGAGCTGACTGTCGGAATACTACTTCTTATCTGTCACTGGCAAACTAATGCAACGTACAAACAGTTTGGAAGAAAAAAAACATTTAAAAATTATAATTTCAAGGAATGTGGGAGTCTCAAAAGTAAACTCCATATTGTTTGAAATATCCTCAAGCACACCCACTTCAAAAGGGAAGTAACTTTGCTTGGAAGGAGGATGGTAAGAGAATTTCCACAATTCTCCCTATCTCTGCCTTCACAATTAAAACTCAGTTTCTAATAGAAAGCGACTTAAAAGCGTAGTAGTACTAGATTTTACAGACTTGTGTCCATTACCAGCCAACACAATGAACTGTCACTAATGATTCATGAAACATTTTCTGTGCTTTTTTTCCTCAGGGGATAAAAAGTTTATACAGGTCTAATATCCCTTCCTAGACCTTTTCAGTACAAAGTATTAGACTGCTCAATGCACTCAATTCTTGCGTAAATGCAACATTTATAGCCTGCAGAGCAATCCGGATCTGCATTTTTTCTCAGCACTAGAACCTCTGCAATAATACCACACCTTTTAGAAGCAATTTCAAAACAAAGCACAAGCTTTACAAGTAACAAAGATATTCCCCTTATACTTTATCATTTTGCACCTCATATATGACCAGGAAATATAGATACTAAACCAGTACTGAACACTAAAGATCATGCTCTTGGAGGTACAAGTCTTATGTCATACTACAGTCCGTTCCGTACCTCAACCCCAGCTACTTTCTCAGGATGCCACAGCTGATAACCATCAGCATCTCCCACACCGGCTGTAACCTCACTATCTCACCCATTACTAACACTCCCTATGGCTTCTTCTTTTAAATCCTCTGCTTGATTTAGAAGAGTACAGTTATGGCTAATACCCTCTTCACTTGAAGACTAGTGCTTCTACTTCAGACTTACATTGCTCAAACTCCTCCATCTTTATCAACTGTAGCAGTTTGTCCAGAAGGGATACCCTCCCTAAAAATGCTGCCTTAGGGTTTGCAAAAGGTGACCGAAATGAACAGGTCTTAATCAGCACCTTCGCAGGAAAATTTTTAGTGTCCCAACAATTAAGATGTTGTGAAGCAATGATCTATTTCCTTGCCATTCCAAGCAGTTTAAGTAAATACTATTAGGTTGCTCAGAACAACCTTAATAACAGTAATCGCTGGGGCCCAGCCTGCTCCTAAAAGCCTTATTATACTTAAAATGCCCTTCTTACCTTTCCATTCTTCTATTGTGTGCTCCCTCTCATCTAACTGCTTATCTGGTATCTTTGGTGGAGGCTGAAAAACAAAACTAACTCATGATAAAGCCATCAAAGGGGATACAAAACCAGAATAAATGAAAAATGAAAGCAAGCATTTAATATGAACCTGATTTAACTAGATTGTATTTACATGGTCACATATTCTCTCATACTTGGACTTGGCCTATTTTCTAGATGCTGCTACATGTTTTCAAGTTCTTCTGATTAACAGATTTGCTTACATTACTGTAATAATTAAAATAGAAACTGAACAGTCTGGTAAAAGAGCTCCTAAGTGCAGCAGTCTCCTCCCCAAGCAGCCCTTTTTACCTACTTACTGTTAATTACTATATTTTCCCTCTAGCTATTACAGATCAGCAGAATTCTAATTGCACCATTTACATCAAGCATTTTTTTCTATTCTTAGTGGGCCATCACCAACCACCTTTCTTTTAAAAAACTGACACTTCTCATAAGCTGAAACTGTCCCAAAATTGATTTTTTAAGAAAACTTTTCAATTAATCCCTATGTTCATTATTGTTAATAATTGAAAGCTCAAGATCTTGTACTCAAGATTTTGGTGAAACACTTATTTTCTAGTTTAAGAGTACTATCAATTGCTACAACTAATGAAAATATTTCTCTTGCCCAGGAGTAAATACCTCAGAATCCTATCAAGGGCAATCAAACCACACTGAAACAACTGAAGCTCGATAAATTAGAACCCCATAGAAAAGATTTCAGATACACTACTATATGTCCAGGAGATTATATGCAATTATATATGAACACACACATACACAGACATATAGGTACTTCAGTTTGTGCCCCCTCCTAATACCATTTCTAATAAACATGTCTATCGATGTCAATAAAAATGATTACGGCTCAGTTAAGCTTCTAGTGAAATATGTAGATCATGCAATAATCTTCTTTCAGCAGTTATATCAAGCATCATAACACATTTGCTTTAGTACAGTACCTTCCTAATCAGAGACCTAAAACAAGAACTTACAGCTTCTGCTTCTGATGGATCATACCAAACATTGATGTATGGGTGCTGCAAGGCTTCATCCACAGAGATTCTTTTAGAAGCATCTATAACCAGCATTTTTGATAACAAATCCCTTGCTTGACTGGCTGCAAAAGTGAAATTTTCTATTTAGACTAGTTCCATATATAGGGCACATAATACAGTATTTCAAAGCTCATAAGGAGAGGAGAGCTGAAGCAAACAAATTCCAGTTTAATATCTGTGCAATCCTCACATAATTTGGGGTTTAGGAAAGTGGTCCATTTGATGGGGGAAAAAAAAAAATTGAAGAGAGTTAACACAGGTGGGAAAGGGGTTGGACATGTTTCACTATACATTTTCAGCACACAGTGCTCCTTAGTGTGACATCCTGATGTGAAATATAACTCAGTTGGCAGTACAGCCTTGTCTGGAATAGCAGTGGGCAAACACCTACTACCCCCCTCTTACAGTTTAGGGGGGAAAAACTGTCACAAACTGTTAGCCACAGAAAATATGATAAGTCTGTGACTCCACTGAGTAGGTGACACTTAGAACCAGTAAGTTATTTCAGTAACTACAGGATATATATGTTTTATGAATATAAAACCTTTATTTTCACCCCTAGAGAAAGAAGATCTGCTCTGTCCACACAACTTCTATTCCACTGTCCCCCCACTCTTCTCTAAATCATGTTGGCATCTGTGATTGAGAGGAGTATATATGTATTTACTTTTCTTTATAAAGGTATCCCCAGAATAGGAGCTGTTTCAGAGAAGTGAGAAAGTGGAGGTAAGCACACACCAGCACGTTCATCCACTCCCATGATAGAAATACTGTAATACTTAAATCCTTAGTGGGATGATTTTATAGTGAACAAAACCAAGGTACATTTCTGTTCAATATATCACAGTTTTAAAACTTTTAAAGTATACAGAACACAGAAGATAGACCTTACCTTTAAGCTTATTGTGTTCAGAGTCAGCTGGGAAAAGGACATCTGGAAAGAGTTTTTCAAAACTATATCCAGCATATTTAGGTCTGTTCTCCACATATGTTCGGACTGTAGGCTGTAATTTCTTCATAAATTCAGGGCATGGTGTTCCTAGCTGCTCTATAACTTTATTCCATTGATCAATATCTAAGGTTATGCAGCTAAGAAAAACACTGTGTCTATTTTTCAGCTAGAAAGTTATGTTAAAACCACATGAAATAACCAACAGAGAGAACACAGAAAATTATAATAAAATATCAAGTTCATCATTAATTCGGACTACCTTCTTAGAGAAAACAGTGAAACAAAGCAAGACTTTGATGATAGCATAGTCAAGGCAACATGTATTTTACTCAAAATCATAATTAATTAGCAAAAGATATACTTCTGAGAAACAAGAGAAAATTGTAAGACTCACAAAATGTATTAAATGAATTTAAATAAAGGCGTTGTTTGGGTTCTGGAGAAGAACTCACTTCCTGATCTGAACACGTATTCACAGTAGTCAAGCTACTACATATCACCAAGGCACTTGTGAGGATTACCCTGTGAAAGTGCTTCGTCCTTCGTTCTCATCTTGATACCTCAGCCCAGTCCCAGACAGTCCCAAGTTAGTGACCTCTCACTAACGACATGCAACACTGAGCACCAGTGGGCATACAAAGGATGAAATCTT
Organism: Harpia harpyja; assembly: GCF_026419915.1. Classification (NCBI taxonomy): domain Eukaryota; kingdom Metazoa; phylum Chordata; class Aves; order Accipitriformes; family Accipitridae; genus Harpia; species Harpia harpyja. Next base: position 25,752,526 of record NC_068949.1, on the reverse strand, counting down.
AGCCCACACAGGTCAATGACAACTTTGTCAGAGACTTGAATGCAGAAGTTAAAGAGTTTCAAGGACACTTAAGGAACTTAAGGTTTACATAAGGTAAAGGGGAGATTGACCAATTCACGGCAGAATAATTTAGTACATGTTACTGAATAAAAAAAAGCAACGTTTGGCTCAGGAATTCCTAGTTGAAGATGCTTAGATACTAGGAGAGAGCTCAGATAAAAAATTTTATATATGCTTATCTCATTCATGTATCCTCCCCAACTTTTTTTTTTCAGCTACCACCAAAGACTGGATACTGGGCTACCTAAACCTTCACTCGGATGTAGCAGGCCCCCTCTTATGTTCTTACAACTTAACAGCAGACCTTTATATAAGGATTTGCAAGCTCTACAGTGCTTTAGTACAGGCCTTGGAAAAAAAAAGTATTTGCATAGTATGGCACTGAGCCTAAATTGAAAAGCCATGCTATCAAACCAGATGTATAAAGCTAAGCATGGTGCAGCTCATGCAATGACAGAGCTGTGTGAAAGTAAGGACGCCCTGGATCTCCTCACTGCGCCTCAAAATCTTCACCCTATCTGCACCCCTAAATGGTACTATATCAATTATTAAACAGTTAACCTGCAGCAAAAGCAGGAAAGATTTCTGATGGCATCTAAAAAAACAGAGGGTAACTACTAGTAAAACAAAAAAGATGCCAAGCTCCAACTCGATCCACTAATTTCAGCAATGATCCAGAGGTTTCAGTTCTATTTGCATGGAGCAGACCCTTTGTCTAAAGTATTGCTCACAGGACAACCCATACAGATACCACCGAGCCATTCATGGAATAGAAAGACAGAAGTGCCAGATATTTCTGAAAGCTGTTTGCAGGATCATTTCTGCATACAAAAATATAGAACTCCAGAGTGTAACTAATTAAGCCGGTTAGGAATTTTTTGTAAACATTTCCTACAAAACGTAAAGACTAATAACTGCTAACATGCTCAGGTACTAAAAAAGATTAGTAAGTTATTACATAAAAATGATCTCCAAAGCAAAAATCAATGCATGTGAACCAGTAAAACACCACCTAAACAAAACAACAAAAAAATCTGTCTTAAATGTGACAACATCCAAAAGCAATGGATAGACACTATATTAAATTGGAAAAAGAAAAAAGAGGAAAAAAAGGAAAAAGGAAAAAGAAGCCTGTTTGCCCAAGTGGTATTTTGTTCATCTTGCTTAGTATTAATCTCTAAAGACAGTCATACACATTAATGCCGTGTTGTGGTTTTGCTTTAAATGGTATAACTGTAGACATTTTTGCAGCTTCCTGGAACCAAAATAATGAACTTACAAATTGTATTTTGAAAAGGCAGTTTAAAACCAGTAGTTTAAAGATTAGAACCACCTTAATCTGGAACTATATTGCTGCAGTATCTTTTGACCTTTTACAACTACATCCTAGGCCAAAGGTAAGGATACGATCTGTACCAGGAAATAAAACACCACCTTTGATCATTTCTCCCATGATGCACCCAACTGACCAAATGTCAACTGAAAACAAAATGCAATGATATTAACATAAAAGATAGTTATTAAAATAAAGTAAATAAAAATATCTAGACACACACACACATGAAGTGACTATAAAAAGCGTGTGTAATGAAAATGAGTGAAGGTGAATGTATGCTAACTACAGGACCAGCAGAGACTATGTCCTACTGCTAGGTGCAGCCTGAATATAAATGAAGTTCTTAATTTTTTTTTATCACAAGAAAAATCCATGTTCATTTAATAAAAAAAAAAAACAACAAACTTGTACAATATGCATTTGCATGACACAACATCAATAAAAAGGTTAATCACTTCCTAACTAATTCAACCTGCTGCAGCAGCACAAGGATACAGTCCCTTCCTGGAAAGAGGATTTTGTGGCAAACCATTTCGCCCATAATGCACCCCACAGACCATAAATCCACTATGTTTGTAGCACAAAAAGAAGGAAAAGCAAAGCAAACGGTCATTTAAAATTAAAAGAAGCATAACATGACTGCATCCTATAAACTGCAGAGACAGCACAGGAAGAAGAGCAAGTCTTTACATTAATCAATGAAAACACTTCAAAATACACTGTATATAAGGATTAGCTTTTAACTGTCTCAAATACAAGGCAGAAAAACATCCTTTTGTTTAACAAAGGGCTAGAGCAAGAGCTAGAGGAGAGAGAGAGAGAGAGAGAGAGAGAGAGAGAGATACACAGGAATCAAGCAGAGTAAAGCCCTTCTGCAAGCTCGGAGGCTTGCAAAGCTACCTCTGGCAATAGACTAGATCGGAGCACCAAAGATCACTTTATTTCTTGAAAGTAATTCCATTGTAGTTGTAGGAATAATTTTAAAAGTAGCAAAATAAACTGACCTTTAAAAATACTGTGTATCTAAACAGTTTGCACTTTTAGGAGGAGAATTAATTGGTTATTACATAGGAATTAAAATGTGCCATCAAGTATTTCCTATAGATCAGATTACCATGCATCTCTCTCTCTTTAAATAAAAAGCAAACACAATCAGTAAAAGATCACTTAGAATTTTAGAGGATCAGTTAATGACAATATCAGTATGCTCCTAGAAGATTTTCAGTTAAAATTATTTGTTTAAAAATATTTCTTCAGTTATGCTGAAATAACATCTTACACAAAAGAAAAACTCAAAAGCAAATTGTTTTGGTATGAAATACACATTTTCTACATAACCTTAAAATAAATTACTTGGAAGACATACTCAAAGATGCACAAATTTACTCTTTTACAGGTATGCCAATTTCTTTAATGGTTGCTTTCAGAGATACTGTTAACTCTGTATGCAAAAGTTTTCTTGAAGTCATAATAATGAAATTGTATTATTATGAATACTTTTATGTCAAACATGACACTGGAATTTCAATTAAGCAGATAAGAAGTGGACTTAAATGAGAACAATTGTATACTAAAAATCATATGTAAAAGTTCTGAAGGAGCTCAACAATGTCAAGCAAACAATATTGCTGCTTACTGAAAATATTCCTTCCCCCTTATCTACAAGTTCCTCTAAAATAGTATCTAAATCATATGATAGGAGATCATAGTTGTACATATTAATAGGTCAAAATTAAGGGCCTGGTTCATTTAAAAAATTATTGTCAACATTTTATGATTAGTGGTGTTTTTTCTTTAAAAACTCTTTTCAAATACTTAAGAAAAGTATATATTCTTTGGCTTAAAGACCCAAAGATTTGAAGCCAAGTTTTGCATTTGACATTTAAAATAAAATTCTGAATGTTGACTTTTTCACCTGCAAAACAATCTGCTGCCATCACAAACTAAAATATACCCAAATCTGTTGTAATTAGTTTGTGCCCAACATGATAAAAACAACACCTATCATTGCATGGAGAAGTCTGGGAACAGAAATAATGCAAGGCAATGACCTACCTTCATGCCTCAGACAACAAATTACATCAGAGGCGAAGAAAAACATTGGAAACCATTCTCCTGGTCACCCTACAAAACCAAACTTGTGACATTTGGGGATGTTTTGGTTTGCTGCTTTCATTAATCAAACAAAACCTGTACTTTACAGGTCTCTAACTTTTTTATGAAGCTAGACTAACTTGTACACTGAGGACTGCTCCTGTGAATACTTCTATAGAAGACTGAGTAAAATCTCATTACAGATTTGAAAAAATCTTTTTAAAAATCTACTGCTTGTCATACAGACTGTATTTTATTCTCAAAAACCCTGTTTGGAGTGAACTTACTATTTTCTATAATGCTAAGAGAAAAAATACCAAGTGAAAATGAAGTTCAAACCCACTGTACATACTAGGAAAGTTAAAAGTAGTTTTTTCAGATGGTCTGGGGCTTTCCTTGCTTTTCAGTGCTTCCTTCCTGATAATCATGCACCTAACTGCACATAAATCTCAATATGTTAAGCTATGTGTGCACAAACAGTTTTGGTGTCCTTCAGTTCTGAGTTTGCAACACCTGGTTTCTTAATGTAGTATACCCAAATGTGCTTCATCTCCTTCAGTATTAAAACCTATGTAATAGTTAACTCTATAATCAGTTTGTCTGAGATCTTTGCTAGTTTAAAACAATTAAAGATTTCATATACGCGTAGTATAGTACCAAAAGAATACTACTCTGCAGTACATATCTCAGTCATCAAAACATATATTGCAATCCTCCCACATTAAGTTCAGCAGGGCACTGAAATGACATAAAGTTGCCAGATGACTCTGTTCAATTAAAATAAATGTTGATGTTAACCATTAGTTAGCTGCCAATTTTCAATATTTAACTCAAAACTAAGTTAACTTTTAATTTAACTATGTGTTTAAAAGTCTAAAATAGGCATCAATGCTAACAGGTGAGGATCCTGGACAGCCCATGGTTCTTACTGTAAGCACATCCTTGATACCTGCCTCCCTGTCAGGGGAGCTCCACTATGAGGAACTCATCAGGCAGTGATTGAGAAGAGTAACAGTTTATGTAAATAGCTTTTTAATGACAACAGTACACATGGAAATGCAAATTGTCTTCTGACTCAGCCCACAGATTTACTTTTACATTCTCCAAAAGTGTCATTCTCAACTCAAAGACTATGTATTTGACTTTGGAAGACGTGATAGTTTTTCATATGAAAATAATTTTTTATTCATATTCTGCCGCACAACACAATTCATGCTTGCTTAAGGAACCGGATTGTCACTAGCACGACAGGGTGCTCTAGAACACAATCTATTCAACTCCAGTAATAACCTAAGCAACGTTTTCGTGGAAAGAATGTTTCGCACTTTTGCAACTCAAAATTGTTTAGTATTTAAGAGAAAAATGTAAACTAGGCAAGCAAAGTCAGAAAACTTGTGATTTCCATTGTATCAATTCCTTCTGTGAGGCAGCTGCACAACTAAGACTACAGCTTTAGGTTCCTTTATCTAGCGTCTCTTAACTGGCCAATGTAAAGTCTTGGGAAAAAAGAGAATGACAAACTTAAATATATGCTTTCTACAAAACTTTAGCAGTTAAAAAAAAATAACTTTAAGCTTGCTCCACTCAATCTCTGACTTCTAAATTATAGGAAAAATAGCCAACCATGGAGGCCTTTTGAAGGAACGTATATCCTCTCATGTACACTAATGATCCAAACAGAAATAAAAACCACAGCCTTGCAAAAAAGATCTATTCTCATTCCTTTGAGCTGGCTTCTTTCATCGTCAACACCAATAGACCTTATTCTTCCCAGCTTTTATAAACGACAACAAAATCAACTCTCTATGCACATAGCAGCTGTCCTTTACACACAACCTGAAGTCACTTGCTGTAATGGTATGCAGCTGCCAGGCAAGTTTGCAGACTATATTAAGAACCCTGAAAAGCAGAGCAAGCCCCAGTTGTGTCAGTAACCTGAGAAGCCATGCCTCACGTCACCAGGAGACAGCTACCAAAGCCTCAAGAATCACAGCATCTCATGGGCCTTACTGGAGGACTAATCAATAGAGGGTTTAAAATACCTTCAGCAAACGGTGACCTCTGTGCATTGTGCCTGCCTGAAGTGGAAACACCAAGTGAGCTGAACTGACCACTGCGACAGCGGATCAACGAAATGGCAGCAGAATTGGGGCCGCTACAACAGAATTTCAGGAATGACATGTTACTGTGCTTTCCTAAAGGATACTAGCTGTTTCATTCAGAAGACGCAATGTACTTCATTGTGTTTCCCACAAATGCTGTATCCTTTCCTTATCTTCTTGTAGAATACACTGAGGGAAGGGCCACAGAGCAAATATAAAAAGGAGGGAAATGCATGCAAGCAGAGGGACAAAGTAAACAAATTTCCTTAGAATTCGTCGTGAACCTCAAAGAATCTGTGATGCTTCCCAACAGTACTCTCTGCATTCTTGTCTCAAGTATATTGCTGAATTTTTCTTCAGCAACATTAATTAAGAACTTAGTGTGACAGGTTTAAAGTAGGCTGGTTTTAAATAAAAAGTAATGCCATGGTAGGTAGTTCTAGCTTGTTTGTTCCTCAGCAGCCTTTAAGTTCCCTACAACCCGAAAGGCTATATTGAATAGTTATTTAAAAATTAAATTTAGGACACACATTTACTGATGAATTACAATTTACATCCTTATCAGGAATAAAGTCAGGTGAAGGTATATCAAGGTACATACCACATATTAAGAAAATATATTTCCAGTTCTTCCGGAGTTAAACTTAATCTACCAAGCAAGTTATTTAAATTTTTAAACAAACAAGGCCCTCAATTTCTTCTCCTATTAAATGCAAACATTTCTAATGGGTTGAGTTGAACAAACAAATTGGCGTATCCAGAATCTACATTTTGGTCACAAGGCTAATTTATAAAATTTTTACAGCTTGAAAAAAAAAACATTAACATGTAAAATGTGGTGTGCCAAACAAAAAAATAAAGCTATGCCAAAGAAAGACTATATTTGCTGACCGTTTTCTTTGTATCCCATCCCTAGGATGACCTCTGGTGCTCTGTAGTAACGAGTCACTACATAAGGCGTCATCATAAAACTAGTTCCTGCAGTTCTGGCCAGTCCAAAGTCAAGAATCTTCAAAGTGCAGTCTGACTTTACTACTATATTACTGGGCTTTAAATCCTTTAAAAAGAAACATCATACATGACTGCTAAGACAAGCACAAAGTACTCTGTGGTTCACATTTTTAAAAGAGAATACTGCTAACATTAAACGCCACATATACAACTAATTTATGGCTATAACTGCAGTTTCTTTTCCCCTTGCATTAATTCATGTGCATTCAGCAGACTACAGAATTAATTCCCTTATTGTGCTCATAGATTTATATAGCAATTAAAGAAGGAAAACACAACCAGTGTTACAAGATATGTTAGCAATGTCTGAAATAAACTGAGGTTAGTAAGAAATGTTAGCTCTGAGGAAAGGTCTAGAAACTGCTCGCTGGAACAATGGTTATTACTACGATGCAGAACACAAGTAACATGACAATTGCTGAAATAATCTGATGCAATAATCACCTTGATGCAAGAATTATTAAAATTATAACACGAATGTAAAAAGTAAAAGGTTTCTTTGCTAGTTGAGGCTGCATTACCTCTTTTGAACCAATGCACATGTTTCCCTGAACAGGAAAGAAATCCCCATGCTCACACAAATTTAGTTTCCCATTTAGGATTTGGTTTTATACTGATTTTGGCGACCAAACCCAAGAGGGCACCACTGAAAAACTGCCAGAAATTAACATAATCATTAAATTGGAGTGGAAAATGCTCTGATACAGCTTCAGATCATCTTAGAAATATGGCAACTGTATTCTCTTCACTCGAACCCTAAAACCACATTGGCAGTACTGGCTTTACAACATCTATACGGACACTACACAGGCATACTCGGTCATTATCTCAGGAGGATCTTACACACATCTGAATGTCACAGAGCAAATATTACAAACAGGGTAACTTCAGTATAACTTTGCCATCATAAAATGATTCATAGCACACAGGCTGACATAGATAAGGCTTGGATCCTTTCTGCCTACAATCTACTAAGATGAGAGAAAACCCTGATATGTGGCAGAAGACTCCAGCACTGGAGCTGCAGGCATTTGATAAGTAGCCCTATCTTTCACTGTTTCATAAAGACTTAAAAGTGGCTATCTGCAAGATATATGCAGTTTTCATTAGTACTTGTATGGCTTTCAGCAAACTCTTCAGAAAGCTAAGAAAGCTGCCTTAAAGACAGAGAGGAAACCACAAAAACCAGTTCCAGAACAACAGAATTTTAATGGGTAATTAAAAGTTTTCATACTTAGATATTCACACATGCACTTCCAAATCACACACACAAAGACTACGCAGACAACTTTGGCTTAGAAGATTCTCAAATGCCACGAATGAATTCAAGTATTATAAGGCATTCCAGCTATTTAATACACACGCTTCAGATTCTGCTACAATCCTGTTCATTATCAGCTTTATTTTTGCACACTTCTATTATTTGGAGGATGTTCACTGCAGAATCCCAGGTGTATGCTCATAGTATTAACTATACTCATCCTCCGCAAAGCTGCAGGATTAACACTGAAAATGTTAAGAGATCCTCCCTTTGCAAGAGAAAAATCACTACGAGGACAAAAAGCAAAAGCTTACAAAGTACTGTCCATCCTTAATTTCTGAACATCATGTAGTTGTCATGAAGCCTAGGAACATGTTGTAATTCGGAATACAGAACTGTCCTTCAAAATGATGGAGGCAAGAGTTGACTTACACTGCATCGAAATTTATGCAGAACCAATACCTGTTATGTATTAAATAAACATAAACATTAAAGGACTCAAAAGCTATAAGAGTGATCAAGTTAGTTAGGCTCTACATATTCAGAACCTATAGCAGAAGATATCTCACCTAGCCTTAAAAATGTAAAGTGTCAGTGCCTAAAAATCAGAGATTATTCATGGCTGTCTCCCCATTAACCAGACAGGGAGAGAAGGGCATCTCTGGAGGATAATTCATGGCTTTTATGGGCTCTTCCCTTTCTAAAGAAAGATTTGTGTGACGGGCTTCCATAATTAGGCACCTTTGTTAAGTGCTCAAAATCAGGCAGAATACAATGTTTCATAACCTCCATGCAAGACTAATGAGACACTTTGTGTCCTTCAGCAAGTCAGTGAGGCACAACTCTGCAACGCTGATCATTCATTCTCCTCAGATTGCAAAATATAAATGAATGTGTGATTGTGAAATATAAATGTATGTGTACTTCTACACTTGCTGGAAACTCCATCTCTGCAAAATGCTTTGAGCACAGTAATGTTCATTTGCCAACATCTGTTAGAGCTGGTGTAAAGCTATAGTCAGTTCTTTACCAGGATCAAATCTTTATTCACTGTTGTGGCAGCTAAGTATGCACTCTACAGCTTCCAGGTGAAATTGTCTGAAACTCTTTGTGTTTGATCTCTGCCTTGTTCTGTGCCCCTAGTTTGCTATGAAAAACCCACTTATTTCTATGGCAGCTAGTATCCAGTGCTACAGGCACATTGTAATTTCAGTCATTCAGCAAGCTTTGAAAAAGTTACTGAGATGCTGAGATTATCGCAGCTGTGTTAGAAGCTGAAGAACTCGGTTAAAAACCATGTGAAACTACCAACACCAAAAAAAGCTTAAAGCTCTAGAGGACACTAAAGAAGTACACTAGATTCATAGTGTGAATGCTTCACAGGCAGCCACAGTCGTGCAGACTATATTTAAGGAGTAACTAATTTCAACAAAATAATTAGCTTTAGACATTAAGGACAGTGGTGCTGAAAGCCCAGAAGAGTGGTATCACCAGTTACTATTGCAGCCACATGGTTTATATGAAATATGTCCCTTCTCAAGCATGCCGTCCTTGTCTCCTGAGATTTTGTTTAACTTGTTCCACAGAGAAACAGGATTTTGATACTTTACACCTTGAAGTATAAAGGCGTAACGCATGCAGCAGGTAGGTAATGCAAATGTTTTGCCTGAACACACTTAATCTTCTAACAAGGTCTGAGAAGCTGTCAGCGGGAAATCTACCATTAAGGCATGCAAGTGAAATGCATCTGCCCATGTCCTTCAAAAGCATTCATGCATACATATGTTACTATTTACATAGCAATTGTCTTTACAGTCTCTTTGGAATAGGTTATCCCTGTACTTAATATTACTGCACAATATGAAGCATTTCAAAGACTTCACCCATATTTACAGAGGCAGGAATTCTATTCTCAAAGCTGTCTTTACTCCTGCCCAACAACTACCCAAGTAGTTACTTTTTTTTCTATAAATGTATGAATGTTTACATTTATCCGTCACTTCTACAGGCTCAATGGTTTGATGCCTGCTTTATAAGAGTACGAACCACCCCTGAAGCAAGTGAAGTTTTAGAAGCTCCCTTCTGCCTGTGCTGACATCCACAGAATGAGACGCTTTTACATTACCTACTCTAGCACATCCATACAATATGCAGTTTTCCAAAAATAAAAAAGACCTAGGAAAACCCACAGCATTAAACTTGCATACCTAAGTACTGAAGAGACCAGAAAATGTGAAGCTGCGTACAAAACCATTATTTCAATCCCTCAGGTGCATGCATTAGGACACAAATGGCTGCATAATATCAGTCATATGCAATGTAATACCACAACTGTGGTAAGTGAAGTAACCTAGTTTTGCCTAGCATTCCCAGAATAATGCAAGAAGCCCATTGACCTGTCTCAGTGCCCACATGCAGACCAAGAAGCACAGGGTGCAATGTCTGGTTGCAGGCCATGCTTCTGCCTATCTTCCCTGATCCATCTCTTTCAAACACAGCAGTTCAGGGCAAACTGCATGCAAGAAGCAAGCCTTCACCTTCCCTCCCCGAGCTCCTCACTGGAATGAGACAGCTGAGTACTAGAACTAGCTGAGCAAAAGGAAGCAGTGTTTGGCCATTCAAACCGTATTCTCTAGTCAAACAATTGTCCCAGTTCCCTTGAAGGAAAAAAACCAGCATACTGAACAGGAGTGTCATATTGCCAGATCCAGCTTGCAGGCCATTCAACACCCCAGTCACAATGAGGTGGATTACTGAACTGGACAAGCATCCTAACATAGCAATTCCTGCCGTAGCACTCAGAATTGCCATTCGTGATTTGTTTTGCTGGGTACATCATCCATGAGGAAGACTATGTAGTAATGACTGAAAGTATCACACATGAATAATCATACCTTCTGCATCATTTCAGAAATGAAAACTTCTAAAACTCTCTAAAAAAAAATTACAATGAAAAATGTAGCACTGTACAAGCTTACAATTTCCCAAAATAGCAGAGATTGTATCTGAAAAGTTACAACTAGACAATCTCAAGCAATCTTTACGCTACGTACAAATATATATGATATGTTCAACTTGAACAGGCAACCTTAAATTCTGAATTTCTTGACTAGACTGCAACATACAGGCCATTTAAAAAGCAGTAGTCAGTTTTGCCTGTGGGCAGTCTGAGTGAATGCTTTGTGACACACAGGTGTATGAAAGTTCCACTTACAGGTCTTTATCATCATCTGTTTATCTGGAGGCTTCAGGTATTTATTCATTACTCTGCTAGTAAAAGAGCAGAAATAAAATGGGCAGTTCTTTCAAAAGATGGGATTTCAGGTTTGGTTACCAAAACAATAAAGGCAGAGGCACTTTCAGATATTCTTTCCTGTCATGACTACTAAAGTAGAACATTAACAGAATTAGAGGAGGTAATGTAACTCACTGCAGAAATTTTTATTTGCTCTGTGCAGATTATTATGAAATCATTCAAATATTCAAAAGATTCATTCCAGAATTACAGTGGGAAAAGGTAAGTGTGGTGATTTCCTTTCAACTTTCTCTCTCTACCTGTGGGACAGGCTATGAATCACCCTTTGCGCTCCTATTTCTGAATTTTTTGTCTTTTAAATACTCAAGGCAAAACCAGGTGCAATGCAAAATATACACAGTGAAGTTCACTTACCCTATGTATAATTCCCGCTGAATGAAGATGTTTGATACCACACAGCATTTGATAAAGAAGATAGGACATTCGTTCATGGTCTAGCTCCATCTGAATCACTTGGCAGAGATTTGCATCCATGAGCTCCATCACTATGTAGCTTATGAGGAAAAAAAAACCAATAATAATCAGATAATACTGCCATTTGATTTATGAGGAAAAAAAAGAATAATAATCAGATAATACTGCCATTTGATTGTATTCTTTCCCTTGTTCATCTTTCTGCGTGAGTATTTTTGAAATTAATTTTCAGCTTTAGTTCAAATCAGACTTACACATCTTGAAATTCTTCCAGGGATTTTTGTGGTGTGAACACATTCAGTAGGCCGATTATCTGTAGGAAGGGGGAGAGGAAGTATAATTGCACCACAGCAACAGCAAAGTTGCAAAGTCAACATTTCAAAACCAATGCCCAGTATTCTGATGCAAACCTCCTGGTACACATTGAAGCTCAAGATGCTCAGTGGCTCAACCAGGCCTAACATGCTGTAACAGATGCTAATGATATTAGGAGGAGTATTTTTCCTCCACAAATCACATAATCTAAAGACACTCTGTGTGCATTAACAAGATAATATTCAAAGCTTAAAACCTAAGGCAGTTAATCAGTCTTCCCCTGCCTCCTACTTTCAGTTTGAAGAGAGCTGGTAAGACTTTTATTGCATATGAGGAAAAACAAAATTAAAAACTGACAAAGACTACCTAAGAGATACCACTTTGCCATTGACAGAGGTAAAGCAACAATTCCGCCCAAAGAGAAAAACAGATTCTTGGAGCTGCTTTAGGACATTTCCCAGTTGCTAAGAATGGATGGGATGTGCAGGAACAGGTCAAGCTACTACTCATCAAGAGTCAGGCATGCTTGCAATAGTTTATCATCATACAAATTATGCTATTAGGTAAAACATCCTTCAGAGACTCCACATATAAACCATCTCTGTCTTAGAAAAAATACAAAATTTTCCCAAGTAGCTAAAAGACAGAGTAAGTCGTCTATGGTTCCCTTCTTCCCTAGCAGCCAGGGGGAATTTTATCTTGCTGAAGGGGGATTAAGAGGGAAAGTGAGGAAGACTGCACACAGCTGTGCCTGAAGGAAGAAAATGGCCAATACCAGTCTTCTGTAGTTCAATGCTGATAAATTTATCACTTATTCTCTCCCCATTTCTGTGGTCTGGTCTACTCCACAGCTTCTTAAGCATCAGACAGTTCCTGTTGTCACAACACAAGATTCCTAACTCATTCATGCACCAGGGGAAGAAAAAAAAAAAAAATACAGCCTTTTTTCTCCTATTTGTCTAGCAGTAGCAACAGAAACAAGGATGCACTTACCACTCATGGCATTCTTATTTGCCAGCTGCTTGTAAAACATAGCAATGTAACACCAACTCCCTTCCTTAGTTTGAAAGGGGCATTTAAAGATTGGGCAGGTATTAAAATTAGTCAATAATAGCTCTTCTGAAAGATCCTTCTGTACTTATCACAGAGATACAACCATGCAATGAAAATCTTTATAATCTTCAAAGGATGCCATCCTCTGAAGTCACTTTTAAGACTTTTACAAAGAATAACCTTCTAGTTATTTCTTTAACATTTAAAGCAGGACACTGCACTCACATTTTTGTGATTAACGCACTTCATAAGAACAAGCTCTCTGTAGGCTCTTTTAGCATGGGTTTGGTTCTGAAATGGTCGGCTTAACTTCTTGATTGCAACATTTCGTTCAAGGATGGCATCATAAGCTGCACTGTAATTAAAAATAACATTATTACATCTCAGTGTCAAGGTCCTTTAATCTGTGGCAGTTGCCACCTTTTCCAAATACCTTGTATTATGTTTGCAGATAAACCAAATTTCCAGTATTATTCAGCTTTAGGGAGTGTAATAGCAAAATGCTCTTGTATGCTGAGCGATTCAACATTTAAAATGTTTCCCAGCTTCAAAGTATTAACACATGACAATCTCCACAAAATAATGCAGGATCTCTGCTTCCTAAAGTGTCTCTCTAAAGATACTGACTTCTTGCCATTCATTGGCACTCAAGAACAGACTGCCTAAAAAGATCCAAAACACTTCAAACATAAAAAGCACATCAATTTTATGTAAAATCTTCACACTGAAAGCTAGGGAGGGGAGATCAAAAGTAGGTTATATAAAGGTCCCATGCTTTCACGTATGCAGTTGCTTAATATCCTCATGACAATGAGAGCATCAATGTCAAGATAAAATGAAAAAAAATGTTAGGAAAGCTTTAACATCTTGGTATCACTGGCTTTTACTTGGTAAAAAGAAAGAATAACATTTTGTTGCACGCTAATGCCAAGATTGTCATATGATTCGGTGACACAGGCTGTTTAACTGATGAAGACCGTTACTGGGGACAACTCCCATATCACATTTCCATGACAGGAAGGCACAGATTTTGTTTCCTGTAAGAGGTAATACAACAGCTGACTACCATGCAGACTCAGGAAATATTTATCAGTTACTAAGAAAGCCTCAGCATGGAAAATACTGTTTTCTTGTCTCTTATCAAGAATGGTACACAAACCTAATGAAGAACATCTGCCAGTAAATGGTCAGCACCTACTAAATCTAACTAGCTACTTTAAAAAGCATGTTGTCTACGTAGTATATAGGCTTGAACGATTTTTTTTTTTTTACGTCATCAAAATCTCTAGTCACTATTGAAGAAAGAAAAAATGGGAACAACATATACTGGTAACTTTCCTTGGTTTACATTTTCAACTATCTGGAATTTCCCCCACCTACTCCCAAGATAAGGAATATCTTATGAAAGAGCAGCAAAGAGGTGGCCAAGCAAGACTGCCAACATGGGACTCCTGTACCAGTATTTAAACTTCGGCATCCCCAGTACATAATTGTAGCCTTAGAGTCTGTTTCAGTACTAGATACAGTTGAGCCTTTAGGCCATCTATTTAATAATCCTCCAAATCAAGTTGGATCAGGTTTTTAAAAAACAAAACAAAACAAAACAACAAAAAAAAACCCCAAACCCCAACCCAAATCACAGGAATTACGCCCCATCTCCTCCAGACATGGGCAAGATTTAACCACATGAGCACTCCCATCCTCCTCAGGGTAATCAGAGCAGTTTAACTAAAAAGGTTTCAATTACCACTAGCAGCAATTACAGAATGACACTAGAGTAATTACATGGTCAGGTTTTGGATTTCAGCTCTAGAAGGGGTAGTAAATTTGGAAAATAGGCAGTAACATATGACTGGAAATCAGAAGGACAATAATAAAACATCTAAAGCTTTTGCAGGCATTTGTGTAGCAAGTAAACAAACTCTAGTCAAACAACTGTCTGTCCTCATTATATTAACACACATGCAAACAAAATTCAGATCAGTTTTTCTGCTGCTGCTACTTACAGACCAAATGATCTTAATTCCAGAAGTTACCATTTCAAAAACAACTCCTTCTAGAGTACTGGCCTTCAAGATTTCATTTGCACTAAGCACACTTTTTTATTATTAACCCAGCTAAAACACAAATACGAAACAAAACCAGACCCATACCACACATTCTCTAAACACTGATCAAGACAAGAGCAAGGTAGTAAAGAGGTTACAGGGAAAAGTACTTGAGAAGATTATGCTTTTCCCTACCTTTCTCTTCCTTGATGTTTCTTTTGTATTTTTATGCCCCTGGTTAGCATCTTAAGAGTTACAATAAATTGGAAAACCTGCAAGTTCCTGTGCTATCTACATCCTTCTCTTGAACATTCAAAAAACTCGCAGGAAGCTTATTTATCTTTGGGACAGTATCACTGCACAGGAAACAGTGCCTACAAGCTGCTAGTTGCCACCAATCTTAAATCGTTCAGACAATCTTCAGTCCACACAGCAGAGCTCTTATTCAAAGAAATATTTTCAAGTCATTTTCCTAAACTGCATCAGGTATTCACATATTACAATGACAGTCAGCATCACAAATGCTCACTAACCGGTATCAAGAACTACTTAGATTATGAAACTAAGTAGAACAGGCCCCCAACAAACCATTTCAAGAAGTAAAAGCATTTATAAACAGCAAATATTATATAGAGTATTTCTGGCTTTTGTTTCACTGTAAACAGTGTGGCTTAGGATTAGGATTAGTTTCTTTATCCAGGTTTTTTTCCCTCCATTAATTTATGGGACTCAGCACAGCTGGATGAATTTGCACAGAAGGGCATCAGTTCGGAAGCAGGAAAGGACACGGTCAAAAAGCAACAGTGACAGCCCTTGCTGAGGAAAAACAGCCAACAATTACTATTGCTGTTTTGCACGTAACAGGTAGTTCTCCACACTCCTACTCAAAAACATAAACCAGTTAAAGGACTCAGAAAATTCTATTAAAGGAACCTAAAAGTACATTTAAATTCTAAAGAAACCTTACCATACTATCCCTTGTGCTCCTGATCCTATTGGTTTTAAGTTTTGATACCGTTTCAATACAGTGAAAGTAGAGTCTCCAATTTCAACACTGTAGAAATTGTTGTCACGCTTGCTTCTACTCATGACGGCAGCTCAGTTAGATCGCTTCATCCAAATTTTATTTCTGGCCTGTAAAGAAATAAAATTTGACAAACTAAGATTTTACAACTGTATGTAATTTGACAAAAGGCAAAATTCTTTGATATGCAGAAGACACTTCCCAAGTAAGACCCATATGCAAATGTATGCTCTTTTTAATGTCTACAGGAATGAGATGGCATGTGTCTGAAATGTTTTATTTTTAGGAATGTTCCTAAGATAGGATTCTAGAAGGGCAAAAATAATAGAAAAACAAAAATGAATGGATGGTAGCAAAAATCTTAAAAGGGCAATGAGAGAAGATCAAAAGGCAGGAAGCTATATGTCATCCAGAGAGTTCCAAGAGTGCTGCCATCCCTTCACACACACACATGCAGCAAGGGAGCAGTGTTTGGACCAGACATTCTCCAGAGGTCCCTTCCAACCTAAGTTGTTGCACGACTCTGTAAATACAAGAGTGACAAAACATCAACAAGTCTTCCAGACATTGCGATCATTAAAGTACTCTTGGTCACAACAGCTAGGAATACCTGTCACTGATATGGAAATATACAGTCAATCTAGGCGAGAAAAGGAAAACTGGCCTTGTCAGAGATCTCACATACTAGCTCCTATGAATAAAAGTAATTATCATGGAAAGAGAGAATAAGAGTAGGAAAAGAGGTTGTATATTCCACCAAAACCCCCTCATATTAAAAAAAGAAAGGCGACATCTCAATGCACATGTCCACAGGAGAAAAAAATAAAACTGCATGGTGGCTTTTACTGTATCATTTCCTTTGTCTTTGATGTTAACTGTGCACTTTTAATTTTCTCTTTACATGGGTTTTGGGTGTAGCTGTAATAGTTATCTAGTAGTGCAAATTCCTGTTTGACTAGAAGAAGAAATTCCTTCATTTCTTCAAGAGCAACAGCATGCTGTCTTCCTTTGTTACTAACTTAAGGAATACATTCCCATATCATTATTCAACAGCCCCAAACAGATTCTTAGCTTCTGTACACCATGACACTATACATTTGTTAAATTTTAAACAAGCTTTGAAAATGCAGACAGTGCAAATGTAGCCTCCACAAATAATCACAAATGTTGTACAAGTAGAATTCTTTTTAAGAATCTGTAAATTCACCAAATTCCACTTTCAACTAGCTGACCTGTATTCATTTCAGCCACGATGGTGCAATAAAAGGCACTCTGAAGTTCTAAAAAGGACACATCTTTATTTATATATTAGAAATCAAAAACACACTGCCTTAATTGGCATTTATCTCAAAAGAGATGTCTAATAAACAAGCCCCTTTTCCAAAACACTGTCGAAAAAATGAGTTTCTGTCACAAAGACTTAACTAAATACCAAAGGAACTTGTATCAGCACATTAGCAGTATTGTTAAAGGCTACCTTCTCCAGTTGATAAGGGAGTCATAAATGGACAAGAACTGTTGCCTAGCACAGGAAAAACTGTATACAAGCTGGGGATCCAGACTGTAAATGGTAGCTCTATGGGGTGGAGGTAGGCTTACTGGAGGGAGACAAAAAGCCCCATTTCTTTGCAATACATGATACCATCCCCAGCTCTTTCTTCCCTATCCCTTTTATTACCACATCTTGGGACACTGCCTCTTTCTCGACACTTCCTTCACAGATGTACTCACACAAAGTTTTGGGATAAAGATGCCCAACAAATACATAATGACACACCCCCCCCTCCCTGAAACAGGAGAGAGAAAATTTGTCGTGGAAGGTATGAAATCAGCCAAAAAAAATTTTGAAAACAGAAAACAAAGAATGAAGACAGTAATTCACACAATCTTACATCTGTTCATCATCAGCTGAGAAAAAGTACTAATGAGTTTATCCATTAAAACTGTATTAAGATGTAGTGACATTGAACAATGTAGGATTAGCCAGAACAGCTTAGTAGATAGAGCTCTGCTGTTTGGTATGAGCATCAAGATAATGAAAGTTTAATACTTTACTTTAGGTAATTTCTCAGAAACAAATGCAGGAAGGACTGCTACTTTCCATGCAAGGTCTTCAGATGAATGTTGACCCCTTCCCATTTAAAGGTCAATACTTTGAAGAGTCAAAGCCAAGTGTTTAATTGAATTTTCTTTCAATTTGGTAAACTTCATAGGATCAAAGGGTGAAACAAAGCAAGTACAGTTTAAGAAAAGGATCTTGAGAAACTATTCTCTTAGAAGAGAATTCCTTTATATTAACAGATTTTACATGTATACTGTACATGGTATTATTACCAAGCAAATTTTATTGCCTTAAAGCTTTGTCATTTGCTACATGTTCAATACTGTAAAATGTGCTTGGCAATACGTACTGGGAAACTTGTATTTACTAATAATTTTATAATTCACAATAGTATTTTAGCATATATCAGCACGTAAAAGAAATCCTTGCTTATTTTTACTAAGGTAAAAAAAAGAATTCTGTGTGTAATCTTTCTGTAATAAAGCTTTCACTCCTTTCTGAATATATTAGCTTTGCAGTCACCTAGGTACTGCCTATAACCAATTAGTCTACCCCTCTCTGCTCCAAAGATAATTGAAAAAAAAAAATAATAAACCATTTGTACACTAAGTCTAAGCTTCATAATTGAAAAGCCCACACTCTGGACTATTAGAGTAGCTATGCTGATCCTAAAAAAAAATCAACTTTGTGATAAGGTTTGGTATGTAAATTCTCTCTTTCGCTTTAGCCCGTGATTGTATCATGGATAGAGGAGATCACCATGAAGCGTTATGCTCTCATGGTCCGTGCCCCCGTATTCTGCAGGTGTCTCCCAAAGCAAAGCCTCCAGGGAAGATGGGGAATCTATCCACTGGCCAAAGAGAAAGCACGAAGAATAGTTTTGCCTATACATGAGCATTGGTGCCAAAATATTTGGCTGATAGACAGCTTTGGTCAGGACTACAACATGCAGGAGGCCAGCCTGGCGCCAGCCTACCATCTCGCTCATTGCAGGCTGAGTCTCCCCTTCTTCAACACTCTCTGGTTTTGCCACTTCCACTCTCTGCTGTGCATGAGGCACAGCAAGCTCACCTCTCTCAAAGAGCTGTGTCCTCACCTGCCCTTTCATACCCATAGAGAAAAAAACAGGCTTATCTAAAGAAGATATGTCTAACTAGGCTTTTTCAAGCCTCAGAGTAAGTACACGATGGCTTTGCTCCCTAAGCTTGAAATCAGTTAGAGACAAAGTTTCTTTCGACTGCCTAAATAGAGAAAGGAAACATCTATAACATCTACTTCAACAATAAAAAAAATTTACATTCAAAAATTCAAATATTTTAAATCTATTTAAGTAGCTATTCAAAAATTTTTAAAAGAACTATTCCAACATAGATTCTTAAAGCAAAATACTGTAGATAAAATGCCCTGAATTGTGATACAATGTAAGAGTTACAGTTAGAAAATTAAAAAAAACAAATCTGCTAAACTTTCTAGTCCCAAGAATTATTACATTCCTATTTTAATTCCACACAAATTACAAACTCCTGCTGTCAATGGTTTAATTATAATCGGTTACTTAAAAAAGAATGAGCTAAGTATTTGAGGGACATGATTCAGTGACAGTCAAATATAATTAAATGTGCCTCTACCCTGTTGAAGAATTCACCAACTGATGTCAGCCATGACACTTACAACTTAATATTAAAAAAAAACCAAAACAAAACCAAACAAAAACCCCAATTAGTAAAGAATAAAGAAATAAAATGGAAAAAACATAACATTCTATAAAAGCACTATCAGATTACAGTTTAAAAGGTTTTCCCTGCTACTGGACTCTTCACAATGCTGTTAAAAAACATGCCATACATTGCATATGAATAATACTGAACAGCCTACAATGCACTGTATCTTTCTACTGACAGTTGAAAAACCTGTCTTCTAGTTGCTGATGCATAGTTAACTCTTTACAAAATAAATTACCAGAAAGTTTCAGTGAATGCTTCCCCCTTAGTCATGAAACTTGAGTAACTCCTCCTTATAACAGATGTACTTTATAATAGCTGTGGGTAAGAGATCTGACCTACCTGAACCATGCCTCAAACACCCCACTGCTACCTTGACCCATACATCACTAGGCTTGCAAAACAGTGAAGACTGAAAGTTTCTCAGACCACTATTTGGCAATATTTCCAAGTCCTAGGAAATGAGTAAAGAGCAAGACTGAGGAGATGGGTTTTGCAGTACAAAGATTGCTTTTGCAGTAACTATTTACAGGAGGAAGCGAGTAAAAACAGACAGCCCTGCTCTTCCATACAGCAAAACCAAACTTCTTCTGCACTTTCAGTAAGGCACTATTTCAGGGAAGGGACTGCTTTCTGAAAAAATAGTTTAAAGAACTCCTGAGAAACTTCAAGTCAAGGTGTAAAACACAAGTAAAAGCAGTCAAAACACAGAAGAAAAACAAATACTCGGATACAACTGGGAAGTTTTCGTACTTCAATATACATTTGCATACAGCATCTCTGGAGCACCACTCCAAATTTAATGTCATATTTTTTAAAGACTAATATATGTAATGTCTTGCATCCCAATGTGCACACCCCCCCCGCCCCCAAAAAGTCTATTTTAGATTAGGATATTCTTGTTTACTATTCCTCAGAGTATTTATTGACAGTCAGCACAGTTCAAAACATGAGAAGGATGAAGATACCAAACAGATTAGCTGAACACATACATTAGCCTGTTGCCCAATTGACTTAGAAACAAGCCTGAAAAATTTTCATGTAGCTAAACATATGCTCAAGCACATGCAACCAGAATCATAGTAGTTGGTTCCTCTCCCATTATCCATGAGGTTTGTTCCCATAAGCTTCACAGGAGACTGAAGTATAGGCTTATAATAATGGCTGAAGCGGAGAAAGAATTCAAAGCACCCCACACCAATAGATAGAATAGAGAAATGACATCAGTTAAACAGGGATAGCAAGAGAGAGGGGTTGAATAAATGAGGAAGAAGGGAGAGGTATCCTGGAGTGAGGAAGTAGGACTATCTCCACTTGCATCTAAATTATCATTCCTTTTTCTGCAGCCCCATGTTGCTGTTCATCAAAAATTATCAGCCTCTACTGTGTTAGCAAGAGGTATAGTCTACCTCTTCACTTTTAAATGCTTGCCCTTCTAGCATAAAACTGACTTATTCAGCTTGAGAAGAAATGAAGTCAATTCTCAGAAAAGCCATTTCTTGCACATTTTGTACAGTGAGCTATTGTGGGATGTAAATAAGCCACTTGGATGTAACGCGCTCAGATCAGCACAGATGACAGAGGTCTCAGAACTTACATACTCTTTGCCCTTGCCTCCAACTCTCCAGCATTTCATCCAGCCATTACAGCTTCCTCAGCCTGAACCAGCCCTGACATCCATCTCCTCTGTGCCCACTGCCTCAAAGTCTCTTATAACTTCTACACAGTTTTGTCCATCAACCGTGGAAAGTGTAAGCCTCTCATTTCACAAGTAAGTTTACTTCCACCCAACGTTTTGCACCCACTTGGCTCAGAACCCATTGTGCTCCCTGTCTCTTTACCTCTCACAAAAGCATCCTCAGAAGTGCCTGGTATTGCCCAGCTCTGTAAATACAGCTCCCAGAAGAAAGCCAAAGACTTCATTTTTTCCTATCTGCTAATTTACTGATGACTAGTCTTATGAAGTCTAGCTTCAAAGATCCACAACACCAAAAGTATTAAGTCTTTAAATATTAAACTAAGTCTAAATTCAGAAACCATCAGAGTTTCAAGATTCTTACACAACATATGCCTGCAAAGTCTTTCATTAAAATACGATTAAGCTATACGAGATAAACTCGCCTGCCTGAAATTTGACATTTTGTTCCATTTTCTAGAAATTCTGCAGAAACACATATGGGAAGAAAGGCAGGATGCAGACTCCAGATTTCTATTATTAATGAGGAAACTAATAATACATTTGTCCCATTAACTGTCAACTTGCCAGAATGCTGTAAACTGTCGGCAGGGGAAGAATCCCACAGAACACTTCAGTTTCCTTTCACGCATCAACTATTGTGCTTTTCCTTAAAAATACCTTGCCTATGCAAATTTCAATACATGGCAACCTTTTAGTGGCAGCCTGCAACTACTCAAGATAAGGATACTCCAAAACTGAACCCTAAGGTAGTAAGGTGTGGTTTGGCATATTAACTTACTAATTCTTCAGATTGCCATAAGTAGTATTTACCCAAGGAAGCACAACAAAAAAGTTGGAAATGGAAATAACACTATATTCATACAGTGAAAGTCCCCTAGGGAACCCCCAAGGCTGTGCATAAGTCTTAGTCTGATTCCACTAAAAGCAACTAGAATTCAATAGTCCTGCAGGAGACTTAAGATGGTCAACAATTTCCACTCATCACTTCCTTTATACAGCCTGATAAAGTTTAAGTTGTAAAAGCTTGGACATGGACGCATTGAACTTGTAGCTCCTTTAAAAGACAAGTAGCATATATCTATGAAAGTAAATATTATGGCTAACCTTAAGAAGTATGGACATTTATAAAAGTGTTTCACTGACACCCCATTCTCCTCCTCCTCCACAAGTGAATAATACTGATAATGAAGACTGACCAAATTTCTTCACCCAGCTTTAAAATAAGCACATTTAAAACAACAGTAAGATTTTAGAATGAAAGAAACTATGTATAGCAATGTTTATACACAAATATGCAAACATCTGCCATTTACTTCTGTTTAAAGAAAGGCATGTACATTAGCATTTCTCGAAAAGACTTCTATATAAACTAGCTGACTTCAAGGTATCTGGAAGATAACATAATGCTGTATTTTAATACTAATATCAAACTTTGTCTCTAATACAGAAAGCACTCTATTTATTAATCAAGGTGCAGGACAATGTATGGACAGCATACATTAAAATATTTTTCTAGTACAGCCTAAATATATCGGAGAAACAGAGGGTTTGGGCATAGAAAGGTGGGGTGGGAAAGAGATGAGCTAATCCTTTGCTCACAAAGCTTTCACTTAAGAAGTCCTACTGCAGGTGCATTAAAAACCTTAGAAATGGCCAGATGGACTTAGATATAGATAAAACAAAAAACTCCCAATGCAAAATCATATAAACAATAGCAATATGTTTGGTAAACTTGCCTTTGCAGAGTGTGTAAATTGATTTCTTTAGAAGGCAGAGAGAGATGACTTGATGCTCATTCCAGACCCCATTTTATTTAATGCTTTTTATGCCTATGATCTATACCACTGGACAGTGCTATAAAGGGGCCTCCAAAGTAACAGAGCTTCAACTCTAAACAGCATACTTCCAAACTGTAAATGAACTTAATGTGTTCAAACTAGAGCTGGCACCAGTGTGGCTCAGTCGAGGACTATGGCTATGTGGAGCTTATGGTACAGACAAGGTTATCAGACCTGTACCCACCATGTCATTATGGCTGGATTTGGGGGCAATCTCACGTTTTGCTTTTAAGATCAATCCAGGCTCATCTGCGTGAGGACTCAGAGAAGTTTAGCTAAAACAGCAGGCAATTACAAGAACTTGCCCAGCTCACATGGGCCCTAAGTGTTGTACGCCTGAGTTAACCACAGCAAGTTTATGTATCCACAATTAGAGTTTAATTGGAAAACCATGTGCTTTCAACTAGACATCTGAGTATTTACCTTCAGCGCAGCACTGCTATCAAGTAATATTTTCTTGGCTATCACACCTGCTAGCCTTCACATCAACAAGTCTATGCTTTTTAAATTAGAGATCACTTCAAAAACAACACATAATTATGCATAATGTTACTTCTCTCACGCAGTGACCTGAATGCATGCATTCCAGGCATACACAGGAACAGAAATGGAACAGGTTTTGTGGAAGAAAGGATCTCTCAGTTTACATTAGAGCACAAAATATTTTATGACCTCTTCTGCGCTTTTCCCTCACTAGAGATAGTAACAATTAACAGGAAAGCTTCAAAGGTTGCATTGCAAACTGACAAAAAGCATACATTTGAGAGATGTCTCTTCTTTTCAGACAAAGAAATGGAACCCAAGAGATAATTTTCCCACTAGGGACATGGAAATAGAATTGGCTAGAATACTACCAACTTAAAGGGTGGAGAAACATATGCTCTGTTCAGCTAAGTCTCTAAGACTGCTCGTTAATTGCTTTTTTCCTACCTTTACTAGACAACATGAAATGAAAATCCAGGATGCATCCCATGCTACAGCGCACAATACATTACCCTAAGTATCCTTTTATGTAAGAAATTATACATATTCAGTTTGTTCCTACTGCAGTGAAGAAGTAGAGCTGAGAAGATATTTTCATACCCTAATAGCTTGAAATGTAATATAATATAAGAAATGAGAAAAATCATAGGATGCAACAACCATCATTAGTTACAAGTTTTGCATGGAATCAGACTTGGGTTTCATGTCCATGGTTTCTAAAGCAATCCTTTCCTCAGAGCAAGCATAAATGGGCTTAGTCTTAGAAGAAAATTGGGATGCTAAGCCAGCAGTCTTTGGGGCAAGACATACCTTAGGTAAAACACAAATACCAGCTAAGACAGCGATCTACCTACGTGTGCTGAAGACTGGGGGCTCCTAGGCAAAACTGTTTTATAATTAAGGAAGGAGATTACTACAGTAGCTGCTCAGAAGTAGGGTGACAAAAGATGAAAATCATGACAGTTAAGAGATACAGAAATGGAAAAAGACAATCTTTCAATAAAACAATTGCATACATTAACACATTAATTAGTAATACAATCACCATTACAATGACATAAGCTACCTATCAATGTTGATTCAGTAACTCCATTTAGAAGGGGATCTAACACTATTGAAATGAATATTCTATAGGAATCTGTGGTTGACCTAGAGAAAGCCAACAGTATTTCAAGTATATACCACATTGCTACTGAAAGCACAACAAATGCACAGTGTATACAAAGCTCTTGCAAGAATGAATTTTATTTAATTTCTTTGTGAAAATACAGTTCACACAGAGCTGATTTGTATGCATCACATTTGTGAATGCTTGTCTAATTTTCAGCTGTCACATTTAAAGGCTTCTGGACATCTGCTAAATGGATATTGCAAATAGAGCCCAGTTTTCAGATACTTAATAAAACAAATGCTTCAAAGGCTCAAATTTAGGAAATGAAAGAACAAAAGCATTCTGTTTCTTAAAGTTACCTTCATAACTATTCATAATTATTCACAAAAGTAATTGTGGTTTTAATAATGTTTTCTTTTTCCATACTGCCTTTGAAACTGAAAGTTTTATTTCACAATACTTCCAGCTCTGTTAAATGCTAATGCAGGTAAGGAATTCGGAAAAAGGAGTTAACGTTAGCTGGGTGAACACTGCAGCAAGATATTACTAGACCATTATAAATGCTAAAGATGTCTGAAAAAACTGAAGCTTATTCTAAAATGAAATATTCTTATTGTTGACTATAGGATTAATCTTCCTAACATTTTGCATAGCTTTCAAATTACGCCTTCACAAATCAGATCGTTTTAAGTTGAACAACTTCCACACAATTGCCTAAACTAGTCCTAATGTTGACATGCGTTTAATGAGGTTTCTAGCTTGTGCGTAATTGATATGGAAGTGCCTCACACATCATCTAATGTATGTCTGCATTATAGTAGTCCTGTGGCTTACACCACTCACAGGAGGAGTGGCACAGCACAAAATTTCAAGTCTACAGCTTGATCTCAGGAGCTATTTTCTACAGGCAACTATTAAACAAAACCACAAATATACCGGAGTGATTCTTACATACCGCAGGTCTGAAGTGCAGTGCAGGTACATTTCTTAAAATATAGCATATTTTAACGTATCTTTTGGCCACCACAAAGTCAAACTTCACTAGTTACAGATTCAGTAAAACAAAGAGGGACACCAGATCTCAGTGTTCATCCAGAAGAGAAGTACTGAGGCAGGGGAAACCTGCATAAACGCAACAAGGGCACATTTAGATTTCTATGTTATGACTTGCCTACTGCTTTCAAGTTCAAACAGAGAAGGGTAAGTCACTTTGGTTTGCATGAAAACAAGAGATTTAAGATGCATTTTTTTTTTTAAACTTCAGGACTGTCATGTTTTCTTTTTAATACTGATTTTTTACAGAAAATTCAAAGCCAATTTCTTGATTTCCAAGAACCTGTTGAATATTTAACAATAAATAGACAGCTTTCTCCACTAAAGATGGTAATTTCAGAAAAGATGGCAGGTTTGGTATAGAAAAATAAACATGGCTTTAAAGCAAAACACTTTTGAGTATGTAACAGCAAAATGAAACTTAAGAGACTATAATATAGGCTGTTTGTACCAACAAATTACCTCAGTGGTTCAGCAAACATCATTGCCAGATTGATAAATCTCTTAGGAAGACTTAGAGCCCTTTCTGTTAAACTAACTCTGTTCTCGGTACGTTTTACAGGAAACAGCTACGCAGAGTCCTAAATTAACAATGCATGAAATCCATTAATACTAATGCAATCTTTCCAGTGATTTAATGTTGCAGTTTACAGGTTCATATAGTGGCTCTAACCTCATGCTCCAGCCGGATCACATGATGACTTTTTCTAGTCATCTAGAAAACTAGGTATAGTTTTCTTCATATTCCTGTCATCTCATCTGAATATTAAGACAGTAACTGTAATCTCAGGAACCTAGTAAGGGGAAGACAAGCAAGGAAGTAAACCACCCCCTTCTGCACTCCAGCAGCCTTTTCTTGGCCAATATTCACCTTATTACGGTTCCTATAAAAAGATCACCTAATTGAAGGCAATTGCAATGAACTGAACTTAATTCTGCATTCCAAAAATCACCTGGAGCCCCAGTCAGTATCAAGGAGCTGTCTACCACTTAAACAGCACAGGCTCACACAACAGCACCCACACTCCATACTGAATTTCAATTCAAACCTGCACAGTGGCCCCTCTCCCATCTATAGAAAAGTAAAATAAAGAAATTCATAAAATTAAAACGAACATTGGCTTTACTATTAAATACAACACAATCTGTATGTGGGATGGTTGGGAGCAGAAAAGGCTCTAAGCAAAGGAGGAAGCATGTCTTCCCTTTGACAAGGAAGATCAACAAATTACATTGCTTGGAAAAGAATATTTACATAAAAATAGTTTTGTAAGCTACTCATAAAATATCTAAAATTCAACTTTTTGTTCTAAGTTCTTAACGTGGTAAATAAAAAGTCTATACTTATTTCTTTATCAGTTGTCAATAAAAATTCCCTTAGTAAAATCTAAAACTCTGCTAAATTCAATACTTCATGTTGTCTACACAAGAGCATTCCAAGGACCTGCTATCACATCTTGAATGAGGCACTCACAAAACAAATCTGATTTTAATCTCCACAACTGATGTCTTTCCCCAAATCCCAGTTTTGTTTGGAACAGACAAATAATCCTAATACCTCACATACAGGGAGCTTTCTTACAACCACCAGCTCCAGATGTAAGTATAAAAGCAGCATAAAGGACCTCAAGAATCGTGAGGTGCTTTGAGTCTTCACCCAGATTAGTAGTGACTGAAGGTAGGAACTCAAACAGAGAAAACTAAGCATTTTTAAGACTTTACATGCTTAAGTACACACAGCACTTCAGTGTTCAGAGAACCTTTTGCAGATGAGGTACTCTCAGATGCTCTAAATCAGGCCACCTTCTTGCAACACATACATCTCTCCAGTCTTTGGGTTGCTTCTGCTCTCTAATCCCACACTTCTCTCCACAGACATAACAGCATGCACCATCCATTCCTTATTTCCTTTTCCGTCTCAAAAATACTTGCATCCTATACTCCAGCAAGTCCAGCTTTGGGGCCAACCTCCCCCATTTCCAGCTTCCAGCAGAGGCTTTCCTGTGCTTCCTTACAGCACAGGCAGTTCCTTGAATCCTCACGAACTCCAGACCTTGCACTTCACACTTAGGCAAGAAACCACATCTCCCATGTATCTCTTTAAAAATGTCAAGGCAGCCTGGACTACCCTGGAAATAGGCATCTTTCTCACTGCCAGTTACAACTCTGGATTATGGAAGAAAAACTGCAGTTTTAAAAATCAAAAACAAAGCAATCAAAGCAGAAATACATATTTAAGATTTACTAAGGATAATATGAAGACAAAAAGAACAACAAAGAGGAGCCTGAATTAACAGAGGAAGATTTGGCGGGTTTTTTTCCCCATCTGTAAAACGTGTCATGAGGAAGAGGCAGGAGACCAGAAGCCAAGCGCACTGAGGATGAACTAATCTTCTAGGGGGACACCAGGGCTATCTCCAGAGCTGCTGCTAAATGCTAGTTAACTTTTCAGTCATTCAGAGAAGTTCTTCAGCAGACACCCAGGCACAGCCCTCTATTCTTCCCTCTCACAAAAATGGGTGAACTTTTATCTTTAATGCTATTATAGCAGAATTTGAGGGGCAGGAAAGGAGAAAACTTCTTCATAGAAACACAACCAGCAACTTTTTTTTTTTCCCATTACTTTCAGTGAGCTTCCTGCAATTTAAATCTTTCCCAGCCTAATATTTACACATTTTATTAACTGTAATGCCCAAGCCAGACATTGTGTTATCCATTGAATAAAAATAACTCCAGTGTGTTATGGAAGGGGGCAGAATGCTTCCATAAAATTTCACACCTACTGAAAGTCAGCTTCCAGCTTAGGGGCAGACTAGAAGTTTTTAAAAGAAAAAAAAAAAAAGTATATATATACACAAATAAGGATAGCAAATGCATGTTTCATTTTTCATCTTAATTAAACTTACCTGCTCCTTCTTGTAGTCACTTCAGTTAGTGAATGACCCCCACAGAGGGGCTGTGACAGCAGCTGCAGAACAGGGGCAGAGAGCAGGTAAGCAGCCTGACCTATGAGTACCACCAACACATGGGAGCTTCCTTGTTTGCTTTGGAGGGAGGAAAGGGAGAGGAGAATTACTACTGGCAGCCAGTCAAGGATTTCTCCAGGGAAGAGGAATATACTTCCTTCCCAAGCAGAGCTCTTCAGTAGCAGCTGCTAGCAAACCCAGCCCCTTGAGTTTTCCGTTTCCATGCTGTTCCTTGTCCTCTCTCGAACAACGCGATTTCACCAAGGCTGAGGACACGTTCTGCAGTGTCACTGAAGCTAGGACCCCCTAGGGATTATATTTGCAGGATTAGTCATACAGGCAGGAACCTGAAGCTGGCATGTTCTCTAGCACTGCTCCTGTCAGACTTATCTGATCAATACCATGGCATTTCAGCCAAAAGTAGATGTTTCCACAAAGCAGCGTGTCCTTTTGGGAACCTCACCCCAAATGTTTCACAAGCCACAATAAAAGGTTAATAATAAAACCAGGAATGAGCTCAAACAGATCATGTTCAACACTATGTTTTATGCACCAGTGCTTGAATTCCCTGCATCAATTTATGTTCAAATACTAGGTAGCCAGAAATAGCAATTAGTCACAGGTTGCAGTCATCAGTGCCAAAATGTTAACAGCTGAATCTGAAACTGGGAAAACCTGAAGTTGGAGAAAGCGAGCAGCACTCAGTGATTTTTGTATTAGGCAACTGGAACTTAAGCTTTTCCGCTTCCATGTTTCAAGTAACTTCAAACAGTCTGATATAATGTCAGAAGTAACTAACAATTCAGAGGCTGTTTAACAGTAAGGAAAGACCTATGACTGGCAGCAACAAAATGAAGACTGTAACTAGCACAACAGAGATACGGGCATTTGTCTAGAATCAGGTAGTGTAAGATCACATCCAAACATGTAGAAAGCCACAAAACCAATTCCTGTTGTTAAACACTGCTCCAGCTGAACCATTTCCTAGCACTGCTTGGCCAGCTGGCATAGACAGAACCACCAAAGCTCCAACAGCAATTTCACACACTGCTCCCTTTGGAATGCAGGCAAGGCCAATGTGTCCACATCACATTTTCCTCAGAAACTCAAAGCGTGCATTTATGCAAACCAAGTATCAAACAGCAATGTTTTCTAAAGCGGTTTAAGAAAATGCTACTCGTGAACGGGGGTCAACAGCACCAACTTCAAATGCTGAACCTGCATTCACAACTTTTGAGTAGCCTGTATATAAAAATCAGTATTAAACTGCTGCGCACATTTCTAAAGAGAATTCTCATATTGTGAAACATCTCTTACAAAACATCCAAATAAGACAATCAATATAATTTCTGCTGCTTCTAAAACATTTGTTTTGTTTAATATCGAATCAAATTCAGCTGAGAAGTGAATTCTTTACAGTCAGATAAACACACCACATACCTCGCACAAGCAGGAAAATGAAGAACCAAGTAACAAATAGCACACACACACAGTAAATTATTCACAACTGCCATAAGTTTTGCAGTGACTCTCTTTTCAAAACATATGTTTTTCTGTTTTGTATCAATAAAGGTCTTATTGAGAAGATTTCACTTAATCCACCTTCCTATTCTTGCACCTCAATTTCTCTACGTTCTAAAATACTGTCACATAAAGCCAGTCCATAAGCTGCAGCCCTTCCACTACAAAAAATACTAGCACATAGTAGTCGTCATTAATGAGGAGTTAAGGTACTGTTAACAGCACAAAGACAATAAGAGATTGCCACAAAGCACAGGAAAAAAAACCACACAGGACTGCATGTTTCTGTTTATCTTCTACACACTCATATTACCTAAACCAGTCAGATAACTGACCTCACCTCCAGCACTTTCAGTGTTACTCAGTTTTATCTCCCTTTCACAACAGTCACTAAAGCAGCTGGTCAAGGAAGAAAACTGTCCACAGGCTGTTGGCTTAGGCCCTGCCTGGCAATTAGGTAAAACACATTCTGGACACCAGCAGCTCTAACTTTGTAACATGAGAAGCCGAAGTAAAAAACAAAATTAAGATTCAGAAAACAGAAGAATGAGAAGTCAAAATATATAGCACAGTCTAAAAATCAGACTTCCAGTAGCCTGAAGGCAAGGAAAGAAAGAAGCGTTAAGTGAATGCATGCTATCGGCTCCATGAAAAGATGTGAAAATTTGTGCTTGCTTATCCACCATTCCTTCAGCCATCTCCCTCTCCTCTAAGGAAGCAGAGATGTCTGCCAGTTTGTGGCAGGGCAGATGAAACCTGACACTACTTCATCATCTGTGAATATCAAACACTTGGTGCTATCCAGACTTCCTTGTTTCTGGAATGTATTTTTTAAAAAGGTACATATTCTGAACACAAAGCAATCTCTAGAGAGCCACCAATACAAACATTTAAAACATCCTGAAAACTGTACTAAGAGTTATGAAGTTTAAGATTCACCCAAAGTTTATCTGAGGCTTACAAGGAGATTTTGGTGATAGTCACATCAGCCCTGGTTATCCAAATCAGCAACAAGTAAGACAGCAGCACATAGAACCTCCCAGCACTTCTCATGGTCAAGTCAGTTCCTGTAACACAACCAGTAAATCAACACAGCTGCTCTGCAATACCAGTGCACCTCCCTGGAAAGTCACCATGTGTGGCCAATAGCACTTAGTTAACATACCTATCCTCACCAAGTTATAAATCACTTCTGATTTAGTTTATTACAATGACGCTCTGCTACTATATGGTATTCCATACTGTAAGTTTTCCAGGGTTTTGTATTTTGTGGTAAGGGTATATATGACACTGACATCAACACATGAAGTTGCACAGTGAAATTATGTATTTGTAATGGAATATACTGCAGAGTTTCTCTATTCTTAACCATTCTTTTTTTAAGCAATTAGCCGTCAGCAGAGATTCTTTAAGATAAATATCTTCCTTCCTCTTTAAAATAGGTTTTAGATTCACAAGCTAGTAGGATGTAAATGAAGAGGCAGATAGGCTGCTGCATGCAATATTAAACAGCCTGTAAACTAGCATTTCTAATGCTGAAGATTCTCGTCCTACCTTTCCTCTCAATTTTTTTTTTATGGACTTCTGAACTGTGACTTTAATTAATCACAGAAAGATTTAATAGGCAGCATATTTCTAGAACAAGCATTATCAGAATGAATAGTGCTACATCTACAAAAAAAATTACCATTCTGCAAACTCTCTGCTGTGCTACATTTGATAGAAGAGATCTCTACAGTTTCTTCAGTGTAATGTCACATGAAGTTCCACTACAGATGGTTCCATAATGAATCCTATTATCACAACATACGAAGTAACACTGCCAACTGTCTTTTGCAGGTCAGTTTTGCCACAGAAATCATAAACCAGAATGGCTCCATCAAAAGAAAACTTGTGTAATTCAACAGTTTGGCAAAGAAGCTGTTATGACAGCAGATTAAAAGACTATTATTAGCAAAACACTCTTTTTCAGAAATAATAGGATAAGGCAAGGATCTTCCAATTCCTTAATCCTTTTTCAAATAAAAGATTATACAAAAGGACAGTAGATGGGGAGAAAATAAAGGGAAACATTTTTTTAAAAGGCTTAAAATATTAAGGGTTATAGCAGGGCATTATTTGTCACTCCAGTTTTATTTTTTTTTAAACAATGTTCTTAAAATCTGAAATCAGTGAAAATTTGGTGAAGCCAGACTTCAAAAAGCTGTCCCATTTTAAGTACTCAATTAAACTGTCTCAGAAATGCAATCTGAATGCATGCTGCTGGACCCAGAAAACAGGTTAAAAATCTCAGTTAAACCATAATCCTGCAAAATGACTGGGACTACTGCATTCAAGGCAATGCTATTCCATATTGCTTTATACACTTCCCTTTTGTGCAGAATCGTATGTCATGGCCCATTCAACTTATTCAGGTACTTGAAAAAGCTTAACCGTAATCTAACTTGAAATTCACAAGAAGAGAGTATTGGCACTATACTGTTTCAGCTAACTACCTAAGGGACTGTTAATTCTAACCATACCACAAAAGTTTGCCTGCATATGCTAGTCCTCCGTCCATCCAATGACAGCTGGCAAAGCAGTAATATAGAATAAATAAGCAAAGCATCAGCAAAGTAAATCAGTAAATACTACTCAGTACTTCAGTGAGATCTACGCAAGGTTAGAAGTGAAATCCCATTCCAGGATTACTCTGCGGTAGGAGGAAATGCTTGTTCTTTAACCTCTTCTTGTAGGGAAAGATGAAGCATATGGAAGCTAAATGTTTCAGCAGAAGAAACAGATCAAAAGATTCTTTAATTCTTTTAAAGGACACAAGCAAACAAAAGACACCAAATGACCTAAAATACTCATTAAATATCAGTGATGAATAAGATAATAGCTATAGACCATTAGAGGAAGCAAGGAGTTGCATAACAGCTAGGAGAAAAAGTTTTCAGAATGTTTTAAAACTACATTTAAGAATCACATCAATAGTTCCACAAAAAAATACATAAATCTTAGAACATTTTAATGTTAAATCTTAGTTACAAAAACTTAGAATCCAATTATGAATGTGCTACTTTCACTAATTCATGCATTTATCTGTTAAGTACGAGCAGATTAATGTGCTATGAAATTCTGTCTAAAGTATTTGGCATAAAGTACCTCAGTAATAACAGCTTTAGAATGGAACAAAAAACTCTAAAACATATTAGAACCTCAGCACTGACAATTCCTTCACAGATACCTCCTGTAATGCAGTACAGTACTTTGCACAATAATTTACTGAGAGTGGGGTGGGAAGGCAGGCAGTACACTTAAAATAAATGCTTTACTTTGTAGGTAGTTTGTAGGAAACTACACCAATCTACAGGATTCATTACTAACAGCAACAGTTCTGTTGTCCCATTTCTCTTAGACTCCAGTAGTGCCTGGAGTTCTGTCCTAGCAAAAAAATTACTAAGACAGAAGTTCCCAAACTAGGAAGAGTCTGAGAATTCCCATTCTTTAAACAAGAACAAAAAAACCCTTCAGAAGCACTGCTGTGCACCGTACACTAGTGCTAGTGGCTATGCACATGAAGAGTTGTGATGAGAAACTTTCTGAAGAAAACTATGAAGAAAGAATTTCAAATAAACTAAAAAAGGGGGAGAATAAAGTAGGTCTAGTCACATCAAGATTTTCTGATTTCCCCACAATGCCATGCTAGTATTAATGAAATCCTTTTATGTGCAACATAATCTTATTAGAAACTGAACTGTTGGCTTTTTCCCCATCTCGACACATAAGTGGCACAACAATCTTGTAATGCTTCAATTTAAAAAACAGCAAAAGAAACCCCAGCTATTGTTCAACAAGGAGTTTTGCATTGCAGCAACCATGCAAATGAAAAGTCACTCACTGTTGGAAGGGTTCACCGCTCATTAAATGAACCACTGCCCCGCACAAGGACCCTCCTGTTACTGTGTGTCTCCTGAGTATTCACTTTTGGCACTAAATGAAACAAATGAACCTAGCCCATACCTTTCTAATAAAGCTTTTTAGGATATCATGTTACTACCCTTCCTACTCTGAAGGTGACCAGGATGTTTCTCACCATCTAAAACATTCACACAATGAACAATCAAGAATTTATAAAGATTTACGCTGATTGGCACATCAACCATGGTATGCACTTTTACCGTTTCCATAGTAAAACTTGAAATTAGGATTACATGCTCAAAACTACATTTGTACTCTTATACCCGAGATCCTGCAAGTAAGCATCATAACTACTGTTAACCTTGCTCCGACATAATCTTAGGCATTAAAGCTATTAAAGAATATATCTAGGGCTTTCAAGGATGTGCCATCCCCAACACCAGATTTCCCACACAACTCTATCTTAAGAGTCACACATGAGCAGCTGTATTCACATATTTAACTACCTACAGGTTCAAACCCCAGGACAGCTGCTTTGCTAAGATGCAAAAGTCACTCTGGGTTGTAACTTTCTATTCTGCTCACCTCCCTTTCCTCAAGATTCCTGGTTAACTTTACTAAATGGACAAATACGTAAGGATTAACAGAAACAAATGAGCTGCTGGATGCTGTCTTCTCAAGGCAGCACAACCATTAAGGACAACAGCACTGAAAAATTTATGGATCTGCCATGGTTCTTTTTCTTTCTCCCAGCTGCTATTAGTCCCACCACCTCTCTGCAGTCATGAAGTATTGTAATCAATTGGAAATCAGAGCTGGTTTGCTCCATGAAGCCACTTCCTGGAGCAACCACACTCCAGCTAAGTGCAAGGAACTGTCACCCACCCAGCAGAAGATCAAAGCCTTGCAGCAGCAGCCGCCAACATGCTCCTCCGCTACAGAAGGCAAGACCTGGACACACTTCAGCTGGCTACCGTGCTGCTTGCTGCAGGCTGTTCCTTTGGAGATAGGTTTTTTTGTTCATCACAGTGATCACAGGCATGATAGGTACCATACCCTTTTTTTTTGTCCTTTATGCTAGCCTGCAAGCACTTCTGGCCTAGTCAGCTGGAAAGTTCAATGGAGGGTAGAAAAATGCCAGTATTGCCACCAGCAGACTTGAATGAAGATGCTTATCACATCTCATTACTTCTCCCTCCACAACTTCTAACGCAGTTCTGAGCAGCCTTGCTTATCTACATCAACATGCCTTTTTTTTGCCAACTTCCTCAAGCTAATTTGAAAATAAAATTTCAAAAATCTGTAAACAGTAGAATCATAATATGGCTTGAAAGCAACCTCTGGAGATCATCTACCTGCTCAAAACAGGTAGAACTTCAAACTTGTATTTACATCAGGCTACTCTCTACCTTGTCCAGCTGAAAGTCTCCATAGATGGAGATTCTGTGGCCCCTCCAGGCTCTTGGTGCAGCACTCACCCACTCCCATGCGTCAAGACATTCCCTTCATGTCCTACCAAAATTTCTATTCTTATGCCTTGTGACCATTGACTCATCTTTTCACTGTATACTTCTGAGGGGAAAGTGGCTCCATCATCTCTATAAGCCCTTGCTTAAAGATGGTTAAATGCAGCAATTACATTCTCCCTTAGCCTTCTCTTCCTCAGGTTGCAAACCCATTCCCTCCTCCACCCTCAGGTGCTCCAATCCCCTACCATCTGAGCAACCCAGTGCTGGACTCCCTCCAGTTTGTCTCTCTCACACAGGGTGCATACATGTGTGATCTACTGGGCAGCACTGCAGCTGGAGCTTCACAGCCACCCCCCAGATGGGAACAGTTCCTTCCCTGTACCTGCTAGCCATGCTTTCTAATGCAGCCCAGTAAGTAATTAGCCTTGAGGGCTACAGACGCACACTGCTGACTCCTGGTCAGCTTCTCATTCATCAGGAGCCCCAGGTCTTCTTCTGCAAGAGTTGCTGCCCAGTCAGCAGCTCCCAGCAATTGACAGCAGAAGAATCATTTTCATTTTATGCACCTACATGCATAGAGACATGCATGCTTACAGAGCTAGGCATTTCCATGACTTTGAGATCACAGTGAGAAACATGATACCTAATGTTCATTCTTCTTATTTCACAACAATCAAAACACCAGACTAGAGACTTTCAGGCTTTGTTCAGCAGACTAAGGTACAAGGTAAATGTAGTCTGTGTCTCTTCAAACAATGATGGGACCACACATTTTAGCCGTAGTTTGTAATTAAAAGAGTAAATATTGGGTTCAGACATTTTCCTGCATGCTTTTAAGATCTACAGTGGAAAAAAGAGCTTGGTATAATGCCAATATAATTAACTAATGGGAAGTTGTCAGAGTTGTTTTTTGATTTTTTTTTTTAAATACTCATAATCAATAATTACAGTGAATAGGCTTTCCAGCAGCGCTGTAGAATTAACATTTGCCCTTTTTGTTTATTTTAAGTGTACACACATGAGCACATATACAGTATTTGCTTTGTTTGCAACACAAATGACCACAAAGTTAAAGTATATTTTCTGCCAGTCACCATTTTAGCATTAGTCTACAATATCCAACTGAGTGATTAATAAGCATCCCGTCTGTTCACATATCAAGCAGCATTTATCCAACAATAAAAGTGACAATATGGGCAACAACTATCAGGTTTATTTTAGTATCAAGCTTACAGGCAATCAATTTGGACAGAAAAAGAACCAAGGATTAGTTTTTAATCACTTAAAGGAAAAAAAAGCATCTAAAGTTAAGAAGAAATGTGTTGCTATTAGCTACAAGCTTGGTACGCCAAGATCATTATCTCACATCAAGAAAAATGCAGGCCTTAGAAAACCTTACAAAAATATTTTACAAAATAAATAACAGTCAAGGTAACAGTACTACATAAACAGCTGGTTGGGCAGTTCTCCACGCTGATCTGATCCAACATCAGTAACAGATCTCTTTCTCAAAATTTGATGCAGTCAGCTCCAGTCTCTTGGAGGAGTTCTCACCCATAGGTTTTGTAAAAATCTATAGCAGAAGCAAACTGCTATCCACCGTTGGCTGTATGATCAAGCTGGAGTGTTCCTTATGCTACACAGAATGAAAGGGTCTTCCAGCTCACAAAAGGAGGCCCACTACCATGTGCTCAGTGTGTTCCTTGAGCTTATACATCAAAGTTTACATCAAGGAAATCTTAAGTTACACTTTAAAAGTATCTAGCATTTCTAGTTGGTTTTGATTTCATTTTCTGTGACTTAATTCTTCAAATTCAAGTATTAATTCCCCTTAAGTAAAGGTTATATCATGCATACCTACACTTACTGCTATTTACTTCCCAAAAATTTCAAGTCAATGTACTGGCAACTTATTCCACCCATCACCAAGTCATCATGAATTTCTCAACATCACCTTCAAATTCTTCTAAGACAACACATTTCTTAAAAATATCACCATTCACTAAGAAGGCTACAGTTTTGCCACAGGACTAACTTGTACAGATGAATAGAACTAATAAAAATCCACTAAGTATCTGGTAAATACAAACAACTTGGGAAACTACTCAGTGACCTACATCTGCAGTCCCATATTTTGAATAAGAATGGGGACAGAAAAAGAGTAGGGTATTTCAAGCTCTTTTTTCTGAAGACTTCATGTATTACTGAGAAATAATAAGCTAGGAAAAGCTATAGTAAGGGAAGTTTTGAACACTGAATTAAAAGCTGCCCCTACCAAGCAAAATAACCTAAAAGATAAATGCTACATATTTGTGAAGCGCCACAAAAGATAAATGAGCATTGGCATTCTTACATATAAAATATAGTCCTAAAATAGTTAATATTTTCTTCTCCACAAACACAGTATTTAAAGAAAGTGGAAAACACAGTTAGCAGCACTGTGAGGATGCATATTCTGCCTCACTGCCCTGCCTCAGTCCAAAAGCTTCCAGATTGTTTTATTTAACAGCCACTATTGATACTACACATATGCTCTGAAATGATTAATACAGCTAGGTTTGGAAGAGGATGTCCATCCATGCAAAGTTAGACTCAAAACTTCTACATCAACGTTCATTAACAAATGGGTACTCATCCCCAATTCATTTTGGGCTCTACAGTGCATTCAAGAAACCAAAATAACCATCTTGTTCAGAATGCTTTTCACTAACAGCAGCAGAAGACCAAGACTGCAAACAGATTTTTAAACAAGCACTTCTCAACATAAAAGAGGTCTGCCCACTTCCATCACTTTAGTCTTCCAGCAACCCCTACTTGGTCTGTGAATACCTCTGTGCATATGCATGACTGATAGCAATCCCCACCTAAGCAGCCTCCTTGTCTTCCAACCTTGCAATGGCATAGCTGTTCAGACACAAGGGAATTAATCAGGCTGAAAAATAGTCCAAGAGGAATATTTTTTTTCAGCTGGATCAGTTAGCTCCTTGATCTATTTTGCCACACAGCAACTGGCAAGAAGGAAAAGCAGGCAAGCAAGGTAGCCACTGAACACAAAACTATGGTGTGACATTACAGAAATATAAACACAATTGCCCTGAAAACTCAAGGACTTTATCAACCAAGTATCTTTCACTGACACTATAGTCACTGTCAAAAAGTATGTACGCAAATAAAAGCAACTATTGCTGTATTTTCATATAAATATACCTTGTAATGGAGCAATGAATGCCTCTACATATAGCTCATCTTTTCATGAGGTTAGCCAGAAAGGACCTTTATCAAATTTAAAGACTAATTTCCATCTCCATTTAAACACGGGGATTCTTGAAAGACTGGAAAACTAGATGCTCAGATTCTTAAAGTAAAAATTGTTTTTCAGAATCCATGTCCAAACTGTGGTGAATTTCACAGCAGGCAAACAACATAAGTAGTCTCAACCAGATTTTTAAAGAGCCTTCAAAATCCAAGAGATCCTTCCAAAACATAAACAAAAGCCTGTTTCTGCAGGTTTTGAATTAAGGACTAAAGGGTTTTATAAAGGAAACATTTACAGCAATAAAATACATTTAGCCTTTATTTAAAAACCTGGGATCAAAATCAGATTAGTCTAATTTCCACAGTGATACAGCAATGAAAATTATATATATTAAAAATATATAGTAAAGCTATATACACACAGAGCACTTTTTTTTTCCCCCCAAGGCAGATGACTGGGAAACGAAGTTTAAGAAATAGCACACCATACTTTGCAGCAGACTACCAAGAAGGACATTTGTATTTGTCCAGAATACTGAATCAATCCTCAGAAATAAGGAGCTAAGCATGTACTTTCCATGCATCTTTTAAAAAATAAGCATTCAAACAATTTAGGCAGTTGAGGAAGGATGAAAAAGAAACTGAAAACACATATACAGTGAACAAATAAATAGGTAGCATTATAAACTCAAATACTATCCCATTAGCTCATGGTTTAAAAAAAAACAAACAAAACATGAAATACACACTTCGATTCATCTCAGGTAAGTAGAAGGCAGAAAATAAATTCTGTTGTTAGAATCTCCAAACACTTGTTTATTGCCTAATATTTGCATAACAATTCACCAATATAACAAGTTTACCTAAAGCCTTTGCAAAGGAGGTTATACCTACACATCTATAAAGCCAGCAAAGGCCTTGGTCCCTAAAGAGCAGGGTTAAAAGTTAAAACACAAAAAACACACACAAAAGGCAACTCTACTTCTGCCTAGAACAAGCAGTCCAAAACTACAGGACTCGGAACCTTATTAGATCATCTTACTAACGTTTCCAAAGTCTCCACGGAGTATATGGTAGCCCACAAGATTACCTTGAATACTCATACGAGACAATGGTCCAAAAAGCTTGAGAACTTCTGCACTGGAAGACACCGCCAAAATTCCTTTTTCAGGGTGATGACAAAACTTCATACACCCTCTGCAACTCTGGATTAGTCTTGTTCAGCTGATGTTTCTTTCTCTCCCCGTTCTCCTATCATACTTTTGCCCAGCTGGCCCTGAAAACTGTCAAGATCTGACAGGCAGTCTGCAATTTGTCTGGTCCCTGCACTGGCATCACACGTTCCACAGAACTCCATACCTGCATCCCACCATCAAACTAGTCAATGTTACACATCTTTGAAACAAGTGGGAAAAAAGACAAGATGGCTGCCCCCACAGACTGAGATCAAAGGAGGGGACTAT
Source organism: Harpia harpyja (assembly GCF_026419915.1). Taxonomy (NCBI): domain Eukaryota; kingdom Metazoa; phylum Chordata; class Aves; order Accipitriformes; family Accipitridae; genus Harpia; species Harpia harpyja. Next base: position 25,711,948 of record NC_068949.1, on the reverse strand, counting down.
TTGAAATTCAGTATTTATTTTTCTTAACTACTAGCAGAAGAATTAAGAGTTTCCCTCCATTATATACAAGGAATGCTCAATTAAGTCAGTGAACTCACTTTGACAGTATCCTTAACTAGGTTTGGCCCAGTTTCTCTTCATGTTAGAGTTTAAACCATCTCCCAGTTATTTAATATCCTGATATACCTGCAAACACATAAAGATGCATGTCATATACCATTCTGCCCTAGAAGTGCATTTGTTGGCATCTCTAGAAGTGAGACCAAGTCTCACGTGACCTGTGAGACCATCACTGGTTAGAAGTCTCCACACCTGTAAGGAAAACCCAGCTGCAACGAGTAAGCTTGCTCAATTCCACATGCATACGCCCTAAGGCAAGTAATACTTTCCTTCCCCGAACAAGCATAACACCCTTTGTGTTTCTATTATCAGATAGGCCAAAGCATGTAGGATTTTTCGATTGTCTGAAAGGCTTCTGCAAGCCTGTTCTGTCCAACACTGAAATTCAGAAACACGCTATATGCTCAAAACCATTATTGTAGCGGGGGGGAGGAGAATAAATAATCAAGTGGGATTTGTATTTGTAGGTTGTTAGCGGTGCATCAGGTCAAAATTCAGTGGTGGAACCACTCCAGACAGGCATAAAGAAACAGGCTTTAGGAGTAAAACTGGATGCTGTTAACGACACAGAGAAACCAAAGAGCCAAAGAAATTCTGCAAAGAGACAGCTCACTCCTTTTGCAAGAAATATACGAATTAAAAGGCAAAAGAATCAAAGACACTGCCGGGCTCCCCCAAGCCCCTATATCTGGAGCAGTTGCATGATCCCAAAGGAGTACTGTCTGCTTTAAGAGGCGTTTTTAAAAGCAAGGTCGTGGAAGTTGACCACCCAGGCGGCTCGCTCGCTCGCGGGGCTGCATTCCCACCTCCTCGACCGCAGACCCTTCCTCCCCCGAAGGCCGAGCGGGAGCCCGGGCTGGAAGGCTACGCCAGCCCGGCCTGCCCTGGGTGCCCCCGCTCCCAGGAGGAGGAGGAGCCCCGCGCCGAGCCTCCTGCCCCTCCTGCCACACCAACAAAGAGGCCCCCGCCATTATCCACCGAGACACCTCCACTCCCCCGGCGCCGAGCAGACACGGAAGGTCCCGGACCGGAGAGCCCCGCACCGCCTCCGGGCAAGGGCAAGGGCACGGGCCGCCTCCGGCTCCCTCCCGGCCCGCTGCCCCGTCGAAACGTAAACAAAGCGGCCGGGCCCGGGCCCGGGCCCCGCCCCCGCGGCGCGGCCGCTCGCCCGCGTAGCGCGCCGTACCCCGCGCCGCACCCCGCGCCGCTCGGCCCCGCTCCCCCCACCGCCGCCGCCCGCCGCTCCAGCGGGGCCGGGGCCGCGGCCCCCGGGCGCCGCGCTCACCGCCTCCCGCCGCCGCCTCCTGCCTCGGCCGCTGAGTAATGAGCCGGGGCCGGGCCGCGCACACGCACCGCGCTCCGCCCGCCGCGGCTGCGGCTGCCCGCCCCCGCCGCGGCTGCCCGCCCCCGCCGCTCGCCCCGCCCCGGCCCGGCCCCCGCGCCGTCGCTGCCCGCCCCGCTGCCCTCGGCCCCGCGCCAGCGCTGCCCTTCAGCGCAGCCTGGCCTCGCCCGAGGGCCCAGGCGCCGCCGCCGTGGCGGGTCCCTCCCGGCCCCGACGCGGTCCCCGCCGAGGCTGCGGGGCTCCGGCTGCCGGCGGGTCCGCGCAGCCCCGCCCGGCAGCAGCATCGCCCTGGCTCCTGCGCACCCTTTCCCCTGGAGCAGTTCCTTTCCTGAATTACGCCCCTCCGCCAGGCCTCCCTTCCTGCTGGGGCTTTCATGGAAAATTGGCATTTTTCAGGTCTTTGCCTTCGTGCTCTCCGCCAGTGCTTTGGCACCCAGCCGCCACGCTCTGGCATCGGTTTTTCTGCTGCTTCCAGACGTCTTCCACGGCCTTGGCAGCTCCAGGCTTCCCGTTGCATGCCTGGCATGGCAGCACTTTATCTCATTATCGGGTGTCTGGAGTGTTGTAACGTTTTCTTGTTCTGTATCTATTTTGGCGCCGGTGTTCCTCTAAATCTTCAGTGCCTCTTTGTGGGATTTCGAGTTGTTCATTACCGTTGCCTTTGGCTCTTGGCACCTGGCAATCTCTCCTTGATTTTTCAGTATTTTGTTTGGTATATCATTGTCTTTTTTTTTAATTTTTTTCCCAGGAATGTCCCTGCTTGGAGACGAAAGGAGGTCCCTCAGCGCCTTGAAGCCATATCAATATGGTTCAAGCAAGCCTTTGTATATTTTTACTACACAGTACAAAAAAGGCCTTATGAGCAGTATTTAAAAATATTTAAAATCTGCCAGATAGGCACGGGGCTCTGTGAAAACGGACATTTCACATTTAATTCATTGTCAAACATTTGCATGGCCTATGCCATGTCTTTTAAGATGCCAAAGATTATATTGAGTTTGTTGCTGCTAGCAGCTTTTATCCATCTGTAGTAAGCATGGATTTTTACATAGTAAAGGTGGTGTTTCAGAATATCCCAGTTTTGCCCACTACCTTGGTGTTTAAAGCTTCACTTCCATAAAGCTGTCCATATACTACTCATATGCCCATTTTAGTGAGATCTCTGCACTCTCTGCCCTTAAAATTCTCAATTTAAGCAAGCCCATTTTCAGTCCCTATGTTAGAAGTGGTTCTTTTGCAGATCCCCACAGGCAGATCTATGATGCTTCCTTTATATCTGTACAAAAAACCAAACCACAACTATTGCTCAGACTCCATCCCCAGTCCTCTTGAGATGCCACCGGGCTCTAGCGTATTTCTAAGACATACCTCCCACCTCACCTCTGATCGTTTCCGTGGGACAGCCCCAGAACTGAATTAGACAGTTTTTAGCTTTGAGGCTTTTTCTTGCTGCAGTATGTTACATTACAGCTAGACATTGCATTCCCTTCCATGTTTATGTATGCCAAAGGCAAAGCTCAGCTGGCAGAAGGGGCGATATGAATCCCCAAAATACACTGCAGACAAAATTTAATTTGGGTAGGTCTTTTTTATCTTCACCAGCAGATTAAACTAGCCCTGCTGATTTTGGCTGATGCAGGTCATAGCACCTTCAGATGTTTCTATTGGCAAATAGGCCTCCAGTGTTAACCTCAGGTCTCCTCTGCACAGCAAGAAACAGGTGGGGTGACATCATGTTCAGCTAGTTCAGTTATTTGCAACAAGACCCGTGGCTTTACAGATCACTGATGTTACTCCTAAACTTTTGAGGAGGGTTATTGTTCCTGATCATCCCATTTGAAGTAAGACTGCACTGAGATTTGCAAGTGAAGGAGGACAACAGTCCCTTTAAAGTATAAAATGGTGTTTTGCTTAGGATCCAGATTTGTCACATTTCTTCTTCAGGGCATAATCAAATTCTCATTAAGATTTTATAGTTTACAAAGTTGACACTTTTAAACAAAGATGTATTTCTAAGTGACTTTTTAAAACTAGTCCTCACAACCTTGTATGCCATCAGCATCTATTGCCATCTTGCATGTAGAGCAACAGATAAGCAACAGAAATAATGATGCAGAAATTACACAAAAAGATCGGTTTGGTGGTATTGCAAAGCATGATGAAGGAGCATTATATATTTTAACAGGGGCTCCAAAATATGTAAAGATTCTATAAAGGAAAACTGAAAGGAAGAAAAGAATTTCATACCATAAATTTGCTACTTACCAGTATAATGGTTTAAAAAATAAAGATAATATGATAGATATGATGTAAAGTTCCTGTACACTATGCAAAATTTACAAGACATTGAAATAATACCTCTGTAAGTAAGGACGACGGTTTCTTTGATTGTGTGTATAATCAATTTTTCAAAACCAAGTCCTTATATAAGAAAATAAAACTTTGAGAATGTCATTGAGCACCACTATAGTGTTGTTTTTGAAACTGCTTTGCAGAAGTATTTTCTTACAAGCATGACGGCTATACTCATATATTGCATGTCTGGGTGGAAACTTTTTTGGATTGTCCTGACTGATATCCAAGAAAATACAAAACTAAAGTCCTGATCTCCATGAAAGTCAACAGGTATTTTGCAACGAACTTCAGCAAAACCAGCATTTTTCTCTGGACCTCTTAAAAGATTAGAAGAATACAGTAGAGAGCAAGAGTATGGATGCATTACAACAGAACATATTGGCAAATATACAGGAGATTCATATTTGTTCATAGAGGATCAGTAGCAGAAGGGGAAAAAAGTTTTGCAGAACAATAAGAAGAGAGAAGACTGCACAAGGAAGCGTGGCTACCTGGCAGGGGCCAAGGTCTTTGCAGTAAGGGTTCTCAGAGTGTAGCCCTGCTGAGGCCACAGAACAACATAACTCGACAGGATTTTCAATGACAGGTTTGACAATAAAGGCGCATGGTGGCCCATGAGAAAGTCTGAAAGCTGCTAAGGGTCTGTTTGGCAAAATAATAGGAATTACCAACCTCAGAACTTGAATTTTCCTTTCCAAAATAAACATGGAATTTTATACATAAGGATAATCTGATGATCAGTTTTATTTAATAATAGAAGCTCCAAAATTAAGTTCATGAACAAGCTGGAGCATGAAAATCATCCTCTGCTTACGCATAATTGTTAATCATCATTCTCTTACCTCCTCAGTTTCAGTGTCCATGTTAGTCTTGGATTTGGACTGCTGCTTTAAAATAAGCAGTTGTTGAGTGTTTTATAAATATTTTGATTAAAAAGTGCCAGTAAAATCTGAATTATGTCAAAATACTGCAAGCTTTCTCACTCCCATACATTGGTATACAAATATGTTTATGAACATCACATTAAAACGTCTGGATTCAGCAGTCATGAAATTACATTAAAAATGTAGTTTTGTCATTTTTTAATGTTTTCATTAAGTTCTTATCAATTACCACACTCTTGGTGGTAAACACGGTTTTAACATATTGATGTTTATAAACTGCAAAGCAAACCATTCAGGCTGAAATCTTTGGAGTCAAGGCAACGGATCTGAGTTTCTGACCCAAATTTTGATGCACAAAAATCAAAATGTCAAAAATTAGAAACTATAACATAAAATAACAGGCCCAAAGATATATGGAGTAGTCATTTTTGCCCACAAAACATCCACAGTAAAGAGTAATGATTTATTTTTGCACCAAAATGGATTAGCATAATACATATAGTAACTCAATACGCTTCAGCCGAGTGGGACTGTAGTGAACAGATACAAGGTGGTAACTGCTTAAACCACAATAGCTGTTTTTCAAGTAAATATCTGATTATGCCTACAGTCATTTTTAGACAAGCTGAAAATAGAAACAAGATATTCTAGGCATGTGTTGTAACTACAGGATATCAACATTTAGACAAAAAAAGAACTGCGTGTGCTGATTTTTTTAAAATCCTTTTAGTTATGTACTTAAAAATTTTTCTTTGCAAGAACGGACCATCTAATCTTTCTTTCCTTAAGCAGTCTTAAATAGATTGCATTGCCAAAAATGGAATTTCATGGGACTTCTCAGGCTGAGCCACCTGTGCAAACATGCAGCCACTGGAATTCTATCACTTATTTATTTTAGATGTTTATATATCATCATCACATAGGCATCTAGGTACCTTGCAGCAGTGAAAGCTGCCTTCTGGAAATTAACCAAATTAACAAACCCTCTCCTCACCTCACTAATTATTTCATCAAGAAGAGATCATCAGGAATTGTGGGTACCCAGATTTTCCACGCTAGAGCTTGATTAAGTCACAGCCAGGATCAACATCCATGTCCTCTTATGAAAACAGATTGATAAATATTGTTTGCTAAGGGAGATATATGTGGAAAGAAAACACAGGCTTTGAAACATTTTAGAAAATTCCAGAAGTAATACAAATGTTTATGTGAAATAAACAAAGCAGTTTGGTAATAATATATTTTCTTAAACATTTTTTTACCATTGGTTGTGGCACAGAAGCTGCGTTTCACCTAACAAAGTGAAATGGAAATTTGCTAGAAACTAATTACAACCAAACCCCAAATTAATTGACATATTACAGCCTAAAAAAGTGTACAAAGAAAAATGAACCAAGAATCACACATTCTAATTGTTGATAAATGCAGCTGATGTTGAAATGTTTCATTTTAATAATGAAATAGATAAAGAACTTAACAAAAGAAATGTAACAGCTAGGGTTTTTTATTTAATTATGTCTTGAAAAGCAGTATGAAACCAACTTCAAGTAACTAGCTGGAGGGACTTGTATTCCCTCTTTGAATGGAACTAGAAACAGTCAGTAATTGCCAAATGTTTTGCACTTGCATTCTGACTATTAGCAAATAATCGTGAACTGGGGTAAAAATTTCTTTTAGTAGTAACAAAATGAACTGAGCACTTGCTGGCTTGAGCAAATGTAACAGAAAGCAAGCAGCCACCATGGGGCACCATGCGACAGGTTATAAATGTGAACATGAAGGTAGGCCCATGTTCATGGCTAAGGGATACTGAAGCTCAGTAAAAATGACATTTCTGTATGTGGAGTCAAGGAACTGTGTTCTCTGAAATGTCATTAATATAATTAATCCCTTCTTTGCCGATCCCACAAAGTTCTTTCTGAGCTGCCCTAATTCCATGTACAGGCAATTTATATTAATAGGTACACCGAGTAATAGGCATCAAAGTATGTACAATCATTAGACATACTCAGTCAACTGCAAATTGTGGAGAGAAGTGTAGTTTAACTATTAGAAAACCATGTTTATGGTATCACATGCCTCATATTTCTATACACTGATATTAATACAGCATACGGTGTTCTTTATACTACTACTCAACTGAAATTTTGCATGGGCAAATTCAGGAAAAGTTCTTGGGGTTTGGCATTATCTGAGGACAACATTAGACGATGGGTTCACTGGGCTGGATTGTGGCAATATAGTCTACCTAAGTTACAACCAAGTCGTTGTGGTTTCCTTACTGGGGAAAGATTGATTGTAAATTTGTGCAGCTTTTCAGCTGTGGGGTTTAGTCCAGCAATCTGCCAAACATACTCCTAACTTATATCTGTACCACACTCCTGTCTTTCTAAATTACATACTGACGAGCATGATCTCCTTTCCTGCACCCTTATCAATGAAGACTTTGTATTTGGCTTTCTAAGAATAATTCCAGAGTAAAAGGCATTTCCAGGATTCAGAACAAGGCCATAGGGACTTTTATATCAGCTGTTTCTCCCTTGTCATTATAGGGTGTTCATAGTTGGAAAAGCCCCTGTACCATCCTCTGTTCATGGTTTCTGTTACATGGGACTATTCAAAGTTGACCAAAATTTAGTGAGCTTGCACTGAACAATAGCACTGACAACTCTGGCACTGAACTCAGGGGATACTGAAGGCAAACTTTCAATTACGTTCTCTCCAGCCAACATTCAATGTTCTTCAGCCCTGAACTTGCTCAATGCATCTTTCTGGTTAAAAAAAGAAGACACATCAGAAGTGCATCAATTGTTGTCAGAGTTTTTTAATTTCAACTCTGAAGCGCTAACACCTCTCCCATGTTAGATAATGTGTCATACATTATCTCTGAAAAGAGCTAGAAAATGACTGCATTTCAAATGAAATTGGTCAACACCAATTATCTGACACCCTGTCTAAATGCTAGTTGCATCTAGCATTCCATATGATGATCCCAATCCAAAACCTAATAACTTCTGAATGTAGTTTTGAAAAACAACTAAATGTGGGGACTGTGAGCTAAATGGCAAGTCGAGGAATATAGACAAGTTAGCTTTATCTCTTTTGAGTCGGTATTTTATTATGAACTGACCAGAGCATTTTGAAGATAATTAATAGTGTGTGTTGTGACTATACTGCACAATACTACGACTTAGCACTAAGCAAACTACACTAGGCAGAATAAGGAGGATAACTGCAATAGCAAATTATTCCCCTTGGGTGAAACTGTACCTCTTTGTGCTAGTTTGCTGCCTGCACACATCTCTGCATTGTGGAATAATTACCTTGTGACCACTTATGTACACTCCTTTTAGGGTTTTGAAATGAAGATATATTTTGATCACTTCACCTATTGTAGAGAAAAATTTTCACTCCATAAGCAAAGTGTTAATCTTATATACACAAATAAATCTGAATGTATTCCGGTTTCATTGTGGTGGCCAAGAGCAAACCAAATATAAAATCTCTTTTCCAAGAGAGAAAAGAGATTTTTTTTTTGCTTATAACCAGCATCCATGTCATTGTTGGGTAAAAAGGCTATTTTTAATGAAACTATACATGGAGTGTACACATGGAATTCCATCACCATATTCCAGAAACCTTTAAAGAAGTTTCACTCTTTCTTTCTTAAGACTAATGGCCTGAAGTTACAGTTCTTATTTAGAGAGTAATTCCATTATGTCTCAGAGCATTTGGCATTAAACAGTGCCAGTTTGTACCTTATATCATGAATTACTTGCTTCACACCTTCTCTTCCTGTGTCCTAGAAAGATGCATTGGAGGATGTATCATAGGAATACTGCCTCTCCTTGAATTACTTATGGGATCAGCAGAGCTGCAATCAGGTATCACAAACATGAGCTACTTGTCCCCTCATGTTTTATTGCCTCACATCACATCTCAAAAGCAGCGTAAGAAGCAAAAGCAAATTAAACAGATTGTATTAAAAGTGGTATTTTAATTGGGTCTCAACCATTCATAGAACTTTCTAAAGATTTAGAAACTCCCAGGGGTTTGATCCAGCCTTTGCCAACTATTGTTCTTAAGGGAAACTGGTTACTGTCGTGAGTGGCAGGTAAGTTATGCTGCCTTCTTGCCCCCTTCAAACACAAACTTAAAAACAAACCCCAAAACACCTCCACTCTCAGTTAGTTTGTTGTTTGTTTTTTTTTTTAATTAACTTTGGAATTATTACTTAATGGGAAACAGGCTGTTCGGATATGTTTGTTCAGCTATTAATTTGAAATTAATTTCATTACATAGATCCTTTCTTTACGTCTTGCTTACATATTGGCCTCTTCTCTTTTTCTTCAAAATTGAGATCAGGGCTATACAAATCAGATGTGATTCCCAAGAAGATAGTGCTGTGAAATACCCCTGACAGCAAAGACCAGAACAAGAGCATAGACTCACATCCTTATTTTACTTTGCTAAGCTAAATATAGATGACTGGACCAATTCCAATCTGCTTAGAAACCATTATGGAAATAAAACTTTAATTTGTATGTATACTGGGCATAGGGATGATGCTTGGAAGTTGACTATCAGAAGTGTTTAGGTCCTGTTACATTACTTGAGCAGACCTCAAACAAAAAGGGAGATTCCCTGTTTTTTCTGAAAGCTCAAGCAATCTCCATTTAGCTCTAATAACTCAAGCAGTTTATGATCCACTCCACAGGACTCTGAACTAAAAACATTTAAAAGTTAACAGAAGCACTGTGAGTCTTCTCTGTTTAACAGAAACCCCATGCCTGATATGTGGTTGTAGTTTTGGCAGCCTGCTTATACCACTGTCAGCTGAGAAGTAAATAATAATCCTCACCTTTATGTAAACTTTAAGAGCTTCCCACACTTCAGCTTCTGTGGGATGAAAAGGCATTAATGTCAGAGAATAATTGGATTCTAACCATTGCCAGTTCTCAGAAAGCTGGATGGAACATAAGGGAGATCCTAAGCCTCCATCCAGCAGTTCCTTCACTGGGATAAATAGTCTTTCATCTTGTTAACCTTCATAGTGATCTAGTTACATAAACTTTTTGACAATTACATACATGTCATCTGTACACAGGAAGGATTCAATAGGTGAATAGAATGAATGCAACTGAAGCTCTCATACTGTCTGTTTTGAGTTTATGAGTCTAAAATGCTACTTCAGTTCAGACCAATATGATGTGAATAATTTTCTAAAATGGCTGTTTTCAATGACTATTTAGAATAGAGAAAGAACCATGAGTGAGAATTTGATTTCACAAATCTGGAACCATTGCTTACACCAACAGAACTACCACAAGTTTGCATTGGGCCCATGTGTTCATGAGAAGAATGATTGAGTCTTTTCTTAAAGCAATAGAGCATAAAGTATTTAGGAACTTTGATTAGTTAATCAAATCAACATTTCTACCTGATTTAATGGGAGCATATTCACACAACACATTATTTCTAGCAAAATGATTCAACAAGCCACATGCCCTATTAACTCCACAAACTGCTTTATACACACATCTACGTAAATCAAACCTGGTAGCTACAAATGCACCACTATAAATAACTTCCTATCTCCTCCCCACTCATTACCTGGGGAAGGAACAGCCACAAACTTCTGTGGTGCGTTTCTCCTGCTAGCATGACTGTATTGCACAATCAGGCTGAACACATCCCGAGGTGCATCAGTGCTCAGAGTTTCTTTTTATCATCAACAGCCTTTTGCTGATCTGTTGGTATTTGGATCTGTGAATCCAAAAAATGAAGAGCAGTATCAGTCCCAGTGATCACAGGCAAAGGGTCAACAAATAGTCTTTATTGCACAGTTGGTAAGATTTGTCAGTAAATGGTTTGCTGATTCCAAAATGTTCTGTTTGAGACATCTCAGATGTGAGACTTTTCTACCTAGTTTTATTCCTGCCTGCATTCCTGGCAGACTGCCCTTCAGATCAGATTTATGACTTCTTGGACCAAGGCCAAATTTAGAAAAAAATAGATTTATTTTGCTGCTATAAAGAAAAGGGACCAGAGAAGGGATACAAAAAGATGGGTGATGTGCCCAGTGTGAGAATTCAGCAAAATGGATGTTTTCAGTGACATTTTGGATAAGGCAATATTGCATTTGTCAGTGTCAGAAGAGGGGGATTTGCAGCAATTGAGATGATGAAAGCCTGAATAAATTTTGTTGAAAGATAGATAAAGAAGACCACAGCTTGTAAATTTTATTCAAAAGCACACGTCAAGATCCAGATACAGTGGAAGGGTTGACCTAGGAAGAAGACCAAACTGAATGTGAAACCCAGGGTATGGGCTAGGGATAACAGTGGCATCATTCACAGTGACTAAGAAAGGAAAAAGGAGTGAGAAATATGGAAATAAGAGGGCTTTTGGGGGGCCATGTTGAACTTAAATGACTAGGTGCATGAAGTTAGGCAAAGAGGGACAATCCAAGGTTTTCATTTGGATGTCAGGAAAGAAATCTACAATGGAGACATCTGTGAGGCATTGGCATAAAGATTGTAGCTGAAATTGCGTTTGCAAACCACATTGCTCAGGGACAAATTACAGGGAGAAAGAGTAAACAAATGCAGCTTTGTGGAATGCTTATACAAAGCTGGAGGGAGAAAGTGAAGGATCCTCCAACTGCTATCCAGAAGAGCACTTATGGAGGACAAGAATCAGGAGTGGAGACAGTCCTACAGTACAAGGAAGGACAAGACATAAAGAAGAACATGGCGGAGTGTCAGCTGATAAATCAAACAGTAAGAGGATCTAGAGTAATGATGATTTCAGCTTCTGATGGTAAAATAATCTTGACTTGTGTCTACCATAGACATGGACAGCAAAAGAGATGCTTGCCTGATATAAATATTTTCTTCTAGCTTTTGGCCTTTTGTATGATACCATATTTTCTGTTGTGTCATCCAATTTTTGAGGGTCTTCTTTAAAAATAAAATTTTGTCTGCTCTATCTGAATACTAACATTATCATAAAAGTGGATATTTGCCATTGCAATACATAACATACATTTTGATAATTTCTTCCGTTTGTTTTGTTGGGTTTTTTTTAAACACTTGGAAGTGAATGAATTCAGACTTTTTGGAGGCAAAGGGGCTTCTATTTAGCTTAAACCCAAAGAAAGCTGTTTTGAAGATGGAAGGAATAAAATAGAATGCCAAGAGAAACAGAGCTGGGAATAATGGAGGAACAATTAATGTGAAGAGCTTATTGAATAAGCCCAATAGAACTTTCTTTTGTTTTGCTAAGGTGTTTTTTTTTCTTCGCTTTCTTATGCCCAGCTCACAGTTGCCCTACAGCATCCCATGAGCCCCCTTTGCCCTGCTCTGAGCACAGCTACACCCTGCAATAATTAACCAGAATTTTTGAGATTGAGTAATATTAAAAAAACAAATTCCCTTCTTTCAGTTCTTTTTTCTTCCAGACAGACCCATCAAAATCTCATCCACACTGTTTATTGAGTCTGAAGAACTTTGCTGCTCATAAAAGACACACTCACTGCCTTAGACCATCAATCTCTGCTTTGGTGTACTGCTTCTCTCTGGATTGGCAGGGGGCTGAAAGTGACATCAGTCCAGAGGGCTTTAGATCTAATGCTCCTGTGTGCGTCAGGTAATCCAATTGAGTTCTTATATGTCGACGGACCCAGAGATTTATATTGAGCCACTTCCTAAAAGCTGACTCTTATTACCTGGCAGGTGAACTAACAAAAAAAAAAAAAAAGAAAAGAAAAAAAAAAGAAAAGAAAAGAAAAAAAAAGAAAAGAAAAGGAGGGAGTGTAAACAGCCTCAGCAGACATGACATTGCCCTCAACTTCAAACCAGGGGCTGCTAGGCTTGGCTTGCAAGCAAGAGAAGGAACCTTACTGTTTATTTGCTTAGCCACTTGCCAGACCACACGGCGCTTAGTTACGAGACATAAACAGAGCAGTAGAAAGAGAGAAAGGAAGAAAGAGAGAAAGAGAGAAGACAGAAGGAAAGAAAGAGAGAAAAAACCAAGAAAGAGAAGTTCAAGCAAGTACTGAATATTTTTAATGTGACACTTACAACTATGATGATCTAAACAATCAGTATTTGGCAAAAATATAGAAGATTTCAGACTATTCTGGATGCAGCATCTGTCCAACGTGTACAGGTAGGTTCTTACATATTTCTCTTAATCTCATTATCAATTAAATAAGTATTAAAGCATTCATCTTCTTGGCTTTGTACAGCAGTATCTAATATTTACCCTGGGTTTTTTTACATTAAAGCTCATTTCATTTCTCTCAAGTCATTAGCTAATCCTGATTAGAAGGCTGCCTTCTTCTGGAGTTAGAAACATTCACCTATGACAGAATTTCACACATAAAAATTCAGAGTACCTCAGCCTATTTATATTTTCTATTGAAGGCAAAGGAATAGAAGGCACTAAATTGCTACTGCTCTTATGGCAGGGATAAGTCTTCATTGGTATAACACCATTCACATGATTCTGGAAAACATGTTTAAGTACATTATTAATTCATGGATTTATACTGAGTACTATTATTTAGGAAACAGCACTGAACTCCAAACACCAGAAAGACGTGTCTCTAGTGATTACCACCTGGGACTAAAGACTCTCAATTAAGAAATTGGTTTCCTAATTTCTTCTCTACTGCTCTCTGCTGTGTTTTTAGGCAAGTCCCTGCATTACAGTTTGCAGTTTCTAAAATAAAAGCAGCCTTATTTTATGGAAGTTTTGGCATATGCTTTGTAAACATTAGTAATTTAGAAGTTTTTAGATGGAAATTCCAGAGGAATACAAATAATGGTAATTTACTATTTACATCTAAAGTGGATCACTGATGATAGCAAATCACATCATCCTCAGTGATGTGGTGAAAGAAGGCACTGAGAACTTCTCAGGTGATAGAGCCAGTCAGCATCAGAATCAAGATCAGAAGCTTTGGATATCTTGCTACTGCAAACAAAGGTATAACCGTGACACTTTCAGGACTCAAAAACTCTAGCTTTAGAGTACCTGTTTAACATATTAACAATAGGCAAACCACAGCAGCATTGACTACAGTAGGATTAGCTGCTTGAGAAGCTATGGAGAGGCTTTGGGAAGCCTGGACAGTATAGGCTAAAACTTCATTTTAATCTGGCACCTGAAGAAGCTAGAGTAAAGCCTGCTCTGGTGCTTTTACATGTGTTGTGGTGCTACCTTTTAACCTCAGCATCAGCACATCATTTGACTCTTGATTCCCAGCTCCTATGTCTGGAACGAGGCTGCCTCATTGCAGAGAATTACATAATGCCTAAAAAAGGAGATAAGCCAATCAAAATAAAAGAGAAATACTACTATGGTACTTGAGTTCTACTGTCCTACTATTTCTGGCACTGCAGCAGCAGACAGCATGTCTTTGAAGCTTCAATCTTTGAAGCACTGGAATGTAGATTATGTATTAGATGTATCAGATTCAGTTCTAGGCCAGCCGTCCGTTATGCTTTTTTGTAGAATGAGGTTTTAATGACAGTTACATGAGAAAAATAAAAGAATGGCAGTAGCTGTCTATCATAGATAGATATTCTATGAGGTCCTTGGATTTTGACATCAGCCAGGGTGGAGGTGATAGGGCATATAAGCTTAGCAAGAACAAACATAGCACCACTTTCTTTTGAATGCAGTTATCCAGTGAGATGTTTTTATACATTTCTACTGAAAGAACATATATTTGCAAACTGACTGCAGACTGTAATATTCTCCTCTGAAATTCACAGGTAGGTTCCCCTTGAAGTAAAGAGGAAATCGGAATTTAGCCCTGTAATTCTGATTCTGTAGGATGGTGTGTTCTTCTACATTTTCTTTTGGCATCAATAACATTTTGTGTCTTTGAGGAACAATGTCCATAGATCTTGTAATAAAGTCACACCTTTTAACAACCTTACCACTCAGTTCATGAAATTTGCTACAGAAAGGCACATAACCACACTGCTCAGGAATCAGATTTCAACTCTCTCCTTCAAAGATTGGACTTTTTAAAGACTGGCCCAACCCATGAGAAGTTTTTGATTTCCTAGCAATAAAATATGGCTCTCTTCAGCAATGAAATTTTATCCCGCTTGAGTTCTGAATACTTTGCAATAATCTGGTTAATTCTCCTATTGATTAAAGTGCATGTTTCTAGAAAGGAAATAAAATAATTTACATTAGAAGGTGGAAAAATACTGTATAATGAAGGCTGTATCATTACAGCTATAATTTCTCTGGCATAATCTTTCTAAGGAAAAGTCATGCTTTAGCAACAAGGCAACTCCCTTATTGACTTGTCAGTGTTTACAGATTTGGCTCTGCCTGTCTACTTTATTTGAACAGAATTTTTTAACATCATTTTAAGTGTTTATTGAAATTATAAACCCATAAATTTCCACCCCATACTTCAGGGGGTTGAATTTCATACTTAATGAGATTCATCTCTCTGGTATGAGGAATACAGTGTATTCTCTCCAAAATTATAATAAGTGTACAATGAGTCAGAGTACGAAATTTGTACATGGAATATATGTGAATAAATCAGGTTATGATTTAAATTAATTTTAAACTAGATCTTTCAGAAAATGCTCTTTTCAGTCTCTTCCAACTTTTCATGTAGCTAAAATTTATTGGTATTTTATGGACAAGCAGCACTGAAATATAGTAGGTTGTACTTAAGCAAAGTAATTAGTAATTATCCAGCTTTTTATCCAGTTATTATGCTTATATTTCCAGGTAAAAAAAATGTTGTCATGAATGATAGCATGTATCAAGAACTGATTTTAAAGGGTTACGGTAGTGGCCCTAAGATGCATTATATACACTAGAAGCTCAGAGTTTAATTTAGACATTTAAAAGTCTAAAGTACACGGTGTGGGCACCTAATCTCCCCAGATACTTTCCTTTTTCGTTTCTCTAAAATATTCATACAGTTATGATTAAGATATTATATTACATTTATTTTCAATACAGTTTGTTCTGTATTTCCCCTAAGATTATCAGTAACAGTCATTAGTTTGGTGATAGCAACAACATTCCCTTAATTCAATTTTAACTACATTTTAATATATTTTGAGAATTTACTGTTTGAGAATTTACTTGGGTTTTCAATTTTAAACGTTATAGATGAATAGTGCCTATAAAGCCAATATATTTAGGTGTCATTTCTTAGTAAATAATTTCTATACTATGTTTTTTATAAGCTTAATTTGTCTTATGGAAGAGTACTGTTCTTCAAAAATAAAATAAAACCTGAAGTATTAAACCAGAACTGTCATCAACACAACAGATGCAGTCAGACCCTATCCAAAGCTCACAATTACCAACTGATCATCTTCTTTCCTCTGTAGCTAATTTCATGTTACAGTTTTGTGGATTGTTATGAACCAGATGCAAAACAAAACAGGTTTAGGGTTCTCACTGACAGACAGTTTGGTCCCAGCTTTCAGTGCTTCTTCAGTATCGCCTAACTACCTAGTCCTATGATTTTTTTTTAAAGAAGCAAACAACATGCAGTGTTGAGCAACAAAAGATTGTGATCCTCATGTGAAAATTGTTCATTTAAGAATATTTAAGTGTAGACACTCTTCACTGAGGCAGAATTATTTCACTGATCCCAACCTGTCTATAGAGACTGAGAATCAGTTTAATACGCATGTACTATGCAATAATCTTGTGCCTCTATAAAAAGCAAGCCCTATCTTCCCATTTCAATTAAGAAATGATTCTGTACATCAAATATTTAATCTGTATCCATACTAGGATAATTTTCAATTTCAAAACATCTCTACATTCACATTTATAACTATATAATATTTAAGTGCATAAAGGAGATCAGTTAAGTATCTTCCTGGAGATACCGCCTGTAGAATGCAGAGAGGTGATTCTGGCCCTGGTTCAGGTTAATGCCAATTGCTGTCCCTGCCACCACGGCTCAGGGAAGTCAGAGGCAGTGACATTGATGCTAGCTGCATCTGTTCCTTCTCCACCTGTGACTACAGAAAGTGTTCTGCCTTCATCATGTCACATCAATGTACTGCTAGGCTTGGGACAGACTCTTTATAAATTCTGTAAATTTACTTTGGAATTATCACTGATGATTTCAAAACTGTACCTCAGTCCAAAAGTTAATATAGGCCCTATTTTTAATCCCCCTAATTTTGTATTCCAAGTTTGATTTTTTGCACAGCAAGTCCTGAGATACACTGCAAGAACTTTTCTTAGGGTATTTGGGATACTTGATATTAAAAAAGCATTTGTCTTGCCTTTAGTCAGATATAATTTGTGTTTTAATTTACTTCTAGTCTTCAGTGAATTTTTGGTCCCTTTTGATGAAGTTGCTGAACTTTTGTGTCAACATGATGTAAAGATACAAATTCATCCCTGGGCTACTCTTAAACATAAAGGACTTCAAAGCAACATGTCACTGTATGTTATTAATCATTGATGGGTGCAGTCACAGAGGAAAATCAAGAGATAGGATAGACTGATTTTATCTAGGTTGAAGTCCTCACCTTGGTGTGTTCAGAAATTACATTACTTGATATGTTAATTAACCCATTGTACAGCACCTCATGTCAAGTAAAAGGATGCTGACAAAACTGACATTTTTCCAGCTGCTTTTCATTCTAAAAGATCTTTAAGAATTAGCAAGTCTGTTTTGCTAATGTGTCTGCTATGGATCCCTTTTCAGCCCTTAAAATCAGTCTATTAGCCCTCCAACACCCTAGGAAAATGTCCCTTCAACTTCCTATCTTTCCTGGCACTTGATCAGCTTAGATTTGAAAACAGACTGCTCGACATCTTGCAGAATAGCACCTGAGGTCCTCTGGCTAAGTCCCTTCTTCCAAAAGAGGTTTTTTTTCCCCCACTTCATCTTGCTGCCACTGATACAAGAAGTTTTGCCTTTGGCTATACTTAAGCAGGATTGGGTACCCTTGGTTTTGGTCATTTATTTACAGGAGGTGCTTTTAGACTATCAGGCAGCACCTGAGGCCTAAAGGGGACTGTTAGACATAGCTAAGAAATTGGAGTATAACAGCTGAAAGGGATAGAAGGCTAAGAAAAATACTGTATCTAGAGAAAGTTGGCTAACGACCATCTTTTTACAGACTTGTGTGTCGTTTTATTGGTGTGTCCTTCAATGCAGCACTAGAAGAAACAATTCCTGGTCTTAAAGTTGCCCTTGAAAGTGACCGATGGAGATTCGGATACTTCCACACAGTGTAGTGGTTAAATTAAGCAAAATCAGTATTAGCCAACTTCATGTGTCTTCATGTGCAGTGGGTTTACACCAGCTTATATGTACTGTTATGAGTAGACAACTTTTTCTGGATATAGTGGTGCAAATGGAAGAGGTTACACTCCAAGCCCCCCCTCACTTGCCTGCCAGTACAAGCCTACACTCATACTCTGCTAGTGAGGTTAGTGGCTGAGGTTAGCAACCTCTCAGATCTGTCAGAGGACCTACTTATGTTGCCTCTCTCTGACTCACTCATGTCGAAATCAATCAGTCATCTCTAGTAGAGGGGCTGTGATGGGCATTTATGTCCAAACCATAAAGAGGCAATACACCTTTCTCAGACACAACTGCTTACAAAATCTACGTCTGTTTACACCCTTCAGCAATTCAAAAGCTGGTTAAGTTTCCAGCTAGGTATTTTGCAATATACAAATAGAGTAATGAAGCAGAACTGGATGTTCAGTCCCAAGAAAGACAAGACCTCTGCAAGAACAGCTTCCAGGCAGGAAAAATTGAAAGGCATTTCTGGTTTGACAGAAGCCTTTCCAGTTCACAGACTGCTTGGTTCTTACCCAAGGTTAATCCTTTGTTTTTGTTGTTGTTGTTATGTTTTTAAATACACTTTTTGCCAAAGTTCTCATTTCCAGTTGTTCTTCAGGATGCCCAAATGGGGCAAATCTGTTCTTGCTTCATGCCTTTAAAAGTTGACCAGAAACAAACTTGACACCATATTTTCAAAACCTAAACATGGTTTCTCCTTCCTCACCATCTTATTCGCTGCTGTGTCCTATGATCTCCCTTTTTAATCTGTTTTTTCACCATCATCCAGGCAATGGATTAAGACTGATGCTATAGAAACTGATTCTACAGCTGAACCAACTCCCCAGTAAACTCCCTCTGATAGGCTTGCATGAAAAGGGCTGTCATTTAGTTAGGAATCCAGATGCCCTGTTCCTCTTGAGGATTTTTAATTCACATGACTGTGTTTGATAAGGGAAGGTCAGTTTCCCTACAAAAGTAATAGTTTTTAGCTCTTTTGTTGTCTTCATACAGTCAACAAAGCAGCAAAAGTAAAGATGAAGGTTGACAAAAGCCAAGTTGCTCCCTTACATTTTACTAAATAAGATTGCCAAATCTAATAAAGCCAAATTGCATGTAAAGTGACCCTGGCATATGAAATTACTAATGCGTGGTTGTTATTAAGTGTTAAATTCAGATGCAAAGCTGTAGTTCATTACCTTTTACAATCAATTCAATTTCTTTCATTGACCCTAGATTTCAATGACTGTTTGGATGAAAGCTTGCACATATGATAAACCAAAATGTACCAAAATAGAATAAAATAATTTAGAAAGAAATGTGATAAATAGGTGGATATTTGTGGCAATATGATGGCTTATCCTTGCCTCAGTGTACCTTTCATATCTATGCAAGAAGAGTAGATTAAATTCTTCCAGGGGAAAATCTATTGGCTTGAGACAGTCCACGTAATGAATGAACGTGTTGCAAAGATAGAATGGGGAGGATATTTTAGGCTAATTTGCCTATTTGGATGGCACTACCTTCTTCCACAGAAGTCAGCAGAAGATTTGTCTTTGACCTCAGAGCACGAATTGGCACTGAAAGCCCATTGCTACTTTTTCCAGGCACAAAAATGTTAACCTCTGTATCCTGGCCAAACTCCAAAGTGGGTGATTACATTCCGCTGCTCTAATTTTTCCCTGCAGGCTCAACTAGATCTAGCATCATTTCCTGATGTGTAGTGTTACTGCGAACAATCAAGTCCCTTTTTGCAAGGTTATTGTTAACTTTCCTCCTTGCCTCCTAGTTTGTCTGCTTTGCCTTATCAGTTATAGCTTGTTTGAAGGTCAGAACTGTTTGGTTCTGGATCATAGCTTTTATTAAATTGAGGGACCATGAATATGTGCAGTGCTACAATGAAAACAACATCTTTATATCACTTTTACTCTCATATCATATACATAGCGTAGCCTGGCTATAAGAGGAAATGAAATGTATTTTTTTCCCCAAGCACTCACAGTTGTATTTTTGTCAAATATCATGTCATGTTGGTCTTGAAAACCAAAAGTCAAAAACACAGCCCAAAATTACAGGGCATTCTGAGTGTGTTTAAAAATCAATTGACAATTTGCTTGTAAAATAACACATTGCTTAACTCTACATTGCATTAAAGCAATAATTTATTACACTTTAAAGAGATTATGATTTCCATAGCCATACAATGTAATAATTTTTGGAAGAAGTTTGCACATCATTGCTAGCAGAATTCATTTAATTCATACTCAGTATTGATCTGAGACATTACTTTTACTCTTAGAAAAAACATTCACTACAAATGTTAAGCAGCTCTGGTATAACTGCTGATTTCACTTTGGCTTTATAAAGTTGTAACACTTGCACTCTGGATAGTTGCTTATTGAGTAACTTAAGCTAGTCAGAAATGTCAGCACTGAAATCACTTGGTATAAGCAATTCTATCTAAAATAGAGGATGCAGTGCTCCTTCCTCCAGCACGGTCTCAAATAAAACAGCACTAAGTACAGTCTGGTGGATTACCCATATGGAGAAGTCACACAGATTCTAGCTCTGGGGACGTGAATTGATTGCTTAGTCCCAGTACCACAGGGTTAAGTGAAATGCTATCACAGTAACTTACTATTAAGAGAAATGGTGATGGCTTAGATTAAGAAGATTTGTCTGTCTCTTCTAATTAAGGTTAGGTTCTTAAGAAGCTTTACTATCCTTTGAAGCTACAAAGACTAAAATTAGGACTCTGGTTCTGTTTAAAATGTCACTAGGTTGGTCCATAATCCCGTAGGGATTGCAGCAAGGGATCATTCTTTCAATGTTGTGATTCCTTGTTTGGAAGCTAGTGAGCCAGGACAAGACCCCATGAATCAAAGTCTGAGTAGTCTATTAATCAGCAACAAGTTGGGCCTGCAGAGCATCGTAATGCTCTTGCAGTGACCCCTTGAAGACTGCATAATAAATGGGAAGCTGGCAAAGAAATCAGCTGTAAGACACAGTAAATTCTATTGCAGGCAGAGAGCAAATGGTAGCAGTAAGTGGGCTGTGCACAGAGGGTGAAGAAATGGTTAGGGGGGAAGATCTGTTTTCGGGCTGTAAGTGAAGTCATTTTACAGTGGCGTTTATAATCCTACACATGACAATAGCATCCTAGGGTCTAGTGTCCTCACTTGGTGGCCTACAGACAATGTCAAAACCTCAAAGAAATAGATGGATCACTTCCAACTTTTCTCATTATGCCCCTATTTACACAGCATACAATGAACCTATGGAGCTCACTGTTACAGGGTAGTAACAGCAAAAGTGTAAATTAAGTTCAAATATTTTTAGAAAATTTTAAGCTTGGATTCAGTTTTCCTTACAGATGTGTAGACCTAGAGCAGCTCTGCCTAGATTAGCAAATTGCAGAAATGTAAAACTGGTGAAATAGAAAAATCAGACCCATTTATGAAGAACAAAACCTTCTTTGACAATATTTAGTATGATAAAACATTCGGAGAAAAAGAAACCTTGATACTTCAAGTCACAAGTCAGTTTCTAGTTAGCTGGGATTAGGAAAATACTTTCCAATAGGTAAAACATTAAATTATGATTCACTACAGGATGCCTTTCTCTAAATGATCTGATGCTGCGCTGCAGCTGAGACAAAACAGGGAGTGTGTGGACCAACATTCTTCTGCAGTATGCCAGGTCTTACATACCTGTCAGATAAGACAGTGTGCTGGGAGCCACTAAATTGCTATTCAGCAGCTCACAGAGGGAATCATCTTCTAATTTGGTTTAGTGAAACAAAGCAAGTTTATATGTATATTGGTATGGATGAACTGCAGGTTCTGAGTCTCAGATATCTGACCAAGAAAAATCATCAATGAATTCAGTAAGAGTCTACAAAGCTTTTACTGATCAATCTGCTGAGCAATGAATGAAACTCAATTGCTCTGTTGGACTGTGTTTATAAACCTTTCATGTTACAGTGCATCTCTTTTGCTTTGCTGTTCTTTTTCTCTTAGATTAACTCTGTCGTGTTTTTATAAAGAAGAGCATCCAATTAAGCAGCAAAATCAATGCTCTACCATTCAGATAACCACTCACAAAGTCTGAACAGTACATACTGATGAAGAATCTCCTGAGTAAAAACTGTTTGACCCCCAGAATCTTGTGATTGGTTTCGAATGATGAGAAAAAGGGCTCAAAAAGATTACAGGAAGTTGCTTAGTTCAGTCCCCTTTATTTACTCTTACTCAGATTAAGATAGGGATGAACGATTTTGTGAACAAAGCAGCAGGGTGGTTCATAAAATATTTCTTATTGTGAGAGAAGGGTACAGTTGTAATCAGTATGGCTTGCTTTGAGCAATTCAGTCTACTTTAGAGTGTCCAAAATCTGGTTTCTACTGCAGCAGGCATGAGCAGTTCTTGTGTGACACTGGCCGAGGTCCTGTGGGCAAAAGGAAGCCCTCTGGAGGAAGAAGAAATATGGGCACTATTGTACCTGGCCACAGTGCAGCTTCTGGAGGACCTTCACAAAGGTGAGGTGAAAAGTATCTTCTTATAGTCCTTTACAGTTGGAAATTAAATCTTGAGTTATTTTAGCTCTTTTGAGGGTTTGGGGGGTTTTTGAGACAAAAAGCACTAATGGCAATAATAGCATATTGCTAATAAAAATGAGAAATCTTTCAGTGCTGCTGGGATTACATGCAGACTGCTCTGCCTACATAAGAGATCTTCACACAGGGCTTTTTTTTTTTTCCAAATTACACATCAGATATTAATTCATCTAAGTACAACTATACATGGTGTAACAGGACAGAAGAGTCCTTCCTAAAGTCTGAATAACATACACACAGAAAGTGCAGTGCCAGCTAGGATCATGTCCTTCTTGCACTGACAGTGCAGGACAGGCAAATCCACATGGCTCCTCATTCAGCTAGTAAGAGACTTTTATCCTGGATGATAATAATGTGACTTATCATAATGGCTAGGCAAGTCATCATGATGAATGCTTGCCAAGCAGGCCAGCTGTACAACAGAGCACAGCTGAGCGACCTGTCACGTTTTGAGAACTGGTTATGACAACAGATATTCCTTTTGAGGGGACAATGGATGAGATGTGTTCTTACCTCATAATCATGTAGAATCAAAATACAAAATACTGAAAACAATTGATATATAACTTCTATAGCTGGAGGGGTGAACTTTTACTACCAACTAGTTTTTAATGGACTGGAACACTATAGCAGGTTGACTATACCATCAGTTCTCTATTATCTAGTGTAACAAGAGGATAGAACAGCTCAGACAAGACAGGCACCAGGAATGTGCAAAGGAGTGCAGCACAGATATATCCGCCTGGATAGATTCAGCTCAGCTTATTAACTCAGTGCCAGACACTAAGCTGACACTACATTCTCCTGATCTCTTGTTTAAAAAGGGAAAAAAAAAAAAAAAGACAAGACAAGACTTGTTGGATGTCTGTTGAATTGAGATAATCAGCCTATATTCCCTATGCTGCACCAGATAAATTTACGGTATTATGATCAGAAGATGAAGAGTAAAACAAGAGGAAGTAGGGATGTAGGACCAAGCGGATCTACAGGTCAAGTGCAAGGCTGCTCAAACATGTCTTTAGAGAGCTCAAGTCCGGAAGTGATGCCAAGTTGGACTCATTCTGAAGCTGAATCCCCAGTGCTCCAGTTTCTTAGAGGGCAGCAAAGGCGAACTGCCTCTGCATAGCATTGTCCCAGTTGACTAAGACATATCTCTGGCTCCACATCTCTTAATTACAGTTATATTGCTTCTGGAATCGACCTCTTCTCAGGGCTAGTACTGCCGCGTTTGTGCTGCACTGTGCTTGATGTAATAAATCCTGCTAGAACTGGTGATGGTCAGCACTGCTTGCTATAGCAATATTTCCAATGTCTTTGCGCACTGACTGGTTAGGCAGGTATGCTCCCTCATTGGCTGGCCAACATTACAGAAGGCCAGGTAATCTTTGTTGAGGCTAAAGTACAAGCTGGCTACCTGTTTCTAAACCAGAAGAATCTCCAAGCATGTGCTAGTTGTATTTGCTCACAATACTAGAGAAAATGGAGAAGGAGCAAAAGAGAAGGCTAGCTGATGATTTTAAGACCTTTAATTTTGTAAAGAAGTAAATGTCACAACTGTTGCAAATACCAGTGAGTATTGATTCTCTGGGTCCTCTGGCTGTACCAACCTCCTAGGTGTATATGAGTTCCCAGCTTAACATTTTACCCATTTTTACCATCCATTTTCCTGAGGTAAAGGTCACCATGCATAAGAACTAAGTAGCCATTTTTTAATATATAATTTTTAAATGCTAAAATACCAGAGCATTTAGGGCATGTTTCTGAGCTCTTCTCCTATGAAGATCTGCATGGTCTCTGTTCTCATGGTTTAGACTGAAGAGAGTGGTTCAACAGCCAACACTTCTTATTTTTTTTTTAAATTACCTATATTTCCAGGAACACTGTATCTAAATATTGCCATAGTTAATGCAGCTTTTCCTCTTTCTAAAGTAAACAGATTGATCTTAGATGCTTTTTGTCATGTCTTTTTAATGAATATTTTAATGAAATCACTTGGATGTCTTTGGTGAAATTCACTTAACGTATGTATGCAAGTGCAGTGTGTTTGCAGAAGACTGCACATCCTCATGCTTCCACTCCTGCTTCGGACCACTGGGACTGACCTCAGTGGATCTCTGCAGTGGTATTTTTTAAGAGTACCCAGCCCTTTACAAGGAGAATCCAGTCCATTACTGACATACCTTCAAATACAATTTTTCAGGGAACAGCAAGGGCAAGCTGTTCCCTAAGGGAGAGGGAGCCCAGATCCAAGCATGGTTACAAGGGTGGCAGGGCAGGGGCTGTGCCAGCCAGGGCCCTATCCCACAGTACCCAAGTAAGGTGAGTAGGGCAGGTCTGGGGTTGACAGCTGAGAATCCAGACCACCACACAAGTTTGCGGTGACAAGGCAGATCTGAGGTCAAGCTGGGAAGCTGCGTCAGAATCAGGTCTGGTGTGGGCAACCAGGGTCAGACAGCCTAGCAATCCCCAGGCAAGTCCACAGTGACAAGGCAAGTCTAAGGACAGGCTGGGAAGTCAGTCTGTGTGTCAGGATCAATGAGGTCCACAGTCAGGCAAGGCATGGCTGTGGCTGAGCTGGAGACAGGCACTCCTACACCATACATTAGGCAGGGACTCAAGGCCCCAGGCTGAGCTTAACTGGAGCCTGGGATTATGGCCAGAGGTAGGGGGTAGGTCCCAAGTGAAGCTGGTCAGGGCCATCAAGGCCTAGTAGTGTCCTCAGGACCTTGTCAGGTTTAGGAGTCTACATTTATCATTTTAAACCACTTTTGTTTGAAATATCGCCTCTCTTTTAACAGAACTGACACGCAGACAGAAAGAATGAATGTGAATAATGCTAAAATATCATGGCTGTTCACTGGTAGAATCTAGTCTAAGTTTTAGTTTGGATAGTTTTCATATTTGCATTCTGGTAAAAAAAAACCCCAAAGTTCAGGTTAGTTGGAAATGATGCTTCCACTTAAAAGCTTCGTAGGTTATAGCACTGGGACTTGGGAAGTTTGTTTCTACTGCTACCTCAGTTTCTGTTGACTGACACAGTGTAGTCATCAAAGCCGGGCTCTGCATCAGTTTCTTCATCTGTACAATGGAAATAAAAAGATACTGACTCCTGGCACTGACTTTCTGGCAAAGTAACTTGGCTTTGCTAGATACAATACAGAGAAAGAGAGGTTACTAAAATGCAGAGCTGACTGACCATAAGCAGCAGGCAGAACAAAAAAATACCGCCACAGAGAAGAGATTTGTACCATGGTCATGTAACTTAATGGAAGCTAACTTAAGGTCTTTTGCAAATGCCAGCTTCAAAGTATTCATGCTTTATTGGAAGGAGTGTTCTACTCTTCTGATGTTCTCTTGTGTTCTGCTTAAAAAGATCTACCAAAAATGTCAAGATCTCCAGAATCTGCACATGGTATGTAATGCTGCCTTTCCTTAGGCTTCAGAAATCCACTGAAATCAATATATTGTTTATATGTGTGAAATGATGTGAGAGGGAAATCAAGTCTTCAACCATCACTGAATTCCAGCTGACAAAATCAGCCAGGCATAAATGAGTATGATTCCACTGACTTCTGGGTACATCTCCAGGAAACTTCTGTGATGGGTTTGGCTATGCCGGTGAGATGCCAGCAATATGATTTTCTGAGCACAGTGAATTCAACATTAAGAACTCCATTATCTTCTTCCACATTTTTCAGACCCTGCCATCTGTATGATTTGTCCATGGTCAGTACTACTGTGTGCTGAAGGAAATTTGTCCTTCCAAAACAATGCATCTCAGGTGGAAGCTGTCCCTTTCAGTGCACCAGAATTGCTCCACAGGCAAAGTAAAAACCAGCGCATTGGACTAACAAAGGTGAGGTATATTACAAAATAAATCTCGACAGTACCTCATGAAGACAAGCTTGTGGGTTTTAATGCAGCATATCAGGTATCTACTGTCAAACTCCATTTCTAATAACACTAAACAAATTAGGCTACAGTTAGAAAGATTTACATGTATCTTGCAGCTTGCCATTAGATTAGCATGCATGTCAACATCAAAATCAGTTTTGAACATCAGTCCGCAAAGTCTGCAAAAATGTATTTTTGTAAAGGCCCACAGAAAGGAAGAATATTTCTATGAACATGGTGTTTGACCAGATATGGTAATTGTAATCCCAGAAGCAGCAGAACTGCAGTATCTATACAATCAGAGAGTGGAAGCACTCCCAGGAAATCAGAAATATGTTCAGCTTTGTTAACAATTTACTTTTCTTCTCCCTGCCAAATAAGTCTCTCTGGCAAGAGAGTAAGATACAACACTCAGGTACCTAAAAGATTTAAATACCACCAGGACCACATCAGTGCATACTTCCCTTAGGCAGAACGCAGTGGTTTCAGACTCCCACATAACTGATCACTTAGACGCTATGCAGAAATATGAAGCCTTGGAATAGATGGCCCTTACTCCAGTAATCCTCTTCCTGGACACGACTGCTAGTCAGTCCCACAGGCAGGGGAGACCTTTAATTGCCAATGGGAAAGCTTCAAAACTAAGAAAGGAGTTCAAATTTCTTTTCCTACTCATGGCATCATTGGATAGAGGGCAGTCTGGCTCGGCCCCTCAAGCTGAACAATACTCATTGCATGCCATCTAGTCAATAAGCCAAGAGTCACTATTGTATTTTTATATGTTTCCTCTTGTCTAGTTTCTAGAAAAATGACCTGTTTGGCTTCTGCCATTTTGTGACCAAAGACACAAAAAGATGGTGTCTCTAGTATGAGGCTTTTCTGTATTTAATGTTGACTTCATAAAGGGTTTTCTTTTCTGTTTTGACAGATGTTGGTGTATTCCTTAGGAATGACCCTCTATTGGTCAGCAGACTACCAGGTTCCTCCAAACCAGGCCAGTTACACAAACATTTTTCTTTTCTTTCATTCTGTCTTATATTGGTAGGTTCAAAGACAGAGAGGCATAATCTGAAGTCTCAGTAAGAGGGGCTTTATGTTTTGGACCACTAGAAAGAATTGGAAAGCTTGTGTCAAGGTCCAGACTTCACCAAAAATACCAGTTCATCCAAATCAGGAATTTAGTTAGACCTCATCTTTACTCCCCCCCCCTTTTTTTTTCCTTTTTCTTCAAAACCCAGAATTGTTCCCATTAAGATGAATTGTACCTTGCTTTTAAGAGTGAAGATTATTTAATCCAAGACTGTAATAAGGAACAGGCTGCCCAGGGAAGGGGTTGAGTCACCATTCGTGATGTGTAGATGTGGCACTTAGGGACATGGTTTAGTGGTGGACTTGGCAGTCTTAGGTTTATGGTTGGACTCGATGATCTTAAATGATCAACCTAAATGATCGTATGATTCTATGATTCTAAGACACGAAGGGCTAAAAGAAAAACATCATGTCGGCATGATCGTGGTGCTGTGCACATTTATGTGCTTTTTCAAAGAATGGGATGCTGGAATAAAACTAAATGACTCTCCTTATTTCTGAGCAAATTCTACCAGCATCTCTGCTAGCTGAAATTTTGCATTTATTGCTTACCCAGAATACTTTCAAAGATTTGTAGCACACATTTTACATCATTTCTATATCCATGCCTTTGATTGCATGTTTTTGGAGAGCACAAGCTTTTAGTAGATTTAACCCCCCTTTCATGGGTATACATGATCTAAGAGAAAAGGCTCTATAAGCTAAATGACTCTAAAATTCAAGTATCTGGTCTCTATGGCAACAGTTTTGGCTGGTATAACTCCTCACCTTTTTGAAGCTAATGCTGCCACATGTCTTACTTGCATGAATCTTTAAGATTCACAGTCTAATTAGCAAAGCTGTGGAGCAGATTGAGCCATTGTCTGTCACCAAGAAGCCCCTATACAGGCTGATGACCCTCCTTTAAGGGCCAGTTCCCTCCAAGGCTATCCTGGATCCCATTAGAGACTCTATTTAGTGCTGTTACTCTGCCTGTCTGGAATTTTCCCAAAGTCTAAAGGTATTCAGTGCCCATTTCTCACCGAGGGTGAAAGGCTTACAGAAATTCCTGGTCCCAGTTTATACAGGATTTCAGACCACTGGGAGATGTCATTTAACAGTACCTCCATTTTGACTCAGTCTCTCCAGCTGAGTGACCAACTACACACGCTCTTGCTGACACTATGTGAAGATCTGCCACATAAAAGACTTTCTCCTGAATCAATTCTGGAAGCATGTGAGGCATATCAGAAGGAATCTGCTTCCTTACCAGCAGATGTCTACATAAAGAAAATGGTCCAGTTTGCTGTGGGAAGTGTCAGTGAGGTAGGTACTACTTTCATACTCTAATCATCTTCTCTGGTGAGAGAGGGGAGCAGCAACATGGGATACAGGTGAGCAATTGCCTGAAATTAATGCTTGTATGAATTAAGGAAGTGAGATTTGGTTCTAGACTTCTAAGCAGGAAATTGAGTGGGCATGTGTACAAGCAAATGAGGCAATGAAGCCATCTCTCACACCACTCTTACACTTCTGGGAAATTATACAAACCCAGCTTTTGTGCTTACAGTATCTTCATTTCTTTGGTTAATACTGAAAATTGTAACCTTTACAGAGACTCCATATTGGCCAAAGGAATGGACTTTACACAAGAGAAAAGATTTCCCCATTGCCACTCTGGTTTCAGACTTTGTGAAATTCAAAGAAATCACATTTACATCATATTGAGAATTTCATTCATTGTCCTTGAGTGGAACTGAACATTTGCTGTGCAATCAAGCCTGACCACGTGAAGTCTTTAATACATGAGCACCTGAGTCTTTTTCAAGATTTGAAATATCAACAAACATTTTTTGTTGACAAGCTCAATGAAACTGGAAGAAAACACACTGCAAATACTTTTTTTCTGTTTTCAACCAGTATTCATTACCATTTTTAGATGACCTTTTCCCTTGCACCCTCTGTTATTCTATTTCCCACTGTAACAGTGTCCCCCCTTAAACACTGCTAGCATGAGAGCATGAAGCCATCAAAACTCAATCCTGCTTTGTGTTAATCTGAGAAGATGAAGTTGCTTATACCAAGCAAATCAGCAGCCTCTGACAAGCAGAGGGCAAGGATCACTTCAGTATGAGAGTCTGAAGTCCACGTATCATATGACATTGACTTGCAGTACTACTGTCTTCTAGGCAGAGCGAGTAGTCACCGAAGACAGCACAGCCTCTCAGCTTAACAGAAGTCATGTGATAAGGAAAAGACTGCATGAGAAAATATTGGACACCTCACCGCTGTCCTCCCAGATGAATTTTCACCAAGGTAAAGAAAGACTTATAATCTGAACTATCTCATAAGGATACAGCCAGCCTTTTCTGAGTCTTTCCCAAGCTAGGTGAATTGTTTAATTTCATGCTGTAGTGATTACATGTAGTGTTGGATAGGATATTTACTGCTTTACATATAAATGACCTCACAATGGAAAGACTCAGGCAAGTCAGCAAGGTTTCTGTTCCTTATTTCCTCAAAGGACAGTAGTCTGAGGGCTGTGAAGCAATGATAACGAATCAGCTTGCACAGATTTGACTCTTCAACCACTTTGCATAAAACCTGTGCATATAAAAAAAAAACCAACCTTTCAAAACTGCTTTTGTACTTTGTATACTCCAGTGTATTTTTGAAGGTAAAGAGTGGGATTCTGTGAAGTTATCCTCTTGCCATTAAGGAATATATATTCATCCTTCCTATTTGATTACTCAAGCAAAGTTTTGTGGTTTCTTTTTTATTTTAGTTCTGTTTTTCTATTCAAGAGATGTTTTATAAATTCACACATGGATTGCTAGAGTGATTTCAAGACACAAGGCCAAATCCTGCTCACTATATAAATAAACCAGCATACACTAATTCACATTTCATTTGACTAAGATCAAGATTTTGTTATCCCTCAGAGTAATTCTCTGACTGTAACTAAGTGTGGATTTCAGGTTCAGATAGTTCTTTTTTCTAGTCTCTTTATTGTACTGTTCACTTCAACAGAAATCTCTGATTTTGGGGGAAAGGGAAGTTTGTCCCAAGCTATGCAGGGTTTTTTGAATATGCTCAACATTAGGCATATGAACAATCCAATTCCTATTCAGCAAATCACATATACGTTCCATTAACTTCAGCTAGAATTAAACACATGCTTAAATACCTGTGGAATATTTCTATTAGGTATTACTGGTCGTAAGAAAAGGAGATTCTTTTGAAAACATACAGACAAACCACCCCTCAAATGGTATTGGCTCACTCACTTATTCAAAAACTGAGCTTATAGATTCACACTTGCATAAGCTGGTGAAAACTATGCTGCTGCCAAAAGGGATGGTCCCATCTTCAACCCCCTATTAGCCACAAATTCCTGCCATTTCCCTTCTACTGGATCTAGTGATTATGTATGTGGGGTGATCTCTGTGTTTTCTAGGGATTCAGGTCACATGGCTTACACTTGCTGAAGGACTTCAATGAAACAGGGTGTTGATTACATTAAGAAAATGTGAGCCACACTTTTCAAGGCAGCATTTCATTTCTTTCCTTTTTTTTTTAATTAAAAATGATCACCTTCAAAGCCTCTGGAAAAAGACAAGAGACAATGCAACCAAAGTAAAGTTAGGGTGCAACAGAAATATGTACTTCCTAATGACTTAGGATAACCCCTTAATGGAATTTCTGCAGCTGACTCTAGTAGTGGATTGTGGCTGGGTACTGTCCACCCTGCACACAGAAAGAATACTTTACAGCTGAAGGTTTGGGGCCTCAGAATATAAGGAAGGAGAACTTTGCAGGTTATCTGCACTTTGCAAGCTTTCAGTTAAACATGTAGAATAGAATTAATATATTAGATTTGGTTTATTTGGAATAGTTATGGACAACTATGAGAACTATTTTGGGTCAGAATAAGATTATGAAAGTAATAGAATGAAGTTACCAAGCTTTCCTCGGTCCTTAAGGAATCAAAGTCAGGGTTAGAAGACAGACAGACATGGACTATATAAAAATTAGTCAAGCCAAATGGTATTTACGTTATCATGCAGATACAATGATTTATAATTGAAGTATGTGATTCAACATGTTTCCTTTCTGTTTTCAGACAAAGGGTCCAGATTAATGAATTATAGTCGGTCAACAGAAGATTACAGACAACTCTCTGTGGACTACAGTGACTCTAATAGTATTTCTGAAAGTACGTCTTTGATACTGTCTAACCGAGGACACAGGAGAGGTAAGATTTTCCTGAAAGATTATGTTTATGAATTATGAGACTACCCATGTCTGGTCAGGTGATAGGTGCTCCCATGCACTTATGGTTACGTGACTAGGGAGGTATAGTTGTGCTAAGCTGCAGAGAAGAAAGATCCTTTTATACTTGATTCCTTTTTACTTGTGTCCTACTGTAAAGCTATATATTCCTTGGTTACCATGCAGCAGCATCACCTCTTTCTTTCTTTATGCCCCCTTTGCCAGGTGAAGCTGTTCAGCAGATCACAGACAAAGCCTGACAGCATGTTTCTAGCACATGGGGTCTTGAAACAGATGAGAAACAGTGGAGCTACCCCACAGATGCATATGATAGGCAATGTCAATATGACAGCACTGAAATCAGTTGAATCTATGAATAATACCTAAGACTTGAATGGTGGGGATTCATGTTTCTTCAAGCCCATTCAAAAACAAAGGGACTAATTTTAAAATCTAGAGGAAAAAAACAACCAAACAACCCTTTGTTTTCTTTTCATTTTTGTCCTAAAGCCATTGTGCATTTCCTGCTCAGTGTGTTGTTTTCGTTGTGCTAAATTCCAGGTTGCAATGGCTGCTCTTCTGATTTACTTTGTCCGCACATACCAGAGTTGGAATTTTAGCTCCACTTTCAATCCTTCTATGGCAGGAACAGCATGAAAGAAACTGTTTGGGAGAGGACTGATTCAGTGAAGACACTCTGGTAGACATCAGTCAGGGTCCCTCCCAAGCCACTTAAATCACAGTATAGGGGGATACTATGAAGCAAAGATGAAAATTCAGCAGGAAGGGGAGTACTGCTGTGCATATGTATCTTCATGTTTAAACTGGAATCTGAGCTAGGGACACCTAGGCAGGACGTTCACACTGCCTAAGAGCAAAAAGTTCCTGTTGCCAAATCTCATCAGCATCCCCTAAAAAACCAAGCTTACCATGCCAGCTCCTCATTCTCAGACTCCTGCTCATTTCTATTCTCCATTCCACAGTTACCCACCCTCCCATCTGCTTTCAACTTTTTTTTCCATCCTGCCTGGGGCACTTCTCCTGAGCTTCTAGACCCAGAGGTGGAAGTTTACTTCTGTACTTCGGCGTTTACTTCCTCCCTCTATAAGCCTCAATGAGAAATGAAGTACTAGGTCCTCCCATGGCATGGATTCAAATGTGCTCTGTAAGCATGTGTGGGTTTTTTATCCCAGAAATTTCTTCCCTAAGGCAATAACCCTAGCGTCCACTACATCAGTTAGGATGCAACAAGGTATGCACACCAACTGGTTAGATCACTGATGCCATAAATAACAGAAAACTGCTGAGTAGTCCTTGCTTTTTTTCACTGGGGAGCATTAATTTCGGTTTATGATATCCAGCTGCTGACTGTCATGAAATTCATAGGAACATATTATCCACACTCTTCCAAATTTGAAAGGTTGAAAATTTACTAGGCAAAAATAAAAGGCATAGAGCATGATCTCAAGGGACTAATTTCCCTAGGAAGAATGGCAAAAAAAAATGGGTGCCCACTGCATTATCACAAGTCTGCCAGGAGATAATTCACAGAGAGAAAGCGAATGTATCCTGGGAAAAAAACCCAAACATGTAATAGCCTCTCAGCCCCAAAGATGAGGAAGGCGAGGTTTCTCATACAGCTGCTGTTGATACTCTCCTCCTGAAAGGCGCTTTTCTGAAGCTCCAGACTTGCAATCAATATCAGCAGCAATAAAAACCTGAGATTGCAGCTGCTCCCTATGTGACACATAGGTGTCAGTCACATACCTAGTGGCACATAGTGAAGTTAAACTCAGGAGCCTATTTTGTAAGTCATTTTAAAAAAAACTTTTGTCATAAACTTGACAAAGGCTCATTCCAGTGAATTTGTGCATGTCTCAGTCTCCACTGAAACATTGGTAGCTGTTCGTACACAGGATTTTGTAAGACAAAACTCTAAAAATACAGGAGAAAACATAGAATGTGAGAGCTTGTTTGCCGCAGACATTCTTTCATGAGATAATGCATTAGAAAAATGCATTCTCTGAAAAGAAATACTACCATCTAGTAGAACACCATTATCAAGGGAGATCAATATCTCTATCCAGACTGTACTTTAGAAGCTCATTTAACATATAACAAATTAATCATCTACAGGATCAACTTCTTTGAAGGCCACATGTTACTTAAACATCAGGAATGTGTTGGATTTGTGATCAAAGCATGGCAGTCTGGCCACTGAAACTAGCTGACTTGTCCCACTGCCATAACAGCTGACACAGAAAAACTAAGGGGACTTTTCTGTGCTTGTCCAAGTATATTTATACAATTATGTGAAACCTATAGTGTAAGCAGAGAATTTTGCAAGGCTTTCTCATTAAAAAGCATGTCATTTCAGAACACAGGACTGAATTTCTAGTAACTAGCCCTGAGTATCTGGCTTATCTCAAATCTCACATTTTTCACTACCATCTGCAGCTTGAAAAAATATGTTTATGCATATTTTAGCAATGTGACTGTAGATTTTTTAGTTTTTAAAATTTCAGTTGGTGGTTGGTACACTAGAATTCAATTTCATGTTTTCATGTTGGAATTCAGAGTGAGGTCTCAGGTTGTAGTTCGTGGATATTTTATCTGGAGAAAAAGCTGACCTAAATGATTGCTTCCACATAGTTCAGCTTATCACCTTTATCATTCTGCCTGTGTAATAGTTTGATATGCAATTCTTCAAATGAGATCAATGAAATGATCCAAGTGAAGAAAAATTTAACCTTCCCACCCTTCCCTAAAGGATTTAAAACATTTCTGAGAAGAAATGTTTACGGAACTACAAATTGCATAACCCTTTCTGGTTCTATCTCTAAATTTCAGCCTTCATATATTTGGACAAAGCAATGCCTATCATTTCTGTAACAGCAGAGATGCCTGAAGGTGAAAAATTGTACAAATCTTATTTGCTAATGACTCACAAATCATCCTATATTCCCACCAGATTTTTATGATGTAAAAACATTCACAATATATTCAATGTAGCAAATAACCAGTGGAATATTTACAAACAGTTTTAATTTCAGTGATTTTTTATCCTACTCTGATTAAGCCAGAGAAGTTTCATGGCTTCCCCCCCGATTTTATGCCTGGAAATAGAAGAACAAAGAATACTAGAGGTAATTTCTGAAGAGCAAAAGCTGTTTCACAAATTACCCCCATACATATGGAAATAACAGCCATTGTACCTACACAGCTATTTTCCAAATTACATTCATGTGAAGGGTTATGAAGAGGAAGTAACAATAACTAGAGAACTGGGAAAACTACTGGCATACGCTTAGCCTTATCAAATAGCCATTTATCATGCCCAAGCAAGGACACAAGAGAGGAAGTAGCCAATCTAAATTTCTTGTTGTAATTGTCCCAAGATCTGATGCTGAGAGCTGCTACAGTTG
Organism: Harpia harpyja; assembly: GCF_026419915.1. Lineage (NCBI taxonomy): Eukaryota > Metazoa > Chordata > Aves > Accipitriformes > Accipitridae > Harpia > Harpia harpyja. The sequence continues at coordinate 25,676,655 of NC_068949.1, read as the reverse complement.
CTTCAATTGTGAAATTTCCTTTATTCATTTCAGGGAGAGTTCCACAAACACACAGGTCATGGGATCCCACCCTTAGTGGGTCAAGGACACAAAGTAGCTACAAGCTCTTCATAAACAGGTAATCAAAACTCATATTCCTAAAAGATGGAAACTGTTTTATTGCCAAATGAAGCAGACAACTAGTGTGGCAATGTCATTATCAGAGAGTGCCTGGATTGCCATCTGAACCTGTTTTGGTAATAGATACTGTTTATGTAGAATTAAAGTGCACCTAGACTCGGTTTGGCTCCAAGGGAAACAGTCCAAATATTCTAGTGAAACGGAGCTTGGGCCCTGAACAATCCATACAAAAAAAGCACATTGAAGTTTTCCACCTTCACTCTTTACCACTGTGTCCTGCCAGATGTCACTGGCCTCCTGGAACAGCTGCCCCTAGCGTGTCTCCATCAGAATCAGACAGGTAAGCAGCAATAGCTCGCTGTGACTAAAACAACTGGGAAGCAGCTCCACAGATAGTGTAGAAGGGAAAAACCTGTTGAGAAGGTATGAACAGTCATTGCTTTCACTGGCAATGCATTCTGGAGAGTCTGTATTTGTCTACATTCAGATTTTGGATCCGGTCTGGCCTTGCTGTCACATTAGCAGAGGCCTGATGTGTTCTGAGTGGTTATGACAGACCATGTATATGATCCATCATTTTCAGTGGATTATTTGCATTTCCATCTCAGTTCTTAGACTGATTTGTCTCACTTGTGTCAGCCATATCCAGCCCTGCGCTGCCACTTTACTGAAGAGTCATAGGTAACCCAGGGACACAACACAAGCAGTAAAGACCTCTGCTCTGTCATGAGGATTAGCCTCATTTCAGCCATGGCATGTACAGCAGCCCTGTAGACATAGACAATGAAAGCTGAGAATTGTACAACTGATACTAACTCCTTTTCAAAAGCTAGGGAAACACCACTGCTGCCAAACAAAATTTTTCTAGACTGGGTGTTAGCATAGTGGAGCTGTAATCATGGCTGTTTCCAAATGAAGAAGAGATCTAAGTACTGTTAGCCTCTAGGCACCACAAGGACCAGAATCCCATACTTAAGCACCATGTAATCCCTACAGACATCCCATTTAAATTGAGTTCTTGACCCAGTTAAACAGGAGTTTCTTCTTTTAACCATGACATAAGCAATTCAGGCCCACAGGAAATGCTGCATTTAGATCAACTTCCAATTAAATGTATCCCAATTAAACAGTTTGAACTTCCTGGTAAATCAGCCATGATAATCTGAGCGATGTGATATACCCCAGTACACTTCTAAACCTGCAGTAAGACAGAACTACAAACAGGTTGCAGGATAGCGGCAGCTTTCGTGAAGAAAGAAGTCTCTGTCTACCTGTCTAACTACACACACATACATATATATGCGTGTGTATATATATGCATTACACACCTGGCAATGATACCAGTAACAGAATATTTATTTCCTGAGTATTTTGGAAAAATTGCCATACCTCTGACCACCAACCTGGGTATCATCTTGATATCCTTGATCTAAAATCATGCTGCCAAGAAACCGTTCCCCTCCTTCGCTGAAAGATGAACTCTCTTCTCCAGATTTCCAGCAAGCTGTTTCCCATAGAACTTCAGGACTGTAAACCCCACTTTTGGTTGTAAGCATCTGCAACTGAATTTCTACCAAGGTTACCATCCTATTATAAGTACCATGAAAACCGTGGAGTCGGAAATAATTATTTTGGAAACCACCAATTTCCCATATAGGAGGACAACCAACAGAAAACTTAGTGATGGGTTTACTATCTATAAAGCTTACTAATATAATCATGCTCACTTCTGTAAGCAGTCCAACTGACATAATTTACATCTCATAAAGTTAAGCTTGTAAGTATATGCAGGGCTATGGCCTACATATAAAGAAGACACAGCTGTCAAGTCTGACATCTCTCACCTCACAGGACTAATAACAGGAAGTGTTTTCCACAGGAAAAGAAAGTCTTCCTAATACAGCATCTTGGGTTTTGAGATAGTAGTGTTTTTATATCCACAAAAGTAATTTCAGGTAATTTTTAGGCATATTTCTCAGTTAAAATTTGATCTTTATGAGGCTGCATTGATAGAAACAAAAATATCCAGATATCTTTAGAGACAGAGGAATGTAAACTAGGATCGAACACAATAGAATAGAATAAAATAGAACAGAACAGAACAGAACAGAATAGTTCAGTTGGAAGAGACCTGCAACAATCATCCAGTCCAACTGCCTGACTACTTCAGGGCTGACCAAAAGTTAAAGCATGTTATTAAGGGCATGTCCAAATGCCTCTTAAACACTGACAGGCTTGGGGCATTGACCACCTCTCTAGGGAGACTGTTCCAGTCTTTGGCCACCCTCTCAGTAAAGAAATGCTTCCTGATATCAAGTCTGAACCTCCCCGACACAGCTTTGAACCATTCCCACGTGTCCTGTTACTGGATACCAGGGAGAAGAGATCAGCAACTACTCCAGTAACTTTGTTAAAAACCTTTTGAAACTCCCTGAATAGTTCCCTGAAGCAACTCTGCAAGATGCAAAAGAAAAGGATAAAACTTTGGGATAACAAAAAAGCTTCTGTGTGACTTTGGCATTTGTTAAAAATGTAATTAACAAATATCCACCTCAACAAAACCTTTCCTTCTGTACCACATCATAATTTTTTCCTCATTGATAAGAGTATATATTATATTTTAAGTTTATTCTAAGCATACATGTTTCTTCTTGTGTGGAAAACACCCTTACTTTATGGGTTAAAAGTATAGTATAAAGAGAGCTTTCTGATCTGAGATTACACACATCTTTCTCTTAATTAAATTCAAAATTCCCTCAGTTCCCTAAGACATTAATTTATTCTAATGAATTATTATTCAAATAATTTAGTTCCCATTCCTGGAAAATTCTGAATAATGTAACAACAAATGCTTTTTTGCTTCAGAAAGTAAGAAATGAGGAGTTGACTTCATCCTGTAGAATTCCCAGAAAGGCGCGAGGCTAAATTCTTTGCCTGTTGGCTTCACCAGACATAAACCAGCTAGATCTGGCTCACCAAATGAAAAAAAAAAAAAAGACTGTTATTGAATTAAAGCAGAGTTTAGATTTATTTATAAAGGGCTTCAGTAATATTATCCCTGTTAAATTGTTTTTCTTTTTCTGTGAAGAAACATATAATAACTGATAACTGACATTGCCCTGGATTTCATAATATTCTGCCAGTCAATGTACCTTAAGCTCTTTGTCCTCGAGTCTGTGTTGGTTTGATTGCATGCTATATCTATTGCTCACCATGACATTTTCTTTGAAGGTCGGTCAGTGCTGTAGAAGAAATCCCTGGTGGAACTCAGAAGAACAGCAGACAGAACCTGCTAGGTTTAGGTTCCACCTTCTCTGTGTCTACAAAGGACTACGCAGCAGCTGCTGCATCACAGAAATGTTTGTTCCACAGGAAGGAAAAGGTGACTAATGAAAAACATATAAGCTGATTTCAAAATGTAAATGTCACTAAAGAGAAACCTTGCATCCAGTTGTCGTTCACCAGTGACATGCGTATTAGCTACTGAGTCATCTCATTAGATGAGTATTCTAAATTGACAGACTCCAAATTAGGCATGATCCAGTGTGAAAACTCAGAACTGAAGGCAGTGAAAGCTCTTGTCCATAAAGACTAAGCAAAAGCTTATAACCAAACCCTCTCTGACCTACATGTGTGATTTCTGCAAGCATCAAACACCTACATGTGTGATTTCTGCAAGCATCAAACACCACATAGACTGTTTTCATCAACCACTTTGTCAGGAGTTTCAGAACAGCAAAAACATTTACAGAGACACTGAACCCAAAGACTTGCTCGTCAACGGTGCTCAAAGGACTTAGTTAATTTTTTTTTACAGTCTATACCTGGACAGAAAGCATAGGTTAGCAGCGAGTGTGCCAAACCAATAGTTCACCTAAGGGTCTACTTCTAGTTGCTGATTTGTTGTAGGATTCTCTTAAATGGGAAAGATAATGTTTTTTTGGCAGTTGGATCACAAAAATCCAGAAATAACTGAATCACAGAAAACTCCACAATGCTGCTGCTCATGGAGCTTTCTGTTGTGGAAGTAGAAGGGACAGGTTTCAGACTGGTGAGTCCTTTCACCTGTTCCCAGTTCAAAAGCTCAAGACCGACCAGTTGCAGAACTTCAATCAACAGTTTCAGTTAGATACTTCAGAAAATTATCGTTTTATATATAAATTGAGTTTTAAATTTTGTTAATATGATTTTTGCTGGGATAATAATTAAGTTCCTCAGAAAGAGTCCAGCAACTGTTACAAGAAAGTGCTAGTCCCTCTTTATATGTGATACAAAACTGCATTGTCTGTTGGCAGGACAATACTATTATGTACTATGAAAAAAACCATAAATTTTCTCAAAAAAAGATCTAAATGGGTCAAGGTACTAAGTCATGGAGAATGATTGGCAGGATCCACATCTTACCACTTGCAAACATTTAGTTATTTCTGTCTGCTTCAAGGATCTAAAAGCATAGGTGAATCTGAAAAAAAAACAAAACCAATATGCAAAATTTTTTTAGGTGGATGCTCAGCAAGAAGAAAAGCATCTTGTGCTGTTAAAGTTTGTTGAAGTTAAAGCAAAAGAATACAATGTCTGCTAATAAGAAATATCAGTCAACCTTCATTACAGGGAAGAAAGCAGCTCTGCATTTTAGTCTGGTTCCCTATGGAAGCTAGGCTTATGAAATCACAGTGGTGTGTATGTGTGTGTGTACATGTCTGTGACTGTCCTCATAGTAATTTGGGAATCAAATGGGAAAAGGTCTCAGAAGAAATTAAGTTTCTGTAAGTGTTATGAAAATAGGTGCCTTGCAAAGGATATGGATATTGGTTAAGTGCCTTTACAGAAGAAAAAGACTTCGGCATGAGCTTACCCCTAATTAGACCCCAGAGAGTCCACACAGGAGAGACCCCAAACAGAGAGAAGTCTTCAGTCAGCATTTGCACCTTATTAGACACTGAAGTCAATTAGCTACAGCGTACAGATCAACAGAAATGGGTTTCATTGGTACTGGTGTTTGAGATCTTCATTACGTTAAGGAGACATTTATTAAATTTCTAAATTGCCTCCGTACAGTTTTCAGGTCCAGAATTTATTATTTTGTCTAGTGAACCACCAGTGACCTTACAGCTGCCTGGATCAATTGTGGTAAGTATGAACATATAGAAATTAGAACTAATCTAGTGACCTTTTAGTTGGGGCTCTTTGTAAGTTGCATCTGAGTCCCAACCCAGTATTCTTGCCATGTCCTCCTCCCAGGTTAAGTTAGGGTTCCTGCAGAGGTATTGAGACTTGAAAGGAGATCATTTAATTCTCAGTGCTATGTAGTTATTTCTGTTGGTGTGAAAATAGCTTAATTTATCCTTGTCAGCTAAGAATGCTCACTTTAGCACAAGACTTTTGAGACAAAGTTTATACAGCAAATATGCAATGTGACATCTAGTGCCAATGTCTTGGACTCCTCCAGTTTGCAGGCACATCCTCTACCTTTCATTAAGATAAGGTAAAAGGCTGACAGCATACAGCAGTAAAAATGAGGGCAAAGAAAATTAGAAATTACCCTCAAATCTAGAATAACCCTGGTGATTGTAGAGTCTGAGTATGCTCAGCTGTTTTGTTGGGATTCCCTGGGGTTTTTAAAAATTAGAAATGTTTGGGATATTAATTTATGAGAAGGGAGGCAGGAAACAGCGTAGTCTGTGACCAATTCTATCAGGTTATGCAGAGACAGGAGACTAGGAGGCCTCAGTAATAAAATGCTGTGAAACTTGCATTGCTTGTATTTGACACTCATTCTTCATTCTTTTTTACATGCTCTTAGACTAAAAAAGGGAAATCCTATTTGTCCCAACGGGATCTCAATGTGATTCTACTCAATGGGCAGTGCCTTGAGGTACAATGTGACATCAAGTCCAAGGCAAGAGATGTTTTCAATACCGTGGTGGCGTATGCAAACTTGGTGGAACATTTCTACTTTGGCTTGGCTTACCTGAAAGGTAATGAGACACAGCTAAATACAATAACAGTTGTCTCCCTCAGTGCCTCCGTAGTCAATTTATTAATGAATTCCAGTGAGCTCCTTTAAGATCCTGAGAGGAAAGCACAGCCAAAGCTTAAGCAAAAGTAAGGTACATTGGTTTAAACTGTACTGCACTGATGTAAAGCATATCTACCCTAGGACTGTGCATCAGCACAGCCATACTGTTACTGGCTGATATTCCTATGCAGGAAAGGCTGTGTCCCAGCCTTGCACTGGAATAATACTGAGCCATGTAGCTGCAGCAGAAATTCCAGGAAGCACTGTACTGAGGAAGGCTGACTGCCTTTGTTCCTAGATATAAGTTGGAGTACAGGCTCAGCTATTTTGTCTACAAGACCCACATCTCCCTAGCCCATTTCTGATGGCAAGCACGGCTGAGGCACTAGGAAGAAGCATACCTTGTGTGTAGAGCATGAGGATTACAATGGGGTGCAGAACCTGAATGCTGAGCAGAATGCAAGCCCCATCAATTCTTAAGGGATTCCATAGATACCACACCAATCCAGCATCTAACAATTGTACTCCTAAATTACACACTAAGTATTATCCTAAGTTCTCCATCGAAGAAGCAATACATTAAACCATGACACAGAGAAGTAGATCTCAACTGACATCCATGATCCATTTTATTTTTTATGGCTAGTGATGCACTGAATGAAGACAGCAGGGCTTTGAGCCACTGAACTATCTCCAGACTTATCACAGAACCACAAATTCTCATTTCAGGTAAAGAATTCTTCTTTTTGGATGAGGAGACCAAACTCTACAAAGTAGCCCCAGATGGCTGGAATGACCAACCCAAGAAGAAAACTTCCATCATTAATTTCACACTCTTTCTAAGGATAAAATTCTTTGTCAACCACTTTAATGTTATCCAGTAAGTACATGGTTCTGCTGACAGCAGGAAAAACAGTAGCATTTAGGGTGACTGTTCAAGGCTCCTCCTGTGTTCCTAAACCCTTTTGTGTTCCAGGCATGGCTTGACAAGGCATCAGTTTTACCTGCAGCTTCGTAAAGATATTTTGGAGGAGCGATTATATTGCAATGATGAGACTGCCCTGAAACTCGGCGCTTTGGCTTTACAGGCAGAGTTTGGCAATTACGTTTCTGAGGTGTGGATAAATAATACAATATTTCTCAGAGGTCTCTCTCAACAGCTTTTGCAGCTTTTGTTTGTCACAGAGTTTAATAAAGAAATGTGAATAGCATATAATTTCAGCTAAGTGCTTCAGTAATCACATTTCAGTTATAATTTAAAAAATTACAAAATTTGCCTGATTAAGGAGTAGTAATGAGCCAGATGAATTTGGCAGGAAATATGGCAGAGTGATGAAAGACTCTTGGTCTTTCATAATTGATAACACAGCCCAGAAACTCCAGAAAATCTGTAAAAAATTTCCAACATAGGCAGAGCTTCGATATGCAGAGGGGCTTAAAGAGATTAGAAAACATGGAAGAGAAAAATAAATACACACTCCAGAATTCACAGCTATTTTGCATGTAGGCTCAGATCCACAAGCTGCAAAGACAGGATGGTTGCTGATGATATAGCTGAACTAGTTACCCTAGTTTTGAAGTGTACAGAAAATACCCATTTATGTTCTCTGCCATATATTCAGTTATATAAGTCAGTGTAGCTCCATCAATTGAACTCTGAGTGGTCTGATCCATCTGGTCAGATCCATCCCGGCATTGGGTCCCCCAGTGTAGGTTGTACTGATGCAGCTGTAGCTGTCAGCTCTACGTGTAAGACTTCAGGAATGCCTGTAGGCCCAGCTCTTTTCTCCCCTCTGCACAGAGAAGTAGTGTGTGCTTTGAGCACCTGGCTGAGCACAGGTGCAAGAAGCACATTTGGCCGTCAGGACACTACCTGCTCTTCCCCATCTTCTTTTAGGAAATGGCAACAGGGTGACTTCAGCATACGGGTCACCCTGAAAATGGAAATGCACCAAATAAGAAAAGTCAAGAAAGAACAAAAGGCTCCTCTCTTGTTTTTTCAATTTTTTTCTCCTAAAGATGCATGGAAAGAGCTATTTTCGTGTTGAAGACTACATTCCAGCAAGCCGAATAGAGAAAATGACCCTCATGTATGTACAGCGAGAGCTTGCTAAATTACATCGTATGAATCGTTCCCTGTTTGAGGATGAAGCTGAACTAGAATTTTTAAAGGTAACTTGCCATACCCCAAACATTATTTATTTATTTTGAGATAGAAAGCCCCTCTCCGTTTACCATTGTCTATTATTTCCCTCTTGTCTGATACAGTGGATTTTAAATATGGTGAACAAATTTGAATAGTCAACAAAAACCTCAGAATTTCATTCTGCTATAGATACTGTCACTCTAAATAACTTACACCACATTTACATGATAGTTTATAAAGGGTTAATGCACATTTCAGGGTATTTTCAACATCCTAAGGGTTGATGCAAATTTTCAGCATGTTACCAACATGGCTGGGTTCCAGATGATTATAAATACACCTATTGAATGTATTAGAGATTATTATAAAACATAGGAATAAGCACTTTCTTGACCTCTGAAACTACAGCATCTGTTCAGCCAGTTTCTAAGCATGTAGTCATTATTTGTTTAAAAGTACCTGTGAACCCTGGAAGTGAGGAAGCAGTTACCTGATATATTTTTTTCACATGACACTTTCTCTAGGTCTCTAGAGTGTCATGATGATGTGGGATTTTTTTTTTTTCCCCTAATTTCTCCTTCTCCCCCAAACTTCTCTGCTTTCCATCAAATGAAAAATACCAGGGATTAGATAATGGATAAATATCACTAGCCATTTTGCTGCAGTGCCACATGCTTTTATTTATAGCATCATTTTAGTTCAGCTGCTGTTTAATTATGTTAGTTCCTCATCTAACACTGTCAGTGGAATTGAAGAAATAGATTGAAGCTTAGCCTTAATGACAGTCCCATCATGCATGGCAAATCCAATGAAGAAAAGCAGCTTTGTTAGTATCTGTTTCAATGAATAAATCTGTAGAAGGAGCCAACACATCATACAAAGTGAGAAAGATAGCCCCCATGGCAAGAACATGCAAATTCCAAATATGAAAGGGATTAAAAATTAAAACCCAGATTCAGCTAGTGATTATAGATGCCCCAGTTTTCAGGACCTGAACATTTGTGCTCTGGATACTTTCTGAAAAACAGATCTTCTTAAAGTGTTTCATTTTGGTCACTGAAAATCTCCATTCATGTTTGAAAAGTCATTTGGGGATTCTACATTAGCTTCCCAGGGAAAAAAAAAGTTTTAGAATAAACTTATATTGATCTGCATATCACAAAAGAGGACAGAAACACTTCCTCATATTCCATAGTTCTGTAAAGGGTTTGAGTCACATTTTAACATTTTGTGGCCAAGTGCAGGAGGTAGAAAGACAAGCAACAACACCCAGAACCTCTGGGTGAGTTCCTCAGAGTATCCTCAGCACAGTTAGATGGCAGGGGCAGAAGGTGGCTCCTCAGTCCTTTGAAGTATAATCCTATTTAACTTTTCACCCAGCAATGAGCACTGTGCAAGAAAGAAGAGACACTGAAGATCTGTTACTATAAAGTCTGACACTGAAGGGAATTCTGGGACAGTGAAATTCCCTCAAAAGTCACCACTATATTTAGGTGAGAGACTCTGAGGTGCAATTTAGCAAACCCTGTAACTTAAGATTCTTGGCAATGGGAATTTATAATGTCTGTTTTTAAAAGATGATAGCCATGAAGGAACGGGTGTATGTACCTGAGTGAGTTCATTGCAGGCTGGGAGCTGTGGTGTCACTGCAGGTAATATTTCCAGTTGGTCATCACTATTGTAGAAAAGAAACCACACAAGCCCATAACAATGTCAGAGTAGCCCTGGCACCAAAGTTTTACTAAGATCATCATATTTGCTGTACCTCATGTTTTCTGGGTTTGCTCAAGGAAACAAAGACACAGAAAAGAAAATGGAAAGAAACAAGGTTTAACAGTAGTCAAGGAGCATTAATCCTGCATGGATTTCTCTTCAGAAATGCACACAAGTGCCAGGTAGCAGTACTGTTGAGTACCTCAGTGCCACTGTAATGTTTAGATTATTGTGCAGAAAGCTACATAATCCTCCTACCTCTTCAAATGAGGTATGTGGGAAAGTGTTATTTCAATTTTACACATGGAAAATGAATGCATGTATGGCTCTATGACACACCAAAGTAAGGTGATGATTCTGTGAGGCAGTAGGTATGAAAATTTGGTAAGGGTTTTCAAAGGTTTCTTGACAGAGTGAAAGAATATTCAGTAGACTCAAAACCATTTCCTCCCCCATCTACCTACCCTTTCTTCCTATGCTCTTTTTGAATAATGCATGGTAAATGCACTTTTTCTCTACAAGGTGACTCAGCAACTTCCTGAATATGGAGTGTTATTCTATCGTGTGTCCCAAGAGAAGAAAGGAGCAGGAGGGGACATCATCCTGGGAATTTGTGCCAAAGGCATCATTGTGTATGAGGTCAAAAATCACACAAGAATTGCCAGTTTAAGATTCCAGTGGCGTGAAACAGAGAGAATTTCAGCTCATGTGAGTTGGAACCAAGTGAATCTCTTCTCCACCCTACTACTTTACTCCCCTTCTGCCTGTACTTTGATAAATCTATTGCATTCAGAGCCAGAATTAGACTCATTCTGTACAGACAAGTCCTTTTTGAAAACAGTCTAAAATCAAGGCTGGATCTAGATGTGGATACCAAGATAGTCAGTTCTTAGTGAGGTTTAGTTCTGGAGGTTTTTTGCCAAGGCCGGAGTCAAATTACTATAAAGCTGAATAATCTGGTGTTGACTATTACAGAGGCTATGTCAAACCTCTTTATGGCATATTCCATATCCATTCCTCTCTCATCTTTTCTTCTCTCTCTTTTCTTTTGTTTTCCTACCCACATTAGGTCATGGGATCATGTCTCCCTCTTTCCAGATCTCATTATTCCCATCCTCATCTCTTAGTATATTGATGTGTGTTAACAAACCAGTATTGGTGACAAGACTGTGACCCCTTCTAAATGGTATCCCGCCATCAGAGGTATATCAATCTACCATCATACAGTGTAGGTGTCAACCTGCATCAGACATTTCCTAGTCTGTTTGCTCTCCCAAAATGGCCCTTCTGCCCCTTGAAGATATTTTCATTTTCACATTAAATTGGTTTAATCCTTTTAACATGTGTAGGGCCAAATTTTGCCAGTTCTATCAACCTGCTCTCAATGCAGTCAATGTCCAAAGGCTCTTGACTTTTGACATAGGGCAGTTATGATCCCAATGGCAGACACCTCACTAACAACTGTTGAATTTAAGATAGGCATTTACGATAGGCATCTACTGCACTCAGAAGGCATGCAGCCAGGCATAAATACAACTGGACAAACCAACAAGACTAAACAAATGAACTTTCAGTGCCTCAGTGTAATGACTGACATATGAAGCATGCTGTGGTTTTTTTTCCCTTTAGAGAAAAAAATTCATGATTGAAAGCAGCTTCAGTGGCAAGAAACACACCTTCATTACTGATACAGCAAAGACATGTAAATATCTACTGGACCTCTGCTCTGCCCAGCACAAATTCAATGCACAGATGAATTCTAGGCAACTTCGGCAAACTTCATCAGGTGAGGTATAAATGCACTTTTGTTGTTCAGGCCATAGGACAAGGTTAGGTTTTAGGAAAGGTGCATTCAGTGAAGCTGAGACTCAGAACCTGCCACATCAGTTTCACTGTGCTTCAGTTCCTCATTTGCAGACTAGAAAATAATGTCTCCTATTTCACTGGAAGTTAGAGGTGTGTAAGTCTAATTTAGCATGTGTATGTGAGTGGGCACGTGCAGGGGGTGGAAAGGGATTCTCTGATGATAACAACTGTGTAGCTAAACTCAGATTTAAAAAAAACCCCATGATTAGACTTCCCTTCAGGAAGCCTGCTGAGAATTCTGAAGAAATGTATCAGACTTACCCCAAATGTAACCTGAGAAATATTCCACACAAAGAGTAACTACAGTAGTGCCCAGATATGCTAGAGCTGAATATAGTTAACTGGTTATCTTTGCATAAGACAGGGGTTCAACCCTACAGTTCAGTCCCAGGACAAAACCACTAAACCAAAGGCACATCAGTCATACCCACTCAACTATGTAGCTGCTAGCTGCTGTCATCTTAGACTTTGCCATGTCTGTGGAAGATACGACTAATACCTCCTTAGACTTCAGATTTTCCATAGTTTCTAAGACAAGGTTCTGCTCAACCCAGGGCAGTTACATAGCACTTCTCACCCACAGTTCTCAGCATGCTCTGTAAAGATAGGTGATGATCATTGTGGGGAAAATGAGGCACATAAGAAATAACAGCCTAAGCTGATGACTGTCATCACTCTTGACTTCAGTGGAGCAACATGAGTTTTCACTAGCTCATCCATCGCCTTGAACAGAATCATGACCATTTACAACCACTGAGTATTTGACCCAGTAAGTCATAGCAGGAGAATCAAGTGTCATGCCTTATCTGCTGGGATACTCCTTTCTCTAGGAAAACTGTTAGCGTGTTGGCAACAAATTATATCATAGGATATAACAGGATGATTGATATATTGCTTCTTTCCCACTAAAATTATTTCATGAAAGGTGAAATTCCACCTGCACAAATTTGTTACATGGAAAAAGGTGCTAGGATGACATTTAGGTTCAAGGCACCTTTTGTGGCTTGGGCTCCTGTAGCTTCAAACATAACTTAGTGGGACTGTGATTTGTGGCATACAAATAAGTGCTAATAGTGAATCTTAAAGTTTCCTGTGTCACATTTGTTTGTGGTAATATATTTTAATAAAAATTACTATATTCCATATCTACGAGAACAAAAAGATCGAGAGCCAAGAAAATTATAACCCAAGTCCTGATTACAAGCACCCCAAACCACTGAAACAAGCCAGACTTACACAAACCATGTGACTGCAGGTTCTGAGGTTCGGTGTGTGCTTGCTGTCCCAGAAAAAAGGCTTTGTGAAGGCAATGAGCTACAATAGTTAAAAATTCTGCCTTTGCCACCACAGTGAGGCTGTAAGAGATTATAAGGCTCTTTCTGCATGAGGGAAACTCTTGCTTCTGCTGTACTGTTCAGATGTATAAGTTACCATCTCTTCAAAACTTGCTAGCAACCCCCTACTTTGAAATCACCATGGCAACTCCTAGACAGTGCTAATACTGTGGACACTTAAGCCTTCTGATACCTTAACAAATGCCCCTGATCAAAGTCACTGAGGAAAGAGGAGCCTAGGTTTAATGCTGCAAAGTAGTTTCTAGAAAGTTGCATTCAGGCTACTATTTGTTAGGAAAAAACATGGGAGGTCAGCTGTCACTTACAAACAGAATTAAAGCCCATATTTGTGCTAGCCTGTACCAAGCAGAGTTCTTGTTTCACTTTCCAGCGTGTCTCCAGTTGCCTGCAGTCCCTCTCTCCTTCAAATCCCCTCTCCAGCCCACCAGTTGAGAACCTAAATAAATTAACAATGCCTCCTCCAGCACTATCTTGTTTCAGGGAAATAAACATTTTTGAGAGGATAGATTCATATATAGCAGAGCCCAGATGTCATTAAGCAAGTAGTAGATTTCACACAGAGGTGGAAAATTGGATAGCAAGCATTGCCACCAAGACGGTCCCCTATTCAACTTCACTTGTGCAAACCACTCAGAGCAAACAGTCATCTCGTTGGCCTCTCTCTGAGCTTAAGAGACCATGTGTTAGCAGAGCTCCTGTCTTCTTAGACATATGTATATTGGAGTGGTGGGCCTGTGAAGAATGGAAAACCACCAGCCTGGCTAATTCAGTCTCTGACAGACAGATATTTCTCATACACCAAACGCTTACAAAATATACTTTACAGAGATACTCAGGTTTAAATTATACAGAATTGTACATTTCATGGAATTGTACATGTCTTTGTGGAAAGTGAATTTGCAGTATAATTCAGAGAAATTAAGTCTAAATACAGTGTATGCTTTCTATGAAAGAAATGGATTGGAAACCCTTTCCACTCACTCCAAGGCCTAGATATCCTCAAGGATACAAGAACAAATGTATCTGTGATGTCAACCTTTTTTGCTGGCATGTTCAAAAGGTTAGACAGAAAGCACCTTTGAGCTTAAAAAGATGGGATAATATCAGTGGATTTATCTTTCTTTCCTCCCCTTCTCTCCCTTCTTATTCAGAGGAAAGTAAATTTGTGGAAATAGACAAATCAAACTCTGCATATGCAGCTCAGCGTGAACATCTTGCCCTGATTCAGAGACTGTCTCGTTCAGAGAATGTGCTCTATGGAGCAAACCTGGAAAACCTTTCTGCTGGGATGATGAGCAAATCTTGTGATAACCTCAGTGTGGAAACCAACAACAGGACTAGAGACAAAAGCAATCTTGGCAGGTAGGTTTAAACGTGTGTAAGAATACTCAGTCATAGACTATATCCTTGAAAACCTCTATGGTAAACTGTGAGGCAGACTTCTTGTTTTTTCAGTCTTTATTGGCCTGGGGGCTCCATGGTGCCAGCAGTAGTGCAAACACAGGCAGGAAGCTAACAGTCTAACAGATAAGAACTCGAAAAAGAGTGACATTTAAATTTGTACCAGACTCAGGAATGAACCATTTACTGGGTTATGGAGAAGGATAAAAATAACAGAGAATAAAAGTAAAATCTTTAATGTCTGTGTATCTTCTCTGCAAATGGCAGTATGTGAACTGAATGCACAGTGAAAGCTGGTTTTGAGCAGGTCTTACCTAATTGATTCCTCCACGTCTAAAGGTGCAAATCATAGAGAACAGTGTAAGAACTTTTCCCTTTTCATTTGCATTGGTACATTCACCAGTGTAGGTGGTTACTATAGCTGCATGCAGTCTCAAGGCCTTTGATGAATTGTAGTGCCTTTTAGAATACCAAGAGTTAGAATAGAGCCAAGAAGAACATGAACTACCGAAAAACTTTCAGATGCGGTTTTGTCTAAATGGACAGCAGGGCTAAATGAATCATGCTGAGGCTATGCTGTGTTTTCCTGATGCCTGCACTTAGCTCAGAGAAAAACACAGGGGGAAATCAGTCATGATGTGAGTGGTCTAATGGCAGCTGTTATTTGGAAGCAAATGCTGGCAAGGATAAACTACCTCTCCCCTACAATGAAATGTAGCCCAGAAATCAGAATACTCATTGAAAGGCTATAAACATGTGCATTCCCAACTTAGCTCTGACAGACTAATGACAATGAAGAGTGCTAAATACCATTGCTGATTTGTTATTGTAATGCAGTCTTCATTTCCTGCTGTGCAGATCCACGTCAGGGCTATCCCAGTCAGAAATGCACATCAGTTTGAATGGAAAGCAAAGGAGTTATGACTACCTCTCTATCCATTCAACTCAGAACACAATCAGTGGTGAGTATAATAATCATAGAGAGAGACAGTACCCTTCCATATTTATTGTTTCAATAGCAGGAGACCAAAACATATTCCACTTACAGATTAAAGAATATCCTTTTGTACTTCTAGTCCTGAGAATTAACCCAGAGTTTAGCAAGACAAGCTGTTTTCTTCCCTTTCACTCATGCTTTCCATCAGGATCAGTGGTAAGGGACTTCATGATAAAATTATTCTATCAATGGTGCCTAATGCTCTTCAGAGACATAGTTCAGTACACCCAGGACTCTCACATGGGGCAATATACCTATGTTCAGAGGTCATAATTTGGTTTGCAACTGAGATCTACAACTCAATAAGTAATGAATGAGACAACATAGGCTCCAGGTCCTTCCTCTGTTCTTGCATTTGCATGACACTAACTGGAATAAGAACTGGACACCTAATTTTCTAACAGAAGCCATATTGCATGCACACAGTGAGCAGATTTATAGAATATGAAGCTATGATTATTTAGTTAGTCCATTTTAAAATTAGAACTGTACTTTAAACACACTGTGGCACTTGCACAACGTTAAGTAGTGTTAATACTACAGAAGTCACCATTACAATCAGTGCTGATGGGATTGCACCTACAGAGCCAAAAGGGCCCACAGGGCCGAAGGCTAAAGTTTCCAAAGGAACTCATAGGAGATTTTGTGTCCAAATCACTCTCACGTCCAATGGGCACTATATGCCTGACACTTTAGATACCCTGATCTTAAAAAAGTTGCAGACAAATGCATAGTCTCCCAGAAAAGAACATTATAGGAAGAGCTTACACAGCTACAGTACATATACTTTTCCAAAGAATGCAAATTTCCAAACACTTGTTTGAGCTTCCTTCCTGAATTATATTGATTCAGAAGCAATTGTAATGTGGAAAACAAGGACAAAATATATTTCTAATTTTTGAAGCCCCAGTTTTGCATACTATATGAATCTACTGTCTCCCTGCATTAATCTGCATTTATTCTAGCTGTTTTGTTTCTGCAGCACCTGCATCACCAGCCATCCAAAAGGAAGTTTTGCTAAGTGGTCTAGAAAGAGAAATCATTTGTGTCAGCCTAAAACGTGATGCTAAGAATGGATTTGGTAAGTAAGGAACATGAATGTTATGGTTGTTACTGGGACTATCAGATCCTGGTACTAACACTGATACTTGCTGACTCAAGCTGGGCAAGACTGTAACCTTCTTCACCTCATTTATTCTTCTTATGGAATAAGACTACCGATCTTTGTGAAGGACTTAGAATTTCTGAGACTGAAAAGGACTGAGCACATAAATCAAGACCACAGTTTTTTCAGAAGATTAACTAAGGCCACAGAGGTCAAGGGGACCAAGTGCTAAGAGTAGAATGAAAGGAACAAGGATTTAGTTTTGTATCTGAAATACATGCGCAGTGGTTTTATTTATCTTAGACCTTACACAGGGGGAGATGAAGTTCTGCAAACCTTTCAGGTATTGCCTGTGGGGGTGCAAAATGCTTCCTGACCTCTGGATTCTTATTTTGATAACATTTTTGTTATATAATACACTATTGCACTGTATCCTGTTCTTGTGGATGAGTTCAGAGGACTATCAGGTTTCACAGCTGATCATTAATACAATTAAACATCAGATTTCTAAATGGTGCAGGTCTGTGTGGAATATCCTGATCCCAAACTCAACTATTCTACCAGTGAGAAGAATATATTCTGCAATAGGCAGAATATTCTAAACTAGGATAGTGAAATTGAACTACTTGACAATAGATTTAATTTTCTTAGATATCTCTTGCATATCCATTAGAAGTTTACATGGCCCACCTCAGGGGCCCTAGACTGCATGATGTAGAACAATGTTTGAATTTATCTAATGATCTTTTATACCATTTTCCTCCTGCAGGTGTTAAATACTAAGGTCCACATAGTTTATGACTCTTGTAAGAAAGTAGTCGGAATCTTTAAAAGTCCCAAGCCAGGAAAGTATTCTTATTGAGAAATTATATTTAAATAGCCACCAAAGTCACCAGCACACTTTAATTATAAAGTGACTTTAAATTTCTCCCAAATCAAGACCTTGATGCCACGTAAATCAGAGCTCCCCATTCTCCAGACCACGTATAAAACTTATGCCATTGGACTAAGAGCCTTTTGTGCTCCTAAGGTTCATCTTTTCTAATACTGCCAGTGTCTCTGCATTCTCATACTATCTCATTTTTGCAGGTTTTGTAATTATTGGAGGAGAAAATGTAGGAAAATTAGACCTCGGTATCTTTATCGCTTCAATTATCCCTGGGGGACCTGCAGACAGAGCTGGAAATATCAAACCAGGTCACCGTCCTTAGTTTTTAATTAGAATTAAGATACTTTCATAGTTTAAAGTTAGCTACTCTGGATTTATTTCCTTATTTAGATGTGCTTTGTCTTGTTTTTATCCTTTATTTTTTAAGGAGGACGACTCATCTCTGTGAATAATATTAGTCTCGAGGGTGTTTCATTTAATACTGCAGTTAAAATCATACAGAATTCTCCTGATGAAGTGGAGCTCATCATCTCTCAACCCAAAGGTATAAAGGCAAATGCCTTTGCTGGCTATGAAATGCTAGTAGTTAACTCAGGACACTGGTATTTATTAGGCACTGGAATGTAGTAGTACTTTCTTGCTACTCAGTGCCAGTTATAATAACCATAGGCTAGCAGGGAAAGTAGTCAACTTCTAGTAGGTATCATATGATTTCTGTTCTACAGTCAGTGTGAAAAAATCTATTATGGGCTGCACTGCTGAACACCAGGGGAATTTTGGCATTTCTTTCTCTGATAGAGAGTCATAGTCCTCTGCAGTGATGAAGCAAACATATTTCTCCACACTTATAATAGCAGAGTTCCATTTTACAATGACTGACTCATTTTATAGATCTGATTTCACAACCAGTTGATGTAGGAAGTTACTTTGTCTTCCTGTGCTGAGGTATAATAATATTTCCCTTCAAGTTCACTTACCATTTGCATTCAGCAATGTTTTATTTTGGTATGGCTTTACAGACATGTATGAAGAAGGATTAAATGAAGAAAAGAATCTATCAAGAGGAAACAGCACTAGTGGATCTGAGATCTCTTGTGTAGACAGTGGGAGAAAAAAGATTCAGGACTGTCATACAGCTCTCCCCAAAGAACAGGACATAAATGTAGATGAACTTGAGAAGGCTCTTTCCTGGAATTTAGCACCAAAATTGGGCCCTAGGATTCCAGTTCCTTCAGCTGATAGCCTGGATGTGGAGGTAACTGAGATTTTGATGCTGTTCAGTAATATTATGCCCAGCATGTATGCGTCTTAACAACATGCCAGCTATATTAAGAATGGAAAGTAACCGAGAAATTAAAAAAATTAGGAAAGGAGAAAGAAAACCTTGGAAGATGTTGCTTGTTAAATTACATTGGAAAGGTCAAAATGATAGACGTGTCTAGAATATGTCTAGAAAAATGGGGAAACCGTTCCACAAAACGTTATTAAAAATTCTTCTCCCTTTTCCAGTGGAGGTACAAAATTTTGATTATTTTCTTGCAGTCTCTTAAGTTTTCAACCAGACACAGAACAGCAACATTTTGTGTCTAATTTCCTACTACTAGAGAGCATTATTATCTATACTCAGCTTATGCACATTTAGACAGATTATATTTTGAGTAACATTAGTGTAAGCTTGAAATAATGTCAGGGATATAAATGGTACCACTCCAGGCTTACAGTGACAGCAGGCTCAAACCCTTTATATCTTCTGGAAACTCTCTCTTCTTTTTTTATCCTCTTCCCCCCCCCCCCCTCCTTTTTTTACTGAGATGCTGTAATCTTATTAGTGTTCATATTTTTGAGACAGGAAGCTGATTCTTCACATTTACCATCTCTATCTGAAACCAACTCAAAGGAAATCTATACTGTGGAGCTTGTTAAAGAAGACGGGACTTTTGGAATCAGTGTGACTGCAAGTGTTACTGTTAATCTTTCAGTGTGTCTGTTGAACTGTTACATGACCAAGAAACACATAGGGAAGTGTATTTATGTGGAACAAAGATAAAAGGTTGACAACAAAAACTGTTAGCATGGCACGTTTCAAACCTAAGCATCTGATGGATTGACAGAGAAAGCATGAAGTACTGTCTCTGTTCATTCCCCAGTTCTTGCCCGCAGAATCTGTGAAAGAAGTGTGCCAGCATAAAGCACGTGGCAGTACAAGCCCTCTTCATCCTTACTCAATTTGAGAACAAGACCTACCATTGAAAGTAGAGTTTGGTCAGGGAAGGATATAGCCAGACCCTCTAGAAAATGCAGCAACACAAATAATTCTCCAAGTTATGACTGGTTTTGCTGCTCCCCTGGAGCTCCTGGAACTCAAAGGCTGTGTCTGTACAAGCAGATTGCACAGGACCATGGCATGGGCTCAAGCAGTGGCCCACAGGCACTGTGTAGTTGTTGACAGCCCCCAGTACGGCTTTGGCCTGTGCCTCAACAAGCAGTATAACAGAAGCCATCCCATGCTGGGGGGCTGAAAATTTAGCTGTGTGGACTCAAGATATGCCATGCTTCTTACTCAGAAGGCCAGAGAAAGGGCCCTAACCAATTTTATTTCCTAATATAAGGAAATACAGTTCTCCATATATTTAGAGGACCAGAGAAGGCAGCAGTGAAAACTATCTGCCACATTTGAATAATAATTCCTTGTCCTGGCTATCAAAGTTGAATTTACCCCTCCAGGCTGAGATGTCTTTATAGTCTTTGCTGAAATAGAGTGGGAAGCAACCACCATTTCATTGCCTGCAGAAGAAATTGAGGGCTGCTTTTTCATTTTAATTTGGCCAGGGGATGTAGATGGACAGAACATGATTTTTAGGTTAATCTGGAATTCCTCTGAGCTGTAGGCTCTCAAGTGGCTGCACAAGTTCAGGTCCGTGCTTTATATATTGTCTGAAAGGTTAATAATTGCTGAATGGTTATTGCATAGTTTGGAAGCTGGGCTAGAGACTGACTGAAAGGTGCAACCCCATCTTTATGTTAGCATAGGGAAAAATTTATGAACATTTACTAAATGTTTTTATATAGCCACATAGAAATGCATTGCATTTTCCTGAGAAAATAAAACAAGATTACTACCTAGGGAAGTATATTACAACTAGGGACTTTATAATAGGGACTTTGGAGTAACATCCTCTTTCATTTTTTTTCTTTAAAAAAAAAAAAAAAATGTAATTCCTGAAGCAGTTGCTTTGCAATGCATGTGTAAGTTGCTTTGATTTTTATCACAGGAAGAACATGTGAAGACTCCACTCTAATTTATGGGCATATGTTTTGCAGGGTGGAATTAACACTAGTGTGCGTCACGGTGGGATATATGTGAAGTCAATTATTCCCAGGGGACCAGCAGATAAGGACGGACAAATAAAGATAGGTAACATGTCTGGCAATAAAACTCTGGGCTGCAGAACTCAATGTTAGTGTGGAATGCTTGCCACAGGGACAATGAAACACATTTGGGATTGGAGGTCATGCAACTGTGAAATATAATATGCAGTCCATCGTTCCTCAGCCTGTCCCTGTACTACGTGCAGATATCCCACTGAAAACCCAGGAGTCTCATACCAACATTGTACAGTTACTCTCTGTAGCTGCACATCAGGCTAGTGACTCTGACATCTACTTTCAGTGTTGCTATGATAACCAGATATTATCACTGCATTTACTTAAAGAATACCCTGGTATGTTTTAAGTGCTAGTTATAGAATGCTGTACAACGAGCAGTATTGCTTTCATATGAAGTAGTATAATTTGACACATGTAAGCGTGAAGATCTATTGCAACCTGGGCAGCCTCAAGGTTTATACCTATTGAACTTGGAACATCAAAGCAACTTGACCCTTTTTTGTTTGTTTGTCTGTTTTCTTTTGCCTCAGGTGATCGTCTGCTGGAAGTAGATGGCATCAGCCTCTGTGGCATCACCCACAAACAGGCTGTGGAACACCTTAAGAAATCTTGCCAGGTTTGTACAACAGCAGAGTTCAATAAGATACCCAGTAGAATAAACTGTGCTTAGTATGAAGTACAGTAGCAAAGCTGGGCCAAAAGAAACTTCCCCCTCCCACAGCACATCCAACCCCATTCTCCTAAAAAGAAAAGTAGAAAGACTTAGGGATCACTGTGTACTGTGTAACTGGAACATGTTCATCATTGTTTTAGATTGCCAAGCTGGTTCTAGAAAGGGGAAACTATCAATTGGCAGAGCCATGCCTGACTGCTAATGACAGAAAGGAGGACCAATGTACAGTTGTTTCTGTGGCAACATCCTTCACAGATGGTACCAAGGACTACTGCTTTTTGACAGATGGTGAGCGATAAAAAAGGAACTCAGGGTGACTTCTTACAATGTGCAAGAAGGGAATGAATGAAAATAATTCTATGAAATTTCTGTGGGTTGGAAGGAAAACTGCATACGTAATAAAAATATAATGTGCAATATTAATGGCATTATCAAAAATCAATTCTGAACAAAATATTTCTGATGTACTTAGAGTTACATTTGCTAGATATAGGCGCTTTATCCTAGGCATAAATACTGTATCTCCCAGCCTTCATGAGATGGGGCTGGCAGCAGACACCCCTGTCTGTACTCTGTAGCAGTCTCAGGCAGGAAGCAGCTGAGTTGACGTTGCCAGTCTGTTACCCAAAGAGAGTGCTGCCAGCACAACTGCTGATGCTGTGTCAGTGATGAAGCTAGGGTGAACTGCTGCCCCAGGGCCAGGACTGGAGACTGCCTCACTTCATTTCTTAAAAGCAGAAGATTCAGAGATCACTTTCACTGAATTTAGCCAACAAATAAATGCAGTATCTTGTACTGTAAGGCTGCCTCATAAACACTAAGTCTGAATCATACTTTCCCATGGGGCAGTTACTCCTCTACATTGTCCCTAGCAGAATAAGGTGCAG
Organism: Harpia harpyja; assembly: GCF_026419915.1. Lineage (NCBI taxonomy): Eukaryota > Metazoa > Chordata > Aves > Accipitriformes > Accipitridae > Harpia > Harpia harpyja. Next base: position 25,654,097 of record NC_068949.1, on the reverse strand, counting down.
CTGCAAGTATGGTATTTGGGAAAGGGCTGGTCTCTTGTTCGCATCTGGAAAGAGCAGTAGCTCTGATTCTAGCTTATGCTTGTTAGTGCAGGACCCAAACTGACATCAGGCAGCTACAGAATATTAAGATCTACCCAACGCTTACAGAGGAATGTCAGAAAAAGATAGCATTTGGACCTTTTTATGTTGGTACAAAAGGCTTCTTCCTTTATGGGCTTGTACCAGATGGCATAAAGTCTGTGAACACACAGTGGAATAGAATCCAGTTCTCCCCATTCTGCCTGTGCAATTTCAAGGGCTCACATAAGTTAAAGGAACACCAAACCCTTCTTTTGCCATTCATATCAGTAGATCTACCTCTGTAGCACACAGGGAAAAGGTCTGCTGAGGGTATAATTTACATTAGCTCCTTAGTGGGTACATATGTCACGGCTCCCACGCTTTTTCCAATCCCTGCTTTGAACAGATAATACATTTGAAGTCAAATTGACAAAGAATTCTGGAGGCCTCGGCTTTAGTGTTCTGCAGATGGAAGGACATGATTGCAAACACCTTGGAGGAGCTATTGTCAGGATCAAAAGACTGTTTCCAGGGCAGCCAGCTGAAGAGAATGGTGAAATTGAAGTTGGAGACATCATTTTAGCTGTGAATGGGAAACCTGTTCAAGGACTCTTGTATCAGGTACCAGGCAGTACTATCACTGGGACTGGGGATAGGTAACATTAATAAAGACAACGGGATGAAACTGCATTTAAACTTAATTATCACCAGAGGGAGTCAGAATTTGAATACAATGAATCTGATTTCTATGTAGGATTCTTCTCTAGAATTCTTATAGGGAATTTCCTTCCTAACAGAATTCTTACAGAGAATTTCTTCCACTATTTAATTTATAAATTTCTCCTACTGATGCACAAAGTCTGTTGTTAGATGCACACGAGTTGTTAATTAGTTGGAATCTTTGTTGCTGTTATGCATAATTGGAACATTTTTTTCCCTGTGGTCATTTGTGCTTTGTAATGTCATGCTAAATACCATGCCCCAGATTCAAATCTCTACCAGGTGAGGTAAATCCAGTGTAACTTTTTTACCTAGAATGAGATTCTATACTCACATGAAGAAATTAAATTGTAAAAAAGGACTACATGTGGATTTATTTTTTTCATCATAATCTTTTCACCTTATGAAAAATCCCTGAGTTTTGTATATGAATATGCATTGAATAGGTAAGATTGGTAACAAACAGAAATGATGAAATCATGCAATTTTCCCACTGACAGGTCATTCGTATCATTAGATAGCTAGGGCAAAAGACAAGGCGCTGTAAGTCCTAGACACCTGGGGGGTGCTGTAATTCTACTAGATTTTTTTTTCCGACCTGGAGTTTGTCCTTTTCCAGCACTCTCTTGCTCTCTGACTTACAGCCTTTTTACTCAGTTTGTGCAGAGCGGCAGACAGGGTGTTTTGGCCCACAGCATTTCTCCTCCCCCCCCCCCAGATTAAGTATTTCATCTCCCACTGTAGCTGAAAACTGAATGCCACTGAATAGATGTTGTGTCAAGGAGGGGCTTGAGAAAGTCTGCCTTTGGTTATGTCAGTATGGCAGTCGGTGGAGCTGTGTTGATATAATTGACTGAAGATGTGTCCCTGCCACATGCAGTTTGAATGAATTTGTCTGAAAATCCTGTTTTCTTCAAGAAAAGAAAAAGAATTAATTTAAACCTATGTGTCTGTTGGTGGAAAAAAAGTTTGTAAACAGAACTGACTTTATTTTAGATACACATTCACATAAAATTATGGCCCCCTTATATGACAATCATACAGTAGTGAATTTTGGCCCCCAGACACTGCTGAGAGGCACAAATACCAGGGATTTGGCATTCACAATAAAAATTGTCTGCATCCCAGTTGGTAAAATGATATGCACTACAGTCCATGTTCCATAAGAAATCTAATATTCCTTCTTCCTGCTTAGGATGTCCTGCACTTGTTAAGAGGAGCTCCTCCGGAAGTCACGCTACTACTTTGCAGACCACCAAAAGGTGTTCTTCCAGAAATAGAGCAGAGTGCTGTGGTAAGGCAAACCTTCTGTGAGTAAACTTGCTTCTGTAAACCTGGAAAAATGCTACTATGTTTTCTATCCAGTCTTGAACAAGGCAACCTTCCCTTTTCTCCAAGGCCCTCTATTCCATTTCTTTCCCTTCCTGGACTCAACTCAACCCCTAGAGTTCAACTGATTCTTCCTTAGCAACCAAAATAATAGAAATCTGACAGATGTGAAATATGTTTATCCCAATCAAAAAACTTTTGAATTGCAGTACTGTCATTGGAGTGAAACAGCGCATACTCAAGCAGATCTTCTAGTGATGCTTCTAAAAATTCTCTACTAGATCCTCAGCCACAAACTGCAGATATTCTCAACTGCAGCTATTATAACTCGTAAATAAAGAACTTTTCCTATGCAGGCTAGCTCTTAATAAACTTAACTAAATGAAATAACGGTTTCAACTGTCTATTCAGCTTCTTATTGATAGTTACCAGAATCTCCAGGGGAAAAACAAACAAACAAACAAACAAACAAAACCAGCAGAGACTAAACCAGTGCTATTAGGTGTGCTAGCGTTATTATTGCTGCTTCCTGAACACAACTCATGGACACATACACAAGCACTCTTACAATGAACATGCATTTGCATTACTCTTGTCCACTCATGGTTCCTGTCCCTATAAGAACTGTCCATGGGCAGACAGAAATGACTGTCAGGACCATCTCCTGATAACAAACTGGCTCCTGTTCCTCTCCTGCAATGCGCCCTTTGCTGATTTCTATGGTCAGTCACACAGTAGTCAGATCTGGAAGCCACTTCTACACAATGAAGAGAATATAGACACAAAGCTGAGGCTTGATATGAAATGAAATTAAAAGGGGCCACCTCTAGCAAAGAATTCATTGGGAAAAGTGAACTTGTGTAGTAGTTCCCTGGCTGGAACTCCTGAAGAATGTGGAAGATAAGCATAAAGACAAATCAGTTATTTAGTGAAAGAGTACCTCCCTTTATTTGTTCCCTCCCTTCCAGCTACCATCTGATATTTTCACATTGAGATGCTTATTGATATTGCATCTTCAAATTATTTTGTTCTTCAAGGAAAGAAGATGGGAGATAAAAGGAGTTACACTAACATTTCTATTATTTTGATAGACGCCAGCACCATCTCCAGTTAAGGAGTTTGTGGCAGAAATGCCAGGCAGTACAGAGGTAGGAAATAGTATGGACCAGTCTACCAGTGATGGAGGTAGCACCTCTCCAGACCTCGAAGATTGCCTGGATTCTCCAGTGGCAGCAGATTTCAGTGAGCCTCCTGAAGAGGACAGCTCAACTTATGAAGAGCAGGAAGCTGAGTTTCAAGAGAAGCCCATACAGAAACTTATGACTCCCAGGGAAAGTTTCTATAAGCGTCTTTGGAAGTTTCATCAAGAAGCTGCCAGTTCTGAAGTCTTCCACTCCCTAGAGGAAGAAATGAAGCAGAACTCCTACTCATCATGTGAATTTGGATGGGCCAAAAGGTAGGAAATACTGAAACCTGCTCTGCAGCCTTTCCTTTGGCTTTTAGAATTTTGAGAGTAAATTGCTTAGGTTTAAGTACAGGGCTATCTGCTTCTAATCACTGCTGATTACTGAAGATTTTGTTTTATCATCTTATTCTGACTGTCCTAATCTGCTGTCTCTATTTACTCTCATCTTATTAGAATTTTGCATAAGTCTACATTACAAGACCCATGTATGAGTGCCACACTACTGCAATCATTTATGCTGTTCAGCTGAAGCTGACTGCAGTTTGAAAACAGTGGATAGGCTCTTGTTGGCTTAAATATGAGCCACTTCCTTATTTATTATATGATCTTTTAACTTCAATTTTCTCAGAGTTGACTTAAATAGGCACCAAAAATTATTTCTTATTGTATGATCTTTTAATTTCAAATTTTTGCAGAGAAAATAAAAAAACCTCAGAAGACAAACTGTGATCAAGGAGAAAAAAAAAAAATGTTATTTTCCAGTCTTCAGAAGCCAACAGAAGCCCTGAGCCAGAGGAGTTATACAATAAAATACAGTGCAAATGGACTCAGCCTCCTTTTACACTCTTTGGGATATACCAGACACTGGCACACAGAAGATGATCCATTCCATTTTAGTCATCTTTCCCAGTGCAAAAGAATATAAATTATCAGAACAGAAAGGATTGATGGAAAGAGAGACCTAGAGGTCTCCTAGAGACCTTTAACTTACAGCTTTAGTAATTTTATCTAGAAACTAATTTCTATTTTTCCACACAGTGGCTTGAAATCCTTTTGTTACTCTTGACATTCATCAAGCACAGAACCAGACAGTCAGAGATTCCAGTCTCTGGGGAGTCACAGCACTAGCTGACTGAAAGTCAAATGGGGCCATAATGGCAATTCATACTTTTAGCTCCTCTCTCTTGAGAGAAGAAGCTTCACTCACATTCATGAGTGAAGCTCCTGCTTACATATATGCTTCTCTACTGCTGAGAATAAAATAAGAAGAAATATGTCTGTAGCAAACATTTGCCAAGAGATTCAGTTTCAACAAAACTAAGTTTATTGTGGGAAAATATAAATTTCAAGAAAAGTTTTGGAATCTTCCCAAGAAGAAATTTCTGAAATAAATGTTTTTGTTTGGTACGTTCTCAGTATCATTTAGTTTCAGCTTTTGCATTTTCAAAAGCAGCCAGAGCAGTTTAAGACAGCATGCATTTTAAACACTATTTTAAATGTAATCTTAGTTTAAATGATCCTTCCAGCTAAAAACATACAACCCCCCCCCCAGAAGCAAATAGGTATTAATGAAAGAATTCCTTTTGATTAATGAAGAAATTTCTTTTCTTCAGATTGCTCAAAACTTTTAATGCGAATGTAGAAAACTTCTGATATGAATTTTAAAAGTTCCCTGCTCAGGGTTTCATATGGAAAAATCCTTTCACTCTTCTTATCACCACCAATAAGAACCTTTGAAAAAGCTGCTTTGAAAAACTTTAACCCATAGTTTTCACCTGTAAAGTCCAGGTGCAGGGATCACGAGACTCCAAAAGAAAGTCAAGCATATCAGTGGAGCTCATGTATGCGCCTGCAGGACCAAGACTCAAGTTATTTCCCATGGTGATGTGGAGATGGGCTAGAAGCTGTGCTACGATTAAGCCACTGCTGGCTCATTGCCCTGAGCTTGTGTAGCTCTGCCAAACACCTTTCACACCCTTTGAAGGTCAGTCAGCACCCCACTAGCATGTGACAGCTTCTATGACGCCCACATTGACCAATGTCCATTGAACTTACTCTTTTCTTTCCTGTCTGCAAAAGAAAGGAGCAGACTGCATTTGCTGTTATCCTTAAACATTTCTTTTAATTATTCCAGTCTTCTTCCACAGTATTGTAAGTATCTTTGTCCAGCTATTAAAGCACAAACTGTCAGCTTCATTCTCAGCTTTGCTGGGATACTGGAGATGGCCAGGTTCTCATTTCCTCTCTGCACAGATATAAACTAACAGACTAGATTGCTGCCCTCACTGAGGGCACACAGCACGAGCCTACAAGTGTTTCTTATTTTCATCAATATTTCAAAAATAACATTGAAGACTACTAGGTATATCCAATCAAAATGTCTGTTTTGCTACTGTGCTTTCTATTTTCCTTCTGACTACACACAAATTTTGAAACAAGAGCTTAACACTGGGGATCTTCTGTGATTTCATAGAAGACAATTTGTGTTTCTTTTAGTTGTGTGTGTTTGCTTGGGAGATGGTAGACACAGTTCAGTTCTATCAGAGAGTGAAAGATCCTAGGCAACTGTTACATATGAAATGACATGGCTTCTTTGCTATGTGAAGCATTAATAAAAGCTATGCCATTTTAAATGTTTTTAAGATGAATGAGGTTTAGCAATATTTCAATAAAGATTGATAGGAAGAAAACATGTACTTTTGAAAAAAAAAAAGTGTTTCAAGCATTTCTATTAGCTTTAATGGTAAATTTAATAGGAGACACTGCTATAGTAGTCTATTAGAGTTCATTAATAACAGCCAAAACAATATTAAAGACGACACATATGATTACAGTCCGGACTTGAACATCAAAAGTGCTGAATACTGTGTCTCCAATATAGTGGAATAAAATCAATAATAATTTTAATTCAAGTAATTGAACAAATCCATTGATTTCTGTAGGACAACTCTTACGCTTCAAGGCAAGCATAAGAATAAAAGCAAGCTTACAAAGACAAGTCAGGACTTGTACTTTTTATGGAGAGACAGGAATCGTTTTGTATTTCGTGTTTCTGGTCTGTGCTCTAGTTACCAGGGAAAGACCTGTAAGAGCCAGGAATGTGGCTGGCATTCCTCTTTCAGGAAAAATGCAAATATGAAAATTGTAGTAGTATTGTAATGTGCATACCACTTACCAGGTAAGTTAATTAAATTATGGCAGATGAAATAATTAATGGTCTAGGAATTGTCTGATTAGCCTTTTCAAGAAGCAACCAAAGTACTAATTAATGCCTTAAAAAAAAGAGTGCAAGATTTTGCAAAGGCTGTTTTCAAGTTCTTCAAGTTTTTAATTTTTTAACTAGCTTTGCAAAATATTGATTACTTATTTATTTTTATAGTAACACTGGAGGGCCCAGACAGCAATTTAATACCATAACTAGTACTTCAGTTAAAATTAAAATAAGGTCATGTATAAGCAGTAGACTCTTCAGTGGCCACCTAATAAAGCATATGGAGGAAAACCCCAGCACTGCAATCTTTTTATTTTCCAGCTACATATTTAATAAGAGTGATGATGACCTATCGAACACAAAATGTATGCCTGAAACTCTCTCTCTAACCCCTATTGATGAAGAGTATCTTACTACCAGCTCAATGTCTGTGACCTCACTTTCACGGGGAGGAAGCTCCGAGACACTCTCCACAACTATGGTGACCCCAGAACCACGTGTTTGTGGTCCCTTCTCATCATCCCTGCCTGCTAGAGAGACACATGACAGTGACAATGAATGGGAAGACTTGGAGGAACTAGAGGAAGAGAAGGAAGAAAAGGAAGATTACACTAGGGTATGTGATGGGCACCAGATTATTAACAGGTAGAATATGACAAGGGAAAAGAAACAACATTAAGAACGCAACATTCTTAAATGTTAATTTTAACTCATTATCACGCTATTTCTGCATGGCTTTTTTTACTTTCCTGAATGTCCACAATCTTCAAGTAAAGCAGACCTTCTGCTATGCCTAGCTCTCCAGAATTCTTTACCATTTGCCTTAAGGCCAGCTCCTTGCTCTTGCCATCTTACTATTTCTTCAACTTTCCGGCATTCTGCAGTATTATTCCCAGTATACAAAGGCCTAAAAGCCCTCTACTAGCCTCTAAAATTAATTGGAGTCAGCTACTTGTTTTTTTTCTGTCGTGTTTTAGACCCATGTGGAAAATCACTTTGTTACAGTGATACTACTGTAATGTCCTGATAAGAAAGTATGATCCTTGTGCTAATTACTATTCAAAATATAAGGCTCAGTCCTGCCAAATGCTGAACATCTTGCATTCCTGCTGACACTAATGAGCTCTGAATTCCTACTAATTTCAGAGCACTGAGGACAAAATTTAGCTCCAGCCATTTCCTTCAGTGGGACATCAATAGCAATAACAAAATAATCTCTGCACCCTGCTATTGTAATGCTTGTCAGCTCAGAGGACTCCAAGCCTCTCTTTACATGTTTCAGGTGTCAAAACTCCAGTCCCCGATGGCATTCTCTGCCTTAGTAGGCCCTATCAATCAATCACCATGAAGCTCCACTAGGTAAAAAGAAGTAAAATTAATTCTGGAATAAGGCAGTGGAAGATCAGAGAAACCCCTATGTATGCTCTTATTTATGCCATCTGAGGATCTGATTCCTGTCTGCATATAAAACATAATGGAAGGTGTTAATGAAGCAATGGAAAAGCCTACATCAAACATATCTTGTGCTTATTTTAATAGGAAATAGAGATTTTTGTGACTTTGACAAAGTCAGAGAACAACGGTTATGGATTCTCCGTTGTTCTTAACAAAGTGGACACCTGCCTGTATGTTGATGAAATCTTGAATGAGCCTGCCCTGTCTGATGGAAGACTAAGAAGGGGAGACAGAATCATTATGGTACAGTAATTCTCTGAGTTTATACAGAGGAGAAAATATTTGCAGAGCAATGTCATTTAGCTTCAGCATTCTTCCTTTCATAGGGTCCAGTTTATCACATATTTAGGCATGCAAGTGCAAATGAATCATATAATAAATGCAATTCTGCTGACTTCAGTAGGACAAATTTCAGACTGAATAGATTGTGTGACCAGGCAAATAACATGAATCATCTAGCAGCAATGCAAGACAACTGAGACATTAAATACCTTCCCAATTAATTGACATAAACTGAATTAACGTAATAAGATAGGTGACATACAAAGGATGCAGGAGTTATGACCTTTGTAATGCATGAATAAAGCCTGTTTTCAGCCTGGTTCATCTTCAATTTGTTGCGTTAGTCTGTCCTCCTTGGTTTTTGCTACAAGACCTTGAGTTTCAAGAAAATAAGAGCTATTTTTCTGAAAGCTCTGCTTTCAGAAAAGTGAAAGTTCAAAGAAGAAATCTTACTGCAATCTTAACTGTTGCATTCACTGACATTAAATACCACAGCAAAGCAGTAACATGCAAGTGAAAACTAATTTAAGTTCATATGCAAAATTCAGAGTGGAGGGAGAAGTACATGATGGTCAATGAGATCTATGACATCATTTTACTGGTTTGTCATTTAGGTGAATGGAATTGATGTCACATCTTTACCATGCAATGAAGCCCTGACTTTACTGCAAAGCTCTCCTCCTGATCTGCACCTTGTGGTCGGTCGTGCTGACAGTGATCCACGTCCCTCTATTAGGCCAGATGAGATTCCCGAAATTACTCTCACAAAAGGTGCCAATGGACAGCTAGGTGTGTAGTAAATACTATGCATGCTGTTTTAGACAGGGATTACAGCAATCGTAAGATAATCATAAGCAACTGTGGTCTTAGATCAATATGATCTTGAGTGACTTTGACACCTTTATGCTCTCCTCCATCACCCACGACCAAGGAATGGAGAGCTTTATTTTGGGCAAGGCCTTAAAGGGAGGACTAATATATCTTATAAGACCAATGAAGATACTTGGAAAAAATTATCTTTGTATTATCACCCAATCAGCTGAAGTTTCTGGCAGATCTCCAGTCTCATATTTTTATGTTACTGATATACAGAAGTTGATGGTAGTTAGATAATAATATCTACTACCTGCTGAGATACATAAAGATCTATTTGGAGGGAAAGAAAAAAAAAGAAAAAAAAAAGGAAAAAAAGGCAAAGTTTGAGAAGGATGAGCCACTGTTTAGGGCAATAGTTTGCTATTCAAAAAATCTCCACTCAAATCCTTGATTCACCACAGACGCAAGGCTTTATCTGAATTGTGCAATGAAAGTGAGAAAAGAAATCCCCACAGTGTGAGTATCTTGGTACTTCTGCAGAACATGGTGAGTATTGCACATAGGTAAAACTGTAGACTTAGGAAACAGTATAGCTATATTTGCTCAGGTACAGCATCCTGTTTCCAGTTCAGAAACTGGGTTGTTTGGAGATTGCTTGAATATCATTGCACAATTCAGTTTTGTACTTTATAGGTATCTCTTTAGCTGTTGTATGCCTCCATTCCCTATGGCACTCTAAAGATTGCAATGCGCTTAAGCACTTTGGTAATGAGGGGAGTTACTGCTATGCAGCTAAGTGTGTTATTCAAACGACTATTCAACATCAGATGAAATAAAGCACCATGGAATAGCTGAAACGTAGAGATGGACAATACCATTTAAGTTTTTTCCATACTTTTTTAACATCTAATTGCATTTCACTCTCCCAGTCCAGCTCTTACATCCCTTCTAACTGGGCAAGACTGTTGTTTATAATGTCGGTGATTTGTTCAGCCTATCTTTCAATGACCCACATCTATTCCATTAGGCTGTACGTCACTGACAGTGAAATCCAAAACACACTGCCACAAAAGATGCTTTCTCTGCATTATTCTAGGCTTGAAGCTGACAGGAGGAGCTGGAAGCAAGTTACAAGGTATTTACGTGCTAGAGATAGTGCCTGGCTCTCCTGCCAGTGTGGAAGGCAGTCTGCAGCCACGAGATCAGATTGTTTACATTTGTGGACTGTGGACTGAGGGCATTAGCCTGGATGATGCAGTGAGAGTGTGTGAAGCTGCCACCCAGAATGTCCAAATCAAAGCCACAAGGTAAATCTGAACACACTCGATCTCAATCCTAATGTTGAAGCAGGTTTCTAAATTTTACATCAACAAGTCAAACAATAAAAACAAGACAAACTGCAAGAAAAATGCTTTACCTCAAAGATCTGAATGTTGCAACCCGATACATAACATCCATAAGATATCTTAACTCCTTGTAATTACAACTAACACAGTGAGTACAAGTAGACTCATACAACACAAATGAGAACTCTTCAAACCTCTTCAAACTTCATAGTCCAAACACAAATGTGAACCCTTTAACTGTGAGGCTGGCCATCATTTTCAGATATCCTGTTCTCTAGTGAAAATCTTTGTATTTCCACCACTAGTGCCAACCTTCTCCATACAAGCTCAGATTCACAACTATAGGCAAGAAACTACCTCTGATGGGAAACTGTGAGTTACTTCCAACAGCCAAACATTTTAGAAAGGTATTAAAAATGCAGCATTTAATCTGCAGCATGTAACAAAAAGTCATCCCAGGCTTGATCTATAACCTGCAGTTAAGAATTTCCCTCATCAGTTCTTGGCTGCACTTTAGATTTATCATGTTCTACAATCTGATATAGTACCAGTAGAGGTCCTGGACTGATACAGAAATAGCTTCCAAAGATCTCAGAGGCGCAGTCAAATAGTAACCAAAAAGTATGTGAATAATTAAGTTACACAATCAGAGTGAGTGATAGTATGTCTGTTGCAGCTATCTTAATGTAGTTCAAACTTTTATCAATGTTTTATTAACTTGCACTGGTCTAGCAGATGAAGAAAGTGCAGCCTCATTATACTTCTTGCTGTACAAGCAGTTAATAGGCAACAGACCCTGATTGTAAGAATTTACAATCTAAGGAAACAAACAGAAATAGGGTAAAGGAAATTACAAAAGATCATTCCCACTTTATAGAGAGGGAACTGAAACCGAATTCAAAATGTACCACAAAGCAGTTCTGTATTGGGTCAGTTGGTTTAACATGTTCTTTCTTTCCCCAACCCATTTAAATAAAATGTTTCACTGTTAAATACAGTCAAATATTTTATATACTGATATAAATGCTCTTTAGGAAAGCACCATTAATAAAATCATAGAAGTACAACTACAATTTAGACAACTGACTTTCTAAAAATATTTTTCATATGTGCTTTACAAAGCATGCAGGTCTTAATGGCTCACATGTTTCACTTTTTCTGCCCCCAGAAATGGCAATCCAGTGGTTCCTATAGAGCACGAAAATAGTAAGTAAGGCTAATATTTTGGGGTTTTGTTTCAAAACTTGCTTCTGATTTTGGACATAAGCATAAGGTATTGATTCATTGCATTTAAAAAGTTATTAACAGATTGTAACTTGGCATTCAGTATTTCTGTTATGGCCATTCTAAGGGTCTGAAGAAAATTTGGTAGCTCTTTAAAGATAGAAATAAAATTTATAGTTCTCTGTAAAAAAAATATTTATTGCATTTTGCATAGTCAGTTTCTATTTTTTTAATTTGTTGTTATTAAATGGGAATTTTATGTGGTCATATTTTAACATCTGTTTTGATTGAAACTATTCTCTAAGGGCTTTTCCAGCACTTTTTGAGCCACTATTTAATATGACCCACTACTTCATCATCTAGACCAACTTTTTAAACTGTTGTCAATAAATCTATAGAAAATCAGAAACAGGCAGCACCAATATCCCTTAGTTAATACAAGAGCATTCCTATCAGGGGATGATATTTAATACCATAACTGACACAAAACTTCAGTGATCATCTGCCCTACAAAGACATGACCAGAATTGCTCTAGCAGTAGAAGTATCAGCAAGCAGAGGTTGCATCTGCACCATCAGGTGGAAGGATAGGTATCATGTCTACATCACTGCATAGAAAGTGTGTTAGCTATGCAAGTAATGCTTTTCAGTGTACGTTTGGCTGGAGTGTTAAGTCAGGCCTAACCCACAGTTTCATTTACCTGACTGGATATCCAAATCTTTTTTTAATCATGCAAAGATGACCTGAAAATGTAACCCTGGACCAGAATTGCTCATATGTCTACAGCCATCTGAATACTGGCACATGGCTACCTGAAGAAATTATTCCAAGTCAAGCTAGTTACAGAGTTCCTACTCTACAACAGCTAGCCATGTGTTTGTTTTTATTTCACTTACTGGAGAACAAGCTTCTTTGAATTTACGACAAGACACAGATAAAGTTATGTGTACTCTCAGTTACTGTGATATAACTAAAGCATGGTAAATGCATATCCTGGTAGGACCTTGCTTACACATCCTTGCTCGATGAGCTTTGCAGATTCCAAGATTTCTCAAGACACCTTCAAAATAGGTTACCAGATCTGATCCAGCTCTGATACAGATTTATGAACTCTACAATGGTACAGTTACCTGCCTCTCTTATAAAACAAGATTCTTCCCTTTTATAAGGCACTTAAACTATAGAAATTTGGTATTTGGTGTTCTGTTTGCTATTATCTCTGATAGATTTATAGATAAATCTATAATAATTTCCTATTAAGGAATCAAGCCTTCATTTTATAGACTCTCTTAGTTACAAAAATGCATACTAAAACTGCAGATGCAGCAGGGAGGTTTTTGGTTTTGTTTTGGTTAGTTGGTTGGGTTTTTAAACCAACAGAACACTCATCATTTTCTATAATTCATACATTAAGAGTACTTTTGGAAGACAACTAAGATCACCAAGATATGATAAAGCAAAACCCCAAAACTGGGGGTGGGTGGGTAGAAATGGGACCGTCAAGAAATGCACATTGTCTTCTTACATATCCATCTCTGCAGACACTAACACACCCTGCTTCTTTCTCTGCCTAATCATTGCCACATGTCTAGAATTACTCAGTCTGATCTCTGATTGTTGTTACAATTTTAAAAATAGCAATGACTGAGAGGCAGTATCTCTGCAATTCATGACAAAATTATTTATATCACTGTGCAAACTGGCAAACTTAATCATGCAGTAGCATCTCAAACTGCCTCATATAGTATCAATATTGGATATTGATGCTTTGTATAATAATCTAAGCACAGAGTTTACATTCCCTTGTGTATATGAAGGTTAGCAGGGAGGCCTGTCAGAACAAACCTACATGTATGCTTTTAGGGCCACCTGCTGAGACAGAGAAAGCCAATATTTCTTTCTCAAATGGAAACCTGAATTCCCAAGAACAGCATCTGCTGCATCAACATGGTAAGGAACTTGTATTATTCATTAGGGTTTGTAAAATTTTGTGCTCTCTCTTTGAAAGAAAATAAGTCTGTAGGTGGTACTGGCAGCATCTTGGAAAGATTAGTTCTTCATAAACAAAACTGCCTCCCTCAGAGTTTCTGAGAACATTTATACATTACCTGTTGTCTGTCTGGTGTCTCTGACCCTGTAACTTTGGAACCTGCTCACTGGGAGGTAAAAAGTCTACAGGGATAATGTGCAGAAGGCTCAGTTTACAGTTTACAGGAGTGTAAGGCCACATAAGTCCACAAGAATTTTTTTTGTATTTTACATGTCAAATATAAAATGTTTTATTATGTCTCTGAATACGACTTTTAGTGTTATACTATAGAACGTTTTACCAGTACAACTGTATAAAAATTGTTGCTGCTTTTTCACAGAGAAACATTTGGAGGAAACAAACTGTGGTGCTCAGCAAAACACTCCTGATTCTCCAGAATGTAAGGTAAATGACAATTTTATCAAGTGTGACATGGTCCATCAAGTGAAGTTAGCTATATGGAGTGAGATTTTTTCAACAGTGCTATTTAATGTATTTGTTTCCTCTCCAGTTTCTTTGAAAATGTGAATATAATGCATTTGGAGAGTGTCCCATGAAGTGTGGAATTGCTTCAGCATTCATGGACTAGAATGCGCTGAGCATTTCCTGGGGTCAGATTCTTCTACTGCTGTTTTTCAATGTATAATATCACTATTTTACCAGCGTGGTAATACAAGTGTGACTCATATGATATAGTCCCTCCACTAGGTTTTCAGAGTACTCTTAGCAGCTTACAAGATCAACCCTTAGCTTAGAGAGAAAGCAGCACAGGAAAAAGATACAGAATGTCACAGCATGAGATTTTGGGGAAAATAAGTGTAATTGTAATTGTGAAGCATTGACATAAACCATAACGGTTTGAATTTGGCAAGAATAATGCCATTTTTTAAATGATGAATCCTTAAAATACACAGGTGTGTTCTTTGAAAAAAAGAAGTAATTTCCATGCTTAACATACAATGCTTCAAAATTCTTGCAAGTGCAAACATCACTTCTGTTTGTGCAAACATGCAGAAAATAATGTTACTTGGAATTGAAATTACCCGCATGGGGACTGATATTTTATGGGAGTAGATTTACTAGATTTCTCTTGAGTGTGGTTTGCAAAAAAGGGCTGTCTCTTGTTAAAATTAGGCCTCCAACCTGGCAGAAAAATTGGAACAATTTTCTCACTTTTGATTAAGTCATCACTATTACTGCTTGTTCCGCACCATTTAATCCATAATGGTTTATCTGTTCAACTTGCTAAAATAATTTCTGAGGATGATATTTGCAACATTGGAACTAGTCACGCTGCAAGTCAAACATTTCTAGGTTGCTGCTATTTCTGACATAATACCTGACCCTAAAAAAGCAGCTGATTTTAAAACTGAATGAAGTGCTAAGGCTAAACATACGTGTATGCTGGAGTTGCAAGGTTAAGATTTTCATTATAGAACAATAAAAGAATGGAGTATGTACTGCATTACTGTCATGCTGGAGACGAGTGACTTGTTTGTTAATGAAGGTGATGTACTTGATATATTATTAAAGGATTACAAAAGTACATGTTTCCTTGCTCTTAAGAGGTTATTTTTCCCTCCAGCAATTATTAAAAAAGATTATGGAAAAAAGTATGTACTATTTTTCCTTCTGATACATACATGTAGCTGCTATGTTAATCACTGGAAGCTCTATACACCTATTCAAGAGAAGGATATATCCCTTAATCTACATCAGCCAGTGAGGACTGTGAAGCATAATGGGATTCTTTGGTATTAAAAATGCAAACAAAACACAGCCCTGAATAAACTACACTTTAGACTGCATCCTTTTCTATTGTAGGACTTCATTATTAAGATTGAGCTGGAAAAAGCAGAAAATGGAAGCCTAGGATTTGCACTGGTAGGTGGAAGAAATGGCAGGGCTATCCTAATAAAAGCCATCAGCCCAGACAGCATTGCAGATCTAGATGGGAGGCTTCAAGTTGGTGACATCCTACTTAAGGTAATGCTTGTTCTTCATTGTTTTGGCCTACATTTTCTCTAGTTACTTTATAATGAGCATTCTGTTCAGTATAAAGGTTGTGCAGATTGGAAACCTGAGGCTGCTTGGCACAGTAACTAACATGTAGAAGATGGTGTCGCTCAGCTCCTGGGGGTCAGAGGGCTGTTCTGGGCCTCCCCACCTCTTGCCTAGAGTTCAGCTTCCTGTGGGACTGGACCTCTCTACAGCTGGAGGTGGCATGAAAAAAAATCAGGGAAATGACAGTTAACTGACCAAGCGTGCATATAACAGCTCACCAGGATACTGGGAGGAACCTATCATCAGTGCCAGTTAGGTATTATCAAGACAAGCAAAAAGCACTGGAATTAGAGCTTTTGAATCTTTATTTAAAATCTTACTATGTTAGTATCTTACTATTTTAACATAAATAATCTTTTTTTTTTTTTTACCCCAAATTATTTTTTCTTCCCCCTCCAGGAGTTTCAATATTTTTGTTTGCTTTTCTATTTTTCATTTACATCCATTGCTCCTCCATCTTCCATCTGAAGAGTGGGGGAAACAATGCCTTCTTAGTGTCTCGGAAGAGATGCAGACTGTACTTTTTGTGGTATACTGCTGGCAATCACGGTATAAGGAAGTAGAGAGGAAAGGATCAAGCAAGTTACTAAAATGGGAGGGGATGAGAACACATGAAGTGCAAAGAAGTTATATAAAGATTGCTTAGTGCTGGGATATGCAATTAAAAAAAGCTTTCTGTTACAGGAATCTGGAAGTACATATCATTGTATTTTTCAGGTGAATGAGACTTTTGTGTCTGGACTGCCACGCCAAACAGTTATAGATTTGCTGCGCAAGGCTCAAGGCACTGTCCAACTCACTGTCTGCCGAAGCATAGCTTTGCATTGGGCTTATTCAGGCAATCAGAGCAATGGTATACCTTCCCCCCCAAACACAAAAGCAGAGCCTGGTAAGCAGCTACATCTGCTCAGTATATGATAAAGGTGGGATTATGTGTTGCCTGAATTCAACTTTCCTATTAGAAAAACAACTCAATATTACTAACTTTACAGTTAGTATTGATTCATAGCTGTAGATCTGCAGCTCTGGCTAAGCTACTGAAGACATAGGACCACAGGGAAGAAATGTCTAAGTGTGATTTTAAGTCTAGGAATAGTAGAAGCAAAGCTGCAAGACCCCCAAAGTCTTAACTCAGCTTATGTTTTTAAGTCATGAAGGTTCTTAGTCTGATTTTACCCAATTTTATACAACTCACCGATGGAATCACAGCCAATTATTGACCCTGCTGCTAAAATACATTTCCCACAAATTTCATATCCCAGCATTCCTACCTTATCTCTTGGAAGCACTACACCTCCTATTCTGCCTAGCAGACAGCTCCTCTCCCTTCTGTGCTTGTTCATGTTCAAATCCAGAAGCCTCTAGTCCCAAGCTGATTGCTATTAATTTGAGAGCACACCCACCTGCATAGGGCAGTACTCAGAGAGATGAATAACTCTAATGGAAGAAACTTGTGCTGCAGGCTCTGCTCTACTGAATGCCCCAAATTTAAATACTAATTAAAGCTGGGAGTGGAAGCAAGGGTATACTATCACCAATAGATTACGGGTTTATATTCCTCAACTTTCTATTTCTTTAAACACTGAAATGTTTCCTATAATGTGGAGAAACTTCAGTAGGAATAATATAGAATACTTCCTTAATATACCTTCTGGCCTGCTCGTTACAAATTGGAGGCTTTGTTTCAAATCTTCTCAGGCAAGAAAGCCACTGTCATTGCTATTTGCTTTCTCCCCAGCTGACTAGGAAGAGACGAAGAGCTGACTGTGGATTTTGGACATATTTTACAGCAAACATTTATGCATCTAGTCAGCTTTACTGATGCAAACTTACCTGCATAGATAATTTAGGCAATTCTGCTGTTAGGCAGCAGCTGCCTCTAGGGTTCAAGGATCTCAATTTTTTCAATATCTATTAGACTGAACGTAATGCTCTTGAACTCCTAGCACGTATCACAAGCTCTGGACACTCCTTCACTTACTAGAAGCTACCCTGTGTGTTTCAAGAGCAAAGGTTTTCCATAAGGATGAGAAAGCTACGCTCAGCACCGGCCTGGAAGAAGGGTGTTCACTGTCCCATCTCTATTCTAGTTTAATTTAGCCGTTAATGATGCAAAAAAAATGGAAGGACAGCCAGTTATAAAAAGGCTGATTGAAGCTCTTGCTCTATTAAGGGCTGTGGAAATATTCCCATTCACTTCAGTGAGAGTAGCCTTTTCTCCGGCCCTTCAAATTCAAGGAACTAGCTGTAGGGACATTTATTTGCATCTCACATGAAATACAGAGTTGCTGGAAAGTTTAAACTGTTTTCCTGGACCAGCAAAACCCAATGGTATTATAGAAGCACTGGCATCAAAGTTAATCTATGGTATTTGTCCCGTAGCACTGCAAAGGAATGGGCTGGGTTAGGGAGGGCAGATTTAAATTCTGTTTCAGGTTTTTTATAACTGCTATTGATACAGGGGTCTACTTCACTGTATCTTCTGGCAACCTGAATTATGCTGGCTTCTTCAGTAGTGATATATGGCATTTGTGGTGTACTAACCCTCTCAGAGCATCCATGAAAGGGATATTCCATGCCAGTTTCTGGCACTGTATCTCAATGCTTCTTCCAAGATCAAATTCCCCTGGTGTGGGTGGTACAGAAGAAATAGAACTGTATTTTCATGCTTTATAGGCATTTTACTTTGATTTTGTTTTCTGGTATTCAGACAGTGCTGAGGGAAGCCTGCGAGCTCAGACTGTTTTCACTTTCAAGGAAGAAGAAGAATTCAACCAGATGTGCACCAAGGTAAATCTGAATCAGGCTTCCAGAAGTTATCAGGCAATGTACTCATGTTTGTTTACAAAATGGGTTTGCTGCAATGCAGGCAAGAACCACACCTTCTTAATGAAAAAAGATTAATGTGAGGGAAGTGTGCTGCAATGACTGGAACTGCTAACATTTGAATGAGTCATGGGATTCCACTGAGATAAGACCATATAATTCGTATAATATATATATGCTAAAAGGGTGGGGGGAAGGAAGGTTGCATATGCAAGTCTAGTTCTGATGCTTTATAATATTGGAATGAATCGTTTATTAATTTTACCCTCCTTTCAGTATTTTAAAACAATATACTTTAAAAGATTTCTATTCAACTGTCTGCCATTAATATTCATAACTCCAAGGCACCCAAACTTCTTCAAACATGGTTATGTTTTTGAATCTTAGTAAGTACTGCAAGACATTCCACAGCAAATTTTACAACATCTATTATTTCTAAGTTTACAACTGTAAAACCTCTCCTCAGAAAATGTGAGAAATACAGGTCATCTTATCGTCCAGAACAAATCAAAACCCAAAACCCTGCCTCAACCAATATAATCAAACTAGAAAAAGACAAATGGAGGAAATTCTTGATGTGAATAAGCTGAGAAAATCTTGAAGAGGAATTTGTTTGAGGAAGTTTTAAGTACACTGTTGGAATGGGTGTTGGAACTAAACTGTTAGAGATCAGTGAAATGTAGTATCAAAACAAGGTCATGTCTATGATCTGACAAAGAAGTACACCCAAGAAATAATATCAATGAGAAGTAGGAGATGGTACTAAGGTTACAGGTTCCTTATTAGATCCCTGAGTTAGCAAAGTATTAAGCCATAGATTTAGTTTTAAGCATGTGGTTAAGTCTATCTAGTTTAGCACAGCACATGCCTAACTTTAAGCACATGCTAAAATTTTTTGCTGAATTGGTTCCATTAACTCTCTCTTCTTATTTCCAGCTTGCCTTTAGCTGTCTCCTATGAATAGAAACTATTTATGCTTTACTTTATAGAGCACAGCTGCCATCTACTCCAAAGATGTAGACTTTGAAAATGACAAGCTACTGAAAAAAACAGATGCAAAAAGGCAGCAGTAAAATACCTTTCCTTGGCAAATAGAAATCAAAAATCCATGTAGCATTCTCCAATCAATCAGTGTAGTCAGTAAGTGCCGAAACTGGCTAAATGAATTTGCGGTTAAATAGGCAGCCATGAATTCCCGTATTATAATAGGGAAATATAAGCATAAAAGTAAGAAAATAAGGTATAAGTGGCAGCTCCCATTAAGATTCTGTGGGACATTCAGTAGTATATACTGTGTAACATGCCAGGGTGGTTTCTGAGTTCATCTGGAATATTAAGCAGGGGAAGAAGAAGAAACACCACTCTCAACTAAAATTTAAATAATTATCTATCAAGTATTACAACTGAGAAGGAGCCATTTCCACATACTAACGGCAGATGTCCTGCATCATTATTTAAATGCAGGACCCAGTTATCATTCTCCAGGACAGAAAAACAGACACCAGTACTATTGCTTCTACTGCATATGGAGGATGATCAAGGGTCTGCCTTCTCTGTTAGTTGAGTGCTTCTTCAGTAGAGCAGCTGCACCCTGCTTCTGACAGCTGACATAGTTGTGTCTGAGATAAAAAAAGGAAATTATTACCAACAGTTCCATCTCAGACACTGGTGCTTTCTGCTGCCAAGAGCTGGGAGTTGAAGAGTAGAGTGTGACTCATGATTCCTGTGATTGCATTTTCTTCATGAGATCAGAGAGGATATAACTAACATTAACCTTTTCAAAGTTGTCATGCATGCGAAGTTGTAGAGATGTCTGAAGACTGTATTGTTATGAAACTCACAAATACAGCTGATGTGGCTTTTTACTCCTAGTAGATACTGCAATGCTGAATCAAAGTTACGTACCTTCTTCTGAAAGTGGAAACTATTCTATTTTTCCTTTCCTTCTTGAGTGAAGGACACATTTTCTCAGATATAAGAAAGAATGTTGATGAAAGTAACTATATTCTTGATGTTTCTGTGTACTGATTTTTCACAGATCTTTCTTATTTTAAACCTGCAGGATCCCGAAAATACACACAATTCCCCTCTGCAAGGTCAGAAAAGACTGGCTGGACAAGACTGTAAGGATATCATCAGTAACATTTCAGACAGGTAAGTCTTTCAAATGCAGTAAAAGCTATTAAAATAAATAGTATGGATAATTTATTCTTATATTTCCAGACCTGTCCTAATATGGTATGCAAATGCACTCATGTGTCCCAAATTATAGAAATACAGTTCTATTGGAATGCAGCTCCATCTGCAGTAAGAGTTGCTAAACAGCTTCCACACAACGAAGACAAATGAAACAGAAGCTTCTACACGTAACAGCTCATGCAGGCATGCGTAAGCTAGCTTTAGCCTTTCTAGCTGAGGAGGAGGGAGAACAGTGGTAGTGCTGTCATGTTGGTGTGGGCAGGGTCCCCATGGGTTTTACTAAGTGTTCCAAGCAGGTCTTGCAGCCTGGGCTGGACCCCGTGCTATGGCTGTAGCAATACAGATGTTGAACTCCAGACATCTGGGAATCAAGAGAATCTGAGGACGTTACTCCAAAGAAAGTACATAGTACAAGAAGAGAAGAATTTTACTTCAAATTTTAAATCTACAGTACAACGGGAAAACAAAGAATAATGGAGTGTTGATAATGTATGTAGTATGGCTAATACAAAGTTATCTTATCATATATAGGGATAACAAGTATCTTTTCTGGTAATTTTGCAGATAAAATGGTTTTCTGGCCCCTGTCCTGTAATCTGAATCTTTTTACTGCCAGTACTTTCTGGTATTTCTATTTCCTACTTGCAAGAGCTTTGTGTAACTTGAACATGCACAGCCTGCAATGGTTACTGATATTTGCAAAACTGCTACTTATTATCTTATTTTCCCTCTTAAGTGTACCTTTTACTATTTCTAACATTATGTATTATGATCATACATAGGATAGGATAATGTAAGACTGTGATATGCTTAAGCCTACTAACATAGCTAAGTGTTAGGTCTGAGGGTATCAGAGTTAGCCAGAAGAGGAATATTTGAGCCATTCTGCATGCATTACAGTTGTATTCTGGATTGCAGGCATATCTTCTATCTAAAACATATTTAAGTAAGTAAGTGCTCTAAAATTTTCTAAATACTTTAGGAAACAGTAACAAGCAAAGCCTATTTAGCTATGATTGCCTAACAACTGAAAAATGTCATACATGAAAAACTGTCTATGACTGTGACAAACCTTACTTCCAATGAATTTTTGGGCAGTTTTTTATACAAAGTATGTTCTTATCTCCTTGAAAAATTAAAGTACCACATACAGATAAAAGTCTTTTTCACTAGCCATATTTGCAAACACTACTCCAGACAAAACGCTGCTATTACTCCTTCAGTTTATGTTCTTCAGAGTTCACACTAATTCTTGAAAATAGTTGCTCAAAAAGTTAAAAGTGATCAAAAATAGATTAAAAACAAAACCTTTGTACAGTTCAGATTATCAAAGCTTCTGCCACTTCCATAAGACCATTTAACTAATGCTGTTTTACAGGTCACAGAAATATGCAGAATGTGAAGGCTGCAGAAGGGAGAATCAGCAGTCTGAGTCAGACAGCTGGAACAATGAAGATGATGATATGCCCCACAGGATTTCCATTCTACCTAGAAGTAACCATGCAAAAACTTCTCTTGTTTCTTTAACATTATAGGCCAGCTCCCCCATATATGTACAGTGAGAACAACACCAATCCCTTGTATACAAGCTAAGGATTTGCTCTTTGTGTCTCAAAGACCAGGGCACTCAGGACACAATTTTTACCATTGCTATATATGAAGGTCATCAAACCTTTGCAACATCCACAAGAAGAAAGTCTACATCAGGAGCTCTCCAACTCTTTTGGAGAACTGCTAGAAGGAAGGAACAGGAGTCTGAATGTAGTTAACTGAACCCAGGGATGGCAGCTCTGCTGGCCATCACCCACTCACCACTGCTCTGAGCACCTCTGCTTTGGAACTCCAGTTTCAAAAGGATGAGCAACTTTTTATTTTTATTTTTTTGTGTCTTTTGTTTTGGCTTTTGGTTGGGATTTTTTTTGTTTGTAATGTTATATATTATGTCCTTCCCCAAAGGAAAATCTCTGAATACCTTGATTATACTCAATTAGGTGTACAAACTGAGCAAATAAGTTGAAAAGAAAGTTGTTGAATTAATTTGAGCAACATCATGACATTTGTTCAAATCATCCAGTATTGGATGGTGCAAAGAAATGACACATTGGCTCAGTGGCTGAACAAAAAAAATGAACACTGCAATTTGGGTCAGAAGCAAATTTGTGGGAACTTCCCAGTGCATAATTAAAAAACTGAAATTCTTAGTTTGTCCCAAAATGAATAAAATAAAAGCAGATGGATTATCTTACAAGAGATACAGTAAACAGACTGGATGTAGTAGACGGCCTTTATTCACATATAAAAAGCAATGACAAATAAGGCTTTGAGAATTAATGGAACAAATTCTAGGAACATACCACAAGATGTACTTGATATCACTGGATGCAATAGGTTTTTTAAATCATTCTCCTCTCTCCCACACTGTTCCCATACACCTCCTCAAAAAAGTTATTGAAGCACTTACACAAAAACGTAGAATGAAGGGTCAAATTCTATCTCAAGACTTTGTTCCCAGACTCACTGAATTTCACTTCATATAGTAACTTCATTAAAACCTCTAGAACTGATGTGCTTAAACACATACTGAAGCACTTTCACAGCTCAGGTGCTAAGCCTCTCTGATACCAGAGGACAGGTTACAGAAAGAATCTGCCTTGTTGTTCCTGTAGGAAATTAAGCTGCTTCTGCCCCAAACAAGAATAATTTGTGAAGGGAATCACACTGAGGATGCTGCAGTATCCCATAGATTCTCAAATACAGGTCTCTCCCTGCTTCTTCTTGCCCTGTGGCAGCAATGAATTGCTGACGGCTCTTAAGAGAAGTAAACCACAGTTATCTCCCTCACACTACCAAGCTGTGCTGGCTAGCAAACAGAAAATTATAACCAATCTATCCTCTACTGCCTGCTCAAAGTTTGGGGTTTTTATTCCACTTGATCTGGAAGGAAAGAGAGGTATGTGCGAAATAGCATGCTCTGTCTGGAGAGGGATCTGTCTTCACTGGCACTCTCAACCAGTTAATAGAAACACCCTTGCATCTGTGAGGGTTAGAGAACAGAAAGTGTCTTAGAAGCTCAGGCAAGGCAGGTGCAAGTTGCAGCCCAGACGAAAGCATAGCAAGCACAACACTTTGTTAACAGAGATTAGTTAAGAGTAGCAATGACATCTTACAAGAGGAAAACAGAGCATTGCTCCTTGTCTTCAGCCTACAGCAAACCTGTGGAATAGATCACCAGGTTTTCTTTGAGACAGCTGGCATGTTATTCCTTGCCAACAGTAGCCTATGACTAAAAGAACAAATTGCATAATTCCTCTGCCTCAAACCACTATTTTTTATGGAACAAGCTGCTGTTTTTACTCTACCTGGTAACAAAAGTTTTTCAATTGCTCCAGTAGAGTAGTGATATTTCTGGAGATATAAATGTTTATCCATCTTCTTAATCTGTCAAGTTTTGGATCAGAACACATACTTAAGGATCAGCTAATTAGTAAAACTGAATTCTGATTTTGGTGCATCAGATACTTCACATCTTGTTCTTGAAGGGGACTGTGAGGTAAGATGAAGAGAACAGAATATATTTTCTTACTTCAGGGATGAAGAATATGCAGTGATTATTCCTAGCAGTGGGGTGTGGCAATACCAATTTTCAGGAAAGCATTGGAAACATGAAGATGATTCCCTGTGAAGATGTGGCCAGAGTCTCCTATACCAATATATACTAGCATTAAAGTTTACAATTCTGCAAGAACAGTTTATTTAGAACAGACTGTATTTAGAAACCATATGAGGCAATAAGTTGCAATAGTTGGATCTGCTTCCAAATTACATGAAATGTGGTGCTGGTTATATCCATAGTGCTGACTTATTCTTCCTTCTGCTGTGAACATAAGTAAGCCAAAAATATTTTTTCACATTTCACTTCCACAGTATAAGCATCAAAATGTACTTAAGTACTGCAGCCCCCTAGTTTTTAAAGCCAAGACTTTGCACTATGAACAACAATAATCAAAACCTCCTTTGTCTTTTTGTTGATATATAGGCAGAACCTTTGCTTCTGGAGATGAACTGACTCAGTTAATTAACTTTAAACCATCACTGACTGGAGTAGGTCCAAGGACTGGCATCACAGGTCTTATTCGAGGCCTTCAGTTGCGGATTGAAAATCAAGAGGTGTTAAAGGAGTTTATGGTAAAGTGTGATTCCTTTTTAAGATCTGAGTGTTAGCAGAGCTAAGAAAGTGACTTTTAGCAGCCTTCTGCATACTGGATGGGAGATCTACTTGTATATGTTTACCGACTCCACTTTCTCAGAGAATTATTCCAGCCAGAATGGAGCTTCTACTCTGCTGTTTGGGTGATGCTACAGTATTTGCACCTCTCTCTTTCCATGCAGGTCAGGCTTACACTGTTAGCTGTCCAAAGATACTGCCTACATGGAGTGAAAAATACATCATACACAAAAGTAGAGTATGAATCACTTTTTCCTAGACTGACTTCTTCCTATTACCCCATCAGCTCTGCTGAACATCTGCCTAAGAACTATTCTAGAGGCTGCACTAAAGCAAGAAATCCATGCTGCTAGGGATTCACTAGTGTTGAAACACTTAGCTGATGAAAGGAAAATGTTTCACACAGTGCTCCAGTGATACATGGAACTCACTGCCACAAGATGCTATTAATGTCAGGAACTTTGTGAAATTAAAAAGTAATGTACCTCCATAGATAATGAAAACACATAATTACATCTGATGGCACATAAATCATGAAAAAGTGTAAAATTAGGAAGGCATATAAAAACTCTTGTTTCAGTATATAAATAGAGTACTCAGTTATCAGCAAATTCCCAAAGAACAGATTATTTCATAACTCTTCAACACAGTACTGGAATTTCCTTTAAAGGATGTACTCATCACCAGTGAAGCAGATTGCTACCACTTTTCCATAGTAATTAAAACGTTATCAGTTTCTTTCACTTGCCTTTATATCTCTGACTTTCTGGGTACAAAATCCCACAGGCTCAAGTGTGTAGGATTTGCTGACTTTCCCTGAAGGCTCAAGGGCATGTATTAATTTCCATTCATTCCATTCTGTTAGTGATGTAGGCATAACACACTATGAGCTGAGTCAAGCATCTGCACAGAAAACATAAAGATCTAATAAGGAAACCACTGGTTACCAAAGCCATTGGATATTTTATCTGAGTAAAAGCTGTAGTAACTCATGAAGATGTTAAAGAACTGAACATGTATTTTCAGTCCATATACACTGTATAGTGGCAAACATCTTTTTTACAGCAATATACAACAGGGATTTGTAATGACAGGAGCTGGGGATGTGGGTTGGAAATCTCACTTGAAAATCCCAGAAATTTTGTTCAGGCTGAAGAAAATACAAAGCAATTTGAATTGCTTGCCTAGAAGTTGAGAGAATGATGTACTGATTCTCTTCTGTAAGAAGTCTATTTGCCAGTCTTGGGTCACATATAGCAGTAAAGTTTGCTCACACCGACTCTGTAAAGCTTGTCTATAAAGGATGTGAACAACATGGATTGACTATTTCTCTTTGATCTAGGCTTTAGAACGTGTGAAACCAATAGATGACTGCACAACTGGCAAAGCACCAGAAAACCAGGATAAAAACAGATACCGAGATATTCTTCCATGTAAGTATGCACACTAATGAGAACATACATTCAGTGAACAAAGACATCAGAAAACAGAAAAACACTTACAACACTGAGATGTAGGAGGTGCAAATCCCACCACATTCTTAGTCACAGAGAGCTCCAGCAATAATGAAATGTGTTGAGATTTTTCTCAAAAGAGGTAGAGTTCACGTAAGGATGTCTGCATTGCACAGTATGTAATTTTCTGAAGTATTGTCTTCCACAAGGCAGGATTTGGTCTGGTAGGGGGCCAGCTGTCTTGATGTTTCCTTCCCTCTTTCTCAGAGATATTGATCTACATTTCTGTGGGCAAGTGTAACTTGAACTATAATAGCAGTTCTTTAAATCTATTTAAATGTACAGGTATGTCTACTGCTTGTGACACAGCATAATATCCAACCAGAGCTTTTAGCTGCTCAGCTCTGATCTGAGTCAGAAACAAGTTTCATCACTGATGAGAAGTCATTTTAGGAGGAAGATTTGAGTCCAGGAGTTGAATGACTGCAGTTAACAAGGACTTCCAAAAAATAATGTACTGCCCAATGATTCCCCAAGAGGTATCACAACAGAAGGAGAACACTTTCTGGACCCTCAATGTCTTGTTTAAACTGCAGCAGCAGGACAGCACATGCAAAATTTGTAGCACAGTTACCTCTCTATATTAGTGATACAGTATACATTCTCAGAAGTTTCCTGTTTTATAACACAAATATCCAGTGACAATGTTCCCGTGCCACACATTAAAAGCAGTGTTGGATACACTATTTTGAATTGCTGCTAAACAATTCTATGGTAATTAGGGGGCTTGTCAGTGTTATGCAAGTCTTAAGAGAAATAAAGCTGCAGCGAACCATACAATTTATCTGTGGGAATTCCTATTAGCAGTGATTAATATTAGTGTTACTAGCCAAATGTATTCTAAAATCCAGAGGCATACTTTACTGCTAGAGGCTGAGGTTCCCCATCTCCTGAGTGCTAGAGATGGTAGAACTCAGTTTCAGATCGACAGCTGAAATAGCAACTTTCTGTTTCTGTACAGATGATAAGACACGAGTTCCTCTGGGAGAAAAGAATGGCTACATTAATGCAAGTTACATTACAATGAAAGTTGGAGAAGAGGAACATTTCTATATTATAACCCAAGGGCCTCTGCCATCCACTATGGCTGATTTCTGGCAAATGGTCTGGGAGAGTGAATCAGATGTTATTGCCATGATGACAAAAGAAGTGGAGCTAGGGCAAGTCCAATGTCATCGATACTGGCCTGAACCTCCCCATGATGCTATAGACCTGGCTAATTTCCATCTCAGGCTAGACAATTACCAGATTGTGGAATACTTCATAATTAGAATAATAGAAATGATCAACAAGCAGGTAAGTTGAGTAGGCTTAATGCTTTCATGTATGATGAAACTGATTAGATATTTTACATGAGTAAATACTAGTATTATTGTTTGCTGCTTCTTAATGTTTGCTCAGTATTTTTTAGGAACAGAAAAATCTGAATAACAGGCATGAAATTAGGGTTAATGAGATGATGCTTCTTTGCTCATTGCACAAGCAATGGATCCAATATTACATACATTTGGATAAGAATGTCCAAAAATTAGTCCTTTAATAGTCACAGAGCTGGTGTTTTCAGTGTTTTGCAGAATTGCTTAGTGTTCTCATCAAATCAAATCAGTAAGGGCTGCCAGAATGGATTCATATTCTGTAACAGTGGCTGGAAGGAAGGAGGGGAAGAAGGTGGTTTTCATCCTAGAATTTAGAACAAATGATACTTCTTTCATTGATGAAAAGACATGAATACACATGAAACTACAAATCTAGCAGCAAATTTTTAGAAAACTAACAAATACAGAATCCAGGTGTAAGAACATGGAAATTGGGGCAAATTTGCAAAAATTTCTGCAGGACATATTAATTAATTGCAAAAATTTCTGCAGGGCATATTAATTAATGGAATAATTAAAAGATTAATACTTGTGCCAGACTAACTTGGTGTCTTTTTCCATCAAGAAAACAATTTCTCTATATGAAGAAAACACAATTCACCTTATGTCACTGAGCGTGAAGCATAGTAATGCATTTGATATGAGTCTTCCCAAAAGATTATTAAGATGGGAGGATGGGACATTATATGTGATTGTTTCAATGAAGATGTTATGTTTGCTATGTTTGTCTTGGACCAGTATCAAATTACTACAGAAAGCCACAGGTTTACTTTAGCAGAAATCCATCCAAATTCTTTGGATGGTAAAAATCTAGGTAGTTCTTTTGCATTCAGCTTAATGTGTTTTGGCAAGCTGGCAACAAGAAGTATTGTCCCAGGACCATTCAATTAATAATACTCTTTATTTTATCTACATTATGATTATTCTTGTAATCATTTTTTTAGTTGATTTGGTTTGTATGGTAGGGTATCTAATCACAAATAGTTCTTTTATATCTGATAGTCAGAACATCATTTTCGATCTCACTATCGTGGCTATCATATTACGACTCTTCTATTAGCATTGCTTAGTTCAGTTACAAAAACAATTTTAGTAAAAAGTACCAGAATGTTCTAATTTAACAAATGTTTTTGTTTTTCCTTTCTAACCAACAAAGACAACTACATCCTTTTGGGGCAACAGAGTAACTTCAGTCTCTTATCAAAATTATATGAAGTAAATTTCCTAGGCCTCTGTCTTCTCAAAGCATTTCTGAAAACCTAAAAGAAACTTTAATAGGGTCAAGTATGAAAAGCTGAAGAATTGTAGGATAGACAAACAATTGACTAAGAATGAGGCTGAAGGAAAATTTATCAGAGGAATTCCTTGAAAATCAGTCTTAGGACTGATCATTTTTAACATTTCTGGTCTTCCTCTTCCAGACAGAAGAGAAGCGCACTATAAGTCATTTGCAGTTTACCACTTGGCCAGACCACAATACTCCCAAACTGGCTGAGCAGCTTGTAAAATTTATTTGTTACATGAGAAAAATTCACAGTACAGGACCTATTGTTGCTCACTGCAGCACTGGCATTGGAAGAAGTGGAGTTTTGCTGTGTGTTGAAGTTCTGCTCAGCTATATAGAAAAAGATTTATGTGTAAGTATCAAACAGATCATCGTTAAGTATTACAAACCGGTATGGATGTCAACAACACGTGGGGGTATCTTAGACCAGAGTAATTCCTGGTAGAATTCATCCTAACAAAATGGAATAAACCCAGCTTTTCTTGTTTTAAACAACAAAGATAATAACTACAAATATACTATTTGTAGAAGAACTGAGTCACAGCTTCCCCATCTGAACATGCTTAAATCTTTCTTTATAACTTGCATGTCAACAAAATAAAAACTGTTCTCTTCTGATAGTTCAGCATCAAGCAGATAGTGAGAGATTTGAGAAATCAGCGTTTTGGCATGATCCAAACTAAGGTAAGTTCTCAATATTCAACTAGATTATGATTTTTAAAAGCCTCAATTAGTGGTACATATCCATATGCTTTGATAAATCTGGGGCTTAATGCATAATTTTAGCCCTCTCATTTGAGGAAAATAACAGCCTTCCAGGCAAGTGGTGTCTAGATTTAAATATGAAAGGTCTGTCCCTTACTAACTACTTGAAATAAAAGCAAAGCACCAATATAGTACAGATACCAGACACCTCCCTGCCCCCTTTTTTCAAGCAAAAAGAAAAGCAGGTATACTAACAAAACCGGTGAGATACCATAAACCTTACCCTGCAAAATTCCGGCTTTCAGCTGAATTCTTGCTATTGCTGTTATCATCACCTCAGTAAACCCAACTACTACTGAGTTAAACCTACCCCTGAAAAGAGTTTTCACACAGCAAAAGATAAGATGCAGCTAACTCAATTTATAGCAAACATGTGGTGGGAAGAAAAGCAAGACAAGACTAGGATAAATTCTTCCTATAGGCAAATATTTTAGCACATGCTTTGATATATTTTTCTTCAGGATAATGATTGAGCATGTGACTAAACTTAAGCAAACAGATAACCTTCACTGACTTAAATGAGACTTGAGCACATGCTTAGAGGTACTGCATTGAATAAGAAGGCATTCCTGAACTTTTACAAAAAGAACAAGAATGCTCTTAAATATCTAAGTTTTTGTATCCATGTTACAAAGATGCTGATGTTATAAACAGCACTTCAGCCAGTCCATCCTTCTTTCTCGAGAATTTATGTTGAATGTAACCAGGTGTTTCACATTGGTGTCTCTGCATACAGGATGAGTATTTATTCTGTTATGAAGTTGTGCTGGAAGTCCTTCAGAACCTTCAAGCAACGCATTCCTACTGACTGCAGTATGACTCTTCCCTGTTGCTATTCCCTTTGGACTCCAGGGACCACTCAGCAATTGCTTTAAAGAGATGTCAAGCCAGCACAGACAAGTGTTATATTACATGCTTTGTTAGATTACTCTGATTTCTAAGGCATTTCAAAACCTTGCTTAACATGTCCTGGGTAAGTCATTTAAATCTTGGCTCACAGTTTGGAGAAACAGCCAGCCAGCACTGCAACACTGCTGTTAAATTGCCATGGACAACTTGCGTGTTCTGTGTAATAACATATTAATTGTTAGGAAAATATTTTGGGAGAGTGACAAGGAGATAGCAGCCTTTGGAATTAACTTTACTTTCCAGAGGGCAACTATAAAGATCTAAGATTCTGCTGGTTTTGGTGGAAGATTAGTTATGCTTTTGTGTGGAAGGACTCTGTTTACCCTTGGTTGCTTGAACAATGTAGAACCATATCGAGTCATCACTCCAGCCCAGGAATTTATACCACCATCACTAGACATCTTAAATCAAGAAACTGACAGAAAAATAGGATGCCTTTGAACCCTAGCTGGTTCTCTTCAAAGCAGGAAGAGTGTTGTGTAATAATTGGATGGAATATTAATTTTTCCCAGCAATATGAACAGCTGTAGATAGCATCAGTATTCTTTCATTCTGCATCCATGTAAAAAGGAATGCAATACTAAGCCAGATGAAATGACTGTGTGTGCATTGTGACATGCATATACATTTCATCTTCCCCCGATCCTTTCCATTGATTAACTATCTTGTAATTCTTATCTAGGATCTGAACCAATCTATGGGAAGTCCCACTGGTTTTAGTAGGGGCTGAATCAGATGTTTAAATTAGAGTAAATAACTCTCTGTACAGTTTATTTCTCTTGTTAAAAGTGTTTCTGTTAGTGTGAGTTTGAGTGGATTTGAGCAGAAATCTGCAGTTCAAATTTGTAAGATTGTATTTCTTTCTATAGTATTACTTCTAAGTCCTTTACCTAGAAGGTGATATATATGGAAGTGAAGTTATTAGATGTGCATTGAAGAGTAACTTTTAAACATAGGAAATTATAACAGCACTTATTTAACTGAATTGTACATATTTTTAAAACTTCTTTGATTTCAGGAAAGGAGAAAATATTAAGAGGCATTTGAATATAAGACTGCAGTAGAAACAAGACAATAAAATAGCTGTTTATTTTCATTATGAATGAGAGGTTTATGGTTCAGAAAGAATGAGGGATTAAATACAAATTAAAATTATGACTTGTAGAAAAAGCCACTGTAATACAATCATAATTCAAGTCAAGGGCCATTTTTTCTTTCTGCCCTCAGATAGTCTGTTGGAAGTCAGGAAAAGATAGAAATGGAATTTATGATGTGAGCCAGATGCTAATTTCAAAAATATTGATAGAGATCCAGAGTAATGCTAAATTAGTGGAGTAACCCTGGACTTATATTGGTATAAACATAAACAGAATTCAATGTTTGGTCTTAAAGTCATTGAATCTGAGCCTTCCCAGAAGCATTACTCTCCATACGTTCTGCATTTACTATCTTTATGTTGCATATAAAGGACTATTTGCACAGTTTTGTCAAATGTCATCAACCAAATTTTTGTTCAGAACTTTGTTACTTTAATTTGGTATTTGGCCTTTCACTTTGATTTTAATTACTGCACATGTACTACTATGCAATGAATGCACTACACTGCATGCGAATGCACAAATCACTTTTTGTACCACAACAACTTTGAAAAGCTTCTCAGTGAAAATATTGCTGTACTTTATGCAAAGGTGTTTTTTCTGTGGTTTAGAACAAGCATTTTGGATTTAGAAGACAATCTTCATGGCATTATTTGTTCCTCCACATTTGTGCATCATCTTTGCAGCTGTTCAACAGAAGTGTTTGCTGTTTGACAGAAGTTTTTCCTGTTTTACAGGGATATTAAAAAGATTTCTGAAAACACTGCATTTCGTTTTATGTCTTTTTATGAAAAAGCAGCTGTAATACTTAACTACTAACCAGTAAGGGCTCTAGGGAAAATAATCTTTTCTTAATTGGGGCTTATATTTAAACTTCCTCTAAAGGCAGATTTTGTCATGATGGTACCTTTCGTACGTTCCCCTAAAGCAGGTATTACTGACCTGTGAGACATTCTGCCATATCCCATATTCTTATCCTTTAGGAATATAATAATTAAATGCTTTTAAACAGATACTATAGTTATGATCCCCATAATGACATCCTCACTCAGACTGAACTTTGTTTTGGATGAGACATACACTTTTACACAGATCTAGTCCTCTAAGACTGCTAGCAGAGTAAGATAAAACAGAAATGTCCTTCTAGATATTTCATAATCTGTTATATAACAAAGAAACTTTCACCCACAGAAAATCTCAGAGCCTCTCAAACCAACTTTGAGCAGAGCCAGATAGATGCAATTTACCACATGCTGGGTGACAGGCCCTCCATCTGTTACAGTCCTGAAGTGATCCTACAGAGCAAGTCTCTTGACTCAGCCTGAAAACATTTTAAGAAAACTGCAGACTTGCAAGGGTTCTGCACACGTTTGAAGCTAAAGCCTGGTCACCTCAGTACTAGTACCGCTCATGAGCTCCACTGCTGACAGTCAGCCTAGACAGCAGATAAATTTTGAGGAGGGAAGCACTGAAATGATAGACACAGCTTCTTCCTACAATAGACACCGTTTGGAGAAATAAACAATGAGTCACCACCAGAAAGTGCTTACCAGATGTGGCTGCTGTATATGCTGTCTTGGAAATGCTAAGGAACCATCTGTTCTCAGCTTGCCCTTTAAAGGTAGGATTCAGGGATTCAACTTCCAGCTCTGCTGCAGACCCTGAATAAGCCAAACTACTTAAACAGGATTCTCTGTGCCTCACAGGTTTCTTCTTTTACACTGCACTACTGGGGTACACTCATATCCTTTATAGATGGGGCCACTGAGC
The DNA here is from genome assembly GCF_026419915.1 of Harpia harpyja. Classification (NCBI taxonomy): domain Eukaryota; kingdom Metazoa; phylum Chordata; class Aves; order Accipitriformes; family Accipitridae; genus Harpia; species Harpia harpyja. Next base: position 25,620,408 of record NC_068949.1, on the reverse strand, counting down.
TCGAAGTGTAGATAAACTGAGAACAGTTAGAAGACTGTTAAGAAGCTTTTAAGTATAGTAGAATCTGGCTACATCCTGCAGCTCATACACCATTTTCCCCTGTACATAGCACAAATGAGAGTCCCACTTCTGTGTTCTTCATTCATGCAAAACTCCCATGGACATCAAGGCTCATTGATACGCATTCATTTGGAACAAGAGATAACACACTCCTTAAAGAGCTCGTGGTACTTGACAAGTCAGGCTAAACTGGAAAGGTTCTACTGTCCCATTTTGGTCACAGGGAAGTGAGGTAAGGGTTGGTGATTTGTCCAAGGTCTGCGGAGTTTTTGGAAAACTTGGGAACTAAACCCAGATGATATAAGCTCTGATTCTGTGCCTACACACAAAAGTATCTTTCCTCAGTCAGAAAATAGGATCATACTGCTCTGGCCCATTTCTGATGAGATATTACTTAGCAAATAAAGTGGTCTGACTGGAACGTGCATGCATCCTAACAGGCAACAGATGTATTATGGTACAGAACCTCAATCTGTGCCTGTGGTCACACTGCTTACTTCAGAAGTGGCACTGAGATCACTATTTGTATTTCTAAATCATGTTACCCTACCACCTAGTAACCAATCAGGACAAGCTGCAGTACAAATGCAAACAAAAAGGACACATTTATTGGAAGCAGTGCCTGCCATAACAAGCACTCAAAACAAGTAAACATCTGCTAGTCCTCAGATTCATACTGTAGCACAAAACGTTGTCAGTGATACTCTATGTTCAGACGGTAGCTCTGTTCACAGAACAGCACATCTTGTCATCTTACTCTGGGGAAGCGACTGTTTTACTGCCATTGAGAATGCTGCAAAGTTTTCTACATCTACCATTTTATCTCAATTTAAAAGCAAGTATAGCAAGGAGAACCATCTCATAGTTATTAAGTTACAAAATCATGTGAGTAGGGGAAAAAACAGTATCCCCGCTCTTTCCTTTAACATCTTCACTGAGTTCCATGGACTCAGGACTACATCATGCTGATGGCTCCATGTACTCTAATACCCCATTTGCAATGGCAAGATACCTTAAAATATCCATACATGCCGAAATGGGTGCTATTGGCAACAAGAACATTGTTGGGTTTGAATAACTGACTTTAAAAAGTACCAACTTGTATTTTTACAACTTGCACTAATGTAATCAGGCTTCCTTTTAATTTTCTTAGAAAGCCTGAGACATGTGTCAGTATGTTTTCTCTAACTGTCTTTTCGGTTGGAGTTTATGGCCTTACTGAACAACAGAATCTTCTGTGATGGAACAAATACAGTAAAAGCAAATACCGCCACTATTGCAAAAGAACAGCAAATACTGCCATCTATGGGCAAATCGCTACTGCGACAGCATTAATCGCAATTAGTCACTCGTGCCGTTGGCAAAGAACCACTCCATGACCTTTCACTGAGGTTCACTCAAAAGTGTTACCAAGACGGGCTTGGCAGGATGCAGTGCTCTCGCTCCAGCCCGGCAAGTGCCTGCCTGGCCAGGCAGGTGCTGCATGCTGCTGACAACTATATAGCCATACTGTTGGTGGTCCTATAGATCCTAAAGTAATGATAATGAAGTACTTGGTCGGCCTCAGGAAGGGGTATCTAGAAATCTGACAGGATCTGTCCAAATCTGATGAGAGCCTAACTTATGAATAAACTTGCTCTTGACCTTAAAGCAGGGGTGCTTTTGGAATGAAGCTCTTTCTTCATTTACTGAAAATTATGAGTAATGGGAAATCCTCCTGGAGTTTTACAAGAACTGGTTTTATGAAACACTGTGAGCAGCTGAATTTAATTGGGTTGGGGTATATTTAGGGTAAGATAATCCCTGTACACTGGTTTCTTTTGTCAAGTATGTTGCAAATTCATCTGCAGAAGGAGGACTGGAGATAGTGTCACATATCTCCGTGTAATGATCCTGATCATTGCACATCAAGGAATGTGATCCACAAAACAGTTAACCTGAGTAGGCCCAAGCCTGTGCTGTGCTGTGCTGCACATACAGCTTAGCCTTCAGGCCTGTGTTGTGCTGTGAATATCTCTTAGCTGCAGAACAAACATAGCCAGCTAATTGCAAAAGAGAGCCTGTAGGCAGCTCCCACTTTCTACTGGTGATTATGCCACCTGCAAGTTCTTGCCTTTACATAAAAGTGCAGCAAAAAGTTCTCATGTGAACCTTCTTTCTGTTGGACAATAGAAATGCTGAATGGAGTTGTTTTCTTGTGAGAAAATCATATAATAGTTCAAATGACCAAAACGGGGCAACCTTTCCATGGACAGAGTCTGCCAGCTGAGACCTCTACACTGAAAAGAGACCTCACCCTTGCAGTCAAAGCAGACTGGGGGTGACAGTCCACTATGAGATTGATCTTTTAAATGTCCAGTAATGTGTGTGATGGAAGGGCACGGCACTTATAAAGATATGTGTAACAGTAAAGTGTGATTTGCACATAATCTTGCACTGACGTAGCTCCATAGGTTTAAAAATAAGCTTGTGAAACCAGAAGAGTGTTCTGTAGTGCCATTCAGGTACCATTTTTCTTGTCTCGGTCAATTACTTAAGGCACACCAGGAATAACAGAACCTCATACTTCATTCATGGTTCTCCAGGCCCAATAGCATGGAACAATTAACACTGAACCACAGAACCACAAAACCACAAAATAGTTGAGATTGGAAGGAACCTTTGGAGAGCATCTAGTCTAAACTCCCCAACTCAGAGCAGTGTCATCTAGAGCTCAGGACTGTGTTCAGCTGAGTTTTTAATATCTCCAAGAATGGAGACTCCTTGACCTGCTAAGGCAACCTGTTCTGATACTTGACCATCCTTAGAGTAAAAAAGTTTTTTCTGGTGTTTAAATGGCATTTCCTGTATTTCAATTTGTGCCCATTGCATCTTGTCCTGTCACTGGATACCACTAAGAGGAGTCTGTTTCTGCCTTCTTTACTTTACTCCCTCCCATCTAGGAATTTGTACATATTGATAAGATCCCCCTGAGCATTCTCTTCTCCTCACTAAACAACAACAGGTCTCTCAGCTTCTCCTTATATGACAGATATTCCAATTTCTTAATCATCTCAGTGGCCTTAACATGCCAATACTGATTCAGAGACAGGACAAGATTCCATCCAACAGCTGCATGTCTACTGAAATTAGGTGATACAGTTTTTTTGTGCCTACTAGCATGAGAGAGTTGCTGTTTTAATACCACTTACGCACTGATCAAGGCCTGAGAAGCCAATATGGGAGTTTAAGAGAAGATGCAGAGTCTGGAGTTTCTCTTCCATGTCAGTCTGCAAGATCTGCCAGTGACCAGCTCTACTTCTTAGCTACTCTTAACTCTTTGGTGACTGTCTTTGTGTAACTGAGTTCTGTACATAGCTCCCTCCCATAGGAAGTATGTGGCTGTTCAGAATTCATTGCCCCTTCTACACAGCACCAGATATACATGCATGCCTGAGGGACAGGGAACTTTTTGAGATCCTGCTCTGAGTGTTACAGCTATTAAGCTTGCTCATTAAACCATTCAAAAACAAAAAACAAAACCCAGCTAAAATGCCCGAGAGCAGTACACCCCCAACCAGGCGACAGACACAATGGGGACTGTACAGTAGCTGTCCAGCACCCCAGCTCATTACACAACCTAGCAATGAACTGAAGTTGCCTGTGCTCCCTCCCCTCCCTGCATTTGTTCTCTTGACAGATGACAATTCCTTCTCCTCCTTCTTGTTCAACCCTCTTGGAAAGGCGCGCTAGTGATTGTTGGCTTTCCTTTCCCATCACACTGCTGTAAAAAAGCTCCTGTTTCCCTGACCACTTCGTTCATGGTTGAAGTAGATTCAGCCGAGGCAAAGCACCAGCTGCAGTACATCTGAGCCCATTCAATACACCTACCAATAACTCCCAAGGCAGAAATGACATGCTGTGAGCTTGCTTAATGCCAGCATCCCTGGATAAGTGACAAGGACACTATGGGAAATAATGAACATTAGGGAAATGTAACTATAGCAACACTAGTATTCACAAAGCAAATCCCCACCATGAGTGCAAGGAAACTGCTGTTATTGTATAGGTACAAGGGCTGATAAAGCAGGAACTTGGGCTACAGCATCAGGAGAGAGCATGCCTGGCCTGCAGTCTTGCCACAACCAGTACCACACGCAAAAGCACACCTACAGCAGACAGAAACTTAGCTCACACACTTTTTGAAATGTTGGGTGAAACAACAAATCCAAAACTGTGGAGTCTTTGCAAGGAAATCCCAAACCTCACTCAGCTGGCTCCAGATTTTACTGCAAGTTTAGCACCATGTCATCAAAGGAACCATCTACTGATAACACTGTCAGTGATCAGGAGGCTGTCATTGTTCCAGAGGCAGGAACTGAACCTTGGTCTCTCACTAAACTATCCTGCCTCCACCCCGCACCTTTTTTACACACTGAAACCAGGCAAAACTTGTAGTTGTGTATTCAACAGGAATGCAGACAGTGCTTTCTGACTTTTTTTGTAATCCTAAGCTGAAATAATTGAATGACTCTTGGGGAATTTCAACTTCCAGTAGATTAAAGACATTAAAAGTTAGTTTATTTAACTTGGAATAGCCCTACACATATTCCTCCAGAACTCCTGGGTTCCTCTCTTCATCATATCTATAATTAATTGTAAGACAAGTTCCTTAACAGTACCATGCCTCATTCCTTGTCTACTGTTTTGCCATCTTAGACGAGATGCAGGAGTCATGACTAATGCTTGTGAAGTGTTGATGAAGTACTCAAGGAAAAGACAATACAAAGCATAGAATATTCTTCATGCTTGCACTTTTCAGTTACCACACATTCCCCTCCACTGCTGTGTGTAAGTTAGGGTACATGTAGCAAGCATCCGTCTCTCTCATTAGGAAATTTTTTCTGCTTCATTAAGGGAAACATTTCACATGACTGTGAGCTATTTCCGTCACATGTGCCTGGCCCCTGGAAAGAGGAGGATTCTGCTAATGTACCATCTGAACAGCGAGAAATTCTATTAGTATCACCTAACTTGAGCCACTTAGCATGGACTGAACATCATTCCTTTTGCTTGACAGCAATTTTAGATCAAAAGATCTAAAACTGTTCCCATAATCAGAATCTGGACAAAGCCTGGGATGCCAGCAGCAGTGGGATGACCACACCTCTCAGTTCCATAGAAATGCTCAATTCCTTTAGAGCAACATTGCTCTAGGCAACAACAGCTCCTTCCAGAGCACTCCATGCCAGCTCCTGCTGAGATTTTCAATCTCATGGAGCCTCCTCCACCTACTCCCCTCCTCATCAACATTCAGTCAGATCCCTAGCTAAGAGTGTGGGTGGCTGCTGGGTTATGTTCTTCTGCTAGACTTTGTCAGCGACTCAAAAGGCCAGGTTCAATCATCCAAGGAGTTCTCCTGGGGACTTACATGAGATGGGTTTGAGCTCCATCAAAGCATCTGGTGAAACTTAGTTATCTCCTTAGAGTCCTGAGAAGGACACAAAATAAGCTGGGAGCACCACCAACAAGTAAATATGTTAAAAACATTGATTAAATAAAACTTTCCTTCCTTCCCTTTTGCCAACAGTCTCCCCTCTTAGTTGTTCAGTTAATAGGGCAACAGGTTTGCACACCCCACTTCTGATCGTGCACCTTGACTCCCAGTTTTTTGTAAAGTCCTTGAGGAATCCAAAGTGCAGCTAGGCTACCTCCAGGTGGTCAGGACTGCACTGGCCAACGACCTGTAGCCAGCTGAAGTGATTACAGCCTTGGGCAGGGAAGAGAACATTTTATCAAAGCTGCTGCTCTTTGTAGCTTCAGTCCAAATTGCTTCAAAATCATTACACAGATCAGCTCCCTGAGAAGTCTTCAAAAGCAATCCATATACAGGACTCGGAACAGACAATGAAGTTTCTTACCACAGTCTAGGCTACCACTTAGCTTTTCTAGGACCTGTACCATACTGCTGCTGATCAACAAGGCTGGTCCTTAATCAAAGCACATTTGATCCCATTCACTTGTCTGCTCCTTACCAATGCAAGGTTGGTAAAGTTTAATCACACCCTCATCCCTTCTTTTCCACCATTTACACCAAAATGATCTGTGACTAATGTGTTTGAGATGTGTTCTGGCTGCTCTTCTCCCTGTCCACCAAAGTGAGGACACCCTGTCCTCTCCACAGCTTTCAGCCACAGCATTTACACATGTTCAATTCCTTTTGAGGTTTCCCTCCAAAACTCCAGCATTTCTCTTCCTATCAGGCTGTTCTTTGAACACTGACTGGGATGTGATCGATCTGCTTTTAATTCTCAGCTACTTCTTTGACAGGTGGGGGTACCAAGTCTATTGCAATTGCCTTGGCTTCTGGAAGAGGTAGAATATACCCATTCCCAATCCATCTCATATCACAAACACACATGATCTCTACTGGTCTGGGAGAAAACTCGCAGGATTGGAACAGGCATCTGCATTAGTGTGGATGCATTCACCAGCCTACAATGCCATGGGAGCAGGCTGATGATGGATGCAGGCTGCCAACAAATTATGCAGGAAATGAGGAAGGCAGGAAAAATTCCCACCTTTCTTTAGCTCCTTGGAGTAATGTCCTCTTTTCTTTGTTCTCACCCTCCACCAAATCACAGAATAATCTACAACAAAATAAGACGTTCATTCACTTCTCAACCTAAGACACAGTAATGTGTGTGTTTGTGTGTGAGTGCACAAGTATGCATGTATGTAACACTGCTCTCTACAGAACAGAATCAAAAACATTCAACTAAGTGCCCCTTTACAGCTACTAGAAATTTTGTCAGTGGGGATTTTGCCTTCATTCCTGTCTGTGCTCTGTGCAGGAGAATCTTTTTGCTTCAAAAGATGCCATGTCTATAGTGTGGTGGTGAACATGGCTTTCTTTCTGGGTATGGACTTAACAGCTTATCACTGTGTCATAATAGCACCATGAACACCTCAGTATCAGCAGAACGGTTTCCTGCCCTGGTGCTGGTCAGGGAAGATAAAATAATGGGCTTACCCAACACTCAACTCCAAAGACTCCACACAGTCTGCTATGTTAAATGCCTAAGGTCTGTCCAAGTAGCTTTAAGCTCATGCCCTGTGCTCACTATGCCCATGTACATATCCACTAACTAGATGAGCTTTCAGTAAGGGCCCCATCTATGTGTAGTTTTGTGCTTGCATGAATATGAGGCTAGGGCTAGCAGAGTACTAGCAGGAGGGATGGTGACAATGGCCTGTCAGATGGGAAAATCACCCTGTGAGGATATGTGTGATGGACCCACTGGAGTGAATTAGGTCACCTAGTGCTGTCATAAACAATAGGGCCAGAGCTCATACAATGGCAAGCAGCCTCTTATATGAAGGTCTTTGGACAACTGGCTCTGCTAGTAAGGTTACCAGCAGTGATACTACATATCATGACATCACTGCAGAGACGAGCTGGCATGGGAAGGGAGGCAGAGGTCTGAGGAGCTCAAGGCAGGCAACCTGAATCCTTAGAGTGAAAACCTTTCTCCGAAGTAGCTAAGAGGATATCTGCTTTGGACTTGATGGATTTCAGCCTGAAAATTCACCCTGCTTTGTCCTCTAACCTAACTCTTTCTTACTAAAGGATGAAAAGATAAATCGGCTGCAGCAACAGGCTGTGATTATTTAAACTTACCAGTGACTTTAAGGTCCCAGTTCAGATTTCTTCAAGGAGGGTTGAATTTCAGGAAGTGCTCTGTATCCACATTCTGGATTCTCAGTAGTAGCTGGATCTGTGGTATAGCCTTCACAATCACTTCTGAAAACTTAGACCATCATTTTACTGATTTCCTCCTTCTGTATCCGTTCTTTCCCATTACAAATCCTAAAAAGGGATGAAGGAGAAAAGGAGATCAATTGGTAACATTTCAGACTCTTCTCGCTTTATCAAAGGCCTCACAAAACCCTTGGCAAATTCAGGGTATCCTCTTTCAGGGGACATACTGTTCCAATATCTAAAAAACACTGGGATAAAATTTTGTTGACTATTACTTGCTCCATCTTGTGAAGCTGCACAAATGCTGTACACAGATAGATCCAAAAAGTGCACTTGCAAAATGAGAGCAAAGGCAATAGTACTTATGTTTATAAGATTAAAAAGATCTAGAAAAAAAATGGGAAAACTCATTCACATGCACCTGCATGCAGATCAAATGGGATAATTAATTTGAACTTCAGGCAACCCATTTCCACTTTCCTTAACAGAATTAGCCTGAATATAACATTAACTTCACTACCTTTCCCTTCACTGAAGTTTTGTGCCCATTGTCAGACCCACACCTAATCCAAACTCTGGGCACAAATATCTAACTGCTCACAAGTGGGTTGCTGAACATACCCACAATGGTACTTTCCAGGCTAAGGCATATATGTGCTTCATGCAAAGTTTAAATATGATGGAGATTAGTTATATCACAGGGGCTGGCACTGCATGATGGGGAAATGTGACCTGCATCATTTGTTTTTTATACTAATATTCTGATCAGGCTGATAAAAAGATGGCATTTACATGCCTGCAAAAATCCAATGCCAAATTCCTCACATTTCAGCTCTGTTATGTCCCATCAGTATGTCAAGCCCTTTGATCTCTAAACTATACAGTGTTCAGTTTGCATCATTATAGCATCATGTTTTGATTTTGTACTCTTGTGATTCTGAGCATAAAATCAATAGAAATTTTTGTGGCTTGTTTTTGCGGGAATATTTTTAAGATTTGTTTTCATAAATTACTTGGGAGTGAAATCACAAAAGGCTTGTGATCCTTTCAGTTCCCACCAGATGTCACCAAGCTCTCAAGTATCTCTGGAATCAGGGCAGCAGAAGCCTCCTCCTTGAGTGCCAGTCACATACAGTAGCTTTCCCTTTCAAAGAGAACAGGGTAAAACAGCAAACGTAAGGAGCTGAGGACAGAGCCTTTCCTTGTGTCAGTAGATGAAACACTGCTGAATCGCTGCTGAGCCAAAGCTGCTATGATTTCACTGCTGATAGATAGTTTAATCTGAAAGGAGTCAATCCCCCTTCACTTCCTACTAGGGAACACTACCATCACAGTTCTGCTTTCCTCTACCTGAAACACCCAGAAGAGCAGGCAGGAGGTACAATAACATGCACAAGAAGGAAGTTTGTGTTACTGCTTTACAGGCTACGGACTCTGAGATGAAGTGGCCTGCCTGAAACTGCATAGGGAGTTGTGAGCTAAATTGGGCACTGATGCCAGCTTTCCAAACCCATCTTGAAAAACACTTGCCAGTAAGCATCTTGCTTTTCAAGGTAGTGGTTCTTTTCTGAATTTTACTGAGCGCTGAGCATTGTGGTGTCTTGCACAGCATAAATGCCTGAGGTCTCACTACTCAAGTATGTGTGTTCCCCAAGAATGAGCCAGCTTGCCAAGAGGCACTCCTCAATGCATCCCAATTGGCGGAATAGCACTCTTAAGGCTCTGCCATCAGAGGAAATGTTTAGTCTCAAAGAGATTAGATGCACAGACTAAGTAAAATGAATAGAAGTTGACAAATATCCAAGATGTATGTTTGAGAATGAAGAGGCTGAACTGGAAATGAATGGATTTTAATGAGAGAAGGGAAGGAAATTCACCATGAATCACAGACACCTATTGTCCTGAAATGGCATTGTTCCCCGTGGTCCCAGAACAAACATGAAAGGCACACATTCCATGAGGTATTGTTGGGGCTGGCTTGACTATGGCAGCTTGGGCTTGTATAGCACCTTTCACGGAGGGCTTCAAATCATTTCACTTCTGAGAGGCTGGTAGCATTATTCTGGGCTTTTTACAGACACTGAAGTACGCACTGAGACAAAATGACTTAGCCTCACAGTGAGCAACTCCCAGAGCTAGGAAAGTGAATCCTGATCAGTATAAATGAACCTCTGGCCTAGTGCCTTATTTCTGCAACCTCGCTCCTAGGGAAGTATGGCAGTTGGTTTCTGTTGCGCCAGCTCTCACAAATGACATTGTAATGAAAAGATCCTTGTCCATAAGAGTAGCAAAGCCACTTTGTCCTGTGTAGCTGGGGATAGAGTGCACCTTGTACACAGCAGCCAAGGGCATGCAGAAGAACGAACATGTTTGACCTTACTCTTTGGTGCCCTGACAAGCTGACAACAGTCTCAGGGTGATTCAGCTCAGGAGTCAGTCTTATGCGTTATTTATGTGACTCAGCAGGTAACCCTAGTCTTGTCTCCTGCCAACTGAAGCTATCAGTGTTACATTCTCCTCCTAGCCTACCAAAATAGCTTCCAATCTAGAACTGGAATATCCTCATTGTTAAGGTGTGAGTTGTCTCTAAGAGTTGTGTACATCTTTTTGAAGTAGTTCATGACTGCAGACAGAACACACACAAACCATTCACTGCTCCATGATTACATGGTCCCAATTCTGCTTCCCGAGGAGGACAGGGGAACTACAATCCCAGCCTGGGCTTTTTCTCCATTGTTTTTCCCCACATAACGAAAGTGCTCTATATCACAAACTCCTCTTCTGGGAACTTCTCTTTTTCCTCAACTTGGCCAATGACTAAACACAGTATCATAGCATTTCCAATGCTTCATTTTCTGACAGAATAGTAGTTTCTCTTCCTGCCGTAAACATCTTGCTTTGACAGGTACACAAAGACAACCAACATTCAAAAGGCAAGGTGGACATTGTAACCCCCCCCCTTTTGGTACAGAATCAAATTACCCTTCTTTTCTCCCTCCCATCAGCATTCATTGTCGTGCATACCCATGACAAACCCTACTTATACACACACATGAATAGGAAGTGACTATGGGATTGGAAGCACAAACCTCTGCCACTTACAGAATACTGCTTCTCTCCTCCACTACAGACAGACATGATCACAACTGACACAGTGCATTTGCTCACACACCAGCCAGCCTTGTTCAGCTTGTGGTGCAGCCCGTGCTGTTGAACGTCCACTGCTTCTGGTACCCAACTTAGCCAGACTTAGCAATTCTAATAGCTGGCAGCTCTTTTGCAGCTACCTGAGTTGCAATCACATCCATGACCTCAATGTTGCTGTAAATTTGAAAGGTCATCTGAACATTTTGCCTGTTGTTTTGTAACTAGTGGGAAATTTTCCATCTTTGGGGCTATTGGAAGGAATTCAAGCCATAAAGCAGAAGGGTAGCAGGACTCTGATCAGCTCAACAGTAATGTCTAATCTAAAAGGCCTGTATTTTACTTCTGACTCTTTTCTTGATCCATTTGCCTTCTCAGGATTGTTCTATTTCTCATCTGTTAATTATAGCTCATCATTTTTTTCCCAATTAAAAAAACAGATTAAGGGAAAAGAATGAAAAAAGAAATCAACAACGAATTTCAAAATGTATCTGAAAAGCCAAAACCTCTTTGGTTTCCCAAAATCTAGACAAAACTGCAGAGGCGCCCAGGAAGACTTCTTGTTTCCAAGCAGTTCAATAAGCAATTTGAGCCAGGGATTACTTCAATTCTTCTCTAAAAAAGACTCCTTAGAGGGCAACTAATCTTGAACAGTCCTGCTATAATAAAATATCAATGGAGAGAAATCAATTTCCAATATCATTGCTATGTCATGCTCCCAGAAATAGGTGCACCTACCATGGCTCAGGTTTAGTAACTTTGTTCCTGCTACAGAGAGGCAGCCCCACATGTTGCCTGGCCCTACTGCAAAGCAAAACAGCACATGGCAGCCTGAGAAAGCACATAGAGATATCTGGGTCCTTAATTGCATCAATGGTCCTTGCTTGCCTGTGTGTACTTCCTCGACTAAGAAATGAGTCTCACAGAAGTTGATCATAGAAATCTCCCTATAGTAAAATTTTGTGGTTTCTCCCAGTCATGTAGTCCCTACAGGCATAGTTGCTTTCCAGCCTGTGTTTTAAAAACTGGTAATGGAAAATACTTCCACACCCAGTGGCTAATTACTTTCTCCCTCAGAAGTAAAATCTTGGTTTTGTTATGAATGCACTACCTTTTAACTGTTAGTTTCAAGGGATGGCAGAAAGACCTAAAAGGGACAAGGGAGATCTCGTAGTACCTATAGTGCTGCTCTTACTATGCTTTTGCCTGTTAGACTCTGCTTTTAAGTAACTAATAATTAGTGTTTAAAACCCAGTTTTGTTTCCTATTGATTCATGTCTGAAAATCTAGAATATGACAAATTTATTAGTGATAATTCACTGCACTTCCTATAACTCCCTATATTCTCTTTAAGGTTCAGCGTTGCTGGCATCAAATGCCTGAAAATAAGAGACGCCTTCCTTCAAAACTGTAAGATTCATTTAAAAGTAAGTATTTCTTTTTCAGTGAGGTGTTGGGTTGGTGTTGCAGTTGTTTAGATAACATGTTCAGATTTTCTTCCCTAGCCACAAGCATTTTTTACTTCATAAGCACACAACTCCGTGAGCTGGGTTTTCAAGGAAAAAAAAAAATACAAATATTGTAAGACTTTCCTTTAAAGCACAAGACTTAGTGATGCTGACAATTCCTACATGGTTCCAAATGGAACCACACATGTCATGAATTGTAGGAAGTTTCTTGCTGGCACCCACAAGTTCAGAGGATCTGCTCTCCTCCCTGCCCCATCACGACCAAAAAGGAAAAAGATATAAATATAAATATGAACTGTGATGATGTTCTTGGAAGGAAACATAACAGGTTAGCAGGTAGGAAAGGGGCCACAGTGTTCTTGAGAAGGCTCCTCAATTTGGATTATGAGAGGCATTGTGGGTCATACATACTCCAATTTCAACAAAGCAGTTGTGACAATCTAAAATGACTTGCACAATACAGCCTGGAGAGTCAAATCCCCTCATTCACATCCACAGTTTTGGGGTGAACAATGATACACATTTTAGGGAAACACTGCTACTCTGTTCCTCCTCATTCCCTCCCTGGACTTTGGGATCCTTAAAAGCCAGAATGTTATGGACCACATCTCTGCCCAGATTTTGGCTCAGCTGCCTCTTCCAGCACAAAACAAAGCATACTGAGCTTGACAGTCCCTCAGTTGCCCATCTTATCTGAAAGAGGATCACTCCAGTTGGGACATCTGGCAAGCTAAAAGTAGCAGCACAGTGTTGGGAGAAAGGCAATGCTGAGAAATTAAGTCATTTGGTTCCTGAGCACAGCTGGCTGCCTTCACATCCCTGACAGGGCTAGTGCTTGGGGGAGGGGTATAAATTGCTTGCTTCAAACTGTCCTTATTAACTAGATATTTCATTTAAATTGTACTTAGCACCTGCCTCCAATTACCTGACTTCAAGGCCCCTGCGTGACAGAAGCTGGAGCTCTGATTAAATCCATGCTTCGTCCTAGTGAGCCATTAAGCCAAATCAAGGCTTGCCGCTCCTTTGAAGGAGATCATTTGTCTTCATTAAAAGTGGCCATCCTTGATTGCCCTGACAGGAGCTTCTCCCTGCAAGATAATAAGGTCTGTTATTGTTGAGAGGTAAAATAATGTATTGCAGTCCCCTAGAGAGTGATTTGTATTTATTAATGCTCTCACAAATTACTGTACCCTGATTAACATGTGACTGTGACAGGCAGCGGGGTGTGCTGCTCATCATGGCCATTCACGCCAGCCACCATCTCTCCTCAGATCACTAGATAGTAACAGAACGTAAGGAAGCTGCCTTCTGCCCTTCAATGATGCCTTGGGTCTGTCAGGGCATGATGGACAGAGACTTAGCCAGGTTGTGAAAACCTAACCAATCACATCTCTGATCAGGTCCTAATCTTCAGTCCAGATACAGAAGACTGCACAAAAGTCACCTTTGCTACTAATATAATACTCCATATTCTCACCACTGTGAACCAGTATCTTATACTTCTCATCCACAGATTTTAAAGTGTTTTACAAAGGAGATCCAAATTCATAAACTGACTTTCTCATGATCACCTGGGAAGCAAGGAAAAAAGCAGGTGCAGAATTGAGGTCTTTTCAGCTACTGGCCCCACCATTTGGCACATTGAGAACTGTACAAATCCCAGTGTGCTTTACTTTTGTGACAATCAAAATCAGACTAGAATCAGCGTAACATGTTCTTCCACAATAATATCAAGTAAACCATCTCCAGAGGTCCTGTGCATGGATGACAGGAAGCATACAGGAGATTTAGAAGTAGATAAATAGCTGCAATACCTGCTGCAATGGGACCGTTTGCTAGCCCATCTCTGGGTTCCAGCCCGGGGTCTCTTTTGTCGTCCCCCCCCAAAAATTGAGAAGCTCTAGTCTGGGACAATAGCCAGTTCTGGCTAAAATAAGCTCATTCTGTACCCTGGCCTTAAGGTAATTTTCGGCATGCCACTATGCCAGTTCACTTTCTGAGGGAAAACAGTGGCAGACAAACACTTCTTAATACCCAGATCAGAAAACAGGAATGTGTCTGAATAGTTGCTCTCATCTGTACTATCAAACTTGTTAGTTCAGCAGAGTTCAGATAAGGACATCTGATTCAGACAACTATAAATAAAGGAGATATAGTGTGGGGAGAAGTTGAAAGAAGGCAGAACTTTAGAGCAAACTCAAAAGGGATTTTCCATTGAAGCTTAGGGTGTAGTCAGTTCCAGTTGTTTCTACTATATTTCCAAGTCAGAGGAGTCTATGATCATGTTACCAGTTCTCCCTAAATCCATAACAAAACTGAGCTGTTGATACAGTAACAGAAGCTTGCAGAAGGCCTAAATGGATTTATGTTCTGAGTGCTCTAAAGCAGAGATGGGAACTTTCCAAGCAGACAAGCTTCATAGCCAGTTATGGAAGCAAGGTCTGTTGGGTACCTGCAACTACGTCCATTGAGCGAGCAGAGGCCGGTATCCTCCAAATACGCACAGTCAGTAACATTGCAGAGCATGTGAGAATTCTAGTCATGCAATATGCGTCCCCAGTCTCATAGTAGGACTTAGCCTACTATGGGATATGACTTTTAAGGGGACCCATCACATGCCCTTCTGTAAGATATTCTTTTGGTCTGTAACAGAAGAAAACAATTGGCTGCCAAAACAATTCATTTAGTCTATCTCAGCACTACCTCTACAGCTGAGACATGCCCAGGAAAAAGAGAAGTTGCAGTAGCCTGCAGGCTGGATAAACTGCTCTTGCAGGCTGAAGCTCCATCTTGTTCTAAACTTTGGATCTCTTTGATTTTGGCAAGTCTTCTCAATTCTTTAAATACACACTTAAACAGTCATTTGTTTAGAATTGATTCGCTAGTGACACTAGCCAGATGAAGAAAAAGAGCATGTGAACTTAAAATTCTTAAAATGTCTCTTTAAAACTCTTTTCCATAAAGATCTCTACAAAACATTGGGCAATGTTTAGACAGCTGAAATGTCCTCGCACTTGTTTTAAGTATCCCACTGTCAGTTCACAGAGTCTGAGTTTGCTACAAGCCCTCCCTTCTGAGTATGACTCTAATTCATTAAGCCTAGCAGCTCAGAAGCTTTTATTTTTGATGATCAAATTGCTTGTCACACTGGCCACAAAAATAGCCAGCATTCTGTAACTACTGTTTATTACACAGATCCTTATTGTTTAAATCTCACCTTGTATATCTTTCCTTTTGTTTCACTTAACTCTTACTTCACAAATGGTATGAAGTTAGATGCTATATAGAACAACTTGCAGCATTTCCAGTGGAAGAGTTTTCATTGTTATCTACTGACTTCAACAACGTAAATAACACCTGAAAAGTATTCAGGGGGGGAAATCTTATTCCATAATTCCACTTCTAAATTAATGAGTTTTGACTTGATAATTTGTATTAATTTCATCCATCTTATGCAGCACATACACATGTCTGGGTGAACAGATACATGAAATAATTTGAAAGTGTTGTCTTCATAATGTATGTTTACTGTTATGCAGTGCAATTTTCTATAATTCTCATTCTCTGGGAATTTTTGAAATGAAACGTAAATACCACCCAGAGATCTAGGCCACTGAGCCCAGTTCTATCACAAATCATATATGTGAACATTCTTCTACTCTACATATTAGCAGTAGAAGTGATATAGGAAGGCATATCTGAAAGTACATACTGAAAAGAATACAGACTTCATCTTCATACTGTATTTTACTCTGCCATCAGAGCTCGCTCTTTGACCCAAGACAGTCAAACAACTGACAGGTCAGCAAGAAGACAGCAAAGTCTGACTCACTCACATGTGGCCTGTTAGTACCTTACTGAGAGCAAGCTCTCAGCTCTCACAAGCTGCCTGGCTTCCTCATAATTCCTCACATGCAAAGTAAAGCCTGTCACCTCTCTTAATATGTGGCTGAGAACATCAGCCACTTATCAGAAGCTGGGTGATCTGGCAGAGGCATGTTCCTTAGGATGTAACGACCAGGTGGCTTTGATCGCGGCTGTGCCATTAAAAATGGGATAGTGCTCTGTATCCTGTGAGTCTCTCCACACCACAGAATTCTGGATTTCTCTAGTCTGACCTTGAAGTCTTTAATTAGTCCATTACACCAACCCTCTGTCATTTCCTCTCAGCCCAGGAATCCTTTGGTATCCTGCCCTGTTATCTCCAAGGCAAATATGAATAAGGGTCTTGATGATTAGATAAATAGTGCAGAAAACAGATGTGAGGGGCTGCAAACTGTATACATTATGAATAGTATTGCAATAACATCTTTAATCCCTTAATGAGGGCACTTTGTCAGGGTAAGGGAAGACAGAAAGAGGGATTTTGCTGCTGTATACAGAAGCCCAAAGAATGCTCTTAAACTAACAAACGTAACCAACATCATGACACATTCATACTTCTTATCTGCATACTCCATGAAACTTGCACTGATTTGCACATGTTTTCAGAAATGCCATTTTTATTTCCATGCAAGGGTCCTCTTTCATATATTAATATACTTGTCTGTGACTTTAACAACACCACACAGGGAGAGCTGTAAATTGGAAGACAGTTGAGAACAGCCAAGATCTACGCACCTTTGTTAAACATTTTGGGCAATACTTTTCATGATCCACTCACAGAAGTTGCCATGAGCTGGCCTGGTTCTGCGTTTGGAAAGACTCATGTGCTGCATAGATTTCCCTGGGAAAGTTTGCGCGTGCCCAGTAACCAAGAAAGTACAGTCTAAGGAGCTGACGGCCTGACACTGCATTACTTCTCAGAGCTCTGGGGGATGCCTGCTAATCCTGTAACACATCTAGGCCCTTCTGGGGGGCAGGCCAGATTCCTGTCCATGATCAGAAGTAGCATGCAAGAGGCTTGTCTTGTGGTATTATGGCATTTCTGCCTCCAGACCCAGATGGAAACCAGACACAAAACAACATCTTATCCTAATAGCTCAGACACTCCAAAGGTTTGGGTTGTATTTGGTACTAAAATGGTGGGAGGAAAGTGGGAGAGAGGAGGAGGGTTGGCACAAACAATTTTTCCCTGTTCCCACCTAGGCTTGGGTTATGTTGTTTGCTTCCTTTTTTTCCTTTCTCCTCTAAGTTGTACACCTAACAAGTATAACAGAATTTAGCACTACTGATGTCTATGGCTGTTAGCCCATACTCGCTCATCCCTGGTGTTATCCGACAAATCAGCAGTTACACTCTTTTCACCTTACAGGCAGCAGCGGCCTGACACTTGACATGCTGCTGGATAAAAGATGCAAAAAAAAGTTGGAATAAAGAAATAAGAGTAGCATTTTGTGTACCAAGCTAATATTACAAGCCAGTGTACTGATCTTTGCAATTGTTCAGAACAGTGGGGATAAATAAAGCACGCACTTAAAGTTCCTTGAACTCTCAATGCAGAGTTATCATTAGCCCTCTCCTTACAAGTGTAAAAGGCCAGGCGTGGAAAAGATGAAGAGTTCTGCCTCCTCAGTACATTGACCAGCATAAAGGATCTGGCACAAGAAAAAGCTACCCAGAAAAAAATGGTTGGTAAACTTTAATATGATTTTAGTCTAAAAGAGAATAATGCACAGCTACTGTTTCCCCTTCAAGCAACAATCTGCTTCCAGCCTTAGCCTTTACAGCTTTGTGCCTTACCATTCTCAAGATACACTGCAACCTGCCATTACTAATCTTAAGTGGAGAGGGTAGGGTAAAAATTGGGAAATTATCCAAAAAAGTTGTCTGTCTGTCTTTCTAGATCACAACCAAACCATCTTAATCTGAACGTGTGAACACAGGCCTGGTAGGGGGCATCCAGACGATCAAAGCCAGTCCTTCACAGCTGTAGACAACCAAGCAACAACTGAGCTGGCAGATATATGCAGGCTCTTTTGCAAGATTTCCAGGACTTCCAGCATCTGGCTGGGCTGGAAAACCCCAGCCTATGCTGTGGAGCGTTAACACAGTACTTCCATTTCAGACTCCAGCTGGAACTAGGGGCCATAGAGACAGCCACAAAAAAGAATCACTATTAACAAAAAAGGGACCCTTTGAACCAAGCTTTTCCAAGCTGCCAAGATGAACCACAGAATCCATTTGAGCAGACGCTGTTTCAAGCAAAACAGAGCTGGAAAGACTGGAGTCTGTATCCATTTGGGTGAAATGCAGGCAGGTGGTATATTGCTGTGTCATGGCACTATCAAATAGGGAAAGGCACTGATACCTTCTTAGTATGAAAACGTTTATGAAATCTCTGCTGCATGTATTATTCTGTCTGCTATCACAACAATTATTTGATTGCACTGTGCAAATTGTCTCCCATCAGGATTGGGACTTCATTGTAATGGGTGCTGTGCAGTCCATGCCTTCTAAAATTAATATATAAAACATCATAAGACATCTGATTTTATGGATGTTTGCACTGGAGATACATCCAATACCAAAACCCTGGTTCCAAACACTTATTAAGTTTATAGTAAAATTATCTCCTACTTTGAATCTAAGAACAACCAAACCCAAAAGACAGTTAGGAAACACCACTAACGTTTAACTCACATTTGTGGAGGTGGCTTCACTCAGCATAATCCTTCTTGTTATTAACAGAGAGATTGCCAGTTAGTACTCTAAGTGACACTGCAACCCTTTTTTGTGAAGGTTTCAATTTCTCCATTCCCTGTTCTCCTGGACACATAGTCTTCAGAGATGAATTATTATAAATCTCAAACCTCGTAAATTCAAACCAGAGATTTCAATCCTGCCTATATTCCATTAGCACCTTAGTGAACTCAAGGGAAGTTTAAAGTCCTTAGCACTCTCCAGATCAGAAAAAGAAACAAAGAACCAGTCCAGCTATTTGTACTATTCTACATATCATGAGAAATAATCAATTCGTAAGGATTTCTCACACATTTTATACAGTCAGTGGCTGCTCTGAGTAGTGCCTGATCATATATTATTTAACCCAGGTTTGGGGATTTTTTTTGCTATGCTGAATCCATACACCATGTGAATCCAAAATGTAATTGTAAAAAAGTTGCCTTTTATTCTAGTGAAAAGGGGATTTACAAATCTCAGAGTAGGAGGCCTTTCTTACCTGTGGTATTCAAAAATCTTCACCCTTTGGTCTTCCTCCAATTTGTTTCAAATGGCATGAGGGAATAAACAGGCATTAGCCAGTCAGCCCCATTTCACGCCTTTGATCAGTTTGTAAATGAACTTCAAGACAGCTAATCATTCTCTAAGTGGGGAAGCTCAGCATCACCAGTGATGAATGCCTATAGTTTGTGACAAGATCTATTTCCATCTGCGCTGGGACTTCCTAACAGCACACGTGGCAACTTGTGCACTCCTGCAATATGAATTGGATGGGAGAAATTGAAAAGCTTTTCACTCCTTTTATATACAGAGTGGGCTCAACGCCAGACCTGGGATAAAGAAAGGTGCTGGGTTTCCAGTTGTCATGAGTCACTACTGCTAAAAAAGAAAATGTATATGTGTGCATGTATATAAAACATACTCCATACTTTCTCACTTTCATTGAAAGTAGCCAAATTCAGGACAGTTAATTCCTGTCTAAATTCTGGGGGGGGGAGAAGGGTGGAATCTCCTCCTTCTCATCCAGTTTTGTATTCCACAGAGGTGAGTCAATAGCATCTGTTTCCAAATCCTACCAAGCAGCCATGGAATAACGCATATTGTCTACAATTTCATGAGACTCATCTGATAAAATTACACCTGATAAATCTGATAAAATTAATGGAAAGCAATGATTGCAGCATGATTAAGAATAGATGTAAATTTAATTCCAGTCACACCCACTTTTGCCTTTATAGATAGATACATGGACAATTTCCTGTATTAAAGCCTAAATTCACTTTCTCTTCAAAGTGTTTGGGCATATTGTAAGGCTACTCTACGATGAGAGAACAAATTTAGCACTACATTAATCCTCAGCATGGGCCCAAGTATGCTTCACATTAAGAAGGTAAGTTAGTCACTATATTCTGCCTAGAAAAGCATCATCACTGTGTTTGCTAAGGGATAATGGAGCAGGTAGACAGCCGAGGTTTGACCTGCTTTGTGTCTATGTCACACTGAACTGAACTACAAGCACCCTAGGTCTTAGTGGTGCATATAATGTGGTCAGGTCAAGGAGATTGCTATGATTTAACATGCTTGCTCGTCTGCATTTTGTCAGGCAGTCTAGCAGTAGCCTGTATAACCCTGGGGATGTTTACATCACAAAATGCAGCTACCACCATGCAAGCCGGTGCTTCTAAATGATGCAGTGTAATACTTGCATTAACATAGGCTGATATTGGACTGTACTTTGGCTATGCAGACTATCACTTGGCAAGACAGTTAGTTTAACTGAGTGCCACTTTTACATGGCTTTATTGCTTCTGGTCCCTGCAGCTTGCTCAAATGTTGCTAGCTTGGGGTATCTGTATAGGAGAGTAGCACAGTACTGTGCGAGATAAATACACACTTAATGCTGTTCTGAGTTTCACATCTGTAAAGCAATAAAAATCTTTGTCTATTTGGGATGTTAGATGTTAATAAGTGATTAATTTAATCTAGATTTACATGCTGTAGCAGAACTCAGAATTTGAATATCATGTTCAGTTGTACAAATATCAGTTTAGGCTCTCTGAAAATGATAACCACACTAAGCTCAGGGGAGTTCCACCTGATTTACCCCACTATGTGATGAGCACTAATTAAACCACATGCAGATCTGGCAGTGTTGTACAGCAGTTACCTTGACAATGTGACAGCAATTTAATGGATCGCTACTTAAAAATAGTGTGTGTCTGAATGTTTTAACCCAGCAGCAGTACAATGACTTCCTCAGATTAAAGAGAATAAATATTTTCCTTTAGCTCTGGCTGATAATGTCTCTTGAAGAACTGTAGTAAAATGAAACTTGAAAACTATGTGACAAAATACAGAGAAGGTGATTACCGAGCAAAGAAAGCTGCACTTAGAAAGTGAAGCAACGAGTGATTTTCAGCAACATACAGAACCCTCATAGCTGCAAAGCATCAACATAAAGAAATAAACCCTGTTCTTCGTGAATTCAGAATGGAGCTCTAATTATACCACACCAGTGAAGTCCATGACATTGTTGGAAACATAGACCAAAGAGACAAAATGTTTTGCAGTCATTTTTTATACACTGTAACCTTTGCTGTGAAAAAAATCCAACACCTCCACACACACCAAAAAAGAAGAAGAAAGAAAAAAAAAGAAAAAAAAAGAATCCTTCTAAGTAGGGTGAGAAGATTAGGAGGAAGAGGCAAAGTGGATGGGTGGGACCCCAGACCGAGTGTCTCTTCCCTTTAGAATTCATTGCACATGTCAGCATTCGACAAGCCAGCGGTATTGTTCAGGGCAGACCTTATTAATTACTGTTCAGTAGGTGGCAGATGATAGCGCCCACAACTGCAATTGTCATTGTGCCACCAATCATCCCATTCCCTACACTTGCCAAAGCAGCAGGCTTTATATGAAAAAATCAAGCACAAGCAAGGAGGAGACATCTGTGATGACCTACAGGGGCTGCCCTGGGGATCTGCTGCTCTTTGGATTATCCACCTTGTGATTTTCAATACCCTAAGAAGAGCAGCCCCTCCTACCCCACTTCGTCCTTTAAACTAATGGATCTTGATCTCATCAGGGGGTGCCATACTCTGCTGACTAGCTGTACTGGCATGATAAGCTTTTGTTCACACAAACCTGTACTGCTCATATAGCAAATATTCTTCCACAACACTGGAATCTAGAGGAAGAAACCAAAGCAAATGGAAACTCTAAATACTATTGTTGAGTGAAAGTTTCCAATTTTTTTGCTGTGTAACTGGGATGTTTATTTTTAGAAATGAAAATATCAACTCCATCCTGCCCCCCTCCCCCTACTGGATAGAAAAAGAAGTCATGCCAACCTATATTGATGAAAAGCATGTTCCAATACTTTAGGGAAAAAAGCTCAGGAACAGTTTATACAAAGGAAAATATTAGTCTTGTGTTTTCTGGCCAAGTCAGTGGCAGCTTGGGTTATCTGCAGCAAACATGCCAGTTAGACATGCCCAGAATAATGTCAGGCTTTTCCAGCCTGCTAACTCATAAACATAATTCTGGTCAGTAATAGTGATTTTTCACTTGTTTATGCCAGGATGTCTTTGCTTAGCCCGTGTACCTTCTGCAGCAAACAGTTTCTGCCCGTGATGCATTCCGATATAATTCCAGGATCAAGTCTAAATGTGATACCTGCTCCAAGCCAGCCTTCCACACTGGAATAGAGTCTAACCGGACTTCATGAGCAAACATTACCATGACCTCGTTCAGCATGCTAGAGGAAATGTTCAAAGACAACCTGGAGACTGCAGCAGATGGTGCTAATTTTTTTGTGGTAACTGTTGTCCTTCTAGTTTCAGGAACAAATCTAATACAATATACTAACGAGGGCTCTGCTGCTTGGGTTTTGTGAGAATGGGTGTTTTGGAGATAAAGCAGAGTCATATGATTGTGACTGCAGGGAGATTCCAGTTTTTTAATTCTTAACCAAACTCTGGTTATTTAGAGGTTCACCCATTACTTGCAGGCCATATGGGATGAGGAATTAATTTGCATTGCCTGAAAGCTCATACCCTGGGAACTATTTGTTGTATTCACCTTTTTTATTGCTAAGTTGTTCTTCCAGTTCTCAGCATGCTTTTCTGCTGTGTTCCAGGAACAATAAGAAAGTTCTCCCATTGCATACTCAACACATGAAAGTTTCCATGCTTGTAACCTAACCCCATAAAGCCTAGAAAAAGTTGAGCTGGTGTGGTCAATGATTTCCTTGAAATTTACAGAGTGCTGCTTAGGTTCTGGTAAGCGGTTTCTTAACAACAAATTTCTTGTTTACTGATCATGATGAACAACATAATATTCAAGTTTGTTCTTTGTCATAAGACACACACATGCTACTGCTGAAGCCTGCTTTTACTCTCCCCAACAGACCACCATGTCCAGAATCTTCTGTTGCTGAAACAGAACTGTGGGATAGACTTTTTTTTTCCCAAGTAATACTGTTTTATGCAATACAGTTAGTGTCTCATAATGACGGGTCATAAGAGGGCAAAGGATGAGAGAACAGTTTGCCAGTGCTGCCCCATTACAGCACACACCCTGAATATAACCCAATTTACACCTCCCCAACTCTCTGTTTCACTTTTAATTCGATAAGAACAAACTCAAACTGACTTCTCTTTCAGGACCCTTTTGTTCTGGCATCATTTTGATTTGCTTCAGAAGCACACACAACCCATTTTACATACTGGAGGGGCAGTAACAGGACCCGCCTGCTGTGGCTGTCTAGATACATTTTAGAAAGAACTGTGCATCTCCTTAGTATTTACTAACTTGTCCTGTACCTCTGTGTATATGAATTTGAGCATTACACTGAGATCAACATGTAAAACGGTTTAAAAACACAGGGATTTCACTAGCCTCCATAGAAAAGGAGGGCTGATCCATTTGAAAACATTATTCCTTCTCTTTATATTGAAAAGTGTTTTTGGAAATCTGCACATAGGAAAAAAGCGGACCATAAGCAAGCTGTCCAAGTGGATAGACTAGAAATAGTTTTGGCTTGTGAGCACAAGAAGACATATAACCCATCTTTAGGGGATATTATGCCAAAAGAAATGTGCTGAAAAATAAAGCAAAGTCACTGGGCTTTTATGCAGACAGACCATACCTCCTAATAAGCACAACCTGTAAAATCTATGAGGATTGCAGACCCTACAATGAAAAAATAAAGGAGAGATTTTGTGTGATGCCTCTGGAGAGAGAATTACTACCTATCTCAGAAACATATGAAGAAAAAATGTCAAGACATTTTAAGCAGGAACACAGAAATGCTAATAGCATTGTAGCACTGAATGGAGGATAGAAACACAGGAAGTAGGGCTTTTTTTTTCCCCTTGTTAAAACTATCTGAACAATGGCAAGGTAACCTTGATTTTTTTTTTTTTTTTAAATGCCAGATGCCAGATATCAAAGACCTGATTTTTCATATCATGCTAGTGGAGTATGAAAATTTAAAACCAGATAAGAGGAGGAAAAGAAAGATCGTTATGAAGGAATAGACAGTGGGCTATGGAACCAGAGTAGCAGGATGTAAATTAGGAGGGATTCTGGAATATTTCTGTGGCCAACCTATTTCCTAATACATACAAACTATTTGAAATTAACAATCACCTCCATTGCAGCCAAAAGCTAGAGCAATAGTAGAGTGCTCAGGTTTTCCAGATCTTCAGAGAGGACCAAACAACATGTTCTGCCAGTCTTCTGGCTTCTACTTGAGAATTGTTTTTTGGTATTTATTCTCATGTAGTGCTGAAGTGATACACAAAGTCTGTCTTTTCTGAGAGTAACACAGTCCACTTATGTTTAACTCTCATTCCAGTAAGAACAAATATGAATCTTTTCAATGCTGCTAAAGAATATAAATGTGTATCCCTTGAGAAGCCCAAACCTAACCTTTCTTTTAACCTTTTATTCTGTAATGCAGCCATAAAGAAAGGTGGTACTGATTAGGTGTTAGTTTGCCAGTCATAAAGTACTAATCAGCTCTATACACGTATCACGGACACTCTTACAGCCCAGTTGAAATGCTTTCATTAGTCTCCTAAATAATCTGAATCCATATATGTACATTGTACTAAAACAGCTTTTGAAGCCTTTTCTATCTTTAAAAATTAAAATTAAAAAATACATATAGGTAGGTATATTTGAGAGTTTCATAGTTATTTTTAAATAAACTTTTTAAAAAAAGAATAATGTAAAAAAATGGAGGTTACTAGGAAAAGTAAGAGAAATAACATGGAAAGTATGAACTAGAATTTGAACAAGCTTTTCAAACAGCATGATACAGCTTTTCTCTCAGTAAAGTGGATGTTGTTATGGTACTGTTGCACAATCTGGCACAACTGTAGGATTCACCACTTAGGCATTCTCCAACCTGCGTGGTGGAATATCACAGCAAGGAAACAGATGGATATTGGCTGTGCAATATGCCAGCGGTGCCTCACTCCAGTTCACACTTAGCTGTTTAACCCTCTTTAGAAAGCACAGTTTTGACCTTTCTCCTCCCTTTGTGTTACTGTGCAGCTTAACAGGTTCTGCTGAGTATCTGACAGAACAGAAAACACACTTTTAGGCATCTAGCTTGATTTGCATTGTGTAAGGAGTCATCACCTAATTCAGGACTGTAACTCCATTTTATGACCTAGCATCTAAGTTAGACATTGTAACACTGAGTCTTAGCTACATCATGCTTGGGATGCAGCTTAAAGTATCAGTTCTCTGTACAATCAGAATTTGTGCAGTATTACATAGCATTATAGTATTACCCAACTTCATGTGAAAGAACAAAGCATTAAAAATTGTGAGATTGTTATGCTGCAGGGCAATGGAGCTGTACAAATACCTTCAAAAGCTGGCAACCATATTGAAAAATGACTAGTGATTTACCAGCATGTAAGGTATATGCTGGCAGAACAGAAGGCGGAATTGTTTTTTCCAGTGTCCCTGCTTTTCATTTCTCCACATCTCCTAGTACTTCCATTCACTGCTTTCAGTACAAAGTTCATTAACATCTGCCTGGAAATATTTGTGGTTGTTTTGCTGGTGTTCAAAAGCACTTTCCATTCTTGTCAAAGGGTTTATGTAATTGAAGGCAGCCAGACATTCAGGTGGTAGATTATAACACACTCCTGCCATGGCTTCCTTTTTCATGCTCCTTCCTCTTAGTTTTGTTTTGCAAGCCCTGATCTGTTTCACTTGCATCTGGGATTTCTTTCTTTATAAGCTATGGCTAACACATGTTCTTCTCCAACTGGGAACTGGACGTGTCTTTGCTAATGTCACTCAGATGCTGACTTACTCCTACATGAAGTTCTCTTGGATTTTTTCCAAAGCAGCATGGTTATCATCATCTCATGTTGCCTTCTACAAAGTCCTGGGTAGGTCCTCTGTTTGTAAAAGATAAACAGCTCCACAGACCTCAGCGAACTGATACATACTCAGCCAGAGGAAATTGATAGCTGTTTTCCCATGCCTCACTCGCCTTCTCACTTTTCCCTGTAAGCTGCTGTTTGGTAAATCCAGTCCATATATGGGTTGAAAACTGAAAAAGCATGGTTCTGCTTATTTATTCTCGAAAAGGCAAGCATTACTCTAAAAAAAAAAAAAAATCAGTTACAGAGGAGAAGAAAATTAACCTGCTATCCTGCCATCCTTTCACCCTGTTTCATGAGATGTGAACTGGGGCTGTCAATGAAATTCAATGGCTTGTGACATAAATCTAAAGAGAGATTATTGTATGCAATGCATAGTCAGATGGCAGTGTTCACTGCTGCAGGGGCACAGAGCTAAGCACTGAGACAGAGTTTTTAAACAGCTAGACATAACCACAGTGATGTGGTCTGAGAAAAAGAGGTTAATCAAATTTCATGCTTTGGGACATGAGCTGATAATTTTCTGAACCCTGCAGGATACCACACCCTCTACAGCGCCCAGCCTTCTGCCAGATGGTTTACGTAGGCTTCAGTCTGATTTTCCAGGGCCATAGTTGAAAAGAAGACACTAGCGTACAATGGAGGAGGAGAATACACTGTGATTAGCCTTGGCATCCTCTTCCAATCCTAAGGACAAAACAGGTCTAAAGGTTGTTTGTATTTTCTTCATGAAGCAACTTTGCTGGAAAACAACAGTGCTTCAAGGGGGGGAACCTCAAAATATGTGCAAGGGTGACTAGTTTTTTCTAATTTTATTTTTCTTCTCAATGAGAAATTTTGTTTTGAAATTTAATTTCTATGTACAATGTGCAGGCATTTTAAAAGATCAAAGTGAAGCAATGTTTTTAAAATACTGAAACAACATTTCAAGAAACTCAATCTTATTTTTTTCTATTTCCACTACCAATTTTCTAGATTTCACCTTTTCATTCCAGTAAGATGAGAAAATAATAGGAAATACCCAATTTTCTTGTGGAATAGAAGAACAAAATTTCCTGTTATTTCTGTACTTGGGAGAACACAAGTACAGCTACTCTCTGTTACCTACTGAGATATGAGGAAACAGGACTAAGGCTTCAGTCTCAGTTTCTCAGCTACCAGCAGATCAGACTGTCATACAGGGAGATTGAAGTAAAACAAGTGTAACACACTCTGCATTGACAGAGGCAACATTACTTCTGGATTTCCGTGGGATTCTTGAAAATCAATATTTTTGTGAAAGAGTTGAGTAAAAAAAAATTCACTCAAATTCAGTCATATATAGACTGAAGAATATTGACTTTCAATCAGCCCTAGAAAGATGGGAGGATTCCTGCTGATGGTCTTGACTCACAAACATACAGACAGATTAAAATAAGAGCCAGAGTTGTCCAACTTATTTGTTTCTCAGACATATGTACTCTAAGGACAGCTAAGCTGATAGAAATGAGCATCCTGAACCACCACAAATTGTAGCTTGGTGTATCAAGGAAACTAACAGAAATTTTGGTTTTCCTCAGCATATCACACTAACTTGCAACAATACAGCACGTTTCAGGATCAGCTAAGCTAGTCATATAGTGGTGTAAGGACTCTCCAGGGGGTAAGGAGTCTCCAAGAGAGAGAAGTGAAGCAGACAGAAGCAGGTGATAATCTCTATAGCCTACATCTATGACTCAGAACACCATGTACTTTGCTATAGGTCACTAAGAAGAAGGATCTGGCAGACCTACGACAAAAAATCTGCTCTTCTGGGTACCAACTCATTGCTTTACAAAGCCAACTTCCTTCTTTTGACCTTAAAGTACAAGTTTTGTCCAACTGTCCCTCTCATTTCCCATGGAAAAAAACCCACCCCCAAGCCCCCAAACAAACCACAACAGAAACAAAACTCTCGAAGTCTGTATAACTGCTAAAGGAGATAAGAGTAGTAAAGTGATTTTTTATAAGAACTGGACTGTCATAAAGATGCTAGCTGCCGACATGCAATATCAAGAGTAAGGCTTACAGGCTTTTCCATGGCAAGCATCAGTAAGCACCAAAGAAACAAAAGGAGGTTGTTTTTAATATTTGGACTATTTCTCAGGTTCTGTTCTGAATCACTTTGAACTTCAGAGGCAGCAAGCTCTTGCTAGGTTTCAACTGTGATCAAAACAAGCTAAATGGGACATTGTGAGCAGTTTCCATTTCAAAGCATTTGAAGGTTTTGCACCGTGAATTTGACTCCACTTAAGTAAATCTAGTAAAATACTAGAACATCTTATAAAAGTTGCAGAGAAAAGAAGCCTGTCGTTCAGTCTCACATTACTCCTGCACTGCCCTCCAAGTCCCTAATTGTGTTCTGTCCCCACAGTCTGTCACAAACAATGTCTCCACAACCTCCCAGCCTCTGCAGGAACAAGGAGCCTGAGTTCAACTCTCACGGACTCCAGCAGAGGTTGGAGAAGTTCAAATACGGGTCTAGCTGTCAGTAAGTTCTATTTCACATAATAAAACTTTTATTGACATTTTATCACTACTGAGGTGAACACAGCTAATTTGTTTCTCCTAAAGCCTCTTCTGGGTAAAGTCAGAATTTCCAAAATTTTTGTTGTTTGGACAAGAGAGGTGGCAAATTGCATGATCCTTCTCATCTTTATGTGCCAGGAAAGGATCTTGGTGAGAGAAAGGAAAGGAGACATCTGTGGTAAACATGGTTTGGAACAAGCTTCCGCTAAGAGTCTCTGGCAACAGATGAGAGACTTCCACCACAATATCATTATTTCCAGTTAGCAAATTCAGATTTCATGACTGCTCTCAGGAGATCACTGTCCTGCTACCATGAATCACCAGCATCACTGAATGACCTTCTGCAAGTCCAACAGCAAGTCTGTTTCTTGCATTCAAGCAGAAAATAAGGCTTCATTAGGCACTCTCCATGTCAAAACCAGTAGCACAAGAAGTACAAGGCTTATTACCCATTTATTTGCTGCAAGGACCACAAAAGCATAATTTCATTCCTCCTCCCTCTCTAACATTAATTTTTCTCCTTTAAATGTTATCTGTACTACATTAGGAGCCCATAGTTCCAGCTGAGATCATTGTCACATTGCAGTAAATGGTCTGAAAATGCACACAATAAATCTTCACTGTGGACTTAACTCAGACTTTTATTCACAGTTGCCCCACACTGGACTTGCATCTGCACAGCGATTTTGTGGAGTTATCAGCTTAAGCTAACAGGCCTGACTGAGGATCCCTGAGTTATTAGGAAGATCCCAGAGGGGATCAGCTAATCACATAATTTGCACTTATAGTCAGCTAGTTGGAACTGGCATGGAAACTCACTTGCTCTGGAGATCAAATCAGAAGACTGCATTGCATATTCACACAGCTCTTTCTGCAACGAATCCCCTTTTTCATCTCTCTCTCTCTCAACCTCTCAGAGTCCCTACTCCTCTTCTTCCCATGTGGAGTCTTTATTTCTTGTCTCCTTTTCCTTCCTCCCACTTAAAGACCTTCCCTTCTCCCCCATTGCCTGTCTTCTCTCCTAAACTTCTTTAGTAACAGCATTTTTCTTCTCTTCCCACCAGCTCTGCACTGACAGCTCACATCTGTTCTTTCCAAAGCCTCATTAGTTGCTGGGGTTGCAACCATCTTTTCTGTCTTTTCCTCTCAGACACGCACATAACATTATAGATGTCTCTCTCTGTCCAAGAATCCTTGGTGAAATCTCTATGCTTCTCCCCTCATTCTGGGTCTGTTCTGCCCTGGGCCCAGTGATTGTGCTTGAGTGATGGGGAGCCACTGCTGTATCCAATCTCTTCCTCCCTCAGAAGTGTTTGGGAAAGGATCTCTAACAATAGGTTGCCAGGCTGGAAGAGGAACCAGTACAGCTGCCCTCCTTACACTCTTTCTCCTTCTATGCTCTGCACTTGTGGGGCCGTTTCCTGCAAATATTATTTGGAACTATTTGTAAATGAGGCCCAGAGCTACATGTGATACATTTCACCTAGACAGACTAAAAGGTGAGGAACACAAGATGTCCCAACTTCTAGACACACACTTGTTTTCAGCTCCTTCCAGAACTGACACAAGGAGCTGGCATCATGCTTAGTTCTCAATCCCCACAGAATCTCTGCTGATGGAAAGAGACATAGCAAGGCAGCCACATGGTTTTTGTTTATTTCTCTTTTATCAGTCTCTGTCATGAACCTCTCCCACCCCGCAAACAACTGAAGTCACAGAATTTCATCTAAGGCTTTCCATCCCTTCTTTTCAAAGGCTCTGCTCTCTCAACACTCTCCAACACATCTGCAGACTGAGGTTCCCCTGGGTCAGCTGCCAGTCTGCATAAGTGTAAGCCAATTGTAAGCCTAGTATTATAGCTGATAGAAGTTGTGGTAGGGTAGCAGGAAGAGAGTGATCTGGCTTCTCTGCTTGCTAGACCCAGCCAGAAAGCATAAGACAAGGTCTACTCCATAACAATATTTTGAAAAGTCTTTAAAAAGTGATCAGCTTTGAGTCAGGAAAAGTAAAATCAGTTTTTTGAGTTTGTTCTGCAAAAAGTACAGACTATTTCATTTTGTTGAACTGCCTCAAAACATTTCAAAGCACTTATCTGCCATCATATGGCTATATGTATCTTTGTATTCCAGATCCCATTTTCTATCTAATTTCAACAAAGTGTTTCAGATAAGATCAGGCAGAGAAAAACATGGAATGTTTTAATTTCTGAATGTTGAAATGTTTTGATTGAAACAATGACAGTTCCAAATTTTTTTTCAGAATTGTCATAATGCAGTGTATTTTTTTCAGCTTTTTATTTCACTTTGCAATGAAATTAAATGATAACCTTTTCAGCTAGTTTTTGTAACAAGGCATTGTGACTAAAGGGAGGGAATAACCATACACAGGACACATTTCTTCTCTCTTTTAAGTCCTTCTATAAATTTGACCGAGGAGATTCACGTTGTGGGTTAAAGACAGTTTGAAAACTAATGTGTATTTTTATATTGCAGAGAATTAGCATGCTGATTAGGTAAAGTATAAACTCCTGTCTGCATATTTTTTCAGTGAATGCTCTTGAAAATCCAGTCATATTAAAGCAACAGTAGGGTTAGGGTTTGGGGTTTTTTAATGGACTAAGCCAATACTTGTCATCAACGTTTTACCACTGAGGCACCAGACTGGGTTGTTGTGGGCCTGCTTTTTCTCAAAATCACATTTACTAATGCTTCTGAGCAGTCTACAGCCATTGGGACTTATTCTCATACTATCCTGTTTGCCATCCCAGAGACATGAAGCAATCAACCTATGGTCAGAAATTGAATTTCTGTTCTCTGGAATGCAAGGCCAGACTCCATTCATAATTCTTTCCTTTCTATTTTGAATGGTTTCAGCTTCTGAAATTCTTTATCTCACATATTTTATCCACATATAAACCCAAAATTTAGAAATCTCTTCAGTATGTAGGTGAAAACATTTGTCTGCTTTTTGTTAATTATTGTGATCAAAGCATTGAGACACTGAGATTTTCTTGTATAAGAGAATGATCATGGTGACTTGTGGCACCCCTGTCAGCTGCTGTGATGTGATGCATGTGGAAAGACAAAAAGTCCTCCCCTTACCTGTTCACCATCTCACCTGTCCTTGAAAACACCTATTTTGCTCCTTGAAAGCAGCTCATAAATATGCTGTTGGCAAAGAACCTGAAGCACAGGTTGTTATAGACGAGATTTCTGACATAGCTGCAGTAGAGGGAGCTGTTTTACCGGCTAAGAAGGAAAGAGAAGGTTGGGATTCCTATCTTGGTAGGCACAAAGTAGCATTTTCAGAATGAAGTACATCAGCCACTCCTTTTGACAGCTGCGTCGTTCTATTGTTCTAGACTATCTGGACTATTAGTATCCAAAGGCTGTAACTAAGCATTGATTTCTGTTGAATATTAACTCCTTACACAATGAGTTAACAGAGTAAGAAAAAGTGTTTTTCTCTCTTAGTGCTCTAACATGCAAGTGAATCCTGTAACATCCAAGTGCCTCATATTCTAGATAACAGCTGTCAGGTATCAACCTAGAGGTGCTCATCACCTCCAAAGGATGGAACAGCTTCACAATGAACATGTGCCACACAATGAGACCAGATTCTGCAAGTGTTTTCCTGACCATGGGATGTCTTTCTGCAGGGAAGGACCTGTGCTTTGTGGAAAGCTGCAAAGAAATCTAAATATGTTGCAAGCACAAACATTTTATAGTTATATAGGAGGGGAGGTTATGTAACCAGCTACTGCAGAGGCAGCTCAGAGATCACTGCTACTACATCAGCATACTTCTCCAGCTAATCACCCTTCAACTTAAAGGCCACATGTTTGGCCAAATGAACTTTGCTTTGCCCTTAGGACTGTGTGTCATGGCTTAACCCCCAGCCAGCAACTAAGAACCACGCAGCTGCTTGCTCACTCCTCCCCACTCCCAGTGGGTTAGGGAGGAGACACGGAAAAAAAGTAAAACTCGTGGGTTGAGATAAGAACGCTTTAATAACTAAAGTAAAATACAATGTAATACTAACAACAATAATAAATTATAATTATCATTATAATGAAAAGGAATATAACAACAACAAAAAACAAACCAAGAAAAAAACAAGTGATGTACAATGCAATTGCTCACCACCCGCTGACCGATGCCCAAGCAGCGATCCACCCCTCCCAGCCAACTCCCCCCAGTTTATATACTGAGCATGACGTTCTATGGTATGGAATATCCC
This sequence comes from Harpia harpyja, assembly GCF_026419915.1. Classification (NCBI taxonomy): domain Eukaryota; kingdom Metazoa; phylum Chordata; class Aves; order Accipitriformes; family Accipitridae; genus Harpia; species Harpia harpyja. The sequence goes on along the minus strand of NC_068949.1, from coordinate 25,587,175 downwards.
TTTGGCTAGTTCAGGTCAGCTGTCCTGGCTATGAGACCTTCCAGCTTCTTGTACACCTGCTTGCTGGCAGAGCATGGGAAACTGAAAAAGCCGTAACTTAGGATAAGCGCTACTTAGCAACACATAAACATCAGCGTGTTATCAACATTATTCTCACACTAAATCCAAAATACACTGTACCAGCTACTGAGAAGAAAATTAATTCTATCCCAGCTGAAACCAGGACACTGTGATTTACTGCCATGCCTAGCAATGTAAGAAAGCTGGAAGAGGGTGACACGGAAAGGGCTTGCAAGGAGCTCCTCCTTGGTGCATTGCATTTGATCCACAAAAGCAACAAGGTGAGTGAACTTCAGTACATAAAAGAGAGGAAATGCTTCCAGTGTCAAAGTTCTATGTGGGATCCTTTATATTCTATTTCTCTGATGTACTAGTTTTGTTTGGATTCCTTACTTCTTCAGCTGAAGAAATAAACAAAGTGGAAAAGTCTCTTGTGGAAACTGGAAAAAAAAATATCTTGCCATTCCTTTCAAAGAATGTTTTAAAACATATCTTCAGTATTGGACAGTGAGCTTGCAGTGAGATTCCACAGCCCACCTATATTCTGGCCTTCCTAAAGTGGGATGCTGTAGAGATGAGGACTCCCTTTCCTTTCCTTATAGGAAAATGCCAGAAGCTAAGCTCTGAAGGATGGCACTCAGCCTAAAGAATATGTAGGTATACAGAATACTGTGTGGACACAGAGATCCATGTAAATGTATCATTCTATATGTTTGGGAATGCATGATCTGAGTGTCTATAGAGGTGGTATCTGTTCATTTCAGATACAGTGAAAGCAAAATGACACCATGTGAGTTGATGCTTCCACTGATAAACTGAAGGACAAGGCGTTACCTGCTGCCCACAAGTGTTTGAGTATACCCTGGAAATTGCTTTCAGACAATATGCCAGGTCGAAAGTTTGCAATTTATAGAGCTGCATCTGGTTCTTGACACAGCCTGAGATTGTTCCAGCTCAGATACCTTTTGAAAGAGTCTGGGAACCTCAGTTTAGCAAGGCTTTTTACATAGTACTGTGATGCAAACCTAAAGTCCAATAGTGATGGTGGCTTCTTTGGTAAACTAGAGTAGATTAGGTACCAGAAAAGCGAAGCGTATAATGTGCCTTACTCACCAGAGAGGTGGGGATTGGCCTTTATCCACCATCTACATATATTGTATACATAAAAGCAGAGGCCAGTGGATTTTGCTGCAAGCAGTACGTTAAGAACAATAGCCCTATCCTGGTCCATTTATATGCAGCACATCTGATGCTATTAAACTGTAATATCATCAATTGATAAAAATCAACTCTTGGATAAAAAGCAGTTGGATCAAGCCAGGATAGAAGCAAAATAGAAAAAGACTTGGGGAATAGCTGCAGAGACATTCCTCTCTGTTTAAGTATTGCCACTTCAGCATTCTCTTGGTCTCCTCTCCTGTTTGTAGGTGCCAAAACAGTACCAATGGCCAAGAACACTTTTTATATATCATGAGCTGGCTATACCTTTCTTCCTGGAACCAGTCATAGCACAATAATCCAGGATTTTGTCTGCACTGCTGCAATACATCTACCTGTGACCAACTGCACATGGGCCACCCAGGAGCTCCAGCTGAATCAACAACGCATAGCAACTTGCCTTTTTCATGGTAAGGGAAAGACAGATGACAACACATTGCACTGGGACTTCTTGCTACATATTGGTGCAACATGGACCCACCTAAAGGCCCTAACGTTGATCTTGAAGGGTTCAATAAGTAAGCTATTTACTGACAGCTAATGATAATAGCTATCAGTGAAAATGGTTAGGTTCTGCAGGGGGAAATAGAGCTAATCCAGGAATCTAGTGTTTATCCTACGGTTTTCTTAGAGGTCAGGAGGGTCTAAAGATGTTATGCTCTGTTCTGTGATGAACTGGAATCATGTGAAAATTTCAGGTCAGGGATCCTATTAACTAACACAAAGAGATATGTGAAGGGACTTCTACTAACAAGACCAAATTTGACAATTTAGATTAAATTCAGCAATATGTTTAGTCTGAATTAGGTATAGATGAAAAAAAAATTCAAGACATTTGAAACATTTTGGATTTGACTTTGTCCTGGTTTCAGCTGGGATAGAGTTAACTGTCTTCCTAGTAGCTGGTACAGTGCTTATGTTTTGAGTTCAGAGCGAAGAATGTTGATAACACTGATGTTTTCAGTTGTTGCTCAGTAGTGTTTAGACTAATGTCAAGGATTTTTCAGCTTCTCATGCCCAGCCAGCGAGAAAGCTGGAGGGGCACAAGAAGTTGGCACAGGACACAGCCAGGGCACCTGACCCAAACTGGCCAACGATGTATTCCATACCATGTGACGTCCCATCCAGTATAGGAACGGGGAAGTGGGGGGGCAGGGATTCGCAGCTCGGGGACTGGCTGGGTGTCGGTCGGCGGGTGGTGAGCAATTGCACTGCGCATCATTTGTACATTCCAATCCTTTCATTATTGCTGTTGTCATTTTATTAGTGTTATCATTATCATTATTAGTTTCTTCTTTTCTGTTCTATTAAACCGTTCTTATCTCAACCCACGGGTTTTGCTTCTTTTCCCGATTTTCTCCCCCATCCCACTGGGTGGGGGGGATTGAGTGAGCGGCTGCGTGGTGTTTAGTTGCTGGCTGGGGTTAAACCACGACAGACTTAAAAACCAAAATTCTTATTTTTCACTTTTGAAAGTGTTATTTTTCAAAATTACCTTAAGGGTTACATACTTTCAGCCAAATTAAGACATTTCAAACAAACAAATATTATTTGCACCATTTTACTGCATGGCCTCAGGGCAGTGGATGTTCAGAATGTAGTTTCCTTCTCCCCCCACCCTTCCTGACCTGCTCCCTCCATCTATGGCATTTCCCTCCCTTGATGTGAACATGGTGCCAGAAATCCATGTGCTTCCTGCTTCTTGCCACCTACAAAAAAGGTAAACCACAGAAACCCCCACATGCACAAAATTAATACAAAATAAATTTGGTTGGTCACATATTTTTCTAATAGCTTTTTGGCTTAGTTGCTTTGGGCAGAATTATGAAACAAAAAGGACAGACCCAAGCTGAAATGACTAATGCTGGGCTGTACAGTCTGATTCCCATTTCAGGCTGGTGTAAAACTGAAGTGACCCCAGTGGAGTCCAAGAGCCGGTTCCAGGGACACTACATATATGCAGCTGGTGAAGTACAATGATGCACTTAAGGCTTTGGGCAGCTTGACTCCTCCTCTCCTGTGAGCTAAAAGAAAATGGAAAAGCTGGGTAGGCTGCACACAGTTTCCTAGCAGTCACCTACATTATTAAGATGCTTTTCAAAGATAACAAATCACTAGCCTGAGGTGTTCCAGTGTGACAAACATTAGAGAACTCAGGAGATGAAGATGACACACTAGATATTTCATTTAGCTTCCCCTATAAAACATTTGAAGAAGCCTCACGCAATGAAACCTTCCTGACCTTTTTCAAAGAACTACTGTAAAGCCAAATAGCTCTTCCTTTCTCATCCAAGTGCACGCTCTCTCATTTGATAGCTGACGTCCTACTGATATTTAGAGGCCAGTAATCCCAGCCCTCACTCTGTTTCTAAGATATTTACACATTTACATGGAATAATAATTCCTCCCCAGATCAGTGAGAATTTCTACCTGTAGATGCCCTTCTCACACCCTTCACAATATTCTTTAAAGCCAGCTTCTCAGTGTATTTTTTAAAATTATTGCTATTTTGATCATGTACAGCCTGGAACAGAGGCTCAAGTTTCACAGGACATTTACATGTATTACTTAAATCAATCTCTGTTCAGCAAAACTTGTCAACATATGCTTAATTGTAAGTATTCACTCAAAACCTTTGCAGAGCACAAAAGGACTGCTGGAATGGGGCCTGCTTCCAGCACTGTTTGTACAGTCTCTGTGATACGGACTTTTCTAGTGCAGTTCCTGGTTATTCAGGGTGACTCATTTCACACCAGAGCTTTACTAGTAATACTCCAGCCCTCCACAAAACATATACATCAGCTGTGCCATCTAGATTTAAGGCAACATTTAAAAAGAAGCAGCAAGTCAGAACACACCCTTGCAGAGCTTTGCGTACCAGTTCTTTTAGCCTTAGCTGGATTTTCAGCTCCAACTGAGGCACAGCCAGTGAATGCTGCCCTTTTGCCTACCTGTCTGTCAGCATCACAGCAAGAGCGTTAAGCCTCTGACACTTTGCAGTGCCACACACACATTGCAAATGCATGAAGTGAAACAAGTCACTCCCAGCCAGACATGTACATAGAGTTCTGTGAAGTGCATGGTCTGATATCTGGTACCTGATGAAGTACAGGGCTTGGGGGCTTACTGCTGTCTCAACCTTGCGTGATGCACAGCTTGAAATGATTTTTCCCCCTAGCAAAGACTTGCTTGATTTCTTTGAGGAAGTAGTCCTATCAATTTGCAAGCATACTGTTCTTAGAAAAGTGAACTCAAAATATATTTCAATATGATTTTCTGGAATGGGAAGAGCCTCAAGACAGCCTTTTGTGTAGCACTCGGATTTTATATTAGCCTTTGTCACTTGTATGTGAAAAAGATAGTGTATATGCAGTTTCATTCTTTTATAAAATTGCACTGCTGGGGAAATGAAAGTTAAGTTCCATCATTTCTAAAAAATAATTTGTATGTATAAATCCCATGAAGACCCATGGGTTCTAGTAATCTAACTATCTCTAATAAATTAAACTTATAACAAAAACCTTTTATCACACCCAATAATATCTGTATTTTAAACATCAGTTATTATCTGGTCTATAATTCTGTTTGTATGCACAGATAAACAGTGTATTCTGTCAGGCAGCATGTAGCCTAGTAGATCCTAATTAATCACAGACCAACAGATAAGCAGGATAGGATCACTGCAAAATCTCCATCTTGGAAGGAACTTTTTGCTGCACTCAGTTTTAGAAAAAACTTGCTGACAATACCTCATCTTTAATCAGTACTTAGAAAACACCTCTGCCCCAAGTCTTAAGTCATGCATAATTCTGGTTGCTACCAACTAGACCCATTTTGTGTGTGGAATTTTAACTTTATGATTCTTACATGCTTCTCAGGCTGGAGTTCTGAAGAGATGGGACTGGTAACTTTCATTAATAATCAGATAAATTTTAAAAGATCCTATTGATCAGTAGGAAGATAGTTTAAGCACTCTCTCTTTTTAAATATGTGTTCTACAATCCATTGCAAATTTAAAAATCAGTGGAAAATTTCATGAACAGTTTGTCCTTGCAACTCACTGCTTCCACTTCCATGCTTAGCCTCCAGCTCTCCCACACCCTCCCATACAACCTCAATCCTGACAACTTGCATTCACCCTCCAGCCATATATCACTGTTAGTGGAGGGAACAAATGATAAAATATAACCTCTCCAAACATACCTTGAGTTCATTGCTAGTAGCAACTGTTGAATCTTGACCCTCCTGGAGATACTGAGCAAGAGTTTGCCTTCATTGCTGCCATTTCTTTAGAAGAGGAATCATTGTGTGCACACATCCAATCTTCCTACCCCCCGCACCAACTACATCCCTGCTGTAATCTCTGGAAAAGCTGATCTTCAGAGATCAGCTACCTGACCTTGAGAGGTGGTACCATTTCAGGTTCAATCTTGCATTTGGAAATTCTTGTGACTGAAATAAATAAGTAAATAAATAAATAATCCCAAATCCATACAGGACTTTGGATTGGTCACCTTAGTAAAAGTTGCAGCTGTTCAAAACTTCTCCACAATATTAGAGAGATCTGTAGATCCATAGCTATGGAGAGGCTTGAGCAGCTATAGAAAAGAGGAGCTCAGTGGCACCAGCAGCTATGAAAGTGTGGATTTCCTGAGATGCAAAAGAGAGCACACCCCCTGACACCAGGGTTACTTTGATTTTTCAACTGTTCACAGCTGACAATACTGTCAGATGGCCAGGACATGGGGAAATGTCCCCAGCAGGGGCAATCCAGCATGCATCAGCTGCTATGTGTGGTCCTTTAAGGATTTTTTCATTTGCCAGCAAGAAGCAGCGAATAGAAGGCAGTGGTGAAGAAAACTGCAGTGACTTACTGCTTACATGCAGATTCCAAGAACCAATAATGAGGTGCATGTGGTCCAAGAATATAAGGGGACCAAAGAAAGGGAAAGATACCTATCCTGGGATGATGCACTGCCATGATTTTGAGGAATTTTGCTCACAATATATTTCTAAAGTAGGTGAAGAACACAATTTGGACTTGACAAAGCTGGATTGGTTAAAGTTAAAAAGTACTCCGAGGCAGAACTAAGAATAAGCACAGGAAACCCTATTTGCTTACATGAATAATTGTTTAATAAATATAACAAACACGTATACACATATCTACATATGTATATAAATGTATGGTGAAAACAATGAAGTGGCATTCAAGTGCATTACACAGTTGATCAAGCACTAGCAGATAACATAGGAAAGTATGTTAAAGAGTATCCAGACTTGACTTCTAACATGGCTCTGCTGACTCCCTGTGTACTCTCTGGGCCCATCAGTCTGTCTGCAATGGGATGTTTCCAGCAGCTAGGAAAACTGAGAAAGCCAGCCCCAGCACTCCCAGGACTTACAGTGGCACTCACTTCTCCACAGAGCCATGGGCTGCAATGCAGAGACCCAACAAAGTGCCCCATCAGTTAAATCATGGAGGATGGTGACTTCCTGTCCTCTCACCTTATGTTCTAAACACCATCATAGAATAAGCCCTTAAAAAAACAACTCAAACCATTGTAATAGTGACCATCATTGCCATGGTGTTTGGGGTTGCCCAAATTATGTTACAGGAGGGAGGAGCAGATGGAGGTAAAGAAGGGAAACTTATCCAGTTCATATAAACTAACTCAGAAATAAGAAATGAAAATCAAGAATCTCATCTACTTTTTGCTCCTTGGGAATGATGGGGGTTTTTTTCACAGAAACTTTTTGTCAAAATCTCAAAATGCAGCATTGTTCCAACAGAAACATTTCACAAACATCTATTTGGAAAATTTTTCTAGCAAGAAGACTGACAACTAGAAACAGCACTTTGCTTGAAAGGTAATTTTATTTCATAAAATTAAATTTAAAAGCATCTTAGAAGATGCAACACATCATTTGATTCTAAAAAAAATAACCTCCCCTTTTACAATTAATGTTAGAAAAAATGCTGGGGGAGAGGGCAGGCAAAATAGATTTTGGTTTTGGTTCAAGGAAAAAACCCAAACAAATAATTCAAAGGCCTAAGCAAGTTATTTGAGTTTAACAGCTCTCATTTCTTATTGCAGTGTCCTACAGCCCATTTTTTGACTTGGCAAACGGGTTTCTTTAGTAGCAGCATGCAGTGATAGCTACTATCATGCATTAATGCCACCATACCTGAGCCCCGACAACTGCATTTTAGAAGTGGATCTTTATATTAGATCTTTCTGAAACCACAGAATCCCTTTCCCTTCCAGGCTTAATAAACAGCTTAGTCAAGGTTTTGACTATCTGTTTCATTTAATTACATATCCCTTGATTTATAGTTCAGGAAAGGCTGTAAATGAGGACATCATATTTGCAATCCGACCTCAAAATGTTTTCAAATCGGCAACAAAAATCCTCACATGAAGTCTTATGAAAACAATCCCCTGGGGAACCACATGCAGTGCAGCGTAGTTAGCTTCTGTGTTTACTGAACAGGAGAGATGAATGGCTGACTTTGATTTTTCCCTAGGTGTGCAAATAAGGAGTATTAGACTTGCTTATCCTGAAGTGTTTACCTTCATCTGTCAGCACTGGGAGCTGAACACATGGCTCTGTGCCCCAGGGGAGGCACAGGCCAGGAGATGTAAGGCTGAGTTAATGTGGCTTGGCAGAACTACGTGGTACCAGAAAGGCAGAAGAAGGCGGAGTGTCAACTAACAGGGGTAGTAGGCACCAGAAATCAGAAAACAGAGTTTCTAGATGCTCGGTCAACCCACCTCACTCAGACGTTAGAGTCTCCAATGAGCACATAAAACAACAACAAAAAAGGAGAGGCAAAACCCCTGAGGAAATATCCACCAAAACCCTGCTCCCAGCACACCTGAATTTGGGGGCCATTAAACCCAAAACCTGCCTGAGGCTCCATACTTATCAAGTGACCTGTTATATTAATAGTGGAAGAAAGTCCATCTGTAAGCTTTCTGTTCTGTAAGTGTTTCAATGCACATGGTTCGTGTGGCCAGTGACATACAGAACAGCAGCATATCTGGAATCCCCCTCCACCCAGAGCTGTAGCAAGGTACATTACGCACTCTGGCATGACACCCCCAGGTGTATAGCTGGCAGAACAAAAATGCCAGGTAGGAATAATCTTAAATAATCTCATGGACAGAAATTCTAAGGGAAGTTCCAGGATATGGGATAAACATGGAGACAGAGTCCTGCAGGATATGTAATCTTGCATTATCTGAGGCATATTTTGGTTCATAGACAGGCAAACTTTAAAACCATATAGGACCACCATGATCATCTATACAAATCCACATGATGATTTATGCAACAATGTTATAGCACATGGTTAATCTGTAGTGTACCTTTTAAAGTTATGATGGGATGGGTGTCTTTCCAAATACCTGCCAGTGATAGAGAGAGAATCCACCACACTTGTGGCAAGTTATTGCATTAGTGTTAGTATATCAACTGTTAAAATTTTTTTTTTATTAACAGATTAAAACAGAAATCTCTCCCTCTTGTGGGTGTTTTGTTTTAACTTAGGTAAGATTAATATTTTGAGCTTCTTAAGCTTTTTGATCTAAGGCAGGTGTTCAAGACCTTCAATCATTCTTTTCAAACTGTAAAGGACTGGAAAAAGAGACACAATATCCTTGAATGAATCAGCACAAGCACTAGTCACACTTTGAGCTGGTCAATACATTTATATTTTTTTCAGCTAGAAATGTTTTGCTGAGAGTTACTGATTCACCTTCACGCAGTGCAGTGGTTGAGGTGAAACTTCAAGCAGGAAGTTCAGGTCCAGGATGGAATTTCTGATCAAACTGTGAAAGCAGCCTTTAGCACAGGCAACAGTCTGTAATGGGGCACTCAAATGCATAAAGAAAAATGACACTGAAGTTTCTCCTCTAGGACAAACAGATCAAGGATGTGAACTTGAGTCTCAGAAGTCCTTGGTAAGGTTTTTTTGATAGGCTATTTTGGAATGTTTCGTTTGCATGGCAATGCACCACAAAAACAGAATTTGAAAGACCTTATCTATTTTTAAAAAACAGAATTCTTATTTGTTGATCAGCCCCAGATATTTCAGTGAAGGTTTCATTAGGTTTATAAACAGAAGTAATGAAGTTCCCTTACCCTACTTGCCATTCCTGTGACTATATTCTGGCAGCAAGCAGAGATTTAAAACAGAAAGTTTAAAACAATCCTTTCAACTGCGAAGGTTTTCTTAAGAAAAATGTCCTTTTCATGTTTCTTTCTAAAAATCAAATGCACTGTTTCTGTCTATGTCATTCTGCACTAAATCACTGTATCCACATATCCCCCAGAAAGAATGGAGAGGAATCTTATCATTCCCACACTGGTTCACTCACCCTTAGGTTGACAGGAAAACTTGAGCCCTTTTCATGTGGCTTATGAAATGGCTTACGGGCAGGAGGTGCAGAACAGAGGCCAGAGAGTGTGATGGCCAGGGTGAACCTGCCTGAAGTGCCAAGCAGCTCACTATACCAAGTGCTGTGCAGAGGCTTTGTACACAGCAGTCTGGAGATTGAGGCACCCTGCTTCTGTTCTCACATGCTCTTTATTAAATGGGCTTTTGTTAGGCTTATAGTTAAGATTAATGCAGCTCAATGAAGTACCAGCTCATTGACTCTTCATTTGATGGGTAAATTTCAAAACTGGACAAGTAATTAGAGTATCTCACCCCCTACAACTTAATGTATTCCTGAAGTTCAAAGAACTGTTCAATAATAAACAGCTGTTGCTCATATTGAAGTTATTTCCCACATATTGAAATGCTTTTGATTCAGATATACAGGGAAAATTATGATTTAAGATGCTGGTTACTCTGAGGTAGGAAAAGCTACATTTTACCATTCCCTTAGCACCAGCCACTGTGGGGCAAAGGCTTATGCAAACAGCATCTTTTTAGTGTTTGCATTCATACTGCCTTTCTGCATATAAAAGTTTAGGTCTAAAATCCAGTCCTCATCTCTACTTCTTCCTTTATAAAAGGACACAGAACCCACAGTGGAGCTAGGCTCTTACACCATGCTAATGCACATCTCACCTCTCTAACTCATGACAACAGAAAACTGGGAGATGGCTTCCTATGTGGCATACCTGCCTAACATCAGGAGCAATTTAGACTCCAAAAGCCATTTTATTTCAAAGTAGCAATGGTAATAACATGAGGTGCCTTTAAAAGCACACTGCAATTTCAGGTGAATGTCATTGACAGCTGCATCGCATATTGGGCCCTAAAACAAGAACAGCAAAAGCACATATATCACAGGACGTGCAAGTCTGAGTGTTTGTTTCTAACTTGCAGGAGGAAAAAACATTACTTTCAGAGGTCCAAGATGCAAAGTAAAGCTCCAAACTTCTTGTGCTCAAAAGCCCTATAGTTCTTTTGATTGTCATGAAATGCTAATTTCCTGATTTTGGGGGGGTTGATTTCTGATTTGGGATTTGTCAACAGTATATGTATTTTCCTAGTAAGGAATGGAAAAATGCACTCAAATAAAGATCCCTTTTGCTTGTTGAACCTCTGTGTGCCTTAGAGAGGTCATCCTCACCATTCCTGTCATTGTAGACTCTCTGCTACACCCCTGACTGTGCTGCTTGTAACCTCTTTGGCTGAACCAGCTGCCTAAATGAACTTGCAAGGAAACACCAGAATAGGTTGCCCCCCTGGGAATATGCTGGATTCTGGCAGACTATTCCAAAATTCCTAACTCAATCACTTTCCAAACATGCTTTTCAACAGCCTGAGGACTCTATTTGGTTCAACAGCCTATTAAGGTCCATGTAGTACAGCCTACCAGATTTTACATAGCACTCCAACATCTCTAGCTCAGTCTGACTGGTAGGCCAGGGCAAAGGGGAAAAAAAAAAAGCACTGAAGAAATTTCATAAAATATCTTTCTCTCCCCCTCACCAAGTTTGCAACTTTGAAACAGCTTGTTCAAATAACTTCAAATTTGGTCAAATTATCAACTGCCTACAGCCCACTCATGCCAAATTTGAAACTCAACAAAGTAAGAAGGAAAGAGCTTTAGCAGAGATGCCAGTAAAAACTGGATTTATAGAGGAAAGCAAATTTTGTCCTCACCTAAAGAGTGTAAGATTGTGAGTTAGACTTACAGAATGGTATTTACTCAGTTCTGAGCGATCACTATATCCTCCACATAACAAATAAAAAATCAGATAATGCACCCAGTCCCACCAAGTTACCTTCCAAAGACATAGCAAGAGATTGTCTCTGCTTCCAAGATCCTGCAGTACAAACACACAAGATGCACAGAGGAAAGCAGTACTCACTTCATTTTACATCCAGGCACAGGAAGACCAAGTGAATTATCCATTGTCACTGAAGGAATGGAATTAAACTCAGATCTATTGAATCCTATGACTAAGCTTTATCTGCTTTCAGGTCCATTTGCATCTTTTCCTTCACATTTATCAGTATTTCTAAAGCAATTTGAGATCTCTTGATGAAAAAATTAGCAAAATAGAACATATTCTTACTTATGCTACAGTGGAAACATACATTTATAAAAGGGGCAGAAAATATTACCTGCGGATAATTCAGAAATTATAAGCATTTCTCACATTGCCCATTGATTCACCTTTTTAGAAGTCAGTGAACTTATTTTTGTGGGTATTGCTGGACTTGCATGAGCTGAAACTTTATTAAAGTTTCCACAGGGATGAATCCACTCCCATTTTGACCCTAGAAATATCTGTATCCTAACAACTACACAAAACAATAGTGAAGTGTGACTAAACGTGAATGGCAATGTACTGCTGACAAGCTCTGACCATTAACATTTTTCTTTCTGTTTAACTCAGCAGGCGAAAGGCAGCTAACAGAAGCCGTCTGCTGTTATAAGCACTCACAAGCATTTCATTGTGAGCATGAAAAAGAAAATGAGTGCAATTGTCTCAGAGAATGCTACTTTCTAGGTTTTCATTATTTCTTTATGGATTAATTGTGGATAAATGCAAACAGCATATTTAGAAACAGGACACTTGCTTCTGTTGAGATCTTTGAAGCCTGCAACCCAAGCAGGTGAAATAATTGAGACATACAAGGCCAACATCTGCTGTGCAATTGTATTAATATGATTAGTTTTGCCATGGTGTTACTAAAAGAAGAATATAGTCCTTTTATAGCTTAATTGATCACATTTAGATGTTTGGTGAAGTCTGAATGCAATCAGAAAGCTTCTGCAGGGGTCAAAAGTGATTCCCCCTCACACTAGTACATAACTTTATTATTAACTGATATGCTGAACCCCCTTAGACTTCAGCAGGCTGTGGTGAGGCACAGAACTCAGCTCTCCTCCTTTCTGGGTGAAATTACTAGCTACTCTGTTCTTACATAAAAGGCATGTCCTGCTTTGCTTGCAGTTGTGTTTTAAAAGAAAACAATGAGCCCCTCTCAGTTCTCTGGAAAAAGACTTGTAGGTGCCTATATTCAGATGATTCATGGCACTGGATCCTGAATGGATGGAAGAACCTGTGTGCTGTCTAGAATACGAACCTCTGTTTCAGAGAGGGCTCCATGTTTAACACTTCCAACTGGTTACTCTACATGGCTTCCTGCTCCCAGCGCTGGTTGCTTTGATTCCCATTCTGAGGCACCTACTTTGGCCCACCAGATACCAGGAGCCTTGGCAGTTAACACTAAAATCTGGATTCCACCAAGGGGACTTGGCACTTACATTGATTACAACACCTTTCTTTTGGGTGTGCAAGCCTGGGAATTCTTTCTGTGCCTTGACCTCCTATAATCGATGAGACCAGTGGTTGTTTATTACTTCCCTCTGTAATGTTATAGGATCAGTCCACAAAAATTATTCCAGACAAATTAACCAGTTAATAAAGGGGAATTCCTAAAAATATTGTTACACATTTCTCTGTCTACAGGTATGACAGGAATCAGATTAGACTAATCCTTTGGCTGCCATAAATCAATGTTACCATTGAAATCAGTGCAGATGTGCTGATTTACACCTGATGAAAACCTGGCCAGCAAGATCAATGCAAATAATTACCTTAGGAGAGAAATAAAGACTGTACAGCAATGCTCACCTATAAGAAAGCCTCTTTTTGTAAATGTCATGTAGTTCTCTGGATTGTTACTGGAGGTTTCTACGGTACTTAAATATAAAGGGGCAACTTTAAAGTACAAAAATTTAAATAAAGAAAAGCAAAGCCCATGCTCAGTGAATTATGGAGAGTCTGTGAAGGGTGGTAAGTGTGAGAATCCAATCCCTGCTCACAGAAAGAGCCCTACTGTATGTTCCTACAAATATTGATGTTTGAAATCCAAAGCACATGTGATGCATTAGTGTGAAACAGGGATTACATACATGCTGCTCTCTGCCCTGCAGTTCAGGAAAAGTCCTTATGTAATGAAGAACTGAAAGACTTATGAGGGAATCCAATGGACTGTTATCGTGTAAAAATACCAGTGCTCTCCAAAGTCAACTCACAGTTGCTCAAATGTATGCCGGTATGTGTTTTGTTTTCCAATAGGCCTGAGAGAGAAGGAGCTCCATTCATGTCAGACCCTGTTAATCTCATACCTACAGTTCGGTCTGTGTGAATGAAACAGTGACTTGGGAAAGTCACTGCTTTTCTTTCCAGTCAATTCTCAAACATATAAAACCTACCGCAGGAGATCCAAACACACTCAAACAATAACAGGCAATTTTGCCAATTACAGAAACTACTTGTAGGCAATAAGAAGGGAACTTTTCATCCAACTAGGGGCTCTGATTTAGGGTGTTGGAAAATTAAGAATGATTACTTGATGCTTCCTGCATCTGCTTCTCTCAATAGCCATCTGAATCCTGTAAGTTTTAATCATACACTATACAAATGCCTGGAGCAATTCTTCATTTAAGAATTTAAGAACAGAAAAAAAAAAAACCCAAACAAAAAAAAGAAAAGAAAAGAAAATTTAAGAACAAAAACCCAAGCAAAATGTAACAACAGAGCTCCAAGGTTATGTAGTCCCAACAGGTTATAGACAAAAATAATTTTATTTTAGTGGCATCCAAAGAATAGAACCAAGCCCAGAGTTTTTCATAGGCCAAACTCTCTGCTTTTTTCAAACTAAGCAAAGCTCCCATTAACTTAATGCCAACTCAATAACAGTTTTAACTGCCTAAGAAGTGCTAAATTGAAGCTACAAAGAGACCTTCACATTTACTTCAGATACAGCAAATGCTCACTTCCAACACTTTGGGATGGTTTGTTTTACCCATCATGCCTTATCCCACATGTTAAAATCCCACTGCGCCTAAAGAATCTTACTGCTATAGAAATAAGACCTTTGCTTTTGAGAATTTCTCAGAAACTGCATGTAAATCCTTAGCTCTGTTTCAGATCTCCAGTAAGACATGATTGGTATTGTCACCTGCAAAGTTTAATACAGTGTATAATTGTGTATCAGTATGACAGAATGGTTTAATTCACTCTTGTTTCTGCGGCCAAGCTAGCAGCACCATCTATGCTTCTAGATCACCTAAGCCCCAATGATATGGTGTTGGTATGGAAAAGTCACAGGATACTTGGGATAATGGGGCCTCTGACTCATCCAGAGGTAGAATTTGGAATGAAAGAGCAAGAGTCCTTTATGTTCCATTCAGATAGATAGGGTTTGGTGTGCTTTCATTGAAGAGTCAGGGTGGAAACTATTCTGAGTCTGTGTGCATTTCTAAATGGCTTTTGTGAAGGTCAGTATCTTATTTGTAGCTCAACAGGTGCGTTCTTGCACTGCTAGGTCACAGCAGTCCTGTACCAGCATCTGTTCGATCACACCTTTATAGGAGAGGAAGGTGCAATCTATGTTATTTTTGCAACCAAGGAGCAAAATAAGCATGCCATGTCTGAAGACATCAAGACCTACACAGGTAAAAACTTTAAGAAATAAGTCTTGGTCTTCCTTCTGCTTCCCCACAGGCCACCAATTTCCTCAAGAATGATCTTGATGACAGTTTTTACATTTGATTAGACTTCCAAAGAAAGATTTATTTTAAATTCATGCAAATTTTGCAGAAGTAGAGGGCAAAAAACTGCAGGATGGCATGATCCATTCAATAAATTCTTCTATTGGAGTAAGATTGACACTCTGGAAATTTTCCAGTAATATTTTTTTTTTAAGAGCAAAAGCTACTGTGCTTTCTCTTACTACTATGTAAGAATATCAAGTACTTACATTGAGGAGCTCTCTGAAACATTGATTTGGTATAAAAAAATACTGAAACATTTCACAATGCTGGGAAAAAAAATGTTACATACAATATAAGTTCTGGTCTTGACATGGGACTCTCCAGATAAGATTATATAGCTTCGTTACTCAAGAGGTCACAGCTGTCTCAAAGCCTTGTCTGGGGCTCCATGGAAATGGCACAGAATTTCAAGTCTTGCTTGAAGTACTGTATGCCAAAAAGAAAGAATGCAGGAAAGGAATGATCAGAGCAGAAAGTAACCAGCTTTGCTTTAACAGCAAAAGGCAATTGTAAATTGAAGAGAACTCTATTACAGTTGGCTTATTCTACAAAGCACAAGAATTTTATACTCCTAATAATTTGCCCTGGATGTTCACATTCATCTAACTGTTTCTGAAAACCTAGTAAACTTTTAGTCTCCATGACATCTGTGCCAATGAGTTCTTCAGATCAATCATCTGCTACGTAATTTTTACTGCGTTGCCTTTTGATCCCTGCTTTCAAAGAAGTGTCCAATATATTTTCACTAACTTCTTCCCTAAACTTTTGCCAGGCCTTTCCTTGATCATTGCCTCTTGAAGTTTACAATTCTGAGATCTTTACAGCTACACCTAGTTGGCCTTTGGTAGCTGGGCTTGAGTTGCAGAAGCTCCTTGTCTGGTTTGTTATGTGTGAATTGTCCACCAGAACAAAAATTAATCATGTGAACAAAACTGAATCATGTGTCAGTCTATGTCCAATGCCTGAGTTCATTTACAGTCAGTGGCTTCACTCCAGACCAGAGCTGGAATAAGAACTAAAATACAGCTCATGTGGACAACTGGGTCAAAGTCTTGCCTGAAGCTAGCATGACGTTATAGACATAGTCTCAGTCTCTCCACATACAGAAGAGACGCCTGCCTTATAAGAATAATTATTGCCAAAAATATATTTAAATAACCAACACCTGTAAATAAAGCATGAATCACTATGGAAAAGAGATGAGCAGAAAAAGCAGGATATGCTTTCTGGAAAGCTTTTTCAAGTTCCTTACCAGACTAGTACCAGAAGAAAATGCAAAGAGCACCTGAGAGGTTGGGAAAGGGTAAAGGAGGAAGAGCTCTGAACAAATAATTAAAGATAGATTTCTAGAAGCAGCAGGGAGAAAAATAGTGGTGAGAGGAAGTACTTAGTGTAATAAGCAAAGCAAGAAACAAGAGGGCAAGCAACATAGAGACTGGGGCACCATGGTGAGACCATTTGGCAAGCTGGAGAACATACATTGAGTGGGGCCGTTCTGACAGAGTCCTGACATTTCTTAAGTGTGGAACAGAGTTATTTGTGGATTTAAAGAATACCTGTTTCTGAGTTGGAACTGGGAAATATTTAGCTTATGAAATCTACTGTGTTCTTTCCTCTACCAAGCCCTCTGCAAACTCCCAGCAGACTTCCTTGTCCCTTCAGCACCAGGATGCCATTCTGCATCACCTCTAGCATTTTCTGTAGATGGGCATCACTTAAGAGTCTCCTTTGACTCTGACCCACAGCCCTCAGGTCTAGATCACAGTTCTCCAGCCTACAACAACACAATATTCAGTGAGTGCTTGGTGACCAATATCTTAATCATAGGCAGGGGTGTTTACTGTGGCTACTACAATATAGACTTTTGTGGAGGCTCACTGCCTCCCTTCCATGCTTAGCCCACTGTAAACAGGAACTGCTCCAGCCTTATTACTGCTACTGCCACCAGCTACTCTAGCTGGGTGGCCCTAAAACTTCCAGGAACCTGGTGTCTGTAGCTAGGGAAAGTCCAGGTCTCCTAGCTACAGTACTGAAGGCTTTTCGTTGCAGTATAGCTGGCAGGAGTACTTCCTGCTCTGGCTGCTGCAAGATGGGCTGAACATCCTTCTGCCCCTTACAAGACACGGAAACAATTGCAGTGCATTGGGCAGCTCACCAGTCAAGGAGTTTTAAAGTCAGGATCTGAGCGGGAGCTGACAGAAGTGTAAGGAAGAAGAAGCTTGCGTGATTATTAGACCCCGCCCCTTCTGAATCTATGCACATGGCTAAGAAAACTCTGCCATATGTACTTTAAGCTCATAGGAGATAAGCAGAGGAAGGAGGGGTTTGATCACATGTGCTGTAAAGCCTTTGTAAAGAATGAAAACAAACTGTGGGGCTGACTTTGTCTATGAAAAACTGCAAGGCCTCAGCCATGCCGATGTTTTGTCAAGAAATACTGAATCAATTAGTGACCGTAACGTTTTCAAATAGCTTCCAAACAGCAAAACAGATTTTGGCATAAATAAAAATCCGCTCTCTTTATTGAATCCTTATATGGCAACTTTCAGCGCAGAAGGAATTCTTAGCAGCAGAGTCATCAGGCCGGACCTTTGCAGCAGGGGGAAAATTTGGTAGCAGATGGGGCACAGAATACAAATTTGTCACTCCACAGTTCAGGCCTCACTTTAAGGCCAACAGGAGTTGCTAAACGAGCGTCAGAGAGATTTCATTTATGCAAAGAGGATGAATGTTTCTACTTGGCACAGTAGCTGTATAGATCAGGATTTTGTCCCCTGGCCCTCAAAGGTAAGTTTGCAGGGGTCACTGTAATTTGGCTTCAGTCTTCCTTTGTCAGTCAAAACCCACGAATGATTCACATGGTGATTTGATCCTCTGAGCTGATTTCCAGCCAACTTTCTTCTTTCTTGGGAGTAGCACTCAATGATCTCTGCAGTGTTAAACTTCTCTCCAAGAACATTTTAGGTTTGTCAATTTTGGGGATTCCAATCAAGGCAATAAATATATAATAGTCAGTCTTCTTTCTTCCATCCTAACACCTGTACAGAAGACAACTTCCTTACTGGTTCTGTTACTCAGTTGTACAGCTGTCTCCTCTGAAGAAAACAGCCATCAATCTTCTTAAAGTCCAGCTCAGGAACTCTTCAGTCACTCTAAACTTTGCTCTCATTTTGATTAGTGGGTTTCTTATCTCCAACTTTTGCAAGGCCTGCAATCCTAGCTGAGGAAATAGTTCATCTCTAAATTAACCCCATAATTTTGGATACAATACAGGATAGATACATAGAGAAAAAAACACACCCACACTGAGTACAGCTGGAGCATGGGAGATTTAATTTGCATTGCTAAAGTATTCTGAAATATCAAACCAAAGACCATATTTTAAAGTGATTTTTCACTCTAAGCTGTACAAGGTGACCAATATCCATTTTACAGCCATTAGGCATATCAATGCCTTGCATTTTTTAGGATACTTACAAGACATTGCCAAAATTAGCTGTTAGAACTGAAATTTCACACACTAAATGTCTGCCAGAGAATTGTTATTGTTTTATTTTGCACACTGTGCTGAAAAAGATGAGCTGTTTCCAACAATGAAATTAGGTGGAAGATGTTGTTTTGTGCCTGTTAAATATATTCCCACAACTTCTTCTTCAGAAGGTTCTGCTGAAAAAGAGCTTTGAAATTTAAATGAGTTTCTCTTATGTCAGAGATGAGCCTTTTGTTTTCCCTCGTAAAAACAATTCAAAGTTGGCCAAACCTTAAGTCATTGGGGGCAAAAATGAATGTTTGCCAATACACAATAGTGTGGTAGATCTTGACAGTTAAATTGTACAGTGAATATATTTCAAATGAGGGATTCAGGGGCTGATCAGGGTTTCCCCCAAAATTGCTGTTTCAGTCTGCTGGCTAAAACATCAAATCTGAGATTAAGGGAAATGTTCTTCTTTTATCTACAGGGCTTAATTGTGCCCAGGTGTCACGGGACATAGAATCACAGAATCATAGAATTATAGAATCATTTAGGTTGGAAAAGACCTTTAAGATCAGTGAGTCCAACTGTAAGCCTAACACTGCCAACTCCACCACTAAACCATGTCCCTGAAGTGCCACATCTACACACAAAGTAGCCTGACTCAAATGTAAAGAGAAGAAAAGCATGACTAAATGGCACTAGAAATATCCCTGGAGACAAGGGCATACGGGCAAGGTGATCAGGAGCAAGAAGGAGAAAAGGAATGATGATGATGATGATGATGATGATGATGATGATGATGATGATGATGATGCAGGGATGGGAGGGCAAGAGCTGGAAAGTAAGTTGGAGAAAATCTCACTCTTGAAGTGATAAACAAGAAAGAAGTACCTGTAACCAAAGATTTCCACAACTCACTATTCCTTTGATGTCAGCAAGCATTCTCAAACTGCACTGGCTATTTGGTGCGATGGAGCTTTGGGGACTACTGATTTGTTTCCTCAGGTTTTGTCCTTGTTACTGTTGTTTAGAAAAACACCAAGGACATTCACAGAAATACTATATGTAGTGCCTAGGAGCTGCACAGCCAACTGTCAGGGAAGAACACTGAAGCCTGGCTTAGACCCCTGCTTGCCTATCTCTGTTACTTTGCTGGGTGCTCCTAAATCTGCTTTCATGAAGGATATCAGCATTTCCCTGAAGGAACTGGAACAATGAGCACAACAATGAAAGTTCCAGTAAACAACATTCAGTTGGCTTCCACTGTGTTGCCAACTAAATTTTAAATTAGAGCAAAGGAAATTTAAGCCAGTTAAAAGATTCCGCTAGTTCCTCTACTCTTTCTCCAGCTAAATGCAGTAGGGGTGCTACACACATAAGAGGCCCACAGAATCCAAGAGATTCAAACAGATTGTTTCTAATTACTGATGCCTAAAATATGTAAGAATCAGTTGCACGCTTCGGTTTTACAAAAGTAGTAGTACGCTTCCAAGGGTTATTACAGAGCAGGCCGCATCGTACCTGGTATTAACTTGCTTCCCTAGGAAACTCTTAACAATGCAACGCCCAATCAAACAAAATGAAAGATGTAGAAACGTGAATGGGCTGAGTCACTTCCTTTAGATTTCTTTGTTCCCTACTGGTATCACCCAGCAATGGCAATTGCGGTGCTGCTAATTTTGCAACAGAAATAACACAGTAAAAAATTAAGAATGCACGGAGTAACCAATTTTACAATTCCTTACCTTCTGATCCCTCCCCCAGTCTTCACCTGCCTGACACTGATCTTTACCTACCCAAAACTCTCTGGTCAATTCTCAAACTAAACTTCCAGCTTCTTGGATGTTTTCAAAATTATGAATTTCTATAGAGATGATAGCTGAAAAGATCTTATCAAAACTACCAAAATCTCAGTGTAGAATCCATTTAACTTGCTAAATGTATATATAAAAGCTAGACTGGTGTTTAATAACTCCACAGGATATTCAGAATATCAGGATGAAGAAAATATTCACCTCAAAAATATCTGCATGAGCTAGATACTGCACTGGAGTCAAAATTGTTTGTTTGTCTTTACCAGTGTTTACTTTGTGATTTCTACATTTTTCATTTCTTTAGAAGTGTTTGTGCATGCCTCTAATGAAAGAATGTCTTCTCAGTTGCACGAAGCACTGATTTTAAGATGATAGGAAAAATTTGGTTAAAAAGTTGTGACAGTCAGTATTAGATCAATACGCATCTGCTATCGCCTCCATTGCAGACATAGTCCCTTAATGGTTTTTCTTTAAGCTGTGTTTATCCTTCTGTTTTCTGTTCCACAAAGTCTCTGGTCTTCCTAATCTGTTCATTTTATGACATCTTATGGTCAAATCTTGACTTAACCACTTCCTGCGGTAGCCTCCTAGCATACATACTGCTCTGTGCTCACATATCGTAGGCTTGAACCCTGGATATGTAGATACCTGATCTGTTTTCTAGAAACTTGTTAGCTGGACATGATTCTGACAAACCAGAATGTCAGCCCAGGTTTTTTGGCAGTATGCCTCCGTTTTCTGTTTCCGTAAGAGGCCTTTACTTTCCCAAGCTCCTTGTCCCACTGGTAGTTTTATAAAAAAGCTCAGCAGGTCCCTGGAAGTTCACAAAGCCTTCTTCATTCATAAACAAGCTGCTTGCGAGCCCCTGAACAGAATGGCTCTATCCGTGACGTCTGATTGACCTTCAAGAACTGCACACATGACAGAAAAAATAATAATAATAAAAAAGGGGGCAGAAAGTTTAAGGAAATAGACAAATGAAGAACAAGGGGCCCATCAGTGTGTTAGTAATGTGATGAATACAAGAATTAAAGATATAAATATCATGATGGGCTGTATTTGCATTGCCACAGTCTGGTTAAAAGAAAGAACCCCAGAGCTAGGAACCGACGCCTCTTGCATCCCTAATGGCTTCTATATAAAAATTGTCATTTTCTTTGTATGATTAAAATAAAGAGCATGGCAAAATAAACTCCCCCTTCCTACATGTTTCTTTTAGTGAATCTACTGCTGATAGAAGATGCCAGTTTAACAAGTCTGCAGACAGAGGCCTTCTGTCTGCAGAATAGGTACAAGACAAGCAGTGGCAGGGAGAGGGTCTCTGCCACACACACAGCTTGCTCAGACCAGCGAGACCACCCCAAGAGGGAAAGAAGCGTTCAGTCCTTGGCCTCCTTACTGACAGCAGCAGCCTGGGAGCCAATCAGTGCCCTTTGCCAGAGCAAGTTTCAGGCGGTCTGGAGCCTGAGCACTTGTCACTAGCCTGAAGTTAACAGTTCGTTTAGCTTCATTTTCTGCTGGGTGCTACTGACAACTACTCTTGAGAGTGTAAGGCATGTCATTACTGGTCTCTACCATATGGGTCATTCAGGCAATTGCCATTTCTAGTTATTCTATTAGTCACCATACCCTGTCCTCTCTTTGTTCATCTACCTTCACCAATCACCCCTCCATTCTACTTTGAATCAGGGGGGTCTTTCAAAACAATTCCAACCCTGTTTTATCCTCCCCAGAAAGCTCACTTGCTCTCTGTCTCCTTCATACTGGAATCTTTGTCCCTTCTTTTCCTTCCCAGTTGGCACTTTGCTTATCTTCCACTGTTGCCATTCCAGGGGAATCCCAATAGGGCAGGAAGGACTTACTTGGCTTGGAGCTGTTAACAGCTGACCAACACCTTCTTTTTTCTTCAGTGAATCCCATGGCCACACATTTCTAACTGTACATTTTGAAAGTCAAAACTTCTAATTCCTTTCCCCCCTACACACTGCCTCCTGACTCTCGGTGGCAACAGTTGATGACATTGCTGTGACATCTACAGTGCAAAGCCACTGATGGCAGGCAGAAGGTAAGTGAGCAACTTCCCAAGTACCTGCTTTGTGATATCGAGTATAGGAGAAAATATTGTGTTATCTCTTTCCTCACGCTTGATCTAATGATTTGTTACAGTGCCAGAAAGGATCCTATGGACTTTCATTTTATGTCAAATTCCAGCACTCTGAGTGACATGATGACTCTACAAGACTGGCAATGGAACACAGTTCAGTCCTGAATAAGGGTGATCACAAGCCAGGATCAGGTTCTGGCTGTAGGTGGCCTTATATTAGATGAACTTCTGCACAGGATGCGAGTTTCCAACTGTCTGAAAAGCATCATCATTTTAGGTAGCATAGCTGATAGTTCTCCAACAAGATGCCTACCAGTGAATTAGTCATGGAAACTAAATTAGGCTTTATTACTCTAGAAGCAGTCACTCCAGTTTAAGACTAAGTCATGCTGTCAAGGCTCTGTAGAGAAAACACTGGCATTTCCTATACAGTAAACACTCTGTGGATAAACAAGAACTTTCATCTTTAGGCATGTGAATCCAGAATACCTCAGCAGTGCTCTCATCACAAGAAAATTATCTTACAGGCCAGGTAGCAAGACAGTGAAAGCTGTCAGTGGGGACCTCACAATGACTCAGATCACGGTCCTCTTTTTTAATGGTGCTTTGCCAGCCTAAGCACAATTAATTTCTCCAGAAGTATTCAGGTAAACAAGCTATGATTTGCTGCTATTGAGATTGATTTAAGCCAGCATGTGGCTTGTCTAAGAGGGCTAATATGTACCTGAGCATGTTCTTTGGTACTAACATCAACTAGCATGGAACAATCCTCTTCCATGCTATTAGTTTCACTTACCCTGTAACAGGGTGGCCGCATTCTAACTGATTATTGCAAACTGCTAACTTCTGAACCATGCCCATGAATTGTGTAGGAGATTTCCAGGTAATGGAAGTGAAACTGTGCCAGGAACTTTTCCAACAGTCTAATAGCACAGAGAACTGAGTTCCAGTGCTGAGGAATGCTTCCTGGCACTGTTTACTTTACTAGTAGATGAAGACTATGGGGACCCTCTTCATTGTTAGCTTTGCTAGGCTCAGGCACCATTAGAAAAAATGGCAATGTGTGAAAGTTTTCCAACTGTAGACATGGCTCCTGAGTACTTGAACATGTTCCCTTTACTGTTAACAGAGATTTCTAGAAGATATCATTTCCTCCCCTGATTCTCAAGAATATAATCATTTTCAGGCTAGAGTCAAAAGAAACAACCAGGTCTTTATCCCCATCCTTGTGTCTTTGGTTCTGGACTTATCAGCTTTATGCAGGTGCTCATCAGTAACTTCTGTCTGGTTAGAGATCCTGATCATTTATCATTAAAAATGCATTAAGCCACTCTCAACTGGTAATTACAGTACTTAATTTTTCAGCAAACGTATTCTTCCCATATATGAACATTGATGGGATTTCTGAATTCAAGTTGAACACAGCAGTTTAGAACAGGAACCATGAAAACAGACTTTTAATGAGGCAACAAAAATCCCATTTTGAGATCAATTCGAATATTTCACAAATTTATTTATATTCTGCACTGGAACAAAATTTAAAATATTCAAAGGTATACAGCAAATGGAAGTGCTAAGTGAGCTGCATAAACAAAGAACATTGTTGGGAGCTGGAAAATGGGCAAAGAATAAACTTGCAAAGGAAGCAATAATGGATCATCAATATCTGTAGTTATCAAGCAAGGCTTTCACTGAGTAAGACAGTTCCTCCTGCAATTGTTTTAATCTTGGCCCTTCTCTAAGTGAGGATCTATTAGGACAATACACTGCAATTGCTGGTTTACTCCCTTCTGCAGATCAATTTTGATCTTCAGAGCTGGTAAAGCCCAGAATTCAGGCAAACTCCTATTTTGGGGAGTGCTTCATAATTTGTTCTGCAAGTCCAGATGCAGCAATTGCTTTGATGACTGAATGGGGAGTTCACAGAAATCCATCAGCTAAGCTGCTGGCTTCTCTGATGCCAATAAAAAAAACACCTGGACATCATCTGCTGGTTTTACTAAAGGTGTCCTGACACTACCTCTCCCCAGAAGGCTCAGCACCATGCACCATCTTAAACAGAATCATTACCCTCATAAATGCTTACCAAAAATAAAACTATTTTTTCCATTTTATTTTATTTCCATTCAATAAAACAATTTTTTCCTATTTTCAGCATCCACTCACACCAAACTTCAATTAGTCCTGGTAACCATTCATGGCAGGCACATTTGGTGATATTCTCATGTCTTCTAATCATCCAGTAGAGACAATAATGCCTTATTATTGGTATACATGAAACTGAACTGATTTTCACTAATATGCCTCCAATGTCACATAAGAGAAAGGCAAATGAAGCCTGGTCTAATTGCTCAACTCCCCAGAGATGGTGACAGGGTCCCATCCAGACATAAACTGGAATCCCCAAGAACTTGGTTTCTTCTTTTCTTCTTTCTATCTTGGTTTCTTCTTTTCTTCTTTCTATCAATAGACGACTATTGTGAGCTCTCTGACATGCAGAGGAGTCATCATCTTGGGTATCACAAGGTACAAAGTCTTGGAAACAGACTTCTAAACTCTTTTGTGTGTGTGAAACACCAGAGGATATCACACATAGAGTCTGAAAAGCCATTTAAGTTCTGGAGTATCTTGATATCTACCAGTATCAAGCTGGTAGGTGAACAGCTACTCACAGTCAAAACACCAATATTTTAACTATTCTGTCCACTCATCATTTTACACACTCCTTTTCTGGTAATTGTGGTTGGAAAAATTAAGTCACTACAATTTCCAGAGTTGGTTTTATACTTGGCTGAAGACTGCTTTGTAGCTTCTTAGCATTTTTTACTGAAACAGGAAGTGTGGCTCAGAGTATAGTGCAGGTGACAATGCAGTGGGCAGTGTTACATGGAGGTGGAGAAGATCACCTACACACCTAGTGTACCAACTTCTATTAACTGGTGCACCACTCAAAAAGACTCGTCATTCCTTCCAACCTCATAGAAAACCATCAGATGTTTTATATAGTATTCATTCAACCAAGCATCTTTTGATTGCAGTGATCCATCACCCACTGCCTCAGAGCCACTGAATTGTCTCAAGACACGAGTATTAAAAAATGCTATGCAGTTCCATATGTAATGAAATAGGGCAAAGATTGTGCTTGAATTTTCTAACAGATTTTTACCCTCTCAGTTTGTGGTCATACACTAAAACTGTTCCCCAAGGCACTGGAAAGAAAGACTCTATCTTCTTCAGGAATGTGCCTAAACTGAAATGTTTGAGACCTCAGCAAGCCCGGACAAAATTAACTGGCACTCTGACCTGGTCACAGTTTTCTATTTGCGTATTTGTGGAGAAGGACATGTATAGTACTACATCCAAGTCAGAACACAGAGAGAACTGATGAAGAATGCAATTATCTTAATGAGAATTTGAAGACTCTCACTAAGGCTAGTACCTGCCATTTTTTACAAACATCTTATATGACTATATTGGGCAAGAACTTCAGTTTTACCAATTATGAACGGTATTGTTTGGCTTTTAAAATATTTTTAATGTTTTTTTGAATAACCAAACATGTTTCAAGTCTTTTCCATGGTTCAGTTCTCCTTTTGAAACCTGGGCTTTGACCTTTACCTGTTGGAACTACCTCAGCTGCCTGGGAACAAAGACCAGATGCACCTCTGATTTTCTCAGATGTTCAGCAGTAAGAATCCCACAATTTTTAGCAGCTTCAATGCAACCTTCATAACTCTGATGTTTTCTAGCAGGGATTATGCACACATCTACTCTAATGTTAACTTCCTGTCTCTCCTTCTCTACCCCCCTTCCTTGCTCTCCTGGACAATCAGAAAAAAATACAAAGGTCATGAACCTAACTGCAAGCATCTCTTCCTGCTTCTTGTGTGGTTTTCACCCTGACCTTGATACTCTTTTCTGTTTCCCTAGTGGCACCTCATGCTCATGCGACTCCCTCATGCTTCCTTAAGAACAGGAACAGCAGAAAGGGGGAAAGAAAGTCTGGCAATTAGAAACATACCCTGAGATTTCCTGCTTCTAATGCCTACTGCAAAGGGGCTGCAGTTTCTCAGTTAACAGAAAGTAAAAAAAGAGAAAATTAATGAGCATAGCAAATTGAGGACAAATTGAATAAAATGGGGCCAAATTCATCCCTGATGTCTTTTCTTTGACGGCAACAGAGGGATAAATTTATCTTGATATTTTTAACTATTTTTTAAGGACACAAGTGAGGATTGGGGTTTTTGTTGTGGTTTTGGTTTGGGGTTTTTTTAACCATGCAGTCATTTGGTACTTGCTACCTAAACTATTTCATTAATCTTCTGTAACTAAATATTATTATATTCATGATAGAGAGTGGAAACAACATGATGTCCTGGTTTCAGCTGGGATAGAGTTAACTGTCTTCCTAGTAGCTGGTACAGTGCTATGTTTTGAGTTCAGTATGCGAAGAATGTTGATAACACTGATGTTTTCAGTTGTTGCTCAGTAGTGTTTAGACTAAAGTCAAGGATTTTTCAGCTTCTCATGCCCAGCCAGCGAGAAAGCTGGAGGGGCACAAGAAGTTGGCACAGGACACAGCCAGGGCACCTGACCCGAACTGGCCAACGATGTATTCCATACCATGTGACGTCCCATCCAGTATAGGAACGGGGAAGGGGGGGGGAATCGCTGCTTGGGGACTGGCTGGGTGTCGGTCGGCGGGTGGTGAGCAATTGCACTGCGCATCATTTGTACATTCCAATCCTTTCATTATTGCTGTTGTCATTTTATTAGTGTTATCATTATCATTATTAGTTTCTTCTTTTCTGTTCTATTAAACCGTTCTTATCTCAACCCACGGGTTTTGCTTCTTTTCCCGATTTTCTCCCCCATCCCACTGGGGGGGGGGTGTGTGAGTGAGCAGCTGCGTGGTGTTTAGTTGCTGGCTGGGGTTAAACCACGACACATGATTAAATGGCTGAGTTACTATCACTAAGGAGTGAACCAGCCACTGAATAGCAGCATGACCTAAGACAAGTCACTTTTGCTCTCTATGCCTTTGGATATTCCCGGTCTAGATCATTCCCTTAACACAAGCTCTTCAATACAGATACCATCTCTTCACTATGCTTAAGTAGTTATTAGAGTTTTCTGCTTACTGACTTGGTCTAAGTAAGTGAATGTTTATTACAATGAAATATTTTTATGGCTAGTTTACCACAGAACTGTAATGAGGACAGTTTCACAGTATTCAGGTGCAAAAAAACTGCTATGTACTACATTCAGCGCTAAGAGGTGTTGACAACGCTGTCACCTAGCAGACTTACTCGGCCCTAGGAGAGAAACATTTTTGGCTTGAAATTGTTACAGAGCTTAAATATGCAAATAATTGGAAAGTCCAACAAGAGTTTCCAGTGAATAAAACACTAATTTTCATTAACCAACTTAAACTGTAAATTTACTATTACGTAAGCCACATGTAAATGAAAAGCCTTAAATCAGGTCTGGAACGTACTTGTAGACAAACACTTCTTAGCAATAAATTCAAACGAAGCAGCAATTGCCCTGTTGTGGCCTAGGTGGAGCATTTGCAAGTGCCACACAAAGAACTGGCTATTCACATGGTTCTGGCACTCCTTCCTAGTTTCCTGCTGCTAAATTACATTAAGAGACTCTAAACATACTTTCTTAATATCCCTGCCCCCTGCAGGGAATTATTGTGGTTGCTGCAAGAACTTAACATGATCATGATGGGGCAGGAAAAGGGCTTGGTACAATCCTGAACAAGCGATCCATGTAACCATCTCTGGGGTCCTAATTCAGCTTGCTGTCTCTACTCAGCAAAATACATGGCCCCTCTGTTTAACTTACATAAGGGGTTAGGTAAGACAGACTGCAATGAGAGCTAGCACGTTTTTAATTTTCCCAGTGATGTCAGTAGAGCATTGGAGGTTACCACTGGCTGTACAACTGGGGTTATAAACAGCAAGCTCTGCAGACCATGGACTGTTTTTATAATTTTCTTTTTCTAAAATACTTCTTATCATTAGGGTCTGAGTTTTAACTGTGACTCCTACAGTGCTACTGTAATATAGCATCACATCTGCATAGAAATATAGACATAGTAAGAGATGAAACAGAAAGCCACAGTATCCCAACAGTTTGATCATTGCAGTGTTCTGATGCCAGCCAGTGAACTGTCATGTAGTTCAAATTAAGTTATTTCCCTGTTCCTGGGTCCCAGCTTACCCTCATCCAGTTTTCAGATTCACCGTTCTTAAAATCTGGGGGTTTTTAATTTATGGTAGTACATGCAGCAGAATTGACTTAGAAAGTGCTACTCAGTGAATTAAAACAGGAAAATGTGGCTATATCTCTGTTTCTGAATTTGCTGATCATATATTTAGCTGTGAAATGCACACTGCTGAAAGAATATTCATGGATAATTCTGAGTAAAAAAATACCCAAAACTCTGTTTGGGTTATGTTTTCTGACTTATATGCACTTGCCAAATTGTCATATTTTACTAAATATAAACCAGCAACTTTAAATCCATAGACTCATATCAGAAGCCAAACATTCCACTTAGTGATGTCCACAGCAATCCCCAAACCTCTGATTCAGCTACACTAGACTGTTAGAAATGGCCTACCTTGATCAGGTGGATCAGGTTTTTCCTTGGATCAATCTTAATCAGAGCCTTACTTGCTATAAATTGGTCAATGGAACTAGATGAATTTATATTTAATAAGGACTTTATCCAACAAAATTCTTCAGGGATTGCAGGAGTGTCCATGTATGTGTTGGTATAAACATACACATTTCTCACAACAAAATGACAGGAAAGCTTGACATAGGTAATGATGTTTCTAAAGACCTTCTTCCGAAAACATGGAGCACCCTCAATCTGTGCTGCTGCCATCTATGAGGTTGTCACTGTAGCAACTACAGGTTCAGTCAGTAACAACAGCGCAGGATTACAAAGGGCAAAAATGTGAGTTTTCAACCTTTAACCTGTCTGTGCTCTCTTGACTTATCTCTGCCCTGGTTTCTTACATTGATCTCAGCTGGTAAAAGTTCCTGAGAGGTTTTGTATGTTTCAAAACAGAATTGTGCACAGATTGTCCTTTCCACTGAATCTCAAGTCACATGTGAACAAGGCAAAGCAACTACATTTGTTTTGCCTAGAGTCAGAACTGCTCCTTGCAACTTTCCCTACCATGGCTCTTCTAGTTACTAACTTGTATAAACAGACAGTGCTTTGCACAAATTCCCCTGTATTCTGGGATTTATGCTGTCAGGCTTGAGCATGCTTTTCTTGTTCATGGTGTCTTATTTATTTTTTCCATGTCTTTTACCAATTACTACCTTGCCTGACAGAGCTGAGGAATAGGATACTCTAATCCCGTTCTCCTGGCACTGTTATTTTTACCTGATGGAGAGAACAGGCACTTTCCTTTCACAGATGCAGCTAGAGAAAAACAAGGAGTTACTCAGAGGCTGGCTCAGAGATTGAGGGAACACCTCTCATACTGCTGCTGTTGGATTCTGGCAAGGCTGTAAAATAGCGAATACCTGCAGCATACTGTCACAAATCCCAATGTCCCTTCTCAGCTCCGATAGTGCCTGGTTCTAGGTTTGCAAAGTAGTTTGAGGAACTCAAATCTGCCCATTTGTAAAATATATCTATTAATATTTATTTACATCACAAGTAAGTATGGCATATGATACAATGCTTAACTTATTAACATTTGGAGAATGCTTTAAGGTCTTTGATTTATAAGAAAATTTGGTGCTTCTAACTGGGTGCAGCTGGGATCTACCAACCTATGTTTGGACCAAACTCATGACAAACCAGCCTACTAGCTGCTATGATATGCATTTGCTGGTCTCCAGCAAGCTCCATTTCCATTGTTCAGACTTGTCTATGCTGGGTCTGAGCCTCCTCACTGTTGCTATATCCTCTGCAGTAGGGACCATAGAAATGAGGTGCAGGAGGGTTTGCACTGGGCCCATGCATGATGAGGACTTCCCCACACTGGTTGAAAACAATAACAAGGACGGTGTTCCTGCTCTATTGCATAAGCGGAACATAGAGTGGAGAGAAGGAGATGGATGTTAATCTGGTTTTGAAATTAATGTAAGCCTCTTTTTCTTCTGTAATCCTTTATTCAAGCTCTGGTGTTTTCACATGATATCAGAAGAATAAAACCACTTAAACGCCTTTGCTAATAGACCACGAAATGTAAATTATGCTCAGTTGGAAGCTTTAAGCTTTTCAAACCAAAGGCATCTTTTGGACTTAATTAAAAAGCAAGGTACCCCCATATGAGATTTAGCAACATGTAGCTATTGACTTCTCTATTAACAACATATTGTCATATGCCTATGGAGCTGAAGGCCAGATGTGCTGCACTGCTGCAGTACACAATTTCTCAGTGCTGCTTCATCAAGGTACTGTGTCCCAGAATGTGGGGGGTCACTATTACTGTGGCAGGACTAGCAGCTTTATTGAAGGCACCTACTCTGGCTACTCATCTAAGTGCTAATTTACACACACACGTTCTGGTATCTGCAAGTGGAAGGCCTCATGCAAATCACCAGGGTTGGGTTCTAAAGATCTAATCTGGCCTTGGTTAGGATGAGGTCTGTTTTACTCAGTTTTACCGTGCAGTGCAAAACTCTCAGTTTTTTAAAATGTGTGTGTGAGACAGACCAAGAGACACTTATCTCTGATTGACTTGAGCTGGTACTCTGATACAGATATATATGATTATACACATAGAAAGTTATGAATGTGTGCATATAAATATAAATCTTACATGACTATATTTGTATTATTTATCTTAAGTTTAAGCAAAAGTACTCTTACTCCCAATGAAGCTAATAAAGAAGAGAGAAAATACTTACTTTTTGATGGTATTTTTATATGACTAAAGCTTGTTAATTAATGAAAAGAAGAGCCTTTTCATGAAAAAGTTATTCCTGACAAATGAGATACTGCTTTTCTGTATGAAAAATTATACAATTACTTTTGTGTCATACTTTGTGGGAAAGATATATCAGGGAAACTAAAAAAACCTACTCTTCCCTTTCTCTCTAAGCATACATGGTATGTTGCTCCTTGCCATATGAATGAAAAGAAGCTGCATCAGTGTGCAGCCCACTCATTTCATCATGAATACAGCTGCATCTGGCCAGAGATTGCACAGTATTTTGTAAGAGAGTGATAAGTCCTAGCTGGAATTCTATGGTTGCTTTATGCAGGAAGTTGGGTGAGATAAATATAATGATCTCTTCTAACTTTTAAAAAAAACACCCTGGGAATCAGTAATTCTCAGTTTCTAAATTAAGAGATGGCCGCACAAAGAAGCAAAGTGACTGCTTAGAATCATGCAACAGGCCTGCAGGAGATGGCTAAGTAAAATCTCATTGTCATGATTCCTGTCTGATAAATCTTGCACCTTGTCTCCTTCAAAGCAAAACATGACAGAATTAATACTTTTTCATACAGAAAACAACTGCCTTTACAACAACTCATGCCAAGTCATATGCTTGATTTTCTCTGTTTAGCAAGTTTCAGAGGCTGCCATCATCATTGCTGATTCAGCATACTTATATACAATTCCAGTACAACTTTTTGCATTAGTTATGATCAGAAAGACTGTATCTTCATAGGAGTTAACTGTAATTGGAAAGGTGCAATGCCTTTGTCTGTACCCTCTGCCTTTGGTCTCATTGTGGCAATTTCTGTATCATTATACAGTCAAGAGGACAACTAATTATGCTGTACTTCCATAGGAACTTCCATGCAAAGATCCAAATCCATTTCAGAGAAACTGGAATTCTGATTAGGAATACTGTTCTGGAATACGGTGATGCTCAGTTTAGTGGCAGAATCATGACTCGAGCCCAGTTGTTTCATCCACTACATGGAGCACGGACTTGATCTAAAACTCACTGAACTTAGTTCCCATGTTTGAGATCAGGTAGGTACATGAAAATGGCTCAGGGCTAGTGTAAGTAAGTGTTGTGCACCATTTGGGTCCCACAGGATCTCTGCTGAACAATGCTTAACCTTTGTAGTATTGTTCTGCAAATAGTTGAATTTCACTCTGAATCTCACTTTAGAGCTATAAAGTAATTTATCTCTTGCAAAGGGTATATGAGGGGAGGAGAGGACAAGGTCCCCGGTAGAAGCTGACTCATGGTCTAAGCACTGGCAGAAAAAAAATTGCCTTAATGATTTCGACAGTCTGTTGTTGAACCAAACATCTTGTTCCCGTAAGATGCTTTGCATTTATCTATAGACAATAACTATCTGATCACAGCTGAAATGCAGGTTATTCCATAATGTGTAGTACCCTTATCGAGCCAGAGATAACATCATTTTGCTTACCGTACATGCCTCTAGAGCTGAAAAGCACATTCTAGCATTGCTGCTTTTTCAGAAGGAACTTTCTTCTTCCACTCCAGCTTCAGCTTGGTACCTATATAACATAGACATTGTGCCCTGCAAATAGAGAACAAAACAAACTTTG
This sequence comes from Harpia harpyja, assembly GCF_026419915.1. NCBI lineage: Eukaryota > Metazoa > Chordata > Aves > Accipitriformes > Accipitridae > Harpia > Harpia harpyja. Next base: position 25,553,942 of record NC_068949.1, on the reverse strand, counting down.
AGGTTCCTTTAAACTAACACAACCATTTCATCCTTTAGCATATGTCTGTGCATGGATTCCTATTCTGCAACTGATATTTATTGATCTAGATTCATATGATCCAAGAAAAGCTTGACTGCATTGCCTTGTGGTAAAATTATAAGGGGAAAAAATGGAATGTGGGGGAGAAAGGAGGAGGAAAGCCAAGCTTTTATAACTCTTTGTAAACCTGGTTTATGTGAGCCCAGCCAACCCAGGCTCTAAATGATCTGTTACGCTTAAGAAGTGGATGTGAAAGGCAGCACTGTTGCTGAGCTGCTGGTGCCCCACAGTATCAAAATATTTCTGCTGAGCTACAATTTAAACAGTCATACTCCAATTATGGGAAGCAGCCCCTGTGAGGAAGTATGCTTTCCTTCTCAAAGCACTTTACCTTCAGCAAGTAAACATTCCTAAGTGTAATATTAAAAGCACTAAAGTTTATGTGCACTTTTATTTTGTGCTAATAAAGTAATTAAAAATGCACATGGTCTTAACTTTGCATTTTTATTCTAAAGAGGTTTCAATGTTTTCCTGTGGATTCAGGTCTGATCTGCACATCACTATCTGTCAGGAGAATACAGACCTCTCCTGCCTTTGTGCTTTCATTAACATAATAATTAACTATTATGGGTTCTCTGCCATGACCAGCTTCTGCTTAAATTATCAGATTGCAACTCCCTGATACTGTGCCTTGCTCTGACACAAAACTCCAAGGAAGCATCTACCAGGTGAACTCCTGCCTGCCATTTGTTCCTCTGCCTGCCTCTAAAGTATATGCTGTACTTTCACTTATCCTTACAGACTGCAGAATCAATCTGACTGAAATAAAATTTCCCAAAACATGGAACCACATTTAGATCCAGGTTCTCCATCTTCTTCCTCCTCCACTCCTGTACAATTAAGTGTCTGTACATTTGGCAGATAATAAAACCATCCCATTAGAAACTTGTAGACTTTCTGACAGTGCTGAATAGACCATGGGAGAGCAAAGAGACTTGCACCAGCAATCAGGTAAAGTGTCCAGAGAAATACACATGATGATTGCGAGAAACCTGTGTGGTGGTGGGTGGAAAGGGGGAACATCTACTCTTTTCCAGTGAGTCTGTACAAAGAATTGTCAAGCATCACATGCATCAGAATAGAGCTGTATTTTCCAAAAGATACATCCGCACAAAGAGAGAAGATTTTTCAAGGTCTTCAGCTCCTTTTTACCAAACTTTACACACACACAGATTCTTGGAAAAACTCAACACTGTATTGATTTGATGCATATACCTATGGAGGTGCCTGGCCCTTGAAAATCTGGCATCTTTTCTAGATGTATAAGCCTTAAAATTCTGAGACGAATTCTTTCAGTAATGTGCTCAAAGGCTGAAAATGAATTTGAAATGGCATACGGCTCTCACACAGCTCCTCTGCAAAGAATTTATCCATTATGGGAAAGAAAACAGAAAGAACGTCTGGAGGTCTGTTTTAAAAAAGGTTAGCAAGAATTAATTCAAGCTTTTTTTTACCCCCAAACTTCATGTAGGTTAGAGCCTGAAAAGATCTGGGCTGAGGCTCAAAACTAAGGTGATGCTCTCCTCACTGGATCTTCTGCTGTGTTCAAAGAAGTAATGTAGGATACAGTAGGAGAAGATGACAAGACACACTGTGGGGATGGTTAACAACCATGGAGCAAACTTCTGAGACCACTAATTGATTTTTCCTGTCTCAAGGTCTTCACCTGAAGACTTGCAGACATGCAGACTGGAAGACATACTTCAGCCAAGCAAAAAGGTTCTTGGACTCTGCTTAAGTAACCAGATGAGATTCTCTGCCCTGTTACACCGATAGTCAGGCTAGATAATCTAATGGTCCCTCCTGGCCTTAAAATCTGTGAATCTAGAATTACACACCACTATAAAACATATGTAAGGGAGGGGAGAATAGAGGCCAAAGAATTACAAAGAGTATTTATAAGCCTGCTACAGTCATCACTAATGTACATATAATTGGCAAAGCATTTACATCAGAGGCCAGTTGTAACACATACATTTATTGAAGGCTTGCAGTTTTCATTAGAACTGAATTACTGAACGTATCTAAGCCATTTATAGTGAACTGTGGCAAACTAAAATAAAGTAAACACATGTGCAGGGGTTATTGATGTGGTATGGCTGTTCTGATATTTAAAGGCATTATAAACGATTTGCAAGGCATTTAATAAAAGTGACCTACATTTATATAGTGCCTTTTATCCTGAGGTATCCCAAAAATTCTGTACAAACTGTATAGCTTGCCACTGCATTACTCCAGGCTGACAGCAGTGTGACTCTTTGAAGGCAGTTGGGTCACAGCGCCATCATGCTGGAGTTAGAATGTGACTAGTCCAATCCTGCATATATAAATGGTGAAGTGAAGGGGAAAACAGTTGTTTCACAGGTTTCACGGGACCTGAGTCCTTAAGAAGCCATTGGATCATTTAGTCTGGCATTTCATATTACTTAGGACATCTCTGGAAAACAGGCAGAGGATGTGGCATCTCTCCTTACATGTCTGAGCATTGTAACTCTCAAACCTCACATCTAAGCTTCCTCCCAATAATCTCTTTCTTACACGTTCTTCTTGGAAATAGGGACACCAAAACTGATCTCATCAATTCCATGCACAGAAGCAAAATGACTTCTCTATGACTGATATTTCGATTTCATGGCCTTTCTACCCTCTTACAAGATCACATTGTCCCTCTTACTTTCAGCACTGCACTAAGAGCTCTTGCTGGGTTATTTATAACAGCATCTCACTCCTCTGAATTTCCAAGACAGAGTCTCACAGCATGTGGGAATACCTTGCCTTCTTAGTCAGCAGTCTTAAAACTCAGTTTGTTGGAAGAGTACATGCCCAGATTCCGATCACTCCATGATAGAAACTTGCCGCCTTCATTATTTACAAATAATCTTTATTACAAAACTATCATTCAAAACTCTATTTTATTATTTAGTTTGTTGAAGAAAATATTAAATGGTATTGGAGCAAAAAGCAGTCTGTGGGGATCCCTCCTAGCATATCTTAACAAATAAATGAGATTTGTTGGTAATACACCAATCTGTGCAAAAGGACCCATCAGCCCTGGTCTCCATCTGCATCTTGTGGAAGGAAAGATACATGAGCAGGGAGGGAACTTCCATGCATTCCACTAGGTGTTCCGATTTGATGATCAGGGGATTAGGACTAGATGGGACCAGGTGATGGGACATTACAAGAACACCTATCCTGGAATGCAGCCAAAGCCTATCAGTACTAAGTCAAAAGCCTTGGAGAAAGCCATGTATGCTGTATCAGAACACTCCTCATTCCAAACAGATCAAGAATCCCATCAGAAAGAGATAATAGGTTGACTTTTGGAGATACACTTTTGGAGAACCAAAAAGGAATAATTCTTTTGACCAAAGCTACAATGTGGTAAGCCACAGTGGAAATGAAACAAAAACTCAGCACTAACATTCCTGAAAATGGCATTATGGCATCTTTAATTGACACTAAATGGTCAGGATATAATTTTAGGGCTTCTCCAAAAAAGTTACCTGTAGCAGCCCAAAGCTCACAAAGCTCTGGTCTCTAACACATACACATTTTTTCCTAGCACAGGAAGGACCTTTCTAACAAGACCTCAAACCAAGTGCTAATACCCTTTACGCTTACTTTGTGAGACTGTTGTGCGATAACATAGCATGACTGCTGGTATACAGAGACCTCATAATGAAAATGGAATGCTAAACTTCTCTATTTTTTTCAACTCTCTACTAATATACTCTTTTCAACTCTCAACTAATAAAAGATATTACTTCTCCCTGCAAACTATGCCTGTTCTATCATTATGTCTTCATCACTACAATCACATTACTAATGTAGTCTGCATTCTGCTGTAGCACTCTGATTGCATACTGCTGAACATTATTGATAATTAATGCATATGCTCACTATATTCTGCAATTTAAAAAAAAGTCAGCATTGTGGGCAAAATTATGTGCTTAAGCTATAATAAATTCACCCTCATCTAAAGGTAGCTGTTTAGAATACTCTTAAATTCACTCTAAGAATCACAAAACTGGTTTTACGGGGTGAAATACTCTAAAATACTCTGAACTGGCTTAGGTAAGCAATGGAGGCAGATGACAGTAAAGGACCATCTACTTGCACATTGTGAAGATCCTTTATTAAGTAACATTCATAAAGTATTTTCACCTTTCATTCTCACCAGGGAAAAATCTAGCAGAGCCAACATACCTGGAGTGATAGGAGGTTCTTTTATCCCATTTTGGGGGGGAAATATCAGAGATTTTCCATGTTGTTCTTTTTTTAAACAGGTTATTTCTTAGAGCTCTTCAGATCACAGTTACACAAACAATTTCACTGGTATGACCAAAGGGCTGTGATGTCTAGCAGGTGGCAAGAGCAAGCAGCTGACGGATGTAGGCAGGCTTGGCAGGGACAGGAACAGGAACCCCTTACACTTAGCTGTGAAAGGATTTGTAAAATGGAACTGCAACCTCAGGCACTTGAACTTGCTAAACACTAATGACAAATCAATGAGAGACTCAGGATGTTCTTAGAGAAACACTTTCTCTGGTGCCAAAGCTGACTTAGGAAGTTCCTGGCCTCCCTTGCACCTGCTAACCCTTTTTCTCTCCCTCCAGCATCACCAGCTGCATCACTGAAATGTGTTGGATTAAAATGAAAACTTTTAACCCTATTTTCTATCTGGTTTATAGAGTAGCTCCACAAACTGTTGTGATGTAAGTAAAGGGTTGGAGCATGACACCACAGGAAGAGATAGATGGGCTAGAATGAAGGGGGATATGTGTGTGGGTACCTGAACAACATAATTATAACAATGGCAAATACACATCTCCTGAGTTTTGGTGTACTGTTTGATAACACACCATCTGATCCAATGTTTCCTGGGAGTTAATGGATAAATTCTCCCTGCGTTCAATGGCCTTTGAATGAGGCCCCAAAAGCAGGTACTGTGCAATAACAATTTTATCCCCTTCTGGCTAAAAGATTTTGTTAAAGAAACAAAACACTATTTAGAAAACATTCAAACTCTTCAGAATGTAGATCTGTCTAACCATTGCTATTTTCATTGTCCCATATTGTGCTATTGCTACCTTTAAATTTTAATTTTTACCTTTACGTCTCAATTTTATACTGCTATCCATAGATTTATTATATAGATTCATGTGGTTTTACAGCTGCCTCACACAGTCTATGAAATCTCAAACACACTTGTTTTGACTATGAGCTTGTTTATTCTGGACTATGATGACCAAATACACTCTCTGAAGCTAATGTGATTAGCTCGGCCAAGCTGATTAGGAAAGAAGAATGTCAGGAATTCCTCTTCCAGATGTAGCCTGCATTGCTCAGAACTTTCTCCAGTGGGAGCACAGTTCCCAAGCTCCACCTAACTTCACATAGATGAAGAAAATCCCAAGATATAAAATTAAGGCAGGAGAAGGAGGGGTGGGAGAAGGCAATGATTGCCTTAGATGTGTTCACACTTAACGGAATTAATGTTTAGTGATACAATGGAACATAAAGAGGCAGGCACATCGTTTAATGTGTTAGACTTGCAGACCTTTGACTCTTTTATGGTTAATTAGCCTTTAGCTTAAGAAAGCCCCCAGGTCATAGAACTTCCATCAGCTCTGAATTCAAAGCTTTGCCCTCTCTCACCCTGGCAGTTTAAAATGTAATGATGATTGATAGCCAGATGAAAGCATTAGCTGGGGCCTGTCTTTTTGCATTGTGTTGGGAGAGTAGTGTAATGATCTATAGCTGCAATGGTTTCAGAAACCATTTTGGTTGATTGTGACCTTAATTACCCACTTAAGCAGGCTTTAGCCAAATTGATTTTATACTGCTTTACTCTAAAACAGGTTGAAAATTAACCCTGCAATCTTATATGTATTTTACAAGGTTTTTATTCCATTGTTACCTAAAAAGCCCCTAGTGAATATGATCTCAAGCTGATATTCATGAACTCAAGTAAAAAGGAGGAATGATACCTTTTAACAGTGACAGATTTATCCTCTGAGAAGATATTGGGCCAAATACTTAACTACTATCAAAGTTATACTCAAATGACCAAAGACCTTCTTATATTAGGTTAGTGAGCAGTATGTGAGCTAGATTCCCACCCAAACTAAAGCTTTTTTGCTTAGTCCCAGGAATCACAAGCAGCTTTAAAATGCTCCAGACGAGCAGCAGCAGATGCTGTTGGGATGGGAAAACTGCACATATACAGGAGTAAAGTGGCTGACTTTACTGGCCTAAGTAGCATAGAGATCAGACTGGCAGAGTATTTGGAGCAGGAAGCAACATACTTCTCTTCAAGAAGTCAAGCCTTTCCTACATCACATAAGGAACATTCTGTATGAAATCTTTCTAAAGAGAAAAAAGGGAGAAAAGATCATAAAGACACATTATCCTTTCCAACATAAAGAGAACCCTGCAAAACAAGCCAAGGCACAGGGGAGAGAAAGACGGGACTTTCTCACTCCACACTCTTTGCATACAGGGTAATACTCAGAGCGTTGCTAAGATTTCTACAGCAGGACTGAAACTATAGTCAAGCCCAAACTTGTCTTACATTCTCTGTGAAAACGAACATTTTCTGACAGAGAACTTGGGTCTACACTGCCTCACTGTACAAGCTCCCATGTGCAGTGGGGAGCAGGCATAGTAACCCCATTCTAGATCTTATTGTTCAGCCAATGTCAGCAGATAAAGTGTCATAGTATCCTTCCTAAAGGAATCTTAAAACTGTCTTTCACAAAAGATCAGTATTTGCGCACAGTCTGTGCTCCCATGGGAACGCTGGCAAATCCACAGAACTATAGGCACTCCATATCAAGGTGGTGTGGACTGGGGAGGCTGTTGAGCTCTGGCCTGCGCCCTAGTCCAGCTGACTGCAATGTACTGCAGACATAACAGCTCCTGTGCAGGAGACAACCAAAATCTTATGTATAACATAAATCCATGGTATTTCTCATTTCTTCTCTTTAATGTGATCCATGATTCTTAAATTTTGGCTATTACCCACCCCACCCCCCCCCCCCCGCAAACCTTCTCTTTTACATTGATGACGTTTTCTAACTGGGATAGCTGGCTCCCCCAGGTTATAGGCTAGGGACCAGACAGCATGTTCACTCTCAATTGTAACCTGCTCACAGAAAACTATCTGAAGGCCTCAAGCAGAAAGAATCATATACATGTTCAGCTTACTGACACACCAAGAACCATAAGACATTCCCAGAGAACTTGCTAGCACAACAGGGAGTGTGGAAGCAAAGAAGTAAGGATGGAAAGAAGAAACAATTTTGTAGGTATGGCTTTGCAAAATAGCTGTTGCTCACTGCTAGAGACACAATAGGGATGCTAATCATCCAAACTAACTCTGTAGCAATGACATATTCCAGTTGGTGCAAGTGTCTGTACATGCATTTTCAATAAAACCTTGATAAGCTGAAATATCTGTTCCATAGAATAAAGTACACTTTGGGCTTATGCTCAGCAAGCTCTGAATGATCCTTTTGCCACCTGTGTTTTAAGGAAACCACTTTCTGATCTGTTTTATTCCACCTGACACTGATCTCCACATGGCCCTGTTCCCTCTGAGACAGAACAGTTGTTTGATGTCAGTAACAGGCCTTCCTCAGCCATTATTTGGGTGCAGCTGCATGCCAGCACTTGCAGCTGAAACTATCTTAGCTTTCCAACTGTTCATTTTATTCCCACTGTCTTCTACTGTATTTTTTGCTTTCTTCTAACTTAGCTTTAGAGACCTCCCTATTTAAAGGCCTGGAGCAAAATTTGTGATTTTGTCTCTCGAGTAAAAATTATTCTAGCTATATCCTTTGCAATACTGGTGATGAGGTTTGAACAGATGGATATCCATGAGATTACAAATTGAGGGTGCTCTTATCTGGGGATTCTTTATTCTACAGCGTGCAGTGCCTTTGAAGCCTAACATCTTTGTTGATCTAGCTTGCAATATTTAAATTTGCTAGAATTTTGCTAAGTTGTATGTGTAGTTCCTTTTGGCCAAGTATAGCAACCACCAAAAATTAACACGACTTCCTTCTAACTCCTAGTCTGAGGTGCTTACACCTTAAAGAGACAATATTCTGTGTCATGGCTTAAGTAATGGAAGATACTTGTAAAGCTGATCTAAACAAATCACATAGACCAAGAAAGTTTTTGTTAAAATCAGTGAGAGATGCAGAAGGTATTTTGCTGTTGTTGCCTTGGGCTGCCTTTTAGCTTCCTCAAAACAGCAGTCCATCTGGCCTCCAGTGGAAAATGACCCATTCAATTAAAAGTCCCTTTACATCTCCCCAAGACTTTGCAAAATCCCCAATGCATCCCCATTAATATAATGCAAGTCTGTGGCCTTCTCTGGTGATCAGTCCACATGAAACAGCTCTTGAATGTCATTTCTTCAAAGGAATAAAAGTAGCCCACACCTAAAGGAATAGATGTATACATGCTAGGATACTCAGGTCCTCATTCAATTTCCTTGAAATAACTATGGGTTTCATTTTGGATCTGCCAGAAGACACTGACATCATCTTGCTCTTCTGTTTCTAAGTTGAAAGTGACCCACTTAGCACATTTATTTCCTGGAGTCAGTAAGGGACCCCGCAGCAGACCCATACAGATTAAACTGCCTTTATATTGGAAATGTTTCTATTTAAAATGCAGTTTTTGGTTAGAGTGTTCTCACATGTGCCATTGCTTCCTCCACATAAAAGAGGGAGCTTTGATATTCCCATTCGTGAAACACATCACCATGCATTTTAATAATCCCAGCACAAAACTGCTAAAGTTAAACCAGCCCCCTGGCCTCTATATTGTTTGATTATTGACACATGCAGTGATTCTGAAATCTATTTGTGACTTTATCTGGATGGGATGAAGAACAGATTTGCTTAAATTCTTGGTGACAGAAGTATAAGAAGGATAAAGGAGAAGTTATTTTCCATCACAACTGTTACTTGCTTAAAAAAATCTTCCCCAAAGCAAAGTTATAATGTGGTATCTTGGAAGAACACTACTCCATTCTTTATTCAAACACCCTTTAACTCCACACCAGCAAGATAGAATCATATGAGCTAGCTAAAGACTTGAAAGATACTGATCGGATCGTTTTAAATTTCACTGAGGCTAGAGCTGGGAAAGGTTAAGATGCACTTCCCTGCAAGAAAAACAGAACAAGTTTGCTGCCAGGGCAGCCGCAAAAGCTACCCCTAATGTTGATAACACATTATTGCTTCAAACAGCTACTTTGATGAAGCCACTTCTTTTTTTCCTGCAATCCTTCTGCTGCGGGCTGGAAAGGTAATGCCAAAGGAACACATTTGGCAGTTGGAAAAATATTCCATGAACATAGGAACATTCAGCAGAGAGAGAGAGATTGAGAGAAGCGGGTGATTGAAACCAGATGAAGCCAGCTCACGATCACAGCTTCCACTGCTGAATAACTAAGTCCATGTACAACTGCCAGGCATTCCCTCTGCCATGTGAGAAACCCCAGGGAAGACCAAGCCTTTGCTGCCTTCTGACACATGAAGCAGTGAGGATATTATCAACTGATAGAACGTCCACGATATCCATCACTCCCTTTGGTTCTGGTGAATATTAGTATGTCTTGCCACTTCCAGACATGGGCCAATTACCAGGAAATCATTATGCTAGAAGCCTGTTGACTGCAGATTAACAACTCCCCCAGTGCTAATGGTGTCTACCTACTAGGATTTTCTACTCTTTGGATGCCACATAGGGGAAATACCCCTGTCAAAAGCTGTAATATAAATCAAATGCAGCTGGGCTTATGAGTGTATCACTGAAGCATCTGACCCTAGTAGAATTAGCAGACAGTATGTATGCAGCCTGGTAGGCAGAGCATTACAGAGAAATTCAGCAGCTTGGGGTTTTTTCCTAGACTCTAGGGCTTTAAATAATCTTGGAGATGACACTTCCTCTCCCTATGCTTCAGCCACTGCATTAAGAGCTACACAGATAAACTATCTAGCTGAAAGCTAACTTACCTGTGTGCACGCAAGTTGCAGTCACACCTTTGACTACAGACAGGCATACTCATAGGTTTTAAGTTCTTGGAGCTGAATTTTTTTGTTCTGTACAGTTATGCACACTGGTTCATGATGGATAGCTCTAAATGCTACTGCAGTACAAATGATAATAATAGTGGTCATCTGTCAGCAGTTATGTAGAGAAAACCAAGCAGCTAGTGCCCCTCATCAAGACACCTGTGGCCAATAACATGGTCTTGAGGGTCAGATTCAGACAATGATACTTCAAACTTCCTCCTACAATTGGACAGCCTGGTGGAAGCTAGAAAATCAGGCATCCAGCTGATTCAGAAGAATACAGGATCATACCCACAAAAATCACTATTTCAAACATTATTCACTAATGGCATGAATATCTGGGACAGAAAAAGGAGGTTCTCCCAGTACTGGCCCCTTAAAATGGCATTAGAAAGAACATGAAAAGGAGACACAAAATCTGATACTTGTCATAGATGTCCAGAAGAGCAATACTTATGATATTTCCATCACTGAACAGCACTCCACAAAGATTTAGTACTTTTAGCACTTTGAAAAAGAAAAGGAATAATGGCTGAAATGTTCCACTGTGTCTTCCCCTGTAGGAAAGACAGCAAAGAACATTCCCAAACCTTGTTGACTTACTTCCCACTGCAACTTTAAAGGAGCAGAGAAGGTATCCTCACAGTTGTTATGCTGATAATTTGGTGATTAACATATGATTATAAGCACAGAAATTCAGAGTTCTAAATGGAATTGGCATCAACCTCTAAAAATGAAATATTTTACCTCTGTTTTAACTCAGTTATTTTAACTCAGTTTTTACCTCAGTTTTAACCTCAAATGATAGAGTTATGGAAATTATAACCTTATTATGCAATGCTGGTTAGGAAATGTTGTGTAGCCCGATCCACGAGTGACATGTAATCAACACAGCAGTTCCAGGGACAGTGAAACAAGGGGACAGCCCTCTTCATTCCTGCTGTTTCTACCTAGCAACTTTTCAGCTAAAGACAACTTCAACATTCAATATTTCAAAGCAAAACTGCTGATTTAGGCTGTATCGAGGTGCTTCAAGATACCAGCTAAATTACATTCAGACAAGCTGAACAACCTAAGTGAGTAAATGCAATGCATAATGTAGACCACTCGAGGGAGTATATGAGTGGCAGATAAAAAGGTCAAGATGATATCATATTTGTGAACTACAAACAACAATTTCCTTATTCAATAAAATAAAACAATAGTACAATTACCAAAGTGCTATGTTCTGAGAAGGTCAGACAGGACATCAGGTTTCATCAAGTTATCTTCATCAATTAAATACTGTTTGAAAAATGGTTATGCAGGCTGAGGCACTGGGCTGAATGCCCACCCTCCCCATGGCCTGCAATCATGTTGCCCTCAGTTGGATGACTGCTGGAAAGGGGGATGTGCTGTAAGAGCTGGCTGACACATTTGGCTTCAGAGTTTTTACCAATGGAAAATTAATTCTTGTGGTCAACATTTTTCATCTAATATTTTCTGGTTTTCTTGCTTACATTTCTCCCATTGAAAGAGAGGAAAAAGAGCAGTTATTTCACTCTAACACATTCTTTACTTTTAGATTTTTTTTTTAGAATACAAATGTCAGCTATTTGAAAATTAAACAAGCATTTTTCTCACTTTCAGGTTCTCACACAAAATAAACTTGCCTTTTTCAGCTGACTTGGCTTGCAACTGAAGTTACTGTTGGAACATATCTTGGAAGTTAAAGGCTTATACTGCAGGTGCACCTGAAAATACCTGCACCTGAGAAGGGCTTGAAAGATGAAGGCGGCAAGAGCAAAAGGAAAGCAAGAGAGGTAAGGGGATATATCCTATTCCTGCATCTCCTATTTGAGGGCAAGAACAGTCCCTGGAACTGACAGAGCTGAGTGGCAATTTTACCTGTGCACGTCTGGAGATTCTCATCTTTCAAAAGAAGGAAGGAAATTGGGCCCCTCTATACCTGCTTTCTGGCTACCAGAGGGAAACAAGCTGTGCTATCCAAGGAAGCAACATCTTACATTCTCCTTTTGTTGACTGCCACTGCCAACAGTATGTGCAACAAAAGATGATGTGCTCTTGCAGAAGGTGGGTCTGCCAGGCCAGCTAATATGACCGCAGATGAAGCAAAGAACAAGCTGAGGAAGTGTTTGGGGGAATGCTGCTGGAAGTTACAGGACTAAAAATGCCTGGTCCTTCTGCACCTTCACGTTCTGCTTATTTTTTTGTGACTAACCACTAACCACTGTGGGGGACGACAGAAACTCCTCTGCTCAAACTCCACTAAAAATCCCCTCTTCAGTCTCAAAAACATCTGGCTTGTATGCTGCAAGAATGAACTTATTTATTTATTTATTTATTTAAAAATAGACAGGATATTGAACCAGCCTGAGTGGGGAAAAGAGATGCAACCAAGTACTTCAAGCTAAATCCCATGAGACAAAAGCACTGAACTGCTGCAATCAGGGCAAAGTCCATACTTAGTTAGCTTTTACCTCCTCAGTTTCCAACAGGAAAGATAGAAGATGGTAAACCAATATTGGGAGGCATTAAAGAGAAAGAGAGGGAGGAAATCAGACTCTTTTTTTGTAAACTGATGCTGCAACTTTTGTATCAACAGCAATTTACTATCTTAAATTAGTCTTAGGTATGTCACAAGAAAAACAGAGAAAACACAAAGATCGTTTCTCCTTCTTAGTGTTCCTTTCTGAAACCCAAGGATAGGACACAGAATTTGCCCTGGGCTTGAATAAGAGGGACATCTTCCACATCTTCCAGCACTGTTACAGAATTTCTGGGAATAAAAAATAGAAACTGGAGAAAGGAAAACTTACTAAGTTATCTAACTCACCTCCATACTAACACAGAACTACACAAACCTCTAATATAGTCTCCAAGGTGTGAACTTCCTTGACGGGGATGTGTATGGTATTTCTCTATACTTCTATTACTACCATATAATAATTTGCTACAATGTGGACAAAAGGTGATAAAATCCATGTTGAGAGTTCTGAGAGCATTTTCCATCTGAGTTAGAAAGAATCTGCAATCTCAACACCACTAAAAATAAGACACAGGAATCCCAATTTGCATGCATACAAACAGACACCCCCAAGACCTCTTCCGAAAGTCTTCATATTAGTTCCTCTGAGGCAACCTGTGTAGGTTGGTTGTTATGTTAATGAACTTTCAGCAGTACCGCTGTATTTGATATGCGTGCCTCATTCCTGTGACTCAGGGTGCTACCACCAGGTCAGGTCAGGTCATAGGTGCCACCCTCTACATTCATTGTTCTCCTGTGAACAACAAATATTCGCACCCGAGGTGCAGTGATGATGGATTCTGCTTTGTTCTGTCATAGCTAAAACAGGGAAGAGGAAATCCCTGCCCCATCCCTTTTTTCCTCTTACCTCATTTTCCTCTCTCTTTCTCTCCTGTTTGGAAAACAGTCTAGCTTGCAAAAGATCTACAAAAACTAATTTTTTTCCTGCTGGTGACAAGCAATGGAATAATTTCTGCTAGCATAACAAATGGAGCAAGCAGATAGTGAGGACAACAAACATTGATTTACAACCAGGTATCGCTGACATCAATGGCAATGCTCCCCTTGAATTTCTGTGGCAGCAGTGTGGACCTCAGCTGGTGAGGCAAACATTCTCTTTACTCCACTCTACAGACAGTAAGCTCCACAGGAAGAAAAAGCAGTAGCTTGCAAAAGTGGGAAGATTAATGAAGAAGGCACAAGGAGAGATTTTTCCAAAAGTGACTGATGTTCCAGAAAGAAAGTGATGGATTTCAAGTCAAGAGTAGTACTGCAAAGTACAGCTGACCAGAAGTACTCCACCAAAGCGATTTTCCTCAGAACTTGCTGATTTAGTCAAATTAAAATATTCTGTATAAACAGCTTTATTCCCAATCTCTGAAAGTTTCCTACTTTGGGACAATAGTTTCTGAAGACTCAAATTATTTCCCAGAACTAAAATTCAGTTTCAGAGCCAGCTTTATTGCTGGCAAATCAAGCATGTTAAAGTCATGAATCAGGAACTTGTAACCCTAAAATTGAATTCTGGGAGTCTTAAAAAATGAGATTAAATGCAAAAATCATTCTTTATTAATTTGGTTTTGAGCTTTGAGCTATCAGAGTTCAACGGTGTCAAGCTGTGTTACACTTTTTTTTGCACCCAGAAAAGCAGGATGTTATTTAAAATAACTAGAGATGAAATTTCTTATGACTGCGGGAACTAAAGAAAGACACCTTGACAAACATGAAAAAAAAATAATGAAGCTATTCAATTCCACAGAAATAAGATGCATCCAGAGAGCTGTGCAAGATCAGCCCATATAAGCTTTGTTTTACATTAATTAAACAAAAAAGCTATCAAGAACAGAAACAATGCCCCTCAGAAAAAAAGCTGGGTATCTTTTACTTTAAATAGAGTGCACATCCGTTTTTTTTACTAGGGGATTTAAGAAGATTTGACCCATCTGGATGCCTGTCTCTCTTAAAAAATGTGTTGGCTAAATATGCAGCCATGTCAGCACACAGAAAGAGAATTTCATTCATGTAAGATCTGGCCTCATCCTGACTCATTAACGCTTTGCTGGAACGGCTGCTTAGTCAAGATTATGAAATAACATTTAAAGTATTGTCTTGTTACTGATCTCTGTCATCCTTTGACACAGCAATTAATTTAGGTGACCTTAGAATAAAGTACAGTGTTCCAACAAGCAGGTAAGCCAGCACACACATCTGGAGTAATGCTGGCAAAACACAAGGCTGGTTTTAAAAGATACTGATGCTAGGCAGTGGCACGGGAGCCATGTCCACCATTGTGAACCAGTTCAATCAGTCTGAAGCAACAGATTCTCATACCTCATAGGGGTCAGGAAGGGCCACATCTTGGTGGTATGCCCAGAAAGAGACGCAGGGAAAAGCAACTGCCTCGGACTTCCTGCATTCTTGCTGCTGTTCTTCCCATGTCATGTACTACAGCCATCCCATACTTCCTGGTCAAAGGTACTGGTAGTACCATGTAGATGTTACTTGGAACTCCTAAGCAGGCTTGGACTCTACTGTGCTAGGCTCTGCATGTACAGACAGCAAGAGAGCTGTACAGCTCTACAGAGATTCCCATCTCCAAATACGAGATGCACATAGAGTGAAAAAGGAAGGCAATGCACAAAAAGAAGTGGGCTGGAAAAGAGGGCTGAAGGAACTACAGGGGTCAAAGTATTCTCTGACTCGAACCAGCAGAACTGCAATTGTATTCAGTTCCCTGCCCTGAGCTAGATCCTTTACAAATGATCAAGGATTGCTGCTTAGGGCCTACGATCATTCAGATCGTGAGGCTTCCACTTTCCACTGTGGGTCTGGGCCTGACCTACCATATGCTGTGGTGGTGGTCCTCAGTCAAAGGACATCCTTACCGATGTTCGGGCCTCATAGCCTGGCTGCCCACAGTCTGGGCAGAGATTGTTGATCTGCCACCTTCCTGTCACTGGTTTCAAACGTTCTCTGGAGGGCCAGAACTAGGATTACTTTGGAGACAGTTACCCTGGAAAGGATAGACCGAGTCCTGTGTATTTTATAAACTATTGCCAAAATCTTTTTAAACTTAACCATCAAAAGCTGGTTGGTTTTTTTGCAGCTGAAACCATCTGAACCTCCTCACCATGAGGAGGAAGTGAGTAAGTAAGAGGGAGGGAGAAGCCCTCATAACCTTGAACCTCAGCTCAAGCACAAACCACAAAAAATAATCAGCCATTGGACTTAAAGGCAACATATCCGGATGTAAATATTGATATTTTGCAGTACAAGTAGCTATTGAGAGATGAATAGCAAGGGGAACAAACTCAGAGGCCAAGCAAGTTAGCAGACATTGAAGGGGCCTAATTTAACACTCCCTTGTACTGTTACAAGCTCCCTTAATTTCATGGGACTAATTCCTAATTTATAACAGATATAGCAGAATCAGAACAGTGCTCTAAGCCTGAACTAACATTCTAGATGTCTCACAGCCTGCCTCCTCAGCAGGTGTATATCAGTACAACCCCACCAAAGCAACGGGTAACATTCCCAGCTGGTGTAAATCAGCATGGCAGCACTGACATCACTGCTGATTTACTCTGAAATGGAGGACCTGTATGTACATTTTTCAAATTCCTGATGCTTTCCTTTTGCTAAAATGCAATCTGTTCAGTTGCAGGATCATGGAGGACAGAGATGGAGGAAAGCTTTTTAAGCTCTCCCTTTTGTTCTGATGCAATGTACAGAAGTGTCTCTGGTTTGTTGCTCTCTAAGGACTTCCCTTTTTTTTTTTTTTTTTTTTTTTCTTTTTTTTTCTTTTTTCAGAACAGCAGGCAAGTGTTGGGAGAAGGGATATGTAATTAAAGTAAAACATTAAAATGTCACGTAGCAATTAAAAAATAAAGAGTTGCTGTGCTGTTTGACGGTGTTTTTCCACATATGCAAGCCAGGCAATCATTGGCATGTCCAAGCCTGACCTTTGGAAAAACAGAATCCCCCTCGTCTCCTGTGCTGCCTGCAGCCCTGCTAAAAAAAACCCTGCAAAAAATCAAAACAAAATAGAACAAAGAACATGTGACCACCTGCGTACATAAGCAGAGATATTGATCATTCTGAATGCAAAGACATGCATCTTTTTGTTGTGAAAAATTTTGGGGGGAGGAAGAAAAATATTTTATTAACTTAGTAATGAGGAGTTTCCACAGCTAAGGTAATACATGATAATATGGACTGAACAGCAGCCCATTGTTTGAGAGCAGAATGGAGCCCTGTATGGAATCACTGCTGGATTCTGTACACCACAGATGGAAGGGAGGAATTACACCCTGATTTCGGGGGTGAAAGGGGGTATGCGTTTCTTTTACAGTTTTATTGGCCTTGCATACAGGTCAGTAAGTCACACACTCAAACACACGCACACAAACACATGCTCACGCATATACACACTGCAGCACAGACAATCTGTCAGAGCTGGGAGGCAATTTGTGTAAGTTGAAAGTTTAATGAGTGCCCGACACTAAGCTAACAAGGTTTTCAAACAGTGGCTAACAAAAAACAGGGATCAGGGAGACTGCATTTGGTGCCAAGATATTTGTTTTAATATTAACAAGGGCTGAATTCAGGCAATAAAAGACAAGGAGGAAAATAATATCTTCTGAAAGTGCTGAAAGCCAAGCGGTTCAATATATTTGAAACAACATATGTGTTTAAACAAGACAGATTTTTTTTTTTCAGATAAGAAAGAAAATCCATGAATATGAGGCAGAAGCAAGTAGTTAGCAACACAAACATTTCAGCAAATATGCACATAGCTAAATTCATTTTCTACCCTACATATCTTTAAAACTTGACATAATATTAGCTGTAGAGTCTTTTTTAGTACAACAACCCAGATCCCCCAAGAGAGTCACGCTACATTCCCACAAAGGTCAGGATAAGATAGTTTAATAAGAGTGCCCATTTTAACATTACTGAGGATCTGGATCTCTGATACTAATCTACTGCCTAGTTAAGTAAAAATATGTTGTTAAGTCCTTAACACTTCCTAGGGTCTTTTTGAGGATTTTAAGATCCAGGCATGGAGCTTTAAGACATGCCAATGGTGGATGACCTATGAAGGAATTAGAGGAGAGCCACCAATAATAGGCACAGAGAGGTTGACAAGGATGGTGAGAGGTATCACAGAACTTCCACGGGTGAAGAGAATAAATAGATTAGGACTCTTCAGCTTGGAAAAGTCATGACTGAGGAGAGATATGCTGGAAGTCTGTATAATTATGAATAATGTGGAGAAGGCAAACAGGGGATTCACATTCTTTTACAGCATAAAAATTAGATCTCCCTAAATTAAATTATAAGTCTTTTGAGGACTTATCTATGTCTATGTCTAAGGACATACATAGTCCATACATAGGACATAATTCAGTAGTGAAACATAGATGTGGAGGTCAGGAGCACTACTGAGTCTGAAAAAATATATACACATTAATGGAAGATAGATCACATATCAGGCAATAAACATGTCAGCCTCGGTGCAGTCTTTCACTCAGGAGATCCTTCAACTCTTGATGACTGGAAGCTGGGATGATCGAAAAAGGTAATGTTTACCTCATGCTTGCTCCGCTTTTTTTATATTCATAAAAGCAAAACTACTGCCCCTGCACCCCACTGATGCAATGATTAGGAAGAGTAGAAGCTATTCCTTCCATTACACTCCCAACCCTAACCCCCACGAGTAAATTTGACACCACTGTCTAACTCCAGTGAGTTAATTTTGATTAACACCAGAATGGGAAGAGCAGCTTCAAGCTTTGCATTTTGCATTCTCGTACAGTAGGCAAGTTCTCCTGAGTTCTTCAAAGCTGAAACCTTCAGAAATATACCAAATGAACTAGAATTTGTCGCTTGAAGAGTTATCAAGCAAAGCATAAAGAATGGCTCTCATCTCACCCACAAATGGTATGAACTTTTGAAAGTACTGTTAACAGAACCCAGATGAAAATCCAAGAAATTTTCAGGCAGGCAAAGGCAGAAGCACCGAATAAGCTTCTCATTCTGAGGCTGCTCTGTTGGTTTTGTGCATATTACATTACCACAGATTATGGAAAACTGGAGGAAAACTTGGAAGTCACAAATTCAATGCACTATTTTACATTTTATTTCAATTTGGCCAGCTTTTTCAGCAGGCTGAAGAGCATTTCAGACTGAAATTTGAACCAACATGACCTGTAACCCTAAATTCATCTGAAGTTCGATATTGTATTCTGCATACACTCAAACACTACTAATTCGACTTTACCATCTAATCTGCAATATACAGTTTCAGGTTCCCAAATGATTCAAATATTCATAGCAACATGACTTACAGTAGTTAAGGATCTGGTCAGCATATAATCAGAGAATGATCTTTATTTCTTCATTCCTTTCCTGCTCCCCCACTCAAAGGTGGAAAAACAGATAAGTGTACAGAATCTTGGAAAGGCACTGCCAGTCGTCTTACTGTTTTAATGCTTTGCAAAATGTTTTCCTGAAGACATAGTGCCTCATCCCTTATGGTATAAGAATTTTTTCAGATTGTCTAGGCTTACCCATTTAAAGGCATAACTGATCACTACCAGCCCCACAAATATTCTAAGAAATAGAGATTCAGCACAAGCTGCAGACCACTAACGTAATACATTGGCTGTAAACAATGCTGAAAAAATGCTCCCTCATACATCTGGCATGTTTGCTCAAAGATACATAGAGTGTACCCAGCCCAAAGTACAGTTGTCTTACAGTCTTCTGAGCTGTCTTCACAGCATCCTCTGGAGTAAAAGATGGGTGCAAATGCTCCTGCTAACATTTGCTCTGAAGGTGTTCAAAGATATAATAGACCTAGCACAAGTGATGGCTGCTGCTGTCATAATCAATGGCAGGTTCACCATTGAAAAATGCTTGTAAAAGACTACCAGTGAAAGGGTATTCATATGCTAATCCTATAAGAGGATTTGCAATGTTATTGAAGTCTCACCTATCCAAATCTACATTGAAAATTAGACTATATCTAATTTCAGAAGCTAAATGGGATTGAGCTGCTTTATAATGGAAAAGGAGACCTCCAAGTGCACCTAAGATCCAAACGATGACTTTTTCCCCCTGATTCTACTTAGTAGTATTCTCTACTGCTAGAGCTGTTGTACATCAGAGGAAACTGTAAACTGTGGCCAAAAGTTACTGACGCAGTTCTTGGACAAGAGTCAAATTACTAATACAATGTTCAATTAAATTTTCATTTTCACACACCTGACATGATCAGAAATCATCGAAGCTTGCTCCAAGCCTAGACAATTTAGTCAGCTAATGGGATTAAAATATATCCATTTCCATATCCAATGGTGCACAAAGAAATGATGTAGCTGACTACTCTGTCTTTGAATCATTAGCCTGAAGGACCAGATATCTGTTTGTAGTTGGGTCATCTGAGGATGCTTGTAAGAATCTCTACAAAAGCTAGCCAGTTGGTATACTGAGACCATTGTCGAAGTTATTGACCAATATTGTCTCACTGGTTCCCTGTGATCCCCTGAATTTCTGTACAATGCAGCCAGTCCTCATCATTCTTGGTAACTGCCTTCAGCTTCCTTTCTTCAGCTTTCCTTAAACCAAATAATGGGAGGAATACATGCTAGTTCTTGTGACTGTCTAGAAAATCAGGGATCTTTGGGGAATTTTTGACAAATACCATTTTGAAAATATGTTGAGCTTTTTGTGGATGGACAGCCATTTCAAATAATTTTTGGAGACAAAGGCTTCCTGGGTTCTTTAGTAAGGGAAAGAGGGAATGAAGAGGAGAGAGAAAAAGAGAAGAGAGTCAGTTAACATGCACTGGCAGTAACACTCAAGCCATGAAATACCTCTAAAAGATTAAAGTCAAAGCTGACAAGACAGCAACTTCATCCGTAATTTAAACAAAATTTGGTTATCCCAAATCTATATTCAATTACAAAACTATGTAATTTCTATCTTCTTATATGGATGTAACAGCTGGAAACTACCAAAAGTACTGACAGATGTCTAAATGTCTTTGAAAATAAATGCCCTAGGAAAGTACCAGGGATTAAAGGGAATGAATTTAAATCAGATTCTTAGATCAGTTTGAGTTCAGCAACCTTTTATTTCTAAAGTTATTCTACAAAGAAAATGGAAATATCTAGGACATGTTGTAAGTGAAGCCAGAGCATTTGCAACAGCTGACATGCCATTAGGCAACTGAAAAAAATATGTAAAAGATGACTGGAAGAATCATTCCACTGAACAAGTGGAGAAAGAGAAAACTTTTGTGATCTACTAACATGAGCAGCAAGCTAGAGAAAAGGAAAATAGCTGGGACTTTTTCCTGCCCATCTGATAACATAGTAAGAATCAATTTTATATTAATGTTCTATCTGCATTCAGAAAAAGGAATTCCACATGGAAATTCTTCTGCAGTAGCTACTAAACATTAAATTTGCATCTTATTCAGAAATGATTCCATGTAGACAAATTTTAAACTATAAATTTTAAGAAAGAGACACTGTCCTTTTTTGTGATTTTACTGCTCTTGGCATAAGGGAGGCCTGGTCTATGATGGACACATATGGATACTATAACAGTGTATCTCCCTTTCCTTTTTTTTTAGGAGACAGAACTTTGTTCTTCATTTCCTGGCTTAAACTGTTGTACAGTGTCATTCTGCTGCATTTGGTCATAAGTCAGAAGTGGCTTCCAATTTTAAAGAGTTTTGAAAACTGACAACATAAGTTACTGATTTCATCTGCCATTCTTAAAAAGGATCTAGCAGTGAAATACAGAGTTCAAAATAACATCACTATTATGCAGTCTAATTTTATGTTTACAGGTCCTGCAGATTCCAAATGTCTAAGAACTAAGTGATAAATGGCAACAGGCAATGATGGAGTAATTTAAAGAAGACAATACGTCACAGGGATAAATTTTACTCCTGCAGCAACTTTCAAGAGAAGTCCATAAGCAAGGACTTCCTTCCTTCCTTCCTTCCTACGTGCAAACCTACACAAAGCCCTAGTGGAATGATACTTATCCCATTTTTGTCCTATGCTAGTTTCTAGAGGGGACAAGACCAGCAAAATTGTGGAAAGTTGTGCTATCCAACAGTACTCTTCATATGTTAAATGGTACACACGGCTGCAGCAGTGTATGTACTCTGTCCCTTCAGTGCCAAATATAGAAGCTGATAAAGAGTATTTGAAAAAATCTGGGTCTTTCAGCTCAGCAAGGCTCTTAGGATTTTTTAGTACCAAAATTTTGAGGTCAGTCACTGCTGCTAACAGCTATCACCACAGATGTGGTGTTACACATGTTCTTCTCAGACAATGTAATGCCATTTTGCCTTGGTTTCCAAGCTAAATAGTTTCTACAATCTTGTCACAGTAATGCCGTTCTTTCCCACCTCTTCTTTTTCTAGTTAAAAATGTGGTGAATACATTAGACAACTGATCTGTAGCACTGAAAATACATACTATTTCCACTCCCGCCCCCCATGCTATTCATGAAAAGATAGACTAAATTGTAGGAGAAAGTCCTTAAAGAATGTTTTTTCTCATATTTTTTCATCCAAATACAAGAAACAACTATGTATTTTTTTCAGTTCTACTCTATTTTTCTTTAGATTAATAGAAGCAGTAAGGAAAAATACAGTCTCTAAGAAGACACCATGTCACCTTTGAAACATACTGTGTTGGCTCTTTGAACAAAGCAGCAGACTTATAAACTTAAATGTGCAGTACCTAGAAAACAAGTAGCAAAAGAGTTCCACAGCTCGATGGACAGAGCTTTGTTTGAGCCAAGGGGCATCTTGCTTTATTATCAAATAGTGCTTTATTATCAAATAATGCAATGAAGATGTTCTGTATCTTCAGCAAAGCTGAGAATCAGCAGTTGCACTCCTCTAAATATTAGTGGTTTGCATTTTGAAACCAATTGCTTCCCAGCAGACCGATCCTCCCTTTTAATCCCAAACATGAAGACAGTTGCTGACATTAAAGGGCAGGAAATTTTAGAAGCAAGAAGTGGAAAGATTTCTGAACAGCATGAAACTGACCTGCTAAAACTCACCGCCCCAGAAGGTCACAGAGTGAGATTAACTGTGGCTGGGTACTAATGAAAGGCTTGGATCATTTTATGACCATTCACATCTTTAGCCATGCTAGGCGGAGATAATGATTACACTAATCAGACCAAGCTTCAGGGCATAAACTATCTGTCTGTGGGATGTATCTGCCACAGATTACTTGCCAAAATAGGATTCTTTCTCTTTCCCCCTCTCCCACCTCATAAAGTTCTGAACAATTAGCCTTCTACATTAACTGTTGTCCAGTTCTTTCTCCAGTGGTGGGCATCAGTCAGTGCCAGAAACACTGGACCCAATTTCTTCAGAATGTGTGGTTTCTGCAGTTAAGACTTTCCAGTGTGACACTAACTAAGACAATGCACCGGCAGGACCTGTGGAGGTTGGAAAACAGCTCAGCCTAGAACACACTTGGATGGTGAATGCTGTTGCAACACATGTAACCTTTGAAACAAATATATCACAGTCTTGTAAAAGGTTACATTATATTTTCCAGTATAGTGGACTCCAAAATTTTTGTCACTGTCAACCCTCAGAATTTCTCTCTGTCCCACCCTTCCCATCCAAGTTTTCATTGGAAACACAACAAAGGTGATGTAGTTACAGAAACCAGCTACAGACCCATTTATCATTGTTTTACAGACCACCACTGGTCCGTAAACCACAGTTTAGGAATTGCTGGCCTAAAGCATCACAGAAAAGCTAGGAAATAGCAACTAAACTATCTGTGGATTTGAACTATGAGAATAATAGTTTTGGCAAATCTCACTCTTCTTTTTTTGTCCATAAATGCTCTACCAACAAATTGTGACTTAGTTTATTTATTATTCATAATTGCTGGGCAAATAGAATCCACATGTCTCTAGACTTCGCTAGCATAAAAAATCTTGATCTCAATTTCTCTGCTAACGTGAATTGGAACAGTCACTGTGTCATTTTGAGTAGGTAAAGATCCTACTTAAACCAGAGCTCTGGGCTGCTGGTCAGTCTCTGACAGTTTTACAAGACAATCCTTGTCAGTAGTTATTTTTTGTCTTTTATGGTAGAGAAACAGGGGCAAAATGGTTTGATCTGATGACTGTTTGCCTACTGAACTGATGAATAATTTGTCCATTAGATGACTTGCCTACTGGAAATCAATGTCAGACATGACACTACTGTATATGAGATCCTCTTGGTTTTCAATTCCATACTTGCACATCTAAGACAATTATCTTGTAGTTGTTCATTTTAAAAATTGGCATTTATGGCCCTAGTCCAGTGTTCCACTGGCAGCTAACTAGATGTCACACCTGCTCAAAAAGACTGTTTTCTGTTTAAAATAATTGTTATGATGAAGCTGAAAATTTCTGTGGTTATTTAGATGGTGCCAGATTACAAGCTGTCATGTTTTTGCCTACTTTTGCTTTAGCAGTCATAATACTCCGTGTATTATGCCTACTTTCATAGCAGCTTCTCAGCATATTCTGGGAATATCTTGAATATGAAAAAGGAGAAAAAAGATTCTGGAAAATGAAAGAAATATTCGGTAAGATAGGTCCTCATCCTGGTCCACTATTTCTTTCTGGGTCTATAATGGGAAGCTGCAGTTTTGGCCTGTGTTGCTTTACATTACAATACTCCCTTCCTCATCCAGTTTGGTACAAGTAAACAGCACAGCAAATGGAAAATAACAGGCTACTTAGTCATAAAAGATATTTCAAACATCCCATAATATGCAACCACATAAAAATTGTTGACCATAGCAGAAAATGGCCCTGTAAATTTTCCACAAATTTTCCATGGCTCTGGATGAAAAAAAAAAAAGAGAAAGTTTTGATATCATTGTAGTGGTTTTTTTGTTTTTTTTAAATACAATTCTGTAGTTTCCTTTCTGGCGGAGAGCTGAAATATGTGAGCCCAGAAGGTTTTTGGTATTTTTTTAAATGATTGAATTATTACTATAATAAGCTCTGGTGATATGGGATAGCAAGATTGTTTTGTTACTTGAATTTTGATTAGAGGATAAACATTTTTATGAAATCTTGTAAGTTGTTCTTGGAGCTACATTATCACTTTTTGGTTTAAGTGTTATTCTCCACTTTCTTAGCTGAAAGTTACTGCAACAAAAAGAGCTGGGAATTGGCCCGAGAAGAGCCAATGTCAGGTTGAAATAAAAATGTACTTGTTTATGGTATTGCCAAATGATATGGGAGCCCAGTAATACTAAGAATTGCACAGACGCATAACAAGAATCCTTGTACCAAAGAAGTGTGTGTGAGGTCAGGAAGGTGAATAGCAGAGCTAGTAATAGAAGCCTTATCTCCTGACATCTGGTCCAGTCCCTTCCCCAGGACTATCGTAAATGATGCCTTTCTCCCATCTTCAAATTTCCTTCTCTGTTTTTTCAAGTGAGCACTGGCACTGACACACTGGAGCAGCCTGGGGCCAAATTAGTCCAATAGGCTAACAGCAGTCAATGCCACATGTTTCCAACAGACATTTTGATCCTAAATCTCTTATAATAAAAATTGTTAAAATATAAGGACTAGACTGTCTTCTGCCAGGCTTTCTCATGTGCCTTTTTGCTGCCTCGTTATTGTTTTCTTTCTTCTCATTTCAGCCCCAGAGTAAGCTGCAGGAATGTGAGCTGCTCCGATGACTGACACAAGAAGGCAAGGCAACGCTAGGGAGTGCAGTACCCTCTCAATATTTCCTAACGTGTCTGTCACTACTTTCTACCTGCATGCACTGAGTTCCTGCTACAGATGGTGGCTGGCACACAAGCTGAGCACTCCCAGTTGTGCACCTGCTGCCGTTCCCCCACAAAGGGCCAGTTTTGGGAAGGTTTTGGACAAATCCAAGTTTCTGCTTTCTGAGCTATTTTCCAGCTTCTCTTTGTTCCCAAGAAGTTAGAATTGAAATTTCCACAGAAACAAAAAGCAAAAAACTTACTGTGAGATTTATGACAATCACAAGAAATTGTGATTTGTTTGGTTTGCCTAGTTGCACTGAATCACATTTGAAAAAGAAAAGAAAGAAAAAATAGACAAAGACAAATCATCAGCTGATGGTATCAGTTTTCAGATAATTCTAACTTTGAATGGGATTGGTATCTGTAACTTAGTTTAAATATACATTCACTGCAAGCAGGCAAAAGGCGCTATGAGAGTTAATCTCTGCAGTGTCCCTGAGCCCTCCCAAGTCAGACAGTTGCTTGTTCATGCAGCTCTTATTCACTGAGGTTATACAGCACACCGTTCCGTTTCAAACTTTAAAACACTTGCAGCTTGGTACATGCATTCTGGTATCATTACACATGCATTCAGAAGTCATGAAGCATTAATTCTGCTAGAAACAACAACAGGTGATCAAGTGTTAGGAAATTCCTTGCTTTCCTGCATGCACAGAAATGCATAAGTTTACTTTATGCCTCAGTTTCCCCAGTAATGAAATTGAGATAATAGTACTGTTCTGTCCTCCAGGGCTGCTGGGGATGAAAGCACGAGACTCTATGTTGGTCAGATAGTACAGCTACTGGGATCAGCTAGTTCAGAAGAATTTCTTGTTTTAAAAGGGTAGCTGAGGTAAAACCATACAGCCCTGGATTTGGAATTGGCCAGGGATCTAAGCCTCATCACAGTTCCAGCATTAGGGCTGAGCCTGCAGCAGCAGCTAGGCCAGGACCCTGGGTTCCAAGCTCGCTGCAGAGGTTGTGCCTCTTTGGTTTTGGTCTGGGTTCATCTCTACTGGACCCAAACCAGTATAAGAAAGTGATGAAAGATACACAGTTGGCCATGGAAGCACAGACACTGTGGTTGCAAGAGCAGAAGATGAAACCTGATTGCTCCAGCTCAAAAATAAGGAAGTTTCCTTTAGTTTATACAGTCTAAAGAGCGTGGACTTGGCATATGGCTAACCTGTACAAGGAGAAGGGCAATGAAATACACATGCAACTATCAGTTCCCTGCTGTTTTGTGTCTATCAGTAAACTCCTGGTCAGGGCATATATGTTTTCTCCTCTTATCCTGCCACTCTACTTGTGAATGCTGCCACTCTTCTTCACCAATACTACACAATCAATACACAACTCATTGTGCAGTGGAGACCTCTCATTGTTTTTTCCCTCCCCCTGGGAATTTTGCAAACCCATCCCTGTCTTGTCCGGATGCATCTAAAGCTCTTCTGATTATAAACAAACAACAACAAAAAAGCTGCAGTCACAGAGCTTTGTTGGTTCTTCCTGTGCCATGTTAGGGTGCACATGGTTCCCGGTGGCCTTTGAAAACCTGATGCATGGATTAGCTACATCAGCACACAAAGCCCTTTACACACACTGAAAAAAGGAATGAGGTTGTTATTTTGTAAAGGACCTGCACTGTCACTGTCTAGACTTACCAGGCACCCATTCCATTTCAGTGCATCACAACAAATTTAACTTAATGCACCTTAACAAAGGAAAGCTCCCTAAACAATATACCATCAACTGAGAATCATAATTTCAGGCCCAGTGCTTCTGGGAGAATGTGATGTTCCTGTCAAGCTCATATCCCTAGGCATAGTGCTGTGAAGGACCACTCATCGCAGCCAAAGTGAAGGTAGAAGAACCATGCTGTGAGTTTTAAAATATTTTGTTAGCTTAACAGAAAATCTCATGTCTTTTTTTTTTTCCCCCTCCCAGTCCTTTGCCTCCTGGGAGGTTTTTTGGGGGGAAGTAATAAAAAAATGTGAAAGGACCCTCCCTCAAAATGTTTATTAAAACAAAATAATAACAAAAGACTACAGATTCTAAATGAAATATAAACAGCAACATTAACTTCTTTCCAGTTTGGGAGAAAATATGCACAATTGTTTATAGTTAAAATTTCCCAGATGGCATTTCAGAGCTTGCTATTCTTCTGGCACTTCCTGTCACAGAGGCAGGAAAAAGAAAGTGGATTTTTACAGGCCCTCAAAAAGTAAATGATATGACACATATAGCATCCATGCATGCATATATTTAATCACTTAATTCCCTGAAATACAACTAAGCAAGACCCAGTCAGTTCAGTAAAATGGACTCTGAAACCAGTGGCAATGTTTATATTATTTAAGCAGCCAGTTGTTGGTTAGTTAGAGTTACTGCATAAATTTTGTCACAGTTAGACTAGGGCCTCTTTCAGATATCGATGAATATTTCTCAAGCAAGAAGTTCTGAAATATTTTTCAAAAGGTAGGTACTAATTTCTTGGATAGCCTAAGACTGGTGGAAATAGACTTTACCACTGAAGTATATTTTAAACACACATCTTTTACTCAGGGACTTGAGAAGGTATGACATGAAAGATATTTTTTCTAAGACCAACAGAAGCAGCCACACCATTAGGGGCTCTAGTGAGAGTCAGTATTCAGCAAACCAGAATTTTGTTACTTCATATTTCATAATATATTGAGATTATGGAAAAAGCACAAATGTAAAGGACCCTCTTCTTGTAGAGTTCAGGCTCAGTGATGATCTTTTACAGTGCCCAGATGGCATGCTTGACTGGCACTTCCCAGCAACTTTGTATAACTTCCACAGTATAAATTGTCCAATTCCATGAAACATCATCCAGCCAGCTAAGGAATCTACATCTTACACATTTTTTCCAAGACTCTCTGAAACCTGTAAGCTAATGCTCCTATTGCAGGAGTCTGTAACAGAAGTGTCTTTTCCACTTTTGATACTAACACCATGGTTTTGACAACTCTTTTTTGTCGGAATTTGAAGTCATCCATTATAATAAAATTTATACCCAAACTTAAAGCCAAAGTTCTTCTGTTGCTCCTGTGCACATGAGCTTGAAAAATAATGCTTTGCTGTTCTTTAGGACCTTCTGACCTGGGTGCAAAGACATACTGTTAGAGTTCTGAGACTTCACATGGGCAGGAATTATTGTCCTGTTTTACAAAATGACAAAGATGGCAAGTCTGATGTGGGGGTCTGTGAAGCACATTTGTTTACTGCTGCTGCAAACTCCATGTGACCTTTGGAAGTCACTTAGGCCTACATTTTCAGAAGTACGAATCCCCGAGTTCTGTGGGAAAGTTATCTTGAAGCATCTAAAATACTCTTTTCAGAAGGTAACAAGCATTAATCCCGAGGAAATCAGTCCCTAAACAGACATCTCTAATCAGAAGTACCCAGGAAGGCAGCCAGAATCCCAGTTACTTTAAAAAAGTTGTTTCCTTCTGCTTCTGCTTCCCAACAACATCTGTAAAATTAAGAAATATCTAAATCATAGCATGTTTTATTGAAAACATATAAATCAGATACAGGCAACTGGGGTCATGTAAGTACTTGAATAGACAACTAAGCCACAAGGACATTCAGTTCTACACCCAAGTTACAGAAAGCTGAGCAGAAATCCAAACTGGCTATCTACAGTTTGTTCGAGCTCTAATTCTCTGGTTTTGTTGTTGAATTATGGTCCCTCTGCCATCTTATGGTAGAAAGAATTCTGTTTTCTCCTTTCCTTTCAGCTGTACTGAGGGTTGAGCATGGATGAGGGTGGTTTTGGCTTCCCTTTATTGAATTTGGTGATAAAAACTGGTGTTGATTAATAATCATCAGCTATCTGCTCTAAAAGCACCATGAAAAAAAAGAACATTAGTTCCTTCAAAGAAGTCTGACTTTTATGAGTACCTTGTACTAAAACCAGAATTGTCTTGCCTGCATTATGTTTTCAACTTGGAAGAGCTACTGAGATGTAAAAAGCACAGCTTTTTTAATGCACTTATTAAAATTTTAAAGTGTGAAGCAGTGAAATCCCTTCTAGTTTTGGGGCAACCTTGTAAAGCTTTTTTTCCAAAACAAATGAGGAAAATATGAAATTAATTTGCATTTCTTTGTGTCCTGTCATTTTAATTTGGCAATTCTATTTTTATTGCTATTCCAAGAAACATAAAATAATCACAGTTACTTTGACAAGCATACTGTGGCTACTAGTAGTGTAATCTATAGAACTGACCACTGTAAAGAACACAGGCCTGAGAGTAGTAACATCCAGACCAAAAACCTAACAAGGGAAGCCCCTGGGTTAAAAATCAAGACTCCCTTAAGCACAATTCAGTGACTGTTCCCCAGTCAGTGAATATATTGTATACCCAGGCATGGGTATACAATATATGTGTTTTTATGGGAGTCACTTTGACTAAATTATTCTGTCCTGCTAGTCCTGAGACAGGGACCTCACTGTACACTGGAGCTACTTATTCTACTTAAGACTGCAATTGTGGAATACTTTAGCACTGTGGCTATGGCTGCCTATAAAAGCATTGGTCCTTCATGAACAGAGACAGGTTTTGGGGTAGCTGTAGACTGCCCCATTGGCAACTGACAAGACTGAGACTAGACTGAGGTGACAACGTGTTCCACATCATAACAAATCTTCTCTTGTGGTGGGATATTTTCCTATGGTTTCATTTTAAAAAGACCTTATCTTTCACAGCTTGATATATACTCTGAAAAGATACCATGAAAAGAGGTGTCTGTCTGAGAATTCATAAAAAACAGCTCAGAGGGATGCGTGAAATGGCCCCCTTCTTCATAGTGGAAAGTCAACTATTCCAGTAAATTCTGCAGCTGCTTCACTATTCAGAGTCAAGTCATGATACACTGAATTCATAGAATATTCCTCACTGACTTTAATGGAAACATAATTTTGCCCTTAATGGTTGGATAGAATGACAGACAGGCACATTATAAAATATATGCAAAATGAGAGAGATCAAGACAACAGCACATCTGCACTTTTAGTGGCCTTTGAAAGTTCAAAGCAACAACAGTCATGGCATCTAAAGTAGCACCTTTCTGCAAATAGTATGTACTACCTGTTCAAATCCATGTTCTTATTTCCTTTCAAGCTGTTTAGCATGTATCCTACACATTGGTACAAAAGTTCCTAACTATAACTGATTTTAGTATTAGAATCCAAATAATCCAAATCTGGTAAAGCAAGCCATTACATCTGACCATCTTACTCTGGAAAAGAGAGATGAAAAATAATAGTCCCTTCTGCTATACAACGTTTGGACACTTTATTTTGCCAGTGCAGTATCTCATTTCTCTCTCCCTTTTTCTCTTCTTGAATACTGGCAATTCTCTGTCTTGTGGTTACTTTAATTTCTGCTTTGAATGCTTCCCTCCAAGCTAAACTGGCTGGCTTTTGATTTTGCCTTGTTTTGTTCTTGTTTAAATGGTGGATTGGAAACTTCCAGATGTCAATATTCTAGTAAAATTTTATCTTGGAACAGCCCTTCCTAACATTCACTTCAAAACCTCAGCATTCTTCCAATGCTGATTTACGCTGCAGTCCCCTGGCTGGAGAGTGTAGCACCAGAACAGGACAGCCACATATCAGGCTGACAGTGTCCCCGTTGCCATTACTGTCATTTGTCTTTTATAATCAGCAGTTGGCCACAGTGAGGGAGGTCACTGGCCCATCTGGCCCTGAACTCCACATTCAGCTGTGGCCTGTGCTAAACACTTCAGAAGAAGGCAGAAAAGTCTTGGTCATAGCCAGTTGTACAAGACTGTACGTGACTGGGAATGAGGGAAGGGGAGTTAAACTCCATCTATGTCTGAGGATCAGCGTAGCCCTCTGAAAAGGAGGTATGATATTCCTTGAAACTCTTTGACTCACCCTAGCTAGTATCACTTGAAATGTTACTGTTCAAATGAATAGCCAACCCTTCTACCAAGTCTTGCTCAGGTCCAGAGGACAATTACTCTGCCAAAATGCTGTTCAGCCTGAGCTGCAATTATGTGTCCTGATGAGCAGTGATGGGCTCTGAGTTTGTGCTGCAGAGTAGGAATGACAGGAGACAGTTTCTAGTCCTGTTTCTGACGCCCTGATTTTCTCAGCTGTTTCCCATCACCTATGGTCTTTTTAGACAAGCAATGATTAATTGCACAGATGCTAGGTTTAGCATGAATGAAGATTAAAGCTCTTAACAATGAGCTAAGACTGTTTAGAATGAGCTAAAACATTTTTAATAAATTTGTCACTAAACATGAAAGAGATCATCACCACTGGTCTAAGGTTAGGGTTAGAGCTAGACTTACAATTTCGGACTAGAGGAGCAAACCCCAAACTTCTTTTGCTCAGATTGATAAGGAAAAAAGGTTAATACGCTGGCATCTGTGGAGCAAATGACTTATTTTTATTCCTGAAGTGACTATGAGCTTTTGGGTTATACTTAAAGATAGGCTTAGGGCTGAAGTTAAGTTAGAGTTGAGGACAACAAAGGCTTAAGAGCCAGTCACTGGACCTGAAAGGTTGAAAAGGTAAGATGAGTACCAGTGATGCCAGGGGTAATGGGTTTTAATATTTTATGTAGCAGATTTCAGTCATTTGATGATAATCTAGTTTGGATTAAGAGTGAGGGCTTGGACCAGAAATGACTGAAGACATCAATTAATAGATGGCTTTCCCAATGCCTAGATGGCTCAGAATAGAGCTCTAATGGTCTAGGACTCCTAGTCTGGAGTTACTTACGTTGCACTTGGGGCTATTGATTTGGGATAACAAGGAACGAAAGGGTTTTCTTATCTGTGAATCCCACACAGAAGAGATCTAGTGCCAGCACAGATGAAAGCCTCAAGATTAAGAAGCAGGAGCAAACCACGGAGATTCTGGCATCTGATCTTTTCTTCCTGACTATCAGGCCTCCAGGCAGAATTCTTTCTTTGGGAAATACATTGGTACAAGTGAAGGTGGACTGAAGAGGCAGAGTGTATATGTGTTGGGAGAAAGAGTTTGTCTTCTCACTGCCTTTGCTGTACATCTTCTATGGATAAACAATGCTGTCATGTCCATACAAAATTCCCTTAAAGACAAACAAACTTGATGGAAACATAAGTTTCTCTTTGTACACAGTCCAAATTCATAGGGCGCTCCCGCAGTATCACATGCTCTACAGATTCCACACCTGAAAACCTGGGTCTGTTTTTAAATATGCTACAAGCCTGATTATGTTCACAAAGCAGCTTCACATCAGTGGAAAATCATTGTATCGGGTCGGCTGGTGAAAATCAGCATAACACCATCTTCAGTGAAATTAAGACAATGTCCAGAAATCAGAGATATATTCCACTGACTTCATTATCAAGGTCACTAATAAAGCCAGTGCATTCTGTCTACTGCCTCTAGTTAACAACCACGCCAGGCTGGAGTCCAACCACGCTGTAAATGCTCTTAGCTGAGAATAGATACTTTACATATTCCGAAAAAGTGGTGGAGGAACTCCATAGCATGGGAGAGAACATGTCAACAAAAAAGAGTTTCCAAATTTAAGAGGATGCTGAAGAGCTTGGAATATTGCTTTCAACAAAACTTTAAGCACAGCAAAGATGATGGTAAAAAATAGAGAATTTTAAAAAATAAGACAATATTTTACAATATTAGCAGCCGCCTTTTGCCTAACAGAAAAGTAAGTGAATGCAAATTTTAAAATACAATATAAATGAATTCTGATCAAAGGACTGAAGTAATAAAAATGGAACTGACCAGCAGGAAATTGACTGCCAGCTGTTATCCTGAGCCACAACATAAATTATTTTGAAACATAATTACAAATAAAATAATAAACTGGCTTTCATGCAGAAATCACAAGTTTGTAAGGAATCAATTATAGTGATGAGAAAATAATTAATGTAATGAACTCTGTAAAGGCCATTCCCATGCACAAAATGACATGGAACTTTCAGGCAGTAAGCTGCATAAGCATTCTGTGATTTCATATGTAACACAAGTAATATATTTGTCCATTCTCCCAGGGAAAAAAAAAAAAAAGAAAAAAATAAGTAGGATCTGAATTTGAAAATGTGGGAAAGACAGACTGAATGTTTCTTAATTCATGTTATTTTTATAATTTTATCTTTGAATTTGCTCCCAGCTTCCTGCTTTGTCATTTTTAAGAGTAATCCCTGACTTTTATGCTGTAATAATGCAGGTAATAACTAGTACCTGTTGTGGTAGTGAGCCAGACATGTGGAAAGGATGCACCAAACCCACCAGAACAGTCCAAAAGAAACAGTTAGCAGTAAATAATGCTATGAGAACTTTTGCTCAAGAATCAGTTATTTCCAGCTTGTGCTTTCCTCAAATCTGCAACTGCTGACAAGGTCACTCTGAATCATTATCTAGAATCCCTGTAAAAACTGGAATTTCTTAAAGGAAAAAACCTGTTCTTTGGGTTCTCCATTATTCATACCATTTTTATAGCAGTGTAACTTTACCTATATTGAAGAGATGGGTCTATCTATATTTCTATGGCCTCAGTACCTCCATGTTCTGTGATGAGAGAGCTCTATTAGTCAGAGCACTGTACAGATATGAAGAAGAGTTTCTGCCCCCATGGTGTTACTGTCTAAACACATGGCAGACAAAAGAAGTATCATCACAGAGAAACATGCTCAAATTAAAATTGAAGGGAAGTAATTTGATTACAATTGTGCACTGACTCTACCACACACCCAGGAATATAAATCCAATTAACAGCCAGGCCCCACCTATCCCCAGAGCAAGACTGAAACAACAAAGCCAAAGTGCTCTTTCAAGAACAGTGATGCAGACCTGTGGGATTTTCTACATAAGGTCAGACTGACCATCAGAATCCTAATTTCAGCTGTTTAAAGCCTACGTTTTCACAGAAAGCCAAAGTATTTTGATAAAGTATTGTGCTGTATGCACCTGCCGCATAGAAATCCAAAGGGACTGAGCACTCAGTGGCATCAAGTTACATTACAGTACTGAAGCCAAACCTTCATTCCTAAGACATACTGGGAGTGGATCATTTTGAAGAGCACACGCATGGTGATGTGGTTCTAGAGCTTTTACTTCCACTGAACTTCTGAAATGCCAGCTATTCCACAGTATCTTACTCAGATAGGCTCTTCTTCCTCTTCCCTTGCATCGGAAATTGACTGACTGGTTTTATGCCTAAGAAGAATAGATCTGAAAATACAATTAACTTCTAGTTTCTTCACAGTCTAATAGTTAGGGCTGACTGTCTATGTAATAATATTTTCTTCTCAAATATGAGGCAGCAGGAGCTTTTACAGGACCTGACATTTCATTAGGTTCCCATCCTTGAGAGTCAGGCTATTGGGAAGTGATATTTGTCTGCAGAGTTAACGCACATGCCTTCTTTCACTGCCTGCTTACTGAAAAGTATGTATTATGTCCCTGGGTATATTTTTTATTGCAGTCTATTACTCAGTTTTTGCATAATTCAGAAGACTTGATGGAAGGACAAATCATTGCCATGCAAATGACTGTGAGAGGAAAACCTCATCATTGTGCTATGTCGACACAACTTGGCCTTCAAAAGTAGCTAGTTCCCATTGCAATCAAAGGGAGTTACGTGGTGAAAAGCCCTCTGCAATCCATTGAAATTGTGTCCGTTAATGCTTTACAAATGCCTGCAGTCGCAATGACTCTTTCTTTCTCCGTACTGTTCGTGTATTTATCCAGCAGCCAGTTCTTTCTTTTGCAACTCAAATCAGTGATTACAGAGGCAAAGGAAGTACTCTGTAGACATTCACAGCAGCTAACACTGGTTAGCACTTTACAGGCTTCTCACTGGCAAAATTTAAAATGGTTTGCAGATATCATCAATTCTACTTTACCAGCTGAGAGGTGAAGTGATGTGTCCATGGTCATCTTGTGAACTAAACACTAAGAAATCAGGCTCCTGTGGGACTGGGAGTGCTTACCCACCCGTTAGAATATACTGATGCCTTTGAATCATTGCATTAGTAGACATTCCTTTTGCCATTCCTTGCAAATCCAAGTTAATATCTGAACACTGGTAATGTAGTGCCTTCTGCCGTGGTTCCAAATATTTATGATTTTATTCCATCGCCTTTGTGAACTTACCTAAGCCTTTTGCTTCATATGCATAGCCAGCTGGACTACAATATAGCTTTAGGGAGGAGTAAAAATGAAGACAGATGTTTTGGACACCCTCACCATACTGTTAGAACACATTTACCTGATTAACACGTGTACATAATGAAACTATCTCTGTGCTGGTAAACTAATCATGGTTAGCGCATAGGCTCAAGCACACACTAGCATACAACCATTCCTACTATTGAATTATTAGCATGCTCCCTGGCATAATTTTGGCTCATGACAGTTGACACTCTTTCAGCCAATGCCTGGGCATCGTATGGAAATTCTTCAAGTCAGGGACTGTTTCCAGCTGACACTTTGAAGCAGGATGCTTTGCTTTGGGTGGAAAAGAGTAAAGCGGTGTGGGCATACGCTGTGCCATGACTTTTGATACAGAGCCTAGAGAATGGCCCTTTGCCACTTTGTTTACATGAAATATCCTGAGAGACCAGTATTAGAAAAGATGAAAGGGGAAACAGGTTTTGGCAGAGCATGATTCAAGTGCTTCCTACACCATAAATGTGAGCTTAACTATATGGCTTTCTATTGAGGCTTATTCCTGCTGCTAGCTGCCAATATCTCAGTGACTGTACTTTTGTGGTTTTAGTTCTGGAGGTGTATGCTCCAACTCTTGTTACCCATAGTATTTTTAAAGTTGTTGTTAATGAATGTAATTTTCATGGGTGATAATGACTGCTTTGAGCTTTCATTGACTTCAGAGGGACTGATGGTGTTCTGCATATCTGTATAGATCCACTTTAATATATAGTTGGCTTGATTTTCAGCGTCTGGCTGCAAAACCCAGTGCAATGCAGAGATGCTTCAGATGGATTTTAAACTAGCTTGAACTCCTGTGTAGCATAGCTTACTAAATTTCCCCTGATGCTTTCTTGTACTAAGCCATATAATTTGCAGTTATTTTTTCCTTGCTCACATTTTGACAGACACCATTTTAGCAAAAGCCACAAAACCATTATCACTTTACCGAAGTATGGAGTCTCAGGCTAGTAGGTTACAAAAGCTCCCAACACAATATTCTCCTTACCTAGAACAATTGTGCTCATAGGAAGCAGTGAAAGATTGCTAGTCATTTGATAACCATTGGGTGAAAACAAAACAGAAGATGTTAATTATTATCTCAGAGAGCAATTAGATTGAATTATTAAGAATGAATAGAATTCACCATGGGAAACTTCCTTTTCTATGGAAGATTTATGGCCAGGTCATATTTTAATGGTAATTCATTTACATGGTAATGCAGATTTATTTAAGTTACATACAGGGTGATTAGAGTTATTGGACACAGATGTGGTGCTTGTTGGCCAGATGCAGGGCAGCAGTTTATATTCTGTCCTGCGTACTTACCACATGCAGATCATTTCTGTTTTCACTGTACCCCAGTGTGGCTGAGTGTATAGAATCTTGTGAGTAATGCTGTTTTCTATCTAGTTTATTAAGGTGCATGTGTTAAGCTGCACATACATATATAACTTACCTTCCATATACTAAGACACAGCCTATATTTTCCATAGCAGCAACAATGCCTTGTTCCTATGGCCCCAAGTCTCTATACCAGCTGACAGCTTACCAACTGAAATGCATGGGCTTTTAACAGCCACCTCAGCTGTGTGTTCTGTTAAGTTTTTTGAGGTAATTGCCTTGTATCTGTCTGATGGTAATAAGTAGTTACTGGCATCAACTATACTCCTTTTGGAAATCTGTTTTGTTTAAGCAGCATCCCTGCTACGCATTTAAGATGGTTTTCATTTCCTAAGTAAAAATTTGTCCATCAAGGTCTAATTTTTCCATCAGATTGTTGACTGTTGGCCGCAGGCTTGGGAGCCAACCTCATTTGTTTACATCATGGATAATAAATCCTCTCCTATTATCATTCTGTACCCAGCTTCACATCAAGAGAAGTGTAGGTTTCCTTGTTTTGACCTCTTAACTATAACAGCTGATGAAGAGGAAATCGTAGTGTTTTCGTCAGATAGTGCTGATCTCAGAATTTGGCAGATATAGTACTCCTGCACTTCATACCTAACATGAAAGTACTGATTACTTTGTCTACACCTTCTTGTTTATTTGATTCTTTTATTTGCAAGGAAAGTCTCCTACTAGAAATAACTTTTTTTAGAAACCTAAGTTTTTTACTCAGTGTAGTGTAATCCCCAAAGCAACTCCTTTGTGCAAAAAGATACTGCACTTTTGTAGAAAAAAAATCTCCAAATAAAAATAATTGGGCCAAAATACCAGTTATTTGTTTTGGACATGTGGAACGATGCAGATACTCTGGTGTAGTTGTCTCATTTTGGTCAGGTGCCCATTTTCTTCTCTGGATCAAGTCCCTAAGTAAGTATTCCTCATCACAACCACTTTCTCACATCCTGAAGGGATATGTTGGTACACCCTGGAAGATCTAATACAACTTCTGAGAAGTGCTCCACAGGGCTATGGTAGAAGGGGAGCCATTATTCAGCTCTTTGGCAGAAAAGTGTATGCATATCTCACATGGCCTCCCAGATACGCTGATAGATGAAGACTGAGAAGGATTTGGAGTCAGAGCATTTGGTGGACTTAGCAATTCTGAGAAATTACGCAAGGCAACCTGCTGCTTACAAAGATTTTGAACTAATTGCAATTCTTTGTCATACTAGCTGAAACTGCTGTGTTTATACTGCAATACTGTGCAATCTACACAGCAAATAAAATGCTGGAAATGTGCAGAGGAGTCCTTCCACAAACATATTCCTCAGAGTCAGTGAGCTTGGGTATGCTTTGAGGGGAACTATTTGGAAGCATGTTCCATAAGAGACATCTCCATTCTCTCAGCAGTGGCTCTGCTAATTATATGCTAATGATAAAACACATTTCTTATGCAAATATAATTAAGTTGGGAAGTTTCCTAAGTTCCTTTCTCGCCCACAAAGTTTCAGTTCTCTCATCCTATAAATCACATTACTGTAACACCCAAAGAAAAGTAGTTAGTATTTGATAATCATGTAAAATAAACATTGATCCACTCCCTACTCGTTTGCTTTTTAATATCTTGATTAAACTCTACATTTTTCAGAAGCGACTACCTGTTCTGTACATCTGTACAGCACCAATCACACTAAAAATCTACAATAGGTTCTTAGAAGCACAAAGGATCACTTGTTTAACTCATCTGACCCTCTGCACAACACAGTCCGTAGATGCATACTACTGATTGCTACTTGATGACTGTCATCTCTGGATGAACTAGACTGTACCCTTCAGAATGGCATCTAGTATTCACTTACATTCCTTACCCTAGAAGATAGAAAACCTTCCAGAACCCCAATTAAGTATTTATACTTATGAACTACCTCCACATTTTAAAAATGCGTGTCTTAGCTCTGTGTGCTCTGGTTTGGCTTCCTTTACCTGCTAACTTAAGAAGTCTATTACTATCATAAATATCCTCCTGCTCAAGAGCACAGCATGAGGATCTGCTCTTTGCTAGTTAATTATTTTCTGTATTTTAGCCTCTCACTGTAAGAAATGAGTGAAAGAATCATAGAATCATAGAATGGAGAGAATGTTTCTTCCTAAAATATGACGTTAAGTAGGAAACTCAATTTCCTCCCCTAAGGGTGGAGGAAAAGATCAAAATGACACTTATTTGCCCACTTGAGCAAGTTGAAATGAAATTTATTGCTTTTAAATATATGACTGGACAAAGGCAAGTTCTCCTGTCAAAGTACTGTCCAGGGAATGTGGAGCCCCATACAGACTATTCATAGAAAGACAAGACTTAAGTAATTGAGAGAATCATAAAAAAGGCTAAGATAAGAACAACCTTTGCATTAGATGCTACAGAAATAAAACAACAGAGGTCTCAGGCACTTATTGCTCAAACAAGAAAAGTAGTTTACTCAAGATTACTTAGTGCGTCTTCAGCAGAGCCAGGTAAGAAAACCATCCCTGGAGCCTTGCTTCGGTGACCTGGGTATTGTATCACATTGCTCCTCATTTGCAGAAGGGCTCTACTAAGGAGGAAAGTGTTTTAAAGCTGAACTAGGATATCAGAACCTGACTCATACTCAGATATGTGTAGCAATGCCTTATATTGTTCAAATAAGTCACAATGTGCTTTTAGGGCTTACTATTAAAACAGGATACTCAGAAAATGAAAAGGCAATTTCTGTATCATATCCATTAAAAGATATTATAAATTTTAAATTGTCATTCGAGCTGCAGACTGATTTGTGCTAATACATTTCATAATTAGACCTAAGATCCACATAGCATGTTTCATAAAGCATGACTAATGTAGCAGGCATACTAATATAGTAAACCTCACACAGCACCTGTGACTTAGATAACCGTATCCATCATTATCCTTACAGAAGTATGGCCTTGATATATAGGATGGAGGAAACCAAAGCACAGAAGGTGACATGCAGGCAAGCTAGGAATGTGTTCCTTTACAACTAGAACAGTAAATGTAACTATTTCAAATCACTTTCCAAAACTATTTTCTGGTATGAAGCATGCCTAAAACTGCTAAATGACAATATGGGCCACAGCATGGCTGGCAATTGTCCAAATGTATGATTGGTCTCAACTCTTAATTCCTCAGTCCCCATCCCTAGTATTTCAGCACTTTAATTGTGAGCTGCTCCTCTAGGTAAGATCTATAATTGATCACACCTGCACAGAACCTATCAAGTAAAGGCTCAGGTTCTTTCAAGCGCTTTCATGTTCACAAGCTATTAATAGTAAGCAAATGAAATATTCTGAGAACCCATATGTCTCTGACCATTACACATCACCATGTATCAAGTGATTTTTAATCAGTTTGTGTCTACAACTCTATTCAGCCCAGTAATTTATCCAAGTGCATATAAAAGAAATAAAAGGAAAAAAACATCAACAAAATCTATTTCACAAGAGAAAATCTGAATCTCTAGCTAATAATCATTTGTTAGACTTTGTTCCTTTGAGTAGCGGCAGTTGGATTCCTTGGCTCACAAAAGCCTTTTATTATTTGCCCTCACAGGCATTCCTTTCAGAGAAAGAGAAAAATAATAAATTTACTTCAGTTTCAAGCTATCTGTGACAAATACACTATGACATTTGATTCTCCTTGTCTTTTTGATGCCAATTCTAAATAAATATTGTTGGTCTGTCATAGCATGGCTTTAGCCAGAAATGTTTTCATCCAAAAATTCAGTTTTTTAAACAAAATGTGATGGGCAATAGAAAAGACATATTTTCCCAGTGGCTTTTAGTTTTCAGAAATGCTTACATCTTTTGATTCTACAGTTGTTACAGATGGGACAAGCTGGAGCTGAAGACAGAAGGGGGTCATGCTTTTGTTTTCTGTTAAGGACGTAAATGGAAATGATAATGGCAAACACGTAGACAACTCGACTGTGTTCTTACGCTCTAGTAGAAACAAGATCAGATCAGATCTTCTTATAGCCCGAACACATGCTCAAACTCTGGGGAAGTTCTGATCCTTTGACCACGTCTGAACTTCACGGCTTTCTGTTTAACAGAAAAAGAAAAAAAGAAAAGCTTTCTGCTTTAAGCCTGGATTTTTATAGTAGCCTGAGGTTGAATCCCACTGATTCAGTACAAACCAACTGAACTAAATTCATTGGCCTTTGTTAGAATGCAAGTGAAATTAGATGGCCCCTTCAGGCCTCAAAATCTCTGAAGCTATGACTTTATTGATCTATATTGATCCCGGGCAATGAAATTCTGAAAAAAAATTGATTTAAATCTTGCATTTTGCATTCACCTCTGCAGCCTAGAGTCAAATGCTTGTTATGTTCCTCTCTTTTAAATGTAGAGTATACACAGGGAAGAATCTTAATTATGGGAGGTAAGCATATGTATGGGTTGAGAATATTATGTGTTTTGGAGGACCATTTCTCCTGTGGCACATCCTCAGGGCAGAACTTATGCAAGCTAGCCCAGATATGACATGCAGCACAGTGCCAGACTAATTAACCCATCTCGGAGAGAGCCTCATGTTATTCAGACCGAGCTTGGGTATATCTGCATAGCACTTCATTATGCCGCAAAGACAGATCCCCTTGTCCAGCTCCAGCATCTAACAAAATGAGGCCCCAACTGAATTTGGAAGCAGTAGGAGACACCATACAGATAGTGATTTGTCAAATCGTGCTTCTCAGGCATTACCAATATTTCTTCCTTTTTCACTGAGCATGTCTTCATCGTCCTGTTTATTTGGCAAAATCTCAAATCAGAGTGACCAAACAAGTATCCTTTAATAGCTCCAGTGACACCAGTTTTGGTTTGTGATATATCCGGGTGATATCTCTCCAAGCAGTTATGAGTGACTGCAGGAAAAGAGATCATGTAAGCTATGACAGCTGAGTAGTTACTGAGTGACAACAGTAAAGTGGTGCACATTCAGAAGTGAAATTTCAGTCCTGACAGTGTGTGTCACTGAAAATTTGTGTCGTAACAGAGAAAAGGTTATTGGGGCTGAGTTGAGTTCTGCAAGATAATGGAACTCCAGCAGGGTCATTAACAGGCTCCCAGAAGTAAAAAAAAATTCTTTCTTTCTTTATGGCAACGGAGAGAAAGTCCTGAAATTATTATTTTTGGTGGTTTGGTTTGGTGGGCGTGGGGGGAGGGTGTTGGTCAGTGTAGCTGTATGGCTTAAACAATGGACTGGGGCTAAGGCTCCTTTCTATTTTCAGTCAGCTAACTGCCTGTAGGATGACCATGGATAATTCTTGTCAACTGTTTCTGCCTCAGTTTCCCCTCCTGTAATGTAGTGATAAAATTCCTGCACTCCTTTGAACACTTTGGATTCATGGATATAAAGTTTCATATAAAAGCTATGTACAACACTTGTTTACCACAATGTGCAGTCACAGTGTGGAAAAGGCTGAGATCTATTACTCTAAGACAAGTCAAGATGATATTTTATCCAATTCATTTCAAGTTTTCTTCTCTCCTTCATTCCTCTTTTTCTTCTTTCTCATAGGTGACATGAGTTCTACAGGTTTCTTAGCAAAACAGGGAGTGGTCTTCCCTGCCTGCATTTATAGAACAGTACTTGCCCAGCCCCATGCTCTACACTTAGCTACTGAAATTTGAAGGAGATCTTCATAACTTTCCACATAGGAGATTTTACTGAACTTGACATATTACTATTTCTTTTTAATATGTGACTCTTTTTAATTCTTGTCCAACTATTTCACAGAAACAATGTAATCCATTTATGGGATCCATGATGAATGTCCAGACCATTTTGCTCTCATAGAACCAAATGTGTGCCTGCATTCCTGATATCACTAGCCTCCATTTTTCCCCATAGTTTGCAATCTGTTGTCCTCTTTCCTAGAAGCAACCCTCTACCAGTCTTTACTACAACCTATTCATAAAAAAACCAGCCCAGTCCTCAAAAACTAGAAAATTAATCTAGCAGTATTAGGAAAAGTTTTCTTCTGTATAACAATTTCAGCTGTATCATTTTTCTGTATTAATTTGCACCCTGAGTGTATGTTACCATAACTGGTCTATTAGACTGTTAAGACATTAACTGTCTAACAATACATTATTAATTCCATGTATATGGTGGATTCCCTTTTGCCCAAAACAAGATTTTGATTGTAACACACCAAGTAACAGCATGGCACCTTCTGGCTGATACATCTAAAGAATATTGTGGAAAAAGAATTCAACTTCACATTAGTAGGATTTGCTGTGTGACAGCTGCCTGGGAAGAATGGTTTGTAATGCATGTCAACACCAAAGCAATAGGTACATTGCATTCATATCTGCATAGTAGATCTATCTAATGCAGCCTAATCAAGCTTTGTACAAGTGAACTGGGTTTGATGAAGCAACCATTCTTATAGCTAATATTCTTCTCCAGCACTAGTGCAAAAAATGTTGATACCATGTTAGCAACATGGGCCGTTGCAGTTTTTTACTGCAATGCAAACAATTTATAATTCAACCATCACGAATATGAGTGAACTCTTATAGAACACTTTTCATTCACAAGTCAAAGCACTATTTAGTTAGGACGTATCTAGAGTTGAAGTTTTCTCTAACACCGCCTAAGTGGTAATAGACCCTTGTTCAACTCTGAATAGAAACTGCATGTCCTGCTGTTTAAGCATTTAAATGCAAACTAAACTAGACATTCTGAGTTCAGTATTTTGTCTGAATCTACATCCTTGCTGGAGTTTAGTCTTATTAATGACTCAAATACAGAAATTTCAGCCTAAGTGAAGGTGTTCCTGATAGGTCTCTGCAGAGATATGTTCAAATTACCTTTGATAAAAAAGCAGTTTTCTTCCCTTACGTACTGGATTGGCAGTGATGCTTAATTAAGTTCATCAAGATGTGATAACACAGCCATCAGCTGTTCATAGTTTACTTACCCAGGTTCTGAATTCATCTCAATAATTTACACTTGAAAAACTGTTTAAAACATGTGATCACCTGCCCAGTGCATAAAGTCCAATACAAGTACCTAGGCTTGATCTCCAGAGCAGGAGGCTGAGCAAAGGCAAGAAAGTGTCCACTGGCACATGTGAACGAACACAAACTTAACACAGAACAAGAAATAACATCTTCCAGAAATACAGATCTACAGAAAAACTAACTTGAAAAATGCTATTTCTAATGTTCACCAACCACTTAAGCTGAGGTGAAATGAACAAATTAAGTTGATCTAAGTGTGGGCTGCCACTGAGAGGGATGCTTGTGTGGTTGCACGGTAATTTGGGTCAGGGAACTAATCCAGCTGAAAAACCAACCCCCTCCTTCTGCAAAAGGAGGTTTTCATCCAGTTCCCTGATTCAGCTCCCTGTGCAGCCACATAAGCACAAGTGTCAGCACAAAGGCAAGTACAGCAATTTGGGTGCCAACTGCTTGGTGGTTTAAAATTCTTTCCCTCTAATGAATTGTTCCTATTATTAAATGAGCTGTTTTACGCAGGCTACTTTGCCAGTTTCTTCACTGATACAGTTCCTGAGGAAAGAATGACAGGTATTGAACTACATAGATCAAACTCTATACAATGTGCTGGCTGGTATTCAGGGTGAAACAGTTTATGTGCAAGAAGGGAAAAAAACTCTAAAAGATTGAACTGAGAAAAGTATAAACTCATGAACTAACTCTTGAGAGATGCATTCAGAAAGACACGAATGGGGACAAAGGAGCAGCCAGCTGCGTTACCTTTAGAAAGGCGTATTAGCATTAACCATGTAGGAAGTCAGTATTGTTGATATTAAACCATTAGGAAGCTGATGCTTCTA
The DNA here is from genome assembly GCF_026419915.1 of Harpia harpyja. Lineage (NCBI taxonomy): Eukaryota > Metazoa > Chordata > Aves > Accipitriformes > Accipitridae > Harpia > Harpia harpyja. The sequence goes on along the minus strand of NC_068949.1, from coordinate 25,508,946 downwards.
TATTCAGAATGTGGCAGGAGATTAATGACACATTTCATAAAATATCATCTTTTTCAATTAAAATATTTGCAGCTGTATGGTTTGATGGAAAAATAAATTAACTTTTCCTAAAAATACTTGTGAAAAAATGTTTCTTTTCAGCAGACCATATTACCATTTTCTCAGTAGTTATAACAATGAATACCAGCCAGGGACAAGCTGGCTGGAAGAGCAGTCTAGCAATGAGAGGGTTTGTAACATATTCTTGATACCCTAAGACCACTCTCCTAAAAGGAAGATTTATTCATTGTCACTCACAGGAATTAACCAGTGTTAGGAATTTGTCAGAAAAACATATGACTGTGTGAGTATGGCACTGAACAGGGAGGCAGAGGACAGAGATAATTCTTACCACTTTATTATCAGATGGCAAAACTGTATTGATTTCAGTGAGGTCCACACACTGCCCTGGATTATGATTTTCAGCTCTGCAACCACCTCCCTTATGACAGTGGGTAAATTCCCCTTTTTTTTATGACTCTCAGACTCCTATTTTGCTTGTCTAGCCTGTTGGTACTGTGAACTAAAGAGGGCTAAGGCTGTTTATTGCAACAAATTTAGCAGTTATTGTCATATGGGGTACTGATTTAGACCAGTTCTCAAAACACTGCTGCAATATAAATAGAAGTGACCATATATCACTCCTTGATAACAAGTTTTTCTAGGTTTTTCCAGTTTCTTGTGTAACTGGAGCTTGCTTATGTGCCCTTCATGCTTTCACCCCACACCATGCTCCTTACACGTGTTTCAGCATCTTGGTTTTTTTGGAAAAAGAAAATTTATTTCTGGCATGGACACTAGGTGATTGTTTACATTGGCAGCAATGGACATCACTTCCTAAGAGGGTTTTCATTAGAGGAAAATAATTTTTCAAAAGCTTAATCTTCCTACTATGCCGTCAATTTGCTGCTGCACAGACAGTCTCTAGCATGGCAATAGAACGAGAATTTCCAAGATCTGAGCAAAAAGGAAACTTCCCAAAAGATTAATGATTCAAAATCAAATTCTTAATCACAGGCCTTGAAATCTGACATTTCAAAGCAGCTTTCACATTCCATGTTACACACTCTCTTTATGCTCCTAGAAAACACGTTTTTCTAATTGAGGGCTATTGTGAAATCTGATGAAGATCAGTGAATTTTTCATTTGAAATACAAAAGGAAAAGTATGGCCTAGTGTGTACAGGAGAGGACAGGAGATTAGAACTAAGGATGCAGTAATATTTTGTTGGTGGTGGTATTTCTAAAATATCGAGAACAAATTAGTCTCAGGTCAATCACAAATTAACACTTGCAGTCATTGTAAAGTTGAAAGGAAGCACCACTTCAAGCCAAACAGTGTCATCTTTGATCCAAAACAAAATGTTGTAGTTAGATTTGACAAATAATAATTGTTTTTTCCATTTAAAAATAAAATTAAGGGATATTCCAAAGTTTAAAGGAATCATATTCTGAAAAATGGAAACTTCATTTTAGGGAAATGAAAAAGAACATTTAATTTTTTTTAAAGCAGGAATGCAGCTTCACAAATGAGTAGATAGATGAATCTGAAGCAAGTTTTTTTCAGAACACAAATCTGGCTGATATTCAGCTCAAAAATTTTGTCAAACTCTGAGGCAACCTAAGCATGGGTTGTCACTGAAAGAGCTGACAATACTGAGCAGTGAAGTTCAATCCTAGTTCTACAACTGACATGCAAGATTTCATTAGGGAGAGTCGGTCTTTGGGCTTTCACTCTTTTGTGGGTGGCCTTCACACATTTTGTGCCTGTAGGAACTCCCACTTGATGGACAGTCTCTGCTGTGGCAGAGGTAAGGGGGAGCAGGGAAAGTTGTAGTGATTTTCTGTGCGATTAGCTTAAATCCTTTAAAGACTCTGAGTGGCTAGACATAAACTTACCAATATGGCAAAAGAGGGCACTTCCTACTGTATCTTTCATAAGCTACATTTTGTCACAGTTCAGAGATGAGTTATACCACCTGTGCCCTCATTTACTCATTTAGTGACACTTTATTTACTTCAGTTATTTATTTACTTTAGTTATTTACTTTACTTATTTGTGCCAACCATCTCATTACATACCTGATATTACAACCTGGAGTAGGATAAGCTTAATATTTGTGAGAAGCTTTGAGATCCTTAGGTAACAATACATTCATAAATTTTGGTAATATTTACCTAAAAACATTACAGTTTATGTTACATACCAACACCAAAAAGCATCTAATCCATGTCTGCTCTGTATAGGGATGTTACTCTTTGTCTGAGTCTGAAAATGTCAACCACTCTTATGTAGACATGGAAATTAGGACATCACAAACTTATTTGTTTCTCAAGTTACTCTTAAATTCAGAATGGTGTCTTCCCATGAAATAGCCTTAACTTGGATGGATTCAGTTCTAGACCAATGAATCAGAGTAAATGCTTTGACACAGGAACAATCAAAAGTTCCTATGGTGTTCCTATGACTACTTCGTGTGAATGCCAAAAAATTTAGGCATTCCAGTTTTAAGCAATTAGAAGTTGTCTAGGAAGTATCAAATCTATACTATGGATACAATTGACACTATCAGAAACCCCAGCTGTAATTGCAGTATGTTCACTAGAAATGGTGGAAAAATTATCTGGAGTCTAGTCTACCAAGTTTCACCCACAAACTGGACTACTGGCAAACACACATTTACTTCTCTAAGGGAAGCCTTGCAATGCAACCCCTTTCACAGTCCATAAAGTCTATTGAACTGGAAACAGCAAACTGTACAAGAAATGTCCAAGCAAAATGGAAACAGGACCCTCAGGTTAAGTCAAAGGTAAGTTAAAAGCCACGCAGCTAAACATACTGTCACTGAGTGCCCAACTCGATATTCCTTTGCCAGTAACATCCAATCGTGATCTAATAGCAAGGGGCTACACAACACAATCCCATCTGTTACCTCCACCCTTCGTAAAGCAAACATACTTCTTGCATGATGTTATCTACTGAGACATGTTCTACATTTTTTGGTCACAGAAAATTTATTTTTTTGTACATACCTTAGAACACTGAATAAGAAAACACACTGTTGGCCAGTCTTTTTGGTGCCTACTTGGTTTGCCATCATGTGGTCTCTCTATACTCTCTTTAAAATTGTTCACAAAAAATCTATTGGTAATAAACTTTAATCATGTGAATGAAACACCCATACATAGTAGTCAGCTATGCTAATGAGAAAACACTGGATATGGAATCATCTTTAAAATCACTTGTTGACCCACTTTAATTTTCCTTTGTTTCTGGCTTCACGAACAATAATAGCCCAGTTTCCAACTAGTTTTGTTCTAAGCATGTTCCATGTCCGTACACAATGTGGCTAAAATGGATCTATCTGTCAACATGGACAAAAACAGATCTATCTTCATGCAACCTGTGTTTTCCTGGGCTTGCACAAATTTGTCTCATGATAGGTGAGTCATTACTGCTTTCCTGTCAAGATAGGTTTCTTTAGCGATTCCTGTGTTATCTAGCATCACAGAATTATGTTTGACAGACACCCTAAAATGTTAGAGATGCTGTCTTTATTCACACTTTCTTGTTACGCTATCCTCTGCTGAGGTCCAACACCTGGAGGATAAATGACATAGTTGTACCATACATTAGTTGCAGAACTGAGACTAGCATCCATGCCAACCCCCTGAATCCCTGTACCAATGCACAAAGCATGGACAATACCACTTCCAAACCTGTTAATGAGAACATAGCTGTGTTGCAGACACATAGTGAATATGTGCAAAGGGCTTTTGTTCTATTATCATCTGGGGTCCAGCTGCGGGGGGCAGAGATTTAAAATGGTACAATAGCTGTAGGGTTTGCAGCCTGTTTCCAAGATCTTTATAACATCCCACATTCTGAGTATTGGCATGTGACAAACAGGACAGTAAAATAAAGGCTACGTCATGTTTCTAGTGGGGAGTGCTGTATAGTTTCCTCTGCCCTACTTCGATCTTCTTCAAAAGAAAAGGCACAATATGGAGAAGTCTCCTTTTCCTTTATGAAGCTGTCTGCCTTGATGCCTTTGTTGGATGCTTCTAGGACTGAGACCATTTAAAAAAAAAAAAACAAAACATGAATTTGATCAGTAACAAGAACCAAAGTTATATGAGTTACATCATAGAGATATTTTTCTTAGCTGAGACAAACTGGAGGGATAATGTAGCCTACTGCCTGGATACCTAATATTCTTTAGGCTTTTGGTAGAGATGTGTGGTTTTGACAGCTGCAGAAGTTAAAAAAGCTATTACCACTAATTATCAGGTATTAAACAAGATTATGCTTGTAAAATAATACCAGCAAAGTTGAGGGTGAACAAAGAACTTAGATGTTTTGTCTGTTTGTTTTGAAGGACCCAGCGTAAGTGGGTGGTCCAGTGTTGGAAAGACTATATAGCAAGATTCAATTCAATCATTCACCTTGAAAATCCAAGCAGAGGCAGGTGGTCACTGATCAAGTAAAATGAGCATACGAGCAAAAACGAGCATAGGTGGAGAGGCAAGTCTTTGCAACACTGAGTAGAATACATTGAGTACAACTGGCTTTTCAGAATTCATAAGAACTACTGGAGGTATGAACAAAGCCAAACTTCAGACTAGATTAGTCAACTCATATTCTCAGGCTCTCTATAGCCAAATGAAGAATAAAGCTCCTTACAGAGGGAAAGTGATCACATAAGTTAGAGCACCAAATGAAACAATATCCTCCATCTACAAGCTGTTCAGAACAGATTACAATTTTATTACTCTGGCACCCAGAAACTCATGGTGTATTTGGTGCTAAACAGAAACCACTGCTACTCTCCAGAGTTTCTAATCTCAGTGAGCAAAGAAAAGATTCAATGCCTGGAGAAGAGAAGGATGAAGAGATAAAATGACTCCCCTGAGGTTACACACTGAGTATATGGCAGAACTTGAAACAATACAGTCTTGTCTAAAACATCCTCATCAGCATACCATGAACAAGGAAGGGACTGACCAGCCTCCCCCCTGAAACTGCACTCATTCATATCTTGTTTGCATGATGTATTTTCCCTAGGTGTGAGGAAGAGGCATCTGCTCTGAATTAAATCACATCCTTTTGATTTTTCCAATTTGTTCAAGGAATAATCACTTCAGCTTTAGTTTGTCCTCCAGCATGCATAGATCCAGTGCCTCAGACTATTTAAACAAATGCTGAACTTCACAGATGGAGGCAATCACAATGCTTCACTTAATTGTTCTGTATCTCCCATTCACTTGCAGGAAAGGACACAGGAAGATGGAATTGTACACTTCAAATATTCACCTGCTTCTCAGAGATTAGACTTGTTGGTAAAATGGACTGAAATATGGACCTCAGGAAAAGCTTTCTTCCTGGGCTGGGCTGTTTTATGCATTGTCTCATCAGACTTTTTCATCCAAGCTTCAATTGCTCAAACCTTAGAGACACTATCCACAGCAATGTGAAGCAGTTGTCTGCATTTTAACAACAGCATGGAATAAACACGCTCAGCTGAAATATAGCTTTTGCAGGGACCAATGATACCTCTCCCACCAAAAAAGGAACAATAGTAAGAAATACACTTATCTCAATGTTTTTTCAACACAAATACTCTTGGAGTTAGGATTCATTTCAGAGCATATGAAACAGCTTTCGATACCAGGGAATGGCTCTTTATTTCATCCTAAACTGGCTCTCCACCAAAACCATCGCCAAGTAGTTATTCAAGTCTGTGCTATGAACAGGAGAAGCCATAATTCTGGAAAATCCTAGAATTTATGATTCAAGCTGATTCCTTTCTAAACCTCTCAGAAGCTCTGAGCAGAATGCTCAGCCCTTTCTGCCTTTCAAATTCACCACCATCATAGTTACAACAGCCTGGAAGTGATATCTGGAATTGAATGGACTGAAACTGATCTGACTTTTGCTAGAGAACAAAGTCTTTCAGCCTTCTGTCACCATGTGGTACCAGATAAGTATTCTGTCTTTTGCACAATCCTCACAAGGAATGGGAAGGAGGTTCAAGATGAATTGTTGATAACTTAGTTAAAATTCTCCCATACATACTACTGAACCAACTATGCTGGTACTACGACAGCTATTACTTGTACTGTGGCAGTGTGTAAGAGCCCCAGTAAGTTGCCTGTGCTAGGTACTGTATTTCTGTTTCCCCCTCCTGTCTTGCCAACAAACTCCCTATGCCCACTCTGGAAAGAAGATGGGAGGCACTGAACTAGCCTTTTAAAATGTCATCTTGTACTCTCAGGCCAAGATGACTGATGGGGGATGTCTCCAGCTGGGAAGCAACCATGTCTGAAAGTCAGAAGCAGAACTGAGCCCAAGATGTTTACTTCCAAAGTGAAACTGGCAAGTCACCTGCTGTCTGCCAGTTCCACTCAGATACAAGGATTTCTGGCATTTTCTGCAGGAAGCAACTTTGATGACTGATTGGAACTGCCTTTACCACCTGGCAGGGCAGCTTCAGGGACCTGGAGCCTTTGGGAAATATGCTGCAGGACTTGATCTTTAGCTCCTCAGCAGCACAGTTTTGTATGGTAATGTATTACAGCATCCACTAGTCACAAGTGATACAGCCTCAGCCCTATATACTGCGTTTCTAGGACCATTTGCCTTTCACTTGCACAAATATTAAGTTCTTTAACTTCAGAAATAGAAGATTATGTTCAAAGGGAGTCTGAAATCTCCTCCTGCAAAAAGTTCTTCGTGGCAGGCCCCTTTATCCAGGAGAAAATGCTTTGACTTCAGAGTGACAAACCATGACCCAGGGCTCAGTACAAGGAAGTAAAAATCTTTGTGTTAAACAGGGTGATAAAGATCCCAGATCATCCTACCTGGCTTGCTTGAAAAACTGATGAATGTATGGAGAAGTTTCTAACCTAAGGACAAAAGCAAATCATTGATAAAGCATGACAAGATCTAAGCCTTAACCAGTATACTTTCTTCCAGGCTCAAATGCCTTAAAAGTCATGCAGATGCTCTTGGACTTAAAGCAATTTACAATGTTTAACTTCAGTCCAGCTTTACACATTCTCCCTAAATTGACCCAAATATTATAACCTGATTAAGAGACAAAAACTAAGTTCATAGTAATCTGCAACTTCCCCAAGCATTTTCTGTCTACTACAGTTATTTGAGTGATCAGGTTTTGACCAGCAACAATTTAGAGGATTTTTTTTCTCCTTTGGGCATTTTGTTTACTTTGCTGACAATCCAAGTAGAAAAATACGTATATTTTTATATATATAAATATATATAAAACTAAATTGGACATCCAAGGTTTTCCAGAAAAGAGAAATTTCTCCTGAACAACTATTTTGGCGGGTGTTACAGTTTTTGGTTTATGACTCTTCACTTAAATTCTTTTCTAATCAAACCAGCATTATTTCATGAATATTCTCAACTGGATGTAAAGCCAGCTTTTATTCTGAGAATTTAATGAAAGAATCTTGAGCAGCTGTACAGTTTTTATTTATTTGCACAGTGTTTTATGTACATTAATGACAGGCATGAGATGAACACTGTAGCGATGAAGATACTGTGTAAACGCAGGATGTAACCTGCTAATACACAAGTCAGAAGTGAAACTGAAAAATGATGAAGCAAGTTTACTAAGCAGTGAATTACAACTTGTTTCTCTAACCAGATGTTGGGTATGTCCAGATGAATAGGTGCAGACAGTTGGGATTTTACTCTACCATACTTCACACAAGCCAGATGGCAGCCAGCTCTATCCAACAGCCATGTAACCATATGAACATGGCATCAAGCCTGAGCTAATATATCTTGCTTTTCAGCACGCGGCTTCTGAATTGGACTTCTCCTATCTGGCAGGCTCAAAACATGGGCAAAGCAGATACACAACTGCCTTCACTCACCCAGTAAAGCACCTCCTCAGAAGAATCATTCCCATGCAGTTTCCAAATGGGCTATGACACACTACAGTGAAATATCATTTGAAGACAAAAAATTCAAGACAAAATACATTTCAACACAAAATCCAGTTATGCCAAAAAAACATTCCACCCCACTGAAGTGCCTCATCCTCTTTATTTTCTTAAACACATATTGTCAAAATCAACAACCTGCATATATTTAGTTTTCTGGAATGACAGTCATTGATGAGAAAATGTCTCATGGAGAAATTCTGAGTAGTTCTACATTAAGTCCATGAGGTGAATTCCCATGGTAAAAAATTGGTATATTGCTGGTCTGGAACTTTTTGATGAAATGTTTTTTTGCTAAAAATACATTAATGTCTTGGAAACAAAACTTACTGTGCTTATCATTTCAACAGAAATTTATCTGTGTTCTTAGATCTCGGATTGAATTACTGGCCAAAACCACACTCATCTGGGTGGGTGTCTGGATGGATGACTTGACCAACTTAAAGCTAGGTCTCATGACAGAGGAGAAGCCAAGGCATGCAGCCTGGCATGGCTAAAAGGATTCCCACTATGGTGGTTTCTAACAGTTCCTTATGAGCTGAGAGTGAAGGCAACACAGCATTAAACCAACTTAATGCAAAACTTCATACTACCTTAAATAAGAATAGATGATTAGATGAGCTCCCCATTTATAGCTTATCCCCTAGGGATAATACACAAGCAATTAACTTATTGGATGATTTTTCTTCAGGATTTAGGCTTGTAAAGAAAAGCATTTAGAACCCAATATGTAAGAACAACAGAGCAAAAATGGCTATTAGTTATTCAGAGCAAGTACGAAAATACTGAAATTAAGAAGGTCAAATTTGCTTTTTTCAATTACTTGGGGTTTTTTGGAGTAAAGTTTAGGTGTGGAGATGCCATACAGTAATAGTATGATACTGGGAAAAAAAATATTGTATCATACCGAAAACTATCCTAAAAAAATACAGCAGATACAGATATGGAACCAGCGTGAAAATGGAATTTGACTGCCATGAAATGTTTGTGTCACTCAAATCTACCCTGCTCTGACTCATGAGACAGATTTCACAATTTTATTCGCAATTCAGCTTTCCTCTACTTGATATATTTCATGAATCTTAAGGAGTTTTACACCCATTCTTTTGATCTTCCTGCACCCCTAAGAAGTAAAGAAGCATTATCCTTATTTTATGCATAGCAGACTTAGACACAAAGAGCATGAATGAGTCAGCAAAGATCACATAGCACGTCACAGACAAAGCCTAGAACACCAGCCAGGAGACCTGACAGAGCATCCTATTCTCACCACTTGACCAAATTTCTTCTTGTTGTAGGAACTGAAAGGATAGAAGCCAATTAGCCACCTGTTTCATTGTTTGGCACGTTCAAGACATCTGACGTGTGCTAAGTGGAGCAATGTGCTTCACACATACAGGACTTCCTGCTACTCAAGAAGGCTGAAGTTTCACACATGACCAGGACCTTTCACTGTGTAAAACATAAATTGTACACATTCCAGACTTGTGTTTCTATTAAACAAATGTTTTGATTGGGACCACTGATTCCATTTCACCTCTGTTGTTTCTGATTTCCTATTGCTGTTTCCTTTCTTTCCACTCCTCTTCCTCTTCCAACACTGGTGCCAACACACTGGCCACACACACACACGTCATGGTTGCTAGTAGCCAGTTGGCAGGTGGTGGATATTTTTCTTGCAGCATATGTATGTGTGGATGACTGCTCTTGCTGTGTGACTGACTTAGTTGCTGGCAGTGCTTTTGGCCGGGTTATACTCTTTGGCATTATTTTAGTTCCAGACGGTTGATGGGTTGACTCTCCTGTTTTGTTCTCCCAGACAGTATTTTTCAGTATTCCCTTTTTTCCAGCCTGAGACAGTCATGGCTGTGTGGGTGTCTTTTAATGATGTTTGTACAGCTCCAGGCCTTTCTGCCACTTTATACAGCTGTGAAGGGAACTGTGGTGTGTAGGTATCTATGTGTGTATTCATGCAAAGCTGTTCATGGTTATGTGCCTCCCGCTTCTCGTATGTGAATTTGCTTCTGTACGTGCATATGTGCATGCATGATTTGGTGAATGTGTCTGTGCCTATGTGCATACACTTCCATTGATGTGTCCATTTGTATAGTCTGTGTATATCTGAATATGCATATTTCTCAATGTGAATGGATATGCGTCCTTAGTATATACAGAAAAAGTTGTTTCAAAAGTATTATTAAAGTTGCAAAGTCAAAGAGCAGGTATGTGAAAATACTGTAATTCAGTTTGCTTCCTCATCCTGAATTCTGACTCTGTATATCTGTATCTGCTGAGATAATCTAAAATCACATGTATAGATTTCTAATTAATTTGATGCTCAAGGCAGACCTGCTTTAGGAAGGCTGCATGGCAAGGGAGTCTCCTTCCTTATTTATTGCAAAAGCTGCATTTTAGAGAATGAGGCAGATGATTACAAAATGAAGGTCCTCTGGATCCTTGATCCAGCATGTCTCATCCCTCCAGACTTCCCTTTGCAGCCTCTCTATATCCTACACTCAGGATTGTCTTGCCTAGTTCTTTATTCTGATCTCAAACTCATTCTCCACTCATTTCCAGCCTTCACTAGCTTTCCATCTCTTCTCTTTCCAAACTAGCCACAGTGTCAGCACCAGAACTGTTAATGCAAGTTCCTTCTGCCTTTGGCATCCTTCAGTTACATGCTCACACTATCTATTCCCTTCTTTTTCCCAAAATATCTAAACAATTTTCAATTTATGTCACTTCTGCCTTCGTTGTTAATGTGCAAAACATGCTTACAATGTGCAATGTTTGACAACCATAACAACATGCAATTGTCAAGAACATAAGAATAAAAGTAGATTTCTACTATTCTTATTATAAGCAGTTCAAGATTCCTGTAACACCTGAAGGACAGACAGAGCTTCTCTATTCTAGAAGCTCTGAAGAAGTAAAAATAACTCAAGAGAGTATGTGAAAAGCAATGGCGTAACTATATGATGGTATATTCAAACAGTAATGAATGTTTATGAAGTGGTATAGCACACATAACTGCAAGGTATGTTCCTGAAACATTTTGTTACAAAATGAAGTATTATTTTCCAAGCCTTAAATTCTGTAATTCTTGCTATCAACATATTTTCATCGAATTATGAAAATGATACATATATGTGGTGCTGGTAAAATGGTGACATCAGTCAACAAGCAATGCTTATGGATGCACACTGTGTACTACCTGTAGAGAAGAAGAAAAAGAGAAAAGGAATCTTCAGTTCTGTAACCACAGCCAGAATAGTCAGGAAAACATCCTGAAAAGACCACTAGAGCTTCACCTCGCAAACATAGTGAAAAGACAGGAAACCACAACGGGTAAGAGCAGAGTGGCCCATGAATCTTATCTACAGAAGCCAAATCAAATGCCAAAGTAAGAACACATAAATACAGTCCATAGCTTATCATATACATGTAGCTGGGTGATGACCTCCAAGTGCTGTCAGGGACTGTAAGCACATAGCCCAGCCCAGTATTTGTTGAAAATAAATTAAAATACTCTTTGAGAGTCTTAAAGGTATTGGATAAGTGCCGTAACATTTCTTTAATGCATACACTTCCATGGGCTAGTCTGAGACTTCACTACTATTTGAATAACTAGGAACTTTTCAAAATCAATGTCAGTTTTGAGTATGCCAGCCCTAGAGTTTAGTGCTCTGAGTACACACTTGTAGTCACCTGATAGCAAGTCTTTTCCAGAAATCTTCCATTCATCAGTCTAACTGAAGGAATGGGGACGTATGCAATGCATTATAGCTCACAAGACAATTATAGCGAGCCAGAACAGTTACACTGGCAAGAAACTTCCAGTGCTAAGTATGTGGTTCAATGGAGAAAGTGTTACTGGCTAAGCTGCACCAATGACATTTAAAGAAACATTCAGGCTATTCTACTAGGCTTTTTCAAAAGGGAAATTACTTATGTTTACTCTGGAACATTTTTTAGAAACTTTTCCTGCCCATATACTACTATTAAACCATAGAACTTTTCCTACTACTGCATAGCCATTTTTCTTTACCCTTGAAAGTATACTGGAAATAGAATTGTTCAGAATGTAATATAATTTTGTTTTCATTACTAGTAACAATAGATTTCACTTTCTACTGATGATCTGTTATTGCAATTCATGCTGCACTCACTAATTACATTCCAGTTGCTTAAAAACACAGATTTCAAGAATGGGAAATGTGACTGACCACCCCAATCAGAAATGCTATCCATTCAAAATTAGAAGCTGGATGCATATAAAATAGATTTTTTCAACTAACTTCTTTATTTATGAATATTCTTTCCAATAGCTCAATTGCTAGAAATCCTAACAAAAGGCAAACACAAAAATACATAGACTATGCCTTAATTAAGTCTCGATTCTAATACCTAAAAACTATTTCTGGAATTTCCACCATTATCTGTTGGCTGTAATAGTGATGCATATGTGCATTAGAAAGGTTAGTTAACTCATATTTCTGAAGTAATTTATGATCTTAGTATTGAAATATTTTAATATACTTTCCTTTTTAAAGAGAAAGCCCTTCTCCTCAGTTTGGAACAGCAATAAAAATTTGGATTATCTCCAAATTAAAATGCATTGTGCAAGAAAATTTTAACATATAACTCCCTCCAATTATTTTACTTCAACCAGTTGGCCACAAATGAATTCTAAAGTAGCAACAAACATCATTGTTCTATTTTTTCCATGCCTGTTTAAAATTTCAATGGAATTTCTTAGGAAACCTAATTTTTTTAAATTTCTAGCCAATCTAGATTAGATTTTCTAGCTAGAATTTTCAATCCACAGAACACACAAAACCACATAAGCTGCTCTCACTCAGATCTTCCCAGCATAACACCTGCTGTTTCACAGGCATACCCCCTAATGCCAAGTGCTGAGCATTCAGTCTCCTTTGAGCACCTGCTGGCCTCTCTAACGCCACAGGGTTAATTATTTATTATTATCATTATTACTATTACTATCATTATTATTATTTACTTATTTGTACTGAAATAGTACCTTGGAGGACCCACTATATCACAGTCCCTGCCCCAGAGTTCACAGTTGAAGTGTAAGATAACTACACTTCTGATCCATTACAGTTTGGTCTGAAATATATCATCACTCTTCCGGCATTCTGACTTATTTACCTTCAGTGAGTCAATACTTCTTTTAGCAGCTTACCAAAAGATATACACCTCTATCCTTCCTGAGCTATTTCTTAGCTTACTTGGGGGTTATAGACTCATCTTAGTTACAAAGTCTGACACAGCCTTCTCGTGAATTTTTCATTCTGAATTACTTTCAAAACAAAAATAATTTTAATGCATAAAACATTTACAAGATTTTAAAAGTCCAATAGAAAAACACTGCAATTATTTCAAAGTAACACTTTATAAACAAAATTAATTATATCTTGAAATTGAAACCCCAGCTCTGCATTGCTCTCTATTTGATTAGCTCTATAAAAACAACAAGAGATTAAGCACAAAATTAAGTAATTTGCTGAACTGAAGCCTTGTGATCTAAAGCTAACTAAAATCATCCACAATCTTCATGCAAATGACGTTGAAATACATCTTTCTGCAAAACAAAATGCAGGTAGAGAACAGAAGGATGTACGTAGTACATATTACAGACTACATACATATGCTGAAGATAGAATAATTAATTAGTAAAAGAACCATAAAATTTATTGCACAGGCTACAATATTTCATATAGAATATTTTTAAAAGAATGGTGAAAAGTTGAAACAACACACTGGATAAAAAGATACTTTGTCCCAAGGGCAAGTACTGTAGTGATCAATTACATCTTGAATTGCAGGAACAAAATTAACTAACTCGATGGAAAGCACCACATTGCAATAAAAGATATTATATACAGATGAACAGGAATTGAGAATGCTATTTATTTGAAACAGCAGGTATAATATACTGTACCTCTATACCTCCTGATGGAATATTTCTAAATGGGCTACCCATATTTTGCAACATGACTGCACTTTGATTTATGGAGCCAAAGTAAATTATATGCTTTGCCAATAAAAATTCCTTGCAAAGGCAGCTTTTTCCATTTCATTTTAAAGCGAATATGAAAAGAAACACATACAGAGACTTTTTTTTTAACAAACATTGCTATGTAAAATGTATGATACAGGTATGAAAGTATGTTTGTATATGTGTACAAGGGTACTTTCTGTACTGAAACAGTTTTTGATACAGGAAAGATGGGAAATCACTTTTCATATATGCAGATAGCACAAACAGTACTTCCTGTCTGAGGGGTGGAAATGGTCAATGAAAATAATTCATTGGTTTGTTTTACAAGTGAATGAAACCTCCTCAGTAATTTTGTGTTATACAGTAATTCTGTGTTAGTGTGTTAATAGAGGGCACAACCAGTAAGAGGTATCGATGGGCTAGCTGCCCGGCAAGTGATAGTAGACTGTAGGCAGCTGATGGATGTAATGCACACCAAATCATGCATTACATGTCATGGGAAGATTACAATACCTGATACATTGATGGTACTTGCATTGTTAGCATATGAGTTTCATCACGTTTAGCTTCGATCTCACTTTCAGTGCTGCCATTTAGCCAGTGAATATAGAAGTCGAATGGTCACTAACACATTAAGTTTAGGCAGCTATAGTTCCCCATCCTTAGGGATATTCACAGGATACAGTTTCAGTCACCTTACTTAGCTATCTGTGTGGTGCAATCTATCCCACATAATGCTGAACGTCCAAAAGCCAGATGCCTCATCTTTCAGGAGAACTGTAGCTTTAATCTGTGGGGGTCACCACCAGCCACATCCAGATTCTGCAGAAATCAATCTTACTAAAATATTTCCTTGGCGTGCACAATATAACAATAAGAGGAATGAACCCTTACTCACATTACTTTTTGTTGTTAGACATATGAAGTAAACTCTACCAATCTGACTGGGATAAAAGTAGATTATATTGCATGGACAATACTTGGTTGTAGGAATTAAAGGAAAAGATTAAAACCTTTCATGCTAAAAATAAGCAGAAGCATTAGATAATTCAGCTCAAGCAAAAACTTTACCCAAATCTAACAGAAACAACCAAATCTTTTCCCCACAAATTCTGGTGGAAAAGTTGGAAAGAATATTTGGGGAACTAGATCTCAATGGAACTTCAAATTTCTTTTCACTGTGACAACTCAAATATTTTCCATTGGACTTTGAAACCTTTTGGAGAAGCATCTGAGGCTGAGAGCTCGACAAAAATACCACTGTTAGCAGATGACCCTTCCAAACTATTCACTCTCTACTTATATGACCACAGTTTCAACAGGACTATAACATCAGTACCATAACACTTCTTTTGCTTCACTTGTGACATCATAGTATACATACTGTCCCACACACTTATTGATAGTTAGATGTAATTATCATATTCATTCTAAGCAGCTTCTCTCCCTGCGTCACACTAATCTCATATTGCATCATCCCTTTCAACATTCAATACCATGGCATTCTCTGCCTCACTTCTTCCTACCTCTCCTTATCTCACCTCCTGTTCCTGGAACATGCTTGCACTGACAAATCCTTTTGGTGACATCAGAAAGGGCAACTTCACATTTTTCCTATTCACACCTCATCCACTGCCACATGAAGACTCCCCATATAAAGATACATAGTAAAGTTGGAATTACTTTCTACATTTCTTGGTAAAACCACAGTTCATATTTACAGCAACTAACAGTACTCACTACCTGGAAGGGGGAAGAGAGAAGACAAAACTGTTCAGGAGCACTGAATAAACCAAGTGAACAGACAACATGATAATGTTTCTGTAAGACTTTTCTTTACCTCCTCGTGATGTCTGTTCAGTTTTGCCACTTGACCAACATGCATACTTAAGCAGATCTTAAGTCTTATTAGGGATGACAAAGTAGTATTGTTACTCTGGTGTGAAATCTCAGAATCAATATTTTTACTGTCAAACAAAAGAATAAGCTACTTTCTCCTCCTTTCCATCAAGCAGGGACACCCTCCTTTGAGAAACTCTCTGCATAATTGGTCCCCCTCTTTCCTTCCCAAGCTGGAAGCTTTTAAAATATGCCAGCTGGGATCCTTGTCACCTGTGCTTACTTGTCTTCCCATGGAAGGTCAGCTACCATTCTAGAACCTTAAAAAGATCATATGTCCTGTCACTAGGAGGATTTTCTTCCATGTTCACTCTTCACTGCAATAAAGCATGGATTATTTAAGTGATCTGCAGTATGTTTTCAGTGATATTTATTATAACTCCCTTCCACTGTAAAAGATCCTGTAACATGTGGGTCATGAAGCAGAATCCCTGAATTTACCAGTCCTCTTTGGAATAGTTTGCTAGAATCCTCATTTCTTTTCTGGGAATAAGGAGAAAAGAATGAGTGAAGTTTCTCTGGCAATGATAAGTAACCCCATGATGAACTTGTGTTCCCTGAGTCATGAGTGCAAGTGGTACTAAACAGACTGTTAGCAGGAAGATGAACATAGTAACAAACCATCTTTGGGGACTGGGCACCACTGACAAACACTGGAATGCCTGGTGGTAAATACATCCCTTCTGAATGTATCATCATCAGTGGGTTTATTCCAGGGCCGGATCACGTTGCCATAACTCTGCAATGGCTTTCAAGAGCTTATAAAACATATGAGCAAATTAAGTGAAGGCAGTAAATAATAATAATAAAATACTTTACACAAGAGACCCAATTATAATCATATTTAGGCATGAAACAATGTCAATTAGCACCTAGCAAGATTTTCCAAAATTCCTAATATAGCTATCAGCTTCCTTCTGAAAATGCTGTTAGGTACATATACATCTGCATCTTAAGACACCTAAATACCTTTTTAAAAAACAATACAAGTACATAGGTGCTCCACTACATTTAAGTTGCCTTATAGGTTTCAGTTTAATAGAAACCTTAAAACTCTATTTTGCAAAGACCGTATTGAAACAGCAAACCAAAATTAAATGTAAGCTTTAAGTATTCTGTTCATCTATTCCCTGGAGCTGCCTGTTAGAAATAAGACATTAAAAGTTCCCCCATGAGATTTTAACTGAATTATCATACTTTCTAACTTTTCTCTATAAATACAGAAAAAGATACAAAGACACATCCCCACAGAGCACTCTATCTTACATCCACAAGCACCAAAAAGTCAGTGCTGCCCCCCGCCTACCCCAAGGAACCGCTCTTTATATTCTGTACCATATTGTCCGTTGTCCTTGATGTACTTGTTCCTCTGTCTAGACCCAGTATTGGAGTCCCTGCCAGCTTTGAATACCTGTGTCCTACCATGTTCTCTGCAACACTGCCACCCTTGGGAGTAGTGTCTATCTCAATTTAACACTAGTTAGTGATTTATAGATTATACATGGGCTGTAGCTAGACTGAATTCTGAATTGCTGCTACACTAAACTTCCCTTGGACTGCAGCCTGGATCCACCTCCATGTTCTTGTAACTGAAGATGCCAGCACCACTGTTTAAAATTAATACACCATTCTCCAATCTGTCAAACCTTCCTTCAGTGCTGGCAACTATTCACCGTTGCTTTCTTTACTGTATTCTTTTCTTTACTGCTTCTTTACTGAAACTCCTCACCCCAGTCTTTAATCCAGTGCTCCTTAATTTCTATGACTGTCTTTCACAACACATTTTCTAATGATCTTTCTTCTCATCTGCAGTCTTTATACAACCTACCATCTTTTTTGCTGGAGAAGTCAACCCATAGGTATGAATTCCAGACCAGCCACTGTGCTGAGATCTTTGAAGCTGAATAAAACACACCTCAAATCAAGACTGTTTTTAAATAGAAAGGGACTGAGATGATTAAAATGGATAAGAAAGATGTGAATAGCACTGTATTAAGCTGGCCTTTGTTACTTAGTATTTCCTAGGGACCCACGCTACACATAGCAAGGACTTGCTACTGAGTGCGGAAATGAGCCGTGGTAAGTTTTTAACGTGCTTTGTTATGCTTTAATAGTCAAACCCATTAAACTATAAAAATGTAACGATGCTTATAAAAACCTGACACTCCTCACTAAAGACAGGGCCGCTGGAAGCTGCCTCTGCTCCAGCACAACCCTGCTGAGCCACTTTACTAGCTCTCTGACTCCCAGCTCTGGGACATGGCGGCACCGCGGCTGCTTTCAGCTGCTATGGAAGGAGCCTGACCCACCAAAAACACAAAGTAGAGGCTTAGAGCTTTGTTTGACTACAAACTTTTACTGCCTGCTGCAGCCCTTTCCAATTTCAGAACACATTGCTTCATTGCTTCACAGCTGTCTCACTGAGCAGAACCACGGAGGTTAGACCTTGGTGGAGCCAGAAGACTACTATGTAATCTTTGCCCATCTCACTTGGACTACTTTATTAGAGCATGCCTATTTCTCTACTGGGGCTCTGGGAGATACTAAGATGCTGGCAGGAAACGTCTAGAGTATCTGTTCTAGCCTATGCAGGTTGTGCTACATCACCTCAGCATCAGAATGCCATCCAATTGTATACTGAGCAACAGAGTTCAGATATGTCTTCTGTTTGTGTTTACAATATTTCCTCAAGAGAAGAAGCATGAATGAAGAAAAATTATTTCTCTGGGTACATAAGTTTCTTATTTGTTTGGAGTTTATATATATAAAAAAAAAAAAAAACCAAGCCAATACATGTGGTCTTTTATTTATGTAAAAGAAAGTCCACTATGCCTTGGAATGCATCTTGCATTTATAGCAAAAGCTAGTGAGGGTTTCAGTAGCCCTTAGTTACTCAGAGAGCTCTTTCTACTGTTTCAAATAGCCCTGAAGAAACCTCCATCTCCTGAAATCCCCAGAAGACGGCGTGCTGGCAAAGAACTGCAGCTGAATGCTTTATCGAACTGATTTTTAACTAACCAGGCAAGTCAGATATCCATCTGATGGGACATGTGAGGAAAGTGTCCATAAGACTATCACTACCAATCAGCAATTACTTATCTAATATTTAAAACAAGGTACATAATTTACTTAGGAACTTCTAATTAATTTAGCAGTTCTGAGATCCCTTCTTTTTATGCAAGCCATGGGCAACTTGTTCTGCACTTCAGAATCCTTCTAAAGAAGGTCATGATGACAGATCAAGCCAGATGAAGAACTGAAATCAGATTTAACATTTTATTTGTTCTGCACAGCTGCTGAGATCTTTCTTAAACTAAGATGTTGATAACTGCAACAGAAGATACAGTTCTTACTGAAGATCTAGAGTTTACAAAGCATTTAATATGGCTCTGTTGGGTACAATCGCACTACACATTTAGTGTCTACACTTACTACTGCTACCATCTTATTATATTAATAAATGCTGAAATAGAAATTTACTTTGCAGATTCACTTCTTTGCGTGCAGCTTTATCAAGTTCACTACCCAGACTGGTATGTATCACCCCATTGCTTTATAAAATACAAGGCTGGATAAGACTCATTTTTAACATTTGCAAATGATACATAGGAAATAGGCCTGGGAAGAACATCAGAAGGTCATCCATTCCATTCTCCTGTCCCACAGTAGGTTCAATTCCACCTAACCATTCATGTCCATAAAAAGCTCCAGCCACTAAGAGTACACATCTCTTCTAGTGCTTCAGGGTCTTTCAGTAAAAAGGTTCTGTTAGCCTTCTCAATGACAGGAAATCTAGCAGATTTGACACAGCTATTCCATGCTGCTTCTGCAAACGTTGTATTAATGAAATTGCACAGGCATTTTTGAACATAATAGAACTTGGAATATGGGACCAAAAAAAAATAGAAACAGTGCTGAACATTATTAATGCATACAAGTAGTTTCAACCTAGCTTTCCCTTCTAAAAAGTAGTAATTTCAGGCAAAATAACTTGCTCCCTGCATCTCTTATTTTCTGACATTAGGGGTAAAAAATAAACATTTACTGGTTTTATGCCTATGTGCATTAGGAATGTAGAGTTTATGCCTACCTGAGAGTCAGTATGATAGTTTACTGTATTCTAATCACAAGTTGATTACCCATATTTCTGAATTTTCCTGTCCTATCCATCCCTGCCAGCAATGCAGTACAGCTGGCCCAGGGAATTCATGTTAGCTTGCAGCAACTTACCAGCACTGGTGCATAAAGTGGAAATAGCTATTTGATGTGGAAATCACTAGCATGTGAAAAACCATGAATGTACAATGCCATTATGGGTGCATAAAGGGATTGCCATGCCAGTAGATCAGTGGTCCTTTTAATCCAGTACTGACTAAACCATCAATTACTGACGGCAGATTTTTTAGTATCTGTTCCTTTTGTTCCACTGAGGTGTTGATAATCAAAAAAGTTGTACTAGAAGAACAACTTTACAGAGTAGAAATTTATTGAAGTCACATGCAATTATACCTCTTAGTACTGAAAAAAAAAAATCTAGTGTTAGCTTCATGATTCTTCTGCTCCAGTATTTATCTACAAGCTTTTTTCATTAATTTGCTAAAAAGCAATTCCAAGTGAGCCTTATGGAATTTCTGATATTTCTTCTTTCTGTGGAAAAAATCCCTCTGCACGGAGTTTGGGAGAAGGAGCTGGGAAAATGTTCATATTGTGTCATTCATGCAGATGACGGGTGGTTTTGAATTCATTAAATAAACATGCCAAGAATAGGCCTTAGTTTACTTACATCTATGTACATCTATGACAAATGGGGGTGGAGGGCAATGAAATTTATGACCGAAAATATCAGAGATAAGATGCCACAAGACGCCAAGAACTAGTACGATACCTCATTTAGAATCATGTTCCTATTTTTCTCCACTCAAATACTTCAATCTGTTGTTTTAATTGGCATCTTCCTAATAGCTTGAGAGTTATACAATGTTAATGAAAAGTTAGTGTGAGATTGGAGAACAAAGCATTTTATTTCAAAGCTTAATTTTTCAATTTACAGGGAATGAGAATTTTGGTGGAGTTTCAACTGATGATTTCTGTGGTTGCTAGTATGGCATGTTCCCTTTCTTAGCAAGCTGAGATCAATCATAGCAAGAATTTAACAACTGACAAGGCCAAATTCATCTTGGGTGCAACTCCAAAGTTAATGTAGTGACGTTACATTTTGGCCCACAACTTAGTATAACAGAAAAACAGAAAACATCCCCTTAGTACTCTTTTACAACAAGAAAAATACCCACGTGGACCCAAACTCACAGCAGTGATTTGTGGAGTCAGTTTATATACAACATGTGAATTCTGTTTACTACCAGGGATTCTGTCTATGGAAATCAGAATAAAATCTCCACTTCAAGCTCTGGTGACCTTCTGTGTTGGTTGTTGGTTTTTTTAAGCATACTGAATATAATATGGGATGATAACCTGAATGACTCTTTCAAATGAGACAACTGAATGGTGAAATCCTCAGGAAAACTAGTGTTCTGCACTCACCCACTCACGCGCATTTCTGCTGAAGGCTGGAGGACAGAACAGGATTTCCTCAGAAAGTGGTGAGAGATGTTGGTATCTCCCTTCAAAAATGTTGAATCTGAGAAAATGAGAGAGAGACATATCGATTGAGGAAATATGGAAAAAGGGATATATCTGCAGAAATAAATTCTGCTGAATTATTGAAATGCCTGAAGAGGAAGGTAAGCACACAGAATAGGAAACAAGAGAAGAGGCTTCATGGATTCAGAAGCAAGGCAGATAGAGGCAATAGCTCTCATTAGACGAACAAATATGGTTGGAAAATTCAGAAGAACTTCCAGCTTCCCTATGCTAGTTATCTAATAGAAAATATTACCTTTACCCTCAAATCTTGCCTTGACTCTGACCATCACAGCCACTATATGATTACCACTGATTCATAGCAAAGCCACAAAAGGATCCTGTACTCCTAAAAGCATTCTGATCTACTACAAAAAAAAATCCAAGAATGGCAACATGGTCAAAATAACATGTACATGCATTTACTCTTTTGCCTGGAACTACATATTTCCTGTAGAAGTTTAATTCAAAAAAAAAAAAAAAACAACCAAACAAGTATGCTTGGAAATCTGTCAAAATCTCTCAATCGCTTTACTTTCATCTATCCTGAAGAAGTCACCTTCACATTCAGAACACCTGCTCAGGGAAAGAATGCATCTAAAAGTATGTATTTTGCAGTATTTGCAGGGTTGAAGGAAGGCTGTCAGCATGGATCCAGACAATTACAATAGTAAGACCACACAGTCTCATGTCTCTGACGGTGGAACAAAGAGCACGTGGTCCAGAAAGGTGACATATAGACCTAGGCAAGAAAATGCTCCTGCATCTCATATGGACTAAGAGAACCTTAAGATGCAATATAGATTTAGTGTATTTGGGTCACAGATGCTTGATAAGTTTTTACAGGGAGGAAATGCCCTACCATATTTGCCATATTTAGTATTAGATTTCTTTTTACTAGTACAAATTATCATCGTTTCCATTAATAGAACTACAAAATTTTTAGGAACTAAAGCTCTCCAGGAGATCATTTCATTCTTCACCCTACCTCAGGGCAGGATCAGCTCTGCTTAAATATCTGCAGCATCTTCTGTCCCACAGTACTTAATACACTCTGAACCTAAACCAACATCCAATTACATCTATGGAAGAGACACTAGTGATCTGAGTCAGGCTTTAGTACATTCATAGTTGCCTTTATTCATTACTGCAATGCTGCCCCTTCTGGGTAGAGCGGAAGAACCACTTATTCTTGCATAGAAACCGTAGTGCACTTCAAAGGAAAAAAGAGCTGTATCCGGACCTGCAGGGGAACCAAAACCCAACAAATCTGCAATAAAAATAACATGTGTAAATCTTAAATATTAATGAAAATATAATTCCTGTTGTGAGTTCCTATCACTTGCAATTAAGAAAGCATGGAACCTTAATACAGCTGTTATTGTTCAGTGGAGAGCTGTGAGCACCAAATGTACCTCACTGGGCCAGGTTCTCCCACAAGCACTATGCAGGAGGTCAGCCAAAGCTATCAGAAGGCTTAGAAGGCTATGAATATGCAAGCTGGAAACACTGAGGCTACCTGACAGAGCTGCTTGCTGGGAAAATGCTACAGGATCATAAGCGATCCCAGCTGTCACCCTAAGGACACGACAGTGTCCCATACACAGCAAGAGAGCAATGGGTTAGCCTTGACTTAGGGGCACGCTTGCCACCTGCCGGTCAGCAGGTGCTCATCATGCTTCTAAAATACTTCCCCAATATTTATCTTACCTAGTCCACCATGTGCAGAAACCTTTCTGTACTATTAGCCACAATACATCCTCCTCTCGTCTGCAGCATTGGTCAGACCAAAAAAATCCTGGAGAGATCCCAACCGAATTTGCAAGAAGATCTTTGCAAAACCAGCTGTGGTCATGGATGGTTCCCAGCTGCTGCTGCCTTTTTGCCACCCTCTTTCCCCAGTCTTCAAATTCCACTTGTAAACAGGAGTCTGAAGATACGTATTACAGCTGGCCATCTTAGCACTGGGTATATAATGGTACGCTGCAGTCTCACCAAGCCTATCTAACCCATCTCCCATTCCCACTTGTTCTCTTGAAAAGCACTAGTGTTTACACCGGCAACTGTTGCTCAGCAGGTATCGATCTTGCCTGTTAAGTGCATCAGGCTGAGCCCTGAACTTGTATTGAACACTGACCTCAGTAGAAGTCTTTGTTGCCTAGGAAACAAACTGAGTAAAAGGACAGGGAATTCAAAGCCCTATAGGTTGCTAACTGGAACTTAAACACTGGTGCCTAGGGCTGCTAGAAATAGTTCCTTAAAATTGCTTTTGAACAGGAAATTTGATTTAACCCCCCTGCCTTTCCTTCCTAAAGCTACTTTTCTACTGTTGCTTCAGCCACAATCTGAGTGGTTTGATTGCCTTGTGCCCTCATTCTCCTACATGGTCTGTAGCTTCCCTCTCCCATGGAAGAAAAGGGTATGTACTCCAGGAAGCGCAATGGCCAGGCACTTGTGATGCATCCTCTCACAGTAAGGAGACAGCTCTCAAACAATGACAGGAGCTACAGAAGTTCAGGCAAGTTCCAAGGCAGCATTACCAACCTGGATGAACCAGGTTTTCAACAAATATGAGTTACTACTGGAATTTCCACTGGAAAAATTTGCTTCCCTTTCTTAATGGGAAAAAATATCTAGCCTTTTTTCTTCCTAAAGAGCTCTATGTGGTGGTGCATGGGTCATTGAAAAGTTGAAAGTGTCTGCTGTAAAAAAAATAAAATAAAACATGGTCTTCATTTCAGGGCAGTGCCTAGTAACATCACAGAGTTACTACTACTTCTAATACCAGCTGACATCTTTGCACTTAGTAACCTATGCATGGAGAAAATCCTCCAGTAGAGGCTGGCAGCTTCTGGGTAGCAACAGAATGGGAGATGCTTGTCTGATAATTGTCTGTGCCATCCTCATTACAAGCATAAATGGTGGACCTCAAGGTAGAAACACAAGTGTCTGGCTCCAAATAGACCTGTCATAAACACATGTTCTGAAAGTCTTCAAACATGGAAGAATAAATCCTGAACTCTCAGTGAGATAAAACTGGAAAAGCGACAGATATTCATGACATTTTCATTACTGATGGGGATAAGGCACTAATATGCCAATACCTGTGTGGTAGGTTGACCCTGGCTGGATGTCAGGTGCCCACCAAAGCCATTCTATCACTCCCTCCCCCTCAGCTGGACAGGGGAGAGAAAATATAACAAAGGGCTAGTGGGTCGAAATAAGGACAGAAGACATCACTCACCAATTACCGTCACGGGCAAAACAGACTCAGCTTGGGGAAAATTAACTCAATTTATTACCGATCAACCAGAGCAGGGTAAGGAGAAATAAAACCAAATCTCAAAACACCTTCCCTCCACCCCTCCCTTCTTCCTGGGCACAACTTCACTCCCGGAATTCTCTACCTACCCGCTCCAGTGGTGCAGGGGGACAGGGAATGGGGTTTACGGTCAGTTCATCACACGTTATCTCTGCCGCTTCATCCTCTTCAGGGGCAGGACTCATCACACTCTTCCCCTGCTCCAGAGTGGGGTCCCTCCCACAGGAGACAGTCCTCCATGAACTTCTCCAACATGGGTCCTTCCCATGGGCTGCAGTTCTTCACGAACTGCTCCAGCATGGGTCCCTTCCATGGCATGCAGTCCTTCAGGAGCACACTGCTCCAGCGTGGGTCCCCCACAGGGTCACAAGTCCTGCCAGAAAACCTGCTCCATGGGCTCCTCTCTCCACACATCCGCAGGTCCTGCCAGGAGCCTGCTCCAGCGTGGGCTTCCCACAGGGTCACAGCCTCCTTCGGGCACCCACCTGCTCCGGCGTGGGGTCCTCCATGGGCTGCAGGTGGATATCTGCTCCACCGTGGACCTCCCTGGGTTGCAGGGGTACAACCTGCCTCATCATGGTCTTCCCCACAGGCTGCAGGGGAATCTCTGCTCTGGCACCTGGAGCACCTCGTTCCCCTCCTTCTTCACTGACCTGGGGGTCTGCAGGGTTGTTTCTCTTACACGTTCTCACTCCTCTCTCCGGCTGCCATTTCTGTGTGCCCTGCAAGTTTTTTTCCTTCTTAAACATGTTATCACAGAGGCACTACCCACTATCGCTGATTGGCTCGGCCTTTGCTGGTGGCAGGTCCGTCTTAGAGCCGGCTGGTATTGGCTCTGTGAGACATAGGGGAAGCTTCCAGCAGCTTGTCACAGAAGCTACCCCTGTAACCCCCCTGCTACCAAAACCTTGCCACACAAACCCAATACACCATGTTACATGCCAATTGTGTAAAGAGAAACTAAAGTTAAATCCAGTCTTGCAAAACAGTAATCCTGAGTCTGAATAGTGCATGTGCTATCATATGCCAGTGAAACTAATGGAAGAGGAAGGTGCTCTCTACCTCACACAACCACCCCCTTAGAGTGAAATTCATCTTGCACATCTCAGCTAGCTGATATAGACTTCTTTTATAGCCAATGAAAAGCAACAGACATCCCTACAGCACAGACCATATGAACAGTTTGGGACATCTACGGTAGGGCGGGACAAATTATGCTAAATTGAACTGAGTCTGTGCATCTTGGTTCCTAGTTCCTTACTTTCTGTAATTATGCACCATTGACAGTGCGGTAGAATGCAAACAGAGGCAATGCTTGCTTCTTAGCAAGACAGACAAACTTTTGTCGCTAAAGGTGAAGGAAGGGGAGCCCGGCAGGGGAAAGGCTATTCTTGCCACACACAGGAATATGAGAGAGTATGGATCCAGAACAGGAATTCTTGAGCTGATGGGATGGATTGAGACAGCACATGCTGCTTCTCAGGCACCAAAACTTTCCCTGCCAACAACAGGCACTGCCTGATATGCCCAAACTCTTCTCTCAATACAAAGAGCCTTCCAGGGCTCTGGATCAGCTCTGAGCATTCTGCTTGCTCTAACACCTAAACACCACTATGACTCTTCGTTCTTTTTTGGGCATTAAGATAATTTCACTATTGTTCAGGAAAACTGAGCAAAACACAAAAGCCTTTTTTACTGACCATGTATCATTCTTGTCACACCATGTGATTTTGGATGGAATGTGAAAAGGGTTTTTAGAGTTCTGCCATCAGTTTCTATGAGAACCTGCAGCCCACTGCATTTCATTCAGTTATTTTCTAATTAATAAGTTATATACTTAAGGAATAGTCTTGTATGGTCATAGCTAATTGCGTAGCATTATACATAGCAAGGTATTTCTGTGAGTAAAAAATGAATGAGCTGTCCCACAATAAGTAGTAAGCAGAAATTTGGACTGAGGCCCAAATTCAGTAATAATTTATGTTTCATTAACTTCCCTGGAGTTTTAACCTTCATTATCCCTGCTACTGACTTTATTATTAAAAATAAAGTCAGGCAAAATTATTTTAATATAGATAGATCTAATCCTAAAGGGAGTTAATAAGTTATTTTATCATAGAACAAAAAGAATGGATACTACTCCTGGTGCCCTATATCCCCTCATATATTTCCCACGTATTTCCTACATTATGTTCTACAACAAAACACAAGCACAGGTCACAATAGTTCCTTTGTATAGATGTCTCTAACTCCAGAAGAAAACATTATTTGTTTTTTTTATTCACATATAAGCTGTTATTAAGGGTGTGTAACACAATTTATATCACAACAATTTTAGAACGAAAATTAGACCTGCAGTTTAAAATCTTGAATGCATTGCTCTAACTATAGGGAGACTTTCTCCAAGTCCTGGCTTGCAAAGCTTTGACTTGAGCTATTTAAGAAGGAGGAGGAAAAAAAAGCTCTACTTGGCAAGAGCTTTAATTAGCAGAAATTTCCACGCTAGGAATATTATTCTGCATGAGCAGAAATTGCATAGCTCTTGCCTCTAGATGCCTTAGAGATGCCATTGATTGGCCATATTCAGAACAGGGGAATTATGTGACCCAGTGCTAATTTGAATTCCTTTACCAAACACATTTTTATTTCATCATCTCAGCTGCATAAAAGAGTCAAAGTACCAGAGCTTTAAAGACTTTGAATTCCTGCTGTTCTGCAATAAAATAAGGCAAGAAATATTAGCCATCCCTGGTCAATTCTTTAATTCTTTCCCAACAATGTCAAAGTATCAGTGTCCTACAGGTTTTAGTGCAGGTTAAAGACTGATACAAAGTGTATGCCTGAATAGGAGTTTGGAGTGAGTTAAGGAGAGAGAGAACATTTTAATGGGACATTCGTCCAAAATAGCCCAGCTTGTTCCTACCTCCTGCTGCCTCTTCCTCCTTTTCACAGGACCTTGATTGTATAGAAACAGTACAGACAAAAACCGCAAACAACAAAAGGTTTGCTCACACCCCCAGTGGAGGTCATGAGCATGCTACCATGGAGAAAAAAAAAAAAGCATCAAAGGATGGTTTGGCTTATTTATAAGCAAAGATTAATTAATAGGAGGTTTGATACTTTAGCAATGTACATTCGGGCAAATTTGTATTTGCAAATTGTTCGTTTCATACATTCAAGGGGCACAGGGCAATGTGGCCTGGTGCTAATTTTAAAAAAGAATCAAACCTTTCTTTGCCATGATCCAAAAACTACAAACTTGTGGTTCAGAGGCTTTCAATAGTATCTGCTCAGATTTGACACTCCAAGGTCAAAAAATCACAAAAGAGTTGTGTTATACACAGCAACAGTAGCTTTTTCCAACAATTTTTCAATTATTGCATTGTATACTCTCCAAGAAAAGTAACTGTCTTGGCTAATGGAGGACAAGCTTTTAAAAAGGAGGCAGAATGAACAAATTCCCTTAAAATATACCACTCTCCTTACAGGTTGTCTTTAAAACTGCTATTCATTACAGCAGCATTTATACCCGCTGGGTGACTATAAACTATGATTCAGAACTACCTGTGTCACATGATGAATAAGTGCAACATGCACCATTCACTTTTAAATCAACCCCCTCTGACCTAAGTCATGTAAATCCTTCAGAAATTCAGGCCAGTATTCTCCTCCTTCAGATCACACATAGAAATAGCCCAATGACGAAAGTTTACCCGTGCACAGCCCCTTTAACCCCTACTATTTAAGTATCTGCTTAGAATTATCAGTGACCCTTGTTGCACTCTCGGCTATTTCACACTGGGTCTTCCAGAGTGTGGACCCACCGGGGACTTCTCTTTTCTCCGGATCCTTGAAACAAGCACTATTTACAGCGTTGCCGTTCCAAAACAGCACTGTCAGCTCTGCCGATCGAAACAGAAAAGACCCTTCCACTTCTTTCTGCACGTACATGCGCACCCTTTCCTCCTCATGCTGTCCCTGCCATCCACCCACCCTCCCGTCCTTCCCCACCGCCTGCCTGCCCACTTGTTATCTATTTCCTTCTATCTTTTAGAAATTGTTTTCAAGCCCCCCCGCCCCTCCCTGGCGCAGACAGCCAAGGTGCCGTCCTGCCGCCGCACTCGCTGCCACAGCGGCGGCGGTGACATGTGTCTCCAATCAGCGGCTGTGCGCTAATTAATTTAGATCCTTTCCCCGCTACGCTTTAAAGAGCGGGGAAGCCCCACGTTGGAAGAATGCAGTGTCCCCTCCCGCGAGTTCCCCCCGCACCCGGACCCCTGGCGCTGCCCCCGCTCCCCGCCGCAGCCCCGCTCCGCCGCCCCTGCACCGCAGCTCCTCACCCCCGGGCCCGGGGATTGGCCCGGCGGAGGCGGCATCAGCAGCGGCGGCGGGGGGGGGGGGCCGCCCCCTCCCTCCTCCCTTCCCGGCCCCGCCGCCCCCTCGCCCCGGTGCGGCAGGGCCGACCAGGAGACCCAGACACGCAGGCAGCAACCGAGCCGCCGCCGCTCTGCGCCCGGCCGCCCCGCAGCATCCCCCCGATGGCCGGCCGCCTGACCTGCTGCCTCCTGCTGTGGGCCCTGGGCCATGGGGGCTGCCGCTCGCCTGCGGGGGAGGGCGCCGGCAGCCAGCCCGCCTGCCCCGTCCAGCCGCCGGCCGCCCGCGACTCGTCCTCCCCCGGCCGCGACCCCCGAGGGGGCTCTTCGCCGCCCCCTGCGCTGGGCAGCATCGCTCAGGACATGGTAGCTGTCCACATGCTAAAGCTCTACGAGAAGTACAACCGGGAAGGGAGCCGGCCCGGCGACGGCAACACGGTCCGCAGCTTCAAAGCCAGGCCGGGTAAGACGGGCCGGGCGCGGGGGGCACCGCCGGAGCCCCCTCGCTCCTCTTTCGCTTTAAAGCGACGGGTTTGCGCCGAGGTTGTCAGTGACTGCGGGGGTGTCACCATGGGTGAATACTGGGGGGGCCCTTGCTGACTACACGGACACAGTGTCTCCGCTCTGCGGGCGGCTTCCCACCTCCCCCGGCTCCCCTCCCTCCCCCGAGAGTATCGCGACAAGGTATCTCCCTTCAGAAAGGCTCTGTTGCTGCGGATGCAAACCATGGGCAAAAGAAGCGCTGTTCCCGGTGCATATCGCACCGGGTCGAGAGATCTTTTCGGAGATACTTGGAGCATAAAACTAGTAGCGAGTGCTCCAGCCGCAGGTCCTCTCCTCCGGCCCGTCTCGCAGGCTCGCAAGTTGCTGTTACGAAGAGTGCCGCCTACGGGACCGTCTAAAACTGCTCGGGATCTTAAATTCGTTGCACTGCCTAAACCTGAGAAGACAGATGTCTGACCTCCCTCTCCCCCGCTTTACTTGGCTTGATTATGAGGGTGGAAGCGCATATATACCGTGTCAAAACTACACCTTCAGTATCCCAGTCTTACCTCAAAATAATAAAGAGGAGGTTTGCATAGTTAATACTCTTTAAATTTGTTATCCTTTGCCAAGGAAACCCAAACTACCTTCTCTGGAAAATGTCTTCCTTCTTGGGTTAACTCTTACAGACTATAACTAAGATCTTAGCTCTTAAAATAAGAACTATATCAGTTTCTAGAATATAATTTGTTACATTGCCAGAAATACTAAATTTTACAGGCACATCTGATGGATGAATTCAAAATTTGCTTTGTGAGTTTCAATCTATTTCTCCTACACTTAAGTCTCATGTAGAGAATACAATGCAGCATAGCATGTTTTAGGGAACAGTTACTATAATATTGCACAATAATTTGTATTCTCTAGCGCACCCCAACTTAATTTCTATCCTATGTCAAATGTAGTATTTAAAAGTAATCATATTCGAGGAGGAGGAGATGCCATGGAAGGCTAAGTGGCTAATGAAAATGTCTAGAAATCTAGGAGTTAGGATGTAAAGCAACTGCAGACATTTGGGAGAGGAATAAATTGTCATGTTCTAGATCATTAGCTAGCAGCTGCTAACTATAATAGGGGTTAAGAAGGAACTTCCACTGTGGGTGGTTATTCCATGATCTCCTGCTATCGCTCTTATTTTTCTGTGGACTGAGCAGCTGATACTGGCTGCTACCCAAGTAAGGCCCTGCACCACAAGAGTGATTTGGGAAGAATGCAAAAATTGCACTATATTCTTCTTCATTTTTCAATTAATCTGCTGAACAAGTTACTTGAATCTAAGTGGTTTAAATTCTGGTTTAAAACACTAAAACAGCAGCATTTTCTACCCACAGATAGACTGTACTGACCAATTACAAATCAATATTATTTTGCTTATCTGTCAGATTGTGAAGCCAAGGCAGAGATGCCTAGAAGTAACTTGTCTTTCCATGCAATTGAAATAAAGCACACCTATGTCCAAAACTCCTGTTTCCTGTGTCCCATCTGTGTACCTTCTCTACTGGATTGCATCTTTCCCCAGTAACATGGCATGAAAGCAGAAGCTCCTCTGCAATGTTCCTTTGATATGACAATAAATTGTATTTCTTTGTAACTCATCAACCTAGCAATAAACAGTCTGAATTGGACCATAGAATGATACAAGATGAAGGAGGGGAGAAGAACCTTATCTGGCAGTATATTTTTCTTTATCTTCTCCAAGGAATTCTACTGTTTTCTTCTGAAAGAAGAAATTGGCATGTTTTTCTAACAAGACGTGGAATGTCTGTTCTTTATAAAATACAGATGATAATTCTGATCCTATTGAGATAAGTGAAACAGACTACACCTACAATAATTTCCTTTTCATTATCCCAAGCAATGGACTTAGTACTTTTTTTTTTTAAACACGTACATTTCAGAAAATCTGTAACCTTTTATTCCTATGCTGCAGCTTAAAGCTATTAGGGGACACTTGAGCATCGGTGTTAGTTACAGCTGTCAAGATGAGGACTCCAGAGGTGCAAAATGTCGGTCCAGACTTAGTTTGCTCCTTTGTCATATGCATTATTGAGGCCTCCTCAACGACACAGTTGTACTGCTATCCTACATATTCCTTACAGGGTATAGATGGTGTTGACTGGGTTAATGAATATATAGTATTTCTCCATTTTCAATGTGAGGCACTTGTTATATATATGCATGTGCTATTTGCACATGTTCCAGATGCTTCTTCGTGTTCCTCTAGCAGTACTTACCACTTCAGGAAGAGTGCTTCACAAACATCTGACCACCTCCTCTCAGCTCACCTCTACATGTGTTCACAAGAGTTCATTATTTCTCTGATAAGGACCTGAGAGACAGTCTATGAACTAATTTCTCAAGTTCTTTTTTTCTTTAGGTGTTTTCCAGTTTCCAGGGAACTTTGTAGCTTTAGAAAACAGCACCAATTGACTGAAGTTAGTTACACAGTCAAGTCATAAGTGGTTTGTGACCAAATGTCCATACTAAGTTATTGTCCAAATTCATCTAGGTTGCTGAGATTGGGGGAATTGGTCTTCATGGCAGCAACCTGCTACCTAAGCCATGAAACTTCCCCATAAATTGACTCTTGCAGCTCAGGCTCATTCCCTGAACACCAGTCATCTTCTGTGCTAAACAAAGCAAAAGCCTTAGTGAATAGTAGAAAGTAGCAGCCATTTAATTAAGGCTATATCATAATGCGTATGTGCAAGAAAACCAAATCAAGATTACCCAGGGAACTGTAATTCTGGCCTCCAGATCCTTGCTTTAACATAATTCATAGCTTAAAATATTTTAAATTAAGTTCTCTGCATATTTCTTTGTCACAAATGTGTTAGCAGAAATACCATGTAGACCTGTTTTGCTCATCTTCACTTACTGCAAGGTAACATTCTCCCATGTGGCTTACGTACTAAAGGCTAATATTTTCTTTCCTTGGCCACTTGCCTTTTTTTTTTCTTTACCAATCTCTTGCATGTATCTTCCACGCATCTTGCCGGTATTCCTAACTTGAAGCTGTCTACAGGTATCAGAGGTAGATACAATCAGCAAAATATTAACAGCTTTAATGTATACAGCTAGTACAGTTCAACTGAGAGTAGACCTGGAAAATGTAACAATGCTTAGTTGACAGGCTGGTAAAAGACTGAGCGATCTGATGCAATATGATAAATATGACTATGCTCCATCCAAAACTCAGGTCTCCTCAATTCCTAAAAAGCCTGCACTTCCAGGCTTCTGGCTTTTCAGTAGCTGCAGATTCACAGATTCTTATTCTGTTCTACAAAGAATTTTGTCTTTTGAAGGGTTTGTTTCACTCTAGAATGCAGAATTTAGATTAATTAAAACTCCATTTCTCTGAGCTATCATTACAAGTTACCTTCCCATCTGAAACCCTGGGACTCTGGTGTTTGAAACACCTTTATCCTAGCGATGCATATGCTTCATAGTCATATCTATAGAACTGATGGTGCCAGGAGCATTCTACTACTAAAGAAAAATATTAAAAATTTCAGCTGTACACAGCTCAGGTGGGGATAGGCAGTGGATAGACTTCTTTTTTTAAAAAAACATGCCTCCTTAAATGAACAAACATTAATAACAGCCTGGTATTCTAAAGGAAGTACTACAATTATTCTCTTCCTTGGTCTGAAAAACAGGCTAGCAGTCTTGTGAAATTTCTGTGATTCAAAGACTTGAATAGAATCTAAACTCTTAAGTATGAGGCACCTGTGCATAAGACTAGTGTTGATTAAAAGTTTACTGATAGGAACCACATCCTGAACTAACAGAAACAAATAGGTTCTCATCACAGAATACTGTTCCTGTTAGCCTCTCTGCCACCAGTGAAACCACTATGTGGGCATCAGTACATGCTGTTCCACTTCACTGCATCATGAAAAAAATACAGACGGTGTAGATGGAAATTGCATACTTTAACATTTGTACTTTCAGACTGTCTATGTGGGCCTGGGATTAATGAACATCCTAACCTGCTGTGGTTTAGTCCAAATTATGGTTCTATCCAGCATGAACTGGAAGACAGTAAGCACCAATTTAGTGAGATGTAGCACTATTAATTTCCATCTTTAAAATGAAACAGTGCTTAAAAGGAAGAACATTCTGACAGGTGGCAGTTAACAGTACTGTCTCTCTATTGTTGCCAAAATTTCTGTGGCTTATCATCCACGGTGCATTGAAAGACGAACCTAAGTGTTTCTGGGAAGACTGGCTGTTGGGTTTGTTGGGTTTTGTTTGGTTTTGGGTTTTTTTTCTCTCTGCTGCCAGAGAATTTCCAGGTATGTCAAAAAGGGCTACAAAAAGGTTTGTCCGCTTGGGTTAACTAAAGGTGCAAACTTAGCCACTGTAGTCCTTTGATGCATTCTAAGTACCAGTCTGAGCCTGGGAGAACAGGAATCACTTGGTTCTGTCACCACCTTCCCGTATACTCTTGAGCTAGTAAAAAAAAAAAGGTAACTTTTCACAATGATAGACTGTGAAGGCATGGTCTTTTGATTCTGGGATTACATTTTAACACACTAAAAGAAGTTTCTACTGTTTAAACAAACACGGTGTAAACAGTTATTAGTGTAAAATTGCTCATCTTCCTTGAGAAGAGGGTAGAGATGTAACCTGAGCACAGATTGTTCAACTAGCTAAAAAGAAGCCGTATCAAATGGAGTTTGAATTTCAAGAGTCAGCTCCTATTCAACAGTAGTTGTCACCAACTTCAAGCAGATCAAAACACAAGTCTTGGAAACCAAGTAGGTTTCACAGTGCTTTAAACAAATCTCCTACATGATGTATACTGGAAAAGAGGATTGCTCATAAAAGTAATGGCCCCCAAAATGTGTCATACTGCTTACTTCCAGCACGTTGTGAAAAGTCTCTTGTGCACTATTTTGCACTATTTATGGATGATGAACTTTATATGCTGTTGCCCACAGAGTTAGCACCCAGAGATCTTTCAGGAATCTTTGCAGTCAGCTTCAGATTAGACCACCTTAATACTAACTGTAAACCTGGTTTTCATCTAATATACTGAGTAAGGTACCGTTCTGAGCTCTGCCATGGGCAAATTTGATAGCTTCTCTGAACTTGACTTTGTTATAAATGAAATAGAAGCAAGGATTGCTTTTTTTGCCTGCCTGGAATGAAAGGCGGTCTGAAACTGAAAATCTCTGGGAAGAGTTTTATCCCTCATGTATACAAAAGGTGCCTGGTGTGTTGGACAGTCGCAATGTTATCGTAATATTGCTTTTAAATATTGTTAGGGGTTTTTCCTCCTCTTATTTACAATAGTTTTAAGCTGAAGTGACAAGCTTACTATACTAACTGATTTGAAGTGGGTAAGTGAAGAGCAAAATTTGCTAATCCACTTATAGAGGAATAAGGATTTCACTACCATTTTTGTCTCAGGTATTTATCCATGTTTTCCTTGCTCTCTTGCAGAATTCTTGGCCCAGAAGCCCTGGTACTGCTTCAATCTGACATCCATGCAGGATTCAGAGATGATCCTTGCTGCCACTTTTCACTTCTATGCTGACAAACGACCTCGGCACCGGGAAGTGTTTTGTAAGCGGTCCAAGAACTCATCCTGCCGCCTCCTTCACCTGCCTCCAATCCTGCGGCTTAACCTCATTTTCCAAAGCATTCACCAGAATTCTGCCTATGGACTAGTGAAAGGGAACATCACCGTGTTTCTTCAAAGGCGAGGGGCTTGGCATGCAAAGGACATTTCACACATCATAAAAGAATCAAAACAGACTGGAGAACTCATTCTCTGTGCTGAGCTTGATTCTGGGGAGAAACACCAGGGCTTCCCTGAACAGGTTGCCAGTCATTTACCTTATATACTAGTTTATGCCAATGATCTTGCAATCTCTGAACCTAACAGTGTGGCAGTCACCCTACAGCGTTATGATCCATTCCCTTCCAATGATGGTGACGCAAATCTATCCCCTAATGCTTCTACTGATACCCGAGTGAGGAGGGATACATACCTCTCTAGCTCTATTCAGAACAATGAGTTGCCAGAAGTCGTTTATAACAACAATAAATACAACAAACATGACATATGGGAGAATGCCTACAAGTCCTTGAAACCAAAAGCCTCACGCAAAGACCGAAGGAGGAAAGGGCAAGACAATACAGAAACACTTACAAAGTCTCAGGTGCTAAATTTCGATGAGAAAACAATGAAGAAAGCAAGGCGAAAACAATGGAATGAGCCAAGGATTTGTTCAAGAAGATACATGAAAGTTGACTTTGCTGATATTGGCTGGAATGAATGGATCATATCTCCCAAATCATTTGATGCCTACTACTGTGCAGGAGCATGTGAATTTCCAATGCCCAAGGTAGTATTTTTTTTGTTCTTAGCTTGCAAACAGTAGATCTACTGTTCTGCCTATGCAATTACTTCTTCAGTTAGATTTTCCTTTAGGTTTTTACCTTTTTCACTGTGTTCTTTTGCCTTGTTCAGCCTAAATAATTTAAGCAATATCGTTTCCATCAACTTATTCATCAGAGTGCAGAAAGATTCCAAGTTATCTTTAAATGTAATCTGAAGAATAAGAAAATAAGAAAAAGTCTCAGGTTTATCTTGCAATTTCTCATCTTATATCTTGAAACCATAACTTAAAGACTTATGCAGCTTATTAAAATATGGTTACACACACTAAATCATCAAAATACTCTGTTGTGGTAGTAGAAGTATAAAGTATTATATGCTAATAATAAAACAAGCTACTGTTTCAGAGTATTTCTGAATTCCACTGGGAATACCTTAGGAGAAAAATGCAAAGTAGTGATGCTGAGATTTTTTTAACTTTAAAGAACTGCTTGTCACTCTGAAAATAAGAATGCTGGTTAAACTGATATTTGTGTCTCAAAATTCTCTGGTGCTTTTTTAATTTACTAAATTCTTAAAATTAAGATAATCCTGCTGGAACAAAAAGGTTGATTTCCCTTATGTGGCTGGAAAAGCTACATAGCTGCCTGTAACACTCTAAAGCTAGCGTACTGGATTCCTCCTATAGAAGCAGTGTGAAATTTGCTAATAGAGAGGCAAGCATGAACTCCTGCTCCAATTTGATTTGGCCCATTCCCACTCACTTGCTCTATGGCAAGAAGTAGAAATTTTGGCAATCCTATATAGCACAAGAATTATCAGCATTTTATAGCACTTTAAAGTAATGGGGGAGAGGAAGATTTGAAGCACTGCATAACCTGCATGTTTAGAAACTGTAATTATTTTGCAATTCTACCTACAAATGGCCTGATTATTTATTCTACTGATATTTTTGCATGTGGTCACTTGGCACATAAATAATATATAGTGTTTTACAGCAGAGAATTTCAAAGCTCTGAGACAGGAATCTGCCATAGTTTACATACAGGGAGACTGATGTGTGTTTGTGTTGAAATAAGTAGTATGATTTCAGGAAGAGTAGATAGGCAGGCTAGTTTAAGTCCAGGAACAGTGGAAATCCAGACATTACTGTACAGTGTACAAATCTGAGCACATGTTCTTGTGTAGCTGGCCGATGCTGAACCATGTATATACTAAAATTGATACATGGTCTGGTAAAAATTAAAGCTTGCACAGGCTCACGTACAGCTTTACTTTTTTGTTGTAGTATAAAGAGATCATGCAACACAATCAACATTTAACTTTACCAAAACAAAACACAGCCTGGGAATATGGGTCCTCTGCCATAGACCCACAGTCTAATTCACCATTCGTACATACGAAAGAAAAAAAAAAAAAAAAGAAGATACATTTAACTTATCTGGCTTCTTGTGAGCAAAACAGCATGACACAAAAGCTGACAGAACCGAAAGACAGTGGATCTGTTTCTAGCTGGGATAGTTAAATAAGCTTATATTGCTGACTTATTTAATGTCATATCTAGACTTTCTATATAATATATACTCCCCTGTAAATCAAACCCACTTACTTTACTTCTCATTTTGATACCTGTTTTCTAGATAAATTAATGTGGCTGCACTAGCATCTTGGTGCCAAAAAAACCCAAACAAACAAAAACATCAGAGAAATTTAAAACTAAATCACAGATACATAGATTTGGGGATTTTTGGTTGGACACACTCTTTGATTGGGTTTGATTTGGAAGAGGTCTGCTTTTTGTTAGCTTTGTATTTTTAAGGGGGGGGGGAATAGAGGCAGATTCACAATTCTAACTTTTTAAAATGATGGTTTCCAAATGAACAGAGATAACTAGAACATCAGCATGAATGAAGCTTCAGGTCAGAGCATAAGAATTTCTAAATATTATGGAGGGAGAAACAGCTTTTGTTCTTGCATATATACCCTAAGTCAGGAAAGCATGCATATGATCTTGGCACTCCTAAATCAAAGGCCAGATTAAGGCTATTCATGAAGACTTGGTCTACACAGTCAACCTGTGATGGACAACAGATACCTTATTTCCAAGGTACTCTTTTAGAATTGTGGAGATAGAATTATACTTATATACCTGGCATGTTGAGAATCATCACATTGTAGGATTTTTTTTTTTCTTAAAGTACCGGTACATCACTCTGCACATCTACTTTAATAACTGCAATTCTTGATCTAGATACAAAACGGCTCTGGTACAAATCTTGTCATAGCAAGTTCACCTATCTTACTGCTGAAGTTCTTATTCCCTGAACTGTGAAGGGAAGACTAGCTTATATGGTTAATAAAGGCTGGCTGTACTGCTCCATTTGCCAACGAGTACGTGTGGTAGAAGCAGGTGGGAACATACCCTTTCCCTGGTCTACAGTAATTAAAATTCCCTTTATTTCATCCTTGTAAGTGTATCAGTTCATGAGTTTCATTTTGAGAGTTGAATTCAAACCTGAAAACAAAACCTTCCGGAAGTATTGCTTATTAAGATGGGGGGTGGGGGGTGTTTTTTGAGGGGCAAATTCATGATAAAACAGACTTTAAAGGGAGTGTAAGCCAGGCAGAAGGGGAGCGTCTAAAGTATTTCAAACTTGCTGTTCAATTGCTTTTTGGCTATATCACCATCCTTCTATTTTCTGAGGCCCAAAATGTTCCTAAACTAGGATTGTCCTAGAGCTTAAGTAAGAGCAGGACCTGGCCTGCTGTGTATAACTTGGTAGCCAGCATTTAAAACATTAGCACTTCCTCGGTGCCATCACTACTGGGCATTCAACTCATTATTTCAAGCTTTCCACTTTAGCACATCGGTACAAAGGCTAATGTGAAGCCTAGCCCATGATCACTGAACACTCATGCCAGGTTTCCAGAAGGGCTGGAAAATTCAGAGCCTGGCTGGATGTGCGATGGGTGTGCTGTCTGGCTCTGCTGTGGATGTAGGGCTCAGGCAGCCAGATTTTGTACAGAGTAATAGTCCATAATAAGCATTTTTCTCTATAAGCATTTTTGTGCATAGTGTATACACTTGCAGGCATTAGAAACCTAATTAGAGCTGTTGTCTTGGTAGACAGCTGCTCACACTAGACTTTGCTCACATCTATTTATTCCTTGCAGATATTAGACACTGCACAGCTGGAGAAGATCCTAGTAGGATCTTCTGCAGGTTCATACCCAGGAATTCTCTAAGTCAGTAACTGGTACTGAGGGTAATGATGGCTATCCGCTGCATGGGGTCAACAAATTCTGTTTCAGTAGCACATTAGGATCTGTGACTGTTTCAAAGAACAATATGAAATAATACAGGTGCTAGGAACACTTCAGGACATTTTTCATAAAGGTTAAAGTAAGAACTTGACTCTAGAAGCTCTAGTTCTTCGAATTTCTAAACTCTACAGTTGCTTAAACACATGAAAGCTACTTCTGTCTCTCTCTCGCTGTCCAGATTTGCTGACATGGCCAAGGCGGGTAGAAGCTTATTTCTACTCCACATAGCAGCTGTGAGACTAATTCACTGCTGCTTGTCTGTGGCCAGCTTTGAAATCTAAAGATGAAGGGTGGCATGAAAGACCAAGCTATTGTTAATTATGCCAACATATGCTAATTACAGAAAGGCAATTACCAGGATTGGTCACTTGTTGGGACTTGGCTATAGGGATGCTATCTTGAAGCCCTGAAGGATCAAGCACGGATTTCACAGTTCCTCTTTGTAATGGCTCAAATGAGGTCACTTTAGTTAAGGAACACCTGAAAGCCTTAATAGCAATTAAGGTTTGGATCTGATTTGCTGCTATGTTACACTTAAATCAAATGTCCCAAAACTGAATTATCCTAAAAAATAGCTCCTTTCTTATACCCATGGACTACATAACTTTTCATGTTGAAATGAAAGATCATGTTTTGCATATAGTCAATTATTATTTGAAAAATACAGAAGATATAGGAGACATTAATTCGTCTCACTTGAAGTATCTGCTTCCATGTGGAGGTGTGGAAAGTCCCTATTTGTTGTCCCATGTATGTCATTTTCTAGCCTATATACAGCTATGTACCAATAGTGATGAAAGATTTCATGTGCCACATATCCCAGATCTGTGCAGAAAACTCTGAAAATGTAGCAAAAGGCCTGATATGACTAACAGCATTTTCCTAGTGTTACTGTACTCATTTGCTGGGACAATATTCAAACATGGCAACTGAACAGGAGTCACTGAAGCTTCAGCCTCAGCGGTGGGTTGCATGCCACACTATTCCCTCATGTAATGAGCACATGCATTCCATGCTATGTTAAGGATGGAATGACAAAGAAAGGCTGTCACTCTGTCACCAGTAAACCTGTGCTTGACTGTATGTACCTAGAGCAACAGAAGTGGTGAAAACTGTTTAGTACTATTCAGTTGTGGTGAAAACTGTTTAGTACTATTCAGTTGCTCAGACTACAAGGGTCAAGGGTAGCTTGTGAATAAAGGCTAAAAAAAGAGAAGAGTTACATTTAACTACTAAACAGTGTACTATTTACATATCTTAACTTTTTCTTAATCTCACTGCTGTTATGCCTAATGGCTGCCTCCTCTTCTGAAATATTTTTCCCTGTGTTGTTCACTGCATCCAAAAATCAATAGTAGAAATAAAATTGTGGCTCAGTACCCTGAGTAGTATATAGATGTAAAGCTGCTGTGAAACCTTACTTTATACTTTTCCTGCCCTCCCAGCCTTTTGTTTTCTTCTCCCACTTTAAGGCTAGCTCGTGGTGGGGCGGGAGGAAGCCTGGTGAGGTAGGCAGAGGGAAGCAAAGATTACAGGTATGAAGTACTTGTTTGTCATGGGGTTATGATCAGAAAGGCTCTGTCAGGTTGTTTGACTATTCTAGACTAACTCCCCCCTGTGGACACTACTTCTGGAGCACTCTGCTCTTTTAAAAGAGAGTAATTACTCCAGGAAAAAGTAACTAATTCCAGGGTAGCACACCTGAGGAGAAATACTACCGGAACATAGGGATAGTTATTTTGGAAATACTTACAGTAGCCAGTTTTCCAAGTCAGACAAGAGGTTAAGAAAACAAAAGATAACATCTTATGACTGAGAAGTGTGCCCCACCTTAGTCCTTTTCTCCGGCATGCCTGCCTCCAGCGTCTAGTAGGTGCAGTCAGGCACATTCTTTCTTCAGGCTGCTGACTGCTGGCTGTGCCACCAGTGCCCTCCTCTGGTATTTATGAAGGCAGCATAAGGAACACAAAATACCTGTTGGATTCACCCTGCGCAGGAAAGCTGGAAGTGTGAGGGACTGACTATGCTGCATGGCCCTGTGACTCCATTGCATATATTCACTTTTTTGAGAAACAAACAAAAAAATAATTGTTGTCATTTTCCAAGTCCATCTGGGAAAGTGACTGCTTATAAATGAAGCGATA
Source organism: Harpia harpyja (assembly GCF_026419915.1). Lineage (NCBI taxonomy): Eukaryota > Metazoa > Chordata > Aves > Accipitriformes > Accipitridae > Harpia > Harpia harpyja. The sequence continues at coordinate 25,467,312 of NC_068949.1, read as the reverse complement.
ACTATTTCCTTCTCTGTTCCAGATCGTCCGGCCATCAAACCATGCTACAATCCAGAGCATTGTAAAAGCAGTAGGAATTATTCCTGGCATCCCAGAACCCTGCTGTGTTCCGGACAAAATGAGCTCACTCAGTGTCCTGTTCTTAGATGAGAACAAAAACGTTGTTTTAAAGGTATATCCCAGTATGTCGGTTGAAACTTGCGCCTGCCGATAAGTTGTTACAAACACATCTTTAACGAGACCCACGCATCCTGCCCGACTACGCTGGGAAAGTTGTAAATGGGAAATGAATCCACTTGTGTTGATGAATGAATGCAAGCCTACAATTCCTCTACAGAAAGCATGCGGAGAGACTAAAACGATACACATGCTCACCTGGAAGGATATGTCTTACTGTCATCATTTGTCTTTCATATTCATCTTCCAGGAATTCAATACTTTTACAAATATCTTCCTAACCCACCTAGCCAAGACACCTGGTGTTTAGTGAGAAATTTAAGTGTAAAGTTTTCCATAATCAAAGGACTAAAATATGTTTTTATATGGTATTTTTCTGACTATTTTATTTCTCAGTTAACCAAGAAGATGGGAAGTGAACTTGCAAAGGCAGCCTTATTTTAGAATATCACTTTTGTACACAAATCAAAACATTTTGCCTAAAACACTCATACTCTTAATCTGCATATTTATACTGGAAAATGCTGTAATAAAGGGCTTAAAATGTATATTTTTTCCAGGATGCAAGTATAGTGCACTGCATAAGCTTTCATATAAACAGTATATTAATATAGCCATTCTTGGTTACCCTTCCCTAATATATAATTCGTTCTACAAAAGGCATACATAATATCCCACGCTTTTGGTTTGCTGGATAATTTCAGGTTGTTAAACATATTCTCTGAGTAACACATACTATATAATAATATGTTGAAATACTAAAAATAAAATAACCAAGATTTATATTTTTGTAAATTATACTTTATATCATCTAGATTGTTACATGCTTTTAACAAAAGCTAATAAATTAAAGGTACAGTAGTATCTAAAAATAGTTGAATTGTCTTTCTATAAATGCACTCTGCTACATTCTGTTAATTAGATGGAAACATGTAAATACATGTTAAGCTTGTCATAATGCACCTCAATAGATTAAAGACAGAAAGGAATACTATGATCATCTAGACCGACCTCCTGCATAGCACAGATGAAAGAACCTTGCTCAGTAGTTTCTACACGATGTATTATGGAACTTCTGTTTTGAGCTTGGGAGTACCTTTGAAGAACATGCATAAATTTGGCTTTAAAGACTTCATGTGGTAGAATATCTCTACTGGACTACAAGTAGTTGTTCCAAAAGGTAGTACTCTTTGTTCATATGCATTGGCTTAATCCTAGTCTGAATTTGCTGAGCTTTAGCTTCAATTCACTGGATCTTACTGTAACCTATTTTATTAGATCCCTTTTATCTATTATCCAAAATACTTTCACTGTGTATTTTTAGTATATAGAGCAGGGTCAAATTACATTTTGGCTAAGACTTAAATAGATAACTTTGATTTCTTATTCTAAGCCTCAAAACAATTTCTCACAGCTCTTTTCTGAACTCTTTCCAGAACTTTCATTAACTTCCTTTTCCAATAATCAACATCAAAATGGGACACAATATTTGGCAGTGGTTCCATTAGAAGTCTTTATAGAAATAAAGTCTCTGCACCCCTCTAACTCCTGCACAATCCTCTGTTGATACATTTATGGTAGCCCTTGTAACTGCAGCACTCCTTTAAGAGCTCATGTTCCATCATTGTGCCTGTCAATCCTCTTTCTCGGTGTCCCTGTGTGCCAGGACAGACTTGCCACATATTCCATTTTCACCCACCTGCTGTACAATAGCACAGGCAGACCACAAGTGGAACAAACTTCTGAAGTCTGTGAGGTAGCACAGAGTGCAAGATATGGAGTGTTTCCTCCTGAAGAAACAGTCTAACCTTCTGCGCTATCTTATCCTATTAAGAGTTGTGTTGTTTAGCGGAAGGATACTACACACACTACCTTCTGATGAATGACTAACTGGAAGGCTCTTATCCTGCTAAGGTGCTAGGTAACTTCTGCCTCCAATATTCCATACTCATGTGGTGCAGATTCCCAGAAAACAGAGGTGTGTAAAGGTGGTGCTTCCTGCTAACCTACATAAAAGCAAGATTCAGTGTGTATGGGAGTCTCTGCAAGGTTACTCTCAGAGCAGTTCTTGTCAGTTCCTCCTGAACAGCTCTCAGTAAGAAGTAGATAGTTCTAAGGCACCTTGTAGTGACTGCCAGTTATGACTGCCAAAAGATGATGGATCCAGCTAGTCATTTCTTCTTCTCCCAAAGTACTACAGTGATTTACACTGGAACTACTGGGACAAACCTTTGTATACTGTTGCTGTCAGAGATCTCCTTAAAATGTAGGGTCTTGTGTTTTATAAACCATGAGAAACTCAGCTACAGTTGACAAAGTAATGCTAATGCATAAAGAAACATTAAAAAGTAATAGCCATAAGCATAAAACTTTTCAAAGTATCTTAAGTCACTGTCATTTCTGTTCTCTGTGAAAATCTACCCTTTTCTGTAGGTCTAGTCTTGCTCTCATTTAGCACCAGCTGTGAACAGCATGACATATTAGCCTAGTGTGCTTATGTTCTCATCTATTGCATTTTGTTTTCCTTAAGGAATCTTTTCTATACCTTAACTTAGTGTTTGGGTACAAACTTTCTTTCCAAGATGTGCTGATGCAAGCAATTAGGAAAGAGATACCATCCTATGATCTGTTATAAGCTCGATAGGACATAAAGGAAAATGCTACTCCTATACTCATTAGGATACCTATAAAACCCCAAAAGGTTTAGTCTGCATTTAAAGGTTTGTTGGCAAAACTACGTTATTTAGGATGGGCAAACCAAAATTATACCTGTAAGTGGCACAGCTCTCAAGACATACCTTTACTATACAAGCAATACAATTATTTTATTAGTAAAGTTTATTTCATTTGGAGTTTAGCTGTACCAGTCCATTCTCTAATGCGAATAAGTCTATTTAACTATCTGTTTAGTGGTTTAAGCTACTACTTGCTGGGTCTTTGGTATTTGGATGTCTAATCTTCCTCTAGAAAAGGAAACTTTGCATTTGAAATGGCACAAATGCAGTCAGCTGCTGCTGGAAGACATTGATACCCTTACTCTCTTGGTTCCAACAGATCTTTTGATTTCTATGAACATCCTATAAACTATTCCACTCAATGGTTAAGTTTCTAGAGAAAGTTACTATTGACAAACATTTAAAATAGCAGGTCAAGATAATTCCACTAACTAATCCTAAAAGAATTGCAGATATATTAATATGGGATGATTAAAGACAGATAAAACAGGAAAACAGCTGATACTAGCCAGCAAAGTGTTAAGGACATTTTTTTCTAAACCAAATCCAATTACATTCTTTGAGGCCAGAAGTAACAGCAACAGCTAGAATGTACCTAGGTTTTGTGGAGTATTTCAATTCACTTGCACAAGGCTGCATAACCAAAAGAAACCACTAGACAATATTAATTTATTTGTGTATCACATGAATTAACAACTGTTTCACTGCCAAACCTCAAAGAGCTGCTTTCAAAAAGAATTGCCACTGAATGAAACTGTTCATTGTAAAGTTTCTGCAAAGCTGACACTTGGCCTGACACTATTTGACATCTTTATATATGAACTGGAAGTCTGTATATAACAACCCCCTTTGCAGAAGACAGTATTTAGGAGAGAGGTATTCATATAGATCATGTGATCTAGCTGCACTTTATGTTATCAAAATTCATTTTAAGGTAGACAGATGCAGAACTTGGTACCTAGGCACAAGGAATGGAGGCTGTTCCTACTGAGTAAAAGACTGACCCTTGAAAGCCATAACTCTTAAAATCATTTTTGTGGATATGTTGGATTTATGGCACAGTATGAGGATCCAGGGTGATGCTATGTAAAGAGAGCTAATGAAAGCTTTGAATGGATAGACACTGGAGTAGTGAACCACGTAAGGAAAGATTTTATTTCTGCATGTGGCACTGGTGGACTGCCACTAGAAAACTACGTATAGCCCCAGTGTTCACCTTTTCAAAAAGACATTCAAATTCAGAAAGAGACACAAAAAAGAAACAAAAACAGTTAGAGAAAATGTCTTATAACATGTGACTAAAAAGCACAATCTGTTTATTTTATCAGAAAGCAAACTGAGAAGTAACTTGATTACACTGTACAAGCACTTTGACAGAGAGAAAATGCCAGCACCATGGGGCTCCTTAAGCCAGCCAGAAAGTTAAAAGAACTCCTGTCTAGAAGGTAAAGCCAGGCACAATGAAATAATAAATGAAGCACCATGGGGTTTTAAGTGTAAGTGATAATCTTTTAGAGTAAGTGCTACAAAAATTGAAGAAATCTTTGATTCTTTGACATCTTCAGATAAATTCTGGAGGGCCTTAAAAAGTTACGTTTTAGCCAAACACAAGTAATAGGGCTCTGCACACAGGTAGGAAACACAAAGGCCTTGAGTAAAACATAAGTCTTGCTATGCAGGAGACCAAGATCCTTGGCCAAATAATCCTTTCTGACTTTACACCATAGGAACGTAATTAACCAGGATCTTTGATCCCAGCTGTCACTTGAACAGACACATGAATGAGTATTTGAGAAGTCTGGGACCACTTTAAATGCTGTATATACACTGCTAGAAAACTGGAGAAGAATGGCCAGAAAGGACAAAATCTTGTCCACGTCTTTGCAATGAGACTTTTTTTAATGTAAAAGCTCATAATACTATGCGGACTTTATGGCATGTGTACAGTATGGATTGAGTCGTGCTTAGAAAAAAATGATACATTAATAGTACAGGTAAAACACTTATGTATCATTAGATTAAATCATAATACATTCATTAAGATAAATAGCAAGTGATATTTTTGTCTATAAATAAACTGGGATTTTTTCTTCTGTATCATGAGAAAATCTGTCATCAGTCTTGTATTTTTGCCTTGGCCCATTATTCTCATGGATAACAGTATCTTCATAGATAATCTTCTGCATCTTCACAGAGACCTTTTACTTTCCATGTGGCCTTAGAAGGCCCAGTTCTGTCTTCATTTTGAGGTCAGTGAAATAATGACTGGTTGTTCTTGGAATGGATTAACCATCAAGAATCTAAGAAATCTATTACATAAGATACTATAAAAACAAGACTAAATTCCCATACACCAAAGGAATCAAACTGAAAATGGACAAGCCTGCAAACAACATGAAGCAAACTTGAGACAAAACAGATATTTCACTGTGTACAAACAATAGCTCTTGGCTGATAAACGGAAAGAAGTTTTAAGGTTGTTTGTATTGTCATGAGATCATGTCTTGCAGAATCACAGGTCTCCATCAAATGATCAGGGATCTTCTGATGGCATGTGAAGGGACTGAAATAAAGATTTGTGAGATGTTATTTACTAACAGCTAATAGAGTAATTTTGTTCTAGATCTCTATTTTCTATTCTTGATGAAAACAGTGTAATCTTCTACGTCCCTAAGAAAGCTTCTCTCTGTGTTGGCAAGGAAATGATAGAAGAGTGTAATTAAGCAATGATGACCCTAAAGTGAAATGTGGATTCTTTACAATATACAATGTCCTTCCCACCAGCCACATGTGTTTGTCAAATGTTTACAGAATCTTCATTAACTAAGAGCTTTGCTAGATAACAGAAGCTGAAGCATGGCATCAATGACTCTGATAAGGGCAAGCGTACAACCAATCTGCTTGACAACTGACAAGAGGCTGGGGTTTGAAGCAGACTGCAAAAAGAACACAAGAAAGTGATTTGCAAAGAGCATTCCAGTTTTTGCCTTCCATCTCCTTTCCTCTGTCTGTAATGAAACAAGACTTTTAATCAGCTAAAATACCCTTGTCCTCTTGTCTCTCCATCAGAAAGTAAATAGAGAAGAAATGCATTATTTTGGAGTATTAGCTGCACTGTCTGTTTTCAACATCATTGCCTGTTTGACAAGAGGCAAGCCTTTGGAAGACTGGGACAAGTTATCAGCTATGGGAAAGTCTGATGCACACTTTCATGATCCTGGGGAAGTGGAAGATGAGACCCATTTCGACTTTAAATCTTTCCTGGAGAATATGAAGACAGATTTACTAAGGAGTTTGAATTTGTCAAGAGTCCCCTCACAAGTGAAGACCAAAGAAGAACCACCACAGTTCATGATTGATTTATACAACAGATATGCTGCAGACAAGTCCTCCATCCCTGCATCCAATATTGTAAGGAGCTTCAGTACTGAAGGTAGGAGAAGTCCTAAATATGTGGACTAGAATTTTTAAAGAAGTACATGGACCATAGGTACGCAGATTCTTTTTAAATTCAGAGGGAACTGAGTGCCTAACTTCCACAGATTCTTTATAAAAAAAACAGATTAAAATTTTGGATTGTAGTCTTGCTCTGTAGTTTCTTTCAATCTTAAAAAAAATACAATTAGCTTTAGTTTTCTTCTTCGATATTTTCACTGTACAATATTCTCTTCTCAAATGCATCAACTGAGATGATGCACTGAATAACAGCGTTTACATGAATCATGTTTCTCAAAGCTAGAGATTTGGAACTGAGTTTTAATGTTAGAATGCAAATTTTGATTGGCTATAATTGAGACATCCATGCTAGAGAGCTCTTCTTTCAGGTTGGCTCTTTGCATATTTAAAAATCACAGCAACCAACTGAGAAATGTGTCTCTGGATCCAAGCAAGGACCAGTAGTGCTCCCCCAGAATTCTGAGTTAGATGGAAAGATCTATATGGAAATGGATAGTCAAGCTTGTCTCAACTAAAAAAATTCAAGATCCCTGTCTGTGTAACATTACATAGACTTTTGAAAGCTCCATCAAAAGAAGCAGTAAAGAAGTTAGAAGTAAATGCAATCCTTGTGATAAAAATGAGACAGGGAGAATCGAAGCTTCTGTTTATATGAAAAATAGACATACACAGGTAACAGCACTGTCGAGAACTCCAAATTCCCAAATTAGTGCCCCTAGTCCTGAAATGGAAAGAAGCCTTAACAGTATGAGCCAGATTATACTTGCCATATCTCACTCTCCTCTCTGACTTCTTCAGTGGGTAAACACTGTGAAGAAGTGTCAACATTAGCCAATTAAAATTGCCCCAAAACCCAATCATGATTGAGTAATTATCCTACATTGACCATCAAATAGACATCAGCCAGTGATGACTTTTAAACACTACCAATCTGATCTTCCAGACAATTACCTGCCCCTCCCAAGGCAGAGTTGCTGGTAGCTTTGCAGAAAAAAAAAAACCCAAACCAAACAAAACCCACACAAGCTCAGTGAGTCCAGCCTGGGACAGACTGGGACCTGGGCATAAAAGGCTGTTTATCACCAAGTCCCAATTTAGACAGACCCTGAAGCTTCATTCCGGATTTTAAAAAACTTTTTTATTTCCCCAAACTCCCAGTAATCCAAGCTGCTTTCAAAGTTATCTGAAGACAACAACAAAAGCCTCAGCACAGCTAGTTCTTAGACACACTTAAATATGTAGTATACTTCTCTATTAGGAGGGCAGTTCACCCCATTGCATGATGATAAGAGTAGGAAATTCATAGGGGGTTTTAAGAATTCTTTGTGTAAAAATCTCTTTAGGAAATTGCTAAATCTGAACACTCCCCAAATGCCTTATTTATGTACTTAATACTGACTAACATCATCCACAGCTTATTCTAGGCAGACTCTTTATGCTCCCTTCCACACGCTCACCTGGCCATGCAATGTTGGTGAAAATACTACCAACACCAGGGCCTCCATTTCCTCTTTTCACTTCCTGCCCTTGAAACTCGGCCAGAAGATGGTATTTCTTTTTTTTTAATGCTGGGTAGCCATATTCTTATTTTTACCCCCAAAATACATCCTGAGTCTTTTAAAAGCAAGTTACTTGGACAGTCAGAAGCACTGTAACCACGTGTTTTAATTTCCTATTGCAGATGTTGTTTCTTTAGCTTCACCAGAAGAAAATCCATTTCAGAAACACATCTTGCTCTTCAACATCTCTATTCCACGATATGAGGAAATCACCAGAGCTGAACTGAGAATTTATATCTCCTGTCACAGGGAAGTTGGGTCTCTCTCTAGGCTGGAAGGCAACATGGTCATTTATGATGTTCTAGATGGTGATCACAGGGAAAACCCAGAAAGTACCAAATCTTTCCTTGTCTCCCATAATATCCAGGAATGTGGTTGGGAGATGTTTGAAGTGTCCAGCGCTGTGAAAAGATGGGTCAGGGCAGACAAACTGAAGACTAAAAACAAGCTAGAGGTTGTTATAGAGAGTAAGGCTCTGGGTGGTTTCACTTGTGGGAAGCTGGATATCGGTGTTACCTCTGACACTAAAAATCTGCCCCTGTTAATAGTGTTCTCCAATGACCGCAGCAATGGGACAAAAGAGACCAAAGTGGAGCTCCGGGAGATGATTGTTCATGAACAAGAAAGTGTGATAAAGAAATTAGGAAAGAACAACACTTCATCTGAAGAGGAAGAACAGGGAGAGGAAAAGGCCATCACTGGGCCCCACCACCATTCCTCCAGAAGCAAGAGAAGCATCGGAGCCAACCACTGCCGGAGAACTTCCCTCCATGTGAACTTTGAAGAGATTGGCTGGGATTCCTGGATCATTGCACCAAAAGATTATGAGGCTTTTGAGTGTAAAGGAGGTTGCTTCTTCCCTCTGACAGATAACGTTACCCCAACAAAACATGCTATTGTCCAAACTCTGGTGCATCTCCAAAACCCAAAGAAAGCTTCCAAGGCCTGTTGTGTTCCAACAAAATTGGATTCAATCTCCATTCTTTATAAGGATGATGCTGGTGTGCCCACTCTGATATATAACTATGAAGGGATGAAAGTGGCAGAGTGTGGCTGCAGGTAGTATACAAGGCAGAATCTCTAAGAATCCCCTTCTGCTCTGTGTAAATCTGTACATTAGTGATGCAAATGAAAATCCTTGCAAACAAGGTTTGGAGCACAGTGTGGGGCTGGTCGTTGTTGCTGCTGCTTGTTTTAAAGGGAAACTGGCATTTAAAGAATGGCAATCATTGTAAATAGCCTGTATTACATATCACAGCAAAGTGAATACTGGATTAAAATATTGTGAGATTGAATGAACTATCCATTATTTGGCAACAGTGATACAATTTGAATACCTTATTTCAACTTTTCTGTTTAATCGATTCTGTTTAGGTCACAAGCTAAAGGATTTTCAATGGGGATTTAGTACGTCCTGTAAATGTTTAATAGGTATTGAAATCTAATTCTCTCAGCCAACTCTGACATTTTCAACTTCTGCAAAACTCAGTAAATGGAATTTAGTCTGCATGGTAAAGTCAGGAGTCTAAATCCTGCAAGCCTTTTCTCATATCAGTAATCTCAGAGGTTTTTACACGCAAATTATTTACTCCTGTAAGTGAAGATTTGCAGTATTAAAAACAGAAGAGGTTCTCAGTCTTATTTCATTCCCAAGTTTCCTTCTGTGGGTAGCAGGTGCCTTGGTTTCAGCTTTCTTATCCTCAATGCCCTATTTTTACCCCTTTATGGCACATACTTGAATGATAAGAAGTGCAGCCTTCCGCTTCTAAGACACTGTTTCCTAGGAGGAACAGCAGCCCTTATCTCTGCACAAAGATAACGAGCCACTTTGACCTACTGCATATTCTTAGTATTCCTTTGCAAGAACATACAGCCAAATGACGTTCAGCCTTAGAAGCTGTATCCTAAGAGCAGTGAGGGTTGGCAGAACTCAGCACTTGTGAAAAGCCCAGGCTACTTATTCAAAGGCCTAAATATGTTCTTTGGAGTCTGACATTAGGCTCCAATTTTTTAAAAATTCTTCTTAGGAGAAACTCTATTTTACATACAAAATTCTTTCACCCCTTAGAAGTCTGGGAAAAACTGAAAACTTCTATCTGTGTTCTACAAGAATTATGCTGCTGTATGGGAAATATACTATCACACAATAGTTCTCCTGACTTCAGTTGCATTTTCACTAAACAAGGACCCCATCTTTCCTGCAAATAAAGTGAACTTCCTTTGATTCTAATGAAGGTTTTGCCTGTACAAGAACAAAGTAGTGTCTTCTGTTGGTTTCAAGTGATAGGTGTAAGTGCTGTACAATACCATAGTCCACTTCACTTCTACTCCTCCATCACTTTCCACACCAAAAAAAAAAAAAAAATTTATATCAGAGAACACTTTTGATCCAAACCCACAACAAACTACACATTTGTTCAAAATGGTGAAGAATATTGATGAGGCAAAAATCTAAACAGTAGCTTAATGCATGGAAGCAACAGGATTTAAATCGATACATATGTTTTAAATTAGGGCAGCCTGTGGCCAAGACGAATTCATTTGGCATGAATAGGTCAGCTTGAAATCTAATACACAGTTTATTTACTATTGTTAACTTAATACAGAGCAAGTAGCAGGTGAGTGTGAGCAGGGCAGTTGTAATTCCATCAAGAACTGCTGGTTACATCACAAACCATGAGCACAAAGCACGATTCACCAGAATCCTTGGACTGATTTATAGGCTTTTCCTTTAGAACTGGGCTGCAGTTGGATCAGATCCAAGATCCGGGTCCATGCAAAATCCATTCATCCATAGCTGCATGTCATTAACCTCATAAGCTTCCCGTGGCAGTCCTCTCATTTTACCACTCCCCACTGGCTTCTGTCATCTTACAGTCATCATTATGTCGTCTTCCTTTCAGAACCCCCTGCACTGTCTCCCTGTTTTGTTCATGTCTCCCAAGCTCATGACATTCTGCACAACTTCTCTTAATCAAGTAAAAGAAACAACCAAACTAGCACTTGGTGTGATCACCTTAGAAAAGTTATTCACCCATGTGTCAAGGTAATTGTAGCTATGTGCCCTTAAGTCATCCAAACACAAGGTCCTAGTTATATTTTGACTTCACTGAATATAAGACTTTGTCTATAATTAAATGAAAAAGTGGGGAAGAGGAAAGACCAGTGCCCACGTGCTCACAGAGAGAAATTCTCAAGAATATTTTTTTTTTCATATTCTGAAGTCAAACGTTGATCTTTGTTTCCCAAGCTTATGTGGAGAAAAAAAAAAAAAAGACCCAAAGCCCTTTTTGACTCAAAAACTCACATCCTAGCTATGCAATCAGGATTCCAGAGAAGCTCTACAGATCCTGTCCCAAGACTGGACTAAAAGTGGCTTTTGTATTTCAACCAAAAAAATCAGTTGCTCTTCCAGCCAGCTTTAATGATCACATTCCCATAGGCTTAACGTTTTGGTTGGTATGGTAGTAAAATGAAACATGAATCTTTCCACAGGGTGATGATCAGGGTCAAGAAGAAATGAGAACCCCGTAGTGACTACAGATACTACCTACAGCATGGCTGAAGTGTGTGTCAAATTGATGTTTGGTTTTACACTGTAAATTTAGCAGCTTTATTTAAGTAGTTTTGAACATTTGATTTTAACAATTGCTCAAATTCCCTCACATTTCAACTGCTTTGGGGTGCAACGAATCAGCCAAGTGGCCAAGATGTGCTAGAAAGGATACAGGTTGCAAAGAGCAGGCAAAGCACCTTGCTCCCTGCTTCAAGCTGGCCCCCACTGGGCACTGAGAAAACCCCCTCTCATCACTGGATTCTGGATGTCGACCAGCAGCTTGCTGCTGCTGAGGAGCAGGTTGGGGATTGTGCACTGTCCAGCAGATGCACAGTTAACATTAAAACTTGTTTAACACAAACACGTGGCTAGAGCATGCCCTCCTTCTCAGGCTCATCATCTATCTGTGTAACAGCCCTGTAACATCAGAATCACCAGCTGACTCCACAGCCAATTTTAAGGCTACCCTACAGCACTTCAGTCTTAATAGATAAACGTGGTAAGCTGGTGGAAGCTGGTCAGGAGATACAGCTGTTGCTATTTTTACATAGCTTCCCACCTTGTCTGTGTACACAGAAGACACAACATCCTCTGATCTCATCCTCTCCTCTGTGCCATGTCCCAATACAGAAGAACAGCTGATGCAATTTATCACTTAACAACACAGCAACAGCAATCACTAAAAGTCAAAAAGGTCTCAATTTTCAGTATTCTTTTCCACAGGTCAAGAGGCAATGGCCTTATGGGAATCTGGAGGTGTTGGGCTGGTATCTGTTCAGACACCTTTATACTGGAAAGATCCTGACGATACAGAAATGTTAAGCTAGAATTGCCAATTCCTGATACTCAGAACAATAGGTTTTAGACTGCCACTTAAGGAGGCTTATAATTTCAGACACAATTAATGCTGCTCCCGGACCACAGCTTATTCTTCTCTCCAGCCTCCTCAGAGCCTGGCCATTACCATGCAGCTAACGCACACAAGGTGCATGGCCATGCACCATGTAGGTCCACATAGGCATACACTGTGAGCTCCAGGAAGTATTAGTACCTTGCTGTAGCTCCCCATAGGCAGCACTGAATCGAAGTTTGTTACTGCAAAGAAGAGCTGAAGGGTACAGATGGGAACACAGAACAAGCTGGCAAAGCCAACAAGTAGTAAATGAACAATGTCTGTGAGGCAAGACCCTTTCCTCGAACAGTGTAACAACAGCTCCACATCCCCTCAGGACATTGCACCTGACTACTAACCACCTCCTTCCTCCCCGTGTTAACTCCCCAACATACCATTTGTTGTGTGTTTAGCAGAGACAAAAACAGGGCAGGTCTCTCCACAGTCTCTAGGTAGAGAGTGAGGGGCTCAAAGAGCTCTGCCCATCCATCTGCAAGGCTGAAGGCTCTAACTGCAGGTGCCTGAGGTGCAAATCTCCTCCGTGCCGTCCCGGGTCTGACTGAGGCCTACAAACCGCCTCAGAGCCACCTTTGGCCTTTCTTCAGGCTTCAGTGCTTTCTCTAAGCCCTGCCTCCACGTCCTTCGGTGCCATCGCCGGGCTGTTGAGGGGCCTCCAGGCTGCCCTCGCTGCACCGTCTCTGGGCTGTGAGGGGCGTCCATGCTGCCTCGGCGCCATCTTCAGGCTGCGTGGTGTTTCTGCGTCAGCTCTGTTCGTTACTCCCCAGCCGTCTCACACATTTTCTTACTCTCCCTCACATGGTACCTTAAAATCTCTCAGCTTGAAGATGCCTCCTGCCTCTGGGCTGCCCACAGCCTTTTTTGCCCTCTCCGTGTCTCCAAGCTGCCCCACTGTCATGTCTGCACTGGCTGCTGCCTCCGGGCTGCCTCAGGAAAATGCCATCCCTCCGAGCTGCCTCAGAGCTGCTCCTGTTTCTTTTTTGTCCTCTCCCTTAAAGCTTCTGCTGGACCATCAGTCATAATTCAGCTAAAAGCCTCACAGGACAACGGCTTCAGTGTAGCCCTGGAAAATGGTACGCCCTGAGTCAGTCCCCTCACTGAGGCGTATGGTTTGGCTGGAGCCCGGCAGACCGGCCCACCATTAGGCCTCACAAAAGCCCTGACACTGGCCCAGCACACCCAAAGAGCTGAGTGACGAACATCCCAGCAGCCTCGACCTTGGCACCGGCCAGCAACCAAAACTTCTGATCCAGCGGTGGGGTAGAAACCTACTTCTTTACAACAAACTAGGTAGCTTAAGATGCCAACAGCTGGTCTGCCAAGACAGGCTAGGCACTTCCATCCTACGTCAGCATGGCGGACAACAGTGCCAGGATGTGTTAGACCAGTTATCAGAGGTGTCAGGCCCTCAGCAGCACAGTCTGTAGGAATCAGATCAGTTTGGGGGCAGCTGTTTGCGGTGCCTGGCCACTAAACAAAGGCTACTGTGGATGACTGGAGTTCTCACCGTTTCAAATAATGACCTCAGGATAGGAGGGCTCTTGATGCAGTATTTAATATTCATTATTTATTATCGGCTAACTCTGTTTGGTGCACCATGCTGAACAAACATGTAAATCTATCAGAAATGTAGGCTCTAGAGGATACAGACAATATAATACAAACACATAATATACCAATTCTCCAAGGACTGCACATCAATTTCCCCTTTTTGTTGAAAAATTACTTGCCAGAATTCAAAATTATGTTCCTGAATTAGTTCAGGTTAGATAGCTGCAGTGCATTTTCCTGAAACTCTTCTGAATCTTCTGCTTACCTAGAATATGGCAGTTCATCTGTTCAGTGGAGTTGGTCAATGTGAGTTTATCACAGCTGTGCTCTGTGAGCTGTGATGACTCTCCACCTGCTCCTGGCTGAAATTAGAGAGGTTTCAAAATGGGAATATACATTTTCTACCTTCCCACAATCTTTCAATAAAAATATAAACTGTCTTCTCATTCTTTTTTTTTTTCCCTTTTCTCGTTCTTGGTCACTGTAAAAAGAGAGGAAGGGAAGGGAAGGGAAGGGAAAAGGAATATTAACAGAAAAAAATCAAAATCCAACGCATTTTGGATTTAAGTTTTTCTTATTACAAATGTAATCATTAAAGAACTCACTTCAAGTGCTATTTCCATTTTCATAAGATGGAAAGCTTTCAATATTTAAAAAAACATGAATGGAAACTTCCAACAGCTTTAATTTTAATCTATACAGGTTTGCATAGCATGAGAACTGAAGAACTTAGGGACAAAAACCTAACATTACTTCTTTTGGCATGGGAATTATAAAGGAATCTAAGAGTGATATTATTCATTATTTGTATTACTAAGGGGCCTAGAAGCCTGCTCAGGGACAAAGTTTCCTTTGTACCAAACAGTACAAGAACAGAACAGAACAGAAAAGACAGTCTTGGAACATACCTGTGCAATCCAGTCATGCCTGTCACAGACAGACATGAAGTAGCACTGACCCAGACTTGTACATCTATAAAAGTCAGTGAAGGTTTGTCTAGAAATATTTAACCAAAGTCCTGGAAGCATTAAATGTTTCATTAGCATAGTCCTGTGCTTGAGCTAATAAACGCTGCCTCTCAGTATTTAGGAGCACAATATCACCTTTACATTAATTCTAATTCATACATATAATTTAAAATATGGCTGCATTAGAAGGCTCTACTAAAACCAAAAGTAGTTTATTTCCAAATTTAACCTTTATCCTGTGGGCATTTCTGCCAGTGAAAAAACTGCTCTTGCTGCCACTTTCAGGTGAGCCTCATGCCACTGTGGTTTATCAGTGACCAAATGGTCTATATAGGCCTGATGAGGGAATGGTGAGATCAGCCACAGATGAGAACCAGGGAGTATTGGAGCAAAATATATAAAGCAAAAAATATATAGCAAACCATTTAATCTCACTCTGTGGAAGCTTTTTAGCATGTGATCCGAGTGATGCGCACCATGCATGCAGACTAGTGTGGGACAGATAAAAGAAAATACCTCTTCTCAGAGTATGTGGGAAGTTCATACCCACAGGAAGTC
The DNA here is from genome assembly GCF_026419915.1 of Harpia harpyja. Lineage (NCBI taxonomy): Eukaryota > Metazoa > Chordata > Aves > Accipitriformes > Accipitridae > Harpia > Harpia harpyja. The sequence continues at coordinate 25,451,842 of NC_068949.1, read as the reverse complement.
AGAAAATGAAATACTTGTGGACAGATTTTAAAGGATCATAAAGTTTTATGAGTTATAAAAACTAGACCTAGGCCTGAGCTATTGAGTTCAGCTCAAAACTAAAATCACAATAGGAATTTGGCTTGGGTTATATTAGAAATTAGAATTGATAGTAGAGTTACATTTTGGATCTAGGTATTCAGAGCTCAGTGAACAGACTTGTATTAAACAACATTTGATAAAAATTTAAGCTATATGCATCAAGAAATGTGTAAGTACGTAGTCATTTTCCAGAGCTTGAAGAATCCACACCACACAAGAAAGGATTCTTACCTTCTAACACCATCTATAAAGAATTACCAAGGTAGCAGTGATACATATCATATTGAATTCAGGGCAAGAGAAATAGATCACTGAACAGATTCAGTGTGGAAAAATAATTTTTTCCACTGTCCTAGCCTTTTAAGTCATGTGTGTTGGGAAAAGCATTGATTTTATGTTTACATTGTGAAGCTAGTTTTGTTTCTGTGTGCTAGTGATAGAGTGCATGAGGAAGAATATGTATCTAAACTTGAGGAATAAATTGAGCTGTGGATTGTTGCCATATCTTGGCTTTTACTGGGTAAAACTAATCACAACCCTGTATATATTTCTCAAAACCCTAGTTTCATAAAATCCTCAGCTACAGTTTCTAGGCCTTCTGATATGAAAATATTTAGAACATGATACAATGCACAATAAATTTTAGAAAAGCGGAGAAAATGTCTTTTTCTAATCTTAAAATTTTACAACAGTCACAGGCAGGAAAGGGCCATTTCATGATTTTTAACCCTAGATAAGGCCTCACTGGAGAAGCATATTGTGAATCTATGGAAACACTTCCTTAAGTGCTAGGAAAAAAATTATCACGTAATGAGTTTAGCAGTGGATATATAGAATTCATTTAGATTTGGAAGATGATTATCTGGCATATACCCTGATTAAAAATGCTCAGTTACTGTCTGTTACTGTCTCCTTTCTGAGTATGATCTTCATGGCAATTCGTCTATGTCTGTTACATTCAGAGTAAAATGAGGTGACTGTTAACACCTCATATATAACATCTGTAACACCCTATAGCATCCTTTGCACAGCAAGTTGAAACAGAGGTAATTTGTGTAATGCTTTGTCATTTCAAGTTATATTAATTTCTATTCTAAAAGCAGAAAGTGGCAGAGTACAGTGAAAAAGAAGGCCCTTCTAAAAAAATAAGGTTTTTTTAAGATTTGCTGATTTAAACAGCAGAATAAAATTACTTTCAAGAAATCCAGAAAATAGGAATTTCTCTAATTTTTGTGGTGAATAATTTAACCTTATTTCCGCCATTATTCCATACTTGGTAAATAGTTTCATATAAATATAAGTGTCCATTATGTACTATGTACTGAAGGATTAAAAAAGAAAGTTCTACATGTACTCCATAAACATGCAATGTCATTCTTTTTTCTGGGATAGAAAGCTGCATGCTTAAAGCTACTGTACAGACAGACAGAAATAGAGATCCATCCTGACATATTCTTAGGGACATGGATTATTGTACTTTTTTTCCCAATTCCTGTCACAATGGATCCACTTTGTAATCCTGCTCCGTGGCTCCTGGGCATGCCCTCCTCCAGCACCCAGCAGGAGTAAAAGGAATAAATAAATAAGAAACAAAAAAGGGGACCCATCAAACAACCCAACCCCCTAGCCCAGCAGGCAAAATATCTAACCCTTCCATGTTTACACATTTTTACTTCATTGTTTTAGATCATACATATGTTTTCTTTATCATTATGCTTTGTTTCCATCGTAACAAAATTAGTTAGTCTGTATCTTCCCTTTCAAGTTAATTGAAAGGTGTTAGAACACACAAAAATTGCAAGTAACATTAAAATGTTAAACACTCCAAAGTGGGAAATGTCAGAATTAAGATTATCTATGCATCATCCCCCTCTTGGTTGTATGCATTAATTACACAATCATAGCTCATAATATTTTTATTTCAGACGTCCCCTGCCTTAGTCAGTGCACAGAGCACATGGTGCTTAAGAATTAAGTTGGGGATTTATGAAGTACAATATCTTGTCTATTGAATTTATCATCTTAACATACACTACAGGGTGCAATTATTCCTGTGCTAATGGCATTTAGAGACGCTATCAGAGGTTGGAAGTAAAGGTCGGGTATGTGGTAGACATTAATGTAGCAAAAGAGATCCCTTGCCCCAAAAACTTTCCAAGCTAGACAGACAGAAGAGCCGTGGGTTAGAAAAGCAATAGAAATTGATTTGCCCAGGGTCCTGTCCACTGTATTGGCCACACAAGGAATTAATACAGCTTTGGCAATAAATCCTGTAGCTCAAAAGTTAATTTCTGGACAAAGTGTGGTTATGCTGGAGAGTTTTTGTTCCAGCTACCTTTGCCCTACAGTGCTGGATTATTCTTTGCAGGAAGAAAGCAAGACAAGCAATTCAAACTGGTGATAATGCCCAATGTGACATTGTCACAATATAGAACAGCCCCCTGAAATTAAGAAGATACAACAGATCTGAATCTCACTGCTTCTCTACCAATGAGGCACACAGTATTTTGCTGTGGCACACTTGGAGCTTAATTACTTATTTATACAGTGTCATCAACAATTTCAACTATATTCTAGGCTTCTCCTTTGACAAGGGAAGTGGCAACATTTTTTAAACTAGGGGTTTTTACAGATGATAGCACGGCCTGATTGCCAGAGATACCTGTGATTATAACATCAAGTTTTTCAGCTTTTGCCATAGACCAGTCCTTTCTCTAATGGACTCTTAGAACAATTTAACTGTTCCCTTTGACGATTTTACATTTGTACATTTACAAACACACAGATAGAAATCAACCATGGGGTGAAATAGTACTTGCATATATAGATGAGGCTATTCCTATATGGACATGTTAAAGGAAGGAACTTTACAAAACTCCTTTATTACTACAACTAAATGACCCAGAAAGAGGACTGCACTAAACTTTGCTCATGTGAGTGGCAGGCTTCACTCATGACACTTAAACATGACACCAACAGAGTACACCCAGCCAGGGTAGACCATCTCTAGACTCTTCCCTCCACATGTATTCATATGTAGCAACAAGTGACATTTTGAAAGCAATACAAAAACACACTCTTCCCAGATTCCCTAGTCTATTCTTGCAGCTACCTCCAGCAAGCAGAATGGCTGGGGTAGCAACTCATTTCAGACTTAAAGCCAAGAATCTGTTCTTGTATGCCTTTGGCATGTCATACTGGAGCTCTGAATGTTGACAACTCACATGGGTACAGCCTGCAGCTGCATCCCACATATTCTGATCCTCTTTCAAACTCTTAATACAATAGGGTCTCAAATACATTGTTAGCAGAAGAAAACAACCCCCCACGTTCTATTTTGGTATGTTGAGCCTAAAGTCTATTGGCTGGGAGCTGTCATCAGACATGACCATATGTTACTCAATGGTATTACAAGTAAATCCTAATTGAGTGCAAATTATGAAGATTAAAGTCACCTCAGATTTAGCTGTATTATGTTGAGGCAAATGTATTTCAAAGTCCTGTTTAAAATGCTGGCAATTCTCAGCACAGAAATTAACAGGCTGTCATTACCTTGGATTTTATGAGCTGTTCTAAATGTCTGCAGTTCCTTGTTTGGAGCCCTTAGTCATAGAATGTAAGAACGGTCCTTTGCAGCTCAGACTGAAAAACACCAAAGACAATGTATTGTCAACAACTTTTGAAAAAATATTAAATATTGATACAACTAAGTCACTGAAGAATCTCTTGGTATGAGCTTTTCATAAATAACGGTAAAAGACTGGATGACTGCTGTTCTGATTGTAGTTAAAATTGAAGTTTTGCATTTAAGCAATCTACTGTCAGGATAAGCCAGAACCAGTTTATAATAGGCAATGCATTACCTTTTGAAAACAATTAACTGCCATAAAGATATTCCTTGATGATTGAAGTTTATTACTGTTTCATAAGAGGGCTATGAAGTAGTAAGGAGCTGAACTTCATCTATTGGTGCATTTCAGATGATGCACTCCATTTTAATGAGATTAAAGGTTTAATGCAGATAAAAGATTTTTATCTGTTCAGTGCACCTGGATTCAACACAGGGATTTCAGTGTGATTCACAAACAGAGACTCATCGGAGAGCTACATTCAACCTGATAAAGAAGAGGTTCTGACTTCTTTCCTTCTTTTCTATTCCATACAGAGACCAAATGACCAGGACACATTTCTTCCTGTTTTCAGCACTGATCATGTGCAGCATATCTGCTGAGGAAATCTTTCAGCCAACGCTAGTGCTGGACATGGCTAAAGTCCTTCTGGATAACTACTGCTATCCTGAAAACCTAGTGGGAATGCAAGAAGCCATTGAACAAGCAATCAAGAGCGGGGAGATCCTGGACATCTCAGATCCAAAAATGCTGGCCAGTGTCTTGACAGCTGGAGTGCAGGGTGCTCTGAATGACCCAAGACTGGTGATTTCCTATGAGCCATCACCACATGCAGCTCCCAAAAAAGAAGCTGAGGCTTCCCCCACTCGTGAACAACTCCTGAGTCTTATTGAGCATGCAGTCACCTATGACAAGCTGGAGGGCAATGTTGGCTACCTGAGGATTGATTATATCATAGGACAGGAAGTTGTGCAGAAAGTTGGAGCTTTTCTAGTGGACAAGGTGTGGAAGACACTGATAGACACATCTGCCCTGGTGATAGATCTTCGTCACAGCACTGGGGGACAGATTTCTGGCCTCCCCTTCATCATCTCATACTTGCATGAAGCAGACAAGATGCTGCATGTTGAGACTGTATACAATCGACCCTCCAACACCACTACAGAGATATGGACACTGCCAAAGGTGTTGGGAGAGAGGTACAGCAAGAACAAGGATGTCATTGTTTTGATCAGCCGCCACACCACAGGAGTGGCTGAAGATGTGGCTTACATCCTCAAGCACATGAACAGGGCTATCACTGTCGGGGAGAAGACAGCTGGGGGCTCACTGGACATCCAGAAGCTGCGTATTGGCCCCACCAATTTCTATATGATGGTTCCTGTGTCACGATCTGTGAGCCCCTTGAGTGGGGGTGGACAGAGCTGGGAGGTGAGTGGGGTGATGCCATGTGTGGCTACTGAGGCAGAGCAAGCCTTGCAGAAATCCCTGGACATCCTGGCAGTGCGCAGAGCAGTGCCTGGCACCCTAAGCCACCTCACAAACATATTAAAGGACTATTACAGCTTAGTGGAGCGGGTGCCAGCGCTGCTGCGGCACCTCGTCGCCTCTGACTTCTCTTCTGTGCAGTCAGCAGAGGACCTAGCCACCAAGCTCAACACTGAGATGCAGACCTTATCTGAAGACCCCCGCCTGTTGGTCCGAGTCATGATGCCAGGTGAAGCTGCTGCCCCCCCTGCCGAGAAGCCAATTGCAGTGGCAGCCAACTTACCTGACAATGAACAACTGCTGCATGCCTTGGTGGATACTGTCTTCAAGGTGTTAGTGTTGCCAGGCAACGTTGGCTACATGCGCTTTGATGAGTTTGCAGATGCTTCTGTGCTTGCTAAGCTGGGACCTTACATTGTCCACAAAGTGTGGGAGCCCCTCCAAAATACAGAGAACTTGATCATGGACCTACGTTACAACCCTGGAGGCCCTTCCTCCTCTGCCGTGCCTGTGCTACTCTCCTATTTCCAAGATCCTGCTGCCGGCCCTGTCCATCTCTTCACAACCTATGACAGGCGCACCAACCATACACAGGAGCACAACAGCCAGGCAGAACTGCTGGGCCAGCCCTATGGGGCTCAGCGTGGCATCTACCTGCTCACCAGCCACCACACTGCTACAGCTGCTGAGGAGTTCGCTTACCTCATGCAGTCCCTGGGCCGTGCCACACTGATTGGTGAGATCACAGCGGGAAGCCTCTCACACACCCGTACCTTCCCTCTGCTGCAGCCTGAGCAGGGAATAACCCGTGGCCTAACTATCACAGTTCCTGTTATCAACTTCATTGACAACCATGGGGAAAGCTGGATGGGCGGAGGAGTTGTGCCTGATGCCATAGTGTTAGCTGAGGATGCACTGGAGAAGGCTGAAGAGGTGCTAGCTTTCCACAAGAACATGGGAGTACTTTTGGAGGGTACTGGGCAACTCCTAGAGGCTCACTATGCCATCCCGGAAGTGGCTGTTAAGGCCAGTGCTATGCTCAGCACCAAACGGGCCCAAGGAGGCTATCGATCAGCTGTAGACTTTGAGACATTGGCTTCCCAGCTTACCAGTGACTTGCAGGAGGCCTCGGGGGACCATCGGCTTCATGTCTTCCACAGCCATGTGGAACCAATACCAGAAGAACAGCTTCCCAACATGATTCCCAGCCCTGAGGAGCTGAGCTACATCATTGAGGCACTGTTCAAAATTGAGATATTGCCAGGCAACCTGGGCTACCTTCGCTTTGATATGATGGCTGAGGCAGAAACAGTGAAGGCCATTGGGCCCCAGCTGTTGCAGATGGTATGGAACAAGCTGGTGGACACGGATGCCATGATTATTGACATGAGGTACAACACAGGTGGCTACTCCACTGCCATCCCAATACTTTGTTCCTACTTCTTTGAGCCTGAGCCTCGGCAACACCTCTACACTGTCTTTGATCGTAGTACCTCCCGCAGCACAGAGGTGTGGACTCTCCCCCAAGTCACCGGCAAGAGATACGGCCCCCTCAAGGACATCTACATCCTAACAAGCCATATGAGTGGCTCAGCAGCTGAAGCTTTCACTCGCTCCATGAAGGATCTACACCGGGCCACAGTTATTGGTGAGCCCACAGTAGGTGGTTCCCTCTCAGTGGGCATTTATCGTGTTGGTAACAGTTCCTTATATGCTTCCATCCCCAGCCAAGTGGTGCTTAGCCCAGTCACTGGCAAAGTATGGAGTGTGTCTGGGGTGGAGCCACACATCACCCTCCAGGCCAGTGAAGCCCTGGCTGTAGCTCAGCACATTGCCAACCTGCGTGCCCTGGTGCCACAGACACTGCAAACTGTAGGCAAGCTTGTGGCAGATAATTATGCCTTTGTGGACATTGGGACTGTTATAGCATCCAACCTCACCAAGAACATCAACAAAGACAGTTATAAAAGGATTAATACAGAAGAGGAGCTGGCCAGGAAGGTGACTGCCAACTTGCAAGCTCTTTCTGATGATGAGCACCTGAAATTACTCTACATCCCTGAACACGCCAAGGACAGCATCCCAGGGATCATGCCAAAACAGGTATAGTTCTCTTGTACCCATCTATACTGATACCAGCTAGAATGGGAGCATTGAGTCAGATATCTTATATTATTTGTAGCCTATATCATAAACCCACCAGGATTTACCTGTACCCAGAAGAGAAGCCAGTGCCTGAGTGGGTTTTGGAGGCTGAGCGCTCTCTGACACTAAGGCAAGTCAGGGTAGTAGCTTTGGTAGTAGATGGTAGTTCTGGATGCATGCATTTGGGAACAACCTTCAGGCTGTGAATCTCTTTCAGTTGCCATCTGCCACAAGCAAATATGCAGGCTTCATGGTTAGAGAAAAGATATCTCATTGTCTCTGTGATCTCCCCTCTTTCAGTGCTATGGCTTTTCAAGCTTAATAAATTAATGCAGAAACCCACTGGTTACAAACCAGGTTTATAATTTAAGAAAAATTTGGTTGGACTAAAGTAAATGAATACACCTGCAAAACATACAGCCATATACTCTTTAATGGATTTTTCTCTATAAAATTGCTGTACCTGACTTCTATTATACCAGAATAACAAACAACTCCTTCGGTAGTGACAGTGGAAATTTGTTCTGATTGTATCTCATGCTCGGCATCAGACAGTTTCCCAGTGACCTAGAAATACTTTGGAAGAAGTATCTGGGTGGAAGTTAGGTGACCCCAGGGAGAAATTGATTTTTAATAATCTACTTTTGCCCTTGCTGTGTGGTTTGCATAACAGTCTGTGCTTTGTTCTGAGCCTGGGTATTTATACACTGGTCTGCCTTGGCAATCCTTTTTGTTCATTGTTGTGCTGGAGGGAGCTCCCAGGAGCACTTGTTAAAATTCCATCTTCAAATTAAAGGCAGGGTTAGGATAACCTGATCCCTTTCTTGGATGAAGTTAGCTCCTTTCTGGCTACTGCTCTAGCATGGCTATATCAGAGACATCTTTTCTCCAGGGACTCATAAAATTACTTTCTGAAGAGAATGCATTTGCCTTTGCAATGAACCAGAGTATACCAAGTGTCAGGTAACTATTAAATGTTTCCTGGGGGAGGAAATCTGTGGGCTTCCACTCTCTGAAGTTTTTGGCATGCATGATTTAAAGTGGGCATGACCTTTGTGGTATTATCTCCAACACTAAGGTTAAGGACAAAGTCTAATCATTGCCAGGGGAGTGCATTTTTTTAAAGTTTGTTAACCAAGAGATGCTGGCCCCATTCTTGCCTCTAAGCTTAAATGGAAATAATTAATTAAAGGATTTTTCTGTTCCATCAATCTCTTTCCCTCCTACATTTGCTGGGTGTAGAAAACTTCACTCTAAAGATGTTTTTGACTGAGTATCCTGCTAAATTATTAGCAACATACCAGTAGTGATACATCATAATTTCTCCCCATTCTACAAAGTTGGCCCATCTTGCAAATTAGTCACTGTTTTCACTGAAGCTGTTAATGGATATTGTTGGCTATTTTTACTTGTTCAAACCTTACTTACTTTATTCAGACCTTGAATGTTGAGAAGAGGATGTACAGGACAAATATCTTATTTGTCACATGACATGAAATTCTGATCCTGATAGAGCTAGTGAGGAAATACCATTATACTAATTAATGCCTCTGTTTACCTCAGTTCGTTGTCAAGCAAAATGATTGGAAGTGGTCAGGAATACATCCATAAGAAGGAAATCACATCAGCGTGGATGAAAATCAGGACAAATGTGAGATTTCTTCAAGGGGAAATAATGTATATACAGCAGAGGATCTCTTATGAGGCTAAAATACTTTCCAAAGTCATATGCATTCCCTCACAGTGCTTGAGAAAATTGGGAGACAGAGACACAAGAGAGCGGTGTTAAGACATTTTAAGGCAAAAGAGGGTGAGTGAATGAAGATACTGAAGTCATTGAAGTAAAAGCTTTTTCTAGTGATAGAGTTGAAAGAAAATTCACTTATTCCACAGAGCACTGGGCAGCAAGAGTACCTTCATTCCTGCCTTGCTTTTGCAGAGCCAAGAGAGGTACTTTGGGTGGAACATTTCAGGAATACTCCATACCAATACCCCAGAGAGCAAATGTCTTAAGATTACAGTGAAGCTTACATGATGGCACTAATTGCATTTGTAATTTTTTTTTTTTTGACAGTCCTATACATGGACGTAGTGGCTCTTCTAACCTGTATCACATTTGTTCCTCAAAAACCTAAAGCTCATTTTTCTCTTGTGCTACCTAACTTCCAAGCCACCCTTTCCCTTGACAGTGGGATTTTCTTGATAATGACCTTGACAGCGAAGCAGATCCAACACAATTAAATGAAAGTGATGATGAATAACTGCAGGAAGGATGGGATGGGACATAGGAGACAGACAAGTGAAATGCGTGTAGACCTTTGCGTCTGCTACACTAGAATAGCTGCTGAAGCATAATACAGGGTAGTGAATATGTCTCCTCTATGACAGCAGCAAGGTCAATATTAGCCAGAGTTGTCTGCTGCATAAATGCCACTTTCCAAAGTCAGACTTCCCAGAGGCAAATATTGTATATATTGTTTGTGATTCAGAAAATAGCATTTTGCTTATAAGGCAGAGCTCTGTAAACTTGCTGATGCTCAGTTCAATAATCCCTACTTCTTATTCTTCTGTTTGCCTCTCTCTCCTTCCAGTCATACCTTCCTTTCCATAGTGAAACACTTGTGTTCTTGAATATCTGAGTATTGTAGACTACTTATGGAAGAACTTCTGCCTGATTTTGGCAAATGTGTTACGTCAATTTTAAGTGACAAGAGTCTCCCTGAGTGACTCTTTTGGCCCCACGATAATGCCCAAATGCTTTTGATGCAGCCTTCACACCTAAGAGAATTTTTGTGTTAATGTTTTAGATAAGCAGCTGAAAACGATGATCAGAGTAAAGGACAAAAAGGAATCCTTTATAAAGAGAAATTGTTCCTGCATTTGAAGTCCTCCTTTTCCCAGATAAATAATATGTATCTATAGCAGAGTATTGTACTTGCTGAAGGAAGCAATAGTTACAGATATTTCACCAGAAAGTGGTATAGTTTGCTTATGTCCCTTCATTGATGAGTGAAATCAAAATGCTCAGCCTCGAAGTGTCAAGATAGATAGTCAAATTGCTACATCTGTTGCTAACAGGTGGAAAAAAATTGTTGTGGGCCCATACAATGCTGATTTATGTCAACATAACCACAGTAAAATCAGTGGAACTATACAAGTTTATGCAAGCCAAAAAAAATGTCTCGTGTTTAACTCTCATTGACTCTTCACCTTTTGCAATTCATGCTTGCTTCTTGTATTTGGTGCAGAAAAGAATATGACACTTTGTTAATCACTTTTGTTCTTTTTCTAGTACCCTTCATCTTCTGATCCTGATACTGAAGCTCAATGCAGCTACATTTCCAGTTACAATCCCACCAGAGAGATCCATTTGTGCTCATTTTTTTCCATTGTCATTAATGTTACAGTAGATTTGGCCATTAGTTTTAAGGATTTCCAGTGGGTTTTGGATGAAAATCAAAACTTAGCTATGAATCATGTTTTCAAATTTTGCTTTCAAATGTAATCTTCCAGGGCATTGACTAGAAAATAACTGCTCACTGTCTTGCAATGAGTATGTTACAAGCTGTGTATTGTCAGAGCAGGCTTACACACCGCTGTGCAGTGCCGCCCTTTGCAGGGTGAAAGTGCAGCTTCTCACTCTGCCCTGCACTCCCTCAATGGGGACTGAGAGCCTTAAATAACCTCTTTTAATCCTTTCCAGAGCACTGTCCCACAGAGTTTCAGCTTTTGCTTGTGGTAGCCCCCCCATCCTGGCTGTCTTGGTGCAATGGAGGGCAGGATTAGAATTCAAAACTACAGTTCTGGAAAAACTGAAGAAATGATCTGTGAAAAGCAGGATGAGGTTAAATAAGAACACATGCAGGGTTCTTACACAGTTTCTAGGGTGATAGTAATTGACTGCACAACTCTGGGAGGAAAACAGCTTGTTTAGGGGGAGTCCTGTAAAAAAGTATATGGGTTCTTCTGCGTTCATAAGCTGAACACAAGTCAATAGAGTCAAGTTGTTACAATAAAAAATAATAATCATCAAACTGGAATGGATAAGGAGGAATATAATCAGTAAGACATGTGAAGTCTTCTGCTACATTCAGCTCTAAAGAAAATTCAGCTAGACTATACTATGTGCAGTCTTGGGCAAAAGTTTTCTGGAAAGATGTGGCTCAAGTGGGGAGACAGCAGAAAAGAGGAACAGGAGTAAAGAGAAAACTGAATAAGAGTCATCTTGAAAAAGTTTAAAAGATTTGAGTTGTTTATTCCAGAGAGAAGAAAACTGAGAGGAGACATGAAAACAGTCTTCAGATACATAAGAGGACATTTCAAATATGAAGAGAATAGTCTGTTCCCTCGTCCGTGGTAAATAGGCCAAGAAGTAACGCACTTAAATTGTAGAAAGTAGTGAACTTAGCTGTTTACACTAGATGTTAAAAACATCGTTGTGATAGTGAGGCTAGTGACGTACTAGACTGGATTGCCTGGAAATCACCCAGTGATATGGATGTTTTTAAGAGCACGTGAGAATCAGTTGTCAGGGATATAGCTGATCCTGCTCAGTTCTTGAGCTGGAGGACCTACTGGGATGGACGTTTCCATTCCAGCCTGTGAGGGTACACAAGGAACCCAAATGTTATTCTAAGAAAGAAAGGCGTAACCCTGCCACATAGCCCCCAAGATCTCATGGTCCTTAAAGCAATCTCAGGATTTGCAATGGCTCAAGGCTGTTGGCTGATAATATTTTAACAGCTGCCAGTTGACAGCACTAGCAACCTTAATGGAAATCAGAATTCCATTAAAATGGTCAGCACAAAATTAGCTAGGAAAATACAGGTTCCATCTAAACAGACAAAACAACTTAGGGCAGAGTTGAAAGGGGAGAAAAGAGGAAAGAGAGGCACAGTTGGAAAAGTAGTTTGCCCATGGTTGGGGTATGTGTCAGTAGCAGAACTGGGGATGAAACTCCATGCATGAGTCCCAGGGCAGCATTCTAGGTCCTATTTTGTGTCACATCATTTGTTCCAGTTAGGCCACTCACTTGTGGAAGGAGGCTGCAGAATAGGGCTGGAGACCCTATATAGTTAACGAAAAACAATTCTTCCTTTGCTTAAGTGGTGTTAGCCTGGAGATCCTTTAGTCTAGCCACATTGCTTATAGTGTTCTTACTAAGGCACCTGAGGGTTTATATTTAACATCAAGTCATTTGTATGTAAACATTGCCTGACTGAACAGCAGGATCTTACTTTCAGCTGCATCCTGTCCCAGCTTGTCCTTGGCCTGCAAACAGAGCCCTGCCTTCCAAAGGAGAGCACACTGTTGCTCTCTGAAGCTAGACTTACTTCCTTAGGTACCAGCAGCACATGGCCCATGTGCCAGTGTCATGAACCTGCAGTATTCTAGGACAGTAACTCTCTCCTGTCCGTCCCAGCCTCCTCCCCTCTTTTGCTTAAAAAATAGGAGGCTTGCCCCACCCCCAAATTACATTCTGAATGCTTTTCATCCAACTTCTGGTCTTAGAGCCTTTAGAATAGATATACTTTCATACCTTTTCCTGCAGCCATGAAGGTGAAGAAGAGTTGAAATCCTTGTACATTCATTTTACCCCATGAGACCTGAGGCTTTAAGAGCAACCTGCCCAGCTTCAAATCTGTAATGAATTTCCAAGAGTTAGTAACACTGCTAGCAAGTACTGAAGTCCTCAGTGAACAAAGATGTGATGCAGCACAGTAAAAGAACAAGTAGAAGAAAAATTTACCAGACAGACAGAGAGGTTGTACTTAATCAACATGCTTATAGGTATGCATCTAGCAATTATTGTTGGAGACAGAGCTAAGAAATCTGTGTGTTCAGTTAAAATATCATTAGTAAGTGGCTGTGAGTAACACATCAATTTTATTTGTAGATGTTACCAATGAATGATGACTTGTTTCTCCTGGGGGGATCAGTACCTCTGAACTAGATATAAGCTGTGTCAGTACAATGCAATGCATGCTGGATATATTCTTCAAAACTGTGATTTGTTAATCAAAGTACAGTGGGCAGATCAAGTAGCATTGTTGTCACTGGGAAGTGGATTGGAAATGACAAACTCAGTAGTGCTGGACTGATATTTTTACAGTCCAGAGACAATGGTTATTTTCACAAGGTACAGTGAGAAAGAAGGGTACAGAAAAGGACTCAGTAGAGTTTGCTTTTACCATCAGATCAACAACTACTGGCCAACAGGGCTTTTAAATTAATGGCTGAAATTTTGGCATACAGAAGGCACTGAATGATGAAGCAGTCCAGGGCAGCCAGAAGTGTGATATGGTGGGTAATTTTCCTGCAGGTAAAGATAAAGTGTTTGAGCTGTGTCAAATACAGCTGCATTCACACACATTGGAAACCCTCTTTCTGCTGTGGCAGACCTGCTTTTGGCAGGAGCGCAACCCCAGGCCAGAGCACTACACGTAGGGCAGGAGATTGCCTGACTCCTCTATAGTTGCAGAAAGCCCAAATACCTCCCAAATCCTGTGGCATATTGCAGGTTGGGAGAGCACCTTTTAGCACATGACTCATTGCTGACTCCTTGTACTTCTGAGTGTAAAAGTATGGATTGTCTGGGGCTGAGCTATGGCAGAGGGCAACTGGTTAAAAAGCAAGTATAAAATAATTTTCACAGCAACCCAGAGGAGAAAGGCCAAATTGCTGAAGGTCACATAAGCCTCATATATCCCAAAGCCTTATCTCCTTAAACTGAAGGAGAGTCTTCCATTTTCATATGCATGCATGCAAAACAGAAGTTTGGCAATAGGAGCAGGCGATGTCTCAATGCATGTAGGGGTTACTAGGATAACTTTATTAGTTGACTACACATTGCTATTAAAAAAATGTCTGCCATTTAATAACATAAGCTAACCAAAATGAAATTAATCACAGCCTAACACGTGAGACTCCAGGCACATGGCCACCATATAAGAGATTTAACACGTCTGCCTCATGGGTATCCTAGCACATGCCCAACACATCAGGTTCCTCACTGTCACAGGGGCTGGGTCATTAAGAGTGGCTGGGGCCAACCTCACCTGTAGCCAGCTGAGGCCAATCAAGAGATTATAGAAGTCCCAAGTGCCTTATTTAGAAAGAACTGCTAAAGGAAACAAGGGGGCTTGGGTGGCAGGCTTGGGATAGTGGCCTATGCTGCAGGCTGGTTCTTGTAGCCTTCTCAGCCTCTTTGGTTCAAGGAAATTCCTGTATTTTTGGAAAATAAACTGAGCCTTGACAAATAGGTGCCTGATACAGATTCTGGGCATGCTATTGATGCACCCTATACTGGGCAAACAATGCAGCAGCCAATGCTAATCTATGTTTAATATGCAAAAATCTTAATATCATTCATTATGTTCTTCAAACTTGGTCATATTCCTCACATATGTCCCACCTGGACTAAAATTGACCCACGTAACTCTTTTTAAATCTTGTGCCAAGCTATCAGTGCCAGAAAATGATTTGTTTTGTTTTTCCAAACTCTTTCAGATCCCTTCCCCAGAAGTATTTGAAGATCTGATTAAATTTTCATTCCACACAAATGTATTTGAAAACAACATTGGCTATCTGAGATTCGATATGTTTGGAGACTGTGAACTTCTAACCCAGGTGTCCGACCTACTGGTAGAGCATGTTTGGAAGAAAATTGTTCACACAGATGCATTAATCATAGACATGAGGTAAACCTTTGAATGGCAAATAACCAAAGCTCTTTCAAAACAGCATTTTATTTGTAACAGCGAATTAGCTTTACATGGCTTACTGTCCTGTTTACAGGCTAACATTGCTGGGATTAAATGAGAAAAGGAAAACAGCCAAGGAAAACAATAACAGTCTGGAAGTATATCTCAAGATAAATTGTATCATCACTTGAGATGTTTAGAACTAAATAGGCAAATTTAAGGAATATGTTGCAGAACACAATCCTGGATGTCACATCTGTTTTCTTTCTCTGATTTCTTTCTAATCTAGCTCTGCATGTGCCTTGTATTAATTATGTATATATATGGCTTAATTAAATCTTTTACTGCGGCCAGTGGTCAAGTGATTGAATAGTCAAAAAACCAGCCCATGCATAAGGTTGTGTTACAACATCTAGTTTGCCATATTTGCAGTGCTAAATTATCCTGGGCAACCAGCCCTGTACAGAATGACCCTTGTGCACAGAGCACAAAGGTGGCTTAAACGTACTGTATCACTCCTAGACCCTGCTGCAGCAAGCTACAACATCATATGCACGCTCTCAGCTTAGAATTCTGTTGGACATGCCAGCGTGTCAACAATGCTCCAAATCTTATGAGCCAGAAAATGGATCTATTTGTTGCCATCTACCAAAGCAGATGAATATAACAAATATACATTTCCCATACAATATTTAGGTAAGCCATTCCCTTGTTTTGGTCAAGAGGTAATGTTTGTGAGCCCAGAACATTAAAAATATCAACTAAAGAAAAGAAGGCCTTTGTAAAAACTCATTTTTAATGCTAGAACCACTTATGTCCATTGCCAACATGGGCCTTTCAATATTTGGTAATCTTCTTAATATTATTCTGGGATCTTCAGCATGTGCAAGAAAAGATAAGCACGGCAATGAGAGCAGAGAGAGAGATCTCACTGTGTAAGCACAGAGGAGGCAGGGCAGCAACCAGAAAAACACACCCATGACTGAATTCAAATTCAGTAAAGGCACCACTGTCTTCCAATAGACTTGAGATAGCAGTGGGACTTTCATCTTTCTTGCCCCAGTTTTCTCCCAGGCTAAAACTCATATCAGGGCCAGGGTCAAAAAAAAAGCAAAGGTGAAATCATGTCTCAGGTACCAAATGGTCTTATTATAGTTCTTTTCTTGGGTTGCTTTAAGTTTTTTTATATTTAATGTATTTCCAGCCCTTTGAGTGCACAGAAAAGACCCAGTCTCTGAAGGCATGTAAAAGAGAACCCCAAATATTTTAACCTTTGAAATTCTCCCTAAACCAATCTTGTGATTTTAAGGCAAGGCTGATAATTTCAATTTTGCATGGGATTAACCATAATGAATAATGTTTCTCATCTTACAAGTTTCCCTCCCTGGAACAGCTGGGCCACTCATGAACTTCATATTTTGATCATTTCAGTTTTGCATGGGATTAACCATAATGCATGTCTCTCACCCTAATAGTTCCCCTTCATGGAACAGCTGTGCCACTCATGAACTTCAGATTTTTAGCCTTCAGAGTATTGAGAAGAGACACTGCTAAACAATGGCTTCCCTAATGTCACACAAGAAGTCTGTAATGAAGTACTTGCCTCCAAAAGTTAAGCTAAAACTCTTCAACCGCCCAGTCATTATTACTGACTAAAGTTTCTACAGTTTCACTGTCTGCAAGAGAGTCCCAGGAAGAGCTCTCCAGCATTGCCTCTAGCTACCTGCTTGCCACTGACTTCAGCCATGATGGCAGCTGTGGGAAACTGGGCTCTGCTGGGTCTAGCTGCCTCCTGGGTTGTGCAGCAGCATCAGGACCTCCTGGCAGCACAGCACTATCTGGGACACACTGAAGAGGCTTATTTCAGTTCTAGCCAGTCACGGTGTGAATCCAGCATACAGCTCCCAAATACTGCAGAATAAAGAGGTAGCTTCACTCTTTGGGACAGAGGCCTTCTGGATTGTCTAATCCTTTTCTGGAGGTGAAAAAAATTTAGTCATAGACTGAACCGAACAAAACTCATTTTCTAGCAGGTTTTTGCTGGAATGTCTGTGCCAGGCACTCCTAACATCACCTACAGGAAAGCACTGTATCTATCTCGTACTAGTGGGCAAAGTACAAACATTTCCAGTGCTGTATGTGCTCTAGTATTAGTGAAAAGTGACAGACAAAAAATAATTTGGTATTCCATTGTGTGTATTCATAGCAGGGGTTCTCCGATGACACTTAGGCTCTTCAGTGGATTTAATCTTCAGAGACTGGTATGAAATTAAACTACAACCACAGTTTTCAAACATGACTGTCCTAAATGAAGCAGCTAACACAATCTTTAGGCACGAAAAGAAATGGCCTGATCTTATAAGGTGCCAAGCACCAAGTATTCTCATTGTGTGCAGCAGGAAATAAGAAGACGACAGTTCTACAAACATATATTGCTTAAATTGGGATCTACATTTATATATTAGGGTTTAGGTATTTACTCATGCTGCCTATGTCAGGAACAGCATGTGTTACTCAGAGTAGAAGAATAACAGGAATCTGATGTTTCTCTGCAGATTAAGAGTCTTTGCTTACTTTCTGAATTTTTTCCAGGTTGAATCAAGAAAAAAATAGATCATTCAGTTTTATGTTTGCTTTTGAAGTCAGTTGTGGGCAATAACAGTCCGAGACTCTTAGACAAGATTTTGTTTCTCTGATAAATGCGCAAATGCTGATAGGGGAGAATGAATGTAAATGTGCCAAAATGTAGCCATAAGCCCTTTCAATACTGATGTTAAGGAACAATACTTGGAAGGGAGAGTTACTGTCTGCCACAAATTTTCAGTTGTTTCCTTAATATATTTAATTTTTTAAAAGGTACAATATTGGAGGGTCCACCACTTCCATAGCAATCCTATGTTCATACTTCTTTGATGAAGGACACCAAATTCTCTTGGACAAAGTTTATGACAGACCCAGTGACTCAGTAAAGGAAATATGGACCCAGACACAGCTCAAAGGTAAAATGACTATTTCTTTTTAGAGTAGCTTTTCATTTCAGATGTCCCTCCTTGTATATTTTCAAGTGAGCCATTAGGCACCATAACTCATTTGGTGAAAA
The DNA here is from genome assembly GCF_026419915.1 of Harpia harpyja. NCBI lineage: Eukaryota > Metazoa > Chordata > Aves > Accipitriformes > Accipitridae > Harpia > Harpia harpyja. Next base: position 25,433,696 of record NC_068949.1, on the reverse strand, counting down.
CACCTGCCACGATTAGCTCCAGCTGTGCGGAGGATGTAAAAATAAAAATGTTCATTTCAGCCATGTCCCTCAATGCCATCTATAAGTAACAGTTTATCACTCCTAGGAATGGGGTATGTTAGGCACAGAGGTTTGCAAACTGGTCCCCAGGAGTTTAGCTGAATACTGTGTACAGCAGTTGTGACTTGTTGCTTTTAAAAGTTGCCAAAATTAAAAATAACTCCTGTGCTGCCTAGACCTCTAGTAATATCTCTTCCAATACTCACACTTAGTTTTATATGTAGGTCTTGACTTTCTACCTGTGTAATCCACTATTTCAGTAGATGAAAACACCCACAATAGCCCAGTTTGTCCAGAGAATGCAAGAGAGCAAGAAAAGCTCTAAATTTTGCACATCTGAGTGAGTATGGAGTATATGGCAATGTATCACCCCCCCCACACACACACACACTCCCTGCCTCGCTGTTCATGGAAGTTGAAAGGATGCTGCAACATGCAGAAACAGAGCTCTTCAGTGCTCATAAAGTGCAGTTAGAGTGCTAAGAAGCCTTAAACATTGGTTTTAATTATTTACCCCTTTAAAGCTAAGACAGTACCAAAAAAGGTGTCACAATGGTGTCTGCAATTATTGGCTTGGAGCATGCTAAAGTGGTTAAACTTTGTCACAGGCTGCAGGGCCCATCTATTTTCCCAGGCAGTCAGAGGTGGGCTGTGCTAAGGGATATGATTACTATGGACACATTCCAGTTCCCATCAAAGAGAACAGGCAGACTCACATTAACTTCAAAGGAGCTGGATCTGGTCCTGTATTATATATATCTACTGTGAAAAGGGTCTTCTAATGGTTATTATGTCTATAGTGAAATAAGAAGAGCAAAGATGGTGTGAAAATTAATTACCATGCTACTGGCCCCTCTCTTAGTTTAGTATGAGAATTGCATGTCATACTGTAACTTACTTAAAGAATGACATTTTTAGAGCACTTTAGAGTAGTTTTCAAGTTATCAGGTCCCAGTTATGACAGACTGGCCACTTTTTCAAAGGAACTAAGCTCTCAAAAAGTATCTAGCGTGTTCAGATATATTGAAAATAAAGTGCAAAAAACCTCCTACTCCTATCAGCTGGTTTATGTAAGAAAATGAGATAACTTGGCTCAGATCCTAATAATAAAGGGGTATTTGTTGAAGGGTTCGGGACAAAGGCCATACAACAGCTTCCATTTATAGACTATAAAAAGCCTGTGGGAAACCACTATAACTGTAATTTCATAAAACGCTGCCTGCATAGTTTGCAGGCCAAGCTCTATGACAGGCATGTTCCTACAGCAGGAATGAGAGTGAAACTGAAGATGCTGCTGGCTGAGCTTTGAGTATTCCTGCTGGAGCAGTGGAAAATGTCACTTTCCTCACCTGCCTATCCCACTCCTCTGATGGGATCTAGAACTCCTGTAAAAGTCAAAGCCACAGAAGAGCCAGCAGTAGTAACCATGAGCTGGCCTCCCTGCTGCTGGAGCTCATAACCAGAAACTGATGGCACAAGAGCACCACATAGTGTGACAGTCTTTTTTACAGTATAGAGGCTGGGCTAGTGTAAAAAGTTCTTTAATACTATCATAGGTATAAAGCAAATTTCCAGACTTCTTTGGTTTTTAATAGCAGGTAGGGAATGAAGTGTGTTTTATCTTGGCTTCTCTTGCTCCTTTATGCAAATAAATCTCAGAAAATTGATGCATTTCTGATGCTTTTTGTCCCACCCGGCAGGGGAGAGGTATGGCTCTCAGAAGGGGCTAATAATCCTCACCAGTGCTGTGACATCTGGGGCTGCTGAAGAGTTTGTATACATAATGAAGAGACTGGGCAGAGCTCTTACCATTGGGGAACAGACCAGTGGTGGCTGCCATTCCCCACAGACATATCAAGTAGATGATACCAACTTCTACATCATCATCCCCACGTCCAGATCAGTCATCTCTGCAGAGAGTACTTCTTGGGAAGGGAAAGGAGTGCCTCCTCACATGGAAACACCAGCTGAAACAGCACTCATCAAAGCAAAGGAGATGCTCAGTGCTCAACTGCACAGCTCTAGATAGCCCAGTGGGGGAACGTGCCCCTAGTGCTTAGGGAAAGAAAGCTACCTCCCCAAATGTAAAACCTAGAAAGGAGTGGGAGCTTCATTTCAATCTCTATGGTCAGTGATTGGTTCCCTGTACATAGCTCAAAGTGACTCCTTTGTCAACATGCTGACTTTTTTACCCCGTTCTGTGGAACCCAACTCTTTCTGGGCATGGTGGAGATACTTGGATAATACACTGGGGTTTCTGGATTTCTCTCCTGTGGTCAAATGTAAATGTTAGTTGTTGCAGTGTCTGTTTTATAAGATTTAGCTCCAAATCACAGATTTCCTTTGGTCCCTTAGAAAAATCCCAGCTGTTAGTATTGAAAGTATGTGAACCAGCTCAAAGCATTTATGCAAAGATAGAAAAGGCACCTCTGCTCCTTTGGAAATTGTGTACATTCTTCTTTATACATCTTAAAGAATTAACAGTAGTTGGGAGAGTGTTTTCCAAACTGCAAGAGCTAAATGAATTCTCTTCTCTATTTCATCATCTAGATGTACCAAAAATAACCAATCACAGTCTGTCAGGGTTGCCCAGACTCCTGGTATTTCTTAGGTACATGCCTGCTTCTCCCCTAGTACTTGGCAGAGGGATGGGGAATGAGCAGGAGAAAGGCAGTACATTGACTCTTTCACCCAGCGCTCAGCTGATCCCCAGATCAACAGGCTCGTGGAGAAGAGTCATATGTTTTCCCTTAAGGCTAAAAACAGATGGCTGTGTGTCCTGCCCCAAAGACAAGAAGAAAGCAGAGAAATATCCTTTGCACCCTGCTAACAAGCTACTTATTAAGGAATGGTGTATTCCAGGGCAACTAACAGAATTTTTGACATGAGCTTAATCAATGCACAACATTCCTTGTCTTTCTTACAATTCTTGTCTAACCATCTGTCTTTGTAATTATTTAGAAATATATGTAGCTCTAATCTAGATCTCAAAATTTCTCATCTCTACAAAATGCCAGCTGTAAGGTAATTAATTTAGGAAAATGGTCCCCTGAAATTTAGTCAGTCTGTAGTAGTTACACATTGTTGTTCGCTTGCTCATTTGTAAGTTACTGCCATTTTTTTAATAAACTGTGTTTAAACATCTGACTGCAGAGAATCTCTTTCAGTATTTACAGGAAAATAATTTTAACAACCAAATAGACTTTCCAAATTTTTTACTACTTGTTTGTCTTACCACACTATGCTCAGTGTGATTGCTAACCTGGACACTTTTGAGTCATTTCCATGTTCTGATTTTTATGCACTAGCTAGTTGTTGAACTTCTCAGTGTTGTGGAAAATATTTAAATGAATTAAAACTCATACAGAATTTTGTGTAAAGTGATATATGTGTGAAGAATATTAAAGATTCTTAATACGGAAAAGACTGGAGTAGTCAATGAATGAGTAAACAACACTAATGTATTTCTTCTAATGTCTTTTAAGCCTCTTTAATATCTAAATGATCCAGATATACTGCTTTGTTTTCCTAAAAACAATCAGTTGTGCTGTCATGTACAAACAATACTAGCTGTTAAACCCAACATTTAAAAACTTTAGCCATCCATTCAAGGACCAAAAGCTATACCATATGGGCACAAATAGCAAATAATTTCTTCCCATAGTAATATGGTAAGTACTTATGAATAATAAATATGACTAGAAATTGGAATCCAGCTGGGAAAACAAACAATGAAGATGCATTTGCTGGTGAGTCCATTTGAAATCAATAGTGCTGTTAGTTCACTGAAGTAATCTATTTAACTGGAAAATTAATGTGCAACCTTCACAAATTGTATTAATTGACAAAATATTTACTATTTCATAGGTCATCTACTGGCTAACTGGCATTGAAACTATCAGGCTTAATAAAGGCCAGTGTGTTAAAAAACAATTTTTTCCTGTCTTCACAAACTGCTATGTCATGTTTATTCCCGTCTCAATGAGCTTAGAACCTGAACATGATGTAGTGCCAATTGTGTTAAGATTGTACTTTTTGCTCAAGGTAGGATCACAGGAAACACCTTGTTTGAAGACACTGAGAAGACCAGCTTTCTTATCTCAGAGTAGAGAGATAACAAGCAGGATAGATGAACTATATCCTATCCTATCTCACTTAAATACAGTGAAGTTGAAAGGAGGTCAATTCAGAACTGACAAAAAGGAAATACATGTAAAGGCAGAGCCTGCAGGACTCACTGAGGCAAGTGGCACTGAACCTAGTGAGATTGTACTGTTTAGAGTACCAAGCACCTCTAGAACATCTGGAGTTATGATAGGTAACAGAACTTTCCCTGAAACCTAAACCTGCACTTTCAGAACTAAAGCAGACCGCTATCATCTATGTGGTCAAGAACTTTTTTTTTCCCCATAGCTGCTTTCTGTATGGACCTTCCACCTTCTTCTACAGTGTCAAGGAAGACAGAGATCCTGAGCTGTAGGGCCCACTTTGTATGTATGTCCCCCAGGTTTGGCTCCACCTGGCATTTTTGACGTTTCTAGTGACCACTAAAACTGTGAGCTCAAACCAAACCATGACCACAGCACAGTGTTATCAACAGACCTTACAAAACTACAGACAGTAATTGTATAGAAAATTAGACTGCATTGAAAGGTTTGAACATCACAAAACTATGAATGAAAATTAGTTATGGAAAATCCACGGTTTGTGATTTAAATGAGAAAGTTAGACAGAAGTTTTCTTAGGGAGGGACAAGAATTTCAGAAGTGCCCTTCCACAACACAACAGGAAACATGCTGAAACTTTCACCCTTCTCTCTTCTGGTTCCAGAGCTGACATGGACATTCAACATTTTATAGCACCATTTCCTTATCATCCCACCTAGAGTAACTTCCTGAAGTTTCATCCTAATCATGTTCCTTTCAAAGGCAGGAAGAAAGAAGTTGGTGTATCAGGCCGCCTAGCAGTATGATCTTTCTCCTTTTAGCATTCACAGAACCCTGACCAAGAAATGGCAGCGAGCTTATTCATTTTTTTGCTACAAAATGATGCATTCTTGCTCTCTGGAGAGTGCTTCTAATGTAGTCTTCCCTGATCATACCACAAAAGCTGCCTTAGTCCAGTGATTTTCAAACTGTGCTCTCTAGACCGATGGGAGCCCACAGACTGCATCAACTAGTGAAAAATTACCCCCCAAAAAGCAAGTAAACATATAGTCTCCAAAAACGTATTTGAGTGCTGTTTTGATGGAGAAACACTTCATTGGAAAAAGTTCAGGGATCAATGAGTGAACAAATATCCTAATCCGGCATTCCCTACCAGTAAACTCACAACCCACTGCAGATACACAGCCTGAACAGCTAAGCTTGACAGCATTGTGTTACATCCCTTTTCACTGACCCAGACACAGATGTTGTGAGAAACAGTGGTTTGATCAAAATGACACAGGCAGTTGCTAGCAAAGACAGGAAAAGAACCAGTCAGCTGACTTCAGATTGTCTCCTCCTGTTTCAGAAAACAAAATCCTATTTTTTTTTTAATTCCAAGCATTTCTACTTGTAGAAAAGACACAGATCCCTGCTGTAAAAATCACAGTATTGCACTGGGACAGAATGCAGTCCTTCATGAATTCCTGAAGTCCCTTCATTTCTTCACGAACCCCCTGCTCTAGTGGAGTGCCTTTCCTCCAGCAGGATTTCCTTTCATCTGCACCAATTTAAATGTTCAGACTTCTAGACATAAGGTAAAAAAAGCTTCCAGCATGACTCAATTATAGGAAGTTTGTTTTTCTTTGTCTCGTTAGGCTTCCTTCTGCCTGTGCAATGTTTGGTTCACTCAGCTTTAATAGAATACTTTCATTTAAAGAAATAAAATCTGCAAAAATTTTGGATAAGCCCCCTGGTTTATGTAACCCAGCTTAGATGAGACACTCAGTTAAACTTGAGACACCTAAAAGATATTCCCTCTGCCTGCACAAGGGGCTTTACACAAGAGCTCGTTTTACACATAGGGAATCAAGTTCTGGTTCTGTTGGCATCTATGTTTTGCTCTGATGTCAGCACAGGTATAGCAGGCAAGAAGATGTCATATTGGTCAGTTGGGTGTGTAAACAAGTCTTAGTTCACAAAACATTTTAGCAGAGTATAAGAAGCAATTTGTTCACTCAATTTTTATGCCAGTGGCCACCTGCAAAGGAGCAAGGGCAGTACTGCACATATTTGCCTGCAGTTCCATGTTGCAAGAGGAAAATCCCCAATCTTTACATGCTAGGACCAAACTGCGCTGCCCCTGCAGCTGGAGGAGGTGAGGACAGTACCAGAAATAAAGCTGATTAAAAACCTCTCCTCTTCATTTTTACATTTTGAATCAGGTCTGCCACTTTTCATAACTGGTTCTCTTGCCTTTCTGTGCACAGAAGGCATTTATACATTGCTTGTCATCACAGTATGTAAGTTGCTGTGGCTGAGATATGCCCACCAAGAAACTGGGTAAGAGTTCTTTTTTTTTTTTCCCAAAGAAAACAACTTCATGACATAAAGGAAAGCGCTCTCTCCCTCTAGCCTTGCTGCTTGCTTAAGCCTCATACTATAAGCAGAGTGAAGAAGTTTGATTACTGGTGACACCTCTAAGGATGTAGATCTAACACACCATTGGAAGAGGTTTTGAGATTCAGCAGCTGTTTTCAGTGGATGGTTTTCCGCACTTTCTCAAGCTCACACCAACACAAAATCAGAGAAAACACGTAACTGGTTAGATTTGGTACTGCTTCATTCTGATCTAAATGATATGCCAGGTGTAGCGTGCTTGAAAAACAGGCCCTTGGAGCAGGGTAATGTTGAAGTGATGTGCCAGCATAATACTGGGGAGCATTACACAGCTGGTCCTGCCTTTTTCCAGAAGAAATCTGAAGCTAGGTTTCTAACCATAAAACTGTTAAGAAAACATGGCATCTTTCAGTAAGTACAGGAGAGAACATTTTGCAGCAATGGTACCAAAAAATCTTTAGTCCTATTTATACTGGGCCAGGCTGATCTTAAAATAATTGATGTAAATCAGGAGCAGCACCATGGAATTATTCTGGATTTGCACTGGAATAAATGAGATCACAATCTGGCCTAAGCTGCTGATGGGAACTATAACCCTAGCCACATATGAATGCAGTTACACCATGGAGTCCTTCATTACACTTTATGGACACTGACTTCACAGTAAACTGGCTGCCACCCAGATAAAACCAGATGGAGTGAAATTTGGCCCATTAAACCTTGCCATAAATATATTCCTTACACAGTAAATGTTATTGGACACAAAATAGAGATGGAAAGATTAGAAGGAAACCACATCATCCCCTGCTCAATGCAAGGTTGTTCCCTGTGCTCCATATTTCAAAGTTTTTGTTCATTTTGGTATTTAATGACTCCAGTGGAAGAGCTTCCACCACTGACCTTGGAAAGCTGTGTTACAATCCAACCAGACCTCCAGTCTCAATTTATGTCTTCTGAACTCAAAGGCATAATGTACCAGTTTAATCACTTTATGTTGGGAAAATAAAGCTGGGGTGCACAGCCAGTGGTTGGCCTGCAATAAGTCAAATGTTTATGTTAATAGGAAACAGCCATGTATTAATGTTCAACAGCAATATATTGGGAAGAATACAGTCTCCTGACTTATGGAAATCTCCCAAGAGATGACAATGAGTGTAATATGTTGATCTCAATTGACAGCCTGAGACGCTCAGGCTGTCTTTTATCACCGAGATGTGTTTACTTGCTGATACTTGCATTATCAGCCTAGGCATCACCATGGAACTCAAAGAAAACTTCTGTCCAGTGTGCAGCAGACAAACACTGGACTATATCATCAGTATGGTGGAAAATAATAAGGAGCATATTGCAATATCCTTTACTCTTAGCTGGGAAATGAGTGGCTTCTGATCATTCCCTCTCTGAAAGGAAGAGATAGCAGATGAGGCTCAGAGGCAGGCCACAAAAACATCAGACAACCTGAAAAAATACTATACAAGAGAGAGATAAATGCTCACTTGAAGAACACGTTGTCATAAGCTATCAAGAGCAAGCCTCTAAATGGATTTAAAAAGTAATGAAAGGCTAATTAAATGAGCTGCAGTAACAATAGACAGGATTGTTGCTTCCACACACTCACCCAGAGCAGTATGAACTCATCTGCTTCTGAGACTAAGCAGAGCTCAAACCAACGTAGGTAAGAGAAAAATGTCTCATATGGACAGGCTATAGAGAGAATTTGGCACTTCCTTTTAAAAAAAGCTGGAATTGGCCCATGTAGAAACCAGAGGATAGACAAGCTGGTCTAACGCAATGCAATTGATGTATGCCTGTGTGATTTTGTGAAGGACGTTCTTCTTCTAGCTGTTAGCAGAACAGAACCTATCATCCACAATTAAAGTGTGCAGATTCTATCTATCAGTAGCTAATAGTAACTCAAATACTCTAGTTGCTTCCTTCAGGATATCCAAAACCTGAAAGCCACAGGCCAAACTCTAGCCCCACCGGCTCTATATGCCTACTAAAGTCACACAGATCTTGCAAGCACACATTAGGGCAGAATTTGTGCTCTCTGTCTACACAATAACATTGACAACAGGTCACATTTTGATACAGATACAGGTTGATTTGACTTTGTAAAAGATATTTCAAAAGTGGCAGAGCCTAGAACAGAACTCAGATATACTGATCTACAAGTCACATCCTCTTTAGAGGTATACTGGTCAGTTGTTGATGATCACAAATTTCAGACAGTCTTAACTTCAAATCCCTTTCAAAGCCAAGGAGACAGTGACATATAAGTTTTTCACTCAGATTCACAAATCTGATAAGAGAACTTATTCAGCTAACATAAAGGAGTAAGAGTCCACCAAAGCTGCTAGAAACAGTAACTGCTTTTCTTTTAGCATATAAGCTCTGACTGGAGTTGTTCAGTCTAGAAAAGAGGAGGCTGAGGGGAGACCTTATCGCTCTCTACAACTACCTGAAAGGGGGTTGTAGTGAGGAGGGTGCTGGTCTCTTCTGTCAGGTGGCTGGAGATAGGACAAGAGGAAATGGCCTCAAGTTGAGGCAAGGGAGATTTAGGTTAGATATTAGGAAAAATTTTTTTACTGAGAGGGTTGTCAAACATTGGAATGGGCTGCCCAGGGAAGTGGTTGATTCACCATCCCTGGAGGTATTCAAAAAGCGAGTGGACAGGGTACTCCAGGGCATGGTTTAGGGGGCATGGTTAATGGTTAGACTCGATGATCTTGAAGGTCTTTTCCAACCGAAATGATTCTATGATTCTATGATTCTATGATTCCTTATTCAATGAGGTGGTTGTCACTTCTGTATTTACATTGTACTGCACAGACACCAGCAAATCAAATACAAGCAAAGAAAACTCTGTTTGCAAAACAATGATTTTGTTCCCAACTCTTTGCAAATTAATACTGCATGTGCATTCATTTCACTATTTTATTTCCTCAAAAATAGATTGACAAGGGCTAGGTTGAGTTTTCAAAACTTACAACCCACTCAGACTCTTGTAAACATTTTATATTTTTTTTGCAAAGCATCTATTATAAATTATTGTAAACAGTGATTTCCTGTAAGACATTAATGTAAACTCAAAAAGAAATGGATACAAGTGAACTACGTTTCCCTTCTTTACCCAACCTGCCCAGTCCCTTGGTGAGATCCATCTGCACAGCTCTAATTATGAGAAGTCATGTGCCGGGATAAATGATGGCGTTCTCGGAAGTACTCGTGACAAATGGGACATGTTAGCTTCTCCTCTCGTCTCCTCTTGCACTGGGATTCAGTTGAGGAGTATTCTTTTTTGTGATGTGACCGCATGTGGAAGACTAAATCGGATGTCATGCGAAAGGACAGGTTGCATTTGGCACACCAGTTCTGGGCAGCCACTCCAAAGGACGTGAAAGTAGGGGGAAGAAGAGTCAAGGAAGAGGAGGAGGAGGAAGAAGAAGTGGTGGTTGTGTTTTGTAACTGTCCTCCTGCTTGTTTGGGCCATGGTTCTGAGGTATATGGGAAAACATTGCTCTGAGTGATGCTTGTCTGCAGCATCTGAGCATTACACAAATCACTGACAAAGAACTTGGAATTGAGAAGCGTGCTGCAGTACATGATGTCTGTGGTGGCAATGAAGCCAGACAGCTCCCCCAGGCTCTTTGGTGACTCACTCATGGGATGAGAAGAATTTATTGCAGCTCTTTCTGCTAGACACTTACTGGGTTTGCTAAAAGCACTCTTCTGTTCTCCTGGGGCTCTGGTGGGCCACACAAAGGAGAATGCACTACCAGAGGAGTTCAGCAACACTTCCTTTGATACCTGCTTTTTACCAAGTGGGACCATGCCATCCTCCCCTTCTGGCTCCTTCGGTCTCTCATTCCTCAGCTTCTCCTTCATCCTCCTGACCTCAGTGAAAGCGCTCTGCTTCTGCTCTAAAGCATCCTTCCTAGCTGACTGCTTCCCTGAACTAAGCTTCCAGAAAGACCCAGCCAACGCATGCTCTCCCCCAACCTCTTCCTTGCCCCCATAGTTATGTTCCTCACTTAGATTATTGGTTTTCTCCAACAACACTGTTTTCCTGCTCCTGTTGTTCTCAGCCTCTTCAGATTTTGCTCTCCTTTCTCCTGTGAGACCATGGGCATCATCTTTACAAGCTGCCATTTTGACCTCTAGATCCCTTGCCAGGCTGTGGAAATTCGTGGTCTGCTCAGCTAAGTTGTTCTTTTCAGTCTTAGGGTTCTGGAAGTTTCTCCATAGCAGGGCGCTCTTCTCTGGGACACATAGGAAGCGGACATGGGAGAGATAGGAATGCTCACATTTAAAGATTCGGTTGCATTCTTGGCATCTCAACTCTGCAGAAACAGACAACAGATGATGAGTTTTGCAAAGGTGGAATCATGGATGGATGCAGAGCCTGACCCTGCCATTGACACAAACAAAAAAACAGAAACATCTCTTGTGTCATACAAGATTACAAACGGTAAAGGTAATGCCAGTGCAGAATCAGGTCCCTTGCTGCTATGGAAAATGGTTCACTCATATTTGCCTCCATGCACTACTCACAGAAATGCTTTCATTTAGACTTTCAAGCCAAGTTTGTATTATGTAAAATGGCCAGAACACAACGGTCTAGATAAAAGCATATGGACTTCATGACAATTTGAGGTCTGAACCCAGATTTGTGTCTACATTTCCTGAGTAAGTCACTGGCTTTAATACAGGCTGAATGTTAAATTCTATATACCCAAGTAATAATGTGTTTTAGACCTGGACTCAAAGATTTTGACACGAGCGTCTATTTTCTGCATAGGACACTCTGGAAGTTTAACACCTTTCACAAATCATCTGACAGTAATGCCTGAAGCCCTTACTCATGCTCATTTGGCAAACTGCTATGTGCCTTAAGGCACAGATGCCTGTGGCACAGAAAATAATGTTCAAAGTGAAACAATGCCAGTGATGGGCAGGAGGAATGGGGAACACTGTTTTCTTCTGGCCTTCAGATGGACTGCATCTCTGGTTCACTGGGACTATTGATTGTCCATGAATTGACGGTATATAATTCAGTGACCAAGACACATATGGCACATCTTAACCTTTGTAAACAGTATCCATGCTACGTTATTTCACAACACACAGCAGTTTTTAAATGCAAATGATGCCACACAGCACCTGAGGCCCAGGATACATAGGAAAGTTCATACATTGGTTGGGTAGAACTACAAACCCCTAATTTGTGGGCTCAGCACAGCTTAGATCACTTCCCAAACTACAGAACTGAACTTTTTACAAGAAAATAAGGCTGCTGATTGGGGTGGAACAGTGTGTGTCTACACAGAAGCTAACAGAATACACTGAAATTAGTTAAAATGATTTAGTGGGTTCCTGCTATGAATGTGTCTATGTTAATTTAATATTAATTTACAGGCAAATACATTACCATATAAATTTACCAACTCATACCTTTACCAACCTACACCTTTACTAATCAACCTATATAAGCTGTGTTTAAATCAACCAAAGGGAATGTATAAAGAGTTTTGTTCCAGTCTAACTAGATCAAAGTTTGGAGCAAATGACAGCTGGAGCCAACCTTGGCATGGACCTGACAGTGATTTGCTTGGTCTCTCTGTATTCTAGATTTTTATTTTTTCAACAATTGCCAAGTCAATTTATATTAGAGCAATAAATTTCTAGCAACGTCTCAGAATTAAAATCATGCCCTTTTCCCACTGTGTCCCACGCTAAATAGGCAGACTGTGCTATATGCAGTACCGTTTGGACTGATATGGAATTTTATAGCCCTGCTCATTTACAAGATTATAGCTGAACACTAGCCTATACCTGATTCCTCAATGAGCTAAAAAAGGCATATTTCTAGGTGATATTTTAGGCTTCTAGGATTCCAAGGTGGTCAGGTGCATAGACTTCCATTACACAGCTCAAAAATTTCAGCATTAATCCCTAGCGCACCATCCTCTGCTGGAAAGGAGCAGTGAAAATGGCATTGAGAACTGCAAATTTTTTCTTGCTCTATGCCTCCAGCTCAATCGCCAAAGCAGAAGGTCTTTTTTCTTAGCTGACTGGCTACGGATTTAGACAGGTTTTATTTCCTGTATTACAAGATCACCATGTACTAAAGAAGTTGCAGACTCACTTCAGTCCTCAGTGACCCTTGCCGTCAGCAGTTTGGTACTTACCATTCTGTGGACTCTGTGCTTTTATCTCATTGAAACCCAAGAGGCAGGAAAGCTCCTCATCATACCAGACAAGCAGCTCCTCATTTTTGTTGATCTTCCTGGTAGAGCGATAATATAACTGACTGTTTTCTAAGTAAGCTTCCAAGTTCTGCTCCTTGCTATTGGCAGCTGCTTGTACAAGTCTCATCCAAGGCAGTCCTGTGGGACTGTGCACAGACGTAACGTCTACCTGTGAGACAGGACACAAAAAAGGGAAGTTTCAGGTCTTGGGACCCAAAATAGGTTTCAACCAAATTCAAGAATAAAGCCTGTTTTCTGCCTCACACAGACCCAGTATGCCAAAGCTGTGAGCCCAATTTATATGCCAGTGTCACCAAATCCAAAGCCATCACAGGGAGAAGGCTTCCCTGGTGTGAGTGCCTAGAGCTCTGGGACTACAGCTGTATCGGAGGGAGAAGGAGAGACCGATGTTCACATGTAATCTCTCATGGTAATACCAGGGCTGGTACGTTGGTCAATCTCTAGCCCACTCATGGCAAGGATGATGTCCTCTGTCCGATGCAGGCTGTCCCATGGGACTGTGTCAGGTGTGGATCACAGAGGTACAGAAGGTGTGCTCCTCTGTAAGTTGGGGGTCTCAAACCCAAGGGAAAAAGGGATATAAGTCAGGAGAGGTGCGAGTGCTGTGGTCTGGGGGGTATGAGATGTGCAGACTCCTGGATCGGTGCAGTGTGAGCCCGGAAATGAACACAGTTGCATGTGGAGTTTTTCAATGATGTAAGAGGACACAGATCAGGAGCTGTAAGAATAATCTCGGTTATTTGATTCAACACCCCAAGGAGACAACATCTGCATATAAAACTGTTTGGCTAGATTACATAAAAATTAGATTTGAATAAATACAACTAAGAAGCACTTATATGCTTTCCTTTTCCACTTTTATGCTTTTCCCACTTACATGCTCTTTCCTTTCTCAGAAGTAAAATTATATATTCCTATTCCTGCCTTTGATAAATCAATTAAATTCATTTCAAGGTATCTGAACAGATAAAACCTCATCAGATTAATATTTTTTATTAAATTATTTCTGACAGTTGCGAGGGGTTGATTTACTTTTAGTATGCGTGCATTCAGAAATACCAAACAGATTAAGTTAAAACATGTTGCTTAGGTTGCAAGGTCAGGCACTCAGAAGTTAAAAAAATAATATTAAGTCTACTGCTCAAATTAAATTTCCCTTCTGTGTATATATTACAGCATAGTCCACAGTCACATACACTCCTTTCTCCATAGGACTCCTGAGTCATTTGGTCACAGGTTGACCATGCTCTGGAAATAATAAAACGATAAAACATTTGGCTCTGTCTTCCTCATTCAGTGTGTGGCTCCCATCTTAGTTACTTTATTGCATTTGCTCTGAATAGGGAATGATTTATTTCTTTATAGGTTTTTCCTTGGTGTTTACCACAGCACATCTATGTCCTCTGCAGTATTTGAAAGATGGGGAAGATTTTCATAGCTTGAAGGCTGAAACACAGGGCGTTCAAGGGCAACATTTACATGCATAAAAAGCCTCAACTAATTTTGAAGGACTAAGTCATTGTTTAGAAAGGAAGTTTGGAAATGAAAAATGTCTGATGACAAGTATGATCTAAATTTCACCCCAAGCAATGTATAGCTCTTTGTTTCCCACTAATTGCAGGGCAGCCATTCATTGGTGTTTGGTATCAGAAACAGTATTTGGGGTATTTCTTTCTCTGTTTTTAACTCTCCCTGACTATTACCTACCATGAAAAGCATGACCACATTAGTAGCTTGAAAACAAGAATGAACCATTAAGGGACCGTTAGGATAAGAGTTAATTAGTATAAGGGAGAAAATAAATTAGCATGCCCTGTAACTGGTTCTCTCTAAACGCCATGGTAATTAACAATGATTGAGAAATACAAAAGTCTGACAGCGACACAAGCACACCCACCCACACACAGTGGTTGTAACTAATAGCTATGACAGAGGCTGTCATTTATTAGTTTCTGTGTTTCAGAAACACTGAGCATCCACCCAGCTCTCTAAGCAAAGTCAAAGGGAACACAGCTCCTCCAGGAACCAGGACTCCAGGGAAAGAGCTGAGAGCACTTAAAGAAGGTGGGGAGGAGTAAAGGACAGAACATAAGATCTGGGTGCCGTCAACTAGAAGCATGCACCAGCTTTAGTTTTTCCATGTGTTTAGACACACTACAAACCCTACAAGTCCACCCTCTTCTGGTGATGGCAATCCCTCAGATGAATCCTTTGCACCCATGTAAGAGGTAAAGGCTTCACAGCTGGGCTTCCTTGATGTGGCTTCCTTGATAGAGGCTGGAGGATAAGGGAGAGAATAAGACTCTTCCTTGGAACCCACAAGAAGCTGTAAGGGGCGGAGGAACTCAGTGGGACATACAGCTTTATAAGGGGTCAGTTTGCTTTGCTGGGGTAAATGGCTGGCTGGAAAGAACCACCAGCGCCAATGGTTGCCAAGGCATTTTCTTTGCCCAAGCATACAAATTGGCCCAAGGACCTCAAGTTAGGGTCTCCAAGAGGATGAGAGAAAAAACATAGAGCTCCCTTTTGGACTAAACATAAAAGCCCAAGATGAGGAAACCCTTGTTAGAAATAATATTCCCCAAAGTCTTGCAGGAGTGCTGCCGAGCTATGATGATCATGAACCTCAGCTGCGAAGAATCCACCTTGCCAAATTATTCCTGCCTGTAATTCTGTTTGTACCATAGCCAGCATAACAAAATCCATTTCTTCTTTTGCACCTCAATGCCTTGATAACAATATAGTATCATGATTGAATTGTTAATTAATTGTCTACACACAGTGTTGGGAGCTTAACAATAGTTCCTGATTTCTGGAAGGCTTACTTTTAATTATGAGTAGCTAACAGGATATGGGACCACCAATTGCATCTGAAACAGCTACTTGCACAGAATTTGAGGTATTTACTGCCAAAAGACAGAGATCTGAGCCAACTCAGGCATCCAATTTCACGGCTGCATAACAATGACTTAGCTCAAACGTAGCAAAACACTAAAGCCATCCCTTTGGAGGGCTCTTCCAATGTAGAAACCCCTTGAGGCTCTTTCTTGAGTCTACATTCATTCCAAAACTCCCAGGAGAAATACAGAAATATTCCATAAATAAAGCCTCATTTCAGGAGAGGTCTTTCTCCAAAGAGCTTGTAGTTCTCCTGGAATACTAATAACACTGTCCAAGCATGCAAACTTGTGCCAGAGACTCAAACAAATAGTCAGAAAAACCCTAAAGCCTCTTCTTCTCTTTCTTGTTTAAAGTAAAAGTGTCAAACAGGTATCTCCCACAGCTGCATCTTCCATATTACACGTACTCCCTGGGATTTGTCTCCTCCAGAGCACAGAAATCTTAGGAGAACCTGGATCTCTCCCAAATCCATCCATGCCATAGCGTGTGGTAAATTCACTTGCCTCACATTGTAAAACACTACCTCCCTGTCTTCATCTAGACCAGTGGTGATTAAAATGCACTCCAAGACCCAGAAAGCCAAAGTAAGAGGCCAGCATGAGACATATGCATTGTCCAAATGAAAATCTTATGATAAACAGTAGCTAGGGAACAAAAAAGTTCCAACTAGAGCTGGAGAGTTAACAATCCATCACAGTCCTGGGGTTTCTGACTTGCCCTACATGACAGTTCCTTTTGTTTCACAGACATATCTCTGTGGCTTCTCTACAGTGACTGAAAAGTGCAGCTGTAACACAGACAGACATATCTAAGGTAACTTCAGGAGGTCCATGTACTAATAGCAATAAGTTGTGGTTGCCTGAAGATTGTGCAGACTAGTTGCCTGACTGATAACTTCTACAGTTGATAGAGCCTGTGCTGAGATCACTGCTATTGTGATTTTACTTTTATGGATAACTGGCCAAATTGAGTTAATGCTTGCTCAGATCTGTCAATAAATGCTGTGAATGTACCACCTACATGAATCAGTGCAATGCCACAGTCTTCCCTCTCTGCTCTCACAGGGCTGTCACACCTCCTGATAAGCCTCCTTTGTAAGGATGAAACCTGAGCATGAAGATTCTAAACTATTTGTCCCTCCTTCCTCCTATTTCCAGTCAGTGCTGAAGCAGGTCATCCATCATCAGCCTAGAAGTGGGACTTTGTATTTTTCCTGCAAAGGAGACAGTTTTCACTGAGGTCCCTCCAGTCTACAGCTCGTAAATCAGAAATGCACTAGCTACTTCTCCCCTTTGAAGGAGCTGTTAGTTGTGCTGAACAAAACAAAAATCTACCCCTTGGCAAAGTTACCTTCTCAGCGATGGTGTAACCCTTTTTGATATGACTGACATTAAATGCTGCTTCCTCCTACCTTAAAGACATAGTGGATGTTCCGTCTATCAGAACACTTCAGAGCAATAAAAGCTACAGTGTCCAGCAGGGTGTTCTGGAGCATGCATGGTCCAAAAACAACTTCTTCGGGAATGTCTTGTGTGGTATGAACAGTCGCCAATATGTCTGGAAAATGGTGATGCAGAAGTTTGTTGTCAGTTGTCCAAAGGAATTTAGGCAAAGATGTAAGTTCCATCATAAACCTGTAAAATAAACAAACAAGAAATCGCATTTGGAATAGAGATGGAAATGGAAGGGGGCATCACTACTTACAATATAAAGGCTTCCAGGAGCTGCAGGTGAATTGTAAGAGCATGTCAGCACATTGTTGGTTACAGAGTTTACAGCTTTATTAACATCCAGTTCAGAAAGATAAAAATGACTTTGCGAAATCTTAGATTTGTAAAGAAGTGAGTTAGTTACTCTTTTCTGGAATAGGCAGACACTCTAAGAGTTCAACTCCTGCTACACTGCTACACTTTACAGCCAGGAATAAGAAGCTTTGGGAACAGTAAGGAAAATTTTCAGTGAGTGGAACTCAGCATATTCTTGTTCGGCATATTCTCAGATATCCTTCTTATTTATTAGTAGTAGTTTGTCAAAGTGTGAAGAAAGGTAGAGAAGGAGAACAACAACAACAAAAGCAAGCACTTTCTGAAATGCATTTTGAAAAAGCTGTGCTTTTTCATTTCGGAGTGCAACATCAGTCTAGTTTCTGGTTAAGCCGGTACAAAACCAGGAATAACCTGAATCCCAAGTCTATCCAACTCGAATGCACAAATTCTGTGGAGATTGACAGAAGGACTATTTTCATTCCATCTCAAAATATATATGGGATCTTACTTACCTGCTGTTGTTGGGAAAATCGAATCAGATTATGAATCTTTGCACGGTGATACTCTTAGCATAATGTTAGTAGAGACAGCTGTCTTTAGAAGATGAATTTTCCTACCCTGAATGTAGAATATTACATTTTTCAGAGCAGAGGTGACTTCTGCAATGTGAGCCACAATCTGAGAACTCTGTATGCAGTGAGGAGGCAGGTTTGAGTTATTTGTCATTTGAAGCTTCTCTAGGTTTTTAATAAAGATATTGCCACCCCCAGCTCCCAGCTGGAGGTCATAGAAAACCCCTCATTTATGCCATCAAGAGCTGGATCAGGTCCATTAGGCAGAGAAAATTAAAGAGAACAGCAACAAGCCCTGAAGAGGCCTTAGCCTAATAAATACTGAGATAGAAGGGCTGAAGATCCAGTCTAATCTTTCTCACTCTCTGCCAACAGAATTGATTTGTTACTCACTGACTCATGACTTAAACTGAAGTGATATAAAGTGCTCAGGAGAGTTGCACTGATTTAACTAAGTCAATTTCTAAATCAGTATAGTTAATTCAGTATAATTTCCTCCTGGTTGGCAAGGTCTAAGGCCCTACCCTGAAAATATTAAAATACATGGTTACATATGCAGTAAGTAGCAAAAATCTGAAGGATGAAGGCCTAAACCAGACAACCAAGGCAAACAGTCGGACGTAAAAGGCAAAAGAAAGGTCAGATGGCTTACCAGAAATTAGTTGCTAACAGAAGGATAGACTGGGTTTCTGCTTTCTGTTAATGATGAGTTTCATGGCCTGGTTTCCCAATAATCTCCTAAAGTTACTATTGGTGCGAGACCAGAATGATAGGATCTATGTGTACAGTTGTATAATATATAGCAACTACCAAAATAAATACAACATATTCACATGTCTGTGTGTGTTTCCATTTAAACTATAGCAATTTTTAATAAATGAAAACAGTCAAGGCATATTTATTTTAAATAATACCAAAAATAAAAGTTCCAAACCAATCAGAACGTAAATTTGAGATCTAAAATGCTTAAAAGTCTCTCTAAGTAAGAAAAAGTTTAAAAATCAATTGCAACTTTAGCCAGTTGTTTTCTAAAGAATTCACATTCAGGAAATTCCTAATCTCTTCTGATATTATTTTACTTATCCACTTATCCACTAGAAGACTACTCCTCTTACTAAGATTTCCCTTTCTGTGAAATTCATCTGAATTTCTCCATGTAAACTAAGAGAATGCCGTGCCTTGGCACACTGCTGTCACTCCAGAGGAAACAGAAATCCAGGGCCCTCAAACCTGAGTTTTCAGTGGGGAAGGATGCTGGATTTGAGCACACACACTTCTAAGAAGAGGGTGGGTGCTACCTGTGTGCAGTCAGTCTCTTCCTCCAGAAATCTGAGCCCAAGCACAGACACAAGGGTCTGAAGAAGCTACACTGCTCCCAGCTAGCTACTGCTGCCTGCTACTTTTCTCTGTTTCAGCGGCTTTTCAAAGAGGTACCGTAAACCCAACCCTAACAAGAACCACTTCTCCAGACACTGAAAGTGTGCGAATACCAAGAAAAAGTGTGAGATCGGTGTGTAACAGCACCACCTAGTGATTGCTGCCCTAATATATGTCCCAAAGAAAGACTCCCAAAGGAGCAGGACGCACTTCAGCACTGTTACCTGCAAGAGGGGTCTGCAAACCATCAGCTCCCAGAGCACACCCACAGCCCACACCTCCAACCCAGACAGCTCTTCTGAGCTCCCTGCTGAAGGTGTCAACAGTTCCAGGCAACGTCTGTGCTGCTTACTGTGCTGCCTACTCCCCTGCCCCAAATCCTGAATACAGAAGGGCTTCCATACACCCAAAAGGAAGGGCAGGACCTAAGCCCCTGGACATCGGAGTCTCTGCCTGTTATGCACTGTCCCACAGGCCTGCCTGCAGGCTAATCCTCCCTTCTGAGGAGAAGAAGGGAAGCCATCACTCCTCATTAGAATCACTGCCCTATGGCAAAGGTATCTGGCTATGGGGCAAATAAATCAATATTTATTCTCCAGCATATAAATCAATATGTGCACATCTTCAGTTCCATTTAATTCACCTAGATTGATGGGATATGGGAAATGCAGGTTAATAAGGAATACCAGATATTTTCTAACAGATCTTTCTCCTATCCAAACTCAAGCATCCCTCAAACTCAATATGCCATTACAGTTTGCTTGTTTCTAAGTGACTTGTGAATTAGTCGAAGATCTGTGATGGGCAAAAAAAATCCCCCAAACCTACAGGCATAAATGCCAAAGTCTCAAGCGCTGTCTTGGCAGCCGTGGTTGTATTCGACTCTTGCACGGAAGGGTCAACTTCATGAAAAGTTATGAAAGGATGTACTGTGCGTACACAGCAAATGAGCTTGTTACGGTCAGCCTTGCGCCAAAAGGTTTTGGCATGGGAAGATCAGTCTCTTCAAATAATTTGTCGAATGCACCATCTAGTGCTACATCTCAGTATAATAGTGTCCCAAGACAAAGTGACAGCAAGACATCCCTGAGTCCCTGGTGCATCACCACAGCTTCTGAGCACCCTGTCAGGCATGAATTGCTTCTCTCATGAGTAGGTCATTCTCTCTTCCACCCTCTGCTCAAACAGGAGGTTAGGTGCCTCCAAAGGTACTGGGTTTTATAGGGTCTGATCAGGGTTATGTCAGGTATGGAGCGTAATTTAAATTTACAGCGTTCTCTTTTTGAAACAGAGAAGGTAGGCTGAAGATGTGCTGCTGGTACTCCGAGTGGAGAGTGGTGATACTCTGCAACATCTTTAGCAGAAAAAGGGTGAATCTTTTTTCTACAGTCTCCAAATAGCATGAGAAAGCTCTTCCCTCTGCTTTCAGCCTGTCTTACAGAGGCAAGTTCATCAGCTGAGGGGTAACAGCAAGCAAGCATGACTGTACTGCTTTCAAAAATGAGCTGCAAAGGGATGTGCTGCACGCTGTGGGCTTTCCGACCTGGGCCAGCAGTCACTCAGAGGTCTCCTGGCAAAGCGCAGATTCATCCACAAGACAGTACTGGAACAAGTTCTGCCTCCTGCACAGGTGAGGGGTGGTAGGGGGGTTCTCTGGTAGCTCCAGCCCTTATCTTGGATAACTGAAATACTGAGCTCCTCAAAAGTAAAGACTGAGTCTTGAAACATGACTTGAGAGAGAGAAATTGAATTGATTTACTTTCTGAACACTCTGGTGGAGCACAGGAAACACAACAGATGAGCTGAAGGGAGATAAAAGGACCATGGACAACAGGAGTAAGAGGACAAGGGGAGCTAAGTATCTACAAAAGCTTCACAGGCATCACTGCAATATTAAGGCTGGATTGTGCAACTCAGCAGCTACAGCATAAAACAGGGTACACACACACACACATGCAGACAACCTAGGCAATGTATTTCTGCATTGCAGACTTTTTAAAATGGCTTTTTAATGGTTGTTGCTGTTAAAGAAACTTATCAGGCTGCATGACACTTTTTCAGAAAGTTTACTAACAGAGACTTTACCTTCGTCCCATGAATATGAGGCTGGTAGTGTCTGGAAAATGCACACAGAGGTGCCTTTTCAGCAAAGCTCAGGAAAGTTTAGCAGTATCCCAAGCCTAAATCCGCCCACTGCTCTTCCCCTAGTAAGTCCACTAAATATTCACTGACACTTTACAGGAGTAAATCTCAACAGGGTATGGACATGAGATTGCCCGGGGCCCTAATCAGCTCTGCTCTTTTCAGTCTTGCCACCACTCATTGCAAACCCAGAGATAGCCGAGGAATGACTGTGTGCCAGGTCAGGTTAAACTGCTGCCAGAAGGGCATCTGCTGGATTCTCCAAGGGGGTCAGCAGGTGTGTGACTACACTATGGCAGCATGTAGTGCAGAAGGCTTGCTGCGTAATAGTCAATGCAACCTCATAGCTTGAAAGCACCAGTAGATAGCTTAGTGTTGCTGGAATATAGCAGCACTGCCCGCAGCGCTTAAAACACATGACAGAAATGAGCTAGAACAAAGTAAGATCACATGTAAGTAGGCCAGAATATAAATCTGAAATACCTCTCAATTTCAATGGAAGTTTGATTTGGATTGCGACTGACCTCTACATATTTTTCATTTGGTTATAATCTAAAGCCAAAACTTCAGCCACAACCAAGAATGCTTTTTTTTTTGCAAAGCTTTCCTCAGTTTTCAGGAACCTCAGACTTGAACCTGAATGAAAATTCTACACCAACCCATGAACCCAGTACTTGAGCTCTTGTTTAATTCTAAATCCAGTCTCAATGCAAATCCCACATCTTTGCCAACAGTCTTCATAGTCTAAGGAAAGTCATACTTATTAAGAATCTACAAATGGAGTCATAACGAGAAATGGAGAAGGTATACTAGAGTGCCTGGCATTTTTCTCCAACAGGCTGAAGTAGGTGAATTGCTCACATTCTTCATAGTGAGCGAAGGACAGAGAAAATGATAATAACAGAGAATTCTTCACTACTTCAACTAACCAATTACCCTTCTCTTATGCTATTGATTTCCACATTTTGGCTACCGCCTTTAAGAAGTGATAATTCTGCTGTGCTCTCATTTCTTAAAGATTCACTAGTTGTACATCTGAATACTTCACTCTTTTTCTACTATATACCAAAGTTTACAGAACTCTGTCATAAGCCTCTTTGTGAAGGTCGTATCTTCAGCTCTGTATCATGCAGGCAATGATATGCTTGCCTCAAACTGCCAATGCTGGGAGTGCCATTGCCTCCCAGAGACATGATCCTCCTCATGCAACATAATCCTGCTGGTTTTGCTCATGTTCTGCATAAGCAGTTCCTATCCCTCTGGGCTCACCCACACACGTCTCTGAAAGGGTGAAATAAAATGAATATTTATAGTGTTTTAGTAGCACATTAGAGTCAGATCACCTGCTAGACGATGGGTACTCTCCATATTCTATCTGTCACAGATGCAAATTCTTCATATGGATGAGTTTAGGGACTTGCTGTTTAATGGACTCTTCATCCCCCAGAGAGTATCTGATACACATATACCATGTCCCTGAGTGATGGATTTTGCATCTTGATTTCTGAGAAGTGTGACAGATCTGTCAAACAACAAGTACCTATGGGCAGGCAACTCCCTATGGATTATGCAACTGCGGATGTTCCATCGAAAAGCACATGAAATAGATGGTGCTCACAGCAACTGCTCCCAGCTTGCTTGCTTCCAGAAGCAGCACACAAATTGCTAGTCATCTTTTGGTTTCCTGAATGCTCTTCCAAGCTGGAACCCTGCAGATAGCCTTCTCCTCCTCTCTCACCACTTCCTAGCACTTGCATATCATCCCATTAACCAACTAGGGTTACAACTTCTGCCTTCCTGAAAAATTTTTACGTAGCTCCCTCACCTCATGCAAAAAATAGGTTTCTAGAGAGGGGAAGTGAGAGAAGGGCATAGGGACAATTCTGAGCTAATTTTCAGATCCCTGATTTTCTACTCTATGGCCTTCAGATGTCACTGCAAGCTCTCCTAAGAAATGCCTGGAAATGCCCAAATGTAGAAAGACCAATTTGAGCAAGGACTCCCCTGCCTCCTATTTTCATAGGACTTGGCCCAATTCTCCTTGCCACAGTGACAATGTTGAACTGTGGCATCACTTGGAGTTTCTTGGTGGTCATAAAAGCACCGATAGCCTTGCTTAATATTACGATCAACTCTGCAAGTGTGAAGGAAACAAATGAATCACCTTTGCAAGAGGGGAACCTTTTCAGCCAGAACTTAATTAGTGATATCACTTTCAAAGCAATTACCCTAGTTGGAAAAAAAAATACAGCATAGAAGTTACTCGTAAAAACTAATGCAAGTATTTGATCCTGGAAAGCATCATCCCACAGCCTCCCCAACCATTTTTACATCTACTCCAGACTTTCTCCAGAGCAGGGATTAACGTAAACTGTATAGCTCTGCATTTGCCATGTCAACAAAACTGAAAGAAAAAAAAAAGAAATGTTAAATACCAGAACTATCATTTCCTTCACCTTTTAACTTACTCCTCTCTACTCAAAAGTGTGACGGCATTTTCCCTGAAGCGCATAACCTGTGACTTCATGCCAATGCACTCCTGTGGCCGCTGCCAAAACTGCCTTTGATTTCAATAGGAGGTCTGTTGGTCTGAGGAATCCATGATCAGACATGCAGTGTCACACACAATAAACTACAGATATTAAAGGAATTGAGCTGATGCAGATAGAGTGCTTCTGTCTGCAGCATTTATTATTCTCTGTTGTTATAAGGAACTGAAGATTCTTAACACATGAAGGGAATTCCAAGGGAATCAGGGAAGGAAAAGTGAAAAAATCCACTTCTTGGGTTTTATACATTTGCTTTCCTTCTGTGCGAGGTTTTCTTCTCTTTTTATTCAAGTTGTGAACTGCAAAGGAGAAGAATGAAAACTAAAGCTGAGGGAAACAGGCAGGAAATCAAAGAAAGGAATGGAGAAATCTTGTTTTAAAAGATAAGTAATTCCAGAACCCACAAAATAAATCCTGAAAGATACTGCAACCTGTTTCTTCCATCTATTAAATTACAAGCTGAGAAGGTCCTTTTAAAGCATGAAAAGTCTGAACAAGTCATTTCTTTCAGCTCACTGCTGCTGTAAGACAGAGCTTCTGTGCTTCAGCCTGGGTGCAGATCTGGGAGCTGTTTCTTTTTGGGCATGAAGTGGTTCCTTCATAGCTTTACTGCTGAAAAGCTCGTGTACATGAAGAAAATTGTACCAGTGTACATGGAGAGAACAGGCAGATATAGCTAAGTGCTGCCATTGCCAGCCTGATTGGGATGAACAAAGCTAGCTGTGGGTTTGCTACCCCTCAGAGAGCCATTATATCCCAAGCAGAGTAGACAAAAGTCTTCGATTACCTTAGAAAGGAAAGAATTGCTGTTGATTTTAAGAAAGAAAACTAGTCATGTGTCACTTATTTCTAAGTCTCAAGGTTAGCAACCTGTCCATCTTTGAGAAACAGCTCATAGACAATATTCCTTGAATTTCTGAGCTCTGAGTATGTTCTTTCACCCTCCCATTTTTACTGGAGGCAAATTTGGATCCCAGCAATGATTCTGCATAGAAGGAAGGGGGCAGCTGATCCAAAGAGGGCCCTTTCCTGCCAGTGAGCCACTTCCCATCTATGCGTTAAGAACTGCCCAATTAGCACTTATAAAGTAATGGAGATAATGATGATAAAACCTGTGGAGACTGGAAATTTTTTGCTGTCCAGGGCTACAACTGGGGCACACTGTGGGTACCTCTCTTCTCAGTTCCTCATAGCCCTTGATGTACTGCTGCTCTGAACATATCCCCTGTACTCCTGGGATGACTCAGTCCCTGCAGATTGCCTGAGCTAGGCATCTAGGAAGAAGCAGAAGGAAACACAACTATGCACCAAGGAGGAATCTGCTGACTGCAGAGATGAACTGAATCTAAAGAGAGTGGAATAAAATTGGGACTGAACTAGCTTGATGCATGAAAATGCTTTTCCCTTGGCATTCCAGGCATCCCCAGCTTTCTTTCCTCATACCTTCTGGTACAGCAGCTGCACAACTCTCACCTGACAAGCCCCCAAAATAGTGGGTAGAAACAGGGAAACTCACTGCCTAGCATCCCCTGAAAGGATCGTAAGGCAGCTCAGAGCGAAGAGCCTGATGTCTGCTTTGAGCTTCCAGAAACTGGCGCCTTCTGGAATGTGAGTTCAGTTTGGAGGTTTTATTGTGAATCAGAGACCTGCAAGCTTATGGGGTGCTCACAATTTTGTTGTTGTATCATCATGATATCTGCAGGGAGCAGTTCTCCAATTCTTACTATTTTAAGGCTCTATGGTCTTCAGACTGTCTTCCATCACCTGAAATCCCCAGTACATGCAATGTAAGCTGACAGCTCTTGATGAACCATCATTATATCTTGGCTGGATACCCAGCCTAGTGAATCATGAAGCTGCCAAATCTTTTTATTATGAACAATCTCTCAAACTTCAGTGGGAATAATGAAGAAGACAGAACTAAAATCCCTGCTTGGAAATGAGTAAATATATTTGCTTTAAGCAAGTCTTGTGACATACAGGAGCCATTTGGAAGTGCAGATTAAAAGAAAAGCTTCCAAGTTTCTTCTTGTTTTCTCTGAGGATAGGGAAAGTTGAAGTGGGCTCTCCTGATGCATGGTAGCTGCCCCACAGACATGTAGAGCTGCCCCTCCAAAGTAGATGCAGATTGAATCACTTCTCCAAAACCACCACAAGGATGCAATTTCCACTCTTTACCTAAAGCGCAGGAACAAAATGTCTGAGAATGAGCATCAGATCTAGCCTGATGAGAAAATAACTGAGATTTGAACAAGTGCCAGTAGGGTCATGTACCCTAGCCCCACTGACTTTCAAATGGTGGCTCAGCACCAAACTTCCCTATGTTCTTAGGAAATTTACACACTGAACCCCTATTTCTATTGCCACCATCTTGCATGGCCGGAAACAGGGTAGGCAGGCGAGGAATGGACTATCCCACATAGCAGGAAAGTCTGATCAATACTGATGTGCTGGGATATGTGATGCAACAGTATCTGCATAGCTCCGCGTGAAACCTTCTTTGCTTTAGCAGACCTTGTAGTAAACTGGAGGTTTTCAATCTGGTGGAACATGAGCGACAGAGTCACTGAGGTCTCTGTTCCACAACTCCCAGTGCTTGAATACAAGAAATGCAGTGCAAGCACTGGGGGGGTTCTTGATGTTTCAAGCTGGACAATGAGCAACAGTCATTCCATGCTGCCCTAATTAGAAAGGATGAAATAGGTTTATTTTCTGCTAGCCCAGTGGTTCAGACAGACTGGGTCTAGGAGTTTGGCTCCACAATGCATAAAATGTCAATACTCCTTTCCACTTGGGTTGGCCCCAGAGGCAGAATTTGTGCTTCTGTCTGGCACTGCATCTGATCCAATGGACCCTGGTGGATGGTACTGGCTTGTACAAGTCATTCATAAGTCAGACAATCCACCTGTGGATAAAGAGGAGTTGACTACAGCTCTGTGGTCTGCTGGCTTTGAAAGACTTAATTTTCCTGTGCAGGGCACAGTACTGAAGGGCTGATTCTTCACTGGACTAGAGCTGTTCTGTCTAATGGAAGCATTACCTTTATCCTCCCCTTTGCTCTTGTGGTTTCAAGGCCTAAAACCTAAAAAACAGGGTTCCTGTAGGATAAAGGGAGCATGTTTTAACTCTTCAGCCAGGATTAAGGACTACCAGACTGTAAATGTTATCAATTAAGATAATTTCAACTGCATAGTACATGCAGTACACTGTATGGATATATTTCAGTTCAGAGTACACAGTATTTCATATTCCAGACCTGAACTGTGCTAGTGGTCACCTCAGAGACTTGGTCTGGTTTCTGCTCCTGCTGCTCTGACATTGTTCACCATTCAGCAAGAGACATAATGCCCCAAAATGTCACAGGAGTTTCAAATTTTACAGGGGACAACCAGGAAGGGAGAGAAAGCAGTTGTGCCTCTACTTTTCTCACACATAAAAAAGCGTACAACAAACGCGCATTTTAAAGCAACAAAGTTATTCCATGGGAGGGGGAACAGAGAAGGCAACTATTCATCTGTCAACATAGTGCGAGGAAGTCACTTGTCACACAAATGTGTGCATTCACTTTCAGCAAAATCATTGTTTGATTCACATAAATAACAGCCCTGACCATGGCAATTTGTGCTAACGCATTTGTTCTCAAACAGATTTGTGCATATGCTCCTTCACCTAGACAAAACCACCACTCCCTACATGTAGCCACAGAAAATGGAGAAACAACCAACCCAATCCAAACACAACCAGACTGAACCAAACACAGACAGACTGAGCCAAAATGTGTAACTTGTGAAAACAGTCACAAATCATTTTTCCTCTCTCTTCATACAGTTCACATTCATGTTTCCTTTTCACAAATTAAAAGAAATTATGTTATCTGATTGATGTTCAAGACATAAGGTAATATATAAGCTACTTTCTTGTTTAACAGTCCTGCTGTTTATTTCTGGTAGCTCTCAATTTAAAAAAAATGTTGTATCTGTTCAAATGTTTCTTTCTGACAGGAAACTAATATAGTGGTGTGTAAGCATATACATATATATGTACACATATATATATACACACATACATGCATTCACAACTATACATATAGCTATATAATCTTTTGCGATTTTGCATGTTCATCATCTGTATTTGAAGAGAAATATTTTCAATCTGAGAGCAGTCACTTTCACATGGTTAATACTAGAGATTTCTTCAACAGTACTAAGTAACAATAACTTACATTAATCTTATTTACATTAATGCTAAACTTACTACATAATGTCAACTCCAATAACAGCAAGTAACTGAGCTGAAGAACACTATGTAATGTGAAATTGTGGGGAACAACATAAACAACTTATTTTGCACTACAATGAAGCACAGAAACCTTTTAATGGAAAGTGAATTTTGCAAATTAAAATAGGTCTGACCTAAAATTATTTGTTTCCCAACAAAATACTTTGTT
Source organism: Harpia harpyja (assembly GCF_026419915.1). NCBI lineage: Eukaryota > Metazoa > Chordata > Aves > Accipitriformes > Accipitridae > Harpia > Harpia harpyja. The sequence continues at coordinate 25,405,065 of NC_068949.1, read as the reverse complement.
CTTTGACCTGGTGCTTATTAATAGCATTTGCAAGTAACATACGACTGTGCTGTAGGAAAACTATATTCACAGATTCACAGCATTACAGACATGGAAATATCCACATATAACATACTAGGATTTAGCCAAGTAATTTCTTCTGTAAAATCTTCTGTACAATCTATAATTCTTTACACAGAATTTATGTTTGTACTTTCTCATCTGGTTATATTATGTTCAGATAATAGAAGCTAAAGTAATATTTTGACTTTACATTAAAATTTCTATGGCTATAAAGCTATTTTCTTCTATAAGATGATATCCCTATAGAGTTCTATAAGGCAGCTGTACTTTGCTTTGAAATACTGGAAGATGCTTAAATACAGAATAAATTTGCTTTCTCAAAGAGCAGCTTACGCTTTGGTGTAGTTTTACACATTTAGAGGAATAAATCCTGAATTTAATCTCCCAATCTTCCTATTGCCTAAAAAAATCCCTCTCTCTAGTACCAATTATATTTAATAAATGGTAACAATAGCTGTCAAGCACTAAATTTTGCATTTTTAAAAGCCAAAAATAAGGGATAGCTCCCCAGCAATAATGAATTATTAGATTCCGAATTTCATGCATGCTTTTTATTTAAGAGCAACTATATTAAAATAGAAAACTATTTAAAAACCATGTCTTCCATCAAGTTTTTACTGACATTTCTTCCAACTAGTACCTGTCAGATCACACAATAAAGTCATTAAAATGCTTCAAACATTTCTAGTGGACTGAATTCCTACAGAAACCTTTTCATGGAAGGATTTGCAAATGTAAAGACCAATGTGACATTTTAAAGTGACAACAATAGCAGCTTCTAACTTACTTAAGCAGTAGGAAATTTCTGCTAAGGAACATGGATATCCTTGTATTAGATACAAACAGAGAATAACAATGTGAGCTATTCCAAAGACAGTTCATCGGTTTCTTAAAAGCAATTAGACCCTAAGTAAGTACCTAAAGCCGCCGCGATGCTCTGATCACTTGTCGAAGTTGGAAGGCTGAGGAGAGCTGTAACCAAGAAAAAGGGCAACTGATGCTCGAGAGGTCTCGGCGAGAGAAGAGGAGCCGAGAGGGAAGAAAAGGGCTACGACCGCCGGGGTTGCCGGGGGGGGCCGCCTTCCCCCCGCCCCGAGCCGCCTCCGCATCGCCCCCCGGCAGCCCAGGGACGGCACCCGCCGCCCGGGGGACTCTCCTGGGGGCCCCTCGCCGCCGCGCTGAAGCGGGAGGTGACGAGGTGGGGGTTAAGCACTCGTCACCCAGCGGCAGCCCCGCGCCCTCGCCTGCTCCCCGGCAAAGCCCCCCGGGGCAGCCCGGCCCCGGGCACGGCAGGTCCCGGCGCCGCGGCAGCGCCCGGGCTGGTCGGGGACCCCCTCGGGCCGCCCCGCCCTCCCCTCGGAGCGCACCGGCCGCCACCGCGGCCCCTGGCCGCCGCCCTTACCGGCTCCGGCGGGGGGGGGGCAGCGCAGCGCTCCGCGGCCGCGCAGCCTGGGCGGGAGGGACGGCGCGGCGCGGCGCTGCCCGCTCCGCCGCGCGCTGCCCGCGCTCTGCCGGCGGCAGGGCGGCCGCCCCGGACCGGACCGGACCGGACCGCCCCGCCGGGCCCCCCCCCCGCCCGCCGGGCCCGCCCCCCGGGCCACCGCGGCCCCCTCTGCCCCAGCCCCGCTCACCTGGGGGTCCCGCTGCTGGCTCTCCGCGCACGGGGGCTCTCCGGCACCGGCGTCCCCGCCGTGCCCCCTTCCCGGCGCTCCTCTCCCAGGATCCCGCTACGGCCGCGTCCCCGCGGAGCCCTCACCCCACCGCCGGGGCCGCCCGGCCCCCCAAGAGCTGCGCCGGTAGTTCCTCCCCCGCCCCGCCGCCGCACCGCCCCGGCACGGCGGCATCCTCCTCCCCCGCGACGGCTCCCCGCCCAGAGCAGACCCCGGGAAACGCCTACCCCAGCGCCGGCCCCCCGGCCCCCCCCGCCGGCCCCGAGTCGTCCCCCTCCCCCGGGACCTGCTGCTACCCCCGCCGGCGGGGGCGCGGAGCTCTTCCCGAGGCAGAAGGCATCCCGGGAGCGGCTGCGAATTCAGCGCAGGCTGGGAAGGGGGGGGCCTCAGAAGGTGGACGGGATTCCCCCTTGTAACGGTACTTTTAAAAGAGGAGCTTCTTTTAAAATTGGGGGTAAAAACCCCCAACCAAGCAAAAACAATTCCAAAGCCTTCTTGCCAGTTGTCCTTTAGAGCATCTGACAACACTTTTGAATATAAGGCTGTTCTGGGAGCTGCAGGTATTGAGAAGAATGGCTCAAAAGGAAAATTACTGCTTCATAGAAAGTACTCGCAGGATACGAAATTAGGAATTTGTTTGAGGTATGAAACGATTTGTGGCACAGCTGGTATGTAAAATAAAACCATCAAACGTCTTGTCATAATCCAATATTCCCTAAATCTGGACTAGCGACATTGCTTTTGAAAGATGTCGTTCCATATAAATGCCTTTAACGCCTGGTAGAAAATTCTTATGAACATGTTGACAAATGAAATAACCCGGGTTATTTGATTAGTGTCCATGTAATCTGAATATTGGCTTGTATTGGGAAAAGAAACGTCAACACTTTAATGCTTTTGAAAGGACGGATTTTCGCCGCAATTAAAGCGTAATCTTATACCAATAAAGAAAGTGAATCACGCTCTACGTGTTCTGTGCTACTGGAATTAAAGCAGATGAAGTGAAGGGTTTGGGTTTTCTTTTAAAATGCAGCTCGGGCAGAACGAACAAAGTTACAGAGCATAACGGGGGCTTGGCAGCTGACCCACCGCGGTGGGAAGCCCTGCATCCTACCCACCTCTCAGGGACGGGTTTATGTGCCGGTGGCACCTCTCAACACTTCTTCGGAAACACTTTCTGATGTGAGGTGCAGGGGTCAGGAAACCGAGATGAACAATTCCCACTGCACTTCATAGCGCAAGAGTTCCTATTGTTGCAGCCTTTACGCAAATAGCTACAAAAGGCGTAGGAAGGGACAGTCAGACGTTGACGCCTGCCTTACGGAGCTTGAATCGCTGTGGGATAGTGCGCTGACGTAACCTGTGTCCCCGGGTAAGATCCGCATCTTACGGTCAGCTCAGCTGATGGTTGGTTTGGTTTTCCTTCGAGCAATACCCGAGCAAATGAGTCCGGGCGCCCGGTGCACCGGCAGTCCCGGGGCTGCGACCCCGGCCCGGCCCGGCCCGGCCTGCCTCCCCGCCCTTGGACAAAAACACTAACCCCCCCCCCCCCACCTCCCTCCGGTTCCGGACCTGTCAGGCTTGCCCGATGTATGTGACAGCCGCTGGAGGGGCTTGGATCGGAAAACCTGGTTTGGGAGAACCGGAGGCTGTGGCGGCGGGGGGCGGGTCTGCAGAGACACCCGCAAGCCCCCCGCCGTGCCCGACCCTCCTCGCAGGGGCTGGCCGAGGAGGGAAGGGGGGCTAGCAGGGCGCTAGCCCCACGTTCCCCAGTATTGTTGTTGTTGTTGTTCAGCACTAACAGTGGTAGTCGCTAGCCAGCGCTAATCGCGGTGGCATCACTGCTTTTAGCCTTAAAACATGCCCCCTCGCTGGGACCGCATACGCTTCGGAGAAGGCAGGTCAGGCAGCCTGTTCTCTTCGCAGAGTAAGATGATTTATGGGTGATCAGAGAAGGGCAACGCACACCGTCAGAAAATCGTTATACCCGATTTTTTCTTTGTAGTGCCTTATTCTGCTTTGGAGACTCCCTTGAAGCCTGCCGCGTTATTTTACGAAAACAATCCGATATTCAGGAAGCACCGAGGGAATCTGAAGCTATTAGCACTTTCATTCCGTTTTGGAAGGCCGCGGTGGCTGCGGGGGAGGACGGCTGCTTGGGGCAGGGGGTAGGGAGGGCGGCCGCGACGCGGTGTCGGGCTGCGGCTCCTGGGGCCCGTGCGGACTGCGGACGCTAGTGGGCACCGGCGAGGCCGAAGCCCGGCGGAACAGGAGGAAGGGGGATTCCTGCTGCCCGGCAGCCGCTTGCTCATTTTTTGTGAATGTCACCAAGGAGGATGTGGGTTTCTTGTATTTCTCCATGATCTAAGTAATCGCTGGGTCTCAACTGGCCAGTGCACAAAAACCTTTAAAGTGGTCAGCTCAAGCAGCGCATTCAACTTCTAGCTGTGCGTAGTTAAAACTGGGCGAGCGGCTGAAAACCGGTGGACCCTCTAATCTTTGCTTGATAAGTCCCCGACGGCCGCCGCGGTTGGATGTGTCTGAACTCGGTCCAGCCACAGAAACAGGGAACTGAAACCGAGATGCTTTCCCCGCCGCGCAAACTTTATTTCAGACTTGCGGCCGGCAACCTACACCGCCCAGAACACGCGAAGGGCTGCTGGAGGGGGCACGGGGTCCCACGGGGAAGGAGCTCTGCGCGGCGGGGGCAGGCGCGCCGCGTCCACGCGTGTCCTCGTCGGGCGCCGAGGGAAAGGGCTTGCCGGCTGCGTGGGAGCACCCCGCTGCCTCCCGATGGAGCCGCACACCTACCGCGGAGCCGGCAGGGCCCAGGACAGAGCTGCCGTGTGCTGCGGAGAAACGCCCCCCACGCCGCAGCCCGTCCAGGGCTTCCCCGCAGGGCAGCGGGCTGAGCCCCGCCCGGGGGGGTCGTGCGCCCCTTCGGGTACCAGCTTTGTCGCGGGGAGGAGGTGTCACTTTTTGCTGTTGGCACGTAGAAGCGGCTCCTGGCCGGAGCGTTATCGCTCCGCTTCCCGGGTGAAGAGGCCCCCAGCGAAGCGATGGGTGTTTGGGGGGCTACTGCCCGATGGGGCTGCGTGCCAACACCCCACAGGGGATGGATTCCCTCGACCTTGACTCGCGTTCAGAAGCCTCCCCCCAAGAGAGAGAAACGTCTAGTCCCAACTCTATCATGCAAAGTGACTCTGCGTGCATCCCTCCCGGTGGCTCTTTTCATTAATTAGGGGCTGCAAAGCGTCGGGGGGAGGGGGAAGTGGCTAGAAGCCACTAATTATTCAAACTTTGGAGACAGCATCCAGATGAGCTGGGTCAGCTCTTCAGGGCAGTGCTTTGTAACCTGTGTGTATCCGGGGGGGAGTGATTTGCTACTGTGCAAAGCCTCCATTAAGAGATTTCGTTTCATCATTACTCATTGCCTGCAGGATGTGTGCAGGCTCCAGTGCGAGTAAACTTAAGGTTTTTTACCACGGAAGAGAAACAATTTGCTGGAGCATGGGAGAGTAGCGAAAACCTGCCCTTACCCCCGCCCCCAGGCAATAATCTTTTTAATTGCACTGAATTCCTGCAACTAAGTTTTTTCGTAAGTGCCCCCTCGCATCGCCCTCCCCACCCCCACTTTGTCACAGGTTTTTGCAATGACGCCCATCTCCTACAGCAACTTCTTTGCGCCTCGGCAGCTAATGCCCCTCAGCCCCAGTCACCTCGGGATCCCCACCCGCTCCATGCGGGCGAGAGGCAGGGCAGGACGCGCAGCGATGGCCCAGAGCGCAGCCGGGCTGCCCCTGCCCTCGGCCGGGCTGCCCTCCCGCCAGCGGCGGGCCCCCCCCGCCCCTTTCCCGGCTGCCCTGTCCCGAGGGCAGCCGGCGCGGAGCCGCCTCCGTGGGGCAGCGCGCAGGGCCGGCGGGGGCGGCTGCGCTCGCTTCCCGGCTGCGGCTGCCAAGAGCCCCGCGGGCAGCCCGGGAGGGAGGGAAGGAAGGAGGGAGGGATGCCCGCCCGCCCTGTGCCCGCAGGGGGTGGCAGGGCTGGGGCGCAGCGGTCCCTAACCTCGGTCCCCCGCTCGCAGCAGCCTTCCCCACCTCGCTATCCCGGAACAGGAAAGTCCCGGTTCAGCTTTCCCCCATAAGATCCTGTCTTCCTCCCCCCGCTCCCCTCCCTCTGCCCCTTCCTGCCTCTGGCCCGTGCGAGAGGAGCCGCTTCTTTCCGTGCGGGACAGGGCTGAGCCGCTCGGGGCAGCCGCCGAGGCGGCGGGGCATGGGGACGGGGCTCTGGGGACCATCCGGCCGGGCTCAGCCCCCAGCCCTGAGCCAGCAGTCTGGTGCCCGACGGGCAGGGCTGCCTTGAGCCCGCAGGGTTGAGCTGGGATCCTGAAGTTAGTGATTTTTTTTTCTTCTTCTTCTTCTTCTTCTTCTTCTTCTTTTTTTTTTCTTTTTCTCTGCCCTCGGTGCTTCCGAAAAGCCCGTAAGGTCTGCAGCGAGAGAGAGAGTGGGGGAGGAGGAAGAATTAGGGAAGGGAAAAGATGGCGAGTTGCAGGAGCAGCGTGGAGAAAGCAGCATTTTTGTGCTGCTGCTTGCTGGCGATGGGGAGCCTAACCTCCTGCGCCCGGCCGGAGGAGGAAGAAGAGCAGGAAGAGCAGCGCTCCTGTCACGGTGCCTTTGATCTCTACTTCGTCCTGGATAAGTAAGTGACAGCTGCATTTAAAAACGTTTATTCACCCTTCACTGCCTCCTCGCAGCAGCAGGGACGTTGTTTCCCCCGTCTCCCCGGGTGCCTTCCCCCACCTCCCCTGGTGCCAAACATGATGTGTGGGGCAGGGTCCTTATTTTTGCTCCCCAAAACTTGCACGTTTCCTTAGTGGAGCACCGTGCTTTATCCTGGGTTAGTTGCATACGTAAACCCGGGAAATCAGGTCGCCTTCAGGTTGTAGCGTGTGGTGTGTGGGCTGTGAGCGTTGGATTTGAGGGGATGTTGGTCAGTGTCCCCAGCACTCCTGGACTTTGGTGTCAAGACTCGGGCTAAGGGCTGAGATGTCACCTGTGGGATGTAGCAGCGCCAGGGCTGTGCAGACCTACCTAAAGTTAAGACTAGACTGCTTGTATGTCGTGGTTGCTTATTTACAGACTCTCTGTAAGGTTTTACACAACTTGTTTCTGCTCAACTTCTTTGGAATTGTCTAAACCTGTGTTTGAGTTATATCTATTAATTAAAATAGGTTAGCAAACACTTTAATACTGTGTTAGCCCAATTTAGGTATGGCCAGAGGGTATGGTTAAGCTTACATTTATAGGCATGTTATAGCAAGCACGAGCAAAGTGAGTGGTAAAGTGGTGCACCCACAGGTGTTTTAAAGAAGTCGCAAATTTCTGTTTCTCTTGGTGCAGTGCTCTGGCTTGACAGCCAAGGGTTCAACTGAAGGACTAAATTGTTAGTCTCCCACATATACTCAGTGTGATGGTTGTGTTATCTAATATATCCTGGGTTACATATGTGAGATGGTATTAAGAAAGACTGAAGCCTTTTCTTCATGATTCTTGCCCACAAGCCAAGTATGAAGTCTGCATTGTGCTGTTTCCCGGTTGGGAGAACTGTTCAGCCCATCAAGCCTTCTGCACAGCCTGCATGATGCAAAAAGCCACCATCACTCAGGAGCCAGTATATTCCCATATTCGAGAAGACGATAAAAAGTATCATTAAGTAGTGAATCTGTTTTTAGAGCAAAAGGATCTGAAAACCAAAGGCATTCTGCCTTTCTAAAAGATGCACTAACACACCATGTGGTCATTGTTTTGTTTTCTTTCACTAAGAGCTTGCTCCTGAAGTAACCTTTGTGTCTAGAAAGAGCTCTCTGGGGGGCTAGTTTTAGTTCTCAAATTCATTCTCACCAGGTTTTCAAGAAGTGACTAGTACTGTTGTTATGCTTGCTTGCCATATTGAATTCTCTGTAATAATAAATGTTGGTGACTGCAATATGGGTTCTCTCTATGACATGATATGTGTCTTCCACAGTGCAATTTCCTTGTTTACAATGGCATTGCATACCCCTAGCAATCAACACACTGCGCTTATGTGCGACTTTTCATCTGTAGATCAGAAAGTGCTTTATTGGGGTGGTTGCTGTTATCACTCGTGTTGTATTTGGGTAAATCAAGGCAGAGAAGAGAGTGATTTGCTCAGAGTTACTGATACGTTAAGCAATAGGAAGTTGGCTGTGTAAGGAAGTTCCTCTTCAGTGTTGTGGACGTGAAATCATACGTTTTCTTTTAGCAGGCTACAGGTCTTGTATCTTGGCTCAGGTGCTATCCACTCAGTACAGTGGTCTACTGGAGACCGGACCTGATTATGGTTGAAGTACAAGTCATGCACTTAGGTTCCAGTGGGAAAATTCTCTTTGGCTTCAGTTGCAAACTGAGTCTTTATAAACTTGAGAGTTATACCAAAGAGTTCCTCTTTGGGAAAAAGCTGCTCTGAATGTTACTTGGGCCCCTGATTAGAATCCATCCCTGCTCCTACCAAGTCTGTGACAACATGGTGGCAAAGCTGCTTTTGGCCTCAATGAGATTGCATTAGAATCCATATGGGTAATATTAGAGTGCCAGATCTTAGGAGCCATAGGTCCCATGCTGGCTGAGGGTGTATTTAGTCCCAGCTGTATTCTGTGACATCTGGCACAGCACAAGGAGCTTTATGGAGGCAGGGAGGATTGACTGAGTGGATAGACTGTAGATCTTGGGACAGTTCACCAGGAAGGTGCTAGATAGTCCATTAGTGTTGAAAAGGGTCAGGGTATTCCTGGTAGGAAGAAGGCAGGAGGCCAGTCAGAAGCAGCTGGTCAAATCTGAAAATGCAGTGGATGCATTTTTTTAGAATTGGATCCATGCTGATACATAATTGGGAAGAATTCTGGCTCTAATTTCTAATGGGAGAATCCCCAGAAAAGCCCAGCCCTATACACCACAGAGTATCCCCACATGGCCTGGGGATTGCCTCCCTTCATTGGTGCCTTGCCAGTCTGGAGTTAGATGCATTCAGTCTTAATTAGCTGTCTAACAATGGGATTGAAGCATTGGCTCTGTGAAAACTCCAGGCTTTAATCCTGTGACCCTGTAGCATGCTCTTTAACTGAATGACAGGCCCTGTCTCTAGAGTCAGCCTGGGTGAACCAAAATGACTTTAAATCTGCTTTGCTTTGCTTCCCCATAGAAGGATGTAATCTCACATCAGTAGGAGGCAAATTGGAAGAAGACAACAAACCTTTCTCCTTATGCATGTAAGCACTGTGTGTTACTGCAATGACTTTATTGGGGCGTGATTTTTTCCTTTTCATTCTGCCAGGCAAAGTCTGTGGGGATTTAATCCTGCAGGCAACAACCATCAGATGGAAAAGATCATCTGCTGGTGAAGTTATTGGTATAATATATATCCTGCCAATTAGAAAAAGAAACTCGCCGATTTCTTACCATTTTTCTCTGCCTGAAGTTGATTGCAGCCCTTTATGTTAACTCCATGGGATAGGCAAGATCAGAGCAGTGGAACTAAGCCTTGGATGCCCAAGAAGCTGGCATGGTGAAAGGGAAAAGCAGCATGTGTGGAAGGGAGACCTGCCACCACCCTCCTTAGGACTGTCTGACCGCGCCAGAGCCACATTAGGACTGCCTTGTCCCTGGGGATGCTTAAATGAGCGAATTTCTTGAAGCTAGGAGAACTGGACATTTGCTGGCTACAGAGGCAGCTGCCTAGAGTCTGCAATCTTGTGCTGTCTGTATGTCATACTTGACAAGTTATGCAGGTTTGAGCTTATTTGGAGCTTTAAAGTATACTGAAGCAGCAGAAATTTTTCTGTTTGCAGCGAAGTCACTCCCTCTGCATAAGGTAAGGCAGTAGTATACAGAGCAGCTGGCATACCCGTCTCTCCTATGGCATGTGGTAAGATCAAGTCACATATGATATCAAAGATCCCATGTTTACCTTTAAACAAGCATAGTTCTTAAGCCCAACATAATGGATAGCTGAGTAGTTGTCACTTGCTTTGGTTGCTTCATTTGCTTTGGTTATCTAGGTGCATGAAGAACTTGTTTCAGTCCCATCCCCAGCTGCCAAGGGCAGGCCCTCGGAGGGGTTTGATTGCTTGATTGTCAGGTCTTGTAGTGACATCCTTGTGCTTGAGTATGTAAATAACTCCCTTTCATCCCTGCCTTGCTGTTAACATCCAGCTGTTGTTTGTAATCATATTGAAATGCACTTGCACAGCAGAAAGGATGACTGACCTCTAGTGTTTCTAATTATAACAGTGCCTGGTAGCATTGTTATGATTGTTTATTAGTGCAACAGATAGAAACCCTTTTAAAGTAAGGACTTATAACTGCCCTAAATATCTGCTGCTGGCAATGCTTGACATGACAGATCCAAGCTGCAGAGCTGTCTGTATTTTATAGTTACCAAATATGAAGAAATTTCTTTGATTATTTTTTGACTGTAGGACAGGATAGGAGATGGGGGTGGAGGGGAAGAATGTGAGATAGTCAAAAGTATTTTCTCATTTTTCCTGCTGGGACATTTGCTAAGAAATTGTTTGGATTTTGAGGAAAATGGAGCTGCACAGCCTTGGGAAAATGTTTTCTCTTTCCACAGCACAGACCATGGCAGCGGAAATGTCTTGAGTAAGGCCCTGGCTGTTTTTCTTTTAGAGCAGTGATTATAACTCTTTTGGGGGGGGAGGCTGGCCTAACTACCCTTTCTGTACTCCTCATCTTCCCCCTGAACTTCTGGGTAGTCCCTCTTCATGGTACTCCCATCTCTTGATCCCACAACAATACTGTGCTCCCAAGAGCATCCATGTCAACAGCAATTTTGGTAAAGACATCAGTATACAATGTGGCCAGCCTCTCACTTGTAATCCATTTTCCAGCTGCCTCTTTTTAAACTTGGTAAGCCTTGCTCCAGAGGTGCATGTCGCTGGTGGGGAAGAGCACAACCTCCAATTAGATGGGAAATTAGCTACGCTGTCCTATCTCCTTCCTGGTTTTGGTTTTTGGGTCTGTGTCCCCTTCCCCAATTTCCCCTTGAAAAGTCAGTTTTGGGGGGGAGGGAGGTGTCAGGAGGGAAACAGGTTGATACTTCCTAATTCACTTCAGGCAAGCCAAAAAGCCATCAGAACAAAAGGCATTTCAGGAGCTGCTATTCTGGGCCAGCTTTTATCATTTTAAGGCAACTATAGTGAATTGCTGATCTCCACATACCTTGTTTTTTCACAATATGCCATATTTAAAGCAAATGCAGAGAGTCTGGTAAACACATTTTGTCATGTGTCGTCCCCCTCGGTCCCCTGTGCTGCCACCCCACCCCCCGGATGATTTCCTTGCCAATGATTTGAATGAATTTAGCACTCATGAATTACAAGTACTAGTGAGAACAAGTATATTTGGCCTTAGGCTCTCCCTGTGGCCCTTTGCCTCTCTTCTCCCGCCCACGTAGTAGCTCAAGAGTGTTAGGACGGAGCTGGACCTGTGGGAACTTCTGCAGCTTCTCTCTCCGCGCTGTCTCAGTCCGATGCTGTTCGGTGTGCTGGTTTTATGCAGTGCGTGAGGAGGGGAAGAGTGTGGCTGACAACATTGTTGTGGTTGGATATGAGACTGCTGGCAAAGATAGGTGCCTGAACACATGTTCTGTCACCTAACTTAATTGCACTTGAAAATCTTGTATTGACTCACTTAAACCACTACTGAACGCCCTTTTCTGTAAGCAAGAACATCTACCTACTGCAGCCAGACTTCAGTTCATTGTAAGATGTAGGACCTGATGCAGGTCAGCTGCCTATTGAGATTGAGAGGGGTTGCTGTCTGAACAAAAGTATCAGCTTTGTTCCTTAGATGGCATTGATTACTATGCATGTATATTTAAAAATGGTTGTCTGTCTGTCTTCCTCCTTTGCTGTCTCTTTTCCCTCTTGTAATGTAACCACATCATCTACATGATACCTCTCATACTCTCCAACTGCCCCTAAGCAATATTCTTTATTGTTTTCAAAACATAATCTGTTGGTATTTTGCCTTTGCATCTTTGTTGTGGTTATATCGCAGCCAGTGCTGTTTTTTTTCTTACAACCAGGTATAATTGCTTGGAATGTTCCAAAGCAAATTTTTATTCAGCTTCAGACATACCTATGTTATTGGGACCAGGTTTTATTTGTTTGTATTTTGTCTGATGTTATTCTGCCACATTTGCCTTTTGGCAGAAAAAAATATTCAGGAAAAACAATTCTCCTTCCTTCTGCCCCAAGAAAAAATTTCTTCATAAAACACAAGGCAAAGCTAATGGGTGGTGGTTATTTGACATAAAACGTGTACAGTTAACAGGAAGAAAAAGCCATGGCAGCTTGTCATTTGCAGTCTATTTATGCATGTAACTAAATCTGATTTATTTGGGGCTTGAGCCAAGGAAGTAAACCGTAAGATTCCCACTGACCTAGGATTTTTGTTTGTGTGCACTGGGTGATTGAGAATTTCATTACTTTTGTCTGAGCTTGCAGGCCAAACACTAGTGTGAATTTTGAGTCTGTATGAGACGTAGTAGGACTGAACCTTTTCATCTCAAATGCAGGAAAGATGAATTGACGCCTGTGAGTTATTCACAGCTCAAGAGCTGTATCTCCCTGCTCCTGGATATCATTTGCACCTTGTTAAAAGTGTTGCAATGTGACTGGGATTGAGCATGCCGCTTTCCTCCCTGTGTTGTGCTGAAGAGGACTGGGATGCTGAAAGCGGGTCTTCCAGCCCTGCCGCTGCTCAGAGCAGCTCTGGAGCTTTACAGGGAGATTTGAAGTCATTGGATGCAGTCTGAGCGTGGCTTTTGAATTGTACTTTGTGCTTTTTTTGTTGGCTGGGAATGTAGCAAGAGCTATAGCACCTGGTGGACAGGACTTGTGGATTAGATGGATTACTGTAGGAACAAAGGGCAATGTTTTGAGGCATGATTTACAGAAGTCTGTAATGTTGCTGCAGACTTTGTCGGTGGTTTTATAGGAGTAAAGCTGTCTATAAAATTAGTGGATTTGGTCATGAAACATTTTGGATTCAAGTACTTTGGGTCCTGTCCTTGGGGTGCTGGCCTAGGACTAAAATCCGCTTTCCAGTCACTTCTCTGCATCTTCCCTTCCCCATTCCAGCCTTTGTCTTGTCCGTTAATGTTACAAGTATTCTGAAGCAAGGACTGTCTTGGAATGGCTGTCTCTGCCAGTGTTTCTAATTGCCTCTGAAGCAGATAATATAAACTAGTCCTTCCTTGCCTGGATGAATCACCCAGTCAAGGTCCCTTCCATGCTTGCAAGAAGCATTGTTTGGGAGAGGACGATCCTTGTCACTTTGAACGCTCTGCTGGCTCAGAAGGGAGCAGAGGGGTGGAAGAACACACGCATGTGTGTCTGAAGCCACAACAAACTAGATGCCCCAGGGTTTGCTTTTATTGCGGAGCCCTTATTAGCCATGTGCAAGAATTCTGTTGTCTACAATGTGGTTGTGGCCACAAAGAGCTCTCCAAGTAACAGCAACAAAGTGCCACGTTTCTGAGCAATGGGCTGTATACAGGGCCACGGTTAGCTCGAGGGGACAGAGACTTACAGGGACCTGCAAACTCAATGGGTGTTGAACTCCCCTGACACCATACTCAAACTGAATCCAGCATCAGTAATAACAGATCTGTTTCTTGCTACAGGATCTCTGGAATTGCTGCCTTCAGCTAATTTGTAACAGAGGCAAATGTGCATGGGAGTCAGGAATAGGACAAGGAGCAGCTCTGTGTCTTCAAGGGATTTCACTTTCTCACTTTCAGCAGGAAGGAAAGGCTTTGGGTCCTGCTGCCTTCTCTCCATGTACATGAGATGATAAAAATATTTACTGTTTCAGTAGTGCTGGGGTTTTAACTTTCACTGCTAAGCTGCATGTCTGATGTATATTGCACTAGGTTGATCTGTATAGGCTCCTGACAGTGAGTTGAGCTGTAACTGTGAATCACATATGCCCTAGGACAGACACCTTACAACTGACCCTCCTGGTTTTTGCCTGCTGAAGTAACTGGGCTGAGAGCAGCAGCCCATATGCCAGGACTGTGCTGCTTGATTTCTCTGGGCTCCAGCTTCCACCGCCTCTGGGAGCCTGTTAGGAAAGAAGAGGTTTCTGGCCCATCTTGCACTTTGTTGTCTTCACAAACAGCAAGTAAAATACCTCAGACTGGGGTAGGCATGACTCTAACATGCTCGCTGTTTTTATACCAACATAGAGCTCCACTAAGCTGGAAGGAGTCACTCCAAAGTAAGCAGGAGCAGAATCAAGCCTTGCAATCACATCACTTCCTTCCACCCCCAGAAATACTCACTGATCTCCTCTTTTCCCCTCCCATCAAGCGGTAGCAATGTGAAATTCAGGAAAACAGCGGCAGCAGGAGCTGCAGCAGCAGCTGCTCCTCCAAGCTGAGTCCCGATGAGGCTGGGAGCACATTCTTTCCTATGTTGTGGTTTGCTGACTCTTCTCTTTGTCTCGTGTGTAATGGGAACAGAGCTCATGGAGCGGGGAGCATGCTCGCAACAAATGGCTCCTGTGGGTTTTTTCACTTTGCTTGCACCTTATTCTGATCCCAGTTGCATAGGTATGAACCTGGGGAAATTCTGCTATTTCTCTGGACTTGCTCCAGGTTCACTCCAGCAGAACAGGCAGCAGAAACAGGCCTTGAAATACTTTCTGCGATGCTCCGGCTGCCCACAGCAGCTGTTTATTGCTTTGCATTTTCCTTTGCTGTCAGAGTTATGTAATGTCCAAGGGCTGAAGCATCACCATCCCGTTTGGCTCTGAAAGGCACACGAACTGCTTGTAAGCTGTGGGTACTATCCACAAAGGTTTTTGGCTTGTGGGGCTTGGGCCATTTTGATTGATGTGAGGCGTTGAACCAGGTAGCTGATGACTGAGAGCAGGAAATCTCTAAGGTATGAGTCAACAAGATAGGTCTGGCTGTAACATAGTCTTTCTTTGCAGACAGCCACAGCGCTGGCTTGGTGGATCCGTTGATACAAACCTCCACAGCAGGATACATAGGGTTCCTTGGCTGCACCACTTCCCCATGGCTTCTCCTAGTTACTGGTGAGGGTGGGCGAGTGTGTGTCACGTGCCCAGTGCCTTTTCTGCACAGCACTGATCTTTTCCGTGCTTCATTTATTCTTTCCTCATTATTTGGAAGTCTTCACAGTTCCTCTTAAATCTTACAGGAGTGTATCATTTGGTGGCCAAACAGGCTACGCAAGGAATCTGTGGTTATTTACTGATGGCACTTTGGGACAACATGCCAACTCTGTCCAAGGCTCCTATTAGCACAAGTATGCTGATTAACAGGAGTTTGTTCATAGTAACGGTAAGGTTCTAAGAGAAACAACAAAAGCACCGAAACTGCTGTAAAACTCATGCTGTGTGAATGTCCAAGAATAACCTGTGGCATAGAGCATCACTGAAAGACCCAGCGCTTTCTCTGGGCTTGGTAACTGTGGAGTTAAAAATGAGTATAGCTTTCAAGCATTGGCCATGGTTGGAAAGAAGCTTAGAGTATGCTTGGAGCCTCCCACTTGCCATGGGAAACCAAGGCAAAAACCTCCTAGTCTGATCGAGCTGTGAAGGGCAGCAAGTTAGTTTATGCTGCCAGCAAAAGTGATTCTGTGGTGTGAAAGATCCCAAAAGCAGTGAAATGCCTCAGTATTTTTAATAGTGTTGGGCAATTTCTGTTTGTCAGTGTTGGGAGTAATATTTGACAGCATTTGGCAACTTAGTATATTGTTTAGCAAGCATTTTAATGTTGTAATTTTTTGTTTAATTTGCCATTAAAACTGCCATTGCTGGTGGTGTGGGGTCAGGTCTCTGGTACAAACAAAGGAAACTATCAGGACAAACCCCAGAAGCCTCCAAAGCATATATATATGAAACAGCAAATAAAAATACTTTACAAACAGGGATATTTAGAGGCCAGCTTGGGTAGGAGGGAGGGGAAATCAGGTTCTTCTATAAGCCAGGCCACCCCCACTGGTGTTCGTGAGGGTTTTGACATGACTGGCATTGGTGGCATTTGGGCATCATTTGCAGTGGGAGGTGACACACCTGGGCTTGGAGGCATGTGGTGGGAAAGTGATTAAGTGCTGACCACTTCACTGGTACTCTTTATATGGGATTTTGAAACAGTAATGTTTTCTGGCTAGTACTTCTATCTGGCTTTGACACTTCCCATTTGATAGATTGGGACACTTTGACACTTCCCAGCTGATAAGCAACATGTGGGTGCAGAATTTCTCCTAGGGGAGGAGGAGACCCACTGCCATGCTGAAGTACCCCTGCTCAACAGGGTTGTAGCTCAGTCATGCGGAGTCGGGCACTCTGAGAGCACAGTATGCTTCCCGTGAAGACTAGCCTGTGACAGAGACCTCCCTAGCTTTTCAGAGGTGGGCATCTATAGATTTATTACAACCAATTCTTAGTCTCACTGGCTGTACCCTTTCCAAGAAGGGGTGTTTCATTATAGTCAGAGTACATGGAAGTGCATAGTATTAGGGTTATCATGCATTTTCACTTTAAAAGTCTTCATGTTTTTTCCACCATTAGTGGCTTATGATTTTCTTGAATTTTCAGTGTCCAGGCTGTTTTACCAAGCTGTTTTTTGCATGAGGGGTAGATAAAAAAAAAAAGGGGGGGGGTGTAATTCTGACAGTCCTAAGAAGGTACTGGACATTATGATTTGTTGCTGTTATAAAGAAAATTCATTGCTACTTTCTTTTTTGGATTGCATCAGTGCCTCTGCAGCTGGCAGTAGAAATTTGATACCTCATCCAAAATAGGTCAGTCTTTTCCAAGTAAGAACTGTGGCTATTCTATGTAGGGAAGTGACTCTGTTGGAAATTGCAGGAATTGGATTTAAGTGGGATGGCAAGTTCAGAATGAAACTGAAAGAGTCAACTCCGGGGGGGGGGGGGGGGGGGGGAGAATTAAAAATAAATAAATAAATTGGGAGCTGTAAATGCATCTTGCATAGATTCAAGGAAAATCTCTTTGAGTTCATCATGTTTAGAGATTTAGCCTGGGACTTTCAGAATAATCCTGGAGAATTATAGGTGTTGAACTGCCTCAGATCCCTTTTGGAAAAGCAGTCTTTAAAGTACATACCTCACATCGGTACGGATTAGTTTTTAATGATGAGAAAAGGGCTCATTTGCTAATAGTGCCAGCACCTTTCATTGGTGCTGTTCACGAATATATAAACATGTCATTGTGTAGCGCATATAAATCAGAGACTGCAGAGGATCCAGACCCTTGGGTTGAGCAGTCCCCAGTGCTTTGTTGCCTTCCCTCAGTGCCTGGAAATTTCTTCATTCTTTGATACCCAGTTTGTTCTGTGAATGAATCACCAGTTCTCCAGAATAGCAGTGTGAAAGCACAGGATTACATGAGCAAGCATATTCTAGTTTATGTACTTCAGGGGTCTCCTTTTTGTCCTTGTCCCTTTATCTTTGCTCTTCTCCACTCCACCAGCACTGTTGCAGAGCAGGCAGTACCATATTATATTGCATACATGGGCTTCTGTATGCTGATCTGTACCTCACATACAGGGGCAGGAGTGACTGGCATAGGGTCGCTTGGAAAGCCCATAGTAGAGCTGAGAATTGTAATATGGGATCATTTTCTCACCTTTTTTATACATTTACACAGAAAAAATGTCTAACAGCAGTTAGAAGAAACCTACTGCTTTACAGTAGTTAAATTTCAGAAATTTTTTAGTTCTGTGTCTAAGCCTCTGTGATCCTTCTGTATGTGCTGCTTTTTATTTTTCTTTCTGCCTAAGACACCTGATACATGAGTTTGCCTAGCAAGGAAAGCAAACAAGCCATTCTTTCTTAAACACCACAGTCCTAGGGAGGGCTTTTAAAACCATTGACTTCTCATGATTCTTAGTCTTTGTAATGGCTTGAAAGTGTATGGCATAGATGCACATGGTAGAAATCACTGTTATTTACTGTAGAGTTGCTGCGTGCAAGGCTCTGTAGAGTTGCTGCGTGCAAGGCTCTGTTTGAGGTCTGAGTCCCACTGGACTGTGGGGGTCCCTGAGAATGTAAGACTAAGCAGAAAAAAGCCAGGGAGTGCCAGTAATGCAGTTTTATATATTAGGAATGGCAGCATGAACGTGTAAGTTTGTGCATGTAACTAAGTTGCCCAAGTTTTCATAAGAAATCTGTAACGGAGCCAGGGATTGACTGTCCAGAATGCTAGTCCAGCGAATTAGCTACGAGTACTGCCTTTCCCTTCTGAATTACTTCAAAAGCTTTCTCTTTTGAAACAAACAGTAATTCATGCAAACATTCTCCCACACATTCTAGGAGAATAGAATATCAGTCAAGAATTTCTGTGTGGCTGCAAGGGCAGAGCTGTGCTCTAGGAAAGTAAATAATCTGCTAGCAGATGATTGAGTGAAGTCAAAATTAATTAAACTAGAAGAAAATATTTATATTTTATATTATAAAAGGAATAAGAATAGATAGAAGTTACTGATCTTGTTTCAAAATTGTATGGTAAACCATTTCAGACCTATTTCTACTTCCCTTTGAGTCAGTGGGTTTTGTCATGATGGTTCCTGTTACAGCTTCCAGCACAACTGCTGTAGAAGCCTCAACAGAATTAGCTGCCTAGACTGTAGACCTCTATGTAATTTGTGTCCCTAACCACCTTTGGAGAAGCCCAAGCTTAAAATTCAGAGTGGAACAAGGAATTTCACTGTGAAATAAGATTAGCATAATCAATTATGTTTTGTATGCAGGTCTGGAAGTGTCAGAAATCATTGGACTGAGATTTACTCTTTTGTGGAAAGCCTAGCTGAGAAGTTCATAAGGTAAAGTTTTCTTAAGATGATATTTTAATTTCCTATATATATAATTCATTTTTTCCTTCACTGCTTCTTAGCAAATGAAAATCTGAAGTAACGTGTGTGTGTGACGTGGATCTGGCTTGTTCTTCTGTTTCAGTCCAATGTTGCGGATGTCTTTCATAGTTTTTTCTTCACGAGGCACTACAGTCATGAAACTAACAGAAAACAGGCAAGTACTCCCCACAGCTTTCATCCAGAAATACTCTCCCTCCCTCCTCTCAAGCAGCGAGTGGCCCCAAAACCAGAATTCGGAGGTCTGTCTTGGTCCTTGGTGTGGCACCAACTCAGGCACCAAATGAAATCCTTTCCACCAGTCCCAACTGGAAGAGAGCTTAGAATGCCTTTGGGTCTCCCATTACCATTTGGTTTTCAGCCTTATGAAGAAAGGCAGCACTGGGCTGTCTGTTTTTTATCGCAGCATTTTGGGGAGAAACTGCATTTCCAGTCAAGGATTCATGTACATCCTCACTATCCCTAGCTACCCAAATAAGGGCAGGTTTTGTGTAAGAGATCTCAGACTCTGAGCTGATGAGCAAAAGACTGTATGAAAGTCACACAGTGCCCTTCGAAGTGACCAAAGCCCAGCCAGCAGCCGGTCATACCCAGTGCTGGAGCACTACCTCACCAGGCTGTCGCACCCCTCTCCTGGGCTGCCTTCAGACAGCACCTGTGCCAGAGGTGGTTTGCAAAGCCAAGCAAGGCTTCTTAAGAAAGAGAGTCTGAGGCTGGAGCAAAATTCTTATTGCCACCGTCACAACCAAATCCTCTTTTTTTTTTTTTAAAAAAACCAAAACCCCAAAGCGCCCCCCCCCCCCAAAAAAAAAAACAGACCAAAAACCGCAAATAATTTTGGATTTAATTTGCCTCATGCACAGAAATTACTGTCATGGAGGTGTTTCTAAGTATTTTCTTTCATTTCAGCTTGAAGCCCTTGCTTTTACTACTGCTTCTGTCTGTGTGAGAGGGCCTCAGTACTACGGTGCACCCTATAAATAAAGGGAGCTCTGGAGCAGTCTTGAAAGAACAACCCCCTCTCCGTTTTGTACTCCAGGGCCTCATCCAAAGCCAGAAACCCCGCAGGGGTCTTGTATTTCTGCTGGCTCCACTGAGTTTTGGCTCAGGTCTCCATCTTGTGCCTTGGTGACGGAGCTCAAACTTGCCTACTTCTCCCAGGTGGATTTGCTCTTTGCAAAGTGGAAAGTAGACAGGAACCCTGTGGCAATGTGTCGAACATGGTATTAGAATGTTCCCTCTCCAAAACCCCTGTTCTCTGCATGGATCACCATGTGTGTATTTTCAGCTCATTTTATACCTTGAAAGGATAAAAATGTGCTTTTTTGCCCTAAGGACATCCCCAGTCCAAGCTCCTGATTTTACCTTCATCCCACATAGACTCCTGTTTCCTCTGTAATTGGTGCTGCGCCACCTAAAACGCCCAGTTGCAAAATGGAGATTAGAGAGGTTCTCACTATCTTTTAAAAAAAGGATGCCCCATAGCATCTGGGGCTGATGTTTGGACTGCCTACATCTTGCCTGTTGAATATTTGTGCCTTATTTGCCTTATTTTGAAAATTGCCTTATTATGAAAACTTTGCCAAGGATTAGGGTCTTTTAGTGATCAATGATCAATTAAATGATTAATTTGCCTGAGCGATCCTCTTGGTTAACAAGTATTTGTGGAGTAAGAAGCTGTGCAACAGGGGTCATGGAATCAAAGTCCCTCTCTTACCAGGGAGCAGTCTGTGCCCCAGGAAGGTTGGTCAATTCCTGGTCTAGGATAGGAAATTCTCATCATTCCCATCCTGTTCTCTTATCTTTTGGCCTCTGTCTTTATAATGGAAAAGTCCTAATCCCAACTGTCCTGATGATTGATTGAATACGGAGTTTTTATTTGTCCCGTTTTCATGACAGGGTCATAAGCTTTTAAATTCTCATTCTGTCTGCAGTTTGTCAGACTTTAATATCTGGCATTTGCTTTAATTCAATCTTATGCTGACTGACAGTATACCAGAATGAGGGAGCAGGGACAGAACTGCACCTTTAAAATGTGTTAACCCTAACATTGTATCCTATGTCCAGTTTTGTGCTCCCATGGGTGTTTGGCTGAAAACTGTGGTTTTTGAAAAATCTTGGTTTTATCAGTGTTTTAGCTGATGTGTATGCACTCTGTTTAATGTATTGACAGGGTGCATAATCTAGCTGTGGCACAGGAATATCTCAAAAAAAGAAAAAAAAACTTTTATTACAATTTCCTCCCCCCCCCCCCCTTTTTTTTTTTAATCCAAAGGGAAGCCATAAGACGAGGGCTCGACATTCTTCAGTATGAAGTGCCTGGAGGAGACACGTTCATGCATGAAGGATTTAAAAGGGTACACGTCACAGTACCTCCTTTCTTTGATTTACATATATAAACTTTGCTTTGCTTGCTGCCAGCATACTCAAGAGCTAACAATGTTCTACACTTTGTTGCAGGCAAATGAGCAGATTTACCACGAAACCTACGGAGGTATGTGTTGTATATCACTCATGTTATAGATCTGCATCGAAAAGGCAGGGATGATAGTTCTTTATGTGACCTGCAGTAAACCCACCAAAAGAAGAGTTGGAGAAGGAATTGGTGTTACACAATCACTACATTCCGTTTTGACTACAGCCCTACTTTTAAATGCGTGATTCATGGTTTATTAAGACCAGAGGAGACCAGTATGATCACAGATCTGACCCAGTGCAGAATACAAACCAAAGCATTACAGCCAGAACTGCCAGTCCTGCACCCAGGGGACAGGAACACCCAGATTTTCCTGTGCCCTTCTGTCCTGACGCACTCAGCTCTGCCTGCCTTGTGTACCCAAGTCCTTGTTCTCATTCACGTAGGTATGAATGCAAGCAGCTGAGATTTTTGCATCAGTGTGAATGATTTGGGATCAGATTCTGAGTTCCTAAAATGTAAATTTTCACTAAATTTCAAGAGGGAAATGTATTTGTGGGGTTTTTTGTCTGTGCCAAAAGAAGGCCTAATTAGTTAAACTGAACACTTCTTGCCTGGTTTGTACCCTGGTGTGAGGTTGTTCTCGTTTGTGGGCTGGTGGTCTCTTTGGAAGATGGAGAAATGGGTCAGTGCCTTTTTAATGAAATAGGCTGTGAGAGTAGAGTCTTCAGCAGCAACTCTGCATGGCTTCTCAGGCACTTCTGCCAGTGAAATCAAGACTCCTGAGGAGTCCAACTGAAAACTATTTTACCTCTTCATAACATGTAACTAAGAACTAATCAACTATTCTGTAAGTTGATTAGGAAGGAAAAAGTAGTAGATGAAATCTGGATTTATAAGCTAAAATATTGGGGAAGAAATAAGTGTTCAAAAGAAAACAAAATAAGATCTCCAATTTTTCAGCCTTTTTCAAGCATGCTGGGCAGAAAAAAAATGAGGAATACAGGAATCCAAGCTATTTTTCCCCCCAAGTTGCAGGTCATTTTTTTTAAGATTTATGTCTGTGTCTGACATGACATGGGAAGGACCGCATGGCATAAGAAACCTGTCAGAACTAATCAGTCTTTGATTTCAGACAGTATGGGGAAAGACACTTGAAATTGTAACAGATTATTTTGAAAAAATAACAAATACTTCCCTGAAAGTAACATGTATGTGTATTAGTTACTTTGCTTAAGAACTATTGAAACAGAATGGTTTATTGAACCATAGGATGCATATTAATTTGGTTTAATTTTGTTAACATGTTGTATTTTTCTAGGTGGTATTGTATTCTATACTGGATTACATATATAGCTATCCTAAGTCTATGCAACCTTTTCACTTAAGCTTAGGTGGGATATGAAATGTCTTATCACAAGGCATGAATTTTCTCCAATGGACCCAATTTAAAGGTTTTCACATGCTTAGAATTCCTGTGAACTTCACTGACAGCTCTTGTTGCTCAAGAAGTGTAGGACTGAGACCCTCTATAGAAGCACATTTCGTGCCATGTTCTGTGGGGTTGTTCCTTGAAAGTCTGCTGGAGGGGAAGGTGGGATGGCAGGAAAGCTCCTTTTGCAGGGGTATCTCCTACCACAATCTCTGGGCAAGGTTTGTATAGAGGCATGTTTGTCAAGAGAAGAGAGACAACCTCTCCTTCTCCGCAGATGCATTTTACCACTTCTCCGCACGAAGAGTCTAGATGTAATCTTGGTAAGATTTTTTTTACTCAGAACAGAGAAATTTGCACGGGGACCTTGTTAGAGCAGTATTCCCCCTTTAGTGATGCTTGTGATATGAAGGTGCACAGGTTTTGGCTTACTGAATGCTGTTATGCATCTGACCTTCAGCTGGTATATTTCCAGTAAAGTCCATACAAATCAGGCTGAGAGTCTGGCCTTATGCCTTTGCGTTTATTTGTCAGCAAAAAGGCATGCCTCACTTCAAACTTTTTTTCATTGCTGAATCTTGTCATACATATGCAATCTGTTAACTATCCTCCATGTAGGAGTTCGGACTGCTAGCGTGATTATTGCTCTGACGGATGGAGAATTGCAAGATGTTCAGTTTTATTATGCAGAACAAGAAGTAAGTCACCTTCACGTTTACCCAGACTAGATTATGTCAAACCTGTAGGCATTTACTGCTGGCTCCACTGATTATATGGCTTTGCACTTAATGGCAATTTTTTTTTAGGCCAACAGAGCCAGAAGCTTTGGAGCTATTGTTTATTGTGTTGGAGTGAAAGATTTCAATGAAACTCAGGTAACTTTGCTTGCTTTCTTCTTGGTTTGTTTTTCTGTTATAGTAGTGCACAAGTAACAGCATCTGATGAAGGCATTTATTTAATTACTTGAGGCATAAATCATTTCGTGTCAGTATGATGTCTTTTAGCAAGTATGAAAGGGCCCAGTTTTGTTCACTGTAATTTTGCTTTCCTCATTATTTATGATTGTCTTTGCAGCTGTCAACAATTGCTGACAGCATCGATCATGTTTTTCCAGTTACGGGAGGCTTTTATGCCCTGAGAGGAACCATTGATTCAGTAAGTTGGGTATTCTGAAACCCAGAAAAGGGCACCCTTTCCTGTATTAATAAAGCATAGATAAAAATGATTGCCAAAAATGCCATTATCTAAATCTTTTAGATTCTCAAGAAATCTTGCATTGAGATCCTAGCGGCTGAGCCATCGAGCGTTTGTGCAGGAGGTAAGTTTCCACTAGAGCCATGTGATAAGGCAAATGAATGACAATGATGAAATGTCAGTAACTACCTAACGTGGTATTGGAGCTGAAGCCCGTGGATGTGTTAGAGCATCCCCTCAGGCCATGGCTAAAGCCCTGTGTGTTCCTTCTCACTCAAGGAAAAAAACTGTGCCGATAAACATGTAGCTGCTGCTGCTGAATGCCAGCTTGGAGAGTTGACTGAGGTAGCACTCCGGGAATTGAGGATACTGCTTTTTAAAATATCTGAGAGAAGGAGGAGACAGAAGTGATGTAAAGCCAGACTCCCAGAGGTGCTTCAGGGTCTAGAAGTGATGTTTCACGAATTTCTGGAAAGACTGCATTCCTGGGATCTGCTAGGACTTGTGAGCAGTTAGAACAAGATTTTGCAAAACATTCGCAGAAATTTCATGTTTATTGAACCAGATATAACTAACTGCATAGGCCAAGGTACCTGACGTGTTTTCCAAAGTGCTGATGTTTTACTTATTTGCAATGAAAGAACCATTAGTGTAGATGGTAAACGTGAAGAATCCCCAGAGGAGCTGTTGATAATTTCATGCCTTTCATGTCTAGCATATTTAACTTGGATTTGTTCTGGTTTACATTAGCAGTTCACTTGCTGTGTTTTTGTCTACTTAAGAGGCTATTGCAGCAGAGTAAGAGTGACACCATAAGTTTGCTGGAAGGTACAGTTTACAGCATGGTTATTTAGATCTGATGTTTACTGTCTTGTGTTCATTTCCTTATACACTGTAAAAATGAGCACATAAAAATAAAATAGCAATGATGCATGAAAGCTGACCTTGAAAACAGATAAAAATAGGAAACTCGGGAAAAATCTACTAAGTATCACAGAGAAGAGAAATTGTTCACTCTTCTTTTCCACATGTCAATCACAATATGATCTTGCCCTGAGTATTTCAATTTGAAATGAAATATCCTTGTATCTTTTGAACTATTCCTAAATATATAATTGTGGACTAGATGTTTATGATAAAATCTGTGGAAAAATTAAAAAAAGGAATTATTTTGCTTTTAAAAAGCTCCTTGGAGTTGATAAAAAACAATTTTAAAGCTTTAACATTTCAAAGCTTTTTTATTTCATAGTGATAAATTCTGGGGTTTTTTGCTTGCTTATTGTATACCAGGCAATTTTTTGTGCAACAGCTTATTGCGAGCGTTCCTGTTCACCAAAAATTGCATTTAGCTACATGAAAATGTGAGTGTTCCAATAGGATGCATATCAGTAGTATTCTTGTGATTGTTTGGAACAATGTTAAGAATAATGGAAAGTTGAATTTGAAACCATTTTTTCAGATGAAAATTTGAAAATATTTTTCTAAAGTATTTGAGAAAATAAATTTTCAAGAAAAGCTTTGATTTTTCAGAAATGTATATGTTTCAGCAAAAAGTAAAATTTCTCTTTTTCAAAAGGAATCAGTTTGATTCCCGACTCATGAGTTCAAACCACTTCATTTTTTGCCAAGCTTTCTAGGTAACTAGTTTATCACAAATGTGATTAAAAATACACAAGTACACTTAAAAATAGTTTCCCCTCCTTTAAAAAAAAAAAATTGTTACGTTACTTTCATCTGTAGAAGTTTTTCAATGTCTTTGTGGCTTTCAAATGAGACAGAACCTGTTTCTGTGTATTGCTGCTGATTCAGCAAAATACCAGCACTTGTTTCACTTAAATTCTGAGGTTTGTTCTGTCCCTGTTGACAAAGACATCCAGCAAAGGCAGGCACACAGCACACTGTGGTGCTGAATCACCAGGGCATGAAGACTTGGATCTCGCGTGCTTGAAGCTTTGCTTGTAGCAGCAGGAAGCTTGAAAGTAGGAGGAAGCCAAAACTGCAGCTCCGAATGGCGCGTACTGTTGCTGTGGGTTAAATGGTCTCTAGCACCAATAATCAGGCCTTTAATAACTTTTATTATGAGTCTAGTCCTGCAAACCTTACCTGAAATGAACCCCTGCAAGAGGTCTTGCAGTGTGAGGCTGCAAATATTTGCTCTTGTGCTTGGCTTTATTATCCTTTATTATCCCACTTACTTCAACATAGCCAGAGGTTCGTCTTTATAGCTGTGTGCACCACTGTCTCCTGTGAAGGAATCTCCTGGGATTGAACAACTTTTTTCA
This sequence comes from Harpia harpyja, assembly GCF_026419915.1. Lineage (NCBI taxonomy): Eukaryota > Metazoa > Chordata > Aves > Accipitriformes > Accipitridae > Harpia > Harpia harpyja. The sequence continues at coordinate 25,379,046 of NC_068949.1, read as the reverse complement.
TGGTAGTGTGAATCCAGATCCTGAATCCAGTTCACTGGACAGTCAGATGTAGTTCTACTCTATATGTAATGTGATTTATTTTTTTAGTGTACTTTATTTGGACTTTAATGTAAAAAAAATACTGAAGCCTATGAAGTCATCTCAGAATTTTAATGCATTTTAAATGTGGGTAATTACTAATATCGTTTACTGATAATGTGTAGGTAAGATATATAGCCATTTGAATCCTATATAAAAGTATAAATACACCTGCATTTAGAATGGGCTGAAAATTAGAACATAAGATTTTCTAGAAATGCAATATTCCTTCCTCTTTTTTGCGAAGTTAGGAATTATGTTTCAGGTTTTTTTAAATACATAATTTAAATTTGAATTTCAAAATTTTGATCAAAAAGTAGTAGACCTTTTGAAAGAGCACAATGTATTATCACATTCTCCAGCAAAGAAGCTTGCTTGTTTACAGCCTTGAAATGTGGCTCTGTCCATGCTTTTTGTATGAAACTTATCTGAGTGAGGAGGTGATTATTGGTTTGGCTTTTATTCAGCGTTATTACTAATTTTTAGAATCTAATATGAGATCCTGAGGGCTTTGTGTTGCTCAGTGGAAGCCAGTTGTGGCTTAGAGCAGATTGACCCACTCCTTGTAACTGTTCTTGCAACTTGTAATTACCACTGTGCTGGTGATTACTGGTGATCTTGGCTTCATTTTTGACTTGCCAGAGGTTTAGTAAAATGCTGATGAAACGATTTCCACGTGGTGACAATTCCAGTTGGGACTCTGGCTCTCTGTGACGAAGCTATCTGGCAAGTCCATTTACAAACTGATCTCGTCACTTTGTGACAGCTATCTGATGCTTAATGCTTTTTGACCCTGCAAATTCATTGTCCCCAATGTGGAGCAATGTAGTTGGGTCCTTCCTGTTCCCTCTGATTTAAAGCGACCAAGACATGCAGCCTGTAAACAGGCTATCAGTGCAGAATCAGAGGTGCTTCATATCCTGTTTGACAGCATCATTGCTTTGATTATGCTTACGGTACGCAGATGTGATTGAAAGGTTTTGTTGGATGTGGCATCCTACTGGCCACATCAACTACCAGGTGTGGATGCAAGCCGTCAGCTTCTCATCAGAGTCACAGAAGCGAAGCCGACAGCGCAGCCAGCGCACACCAGCTTCAACCTACCATCTCGCTGCCAGCGCCGCCCGGTTATTTCAGTGCTGACCTTTTTCCCTTCGCTGTCTTGTCAAAAGCTACAATCTACGATCTGACAGTAACTAAGGAAGAAAAGGACGCAGCCAGAGCCAAGGCGCAAAATTAAATGGAATTAGCCATTTCAACAGACCATCATCCAGAATACATTAATGCTCCGGAGCATCCGAAGGGGCAGGCTTCTTAACAGCAGCAACCAAGTCCACTACCAGCTGTTTACATTTCCATGCAAGTCTGGTATTGAAACTGTATTGTCAGCTTGTGTTGGTGGGCAGGTTACTACCCAGTCAGTTGTTCACGACTGACTGTGCAGAGTGGCAGTGGTGGTGAAAAGAAGGGCAGGAGAGGTAAACTGTCTTGACAAGACTAAACTTCTAGATGTAGCTTTTACCTTCGATGTTTTGTGTTGAAAATCTCTTACTTGCTGCACGTTTTTAAAGCCACTGAAATAGCTATCAACTAAGCCTTTGTGGTTCCTGCCTTTTAAGACCATTAGTTCAGGATTGGGGAAGAAACAAAATCTAAGTGCAATTTTATTTCAGCAAGCTGCTTTTATAATATAAAATTGAGGGGGGGGGAGGGGGGAAGAAGAAATTATCATCTTAGCTGAGTGTTCAAGTCACTGTGTAGTGGGCTGCCTACAAGCAAGTCTGGGGTAATGTGTGGTCCCAGGCAGGTAGTTCTGGCATGTGGGCAGAGACCCAGTTGCCCTTGGGGCTGGCCATGACTCTCAGCTCTGGCAAAAAAAGGGATGCTCATCAAGAATAACTCTCCCCATATCAGCTGGGCTAGATGTGGAATGGCTCAAGGCATGAATCAGACCTAGAGTAACTCCAGATTCTTACTGGAGTAAGCAGCAGCTGAATCTGCCCTACAGTCCATTTTTATTTAATTTAAGTAGTGCCGTCCACTCCCAGTGGGACCCAGGAGTTATAACCCTTCTCTTAAAAAAAGAGGCCAAATTCTGATGCTGGCTTTGTGCGGTTGGTTCTTGATGTGCTCAGTGAGGTCTCAAATTTGATCATCTTTCTTCAGCAAAGTGCCAAAGCATGTTTCACTTTAATATGCGCTCCAGTAGATATTTTCTTTTTCCCCTCCTAAAATATCTACTCCAATTCCCATGTTCCTTACAGTCAGTTCAGAGCACTGCTCTAAGGGAAAGTTACCATGAGGAAAACCAGAGTGTGGGTTTCCAGTGTTTGACCGTAACTGGTGCATGCCCTTGTCCAATTCACCTGGAATTGCATTAGACTTCAGTGTAGTGAGAATGTGTTTTTGGCAAGAACAAGCTGTTTGTATGGAAAAGTTAAAGCACTCCACATCCTCATGCTAACTTGCCTTGCAGTAACTTGATAGTGAAGAGCAGGCAGACTAAGCTGAATATGTATTTCAGCCACCTTTGGGCCTCACATAGTGTAATCCAATAACAAGTCCTTCCTCCAAAGCATACAAATAACATGGCAGTGCATCATATGAAATGTTATCAAAAGCCAGATCTCACATCACTAAAAACTAGGTACGGCTCCCCTCAATCCTATCAATGTTGTTTTCCTCTCATTTTTAAGATGTTGGTCAAAATATAATTGCTAATGCATGTGGACTTATTCAGTTTTACTTGCTGCTAGTGGAGAACTTCTGTGCAGTTTATTCTTATTTTTCTATGTGTACCTTGAAGATTAATTAGTCCTGTGTTGTGCTGGTATTCCCCTGGTACTGGGCTGGTCTCAAACTCAAATGCTGCTCAGTGGCTGGTATAAGTGAGCTCTGTGGAGGATTTAGCTAAAGCAGGAGATTTATGTGTGAAGGTGCAACTTCTGTGTTTTCACTTCTGCATGCCACGGGTCTCTGCTGTCAGCTGGCTTCTTGCATGTAGCATCAAAGGGAGTTTCAAAAAAAACATTTGTCACAGGACAAATTTGTAATGTCTCTCCACCTGCCTGTGCTAAGGATGTTATCTCTGTGGACAGTGTAGCAGCTACAATGCATTTTGTGACCTAGAGGGAGGTTTCCCTTGCCACTTCCCCTCCTGGTGCATCTTGTGCCTGCCTTGGCAATTCGGGCTGGTCCCAAGAGGAAGGAGACGCTGGCTTTGTGTCAGGCTGCACCTGTGTAAAGTAAAAGGGAAGGAAGAGCAGCAAACCATTGTGTTGTGCTGTTACCAGAGCTCCGAGAAGTGTTACCATATAGGTTACTAAGAAGTAATTTTAAAAGCTTGCTGTGGAGAAGCTGAGAAACCAAACCAGGCTTCTTTAATACTTTCTTCCTCAAATTACCTTTCCTGTTTCTAACTGTCCTGGGTACACTGACTCAAGGGGGTTTCACGATAGACATGAACTCACCTGATGCTACCATGACTTGTCTTTGTCCCTTCCCTTCTCCTGCACATTTCTGTTCCCAGCAGATGCTCAGCCAGGCAGATCACCTTACTGATCTCTCTGGCAACAAACAGAGGGTTATTTTTCAGGTGTGTGAGCAAGCTCAGTGCACTGCAACATGATCAGTGGTGCCAACAGTGGAGGGCATGCACAGTTGGGATCTCACTTCTGAAAGCAGCCTTCCTAGGTTGGGTTTACTCAGATGTGAAACTGCTCTATCAGTAAAAAGACCATTGAAAGGTTGGCTGAAAAAACTGACAATGCTTTTCCTGCTTGAATGAACAAATCACAGTTGCTTATCACAGTAATGACAAAAATCACAGGTGCCCCCCCTGCCCCCATCAGGACTGAAGCAAGAGAAGTTGAGAGCAGCCGAAGGGCAGTTTTAGGAGCACTTGCTGTGGCCAGCAGACGGTGTGTCTGATGTGGCAGGTCTCTTGTGCCACTGGTGGTTTCTGCTGCTGGGGCAGGAGTGTGGGGGAAGAGCGCAAAGAAAATCACAGCACCTGGGTCTTTAATTATTCCCATGCGCAGCAGATGCGAAGGGGGCTGTGCACAGGCTTGGTTCTTGTAGGGACTGAAAGATTGTATTTTTCCAGGACTTGTAACAGATGCAAAGCTTCCTCTCTGATTCACAGAGGGGTTATGAGGGGGGTCCTGTTTATCTACATCTGTCTGAACAGAGCTGCTGCTGCTGAAAGCCAAGTGCCATATGCTGTGGAGATAGAAGGAAGGACTGGTGCTTATGGTTAGCAAAGGTGTCTGGCCGAAGAGCCATGGAGGAACCATGAGATGACATCAGCCATGTCAGGCTCACAGTATTACTGTGGTACCTTTTAATTAAGGCATTGGTGGTCAATGGGATGCCTGCAGGCACAACCTTGAGACGAGTGTTGCTCTGTGAAGCACCAGTGCCATTACAGCACCTTGACCATTGCTGCTGAATATCGAGAGTGTCAGTGTGAATATTTTGTTTCAGGCATAGGGCAGAGAACAGCCATTGTCATGTTGTAATTCAGATCGCTCTGGAAGGAAATGCAGTATTTGAGCTATTTTTCATTACTCTTCTGTATTTTTACTTACAGAATCATTTCAAGTTGTGGTAAGAGGCAACGGCTTTTATCATGCAAGAAACATCGACCAGGTACTCTGCAGCTTCAAGCTCAACGACAGCCTTACTATCAGTAAGTTTGCAGGCTGATGGATTCCAGTGCCCCCTGTGGCTCTGTCACCTCATGAGTGACTGAGGTGACACAGCCCACCTCTCGTCCATGTTGGGGGAGTCCTTGCAGTGGATGTGGGGGGAGCTGCACCTAACAGAAGCTTGAAATGCATCTTTACTCAGTCCTGCAACCTGTGGGCATTGTGTCATGAGGGCTTACGTGGGGTATGCTGCTGCACAATGAATTTTAGTGTCATTGTAATGGTGCATGCAGGTGATGCATACGGCTAGTGAGGACTGGGTATCAGGTTTTAAGAGGGAGAAATAAAATTGCTCCCTATTCCTTTGTTCATCACCAGTAAAAACAAATAATGCTATCTTGATCCCTTGGTTGTGTCTTCAGGCTCTTTATTCACCAATTCAGGAGACAGGCCTGCTTGATTTGTCTCTGACGCCAGTTGCTGGTCTCGTCGCAGTGAGCATGTAATGCAGAAACTCCCTGTCATCGCTGTGCTAAAACAAGGTCTTTTGTTTGCTGTCTCAGCAGCCAGGCAAAGGACTGAATGGCCAAAAAAGATTGAGTGTCCAGTTTCTCAGCAGTCCTCTCTTATTCCTGAGAAACCATATATGTCTGGCAGGGTGAAGCATGGCATGGGGAGGGGAACTTTGCTCCTTTTCTGTATATGCTGCCCTTGTTGGCTGAGCACAGTAGAGGCTTTCATATCCTGTCGCGGTCAGACTGGTGCCTTCCCTAGCAGTGAATTCACTTACAAGAGGGAGCACATGAATTGCTCCTTCATTTCCCATCCTAGTTGCCTACGTGGAGCTGCATTAAATAAACTCTGGTGGTCTCACTTTCATTCCACTTACAGATGCTGTTTGCCAGGGGTTTATTTCTTGTGGTTTACCAGGTAGACAGACTTTGGGGTTTTTTTCCTTCCTTGTCCCTAATGCACTGGCACCTTGACTGGACTTCACACAGTGAGTGTGACCTGGGCCTGGAAGTACACAGGAGGAAAACTACCCTGATTCAACATCTCCTCCATGCTGTGTTCTCCCTGGGTTAGGTCTGCAACAGATGTTGTGTTGAGACACTGGTCTATGCTGGCTGGCTTTTTTCCCCTCAGACTGGCTTTAAAACATATCACTATAATTTCCATGGTCTCATCTCTGCCAAAACAGGAAAATGAGCTTTGTCTTCAGGTGTGCTTAGGGTGGGTGAAGTATGAAAGAATGACTCTCATATCTGTTGTTTCTCAGGTTAATTTTTCCTAGGTAGAAAGAGTAATCAAGCCTCTGAGGTTTAAATAATCTGGCAGTTTTTACCAGCCCCTAATTCACTTGGGTTGGACTTTTGTGAGCCAGTCTTCCTCTGCACTAGCACCTTAGCTGCTTGGGGCCATTCGGAGCTAAGGTGCAGTGACTTGTCTGCTCTTGTGCCTCAGCTTATGCACTTTTAATGGAGTGGCATTGCAGGATTACTGCTGGACCTCCTCTCTGTGTTCATGGGACTTGGCTTTCTGGAAGTGGCTTTTGAAAGCAACAGGATTAGCACTGCTAACTCTTGGAGCAACAGAGTGCCAGGAGGCAGGAAAACACCTATGGCCTTGCTTTTGATTCTGCCTGTACCAGACCCCTATAAACATGGGCTGTTTCTGGATGATGCTGCCATGGAGGGGATGTTGGGGACAGGAAAAGCAGCAGCTACTGCAGGACAGGTCCTCACAGTAACATCAGTCATGGCCTCTCTCTGCCTGTCTCCTGTATATGACCAACCATGTTTTGGTTTTTTTTTTTCCTTCTGGTGTCTGTCTGCTTCAGCTCCACCCCATCTCTGTTCTTCCTTTTCCCTGCGCTCAAACAGTGCAGCCTCGGCTTCTCCTGTGTGTGTGTGTTTGGAAGTGGGTAGGCGAAACTGAACCCTATGCTTTTGACCCCTTAAGTAACTTGTGGGATCAGAGTATTCAATATGAGTAGAGTTTGCATGCACTTGTCAGACAAGATGAATGTTGCTTAAAGCAGGCTTCAAAATGGCTCATCACTGTTGTAAGGAACAGAGATATACTTCCATTTCTTAGCTGTGGTATCTCTAGCCTGATAACATTATATTGTCATCAACAAGAATCATCATCCTAGTACTTGGCTTTGTAATCAGTACCATTGGGGAATATTGGTACTGGCCTATGTACTGAATTTGTCTGTGGCTCTCATTGGTGTCAACACTTTTCCAGGGGGTGGTCTGCTTGGGACAGTTTCTTTTTTTCATCCCTGACAGTTATATTCATTTCTTTTCAGATGAAAAGCCGACCCTTGTTCACGATACTTACTTACTTTGTCCTGCCCCAGTGATAGAAGATGCTGGACAGTAAGTATTGGTTTGCAGCACGTGTCAAGAGAGAAGGGACTTCTGGATGAGGATGTCATTACTGAGCCAAGGGCTCAGAATTTTGCCCAAAGGGCCAAGCTAATAAATTTGTGTGTGTGTGTGTGTGTGTGTGTGTCAGGATTGCTTCCATCCCCTTTGTGCCAAATCCTGCCAGCATAGCTCTATTCAATGTTGAGTCTTTAGTACAGCTTAACCAAAGGCCTTGTTGGACCATGGTCCTATATCACAGAATCACAGAATGGTGATTTCTCCTCTGTTCCTATATCCCAATTTTTCAAACCAAAAGGTAGTTGAATTCAAGGCAGACTTTTCATTCTGATCAAAAAGAGATGCTTGATTTGAATTCCTTTGCTGCTGTTGTAGGTGTTGCTTCCTGTGTCTTGCCCTGCTCTGGCTAGTGTTGGTATTTTTCAGCTGTTGTAATCCTGCAGAGTCCTGGGAGACAAGGCACAAGGCCCTACCTTCCCCCTGGGTGATCTTGTGGGTGCTTAAATACCGTACTGGGGGTGAGGGTGAATGCCTCCCTCCCCTTTCCTATTTGTGGGTGAGAGAAAGTTGTTTGGTGTTTTGTTCGTTTGGTTTTGGTTTTTTTCCCCTCAGATCCTTTCTTTGATATTGGAGAACGGCTAGGGCCAGGTGGTTCTTTAATTTCACTGTCATTTCAGTGTTTTTACCCCTTGACCTCAGTGCAGGAATTCTGGATTTACTTGCATATAAAAGAAAACACATTCTGGCTCTTTAAGCTGCGGAAGGGGTTAAAAAAAAAAAAAAGCCTAAAAGTAAGTTTCTTGTGCTATCTAGGGTAGTATTGCAAATGTCTGAGACTTTATGTTATGACTCACTGTCCTAGTGCCCTTTGCCCCAGGTGGGATTAAGGTTTTTTTAATAAAGAGCATATGCCCCAACTCAATTAAGCCAACGTAAGAAGGGTAGCTCCTGGGCAAGCAGAGAGACAAATGCAGGTAAGCACCTGAAGCCATGAAAATGCCTTGACTCAGCAGGACATTTTATCCATGCGTGTTTATGAGCCAATGGCTAAAACACAGCCAGAGTAAAGGGAACAATGGGTATAAAGATGACACTAAAAATAAGTGTATCTGTTTTGTGCTTTAGGGTGGTTTTCCTACAAGTCAGCATGAACAACGGGCTAACGTTCATCTCCAGCTCTGTCAGCATCACCAGCACACACTGTGTAAGTAATTGCAATGGGGCTTGACAGAGAAACCATGAGATCTTGGAAAGAGACGGTGGCTCTTCAGGCAAAGCCTCCTTGAGTGAGCATGAGCCCTCTACAGCTTCTGCATCATGGTTATTGACTGGATCCCAGCAGTTCTTTGAAAAATAATCAGGGCTAGTTACGATTAAATTGTTATTGATGACACATAGATCATGATAGATTTACTGAATAAAAAATTACAGCAAAAGGCACCCTGCCTATTCCTGTCCCAGGAAAGAGAGATCCTCAAAGCTAGGATCTGACTAGAAGGGAATCTGGGAAAATGAGGGAAGGAGCATCAGGAAGCAACACCCTGTTGAGCTTTGGGATCCCTTATGGGATCTGGCGTGAAAGGTACAACTGCCAGGACTTGGATCTGGAAGAACCACAGCATGGAAGGTCCTCTAAATTTACATGGTTATTTTTTGGTTGGAGCTTACAGCATTTGTTCTTAGACCACCACAATTTGCCTTTACTAGTTCAGGATTCACTAAGGTGTTTTTACAGTTTTAATGACAGGAGCTGGTTTCTTTTCTCTTGGCGTCATGGGGGGTGACCAGAAAGAGTTAGCAGCCTCAGATCCTGGGATGAGCACCTGATAAAAGGCTGCTGCTCAGCCCAGCTGAGGCGGAATGTGCTTCTGCAGGACAGCAATGGCTGTGATATGAGCATCTCCTGGTCAAAAAGACCACCTATCCCCAGGTGCAGTGTCAGGGACCAGTAGCTAGAAGTAATTCTTTATCAAAATCTGATTTTTAGAGTCAAACAATCAAAATGAAGCTGACTACTAGATAAGCGGTCTTCTTCCTTGCCTTGGAGTAAAAATAGGCAATGCCCATAGCTGTTGCAAGCAAGTATGGTAGCTAAGGATTTGGCCTTGTGCTTCTGGACTAAACAAAGTTTGCTGAAGTACCTGATAGCAAACACTTTGTATCAAAGTTGAGCTTTATTGATACTAGTGTCAAAAGGACTTTTATAGCCTATGCGAAATGCTGTCATATTGGTTTGTAATCATTGTTGGCCTTTTTGACAGCTGCAGAACAGAAGGGCAGGAATGAAAATAGAGGCAGTGACTGGAACTTGCAAATCTGATTTTCTGAAATTTTCAGCAGTGAAGGTGGGAAATCTCACATCAGATTGCTGGAACGGTCTGGGGTGCAGGGACTCAGAATTTAGCAGAGATGTTTGCTGCTTCACCTGATTACTCTTATTTTTCCAAAACTTTCCTCCAACTTTTCTACACTGAAGACTGATATTTTCACATATTATTCCTCTCTTAGACCTTGGGTACAATAAAACCTTTTGAATCTGCAGTGAAACACAAGTGTTAACTGGTGCATTTAGTTACCCATACGTAGTTTATTTCTGATGAAGACTGAAGTCTTAGCCTTAGCTGGGCTTCCTACAGGCCAGAATGTGCACAGAGGAAGCTTTCCTCTCAGTAGCCTTAGGATAAAGAGAGGAATCCAATCTCTGGTCCTGTCAGTCTGACAATTTTTGACCAGCCTCTTGCAGATTGAATGTGAAAGAGGCAGGGAGCCTGATTCTCAGCTGGTACAAAAAAAGACTGTCTCACTCCAGTTACATCCCATAAGCAGGGAGGTTGGCAGTTCAGTTTCCAACTTTGTCTGAATTTCATGCATTTCACTCTTCTTGTTTTAGAGACTCCCTCTGTTTCCTTTCCTCTCCTGTTTCCTTTTCTGTGGGTGGCAGTCAGCTGGCCTGCTCAGCTCTCCTCTCCAGCTGGCCCTTCTGTCCTTTCTGTACAGTAAGTATCTTCTCTTTCCTTTACTCCTAAAGCCTCTGTGTGATCCCTGGGCTTATTTCTCTTCAGCTGCATGAAGTCTGCTATTTCCTTTTCAAAGTCCAGCTTCACTATGATGCTTTGTATATTTAATCATTAAAAGAGGACTCTTTAGCTTCTTGCTGCCAGCAGCTCCCGAGCTGCTGCTGGCAAATGTCTTGGCGATTTATATGAGCACTTGGCATGGGAAAAGCAACGCCTGGGAACAAAGGCTACAAAACAAGGAGGTAAAGTGGGTTTCGAGTAACAGTAGCAGTGGTATGTGCATCTGTGGCTCATGCACTGCATTGGTGCTGTGCTTGGATTTGTTTTTAAGGAGTGCAGCAATACGTCTGAAAGTTATGCTTGACTTTTATTCATCCTTTTCTTAGCAAACTGACTTCACTGGGAATTCATGTCTCTAAAATGTCCGCTTTCCAGATGCGTTAGTGCTACATGGGGCCATAGGAAGGCCAGAGAGGAGGGCTGCAGTACTGAACTGCAGCTGGGTAGTGTGTCTTCTAACAGGACTCCTTTGAGCAGGGGGTCTGGCACGTGTCGCAGCACCCCACCTTGGCTTTCAGCTGCTCCCTGACCAAATGAATGAGGTGAGCTAAATAGTGTATCCCAAAACAGGTTGGCTTGTTTTATCTATAACAAGAAGCCACAGAACAGTGGAGGCATGGTGATGCTGTGACAGAGAGATATGGGATACTGGACTGCCTGCCTAAAAGCATGGAGTAGGAGCTGTGGTTGTGTTAGTCTGTCTTGAACATGTCAGTCCTGACAGCTCTAGGATTTGGTCTGAGAAAGAACTAGGTGCCACCCAAGTCAGCCACTCTGGATCAGACCTAGACTTTGCAAAGCTCTTACCGGCTGGTACTTTCTTTTCCACCCTCAGTCTTTTCATTGTCCAAGGGGAAAACAAACCGACTTGGAACAGTGAAGGGAACTTGGGTTGTAAGAAGGGGCTAAGCATCAGTTCCTGGTGTCATGGGAATTCAGCAAGTAGTTTCAGATTTAATAAGGTGAATCTCACGGACTTTATCCTCCATAAATCTTCTTTGGAATTTGCTTTCTTTCCATTTATCCTCCCACCTATCCTTTGAAAATATCTTATAGCTTCCTCTCTAGCTAGCTCCTATTCCCTCAGCCTGATTCACAGACCTTTCTTCAAGCTCTTTTCACATCTTCCTAGTCCCAGGCTCTCCTCTAGTTTGCTGCCAGGTTTTGCCTGTTCTCTGGTACCTCCATTGCTGGCGAATTGAACCTCTTCTCAAAATCAGAAAATCTACCACTGAAGAGGTTTCTTTTTGCAGTACAAAAGAAATGGCTGGAGCACTGGAGCTAATCTTAACCTCATCCCAGAGCCCAGTGCAGTCCAAGGAAACAGCATGTCCCAGCATGTCACTGCCCATCTGCAACAAACGTTTAGTTTCCAAAAAGCCATGTGTTCTGCATGTTCTGCAGGGGCCAAGCAGCATAAGACCACCTGCTTTCCTGTAGTCATCAGAGCAATACACAGAGTTAATACCTCTTCTGAACACACTGACGTGAAATGCTCCGAGTGCAAAGAATCCATCAAGATTTACCCAAGAAAATCAGAGCTGTGATTCTCTTTGGTTGCCTGGCTGCTCCAAAAAGCTAATTTCAAGTGTTAACACTTGAATTTTTATGGATTCTAGTAATTTTAAAGAAAATTTAACTTTGATTTTGAATGTAGACCCTTAGCTATCCAGCCCCAGAGTCCCACTGTTCTCTGCAGAGAAATAGATGGAATATAAGAATCAGAAATGCTTAAGATCATGGTTACAGCATCTCATTAAAAATAGTCAAACCAGCCCGAGAAAGCATACCAAGAACCAGCAGCTTTAAGGACTAGTTTGCATAATCACTCAGGCTGGGGTTGTGTGTGCAGTTTGAGGCAAGAGGCAATACAAGCAGGCTTGGGAGCTGATAAGGCTGAGCAAGTAACTTGTGCTCTGTGCCATGATGTTGACATGTGAACAGTTACCCATAAGCTCTTAGCTCCAATATTCCCATTCTTTGAATATCAGCATTTGCATATTCTGCATCTCTAGTGATGAAAGGTTACTCTGCACACCTAAGAGTCTGTGGTCATGTAGTTTGCAACGCTTCTCTGACAGTATTAAGGGACTTGTCAGCACGGATTTGGGAATGGTTTGTATACAAGTTTAACACCCTTGAATCTGGTGGGCTATAAACATACCATAAATTTATGCATAAATTATACATACCACAAACAGGAAGTGCTTCCCTGAATCATGACTTCAAATACAGATTTGTCACAGATGTGACCCTAATGATAATCGTGATTGACTGCACAATCTACCTGAGACCTCATAGTGAGGGAAACCTGGCTCATTTTGCCCAGTCTTAATGTGTAACTTCAGGGCTCCCACCTTGTTTGTGACATGCACAGGTAACTCAGAAGTAATCATCTTGTTTGCAGCTGACTGGGACCATCCTTTTCATTGCTCTCCTGATTCTCTTTCTGCTGCTGGCTCTGGCTCTTCTGTGGTGGTTCTGGCCCCTTTGCTGCACGGTGGTAAGTACAGGTTTTTATTCTTTTGACTTGTTTCATCTCTTCTCTGTGAAAGCAGTGTTGGAGTGGGTGGTTAACTTTGTTTAAGAAAAATGCTGCCAGGTTTGTAAGGCCCTGATTCAACAAATTGCTTAAAGTGCTTGTTGAAGTCACTCTGATCTGGGTTTTTGAACGTTGCAAGGCCTATGTGATTTTGACATTGAATGAGAAGTTTAAGTGAGCTCGTGGACATGTCCAAAGTTTCTGTAGGGATCAAGACCTCCTTAGAGCAAGATTTGAGACCTGCTGCAGAAAAGTGTAATGGAACTGATTTACTAATATATGCATAAGCTGTTACAGTCCTTTTTAAAGACAAGAGTTAGCCTTTCTTTTTTATTCAGAGGAACTGCAGATTCTGAGTATTTTGCACTAGCTTGGTAATTTTATGACATTTTTAAGGCAAGATTACCAGAGTGTGGAGCTGTATTATGAGTTACTTAATAGGGCACTTCTTGACTAATCAGATAGTTTAATGTGATGGATTTAGCTTCTCATCTGCATTTATTTTATGCCCACTGAAAAGCAGTGGGGCTAATGAGAGGACTGAATATGGGGGAATGGAGCTGGGCAACCCATCTGTGATACGAGCAAGAAAGCAGAGAGGACATAGCATTGAGATGGATGAAGCCTACCATTATCTCAGATTTTTCCCATTGTTTGTATATTCCAGGTGATCAAAGAGCCGCCGCCACCACCACCTCCAGAGCCTGTAAGTATGCTATTTTTGAGCTGTTGCACTGTCTGCAGCCACTGTAGTGTATCGTGCTGCCCAGGAACTTCAGCCCTGTAGGTGTCTTAATGACACCTTGAAGGCTGTGAGAGGAAGTCTCTTGGGTCAGGACAGTTATTTCTACCTTCTGGCCTCTTTATATAGATACAGCAAGATTATTTCCATCCACAGAGAAAATAGTTGCATAACTCAGAAGTCCACAGAGCAACAGTTCCTATGGTATTTTGTTCTTTCTGCTGCACATCAAACAGGCGTGTAGGCAAATCTTCACTTCTCAAGCTGTGCTGAAAGCTGTCCCTCCTCCAGTAAAGCTGCCGTTGTTCTCAGCAGGAGTTTGGCCCAGATTGGCAGTAAGGAACAAAGTCTGGCAGCTGAAAGAAAGGACAGTGAAGGCCACGTTTTTGTGGCTTTGCTACAGGAGAGGGAGACAAGAGCCTGCCCTGGCTGTGGCTCTGATGCAGAGTGACCTTTGGAAGGACATTTAGCCTTTCTCCATTTAGATTGTGAGCTGTTTGAGGCAGGGTTGTATTTAGCTTTTTTTGGGACAGTAACACACTGACCCTTACCTCACTGATCCTGACCTCAGCTTAGTTTCACTGTACTAATTTCATGAAAATAATAGTAATAAATAAAAGTACCTCCAGAGACAACTCATGCCTGCCTTTATTTCTTTCCTAGGCATAGACAGTTAAATGGTGGAAAAATACTTGCCTAACCCACAAGAGAAGCTTACAGTTTGCTGCTAACTTGCTGTAATTTGGCATGAATATCAGGAGGCAACCACAGCTGCTGGTTTGAGGTTGCCAGAGGCCACTATTACTGTGTATGTGATCTTGTTGCTTGTCCTGTGCAGCAGCACTGTGACAATTTAACTTTAGCATAAGCACCAAAAATCATGCTGGTTTTAGGGTGATTAGTGTTGTCGTGAAGCATGCAATTGCAGCCATGCTGTGTTTGAAGGAGAATGCAGAGATCATCGCACCCCTGCAGCAGAGTTCCCAGATGCTTTGTGATTATTCTAATCAGCAGAGATTTTTAACTGCAATCAAAGAGACTGTGAGCTGACGTAAAAGTCCAGAAATAACACAGAATACAGATGTTATCCATCCCTTTACTTGGCCTTGTCTTTATCCAGTATGGATTGTTGGTTCATTATACTTAGCACTAGCCTCCCTAGGTACGGTGACCTGCTCTTTAGCTGATGTAGTCTGGTATTGCTGCTATTAAACTGAATATAGTTATCTAAAACTTGTTCAAACCCACAAGCATTAGATTTGCATTACTTTTCAAAAGGTATGTGGTAGCTCTTGGAGTTGCTTTGCTATGTGTTCAGCGTAGGGAATACTTGGTGTAAGTTCTTTATCAGCTGGAGAAGTGTCAGCCATCACTGTGTCCTGCTACTGTCAGGCTTGCCAGCAATAAGGACTGTTAGACATGAAGACTTGAAATCTGTGTTACATCCCATGGAAGAGGCAGGATATTTTATATAGTACTCAAGTTCACAATGAAATCAAATATAACTGAATTAAAACTGCTCATGTAGTTCACTGGGTACTGTTTAGATGTGGTACAAAATGGGATAAAATTTGTTTGTGTATTTGTTATACTCTTTAAAAAAAAAAAAAACCACAAACAAAAAAACCCCACAAAAAAACCCAAAACAAAACAACAACAAAACCCAACACCAAACCACAGTGCCTTCCTTGTATATTTATTTCCCCGACTTAGGGTAAAAACAAAACAACAACAAAAAACCCAACCAAAAACCCAAAACAAACAAAAAAAAACCCCAAATCCAAACACCCTTACTAGTTAAGGGAAATGCCAACTCTAGTCTTGCCTGACCATACTAAAGAATTTGTTGGAGGAACTGACCCATGAACTATAGCTGAGAGATCAGATGTCACTGAATAACTGATGGGAATACATTTCTCCAAGGCATAACCCAAGAGTTAAATGTGAACAAACAAAAATTAAAGCGTGTTTTTTAAAAGCTATTATTGGCTTTTGGACTCTCAATTCCTTTTACATTCCAATAGCAACATGTAGGGCAATTTTGAGAAAATGTTACCTAGTAATCTGACAACAATTTGTGTCCTTCTCTAGTATTGGGATTTCACTTGATTTTTTAAAATTTTTTTTTATTTTAGTAAAAATTAAGTCCAGGTAGTGTTTCTAGAAACATACTTGTACTGACAAAAATTAGCAGAGAGCACTGTGCGTGGCCAGTCCAAGAGCAGTATGCACATCTGCATATCAGCATGAGATGTAGTTATTTGTCTTTAATAAAGAGTGTGAGGAATGAAGATGGTATTGTAGGAGCTTGTTGGGCTCTTTCCTCAGTTACGTGTGTACTTAGATAGTGTCATAGTGTGACTTCCAGCTGCCTTGACTCAGCGTAATAGCAGGGAGTCTGAGAAATCCCAGTGGCTTTTATCGGCTCAAGATGATAGAGCTGGAGATGTGTTCCCAGGGTTGTCGAACCAGAAACATTTGCCAGCTTTTAGTTAAGCAAGAACAGAACAATGAACCTGAAGTAAAACCCTGATTCAGACTCTCCCACGTTCCAGAAAAAGAATCTGTAGTCTTTATAACCGCAGGTCAAAAACTCTGGATCTGAGTTTCCTGACAATTTGGAGGTGCTCCAGTCTGAGTCCTGGTTCCAAACTGTACAGCTTGAGCCAGACTCTACAAAGAATCAAGCAGCATAGAATAACTGGTTACAGCTGCCATGAGAAAAGGGTCTGATGCACATGTTAGAAAACTCACAGTGGTAGCTTTTTTTCCCCTGTTAGGTGACATTAAGTTCTAAAAGCTCAATTAATACATGATTTCTTTGGGCTAACTGATTGCTGCATTTTCTGCATAGCACAGTGGCAAGCCAGTATAATGTACAATTCATCTCCACTTTGCCTTCCCTTACAAGTCAGTTGTGATTTTGAAGCTCAGTGCATGTTTGACTAAATAAAAGCTGTCTGGAGAGAGGAATAGGCAATCCTCTTTGGCTCCTCTAGTTAAAATTGCAGCTGCAGAGACAAGAGACTTTTGTTTTTTGTCAGCAAGTAACACACAAAGCCAGATACCCAAGGACTGGACTATAGGATGTTCAGTTGTTTTCCATAGTTTATGCTGTTTATGTGAGAACAGCGGCAATATCTCCCTGTCTTTCCCATAGGAATCAGATGATGAAGATGGATTGCCAAAGAAAAAGTGGCCAACCGTGGATGCATCTTATTATGGAGGTCGAGGTGTTGGTGGGATTAAGAGGATGGAGGTATTTGGCTTGTTCTTTAGTATTGTAAAAATCAATGCATTTAATTATAAGTTGTAGCAATATGTTTTTCTTTGCTTTTTAAAAAGCTATCTTGATGGACTAGAGACTAGGATTTAATTAGGGCTTGTCCACCTGATTGCATCTGCTGTCCAAGTAACAGACATCAAGCTGCCATCATTTGCATGAATAATTAAATGAATCTAGCATTATGAGCCATAGAAAATTTGCACGTTAAGAAATGGGATAAGCACCAAAAGAAGTTTTAATTTACTGAATCAAACCCTTTGGTGCAGTTGGGTCCAGTTCTCTTGTCTCTGGCAGAGTTACACTGGTTTTGAGTATTTGAGGGTGCCATCAACACTGTGCCTGGCTGGCTGGAAGCAGTTTGTTTGGGGAATCTAAACCAGCAGTTTTTCTTTTTTTTTCCCTCTTTTTTTCTTTTTCTTTTGGGTCTGTTGGCTTGATTTTTGGTTTTGGTGGGATTTGCTTGTTTGTTTTTTTTCAGTTAAGCATTAACTCCTAATGCACAAAACCACATCTGTGTTGAAATTGGCCAGTGAATTAAATCCTGCCAGTCTTGATGTGTAAAGTGAGGTGTTACTGTGAAAGAAATTTGCCTTGTGCTGTCCTATGGCATGTACATTCCAGGGAGTCAGTGGATAATGCTGTGATCAGCTACAAACTCCTGTAAATAACCATGTTAGTGGAATCAATTCAATATTCCTAACCATGGATAATATAAGGCAGGGAATTGTCACTCATCTGTATCAGCTGAGGGCCTAATGATGACTTTTAGGGATGTCACACCAGAAACTCCTACTAGATTTAACTGGTAGCTGAGGGAGGTGGGCTAATGTAAGCCATCCAAGGATATGGACCAAACTATGGCTAACAGAATGAAAGCAATGGCTTCTCAGCAAGTCCCTGCAACTCTGCAGTTGAATTATTGCATCTTAATATCCTTAACCATTTTCTTCAGGAGAATTTTATCCTTGATGCTGAGTAACCCTATGGATCATATATTGCCCTTAAATGCAGGGTCACATTTCTCTTTGAGGTAAGTCAGACAAGAAAATCAGAGTTTCAGCTTGAAATAAGTAGTGTATGGTATGTGAAGATAAAGTCACTGACCTCTCTTGTGACTGTGCAAGGTCATCTTTGGAAGAGCTGTTTTTAGTAGTAGCTACACGAGTTTGAGGGCTGATGTTCTTAAACCGTTCACATACTTGTCCACTGACCCTTTTTTCACTTTTGAGCTGAACAACACTAGCTGCTTAGGGCTAGCTGTAAGGACTGCCTGCCTTCAGCTGGTGCTGCTGCCTCCTCTTTGCGTGAAGCAATGGGAGGTGTATTACATCTGTGTCCTAGCAGAGCTGGGCAGAGTGCTTCAGGTTTCACTTGGAAATGGGTTAATCTGCCCTGGATGCTGTGAATTCCCGCACCACATTAGATTACTGGAAGGTGCAAAGGCTAGTAGTTCAAGCAGCTTTTGAATGAGACTATTTGACTCTTAAATGTGTATTTCTGATTACAGTAGGAGTTTGGTGTCTTCATAAATTCGGCTTCATGTCTGGTGGCATTGGGTCATCTGATGGGAACTAGATTAATGTCTGTGAAAACCACTTGCTGGTGGGGACTACTGAAGTGTTTCTACTTACAGTGTGCTCTCCTGACTTCAGGTGCGATGGGGAGACAAGGGGTCAACAGAGGAAGGAGCAAAATTGGAGAAGCCCAAAAATGCTATTATTAAGTTGCCAGAACAGGAGTACGAGCCATGGGAACCCAAGCCGAAAAAGCCCCATGTAAGAAAACCACCTTCCCAGCGGAAATGGTACACTCCTATCAAGGTAATGTGTCTGCCCCTCAGTTTTACCAAGTCTTATGTCATGCATGTTACTACATCCCGGTTCCATAGCACAGCCTTTTTTATGGCAGAGCTGGGAGAACCTATTTAGAAAAATGGCCAGTTACCCTCAACTTTGCCCATTTCTTGGAACGTGCATTTCAGCTGGCACTGTGTTGCCATAGTTTTTGAGGAGGAGCAGAAGGTGTTGGAGGGCATGAGCAGAGATCTTCCCTCCCTTGGCTCATGCCTTCTTTTCAGGTACTTTTGCACAGCCTGGATTGCAACAGCAGATATTTCAATTCTTAGGGAGGGTGGATGCTGTTTTGTGCCATTTCAAGGCAGCATGCAAAGAGGATCAGATCAAGTGCACCATCCTTGCTTTGATTGCACTGTGGCTAAGGCCTTGGGTTGGGATTCAGCTCTGTTCCTTTCTAGTTCAGCCACAAGATGTAATGTTTGATTTTGGGCAAGTTGTTCAGTCTCTCCACACTTTCATCCCCATTTCTCCAGTGTCATTATAGTATCTGGTGTCTCCCTGTCTTTTAATGTATGTATCCTCACGTAACCCTTGAGGCAGGGCAGAGCTATTATCTCCGCTTACAGAGAAGGAAGCTGGAGGGCTAGCACAGGCCAAGGGAGCAGCAAACCATGCTCATCCCAGACAGCTGTGGCCATGTCCCAAACCAGTGTTTTGTGGGATTGGGTCCCCCCTCCCCACCATGCTCACAGGTCAGTTTAACAGCGCTTGAATTTATTGTCTGGAAAGTACCTGTGAATTTTAAAGCCTGCCTAGGTAGGTAGTCCTGGGTCTGTTTATCCATGCTCCAGCTCGCCTCCCATCAGTACAGTACTTGTGGTGTTCTGCCTTTTGTTAACAACAAAAATTGTGCCTCTTAGAGGAGTTGTTCATGTTAAACTACAGTCATTCTCAGTGAGTTTCAAGCAGGTTGCATATTGGGTACATGATACCCTGTTGAGGTCTCTTTTCTGGCTGTCCAGATAAGCAGTATACAGAGGGCAAGGGCACAGGAGTAACATTTGTGCAGACAGTTTAATACAGAAAGGCTGGATCAACTCACCTGTAATTTAATCAGTTTAATCTCATGCTGTTTTCCCCAAATTCTTGGTCATGTCTCTTCTTTTTTTTTTTTTTTTTTTTTTTTATTCTAGGGCAAACTTGATGCACTGTGGGCTTTGGTTCGACGAGGCTATGATCAAGTCTCTCTTATGAGACCGCAGCCAGGGGATAAGGTAAGGTGTCACAAACATACTGGCATGTCACTTCTCTCTTAGCAGCAGCAATGCTCTTCCCTCCCAACCGCCCCATCTTTTTTTTTTTTCTCTTTTATTTTTTTGCAAGCTTGTCTCTTTTCACATTACCCTAAGGCTAAAAATTTGTCACAAGAACGAGAGATTTCAAAATGAGCTAAAATGTTTGCTGTGGCATCTATTTAAAAGTATTGCCCCAAAAGGTCAACAGCAACATCTCCACTGTGATGATTTGAGCAGACTGAGGAAGAAGCTGGCCAGCCACAGTAGTATATGAGACCTTTTTCAGCCATATACGTTCTTAGCCTTTTTTTTCTGGGTACATGTGTTGAAGTCAAAGGTTGGGTTCTTTGTGGGTTCTGGGGGACTGCTCATTTTGAATTTAATATGCAGTAGTTGTTCTACAGCAGTAATTATCCTTCCTACTCAACTTCATAAAAATGCTTCTCAGATTTAATAATAGAGTTAAGTGATTAATGAGAGAAATCATGAAATGTGCAGGTGATGAAGAAACAAATTATAGCAAAGTTAATGGAGAATAAAGTTTCTGTAGGATTCTGTGCAAAGACAACATTTCTTGGTTGACACATTTCTTGGTCATATCCTACATGTAGGCAGAGAGTATCTCCTGCCTTGATAAAGTCTATTGGCCAAACATAGGTCAGGAGTAGATTCCTCTTGGGAGGAAGCAGGGAGTTTATGCCTTTCAGAGCCCCAGAGATGTCTATGTGCTGCCCCATGGTCACTTGCAATAGCTTAGTTCAGAGGTCTTAAAATTTCCCCATGAGAGCCTGGCACCATTATGGTTGTCTCTATCTTGTTATTCTGGGGGGACAACTCTGTAAGAATTGAGTGCTGCTGCTTTGGGCTGTTGCACCTCCAGATCTGGCTTTCTGCAGTGGCACTTTGAAACATGAAGACTGAGCAGAGATGACAGCATCTTTCTCCCCTCTGTGGCCCTTTTCTGGCCGGAGTCCATACATTTATATCACCTTTGTTCTCAGGGGAAGGTGTTGTAGAGTTACAGCAGTAGGGGCCATAAAGTGCTTTTCTGGGGTAGGAGTGGTGCAGAGGTCCTTGTGCTGGGCTTGTTTGCCTGGGTGACTTTCACACCTAATAACAGACTATAAAAGTAGCCCTAATTTGCATAATCTAGGGAAAATAAGTTGCATTGCTCTGGCTTTTGGCAAAATACTATTATGGCATTTGTCTAGTTATTGACTAAACATACAGTTTCAGTATTTAAAGTTTAGTCTTTTCCATTTTTCTTTTGGTGCATAAGGAAACCAAGAGAACAAACTCAGCTTCCTATGCTACTTTGTAAAGTGGCCTTAACTGTTTCACTAAGCTGCATTTTCAAGGCAGCTGTGCTTGAGACACCTTATTTACTTTTTAAGCACGATCTAGAGCTTCTGAATAGGCTCTTTAGGCCCAGCTGTATTTTGATAGCACTAACATTGTATAATATGAATCTATCCACTCGGTTGGTACGTTTCTATGGGTGCAGAGCACAACAGAGCTCCTGTTAGCCTGCATGGTCAAGAAACAGGCAGGGGGCTGGCTCTGAACAGGGATCCTCAGTTCCTTGCCTTCCAGCTCTGCTTGCAGGGAGGATGAGGGGCTCAAAAGAGGCAATGTAAAACAGAGCGAGCTGAAGGATTATTGTATTGGGGAGAACATTAGAAAAATCAAACGTACATCTGGGAAATAGGGTGGAAAGAATCCTATTGAGCCAGATTCAGTGGAAGAATAGGATCATCTCTGTTCCCTGGCCTGTGAAATTAACTAAAGCTGAAGAATATTGAAGGCGAAACAAGAAAATGACTAGACATCCTTCTGCTGTTTAAAAAAAAAAAAAAAATTAATAAAATAAAGGATATCACAGGCCTGTATTTCATGGAGAAAGTTAGCACAGAAAAGAACAAGGTTATTTATTGTTTGGTTGACTTTTCCAGTAGCAATCCCTCGATGGAGAATTGGCTCCTTGTGAGTTAGGCTTTTGGTGGGGAGGAAGTGTATAAATATACATGTGTGTACACATAAGTATATATGAGCCTACACACACATGCACACACTTACTTTGTGGCTGAAGAATGGGGAGATGGAGTCAGTGCTAGGAGTGACTGGCAGCATGGAGAGCCTGGAGCTCTGGCTGTGCAGAGCTGGAGGAGCCCGGCAGCCCCAGGAGCAAGCCCACAGCTCCGATCGACCCAGCCCAGGCAGGTTCAAGGTGACTCCTGTACAGGTGTGCTGACAGCAGTCATTGGATTTTGGTTTACTGTTGGGTAGACATGAAAGTGCAGCCTGACATGCCTCAGTGCATGGTGTTCTTCCAGACTCTGCCATCCAGAGCCCAGTGACTGTGTGGTGATCTTGGAGAGAGGCATTGCTTTTCTTTGTAGGGTTTTGAGGGATTGGGCGGGGGCAGGGGGAAGAGTTCTTTGGGTTTTTTAGTTTGCCTTTTTTTCTTTGATTTTAAGGTAATTTCATAGCAGTCTTGGCTGTTCAGGAAAACTTAGAGTTCAGAAAGCGAAAGGAACACAATTTACCTCTGTTTTGGGAATGGCATTTGGATTCATAACTCAGAAAATTCCTATCTTTGAATTACCCAGAATCAGTCAAATTGTTAACTTTACTTTTTCAGGGATTACCAGAGATATAGGTTGTTTCCCACTGGAACAAGATAACTCACAAAGTTACATTTTCCAAATTTCTGTTTCACAGTTTACCTCCATTGGGAAAAAAAAAAGTTTTCATTTTCCATTTTTATTGCTTCACTTGGGCATACGTTCGCTTTTTGCAGCCATTGGGAGAAATTATAGCAAAACACTTTTTTCTGCGTAATGAAAATAATAATTACAGAGAAGAGAACATCCACAGTACAGGGAGAAAAATATTTTTTACAAGGCTTTTGGGACAGGGGGAAGATGACAAAGGAGAATTTTTTGGCATTAAAACATTCTTTAAAAACTCTTTTAAAAAGTACAATTTCTTTCATCATTTGAAAATAAGTACTGTGGTTTGGGAGCTTTTCTCCCCCCAAAAATCTGAAAAATACTTGTAGAAAAACTCTTTCTGTGATAGTTTTGGTGGAAAACAAAATATGCTAATGTTTTTGGTATATTCACCAATGTACCTGGTTTTGTCACAGAGAAGCAAAAGTCTGTTAGACATTTTTTAGAGCTGTTCAGCATCTTCCCGCACAACACAGCCCTCTTTCTTGGCTCTGCAAACCATACAGTGAAGGCAGTATTGCTACCTCAGGTTTTCAGAGCCGAACTTCTCCCCCACTCCAATCACAAAGTGAAGTTAGAAATGGCACTGTTTGTATTTTTTTGAGTCTTCATGTGGTGAAGCCCATTCCAGAGTGCGTGCGAGAGCCTTGCAGTGGAAATTCAGGCTAAAGCATGTGTGCAGGAATACAGGGCTGACTGCTGCAAGGGACTTTGTTGTCCTTTGCTCTGGGTGGCCAGGGCTGCTGTCCATCCATCCTCGTTTCTTCCTTCATCATGATCCTGTTGCCTTTCCCAAACCACCTGGTATTTTCCTTACCTGTGCCGCCCTTGGACTCCTCCCCTAGACATTCCCTTCCATTTCCTTTTGTGGTTTCTTCCTTTCCTTGCGCTCTCAGTCCGTGTTTCCCTGCACCTCCCCTTGATGAGACAGACTGGTGCTCTGCAGTCCTGCCCTCTGGGAGCAATGGGCTGGTGACCAGCCTCCTTCCTCTGTTCCTCACGCGCTGCAGGAACTGAGCTGCTGGTAGCAGCATGCCCTGGGTTATGGCCTCGCTGCAGAGCTGGCTGAGGCTCCTGAGAGCTCCCTTGCCCTGGCTCATGCCTTCCACGGACTTATCAAGAAAAGGATCTCGGGATGGATGGCCCATCAGTATTAGGCAGGATTGTATTAATAGGACTGGCTGTGAAAATCGCAGGCACTTTTTGGAACTGCTTATTTAAAGAAAATCAGCCAAGCACAAGCTCTGATCCCCCTTCTCCTGGGAGCTGTGCCCACGGTGTTTGGCTTGGCTCTGCAGACAGCTCCTCCTCTTGGTCTCCGTTAAATGTCATGTCACAGCAGCACTGCTGAAATTGGTTATTAGTTTGCCAAGTACCTCAGTAAAGGGTCACAGGATCCCACTCACTTGACTTCTCCAGGTCACTGCTAGCAGAGCTTCTGTTGCACCAGAATGGGACAGCAAGGGATAAACACGCTTGGCTCTACCCCATCATTAGCAGATAGGCTGCTATTTGTGGGATGGCTTTTTGCTGAGCTCTCAGCATCAGCAGAGGAACAAAGCGATGAAAAAGGGCTAGCGGCTCTGCTGCGGATTGCTGGGCTTTTCTCCTCGCAGTAATGTACAAAGGTGAAGCCTTCATAGGCATTTGTGCTACTGCTGCAGTGATGGATCCCTTAGAGCTAGGCTGCTATTCTTCCCTTCCTTCCCTGGAAATTTGGGGCTTAGAGGACCAGCAGTCACTCTTTTGGCCCAAGAAAGGGATTGACAGCTCTGAGGCAGGGACACTGCTCATCCAGCAACAGGGAGCATGTCAGAGTGGCCGCATGGCCTGGTGAGCTATGTGTTGCTCAAGATATTCGGGCTGCCTTGAGGACTTACCCACTACTGTTGGTGTCCTCCTGAGCTTGGTTCTGAGCTTGCAGGGGGCTGCTATGAAGATTAGAATTTGGGAAATATTAATGTCTGGCTATCTTGAAGTATCTCATAGAAACCACAGTAGCTGGTGGGGCAGGTTGTCAGCAGTCTCTGCAAAAGGGAACTTTCAAGCTTTTCCCCCTGGCCTCATGGATCAAAAGTGGGGTTGTTACCAAGGCCAGCAAGTAAACATTAAAAGCCCCAATATGTGCAGAGAGGAAGGTGAGATGCTGCTTTCAAATGGTCTGCTTAGTTGCTGCTTTCAGCAAATCCATTCCTTTTTGCATTTCAGCACATACTGTCACAGGAAATTCTCAGAGGCTCGGTTTACCGAAAACCTCAACTGAAAAAAAGATGACATTTTTGCCCCCAGGCAGAATTGCTCTTGTTTACTTTAAAGCTTGAGAAAGTGATCTCATTTTTGTCACTGGAAATTACCTGCACTAGAGAGTGAGAGTGTACACTGGATTTTGCTGTCACCATCACCCTTGCATACTCATGGGACTTGACTTAGAAAAAAGCAGTGCTTTAGCAGTACTACCCTGTGGTTTGCACATGCAAAGCCCATTCCTGGGGAAAGGGACTAGAAGCAGGCTGTTGTACAAAAATCTGAAAGCCTTTTTTCCTTCTTCCTTCCATAAAACTGATAGCAAAAAGGCTGCTGTGCAGCCAAAAATTTCACAAACTATGAGCTGCTGGTCATTTTGGAAGCCAGGACTTCTGGGTCCTTTCACATTCTCACCATTGAGTTACTATGTGACTTTGGGCAAGGCACAGCAGCTGGAATTTTAAACACCAGCTTCTGAAATAAGAACAGGAGTATTTGTGTTCCTTATTCTGTGTATCCCTTCCTAAGTGATCACTCTTAAGCTGATAGGCTTGTTAAAGCTCAGAAGGTCTGACTACACTCAAATTTTGAGTGATTCCTTGTAATGCTGACCATGACATCTATATGCCTTAGTTTTCCCAACTGCAAAATAATCATGAGAACACAGTATTTACCTTCATTACAGCTGTGAGGTTTAGTTAAGTCTTGCCAGGCACTTGGGACTCCTCAGATGAATGGTGGGACACCAAACCTATGGATTATTGATTACTAATAACTACTTTCTGGCTGCTACCTATAGGTGGTCAGCAGTTTGAATGCAGCCCATGGGGATGGCAGCACCTGCCTGTTACGCCATGCTAGCTGCCCAAGTACCAGCACTAGTTGGAGCTCATTCTAATTACTTCTTTTCAAGACTGAGTAATGGCCTTTAGTAGGCTTCCCTGACACTTGCTCGGAGAGGTGTTGTAATTGCCCAAGCAGTAATTGGCAGAGCTACAGGGAGTGCTGGAAAAGCAGCACTGAGCTCCTTCAGACTGTATTCATCAGCGACTACTGCCTGGTTCTGGGGTTTTTCTCCCTTTGCTTAACCTTTCTGGACCCAATTACCTTCATAAGGTTCTGAAAAGTTAAAGAGACAGGGACACCACCTGCCACAGTAGGTGATCTCACTTTGTCACTTTCAGTGAAAATGTTACACATGTAGCTCCTGTTTTACTTCTTTTTTTCCTTTTTGCAAAGAACACCAGCATCTGTAAGGCTCGTTCCTGCTGTAGCAGGCATGGCGCGGGGGGGGGGGGGGAACCTCCCTGGCGTGGGACCAATGTCCTAATGCACAGTTCCCAGGATGTGCTGAGCACTGCAGCTGGAAACATGTAATTGGTGACAATGAATTTCCTGTCCTGCAAGAAGCCCACATACTGGCATTACCTCTCACTTGTGCCAGGATCATGTTATTTCTGATGTGGAAGAAGAATTCACAAATCAACTTTGGGGATAGATGCTGCCTGTCTGTCCCTGGGTGTAACTAGCCATCTGTCCACATCTTTGGGAGCCAGAGGCACGCTCAGTAACAACAACCACAAGAGGCTTTTCTGAAGGATGGGTACAAATCCAAGGGCTGGTGCCACTTAGCACACAACAGGATGGAAAAGGATTGGCCTTGTGGTTAAGACACTGAGAGGTGACTTCAGAGACCCTGGATGTAGCTGATATAAGTTACTTCACCTTTGTTGTGCTGTAGTTCCGCAGTGATTAATGAGATGAACAGTACATTTTAGGAGGGTGAGACCATGTTCCTAACAGCACTTTGAGCACTTCATAGATGGACTCCGTTACGTAGACAGGGGGGCTCTTCTGCTACTTTTACAGCATGTGTACCACTTTGATATTTCTTTGGTATTTATGGTAAAGGAACAGGTTCATCAGGTCTGATTCTCAGTTTTTTATAGGGAACAAGACTTTGGGATAAGAACTGCTGACTTAGTCCCTTGTTATCTGCAACTCTGACATGTCTGCCTTGGGGGGAATAGGCTCTTGTGTGTCATTAACACATTTTTCCAGGCAGCGCTTCATTGATGCTCCACAATCCTACTTGGAGTACAGTGTGTCTAAGCTATGCATGCCTGGCTTGGAGTCAGGTGACTATCCTAGGGCTTAGGAGGAAGCCTACAACTGAAGGTACATCTTTTTTGAGAAGACGAGTACACAGATGCACATGCAGTTTCTTACTAGGACTGCATGTACAGATCCACGATTTGCACATGCAAATGAACAGATATGCTGCGGCCAATATGTTTATTTGTTTCTTGGCAGCACCCCTGGATCAATGCTGAACCCCATGTTACCTTGTTTCAGTTGGATTTCTAGGAGCCGTGCATCCCTCATTGTCTTCTGAGTTGGGTAACAGTTCAGAAATTACCCAGCCTTCCTTAGCCCTCTGCTTACATACTTCTAGTAACTGTAGGAATCCATTTCCCCATATGCAGAATGAGTAATGCTGTGACCTTCCTCTGAAGGTGTTTGAGCCCTAGAAATAAAAAACACTGTGTAAGATAATGTATTAATACTATTATTCATACTGAAGTTATTGTACAGAGGGTAACTAAAAATCAAAAGGTATTGCATCATTACTTTGTACAGAGGAGCTGTAGTTCTGGATGCTTCTATTCTTGTTTAAACTACTGTGGTTCATGTTGTGGTACCAGAAGAAAACCCAAATCACTGTGTCTGCTGTTGTACAAGTAACACAAAGATACTACACAACCTGAAGAGCTTATGAGCTATGTCTGTTAAGACTTAATATTAAACTTAATCTTGCTTTGAACATAATAAAATCCTCCAGTTTCATATACCAGTTTTAGTCTCAGATAGGAACTGTTCCTGGAGCAGCAAGACTGCAAACACTTAGCGCTCTTTGCAGCAACACTGGTGTTTTCTGCAGCTTTTTAAGATCTTTCTGCCTTTTTTTTTTTTTTTTTTTTGGCATGTGAACATATCCCTTCTTTTCCCCTCCTTATTGGGTTTCTTCTAGGGAGCGTAATTACCCAAGTAGACACCTCAGTCTTCACTGGCTGATAACTCTAAGGAGTGGGATATACAGAAACTTTGAAGCAAAGCCTACCAAGAGCAGTGTCCCTTCTTGCAATGCTAAAGGCCAGGCACTGAGTGGAGCAGAGCTTTGAAAAATGAGAGGTGCACCTGGGGTTTTTTTGGGGGACAGGCCACTGTTTCTGGTAAGTTGAGACCAGGGTGTATAACAGAGTTTGTATGAGAAAGGTGGCAACGGGATGCTCATGGAAAAGAGCAACTTCAAAATGCAGAGCTGGTACCTGATAGACTGGTCAAGCTGCATAGGGGGAACTTGGCAAGCATATTTTTGCATAGAGTGTTAGGTCTCTATAGCATACCTGAAATGGGAAGGAGAGTTCCGTGTCAGGACTTTGGTACTTGAGTTGCTTCCCTGGTGTGTTCATTCCTAGAAATAATAAGGTGGTTGTGTCCCAAGTTGCTCTTCCATCCAACTTAACATAGGAGCTTTTGGGGAAGGAGAGGTTTTCTGTGCTTTGGAAATATGCCAGCATTGACAATGAACTGTATGAGTCTCATCCCAGGAGAAGAAAATCCTTATGAACTAAGCACAGAGGACCTGGGAGCTGTGGGTTTACCATCCACTTGCTTTAGGTAGCAGCAGAGCCATTTAAGGGCCAGTTACCCAGAGATGGGTTGGGAATACTTGTATCTTTTTCCAGCCTGTAAACAAAGAGGCAGCTTGTCTGTGTGGTGGGCCAGGATCTTACATTTTTTGGCTGAGGCAAGGAAAAATAATAACCATTTTTACCAGAAATGTCTGAGTCTCCAGCATTATCCTATACCCTAGGTGGGTAAAGCACATTGTGCTCTTCCTCTGTGCATGCCATAATCCCAGTTTGCTCCTGAAGAGACAATCAAATAATTCACCCTGGAAAGCACAATGACACTTAATTACAGTTTGAGCAAGACCAGTTATGGTCTTTTGGGGCCTAATTTGCTCCTCCCAGAAAGCCACCAATACCTCAATGTTGAGCCTGTTGCACCCAGCAGATGTGTGTTGCTCTTGTTGCTATGCTCCAAAGCCCTCCCCATTCTAGGTGATGGACAAATGCAATCTCCTTTTCCCTGAAAATGCCAAAGGAAAAAGAAAAATCTTTTGCAAACCAACCACTGTTGTTTTTTTCCTGAGCCACATTCTAGTCTGGTCAGCATTCAAGTGTGGAAATGTGTGGTGCTGTGGTTAAAACAAGGGATGTGAGTCATGAGTCCTGAACTTGTAAATGCTTTTTTTTTTCCCCCTCCTTTTTTTTTTTTTTTTTTTTTCCCTTCCCCCTGAAGCTGCTGCATAACCTTGGGTAGATGACATGACCTGACAGTGGCTCTCCTCACTTCCTCCACTCTGGGAGCCTCATCCATAAAAGCTGTCAGAAAAGAGGAAGGCAGTAAATTGTGTGTTGTGAGTGCAGTTTTAGGTTAAAATATTTCTCTCACGTTTGGGTGGGATTTGGTCTGGTGTGACTGTACTTTGAGATCGGTACTGAATATAAATTATGCCGGGTAGACCTTAACTTTGATTATGCCCAGTGTTATCCTTTTCTGTTCCCTTTGCCACTTCAGCTTTTTTAGGGCTCAGAATCAACAGGCTTTGTTGTGGATCTGCACTGTGCGTTACTTCAGCCACAACCTCAGCAAGGTCCAAGACATGTGATGTTTTGTGCATTCCTGCAAGATATCTTGTGACTCTGGCCATTCTTTCAGGAGGTGGCTGTAGCCCATTGCTGCATTTTCCTGCTAAGGCAGGGCTGGAAACAACAGCAGCTCTCTGCTGAATGGAGTGTGATACAAATTATTTGAATATCCCTGTCTTCAGTACTTCAGTACTGAATGTCCCTTGTACTTCAGTACAAGAAAAGTACAGTTGCTTTTCTTGTGTGCGTAAGCTGGAAAAGTGGTATCAGGCATGTGAGAGCTGGATGGTGGGGATGTGTTCAGCACAAAGTTTATTTTGCTGAGGGGTCCTGGTCCTAGCTTAAAAGGCCAGTTTCCCTGGCTGAGCCATTCTTCCCTCAGATTCCTCATTATTGGCTGGTTTCTCCAGGGGTAAATTGGAAGTAGCCCACTTCTCTTCAGTGTATTCCTGCACTGGTCTTCAAACTAACTGAATAGAGTGCTCCCAGAGGACCTGTCCCTAGTTTCAAGCAGTGCCATGCACAGTTGGGACTGTGAACTGGGGAGCAGTGTCTGCCAACATGTATGTCTTGGGAACCTATCAGTACATGATTGTATTCCAACTCTCAATATTCTGATTAACGAACTTACAGTAGCCTGGGATACTGCAGCTATTAATCTTAATGCAAAACAGTTCCTATCTTAATCCCCTAGTAGATCTGGACACCATTTTCCACATGACTCTCTTTGTTTTGGCTAAAAACTGCTTCTTTAGATGGTCTGTAAATATCTTTGCATGTTAGTGGAATTAGCTGAAGTGGAAAAAATACCCTTGAAAAAGTCTTAATGTTTTCAGTTTTTGTTTTGAAACACCTTTCTGTCCAAAACTCAAAGAAAAGATGTTCCGAATTGGACAACATATGTGTTTCAAGCCCAAGCGAAACTTATTTTGACATATTTCTTTTACCTGAAAAATGAAGACTTTTGGTTGTTGTCAACTTTTCCCTTGGCCACCAAGTGAACCGAAAGATGACTTTCATTGCTGCTGTTATGTGCGGTGCATGCCATGGACCTGTTTGTGAGTTTGTTCTGGCAACCTACTCCGTCGGCCCCCTGGACGGGGCTATCTCACACTTGGTGTCAAAAGAAGAGCTCCTGGGCTCTCTCCTCCCATCCCCACCCCGTAAATCCTCCTTTCTCAGCTATTTGGCTCCCATAGCCAGGGTGTCTGAGGGCGTACTGGGCTTCTGAAGGATTTCTTCTCCCAGCCCCTTTAGAAAGCAAGGCTGGTCCCCCTTTGCCCCTGTGAGAGGGGCTCAGGTATCTCAGCTCTTGCCTGGGCTTTCTGGGCAGCAATGTGGGCCATGTCTCAGCTAAGCCAACAGCTTTTACTCTGAATGTGTCAGTAGCCCAAGGCATTGCTTACCTGTGTCTCACTGTCACTGTGTGCTCTGCTCCCGGCCCATATGCAGCTATCTTCTCATTTGTGACTCAGGCATCAGTTTCTGAAGCAGGGATTAACTTTCTGTGCTGTGTCTCCCTGGTGTTGCCCCAGTGAGCCAGTGACTGGGGCTTGTGGGTGGTTTAGTTTGGTTGCTAAAAAGTAAGAGAAAAGGCACAAAAGTGGCTTATAAATGTCTTTGTGGACTGCATGAAGGATCCGCATGTGCCTTGGCTGCTTGTAAATATCGCTGCCCCTTCCTGGGTCAGGACATGTGTCCTGTTTAAAGTTGTGTTACCTCCCACATCTTAAAGCTCAGTCTAATTCCTTCTGTGGTGTGAAGCACATTGAGTGACCCCAGGAGGTTACACCTCTTGGCAGCACTACCTTGCTCACACTGTGCTGTGAACAGAGTTTGCTGCTGCTGCTTGGGTCATCCTTGCGCATTTGCATTCATCATTTTGTAATTTTCGATTTGAATTTATCTGATGTACCTAAGGCCGTTATAGGGTCCTCACTGTTACAATATGAGGGATTCACAATCCACAATGCAGTGATTTCCCTCCCCTCCAATAACTCCATCATAGAAGGAGGGAGCAGAAGTGATACGAGTTTACTTATAGAGAGGCCAGATAATACATTGGATACAGAATGGGTTGAACTGATTCTCCTTTTTAAAAGCAGCACTAAAGAAAATAATAATTATATTCTCATTGCTGGATACTGCCACTTTACTGGACCTTACTTTTAAAATCCTCCTCTCTTCAGTCAACCCCATTTTCTCTTATGTCTTCATAGTTTCGGATTACCATTGTTTTAGGCATCAGCACTGAGTTGCCAAATAGATCCCCAGAAAATTGTTACTGACAAGAGAGGACTTATTAAACTGGAAGATATTTAAAGAGTCAGATTCTCATGTAAACAAGTATTATATGTTGATGATATTTAATGTTTTGATTTTAGACCTAATAACTTGAAATGGCTACATGTAAAAATTAATTACAAGTTAATAAATTAATTGTTAATGGTTAATGCAATAACCACAGTATAATTAATGGTGATGATTAAAATTTAATTGTCAAATAATATAATTAGAAATTAATTATAAATTGCATATTTATTGACCTGAAAGCATGATCAGCTACCAAACTGCTGATATGGAAATCTCTGACATTTCTAATACTTTATTTTTCAACATGAAAACAGTATCTGAGTCCCAAATGTAAGAGTAGGAGTTAGTAAAAGTTATGTGAATATGCCTGAAAACCAGGCAGGCTTAGGTTTTATGTGACAAACTGTTTCAGTGGCTCACTAATTTCTAGCCTGTATGCTGCAGGGTAATCAGTGCAATTCCCAGGAAATCCGTGAAGGTTTTAATGAGCTATGACATGTTCAGTGCACAGGCAGCATGAAGCAGTGCAGTGTGAGGAAGCTTTTGGCAAAGGCTGATGCACATAGATCCTGGCTCCTGAGGAGCCAGCTGCTAATCCTGACACTTGCCTAGGGAACTTGAATAGTGGGAACTCTGTACCACCTCGGTTCAGCTCTTTATAAAATTATTGTATGCATAACCTACTTCATTCATAAATACATTTGCTAAACAAGTTTCCCATACTGTTGCTTTTTTATGATACTTGATGTAGGTGTTTCTGCTAGAACACTTCTGTTCTTTATTAGAGGACAGGGATTACCTTGTCCTCTAATTTTTCCAAGATTCAAATTTTGCAAAAGTCACTTATCTTAAAGGTATATATCCCATTGGTTTCTGGGTGTGTGGATCAAAACCTTTACTATGCTAAAGTGATTCTGACTTTTTGTAGATGCTCGCTTTTGGGGTTTTTGTTGGTAGCATAAAACCTGAATCTATTCTTCTGAGTTTTAGAGCTCCACTTTTACACTGAACCACAGACAGATATTTAGGAAGTGAATCTACCTGCTGATGAACCACATCCATAGCAAGCTGGTAGAGTCATCCCAGTAACATCTGTAAACAAAACTGGGGAGAAGGACTACTCATTTGAGTCCAAGGAAATGATGTTCATTTCAGATTTCCGCATCCTAAATGTAACACTTTTGACTGGGAACTACTTTGACCACCCTATTTGGTGGTCCAGTGTTTTAGATTGCTATGCTCAAACTTGAAAGGAATGATTTTATTTTAACCCATTCTAAAATGTAAAGGCAAGTATCATATTCTTACAAAGTCAAAGACCAAGAAATTTCAGTAAACAATTAAGTGAAGCCAACTCTTCCTCAGTCAGGTACCCTCCTCTGCTAGTCAGAATTGCAGCACTGAGACTCCATGAGCAAAACCAAGAGTGAATGAAAACTCAAGCAAAATTTGTAACAGGAAGGGTATCTTTTATTAGGTCAACTAATGCAGCTAAAAATAAGAAACAGACATACTTTTGTGTATGCAAACACTCTGGCATGCACAGAGATTAAACTGGATTTGATTTTTGTTAAATAAACACCAATGCATGTATTAAAATGGACAGAGAAAAGGGATGGCTATTGGCAGATGGGGCAGGTTTTTTAAATTCTTTTTGCTGAAGTGCTCTTAGTATCATGGGTGAAGAGACTTGCCTATGGCACTCTTTGAATTGCCTGGATCCTTTTAACGGTTGTTCCTTTCTGTTGAAAACTGGCTGAGTAGTAGCTAAAGATTTTGGGGGAACAAGCACTGAGGAATGATGTACTGAGCACTATGATGAAAGTAGCATAGAAACAAGATGCAGTGGCTTTCAAGAGGTTCCTCTCTTCCTTCCCTCCCTTAAACCACACACAAAACCACATCCTAGGTGGTCGAGGAGGCATTGCCTAGAAGTACAAAGTGCCTGAATTGCACATGTGGTTGTTACACTGGGATAAAAGCTGGAGTCGGGACAAGGGCAGATCCCGCTGCTTCAGTATTTGTACTTTTTGAAAAGCCAATTTGGCAAGCAGCATAACAAGAGCCTAACAAGTGGATGGACATATGGGGAGGCAAAATAATTGTGCATTAGGAAGACTGTGCAGATGTGAGCTGAAGTAAGGGCGTAACTCCATATGGCGCATTGCTGACCTTCAGTTGGTGCCTGAATGACAGTACGCGGTGCGGGTCGCACCATCTGAGGGATGCTGTACTGGGAGCGGGGCTGAAACCAGACAGAACTGGATTTATGCAGATCATCTGCTTCCTAGAAAACAATAAAGCAGCTACCGACAGCTGTTGTGCCTGAGATCGTCATGGTATTACTGCACCTTGCAACTCTGACACCTTCCCTAAAACACTTAGTGTATACCATGCTTCTGGAAGAAAAATACTGTTATCGCTACTAAAGTGATGGTGGCCCTTAAGCCCTGTTAATCCCCTGTGCAGGGAGAGCATAGGTGAGTGTGCAGGATGCCTGATTTCTGTCCATGTTCTCTATGGTTTAAAAGCCTTTATATGTCTTTGGAGAGGAAATTACTTAATCCTTTCAAACACAGAATATTAAAACCCTGTGGTTAGCATGTTTATTTGAGAAATATCATGGATTTTTTTATAAACTAACCCCAGATGGATGTGCATGTTGGGTAGAATAGCTGTGACACTCTGTTATTAGGGAAGTGTGATGAGTGGAGGGCTTAATTCTTCAACCTAGAAATCCTTTGATGAAATACACTTGATAAGTTCAAACTATGACTTGTGATTTATTATCATTTGTTCCTCCCTTTCCCTTTTGGCTGTTAATCCTAACACTGGCTAAGAGTAAGAGTTCAGCTTCATTTTGTCAATGGCTGCTTGAAGTGCTCAGGAGGATTTGCTCCAGTATTCACCAGAAGTCTTTGATATATGAGATTGTAGGCTAACGCTGATAATCTTTTGTGAGGAAGTGTCACAATACATACATCGATCATCCAAGCCTCTATCTGTCAGACTCTCCCAATCCAACCGTATTTTTCATGACACAATGCGGCGCATGGCCTTTAAATTACCCATCTGTCTGACAAATCAGTGAGTGTGGCAGAAACTGGCAGCAGTTTGATGTCGCCTATCACTTTAACTGAAGTGAAAGTAATGCAAACAGATTTATGGGATCCCCTTTGATTATAGACTATGAATATATTTGGAATTGATGTTTGGGAGGGAGACAACAGAGAGGCAGGAAAGGCTTGTAGGCAAAAGCACTAGTGTTGGGTTTGCAGCTTTGCATTTACTATGAGGGAGATTGTTCTGTTCTTAATTTTTTCCCTACCCATGTGATGCATCTCATCTGAATACCTCTGACTTTTTTTTTTCCTTTTTTTTTTTTTGTCCTGGGTGATTCTTTAGCTGTTCTAAATTCATAACTTTATAAATATCAAGGTTGAGTTTTCTTAAATGTATTTGCAGTACAGCTGTTAAATATATCTGTAACATTCATTACATGGCAGTAAATATTGCTGAATTTCCAAGTGTGCTCTGAATATAGTGGAGCACAGCAGAAGACAAATAGCTGACAAGGATGGCTGCTCTCTGCAATGCTGGTGGGGACTTGAGTTCTATGATGGAGTAAAGCACCGACTTGTTTTTTTTGATCCAATAGTTTATCTTTGTTGCAGAAGTAACCAAGACCTTGGCTTTTGGCCTTTGCCTCCATGCAAAGGCTCTGGCCCCAGTGTAGTATTGCCTTGAACCTGTTCATAACCAAAGTCTGCTGTAACAAGCCTGGATTTTTAGAAAGGGGATTTTGTCCTACTTATTGATGCTGTTGTTTAAGTGTAGTGGTGAATTGTGATGGTGAAAGCTGGGGCTGAGAACTACTGAGTATGTCTCATGTACAGGCAACAACACGCCTATTCAAACAGCTCTTGGCTGCAGCTGAGCTCTTGAAGCCATCCAATCCAAGTAAGTGGTAGGGTGGTACACTTTGGGTGTTAGTACATTTGTTGAATCATTTTCTGAGCTCTCTGGAGCTTACACAAGCTTCTCTTGATACGCTGCTAGCCTTTCCTCAGAGAAGCCATAGACTTGTGAACAAAGGTGCAGGCATTGGAAGTCACTTGACAAATCAGGTAGTTGTGATTCAGCTGCAATGGCTTTTGGCTGGATTCCAGGGGAAATTGTGTGTTTTGGAGTTGCCACAGAAACTCAGCCCATTCCCTAAACACCTTCAGAGTTTCCAGGCAGCACTGAGGTAGCAGTGATCTGTCACTGGTGTGGCTTCTTGTATTCCTCTGTTGTCACAGCCATTGGTAGCTGTGGGGATCATGATCTACAGCTGCTTAGCTCTGAGATAAGCTCTTCTAAATCTGGAGTCTTTCTGAATTGTGCTTGGGGGATGTTGGCATAACCTTGAGCTGAATTTGGTTTGTTGATTCTAGCTGCAACCTAAACCTCTGGCTGTCATCAGCATCGTAGCTCTGCGGGTCTTTCAAAACAATGGAGGGAAGATGCCTTCTAGGACAGATATTTTCTAAACAAACCGAACAGTTTTCTTCCTTTCCCCTCAGCTAGTCTTTGCCTTGAAAAGAGAGAAACAGGTAGCATTCTCCTCTGCTAAACTATAGAGGCTGTTTTCATTAGGATGATTGCTACATGGAACAAAACAAGCCTGCTGTGTAAAGGAAAAGGTGCTGGCAAATGGAGTTCATCACTGATGGGATGGGTACTTTCCAGCCCACAGTTACTTATTTGGAAACCACATCCCAGCTCCTGTAAATGGGCTGTTGGCAGCGTCACTCCTGCGTTTTCAGGCAGTCTTCATCTCCAGCCTTAGTACATGATGATGAGAGGCCTTTTTGACTTCCAGGTGCAGGCTTCTGCCAAGCTTGTGGCAGCTGGGTTCTTGCATAAGCATCTCCTCCCACCTCCCTAGGTGAGGAGGTGGAGACAGCAATGCCAAGTGTTGCATCTCCTCACACAAGGTTGTGTCTGCAGGATTTCACGAGGCCTTCGCAGAAATAGTGGTGCAGTTTGTAAAAAAAGTTTAGGGGTTGTGGGGAGGAACAAGTACAGCAGACAGCAGAGATCTTGGTGTCTGACTGAGGTTGCCATGTAGGTTTTGAAGTGCCCAGGAGCCTCTGGGTGCTCTCCACAGGAAAGGCTAGGTGGTCTTTGGGGTCTGTCTGTCTCTCCATCTGGAACTTGGTTAGTGGGAACCTATACAAAGCTTTGTTTTGGCTAAAGGAAACCCTGACGCATTTGCATTTAGCCCCTAGTTGACTAGGACATCCCCAGTGCTTGCTGTTTTTTCAAACTCTAGCTACTCCCATTTTAAAATCTCCATCCACAGTTGTCCCATCAGGTGCTGCCTGCCTGCATCCCACATCCTTTCTGAAAACACGCTCACTGGAGAGCCCTCTGTGCAAGTCCCACACCTTGTTGGTGTTTGTGAGGGCAGCCACATCTACATTGGAGCACAGAAGACAGATGTACTATCCCAGTGTAGTGTTCAAAGCATGGACGCCAGCTAGGCTAGTATCACTGTGAAAAGGAAAGCTACAGGTGGTGTCTTTGCTAAGGTTGTTCTTCTGATATAATCCTGTCTCTGCTGAGTTTTTTTCAAGCACAGCTTTGTCAGTCAGGGATCTCACCACGGCAGGCATGACTTTGGTGGAACTGTGACTTTAGGCATGTTCTGCATGTCTCCAGGAGCAGAGCAGAGCAGAGGGCACGTGTAGCAAAGTCACATTGGGGTCCCTTTTGGTTTAAACCAGTCCTAGGCTATTCTCTGTAGGCAGGAGCTCTGAAACCCAAGGAAAGCATTGGTTTGTAGTGCTGACCTTTAGTACAGCATGGTCTGAACGTCATGTTGAGGACCCAGTGAATGGTATTGGATGAAGATCTCTAAGTGCAGCCTGGCCCCTCTGCTTATAGTCCCTTTGCCTAGCTGCTGATGAGTCAAAACACCTGCTTTTTGTGAATAACAAATTTTTCTGTACCTCTAGGGAAGATGCATAAACTTCACTCGGGTGAAATCAGATGGAACCTCTGCCCCTTACAGCCCACCACCGAAGCTGCCGCGGCGCAACGATGTTCCTCTCAACAATGCTCCAAGGAATC
Source organism: Harpia harpyja (assembly GCF_026419915.1). Classification (NCBI taxonomy): domain Eukaryota; kingdom Metazoa; phylum Chordata; class Aves; order Accipitriformes; family Accipitridae; genus Harpia; species Harpia harpyja. Next base: position 25,341,064 of record NC_068949.1, on the reverse strand, counting down.
CTTCTCCTCCTGTGTCTCTGCAGCCCCCTTCCAGACAGCCACCTCCTGGACCACCCCCATCCCGAGCCCCTCCTGGACCTCCTCCTTCACGCCCACCCCCGCAGCCCATGGCTTAAAGTGCAGCAAAAGCCTAATCGACAAAACATGTCTCTTTGCTGAACACGGCATATTTATTGAGTATTGGTTTACAGTTAAAGATATCAGAATTTGTTGCTGGTCAGCAAAAAAAGAAGAAAGAAAAAAAAAAAAGAAAAATTGCCAAGTGTCAATTTTAGTGTATGAATATATTTATACCACACGTGCTGAGTAAACATTCAGTGGATAGATTCAGAGCTATGGGGTATAGAAACAAACCAAAATGATCATCTAGATACAGTATCAGCTTTTGTATGTATACATTTGAAGATCTATTTACATATGACATTTGTCTGACTTGGTATGTCAGATCATTCATTAATAACTTTAGCCAGTACACGTGCATCAGTTGTTTTGATAGCTGCCACCTGCAAGTTGGTTAAACATAGTTCATTGAGGAATTTGCTTTCTTTTCCCCAACAGTACTGCATCCAGATGTTAATATGGAACAATAATTGCAAAGATAACTTTCTGCCTTTGGTTCTGCAGGTGGAATTTCCATGAAAGTTTATAAGAAGGCTATAACAATAATGAGGTAAAATGAGACTATGTGCCAATAATCTAGCAACAGTAATCTAGCATAGAAGAGGGTTATCTTTTTCTCCTGAGAAAATCAGTTTTGAGCCTGCCATCTCTGCATATGTTTAGACTTGGTTGCATAGGATAGCCACTGAAGGCCAGATACTGGTTCTAGAAATCCAAACCTTGAATAAGACCTGGGTTCAGATTTGTCCAAAGTTCAGAGGAATTTTGAGGAAAACGTTTTGGCTAGGTGTTTAGTTTTCATTTACAGAAAACATGGTCCAAAATGGAGCAAATATACATGCAATTTGAGCATGAATGCTGTAATATGCAAACAGCATGTGTTATTTATATCAGCAGCATTGAGGGACTGATTCCATTGCTACTTAATTAGATAAATTTCCTTTTGGTCTTACTGCCAAGCAGAACTAGATCCTCTTGTGAATGAAACACGAATTCCTCTATGAGTAGCTCTTTCTATAGACAGCCCAGATCCTACTAATACATAACCTTGCAGTCTACCTGTGGTTGAGAGGCATGGTATGAAGTGTCAGTATGAGCTTTTATCCCTGTTTTATATAATGTTTGGCTACAGGATTTCTCAAACATTGTGACTGCTCGCCCATGGCCTCAGTACTGTGTGTCATCAGAAAGTGATGTGAGCACCCACACAGAGGTGGGAATTTATGACGCGGGACTGCGGGACAGCCCATGAATAGTGTTCACTAAGCAATACCTGAGTGGGTTGTGCCCAGATCATTCCCTAGTGAATCAAAATAACACCTGAGCTTGCTTTTTCTCACAACTATCATATTATATTGGAGAGGGTGGCTACAAATCCCTATGCTGGTTCTCTTTGGCACTGGCTGTGTTATTAGAATAGTTGTAGAAATGATGTTTATGTTGCATTATGACACAGCATATACCTATCTCACCATCTGTGCGTAGGTGTGGGTGTGTAGCACATCACAGTAGTTATTGGCACATAAGTCCAAGATAAAACACTAATTTTGTTGTGTGGTTACTCCAGATGTAAGGCTTCTTCGTGCAGTTGTTACAGGCATATAAAAGTTGCACTGGTACAAATAGAAATCAGACTTACTATTTCCAGTGGAAGTCCCACTTGCAGAACACCATACCAAGCTCTCATCGGTCTGTGCTGATCACTGTGATGTGCCGTGTGTACGCAGCTGAGGCTGTCAAAGATAAACTCAGAAGAACCACAGAGCCTCTTTCTCCTCTTGCACTGCTCTGCTCTCTTGAGTTATGCTCTTACCTCATGTATATTGGTGCAGGTAGTGGAATCACAGTTGTGGGTGCCAGCTGGCCTTGGAGCTGTTCCTAATTTAGGCCTGAGCCAGCAAAGCACTTCTGCATGCATTAAAACGTCCTGCAAGTCAAGAGGAACATCCTTATGCCCAAGTACTTTGCTGACCTGTGACTTCATTGTGATCAGAAAGGAGAATTGGGATGCACTCAACCCTATCCTCATTCTTTTTAGTCACTTGAATAGGGTTTGCATAATTTGGTCCATAAGAATGGATTTCTGTTTGGAGGAGAGAGAAGTGTGCATGTATGTGCGTGCGTGTGTCTGTATTTGTGTGTGGGAACTATGTAGGTTTTTGTTTGGTTTCTCTTCCTTTACAAAAATTGCTCAGAGAGTAGCACTCCTATGAATGGAAAGGCCTTCTGGAGCCAGTGCGACACACAGTCATCACTTACCTATCTCCATTTCATTCAGTTGAAAGGTGAAACTAAAACATGTCCAATTTTCCACTGCAGTTCTGGTGAAGCTCCACTTTTGACACCAGTGAAAGGAACTGGATGACTGCAGTGACGGGGTGGGGACCTGGATGTGGGGGAAGGTGCTTTACAAGCAGAGACCATTGGCTGACATTATTTTGGTCATATGGAAGCCTATGTGAAATAAACTTGTTGGGTCTAAGACCAGTTGTAATGTGTACATACAGTTGAACCTAACAGCCTCTCATGTTGGCTGTGTAAGAATAATTAACGAACAAATGCTAACCAGGAGTTGAAATGGCAGAGGGTAATAAAACCGATTCCCCTGCCAGGACAAAACATGGTGTTTGAGGTTTAGCTGCTTGTGGGAGTGGGGTGGACCACTGCTCTGTAGATGCCAAGTCTCTTATCAGCAGGCAGTGATGAGATTGAAGCAATGGTGGAGCTCACAAATGTTGTAATAATAAAAGGGAAAACTTGCTTACAGAATTAATATCTGCTAATAGAGTTGAATTTGATGTGTCAGGATTACACTTTAGCTAATGAAAAAGCCCGGGAGCCAGATTTTGTATTGTCTTGTACCTGTACAGATCTTGAGAGGGGTCAGTAGAGTTGTTGCAGATTTGCATTGATATTATTGTTGGTAGAATTTGGCTCACTTCCAGTGAGAATGGAGGTGTTGGCTTAGGGAGGACTTCTCACAATCGCACATCCAACATACCTGTTGTTTGCAGTTGAGGGGAATATTCTTCTTTGCTGGAATAGCCAGTCTTGTGGAAATAACAGATACTAACAATTTCTGCATAACTTGCAAGTGCAGCAAGGACAGGAATGGTTTGGGCTTCCAGGTGATCAGATCCATATATGATAAAGCATGAAGCACCATGAATTTGAAAATTAGATTCAGCATAACTGGAGTTCCTAGCATTTTCACTATATAATATTAAGCATTTGGTGTGTAACTGAACTTTTGGCTGCAGCTTCTGTGATAGGAGCGCTGCAGGTTTAGTTTGCTGGTAGAGCAGGAAGAAGAGAAAGGGAACCTGAACTGAATTGCCTTTGCAAAGGTAGGGGCAGTGAATATGCTGCACTGGCTACAGAAAGGCCTTTTGGTTGTGTAGAAATGTACCTGTTTGCAGGGATCTCAGGCACTATTAACAATGCAGTAGGAGAAACTGGTTGCTATTTTACCGTCTGTTGAGCTTCATCCTTACCTGGTGTAAATCAACATAGGCCAACTGAAATCAAGGCAGTAATACTACTGTCTATCGGCTGAGAGCTGGCTCAAAACAAATGAAGGGACAAAATCCCTCTGACTGGCTTGATATTTCAATGTTTTGGTATGCTTGTATGTCAGTTGTGGTTACAGTAGTTACACTGCTAAGAAATGTTCTCATGTGGGATGATTCCCCTGTATTTTCCAGCATATAGCATCATCTGAAACTTGCAAAAAGTGAGTATCTAATGCTTCCCCAAACCCAAGAGAAAAAGTGTGGATTTGGGGGACCTTTGGCTCACACTTAGCACAGATGTGAAATCACACAAGGTGCAAAGCAGCAGGGAGGGAAACCCCATATGTTTAAGGCTGATACAGAACCACATTGATCAAAGCATATTGATGGTCATCTTTCAACCTCAGTGCATGTATTGCCATCTGTGGGAGTAGCCTGCAGAGCAGACGGTCCTAAATGTAAAAAGGAAAATAAAGAAAGGAAAAGAATCAGCTCCTCATCTGAATGAGCGAGCATAACAATGAATGACATTATTTCATGAACTGTACCAGTTCAAATGCATGTGCACCTGGTGCTCCTAATGCTTTTTACTCCTGTTGGTCTTTAGACTACATGATCAGTAATATGCTTTCTCTCTTTAATAGTTTGCTGTTTTTATTGTTGTTATTTTGTTTTGTTTTTTAAAAAAACACATTTCACTGAGAAAACAGCCCTACTTCTGTAAATATAGAGTTTAATTTGGAGGAAACAGCACACTTCTGGATGTTACTGCTGGACAGTTATTTATTAAAAGGGGCTTAAGGTGAATAAATACAGGTGGCTCAGGATACATGCATGCAAGTGTGATAATGCAGTATAGCATTTTCAGTTCTCTGTAGTTTGGGGGGAAGGGGAATTTTGGGGTCATCCTAGTTTGTTTAGAAGTTTGTTACTGATCTGATACTTTTGAATAATGCAATAGAGATTCCTAACATATAACAGTGCTTGAACAGATGTGTAGATTATGATAGATTTTTCACTGGGGGGGAGGGGGTAGTGAAGGAGAAATGTTTTAGTTTTTAAGGGAAAAAATGTACTGTACTAAACTTTTTTAGAAAAAGATGTGTGTTTTCAGAAACAGTGGGGATGTGGGCTGATAGACAGCCGAGCCATGGAGATGAGGGACAGAGGAAGCAGTTGGATTTTTGAGGGACAAAGAAGTTTTACATGGGGGTGTGGGTTTGTTACTGGTACATGTGGTACAAATTTCTGTAACTGACATGCTGCTTCCATGTTATAATCATATAACCTTTATGCATTTTATGCGCCTGCTCCATTTTTCTGAGAAAACCTTGCAAATGTAATGCCTGCATGCAAATGTGGGAGATGTAGCCAAAGTCTTATAATCCAACATAATGTAGTCTTAATGGATTCAAAATCAACAATAAAAGTGCTTACTGGTTAAACACTACAGAGAATTTCATTGCAGGGTCATTTTAAGAAGGGATAAGCTTGACTGTACGTGGTTTCTAATCAGCTCAGCCATCTAATGGTCAGGAGGAGAACATGGGGTTGGGCTGTCAGAATTCCCATCCCCAAGTTGCTACTGATTCATTATTTGACTAGAGACAAGGGTACGTTCTGTGCCTCAGTTTCCTATTTCTAGCCTGAAAATTTCAATCTTTGCCTAATTCAAAGGTAGGCCATTGTTTGCTGGAAACCCTTTTAGATCTCAGGTAGCAGGGTAGAAATGCTGAGTAAATTCCACTGGAGTCAGTGCTCAAACATCAATTAACACATGGGGCAGGATCTGAACTTTTTGCTGCTATCTTGAAGAGAAGTCATCTAATGCACAAAGTAAAAGCCATGCAAGATAAGATGCTAGAGCTCAAGACTTCAGCAAAGAGAAATTCTATGGCAAATCCTACACCTGTGAAAACACTTGTTTGAAGTCACCAGGCTTCAAACACAACTGATTTTTAGGAGTCTTGCCTGAAGGATGCAGGACTGGATCATAAAACCCCTTCTTTCTCACTGTCTCTGAAACCAGTTTTTTCTTACCTCCCTGCTTCTAATGCTTCCTCTGTATCTCTTCAAGACCCAATGAGGACTTGGGGTGGGGCGGGGGGCGGACTGGTGGAAACATAAGACAGGCAAGAAGGTCAACAGGGGTGGGCCACAAAAATCTCTAACCCCAGCAGGCTGCAATTATGGGTAATCAAGGCTGCTGCAAAGCTGCTGAGCTGTGCTACACACTCAGTCTGCCCAGCATGGCAGCCACAGCCCTTGTGAGCAATGGGAAGGGAAGCTGGTCCTTGCACATAGGCAGTGCCCTGAGCCCACATGAGCCTCATGCAAAAACAGAGGGCACTGATTTTTGAGAGTCTGGTAGCCACCTGAAGTCATCATGGCAAAGCAGGTGGGAGCTGTGTGGTGCCTGAGCCGGGCACCCTCCTCCCTCTTGGCAGCTCCAACTGGCTGTGCTGCTAATGCAAGCCGAAATCCTTTGCCTAGAGCTGTGCTCCTCCCTTGTGGAGTCAGGGGTTCTGACAAAGAGCCCAGCTTGCTCTCACTCTGCTCCCCAAGCTGGCAAGACAATACTCACCCAGAATGGTTTTGTGGCCTTCGCTCTTTTTTGTTCCTCCATCTGCTTCTTACGCAAAAAGCAGGCTCCGGCTCTCGAAAGAGATCAGATAAACAAAAGCGGTCCTGGAGCCAAGGCTCTGGGCATTTTTGTTCTGCATTAACAAAAACCCAACGCTGGCTGCAGCTGTGGCTGGTTAGGTTTATGCATGCCTGCGACAACAAAATTCAGATTTGACCTGAACTTCCCCAGAGACTGGGAATGTGCAGATCCAGGGCTTTGGTTACAGACTTGCCTATAAATAGCCTTTAGTGCTGATTTTGCATCTTTCATCAAACATACTTCACAGTCTCAGGAGTGGCATTTACATGTGAACATACACCAGCATACCCTATTTGGCTGCATGGAAGTCGGCAGCAAGAATTTTACTGGCTTCAGCAATCCGAGCCACGAACTGAAAAAATGCCCTTTCCCCCTATCCTCCATTCCGTAAGAAACCACAGGCAGAGCATGTTGCCCATGCTGGAAGTTGTCTGATCTTTACTCTGTGAACGTGCTTTGCCCTTTGCACTAGGACTAATCTCAAGCTTCATCGGTTTCTGCAGCAAAGTTCCCCTCTCCCTGCACATTGAGGACCCCCCTTTTCACTGCAAGGGAGGGTACAGTGGAAGTTTCCTACCCAGGTATTACTCTGATTTCTGACTGCAGCTCAGGAGAATTGTGAGATGATGAGATGAGATGAGATGAAAGAGTTTCCTGAAAGAAAGGGAACACCCCGCTGAAAGGTTTTGCCTGTGACATAGATTGAGAAATGTTTCCTTTTAAGCTTTCAAAGATGCAGAATTGTTGTGCATAGATAATACTTCACTGAAGGTCCGTAGATAACCCCATCTGTGTCTTTGCCACAGAGTTCACTGAAGTCAGGTCTCCTCATGCCAGCCTATCGCTGCCATGTAGCAGCTGAGTTACCTTTCATCCATGCCAGTGTCCTTCTGCATCCTGCTGAGCCTCTGGGCCATGTTTCTTGGGTGCAGACTGTTTCTTCATGATAGAAATAGGGGCCCTGCAGAAATGTCCTAGGTCCTGTGACCCAGAACACCTCACATTGGAGGTATACACTTTTCCCTCTGATGGCAGAGGGATATGGATATAGAGCATGAGTCTTCCCAGAGGGCACAGGGGAACACAGCAGTCAAGGCATATCCACATGTAAGAAACACGCATGCATTTGACACAGGTTACTGAATAAAGCGACTCTTTCCTTATTGATCATGGCTCATGCACTGTTAGGGCAAAATACTAAGTACCCTCAAATGTTTTCTAGTCTCCATTTTTTTCAGTACATAAGAAGATGTTTTGAGCTGAAAACAGGAGTCCCAAGATTCCCCTTCATCATCAAAGGCATATTTGGCCAACCAAAACCAATAGGAAAATATGGCAAGCATATGTGGCAGCTCATCCTCTTCAAAACACAACTGTGGCTGCTTTGTGCTTCTCTTTCCTTGTGCATCAGGAATAGTTTAGTTAAAAGTGAACGTGCCTAGAGGTAGCAGTTAGTCCTGGTCAGCTTTAAGGTTTTTTTCTCTTCTTTTCCGGATTTCTGATCCACCTGTGTAAGGTGTGGGGGATCTTTGGTGATAAGGGGATGCCAATGCAGCAGAGAGGCTGTTGGGCCTGGTTCCAACTGGGAAATGCTGCAACATCCTCAGCAGACAGGTGCCTTCAGAAGGTAGTTAATAACCCTTACAAGCCATCATCATCATGATGGTAGACTTGGGTCTACTGTGGGTCATGAGGACCCACCTGCTCCAGGAATGCACACAGCACGTGTCTGAGATGCCACGAGTGACAGCCCGTCCACCAGGACAGTCACAGAGACCCTGCTGCGGTCTGTCTCTTCCCAAGCTAGCAGGTACAGCCCGGTACTACTTGGTGCCTCGCAGCACTTCTCCTTCTCTAGGGGAAAAAGTGGGCAGGGAGAAACTGTAGCTCTCTGCAGGCTCTGGAGTTTCCCAGCCCTCTGTCTATTTTTGCCAATACTAATGGTTTGCATTACTGAAGTGACTCACAGGTCAAAATAGGAAATAGCTCATTTCCCTCCTGGCCACGCACAGGAGCGAAGGAGCAGGTCTGCCTCTAACCCAGGCCAGCCGAACCCAGCACTGCCCCGGGAAGAGCAGGCGGGATGCTTCCCAGGTGGCCTCAGGCAGCAGCTCTGCCATGGTCTCCAGGAAGATATATCCGGAGGGTGAGTTTTCTGCATCCCTCATGAATCCTGTTGTCTTTTCCTGAGCCATGCACAGGCGGTGGTCGTCTGCTCCCCGGGGGCACAAGCTGCAGCCTACTGGTGCCAAGAGGGGCTCTGAGGAGTTGGCAGAGCACCCCGGGGTTCACCAACTCTGCAGAGTCGTTCATTAAGCCTTTCCTTCCCTCCTGTGATGCTACTGCAGGCAAGTCAGGCTATGGCTGTTTCTCTGCCCTCTGTTTTGTGCCTCAGTTTCCCTTGCTGTAAGGACAGAGCCCAGGTCTGGCTGTTTGAACTGTACAGCTCAGCACTCCTGGCCAGGCAGTTTCTGCAGCTGTAGCTGTGATGGCTCCTCTCAGACGCAGCAGCCACCAGCTTTCCTTTCTGGGTACCTTTGCAGCTCCCCCTGGGGCAGAGGGAAGAGGCGGGAGAGGCTCCTGGTGCTGGCCATGCACATGACTCACATCTGGCATTCCAGTATTTTTGGTAGTTCAGCAGCAGCCCCAACTCAACAGCAGGAAATAAGTGTAAAAATAGCCTGTCGGTGTGTTTGCAGCCAAGCAAAGTGCATGATGTCTCTCTGCCAGGATCTGGCCCCAGCAGCCCCTTTCCTAACTGGCTCTTGGAGAGCTGCATGCAGAGGATGAGCTGTGGAGAAGCACTTGCCTCCGCAAGCCTGCTGCTGCTCAGACAGCGGGCTGCGGGCAAATGTCAGCCCCCAGAGCCTGTTGGCTTGTTATTGTAAGGTTTATCCAGTGAAGGCTGACAGAGCCTTTCCCAGCATGGGTGCTGTGAGACCCAAATCGAAGCCAGCCAGGAGATGCTCCTTGGCAGGGCTGTCACCTGCGGAAGGGAGGCCACTGCACACAGGTGCGGGGCCATTATGGCACCTGGTACCACCCCAGGGCGGCCATTTGGGCTGCAGCCCCCTGACAGCGCTCGGTGCTCTGGTAAGGTCAGTGCAGGGCTCTCTGGGGCTGAGGAGGAGGATGGCAGCCATGGTGGTCGGGGAGGCAGGCCTGGCCAGACTGCTGCTGGAGGGCAGGGCTCGACAGCCTATTTCCCACAGCGGAGCAGCCCACTCCAGAGCAGAGTGGGAAATCGGCATTGCTTTAAAACAAAAAAAATCTGTTTCAAGCTGGTTTTGCTGTGGAAACCCTGCTTAACCCAGCAGTTCCAGCTCTAGCAACAGCTTCTTCTACTGGCCACAAAGTGCACGTGCTGTCCGGGTACCCTCTGTTCGTCTGTCCTGCCAAGGAGCAGCTCCCTGGCTGTAAAACCTGTAGGCCACATCGCTGCCATTCTCTCTGATCCTCCTCACCTTCACCACTGACCAGCATCTGTCTGAGCCACCGCAAGCATGAGGTCCACGTGCTCGGCTGGGGCTTGCACAGTTACTAGGCAGGGAGCCGCTTGCTGCTGGAAATATGTGCTCGCCCTGGTAGATCAGGTTGCTTTTGTCCATAGTGCTGCACACCTGTAATCTTAGAAGGGAATTTATGTAGATACGTATCTATGTGATTGAACTGCTTCATGTAGACACACACGTGCGCACACTCACATCAGGAGAGAGAACTGCCTTTTGATAGAAATAGAAATTGGAAATGTGAATTGTAGAAGTCCCTTGGGATAAGAGTTTTAATTTGTTTCCCAGTTACCATTGACTTGAGGTGCAATGCAGTCCATTTGCTGTTCATATAGGAATTGCCTAAGTCTCTGCTGAGATTCCCAAAAGCTCCTAGGACCAGAAGCAGCCATGCTGACCTAACAAAAGCAATCCTCCAGACATCATGCAGCAATGTGATGCTTTCCTTAATGTCCAGCATTGGAGAGGACGACTGTCTCCCAAGCCAACAGCATCTATTGTTATGCATCTTGCACCAGACTAGCTCCCTGCAGTTAAAAAAGGTCTGATGGCTAAAAGCTCCCACTAAGGTTCAGTTCTTGGACCAGGAAGGGTTCAGCATTTCTAGGCCATTCAATAGCAGAGCCACAGCTAGATAACTGTAGCCTGGTAATCCCACTGCTCAGTGCTCTCTGTTTCCACTGCAGACTGACCCACAAAGGAACCTTGGGATAGGCCTTGGGGCTGTCACCTTTCCTCCTTTGAGCACTCCTAGACCTCTGCCACAACCGGTCCTGCCTCAGCTCCTTCCATGGTCAGTCTCTCTTTCCAGGCTCTTTCCTTCACCTTCCTCAGAGCCACTCCTTCCTTGGCCATACCCCTGCCCTTGCAGCCTCCATGCAGAGCCGAGCTGGTAAGTGGCAGCGTGTATGAGCCCATGCTGTGTTTTCTACACTGCACTTCACACAGGCACACTCACTGGTGAGCTGTGACCTGGTTGCTGTATCACTATCAAAGAGACACAGATCATCTCTGAAATGTGCTGAGTAAAATCCTCCAGGCAAACAAGCCCTGACTATCAGTCCTCTTCTGTTCTTGCACCTAACTGAGCCGATGACAACGATTCCATGTCTGAAATGTTCAGTCCTCATTTATAACCTTTGTGACAAAAATTGGTGCTGAAAATAACCCACAGTTTGGGACACAAGGTAGTCTGTTGAGGCATGAATGAATACTTCGTGCCATTCTGCAAGTGAGACACTGTGGCGCTGTGAGTCTGGCTCTTGGGAGAGCTTGTTTTAATTTCTTGCTCTTTCCATGACCCTCAATACATCCTCCCTGGTTTGACCCAGTGGACTCTTATCACCTCACTGTGACAGAGGGGCTGGTCTTAGATCACCCACCCATATCTGGCAGAGGTCTCCAAGAAAAAACCTGAACACTTGGAAGATTTTCAACTAACACGACTAGACCAGAGCCCTCAGCTTAAGGAGAGCTGGCTGTTTTAGCAGCACTATTGCTATTTTTAGTGCCTTTAATGCAAAAGTCTTCTCTGTTACAAGATTATTTGCCCTGTTTTCTGTTCTTGTTACTACAAAAACAATTTGTGAAATATGTTGGTTTCTCTTAGAAAGCAACAGCTATTGTGTAAGCACACAATAAAATACAAAACCAAACAATTCCCCCTCACACATTCCCCATAGCTGTGAATTCTTCAATGAGTCCTAGAAGCTGGCATCCGGGTGAGGAGGAGAATGTGTAAGTGTCCACATTGTTGTGAGATCTGGCTCAGCGACCTGTCTATACCTTGAATGACAAATTGTCACAGGCAGACCCATTTATCAAAGCCTTGCTCCTGCCCCTGAGCGCAAGCGAGTGCTCATATAAAGTGTCCCCAGCGGTCTGCTTAGATGATGAAGATCATAGGTACTTGAGTAGAGACTGAATGCCATGTCCCCAAGAGAGGAAAGCAATATTTCATGTCTCTTTGCCTCTGTTTTCCTTTGTCAAGATTTTGAGACACAAATGCCTTTGCTGTGTCTACCAAGACATCTGAATGTACACAAATAGAGGTCTGGATACCAACTGCAGCGTTACTTGTGTAACTGGCATGGCCACACTGACTCCAGTAGTGTCACTGCAGTTCTGCAGGGGTGGGAGGGGAAACAAAGTCAACCAAAAGGCCATGTGTCTGGCTCAGTGCTCACTGAAATAATTGGGAGCCTTTCCACTGGTTTTACAGGTGACAGAGGAAGACAGAGAAACATCTGCACCTGATGGAAAAGTTCTTCCTAGTGTATCAGTCCTATACCTGTTTCTTTTGATGACAATGTCATGATAACATCATGCCCTAATAGTCTGTGAGCTCTTTAAACCAGCGATTGCTCTTTGGCTCCCTACTTCTTCAAACTCAACAAGGACATGATCTGAAGTGTTTTAGGCCCTTGGTACTAGCACCCAGACACAGTACTACTATGCTGTGTTCTCAGACTGTGCCACTGAGCAATTAAAAGCCATCATTCCAAGCTTAGCCAAACTAGTTGCATCTCATGGAGCGTGCTCAAGGATGCTGTCTTCAGTGTAGCCAGCTGTAGGCTGGAATATGGCCACTTCAAAGCTCAAGACAAATCTAGCTGTAGAGAAGGACATGAAAAAGAACACTAAATGCAATCAAAATGAGATATATAAGCAGACAAGGAGCCAATGCCAAAGCTGGATGTTCCCTGAAGCACTAGTATTACCTCTAATTTTACCAGAAAATCAGAAGCGACACCATGTTCTCTTGGTTTTTAACCTTAACCTCCTTCAGCACAGATCACTCCACAGTGCTTGAACTCTGTGTGGATCTCCAGTCATCCAGATGCAGCTGCTACTTTTGGGGCAGTACTTCATGATGAGCATCAAGGTGAGCCTGTGACGGGGGCTGCTGGCTCAGTTCCGGCTGTGGAGTGAAGCAAGTCAGCAGGGGCTACAGAGAATGGCATCAGGTGGTGGCCCCTGGTGCCAGCTGTGTCCAGCCTACCCCCGCCCTCACCAGAACAGCAGGATTTCTGAAGAGTTATAATCGTCTCCTGTCCCTAACCAAAGGCTTCCCTCTCCTCTCCAAGCTAGGTATTGTGTGATTGTGGCTCTTGGCCATATAATGACATCGGTAGATACCTGGGCTGATCAAGAAGACTGGACACCTACATTGTACACCATGCTAGCAGTGTAACAAGCCTGCTATTTTTCTACCCTTAGTAAAAGTAATTTATGTCTCCATCACTACTAATAAGTGTGTAAAAGCTGGAGAAAAGCGTATCTTACCAAGAAAGGCTGTCCGACACGCCAGTCAATGCAAGCGGTGAAGGGTATGTTGCTGCCTTGATACAAACAGCTGGCCTTCAGACACATCCAGGGACTTTTTCTCTCCTCCTTTAGGCTGCTCTGTACCAGTCTGTCTCCATCACAGGGTCATTTCAAGCAGCAGGACTGTCTTTAATTGTGTACAGGCACCTGTACTTATTCTGTCAAGGACTACGCAAAAACCAAACCTCATAGAGGTAGGTGGGGACATGCACAAAATATTTCACAAACAAGGATCCAAAGGCTTCCCGAATGCTGCCTGCCACCCACTGCTGGCATGTGAACTCCTGGCATCCGTCATGTCCCCATCAGACCCAAGTGAGCTGCCTTTGCCCATTTTTGATTCAGAGGGTGCTTTCTTTGTTGGCCTTTGGGGTTAAACAAAAGCAGCAATTCCCTGCTTTGTGTGGGGAACGGTTGTTAGGGCGACTGGGAGGAATTCCTTGGCAGGAAAGAAAGGAATGAGCAGAAAAATGCTCAGCTGGAGTCAGAAGCAGAGCAGAGGCAGAGCAAGCCAAGGGGACGTGCTCTGCTGTGTTTGTGTTAGTGCCTCACCCTGGCTCTACCACCGGCAGCAGAGGGGCCCTGTGCAGCAAAGGTGCTCTGGAAAGGCGAAGTCAACACACCCTTCGCTAACCTCTGCAAAACCTCTGCGCAGAGTCCCCTGCAGCACTGGCTGTCCCTGCTGACCCCGGGGCTCGTCCTCCTGAGCTACGAAGGTGCTGAGGGGAGTCAGCCCTGAGTTTTTACTCTATTGCTGCTTCTGTGATTGAACACCACCCCCCCCAGCATAGAGATGTGAATTTTCTCTTATGATACTTGGCACAAAGCTGCTTGCGGTTATAAAGGAAACTTGGAAAATTAAGCTGTGCTAGGGATTTTCAAATGGAAGTAATCCTATTTTGGGGTCATTTTCACTGTGGAAGATGGTTCAAAGGCACAAGAGGAAAGGGCAAGATGAGCAGCGAGCTGCCAGGTAGGGGAGTACAATTTTTTTAGGCTTTAGCAACTCTATTTTTGCATTACAGATGCTCTCCTTGCTCAAAACTGCTGCCTTCCCCATCTGCTCGTTTTCCCCAGCTCACACCTCTTTCATAAACAGACAATAACTTTTTGTTTGGATTGGCTTGCTAGCAAATTTACACAGCTCTCTCATATAATGATCTGATTTCAGGTCATGGTGAGCTGATTAGTAGATGTAAGGGCATTTGCTCTTAACTGTGAGGGCATTCAGCTGCTCATATACATTTAAGTAGTGATAAACAGGAAGGAGAGGAAAAAAAAAGGGGGGGGGGGGGAGTAACGGCAGCAGCAGTAGAAGAAGCAGAAGGTAGTGCCTGGTCTCTGGACTTGTTTACATAGTGGCTTAAAATCTGTAGGATGAAACTAGTGCAGTTTGCATAGTGAGAGAGTGCAATCCTGTCTGCAAACATAGCAGCTGCTGTGGCAGGAGACTGCTGTGAGTCGCTGGAAGGTAGGGCAAGGTGTTAATAATGGGTGTTGAGCTAAAAGGCTTGTAAGTAAGGGCGTAAGGTCCAGACCTGAAAAACATAGTACCGCATGAGTTTGGTGATTTCTTTTCTGCATAAAAAAAGAATCCTGCAGTTTGCTGAATTGGGTCCTCATCAGAGCTATAGTTCTACATGATATTGCTTACAGACTGGGTTGGAGAAAGTTAGCTATTTCTTAGCCTTGTAGCAGAATACCTCTCTCCTGTTTGGTCTGAGGAGTATGCTCTAATTTCCTCAGATTTAAGTAGTTATGTCATACAATTACCAGATTATTGATGTGCACAAAAGTATCTGTGTTTGGTCTGTTGTTTCCACAATGATTCCACTTGATTTCCAAGTTCCTGGCTGAAAAAACCAAACAAATACAAACTTTGGGGTGAAATTCCCAATGGGCTGTACTGTTCTTGTTAGGCTTGAAAAAGTTCTATTAGAGGTGAAAGCCATGGAGTAAGTGAAATTGCTGAGCAGTTGAGAACCTGGTTTCCATAAGTGTTCATGTTCTGAAGCAGTCAGCTCCAGGCCTGAAACTTTCCAGGCACAGGGCCAGATTTTACAAACCTACAGGTGGGATTGGGGAAAAGGGGGTTGCCTCTGCACCCTAGAAGACTTTAGTCATCCTCAGTCTAAATTAGAGCATCCTTTAGACTGCTGTCATTCAACCTAAAACAGAACAGCCAGAGCTTAATGGGTGGTAAAATCTTCTTGAAGTAATGCCAGTAATTCTAAGGCTATCAGCACCTTTTTGTCATGCCTTAAATATTTCGGGCATTCAAAAAAGGTTGAGCAAAACCCTGCTTGTGACTTTTTATAACTTTCCTTATGCTAATTGAATATGGAGCTGCCCTGATACAATGTCACTGATTCAAGCTTGGAAAGTCCCAAGGGCTTGGTCAAGAAAAGCTAAGTACATAGGTAGCATCTTCATATTGTCTAGCTGTAAATTGATTTGGACCAAATGGCTTAAAAATGCACAAACCAAACCTGATCATGGTGCATGTTCCTCTTATGCTGGAGGTTTCTGCCCACTGTTGCTGGCCACTGGCTGTGCTGGGTGTATCAGCAGGAGCAGGGACTCCCTGAAAGCCTAGAGGAGGCCTGTGGATGAGGCTGGAGAAAGATTTACTGTGCAGACACTCTACAGGTATCTGTATCCACAGCACAATTGAGCCACTACCCAGGTATTCCTCCTGCATATTGCTGAGACATGACTGTATTTTGTGGGGGTACCACAGTAGAGTACCCTACAGTACAAGCAAACAGGATTGTTGTCCGAGTCCCGTTCTAACCACCTTAATATGATGTTGGGCAGTGTTTCTGTTGACAGTCTTGTTAGTGCGTTTGGAGTTCGCTTTCCAAAAAGGAGTATTACCTGAGATGCAAAAATGGCCTCGAGGTGGGGGGAGTGAGACAGTGAGTCTTGGGAGAACCCGTGCATCATCTTCTGTCCCTTTTCTGAAGTTTTACATGTTCCTGAGGGTAATCACTGAGCTGTATGTGAGGTTGTGACTTGCATAGCTTTCTGATGGCGTAAAAGATGTGTGTGTGTCTCTGGTACACAGTATGAAAGTGAAGGAACCAGGGATAAGCTTACTCACATACGTAGCATGTGTGCTAAGGGAGGGACGAGAAGTGTAGTAAAGATGAGTCTCTTCATTTTTTAAACCTGCTCAGTTCAACAGCATCTGTGCAATGAAAAGGGATATTGGACTGTAGTGTCTGCCTCCTGCTCCACTGCCCTGCAAGTGCTGACTGCTCTGGTCTGTATTACAGCTGTGCAGCGCTGCTCTGAGCCTTGCTGCAGGGTTCAGGTTCTCCAGACTTTTCCTAGACCATCCATATTGATTTCTTAAATTCTGGTCAGTGTTTCTCTGCATTAAAATCCCCTGTTGTGTCCGTGCACAGCCTTTCTAGTTCCTGCTGGCAAGAATGACCACTTGGGCTTTTTACTATTTTCTGTCTGGTTTGGTCTCTGCTCCCCTCTGTGACCTACAGCTGTTCGCTGTAACTCTGCCATTTTCTGTCTAGAAGGGCTTCTTTGTCCTTGGAGTCCTCAAGAAAGCTGACCTCCATGGCAAGCTGACCCAATTAAATCCTAACACAGGGAAAAGGCATATGTAGCCAGCCACACACAGCCTTGGGATCCAGCAAAAGCAAATCCACCCTGCTTGTGAATCCGCCTTACCCCCAGGAGGAGGAGGAATGAAGGCCCACTCATGAGCTCTCATTGCTGTGTGCTGTTGATGAACCTGCCTCTCAAACATGGCTAGAAGCCAAGCCAGAGCAGACCCTAGCAGCATGCTTATCATGTCAAGGGCAATGCCTCCTCCTTCACAACTTGCCCTAGCCATGATGGATGTGTTTGAGGCAGGAGCAGCTGGCACAGCTCGTTCTCTTGGGAATAGCCAGGGCAGCTTCCCAGGCCATCGGGGACCCCACTGGGTTAAGTGAAATAGCAGTGTGTGGGAAGGAAATAAGAGAGGCCCATAGTTTAGTGTTTACCCAGCATCCCATGAGGGTCTGTAAATGTGAGAGGGGACAAAGCTCCTATATAGCAAGTGTTAAGATATAGTTGGTGGGACCATTTCCATCAGGGCAGCTTCCCACTTAAAATAAATAAATAAATGCTGGCACGGGTGGATTCTGACAAAAGTCTAGACAGGAAAATATTGCTATGACCATAACATATTTCAGCTGATTTCACAGAAACATTTCTCCAAATTAAGGCATTACGAGCTGTTGAGCTCTTTTTAAAACAAACACAAAAAGGGAAAAAAAAAAATAACATTTCACACACTACTCCTAAGCCTTAACATGTCACAGCAGCTAGTGCAAGCCCTATGACAACTTAGCTGGGGTTGTCATTACTGAAAGTTATTAGCCTTAAACGTGCTGGTCCTATGTTAGCCTAGAGATGCTTCTTGACACATGCCATGTAAGACTAGGTATGGGATAGGGGAACCTCCCAAGTCTCTGTACAGTCTGCTGCTTTATTGAGCTTTACTGTAAAGTGTACGATGTGTATGGTGTGGGGTGTGGCTGTGTTTGTGGTGTGTTTTGAGTTTTTGGCTTTGGTTTGGTTTGGTTTTTTTGAAATATGCTTTTTTGTAGGAAGGGAGGTAGAGGAGGGTTTGTCAAGTTTCTCAAGTCCTGTTTTGCTGTGTTCCAGATTGGTAGAGCTAGAAAGAGTCCGTAATAGTGAGTGAGTGGCTTATTCGTTATAGCAGAACTCATCGAGTCTCAGTGGAGTTTTATGCTGAGAAATTACCTGGTTGTAATTTGCGTGTTGTATCTGTGCCAGAGGCCACAATGTTAACAGGGAAGGGTGTGTATGGGGAGAAGCACTGGAAATATTACAATGAGCTTTAGTCAACACGGTTGAATGTAGGGCTTCTCACAAGGGAAGCCTTGTTTATTAAGCAACTTGATCTCTCGCTGTGAGATCATATGTGAAAAACAGGTTGAGCCATGTCTGAGGGCGTTGCCCCGTGGAATCTGTAGATAAGGATGGTTTATACCTAGTGTTCCCAGCACAGAGGCCAGTTACATTCTGCAGCTTCCAGAGGGAATAAGCTTCCTGAGGAGTACAGTTATTCAGGTTTTCTTGTGGTAAGTTTATTGAAAAGAACTTTTGTTTCTTCCTCTTCTCCCTCTACCCCCTTCAAATCTCTGACCATGAGGTGTGATATGTGTGGTTTTCTTCTCCAACAGACCCAGGTATCACTACTGAGACTGCAATGGCATGGTGGAAGGCCTGGGTAAGTAGAGGAAATATTGAAGCAAGACACCCTGATTTTTTTGGCACCATAATAAGGTAACTGATGAGTTGCATCAGGCACTGTGTGGGAATGAGATGTTTCCCTTTAAAAATCAATGAGACCTATTTACTGGTTTTCTGACTATAAAGTAGCATTCAGCACTTCAAAACCTTGATTGAGGAAGGTTGTTAACATGATTGCTGGCTTTAAGAAGAAGAGCAGACTCTCTCTGGTCCTTCATTTGAGAGTGGTGTAGGGGGCTGTTTGTGTGCCTGTGTACATGGGGAGATGATACCGGGCAACAGCAAAGTTACACAGCTGAGGTCTGCAAGCTGTGGCTCCTTGTCCATTCCCTTCTCTTGTGGCAGTGAGTTCAGGGCACAGACCTGTCCCCATTTTGGTCCCCAGTTGCGCTGACAGGCTGTGGTCACAGAGGGAGATGTGGTCAAGCCACAGTGTCTTTTTAATATTGCAATGACAATGTGGACTTGAGCAGTCTGTCTGTCTGCTAGAAACCAGAAATGCTGTGTATGTTCTCTTTTAAACTCTTGTGGCTTTGGGAGGAATGTGGCAGGATGGGGGGGATGCTCATGGGGTGCGCTGAGGCAGCCTCCGGGGTACGGCTGAGGCCAGGCAGCAGGCAGCTCTGGTGATGAACACAGCTCTGCTGCCATCCACGGCAGCTCTCCCATTAGCCTCTGTGGAAGGCCAGACTTTATCTCCAGATAACTATAAGCCAAAGCCTAGAAGAGACCTGCTGGAGACATGTGATGGAGCAGTACTGGTAGAGAAGACTTCTTTCCCAGCCCTGTCCCCTGCCCAGCACCACTGCCAGTAGTGCACAGGCTTCCTCTGCACTGCTTTTGTCTTGTTTGTGGAAAGATTTGTCCCAGAGTCCCCCCACTTCTTGTTGTTTCAGCAGCCTGTGCAAGGGGTGAGCCTGCACTGAGGCTCAAGGGCTGTTGCTCGTCTCCTACCTGGGGCACTGGTGGTCCTGGCATGGGTGGTTGAGCAGGGGACAAGGGGCCTCTGCTGCCACATGCCAGCAGAGGTACCTAGGAAGCATAGGAGAGAGCTGCCTTGTAGTGTATTGTATTACCTCAGGTGCAATACGTCATCAAGGAGTGAGAAACCACTTTGCACGGACTTGACCATTTTTCAGGTTCTCAGTTACAATTTTGCAACTGAGGGGTGGGAACTAGAGAAAAAAACAAAGCAAAACCTAACTAAAATGCCTTGTGGGGTGGCGAATACCAAGCTAATTCCTACTTTCCTTCAGTAAGCTTCAGATAGGAAACTTTCCTGATATCAAAATATATCATGATCTTTTTTTTTTCCCCAGAAAGGTTAAAATTGTAATCTTCCTTTCTGCTGATTTCCCTTTGCCTCCTTATTTCCTTTTGGATGTTTAGTATAGTAAAATGGATTTTTTTTTCCAAAGCTTGGAGTAGCTCTCACTTTAATTTTTCCCTTTCTGCTGATCTGTTCCCCACTACCCCACAAGGTGGAAATCATCTGAAAACTTACTGTGAGAAAAGGAGAAAAGCTCTTGAAAGCTCCAGCAATCTTTTACCTGTTGGAGTTGTAGGGGGTGAGGGCATGAGTAGGAGATGAGAGGGCAAAGGAAGGATGGTAAAAGATTGTTTTGGTTTTCTAAACCCTTCATTAAAAATAGAGTTTAAAAGCAAAAAGAATGAAAAATTGTGAAACTTTCTCAGAAACTTTCCACTGAAAAAAAACCCAGTAACCCCACCTGTCCCCAAATTCCAGCTTTTCAAACCTAAACAGTAGTTTATTGAAAATATTTTGGTAGGAAAACTTTTAATCCCCCTCACCTTCATTTATAGGTAAAATGTCTCAGAGCATCAGCTGTAAGGTATGCTGATTCCGTTGCTTTCATGCCAATTACTCATCTTCATGTGAGTTACAAAGATGCCTTGAGTAGTTTCAGTTAGGTAATTGTAGAATCAATTCATCTGAGAAACAACCCCAAACTGAACAGGGTTTCTCTGGAAACCTGTTGTGATTGTACCTGTGCTGGAACAATTACATACACAGAGAGTGAGGTGTATGAGTGAGTCATGAGTGTGCTACTTGAGCCAGGATGGGCTGTAAATGTTTATTGGAATTAGTACCAAAAAAGGCCATAGTTTAATTTGTTTCCCCTGCCTCCAAATGAAAGCTCAGCTTTGCGCTCCCTCTTTCACTCTGACTGCCCTTGCATGCAGCTAGAGAGCATTGTCCATCTTTTTCAGAGCAAAATCAGATGGATGAGTGTAACCTGCTTTCCAGGGCAGTTGTGATGGTGCTGGCTGACTTCACAGAGGACCAGAAAAGGAACACTTGCAATGGTCCTGCCAACTAAGCCAAACTGTTCCAGGCTGATGACAAACTGTTGGGGGTGGCAATGCTTTAGTCTGTTACTGCTCTTTCTGCAGTGACAGCTTCACCACAGCCTTAAACTTGCTGCTCAGTAATCATTGGGATTCAAAGCTGCATCTATTGAGAAGTTTCCTGTTAACACCATCTGCTTCACAGCTGCTCTTTCTGCTGGGAGCAAGGTGTGGTAGCACAGGAGTCTGTCTCTGTGCTGGCTGTAGAGCAAACTTCTCCAGATCTTGCTGATTGATGAACATCATTGCCTTACGGTTGCTTATCACTGCTCCCAGAGCTTGGCTGGCAAAGGGGCTGGCCTGCAAAGGTGTGCCAGCTATATCTACTGGTAAAGCACTCAACAAGGACACCTGAGCTGGTTTACCCACAGCCACCCTGAGGACAACTTGGATGACCTGGAAGGACTCTAAGAGAAGAGGGGTAGACCCCTCTTTCACACAAGAAATAAGAACAGAAGGGATTTGCATCATAGCAGGAGGCTGGTAGGTGGCACTTGGTGGTCCATGTTATGCAAGTCAGACAAGACAACCATAGTGATTCCTTCTGGTCTGTAAGCTGTGATTTGAAGGTGCTTTTTCTCTGACTGTGAAAGCCATCCCCTTTGAAAAATCCATCAGGTCATACTGATTTCATTAGTTCAATATTAACCTATCCCTGCAAGTAAATTTATAAGAATATAGTCATTTCCTGGGGCAACTTAAATCTCTCTGCTGCGAAGAAAGAGAAAATTGTGTCCATTATTGGAATGAAGTGGTGACAACTCTTTATGCCTAACCACTCTTGTGATCCCCTGTTGATAGGACCTTATTGTTAGAGATGTGTCAACATATTCAAGCCAATCCCTTGACTAACAGCTTTTGTTAAATTGAAGCTCTTAAACCTGGGTTCTGATTGATGGCCCTACTACCTTGTGGTGACTGGAATAAGTTTCAGTGTGTCTTTCTGCCCTGGGACTCTCGCACTGGCAGTGCCTTAGGGGTCTGTCTGGAGGATTCCTGTGTAGTTGGCCCTTGGTTCAGAGGAGAACGTCAAACCTGCACTCCTCCAGATGGATTTCTTTCTTCAAAGTAGTCTCTTGGCCCAAATCCTTCCAGTGGAAATGTGTCCTTCTTGAAACCTGCTGTGCAGAAGCACAGCAGCAGAATAAAGCTGCTGCTTAGAAAAATGGTATGTGAGAGTATGACTATTCCATGGAATCGAAAAACTACGTGTAAAAACTACCCTGCACCAAACCTCTGGGAAATGCAGCATGATACGATAGCATACATGCTGTGATGCATTGTATTTAAGGGGTGAATAGGAAAGTCTAGCCTACTCAGCTTTTTCTGCCAGACTGCCTGCAGCTAGTGACTGTTGCAGCAGTGTCAGTCATGCTTTGCACTTCATGTTTCTGCCAGGAGCCAAAGGCTGGTACAGGCAGGTGGAGGCAGGAAACTTGTGTTCTCTTTGGAGCTCTGCTCTGCTGAGAGACTTTGAACCAATCCCCCCACTTTTCTGTGCCTTCCCCATGTGTAGGCAATGAATAATCTTAATGTTGTTTCAAAATACTTTTTCTTCAGCTAATGAAAAGCAGTGGTGAAAAGTCCTGTATTTTTCTTCTTTCAGAGTGAAGCAGAGGGCAGGTCCATGACAGGTGTTTTAAACTTTGACCCCGCACCTGATGCTCAAACTCTGTACAAGGCCATGAAAGGGCTTGGTGAGTTGACTCCAACCACATGTAATTCTATGTTCTGCTTATAACTGCCAAGTTGAAAGGCATTCCTTAAGAAAGTTGCAGCCAGATATATCACTTTTTTTTAATGTAGAAAATAAAAAATTAAAGTTTCCTCAGTACATACTTAAACTTCTACATGAAGGCAATGAACCATGGAAGGTTGTCTGAATATTTGAATTGGGATTTTGGGCTAGTCTCAACTTATTCTATGCACTGTGTTTATGGCTTATTGTTGCTCTCCACAGGGACTGATGAACAAGCTATAATTGATGTCCTAACCAAGAGGAGCAATATGCAGCGTCAACAGATTGCCAAATCCTTCAAAGGACAGTTTGGAAAGGTTCTTCCAAAACAAAGTCATAATCAGTCACTGTTTCACTGCATGCAGGATGTAGTAAATGGGTGTACAGTTCATCCTGCAAGCATGATGCAAACAATATGCAGGTCTTTTGCAAACAAGTAGATTAATATTTATTAGGCCTGGGGTGAATGTGTGAAATTAATTTTTGGTCAGAAAAAACTGGTTTTCCCCCAAAGATTGTAAATTTTTTTTTTTTTTGTAAAATGCCTTTTGACCAGAAATATTTTTTAAAAATCTATTTTAACTTAAAATGTAACTTCATATTGTTTTCAAAGCTGTAACAAAAACTGAATCTTTCAGAGTGGCATTTTGAGTAAAATATTGGTTTGGGGCCCTTTTAAATGCCAAAGAAATTTCAATTTAAAGACTTATTTAATTACATTTGGAAATTCTGAAAATGAAAACAAACTGCGGTTATTGACAACCATGTTTTCCTGTGGCTATCTTTCTGTCTTTGATAAAAATCTTACTTTTATTGGGAAAACTTTTCCACCAGAAAACTCTGCCACCAGTCCTACTCTGGAGACTCCAACAACCCTTGCTGGAAAGGGGACTGCCATGCAAGGGCCTTGGAAAGGGAAGCAAATGGTGGGGAGGGCAAGTATGGGACAATGAATAGAGTGCTTGCATCCCACTAAAACAGGGTGAGTCATAACCTAAAAAAACCTGCGTTATAGTAAAAGGAAAGTTTGAAATCTGTCTTCAGACAGACCGCATGCCTGATTCTGCAAAAGTCCTGGGTGCATGTTTATATGCAGGCTTTGGGAATCAGCTCGGTCTGAAGCTACATCCCTTGCTCAATTCAAGGCCTTCAGCTGCCTGGTTCTGCTCACACAGTAAAGCAGGGTGGAGGAAGATTTTAACCTTCCCTACTCTGCTGCAGAATTAATTAGTACCTGGGAGAAGCTTGAGTACTGGGACAACAGGGAATGTGGAAGGACCTAGACAAATCCCCTTTTGGATTTAGGTGCCTTTTTCAGTCCCAGAACCTTTTCTAATAAACTATCAATGCAATACTGTCATTCAGCTTCATTGTTGTAAGCCGTGGAGATGGAAACAGCACTGGGCATTAAAAACATCCTGTGAGGCTTTTTATGTAACTGTGTGATGCATGTTTAACAGGATCTGATTGAAAGCCTGAAGTCTGAACTGAGTGGCAACTTTGAGAGGCTCATTGTAGCTCTCATGTACTCCCCATTCAAGTATGATGCCAAGGAGCTCTATGATGCCATGAAGGTAAGTGAATTGCATGCTGATACTTAAGTAGTAGTAGCACAGATACAGTGCTAATTTCCTGTAACTGTGCTTATTAATGCAAGTGGTAATAACTGGACTGTTACATGATTAAGTTTGTTATTAGCAGTAGCCTTTGAGAAATAGCCAATTGTACTATTAATGCATATTCTGGGGGAAAATGCTGCTTTAATATTTAGGACTGTATGAGAGTTTCTGCAAATATGTGTCTCATAGAGCCTGGGGAAGGCAACAGCAAAACTAAATTCGGCTTTGGCAAGGAATGAACATCCACAGATTACAGTCTTCAGTTAAACACCTCTTTGCTGCTTTCTGCAGTGCCTCTCCTGAATGGAGCTCAAGGACACAAAGCTACTGCCCTGACACCTCATCTGAGATGTGAAACCTTTAAGAAATCAAGAAGTGGTGGTGCATGGGCCAGGCTGAGTTTGGCTGGGATCCTACCTATTGATAGAGTATCTTTTCAAGTTTCAGATGCAGAGAAGTCTATTAAAATGGTACAAAGATGGACTGACTAGACAAGCATTGGTCTCCCTGCATCCCTCTAACACTGTCTGTCACCAAAGAGCCAAATCCAGAAATGCATTCCAGAAGTGCAGGGTTACGTAAAATCATCCTTTACAAATGAGGCACCTCAGTAAAAGAAACCGTGTTCAACCCAAATGTGCTTTCATCATGACAGTTTCTCACAGCTCAGCACATAGCCTAACACTTTACTGCCATCAGACTCCTCGCTTGACCATACTTCTCTAGCAATAAATTATACTCCATGACTAGATGCCTTTCTCCACCTTTATTTCTCCACTATGTTTTCTATTAAAGGGTGTGGGAACAAGTGAAGGTGTTATCATAGAGATCCTGGCATCCCGGACGAAAGCACAGATCAAAGAGATAATCAAGGCCTACAAAGAAGGTAAAGTGCCTGGGGCTCTGATTTGTGTGGTCAGAGCAATGTGTGACTGCCTGATTGCACAGCAGGAATGGTGTTACCAACTAGCACTGTCAGCAGGAAAATGGAGTTCTTAAAAGCAAGAAGGTGTAACCTAACTCTGCTTTCAGCCTGGCAAACAGAACATAGCTATGCTGAGAAAATTTGAAAATCCCTTTCTAGGTCTCCATCCAGCTACAGGAAGAGGTCAGCAAATCACAAATTTGGTTCAGTTTGGCCACACTGGCTATTGTCAGAACGCAAACAAAACTATAGCTATGTGCTTGGCTTTTTCTCCCCATTAAATACACTCTAGATTGGAATTTATCAAATATGTATTTGAAAATATTTGATATCTTTTTGGTCCCTTAAACTATGTCTGCAACATTAGCTGTATGTTTATGCCTTGGACATCAGTGGAGCTAGTGACTCAGTCGGATGCGAATGCTGACCTGGGTATCACTGAGGGTGTGAGCTGATCTCAGCCCTGTTTATTTCCCTAGCGACCTTCTTGACTAGTGTCAGGCTATTGTGTGTCCCTGGGTGACTGGTAATATCCTGACTGTATAACCCAAATAACAAATCCTTCCCTTGTCCTTCTCTTTCCCTTGGGTAGAATACGGTTCTGATCTGGAAGAAGACATAAAATCGGAAACAAGTGGCTACTTTGAACAGATTCTGGTTTGCCTTCTTCAGGTAAAGCTACAGAAGAGAAATGAGGGTATAAAGATCTTTGCATTTTTCTCTTCCTTTTCGGAGCAGACATGCAATAGAAGAGGCAATACAGTCATGATCACCAGATAAACTGCAGAGACAAACATGTTACTTGGATCTGTGTTTCAGCTTCAGTGTGACTGAAGCAGGGAACCCTCCCTCCCTTAGCAGCAGTGAGAGAGCTGGGAACTTAGCTCTGCTGCAGGGAGACACCTCACTTTTACATATGCGTAAAGCCGTTGCACTCTACAAGGGTCTTAGAAAACAATGCCCCTCAACTATGATTCACTGCTCTTCCAGGATCTGTGCCCTCAATGCTGAGTGCATTTGGATGCATTTATCCTGTCATGTTTTCTGAATTTTCCTGCCTAGCAGCAGAATAACTTAGCGATTTTTTCACTCCACTTTATATGACTGATTTCAGTGCCTTTCAATGAAGGAGTTAGCACTTGTGCTGTCTGAAACATTACTGCTTGAGTACTCTGCAGAAATGGATAGCTGAGAAGGATAATGATCTTTGCCCAGAATGTACACTGTAATCCTTATATATGGAAGAATCTTCATGAGACAAAATGGTTACCTTTCTTTTTCTTCTCATAGGGTGAGAGGGACAATGCCACTCTCTATGTGGACACAGCACTGGCTCTTCAGGATGCAGAGGTACTGTCAAATGCCTGTGATAAGTGATATGCCTACCTCGCACTTGTCTTGAGCTTCAGAGTGCTTCAGTGGGCAGCAAAGTCCTGGTCAGCAGAGGGTTGGAGGCACGATAGCTTGTGGAGGGGTGGTCTTCAAGCAGAAGCAACTTGGGGTTCTTCAATTTAGCCTGCATTGCTGAGTCTTGCTGTTCCAAAGAGTGATGAGAGCTGGGCTTGGGCTCAGCTGCTTTTGATAAGTGAAAATATGAGGGTATGGTGGAGCGGGACAGCAAAGAATAGGGAAGAGACCTCAAGAGTATTGTTGGCTGCTTCAGCTGCTGCAGGAGGGATGGAAAGGGTGGAGATAGTGGCTGCTCCAATTTGACTAGAAGACATAGTCAAGGTTTTTCATAGTCAGCCATTCTAGGACAACAGTCTAGCTCGTGCAGTATTTTAGGTTACTTCAAACCCCTTTACCCTAGCAGTGCCTTAAGCCAAACTCTGTTCCTTTACCAGCTGCACACACAGAACATCTCTCTAACAATTGTGTGTTAAATTACAGACTCTTTATGCTGCTGGGGAGAAGATACAGGGCACTGATGAGATGCAGTTCATCACCATCTTGTGCACAAGGAGTGCCACACACTTGCTGAAAGGTATGGAGCAGAGCCCATACTCCCAAGCCTCTGAAATGAGAAAGCACTTCAGCCAAGAAGAGGCAGGGCTATAGATAGGAGATGGGTGGTCAGAAATAAGTATCTGAGTCTGTCTCCTAATCCTTGGTCACTCAGTGACCAAAAGCTGCCAGCAGCTTTCATGAAAACTTACAAAGACAGTGCTGCTGAAAATCAAGTGGCTTATCTAGGAGTCCTTATACAGTGGTGATGGCTGGATAGTATAGCTGTTCTTATGATGGCTGGATAGTATAGCTGTTTTTATGAACCCAAGGAGAGAGAGTGAGTCCCTTTCTAACTAGGTAGGAGCATGCAGTGGACAGGCCCATGACCCCTTGGATGTGGGTTCCTCTAGGAAAAACATCACTGAAAATGTAGCTGGTTATTCAGTGCTGGAGAATCACAGGGTGCACCTTGCATTTCTGCCCCAGGTTCTTCTGAGAGCATCAGAGGCTGCTGGGATGGAAGACACTAATGCAGCTCCAGCTAAGGGAGCCCTCAGCTCCCCACTGCCCTGTGCAGCAGAGACCTGGCCTTGTCATCTCATGAATTTTGAGGCAGTCCAAGGCTCTGACTAACAGATTTTGTTATGTCGGCTGAATCTAAGCATATCAAGTGCTGTGTAAATCAGCTGGACCTAAACTGATAAATTTAGCTGGTGACAAATTAGGTATGCCTGAGTGTTTTTTCAAGCTGAGGTCTTCTGAAACTGTTTTCTAGGCCCTGGAGGCCAGCTCCCCCTTGTGTTTCAAATTTATTCTCCCAGCATCACTTAGAAAACAACAAAAAAAGGTGGTCTCTAGTCTTTGGCTGTGTCTGCCTTTAAGAACTGAATTTCAACCAGTTGTTGTCACGATGCAACCTACTTTGGGATCTACTGTATCACCAAGAAAGTAATTTCCTCTGTCACTGTTTATCTTTAAAACTTGAGTGTAATTGTTGCAGCTATTTTTCTTTTTTTTATACGTGGAGAGTAGGCCTAAGTTGAGAAGGTTGTATCCATCTGCCTATTCTGTGGTATTGCCTTTCCCCGAAGCATCTGAGTGTTAATGTTAGGTATCTGATCTTGAATGCTGAGCAAACTTCATTAAGATGTCCATTGCCTTACATAGCAGTTTTCCTTCTTTCCTTGTCTGAAAGCTAGGGATCAAAACTGAGATCTGTAATTCTGTACCTTGGAGTATCCAGAGTGTATAAGGTGAACAACAACTCCATTGCTGAGCTTTTGTTAATGTGGGAGTTCAAATACCTTGGAATCTGCACCTGTGTTTTGCTCATCTTTTCTGAGTTGTATTTTTAAAATTGTGGTTGAAATAGTAAGTTTTCCCAAACTTTTGTCATCATTTAAAAGTCCAAGGGCCATGAGCAGTATAGTCCTAGATTTAATTTGATTTTATTTTGGCTTCTGAAGCTAGTGAAATCAACAAAGACCGAATGACAGAGTTGTGCCTAACCTTCTGTTGTCTGCTTAATTTCTGTGGTTAAAGACAGTGATGAAGGGCCAGATTTCTAAATGAATATGAGGTGACTGAACTTGCATTTTCAAATGAAGGCAGGGAATTAAGACCCATGGATGGATTGGCTTTTTGTGAACGTTGCCATCTATTTTTGTAGCTGATTTCTGGGCTTGACTAATGCCTCCTGAAGTTGGTGCAAATGGGGCCATTGCTTTAGCAGGATCTGTGTTTTCATATCACCACACAAGCAATACCTGTAAATATTGGGCACAAAATGCCTGAGCAGTTGCTTAGTAAAAAACTGAAGTTCTTTGTGTTTCAAACAGTGTTTGAAGAATACCAGAAACTGGCTGGTAAGAGCATAGAAGACTCTATCAAGAGTGAAACCCACGGTTCACTTGAGGATGCCATGCTGGCTATTGGTAAGAGTGGCTACATTTCCCTTTCTTTTGTCTGAATCTGCTGCCTTTTCTCCTGCAGCAGTTGACTGTTATGGGATGGATCTACTTTATAAAGGTATCTGGTAGGAAGGAAAGGGTACTTCTTCGGTAAGATAAACTCAGATCCCAGGGGCACACTGAACTAGTGGAAAGCATGTTGAATCTCTGTTACCTGCTGCCCTGGACTGGAATTACCATTGATTCTTCCTGAACCTTTTTGTATGCCTAGTGAAATGCACCAGGAACGTCCATTGCTACTTTGCAGAGAGGCTGTACCATGCTTTAAAGGTAAGACTCTTCATTGTAACATACTTGTTTTCATAATGGACTTAATTTGTAACCTGACTTCCACCAATTCAAATTAGAAGAGCCAAGGTTTTGGTGAAATCCAAACATCTTGGGAAGAAAAGAACCCTTTAAGCTTGAAATACCAAGGGAGTCTGGCTTTTCTGACTTAAGAGTCTGCAAGGAGCCCAGTCCCACCTTCTGGAACATGTACAAAACTTCTGGAAGAGGCTTTTCTAGGAGGTTGATCATGGTGGAGTTTTGCCCATAGTGTTAACTTAATAGACTGGACCACAATATTTTTTTTTTAGGAAGCAATTCAATGGCAGCATAAAATGAAAGAGTTCCAAATGGGGACACATAAGGCATCTGCAGACTGTGCCCCTGTAAATCTTAACTGATAAGTAAAAGATGTCAGCTCTCCCAACTTTGTGGAAAGCTGAGATGACTGATTATTTTTGTTACCAATGTGATCTTAATTTTCCTGTGAGTGATTAAACAATATTGATTGAAGCCAAGTGTTGCATGGGTGATGCTGCAGAAGGACAACATGTATTCAGTGCCCACTTCCAACTCTGTAGCATGTTTGCTTTTGCATTCAACATGTGCCATGACTTATAGTACACTTCCATGGTGGGCTTGTGGTATTAAGAGTGGCCCTTGGGGGGGGGCGGGGTGGGCCTCCAGAAAGAGAAGCAGATGTGCTGCAGAACATGTGCCAAGCAATGTTTGAAAGCTGACTCCTCCTGTCCTGGACCAGTTTGCAACAGCTTATCCCTTGAATGCCTGCTAACATCACAGACTGATATATCTGTTATTCCAGGGAGCTGGCACCCATGATGGGACTCTTATAAGGGTGATCGTTTCTCGACGTGAAGTTGACTTAAATCTTATAAAGGCTGAATTCAAGCGTATTGCAGGAAAGTCTCTCTCCAGTATGATTTTGGTAAGCAAGATTTGATATGGTGGTTCTTAGCCGTCACATACATTCCTAACCTGTCCAACACTGCGGAATGCTTCCGTGGTTGTTTTTGGTAAAAATGTCATTTCTGCTAAGATCATAGCTCTCCTTCATTAGGCCTGCTAACAGTCATCTCCTTGAGAGACATACATGCCTGAAAGGTGAGTCAGACTGTATGCTCTGCATGTGACTTGGGCAAAGCCAAACCCAAAGAGAGACTGCTCCAGGTTTTTCATGGACCAGACTCTGTGTCTGTGCACCTCATGTTCTCCTAGATAAATCTAGATTCATTTAATCCTCCCTATTATACCTTTCCCACACCTTTTCTCATCTGTCTCTGCTGTCCTTAACTACCTCAAGCCAGTGCCATATAAGTCAAAACAGTGCTGGGGTTTTTTGTTTTCTTTTCTTTTTCTTGGTGGTGGTTTTGTTCTTTGTGGGTTTGGCGGGGTTTTGTTGCTGCTGCTGTTGTTGTTTTGGGGGGTTTTTAGCTGACTTAAACCCAGATGAAGGCCTGGTCTATACTGTGGTGAGATAGGTTTAGATACTGAACCTTGTCAAAGCTTATTGTAGCTTTTGAGGTTTGAGTCTCAGCTCTGAGTGAATGACCCTCCCCTATTAGGGCTGAAATGTTGGGTTTTACCATTTGTCCTAAGGACTCTGGGACATTCCTCTCCCCTAGTGCAAATGGCACAGAAACCCTATCCTTAGCAGTCCCCATGGGAAGTCTGGTTCTGTAACGAAGGCCATTTCTTCTAATTGACACTGTCAGTGTCTGTCATGTTGATTAATGATCAGTCTTCAAGGGTCTTTATGGAATATTCATTCCTTCTGAGAAGTAGAACTGGCTTTACACCTGTCGTCACAAAATATTCAAAGTAAGCAAATTTTTTATCTAGTGATATTCTCTGTAGTGCTTCTCTTGACCTAAATGGTCATATTTGTGGCTTTTTAAAAAATGTCATGTGTCAGGGTTAACTATACTGCCCTTTCTCTTCCTGTAGGGGAGAGATGTTACACAAATACCCAGGGACACAAAATCTGAACACAACAGGCTTGATTGCTCTCATTCATGTTGACTTTGTGCTACTCTGTGGGATGGAGTCCTGATCAGTTGCTCACCTAGATTCCAAAGAAAAGAATTGGACTTGATAAATGTTATTTCAGGTGGCAGCTACAAGCCTCATTTCTCTGTTCACTTTTGATGATGTGTCAGCTGGCAGTAACTCTGCTGAAGTCTGGCTTGCTCTTTCCAAAGTCCTTTTCCTGTGTGAGCATATTCCATGGACTGACAAAGTCAGCACTTGGAGTGTGCAGAGGAACTTCCGCATTCACCTTTTTATTTATTTATTTATTTATTATTTTTTCACCTGTCAGGATGACACCAGTGGCGATTACAAGACAGCCTTGCTGAATCTCTGTGGCAGTGACTGACGAAATCTAGGAGGAAGATGTTGAAATGGATCCGGAGAAAAAATTAACAGTGAACAAGGGTCTGAAAATGTACATGCAGAAAATCTTTCCATTGATCCAAGTGGGGAGGAAAAGGAAGATCAAATTAATGGTCAAGATTTCCAAAGGTTTCTGAAGGATGTGGATGTTCATTACACATTAAAAACTATTCACTTCCCCAACACTTTTTCAAACACAAGTGGGAATGTTTCTTTTTTGTTTCCATTTTGTTCTGTGCAATTTCCCTTCTTTTTTAACACACTGTGAAGGATGGCACTTGGATGTGAAATTGAAGGCTTTTTTTTAAACCCTCTGTAGGTGTTTCACAAGTCTGAGCAACCCTACAAAGCTTGGCTGTCCTGAAGCCTTGCTAACTTCACTAGGACAAGCTGGTACAGCATTGACCATTTGTTTGGTGGTAGCAGGGTGGGTCTGGAAGGAGTCCCAGATATTAATGAGGCTTTAGGGCATGGGTCAGAATGGAGAATTCAGTCCTAGGGGGCTGGTTTAGCAGCCTTATCTGCATAACTTCAGTGGCAGCTCCCCAAGGAGCAGGGAATGGCAGAGCTAAACTGGCTGTAAGCATGTGAAAGTTGAAAGCTGTGTGCCTGACTTCCTTCTTGCTTGTGTGAGTGTCTGCAGGGGTAGACTGACAAGTTCAGGGTGTGACATCAATGTCAGGCTGTGGGGAAATCAAAACTGGGGCAGATGATTTGGTTTTGGTGAATATAGGATATCCTGCTCTTGGGAGCAGACCCGTTTCTGCTCCTGGTTTCACAGTAACTTCTCAGAAGTCGGTGGCCTCCCTTGGAAGTTCCCCACCATGTCCATGACTGCACCTACCGCTTGCTAAGTGAGGCCCCAAATTTGGACAGTGATACAGAGAACAAGATGAAATGCTTTGAGAAGCTTGGGTCTGCCTTGACCAATGATTCTCCATGCTTAAAGCAACTAATTTAAATGTGTAATTACCAAAAGTCATTGTGTTCTGAGAAGTAGCTTCTCTGATCAAAGTGGGTGAATTTTCTGGCAGAGGGGTGGTTCCTCCCTTGCCCTGCTGAAATAAGCAGGAACTGGTGCAGTAAAAGTGATGAGCTCAAATAGTCTTAGGGAGTCCAGGACCCAGACGTGGGGTCAGGGGCTCTGCATCCCTCAGATGAACACGAAGAGGAGGAGGTTTCAATCTCTGATCCTTTAAGTGCTTGTGTTTCCAGTGATATCCCAATTTCTCACCTGGACTAAAATGAGTTGGAGGCATGGCTCTAGACTGAGCATCAATGGGAGATTCTTCATTCAGATTTGGGGGGATGTGGGCCAGCTCCAGGCATCAAAGGACAGGGAATCACACGTCCCTTCTGCTGGCCAGAGGACCCGCTTGGTTTTTCGGAGAGCCACTTGTTCTCATTGGCACTGACGATCAGCCTTCCCCCCCGGTTTTTCTGAAGAGCAGGTTCAGGCGCTAATTTCCAGCGAGAGGCATGCCAGGACCGGGGATGGGATGCCTGCGACGGAGAAAACCGTGCTTACACCACCATCTTGTGGGGGACAGCCCGTGCGCAGCCCGGCTGGCGGGACCGCGGCGGGACGCTCACGGACCCACGCGGGACCCCGAGACCTGCCGGCTGGAGAGCGCGGGTGAGCGAGCACCCCGGTCACCCCCCCGGGTAGTGCCCAAGGCCTCGGTCACAGGGCGGGACCACAGCGGGAGAGATGCAGAGCAGGCATGGGGGGGGCGAGGTTTGCTCCCCGTGAAACAGCGCATGCTTTCCCTCCCAGCTGTTTTAACATCTGTAAAGAAGGGGCGCTTTGGCTGCCAGGGTCCCCTGCGTGAGTCCAGTTTGGGGTCTCTCACCCTGCAGCTCCTTGGCTCTGGTATGGCTAAGAGGCTCTGCAGAAATTCTCTCCTCTGACCAGATCTGTGTGATGAGGTTTAGATGAAAATATGAGCTGTTCCCCCTGTGTTTGGGGCATTATTTTGGAAAGGCCAAATGACAATTTGTAACTGCCGAAGCAGGGAGCGTGAATGACTTATACGGTTGTACCCACGACATTTGCGTTTCCTGAGGTCGGACAGGCAGCAAGTGAGACGTAATCCCCGCTTTGAGGGACTTAAAATTGGACTAGGAAAGCCTAATGAAAGCTCAGCTCTTCAAAGATATTTTAGTTCAGAGCTGTCTGTTGATTTCACCAAAACTTTTGTGCTTGTATCATCTGGGAGCCCTGGTCGTTGTTATTATCAGGCTATTCAGGTCAGAGGTTGGCTTTCCTCGTCGGCCTGTGCTTAGTACAGTGGGTTAGGATTAGAGCTGTTTCAGGGTGATTGTCATCCTAATTTATTAATGACAGCTTGGGAGATGTAAGGTGAGTTGCCAATAGGCTCACAGGAGATCAGTAGTAAAGCTGGGAAGGAGGAAAAACTGAGGGAACCCGATCCTATCACCGTAATTGCTGGGAAACAAAACAATTGTAAAACATCAATAAAGATGTAATTATGTATTGATTGCTGCTAAAATTTTCCCTGGGTGAACAGGTGCTCTAATAAAGCGGAATCAATTCCTAAGCTGTTCTAACCAGTCTTTTCCAAATGCAAATATTGACTTAGGGCCTTTCAATTCATTCACAGTTTAATTAATGTGATTTTATTGCACAAAAATCAAGATAAAAGTTCAGCAAGGAAAAGGTAAGAGGGGCAATGTAAAAAATGCCCCGGACTGGTGCAGGCCTTCTGCTGCCTGCGTGCCAGCCTTTTTCCATCTCCTGAGCTGCAGGGAGACCTGTGTGCAGGGAGTCGCCGGGGACTGCACTAATGCCACCTTGCTGTCCCTCCTTGTGTGGCTGCTCTGTGTCCTCAGATGCAGTGCACACATGGCGGGAGCTGTGCTAACTGGCAGCGTGGTGGGGTGTAGATACTTTAGTGCTCTGCTCAGCTCACACGCGGGTGTACATAGGAATAGTTGACTCCAACTACTAGCTCTGTTCCTGGGAAAACTAACAAAAATCTATTCCAGATATGATGCCAATGCACATAAATCATGTTTAACCCCTGAAGGCTCCCATTCCAGAGAAAGCTGACTTTATATAGTGTTGCTTAATTCTCCCAGCATCCCAGTGCAGATGTGGCCTGAAACCCAGAAGGCTGACCACAGGGTCCCAAGGCAGTGGCCAGCCACAGGCAAGCAAAGGCTCTGCTTAAGAGGGATCTCGTAACTGTGACTTCTGGAGAGAAGAAGAAAAGATTGGATGGGTCTGGCTTTGCTTGCCTTTCTATTTTGCAAGAGTTTGGAGTAATTTTTGGATAAAACATATTTAAGCATTCAAACTGAGGTTAAAAACCGCATTGTTCCTGTCAGGAAGTGGAAGAAGAGAACAGCACTATTTTAGCTGGGCAAAGCGGGAGATCTCTTTCCCATCTCTCCATGCTTAAGAATGTTTTTTAAGGGGGAAGAAGTCATCTGAGAAGGATGTTTAATCTTCTTGGTTCCGCCTACAGTTTCCCCAGCAGTGCACAGAGGCACACCTGGGTGGTGTAGGCTGTTGAGGTGGAGCAGGGAAAGAGCCTTGCCCTGAGGCACCAGAGCTGGCACTGCGGCACCTGCGAGGCAGCCCAGACAGCACTTCTTCTCTTCAGAGCGGAGGGTGGATTTGCCAAAACACAGGACAGCACAGCGTGTGACCTGGGGGGAAGGGGAGGTGGGTTGTTGTCCTGGTTTCAGCTGGGATAGAGTTAACTGTCTTCCTAGTAGCTGGTACAGTGCTATGTTTTGAGTTCAGTATGTGAAGAATGTTGATAACACTGATGTTTTCAGTTGTTGCTCAGTAGTGTTTAGACTAATGTCAAGGATTTTTCAGCTTCTCATGCCCAGCCAGCGAGAAAGCTGGAGGGGCACAAGAAGTTGGCACAGGACACAGCCAGGGCACCTGACCCGAACTGGCCAACGGGGTATTCCATACCTTGGGACGTCCCATCTGGTATAGGAACAGGGAAGTGGGGGCTGGGATATCGCCGCTCGGGGGGACTGGCTGGGTGTCGGTTGGCGGGTGGTGAGCAATTGCACTGCGCATCATTTGTACATTCCAATCCTTTCATTATTACTGTTGTCATTTTATTGGTGTTATCATTATCATTATTAGTTTCTTCTTTTCTGTTCTATTAAACCGTTCTTATCTCAACCCACGGGTTTTGCTTCTTTTCCCGATTTTCTCCCCCATCCCACTGCGGGGGGGGGGGAGTGAGTGAGCGGCTGCGTGGTGTTTAGTTGCTGGCTGGGGTTAAACCACGACAGTTGTGCTAGCGTGGATGACCCCATCAGTTGCTGTGGGGTGGGCTGAAGGGAGGCTTGAGGGGAGAGCATCCTCATTGCTGGGCAGATGGGAGCCTTTCTGAATGGAAACTGCTGATTATTTTTTTATTCTTAAATTAATAAACGGTATATTAGTGTTGATTTATTAATGTAATGTTCTGTGGTCAGGAAATGCTGCCTGCCACAGGCATCCAGATGGGGTAATGCAGTCTCCTAGTGTTGTGGCTTATTGCCTGGTTTTCTTGAATGAGCCCGTTTTGCTGGCAAGGTGCCCATCTGATGAGAAAATTGTAGACATTTGTCGGGACCTATTGGATGGTATCTCTCTTGCAGGGAAGATAGTACCAATCTGTAAGATGCTAAGATGGGACTGCACCAAGGACATAACAGGCTTTCCTTCAACTTCTGCCTTGAACCTGAATGCCCGAGCTGACTCCAAAGTGGTTGGGGTCAATAAGTGCAGCACATCCCCATGCCTGGGGTACCACAGCAGCACAGAGATGTTTTGTTTGACACAGTGCAGTGAGCTCTTCTCCTCAGACCATATGTAAACAACAAGGTCACTACAATTCTCCATTACTTCCATTGCTGCAAACAATACTGGCCTTGTAAGTAGTTGCTGTTCAGTCTTCTGGTGTCATCCATTTGAACCCGAAGGACTCATCCCTGAGCTTCCAAGAAATTATCAATAGAGAATTTGTTGTTTACCTTAAAAGGTTAAAAACCTTATGTTAGGCTGCAGGAAAAAATTCATACTTTAGGTTTTATATCTGACTGTCCTCCCAGAAGGTGATAGAAACAGTCAGCCTTGGGGACCTGGGCTCCTGTCTGTTTGGATGAAAGTATGATTTGTTCAAGCTGTGCTTCTGTTTTCCCAATATCCCTTCCTGTTCCAGATCTCAATAAGGAATGGTGCATCAGCATCATGCCTTGGACTGCTCATGTCTGTTGGAGGCTTAGGGCTGGCATTTCTGACCAAAAGCTGTATGCCTAACACTTAAGGTGTCATTAGTATGGGAGTTCAAAGCTCCCAGGGACTTTATCCCATAATACTTAGTATTTCTTTGAAACTAGAATGCATATGGTGATATTTTTTTTATGATCGATAAATCACATGAATACCTCCAAGTGGTTTTATAGTCCTGAGAAACCTTTTCTGCATTACTGGCTAGATAAAAGTACTTATTACAAAAGAAATGCAGATGTCCATAGGCTCTGTACTTGCAGGGATCTAACATTTGGAGAAATAAATAGCTCTGGATCACACAGAGGAACCAGTACTGTTCTCTCTGTGGTAATGAAGAACAGGATATGTTGTAGGCACAATATTATTAATAAATAGTGAGCAAAGCAACACAAATCTGTAATTCAATTTAGGATTTCAGCTAAAATTGCTCTTTGGAGTTATAGATGACAGTGAGCTCTGAAATTAAGTTACAGTCCAGGCAGGAACTGAGTCATGTTTAGCAACGTTCTAGGGAAGCATAGAATCACAGTCAGCACTTGGCAAAATGTTGTTGAGAGTAGTATATTCACTGAAAAATGGCATTTGGTGGACATAAATGAAATTTAACTGAGCTTATAAAAGAATGTCAAGCAGAAAAATAGGGGAAAAAATGAAC
The DNA here is from genome assembly GCF_026419915.1 of Harpia harpyja. NCBI lineage: Eukaryota > Metazoa > Chordata > Aves > Accipitriformes > Accipitridae > Harpia > Harpia harpyja. Next base: position 25,303,473 of record NC_068949.1, on the reverse strand, counting down.
GTCAACATTTCCACGTATCGATTTTAAAATGGCAACTTTATTTTAAAAAATGTTTCAAGCTGAAAAACAATTATTAAAAGGTTTCATTAATCTGAAGCTGAAACATGACATTTTGGAGGGGAGAAGGTTGAATATTTCAGTTTGCCTCAGAATTTTTTTTTTAAATTTTCTGAAATATCTCCTAAGTTTCTATTTTAATTTAAGCCAAAGAACCACAGTTTCCCCTTCAGTTCCTTGCTTTAGCTACTGAGCTGAAAGGTGTCCTCTTATTCTAGCCATAATAAAGGCTGATGTTCTTCAAAAGGGAGGGAAGAGTCATTGCTTTAAATGTCACTAGCAATCTTCAACAGAAAAGATCAGCGTTGTGGGGGCTAAATTCCGAGTTTAAACAGATCCCCAAAGGTCTAGACAAGAAGAAATAGGAAGAGTACAGCTGATGTCAACTACCAGCCTTGCCAGAACTTCCTGTTCAAAGCTTATGAAGAGTATCAGAATAATCCAACAGCTTTGCTACCTTCCTGTGTTAGTCACTTAGCCCTTCCTTCCCACAGTTTCCAGGCTTTCACCTTAATCTTACTTCATTACTTTGCTAGGAAGCAACTATGACACATGAATATGAAATATTTTTGTAAGGAATGCTAAGTGATGGTCAACTTTCTAGTTTGCAGCAGAAAAGTAGCAAAAGAAAGGTGCAAAGGCTTATTCACGCTCTGTGCTGAACAATTCCAAACACAGCTTATTGTTCAGAAGTTTATTAGCTATTTAGAATTCTTTTTCCCTAACCTAAAATACTAGAATATTTATTCAATACTCTGGTATCCTAGACTCAAAAAAAGATGCCTTACTAAATAAACAGAGCTACTGCTTTCTCTAAGACCATATCAATCATTTGTATTAATTCAAGAAATTACTGCTTAAATACAACAGGATCTCATGGTTATCCCCATGCAGTCACCATCTCAGCCTTAGCTCTCTCCTTGCAGGCAAGGCAGAAAAAGATTTCAGAGTCCATGCCACACACATGGAGTATTAAAGGCTGAGTCTAGGGCTGAAATGAAAAATGTCCCGCAGTCTTTGAAAATCATTATATAAATGAGAAGGCCCCAGGGAGACCTTATTGCAGCCTTTCCATACTTAAAGGGGGCTTATAAGAAAGATGGGGACAAACTTTTTAGTAGGGCCTGTTGTGATAGGACAAGGGGTAATGGTTTTAAACTAAAGGAGGGTAGGTTTAAACTAGATATAAGGAAGAAATTGTTTACAATGGGGGTGGTGAAACACTGGAACAGGTTGCCCTGAGAGGTGGCAGATGCCCCATCCCTGGAAACGTTCAAGGTCAGGTTGGACGGGGCTCTGAGCAACCTGACCCAGTTGAAGATGTCTCTGCTCGTTGCAGGCGGGGTTGGACTAGATGATCTTTAAAGGTCCCTTCCAACCCAAACTACTCTGTGATAAATTCGCTTATTCTTCACTGCTTGTCATGCTTCTGGGACTGAAAGAAAATCCCTACACAAGGCAGTTTTCTGCTCTGCAGACATGATAGCTCTGGATTTCTAAGCCAGAGCTGTGTTACGATGGGTAATGTGCTAACTATAAAAGCCAGGTAGAGATAGATCTTTACTTCCCAGGACTGTCTGTAACAAGGCTAAATTGATTAATTTCAGGAGAGTGTTCAGATTGCATGATAGAAGCTGTTAAATAAATGGGATTTTCAAGCAGTGTCCTGGTTTGGGCTGGGATAGAGTTAATTTTTTTTCTAGTAGCTGGTATAGTGTTATTTATGTTCTGGGTTCAGTATGAGAAAAATGTTGATAGCACACTGATGTTTTCAGTTGTTGCTAAGTAGTGTTTAGGCTAAGTCAAGGATTGTTCAGCTTCTCATGCCCAGCCAGCAGGAAGGCTGGAGGGGCACAAGAAGTTGGGAGGGGACACAGCCAGGGCACCTGACCCAAACTGGCCAAAGGGATATTCCATACCATGTGATGTCATGTCCAGTATATAAACTGGGGGGAAGTTGGCTTGCGGGGGGGATCGCTGCTCAGGAACTAACTCGGCATTGATCGGCGAGCAGTGAGCAATTATATTATGCATCACTTGTTTTGTATATTCTAATCCTTTTATTATTATCATAATTTTATTATTGTTATGTATTGGGTCTGGCTGAGATGGAGTTAATACTCCCCATAGCAGCCCTCATAGCACTGTGCTCTGCATCAGTAGCTAGAAAGGTGTTGATAACACACCAGTGTTTTGGCTACTGCTGAGCAGTGCTGGCACAGCATCAAGGCTGTCTCTCCAACATTTTTGCCCCCCCCTCAACGGCAGGCTGGGGTAGGGCGAGATCTCGGGAGGGGACATAACCAGGACAGCTGACCTAAACTAACCAAACAGATATTCCATACCATATGACGTCAGCTCAGATATAAAAGCTAAGTAAAGGGAGACGGAAGGGGGGCATTTTTTGTCTTCAGGAGCAACCACTACGCATACTGAAGCCCTGCTTCCCAGGAAGTGGCTAGACATCGCCTGCTGATGGGAAGTAGAGAATAATATCATTTGTTTTTCTTTGCTTTCACGCGCGACCTTGGCTTTCAGTTTATTAAACTGTCCTTATCTTGACCCACGAGCCTTTTGTTATATTTTCTTCCCCCTGTCCAGTTAAGAAGGGGGAGTGATAGAGCGGCTTTGTTGGGCACCTGGCATCCAGCCAGGGTCAACCCACTACATGTTATTATTATCATTATTAGTTTCTTCCTTTCTGTTCTATTAAACTGTTCTTATCTCAACCACGAGTTTTACTTTTTTCTCAATTCTCTCCCCCATCCCACTGCGGGGGGGTAGTGGTGGTGAGTGAGTGGCTGCGTGGTGCTTAGTTACTGGCTGGGGTTAAACCACGACAAGCAGTAAAGCAAAAGATCGGTTTCTTCTGAAGCACCAGATATTGTCCACATTTAAATTGGTGATCCAATATGATATACTTTGTAAGTACCACACTAAGTCTATAGTTCCTTTCTCCTCTTTCATCTAGATCATCCTGTAAGAAATCCACAGCCACACTAATTACCTCTTTTCCTGCCAAGTATTCTGAAAAGGCTGGTCAGACAACATATGATACTGAAAACCAGGCTAAATTCAAAGAAGAGCTTGACAAGATCATCTGTCTTCACATACGTAATCATTTGTCTAACAGCTGATTCCCAAATAAAACGATACGAGGCAAAAATTTGGAAGAACTGTTGGTTTGGGTTTTGGTGGAAGATAGGGAGACAAGGCTCTTAAACTAGCCAAGTACCCAGTAGGCATTACTACTTTTTTCTGGTTTCCTGGTGAACTTTTCACAGAGTTCTAAGGATAGATCATAACCACTTTGTTAAATGTTTCAATGACAGTAAACACAGCAAAAATAATTGTCTAGAATACATTGTGCCTTAAACCTCTCTCACTAGTTTAGGAAAATTGTGGTTAAAAACTGTGGCATTTGGATGACCTTCCTTTTGCTGTTCTTCCAGCTAATACTAATACTCAATTCTAGTATAAATAAAGGCAAACATTAGTGATAATAAACTTTCAAACTCAGTCACTGACTTGTTTATAGCTAGGTTGGTACTTGAGGGATCCAGTGCAATTTAAAAGGCAATAAATTGAAAGAAACTCACTCCATTTTGAAGGCTGTTTATGAACTCTTTTAATTTGGTGTCATATTTATTTGGGGAGAATTAGATTATCCTATTCATTAGATGCAGTGGCCAGTGATGAATGGAACAACATTCCACATCAATGGCATTAATTGAATCCTCGCAAGCACGGATAATACCCTTGCAGGAAACAGGAGAAGATGGAAAAGTTCTCCAAAGTAGGTCTGCAAATACTGCAGTGAAGAGGGAGCACTACTGGATAGCCAGGATTGTTGGCAGTAAGTGAATACTTTTCATTTTTTGTGGGACTGCTTAAAGAGTAGTTATGATCTCTAGGCATATGTCGTGGTTTAACCCCAGCCAGCAACTAAACACCACGCAGCCGCTCACTCACTCCCCCCCACCCAGTGGGATGGGGGAGAAAATCGGGAAAAGAAGCAAAACCTGTGGGTTGAGATAAGAACGGTTTAATAGAACAGAAAAGAAGAAACTAATAATGATAATGATAACACTAATAAAATGACAACAGTAATAATGAAAGGATTGGAATGTACAAATGATGCGCAGTGCAATTGCTCACCACCCGCCGACCGACACCCAGCCAGTCCCCCGAGCGGCGAAACCCTGCCCCCCACTTCCCCGTTTCTGTACTGGATGGGACGTCACATGGTATGGAATACCCCGTTGGCCAGTTCGGGTCAGGTGCCCTGGCTGTGTCCTGTGCCAACTTCTTGTGCCCCTCCAGCTTTCTCACTGGCTGGGCATGAGAAGCTGAAAAATCCTTGACATTAGTCTAAACACTACTGAGCAACAACTGAAAACATCAGTGTTATCAACATTCTTCGCTCTGAACTCAAAACATAGCACTGTACCAGCTACTAGGAAGACAGTTAACTCTATCCCAGCTGAAACCAGGACAGCATACAATTAAGATTGGATCCCCATAGTGCTAGGCATTGCACAAGTGCATCTTAAGGGGAAGCTCCTGATCTGAGGCTGAGTCTAAATAGAAAAATCACACAATGAATGGGACAGGTGGTAGATCTAGCCAAGGGGAAAATAGGTGGTTTAGGATGTGGTTTAATGATACAGGTTAGCTGCTGTGCTAGCTACCTGCTGCCCTAGCAGACCTCATATACTTCCTTTACTCTGGCACTTACCTGACTTGGTGATGAGCTGGTTCTGGGGACCAATCAGCACAGAACTTACCTCAACAGCTGTAGCCTGAGGCTGCAAATTTGTTCCAAGGGGTCGCCTGAACCAACTGAACGGCTCACTGATGGTGAAAGCAAGATGTTCCACTCCCCCTTCTCTGCTCCCAACCATGTACTCTTGCCTGTCGCTGCTCCCAGGCCTTGTCTGACCACATGCCAGCCCTAACAGCAAAAAACTAGCTTAGCGCTTCTTTGCATAGGAAGGGAATTGTGTCAGTTTAGCCTGAGATCATAGCCAAGGGAAGGAAGAAATCCCCTTTGGCAGGCAGGGAGCTCTTACTTCAGCTCAGTGACAACAAACCTGTCTCCTTCCTTTCCTGCCGGCTCAGACCCCTGTCCTGGTCGGACCACCGGACTGCCGGTACCGCTACAGGGGAGAGAGCGGGGTGGATGGAGGGGAGGGGAGGGGAGGGGAGGGGAGGGGAGGGGAGGGGAAGGCCATGCCATGCCAGTCAGCCCACTGGATTGCCTTCCTTGGGTTTCACATCACATCCGTATAGGTGCTTTTAAAAATGGGACTCCAGCTCAGCAGGCATAGGAAGCCTCTTCAACATGTCTTGTCCAGGATCACCCACGGTGTCTGAAGCAGGGCCAAGGAGAGAGTACGGGTCTCCTGAGCTGCAGGCTAGTGCCATAACTAAATCCTTTGTCTCAGGGGAAATTTACATTATTTCAGAGGGAAGCCGTAATCAAAAAGACTGGCAGACCTTCCAGCAAAACTGATTTAAACCTTGGGTTTGTAAGAAGACCCAGATGACTTTCTCCTAGCTCATCAATAATATATGCTTGAGTCTGTTGAGGATTTCTCAGAAATGTGTCATTCTTCCAGGGAGTGTGTCATATTGATAGAACCATAAGCCACTGCCAATTAATCAGGGCATAATGCAGTGTTCAAAAATGAGCATGAGCTTTTCATGCCAGTCCTCTTTGATTCATACCTCCACTATGATTCATGCCTGTCCTCTTTCAGATGAGAAGCTGTTTGTTATGAGCAAATTACTTTATTATTAATGAAAGGTGAAAACCAGCCTGAGGCATTGATGGGCTTAGGTGCAAAGAGAGAAGGAATCCAAGCTTCATTGAATTCTGAGTTTCCTGGTTGCTTCCTATGGAAGAGAGTCTGGTCTCACACATTGCAGTGGCACAAAGCAGTGAACAGTGGCAAAGTGGGTTGAAGCAACTGTGCCCTGGATGTACGGGACACTCCTAGTGTCCATTGCTAGTGACCTATGAAGTCCCTGTATTCCTGATGGATCCTTTCCATCACTGATGTGCTTCCAGCCTACATGCAAGGGGCAGGTGTCCTCAGCAGTGTGTGCACCAGGATGGTTCTCCTGGGGGAATTCAGGGGCAGTAGTTGGGAGGGGTTTTTCCTGAATGTTTTGAACACGTCCCAAACTCTCCTGCTGGGTAAATGAGAGGGGTAGGGCAGCACATGTCAGGAATGATGATTACTCTTGCAAAAAGGAGGTGCCAGAACTGGCCACTGGGAATGCTGATGACTCTGAGCTCTCCCATGGCATGTCCTCTGCCAGGGGCTGGAGGGCTGGAAGGGAGTAAGTAGCACTGTCCTCATTTTGCTGAGGCAGAAACAGAGGTGACTGGTTCAGGGTCAGCAGTGGAGCAGGGTTTAGGATGCAGTTCGTCAGAGTCCCAGGCAAATCACCCACCTGGGGACTCCACCTCTTCTCTCTGCTTGTGCTGGGCTATGTTTCCTTCTGACCTGTGCTCTCAATATTGCAGTCCTGAGAAAGTGCTCTCAGCCAAGGTCTCAAAAAGGTTAAAGCAGTAATAGCCACAGAGGGAGCAACATGGACATCTATAAAACTAACCATTTCAGAGCACTAATTTAATGAGCAAGCTAATTGCGAACATTGTATCTAAGAACATTTCCAGCCATCTGCAGGAAGAGAATGTCACAGTACTTGAAAGGCATCATGTATTTATGATTGTGTCTTGCTGATAAATAAATCTGGCACAGTGAGTTTTGGATGTCATGATGACAGTCATGCAGAACAAATATCTCTTGCTGTTACTTGGAGGTATTTACACCATGCCTTTACTGTAGTATCTGAATACTTCCTTGTCTGTGTAATGTCCTATTACATTTCACCTCTGTTTTAGAGTATAGAACTGAGTGAATATGGGGACTGTTGCTACTCCCTACAGCAGGGCTTGGCCATGTGTGTTGTCAGACAGGAAACCTGTGATGCTGCAAGGAACAAAATTGCATCTTCCAGGGTCCAAGGCTGGAACTCTGCCAACTGCGTCTCCTCATGTATTGTGGATCCAGGTAAATATTTGCAGTCTCTAAAAAACTTTCATCAGAATCAATCCTAAGGTGACGTGAGTGTCAAAGGGACCAAGAAAAGGCAGGTCTGTATCCCATTCCCAGAGAAGAACAGCAGCAACGTCAGAAAGTGGAAGTTTGCGCTGTCACTGTCCCTGTGCTCTCTGTATTCTGGGTAAATTGAAATCCTCACTTCCTAGAACTGGAGGTTTTGACAGACACTGAGTCTGCTGGAAGGTAAGTAATTTTTATAAAACATACAGAGCAGGATTCACCAGGTGGTACAGCTTTGGTTTTTGATGTTCCCTGAATCAGGCAATGGAGTTTGAGCTCTAAAGGAACCTGCTACCATGTTGGATAGAGCTGTGGCACGATTTGCCTTTCAGTCTACTTGGAAGCAGCTCTTGAGGCTTGCTGCTCCCTGGGAACTGAGTTGTGATGTTTGGACTGTCTCACATAACTCTCAAATTATCTGAGTTTTTAACCAACCCTTTCCAAGGACTTGTGTATAATGTATAAATAAAGTTGGTTATGCTTACCTCCTTCCTCCAGTGCAAAGATGACCTGTAAGGACCTGACATGTGAAGCTACCTGATGAGGTGGCAATGTAACAAATAATCTGCAAGACGTCCCTCCCACACACCAGTTAAACAGCAGTATGTCTGCATATAGCCTGCAGGTTTTGTGAGTTTTCAGCCAAGGAACTGAGAGTTTAACACCACCACAGGTCCTACTTCGCAAGAGCCAGCAGCCTTTTAAAGAGAAGCCAAAATTATTTTTAAGAATTCTTGTTTGTGAGTCTGTTTAATGAGGGAGGTTGTCCCACTGATCGTTGTTATAACACTTGTTGTGACACTTGCCTCACCTGATGATCAGTGGAGACATTATATTCTGAAGTCTCAAAAGTTTGTGCTGAGATGGACATCCTACCAAGCACAATAATATTTCTATCTTGAAGGCAGGGTGAAGTTATTACATCCAGGCTTAAGGCTAAATAATCCCAGGGGTCAAGACATTCAGACTGAACTTGCAACATAGCTCTTAAAATATTTCCCATTTTCCCCTAGAATAAGCCAGTTGAAAAAACACACTCATGTTTCTTGTTAATTTTAGCATACGGCTATCAATAAGACCTTGATGTTGTGTGCAAAGGAAATTGAAACCTTACCCCAGAAATAGCTCACTTTAAAAGGATTTATTAACATCCCAGCTTGTCTGCACAAACTTTCTTTTCCCATTGACTTTAATAAGAGGTGTGGAGGCTAAGCGCCTCTAATACTAATAAATGTATGTGTATAAAGTGCTTGTCATAGTAAATAGACAGAAGTAGATGCTGAATCACAGCAATGGGAAGGGACCTTCTAGAAGTATCTGCGAGTGCCAGCTCTGGCAGATCACTACCTGGGTCCTGCTTTTCCCATAGATTGTGTTATATGTCTGCCCTATAAACATATGTGACAGGAGATTTTTACTTCTAAAGGCCTAAATGATTTGCATGTGCATACCGGGACACAATCCTAAGAGTGGTTTCCCACTCTGCAGTCTTGACAATGCTCTGATGTGCAGCTTGTTTGTGATTCCTCTGTGTTAGGTTTCGTGTCGTGGTTTAACCCCAGCCAGCAACTAAACACCACGCAGCCGCTCACTCACTCCCCCCCCCCCGCAGTGGGATGGGGAAGAAAATCGGGAAAAGAAGCAAAACCCGTGGGTTGAGATAAGAACGGTTTAATAGAACAGAAAAGAAGAAACTAATAATGATAATGATAACACCAATAAAATGACAACAGCAATAATGAAAGGATTGGAATGTACAAATGATGCGCAGTGCAATTGCTCACCACCCGCCGACCAACACCCAGCCAGTCCCCCCGAGCGGCGAAACCCTGCCCCCACTTCCCCGTTCCTATACTGGATGGGACGTCCCATGGTATGGAATACCCCGTTGGCCAGTTCGGGTCAGGTGCCCTGGCTGTGTCCTGTGCCAACTTCTTGTGCCCCTCCAGCTTTCTCACTGGCTGGGCATGAGAAGCTGAAAAATCCTTGACATTAGTCTAAACACTACTGAGCAACAACTGAAAACATCAGTGTTATCAACATTCTTCGCTCTGAACTCAAAACATAAGCACTGTACCAGCTACTAGGAAGACAGTTAACTCTATCCCAGCTGAAACCAGGACATTGTTTAGGGCAGCGGCTGGACAGTTGTGCAGTATGAAGTCTGCTTCTACTCCTGCTCTGACACAGCCCAGGCTATGTGATCAGAAGATGCTGGTGTTATCTGGGTACACCAGGTGATTTTTTTAAAACCGATATATTAATTAAGGGTATCTTAGAGTCTCATCTGTGAGATTGGTAATACTGGTAACATACATACTGTGACTAGTTCGTAAACTCTGTATGTCTGTCACTCCTCCTGGCAGAGATGATCCACAGAGACGACACAGGTTGAAGACAGTTAAACTAAAGCAGCACCCAGTCACTCAGTCTGCATGAGCAGAACCATGAGCACAAACCTAGCTTTTCCACCTGTAGCACGCTTAGCGCCAGGCCTCCCAAAATCTGAACCCAGGTCACTGGAAAACTAATCAAAAGCCCAGTTCTCGCTGGCTGAGTTTTCAATTCAGAAGTAAAGCTTCTTCTAGTCTTTCATGCCTCTTCCCAAGACAACCACAATAATAATAATATTTTTGTCACAGCACATGGAAGAACAGGACCCCATTTTCCAAAGGTGTGTAAGGCAGGCAGGAAAATTCACCTTAGATTTTGAAGCTCTTACAACTTAACAGAAGGCCTGTTGAAGAAAACAGGGCCTGCATAATGTCTTTTGTAATATAATAATGGAAACATTAGCCTTTGTCCATCCTACAAGAATGGTACTGTTAAGAGCAAACAAACTTTGATCTTTAGACTGTGAGACAAAATATTGTTTGGAGAAAAAAACAGCAGGTTCACATGAATAGTGGACAGCACTATTAACGTTACTTCTAAATTATAAGGTTCCTTTGAAAACAAAATCCTGACTTAAGGACAAAATTCTCAGCAATCATGGAATCACTTAGGAATGGAAATCTGAGCAGATCTCAACTTGCGGTAGGTGGAAATCCAGGATCACTATTTTGACAGAACAAAAATAATTTCTAACACAGATGCACTCGATGATGTATATGTAAAAAGAAATAACCTGTTTGTTCATGTCTAAGCTCCCAATTCAGGATGCTTTAGTGAAATGAAGAATGAAATAATCTGCTAACTAAGTGTACTTCAGGATGGTTCAAAATTGGCTTTGGCCCAGCTCCCCCCATGGTAATGACTTTGTAGAGTTGCAGAAGCCATTTCCGTTTGTACAAGTGAAGCCTGTTTCACTGACTCCAATGGTGCTCTGCTGCTTTACAGCAGCTGAAAATCCCATTTTAATTCAACCAGATGTTAATTCCCAAAGGCTGGGCAAGTCCTGACTGCCTGGAAATAGGCTTTTTAAAATAAAACCCTCTTCCAGCCTTCCCTACTGGGATAGCTGCCACTTCATCTGTCATAACCATTGCCCCACTTTCAAGATTGTTGTGAGGCTTTATTAATGCTTGCAAAAAATTGCCCCACGTTTTGCAGGAAGTAGCTTTTTAAAAATGATGCACTTTTACTATATTTAATGCTGAAAAAAAGTCCTAAAATCAGGAAGAACATTGATTGCAGTTTATTGAGAACACCTGAGTATAATATCACCACCTGAGACATCAGGGCATGGAGAAGTGAGAAAATCAAAATTCATGTAATTCCAATCTAAGATAATTGATTAAGGGTTAATTGCTAGGGAGGGGCCCAGAAGTCTTACCCTTCATTTATGCTATTTGAGGGGTTGGACATGGGGCTCTTAGGGGTGTTGCTGGGGAAGAGTGAGTCTGAAAAGAGGCAGGAAACTAGTATGGCCTCTATTACTGTAAGCTTAGTGCATTTCCCCAGAGAGTAATTGTTATTGGAGATCTAACTAAAATCTGTTTACTGGTTTGGTGGGGTTTTTTCTTTTTAGATATCCTATTCTGAGACACTTGTTACTTACAGAAATAATCATATGGTAATCTGGAAGCTCGAAGGTATATTTTTATTGAAAAATAAAAATTTCTTGCCCTTACCTGAACGAACAGGGAATGATTGTGCTGTTGTCAACTGCCAAAAGATTTATGCTAGTTCCTTAAAAAGGAGGGTGGCCTAAGCTAATGTCATTTTGGGGAAGCTTGCCCACAGGTAGCTTCTGCAAAATTGTTAATTTTTTTTTCTCTGTGTGTCATGGAAAGGCATATCAAGGCATGGAAGATTAGTGACTTGGCAGGCTGGGATAAAGGAAGGAGACTTCAAGCAAGGCTGGTATGGAGACTGTGGTGGTCAATCTGATATCACAACTGCCTGGTAGCAGAGCATAAGACTGTAAGAGCTGTTTCACAGCTGTCATCTGCTACAGCACTAGGTAAGCTTGTTTACTGGCTAACCAGGCTTTATTCTTAAAGTTTATATGGTTAGGAGGTACCTCAATGAAAGCCTTCCACTTTCAAGTTCTCCATCATCTTGCTAACATTGTCCCTTTGTCTGAACTGCTTTTTCTTTCTCTCTGATTTAATTTGCCTGATGCAGAGACAAATGGCAATTGCGGCTTGAATGTTGAAGCTAGGAGTCTTTTTTGGTATATAGATTGGCTGTTTCTCTGATCCTAGTAATCTTTGCAGCTTGTCCTGGTTTCTGTAGATCTTCCTTCAATGTGGGTCTCTATTCTGTGTGAGGTCCTTGCACAGTAGTGACGCTTTTGTCAGGTATTGCAATTACGTTGCTCTGTGCATCCTCAGATTGTGTTTGCACTTCTCATAGCTGCTTCATGTTATGAGCAAATTGTAATGCTGGAAGGGCAGCATTACATTGTCATTTATCAGCACCAGCAACCATTGCTTTCTTCAAAGGACACTATAGTATCTTATAATGGTACCTCAGAAGATGGATTCAGGCATCTACATTGATATTGTAGAGAGCAGCACCTCAACGCACCTTGTGCACCTGCATTATAAATATTCCTGTGTCTGTGCAGGGATCAGACTCTGCTCCTCAGTGTTATGGTGCATAGCTTAAAGACTCCACATCCACACAATATTGACCTAATATTGAATAAACAGATACTGCGATATCTCTGTAGCACTCAAGTGCTCAGACATGACAATGGCAGGACAATTAGGAGAGATGTAGAGAGTTGTTATACATACTCCCTGAAATAATGATTTGTGGTGAACTTTACCAGTTTTTCTGTTCAATGATAATTTACCATTTACCATGGCTGCTTATGTATGTATTCACTCATCTTTTATCAGCTGACACTTCTGAGCATTTGAGCTTCGTGTTGACTCTGTTTCTGATCTTTGGTCACTAAGAGACAAAAAAAAAGTAATTTTAATAATTAAATATGTTTGTTTAGACTTGTTTATCCAACTCATTACTTACTGAGAGTTACTTAACATCTTCTCCACAGTGTTGTATAGGACAAACCAAAAAATGAGGCTGTCATACTCCACTGTGATCCAGAGAGGATCTGAATACAATTATGCAAGCTGGAACATGAACAGCATCCCAAACCAAAGTAGGAATTCCCTCTAGCACAGTAGCATTCAAAAAACATGCCATATACTTGCAATAACTACAGAGGGTCAGGATCTCAGCTTTACAGCTCATTGGAGAAAATGGACTTGCTAGTTTATTCTCATTAGTACTTCTACCAGATTGTACCTGGCTTCTTGTGCTGCATTCTCCTCAGTATTGTAAGCTGAGAAAAGTCCATGGTGTCAATATAGGAATGAGATATTTCTTCAGAACTTAGAAGGCAAAAGTTCAACATGGGGTACTTTTCCTCCATTTAGTATGGAACTTAACCTTTGTGTTAGAAGCTTCCATAAAACGCACTTTTGGGTGCACTTGTGATCATTTGCAGCAATTGTAAATACTGCAGTGATTCTGCTATGAGCAGTCAAAATATTTCATCTAAATTACATGCTAAGTACCTTCTGCCTTATCATAACATTGTCTGCATTGTCACTACGGTGCAGAATTTTTCATTTCCTGCTCTGAAAGACTGTTTAGTTCTACTGAACATTGTTAAACAAATGTAGCATTTCACCGAAGAGCTGGTTGTGTTTCTATTCTGGATAAAGTGGTTCCTGTAAATAAGGCTTGCAAAACACTTTCTGTCTGAACAAAACTATGGGCCAGTTTTTATTACATGCTATTATTATAATTATAGGATCTTCTGCTTAATCAGGATGTGCTTAATTAGGATAGCCATTTAATTGGGACATGTCCCAAGGAACCAATTTAGCTTAATGTTATTAATACTATCTAATCAGGCCAGCTTAGGGAAAAATTTGCTTTTAAAAAATAAGACCCCAGCAGAGGAAAAGATAAGCTGACGTTTTGCTGATCTGATGCATCCAGTCCATTCCCCAAAGGTTCAGATTGCAGCACTGCTCAAGCAACCTCAGGGATGATCTCCTTAAAGTAAGAGAAGACAAGCACGATCCTTCTCCTTGTGAAAGTACCAGACATGACCTTCACTCCTGCTGTTGGCTGCCCTGCCCTTACACCAGAATACCCTGGCAAATGAGACCTGCGAACTTCATATAGTACCCAACAGGAAAAGCCTCTGACAAAAACAAATGGCAAAGTGAAAAATACCACCACATTTTAATCATGAAGGTATTTGCGAGGATATGAAATAAAGCAACAAGTAACAGGCCTTAAAAGGAGAGTTGTTCAAACAGAGATTCCCAATGAAACTGTTTATCATTGAGCTTTTGTTCATATTTTAGTAAAAAAAATCTATTTGTTCTATTTTGGGTTTTGAAGTAAATGTCACTGCGGTTATATGTTCAGCATTGCCCAATGAGATACCACCACCAAACAAAAGCTGCTGTTGTAAGGAGACATAGAATCAGGCAAGTTAGGCCTAAATTTCAATAAGAAGTTCAAAGGCACTACCTTCTGTGATTAAACTTAAGACTCCATCTTGGCCTGTGAGCTAACATGACCCCAGATGGCAATATGAGCCTGCAGCTGAACTAGGGCTGAATTTGCAATTTCAAATACAGGTGAGAAACTTGGACTGAAAGGGAAACAAAGTAGGGGACAGATTTCCAGTTGATGTAAATCAGTGACATCTCATCACAATGTGATGAAGACTGAGGCTTAAGACAGTGAGATGAAGCAGTGATACATTTGCTTGTGCAAGGTGGCAGCAAAGTAACAAGATGGCTCGGAGAGGTTGTAGAATTTCCATCCACGGAGATACTCAAAACCCATCTGGACATGGTCCTGGGTAACTTACTTATGGTGACCCTGCTTGAGCTCAGGGGTTGGACAAGATGACCTCAAGAGGTCCCTTCCAACATCAGCTGCTCTGTGATTCTGTGAAGGTTCTGAACATACTCCCCTCGGTATGGGTAAAGAACAAATTCAGAGACTGAGGGTTTAGTTAGGCACAATGTTGACTTTGGTGGTGAAGCTGGCTTAAGAAATCCCAGTCCCAAATATTCCCCCTCTGCTTTTTTCCATGCTGTAAGGTCATTGTCTCTTTACTTGTGGCTATATAACTATTTATAGGGCCACAGCATTAACTGTATCAATGACAAGACAAGTTTTAAAATGTTTTCTTTTTTTTAGAATGTTTATTTTTTTTAGTGTTATTTTTAAATGCATGTCGGTTCAGCTATCCAGTTCCCAGCTCTGCTGGGATGTACTGTCACAGCACATGTGATGATGAACAAGTGGATGGGGAGAAAGCTGGGAAGAGACCAGCACAATGCCTGGATCCAAAATATTGTATAATTGCACACTGACTTAAGCTGTCTCTTGCTGAAAGCAGGAATATGTGTTCTCTGATGTTAATTAATTAAAAAAATCAGGCCTCTGTCTTCAGCTGACTGTACCTCTTGGGTACTCTTCTTATGGGGATAGGCAGAACATACAAAACCAGGTATGCTTTCTTTAGATGGAGTTGGAGGTCTAATAGTTAACCAAATAAGAATCAAAATTGCATGAAAGTATATCCAGCAAGTTCTGCACAGGTACATGTTCCTCAGGGGCTGGATGGCTCATTAGTGCTACAGAGCCTGCAAGACATGAACTCATTCAAACTAAGTTAATTATAAAATCAAGTGACTCCCCAAGAAGAATTGTTCTAATTGTGTGACTGCCCATCCTTATACAGGTCACCTTGTGCAGCTCCATCTCCTTTTCAGTGCTCTTACTCCCTGAGTCTATTCTGGATTGAAGATGCTAGTTGCTGCAGTTTTCAGAGATTCAGGTATGGTTAAGGTGGAAGTGGATTATTGATTAGTGTGCTGGTGTAGGACTGGGTTAACACTTGCTTATGTACAAACTCCCTATATGACTTAGGCATGTCACCTTGGAGCTGAATTTACTATTAGGTTTAGATGGAGCTTAGGCACTTATATTCCAGAATGGGATCCTCAAAGCTCTTCCTAACCTTAGACCTCTGCTTTATGCCGCTTCCCTGGTCCACCTGAAATCCTGCTGTGGCCATGTCCAGAATCGCCTTGGTCTTGTCACCACCAATAAGCCGTTCACCTTCCTAGTTCCTGCTGCTCCATTAGATGTGCATCAGGGGCTTGGGCAAGGCAATGCCCTTACCCTACACTCTTGTATGACTGCTGAGTATAGGCAGTGCATGCAAGACCCTTTTTCACTTCCCTGCACAGCTTCTGCAGTAGCAGAGCGCTGTATTTGTAGCACAGGTAGGTAAGCAAAATTATCTACCTGTGTCTTCAGGGCTCTGAAAAGAGAAAGGTAAGGTGTAAACCTATTTAATTTGTTGGTGTATTCTGTTCCCAGGAGTTAATTATCTGCACATCATTGCTGTTTCATGTGGCAAAGAGCAGGTGCTCTGTGACTGTGTGTCTGCAGCCCTGAATGTGTGTGTGTATCCATGCATGTGCTTGTGGCATGTAGGAAAACATCCAGTGGTGTCCAAGTCGGTGTGCTCCTGCAGCTGGAAATTGAGTTCTCTGAGCTGCCTACACTTTATTTCTGTGTACCATGATGGCACTGGAAGGCCTGGAACTCATAGGAAATGCTGCTGGTAGTTAATCACAATTAATGCATGTTAACAGAGGATGCAACATAGATATTCTTTCCCAACAGGGCAGTGATTCGTAAACCTCCATTAAAACACTTGACAGTGTTTTCCTGAATAGATATTATAAATGCTATTTTAAAAAAGTTTGATAATTAATAGACGTTCCTGGAAACTAGTACTACTTATTGGCCTCATACCTCTTATAAATTTGTATTTAGCTATTAAAGGAAATATTAAACATAATTTGCCTTTATTATACAATGGGAGATTGCCACTGATAAGCACGCTTAAAATAAGCATCACAGTGATTATTTTCAATCCCTAACTGTAATAACAGGCTATGGAGACAAAATGAATGCAGCCAGTCCAGCTGATGGCTGAATCATAGCAACAGCATCAGTTGATTTGTTTCCAGGTCTAAAAAAACTAATAAAGACTTTACGTAATCTCCTAGATACAAGAGGATTAAGGTTAATGTCTTAAATTTGTTCCTTATGCTCAAATATTCTCTCTGTATGCACAGAAGCCTGCTACTACCTCTTTCCTGTAGATTGTATTTGTAAAATGATACTGAGTTAAGCTGACTGAAATGAAGGCACATTCCTTGTTATACTTAAGAGAAACTATTAGCTGTTCTGTACTGCACCAAATCATACTATTTACTTACAGTCCAGTCACAATAGTGCGTTCATGGGTGCTTTACAGTTTATCATTATTGTACAGTTTCTTGTGTTCTTTCTAGTGAAGCTGATGTGTTAACCTAGGAAGTACTGCATAGTAGGAAGTCTAAAATCAAGCTACTTCTATTTCTGACAATTTCAAGTAAACAAATTTTTTTTTACTGCATTCAACCTGTTTGCAGAATGAGGGACTGGTTTTTGTTGTTGTTGTTGCTTGGAAATTGTCAAAATACAGTGGATTTTCTTAATGAATTATTTTTAAAACATATAGTGTACACTTGTTCCATGGCCCAGATCCTGAGAAATTGTATGGGTTTGTGACTCATCTTTTATATATATATATATATTTTTAATCCTGGAATGCTTTGCACATTGTTGTTCTAACTGATTGTGGTTTGTGGAAAAGTGATCAGTGAAAATGTTTTGAAGCATAAAGCCTCGTATTGTCCTCACTTAAAGTTCAACCTTTGCAAATCTGGAATGTAATATATTCATTTTGCAGTGCAAAGAATTGAGCATGTCGTGGATCAGGGTTTTGTTTGCAAATATATTGCCTGTTGCTCTGAGTACAGGTAGAACACTTCCTTTTGTTTCATCCAAGTAATTCTCTGCTTCCTTCCCACAAATAGTAAGGTGCTCCTTATTTAGGAGCTCTCTGCACTGCTGTCTGTAAGCAACTCATCCAGACACAGAATGCAACCAAACTGCCATGAAGCTTTCCCTTGCAATGCATGGGGAATATATTCATCCTATTAAGACCCATGTTTTGTAGACTATTTCTGAGGGAGAGGAACTGTATTAGTTTGTAGGTTTAATAGCAGACCTTTCGGTCTGGTAGTGAAGATTAGCTTGCTTGGTGTGAAGTTGTGCATGCCTCTGTGTGTTGTCATGTGCCATGTGGGACTTCTGTGGTGGCTTGTGGAAATGTGGGTTGTTATGAAATGACACTTCACAATTTGCAACAGTATAGCTGTATTTCAGTGTTGAGTACACACTGAATTTTAAACGGAACTGGTGTCGCTAGATGTTTTCATCAGCTTTAAAAATCTTAACCACAGTGCCAGCCAGTTTCTGCTATCTTTGAATCCTGTGAGCCCTCCCAAAACATAGTCCCAGGGGGTACATCATGCTCCTGAAGCAGCCTGTGTATTTGCCATTAGTTTAAACAAAACTCCCTGCTTGACTGTACTATTCCTGTGAGTTTAATGTATGTGCTGAAGAGACCAGAACTTTCCAGTATTTTTCAGCTGTCTCTCTGCTGTGAATGCAGTGTGTTTCAGAAAGTGGTTATGCTGGTCTTTAGGACATCAGGAACTCTTCTACAATCTGCCTTGAAATTCAAGGAATATATGGTATATGTAATTAGTCTTAGTCATTAAGTCAGCCTATCAACTAGATGAATTAATGCTCTTTACTACAGGCATAGCACAGGACAAGTGCATTCTACATGCAGTCATGTTGTAATAAAATGGAATCAAGGCAAATACTTATGAATGATGAAGTAGTATTTGCCTACTAGCTGCCAACAGGGAGACTTTGTATTCCTATAGTCTGGATGAGGGACACAGTAATTCACGAGCTAAAATTATTATATTCAAAGCACAGAAACTTTTACCTGGGACTTCAGGGACAAAACTTAGCCCTATTTTTAAAAGTTAAAGTGCAAGTTTCATGTTCTGTATGTTGTCATAGCTTTTGACTGACAAAGTCTTTCTGCTGCCAGAGGTTTCATCTTGAGCCTAACAAAATTAGGCTGTATTTGCATTTGTGATATTCTACAAAAAATACTTATTATTATGTCACCATGTTTAACATAACCCATTGTATTTTGCCAATAGGTAGACAAAATGTGCAGTGCTGTATTTGCCATGTACCGTAACTAAATTTTTTTTTAGTATTATGGCTGGTAATCTGTATTATCGTTGCTGTTGAACAAAGTATTTTCTATCATATGGGGTGAATACTATAGCACTGTTTAATTGAGCATTATTTATAAATGGGTGATAGGTCTCATCAATTTAAGTTCTAAAAAAAAAAACCAAACTCTGGAATTAAATTTCCTCTCAGGCTTCCATCATATAATCTCTGTGCTGCTACTGGGCTTCATGTTTACTAAGCATTTATTGGAAGGACAACAAAACAACTCCGACTTAGGCCTAATGAGCGTTGTCTGGCAGGAAAAGGCATTATACGAAAGTATACTCAGGCTTATTCTACTTTGAACTCAGGAAGTCATAAGAAGTGACTTTGTAAAGCAAACTGAGAAAGTGAGGGAAGATCATAAAAGCTATGTGGATGTTGATGCTCATAAAATGTAAACCCAGATTACCCATGGAGCTAAGCAACAACAATTTCTAATTAAATCAATACTGGCCTGAAAATCAGGCCAGTATTTAACAAATTAGAAATTTGAAGACAATGGCCTGTAAAAGAATTCTCAGGTGATCTTGCGAGAAGACACACAGGTCAAAGTAAAAGAATCCTATAAGGGGCCCTTAGGATGTGATGTCTTAATTTACAATAAGCTTTCTTACACTGTCATGCTTCATATGTGTGTGTACACTGCATTTGCAAATAGCAAACCTATGGTGCAGACCGTGACTAACTGCTGTCATAACATCATTACCAACTGCTTTTGATCACATCACACTTATGACATACAACAACATGCCAGGCAGGTAGCAGTCACTCCTATTGCACTCTTTGCTTGTGTGTGTAAATGTAATAAACATAACCTGGTTATAGCACAACATATGTTATCTCTAGCACCTTGGTTTACTTTCTTTTGAGGCAGGTAACCCAGGTCAGAGAAATTTGCCAATTCTTTTAACCCAGTCAAAGCATTTCTGAGGTTCAATAAAGTTTTGATAAATGTCCCACATCGGTTTTCATCTCAACAGTCTCGGGTTACTTTCTGCTTGGGGTTCTGGTCAGGGTTCAGGACAGTATGCTGTGTAGGATGCAGTTTCCTGTGCAATCTGGGAAGTCTGTGGAGATGAGCTGAGTCCTGCATTGGAATATTGCAATGTCCCATGCTGAATTTTTGATACTTAGCCTGTCCTCTCCTCCTCAGTTGGCTGTGCTGCACCATTGTCTGTCCTTAGGAATAATGCATCAAGCTATTAATCCTTCATGTATCAATGCCTCTTATCATACAGTATAACTTGTTTTCTCTTGATAAACACTAGTTGAGAACTAAATCTTATGTACTTTATACTATGAATAGTATTATGCCATTTTACAGAAGCAGGCACAGAAAAGTGAAGTAATACAGACAATATTTTATTTGTTGTTATTAGACTCCCCATAGTGTGCCACTTATATCACAGTAATAAGTTGTTTTCTTGCTCTGAAGACCTTACTATCTTCTTACAGCATGTCACAAAAGGCAGGATTATAAAAAGCTTTTTAAAAAAAAAAGAAAGCAGGGTAAGGTCTTAGGATTGTATGAACTCATGATGTGCACAACTCCTGCATATTTCCCCAACATTGCTTTTGTAACTCAGTAGCAGAACTTTGTAAAGAATGTACTCAGAAGCATCACTGTATACAATGAAGACAAAAATGCTTGAGCCTTCCTAGATATCAACCATATTTATAATTTACAAATGGATAAGATGTATGTAAGCTATTTCTGTTCTGTTACCCTCTGCTGGGACCAAAGAGACATAGGCCCCCTTGGTTGCATTAAAGGCTCAAAGCAACAAATAAAATGCCTCTTTCAACCATGCAAGCATAATTGCATCCAGTCTTGTGCCTTTGCCTTCAAAGGGAACAGGGAAGAGCTGCTAGAGCAGTTCTTAAAAACTAGCAGCATAACATCCTCTACTGCGTTTGTGCATAGCTGCATAAGTCTTGATGGCCACACAGAATGAAGAAGTGGTGATAAAGGCACCTTTCCTGTTACAGCTATTTGTGCCAGCAGGATGACTAGTGTGTAAATAAAGATGGGACTTACACATGGCATAACTATTTAGTCCTTTGGAACTTAGATATATATTTTTTTTTCTGGGTTTACTCTAAATTTTATTTCATTAGCTAGGGAATGTTAGACCTTGAAAAACATGTACCTCAGGATGGTGTGTAAGTAGATGGATAGGCAGCAGCTGGTTGGGAATTTTCAGGATCTGCATTTTTGCAGTTAGATGTATGGGTGCATTTTGGTGTCTTTTAGTGTTTAAATCTTTTAGTTTATCCAGTCCGAAGTCTGTTAGCAATAAACAGTACTTGACTCCAAACTTGACACTTCCCTTAATCACTAGAGGAAGATACATCTGTTTGTGTCTGTCTGGGTTACTGTAAAGTTGGAGCTGCTTGCTTTACGTATTTACTTGTGATCACGGATACAAATGGCCACATGAATTACAGTTAAACAGAGTCAGACCCTGCTGATTTTTCTACCCTTTGCAGGAAGAACTGGGACCTGATGCACAAAGCAAATGCCTAGCTCTAGTGGCAGGTCTCTAACATGTTGTAAGTGCTCTATCAAAAAGTTTTCACTTAGAACTAGTGACAAAGACACGTTCACGGAAGTACAAATTCTGAAGGTAATTGTGTTTCCATTTAGGACACTGCTGCTTGAAAACTTGTATACTTAAGATCATAAATCAGTATCTATGTTCATATTTAGCAGAGTGTTCTTACGATAGCTTGACACACATCTTAGTTAATGAAATATTGGAATTATAACAAGTGCAGGAAACAGGCAGAATTACTCAAGGCTAATTGGGTGAACTTGATCCTAAATACAAAATCACTACAAAGTTTAAGCAGTATTTTAAGCCCTCAAATAATACAGCTCAGTTTTGATATAAATCAAGCTGATGAGGAGGAGTTACTCTGGTTTGTACTACTCAGCATTGTATGGTTGCATCGGCTCTGGTTTCAGCTACAGTAGCAAATTTCAAGCTGCATATAAGATAAAGTGAGAGTTGTCTTGTTCTGTGTTTCTAATAGACTCAATGTCCAGTCTAAAAATGACATTGCATACAAACAAATCAAGAGAAACAACTTCTCATCATACTGTGGCAAGTAACAAAGAAAATAAGAAAGCAGAAGTCCATTTGAAAGAAGCAAAAATGCCTTGCCAGATAATTGAGGAAGATATAAAAGGTAGTTGCATGTGAGCTATCTTACTGAGATATACAGGTTCTGCCCAGAATTAGAAGGGTGGCTGCATCAAAACAGCTTCTGCTTTAAGTCTCTGCACATAAGAATTCAAGTCCAAACTTGGAGATTTGCCACAGATTTCTGTATACCCAGCTCATGGCAAGGGATTAACTCCCGTTTCTGCCACCTGAGGATATGATCTCGTACTTATTGATAGCTCTTGCTACCTTATAAAGTGAAGTTTTGCTCTTGTCTTCAGATACTCTGTCCGACATCCATATTGCCTGTCAGACCCCACCGTATGGGAAGAACTTTTTCCTCCCTTAACTATTTACCAATTTGTCTAATCAGATAGCTTCCAGCTAAGAGATTTCTCGCTGTCTGCATAACTATACATTGGCTATCTTCAACTCAATGCAAACCCATTGACTACAATGAGTAACAACTGCTTATCATAGCAAAATTCAGGTTGGAAATTACCTCAGGTGGTCACCTAGTCCAGTCTTCTGCTAAGGGTAGTTTAACAGCTCAGGACAGAATATGCTTCCATATTTCTTCAGCATTGACCTGGTTGGTCTCCTTTTTACACTTGCTGCCTTTTTTTTAATCCGTTCCTCAGTATGGGCTTCTTGGGCATACCTACTTCTTGGTTTCTCAGTAGTCACTGAGCAATGTCTCTGGCTCCAGAGGTTAAAATGAGTTTGTGGTTGGTAGGTTTTGTGGACAAAGACTAAAAATACCACAGATGTGAAAAAGCATGACCCTCACTTTAGCAGAACAATTGACAGTACTGCCTATTTACATGTAGCTTGGCTTCAACCTGACCCAGATTCCACTTGTGTATTTTCATTGACCTTCTACTGATTAGCTGGAATTTCAGCTCCATCTCTGTTGCTGATGCCAGCGGGTGGGACTGGTACCTGACATCTGGTTTTATTTTAATAGGAAACTGAAAGCCTCCATGCATATGCTTATTTCTTTGGGAGCGTACCCACTCTGAAAAGACACGGTTTCTACAAACAAGTTTTCATGCTCGTTTGGACCTCCTGAATGAGATACTTTGCAATTAAAGTACCAAGGAGCTGCTGAAGCAGAAGTGACATCTTGCCACCACGACCTGGAACAACTCCAGTAATCCAGCCACTTTGTATTGTCATCGCATGCAGTTTTAGCATTGCGGAGCTTTGTAACTGGCAGCAGCAGGAATTGCAAAGTCAACCAGACTAATTTCCATGTAGATCTACAACTATTTTTCATTTGCTTAAAAATAGTGCTCA
Organism: Harpia harpyja; assembly: GCF_026419915.1. Taxonomy (NCBI): domain Eukaryota; kingdom Metazoa; phylum Chordata; class Aves; order Accipitriformes; family Accipitridae; genus Harpia; species Harpia harpyja. Next base: position 25,280,150 of record NC_068949.1, on the reverse strand, counting down.
GCGTCATCTCAATGTTTTAAGAGTGTAATCCATTGAGTAACATTTTCATTTGCTGCCATCCCTCAATAAGTAAATTCTTTACATACCAGGGTCATTGTTCTGTGTCCTTACTTGCAGAAGCAATGGTTAGTCCCAAGCTTACATGACAGAGAGAGAAGTTTCATACAAACATCCAGTTGTTTGATGTGAACTAGATCTGCTGAAAGATTGCTGTTACCTAATGGGCTGTGGAAGTTGTAAAGCACAAAAAATTATGTATTTACATATCTCTGTTCCACTGGTGTGTCAGCTGTGCATAAAAATCCTACTAATACTGAGAAACTGAGAGAGTCTTCTCTGATGCAACTTTTGGTAGCCTGCAGTGCTGAAACTGGAAGTCTGGGTTTCAACCGCAGCCATGGTAGAGATGTGAACTTAGCTGATGAACCCTGTGTCAGTCTATGTGCAGCCACAGCTTAGTTACTGATCTGTTAGAGCAGCCACTTATACATCAGCCCAGTCTCCTCAATGTCTGTATCATCTCAATGACATGAACAACTTGTGTACCATACGAGCTATTATATACATTTACGACCTTCTTTTGCCTGTTCTTCCAAAAATCAGGCAGTAATGGGTTCCTGTTCACATCCCAGCTATAGCATCACTAGTTGCTTTTTATACCTATAGGTGTGTGGTGTCAGTGCACCCCTCTGAAATGTCTTCTACTAGCTAGATAGAATTATGTCTGCAGTTCAACATCAGTGAGCCCTTGGAAATTTCAGTCTGCATGGTGGATAAAGGCAAATGATCATATTCTTCCATCGATGCAGTTACTGAATTATGCTGGCAACTCAGAATCAGTGACTTCACTTCTTTTTTGAAGTTGCTATTTAGGAAACCATAGATAACAGGGTTGACACAGGTGGAAGCCATAGCTACCAGGTGGCACAATGAGAAGATCAAATTGTGGTGGCAAGGCGAAATGATTTTGTAATTCCAGTCCACGATGGTGTTGAAAACATGCAATGGTAGCCAGCAAACAGCAAAAGCAGCAACCATGGATGCTAACAAAATATTTATCCTTCTCAGCTGAACTGCTCGGTTGCTATATTCACTCTTCTCAAACATGTCCTTTCTCTTCTGTAGACGTAAGTAGATACGCAGGTAGCAAAGTATAATGAAGAACAGCGGGATGCAATATTGCAAGAGCAGTAAAGTGGTAGTGTAGATAAGTCTGTGTTGCTCAGAAGGCCACGAGTCGATGCATATGGCCTTGTCAGTGGAAAAATTCATGATGTGTGAGAGCTGCTTATACAAATCATTAGACAAGATGGATGTGGTCAAAAAGGGCAGGGACATGAGACATGCTAAAGTCCAAATTACTCCAATTCCTAGATAGGCTTGGGAGATACTTGGCCTCCAACCAGTCGGGTTTATGATGAGCTGGTGTCTTTCCAGAGCAATAAGGACAAGGGAAAGAATTGACACTGTCACAGATGTGCACTGAGTGAAAGAGGTCATTTTGCACATGACTTCCCCAAACATCCAGTAGTCCATCATGGTGTAAACAACGGTGAAAGGCAGACAGACAACACACATAAACAAGTCTGAAATTATTAAGTTGGAAATTAGGATGTTGGTGACGTTGGACTTTTCCTTCTGCCTGGCAATGACAGCAATCAGACAGATGTTTCCCACAATGCCTAGGACAGTCTCCAAGCTGTAAGAGGTGGCTAGAAAGACAGTAAGGTCAGTGATGTTCCTGCACTGATTAGAAATGTGCATGGGGAAGCTTCGGTTTGAGCTCCAGTTCTTACTATTCAGGAAAGGAAAACCATCATTAACAGCCCTTGTCTTATTCATCCTGAACCCCAAAATATTTATCCAAAAAGGTAGTAGTCAAACAGAATCTGGGTCTTCTGGAGCCAGCCTAAAAGAGGTTTTATCTGTTCTCTTTGGCTGTGGAAGATCTGGGGATTTCTGCAAAGGAAATGAAAAAAGATTGCTTAGTTATGCTACAAGAAATCAGACAAAAGGGTAGCAGGGGAGACAGGGAAGCAAACGCCAGGGATTCTGTGTATGTTCTGCAGCTCTCTTTTATATAGTTTATTAGATCATAAAATGGAACACTTTGCTAAACTGTGGTATGGAAATCTGTGCAACTCTATTGAATTATGACTGTGTTTATTCATTGTGAGGTTGTCCCATGGATTTAAGAACATCCTAACTTCATCATTTAACTATCTGTTCAGTATCTGAACATCACTAATGCAGTAGAGTGGTGGTTCAAGAAAGCTGCATCAAAACACACTTGGGGGTAAAAATTGTGTGTAATTCTGGTTTTGCAAAGTCCTGTTTGAAAACTGAGCAGAAGACACGTTGTGGGGCTGCATTTACCTTCAGTTGAGTTAAACATCAATGTGAAAATTAAGGCATATTAGGTGCATAAAGCCAAGACTAAAATATCTTATGTGAGTTGCATTTGTGATTGCAGTTGGAACCCACATTTGCTTGAGACAATCACCATGCAAAAATTCAGGCTCATGTCCTCAGGAAGAATAATGTGGGACAATTTTGAAAAAGTCTAAAATAATTCAAAATCATTTCAACATTTTTCAGCTTCTACACAGCTGTGATAGGTCATGGGAACTGCAGTCCAAATTTCCTGCTTCCCCATTCTGGATGAACTCCAGTGCCCATGAAGCACTGATGTCTCCCTCTGGGTAGCTAATGCAGCCATCACAGGGTTTATCAGAAATATAGCCCAGTCTCCTGATTTTGGCTTTAAGATGGGGTGATTTTGACAACGTCTATTAATTCCTTTTGAAAAGCTTCTTATTGATTCTCCCTCAGCATAATTTTGCTTTTTTTAACCAAGAGAATTCAAGTGTTGTAATAGCATGTGCTATCTCCTGGATACTGTTCCTGCATAGTCAGATGGGTCTGCTTCTTAACCACTGCTGCAAGCCCTGAGCTGGGATTTTCAATGGGGTCTCAGGGAGCTGAACCCACAGAGTTAATTGAGGCTGCACACTTTTGGAAGTCTCAGCCATAGGACTGCCTGGACTCTACCAGATGGCTCCTGGGAGGCTGTTACGATCTGTCATAGCAGAGCCTGCTTGATAATCCTGACCCTGGAGTCCAAATCCTCTATGTCCAGGAATCAAATTAAAAAAATCTGACTCTGCTGGGAGTTCTCCTCAGGCCAGAGGCAGTTGCATGCTGTACAAAGGCTTGTAACATGAAACGTAAATAAATACTCAGGGAATGACACTTTTTACCCATTGCATGACCCTTTCCTCAGCAATAAAATGCCACTCAAACAAGTTTGTGGGGTTGTGAAAAATTTCTAAGCTTCAAAAAACAAGTGGTCAACATACGAACACATACGTGAAACGGTATAGAGAGCTTATCGTTTTGTTTGAGTACCATTTACTGCTGAGCAACTGCATGCATAAAGGTAACCAGTACTGTACAAAAAAGTGCTCACCATCCTACAATTTTTTGTTTGCCTTGTCTTTCTCTTTATGAATTGTGTTGTATGCTTCTAGAGATGTTGCCTCTCAGGAACTAACGAAAGCAATAGCATACAGTAATTAAAAAGATGTTTTGGGATCATTGTTCTGCTTGATCAGAAAAAATTAGTGCAGTCAATTCTTTTGTTGCTTTGCTAGACCTGTTGATTTACCTATCTGTATCTATCTGTCATCTATCTGTATCTATCTGTCTGAGACAGTCAAGACAGTTACACGAGTAAAATATAGTAATCTTTTCTTCCTCTTTTTCTTTCATTTCCTCAGTAGTTTAAATCTTAATTAAAGAGGGCAAAGGAAATTTTCCTAATTGTGGATGTAGGTATGACTCTTTCTGTCCACTCACTTTTATGTTGTTACTCAACCCATGTGAACAGATGGATTTATTTTCTGGAACTAAAAGAAGAGGCAATGATGATGTATGGATTGCATGGTTACATATGGGGAGGGTATGGTGGTCTGTTTCAGTGTGAAAATGGCTATAGAATGAAAAACCATCAATCACCCCCTTAGCTTTTAATGACTCCTGGCCAGTGGAGATGCTGCAAATGAAACAGAGCAAAGGGATCAGCAGCCTGCATTATTTGGTACCAGTCAAAGAAGCTCAGTCTTGGCATTTGGACAGGACAAACAGACTCTGCTGTAAACAAACACATGAGCTTTTTACTACAGTCCCAGCCCAGTGTCCTTAGCTACAGTGTCCTTGACAACAAACACATGGTTCTCTTTTGTTGCTTGAAAAAATATGTGCTGAATTATTACAAACATCTGTGCCCCACAGAGTAAGCCCTCTCAAGGGTCCCAGACACTTCTGGACATGCTGAGGTGTCGGTGAGGAGAACTAATAATGTTGAAGCAAAAAAAGAATGTAGTGGAGCCACCTGAAAAGCAGAAGCCAGATCCCACAGCTTTAAGGGGCACGTTCCCAAGAGGAATGCCAAAGGCTGAGCGCGGCTGTGCGTTTGTCACAGGCAGCAAACTTGGTGGGGATAAATAGCATCTCTGAAGGCTCTGCAATGCATTTTGTCGGGTTAGGAGCTCCCTCTCTTTTAACACCTTGCATTCCGTGGTGTCTCCCACAAGATGACTGTCAAGCACTTCCTGGGCATTCATTCCCCTGGTACTGCCCAGTGGTAAATAAGGAATTATCACCCTCTTGTCACACGTAAGGGGGCTGAGAGAGGGAGGTGAGACATGAGCTGTCCAGTGTCTCAAGGGAACCTGTGGTGCAAGGTGCAGGACTTCAAACTGCCTGCCAACCTGATGTCTTGGGAAAAGGCAGACCCTAGATCACCTAGGTCCATAGTTCTCCTTATCTCTTATTCTGGCAACCATAATGTAAAAAACAGTTCTAGAAAAATAGAAAAATAAATGTTGCCATGACCTTCTACTTATGTATCCTATTATGGTTTCCTTGGATGGCAGATTCTCGAGGTCAGTCACTGCCAAATGCTGTGTTATCTCAGTGTTTGACTGTCATTCAGTTTGGTCTAAATTAAGAGCCAGTAATAAGCAATGTGTACTTTGTTTAGATATTTGAATCAAATGCTAGCTAATATACTGAATCACCAATGCAGTGGGAAAAAAAGGGTGTTAGACCCCTCACTGTATCAAAAGGTTTGTTGATTGCCCAGTAAAACATAGCAAAAACTTTATGGGCTTAAGAAACAGCTTTTGTCTCCAGAAAGTGAACCAATACTTACTTGGCTTGTAGGAGCAAGAAGCATGCCTCCTAAATCAGTTTGCAGAGGGAGTGGGGGGAAAAGTTGGACTGGTTTTGTTTGTTTGTTTCTTTTTAAAGATGAAAGAGTAATCCTCTTCAGAACCTTAATGAATTTCAGGGAAGAGGTTAGTAACAAAAGCTAACATGCTCAAAAAGCAAGGGTTTTCTTCTCTAATTGACGCAGTGTGAGATATTTTCTCTTAAAAAAAGGTGTCACAAAAGTCTGCAGCAAGTTAACAGGATGCAGAAGGAAAAAGACAAGGAGCTTTCAGATTTAATCTTAGTGTAAGGTAAATTCCCCATGTGTATCTTTTATAGACATTTATCACTGTGCTGTCTGTGTTGGAAGCAAGGAAAAAGAGCAGGTAAGGTTTGAAGGGTTTGTCCTGCTGAACAACAGTCTTCTAAACTAACAAATGTCACTCAGGTTGTCTCAAAACAAGGAAAGCAACTATTACTAGTCAGCTTGAAAGCCTTGCCCCAGAGGGCTATTCTGCATTTCCCAGAAAAATTCCTCAAAGGAAAGGGATTTCTGCAGAGATGGATCAGGGAAGAAACTGAAACCCCCACTGGGTTTCAAGGAGACTGCTAGACAAAAACTGGCCCCAAGCAGTTAATGCATGACTGTCTTTTTGAGAGACCTCTGGACTTGAAGACATCCCATGAAAACCTCTATAAAAACTATATTCCTGGACGTAGGATAAAGCAAGGAACTACTACGGATATTGTGCTCTATATGTTTACATGCAAAGGGTGGGTCATTCTTGCAAAGCTAATCATGATCATCTCCCTGTAATCAAAAACCAGGCTCCATAGTTGAGATGGACAGTGTGGATTGAATTCCACATGAGACATAAGTCAAAGAAAATGTTTGCAGTGTTTGGCTTCATTATCTGGTGCTTAGAAGCAATTGCTTATGTAGCTCAGAACTTAACTAGTTGCTCAAGTCACGTTTGCTGCTTTCAGTCCATAAGACTTCCTGAGATAAGAGATTCCTAAAGACATGAAGTGGTTGTATTACTTATTTAAAAAGTTACAGCAATTATCTGGAGCAGAGCAGCTACCGTCTGCCTCTTATAAACTAGAAACAAAGGAGCAGTGGAAAGGTTTAACAGAACTCTGAATTTCATATTGCAGATATTAACTGAGGTGGTGGTGACTAACAGTGGTATCCCCTTTTTGCTGGCAGTGACTTTATCTCAGTAAAATAGATTTGCCCTGTTTAGCTTTACATCTTACAGAAAGGTTAAAAACCATTTGACTACCATTACACATTCCCAGGAAGGCAACACTTAACTAGAAGAGGAAACCTGCCACTGGCTATGCACAAATATCCCACAGCAATGTTAAATCCATAAGGGATTTGGTACAATGAAATTTAATGGTGGACTCTTCATCTTTGTTTAACTCTGTGTTGCAAAAATATTGGGAGCAACTATCTCAGGTCATTGAAAAAGCTATATATGTTAAAAATTTCTAAACCCTGAATAATTAGGGTATAGAACGAGTTGTGTGTATTAATATGTTACAAGTTTGTAATGTTGGGAGGTGGTATAAATACCCAGGAAAATGAATATTTTTTTTCCCCCTCTCACATCTGCATGTTTTGGGAAGGAAACCTTTTAGGGGTTATGAACTTATGTTACAAGTTAACCTTCTCTGATCCTGCAGAAATCAGGGAAGTTTTACAAAAGCACCTACTCCAAATTTTTATTTTCTGCTTAAATTCATAACAACCTTACCAAAGGCATGGAGCCAGCTCACAAAGATAAAATGGGACTAGCAAGTCAGCAGTCTGGAGAATGGTAGTTAGTCCCTGATTCCTTAAGAGTAAAGGCCATTGTGACTTGTCCTGTACCCAAGAGAAAAAAATATATTTTTACAAAGGTCATCTCTACCAAAGGAGGTGGGGAATCCATAAATCACTGTAATGGGCACCTTAGCAGGCAGCCAGTTAGGATATCTGGAGAGTGACATGATATGTACTGCCAGAAACTGTGTGGGTTGGGTGAGGAACAAGAAGTCTCAGGGACTAGGAGATAAGAAGTGTTTCAGTGACCAGTGGTAACCAGGAAGGCTTTCTGTCACACCGCAAGGTGGCAGGGAGCACACCCGAACCCCAGAGATCCCCCCAAAATATCCCATCTCCCTCTTGCATCCTGGAAGGTTGCAAAGCTCTGCTCAGTAGGTACAAGGGTTGGGCCTTTCATGACAAGTCAGACTGGATCCATTTGTCAAACATAGTCACCTGCTTTGGTGGAAAATGCTGGATCAGTGTACCCATACTCTGTGAACTTTTTCTGAAGCTGAAAGAGGTCCCTTCAAATGCTTTTTCTGAATCCAATGGAGGAGGGAGAACCCAGGTAATCATTGGGGTCCATTAGGTTAAACACCAGGTTTGGTATCATGATCTCCTGCACAGTGGTTCAAGCCCTTTGGTTTACTAAAAAAAGCTCAGAAATTGATCATGATTATTTTGTTTCCAATGAAACAAAATATTGCATTCATGCCAAGATCACTTTTTTTGCACCTGCAAATGCCTTCTTTCCCTCAAAAACATCCAGTCTTTCAAAACTATACATCTAATATTTTGGTTCAGGCACTGACTGATAAAAGCAATTGTTTGCACAGCCTTAATCAAAGCTGAATGGTAAACGGCAAAGGCCTCCCTTGTTTTTATAACCCTTCTTGCTAAATTATTACCATTAATAATTACTAATGTTTATTATGGTGATATTAAAAAACTAATTGAAAATAGGTCCTTTTGTGCTTGGTGCTGTACAGGTCTAGAGGAGCAGACAAGTCTCTCTCGACAGAGATGGACAAGAGCTTAAAAGGCATATAAAGAAAACAAAGTATTTATTACTGTTTTCCTTGCCTTGTGACTGGATTCAGAGCACGTTGGTTATAGTGGACTTTGGATCAAGTTCACTTAAGATCTCTGCCCTTGTTTCTGTATTGTTCTAAAACCATAAAGAAATCTACAACATTTTTGTGGAACTGAAGGATGGTGCAAGAATTCTTTGCTTTTAGGAATTGAATATGCACAAAGCCTTTCAATCCATGGCTTCTCTCAAATTTAAATTTTACGTCCCTGTCAATATCAATGGATCAATTTTAGAATTTAAATCCTAATTGAATGCTTTTCATTATTTCCTGTTTACCCTAATAGTTAAATGATTGAAGGATCATAACCAAACTGTTTGTAATCGATATTCTTATCTTCTTCTAAAACTTGTTTCTTTAAATTATATTAATGTAGCAACTGCTCAGTAACTCTCCCTTAAAAGTTTCTGATATATAACTCTTGACGTGGATCTTAGGTTAAGTTCCAGGTGAACCCTTAGTCAACATTTTCTGATCAGAAATCAGTCATTATCCAAAGCAGAGGAAGATTTGAGCAGAAAGGGAATTAGCAATGATGGCATCAGCTGTCAGTCACTCAAGTGAAAGTTGAATAAATTTTTACAATCAAAAGTGATACCCTGAGAAAAGAGATCTGAGCTCTTATCAGTCTAAAATAGATAATTTAGAAAATTCTTACCTGTTACTGAGTGAGAAAATCACTGCTGTTGCTGCACACTTCTATCTTGGAAGAAAGAAGGAATGTTGTAGCAGCAAAGTAAGGTCTTCTGTGTCCTAGCAATCGAGAAGAGAAGCTCTCCTCACTGTTTCTGTAGGTAATTTGGATGGCATCTCTCTCCCTCTCCCCCTCTCTCTCCCCAACTCCTTCCTCCCCTCCCTTCAGTTTAGCCAATGAATTCTGCTTTATGATTATGGTCTGACTTTGAAGTTCTGGCTCCCTCTGCTGTTATATAAATATAGAAATTCTACAGATACTTGAGAGGAATAGCAACTTCAGCAAAGAGCTAAGAAGTTATCTGAAGCACGGCACGCACCCATGCTGCACACTAAAGCAAAGGGACAAAATACAGAAACAGAGCCTAATCCTATTCTCCTTGCTGAGGCAAGATTTCTGTAGGGCTCAAAGAGAATTTTGCCTCATACGTATGAAAACGTTGCCAGTATCAGTTTTCTCAATTTTTTCATTCCATCACAGAGTGATATTGAAATTTTATCTTAGAAGGAACCAGGGTACAAGTCCTTAAATTGTGAAAGGCAAGGAAGTACACTGTTACTCAGGCAAAGAATGTAGAAATGTAAGAACACTCAGTAAGTTGGAAATAGAGGAAAAGAAGGATTTTCAGATGTGCCAGTTTGATTTTTCCCAAGTCTTTCTCATGAAAAACAAAGGCAGAAATCAGAGCTGCAAATTTTTCTCTTGCATTGGGAAAATACACAAAGAGAATATTTCCAAGGGCTATACCAGAATAACCTAATTTCAGTCTTTACTTAAAGTGGTTTTTAAGCTATGGTCAACTACTTAACTAGTCCAGTGGCTAATGCTATTCTGGGGCCCTTCTAGAGGTGCAATAAGTAGTTGTAGCAAATATGTGTTTTCATTTGTAGGCAGGTAGTATGTCAACAGAAATCAAACATTTCAATATCAAAATAAGTCTAAGCTCTTATCAACTAAACTAATTGTGAAAATAATTTTTTTGTTTGTACTGTATTCTTTAATTTTTTCTGGTACCAGCTATTACAGATGTGCTCATCTACTTCAAGAGCTTAGCTGACGTCTTTCATCATTAGAGAAATAATCGAAGCAGAAGCACGAATATTTAAGGTCTTTCTAGGGTATTTTGGCATTTCTCCTGTCTTACAATCCTGAGAAGCATAAAACTGGAATCTGTGTAATGAATGGTGTAAGCTGGAGAGCTGTCCTTAGTTACTGATTCTTTCTTCAGGGCACGCTTGAGCTGCTTCTTATTTTATATTACTTATTTTTCCCAGCCTCCTTTCAGGAGCTTTATTTACCAGCTAGTTTGAACAGTACCCCATAGCCCAGCATTTCCCTTTTACCCAGGTGCCTCAGAAGAGGATGATCTTTCTAATCTGTTTAGGGAAGAGGACATGAAATCTGTGCTCCAGCTGAAAAGGCATGAGCCCACACAGATCTTGAGCCTCTTGCCAGCTCCTTAGGAAGTAGAAGCTTCCTATCTTACTGGAGCCAGAAAAGCTGAAATGATTTATTTAGCTGGCCTGTTTACTTCTGTATCTTCCTTAATTTATTTATCACATGTTTATTTGTTCTGCTGTTCAAAGCATTAAAGAAAGGGGAGGAAAACCCCTAAGAAACAGACAGTCCTTTTACTGAGGGGTATTTTAATGTGTGAAGCTGTTCTTCTTGTCCCCCTCACCTTGCAGGATTCTTCAGCCAGCCTTACTGCCACACCTTCCAAACATTTAAAGAAATGCTGTGTCACTTTTATTCTCTCGATTCAGACATCTGGGCAGAGCCTGCAAACTAGTAAATTAGCATCTGCTCTCTTCTTAAAGTCAACAGAGAACAGCTGCAGCACTGTTCCTGAAAGACTGCTCAGGGCTCTGCCACCCAGGGATCAGGAAATGACCTAACCACCAATATTTTGCTATGGCAACTGGGACTTTCTTCTTGACAGGTTTTTAGGATGAACTGCTGTAGCAAGGTTCTGGCCATTTTTTGATGAGATGAGTGGGGCTGCATTAGAGTCCTGTTACACGCATATTCTTTCAACGTTGTGTCCAAACTGCAGGGTGAAAATGCTCACTGTTAACAAGCTAATGTGGGAGCAGCGCTTGGGTCATTCAAACCCTGCACTAGTTCGTGTAGCTGGGACTTACATGCACACAGGAGCTACTGAGTGTAAGCCAAGAGATGTGGTGGGGCCGGAGCTGCCGTGCAGTAGCTGTCCGGCCTGTAGCATAGAGGAGAAAATACCTGAGCTAGCTTGGAGTGAGAACAGCAGCAGCAAGACAAAGATACAGATGCCTGTTTCCTCATCGAGGTGGGTCTTGTAGGCATGGTTCAGCACCTTGCTGAAAGGGATGCTGGTACCCGAGCTGGCTGGTTTGAATCTGGTCATGTTTAATTTCACTATACAATGGGGACTGCTGAACATGTATCTGTGGAGAGCCTCTGTGAGGATCCTGACCCATTAAGGCTTTTGCAAAATGTGCAAGCAGTACTTGTGTGAGGGTGCATAAGGGTGGAAATTCCTCTATACGCAGGACACTGGCTGCTAGGAAGCAACGTGGAAGTACTGTAGTCTCAGCTATTGCTAGTCATGTGCTGGTCAGACTGGCTGTTTCTGTTCATATCAGTAGGTTTGCATTGATTCTAGCAACCAATGGACCAGCCCCTGTTTGCTGTTGATAGGGAATGGAGTTAAGAAACTGTAGCTAGCAAGGTATGGGGCTGTCCTACTACCCACAGAGCAGTAAGAAGGCTTGCTCCCGTTCTCTGTCCACAGCATGTGCTCCTGTTACAGGAAGGCACTGGGAACTGTCCTGTTTTCTCTGCAGTTTATTACATAAGACAGTTGGACTCCATGGAGACAACACGTTTCAAGGGGGTACAGGTGCATGGGGAAATAGTCCTCTCTGTTCTGGCCAAACAACTCCTTCCTGCAAGTGGCTATGGTGACAGCAAGGCCTCTACCAACAAACATTCATTGGGTGCAATTAAGCATTTTCCTGGCAGTGACAGGATTGTCACACCAGTGGGATTACAGCTGCACTCTGGATGCTTTGAGGGCCTCCTCCAGTGTTTTTATGTCACATCTTCAGCCATATCAGCCCTCATTGATGAAGCCCTGATGCTCTGTCTCTTTCTTTCCTCTGAGCATGGAATTTCAGAGGCCAATTCTCCTACAGTACATTTAGCAAATCTAATTGTGGTCCAGCATCTGGAGTCCTGCTCTCTCTGGCACAGTTAAACAGTGAGTAAACAGTGTCTACAAAGAATAGTACTAGGTACTTGATGACGAAAGCATAAGGAGAAAATGTACCATGGAACAGTACATAGTCCATGTGTATGCTAAGCTTATCAGGTCTACATGGCATCCTTGTAGGTATTTTGCACAAGTTTGGTTTGGCTTTATTTTGTCAGAATCTCTACATCTCTTTGAAGCAGAATTGATATTTTAACCATTTTCAGCCTTCTCCAATTGATTCATAACCTTCCTTCCATGGGGGGAGCTATGAAACTGATGTATCTTCCCAGGGATTTTTCTGAACTGCTTAAATGATGTTCAAGCCTTCAGGAAACTAACCCTGTTACTCAGGGCCCCCTAGGCAGGCCCTTATAAGTGCATCTAGCATTTAGGAAGCTGATAGCATGATCCCTTTATATCTATATCTGTATCTATCTCCATATATATATATATATATATATATATATATATATATAAAACTGGGTGAAATCCTCTGATCCACCCTCAGCAAATAGAAAAGTGAGGGCCCCTCCAGTGTCTGCTACTCACAGATTGGAAGGTTCATAACCAGCTCCAGTGATGTCCACCCCATTACTCCCAAGAAGGCACAGGGGGATATCGTCAAAGGGAGTTGCTACTAGTCAGCTCTAACTAATCCTGAGGGCCAAAAATTTAAGAAGGTACAATTGTATTTCTCATTTTACCTGCTTCTTGGAATCACCTTAATGACTTTCTGGTAGTACCTGGAGCCATGGATGGGTTTTCTTCTAACCATTGGTAAGCTGTTTTCCTTCATATGTGCAGGTTTTCTACATGTATACTCTCAGCACCGCACTTGAAAATAGACAATGAGACTGTGGTTTTCCACAACAGGTATTAAAAAGAAGTTGTTGTTTCCATCAGCTGAAATATTTCATTGTAATACACTTCAGCAAGGTAGAGGAAAGGCAAATGAAGAAAACGCCTATGATGTCAACGTTGAATAAACTGAACACACTCAAATGATTTATCTGGGTATTTTAAGCTGTACAGCACTCTTGTTATAATTGCTCTTAATATTGTCTAAGTATGTTTTATAGGATATTTCTCATATAAACCACTTTCATGGACTTTGTACCAGGCACAGTGTAGTGCCTGAAGTCTACTGGCTAAAAACATTTCATAACCTCAACATAGTCAGGTTTTCTGTACAAACAGCTTTCATGGGGTTGTTTGTCAGTGGACTTTGATCCAAACAAGATTATTGCAGGAAATTCTACCCCAGTATGGAAGGCTACAGAGCTATTTATATGGCATTTCTTTGCAGCAGGTTGGACTCTCAGGCATGGGCTTGCCTTTTTTGTAATATAGCAGTTATCTCCTGGGGAATACGTTCCCTTGTGCATCTGCACTAATGGATTGACCTACACAAGGTACTGGGGTGGGAGGGGGGGGAGGCTTTCAAAGGGCTGTTTTCTGCTTTGTTTCATCCTATTCTTCTAGTATGCATGTCCTTGGGGAATGTCAATGAGCATAATAGCTTAATGAATCCGTTTGTCTGGCAACAATTTATATCATACCTGTTAGTCTAAAAGCTAGATTATTTCCAAATCAATAATTAGATTTACAAACATTTACAGACACCATAAATTCTTCTGTTTTCACAAGACCAATCAGTGACTACTTAGAATGAAAAGCAGTGATCTGATGTATGTGAAAATTTATTTAACTCTGGATCCCAACAGGAAAAAAGTCACAAGTTATCTGTGGTAAAGCTTGGTTACAAATGTGTATGTTATAACACAATCCACCTAGTGTCAGAAATGAGATAGATGTGGCACAGTTAGAGCTGTGAAAGGTATGAGGCAAACCCATTCCTCCTGAAACCACGCTGCTTTGCTGCTTTCCTCTAAAGGAGAGATCCAGAGCATGTTCATCTTCTGGGGTAGGTGCAGAAGAGGAGAAATACATCATGTGGTCTTAACCAACTCCATTGTAGACTTTGCAGCTTATGTCAGGATTAGTCTTCTTCACCACTCGGATGGAACAGCTTTTCTTGTGGAATAGGCCAACACAGTTCACCCTGTCATAGTTCTTGGGGATTAAAACCCTGTCATTGAGAAAGGCAAAGAGAAAATCAGCAGCCACAACATGGACTGAGAAGGATGCTTACTGAACTACAGCCATCCTGGAGCAAGCTACATCATGGATCGATTTGGCTCATGGATTCCATTAATACAAGCACTATGGATTATCATAGAGGAATACAGAGCCCTGATCATGGCTGTTAACAGATGATTTCCCAATGTTTGTTCTAGTTTAAATGCAGTTCTCACTGGTTGTTCTGTTAGGGATTGGTATAAATTCCCACACAGAGACAAAACAGGGATTAATTCTGTCTTCCCCATTCAAACTAAGACTTTTTTGATAATAACAAACCATTTAAAGAGTGCTGAATCACCCCAGCATGAATACCTCCCAGCCAAGCCTCTTCTCAGCACAGGCTGACTCCCTCCCTTCTATGGCTGAGGACCACCAGCAGTATTTCCCACCAAGAGTTGCTTGGATTGTATCATTCCTCACAGACCCTTTATGGGACTCTGTCTTCCTCACCTCAAGAAGAACTTTTCCAGCCTTCTGGGGACCTAATCAGTTCACACCACTATATTCAGGAAGACACAGCTCTCTGATGTGTCGCCTGCCATTCATGAGGCAGGAACATGCGAGAAGATTTAGAAAGCAAATTATCAGAGCAGGGCATGTGTGTTTGTTTCGATAAGCAGGAAGGGTGGGCACTTGGCAGCATGGGAAGGATGTGGAGCAGCTCTGGCCTGATTAGGTGCTTGCAGGCAGGCCACTGGTCTGGTGCAGAGCTGCAGAAGCCCACATGTATGTGTGTTGTGGGGTCTTTAGGTATCTGGAGACAAGCTGCTGAATAGAAGGAGGAAGAAAACAGAGGCTAAAGGCAACCATACAAGCAGTTAGTGTCAGAATCAAAAGAAGGACTAGGTGATGAGGAAGAGCTGTGTGCTGGAAAGACCCTAACTGTGTTTCATTTTGTTTCTTCCTAAAAGAAGTCTATGCGATTGCCAGATCATTCTGCTTGGTCACGATTAGAGCTAACTGCGAAACAGGAAGAGGAATTTTGCTTATGCAAGTATAAATTCCAACGCACGCTTTCACTGAGGTTTTTTAAGTCTGAACATTTCCACCAGTTCCTGAATAAGCAAACAATAATTTGGGTGAACTTACAAGCTGCAGCAAATCATTGCGGTCATCTTACACCTGCAGTGGTAACAATCTTCAGTCTTCCACACCGCACCAAAAACATAGAGGTTTCTGTTTGAAAGGCACCCTGCATGTACACACCAGAAAATGAGAGTCAGTAGATCATATGAACATGTATCAATAGACATAGACCACAGTCTTATGTTTGTGGACTATCAATCAAAGAACTGATTTCCACAGAGTCACACCAGGGAAGAATCTAACCCAGTGCTCTGCAAAAAAGATGCCTTCTCTTTGCTCCTGAAGTGTGCATGAGTGTATGACATGGCATGATAAAGTCGTAGCAACCACATAACAGAGAAGGATTTTTCCGCTACTGCAATGGATCTGAGAAATGCCTTAGCTCATGGCTACAGTAGGATCTTTCTGCCCTTTCTCATATTCAACATACAGGTCTAGACTAATTTCTTCCTCCTCCCCAATTCTTATTAGACTTCAACTTGCTCTGCTAAACTGAATTTAAACACCAGCTGTGTTGTCTTTGCTTTGATTTTAGTGTCAGGTACCCCCCTCAGGTTAGTCAATGTTGCTTAAGAGTACATGGTTTTTGCCACATGGGCAAAGACTTCAGTTATACATCAGCCCAGAGGGTAACTCTTGAACAGAATAGAGTCTCTCCCTGTGTGACCAGTGATGCCTCCAGGTGGGCTGATTCCTGGGTACACAGCTGTTTGGATCATTCTTCAGCAAAAAACATATTATACTATTGCAACATTTCTAAGAAAAAAAGGCTTTGAATCTCTGAATTAATGCTTCAGGGATATCTAATATATTTGCCATCCTTACCATATTTGCTGGCTGGTCTAAAGTAACAGCGAGCATCACACAGAGTCCTTGAGAAGAGAAGGATCAAGCAAAAGAACAGGAAGAATTTCTAGAAAAGAAACAAGAATCTTTCTTTCAAATTAGGTGTTTATTTCAAAGATCTAGCAGACTAACTTGCACAGAATTAAGGATAAGTCCTACTATTCCCAACAAACTCAGATTAAAAAACACTTCCAGTATACATGCACATACACACACACACACACACATTCTCGGAGCTGCTAACTTACCATAGTTGCATGGGCTGCTCACATTTTGTAATGAGGAGTAGTGTGTATTTATATACAGTGAGGAAACAATGGTCAGTGCAAAGGGAGGTGATGTAAATGTGAGCACCCGGGTGCCAATGGACACTCTAACCTGTTCCGATCATCGAGCAGAAGGTGGCACCTCAAAAAGTCTTACAAAGACTTGTTTTGTGCGCTGACGTACACTGGCATCTTGATCTCCATTGTGCTGGTGTCAATCTGAAGAAACTCCAGCAGACAGACTAGTTACTCCACATCAGCATTGGTGTCAGTGGAAGGGTCTGACCCCCAGAAAGCTATGCCTCCAAAACTGGCAGGCCATCAAGGAACAGTGGGGAAAGGGCACATGCTAAGCAGGGCAGCAGGACACTATTGTTCAGCTGACCTGCTACAAAGAGATCGCCCCCAGGTATGGAACAGGCCATTCATACAGTGCAGTGGTGTGGAGAGTCCACTGTTCTCAGACTGATTTATTATAATTTCAATTATTTTATATGAGGCACATTATTCTGTCCCTATTTAGCAACCTGCAGGGACTAGCTGTAGTTTTGTATCTCTCAGTTGCTGAAGCAAAACCAGGCCTGGGGAATAGAGGCAGATCACCACAACCAGATAACACCATTTTAGCAGCAAAAGGGAGAGGAGCTGTGCATTATCTCAGCCCAGAAACGAATGTAACAGTCAGAATGATTGTCACTCATGGCTCCCTTTCTGACAGCAACAGTAGTGATGATAAGGATTGAGGGAGGCAAAGAAAGAAAAAGTTCCAGTTTTCTTTCACCTTATGCATGCCCTGCCTCTAACACAGCTGGAATCGGACACCAATGGGAGTATTGTTTCTGCCACACTAAAAAGAGGACATTTCTTTCAATACGCATCTTACCATAGGTGTCCAGGTCTTTGTGCCATTAGACTGTTGCAACACACAGTATGTGAGGCTGCATCTCAAAACCAGCCAGAAAAACTAGCACAGATCCCTGTGGCTGTGTCAGAGGCTGTAGGGATTCAATGCTTTACTGAATTAGAGCATAGGCGTAACAAGTTTTAAAAGTTACTGGAGGATTCCTAGCATAATGAGTTGCATTAATTCCATTAGCTTGGCTCTTTCAGCATACCTGGGTTTAATTAGACACCTTGATTGGTATGGCTGAACTCATTAGCTTCCACTGATTGACAAATAGCTAGCGGAAGCAAAGCTGCACTGGAAGTGGTTTGGGGATAAAAGGGGTAGTGGCAGAATGAGTGTGGTCTCTTGAGGGATCTGGAGTAAAAGGATAGTTGTAGAGGAGGTGTCTGCTGTTTGTTGTGACAGAAGATCTGATTTATGTAAGTTCTTTTTGTTTATTTGTTTGTGTGTACTTAGCAAGAGACTTTAGAGCTTCTGTTGTACTTTGTTTTTAGCCTTGTGGTGCAGCTGTCAAGTTTTGTGTTAACCTTGTGATTTTGGTAGAATATGCTCTCTGTGTGGTTCTACTGCAGGAAACCGTGATGGTATCTAATGAAGTGCCTTGAGAAAATATTCCTCCTCTGGTAATCCTTCAATGAATGAATTTCTCTTTGAAGGGAATGATTTGCTCAAAATGACTTTGTTAGCAATTAGAGGCAACAAAGTGAAAACACAACATATCTCTTGCACTATAAAGTATGTGATGTGAACTTGGTTTTATTTTAATTGAAACCATTTGATTAGGGTATAGTGTAACCAGAGGCCAGACCCATTTCTGCCCTGTCCCTACTATAACTCTTGACAAATCTTGTGCTGTTTCTTGAGGACAGGTAAGTGTTACAGCATATAATATCTCTAATAAGAGTATGGTTGCAAGGAAATGTAACAAGCAACTTGTGACTTGAAGGGCATGGTGGATTCTAAATTATTGTCTTAAGATGATTAGTTTACTTAATTGGTTAATTATCCTTTCTTCCTTGGAAAGAAATAACTATATTAATAACTTTCTTATAATTCTTGCTGTTTCTCAGGTAGACAAATGTATAAAATATACATATAAAATAGGAAACTGAAGTGTGGTGTGACCAAGGCTGTTGCTGCCAGAAATGCCTGGTAGCTCTACTTCCTTAACGTGAAGCGTATGTTGAAGTATGCTGTGCGCTTTTTTTTTTCCTTTAAAAAAAAAAAAAAGGCAGCTTAAAACATCTTGGATTGCAGACTTGAGAATGAAGAAACCAAGTAAGTGCTTATGAAAGCCTGTAATATTAAGTGAGTTGCCTATGGGATCTGTAGTAGAGCAGAGCCTGTCTCTGTTCATGTTCCTGCCGACTTGCTTGGAACTTTCCTCTTGAGACAAAGTTTTCCAAGTGAAATATGTAACAAAGGAGTAGAGAGGATTCCCTGTTGTGCAGATGTAAATGAAGTCACCTTCTGGGGCTGCAGTGTTAAGCAAGTGTCCTCTGGGCATTCTTCTGTTAGGGGAAGGTTAAGTCGTCCTAGCCTAGCTGATGGCTGTGATAGGTGAGAAGGTTGAGTGCCTCCGAGACATGGAGATTACGGCAGCTTGCTGCTTTCCCTTTATACCTTCTGCCTTGGGGTCTGTTGTGCTGCTACTGATGTAAATCAAACAACTTCCTTCAGTGGCTGTGGGGGTATGGCAACAGTTAATGTATGGGCTTCCTCAGCTTGAGGCCTGTGAAGTGATGAGAGGAACTCCAGCACTGCCTTTCCCTGTTTATCTCTCTCCTGTGTCTGTCAGGGAAGGTGCTGAACTAAACTGGTCAAATAATGTAGTGGCTTGGCTTAAATAGTGACTCTGTGCCAAGCCAAGGAGGCAATCCTGCCCTGGGAAGCTTTTGCCAGTTAGAAGGATTCTGAGTTTTTCTGGGGAGATGCCTGGAGTTGGAGGGTCTGGGCTGAACCAGAGGGGTGCCTGGATGGTGGCTCCAGATCACCAAGGCTCTGACCAGGGAATCATATTCCATAATTTGATTAAAACTTGCTCACACTGAAAACATTTCTTCAGTAACCTTTAGTGTCTTCAGACATGATCTGCTGGATGCCTATTGCTTCACCTTGTGTTTCCTGATTCAAAACTACATCAACATACTACTTAATTACTAAACACCATAGTAGGCTTCAAAACTGGATTCAAGCACATGAATAAATCTGAACTGACTTCAAAACGGTTCATGTTAACTGTTTTAGACAAGTTAGTAAGGGAAAATGATGTTCCTTCTGGCTCAGACAACTGATTGCCTCCATTTTTAGCTGAACTCATGGGAGTAAGCCATTAGGTAGGACCCTACCTAAAGTGTGTGCAACTCTTGGGAAATCAAATGGACTTCATGAAACTTGATATTTTCCCCAAAAGCACCACCTGTGTGACCTGGCCCTTGTCAGTGAGAATATAGTTTGCTACTTATCAGGGTGCAGCAGCATCCCCACTTGTGGTGGGTGGTACTGTCTTGCCTCTGCAGGAAGGATTCAAGATTGAATTCCTGATGCTTTTAGGTTATGCAAATGCACCCTGCCTAAATCCTCTTCCTAATGTAAGCTTTAAAAAGATATTTCTCTATTAACTCTCCCTTTTTCCCCATCAGTTCTCACCTTTACCAGTCTGGGGTAGATGACAGTTGGGTCTTGGGGGGGGGGGGTTTATTTAAACTTGAACTACTTCAAGTTGTTTAGCCTATGTGCATGTTTCCCCATTGTCCAGCTTGGCTGTGTCTCTGAACAGTCTCCCTTTGAAGGAAAAATTGAGTTCTCTAGCTGCTGCTCATGGAGAAGGCCTGACTTTTTTCTTTAAACTGTTCAGCAAAATGACATAACACAAAGGCAGTGTAACACCTCTACTACCCTGAAGAGAGGTAAACGTTGCTTTTTCCTTCCTTCAGTACTAGGATTATGGAGTGGGTAGTTTTGGTCTCAATCCACAAACTTATTTAGATCCCAAGGTCCCACTTGCCTTCAGCAGGAATTAGCCCTTTCATAAACCCTGTGTCTGAGTCCAGAGCAGCTCCCTTTTGTTTTGTTGGCTATGCTGCACTTGTGACATCTCTCTGCTCCTTTCTTCCCATCTCCTGGAGAACACACTGCAAAGCACAGGGAACCTCAGCTGGAACAGGCACACATGCATGTCTGAGCTGGCATGACATGAAGAGACAGTTAAGGGCCATACTTAGATGGCAGGGTACCTGGGTCACTGCTCAGGGATGGATAAATGGGGCTCTGCCAGGCTGAAATAGGAGTGTCTGTCTTTCTGTTGGACAGGAAAAAAAATGCTGGAAGAACAGAGTTAATGCATCTGTTACTATCTCTGGTGTAATCTAGCTTGAATGACCATACAAGGGATCAACTCTAGCCTAAGTTTGTCATGGAAAGCTTGCATGTGCCAGTGATATCAAAGTGCAGATGGCAGAGAAAATCAAGGTTAAATACTTTTTTTTCTTTCTCTCTGACCTAGTGAGAGAGAGTTTTGCCTTCAGCAGTGCAGGCCTGCAGGTAGGTGACTACTGCCACTGCTTGCCTTTGTCCAGAGGAGTGTCTTGCTCCACTGCTTGAGGGGGTTCCAAATGGGGGGTGGGGGAGCAGTAACTGCCCATGAACCTCTGGACCTTACCCCTCTCATCCTGAAGACAAGAGCAGCCCAAACCCCTGAAGTGCAGCTATTCTTCTAGGGGCTGGGAGTAGGGTTTGGTGTCTGTGGGTACAGATGGAGCCATCCCCGTGCTGGCCCTGAACTTCTCTGTGGGAACTCGTAATGGAGGCTCTGGAAGATGCCCTTCACTCTCTTGAGCATTTCACAGCTGAAGCGAGCCTTTAGCCTCTTGGGTGTGACTTGCTCTGCATGTGACAAGCAACTATGCTGGCACTGCCATAAAGTACTCCTAAAATGGCTGGGCTTTGAAGAGCTCCCTTTTAAGCTAATGCTACCAGCCCTGATTTCCCCTCCTGCTCTGCTCCTATGTGAGTTTCTTCCACCTTAACCAAACTGTGAGGGAGAAGAGTTACTCCTAAGCTAAGACTCTGCCATCAGCATTGGTGCTAAGCAATGAGCTATTTTGATGACTAACTTCCTGGAACTGCAGTAGAAGGCTAAAATATCTCAACACTGTCCATTAGTTTGACAACTCTCAATGCTACTGTATTTATCAGCTTTCCTGTCTTTACTGAACACGTGAAGGAGCCAGGGAAATCCTTGTCTCTTGCCTGACTAGAAACCAAAAAAACACAACCATTTTGTGTGCTACATTGTCCTGAGCTGAGTGCAGTCAAGTCTGCATGCTTGGCTCTTCCTGGGATCTCGGGTAGATGCATGTGGCTCAAAGCAAACTGAGGATGAAACCCTTTCAGGCAAGAAGCTAAAGTAATACAAATGCTCATTAACAGCGTTAAAAGCTCTCTGCTAGATGATGTTTAGCTAGGAACACAAGAGTTGTTAAGTACTTAATAGCTCTGCTTGTGTAGAGCATGAGGGTCTTGGTCTGTCTAGCAGAGCAGCTAAGGTCCCTGTAGCTTTTTTGTTTTTCCTGTCCTTGTCCTCATTGGATCCATTTCTCTAATGACGGTTCTGTCTTGACTTCAGTTATTCTGAAAAATACAGGTTTCTCACTAAGAGGGCGGAAATCTGTTTCCCAGTGTAATGATAGATGTCTACCTGATGGTTCACCATCACAGGACTACAATCTTCACTGAGGCCAAAGAGACAACAACTGTGCATGAGTTGAAAAAGGTGGTAGAGGGAATACTGAAAAGGCCACTGGAGGAGCAGCGGCTCTACAAAGATGACCAGCTGCTGGATGATGATCATAGGACTTTACTAGACTGTGGCTTAAGCAGCCGAAGCTGCCATCCTCATGTTCCTGCCACAGTAGGCTTGGCTTTATTCAGACCTAGCAATGGCACCTTTGAACCATTGTGTATTGACCCCTTCTCAAGCACCTCAGAGCTACCTGATGTTAAGAAGTCACAGGTGTGTGGTAGCAGCTCTAGGGAGCAAACCTTGTGTTAAAAGCAGCATCTCCTGTCTTGCCTCTTGCTGACAGGGTGCTGGTCTTGTCTATGTATCCTGTGTCCAACCACACCCTTCCAAATGTGTCTATCTGCCCAATAAAGAATTGCAATTCAATTACATGATGTCAGTGTGCTGTAGTGTCCAGGCAGCCAACAGAACTGTTTCCTGGGATCCTTCTCCAAAATTATTGTTGGAGGAGAAAGGTGGCAGCAGCTGGTTATGTGTGTACACCCTGAATTGTAAGTGGCATGTTCTGCCATTTGTGTTTCTTCCAGCCAATGCCCAGCTCTGAGCTGCTGGTTTTTTTTGGGGGGGAAGAATTGTTGCACAGACTAACTTGGTATGTGAGCATTTGTTTCTATGTCTTTATCTTGACTCCTGACAGTAGTGTCTCTGAGGAGTTTGGCTGGAAATCTTGGGGGACAGGAGTGCAGAAGGAACATCTAGTCCTGCCTGTAGCAAAATCTTTAGGAAGACTATAACCTTAAGACCTGAGCAGAGGTAAGGTTAGCAAATGGAGCTTATTACCTTCAAAGTTAAGGGACGTTGCACTAATACAACACACATCGATGAATTTCCAAAGCTGACATTAAGTATGGTTACTGGTACGGACTGTTGAAAACCTCTATCACTGGGCAAAGATTTTTTTTTTTTTCTTCAAAGGATTAGGAATCTATTTTCTTGCATCTGCCTTTGCCATTCTTGAAAGGCAAGAAAAATACAGTGGAAAAAGGGCAGTATAGCCAGAAACTGATATAATAAAACTGCAGTTTGAGAGTTCTTTAAAGCTTGTGGTAACCAATTTCCTTCTTAAAGCATGAGATTGGTCCTATCAATGCTTCTACTGTTAAGAAAGCTTATGAAGTCACTTCTCTTCCCAAACAGCATTGATGCCAGCACTAATATTTTTTTCTAGGAACCAGCCTATTTCAGAATTAATATTAGACTTTCCCTTTTATCCCTAGTGATGTTTTCACAAGCCATCACATCTGACTTGACTCACACTGCTGTGCTGCAATGGGAAACTCCTGGTTTTCTTCTCTGTTAACAATCAATATCAGAGGTGTCAATGCATCTGTTCCCTAAATGAAACTCTGAAGTAGTGTTATTGCTAAGTTTTCCTTTTCCTGTATCAAGGGTAATTCAGGCAGGCCAGTCTATGTCCAAGTTCATAAAACACTCTTAAAACTACTCAGTCCTGTCCATGATACCTCCTTGGATATTGACTAAATATATAGACACTTCTAAAATGCCACTTATATTCTTAAACCTCACTGGAGCAAACAGAAATGGAGCTCAAGTCTGCTAGCTGAATCAGCATCTAGGTTTTTGTGTTCTTTGTAGCTCTGACTTGTCCATCCACTCCTTCCAGCACAGAAGCGCTGTGACAGAACTAGGATGTTATCACTAGTGACTGGTGAATTTATAGGAGAGAAAAAAGAACAAACCAAACAAAAACTTCAGCAATAACAGAAAAAGAAAGTTCCAGAGCTGTCATATCTGTACATAAATAAGCTGTACTAATGTAGCTAGGCTGTGGTTACAGCAATCTGCTCAATCAAGCTCCTGATACTTCCCACTAGGCTTGCTGAAAAACTTAGTTCCTTGCTGAAATTCTTGACTGGCAGTAAGCACCAAGCAAGGAATACTGGCATGCACTCTCCATTTCTGATACAATTTTAGTCGTTCTGACTTTTGAACCCCTTCTTACTGAAGAGAGATGGAAGAGTCCCCCATTTAAAAGAGATACTTGGAAGAAAGTGAAGGGAGGTGTTAATGAGGGATATTGGCTGCTCAACAGTAATTATATCCTAAAAACATAGGCCTGAGGCCAGCTGTGTAGCCAAACCAAATGTTGAACTTCTGGGTGTTATGCTCACAAATGTCTCTGCCAGGATTCAGAATAATGTTACAGAGTTGATCTCTTATCTAACCCATTTGTATATTTTGCTGTTAATATTGGAGGACAATGCTCTATGCTTTGAATGAACTTGTTCAATAGTCCGCCTTACACAGCCAAATACAACAAATAGGAACAAACAACTGAGCTGGAAAAAGACTTTTGTTAAATAACCCAGTCTATGACTTCAGGATTCTAAAGAATTTTGAATGAATACCGCACCAAGCCAGACCCCTGCTCATGTCTCCTTGACCATCATCTTTGTTGTGTGGGACAGCATGCCTTTGTTCTGGAGCAGGGCAAGAGCAGGAGCGCACCCCAATAAAATATGCTCTTGCAGCCCTGGGGAAGTTCCTCCATGTGCAGGACATGAAAAGGCTAAGGGATGGTGCTGTTAGGAGAGATCAAGCAAGTCCCAAACTAGGAAATGAAAAGGGGAATCGAAGTGCCTCAGGAGGCTGTGGTACTCTAATGACACTGTAACTTGTCTCAGGATAGCACGTTAGGGAAGCTACACAGTCCCAAGCTGGCGTTTCAGCCCAGGCTAGCTACCCTGTCCTTCATACAATGGACCGGAATGACTTCTGTGTTATATAGCTTAGGGAATGAATTCTTTCACAGTCTGTGAAAGAGCTGTTATAGTCAAAACTGCTTGCTGCTGTCTCTGTAGATTTGCCCCATCTTTGGCAGGCCAGGGCAGAAATGGGAGAAGCCCCTGGAATTACAGTGGAGAAAATACTGGGATATTTTGAAGGAGGTTATAATCTTGTGGTGGCAAAGGACTGCAGTTTATCAGTGCTCCTTAATGAAGATCTACTTGAAGCGTTGACTATGCAAAAACACTGAAGCCCCGGAGAAGTGTAAAAAGCATGGGTCAGTGGTTGAGACTTACATGCTGAAAGGAATGTAATGTGAAAACAGAATTTTGCGGGGTGGAGAAGAGTGTTAAAGTAACCTAGTCTTGCTGAGTGTTTTAGATTTGTCCTGTGACCTACATGTTCTGGAGTTTCACATGAGTACCTGTTATAAAGCCAATCTAGTTTGTCCTAAAATAAACCACAGCTTGGCCCGGGGAAACATGCACACAACAATAGATTTGAACAGAAACTTTCAGGCTTTCAAAAGGCACCAATGCAAACTTTCCTGCATACCAACAGAAGAGTTAGCTAAGAGCAAAATGAACAAGCAAAATTGTCATGAATTGAATTTATCTAAGTTTTTAAAATTGGCACAAAGCAGAATGTGAAGTGCAAATCTCTAGCTTCTTTGGTATGCATAATGTAAATGAGATCTGCACTTTTTTATAATTGTTTAAGTTGGATTTTATTTTTAAGATCGGGGCAAAAATTCTTAATGGAAACAAAACATGAATTGGTATAAAGCCATTAAGTTTTAGGTGATAAACACTATTTAATAGGAAAACTTCAATCAGATTTATATGTGTGTTGTGATGTTTGATTTAAAAGACTTGGTAGTTGATAGGCTAACCACTAGATTTCATTTTTAGGGCAAGAACACCTTTCCAGTACTCAAAAGATTTGCCTTGGAAAGAATTACTGGGAGTAGATGGCCAGTTATCCAAAACAGCCTCTCTTTCTAGGAGGGTTAGCAGGAGCTCTGTGTGCTACCAGGTAGAGAGAGGGAAACTGGGGGGAAGAGAGCATGCAACTTCTGCTCTGCCTGGGCTGTGTTGCCTCCCAAGGTTCTGCAGAGTCTCTTAAACCTTTAATGTGCCAGGATAATCGAGGAAACTTCTGTGAATGTTTCCTTTCCACTATGTGGAGCTAGTGGTGTTATGATGTAAAGCTTTGAGGGTGGAGGGGTGTATTCTTTATATGGGACTGTAGCTGTGCGTGTTGAAGTAGTGAAACGCCAAGACAAAATATCACTTCACAAAGTGGGGAGAGCAAAGCAGAGCTTTGTACGCTCTGTCTCTGCTTTCTTGATTTTGAGAGTTTTGTCATCCTCCCATAGTTAGACTCCTTGCTACAGACGGAATCCAAGTCCCTGCTGTGCTTCTGGTGTTCCCAAACTAGATGCGACAGGTAACATCATCTGTTTCCATGTTGAAACTTGGAGCAGTCAAGAGTCAAGTCTGCTCTCACAGACTGCTCCCTGGAGGCTTTTTGGATTAGACATGAAATGAATCTTTCCTACTTCTGCATAGCAGACAGGGTAGATCCACATATCATAACAAGACTTGGCAGATGGTGGAGAAAGGTGCTTGGGTGTTTAAACACATTTAAAATGTGTTTAAATAGGTCATGTAGGAGTCCTGGTTCAGGCTGGCTTTTCTGGAATTTGGGTGCATATGTCTACTCAGCCTTAAAAAGGAAAGTAAGTCTTTGGTCACAGCTTACTTGACATTTGGTGTTCTCTATGGACTTGCCTTGCAACTGGGCCTGGAAGTCTCTTGCAGACAGAAAGACATCCATAGAATGGTTTGGGTTGGAAGGGAACTTTAAAGATCATCTAGTTCTGCCCCCCCTGCCATGGGCAGGGACACCTTCCACTAGACCAGGTTGCTCAAAGCCCCATCCAACCTGGCCTTGAACACTTCCACGGATGGGGCATCCATAACTTCTTTGGGCAACCTGTTCCAGTGTCTCACCACCCTCATAGTAAAGAATTTCTTCCTTGTACCTAATCAGAATGTACCCTCTTTTAGTTTAAAATCTTTACCCCTTGTCCTGTCACTACAGGCCCTCGTAAAAATTCTGTCTCCATCCATGCTGCTGCCCTTCCTGTGTCACCTCCTTTGGCGGAGACTAGAAATAGCAACCCTACAATTTGGATGCACCATGGTGCAGTATTTTCTCAGAAAGTATTTCCAAGTCCTCTAGCCTCAACTCAGAAGTGTTGGAGTCTGTGCTAGGCACGGTGTCATTAGAAGATGCCTTCAAATATGCTTTCTCTTAGCATAGGCTTGCAAACGGACATAAAGAGGCTCATGGCCCAGCTGCTAATGGGGATGGTGTCTCCCAAGCAACGTCACTGAATGTGGATAGATTGTTTTGTGAATGGTAAGTCTTGAGCTTTCCAAGCAGGTGAGAGTGGGAAACAGAAGCAGAAGAGGCAAGCTAGTATTTCTGCTTGCAGTCATGCTGTCAGACAGTTTTCCCAAGAAACACATGCGCTTCGTGGTAGGTGAATTGTGATTGTATGTGGGTGCAGTTCCAAAATGGTTCTAACCTAACTTGAGCATCCTTGGTAGGTGCTGAAGGGGCTGGGCCTGGTCATCCAGAACAATGAGCACATGTGGTCAAGACTGACACAAGCCGAGGTTTGTCTTGCCCCTGCAGACAGCAGAACTGGGCCCTGCTGACAAGGTATATGCTCATTCCATAATCTGAAATGAGGAACTATGGAAGCTCTGACATGCCCTTTATGTTACGGGGAAATAGAGCATGGAGACATAGGATGTTCATAGTCACTTGTGGAAAGAGGCAACTGAACAAATGTACCCATAAAGATTATGAAGCAGTGCTCCTAGGGAGAGCTTATACTGGCAAGTGTATCCCTCTCAGTTATTGTCTGTGGATTTGCCAAACTCTTCCTTGTTTGAGCCCAGTCCAGATCAGTCTCTCCTTCCAGCCAGAATCCTGCCTATTGGCTAATTTAATAACTTGAAGTTCTTAAGGACCTTTTATTTTACCCAAACCCCAGGTTGAGGACTGGGTCTGCAGTGATGTGGGTGCAATGGAAGTATAGTGCTGGGTTAGGCTGGGTAGCTGGTGGCTCTTGTAGTCCATAGTTTGGGCAGGCTTCAGTGAGCCATACAGGATGAAAGATCATCAAATAAGACATTGTCCTAGAAAAGAGAGTGTTCAGAAAGATTTTTTTTTTTTTAAGTTGCTTTTCATTTCTTTCCCATATTTTTTTGGAATCTTAATTCTTTAAGTTTCCATCCTCAAAGAAGAAAATCAGTCACGTGAATTTCTGATGTTTCATCTGATTTTATTTTAGCTTTAAGATACAGCTGTGCACAGATAACAGAATATACTCCCTGGCACTGAAGCGTGACCAGAGAAGAATTAACAGCTATTGAGGATGCTAAAAAATGTCAGCTTTAATTTCTGATCTCAAGGAAGGAACAAGTCAGTTCTTTCTTCGTGGGGAAGCAGAAGGCAGAGAAAACAAGGGAGTCTTTTGTGAGTAGATATTCAGTTTTATTATGTGTTAGGTTTTATGAGTAGATTTCACTCAACAGCTGCATTTTTCAGTGTTTTTGAATTTGTGAGAGAGAGAACCCTTAAAACAAAAAAAAGGAAATATCGCCCAAATCCACAATCCTGCTCTGTTAGCCCACCCAGTTATGGACTGGGCATTCTTTTGAGTGATCATCTTTCTCCACTACTTTGTAAGTGCAGGTCTCCTTGTTGAAAATGCTTACACACTTCTCTTCATCATAGCCAGCTGGTGTTGCAAAGCTGTCATTGGGAAAAGAAAGACAGAGGTGATGACACCAAGAAGTGAACAGCTTCCATTTCAGATGGCATCTGCACTTTTAATATGAAGAGGCTATACTGAGGAAGTGTTCAGGAGCAGAAAAGGGAGCTCACACAAAGCTCCCAGCTCAAATGTCATTTAGTCTCTGCTTAAGCAGGATGAGGGGACAGTTGTAGTTTACTGATCTGATTTACATTCAGGGGATGTTTGTTGTGTTTATTTGCTACACCAATGTCATTGCTTTTTCTTTTCAGCCACAGTATGGAACAAGAATTGCACGAGTGGTTTGGTGTCACTATAGGAAAAATTACAGGCAGGCCAGTGTACCTTGAGCTGCTTCTCAGAGAAAAGAGGTGCAGTGTGTGGCTTTGGGAAGATCTGGATTAGGACCAGTAGAAATTTCTTACGTAACTGCGTGTTCTCTCTTGAATCAGTATCTTGCCTGCAATTTTAGCCCCAAGAAGAATTAAGTCTTCTTTTTTTTAATTAAGAATAATTTGTTAAATATGAGCTATATTAGTCAGAGGAACTTCTTGCATGCACAGTGACGACAGTGTTGGGTTTTGTGATATGAAGCGAGTGAGAGAAGGGTCAGGGTTGTTTCTCAGGGACCCCTGTGTGAAGGGAAGTGGTTTGTGCTGTATCATGGCAGTGGAGGAAAACCCCCACTGCTGCTCTGAACTCACCTGGAGCAGCAGTCAATTCCATCCCTGGAACAGGAGCAATCATGGCAGTCGTCGGTCCTCCAGTGGGAATCGAATTCATGCAGCTCTCCTTTTGAGTCACGGCAGCCTGAAAACGTAGTGCGCAAATAGCCTTCAGTGTCAGACCTATTGCACTAACAAGGCTATTGCTTGTACAAAATGGGTGGGATCTTTGTTGGCTCTTTACATTAACATCCCTGTCTGGCAAACACGGAGGTTCCCAAACAGAGCAGCACAGCTACCATTCTAACGCATGGAGAAGGGTATCCTGAATCGTTCTGTTTCCTGTGGTCCTCAGCAGCATCGGGTTTCCTTGAGTAGCTCATCTTTAATTACAGGAATCAGAGCACCCAGCAGAAAGACAACTAGGCACAGACCTGGTCAGAATTAAGAAAAGGCTTTGACTTCCGCTGTCATTAACACCAGCTATTGTTGACTCATCATTTAGAGCAAGACTAGATCTGCCTGGAAAACTTTTCCTAATCCTCAGCTGCAGGAAGAAAGCACATATTGTATATAAAGTTCCTGTCCAACAGTCACAGAGTAGACTTCCTAAATAAGTGAACTGGAAAGCAGGATTTTTATGAGGATGAGACAAGATGGGATGGAGGATTTGGGGGTTCTAGGCTGCGTCTTTGCCTGTAAATATGTTCTGTTTCTTTGGCAATGCTAACTCATTTTTCTAGTAGTAGCACTAGCTTTCCCAGAAAAAGCTGTATTTTGGGGCACTTGGTTTATTTTGCATGCTGGCACACATCAGCTCTTCTTGTATACAAATAATTGCATGTTTCTTTTTTGAGCACTTATTTTCCTGCAGCTCCATTCATCTGTAGACTCATAGACTAGCTGTGTTCAGGAAGAGCAGTCCCAGAGTCAAGGGGAGCAGCCATTCTGTTCTTAAGAATTTGCCTTGGGATAGGGAAACAACTAATGAGTAAATCGATCAGTGTGCTGAACACTTGCCAATCAGTTTCCTGCTTTATACTGACTACACACATACATAGAGAAAGGCCCTTCTCCTCCCTTTTCTGTATTTCTAAATACACTGCCATAATGAAACTATGAATTATTACTTCATGCAGATGGATAAACTAAGCCTATGCTACTTCCCTGGACAAAATTCATTTGTAATTTGGTCTCTGTGATGCTCCTCAGATAAACTCTTCTTTTTTTATAACATATTATAAATTCCCTGCTCTCCAAACCCCCTTTCCCCCCCATTTCCTAGTGGTTTCTCTCCACTGTTTCCACTTATTTCTAAACTGTGATAAATTGCACAGAATGGACAAATCAAATCAGGCAGTGCTTGTGGTGATGTCTGTCAAGTTGAGGACAGTTGACTTCTTACCTGCATGCTCACCATCAGACATCTCTGGCTTCAATGGCTGAAAGAAGCAATAAGCATTGGACAGTGGCACGCTAATGGCCAGAACAAGAAGGCAGGCCAAGATGGTTTTCTGAACAAGAAAGCAGAATTCAAACAAATACTTAAGTAACTATTAAGATGTCTTGATGATAAATACTACCATTAGAAATAGGAAAATACATTGTGGTTTCAAATCAAAACCCAATTGTCTTTTACAGTTTAGATACTTTAACATGCAATCAGGAATACTGAACTATTTCGAAGAAGCAGAGGCAGAGCATCATTTGGGAGGGAAAAAAAAAAGTCTTTCCAAGCTGTTAAAATCAAGCATTGCCTGCTACAGGACTGGTAGACCCAGATACTGTTTGTGAAAGAAGTATGTTCTATTCCTTTCCCCTCCCCATTCATTTTTCTTGTCGTTATTTTCTTCGCAGGATTGGTCACCAGCTGTCTCTGCCACTAACCTCACTCATAATTGTAAAAACTTCTTCACTGGAGTCTGAAGAACCCACTGGATGTTTTACCCTAATATTGAAGGATTAGGAACAAGCTGAAGAACTTAGCTAAGGTTGAACACTCAAGACTTGGTCCTCCTTTGAGCAGGATGTTGGACCAAACGACTTGCAGGTGTCCCTTCCAACCTAGATAATTCTATATTCTCTGACCTTTGTCAGCAGCTTTTTCTGAAAGTTCAGCTTAAATTCCTCAGCTAGTCTCTTATCATTCAATATTAGCTTGAAATGTTTGAAGGGCTTTCATTGGGGATATGGAGGAAATAAGTGCAAGAACTCCAGAATGGAATTAGCTGTGATGAATTTAAAATCTTGGTAATAGAGGAAAGGTAGACCAGGAGTGAACAATGACACACACACACACACACATTGTATATATGTGTGTTTGCTTTGGACAGAGTAGAACTGGTGACTTAAAAAAAGAAGTTATACCTGAGAGATGAGAGGAGGAAAAACTGGCATTTTATTTTGCAGAAGAGGTTAAAACCCACAGAGCTGCAAATGAGTAAAAATCAAGATCATGTTTTTGAGTTTAACTAAATGTTCAGATGTTATCCAGACTTTTCACAAATATGAAGGCCAGTTCTAGGTTGAGACACAACAGAGCTGCTTTCTGCCAGAAAAGAGATTATCTCCAAACATTACATGTAAGTGAAAACAGGTTATAATACAAAGCCTTAGCTGGAGTCCTATTAGACATCTCCTGCCATATACACGCTGATATATTTTACCCAAGGTTCTTACCTGCCTGTGCCTATCTGTCTGACTTTTGCTCTCAAAACACAGAATTTACACTTTCTCCGAGTTGCTTAGATCTGTGAGTACTGAGATAAAACCAACAGAACCTCCTTTAAAATCTATAGCAACATACTGTGGTCTTTTACAGTATAAGATGTAAGGACTCACCATTCTTGCAGAATTATGAGGCTTCCAGTAAGGAGATGGCCTGTAGGAAGCACATCTTCTCGGAGAACTTATATAGAGAGGGAATGTATGATACCAGTCCTTGAGCACACTGAACATGCATGAATAACTCCAATGAGGTTTCTGCAAAATGACCTCATGGGGTGGATGTTATTAAAATAAGCCAATTATATACAGGAAGGTTTGGTTCTAAGAGGCACTGAAGAAATAGGTGTGGCTTTTGTGCCACATTGGATCTGGAAGGCAGTTATGGGAGGTACTTTGAAAGAAATTTCAAGCCCGGAAGGAATATTTAGCACTCGCCCTGAGAAACCCATTAGAGACATTGTGGTTGTCACTCACAACAAAATTTGCACGCTTAGTTTGAACCATCTAGGTTTTAAAAGAGAGGAACTTTGAATAATCATTCAGCTTTCTTGTTTACCAGCTGAAGATGGAAGGAGGCTCTTGTGGAAAAGCAGTGGTGGTTGGAAGGGTTACGTGTAAAGCAGAGTTTCTGTGGAGAGTGGCTGGCGTCTGTAGGCCCTTAGAAAAGGGACCTAGATAACCATTTTCCTCCTTGTTCGGTTTTCCATCATGTAGAAGACCCATATGCTCAGGTCGTCTGTGAAAAAATAGACATTGTATATTTTCTTCCTTAATCCTTGTAGCCAGGGAGAAATGCCTCCTTTTGTGCAGAGGCTGTACATGTCGGGCAGACACTTTCCAAGTGCTTAGGACAGTAATTTGATAGCAAAGGAGTCGAGTACAGTCCCCTTTTGCTTAACTTTGATCTAATTGGTTCAAATATTTCAAACTGTGTAGCCCTGGTAGGTGAAGAAGTCTTCCCCTTATTACCAGGGCTGCACAGTTTGCAATACCCGAACTAACTACTCTGACTGCCTAATTGTGTTGCCTTATCATGTGGGTTTGGGAGTAGAGTTTGAAGTCCAAGCTGGGGTGGCTACTCCACATCTTCTACCAAAACTCCAGAGTTGAGAGCTAGCTCAGGAAGTCCATGTGAGAAAGCCAGCATTATTGCAATGCAGGTAACAGTGAGACCACTACTCACAGGAACATCTTAGCTGGCTTTCAACTCAGTAGATTGGGTAAATCGTTTTTTCTTCAGTTACCAGAACTTTCTTCAGGATGGCAGAAAAGAGCTGAAGTGTTTGCAGGTGTGCATAGGTTTGATAAAGGTGCCCACAGTCAGCCCATTACTAATAAGTTAGATTTGGCAATGCTGATGTATACACTGCCCTGAAACAGGAGATGACTAACACCACAGCCACATGGCTCATGCCCTTGACTCCTAATCACTGGTAAACCAACAAAACATGTCAGCCCATGAGTACAGGGACTGGGAATTTCTTACTGGCATCAACAGAGTCCACATATCCCCTTTGGATCTCTCACAAACATGCATGAAGCCAATTTAACAGCATTATTGTGATTTGGGATACTGTCAGTGTTTCAGAGGAGGTATTTCAGAGCATGTGCATTTTTCTATTAAAGGGGGAAAAAAGGCTCAGTAGGATAACAAAGTAATACACTGTGATCCTAGGCCAAAGCTGCCTTTCGTGTTGGTTGCAGTGGAGATGGGGAGAGTTCACTCTCTCCCTTCCGACGTCCTGTTCCTATGCTGCCTGACCTAACTGATTTACGTCTGTGGGATGGCTAAGGATGGGCCCTAGCTTTGCATGCCTGCTCTTTGTAACATTTATGTGCTGAGAAGTAACCATTTCACCTTGGCTGATGATACTGGGGGAAATACCAGAGAGTCCTGTACAAGGTATTAGCTCCTCAGTGTCCTCAAAGGTAATCTGGAGCAAGTATTCCAAGATTGTTTGAAAGAAAAGGACCATCAAATCACATTGCCTTAATTCTGTTAATATTACTGAGCTATTTAATTTTTTTCATCTTGCATGTTTTGGAGTTTACATGCAATACTTTGCTTGACAAGCATCCTGAAGAAGTTCTTGTATGTGAACAAAAGTCAGCAGACACATAGTGATTTGTGATGCTGGTGTACTGGAGTGAAACTTGTGGAATTTGTTACAGCCAAAACCCAGTCAACTTGCTTGTTTGGTGCTGAGTGACAGAGAATGCATTTGTTGCACAACTCCAAAACCCCAAAATCCAACCAATGCACATGTGTGTGTTCTCTCTCTCAACTTTTCAGAGAAGCAGTGACTGCCCAGCTGTTCCCATTGCAGAACCCTCCCTGTTTTCTAGGTGCAAGCTATGCCAGGTATGGAAAGAAGTTTTTGCAAGCAGCTTTCTTTGGAATGCAGCAGGGAGCTACCTGTCTAAGCCTGGACAGTGTCTAGGGACAGTAAAGAAGCTCTTTGCATGATCTGTGATCTCAGGGGACCCTAACAAGATGCTGTGGTGCTGAAACCACTCAGAGCAGCAAACTCTATGTAGATAGTCCGTTCATATATTGATTATTGAGGTCAGTTGTGGCCCATATTATGTTGCGTTTCTTCATGTTGTTCATGTACAGGATGATAGGTGCCTTGCTTGTGTGGGGAACAGATATCTCCAACAGATACTGCTCTGTTGAAATGTCATGTTGTCTTCCCAACAGGTTTACTTCTTACTAACAACATTCTAAGAGTATCAGTGCTCTGCCCAATTCTGTGCTCTCTTTCCACTTATGCTGATGAACAAAGTATCCTGTTTCTTCCTAAGGCGGGGAAAAATCTTAGGGACTTTCCTGAAGGTTTACCTCACTATTTTACTTAGTCATTCTTCAGCTTGGATTTTTGGTTACATCTCACTGAGGACCACAGAGATAATGAGAGTAAGACAAGATTATCAGCCTTGGTTCTTCTGTATTTTTCAGTGCTAGGCAATCAACAGAGAGAAATACAGCATGATTTCAGAGCAGTAGTGTTATTTAAAAACCCCAATAAACTGGCTAATATCTATGAAAAGCATTACTCTATGAACAACTTAAAGCTAGAAGAGATGCACCAGAATGAAAGCAGTCCAGGAACTTTGTTTCTTAACCCAGAATTTCAGTACTACCCTCACATTCTTGAGAGGGACCAGCTTTCTGCAGGAGAGAGTAAGTGCAGGACTCCTTATAGAAGATAAGTTCATATATCCAGTCATTAAAACCAGTAGGTTGACTACCACTGCCATTGAGAGGGGGAAAGCAAGAGGAAGCATGAGGCATATCAGCTCGCAGATCGTAAGTAAACACAATTTTACAAATAAATTCATCTTGACCTTAAACTGACAATGCTGTGTGTAATATACTTTGGTTTTACCATTGTTAAACAAAGTCTGCCACATTTGCATGTGAGAAAGGAGAACTGTTTTAAGGAAAAGCACAAGCAAACAGCACTAAAAAATACAGTGCACTGTTGACACAGAAACATATTGTAAATGTGGCAGAAGGAAGTTTTACCTTGGTGGGAACATTTTTGTTAACTCTGAGGTTCATATACCCACAACCCTCAAAGCCTATGCCCTCAGATCTCTCCTGGCACAGGAATTAGCAAAGACTTTTATTAATTTTACAGGCAAGGGGCATGGATGGTGTGAGCCACTTGTCCCAGGTAACGTGGCATAGCAGAAATTTGAATTGACATCTCAATTCAAGCTGGGAGGCCCAAGCTGGAGACAACAATGTCATTTCTCCCCTGATCTGAACACCCCTGTCTCCTTCCATATGTAGCAGAGTCTCCATCCCTGGGCCAAATTTCAGTTTTAATTCAATGCAATTTCAGTGGGATGAGAAACACTTCATTTTTTTCCCCATTTAGTTCTGTGGGTAAGCAAAGATCCTTCTTGCTAAGGTGCAAATGCATTTTTTAAAAACACATGGTAATTCCTCAGCTGATCTGGAAAATCCTGTCAGGTCATGATCCCCAGATGAAGGATTAGTGCTAAGCAAGGGACACAGAGACAGACAAGAAGATCTAAAGAACCAACTGCAAATGCCAGGCTGTGTTTGCAAGGACGAGACTTCCATCTCTGCAGTGTGGGTAATACTAAGGAAAAGAGCCACAGATACTATAGCAGTGAGGACAAAAGTCCAGAGGCAGTAAAACAAAATGGATAAGGACTGACAGAGCTAGCCAAAAAAGAGATCTCCAATTCATGGGAAATGCAGTATTTCCTACACTTGTATCAACTCAAGCCATGTGGTAACAAAAAGATCTTAGAAATCTTCAGTGAACCAGAAGATGACAAAAAAGTTTATTCCAGAAATGAAAAAACACAGTGATTCCAAACACAGCTTGTTATCCCAACCCTGCAGCTGATTAGGCAAATGAAGATCGTAAGTCTATGAAAAAGTAAAGACTTCTTGATGGAGGTGTGACTTAGGGATTTAGCTATAGGAAGGGTGGCTGGTGGGAGTGTTGCTGTAGTTCTTGCCACCGGTGCCTCTGGCTTTGTGGAACTTACATGGCGCAATAGTGGACCCTGCTCTGGCCACACTGGCATTGGAAGCACGCCTTTGGTCCTCCAGGTGGTACTAAATTTGTGCAGTCTTCCATCTTTAACACAACCTGCACATGCATGCACAAAATGAAAGGGGGCTTAACTTCAGTTTTATACTCTCAGTTACCTAGTTCAGTGACCTCTGAGCTTTTTGGGGGGAAAGTCAGTTAATTCTGTGTATACCTCATCTACACTGTATTTCAGCTCTATTTAGAGCACATGAGCTTTTTTCCATTCATGTTAGTCACTGATTCCATGAAGATAAAATGCAGTGGATATTGGATATTATTGCTGCATGGACTCAGAATAGACTAGGGTGGGGAGGGCAGCCACAGAATGCTTCAGCCAAATCCATGGGATATCTGGGCTGTTGGGATCTTCTCTCTTTTTTTCTTCTCTGCTGTTTTCCATTGTAATGTATAAAATCCTGCTTCCTCCCATCTGTTGTCCTACACCCTTCCTGTCTGTTCCTGATGGGCAGCAACTAGAACAGAACAACATCAAGACAGCTCTTATGGCTCTTATCTCTGGCATGTTTCACCAGAACTGTGCCCGGCCTGTTTAGTTCATAGTAATAGTATGCATTACGTAGTGGTGTCAAGAAGGAAGCCCAGGAAACACTGCTGTAAAAAGCCTGCAATGTCCGGGACTACTTTTTGAAAGTATTTTAACAGTTACTGAGAGCATGCTAGGAGAATTGCTTTCCCCCTTTGAGAAAGCAAACAGGAATCACAGCACCTGAAAGGGTAGAACATTTAACAGGCTTCTTGTAATTTTTTTCACAAAATGGCAGCTAATATTTTATTTTTGTTATTCCTTCAAATGTGAAATAGGTTGCAGCTCAAATGCATATATGGTATTGCCATGGTGCTCTGATCACATACTTGTCAACAGATTGACTCCAAGTGCTATGAAATCTTAAGAATCTGAAATTTGGACTTATTGTGATAACAATGTGTTGTTTCTAAGGAGTTCTTGTATGGCCTGTCTGGTGTTTCCTGCAGGGTTGAATATAAAAGTGGTAACAACTTATTCTTCAGTGAAACAAGAAACGTTTCAAATGAAACACAAAAATATTTCAGATTTGGACAGGTTCTGTTGGGATTTCTGAGGAAGTTACTGAGATTTGTCTAGTAATCAACAAGCAGTTTCATTGCTGTGAAGGATGGAAAACTGAACTGGTACCTCTCTCTGTTTCTGCCCTACACATTTCCCTCATCTTTGGTGGTACACAAATAATTAAAAGGATTCAGAACAGAGGGTGAGTGATACATCATCCTGCTTTCCTGCAGCTGGATCATCTCATGAATGAAAAAAAATTATATCTATCTTACTTGCGGCAATGTTGTTAAGCATTTTCCCTCTCAGTAGACAGGCTTTCTGGTCTATAGCAAGAAAGATTCAAGATTCCTGAGCTTCATTGCTAAAACTGTTTTATTTAGGGCAAAAAGTAGTTTCAGTAGTGCCAGCTACTCTGGCAATAGAAAACCCAATACAGTTGCATGTTGAAACTAAAAGACCTCTTTTTTAAAACATCTGGAGGGAATTTCTGGCTCTCAGTGAAGCCAGACTATTCTCTGGAGCCTCTAGATCAGTGCTCTCTACATTTCCTTGTCTGGTAAACTCACCAGAATTCATTTTCTTGCTTCTCCAGTGTCAGCTCTTGTTTGTGCTGGGCTGTTCAGATTCTGCTTCAAGTACATGTGTGTGGTAGGGGAGGTGCCCTTGCAGTGGAAGATGGGCTTCCCCACCCACAGATAACTTCTGGAAGGATGGGCTAACCACATTGGTCAAAAGTGCTGGTTCTTTCCAGTCCCACAACAAATATATTAAGCATGAGATCCAGAGCCTGTGTCAGATTTCTGGTTTCAGTCACTCATGCTTTTACTGGTGCTGCCAGCAAATCAGAAATCTTCTTGCACTGAGAAAGTCGTCTTCATCTGTAAGAAAATTGGCACCTAGATTCTACAGAAACTCTTGGGGCTCTAGGAGGTAATAAGGCTCCAAATAATAAACAAACAAATAAATAAATAAATGTCCAAATAAGGTATTAAGTAGAGTGAAATTCTATTTAATTTAAAAGTGAACTAATTATCTGTAAATCACTGAAAATATGAAGTCTTACTGAGGAACTACTAATATTAAGAACATGAATGTGACATTATGAGATAATAAACTAATTTTCATAAGTTTTAGAAGAAAAATGTAGCCTTAATTTATAAGACTCTGGTAGGGAAAATCTTGGAATACTGAAATAATTCCAGTATCACTTGACACAGTTCCAGACTACAACAAACTGGATGTTAATCTTGATGTGTGCACTCCTCAGTGGTTTGAATTAAAAAATAATCCATGAGGAACCTCCAAGTCACTTTTGTTAGCCATGAAAATGTTTATTTTTAAAATTAGGATTTAAAATAAAATGAAACATGATTTTTCTCAAGAAACAGTTTTGTGAGCTATTTAGGTAGGAAGTCTTTTGATCTCCATGCTCAAAATTTTACTTCCCCTAAAAAGCTGCAGTTGTTTGTTCTGTAAGCAAGAACATTCCTTCAGGTACCAGTGGAGGCTGTGTTCTGTGTAATTTTGACATGAGCTGGCAGAAAAGGGGAAAAGTCATTCAGGACAAGTTTCAAAACTGTTCCTCTCCTGCAGGATATGAAAACTCTTTGGAGAAAACTTACCTTAGGACCTTAAGCAATGTGAGAACATTCATTTCCACATGCTGCTGTTTAGAGGAATGACATGATTATATCAGTGAATGGAAGTCAGACTTTAAAAACACATATGCAAATTTCTATACTGGAAAAAGCTGAATTGACCCTAATTCTGGCCCCTCATATTTTTTCAGCCTTGCAAGAACCAATTGTACAGAAACACAGAGTTATTGACTGATATCCAGCCTGCAGTGCAAAGAACTTTAAAAGGCGAAATATGTAATACCAGTGCTTGCAAAATGCTTGAATATTTTCCCAAAAGGAAGTATCTCAAGTGAAGCCATAAGAAAGTTTAAAACAATGTTCAGAGGCAAGTTGCCAAAAACAAAGCCAGAGAAAACATACCACGTTAAACCCTTCTGATTTTACTGATGGTTCACAGAGCTTGAGACGGGTTGTCTTGAGAAGCAAGTACCCCCGCTGAATAAACACAGGCTGACAATTATTTTGGGCCAAGTGAGGATCCCTGCCCTAAGAGTGCTCAGCTGTATGTAACCTCATACTTTTACAAGAAAACAGACTTGTCGTGATTATGGAGCATCGTTAAACAGTCCACTTGTCCTGAAAGATGTGTTTCTTTTCAAACCATACAACTATTAACTGCAGACTGTTGTGGTTTTTTAATACTCAATTCTGGAGCAAAGAGGCCATGTAGAAGGAGCATTTTATAGGGTATTGTTGCCTGGTCTCCTGCCTGTGGGCAGATTTAGGATATTACCAATTGCCACATGGGAGATTCTATTCTGAAGCCCATCACTGGCTAGACTTCTCTCCCCAGGGAATGTGGGGAATTTTTATACTGAAGAGACAGAAGGCATCTGCTTTTTATTAGTACCTCATCTCTGCAGCCATGAGGAAGCATGTGGACACATATTTAGCTAACGGTTGCAAGAGCATTCCAGATGCCTTTAGAAGGCCTTGAACAGAATAAACAAGAAGACAAAAGAAGAAAGATACCAATTAGAAGAACACGGGTGCGCATTCCACAATAAAGGGAACTTGGCACAAAGAACCTCAATTCGGCAGTTTATCTTGACCAATTAGACTGAGACAGGTTTCGTATGTTTTAGTTAGTATAACCAATTCTGTCTTATGTTTATGCGCGTGTACAGTGTTGATATAACCAATCATTAAGTGTAACTAGGTGCGTGGACAACACGTGAATAATGTGTGTAACCAACAGTAAAATAGCTAAACGCATGTACAGATGTAACCAATGTATAAAAATGATGTCTGATGCTCTAGTAAAGGGTCTTCAACTATGATCATATTGATCTGTCATTGAGTCCATTATTATGCTCCTGCAGAAGCATGTCTCCAGGGGGTGATCTAGATCTCTTTTTCAGTTTGGGCAAGAACCACTAATGCAGCGCTGTGTGTGCAGACTCTCAGGAGTGGGGCTTGGAAGAGGACACCTGGCAGCAGGTCAGAGTGGTCAATGGAGAGGAACAGTCACTGCTATTGCGTGATGACACTGCTGAAAAGAAGGGGGAGAAAAATGATGATGGTCTTCCATCCTCACTGTTTTTTTCAGATGTCATAGTTGTTAGCAGCACGGGTCTTGCCAAAATTCCTGCAGCATTTCAAGTGTGCCCTGAGTAGAAGCCATTGTACAGCATGTCCCAGACAGTGCATCCCTTCCAAATGATAATGGATTTCGACACCTGGTGAGCTAAAATGTCTGCTCTGACCCTTGGCTAGAACAGAACCTGCAAAGCATGAGAGCGGCTTGTGCCAGGGTACTGGTGCACAGCATGTAGGAGTAGTGAGGTGAATGCATTCCTTTCTCAAAGAAGGTGACATTGCCCCATGTTATTACATAGAAAGAACCATCATTATAAAGTGTTCCTGGATGTTTCATTTGCATTTATTGTATTCAAAAAAGCTCAGTGATACCAATGCAAGTAATGACAGAAATGAGACACTGTATCTGATTATGCATCTTGTATACTGAATTAGAACAATTAGGAGAAGTGAGCTGCTGAAGTACTCTCTCTTACAAGATCTCCCATGTCTTCAAGCTTCTCTGTGATGGCAAAGCAATTCCACTGTGCAGAGAGGTTCAGAGCAGGTGGGTTGTTAGCCCACACGAGAATAGACGGGACACTCTTTTGAGGGGTCACTCTTCTGCACCACGTCGTAGTCACAGGTTTTCTTGTTGAAAACAACTTTACAGTTCTCTTTGTCATAACCAATAGGAGTATGAAAGCTGTTATTGGCAAAGAGAAAGCTAATGTTAGATTGAGAGCAATAAAAGATTCAATACTTCAGGGGTTCAGTGATTGTAGCTTGAACTAATGCTGAGAGACATCTCTGAAACTATGGCTAAGACCAGTCTAGCTAGCTTGAGTGCCACACAGCTACAGCTCCCAGGGCCTCAAATGATGCCTTGCTGCACTGCGCCGTGTAGATGCACCAGTATGCACAGCACTAGCATAGGGATTTCTAGCACAGCACTCGGCAGTGTCATTTGGCATGTTTTGTCTCTTTTCCATTAATTTTTCATTATTGCCAATTTGCTTAGAATGTAGTAGCTGTTTCCTGATAGATTGAGCGTCACCCGAGCAAAGGCGATGATCATAATCAAGCCATTTTGGCCCTTTGAGAAGGTAGGATTAGAGAAAAGGAGGATGTTGGAGATAGATGCTTCAGAGCAGAGCCCTGTTACTCTAGAGCCAGCATATTCACTGGAGAAAAGCACCTCCGGAAAGGGATTCAGATTGTCATAAGCCCTTTAGAGGAGCTTCATTTAACTCCCTTGTGGAATGAATTCCTTCCTACCCCCACTTTTGCTGCTAAGGAAAGACTTAATTGCCGTGTAAGAGGCATTCCCAAGTTCTTCAAAATTAAAGGCAAGCACCAACTGGATGTGTCTGGAAGGGCCTGTGTCCACTCCCAGTCAGCAGAAAGTGAGCTAAGGTAAATACAGCCAAGGATCCGAATGATCAAGAGCTGTATGTGGCTTGCCCTAGCTCTGTGACATGAGTGAGGAAAAACTCTCTTGTGCCCTTAGAAACTCATTTATCCCCAGCAAATGGAAAGCTGTGGTCTTCCTATGGGCAATGATGCTACCAAAAAGTTCGAACTTACAGGGAGCAGCAACGCATTGCATCTCGGCTGCAGCTGCATCTGAAGCAATTTTCTGTTCTCGCAATCTCTCCAAGGGGGTATAGTTTTCCATCCAGCATACAGCCTGCATAAGACAGCAGCAAAACAAAATATGTTCTTTAAGCTTCCACATAAAGGCTGAAAAGTTTAAAAATTATTTCAAGTTTTCTGAAAATGTTTTTCTTGACAATAGTAAAGTAGAAGTCATTTTGTTCTCCGGGTTATTACCCAGACTATTTTGAGAGCCTGAACTTGTTTCTTCTTCACTTGTTAGAGACAGTTTCAGTGTGACAGATCTGTGATGAAAGAGAGCAACTAACCAGACAGGTCTGCCACTTGGCACCAGACTTTATTCAGAATTACTCTTAACTCCTGCATCAGCTCCAGGTGCTGGAATAGCAATAGCAACCTACTACCAATAGCAATAATATTGCTGCAACCATACTTAGTCCAGGGGAAGACTGGTTTTTCCTACTTTTGGCAACTTGGTGCTGGAACCTCCTATTCATGTCTTTCTGATATCTCCCCCCTCCCTTGTATTTTGAGCCTTTCCTGGCAGCTCCACATAGAGACAAGCTACCACAGAACAATCAAGTGAGAGGACCTTCCCTATTCTTACCTTTGTCGGCCTCCCCTGGCTTGTTGAGTTTAGAAAAGCAGTATGCATCACCCAGGGTCACTATGATGCCCATTGCAACAAGGAAAGCCAGAAAACTCTTCTGTAAAAGAGAACACAGAGCAATGGCATGAATTTAATTCCACTTTGATTATCTTTGTTTTCAAAAGCTAAGTCACTGAACCTGAAGAAAAAAAAAAATAGAAATAATCTTATACGTATATGAAAATGCTGGGAAAGGGCACTCAAGATATTTCACTGCATTGATGACTTTTTCCTTTAGGTGGGAAGAGACAAAATTATATGACATAAATGTGTCAGCAGCATCACTCCCTGCTGAAGTCCAATTTCTAGAAAACACAAAAAGCT
Source organism: Harpia harpyja (assembly GCF_026419915.1). Lineage (NCBI taxonomy): Eukaryota > Metazoa > Chordata > Aves > Accipitriformes > Accipitridae > Harpia > Harpia harpyja. Next base: position 25,236,695 of record NC_068949.1, on the reverse strand, counting down.
TCAATAGTATTATATACTTGAAAGCCCTGTCAGACTCTTATTAGTGCTTCATTTATTGCCTTTGAGTCAGATTTAGCTATTTCTCCAGCAAATCACTCTCTGTAGCATCCCATTTCTTCACTTTTGGGTACAGCAGTTTCTCCAAATTTGGCAGAAGAGTGGAGATCTCAGACCTAATTATATTCCAATATTTTGAAACAGGTGGCTGGGTAGAGAAGAGAGACACAAATTAGTATCTTAGGGCAAAATTCCAGTGCTGTACACTCTGCTTAGCTGCATGTCAGCCATCTTGTCAAACCATGCACACACAGGTCTGGACATGTCACTGTACACCTTTCCTTTTGCCTAGTGGTGGCAACAGCTAAACATCTGTAAGAGCTCTTTAGAGATGTCTGCTGTGACCTGACAAACAATCAGGACTTTTTGGAAAAAACCTACATAACTTTGTAATGGCTGTTATACTGGGGTAGAGGGACGGAGAAGCATGAGAGAGCACAGGGTTGTTTTGATGGGTTGCTCAAGCTGGGTAACTTAAGGCAAAAGTTTAGGAATGGCCAGAGACTGAGAAGCAATGGGGGAAGTTATTTAAATTTTCTTGATAGCACTTGCAAATTAACATGAAAGAATTGTAAAATGAGTAGATCTTTCCAAGTTACTGTTCTGAACTCCAGAGGCTGTTGCTGCTTGAAACTGGGGTTTAAAATAGCAGTGAGAGACTTTGTTTTCAGGAAGCTCTGCTGTCTACCTTGGGTTACTTGAATCATGACTGTCAAAAACACTGAAAGGTCCTGAACCTTAGGCAGATGGGGAGGCAAGTAGAATCTCCTCTGTCTGCTGTGGAAAAAAACTTGCCATTTTAATACTTGATGTGCTGCTTTCTTACAGGGCTGAAGGACATTTATGGTTTAGTGAAAGGGAGGAGGAGGGTCTATGGAGTGATCTAGGAAGGGTGTAATGCTTAATTTCCATAGTGGTTCTGTGATTTGGAGTTCCTGATGCTTTGGGGTAGAATAGAGCCAGTTGCCATGCTGAGCACCATAGCCAGAATGAGGGAAGTTAAGAAGAAAGACTGAAGCTCTTAAACTGTGCTATTCTGTGGTGCTTGGCCAAAGGAAAATTGTCTAAGCAACTCCTGTTCTGTGAAGTTGTAGGATGTAACATTGCAGCTGGTCTCTGCTGAGGCTCCACTTGCATTCGGCATGGATCTGTGGGGCTATCTGTGCTATGCAGCGATTCAGGGCTTTGTGAGCTCAGAGCATCATGGCTTTCCACAGAGGATCGCAACATGCTTGGGATACTGCTTGCTGTATATTAGTCATCCATCTTGAGTTTGGTGGTGGCTTTCCTCCAAACTGGTTCAGCTGTTTGCAACAGCACAGGCCAGTTCTACCAGAGGTCTTGCTGCTGTTTCTCATGTTGTTATAGAAGAGACTAAAATCCTTCTATTGCTGTGCGGGGCTGTCTTCTGTGAATGTTTTATCCTTTGTTTGCTCCAACATTTGTACTTATCTTGCTATTCCCAGAAATGCCAGTCAGATGAACTTTGGCATGCTCCTCTCTCTAAAGACCAAAGTTCTGGACCTCCCACTGAATCTAAACAGAAACAGAAGGGGAAGTCTGTGGTGTCTAATCGCTGTCTGAACTGGCTTTATACTGGAACAACCAAAGGATACATCAGCTAAGCAACAGATAGTTAGCAGTAAAGGGCCCACATGAAAGTAGGCTGAGCACAGAGCCTATCAAACAGGTAAGAAAGCACTGGCAGAAACAGTATCCTTTATTAGAAATGGCAGAGATTATTACTGTTACACTGATGCCAAGGGCTCTTAGTTAAACATCAGCCTTGTATTGTTCTGGGTGGTCTGTGAGCAAGGCACTTCAAGGACTTTTTTTTTTTTTTTTTCTTCTTGTGTGCTCTCTTAAAAAGGGGATGCCACCAGTCATCTTGGAGAACAGAATCTTCCAGACTGGGTTTAATGGCCTTTGAAAATGGGTGAATTAATGTGGAATGAGGTACCAGATCATTTTGTTCAACTAAGTCTTGTCTGAGTATAGACAAGCCCTCAGGAAAGCTTAGGCAGAGAAAGAAGTAGATGATAATTTCTCCCTTTATTTATGAATCTACATATATTACAGAAAATACAGCCTCTTCCGTAAAACTTATGCCATTCCTGAGATTCTCATCAAAGGTAGTAATTGATGTCTGTACCTTTGGGGATTATGTGAGCATAAATTAGAGGAAAACCGGGCCATAGGGCTTTGTCTATCTATTTAGCATTACCTAACTGTTGATTCGGATTCTGCAAACACATCTGGAGGCTTGAAGAGCCAAAATAGGACACAACTTGATAGATCAAAAGAGAAATGCAGACAAAATACACTGTGTATGATACTTTTCATTGTAAAGGGACTATATTTTAAACTGTATTTCACATCCATAGGTTTTTAAAGCATGGTCCTAAATGTTGACAAAATTCTGAATATTTTCACAAACATTTCTGAGAAAAGGATAACAGCAAGTGAAAGATCAAGAGATAAATGTGTACAGTTTCTTGCAAAGAATTACAAAACAAAGAACAAAATTCACAGTAATCTTCACAAAGGTGTCTTTGCATCTTGCAGTTTTTTAATAGAATATATTCACATTTAAAAATGTGTAACTAGGTGATTCTTTTAAATATCCTTCTTTTGCAGTTTTAAAGCAAATAGCTATCTGTAGCCTCATTAAAAAAAAAAAAAAAAAATCTAAACATTTGACTTACCATTGTGGAATACTTGGCTTCCAAAGAGCTCCAAGTCTCCAGAAGAACTCTGCAATGCTTTATGTGGAATCTGAGAGCAAATATGTTATGGTGCCTTTATATTGAGCAACTCAAATCGGGGGGGGGGGGAGCTTATTCAACTCAAATGTGGTTATGTTGAAATTTCTGAAGAAATCGTTGAAATTTTACCAGCTGGCAATGAGAAAATGTTTGATCCTGTAGAGCACTGACCTGGGTAAAATGTTGAACCCAGAACTTTGTGTTCCTTGGAAAAATTATGATTAGAAGTGCCTTTCTCATGAAATACAAGTATTGATAGCTAAGCTGTAGGCAGTATTGTATGGTTAGGTGATTTATAGCTGTGGCAGGAATGTATGCTGACCATTTCTGCTATCAGTGGGCTGGAATATGCTTAGAGTAGGGAACTAGGTATTAATAGCTTAGGAAGTTTTTGCCAGATCTTTGCATACTCGTTTAATGCTGCGGTGTGCACTGCAAGATAGCTCAAGGTATTTGGCCATTACCAGTATCAAAACCTCTTAACATTCAGATCTTAGTCAGCGCTGGATCACATTACAACATTTCTCTTTCTTCTCAACTAAAATAAGGATTTCCTCTCAAATCAAAAGCCTGCTGTTGCTCCTGTGGGACTGTTCAGGCTTTGACGTGAATAACTGTGACAGAGTATATGATCACTTTCATATGTGCAAAATACTTTCACAAGCAGTGATAATTTTCAGAGTGCTAATCGAATACTCTGCTTTCTCTTGCTCCTGCAACCTCTTTTTAGAATGAGTAACTGCGGCCCTACCTATGTTTCAAAAAGAAATACTTTGTTACAGATGCTGGCAAGCAATTTGAAACCTGTTCCTGTGGGAGATTTATCACCAGCTACAGGAAATTTGGCATATGGTTTTAAGATTACATTTAGAAACTTTGGACAAATAAATCAAATAAAATTTGGCTGTACTACAAGCTAAATAATTTTGGCCTTTTTTTTTTTTTTTAGATTAAACTAAACACAGAGTTGTAAATACTGTGGAATGGTGGCAAGAAAAATTATCATTCATTTCCTCCTATGCACTATGTATTTCTGAGTACTACTAATAATTAATTTGGGATTTGGGTGTATTGAATCCAAAGAATTCATCAGGAGCAAAAAAATATAAGTACATCGCATGACATAATTCCATGACCTTCTTGGAGGAAATGCTGAAGTTGAAGTCTGTGCAGGTTTGATAATCCTTTAGTAAGAAATACATAATTCATGAAAAGTTACTAAGCATTCAGTTTTACAGACTATACACCTGACTTTTTTTTGTTGTTGTTATTGTTCTGATATAATCACTGAATGTTTTAAAACTTTCATTTAATGAAAATCATGTTTATGTCATTGAGAAATTTCATTACATTTCCTTTCTTATCCTTTGCTTTTGGCATAATAGATAATAGTACTTTATCATCAAAATCTTCCTCTTGTCTGTGCCTACAGAGTTTCAAGTCAGCTTGTAACTTCTCTCAGGTGAATACAGTGGTTTGGTCTTCAGTTGTATAGCACAGATTTCCTTTCATTCTTGTAACCCATTTCTGAGCAGTCTCCAATCTGACAGTATCTCATTTCAAACCTGAGGATAGAACAAGGTATAAAAGCTTGTAAGTGTTGTTGAAGTGACCTCAGATACTATGAAGCACGTAACACCTTTCCTGTATATACATCCAGGGATCACATCTGCTGTCTTAAGCACCATATTGTTCTAGAAACAAAATATTTGCTTTCCCTCCCTAAATTCTTCTCAGAGGCACTGCTGTTAATATAGGTTTTATGTTTTACAGAGTTTTAAAAAATTTCTATTCCTACAAAACTAAAAAAAAAATCTCTAAAGCATGAATTAAGTAAGTATAGTTTATTTCACCGTCAAGACGACTGGACTTTGTCATTATTTGTCACATTAAGCATTGTTTGCAAAGTCTGTCAGCAATGATTTTGTATTTTCTCCCAGATCACTTGATATAAGGGTTTCATACAAGTGTAGAGAAACTGTAGATTATGTGCACCAACCTATGGCTTGCACCAGTTTTACAGCATTTCCTTCCCTTCACCTACCATGTCCAGGCTTTGCTATCCCCAGGTCACCCTGAGCTTGACAGGAAATTTTATGCCAGTCCTTTTGTGGTTTTTGATAGAGAGCTCAAAGCAAGCCTGGTTTTGCTTTCAAAGCACTTGTTAGGCAGAACACCTTATTCTTCTGCCAATGAGTTCTTTATAAAGATGCTGGAGCCGTGCCAGCTGCACTGCTGATTGTCTGCTGGTAAGCTGACACCCCTCTGAGTGCCTTTGAACCTCCTGCCTCAGGATATGCAGATCTTGCTTTAAAAGAATTTAGTCTCTTCCTAAAGTCTTAGATCTGGTTACATCTCCAGTGAGTTGCTTTTTTAATACACTTTTTTTCAAGAATTATTTCTTCCATAGCACTGCACTAATTCGCTTTCCACCAGTTGTCATACAGCACAAGGAGAGACAAAACTGCCTGACAAACCCTCCCATGAAAAGTGTATCACCCTTGTGATCAGCTCAGCCATTTCTGATCATTTTCAATATTCCTATGAAGTTGATAGGTGGGTTATGAAAACACACAGCATTGAAGGTCTGCCTTTTCTGAATGCAAGACTACTAAAAAGCAGAAACTATTTTTAGGGCTTTGTTAGTGGGACAGCTGCTAAGGATTTCATATTTAGACCTTTCCTAGTTTCCCAGCTGAATGCTGCTAAACATGTCTGGTCTCTTTCAGCTGCTCAGGAATAGTCTCCTCTGATGTGTTGACACCTGGAGAAATCTCTGAAAAGGTTATCCTGTCCAGCTATTATGGTATTATTTTTGTAGTAGTTAGAAATACTTTTCTAGGACCTTCTAAAAGGCAGGTTGATTTGGGATGATGGAAAGGAAGGTGATGCCATTTACCCTTGTCCTGTCCCCACAATCCTGCTTCATGACCCACCAGCAATTTGCAGCTCAAGGTAATCTATTGTTACCAGGCCATTTGTCGAGTGTGTTTTTAGAGCTGGAGAGAGAAAGAAAAGTCTCATTCTTCTGGTTTCATTTCCAAGCTATTTAAAAATCTTCTAGTTAAATTGATGTAAAACCTAGCCGATGCTCTTCCTTTATTTTAAGCATAGTAAACTTTATGCCAATTTATACCTAGCAATAGGTTTAAGTAATTTGGTAATAGTAGTTTAAGTAAATTCCCTCTCAGCTAAATATAAACTGCTAGAGAGATTCATTTTAAATGCAACTAAATGTTTTTGCACTGGCTTAAATAAACTAATTTAAATTCATTACTGTTAAGGAACTCAAGTATAAGCAAGAGTTTAGAATAATCTTCTTGGAGGCAAATGCCATATTATAATCTGCTAGACCAGATTTGCCACTGTTGTGATCAGGAGAGGCCACTTCTGTGTATCAGGATTGATGTATACTCTGCAGCAGCAGTCCATCAGCAGCAATTAAAGTCATGATCCTTAATAGCTTTAGAGGCAATGTTGCTCTTATGGGAATGAATTCTCCGAGCATGAACAAGTATACATAGGACCTAGCAAGAATTCTTTGGTACACCTCTACAACTCCCCTGCAGCTTTATTCCCTTTGTAGCTGCCTTCAGCTTTTCATCTAAGTATGTATGATTCTGATGTACTCAGTTTCACATAAAAAGGAATATGCTTTTCCTTCCTTTTAAAATGTGAGGTTCATTTCAACCACACCAAGCTGAGTGGTGTGGTTGATACTCTAGAGGGAAGGGATGCCATCCAGAGGGACCTTGACAGTCTTGAGAGGTGGGCCCGTGCAAACGTCATGAAGTTCAACAAGGCCAAGTGTAAGGTCCTGCACATGGGTCAGGGCAATCCCAAGCATGGATACAGGCTGGGTGATGAATGGATTGACAGCAGCCCTGCAGAAAAGTACTTAGGGGTATTTGTGGATAAAAAACTGAATATGAGCCAGCAATGTGCACTAGCAACCCAGAAAGCCAGTTGCATCCTGGGCTGCACCAAAAAAAGTGTGGCCAGCAGGTCAAGGGAGGTGATTCTCCTCCTCTGCTCCGCTTTTGTGAGACTCTACCTGGAGTACTGTGTTCAGCTCTGGGGCTCCCAGCAAAAGAAAGACATGGACCTGCTCAAGCAGGTCCAGAGGAGGGCCACGAAGATGATCAGGGGACTGGAGCACCTCCTTTATGCCGATAGGCTGAGAGACTTGAGGTTGTTTAGCCTGAAGAAGAGAAGGCTCCAGGGAGACATTAGAGCAGCCTTCCAGTACTTAAAGGGGGCCTACAGGAAAGATAGGGAGGGACTCTTTATCAGGGAGTGAAGTGATAGGATGAGGGGTAATGGTTTTAAACTGAGAGAGGGTAGATTTAGATTAGATATTAGGAAGAAATTCTTTACTGTGAGTGTGGTGAGACACTGGAACAGGCTGCCCAGAGAGGTTGTGGATGCCCCATTCCTGGAAGTGTTCAAGGCCAGGTTGGATAGGGCTTTGAGCAACCTGGTCTAGTGGAAGGTGTCCCTGCCCATGGCAGGGGGTTCGAACTAGATGATCTTTAAGGTGCCTTCCAACCCAAACCATTCTATGATTGTATCTTCTTTCTTTCCATCAAAAAAGCTTTCCCTTTCAGATCCTGCACAGCCGGAGGGCAGATGTCCTCATGGTGGATTAGTATTTGATGAGAGAACAAGTGTTTTGCAAAGTTCACTGCCTATTCCATAGAACACGCATATATCAGGCAGATAAATATTTGCACATAAGTCACACAGATAACTAAAGCTCATATATGTTGGAAATATAATTTTTAGCTTAAATAAGTTTGAAGCCTACTGAGGAATGTTGGAAAACTGTTAACTTCCGCAGTCTTCAGATTAGATCTTAGGGCTTGGGTCAAGCAAAGCACTTAAGTATATCCTTAGCTTTAGCCATGCAGGTAGTTCCATTGTCTCCAGTGGAGCCACTCCTTGATCTCAAGCACACACTTGGTGAAAGGCTTTGCTGGATCTAACCTGGAACATAAGTTCACTGTCATCCTGGCTCTGTGTTGCTTTATCAACTATGATATATATCAATCGATATGAGTTTAATTTCTTGACCTGTTTACAAAAGTGGGAGGGTAGCACTATTTCACTAATCCTGTGAGTTTCATGTTTCAAGGTTTTGCTAAAGACTGAAGTAGAAAACCATGGGACTGTGATTCAGGAGCTTTTTTATTTTTTCATTCGATACTGACTTGATGCATGACTTCAGATGGCTCCCTTAAGTGTGTCAGAGATTTCAAGTTTCAGAGCTTAGCCCTTAAGTGTGTCAGAGATTTCAAGTTTCAGAGCTTAGCCCTTAAGTGTGTCAGAGATTTCAAGTTTCAGAGCTTAGTACCTACCTGTAGAAGACTGCAGAACCCAGAGATAGAATGCAAAAGTCAACTTCCCCAGTTCCTCACACACTAGGCATTCCTACCCCACACCAAGGGAACTCCAGGGTAACAGCCGTCCTCCAAGAACATGATTTTACCACGAGACATGAACTTTGGGGGTCAAAGAAGGATCAAACCCACATGGGGAAACCATAAGCCAACAAAGTCATGTGTTTCCAAGTCCAGGTTCCTTTAGAGGATTAGTAGTTCCACTCTGGATTTTTTTTCCTCCTTTAGGATTTCTAATTACTTGAACTTAGTTTACCAGCCTGGTTATTTTTTTCCTGCTTGCACAACAACTTATTGCGGTAAGTCATTTGACTCAATACATGGCAGCAAGGTCTTTTAGGTGATGTGGGTGATCACAGTCTGTTTATTTCTGACACACAGGTTATAATTAATTATTTTAAAGGAAAGCTGATTTTGAGTTCCCTGAAATGAATAAATACACTGGTAGGCAAGTGGTGTGTTCTGTCATTGCATTAATGAGCAATGAATCCCAAGCAGGAGGGGAAGTACCTCTGGGGGCTTCAGGCTCCTGTGCTGATCCAGTGACAGCACATGTGTACTTACTTTTAGCTGCAGACACCCCTTTCTACACTGTGCACCAGAGACTGAGGTGTCTTCAAGGCCTGACTTCACTCATCGCCCCCAAATCCTTCTGGAGCTTGCAGATGGCACAGGTTCTGGGACTATCTCTTGGAGGCTGGGGAGTTCTGGCAATTGCAGGGCTCAGACAACCACATCTCTCCATATCTGTACCAAGCCATACAACACAACCTGGGCTTGAGAGTGAGGAGTGGCAGGGAAAATGAAGAACAATGCACAAACTGTGTTGGGGTTCCTTCTTGCGTGATACAGATGATCTTTTTATTGTGACTTGACTTTTTATTTTGTTTGCATCCTGGTCTAAAGTTATAAAAATATATTTACTTTCTGTCAGCTATTGGGAGAGCTGGCTGTGGTATTCTCTTTCAATTTTTACCTTGTAAATATTTGTGAGTTTAACCAAGTGCTGTGTCTGTTTAAGCTTTTGTTAGCACTTCCAGTGTGAGGCAACAGAAAGCAGTACTTCTGCCAAGGTTTTTACCCACAGGAAAAAAAATTACCCAGGCTAGCTGTATGGCATATCATTACCCAGATTATCAAGAAGAGATAATTATATTTAAATTTATACTGAATGTCATGTCAAGACTAAGTCTTTGTCCACTGTAACTGTAATTTCTTCGCAGACAAATACTAATGGGAATTTAGTAGCCACTTCACACAGTTTAAAAAAAAATAAGTAAAAGAGAAAAATCAGATCCCCCTAATAATCCTGTATGAATAAAAAATATTTCTTGTTATTTCATACTCTGTGATGTGTGTTAGAAATCATTCTGTCTTTAATAGAGTTGCATATGACCTAGCAGTGAATGGGTATAGCATACACAATACCTCCCTTAAAGCTGGCCATGTTGCTTATAGGGATATTTTCTGGACAAAACGATCTACTACTTGTTTTGAGAGTAGTCAGGATCCACTCCAAATTAATATGTTTGCTTTCAGCTATGCAAAAGTTGTGAAGAGACAGTAAGCTGTGATCATACATAACAGGCATGCAATACTGGCTTCCAAATTACTTCCAAGGTTGCATCATCTTTCCTGTAGCCTTCTACAGCCATTCTATAGCTGCTAAAAGTTCTATGCAGTCCTATGGGCCTGTGGAAATTATTGTGGGTACCCACTGGGGACCAGGTCCATGGGAAGGAATAGGTGCCAGCTTGTGCAAGAGTGTAAATACTGGATTTCCTCCTTTGCTTTGCAATTGCTTCTTGTGCTGGTGTTCACAGATGTTTCTTTGTGGATATAAAGAACAAGCTTTGAGGCTAACACAACCTATGCTTAAACTGATGGATTAAGGAGTCCTAGTGTGCTCTTTGGTCTGGTTAACTCCAACTGTTTGTAGTAACCCTCCCGGCCAATTTTGTCCCCATTCCACGCCTTGGTTTCACAGGAAGGAAGCTTAGGGATCTAAGCCAGGAGAAAGCCATCCAGATTGCTATAGCACAGAATCCCTAAGTGTGCCAGGATCAGCCCCCACTGCTCAATCCAAACTCTGCTAATTTCATTACTACTCTGAAGAGGCAAAATACAGACACATATTTACGTCTGTATCCCCAACTCAGTTGGGAAACCCCAGAGCCAGCTGTAATTTCAGGCACATCCCCGATGCCAAGTCTGTATGTAAGGAAGTTTTCACACTTTCATCACTATTGTCTCCAGTTTTAAGTGTTGGCTTATCAGAACTAACCAGAGTATTTATGGTTTTATTCTGCATTTCGGTGAATATGGAAAGTAACTAAAGGCAAATTTTTCTGGGTTTTGTAATGTTGCAGGGGAAGGAACTATGGCAAAACACAAAAAGCCTTGGAGAATAATTTTAGATTAATCCCATCTGTGTGTTTTTTAACAATCTTGCTCAAGACATTGTTGTAAAACTCACTTAGACTAATATTTTTCTACTTGTACTTTATTAGTTTCTGCTTTATTATCAGTACATTAAAATTCTTTAAATTCCACTAGGATTGAAGGTCTGAGGCAGTTCAGTAATGGTATCTTGTTATAGAATCATAGAAAAATAGAATCGAAAGGAATAAGATGATACTTTGCTTTTAGAAGTTCCTGTGTCCCTAATCTAGCAATATCCTTCAGGTATCTGGATGTAGCCATTAAAATCAATATACGAGAACTTGGCGATCTTGGGCGTTTTTTCTTATTTAAATTGAGAACCCAAGTAAGAAGTAAATCACCCAGTGCCCTGGTTCCTCACAAGGTCTTCTGTGGTATCAGTGTAGTCAAGTGCAATAAATAAATAAACTCCATGTGCTATTATCAAGGGCTGATCTAAGCTGACTATTTCCAATGAATTATTTAGTTACCAGCTGGAAGAACAGATGATTTTATTGTCATTTCCTTTCTGGTTAATTCACTTGTAACAAACAGCGTATGAAATACAGTGGTATGACAAGGTTTTTTAATCCATCGGACAAAAATTACTTAGTGAGAAAGCGGGAAGTTAGAGTGGGTGTTTGACCTGTAAAGGCCCAGGGATAACTGGCTGTGAATCCCAGTTTGGCAATTTGCACTGTATATTTATTTATGTTAGCGTATGTAGTGTTTTCTTCCAGCAGATCCTGGAGTTCCAGTGCAGGTTTATTAAGACCAATCCAGTTTAAATCAAAGGAGATTTTGCCTGACTTGTAAGGTAAGTCTTGCACTTACTTCTGTAAGAAAAATAGGAGGAAGGGGTCCCTCTCTACTCCCAAGACTGGGCATCGGCCTACAGGGAACGCTGCTGCGCTGCGGACGTGTTGCCACGACCTGCTGCTCCCGCCACCCCCCATTTTGTTCCCGCTGTAGAGTAGGGCCCCTCTGTGCACGCGTCCGGTACAAGCCACGAACGGTCTCTCGGCCAAGGGCATCAGACCCTGGAAGCAGTCGCAGCGGTCGAAGGCTCCTCCGCCGGGGAGGTACGGTCCTCACAACCCGCGGACAGGACAGCGGGAGCGCCCCTGACCCGGCTGGGAGCACGCTCGGCCACCTTAGCTCGGCCACCCTCCCGCGGCTGTACGCTGTGACCGCTGACCTAGGAGCCGGCGGGTGCCCAGGTGAGTCCTCCCGGTCCGCCGGGCTGGGCCGTTCCCAGCCGGGGTCGGCCTCGGGCCGCCACGGCCCCCTACGGCGGAGAGGGCTCCTCAGTGCCTCCACCCGCCCAGCCGCGGGGCTGGGGCTCCCCTGAGGCGGGGGAACGCGCCGGTCTCCGCGCGAGCGCGCGGCGGCATCGCCGCGCCCCCTGCCGCCCTGCCCGTAGGCGCGCGGGGCGGGGCCGGACCGGGCCGGGCGGCGGGTCACGTGAGGGCGCTCAGCTGACTGCCGGGCGGCGCGGCGCGGGGCGGCGGATGGCGCCGGCGGGCGCGGGGGGAGCGGCGCGGCCTGCGGTCACGGTGAGTGCCGGGGCGGGCGCGCCCGGGCCGGGTACGGCTGCGGCACCGGCTTCTCGGCTCACTGTCCTTCTCCCGCAGATGAACGGGGCCCCGCGGGACGCGGCGGAGCCGGCGCCGGTATGGGAGCGGCCCTGGTCGCTGGAGGAGATCCGAAAGGGCAGCCAGAGCTGGTCCTTGGCCTCGGACGCCGGGGTGAGCGGTGCGGCCGGGCTCGGGCCCGGGCCCGGGCCCGGGCCCGAGGGTGAGCCTGGGACCGGAGGGGTGCGCGGGCCGCGGCTACCCCGGCCGCGGCCTGCCCCGGGGCCTGGGAGGTGTCGGTCAGGGCGGTGCTGCCGCCCGCTGGCCCGGGCAGTGGCCGGGGGTCGGCCTGCCCGCCCGTCCGCCTGCCTCGGGAAGGCCGCTCTTGTGGCGGCCCCCGGGGGGCAGCCCCGGTCAGGGTCCGGCGGTCGACGGGCTCTCCCGTTGCTTTAACCCTCCGGTCCGGGTGAGAACACCAGCATGAGGAGTTGGCCCGAAAGGAAATGCAGAATGAAGCAGGGTGAGACGTGGTCCTGGGTGTACGTGGGGGTGCTCTAGTCTAGACTGTGTTTAGTTTGATGCTCAGTTGAAGTGTGTGATCAACTCTGCCTGTGTCACAAACGGTGCCAAAAGAAAAAGGAGTTGGATGCTGACTATTGCTTTTCTCTGTTGTAAACAGCTTCTGCATTTTCTACAAGAGTTCTCGCAGCAAACCATTTCCAGGACTCATGAAATCAAAAAGCAAGTAGATGGATTGATTAGTGAAACAAAAGCCACAGACTGTCGCCTTCATAACGTCTTCAATGACTTTCTTATGTTGTCCAATACACAGTTCATAGAGAATGTGAGTATGTTCTTGTACAGCATCAAGCTTATACTTCAAACATTGGTGTTGTCCCTCGCTGTAGTGTGGAGAAGTGATTTGACTTTTTGGCAAGTCTAATGTTAATTTAGAGGTGAAGTGGCTTTTCATTGCTTTCTGTTAAAGGGTGTCGCAGTTCCTTCGTGAGTGATGCACTAGCCAATATTGGCAGATTCCCTTTTGCCTCTTCTGAGGTACCTTCCTTCTTCCTTCCTTATATGTGACATGGAGATCAGGGTTTTGTTTTTAGGACTATGAATGAGTTGGGATCTCTGGGATGTCTTGGTATATCTTTACAGGTAGTGTGAATGTAGCATTTGTCTGCACTTGGCTGTCTAAATATGACGAATGTTATATGATGCTGTAAATTTGCCCAGTGGTGCTATTTTACACTAAAAGCAGTTGGTACTAAAGGTGTTGGACTGCAGGCAGTTGTCTGTTACATTTGGTCATGATGAGCATATTTGTTGGTTAATGTTCCCACTTCATGAATATTGCTATTTTAGAAAGGTAAAAGCTAGACTTGAAAGCCTGTTACAACATTGTATCACTAGGAGCATGTGTATAATTACGATGTACAGCTTTAATAGTCTTTCAGATTTGTGGAGGGTTTTTTAGCACTGTGAGTTTTATTGGCTATTTTGTTTTGGCCAGCATTGTACTCAGGCCACGCATGTCTCATCTGAAGTCATGATGCTATTATTGGAAAGATGCTGGCAGAGGACAAGACGATGAAAATCTGGATTTCTGTTGTGGAGTTTTGTGGTGGTGGTGCTAGTTGTTTGGGGTTTTTTTCAGAGCTGCAATGTCTTTTCTGGCATACCTTTGCTGTTCAGCATAATGATTCTGGTGAGAACAGTTTGTGCCAAATGTCTTAAATCCTGGGTGCTTGAAGCTGTTTGTTCCCAAATTTAAGTGCACAGAAATAGGTCCTCATTTCTAGTTCTCAGTTTCGTTAATGTGAGAGATCTGTCTGTTCCCAGGGGATAACTGCATCTGTGTTTGAGAGATTTGGATTTAGGTTTTCAGGTTCAAGGGAGACTTTTTATTCCCCTGTGTCTCCTTGTAGCTGATCCTACAAAAGAGTGCTAAAAGAGCTGGATGGGAGGGATCATCAGAACAAACTGAAGGCTGAGGGAGGATGTGAACCTTCTCTGTAAGTACAGGAGAAGGGTAAACACTAAGGAAGGAAAGCTACTAAATGACAGAAAACAAAAGTAAAATAGACAGCCTATAAGTAAACTTAGATTTGACTTTGAAGGTTTCTAGAATAGCTTTATGTTAGGGGGGTTAAAACAGTGCTTTTCTTAACATATTCAAGTCAATCTGTGAACAGGGTTAAATGGTCAATTTGTCTTCTACTACTGCAGTGACATTTGCAGTCTTGAATTAAGTCAGTTGGATTGAGAGGCTGCCTGATGGTAACCTCAGGGTGATGACTCCAGTGCATGAAGGAGGCTATGAAGATGCTTGGCATCATCCATGGCTTCTTTTTTTAAATGTGTAATGAATTAATGTGTAATTAATTACACATTAACAGTGTATTTTATTTTGGTGGTGGTGCCTGTGGTTTAGCCCCTGCAGCAGTACGTTGTTCTTACTTGAATTAATTTTGCTTGACTTTTTAGAGGGTATATGATGAAGAAGTGGAAGAGCCTATTCCCAAAGCTGACGCCGGAGACAAAACAGAGCAGGTAGTTAACTTAAGCTGCCTTGAGTGTTGGCAGTATGTTTGCAGCATTTGTCTACCTTCTCATTTTCAAACTTACTTTGTGGACATTTACAGCTTACAAACCAAACTGTTTCCTTTCTCCTTGAAGTCTCTCTCTTGGACAGCGTGTGTCATTCAAACATAAAGTTGACGGTAACATTGGAGGCTACTACACTGTATGATAATCTCTTAGGGCCTCCCCAAGCTCAATGCTGTGTCCAGTAGACAAGGCTTATGTGTTTATTTTCAAATGGCTATGCATGTTTTTTCAGCAAGCGAACTGAAGCCTTGGGCCTTCTTACTGGATTCAGAGGTAGTGAATTGGGGAAGCAGAATCTGACTGCAATTCCTAGGGATAAAAACTCAGGTAGCTTTTTATGTATCTTACAGTCTAGATGTATTATACCATAAATGTTCCCTTGATGGGCTGGGAGCTAGTGTGGATGTTTAGAACACCTCTGTTTCTGGGAGTGATAAAGGTGAATTAAATCAAGCAAAAAAAGGTTCTGAAGGTCTTTCTCTTACATATAATGAAAAAGCTTTCATTGTACTAATTTGAAGTTAAAATTTTGCATCCATGTTGCAGTGAGATTGGGTCTTGAGTAAAATGCAATGAGAATGTGTTGTTCCTGTTACTAAAGGAAAAGACACGGGAACAGAAAGAAGCTGATCTGATCCCCAAAATCCAAGCAGCAGTGAATTATGGGTTGCAAGTTCTGGACAGTGCATTTGAACAGCTAGACATCAAAGCAGGCAACTCTGACTCAGAAGAGGAAGAAAGTAACGAAAGGGTGGAACTGATACTTGAGCCAAAGGTACAGAGACCTGTTCTTGCTGGGAGCATGGGTTTGTGTTTCGCTTTGTTGGACTCGCTCTTTGTTTCTGTCAGCAGTGTCACTGCATTGGTATAAAATTGATATTCGTTACCTAAAAAGAGCATCTGATGACTATATCTGAAGGAGAAGTGCTCCTTGCTGAGCTATTCTTTGTGTAGCCTGCTTGTCTTGCAATTGGGTTAGCCTTAAGGTATGGCACCCTAAAGGGAGTTAGTTTAACGGCAGTGAACTTGGAAAGGGAAGCCTCAATTCTGGGTGGAGTGGGACCTTTAAATTTCATGCTTTTTAGGTACAAACCATATCTTAAGAGGTGGTTTTTAGTCTCCCAGTAATTAAGAACCCTAGGTGCAGGATTTGGGATAAAACTGATGCCTGCAAGTCTTTGCAAGGATATTCTTCTGTTAGATGGCACCTAGAAAACAAGTTGGGACCACGCAAATGAAATTAGCCCCCTTCTTTGACTGTGTTAAAAAGGAGTAAACGTCAGCTGGCCCACCCAGTTGCATGCTGACTTGAAGCATGTACCTGGTGGGACTCACTTTATACAAGCTTGTATCTTCCATGAGTTAAAACAAGGGGTGTAAGACTTCTGTCTTCATCAGCAATGTAGAGCTGTTCCTAGATGTCAGAAAGACCTGATGTTGTCTTTTTCCAGGATCTCTATATTGACAGGCCTTTACCTTACTTGATTGGCTCTCAGCAGTTTATGGAACAAGATGATGTTGGCCTCGGAGATATCTCTAGTGAAGGTATGTGCTGGCATGATCTTCTATTCCTATGCGAGTAACTAGTTCCTAATCTAAGACTTTGGTCTGTTTTAACTCACAGCTTGGGTTATACTGCGTAGTGTTCTTGCATGTTTAGATGCACACTGTAATTAGCTGAGGAAAAAAAACAGTGCATCATGCCGTAACAACTACTTTTCCAGTATGCAAAGCAGTAACTTCTCAGTAACTTGTCCTGGTTTTGTCTGGGATAGAGTTAATTTTCTTCATAGTAGCTGGTATAGTGTTATGTTTTGGATTTAGTATGAGAAGAATGTTGATAACACACTGATGTTTTCAGTTGTTGCTAAGTAGTGTTTATACTAAGTCAAGGATTTTTCAGCTTCTCATGGCCAGCCAGCGAGAAGGCTGGAGGGGCACAAGAAGTTGGGAGGGGACACAGCCAGGGCACCTGACCCAAATTGCCCAAAGGGATATTTCATACCATGTGATGTCATGCTCAGTATATAAAATAGGGGGAGTTGGCTGGGGGTGGGTGAATCACTGCTCAGGAGCTAACTGGGCATCGGTCTGAGTGGTGAGTAGTTGTATTGTGCATTACTGGTTTTGTATTTTCCAATTCTTTTATTATTATTATTATCATTATCATTATTATTTTCTTCCTTTCTGTTCTATTAAACTGTCTTTATCTCAACCCAAGAGTTTTACTTTTTTTTTTTTTTCCTGATTCTCTCCCCCATCCCACTGGGGGGGGGGGGAAGTGAGTGAGCAGCTGCATGGTGCTTAGTTGCTGGCTGGAGTTAAACCATGACACCAGGACATGTGCTCTGTGTATTAGAAATGCAAAGTTCTATAATTTTAGCAGCCTTCAAAGCTCTTCTAAACCACTCTCTTTTCCACCTGATTTTTAATTCTCATCACAAAGCCTTTAAAGTTGCTGTTGATATGTCTGGTGACCACCTTGCTCTGTGTACAGATGTCATGTCTCATCTTAAATTTTCTGTTTTCATTTAAAATAGAAGGATCAGTAGATAGCGATCGTGGAAGTGTAATTGACAGTGAAGAGAAGGATGAAGAGGTAAGTGACAAGTGACAGAGCACCAGCTACTTTGGGCATTCATGAGTCCTTGGTGTGTGTGAGGCCATTAGCTACCACCTCTCTTTTTCATGTGCGGTCTCAAGATAATATTGCACAATGTCTGTTCCCTATGTCAGTTATGGTTAATGTGCTTTTCGTTATTATTCTTATGCAGTAGTTTCCTCTGCAACTTTTCAGAGGAGCAATGAAGTGGTATTGGCTCTAACTGCTATTATAGTAGAATACTTCAAACTGAAGTGTTTTATTCCAGTCTAATTTCACTTTGTGAAGCAAATTGGCTTCTTATCAAGAATTGCATTTATGGAGAACAAATCTGTTGTAAATTACAGTTACAAAGAATGGGATGGAGACTAACAGGAGCAAGTTTAAAGGTTAAGTAGGTGTCAGTAATGTACCTTCAGGCTTTGCATCATAAATCTGCTGCATTGGGCTATCAATTTCTGATATGTTTTGCCTGCCTTGGCTGGGATGTCTCTGCTTTGTAACTGTGCTATGGAAGCACTCCCTTTTTCCTGAGGAGTTTGATTTTGGTGTCTTTGCTCAATTAAAGTTAAATCCCTTTTGAGTTACTCAAATGCAATGTCAGATGGAGCTTGCTGTCTTTGCTAAATTAATGACTTCCTAGTGAGCTCCATTCATAAAGATGGTCAGCGGTGGGGAAAAAATTCCTTGGTCAGGTCATGGTGAGGAGATCTGAATGTCCAATCCTAAGCAAGTCCAGAGTTTCTGGGCCCTCTCCCTTAACACTGGACAAAGTAATACTTGTCTTTGGGTCTCTTGTGTTCCAGGAATCAGATGATGAATTTGGAAACCCTAGTGAAGATGACCAAAAGACGGTACGGTTATACACCCTGGTACATACCTGAAAGACTTTCCACTTGTGACACAGTGAGGATGCAAGAAAGAGGAGATAAGAGCTCCAGACAATTAACTGTTAAAAACTCTGATTAAGCCTGATTTGTATAACTTTGTATGGGAAGGTTGTCCTGGCCAGATGGCACTGTGTTGTGAAATTGAACCTGGCTTGGGCTTAAAGACATGCTTGTAAGCCATCATTAGATGCAAAGTGTATGTGGGATGGCATTACCTGATGTGTGTTTTCCTCAGGAATTACTTTGGAGCCATGAGAATTCAGAGAATCTACCCCAGGAAAACTAGGCTTCTCTGGGATTATTGGGTCTATAAATAAAATTCTAAACTTGCTATGCAGGAAGTAAGAAACAGTGCAGTTTGGGTATGACATGAAATCAAAGATGTGAACAGTATTAAATGTTTGAAAAGTATGTCCATTTGGATAATGAATGAAAAGGGAAAATAAATGTTTAGATTGAAAAATTCAAGCCTGACTTTAGTTGTTTGCAGTAGGTGGTAGTAGGA
Organism: Harpia harpyja; assembly: GCF_026419915.1. NCBI lineage: Eukaryota > Metazoa > Chordata > Aves > Accipitriformes > Accipitridae > Harpia > Harpia harpyja. The sequence continues at coordinate 25,217,869 of NC_068949.1, read as the reverse complement.
GAAGGCATCTTACCCATGTTTAGATGTGCCACTGCAAAAGACTTTTATGTGAGGATCCTCAATCTGAAATGATTTAGTACCAAAAGAACAATGTTTCAAAAAGCAACCCTTTTTTAATCTAGTATTAATAAAACAATGTTACAAAAGCACTCAGATATTACATTAAGCTGTATTGACCTTTATATGGTAACTTTGTATGCGTGATGTATTTTAAGATGAGCGAGTATCTTTGGGTTGTTCGTGATTTATTTCACTTCTGGGCCCCTGTCCATGCCGGCCCCCAGCTCACAATTCACTTAATCTTTTTCATCCTCTTTTTCTTATTGACATGACTGAAGCCAAGATGCGGGCATGTATTGTCTGTCATTCTGCTATCCACCTTATGAATAGCTCAAGATGATACAATTTTTTACTAGCCGATCACAATGTTCCTGAGTTAAAGCTAAATACTAGGTCATTAGTGGAGAGGAGTTTGTAAACTAAGGGAAGCAGCACAGCCAAAGCAGTTCAGGCTTGTGTAGAGTAGCGCTATGCTCCTTGTGAGCAGAGCCTTAGTGTCCTCAGTTGCGTCTCTGGTCCAGAAATGTTTGGTGACGCAGCACAGGGGGTGTGCTAGAGAATGCAGCAACTTTTATGGAGCTAGAGGCACTCCTTCCTTACCTCTTAAAAGCTGTGAAGTACCCCAAACTGGCTGAATGTTTCCCTCTTTCAGTAAGTTTGCTTTGAATATTTAATCTAAGCAGATGTAGTTTTGTGCTTGTTTTGTATGCCAACTTCAGGGGAACACAACAGGCTATTATTTTTTTTTAGAGGACAGCACAGATGAGTGATGAAGATGATTTTGATGGCTGTGACCTCTTTGACTCTGAAAAAGAGGAAGATGAAGATGGAGACTTAGATGAAAGCACAAGGCCTGTAAGTAATCGTTGCCTTCCTGGAGGGAGAGATTTGACTTCCCTCATGAAAAATCTGTCCTTAGAGGGATTATAATGGTAGCCCTCAGTTACCTGGGATGGGATCCTGTGGAGATGGCCTGTAAAAATTGTGAATGGTCTTTCAACATGGTTGTTCAGGCTTTAGCCCTTTAAACTAGGGGACTCCTGCACCCTAAGCTGGCATCAAAGCTGTCTTTAAAGTTCATTAAGAAATCCCTTGTTGCATTTGTGTGTGGTAAATGCTTCTTCCTTGTCATGCCCTCAAAATGAAGTGACATTAAAAATTATGTGATCATAAGGGACTAGAAATAGCTTTTTTTTTTTTCTCTTGATGCACGCATAATCCCTTAATTGCTTTCTTCATAGAAAGCTGTATTGCCTCTTCTGAGGACTTCAATCAAAGTCTAGACAGGATATTGCACAAGTGAGGCTATAGAATAAAGTATTTATAATTGCAATTGCATCAAATTGGTAACATAAGGAATAGGCTGTTATTTGTCCCTACTCCTTAGAAAAAGAAGAGGCCAACATCATTTGCAGATGAGCTAGCAGCCCGAATCAAAGGAGAAGTACCAGTCAAACAGGATGAAGAGCATTCGTGTAAGTTAACTCTTTAGTTTTGATAACTGCTTGTGAGATAGTGGGGACTTGTGAGAGTTGGACAGGAGATTCTGTGTAACAGTATGTGAAGTTACACTGATCTGTTATATGAATATGTATTAGGTGAAAGCCCAACAAGAGGAATTAAAGACACTATCTTGTGTTCTGAAAAACTTTTTGGCCATAACTTACAGGATTGAATTGGAATTCATTGAGTGTTATAGTGGAAAGCACATTGCTTTCAGGTGAGACAGGTCACTCCCCAAGCACACATGTTATTGGAAAGGTTTCCTCTCCAATCTGATTCTCCCTCTGCATGCAAAACTGCCTGTTTGACCACAGGTACTTCCTCCTGTTTCAAGTAAGTATGTGGAAACCACTGGTCACTGTAGTCTTTCCATGAGCTCTATGGTGGAAAACCCCTCAAGCAGTAGAGGTGCTTTCATGTGGTGTGCATTGTTTGTTTTTTCCTCTTTGTGGCTTAAATATACTGAGTTTTGAGGAACTTTTCCTTGCTACTGTTTCCAGTGATATTTTAGACTAAATACTGCATTTACTTTTGTGTCCCTTTCAAAGGGAGAGACCTCGCTCAAGTAGTCATTCTTGCAGCAAAGCAGGAGTTGAAAATAGCTGACTGAAACTAGGTTGGCAACTGCTTGTGAGCCTGCTTTTGACTGATAATTTTGAAAGCATGAACAGGCAAGAACAGTGTGTGTATGTGTTCTTGCATGGTTCAAACAATCAAGCTAGGTCTGTGGATATCAGTATAAAACCTACCAGCTTACCTTGTTCAGTTACTGGGAAATCTTCCATTCATTGAAATAACCTTGTGATTGTAGGGCCAGAGGAAATAAAACTGTGGCTTTGCTTTTGGTAGCTGAATCAAGCTACCATGGTCTGGAGCCATTTGAGATGCTCCAAGGTTCTGCATGCTCTATGTGGGATCTGTACCATCTGGAATGCTGTGTTGCTCTCTGGCATCTCAGGTGACTTTAGTCTGTGTGTGGGCAACTGTGTTGAACCCACAGTGCCTGACGGAATGATGCTACTACAATTTTAAGTGCTAATTTTAGAACCTGTACTTTGTAGAGTTGCTTCAGTGGGCTGATTCACATGAAAACATATAGGTCAGCTTGGTTAGATTATTTTTTAGGTTCTTTTTACCATAGCTTGATCACAGCCTACAAGTAAAGGTAGACTATTTTATTTTTGCCTTGAAATTTTTTTCTTAAAGCCCTGTCATCGGAGACCAAAACAAGGAAAACCCTGAAAGAGAAGAAGGAAGTTAGAGTTCCATCGGATGGTAGGGTATCCTCCTCTCTTGTTTTTGAATTGTGGGTTGGATTGTAAGACACTGCTTAAGAAATTGTGGCATCTACTCTAGAAACTGGGTAGGATATCAGTGAGCATCCTTCAAGGTGAGTGTGTAAACAAATTAGGTTGTGATGTGCATGTAAAACAAGGCTAGAAACAGGCTTAGTGAGAGTTCCTCCTTCAATGTGGTCCTGTGGAGCAACCACATACAACCCAATCTGTCTACAGCAGCTTCTCAGTATGTGTCATGTTTATAAGAGAGTGGGGATGGGATCAAACTAGTTTTTATTTTGGTTGTCTCTTTAATTCTCTTTCCTGAAACTTGGTCAGTCCCACCACAGCTCTTGGCTGTTGTGCTTTCTAGATGAAGATGATGACATCTTCAAGCCTCCTAAGCTGACTGATGAAGACTTCACACCATTTGGTTCTAGGGGTGGCCTCTTCAGTGGTGGAACAGGTCTCTTTGACGATGAAGAGGTGAGAATGAGAGGATAGAAATTGAGTGTGTGCCCCTGTTAAAAACAACAAAAAAGTTCCCCACAAATTCCCACCTCTGGAGGGCAGGGAGGGGAAACAGCATTTTGTTGCTTGGTAATATTCAAGTGTAGCGTGACAGTATAGCTTTCCAGTGGAGAAACAGAACTACACGAGTGAGGTGCTTATGTTCGCCTTGGCACAAAGCCCTCTCTTGAGCAGTGGTGCTGATGAGAGATGCAAGTGTGGTTCTAGCATTACATTAGACAGGTTCTAATTCTAGCAGAGCTTACTCAGCACCTCACTTTTATCTATGAAGGTAAACCAAATGTTATACAGTTTGTTTATTATAAAATAGCAGATTTCCATTAAAATGCCTGTGAGATTACTGAATTTTGTCATTCTCTCTTTCTCCCTGGGTGTGGGAGAAGTTTGAGAGGAAAGAGAACATGATGCCCTTCCCACTTTATCTTTCACGTACCATGTCCGGACAGTGATGCTGTTAAAAGTTCCCTATTGCAATTATGCTGTGTTCTTTCATCTAGTTATTGTACAATAATTCCTGGGTTACCTGCATTGGCAAGAAAAGTTCACCTTAAGCTTACTCTTGTGCTATGTATCTAGAGTTAACTTGATGAAGGAATGGCACAAATTGCATTTCTGACCTTATTTTAGCATTGTTTGTGCACGTGAAAGGGGATAGAAACTCAATGTCAGGGATACTTAAGAATCTGATAGTACAGCTGTGTAAATTATTGCCTCTGATTTTATCATGCAGCTGATATTGGTAATAGTCAAGGTTAGTCCAGAATAGTAGCCAAACTGTTGCCTTTATGGGATGTTGTGTTCCTCGTTGCAACTAGAACAAAAGTCAGGTGTTCCTTGGAGGTGAGGAGGCTATTAGACTGAAATTTGGAAGGAGGCCACATGTACAGCTGACCTCAAGCTTACTGTGCCAGAATACAGCGAACAAGCACCAAACAGGGGAATTGTGTGAAGGGAAGAGGATAGTTCTATGCAATGCTTTCCACTCAAATACAGCCTTTATTGAAAAAATATTAACGTGCTTTCTTTTTAAGTGGCAGCCAACAGCTTTAAAAAAAAAAAAAATCCACTAGTGCAAGCCAGCTTTGTGTCGGTGCAAATTCAGGTGAAGCTATCATTAGAACCTCTTGGTTGCTTATTGCCAAGACTACTTTCCTCATCCTGTACACACAGGACAGCCAAGTAGGTTTGTCTGTGATTGTTGCCTGCCTGCATATGCTTGATCTTGGTTTTCTGTTACCTGAAAGTTAATCACCTAGGAAAGGTAACTTACTGTCTTTTACCTTGTGCAATGGAGGAGGCCTTGCTGTACCAGAAGGCAGCCACAGTAGATCAACAGGCAAATAGTAACTGATAAATGTGCAATTAATCACTGACATCCCTGGCACAGCCCTGTGCTCCCATATCTGAAGTATTGCTGCCTTCTTTCCACAAAGCTTTATACAAAGACCATGCATTTTGAGCCTCCAGGTAGGCAACCTCTAATACCCAACTTCCCGTAAGAGAAAGGCTTTCAAGAAATTAAGTGGTCAGTACTCATAAGATCTGGAGGTTTCCTGGAAATCTGGACTTTTGTGGGAGTGTCCTGCGATGCTTTTGAGCTATAATGTCGATCTCTGCACCATACAGGTGTCTTAATGTCCCCTTAGCAACAACAATATAAATCATTCATCTTAATCATGTGAAGTTCAGCAGTATTTTTATGCTTGTCCTGACCTGAATTCTTCCTTCAAACCTTACTGTATAAGCTTCAGTAGGAAAGCTTAGAAGGGTGTAATCAGGACCTAAACAGCTGTAGATTAATTACTGTAAGCCCTTGAAGATGTGCAAATAGAAGGTCATTCCTTCTCTGCAATAAACAGACTGACGATCAGTGTAAATTAAATTTTAGAAGACAGAAAGCTATTCTTCTGAATGTATGCACTCAAGTTAATGATTGAGTACCTAGGTTTAAATCTATATGAGCAGACATCTTTTTGAGAAGGGGGTGGTGGTTACCTCCTCTGTCTTGGCTTAGAAGTGGATATTCAATGTGGGAAAATCAGCAGCTGTCTTTTCCTGCAAAAAACAAATTCACCACTTCCACCCCTTTGCATTTTCTTCTACAATCAGAGTGATCTTTTTGCTGAAGCGCCAAAAGAAGAATCAAAAGAGAGGGAGGAGCGAGTCCCAATAAGTGAAGGTAAGAACGAATTATTGCCTCCTGTAGTCCTGTCTATGCTGCGATTTATCACCGCTAGCAGCTAGACTGTTTTGTTTCCAAACTAGAAAGTCTGAAGTAGCAATTGTTGGCAAGTCTCTTCTCCTTCCCAGTCTTAATAGAGAACAGCTGTGTTTTCCTTGAATTTTAAATATGTTTGTTCACTATAATCTCTTACACACACCTACTTTCCTGGAGCTAAAAGGATGTCCTTACTGATGTTGACAGAGCTTTCTGCATGCACTGGGATCCTGCTGCTGAAGAGTACTTTGCAGGATCCAGTTGTGGGTTTGAGTGGAGGAAAGATTTCTTATTGCAGATTAATGCACATCTGAGTTTCCCATTAGCTGCATATCTAGACCCTTAAGGAGTCTGAGCACACATTCTGTACTGCCGCAGCCTTTACTGAAGCATTGTATTTGATGAATTTTCAGATATGGGTTGGGAGACTAAGCCATTTTGTTTTGAGGGTATTGTATTGAAGTGGGTTTGAGTGTGTGAATGTGAACTCTTGTAAATAATGCTATGTGTAAATGTATATCATGTTTATAAGCTTCAGTTTAGTAGAGCTGTTTTGTGGAGTTTTAATGGAGGAAGAATAGCTAGACTGTTATATATATCTGCAAAACCCCAGAAGTTCAAGGAGAATGTCTAAAGAGTTCTGAGCTGTTGAGAAAAAAAAAATGGAGCTTAGAAGACTTCTCAGATTCCTATTTCTAGGGTAGAGTTCTGAAGGCTTTGACAGCATAAAGCAAGTGCATCCATTTGTATTGTACTTCCTATGATTTCAGCGTCCTCTACAAAGTCCTTAAAGAAAGTTCCTGCAGGTGCAGTATCTCTCTTCCCAGGTATGATTCATTCAATAGCAAATTGCTTCATGCACAAAATGTTCTTTTCTTTAAAACCTACTGGGGAGGTTTTAAAGAATAAAACTATCCAAATACAGCAGCACTGCATTGCTTGATCATATGCTTAATGACAAATACAGGTGCTTCTACCATGCTAGGCCTAAACTGCAGCATGCTTTATGGATAATCAAGATTCTGTAGGAGCTCTGAAGGTAGATGATATTGATGGCAGATGTTAGCAGCTGCCAGCTTCCAGTGTTATGCTATGAACTTTTAAGGATGTGTGTTACTTTAACTAATATTATACAGCTTAAGTCTGCAGTGCATGCAGTCACACCTTCCCTCTATACTCTGAGAAGGAAGTGCATTTTGATCTTTCAGATTTGATCATATTCCCCTGGGTTAACAGAAGAACAGTTTAAACATCAAGTTGCTATATTTTTGTGGCACAGGTAAATAAGACCAATCTTGTTTCTCTGGTTTTGGTTAGGAGGATCTGCATATGTGCGGAAGGATCAGATCTATAACTCAGAGCTAAAAAAAAAAAAAAAAAAAAAAAGTATTGTACTAAGGTCCCTGTTCCATATCGGACTTAGCGCTGAGCAATGAAAAGAAATGTTTCACCAGTCTCTTTGAATCAACTGACTTTGATTTCTGTCTCTGTGTAGGGTCATCACCTAACTGAGTTACCTTACTTTTAACTTTTGCCCTTTATTAAGAAAGACCTATTTTAAGACTGTGGCTTCAGTTAACTGAGCCCTCAGTCAGGATGATTTTTAGAATAGGATGTATACAAATACAGCCTTTTTACTCTAGGATCAAAGATATGCATTAGCAATGGTCATTCTACATAATTATAAGATGTGGTAGCAAAGTTTAAGACAGCAGATTGAGGTTTTCTTTATCCTTTGCTCTTTCTTGGAGGTACTGTTGCATAAGCAGTGCATTTCCCATTGTTCTAACAGTGTCCTGTTCTAGTTCATCAGGAATTAAGTTATATGTAGCATTTATTCAAAGTCTTCAGTTGCTCCCTCTCAGTAACTTGTAGACAGGCTAAAGTCACCAGAGAAAAACCAAGATTGAGGCTCCTTTGCTATTCAAAGTCGCTTGATGAACACATTCGCAGTGAACAGTTTGTTTAGGAACTTGAGAATGTTTAATAATTAATCAAACTTTGTTGCTGTATTCCTGTCAATTCTGTGGCACTTTCTAATTGCGTGATATACTTTTTTATAATAAACTGCTGCTGTGCTGGTCAAAATTCATGCAGTCTGCTGACTTTTAACCAAATAGCAGTTGTTCTACTTTCTGTCAAACTTTCAATTAAAGTCTCCCTCTTTCCTCACCGCCCCCCCCCCCCCAGCCCTGTTTTCAAGCATCTGTACATAAGTAGCAAAAAGACAAGCATAGAGCCAGGCTGCCAGTTTTTACCAAAAATGCTAAAAGTGTTTGCAGACAATCTATCAACATGCACGTATCACTGAAGCAGGATTTTTCCACACCAGATGTAGAAGAAACAGTTGTTACCAGATTACTCTAGTTGATCCCTGCCATATCTGAAGTACACAGGAATCTTGGGACCAAACTCAGCCTCATACTGCAGTACTGCTTGAGGTCTTGCATGACAAGTGCAGCTCCTTGGGAGAACTGTCTCCTGTCCTTCCCTCTCCTCAAGCATCTTACCACTTTTATTTGTCCACAATGGTGTGGCTTACTGATTAGTAAAGTAGGACTCTGGTTTGGGAAGTCCATAGGGGCAACAGTGTGGGACTGCTGGGTCTGTTCCTAGAGATGAGCAGGTTTGAGGAAGAAGTGATTGCAGTGAGAGTGAGGGGCCATCTGTCTGTGACTTGGCTTTATCAGGAAGTTTCTAGCTAATGCTTTTGATGTGGCATTGTTGCAGGAGTGCATTAAAAGTTGCTGTGATGGAAGCTGCCTGGCTCCACTTACTGTAGCACAAGTTCAGCTTTTTGGAAACTCTGGCAATGATCTCTGTGTGGCTTTGGATTTTTTTTGTTGTTGGTTTTTTTTTTTCCCATCTGACCTGCAGGAGGAAGTGATGTATTTAGTTCCACTGTAACTGTGGAAAAAGACAAGAAATCTGCAGCACAGAGCATAGAGAAAACTCCTAAACAGCCTGGGAAAGTTGTTCTGTTTGATGATGATGATGATGACTTCTTTGTGGGAGCAACCAAAAAACCTCCAGATTCAGGTACCTCTATACATGCACAGTGGAAGATTAAACGTTAAAGGTCATCAAAATTCCAACTGATGAGAACCAATGAGTTACAAAATTCAAACCTGCATCATTGCTACTTCTGCTTGGGTTTTTTTGATTTGGTTTTTTTTGTGGCAGGGAGGGTCTGTTATTGGCATTTCTTTTCCTCAGAGTGGTGTGGGACTGGTTTATTTTTACATGCTCTCCACTGACTTTCCTCTCTTAGGATGCTCCTACAGCTAGGGCACTGTCTAGACTTGAATCAGGGAAATGGTACAGACTTTATTCACACAGCTCTGAGTCCCTGTGCCCAACATGCCGTATTGGCAGGGTCTAGGCCTTTAGAGATGCCAAGCCAATGCAAAACACTGCCTTTAGAGGTGCCAACTGACTCTACCCCAATGCTTGTTGACTGCACTCTCTGTCACCAGTGCTCTCAGGTAAGTGGAGTGGTGTTTCACTTTGAGAGCTTGTCTAGCTTTTTCTCTTAAAGACTCCTGATGTTTGTAATCTTTAAAAAGGGAGCATGGTATCTCTTGAGACTCTGGTATCTTCTCTTGTTCAGTAGTGGCTGTTCTGTTCTCGTCATTCCCTGTTTGTTTTGTCTCTTAACACAGTCAAGTCCACAGCTGACTTATTTGATGATGATGAAGAAGGTGACTTATTCAAGGAAAAACCTGCCATTCCTGCTGTGGTTGCTGGCACAACTAAAGAAACAGAAAGTCATAGGGAGACAGTCATGGAAAAAAAGGTAATGGCATATAAATGGATCGTATGGCTAAGGTTTTAGGAAGAAGTTACTGCCGCAGCTGAAGTAGTCTTTCTGTGTACAACACTATGGAAGCGCCATATTTGTGAAACAGCACTAGGTTCATGGGGTCTTGCTTTGGGGGTCCTTAAATGCCTTTTGCCTCTCAAACTTTGGGTGTATTTGAGGTTTTTCTTGTGTGGGCAGCGATGGGAAGAATCTTATTAAGGCAGGATTGAAATGAGAGCAAAATGAGAAGCCTCTAATAATAAAAAATGTTTATGAAGTTCATGCCTGAAATGAAACCAGCCTGACTTAAGAACCTTTGGTGTCATAGTTCTGTGTTGCAGAGACTGTGTCTGTGCTTATACCAACCACTGATAGCAACTTAACTGGTAACTGCTTGTATGTATTGTGGCAATGGAAGGTGGATGTCAGAGTTCTGCCTAAGCATATACAATACTTGGAGTGTTTAAAAGGCTGTTTTTTCAGCTGAAAACTCTTAAGGTGTAGAAAGCTCTAAATGCTGTCCTGAGGACACGTGTACAGAGTTATGGGAGCGTCCTAATGCCCAGTCCACTTTCATTTTCAGAGCAACGTTTTGAGGAAAGTAGTAATGCTCTTTGTTCTATGGCAGAGGTTGTATATACTCATTTTATACATATTTGCTGTCCAAGGAGTATTTGAACAACATAATGACCAACAATGACTCTTTTCCCCTCTGGACTGAGAAGCAATACAGCACTGGGGATGTCTAATGCAAATTGCTGTAGGGTTTTCTCCGTGTTGCCTTATGAGAAGCACCTGAGCACAAGAGCCAAAACCAGCTTCTATTTCTGGTGCAGTGCAAGAGTATCCATGGTCAATGGAGTGGGACTGATGGTAGGAGGTCATCCAGTGCCATTGCTCTGATCTCATAGCACTTGGCATTCCTGGAGGAGAGGATGAGAACTGCTTCAGTAGCACCACTCCTGCTGTCAGGAAGTGAGGGCTTTTTTATACTCCAAGCTTGCTGACAGTTGTACTTGGGTCTGGAATCATTCTGAGTTTAATGGCAATATAGCTGGTGGCAGGCTGGGGCTGTGCTGTGCTAGTGCAGGAAATGATGGCTGGCACAATCTGCCCTCTTCCTTTACAAAACACTGCTTGTTAAAAGAAACATTTTTGTTTAACTCACAAGGTGGGGCTGCGTGAGTTGCTGCATACATTTTTCTGCTAAGAAGGATGGTGGTGGGAGGGGAGGCATATGGTAAGATCTGCAAGTCACTCATGCATAGCTCTGGCTGCATGTGAGGAACTCACTCAGCACATGAGTTTTGGACTTCAGCCCATGGGTGACAAGCTTGTGTTCTGTCCCTTCAACTGGTGGGATGCTGCCAGCAGCCTGCCTCTTAGAAAGGGTCATATGATGTGCCTGCCCTTACTGAATCTAAATGGGTGCTGATGTAGTGTCTTTATTTGTCCTAAAGAGTCAACCATCTTCAGGTGAGGACTTCAAACCTTTACCTGAAATGCCTCCAAGAAAACAGAGGGGCCTCTTCTCTGATGAGGAGGATTCTGAAGTGAGTATCAATTTAATAAATCCCTACAGAAATCTGAGTAATTCTGACTTCAGTCCACTCATATCTGGGGACTCCTTATTTATCTGTAGGATTGGGAACTCTGACATCCATGCATCTACTACCAGCCATCCTGAAAGTTCCTTCTTGCTCCAAGAGTGAAATCTCTGGGAATGTTTTCCCTCTCTTCAGAGAGTTAAACTTGTGTGGTGTACACAGGCATAAATTGAAAGCCTGAGGAGAAGAAAGATCAGCAAATCAAGAGCAAGAATCATGAAAGACTGCATATATTTAATCTTGTGTCCTTGGCTTCCAGCTAGCAATTAATCTGCAAAACTGAGGGAAATCCCTGTGGTGTTGCAGGTGATTGGTACATCTAAGTAAAACAATCTTTCCCTACTCCACAGGCACACTAAACACTTTTTTTACAAGTTAAAAAAATGAATGTCCCATTTAGAGTTCTTAAACATATAGCATTGCTTTGCAGAGTGACATTTCTTTGGTTTGTACAGGACTTGTTTTCATCAAGTAAAACTGTGAGGTCCAAAGCTACATCTCTCCCCACCAGCAAGTCCATGACAAAAGCTCCGCTGTCTTTGTTTGATGATGATGAAGAGGTAAGTACCACTTCTTCATACTGCCTGTGTATGGGAATCTTCCTGCACAGCCTGTTGCAAACACAGCAGGAAACATTGAGAAGTTTACAACACGAAGCTTGTAAATGGAACGCTAAATTAGAGCACTAAATCGATCTTGTATTGTGTTGCTGTTCACATGCTCAGAACTGCTTTATGGAGAATGGTAGCAGGGACTCTTGTGAGTTCTTGGTGTCTTTTTAGTATTTTGCAGTCGGTGCGTATCATCTCTAGACCTAAACATGAAGGGTGTTATCCCTCTGATTGATAGGACTAGAGAACACTGAGCAATAGAACAGATATGAGCTTCGATAAGCTGTTTTATCCTGGCCTGTGGTACCTAGCCACATGGACGACTTCTTGCTTCTCTTGTGTCATGGCTGGTGAATTCCTTTTTTCTTGCTTTTCACTGTGTAAGAATTGTGGCTGCTAGTGTAGAAACTGAGATCAGAGCACAGTTTGTGCAAGAAACTTAACAAAATTGAATTAGTGTGTGCTTTTATCTCTTTTACCCTCTTCTCCCTCCCACACACCCTCCAAAGAGCTTTCAACTCTGGGCCTGCAGCCTTCATGGTGAGTTAACTTACCCCATAGTCTTAACCTGAGGGAAATAGGAGGCCTGCTCAGAGCTGTAAGATAAGGGACTTGTGCAAACTCAAGATAAAGGTTTCCTGTTCAAGAGGGGGCTGCTTCCAGCTCAGCTTTCTGAATAGGGGCTGTTCAGAAGCACCTGTCAGGATAGTGAAACATTTGGTAATGTGGTAAGGTCTCTGGTATCTGCCATGAAGGTTGTGTTATGGAACTGAAGTTCAAGTTGAGTGGAGAAAAGCATAAATAATTGTTAGGTGGTGAAGTCAACATATGCTTTTGTATATTCTGATGCCTATATAATAATCTGCATGAGTGTCTTCAGGTGAAAAGTCTTGGTTCTTCCCCAGTGGTAGTGGTTCAGCTTGCCTATTGCCTGTCCTCTCAGAATAGGATTCATTCTCTATTTCATTACGTAGATTAAAAACAGTGCCCCATTGTGTTAGCTGCTGTGTAACGGAATTGCTGTGTGGTGCGCTTTGTCTGCTGGTCAAGCCTTATGGTGGAGAATCTGTGGGCCAAAACTATGCTGCGTGCTTACAAGTTTCTGGTCTATCAAAAGCTGTGTGCATAGAATTCCCTGTACCAGAATACCGTATCACACTTGAAAATGTCTTCAAAAAGGGTTCATAAAACACCATTTCTCTCTCCTACTCATCTGAGAAGTGGATGGCAACAGTGTCTTGCATGCTGATGACTTCTCAGTGAGCTTTTCATTGTGGCTTTGGCTTTTGATTTTTTTTAAATATATATTTTTTTATTTTAAGGATCTCTTTGGTGTGGTACCTGCCAAGAAGCAACAGGAAAACCCCCCAGAAGAGAAAGCAAAACAGTCAGAGCCACTCAAGAAAGCCTCCAGCTTATTGTTCAGCAGTGATGAGGAGGTACTGAGGAGTAAGATTTGGTTGAAAGGGGTTACTGGGCTTTAGGCTGAGCAAAGCATAATAAAACTGTTGAGATGGGAACCACAGTCAAACTCTATGTCCACATGCCATGCCTACCCCAGTCCTGTGACTTGTTTGCAGCTGAGGAAGCTGGCTGATTCTTGGCCTAAATTATCTCAGGATCTAGGTAACAGAAGTCATGTGGAAGAGAAAAATCAGTATTTTCCATGTAATTTATAGAAAGATCGATAGTAAATGGAGGCTGCTGCCAACAAATCTGACTTAAAAATACTGAAAGGGAAAAATAAGTTTGCTCTTACTGCTTTAATTTCTGTAAGGAAAGTTTAGCAGTTCTAGATAGATATGTGGTGCGTTTCTCTTTGTTTTGGGTTTTTGGGGTGGGGTTTTTTGTGTGTGGTGGTGTTTGGGTTTTTTTGTTTGCTTGGGTTTTGGTGGAGTTTTTTTGTTTGTTTTTGTTTTGTTTTTTTAAAATCTAGGGATGGGAAAAATGAAACATAAATAACTAGGCTTCCCAGAGAGCAGCCCCCTTCTAGGCATGGATTAGGTGTTGTCCTGCATCTTAAAAGAAAGCCAGAGACACTAAGTAAATTAAACTTGTCTGGAAAGTCTCTGAATTAACTCATATGAATAGGATCCAGACTCTTCTTAGCCCTCCCACCCTCCAGAATTACTCTTTTAGGTAGACTTGATGTTTATTACCTGTCCTGTAATTGCTTTTTTAGTGAATACTAGTAATATCTTTAGATGCATTTTTATCTTAATGTAGAATAAACAAAGTTCATACTTCTACATGCCTGTAGTCCCTTTCAGAAGGGGGACAGAGGTGGGGAACGGGGCAAACCACTTGAAATGCTGGGAATGAGAAAACACACAAGCCAGAAAACTCTCCCAACCCCAGAAATGTTTCCTTCTAATGTAGATTTTTGACTTGTTCAGTGGGTAGGCTTGATTAAATGCTAGCTCCAGGGGAGGCGGGGCAGAAAGTACTGTAGTTGAAAGTTGAGGAAATAATAAGAAGAAAAAAGTGCAGCATCATGCACTCTAGTAATGAGGTGTCTTGGGTGTGGATGTTGTGTTTTTTCTCAGGGTTTTGTTTTGTTTTGTTTTTTCCCTGTACATCAAACTTGCTAATTATTTAAGTAGCTCAAATCGGTTTCTACTGGGTGACCTTACTCCTGTGACTGCAGTTGACACTGACCTCAGTTGTTCAAGAGCAACTATAATAGTAAAGTGTGTGTACCCTGTTTTGCTGGGCAAATACCGTATGCCAAAAGGTGGCCAGGCCCTCAGCAAAGCCTGAGCAATGTCATATTACAGTGGCTAACACAAAGGCAGGAAAATAAACTAGTAGAGAGATGCAAAGACTGCCAAGATGCTGAGTGTTTCTGCTTATGCAGAAGATGGGAAAGTGGCTTTGACCAAGACAAAAGAAAACTTAAGGGTTCCTTATTTTTAAGGAACACTGGAATGTCTCCAAGCCAGCTAAACTTCCTTCTGAAGATGACCGAAAAGACGACCCTACAAAACCAGCTAGCGCTGTCAGTCAGGCTAAAGCTGTGAAGAAGACGAGCCTCTTTGAGGAAGAAGATGAGGAGGATTTATTTGCAATCACTAAAGAGAGGTGATGGTTGCGGGAGGTGGGGCAGTGCATTTTTTCAGAACAGCCCAGCAGCGCCCTCAAAACCGGACGCACCCAAGCATATTGCAAGTGTTGTCCCTTGCTACTGCTGCTGAGGAGGAAGTAGAGGTGTGTGAGTGGGAAGGGGCAGGGCTGGGCTTTTTTACCACTTTTGTATCTGTGGTGGATCATTCTCCTTGCCACCACTGAACTGGGCTATTTCCATGCCTGCAATATAAAATCCTCTTGACCTCTTTTTATCTTCACTTCTGCAGAAAGCTATGCAGACAAGAAGGGAGGGTCGTAGAACTGTTGAGACAGTGAGGAAGCTGAGTCCTGTGTCTGGGACCACTCGCTGCAAATGATGGTCCTAAGTGATACTTTTAAACGGATGCAGTGCATGGCCTCTGAAGCTTTTGCACTGAATCTTCCACTTTCTCCTCTCTCTCATTGCAGCCAAAGAAAACCACAGAAAGTATCGTTGTTGTTTGAAGATGATGCTATTAATGGAGAATCGCTCTTCAGCTCTCAATCAACGCTACTTCCTTCAGCTGCTAAGGCTGCAGTGGTACCACCCCTTTCTTTTAAAACTAATGTGGAACACTTAGTCTTTTTATAGTTTATCTTCCTTGTTAGGTACTGGATGTAAGTCTGACTTGGTTTAGACAATGGTAGTTCTAGCAAAGTGGGAATGGGAACAGGGCGGACTCAACTCCTAAATGTAAAACTTCTTACTACCATCAGCCTAATAGAGATTTCAAAATTTTCTTGACCACTAACCCTGAATTTGTTTGCTTTATGCTAAAAGCCCTTCCTGAGGATGTTTTGAGAGCTCTCAACCATAAAATACTATTAAAAGGAACAAACGGCTTACTGCTGACTGTGAAGCTAGGGCCTTCACCCTTCGTGTCAGCTCAACCCAAGCTGATTCAAATGTGTCTACAGGCTTCTTACTGGCCTTCTGTTGAGGGTGCTTATGCTATCCTCTGTCTTACGAGCTTAGCCCATAGTGTGCTGCCTGTCTGGTGGTGCTTTGGAATTGAGAGTGGGAGTTGCAAAAGCTTAATGCACCTGTATCTGTATCCTGTACATGTGTGTGTGCCGCCCCTGCTCCCAGCCTTGCCTTTCTGCTTACCAGGAAAATAGTTGTCAGGGCCCATAAAGATATTAGGCTTGGGAATAGAAGAAGAAAAGCAAGCCACATTCTAGCTGCTGGCAGTCACAGGAAATGGTGCACCAACCAGACCATATTCCTAGGGCATCCGCTCTAAGCTTGCAATTGCTTCCCAGCACTCTTCAAGCAGTCTCAAGAGCCTATAATACTAGAAGTCAAAAGTCACAAACTAGAATGTCCCAAGGGAGGGAAGTAGAAGTCAAGCATGTTGCCATTGTCCTAGATTTCTGTAGAAGGCAAACTGAGACTATGCTATCCCACGGCAGCATGTGCTTCTTATATACCCACCAATTCTGTGTCATTGGTGTTCTCTTAATTTTGCAGGAGAAAGTAAAACCAGCACAAGTACCACCTTTCTTTAATGAAGAAGAAAAGGAGGAAAAGGAAGGTCTGCCAGATAGAGCAGTGAAGTCTAACCAGGTAGAAGATACATTGCAGTGTTTAAAAGAGCCTGGAGCAGTTCCTGTGCCTAGAGGAGCAGATGTTGCAGGGCAGCAAACAAAGGAAAAAGTGAGAGATTTTCCTACGTTAGTCTGAAGTTTGGTAAAGATTCAGTTTAAAAAAACCCCCACAATCTAACACTGCTGCTCTGGGACAGAATTCTTTTTCTGGATTGCCTCTTCTATTGCCAAGGAGAGAACAACTCTGTCTCCATTTAGCAAAATCACTTGTCAGTCAAACAGCAAATTGATTAAATGCCATTTAAAAGTTGTTTCCCAACTGATGTACATGAGAGAATTGTTTGGGGTTTTTTTGTGGGTTGGAATCTGTTTTGTTTCTCCTCCAAAGTGGGTTGGGTAATCTTTAGTCATATGAACAAAGCTTTCCTTTAAAAGATAGCCTATACTCATGTGTAGGCTTTGCGCCAAGCTCAGTAACTTTGTTTCGGCATACTGTCTGATGATTTATAAATGGCGTTGGCAGCTGTGGCTTTCAGGATTGTGAATTTCTCCTGGGCAATACTGTTACAGAACAGTATTGATGGTATTATTGAGTGTATTATTGAAGAAACTTAAGCAGAACTTAATCTTGGGCATGGTCTTACAGAGGGATTGTTGGGGAGTTACCAGCTGTTGAATTTCCAGAGTAGTTACCATGCTTTGCACTTTCCTGAGTGCATTCAAGGTTCAGGTAGCGCTGCCCACTCCAAAGAATCCCAGGTTGCGTGAACTAGGTACCTCAGAGAAAATGGCAAAGCTGCTTAATGCACCATTGTGGTGCAGGTGCAACCTGACATATGGATGAGGAGGAAACCTTATGCAGGAGCTGCTTATCAACAGTGCTACAGCGTAGGGTACAGGAGGAAACTTTTGTTCCTTTCAGAGCCATGAAGTGTGTTCTCTTCTTTATCTACTGTCTCTTGCTAATCTGCATGTTGCTGTTCTGTCTGCTTAGGAAAAATGAGTTGAATATAGTTGTCTGCTTGGTAATGGATTGCAGAACTCTGACAACTGCTGGCATTTAACCAAGAAAGCTTAGTGGTTTTTTGGACAAACCTGAAAAATAACAGGCTGATGTGTTAATGTTTTTTGGGGGGTTTTTTTGTGTGGTTTTTTTTTTTTTTTTTTTTTTTGTGGAGCCTTTTGCAGCAACATCCCCAGAGCCAGCCAGCAGCTCAGATCTGTTTGCGACATCACCACCAGCTCTGGAGAAAGTCGTCAAGTCCCAAGCTAAGAAAGTGTTAAGCTTGTTTGAGGAGGAGGAAGAGGAGAGACTGGAAGATGATAACGGCATTAAAAATGCACAGAAAGAAATTGGTGTGGTGAGTCTAGGGAAGTTCTTGAACACTAGGAAATAGTATTTCTACCTCTACTATTCTATACAAGGTTTTGTTTTTACCTTTCCCTCTCTTCGTGTCATGGAGGCTAATCTTTCTATATTTCTAAAATTCCAGGTTCTTGGGTGAGAAATTATTCCTGCTTTTCCTCATGATCCTGAATCCCTTTGTAAATTTGTCCATCCCACTAACTCGAAAGCATTTTGCTGCATGCTAGTATGAAAAGAAATTCTGTACAGATGTTTTGGTGCAGCTACTTGATGTCTGCTGTACAGAACTGTTTGCCCAGTTACCCCTCAAGGTCAGAGATACTAGGAAGTAGAAGGATGTGGAATTTGAAGCCTTGTGGTTTATCCCTTTATATTCTTTATATTGTTGCAGTTTTCTTGGTGGATATATGCCTGCAGGCTTAGCTTCAGCAAGAATCATCTTAATTCTATGCTTACTTCCGTTTTTCAAGTATGTGTGTTCACTTTTTTAAAAAGCCTCCAATTGCCATATTCTTGCTGTCTGGCTTTCCTGATATAGTGTATACCATCAAGACGTAGATTTTGAATCTTCAGCAGCTATATCCTGAATCCATGGCAATGTTCTTGTTTCTACTTGATGCAGGTGTACCAAATTTTTTTCTGTAAACTTGAAGTCATGTCAAAAAGTACATACCGTATACTACAGTATACCACAAGGTTTCGTCATCTTAGTGTGACCATGTAAAGTTGTTAACCCTAAATGCTATACACACTTTATTCAGAAGTCCCTGGAGCTGAATGAAATAGGTGGCTCTTTGAGAAAAATCCCTGTTTATAGCTGCTTCTAAGTAAAAATGGACTGTAAGCTTGAGTGCTTATTTACTTGTTGTGAATGTATGCTGTGTCTGGGTTTTTTGGGGGAGGAGGCACATTGCAAGATGGTTGCAAGAAGCCACATCTGTCCTATGAATTTAGGAAGATACAAATCCCTTCAAATCTTTCCTTCAAAGCACTCAGCTGTAAGCATGTAACAGTCATGAAGTGATTAAGGTGCTGAAATGCATTTTCATGCAAAAATCAGAATAGGTAATTTAGGAACTTAATCTTTTTGGTAGGCAAATCTGAAAGGTGCTACTATTTTCCTTGCTTATCTCAGTGTAATAGGAGTTTCATGTATGGATGCTTTGAGATGTGCATTAGGTTTTCATGTATCTGGGCATAAACAGCAGTTCCAGTGCTCTAAAAATGTGACCTGGCTTTTGATATAAAGTTAAAGCTGGTGCACAGAGAGGCTGAGAATGGAGCAGTAATAAAAATCATAGGACAGGGTGTATGGACCAAAAATGGCATACTGGAAACTAGCTTTAGTAGGCAGCCCTTTGGGACTCCTGGATACCTGGACTGGAAAGGGGAGAATCGGGCTTTATTCTTATGACTGCTGCACCTGCTGCTTGGATTTGAAGTCTGATGTTATGCTACTGGACATTCAGTCATGCTCTTAAGAGACATCATTTCATTTGTGTAGGTGCGGAAGAGACAGCTGGGTGGTGAAACATGGATACTGGCCTTTACCTAGACATTCAGTGGGGCCTTTGCCTTTTGAAAGTCAGACCTTGGTGCATACAGTGACCATGATCACAGAAAGGCATTGTTTTTGATGTTCAAGCAGCTGATATTGGTTGGTTTGCCAGATAGTGGAGGGCTGATAAGGTGATATGTTTGACTGTCAACCGTCCCCCCACCAGCAAATTTGAAAATACAAGTTCTTGGCAAAGGCAGACAATGTGTTCTGTTCTTCATTGTGGGGGTGTGTTTGCTTTAACAGGAGGAGAACAGGGAATCTAGCAACAATAATAGCTTTACAGGCCTTCAACTTTGGTGGTTTATTTTATTTTATTTTATTCTTTAAAAAAGTAGCTTAGGAAGATGATTAACCAGATTCTCTTTCTCTCACTTCTCTGTCCTGCAGCCTCAGCTGAAAAATTCAAGGCATAAAAGGCTTATCTTCCTGAAATAGAAACCTTACTGTACACTCATGATAACATACTGAATTTTTTTTTTTTTCTTTTCTTTCCCCTTCCTTCTAAAGAAGCTTTGCAGGTAAATAGTAGCAGCTGGATCTCAGGTCAGCAGACACAGATGCATTTTGGTTAATGTCTTCTCATCAAATTGAACTGTGAATACAAATATTTACATTGTCAGTTTTGCAAATTTCGTCAAAGTAAAATATATAACTTGCAGTTAAAATTGTATTTTTGTTACCAGGGTCATAGTGTAGCCTCAGGTGAATTGTAATCTGCCTTATCACTAGGCAAATAACCTCCTTAAGGAGGGAGTTTCTCACTGTGTGGACCTTTCTTCTCTCCTTCCAGGCTTCCGAGAAAAGTACTCGGCCCAAAAGCACTGGAGTCTTTCAAGACGAAGAGCTCCTCTTCAGTCACAAACTTCAGAAGGACAATGATCCAGACGTCGACCTCTTTGCCAGCCCCAAGAAGTCAATGGTGAGTTCAAAGTCCTTCTCTGAACCTGCTATTTAAAAACAGTCTTTGAAGAAGTCTTTGAACTGTGCAGCCTACTGGTGTTCCTTGTTTGAACACAGCTTAGAAGTCACTGATTTCCAGGGAGGACCAAGTGCTAATATCAGTTCAAGCATCATGGGCCGAAGGAGATGTGCTTTTGATCTGTGATGCATCTTTTCTTTATCCTTTCTCTCTTTAGTCTGCAAACCGTATCCTGAAGCCATCATCTGGAGGAGGCCTTTTTGGGGATGACGATGAGGATGATCTCTTCAGTGCTGCTAAAACAAACATTCCGGTATCTGTTCCTTTGCTGTAAATGGCTTATATAAAAGACATTGGGAAGAAGTGTATGGAAGGGATTTTTTTCGATACGTATTCCCACAAGAAATTAAGTGACTTCTCAGATCTTTTTGAGAGAATAGAAATGGCCATTGTGACCTTGAAGACACAGGGAACAAACAGATGCATTAGGTCTCCCAAAGCTGGGATGAGAGGATTGGATTCTTTTTCTTTTTGTGTACCACTGGGACTGGCTGAGGTGTAAGAGAACACACCTGAGCAGAAATCAGAGTAGTAGAGTTTGTATTGTTTTATTAACTTACTAATATTACTTCCCTGTAGTTCATGCATGACTGCTGAGTCTTGCTCTATGACTTATGTAATTAAAGTCTCTGCAGGTTGGTTTGATTTAAGGTATTGAATGCAGTATTAAAATCCTTGTGATCGCTGAGTTGTTTTTAGAGGGCAAGCAGCTGCAGTAATGAACTAGACTGCATTACAGGTGGTCTGAGGTCAAAGTCCTAATGTGCATTCTAAACTGTTACTCTAAATGTATTTAGCTTAATTAAATTGAAGCCAATTTTTACTTTAGTCTATTTTCATGTTGTCATGTCTATAGCTGGAAGTTAGGCTAGAAAACTGGCAATAGATCCTGGAAACAGTTTCTCTGAGGACTGTGGAAGGGGTGGTCTTAAGTAATTAGCTGCTTGGCAGCTATATATGGAGCCTGTTTGCTTGAAAACATAAAAATAGCAGTGTTCCTTAGCTAGCTTTGTGCTTTTGTTTTCCCTGCTGTCCTGTGCATGAGGAAATACGTATGCATTTGGAAGTTTATTGAAACTCTCATTATTTATCATTAGCATAGACAGCAAAGGTTGAGGTAGGCTAAAGGAATGGAGGAGTGGAAGGCCCTTGGCATTGCAGAGCCAAAAGGCAATGCCTGCTATGCATTGCAGAGTCAAAAGATGTGGCTAGTTTTCTTTTCAGATAGACGCAAGATTTTTAAAAAGCTTTGCGCTTTTTTTTTTTAATCTACAGACCATGCTTTTAACCCCATTCGTGTTGACTTGTGTTCTTAATGCTTTCAGAAAATAGCTGAGAAGAAAACACTTAAGGCCAGTACTGGCCCTTCCTTGGAGAGCAGTAACCTTCTACAAAATGCTTTAAGTGCCAAACAAGATGAAGCTCTGAAGGCAGTAACTACAGAGGCAAGTACTTAAATCTTGTGCCTTGAACAGCATGCAGAGAAAAAGGGGATGTATCGTTTTGTTTTAAATAAGTCTCTTGAAAAGATCAAAACTAATGGCTGGATTCACTGGCTGCAAAGTGGCAATGCATGGCCAAACTTGTCTCTGGTTATTAGCAGGTGCACTGTTACTAGCAAGAAGTTTAAATGCTATTGGTACAGTGTTTTATTCATTGCCCACACACTTACAAGGGCAAAGTACAAGGCAGTGAAGAAGTACACCTCAGGTCCTGTTGGACTGAAAATGGGTTGTTATTCATTCTACTCTGAAGTGCCAGTGTCTACTGGAGTGAATGTGATCTTTAAAGTATAGGGTAGGCTTTCTCACAAAGGAGATCGGGGCATGCAGCACAAATCTGTGGCTATTAAGAATCTTATCATGGAGACTTTGATGAGCAAACAAGACTCCTACTCCTGTCCATAATCTTGTAGAACCAAGGGAGTCTGGGTCTGAATTCAGGCTTATGCCTCGCCAGAGCTGCTTGTTGGATTTCAATCTGTAGGAGATTAGCTTTTCATTGTGGGAGGTGGGTGTTGTTTTTTCTCCCCTGGGCTGAGGAACACAGAGCAAGTCTGTAGGGCTAGTAATTAGCCTGTCTTCCCTTATGGTGAAGTATTCCTTGAAGTGTAGCACCAGGCTTGTCTTCCCCCTTTTATTTTTTTTTTTTTTTTTTTTTAAAGCTACTGACAGTGTGGTACAGGAATGATCTCAGCCTGTCTGAGGTTCAGCTGAACATCACATGCATTTAAGCGAGGAACAATCTCCTCAGACACTAGGATTCCTCTGTCATGCTATCAAGATGCCCAAACCAGTGTCCTAACCCTTGCAAACCCCTCAGTTCCTTCAGCCTGGCTGAAGGAGCTCTGACTACCCAGCCACACCAACAGCAGTAGAGCCTAGCTCAGAGAACGATGTAGACTACAAACTTGTGGAGAGCAAGCTCTGGGAAGAGCACCTTAGCTGATTTGGTTCATCCCTGAGCCCTAGAGTTGATGCAAGTCTTCAGACCAAACAGCTGCTCTTGCTCTATTAATCTAGTCTTATTTCTGGCACTGATGGCCTGCTTTCTAGAGAGGAACACTCACTTCTCTGAAGCTTTTTTCCTTGCAGCCTAAGAGGTACAATTCTGTAGCCCTCTCGGTGTCCATGTGGGCTTCACTGAAATTCGTGGCCCTATTATAGCCAGTCACAAAGAGAAAAGTTAGTTACATAATGATCTGGCAACATGGCTTCAGAGAGTCTTAAGGGAGGGAATAAGCAAGGAGGTAGGGTAGCTGTCACAGTGTGATTTGTCTGGTGGTGTGTGTGACCTGGAGAAGATGGTAGTTGTTGGGTTACTATGGCAAAATATAATAATGGGTAGAAGGAAGGTGGAATGAAATGTGATAATGAAGACGGGGCTATGGCATGTGGGGAATTGAAGCTGAAAATTGAGTGACTGTAGTTCTGACGGTAGAATGTGATGATAACAAGGTGTCTTCAGAAGAAATTGGTAAGCAGTGAGCTGCTTTGTATAGATGTATTAAAATGCAAACTACAGTCTGCTTGATAACAGCTTGTCCACTTGTTTAATCCAGTGT
The DNA here is from genome assembly GCF_026419915.1 of Harpia harpyja. Classification (NCBI taxonomy): domain Eukaryota; kingdom Metazoa; phylum Chordata; class Aves; order Accipitriformes; family Accipitridae; genus Harpia; species Harpia harpyja. The sequence continues at coordinate 25,194,637 of NC_068949.1, read as the reverse complement.
AATTTTGCGCAGAAATCTACAGGTCCTGTTCCTATTAAAACCAAAGAGCCCTCATCTCGGATTGGAGAGCTACAAGTAATTAACTTTACTGGCATTTTGACTTTCAAAAAAAAAAATTTTCCTTGCCTCACTGATGGCTTTCCCTGAAACAAAATCTTTTTACTTCCTTACCTTACTCTTGCAATTATTTTTTTTTTTAAGATGGCGTATTTCCTATTACTTTTTCTGTATTGCATGTTTAATATTATTTCCCCCTCCCATTTCAGACCTGACTCTGAGCAGCACTATTTACTCTATTTGGGGGGCAGAGGGTGGGCTCCTCTTTGACCTGCTATTCTTCTCAGCACTATTTTAGGTATGTTCAGAGACTCTTAGGGGTTTGGGATTTTGGTTATGTCCCTCTTCTGCCATGAAATGACTAATAACTGTCTATATCACAGTGTCATCGTAAGGTCAGAACCATTGTTATCCTCAGACAGGATACTGAGCTACATAGATGTTTGGTCCAACATGTGGCCATGCTGTTCCTGAAGCTTTTATATAGAATAATAGTGTTGAGCACTCCACAGACTTAGTGAGACAGAGGATGTGGGAGACACAGAAGTGCATAGGTGTGAGAAAGGCCAGGCACTTGTAGAACTTGAATGCCTACATACACTAGTTCTTGCTGCTTCTCTGGAGCCATGCTTGCTCTTGAGCAGTATTAACATGATCTCTTTTTGTGTGTGTATTTTTGTTTTCTGTTTTGTAGGCTAACTTAGCTATTAACCCTGCAGCCTTACTACCTGGTGCAATGCCTAAGGTCTCTAGTATAAAGTCCCCCTTACCAGTTCTGGACACTCCATTGCATGAGCCCAAGGATGTACAAAACAGCGAAGCCTTCTCTGCTGCAGGAAACAATGAAGAACTAGGCGTAAGCTTTGATCAGCCTATGCAAGCGGATACCTTGCACAGCGCCAATAAGGTAACCTCAGTATTTAGGAAGATATAAAGGGGGATTAAAAACACAGTCTGTCCTCATGCAGGAATTTGTGTTTTGGTATGCAAGTGCTGCTAACAGTGTGGTCTATCTGAATCTAAATGGAGGTGTGGAAATCTAATCTCCTGTCACTTCTGTGGACCACTGAAGAAAAGGTCAAGCCTCCTACATTCGTAGCTCTGTAAGGGTCTTATGCATATGCCTAATTCTGTGCCTTTTTAAGCTACATGTGTACGTTCCCCAAATACAGTGGTTTTCCCTATAGGTTAAAGGTATTTTAGCATAACATCTTGTCCTGTCCCAGGAGACACCATCCAGAAAACCATAAAAAAGGCATCTCTCTATATAACATATAAAATATGTTATGGACAGCTGCTGTGGCAAGATACCAAGAACACATCACTGCTGTAGGTTGACCTTTACCTCCTCTGTGGATAAAAATGTCATGTTGTCCTGAACTGTCAGTCGCAATTCTTTTTCACACAAAAACTTTGTTTTTAAAGAAAAAACCCACACAAAACCAAAACAAAAACGGGTTACAGCTTTTGACATGGCAGATCTCTGCCTCCTGACTCATGTGGTTTTTATTCATACCTTTTACTTTATGGACTGCGAAAGGCATATTCTAATTAAAGATTTAGTGATTCTTTAAAAAAAAAATAAAGCTTGAACCAAGTAGTTAAGATTTGGTCTGTGTGCTTATGACTTTATAAATCTCTTGGGTTTTCTGAGAGCAGCAATTTGAATAAGATAACTTAGGTTCTTAACTTTGATTCTTTCTTTCCTTAACACTGCTGGGGCTGTTCGTTACTAGATGAGCAGTAGAGATGACTTGGGAAGATGCAGCACCTGTCACCACAATGGCTGACATGACCCCTTAGTGTCAAATGGGTTTGAAGCTTGTACATCAGACTAATGCATTATCATGTAGGCGTAGTTGTTTCCAATAGCAGCATGTCCTGCACAACAGACAAACCCCTCTATCATGACACTTTTAAATAGATAGGCTTGCAAAAGAATAAATAGAGCTCCTGTAGCTGCATATGGTCAACCTTGAATGTTCATTTTAGCATAGTGATGATGCATGTTTGTTTACAGAATTAATCTAAGAAGCATCTCTAACTATATAGTGAATGTTTTTTGTGGCTCAGGTTACATGTTTTAATTTTGGCATGTCATTGCTTCTTGAACCTTTCAAGTTTGAGTTTAAGCTGTAAATATATGCAGCCAAATGCACTTTTTACCAAAGGCTGGAACAAAGCAACCTACCCAGTATTCTGGCTGTCCTTTCAAAGAACAGTGCATGGAGCAGGGATCAGGTTTTGGGGGTTTTTTTCCAAGTGCATCTCCCTTCCATCATGATCTTCCTGTTTTTCAGCCATGCTCTGATCAGTACAGCCCCACACTCTGAAGGCAGATGTGCTTCTACAATGATTCTGACAAAAGCACATGGTCCCTTTAACCTGTGTTGCAGCATATCCATCCAGATTGTCCTTCTACTCCAACAGAACAATTAACAACAGGGAAGAGGAGGTTGCACTGATCTGTTTCCTACCTGTGTGAATACTCCTGTCCATGTGGGATATGGTAGAGGCTATAATGAAAACTTGCAGGGGGGCTTCTTTAAAAGCAGCAGAGGAATGAACTGCAGCGGGCTATGCATAAAATGAAATTAAATGGAAAATATAATTAGTCATGGCTTGGACAGACTAAGCGCACTGCAGAAGCCCCTGGATTAGCAAGATGTCAGACTGACTAAGGTATTACCTAAAGCCAAGGGGCTAGAGTGGCTTGCTGACCTGTGTTGTGACTCTCTACTTGCAAGTGCTATTGCTTTTGTACCCCAATTCCACCTGCTGTGGAATGACCATAGGGCAGCAAATCAAAAGTCCTGGGTTATTTTTCTGAACCTTGCTGCAAACTATTCCAGGCTTGAATGTCCTGCTGTCCATCTTTCCCCTTTCTGAAATATGGGGAGAATGGATGATGCTGAGCTGATGATGAATGGTTCCTGCTGCTTCTCCCTATAACCTAAATCTGTGTCTGCTCAGCATTCCTTGCTCAAGACTCCCAACTGAGCATTTGTTTAAATGTACATGCAGCTGTTTAAGTTACTTAAACCAGAGCTCTGAGGAGAACTTGTAGTTAATTCAGTTTTAGTGTGCTAGTACGAAATGGGTAATGCATTTAATTGAAGTGTTGTGAAGATGGACAAAGTGCTACAAGGAAACATAACAGGAATCCTAACTTGTCGTCTTTGAAGTGTGGGGGTTTTTTTCCTTCTGTATAACCCTGCTCTGCTTTTATTCCTTTCTCGCAGACCAGGATCAAGGTTACAGGAAAACGAAGACCTCCTAGCAGAATGGCCCGCCGTCTAGCTGCCCAAGAGTCTGAAGAGAGTGAGGAGGTGGACAGTGCTAAAGAAACACAATTCTCTCTACCAAAACAGATGTCAGCAGTAGTGAACATAAAGGAGCCTCTTGCTACTGAAGCAGAGTCCAAGGAAGACGGCTTGCTTTCTGGCTTGTCACTACCAGCTCATGGCAGTGTTTTGTCTGCTGGGACAAACAAACTCCTTCCTTCAGAATCCACAGACCAAGGGAATGATCTGTTTGAATCAGAAGACCTTTTTGCAAGCAGCTCAACATCCAGACCAGTTGCACAATCAAACTTAAAGGAGGGAATGCCAGACAGTGTGGCTAAGAAACCCATCAAGGGCAGGGAGAAGAAGCCTGATCTGTCTGTTCTGGGTGTTCAGGACAGCAATGATCTCTTCCAGCCTGTACAGCAAAAATCTTCAACAAAAAGCAGCCCTATACCTTTTTTGGAGGAAGACTCTCTTTTCACCTGTCAGAAAACTGGAAGAAAGGAGTTGAAATCTGCTGTCTGGCAAGCTGTTGACCCTACTGCCCAAGATATCTTTGAGGTAATGGTTGAGCCTGCCACCTTGGCCTTTGTGATCCCCAGGGCCTTTATGCAGACCCCTCTACTTAGACACAGGCTTAATGGAGACTGCTGAGTAGGATGGGGTGTGCAGGATAGGTAGTGAAGTAAACTGTCAATCATGCTCTGCTTCTGGGCAATAGAAACCCTTTCCTTGGCTGTTCACCCCCTTATTGTCAAGAGTGGATTAAAAGGTGCAGCCTTAACACAGAGCAGGCATGTCACTGAATGTGTTGCTGTGACAACATACCTATGCTTATGATCTTTTTCAGAGTAATAAAGTATTTGGTTCTTATCTGTTAGCTGTCTGTTCAACGCACAGCAGCTCAAGTAACCCTTTTAAAAAAGGAATAAAGTTGGCAGGCTGGGCAGCCTCTGTGTGCTGTACTTGACCTGTGCACAGTCCCACACTAAGGTGCTTCTGCTGAGTCCTCTGTGGGGAGAAGGAATGCAAACCCCTCAGGTTTGAGAAGGCCAAGGCTGTCAGTCTTCTAAACATCTCAGCTGCTGTGTACAGATAATTTGATTATTCTCTTGAATGTGTTGTGTATTGATGATCTCTCTATGCTTTGCTCCAAGGATGATATATTTGCTACTGAGGCAGTTAAACCAATGAACAAAGCAAAAGAGAAAATGCCAGAGACTAACCTGTTTGATGATAACATTGATATTTTTGCGGATCTCACCATAAAACCAAAAGAAAAGAAGACTAAGAAAAAGGTGGAACAAAAATCCATATTTGATGATGATATGGGTAAGTGTTTACCATCTGGCTGCTAATCTCATAATATTGTCCTGAGTTGCACTCCTCGGAGATGTTTTAGAACCCTTTGCTTTCTTTCAACTTTTCAACTGCTCTGAAATCTCTGGTCATCTTTGGATTTTAACCTCGGATGAGAACATCCTAGATTTGTAGAACTAGCATGGCATTTAAATGATTTAGGAGAGTGTATAAAATTCTTCCGAGAGAAGGAATAGTTTAATTCCTGTAGGGATTTTCTCACCTGTGGGAATTAGAAAATTTCTCTTGTCTGGAGATCTCATGTTGACATGAGATACATTCTCTGTTGCCATTTGCACAGCTTTTTGTATTGCACTTTCAGATGAATCACCGATACGAAGAAATTGGCATCTCTTCCCGCCCCATCTTCACTATTGTGTTGACTACCTTGGAGCCCAAAATATTTTGTTTACATCCATGTATACCCAGAACAATTTACAAATAGTACACCTGACAGCAAAAGTTTGCCCTGTATAATTTGTTGAAAAAGCAGCATATAGTGATGTGAAATGATGCAAAGCATGCTCCTTTCTTATTTCCCATCAGCAGAGGTATTGAAAGTCATTTGATCTGCAACTATGTCTGTTTGTTCTCAGGCTCTTCATGTTTATAGCTCTACTTTGGGATTGCTTATATTTCTTTTCCTCTAAGACAAAAAATTCCCTTCTCCTCTAGCTTTGATTCTTGTCAGTCTTCATTCTTTCTAAACTATTCAAATTGAATGTGACTTATCTTTGTTTTGCTTGGACTGCTGTTAAGCATTCCAGCCTGATGGAATGACCTGGTTGAAGTCTGTAAATGTGTTAGAAAACTTGCCAGAGAATGAACGAACATCTTGAGATTTCAAAACCTTCTCAATTGGTGTTAAAAATAAGACTTAAACAATTGCGGGCAAGGTATTTGAAATATGTATTGGATGATTAAAATACCTGATTGTAATCATTTACATTTTTGCATGTAGCCTATAGCAAATGAAAAAATTTCCCAAACAGTTACCCCTTTCAAATATTTCAGCACAAAAATCCAGACCTCATGTTGAAAAAAACAGTTGTAGAGTGCCACTTGAAAGTATCTTGGAAAATTAGCCACAACAGAACCTGTCGTTTGTACTTCCACTTTTGACATCTACTCTGGTGCTAGAGCTTGTTGTTTCATGTCACATCTGATCATGATACCCAGAGCATCTACAGCACCCTGTATCTAATAGACTCATCTTCCTCTAGAATGTTGACTGTTTTGTAGTGCAGCCATAGGTATGCAGCTTTGTAGTGCCTAAAGCTATGGAGCTCCAGAACACCAACAGGAGTGTAGGGAAGATGCCTGAAGGTGAGGATGCCCGGCTGGCAGTAGAGTAGTAGAACTGGCACTTGCCTACACTTCAGGTTAAGGGTTGGCTTAAGTGATCATGGTAGCATTTTATCAGGGCTGTATGTTGTTGTCTTAGGAGGTCCTTTCTGCTGCAAATAAAACACTAAGTGGGTGCAGCTTGGGGAAGCAAGCTGCCTTCCTTTGTCCTACCACAGCTTCTAGTCACTATTTACTACATTTGTGTTAGGCTTGTAGTGGCAGTATTAGAAAAACTCTTTCTCAGGTCTTTATCCTCCTAGCCTCCTCAGTGACCTTATGGCTGATGACACAAACATCTTGATGTCACCTCTGCCTGTCTGCAAAATGGTGACTGAGCTTTCTTGTGCATTGACAAATACTGTTTTCCACGGCCAAAACTTTCCTATTCCTTAAGCCTTGTTATAAAATGGGAGTGATACCTCTACTGCTTACGGCACTCACTGTACTTCCCCTCTGCTGTGAAGCCAATCCATGTGATAGCTTCTTGCTTTGGAGTGATGCCAGTAGGGGATTACTCTGTTTTACTGCCTTTCTAAACTGCTCTTGTGCTGAAATTCTGTCCTGGATTATTCCTGTGTAATCCCTATGATCAGCACAGTAGCTGACACGTGCTGGAGTGGAAGAAGTAGCGAGAAGAGAAAGGCAAGCACATTGTGCTAGGCCACTTTGTGCTTGGCCTCTGCTCAGGGTTAGGAGACATGCTGAAGGCTGAAATACTAGTTTTTATATTCTGGACTAGTCTTTGTATAAGACCTGTGTTTTCTTAATAGGGACTCAAGACCAGTTACGTGCTACTTACACTGGCCTTGTGAATCACTAGTGATCCATGTCTCTTAGTCTTGTAATTTGATTTTTTTTTTTTTTATCCCCTCATAATCCAACTGCATAATCTGAGTATCCTAAATTTAAAACCTTAGCATATAGGAAGAGATATGCTGTTGTGTGTGCCCAGGAAACCTCAGGGCAACACTTCAGTGTGTGTATGGTAGCAGCTCCATCTCTTTCCATGAGCACAGTCCTAAACACAACCAGCACTAGCCACAGCAAGAACTGCAGGTCTGTGAGCTCTGCTGCTGGCACAGGGTATCCAGGTTGGAGGGTTTCATTTATACCTATTGTTATCCTTCAGAAGAGAACTCTGTCTTAATAGCAACATGATATTTTCCACTTTGTGGTCCTACTTATTCGTAACAGAAATGCTTGTATTGAGGAAGGTGGTGGGAGATCTTGATTCAGGACTGTAGACAGACTTTTTGAATATATAGTAGGATGGCGGTTGTAGCTGTCTGCCTCCTTGCATCTTAGCTGTGCTCTGTTCTCAAGTGATTTATGCTGCGTTCTTATTGTGCTGTAGATCAAAGACACTTGTATGGCTAGTGGATGTCACAACAGTAGTCGCTAGCAAGTACCATCTTTTCTGATTTTCTTTGGCAACAGCCTCACAGCTCTTGGACCTCTCTGGTTCCTCACACGCTAATGCTCTAGATAAGAGGGATGTTATGTGGCACTTGCATGATGGAATTTATTGTGGAAATTTAATTTATTAGTACTTCTCAAATGCTTATGAGAGCTTCAACATGTTATAAAATACAAGTATTATGCTGCTATACTGAGAAGAAAAAATATTCTTAATTTGACTTACAGCTAACAGCTCCCACGTATGTCCTTACAAATGCATCTAGAATTGCAAGCAGCAGGAAAACATTTGTTTATCACAGAATGTCCTTGGCAGTCACTGCTGTGTGCTGTAGACTCTTACGTACAACGTACTTCTGTTTGGCAGTCACTTCACATTAAAATCTCTATTATTTTTTTTTTTTCCTTCCCCTTTAGATGATATCTTTTCTAGCAGCCAAGTCAAGATACCCACTCCCAAAAGCAGATCTTCCCAAGCAGCCTCAGAAGCAAAATCTGAAAGCAAGACACTGAGCACATTTGATGACCCACTAAATGCCTTTGGAGGCCAGTAGCCAAGGGGAGTGTGTTGCAGAGAGGAAGCCTTCCTTATGTCCTGTCCAGTACTAACGCTCTGGATCCTCTAATCCAGTAGAGCTGAAATGAGATCGCTGTGGATATTAAATGAGATTATCCATTTGAAATGGTTAGTATTCTCTTGTGCTGGGTATAATTGTGCTAAATGATTTATTTTTTAAAAAAAAACAGTAACCTCCTGCTATCTTGTTTCCATGGTGCCCAGATGAATATAGCCTGTGCAATACCTGCAATGAAGTAATCTATTATACAAAGTATAGTTTGTTTTATTGAACAGATCTATAGAGAAAATAATTGGTAAACAGTAAATGGAGTCTGCTAAACCAGATCTGTCTGTATGTCTTACTTTCCTCTTTACCACTTGCTAAGGATGTCTGCATCATGACTTGAAAACAACCAAAACCACTACCATGCCTTGTCTGAGTTAGCTGCCAATCTACTGAGCTAATGTTAGGGTAAGGCTGGGTTCTGTTATCAGGTACAGCTTCTCCTCTTATGCAGTCAAGCAGTTAACAAATCTTAGTGCAGGACTTGGCACCAGACAGAGATAAGGTATTTAATATTGGCAGCTAATGTGGTCTATAAAAATGACAATAGTTAAAACTTCTCTGCCAGAAACAGTGTGTTACAGATGAGCACCTAGTGCTCCATGAAAACAACAGAAACCTAACATTGTCTTCCATTCAAGTTGTAAGCCACTAAATGAGATTTTTCACCTGCCTGGATTTCCCAAAGTTTTGAAAATAACACTTTCCAAGAAGTCCATCTGTACTGAGCATGCTTGGTCATTTCCAGGTTAACAAGGCTATGGGCATACCTTAGTGCAGAGACTCACTTGTGCCCAGAGGCTTGTTGTCTGCTTTGCTTTCTCATCTGTAACACATTGTAGGCTGTTTACAGGAGGTTGCTATTTTGTGGAATCCCTTTAACTGTCCGATGGATTTGGCTTAACCTACTTGCTTCCTGTATTTTCTAGATTGCCCTTCTGGAACCGATGCCATTAACCATACTTGATGCCTAATAGTAGACACTTGCTCTCCTGCATGCATACAAGCAGAGCAAATGCACAAATGCAGAAGGATCAAATGTTCCTCTTATTTTACCAGTGACTGCCTGCAATTCTGACTTTAAAACTAGATGTGCTGGTTTTTAGATAGCGATGTACTACTTATCTGTTCTGCTCTCTGTGAATTTAAAGTATGTGCTCAGAGGACTTCTTTGAGAGCAATTCCCACTTTCACTGAAGCCCTTGTTCTGAGACATCTGCTTGAGTCTCTTCTTTCTCAAGTTGGATTCACTTTATCAGGCATGGTAAATACTACAGCTGAAGCATCTAGCGCTAATGAGGGTAAAGCAGAAGGAAAGGTTGGAAGGGATAAAGGAGAAACATTGTGTATTGATTTGCACCATAGGTGGGTCTGGCAATGATTCATGTTAAGTGGGGGCTAAGTTGAGAGTAGCAGCTTGGAAAAGAATGTGGGAGCTATTTGCAAATGGGTGTCTACAGTAAGAGCACTTGCGCTTTATTTATAGGCATTACATCTGCTGCATATGCCTCATACATGATTTGGACTGCTGCTTTACTCCTTTCTTCTGTGCTTAGAAGGGCTTCAAAGACATACTGGGGGAAAGAGGAAAAAGATGGTGAATTTTTCTTTCTTTTCTGCATCCTCCTTTCTTCTTGGCCCTTCACATTAATAACTTCTATTAGCATTGCAAAGAGTGTTGTTCACAAGCCAAGAACCCTGGGGGCCAAAAGCTGTTGGAGTAAAACAAGAAAAAGCTCTTGCCGTAAAGCCTTTCTTAAACTTTAATGTGAAAGCTCAGTACAGAAAAGCTCTTGACAGAAGCTTGCACCATGACGTAGATCAAAGCCTTTCTTCCACCCCAAGTCTTTCTAAACTGGCATGGGGACAGTCTCTTCTCCCTATGAAAATGTGTGGTCCTCAGTTAACTCCCAGTAACACACCGTGAATCCTGGTCTAGGCACTTCACTTTTGGGAGGGCTTGGTCTGAGTGGTGGCTTTTTAAACAGTTTTGGCTTGGTGTGTCTTTTTTTGCAAATGTGATAACCCATGGCTGCATTTTCTGGGAAGGGCAGAGCTGGAGGCCCAGTGTTACAGCACCCAGAACTTGCTCAGCATTCTTTGTCAGAGGGCTCCCATACCTGCTACGTGCGTGTGAAAAACCACAGTATTTGTTCTGAGTGTTTTAACTGGGCCTGAAAGCTAACAGCTTGAATCAGGGTAGGCCTTGCATAATTTAAAACCTAAAGAGAAAGTAAAGTGGTTAATGTAATCAGCACCTCCTAATCAGCTAAGCTTGTTTTCTCTAGTATTTTGCCAGAAGACTGATCCTCTGAGGGAAGCACTGCTCCTGGACACCTTAGACTGAAGCAGGATTAGAGTCGAGTGCTGACCTTGAGTACAGGTGCATGAGAGCAGAGCTCCTCTCCCTGCCAACAGCCGGAGCTGCCCCGGGGCCTCTGAGGAGACCGGGGAGGCCTGCACAGGCTGGGAGTCATCGTCATCCCGCTCGTGCTCTGACTGGGCCCAGCGCTGCGCTAGTAGGCATGAGGAAGCCCCGGGTGCCTCTCAGGTTGCGTTTGAGGTATAAATGCTGGTTTTACACGTTTTCCCTGAGAAAAGGCCAACGGTGCGCACGCAGCGTTAGGGCAGGGGCGAGCCCCTGGAGCCGCAGCCCCCTCGGCCTTGCCCTTCCCCGCCAGCCCCGCCACCCCGTGCGGCGGGCGGGAGGCCACCGGGCCGCCGGCAGCCCCGCCCCGTTAGACTACATGTCCCAGGAGCCACCGCAGGCCCCCCGCGCGGGCGGCTGTCACGTGACCGCCGTCGTTAGCGGTGGGGACGTTGCATCCGGGTCCTTCCGTGCGCACGCTCCGCCACTCCGCGTCTTAACGACCACAACAAGCGAGAGCAGCGCGCCGCGGCCCGGCGGACACCCGCCCCGGACGGCGCCAGGAGCACCGCCCCTCGAGGGAGCTGATTGGGCGACCTGCCTGAGAACGGGTGTCGCATTGGCCCGTAGGAGGACGCCTGGCGGGGATGTCATAAAGGCTAGGTAGGCGCGGAGGCTGCCGGGGAGCGAGTGGCGGCGTCGGTGGCGGTGCGGGCGCCTCCCGGGTCCTGCCCCTCTCCCGCGGCGGCTCCCGCTCCATGAGGCCCGCCGGGGCTGGCGCGCTCCTGTGAGGGGCGGCGGGCAGGGCTGCACGGGGGGGGAGGAGCCGCGTCTCCCCTCGAGCGGGCCCGGCGGCGGCGGCGAGTGAGGTGAGACCCCACCCTCCCTCTTCCCGTCGCGGACCGGCTCGGCGGACGCCGGGTCCTCGCGGGTGCTGCTCCCTCAGGGGCCCTGAGGCGGGGGCGCCGGCCGCGGCGGGGGGAAGAGGGGCAGTGCCGTTACCCCTTCCCTTCCCTGGCCCTGCCGCCGTGAAGTGCGTCCCTGGGGGGAAGGGGGTTGGTTCTCCCCCGAGGGCGGGCTGGGGGCACGGACGGCGGGGCCTCGCGTCCTCGCCGGGGTGTGAGGCCGCCCCGAGGCGCGGTGGCGGCGGGGGTGGTGGGGGGTGGGCAGCTGCTCTCGCTCCTTTGTTTGCGGGCGCTCCGCTCTGCGGCCTGGGTCCGGCCTGCCGCCCCGGGGTGGGGGCTGGAGCGGGCCGGCGGGAGCGCGACGCTGCCGAGGGGGCAAAGCTGCCGTCTCCTCTGCCTTCCCCGAGCCTGGACGAGTCCCTGGTTTTATGTTTTTTTCTGGAGTTTTTCTCCAGCTCTGACCCTGCTGAGGACTCAGCCCTTATCAGGAGGCTTTGGGTGTTAACATCGCAGGTCGGGTTGTCGCGTCGCTTGTGAAAACAAAACAAAAATAATAAAAGTAGTAGGTAGGACCTGGGATGCTGGCTGAAACTAGGGTCCTAAACCTACCATGTTACTAATATCGTTTGCAGTTATCTGTTGCACGACCTAGATGGTAATTTACTGCTTCTTAATAGCTATTTTATTGTTCATCAAGAATAAATTGAAACTCTCTTTAACTGCTATGTTCAGATGTTGTTAGAACTATGTATGTTTGCTTTATAGGTGAAAAATCCGAAACATGAACAGCAATGCACCACACCTGTCCTCAAAGCTGACTTGGCTAGAAGTGGAATGTAGTTTCCTGACGGATCTTCTTACAAGAAAGTTGTAAATCCTTTGTAATGGCCAACAAGAAAGAGCCTCCTTTTTTCAATGAAGATAATATGGGACCGTTTCACTACAAGCTTCCTTTTTATGAAACTATGGAGCTCTTCATTGAAACGCTCACAGGAACATGCTTTGAACTGCGAGTTTCCCGCTTCGAAACAGTTATTTCTGTGAAAGCCAAAATTCAAAGACTAGAAGGTACTATTCTCTCTTATTTCAGCATAAATTTTACCGCTTTAGAGGAAGTCTTGTTTTACAAATTATAATTGCTAAAAGCAAACCAGATGATGTAGATGACTTGTTCAGTAATGCCTGTATAAACTAGGTGCTCAGTTTATGGCTTAGGTTTAATTGGAATTGAGTTGTTTTTCTGTTCTTTCCTTTTCCTATCAGTTCATGTCTTAGGCTTCACTGGAACTGGTATTTTTGCTCTTCTTTTATTTTCTTGGGTTTTTTGTATATCGTTATTAAGATAAATCTTAAAAGGTCTATAGTAAATCATTAACTGTTTTGGTACTACATGGAATATAGTATTTTTGGTGTTGAAAGGATTCTCTGACATAAGTCAGAGCATTGCATTATGTCTATATTGCAACTGCCTGAGCATACTTTAAACTAGGTGCTATTGTTGTTGCTTCTTAGGTTAGTCAGTTTATGGTTTCTTTATGATACTGCAGTCACAAGAGCAACTGCAGTGCAGGCAAATCCCAAAGGCAGCTTGAAGTTACCGATTTGAATTTTGTTTAGGTGAGTGATCTTTTGTTGGTAGAGGTCTGGCTGAGCAATGCTTTGTCTTAAAGCGATGAACTTGGCACATCTTGCAAGTGAAAACCTCCTTTAAGTTGTGAGGACAATCCTGGTGCTAATGCAGGGAGAAAGGTGTAGGTTAGTCCTCTCTCACCCCTTTCCCTCTATGATGGGAGTGATCCTGCATAAAAGAATGGGATTTAAAAGATGTATGTATACTTCGAACCATTGCATGCTCTTTCTCACTTTGCAGGAGTTAAAGAACTGTGTTGCTGCACAGGCTGAGAGTACCAGAGTTGCTAATTTTAAGAAAAGGGATCTTCTCTTTCCCCAGTATACCTGTCCATGTTTTTCATGCTTCTGTCTGTGTGGAACTCGCCCTCTGGGAGATGTAATATGATGCTTTAGACTTGAATCTAAGATACTCTCCTCGTCTTACGGAAATCTGTGCTAATGGACAGAAAAAAAAGTAGCTGGCACAAGTCTTAAAACACAGAAGCATTGCAACAATAGGGGTGACTTTTTGCTAGTAAGGTCACATAGTAGAAGCTCCACCATGCAGATAACTAGAGTTTACATCAGTGTAGCTACATTAGTGCAGCTATGTGGATATGCTTTTGTTTCCTGTGGACAGGGGCATAATTAATCACAAGTCAGAGAACGTGTTGAGATGCTCCTGGAGGCTAGAGGTGAAACAAGAAAAGGGTTTTTCTTTTCCATGATTGAATACAGGCGTAGGAGAGATGCAAGCAGATATGTGATAGAATGCTAACTAAGAGTAAATTAAAAGGGAGCATAGGCAATAGAGTACAGGAGAAGGCAGGCTATCTGGATAGTATAGATGAAGGAGTGAGCTTTAAAGGATGCATGAAGAGACCAAAGGGAGATGTGAGGAAGAAAAATTTGAATTTCTTGTAATCCAAAATGGAAGACTGCGAATAGACGTATTGAATTATACCTGCAGTTTATTTTTGTCAGATGGGTGTGCCTAGCTTACAAAAGTATCATAATTTCTTATTAGAAGAACAGCTTAGTAATAAAGTTATGGTTTTGCTTATTCAGAATTTTTTTCACATATTGTAGTTCATAGGATGATAAGGTAATTAATGGCTTAGGTGCCTGCTGTATAGATTTAATTATTAATAGGTAAATTTTATAAAACCTGGAAGATAAGAGTTCACTGGTGCTTATCATTGAATTGTTAGAAATCAGTTGAAATACTTTGATGCTCCAGAACAGAGTTAAAATACCTGTAATGTCCTGACTAATATAATTTATGGGAGGCAGAGTGAAAACAGATTGATTGGCTGTGTGTGAAGGAGACAGATACACAATGACAAATTAATTTGATGTTGCATTTGGGGTTGCTATTGCATGTAAAAAAATAATTAACAACTTTTCAGTGGTGAAGTTGCTATTACAGTGCACAAGTTCAAGCAATGAGTTGCTCAGGTGGAATGAAAATCCTAAAGTAATTTTGCTGTTGTGATTCAACATGGGAAGCAGAAAGCTTACATCTGTTCCTGTTTCTGCTGCTGTTTTTCACTTTTTGTTACTGTATCGTGTCAACTTTCACGGGGTGTGAACGGCTTCTACACTGCTGGGATACTATATAGGGTCCCTAGCACGCATATTGTCTGCATGGACATCCTTCATTGAGGATGGATGGTATGTAAGAATACAAAAAGACAAGTTTTGGGAGAATGATCTGAGACCTGAGATCTCCAAGAACAAAATCCAGAATCGTATCGGAATTTAACAAATTTGTTCAAATGACCCCAAAGCCTCTAATTGTGAGAGACTAATAATAAAACTAAATCAAGACAAACTGATCTTTGTCAACAACTGGAATATCAGTAGCTGTAGACTGTCTGCACTGTAACAAGAAAGGATAATATGGATGGCATGTTAGGAATTTTGTGTACTTCTGATACTGTTTGTCATTCTTGGTGCCTGTTTAATGATCTGATATGGAAAGGGTTTGTTTAGACAGCTGTAACAGACATTGGTACCTTACTAAGAAAGATCTCCAGCTTTCTGTTTCCAGTTGGTTTTAGTCAGTAAAAAATAAGGGTAAGAATTTATTAATGGGTTCTAATGGGTTAAATCTCATTGCAAGTCTACTCGTAAACTGAAGTTAAAGCAGATCTGATGTGTGTTTGGATCAGATCCAGGCATTTGTCCTTAAATATGCCCCATGTGAAATAAGCACTTGGTATCCAAAAATTTAGATTTGTTTTAATCCTGACTTTGGAGCCACCTAGGGTAAATTGCTCCTAGTCTCAGATTCACTGAATGAGCCTTTTAAACTGGTACACTGGAGAAGAAATAACTCCCTTTGTCTCTACTGGTGGCATAAATGTTAGAATACACCCAGCCAGCAGCTTGGCTTAGTGTTGTCAGCAGTGCTACCTACTCCATTGGTTTTACTTGTTGTTGATTATTTGTATTTGAAAGCAGGATCGCGTGTTGATGGACATGGATAGGATGGTACCTGAGTTTCAAGGTGACATGAAAGACTGAGCTTTAACACATGAATGGTACTTAAAAATAGCAGGATTTAATGGAAATAGCAGGATTTAATTGAAAAAGGAAACAGCTTTGTTTTCTGGGTTTTGTTGTTTTTTTTTTTTTTTTTTTTTTAACTGACAAGATCTCTTCTTGCTTCCTCCATTGCACAAGTCTTTGTAGCTGCTGGGCTGGACAAAGTTTAGTATTCTTCATTCAGAAAGACCAATTATTATATTGAATTTTATAGAAGGAACATTTGGATAGTGTATTCCTAGTAGTGGTTAATTCTTTCATCTGTTAAAGAACCATAGATAATACCTGCAAACATGTTTGTTCAGTAAGATAGGATTGAGTCTCAAGGGAGGAGGTGGGGTTTGGGATTTGGTGTTGGTGGCATTATTATTGTTATTGTTATTATTAACTTGCAGGAATTAATTTTCATTCTACAGTATGGAGTGTTAAGACTTTCATTTACGTAGCTACCTTTGAAATAAGAAAAACCCACACAGTCATGGTTTGTTCAGTGACTGCTTGCAACTGAATTTTATGATCTGTGTATGTGGAAACATCTACTGTTTTAGATGAAAATTTAGGTGTTCTCTTGTTCCTGTGTTATTGTAAAGGGGAAAAACAGAACTAACTTTCAGACTACATCTTAATTTGGAATGCTTGTGTTCAGCAGGGAACGACAGGTGCAGCAATAATTTTGTTGTACGTGTGTGTACTTTCAACTCATCATGAGAGTTATTTTTCTTGGTCTTTTTGCTGTCATTATTTTGCTGCCTATACACAGCAGCTTCACCTTAAGCGAAAGGAACTGGATGAATGTCAAGCAGACTTCTTTTGGATTTTGTAATTTCTTTCAATATTCTGTGAATTCAGAGTATGTCATAATGATATTCATTACTACTTGCATTAGAGAAAATAGCTATGCTTCTGTCAGGACTGGAGTAGGTGGATTGCACAAGTGTAACGAGTCTTTAACAATCTTGCTTTTCTTCTGTCTACTACTTTTCCTCTGTTTCCTGCTTGGTCCCTGGCTTGTTTACTGTGCTGATAGAGACTAGAAGTTCATGAAGCTTTTTTTAGGCTTATCCCTTGTCTGAGCTGGGAAAACTTTCCTGCAAATGCAAGCCTGTGCCAGATCAGGCTAGAGCAGCATCTGGAAGGTGTAAATATGGTCATCTTTGTCAGGAAACTTTATGGGCCTGTATTCAGTTACTAGTGACTCGCTGTTGTTACAGTCTCTGCTTTGTCAGTCCCTACGATAAAGAGCAGGTCAGCACTGACCACCGTTTACAATGATGTAGTTTACTATCATGCAAATGAAAGCTGGGGGGGTTGACTGTTATGAAAACGGTCCTGCTGCTGGAAGTTGTGAACCTTTGCACCTCTTCCCTAGTGTAGCTAGTTTGTGGGGGAAAATAAGACTGTGAGCCCAGCCTCTCTGTAAGCAGGAACAAAAAGTAAATGTTTAAGAACCTCTCCAGCATTTTCAACATTGGATGAAAGATTAGTACACTGTTTGAGCTTTGACTTTGAAATGTTTGTGGTGGCTTTAAACATAGTAACCTTCTACCCACAACATAAAATCAAGTTTGTTCTGAAAAAATCTATGGTTTTTTTTTTTTTCTGGGTCAGACTTGACTACATCAGTTTCTCTGGTGAGCCTACTTAGCATGCCAGAAAGAAGAGTAAAGGAGTGAAACTTAAGGGTGTATCTGATACACTGACTCAGAGACAGGATGGAGTACCTACTTCTCTCCTTTCCTCCCCCCATTTTAGTAGGTCAGACTGTCAGCACAACTGCCGCCATTTCAATAGACAGTTTGCAGACTCTTCTGTCCTCCTATAGCATCACCTGGCTAGCCCACTTCCATTTGAGCATTGAGATGTAGCTTATTGCCCTACTTTCCTCTCTTCTCTGTACTAATTTAGAGCAGGCCAGTGGATGGCTATCTCACAGTTCACATTATTGTTGCCAGTTTTACATGCTGATCTCGTGCAAATGTCTCCTCAAAAAAGCCTTACTATAATCCAGAAAACAGACAGCTGATGCATATTTTCCTGCACCTGAACCTATAAAGCATGTACCATTTCCTTTATGTATAAATACAGAATTCTTAGAAAGCAAGATAAAAGGGAATTAGTAATAAAGACTTGTCTGTTTCCCATTACAGCAGAGTATAGTCTTTTCATCTGTTCATTTCATCAAAAATACGTTGTCATTGTTGAATGAACAAAAACATGTTTCATTGCAGTACTGCCAGTTGCAAGCCAGCCTTTTTAACAAATACTTTCTCGGTTTATCAAAGTAATTGGAAATTGCTCCTTGGAGGCTGCTGAAACCATAACAAATGCAGACAGTAATGACTGTAATCAGGAGAGTGCAAAACAACGCAGAAAAGAACTTCACTGTAGACTCACTGGCTGTTGCCGGCTTGTTCTTGTTTTGCTTACACTGCAGACTTGAAACATAACCAATAACCAGTTATTAAATAGCTGGCAGTGTAGTGTAGTAGCAATTATGTTAGTCTACTATATGAACATATTCCCCTCATACATGTCTTGTGGACTTCAGAGGATATAAGATTCATGTTAAATGCCATCCAAGTGAAGTAAAGTTGTGTTGGTCATTCATAAAAGAGGAGATCTAGATGTGAGCTGTGGTGAGAAAAGGAAATTGTCATCCTCTCTAAAACTTAAATAATAACAGTGACAGTTCCTCCAAAGTGCACTCTCTCTTCTGTATGGGGATGTCCACTTAGCATGTGTCCTACTTGCCTGTTGAATCTGCTTGGACTTTCACCAGAATGTGGTCCCCTTTTCTTCCTTGCTGATGATGGGTGTTGGAAGCTTTGTGCCATTCCTTGAGCTACGAAGGGGCTACTTAACTGACCTTTTGCCACAGCTTGCTAAGCACTCTTGCAGGCCTTGGGAAGCTGAGATGTTTTTGGAAGCTACCTGGAAGATGCTGATCTTTGTGTTCCCCTCTTGCTAGATGTATTTTGGGAAGTCCTACTGTGTAGCATTGCTACTTGCATCTCCTTTTAAGTGTCTGAACATGCAATGTATAAAAGTATAAGATAGGTTATTTTAATGGAACCTTTTGCACAGTGAGATCTTAATTACCTGGAATTCACTATTGAACAACAGTACTTCTTTTTGATGCTGAAGGGAAGATTTTTTTTTTTCCAAAGGCAAAAAAGACAGCTATTCATCTTCCTGTTAGCCTTAATTTTTTTTTTTTTTTTCTTTTTTGTGATCCAACATGTCTCATCCTTTCATAACTGTCCTGGTTTCTATTCTATCCAAAATTTGGAAAGTGGCAGCATTCTAGTAAAAATGTCTGAAGACCTCAAGTTGTATCAGCTTATTCTTATTACCTTTAACGTGTATTACATCTGTATCTCTATGAGTTGACTACGCAGACAAAAAGCAACGAAGTTAATCATTATGTAGAATATGGATTTTTAATAAGGAACAAATATTCAGTATGCTTACTTTCTTTTAACTAAAAATAGTTAGCCAAATCTGTCCCAGAACTTGAGCTGACAATGAGTATTACTGAATATAAGTAATAAAATGTTGTGATGGCCTAAAAGAACACCCACAACAAAATAAAAGTGTTTGTAGTATGAAGTTTGACTGACTGCTGTGGTACTATATTGTACATGTGAACTTTCAGGTTCCAAACCAAGTAGTGATAAAAACACATTTACAGCTGTCGCCACTGTAATAGAGCTGCCACCAGTTACCTTAATGCGACCTTGTCTTTACTGTGAGTAATACAGAATATCAGTCTGTGATTAAATTATTTGGCAGTTCTATAGTTAGAAGTTTTTTCCTGTTTTTCCTGTCAGTAGACATAAAGCTCTGAGGTACAGATAACAGGAAAAAACCTCCTTCATCTGATGACTGGAAAAGAACAAGTATTCAATAAGCCTGAAGCAGTTTAATACTTCTCCAGACCCCTTGTTGAGCCAAAAGATTGAACTCTGTGTGTGAGCACCAGCCTGCTGAAAATCTTAACTTTGTTCTTAATAACTATTTGAGAGGTTGGATATCATGACAGAAGGCTGCTCAAGTGCCTGTCCTTGTCCTGCTTCCTCTCTTCTTTCCCGTGACCCACTTTCTTGCCTCTCCTCCATTACCCCCACATTCTTCAAAAAGTAAAATTCCCCAAAAGCCCACTCACCAAGCTCCAATTTTAATAGTCTTTTGTTTGTTTTGTTTAGGTATTCCTGTCTCTCAGCAGCACTTAATTTGGAATAATACAGAACTGAAGGATGACTATTGTTTGAATGATTATAAGTAAGTATAGAATAAAATTGCAATTAATGTTTCTAAATCATTGTTAGCGTAAGCAATAGAAAATGCTACAAAAATTTATTTATTGTTATTTACAGCATTTCAGAAGGCTGCACTCTGAAGTTAGTTCTGGCTATGCGAGGTGGACCTATTAACACTAGAAGAGGTAGGTGTTAACTCAGTTAAAGATAGTGGTTTTCATGCAACCACTTATAACTGCAATGCATCTTATAACTGTAAACAGATTCTCTTAGCTAAGCATTTTAGACAAGCAGACTTCAGTTCCAAATTAGTTGGAAAAGTACTTTATAAACAGAGGGATTTTTTTCCTTCTTTTCTTTATTAGCATATGTCCTGGTTTCAGCTGGGATAGAGTTAACTGTCTTCCTAGTAGCTGGTACAGTGCTATGTTTTGAGTTCAGAGCGAAGAATGTTGATAACACTGATGTTTTCAGTTGTTGCTCAGTAGTGTTTAGACTAATGTCAAGGATTTTTCAGCTTCTCATGCCCAGCCAGTGAGAAAGCTGGAGGGGCACAAGAAGTTGGCACAGGACACAGCCAGGGCACCTGACCCAAACTGGCCAACGGGGTATTCCATACCATGTGACGTCCCATCCAGTACAGAAACGGGGAAGTGGGGGGCAGGGATTCGCCGCTCGGGGGACTGGCTGGGTGTCGGTCGGCGGGTGGTGAGCAATTGCACTGCGTATCATTTGTACATTCCAATCCTTTCATTATTGCTGTTGTCATTTTATTAGTGTTATCATTATCATTATTAGTTTCTTCTTTTCTGTTCTATTAAACCGTTCTTATCTCAACCCACGGGTTTTGCTTCTTCTCCCGATTTTCTCCCCCATCCCACTGGGTGGGGGGGAGTGAGTGAGCGGCTGCGTGGTGTTTAGTTGCTGGCTGGGGTTAAACCACGACAGCATACCAAGTGCACCATCCTTTTCATTTTGTTTACCCCTAGTTTAACAAGTATCTTTGTACGTATAGAATCAAATCTTAAAATCAGGAATTCTTCACCTGCAGAAAAAACAATACTGTAATGTCATTATACATATAGTTTTTAAAATCTTGTTAGTAAGAATCAGGTATTGGTTTAATCTGATTATAAACTTGGTTATTTGGATCATCTATAGAAGAATGAAAATGGAGAAATCCCCTTGATAATTTTAACTTGGAAAAAACTCAGCATATCTTCTAGATTGGGAATTCCCATTGTAAACTGAGGCGAGCTCTCAAAGGTGATCAAAACAATAATAATTTGGTTTTATTCTGTTTTTTCTCTTTGTAGTTCCTGTGGAAGACCCTATCAGGGAAATGGCTGAATACATGGATCCCACTAGAGATGAGATCTGGGAGAAAGGGCCATCCAACAAACAAGTTACCTTCTTAGTATATCGAGAAGGAGATCAGTTGAATTTCTTCCGTGTAGTAGACCGGGGAGATGGCACTTTAACACCATTATCTGAATCTTTGAGGTAAAGTTGGTTCTAATTTTTATATTATTGTTACGGGAACGCTGTGTAATTTTCAGCTTTATTTGTCGACATTATGAAGAGAATATCTGGAATATATCTGGAATATTGCAAGAATTGTGCCCTAAGGGCTGCTAAAATGCTGTAACCGGGTGGCCTAACAACACAGTAGTACTTGCGGTCAGTGGTCATGCTGTCGGTCGTCTATCATTGTGTGTCTATTGAGTGAGATAAAGCTGACCTCGTGCTTAAGGCAATTCTCAACATTCCAGCCCTTTCTAAAAGGGAACATTTCACAGGAGAGTCAATTTGGCAATAAAGATATTAAAAACTTTGGTTAAGTACTTTCTCTTCCATCTTAAGGCATTTGTCTAGTTTTATAAACATTTCTCTGTTCACAGCATAAACTTTCTTTTTCATATGGATATGACTTGAACCAAATGATTAGTCAGGAAGATAGCAGATTGGCAGTGCAAAATCCTGAGAGGGTTTGTCTGAAGTTTCAGAGAAACTGGGGGGGCTGGGGGGGAGGGAGTTGTTTTGTTTGGGGGGAGGATTGTTTTGTTGGGAGGGGGGGACGACTGGTTTAGTTTGGGGTTTTTTTGGTTGGGGGGGGTGTTGTGTGTTGTTGTTTTGGTTTTTTTAAATACACTGAAATAATTACCAATAGAGCTAGCCTTTGGACATAATTAGGTCTCAGATTAGCTACTGTTGAGGTACCAAACTTGTCTCAATCACTGTCACAGAATCAAAATACTGTTATCAGAAAAGCAGGTATGTCACTTAAGCTACTATGTTGTAGTAAACAGATTAGTAGGCTTTTTCCTAAAGCTATCAAAATTGATAATATCTACTAAAAAATATTAGATTCTGTCTTTATACTGCAGCTTTTGGGTAGTTTTTTTTTATCCCCTGAAGGATTTAGTATTTGTACAACTGTAAAGAAAAGGAGTCCCTATAGCTGCATTTTCTCTAAGGCTAAGTCTTGCACTGTTTTAAGTAACTATTCTTGTTCCTGTTTGCAAAGTTGAAAGCAAGAGCTTTGTATTGGGTTTATATTCAGTGTGATTCAGTGTGCTTATATTCAGAGTGATATTACTCTTACAAAAGTTTATAAGAGATCTGTACTTAAGAACTACAGGCTGAATGAAGTACCTAGGTTGAATTCCCACATCATTACACAGAGTAGAAAGAGCTAGTGTTTGGTATACAATTACTAGAGAGAAGGAAGAGGAAAGATACAAATATTTTAGATCTGTGATCTTATCTTTCAGCCCCTGCACTCTTTTTCAGTAAATAGCCACATATGGTATTGTCTGTAGATTTGAAATAGCTAAAAACCACCATCATCAAGTAAGAACTGAGAACCTTACTGCTTCATTGGGCTAGTACACTTCTGGAAAGAGGAGCAGACACCTGTAGTTCCTGTTCTTACTGATACCCTGCCTATTACCAAATTGTTCCCTTTTACCTTTTCACTCCAAAGAACATGCAAACCAATCCAAAGAGCTAGGACTGTGGATGCTATACTGTGAGTTGATGCAACAAGTTGTCAGAAGGAGCTTGAACTTTCATTTTTCAGTATAATAGGCTCCCTGGTACCTCTCTACATGTTCAAATTTGTGTATGTGTGTGTAATGATGATTTCCCCCCCCCGTTTAAAACTAGCATGGACAATTGTCTGAAACTCCTAGTCCTTTTCAATTAGGTAATCCTAGAGTATAGATTAAATAGTAATTTACTTGAGATTGGCTAAATGTAGCAAACCGGAGGAATAAACCACGCTCTTTTGGCTCTTGCAAGGCATCTTGGTAAGCCTTTCAAAGCACAACAGCATGTATAAGTCAAATACATTATGCGTAATAATGTGCTGTCACTGGTCAAATGATCCAGTTAGGTTGGAAGCCACCTGAGTTGAAAACATTCAGCTTGACTCATTTCTCTTCCTCTGTGCTTTCTACGGGCATCTGTTTATTAGTTTTTCTACTAGGGCAGACAGTAATTGGGGGAGGGTGGGGGGAGGAAATCCTAATTTTTGAATTTGTTATTATGGCTGGGTCAGACTTTGTGGGAAATGGGAAAAGTAGCACAGGGAGGAGAGAATGGAAACAAATCAGACTTTTTCATTTGATCTTTATAGAGGAAGGCTGCGAATCATCCTGAACACTAGTGTTTTTCACACTGACAGTTAAATGTGTTTATGTGTGTGGGTATACTGGTGACTGAGGATTTTGAGGCACTTGTTTATCAGCTTTTCTCACATTGCTTGTGTGTGGAGCAGAATTTAGTGACTGCAATTTAGAAATGAGACATTGATTTGGGTTTTGTTTTATAGTTCTCCAGATCATTTTCTTTTATCTGTGGTTAAGTTAATGGTTAAAACTTGACAAGATGTAAACACATACAATGATTATTGTCTCTGGATTAAAAGGAAGTTGTTGAAGTTGTGGTATAAGACTCCAGGCACCAGTGTCAGAAGAGTTTCAGCGAGCTACTAATCATTTTTGAGGCACGCATTGTACGAGCAAGTTCTCGGGAATGTTGACACCTATGGGCAAAGTAAATCTGAAATTTACTCATTGGAAAATGGGCTAAAAGTATCATCAAGAACAAAGCTCTCTGTCCAACTTTTATAATTTTACAATCACATTAAAGCAAAAAATCCTTTTGTTACTCTTTTGTGTGTGTGTGTGTGTTTTTGGCTCCTGGTTAGCCAGAAAATGCAAGAAAAAGGATAAAAATTCTTTTTGCATTAAAAAAAAGCCAAACAAAAAAACAACCAAACATGTGAGACATACTGCTTTTCTTCCTATCCTTGCCTTGAAGGAAGGAAAGCTCAAAGAATTATTTTGAGTTGGTGACTTAAGTCTTTGCAGAGTTAAAATTCTGAAATGATTCTTTAGTGTTGAATCTTTACCAGGAGAAGTATGTGATATGCATGCTGACTGTCCCCATATGGAGCTGTTCAGTTTTGGGTAAAAAGTGACTGGACTATTTTGCTGACTCTTGCTTTAAATTTGCTGCCATCTTGCTCTTAAAGATCTGTCTCCCAGCTGTGCTGCCTTTGGAATTTTGCTACATTTTAGGAAATGGATTTGGAGAGTCAGTGCAAAAATACTGGCTCTTGAGTAAGGGCAGCAGAGTATTTCCACGAATCAGGTAAGATGCCAGCTCGAATTAGTGAAAATTTTTTTTTTTTTTTGGTACTGACTTTCTCATGATCTTTAGTTCTTCCTTGGTCTCTTTTGGAGAGTAGAAACTTTAGTTAAATCTACTAAGACATTTGTATGAACACAAGGGAATTGCCTGATTGTCACAATTTCTAGATGCTGACAGCCTAATGTAAGAATTAAAACACTCTTTAAAATGTACTATATGCAGTGTTGAAAATGCATCAATTTGTAAAGAATTGGACACTCCTAATGGTTCTTTCATTTCACTGTCAAATGTTGGATTTGTGTTAGTGATTAATGCTTTATTGCTTCATAGGAAAAACAAGTCAGATACTGACTTTAAAACATTGAGTTTTTGCATTCTGTTAGAATACAGAATGGAAAAAGGCAATGTGATGCTATAAATTTCCAGTGACTACTGAGTTAAAATATTTTGTCTTGAGACTAGCAATTCTGATCTGTTTATTTTTTTCCAAATGTGACACTCTTTGGAAACCTAAACTGATCCTTTTTTATTTTTTTTTTTTTTTTGAAAAGGAGAAATAGAATATCACATCCACATGGGTGACCCCTCCATTTCCATTTATGGTGAGAACACCCCTCAGGATGGATAGAAATTTGGACTTTCCTTCCATGCCAGTGTCTGGTTAATTGGAAAACTGATCAGCTTGTTGTCTGAGTCACACAGTTAACAGCTTTGGCCATACCTTCAGGAGACATTTGTGGAACTGGATATCCCCTCTGTGGGGGAAATATATAGTGAGTGTGAACCAACTGTATATGGCATAACAACTTCCCAGAAGCGTGGCTATGTTCTGATTTCAGCATCCTCACTTTGTGTGAGCATCTCATAAGGAATGCTTATGTGCTAAAATAAACGGATTTGAAATGTCTTTGCATACAGTTTTACATAATGCTTTGTCAACAGATCAACTACGGATATGACTTTCTAGTTGTGAGAATAGTCTACATTGAAAACGTAATTAAATTACTTGATTAGAGGGTGAACACAAACTTTCTTTTATTTTCAGCGGTGGTTCAGTTTATAATTTATATGCTGATGATGAAGATGAGACAGAGGCATCACCTTCTGGCCAACAGATTATTGAGAATTCAATTACTATGAATAAAATGAAACTGCTCAAGGCAAAGATGGAGAACATGAATCTGAGTAAAAAGGTGAAGTTATGATTTCAGTCTATCATAAAATGGCTTGCACTTTCCTAGTGCTGGCTTTCCTAAAAAGCAGGTCAGATACTTTGCTGTCTTGGGAAGTGAAGTGGTGAAGGGTAGATGATTTCTTTGTTGTTTAAGTAAATGCTATTGTATAAATGTTCTGCTGTGGGGCGTTGGCTTTACTTGCATCTACCTGTCCGTATTCAAAGAATTCACTACTGGTCCTGGGTTTATTTGTGTGGGTGGTTTGGGGTGTGGGGGTTTTTTGTTTTTTTTTTTTGTTTTTCCTTCTGATACTTTAAGTAGCATTGTTTTGCAGTACTGCTCCGGTAAAAATCAATGTTTCTCTTAAATGAAACTTCATTAGAAATGCTGTAACTGAAAAGACTATACAGTTAAATATGAGAATGAGATTACCTAGAAGAGAAAACATTATGTTGGTGTTCATGTCTATCTAGGTTACCTAGATGTAAAATGAAGATAGTATACTGTCTTTCATTGTTCGTCTTGTTTGAGACCCTAAGCTCTTCTGGATAACTTTGGTGGCATTCTGGCTTCCTTTTTCTAGTCCTCTGACATGTGGCCTATTTACTAAAAATTCTTATCAGTTATAATCTTTGATTTTATTAGTCAGATGTTGGGGTGAAATCGTGATGGCTAGTAACAGATGAGGGATTAGAAAGAATGGTTTGGTCCTTTTTGGCCTTACACTGTCTGAATTCCTGGGAATATGATCTCAGTCAGGTCTTTGAATGCAACTGTAATTCAGATACTAATTGTTGTTGTATGTGGCTTTTGGTTTTTTTAATAGCCTAAAAAAACTGTCAAGGTGAAACCTCGTCCTCCAATGGCTCCTCGACCATCTAGTGGCTCAGTGGCTGCTGCTCGTCATCGTTTTTTAAGAGTGCTCCCCCATATGGGACAGTCCTGCCTACCTCCTCCTGGGAATTCGTATCACTCAGAGTCTTCCCAAAACGCACTTTCAGCATTGGCTACTTTGGCCACTGCTGGTAGAACAATGCCATCCACAACTAATGACTTTCTTCAGGAAGATGACACTTGGCAGAGCAACTCTTGGTCTCAGTCGGTTAGTAGCATCAGGTTACCTCCGAAAATATCTCGTGTCGAACTAGAAAATGCAAAACTACCTACAAATAGTATTCTGACTCCAGTTTCATCTCTGCTTGCAAATTCAGAAAAAGCATCTGAAAATGTGACCTCAACAAGTGAGGAGGATGCTGTTTTGTTTCCCAACCTAACAAATGTGGAACTATATGGAACAGAAGAAAAACTTCTACCTGAAACAGATGCTTTTGCTTTGTTAACAGAAGCAAGCACCACTGAACAGTGTAGTGAGATATATGACATAGGAAGGGTGAACCCAGAACTTGAACTGTCTGATGGAGATGAAGAATCTAAGGTTGTAGAGCAGCATAGAAAACCTATTAGCAAAGTGCTGAGCACTGCAGCAATGGGGGCTGGTCTTCTCAGTACTCGTGAATTAAGTCCTCAGAAAAATCTGCTTTTGTCACCTCTTCGGTATTCAGCGCAAGTGGCACGTCACAGTTCTCTGAAACCACAAGCACAACCCAAATGCTTTGAGGCTGGTAACTTGAGATCTACAGCCTCCCCAAACATGCTTCGATCATTGGAAGTCCGAAGTATAGCAGACTCCTCTTTTTCTAGGACTACTAGATTTCATAGTGTGAAAGTAGAGTCACTTGGCAAAAGACCTGATGTGATTTCTAAAGCAGAGACTAGGGACATCACAGATGTGGCTAACAAGGCATCCAGAGAACCTGTGAGTTCTGTAGGTAACTTAGGATTTCTGGCTTCGCTGGCCCGAAGCGCAAACAGGGAAAGTTTACAGAGTTCCTGTGGGACAGGCAGGTTTCGGACTTCTGGTATTGCACTGCCTACAAACCTGCAGCATTTTCAGGAAGAAAGCTTTAGGAAAACTGCTCCTCCAAATGAAGCTGCTGAATATATTCTAGTGAGTACTCATGCTTCTAGAGAAACGGAAGTTTTCCTGTCTTTTCTGGTACTGGCATTATGACAATATACTTTCATGTGTGTGTCTGTCTTTTCAGGGAAGGCAGATGTGAAGAGGGAGGTGTACTTAAATCCCTGATAGTCTTAAACTGTTTTCTGAATTCCTGTTGGTATCTTAACTGCCTGTTTATCCAAATACATCCTAGAAGTAATTTTTCATAAAAATTAAAGTGGTTGTTCAGTTCACAACTAAAATTACTAGTTATTGTAATGATAAAATTGTGAATGTCTGTGTCTGAAGTGTCATCTGACTTCTCCTGCTGCTCACTAATTGTCATTTATTCCAAAGTTTGCCCTGTGGCTGGCACCATATGTGCCTAGCTTCAGATCTGTAATGTACTTTGTTGTTTTGGTGTGTTATAAAGTATGGGGAGACTATTAAATAGTCATTTTGAGTAAGGCTTTATATTGCAGAATTTTAATTTTGTGTACAGAAGTTGTCTTGGACTCTTCGTAGGTACATTGATTGATAAAACATTGATTTCAAATAAGCTGATACCAGACTGCTTAACTTTTCATTTAATTGCCATCTGCTAGTAATTTCCTTGTGGAATTTTTTTTTTTTTTTTTTTTTTTTTAGTCTGCGCATGGGCTTGGAGTGAATGGAAGTATTGCAGCTGTAGGGAAAAGAGTAGGTAAGTAATGTGACTTAAATAATAATTGAAGATGACTCTTTAATCTTTCCTGATATATCACATATAGAGGATAATAATAATTGTAATCATTGTATGCCTTATCTTTGTAAGGCATATGGCTTTCAAAGTCCTTGCTGTATAACACTTCTATAGCATGGTATAACTTTTAATATTTTAAGCAATTCTTTAACGTACAGATGTCATCCAGATCTTAGGTAGACATAACTGTGACTCTTTCATAGCTTTTTTAATACTTAATGAATCCTGCATGTCATCTATAGACATAAACATGAGTTTTTGCTCTGAAGTTTCCAAAAGGTCAGTTCTATGAATACTTCTGAGTGTATTAAAATCAGAGCCAAATTTATTGGTAGCATCTTCTTTAGGACTACAGCCTGAGCCAGAAGGATTTGGCAAAAGAAAAGTGGGGAGGAAGCGGTAAGGGCATAGATGCTGAAGATTACTGATGTAGTGCAGATTTTTCTCTGTTTTTTGTGGTGGGCATCATTCTTTCTACTCTAGTCTTGGTAACTGTGGAGTGCTTAATGCTTGACATCTACTGAAAATTGATATGTTGTGCCTAAATATTAATTTCTTATGTGATTAATTCTCTTGGAAGGAATGGAATTGTCTAGATTAGTACTTCTAAAATTCTTAAGACAGTGAGCTAAAGATTCTCAGCACAATTAACTTCTTCATATCTTTGACTTGCAGTTTGCAGGTTTTCTTTTCTTTCTGTATGACCTTAGGTAAAGAGAGGCAGGCATGTATTCCAGGATTTTAAGATCTAGGTATAGAGAATGAGCTAGAAGATAGATCTTCAAATAGCAGCTGCAACAGGAAGAATTATGTAATTGTAATGACATGGGAGCAAAAGCTGCTAAAATAGTGGATTGTACTTTTGTTTCACAACTGGGGGTTCAGCTTTTAATTGGCACTCAATTAATAAACAGGTCTGTCCTTATCTACTCCATGGTAAAAGAGGTGATACCCTAATAGCTACATCTGCATGATGGGGAAGCCTACTATCATCTGTGTCATTTTGGATAGAACTATGAAGACGACAATCCTCTGGTGTATCTTATGTCAGACAAAAGTGTATTTTGCAGAAGGTTCTGGACATGAGAGAGACAAAGTTCATGTCCTCATATCACGCAGGCTCTTGAGAGAGAGGTGGCTGGTAATGATCTGTTCTGTAGCTGGTGAAAGGACAGGTTCAGTTTACATGTAGTTGCTGTAGGGACTGTAAATGTGAGGACAGGTGTATTGTTTTTTCTGTTTAAATGTGGTCCACAGCAGGAGCTGTTTTCAAGCTCTGTCTTTTTCACAAGCTGGGCTAAAGGATGCTTTTGAAATAGTATGCTTTTAGATGATGAAATTGATAGCATGGAAAAACATTGCCTGGAAGTTTTGATGCTGGATAGCGATGGGATAGCACTGGTTGGTAGTAGTGACTGCAATATGTAATGACTGGCTGGTGCTACTATTGAATGTAGCCTGCTGTATCTCAGCTGAGAAATGACTGTTGGGATTAAAGGTGTGCCGGACAAAAAATATTTCTGAACTCATGAGGTCACTTTTGGGGAGCATCCTGACAATATAGCAGTAGAAGCACTGAAAGAATGTTTGAGAGGATGCGTTGCTCACTTTCACTGTCTAAGCATATGGTAAATATGCATAAGCAAGTTGTGGACGAAGAGCTTGCTTCTACAGAGGGAAGGAAGATGCCTTTTCTTTACATGCTCTCCAGTTAGTAAAGCAACAGCCAAGAATTACAGGGCAAAAAGTCAAAGTAAACTTTTAAGTACAGAAATTGTACAAACATCTGCAAAGTGCCTTATGAAACCACGTAGCTAAATAGAGGCCTGTAGTCCGATAATGTACGTTTCTTGCAATTATGGAGTACCAGCAAGATTTTAAAATGTTGCAGTACTTATTTGGCAAACTGAGTTATTAGCTACTGAATATACTAGATGCTTCAATGCCCAATTGATTCTTTGGGAAGCAGTGCTTTCCCAATCACATTATATGTTTTCATTTTGCATTTGGGAAGACCATTAGGAGATGTGTTTCTTGATTTCTTCTGTAACTTCTTGCTTATGTGAACTTTTAACAGGTGTTAAAAATAATGGGTCTAAGTCCCGTATTGTGCTGCCTCTTCCAAAGGTGTTCCTAGGCTTGAGGTGTGTTTTTCTGTTTTGGCTTTTGGGTTTTTTTCCTCTCTGTTTAGGCTTTGGGGTTCCCACCTGAAGTATCCTAAGAAATGCAAAATGAATCTGGGTTTCAAAAGATAACATTTAACTAGTTTGTGATAAGGAATAAGTAAAAATAAAATGTCTTTGCTGTCTTTCTACCTCTGAAAGCAGGTGAAGCAACCCATCTTCCACCTGTGAATGGCTCAATTCAAGCAAAAAAGAAAATTACAAAGCATTGCTTTCTTTGTGGCAAGAAAACTGGATTGGCAACCAGCTATGAGTGCAGGTAGGCTGAGTGTATAATCAGCTGTTGTTTAAAATTGATAGCTGGGTTAACCAAAAGGTTTTCTATGCTGCATGGTATTCCTTAAGTGTAGCAAATCCAAAGACAACCTTTAAAAAAGTTGCAATTCTCAGTTCAGCAAAACTCCAGGAGTTAAAATTCAGGAATGTTGTACCTGTTCCGCTGCTGGAGTGTATGTTCTTCCAGGAAAATCAAGAAATGCAAGGTATCAGAATGCAAGATATCAGGAAATAACATGACTAGAAAAAAAGAATAATGACATTTTATACTGGTGTGGGGAGAACTTGCTACAGATCTATGTTCTGCAGAGTTTCTCAAGAATAATTATATTGTTAACAACTTGAGGAAAAACTGGTTTTATTACAATTTTTCAGAAAATCTCCCTCAGATTTGGCCCTTTTATAACACATCTGCACAGTTTATGAATTTAAACAAATTTATGTTTGACAACTTTTTGATTTTACGGGTGTTCTGTTTCTTGTGAGACTTCAGTCACCTTTGAGCATCTAGAGCATCTCAAAAGCAGAATGCCAGAGTCCCCCAAATCATGACTTGCAGACAACACAAGAGACCTGGCACTAGGTGGTGATCACTGGAAACTTTAAAAAAAAACAGAAAAACCACCCCGCTTTCTCTGTTGATCTTAGTTCTCAAAGTATTGTTTCCCACAAGATATTCTTTTCTCAGTATCATTTCCCGTGAGCTAGTGAGGTTTGGGAACTGCTGCACTGTGAGGGCTACATTTGAAGCAGGTCTTGGTTCATGCCAATCAACAGCAAAATGAACAAGACTTCTGCCATTGGGGAATTGTGTTGGAGAGTTTCAGGGTGAGGAACTGCCTCCTTACTGACTCTTCAGTCTTTGATTTTGAAACAGTTTTGGACACTGCACGCTTTCCTGCTGAGCAAATAGCTGCAAGCTCTTCTAGAAGTAACTAAGCAGCTTGCTTAAGGTTTAAAATGAAGCACAGAAAAAGGTGGGAATCACACATCTCCAAAAATAGCATTTGTTCTAGTTTTAAAAGGAGCAATCATATGTCCTTTTACTAGAATGGAACATGAACCAGATAGAGAATACTGTCATATGAGAGAACTGGTGGTTATGGGACCAAGGACCAAAGAAAAGCAAATTTATTACCAGGCACAGAAAGCCTCAGAACAGCTGCAGAGTTCATTATGAACCCAGATGGATAGATAGATAAATAGAGGACTATAGTCTAATAGTGAGACAGTAAGTTGGATGAGTAATGTTTAATCCATTTCAAGAGAATTTTGATTTTGAATTATGTCATTGTTTTACTGTCAAGAAGCAACTTCATCAAATAATCAGGCAACAGAACACTAATATTAGTCTCCACTTAAAGCACTTGTCCAGATCAGATACAACATCCAGAGTATGCTTTTCTCCTGTTACGAGTCTTAGCTGCCAAGCTGTCAAGTCCGAAGGCAAAAATCATAATCTTAACTCATTGAAATTGCAACTGATATTGGAAAGATGCACCTTTATCCAGTCATATAGGAAGTCATGTTCCCTATAGTTAGTCTGTCTGATGTCTTTACAGCTGATTAAATCTGTATTTATTAATCTCAAATGACTAATTTGAGTTTATGCCAGGCAGAAGTTGTGCTGAACTAAACATCTATTTTGGTGGTCTGAATGATGTGGTGGTTTTGAATTGAAATGTATTATGTGGATTTCACCTGATGCCATTATTTTAGTTCCATGGGTTTGTCCTCTGAATTCTACCAACTGATGTTGTGTGAGGTCTTTAAAATGAAATAAAATAAATCAAAGCCCATCATTCTTAATTTATAAGTGTGTTTGATCCTTGCTAGCTGATTCCAGGAGTACTGATCTTAACTTCCCAGCTGAAGAGACTGTTGGGTCAAAACTGCAATGTTCAGTTACAAAAATGTCATTTTGATTACCCCAACAGTTAATGTTATCAGTCAAGGATGATTAGAATCTAAGCAGTTATGTCAAATAAACAAGACATGATTAAGCCAAAGGGCTCCCAGCGTGTCAGAGAGTTAAAAGCTTCTAAAAGCTTGTAACTTCTAATATTCTTGATTCTTCAGATGTGGAAACAACTTCTGTGCAACACACCGTTATGCAGAGACTCACACCTGTACCTACGACTATAAGAGTGCAGGGCGAAGGTATTTGCAGGAGACCAATCCCGTCGTTAGTGCACCAAAGCTTCCCAAAATCTAACATGATTGTGCTGCATGTGGCCATTCTGCCATTGAAGAATTGTATTACGTTGAGAGAAGCACTTGCTTAAACTGCATAATTTTGCCATGCTCCATATTTAAAGGTTTGCCAAGTAACAAAAGCACATGAGGATGCATCCTATCGAAGAATAATGTGAACACTACTGCAGTTAAAACTTTTCTTCTTTAGTGAACGAAAAGTTAAAGATTAGTTTTTAAAAACTTACACTATGATTTAACTGTTACTGCACGTCTTGTGTTGTGTTTTATATTTGGAAAAGCTATTTCACTAGACAAGTCTTTAAAAGATGCACTTTACTAACTTTATTTACTGCATAACCAGACTTGAGGGGGTGTTGTAATGAGGGTGTCATGTAATGTCTTCTGTACTCTTGCGTTTTTTGTCCACTGCGTGGTATCTTCTAAGTTATTTCACTAGAAAGATCCTCCTTCCTCCCCTTTCTTCAAACAGCCTATTTTGAGATTTTTAAGGGGGTAGTGTGTTCTGCCCCTCTGTTCCATTCAGATTGGTATTCATACACTGTGTATCCATTCTGAAAATGACATATCATGTTAATCACATTTTCTTAAAATAATACTGTTTATATGACAAGTTTGTTTTTAAATAGGAAATTCCCCCTTTGTTGCCATTAAATATAAGGAACAACTTATTTTAACTTTTTTTGTATCGTAGTTTTTTTAAGACTTCACAACTTGGTTTGTTAAGATGTTGAATGCTGTTACTGGAAGAAATTCTAATAAATATTAAATTTTATTCTGGTTTATGCTCTTATAAATGCACAAAATAACTTTTCCTATCTTACAGCATGCTCCTAAATTAAAAGTTGGGCTTTGTTGGGGGGATTTTTTTAATTTTTTTTTTTTTTTAGCACTGGTTCATATCTGTTCCTACTGAAGTTGGTGGGAAAATTCCCACCAACTTCATAACTTCATTAGGAATAGTGTGACCAGCACTGTGTGCTTTAAGTAAACTTCCTGAAGTCTTACAGATGTACTAGCAAAGGCAAAATGGGTGTTCAACAAATGGCATGTATTAACCTGCAGCCTTTCTCCCCTCCAGCTGATACTGTACAAAGGCAGTTCAGTAATTGCATGAGACACCTCTGATGAGCATGCAGCTACTGCAGAAAGTGATGTTGGAGGAATATACCTACTGAAAGCCTTTCCTCTTTCATTCCCTTAATGTGTCTGAGATCGTCTTATAAGCTTATGTTGCTTGAGGTGTTCTAGTATAAACAGATTAATAAAAAACCTACAGAAAAGCACCAAAACAACAGAAATCCCTCCATATTGCATCTAGGCAATTGAATGTCATGGTCCCTTTCTTGCCAGAGACCTCAGCTACTTGGTTGTGGTATTAAAATGATCTATGCTGCATTCCAGTCAAACAGCAGCAGCTGATGAGCATGGCAATGAAAAGTTGGGCCAAAAAAAGAAAGAGGATCACTGAAAGGGAGAGAAGTAACTTGAAGAATTCTTATTCTTGGAGGAAATCCATTTCATGTAGTCCATCTGCAACTTCTTAAACCTTCTGGAGTTTTCAGAGAATGATGACCTCAGGAAAAAAATTTCAAAATCATTCTTCTGGGCAGTGATAAGGTAAAAAGGTAGTTCTGTGTGTGTGACCCTTAGGCTTATTCTTGCTGGACAAAGTTGCACCTAGTATGAAGAACATGTCGTTACTGAGCAGTGCTAGGTACTGTGAACATGTCTGTAGTTTTTATTTCATCTCCAGCATGGGACAATATTTGATTCTGAAGGAAAAGAATAAGGAACGGGGCAAATGTACTAGTGTTTTCCCAACAGTTACTTATTTTCAGCTCAGCAACTTTCTTAAGACAGAGGTCTTGGTCTTTTTTTAGGTACAATAGAGATTTGGTAAGAAGTGGAATTAAAATAATGTCAGCTGTCTTCACATAATCTGATTTTGCATAAGTGTAATTGTCAGGAAATTATTTTTGCAGTGCATTAGAATGGCCATACTCAAATTTTAGTAAGACTATGTAACAGATATGTAGCAGGAAGTCTCAGAGTCAAATCTCGATTGTGACTCTCCCTTTCTGTATATGCATAATGAAGTGCACAAACAATATTTTTCAGAAAATGTAATGTAGTAATACTCTTAATTTCCATGTGTATAGGTTCTCATAATTTTTTTTTATACCTCATTTTGATTATACCTAATACAGACTGTATTAGTCTGTACAGATTAGGTATAATCTGTACCTTGTGCAGAACTCTTCTGATTTTGTGCTCATCCCTAGTACTGTGTTACAGGCACTCTAATTTTCAACCAGTAGTACAGCCCTAAGAGCACTTAAATTTGTAATTAACTGGTTTAGTTGCTAATTTATATGCTGTTGGGTTTTACCAAATCCTGTGTTAGACTGTTCTATGGATTGATTACTGTTTACTGTGTAAACTTACCTGAATGGTTTGGTTTTCTGAGTATTAGTCAGTGCACTGTGGTGCCATGCATCTGCTGTAGACAAATGTTTAGCTTTTGTGTATTTGTTCATGTAATCAGATTGTATCATAAAGTATTTACATAACGGAAGCTTAACAGCGACTTTGGTGCGTGCTTCTCTACCTTCTTGTCAAATATTTTTTGCATGCTGCTTTTATGCTTGAGGACCTGTGAGGCATAAGCAGGCTGGTCTCTTATTGAATGACCTCCAGGATTCTTGTGTCAAATTGATAAGCGCCACAGAGGTGTCAGAAATGTTTTGGGATTCTTAATGAAATATTTCCTTTCTTTGAAATCTCTAGAAGGCCATGGTGATAAAAATCTGTCTGGTTGCAGTTCCCATCTCTATTCAGTTTGCAGTCCCCTGGGAAGTAATGGCACTGTTGCCTTCTGCTAACAGTCTTCAGTTGTAGACAAGGCTAGAATTGCTTTATATTACAAAAATGAAATCTTTCTAGCTTTTTTACGTATCATGAATTAGACGCTTTGGTTTCTTTTCAAGTACTTCCAATGTTTATAATGGGGCACCATCTTGTGGGTGTAAACTGTGGGTTTGGAGTTGCTTGTGCCCATTAGGAGTTGCTTCCACCTGCAGCTTTTGTGTTGGGTCATGTTTTTCCCATTTTTATATAAATCGGGTTCATCTTGAAATGCATTTGACACTTTCTCTGGTATCTATGTGAGCACTGAGCCACAGTTGCTCACCTGAGGACATTCATGTCACTAAGAAAGCCATGTGAATCTATCGGACAGTTGTATGAGCCTGTGCTGCTTCTCATTACTGTAGTTCTTACTTTGATTTTAGTTTGGGGTAGTTTTGCAATGTTTGTAATGGTTGGAGTGTTGGGTGGAAAACAATGAAAAAAGATAATTTCCTTCCTGTAGTTATTGTCCTTTTTAAAGATGATTGCCCAAAAACATCAGATGTGCTCAACAGAAAGATGAACTTAAGCTGTTTCTTGTGAAGCAGGTGTGTTTAGAGCCATTGGGATATTGTGGACAGTAACTTTTGATTTTTAAGATGTAGAACTGTAATCATTCACTTTCTCAGCAGAAGTTTGCTAAAACAGTCTCCTGTTCTCTTTAGCTGGTTTCAATTCCTAGTTTATATTTGATGTTTCTAAGGTTACTTATGTGTACCACTGAATGTTACAATCGTATCTGTGCACAGGTAAAGGGACATTCCTTTTCACAATATTGCTTTTTATCCTCCTTTTCCCTACACACACTGAGCAAATATATAAATCAAAGGTTTTGCAAGCAAAACGCTTTAATTAATCAGAAATGCTTTTCTACCCCTTTTGCCAGAAAAGAGCAATTGCTTGAAAAGATAAGGAGGGTTGTGTTTCAACCATGATATGTTACACAAAGGCCACGAGGTGTCAGTGGAGACCCCAGTCTGAGAGCGGATTTGGGATAAACCAGTCAAACGTACAAAATGGGGACATAACTATGTGTTTCTAATGATGCTTAGGCTGTTGCTGGGTTTGACCTATTTTATATTCCTAGCCTGTCTTTATTTCCTAATCAGTGAGATGTGGATTCCTTTATTTATCAGGTAGCCTTCTTGAGCAAAGTATTTCAGCAAGCTGGTCTTTGTCCTCCTCCTTTGCTTTGTTTACAGTAGGGTGGATGCTTACCTTATTTTTCCTCTTGAGGGAAATCCACCACTCCCTTTTTACTAAAATTTATAGGCATAGGTTAAAGCAGGGGTCTTCTACTTCAGCTCTTCAGACTTTGAGATCCCATAGGATTTTTCCTGATGAATCCTTCCATCTGATGAGAGTTTCACTAAGACAGTTGTGTGGTTAAAGAACAAGTTGTACTTCAAAACCTTTCCGGTCTTTCAAGAATGATGTGCCAGATATTCTGTATATTTCTCTCTCAAAAGATGAAACCATGTAATCTAACCACATGTGGATCAACTCCTTGAGCGAAGTTCTTTCCTGCAGCTAACTAATTCCACGAATAAAAACCCCAATTGTAGCTAGTGGTCCCAAGAGAAACTGGTTA
The DNA here is from genome assembly GCF_026419915.1 of Harpia harpyja. NCBI lineage: Eukaryota > Metazoa > Chordata > Aves > Accipitriformes > Accipitridae > Harpia > Harpia harpyja. The sequence continues at coordinate 25,157,106 of NC_068949.1, read as the reverse complement.
CATCTTATTAGAAAGACTCAAAGGCAGTTGTTTCAAAGCCATCAAATGTGTCAACAGGAATGCACTATTTAAGAAAACTGCAGAATCCAATGTGCATCTTGCCTTACCAGTTTGTGAATCTCTGTCTGTAGCTTAGGTTCTGCTTATTCCAGCCATTCTTTCTCCCTACCGCACACAGACACATTCAGTGTCTGGGAGACTTTGCGTTTTCAGCTCTTTTGTGTGTCAGTCTTGGTCTCATTAATCTTTTTTATCAGTAAGTCCATATATAAGCCAGTATGTTTGGGTTTCTTGTCAGTGCAACTATGTAATTTTTTGCTCTATGTTCTTTTATGGCCATTGCGTATGGCATTTCTTGGAAAGTATTTAGCTCAGGTCATTGTTTTGCCTTTCCTATTAACAGTTCTTTAGAAAAAAAAGAAAAAAAAAACACCTTGTATAAATAGCAATTTAATAGCATATCTACAGAAGTTTGCATAAAAGAGGAATACAGCTGTTTCTCAGCTTACTGTAAGTCTTCAGTGCAGTCCATCGGTACTCTGGCTAATTTGGAGCAATTTCTGCTGGCAGTGTTCAGTGTAAGAGAGAGGTTTTGTTTGTTCTGCAGTATCTTGCTGGAATGAGGCTTGCTTAGTAATCAGATCCTTTTAAGAAATTGTTGTAAGCTTCAGTCCGCAGAAGAACTGCATCTAGAAGTGTGGTCCAATAGTTTGTGTGTAACTTTTCTCTTACATAGGGACTTTGTGGCAGAGAATTTGTTGAGGTATTAGCCTTCTGTGTGTGAAGCTGCAGAGAAGAGGCACCAGGGGGCAGCGGAGGCATTTAAGAATGGCAAAAGTTCTGGTTTTGTCAAATAATGAGATTTGCAAAGAAAACCATAGATAAGAAAAACTCTGGTTATTTCTTTATGAACCTTATTCAGCCCATGCTGAACACATCTGAGGAGGTCAGCAATAGAGTATGTTCATTCCCTTTTCCTAATTCTGAAGTTTTTCAAAAAACTTTGAAAGGAACGGAAGAGTGCTTCAAAAAGATACGATTGTTTACATCATAAAACCCAGCATACTATTAGGTAATCTTAACATATTGCAGAATAAAGAGCCCTCCTCTATTCCTCCCCACTAACCCTTCAAGTATGAGTTTCAGAGGTGTCTGCTAGCTAAGTCATGCTGGATGCTATATATGCAGTAAAAATATTACCTGTCCCTATAATTTCATACTGTAGAATGACAAATATTGCTTTCTTTTTCTTATGGATACAGGGTGAGGATATGAAAGAATAAATTCAGTGGTGTGTGAGGTGTGTACACCAGTAACTGCTCAAACAAACTGACCACTACTTACTACTTGTCCTTTCTGACCTCGCAATTCAAGAAGCTTTACTGGTCTTCAGCAACTGAAATTTATTCCTAACCGACACTTTAAGGCTGCTTTCAATCCTTTTTAATCCAATCTTCAGTAGGGCTGATTACTATATATCATATATATAGTGTCTGTATATATAGCTACATAAGGATTATGTATTCTAATCGCATCTGGATGGTGAATTATTGCTGAAATTAGGTGTTCTGCCCAGCATCAGAAATTCAAAACAATACCTAATCACAAAAATATTATGATTTACATGGCATATGATTAAGAGGGTTAATGAGTTGGAAATAAAAACACTGAAATTTTCCGAAAGGAAAAATCAGGGATTTCAAAACACTCTCTCTTCTTTCTCTGTGGTTTTGTTTGGTTTTTTAACAAATGAATATGACTTTTTAAAAATTTGAACAATTATGTTTTTTCTCTCCCTTTTTTGTCCATAAACTTAATGTGCAGACAGTCTTTTTATTTTACTTGAACTCATGTTTGAACAGTAGAGTTGGATTTATTTTGCATGGATCTAATTTGTACTTAATGTCAAGTGCTGGAACTGTTGCCTGTAATGGGCCATATTTGGGATATGGTAGTGGTTTGCTAAAAACCTGTACTGGCTGGTGCGAAGTTACATCACAGATGTATAATGAAATATCTTTGGTTTTAAACATGGTCTTGAGACTGAGAGTTGAGTGACAGGATTTCTTCTTAGCATTGTCTGTCTTGCCAGTGATCATAGGTAGTTTGTTGTAGGGGAAACGTAGGACTCATCAAAATAGATTGGATTAGCTTGAGATCTATCCAGTCTAGCATCTGTCTCTGAGAATAGGAGGTAACGGACACTTCAGAAGAAAGTGCAAGAATTCTTCTGTAACCAAGTGTGCAGGAACCTGTTTTCGACACTGGATCTTACTGCCTATGCTAATGACTGGTCTGAATTGTGAAGAGCTTGCTGTCTCAGTATACAGTATGATATTAATTTGGAGGCCCATAAAGGTCTTAAAACTATTTTTGAATGTTGACAGATTCACAGTCTCACTTATTTCTATTTATGTGTCATGTGAAAAGCATTTTCTTTCAATGTAGTTTTGAATTTCCTACCATTTTTTAATTGAAATTTATTTGGTCTAGTGTTATGAGAAAGGGAGAAGTGTCTCTTGAACATTCAGTGTGTTCTGTGTATCACATCTCCTCTTAGTCATCTTTTTTTATGGTAGCAATTCACTGTCGTTGCTATTCCAGAGCCTTAATTATGCTTGCTGTCCTCTGAATCTCCTCTAATTTTGCAGTATACTTTCAGAGATTGTTCTGTCTTCTTCAGTTCCCTGGTTCCCATTTTCCTGTCTTGTATATTTAGCTTTAAGCTGCTCAAAGTACTGTTACAATGGAAGCCTCTAAAATTGTGATTAAAATAATATCTGGTGAAATATGCCCAGGGTTCTTCCAAGGGAGGTCCTATAGAAATGCCTAGTATTATTAATCTGTCTGTACTCTGGACAGGATATAAATAGCATTAGTTAAGGGTATGAGGAGAAAATGTAGGAAAGCTCTGTAAGGGGAACACTAGCTAAGTTCAGCACAATAGCTGTGCTTATAAGGAAGATAATGTGTGGGTTTTGTTACACAGAAACAGGCTGCCTATTATTACGCCTTCACCACATCTGCATGTTGGATGCATGCAATCTATTTATTGCAGTGGGGAAAGCCAAAGCTGAAATATTGACTGCTAAGAGGTAGGCTCAGAAAATGTCTTTCCTCCTCTGCATATTTGGGGTTGGGGGGAGTAAGTTAATATAACTTTCTGTACACTTCTTAATGGTCTGCATAACAATCCTGGAAGTGCAGCACACCAGTCAGGTCCCTTTTCCAAGTTCAGATCAGTAGAAGAGGAAACTTTTTTTTTTTTTTTTTTTTTTTTTGCAAAGTAGGGGAAGAAAATGGTGAGCTGTAGTCCCAGCTGCAGTACCACCTGACCTCTGGAGATGCATCACTTGTCACTGAGCTTCACTTTTTTCTAATAGTGCATATCCTGCCTCAAATAAGCATTAAATTTGCTGGAGTACAAAGAAGGGACTAAGGTACAGACTTTTCCTTTCTTTTATCTGGATACTAAATGACTTGCAGTGCTATAAGCCTTAATTAAGTGTGACACCTTAATGTTGTTGATTGGATTTCCCTAGAGCTAGTTCACCCATACCTAGACAACTAGTTTTGTCTAGAGAAATTACCTTAAAAGGTCAGTTTGTTGCATTTGCCAACCTTTTCCTTAGTTTTGAGGCTCAGTGAGAAAATCCCTATTAACACCTCTACAGAGGATAGTATTTATGAGGCCTGGGTTAGGCTTTATGACTGCGGAAGCTTATCTGCTCTGAGACAGATTCAAAGCTGTATCCAATCTTGTCAGCCTTCAAAGGCACCCTCACATGACTGTGAAGAGTTGCTGAAGTCTGCTGGGGTGTGTAGTCATATGCCTGTTTGTCACGCACCATGCAAAATTAAACCTGCTGCACGTCGGGCTGGCTACAGTCATTGTCTGCTGAATCCACAATGTACAAGGGTCTTACATCACTGTACTGGGAGAAAGGTTGCAATCTGGTTTGCAGGCAGGAATGCTTTTTCCTTCTGTTGCTTTCCAAGTGAGACTTTAATGGCTGATGCCACTCTGTTTCAGAGATGGGTTTCAAATGATCTCATCCTAGTGATTTTCCAAGGCCAGGTTTTAGTAAAATGTATTTACTGCAGTGCTAATTTATATCCTGCATCTGAAACTGAAGAAAGTTTGATAAATTTCAGGCACTTTACAAATACACTTGTTAAGATGTCTGCAAATCACCTACTTGGAGCTCTGTTTAGTAAAGGTGATACAAGCTTTGAAATCTGGCGCTTTTCTGGTAAAAGCTGCTTCCTTAAACAGACTTTGAACAGTATATTCTGCTGGGTCACTGCTTGCAAGTCACTGAAAATGGGCCTCACAAAGATAAATGATATGAGAAAGAAAAATGGTTCATTTTACAGTGGCTGCAGCTCTTCGGATATGTTGCATGTATATATTTGATGAGTAGCCTCACTTCTGGACTGACTTCCTTCTCAGCTCGCAAACAAAGGGTCAGTGCTTTAACACTGTACAGCACGTGTTCAGTATTGTAGCATCTTTCAGGTGCCTGCCGTGCAATTCTCCTGCATCACCTAATTTCTTCTTTCATTCAGTTCTAAGCTGTTGCATGTACTGTAGCAGAATGCAGTTTTCAGACAGTGAGCATCTTTCAGTCATCACATATCTGAACATTCCTGGTTATAATATTGATGTTCTGGGCTGGCAAAGACAGGGAGTGGTAGTTGCTCCTTTCCTATTCTTCAGGGAATCAGGAAATCAACTTTCTGTATTCTTGAAACAATCTCAGCAAATAATTTTCCTCCTAAAATTGGCAAGAAAGATGCATCTAGTTTTCTTGCTGTTCTAAGGGAGAGAATGGCAAAAAGTGTTCCCACCTATCCTGTAGAGCAGCCTTAAAAACAATGCTGTGTGAAGCATGTTGATAACAGGTTTTCAGGAATTCCAGATCTTGCAGCGGTAAGTTGTTTTCTTTCCTTTTCCTTTCAGAAGCTAAAATCATCCTTGTATGAATGGAAAACAGGCAGGAAGGACATAAACTTTATTTGTATTTCCTTCCATCTTTCTACTTGAATTCACATCAGTTCCTTCCACCTTCCTCTAATGCTGCTCTTTTTCATTCTCTTACTAGAATCTATTTTACTCACCTAGCACAGGCAGAAAACAGCAGAGCAACAGTGCATGAAGGAGTGAACCCTGGGCTTGCCTTCAGTAAAACTAGGGGTCATGAGAGAACTTTTGGAGAAATTTCCCTCATCTCTGCCAGCAGTGTGCATAGAAGAGAGTGAACAGATGGGGGAACACCCAGCTCGGGATATGCAGGTGGAAAGAAGTAAAGGAACTGAGCTGACTTGGAGAAGAACTAGCAAAGAAAAAGCTTTGGGGAGCACATACTGTCCTGTGTGTATGCATGTCATGTTTGCATGTGCGAGCACATGCCTGCGTATGTCTGGATTTAAAGCTTCCTAGTCATCAGGCTTACATTCTTTTCTTTTAGTGGTTGTTATCCAGTCTAATAGGTGTGTTTCTCTACATTTTAAATCAATAGCCACAGGTTCACGTAAATGCATGTGAAATGAATGAGCATGTGTGTATTTGTGTGCATGAAGGCACTTACACCTGCCTATTCTTTGCAAGGAGTCTTTTGGGGGCATGGATTTTGGGGATTTACAGTCTCCCATCAGTCCCCCATATAAGTCTGATCCCTTGCAAAACTTCTGGGGATGCTTCCAGCCCTGAGTCTATAATGGCTATTCTAATTACAGTGATATAATATTGCATGGTTTTGTACAAAAAGCTGCAAGGAAGTGTTACAATTTCTTAAGATGATAACATAGGAGACTAGTGTAGCTTATTAAATATATGGTAGCAGTAATTCAAATTTATATTTGGAAACATATTTTCCCCAGAAAATCTAAGTAACTTTGGAGACCCAAACCACACTGGAATTCTAAAGAAATCCCCTAAACTATTGTGGAGTTGCTATGGAAACATGCAGGTGCTCAGACTGATACTGTAGAATAAAAAGATCATTTTTAATTAGCTGGGAAAAAATGGATTATGCTTTTCCACATAACTACTGTATGTATTGTCATAACTAAAGACAAAAAAAGAGGGCACAGTTGTACAGTAGTTTTTACTATTTGGGGTTTCTGCCCGAACTTTTCAGGTCTTCCTGCTAAAAGGAGTAAAAATGTTTCTGACAAGCATAGTCTTAATAACCATGCGCTAGATCTGTGCTGCTTCTAGAGAGAATTGGAGTCTCCTGGGCACAGAGGTATTTCTCCTATTGTGACTTTAAACACAGTTTAAATAATAGTTGCCACTGTTGATGGCAACTATTTACAAAGGCCACATGTGTATGCTCGCAGTCCAGATCCTTTGGGCAGAGCATTGGGGCAGCTCTTTCTGTAGACCCATCAGTATCTTCATCTAAGCATGACGTGCATTTCTAGGCACATATTCCCCAACTACGGTTTTCCCTTAACAGTGAGCCAGAGGTATCCAATTAGCAAAGTGGAGATACTCTGTTCCTGTAATTTTTTTTAAAACCTTGCATCTCCTACTCAGATTGTGAACAGCAATGCTAGCTAGAAGAATTTTAAGATTTCCATTTGACTAATGGCCTTTAGCTTAAGTTCATTCTTTTTTCACTATTTTTTTAAATTAGCTGCAAATTTGGGGGAGGAACATTTGCAAAGGCTTAGGTTTGCATTTTCTGCTGGGGGCTGAGGCATGCAGTGAGAATGTTCCACAGTAGTGCTTACTCTTCAGCGTTGAGGCTTTAGTCCTAGCTCTGCAGTCCTGTGTCCAGGAGGTGGTTGCTGAGACTTTTAACTGAAGAACAGCAACACGTGTTAAAATACTTGACAAGCTTTCTGGGGAAGCATAGAGACTGGAGTAATAATTGCAAAACACAGCAAAGGCTTAGATCTGCAAAGGAATTTAGGCACTTTGCTCCCCTTGAGAATTAAGGGTGTTATACTGGTGGCTTATTGCAGCTTCTTTCATTTCAGGCTTAATCATTAGTTATTCTAGTTTGCCTGGAAAATCTGCCTTCTATGCACCTGTATTTCTGTATAATTTCTACTTCTACTCTAGTTGTGTCTAGAGGCCTCTTTCCTAGTCTGGCACACAGTACTAGGTGGTGAGCTATGCTGTTCCCACAGTGGGATACAATCCTAGCCTGAAAAATGATTTAAAAAAAAAAAAACATAACAAAACAGACTGAGAGTATGAAGGAAGAGAACAGCCTCCTCTGAGATATCCCTGTGGCCTCAAGGTAAGCCAGCAGTACAGCTTAGGATGGAAACTGATCCTCTTACAAGCCAGCATTATGATACACTGCCTATCAAGAGGACATGATTATCATCACGTATGCATGTTACCATACCCTATCTTACAAGGGGATACAATCTAGAGTATCTGTTTTTTAACTTCAGTCTACGTAGGACTAAATAGGAGATGTAGACGCACCCTTCTCTACCCGGGAAGACACACCATGTACTCTGTGGGTGGTGCTTCTCCCACCTTTGCTAGATGGGTGTGCTGCATCCTCACTCTGAAATGTAATGACAGAATTTCAGCTCAGCTTCTCTGTGCTCTGAAAACCTATTGTAATGTCATTTTTCTGTAGGGGGTGGTTGTATTCTGCATCAAAAGGGGTTACCTTACTCATTTCATGCTTTTCTCACTGTTCTCTGAGGGTAAATGTGATCTCCCTGGAGTCCTGTAAATTATTGATGTGAAAAAGTGCAGACTCGGGAGATGAAAAACTTTGACTAGGTTTAGTGAATGAACTTGCATGTCAAGTCAGGAGCTCTCCTTGTCTTCTCTCTGGTTTTTCTCTTAATAGCATCTGCTTTCTTGACTGTGCTGCACTGACAGAAACGGTTCAGCAAGGCTGCCTGTCTTCCTGTTCTTTTTTGCTTATTCCCAAGGGGGACAGATACCATGTCTGGACAGAGGAAATCTCTCCCTTGGCATTTTCTCGTAAAACTCCCGCTTTGGTTTTTTTCCCTGTATAATTCACCTCCATAGCATAGTTCACCTATTCCAGCATATCTCAGGAGATTCCTCTTCAGGAAGAAATGAGTCAAGTATGCTACTTGCAAAATGGAAGTGTAAAACAGCAACGGCGAGTATGGCACCCAGATATAGCTCTGGGGCAGACTTCATTAGCGTCCTTTCAGTTCTGAAACCTTTTTGTTTACGTAACCTGCTGATAAATCAAAACATGCAGGTGAATAACTAATACAAAACACCTTACGAAGGTGGCTATAAGCCCTCTTCAGGCCTACAGCATACATAAAGGTTAAAAAAGTTAAACGGCACCTCAGGAAGTTAGTTTAGCTGTTTTCCTCTAATGCTGCTGAAGAGCAAGCCCTTTTCGCCTCGGCCGTGACGTTAGCGTCACGACCCGTGGCAGGAGGAGGCGAGGGTGAGGGCAAAGCTCAGGACGGCCACAGACCGCTCGCTTCGCCGCCGCTTTTCACCCTTCGGTTCCCCGTCGGTCGCCGCCGCTGCCCGGCCCCGGCCTCCCCGCTCGCGCAGGTGCCAGACGCCCTCCCGGCCCCGCGCGGCGTGTTTCGGGTGGAAGGTGCCCACAGGACCTGGGCTGGGGGAATGCCCCTCCGCCCCCCGCGCGTCCCGGGCGCGGAGCAAAGCTTAACCGGGAGGCGGTCGGACCCTGCCCCGCCGGAGGCAGCCGCGTCCCGGAGGCGGCGCGGCCGCCTCGCTTCCCCGTCCTCCTCCGGGCCATGGCGGCGGGGGCGGGCCGGGGCGGGGCGGCGCGCTGACAGGCAGCCCGGCCGGCCGGGGAGCAGCGGTAAACAGGAGCCGGGCGAGAGAGCCGGGGGTACCCCGGGCCCCGCAGGAGCCTCCCAGCGCCCCCCCCCCCCAGCCCGCCAGCGCCACGGCCCGCCGCCTCCCGGCCCCGGGCATGGGCATGGGCAGCAGCAGCCGCCGCAGCCGGAAGAGGAGCCGCCGGCCCGGGCCCTGTGCGGGGCACCAAGGTAGGCTCGGCCGCCGCCCTGGCCGTGTGGAGCCGCCGCCGCTTCCTCGGCGGGGGCCGAGCCGGGTCCGCCGCCCCTCCGGCGCGGGGAGGCCGGGGCCGCTGCCGCGGGGAGCGAGGCCGGGCCGCGGGGGTAGCCCGGGGCGGGCTGCCCGCCGTGCCGCTCGGCCGGCGCAGGGGCCGCTTGCCCTGGGGGTCGCTGCCCTGCGGCTGCCGCTCGGCCCGCCCCCGCGGGCACCGCCTCGCCCCTCCGGGTTCGCCGGCGGCAGGACCGCCCGCCCGCAGGTGAGGCGGCTCCTGGAAGCCGGTCGGTGCCGGCAGCGAGCAACAGGCAGCTGTGCGGGGGCGGCGTGGCCGTGGCCCGCGGCTGCCTCCCGTGGGACCGGCCGCCGTGGCGTGGCGTGGCGTGTCGGCCGGGGCAGGAGGGAGCGCGGCGCGGCGCGGGGGTCGCCTCCGCCGGCCCGTGGGGCGGAGGCTGCGGCGGAGCCTCCCGTCGTTGGTCGGTGCGGAGGCTCCGCTCGGAGAGTTGAGGGCTGTTCCTCTGTCGGAGCTGAGGACGCGGCACCTAAGTCGCCGGTAAGAGGCTTTCCAACCTCCGTCGCCTTTGTCTGCTCAGCCTTGGCTCGTCCGTGTGCGCCTTGGCGCTGGGAGTATTAGTATTGCTTAGGAGACACCGAGAGCGGATCAGGTGGGTGGGAGAGGCACTGTGTTTGCACTAGGTCTCCGGTTTGGAGGAGGAGGAGGAGGAGGACCCGAATTTGCATTCAGTTAGCGATGTGGAACGAAGATACACTAGAGAGGAAACTGCACGTAAGATGTGCTGGTCACAACGTGTTCGTAATGAATCGTGAAGTTTTCACGGCAGACTTGAGAAATAGTCTGAATTCCTTCATGCTTCCTGGAGCTAGTTGGCAGAGAGAGTAACGCTCAGGTTGTTCTGAACTGTAACACTTTAACTTTTCCTCTTTTAGTACGCTGGAAGTGCAAGCAAAGCTAGAATTACAGCGTGCCAATGCAAAATCAGTTTGTTTCAAACTGCGGTGCAAGAGGGCATGCAGCTCAGGCTCTGCCATTGGCAAAGGTCTTGTATACTTCTAAGCATAGCGAATTTGTGAAATAACCCAGCAGCATAAATATAGAAGGGACAGTTTAGGTAGAACTTGAGTGGAGGTGGAAAGAGATCTTGGAAGGAAGATGGGGATGGAAGAGGAGAGCTGGTCTGATAATAACACTTCAGCTGAAGCGGCAGCACTCTCTATGAACTTCTGCTGCTGAAATTAGTTCTGCAGTAATGTCAGATGAGGCTGAGGTTGATCCAGTAACAGCTCTAGTCGAAAATCTTCAGAGGAAAGAAGTTTGCTTTGAAAAATGCTTATTTACCAAACTTAAGATGTTTTCTTTGAAACCTATCAATGCTGATGAATTTCCACTGACGCAGCATTCTGCGAAGTCTGCCTCTGGACCAGGATTGCTGGAAACATCGAGGGTCCTGGCTCGAGAGTATGCCCCAGCACCCAGGATAATACCTGCTGAGGGGTGTTGGCAGCTTCTCAGCTGTGGCCCAAACCGTTTGGTGCCAGACTCCCCTGAGCAACCCTGTAGCTGCTCAGAGAAAGTGAGGCAGACATTCCCCAGGATTTGATACTGCTATGGTTGCTGAAACTGATAGGACTACAGAAGTCTGAACAACTGTCCCTTTGCTGGGGACTTCATGTGGCTTTATGAACTCAAATATTTAGTGAATTGTGAATTTTTTGTTGTGGTGGTGTTGGGGTTTTTTTGTTGTTGTTTTGGTTTTTTAATTTGGCTTTCAGCCAGCCCTAGTCAGCAGTTTTGCTTATAGAGGTAAATTAGTTGAAAAGAAGTGATTTTCTGTTTTGAGGTGTCACATTGGAAGAAAGGCTGCAACCTTTTTCATGCCTTGGTGTATGGATATGTGGCCAGAATTGGTGGAAGTGTCCAGATGAGGCAGTTACGATTCCAGTGCTAGAAAATCCATCTGTTCCCTGGCTGCTTTTGCCCAGTCTTAAGTGTTATGAGGATACATTAATTCAACACACTGGATGAACTTTCTATGTTTTCAGGATGAGGTGCTTTTTGGGTTTTGTTTTTTTTTTTTTTAAACTTCTGTTATTTTAAGTCTAACCTTTTGGACAAGCAACTCTCCCGTGTTCAAGGGTGAAAGGACTCAATCTTCCAAGCTACTGAGGCTGTCACACATACTTTGGGCAATGTATCAAAGTCTCTTCTTTTGTCAGCCTGATTTCCTTATTGCTCTTCCAAACACTGTATTGGTGGGGGAGGCAGATCACTGTAGGAGTGTGGCAGCTCCCAGTAGTAATGCCGCTCAAGTAAGGAGCGGTAGGTGGTTCTTACAAGTCCTGAATTGACTCTGCTGCCTAAGAAAAAAGAGTCTCCTGCTATGGGTCCTCCTTGCCATACACCTCAGAAGCAGTCAGGCCTAATGTGACTGATAGCTAGCTTCAGAAATGGTGAAGAAAAGAGTAAGCCTGGCCATTTGCCAAGAAAAATGAAAACAGGAATGGAGTGTCTTATTTATTTATTTTTACTTTTTGTTTTGTTTTGCTCTGGTCCTCCCTTCCTCCCTCCCCCAAAAATATAAGGAACTCTTGATCCTGTAGAAGTGTCTAACTAGTATTCTGTAAGAGGCTGTAGCTGGGCTACTTTAAAAAATGAACAGGCTTTGAAAGAAGGAGCTTGCAGGAACCCTGGATGTCATTGTGCTTGGACTGTGTTTGCATGTGGCAGACAAATAGTGAATAGTAAAGCTGTAGAAGGCTATAAAGAATGGAAAACTTCACGTCTGGGAAAAACTTCACCTCTAGGACATAAGGTATTAGAGGGGAAATCTTCCTGAGGAACAAGCTACGCAGTTACTGCCTGCTGCAGTTCTTTCTCTGGAGCATCTAGTGCTAGCTGCTGCAGGAACCGAGTGAACCATGTAAACCACACATCTAATTCGCTGTATTAATTTCCATAGTGAGACAGAACTCGTGCAGGGTTTAATGTGACTCCTGTTTTGCTGACTTGTGTGTTGACTGCAAAGATCTGGTGGCAGCTTGCTTTGGTTGCTTTGGCATAGCAGAGCTGGCATTAAACTTGCTGGGTGGGCTTTGTTTGTTGTGAAGTTTCACAGCTCCATGTCCTTGAAACCCTCTTCAATAAGTTAGGGCCAGTTTTACTAGTTCTGTTGTCTGGCTTTTACTGAAAAAAACCACTTGTCCAAAGAACTCATCATTTCCAAAACAGACTCCTTTTCACTGCTTCCCACAATATTTTTGTGGGTCTTTTGTCAAGGTATCTAACCACATTCATGTGAAGCATTAAAAAGCCAAATAACAGATTACATCATGTTTATTGGTTCTGGGGTAGGTAAATGGACAAGATCCCTTGGAAGCACAGTCTTTTCGCAATTAAATATACACTTTGAGAGCTGTGTTATTCTTAAATGTAACTCATCACCAGACAGTTCACAAACAGCAACAGATATCTCAACCATCAGCAGTTTCTAGTGCTTGCAATTTCTTTCCCCAGGGACCAGGGGGAAGGCTGGCCTTTATTATGTGCCCAGGTGGTTATTGGGTTTGGTGCCTCTCTCAAGGTCACCTTTGATACCTGCAGGCAAGTAGGGGAGCTTGGTAGCACATCTTGAATTTAACCAGAGACTAGGCAGAATGTCATAGTTGATTGAACTTGACTGAAAACAGCGTTGGAAATTTTGATGCCAGGTGTATGTCTAACAGGTGGAAAATACTAAAAGATTCTAGAAACTGTGGTTGAGATTTTCCATAGTTTGATGAAATCAAGTCAACTAGTAGATGAGGACTTTATCCCTGGAGACTCATTTAAGGATCCCAGTTGTAAACCTTGCAGAATGTGTGGCCAGAATCAATATAGAATATAAATATTGTACATTTTGGGGAAGGTAAATCCTATGTATCGGTCAGGTATACCTTGATGTCTGCCCATTAAAGCTTCTGTGTGTCTTTCAAAAGTCATCAGGAGGACAGAATACACATCACCAGTCCAATCTGCAGGTGAGGCTGGTCATGAACAACCGTGCCAGAGTTTCTCCTTGGAAAAACAGGCATTGGATTTAGGAATGTCATTTAACAGGTGACTGAAAACCACTAAGGGTAAGTTTGTCCCTCAGTTTGGCTGCGGCTTTGGTAAGATCATGTGTTTACACACCACTGGGGATAAGAGGTTCATTACAAGCAATAAAAATATTCCCAGCTGTTCTTCCCTGAGCAGGTAGCTTGACTTCTGTCATGTCCTTGGACACAGGATGAGAAACATTTCTCTTTGAATCAAAGGGTGAGTTGGATAAGACAGAGGGGAAGAAAAGAAAGATAAAAGGTTCTAGGGTGACAAACCAAAAAAGAAGACGAAAAAGGGAAAAAAAATGGGCACAAGGTTAAACACAAAGTTGCTAATTTTTAGAAAAGCATACGAATCCATGGTGACTCCCTTCCTCTCAAATGTACTTTATTTTTAAAAAGCCTTTCAGTTCCTCTTTATTGTGTGTACTGAGCCTGCAAAGACGAGCATCTGTAGGAAAAAAAAACACTTCTTAATAAACAGATAGGCTTCCCCTGGGTCTGATCTGCTGATTCTAATGACCAGAATAATTTGTCACTCAGACTGACTTGCTGCTAATAACTCTGTGCCGATGGTGCAGCTTCAGGAGGGGTGGACGTGCTCTTGTTCTTGTCGCCAAAGTTCTGCTTTCTTGTTACACAAGAATTTGCACAGGGACAGCAGTGGGGGTCCATATATTGCCGTGACACCTAGCCCCAAAGATTACTGACTTCTAGACATGACTTTTGGGTGAATTTTGCCTGTAGAGGATCATTTGAGTAGTATTAACTGAACAGGAAGCAACAGACTTGCTGTGTACAACTTGCCCTATAGCACCGATTAAATACTGAGGAAGTATTCGGTCAAATCTTGCTACCTTAAGTGCTTCTTTTAGCAGTGGGGCTGAGCCTGGCCTTTACCTTCCTGGGAGAGGGAAGATGATGTCATGGGGATTATTACTGGGAGCTCCTCCTCTCCCAGTTACTGCAGCACTTACAAAAGGGATGCCTTTGTTTAATTTCATTCATAATGACCTCTTAAGGCATCTCTTGGTGGAAGAGCCTCCTTCGAAACCAAAGGGGGCTGTAGCAAGACAAAGAGTCTTCTCTGTCTATTTATATTTGCTTTCACTGTCACTGGCTCCTCATGTCATCCAGGACAGAGGATTAATCTCTCTGATCCCTCTATTTCTAGTTGTAAAAGCGCAGTGTGCTATTGAGGGTGATTCACTACAATCCTTGTTATAATCTCTTGTAACTACGAATGCATCAGTCAGAAGAGGAAGGCTAATGGAAAAATGTGGCATATTTCTGTGTGTGTATATATATTTATGGGAAGTCTGATGGATTGAAATACAGGGAGTGATGCAATATAGGGCTCTGCCATGCTTTCATAACATGGGCCACATCATAGCAAGAAATTCTTGCAAATGCCTCCTCTTGCCCTATCTGAGTGTGGTTTTGTCCCCTTCTCGCCTGTTTCCCATGGCCTCCTTCAGCAAACCACTCTTAAGGGACTTGCACTTAACAGCATGATGAACTCTGCTACAGTAGATAGAAAGTGAAAGTTGGCAGTGGCTTTTCTGTTCTTAATAAGCCTGGTGAAGTCCGACATACCAGAACAATGTGAAGAGCACTAGGTGATAGTTTACTGTAGGTGATGACAGAGGGGAAAATACACATGGGAGCAGTCTGGCTCTTTCTGAATTTAACAGTAGGCTTTGTTTTTTCATTCCTTTCTGGTAAATGAAGTGAGTTTCTCTCGTAGTTCTACATCCAAAATCTTGTCCGTTTAAATGTGATTATTGTCATCATAGCTTTCAGGGTCATTTTCATCCTAGAGCTTGCCTGCCAAATCTGAACTGGAAGTGCCAGGACTAGAAAGGACAGTTGTAACGTTTTTTTTCTCTAGCACAATCCTTGACCAACCATTTACATTGAACCTGCTTCTATAAAATGTGTGTGTACACATGCGTGCTTATCATATGTAACAAACAAGTAGACTGAAGACTTGCAGAGGAGCTGCTGCTCTTTGACATTCCAAATGATCTCTAGATGAGAGGGTTTTCTTATACCAAACAGCATAAATGCATGCTGAACTAAATGCTGCCTTGTTACAAAGAGAAAAATAAAATCTGCTTAGCTGTAAAAAGAAGAGGAAGTTCACCTGCAGCTAAAGGTTTGTTGTGAGAGACAGGAAATCTGAGTCTTGTTCCTGCTTCTGGCCTCTGTTTTCTGGTTTAAGCTACTTCACCTCTGTGTACCTTAGTTTCCTGCAACTCAGTTGTCATCTGCATCATTTTTTTTGTAAGGTTCTTGTATTTTTAAAAAAATATTTTTTAGCCTGCTTTCCAAGGGTAAGTGGGCTTACACAATCACACTGCAAGTAACTTCTGAACCTGTTGGCTAAATGTAAAATATTTGCTGGAACTTGAGTCGTCACAGGAAGAAGGGAATGTAAATTCCAACGTCATGACCTAGAGCTGCAGCCTCACCCTGAGCTGAAGCCTGTGGAGATAGCACTTTTTTAGACACAAGATAGTTCACGTGGGTGAGTGGTCCTTATGAAGCCTGCAACCACAGGATACCAAACTGGGGGATATCAGACTGTGCTAATCCTTCTGCCCATGGGATGGCCTTCTTCCATTGCAAAGCCTTCTGAGAGCCTAGGGGAAAAGGTTAAGTATTGTTACTAAATTAGAGCTGGCATGGTGCAGCAGACTCTTCACAAAATTGATGTTTGATAACATAAGGGGGTGGAGGGAGGAGAGATTCCCTTGTAAAATTACAGGAGTCTTGTCAGGCTGGCTTGATCTTGGGAGTTAACAAAAAAGAGTAGCATCTTTGATTAAAAGATGGAAGGGGATTTTATCTTTGCTCTTGGAATAACAAAGCAGAAGCCAATAAAAATGAGATCAAATTTCAGCCTTCTAAATGCATCAGTGTTCTTATGCAGTGTGTTAACACTGTAGCCTTGAAGTATCTCATTGCTTTTGGGCATGAAAACTCTATATATGGCCTTTTAGCAGTTCCTTTGCATGAGATGTGTATTTTGTTTCTGTGATTCTTGTGACAGCGATGTTCAGCTATTTTGTACCCTTCGTCCTAGGGTCAGACCTGACAGGGAAGGATAACTTCTGACTGAGACCGCTAGAGTTAGGTCTTTCAAATGTTGCAGAAATATTCCCAAGTTGCTTTCATCGCAAAGTTGCAAGGCTTGGGAGGTCTCCATGTTGTTCTGTACCAGCTGCTACATGCTTTGACAGGTGTGTGAGAAAGAGTCCTGCTCTGGTGCACCTGTGGAGCTCTGCAGCTCCCAAGGCCTTTTAGAGATGAGATTCTTTTTCTGTGCCTTCCTGGGACTGTAGGAGAACTGCACTGTGATGTTTTCCAGACAAACCACTGAGAAGGTGGGATTTGCAACTCTGTTGTATTTTCCAAATGGCAAGAGGTTCAAAATTATTCCTCTTTGACCTTTCCTGATCCATCTGATTACTTTCTTAAATGAAATGTGTGGCTTTGTTTCTAGCAAGGCAATGTGCAAGTGATAGATTAGAACTGCAGCTTCAAAGTTGTATGTTCAAAGTAGCAGGAGATGACCCTGCCAGAGCCCTGTGCCTTGTCCCAGTGTTGCCTAAGTGCTCCTTGCTTTTTACCCCTGCTCAGTAAGGCTGCATCTGAGATGCACGTAGTGAAGTGTGGAAGCATCTCCTCTACATACCTACATGCCAAATGCAGCAGGGTAAGTCTGATGTATACTTTGTAGTCTTTTGGTGGTTTTCTTCTTCCCAGGATCGGAGTCTCCCATGGTAAGCATTTGGTGTTTTGGGGACCCTGAGGCGCTTGTATCTACCCAGGCCTAGACTTTTATTCACTAGTGGTGCTGATATCGCCTTCTCCAACCACAAGGTAAGGATCCCAGCTCAGCTGCTGTTGAACACGTTTCATTCAAGATAAGATTTCTCACTCACTTTCCTTTGTTAGTGATACCCTGGCAAGAAGCAAGCATAGCATTGAGTCGTCCAGCTACTTGAGAGCAAGGAAGCTGAGTCAGGATCAGTTCCTTATATAAAAAGTGAATTAGATACATCATGCATTTTATTCTTGGCTGTGATCTTCCATTGTGTCTGTTAGACATTTGTTATGGTTGTTTGCTTTCTCTGTGTACTTGAGCTGTATGTGTCAGCTGGGACATGTGTTCAATCTGTTTTATCCACCTTTGAATGCCCACTGGGAGGTTTTTTCAGGTGGCGTGTTCTCACTGTGCAGTACTACAGGTGATTTGCACAGACTCAGTAGGGCTGTGATGCCCTGCAGGCATCCTGCTGGTTAGCGTACTGGTTGGCTGCTTGTCAGCTGCCTTTTCAAGTGCTCCATAGCTGCTGTATTTAGGCTTTCTGGTTTGTAAGAGCTGCATGGGTTTGGCTTAGCCTGTCTTTACTGCCTGGTGCAGGGGTTGTGGGAGGAAGCTGCAGGGAAGGTTCTGCTTCAGGGTGGATGCTCTGCTCAGGGAAGGTATGTTTGCCAGTTGCATCTTGGTGCTTTGGTATTATCTCCCTTTGCACATGACCCCACAAAGCATATACTTATGCTTTGTCACACAGTTTGCATTGCTGCTTCTGTGAATAAGGGAGGAGAAACTCAGACAGCCCTCAGACTGGCCTCCTTTGAGCTGTATCCTCTGTGGCTCATGGACAGGTCTTCGTGGTTGATGTAATCCAACTAGTGCATATGAGAGACATCTGAGCCAGGAACAGGGAATTTAATAAGATGACGAAACTGTTGGGTTTCAAGTCTGAAAGTAATTCTTGTCAGCAGGGGATGGGGAGTGGAAAGCAGCTTGACTGTACACAGCGCATCCCACCGAGGCCTGTAACATGGACATACTGAAACACAGACCTGCTTTTCTGAGATGCTGTTTATTCTCAGTCTCCAGCAAGCCCTGCGAGTCAAGGAGAGTTGGCAAGTTTCTGAGCTGAGCCTTTCTTCCATGGGCCTTTTCTTCTTCCTTTATTGGAATGTGCCAGAAAAGAAGAAAATCACTGGCAGGCTAAGTCATGCTTTAACCTGGTGAGCAATAAAACAGTACAGCGTGCTGTCGCTGGGCCTTCTATGACTCCTATAAAAGATGCCACTCCAACATGACAGCTGTCAGAGGGATGGGTTACTTGAGCTTGTAAGTGTCTTCACCAGTGGTGTGTGAAGGCGGCTGTGCCTTTCCAGACCTCTTCATCTTCCCTTGCCATCCTTTCTAGGCTTTGAGTGAGAAACCTGAAGATCTTAAGAAGTCTCTTCTTGGCTGTATGATAGCTGCTTCCTTTTTCCTCTCTTCCCTGCAAAGATGACTGATAGATTATAGCTTTTGAAGAGATACTAAATGTTGCATTGGAAGTTGGTGTGTAAAATGTAGTCTTAGAAAAAGCAGTGACTTACAACTGACTGCGGCTCCGGCTCAGTCAGACGATTGCTAAAAATAATCCACCTTCTAATTCCACAGTTGATCTCTAATTAGAGAAGTATTCTAATTCATAACCTGCAGATAGGACAAGATCAGAGACTGAAGTGATATCTCTGTTTTGCCAGTCGGGAAAGTCTGGGCAGTGTCAGTGTTTGGGAAGGGAATTTTGGGGGAAGACCAGGTGCTGTAAGGGTGATGGTACTGATGCAGTTTTGCAAGCAATGTTTTTTTTTCAGGCAGAGAAGATGCCCTCCTTAGTGGGCATCTTCTTCCTAGAGAATTTTTTTTTTTTCTTTAAAAAAAACATGCCCACCCCCAAAAAAACATTCCATGAGCACACAAGCAAACATTTATATGTGTGTTATGTTGTTTCCTGCTTGAAGCTGTTAGGTAGCATTGGTTGAGCATTGTAAGACAGCTGCCTGGCTTTGCTGCAGAAGTAACACAACAAGGAAGAGGGAGCCTTTTCAGCTGAGATATTTAACATTCCTTAAGATTGGGGTCTGAATACTTTTTAGCCTCTTCTTGGTTTAGTTTCTAAGTTAGACGGTTACTGTCCTCTGTAATGGGGCAGTGAGAGATCAGCTGGCCTTGCTGAGCTGTGAAACTTCTGTTAACTCTGCAAGAAATGTAGGTGATGTGGGATTGTACCAAATTACTACTTCGACAGAGGATGGTAGTGGGAGCTTTTGCCATCGCCAGGTAATACCATCCACTGAATAGCATGTGTCCCTATAAAACAAGAAGTTTAGCTTCCTCCAGGATCAAGGCTTTATGCCTCAGTCAGAGAGAGCAAGGCTAATGGAGAAGGACTGTGTCAGGCACCAGGTCACTTGTGACACAGAGGGGTCTCTGCCTGTTCCTAAGCACAGTGCTGCTTCCTCTAGCACCCAGAGACTGAAGGGAATGATTGGGTCCTTCAAGGAGAAAGCAGCAGTGTTTTGGTCACTTGTGGATTCCTGTCACTTCAAAACCAGCAGAATTCATATCCTTCGTCTTTAAATACTTTATGACCATCTTGATGCTGCTGTACAGCCCATGTGTGGGAGCCTGTGCCAAAGATGGGACTGTCTCTGGAGAGGAACATGGCAACTGTTTTAAGTGAGGAGAAAACTGAGGAGATTTTGTCTTGATTTTCTAACATCTGTTGCATTTGGAATAGGGAGTAGTTTTCTTTTTTCAATTAAAAAATCTTGCATTTGCCATGTAAAAATTGTTAATGAAGAATTACGTCCTTATCTCTCCATTAGCCTAATTCAGCAGACATTCCAATTATTTGTCTGTAGGAGTTTTATCATCTCCTCTTTGGAAGAGCAAACACCCCTCAATATTATTGTAGTTGTAACTACTTAGAGAAGGAAACCACATGATCAGCAGGTATGGGTCCTGGAAAATAGGAAGGAGAGTAGGGTGGGGTTGGGTGGGTTTATCTCACTGCAGCTCTGAATGCAGTTCATGAAAAATTCTGATGTGGCCTCAACAGGTTCAATGCTCCCCTCTTTCCAGCAGTACATTTTCCTCCAGGGCTGATGAGATTTATCTTAAAAAAAAAAAAAAAAGTTTTTTCTTCTTGTCTTCATTTTCAACTGATACCTGATAGAAACTGCTGTTCCTTCCAGGTTTTGTCTTCATGAATGTTTCAGATTTTACAATAGTGCTTATGTGCCCCAGAATTGCATGGGCCTTATTTAGCACACTTGGCTCATCTCTCTGGCTCTTGTCTAAACTAATTTAAAGCAAAGAGCATCTGTTAGGGGAGAAGACAGAAAAGCCACCTCTGAATGTGCCTGGGTTGAAAATGTGACATGTCAATTGGTATCAGTGATGCGGCCATGATCCTGAATTTTATTTTAAGCCTTTCCTTGTTTGGACAATTTCCCGTATCAACTTCTTTTACTTGCCCTGTGGATATGTAACGGCATCCCAGAGTCCATTCCACTGTATTGCCCAAGTTATCACCAGGTTCCTTCTAAACCATCTTTTGTCTTGACAGCATGTTGCTCTCTAATGGTCTGAGCTTCTCACCTTTACTAGACACTTGAAGATCACTTGAAGCATCTGCTGGAGTTAAAACTAGAAGTCATTTAAGCAGTAGGGCAACAGAGCACTGCAAGTCAGCCTCTTCTCCAGCAGCAAGAAACAGACCTGTGGAATTCTTGGGGTTTCTCATGAACAGGCACAATTTCTCTGTACCTGGATACTTCGCTGTGTATTAGCGGCCTTCTGCAGCTGGCTGTGGTTGACTGGCAATGAGCAGCTAGTGGATGATGATGAACTTCAGAAATGCTGCTCCAGTTCTGGTAATAGAAAGCTGTGATGGATTTGATTTTTAATAGGATTGCATACAGATCTTGCAAGTGCATAGGAGTGGACTGGTGGAGTTTTGTGCTGTTTCTCTAAACTTCTTATAAAATCTCTAAACTTCTAAATATTTGTAGAAATGAAGGGACTAATACCGGACGGGACAGAAAGGGTCAAAACTCGATTACCAAACTGAGAACAAGGACAATGGGTGAGGGTGCAACCACTGGATGCTGGTTTCTTGTCCATATAAGAAGGCAGCGATTTAAAGGAATCCACAGTCGTGTATTCATCTCATGATCGCATCCAGTGGCTATTTTAGGTACAGTGGGGATGAATGGCCCTTTATAGACTGTGGTAAGGAATGCCTTGTCTGTGGGGTTCAGTAATGCCAGTCCCTTCTTTTCGGGTGGCACAGAGCACTGTGTCGGGGGAGGACGGGCAAAACCAGCATACGTGTGCCAGCATGCTCATGTGAAATAACACCCTAATGAAGGGAAACTGTGCTGATGCTTCGCTGCCAGTGCCTGTTGGTGTCAGCGCTGGCGTGGGGAGTCAGGGTGAGGGAAGCCAGGCTGTTTGTCTGCCCTCTGAAATTGGTTGCCTGACCTTTAAATTACACCAGGGACACTTGCAGTAAGAAGAGCACATGCAGCCTTTTTAACTGTGCAACATATCCCCTGATAAGGTTGCAGCTGGAATAGGCCATCTTGTTCTGGCACTGGAGGGCAATTAATTCTGTTCATAGACCTGGACTCTGTCTATAGGCTTTATACAGCTTTACTTTTTAATGATAATGCTGTGACACAGAGGTTCTTAAACTCTTCATAGCACAATTTTCATGTTGAAATTGATGAGAAATACCATGTTTGTCTGGCTAGCAACTGTCTGAAATCAAGATCTGGCAATTTTTGGTGAGGATGCAGGTGTGAAACCAAAGGAGTGACTCAGATGTGTACTGCTCTTATTGCTTGTCTTACTGTAGCACTTCGGTCTGTGCTCTTGGTTGTACCAGGTACCATACATTGCCATGGTAAGGAACAATACCACCCCCACAGAAGCTATCTGTGTGGCTGAAACTGCTTGGAGGGGGGAAGTGGAAGTACTGGTATCCTTCCATTGCACAGAAATGACTAAACTGAAGAACTTAAATGATTTGCTTTCCTGGACCACAGCCAGTGAGCACACCTCTGTATCGGTGATATTTGAAATAAAGTTAAAGATGGGCATTTATGTCTATGGGGCTGTGGACCACAGTACTGGTCCTTTCCATGTTGCCCTCTCGAGAGGGGGTTCTTTGGCAAATACATTGGCAAATGTATAGAGAAGGTATCGGCATGGAAAAAGATGGAAACAAAAAAACCATAAAGTAGACGTGCTGTGCCTGAATATACTTCCCAATAAAAAGCTCTCACCCAAAATCTGTTGTATTTTAATGACTCACAGTATTCCCCTGTATTTGAAATGTATTTAAAATTTAAAACATTTAACTTCAGGGGATAGCAAATGACTTCTGGTAGCTAGTTTTGCATCAGAAGTTCAGGTTGCTTTAAAACATGGGAAATTATGGTTGAAAACATAACTTAGTGATGTCATGCAAGTTTGTGGACAAATTGGGTACAGGATGCTTGGTACATTGCCCTTTTTACTCTGCGCTTGAACTTTTGAAGACCCTGGGTTTTGAAGACTGGGCTCTCCAGTTGGATCGTGCAAGTCCTAAAGAATGTGGTTTATAGCTGTTTCGTCAGAAAGAGTTTAAAGGTTTGTCATAATGATCCAGAAATCTAGATTTTTATTAAGACTTCCAGAGCAAAGATATGTTGTAACTTAAAACCTATGAATAAAGAGTTACCTGGCATTTAACTTGTAAATCAGTCAGAAGAAATACATTCTTACATGCACTCCTTTGGAAATTTCTCATTCACCCAGAGACAAAGAAGGAATGATTTCATACTTCGTCGAAACACAGAATCATTTAGTCAATAGTATATTCTTTTTACTCTGGCTTAAGAGGAATGTTTTGCCTGGTAGCAGTTAAACAATAGTGAAGAATGTTGCTTAGGCGCCTGTTGTTCTTAAGTAGCTTTTACAACTGTTAGCCTCTGATGTAATGGAAAATAAGTGATGTAGCACAGATTTTCCTAAAAATGCATCACTGTTATCTGTATACAATACAGAATGTGAGCAGTGTCTTCACTGAACAATGATGAGATTGTTTTGTTTCATCAATATCTTGCTTTGTAAATATTTACACTGTTTGAGAAACACAGACTTTCGTTGTCTTCAATGTAAATTTATGCATTTGTTTTTAATGGTCTTTATTAATTTTGAAGATAAAAATACGGAGCAATTTTTCGCTGGATTTCAGAACTGATTTAGAGTTTCGTGGACCCCAAAAGGATTATAGTAGAGAATGGGAAGTGATCATAAATCGTCCATAGGTGTTGCATTTTATCTTGTAGACTTGTGTACTAGACTAGAAATTTGCCTGCAAATATATGTTGATGCAGATTTCTCTTACTGGTCTGTACATGCATTAGTATGTCCCTCTTTCCATTTGATTATAACCTCCATTAACACTTTCTTTTAAAAACTATTGATCATCATATGGAGTGCTTTGCCAAATCATAATGATCACGTGGGCTTTTTTCCCAATAGATTTGCTATTATTCTGGAGGTCTGGGGTGTTGCCTTGTCCTTGACATCACTTGCTGTCTTTCCCTGGCATGTCATAATTTTGTGGGTTTTGGCTTTTGCCCAGGAATAGGGGGCAGGGGTGTGTTTTTTGTATCCAATGGATATACTGTGGACTCTTCTGCGCTGATTGCAGGGTGATCTACAATTGCAGGGGACTAACTGTGGCAATCTTAGTAGGCCATTCCTAAACCTGTGTTCACAGTAATCTGACCTTTTTTATTTTCCTTTAATTTAAGAATTTCAAATTGCATGAAACCTCACCGCTGCTCTCTACAACCATTTCTGTGGGTAAGGAAAAGATGCATTGACCATTGCATCACCAGTGTGCACACTGTGGTGGAATCCATGTAGGTTACTGCTATGCAATACTTTTGGACAAGTACTGAAGAAGGAAAAACAGCTTTTCTCAAAAACTGTAGCAATAGGCATGGTACTGTGGCATGTTGTTATCTGACAATGAATATTATGAAGCAGCAAGTCATCATCCATATCTTTAAGAAAAATTTCGTTTGAGCCATGTGATTAAGCCTAATTTTTGCTGTGCTTCGGTGCCAAATTGGAGGGACAAATGCCTTTTCTGGAGAGGAGCATTAATTTCTCAGGAAGCCAGTCTCTACTTGTTGTGGAAGTTGGTGGGATCATGGCTAAGAGTGATAACAAGGCAAGTCCCGTACATGCTGTGATACTGCATCCTTCTTGTGGCAAAGCTGTAAAGACTCACAGCTCGTGGTGCGATCCATGTGCTAGACCTGCTCTGTTCAGAAGCACCTCGGGGCAGGACGATGTGTTTAATGTGAAGGGCTGAGGTGAAATGGTGATTATCTAGTGGAACCACCTTATGCAAATGGATTTGGAAATTCAGTAGAGCAACTTACTGGCTGAGGATACAGCAGCCCTGGCTGTTGACCTCTCCCAGGCCCCCACCATTAGGGCTTCCCAGAGTAGAGAATGAAACTTCTGCTTTAGCGCTGTTTCTTTTTGCTTGTTATAGTTAGAGACTGCCCCAGGGATTATTGCTGATGGTACTGTGGACTGTTTCATCAACATCATATAAGGGGTGTACTTAAAAACGTGTATTACCTAGAAGACCACTGATGTAGTTAAAGAAGTTTTGCTTCTGTAGCAGGAGCTTACTGCCTGTGTGTGTGGAGAGCACCTGGTGCTTTTTTCTTTCCACAGGACATCAGGAATGATCACTGATGTTTCTAATGCAGGTAAGTTGCTATTAGTAGCATATGCAGTCAAAAGTAATTTCTTTTTTTCTCAAGGGACTGTAATGACTGTATAACTTTGTTGTCAGAACAGAGGGAAGTGACATTTGTTTTCTTCTGAATGCTACCAAGCTGGTTCATAACTGCACTTAGCAGCTGATTTGATTTGAAGGGGACAGATTTTAAGGAATCTGTTTTTCGGAGGTGCAGGTCCTGCTCAGCTTCCATTGAAATCAAGGGAGGGGCTTGCTAAGAGCTCTGGGACCATTATTGATTGATGCTGTAGTTTAACAGCTTGCTTGTCTAGTTGTATTATGTTTGTAAAAACAATCATATTCTTATTTTGAGAGGAGTCATCCAGAGCTGGCAGATACCTCTATTTCTCTATGCGTTGTGTGTAGTCTACAGCTATATATTCCTGTACATTGAGAAGCTTTCAAAGGGAACATGGGTAATATGCAGAAGGATTTCTTGTCCTCTTTCTAAGCCTTTCTTTTGATTTCAACTACATAATAACATGATTTGTATTTTTTAATTATTAGAAGAAAAATGTTTTTAGGTCTTGAAGCTGATTATTTTTAGGACACGAACAGGTGGAGGAAAGGAGGAACTGAGATAATAAAAGGAGAAGTTGCAGCTGAGCTAGTAAACAGTGCAAGATATATGGGCAGAGGCATAGCTGTAAATAGCAGTAATCCAGAATTATATCTGCCTGGTCTGAGTACAAGGGTTCTTTTCACTTCTAACGTTGTACTCGCCCTGAAATGTGAAAGGTACTGCAGGGAAAGAAGTGTTAGTTTCTCTCCCTTAAGCTCCCTTGAATAGATTTGTTTGTCAAGTTAACAAATGTATGTGAAGTGCATAAGGCTTGATAACATCTCCTAAATAATGCTGTTAAGAAAGTACTGATTAAGCTACAGTAAAACAAAATGAAATGCAGATGCAGGATCCTCTTTTTGAAAATGCACATCTGTCATCTCTAGAAAAGGATTATGTAAGTTACATTAGTAGGGGAGGAGTCCGGACAAGCTCAAAATAAAATAAATAAAAGCTTCAAACTGGAGCCAACACAAGCTAATAGGATTGGAAATATTTGCAAATATGGAAAATGTAGTGTACAGAAAGTAGGCATAAGCTATATCCAGCTGAAATGTCAGGGTAGGTCAGGAAAGTTAAGATGCACACAGGAATTTGCTAAGGTCACTGAGTGATGTCTTCTGTTACCTTCAGAGCAACAACAACAACAAAAAGCCAAAACCAAAGGATTTTTTTTTTATGGGGCTTTGAGATTTTACATCAAGACCTCCAGCAGAAAAACAGATTCCAAATCTGCATTAATGGATTATTTCAAGTCTCAGTAGGAGAAAGTAAGCCAGCTGATGAAGATGTTACACCATCTAGCAGCAGTCAGAGGTTTCTTCAGAGGGTTTCCATTCCTGTTTGGGTTGGTCACGTTTCATGCTGCGTAGAGGGGAATTTTCAGAAGACCAGAGTTCATGGCAGTGATCCACAAAGCCTTGGGGCAGCACTTTCCAACCCGCAGCTGGTAGGTCCCCTGAAGTCCACAGACTGCGTCCATTCCATGACAGGATTGTCACGGCAATGCACGGTGCTGCAGTGTCTGGATTACCTCCACAGCAGCAATCTGTTGCTTTATTTTTAACCCACCCACCCTGCAACAGATTGTCAGACCATTGACCTATGTGATACAGCTCACTGTCATTAATGGGGGCTAGGGGAGTTGAAGAAAAGTGTAAGAAGCCTTGGGGCAGACCGGAATGACTCACAGGTGAAAATCCTTCCAATTCCCTTCTGTTAGTGACTATCATCTTGCTTCTACCACAGGTTCCAGGGTTTATCTTTCACACACACATAAAGACAGATTCTTTTATAATCCAGAATACCTATTGTACTTTAAATAGGAAAAAAACCTGACATATTTTACTGCTATTTTTTTCCCCATCCTATGAGTAATGTAAAGCATGCATACATAACCTACATACATCCTCAGGATGCTTTTCTCTTAGTAAGGCCTGTATACATCTGCAGCCAGTGCTGCTACAGCTCCAGAGCTTCTGCTGAAGTTCTCCAGTGTATGCCGTGCAGCAAGGGAATATGGTGGACTTTCTGAAGTGTAAATGACCTAATAAAATCTGCAGTTCATCTTGCGTGTTTTTAGGTTCTGGTAGATACCAAACCGTAGACAGGAAACCCTGATTTGTGCTTGCTTGCCCCAGTGTAGCTGGGAATCGTTAGCAAAGAGCAGTTTAGCCTTTATTTTGGAATGTGTAATGGGCAGAGAAGCTGCAGTGGGTGGCAGGTGAGGGATTACAAAATAGCTTTCTCCACCCAGGTTCTTCCAATGGCACTTCTCACTGTAACAGTCCGGCAATTTTACAGACTGTTAGGTTCATCTCATGGCTGACTTATGTTCTTGTTTTGTCACTTGGGAAACTGAGGTCCCGATGGGGTGGATGATGGAAGTGGGGTTTCAGGTGGTCTCCCACCTGCTTCTGCTATAGTGAGGTTACCTGTTGTTGTCAGCTGTCCCCTCTGATGTACTTAGTGCTGATAACCCAGGGGAACCTAATTTTCTGCTTCTGTTCCTGGCAGGAGATGTACTGCTCAGGGGAATGCCCCAGCCCCCAGGCCCAAGTCATGTGCATGCTTTTCCTTCCCTTTTTCTTCTTCTCAACTACCTTCAGAGACACTTTGTCTCATTTCCTCTGAATCTGACTGTTCTTGCTGCAGCTTCATGGTTCTAGCAACGTAATGACCCAGCTGATGTGGTTCCAGGTGTCTGCTGGCATTTTTAGTTACTGTTTTGCCTGCCCTGCAGAAAGCAAAACTGCACTACCTGGGTGCGTGAAATCTTAGCTCCATTGAGCTAAGATCTCCTGTGGGCTCTGAGGCCAGGATTTTGACATTTTTGAAATGGTATTGGTTTCTGAAGGCTCTCCGCAATGGCAGTATGGCTGGAATCCATTTTGCAGGAACCACTGTGGCTATAGATAAGGGGAACAGTAGAGCTTCAGACTGTCCTTGGTCCTGGCATTCCCATGTGCCCCAGAGAGGTTTGCAGGAAACCTCCCTGGACAAGAGCAGTAGTCTGTATTTGCGGCTTATTGGCTGTTGGCAGCATCAGTAAAGAAATTTCTAAAGGGTCCAGCTGTGAGAACAGGCTTAAGTTTTATTATAGTCTGCTGAATGCCAAACTGCTAAGAGAGGTTTTCTTTAAGTATTTTACTCCAGTGAATGATACGTGAACAGCTGTGGAGGCAGGAAAACAGGATTCCTCTTCCTCTGCAGGCAGATGATGTGGCTGGTGCATGTACCCTCTCTCTCCCTATCCTGCCATCCCATGATTACTTCAGTTTTCCAGGCAAGGAGCTGGAAAGTCCTTCCTCCGTGAACAGAACAGCATCTACACCGGTGACTGTGGGACTTCCCTTGCATTTGGTTTATGAACCAAATACCACACAAGAGAGGAGGAAGCTGAGCCCTTATCTGCCAGCTCCTCGGTGAGTGTACTCAGCTGTTGGGTGGAGGTGCTGTAGTACTGAGGAACCCTCACTTTGTGTGAGGGATGGCCTGAACATCTAACTGGAATCCCGAAGAGAGGGGAGTACCTAGGAGCGGTCCCCTTGCCTTAGCATTTCTTCACTGGGGGATCTTTTCGGCAGGCCCCTGGTTTGATGTGCTTGAAGCTTGGATCCCTCTTTGCAGGTGCCCAACTCCTCACCCCTGGATCAGGGAGCACGTGGTGTTACTTTAGCTGTGCAAAACATCCTGTGGAGCTCGTCGTAACTTGCTTTGTGTTGAGTGGCATTGCTTTTCTGGCATCCTTGTCTGTTTGTCTTGGTACTGCAGATGGTCCATTGCTTCATGTAACTTTATCCTTTAATTAGCGCTGTGGAGTTAACGTGCTTCAGGTTGATATGGACAGGCTTTCAGTGTGTGAGTTGTTACGGACCTTCCAGATTGGGGATGCTACAGTGTGACATCTGGGTTAAGTTTAGAGCTTTTTCTAAGCCTCCCTTGAACAAAGGCAGGCTTTATTAGAGCGTCTGCCAGGCTTCTTTACCAGAGGAGGGCTGTTCCACAACATCTTTGAATATCTAATTGGATTAGATCTGCTGCTTGAGCTCTTTCAAAGAATTCTAACACAAGCTATCCTCGAAGTACCTGCAGAAAAACTGGATTGACTTGTTTCTCATCATCAGAGGCATTTAACTGTGTTTTCTAATAATTTTCCTTGTTCTCTTTACGGTAATAACGTGTCCTTGCCTGCAAGCGCAGAACCCTTTTTGAGGGGGACACAGAGCAGGGTCCATGTCTTTCCCCTTGGCTCAGCTATCGCTGGCAGTAGCACAGAACATATGACCTGGCATATTTTCATTGAAGCTTAACGTTCTCTGGATTTCATTGCCTTATGTTTTCTTGGGAAAATACCTTCCCTTCCTGCTTTGTTTATTGCAGTTTGATATTCCTGTCTCAGCCCACATTTATCTCTCCTCTGGCTTGGCTCCTTTAGAGGATGCAGCTAAACAGGTGTGTGGAGGACCTAGAGAGGTTCTGTGTTTTCTCTTTATGCTGAGATTCAATAGTGCTGGTAAGTCCTGTGTTTCCCTCTGTCCTCCAGAAAGGAATTGGCCTTGTTGTTGCTTGTTTATGCATATGGATGTGGTTTATTTTTAAAATCAGTAATGCCTAGAAGTTATGGAGGCATTGCCTTCAAAGTTTTCAGGCATGCTTCATGATGCACCGTCTTGGTATCTATGGAAGCAATATAAAAGCTGACCGCGTGTCAGTAAGGCTTCTGAATTTGGCTGAGCACTCTAATGGGCAGATAGCATCATCCAGCAAATGGAGTGTGTGATTGGGAAGCAGCAGGCATTGCTTGCATTTTTATTTTTGCTCATGACTTGCTTTATGACCTTTGATAACTCTTTCCCCCTCAGTGCAAAAAGGATACTGAACTATGCTCGTATAAAGTGCCTTGGGATATGTAATTAATTTTTTTTTTTTTGCCTTTTAATCAAAAGTAGTCAAAGGATTTTTCATTTTACACAACTGCAGTATTCCTGTGGAGTCTAATGGAAACAGAACCAGACCAGCATCTTTTGCAGAATCAAAATACTAGGAAGCTTGGCCTATCTTTAAAACTTCCAATTAATTAAATATTCAATAAAAAATGTGTGCCATATAAGTTAAGGGTATGCACCAAGTGCTAGGCTATACTGCTTCCAAATTGTTAACATAATATATAGGGCATCTATCTGTTCTCTGTTTTCTGCTTTCACAGATTCAAAAACAAAAAAACAAAAAGTTGATATGTTATGGAAACAGAAGAACAGTGCATCATCCGGTTGCCCTATTTAGTGTAGTCCCCGCTGTGTTAATTCCCCTCTAATCCTTTCTTTAAACACAATTGATTGTATCTCATTTGTGGCAGGTTACATTCCAAATAAACACTCCGTGATCCTACATGTTTCAAAAAGCTTTTTATTTAATGTAACTTTGCTAATCTAATAAAAGGTATGGCTAATTATGCCTGCCTTTCAGATTAGTGTTGCCAATTTTGGCTAATTTATGTCTATCACTGTCTTTCCTATGTGTAATGCTTCCCTGTTGTATTAGTAAAAGAAGGATAAAGTGTGTGTAGTCCAGTGGATTCCTGATTCCTAGCAAGGGGTTTTGATTATATTATTCGCTAATAGCCTTAAGAAGGGAATAGCTCACATGATGCATCTTCCTGTTGCCAGCTGGTACATGTTTATAGGAATGACAGGAGCCAAATGCAGGCCACTGACTGTTTTTAACCAAAGCTACAGCATTCAGCCTGATTCAGGATGATACCTGAGGCAGTTTGATCCAGTGTGGTGGGTCTGGCAGTCTGGGAAACTCCTTGCACGAGCTTTGCTCTCTGTACCTCCAGGTAGCATGCACCCGCTGCTCAGCTTGGAGAGCTGCTCTTCCTCCTCCTCTCTTATCCATGTAGACTCACACGTGACCCCTGCCCTCTGGCTCTGCTCTTGAACCACTTTCAGAACTGGTTGATAATTTATTTATTCATTCATTTGCATGAATTGTGCTCTGACCTGTCTAGTTCTAGTTCTTTAAAACTCCTGTGTCGTTTCTCACCCAGCTGGTGCACAAAACTCTCTCCTGTTCAGAATCTGGAGGGGAAAATAAGGGGTGCATCTTGGTCCAATTGAAGGCTTAGCTGTAGTTTAGAAATAATTGCATTTTAAGCTACTTCAACATCATCTAATATTTTTATTTTTTAGGTGCAAGGCCTGACAATGGCACCGAATGAGCACTGCCTTCAAGCCTCCTTCCTGTAAATGATAGGACCAAACAAGGCGGTGTGATGAACATGCCACTGCATCAAATCTCTGTCATTCCAGCTCAGGATGTTACCTCTTCCAGAGTCTCCAGGAGCAAGACCAAAGAAAAAGAGGAACAGGTATTGTCAGATATGCTTGATTTTTCACAGGAAGTTATGTAAGTATAAAAT
Source organism: Harpia harpyja (assembly GCF_026419915.1). Classification (NCBI taxonomy): domain Eukaryota; kingdom Metazoa; phylum Chordata; class Aves; order Accipitriformes; family Accipitridae; genus Harpia; species Harpia harpyja. The sequence continues at coordinate 25,125,832 of NC_068949.1, read as the reverse complement.
GATAGGGGTTATCAAATCAGACCTGATTGTGTTTCAAAGCCCCAACTCCTTGCATGACTGCTGCTTTTAGTGAAGATGAATGTTACCGAATTATCTCTTTATTCTCATATTTGCTATTTTAAAGCAGCTACCTGCAAAATTCTAGAAATTGTTGTTGAGTAACTTTTGCAAAATGCAAGCTACGACTTTTCTATTTTGCATAAGAATTCAAGGCAGGTAGGGATTTCGTATGATGGGTCTAGTACCATTGTTATGGAAGCTGTTACAGGTATATTCTACCTTTCTAAAAGAAAAATAGTATGGGGTATGAACCCCTATATGCAGCCATGCATCCTGTTTTCCTTTGCTCTTGGCAGCATCTAGTAGCCATGTTGTGGTTCGTATTGACTGGAATATTACAAGGAAGAAAATACACACCCATGTGTATACTTACTATGCTGTTTTCTGGAGATACTATTTGTATTCTTAACTTGGGAGCATGTGTGTGAATGGAATAATTTTGAGGTCTTGTTGTGATACTAATGAGAACTGAAATGCAAAAATATCTGAAGTATATAATGATTATAAGTCTATTAGAATCTAATTAATAGGCTACTTACCAATTTTTAATAACATACTATGTCTAGTCTTCATGTGTCAACCTTATTTACCCCTGGACTATGTGTCTGATCCAGCTCAAAGACCTTAGCGTGCATCATGCTTTAGTGTACGCTGTACTGCATTGAATTTTACATTATCTGTCAGTTCCACAGAAACCTCTTTGTGGTTTTTTAGCTTTACTCTAACATAAAATCAGGTCAAGAGAACATTTACATTATGGTACAAGTGCAGGGCTTGTTTTGTGGACTGCTCAGCAGTGATTAATTCTGAGGAGATCTAGGGTGATACTGATTACAGTTAGGGCGTAGCTTAAGTGTAAGGGACTGGAAAGGCACTGTCATGTTACAGAAAGGGATTCACTAAGAGTAACTCTGGGTAGGATAAAAGAAATTGCTTCTGATGTGTTAGGATCATCTGCCCTGACTAACCTTCTCACCTGTCAGCTGTCCAAATTGCACCTCCCAAAGTCACCAGTGAGTCAGTAAAAATAAATTGTCCCATTGTTGGTTTTTTGGAGTTTTCTCCTTAGTAACATCTTAAAATGGATTCTAGCCCTTTGGATTCTTAAACTAGTAATTAATTAGGCTGGCATGCTGCTGCTTTTGGTTGCCAGGACTAGGCAAGAAGTTATCTTCACAGATGAGGTGCTCTAAATCCATAAAGCACCTTGTCTCAGGAGTCTGCTGGAATCTCTCACTTCCCACCTGTCACACATAGTCACCATCTGGGCAGCTCTCTAGGTTAAGAGGGCTCTGCTGTTTCTTCCCTTCGGTCCCCCTCCCATATAGAAACTAACTGCTGAGAGAGAGTGAAACAGCCCCTCTGCCAAATGCAGGGCAGTGCTGTGAATTAACTACCGTCCCCTGGGATGATGGGGATTAGGAGGCTGATAAGATCAGAGCTACTTGTGGTAACTGACCATGCAATGAGCCCAGAAGTGGGAGTCCCAAGTCTCCTTCTCAACCTGTTGTTCTTCACTTCTGACACAGCGACTTCAGTGTTAACAAATTTCCCCTGTGTTTGCTTCATGGTAACTAGTTGAAATGTTGATTATTGTCTCCCAGCAGCCAGGCTGCTGTTGTACTTTCATGCCTTGGGACATTTGAAACAGAATAGAATATTTATTTAAATATGTGCAATATTGCAGAGGAAATAATGGGAACTGGCACCATGCAAGCAAAAGATTAGGCAAACCTGGAAACGCTTCATGTTTTCCAAGTCTTGTCCTTCCTGTCTCCGTCAGCATGTTCATTCATCCCCCAAGTGTCCTGTATTCTGCCAAAACCACAACTGGAACAGCTGGAGCGCTGGGTGAACTGCCTGCTGTCCTTGATGCACAACTGTAGTGACACTGCGGCTATTCCTGTGCACGTGAGCCGCAGCCTGGCCCCTTGTACGCTCTTGCCTGCTCCTGCAAACTGCATTGCTTCTGGTGTTAACCTTTAATGCTGGATCTAATGAATGAGCTGGAGGGCAGTCAAGTTGTTAATGTGCTGACTTTGACCAATCCAGTTAAATTTTCATATTGCATCATGTATTGGGTCTGGCTGAGATGGAGTTAATTCTCCCCATAGCAGCCCTCATAGCACTGTGCTCTGCATCAGTAGCTAGAAAGGTGTTGATAACACACCAGTGTTTTGGCTACTGCTGAGCAGTGCTGGCACAGCATCAAGGCTGTCTCCCCAACATTTTTGCGCCCCCCCTCAATGGCAGGCTGGGGCAGGGCAAGATCTCGGGACGGGACATAACCAGGACAGCTGACCTAAACTAACCAAACAGATATTCCATACCATATGACGTCAGCTCAGATATAAAAGCTAAGTAAAGGGAGACGGAGGGGGGGCATTTTTGTCTTCCGGAGCAACCACTACGCGTTCTGAAGCCCTGCTTCCCAGGAAGTGGCTAGACATCGCCTGCTGATGGGAAGTAGAGAATAATATCATTTGTTTTTCTTTGCTTTCACGCGCGACCTTGGCTTTCACTTTATTAAACTGTCCTTATCTTGACCCATGAGCCTTTTGTTATATTTTCTCCCCCCTGTCCAGCTGAGAAGGGGGAGTGATAGAGCGGCTTTGGTGGGCACCTGGCATCCAGCCAGGGTCAACCCACTACACATCAGTTAGGACATTCAAGGCTAGTTGCTAGTCAGAGTCCCTGTCAACTTTTGGGTGCAATCAGGACCCGCTGGCCATGACTGTGAGTTTTGCTTATATTTAAAGTATACAGTAAAGGGGAGATAGGGTGCAAGAGAAAGAAATTGTAGATTATCACTGCCATATTTTTAATCACTTCAAACTGCCTGTTTTCTGTTTGAGACGGAAGCCACTGCAAGATAAAGAGCAGCATGCGGAGCGAGTACGATCCTGTGTTGAGCAAATCTGCTGAGCAGTTGTAGATGATTTTTGTGCCCTAGGTAACATCTGTTGTACAAGAGAAGGACAGTAGGTAAAACTGAGAAAGAAGGCGTTTACACTTCTGTTTTGTATCTTCAGTACAAAGTAAGTGTAACTTCAGTATTTTCATACTTCAGTTGCATAACTTTCCATTATGCAACACAGCTCGCAGTTATTTCTTCATGTTGTGGATGGCCTAGACGCAGTTCTGATGGATTTCTGCAAAAACATATAATAGTTTTTCAGGAGCAAGTGCAATATTTCACAGTTTGATTCAAGTGCTATGATTTTCTTACCTTACCTTTACTATGTAATAGAAACACCCCTTACCTTTTCTGCATAGGAAGAACAGTAAGTACCTCAAACAACCGTGTACACTGTGGTCTTAAAATGTATTGAGTTGTACAAAGCCACTTGCCAATCTGAACAAAATCAAACAAACCCTAAACCACAATCAAAACCAATATTACTACTTCAAAGATAAATATATAGGTTTGCTTTGTAATACCAGGCTATGTTCTTAGACCAAGTGTGTTGCTAGGTGTGTGCTTTGTAGATTGAGCAGATGCAATGTGTACATATCTCCCCTGTTTATTACCAAGGTCTGGCTAAAGCCAAAGTGAATAAAGGTAGAATGTCAAGTAGCAGATGAAATTTTGTCTTGCTTTTGTTCATGCTGTTTCAAACTAGACTTTTGGCTTGTCTGTACCTGCATCCTGCATTGTAAGAAGTCCTTCAGAGGAAAGGCTCAAGAAGGACAGCAGCAGAAAATGAAGTACCAATGTGCCTAGAAAGAGAACTTTGCCAGTCTGTGAAAAGTCAGTGTTTGTCCTATTCCCCAGAAGGAAGATGCTTTCTATCCTGTTCTGTTATCTTTTGCAATTGTGAATGTGTTTAATTATCCACATTTGTAGTAGAGGTGCAGAGGAAAAATTCTTAAGCTGAACAGTTCAGATCTCTTACTATTTCTTCTCTTTCATGCTTCTGGTCAAGATGTAGCTCTTGTATTTCAGGCTAAGGCTTGACTGGTTTTAGTAATAGTTTTCCTTGCTACAAGAGCAGGTTTTCTGGGCTAATGATTTGTGACTAACAGTGAAGAACAGCGAGAAATTCTTACCACCTTTATCATTACAACCCAGTTTTTCACATTGGGTGTTCTATAGTCCCTAGGCATGCCTCATAGCAGATTAACATGTAGATTCAATACCTGTGGAAGTCTTGGGCAAAAATCTACTGACTTTGAAGAGGTGGTAAAAGGCAAAGCTCCTGTCTACCATTTCTGTTTTAAGTCCTCAGTGATATGTATAAATAGCAGATCCTGGTAGATTCTGATTTAGGTTAGTGTGATTTTCAAGATTTAAAATAGTTGAAAACTGTGGTTAACAGCAGTCTTTCATGAAACTTTGTCCATTTCCCTAGTAAAAATGGGGAAGGTCATAAAGGGATTATTACTCTTGCATTTAACTCAGATGAACTGTTAGCTTTAAGGGCTATTAATAACCATCATTAGCTTCTTACTTATCCTTCACTAGGAATAGCTTCATACTTACCTGATTTAAGGGAGAGTCACTCTTATTGTTTGTGAGATGCTACCCCCACCCCCCCCACCCCCCCACCCCGCTTCTGTTTGGTGGGTAACACGCTGGCAACTATGTTTCCTAATGTATCCAAAAGCTACCAGCTCTCAGGATTTGGACTGGAAATGAGGAACCCATGCTGGCATGTGATTGAGGTGTTGCTCTGGTTTTGTTCTGCTGCAGCATTGCCTATTTGAGGCCTTTGTGCCTCGCTTGTTGAAGCAGACTGATGTGTACCACAAGTTCTTAGTAAATGTTACTGCAGTGAGTGAAGCTCCCTGAGCAATAGCTTTTACACTGCTCTTCTAAAAATGTGTAACTTCCCAACCGTGCTCTACTGTGCTATGATCTCTGCAGATCTCATAAGCAGATCAGGGATGGGCGGGATCAGTATTTGAATGAGAGATCATGAGGTGTTGGTGCAAGTCATTTTGGCTGCGCAGTGCTCGCTCTTCTCAATGGCCTGCACCTGGGAAGCAACACTGAGTTGTCGTCAAAGATCATGTAGCATTTGTCACACAAGCAAATGAATGTTCTAGTCAAATATAAACTTGCTAATTCCGCTTGATCGACCAAAGCTCCCTTCTGTCCTCTGCTCTAGAGGAACTATCTTCTTGTCTTCCAAGTCCTGTGTAGTATTACTGGCTGCTGTGGGCTCAGCAGAGATGCTGTGATCATCTCAAACATCTCCAGGTGCTTCTCAAAGCTGTCATCTTGGAGATACTATGACCACCTAATTTGTCTGGATGAAATTATGGTGAGAGAAGTACATTGTGCTGCATCTTGCTAAATTTCTTCTGCCTTCTTAATGATCTCTTGCATCCTATAACAGGAAAGGCACTATGGCCTATTGATTCAAACAAGCCATGTCTTACTGGAAAAGCAGGACTTCCTTGAAGAATAAGAAAAAAAGCAATAGATGCATTTGCAAGAATTTTTAGTCATAGATCAGTAGCACAGATACAGAAGCACTCTCTGACCTTTTCCATTCACTTTTCGGACTTTGAGCTGTGAATGTGGGCTCTGACTGTCTGAACTTGATCCAAATACTCAGGCTTTTTTGAGGCTCTGTGTGTGTGTTTGATTTTGCTTCCCCATTGAACCAAATCACTCATTAAGCAGCCAGGCTGCAAATCCTTTGAGAATTCCACCCCTTATTATTTTTATACTGAGATTTGTGTGTTTATGTGTAGCTATGTTGTATATTAACACTGGGCCTGGCATTTTTCCTTTATTAAATTTGCTTTGTATAGAAACTGGTTAACTATGGAAGAATTTTTGTCTGAGTATCCTGTAACTCTTCCATGGGAAGCAGAATGTCTCCTGCTGTGCTGCTTATAGCCTTAGCCTCAGAGTGGGAATGGCAAAGTCCTTTCCTGACAATTCAAATCTGGGCTTTTACTTAGCGTGTTTTTCAATGGATCATAAAGCATTTCTCAGAAAAAGTTGATGTCATGCTTCCGACTTTCTAAAAAGTAGCAATTAGACAAGTTTTTGACAGAGCAGACAACCTGTGACAGAAGCACCCCTGAAGAGCTGCAGTGAAAATGCTTTCATTTCTGCGGTGTGGCAGCAGGTAGGAATATTTCCCAGACCTCGTCATTTGAGAATATACCAGATGACTGAGACCGTTGTAACATCCTTCCGAACTGTATCCCTGCAGCGATGCTGTCGTGCTGAGAGTATGGTATTTCTATGGCTGATTTCTATGCTAAAACAGACATTTTAGTACATGTCTGTGTAGGAGCAGGTGCCTGAATGTACTCCCACTCTGATTACCTTTAGCAGGTAAACAGTCTAGTGAGGAGCACTAAGTAAATAGGAAAATTGCTTGAGAAACTGCTTCACGCCAAACGCATCTCTTTTCTCCACGGGTGTATTTGTACACGCTTGAACACCACCCTGCTTGTGATATCTCCATTTGGTTATTAGGAGAGTTGTTCTTGTGCTTGTCAAGACAAGTTAACTGTTACTTGCATCAAACCCTTCCTGGGCATAGCACTTCGCAGTTGCTGTCAGGTACCCCTGCGAACGTGCTCTCACAGGGCATTGCCTATTTCTTTACTCCTATAAACGTCTTGGCATCTGGCAGTGGTGTGAGTGCCTGAGGTGCTCCTTCTGCCCTTGCCTGCCTGCCTTCTCCCCATGGGCAGTGTGGTGCCAATACAGGCAGTTGCCACCGTTCCTGCCCCTTGCCGACTTCAGGGCTTTCTTCTCTCCCACGTGTTCCTGGCAAGAGCACCACTAACCTCCCCTTCTGTGTGGTACTGGGGAAACTGGCAAGAAGCACACAGAGTGCAGCCAGCCCTGGATTAAACCAGTGGTCTGGAATTTGGGATTTGTTTGTCTCTTACTGCCCGGCTAGACAGTGTTGGGCAAGTCCCTTGGGTGCCTGTGCTATCCTTCCTCCCATCTGTGAAAGAGGGCTAGCACTGGTGACTAGCCTTGTAAAGGGCTTCAGGAATATGGATAAAAGCTGAGCACTAGAAGTGTTTGTCACTAGATCCTCTGAGATGACTGCTTTGCCGAGTCCCACTCTGCAGGCGGTTCTGCTGAGGCGGCCCAAAGCTCTGCTGCAGGACGTGGTGGGCACGGGGTGTGTGGAGAGCAGAGGGGTCTTCGTCCTGCAGATAGGCATCGCTTGATCTCGGTCGTGGTGAACGTGCAAAATGCTGTGACCTTCCCAAATCCGTTCTGCTCTTTTTCTGCTTAAGTGCAGGATGGGAAGCTGGTCCTCTTGAGCCCCTCTTGGAAGCTAGAGCACGCTGCTTCCCAGCAAACCCCGGTTGAAGGGGGAAGAGAGGAGGCAGGAAGAGGGAGGGAGGGAACAGGATGGGAGGGAGCTGCTCCTGCTGGAGCAGTCCTAACAAAAAAAAGTTGGATCACGCTGTTTGGTTCTGCATTGTGTTTGTCTTGGAGTGTGTACAGCATGTGTGTGTGAGGAAAGGAGCAGATGGCTTCTGAGTGGAGATGAATTACGAAAGGCAAACTGTGGGAAGTGGTTTCTAAAAGGGATTTGAAGGAAAAGAGGAGAAAACCCTTTATTTTAAAAATTCAGTAAACATTACAAAAACTAACATCAGTTGATACAGCAGCAGAATTTTATTTTATGTAGTGATTCTTCAGAGAAGAAACTTTGGTTTCGCCATTTGCTTGTAATCAGATTCATTTATATACAATCTCTGTTTTGATTTTGTCAGCTTATTGCATGTGAACTCCTTGCTTTGGTGTCTCAAGACCAGAAACTTAGAGTTAATTATTATGATCTGTAGCTGTTGCTTTAACCTGAATTTTTAAACCACCTCTCTGGTATTAACACAATCTCTGTCTGGCTTTCACTAGCAGCTTACTTGAACAAGCTGAGAGTCATTCTTTGAAAATTACGATTTTCTAAAAGAAGTGCTGGTGCTGTTTAATTATGTGATAGCCAGGTATGTTTTGGTGGTGGTGTTTTGCAAGTCTGTTGATGTTTCTCGTGTATGTTAATGTGCAACAGTTTTCCATAAAGGGAGCCCTGGATCTGACCTCGTGATTGCAGAGTTTACATTTGTTCTTCCCTGGCAAAAGCATGCTTGCTTGTTTGCTTGCTAGTGAGAAGTGTGTGTCAGCCATGATCCCACAGTGAGCTGTATGTGCATATAATTATCTGTGTTGGTGCAGAGTGACACTGAAATCATTGCAGCTCCACAAAGACATGAGTCAAGGCCCTGATTGTACTTTGCAGTGATTTTCATCACCCAGTGGCTATACTGTTTCCTTAAAGTGATGCTGTCAAGTTCCTGTAAACTGATTTTTAAAGTTCTTTGTTAATTAAAGGTAATTTCTGTAAATGAGAGACGCCAGAAGTAGTGGGGTTTTTGCTCCTGTAGGATATTTTGCCTCACGCATTGATGCGTAGTGAGTGACTTTGTTGGTTTGCTCTTTCAGACAGGTGTGTTTCTTTACCTGGTGAAATACTTAGAGTAGGTTGGGGTTTGGGTTGTTTTGGGCTTTTTTTGGTTTTGTTTAGGGTTTTTTTGAGAGAAGAACAAAGACTAACAATTCTGTCAGGAAGGCATGCTGTGGTGTGGTATCCTTAAAGTACTTGAACTTCAGAGTTTTTAGAACTGTGTTTAGCTTTCAAGTTGCTGACTTCCTTTTAAACCCTGCACCCCAGCGGTTTAAAAGTTTAACTTCTGAGAAGTTATATATAGGCTTAGATTTGCACCCCTGAACTTGGGTAATTCTGCTTGGCCTTATGCCATTTATGAAGAATTCTTGACAGGGGCGGAGGGAAGTTATTCTTTAGAAGTTGCTCCTCCGTGCTTTGCTGAAATCTAAGCTCTTAGGATTACAGCCTTCTGAGTCATAGTCCTCACACCTAGAAACAAAATCCACCTTTGGGATCCAGTCAGTTTCTCTTGGTCCCAGAAGTGATGGTCTCTCATCTGCTACTAAACATGTTTTTCTTTGGTAGCAGACATTGCTCCTGTTTTAGGAAGTTGCTTATGGAGATTATTCATGATAGGCACAAATCAAAGCACGCTTTTATTACTGAGCAAACCCAAACGTGTGTTCCATGAGGTCAGTGCCTGAAATTCAGAATTTCATTTTCTAGGAGTCAGATACTGAATTTTGACATCTTCAAAGACAAAGGGAAGAATGGGATCACCTATTTGTGGAGGTTTAAGTTTATTTGCAATGCAATTGTCTCTTCCTGTAAATAAGCACTACTTTGATGTTGATGCAAATGAGTAAAAGTGGCCCATTTATAATTTTTTCGTATGCTTGAATGTAGACTGCCTCTGATTCCTTGTGGACCTAACAACAGGTGGCTGTGTGGGTCAGGGAGAGTCCTCACGTCTGCAGCATTTGGCTTAACCCCTGTGCTAAGTGAACGCTGTGTGTATCCACCATGTTCTTCAGGGGTGCAGCATCCATGGTGTTCCTGGAGGCAAGAGTCTGGGACCATGTCACTAAATGCTTTGCACGCACATTATGCATCTGTCACTGTAACTGCAAGCGTGCATGTTTAGCACAGACATTCATATACTCCGATTCTATGAGCATGGAAACAGTTTTTGGTATAGTTTTAACATTAGAACATTTTCAGTAATAAGTTTGTAGCTTAGGTTGTTCAGGGACTTTATAGTAAAGAGACGGGATGTACATCTAAATTTTTTGTGTAACTTGAGTCTATATCAAAGCTGGATTTGGAGACACAGATTTCCAGTGTGCCTTACTGCCTTGAAGGATAATTGCATTTCCTACTCTGAAGTACTTATACCTTGGAAAATCACTACTTTAGATCTCACAGACGTAGAATTATTTATGGCTATTTATCTCTAAGAAGTCAATCAGATTTTTTTCTCTCAAGTCAAATTCACTTTCTGTTAACTGGAACTAGTGTGTGGTTGTGTTCATTTAGTTAAGTATATCGTACTTAAAATCTCAGTGACCCTGTGTGGGTTTTGGAGGAATATTTGGCTCCATTTTTATCTTTAAAGTACACTCTAAATTGCTTTAGGTGTGAAAAATTACTTGCTGCTTGATGTTCTTGAATTAACTTATAAGCAAACATTTGTAGTTGTTACCTGTTCTTGACTCATGTGCTTCCAATATGAGATGAAACCTTAGAGATCTACAATATCTTCATATAAAAGCCAAAAGACTTCTTTTGCCTTTGCTTTCACCTTCAAGCCCGTTCTTCAAGGAAAAAAGAAAGAAAAAAAAAAGTGTGTATGTTCTGTTCCTTATTTAATGGCTCTTTAGCACATTGTTTGTGCCAAATGTTTTTCCTTTAGATAATATGCTGTAATATTTGAGAGTATATCGTCCAGTCTACAGAGCTAGGACTGAGAGTTGTCTTTTGGTTGTGATTCTGTTGTGGTTTTGTAACCCCTCTGTATCACATTCTTATTGTAAACAAACACAGAGATCTTGTCAATGGGGAGGAAAGTACCAGAACCATGTGTTTCTGACTAGTCTTTCAATTCATTCATTCTTCTGATTGCAGGTTTAACGTTTACTGCAGAGGTCATATTCTAGGTTTATACATTACTAGCAACTGTCTTCATGCAGGATTGTCTGTGCAAGATAGCTACAGCTTTAATAGACATGTTGATCTTTCCACAAAGAAAGTGGGTTTATGTGGCATGTCAGCTAATTTCAGTGAATGTTACTATATTTATGTAGTGTTGTTTGTAACAGTACTGTGTTTACCCTTTGTCCCAACCTTCTGGGACATGCTTCAGTATGCCCAGGAAGTGAGGCAACAGTATATAACCACATAATTAAATACTATCACCCACACATACACACTTAATTTATCCAAGAGGTGGTCTAGCACTCCAGGATGTACCAAATTTCTTTCCCAACCTAGAGGTTAAGACCGCCAGAAGAAGTTTGGAGTGGAGGCACCTGATGCCTCCCTGCAAGCCGGGATTATCCCGCTACTGCGTAAGGCAGTACTTCCCAGCACCCTTAATGTTGACACTGAGTGGGAGCCCCTCCTGGGGGTCCCTGCCTTCCTCCGACACCAGCGTCCAGCTGTGTGTATGCCACTCAATATCTTCCAGGTCTGCCTCTCCAGCTCGTGTGATGGCAGTCACCACTTTAACAGCTTCACGCTTCAGTTCCTTTGTCTGCATGGTTGTATCAGGAGGATTGTTCACGTTAGCTAATGTGTAATAGGCTTGAGATTCACAGCCGACGATACAAATAGCAGTGGGTGACGTTAGTAGATAGGAAATGCAGAACAGAGGAGGTGGAAGAAATCCTTGAGATGCTATTCTTAGTTCAGGTGCACTTTTAAATGTATAGTCTCGCAGTTGCAGTGGTGAACTAGTAGATGTTGAGGGCTGAGTTGTGAATGCTGCACAGCCATGACGGTAGATCAGAAGAGAAGTGACCTCAACCAGCAAGGCCAGGCTAGGGGCCATTTCAGCAACAGATGTAGTAGGCTTGAGTGTACAAGGAAGTGAGAACCCGGAATAAATATTAGAAACAAACACCCCAGCACACCTGAGATCATGGCTCCTGAGGATGCTGATTAGTTGGCTGTAATTCCTGAAAGTGTGATTAAAGCGTACCTGATTTGAGGCTGGTGAAGACATGAGTGCAGAAAGGAGAGGTTGTGTGCAGTAGAAGCATGTACACTGATATAGTCAGGCATGGATTTTTTTCCTTAAACTTACCTTAGTCATGGAAATCTTTTGCAACAAAGTAGTTGATCTTTCTTCTGCTAGTGGAGCTTTGTATTAGCCATTTAATTAATTAGTTTCTATAGAGCTGTCAAAAATGGACATTAAAAACTTGCCTATGTTATACCGCAAAACTGCGTGGAGGCAGGTTAAGGATTTTCTGAGCCGATACACTATCCTTTCTTCTGTACTTTGTCACTAGGAAAACAATAAATGAGTTAGAAGAATGGCACCCCATGCTGTCCCTTCTTATTTTCATGCTATTTCAGGACAGCTTTTCAGCCACTACCGGGACTCATTTCAGAGGTGGCTGTCAAGTTTGAGCTATTGTGAAGCATCTCCCATACTAGATTTGTGCTTCCCTGGGGGGGGGAATGTTAACCTCTCTTAAATAGAGGAAAAGATGCTTGCTAGAAACAAGAGGCAGATCTCTGTGTAACTTCTAGTGTTTGAGGAGCGGTTTTACACAACGGAAAGTTGTAGTTCCATAGTTCAGTACAGTCTTTCCAGAGCAGATACAAGTAGGCATGTCTGTAAGTCCTCTGAGGCCCTACACGGATAGATGTCGCACAAGAGAAGTTGTGTCCTATCACTTCTGCAGTATATGTTGATGCCAGACTTTACCATACAGCCCATGGATGTGACTTGTCTACAATACTTGGGTTCTTTCTTCTTTAGCTTTTCTTTTCTCTCCTTATACTATATTTTAAATGCCACAACCACATGTTGATCATTCAGAATTATGGATTGGCATCAGATTCTTAAAAGAAGTATGAGATTATCCTTTTCCTAGGATTTAGAAAGAGGAGCCTAAAAAGGATGCTTTAAAAGTTGTAGGGGCTGCTTCTGGCTCTTTTGAATACCAACTAATCAATTGATTTTCATTTTTTCCTTTAAAGCAGTCAGGGAACAGTCTTGTAACACATAGCGGTAACTTTTCCTGAACGGAAAGTTTCAGAACAGGAAATGTTTTAGTCAGCTCTGACTGGATGCACGAACCCACGTCAGTTGTAAATTTTTTTTTCTGGCAATCATCTGCCTGCCTATTTCTAGTAACTCTTCCCAAACAGTAGATGCCAGAGGAGGTGGTTTCTGGATAGTTGAGTTTGAAACATCACCATACATTTCCCTCAGCAAGTGGGTTACATGATTTTTTTTGGTTTCAGTTTTTATGCGTAACAACAGTGAAATCATTTGATTGATCCCAGTGTATAGGAAAGAGTTGTTTGTTGGGGTTTTTTTTCCCCTGCAGTCCTCTTTAGTTATGTTTACTGTAATGAGGATGGCTGAAAGCACATTATTTGGGTAAAGATTGCAAGGCAGGCTCGAATGCAACCAAGTGAAACATTCACTAATTTTTGCATCGTAATTTCCCTAAGCTGGTTAATGTAACAGCAGTTAAACAGCTTCATTCTGCATGAAATGCTGCAGTGCGACTTCCCCTTTGGCTGCTGACAAGCATCAGGTACTCCAGAGACACTGGAGTTACTGAAACATCCACAGGCAGAAATGTGGAAGTGACCCCTAAATAGGATGCTTCTGTTTTCAGACACCAAGGTTGGGACATTTGGGAAAAGGGAAGCACAGCTACTGGACACCTGACCTGTAAACTTTAAACCATAGCTATTTTAAGTTAAGCACTTAAAAGGGAAGCACTAGGGGACTTAACGGAAACATTTGCAAATTAGGGCCACTGGGTACTGCCAGTGTTAATTTGCGCTTAAACTAATACAAGAAACCCTCTCCCCTTGCAGCTGGGAATAGAACTGAACTGGTTCTCTTCTGTGATTAATACAAAAACCTTGACTATTGGGCTTATATTGCTTCATATAGCAAAGTAAAAAAATCTGTATCATCATACAATGACAAAGGTCATGCGGAAGAAGGGAAGGCATGTTGGAGTACAGATTCAATTTTAAAAAAGGGCGGGGCAGCTATTTTGTATGTAATTTTTTGATATGCAAAGCAGAACACAGCTACCTAAAATAAATATATATTCATATATTTCTAGGCACTGGTAATAAAGGGCTGATTGTCTTGGTTCCTAACTGAAGTCAGCAGCATAAAAGCAGCACCTCCCACCCCCATACCCTGTCCCATCAGTCTGGTTGAGAATGGCTTGGTTTATTTTAATGAGTCCTTTGAAGTCTGTGATGTTGAAGGCCAGCAGGGATGGCCACATCTGACTTGTAATGACCTGTGTTACAGGGGTAACTAGATGCAACATACATTGAATCCATAACTCATGGTATTTGGAAGAGGCACTTTAGCCTCCAGCCTTGACTTGAAGATGAAGGGTAAATCTTCTTACTTGGTAGTTTGTTTCCGTGCCAACCACCATCACAGTTTACAGAAACCACACCCAACTTCTATTTTTTTATTTTTTAATTCTGAGGTTTTCTGGCTTCAGCTCCCAGCTGCTAGTTGTTGGTGAATCTTTCTTCATTAATTGAAACAGGCTCTTAAATTGTGCTTTTGGACCTATCAGTGTGTTACAAACAAGTTAGGTCATCCACTTTTTAGATAAATTTACAGATAAAATTCTTGAATCTCTCCCGGTAGGGTGTTTCCTACAGCCTTGAAAATGTTTGGGGGGAGTGAGGGATGGAAAGAGATCCCGTTCAGCCCCCTCTCTTTCTATTTGAAAGGAAAGATTGCGACACTGGAGGTGCAAGTGTCTTAATTACAAGGCAAGCTGTGCCGCTTTTGCTTTTAGGGTTTTGGTGGTGTTCCAGTTGTTGTCCCCCCTCAGTTCTCCAGGACCTGCCTTGGCAGTGCTGGACTTTGGAGGGAAAACTGATCTCTACTTGCTATAATGCAAGGGTGAATGGCATTGATCCTGTCCTCTAACCCCATTCAGGTTCTCGTCTCCAGTTGTCACTTCACTGCAACTTCCTAAATCCTTTACTGTACTCCTGCTTTATAGGCTGAAGCCTGTATAACTTGCAGTTCCAGCCTGTGGCACTTCGATTTGGTGAAAATAAAATGCAGTTTGAGTACAGGTGTTCTTTTGTTTCTTTTTTTTCCCCCAGATCAATTTCAGATGCTCAGTGTCTGTGAAGTGGCTGTAAGCCTCATCATTTTTACCACCCTGCTAAGCTTTGTGTCACCTGTAAATGTAACTGGCAGCGACTTTCCTATGTTGGTTTTTTTTTTTTAATTCATTTCCAGATGATTATTGAAAATATTGACTAATGCCTGGCTCAGCACTGATCTTGTGGAACCAGCAGGAACATCTTCATTTGATTCTCTGTTGACAAGGCCAACTTCAGATCTCTCAGGAGTCGGGTCTTCACCATTTAACGTGTTTTCTATCGGTATCGTTTGTTCCATTTTTAGATGGAAACATTTGGGAAAAGAAATAAAAAGGAACAGTCCACCGTATCAGACATAGTAAGGGTGGGAGTTTTGCTGAGCTAAAACAGACTACTAGGGAAATGTTAATAGGAGACAATAGGCTGGCAAAAGAAAGCCCAACAGATGAGGCGAGCATGTCTGCTGCAAGACAGCGCTTTCTCCCAGTCGCATCCTGAGCTCAGCTGGTGTGAGGGATGTTTCTTCCGCAAGAGTTAGTGGGGAGAATTTCGGGACTGCGAAACGCACCCAGGTATTAGGGCCTTCTTTTACACCGTTTGTTCTGTGTGTTTTGGAGCCTGAATAAATAATGCCATTTTGAAAGATGCTTTCTAATGCTTACTGGAATGAACGGCCTGAAGTAAAGGAGCTTGCAGTTTCCATGGGAAACTGGGCCTTCCCTGTGAATGCAGCTAGGAAGAAAGCTAAATCCTGGGTAGCTGGGCTGCGTTGTCCCCCTCAAAGCTTCAGTTCCGGCTGTATTGTGTCCGTGCCATGCTGTTTTGTTCTATTTTTGTCCCCTTATCATCTATAAACCCCACTTTCCTTTTGACTGTAGATACAGCAGAGAGCACTGCTGTTCCTCCTAGGTTTATGAGCATTTTGAACTCCCCTCAGTCCACCCAGTCTCACACTGAGTAGGACTGGTGGCAGCTGCTTATCTCTTGAAAGCATTCCCAGTTTTAGCCTCTGCCTGGCCCCACTGCTCTGCCTCCGAACTGCCAGGAATCCTCCCACTGTCCCCAGGAGAGATCAGGAACATGTATTGAATGTGGTAGGCATCATCTCCAGATCCAAATATTTGCTTTCAGGAGTTCTGATATCTGGGTCTAAATGTTTTAGCATTTTGGTTGGTTTCAGTCTGACCTTCGGGGTACAAGCCCACCTGTAAAGCACCTAGCAGGTAGCTAATCATTATGAGAGCCCTGCAGTTCGTTAAAGACTTCTCTTTGACCTCTCCTTACAGCTGGTGCTACAGCTACTCATTTAAAGGAACTACATTAAAAGTGCCATTCCCCAGGACCTCATCCAGCAAAACCCAGGTATCTTTCCTCTGGCTGGCTCTGAAATGCACTCTTACAATTATCCTTTTCCAGAAAATGTCCGCCGTGGTCCCTCTGCTCACATGTCCACCACGGGTAATTCGGCAGCGTGCTCTGGTGTCCCTGTGCTGTCTGTCCCCAAGGATGATGTGGGGGTAACCAGCTGGAACACAAGTAGTAGATTGTTGAAGTCCTTTTTTGAGACTGACTTCTGTCTGGCTACCTGGAGTAAACCTAGCTGAGGCACACACAGTTCTCAGTGGATTCCAGAGTGAAGGAAGGCAGATGAGATCAACCCATTTTTATGGCCCTGCTGTTTTTCAGTTCAGTCATTAAGACAGAAGTAAGTGTAAAGTCTGAGGTTCTGGTTTATAACCAGAACTTTTGGGGCTGTTTAACACAGAGCCCTGACCCCCATGTCAGTTGCACCCTTTCTGGTGAATTCTTCTAGTGCAATATTTAGGCGGGGTTTAGCTGTTGCAAGTTTTGAATCTGATCATGTTTTTTGCTTTTCTTTTTTTTTTGGGGGGGGGGGGGGGAATTCTGAAGAAGCTGTTTACAGTTCCTCTTTATAACAAAGTTCTGGTTTTTACTTTTTTTCTTAGATTTCTCAAATGTTTGTGAAAGTGTCTTAACTAGTTCCTGTATGTGCAGTTTTGTTGGGGAGAACTTCTGTACAATCCACTGTTCTGAACTCAGCTGTATTTTCTGAGGCCAAAAGCAGAACAAAGAGCCAAACTGTAGATGTGAGGGGAAATAAAACCATTTAGGAAGCTCAATATGCCCCTTAGTTGCTTGGCATTTTCATTTCCTGTTCAATCACCCAATTTTCTCTAGTCTGAAGTGCTTTTTGTGGGTCTGTTTTATTTTGTTTTTTCTGCAATCAATCTTTTAGTGCTTTTTTGGAAAAATTCTTCAGGCCATATAGTTATACCCCACTCTTGTAGGTGCATTAGTGACACTGACAGTACTTGAGTAAGCACCATTATATTGCGTTGCAGCACTGTGAATTTACTGTTGCAGTGACAAGTATTTGAACTGGGCACAGGCAGCAGCCAGAAGTCAGCTCCTACCTGCAGGTACTGCTATCTTTCTGCCTATTTCATGGAAGCAGGGGATGTTATGTGGTATTTGTTAATGCTTGGTACAGAATTTGGATACTGGTGCTAATTTCATCAAAAATAGATTTAAAGTCCTCACTTCTTTCTTCCACTGTGAAATTCACATAGGCTTGGAGAAACATCTGCTGGATCAAAGTCTGTTAGCTCCCTCAGTGTGTTCCTGATTGCTGAAACTCCCTGCAGCCTTGTTTGTTTGGAAAAAGTCTGGCGTAACATTGGATCTGTGGAGCCTGCAGTGTTTCACAAGCCAGAGAAGAGCAGTGCAGCACTTGCACAAGCATGATTATACAAATTCACAGACAGGAAACGCTGCTTGGTATTTAACATCTCCTTATTCCGTCTTTCTCCCATTAGGCTTTTGCCATCCAAATTGGTTCTTCCTTCCATCCGCCCTCCTTTGGCGTTAGACCTGGGGAATGTCCATCAGCTGTTCCCAGGCAGTACTAACTGAGATGGCCGCAAAGAAGGTGCTTGGGCACGCAGAAACTTGAGAGAGAATATAACGAGCTAAAAATGTGAGATAAATTGTCCCTGGAGCGTGACTGTCCTTTCCTAACCTGTGGACAGGGAGGACCATAAGTGCTCATCCCACTGAGGGTGTATCTGCTGCTTGAGATGCACTGCAGAGAAATGACCTGCTTTGCTATCATTATTTAACTGATCAGGGGATAACTTATCTTTTTGTACTGCAGGTTTTAGTTCAGAATAGTTGGGGTTTCTTCACCCAGACATCAAAGAAGTTCTGATTGGCAGCTCGGAAATTTGCGTCAGGTCTGAAAGGAGGATTTATAGGAAACGAGCAGATGGTCTACTAGAGAATTTCCCCAGGAGGTTGCAGTTATTTAAAAATGGGAGAAACTAAATAGACTGTACAAAATTTGACTGTAAAATTAACTGGCCAGCTAGTAGCTAAATACTTAACCAAAATGATTCAGCTTGGCCCCTAGCATAAGCATGTAATAAAGTGATGTGTCTGTGAGCTGACGCCACACACATTATTTCAAGTTTCACCTAATAAGCGCGCATGAATGAAAGATGATTTTGCTATGCACAGTTCTTGCTGTGGTGAGGCCTCTCCTGCGTCTCCTCCTTTCACGGTGGCAACGTGATTGTTCAGGCACGCAGGAGAATGCTACAAAATGCTGTTCATTTTAAATGAAATATAAAGCTGTTCAGCAGAATGCCTTTAATTTTTAAACTGCTCTTTTTAGCCTCATAAACATAAGAATGAACATATTTGTTAAATTCCAATGTGTGATTAAATAATCAAATATTTAATATTTGAGAAAAAAATTTGCTTTATTTTGGGGATACAAGACTCAAGAGTGTGTTAACCCAAAGTAGTCAAATATTGGATGTCACTTGAAAAAGTCCATGAACTCATGTCACTTTGGAGTTGTTTGCCATGTGGCTTTAGACTTCCAATATCCATGTTTCCAATGTTTTTTTCTCTGAAGGTGGGATACGTGAACTTGGGGGATTTGTGTATGGGCGGGTGTTTTTAAATGGACAGTCAGATTTTTAGTGCAAATCCCATCATTTCAGATGCTAAGGTTTTAAGAAACACAAACTTTGTATGCTACATTAAATGAACGGATGGATTCAGAAACCCATTGAGTTCATTATTCTTTAAAAAGTTAGGAGAACACTTTTTTTTTTAATTTAAATCCCTATGAAGGACCTTTTTTAGAAGGCAGATAAGCTTTAATTCTCTCATGTTATGTTTTAAATGGAATACCCAACGGAGAGAACTGTCTAAAATAATAAAAAGCATTTAATTACTCTTATGCACATCTGTTTGTCTTCTGGTTTGCTTCTCCCAGAAACTTACTCATAACACCTGGTGTCATGGGAGTAGTCCCATGGGCCAAGTGCAGACATAGTTCTGCTGAGAGTCCATTGGCATAATGCTGGTGCAGAATGTAATTAAACCAGATTTCTCTTCCAGCTCGCTGTGTTTGCATAATTCTTCGTAATGGTATTAATACACCCATTGAATTTAGAAACCAACCTTCATAACTTTTGACCTAACCTCCTGAAGTACTAAGAGGAAAAGGGTAAATATCCAAAGGGCTATATGAAGTTCTTAACTGACCCTAGATACGTACTTTCCTGTATATAAAGCCTTACAAATGTGTGTTTATGGCAGATTGTCCCCCTCCGCTCCAGCGATTCATTTCCATTAGTCTCAGAGTTAGAGCCTCTGGAAAAAAAAATCTCAGAATTCAACACTGCCTTCCAGATATTAAAGAAAACATCTGGAGAGTGAATTCATAGCAATGCAGTTGCCCAGGTTGAGCTAAGGCAGAAATTTTGTTTGCAAAGTGCTCGTTCGCAGTAGTCCCATAAGAACCAAAACCAGACACCGCTCTGAGGATGTGCAAGAGTCTGCACATGGAGAGGGAAGAGTATTCTGTTGTTTAACCAAAGCTCATCTGGTATGACAATGCTGAGGTGAGTTTTGAACCCTGCCGCCGATAGAGCTAATCGTGCAGTTTATTATTTACCATTTGCTGGGGTTTCTGGAATTAAGTCAGTTGTAATGAACATAACATACCTTGTTTCAAAACTATTAAGTGTGTTGCACTCTAAATGATTCACTTGAGATGTTTAATCTGCCACTGTTTGTTTACAGTGTAGAATCTGAGTATGCCATATGATTATGTTTCCTCTGACAAGGTGTAGTCCTCTTGGCTTCCTTTGCAGAAACACAAGATCTCTCTATAAAGTAGTCCTCCTGCATCTGTCATGTTCAGCCTGATTCCTTACCTTGTAGTTCATGGTGTACAAGGCTGGGTTTATGCAGAGCCCCTGCCTTCTCACTTTCGGCAGCCCTGCTAATTCTCTGGAACCTTCTTGGTTCCCATTTCTAAAATCATGATGGAGGAGCTGGAGGAAGACTTTAAGGCCCTGGTTTTAAAATGTTAAGAACCTTTGCCTCCTTGAAGTTTATCCATAGGATATTGATAAATGCAGTATTTCCATAGCCTTTGTTACGGATCTGATAATGTTTGTATGGATTTGATTTTGTATGGGACTTTTCCTTTTTAAAAGGGAATATTCAGTCTGGGGGGAGGGAGAAACAGTGAGTTATGCAGAGTGCTCAGCATATGGGACCAGCTGTGATGGATGAAACAAAAGGTCCATCTAGCTTAGGATGTTGTCCTGCCCATGAGTGAGAGAGAGAACATGAGAAACAAAGTATGTACAGAGTGGTCCTGGCTGCAAGATTTGTACCATGCCATTTTTTGGCAAAAACTGAATTTTGAATGGGGTGCAGTCATCTGAAAACCTCAGTTTAAAAGTGGATGTGGCAGGGAACTGATGAGGGTGAGAAGATGGAGTTGGTCTGAAAAAAGTGCAGTTGAAGGGAAAGGAGATCCTCTCCTCTGCCTTGTGGTGTGTATAGCATTCCCCAGGTCAGAGGGTGTCCCAGGGAAAGCATGACAATAAATGCAACTGTCTGGATAACGTCGTCTGGAGAGTCCTAAGGTTAGCTTTGATCCTTGCAGGAGGATCACCCTTAGCAGAGGTGAAAGAGGAGTCCTTCGAAAGTTACAACCAGTTGTGACTGAGCGCTAGGTGACTCTAATGTGTTGAATATCCCTTTCTTTTTGGTCCCTCTCAGTTGTCTTCACCTTCTCTCTCTCATTTTCTAAGTCACCTGAGGCGAGGGTAGAAAGCAGGGACTGTCTCTGAGTTTTGATGTGACCTGAGAAATACGACCTCAGAGATGTGTAGAGTTATGCCCAAACTGAAGAGCCACGGTTCAGGATTTAGGAAGCTGCACACAGGCTCTCACTGTAAATGATACATTAAAGCCATGTTTCCTTTACAGGAAACTAATGGCTTGTGAGAGCCTTGTCAGTTGTGTTTGGACGGCTATGTCACACAGATTGCAGCAGGTAACTGGTAAAGAGATGTCAAATAATTTGTTGTGTATCTAACAATGAAATCAGAGCAAAACAGTTCCGAGAAATAGAACTGAATCCGCCAGTGGGGTGTAGTGACATCTGCCTATTGCAGTAATTGCACTTGCAAATAAAGTACTTGCAAATTACTCTTGTGTTTGTTCGCTCTTTGGAAGAATATCTGAAAGTAAGTGATTTGTGTAGTTAGCTTGCAAAGTTGTATTGACATAGTGGAATTTATTGCTCAAGAGAAGCAGCATGTGAATTTATCCCCCATATTCTTCCACCCACTAAGTTCTCCTAAGCAATCTCTTTTCTCTGTAAACAGTCGACTGAACTTGCCAGCTACAGCAAGCAATTTTTTTCTACCTTCTTTGTGCTGTATTACTTTCTGATCTGTCACATTCTTTCTCTGTCTTCAGTGTTCATCTTTATACAGCTTCTCTTGCATCACAGCCCTTAAGAATAAGAAAAATTAATTACTAAGCAACTGAATTTACTAGTATGGTGTAGTCCAGAGATATGGCTCTGTGCTTATTGTGCTTTCTTTGACTTCTAGCTGCACAGATTTTTATCTTTAAAAAAAAAGAAAATCACCAGATCTGTTGGTTTGACTAATGAGTAGAGGAAAGAAAATGGCTCTGGGAGGGGCATGCTCCTTGCTCTTTGGACAGTGGGAGAATTTTTATGCTTCATAGCACAAAAATTGCTAGGGGTTGCTTTTGGGAAGGGGGGAGAGATGGACATCAGCTGCTGCAAGCAATGGAGCGCGTTCACAGGAGCTCTCATGCATTATTCATCACAAGCTCTTTTCACTGGGATCAGCTGGAGGAAGTAGTTAGTCTAGTTTGAGCTACACTAGTATTATATTTAGGGGGCTTAAACAAGCCCAAGCAAGTACAGCACCAACTCTTTCTCTTCATCTGCAGGCAAATGTAGGGCAATCAGCAGCTCTGCTTACACGGCTCCGTCTCTTTAGTCTGGATAACAGGAGTCATGCAACCAGGGGAAGCTACGCTGAGGATACACACATGCATTCATGCTGGAAAATGAAGCTGCAGGTAGGAGAATGCCTTGTCAGCAGAGTATCTTGGCTTTACAGTTCATTGTAGGGATGCTATTAAGCCCTGCAAAATAAATACATACGTCAGGGCAGCCTGTCAAGAGAGGCTGCTGTAGAGGCTCCTCATTAGAGTGCTACATGAATGATCCCTTTTAGTGTTATACTTTGTTCAGTTCTAATTGTGAAGCTGCTTTTTTTTTTTTTTTTAAGCACCTTTCCTTCATTCATGTGAACCTTCTGAGGGTGCTGGGGATTAAAAGCAGAGAGAGAACTTGCTGGGTTTTGGAATTTTTTGGGGTGGTTTTTATTTAAGCTGGCTTTTTAATTGTATTAGTATTAGCACTTTTATTTGGGGGGAGGTAACCATAAGAGATTCTGTTAAAACACAGCTGGGTGTGATAAGCCTTAAGCTCCAATTGTGTCCATTCAGAATGTGTGCATTTGAATGGCTGCAGTATTTACTACTTTTTTTTTTTTTTTAATTTTCTGAATAAAGATGCTTGTAAATGGGGGCTTCTGTTCTCAAAAGCTTGTGTTTTCTAATGTTATCAGTTGTTCTAAAAGAAATCTATATTCCTTTTCTGTACAAGCTTTGTATATTTAGATCTTCAGGGCTCAAACAACACTATTAGTTCAGTTTTAGACAAAGAAGGGGATTTTGCAAAACCTTATGGAACAATAACAAAGGGTCTTTGTTCTGTTCCGTGAGCATTATTTGCTGCTGTGTAATGTGTGGGTTTGTGCATGTGTGAGAGAGGGAGGTATACAAACACATAATCTCATTTGGCAAGAATGTTCAAATGTTATTTGCTTTGTGTGCCTTAAGTACGTATGCTGCTTCTGGCTGCTAACTGCACTGGTGCGTGTGTTCGTCCCGCCTGCCTGACTTCCCGCGGGGGGGGGGGGCGAGTGTTTCGGTTCGGGGAGGATTTTATTTATTTATTTATTTAGGTGGGCTGCTAAAACCCCCAAACTTGAAAGTGCAAAAATCAAGAGTCCCTGCTAGGCAACTAGGACGAAACGATGCTTTGCTGTGCAGACAAATTGTTTTCTTTTCAAAACGATAGCTTGAAGTCCAATCCAGGGTTTAGTAAGTAAGCATTACTGGTGGAAGCAGAAATTGTCAGCTTTGTGTGAAATCCCCCAGGAGGAGATTAATGATCACGTGCTTTTGGTGAAGCTTAAATGTATGCTGCCTGCCAGTATGTTGTCTTCCAAGATGACTTGATCACCTAAATAGAATTTGCATGTACAAGAATATAATATTCAGTGACGTTTCTTTTTTGCTTTTGTTAACAATTGGGAGTGACAATATTTTGTCACTATCAGCCTGTGGGGTTGGGGGGGGGGGCGGCACATCAGTACTTTTGGGAGTCCTAAATAACTTGAAACGTTGACTTAAAAACTTAAAAAGCTCCTTTTGACTTCACATGTTAATGTTCTTTAAATTTATATGCTGTACATACCGTGAGAATTGATCTGCTGCTTGAATTTTGCAGATGTTTCCATATTTGTTGTGAGGTAGAGAGGTGACAGTCTTATACTCTTTTACAACAGACTGTATGACCTTTCAATGCATAAGATCCTTGTTTCATGGAAGCTCGCTAGCAGGATTCTTTATCTAATTTTATTAGACTTGTGAGGTCCCATGCATTCAGTTACTTGATTGAAGTCAGTGGAATTAAGAGGTGAATTTGGGATTATGTGATTTAAACTTTTAAGATTGTCTTCCCCCCCCCCCCCCCCCCCACATTAAAGTGTATTTACTGCTTTACTACTCAGTTACACCTGGAGTATGTTGTCT
Source organism: Harpia harpyja (assembly GCF_026419915.1). Lineage (NCBI taxonomy): Eukaryota > Metazoa > Chordata > Aves > Accipitriformes > Accipitridae > Harpia > Harpia harpyja. Next base: position 25,101,785 of record NC_068949.1, on the reverse strand, counting down.
AGTCATCAGGGTATAGGGAAGGAAGACTTATTTCTGCACTTGCATGTTTAATGTACTAGGTGGATGTGTTGATAGTTTAAAATGAAGTTTTCGAAAAGCATCTCTGTGTTGTTCTTTCAACTATCCACATTCAGATTTTAGCTGTGCTCAGGCCTCCTGCCACCCACGCAGCTGATTTTTTTTTTTTTTTTTAATAAGCAAATAAGATTTAGTACTATCACTGTAGCACAAAACAACAATTACAGCCTTATTGGCACAGAGGGGATTCAAGCATGTTCACCTCTGTCTTAAACTAACTGGGGCCTAGAGTGTCATCTTTGATGTGCCATCTGAAAGAGCTCAGGCTTATGCCCATGCTTCAGAAATTCCTCAAACTCCTCATGAAGCTGAAGCATGAGGGACGTGGATGGACTATGACACTGTAGATCATAAAATCTCACTCTTGGGGAGAGGAGTTTTATTCTGGTGTTTACAATTCTTTTAATTCAGGTAGTGGTGGTGGTGGTATTTATTATTATTATTATTGTTATGGTTATGGTGGTGGTTGTTGTTGTTGTTATTATTATTATTATTAATAAAGAACTTTCACATGTCTGGGAAACGTTCTGGATCAAAATATCTACCAAAGTTGCCAAAGATTCGCTCTATCAGCTAAGAGTGAGGAAAATATTTGAACTGAACAGGCCACTTCAGCCATTACTTACAGATCCAGGAAGGTGAGAGTTTGCACTGAACAGAAAAACCCCAGCTAATGAATAAGGGGGGAAGGGGGCACAAATCCAATTTTTGGTTATTTTTCTGTAGATCATTGTGAAGAGCTGGAATTGAACCAGAACAGGAAACATGATACTCTGTGTTCAGACTGTGGCAGGGAGCAGGACTGAGACTTATTTGATAAAACTCCTTGCCGGTTTTATCTCCTACCTCAGTGTCTCTGTGTGATGGAATATAAAGATTCCTAATGGCAGAGTCAGAAATACAATAAAAATATTCAGTGTTCGCCAGCAGCAAGAAGTGACACAAACTGAAATGAAGAGTATCCTTATGTTGGTATTAAAGAAATGAATGGAAGAGGAGTTATTAGCTAGTTCTCCGATATAAAGGCAGCATCATATTGTAACATTTAAATGAAATGGTTGCAGCTGTGACGTCCTTGGGAAAAGTAGTAAAAAACAGGGAAGGCAAAGCATGGTGGCCTCTTTGTAGGACCTATCAAGCGGTGGAGAAACTTTGGGGGTTTTTATTTCTCAGCTGACAAGGAATTTTAAAGGTAGGTCTACAGTGAGAACAGATGTAAGTTTGTATTTGTGGGGTCTTTTATTCAAAAACATAACTGAAGAATAAATTTAGATTGAAAATCAATTTTTCAGTAGTGCAAAATGAACATGTTTTCAGTCCATGGCCTTCTGCCACTAGGCTGCCTCCCAGAAAGCTTAATGGTGGGAAGTATTCTGGTGCCATGGTGGGGCTGCAATCAAATTGCTTGTGATGACAAACGATGTAAAATTTATTTAGAGCGTATATTACCGTGCTTTCATGATGTCAGGTTTGCAGCCTGCCCTATGCCATTTGGCTTTTCTCAGTGCTGGCCAGCTTCCTTATGGTTTGCCGTTGTCTCTTCTCCCAGAGCGGGGTGGCCCTCTGCCTGGTTCCTCCTTTGCCAGCAGTGAGGAGGGACGGTGTCTGGCTTCCTCCGATGGATGTGGCTGGGGGGGAAACAACAGTGGGGCTGCAGGAGGGAGGATCGTCTGCATCTCCTTGAGGAAGTGCAGTGTGCCAGGCTGGAGATCTCTGCACCTTGGTCTGGTGGAGGAGGGCAAAGGGGTGCCATCATCAACTTGTGCTTCAGCCTCAACACCGCAATGGATTTGGCCACTTCATCATGGGCATGTCTTGGCCACTGGTGACAAGTGAGGGTCAGTAAGAGGGGGGACAGAGACTGCTTCCCCCCAACCACACCTCCCCAAACCTCTGCGTGTCATTGTCCCAAAGGCACAGACAGGATGCACTGGTACCTGAGCAGATCTCATTCTCTAAAAGGCACAGGATGTGCTCATACCTGAGCAGAAATGACTGAAACTGTGTTGTCTATCCTTTCCTCCCTCCTGGGAATGACTGCAGGGCAGGCAGAAATACAAAGCTTCCAGTAGGGATGTGACCCTGTGTAAGATCTGATGGAGACAGAGGGATATCAGGCAACCATGTGCATCTCCAGGGATTGACTGCAAGTCAAGTCAGTCAGGACTTGACTGCTGATACAGACAAGCCCAATCCAAAAGCTGTGCGAGCACAGTAGTGTGGAGATGTGCCAACCCGCACATAGCCTCTCTCTGAGCAAATCTTGGGCAAAGGGCTCAGCGATGTGCTATCTTGGCTATACAGTTCTGGTTTGGTCTGGTTTATTCGTGCATTCATATTAAAGTAATATCAAATGAACAGGTTGGAGGTAAAGTAGTGTTTTGATGTTCTGCAAGGTTTTGTGTACAATAAATGGTAGTGTGTCATTGCAGTTGTGCTTTGGAGCTCCCCAGTCGTGTATTTGCCTTTCAGCAACGTTTAGAGAACAATCTTGAAGTGAGGTGACTGTAGACGCAGACAACATCCGAGCTTAAAGCTAACAGAAAGACATTTCAACACAGTTTGTAAATGCTGGCCTACAGATGCTTATGACCTTGGGCTTAGATACAAAATGAATACGAATAGGCCAGTTAGACCTCTCTGAGTCAGACCACCTACACGTTGAACTCTGTAGAGAGCTTTAGCCATTGTGCCTTTCCCGTGCTTCTGGAGGAGTTTGTGTGAAGCTAGTGAAGGCTGGCAGCTTGAAAGCACTGAGAAAACGGAGGTCAGGAAGGAACTGACAGCAGCTATTGCAGTCTGGGATTTGGGGTATCCGTTTTTGTTTTGTCATCTTGCAGAGCGGAGCACAGTCCTCTTTATAGGGTCATTCTAGGGTAGTTTCTTCTGACTGTATCCATGCACTATAGGTATTTGAGGCGCTAGTTAGTGGCATCTTTTTTTTTTGCCTGCTCCCTTCCTGTCATGCATTTTTGTTTTTCTGATTTGCCTATTTTTTCACTAAGGCCTAAATTCAACTTCTGGAGAGAATTGTCTCCTATACAGGAGTATGAAATAATGTTTTCTTGAACCTTCAGCACTAAATGCGTATCTCATGAGTGATGATTCTTCCAGAGAACTGACTCAAAGACCCAAACAGTCGCTTATGCTCACAATAACAGGAATGCTAAAGTTGTCAACAGAGTCAAGATCATAGCTAGAATTGAGAACATAAGAACTGCTGTACCATGTTGGACCAAAGCACTTTGTGGCAGTGTGCAACACGAGATGCTTAGGGACTAGTGTAAAAACAGAGATGTAATTATGTAATATGTCTAAAAGTAGGCATATCATCAACAATATAATGATGCCTTCCCAGAAAGCTCTCCCAGCCTTCACTGATTTATAGCTCAAGGACTCTTCTGTATTTGTATTTAATAGTTCTCAATAGATTTCTGTTCTGCTAATCTCTCCAATAGCTTTTTCTGAACCCAAATAAAACTTTGAGCGTCCAAAACCACCTGAGTCAGAGTCCCACCATTGACTATGGATTGTACAAAATAGTGTCTGTTTTGTTCTGAAGTGCTCATTTCATTGGAAGTTCTGTGTTTCTTACTAGAGAGACAGGAGATTGTTTCCTAGTTATTTTCTGTGTGACCATTGTGATTCTGTACTTTCCTTAATAATTACAAACACTTGGGGGTTTTTATTCCACTATCAAGCACTGAGCTGGCATTTCAGTAAAATTACTTTTACCCAAAGATTGTATTCCTAAGTACCTGGACCCCAGCCTTGAATATGTAAAATTAAGATTGTCACATGACATTTATCCAGCCTGCATGTCATCTGCTATTTTACTAGCCAGTACAATTAGGTGGTTCTGCACCTTGCCTTGGCTAATGACAGGAAGCTGTATGGGAAGTAAACTTTGCCACCTCATTATTAACCTTGCTCTGCAGGCTGTTCTGTATTAACTCTTTCCCTGTGACACCCCACTGGTGACTTCCTTCTGCTGTGAAAACTGATTTTATTTAAAAACAAAAAACCAAACACCTTTCCTAACCTTTAGTCAAATATTTACCATGTGATAGCCTTTCCTTCTGTCTATGTTAGCTTAGAAAACACAGAACTAGTCAGCCTACACTACCTAGTTTACAGAAAGAATTTGACAAAATCCCATCCCAAAATGTCTTAGAGTATGCACTTATTGATACTTTCAAGGGAAGAGGGACCAGGCTACTTTTAGAAAGTAATAGAATTTAGGATTTCAAAACCAGATACTATTGATTTTAGAAATATCTTCTTGACCAAACATCCGTATGCATAGATACAACAATCAAGTATTCACTTAAAGCTAAAACGATGTGTCTGACAGTTATTTTAAACTTAGTTCACTTGTCTTCCAAAAAAACAGAACAGAAAATCTTCCAGCTTATTTACGCAATATGACTGTGCTAAATTTTTGGTAACTTCATGTATCTAAACTTCCTTTGGAAAAAATCTTGACTTTTTTTCCTTTGGATTTTTTTGTTTGTTTGTTTGGGTTTTTTTCCTAGACTACTAGCCTTTTTCAGACCTGGTTCAAAGATGAATTTAAGTTATAAGAGTGTTGAAGATTTCTTGTTTATTCTCCCATGCTGAAGTTGGAAGAATTCAAGGGAAAATGGGCATAGCCAGAGTGGCAGTTCTCAAAAAAAAAAAAAACCAAACTTTCTTTATATTTAGTAAATTCTTTAGAAAACGCCATTTGAAATTCATTTCCTCCTTGAAATGTCTTTAGTAAAAGTTCTGATCCTTAGTCACAAAATGTTTGGTGTCTGATTTGGAATATGAATTCGATCAATTAGTAATGCTGGTTTGTTGTCTAGTTTTTTTCTATGGGGATACAAATATAAGTACAGGTTTGGTCTGTCAAACAGCTGTGAAAATAATATGGCCTGGGCTTTGTATGTAAAGATCGCAAAAGAAAATTCAACTTCTAACTGAAAATGAAGTAGCTTGCCTGCCCTGCTGCCCCAAAAACTTTAGCCTGACAAACCATCTCAGCAGGAGGGTAACACACTCTTCAAGTATATCAGAGAGCGAGAGGTTAATAGCATATTTTTCTTTTGATGGTTGGAAGTCATGTTTGCCTATTACAGTCTCTTTCCAATAAATTGAGGAGTCGGGAATCCAGGCTTAGGAGAGATTCTGACTTAGTACAAAACTTGTCTTTTCTGTATGAGTGCCTTTCCTTCTTAAACTAAGGTTGGTTTCATTGGGGTATCACTGTAGACCTGTCTGACAGTATGCTTCTTTCAAAAGGTTAAACCTTGGCATCAGTCATGGTGAGGTAATTCTTATTACTGTTGATTTGTCTGGAAATACTTTTTATCCTCTATGTTTTAAATTCTCACAGATATTCCTTTGGACTTCTGAAAGCCAAGGTCAGCTCGTAGTGTGGTCCTTGCCTGCTCCACTTCCAGTTTCTGGTGACATTTAGAGTCTCTGTGGGGTTTATAGCAAGGCTGCACTTACAGTCACTTTTGAGAACAGGGGGTTTCACTCTTCAAGCATTATTTTTTGGTGTCGTTGTGTGACAGTGGCACTGAAGACTCCTTATGTTATGTCCTGTTTTACTAGGTATTAGGTATTGTAGATACATAGAAAAAGGACACCTTTGGTCTCTCAAAACTCAGTCTAAAAAAGTGAGCTCACGTGGCAAGAAAAAGTTTTACTTGCTCCATTTTCCTCCTGAGGAACTGAAGTATAAATTGAAGTGGCTTGCCTAAGGAGTGTGCGAAACCAACGATGAAACCATGAATGCACAGCTCCCTGACTCAGAAATCAGTGATGTATCCTTGGCCACTTCCTTCACTAGAACTGCTGTTGGGCTGTTCCCTTCTGAGGCCTATGTTTTCTTTCAGCAGAGGTAGCAGGAGTACCTGCAAATGCAGGGAAAGGGCTTGTCTCCTGCTTTGCCCATTTTGCTCTTGTTTAACCTTCCTGTTAAATAATCATATGTGATTACTGTAATTCTCAAAGCTTTGATGTGTTGATTTCTGAGTGGTGTCTGTGGATTTTAACTGCACCTGTTAAAGGCAGCCTGGCCCTAACTAGCATTGGTGATTCTGATTAGCATAATTTGTCATCTCTTCATGAAAATTACTCAACTGTACTGCTGTCTGGCCACACTTTTCTTCTTCCAAGGCATAAACGTGCCCCCATGGCTTTCAGTAAGGGTGTCTAGAAGTAACTTTTTAGAAGATGATGCAAACTGCTAAAGCTTTTGCGATAGGACTGGTTTGACAGAGAATTGTCTGTCATACGCAGCGTGGCCACAAGTGTTATAGCTACCAAGCCATACCTTCTGTATTTGTTAACAGTGCTTCACATGCCACATAGACTCCTTCACTCTGAGCCATGTCAAAGGGCTACAAAGGTTTTGGAAGATCAGGAGTCTTGGCAGCTACAACAGAAATGAGTCAGCCTCAATGGGGAAACCCTACCACTGCATGACAATGTTAGAAGAGCATTTGGAGAAGGGCAAAAATGGGCAATTGTCAATAGACAATTCAGGCAGAGCTGAACTTTGCAAAGTTACTATTACATTGAGTTGCTGAGAAAAACAAGACACACACATACAAAAAAGAAAAAAGACAAACCTCTTCTATCTGGCTCTTTAACAATCATAAATCTGTAACGAACAGAGAGAATTTCAGATTATGCTGTTCCTCCCACCTCCTCTCCTTTTTGATGTCTTTGTGGCTTGCTCTCCTTCCCTTTCATGTTTCTTCTTGATGTGTTTTTGCCATCAGGATTTAATTTTTGTTAAACATCACTTCTTCTGGGTATGTTGTTTTCACTTACAGATTCTTTCCACTTGTTGCTAAAGCTACACATTTCTTTCTTATGGTTGCATTTGCTGAAAGTACTCTTTTGTAACGTGTCAGAATTCATACGTTTCTTTGTTAGCAACGTGCCTTTCTCATCTGTCTGCAATACGTGGATGAAAGACAAAGATCATGATTAGGGACTTTCCTGGTGCTACTTCATTACCTTGACTTCAAGCTCACCAGATAACTAGTGCTGCTAAATTTATTTACTTGGTGGCTGTTATAGGTGTGTGGGAACCTTCTATGGCTTAAACCCAGATGATCAAGAACAGCCAAGAAATCAATGCCTTTGCCAGTCATCTCAGAAATTAGGCTTTAATGAGTCAGATTGGCTGAAGAAAAGTAGGTCTCTGAAGAACTATGTTGTGAAGTTCCTCCACTTCTCTTAGGAGCAAAACCTGTGAGGTTCATGTCACCTTTTACTCTCTCTGAAGTGATTTAGCTTCTCAGAAAAGCAGTTCCACAGTGGGTTTGAAGGAGGTAGAAGTTGTCTCCCCCAGTGTGGCTTCACAGGCTCCGTAAAGTCTGACTGGGAACTGCCCTTCTTGAAATGAGTTAAAATACCCTTGCCCTGAACTTTGTCTTCTGCTTGGTGGTGAATAATTTTTCATTCAATTGAATTAATTAAATTAATGTGCTTTCTTTATGAGGCTAGGCATGAGGAAATCAAAAGGGCCCAACTCAAGCCTTTCATCATACGGCTGGACAGAGCATATCCACAGATGCTGTTTCTTCCAAGTTCTCTTATTTTGTTGTTATCTGCAGACACCAGAAGGGTACTGTAAAGCTGTCTAGAAGTGCCGAAAGACATAGGATGTGCTCCAAAGAGTTTATTGTCTCAGGGAAGGTGAGGTAATGTAGAAGAGCATTGCAAGAGGGTGATTTTCCCATTTCTTCAGTTAAGCCATTCAGGGCTGACAGACTACACAGATTATACCCCCCCGCTTTGTCTCATCCCTTGTTTCTCCATTTTGCCTTGTGGCAAAGGACGTAATGACTTCAACCTATTGGCTAGGTGATAATCTCAGACAGCCTTGCCTCTGTGAATCGCAGCCTCACTTGGTGAAAAAAAAAAAACCAAACAAACCACCTGAATTTCAGTCACCGTAAAGGAAAAAAACCAAACCAAACAAAAAAACCCAAATCACCATCCCCACCCCCAGCCAAAAAAAAAAAGTGTACTGTTGGTTCTTCCTGAGATGTAACGCTTTCAAAAGCAAAATCTAAATAGTGGTACTGAAGTAATTAGATTATTATGTTAAAAGAAATGGTAATTTTGTGATCTCTGGATTGAGCATGGAAGCACCATACCCATGCATCTGTCCTGCATATAACCAAAAGAAGATAAAGGTTCCTTTTTTTTAATCTTATTTACTTTTTTTTTTTAACTAATGCTTGAAACGTGTATTTTTAAGATTTTCTTCCTGTCTCTTGCAGTTACTAGGCAGTGTTGCTGACTTATTTTTATCATGTGTATTTTGGTGTACTCAGCCTCTGTGATTGGGGATGTACGCATTTGTCTTATGAATTTTAAGCTAATTTCATTATTTTGAAACTTGAGTCATGTTTTTTTGTGTATCAGAGGTTGACAAAACTGAATTGTAGTTGTTTAAAAAGTTGTGAACAATTTGGATTTGAGTACTAGAGTCAGTAGTGCTTCAGTGGCAATTTGGTGACTGGAATTGGCATATTCCTAGGCAAACCTTATAGTAGGTCCTAGTGTGCACTGTGGAGACATATGAATTTTTTTTTTTTTTTTTTTTTTAGTACAAGTGAATCTGAAGCTCTTCAGTAATAGAAATTGGCTGTTGAAAAGAGAAGGCGGCACTGAGGTAGCAGGAGGGGTTGGGAAGGGGAAGAGGAAGAAATGTCTTTAAAATGTTCTTCCAGGGCCTGGTTTCTGCGCTTTCTGTTGGGCAGCTGGGCTGCTGTCTACATGGGGTTTTGTGTTTCTCTTGTCTGGGTATCTTTTTTTCCCTTTCTTTCTAATTTAACGTCAAGTTCCCAGCTTAGCCTAGCGTAACAGGAAGCAATCTCAAAACCAACCAATTTAAGCTCCCTTATGTTGACCTTGATGGTTGGTTGGTCTCCATATTGAGACGTTTTGTGGTTACTACACACTGTTATTTCTTTTTCTTGATATTAAGTTAATAGTTTTCTTTGAATAGTTTTTGCTATTCCATCTGGTTTCTGTTAACGGCTAATTTTGTTGTTGTTTCTTGTCATCAGTTTCTCTCTTGCTGTCTAATGGAAAATTAGTTTTATGACTCATTGGGGTGCTTGTTTTATCGATTGACAGTCAGTGGTTAACATTAGGACTCTGAAATGTAACAACACTCTTCCCCAAGGAAGTATTTGTCTGTCTCAAAGGGGTCAGATTAGTTTGAAGAGCCAGATGTAATACCTTAGGCTATTTGAGGCACCAGCTCTGCTTTCAAATCCAGGCTGGGCCATCGTGGTTAGAGTAATAATCCCTGTGTTTTCTCTGTCAACGTTATTCAGGGACTATATTTCTGCTAAGTTGGGTTTTTTTTTTTTAATACTGCTTTCTCCCATAATTGTGGCCCTTCACCCACTCTGGTCTTCATGATAGCACTGACTGTGTTGTTCTCCCTAAAAATATCCCTTGTTTCAAGTCAAATTAGTCTCCTGACTTCTGCTGGCTTCCCATTTCCCAGGTTACAATCAAGGGTCAGAGTAGGAGTTGACGTGGTGATTGTCTCTCCTGTCGTCTGTTGCAGTTATTACAGTTGGACAGAAGCTCGTCAATTAAGAAACGATGAGCCTAGCTGCAGTCAGCATCTCTGAAATGGCTTTGTGTATGGGAAAGCTTGGGAGCTGCTGGTTTCAAAGGGGCAATGGTTTATAACTGTCCGTGTTGTTTTTCATCAACCTTAAAGTAATGAACTTTGGTGACAAGTTATTGTTACTGTACTCCATCATTGCCACATCAGCATTTCAGCTGAATGGCTTGCCCCCATTTGACCAGCTGTTTCAGGCTGCCTGTGTATTTCAACTGGAAGCGTTTTCACAATGAAAAGACTTTTTATCAATTTTTTCTGATGGCTGTAAGGGTAAGAGAGCTAAAAATCTGAGCTGTACTTTGAAGGCTTGTGGTTTACCACAATACCTGTACTCAAATGGCAAACACACTGTAGACAGGCAAAAGGAAAACTAAGAAAGATCTCCCTGTCCATAAAACTTCTTTTGATTGGGAAACTAATACTGGCTTTGCAAGGCAGGGAGTTTTGTGGGGGGTACGAGTTGCTTTTGCACTGTGGTTTGTCATGGCATACCTGTGACGCTTAAATGAATTACAACACTATCCAAGCTCTTAATTATGCATTGGGCATTTTCTCTTCTGCCAAAAAATGCTGTGTTAAATGTAAAGGGGAGTTGAAGAGTGGTGCCAGGACCAAGCCAATTCCTAAGTAAGGTAGCTTTAACCTAACCAGTGTGGTTTAAAAATAAGAAGACATGAGTCCTTCTAATAAACTGTAAGCACCAGTGTTACAGATAATGAGAATTGTAGCTCATTACAAGCTGAATAAACCATTTCTATGAACTCTTCTTTTCCTTCTCTGTTTCCCTCAGCTATACTGGAGCAAAGCCCTTTTAGAGGTAAGATTAAGACTATCTCCAAGTTATCTAGCATACAGTGTCACTAGCTGTCCTGGGTGGAGAGCAACAGGCGTAAAGCAATGTATGTGATAATTCAAGAAATAAAACAAAGGTAGCCTTTTTAAAAAACAAATAGAACAGAGGCCAAATTCATATAATGCCATAGAAGAATCAAGCTAGGTAAATGCAGTGATAATCTGACCCAAAGGCAGATTTTTGTCTCCTAATTTTTTAAAAGACACTTTAATGTCTTTTAGTCAAGCAACTCTGCGTATTCTACGAACTCACTATAATATTATGGCAGATGACAACTGGAAGAGACTTAGTGGTAGGAGCTGAGGTTCTTTTGTCAAAGGATTTCTGAGATGCAGCAGCTGTAGGATGGATGTTAACAGTCTCATTTCTGCAGCCCATTATCTTGAAAGTGGGCAAGGTACAACAAGGGACAAGGACATTCCTTGGGTGGGTACAGTTGGAAAGGGAATTCCTCATTCTCCTTTGCCATTAGATATTCTTGTCTAGCCCATGAAGCAGCATGTGAAGCAGGCCCTTCAGTGCACTTTTTCTTGATGCTTCAAACCATGAATGGTTTCTGCAAATTGTCTCTCATCAGAAGACCTACATTTTTCATCCCATATTCAACAAAGAAATGTAGAAGTCATCTTGCCATTAAAAAAACAAAACAAAAAATTAGGAGGAGGGGAGGATTGTTTCTTTTTTTTTTTGCTTCCTCAGTTGTATTGCAGGGTACACTGCTTATTACTTGCTCTATCCTCCTTTCCCCTTTTTGCTCTTCTGCTTTTTATTTAAGAGTTTTTACTTCTGCCATGCCATGTAGCAGCTGCTTTTGATTTGTGGAAGCACAAGTAGAAGCCTTCTCACATGTCTGACTCCAGGCAAGATGTTAACATGCTTTTCACTGAAAGAAAAAGAAAGGTGAACACAGATATATTTGAAATGAAAGCAGAGCATCTGCAATATCAAGAAGTGAATTTAACAAGGAGGAAGCATGAGCTCCTGAACAGCAGTGGGAAGAGAATTTAAGTATGCTTATTGTAATGTGAGCATTTTTGCAAGTTGTCCTCTTCTTTACCATTTATAGATATGAACCAGTTTTACCTGTCAGCGCTTTTCAGAGGTGATCTCTGACTTTCTGTCCCATTCTTTTCAACTGAGCTTTGGGAAAGTTTAGTATCCAAGGCCATAAAGGTCTGACTACAGAAAGTGCACCTCCCGGTTCCCCAGCCCTGGCTCAGTGGTCATCCTAACCTTGCTTTTCTTCTTGGATGCTGTCTGTGATACAAACGAAATCAACTACCTTGTCATTAAAATTCAGATGACACTTGCAGGACTTCTCTTTTGAGAGGGTTTCTTTGTCTGAGTTTACTGTAGCCCTTGAGATTCAGCCCTGTCTAGTGCAGTTTATTTCTATTAAATGAAACCAAAATGTAGTTTGTAGGGGTTTTTTTTTAATATATTTGTATGTATGTGTGTATTTTAATGCATTTGACAAATATGCCTGGCAGCTTTTACTCAATACACCAGTATCCATCCCTCTTAGTGTCTGTTGTCAGGTTGCTGTAGTCATCGTTAAATTTTCTTGTATTGAGTTATAAGCTTTCTGAAGCAATTCCAGCCTTTAGCCACATGTCACAATGCTTAGCACCACACAACCCTGCTCCTGAATTCTCTTCTTTCTTGAAAGCATCAGTTGAATTTGGCACAGTTTTCTAATTTCTAAATTATATCCAGATAGCATGTTCCAGTCATGTTAGGCCCTCTGGCATTTGTAACTCTTGTTAGTGAGTTTAACTCTATAGCTTTCAGGGAATAAAACCACCGCTTCTGTAAGTATTTGTTAGAAGGGCATATTGAACTGGAAGCCAAATCTAATGCTTCACCTTTGAGGAGTGTTATCTAGCAGAAAAATAAAATCCTCCTGAATTTAAAAATGATTGCAGTCCTTTTTTCTAAAAGTTACAGGAGTTCCCCTTTCTACCCAGGATTAGATTTTATGAAGACAGCTATATTCCTACCCATTCTAGTTTCTTGATATGGAAGTCACCCTCCTTTATATAGCATCCCAACATTCTTTCCTTGCACTGAATTAAAAAGTATTTCCAAATTGTTTTCCATTGGTGATGGGGAATGATACAGAGAAAGACAATATAGATAATAATAGAAAAACAGGAGAAAAGGGCTGGTTCCTGTGGGACGAGCAGCAGCTCAGAAGAAACAAGGGTGATAAAAGGCACAAGGAGACAGAAAATGCAGGTATGATGTGAGTTAAGATGGTGCTGGGGACAGTGGAGGTGGCTGAAGGCGCAGTTGATGTGTTCGCTGGTTCATTTGCTGTTCTGCTCACTGTATCTCTCTGCTGCTGAAGGATACAAAGCAATGTTTACGTGTGGGCTTTGCTGGTTTTCACCCTGTCACTCTGGGAAGCAGCTCCTATCTCTTAATCCCCTTAAGCCTCTAGTCTCGCACCAAAACATGTCCCTCCTGAAATGTAATCCTCTTACTTCAGTTCCACTGCTATGCTTCAGTTATGACCATGGCATGGGCAGCAGGGTTTCTGCATGTGCCAAAGGTTTGAAAAATGTAAATATCAAAGTACCTAGGTGAGAAGTCCTCACACAACTATTGTCCAAAGTAGTGGTTTTTAATCTTGAATCCCAAAATCTAAACAACTCCCAAGATCCCAAATCCCAACTTTTTTTTAAAAGCCTGTATATTCCTGATGCTGTAGTACCTCACCTGTAACCAAAAAAAAAAAAATTAGGCATCTTTGAATGTTGATTTATTGTTTGTATTACCCGCAGTTTGCTTGCCTCCATGTACGGGAATGAGGGCATTGTGGAGCACCTTCTGCATTCTCATGGGCCACTATGCTTAGAGATCTAAAGGCTGTTGTACAGTCAGGGAAGTACAAGGAGAATTTGGGATCACGTTTACAAGTGATGGGGACAAATAGAAAAGTTTCAGGGGGGAGGATTGGTGGGGTGAATGAGACTGTTCTTCTGACTTGGGGGAAGCACGTGCTAAGGTGTAGTTAGTGCTTTGCCAGGTGGTGGGCTCCGGGAGGCAGCTCTTCAGGCAGATCCCGAAGTCTGATACTCCATGTGAAAATCAATGCCCTGACAAGATCCAGCTTGGAGATTTTGTCGTGGTTTAACCCCAGCCAGTAACTAAGCACCACGCAGCCACTCACTCCCCCCACCCAGTGGGATGGGGGAGAGAATCGGGGGAAAAAAAAAAGGTAAAACTCGTGGGTTGAGATAAGAACAGTTTAATAGAACAGAAAGGAAAAAACTAATAATGATAAAAATAACAATAATAAAATGACAATAATAATAAAAGGATTGGAATATACAAAACAAGTGATGCACAATGCAATTGCTCACCACTCACTGACTGATGCCCAGTTAGTTCCCGAGCCACACTCACCCCAGGCCAACTCCCCCCAGTTTATATACCGGCCATGTTGCCACATGGTATGGAATATCCCTTTGGCCAGTTTGGGTCAGGTGCCCTGGCTGTGTCCCTCCCAACATCTTGTGCCCCCCTCCAGCCTTCTTGCTGGCTGAGCATGAGAAGCTGGAAAAATCCTTGACTTGTTGCTAAGTAGTGTTTAGACTAACTGAAAACATCAGTGTGTTATCAACATTCTTCTCATACTGAATCCAAGACATAACACTATACCAGCTACTAGAAAGAAAATTAACTCTATTCCAGCTGAAACCAGAACAGACATGACCAAGAAGAATGGAAGGGAGAGATCTCGATCATGTTCTCCTTGCTTTGGCACAGCTTCACTGTATGTGAAACTCATCCTGTGCAAACCACATGCACTCTTCAGCCATGTGCCTGTAACAGGCCACAGCTGCTGGCTGTGGCACTGAGCAACACCACATATAAGAGTAGGACAAGTAGGGGTGAAGTTCACTCAGGGCAGCATAACTTCCCTGTGCCTCAGGTTTCTCCTCTGCCAAGTGACCACCATATTTGCCTACTTCAGGATACTGATGTCAAACTCCAGGGGTCTATTTTGCAAGAGGCAGTAAATTGCAAACTGGCCTCATCGTGTCCCTCTTACAGTTTATCTTAAATATTGTCTTATTCAGCTCTTATCTTGAGCTGCTCCCTAGTGCTGTTCAGCACTGAACAACTGCAGTATTTCCTTTTGGAGAGGAAGTACTGTTTTGGAGGAAAGGTGATATAGAAGAAGAACGTTCATTGTGTGCTAAAGTTTCAACCCTGTGGTACAGCCTTATTTTCAGTGACGATTTGGGTGTTACCTAAATGCATGTTTGTATTAAGAGAGGTTCTTCCAATTTTACTCCTTTTTTTGAAGTCATCCATTCTATCCTCCAGGGTACTAGCAGCAGATGGTATTAAGGAACCTCAGAAGAAAAGTATTAGTTTTTCTAAGTGCGTTTGTAGAGAATTGGCCACTTGTCCCTTTGAACTCTTGCTTTTGTAATTTACCTCTCTGCTGTGCTGCTTTGTTCTTAGCTGCAGGGTAAGACTGCCTATTTTGCTACTTTGAGTTTTTAGACCTTTGAGTTTTAAGTGATTGGAAGAGGTTTGTCCAGCTGCTTTTCACTAGAGAAGAGATGTTTTCTTCCTTTCTGCATGTTGAACAAGAGTTTGCAAGGGAAGCTTAGAGCCTACAGGGAGCATGTCCAAGGGGCCATGGGCTTTTTCCAGACTTGATATTTAAATATCCCCATCTCCCTATTTTGAGGATTATTAAAAATTAATTTGTAAGATTAATAGGTAGCTGTTATAACTATAGGGTGAACTGTACCTTTTGATCAGTTTTTAAGTGGTTACCCTTTCTAAGTGTCAGTCCTTCCTGCATTTTCCTCTGGGTTGGTTTCCGTTCATGATCCTTGTTTTGTTGCAGAAATCCCTGTTCACCTGCCTCAGGTCTTGCCTGCCCTAACAGATTATTTAATCCCATTGATTAATTTCCTCCTGGATGCCTCTGAAAACACAGTGACATTTGTAACTTCCTCAAAGCAAAGTACTTATGTATGGAATTGTGACGAGGAAGCAAAGGGTTAAAATGCAAAAGACAGGGTGTAAACCATATCTTACCTTTAGCGGTTCCTTGCAAATTCACATTGGTCTCACTCACCTTTAGTAAATGTACTGAAACCCAAAATTGTGAATCTCCAATATGGGGGAGTCTGAATGTGGACCGGGATGTTCCGGTTTGAGTCTTTGTGCTTTTTAAGTCTCTGTATTTCAGAGCACAATCCAGTTGTTCTTCAATCCAGTTATTCTTGCAGGTTGCATCCTTATCCTGTGCTACTGTTTCATCAGTCCCACTGCCTGCACTGCAAGATGCAGCTCATCAGCATCTAATCCTTCCCCCCGCACTCCTGCCTTTCCCCAGAGTGCTTATCTGGCCAAATCATCTATTTAATCTTTTAGAGAATGCCTGCACATTATCTGATATTTCTTTTTTTTTTTTGCTAGATGCCTTCTGAAACGCCCCTTTAAAACTAAAATCTCAGGGAGAATGTTGACATCTTGTAATGTCCAGATAGGCAATATTGCTTGCCCGGGGTTTGGCCTTTAAGAAAAATGGATTTCCAAAGCAACAGTTACTTATTCTTTAATCTCCTGGAAAATACTTCAGTGGTCATTTCAAACTGGAGGGATAGTACTTACATTTAGGGATAATTTTATCTTTTGTATTTTAAAAACTAAGAGGAATCAGAAACAGATTTGGTGGAAGGGAGTGTGTAGACTGGGAATTTCCAGTTCTGGATCAGAACCTTGTTGTAATGTGATTGGCAAACATGTTGTCAGTGTGATGCCCCAGGCAGAAAAGCTTGCAAACTGAGGATCCTGCCTCCTAAGTGAATCCTCTCTGCTGGGTTCTAGAGCCTGTGGTGAAGCCCCTCTTTTATTGCTTCAGCTTCTCGCTCAGTTACAAGTGGAGAGCCTAAGAGAAAACAGCCTCCCTAGAGATGTGACTGTATGTATTTTCAGAAGGTATACAGAAATATCTTTAATCATGTAGTGGTTCTTTGTGGCTTTTTAAAAGTTACTTTAAAAAAAAAGTATTTTAATAAAATCTGTTATCTTCTAGAACAGCTGCAGATTTCATAGATGTCCAGTCTGATTTCTGCAGATAATGAATGTGTAGAGCAGTGAGCATAGAGAAGATTGAAACTGATCTTTTAAAATCTAGCTCTGGTGGGGCTCATTTTAAAGGCAGTTTGACAAAAGCAAATTGTATAAGCTAATATACTTTTTCTGAAAACTTTGATGCAATTTCCTGTGACAAAAAACTGCCCTCGCTCAAAGCTCTAGGGAATGAAGGGCAGGAGATTTACTGTGAATGAGACTTATTTATAAACCTTTCCCCTTGGGAAATAAACTTTAGAAAATGCTATGTCAGCACGTGTGCAGGAGTGCAGTACAGTCCCCAGTAGGTCAGCCAGCACTCTGACAGCTGCAGTTCATTTTCTGTTCCATAGGAATAAATACGAGAGGCAGAGGAACCCAGTGGAGTGAATTGTTTAATACTACTCGCATAATATCGGTACTTTTGAGCAGATGTGTGTGCGTTTCCATAAAAAACTCTGAAACCAAGCAGGATTTTACTAGAACTGGGGCATGAGAGTTGCGGAAAGAGAATGAGTAAATGTCTTCAGTTAAGTGGAAAATCTTCGATTCCAATAGGCTAATGGCCCAGAGATTTTATTTTAGCAGAAAATGCAGGCGTTCCTGGGACTGTGGTGGTAAATTTATTTCTTAAGCAGCTGCTGGCATTCAGCTCATTCAGACACACAAAAACCTCAACTCTCCTTATTAGATGGTGACTGCGCTGAAGTTTCCCAACTAGGTGAAGAGCAGTGCTCTTCTGGAAAGCTGCTTCTTTTCAGCAGGTAGGTTTTGTTAGTCACCCGTCTGATTGCCTCAGTCAGTCTTCTGCTGTAATCTGATGATTTTAGGATTACAGTGATGGGAGATGAGGCTGCCTACACAGAGTGTCCCTTTTAAGCTACAGCTGCCCTGACGAGGAGTGGTAGTTAGGGGTGCTCTGAGCACCATACTCTGTATTTACACCACCTGCTCAAAAAACATCTTTTTTTTTTTTTTTTTTGCTTTTACTGTTTGTTGGCCTTCGGGTTGACTGTCCTACTGTGCTGGGTCATTGGGCTCATCCCTGCTTTGTTTAGCCAACACAGCTCCTTTGGCTTTGGTGTTGCTCAGTGTTAGTACTGCACATCGGTCCCTTCCTGCACAGGGGTTCTTCTAGAAGTGCTGCTGCTTCTCCCTGCTGAATGTGAAGTAAATGTAGATTTTCATGTGCAGAGGCAAACACATTTTTTTCTAGCTGACTCCAACTGCAATTTCTTCTTCTCTGCTTCTCATGCTTTAAGGCAAATCGGTATTTTTAAAACTACTTTAGGTCCCAATCTGCTAAAGTGTGCCTACTACCAGTTGCAGTTATTGAAATACTTTTTTTTCAGATCAGGATGGTGATAGTGGCTCAGTCTGAGTCTTCCTGAGACCACAGGCATTTCTTCTTGGTTTTGGTGGGACCACTGTGTCCACATGGAGTGCTGGTTTATTGCTCCCTCCAGGAAATAATTCATCAAAGTGTATGTGTCTTAGCCTGCAGTAGCTGGCTTGAGTCACGTGCTTCCCAGTGTTCTTCTGAAGGTCTAGGACACAACTGTGAAGTATTATTACTTCGCTTATGCGTCTTTCCTTCACTTTGCCTTAATTATTTACTTTCTCTTTTAGTACTCTGTTGCTTCAGCTGTCTTCATATAAAGACTTGTCTTATTGTTGTGTATTGGGTCTGGCTGAGATGGAGTTAATTCTCCCCATAGCAGCCCTCATAGCACTGTGCTCTGCATCAGTAGCTAGAAAGGTGTTGATAACACACCAGTGTTTTGGCTACTGCTGAGCAGTGCTGGCACAGCATCAAGGCTGTCTCCCCAACATTTTTGCCCCCCCCCTCAATGGCAGGCTGGGGCAGGGCAAGATCTCGGGACGGGACATAACCAGGACAGCTGACCTAAACTAACCAAACAGATATTCCATACCATATGACGTCAGCTCAGATATAAAAGCTAAGTAAAGGGAGACGGAGGGGGGGCATTTTTGTCTTCCGGAGCAACCACTACGCGTTCTGAAGCCCTGCTTCCCAGGAAGTGGCTAGACATCGCCTGCTGATGGGAAGTAGAGAATAATATCATTTGTTTTTCTTTGCTTTCACGCGCGACCTTGGCTTTCAGTTTATTAAACTGTCCTTACCTTGACCCACGAGCCTTTTGTTATATTTTCTCCCCCCTGTCCAGCTGAGAAGGGGGAGTGATAGAGCGGCTTTGGTGGGCACCTGGCATCCAGCCAGGGTCAACCCACTACATGTTGATCGCCCCAGTTGTCTGTTGCTGAACTCTTTGCATTTCTGCAGCATCTCTTACTGACAGAGGCTGAACTCCTGACCGAATTGACGTTAGTGGTGGAATTCCCCCTGACTTCCATAAAGCCAGGATTTAACCTCTGGTGACCATATGCAAAAGCTGTTGACCTGCCATTGGTTTTTATACTGTTTCAATATTCATTTCCACCCATTCCTTCTCCATGTTGGTATTTTGTTTGCTTTGTTGAGTGCTGCTACATTCTGAAGAGAGAAAAGATCTGATACGGTCTTATTGTCAAGAAGCACTGCTGCTGAATACAGAACTAAAAAAGATGTCCCTGACAGAATGGGGCTTACCATTTTGCTTTCAGTGCCATTGTGGAAGACTTTCCCCTCATTCTATATGGCCATACCATCTTTTCTCCAATAACTTCTTTAAATAAAAAAGTTGAAATGACCTTCCTAAACAAACATAGATCTCCTGTAGGATTTTGTTTTCATCCTGTTGGCCTCCTGAGTTGTGCTTATCTTCTCTGAGAGTAGGAAAAGTATCAAAAATGTAGAAAATCTAAATCTTCTGAGAATTTGTCTTCCACCAAAAAGATTTCTTTAATCGATTTTCATTTGTGGGCATAAGCTGTTGTGACAGATGTAGCAAAGAAGGTGGGAACATGATGTACACATATACCAGTGATCAATATCAGTAAACTGGATAGCATCAGCTGTGAGACATGGATTTAGGTGGTGGTAACTGACTTGCAGATAGATGCTGAATTCTTATCCTGCTCGTATATCAGGGACCCACTTAATGAGTGATATACAGGAAAGACTAATGGAGCACATTAAAATTCTGCTTCTGTCCTTTACTTTCCCTGCATTTTCATTTTTCTTCCCTTGATATCTGTGATGTATGGTGCTGTACTTTCCCTGTTCCTGCTGTGTGGTTGGAAGGTAACCAGAATCAGCAGGATTTGCTCTTATGAGTAACAGGTCCTAAACATCCTCTGAGTGAGAGAGTGCCAGAGTATCTTTTTGTGACTGAAGAATGCACACCCCTTGTTTGCTGAAACTTGTTTATCTGTGACCCTTGGGAACCTGGACCCTCAGTTCCTTTAACGTTACTGAATATGTTGACATTTCAAGTGCAGCACCCCGACTGTGGAAATGAAGTTAATGACTACAGATTTTTAGGCTAAAAAAGAAGTACGTTTAGAGTGGTTAAATCCTCTGTGTTTAAGAGAAGAGGCTTTTGCAGCTTTTAGCACCGTGCAAATCATAGAATTGCTTTGTCAGTGAGAAATGGCCGTCTTGAGTCACTGTTGTTCACACAGGACTGTGAGCAAAGGGAATGGTCCTGAAAGACAGACCTGTGAAAGCAAGTCATGCATTGGCTTCTTCAGGTCTGAATTTTGCAGAAAGCCCTGAAATACCGATTGCAAAATATGTCCTGGCTGGGCTGTGGGAGTGGGAGGTTGGCGATGGCGTAGCAGGCTGGAGATGTAGCCAGGTGTTTCAAAGCACTGCCTTACTGGGTTCCTGCCATACGCTGGTACTCTTAATAGTATAAAGACTTTAAATGTTCACAGCACCAAACAGTGCAGAATGCTGATAGCACCAGTAGGTGCTCATGAATGATGACGTCTCTAGTACTGGTCTTCTGCCTGGTCCTACGTAGCCTTCTCTGGACACGTGCTGGTTGGCTGCATCCCAAAGCGTCAGGTGAGGCACTACATGAAATCAACTGTGCTTCCCTGGCAAAACACTATAAAATGCTCTTGGGTTACTGGTTAGAATAGCCTGCTACGCCTAGAGAGTTTTTGCCTTTGTTTCTGTTATCAAGGGTTGTATTTTGGGGGAAAAGAGGGTAGTTGGCTCTGTGTGTTCTTTCTGTAGGTTTTTTATTAAAAAAATTCATGTGTTTAAGTGTGTGCATTCACACATGCATGTTATTTAAACGACTTGGGGTAAATAGTCAATTGACACCTGAATTTCCTGGGTAATGAGCCAGGAACCCTGAACGGTCACTTAATATAATTTTTTATTAGCAGATTTATGCTTTAAAAGAGTCTTGTTCTGCAGTTTAAATGCACTACTCTTTAAATGAAGAGTACCTTTCTCTTAGCTGTGAATCATCTTTCTTCCCAGAGCAGTGTTTTCCTTAAGTAGTTTTGGCTTATTTCTGTAAGGATGGTTGAATTATTGTTTTCTTAGGTACTTTCTTTGTGTGTTCTCTGACCTTACAAACAATTGTTGTAAGAAATGTAATGTGCTTAAAGCTCTTTAGAACATCACAGGTTAGATTTTTACTCTAATCAGTGTTTGGCTAAGTAGCTTTAATGGGATCTGTAGGGCCCAGTTCATCATTTACCTAAATTTCTGTGATCGTTTAACACTAAGTGAGTTTGAAATGCTGCGGGTCAGAACATTTTTCAGACTACACCGATAAAAATGGGAACATGAAATTTCAGGGAAAACCAAGCTAGTCCGTATGGAGTAGGTATTACTAAACAGGTCTGATACCTACAAGTGCTCTTTTGAGAGCTCTTTTGTCATGTGCTTTTGGGCGTATCATGTTAAATGTTACCAAAAATATCCCGAACGCTTTCCCAGCATCATTTGGGAAGCGATTTCTCTAATTGCTAGAGGGAATTGTCATTTGCCCTTATGGTCCATGGAGTCAGAAATAAGTTAATAAGCAATCTTAATACCTTAAGATGGAAAGGGAGAAAAGAAGATAAAATCCTTGAGCAAAATAGAAGCAACTTGAAGTATCAAGTTTGCTTTGGGAAGCATCCAGTTTTCTAGTATTGTTCTGAATCTGGTTTTAGATTCAGGAGGCCTTTGTAACCTTGGCTAGGAGGTGATTCGATGATTCACTGTTTTAACAGTACACTTCGATGGTATAATATGAGTTGGAAGTCGCAGAGGCTTTGTGGACCTTCTTAGCTGAGCAGAGGCAGTGATCCAGGCACGTGCGTCGTGTCCAAGTTGCACACGACGTGCAAACTGCATAGCTGCCTGCCACCCTGCCTGAGGAGCTCATGCTAGCACACAGCCTGGGCCAGCAGCAAGCGTCTCAACCAGCAAAGTTGTGTAGACACCGAGAAAGGCCAGCTCTTTGGAGAGTTCATCTAGGCTGCAGGCTTCCTATGTCTTTTGGCACCTTGAGAAATTCCAAATTGCCAGTTGCCTAGAGGGTTTTTTAATCTGTGAATGTTTAAAATAGTCAATTGCTTTGGCATATTGACATGTGTAGTGTACCATGAGAATTCCAGCAGTTGCATTAAATGCAGTTACTTCACAAAAGATAGAATGTTATTCCTTTAATCTGTTTATAATTGCTGGCTTTCTCAGTGTTTGTATCTCTCTGCTGTTAAATACATGAAATTGTTTGAAACGGCATTTTCGCTGTCACACAGGTAAGGTTAATGCATATTTCTTCCATTATCAAGAAAGCTGTATGTTTTTGGATCATGTCTTTTGTAGTTCATATAATTTGTTCCCTGAGGGAAGGATTCATTTTTATGTGTTGCATCACATGAAGGCGTGCATCCATTTTAGGCAGGTTGTCTGGCAACAGCAAGATAAGAACATCCATAAAACATGTTGGATGCCAAACTTTGCAGCCTACTTTCTTTGTTAGAAATTGGGCACGTGGCATGTGAATATAGTGAGTGTGCAAATGAATGTAATTTTAGTGAAATGTATCAGACTGATGGTCTTGTGCAGAAATTAAAATTTGCTCTTCCAGGTGAGGCAGCCTCAGCTCAGCAAGAGGAAGGCTTTTAAACTCAAACAACTAAAGAGGGGAGACGGAGATCAGATCTCCGTTTTGAAATGGCAGCTGGAGACACAGGTTATCCATCAGATGCACTTCGTGGAGCCTTTGGAAATAAAGCAAAGCAATGCAAAAACCAGAAAAATGGTATGTTGAAAAAAGTCTGGAGAACAAAGCCATGAAGAAAAGGGCCTTTTTGAAGAGAATGCTCTCCTCACCTTATCTAGTGTATTGCTGAACTTAAGAGTGTATTCAAGCATTGGTATCCCACATACTTCTAAGACCAAACTGGCAAGACTAAGCACACAGCAATACACAATGAGTAAGGACTTATACACAGGTGGACCATATCTGGAACATGTAGGGACCTGCATGCCTGTCAGGTTTGCATAGTATCAGGTACATCCATGCCAGCTCTAAAAGCTATTCACAAGGCAGACTGGAGATGAAATGCATTGTTCTTCTGACCACACTGTGGTGCAGACATAGGCAAGAGATTCTTACTTAACTTCAGCATTCTGCTGTGTTTGCCTTGTTCTTTGAATTTTTTCTCATTTATATTTCTTGTTTGTGATCTGTTAGCCTCCTTCACTCCCCTCCCCAAACCCCCAAGGGGCCTATTCTTTGAATTCCTTGAACTCTGCCATTAAAGCCATCCTTTTGTTGGTCTTTCTTTTCTGTTAAAGCCATATGATCTCGTGATTTTATTTCTGTTGCTGATGTTTTCGGGCACAGCTGTAAGTTCAGCACCTGGAATAAAGCTTGTTAATTCTCCTGTGTTTTACTTCCAGCCTTGTTTTTTGCCTTCAGGTTGTTTTTCCGAATTTGTCTCCCACTATGTGAAGTAGCTTGATGTAAGCGTGAATGAGCAAGTTAGTGAGCTGAGTAATCCACAGTGAACTTGCTATAGATTTTCCACTGTGATGGAAGATCTGAAATCTTATATTGGGTTTCCACACTCATTCACGAATTGCTGGTCCCAGAGAATCAAGTAGCATCATCCAAGAACAGAAGATACTGGACTAGATGGACGGGGCAGATTGTTTGGATTCCTTTTTCAGTATTTATACTGGGTCTCTAGGAAAGCAAAAAAGGAAATAGGTGGTGTGATTTCCATCACCCTCCTCAGTTTCCAATGTCCAGGGGTAAATACTGCACAAGAGCAGAGATGCTAGGCATAGGTGCCATTATTCTTCCTTTCATTACTCTTCTAGCTGCATGCAAAAGTCATTGATGAACCTTGATGATATTTCATCATATTTTATGGATAAAAATTGGAAATGAGGAAGGTTTAAGAAGTTTGCCAAGTATTGGCTTTATAAACGGTTAGTAAGTTTATTGCTCTTCCATGATGACCTGGTGACTGCCAAAGAAATAAAGGCAATATTCAGTTGATATGCAAAATACCATTTCCTACTGAAGTAATTAAACGTTGGGTTCTGTCAGCCACAAGATCTAGTGCTTACAAAGGTTTGGTAATTTAACAATGCACTTTTTTGACAGGTGAAGAAAATACTTCACAAAGCCTTCTCCCATTTCTTTCCTCTCCTTCTATCCACTTTAGACGATTAAGTGCACGTGCCAATATTGTCAACAACCACAACTCCTCTCCCCAAACTAAAAGTTTATGTTCTTTGTACTTTCCACTGTTCAGGTGGTTGTGGTTTAACCCCAGCCAGCAACTAAGCACCACACAGCTGCTCACTCGCTCCCCGCACCCAGCGGGATGGGGGAGAGAATCAGAAGGAAAAAGGTAAAACTCGTGGTTGAGATAAGAACAGTTTAATAGAACAGAAAGGAAGAAACTGATAATGATAATAATAACAATAATAAAATGACAATAATAATAAAAGAATTGGAATATACAAAACAAGCGATGCACAATGCAATTGCTCACCACTCACTGACTGACGCCCTGTTAGTTCCCGAGCAGCAATCCCCCCAGGCCAACTCCCCCCAGTTTATATACCGGCCATGTTGTCACATGGTATGGAATATGCCTTTGGCCAGTTTGGGTCAGGTGCCCTGGCTGTGTCCCCTCCCAACATCTTGTGCCCTCCTCGATCCTTCTTGCTGGCTGGGCATGAGAAGCTGAAAAATCCTTGACTTAGTCTAAACACTACGTAGCAACAACTGAAAACATCAGTGTGTTATCAACATTCTTCTCATACTGAATCCAAGACATAACACTATACCAGCTACTAGAAAGAAAATTACCTCTATCCTAGCCAAAACCAGGACACAGATACAGAGTTGCAGTGCAAGATTTGCAGAAAATCTGGGAAGAGGTTGTTAGGAAATCTGACACAGTTATGAAACTTGAAACAATACCTGGGTGTGTACCACTGCGTGTTTGTAGAACAACTGTGCATTCATGCTGTGGTCATGGGACTTGATGGAAGAACTGAGTTTCACTCCTGAGTTGCTGCTTTGCCATGCGAGGGTCATTCAGCTACTCGGTACTTCAGCACCTCACCATTTCAAGCAATGCCATTCTGTGTCCCATTCTGTAATTCTCATAAGATCCAAGAATGAGAATTGCTTTATGAATGGGAGCAATTATTACTTACTTATTCTTTTCTGCAAAGTTTTTTATTAAGGAAAGCAAGCATTTATGCAGAAGGCTTCGTTGAAATGGTGCCTCTGTCACTCATTGATAACAGCAAGTGATTTTACTAGATACTGATCTTGTGCTTAAACTATCATTGTAAAATGCAGTTGTAGTGCTCAAAGTGAGATCAAAACAGCTTTCAGATTCCAGGTAGAAAACCACAAGTAGGCAGTGCCCTAGCCAGAATGCTTTGGTTTGTTTAACTGTGTCTCTAGTGGGCTGAGGCATTAGTACTTACCTTGTAGGGAAGGATATGCGGCTGGGGCATTGCCATAACAACATCGTCAAAACAACTGCTTCTGCTCTTCATTACTGAGATTTTAGCTGGAGAACTCTTATCATTAGATTAGGATCTTAACCCATTTTTTCATGTAAGATAATGTAACATAAAAGTTGTATTGCCAAATGGGGAATATAGTTCCCTATCAGGTCACTGGTGTGTTAGAGAATTAAGACTTCAGGGAGCAGGCATGTGCTAGGTTCATACATAGCCATTGGTGGCTTGAGGACGAAGGAGGACCTTTCTGTGGTGCCCTCTGTCCTCCTTTCCCAGAGGGAAAGAGAATAAAAATTGCCTTGCTAAACCATTGGGGTCTGGCTTGCAGTTTCTTCTGCAGGTCTATGAGCAGAGATAAAGACTGGTTTAGTATTAGCCATACTTAGGACTGAATGTAGGTGTGTAGTCAGGGATGTAGCCAGAACAAGCTATGAGACTGCTTCCTCTGTTGTCTTCTATTTACCTGCCTTAATGACTGAAACCCAGAATGTTGGAAACACAAAATCCAAACCATTTTACCAAGGTATTTTCCCCCTTCCATCCTGGCAAGGACATATTGTATTTCTTTAGGATGCCCACATGCTGAGGCTCCATTAAGTCTACAGCTGAGTTTGGAGAAAGGTCAGCATGTTAGATTGGTATTGTAAGTGCACAAGAGCAGCTGTGGCTGCCTGAATTGTTATCAGTGAGCGGAGACCCTTCTTCTGGCTCAGGTGGCTCACAAGGGTTCTGGGTTTGCCTGTGTAAGTTAAGCTGTTGCACTTAGTGGAAAATGGGTATATTAAGGTAGGGAAGCAAGGGTAAAGTAACTTGAAGTACTGAATATGGAAGACTGAGTTAAAAGGGAGGATGGCAGGGAAGTGTTGGCTTCTAGATTTCTGAACTGAGAAGGGAGAGATGTCATGCAAGAGTAACCAAGGAATGGTGGCAGAAGGGAAAATAATGAGCTAGCAAGATGGAGAAGGCAAGATGAAGAGCCCTGCAGGAAAGCAGATGTGAGCTGAAGCAACTGCTGAAGGAAGGAGGCAGATCTGTCACTCACAGTAGGGAGCAAATTCAAGGGGAAGATAGAAAAAGAAAGGAAAGTTGGGAGGGGATTCAGGCAATTGCAAGCAAGTACATCCCAAAGCTTAGAGAAACATGTCACTGTAGGAATGGGTAGCAGTTTTTCTGTTTTTCAGTCATTTCCCTGCTTCTGCCTTCCTCTTTGTTTCCCTAGAGCCAGGCTCTGATGGGGACCTCGGAGCAGCAGCTGGCAGTGAGTGGCTCATGAGAAGTTACAAGTTGCACTTGTAATTTTTTCCTATCTAGATATTTTTTTTTAAGTGCCTGCCAGGTGGTTCTAGTTGACTAGGATGATTTGAAAGGCAGGATTCCCATTATCCCATACAGAAAGACTGATCTGCTAAAGTAGAGTGACACTTGCTTTAACTGGTGATAATTGTATCGTCCATGCTGGCAGATGTTGCATTTGTCTTGACCTTTCACTGAAGTGCAAAGACTAATGCTTTTGTAAGAAGGAAGGAGAGCTTGTTTGGAGCTGTAATTACTAGACTAGAATATGTTTTACTGCGCAATGGGAACATACTAGAAAAAGCCTCTGAAGACCTTTATTTGTTGGGTAGTGATAGTACCATAATGGAAGCTTATCCTTGCCACTCCCATGTCAGTATTAATTTGTGAATAATTGGTAAAAGATCCCAGGATGAATGTACCGGTGATAGATACAGTGTGAAAAGTGAGCTTTTGTTTGTTTGCCTTTAAAATAATTTTTATCCATTTAACCTTTCTGTTCCCCACTTAGTAGTTGTGCCTGCCATTAAAATCTACCTATTCCAGGAGCTCCTTCCATGGCTTTACAGCTCTTTTCTATCTTAATGACTGGAAAACTTAAGGCATCCTTAATGTATCACAGCGTGGGAAACACCAGCAAGCACCGGCTCTATTTAATGGCTTCCACAGTGCTTTTTCCTGAAGGATAGTTGTTTATTATTTTATTTGTAAAAGAGAATTAAACAGCACAGCTAGACTTCATGAACTGTATTACTTAGAAGTGTTTCTGTTGCTGTTTAATGATTTAAAAAGAAAAAATTTTTTTGGTCCTTTGCAGAAGCTGGCAAGGAAGCACTGTACGTTCCTTCGGCAGGGGTGCTACTTGAGTGGTCATAGTGAACTGGAAATTACTGTTGCACAGGGAAACTCAGTTGTTTATCTGTTTTCAGCCCAACACATTTTAAAGTCTGCTTGTATATAAACTCTGATACTTGGAGCAACTCTTTCAAAAAAATGTGCCTGATTAGAAGACAGGCTAAGACAGGGTCAGTTGGTGTCCAAGGGCTGAAGCAATTTTATCTGGGTGATGGGGCTGCTTGGTAGTTGATGGGACAGCCAGACTGTGTGTATTATTTGCAAGTCTGTGTTGGATCTAGTAGTGGCTATTGGGTCAGTTGTGACTCCTTGAAAATATGGCTGAGTTGGTGCTTCTCCTCCTTGTCGGTGTAAGTAGCTCTGCCAGTACAGATTTTGGCCAACCCAGGCTAAGGCTGTAGTGAATTTCCTGTTGACTTTATGGAGGAACCAGCTGTGATTGGTAAAGAAACTGAGATGTGAAAAAGCACTTAGGTGGCTAGGAGTCCTTTAGAAATATATGTGTGTATGCCCTCTGTAACCCTTACGGGAATATTTTTCAAGACCACTTTTTTGTTTAAAAATTATCATTCTTTCAATAACAAAACGAACTGTTCGCAGTCATCTGCTGACTGAAAGCTCTGATAGGTATGTTTCCAACAGTAGATCAATAAAGATAATATGAGCATCTGTCTCTTAGAGGCTCCTGGCATCCATCAGATAAAATCAGTTCTGGGAGCAGAGGCAGAAAGACTAGTTTCTGTGGCATGGCTAAGAGTGTGTTTGCTCTGCATCATTTACCATGTTGTGCAAATACAGGTCTTGTCCTTCAGCCTGTTTGTGCTTATTAGATTTTAGCACATCCTTTTCAATACAGGTGCCTGTGTAAGTTCAGTCATGCTCCCTTGCAGGCATCTTCTTCAGCTAGACAGCAGTATTTGGGGAATGTTGAGTTAACGTGAAGAAACCTCTGCTCTGTTTAATTTTGTCTTTAGCAATTTCACCCAGAAGTCTTTGACACCTAGGGCTGGGTTTGAGACTGTCACCTGTGTGGAGCTGTATGTGTTGCTTTAGGCAGACTTCTTGGCCACCGGTCCCGCTCGTCACTATCATTTTCCTTGTCCCATATAGCCTTGCTTTGTTTACCTCCCACGTGTCCCTAGAAGGCCAAGCACAGCCTGCTTCCCCCCACACCTCACACATATGCAATGACAACTCTTTGTGCTTGCCAGCTTGTGTTGCTCTCTTTTCGTCATAGCTTGAGAACATGTTCCTGCCCCCTTTTTATTTCCTCCCGCCTTCTACAGCTTCAATGAACTTTTTTTTTTCTGTTGCTATAGTTATACTGCCTTTGATGAAATCATCTAGGTCCTTCCCGTACGGTTGGAGTCAATTCTTAGCCGTACTGGTTCTGGCAGAAATCCCGTCCAATGTTAGTCTTCACATAAGCATCATGTCCATATTTTTGGGGGTCTTGACCTGTTTGTTTCTGTTCCGGGAATACTGTTACCTATGTAACAAAAGCTCATAGTCATCTCGAAAATCAAACTCAGCCTTGCACATTGCATATCTGGCATTCAAGTCAGTGGTAATTTAGGCCACAACTATTCCAGACCTTAAACTGATCCCTGCTGATTTTTAGTTTGGCCATCAGTCAAAACTGGCAGGGGGTTCCCTGGTCGCTTCTCCTCTGTTCTTCTGAAACACTATTTTACTGTCTTCTGGGTACTCAAACTCCTACATACTGAGGATTTGAGAACACTGCATTTGCTTCCTCATGTTTTTAAGGGAGGAAGTGCAATTTATATCTGTCAACTGAGGTGACGCCCAGGACTCTGTTGAGAGGCAGCCAGTGTTGTAAGGAAGGGTCAGCCTGCTTTTGTAAGCACATGCTGAAGTTTTTGCCTTGCCTTCTCTTTTCTCAACACAAAGCTTTGAAGTTGCTCTGGGGATGTGCTGTCGGAAGAAGTGTTGGGGAGCTCAGGGGTCTCAAAGTGTGGGTGTAGCATCTGGGTGCCCAACTAGCCGGGCTGACTTGACATGGGCTTTAGTCATTGAAGGTCGCTTGAATTGTAACAAACCATAGGCAGGAGGTCTGAAACCAGTGAGTGTGCTATATCCAAGCTGATCTAGGAGTAACAGCAGTGGACTGCTTTGGGCTTTTTTTTTATGTCACCATTTGTTATATATGAAGGACTTCTGATGTCAAGCTCTGTCTGATCTGTCAGTGCCAATGAGAACTGGAAGAGGGTGCTGTCAAAGTGTCTCTATTAGGTTACATTCTCTTCAGGAATAAAGGTGAAAGAGTTTGGTTCCTAAAATCCCAGATGAAAAGATGCACTTCTAGAAACTCTTACCCAGCATAGAGCCCATAGGAGAAAGTAGTAAATTTACCCTTTTTTCAGAGGGTTTAAATCTCAAACCAATTTACATCCTAGCTTCACAGAGTTAGAAGAACATGTTATGACTTGCCCCGTTTGTAATATTTGCTTAGAAAAAAAGTGTTTCTTGTTGGATTTTATTCAGAAAAGTTTTTGCAGAGCAATTTCTAGGCTCTTCCCAGTGGAGCAATTCTGTCCGGTTACACTTATGGTAAACTGTAACCAAATGTTATGACTTGCCCTATTTGTAATACTTGTTTAGAAAAAAGTATTTCTTGTTGAATTTTATTCAGAAAAGTCTTTGCAGAGCAATTTCTAGGCTCCTCCCAGTGGGGCAATCATGTCCAGTTACACCTATGGTAAACTGATGTTCAGAAACCCAGAACCCTTAGAGGACAAAATATCTTGGTGAAACCTACAGTTTATTTTGGTAGGAGATAAGATTGTCATCCTTATCAGTCAGGGTCTGCACACTGAAAAGTGAATAACAGATACAGTTGTCACTGATTACAGTTTTGAGAATTGCAGCTTCTGCATTTCCATCTTGTATAATATTTCCAGTTTAATTATGAGTTCTGTGGTAAATAGGAAGTTCCTCAGTAATTCTGCTTTGTCTCCTGAAATGACATGCATGTGGTTATTCACAATTGTTTCCAGACATCACTGTGATACTTTTGTTTTTCTTTAAGCAAGAGCTTTCAGTTTTAGTGCTTGGACGTTTGCCTTTAGATGTAGACGAAGCAGAGCTGAGAAATATCCTTTCCAAAATAGATGCCATCTGAGAAAAGGGCTTTCCAGTATTCATAGGGAGAAGTCATTGTTCTAGTATTTCTCAGTTTGTACTTGTCTTGCCTATGTGATTATCAGCAAGTTAATATCTTTTTAAGCAAACAAAGCAATTTAGTGATTATCGTAAATCAGGCTGATGTCAATAGAAGCAACATCCTTAAAAGCCACAGCTGTAAGACTTTCTCTGTGGAATTTGGTTTCTAATATCAGCTTTAAAATATTCTCATAACTGTGATTTGTTGCTGCAGTGATCCTGTTCTTCCTCTTTCAGAATGAGAAGGCTTTGGGGCATTCTGTGAGCCGCTCTAGTAACATCTCAAAGGTATGTTCCTCGATATAACTCAGTCTTTGATAAACTTGGGGATACTGGGATTTCTTTCATTTCAAAACTGGGGTGATATACATGACAATGTGACCAGTAGAAAATGCTTCTTGTGCCTGTCTGTCATTGATAGTCACTCCTGAAACATTAGAACTCTCTGGTGTTTTGCAGACTCTATTTACAGGTCAAATGAAATGGAAGCTACAGTAGGTTTCCTCTTTCACAAAGTCAGCCTCCTTAGCTTGGTGGTAGCAAGATAGATGACAGATGCCTGAGATCTTGTCCTGGGGGGAAAATCGCTCCAAAAAACATCACTCAATTATGTTCTTTTATACCATAAGCTATCTGATGTAATGTTCTCTGTAAGACATGTATAGCCATGCATCCTGTAATATGTATTGGATATATGGTTAATTATTTTATTGTCACTTCAACACTGAATTATTGTTAGTACCATGAAATGCATTGGCATCAGGGCATGACTATGTAAGCATTTTAAAATAAGAATTTTAAATTACAATAAAAATTTTGCTATTACAGGCCGTGATCTTGTAAGGGAAGCGTGATGCTCTACCCTTTCTAGTCACACTTCAGTAGAGCCGATGGATGTACAATTGCTTTGTTATACCGTTAGGAAAAAGGTATCTTCTGTCCAAGATAACTTATTACAATACATACCTTACTCCTACTTCTGCATTACAAATAATTAGCTGGAAGCCTGACACCTTTTTGCTTACACAAGTAAATTGCTTCAAGCCTTCATGCAAGCAAGGCTGTGCTCGTTGACCAGTGTTTTTTGTGGGGTGCATAAGCCTCAACCCTTCATTGCCACAGTTGATGTTGCTGGTAATAGTGACTTTTAATGAGAGACTGAGTCATTATAGCTGTGACAAGCTCAAGTCTCTTCTTTCTATTCTGGGTAGTTCAGGGTATAGGAAGCTATTCATGCCTATCTCCAGCAGAGGAAACAGTGGCTGCACTTAATTTACACTTTATATGGGCACAGACAACTTTCACTTTGGAGCAGAAAGACAAGATTACTGGGTGTCTTAAATAATGAGCAGGGGAACTGTCCAGTGCACAAGGTATTGACCAAGCTGAAGGTGTTGTTATCATGGAGTGATGTGGGATTGTGTTTCACATTTGGTGTCAGAAAATGTGCATTCACAGAAAGGGTTTTGAAATAAATACCATGTGAATATAAGTTCTCACTTGTGCTTTTCTAAAATGGGACTGTGCCAGTTCCTTCTTACCCTGGATCTTCTCTTCTTAGGGATCCTTAATTGGATTTTCAGGCGTTGCTCAGCAGAGATGGTAGTTTCATCATTAAGTGTTGTTGTACTTTTCCTAGAATGTCTGAAATTCAGCAGCCTTTTGGCAGCAGCAGTTTGGTACCCATACGAAGCTGTGCAGTTCATTCTTAACTCATCAAGAACTGGTAGTGTGGCAGTGCAGTGGGAAGGACCTTGCGCTCGCAAAGCTCTCCCTGGAAGTGCTGGCAAGTGAGACATCAATATTTGCATTCATCTTGAAACACTGAAATGTTCAACATGATTGCTGTGTGTTGCAAAAGCTAAAGTTCTCAAGGGGAGCAGAAGTCAGCTTTGCCAGTTCAATGGGTGAGACTTCTCAGTTGCAAACATGAGCTTCCCAGAGGTATTGATGTTCTTACTGCTCCTCTGTCACCTCTGTCTCTGATCCATTCCATGCACCTACTCCACTCTGGAGATAGCTTCTAATAAGGGCCAGAAGTGGAAGTCCGATCGGTGAAATCAGTCCCCTGATTTGCCTCATACATCTGAATGCTGCCTTGCACATCCAGGCAGTTCAGTGCTAAGCTGCAACAATTTATTTTGCAGTCTACAGGTGGGTTGGCTGTTGCAAGCAATTTGTAGGACAAAACAGGAAAGATTATAGTAGTGGGATGCTGCGTGGAAGCTTAAGTACGTGGAAAATTTTTCATTAGTTCTGAGGTTTAATAGGAAAGTGCCTTTTATTTTTGTTTAGAATAATGTAACAACCTAGCCAATAAGGCAGATTGAATACATGTAAAGGAAAAAGTATGGAAATGCTTGGCTGCCTCTGTAGACCTTTATGAAATCCACAGAGCTTGTTGATACTACACCATTTTAAGAGGAGCTATTTAACCAAAATTGAGTTTAATCAATTACATGCTGCATTTCCAGATATGTTGGGGGCTGTGTGTGTGTGTACAGAAATAATGATCATGCTTCTTGCAAATGACTGTTTCAGCTATTATTTTTCCACCCAAATTTAACTTACAGCATAGCAATGTAGCAAATCGCTACAAATGCTTGGTGCTGACACTTGATTCAAAGCGTTTCTGGTGCTGATATGTCATTATGAACCCGCTGTGATTATTACTGTTTATCTTTCCACTGCTCTCAGTTGCACAGTGCAATATGAGTGGAAAAGATTGAGTCAGAACTCAGCCTCTAGCCAAGAGAGGATGCTGTGTTAGTCGTTGTGACCAAGGAAAGCAATGCCCTAGGGCTAAAAGTGAGCAAGGAGGGAGGCAGACAGATGGTGCCACTGAAAATGAGATCAGCTGGTAGAGGTAGCAGGACCTCTCTGAACATAGACCCCAAGTGTTGGGGCCAGGTGGAGCTGTCCCTTGGGAGGAAGGGGCAAAAAGGCAGTTCTCCAAGAGGCAGATGCTAAGAGAGGCTGAAGAGATGCTAGTACATGTGGCCAGGCCAAGAAAAAACAACCACCTGAATACTTGACTGGGGATGGAGGCCAGAAGCAGCAGAAAAAGGAGTAGGGAATAAGATGTAGGAGGATCTTCATATGGTGCCATTAGGTTTTGTGCAGTCTGTTGCACGCTGGGGGATGTGGCATTCCTCCAGGCTCTTCTTTGGGTTTTTGGTGTGTATATTTCAAACACTCCTTTTAAATCTGCTCCACATGAAAAGTTTGAATTTCTGGAATCTTTTTTGTGTTTGTTTTGAAATTAAAAAAAATAGTGTTGAAGGCAGGTTGAATTGATTTAGTCATGGGACTTGGACACAGCCCAATTCCTGACTTGTCCTGTTGAAGCACAGTGATGCTAATTGAAACACCTCCGATTGGCACAGGTGTATACTGCCCAGATCGACATCTCAACTGTTTACCCTAAGCCAGCATTTTTGCCAAGAAGCCACTGTTCACTGGTAAGTGGCTTCATCATACAAGCCACACAGAGAAATAATTAAACTTTATAGAAGCTTCATCCTCTACATATAGATGAAATTGACCCTAAAACACAGGTAGTCGCTGACAGCAGCTAAAAAAGGGATTTTCACAGTGGTGGTAATTCATGCCCTCTGCTCTTAGATAAAGGAATTGTGCTTACAAGCAGATTAAACGAGGTCACTAACAAAGCTGGTCTGTAAACAGTTATCCTCAAATTAGTGACATTGTTTAGCTTTAAAGTGTCTGATATATCCTGAAACTGATAATGTGACGTATGGAAATATCTTCAGGTCATCTGTGTGCTGTTCCTGTCATCTGATTGCTCTGGAGGGCTGATTTTAGCATAGTGGAGAAGCACTTTGTAGTCTTATTTTCACGGCCCTCTAAGGGGTAAACTTTGAAAATGCTAATACTGAGATCACAGCAAAGGAATCAAAAGGGCACTCCTTAAAAAATGTAAATGCTGCATCTTTTCTGAAGGCCTGTACAGTTTTATCTTTTGAGCAGAAGCACACTGTAAAGTATTAAATTATTCTTGGGCTGAATGGCAGCCAGTGCAGATGCAAAGTGGTAGCCTAAGCTTGCTATGAAATTTAAAATCCATTTAGGCTGTTCATCAGCTTGGAACAGATTTAGAAAAGCATATGAATACACACGTCCACTGTTGCCTGAAGCTTTGATGGATTCAGTGAACGTTTGTCCGTAAAAAAGCAGTCCAGGTTTTTCAGTTGCAGAGCTTAGCTGTCCTGTATCTATCAGACGACCAAGGCTTAGTGAAAAGAACTGCTGCTTGGAGGTGTTCCGTTCAGGTACATGAGCCTGGGGGTAGGCAAAGAGAAGTTGCTTAAAAAAATTAAGTCCTTCAACTGAGCTATTGGGGAAAGGAAAGGACATGGAAAATTGTATAGTGTGAAGATTAAGGTATGCTCTTTTCCCCACCCACAAGAGCAAGTAATCTCATGCTGGGGCACGGTGCAGTCGTGTTTGTAAGAAGTGTGATAGTCTCCCTGTGCTGTGATAAATCCCCTCTCCTCGGGCTGGATTCTTACTTCATATAGGTATGAGGGCACCCTGTGAAGAAGGAACCTGCAGGAGTTTTCTTTTTTCTTTTGTTGCCTCCGTCCATTCAAGGTATTTTGAGGAAGATTTTAAAGGCAAAGGGCTATATTTTTTTTCTTCTTCTTCTCCCTGCAGAACCTGTGCAGTTGTTACTGGGTTTAGTCAACATTAATCTTGTGCTATAGGCAGGTTGAATTACGCTTGGGGAGATTTTGAAAGGATAGATAGCCTTCTTTCTCTAGTGCCTTCGGCTCTGGTATCTCTAGAGAAAGTTCCTGCCAGAATCCTCCTTTAGATTTCCTTAGGAAGAGTGAGGGGAAGCTGACTTCAGCTTCACTCCTAGTTTCTAGATATAATTTTAATTATAGTCATATACATTATATAAAGTATGGAACAAAGTTCTTCCAGCAGCTGACGGCTGGTTCCTATGGAATTGTTGCCAAAATTATATGGTGGAGTTGATCATCCTGAAAATTTCAGATGCCTCTTTCTCATATCTTCTCGGCTCCCCCCCCAGTTTTTTTAACTACTTTTCATTCTAATAGTGCATCTTATCCCAGCTAAAGACACTTAATTTTAATATGCACTGGAAATCAAAATGGCACAAGTCTGGTAGGGAGAATTTAATGGATAAGACCAGAAGTTACTGATATTTGATCCTGCCATGTTGGTATTTAGGAAAAGCTTTCAAAAACAGCCTGTCAGCAGGGCTGTCTGCCCTTCACAACATCCAGACTGTCCGTAGGTGGCCAGTTCTGGCTATCTCAAGTGTCAGGTTAATACACTCAGCACGGCTGGTTGGTCTCGTTGCACTGCTGCCTGGGTATGCTAGTTCAGCTGGAGGCCTCCTTTGGCATGCGTGCAGTGAAACAACCACGTCTGTTCTACAGATGAGATTTGGAGACTTTACAGCTGCAGTGCGCTTTAGCGAGAGCCATCAGCCAACATGTACTGGAATACAGCACTTGCTGAAAGCATAAAAACACAAATATGTTGCGTCCTGGTGGATGGCTGGAGCCAAGCAATTATATTTGTTCTGCAGTGGCTTGAGAAAAATGATGGATGTGTCCCTTGGGTTTAATCAAGACCTCCCTGCCTGCCTTTAGCCCACGCTCAGGACTTCTCAGCACACCAGGCAGAACTGAATTTTGCCACTGTGGATGAGACAGGGCTGGGGCTGCCCCTGTCAAAGGGATGGGAGGTGAACAGGGCAGGGGTGGCACAAACTGAGTCAGATTCCCTGGGTCTTTTTGTAGATGTCCTTTGCCTATCTGAAGATTAGCCCGGTTAGCTATGGAGTGCCTTGCAGTGGCACTTGGGGCCTTTTTTCACAAGGTCCCCATCACTGTTGTTTTCTTTCCTAGATCACTGTCTATACCTAGATCCTGCCAAAGGAACAGGTATGGGGTGGTTGGTCTTGGTTTCAGTGGTGTAAACTAAGGTGGGAGCAGAGCCTGGGGCTTCCGCTGCCTCTGGAGATGTACCATGCAAGATAAGTGCCTGCCATGTCCCTGACTAGCAGCAGCCTTGTATTCTTAATACACGTGTAAATAGGATCTGTGCAAGAGAGAGAAAATAGCTCTTTGGCAATGAGTTCTTTTAAAACACAGGGTGTGATAACCGTCCCTCTGATTCTGTCTTTCCCGTGTGCTTCCGCCACGTTCGTCATTGTGATGTGTTAATACCAGGAGAGACAAATCTGATTCAAACAAAACTCCCAGTGGCCCCTTGCAGATCGCAGCACTGTGATCTCGGTGCAGAAAAAGCATCACAGTGGAGGGGGATTGCTAGGGGCAGGGGAGGGGATTAAAGGCAGTGGGCCTCAATCAGCGGTTGTGCTTGGGACAGGACAACTGCGGGGCAGCGGTGGGAGATGTCTCCACTTAGCTAACACTTAACTGTGGTTAGCTGTGTCTCTTTAATCCCCAGAGGGACTGGTGGTGGTTGGGGTGGGCTCAGCGGAGAATACCATCGCTGTGCTCCTGTTGTTCTAACGGGGAATGGAGGCAGACAGAAACTGCTGCAATGGTCTAGTGGTGTTGGAGACGTCTTTTAGCATCAGTCTTTTTGACAGTAAGTGCAGCTATCTTTTAGGATTTTTATTGCTCTCTTATTTTATATATATTTCTTTTAGCCCAGCAGAAGAGCATAGTTTCGAAGTGGGTTCATCACAGTGTAAAATAAAGGCAAACCCATAATTGTGCTGCTTTTCTCTAACCCTTTGTCTGCCCAAAGGAGAGGCGTGCTCTATTATTAAATGTGTATAGTGCTTAGTATGTTAGTTCCAGGTCCTTAGCTGAGACTTCTAGGTGTTTTTGTAGCACAAATAGTAGGGCCACAGTACTGGTCCTATTCATGTGGCACCTAGAAATGATGAAGTTTGCAGGTGTGCAGGAAAACCTTTCTTTGCTTCCTTCAAACTTCCAATCAGTGGAGGAATTCTTCTGGACTTAAGTTGTTTCTAACTTTTTACCTTCAATTAATGATTTGATAAGGCTTTCAGAATGTGACAGGCCCTGCTCTTTACAATGAGGTATAATTGCTAGCACTGAAATGCAGCCCAGAGTGAGACAACAGCAACTACACCCAGAAGTGCCTTCTCAGATAACCAGGTTATCTTGGAATATACCCAAGTCATTGACATGTTCACTATGGCTCACTTCAAAGACGACTTTGTTTTCTGAGGCAGGGTGGGTTTTTTGGTTTTGGTGTGCAGTCTGTAATCACAGGTAGGTAATCAGAAAGGCAATGAGTTCTCCACCAACAGATCACGCTGTTTGTGGAGTGGGGGCAGAATGAGACCAGCTATGGCAGCACATACATATAGATACATATGTACATATATATATATGCACACATGCATGCACACACACACACACACACATATATATAAAATAAGATAGATAGATAGATAGATAGATAGATAGATATCTTCTTGATGGCAGCCCTCCAGAGAGCCGTAGGCTTCCAGGGATTACTACCTTCAGAGTCTCTGTGATTATCTAAACACCAGTGCGGAAGGCCACACTGTGACCTCACTGAATTGCATTAGATGGGAATGTCAATATACACAATTAACTAACTATTGACCTTTAGTCCTGAGCTACTTTAGGCAACCAGTCAGGCTGTACAGGGTAACTCACTTAGCATATAGCTCCAAGGCTTGTCATTGGAGGTGATATTTCTCCATGCGAAAGGCATGAAAGTCCACAGAGATTCAGCAAGTGATTCTGGGGTTGGAAGGGTCAAATTCAGGCTGTCAAGGCTTAGGCTACCCATCACATAATGAGCATGGCACAAACCTCCTATGACAAGGAATGCTTTAAAACCTACTACTGCTATTGCCATCGTAAGTGACTGGTTCAACCAGAGGTGCTGCTACTTGTGAAGGTGCTGCTGGGGCATTAAGGATGGTCTGTGTGCCAGAAGCTAGAGTGTGGTGAAGGCTTTGATTGCTTATTTTCCCAGCCTCTTCAGGGCTGAGCCTTGGATGGGAGCAACGTCAGAGCTCCGAGCTAGCTGGATCCGCCTCTCTGTTACATTCAGCCATCACATTGCCTCTTCCTTGCCCTGTTCTGGCCCAAGGCTGCCAGTGTTTCTTCTTTTCTGTGGCACCTCTCTGCCTGAAGCCGCTGTATCTGAGTCGGTAAACCCAGCCAAGGTGTGTGGACTGGCCAGCATCAGCTGCATGCACCTCTGCTTCTAGAACTGGCAGAACTTACTTCTTGGGCTCTTGGCAGCACCTTGCATTTTACTATGCTCTTCTCTTGTCAGTGCATTGTGCCTTGCCATTAGAGGCTTATTGCTCTAACTGACTGATGTTCCTTCAGCAGCTGAAGCTAGGGAAGTGACTGGCATTAAACAAGCTCAGTAAAAGAAGTGGTTTTACCCCACCTCACTATCCTAATCTGATTTGCAATGCAGTTGTGTAAATAGTTTCACGAGCAAAAAGCATGGGAGGAAGGGAGGACAGACTGAGAGACTGGAGGCTCATTGAACCATGGCTTTTGGTGGTAGCCACAGCTTACATTAGCTTAAACTGAGGGTGGGGCGTAACTTCTCCACTGTTTTGTTGTTCCACATTGTGGTGCCTTTCCAAGCGTGTTAACTTCTGTTCATATTTTGGTTGCATTTGCATTATGTATGAAGATGGAGCAACGGACCTCCTGTTTTTAAGCAGGAAGATAGGAGGAAAAGGAAATGTGCCTCAGATGTGGGGTTTTCGCAAGGTGTCCTGAACAGTGCTGGCATCTAGAAACAGAATAGTAAGCTTGAAATGCAAATGAAACTCCACAATTTCTTGTTTGTTGCAGCCTTTTGATATCCCAAGTGGTGAGACTTTGACACTGTCTTGGTGCCAGGCAATTGGATCAAGAAACCAGTAACATGGTTTCAGAAGGGAAATTTTGGATCATTGAGTCTAGTCATCTGCTATTAGATTGTCACATCATATACACTGCTGTCTTTTTTTTGGAAAGCTTCATTGCTAAAATGAAGGAGTAGAGAGATTGGATTCATTCTAAGCAGGTTGCCTTCTGTGATTTGCTCATAACATAAAACCTGAGACAGATTTATTAATTGATTTGTGACTTCAGTTCCAACAATATAGGGCTCTGTTTCCATGGCAGAACGCAACATGCTGTTTTACTGATTCAATATTTTGGTTTTAGAAGATTGCTAAATGTGTCTTTTAAAATAATTCATTATTTAAGTCTTATTAATTTTCATTTGTGTAATTATAGCAGCAGATTATAGTGTGTCAGGTCTTTCACTAATTTGCCAGTCTTTCTTTAAAAAAAAGTAATTACTGCACAAACTCTTTAAAAGATAGGATTTGAAGTCAGAGATGTACCTGCTTTTAGGCGAGGTTAAGCATTAAATAGAGAGCAAATTTCCAAGTAATACCTGAATTCACCTCACTGCATGATCAGCATCCTATATCATTAGCATGTGCAAGTGGTGTAAAATACAAAGAACCATA
The DNA here is from genome assembly GCF_026419915.1 of Harpia harpyja. NCBI lineage: Eukaryota > Metazoa > Chordata > Aves > Accipitriformes > Accipitridae > Harpia > Harpia harpyja. The sequence goes on along the minus strand of NC_068949.1, from coordinate 25,061,314 downwards.
GTTTCCAGGATAAAGCCAATAATTGATCTTTAAGTCTTTAATTTGTTTTGTTACAGTCATAACATAGTTCAGTTTGCTTTCTGGCCCAAGGTTATTCCTTGGGTTTTATTCTATACATGTACCTAGCTGGGTAGAATGGGAAATAAGTTACAGTGTCTTGCTACGGATCAAGAGGTGTGTGAGTCTTGCCCTTGACTCTTGCAGACCCAGCTGTAAATGGATACCTGTTTTTTCAGGTTTGGTGCACCTGAGGCATCCCAATGTGAGGCCAGATACATTGCTCTCTGTAGTGCTGTTGGCTAGAGAAGCAAAACCTTAACAGATGAGTCCTGTAACATGGAAGATGATGGTTGTATTTGTATTTATAAAGTAACACATGTATTCTAGTACACCCATCTTCTCTCACAAAGAAAGAAGAGTATATTGTGTGACAAGGAACCTTGCTTTTGCTATGAGAATGTAAAAGCCTGCAGCGGCCTTGTTGAAATATACCATAGGGGCTTTTAATAAATTAAGTGAGACAGATGCAGTGTGTGTGTGTTGCACCATGAGCAGAGATCATCAAAGCAGTGATGAATGAGCTAGCTCTGGCGTCTCAAGCTGAAGTACAGGGCTGGGCACAGCGTGCTTCTGTGGCAACACACCTTTCGTGACCTGAGGTCTCTCCTAGTCTGGCTTTGTGTGCTTGCCTGGCCCAGGTCTGTGCTGGCTCTGCAGGTTTTTGTGCAGCCCCGCGTGGTGTTGACACTTGTGCTGATTGCATTGTTCCTTCCTGGGTTTCAGGTTTTGCTTTGCAGATCAAAAGAGCTGTAAACCTTTGTTTGAATTTTGAAATGCAGGTGGTGTTTTGCAGCAGTGGGTGAGTGGCACAGCCTATCCAGCAGCTCTGGAACATGGAAGAACCAGGTTTAAAGATTCTCTATTATGAGGTTATCAACACAGGTCTTCTCCTCGCCAAAACCTCTAGGAAGAGTCGAGAAGTTTCTGTTAGTGACCCCCAGAATATAGCGGCAGAAAAGGCCTATGATAATAGCCCATCGAGTCCCAGCTCTGAGACAATGATGGTTCTTACTATATTGATTTTAGAGGCTTGTCTAGTAAGTGTGAAATATGCCAAGAGCTTAGCTTTATTTTTTTGAGTTAGTTCAGCTGAATTCTGAATTCTTCAGTTACTCTATTTCTCACTGTGCTCTTGCTGGGTCTTACAAACGTGACTGCTGCCACACCTCTTCTCCAAGTAGGTGGAAGACCCTGTCAGAGTAAGAGCTGGATGAAAGGCGTCGCAAAGTACAAAGAGTACTTCAGGGAATGGTCTGGTTTGGCAGGTGCTCATGTGCATATGCTAGTATGGAAAGTAAGTCCCCAAATAGTGTTTGAGTTACTGAATTCCTGACGGTTCTGTCTTGTGAAAAAAAAAGCCCCAAGCCTCTAATCTCTTGTCATCATTATAAGTGGAAGGATTAGCTATTATGTGGTAGCTAAATTCCAACCAGTCTATACACACACCTACATCTAATTATTCTAATTACCGTAGCATTGCTCATTTCCTGAGCTATTGTTCTGTGCAATGTTTGACAGCTGGCAGGTTCCGCTCCAGAGATGGCTGCATTTGACCTTGGGGGAAGACGTTTCTGTTCTGATTACTACTTTTCCGAGGATGAGGCTGTATGACCTCCCTTTCTAGCATTTGACAGTTAAGCCACTTTATTGCAACTAGCCCTTGAATATCTGATGTAGAGTGATATCTGACTCCATATGCTGTGTTTAATCCTGAAGGTGATTGCTGTGCATACCAAGCTCTTCCAACTTGTGACTTGCTTCTTTTTGTTTGTTTATTTTAATTTCACTGCAGGCTGGAAGTCCAACCTCTATCTCTGCCCCTCATAGCTTCTCTCGGACTTCTGTTACACCATCCAACCAGGACATCTGCAGGTAAAGTGTGTTGTTTGCGTGGCTACAGTGAGACTCGTGTGAGGTTCAAATTAAGAAAAAAACAAAACTGAAAAAGCACGTGTGGGGGGAAGTAAGTGATGTGGGGTTCCCATATGAAGCATCCCATTTGTTTGACTCAGCTGCTGTCTAACACTGCTTCATTGAATCCCACTGACTGTTTGGCCCTGCTATGTTTGCCATTCCCACACTAGCCATAATTCTCATTTCTTCACTTTTAATTATATGTGTTCTCTTATGTAATTGTTTTTTACTTTCTGTGCTTTTATTCCACTGTTCTGCATGCAGTTCCAGTGCAGTGTTTTCTGAGTGTTGTCATCACAGTCCAGTGCAGTCTGCTGTTGTCTTGAAAAATCCTCACTGCCAGAGCCCTCTGACACAAGGGGTCACTGTGACAGTAATCTGTCAGGACACGTTACATGCAGCAAAGAGAAACTCCCGTGGGCAGGATCGGGGCCAGGCACTCAGGTCTGCTAAGAATGTAAAGCCTACCCGCACTCTGAAATTCTCCAAGTCCCTCAATGACGTGGACCAGAAGGCGCAGAGCACCAGTGAGTGCTTTGACTATGTGGAGCGAACACGCTCAGAAGGCAAATTGACCCCGACTCAAGAGCAGTGTTTAAGGATTAACAAATTTCATCTTAAAGAGAGGAAACCGCTGAATCTCAGGCCTCTTTCTTTTAGCAATTCTAAGCACTCCTATATCCCTTCCCTTTCCAACTACTCGAGTGCATCGGGAGGAGCAGAGAACCACAGCGCTGTACATATCCCCTTGCTGGAGGACAAAGTGGACCATGACACCTCAAGGAGCAAAAAACTGTTGCGTTACCTTTTTTCCTTCTCCCACACCTCCAGCACCAGCAGCCTGCATAAGTTCCACGAACTGGAGAGCTATTCCAGTCACTTCCAAGCTGAGAAATCCTCCAGCGTGCTGGTGGAAAGCACGGACTTCTGCTCTGATGATATGGGAGACGATGACGTCTTTGAGGACAGCACCTCAGTGAAATTGAAAACAAAAGAGCAGCGGGCACCACTCTGTTCAGTTGAGAAGGACAGTGACCTTGACTGCCCTTCCCCCCTCTCAGAAAAATTCCCCCCTCTCTCCCCTGTGTCCACATCGGGGGATACCTGCAGGTTGGTTTACCAGAGAACCACCTACCTTCAAGCCCTCCCATGTGCGGTGGTGACCGTTCTGCTTTCCCCTGCCTTTGTGCTGTTTCTGTCTTTTCTTTCACCCTGTCACCTTGCTTTAATATGTGCAATTTGAAGCATGCAGCCTTCTCTCTGCTGTCCTGCGCCCCTCTGATGCACATAATAAGGCTACTAAGCAAAAGAATTTCCTTTGGAGTCAAATAAATTCTCTTGCAATTTGTTTCAGGTTTGGGGTTCTGAGATGGTATTTTTCTGTTATCAGTGCCCAAACTGGGAATATCAGGAGAGAATCAGCTATGCATATTAAAGGCCAAGCTGAACATGTCTTAGCTTTTAATGAGCAATGTGTTGTCCTGACAGTCACTGCTGGTTTGGTCGGAGGGTGGGGAATCAGGAGAACACTGTTTGAAAATTTCTTCTGAGATCAGGTCAATATAGCTTAAGATTTATTTTTTTTCCCATCTTTTCCTCACAGTTTGTATCCCACGCTCTTTTATTTGTATCCCACAGTCTTTTATTTGTAAAGGGCTTTCTGGATTCCTTAGTCGACAGGGGGATCTGAGCGCTGGGTGTTAGCAGTGGGCCTGTGTGACGTCCATAGTGTGAGATCCAAAAAGGATGGGTGTCCTTGTTCCAACTACAGAGGATTAATCATGTGCACAGGTGGTGGGAACAGCTAGCTCTGGACTGTCTTCATGGTGACTTGTCTGCAGATCTGCCCCATCCCAGCTCCAAAATGTGGCTGAGGAGCAGGAGTCAGCAAGTACAGGAGCAAACGTCCCATCCCTCTACCTAGCATTTTACTGTCCTAACCTTTCTCTTCCCTGACAGCACTTTCTGAAGCTGGCTTTGTTAGTACTTGCCAATATTATTTGTTTTCCCCCTCATTACCAGCAAAATCTAGTTCTGTACCAGCTTGTCATCAACAAGATGCTGTTGTAATCCACCCACACCTTCATTTCCACTTGCCAGCTATCAGCAAGGTCGCAAGAGGCAAGATGCTACACATCAGTAAGAGATTTCAGTAATAGACAGGGATGGCAGCATGCCAGGATGTACTTCACATATGCTTAGTAACTTACATTCATTCCCTGAGCTCCTTACCACCCCCTTTCAATTCATGACCTCTTCCACATGGTTAGAAGGACTTAGTGATGTTTGATGCAACCCAAGGGTTCTGTATAAATTGAAGCTGGAAATTAAATGCCAGCACCTCCTAGTAACACTATATCGGGTGTCCTTGCTGTCTGCACAGTTAGGGTGTGAGGGAAATGGGGAATTTTGCAGAGCTGATGCTTCCTTAGCAGCTCTTGCAAAGTAAGAACTGGAAAGCAAAAACATTAGTCTGTTTAAAGTATGTGTGTTTTGGGGAGATTCAGTGCTGCAGCTTTGCAGTGTGGATCTGTCTCCTGGCAATTGGCACTAGAAATAATCACTTCTCTTGTGCAAAATCCAGGCTGTCTAAATTAACTCTTCATGATACTGGGGTGGGCTGTTTCCCCATTGGTTTGGGAATTTTGTTTTATCTTCTGTTTCAGATCCTAATCCATGAGTAGCTGTACCTCTCTGTGCATATTTTGTCTTGGGAAGTGCTGTCTGATCTGTTTAAATGCTATTTTCAGTTAAGTGCTATTGTTCTAGATGAAGCGTTGTCATTTCTTACCCTGTTTTTTCTTTTGGATACTGCATTTCTGTCAGGCTCTGTGTCCGCCTCATCTATTAGAAAGCAGCTGTCTAGTTAGCAGTGTCTGTGCTCAATTATTTTGTGCCTGTCTGTGTGCTTGCGCAGCAATGGAGTTCTTTAGTTTTAGCTCCTTTATGGAACACATGCCTTTGATATGTATGTCTTTGGATCCTCAATGGACAACCGTGTGTGATCACAGATATTACATGCCTCTTCTACATCCTTTCTGCTTCCTCTTCTCCTAATGAGCAGCTTTGCTTCTGATTCAGGATATGTCACTGTGAAGGAGATGATGAGAGCCCTTTGATTACCCCCTGTCACTGCACAGGAAGTCTTCATTTTGTGCACCAAGCCTGCCTGCAGCAATGGATCAAGAGCTCAGATACGCGATGTTGTGAACTGTGCAAGTATGAGTTCATCATGGAGACAAAACTGAAGCCTTTGCGAAAGGTAGGCACAAGACCTGCTCCCCCAAGGAAATGCTTTATTAAACACAGATCCACTCCGAAAAGAGGCTGTCCTTGCCTATGAGCCTGCAGCACTCCCCACGTATTTATCATGTTTCTCTGGCTCCTTAGTAAGTCTGGTCAGTTTTGTATACGTGCAAAAGGATTTAAGTTAACACTCAGCCTGGCAAATTCAACATCAGTGGAATCCAGCTCTGAGAATTAGCTATTGTAGCCTGGCAGCAATCTGTGTGTAAATGTATGTACATACACACACATACATACATATGTGCATGCAGCAACCTGTTTTTTTTCTTTAAAGTTACATTTTAGAGCTGATGCACAAAGGTATTTGCTCTGCAGTTATACCCATTTTTTTTAAATATGGAGTTTTGTATTTTTGTTACCTGCTTTAGTTTGCTGCTCCAAGATCTTATGTGGCTTTTAAGTTCTCTTGAAAATACGAGGATTTCAGGTTAAACTTAATTTAAATCACACTTTCTGAGTGTAATTTGGTTAAAATTTGTAGCATTTTTTCTTTTTAAAAAAGCAAACCTATTTTAGTGAAAATATCACAGTGTAAGTAGAAGAAGGTTCACCAATAAATGTGTTTTCATTTTTACCTTTTCTTAGACATTGAATGACTAGTTTTAGTACTTCAGGTTGCTAGAACCTGTATTTTTGTTTTTTAGAAAAGTACCTTTCATAAATCTGGTGACTTACAAGTATAGATATTAAATGCTACTTGTATTGTAAGGCCAGTTTTGCGCTTGTATCCTTTTTGTTCTCCCACATCCTCTGGGCTTTCAATTTCAATTGTTCCTTACCATCAGGATTTTGAGATGGAAGTCACTGGTATTCTTAGCACAGACAAATCTTGCCATGTCTACCAAAGTGGAAGAGGTTAATAACAATAACCTCCATCTGGAACTAGAATAAAATGAGAAACACTAAATTCAATTATGATGAGCCTAAATTATGTAGGGTGGGAAGTCTGGACTGCAGCCATCCAAAAGCTGTTATGAGAACTTGTCCAATTCCTAGAAGTGATTCCCAGCAGAAAATAGAGCAGATTTCAAATACCTGTTATTTTTTTACAGAGATGTACAGTCTGCAAAGTATATAGCTTAGCACATCCAGTTGATAGGACGACCTCTACTTATGACTGCGGTGAATCGTTGCCTTCTAAGAACCACAGGTTTTTCCTTGGTAGCCCCTTGGCACGGAGTGTAGTACCTGTGAGCTGCAATATTGGCCGTCATAGGCTCTGTTATCTGCGCAGACAATACTTTGCACAGCCCAGCCATAGGACATTAAAAAAATTACTCTAGAGAATCCCAAGTAAAAAAAGTTGCTATAATTGGCAATTGGCTGCTGTTTTCTGTGCTTTCTCTGCCTGGAGTGGGCGGGAAACATTTTCTGACTATTTGTGCCCTGTGAGAAAAAGCTGTTGGGCACCTTCAGAAATGAGTCACTCAGCATCATTAGTTATATCTGAACAGGTCACCTGTGGGAAAGAGACCAGATGCCAGAAGGTAGGGACGGAGCCATAAACAGAAGGAGAAGAAGGAATTTATGTCTCAAATATATCTAAAGAGTCTTTTTAGAGGTTCAGCTGCAGCCAGAAGATAAGTTGCCTCTGTATCTTCAACTCAGCCTTTATGGTATCCTGTCAGTCAGGAGAAAACAGCCTGGAACTGGTGATTATGAACAGGATGGGACAAATAATAGGGCTTGCGCTTGTCTGTAGGGTAGAAATGGAATTAAAATTCCTCAGCATCTTGAGGTTGTATCGCAGCATTGGGCTGTTCAACTGCTGTTACTAAGGGAAGAGGATGAGAAACAACAATGTGTCACGGTTCAAGTGAAGATGAGGTGAGACAAGAGAGGGATGCTCCATTTTAAGATTTCAATGGAGAAAAAGAAGACATTAAATCTAAATTTTCTACTGATTTTTTTGTTTTAACAACACTTCAAAAACCCAGAACTGCTGAGTATTTTAAATGGAAAATGCCACACGATGTGTCATTGGAATAATGCAGCAGGGACCTACAGATTCTAGTTTCCTCTCTGGGCTAATGCATAGTTTGCAGAATATCTTCTCTTTTGCTGTGTGGTCATATCTCTTGAAGAGAGGAGGTGGTGCAGGTTGGTTTGGTGTGGAGCCAGCAGTTCACAGGAGGTGTTGTCCAGCAGAAGAGCTCAAGGTGTGGAGCAGAAAAGAGAAATATAAATTAGTCATAACACAAGTCCTCGTGGCTCTGTAAAAGCATTCACAAATACATTTCACATGCTTAGTTTTTGACAAAATAAATTAATTAATTTATACTTTTTATCAAAAGTAAACACCTTTGTTTAGATGCCAAAGCAATTTTCTGTTTAAAATAAAACATCCAAAGGGAATGTTTTGTCCCATCTTTTTTTAAAAAGATTGAAAGAATGTAGCTTTCTAGCATGACATGAGTCTAGCATGTCATTGCTGGAAGTCTTCAATTCATGTGCCATGATGAGATTTGGATGCCTACAGAGCTGTTGGCAAGACAGAGACTGCCACAGAACTGTTGGCAAGACAGAGATGATCACAAAGTCTGTTTCATGTTTCAATCACTCTTGTATTTGTAGCAGTGGAAAGAATAATTCAACATAACGGGTGATCTCAATTATACTAGTCAGGTCATCCTCACTCTCTTCCACATTATTCCTCCTTTTCAAAGTCCTCTTTTTCTACAAATTATTCTAGGAGACATCACATGCACCTCTCTAGAAACACATGTGCCCCAGCATATATTTTGTGAAAGTGTGAGACAAGCCCATCAACTCTCTGTTCCAAGCAGACCTGCTGAGGGATGTATATCCCACATGCAAAAACTTTCATAATATACATAGGAGAAATTGCCAAAAAATAATTAAAAAAAAAAAAAGCTTCTGGGTGTCTCAGGTAAAAAAAATAAAAGCTGGTTTTGAACAATTCCTTGCATATTAGAAGCATCTATAATAATTTTCTAGTTTCTTTGTATCTTTCTTAAATGACAGCAACATGACTTTGGTTTCTATTTGGGCTGTATAAACATAAACATTATTGATAGATGCAGGTCTGGGGATTTAATTTGCTGCATCCTCTCACTTACAAAAGCTGTCATCCCAGTTCTACTGTATATTCTTAGGGCACATGTATTTAAGTGCACTTGAAACACTGAAAATAAAGTATGGGTGTCGCTGCTGTAAGTAGTGTTAAATATACGTGAAGATTGAATGAAACCCCCAGAGGTAGGAGGTGAGAACTAAACAGCCTTGAGCTGAGAGCTAAACAGCTTTGACTGTGCACCGAGGGACTCTAACAGAGCTCAGCGTGAGATGTCTTACACGCACTGGTCAATCAGATCATGTACCACTTTTATGGCAGTGTTTTATTGAACACCTGCCTGAGCAAGGGTACCCTTTGCCACTCACAATGCTCAGCTGTGACTGTGGGTACCCACTGTTGAGTGGGGAACACACGAAGGAGCTGCCTTGCTTGTGCTGCACAAGGCTTTGCGTTAGGGTCCCTCTGTGCTGGAGCTGCCGCTGTGTGGGTAAGCAGGGTGTGATGACATCGTGCCGAGGCTCCGGATGGGAGCTGAGCACTGGGGGTCCCCTCTGGTGCCAGGATGGCTCCCATCAGAGCAGGGCGAGCTGCCAGCCGTCGCACACGTGCTGTGGTCAGAGCCATAATGCCGTCTTGACTTTTAAAATCCGTGTTAGAAGGAAACTGGTCTCCTGCCTGGTTTTTGTTCTTATTAACATTCTCTTTTTATACTCTCTAGTAACTACAATAAACACCTAATTTCTTGCTCTGCTTCCGGGTTTCTTGCCAGTGGGAGAAGCTGCAGATGACGGCCAGCGAGAGGAGGAAGATCATGTGCTCTGTAACATTCCATATCATTGCCATCACCTGCGTTGTGTGGTCTCTCTATGTCCTGATAGACAGGACCGCTGAAGAGATTAAACAGGGACAGACTACTGGTATGTTACTTGCTTATCTTCCCACTTACTCTCAGAATAATTATTTATCCTGAATGCAGAGAGGATGTGGAGCATGAGTGTGCAGGTAATGTTTATACTTAGACTAGTCAGCTTTAGCCTAAGGTTGGGTTGCTTTAAAAGCACAGTTCTAAAATGATTTAGTTAAATCAGTGTAAATTCATCTTTGGGTGCTTTTTAAGTCTATTTCAGTCAGTTTAGTTTGCACTTGTGAAACACACAGATATGAGAGCTAATCCACTGTAGCCAGACACAAAATTACTCTGCCTTAGCTAATTTAGTTTTGAATTGGAACACTTACTGAGCAGATAAGGACATAAGCATTTGTTTGCTGCTGTGGCTACCTTTTAACTGGGCAAAACCAGAATGGTTTTTAAAAAGAGAAGAAGTAAGAGGAACCTAAATTGAAATCTTTGAGGTAAATCAACAGAGTTCACTTTCTGTTCGGTCATCTGTGAGGTGTGTTAGCACAAGTTTCCTGTGAGAGCCATGTTAGATTGGAGAAATTTTTATGAGTGGTTGTGCTTGAAGCAGAAGAAATTCAGGTTGATTCTTAGGACTCCAGTTCACACAACTGAGATGAGGTGCACTGCAATTCACATAGTGGCTGCCACCCCACCGCAGGGATGACTTAACTTCTCGAATAGTAGGTTTTCTTTAGTATGCCAGCTGTAAACTTAGCAAACTAAAATCTGTTTACCTGGGTATGCTGGGCTGCAAATTTGCAGCTATCACAGAACTGTTTCTCAGGCAGCTGAGCTGTCCCTGAAGGTGGGGATAGAAGGGACAGGGTATCTACCAAGGCTGGGAGCCATTAGAGGGCAAGTTGTCCTTGCTCACAGAGCATTGCATGCTAACTAGACATGCAGGTGGAAAACGTTTTGCTGCTGATTGAAGAGCATCATCTGGGGAGGTGGCTGAGCATCAATAAACCTACAAATCCACAGAGCTCTGACAGTCTCTTCAGAGCAGAATCACACTTCAAACTGAACAGTTTTGCTGTCATTTCTCATTTGGGCTGTAGTTTGATCGTTCATGACTTCAGTCAGGAAGCTGCTTTGAACGCAATCTTTTAGTTTCTGTTCCATCCAACCCCACCTCTTCCATGTACAGTGAAAATTGTTGGCCTTTCAGCATAAGGTTTCCATATGATAATGAAAGGCATATGCTTTCAAAGATTTATTGTCTCCAGGTTATTTTAGCCGATAAAAATATTACATGAACATGAATAGGAGGAATAGTGTGAATATTTAGTACGTGTTATAGTGCCTCTTTTGCTCCCTTCATTTGGATACTAAATCTGGGGAGTGCTGTAATGAGCTGGGAGGTGTGGGGAGTGTGTGTGGGTATACACTCATGTCTGCACAGGGGCAAGCATATACTATCACTGCCTACAGATGGCATCAGATAGCTCACCTGTGAATCAGAGGTTCAGGTATTAATCATGGGTGGGATTTCATCAGTAGTCATGCTGCAGTGCCCTTTGTATTTTGGGACTAAAATATTCTCATTCCTCCCATGCTACCTTGCATTTCCAAAAGAACACTGGCCTGTATCTCAGTAAAAACTTTGAAGTCTTGGAAGGCCGTGATTTTATTCTCTGAGAAACCTGGTAGTGGGTGGTTCAGCATGGTTTCATATGCATCTTATGATGCCGCTTATCTTTAAAGAGGAGAGAGGCTGCGTGAATACAGAACCTATGTAAGCAGAAGATGTATAAAATGAATAGTCTCTCATTTAAAAGTAGTTGATGGAGATGTAACAAGATCCAGTATCTAAAATTTCAAGCTAGACAAATTCAGGAAAAGTAATGGTGGTCATTTTTAATGACAGAGGGTAAGCTTGCCAGAACGCTTCAGTCTCTCCAACACTGACAGTTTTGCATCAGAAGAGATGCTCTGGTTCAACTACAAGTTACTGGGTCTGATGCATGTAAAATTGTCTGGTCTGCATAACAAACATGTCAAGCTAGATGTTAACAATCATTCCCTTTTGAGTTTAAAGACTACGGCTCTGTGTACTGTGTGATCACAGAGTGGAACAGACTTCCTAGGTCACCGAGTTGAATCTCCTGCTATGAAGAGGAAATGATGCCATAGAATCCCTTTCATAATCATATCCAATTTTTGTTTAAAAACAGGTATAAAAGAACCTAAACATATTACTGGCTGTTGCCTTGACTCTGTAATTGTGCTGCACAAGGGCTCAGACACAGAGAATCAGTTGTTTCAGTTTTGCTCTGGTGGGTGTGAATAAATGTGATATGTGAAGTAGAAGTCTGCATGTGTTTGACTTGAAGGGGAAAAAAAAAAGGCCAAACGAAAAATGGCAAAACAGGAATAGTTTCCGTGGCCCAAACTCTGTGACAGTTTCCTTACAGGACGTTTTTGAGAGATCCAATGTAGTCAAGCCAATATTGACCAGGTCCTTTTTCTTCTTTTTTTATTTTCTTTCTTCCAGGGATTCTAGAGTGGCCATTTTGGACTAAGCTGGTGGTTGTGGCTATTGGTTTCACTGGAGGACTTCTGTTCATGTATGTACAATGCAAAGTGTACGTACAGCTGTGGAAGAGACTTAAAGCTTATAACCGAGTAATATATGTACAAAACTGTCCGGAAACTAGCAAAAAGAATATTTTTGAAAAACCTGCACTAATGGAGCCAAACTTCGAAAGTAAAGAAATGCTTGGGGTTCACCATTCAGACACAAACTCTTCACATTACACAGAGCCAGAAGACTGTGCTGCAGAAATCCTTCACGTCTGATTGCTGGGTGGGAGGGCTGTTTCTGTATGTCCTTGAAGATTTAAAATATCATTGTTTACTGCAAACTGCTCTACCTTTTTAAAATCAGCTAACAGCTGAGGGCTGGCGGATGAATTTTTTTACATTTGTTTTATGTTGGAATTTTTTTAAAATCCCTTTGGCATATCTGTCAATGTCATCATGGCTGCATACCTCTCAATGTTTAGTCTCTCATACTGGCTGATCAAAGAGCCACAGGATACTGGGTAGAATGAGCCTTGGGTTTGGTATCAAGCAAGCTGCTAGTGAACTGTCATCAACTTCATGGAGTCTGTTACTTTAGAAGATGACTCTAAATGATTCTGGAATATGTGTAGAGTGGGGTTTGTTTGTTTGTTTGTTCTTTAGCATGCTGAAGGCGGTTGTCCCAGATGTTGAGGGAAATGAGAGAGCAAGAGTCTAATCTACTGCTAACACTGCCACTAACATTTTTTCTTAGGCAGCAGGTGTAAAATTTTGCTTTACATATTGTGATGAGACTTACAAAGCATATAGCACTTTTAAAAATCTTTATTTTGTAATATGTGTGTCAAATGAGAATGAAACTTGAAAGAATGTGTCATTTTCAAAACATTTCTTCATTCTTTACCCCCTCTATTCTTCTGGAACATAAACCTCTTGCCTTATAAAAAAAAAAAAAATTAAAAAAAATTCCAACCTGTGATTTCCAACACATGCCCACATTATCTTACTAAACATAACACTAAAAAACTCTGCCTCTTTGGGTTTCCTTTGAGGAGCAATTTTTTTCAAAGGATATTGCACTTGTGATTTGTGTATGGGGAACAGTGGATGTGTACAGTGTTCATTTTCAATGCGTAATGGTTTCAGTGCTCTGTTTGGGGGATTGGTTTGGGGTTTTTTTTTTCAACAGGTCAGACCATCAACACACCTGCACATATATACCTGATGTAACTTTCATTCCAAACCATTGGCAAAGGGTTTCTTGCTATATTGGTAAAAATGTGAGCTGTTATGGAAAAAAAGATACTTAGTCAATACAGCTGAAATTGGTTTTCCTTCTTTAGTGCTGTGTCATGTGTGAATTACCCAAGAATTTGACATTGTCAGAGGAGATGCTGAGATCAAAGTCTAGGAAATAAATATTGCATTAAGCGGATGAGTGTAAAAATACCTGCCTGGTTTTAGTCCTGATGTGATGCATTACATGGTCAGAGAATAGTTTTGTCTGTGCTTTTGAATTTGGGACTAGCTTTTTAATCAGTCGGCCTTAATGAAAAGAGAGGGTCAGCTTTAAAATCTGTTTGCAGGGCTTTAGACAGAGTTGCTGAAAGCCTAGGGTGTGTGCTGTTAATTCGCTTGACCAATCTGCTTCACTGAACCACTGTCCAGCTTCAAGCCCTCATTTAACCAAAGTTTCAGTGTGACTGGAGCAGAAATGAAGCCCCATGAAAAGTCAGCACACGAGGCCTCTGCATCTGAAAGCTGACTTTCCCTACCTGAGCTCTATCTAAATCTCTGTAAAGTCAATGATAATCTTCTGGTTGGTCTTAGGAGGAGTTGCCTGGACTTCTCAGTTAGGTAAAAGCTTCAGTTTTCTCATTGAGATACTGAACTAAATCCCCAGCTTTGGTTCAGGTTTTACTTAGTCTTTTTCAAGTACAACTTTCATTGGGCAAGTTCTTTTCATAATAAAAGTAGTTGCTTTAAGACTTCCCAAAGAATAACAGTAAGAGATCAGTGATTTTTTTTTTTTCCTTAAAATGTAGTATTAATTTATTTCTACATTAGTATTTTAAAAGAAGGCAGAGAAGGGGCTATGGTAAGAGAACACACGACAGTGGTTTCTAAGAGCTGTTGGAGGAAAAACATGTGTGTGCGTGCGTGCTTCTGCGTCATCTCATGCTTGAAGCTTACTGGCTGTGATTGTCATGAACAACAACATGGTACCTTGTTCCTGGGATGTTTTAAAATACCCAGACCTGTAGGCAGTTGTAGCAAAGCTGCACTGGCATGGGTTTGTGTATTGTGCTAGGTGTCCAGATGTCCCATGCTTACATGATACAGGCAGACAAACCCTGCATACCCTGCTAGTATCGGGGCAGCGGTCTTCATGACCATAAGCAGGTAGAGTTTGTTGCCTATGCCTGCCATAATTTAAAGTGCAATTACTTGGGCCCTTTCCTGAACTCTGCTGTGGGTGAGCCTCTTCTATTACGAGAAGCCAGATAATACACTGTCTTATTTTGTTTTCTATTTTGTTCTGTGAAAAGATTTACTAGGTAAACTCAGGTGGGTTAAATATCAGGTCTTGCACACCTTCATCATGTTCTTCTGAAATGCCCAAGTGCACAAGGCTTACATGTCTGCAAGATGCTCACATTACAGCTGCGAGGTGCACAGAATCAGCTGCCGACTGATGCTGTGAGCGTTCTCATCCAATCTGTGGCCAGTAGGTGAAACGAAAATGGACAAGTTCAGGTGTGAAACCTGCTTGTTCCCCAGCTTAAACCAGAGAGGCCCTGGTGCCTGACTGATGTTCTGACAAGTGCCGATATGGCATACTGCAGCGTGCTGGTCCTGCTTCTGTCACTGTCACTGTCACACATGATTCTTGGTGAAACATTGTGAAATCTTATTTGGTGTTTTGGAAGCTCCATGTGGCACATGCCAGCTAGTGTTCAGTGTATTCAGGATGCTGAAGGCTTTTGCTGTGCTCCTGTGTATCTTAATTTAGGAAGAAAAATCATCTCCAGCAAAATCATTTGGGGAAAAATATTTGTGGATGAAACTGTTTTAGCCAGTGTTGCTGCTAACCATTCCCTCTCCCAGCAGGTCTTTTCTGAAGGAAAATTAAGGCCTAATATTTAAACTCTTTATACTGCTTAGGAATGCTCATACCAGAAAGGGCTGCAGAAGAGATCCATCTGTCAGGGGTTTTCATTTATGCTGGTCATACTTTTCATGCTGATTCTTGCTTGGTGTTAACAGTGGGCTTCTGGAGCTGCAGTTCTTTGCTTCTGCGTGGTGCCATCAAATGGTGTGAGAAGGCTGAACGGTGCTTTTCCCTTCTTTCTCCTCAAGGAGATACTATTGACTTGTTTTCAGCTTCCAGCTGCGAGGCACCGATGCCAGCTCAGGTGAGATCTGTCCTTCCCACCCATATGTCAGTAAGGGGAATGACCACACCCTGTCAGGCCAGGCTTTCCAACACTTCCTTCTGGCAGCTTTTGAAATGACTGAAATAGAAGTCTGACTTTTTTTGGTCCTTGTTCCTTGGCCAAAGTTAGTTCAGGTTACTTGGGACTTTTCTGAGACCAGAATTTAAGTATGAGGGGGTATAGGCTTAATGCCATCTACCACGATCCCTTCCCTAGATTGCCAGAGCCTTTGCTGGTATGTCCCATGCCCTAGACATCTGACCAGACTCCCGTTCTATTGACTTAAATCCTGTCCAAAAAAGCACCAGCTGTGCCAAGGAAATTTCCCCGCCGTGTCATATTTGGTATATCTGCCAGGTCATGAACATGCATTATGTTAGAAATACAGGTGTGTGCTGCAGAAGGTCGATCTCATTTAAGAGATCATGAGATGTTAAATTCCTGTGAATTCTCAGGACTTTCTTCAACTGTTACCCTGTATTTTGGGAGCAGGGGTGGTGTTTTAAATGTTGCCCTGTGTTCTGAAGAGATGGCCAGACCTGAGGACAGCTTCCTGTGGTTGAACATCATTGAGATGGGCTTTGCTTCAGCAGGAGGGATTCGACGAAGGTTACACTGAGCCTGCAAGGGGTTAGAGAAGTGCTAGGCCTCTGTGCTGTACCTGGGAGGTCCTGGGAAGCAATGGTAACTCCATGTCCAAGCCCACTTCTGCCAATCCCCTGTACTGATCAGAGCATCAGTCCCACTTGTGGCTGTAAGAAAGGGGTCTGCTTGGCGTGCCACTCTTCAGAAACCTTTATAGTGATGCATGGATATGGCCACGCTTGGGAGCTGGTTGCTTCTGCCCTGTGTTTGGCTGGGTAAGTATCTATTACAAAGTTGGACCTGGGTCCAAATTTCTCCTAAAGCTGAAGTGTGTTAAGATACAGATTTCTGGGGTAGTCTGCTATGGAGATTGTGGCCAGCAATGAAAGGGAGGTCGGTGACTCTACATTGGGTTCCTCTCAAATGTGGGTGAAACAGGGCAAATAAAAAAGCAAGGATATTGCTGGCTGGATTTTCACAGCGTTATATTAGATATGCAAAGAAAACTTCTAAGCAGGACGTTTTATTTTGTGATTATTTTTTAGTTTTGAGATACTGCAGTGTGTATATTCCAATGAAGTACTGAAAGCACTTGTCTTTGTATAGAAGATAACTGTTTAAAAATTGCAGCTGATCTTGTATTTAGGTAAAACATTTGTAGATAGGTAATTGTATAATGTTAAACAACTTTACACTGGCATGTGTTGTATAGTTTATACAAGACACTTCACACTTCTGCAGAATTTTTTAGTTAGTAAATTTCTAGTAACTTAAATGTATAGTTTTGTATCCTTTCATGTGTGTTTGTTTTCTCAGTATTACCACTTGCAGAATTATTTTTAGTTTCTTAAACTGTAATTGGTTATTTGTGTGTGATACACAGGGTTATTGACTGCAGCAATAAAGTGTTTCTATAAAAAAACCAGAACAAAACAAAACCATTATAGTATCCATTTTGTTTGAAAAAGCATTAAGAGGCCCATGTGAGAGAAAAATTGAGCTCTCTGGTGTCAAGATGATTTTCAGAGTTACTTTCACTGGGGTAAACATGGAACTTGATGGCTCTTCAGTGTAGCAGGCCAACGCAGAGTAGCATCCCATGACAATTTGATGTTAAAGTGATTCATAATGATAAAGGGATAAGTAACCATGAGAATAAGTGGGCAAGTCCTTCGATGCAGTGAGAAGATAGACCGTGCAGGTGCTTTGGGCTCAGATGCAGGAATCATGGGGAGAATTTTCTGGCTTATGCCATGCAGGAAGTGGAGAGAGAGGATTCCTGTGGGCCTTAAAATCTGGAGCTTCTGGAATCGACACCGAGTGTTGCTATGAATGCTTCATGTCTGAAGTCAGCATTCTCACACACATCGGTTTCTATGCAGAGGTGCAGAGCAGAAGACGCTAGTTACTATGATTCTCCTCTAAGAAGAAAAATAATTTTGTGTAAGTGTGGAGTGGTGGATGGCTGCATTTAGCCTTGTCATGGTTTAACCCCAGCCAGCAACTAAGCACCACGCAGCCGCTCGCTCATTCCTCCCCACTCCCAGTGACGTGGGGAGGAGACTTGGGTGGGTGGGTGTGGGGAAGTAAAACTCGTGGCTTGAGGTAAGAATGATTTAATAACTAAAGTAAAACAAAATATTATAATATAATAATAATAATATAATTGTAATAAAAAGGAATATTAAAAAAAAAGAAGCTCAAGAAAAGACAAGTGATGCACAATGCAATTGCTCACCACCCACTGACAGATGCCCAAGCAGCGATCTGCCCCTCCCAGCCACACCACACACCCCCCAGATTATATACTGAGCATGACGTTCTATGGTATGGAATATCCCTTTGGCTAGTTCAGGTCAGCTGTCCTGGCTGTGCTCCCTCCCAGCTTCTTGTACACCTGCTTGCTGGCAGAGCATGGGAAACTGAAAAAGCCTTAACTTAGGATAGGTGCTACTTAGCAACACCTAAAGCATCAGTGTGTTATCAACATTATTCTCACACTAAATCCAAAACACCCTATGCCAGCTACTAAGAAGAAAATTAACTCTGTCCCAGCCAAAACCAGGACAAGCCTTCATTGCAGATGGCATGAGCACGATTGCAGTGCTATGTATGTTTTCATGCCAGGACCGAGCCTCAGAACAGGAAGTCTTCAGCAGTTTCTCTTGAATAGGTTTCTAGCACCAGTAGGTCAAGAAAAACAGCTATCTGCATGGTGTGAGAAAGCTTGTAACAAAAGTATAAATGCTGAAGAGCAAATAAGATCTGGAAAGTTGTGTCTGTAACAGACACAAGGCAGCTCAAAGAAAGTAATTTATATTTCTTTTTAAGGAGTGATTAGTTTTTAATTTTCTTTTAGGTAAGAAAGGGGAGGAAATCTTAATACTGCAACCCTAGAGAGGTGCCTCTGATGCAAAACAAAAGGCTCTGTCCTATATTCCCTTAGTGAAGCAAGTCTGGTTGTAGTAAATTAAGCTACTTACGTGAAGTTTGCAAACCCACCAGCAAGACCTCTATAGAAAAACACCATGCTGAAGAGATGGTAAGATAGTTTCCAGGGACTGCTGTTTGACTGACAGTCTCTGGGATGAAAAGCTGATAGGTGGTTTAAGGAACAGAGCCTGTAGAGTCATCTGGCTGCTGGTTAAAAAGTGCTCCTCATCTTGGGTTCAGGCACCTCGAGTTAATTATAAAATAACTTCCTCGCTCTTGTAAACATTATTTTCATCTGAAGGAGTGTTACTGTCACTGTGTGAAGTGTGTCCATCTCCAAGGTGGAGCAGAGCAGTGGCTCAGCGGCACATGGTACAGCTGTGGATCCAGGAATAGGATTTTTCAGCTGGAGCTGTCTGGTGAGTAGTTACTGGCATCTGGCTGGCAGGATGGGCATGACTTGCCTCTCAGAGCGGGACAGAGGGAGGCTGTCGGGAGGCAGGAGGGCAGCAGCAGGGCTTGGCAAGATCCACCTGAGTGCCCTGTGGAGGCTATGGAGGTGTCAAATGGTGTAACTCCAGCTGCTGACTCTCAGAACCAAGCCCCAAGAGTCTCAAGAGCCAGGCTTGTGCCTGCACTGCTGCTCAGCCCATCCTGCAGGGACTGTACATCTTCCTCCAATTCCCCTCTTCCCACAGCCACCCTGTGGACTACTCTCCTGTCACCCACCCCCTCCATTTCAGATGTCCCTATCCCCAGCCTATTCACCCATATCACGGTGTGTTTGCCCCTTTCCATTCATACTACTTGTGCAACAAGCATTTCCTTCCTCTTCCCCCCCTTCCTCTTTCACCCCTGTCATTTCTCAGTCATTCAGCTTGCCTCTGGGCAAGGCTAGGCAGAGAGGGTTGTGCTGGGAGGAACCAAATTACAATCGGCAGGTGATTCATAGGAATGACCACGGAAGTACCCAAAAGTGACGCTGCGCAAATACAACTCAGTGTCCACCTGCAATGTCCACAGTTTTTCCTGTAAATCCTCTAGGCTCCAGTCTCTGTTGTGTAGGATGCTCTCTGACGTTTTGGGGTTGTATTGAGTTACCACAATACAGACAGTCAGAAGAGGATGCTTTTTCACAGTCTTGGGTTGGATGGTTGACATCTGAAAATCAGGCAAGAATATCTCATTATAGAACAAGAACTGAACAGATGAAAAATTCATTCATCTTGGCTAAATGGAGAGAGAGGGGAATATAATTCAGAAAGGAGGCAGGGGAGTTTTTTTTTTTAAAAATATAAGAGCTCTGGGTAAAGGAAACAGGAAGCAAGTTCAGTGTGTTACACAGGGTAGAATAATTGGAAATGTAATATTGCTCAGACAGGGTCAAGTGATGGCAAACTTTAAGAATAATCTTTTAAAGTGTATTCTAGGGAAAAGACAAGATTGGTGGCAGAGGAACTGAAAGCTGAAAACAGAGAGGAGACCTTACTTGAGAGTGTTAAGGAGATGAATGGAGTTGTCTCAAAGGCTTTAATGCCAGAGGAGGGTTTGAAATAACTGAATAAAACACCAGAAGGCTGCACAGAGCAGAGTGGGAAGATTACCACTCAAGGTGTTCTTGTTAAGTCCCAAAGCATCAAGGAATCAGGCTTGTAATTCCTAACATTTTAAGACTTCACTAAAATTAACCTCCCAGTCGTTTTTGCTGAGTGCCCCCTGCTGTGCTGGTTTGCTCTGACACCCTCTATCTCAAAGGCCACCTGCAAACAAGGCCAGACAAGGAGGCTTAGAAGAATTCATCACTGTTAGAGCCATCTAACAGTGTCTGGTGCTGGGGACAGCAGGTTCCTTTGTCAAGCAAAAGTTATCCTTGTGGTTGGGAGAGAATAGGAAATGTCTCAGGCTGATGACTTGATCCCAACTGAGAAAGCACGGCTGTCTTAGAGAGTGTATGACTACATACACTTCTTGATATGACTTCATAACTGCTTTACCCCTGAGCATCCCAAATTAACTCACAAAGTACCATTGTCCCCTTCCTGTGGATAAACAGAGGTCTCTCTAGAGTCTGGCTTGCCACTTGTCTTGCTCTCATGTTTAACTTCTTGCTTTTGAAAGTGCTGTGTTAAAAGAGAACTGATTCTGATCATGGGATTAGCTAAACCAGTGTTTCTCAGGCCAGCAAGATGATCGTTTATTTTATCCCAAAGCTCTGCTTTCAGGACCATGCTACATTCATGGGCACACCTAAGCAGTTGATGCACACCAGAGAAATCGGACGGAAAGTAAACCAAGCCATTCCATTGAGCAGCTTCCTTGCAGCCCTGGACCAAACTAAGCTGTGGTAGAAGTTAAACGTATTATTTCAGGGATTAATTTGGACCTGCCTGTCTTCAGATTAGAGCTGATATTGCACAAGCCTCTATCAGGACTCTACCTTTGCTGCTGGGGCTTAGGACTTTTGCACCAGTCTTCAGTCTCCCACTGCTATTCTAGTTTTGCATTTCTCAAATGCGTGCAGCACCAAATGATACCAAAAGAGTAGCCACTAGTGCAGCCATATGCCTTGTGCTTGCCTTGTCCATGGCTTACCTGTCCCATGCCTCTGCTCTCCCCTCCTCTTTAGCAGTGTTACCTGTGCAGCCTCCCAGCACTGATCTGGGGAGGGGAAGCCTGAAGACAGGCTGCCTTCTCTCTGTCTTCCTCCTCTCCTCTTCTTGCAAAGTGCCAGAGTAGGACTGCTACGTCTGTGGAGGCAGTGAGAGGATCTGCAGATTTAGGTGGAAGTGCTGAGGTCAGGCAGTCCCAGATCCCATGGTCCTCAGGGCTGAGGAAGTTGTCCTAACATCCCGCTAAATGGGATGGAGGATCTGAGGAACACCACCTCAAAAAGGGGATAGGAAGTTCATGGGGAGAGAGAGACTCACAGCCCCTTGCAATCTGGATGATCCCTTGCACAAAAGGTATAAAAAGATATCATAGCACATGTTCATATAGCAACCCCGTTGGGGGTCTGTAAGAGGTTCAGCTGGTGTCAGAATTGCCACCATCTGGATGGCAGAGCAAGGACAGTCTGTGCTGAGCTTTGCAATCCTAGAATTAATTTCTGGACACTCTGAGCTGGGACAGAGGCAGGTCTATGAACAAGGAGCTTTTTCTTCCCGTTCTGGTGGAGCAATACACAATGAGCACCCATATGTTCTCAGCTATTAAGCCCATGCCCTTTAGATTATTTATGTAGCTTGGAAGTTTCTGTAGGCTCTACTGATCCTCCGTCATTTGTTAATTACTATGTTGTATCATTCCTCCCCACTCCCAGTCCTTATTAGCATATTTCAGGAGAGCCATCTGCCCACCCAAATTGCCCGTAGCCTCAGGAGGTCTGTAAGATATGTGACATGCTCACAGAACAACCTTGTTTTTCACTGGCATTGCGAGGAGATAAAAAGGAACAGCAGCTGACTTCCGCTGTGAATTTCCATGTAGTAAATCTCAGTGATGCTTAGGTGAATGGGAGCTGTGAATAACAAGCAGCAAAATCCATGGTAGAGTAGACGTGCCCCTTACAGGGGGCTGTCCTAGCCCCCCACTGACACACAGCCAGCTCAGGGATAGCAGCTGCTCATGTTTTAACGGCCTCGTTTCTCAGCTCCCTGCTTGTGAGTGCACAGATCCCACCACTGCCTTGTGAAACCATCTTCAAGCGAGGAGTGAGGTGGGTGAGATGCACAGGGGCTCCAGTGCAGAGGTGTTGCAGGGGGCGGTTGCTGCCTTCCCAGGAAAGTGGCGTGGGGAGAGGTAAGCCCGGGCTCGCTACCTGCTGTCGGGTCAGCAAACCTGCCTGATTTTGCAAGCAGGTGCCAGAAACCAGGGCCGGGCCTCAGCAGCTGCGCACACAAGCGCCGTCTGGTATGAAGGCAGTTATTGATAGCGATTAGGGATGGATTACTCTGCCACCCTTTGCATTTTTCACGCGTGCAGAGGAAGTAATATTGCACTCCACCTAAGAGCAGCCCCATCTTCAAATAGAATGCAAAATAGAAAAAAGAATTAAAAATTCTATTTTTCTTCTGTTTTCCACCCCGGCAAAGGAGGTCACGCCGCCCTGCCCCGCGCAGTGCCCACCCGCGCCCGTCAGCCCCCGGGCTGTTTCTCGCTGGGCTGCGGGCAGGGAGGGGCCCGGCGGGGCGGGGCGCGCCCAGCAGGGGGCGCTGCCGCCCCGGGCGGCGGTCGGCGCCGCCGCCAGTCCCGCTCCCGTTGCCCACGTGCGGGCTCTTTCCGTGGGGCGGGTCCGCAGGCGGGTGCGGGCCGTCTCCCTCCCGCGGCGATTGCAAACCCTGCTCTCTCCCAGGCTCGGGCTTCGCGGGGACTGCGATCTACCCGAGGTCCAGAGCGACCTTGCGGCCCAAAGCCTTCGGGATTAGAGGCGGCGGCGGTGTCTGAGCGCCTGGCCCATGCGCGGGCTGCCGGTCCTCGGTGCCCGGGGCAGGGGTGCCGGCTGGCACCTGGGCCAGGAAGCCCCCGGTCCCAGCGTGCGTCTTGCAGGCCGCGTCTCCCTTGGTCCCCACGCCCTCCGCCACCGCCTTACCAAAGGGCTCGGTAGCCTGCTTTGAAGCACAGCAGCTGGAGGAGCAGGCAGAAGCGGTGAGGATGGCCGTGTGCCTTAAGGGGGTTGGTGGTTTCGGAAACTGGGTCTTCCTCGGCCCGAACGGCTCAAGCCTCCCTCTCCGTTGCTGGGAGGTGTACCGTGTGCACGGCGTGGCACTGTCTTCCCCTTGCCGTCTGGTCGCTGTGTCAAGGGAAGTCCAGAGTGGTGTTGGGGGAGCAGGGGAAACGCTGCAATGCAAGTCAGTGTCTGATCCCATGGCCTAATCTTTAGGACACTCACCTTGGATCCAGCTGTGGGATCCAACTGCTGTTTCCAAGAACGGTTTCCTTGTTTGACATCAAGCAGCCATCAGTTAAGACACGGTAGAGGATTGTGTTGGGGTCTCATACGGTGAGGGTCTCCTCAGGGGTGAAATAACGTAGTCTCAATAAAACGGTTTGGTTTGGTTTTTGCATATCCTGCCATTTTGTTTGGCAGGATTTTGGTGAGACATTTGAAATTCTGCCAACGGTAAATATTATCAATAAACCTTTGAAGGTGGAAAACATGATAAAAGTGAGAGGTGCTGAAGGAACAGACTAAAAAGAGACATAGCTGTGAAGGGGCTGGTGAGACGCAACATCCATTCCTACAAATTTCATGTACAGGACTGAGCTTATCTAGTATTTTCTTTAATGAGTTGGTAAGAGAAGTTGTAACGCTGTAGGGAGACTCCCCAGTCACACCTCAGTACAGAAGAGACCTGAATGGTCTGAAAACAAACAGAACTGATGACCCAGGGGAACAGGACGAAGGCTTCAAATGCTGCATCGGAGCTGAAACACAAAGAAACATGGAAACTCACCGCTCAAGGTTTGAACACCACTTTGCTCCATATTTGCAGCAAAAATGAAGGTGCCCAGAAGGTGGCCTTGTGTCTGACAAAAACTGATTCTGAAACTGATTCTTGCCGTGTTAAAAAGGGTTTCAGATATATCTTTCAGTGAAGGCTGTGAACCTAAATTTGGAAACTTTAGGGCTGACAGCACTTGTGCAAAAATGAAACTGATGCATGATGTTTTTGAAATCTTATGTAAAGGAAAGAGGAACCCAAGGAAGAACTTCTGAGATTATGGAGCACTTTTATGGGGTAACATTGTCGATGGAAGGGATCGCGTGCACCAGTAAGGATCCCTTGCTGGTTAAATCTCAGAAGGAGCGATCAGATCTCTGGGCTGGGATTCTGCAGCTGCCTCAGATATGCCATGTTACAGTTGGCAATCTTGCACTTCTGGGTGTTATTTAAAAAGTAGCAGCAGACTAGAAATTCATGCTGAGCAATTCGGTAGAGCCAAGGCAGGCACAGTGGATTTTTTTATATGCCTATATGAAAATACATACTCTGAATGTGGGAGAGCCTTGAAATCTGAGTCATGATACAGCAAATGGCTGAGTCTCTATGTGTACAGAAGAGATGTAGAAGACCTTCCCTGACTTGTCTGGGTGAGTGTAGCCCAGTAGCATCACGCTTCTGTGACAGAAGAAGAGGAATCTTTCCAGGGCATCGCAGGTTGTCCCCATTGCTGTGTGGCCACCACTGGCTGGCCACAGTGCGCAAGAAAGACAGGCCTCAATGCATCTTCGGTAGCTGCAATTTTAGAAGCTGAAGCAGAGACTCCATAAGCATATCTTGAGGTGTTGCCCAGCGGTCCAAGACGCAGCAGCCGTGCTGGAGTGAGGCATGAGGCACTCTGCAATTGGGCTTACCAGAACAGAGGTGGGCAGACCCAGAAGCAACTTCCAACTGCTGACTTTAATTGCTCTCTTCCTTTGTATTTGATGGTTGGTGGCTGATAATGCCCACTCAGCCTCACCTGTGGGCAGAGAGTGCCTCGGGCTGAAAGTGCTAACGAAGCGTGATGTGTATGACACTAACTAATCCAGCACAGTAGCTGAGGTGCAAGTGTACCACGAGAAAAGCACTTCTGAGATGGTTTTGATTTAGTTTGCTCTGCATACCTGTCACTAGAAATTCGCAAGAGCACAGAGACCAGCTAGGCAAACTGCCTGACAGCAAGGAAACGAGGAGCTTGGTCTGATCCTAGAGCAATGGTGGAATGACACTGGGATCTGCAAAAGCAGCAACCTGGCTCCTTTCAGCACAGTATCATGCAGCTGCTGCTGGCAGCAGCATGTAGGAAGATCATGAGTGAGGCGCCAGGGGTGATAGCATGTGGTGTTTGGTCGCCTGATGAAAATGCAGGAGAATAGCATTAACGGTCTTGGTGCCGAAGTGCTAAGTGTGCAGTGTTGCTGCTATTGGGGTTATTTTCTGTGGGGTAGGTTGGGCTGTGGAAGAAGCACAGCCAGCTCTTCTGTTGCCTTAATGATAGCATCTTAATGATAGCAGGTATTCGGTGCTTGGTATAGTCAGGGTGGGAACTGTGAAATTGTGGGATTTTTAGAGTGCTTTGCGGAAATGGGGGTTTGGTTGTGTATGTACAGCTCTGATGTGTAGATATGCTAGCAGTTAGCGTTACGCACAGTTGTGCAAAGACAACAGGGTGTTTGAGAAGCTTGGAGGAATGCAGGGAATAAAGCATGCCAGCAATAGTGCATATGGCGGTCTAGACCTGAGAAAAGGGCGAGTTGTATATGGATTTGCAGATTTGGTATATATAATGAGGGTGTAGTATGGTGTGAGTATAGAGTGAGTAACTCCGGACAATAAAGAGAATGGGATATATGCAGTGTACATGTCGGGGTAGATCATGGTGGTGTGTTGAGCTGGTATAGTACACGTGTAAGGTTTGGGCACAGAAGAGCATGTATGCCTGCAAACTGGGGTGATTAGGAGGTGAGGTTAGAGAGTGCAGAGCAGTTTGAGGGTGTGTGGATGAAATCCAGTAAGTGTAGAGGTGGTGAGGCAAACCGAGCCGAGCGAGGGTGAGCTGTGCAAGGCTGTGCGCAGCTGTGCCTGGCCGGAGCAGGATTCCTCTGCAGAGCAGTGTGCTGCACGCTCAGAGCTCCGAGTGCTGTGCAGGATTGTGCAACCGTGGAAGAATATCAAGAGAAAAGTGCTGCGCGCAGGGCTGTGGAAAGTGTGCTGGCGTGGAGCTGGTGCAGAGTTGGAGGGCAGGTGTGCTACTAGGGCTGTGTGCGGGGTGCGGGACAGGGCTGCAGCACAGGGTGCTGGGCGGCTGTGCCGGGACAGGGGCGGGGAGCGGGCAGCGGTGCAGCACGGGGGTGTCGGGGCGGGGGGGGGCTGCGGCGAGGGCTGTATAGGGTACCGGGGTAGGTGTGCCGGGCGCTGGGGAAGGGGCGGGCAGCCGTGCGGTGGCGGAGGAGGAGGAGGAGGAGGAGGAGGTGGAGGCGGCGCTGAGCAGGGTCCGGGCTAGGGCAGGAGCGCGGCTCGGCAGCGGCGGGTCGGGCCGGGTCGGTGGGGCCGTGCAGAGCCGAGTCGGGGCGATCCGCGTCGGTGGGACCATGCCGTCCTACACGGTGACGGTGGCCACGGGCAGCCAGTGGTTCGCGGGCACCGACGACTACGTGTACCTGACCCTGGAGGGCACGGCGGGCTGCAGCGAGAGGCACCTCCTGGACAAACCTTTCTACAACGACTTCGAGCGCGGCGCGGTGAGTCTAGCGGGGCGGGGGGGGACCCGCACCCCGCGGCCGCCCCGTGTCCCGTCTCTCCCCCCCCCCCCCCCGCCCCGGCGGTGTCCGAGGGGTTTCACCGCGTACGAGCCGTCGCGTATCTCCCTTCGCGGGTGCCGCGGGCCGGACCCGCAAGACCGGGGACGGTGGAGCTTTCAGCGGTACCTCGCCCGGCGCCCCGAGGGACTGCGGCTGGGCTGGGCTTTTTTACGCTCCCGTCCCCGTGTGCCGGCGCTCCGGAGCAGGACACCGGGACCTAGGTGCCTGCTGCCATTCCCGGCCGCCCCTCGCTGGCATCCCTGTCCTGGAGGTTAGCCCTGGCTGCGGTTGGTCAGTCGTGGGGAAGGAGGGGGCCCTTTGGTTCTGGCTTAGACTGGGCTTTCAGATGTCCTTGCACTTTCCTACAAATACTAAAAAAAATTGTGTTGTGCATCCTGTTGACAGGTGATGTTTAGGGTCAGTATTTAGTAGTCGTTAGAGCCCTGATATCGCCAAGGAATTAAACAAAGAGGTAAGAGCTTCCAGTGGGAATTACACCACCAGCCAAGGGAGGTTTGTAGGGGAACTTCAATAAAAGTTGGAAAACAGCATGAACATGCAAGTGTGAGTGAGAATGAAGTTGGGACCGGGCTATCAGCTATGCCATTCTTTCTAACCTTGATTTCTGCTGCATGTTGTGCCCTGTCCTCTCTGTGATCTTATCACAATATCCAGGCTATCCATCTGTAAACGCTTATACTCTGAGCACTGTTTTAGAATGCCATTTATTTATTTGCGTATTGTCTCCTGTGAAAATAATAGACTCAGTTCATTTTTTTTTCCCCTCCCAAAATGTGTATTTTATTTAGAAACCTAAGTCACAGCTTCCAAAAGGTCTGATGAGATTTAAGCAACTTTGAAAGTTTTAACAAAGTGCTCATAAGTCACTTTGGAAATGAGACATACCACTGCATATACGGGTGAGACTTCACTGCCATGGCGCTGCTTTGCCTTTAGGTGTGGTTTTTTTAACCATGGGGTTCACAGCCTAAGTTAGGTATCCGGTCTTTTCTGCGTTAGACATCGCAGATATGGGTAACAGAAGTCAGCATTTTGAATAAGTGTTGATGGCACGTGTAGATATGGTCCCCAGGTATTTATAGCTGATGTTCTGAGGAGAGGCTCTAGCAAATTCAGGTGTGAGGACTTACCTGCCGCTGCTGTTGAAGTTACTTTCCTTCATGATTAAACATTCATTAGCTTAGAACCTTGTTATCTGAATCTCCCAAATGGATGCTCAGTCATTCTTTCTCTCTCATTCTGTGAACAGTCACATATTTTAAGTGAAGCTTAGCAACATTAGCAAGAGAGGTTGAAGAAGACCTCACACTGTCCTGCAAACTTAGGGTTAGGGTGCTTTCCCAGGAGGGATGAGCCCTGCCCAGCTGAGGAGATAAGCACCAGGGTCTCCAGCGACCAGGCGGTTTACTTTTATCCCTGGGCTACAAAAGAGGGTTTCACTGTCTTTGAGAGATGGCTGTGATAGAGAGCCTGGCAGTACTCTGAACATCCGATTGGATTGGATCCTGTCACAGGGAGAAAATGCCATGATGTGATCATTAAGTACTTGCTCAGCAGCAACTCTTGAACTGCTGTGGGAGCAGGTCCAGCAGGAGCAGAGGTACCTGCAAGCACTGGACCCCACTGGGTGAGGAAGCAATGAACAAAGGTTTGTGGATGTTAGTAGCATTACAGCAGAGGATCTCTGCACCTAAAAGGACTAGTTACATCTCCTCGGGAAGGTAGCTTTTAGGCACATTTGACAGTCTTCATCTGGGTCCTAGCATTTTGCATAAAATGCATTGTTAGCTAAGTAAGCTTTCTGAGGCTGGGACTGTCTCTTCTTTTTTTGTCAAACTTGTTTCCAGGTGCAAAGGTTCTTGACTAAATCCAGATGAGGACTTTTTCTCCTCTCCAAATGAATTATTTCTATTAATTGTTATGTGTTTGATACTACAAATACGCAGGCAGTTTTTTCAGCATGTATTTATTGTGGAGAATGAGAGTAACTCTGTGACCCATAAAGTGTCTGGCTCATTGGACGCTTGCAGTACAATGTGCTAAGTTTTGTTGTTGAGGATGTTTTCTTGGGGAGCGCAGTGTGCTTCTCCAGGCACCCGTTCAGGTAACATTGTGCCCAAAACACTGTGAGTCTTACTAATACATTGTGCAAAGAAAAAAGGAAGGAAGAGAAAAATACCAATACAAAACCAAAAAAAATAAAACTGAAGCAGGCCAGAAGACTTTCAGGTTGGTTGGTTTGTAAAATGTAGCAACTAGTTTCACAGTTCTGCCTTTAGTGTTTCTTTCAATAGCATCTCTGGAATTTTCTGTTTCTGCAGAGAATTCAATTGTGAACACACTTGCAAAAAAATGCACTTTTTCAGTGGGTGACCAGAATTTTACAGTATTATCTTGTAAGGCTTTGTCTGCTTTCCAGTTTCTTTTCTAAATGTTGGGCGAGGCTCAGTAGTTCCATTATCCTGGTAATGTCTTCATTTGAATTAATGCAAATTGTGCATATTACTAGATATGATGAATGAGAGCTTGGGCCAGTTCTGAGTAGGAGATTTGCATGCCAAATGTTGATTGAGGGAAAGGGATGTGGAAAAACCTGAAGGGATTTGCACAATGTTAGCTCAGTTGTAGTTTTTGTCTGACTTACTCCAAGTACTAGACACAGGCGATGTAGAAAGCCATTGCTGCTCTTCTTTACTCAGTGTCTTATGAGTAAGTTCCTGTTAGTGCCGAGTGATTTCAAAGCAAGTGTTATGGTGTCACTCAGTTCTCTGTTTTCTTCCTGTTACCCCTTCATCTGCTTCTTGCTTTTGTTGAAAGAAACACGCAAACAAGTATTTCCAGAAGGGAAATACAGTTCTTTCCATTTAGAGCTTTGTGCTTATAGAAAGTCTGTGTCATCCTTTTGGCAATATCAGGTTAGTCAGTAGGAGTCTCTCCTCAAAAAGAAAGACCTTACATTTTGTGTGAGATTAAATTGCTTGAACAGGATGCTATGGGAGTTTGAACAGTCCAAGAGCCTTCATTAATTCTGTTATCTCACTCTGAACTCAAACTGCGTAAAAACTCCTAGCATCTCTGGCTCACTGTGCAGTCATCAGGGATGCCATGTGTTTACCAGGAGACCTCATACAACAAATGCCATAGAAACCTTGAGCGACCAACTGTCGAGTCTTACCTGGACCTTGTACCATCTTTGTAACCTGACACACCTTTACTGCATTAGCAAAATTGTCATCTCAGGTGAGCCCACGGCATCGCTGGCTTGGAGGCAGCGAAAGCTGGGTGAGACATCAGGAGGGAACCCTCACTTTCAGAAGTGCCATTAAAATGGGAACTGTGATGGTCATAAAAAGATTAAAAACCTTCGGGAACATTTAGGCTAATTGAATGTCCTTTTTGCATTACATCAACAGTGACTTGTGCAACTATTTTAGGGCTCTTGTAATATTAGCAAAGAGATTGTTACTAGAGGAATAAGTTTCTTCCAAAGATTGGCTGTTGATGTGACATTTCTATCAACTCTTTGGATCTGATTCACATTGCTCTTTAATTTAAATCTTAGATGTGTATATACATATATAGGTGTGACATCATAAGAACTATAGAAATACATATGTGGAAACGAGGATTTTTAAA
This sequence comes from Harpia harpyja, assembly GCF_026419915.1. Classification (NCBI taxonomy): domain Eukaryota; kingdom Metazoa; phylum Chordata; class Aves; order Accipitriformes; family Accipitridae; genus Harpia; species Harpia harpyja. The sequence continues at coordinate 25,031,177 of NC_068949.1, read as the reverse complement.
AAATGAAATTGTTAGCTGAACCTTTAAAGGAGATGAATTAAAAAAAGGATAGTCAGGTATCTTGGGCAACAAGGAGTTGATGAGAAAATAAGACTAATTTCAGACTTTCTGTGCCATACCAATTACTTGACAGCAATGGGTTTTCATGAGGACTTGAGCTAAAAATAACACAGTACGTTTCCCCTATCCAGACAGTGGCTTTGGTCACCTTATTCTTCCTTTGTACACGGCTAGCCCTGGAACTTGAAGTGAGTGAGAAGATGGAGCATAAAAATCCCAAGTAGCTGAATACAAAGTGAATCTGATCCAGATGCAGTTTATCATTTGCTTCTGTAGGTTATTGCATTAGTCTTTACATGTTTAAATTCCCTTTATAGTAATGAATAGGTAATAATTCACATAGGTTTGTGGATTTGTTTGGACTGTGTCTCTGCAAGGTGGCTACTTCCAACTCCTGACTGCCAGATGCACCAAGATCATGGTAAAATGGAAAGAGATAATTAATTTTGCATTGCAGTTGCATAAAGGGGTGTACAAGCAGGAAGCGGCTGAGTTTGAGGTACATGATATGACAGCCTGTGATGAGGGACTCTTCTGCGAAGTGCTGTCTGGTCCTGGAAAGAAGTACGAAATTGCAGAAGTACTGACTCAGTGCGAAACCCAAGCCTGGTAAAGAGTTTATTGATGCTGTTTTTACTGAGAAAACCAGGAGTTGCAGGTAAATGAACATGAAATGGAAATGGTTCAAGTGCTGCCTGTTTCAGGACAGAAGATTTGAAGAATGGGAAACAATCTGACCATGTAATCTACATTTTCTAGCCATCATCCAGAACTCTTTGTGCCAATTGACAAGAGTGAAGCTGAGAATATTGGGTGTGGGGTGATAGGCAAAGATGAGGGCAGTGTTTGAAACCAGCGTTGTGGGAGAGAGGAATCTCCATTCACTTAGCCAGGAGCACAGGGCTATGACCTACAGTCACTGACTGTCATAGCTGTGGCTCAAGGCACTGTTAATGTGATTTCTGAGAAAAGCCACTCAACATTTTTCAGTCTCCACAGCTGGTTCAAAATCATGAACCATCAAGGGAATGAATTTACCTTTACACATGATCCTTTTAGCTGTTCTGGATAGTGTGGGCGTGGAGGCATTGAAGAGTCAGCAACATAAACTTTCAAAAAAATGTTTAAAATTAGTATATTTATTGGCTCTACAGAAAGAACTATCTTTTTTGTGCTATGGAGATGCAAGGAAAAATGGCAAGTGTCATTTTAATATGTCCGTTGAAATCTCAGCTCTGTGATTTTCATCTCTCAGTTCACATCCTAGCAGACAGATGCTGTCAGCCCAAGCTTGCTAAGGACCGCCAGGCTATTTGTGAAGCAGCTTGTTTGTTACCACCTGATGTGTACGGGTGTGCCATTGACATAAACATTGCAAATTTTTGTTTAAGACATGATGGGCTTCCTTTTTAAAAGAAACAGTTCAATGTCTTTTGCTTTAATAGGCATGGGGAGAATATAGCTCAGAAAGATTAGTCTGTTAAGTATCAGCAAATCAAAATAAGTACTATCCACGCCCATTTTAAATATTTGAACCTAAAATTAAATTAGGCTGCATAGTAGAAGAAATTCCAATATCCTTGTTAGTATGAAACAGCCTCTTATGAGTTGCAGTGTAGCAATTATGGCCTGACAGTTTCAAAGTTGATTGAAGAACATCTTTGGGGAAAGACAAGCAAGGACAATGTTTCATTGTCTGCAGGGTGGACTTCAAAGCCTAAAGGGTTTTTTATTTTTCTCTGGCTTCTGTGAGTCAATTAGATGTGACAAACTTTACGAAAGCTGGTATTTTTATGTAATGGGTTATGAGAGAACTGAGGTCTGCCATCCCAAACTTTGGTGGACAGATAGGTGTCTTCATCCCAAAATGATCATCACAGCTGGTAATTCATGGATAGCTCATAGAAAAGGGTACTTTGCATCAATAATGTGGGAAGCTTGGGTTAAAGTGGGAGAGGAAGGGATGCCAAGGGATCCTTCTTATGTGTGTTCTTCCAGTCACGTGTGTGCAAGTTCCTATGAATCTTTCTTTTGTAACAGTTGAATGAATAAGTGCCATCTGAAGACATTTAAAAATTACTTTTTTTTTCTCCTTTCTCCTGTCGGGAATTTAATCTTTCTTCACTTTTCAGTTTTGGTCCTTATGTGAATTAGCCTTTCTCTAGCAAGTAAGACAGTAACAATGGGCATATATCAAATGCCTGGCGAAGGCTAAGAAAGTGCTCCTGAAAAGAGCAAGCAGAGTGTGGTGTCTAGATCAGGAGCCAAGTGACAAAGCTCACAGAGGCAGGTGAGTCTCTACAGGCACTGCAACATGTCGATGCAGTACCTCATCCTTTTGATATCAGCAGCTGGTTGATTTCTAAGATTGTTGACTGCGTTGAGAAAAACCACAAGAGAATGAAGTCTCTACTTGTAACCACACGAAGCTTAGCAGGATCATCTGAGCAGAATGGGCTTTGCCTGCTGCTCCCATGGTTGCCATAGCCCACTCAGCTTTGTGACAATAAGCACTTGGCTACTCTGGTTTGCCCTGAGGTGTTTACACTCTTGGAAAGTGAGAGTCAATTCCTGATCTCCTGAATTGCCTAGCGTGACATGGTGTCTTACTGGTCATATTTGAAACAATTACTCATTTCTTCCTATGCTGGTATTGCCTAACAGTGCAAGTGCCACCAGAACTGTCATTTGCTGGGTGCTCTTCCCACATGCAGTAAGAGACTGCATGCATCCCTGAGAAGTTAGTCCCATGAGGGGACTGAAGTACCCATCTCTGGGATAAGTGTTCACTGTCCTAAATCTGTTAGGCAATTTAGCAAGGCACTTAAGTCAGCATTCATAACAGCCGTTGTGCTGAGTCAGGGGTGCTTAGCATGGGCAAGAAGTGCTGAGGGAAGCACCATGTCCACAACTGTCCTTCTCCCAGGCCTGGCCATGTAGCTGCAGCACTGAAAGCAGTGTTGTGGGAGAGGCGATTTACACAGTGAACCGGTGCCTGACCTTGGTGTGTCTAGGTGACTAGTTCTCTGTGGCCTTCAGTGAGGCCACCCGTCACACCTCAGTAGCTAGAGCACTTAGCAGCTAAGGTGGGCCAAGTGGCTCCATCCATTTCAAGCCATCTGATGGTGAAGCCCTGAGAGGCCAAATCATATTTGTGGGCTGAGAACAGACCTACCACGTGGAAGAAATGCTGAGCTTGGTAGTCAAAGCCATTGTAATTCAAATGGAAGGAGAAAATGTTCACTGCTACTTCTTTGTAGCCTTGCTGGAGCAGTCGTCAAGAAAGGGAAAGCATGGTATGCAGTTGCTTCCTCAGCCTGACCAGGTTCAGAGCTGCAGCCCTCACACCTCAGCAAAGCTTTGTGTAGGGGCAGCACCAGGACTGGTCTGCTCCTCACCTGGATCATTGCATGGCCAATAACTCAAGGTTTCAGGGGCCTGTCCCTGTAGGCCACTGATGAGGGCACTCCTGCAGGAGCAGGTATGGGTGGTCCTAGCCTTCAGTACCAGCTCAGTGGAAAGATCCTGTGACCAGACCCTTAGCATGGGACAGGACTAAACAGACTAGCTGCTGTGCAAGTCTGGGCTGAGGTCCCTCCATGTTGCAGGAGTCAGGCCTTTGAGTTAACTCCAAACTGAGGAAGGAGCTAAACCATGTTTCCACATGCTGGCTTGTTTACAGTGAAAGAATGAAGTGCCTCCAGATCTAGATGGGGTTCTTGTGAACCTTGTTTTCAGTTAGCTACTTAAATTGCTTTGTACATCTAAGCTGTACAAACATAAAATGTGTCATTGTCCAAATCTGAGCCAAGTGTACCATTGTCCTCATTTTAAAAATGGAGAACTGAAGAAGACTGGCCACAGGAAGCCCAAAAGAAGAGAGATTTATGTGGCCTGGATGCTGTCCTTAGTCTGAAGCACATATGACTAATACACACAGGTCTTTAGATTCCTAGTCCAATGTGTTAATCTCATGATCATCTTTCCACTCCAGTTGCATGAACAGATGTGCCTTAGCAATACCACTTTCAGCTACTGCTAGGAGAGCAGTAAATGATTTAATGGTCTGCATGTTTTTGTCAGACTTGCAAACATTTCAAGGAGTAATATAATTTTTAGGTTGCATACAAAAATGTTTCTCCATTTCTGGAGTGTTTTCCATGTTCTTGTTTGTTCTTTTATTAATTTTTCTGTTGCATTGCAGTCCAGTAATAGGTCTTCTTTTTCTCACCCACCAGAAGCTGGAAAGTTCTGTTGTACCCATGCCATATCAGGAAAGGCCAGGTATGCTTGTGTTGTGCTTCCTGCATATGCAGTGGATCATTGACTGTATTCTGCTCTGTAGGTTGACTCCTATGATGTGACTGTGGAAGAAGACCTTGGAGAAATTCAGCTAATAAAAATTGAGAAACGAAAATATTGGTACCAGGATGACTGGTACCTTAAATATATGACTGTCAAAACGCCAGTGGGTGACTATTTGGAGTTCCCATGTTACCGCTGGATTACAGATGAAAAAGAGATTGTCCTTCGAGATGGAAGAGGTGAGAGCCATAAGAAACCTGATCTCCTGCAGAACATCCAGAATTCTTCTACCTCTCCTTCCCCTTTCCCCATGTATCTCCCAATCTTCTCTCTCACATGGAGACCCACTGCCAGTCCCCTGCTGCATCCTAGGGAATGGGCTTTCCCTGCTGACTAGAACTGCTTTCTGAGCAGTTTGTTGGACTGGGCACTGGCAGTTGAGTTGGATATTTTTGGAAGCACATGCAAGGAAGAGTCCTTACGCTGGCTTGTTACACTGGTCTTGAATTTGAAGGCTGACCCTAATGCCAAAGTTTTGTCTGCTCCACAGCTCCGTTGCTGGAAGCCCTTTTGATCTAATTAGAATTAGTGTCCTGTCTTTGTTTCATACTAAGCCCCTAAGTGGCCCATGATTAATTGCCTGTAAATTGTCTTGTTTTCATGAGAGTGAAATAAAATCCCAAAGCAGGCTGCTCAGAAGGTGCAAAGATTGACTTGAAACAGCAGCTTCACTTTTCACCCCTTCTCTTTGCATGCTGTCAAGTCCAGGAGAAGGCAGGGTGAGATGGATATGACTGCTGCATGTAGTGGTGACCAGCTGAGGAAAGTGTTACAGCACTTCTGTGCTGTGTTCAGAGCGGCCTGTTGGACCTGAAACTTGTGTTTTAACTGTCTCTGACTACTTACTTGCTGGTATCAGGCTTGGGGCAGACATTTGTCACTGATGTTTTCTTGTTCCCCTCTGTGCTTCCTAGGGTAGGTTGGCTGCTGTAGTGGTCTGCAGCATGAGTGCCTCAAAACAGCTGAAACAATATATGAGATGGTAGGATATAAATGTTTATCTTCCCATTAAGTTTTTGGCTACTCCTGGCTGAGGAATTTTGCATATGAAGCCTTTTGTCCTATAATCACAGCTATGTGTCAGTTTATTTTTGATCTCCAGAGGGACTTTCCATTTTTCATAATTTGATTTATAACAACTGTAACACATTCATGGAAAGCAGCTTTGCGTGGCTTTCAGAGTATGGTGAGGTAAAGGACAAAAGCAAGTGAAACCCTATTAGTAACTTGAACACAACCAGCTGGAAACTGTTAGCCATGTATGTTATCAGTTGTATTACCTCTGATATTTCCAACTCCAAATCCCAAACAGCTATTTCCATGAAACTGCTGGCTTTATCTGCCTTCGCATTTGTGTATGTAAAGTGAGTCACGTACCTTGCCCTTTCTCTGATCACTAAGGAAGTCTCTGTGTCATTTAATGGTATATTGAATACATGGTCAGAAGAGCAAGCTGTCTAGAAATGAAGCCTCACTGGGTTTTTTTCCTGTTCTCATGATAAGAAGATATGACTATTGCCCCAAGCTGACAGCAGAGAGCACAGCTCAAGGAGAGAGGATAGGAGATGTTTCCTGGAGACATCTTTTAGCAGAGAAGATTAGCTGGAACAGTGTTGTGATTTCTCTTATTGATGAAAATTCCCTTAGACACTGAAATGTAAAATTAATTCCCATGACCCTATTCAGACCATTTAACACTAGATATGTACAGCAAGTGTCTACACTAGGAATCCAGGTTTTATATATGGTTGAGACAGATGTTCCTAGCTTGACCTAACTGCCCCTTGGAGGCACCAAGTTTGGAGCTTATCTCCTTCCACAGATTCTCTAGGGACCTGTGTTTCTACTCGAGGTACTAAGTTGGACTATGTAAGCATTTCCCACAGAAACTTTGTAAAGGTATAGATCAGAAGTTTGAAGGTTTGGAAACTTTGCTTTCCTTCTCAAGACCTGGGCAGAGATAGGTAGAGGAACCTCATAAACCTGTCTCTTTCCTCTGTTTCACAGCAAAGCTCCCACGGGATGACAAGACCCAGATTCTCAAGCAGCACAGACGCAAAGAGCTTGAGACCCGTCAAAAAACGTACCGGTGAGTTTCCTATAGCTCCCCAGAAGGTCTGGGGCCTATTCTCATTAGGTCAGAGTTTGGCAGAGTATGTTCAAATTATCATATTGCTCTAGTTACTGGAATGCTGGAGAAGAGAAAGCATCAGTTACCATGTTGGCTATATATGGTTTTTACTTAGATGGAATTCACTGTAAGTGATGATCATCCTGGTGCAAGTGGCATTATGAGATAACTTGAATCCCAGATAAGCCTATCTGGAAGGCTTAAGTGGGAATTCACTGGTACAGTCTCTGTGTGGGCCCTCTGGCACACAGTTGTACTTTCAAGGAAGATTTGAAGGCAGATTTCATTTGCCTTTTACAAGCAATACTCCAGTTTTGGAACATGATCCGAACATGTCAGCTCTTACCGGAGCTTTTTGGCTGCTGCAGCAAGCTAGTTTTCATTGTTTCCTGCACCGGGGTGCAGTGGAAGTTCTGGCTGTGTTTGAGTGGACTGGAATGTGCTATCAGAACACAGTTGTGACACCCACCTTTACACTGTCGTAGACTTTTTTTCCTAATCAAGATCACAATGAGAAAATGCTATCTTTTATCAATGGGTATCTCCAGAAGGCATTAGACATTTCCTTTTCCTAGGGACATACTCTCTGTTAAAATAACAAAAGTTTCTTGCACTTGCATCTCCTTATCATGAGAGTAAGGATCAGAAGGACAGAGGGTCCATTCCGAATTGATGGATTGAGGCTTGGTACATGAGTTGTTGATATCATTTGACTAAGAAAGGATCTTACTTACAAATTATAGGAAATAGAGCAGAGGAAGATATAGTTCAAAAAGAGGCATGGCACAAAATCTTATTTACGTATGCAAAAAGGAAGGCAAAACCATTTGTAATTCCAGGGAAACAGCTATTTACAATTCAGATGCATAACTGATAACACACAATGCAGTCTGTGTGTGGTGGGCAGTTTGGAAATACCATTGAAACAGTATTCTTACAAATCCCCTTCTTTTGTTTTGAAGTAAAAATGGGGCACAGTGCAAGAACACACGGCAGAGAATGTGTGCCGTGACCATTAGGAGGTAAGGCTGTTCTGAGAAGCTGAATCAAGACTGTCTGCATCTCTCAGAGTTGCCTTTTGGAGGAACCTAAATACATGTCTGAGTACTTTTAGCTGCTGTATCTCAGTTCTGCAAAAAATGTAGCCCCAAGAATGAGTGTGCATTGGGCAGCTGTCTGTCTCTCTGTCCCCTCCCCTCCCAATACATTTGAAGCTACTGCCAATTTCAACCAAATGTGACAAGTGTTTGGAAATATCACAGATATTAAGTTGCTTCAAGTTTTGTGAAGGTAGGTGGCCAGGTAGATGCCTTCCATTGTACTTCAGGATTCTGTAGGGTAGTGGTAGGTATTGATGTGGTACAAGTCACTATTTTTGGCCCAAATGAGTCTGCCACAAATTTACTTCATAGAGTTGAGCCACAGAAGCAGTGTAGGTAAAGGAATGACACAGTTCTCATGCTGGTAAGGTTGTATGGTTAATCCAACCTCTCTTGCTTTCTCAGCTGGAAGGAGTGGCATCCGGGCTTTCCCCTGAGCATCGACGCCCATTCTCACAGTGACCTGCCTCGTGACATCCAGTTTGACAATGAGAAAGGAGTTGACTTCATTCTGAACTACTCTAAAGCGTAAGTGTGGAACTTTAGGAGTTTTGCAAAATCTATTTTGGGGCAGGGTAAGGATCTGATCACCTTTTAGGTTTCACTGAAATCTCAAAATTGGATTCTTTTCTCCCAGCTGGATCTGCAGTCAATCAAAGTAGGAAAGAATTTGAAGAGTTGTTTTTTTTTTTTTTTAAATATCAATATTTTAAGCTTTTCACGTTGGGAACTGACTGAGCCTCTGCACTCTCATTAGACACTGTTTTGGCTGTAGACGGATGGAGGAGGGACTGGTGAAAAGCATAGGAAGAAGGACTATTGGCACATGATACCTTAGGCTTTTGACTTAGTTCTCAGAGTCGCCCCCTAGAGATACTTCTCTACCCGACTATTTGCAATAATTAAGCGTTTCAGTCACATACCAAAAGAAGATGGTATCAATGCACCCTTGAGATCCTGCTGAAGAAAAGCTGTTCTGAGCAGCTCATCAGTTAACCACATCTGAGTGTAATCTGCTTGGGGCAACAAAGTCACCATCCACCCACTTGCATGTATCATGTCATTGAAAAAAACAGAGTCCTGGCCATTGGATGAGCCTGAATAATCAATCCTGCAGAGCTCTTTGAAATAATACAGGGTTAATGAGGCAAATAGGACCCCTCTGGCCTGTGAGTCCCCTTCTGATCTGTCTCACGTGCCCAGGTCACATCACGCTATCTCAGACAATCCACCATACTATCAGATGGTGGGATAGTCTGAGATGAGACAAGGCTGGTCCAAGATGGCCCGCAACTTCTACATCTGTGACTCTGTTAATGTGCTGGTCTCTTCATGTTTTGGAAAGGTGTTCCTCCCGTTATTTGGGTGATCAGGTAGAGATTATGTCATCAAGCACAGGTTGGTGAGAACTAGGGAGTTTAATAGCCATACTGAGAAACTTGCAGCTGCTAATAAGAGTGAATACTTGCTTATCTGAGTCCATCTGGGCAATTGATGGTGGCAGAAACCTTACATGTCAGAGCATTCTTAGTGTTACATTTATGCAGCTGAATTTCACTACCAACACAGAGTTAAACGGCATGGCTTGTTCTGAGAGAATCTACCTGCTTGTTTTCTAGTTTGGAAAATTGGAAGCTTCAAAGAACACATGTTTTTTCTGGCTGTATTAGCTCTGCTCTGGACTTCTCCCTCCCTCCTCTCTCCCCCACACCGGGATCTGTTTTTCACAATGGAATGATGCTTTGTAACATCAGCAAATCTTTCTTCTTTTTTTTCAGCAGAATAAATCTCCAGCAGGTGTGAACAGGGTGATGGGTGTGTTTCCACAGCACATATGGCCAGGTGGACCTGGATCTTTCAGAGCTAATTGGAGTAAGGCAGCTGAATAGCTTTGAAGACCAGGGGTCTCTAGCTTTCTATCTCATGCAAACTAGGATGTTAGGAGAATAATGGAACAGGCTGAAGAGTGCGTGCTTTTGTAGCTTTTTAATGCAGTACTAGCTCTTATACCAGAGAAGTGGCTGTGGGGTCACTGTCCTGGTTTCAGCTGGGATAGAGTTAACTGTCTTCCTAGTAGCTGGTACAGTGCTATGTTTTGAGCTCAGTATGCGAAGAATGTTGATAACACTGATGTCTTCAGTTGTTGCTCAGCAGTGTTTAGACTAATGTCAAGGATTTTTCAGCTTCTCATGCCCAGCCAGTGAGAAAGCTGGAGGGGCACAAGAAGTTGGCACAGGACACAGCCAGGGCACCTGACCCAAACTGGCCAACGGGGTATTCCATACCATGTGATGTCCCATCTAGTATAGGAACGGGGAAGTGGGGGCGGGGAATTGCCGCTCGGGGGGACTGGCTGGGTGTCGGTCGGCGGGTGGTGAGCAATTGCACTGCGCATCATTTGTACATTCCAATCCTTTCATTATTACTGTTGTCATTTTATTAGTGTTATCATTATCATTATTAGTTTCTTCTTTTCTGTTCTATTAAACCGTTCTTATCTCAACCCATGGGTTTTGCTTCTTTTCCCGATTTTCTCCCCCATCCCACTTGGTGGGGGGGGAGTGAGTGAGCGGCTGCGTGGTGTTTAGTTGCTGGCTGGGGTTAAACCACGACAGTCACACAAGGAGTTAATGGTACAAAAGACAGACAGATGCTTCCTGCCCCCCAAGCTTACCCAATGGCACACGTGTTGCCTCAACTTCATATCTATGTTTAGACTTCCGAAGAACCAAATCTCTCATCTTTAATGTGAGCCAGAAGTTGAGGTCCCTTCTTACCTCATGAAATACCTTATTCCTCAAGTAGTTCTTTAATATTCAGTGGATTCTTAAAGCTTTAAGAAGTTTTAAAGAATCTGGGGCCTTGACCATAGATCCTTGGAAAACCCTAGACTCTGATGTTCCTCTTCCACAGACAGGTATTAGAACCCAGCCCTGCAGGCGCCTTTTAGTCAGCAGATAATGAACTTGATAATGGCCATCAGAAATAGTTCTTTAGGAAAATAAATTAAAAAAAAAAGGTAAGAAAAATAAGCAAGAAAACTCTGGAAGTTTACATAGTGTTGTTTAAAGGGCAAGTCAATTTTTTTATAAGGCCAGAAGAGATCATTCTTGATCTGTAATCGGGACTTGAATACAATGCAGGCCAGATTACCACTGCCAGTCTCTAATTCTTAGTTTATCTCCCCTCTGTGTGCAAACTGATCAGTTAAATTATCAATTTGAATTTATCAAATTATCAAATTTGATAATTTCACTTTCTTTACCTCCCAGAAAGTGCTGGGAGAAGACCCCATGCATATCTGTGAAGTCTTCTGAGATTCAATCAGGTGGGACAACAATACAACCTGTTCACCATGAAACAGAGTCAGGGGTGAGGCCATCCTGAAAAAGGCAAAAAACCATCATAGTTGTTGTGTTGTGCTGTTGTGAATGAAACTGTGGCAAAACCAAGAAGAGGTTCCAAGCAAGGCAAGAAAGCAAACACTGTGCAGCTCTTCTCTTGGCCCAGCTTCAGGAAACAGTCTAGCTCAGAAAACACAAGGAATAACTCCTTTAAGGGAAGAGAAGAGGTGTGAAAATATGCAAAGCCCATGCAGGATCATTGGGATCTTCTCTTCTTACCCTAGCAATGGCATGGTATTCCAAACTTACAAATCCTGTGTTTTCCAAGAGCTGTTGCTTCTTGCATGGTGTTAACCAGTGCAAAACAGCTGTTTCCCAGCTCATTTAGGAGATCTGAGTGATGCAGGAGCAGCAGCATCTGAAAGCCGGAGATGACTAATTTGCCATTAGTAAACATAACCAATTTGGAGGCTACGTTCCCTTTCTAGCAATCCCATCCTGCCAGTCAGTAGCATATTGTCAGAGATTCTGAGTGGCAGCTAAGTGAAATTTGCAAACAATTCAACAGAATGCAGGAACATCTATTTTTGTCATTGGCTGTAAGGGCACATCCCCATGAAGTAGGAACCTGAAACTTTATTGAAGATAGCCAGCCATTCTGGAGAACTGATGTGACACAAAAGAGATTTTTCCAAGGAACAAGAATGCTTCTTGCCTGGCACATTTGGCTGAAAATCCAGACCTATGTCTTTGGTTGGGTGAACTGTGAAGAGCTTTGGAGAATGAGTCTGATAGCCCTTATCTAGCTACCCTGTTGTGCTTTGGGAGCTTGGGACAACTATCTGCATGAATGGAGTGGAGACACATAGGGGAAGGCGTGGGGTCTTCCTTCAGTTTGAGTGCAGTAGGAAGGAAGACAGGGAGGTGTGTTTGGAAATCCAAGGGCAGGTATAGCAGTGGGCAGCGAGCACATTTAAGGAAAAATATGAGAGCTGCGAGAGTTATATGAGACTTAGGGGGTAGTGGAAGAGGGGAGGGGAAAGCCCTTTTTCTTGGGACATGCAAAACTGAACTTACAAAGAAGGAGATATGTCTCAGAGATTACTTCTGCTGTTGCAAGGTTGGATCTTTAGGTGCTGTTGGCAGTGGATAATTCTTTAAGTTTACAGGATTAATCATGTGTAGGTGGGGATAATCCTGAAGGTTTCTGGTGCTGATGTGACCTACACTAAATGGAAACCCTCATCCTGGATTCTGTGCCAGAAACTCAGGCTTGCGTAGCTATTTTGGACTAGTCTTGCATTTGGGCAGATTAAGTTCTACAAGCAAGTCTTTGCCATTTTTTCCTTGCTCTGGTTTCTAGTATGTGCCAGAGACATCTGAGAAGCACTTGATTTCTTGGGGAAAACAGGTTTGTATTTCCTAAGTCCTTTGGAATTTTGTTCCAAGGTAGGAAATGTGAAAGACTGCTTCCTTTAGGAAGTAATCTTTGAAACATCTGAGAATGAATGTATGCCTGGCATTCAGCAGGTCAAACCGCAGCAGGTTTGTGACTAGATCCCAGGTGCTGTGCCTGCTGCTTGGTTTGATCAGGCTAATAGCCCCAGGCAGGAAGAGCACCCCAGGCGGGAGAGGAGCAGTACATACTGGTTCATGTGTCTAGTGTTTCCTAATCTCAGAGCAGTTCTGAAGGAGGGCAGAGGCTCTACAAGACCTTTAGTGGAAACTCTCAAATGAGACAGTCTCAAGTAACTCCTCTCAAGCTACTGAATTATGTTGTTTAAAATCACTTAAACTTCTGGTCAAGGTCATGCTTCCTCTTGAAGTTCATCTGTGATTCAGACACTTAGTGTCTATCCAGAAAGTCCTGCCCAGTAGTTACCCTCTCTTTGATCCCTGTATGATCATTCTGTGTCCCTGTCAGGTGTGAAGAGACCTCTGGAGAGGTCATCTCCTGTTCCAGGCTAGACAGTTGCCTGAGGTTTACTCCCTAACATGCCTCCAGGCACCTCTTAACCTTGACTGCCATCTGCAGCAGTAGAAACAGTCCATTGTACACGCACCCTGTGTGGGCTCAGTGCAGAAGCAGCTCCTTTGTCTGGGTTATGGTCATGCTGGTCTGGAGTCCTCCTCCAGATTACCACTTGCTGTTCTTCCAGGCTTTTGGTCCTCTTCAGTCACTTCTAATCCTGTTCTTTTTAAGGTGCCTTAGTCTAAGTTTACTGATTATAAATCCACCCTCCTGAGATTCTTCCTCCCTCAAATTCTGTTTGGGAGGATTTCCTGCAACACTGTGACCTTTCTTTACTCCATTATCTGTCTTGCTTTTCTTTGTGCGATGTGTGTGCTTTTCTTTGTGCATTTGTTAGTGTTAGTGGAAGTGTTAGTGGAAAGCCAGCTTTCTTTTTCAAATTCATTATTTGCTTTCTAGTCAAAATAAATGATTTCTATTTAATAAAAACAGTTTAGCATTATTTAACAATTTAGGACTTGTCATCTCATATGAGGTGAACTTGCTTGACTGTTGTAGATAGAATACTTTGCTGAATTAGCACTTTAAGTCTGATGTTTCCGGCTCCCAGCCCCCCATGTTCATGTGATGTCTGCAACCAAGTGACTTGATTCCTGAAGTTAGAGATGAGCATCAAGTTTAACCAGCATTAACCTCTATTTACGTGAGCAAATAGAAAGCTCTCGAAACTCAGGCCTCACGCTGTGTGGGATCCAGTCTGGCCTTGGTCACGGAGATACTTACAGGAGCTGTTCTCTGTTTAGGAATACTGGCTGGACTGATCCTGGGTTGTTTGTTCGGGCTTTGTGCAAATCACTCGATCTCTTTGTGTCACCATACCCCTTTCTGAACTGGTGCTAATAATGATCTTGGCACTCTCAGCTGATGCTAACTACTGACAATGTGTGAAGCACTAGTTTTTCTGACTATAGTTTTTATATGACATAGGTCTTAAAGCACTGCCATTGTAGACTGCCTAGAACAACTCTAGAATGGAGTTCAGTAAATGCAGTAGCAGGAACTGGGCCCTTGAGATGCCTTTCAGGCTTGTGTGTAAAGGTACAATCACCAAATTTAATTCTGTAGGGTGACCAATCTCACATTCCACCACTGAAAAATTTATTGTGTGCAGGTATATAAAAGAGTGGAAGAGAATGGGGAAGAGTATTGAGGAAGGTGGAGATTATTTTTTTCAGAGATGTTTTGTTTTGTTTTATTTTTAGCATGGAGAATCTCTATGTCAACCGTTTCATGCACATGTTCCAGTCCTCCTGGAGTGATTTTGCAGATTTTGAGAGGATCTTTGTCAGAATCAGCAACACAATCTCTGGTGGGTTTGTCAGCATTTGCTCATGTTTGCATCACAGAATGACTAATTAGTTGTCTTGTACATATCTGATTAGAATGGAAGTGGCTGACCCGCACTTCTGCTCTCCTATGATTTTTCGTAAATAAAGTGTAATCTCAGACTGCTGATCACACCAGCAGCCTGCAAGACCAAAAAGTGAAACTAAGACCTCACACAAACTAAAATTACTGGGAATCGCTCAGTGGCCTTCTCTGTCCTGAGCTATACTGGAGGTCAGGCCAGTTGGGCATCTTAGTCCCTTTTGGCTTTTAGAAATGTATTTTCAGATATGTGCAAGTCTCATAGGATAAATTTTCATAAGTATCTTGCATCTAAACCTAGAGGTAGCTTAGTGGGAGTGCTTTTCAGAGCATATTATCTTTTATGGCATTTTTGAAAGTTTGGTCGTGTGTGTCCCACTTCAGCCATCTAAATACATGGAAAATCTCCAAAGAGGTATGTTTGGAAATGTTTTCCACTAAAGGCAAGTACAAGGGTGACCACTCTTGCCTATTACACAGGCTAGATCCAAGTCTGTTGCCTAACATCCCAGCGATGTGCTCAGTCCTGTTTGCACTACTGATAATAGTCCTGGCTTCTTGACCCTGTCCCAACAAGGGAAGGGTACCACTACCTCAGTTCTGCTGTCATAACCTCACCTGTAGCTCCCCTCAGTCAGTTCTCATGGGCCATTTATGTAATGATATGGGGCAGCTCAAATGCTTTTCAGTGGGAAATTTTTCCCAACAGGGGTCATTTTGACAGAATTCATTTCAGGCATGAAAGCCCATGTTGTTAGGCCAATAGATCTGGGGATGGGTTGCAAAGAGCTGGGGACGACCTGAGAGCTGTAACTTCTTCACCTGGTCCTGCTGCAGCCAGGACAGGCTGTCAGACCACAACCCGAGGAACAGTGATTCTTACTGGTAATTAGTGTGAGCTGGGCCTGAAAAGGCTTGTGGCATTTATCCAAAATGTCATCTCTTTTAAAAAATGTGTCAGAATTAGTTGTGCATACTGCATTAAATGTCCTGCTGTGCTTTCCATTTTATACTCGCATTTTCTTACTAGAAGACAAAAATCCCTCTCTAAGAGTGTGAGTTTCACTTTTGTATTCAGGGCCATTCAGTTTCTGCAGTATCTTTCATACTGTTAAAAACTCCATTGATGTAGTATTAACATATCAAAGACAAAATTTCTTTAACCCTTTTCAATGTGGAAATCTTCGCAGTTGCTTGAAAATGCACTAAAAAGAATTGCAGACAGTCATGGGTTTTGAAGTTCGTGGTGTCAGTTCTGTAAAGCAGGGCTGGGAAGCTTTTGATTTGTGAGCCAGACCCAACCTTCCACTATAGCCCATGATTACATTATTTTACTTTATTTTACCATAATATTGGATATAATAGATACACAGTGTGTGGCTCCACAAATGTGTGTGAATAGCCTGTTCAGACTCTGCAGAGTTCCTCCTGCTCTGAAGTTTTGCTCCTCTTCAGGCTGCCTAAGGACCAGTTAACAGAAATAAGAGTAATTTCTGCGGTCTCGGGTATAAAATAAAGCACACAAGGTGGCCAGAGCTATTCAAAGCTAATTACAGCAATTTTTTACACTTAATAAGATTGATTCCTAAAACTTTTAATACAGAATTAGATATGATCTACAATTAATTTAATTAATAACATTTCCACACTCATGAGGAAAGCTCCAATTCTGTGAGTTTTAAATGTTAAGCATCAGTCTCAGTTACGTTAATGCAATTCTGAATCTGCTTATTTGCAAGCCTTGGCAGAAACAAGGCTAATGGAGAAGGTCATTCAAGGCATTTTTCAGTCATGCAGTTTCTGTCCAAGGTGATGAGTCATTTTTTGCTTGGTGTAGACTTCAGATACAGCTCCAGACTCATTATGCAATTGACAGAGATGATGTAAATGTCAACTTTAAGTAAACTTAACTTTTTTCCGCTCTGTTAGAAAGCATTGTGAGTTTTGAGACCTTTTTTTTAATTATCACTGCATTCCTTCAGGCCTATCTTTCTCATTCTTTCACTCTTTGTAGAAAAATAAATTGCTTTCAGAAAAAGTTCTCCCTTGTCTGAAAATAGGCAATAGTGGAAAACTGTACTTGCTTCATTTTTCCCCTGAAGACACCAATGGGATTTTTCACATTTAATCATGTTTTTTCTGACTCCGAATTTGTAGGCTGAAGTTGCGACATGACATTACGAAACAGAACACTGCAATTGTGGGAAACATCCAGTAGTACTACATATGTAACAGTAAAGAGATGGAGTACCCCAAACTATATTTTATTAAGAAGAGACGTTAATCTGGGTTTACATTAGCAATTGGAAAATAAACAGAGGAAAAGAAATGTTAAACAAGCAAAAGAACAAATGAGCAGTTTTATTGAGTCAAAGTCAGACCCCTTCCCCAGGTGTCCCTCACCCAGCTCCACCTAAGAGAACTGCTCCAGCCACTGCTGTTCTTTCCCTACCCACATTGCTCTGTATTTCTCTTCTCCTGCCTGTGCCATCTTTTCTGGACTCATCCCTCTGTATTGTATACCCTGAGAATTTGAAGAGTGAGATTTAAATATATCATGGAAGACCTGACAAGGTGGTCTGCAGATGGAGAGAGTATTTTTCATAGGAGTGGAATATTTTACTCCTCATTGCTTCTGTACATGGAGAAACAAATTATTATCAATTTAATTCTTCTCAAAGTGAAAAGCAAAGATTATATTGCCCATTTAACTTAAGTGATTTTTCTTAAAATTCTATGGCACCTTTTGAAGCCTTTTCTTGCTACTTTCTTTAGTCAAAGTTGCAGTGCAGTATAACAAAAAGTGGGGAGGAAAGGAGGAATCCTACAATGCAGTAGGATATTGATGCAGTGCAGTTATTGATACTCCAGGCTTGGTTTTCCTTTAGAATACGTGATGCAGCACTGGAAGGAAGATTTTATGTTTGGCTACCAGTTCCTGAATGGATGCAATCCTGTGCTGATCCGGAGATGCACAGAGATACCCAAGAAGTTGCCAGTGACTATGGATATGGTAGAATGCAGTCTGGAGAGGAACCTGACCCTGGAGGAGGAAGTGAAGGTACGGTTCTGAGTCAGGTTGGACTCCATCTGTTCCTTCTCATATCCTCTAACCTGCAAACCCTGTTCTAACTACCTTCAGCCACATCTCCTCTCTTCAGGCTGTATGGTTGATCATGGCAAAGCCAGTTGTCTCTGCAGACTGGCGACACTTCTGCTGACTGTTTTCTCCTGCTGTCCTGGAGTTGCAGGCCATGCCTTTCTCTAGGTCCAATCAAAGAGGTGTCACCAGGAGGTGAACAGTCCTTTTTCAGCAGTTTCCTCTGAAAGGTTAGGGATCGACCGACTGCCTCGGAGGGGAAAAGTGCCTCTCCCTTTCCTGGTAGGGTCTTACCCTGTTGTCACCTGCAGAGTTGAACTAACATACTGAAGAAGGGTTTGCAAGGATGGTACCTTGCTTTTGTTTGTATGATGAGCATGGGGGTCTCTTCAGCTGGCAGTCTGAAACTTGTTTGCATCTTAGAGTCACTGCATGAATGCCAAATCAGACTCAGCAGACACAAGGCAGGTAGTTTGTGTAAAGGTGCTTGCTGTCTCAATGGCATCATCCCTGAGCCACCATGAGCAAGGGGTGTGGGCTGGTGGCCACTCATAACCACAGGGCACAAGCCAGCCTCTGGCCAAGACTTCCCAATCTTTTTTCCAAGCCTTGCTGCTTGCACTCTGTTAAAGCACATCATGCTTTTTATTTTTTTTCCCCTCCTCTCAGCAAGGAAACATTTTCATTGTGGACTACGAGCTGCTGGATGGTGTGGATGCCAATAAAACAGACCCGTGCACAATACAGTACTTGGCTGCACCCATCTGTCTGCTGTATAAGAATCTGGAGAATAAAATTGTACCCATTGCAATCCAGGTGGGCTTACTGTCAGGGTCTTTAAAGGGACACATTGCTTGTTGTCTCATCTTAAACATGAATGACTTGGGGTTTTTTATTCTTTTTATATCTTTCAGCTTGGTCAAGAACCTGGGCCAGACAATCCCATATTCCTTCCTTCAGATGCCACATATGACTGGCTGCTAGCTAAAATTTGGGTTCGCTCATCTGATTTCCACATCCACCAGACAGTGACCCATCTCTTACGGACACACTTAGTCTCGGAGGTGTTCAGCATAGCTATGTTCCGGCAGCTGCCTGCTGTACATCCCCTCTTCAAGGTTGGTTCTTGCATGAAGGGATGTATGCGAATCAGGGAGGTTATCGCATTAGTTTGACAAAGCAAAAGGAAGTCCTGATGATAGTTCAGCTGAGATAGTTTGGCTGGCTGCCCTGCAAGGCAACATACAGCTAAGCCACCAGAACTTCCAGGACTTCAAACATTACACCTGATTGCTGTTGAATTCAATCAGAGAGTTTGCCTTCTTTCATTGTTCATCCCATTTCACAGCTCTTGGTGCCACACATGCGGTTCACAATAGCCATCAATACCAAAGCCCGAGAACAGCTTATCTGTGAATGTGGCCTTTTTGACAAGGTAAGTAATCCCCTTTGTGAATCTTCATTATTCTTCATGGTTCTGTATGTGTTTTTATCCTTTAACCATCACATATTGCCTTGTTTCTTTACCTTTCTACTAAGGGGCAAACATAACTAATATCACCTGAGAAACTGGCACACAGAACTGATACCTTGGTGTGCTAAAGATGTTATCTTTTAACTCTAAGTAGCCAATTCAGAACTGGTCAATGTCAGTAGTGAGTCAATATCTCACTTACTCATAGCTGATGTGACTCTGGGGTTTGAGTATAGGAGTGCAAGGTAACATAATATGCACATACATCCCTGCACATATATGCACACAGTTAAGTCCCCAATTTCTTTTAAGTACTCAGTTATTCATCTTGGGGCAGGGTGGTGAGCAAAAGATTTTGTGATTGCAAAAGGAAATTTGCATCAGAGAAAGACGTGCAGATAAGATAGATTTCTAAGCCCACAAGTAGTGGGTGTAGATTCCAGCCTGTCTTCTTGAATTGCCATAAACAGCAGATCTGCAGATCTGCTAGGATTAAAATTCAGCTTTTGTCTGAGTCAGTGAAACATAGCCATATATCATGGACTGTGGTGCAGCTTTTAGGTCAAATCTGAACACCTAAACCTGACTGCACTGGTATTTAACATGTGCCCAACCCTTCCTCCCATGGCTCCCCCAGAAATGGCATGCTGCATCTAGGAACCGCAACAGGTTGGCATGCAGCAGTCTCTGTGACAGGATGCTAGCAGCAAATGGGAAGTTTGGGGAGGTTTCAGAAGCCCTTTCAAAGAGGGACCCTGTGTTTCAGGACAACTCTGTCCTCCTTACACCTCTGGCACCAGAGAAAAAATAGCATCCATGCTGCAGAGTTTTTCACCCAAGGAGAAAAGAGAGGTTAAATCCAGGCACCTTCCTTGTCTTCTGTACTCCACTGCTGACTGTGGAGACCTGGCAGGCACTCCCATCCCTTTGAACAGAAGCATAATGTCTGTACCCCGTGCATGTGGGATGAGTGTGTGGCTAAGACCTGCCAGTGGGGAGCCTGGAGTTCCAGAATTTGTTGGTTCCAATGTAGATGCACAACCAGAGGACTATAAGTGTAAGCTGACTATTGCTACAGCACTAGCATCATATGCTATAGAAAAGCAACATTTGGGAGCTTTTGTGCAGTGATTATCTAAAGAGTTTTGCAGTCCTGTTTGTTGCAGACATGCTGCGTTTTCCAAAAGTAACGTATACTGAAACTCTGGCCAATCCTCATCAGTAACCACCCAGCGGGATTGATCTCCTGGCTTAAATCCCAGGATGGCTAACGGTAGCCTGCATCCCTAAACACTTTCTCCTAAACCACTCTGTAGCAGCCGTGGGTGTTTTAGCAGAAGTCCTGTTCTAACGCACTCCTGGCTGCCTTCCTTCATACACATGCTGGTTCTGGAGCATAGGGCTGGCAGAAAGTGCTTTGGGTTTGATACTTTGATGTTGCTGCACTTTATTCCATGATAAGCAGATGCTGTACCTGTGGAGAAAATGTGGATATTAACAGTGATTCATGGGAGAGGTATGAAATCTGTGAAGTCAAAATGCACAGTTGCAGTAGACCTCTGCACTTCGGTACTTTTTTTGTGTGGAGATGTGGTTTTCTCCTTGAAAAACAGATTCACCAGCATTTTGAATAGCATCTCCTGCGAATTTGGAAAGCCAGTCTCAGCAAAAAGTGAACATAATCTCCTACTGTTCCTGTCTTGCCATTCTTCCTACAGGCAAATGCTACAGGTGGAGGAGGACATGTACAAATGGTGCAGAAAGCAATGAAGGATCTGACTTATAGCTCCCTCTGCTTCCCTGAGGAGATCAAAGCTAAAGGGATGGACAGCAAAGAGGATGTCCCCTACTACTATTACCGGGATGACGGCATTAAAGTTTGGGAGGCTATAAAGAGGTAAGAGACTGTAGGTCTAGAAATGGCTAATAAAGTCACTGTCACAGAGACACGACTTCGTTTTCTCTCTGATCACTCTGCTCTTCATCACAGCCTTGTGAACAGCACCTGGGCTGTTTAGTCACGTGGTGCCTTTTCAATCCAGCGTATCTCATCTGAGGAAAAATATATAGTCAAGCACACACCCTTGTTAATTCCTGCTTTTTTCAGCCCTGTTTTCTTGCATTCTGTATTTCAGAGGCCCCTTTATAAGTATGTACTCTTCTATAGGATTTCACAGAGTTTAGTGAGTTGGAATTTAGCCCTGCAAAGGGAATTTAATTAGCTTTTTGGTTTTAGCTATGCACAAAACAAGAGAGAACCCAGCTCTCTGAGCCAGGCACGTGAGCTCATCAAGGTTCTTGTGGAGTGGAAATGTAATCTTGGCTTGCATAAGAGTTGTGTCTTGAAACTCAATAAATTAGGCATTAACTGATTTGAGCAAAACCTTTCTTAAAATGCCTTAAAATTGCAAGGCCCAATTTTTTTCAGGAAGGGCAGCAATTCTGAGTCAGGAGAGGTACTGCAAGGCTGCTCGACCACACCAACGTGGCTCCTTTTCAGATATGAAACACTGCCTCAGAATGGAATGATTCATATGTTTTTTATTCTACAGTGGCATTTCATTTAACAAACATATTTTTGCATGGCATAAGTTGCTTGCTAAATATGCAGCTGTTTCTGGTCACATGGCTTTTGAAAAGCATGTTCATTAAAAATCAGATCTTTTATGTACACAAAGTAGGGGGTTTATAATGCAAGCATAATGTTTAAAGTGTTGGGTACATCTTTGTCTCCTGTGTTTTCTCTGTGTTTTGGCAAGGGGTTATCTTGCAATATTTCCTGCAATTGTTAGTGCCCATTTGAGAGAAAAGGAAGTTATAACTTTTCTGTGGTTGTTTTTTTGATGTAGTCCGCTTTTTGTCCCTATTCTCTTTCCTGCGTTTTCTTTGCTAATTGAGATATGCCTTTTCAAATACCAGATAGTACTTAGGCAACTCAATTTTGTTTGACTGTTTGTGGATGTTAACCTAGCTGGAGGAAGGTGTTACACTGCCTCAAGCTGAGAGATTCTTCATAAGTGAATAATTTGGTTTATAAATGGCATGGGCAGTACTCTTTTGAGTGTGTGATATCCTGACTCATGAACCCACGGTCATGCACGTGTCTAGTCACCATGAATCTCCTACACTCTGCAGGGGTGTCAGTCTCCACTCTTTTGATGAAATAACTTCTATCCCCAGCACTGCTTCACATGTGGTAGGTGGCCTAGACTTAAGAAAGCTGATAAGGTTGTCCCTATAGAAACAATGAGGCTCACATGGCAAATTTTTAAACCCCTTCTTTAATAGTCAGCTTCTTATTTCTGATCTAGCTGTAGATAGATATTCCAACCCAAAAAGCCTCATCCACAGTTCATATACTAATTTATATTTGCATGGAAGGGGGTCTAAAATACTGCCGTTGTGTAAGAGAAGGATTACCTTCTGTATGCATTTGGCACAGGTGTCAGGTGGTGGATGTAGAGCTCATGCAGGGCAGCTTTATCTCTGCACGCTGCAGGGTTTTTCTTTTCCTTTGGCTTCCTCTGGAAGCCAAAATTACTTAAACTCTTGGGTTTTATGCAGTTGTTTGTCTGCCTCAATAGCAACTCTTGACCTGGTTGGCTAGTAGAAACCACATTGACAGATTTGTAAAGGTCTCCAAATTGCAATAAATTGATAGCTTATTAGGGGAGAAATCTGTACTGGATAACAATTCTTAATCCCATCAGTCAGCTTCTGCAGTCAAATGTTTCACCCTCTGGGTTGTTGTCAAAATATTTAGCGAGAGATTATAGACACCTGCAGAGCTAACAGAATATCTCAGCATAGCTCAGGTAACCAGTCATTCAGTCATGAAACGCAAATCTTCAGGAAATCAGGCTTACCTATTTTTACTGCTTTCAGAACTATTTCTATCACCTTAGTGCTTCAAGAGCCTTTCTTTCTGAGGTGAGTTAGCCTGGGAAGCTTTTACAGAAAGAGGGATTTTGAGCAGAGGAACTGAACAGGGAGGTGATGTCTGCTGTATGCAGTGGGTGTAGGAAAAATCTCTAGACCTCTTCTCCCCAAGAGAAGTTTCCTGGGCTACCCCCACTTTGGAGTATGCCACTTGGGTTTTGTGAAAAGGATGTGTGGTAGAAGATCAACTATTTGAATGGTATTCAGGAGCAGCTTTGGAGTATCCCACATATTAGGGATATGCCAGTATAACAATTTGGGAACCCCTGTTACCAGTGTGAGCGCCATGTGGATATGCCAGGGGGAGTCTGTATTAAGTGAAGAAAAGTGATGAGAGAGGTCTGGGCAGGAGCAAAGCCTCAAATAAGAGAATAAAGCATACAGGACTGTTCAGGGGATGCAGTGTGGTCCAGCATCTTTTTGTTGGGGGAGGAAGTGATGCTGCAGTCAGAGATGAATCAAAGTTGCCTCTGTGCATTCCCACTGCTTGTGGGAAGGAGGTAGGAGGGTGTCGAGACCTGTTCTTGCCCTTCTGTCTTTCCCCGTGCAGCATCTGCAAGGTCAGTAGAAGGTCTTCAGGGAATGACAGGCTTGCTTTCTCCTTTTTGTTTCGTCTTGTTCATTTGTTACTGTGTCTGCAGTTTTGCAGAGGACGTGATTCAAATCTACTATGAGAGTGACGAGGTGGTGTGTGAGGATGTGGAGCTCCAGGCCTTCGTCAAAGACATTTATGTCTATGGGATGAGGGGCGTGAAGGCCTCAGGTAAGATATGATGGCCCAGCCAGGTCTGCAGCTTGTCGAGTCCCTGCTGACAGCAATGCTGCATGCACAGCATGCCTTGGACTGTTGGAGACCCTCTCTCTTCTTGGCCCAAAGATGCTCAGTTTTATGGGTGAGACCCTGGATCAGGCCCTCCCTCCCTCAGGAGACAGCTCCTTCCTTTGCCACAGATTCTTGCCATGATCTTGGGCAACTCATGTAATCTCTCTGTACACTGGGGGTTGGTCCTTTGATCTTGTCTGCTTATGCTTTAAGCATTAGGGGAGGGGCTGTCTGTATGTGCTGTTGGAACCACCACGCAGACTGATAGAAATCACAAGGAGCAGCGAGACCCCCTTGAATCCTTTCCTCCAAACCTTGCACGAAATAAGAACAAGTGAGAACCTCCCCAGGAGTATATTGCTACACTTTGCATTTGTTCAGCATCAGTGTCATCGTTGAGCTGTTCTTCTCTCTTCAAGAGAAGATACTCATAATTCTTTCCAAGAAATACTTTCTTTTGCTCTGTCTCCTCTCACTGCCTCTCATTTCTTGCAAACCATTACTTGGCTGTGGGAGCTCTCACCCATAACACGGCTCTATTCTCCCACCTGAGTTAACACTCTCCTGCCTTTCCTTAAAGATGTTTTTTTCTTTCACTCACATTTTGTCCAAGAAGGTTTTCAGGAATTTATACAGGTGGATGGGGATTCTTCATACTGTCCTGACTGATTTCCATCTGGAAGCACCTGTTGGCCAGTGATTTGGGGCAGATGGCTTTGGCATTGCGTGCACACATATTTGTGTGTGAGACCTCCAGGCAAAACTGTGATGTTTCCACTCATTACCAGTATACACTGGTGTATAACAGCCTCCTGGGCTCTACCTGCCTGGACAAGCAAAGGATTGGGGGACACCTAGTTGCTATCATTTTTGCTTGTCTAGTTGTCTCTTAGGAAAAGCTTAGAAATGGCCTGCTAGTAGGAACTTCATGCCTGACCTAAGCATCTTGGTATGGGACAAGTACTGAGCCTTTCCAGGGCTACAGCTGGGGTGGGACACTCTAAGCACCACTGGTGGCAGGACTGCCACTGAAGGGGGAAACCTGCCAGGCTTGCAGCATCCCTGTCTGTACTGCTGCCACTCCAAGGGCTGGGGCAAAGAGCAGGGGGGTCTTGGCTGGGTCTGTAAAGAATGGAAGGAAGATAAATGGGGGAGGCTGTTGCACCCGGGCCCCCCCCTGCAGTCTCCATTCCTGCCCTGGGAGGGCTGCTCTGACTGGGAGCATGCCAAGCCCCTTTAAAGATGAGCACAATGTGCTTAGGATAGCAGGACGCAGGAGGGGATGGTGCATCCTCTCCTCTTCAGGCTTGGTGGCTGGCCAGAGCTACCATGTGCCTCTTCCTCCTCTCAGGTTGAGTTCACGTCTGCATCGGGTTGGTGGTGGAGATGTGAAGCAGCTGGCACAGGCAGTCTGAGCAGGGGCAGCTCACCCCAGGGTGCTGACAGGCCTCTAGGTATCCTGGGACCTGCAGTCACATTGGGCTGGGATAGGGAGTACAGCACAGGAATGTGATGTAGTGGGGATAGGAGAGATACAGGCTTGGGGGTGCTTTGGTAGCAAAATATTTCCCTAGTCCCTGACTATTCCCTTCTTTCTTTGTATAGCTCCAATTGATTATTCCTCTTCAAAGACAGCTTGATGCAACTACTTCTGTTCCTCTTTCTGTTGTTTCTCTTTTAGAAGTTCTCATTTCCTCACTTCCCGTTTCAGCAAATAAGCTCTCCCTGCACTTGCCCTCGCAGTGCACTTGATCTCTGAGCCTCGGGCCTTTATAAATACAAGCACATGGTCATTTGCTCCTTGGCATGAACATTCCCTGCTTGCACTGCAGACTGAAGAAAAAGGGACCATCTGAGGCCCCTGCCCTGTGGACTCTCTGGGTTCCTTGCTGCAGGGTAGGTAGGGTGAGAGGACAAGGATACAGTATTTTTTAAAGGTGTAATTATTTTTTGCTTTTCCCTTAAGGAACGCCACATACTTTGCAAACAGTGATGATGCCTCACAAACCTGTATGAGGTAAGGCAGGATCACTCTGTTTTTTACGGCTGGACAGCCAAGACACAGAGAGGTTGAGTAGCTCCTGTTAGACCACACAGCAAGATTCAGAAAGAGAATGCCCTGCTCTTCCCTGACTGCTGCACAGTCCTCTAACTCATGCCTTTTGAGTAGCTGGTTACCACTGGGTTACTTCATAGCTGGGTTACTTAAGCTTTTCTTCTCCCTCATTTAGGGTTTCCTAAGACGATCAGGACACGAGAGAAGCTAGCAGAATATCTCACAGTGATAATATTCACCACATCGGCCCAGCATGCAGCTGTGAATTTTGGTCAGGTAGGAATTTCCGGGAAGACTGTTCTTCTTTCTGGGCTAGGAGGTGCATCTACCAGGGCAAAGTCTGAGAAATGGTTTTTGGTAGATGTACAGACATTACATTACTCTCTCTCTCATCAAAATAACTGCAGAGCCATCTGCAGATCCCCACGAAGCCTGTGGAAACTGAAGTATTTTGGAAGCTGAGAAAGGCATTTTGAGTCCTAAATATGTACCAAAGCTAAAATTCAGGGATTCTAACTTGTATATTTTAGTTTTAGTGATTTTATTATGGGGAACAACTTTTTTAAGCGTTTAAATGGGTTGCTAAGACCCCTTTCAGAAATGGTGAAGGGTTCAGGTGCACAGTCTAGCTACCATGCTTTCCAGACATCACCTGAACAGCCTGGATATGATATGTGCTGGTAGTCTGTGGCACATCCTGCAATGAAATGCAATGACTTATGCTAAGTGGCTTTACTTTGCATTTGCTGTGAATGCATGCATGGGTGACTACTGTGGGTTGCTGTTGTAAGCTGTGCTAATTTGGCAGTGTGCCTGTGCCAAAGCAGCATACATCCCATCTTCAGATGTGGCTTAGGGAACATGTGCAGCGCAGCTCAGTGCTGTGACTGCAGTTCATGTAGCTGCATACACCATCTGTCTTGGAGTTGGTGCAGCTGCCTATTTCCAACAGCTCAGTTCCAGCAGTACAGATCTAGCTGGCCTGATGGAGCATTTACCAAGGGTCCTGAGTTAACTAGTTCAAAGCTGCCTTGCACGTCTGCAGGACCTCCACTTCTACTTTCTGCAGCAGCACAGACAAGCCTCTACAAGGTAAAGTGTCATTGAAGTCGGTGGGATAGAAGTCCAGATCTTCAATGATATCTAGATACTTAACTCCCACTGACATACATTGAAATTGATGCTCCCTCTGACATACATTGACATACATAGAAATTTGAAGCAGTACATCTGTGAGGATCGAGGCTTTGGTCATGTGTGGTCATTCAAAAGCACCAATGTGCTTAATATTCCCAATGCATGGAAAGGACATTGCTGCTCATTTCTTGAGTTTGCAAGCCAACTGGCAACTTTGAGCTTCCTCTATGATGTTTAATGTGTCACATACTGATAGCCTGTGTTATCCCTGCCTGCCTTTACTGACATATATCTACCCTGAAACTATAGTAACAGCTTGCCTTTCAAATGCTGTTTCTTCCAACATCAAGGCATTTTGGAAAGCAGACTTCACAGCCAGAAGAAAATCTCTTTGTCAGTCTGTATTGCACAGAGTTTCTTCACTGAGTGGGTGGTTGGTCACTGGAACAGGCTCCCCAGGGAAGTGGTCATGGTGTCAAGCCTGTCAGAGTTCAAGGAGCATCTGGACAATGCTCTTAGTCATATGGTTTAGTTTTAGGTAGTCCTGTAGGGAGCAGGGAATTGGACTCAATGATCCTTATGAGTCCCTTCCAACTTGAGACATTCTATGAGCTTTTTTTTTTTGTCACATGTTCTGGCTTCAGGCATGGATGATCTCACAGATAAGCAGGGAGACCATCTTTCCTGTGGCAATTATTCCCAAACACATCCCACATCACTCTCCATGTTGACCCTCCTGTCCATCCCTGCAGCTCAGGATCCCTGGAGCAGGTCTAGAGCCAGCTGTCGAATGAACCCACACTATTCCTGTGCCACATCTGTGACCAGGCACCTCTGCAACTATTCACTTCTAACCTGTCATTACAAGTGATTAAGACATCTCCCAACCTCCCCCTCAGGAAATCCTGTCTGTTCAAGTACCACTAAGAAACCATCTATTAATATTGTCCAGGCTATTAGGGTTTAGCAGGGAGCCTTCAGAGAATGAGAGGTGGAATTTGGCATGCAGAGGATCTTCAGCCCATCAGCAAAAGGGTCTTCAGCCATGGGAAAAAATGGCAGAGAGAGAGCTCAGGGTAGGAGGAAATAGCTATGCATTGGAGAAAACAGATTGAGGACAGTGTAAGCATGGCACACAGCTGAGATGGGACTTTCCCTCAGGCAGGGCAGGGGATATGTATGAAGGTAATGAAAAAGTGCTTGAAAAGAAAGAGTTATGGTAAGTGCAACTTCTCAGATGGCAGCAAAACTTGGGCTCATATCTGAGGCAAAATGAGACATCACCATCCCACAACACTAAAGCTGGCCAGAAGTGATTCTGAGTTCCCGGTCTGGCACTCACCATGGGCACATCCACATGCCATATTCCATGATGCACCAGCATCCTTTGCCTCTCTTACTGCCTGACCACAGTACTGTGGGCATGTTCTTAGAGAAAATTTTGCAGAAAAGAGGAACTGGAGAAAAGGAGATTTTATCAATTATAGATTTTTTCATCAGAGGTTTCCTCAGATTATCAGAAGAGATCTTTGTTTAATAAAGTAGCTAAGTCCTTAGCCTGGCTGGTGAATCTGGGCCATGTGGCCCATGCATGTGGTTAGCAGAATAACTACTCCTATTTAGACAATCCAACTCTCTCCCTTGCGAGATCCTGAGAAAGACAGTAGGGACTTCCTTGTCTCCTTCAGTCCTTCTCTAGAGCACCTCTCTGTCCTTTAGTTCGTATCTTCTCTTTCTGAGAGGCTCATATTACAGAAGCAAACTCCCTGGTGTCAAGACTCCTGATTTTCTTTGCAGTGTTCCTAAATACCAGCCACTGTAGCTTTTCACTGTGCTCTCTTGCTTTGTTGTGCAGTATGACTGGTGTTCCTGGATTCCCAATGCCCCACCAACAATGCGCCGCCCTCCTCCGACAGAAAAGGGGACAGTCACCATCGAGCAAATTGTGGAGAGTCTGCCAGACAGGGGACGTTCTTGTTGGCATCTTGGAGCTGTCTGGGCCCTGAGCCAATTCCAGGACAATGAAGTAAGTCGATCTCCCTTCCCTACATGGTGGAGATGTAGGTGAGACAACAAGGGCCATGGCAAGACCACACAGACTCACAAGATTGTAGTGCTGCTCTGTTCTTTACCGTGTTTGCCTTTCTGTGGAGGGATATCAGTGGTGTGGGTTTACCCTTGTTCTGCCTGGTGTAAATCAACTCTGAGCAAGAAGTCATATTTTTACTCTGAGGCCGTTTTTCAGCGAAAATTAAAGTTTCTAAGCTCAAGCATGGCATTGCTGAGTAAGGATGCTGGTGTGGGAGGAAGAGGGGTGCAGAGGCACATGGGTTTTCTCCACTCCTTGCCCCAGCAGCGCTGGTGGAGAAGCTACAGCACCAGTGTCCCCATGTCCTGCCCCTTTGGAAAATCTGCCCGAGTGCTATGTGCACTACAGCTGTGGCTTGTGCCTGGCTGTTGTGGAGTGCAAACAAAACAAGCCTACAGGAGGCTTTGCAAGCATGGTCTATAGCCATTTCCCTCTTGTAAAATGAGGTTGTAGGTACTTGGCTGTCTCACCCAAGGGCTGTGTCTGGAGGATGTGTTTTGAAGTCCTTAAATGGAAGATGATGGGCAGAGGGTACTTCAAATGAAGTTTCTCTTTAAGAAGAAAGCAGATTTCAGCTGGGAAGCTGGTATCATGGGAAATAGTTACCTAAAGCAGGTAATGTGCCAGTATGCATATTGGCAATACAGTATTCAGGGCACCCTTAGAGTCCAAGCTGACTAAAGCAACTGTCAGGTTGATCTTTGAAGGACAGTTTTAAGTCAACAGAAACTTCCATTGCCACTGAAAGAAGCAGTCATCTTCCTTTTTCATCCCTGGCTGTTAATTCCCCTCCCATGCTGTCCTTTACTTTAGCAGCACAAATGTTTGAGTGCCTATGCAGAGATCTCATTTGGGAAGCTGATCTGGCTGACCACTAGTCTGAATAAAAGTGCTTACTTTTGAGTGGATCAGCTCCCTGCAGGTGTAGGAGATGCCACACAGACCACCTGAACCAGCACTGCAGAAAGATGCAGGGATGGAAAGAAGCAGACAGTGGTGGAGAGAGGATGGCACAGCATCTTTCATTGGCAGTGCCAATGTAGGCTAGCTTAAATATTGATAGTACTATTTTAATAGTAGCATTTGTGAGGCTCTGGGTGTTGTTCTGCTGGATGACATAATGTTGAAACAGAATAGCCTTCGCTTTCTCAAAGCATGATTTCTTGCTGTTTTTCAATTAGCTGTTTCTAGGCATGTACCCAGATGAACACTTCGTGGAAAAGCCAGTGAAAGAGGCTATGGCAAAATTCCGCAAGAATCTGGATGAGATCGTCAACGCCATCGCCGAGCGCAACAAGAACAAAAAGCTTCCTTACTACTACCTTTCACCAGATCGCATTCCCAACAGTGTTGCTGTTTGAGCAGATACCCAGGAGAGTTTGGAGGCATGTAAAGCTAATGATGCTTTCCTGTTTACATTTGCTTCTTTTCAATGAACTTTCAGAAATGGATAAAATAAGAAACCCGCCCTCTCCATCAGAGCTGACCCA
Organism: Harpia harpyja; assembly: GCF_026419915.1. Taxonomy (NCBI): domain Eukaryota; kingdom Metazoa; phylum Chordata; class Aves; order Accipitriformes; family Accipitridae; genus Harpia; species Harpia harpyja. The sequence continues at coordinate 25,000,669 of NC_068949.1, read as the reverse complement.
TAGTCTATTTGGACTTTCAAAACAAATTTGATTATGACTGATCTTGCAGACAAAGCCTAGCTGACGACCCTCTAGGTCAAATTTGTTACAAGTTTATTTTTCCAAGACTTTTTAATTAATCTTAGAATCAATATCCATGTTTCTGTTAGCTTTCCCTCTCCTGGTCAAAACAGCATAATCACAGATTTGCTTATCTTACTCAATGAAAATAGTATCACGAGCAATAAGCAAGCCACATCTTTAAAATCCTTCCTATTTTTAATAGGTGACACTGGTGACATATAAAAATATAATCTTTAAAGTTTATGCATTGTTTTTAATCTGATTAAAACAAATGTTAAATATTTTCATGTCATTATCAGGGTAAAGGTAGAAGCAGAGCATGTTCTTAACATAGCTGATGGGTTTTTATCACTTTCTTACTGAGTTCATGTGAAATGAGATAGCCCGATTCACAGGAGATGAAAATTTTTTACCTACATAAACCTATATATTTTCTACATAAAACTAGGAAGGTTTGTTTTAGCCTCTGTCAGCAGAGTTTGATGTCATTCATATGTACAGACAAATGTTTTGCTTAGCACAATGGCAACAACTACAGACCTAGCAGCACTTACACTTGATTTCTGTTTCATTGCTGAGACTGCTGGGTTTTGTGGATAGTTTCTTCTGTTTTGTAGGGGATGAAGAGGCTGCTTTGTATAATGATAAAAGTTGTGGAGAAGGGTTAATTGGCAGCTTCTAAGAGGAATCTTTAGATTTGGCCAATTAAGCATAATTGGCATGTTCCACCTTGGTTAGAAACAACTGAGTTTTGTCTGTTTTGTTTAGAGGTGACTACATTCAAATACTTGGGCTGTGGTTAAAGCTGAGAGAGTCACTGAGATAATGAAAGCTAAAACGAGGTTTGGGAAATTTAATCTTTTATAGTTTGGGAAATTTAAGAGTTGTAGTTTTGTTAATAACAATTTTGGTTTATTTTTCCCAGAATTTGTTCCTTGTACTAGCTTCACCAGACTGCAGTGTGTTTTCTCAATACATAAGAAAGCTTCTTGTGCTAATAAAACAAAACTGAACAAGAACATCTAGCTTTTATTTCTTAACTCAATATCTAATGCTGTATTTCTCAAAAAACTTGTAGGAATAAGCACAGTGTACTGTGTAGAGAAATGAAGCTCCTGCATTTTGAGAAATATAGTTATTTCTGTTATTCATATGTGATTTGGAAAAGGGTATTACTAAATTATATGTCCTTTCTGTTTCATATGAAACACAGGCGTGGAAACTGATTTTAGACCCTTTACAGTGGACTGATTGCCTTTTTCTCCCCCCAGCTAAAGAGTTTCAGCAAAAATGTGGAAGGTAAGACCACTTCCTGTTATTGAGGAAGTACATTTAAGACTTCTGCATCTTCCTTTTACTGCAAACCATGAGAAGTGATGACTGTAGGAGCCAAGACATGCAATTGTGTAGCAACACTGGAATAGGACCAGAGGATCAGAGACCATAACGTGCGAGCCACAAAAAAAAAAAAAAAAAAAAAAAAAGGCACAACTTCAGTGCAAAAGGCAAAAAATGCAACAAGCTGATGCAATATATCCAACATGCCAGCTCTAACTCTTGTCCTTCCCCTGCATACAGCAAATGTCTTCTTGCCTCAGCTTTCATATGATAATGATCTGCATAATCAAATATCCGTCTAGAAAACAAAATATGGGAAGAGAGGCTGATGGCTGTTCTCTTGCATCTGTTCCCTCTGCTCTAGCCTGTGGACCTGGGATACAAGTAGGGTTGATGGGAGGTTTAGGGAATTGACTGTGCAGCTTTGAAGGCTGATAATTAGCAGTGCGATTCAAGGAGGAGGAGAGGCTGTGGAAAGAGGTAAGGACGTTAAAAGTAATGCTGGCACCAGAAAGGAAGCAAATACATGCAAATAGTAAAGTGCTTACTCTTCCAGGGGTCTGGGTACACATGTTGCTGTCCCAGTCCCTGCTCCCTTTTCGACTGGTCACCATCCACCAGAAAGTCATCTTCCTGTTCATGGGCCATGGGTTCCTCCCCTCCATCTTTAGCCATGGCTTGCACAGAGGTATCTCCTAAGCCATGGTACTAAGGTACGGTGTCCACTTGCAGGATCGCTCCTAGGTGGAAATGAAAGGATCAGCTCTTTCTGAAGTGGGTCATGCACTCAGCTTTGTGATAGATATTACTGTTTGATGTGCATCGTACCATTTCTAACGTGGTTTGACAGCCAATAGCATGTGTCTTGGCTGGATGGCTGTTCCTGCTGGCCAGTCCAAGGGAATTTTGCCTGTCTCTTCAACTTGACCTTCCTTGCTGCCTTTTCCAATTGCAGTGATTCTCAATTGGATGGAAGATTGAACTGGAAGACTTCCCTTCAGAAAGTCCTGGCAGTAACTCAGGAGACTCTGGCATCTCAGCCCTTCCTCTTTGCGTTTGGTCACAGGAGATGACACTCCAGCTGTAAAACACCATTAGTGCTAGTGAGAAATAACTGGGAAGGGTTGTCCTAAAGGACTGTCACAAATAGAGAGAGCCTGATGTTTTCTCCCCAAGCAGATTCAAAAAAATCTCTCCTTAAGGAGAAAAGGAGGCCTCGAGATGGAGAGAGACCCTCAATGAGGGGACAAGGCAGGCATTTCCCTGCTGAAGTCTCTGACTCTTTGTGTTCATTGGAGGCCTCTGCAGCTAGCCCAGCTCTCATCACTGACCTCCCATGCTTTCTTCTTTTTGCAGGGTGAGTTTACCCCTGTAAACTCCTTTTGGGACATTATCTTTCCCAACCCTCAAACTTCCCTTGCAATAATATGATTTCTCACTGCCCCTGGAAACAAAGCGCACATACTTCATAGTCATCCCATGTGAAGTAAGCTACCCATTTTTTTTTTGCAATCAATCCCCATTTTACAGGTGGGGAAATGGAACAAGAGCAATGAAATCTAGCAGATCAGATCTGATTTGAAGTGCCTCCTTCATAGAAAGATTGTGAGAAAGTTGTTTACCTGCAGCATGCTGATTAGCCTTCTAGAGAGCAGACAGCACATTCAGGCTTGGCTACTCAGAATTACTTGCTCTGTTGTATGTAGGGCAGAACACGGAATAGACCCCAGAAGACCTGTTTCTAACAAGCAAGTTTTATTCAGCAGCTGGCCTTTCCTGCCACGGTAGTAGCTACGTGGTATCTAGGAAGTTATTGCACACACTGAGATAGTATCACGAAGTGCTTAGTTTGCTTTATTTGTACTATAAACAGGAATAAATATTGCACAATCAGACATGGCTGGTAAGTTTAGAGGTTAACTGAGTCATGGGTTTTTATGGCCAGAAAATGTACCTATGATTGCTTAGACTGATCTCAGCATAACACAGATCTTTGGATTTCCCTGAAGCATTTCCCTCTTCAATACAGGGGTGCTTGATCTAGGAAACTATCTTCTGTAAAAACATCCACTCATGATTTACTGAAATACACAGTTCACCCTGGTGCCTGAGTCACTTGTCTCACCAGTGAATCCCTCGTGCTGTGTTTCTAGTTCTGTGTACATTCAGTTTTTGCTTCTTGCAACAGCTTCTTGCAGTAGCTTTGTGTGACTGAAGATCCTTCTCTGACCAGTTCCCTACTACATCCTTCCCCTTTCTTTTGGTAAACTGAATAGATTAATTTCCTGGAACCTTTTGCTGTAAGACTTTCTTTAAACCTCTTTTCCATTACCACTGTGTGGACAACACGTGGGCAGCTGACAATGACCATGAGTCAATGGCTATTTCAGCCATTATTTTCATAGGCTGCTTTTCCTCCTGCTTGCAACTATATGTCTGCAGTTTGTCCGTAGATTTAGGTCTCTGACCTGTAAAATGAACACAACAGGTTGTTTGCTTGCAACCAGCAGCTCAAGAGATCCAGACTGGATGCAAATCTCAGTGGCCCAGCCTTACTAGTTCCAGTTACTGGAGGACACCAGTGTGTTTGTGTGGTTTATCAGCAACCTCTTCACTGCACCAGCTTTGACATTCAAATTCAGCTGCTGTTGCCACCCCAAGTCTGTGTTCTCAGCTAAACAGATAGGTGGTAGGAACCAAGTTTGAACATTGCAGCTGACACAAGCAGTGGCCTTGGCCGAGGGCAACGGGAGGCAGGATGGGCGCACCAAGGAAGCCTTGTCTCCTGGATCCTGCCAGGGGCAGGGACACACGCGCTCACAGAGGTGCTGCCATCACTGGTGCATGCAGCCAGCGTGCAGGGGAAGGGAGGGACTGGCTGCTCACCAGCTTGTCTTAATTCACATACATGCAGGTACATGCATACAGGGGTATGAATATATCGTAAGGACACAAGCAGGTGACAAGTGGTGTTCCCCAGGGCTCGGTGTTGGGCCCTGTTCTGTTTAATATCTTTATTGATGATTTGGATGAGGGGATCGAGTGCACCCTCAGCAAGTTTGCAGACGACACCAAGTTGGGAGGCAGGGTCGATCTGCTTGAGGGTAGGGAGGCTCTACAGAGAGATCTGGACAGGCTGGATCGATGGGCTGAGGCCAGTCGTATGAAGTTCAACAAGGCCAAGTGCCGGGTCCTGCACTTCGGTCACGGCAACCCCATGCAGCGCTACAAGCTTGGGGAAGAGTGGCTGGAAAGCTGCCCGGCAGAGAAAGACCTGGGGGTGCTGGTTGACAGCCGGCTGAATATGAGCCAGCAGTGTGCCCAGGTGGCCAAGAAGGCCAACAGCATCCTGGCCTGTATCAGGAACAGTGTGGCCAGCAGGAACAGGGAGGTGGTTGTTCCCCTGTACTCGGCACTGGTGAGGCCGCACCTCGAGTCCTGTGTTCAGTTTTGGGCCCCTCACTACAGGAAAGACATTGAGCTGCTTGAGCGTGTCCAGAGGAGAGCAATCAAGTTGGTGAGGGGCCTTGAGCACAAGCCTTATGAGGAGCGGCTGAGGGATCTGGGGCTGTTCAGTCTAGAAAAGAGGAGGCTGAGGGGAGACCTTATCGCTCTCTACAACTACCTGAAAGGGGGTTGTAGTGAGGTGGGTGCTGGTCTCTTCTGTCAGGTGGCTGGAGATAGGACAAGAGGAAATGGCCTCAAGTTGAGGCAAGGGAGATTTAGGTTAGATATTAGGAAAAATTTTTTTACTGAGAGGGTTGTCAAACATTGGAATGGGCTGCCCAGGGAAGTGGTTGAGTCACCATCCCTGGAGGTATTCAAAAAGCGAGTGGACAGGGTACTCCAGGGCATGGTTTAGGGGGCATGGTTAATGGTTGGACTCGATGATCTTGAAGGTCTTTTCCAACTGAAATGATTCTGTGATTCTATGACTGGAAGTGCAGAGTAATGTGGTAAACCATCACAGACACTGAAGGAACTTCAGGTGGGCAGAAAGTTGTCACCTGAAGTTGGGTTTTGGCTGGAAAGCAGAGTCTAAAAGGCTTAATAAAAGATTAGCCAGGCTTTTTCACGACTGTGAGAAATTACTGCTGCTTCAAAAGGACATGTCTACTGTGCTACTAGACATCTCAGAATATACGTCAGCTATACAGACAGAGGGAAAATACAATCTATAGGGATTTGTCCATAACCACTCAGAAAATCAGAGGCAAAACTCAGAAAAACAAGGGTGTCTGTTCTGTGATCTGGCCACAAGGCCTGAATTTCCTTCCCTTACTGCTAGAGTTCCCTTGCAAAGCAAAAGCTGATGTTGCAGTTGTCCAGATAAATGGACAAAATAATCGATAAGATGCTGATGGTCTTCAGCAGTGGCAGAAGAGAAGAGCTTTACCAGTTGAAGAATTAAATTCCAGTCTCAATATGCCTTTATCTGGCACACACTGGGAAGGTTAATTGCCCTGTGCAGTGAGATGGGGATGCTGAATATGGTGCTGCTCCTTCTGACAGATCTCCCCACAGACTGGAGATGTACAGTTTTCATTTTTGTGAGGTGAGTTCTAACACAACAAATTTTTTTAATTGAATGGATATGCAATAAATTGCTTTGGAAGGGCAGGGGGGGAAAGGTAACTGAATTAGTAATTTTCAGCTGCTTCTCTGTGCTATCACTTGTAAAATCAGAAGCAACAGAGCGGTTTAAGTTTTTGTTCATTTGATGGTTTTTCTTGGTTTTTTTTTTTAAGCAGATGTTAGTAGAGATTATTTTGCACATAGTTTATTTTAATGAACTTTCTTTAGCCACAGAACAGGCGCAGCAAAGGCAGAGGTATATGGAGCGTATTTTGGAGACCATGAGGGATGTTCTGACTGGTGACCTGAAGTTATCATTGAGGTCAGAAGATAATTTAATATCTATAATATATTAGAGTGTCCCTGTACCATCTGTCAGTTTTAGTGTCAAGAGCAGTTTTAGGTGTTGTGGATTATTGGCCATTGCCACCTCATCTTCAACAACTACCAGTCTCTTGATGAAAGCCTTTGCCTCAGGATACAGTAAAAGGAAGGTAGAAGATCTATTTGTTGATAGTCTGTTGCTACTGGAAACAGAAATGGGCAAGATTCTGGGGGGCTCTAAACTGACATAGCTAATTTGAAATAATTGATGGCTATATGGATTTATACCCAGAGCTGTCTTTAATTTTTACCTTTATAGATATTGCTGACTATTTTGATCCTTTCCTGTTCATTCCTAGAAATGGTGTGCTTCCCTTACGGCTAGTAATTGTGGGCAGATTCTTTTCCAAAGCACTAGAGGGCAGCAATATTATATTAAGATAAATCTTTTCCAGCCTTGGACAATACTGGTACCAGCAAGATGAGCCCTGGTTTCTCCTACTATTCCTCTTCTCCAACAGAGCTTGCAATGTTGTTCAATCACAATACTGATTGCTAGGGCCGACACCATATCACTGATTTAAAATTTTTTTTTATTTTTTTTAATGAGTCCTCATTCATCCTTTGCTGTACTAAAGCAGACTTCAAACATGCGAAGCCTGCCACTTGGGTATGGTGTGCTGGCTTGTACTTAGTACCTCTGCCTTTGCATTAGACTACCTGTTAGTTAAATACACACTTAGGTGGAAGGGCATGAAGAGGCTCCCTCTGTGTGCAAGTTGCTGTTCAGGAGATCTGCTTGTCTGAGGCTTTCTCACTGCTCCTGCTGGCCACCTCCTGGCACATGGGCTCTCCTAGCAGCACTGTTAGAGGACAGCCCTTACTGATACTGTCATGACTGGGTTGTTGCCATCTATTTGGCAATATCAGACATGGCTCTTGCCTTGATATACTAAGTACTTTGCATGCTGGGTTCACTTCTACTTGAGGCAGGAGGGCAATTCTGACGAGGGTGTTCACGTGCCAGCTCTTGGTCTGGAGGGGATATCATCTTATCCAACGCTTCTGCTCTTGAGTTTTCCCAGGAGGAGACTAGATGCTTTTCAGGTTATCTGGCATTGCTCTCTGGAAAGCAGACTTTTGAGAGCTTCAGCTTTTTCTATTTCATATAAAACAAAGACAGATCTCTTTAAGGCAGGCAAGGCCAAAACAGTAAAAGTTCAGCATTTTAGGTGACAGAGAAAAGTGTGTAGGATTAGAGTTCCTAAACACTGCATGGGTCTGAGGATAACTGCAGTAGGTTTCAAAAAGCTTGCACTCACACCACAATCAGTGAGAGCGGGAAAAATCAAGTTGGACTAAGTCCCTTCAACTTCAACAGATGACTCAAGATCTCTACTGTTGTAACTAGCAACAGCCTTTGGTTCAGTGGGTCAGAGCCCAAACCCTCATTTTTCTTCGTTTAAAAGAAGTATGTTTTCTTTGCTTGCAGAGAGTAGTGCAGCTAGGTAATGTCAAGGCAAAAGGCTGGATGAGATTAACTGAACTTAACTGAATAACAAACAAAGCAGAAACATGGATGAAGACTCTAGATCTGAACTGTCATGATCTTTGGGTAATTCTGCCTCTAAATCCAGAGAGAGTCGGATTTTCTACTCAGTTCCATCTCTAACTGTCTACTTACTTATCTCTAAGCTTCAGGGCATGAGATAGTCACTACCCGGCTAAGAGGAAATCGTCAGATTAGTAGGATAGCAATGTGTCGGCTCACGGGTTTTTAGTGCCTCTTTTGGAGCTGTCCTCTACTGTTCACGTCGGGGATTGCATCCTGTGTTAGAAAGACAGCTGGTTTTGCTTCACAATCCACACGGCAATTATCTGTGTTACTGAACAAATTTCCTGTTTGTACGTATGCAAGTGGTGGACAATGCTTGAATACCTTCAGTGCAGTGAGAGAAATAGTAAGTGAGCTGTTGTTCAAATATTTCCTTGTAAGAGTTGAGTTGGAACCTAATATCCTAGTTTTAACATCTGGACTTTGGTAGGTCTCTATCCAGCTTCAAATTCAGCTTCCCTGGCGAACACAACTAAAACTGTACATCCAGCAGCCTTTTAACTTTAGTTTTGCAGTGTTTAAAATCCAGTACTTGGTGATTAGGCTCAACCTGTAATTATGTAGCTGAGTTATGACCTCATAAAAAAAAACAAGAAAAAGTTATGTGGGAAGTCAGTAAACTCAATTTTTCATAGGCTTCCTTCTTGGAAGACCTCTGCCGAAACCAAGGGAGCACCACAAGATGGCAAGTCGGCCTGCCACGATTTGCTTACGTATTGCGGGAAAAAACAAGGCACTGAGCTGCTTCATCTATGAGCGCAAAGTTCATATCTCCACCTCTTCCAATAATTAGCTGGACTGATGCCAAGACTGGGTGAAAAAAGCTTGAAATAAGAGCAAAGCCATGCCTCAAAAGAGAGGTATGCCCTGAATACTTTACCACACATCCAGCAAGCCTCTGGTGGATTTGCTAGCAAGCACCAGCATTTTCCACTGCTGTCCCAGGCAGCTGCTGACATTAGAGGGATTCGGCTTTGTACAGGGAAGAAGGAAAGAAAAGGAACTGGCAATGGGAGAAACCAGGAAGGATGTTTTGTTCTGTCTATAAAATCCATATTCAAGACATAAGAAAGGGAAGGAGCAGACATCCTGGTGGGACTTGTGAGCACCATGTGGTAAGTAATGTCACTTTTATTTCTTGTGGAGGCAGTAAAATATGTATCTCTATCCTAACCACTGAACTCCCCAGTGATTTTACAGAAAAGATTAATTTGTCTCTGGCTTTGGTGGTTTTTTCCTCCTCCTTCCTGACATGCTCCCTGAGGGATGAACTGCACTGTTTGGCTCAGCTCCCCAAATCTGAGCTGCTGTCGTGTTTGTTTGGTAACTGCGAGACAGAAGTGCTTGGGAAGAATGTCACCAGGCAAGACTCGTTGGCAGGTTCAGCCAGAGATCCCACTGTAATTAGATAGGCTCTTGTTGGTATAGACTATGTTTTTCTTTCTTTTAAACCTCCTAGCTGCAGATGGGTTCTTAGTTACTGCTAATAGTGTATTCACCTCCTCAGACTTATCTACTGCTAGATCTATTTTGCAGGTGTTGCTCCTGAAGTGTCTTTTCCTTTCCATAAACGGCAGACCTTGTGTCTGCAGATTTCTTCTTTCCTATTTGCCTACTTGACTGGAAACAACATTCAGAAACAAAACCATCAGGAAAAAGCAATTAGTGCTCCCTCATGTTACCTGTGTTTCCAGGCCAATAATGAAATCAAGTTGTCTAAGAGAAAGTGAGAAGTGGGATTTGATGTGGTAAGAGATGCTCTGGAACTCCTGGGGTCATCCTGACACTCTTAGTCTTTACCCTTACTAATATTTTCTCATCCCAGACTGGGCGACTCAGTGAGACAACACACAGGAAACCACCATGGCTTGGATTTGAAGTCTTTATTCTCAGAAGTGTGTATCTGCTCTCACGTACCATGGTTATCTTTCACATATGCCTAAACAAACAAACACACTTGTAGAAACTAATGTGTAAACTATAATGTTCTTGATTTGCCTGTGGCAGAATAAGATCTCTGCCTGACCTTGTTACAATGCCAAGTGTCCTGGTTTTGGCTGGGATAGAGTTCGCGAGTCTAGTATATAAACTGGGGAGAGTTGGCCTGGGGGGGGGATTGCTGCTCGGGAACTAACTGGGCATCAGTCTGCGAGTGATGAGCAATTGCACAGTGCATCACTTGTTTTGTATATTCCAATTCTTTTATTATTATTGTAATTTTATTATTGTTACTATTATCACTATTGGTTTCTTCCCTTCTGTTCTATTAAACTGTTCTTATTTCAACCCACAAGTTTTGCCTTTTTTTTTTTTCAGATTCTCTCCCCCATTCCACTGGGGGGGTGAGGAAGTGAGTGAGCAGCTGCGTGGTGCTTAGTTGCTGGCTGGGGTTAAACCACAACACCAAGTCAGAGCAGTTGCATGAAGATTGGAACTAAAGATTGCTTAGGCCAGGGGTATATGTGGTGGTTAGGACCAGAGCCTGAGTCTGACAGGATGTTCTCCAAAATGCAGTGATATCTGGATGCATATTTTTGCTCAGTGATTTGCGTGGAGTACAAGGATGCAATACCTTGCTCACATTCAAAAACTGCGCTATAAAATGTGTCCTTCTTGGAAGCTGCCAGTGCTTTATGTCCCCTGGCTTTTCACAAGTTCTGTGGTGGGCACTCAGAAATGCTAATAGAAATAAGTCATGTAGTATTGGCTCCTGAGCAGAACTTTTTATTCATTTACTGGCAGAACAGGATTGTTTCATCTGCCAAAGGGCCTTAAGCATTCAGTACCCACTAAGAACTAGTGGGAGATGAAATTTGGTAAATTCTGCATATAAGGACTTGTGGAAAATTCCTATAGACCCAAAGAGGACCCATGCTAACACAATTCTACTGAAACTCTAACAAGATCTGATCACCTGCAAAGCAGGAATTAGGCTCAACAGTGGTTGGTCTGTTCTGAGATGCTGAACATGCTAGACAAATATCAGGCTTTTAAATGAGTCTTCAGTTCAGTTACTCCTGTAATTAGTGCTCTTCTCTATCCAGAAGCTGTGTGGTGTGGTCTGTCACAGAGAGAAATGTAGAGACTGAAGAGGTGAGGCATGGTACAACAAAGCAAGGCAAATCAGCTGTTCTAGGCAAAGGGTTTGTGGTGGCCTTGGCCACAGTCTGAGGGAGCTGTCTGGAGGGGTTGGAGAGAACTGCCTGGTGGGGAGAGAATAGAAGGCGGCTCTGAGAAAGTCCTGTGCACCAGAAACTGGGACCCAGCAGGAGGCAGTTGGATAGTTTCACTATTTAATTTTGAGCTTCATATTAATAAACCTTGATCCTAGTAAGAGGAGGGCTACTGGGAAAACTCCTTCCCGCTGCAGCATGACTAACAGTTGGAAAAGGAATCTGAGCCAAAGTAGCGAGCATAACTGCAAATGTAGCAGGGATACATCCTACTATGGTGATGAAAAGGAAAAGGCCCAGCTTGCTATGTCCTGTTCTGCAGCTTTTCAGTTACTGGAAGAAATGTGGATTGCTAGATATAAATGAAAAAAACAGAATATTGTTTTCTGGGTGTTTTGCACTAGTGCGTGCCAACATCCTCAAGGACATGCAAGTTACCACCTGGATATCTGTAAAGAAATACTTGCAAAGCAAGGCAGGAGAACAATTGAGACCTCCCTACCAATGCTTCTAGGGGAAGGCAAACTGAGCCTCCTATGGCAATGGAAGCTGCCATAAATGTTTGTAGAACCTGATCTTATGTCCCCTCCACAAAGACCTCGGTGATACCACAGTGCAGGAGCTAGAACGCATAGAAAAGGTGATAGCCTGGAGCTGAAAGGACTCTTCCTTGATCACCACTGCCTGTTAGGGTCTGCTAACCTGCAAACTGTTCTTGTAAGAATTCTTCAGCTCCTAACATTTACTGTCTGACCGTCTCCTTTAACCTGTCTGATCTCCAGGCTTGATCCTGATCCCTGGCTCTGGTCTGGCTGTGGAATATGAAAAGTCAGCCCATCGTGATCTACTTCAGCTTAACAATTGTACCTGATCGAAAATACCACAGGGAACAGTACAGGGGAGAGATCAAGCGCATGCTCCGTCCATTTGCTCTGTGACTCTACGAATGCCCTGAGAAGGATGAATACCAACAGTGAGACAGAAACCTGTCAGCAGTGTGGAGAAAGGAAATGTGGTAAGGGTCTCCAAGACCAGTCTATCTAGGCTGCAACCTGCAGCTGGTCTGCAGGCTCAGAGCATTGTTCTTTGAACCAGGAACATCCCTCAAGCCCTCTATTAGGAGGTCAATGTTTTTCCAGGTCTGTGGGGGTAGATCAGAGGAGATGGGGAAAGGGAAACCCTTGCAAGTGATCACTCTCTCTAAAATCATTAGCAGGGAACTTTAGAGCAAATGTTGATTACTCAAGTATCAAAGCCTTGATGGCAACATTTACAAATGTGCCAAGTCTAATTTTTAACAAGAACCAAATGCAAGAGTGACTTCAGTGAGTAAAACCTTACTCTGAAATACATATCTGTTTTTGTCCAACATCGTAGTGTGTGCAGAACCTGAACTTTGCTCAGGGCTGCTCTGGGTGGCAGCGTCACTGCTCAGATTGTTTAGTAATTATGTCACTGCTGCTTGGATCAATGTCTATTGAAGGTAGTGAGTATTTTTACTTAAACTTCAGTTAATGTAACTTTGGAATTAGTCCTTCAGGGTCACTTCATAAAGCACCCAGGGGAAGCCATTTTTGTCTCCCAGAACATTATCTCAATTTCAGGTTAACTATTATGAGTGTATAGAATAAAATGGGAAGAAAAGAAAATTACCTACTCCACCAAAATCAGATCTTGCTCCATGCTTGACCTTTTAGCTAAGCTAAAACATTAGACAGTCCTGAGGAGAAATGCAAGAATCCCAAAAACTCATTCAGAGACTGTGATCTTCTAACAGGCCTCTAGAGCAGAGAGTGGACTAGCAAGAACTGTATGAAGTTTAACAAAGACAAATGCAAAGTCCTGCACCTGGAATGACAACCATATCCCACTCAACTCAGCGCTAGCCAGGCCACACCTGGAGTACTGTGTCCAGTTCTGGTCCCCACAGTTCAAAAAAGATACGGACAGGCTGGAGATAGTCCAAAGGAGGGCCACAAAGATGATCAAAGGGCTGGAGAACCTGCCCTGTAAGGAAAGACTGAAGGATTGAGGTCTTTTCTCCCTGGAGAAGAGATGGCTCGGGGGGATCTCATCATAGTATTCCAATACTTAAAGAACAGCTACAAAGAGAATGGAGGCTCTCTTCACAAGGAGCCACATGGAGAAGTGAAGGGGCAAGCAATGGGTACAAGCTGCACCAGGAGATGTTTCATCTTGATAGAAGAAAGAAACTTTTTACAGTGAGAACAGTCACTGGAAGAACCTCCCCAGGGACATGGTAGAGTCCCCATCACTGGAGGTTTTCAAAATGCAGTTGGACAGGGTGCTAGATAATCTCATCTAGGCTCCCTTTCCCACAAAGGTTGGACCAGATGATCTTTCAAGATCCCTTCCAATCTGGCCTGATCTATGATTCTATGATCTTTTTCTTTCATTCAAAGTATAGAATTTCACTCAGACCTTAATACCTGCTTATATATTGCCCAAATGCATCTGCAGTAGGCAAAAGTAACGCTCTTCTTCCTAGTGAAGGAGCAGTCATAGCACTGTGATGTTAACTGGATTACCTGGAAGGATGTTCCCATGTGAAACCAATATTCCCAACTGAGTGGAGTGAGCTGTACTACTACTCATCTTGTATTGTTTCAGGTGACCTCATCTGTCATAAACTGTATTGCTATGACCTCTACATCCCATCTGCCCCTGCACCACGGAACAAGGAGCAGATAGCTGTTGACAACTTTATTAATGAGAAGATTGTGGAAGTCCTGGAAAACGATGATTACTGCTGTTACCATGGTTACAGGAATTTTGTTGGTGGAGATACCATCATACATGCCATGCAGAAACCCATGAAAATTATCCCTGTTACACTTATACCAGTCTACAAAGACCAATACTTCCGAACTCTTTTAGACATACTTGTAACTGCAGATAAGCTGAGGAGAATTGTACTGCTTTTGTTTGATGCTACTTATACTTTGCCCAATCTATGGCAATGTTGTTTTTCAGTAGAAGTCAACGACCCACAGCTTTTGCGCAAAATAAAGAAAACTATAGATCGTCATAGAAAACTGATTCCATTGAGCAGAAGGAAACAGATAGTATTGAGGGAAATAGAGACAGGTAAGATCATAGGTCTTGTCATGTTTGACTGTTGGCTTGATTTAATTTGAAGTTTATTTTGCCCTGGAGAGGGAGAGGAGGGTGACAGCTTTGGAAAGAGGTAGTTTCTAGTATGGGACATTACGGATTACTCAGTAATACTGGTGCAAGTTTCTGCCAGATTATTTCCATCAGTCCAGGCTTCCTGCATAAGTCCAGGATGCAAGCTGGACCAACAGTTTGTTATATAAGAAGTACCTCACTTCAGTGAGGATTTTGACAGATCGCCTTACTTTAAAATGTCTAAGGCTACGTCTACATAGTCAGACCCCATGATGAGATAGAACTGTGTAATTTGGGCACAGTTCTGTGCTCGTAAATGGGTTCTAAGATAGACATAGCTCATGTTGCATCATCTAGAAACACAGGCAGAGCAGTCACACTGTCTGCACTTGGTGATGGTAATATATCCTGAGAGCTTTACCAAAACAGTCCTGTGGCAGTTTTTTCAAAACTCTATCTGTGAAATCTAGATCCTTGTTCCCAGAGGGAAAGAAAAGAATGTATTCTGCTTAAAGGTAAATGCTCTCTAATGCAACCTGAAATAACTTCTTTAGTCAGCCTAAAATATCTTGCCTGAAGAATTCCAAGAAATCTTAGTGCTCCAGTGAGATATGCATATCTTGAGGAGAAGCTGAAATAGTTTCTTTCCAATAGTATGAAACTCTCCAGATAGCCAGGGGGATGTAGGATATTCAAGCCACTGCTGTGTAGAACTGATCATGACTTTCTGGCCACCAGTTTGGTATTCAGATAAAGGACACGTTTCTTATGATAGATTTTCAGTATCTGACCTGGTTTGGGGAATAACCCTTTGGCACCCTTCACTGTGCTGAACACTTCACAAAATAGATGGACAGGCAGAGTTGCTGTCTCTAAAATCTTAAACCTTTAATAACACCTATGTGTCTGCATAATGATAGAGAAGCAGATCTGCACTGATTTGGGTATCTGCACCTGGCAGTAAATACACACGTAGGGCCAGATACTAAACATCAGTCACAAACTGGCTTGCTTATTCCATATCAGATGAGACAAGGTTGTGCCTTTTGGTTGTTTATATTTTGGCTTATCCTGGAGAAGAGCTTGCTCTCCTTAACTTCCTGCCTTCTCTTTCCAGAGTCTACTTCGCCCTTCTCATCCTCCATAGGCAGAGATTGTAAGTGATACCAGCATTTTTGAGCATGCACTTACTGCAGAGTGTCTGCAGGGTAACAGAGGTAGATTTAGCCAACTAACATCTCTGTGCTCCATGTTTGTATTACAGCCCCTTTCAGGAGGTCAGATAGATCAAGGGAGTCATTCAGGCCGTACTGGAGACATCACTGCACCTCTTCCTTCAGCAACTCATTCTTGCAGCACAGAGTGCTTCCCCACAGAGGTACTGTTCCTGCACATACACTCCATACACAGACTGCTCCCACGTACTGGTAATGCTCTGCCAGCGAGGGCACTCCCACTCATGCAATACTCCCATGCAGCAGCAGCTGGGAGGACTTTGTTGCAATAGCCTTTAGGAACTTTCATGTCCCGCACAAGAGAGTCCTGCCTTTGCAGTTGTGCTCTTGAGCTGCAAAATAAAGACCATATTTAGCTGCATCAGAGTAATTACTGGAGGATGATTCATACAGGCATAATGCTCTCAGGTGGTGGTGATTAATAAACAGTGCACAGGAGCTGCTGCAAAGGAAAGAGCTGATGGGGAAAGCAAGCATGAACTGCATGTCCCTTGCTTATGGCATTAAGTGTACATCTGACTGCCTGGTGAAGCTAGCTGAACTATAAAACACAAGCGAGATGATAAGAAAGGTGTTATGATTCAGACTGAGTCTCATAAGGCTATATTGTCTTAATGGACAAGAATCAACTAAAGTACAGATTGCCATTCATGCCTGTGCAGCGTTGCTTCAGCAATGCCGTGAGGCAACTTCAGTTCTTACCATAGTCAATAGCAAGACTTCATCTCTTCCAATTTATCTCTTCAAGGGGGCAATAGACTGGCTCTTTCATTAAAAACACAAGCTGTAGTCAGGTTTTGACCACTGTACCACATTTGGAATATGTATATGGCTTTGTATTCCGGGAGATCTTCGAGGACCATTATGTGCAAGGTTCAGTCAGGATGCCTAACAGAATAGTAAGGAGTGACTCTCTTCTTTTCCTTTCAGATTTCTGGTAGGTTGTAAGCATGTTCATTGGTACATTCCTAGCATCGTCTCAACCACATCCTCTTCTTTGAGGAAAGGCAAACTGACTAATGGTCCTTGTAGGCTGTGATCCAGTACAGAAACTAGCTAGAAACTCTGGGAGGGTTTCAGCTGATATATGTTTGTTATATTTTCTGTCCAGAAACTGAAGACATCCTGAAAGAAATGTCCTACATATCTTTTCAAGAGCTGGATGATTGTTTTATGAGATACTGGGATGCTAGCAATGAGTGGATCAGACAACAGATCTGTCAGATGTTGGTCAAAAACATCAAGAGGGACTTTCTGACTTTCTCTAGGTTGGCAAACCTGGAGAACTTAGAACTGAGAGTAAGAAATCTCATCCAATGCAACAGCTCTGCTTCCAACCAGGAGCTTCACATTCAGCAGGAGAAACTACACTGTTGGATTCTGGCAGCAATGTTTGTTCATGTCTCCACAACAAACAATGGAAAACTGAAGGCTCTGTTGAGGGGAATGGTCTTTGCAAAATACACTGGACCTTCAGAGGAGAGAAATTACGAGTATCTGTGCTTTAGTGCCTACCAGAAAATCAGAATGGCCATCTCCACTGCTGTAAAAAAACAAATACCCTGGCCAAATTTTATAGAAACGTACCTGAAGCACTTGGAAAGTTTCCTTAAGACATTGGGGAAAAAAGTGACTTGTGCAAACCAGAGGGTTGTGCAGTTCCAATTCATCCAGAAGCAGCTTCAGAGAGTACCCTGGATGATAAGACATATCTTTATTCTTGTTCTTACTGAAAAGGTGCATAACAAACCGATCATGCTATCCTAGTATTGCTTTTGTAACTCCTGACTCGTCCACCTCTCACTGGTGTGACATTACTCTGTGAGCAGCAAATACATGACCCCTGGGCAAGAGATTTGTTTTATGCATCCTTTTAGTCGGATGTACAGTCTGCTACTTAATATGAAAGTAAGCAAACACCATGAGTGAAGCTTACAGTAAATGTGAGCAACTCAGTTACTCTCTGTATTTTCCAGGTGTTTGAAGACAAACTACTTGCAGTCAGCCAGCCTTTCTTCTTCCATGTGTGCACAAAGTTGGGGAAAAAACACTGGGAGATTCTACTGGAAATCACTGAGCGCATCACTGAACATATCCAAGCCAGCCACACACAAGGTAAGGAAATGCAGGACTGGCCCGAGGCACAGGCAAAGCCAGTACTTGCTTTGGGTATCAGATTTCAGGCAATAGCAAAACAGCCACCACTCTGTTGGTCACTATTCCATAAGGTCTCTGCTGCTTTATTTACTAGACTGTACATCCAGTTATTATCCCTTTTTGTCTAGCATTCACCACTGACTGACTTGATTGAGAAAGGTGATGATGACAATGACAAAATTATAACCTTCCAGAAAGAAGCAGGACTGGGCTTTCAGTTTCTTAGATAAAGCAGCTGAGATCTTCACTATCCAATTTTTCTGAGCTGATTGCTTTTCTATCCATTGAACTGAGCCCTGTGCTGCTGAGACAACACTCTCACTAGAGACATAAACCAGCACTCCAGTTGCCTACAGATGTCCAACCTGGCACAGCCTTTTCAATGAGATTGTGGCGACTTGGCTCTGCTTAGTCAATGCTACAGCAGATAAGCAGTATTTTTCTTCTTTTCATGTCTCAAATCATTGTACCATCATGCCACATTCTTTTTAAAAGTCTGCAATGTATGATATGGTGGGTCCTCTGCAGTGGCATTAACAGAACATATCTCTGTCACAGGGGCAGTAAAAGAGTGCCTGCATCTTCTCCAAAGCCTGTGGGAATGGTGGACGACAACTGCCACTAAAAAGAAGACAACTTTGGCAAGGATCATCCTCAATCATTTCTTCCAAAAGTTGCTTTACCACCCACTGAGTGAGGTGAGACACTGCATTGCACCATTACTCTTTAGCAAGGATGGCACATACACACATGCTACTGAGCTGGGAAACAAGGTGATCCCAGCTGATCCCAGCCACGTGGAAGCAGCTCTCCGAGAACATCTGAAGGTCACCTTCCCTGATCTTACCCTCAAGGGACAGATGAAGACAAATGCCAGTAGCATTTTTGTGCAAGGTATCACACCTGTTGGCAATGCAAAGATCTACATAGCCAAACAACAGACCCTGAATGACATCTTGCAGACAAATACCACTGACAGTGACTGTGAAAGGTTTCAAGAAGTGATCAGAATAGTGGCTCTGTGTCAAGACAGGGAGTCCATTGCCAAGCTGCAAATGTCCAGGGCCTGTGGAGTGCCTCCACTGTACATGATGGAAGATGGAAACCCGCTCTTGGCTTTCTTGCAGGAAAAAAGAAATAAGCTCACTCAATCCATTATAATAGGCATGTTAAAAGATATTGCCAGAGCTGTTGGGTCATGTCACCAGAAAAGAGTCTTACTTTGCAACGTCACTCCAGCCAGCTTCATTGTGGTCTCAGGTGGGCGACAAGGAACTGGAGCACTTCGAGTGCAGGTCAAGCTGTCTGATTTCTTCCAGGCCAGGCTGGCTCCCCCACAGGATGAGAGATACTATTCAACCACTGATTGTCCCTACGAAACCATCAAATCTGGACAGCTCAGAGGTACAGATGTGAGGAGCTGGTGGGGTGAAGACGGGATTGGGAAAAGTCAGTTATTTTCACTGGGCTGCTATTCACTGAACAGCTCTTTTGTGAGTCGCTTCTCTGCTCTGAGGTTTAGTATCCTCAGGGAATTTGTCCTTCCCTGTATCTGTGAAGAACTTAGAGAGCCCTGATAAATGCAAGCTAACGCTATTAATGACATGGATATGCAAAAAGGCTGAGAGTGAAATGTAAGAAGCCTCAGAGAGCACCTGTTCTTACCCTGACTGCTGTTGAAACAACTGAATTCAACTGCTAGGACCCCAGCTTGTTCTTCTCCTGCTCAGTTTTTTGCTGCAGTCTGACAGTCATTCTGAGTACCTCGCTAGGGCTGGCTGGCTCTTGTGAATGATTTATACGTGCACAGCAGCAGTAAGCATCCAAACCTGCTGTAGATAGGGTTAATCATGTGCCTCTTATAAGGAAATGTCTTTAACAACAACAAAAAATCAGTTCAGGAAGTATATAAAAATTCAGCCAGTCTTTGCATATGACACCTGTTGCAGCTTTGCCTGGGAAGCTGTCATAACCAACTAAGATTAAAATCACTGAGTCATCAGAAATTATAGAAAACTCACTCTGTAAACGTTGCAAGTCCAAGGTTAAAGAATGAAACTGTCCCAGAAATGCTCACGAGTACGTAAACTCTGAAGCCGTGCAGCTCATACTCTGAAATCCTAGGCAAAGCCCTTACTTATTCACTCAGTTTCCCATGCTGTTACTGGAGCCACACAAGCCTGGTGGCCCAGGAATATATTATAAGGGTGAGTGTCTATGTGGGTTCTTGTATGTGTAGTAAAGGCTGAGTCATGCCACAGCCTTCCTTCAGTGAAGACACTATAAAAAGCCTCCTTTTTTCACACCTGTCAGAACTCTGAGACCTCCATCCCTCAGTCAAATGCAGTTACAGAGGGTCAACTTTTTTCTAAATTATGAAGGTGTGATAGAAACAGACTCACACAGACAGTATGACTTATTTTCCATATTCTGCTGTCTTTACCCTCCTTATGAGTAACTTGTAGGATGTCTAGTAGTTGTTGCTAAGAGCAGTTTTCCCTCTTTTATTTTCTTATTGGCCATGTCCAGGTGCTGTGAGGTTGGTTACTGATGGTTACAAAGATAATCCAAGGCAAGGGCAAGAGAATTTTGGTCATGGCCTTTGTCCTGATTCGTCTCTGTCTTAACACAGGAGACAGTGAGGAGCCACTGTCCATATACTTCAGTGCTCCTGAGTCCCTGCAGTATCACATCTTCTCTGCTTTCTCCGATGCATGGGCTGTTGCTGCAACATCTTACTCCATCCTCCTGTATGGTGGGCAAACATACTTTGAGCTCAGGTACTTGCCTGTGTCCAGATTCATAGGAGAGGTAAGTTGCTTTCATAGGGGATCAGAAAAAAATCTCTTCTACCCACTGAGGGATGTGTTCTTAATGCCAGAGGGTGTTAAGGGCATGAAGGGACACTAATAGTGAGAAATGAACAGGATCCATGACAAATATAACCTATTTCAGCCTGAGACACTGAAGTTCGCATTGAATTTGGTCTTTCAAACCTGTGGAGCTTGATAAAACATCTGAATCTGGGAAAGTGCATGAAGAACAATCTTTGGTCACACAAATAGGTGGTTCCTATCTATCTGGTTACACATCTGTGTGTCGTTTGGAGAAGCTCCATTTTCCCCAACGTAAATGGAGGAATGAAGGCTCCAGAGAGGTGATTGAGTCATCCAGAAAGGGAGAGGAAATTGCAGACATCTATGGGAATCAGAGGGAAAAATCTGCATATTGTTAAAGAAAATCTGGTTAAATAAGCATAAGGACTTGCAGCTTGTGTAGGGTAAACTAAAGCTGAAGTTTCTGCTCTGAGTACTGTACTGTTACTGTATCACCATTCAATGAAAACCATCTGTATCTGAATATTGTTTCTACTTTGGGATGAGAGTAGTGTCTGAGACCCCTATGCTTGAAACATCTATGACTGCTGCATTGGAAACTGGTGGGAGACCAGAGTGGGACCAGCTATGGTATAAAGGGATTTAATTACAGGCAGAAGGATAGTGTTGGGTCTTTCAGGGGTGAAGTCATCAAGGGAAATGTTACGTGTGAACCTGAACAGCAGCAGTTAAAAAATCTCAATGGTGCTTCACAGTGGTGTTGGGGAACTGGAAGAGTGAAAGGGGTATTTAGATAGGTCAAATTCTTCTCCATTATGTTGGTATAATCCTGGAAATCAGTAGTTGACTCATTTAGATTTCCGTAACCTATGATACCACCTTGAGATAGTAGGATAAGCATTGTCCAGGGCTGTTTTGCTTTGCAGTCAAGCTCAGCTGCAGTCATCAATGGCTGGTCCTTTTCTTTGTCTTCCCCTCTTAGGTCTGTAGTGGGCACAGGGCACAAAGACCAGACTCAATTCCTCTGAAACTGTGGGACATAATAGCCCCCAACTTGGAGCATGATGAGGCAAAGCGTACATCCATGGAGGCACTGGTAGAGCACCTGGAAAACTACAGGAGGACCCTGGGTATGGAAATCACTGTGACTGGCTAGTGTCTTACCAACATCACTGTAGCGATGGCTACTTAATGCAGTACTGGTCATTTGTAGCATTGTAGTACCCAGTCAAGGGGCTGTGCTAGGGTTGTGCAGATGCAGAGTTACAGAGTTTACAGTTTTAAGATAAATGTAGCCATGAAAATTATGTGTTCATTCCCTCCTGCAGATGAGCAGAGCACTGCAGCTGGAGGAGCTCCACCAACTAGAGACCTAACCTTAGGGACATTCTTTCCTTCATTCCCAGGATCCTGCTTGTGATTCTTTCTTTTAGCAGCATAACACCAGGCCAGCAGTGTAAAATTCCTCATGCTGTCAAAAGCTAGGCCTGAAGAATTCAGACAGCAGTATGCCAGTACCTGTCACCTTCCCAGTAAACTTACAGCTTCTAGAGTGACAGTAACAGTGACCAAGCACATCATTTAATGCATTAAAAACTATATATATGTGTTGGGTCTGGCTGAGATGGAGTTAATTTTCCCTATAGCATAATATACTGTCGTGGTT
Organism: Harpia harpyja; assembly: GCF_026419915.1. Taxonomy (NCBI): domain Eukaryota; kingdom Metazoa; phylum Chordata; class Aves; order Accipitriformes; family Accipitridae; genus Harpia; species Harpia harpyja. The sequence goes on along the minus strand of NC_068949.1, from coordinate 24,978,536 downwards.
TAAACCCAGCCAGTAACTAAGCACCACGCAGCCGTTCGCTCACTCCAGTGGGATGGGGAGGAGACTTGGGAGGGGAAAAAAAAAAGTAAAACTCATGGGTTAAGATAAGAACGGTTTAATAACTAAAGTAAAAGAAAATATAATAACAACAACAATAATAATTATGAAAAGGAATATCACAAAAAAAAGAGAGAGAAATAAAGCCCAAGAAAAGACAAGTGATGCACAATGCAATTGCTCACCACCCGCTGACCAATGCTTGAGCAGCGATCCACCCCTCCTGGCCAACCCCCCACCAGTTTGTAGACTGAGCATGATGTTCTATGGTATGGAATATACCTTTGGCTAGTTTGGGTCAGCTGTCCTGGCTATGCTCCCTCCCAGCTTCTTGTACACCTGCTTGCTGGCAAAGCATGGGAAACTGAAAAAGCCTTAACTTAGGATAGGTGCTACTTAGCAACACCTAAAGCATCAGTGTGTTATCAACATTATTCTCACACTAAATCCAAAACACACTGTGCCAGCTGCTAAGAAGAAAATTAACTCTGTCCCAGCCGAAACCAGGACATACACCTGACTGATAAATTCTCTATTCATTGATGCAGTCAGGGTCTGGGTAAACTTCTCCACCAAACCTGCCCCATGATTGTACCCTGTTGTGTTCTGGGTATCTCTCCTTCAAGGGAAGGCTCAGGTTTACCTCTGTGTTTGTAATGTCTTCTACAGTGGGACGTTGGCTTTTAGGCAGTGGGATCTGATTTCATTCAACCCATTTACCTAGCTCATTGCATAGTCAGAAGGATAGAAGTCTGTCTCAGCAACATTACTCACCTGGGTCTAACTGATTTCCACTTGAACTAACAACACTTTTAGCTCCCTGGTTGAATTCTCTTTCATTACAGAAGCTATTAAATAAGAGACTCCTCAGATTATGACAATGAATTTTGAGAGCATGATGTCACGAACCTGACAAAATAGCCTGGAACAGCCAGCCCTACAGAGATAGAGGCAGGAGGTCTTTTCCCAGCCTCTGATCCAATTCCCTGGTTACACAGCACACTGATGAATCCATCTGTTCCCACATCTGGGAGTGTTTTTGAGTCTCCTCTTCATGGAAGAACTTGTTGGTCTTTGGAGAGGCCTAGACATTTCCTGTAATTATTCACAGTGCTCACTCAGAGCATGGGAACATGCCCGTGGTGCTTTCTGCTGCCTGGTTGTCACCTGCTGCAGCCTCTTGATTCAGGAGTTGTAAGACATTTTAATCAATAGAGGTGAGCCTCCAATGTTAGAAATATTTAACCCATATCTAACTTAATCAGGGTTCACTCTAAAGTTAATTCAGGTTTTGGCTGCCTGCATATACTAGTATACAGGAGAGGTTTCTGGCAAGTCTGACCAGCCAGTTCAGCAGAACTGCACAGATACACCAGAGGAACGCTTTACACTTAATGTAATTACCGCAGTTTGTGTCAGCGGTGGGAACTAGACTGAGGACATCCTTTTATATGGGTCACTGAAGAGTCATTTCTTTCCCAAATTGGTGCTTGTCTGTAGAGCTCTTTATTCACTTTTCAGTACCTTGTCTGAGCACCTTCCTCACACACATGGTGACTAACATGTGCAGACCAACAACTGTCACACATAGTTCCTCCCTCTCCACTTGCTGCCTTTTCAGGATCCATTTCAGGAGAAATCCCCGTAGGCGGGTGGTACATCAGTCTTCCTGAAGACTTGGCAGCAGAGTCCTTTCGTCTGTGCTGGAAGCACAATAATATAAGAGCCACCGTCTCTGGGGTGGGCTTAAGCATACGGATGACACTCATCTCACTTAAATGACTGTTAGGTACTTTATCTATAATACAGTGTTCTTTGGTTGCAGCCTGCAGCTCTTAGCCAGATTTTTCGTTTCAGTTCAGCAATAAGCTGAGCCATACCATTTGCCTCAGATACTACAGCCATGACAGCAAAGGGAGCTCTATTTCTGCCTTCAAGGCTTGGGTAGTATCAAATACAAACTCCAGCCTTTCTTTTCTTTTTCTAGGGTCAGATCTGGACAAGCCACATGAGATAATAAGCCAGTTCTCTCCCATCCGTGAGGAAGATATTATAAGGGTAATTGTCAAAGCTGCTTAGTAACTTTTCCAGATCTGCCAGCTTTGTAAATATCCTTTTTTGCATGTTCTAGAGCACGGTGTCTATGGCACTGGCTGCTGCTACTCATGTTACATCTACTAATGGTTAGTAGCAATCAGTGTTAATCAGTAATCAATAATCAGCATTAATCATTATCCTAATAATTGCAGGGTAATCTATCTGGAGGGCATGTTTGTTGAAAACCAGATATGCATGCTGAGAAAGCCAGCCTGATACTCTGATGATCAGGTCTCACAAATGTTTGTGTAAAGCTTTGAAGAGTCTGGCTTTGTCCAGCGCTTGCCTGGTCACTGCTGAACTCCAAATGGTAAGAAAGCTATGTTTGGTCAGGCCTAAAACAAGCAGATCTGGTTTCTCTGGCCCCGTGGAAACAGAACGTCAGAAGTAGACTTGCTGGTCCCATGTGTTTATAGGAAGTATGTAAATGTTGCCCTATTTTCACTTGGCCACTGCATTTGGCCCAAAGTAAAAGTACCCATTTAATGGACTTGATAGTGGACTACAGAAAATCAGGCTGGTTTCAGACATGAAGAAAAATGTTTTTTTAAATTTTAACCCCAAAGCAATGGATTTACACCATTGGGATTCTACCTAAACCTGGGTTGTTTCAGTATGCTCAAGCTGTTCTAGCACCAGCATTTCACAGCAGGCTTTTCTTGTTTGGGGAATGAAAGGCCATCTGGAAGCCTTCTCTTCCCCAGGATCTGCACTGCTGAAACCTGATTTTTCTGGCATCATTAGATCTCAAAGGCTAATGAGTGCTGCATGATTTAAAAGTGGGAGTACTGGTATTTCTATCTGTATAGATGGAAGTAAGCAGAAAAAATAACTGAATGGTCAAGATTTAGTTATGTTTCTTCTCCCTTTTGTTTTACAGGGCTACCTTGACAGCAAAGGTATGAACTAGTTTTCTCAAAGCATGCATGACAAATGTTTCTGGCGAGAAAACTTTCTTAACAGTACTTGTGTCTCAAGAGGAAATCAACAGGTGTAATAACAGGAGGATGCAGGAGGCTTTGCGAAAGGCAGGTACTGGAAGCAGGAGAGTCTGAAGAGAGCAGTGGCAGAGCAGGTTGGGCTGCATTTGGGTAACCCACAGAAAGGTCAGGGGCTTTGCTGAAGTAACGGATCAGATTGGGATCTTATTTGGATGTATGAGTTGATCCAAACATCTAATGACAAAAGGTCTTTCCATAAGGTTTTTCAGAGTTGTACAGATGGGGATCCAGAAATGCAAGTTTGGGGATAAGTTAGCAGCTCTCCCACAGTCTAGATGAAGATTCTGCTTGGCTTTAACAGTTTATGTGAAAAATCTCCCAGAACAGGTGTTATCAATCATGAAAAGGCAATCTGTGCTTCAGCAGTTAACCCAGCATGTGGGAAACTGCAAAGGAGACTCAGTGGGACTAAGCATGGGTGATGGGACAACACTAGGAATTCAAGACTTTAGAAACACTGAAATCTTGTGAGATCAATTCCTGAAAGACCTCAGAAATGATGAGAATAAAGGGTGTCACAAGCAGGTGGTTGTCTGAAGGCTGTGGCTGCTTTCAGAAACACCCAGTGGAACCTCACTGCATGGGCTAAGTTTCCCCATTACCACATCCTTCACCTTCGGCTGACAGAACATACTGTGCTGGAAATGGGAGCACCACAGAGGGGAAGAGGGAGCTTGTCCTTTTGTTGGGAGATGGCTCTGAACAAGTTATTTTCCTGGGGAGTAATTTTTTTTGCAAGAGCATGTTCTGGTGATGTGGTTGTATGACTCAGCCATCGTGTAGAGTTAAACACACTTTATTAAAATCTGAGGACTGATACAGATCTTCCTTTGGTAGGGAGAAATGAAGAGCAACTTTTCAGACATCTATGCCAGTATGTCAACATACAGCTGGTATACATATGAGGAGAAATAGGCTTCCTTGTATTTTTGTCTTGCTGTTTCTTCAGGCAACTTCAAGAAGAGTGATCCACTCAACATATTTCCAGAGAAGTGTGAAGACACTGTTGGGCAAAAGGTAGCGCTTTGGTTTCATTATTATCACTTTATCTCTTATAAAACTTTATCTGCTTTATCAATAAAAATACTTAAACCTTGCAGTCAAAATCATGTCAAAAGCCAGTAGCTAGAGACAGAAAAATTCAGGTAAGAAGTGGGACTGGTGGTAGGTTTATCATCGCTGGCAATTTTTGAACTCAGCCTGGCTGAATCTTTAAAGATTATGCTGGCAGTCTAACAAGCAAAAATTCTTTGTCTGTGCTGTAGAGATGGTCAAGTCAAACTGCATTAGTTGTTCATGGCTTCATCGTTTATAAATGCACATTTTAACAGGAGAAGCCAGTTTAAGAGGAGTCAGGGGAATAAGGCAAAATCCTTGGACAGTTGGAAAAGAAATATGATGGAAAAAGTTACGTATCTGTGGCTTTTCTGTGATAATTCTTTATGGTTTTATTTATTCCTTTTGGTATAGTTTGGCCCGCCAAAGTTCATCGGTCTCTGGGACTTTCAAGATGAGCATTTTCACTATGAGTAAATTCACTGACAAAAAAGTGCATGTAAAACTGGGTTTCCTATAAGTAACCTGTTTTGTATAAGTAACAAATGGTATTTTCACACCAAATCTTGTTAGGCCAATAACATTTCAGAATATATTTTGGATGTGAATTTTTGGTTTTCAAAATTTTGGGGCACTTAAAGCTGGAAAATTTCACTTGTTTCTTCCTAATGCAAAGTTAAATCATCAAACTGTTCTTTTACTCTTCAGTCATTCACAAAGCTAATTAAGTTGATAGGACCAGTAAATGCAACTTTTTTTCCATTACAAAGACTGTAATTCTCCAGTCATTCCTTTAAAGTCAGTTGGGTTTCACTAAGGTTATTGAAGGAAGAGCTTGGCTCTTCATTGCCATAACAGGTAAGATTCAAATTCCGTCCTTTTCTCCATAAAGGTGGTGGCATCTGGCTGCTACTGGCAGTTGATTTTCAGGCTCTCTTACAGGATGATTGCTTGTCTGAGTTGGTGACATTCAGAATGAACCATATGACCAAGATGGCTCTTCACGCACTACAGCATGAGAACATACTGCCGGTAAAAGAAATCATGCACTACTTCCCCATGACCACCACTCTGGTGAGTGCAGCAGGAATGATTTGTGAGAGCTTTGCCAGGGGTCTGTGTCACCAAGCAAGCAATGTTTGTGGCCTGAATTCCTGTGCATAGAGTGCTGGCAGGGGGCGGCTACGTGTTCAGACCTGGAGGGGAGATAAGAGAGGGCAGATGTGATGCAGCTGTAGGAGGCTTTTGGTTTTTAAGGGTCTGGATGTGAGTCAGTGAAGAAAACCAGAGAGAAATGTCTGACATGGGTATGATGTGAATTCTGATACGAATTTTGTGGCTTTAACATTGTGGTCTTCCATGGGTTGTCACCACTATTCTCTTGCATTCCTGAAGCCCAGCTTGTTGTTGTTGTACCTGAAACTACCAGCTTCAGGTAGAAGGTGGTTTGGTTTGGAAGTAGCTTTGTGACTATGTTTAGATAGTCCACTGTGCTCTGGGAGATCATCAGGAGGGCTAAGAAAAAGAAACGCTTTCTTCGTAGCAAAATGATGAGATCAGAGTTTCCTAGAGAGTCTTATGACAGATTTATGAAATGAGAGTCATAGTGGCCGTGACCTCTCAAGTTCCAGGAGTCAGTCATTGTGGAGGATGGGAAGGAGTGGTGGAAGCCCTGGAGTGGGGGTCGTGGGGCAGGCACATCCCTGGGGAGGTCCCACAGGGTGTGGGGCAGGCAGGGAGGTGTACCTCTGATGGGGGCAGCGGCACCTGAAGCAAGGAGGGGAGGGTGCCAAGGGGGCTCAGAGCACAAGCTGCGAGAGTGGGAACGGCCACGGCGTGGGTCAGGATCACACAGAGAGGAGCTGGGGTAAGCACCCTCAGAGAAGAGCGGAACTGAAGCAGGACCCAAAGCTGAGAGGCTGGAGAAAGGAAGCAGCCTGGCAGAGATGCAAAGGGGACTCCTGCAGAACTGCCGGAGCCTCCAAGGGACCTTGCAGGTTGGAGGGGACTGCCCCGGGCAGGGTTACTCTGGGCTCTGAAGAAGTCAGGTGTTGTTGCGACTGGTGCCCTCTGCTGCCGCTAGATCATATTGATCACCTTAAGCATTTTTTAGAAATGTTTCTTGTCCTTTGCCAGCATTGTAAATCTTTACCGCCTAGTAAAGGGAATGCTCTGGCATCTCACTACAGTATTTCTAAGAAAGCATGTATAAGCATATGGATAAGATTTTCTTCTTTGATAGACTTTTACTGCTGACGGCACTGAGATGTCCCTTCTTTACATCTCAGCAAGTTGTGGAGTTGTCCCTAGTGATCCTGCTGGTCTGATTTCCCTTGGAATCAGCTCTGAGTTCAGATTCAGAGTTTTCAGGAGCTTATGTTTTCACTTAGATGTGTCTGACATTCCCCTGGTACAGTGATTTTTCCAGTTATAATCACGCAGCCATGGCTTTACGTGACTGGCTACTACTGGCTTCATCTCTCTCACTCAGTGGTTATCACTATAACACCGAGTCGTTTTGTGTAGACACTATTCCCATGCCTTGGGCGGGTACAGCACTTTTTTTTTTTCTCGATGAAACCTGTTGACTCCTCATTATCTGAGATCATAAAACACTTTGGTAATGTTTGCTGGTGAAGTTGTCCCCAGCACTTCCTCCAGGTACAATCACACAGAAGACTCTCTTCCTTTCTCAGCCACAGCAGAAACACCAGAGCAGTCATTTCTGGAGTTAGCGCAAGGAGACCCCCACAGGTGATTATAAAAGCAGTCCCACAGCAGCAGTGATGTGGCCATGAGGTACAGGAATCAGTGCGGGGCCTTCAGGTCTGCCCCAAGCTCTGTGACTACAGGCGTGCTTTCAGGCACATCATGTCATCAACCAGTCAGTCCCTAAGCTCTGTCTTTATGTGCATCTCTAACATTTTGCAGTTGCAACCTTCCGTTACTCTTTTTGTGTGGCTTTTGATAGTGGCAAGTGTGCATGCATTAGTGTGTGCAATGGCAGAAACAAGAGGCTCTAGGAAGCATGAAGTGTAAATTTGCTCCTGTTAGAAAGTCTGTGTTTGTACAGACCCCATGTGAAAATAGCTGGCCAAAGCAAAGCAGGGAGAGAAAGGTCGTTTATCTTCTCTCAGAAAGCAGAGATGGAGACCTCAGAAAAGGAATATTCACTGTAATAATAAGGAACTAGTAGTTATCTGTGTGCTTCTTACTTTTCCTGTAAGCAAGGGAGGTGAAGGTGTAACTCCACAGCAGAATGATTTTCAGCTTGTTATCAATGGGCTTATTTCTCTATAATTAATTGTCTTTCATAATCACATCAGAACTGTATCATAGATTTTTCCTTTCCCAGGGGCCTGCCAGGCCAAGGTTGAAAATCAGTTACCATACCATGGAGAGGTCTTTCTGCAGATGATGAAGGCATTACTGGATAATTCTGCTCTTATGTTAACCAGGGGCGATTATTCTGAATTAAAGAGAAGTTCTGCATATCTATACCAGTGTGGTGGAGGAAAGAGTCCCTTCTCATACAAGGATTTTCTTTGACATATTACCTGGTGTCTGGGTTTGTCATGTCTTGAGGTGGGATCCCAGACAACATGTAAGAGGATCCTTCTAGGTAGATAGAGAAATGAGACCGTTATCTTTGCAGTCTTTCTGCTGCTGAGTCCTTCCTTGAGTAGGGAAATCGTCGTGTAGCTGTAACTGCATGAAGTGTTTCATGGTAATGGCTGTTGGCTACTCTGCCGTTCGTGCATTCAAGGAGCCGAACAGCAGTGGCAAGAGCTGCCAGCTTCTACTGAGAGACTGTAAAGTGTTTTACAAAGCATTTAGCCACAGCAGGGATTGAAAGAGCAGCACAGTAGTGAGTGAAAAATTAAAGAAAGGGGTTGTTTTTCTGGCAATGGACTGTAAGATCTGTGAGTCAGAGATCTTGTCCCAGTTTGTGTCTTCCCAGTTTTTTGCAAGGTGGTGCCCTTGTCAAGCACTGCTACGGTACATGGTTGTGATTGCTGTACTACTGTTTGTAGTGTCTGGGGAGGGTATTGTTTTGAAATCCCATCAGATAAGGATGAAATATCATCCCCACTATGCCACACTAAACACATTCTCCTGAATGTAGACAAGCTAATTCTGTGTTGACTTGGGTGTGTTCCCCCGGCCTGCAGAGCTTCAAGCTCTGCCCGTTGTTCACTCAGGGCTAGCACAGGAACCTCCGCACATCACACATGTGCACAAAGTAGGCAAACCACACAGAACTGGGGCATCTTGCTATTCACTCCTGGAAGATGGGAAACTGCTGTGAGGGGCACATATGGAAGCAGAGCTCTGCTTTGTTTGTGATAACTTGCTAGCAAGCATTTGCCCTTTGACTCCTCTCCCTAATTTTCTCATGTATCCCTTTTGCAGATCTCTGAGCCTCTTGATGGCAACCCAAAGTCCCTAATAGAAGTTGCTGCAAGTCCTAGCATGGATGATGTCAAACTTCTCACTTGCCTTGAGCAGGTTGCTGCTGCCATGGCCTATCTTCATTCCAGGAGGATCATACACTGTGACCTACAGTGTAGTTACATTTACATTAACTCTGATCACAGTTGCCCAGAGGTATTTTTTCTTTCTACTCATCCTGTCTTGTTTCAGATTATTCCCTAACTCTGCTTGGACCACTGCTGCCTGTAACCACAATCTACTTCTACCCAGCTAGACCCCTGTACAAAGAGAGCCCTCGGCAAATGAGCAGGAAGGTGCACACAGATGGATGCTAGGGAGCACAGCACTACAGTCATAGTTTGGTTTGTCACATGTTGAAGCATGCATTTTTAGTTACATTAGAACAGGGAGGTTTGCAAAAACTTTAGTCATTTTTTCTTAATCAGGTGGTAATGCAATCACCCCAGACAGAGATCCATCATATGCCAAGGTAGATTTCTGGGGAAGAGATGTCTAATTGTTTTCTGGAGTTGCTCAGCTCTGTCATGTGAGGAAGGCTGTATAACAAGTTTATATTGACTATCTTAACTTCTGAAAGGTTAGCTTAGATGAGTGTCAAGACAGGTCAATCCATCATTACAGGTCAATCCATCATTCCTCATCCCTGAACTGGGAAGCAGTGATGCTGGTCACTGTTTACAGAACACAGATAAACTATCCAGCAAGCCCTGCACTGTTATAACTACTGAATTCTTGCTGCTTTTGCTTAAGAGTGGATAAATGCTGTGGATTTAAATCCCCCCTCTCTTTCCCTTGTCTTCTGAAAGGTGATGGCAAAAGTTGGTCGCTGGGGAAGAGCAGTCTGTCTGCCACATGTAGGGACAGATGACAACCTCTTTGAGCCTTACGTGCGCAAAGTTATGCCAACTGATGCAGCCAAGTGGTAAGTGCATTGTTGTTTTACTTCCCCCCTCTTTTCCTGTCACAAACTCTGCCTTATCCATCCACGGCTTTAGCCACCATCTTGTTTCACATATCCACGTGCTTCTTACAGCTCCTATGAAAATGTGGAAAATCCTGGGGGTATTCTTTTAAACCTGTGTTTTCCATATTCTACCTTGTACCTGTCCAAACAGCAGAACATGGCTGTTTCTTTGCTTCAGAGAAACTGTCTTGTGGCTTTTTGTCCAGCAGAAAACTTGGACATTCTGGCAAAAATTGAATTCTCCTGTAATTCTGAACATGGAAAAAAATGCTGCTGTGCCTTGTGCCCCCTTTCTCTTCAATAGCTTAGGTATTTGTCCCATGAGGCACCATTGTCGTCCCCACCCCCCCCGCCTTCTATTCTCTCACTTAGACACTTAACCATAGCCACTAACGCAAAGTATGAACTGAAGTCTCTGGATCCACACTGAAAAGCATGAACCACTCTGCTTTGCCTTGCTCCTCAGCTCTACAGTATACAGAAACATGTCAGACCAACAACCTGTTCACTTCTTCAATAGGGCTGCCCCAGAAGTGAGAAATGATGGGCTCTACTCCCGAGCATCAGACGTCTTTAGCTTTGGGATTATGATATGGGAAGCTTTAACAGCACAGTTGACCAACCTGCACATGTACAAGCCACTGAAACCTTTCCACTCACTGAACAGCAGGGAGGTAAGGAGGGTAAGGGTATTTTTGGGGGAAACTCCGTATCAGCCTCTCTATAACTCTAACATTGCTAGGGATGGGAAGACCCATTTTCCAATTTTCTCCTCCATGTGTGGAAAGAAACCCCCACTCCCACCCCAAGTGTGGATGTTGCCTATATCAGGAGATCATTATTTCCTTCATAATTCAGTCAATATTTGGACTGAGAAATATTCCACAATCTTCTGAATGTAGCACCTGCAATGCTGGTCATGGGACTCCCTTCTTAGACAGGAAAGTGCATTTTTACCCATAATCTCTTCTTTTCATCTTTATTTTCCCATATGAAAGCTGTGTTCAGGCTTCATGGAAATCTCTCTCCTTCCTTGCTTATGCATTAATTCTGGTCCTGAGGGCAAGAGACCTATTTAATTGTGCTGTGCTGTCTCTGTCCATCAGTTTGTCAACATCCTTGTCCCTTCTTCCACCACAGTGACTTTTGAACCTGTTCCCTCGGTGTGATGGCTGAGTACTGATCTCAATGCTATTAGGCTCCTGTAACATTTTTGGAGATGATTCCCTCTGCAGAGAGAAGAAACACAGTTTATTGCCTTCAGTAATGAAAGGCTGCAGTGTAAACTTAAACACATTGCTAAAGAATTTACACAATAGCCATACAAAACCACTTTTCAAGGAACTATTCATTCCCACTAACTTCAATTAACACATAAAAATTACTGTTTGTTATGCAATTATTATGCAATTCAGTGCAAGCTAGACCATTTTTATTGCTAGCAAGTTTGTTGTAGGGCAAAGTGGCACATCCAGCCACCAGTTCTCAGAAAGCTAATGAGACATTGTTTTTGTTGTCTGGATAAATAAAAACAGGTTCTAAAATTCACGGAGTTAGGAGGTATCCCTCATGATTTTGGTTTTCCAAACCTCGCCAGACTGATTGGGTGCATGAAAGCCTGTTGGAATCACAACCCCACCAGGAGACCTGCATTTTCTGCCATATTAGAGATGATCAAACAGGAAAAACAAGCAGTCAGGTAACAATATTCACTTGCACTCCTTTTTTGCACAGCTTTGTAACTGGACATTCAGTCCCACTGGTGAGTGATTAGTAATATCCATAGGGGTTTCTCTTACCCCAGGGAAGTCCCCCAGCCTTTAACTCACAGACTCAGTCAAGGCCAACACTGATTATTTTTTTTGCTGGAATAGTTGTGTTGCTAAAGATGTAATTTGTGTGGGAGGAGCAGGTGAGGAGGAAAGGGGAGACAATTTTATGCAAGTGCCCTTTTGTGCTTTGGCTGACATTTTGGGGGGAGCTAGAACTGTCTTGGGTAGAGCTGTGTTAGAACCAGTCAGACAAATTGTTTAGTGTCTAATCAAGACCCAAGAGTCTTCTGCACCATGTACTATGTCTGAGGAGGATAAATGAGCCAGCATGGAGCCATATATTGCTATGGTGATTGCTTGCAGTAGGAAAGCAGACTCATGGTCCCTCAGGCATTGCTATGCTGTCTCACAAAGACAGAGCATCATGGCAGAAGATCAGCAGGCAGGGAGCCTGGCTTCTGCAGAGCTCCGCATAGGTCTTGGCGGAGTGGGCTCAGTACGGTGGGAGGTCTGTGCCTTCCTGCATGTGCATCCCCAGTGCAATCTGCCTCTTCATAATCTTGGAAGAACATTCTGATGGAGGCTTCTCACAATATCTGCCCAAAGTTTGTTCCAAATTCTTGGTGGGAGGAGGAAGAGCAGAATGAGAGTTGTTCTGGTACCAACAATATAATAATGGAGTTAATACTCTGCTGTCAGATAACTTGTCCTGGAATGGCTCTGTTTGCCGCATTAGCCTTCACCAAATTCCCCAAGGCACAGAGACTTGCTGTCTGCTTACTAGGGAGTTTATACTGTTTCCTGTTAGCCTATGTAAAAATAATGTAAAGCAGCAGAAAACCAGGTGCCAACCTCCTTCACTCACTAGCTCACAGAGTCACTGCAGAACACAGAGCTCCAAAGGGGAAATCACTTCCCTCCACAGCACAAACTGCAGCCTCACCAGCATCATGGGGAATTCGGCCATTCACTTCAACAGGATAGAGATCTGGTGTCCATTGTAGATACACCACAAGTGTCATCATTAAAAGTTTTTAAATGCTAAAATATGGTAAATTTCAGCATGTGTTTTCTAAGGCATGGTCATGAAACAGAGTCCTACAGAGTTGCCTGCTTGAGGAAGTCTTTAACCCAACAGACAGCTATAAAGATTTTTGCTTGTCTCTATCTGTGCTTTTCATAGAAAATACCTCCTAAAATCTGAGTGCAGGGTATGGGAAGCAGACACAGAGACCTATCTACAGCAGAATGCCTCTGGTCTTAAAAAAGAAGCCCTGAGCTAAAAGACAGCATGTGAGGCTGCTGCAGTGAGATTAGCACAGCTCCACATTACCTACCGCATGCTGTGTGTGACACCCACTGCCAGCCCAGCAGCTTGCTGCCACTGCAACAACACTGAGGCAGCACGTGGCACATGCTAGTTCCAGAGCATCCCATGGCTTTCCACACTGAGGGAAAATCATGTGGTGGTTCATGCTAAGAGCAGGTAGATGATAGTTTCTGATGCTGAATGCTTCTGAATAATGATGTCAGCCTGCCACGAGTCCAGCAAAGAGGTACCTCTCTGGGGTAATAGGCCAGCATTTGGCCAAATCACAGCCCAGCAGCAGGATGTGGGTAAGCATCACTTTTTCTCTCCTCTCTCCAAAGGGAATTGGAGGCTGCCAGGCTTGAAGCAGTGCCTTCTCATGTTGACATGCAGGACTACGACTCTGTTGACTTGGGGAGCAAAGCCCCTGAGGAGGACTCCTTCAGCCATATTTACGACATGGTTCTAGAGTTAGATCCTGATCTCCCACAGGCTGCTGGCAACATGTTGGACCCTGGCGATTCCCACCAAGTCCAGCCGTCAGAAGGGAATGATCTTTATTTCTCCAGGCAAGACAAATGGGGAGAGATGGTTTATGAGTTTGAGGCAAAAAGAGGAATAGACAGGAGCCCAGCAGCTTTCAAGGAGACTGGATGGTACGGTGATACTGGCATTAAGTGGCATTAAAAAAACAAAGATGGAAAAAGCAAGATGTTGGACCTCTGCAAATCCCTGATTCATGGCAGATGAAAATCCCAGCATGGCCAGTACCAGCCAGGAGAGGACACTGGTATCTCATAACACTCGGGGGAGCCTGAACACCTCACAAAATCACTGTTGGGACTGAACAGCAAAAGGACATCCTCTCTCCTGCATCCTCCCATTCTGGTCAGAAATTATTAACAAACTAGCCAAGCAGTAGAAGTTGTTAATTAATCAAAATAGCACAGTATCAGTGTCATGGTTTAACCCCAGCTGGTAACTAAGCACCACACAGCTGCTCGCTCACTCCCCCCCCAGTGGGATGGGAGAGAGAATGGGAAGGGTAAAAGTGAGAAAACTCATGGGCTGAGGTAAAGACAAGTTTAATAGGTAAAGCAAAAGCCATGTGTACAAGCAAAGCAAAACAAGGAATTCGTTCACCACTTCCCATTGGCAGGCAGGTGTTCAGCCATCTCCAGGAAAGCAGGACTGCATCATGTGTAAAGGTTACTTGGGAATACAAACGCCATCACTCCAAACATCCCCCCTTTCCTTCTTCTTCCCCCAGCTTTTTGTGCTGAGCATGACGTTGTATGGTCTGGAATATCCCCCTGGTCAGTTGGGGTCAGCTATTCCAGCTGTGTCCCCTCCCATCTTCTTGTGCCCGGCCCCAGCCTCCTTGCTGGTGGGGTGGGGTGAGAAGCAGAAAAGGCCTTGACTTTGTGTAAGCACTGCTCAGCAGTAATGAAAAAGTCCCTGGATTTCCAACACTGTTTCCAGCACAAATCCAAGACATAGCCCTGTGCTAGCTACTATGAAGAAAATTAACTCCATCCCAGCCAAAACCAGCACAATCAGTTAACACAGAGGATTCACCCAGTGGTGTTTTTTTTTTTTTTTGCCACAGAGCACCTACCAGCCTTGCAATGGGCTGTTTAATAATGACACTATTTCCAAACATTGTTCCACACTTCTCCTCTGGCAAGGAGAATGCATCAGTGGTGGACAGGAACCCAGCCACCTCCCATAAACTATCTCCTCAACCGTACTGCAAGGACTTCACTTCTGTTCACTTCTAAAAAGCTTTTTTAATGTTAACATATGAGTACGTGACCTTTGGGAATAAAACTGGATGATTTTGTTTACTGAAACTCAATTGTGAAAACAAACAGGATTGGTTTGTTTGTTTTCAAAAGCTTGTTCGTGTATTTGGATGAAAACTAGAATACAAACCCAGAATTTACTTCCTGCTGGAGAATTATGATTCTGTCCACCCACTTCATCAGCTCTGGCATTAGGTGAATTAAACACATCCTAAATTATATAGCAACACACAGCTGGAAATGTGTGCGGAAGGAGTGTAAGAAAAGCCAGCAGACGATCCTGGTCAGACCAATGCTCCATCTATGCCAAAGCCTGTCTGGTAGTGCATGAGTATGTGAGTGTGTATGGCACACACTTTTGACTGCTTGCAACATACTCTGTAATGACAGTCAAAGGGTCAAAAAGGTGGAGTTTGGGAGAGAGGACAAGGCTTTCCTCACCCCTCCAGTCACAGCCCTGGACGGGGACGAGGAGAAGACTGAGCTTGTGTGAGGGACTGTAGAAAGAATTTCAGTTGTGTAACTCTTGATGGGATTAATTGGTTAGTCCATGAGATTAAGGGTGTAATTCTTAGGTTGAACAGGAGACAAAGAGACAAAGACAAAGCAGAAAAGACCTTGACTCTGTGTAAGCACTGCTCAGCAGTAACGAAAACATCCCTGAATTATCAACACTGTTGTCAGCACAAATCCAAGACATAGCCCTGTGCTAGCTACTATGAAGAAAATTCACTCGACCCCAGCCAAAACCAGCATATTCTCCAACCCTTATTTCATACCATTTATGTCATGCTCGGGTCCCACACTATCCAATATATCCTCATTAACCACCATTACCCTCCCCATCCTTTGATATAATACACAGATATCATTCCCCTAGTCTACAGACCATAGTAATAGTCCATAGGGCTTGGGGAAACTCGATTCAGACTTAGGAAAAACACTTTATTGTGTAAAAAGAGGGCGGTGATGTTCCTTTTTTTTCTTTTTAAAATTTTCCTTTATAAAGGCTGAAATACTTTTAAGCAGGCCTTCGCCCTCACTTGATCTAGAGGTCCCCCCAAGTACACCTGGATCAAATAATAAATAATAGTCCTTCCTTAATAGCTTTTAGTCTGAAGAGTCAATGTACCTTACATTGAAACATACAAAGAAAGAGGTCATGGTACGTTGAAAGGTGCGTTGAAAGAGGTCATGGAAGTTCACTGTTCATTTTCATTGAAAGCTATTTAGAAAGTCTGATGTTGGACTCTTTCAGCTGATGCCTGGATTAACTGAGTTCATTAAGAAACATTTAACCAACCCATTTGCACTGATTAATCAAATATCCTTCTTGCCAAGCTCTTGTGAAATATCAGATAGGCTGTGCAATGTGTCTGGTTAGTTCTTACTTATACTTCGTTTTGCTTCCAGTGGCTGTATCATCTGAGCTATTGAATACTAACAGAATGTATTGTACTGTACCACATGTGGATCACGGTGCATCTTTTGCCTTAGCACTACTGGGAGATTTACTTTAGTTAATAACTCTATCTGAAACTCACATAGGAAGAAGGCAGGGGTACATACCCAGATTTTTAGTTTTTTAATCAACAGTTTTTCATTGAAATGTCATATATCTCACACCACTTAAGTGGGGAAAATAAATCATAGCTGATATTCTCTTCCACTATTCCAAATGAGTTTAAGCCAAAGTATAGGGCACATCTTTCATGTTTATGAGGGATGGGCACCATATTTTCCAGAGGAGGTGATATGTGCCGGAGAAGATGGTGGCTGGGAGGAGGGGATGAGCCACCTTTCACACTTAAGGGAGGCAGGGATGAGAGCTGCAGGGGCAGAGTCTTAACATGGGCCCTCTTCACCCAGTGGTCTCACACATGAAACCTGTAGTGGGGAGGACTGAAGGAGCTTGTTACAGGCTTTGGCTGTGGGATGGGACAAGAGAATCAACACCCAAATCCAGACAGTTGCCATAGTCCTTGTGGGCTCTGAACCAATCACTATCAAACTTTAAATGAAACTCAAATACAATTATTAGCTTAGAAGATCTCACTTGAGCATGAAATGCACATGAAGTACATTTGCTTTAATCAAGTGAACTCTGGCTTTGGTTCACTGACAAGTTCATCTTTTATGTTACCTTCCAAGCCATTGCTGCTTGTGCCCTGCCAGGAAAGTACTGTCTGTTCATCTGCTACCTAGGTACTGCCTGTGAGTTCATGCAAGTTCTTATCCCTCATGGGATGCAGGTCAGGAATGCTACGTCAGTTCACTATTCACTGCCAGAGCATTTAATGGCTGATTTCCACTGTGATAAGTAGAAAAGATGTCCCAGAAACTCCCTCTTGACCCTGCAAATTCTCCTTTTCCATTTGTCACCATGTGGCTAGTGTAGCCCCTCACACAGAGATCTTTTGGGGATCTTTTGGCCAAGGCAACCACTGGTCCTCCCCGTCTCAGTCTTGTACCCCGCAGACCCACTGCATACTCACCAGTTTGGCACTGACTTGTACAGAGAAGTGTCCCTCCCAGGCAGTGCCCTCCACCCTGTCCTGGGCTCTCTGCACTTCTCTTTCACTTGCAGTATATTAAACACGCTCCCCTCACTTACTTGCATTTTTTGACACAGCCCTTCTTTCTCAAGTTATTCTACATTTCCTTGGTTACCATTTACATTAGGGAAACATGATTTACACTTTTACTGCACTTGCTGTATTTTGGCATGGTTAGGAGAAAAGCCCGACTGACAGATACTAATACCTGTAAACTTGAAGTTAAAATGCTGCTGGTTTATGGAATTTTCTCCATTCAAAAACTAGCCTCCCAAACGATAAGAAAACATGTAAAACCATGTGTGGGAACTTGTCTGGAAGACTAGGCTGATGAGAAGAATAGCCAATAGTGTGTTCTCCTGCAGACATCTGTGTTGTATTGCGCTAGGAGTTTCTTGCATGATATTGAGGAAATTGCTATAGCCTGACTTTCTACACAATCAACAGGAAGATGGTGTCACCATGGTGAAGAAGCGTCCTCCACCACCATCCTCCTGCTAGAACGCTCCAGGGCTGGCTGTGCCACTGTGGTGGGGTCACTTCTTAGGGCTGTTCTGTTTCTTTGATTTTCTCCTTTAACTTTCCAAACCACCCTGCTACTTCTGTGCTTCTGTCCCTGGCCGGACTGAAAGGCATACGTTATATCACTTGGCATGACCATCAGTTACTTTTTTCTTCATGTTTTAAATCCATGATTTCTCATCTGTTTTCCTTATCACTATAGTTACTTGATATCACAAAGTGTAGCCAAAGGTTTTATTACTTGGTGATTGCTGAATTTTTCTTGAATTTTAAATTGTCAGTTGGTTAATTTTTCCATCATAATTTTTCTTTATGATATGCACTGTTTTCAGAACATACAGATTATCAGCAAGTTACATGTTTCCATGATCTTTTGCGATGATGATAAGCAACTTTTAAAAGTTGCTGAATGACTCTAGTTAAGGCCTTAGCCTGAGTTTCAGCAGGTCTGTGTTCAGGTCCTGTCTGTACTGCAGATTCCCTACTCAGCCTTTGGGAAGGCGCAGTGGGCACTCTGCCCTGTGATGACGGTGTTGTAGTTGGGGACAGCTGATAAAGTTGCCCCTTCACTTCTTTATCTCCCAGGGCATGGACCTTTTAGATTACCTGCTGTACACCGTGGTGGTTCTGCAACTGGTTCAGGAGCTCCAGTGCTCATGCAGGCATCTGGGAGCAGCAATCTCAGGAGCTCTGGGACTGACTTTTCCCATTTCCTGACTTCTTTCTGCCTGGCTTGGGGAAGCGCCTCTTCTTTCTTAATGCTGACCATAGTCTAGAGCTAAGCTTCTTGGCTTAGGTGATGGGGTATAGCAGCAACACAGTGATTTACTGTTGGTGGGGTCACAGGAAGGCTGTTATCATCTTGATTTCCTTGCCCTTTTGGAGACTAAACAAGCAATTTAGCATGTATTGCAAATGACTGGTGAACTTCATTGGCTTCATCCTTTTTCGGCTGAGTTATGGTTTGGGTCCAGTGAGTTCATATACAAATATTTAACCAATTTGAGCTAGCTGGTCAAATGTCTTTTCTGTGATCTGAAAACTAATGATGTGGTTTGTAGCTTATCTCTAGTACTACCTATGTAGCATGTTACAAATATGGGTGTTACACAAATTGTTGAATGCTGAAGCTATCACTGAACCTTAATACCTGCTGATCATGGCAGATCCTTTGTCAAATTGCTGCTAGAAATAAGGCAGAGGTTGATATTATGATTTTCTACAAGGCACTAAGGAAAGTTCTATCTGAAAGTAGTAAGAGTTTAGTAGGTGAGATGTTGTTATTCACAGCAGAACAAGCAAGATGATTTCCACAGGCTACTCTGCTATCCTGTTCAATGAAAATGTTCAGTGAAATGTCACATTATAACATAAGGACATAGGAGCCTGAGGATGGATGTACTGGATCACGACAATAGTCAAGCCAGCTCAGAATCCTCTCCAACAGTGGTTTAAAAATGAATTCCCAGGGAACAGAATAAAAGCATGGCAACCCAAGACAAATATGCTTTCAGACTGCTCCAGTCTCCAGTGATTCCTGAGCCATTGGTGGTATCTTTGTGTTTAAGTACCCTCAATGGATTTTTCTCCCATAAATTTGCCCAGTTACTTTTTGGACACATATACCTTGCAAAATGATCTTCCACAGCTCAAGGGCATGGTGTTTGAAGAACCACCTTTTTTTGCCTGTTTAAAACCTGCCAATTGCTATATTAGTGCTCTATACAGGAAGAGAATATGAGCAGTCGTTCCCTTCTGTCGTGGTTTCAGCCCAGCCGGTAACAAAGGACCACGCAGCCGCTCGCTCACTCCTCCCGCCCCCCTCCGGTGGGATAGGGAGGAGACGGAGGAGAGAAAAGGAAAAAAACCTGGAACCTCGAGGGTTGAGATAAGGGCAGTTTACTGGGACAACACAAAAAAAGGTTACAACAACAACAACGGTACTAATGAAAGAATATACAAAACGAGTGATGCACAGTGCAACTGCTCACCACCCGGAACCCGACACTCCGCCACCGAAAGTCGAGAGACCTCCCCCCGGCCCGCTCCCCATTTATATACTGAGCATGATGTCACATCGTATGGAATAGCTCCTTGGCTAGTTCAGGTCAGCTGCCCCGGCTATGCCTCCCCACCCCCCCACCCCCCAGGTTCCTGTAAAAATTAACTCTATCCCAGCTGAACCCAGGACACCTTCTTACCTTCTCCAAACCCTTCACAGTTTCACAGATGTCTGCTATATCCACTTCATTCATATCTTTCCCAGCCCAGAGAGACCTAGTCCATTTAACCAGTCCTTCCAGACTTTAAGTCATCCTAAATGCCTTATTCTAAGGCTTTTCAAGGTCTACACCATCCTTTTGGAATTGCAGCTTCACACAGAATTCCAGCTAAAGGTCCACCATAGGCTTGTATGGTGATATAAAGAGGTGCCCTTTGTGTTCTCTATTCCTTTTTTAATAATGCCTAATGTTTGGTTTGCTTTTTTGGGCATCCTACTTGGCATAGAGCCCCCTTAATATTCAGGCTACAATGGAGGAAAAAATAATGAATAAAAACTCTGACATGGTCTCCTCTTCCATGACCTCAGTCTCCCCAAAAACAAAGGGTATGGGATGTTCTCTAGGAGTGCTGGCAGATTTCCAGACTTCATCAGTTGTAGAGCCTCTGGTATTTGTCTGTCCAGGGGCTGCCCTCCACAGCAGCAGGAAGGAGGAGCTGCTGCAGCACAATCTTTTGCATGTCTTGTTTCTCCCCACCACTTCCCAGCCTCCTCCTAGCAAAGAGAAAGGGTAGAAAGGCTTTGTCCTTGTGAAGGTTAAGGAAAGATGGGAAATTTGGCCTATCTAAAGAGATGCTAATGTTGCTGATAATGTTGCAGATTGATCTACAGTCTTCATGAGATCAGGAAGACCTTTCCCCACCAAAACCTTTGGTTGTAGCCAGCCAGCCTTCCCTGCTTATTTCTTTCCTCACTAAAGCACATCAAACATATAGTTGTGTCTCAGGGGTGAGAAAAGATTCAAATGCTAGATGTCTTAAGGTGTATGTACAAGTATTATCCAGCCTTCACAAAGTGCTTGACTGGAGCAGATAGCCCAGGAGACTTTTGAAAGAGGTTGGAGCTTGCACAGTTGGTGCAACACTAGTGTGTTATCAATGCTGTTTTCATCACAATCTAAAACACACCGCCATACAGGCTGCTGTGAAGAAGCCAGAGCCTGTATACCCTTGTAGGCTGTGAATACACTTGAAGGGGCTGTTTTGGGGATAAAAAGGTGTCTTTTTTCACACAGACCCAATCTGGAGGAGAACAAAGCAAGTGAATTAAACAGTAAGTCCAGGTTCCAGATTGAAGGCTGCATGTAAGCACAGGATGGGATCCCAGGAGCCGGCCCATACATGCTACTAGGCAGGCTGCGCAAAGCAACAGCCTCCAGAAGACATTCAGAGGAAGGCCTGGATTTTGAAAGATTAGTTCATACAATGGTGTCCCACCCTGTCAATTTGAGCTCAGATCCACAGGTGAAGCCAGAGAATGGTGCCATTTCATAACAAGACCAGAGGCCCCAGCATCTGCTTTCATACCACACTGGGAAGAAAGCAGAGTCTTTCAGGTACTTCTTGTGAATGTGAACTGTATCAAGATGGGCCTTTCATATTCAAATAGCCTTTCATACTCAAATAATTCCTGTCTTCCTGTCATCAGACGTGACCCAAGACCTTTGGCAGTTAAATCTCTTTCCAGTGAAACTCACAGATCCCTCCAAGCAGTTCTGGCTTTATCCCAACACCATTTTGAAACCCTTTAGGGATTATGCAAGTAATTAGATAAATAATTAAAAAGCCATGTCCAGATGTGGGAGTGACTCTGTGAGCAAAGCCCTGCTTTTCCAGTGCATTAGGCTTCACAGCAGTTGTTTTGGGGATGCCAACAGAGGAATGCAAGGCAACTTATCTGCAAAAGTAAAGTAAAAGAAAATACAAACAACTTCAGTTTTTCCTTGACGACACTAAAACTGACTGTTCTCAATGACATAATCATCTCTCCAGGCACAACCTAGAAGGCTCCTCTGAATTTCACCCATCTGCCCACTTCTGGTTTTAAATACCCTTGGTGTGCAGTATTCAGAGCAATGCCTGTTGTACCAGAATTTGCAGAATTTGTTGCTGATAAAAAAACTTCATTAAGGCCAAGAGAGATGCACAGGGTATCAGAGTCAACTGCCCCAAAACGGATCCCTAGCAGTCAGATAGGTAAATCTGTGTAAGTCTCTTGAGGCTCCCTTTGTAGTTAAGGAAAACAAATAAACTTCTTCAGTGACTGACAAACTTCACACTAAAATAGGTGCATGAGAATGCCAGATGACCCATTCTCTGGAAGTATCAGTGTTTCTCCACTAACAGGGGAGACTACCTGATTTGTACACCTACCTTTTTGATATCTAAATTTAGGTGGGAAATGTTTCTTTCCTCACTGCTGTAGAATCTGCTAGTCCTCAGGTAACTGGCCTAAAGATAAAATCTGCCCATCCTTTAAATCCCATTTTGGCAGCTCAGTAGAAAACAAAGGCTGGTGTTCACAGTGTATCTGGTTATTTTTGTACACATGAAAGTGCAGATGTGAGCACTCAAAAACCAATTGCACCAATGTGGACTCAAGTTCTAAGCCAATGAGCTGGTGCAGGAAAGAAAATGCCTTTCATAGCCCATTAGCATTACCTGAGAGACAAATAAGAGACTTACTTAGATAGATATATAAAAGAATATATATATAAGATACATAAGGATATATAAGAATATATCCGTTGTTTTAACACTTCCTTCCAGTGTCGCACCACCTAAGGGGTCAGTATCATTTTGGCTATGTGCCTCAAAAGATGTAATGGGATGGGCTGAGTGCTGGCAGGTGGCAGAACCTGTTTCACTGGCTCAGAGGAACTGAAATGGTCCCTGACATGGTTGTTTGGGTGGGATCGGTCTCATCTGACATTAGTTGTCTGAAGGTCTGGATAAGCTCCCTCTCTAGTGTGTGGAGAGAAATAGGCACAGGCAGAGGACACTGACACCTGTTTAATGCTCACCCACTACCAAATAGGTGCTGGGCAGAGATCCAGGTGTCTGAGCCGAAGAGCGGGAGAGTGTGACCAGACCCTATGGGGTGATGGCGAAGGGCTCTTCTGTGGGGCCAGACCTACCCAGGGAGCGTAGAAATGGGGACTTCTCACTCCTGCTGGGGATCTGGGAATGTAAAACACAAAGCTTCTCAAGAACAGGGGAGGGGAGAGAAGAAAAAAAAAGGGGGAAAAAAAAAAATCCAAGCTGTTTCAAACAGAGCTGTCCAGGGAGGTTTTGCTACAGAGCAGCTCTGACCCACCCCATTTTTCTTGCCAGCATTATCTGCTGCACTGTCTTTGAGCACCAGTTTCATAGATAGGAAATATCTGACCTTTGTTAATCACAGATAAACATGAAAATAATATCCTTTGACACAGATTCTCATTCAGAGAGAGTTTAAGAGTAATTTCATGTTTCTTTCTTATTACACAGAGATTTCCTTCAGTGATGAAACTAACTGTGGTTCTATTCCAGTATGTTCCCATTCCATCCCTTAAGCTGCAGTTGTTATCAGCTTCCATTCTCTACACCCCATGTCCTCTTCCCTTGTTTCTTTCTTTCCTTACCAGGGCTTCACTGACTCTGAATTAACATTGCTTTAGGACTATTACATTGCTCTCAAAAATCAAGTTTAGTAACATTCATTAACCTTAATAACCAAAGAGTAATTCATGCTCTTGACACTTAAGCAGTGTCAGAAAATAAGTATAATTTTGCACCTACTAACTTCCTTTTTCTCACCTTGTACCTACGTCACTGGTTTACTGCACTACAGGGTTCCTGAAACTTGAGCTATGCCATTTAGTAATTATGTGTCTAGTTTAGGAAAGGCATACCTGTTATTCAGACTCCTTCCCATACCTGCTTAGTTTTAAGAAGACATCATCCACCCAGCCCTGACCAGCAGCAAGCCTGAGTGCCTGCTGGACGTGCAGCCCCTTTCACATCCCCTTTTACAGTGATGTTTCCTCCAAGCTTCCCTGACTTGCTCTAGTCATCTTGCTATAGCTACCGTGTTCAAATGTGCTCCAAGAAAGGATCAGTATCTCCTTGCAGAAAGTCACATATAAAGGAAATATACAGCCTAATGCCGTGCCTTGTAGTTGGGCCTGAGTGGAAAGTGGAGGAATGGCAGGGAGGCACATTAGACCCTAGGGGCTGTAGGAGTCTGAGTACAGTGGTTACAGTAGATCGCTAGCACTTTATAGACACCCCCTATGATGTACAGACAAGATTTGGCAACAGAGTCCTGGATCAACTCTTCAGTCTCAGATGACTGAATCACTGTTCTGCTCTACTTCTCTGCCAGAAAACACACACAGTTCTCACCCTGTTTGTAGGGTTTTAGATTCCTGTAGGGAGGAGAAGTGGGAAGCATAACGTTTCATTTAAGATTTTACATTGTGTCAAATACTCGATATTAATTAAGCTAATCATTCTGTTAAGCTCTGTTCAGGGTGTCTTTACCTTTCATGATCCTTCTATGGATCTTCAACTAGTTTCTAGAAACATCAGAATGGAGACAGCAGGTTGCTGCAGGGATTTGTGGTTTGGGGAGAGCCTGTGACCATGTAAATGCTGTAGACAGTATGGGTTTGTCTGGTTGAAATGCCAGATTAAGACAAGATGAGTGTATTCCTCAAAATCTGAATGTGTGACTTGGGTACAATTGCATAATTTCATTCCAGAAATAGAGGTGAAATTCCTAGGAAGAACTTGGAGTGATGCCCTTTTTCAACCACACCTCCCTACACTGTGCTCAGATACTAGAGGGACTGGCAGATGTCAATCTATGCATAAGGGCAAACAGCAAGAGTTTAAGCATATACATAGCAGCTAGGCTCTAAATATTTCTGCATTTTTAGTTTGTTTGACAGCATTAGAACATGATTTCTTTAGTCCTACATGAATGATTACCCAAAGGACCACAAGCTGGAGAGGTAAAAAATCAGCATGCAAACAAGGCGTTCATCCCTAGCTTGTTCATTCTTACCTCAGCAGGTTAATAAGTAATCTCATATCTCAGCAGGAATAGGAAGGGACTATTGGCTAATTTCATCTGGGTGCTTTGGTATCATAGCATATAAATAAGCATGAATTTACAGGTCCAACATCAGGCTCTTCTGACACTTGTCTTCTCTTCCTCAGCCCACCATGGAGTTCCTGGGAATGACCACTATTTTCTTGCTGCTCTGCATCTCATGCCTTCTTCTCTTTGCCTCATGGAAAAACATATCGCAAAAAGAGAAGCAGCCTCCTGGTCCCATCACACTCCCCATTGTTGGAAACATACTCCAGCTGAATGCGTGGAACTTGCCTGAAAGCTTGAAGAAGGTAAGGGACTGTGTCCTTCTTTCCTACGTTGTCTCCATTGCATATAAAACAAAGCCCAGTCCAGACTGTCTCAGCTTAATTCACAAGCTTAATTTGCATTGACCAAACATCAGACTCAAACAGAAACAAACAGTTTCCCAGAAATACATGCTTCTGAAGTCTATACATTGCAATAAATTATATAACTAAGTCTGTATCTAAGTCTATATATTGCAAGTCTAAGTCTATATATTTGCAGTATCATACTAATGATGAGTACTGTGCTGACCTCACAGCAGTACTACAATTTGCAGTGGATTTGCAATCAAGGCACTAATGCTATTGCAATATTCACTATACTCCTCCTGTGCCCAACTCCTCACCACACTAGCAACACGGCCTGGCCCTTTTTTGGGGAGGACGCTGCTCCATTTTGCTGCCTCTGCTCCCTAGCAGATAGGTCAGATCTCCTGGGAGCGGAAGTAGCGAGTGAAGGGGTTGAAGCAAAAAAGTTTGGAGGTGAATTGTGCTGTCCATTCCCTCCTCTGGCTGACATCACCCATCTGTCAAACAAAACCTGTGCGTTGCAAGGCCTGGGAGGGGATAGGTGGAGGGAGTTCAGCTGGAGTGCCTCTTCATTAGGGGACTGTGAGGGGATGGTGGCAGACGGGTGGGAAAGGCGGGTGTCCCTGAGTTCTTCAGAGCAAAATTGTGGTGATTGTTGACATCACCGTGTGTATTGCCAGATGCACACATACCCATATGAGCTTCTTTTTGCCTTCGTGCTTATGAACGTTGAGAATCACAAGCACTCTCAGGCATTCTGCTTTGTTTCAGAGCTCTAGGTTATTCAGTTTCCCACCACAAAAAACCTGGGACTATATCTAGTTTGCTCTTAAAAAGTGAGCACAAGAAATGTTCTAGGTTGGACCAAGTAGCCCAAGAATCTTTCTGCAACTGTAGCCAAAAGCAGATGCCTGGGAAAGAGTACATGATTAGTGCAAGGATGCAGTGACTCTCCACTCATATACTTGCTCAATTTCCAGAGGTCATGGTCCAAGAGATTTTAGAGACAACTGTGGTATGCTTATGCTCAAAAACCCTTTAGGTGCTTGCTTCCGTAAGTGTATATAATTGCTTTCTGAGCCCATGTAAACTGTTATCCACTGTGCTCTGTAGAAAGGCATTCCAGACTGTTTTGCCAGTCCCGTGAAGATCTATTTTCTTTTCTGGGATTTGGACTTGACACCTCACTATTTCCATTCATATCCCCTATTTCTTGTACAATTCCCTCTTCCCCTGGCTGTAATTCATAGCTGAAAGACCTCTGCACTGCTGCTAATCAATGCTATGTCTCAGCGATACTGGGACAATGCCACATCACCCCTCAGACACTTTCACTACAAACTTCTTTTGACATGATTAACATTCAGACATGTTGTTCTTTTTGTTCCTCTTTCCTATAGCTCAGCAAGAAGTACGGTCCTGTCTTCACAATATATTTAGGCCCACAAAAGGCTGTGGTGCTGTATGGCTATGAAGTTGTGAAAGAAGCCCTGATTGATCAGGCAGATGACTTCAGCGGAAGGGGCAATCTACCACTGCTTAAAAAACTCTTCCAAGGCACAGGTAATGTTAGCATACACAACTGATGCTTTCAGTGCTTCAGGAGCACAGCTGAGAGGGCAGTGGAGGACGGAATGGTGGATTTCATTTACTACTTTCATGCATACAAATTAGCAATAAAAGACTAAAAGTCCAACTCATTACTTGGACCCTTGAGTAAATTGGACCCCCGGAGACTGTTTAAGGTCCCAGGTTGGCTTCACTGAGTGCCTTCCTATTTTCAGCATGTTTTAAATTCTGGCTAAAAATTTGTTCATTAAATGTGCCTCTAAGATCTTACATTCTCCCATTTCTGAAAATATTGACAATATACATACAGCTAAGGAACCAGCAACAGGAAAGTCCACAGCACAACAAAGACAAGATAATATAGGCTGCCCCAGTAAGGACCACATTCAAGGTAAAGCCCTGAGCTTATTCACCAGGGTAGTTCCTGGTATGGCATGTATCTGGGTAAATAGTACCTATTCCGTGGTACTATATTACAGTATCAATGGTATTGCAAATAACGATATGCAGTGTGAAGGTACACAGCAGGATGTATGAGCAGTTATGTTAGTGCAAAGGCCATGTGCTTGTGGTCAAGATCAATTCAGTACCAGTGTTACCTTATTATTTACATCCTAACATAGCTTTTCTTATTCTGGGAATAAACTCAGTTTTACTCAAAGTGGTGTGACAGATGGATCAGATTTGTCCCCTCCAGAATTGCAGAGAAGTTACATTTTGGGGCATATAGCACTTGCAGTATAACTCCAGAGAGCAGTGTCTTTGTATGTTTGTGAAGTACTTACTGTGTAGCTCACATTCAGGAAAAAGAAAAATCTGTTTCCTCATGGATGTCTATTTTTCCTTCCTGTATCAGGCATTGTGGCAAGCAATGGGGAGACCTGGAAGCAGCTCCGACGATTTGCACTCACCACCTTGAGGGATTTTGGGATGGGGAAGAAGAGCATCGAGGAGCGAATCCAGGAGGAAGCTCATTTTCTAGTGGAGAGGATCAGGAACACACATGGTAGGACATGGACTTTGTGCCTGCTGGGACACACTGCATATCGGCAATGAGGGGTGTAGGACTGCTTCACCAAATTTATGACCCAAGAAGTGGGCATGCGGCTGCTGTTTCTGCTCCCTGCTCCCACAGGCAAAGTTATCACTGCTGGGAGTAGGTCAGTCAAAGGCACTGTGGCAGTATGGAGGGATAAATGTAGAAGACCAGTGTTGGAAAGCATCCTTTACCCTGTTCTGCTTGAGGAACAAGACAGGAAGTGGCAAATGGAATGGCTTGGCCCCAAAGCCGAGGGTTTGGTGGAATTCAGCCATAAAGACAAGGCTGGGGACTGCCAGGTAGCCAAGAAACATGCACTTCCTTGCCTTGTCTCCTGCAGCTCTAAGTAAACAGATCCTGAAGAAGTGGGTGACCAGAGAACTCATTTACAGATATTTGGGTTTGGGTCCAGTCCATCTGAACACTAGACAATACCTCCCAGTATGGTGGGGCATGCAATGGGAACAGGGACTATAAAGCTGCTTTTGAGGGCAGGGCATAGGGTAACCCCCTTATAGGTTTCAACCTATAAATCTGTTTTCTGGTAGTATAGAAGACAATGTTACTTCTAAGTGCTTCCCCTGAGAGTGGCACAGTACCAGCCTGGACCACAGGCTTCCTTTCCACAGCCAGCCTTCAATGTGTGCTTATTCTGCAAGGGGGAAAAAGCAGAATGCTGAAACATCAGTTTCCTGTGAGCCACTAGCAAATTCAGTCTGGATTCACAGATAAACATTCCTGCTACAAATCAGAGAAAACACTCTCACCTGCTCTTATCCTTTCACTAACACAATAATACTGTATTTCCTGTGCCCTACTGCAAGCCTCCATCTCTGGCTCACCTTGTTATGGCATCTTTTACTGTGTACTAAAAGGCTTTGCAAGCAAGATATATACAACTGAAAAGTATAAAGCCATTATTTACTCTTGATGCAAATAATAAATAGCTAGGACTAGTTATCTACTAGGCTCAGCATTAATATACTCATCACATCCAATGAGATATCTGCTGAGACTTCAATGGCCAGGGAGTCATCAGTCAGGCAGAGAAGGGTTGGTGCCATTGCTCCTTGGAATAGGCTGATCCTCAATGCTGCCAAGTTGCCATTTTCTGACTCTTTTTTTTTTCTTTTAGGATTTTATAACTTTTCATGTTGTTGTTTCTCCTCTTGAAACCTTGAGATGCACCCTATGACTGACTGCAATTATACCTTTCCTTTCTTTCTTGGATGTTATATCACTTTTTTCTCACACTGTAGTTTTCTTAGATGCTTATGCAGCTGTGCTATCAAACCTAGACTTTGACCACAGGCATTTGAACCTCTAGGAGAGAGTTATACAGCTGAGGTTACACTAATAGAGTTCATAAACAGGGTCTAATAACCTAAAAACATGGCTCAGGCAAAGTGCTTATGGGTTTTGGTGGGAATCTTTAGGCCATTTCTAATAAACAGTCTATAAGGCAGACAGGCATGTGTGAGCTGAAAAGGAATGAAGCCACTCAGACTAGTGTTCTGCTGAGAACAGGACAAAAGAGATTCTTAAACCGTTCAACAAGGAAATTAGTTCAAGTAGAGAAGAATAAATTGGATAAGCCCTTCACCATCCTTTCAAAGGAGTGCAAAACTCTGTGTCTCAAGAGGATGCAAAGCTTCCCTGTAGTGTCAGAGGAGGGGATGATGCCTGAAATACTGAAAGCAAGATACCATTGGTTTTCTGTTGTTGCAGAGCGACCCTTCAACCCTGGCAACTTCCTAGTCCATGCTGTTTCCAACATCATCTGCTCCATCGTCTTTGGGGATCGGTTTGACTATGAGGACAAGAAATTTCTAACTTTAATTGAGTTGCTAGATGAAAACAGCAGGCTCCAGAACTCTATACAAATACAGGTGTGTACAGTTTTATTTAATTAATAAATTTGTTAATGATTATAATATTTTATTAATTAATATTTATTCATGTTATTAATTTTTAAATGGAGTGGATTTTCCTACATTTGGAAAAATTTTTTGAAAACCAAAAAGGCAGTTAAATAACCAATTCCTGTGTTTTCTTACCTTATGGAATTGCCATTGTACATCCAAAGAAGGATATCATTGCAAAAGTTGCTCAAGTGAAGTCTATCCTTGAATATAGTGAAACCATATAGTAAAAGGCATTAAAATCCAGTTGAATAATAAAGACTGTTCCAAAACATTTTAATTGCCCCATTTTCATAGTTACAATTAGGACAACATTTTATTGTATCCACATTAATCAGAATGTGCTTTTCCACCATTTTATTTTTACAGTTATACAATTTCATCCCAACTATCATGGAGTATTTACCTGGGCCTCATCAAAAAATGATAAAAAATACTGAAAAAGTTCATCAATTTACTTCAGAAATCATAGCGGAACACCAGGAAACCCTGGATCCCACTTGTCCTCGAGATTTTATTGATGCTTTTCTTAACAAAATGGAACAGGTAATGTAAGAGCGAGATACTTATCGAATTATAAGAAAAACACTGCTTGGATCCCAGTTTCTTTCAGTTGTGGCAGGGCACTGGGCTTTTGCAAATACAGAGGGAACTTGCTTTTCTTGGCACATCAACTTCATTCTTACCTCTCCATTTTCTTATCAAGGATTTTTAAACACAGAATTAACAGCACTAGCCAAAGTTAGGAAAGCTGGAGACCAATCTGGTTGATGTAATTCAATGCTCCTCCCACATATTATTTAGTAAAAGTACTATCAATGCTGGTGTTCTGGAGAGTGAGTGTCGTATTTTTGAAAGGACACTAGATGTGTTTAAAATCATACATTACAGGTACAGGACCTTCCTTTTTAAACAAGCTGCTTAGCTTTGTCATTCAAAATGTTCTGCCACATCTTCCTCCAGGAGAAAGGGAACGGTCACTCAGAATTCACCGTTGAGACCTTGAGCAGAACCACGCTCGACTTGTTCCTTGCAGGAACAGGGACCACCAGCACCACACTGAGATATGGACTTCTGATTCTCCAGAAATACCCAGAGATAGCAGGTAATAGAAAAGGAAATAAATAACGGAAAACTTTTTAATAGGTCATGGGATCAATTTGGACAATTCCTGTCACTACCACATGTGGCAATGGTCCCCTGAGTAAGGAAATGTGTATTTGCAGTGTGGAAATGTGTATTAGTCTTAGTTCTATTCACAGGAAAAAGATATTAGTACTAAGTACATTCATACATTCCTGGTGCACTAAAAGCAAGTTTTGCTGTAAATATGGGGAGAGGTTTAGGCAAACAGATGGGGGTCTTGTCCATCCAACACTTACTTATTTCCTAACAGAGAAAATGCAAAAGGAGATTGATTGTGTCATTGGCCGAGACCGAAGCCCCTGCATGGCAGATCGGAGCCAGATGCCCTACACAGACGCTGTGGTCCATGAAATCCAGAGATTCATCGATTTCCTTCCACTTAATGTCCCACATACTGTGATCAAAGACATCAAGTTCAGAGACTATTTTATCCCCAAGGTCTGTTCCACTGTGCCTGAGAAAGGTCATAATCTCTTGAAAACAATGATGTGTTCTATTCATTGTATTTTATTTTATTTTCAAAAAACACTGAAATGTGATCTAGAATTAGAATAATGTTGTTTGGAAGTGGATTCTGGAAGTTATTGAGTCCAACCTCTTGTATTTGAAAAAAAAAGACTTCATCCACTACGTGAAGAGGGAGATAGAGCTTTCTATTTTTTTCACGTAAATGTAAGCAAAGTTCTAATTTATTTGGAAGCAATATTAAATACTCTAATCAGACTCACCATTAAAATTCATTAAAAAAAAAATCTTTGCCATATGAATGGCACACAGTTTTATTTATTAAATGATCATTTTAAACTGGTTAAACTTTGACTAGCCTTCTATTCAGCCCTGGGAACTTCTCGATGCCACTTTGCTTTAGCACATCTCCATTTTAACTTTATTCTCCTCTCTTTGTTAATTCAGGACACTATGATAATCCCTATGCTGACTTCCATCCTACATGATAGTAAGGAATTTCCAAATCCAGAAAAATTTGACCCAGGACATTTCCTGAATGCAAATGGTACCTTTAAAAAGAGTGACTACTTCATGCCATTTTCTGCAGGTAAGACCTCTTTCTATTTCAGGTTCTAGATGATTCTCTCCTAGAACCTCTTTGAAGATTTTAGTGGCTCCATCACCATGGTCTCTACAGTGATGTCTGGTGATCTGCTAGAGTCACTTCTGGGCAGCTCTAACCCCTGTGCTAGAGTTTCAGTTGATTTCCTTTTTTAGCAACCACAAAAGCTCCTCCACTGCATTCTACAAGAAGAGATACATGAAGAGAGACTCAGCCATGCAACTTCTCTCTCTCCAAACTTACCATCAAACAGCAGCAGAACGTGAGAAATCAAAGCCTTCAAACTGCCTTTGCCCACTGAGCACTCATTGTTCTGGATGCTTAGCCCCTAGTTTAATTCATTTACTTCCCCAAAATGCTGCAGTGCTGCCTGTCCATTGTGAGATGTCTGAACTTCCATGGAACAGTGGTTAAAATAAGTTACGAGCAAAATACTCCACTGTCATTTTTATTTTTTGCTTGCAGGAAAACGCATCTGTGCAGGAGAAGGTCTGGCCCGGATGGAGCTATTCATATTTTTAACAGCTATCCTGCAGAACTTTACTTTGAAATCTGTTGTGGATCACAAGGACATTGACATTTCCCCATTAGTCAGCGCTCTGGCAAATATGCCCCGACCTTATGAGCTCTCCTTTCTTCCACGTTAGCCAAGCGAAGACAGTTGCCAGCTCCCAAACTCATGAAAGCTCTGGTTGAATGACAGTAATTTCCCAATCTGTTAAGACTGAAACACTCAGATCACTTGCTAGATACTTTATGGAGAGAAACGTGCTTAGAAAAGAAAATCGTATGGTGCTTTTATAATCACCACAGCCAGCTCTAAACAGAAACAAAGTAGGCAATTGCATAGGGAAGGAGACAACTGCCTGTGCAAAATTATGCAGGTTCTCCTCTGCACCTGCCTCACCTAGCTCGGGCTCCTATCTGGCTCCTGACGTCCTGACATGTCAGGGTGTGTGGACTAGTGTTCTGAGAGCCCTGCTGCTACTGTCCATATCACTTGATCCTCTCAGCACAGCAGGAACAGACACTTGTACTCCAGGGTTTCCACAGACTCTGCTTGCGGTACCTCTCTCCTCTGTATTTTCAATTTGTTTGTGACCTGTATGTAAAGGTAAGCATAAAACAGTGGGGTTTTTTTCTGTTAGAAGACAATCATCTACTGTATTCTTGCCCCAATACATATTGTCTCCTGTGGTGGGGATGGAGTTTATCAATGACTAGGCAGATGGGTCCTCTCCTGTGTGATCATAATGAAGGTTTGTGAAATTACAATTTATATTGCGAAATAAAGTAGTAGTACACTGAATCGTTGTTTTTCTGAGATCCCAGAAGAACATCTTTTGGTGAAAAACCTACTCCACAAAGCTTATACTCCCGAATGTCTTCCAAGTCTTGTACATATCTGACTGTTTCACTTCACTCATTTATATGAAATGTATTATGGCTTGAAGACTGAGCTGGCCAATGACCTATATAAAATTTCCGTTCTCAGTAACAAGGTGGGAGAAGGCTGGACTGACCCTACCAGACCTACCAGAACCCCAATTGTGGTTACAGAGCTGTCCATTGTGGCAAAAAAGGACCAATCAAACAATACTGGGATCCCCCAGTGCCATTTACTAGCTGAACGGCAGCTTGCATCTTCCCATTATTTTATGAAGTGCGTAAAGATCACTACAGCAATGTTGCAATCAGGCAAAAAAAGATAAAAAGAGTTTACATGAGTTGCCAAGCATACATGTACAGATGTAGGA
This sequence comes from Harpia harpyja, assembly GCF_026419915.1. Lineage (NCBI taxonomy): Eukaryota > Metazoa > Chordata > Aves > Accipitriformes > Accipitridae > Harpia > Harpia harpyja. The sequence goes on along the minus strand of NC_068949.1, from coordinate 24,944,944 downwards.
TTGGCATTTCCTAACTTGATCACATTCCCTGCAATGTATAATTTATAGTGATTACAGTGAAGACAGAGAGCTGAATCTGTGCTATGTGGGAAAAGACAGCAACTGTAATATTACCGCAACGGCATTAACTGCTTATGTGAAACAGGCACAACTTCTTTCCTTTCAAAGTATTAATAAGCTTGATATACCATGAGTTGGTAGCATAGCATTGCAAAGGCAAAAGCCACAAATGTTGCAGAATCATGGAAATATGAATGAAAGAAAGATATATGAAAATATCATACAGTTTATCACCATATACCAAAAAGGATCAACTATTAACAAGTCTTCTCACCAGATAAAAAGAGGAAAACACTCCATACTTCCTCTTCAGCTGTGCCATGACTAAAATAGGCAAAGCAAATGGCCCAGGGGCAGCTTCCCTGTGCCAGGCATCTTCCTCCATGCTGAAAAGACAAGGAGGCAGCCAATGCAAATCAGCAAGAAAACAGCTTTAGCTCCCAGAGACTCCACAATGATATGCAGCAGGGCTTTGAGATTGGAGGAGGGCTATAGCTGTGTCCTGGAAGCCTCACTTTGTGTCACCTGTGATACAAAAAGCAGTGCAATGGTAACCAATAACTGCTCACAAGTCCCCTGGGTTAACTTCCTTTAGCACCAAGTATTATCACCTCCTGGGAGACTAAGGATCAGATTTTTAAAAATTCCAATGCTTAATGATGAGGATGTAGCTCATCGACCTTTGTTGACCACTAAACTGAAAATCATCCATTTAAGAAAACAACCATCATTGAAAAGCTCTACATCTCTCACGAAGCCATATTGCTCACTCTCTCTCTGCGTGCTAGCACTCAGTGTTACCTAGACTTTATCTTCTGCTGGGACTGTACAGACAGTGCATTGCTTGCTCGTGTGCAGGACTAGGCAGGGCTATATGAATTTTCTATGGCAAACCCGACACAATGTCCTGTCGCTTCGCCACATGAAGAAGTGGCTTTCAAACTCGATTAATCTATTTTGCGCACTGTTTCTATTAGTTCCCAAATACCTCTCTCGGAACATAAGTGCCTCTGTAAGCTCAAGTTTCCAAGACATTTCTAAGAAGCTGGGGAGCAGCTACAGAAGCAACAGTCAGCTGGGCAAGCACTAACAAAGAAAAGAACTAGCAAGTTCTCAAACCCACTAAAGGTGTCCCAGGGGAGGAACTCAGTGAAGCAATCCATGAAGCAAACAAATGTACTTGAGCATTTTCCCCATAACAGGGCAAGAGCACTTGCCTGAGCTACTGTTATAAATTAACATGACATACATAGATCAATTGTATGTCTGGACATTAAGGATAGATGTGGGTCAAGGGAGATGGGATTATTAAAGGTGAATACAAGCAGTTTGGAGTAGCCAGGTGTAAACTCAAATATCTTTAAATCTTTTGATGAAGAGGAAAAAATCACAGGCAGAGTGCATACCAGAACCTCATGTGCACATATATGTTACATACCCATTGTAGGCTGCAGGGAAGGATGCTAAGACATTTGTGAATTCCCACACAGAAGCTGCACTTAAAAGGGAAAGTTATGAAAACTAGTTTTATCCACAGCTGTCAATGTTCTTAGTGATTCTCCCAGTTACCATTTCAAAGATACATTTTGACCTCTTGGGATGTCAGTGCTCCCTTGATAACTCTATACAGTAGCATGTTAAGCTATATATGACTGTCAAGAGACCTAAGAGTTGAAAGTGGCTTTGTATCACATAGAGTATACTGAGGTTCACCAGCGCTGTGTTACCCTGAGGACGAAGCTCTCTATTGGATTACTAATTAACACTGAAGAACTTTGGTTCTGCGACTCACCTTTCTAAATGGATCTTCTGTTTGGCACACAAATACACCAGAGATATTTTTCACATGGGTCATAACTGTAACTCACAATACTTGTGCGCTGTGGGCTACACCCCCCACCCCCCCCAATGAGACACACACACAGAGCAAAGGTTCCAACTTGCAGCTGAGCAACCCAAGGAGATTCACACTTGTGCTTTTGCCTTTTCAAGCTCTAATATGGAGTATGCCTCACTTGACTTCTCTCTTGCACTGAAGACTCTCAGTCCAAGGAGCACAGCTTTTCCACTCTCTGCAATGTGTGGCCCTCTTAATAGTCTCCCACACCCATGAACACACTGTGATTACTCATTTTTCAGATCAAGGAGATCACAGAACTGGTGTCAAAGGATAGATGAAGCATTTTACTGCCTAGCTTGTGGCATCTATTTTCTGTTCTAGCTGACTCCCTGCCCCAGCTTCCTGATGTATTTCATTTGCAGCTGTCTGAAATACTACTTGAAAAGTAAAGGAAAACCCCCAAAACCCTGCACAAAGGGATTAATTCCCTAAAAACTATGACCTTTAGACCTTCCTGTCCTGTGCTCACACAATGCAAAAAACAACGAGCTCTGAAAGCCATACAGGCTAATCTGAACTCTCTTCATAGGCTAAAACATGGCCTCTCTTATAGGAAACAGCATATGATAACCACTAGACATAGAATAAAATGATTGTACATGCTGTAGATTAGAAGCATGAGTAACCAGTATGGGCCGTTAAGCTTTAGCAAAGCTTTAGGTTGCACAGTCCAGGGAACATTAGTCATAAGAAACTTCAGAAGGCAAAAATGAACTGGTCTTTCTATTGGCTTTTGCCCTTCAGATGAAATCTGGCCTCTGTACTTAAGTAGGGTAGAAAAGATTTCCTGCCATAATTCCCAGGTTAAATGCTTTTTAGCATCTTTCAAAGCAACTTTTACCTTTAAATTTGAATAGCTATTCACTCTTCTCACATTGGTTCTCATTTTCATTTTATATTATATTTCAAACTGCAAACAGTTCACACTATTTTATTGCATGGATTTCCTATATCATGTCTGTATTGCATTGCTCTCTTTAACTACTCCCTATACAGCACCTTTAAGTAAAATTCTTTAACTTGCTATCATGTCAGAGAGATGCCTGGTTTCTTTATGGCAGCTTGCCTGAACTTCCTTTGTTCCTAGTTCAAATCTTTGGAAATGAGGGAGAGACAGGAAGTGCAATGACCCCCAGTGAAAAGTAGTCCTGGCTATCTTAGGATATACTTGTCCCACTGGAATGACATACCCAGTTACTAGAGTGGAAAGCTGTGTGAGGATGCCACCACAGCCATCTGCTCTCCAGGTCATAACCCAGACCTTACAAGGTACAACGGCTATCATCCACAACAGCAAGAGACTGGGACCATTTAATGCCAGTGAACCAAAGGTCTCTCCAGATTCTGCCAGGCTTTGCTTCTATACTAAATGAAACATCAGCTCTTCCCACTTCTGACTTCTCAGTTACATCCTCCCCAAAGAACACCTCTACCTAGGGAGAATCTTGCAGAAAAGTACCTGTTCCTCTGGAGAACTTTTGGGAGAGTGGCGTAAGTCCTTTCCCACTGAACTCTACACCTTTGTCAATCAATCAGAGCTTATTTCACAACATAAGGTCCATACAACACCACTACACGTACTGAGCCCAAACATATTGTGAACATAGGACCATACTACTTACTGAGCTGAGAGAACACACTTTTAAGTTACATCCTCTTGCCTCAGGCAAGTTATTCTTCAGCTGCAGCATGTTTCCTATGAGGGGCAAAGGAAATGGCCCAGGAGGCAGCTTCCCTGTTTCAGACAACTTCCTCCACACTGAACAGACAAGGAGACAGACAATGCAAACCAGCAAGAAAAAGATTGTGGCTCCCAGGGGTTCCATTGCAATGTGGAACAGGGATGTGGGACCAGCAAGGGCTGAAGCTGCATCCTGGAAGGCTCACTTTAGGAAGCCTACAGTAAAAACAACAGCGGAAAGGTAACCAATAGCTGCTCTCATTTCCTCTGGGTTAAACACTGGTTAGAAAAAAATCACTCACTACCAACAAACTTGGATGAACTGCTTTAATTTTTAAGTCTCTGTGACCTTTTTTAAGGTCAACCTTGTTCTACTGTAGTATCAGAAAGCAGGGACAACATTAATCATTAACAAACCTTGCATTAACAAACCCTGTCATACTTTCATAGCATGCTTGTCTTCCGCCTATTACTGTTGCTTATATGTTTGTCTTCTGATGGGATGCTGCAAATACAACAATGTGTTTATATTCAGGCCATTATATACACTTGTGATTATCACCCCATTGATATCTTTAAACATTTCTATTGAACACACAGTTCCAGGTTTAAAAGTATACTCTGTTCAAGAAGAGCTGTTTTTCAGCTGTTGGACATGTTGCAGTTTCCACTGACGATTTAAGAGCTCATTCTGAAGATTGTGGACACCTCCATGAAGTACTGCTCTGAAAGTTGGGTGACTTCAGAGTAACCTGTTAGAGCAGCTGTCTCAAGGTGCCAGGAAAAAAATCCTCCTCTGGAACTGAATTCTTCTGATTCTCCTTAAAGAGCTGTATTTGCTAGGCTGATTTTCACACCCTGGTTTGCAGTTGCAGTCCAAGTCCTCAAGAACTGCTTCAGCTCCAAAACAGTTGCATAGACTGCTTTGATGAGATACTTTGCCCCTTAACTCTCTGTCAGCCCTCCCTTTGTTCTCTTCCGTGTTCTTCCCTTCAAGCACCCACTACTTTCTTATTATATTTTTGTCGCGGTTTAACCCCAACTGGCAACTAAGCACCACACAGCTGCTCACTCTCTCCCCACCGCAGCGGGATGGGGGAGAGAATTAGGAAAAAAAAAGTAAAATTTGTGGGTTGAGATAAAGACAGTTTAATAGGACAGAAAAGGAAAGAAAAAAAAAAGAAATAACAATAACAATAATATAATATACAAAACAAGTGATGCACAATGCAATTCCTCACCACCTGCAGACCGATGCCCAGCCAGCTTTCCCCCTAGTTTATACACTGAGCATGACATCATATGGTATGGGAATATCCCTTTGGCCGGTTTGGGTCAGCTGTCCTGGCTGTGTCTCCTCCCAACTTCTTGTGCCCCTCCAGGATACTCACTGGTGGGACAGTGTGAGAAGCTGAAAAGTCCTTGACTTAGTGTAAACACTGGTTAGCAACAATTAAAACATCAGTGTGTTATCAACATTATTCTCATCCTAAATCCAAACCACAGCACTATAACAGGTACTAGGAAGAAAATAAACTCTATTCCAGCCACAACCAGGACAATTTTCCACCAGGAAATGCTGCAGTAGAGAAGAGATAGAGATTTAGTCTCCCTCTGTACCTCCTCTAGAATTTCTCATGGACTCTCCAGGTGAGATGTCTGAGCAGCAACCAAGTTGCACCTCTGCTTTTGGACTATACATTTCACCAGTACAATTCTGTTCACACACACCCAGCTATGTCTCTTCTGTGGTGCTACTCTCCAAGGACCTGCCATCCTTGCCGTGATTTGGAGTCTACCAGTCACACGGAGGCCCCTCAGGTAGAGAGGGGAATAGTTGCTCAGAGACAGAACTTGGAACACAGCTGTCAGCTCTTGGCCTAACTGGGACGCCACTGTCACACAATCCTCCAGACAGCCAGGTAGTCAGTCTCTAAAATTTCCTCCCAATAAAGAGTCACTTGTGGGACAAGCTCCTCTTCCCATTTCTGCTTCCTGGACATGGGATACTCAAGAGTTTGTGAAGGAATCTGCTATTTCTTAGCCCTCTTACCTGAAAACACTAAGCACTTGCTGGCAATGCACAGCTAGATGGATTTCAATCTTCAGAGTTCCTGGAGGTTTTCATCTTTGTAGTTTTAAAATAGCATTGTATTTTCTATACGTAGAAAAGTAACTTTTTCAACAGGAACAAGATGTGGTTCTTATTTTGCCTTTACCACTTTATCTTCTGGAAGTTTTCTCTGCTGACACATCGCCCCCTCATGGCCCTCCTGCAATCCTGTCAAGGAAAGACAATGAGCAGAGAAATGCTGTATTATTCTTCGAAATTTTCTATGCCCTGATCACACAGATTCCTAGATCTTCCAACAGTATGCTGGGTTGCATGTGGTGAGTGGATCTCTTCATCAAAGCAACTATCAAATGCACCTGTGATTAAAACAAGACATGGCTAAGCCAGCAGTTCTACAAAACCAGATCCAAATAGGAGTGTCACTGGAGTGTATTTAAACCTATTCTTGAGCCTGCTCTTTGCCTTGCTATATACATACAAAGCAGACACCGGACCTCTGACTCTGAAGAGGTGGGATAGGGCAGGCCACAAAACTCCATGCAGACTGAGCATTCTCCAGGTGACGTAAAATACAGAGGGAACGAGATACAATGGTTTTACTTTCATGTGACCATATTTACCTATCCACTGTCACTCAGTCCCCTTTATCCCCTTGGCCTTAAGGGGTGAGGAGCAATACCTCTTAACAACAGCTGCATGGATGCTGTCTTAGAGAACACCACTGCAATTTTAGTCATGACACTGACAGCATCCTCTGCTTTCAGACATCTTTGGAGACCTGAGAAGTACTGATTAGGGCTTACAGCTAGTACATGTGTACTCCACAGTGGTGTTTTGTACAGTCACAATCTGCTTAATCACAAATTTCCAGTTCTCTCCTGAGCAGAGGAAAAACTCTAGCCCTTGTGCCCCTGAGAATGTGTTCTTGCTTAGCTAGAACTAGCCTATCCTTGAGTGCAACCCTTTCTGCCCAAACCCTCTGACAATCCTTATATGTAACTCCCACGTTAGGAAAACTTCCTACCAGGCTGCTGTCATGTCCATAGCTGCCTTTGGCAACATAGCACGCTCCAGGCACACATTATGGAAGGAAAGTCTTGCAGCTGCAGGATGAGCTTGGTACATTAAACCATGCTTAAGAAGGGTGAGGCATGTAACTGTCTCCTCTTTTAAGAAATACTAGCAGCCCTGAAACATCTTCATTATTATGTGCCTCCCCATGGTCTCAAGATGAAATGGTGCCCTACTGGGTCCAAGGCAGCTAGAAGTGCTAGAGGACGTAAACACACAACAGGAGTGCCATGCTGTTCTTCTTGGCCACTTCAGGAATTTACAGAGCAAGGCTGCTGTTATGATCCCAGTGACAGTGAATCCTTACTATGGAACTGAGTTTTAGCATCCCAGCTGGAATGTAGACAGTACGTGTTAAGGAAAAGGGAGGGTGACTGGGACTCATCTTAAGACAGAGCAGGGCTGCCATACATTCAGTTCTGTACCCAGCTTGGATCTGTGGTCTGTCTCCCATTGAGGGTCTGAGCATATGGTCCACATTCAATAAGGGAGTGGACTTGCCTACATTGGCAGTGTGCTGCTACTAGAGCACAGAGCATGTTTGGGCCATGTTCCATTCTATGTTCAATACTTGGTTTGCAGGTCATCTGCCATGAGCAGAACTTACTGGCATTGCTGCCATGCGATAAGACAAGTCACTGGCACTTACGGCTTGGTATTATTTTTATCACATGGAGATGATCACAATTCTCTAGACAGCAGATAGCCAGCTCTCCATTGTAATTCCTTTGGACACAACTCTTGTCACCCCTTCATCTTGGCCTCTGCACCTAGCCCGAGTGCAGGGCCAGCTGCATCCCTGCAGTGGAGAACAATCCCTTTGTGTCCTAGCATCTGCTCTGTGCCTCTAGCACCTGCTCTGTGCCTCTAGCACCACCTTCCCAGAAAGAGCTGGGAATCAGAGCGATCACTAGGCCAGAAGATTAGTGGTCTTGTTTCAATCCTGGAACAACCTGCCCTGGTAAGCATTTCAGTGGCTGGTCAGCTCTAGATGATGTCCACCTATCCAGAACCATTTCCAACCTGATATGAAGCAATAACTTTTCTGTTCTTAGAGATGGGTAGGGGCCAGGGAGAGGACTTACAGGGGATCAGGGACTAAGGTCCCAGCCACATGCAAGTGCTACATGCTATAATGAAAATCCTCGTTCTTCCAGGGAACAGAGGAACTCCAAGAAGCACCCTCAAGCTTTTACATCAGCAGCCAAACATCTGTGATACTCCTCCACAATGGCAAAGAGAAAGAATGGTACTATCAAAAACACTAGTGAGTCTGGCTGAATCATGTCTAGCTCTTGCATAATCTACAGATGCATGAAACACTGGAGAAACAGGACTTCTAGATTGTCTACCACCTCGTGGTACCACTTCCCACCATCAGAGATCACCAAGCAGGCCACTGTTCAGGCTGTCATTCAAATGTCAGCCTCTAGGCACAAAGATTTTAGATCTGGCTGGCTAGATCCTCTTGTCCAGCAGAACTGTGAACACACCATGAATCCTGAGATGATAATGATCCATCAGATTTTAAAACAGGCTGCTGCGCTACATGGTATAATTTCCTCCAACATAGAAATGGTAACTCATCTGTTGGTACCTCTTCCTGTTGGGTTGGAGGATGTTGCTTTGATAACAATAGTAAAATGTCTAATTTGCTTTCACAGGTAGAACACTCATCGGTGAGCTAACTACAGATAAAAGCAATACAGGTGCAAATGGCTGGATACCTCTGGGAGACTTAACCCTGTTCTTTAAAGACGCCCATTCCAAAAAGGCCTTTCTTCAAATGAACTCAACCCTCTCTCAAATCCTACATCAATGCCATATAGAACAGTATTTTCTATTTTAAACCCAGGATTTTTAAAGTGATGGTGAAGGCTCTCAAAGGTCATCTGCTTCACTGCTTTTAAATAGCACTAGGGAAAAGTGTCCATCTTGACTATTTACAGTGGCTGTACACTGACTGACAGCATTATGATCTTTACCACACTGGCACCTGACTAGACATTCTTCTAAACAGCCTGTAGGAAGTTCAAACTACTTCTTTCCTACATCAGCACTTGTACTATCCTCGACTGCAACTCACTCAAAAGCCAGCTTGAACTAGTCAGGTTCAATAGGTACAGAAAAAAAAAAACCTTGGAGTACCTGCTCAGTAAGAAGGGCTCTGCTAAATTAGCAATTTGGAACACTTAATCTGGTAGAGAAGAAGCTTTTTGTGCTGGGCATGCCTCTTAAAAAACTACTAGGATCAAAATTCATTGGTAAAGTAGAGAAAGGATCTGCTAGGTTAACTGAGCATGTGATAAAGCAGTACTGCTTGCAATTTCACCTGAGGTCCAGACAATCAAAGAATATAATTGCAGGAATACTTGACGCAGAGTTTAAAACATGTTGGCTTCTATGATCTCCAGTAGCTGGAAGGAGTTTGTCTTTATTAACAGACCCTTTGAAAAAATAAAGACAACTTACATAATCTTTCCAACAGGAACTTGAGATTCCAGAGAGACAAATGCAGCAAGTTGTTTTATTGTAAATTTAAAATAATTAGTCTCTCTATTGAAAACAGATAAAAGTGGATACCAAAATGAAGTGTTTTCAATACCATGCTCATAACTCCAAAGGCCTGGGTATCTTCTCAATGCAGAGCTCAATGAAGGAAAAAAAAAAAGAAGTTTAGGTCCCACTGCTACTAAGGGAAAATGTCTTTATAGGTTATGGAGGGCTTTTCCTAGACAAAGTATTTCATGTGGGACATAGGACTAACACACGCAGGCAGCCAATATCAACGTATGGGTTAGGGACAGGCTTCTACTTTTCACTGCAGACAACTGAGGCAACAGAACCTCTTGAGAAGAGGAAAATATTATTCAGCCTTAAGCCTGAATACAGCCTACTGTATTCAATAGATAGAAAAAGTTACCAGTCTTGATGTTAGCTGTAACCAAATCCTTGTCAACATACAGAATTGCTGTTGTGCAACTTAAACAGAAATCAGTCTGACTCATAGTCGAACTCCAACTTAAAGACTGTTGTAATTTCATCGTTTCTCCAGTTTTTTGTACTTGGCTTCTGCAGAAGGAAAAATAACAATATTTTAGGATAGGATATGTAAAAGCTTTGAATCCTGTAAGCTGCCATACATCTTAAAATTCAAGTTAATTTACAGTATCACTCAGGGTCAGTTTTTACTAAAGCATTTAGGCAAATATAATTGTACAATAAACTTTTTTAAGAACCAGGTGCTTAAGTCAGGCCACTAATTAATTTAAGCTAAGGGGACCTGGGTGCCTGGACGAACTTTATGAATCGCTCTATTTGCAGGATTAAACTACTGTCTTTAGAATTTGGGTGAGTGCATATTGTAAAACAGAAATCAAGCCTCACTAATAAGCTGTAGTTGAATAATACCTGTACTACTCCACCTCCACATAACTTGTTCTACTAATCTTTTCCCAACGCTTACCACTTCACATACAATGTCTGTTGCTCAAAAGCAGCATAGGCAACTCTGCAGCTCAGATTTGTTAAATGGAGGAGTTTACTTTGTCTTTTTAAATCCCTTTGCAAGGGCCTATGCTGCTAGGTAGTAACAGTAGAGGACAATAGTTACCAAGTTTTTTGGAATATGCATCCAATTTATAAGCTGCCTGCTCCAGAGCTGCAACCTGTTCCTCAATTAGGTTGATTTGTTCCAGGTACGGCTGAAGAGCAGCATCTTAAAAAAACAGAAAAATTGTATCTGTCAGTTCTCAGTAATTCACTTCCACGAAACAGTTCATACTTGAAACACAAGAATTTCTCATTACATTCTTCAGATAGAACAATTTAAAATATCCTTCCTTCCCCTGCCCCAAAATCAAGCGGCGATACCGACAGCCATGTTCCAGGAAAGTACGAAATGTTTAAGAGTACTGGCTAGACTCAACACAAGTAACAATACAACGTGAATAAAAAGAAGCATTATTTCCTATTAGATCCAAAATCTGGAGTAAAACAGGACATAAATTCAGATGTGTTTTCTCTTATGCTAGTCTATAGCTGTAAAGAAATATACCGGATTGGCATTGTATAGCAGCATGTCTATTTCAATGAGTTTTCTTTCCTTCAGCACCTAATGAAGTATGAACTATCTGACTCTCAGATGCTTCATTTCCCAAACAAGTGTACTGTTCATTATACCCCTACCTTATCTGGTTTACTTACATTTTTGATTTAAATCCTTCAGATTTCTACTGATGTTTATAGCAATGTCTTTCATTTCTAGGTACTTCAAGCTAGTCAGCTTATTCATGTTTTCCAAGAGTTTGTAGTCTTCACTGGTGGCTTAAAAAGAATAAGAGTTTATTTTAATTAAAAGTTGATGCAGTTTGAATTGGGTGCAGACTCTTCAAGAGAATAAGAGATTTCAAACCAATAGCCAAATGTAAAAAAGAATAGTTTAGATGGTAATAGAGGTATTAGTATAATGGTCTACAAGAAGAGAGATGACATGTTGTGAAATGTAAAAATCAACTGGACTGATGAATACTTACTCACTTGCAATTTTTCGTTTTTTTTGAGAAAAAATGACTAATTCCTCACATTTCTACTCTTATTCTGTCAGTTAAATGCTTATGTTTACAAAACTGATAGCACATATCCAGACTGGTAATCTGTAACATATACCCTTCAAGTCCATGCAAATCAGTAGCGCTATGTAGCACTTTCAAAATTAGAGCCTATGGAATCCATTAACTTGTTAAGCAGTTTACTTTGCTCCAGCTAATGTTGCACAGCAGTTTATTCTAAAGCATGACTGCTGCAAAACATGTGTACGATCCTCGTTCTCACTAGTTATATAGCAAGGCCTGTGTCCTTGATGTGTTCCACTCAGTTGTGCTTCTCTTCTAGTCCTTCTTAACTTAGACCCCTTTGGTTTGTTTGTTTTTCCATGTACAAGCTCCTGCAAGACTAAAAATATTTTTTTTTAAGTTGCTGATATCACAGTGAATTCTTTTGAAAAGTATTTGTGCTATTCCGGGACTTCATTAATATGATTAATCTCAGTGTTGTTAGTAGTCTAGCAACATGCCAGGGTTGAACTGCCAGTCTTGCTAGATATGATCTAAATAGGTATAGTTTAGACAAACTACACAACAGATTTCTTTAACAGAAAATGAAAAGAACCAAAAACTTACTTGCAGGTCAGTATTGCAGTGCCTTACCTGTCAGTTCACCTGTTAAATAAGTGGCCATTTTGTTGAACATGTCTTTACAGAGTTCATTGATGTCTGCCTCTGCTGGTTCCTTAGCTTCCTCCGCTGTTTCAACAGCAGGATCCTCTAATCAGGGTACAGACATTACAGGGTTAGGGGAAAGTTAGCAGGTACAGAAATACTCCATAAAGATTAAATGGTCCCATTTTTTTTCACCTTCGAATTGACTACACCTACTTTCCACGTAAGTTGTCTACTTTACACTAAGGGGTAACAAACCTAGGCAGTTTCCTTGAAATAGCATCAAGATTATTTCAAAATAATACTTTAGGGACCATTTAAGGGACAGGCACCTGGCCTGACCGCACCTGCAAATATCAGCCCCCTCCTGCGCTTAGACGACAGGAAGGGAATGTGGGGAGAACATTTGAGTGACTTTGTGCACAATGCTACTGATGTTTATTTCTCGTCACAGATTCAGAACAGAAGAACAGACCCCCCCCAGTCCGTTTCACGAGGGGCTACAACAGATCCCCATCTGTGGAAAGCGATAATCGCCGCTTTTCTTCTCCAAATCCACTTCTACCGCAACCTGCCCGTGGTCCGCTCTTCGCAGGAGCAGCTCAGCACCTCTTCCTCAGCCCGGCAAGTCGCTCTTTGCTGTGCGGGCAGCTTTTGCCGGCTTGAACGCAAAGGCCGCCCGAGGCCCACGGCTCCCGCCGGCCGAAGCGGCGGCGCGGGGAGGGGCGGCGAGAGGCACACGGCGGTACGACCCTGGCGGGATACAGCCGCCGGGCTCCAGGGGAGCAGCCGGCCGGCCGGCCGACATACGCGAAGCCGCGGGCCCGCCCCGCAGCCGGCTCCCACCCCACCGCCGGAGCCCTTCCCGCCGCGGGACGGCTGCTGCCGCGCCGGGCGGCTCCTCCCTGCGCCGCGCCGGGAGCAGGCCGCGGCCTGGCAGGGCCCGGCCACCGCCACGCGGCCAAGGGCCGAACCCGGAGACGGGGACGGAGAGGAGAGGAGGGGGACGGAGAGGAGAGGACAGGAGGGCGACGGCGACGACCCCGGCCCCTTACGCTTAGCGGGCTGCGCGCCGGCCTCGGGCAGGCCCTCCGCCGCGGTCGCCATGGCGACAGTCCCCCTCCCGCGGCGCCCCCTTCCGCCTTCGGAGCCGCGCACGGCCGCGGCCCCGCCCGTCGCCGCGGCGGCGCATGCGCGGTTGCGGGCGGGAGGGGAAGGCAGCCGCTCTGGGCGCTGGGCCGTGGCTGGCGGGGGTGCCACCGCTGTGCCGGCTCCGGCCCGCTCCCCGCCGGGCCACGCGGCAGCCGGGGCCTGACAGCCGCGCCGCGCCCAGACCCGGGGCCTGCCCCCCCTTCCCCGCTTCTGTCCGCGTCGTGAGGGGAGGCGTCCGCCACCGCGTGCGTGAGGTGTCTGGCGGGGGACAGCCTCGGTTGCGGGAACAAGCAGGAACAAACGACCGGCATCACGGCGAGAGGAGAAAGACAAACACCGAGGTGTAAAACGCGGCACGAGTTTACTTCTTACCAGCTGTAGAAGGCAGTGAAGCAGCACAGAAAGAGCACGGTTTGTGCCTGACGCAGCTGCGCTCTCAGTTTGATTATTTCCCTCTTTCTAACGCCACGACTGAACCATTTATTGCAAGAGCACCGGAAGCACTTTCACACTGCAGGCCAGTCTCAAGGGCTGCTGCTAGCCCGGCCTTCACAAGCAAGCCATCCTCGCGTTTGAGGATGTTTTCCTTTGGCTTAGCTGGTCCACTTGGATCTGAGAGTCTTGATGCAGCTTAAAAGCAGCTCTGCTTTTGCTGATCATGTGGTGAGGAGACAACTGCTGGCACGCTACAGTCTGTCCTGTAGTTGCCACAACACTGTCTACAGGAGTTTTTTCAGCTGATAGAGTAAGGACCACTATATATAGATGGTGCAGCTAAGCATTAAGCCTGTTAAAAAGATCTGCCATTGCTACGTATACAAATTTTTATTGGAAAAAAAAAAAGAAAAAAGGAAATTTCCTCCCCTCCTCTTAAGTAGTAAATGTATTTTTTGCTGTTGATGGGGGTTTTTGGGGGGGGTGGTTTGGTTTTTTTTTTTACAGTACAACAGTATATATTTCTCACTATTCTTAGATGAGATGTCTTACACCACTACTGTTTAGTTTTTAATCAAGCAAAAGTTGTTTCTGCAAGTAGCTTCCATTAAGAAGCTACTAGAAGTATAACTGTTCTTGCTTGGCAAGGAGCATTCATTCCCTGTACTGACTTCAAAATCAAATGCATCTCCAACACGCTGTGAATGGTCTCTGGCTCTCCTCAGATGTGACAAGCACTAACAAGAGGCAACATATCAATGCATAAATGCCATCATCACCTTACACCACTTGTGATGGAGAAGCTCACATATTCAAATGAAAATGTTTCCCTTTGAACATTTCCTGTGTAAGTTGGCCACAGAAGAATAATGCTTTACAATATACAGTTTGATATGTACCTAAGGAATTATGAGAACTATATTCTCTTATAAAAAAAACACTTATGCAATGTACATTAATGCATTTCTTCTTAAAAACCAAAATCATACAGTTGTGTGAGATCATGCTCCAGAAACAAGGGGACAGGGTTCCCATCTAAAGTCCAGTAAAGTCAGTTGAAATCTTTTGGCAATCTCCAGTACGCCCTAACAAGCTTTGCGGTTTTAAGATTGGAGAAGCTGCAGAGCAAGGCACTGCAGGAGTCTATGTGAACTTTCTCATAAACCGGAGTTTCGCATAGGCAATGATAAGGAAGATAACAGTCATGCAGAAGAGAGCCACTATATTTTCCCACATTGCCCAGCTGGTAGGTGCGATTCCTTGGCTGCACAGGTATGCTTCACCAGAACACCTGCAGAAAAGCATGGGGAAGAAGTTGGTATTACTATGTGGTGCAAGTCTTCAGGTAGTTACTTTTATTCCTGTTCCACAAAGATTCTTCAACCCTCAACTCTGCAAAACAGGTGACAGAAATAGAGTAACTTCATAAGCTATCACTAAAAAAAGCTTAAGGGACAAATCTAGATCTCTGGTTCTCATAATTTTTCAGTACAATCCTAAGCAATTTATGAGCAAACCTCAGAACCACATTAAACTGTGATAAGTACAAAAGCATTAGTTTCACACAGCAATCATTGGAGGTCCGTAGCAGGGGTTTGGGATCCAAAAGCTGTGGAAACAGTGCTCTAGCACCATTCTCTGCAATAACCTCAGTTTGCCAGCCCTCTAGCATGTGTCATGAAATACTTACGTTGCTACAACCTAAGTTGTACAATACTCTTAAAATAGTCGAGTATTTCAAATGGGGCAGTAGCACGGGGAGATAGATACCTTGGCTTGCTGCTGTATCTGCAGGGAGGTTAATATTTAGAACTCTGCTCTGAGGGGCAGGCATGTTTCTGATCACAGGTCTACTGCTAACCAACAACTTTGTAGCTGTCCACACATTTCATTTCCATTGCTAAATGGCCCTGGGTTTGTTTAAGAAAACTGATAAGCCAGGGCTAGGCTATCAAAGACAAAAGTCAATTTAGCTCATCTGCCTATTTTTAGGAGTAAAGTTTCATCCCTACTTCACTCTTCTGTAATTGTAAAGTTTTACTACATACTCCTAAAATACATTATTTTGGGACATATTATTGAGACTGGCCTGTGAGTGGTTATTCTGTGAATAATATAAAAATTTGAAACAGTCAGACCTCTCTCTAAGAAAGCCATCACAAATCAGGCCCAAGAACCACCATGAGTTAGAGACTTACATTTCTCCTGAAATATCAGGGGGACAACTGTCTACATCTCCCACAGATGCTGTAACATTTGGATTCTTCTCACCACAGAAATAGAGATCTCTGAACTCATTCACTTGAAGAGCCTAGGGAAAGAGGCAGACATCAGATTTTTACAGTTAGTGATTTGGGGTGCTAAAACTGAAACATCTCAAAGGAATTTGATTAGAAGACACGTAACACCATTGGAACTGTATGTTTATGATCCTCTTTATTTTGAAGCTTTTAATCACTGCCTTTCTGAGGAACTGCTCCAAGTTCTACGTGCAGAATGGTTTGGTGTCTGAGTCTTTGGCTTCAAAGTTACATTTCAGTGACTGAGCCATGGGTTTCTGTCTTGCCAGCTACGAGTTCCTGTTCATCCATTTTCATCTGGGTCAAGGTCCTGACCCACAAAACCATGTGGCTGCATGCAGACACCCCAGCACCAGCACTGAAGCAGATGGCAAAGTCAGCCAAGGCAAGAGGGGAAGGCTTCCCCTGCACTGGCAACCTGGGCTAACTGCAGTCTCAGGGGACGCTTCTGTGTTCAGCAACACTGATAAAAGTATCTCGGTGATATCCAAACAGGGGAAGTCTCACACATCTCCCCGCCTCCCTGATCCTACCTGTCTCTTCCACTGGTGGTCAACATGGTCCTGCCCACACGATCCTGCACCAGCTCTGGCATTCATTTCACTCATTTTTACTCAGAGATAGAAAACTATTCATCCCAAATAGGCTTGGCCAGAATGAAGACAGGAGATGGAAGCACAACCTGTGCTTCCCACCTGTGACCAGTGGGTGACCTCCTACATCTAATTACAGTGTTTCAAGCAGCTGCACCCTTAGCTTTCTGGTAGGCTAGCTCCTTATTATTCAGAAATGGCAGTAAGTCATATTTCACTTCAGAGGAAGCCACACTGAAGACTGAGACACTCAGGATTATGGTAAATCCTTTAACCAGTTGGACAGTCATTAACCTCAGACTGGCCCCCCAAAGAGCAGTCTCTGGAGAGGCCATAAAACATTTGACTTTATTCTAAACCATGGGGATCACTATTCAGGCTAGGAATTAGTGCCTCACTGGACAGCTCACTCTGCTGCTGTGCAGGTGACACTAATTTTGTGGCACAAAGGATTTGTTCAATCTCTGAGACTTCCACCTCTTACACACAGATTAACTTTGGCATCCTTTTGGGGGCTGGCTGGTTTGTTCTTCTCTTACCATGTTCATACAAGGAAAGTAAATATATCTGACTTTTAAGATAACTTAATTTATACTCAAAACCTCTCCAGGAAGCAGCAGTGTGGCTACATTACTCACAGGAGACTGATGCTACTTTCTACTTACAGTGAGGCCGTATCGGGGGATGCTGAAGTACTTGAGCCAGTTCAGCCAGCCCATTACAGAAGGGAGGTTTACTAAGAGGCCTGAAAAGATCTGAAATAGAACAGAAGAGACTAATGAGTCACAAACTCTCTTTACTGCAAACAATGCCATTCCTGCATAGATATTGCAGTTGCCCAGCAGAGGTGCGCTGGGACAGAGGCACCTCCTACTGCTGTTACACCTGGGCCTACAGGCATAAGGTTCAAACTCTGCAGCAGTCCCAGCCAACTAGCCCAACAGCACACCCAAGTACTCCAGCTGAACTGCTTGCAAAGAGGTCAGAAAGGTTTTCTACATCCACACGTGAGTGTCGTGGTTTAACCCCAGCCAGCAACTAAACACCACGCAGCCGCTCACTCACTCCCCCCCACCCAGTGGGATGGGGGAGAAAATCGGGAAAAGAAGCAAAACCCGTGGGTTGAGATAAGAATGGTTTAATAGAACAGAAAAGAAGAAACTAATAATGATAATGATAACACTAATAAAATGACAACAGCAATAATGAAAGGATTGGAATGTACAAATGATGCACAGTGCAATTGCTCACCACCCGCCGACCGACACCCAGCCAGTCCCCGAGCGGTGAATCCCTGCCCCCCCCCACTTCCCCGTTCCTAAACTGGATGGGACGTCACATGGTATGGAATACACCGTTGGCCAGTTTGGGTCAGGTGCCCTGGCTGTGTCCTGTGCCAACTTCTTGTGCCCCTCCAGCTTTCTCACTGGCTGGGCATGAGAAGCTGAAAAATCCTTGACATTAGTCTAAACACTACTGAGCAACAACTGAAAACATCAGTGTTATCAACATTCTTCACATACTGAACTCAAAACATAGCACTGTACCAGCTACTAGGAAGACAGTTAACTCTATCCCAGCTGAAACCAGGACAGTGAGCTAAGAAGCATGCATGCTAACAACTTCTTACTCTGGAGGAGTGTGTCCTATGGTAGAGTTAGCCAGAGGCTACAGAAGGATGACTGGGAGATGAGGAAGTGGAGAAACAAGAAGGAAACCATGGGGAGCCTTAAGGGCTGTTACTGTTTCAGCTTTCTCCTCCACCTATATCTTTTATCTGTGCTCTCTCCTGCCTGGAACAAGGCTCGCTCTTTTACTTCTTAGCACAATTGGACTTCACAGCTAAACATGACACTTTAGGCTGTGCTTCATCACAACTGTTTCGGGTGCTTACCCTGCTGTCTCTCGGGATGTGCATGCCATTCCTTATATACTGTGACTTAACTCGATGTACATCACCTGCCCTTCACTACGCATGCATACTTCTCACCCCCAGCAAGCATTTGAAGCGATACACTATCACTTAACTTACTGCAAAAGCAGGTTAAGTTGCAAATTGAAGAACAAGTGATGAGCTGTGGGCTTAGAATATGTACACAGACAGCTACCAGGAACCACCTGACAGGAGGTACTTTTTACGCTAAGGTAACTTGATAGGCCTCACAGCAAGAAGTTTCATCACTAACATTATCTCTTTGAAAAAGAATTCACATCCCTCATCTATGAGTAGTCAAAATTCCTTTCTCTCTCACTTGTTCTCTTCCTTAGAAGTCCTTGAAGAAGATTATCGAAGTAATTTCTGGAACCCATGGGCAATACTGAATTAAAATAAAGAGAGGGTATGCTTCTAATCCCATTGGGCAACAAAAATTAATGCAATAAAATCAATCGATCTAAAGCTTGTTTCAAGACTTTTTCCTTTTAAATGATCTAGTTGATCATTTAGATTTCTAATACTGGAATTGCAAGATGTTTTTTTAAATCAATTTTTGTAAGGATGATTTAAAAAAAAACCCAAACACTTTTTTGGGGCACACTCTTTCAAAGCTCTGGTGGCATCACACCTACTGAATTGCAACTGAGCGATGATTTGACCCTTAGATTACAAGCCGGCAGAAGTACATCTTTGACTACAGTGACAATAAAATCACAGGCATGGGGCTGACATGCTACTGGACTGTGGATTCTCAGCCTGCTTAGGGCTGGCTCAACCCAGTCCTTTCAGCCTGTCTCAGCTGCTTCCTCAGCTCCACTAAAGGAGCACACACACCCTTGTATACTTACAAGCATCAGGACAAAACAAATAGTGATGAGCAGATTGGCCACAGCCACCACATCCATCCCAGCACTGATAGCCAGAGACATGGCCGTGGCAGTGTAGGACACCAGTACCAGGGTCAGCATGAAGAAGAAGAACTGGCCTGCAACAGCTTGGTATCCTGTCAAAAAACAGAAAGGAAAGAGTCTGGTAAACAACTGTATTATGAATCCCAGAGAGGTACCCTTGGACTCCTATACAAGACAGGGAAAGCAGGAAGACAGACCAAGTCTGGAGTTGGCAGGACCTATGCATGCTCCAAAGGCCCAAAGAGCATTACCGAAAGATGTGGTCAAGCAGGTCCCTGTCTTAGATTGCTGGTGTCTCTGCCCTAGATTGCTGGTGTCTCTGCCCCTGCCCCAGAGTCCTCTGAAGTTATGATGCCAAGCTTTTAAATCAGTTGAAGGTTCAACTAGTTTTGTGTTATATAGGAATTAAACTGACTAAGTCAGAAACCAAATGTGTTGGAAGATGACAGGTTCAACGAAAGGATCAATTCTTTACCAATCATCCAGTAACTGATGCATGAGAATATGATGGCTGGAGCAGTTCTCATGGGCAGCAGATCTCCTATCATCAAGGCCAGGAAGTAGGCAGACACACGGTAATATCCACTGGTGTACTGATGGCTGCGAGGACAGGAAGGAGGGGAGTTGTACAGGTTTAGAGGTTATCTAGAAAGCAGGCTCAGCATGCGTGTCTGATTTATCCTGATTCGGTTTCCTGCTCTCTCTACCACTGACTCCTTCTCTATATGCAAGTTGCTTATTGTCTCTGTGCTATCACTTCCCACTCTGTAAAGCAAGGGCTGATCTATCTCACAGGCCCTGCAGTCATACTGGGAGCCCTCTGAGGAAAGTGAATGAAAAGCTATGTGACTGCTAAGTAACATATTGGAAAAAAGCTCCTAAATCTCTTTTCAAAGAGAATGATCCTTAATACAAGAACATGGGAAAGTGTTAGACTGCTGTTAACTGGAGGAACACTTCATCCACAGCTAACTCATACAGCTGCTTCCAGGGGAGAAGGAATGATACCCAACAATGACCTTTAGGACATCAACTCACCTCTAGTTCACAGGGCATTTAAATGTCATTATGATTATTCTGCTGCTTAATGTAGCTCATGAAAAGATGCTTTAACTGGTGAGGTGCCAAAATCCCCATTGACATAGCTGGTAAGCTAAGATGGTAAGCAGGGCAGACTGGCAAGAAATGTCAGTGTGGGTGAGATTCACTCCTGAGCAGCTGTTAAAGGCAATACTAAGCTGCTGTGAGCAACCTGTGGGTGGACGTGTGCATTCCAGGCAAAAATCTCCAATTTCCTCTTTACTGCATAGGATCTGTCTCTTGCCCTTTCATCCCATGAGCTGAAGGCTATTCCAAACTACATTTTCAACATACATGTATATATACATGTATGTATATTATATCTACACGCTTTCACATAGATATACAAACACATATACATATATATAGACAGAGAGATGCACTTGATTATTAGGGAGCTCTTGTAAGCCAGCCAGCAGCCATCTTCATGCGCATCCCTTGTGAAGCTTTTCTAAGAACTCTCCCATCATCTTTGCATAGTCTTACCACTTTAGGACCACTGCAAGACAGTGTCTCAACCCTGTCAGCAAGAGGGCAGGCAGGGTTCACAGTCTGCAGGATTCACAGGCAGACTTCAAGAACAACTGTTACCAAAAGTGGGTAGGAAAAGCACTTCTCAATAAACTGTGACACAGCAAGCAAATAAAGGCATTTTATTTCTCCCCTCCTTCCTCCACCTCTTAGCATTTCAGCTCCCTGCTCAACAGACCAATTTAGCATTACTGATGCAATCTGGTGTTGCAAGGGAGCAATCAAATCTTTGGTTGAAACAATTCTGTTTAGCCTGTAAGATACTCCCCCTGCCTCAATCCAGGGTATGAGACAGTCTAAGTGCCTCACTACTTACACAAATAGTTTTTTGTCTCTGATGAACAGCTCGATTGCAGAGACACTGGAAAAACACTGGTTTGTGGTGACAAAAAACAAGGATCCAACCCTAGAAGGCAAAACAGAACAGTCAAAAAGTGAGGAAACAGCCTAGATCAACACTGGCAGCCTCAGACATCATCACGCCATCAAGTCAGTGCTTTTCTGTCTCTGTCCACAGAATGGAGATATTTAATTGTGCTGCTGTAGATCTTAGCTGTAAAACCAGGTTTATTCCTTTATCTTCCCTTTCACATCTCCTTTGTACATATGTGTGAGCCCAACAGAACTGCAGTCCCTTTAGGACCTCTGGCAATACCAAGCTGCAGTGCATTGAGGCTTGTGAACCCAGCCCTCCTTTGTGGTCTAAGTGGATCCCAAGGCCTTCCCTGTGGCTGAAACCTGTCTTCTACAGATAGAAAAATGAGCAAAGCTGTGGCTTTCCAACCTACCGATTCTGAATGCCACTTCGATCCAATTTTACGCCGAAAAAGATAGCACCCACAACCAAGGCTAGAATTATGGTCACTGCAATCTAGAAGTGGAAAGAAGAAAGGGAAAAAGGAGTCCTTCAGATAAGTAAATAAGGACAAACTTATTATTAAGGCATATGCAGGGTTTAAGATTCACACCTGCCTAAAACTTTGCTGCTATTAGTCAACGTATACCTATGACACACACAATTAAAAGCCTTATGGCGAATTTTCCAAGTTTATCCTCTTCACTTTTCTCCTTCCTCTGATCTTCTTTGGCTGGGAAGGGTTAGTAGAACCACACTTAAAGGATAACGCAGCTTAAAATTTCAAGTGAGGCACAAAATTAACATCACCCTAGAAACTCCGCATGTGAACCAGAGAACGGAGCTTTTCCCCCCACTCCCCAGTCTTCAGTGCAGTGTCCTTGTGCTACACTAAAATGGAGATTTTTTTCAAAAGCAACAAAGGTAGCTGGGCATCTCACTCCACTTAAGTGGCAGTGGCACAGGACTTTTCTGTTTCCCTAGCTGCCTTTGAAAACAAAAGTCTGTCCTACAAACTGCAGATTGTGGGACTGAGCGCAGAGGGAGTCTAAGACTTTTAGCAATTGTTACCTACTTGTGCAACAGAGGCCTGTGGGTTCCTGATGAGGTTTTTCAGGGAACGCTTGGACACCCAGTACAGCTGGGTGAGGAATCCATTTGCATAGGTAATCTCATGCCTCTGCTTGGATACTGTCTGCTTGCTTCCCTGCCCAAGCTCCACTTTCCCCAGTGCTTCCTTTGTGCTCTGATACAGGCTGGAGTTGAGATATTTCTGGTGCAGCACATCTACCACACTGCCATCCACATTATCTTCTGCCACTCCATTTTCATTGCTTACCTCTGAGTGAGAAAGACAAGATATGGCTTGTGATTCCCCATGAACCCTACCTTCAGACATGGCCCATCAACATGCTCAGCCACTTTGGAGGGTGAATGAAAAAAGCAGGAATGCCCAAGAGAATTTTAATTGTTCAAGCCTTAGCTCTGAGTTTAAGAGGCTAGCTTGAGTGAGACGGTTTCCCTACAGTTTTAATCAAACCTACCTAATCTGCCTGTTCTTTGTGGCATAAAAAAGGCCATATTCTTAGAATAAGGCACCAGAAAACCTTTGTTTCATTGAATTTTGGGGATATCGATATTTACTCTGATCCGTTTCCCCATCCCCAAAAAGCTCCATTACAAAAACTGTTCCCTTATAATCCTTCAGTCATGGATACGCTACCGCATCCCCAAACAAATATTTCCCAACATCTCACTCACTACACTGTTAGAGAGTTTGTTCTCTATTCTAGTTCCAGTCTTTCTCACTGCCCTGTAAATCCATTAGTCCTTAGCCTATCTACCCTCTCTTCTCTGCAGCAGCCTCTTATGTGACTAAAAACTTCTGCCTTCTGTCAGCTGTCTCGAGACTAAGCAATTCTAGTTTTTCAGTCTTACCCACACGTTTTGTAAATTACTGATATCTATCACTGTGCTCCTATATTACTGAAGGAAGAAAAAAGAAATCCCTTTTAAAAGTTTTCTGAGCTCTTTAAAGAAGCCCAAAGCAAAGCATATCTATTAGTAGGAAAAATAAAAAGATAATGAAGTGCCCTTAGACTGGCGGAAACCTGGAGAATAAAAGCTTGCCATCACCACAAACAACTTCCCTTCTACACCAGCCAACAGTGGATTTCTCCTTCACAATTTACCTTTTCCTATGTCCAGAGGTCTGTGATCTTCCTTGCTTGCTGCCACAGCAGTTGAATCACCATTTATGATATCAAGGAAGAAGTCAGCTGGATTGTTGAAGGGTTCACATTCATATCCTTAAAAAAAAAAAACAAACAAAAAAACAAACAAACCCACACACATGCAACATGTTTGTATTGCACAGAGCACAGCTTGGAAGGTCAGGTCTAATACTATATCAGTCTTCCACAACCCTGTTACAAGAAAACTTCACTGCTTTCCATGAGCATTAGTTTACAGCAGTAAAATGGGCAGGATTTAGGAGATGGTGAATCTGAGGTATCTATGGTTCTATCTATGGTACAGAGCTTCAAAGTTGCTTATTCTCCACTGATTTCAGATGAGGAGAAATCTGTAAATTGCTTCTACACAGCTCAGCATGGACAACCCTTGCCTCCTTCCCAGTGCTGTTCAACCACATCCCACTCTGAAAGACACACAGTTCCTCAGTAGATCTTGCTGGATGTCTGCTCTACAGCCTCAGATGCTTGCTCTAGAAGCTCAACTCTTGCTTGTGTTTCCTTGGTCACAAGAAAGAGGAAGGGCTGTCCAAGAGTGGCTTCTTATAATATGGTTCTAGCTATGGGATGAGGAGAAAAACAAACAAAAAAAGCAAGTATGCTTATTTTATAGCATTCCTGTGAGAAAGGAAGTGAGGTGGGATACTAAGAGGAGGAGTAGATGTACTGAGATTGGTTAAAGCATCTCCCGTAAAGCCAGGGGAAGCTTACAATCCAATGTGTCTATGGCTTCTTTGTCCATTATAGTCAGAAACCCTCACCCTGCTTACCTGGAGAGGTGGCAGCCACCCAACAGTGCAACTATTAACCCATCTTAAGACACACCATGATTTTGTCCTCTCGGTCTCCCGCCTGCATTGAGACTAGAGTAGATCCTTGGATCAGCCCCTACAGATTGCTGACAATCTGCAGGCTGTGGTTCAAAACCCACTGGGACTGCCACCTAGGCCCAGTAGAACTACAAGCCTCATCTTGCCTGTTGTGCATCATGCTTCTAAATTCCAAGCGATTCTGGGTTTTTGTCCTGATGCAAGGCAAAACAAAGGCAGGAGAGCCATGCTCTGTGTTGCCTGAAAAATTTCATTTTTATAATTTTGGTTTTTTTCCTGTTCTACCATAACACTGTTCAGACTGTATGTGTACAACCCCTAGTATCCTAGTGATAAAACAGCACAGGACCATTATCCAGTGCTAGGGTAAGAATCTACCCACAGATTAAACTCATTAGCCAGTTGTCTTTGCTTTTGGCACAGAAGACTTACCAATAGAACTAAAGTACTCCAGGGCCTGCCTCGCAGGACCATGGTACAGCACCTTTCCCAAAGCTAGTAATGTCAGACTGTCAAACAGCTTGAATATGGAATAGCGGGGCTGATGGATGGAAAATATGATGGTTCGCCCTCTTCTTGAGAGCCTGAAATAGAAACAAAACATCTCTCAAATATACCACACTTTGCATTTCAGAAAGGTCATGTTAACCCTAGCAAAGAATAAGTATCCAAATCCACGACAGATACTTGTCAGCTTCTCAGGGTCTTGACCTGGAAAAGCTGTAGCTCCCCCTTCTCTGTCACTGTGTCAGATACTGCCTGCAAGACCTTCAAGACAGCACCCATCGTTACAAGAGACCATCACTGCAGTCCAGGTAGACAAAGTATGATGTTGTCTGTAGCTAGCAAAGGTTGAGGCCACATCTGTGTATAAGCCCTCCTTACATGTTTTCTATACCAGGCTTCAACTTGACTAACTGGAACAGTCCTACTGCACTCAATGGCAGTACCAGGCTTTACATAGCAGGCTGCGGAAGTCTGGCCAGCTGAGATTTCTCTTAGCTCTTCTGCTGAAGATTTACTCTCTAGGAAAGTCAAAACTAGTTTTCCTTCAGGTTTGTCAGATGCTCTTTCAACTGCTTTAGCACTGATGCCCAACAAGTATCCTTGCCGATCAAAGACCTCTATCCACAAAGAGCAGAGCAAAATGTCCCTCCAAGCAAAACCAGACAACATGCTACAAACCCAGGAGGAGGGTTAGGAACTCATTCTCACTAAATAAGCCTCGTTTGGCCCTCTTTGTACCAGAAGACAGTTCATCTCCAAAACACAGGAGACGAAGGTAAATACTGAAGGTAAACACTGATGGTAAATCTGCAGGTGAAGCCCGATCTGAGTTCAAGGCTGTTGCCAGAGTGGAGGAAGAGACTTTGTAATAGACTCAGCTGGAAGGCCAAGAAATTATGATTACAAAGCCTGACCTCCCAGTCCACCCCTCTCTGTGGCAAAGGGAAGCTGTCCAAGCTACATCTGCTTTTTGGGCTCCAATCCAATCCTTGCTGTGGAAAGATTCCCATTAACTTCAAAAGGCTTTGGACAAGACCCAAATAAATAATTTACTACCACTTCTGAGTCTATTTGTCTAGCTTTTTTTTTTTTTTTTTAAAAAGAGCACTGTAGCTACTCAGTTATAACAGCATTCCTTTTTTTACTAATGAGCTGACAACAAAATTGCAGCAAAGCCCTGAAGAACTGATTCTTACTTCTTCAAGAGGGTGAGGACTGCATTGGCTGTGCTGGCATCAAGGCCAGTTGTTGGCTCATCCAGAAAAAGGACTGGTGGCTCTGTGATGAGCTCCATCCCAATGTTGGTTCTCTTCCGTTCCCCTCCAGACACTCCTCGGATCAATTCGGTTCCTACCTACAAGCAGAAGAAATCAGGTACTTGCAACAAGACCTAGTCAGTGTGTGCTCTGGAGGTCAGAGCTCTCCACACCCGGCAGCCCTTCTCATTTTCAGAGTCCCATTAGTGAACTCTAGGGCCAGCAGCAGGTCTGACTCAGTGTGAGGGACTGTGTAGCAGTAAGCAGAGCCTGATTTTCAGAGGTACCAGGCACCTTATGACTTCAGGGAACAAGGATGACACTGACAAGGAAAAGCCAGAACGAGGCCACAGCAGTCAGAGGTGGCATTGGTGTTCAGGGATGCCTTTTGTTTGTAGCTCACCTGCTGCTCAAGTGAGAGCGGGGTAAGTAAAGTAAAAGTAAAGTAAGAGTAAAAATGCTGCTGGGAGGAACAAGCTCTGCACAGAACTTCTCCATCATAGCCCAGCTTTGATGCTTACACCTTACAGCTTTCAGCACTGTAAAAACAATTTCCCTGTCTTGTCCCACAAAGCCAGGAAATGACTGAGCAGCTTTCCAAGGAGCAATGACTAGGTGACTTTTTCCCCTCTGAACTTATACAACATGCTGGACATGGTCCAAAATCTTCCCCTTTTAGTAGCAAATACACATACCTCTTTCCAAGCTACCTCCTGAGCTGGAGACTGATTTCTTGTGTGCAGTACGGTTTAGTCAGATTCCTGCTTCGCTTAGTGTAGCTGCACTACATACGCCATACTGCCCAGTCAAGTAGTTCAGTTTGCAGAGGTAGTATGATTTCTGAGAAAGGTATTCTCACTGCTCACCTTAGCATCAGCCACTTTGGTTAATCCCAGCTCGCTGATTATCTGGGTGACTCGCTCTTCCTTCTCTTTAACACTGATGGAGCTGGGGAGTCGCAGGGCAGCAGAGAAGTGCAGGTTCTCCCTCACCGTCATTGTGCCCATGACAACATCATCCTGAAAACAGTACAAATGGACAGCTGGAAAGCCTCCTTCTCAGCTGCCCGACTGGGCACCAGAGTCCCTGTAGTGGCAGTTGCTGGACAAGGTGTTTGTGGACTACAGTGGAAACTGGACTGAGGGACAACCCCTGCTTCAAAACTTACATGACATGAAATTCAAGGTCACTCAGTTGCAGTCAAGGGGAGAGTGCAGCTCTGCAGGCTCCCAGCTTACACCAAGCACCACCTCAGTCTGCTTTCAGGCTCAGGAATTCAAGTGCAGAGAATACCATTTTGTACTGCACATGCATTTTCCTTACCAGCCAAAGGGAGGCAGAGCAGGAGAGCTGGCAGCTGGTTTTGTAAAGAGTTAAACTTCTGTGAGTCCAGCTGAAGCCAAAGGACATTGCTAGTGCTCAGTGTTCAAGGTAGAGACACTCAGGGCTACACCTTTAGAAAAGCTTCAACAGTCATATGCATTTTGAGTAAGAATCAAATCTATCCAGTTGACAAACATCTGGGGAGCCCACACCAACCTGTAACAACCACGAGCCAAACAGAGTTGACGTCAGGTCCAACCAGAGCTCCATGCCTCTCCATCACCCCTGCTTTGATATTGGAGCCCATTCTGCATCCCACCATATGATGGGAGAAGGGCTGCCACACTGGGCAGCTGCTGAGAAACATGCCTGTTAATCAGGCACTTCTCAAATCTAGTGCCCTTTTGGAAGACACAGCCCCTAAGCTGCAGGGCAGCAGGTTCTTGCCTGCTTTGGCACTCCTTCCACATCAGATGTAGTTGATCAGCAGCACAAAGGATGTGCCAGCCAACCATGTTTGGCACTGGAGTTAAGAGGAAGATTGAACATGCTGCTGTGCTAGAAGTATGTGACAGATTACTCAGGGTGTAGTGTTATGATAAACTGGCTTCGCTGCCAAAGCTGGTTTAGGGATTTCCTACCATCACTTTCCTCCCCACACACCCTCAGTCTCTCACCCTAGCCTCCCATTTCCCATCCTCAGACCCACCAGTACAACTGTTAAGTCAACACATTGGAAACTAAACTGAATTTAAGCTACCTTAATACCAAATGTAACAAACTGTGGCATGACACCCTCACTTGAAGGCATGAGTGGAGAGACCACCAGCAGTTTTATAGGGATAACACATGACTTAGCAAGTCTATATGCTCATCTGCATAAAACTGACGCTGTAAGTATGTATGTATTTATGTATTTAGGCCTTAAGTGTTGTTTGTAGTCTTTGGGCCACCTTTATTGATCTAGGGAGTACTGCATAGGGGTGGGAGGGGAGAGAGACCATTTAATGTCTCACCTAGTTGCCTATCATTTTAAGATTAAGTTTGGTTGCTTTGGGCATTTGAGAGACAAATGCCTCAAACTGGGACCACTTGCAAGAAACTTCCTGGCCATTCCTGAAACACTGAGGATTTGGGGATCTTTGACCTGCAGGATCAAGACTCAGCATCAGACTCATCACATGCATCCTTGCAGAGCCCCCCAGCTGGCAGCTTTTGGGAAAGCTGCCTATTTCACATCTGCCTGCAGTCAGAAGCCCGGATGGTTTCCAGATTTGGCTTCTCGTATGGCTGCCAAGAATCCCCTTCTCCTCAGCTCCCCCAGGGCTTTGAGGGTCTATTATTGGTCCAGGCCTCCACCCACTTCCGCAGATTCAGCCGTCTTTTCCTGTCTCCAAGTGCAACGAAGCTCTGTCCCAGCCAGCCAGAATCAGAGGAAGAACAGCAGGGATCTATTTACTTCCTAGAATTATTGCCTGATAGCTTGAAGGTACTTCTGCCAGCCAGAACTGCTTCTGAGTTTTACAACAAGGGATTTTGGGTGTTGGGGGTTTTTTCCTCACCTTTTTATTTTTTTTAAACCCTTGCTAGTACTTCAGGGCAGAGCCCAAAGAACAAGCCACAGTAGTCCAGTGGTTTGGGCATCCATGTGGCTTTGGGAAGACAAACACCTTCCTGCTCGACTTGGTTGGAGTAATGATTTGATCCTCTTGTCAAAGGATTTGTCAGAAAAATACTGAATACTGTAACATCTGAGTTATCAAATTAGACTCTGTAGGGATCATTGAAAATCACCTAACTTAGTAGTTCATGCTTTGCTTGTCTCACGTGGTCTTCCCTCCCAAGGGCTCCCAGGCCTCCACTGAATGCAATTACTCACCTGCACAACATATCCTGAGATGCACTTGAAATTTGGAGGTTGTGGGATGCCATCTATAAGCACTTCTCCAGACAGGCCTGCTGGGTCCTTTCTGGCAGCCAGCACATCTAGGAGACTTCAGACAAACACCAGGCATTAGGTTTTGCCATAACAGCTGCTTTTACCTTTGACTGGATAAGTACCACCAGTAAGGACTGCACTCACAGCCTGCTCATGACATGCTGCAAACCAAAGGGCACAGAAGGGGCTTCCTCTACTCTGGGGGCTTTAGCTCTTTGTACAGAAAGTCTGGTGTAGGTACGGGATTTTCCAGCACAAGGTGTGCCATGGCATTATGGTAGTACACAGACCCTCACAATTCACAGCAGTCAACCCCTTACAGACATAAACTCAGGCTCTGTATTAACAGCTAACCTCAAATGCACAAACACAAAAGCACCCTGCCGAGTAGTTGCAGTCGGCTCTCCAGCCAGAACTTTGATCTCAAGGAAATTAATCCAAATGGGTATAAACAAGACTCGAGTTAAGATTAATTCTATAAAGTCATTTAGTTTTAACGTATCACTGGATTCTCCTTACTGCCAATGCAGAGGCCAGCCTGTCTGCTGGCTAAGTAAACACCACCCTGATCAAGTGCTGCTCTTGAAAACATCCTGATTAGCCAGCAGTCTCCTTAGACAGGAAGATCAAGGGTCATCACAAAGACACACCTGTGTGAACCCTCGCCATATTTGCCAGTCTCTGACATTCTCAAAGGCAGAGAGTGACAAAGAGCTCTCTTACCATGGTTATACAGGAGAGAAAACAGCATCAGCACTGGCTGGAGATAGTCTGCATGGTATTTCTCTGTGCTTTCATCCAAAGAACCCAAGCACATGTGCACCCCCACCACCAGGCCACAGCCTAGTTGAGGTGAGGATCCAGAGCATCCTACAGACTGACATTACACCGTATTTCTGTCAGTTGTCAGAGATGGGTTTGGCCTAGCATCTTCAAGGAAGTCTTGCTGCAGTGACTTCACAGGGGATGGTATCTCTCCTGCCCCAAGGGAGCTTGCACACACTCCCCCCCGACTCCATTACAGGTCTAGGACAGAGCCTACAACTAAGCTCCAGTCACCTCAGTTGAGCCTGGTATCTTAACTCAGGCCACCACCAAAAGTGACTGCAGTAATATGGACCACCAATTGGAGCAGATGAGGGGTGTGACACCGCTGCAGGGCAAGAACTCCAGCAAAGCCAATAGAGGGACATGAGGTCAAACCACATCACCAGATTTCTCACAGGCATGCAAAGGTCTGAGCCTGCAGATCCCTCACATCTCCCCCAACCCTCAGAACCCCAAATCCTCTTTGAACAGCTAACTGTCCATTTGAAGGAGCAGAAGAAATTACTCACGAAGATTTACCGCTCCCTGTTGGCCCCAGGATAGCATTCAAGCCTGGCTTCATAATGCCACTGGAAGAAGGAAAGAGTTATTTCCAAATGGAGGACTGTTCACATGCAGCTCATAGTAGAGGTAAGGTGTGAACAAAATGCTGTTGAAAGGAAAACTTAGAGATTATTAAAAACTTCTCCTTAAATCTGAAATCAATAAGCATTTTTCCTTTCTTGTCCCAGACTGCCAGTCAGAACAGAACCAGAGCTGGACATAAAAAGCAATCTACAAAAGACAGAAATTGTCTTCCCTGCTGAGCTGGGTCTTGAAAAGAAGAAACAGCTCCTCTCTGCTGCTCATTTCCTCCAACTGCAGCTTGAACCATAGTTAAGGGAACCCTCATATCTTCTGGCAGAAAAGTTCACTCAAGTTTGGTCCTAATTTGCTCAGATCAATAACTGAAACTGCTCCAGCTATATCCCAGCTATTTTGCCTAAAATCAAATTAGAAAGTGCTCACAGGAACTGCAGACTGGCAGGAGGGTAATCATTTCTTTACCAGCACAGCTGGATCTGGAAGGTGACATTGAGGTCACTGATTCACAGCAGCAGATTAATTCCTACTCTCCGGTATTTTATTTAAGAACTTACTAAACATTATGAAGGATCTTCTTTTCCACAGTTTTCCGTTTACATAGGAATCCACTGGACTGCTTAACGGAGTACTGGATATTATGGAAACTCACAACAGAGCCCCGAGGGGATCGGAGGGACTCTCGTGTTGGAAAAGAACGTTGGAAATTGCCCGCTCCTTCCTCTTCTCCAACAGAAATAATGCTGTGATCAAATGTGTCTGCCATCATGTCCTTGTTACACAGGTCAAGCTCCACTGCATGGAGTTTTTTGAGGTCACTGTTGTTTTGAGCAGTTCCCATCTGTTGAGACAAAGAACACAAAAACATGCAGGGAAAGGAGACATGTGAGCAAAGATTTCTGCAGAAAGCATCTTGGAAAAGCAACTTCATGCACACCACACCAATCCTTACAGGTGCCAAGTTTCCAAAAGGATGGACAGGCACGGAAACCCACAGATTTGGAACAACAGACATAGCCTTTAAGAATAAGACATGTATGTTCTTGGAGTGATGCTAGCTCAAAGAGCATCTAATGAGGTAAAAAACAAGCCCATCTGTGATGGTCACCATCTTGCTCAACACAGTGGGGACTAGAAATGCAAGCTGCTACCACTTAAGCTAAAGAGACTCAAGCTCCCCTCCTTCAGGTGTAATGTGTTTACCCCACCACACACCCCCACAAAGCCAGCAGAGAAAACCTATTAATGAATCTGTACAAAGAACCACAGGAAGAAAAATGGTTGTGCTTATGAAAATGAATGCCAGTCACATGCACCTTGTTTGCTGGGACAAGTTTGTTTCAGAGGTACCGACATGATTAAAGTAACAACTACACATGTTGCTTATGTTTCAGTCACACCAGTGGCAAGATACTTCACAACTACAAATAGGAAGAGAAATTTGGATTTGCCTGCAGGCACCATTTACCCTGAAGAACAGTAGGATTCCCCCCTCCCACAGGGAGAAATCGGGGACATGACACAGGAAGGAAAAACATGGTACAAACTGATACATTAAGGAAAATGAAATATGATGTCTGTTTGTAATAACAAAGTTATAAAGCATTCTGGTTTAAGCAGATAAACTGCCTCTGTAGCTTAGGATGGGAGCACCTGAAAGGGACAACATGTGAACAGCAAAGGGAAGGAACTGTTCTCCCTGTGCATGCATCAGAGCCTACATAGCAGGAAATATATCAATACAGGTGCAACCATTAATATTGATTCACTTATTAGTCACAGCAGCAGAGCTCTTTTGTCAAGGGACTCCTTCCCTTTCTGTTGTTGTAACTGATAGAGAACAAGTTTGGATCTCTTCACTCATTTAAAAAGAAAAAGTTTGAAGTTCTTGCCTTAATGTTGCATGTGAAGAACTTGGAAACTCTGCAGTCCCCAAGCTCTGCAGCCTGTGCAAGGCCTGGGCATAACTTGTACCCTGCCTTTTAGCCAGGTGCCCTCGCAGCCGTAAACCTTCCTGTCCCCCTTCCAGGAACTACAGCAAGGAAGAGAGGAATTACTACATGCCCCTTCCAGAAATTGAACACGACAGGTTAGACTAACACAAGTTAGCCTAATCATTTACTTCCCTTCTAGGTGCTGGCATGACGGTGTTTGCTGGAAAGCTAAAAATTTACTGAGATGTTGCGGAAAGCCGAGGAGGTCACCAGGCTAACTAAGAGAGCAAGGAGAGAGAACTGTCCACAGAGACACCCATTGCTGGTTACTTGAGTTTTGTGGAAAGGTAGATGTATCCCACCAATCGTCCTTTTCCCACCATCTGCACTTCTTCCCTCCCAGGACTGAGAGGGTGATAATCAGTAGGACCAACTATACCCACCACTGCAGAAGTAGTGGATTTCTCAGGGAGAGAGATAGTCATCCTTTTAAGAAACTGGGACTATAAGAGCCAGATTTAAAGAAACAGGAATTGCCCTTTCCTCTCTCCCTCTTCCTATCACTTAAAGCTCAAGAAGTTGCCATCGTTTTTTCCTGTATAAGTAAAATAAAAGTGGTGGGGAGAAGGAAGGGTTATTTAGCTTGGACACATCCTGAAGTCTAAGACTAGTAGCCCCCAGGAATGCCTTGCTTATGGGAAACAAGGATTGGCTGGTTACATCAGCAAGAGAAGGCTTATATGCTTGAATCGTTGCACAACAGATCAGGAGAAAAAAACCGTCAGGACAACAGTGACACCAGGGGCAAAGACCTGGTTAGACTTTTGAACACTTGACTGTCTTGTATACCTCACAACTGTTATGGATAGGTTCTGTAGTTTATTACACCATAAATCCTTTTATATGGGTTTTTGCAAAGCTCCTGAGTAACGCTGGCAAGCTAAACCACTGCTGCGGGTATGTGCAAGGGCGACAGGAGGATGGGAAAACCTTAGCAGAGGCTACAGGTAGGATCAGGCAGCGGCAGCACCTCACAAGCAGTGGCCCTCCAGTCTCCCACCCTCGCCCCACGGGCCGGTTCCGCTGCTAAGCCGGAGCCGCGAACCGACCCGGCCGACCACACTCCGCTCTCCTCCCCAAACCCCCGCCCGCCAGCGGGGCAGCCCCGCGCCCCGGCCGAGCCGCGCCAGGAGCGCTGCCCGCCGGAGGGCCGCACCGCACGTTACCTCCCAGCTAGCGCGGCCCTCGGGGCGGCGGCGGCGGGACTCCGGCGGCGGCGCTGCCTTGGCGGCCTTTTATAACCGGGTGCGGGCGGCGGGTTACATAAACCGGCGGCGGGGAGTGCCCGGAGCTGTCACGCAAACCCCGCCGGGACGCGGGCAAAGGCAGCGGCGGCGATGGAGCCCCGCTCCGCCGGGCAGCGCGGCCCGGCCCCCGGCTGCGCGACCCCCGGGGCGGTGCCGCCGCCCAGCCGGGCTGCCCCCGGCTTGCGTGGGCCGCGCTGGGGCAGCCGGTTCCCCCGGCCGGCGGCGCTGGGTCCGGGGCGGCGGCGCGGCGGAGCCCCCGTGCGCCGGGGTGCCGAGGGCTGCCCCGCGCTCTTACTCCGCCCTCCCGGGGCGGGGAGAGGAGGAGAAGGAGGAGGGGGGGGGGGGGCAGCAGCTCTACTTCTCTCTTTGGAACCCGCCGAAGCGGGGAAGGGGCATCGGACACGAGGCGCCCAGTAAGTTGCCCGCGGCCCCTGCGCATCCCTGACACAGAGGGGTGCAGCTGGGGGGGGGAGGCAGCACCCACTCTCTCTCCCGCCCTCCCACTTTCTGGAAAGGCCATCACACCGAGGGGATGGTTCCAGTTCATCTGGGTCAGCTGGGGCCAGAGGCAGTTCTGGGAACCAAGGGTGACACTGCCACACTGATCTCACACCTTCAGAGGCAGTGTGCTCCTCAGGTGTTTCCCTGCTGGGCCCACGGGGGTCACGGCAGCCCACTGGGGTTACCCATTGTCCATCGGGCTGCCTCTCTGTGCTGCTATGTGTTCCCAGCTAGGAGAATGTGTGAAAGCAGGAAGATCGGATATCCTTTGGTTTGTTGTCAAGGCTTCTCCTCAGCCTCCTGTTCCCAAGCTCTATTGTCTTTATAACGAAGCTCGCTCTCCCCAGACTCCTTGGTGTTGTGAATGCAGGAAAAGCCTGCTCTTATGGTTTATAAATATGATTTATAGAAGAGCTGTCAAGTCACCGTATTAATCGCCTGCGGTTTGACTACCCTCTGCAGTTCTGTACAGCATTGTTTTTTTTCTAACATCACCTCTTGCTAGATGAATTTAAGGCTCAGCTAAGCTGAAGCATACCTCTAGCTACCCAATCAATACCAATAATAAAAACTCCAAAGGTTCAGCTATCCCTTTTCTGACACCTGCCTCCTTCCAGGCATGTTGATGCACTCGATGCTGTTGGTGCACGAGCCAGAAGCCACATCTCGTGTAGCTGCATTGCTCCACAGGGCTGACAGGAGTCCAGAGCAGGTGGGATTATGGGGGTATTGAAATAGCCTTAGAGATCTGTCAGGAGAGCAAGTTTTGCCATAGGTACACTCAAGGATCAGGCTTGCTGAATAAGAATGTTATCTTCAGTCACTCTGTGGGTCAGAAGAGGACTTGAGTTCATGTTTCATTTGTGATTTAACTTCCTCTTTTGAGGAAAATCTGCCTACATTGAAGACTTTTGCCCTAGTGTTTCGCCAAGCACACACATCTCTGTCTCCAAGCGTATTTCAACCCTAAATACTCACTACCCCTCAATGTCCTGCAGTGACAATCCTCTCGTCATGTGCCTGGGACAGTGACAAAAAAAGCCTGTGTGCTTGGGAGCAGAGGTGAGCATTTTCCAAGTCATGAACTTGCTGTTCCACACAGTGCCTGCACAGTGGTGCAGGAGAACAACTCGCTGAAGGAGCACAATTAAAGGTTCAGGTTACTCTTGACAGTTAGTTTCAGTTGCTCAGCTGCTCCTCAGACAGAGGTGATGGACGCCTTCATGCTGGTAATTTCGGGAAACAGCACTGCTCCTCCCACGCTTCATGGAATGGAAAAACCACCTCTCTGCCCCCTGTGCCTGAGCACATCCCCATAGCGAAGAAATAGACAGAGACCCAAGATATGGGGAGGAATCAGATCTGCCAACTACAGCACTTGGCTGCAGACTTGGGCTTTCCTCTAGCCCATTCTTCAAGCAATAGTCTTCTGGGCTTCTTCAAGGGCCTTTTGATCCTCAGCCTGTTTCATCTCCCACCCGAGCTGGGAGTGTTTTTCGACTGTATCATGCTACTGATCCAGTTGATCTAGCTCATACTGTTGCTGAGGAAGATTTCTGCCAGTACGGGGGTAGAAAACAGTGGCCAGGGGTGTGTTTTGTTAAGACAAAGACTCATAACAAGCCTGAGGAGAGCCTGATGTTACACACTGTACGTTTCTCTCACTGCACCGCTCCGTAGGTTGGTGGGTGCCAGCACTGCTTTCTGCTGCTCATGCACAGAGAGGGGCATTTGCCTTGTAAACTGTCAGCCTCTACTTTCTTTACAGAAAGACAACAAAGGCATTAGCCCAGTGTAAAGCTCTAGCAAGCACCAAGCTACAAAACCCTGTTGCTTTTACTGAGTGACATCAAACAAATAATGCTACAGGCCTTGCCTTGATACATTGTGATAGCAAGGCAAGAGCAATCTGGGCCATGTTTTAGATCTCGTGCAGGTTTTAACACAGGTTTGGGGTCTTTGCTCTTGCTCCTTAGCCCCTGCTGCCTTAAGCCTCTGATCTGGCTGCCACTACAGGGTCGCAGAGCAGGAGAGACCATGATACTGTCCTGGGCATGGGAGAAGGGACCTAGCAGAAAGTCAGGCTTTGAGGAGTCCTGCTGAAAAGCATCATTCTCATTTGCAGCTGATTTGAACATTGCTCCTTTCCTACGGGTTCTGTTCACACTAGACATGTACCACATGTGCCCCAGCACACAGAGTGGATAAGAAGTTACTGGGGACTATGAGTTTCACTCTCTGCTGAAGGTCCTGGTCTCTTCTTCCTGTCTTCCCGCAGCCTGAGCCACAGCATCACAAAACCATCTGTTTGAAGGGGGTGCTGAAGGTTCCTTCTAGTCCAAATTTCTACATGGGCCAAGACTTGCCACCACTTGATCAAGTCAGACATGGCTTTGTCTAGCAGAATCGCCGGACACAAAATTTTTGGATCTGTTTCTTCACTGCTTTCTTTAGAATGGTGCTTTCATTGCCCTGAGGATCCAGGGTGTTTTTTAATCCTGCTAATGCATATGATTTCATAAAACTCATAAAATATTTCAGGGAACTTGAGCCAGCAAGAGAGTACATGAGAAATATGTGCAGGAGGAACTGCATGCTGATGAGTACTATTGCCTTATCTACCAAATGCAGCAAGAAGCAGATCCCAATGCTCTCTGTACAAAAGCAGCTGTGAGATCAGTGCAGAAGGCAGCAATATCAGACATGGTGCATGAGTGAGATATATTTCCTAGCTCTTCTTTTCCAAAAGCTCCAGTAAACCATTCTAAAAGACACACCCTGTACAGATGTGTGCACATGTGCTGAATCTGCTGCATGTACAAATTTACCACCCTAGGCATAAAAAACCATCTCATCATGCTTTTTCCACCCTGATTGCTCACCATGTCAAAGCTACTGCTGACTGGCCTCCCTTACTTGGTTAAAGTGCTGCTTGCCTTGTGGAAGTTGACTTTTGCAAGACTTACAGATTATGTAGGAGAAATCTGACTTTGTCAAGTTTTGTTAACCATTTAGTCCATCATCTGAATTTATAGGAGCACTAAATCCTTAATTGGTTAAAGACAAGAAAGGATTCAAGCAAATCTAAGAGTAAAGGAAACCAATATTTAACTAGTATACTACATTGAGATATGATGGGCTTGACTGACAAATCACAAATAGCTAAACTATAGGATCAACAGAACTACACACGGCTGTTATCTGGGTAAAGCAAGTAATCAGACAAGGATATGATATGTGTACTTTAAAGCATCTAGTGCATCTAAACCACTGTTGCAGCTCTTCAGTAGTTAAAAAGCTAACATCATAAATGGGCTCAGATATTTACAGCTGCAACTTGCTGTTGTTAGTAATGTTACAGAGAACCTAGGACTACCATAAGATGTACAATAAAAATACAGAGAGACACTCCTTTCCCTCACAGTCCAGATAGATGAAGAGAGGACGATAACACAGGTAGAGGGAGCAGAAACCGTGAGGTCTGATGAGAAAGCTGGGAATAGAGACCTGGATCGGGGATACATCTTAGCCACACTGTATTGCACCTACTAGGGAGGTAAGCTTTGAGAGCCTGCTAAGAAGAAAGGAAGCTCCCATGTCCTCTCTAACAAAGCAGATCTGGAGAGACAGCAGTCATGACTGCCCCATGTTCTTACACTTTTAGGACAAAGCCTGGGACCGCAGGCTAAGAAGTGGCACCAAGCTAAGCTGGGGCAGCAACACAAGTTCCCCAGTGCATGGTTCTCCCACACTCAGCCCAAGCTCCTAGGACAGGACTCCCCAAGTACAGTTTGCATTGCTGTTTGCTACTCAGGAAAGGGCACTGTCCTTCTGCTTCCCTTTTGAGGGCCTCAGTGCCTGCAGGAGGTTAACAGGATTAAAGTGTGTTTTATCTGCCCCAACTCAGCTCTCCAGAGGTCAGCTCCCTCCCTAGACATGAATGTTGACATACACAATGTTAGGTAGACATTTCACCTCCTTCCCAGGAGCAAAGTCCAGCCTGGCCCACCAGCCATTCCTAAAAACTGTTTAACTTTTATCCATTCCCAAGGCCTGAGCTGCTGCCATTAGTATTTGTTGTGGCAGCCCCAAACAGATTCAGACTTTTTTGCAGTAGGTGCTGCACACCCAGAGGTCCAGAGTGTCCTTTCCCAAAGGGACGCTGCACAACAGCAGAACGTGAGATAGTATGGCAGTAAACAGATTCTGTTCTGGAGAAGGAGAGATAAGAAACTAGTTCTGTCTCACCCATAACTTCCCCCTTCCTTTGTGCCTTCCTAGATGCCTAACAGTGCTATACGACCTTGACAGAGAACTACTGTGCCACGTCCTTCCAACACAGGACAGAGCATCATGTTAGGTGAAAAAAAAAGGCAAAGTGCAAAGGCTCAGAAATCTCACCTGTCCCCTACGCTGATGCAGACTGCAGGAAAATCATATTCACCAATAAGGAAACTGAGGCAGAAAGGCAGGGAATGACCAGGTAGCAAGTGTTACCAAAGAAAACCCAAAGCAGTAGGCCAGACTAGATGTTTGGATGTTTGTCTTGAAGATGAAGGCAGTAACATAGATGAAGGGGAGAACAAAAAGGAGGAAGCACTTAGTTCCACAGCTCACCCAGTAATGTCACAGGAAAAAGCACAACACTCCTAAACTACTTATGGCAGAGCTCTTTGTACTCACCTTCCAGCTGGCCTGACTGGTTATGTTCCACTAGGTCCCAGGTGCATCTCAATATTTAGCTATTGCTTCCAGTAGAGCCACTGCCTCATGTTTGTCTTGACCAGGGCGTCTCAATTTTTTTGACAGTGCTGCTCGGCTCCTCTCCAGACCTAATTTTTCTCTTCTAGTTTGGAAACCGCTGTGTAAGTGGAGATGACTGGTGCATGCAAAAGGGGCAGAGGGAGTCCAGAGCTACCCAGGAACCACTGAAGGGCAGCTAGGTGTCCTACAGCAGGAGACAGCTGGCAGTAATTTGGGAGAGGCAGGGGAAGTAGAGAATCATAATAGAAAAGCTAAGATAGGTCTGAATGGAGAGTAAATGAGAGTCTGGTTGTGGAACACCAGGAGCAGCAAGTGTTGATGGCACTGAGCTTAGCTGCTCACCAGGACATCAACACATCTAGGGGTAGTTCCTCAAGGCACTCAGACTGGGAGAGAAAGGACAATGAGTAAATCTTAATGACTCACTGAGGAGGGACAGGATAAGAAACTGAACACTGTCATCTCCTAAAGGGTATGAAAAGGCACGTGCAAAACTAACCCATGGTCACCAGGCTAATAACGCAGGAGACATCAGAACTTTGTAACTGGCGTTCCTTGTTCTGTGACATCAGACACAGGCCTTGGTGTCCACATGCTGAACTGTCCGTTTGAACGCATCTCTTCCTGCTCATGAGTATGCAGGTAAGAGAACAGAAGTGAATGCAACCAGTTCTGTTTTAAAATAAAGTCACCATTGAGCTTTGCTGCATTTTGTTTCCCTGCTCCCGGTGCCTGTATTGCCCACCTCTGCACTGATCTCCATCCAATTCAGTCTTCTCTTCTGCTCTACTCTCAGCAGCTCCTTAGCAACGCAGCCCTTACGAAGGCCACTCCTATCTCATACTAGAGCTTAAGACCCCCATAGCCCGGTCCTGCAGCCAGAGCATGGCCCACAGACCAGTCCCTTCCATCGAAGCACCAGGGCCCTGCAGGTCAGTTCACCAGGTTGGGCCATTCACATCGAAGGCCTTCCTTCTCCTCCCTAGTGCAAGAAACAGTCAAGCATGCAACATAGTCCTGAGGTTTTTCTTCCTGAGTGGTCTCCCAGCCTTCTTTCACAAATCCTGTCAAACCTAACAAGGCTGGCAAAATCAGAGGTGGAAAGGCCTTTAACAAAGCTTGTCCAGCATACACAGGAGGTGATCACGGTGGCTCTTTCAGTGCTGTACTGTGCACTTCCCCTCCACCTTTGATGCTCTTGTAAAGCCTAGGCAAGGGCTGGGTTTCAGAAGTCTCCATCCATCACTGTTTGCCCTTTTGAAGGCAAACTCCCAGTCACACATCTCAATGTGATCCAGTAAGCAGCTCAGGGACCAGACCCTGGTGCTGTGGGACTTCCACTGCCTTTGTCTCCGTATCTACGTGGTGGAGAATGGATGCTGGTGGCACGGCCTCTTCTGGGCCTGTACAGGACAAAACCCTTTGAGGCTGAAGAGGCTCTGTTCCTGAAGGGAGTCAGAAAGACTGCCATCTCTCATTGCCGTAGCAGTTGTCTATTCTATAGGAAACTGAGGAAAAGCTCTGCCCTTCTGTTTGCCCCAGAAATCTTTGTATGTGCTTTCAAAGCTTGCTCGCTTTGTGAACTCCAGACATGTCTGAACAACCTGGGTGGTTTGACACATTACAGCAGTGTGTGTGTGTGTGTGCGCGCGCGCATGCATGCACATGTATGGAGTTTTCATACGTCTGAGCTAGCCATTTGCTGTTATTTCTGATGCTTTTTGCAGAAGGGGACCCTGCAGGTAGTCACAGCCAATAGACATGATCACTTGGAATGGCTTCTGAGCCCTTCCTCAGACAGCACAAGCACAGCCAGCTTCAAGCTCCTGCCTTGCACGTTGCTCTAACGGGCTGTTTCTTAGGCTGCTGTGCCTTCTGGCACCTAGAGGTGAGAAGAGAAATGAGCGGTATCTTCTGGGGACGGCAGTGGTCAGGATGCAGCACCATCCAGAGATGGTTTGAGATATCCTGTGCCGCAGAGCCCTGTTACTGCCCAGCACACAGGCTCTCTGGATAACTTGCTGTGGCATGCCTCAGCAAAGCCTGGCGTGACCTCAGACTGGAGACCTGTCACCCAGCACCCACATTGTTTTGCCAGCTGAGCATTTGCGTTCCTCCTGCAGCACTCCTCGGCCAGGG
Source organism: Harpia harpyja (assembly GCF_026419915.1). Classification (NCBI taxonomy): domain Eukaryota; kingdom Metazoa; phylum Chordata; class Aves; order Accipitriformes; family Accipitridae; genus Harpia; species Harpia harpyja. The sequence continues at coordinate 24,903,484 of NC_068949.1, read as the reverse complement.
CTCAACCTTAGCTCACCGCACCCTGGGAGCTGGCACCCTTCTGCCACCCGCTTGGGCACCTGGCATGTGCACAGCATGGCTGGCCGGTGATGAGCTGCGCCTAGCATTTGCCACCTCTGAAACTGGGCCACGAGCAGGGCTTCTTAGCTCCTCAAGCGTTGAATTCTGCCATCTCTCTCCAAAACCTGGCATATTCATTTTAACATATCCCTTGGCCTCTGAGCTCAGGAGGGGGGCTGGGCCTGGCACCCACCAAAATTCCTCCTACTTACACTGCTCTCCCAGTATCCGGGTCCTTGCTTTCAGGTTTGGAGGCCCTGAATTAGGGCTTTTGCGACAAGCAAAAGGATGGCATGACACTTCATCTGGGTTTGTAATCAGCTGGCTCATCAGATGATGCTGGCTTCTCCCCTCCCTTTTCCCTAGTTACTGATAAACTCTATGACTACTGATAGTTGTTTCCTGATGTTGCTCTTTTCTTTATAAGTGACTCCTGCTAGGATATGTTTGTAAAAGAGGCAGGGGCAGGGTGGTCTCCAGCCAACAGCCTCCTGTGCTAAAGGCTGACCAGTTAGCAGCAGCTGTAGGCTAATACTAGCACTTATTAAGGACTTTTCACAAGATGGCAAAAAATGAGCAAAACCTGTACTAACCCTGTTGACAGGTTGGAGAGAGAACTGTAACCTGCCAGAGATGGACAAACTTTGCAACAAATACTCGAGTGGGAGGATCCAGTATCATAAAGTGTGTTTCGGAAACCCTGGATTCTGCTTGTCTTTTTGCCACTGAGAAAGTAATTTTTCTGTGTCTCAGTTTCTCTCAATAAAACAAACGGGAGATTTGCTACCGACCTCCTTTGTAAACAGAACAGAGAAGGGGCTGTAGGTGCAAAGGTTTGTGCGTGGTGCTGACTGACATCTACTGGTAAACTAAACACAGTTGGTAAGGTAACTCCAGAAGCTTGGCTGTATTTTGGGGCAGGGGGGGTCTGGGGATTTACAGTCCTTTTAAACATGAAAAGTTAGGCTTGCTCATTGTCAAGACAAATGCATCGTATTCTTGGAGAGACACAGAGAAGAGATGCTGCCGGGAGCTTTCCACGCTCATGGCCACGGCTGGTTGGGGCTGCCCCATGCCAGGTACACCTGAGCCTGCTTTCAGACATCTCTGCCATGCCCCTCCCTGCACACATCAATGAATCTCTCCGTGCCTCACTTGCGCTTTGACACGGTGGTTAGGACACTGCTTTCTTCCCCCCTTGGCTGGATCTGAGAGTGCTTTAAGGCAGCCTCTCCTTCAGAGCACACTCAGCACCTACCAGAACGGGGTTCAGACCCCAGCCACTGCAACGGCCAACACAAAATAACTGTAGTGGTGATATCTCTTCAGAGCACCTTATACTTTTCCAAACCTCCTCCTGAAGATTTTAACCACCTCAAGGCACAGCAGTGACACTGCAGTTTGGAAGGCTACCCTCTGCAAATTGGAACAAAACACAGCCGTACACCTGCTATCGAGGAAAAAAAATACTTTACTTTCCCCATCAGCCATATATCATCTAAATAATACCAGCTCCTGATGGGAGGCCTGACAACACACATCTGAAAAGAGACGCTGTATGAACTTACCATTCAGTGTATTTATGTTATTTCTCAACCAGCTTGAACACACAATTGACAATTATACACAAGCGATTGCTGGGGACAAGTAATTTCCTTGCCCTACTCCAGGACACATAATATACATGACAGCGTGTTGACAAGGAACGGAAAAGACACAGTTGCATGTAAAAGAGAAGACATTAATGCAGGCACAGGCATATACCAGTGACAGAACTTGTTTTACACTGAGCAGCACTGGTACCACTGAAATCACAGCACAGGGTGAAGGGAGTAGTCTATTGCACCAGAAAGGAGGAAAGGAGCTCACTGACCAGGCTGTTGATGGACCCAGGTGACCACTGAAGCCTGCAGTTCTTGTCTGATCCCAGCCAAAGCTGGTTCAGGGCTCCGCAACAGGGCAGGCTGACTGCTGCCCATGGCCCAAAGGAAAGGAGGCTGCCAGGCTGTTCTTGTCAGTGGGAAGTGGGGAGTCCCAGCAAGCTGGCCTTGCGGCTCCTGTGATTGCCACAGACAGGCAGAGCGAGGGGCAGATGTCTATCCCAGCTGCAATGGCTCCGTGGAGACTCCCATGCTCTCCCTTTGCAGGAGAAAGCTTGCTTCCCAAGTTTCGGGCAGAAGTAAACCCTGCAGGGCAAACACTACCATTTTGCTCTTCCCGCTGCCCTAAAGAGCAGACCGTAGTGCCTGTGACCCGGGTGCCTGAGGCTGATGGTCACTGTCCCATGGATCTGAGCCCAGCTGCCACACCATTGTCCTGTTGCCTCACCTGTCTTCCCTGGCACTTATGGGAGTCCCTGTGCAGAAAGGAGCAGGGTGGAGGAGGTTGCCTCCTGTGAGTAGTGACAGCAGGGCTCTTGCGCTGCGGTGGCTGCAGCATCCCTGCCTCAGTGGACTGGTCTTGTGGGTGTTTGGCACAGCTTGGGAGGGGAACAGAAACACTGGGCAACACAAAGAGGGAGGGAGGTCTTGTGCCACCTTTTCTGTTGAGCAGAACAACCAAGCAACGCTCTCCCTGTTAGAAATTTGAGGCTTTATAAAGCCAGGCCTTACAGATAATGACTTTCACCTTCATTTTCTTGGCAGGACCATATTTCAGGATCCTGTTGTCTCCACAGTAGGTGTTACTATGTTAAAGGAGCTGAGCCTTAGCCAGCAGCATATCTTCCACTGGCTCTATCAGCCTGGGATCAACCGCCTGAAGCAGACAGTTGCTGCTTGAATCTCTCCCATGGTGCTAGACTTAGTTCTTCACAGATTAGTATCCCAAATATTTGATATCTATGCAGTAAAGCAGACTCAGAACCTCACCCAATATTCTGAGTCTGTGGAAAAGGGAGGCACTCCTTCAGAGACTTCAAAAGAGCAGCCTATATTTTTGATTTTGCAATTAGGCCTTGGTACCCATAGTCTGCTATTGAGCCAGGATCTAAAACAAGGTCTTACAAATGAATTTAAGGAAGAACCTTCCTCTGTGCTTTTCAAAACACAGAGCACCTGATTCATTAAGCGCAAGGGGCTTTGTGCACAATTCAAGCCCATTACAGAGCACGTAGCTCCTCTTTTCAAATACAATTTAGCATATGGATTTTCTGTTTAATTAAAATTTGGAGGGGAAAAAAAAAAAAAGGCCTGTTTCTTGAAGTTCTCCTGACATAGACCATTTTCTTCTGAATAAGACAATAGCTTCAATGCTGAGAGTAGGAGGAAATAAGCAACATCATTGTTCTGAGTTCAGATGGAAAAGCTGAAGGAAAGAAGCTCTTGCTCAGTTCTGAGTTCAGTGGATCTGGGAGTCAAGAACTGTGGCAATGTCTGATAGATAAGTCTTATCCCCAACAGCAGGATGGGAAGTGAGCTGTGACACCCTGCAGTTCCTGCATCCACAGATCCTGGCTGAAAGCTAAGCTCCCTGTGGGCTGGGTGACAAGGTCTCACAACTCCTGCTAGGCTCTCGCAGCTGAATGACCATCTGCTTCAGTTTATCAATGATAACTTGTAGCTGTGACAGCCCTGGAGCCTGGGCCATCTGGGGACAGGGCTGATCATGAGGGTCCTTCAGATATTCCCAGAGAGGCTTTCCCCAGAACACAGCAACACATCCACCTTAAAAAGGTGGCAATACAAAAGGCCACTGCACGAGGTGCCCACTAAACCTATCTCTGCATTGCATAACACACTAAACAGTGTAGCGCTTATGAGAGTTGTTAGCAGTAGTCTGGTACAACTCCCATTTCCATTGGCTTTAAGCCTACAGAGCCTATTTGAGGTTAACTACTGTGGAATACCAGTGATTAAGATATTTGAAATACATTTACAGTGGTCCTGTAAAAGCAGCAATAGTCTGCACCAACTACAAGGAAAGAGAAGTCTCAGCAAAGTGAAAAATGCCTGGAAAAGAAGTATTTTGCACGTGGTTGAAAAACTGACATTCATCTCATTTTCACAATAATCTTCAACTGAAACAGTGTCAGCACCCACAACTAGAAACCAAATTGTTTCTGTGACAAAAGAGAGAAGCATCAAAACTTTTAAAATATGATTCTAGTTTTGTGAAGTACCTCAAAATGCAATTTAAGGAGTGTGAAAATAGACAACATAAAGAGATTTCTTAGTGTCAACAGCTGCGTTAGAAACCATATAACTAGAAGTCTGTTTCCTAACACTCAGACTTAGGACTCTACCAGTAACAACTGCTCCTCCAGTTTATGATATTTCAAATATCCTCCCAATTACATTGGAAGTCAACTCTCATTTTAGTTATCCAGAGTGAGGTGTTAGTATCCTCTTTTCTCAACATCTGAATCTAAGGTACAGAGAAGGTTACCAAAGCATTCTGGAAACAAACAACAGAACAAAACTGTTGGTAACCAGGTAGACCCAAACAACTAAATTTCTCCTTTCCATCTCACACTAATGATTATGTTCTGCTTTGTCTACATGATAACCACATCTTTGTCCTGCAGACAATTGTGTGTGTTGGGAACAAGTTGCAACATGCCACTCTAGACACAAGTGTTCACAGAGTTCTGGGGTCTCTACTTTTTGGGAAAGGATAGATAAAAGACTTTGTGTCAGCCTGTTCCAAGGCAGAAATTTAATACATCACCTGGTTCCAAATTTCCACCTACTCCAGAGAGACAGGAGGCAGAAGTTCTAGCTCTGGGACATTATACATCATTACACTGGAAAAGAGCATCCCTGATTTTTTTCACATCACTAGTTCCTGGCAACAGTGGTGTCTGTGTCCAGCTGACTAGACTATTCTAATAGTGGGAAAACAACTGACAGTGACTTAGTGGGAGCCAGACTGGGAGCACTGGACTGTTCACTAGAAGCGCACATCAGACTGTGGCTGGATGTCCTTGGGCACCTGAGACCCCGGCACACTTGACCTGGGCAAGATGGGATAGACCCTGTTTTGGGAAGAGTTGCCACTCAGGTTGTTTGCCTGTATATGTTCCATCCCCCAGCCTTCTGCTGCTTCTTCCCCCAGCTGGTCTAGGCTGTGGGGGAGAAGCTTTTCCTGACTGGGTTCTTCCTCCTGCGAACCAGAAGAAAGTGACGTGCAATGTTAGCAAGCTACCAAGAAGTCTAGCAACACTCCAGGAGAGAAATGAGGTGTGCATGATAGTTAAATATCTTCCCACATTCTTCCAGAAATTAGTACAAGCCTGCCTGTCTGTTGAAGATCCAATATACTGTTTGCTGCAATACACTGATGACTGCACATTCAAGCATTAGACAAATGAGGAGAAATTAATCCCTTTTCACCCTCTATGAGAACGTTCACAGAAATGCTGTGGCAAAACAAATCTGCAAACAAATACTCAAATAAGCTTTCAGGCATGTTCACATGCCAAGGACTCCCCAAAACCCCCTTTCAGATGGGAAGGGATCACAAGACTACTCTGCAAAAGAGAGGTTTCTTTCTGACTCAGCTAGGTCACTGTGCTGTTTGGCTGTTCTCATTATCGAAGCCATAAAAACATGAGGTAATGACACGGCTCCCACATGCCTTGCTGCCTTTGACATTAAAGCTGAAGACTCAAAATATGCTGGTTGACTGGATATAGGCAATCTTTGGCAAAAGTCACAATTCTGCAATGAGATACAATGGGGACACCGCTAACAATCTTCCACCTCACGTGTGATAATTAATCCACAGGCAAGACATTGTTAAGATCACAGTCCACAACACTGTAATGAACCGCTTTTGCTGGGAAGGACAGTATGATATTTTTTTTTATGTCTGAGGATAAGTAGATACAAAGCAACTGAAGACAAGTGAATTGCATCCCCTGCCACAGAAATAACCTCGGCTTCAAAGGAGCTGGAAGGTGTGTTTAAAGGTACCATGGTTAACTAGGGGGACATGAAAGTAAGAGGCTTTGTGTCACTATGCTTGAACAGCAAAGGCTTGATCACACAAAATGCTGGCCCTGCCCAACCCTTTTTGTCTTATGTCAATGGGGATTGGAAAAGCAAAGATGATACCAGGCCTTTTCACACAGCAGGGCTGGTCACCTGCCCTGAAGCTGGTTCAAATACATGGTGGAGGGCTACCAACCTTATTAACATTATCCAGTGGTTTGCCCAACATGTCCTTCCTCTTCAGTCTGTTTCTTTCCAGCATGTCTAGCTTGCTCACCACTGCATCAATCTTGGAGCCGATGTTGTTTATGGACTGTTCCAGCTGCAGCACACGTTGCAGGAGGCTGGGGGAGACATGGAGACCATTTGCAAACTTTTTCTTGTGATGAACAGTAGGATTTGTAGCAGACATCTCACAGGCAATGGCCCAGACCTCAAACAGGAGTGAATGCTCCCCATCAGATAATTGATTCATACTCACTGAAGACATAACTCCCTGCTACACTGTGTTTTCTTCTCTAATCAGTGGTTCTGCTTAGGATGGATCCCAACCAGTTTGGATCACAGTCCAGCCACAATATAATCCCATTATTAAATATTGCACCTGCCTCTCCTTTGATATGGCCCTATGTGGATTGCTCAGTGTTTCTCAGTAGCAGAATCAGGATCTCCTGATTCTCTGTGCTGTATTTATCCCATGCTGTTCCTGTGGAAGAAACAGCCAAGTGTTATTCTCAGACCTGGAGGATGAAGGCCAACTAGGCTATAAACCAAGGATATTTATTCCCACAGGACCTTCTGTAAAGGTATCAGCTTCCCCTGGCCCAGTTTTCTGAGCTACCTTCTGACCTGAAACATGACAGCATATTGCCTGTGGCCAGCTGACAGCTGCAGAGGTTATTCAAGAGGCAGAAAGCAAAATTTCTTAACTCAATCTTTTACAGGAACAAGCAAACTACATTACAAGCACTGTCCCAGTTCTCTCCTGACCTGCTCATTTACACGTGTGCAAGATAAAAGGGACAAATCTTACTGAAACTGCTCAGCACTAGTGTAAACAGTTACATCAGGGAAGGAAGCAGCAGGGAACCAGACCCCTTATTTGCAGAGGGATTAAACTACTGCCAGCACAAACATACACTTGGAATTCTTCTTTGGAGACCCAGCTAGCCTTATTGGCGTGGTTATTCCTTGTTTCCATGTAGGTCAGATTCTCATCCAGGTTGTTGTCACCATAGGGTTTCCCCAAATTTTCAATCTCTGTATTCAGAGCAACCTAGAAGATAGATAAAGAAACTCCTGCAAAGTTGGATACTAACTCTGTGTCAGCTTCACTGTGAATAACACAAGAGTTTCATGGGCAGTGATATACTCAGCTGCTATCCAGGCAGAGTTGGAGCTGTATTTGAGTTGCCTGCTTAGTTTATACCACAAACCCAAATATTCCTGAGGCCACTTTGGAGTGATCTCTACCAAACAGAGGGTTTCTCTCCTTGCCCTTTTTTTACCCTTTTCGCCTCTAGGTCATGCTTCATCTGCTGTTGCTCCTCTTCATCAAGGATGTGGTTGCCATCTTTGTCGAACCTGGAGAAGGCTGTTGTGATCTCATGGTCTGCATGGCCCAGTCTGCAAAAGAATAGAAAGAGAAAGCTCAAAGCACTTAATTACACTGTTAAGCTCTAACAGTGCAGGAGATCAATGTATTGTTTCCTCCTGCCAGTGACAAACCTAAACTTCCCAAATGGGAAAGAGATAGTAACACAAACCTATTTAGAACAGGACATTAAACATGTGAGGAAAGACAATAACTATTTTTTTGAGTCTAACATAGCCCAGATCTGAGCTGACTGCTCTCCCAGTCTTGAAAACCAGAGAATTTAAATTACCTGTATTACCAAGAGAAAGGGCTAAGCAGGCATCCCTCAAGCTAACCAACTTACTCCTTCAAGCTGTTCTTGAAGTCTTCAAAGTCTAGTTCTTTCGTTCCATTCTGCAGTGCTTTCTGCACATCGGAAATCCGTTCCTTCTTCAGCTTCAGCCTCATGAGCGTCCGGTTGTAGCTCTGTTACCAAAGGTGCAAACAGACATGAACTTACGCAAGCAGTACAGTGAAAAATAGGGCAAAGCAGACAATGCAATATGGGCAAGGAGATTTTAAGCTTTCCAGAAGCAAAAATACAGCACTGCTGAATGAGCCCCATCTCTAAACTAGGATCACACCTTCAAAGCAACACCAACATGGTAGTCAGGGTCTCCATGACAAAGTTTGCCCTCTGCTTTTTTCCTCCCGACTGTCCCTTTATGTGATCTCCCAGTCATCAGCTGTCTAAGATAATGTCTCAAATACTGTTCTTTGCAGAATATTGGTCCCACAGCACAGAGAGTTGTGACCTTCCAGGACCTTTTCTGGAATTTGTCCATGGGAAATCCAGATGTAACCCACTAGATTTGCACCACTGTAACACGCTCAGCTTAGCAAAATAGGACCTGCCATTTTATTGATCAAAGTACACGCTATCAAGGACTGAAAGAACTTTGTCTAGAGACTATCCTGGGAAGAAAAGTCTCTCAGAAACACTACGAGCATGCTCAAGTAACAGGATTCCCCCAACCCCTGCTTTCTCGTCTTCCCATTGCCAAATGATCTGGGAGCTTGATTCATCCCAGAAAGGAACTGTAACTCCTGTGTACACCAAGAAGGTGGATCTGGAGTTGGCAACCACAGTTTCTGTCTAGTAAATTCCACATAGGTCAGGGACTTCCAGAAAATGTTTCAGGTTTTAGCTAGAAAGTAGCACAGCTCGCATTATTCATCACCTGCTTCAGGATGTCTGAGAGCTGCAGCTCATCCTTCTGGCTTGAAAGCTCCTCCTTGACTTCTGAGTAGGTGTCATTGATGATGGCCAGAAACATGTTCTAGAAAAAGGGGAAGAAGAATGATGAATAAGCATGAGGCATCTTGCCTGCTCCAGCAGCTGAAGCAGCAAGAAACAGGCACAAATGTGCAGGGCTTAGTTAAACAAGGAGCTGTTTCCACATGGGGTAGGTATCCCTTGGGCAAATTAAAGTGGGTGAAGGGAAGACCCACTTCAGCCACACAGTGCTTTCTCCCTGGGGATGAGGTCCTTGCACTTAAAGCAGTGGCTGATGGTACATTTGTTCCCAGCTCAAATACCATCTTTGGTAGCCTCTCCTGCAAGACCTTAGGTTACATTTGGATTCCTGGCACTGGGTCTTTAACCTGGTCATTATGAGCATCCCTCTGCATCCATTGCCTAGGAAGGTACAGACTGTCCCCCATGCTTTGTTCACTGCCTGCTACAGAGCAGCTGAACTGATCCCCTTGAATTCAGCTACCACACCAATGGTATTCCCAGCCAGTTTTAGTCTTCACCTTAAAGGATGTGAGTATGGCCCTTAATCGCCCTGTTCATCAAATCCCCAATTGCAATGGCGTGCTCTTTGTCTACTTAGCTCTATTTGCACTGCAAAGCTATAGTAACAGAAACTTCCTTTCTCTCTAAACATTTGCACTGCACCTAAATCAGGGAGTATCAGAAGGGGTCTTTCAAACACTGCTGTCAATACAGGGGCAAGGAGAACTTTCTTGCTTACCAGGAGCACAAAGAAAACAAAGAACACATAGGTGACGAAGTAAATAGGCCCAAGGACCCTGTTGGCATTGTCAATGGAATTGTAGTCAAAATCTCCAAGAATGATCCGAAACTGGGTGAAGCTGGAGGAGAGAAAGAACACAAGGTCACACAAAGGCACGTACATTTATCCTACATCCTCAGACAGTCCTGAGGTGAATCCTGAACCTGCCTGCAGCCCAGATGGCCACAGGCATAAGCCAGAGTAGGGTCTAAGTCACCCAGTCTGGTGAGTTAAATGTACCCATGGTATTTCAGGGGTGAAGCAAGCTGATCTGGTTAGAGCAAGAGCTGGCTGGAAAGTAAAACAAGGTTTCCACACAAACTTCTGGTTGTCCAAAGTGTGTTTTGATCTAAACAGGAGTTAAAAACAAAAAGAAAACAAAAACAACCTGTATTTTCCCTTATAAAGGCATTTGACTCACTGAAGCCTTCTCTTGTAAGAGAGTTCATGAGACTGTGGAAAGGATGTTAGTACTGGACAGTGCTCTTCAACATTTTGCAATTCATAGCCTGTGTAATGTAGCAAGTTTAAGTCTATTGATCAGAAGTTTGCTTATCTCAGTTATCTCTTGTAGACCCCTTAAAAGCCAGGACTTGGGTGCCAGAGGTCTGTGAAACACAGGCTGAAAACTGCTGCTGTGGCAGATAGATACCTCCCTTAACATTGCGCATTGCCTGAGCAGGCCCGTGCACTGAAGGATTGTCTGAGATTGGATATCTTAACTCACTTGCCCAACATCCCCTTCTGTGCATGCTCATCCACCCACTGGTCATGCCCCATCTCAGGTATCTTGATACATTATCTGTGGGACTTCTCTGGAAATTAATCAGTGAAATGAGCCTTGTAGAAAAAAAAAAATAATCCTCCAATTAAAAAAAGGAAAGAAAAAAAAAAACAGGCAGAAAGACACAGACTGTGAAGTCATGTGCAGGGAAAAGGACCTTGAGACCCCAGAGCCTGAAAATCCTGTCTGAGAAATGCAAAGCTCCATTTCAAATTCCTTGCACTTAGACTATTTAGGGAGCTGGGAATGTTTTCCAGGTCTAAGGAAGAGGAATGTGGCATTGCTTCCTCTTCTTTGGTTTAAATTGTCCCAATTTAGTGATGTTGAAATGTCTCCTCCCAGTAAGAAATTCTTTTTACCTCTTTTGCTTTGAAAATGTCTACTTAATCTTATTTAGACTATTATACAGCATATTTTAGAAAACTTCATGCTGAATTAGTATTAAAATGAGCATATTATATGACTACCAACTTTCAGAAATGAAGTAGAGCTGCTATCTTATAAAAATCAGATATATTTATAAATAATATAAAAATGAAGTTTCTGACTTTTTCATTTCAGTGTTTAAAGCTATCATCTTGATAAGATAAATGCATTACTTCTGCTTTTCCCTGTGAAAACCCTGTAGCAACAAACAGCATTCCTTCCAAATCTTTGTTTGAATTAAAGTGTACTATCTGATGAAAACCAGAAAGTTTTCGTGTGGCTGTTGTGCAGACACTGAAACAATGTGATCAGCAAGTGTATTTGGAAGCCAGAGAATTTAAAAACTCCAGAGTTTCTATCTGGGCCTCTTCCTTAATAAAAAAAAAAAAACCAAACCAAAAAAACACTCTGACCTTACCTCAAAACACTTGTTTTGAGCTATTTAGTTCTTACCACCAGAATTACATAAAAGTTTAACCTAATTAGACCTAAAGCCATCTGCTGGTGTATAAAAACACAAATTTGCCAAGGTCTCAGTGACAGTCAGGCAACACCATTCTACTGCCTTTATGGACCCACAGCAGGTGAGAAGGTGACAAAAGGTCCTGCAGAACAGAAACTAAATTATCAGCTGAGCTATGATGCTTTTCTGCAGAAAGACATTAAACCACTCTGCATGTTGAGTACCCTTGGTGTGCCTAACAACTCCACATCAAGTGAAAGCTGTCTAGGCTTCAGCAAACCGAAACTTCTCACTAAACACTCCTATGGAAAGGCTAGAATTTCCATTGAATTGTAGGGCTGCAAGGAGTCTCAAAGTCTGGTAGGATCAGCTACTCGCGTCCCTACTGATAAACACCAGACAACCAGAAATCCGTCTGTAACCCTCAATTTTCTGTGTTCTTTTGTTCATGAAGATGTTACAGCTGGAGGACTGTGAGCTACTTATTAGCCATTGCAGCTTTATTACCACAACAGGTATCTGATTAACATTCAGATTTGCAACTGGGGAGAGGTTGGAAAGCAGTTAAAATTCTTTTGATGAAATGATGGAAATGCGGTTCTGACTTATACACTTACATGCATTTAACAAAGGTACTGAAGTTTTCCACTTGTGTCCCAAAAAGAAGGTAACCCAGCTGGGCATAGGCAAAGAAGACAATGAAGAACATAATGGCAAAGCCCAGAATGTCCTTGGCGCAACGTGCCAGTGTGGAGGAGAGCTGAGTCATTGTTTTGTTAAAGCTAATATACTTGAATATCTGCAAGAAGAAAGAACAGGGACAAAGTTAGGCCAAACCATCAGCTACATCAGTCTCTCTCATATATGCACATGCTTACTAAGACAAGAGGTTCATTGTAGTACCAAAGCACCGAGAAGACAGCCAGGCTAGGGGAATGGTGGCTTAGTGTTCAGGATATTTGTCCCAGGTGTGCCACCATCTTCCTGTGGGATTATAAACATATGACTTTGTTCCCTGTGTCAAAGGAAAATATAAAGAGGGACTGCTATAAGGACAAATGTCTTGAGGCTAATGAGGACCCCCAAGTACAGTGTGTCTTTCCACCATGTCAAGATGCTTTGGTTGAAATGCAAAGTCCATGCCAACAGACGAGCCATTTCCAGTTGTTGGGTGGCCATCATGAAAGGAAAACGTTTGCCAGATTATCCTCCAAAATACTAAAATAGTACAGGATAGACAAAGTTACATTGTACTCAGAATTTTCTAAAATCACTTTTGCACCACAACATCTAAGCTCATCTCCCTGTCCACTATCTCCAAATAACTGGCCTCAGAATGCAGGGTGAAAAGTTGTCTGGATTACTGCAAAACAGAGCATATGACTTTGAGGAAGATCCTCTGTTATACAGCTGTTATCATCATTCACTCAGAGGTATGGAAGAGTCAACCCCCAAGCTATCTAGAGGAAGAGGTCTGAGACTAGGGGCCTGGCACCTCCCAGACCCCCTACAATACCTTGATCCAAGCAAAGAATAAGTTGACTGCATTCATATTGTTGTACTGTGTCTGCCAGAATGCCAGGAACTCAAAGTCTGCGTAGGTGTCGGGGTGTTTCAGCAACTCTCCCAACAGTCTGTTCACCTCAATGGTGCGAAAGATATGAAACCCAATAGCGATGATGGAGAGCTGCAAAGAGGAAGAGGAAGAGTCTGCAGTGACCACTGTACCTACGCTTTCCACAGAAATTAAAGTGTCACAGAATTCCTTGGTATCACACTTCACAAGTGCAGTCTACTGGTGGGGGATGAAAATAAGGTATTAATGTGCTGAATGATGCCTTGACTTCACAGCCTCTCAGGCATCCCTAAGGAAAGAATTTTCTGCTAACAGCTGATAGAAGAGCATGTGTCCATTTACTCTGCTAGTTCATTTTGCTATTAGAGTAAAACATGTGCCAGCTCTTGTCTTATCTAGACCAGTTTCCCCATTCCTTCATTTATTTTGGCTCTTATACCTCTCTGCCATTGCTCCCCCCCAAAAAGTGTGCAAGGATCCTCACCAGAATGACGACCACATCCAGGATGTTCCAGATGCTGGTGAAGTACTGAAGCTTGTGGATACGCAGCTCCAAAATCTCCTCCACCACATAGTAGAAGATGAAGACACAGAAGACAATTTCACAGGCAACAATGAAGAAGTCCCATGCGCTGACGTATCGTATAAGCTTGACTGTCCGGATTTGCCAGGAGGGAATGGCACCACCAGTGGCTGGAAACTCAACCACTAACCTTGAAGGGGACAAGAAAAGTCTGATAATTGCAAACAGGGAGATGGAGAGTCTTAGATAATTTTCAGGCATCAAACCTGAGCATGAGCTATCCACCAAACCATGAGTGGAAGAGTTGTGCATGTGTTTACACAGCCTTATCTCTGCTGCTTCATTGCCCGTGATAGGAAAGGGTGAAAGGTGAAGAGAAGTGTGACTGGTTATGTCAGGAAGACCAAGCCTTCTTAGTAATCCATACAATATCTACTGACACCACTCAGTCCTACCCCCTGGTGGACCATATTAAAATATTTAAGAAACAGTGGCACTGAGGAAGAAGCAAGAGGCAGAAGAATTTTCAGTGGGACTCGGCTTACCTCAGAACACAGAACAGATTAATATTTGCATTATACACAGAGAAATCAATGAAGACAACTCGTGTCCCCCGATCCAGCCACAACTTCTCCTTCAAGACTTGCAGGGCTTCAGCACTCTCTTTTCTGGTCAACTTGAGGTCTATGTAGTATCCTCCCCCACTGTAACTGGTTAGTCTTCCCCAGTGAGATGAGCCACCCAGCTCCTCCTCAGAATGGTACCTCCACCTGCAACAGACAAGTCATAAGCAAAGGCATCACCACCCCAGGCCTGGATATGACCTTGTAGCCAGGAGAAATTAGACTATATCTTCAAGGGACAGAGCAGTTTTTAATTAAAAAGTTGGCACTTAATTCCTATTCCAGATCTAGGCCTACATCAGTTCTTCATTATTGTCAGGTTTCTGATCTAGTGCTTCCCAGCGGTGACACAACATGACTTGTGATACTACAGATGGAAAATTCTGCAGGTTCAGTGGCTATGCCACAGTCTTGTTTGCACGGAGGTTACTCCCAGGACATGCTGTATCACCTTCTATTACGTTCCCCACAACCCTCTGCTTAGAACATACTTGTACTCATGTTTCCTTATGAACAACAGCTTCTTGTTCATAGACCAAGACTCATGCAGCAAGCAAAGAGTTATTAAACTGCAGCTACCCTGCAGCTACCTCACATTATTCTAGAGAAATAGGTTTTCAAGATGAAAGAGATGCACTCCCTTCTCTCTGTCTCCTGAAATCCAGGAGGGAAGCAGAGAGCATCATCCATTCGACAGATCTGGTCCCACAGGTCTCTATTTATCCTCACCCTCTTAAAAACAGGCAACAATTTCCACCTAATTCTCCACTGGATTTTTCATGGCTTTCCCAATAGGTCCCACTCTCTCACTCATTCCGTTATGCTTTTCCTCAAACAGACACTCAGCCTTTTTGATAGACAAAAAGGACTTGCTGCCTCTGACAAGGGGAATTCCAGCCTTATGCAAGAAACTCTCCCCCGGCATCCTGCAACTCAGCAGAACTTATTTTAACTAGAAGAGACTAATTTGGATTTTCTAATCCTGAACAGCAGAAGATGTACTTACGCTGTTCCATTGATGAGCCCAAAGGAGACCCTTTCCTCCTTGTCTTCCGAGTACACATCATAGCAGCCCAAGATTTCCTCCCTGAAGTCATCATGGACCACACAGGAATTGTTCTTCACCTTCAGTTGTCGCATGCGTGGGACACCCAGCAGCAGGTTCTCGTAATAAATGTATGACTGGGTGTTGTGCGCAGCTAGGGACTTGTTGTTGTACCACTTTGTCCAGTAAAGATTATCCAAAAGGTGACCTTGTGCATACTGCAAGAGAGGGAGAGGAGAACTTCTTCATAGCCCACATATCAGAGGAATTTTCTTAGCCTGGCTTTGAGCTAGTAAGACCTGACCCACCCCTTTCTAATCCCAAGATAGAAAGTAGCAGAAGCTTATGTTGGATGTATGCTGAGGAGGCAAAGGACCAGAGCTGGTGATAGAAGAGGGATGCTGGGTGGCAGGGTCATTGTTGGCTCTTCACAGGCCTGTAATATGGTTGCTGCACCTTGTTGGGCTAATGAAGAGACAAGAGGTCTACAAGTTTCTTTGTCCCTTCCACTTCATTAAGCACAAGTCTCAAGGAATTGCCTTGGCACAAGGTGTGAATTATGAAAAGGGCATGCGCCAGTGCCCTGGAAACAGTGGGGGAAAAACAATAGTGCCATAGTTCGCTGTACTTTTTTAATATGACAGAAAAAGACAAAGCTAACTGACAATTTCTGGCTGACTGTCAGAGGCAGGTGGTTGCAATATCTCAACAGCATTTGCTATGGCTCATATTATTTGCTCACCAATTCTTTGATAGAAATGTGTTAGACCCCAGACATCTTTTCCCCTCTTTATTCTCTTTGATAAAAGACAGTGCAAATTTTAATCCAGCTTCTTCAATAAGAATCTATAGATCAGACCAGTCCAGGCATGAATTACAGGCAGGTTAAGTATGCTGTTCCCACAATTGCACATGAAAATGGACATAGGCCTATTACTAAGACACCAGCATGAAGACATTGGACTGTAGGATTCAAAGCCATTTCTACCACAAGCAAACCTGGAGTAAATCACTTGGCCTCTCCAGGCCGGTACTCCCTATCTGTGCAATGAGCATATCACAGCAATTTCTTTTGGTTATGTCCTGCCTGTTTAGCTGGTAAGTTACTGGGGAATGGGCTCTTCTGGGCACACAGAACAGTTAGCCTAGCCAGTATTCTGGCCACAGTGCTCAGAGGGATAAATTATATTTTAAATCAGTGGATATTTTGCATGCAAATGATATTGTTACTGTTGCTAGTAGCTGGCAAAAGCTTGTGGGAGCAAAATGCCTTGCTGAAATCACTGGGTAGCACATTCAGAGGGAACTGAATATCCCAGTCTAGCTGAGATTTCCAGAGCACCCCATGCCGAGCCAGATTTGTACTCACCACCCAGAAGTCAGCCATGCTGCCAATGGACTGGAAGGAGACACGGCCATCTGAAGAGGTCTGCAGGAAGAGCTCAGACATCACTTTGGTGTAGTAATAGGCATTGGAACTTGTCATTCCATATGTCACTAAGAGACGAGACAAGAGGAGGGTCCTCCCTTATGTTATCAATTAATATGTATAATATGATTGAAATAACCAGGGAGCTGCTAAAGTCCTGTGCACAGCCGCCCTCCCCATCAGTTAATATTTAAAGTAGGGAAACAATAGCTAGACATGATTAAGGGTTTAGGAATAAACTGTTAGACAATGGGGCTTTGTAGATAGGTAGAATGTTTATGTCAGAAAAGATAATGGATTGTGGTCTGATCAACAAACCTTGAAGAACCACTTGGAACTGCCAAGACAGAGTAAGAAGTAGGTCAAAGGTAATTCTTACAGGGGGAGATTGCGACCACCGACTCATTGACCATCTACTCAAACAATACCACCTACTCAAAAGCAGACAATGAAAGAAGAAGATGGAGCCTGCGCACTAATTTACATGAGAGGCGAAGAAGAAAGAACCAATCATTATAGGGAAATAATAATGAATATGTATTACTTAAGCATATAAATGTGGGAATTTTTAAGACAAGGGTGTGCTGTCTTGAGACAGGCACCCATTCATACGCATCAATGAAATTAATTTGAAAATACCTTGACTCTGTGTGTTATTGGCTTGCACACCGGGTAAATGAACCCCATTTGAGGGACAGCACTTATGCCTGAATATTGGAGCGTGATATAAATATGTTTTATACTCGCTTCCTGTGTAACTTATACTATCACAAGTAAGCTGTGCAAGGCACAAGAGAATCTAATCTCTAATCATATTACCTTCTGCTTTCTTAAGAATTTACAAACTTATCTGTTGCATGTTCCAGGATTTAAAGTGTCAGACTGACAGACTATAAGAGTTTAGAAGCCAGAGAAGACCATTGGATGATGCAACTGAACATCCTGGATAACAACTTTTGTCATCAGACAAAATTTCTGAGGGAAATTTTCTTTCTCAAAACAAAGTCCATGATCTGTATTTTGAAGTTCTGATGTGAAGCCATGAAGGTATAGAGACCACCCTATTTTCCCAAGTGGAAAGCTCCAGGTAAGTTCTCATCTACCAAGAAAACCTCAAACAGGAGCAAGCTCTAACTTCCATGAACATGTTGCTTCAACTCTCCAGTGCTCCTTCCTGCAGAAAAACATCCATCATGGTGATCACTAAGAACATGTCCTACTCTTGAAAGGGCGCCATGAAAATAAAGCAGCTGACATTCAAGACCCCCCCACTTCGGGATGAGTCGGTGTGTGACCACACGTACGTCTGTGCGTGTATCTTGGTTCTTTAGGAAGAGTGACTGAAGCACTGTCTCCCTGGGCCAGTGTGATAGTAACTCAGGTTGGTATTGTCTGTCTGTCTATGCTGACATAGGGTCCATGAAATATAATCCTCTTCACTGTCCCATGCCACGGGTGCTCATTTGTGATAATGAATGAACCTTCGCAAAAAACAAACAGCCATTGTTCTACCCACACAAAGTCCATTAGCATTCAGTACAGGGACACACTAAATCCACCCAAGAACAACAGTGTGAGCTGCCACCTGCTTTATCACCTCAGCCACCCCTCCACTCTCAGAGGGGAAAATTTCTCTGAAACCCATGTCTTTGATCCCAGGAAGCTTCTAGAACTGCTTTCTGGGTCTTGAACATTTGCCGTGAAACTACAAAAAGACCCTGGGCAGATTCTCCCAGGACTGTGGAGTCAATGGCTAGAACTGATAACGTGGATCAGAAAATACTGCTTAAACCTAACCAATACCAATTAGGTCTAGAGCAATAGCCAGTTTTTTTACTTCTGCGTGCGGCAGCTATTCTGTAGGTTAATGACACAAGTGGTTGCTGCAGTGAGTGCATGTACAATAAATTCAACACCTACAACAGAGTGAGGAAGTCTAATAATAAAATCTCACATTATTCCCCTCATGCTGCACACAGAAAAAACACCTATGAGATATGACAGCTACTTACGTAGACAGATGTCCACCAAGAACACAATATAGACTAGCAGCTCTCGCAGTGTGGTCTTCACATAAAGCTCTCTGTTTTCAGCTGTGTTCTCAGTCAACGTAGTGCCCCACAGACCTGTTGGGTGTAAAGAAGAAATTGGAGAGTTTTGATGGCCGTTCTCAAAGGCTATGTGAGGAGCTGAAGTCCCATTCCCAAAGAACACTGTTGGGAGTTGGATTTTTGTCACTTTAAGGCAAAACCACTTTTCATTTCAAAACTTGACTAAGAGCTGTAAAAATGTGTTAAATAACCCCTAAAAAGAACCATTCCAGCATGAAGAAAAGATTTGGGGCTGACAGAACTGAAATATGTTGGCTTGCTTATTTTGCTAAATCACTCTCCAGTTTTCTGTTTGAGTTCATTATGGACTGATCTTTTCCTGCCTGTTTTTCAACTTGCTCTTTGCAGAAACTCAGTCTTTGTCACAAGTACTCTTGAAACCATAAAATTTCTTCTCAGTTGTCCACGTGCCAACAGCTGACCTTTTGATAGAACTTCCATACCAGAACTGCATCTGACGTTAGCTTTACAACTATTGGTCCTTTTAGTGTATATTGAACCCTCAGCCCCAAATGTTTGTCCCTTGCTTACCTAAAAGCTCTTGCAGATTTCTTGTCCGTCATAAGACTCAATCAAATAACCCTACCCAATATTTTCAGCATAAAATTTAGAGCCAAATTATCTTCAGGACGTCTATCAATGGAGCTCTGCTGACTTCAATACAGTTATGCCAATAGCACCAGCAAGTGATCCAATTTCTTCACACAGTGAAAGCAACTCATTAAATGTCACCAGGGTTGATCAAAAAGAGAGAAACACTTCCTTTAAAAGGAGCCTTGATATTTTGGGTTTGATGAACCGCCTGATACCATTAGTGTATTTGTTTGTTCTTTTTGTAATGGCTTTCTGTTGTGATTTCTGAAATGCTCCTGAAGTTGAAAGGCATAAGAACTTCCACTTGAAAGCCTAGTGATGGAAGCCATGTCAATAATACCCACAGTCTTGCTGCTTTCTGCAGCTCCCAGAGAGCTCAGCCTTGGTGCCCATCCCCAGTAGTATGCAACAATCATCTTCCTGCAAGCCAGGATCAAAGGCCACACGTTTGAAGTCATCTCTGGCAGAGGACAAAGCGCTTTTTTCTTTGGAGCAAGCAAAAACGATATAGTGGTCTGTGAACATTTACTCCTCTCCTTCCGATAGCTCTTTGGCATCTCAATAGATTGGAGAGCTTTTTGCACCATCAGCTACCATAGTGACTGTTGCAGTGTCCACCTTCACTCCTGGACAGACAAACCAGTAGCCTGTTCTGGACATATCAGACCAGCAACAGAAATGAGAGCCTGGAGAAGATCTGGATTAACTCGTGCAGGAGAGATTATCATGTGGTCTACAGGAATCTCCACAACAGAGAAATCCAAGGGGAAACAACACACCCATGTGTTCAGGTCACTTTTAATTGACCCCCTTCATCTCTAGCTATGACTACATCACAATCTTTTAACAGGTTTATCTGTTTTTCCATGAGGCAGGGAACACCTACTGTCCACACGTTGGGAACAGAGGCACAGACTTTCTTTGCTTTGGGAACAGAAATATACTCGGGAACACCTAAATTCAGGGACACTAAAATATCCTTGAAAACTCGGTTCAGAGACTTGCCCAAAATTATACCTGGAGGACCATGAGGCTGGTCCAGTACCCTTTCAGATTGCATCCAGTAATCGTAAAACTGCATCAGCTGAGGTTTGGTTTCAGCTGTTTCTCTAGGAAACATGCCATGGAAATATACCACCTCATACAGGAAGCATGTCCCCATCTGTGTCTCCTTTGGCACTACCTACCCCCTTGGGGATGCATCTGTTTTGGACATGATATTTGGAGTTGAAGGATAGTCAAGACTAGAAGACATCCAGGCTTCCTTATGGCATCTTACGTGACTGTCCAGCACTCACAAGGCAGAGCAAAGAAAAAAACCCAGAATCTAGAAAACAGGCAATCAATGCAATTTGTTTGTAATTCTTGCCTTCCTGCTAGTAACGAGTTACTGGTAAGAATTAATGGCAACACCTACATTATCTTCCGAGGCTGCTTTTAAACCAGACTTGTGACCCAGGTGAGTGACTAGCTCACGGTCTCGGATACAGCCAGAGAACCTCTTCCAAAAGCAGTTGGAAGTTGGGTGTCCCTCATTGGTCCCTGTGCCACCCAGATACCCAGCAAACTCTGCCATGAAATAGCTGAGGTGGCAGGAGGCAGGCAGGAACCAGAGGACTCAGAGTTGCTTGGACACAGTTTAGAGACAAACAGTCCTGAGCAGTGACACTAGGAGCAGCAGCTACTCACTGGTAGTCCAGCCCAGTCGCTGGTGGGGACAAGAAAAGAACTCAATAAGCCAGCTATGACTAGTACCCCTGAAAAGCTATGGACACACAATCCCAAGGAATAGGTTTTAAGCACACACCACACCCACACCCCCCAAACTGTCCTTGGCTAAAAGACTTATCTTTACTACCTCCATTTTCCAAGTGAGACACTAAGGTGATTAAATGAAGGGGAAGGGGAGAACAAGCAGTATTTGGAGAGGCAATGAAAAACAATGAGCACCTAGTAAAGATGCAAAGGAAAGATGCAAATTCTTCAAGGAAAATGTCCCCATCTCTGTGAGGCTGATAGTGGCCCTTCTTCCGGCTGCACTGGCCTTTGGATCTCATCTTCCCAGCTCTGGTCTGTCCTACAACCCTATTTACCACCCTTGCTGGCAGGACACACTGCTGCAACAGTCACAGAAGAAGGAAATGCTGTAGTGTCCTGACAGGTATTTTCATTTGCATGCTCCAGTTTCAACCCTGGCATCTCACAAATGGAATTTTGATGTTAAAGTATGGATTTGTTTTTCCATTTTACGTGTCAAACAATGACCAGAAGAAAGGATATCAGAATAAAACAGGTAAATGATACACTACCTCTGAGCAATCTGTAATTACCCACCAAGCCCACCCAGCACTGCTCCTTGGCCAGGAGAAACCTCTAGAGCCTCAGCTCTGGCTCCCATGTGAATTAATAGTGTTAGACTGTAACTGCAATGACAAGTAAGAAAGAATTGATCATAGAGGGGCTGTGCAATTCAGGACCAGGCTATACCGTTATTGACTCACATGTACTGTTAGAGGGTACAGCTCTGAGAAAGAGTCTTGCCTTCCAAGTCAGGAAGAAAATAGGCATTGACGAGAAAATAATAATCTCCACAAGAAATACAGTTTCTTGCTTTGTCTTCCCTGTTTTTACAGTATTAGGACTTTATGCCTTCTCTAAGAAACCGTTCAGCAAATGCTCTTGCCCGCGGCTGTATCCTTACAGGAGACCTAACTTGCTCCCAGGTTTTTTGATTGCCTCTGAATAAGCCTACATAGTATTTAATTCGCCTTTATCTTTTAAACTGAAAACTAGCCCCTCTTTCTTTCAGCTGTCTTCAAGCAAAGCCTTGCTTGATATATTCCTGTTATCCTCTGCATTTCAGTCCTGACAATGCTAGATTTTCTCTGGTGGATATTTATATCAGCTCTTAAGTTACTGTAACACAGGGGTCAGTACCACTCCATCTAGAAAATGCACACAAAGACAGAATAGTCTCATCACCAGAGAGATGGCTCCTGTGAATTCAGGACACCTAAGCTCTGTCCAAAGCTCTGCCAACAGATTCACTGCATGACCCTGAGCACACACGCCACTGACTCTGTCTGTACCTCCTGCCTTACAGACCCTGGAGCTACAGCAAGGCACACAGAATGAGGATGCTCCTTCCAGGTCAGCCAAAGATTATCTCCGGAGTAATGCTGGTCTATGTTGAGCAGGTTCCTGGGCTACACAGACACTATGGGGTTTCTACCTTCTGCATCCCCACACTCCCCTCCCACCCCATCCCCCACCCTTACCATTGCTCTTCCCAAGGGCTAGTAAATGCTTTCTAGTGATATGTCAGAGCTTTACCTCGGATGCCTCTGAAGATGTAGAAGCAGCACTTGAGAAAAGGACTTGTCTTCCCATCCACAGCTTTGCTCTGCTCTTCCTGGTAGGGCAGTGGATCCCCCACCTCTTCAAAGTTCTCATAGGGATTCTCCAGGATGGACTTGGGGTTGTAGAGGGCCCGAATCTTCAAGGAGGTAGAGGGAGAGCCATTGTAAACAGGATTGTCCCAAGCTTTCCTCCCCACTGCCTCCAGTTCATGCTCCTCTGAGGCTCTAAAGCGGCTCTCAGCTCTGTTGCTTAGGCGAGATGAGCTCATGGCTAGTCACTGCCAGCCGAAGTACTTTGTAACTGGAATTGTGAAGATTGCCTGCCCAGGCTGGAGTCGTAAGCTAGCAGAGAGAGAATCGATCAATCAATGCCAAACAGCTTGTCTGCCTCAGCAACCAGGAGAGGGCACACCAAAAGCTTCCCGCAGATAGGACACATCCTCTCTCTCTTTTATACCAGCTCGACCGCTGACACCTATCAGAGGGGTGGCACTACCCTTTGTTAGGAACCATCGTCAGCCCTATAATCTCAGCAGTCCTGGGAACACCGACGCGTCCAGGAGACCTTCTGTGCTTCCCAACGGACATAACAGACCTAGATGCCGTCGTGGGAAGAGGAGGCTGCTAGGAGACGGCCCCTGAGTTGGGGGCTAGGGGGGGAGGAATGGGAGGAGGCAGATGGGATTTAATCGGACCCCTCAGGCTGCCTGCAGCCCAGATCAGCTCCAGGCGGAGCTCCGGCGGGGCGCAGCGAGGGCTGGGAGCCGTGGTGGGACCCTGTGCAAGCACCCCTGGGGAGACGGGCCGGACGGGGAGCCTTTGCTCCGGCGATGGGGCAAGTCCCGAATTTTCAGGCAAGCACCCAAGAGCAGAAACGCTCTCCGGGAGCGGCGGCAGCGCGGAGCCGGGCGGGCGGCGGCACCGGCAGCTCGCCGCGGGCAGCTGCCTGCGCTCGGCTGCGAGGCTTGGCAAGTCGTGCGCCAAGCATTGCGGGCATTTCAGGAAGAAGCTGGGGTTTGGCCTAAAACGTCATCCTGGTCAGCGTTTCCACAGCATCCTCTTTGCTATCCCATTGTTAAAAGCGGGAGTGAAAAACGGGAGTAAGCTTCTAGGGTTCGTTTTGGAAACTGGGCTTTTCTGCTTTTGCAGAATTTCCGTGAGCCCTGCAGTGCCTGTTGGCCCTGAGGCAAGCCTGAGAAAAAACAGGATTATGCCAGGCAAAACTGGAAATAATAATAGCTAGGCGTTGCCAACATTCACCCACCGGCCAGCAGCAAGAAGTAGTCCCAGGCCCCGCTGGTGCTGGAGGCCTGTGACTGTACCCCTGGAGGGGGGGATCAGGTGACAACTTAACCCTGGCATGACAGGCTTCTGTCTTGGTGTTGACGTGATAAATGAATTTATAGCCTGAGCCTGGTCCTTCCTTAGGTCTGAATACCTAATTTGGAAGAGGTGCTTCTCCATGGGTACTGATTGTAGCTATTCTTCCGACATTACCCAGGGAAGCAACATGACTCTTGCACCTGTAGAATCACAGGGCTCAAAGGTACAAGCAAGGGTGTTTTCTCTGGACTACAACGTTCATGCAGGTGATGTTGCTAGGCCAGCTGGGATGTGCAGAGACATCCCCTCGATGTCACCTACCTGATGATGGATGGCACTGAGCAGCTGCTTGAACAACAGTGAGGCAAGACCTAATTTGTCACAGGGCACTAAGAGAGCAGCAGCTGGTTGGAAGGTCAGTGGAGGTCTGGGCTGGATCCTTGGACTGAATCTGGTATTAATAGGGCCTGTTGTGTTTTACTACTCCCTAGCAAAATGAGAGTGGTGGAATGGAGTCAATGGGGTGAATGGATGGAAAGCATTTGCAGAGCTCTCCAGCAGCTGGAATGCTGAGGGATGAGACCTCAGTGAAAGGCCACATGCCAGGGCCAGGCATCCAGTCACACCCCCAGGACCATACAGCAGATATCCCTGCCCATGCACAAGCAGCATGGCTTATGGTGCGGAGCTGCTGCTTTGGGGAAGCACACGGGTTTTTTCACAGTGCATGTCTCGCTGCCTGTGGCAAGCACATCGTCACGTCACATCACATCACATCCTTCAGGGCCCAGGTACGTTGCAGGTCTGCCTTCTTGCTGGCTAGGGCACAGAGCAGGTGGTGAGAGGGTGGACCTTGACCTTCTGTGTTGAAAGACTGGGTCACCCACCTAGCCCAGAGGACAGGTCATGTCTGTGTCACCTGATTTTGAACAGCCTAACACAAGGCAGAACAAAGAGCACCCTATAATTAAGGAAGCACATACAGCGCTTTGCAGGCAGGCTGGGGTGAGTCATTCGTTTATGCAGGTCTCTAAAGGTCCTTTTCAGCTGGTAAACTTGAACTGTACTGTTAGTGCACACTTCAGTTTTGGAGGGGCATCTAGGTGGGGCCTGAGTTGTCTATCTGGCTTGCAAAATGGTACAAGCACTTCCTTGCTAGGAGGCAGGATACAGCATTTGCATAGGAAGCTGCCTCGTTTTACACTAGGTAGCACAGGGAGGTATGTCAGCTCAGGGAGAATATGACCCAAACTTTAGGACCTCATAAGTCACCATGGTATGTGTTGATGTCTATGGTGTTTGGTGTAAAACCCTGTGGAGCACCAGTATTTACTGGCTAAGGAGCGACACGCGTCTGATAGCACCTCTCAGCACTTACCTCATGTCTTTATTCCTTCCAGTGCCTTGGGCCTTATTCACCAACCTTTCATTCTTGTGAAAACCAGCCAACAGAATTTCTCTTCTCCGTTCCTTTTTTCCCCCTCTTTGTTGAGGGGTCCATTTTTCATCAGGCCTAGAAGAAACCTTTCAGAGGTACCCAGGGAGGACTGTTCCTAAAACCAGAAACAACTGTCACAGTGGGATTCATCATGTTAGGATAAGACAAAGGAGCACAGCCCGGAAGTTTTCCTGTCAATAAATTCCTTAAAATACGATGTGGGTCAGAGTATTTCCTGGACTGACCACTCATTCACTGCACAGAGGGGTTCCCTAAGCAGAAGGACTGTCAGCAGAACTGCTCACACCTAGCTAGAGGCGAACGAAAAAAATCATAAGTACTAACTGCATTTGTTGTAGAGGATCTCCAGGTTTACTGCTCCTTTTTTCACTGCCTTGTTTCTAAAAGGCAGCTCTGATACTCTGAGGGGAGCCTAGAAATTTGTCCTGGGGCAGAAGCAAGGACCAGGAAAAAACACGGTAAGTGTTCTGCAGTATAAAAAGCCGCTGTGAAGAAGAGATAATTTGTTCATTGTGACTGCAGGGGTGGAGATTTAATTTAGACACTAAGGGAAGCCATTGAGCAGGTGACAGGAAGAAAGCCCTGGGAGAGTTCACCTAGGGAGGGGATACATTCCCTGCTGGTGGAGAATGTTGTTATGAATAGGTTAGGTGAAGGTCTCTTAGAGGTGGTAAGGAGAGAGAGGAGGGGGCTAGGCTATATGATCTCTAAAGGCCCTTTCCATCATGGAATTATGTGATGCTAGGATTAGGCCTCCGATCCCTGTCAACGGGCCAGCAGCTTTGTTAGGTAACCTGTGAGCTATTCATCCCGAGCACCTCAAGTCTTGCAGCAGGCTACAACAGCACGCTGCTGGAACAGTGTCCTGTCAGCTGGCTTGCATTCACCCGTGAATGAAACAGTACTTCCATGCTGGAGGGAATAATGACCTTTTAAAATTAATTAAAAGATTTCATCTGTTGGAAATCATGTGAGAAGAGGAGAAAAGAACAAGAGTTACATTAAAAAAATCCAACAAATCATCTTAATCATGGTATATTGTTTGCACGATGTTGTCAGTGCTGACTCCATTTAAATTGCTGATTCAAATGGCTAACTGAAACAAAATGCCTAACAAAAAAAAAAAAAATCAAGTTACCTTGAGGTACACACACAAAGACCCCCACTTCAATTTTCTGTCAAGATCCCCAGCAACTAAAAGCTGGATAAAGGAATATCTTTTATTATACTGCCGTAGTTAGGAAACAAAAGACCTGCTTCTGAGTGCACAAACCCTCCTTCACATTCCTGCAAATCTTCTCACTAAACAAAATATATGAGGCTTGCATTTCTAAAAATACGTTTTCCTAATGATGTCTCCTGGCCTAATAAAATATACTGCCTTTCCCCATGCCCCTTGTATTGTCTATAGCAATAAATTGGCTCTTCAGCAGCTATTAACAACTCTGCTACTGCAAGGTTAGATTCTACAGCACTTACCCATAGCTCAGCAGCAGCTGGGCAGGCATCGCAACTCTGGAAGCTTTGCATCCTTCAGAAATTGTTTGCAAATAATCCTGTGCAACGATCTCCAGAAACAGGACAGAACGTGGTGGTGGGAAAAGGAGAATACATGCCAGATATATGTCCAGTGCTCATGACTGTTTTAGCAATTGCACACTTAGTATTCACAAATTTACATAGCGTTACCATGAGCCTGTAATCAGTTTCATGGCCTGATCCAAACCTGCCCTTTTTCACCAGCTTGTCACAGGGTTGTGAGCTAATCTGGCTGGGGTAATACAGAATTTTTCCCTCAGTGGCATCATACAGTTTGGCTTACTTGTGTTTGTAATTATGGGGATAGCCCCTCAAAGGCTCTCAGGAAAACTGACATCACAGCACTTAAAGGGTGAGCATGCAGGAGCCTTTGCAGTTTTTGTGTGGTTTTGTCTGTTGTTTTTAACTGTTTCTCTATACAGCTAATCTATGCTGCTTACATGGTATGAATAACTCTACCCTACTTCTTCACAGGAGCTGAAAATTTTGCTCTACAACAAGTGATTGAATCTGCTATAAAAAAGTTCAACCACCTTCTGTATAGCAAAGAATAAAAGAAATTACAGATTTTTGTTGCATCTAAAAAATCCAAATAACAACTTAAAAAATATATTAGCAGTAGGTTCCTTCAAATATTCACTGTGAATTTAGTTCCTGTCATGATCATTATATTGTTATATTTGTAACTGGTTTAGAGGAGAAACACAAGGCACAGCTAATTTTGCCATCAATGTGTAGCGCAATGATCATATGATACACGAGTGTGGTGAACTCGGGCAGAAGGCCCTTGTAAAGGAATATCAGGCTGCCTACACAGAGCCAAAATAAAAATCCTTTTCAAACAATCCCAGTTAAAAAAAGCTACAAATACTATCAAGCAGAGAAAAGAGGAGTGAATGTGTATAATGACACAATTAGATGGTTCTTCAGTCTCATGATGTGTTCTTTTCCTAAAAAAAAAAAAAAAAAAAAAAATGCCCGATGAAGTACCTATCCTAGATAGCAGACAAGTTATGCAGCAAGTACGGTTCCTGTTATTTAGGTGTCAACATTAGATCCATCCCCTGTAGCACTAGATGTCAGGCCTTACTATACACAGTACATTGGGAGGGAATTAATCACAGTAAAACGCTCAAAGATAATCAGATGGCAGATTGGATTTAATTTTCATTTAAAAGTACACATGCCCGATGCTTCTCTTCCAGTTTAGCTAGGACAAGCTTGAATATCTCTATTAATTCTAATTACGATAACGTGGTAAGAATTAAGCAGGGAAAAAAGGCTTTATTTTGACAATGTGCAATACAGTCCAAAATGTAATTTGGGAAACAGACAAAGTGGCATGTTTAACCCAGTCTTCCTGGAGAGAGGAGAATTCACCATTCACGTATGAGACATCATCACTCAAGACCAGATTTCTCCACCTTGGTACACTTTCTCTGGAACATGCGGAGGTTCAAGCTTGCCATGCGCCACTCCAGAGGGGTCTGGTAACACTGCAGCCATGCACGGCACTCCTCAGCCCAGCTAGACAGCGGGAAAATGTCTGTAGCTGCCAGCTGGATCTTGAGTTTTAGGGTCACTTGCAAAAGCCCACTTCTCATTAGCTGTCCACACCAATCCAACTGCACCACGCAGGCAAAGTCAACTTCGCCCTCTACGCTACACCTAACTTGTACCTCTCCAACTCTTCAACCGACAACTGTCCAAAACCTACCAACAAACTGTCCAAATCTCATCCTTTCACTGTAAACTGCTCTCTACTGCATCTCATAGACAAGCCTTCACAAAGCCACTCACCCTGCAATAGTACTCCAACATCAAACACCTGCATGAAAACTTCCACAGCAACACTCCAACATCAACGAGCTCCTGCATGAAAATTTTCACTTTCTCCTTAAGAGTCCACCCTACACTAACCGCTGACGAACACACACTGTCCTCACCAAAGCCAAACACTGCAACAACTAGTGCCAAGTTCAAATCGCATGTGCACTGCAATATTGCAGGTGTGAGTTAATGCAGAGGTGGGCTTGGAAGTTGCAGTGTGTACACCCTATGGTTTAATATGGCATTTTACTGGCGAATGAGTCTTCTTCCTGGGAGAAGTGTATGAGAGGAGGCTGTTTAAAGGCAAGACGGGAATGGTTCTCCAGGTCTCTGAAGCTGAGAGTAATAAATTTTATCTGTGTTGTGGCGCAAGACCTTCTTGTCCATTTGCTTCTCTATCCAGTCAGGAGGATAGAGAAGGAGTGTGAGAGAGAGAGAATGAAATATTTAGAACAGGATTAACAACCTCAACGTCTCTGTCCCCAAGCCTGCAGACATCCTAGGAGGCATGATCACAGTTTTGCCGTTCTCCCCCACTTTACTGGGATGTGTTCCTGCAGAATTTTCCATCCTAAACACACTCTTGACCCATCAAAGTTCCTACCCCAGCATCCCTTCCTCGAGGTACATCAGCATTTCCCTTTGAAACATACCTCAGTGCCATTCCCTCCCTGACGTACCTCAGCATTGACAGCTGAAACCTCTCCCAATGCCGTCCTCTCCCCGAGGTACCTAAACGTGTCCTGCTGAAGTGCCTTTGGTGCCATCCCCTCCCCGAGGTACCTAAAAGTGTCCTGCTGAAGTGCCTTTGGTGCCATCCCCTCCCCGAGGTACCTAAAAGTGTCCTGCTGAACTGCCTTTCGTGCCATCCCATCCCTGAGGTACCTCAGCCTTTCCCGCTGAAGCCTCCCCGATGCCGTCCCCTGCCTGAGGTAACTCTGCCTTTCCCACTGAAGCCTCCCTGATGCCGTCCCCTTCCTGAGGTACCTCTGCCTTTCCCGCTGAAGTCTCCCCGGTGCCATCCCCTTCCTGAGGTACCTCTGCCTTTCCCGCTGAAGTCTCCCCGATGCCGTCCCCTGCCTGAGGTACCTCAGCCTTTCCCGCCCGAAGCCCACTCGGCGCCGTCCCCTCCCTGAGGTACCTCTGCCTTTCCCACCGAAGCCCACTCAGTGCTGTCCCCTCTCTAAGGTACCTCAGTCTTTCCCGCCGAACCCCACATGGCGTCGTACCCTCCCTGAGGTACCTCAGCCTTTCCGGCTGAAGCCTCCCCGATGCCGTCCCCTCCCTGAGGTACCTCTGCCTTTCCCACCGAAGCCCACTCAGTGCCGTCCCCTCTCTAAGGTACGTCAGCCTTTCCCGCCGAAGCCCACTTGGCGATGTCCCCTCCCTGAGGTACCTCACCCTTTCGTGCTCAAGCCTCCCCGATGCCATCCCCTGCCTGAGGGACCTCAGCCTTTCCCGCCGAAGCCCACTCGGCGCCGTCCCCTCCCTGAGGCACCGCAGCCCCTGCCCCTCGCTCTCCAACGCCCCGACGGCGGCGCCGTCCGCGCCCCGCGCCGCTTCAGCGCTTACCTTCCCGACCCGGCGCTCTCCCCTCACGCTCGCTTTCCTTCCTCTGCCCTGGCGTCATCATGGGCTTCGCCCTCAGCCCCACCGCCCGTACCTGAGCCCTGCCCAACGCTCAGCCCGGGGCTCCCTTCCCTCAAAGCCACTCTCGCGTTTCCCGCCTCGCCCCGGTCCCTCCCCCGTGCGGGGGCGTGGTGTTGCGGCTGGCGAGGCACCTCGGTATCTCGCCCGCGGGCTGGCTGCCCCTCGCCTCCCTCCATCCTCCCCGCTCAGCCGGTATCAGGGCGGCCCCACCAAGTCACCTCGGTGTTCGCCCGCCAAGCCCCCGCTCACCCGCTGCACCCACCACCCGCCGCTGCCGCCGCACCTGGCAGCACGCGCTGCCGAGCCCACGCAGCCCGCGCGGCGCGCGCCTGTGGAGCGTGTCCCCGCCCGTCCCGCGTCCCAGCCAACCTCGTCCGAAGCCGGCCCCGGGCCCCGGGCCCCGGGCCCCGGGCCCCGCCTCCCGCCCCGCGCCGGCGGCTGCCGAGCGGCGCTGTCCCGCCCGGTGCGCGTCCCCGCTCCCCCCGGCTGGACACCGGCAGAAAGTCAGGACGGCCTCGCGCTGCCGCCTGCTCGGGCAGAGGCGGCCCGGGGACTGCCTGAGCTCCAAGGCTCCACCAGCTGCATCACTGTGGGAGGGAAGGGGTCGCAGGACAACACGAGACGGCAGGTTTTGCGTCATTCCCACCTCCCAGTTGAGAGGACTGCGCCCTTTCTGCTGGTTTAGCTCAAATCATGGAAAAAATCCCATTTACGGCTTGCTGTGCCAAGCACACGTACCTTGAGACAATGTCCCACCCTTAAATCCCCAGCGTAAGGAGAAGAGAGCACCAAAGGGTTCATAAATCCCCCCAAACAGCAGTATCGAACACTGAGTTAGAACTACAAAGCATTTAGATTTCATGGTTAGAAAAAAGTTCAGCCAGTTAATAAAGAGCAGACACTTGTTGAGACACTGAAGTGGAATCTGCTTGCCAGACTCAAGAGGACAGCCTCTCCGGGAGCTCACCAGCCGCTGCTGAAGCACCCCTGGGGGGAACTTATTTCATCAGCTAGAGATGATGCTGGGACACCAGTTACAGACTAACTCTCTGCGCTGAGCAGGACTGGAAGCTCAGCTCCGAAGGTCCTCAACTCCCCACCCCTACCCCCTTGCTGGAGGACCCGGACTGAAGCGTCCAGCTCAATAACACAACCAGTTTCTATCTGGATTTTGAACAGTCCTCTCAGTTTTCTTCCAGGAGCTTAATAATCATCACAGAGGTTTAAGGTTCCCCAGAGGTCTCATTCTTGAGAAACCTTGTACAAGAAAGCTATAGCACCACACCGTATACTATAGTCACTCTTTGCTGCAACTAAAACAAACAAACAAAGACACAGCCGTGGATAAATAATTCTACACTCAAGTTCCCGTGTTATTTATGGTACTATGTCCATTCTCTTGGCAGTAATCCTTTTTCAGCAGGTTCCCCTGCAACTCATACACGAGCATTTGGTTCCCACTTCCAGGCAATGTGAGCCGAGCTAGAGCTGGTGGTTATCCCTGGGGACTCTGTCAGGGTGAGAGGATGGGAAAGTGGTGGTGGCAGTACTAATCAACTGTTAAACATCAGAAGGGAAAAACCAGAATTCCAAGCAGAAGAGTACCTCGGTGCCGAGTAAGCTGCTTATGCTGCATTTTGAAAATTTTCCCAGCACAGTTTATTAACATAAATGTGTTTTCATTACTTTTCATTTGAACCAAGTCTTCTCTGGCTATCTCCATTTTTGCATCAGACAAGTGAATTTTCTCTGCATTTGACTTCCTTGATACCATTCTTATTCTAAGAATGTGCAGAGGCTAAGGTATCCAACCGTCTCATGAGAGACTTGTTGAGGAGCAAACACGAAAGATGAAAGCTGCTGTCTGCAGACCAAGACGCAGGAACTGCGTCAGTAAGCACCCCTACGTGTCTCCAATCCATCAAGAGAAATCTATCCGAGGGGGAGGAGAAGGTGCAGAGGGAGTGAAGTGCATCTTGGGCAAGCACAGATTGAAACTGAGCTATAGAAACTCGTTGCTGTGTTGTACAACTTGGCAGTGAGTTTCCGCAAACATTTGTACATGTATAAATACATATTTACTAACACATACTTCCTGACACAATGGAGAGAGCTCTTGCATTCATGTACCTGTGCAATGGCCCTCAGTGGGGATTTCACTGGCTGGCTGCAAACTCGCGGGGAATGGCACGTGCAACTCCGGCTGAGCAGAAGGAAGCGGGTGTAGGAAGAAGTTACAAGGTCCTTCACAAGAGAATGGTCATTTTTCCTCTTTTCAGAATACAGTAACTAAATATTCTTGGTCTGTTAGTATGATATTGATGATGAATAACCTTTACTATCACCCTGCAGGGTGCTGTTTTCTTAAACCTCCTTTGCAATACATGCAGATGCGCATGTGGGCCTGCGTGCCTGTTACCACACACACCTGCTACAGAGTTTTCTGTTGAGTTCCACATCAGCTAAAAAGCATTAAAGCCTGCACTTCCAATCACCATGTCCTCTCTACACTTGAGGCCTTGCGGACATCTTTCCCCCTGGTTTTACCCAGGACGTTCAGCACGGCAGTCTCAGTTTGCTGAAGCGAATGGGGTCTAGGATGGGACTCTCCGTGTCCCATGGCTCCCACTGGCCGCTCAGGGCCTTGAGCACTCCCGCGCCAGTGACTCTCCAGCAGCCGCACAGCTCCTGTAGCCCCAATTCCAGTAGGGCCGGTCCAGCCTTGATGAGCCCTGATGTGACACGATGGCAGTGAAAGAACACCCAGAAGCTGGCTAGCAGCTCTGATGCTGCATCTCCGCAGCAAGCATGCTTTGTGCTCCTAGGAGCTGCCTGAGCCAACCTTGTACCGGTGCTACTGAGAGGAAAGTCTGTCTTTGAAACACTGTGGGCAGGGATGAACACCCAGGTGGGCACCGCACCTAAAGAAGCACAAGTGCCCTAAGGGGCCTGGCTTGAAAGCAAAAGGTACTTCCTCCTGTTCAATGCAACTGGCTCTGGGGTGGCAACCAACGAGCAGCTCACTCCCAGAGGCGACCCACGCTTAGAGAGTCAAGCAGCTTCCTTCAGGGTGCTCAAAGAGCCGCTTCCCGTAGGCTGGGCTGCTGTCAGTGCCAGTGGCAGGGTGTTTGGTTACAGGGTGTTCCTCTGACCCCAATTTAGCCCAGCCAGCAAGGAGGGACACCCACAGCCTGTGTCCCGTGGCGTATCACCAGCAAACACCTGTCAGTGTCCCTGCAAAGACAAAGCAGGGCCCAGATCAAAGATTTCTTCCCCAACCCAGCCATCTGCCAAGTGCAGGCGAGTCCCTGCATCATACCCCTGAGAATACAGCAGGTTGCAAGCTCGTGTTGAATAAGCGTGATGAGAGGAAGGGATGCTGATCGCTCTTCCTTGGTTTCTCCTGAAAGGGCATGGGCTGGTTTTTAAACACCTGTTTGGAAGGCCTGTTCCTCTGAACTCTTCGCCCTAGCCACTGACTACTCAGACAGACCGCTTGCTGCTTTCCCTCGATATCTCTGTGCACAAAGTGAAGAACCGGCCAGCAAGTGGTGTGTCATACAACTAGAGAAAATCGTTATACCATAAAGGCCTTTCCAGTAGTCAGGAATCCTTAGCCTCTGCATAGCCCGTTCCCTTAGAGGACTCGCAGGTTACACGAATAGGAAAGAAAAAATAAGCAGGCGCAGAGGTGAAGAAACTGGCTGGATCTTCTATGGCAGGCAAAGAGAGCTGAGCAAGGAAGACCTTCGGACTCCCGTCCCACCAGGTTCCTGGCAGATGCAGCCTGCCTTTCTATAGCTCAACCCCAACAAGAAGAGGTCCACACCCAAGAACTCACTACCTTGTCTGTTTCGTCCCAAAGAGGCCTTCCCTAATAGCACTCAGTATGCTTCCATGATAAGGTAGTGTAAGGACTGGTTTAAATCTACAGAAGTAGGAAGGGCTAGCTGAAGAAGAGAAGCAGCTTACGGGACAGTACCGGCCTAAACTGGTGAACGTTATGCTAACACGTAGGCTAGCGGATAGGAAAAAAATAACAGGAAACATCAGAAGTGAGAGGTGAGGTGGGAGTTTGCATCAGCTTTGTTAGCAGAAGCAAGCACGGTGGAAAACAGCATCACTACATCCAGCTTCCTGATGGAATACCATAATTCATATAACGGGAGACTAGTAAAAGAAGGTCTCTGTTGTGGCATTGTTCCCCTCCTCCTCAACTTGTGTTCCTGCTGGTCTTCCCACCTTTAGATGCACCAGCGCTTTTTTAAGCATTTAGTCTCTGAAGCGTAGGTAAGGCCTATGCTCTTTTCAGTCTATTCACAGTAAATCTTGCATAGAAATATTGAGTGGTTTCGTTAGCTATTATTTGTACTTCAGTGCTTTTCATCTACTCACCGATTACACGCTTAAGAGTTTAGTAAAGCTCTTAAACCCACTACTGTGACCACCTAGTTTTGCTGGGCAGCTCCCAGGAATTTTATAGCACGTGGCTCTTGGCTGCAAACTGGCACAGGGCTGCCCTGTTTGGGAAAGCTCACTGGAAGCATCATTGACCTTTTCTGACTTTCTGGATGCATCCCACGAGGATGGTGTTCAAACCCCTCAGCAATCTGGGTCCAGCCTACCTCAGACACTTGTCCCCCTGCCTGGGGTGCAATTCGGCAGCTGAGATCTGTGGGATGCTTCGAGGGCTGCAATCCTATACTTCCAGGTTTTGCTGGACTTCGGCAACCCTGCAGGAGTCAACGGGCCAGATCCGTCTCTCGATTTCTCCCCTTTCCCCCGTAAACAGCCAAAGCGTAAAGTTCTCTACGAACGGGTGAGCTGTGGGCCGCGCGGCAGCGCAGGACCGCACTGAACAGAAAAGCGGCAGCTTGATGGGAAGGAGAAGGGCAGACCACCAGCGGAGACCCACGCGAGGCGGCAGCGGGACCTGGCCCCCTCCCATCCCCGCTCCCCTGCCTGTGACCCCGCTCTGAAGGCGGGTGGGCTCCCACCTGCCCCGGGCT
This sequence comes from Harpia harpyja, assembly GCF_026419915.1. Lineage (NCBI taxonomy): Eukaryota > Metazoa > Chordata > Aves > Accipitriformes > Accipitridae > Harpia > Harpia harpyja. The sequence continues at coordinate 24,868,091 of NC_068949.1, read as the reverse complement.
CCCCGTCCCGCTCCCTGCGAGGTGCCGCCCGGCCACCGCGTGGCAGCAGCGCTCCGTCCTCCCGCCGCCGCCGGGGCCGCGGCCGCCCCCGGCGGGCGGCCGAGCCGGCCCCGGCCCCGGCCCCGGCCCCGGCCCCGGCCCCGGCCCCGGCCCCGGCCCCGGCCCCGGCCCCGGCCCCGGCCCCGGCCCCGGCCCCGGCCCCGGCCCCGGCCCCGAGAGGCCTGGCTGGCGAGCAGTGCTGACACGCAGAATCCGCTTGCGAACCGCGGGTCAAGGGGCCAGCGTGTGCTCTTCGCCCCGGCCGGGTAACGCTGTTTTCCCACCGCAACCAGCTCTTCAGGTGGTCCCTCCATAGGAGCAGAGGCGGCCCAGAACTCCCATGCACGCGCAGCAAAGCCCATGCAGGAGGACCAACCTCTACTGCCGTCCCAGCAGCCACCCAGTAACGTGGCTTTGGGGCAGCTGCCTTTTCCACAAGGGTCCCCCCTGTCCCAGGCAGGTTGTGGGTGGAGGGGGAGATGGCACTTCTAGGTGACAGCAAGCCATCTCAGCCGCTGACTTCCTCAGACGCGTGCCTGGGTCGGGCCAGAGGACAGCACGGGGGGAGGCGCAGGCTGGACCACTGTCCCAGCAGGCTGAGCACGATTTGTGAGCCAGAGTTAGGCCTGATAAAAGTCTCATTTACTGCAACGTAACCCCGTTCCCTCGCGTTCAGTGCGGAGAGGAAACGGATTGTTGTCTCCTTCCAGCCTTGTCCTTGCCTCCCTCCGTTTCTCCTGTAGCCGCCGCCACCACCAAGCTCCTTCAGACTGAGCACACACCTCGCATTCTTTCCTATCTTCCTCACTCCCTTCTGAATTGTCCCCAAATTTGCTCCCTCCCCGAGGGCATGGTGCCCACTGCTGAGCACATTGCTCCAGCTGGTGCCTTCCCGGTGTCAGGATGACTTCACATAGTGACCTCTGCTACTCCTGCTGCCACAGCCCAAGCTTTGTTAGCTCATTTAGCAACCCTCTGGCGCTGCTGACTTGGGTTCAGCTGTGGCTCCACAAGGCCTCCTGGGCCAGGCAGCGCAGGACAGCCGCCTGGGCACTCGATGCCTTGTCCCCCTCGTGCAGCTGGTCCCAACTGCATGGCCCCTTTCTCAGCTGGCTCCTACTGCCTGGGACCACATCCCGCAGCAGCCACGAGCGCTGAGAATCCCAGCCCCACTAGCACTTACCTCCTACACCACATTGGTGTCCTCTGCCAAACCCAGTCGCTCACTGCCTACTCTGTCACCCTGGTTAATAAAGACAATAAGGGCAAGAGCCAGCACAGCCCCGACAAGACCCATCCTGCCACTGCCAGGACAGAGCTACAGAGACACCTGCCAACCAGGTGAGAGGCAGCCAGTCTTCAAGAGCAAGGCAGAGCACTCAGCTATCGATCCTGCCTGAGGACCAGGGCAGGTGTTTGGGATGAAGGGAGTGCAATTTATTCCACCTGTGAAAGCTTTTTCTGGCAGGTTGCTGCTCCCTGCACATCATCCACATGCTGCAGCATAAAGGGGCAGACACGTGCCATGGAGGGCAGTACCACAGTCCCCACCAGCAGCCACCTGCTGAAAGTTGCCAGGCTCTTTGCAGTTAAATCATTGCACGTTGAGAGGGGCTGGGCGCGAGACTGAGGGAACGCTCCCACCTCTCAGGGCCTTCTGGCAGGGGCAGACAATGCAGATATCCCATGCAGATAATTTAGGGAAAGTCCAAGGGGTGGGGCCGGAGGGATAAAACTGGATTAGCAGTTCAAACCTACATCCTCAGCACTGCTTACCTGTCATGTAACTCGTATATGGCCGTGGGAACTCACCCTGCCTGTTCCCAGCACACCTGGAGCAAACTTTAGAGATGAGACACAATGAGATCAGGGACCTCCAGAGCAAAACCTCAAGCATCTCTGACACTGGCTGCAGGAATATTCCTCTCCTTCTCCCTCAGGTGTCAACTGCTGGCGTTTCGGTGCTGTTTCTCCCCCTAGTCCCTGGCTGAGACTCACATTAGCACCCACATGCAGAAGAGGAGAGACCCTGTCCCCAAGGGTGACAGAAATGTCTGTGATAGATCCAGCAGCACCAGGGCAAGAGCTGGGTCCCTGCACCTGAGGGCCTGGCACCTCCTGAGATCCAGTCGTGAGCCCCAGGGAGGACATGCAGAACAAGGAGTCCTGACACCTTTGGAAACCAAGGCAGGGACCCTCTGGGTACCAAAGAGCTGCCCTAGTCCTACCCCAGCATGTCCTGGGCTCACTCCACTGATTTTTGGGGGGATGGTGCTGGCCAAGTCCTGGCTAGAGACCAGAGAGGCAGATTCCTCAGGAGCTGAAAATGATTCCCCACCTTTCTACCTTTGTCCACCAGTTTTCTCTAACCAAACCATTGTTTAGATGAAAATCATTTGTCCACAGTGCAATATCAACTCAACCTGCACGGTCCCATGCTGCACAGTACTTGTTTTCCTCTACTCATTCCTGGCCATGTCATTCCAAATAATCCATGAAGGTCCCATTTTATAGGTAGGAAAACAAGATAAGAAAGGCTCGGGTGGCCATTTGAAAAGCCAGAGGCTGGCGTCAGTTTGGGGATTAGACGCTACGTGTGCGCGATATTCAGGGATGAGCCAATCACCTGGTTGAGCCAGCTCTTTAAGGATAAACTTGACGGATTGAGAAAGAGGAGGAGTTGGGGCCCTACCAGTCACTGGCAACATTGCGTGTTTGCACACCAGCTAGCTGTTACCTGCTTTCCAGCACTTTCCAGACTCCTACCCCAGCATTCAGGCATGTTAGCTGGGGTCCCTGTGGGGTGCTCCCAGCATATTACAGAAGCTGTGATCAGGTGGGGACATCCTTGGGGGGGCTGACATTGCAGTCCTTTGCTAGTGGTTTGAGAGGTGCCGTCCTGACAGGCAGCCATCCCCCAGAGCTGCGCAGCCCAGTGTCAACGTGGAAGAGAAGCTTTGCTGGTGCAGAACAGGGTAAGTTTGCCTGGATTCTCCCTGTGTGTTACTTTTTCTGTTCAGGGAGGCTCTTGAAGTTTTAGCATTGCTAATCTTTGTACCTAATTCCTTTTGCAGCGTTGTTATTCCCAAGGCACAACACAGAGCCAGCAGACTATTTAAAAAGCAGAATGGCACAATGGGCAAACAAAGCAAAACCTCAGCGCTAAGGTGTCCCCAGTGCCCAGCAGAACCAGACGGTTACTCCACGTGTCTTCCCCACGCTACTATTTCTTCATCCACAGTTTTCTCTGCTCACAGTAGCACAACATTGTGAGCACATGCTCCACTGTTGCCCCCAGACCCCTATCTGCAGAACTGCTATCTCACCAAGTTAACTCTCCCAGCATAGGTTTGGACAGTTGACTCTTCCCCTCAAGCTAGAACTTTGTACTTGCCTAGTGAATTGCACCCTATTTATTTCAGTCCGAGTATCCCATTTGCCAAGATCTTACCGGAAATCTAAGCAGGGTGACCTCCAACATATTTTCCACTCTTCCTAGTCTAGTACAGTCTGCAGAAGTAGGAAGCTTGATCTGTCTTCCATCACATATATCAGCAGGGTCATTCAGAGTAGCTGTACTACAGGTATGGATCCCAGAGCCGTTCCAGCAACCCTCTGAAAGTGGGTGCCCTTAGCCCAGTTTCCCAAAACCTCCACAAGCATCCTCATCTAGGTAAAATTAGGAGGGTAAGAACACTCGTGATAATGTCACGTACCTCTGTACCAAAAGCCATACAATTCTGCTACTTCGCCCTTAACCTTACTTGCTTTTCGCAAAGACTCAGGGATAAAATCGCCTGGCATTATCAACTAGAGAAGGTCCAGTGTGGGTTGGTCTTGAAGTTTATACCTGAAGTCTCTGCAAACACGACCCCCTCAAACACAGCTCGGATGAAGCAAAACGCATACCTTCCAGAACGCACCGAATGCCTGCTGTGTGAATGAGTGAATGTGTGAATGCATGTGGTGGTCGATCCTCTGCTGCAGCTCTCCATGAGGACCAGACTTTGCAAGCGGCCTTTGCAGACTGACTTTTTGAATGAGACTTCTATGTTAGCACTGCCACAAGACTTCAGAGACAAAACAAGGACACTTTAAAAAGGTAACCAGAAATAGCTAAGAGTAGATATTGGACTGCAGGGTCCCTTCCGTGTTACCTGCCCAGGATTTCTTTCACACTTGCAACAGATCTCTCCCCCTATTAACACTCCAAACGCAAACACCAGGTTAGCACGGGGCATTTTACCCACCAAAACTGACATGAACCCAGAGGTCTGCAGCCCTTTTCTTTAAGTGAGGAAGTAGATGTGGAAAGGGAAGAGTGTGTTTCCAGCTTCATTCTTTAAAGGAGACAGGGTAGACAGGTTCTTTAAAGACCTGGAAAGGCAGCTAAACCAGGCAGGCAGGTAAGGGCTTCATTCCCAGCAAGGAGACCTAAAAGTGTTCCTGGCCAGAAACGTAACAGCTTGTAGCACCTCTCTCCTTCAGGACTCCAAATGTCCTTTCCTTGGCCAGCCGTGCACACTGCCGCAGCCCATCACACGTCACGGTGGGGAGGCACTCTGCTCAGGTGGGCATCCTGAAGGATTTTCAGCTGTGAACGGACTTGGACAAAGGACGCAAGTACCACCTCCTCTTTACAGACAAAAAAAGTGCTGCTCGCAAGATACAGCTCTTCACTGGGATAAGCAAAGAGGGAAATGAGGAAAAGCAAGGCTGGCTTCTGGAGGAATACAAAGACAGCTCTCTGCTCTAGTCCCATTGCCCAAGAGGAGAGAAAGCATTCACTTTCAAGGAGACTGAGGTATGGATGTAGGCAAAGTTGGGGGTGGCAGAAAGGGAGAGGCACGCCCCATCTTTGAGGTTTTCCTTTGCGTGCCACTGCTAAGCCTAGAGTAGGGAAGGTTGGGACGAGGGTCCAGCAAGTTTTCCCTTTGTCCTTCCCGCTTCTCATACCAGCAGCATGTATGCGTTCTCGGGGCAGCCCCACCAGTTTCTCCCTGCCAGGGTATGCCTGCTTTCCCTAACAGGAGCCTATCAGAAACCTCTCCAGAAGGAGAAGAAATATCTGGGATTCAGCTGGCAGCCTGGAAGGGAGATGTCTTCCTGATCTCTAGATCCCAGGTTATTTTTAACTTTGGGAAACCATTTTTGTTCTCTTAAGCGTTAGGCAGCCCCCAGACGCCCAGGCCGCTATTGCAGCAAGGAGATAGGGTAGAAGGCAATGATGCAAAGAGGATACATAGTGGCATGGGACGCCACGCTTTGCCCAAGAGGAGCAGCAGCAAACTGACCTTGGACGTGCCCTCATCCTTTCCTGGTGCTGCGATTTGCCCCTGTGCTGACTATGTGGCAACCCGTCCCCAGGGCTCACGCTCACAGCCCCCCAGCATCACCTCTCTCCCCACACGGATCCACCCTCAGATGCGGCTGGCATCTTAGGTGTGTTAGCTGCATCTAAACCTGGGTGACACCACGGAGCAGGGGACAGTGCGGCACTGCCCACGCCACCGACGCTGCGTCGCAGGAGCTGCCACTGGGAGGTGGCATTTCCCCAGGTCCCTGCGTGGCACTTCCACGGTGCTGGCAGCAGAGGATGCTTGGGCGGATGGTCTCAGCCTGAAGAGAAGAGGCAGGAGGTGTGTGGGCTGCAGGTGTGGGAAGGAAGGCACAGAAGGCCTGGAGGAGGAGAAAGGACAGCCGAGATGGCCGGAGCAAATTGCAACCCGAAGAAGGGAGGCTGCAGAACCGCAGAGGGTGTCACTGCCCAGCGAACGCAGGCAGGCCGGGGAGGGTGAGCTCAGCAAGCTGGCTCCTTGGCACCTGGCCTGCCATGTCTGATGTGGGTAGAAAGACACCAGAGAGCACCAGTGCTGAAGAGAGGGTGGCAACACAAAGACCGCTGTGTTCCTCTGCTCCCCATCCCTTTCTCCCCCTCCTCTCCCAATTTATTTACCCGAGTTCAAAAGACAGCCTCACAGTCCCGAGGGGCTGGCTGAAGTGGCCAAGGGGTGGGCTGTGAGGTCATCTTTAATGAGGGCAAAAATCCAGTGTCAACAATGCTGCCCATTGTATGGCCCTGTTTAGACAATACCGGCTGGGTTCTTGCTGCTGGCAGCCCGAGGACCGGGAGCAAAGCCTGTTTGCGGTAACAGGAGGGGAGGAGGATGGGCAGGGGGTCTGGTACTGAGTCAGGCAGCAAGGGATGGGGCAAAGGGCATCCCAGTCATCAGCGTGTTATCAGCCTAATTCTCGGTGCTGATAAGATTACTGCACCAATGGCAGGGAATTCAGCCATCCTGGTCACAGTCTGGCGGCATGGCCTGTCACCCCAGTCATATCTGCTTTCCCTTCTGACCCTGGCAATGACACGCCAGTGATTTCTGCTACCTTACTGCCTCCCTCTAACGCCACATGTCCCACGCAGCAGCAACAAGGTGGCAAAGTGAGCACCAGCTGCTTCTTTCAGCCCTGGCTCTTCCCCAGGCAGCTGTGGGAAGGCAGCTGGGGGGTTGCCTGCTGCTGCTCTTTTGGGAGCTCCCAATAGCAGCTGTTAACTGAAGAGCCCAGGTAACCCACACCGAATTTAGCCATGCTTTAAGGGTGAGGATGGAGCAGGGGATCTTCAGGAGTTTGGGGGATCCACTGAATTTATGGAGCAAGAGGTGATGTTTTAAGGAGGGGAGGAAACATGATTGAAAGTGAGCAAGCGAGCGAGATGATGCCATTTCTTGTAAACATAAACCTCGCTTTTGGTCGATGCCATGATATCCGACTCCTCGAGCCGCAATTTCTGGAGCCAGGTGACTACACAAGAGTCTTAGCTTTCCATTCCAAAAAGGAAAGCCATTTGCTACCTTTCCTGGCAGAGGAAGAGCGTGTGAAAATATAACACGGGGTTACCAGATTCCAAAAGAAAGTCCAGGGGAGAAAGCAACATTAAACAAGGGTGGCAACCCCACGAGCTGGCATCTGAGCCCCTGGCATCTGAACTCCTGTGACTGACAATCCTGAAGGACCTGCAGTTGCCATCACCTTTCAAGCAGGCATTAACTCTGAGTTCCTGTAGTGTGAGCCAGGTCTTGTCCCAACTCATTCTGTAGCCGTGGACCCCCACCTCATTTCTCTGCCACACGTAACTGTGCCCAGAAGTCAACCTGTCAAAACCAGGGGGACCATTAAGCTCTGAAACTGCCGGCAGCAGTGGTGAACCATGCTGGTGTTCATCTGCTCTGCAGAGAGGGCTCGATGCCTTTGAAGAGCAGATTCTTTGAGGGGAAGGAGGAGAAAGAAAGGAGGATTGGTGAAATGACAGAAAACCACCCCTGCACCTCTCCTTGGATGAAAGGCCCATGGCCTGATTCTCCTATCACTAGAAAAAGCTCTAAAGCTGAAATTGCTTCACACTTCTTCAGGAAAACAAAGCAAGAGATGCAGAAAAATAATCCTAGGAGAATTTTTGCAAACCTTTATTTCTGGCAAAGGGGAAGTGGTAGGGCTCAGCTCTTTCCCCAGTTTTCAGCTTATCCCCTCTTTTATTTGAGTCCCCTCTTCTTTTTTTCAACTTCCAGTTGTGAAATCGAAGAAAAAGAAAAAGGGGTAGACAGGGAATGCTGGCAAAGAAGACAAACAAACAACAGGAAACAAACCTTGCAAAGCCCTTGCAGCAAGCTTTTTTGTGGATGTGGCTTTTTCAACATTTTTGGAGGGGGTAACTGAGGAAATTCACTAAAAATTCCAATATGTCGACACCAGATGAAATCTCCTTGCAAAACTTACTGCCAAATGGAAAAGCAATACTTTTTTTTTTTTTTTTTTCCCCCGAGGGGAGAGTAGGAAGGAAAATGTTTTGGTGAAACATCCTTAGCTTAGCCTTGATGCTTTTTTCCTGCGTCTTGGCACTGTGGTAGCAAAACCAGGCTGGTTAGTGCATCCCAGGAGAGGAATGCAACCGTTCTTTCTCCTATGGACTCTGCTCACAGATAGCGTCTTGTGATAACCCCCATTGCTGGTTTGTGCCTCTCTTTTCCCCAACCTTGATAAAAAACTGAGAGACCCTCTGACAAAAAGTACTCTCCGAGAGCTTTTCACTAGCACGGTGCCTCAGCTGGGTCATGCATCTGTGGGGAGGACTTCTCGGGAAGGTGGAAACAGCCTTACGTTAGACCGTGCATTTCTAAAAAGACCCCGTGCTGAAGTCCATGGCCTGTGCTGCCTGTGGCATGGCTCTGCTCATCGCTGCCCTGCACCATGGCCCTGGCATTGCATCAGCTCATTTACGAAAGACCACGACCTCAGGCAGTAGTCACCAGATGCAGAAGAATTGAATCAGTTTCCTGAGGGCGATGGCTGAAGCTGAATCTTTGCTAAGCAGTGTCGGTGAACTCCACCAGCAACGTACTTCTGCTGAAGGCTCAGCTGGGCAGCTCTCCCTGGCAGGAGGGAAAAGCCCGTCTGGAGAGATACAAACTAGATCAGGAAAAGTCCAGTTTAAGCTGTACTGCTGTGCCTGTGCTAGACATTGCTGGTTTCCCACCTGGGCTGCCCAGCGATCCCCCCTCTTGTCTCAAGCCTTGAGCAGCAGAACTGAGGCAGGAGTCTGCAGCAGAGACTCAGATGGGCAGGGCCCGGTGGTGGGGGCCAGGGCTGCGCAGGGTGCTGGCCATCGCCCAGCCGGCAGCTCTCCATGGAGGGAGGCTGGCTGGCATGGCACAGCCAAGCCGCCAGCCCGCAAATGGCCAAAATGCCTTTTGACAGGCAAGGCTGGAGCTGCCGCAATTTACACATTGGGAAAGCAAACTACCCTGCGCACCTCGCCAAGATGTCAATGCCTGAACCTCGTGGCCTGTCCTGGTTTCAGCTGGGATAGAGTTAACTGTCTTCCTAGTAGCTGGTACAGTGCTATGTTTTGAGTTCAGTATGCGAAGAATGTTGATAACACTGATGTTTTCAGTTGTTGCTCAGTAGTGTTTAGACTAAAGTCAAGGATTTTTCAGCTTCTCATGCCCAGCCAGCGAGAAAGCTGGAGGGGCACAAGAAGTTGGCACACGACACAGCCAGGGCACCTGACCCGAACTGGCCAACGGGGTATTCCATACCATGGGACGTCCCATCCAGTATAGGAACGGGGAAGTGGGGGCAGGGAATCGCCGCTCGGGGACTGGCTGGGTGTCGGTCGGTGGGTGGTGAGCAATTGCACTGCGCATCATTTGTACATTCCAATCCTTTCATTATTACTGTTGTCATTTTATTAGTGTTATCATTATCATTATTAGTTTCTTCTTTTCTGTTCTATTAAACCGTTCTTATCTCAACCCACGGGTTTTGCTTCTTTTTTCCTGATTTTCTCCCCCATCCCACTGCGGGGGGGGGGAGTGAGTGAGCGGCTGCGTGGTGTTTAGTTGCTGGCTGGGGTTAAACCACGACATGGCCGCATTCAGGAGCATTAACCTGTTTCAAAAGTGATCAAAATGCCAGCTGGAGAAGCCGACTATGCTGCGAAGGGCCTTCCTCAGGGCTGTCCTTAGCACGTAGGTCTGAAACCTGCCAGGTGAGCACAGCCCCAACGACGGTCAAGATCCGTCTCTCCGTCCGTACAAGAAAAAATGCGATGTTCACCTCCCAGGATAACTTGGCGGGGGAATGTTCAGAAAACTTACTCCTGGCGTGTGGGAGCAGCCAGACGTGGTGTTAATTTTAGAGGACGACAAAGTCTAGCTGCCCTGTAAGTTCCCTCTTAGCCATGCTCCCTGTCTGAGGAAAGAAACCGGTGGGAAAGGAAAGGGCTCTGGTGGGTCTGAGTATCCGTAAAATGGCAAACCTTGAATGCCCCAAAGCCTCCTTGTCTCCCACCGGTAGCATTTCCAGTTCTCCCCCTGGTTTGTGGCACTGAGATTATTTTCTCCATGTGGCATGAGCTGCTGGTTATTTTTTTAAATCAACAAGTGCTACCATTTATTTATTTTTATATATATATATATATTTATTTATTTATTCATTCCTTTCTGTTTTTCTTTTGGAAATAGCAGGAGTCTGATTTCCTTAGGGTAGCTTTTAGCGGTTTATAGTTCTTCCAATACTCACACAGAAAGTAGGTAGTATCTTTAATTAAAGCATCATTTCTCCCCAGCGTTCAGTAACCCTCAGCGTTGTGAACCAAACATTTAACGGAGAGTCTTAAAAGGGATGGTTAAAAGTCCCTCCCTGACTCACGTCAGCTTTCACCATCTGGGAACACCTTCTGATGTGGGCTCTCTGTTGTAATACTGTGCCTCAGAAAGTAGGCAAGGCTCGAGTTCCTAATGTAAAACTAAAACACAGACTGCTCTCAGACCTCTTCATCCATCACAGTGAAATGAAAAAGGAGAGACATATTTTTCCCCCTTTGCTGGACACCTCTAAATCCAGGGAACAACTGGGCTACTGTTATTTTTCATCGTCACTTCTCCCTCCCAGCGATTACAATGCAGCTCACTTTTGACAGCTGCCACTGAATCAGCCCCACTATGTCTGAGCAGGATCAGCCCGGGGATGGACTCTGCAAGATCTTGGTTGTCCGTCTGCACCTCACGTGGTCAGCTCCATCGCTGCAGGATAGCTGTCCGGAGAGGATACGTGCGAGGGGATATGGGCACGCTTCAAAATGGCTTTTGACATCCTTGTTCCACTCCCAGAATGTCTCGTGTGTCAGCGGGGAGCGGGGATTGAACACGGGAAACACCGTGAGTGGGGGAAGGAGCGGAAACAGGTCCTGGCCAGGGTGATGGCGCTGGGGCACCCCAACCTTGCTGCGAAACGGCTGAGAGTGCCTGGCACGGTGGCCACACGGTGGGGTTAGGAGAGCTGCCTCCGGGCTCTGCCACCAGCAGGGTTTTATTTGTAAGGGCACTCTTTTTCACTCTTACCCGTGAAGGTCTCCTTGGGATAGAGCTTGGATTTTCCTATTGCTGGCATTGCTGGCATTACTGGCTAGCGAGGAGGCTGTTACGGAAAATAGCTGATAGCAAACTGAGCTGCTCCTTTTTCCTTGCGCCCTCCGCCAAGAGGGACTGTTTTCTGGGGGAAAACGGCCAGGGCTCTCTTTAAAACGTTACAGCCAACATTTTCCAGACTGGTTTTGCCTATCGAGATAAACACCTACACAGATATACACGCTTATCCGGATACACAGTTGCGGGTGTGCTTTTCTTTACAGAGGTGTATGACTTATATATACGTACATATATATGTATGTATGTGTATCTCACGCTCCCCATACAGACCCCCCATACAGAGTAGGCGTGTTACACCGAAGCCCCTTCCTCCCCCGCCGCACTCCGCACCCAGCTGGGGAAGGGGCGCGGGGTTCCACCGCCGCTCCCCGACGCCCCTCGGGCGCCTCTTATTTCACGAGGGGCAGCCCCCCCGTCGTTGGAAGGGGGGGGTGCGGAGGGCCGGCAGCACCCCCCCGCGCAGGCCGCCGGCCGCTCCGCGCTCCCCGCGCCGTGCGCGGAGCCAGCGTGCGCGCAGGCAGCGGCGGGCGCGCAGGGTGCGCGCCGCGGGGAGCGAACAGCAGATCGCGGGCAGCCAATGAGCGAAGGCAGGCCGAGGTGGCACCAAATTTCCCGCAGCCAATCGGCTGGCGAGGGGGAGGAAAAAAAAAAAAAGAGGAAAGAAAAAAAAAAGAAAGAAAGAAAAAAAAGCAGCCAGGCATCATGCGAGAGCCTGGCCCTCCTCACCCTCCTCTTCCTCAGCATCCTTCCTCCCGCCCCCCCGGCCCGCCCCGCCCCGCCTCCCCTCGCGGGCACGCCGAGAGCCGGGCCCCCGCCGCGACTCGCCGCCAGCCGCGCTGACCCCGCGCATCTCACCCGCGGGCAGGGGGTCACCGGGAGGCCGGGGCGCGGAGAGCCCAGCCCCGCCAGCCGCCGAGCAAGCAGCCCCGCTTAAATACCTCCGCGCCCGCCTCCCCGAGCCGCACAGCTCGCAGGGCGAGGGGCCGACAAGAGCCAGCCGCCGCCTCCGCCTCCGCCTCCTCCTCCTCCTCCTCCGCCTCCTCCCGCCGCCGCCGCCGCCGCCGCCGCCGCCGCCGCCGCGGACCTGCGCGCCCGCGTACCGCCGCCGAGGAGCAGAGACAGGGCCGCCCCATGCCTGCGCACTTGCTGCAGGAGGAGGTAAGCGGGGGGCTGCCGGCAGGCCCGGGGCTGCGGGTGCTTTGGCTTCCCCTCGCCCCTTCCTCCTTCATCTCCGCAGCTCCGGCAGTGGGTGCTGCGCTGCTGCTGTCCTGGCGGGGGGGGGAGGTGTGGGCATCCACGCGTGTCCGTGCACGCGCACACACACGTATGCACACGTATGTGTGTGTGTGCGTGCGTCCTCTCTGTGCCACTTCTCAGTCAGGAGGCAAAGTCATGCGGTGCTAGCTTAAGACATCACCCAAGCCTCACGGGGAGCCCGTGAATGAAGCGGGGATCGCCGCTGCTGGGATTATCTCCCCGTGGAGCCTATGCCCTCGGATAGACTGAGCATTTATCTTAAAACCATCCACCTAAGCGTGCTGGTGAGGGCTGTTCGGGAAGGTCCTTTGTGCCAAGAGGCCGTGGGGTTTTTGGTAGTGCTCAGGCTGTGACTTTTTTATTTTCTTAATAGATATATTTTTTTTTAATAAGAAAGGGCTTTGACTTACAGCATTTTTAAGGCAAACGTTGCAGCAGGTAGCGTCTCTAGGACAGACACGAGGTGAAAGCGGCCAGCTGCCCGGATGAAATGAATGACTGTGTCTGCATTGCCTGAGCCAAGCAAACATTCAGTGGGGAGACTGCCCATTTTTGGCATAAGAAGGTCTGAATAACAACCCGGCACCAGGAAGATACATAGAGCTGTTGGATCTTTAGAGATTTCGTTTTTTATTTTTGCCCCTCCTGGCAGCCACCCTTTGCCTGAGGGGAAGCAGGGGCCGAGCCTAGTATTCCTGCTCTCGCCTTCTCATCCTTATGCTGAGGAGTGGAGGTAAACCACAGCCCCGCTGTCTTGCCTGGCGCCAGCACGCGGGGTCTCCCCCAGTCCTTTTGTGCCGGTGCTGTGACCTTCCAGGGGTGCTGCGATGTAAAGAACTTTACTCCTCTCCCCACCCGCAACGGATGCCAAGGGCAGCGCGCTGAGACCGTGTTTCATGGTCTCGGCGTGTATTTTGGGGCATGTCCTGGAGGCTGGGAAGAATCCTGTCCCTGGGTCGTGTTGGGCATATTCAAATATACTGGACCGGAGATTCAGTGCCCTGGGGCCCCTAGGCTGAACCAGCACGGGAGCCTTTGAGCTGCAGTTGGTTGTATAAGCTGGCTGGGTGCCAGGATCACCTATGGCGTGTTCAGTGCTGGTAGGGTGTGTGGTGGGGGTTGGAGATGGGGGAACACATCTGTTCTGCAGATGCGAGCTGCAAAGTCATTCAGAAATGAGGGAGAGCTCATGAAAGTGTTTTAGCTGGCCTCCTCCCCCTCTCAGTTCTAGACCCCAGATCAATCCCCATCCCATTTTCCTCAGTAGGCGCCGCAGGAGCCACTGTGGCCATAAGGGGGTAAAAATCCTCTTTCTTTCCTCCTCATTTCTCCGGTCTCCAGCTAAATAGCTGCCCGCTCTCCCTCCCTCTTCCCCCCGTGCTCCCCCCCAGCAAGCCTGTAACGGTGGAGCTGTGTTTCATGGCTGCTTTATAGCCCTTTTGATTTAAGGTTAGTTTACACATGAGAAATGACCGGTTCGATTACCTCAGTATAATTCCAGCAGCATAGGTATGCTGGTAAAATTCCTCGTGTGGCTACTACGACTCTGGAAGAAAAGGTTTTTCTCCCTCTGCTGTCTTCCCTGCACTCTCCCTCCTCCTCGTCTGCCCCTGTGTAACGCTGACAGTGACAGAAGCTATCGCGGAGGAGAAAAATGCAACTCCAACCCCACGTTCTTACTCTGGAAGCAGCGTGTCCATATGGGGAGCGTTACCCGTCTAATTATACCACCAGGTCTCTGTTGGGAATTTTTCTTGCATAGACAAGTCTTAGGTCTTTTTGGTAGATTGTCTTCCAGCCAAGGAGGAAAATTGTGCCTTCCTGCCAAAATGCCAGATGAGAATATCTGACACTTTGAAATGGGCAGGACTCTTCCTTGCCTAATCTCTGGATTAGAAGACATTTCTCACAGCGTTTTTTGAGGGGGATTGCCTCTAAATTCTCCAGCAGCTCAGCGTGTCATAGCCTCAAAACATTAGTTAGGAAAGCCGGCAGAGACAGCCCGTAGCCGGGATGCAGAGGGAGCCGGTCCCGAGCTCAGCAGCTGCCTGGGTTCAGAGAAAGCAGCAGGATACTTCAAGTCCAGGTTTTTTCCTCTCTAACCTTTGATTGATTACAGAAGGAAAAACTTGGAGGGCTCCCTCTCTAGATATCATTTTGCTTCCCAAACTTGGGGCATCTGTCAGCTTTGTCAGCTTCTCCCCGTAGGAAGGTATGTCTGTAACCCTCTAGTTTCTACCCCTGGGAAAGGGAGGAGTTGGGGTGGCCACGTAAGCTGCCTGGCCTGATTTTAATGCCTCCCTCAGAAAACTAGGCCATGGCAGGACGGTGGTCTTTGACGAATCCCCGGCGCCTGGGTGGCAATCTGCTGTTAATTCAGGAGAGATTTCTGTTGGGAAAGGAGCTCTCCCGGCTTGGCCTCTCTCCCTCCCGCGGTCCCAGCTCTCCCGTTCCTGCTGACCGACCTTTAGTGTCCCGTCGCGCGTGGAGGCAGCGGTGCGGGCAGCGGAGGGACGTGCCCTGCGGGCAGGTTCCCTGGAGGTGAGGGGATGAGGGCAGCATGCCCTCCCACCGCTGGCATCCCAGATGCTTGGCAGCCCCAGGGTCGAGCCCCGTCGGGCGCTTGGGCTCGGGCCTGACAAAGGGCTGCGAGCACCAGCAAGCACGCGGCTGTCATGATGGAGATGGAAATCGGTGATTCAGGGTTCAATGACCTGTCTCATTAGGGTCAGTCCTGCCTGCTCCTTTCGTCATGCATGCCTGATCGGGCAGGCTGTCACTCAGCCAGGGCAAACAAGCGTGTGCAGAGGGAACGTTGTGTCACGGTTACAGGAGGGAGCCGGGAGCCAGGCTGAGCCAACTTGCTGCTTAAAACTTCCTCTGTGTGTGCTGGTGGCCTCGGCTCAGAGGTTTGTCTTCCCGTGCCTCAGTTTGCCTGTGAGTGGAAAGCGGGAGAGGGATGAAAGCCTTAGCAGCAGGCATGGGGTAGGAGCTGTAGGTCCAACTGGAAGCACATCGCTTGACTGCTTCTGTCCGCTGATCCCCAGGCATGTCGGTCTTGCCACGTCCCAGCCTGGAAGGTGAGGCAGGAGGAGGTAAGGAGGCACCCCAGAGGAATCCCCCTGTGGATCTTCCTGACGTTCTCCCGGTGATCCCTGGTGGGGTGACACAAAGAGGCAGGGTGTCAGGAGCAGCCCAATGATTTAAAATAAAACCGTGTTTCAGACCATATTTCTCTCCCACCTCTTTGTTCATTCACGAGATTTCCTTTATTGCTGTCTGCTTATGCACAAGCCCAGACCACAAGCCCACCTAAAAACGCCCACTAATAAAACTGAAGGAAAACGAAAATCCTTGCAGCCTGCAAATGATCTCACCAAAGCCACTCGTGGAAAAAAGACTGGCTTTCAAGTCTTTTTCTTTACTTGCTGCACCCTGCTCCCCAGAAGGATCAGGCCCCCGCCCTCTCAGGCCATGCCTGTGGGGCCAGAGCAGGCTCTTCTTGGTGCCAAGGGCTCAGCCGAAAGAATGGAGCCTGCCAGGGAAACCGCAGGCTGCGAGTCTTGGTACTGCCAGCCTAGCTGCTTGTG
Organism: Harpia harpyja; assembly: GCF_026419915.1. Classification (NCBI taxonomy): domain Eukaryota; kingdom Metazoa; phylum Chordata; class Aves; order Accipitriformes; family Accipitridae; genus Harpia; species Harpia harpyja. The sequence goes on along the minus strand of NC_068949.1, from coordinate 24,852,214 downwards.
TTTCTATGCCCTGCATTGGTAACCACCAACTTCTCGTTTTGTTTTCCCTTTTTGCTTTCTTGAAAATGTCCGTTGCTGCCTCTCCAAGGAGTTCTCCTCCGCTCCCAGCACCACCACTGTCGGCACCATCACCTCCCGGGCGACCAGGAATGGGAATGCCGTCATGGTGAAGAACTTACTCAATCACGAGGACTCGGCAGGAGACCGGGGCATGGTAGATGATCTCTTTGATGAGACCTACCGGGAGAAAGAGGGCCCCAAGCCCCCCTTGCGATACGTCTGGAGGAATATCATCCTCATGAGCCTGCTGCATCTAGGGGCCATATTCGGGTTGATGCTGATACCTTCTGCAAAGATCCAGACGTTGGCATGGGGTAAGCACGTTCCTCCATTTGTTTCTTGCATCTACAAACCCCAAATCTGTTGGGTAGTATTTTTTTTTCCTCCAGGCCCACAGACTCGGGGAGGAGAAAGAAGGAAGTGGAGGTCTTCTGTTAGAAGCAGCTGCTCGGCCAGCTTTGGAGCAAGCTGTGGGAGGGCTTGCTAGTATCTCTTGTAAGGTCATGCATGAGAGGGAAGGATTTGGCAGGGAACTGCTTGGTTGCTTAAAGAATGAACTCAATTCACAGGAATTAGGCTTGGAAGTAGCCCATACCTGAATGTGCAGCCACTTCTGGGGTGAAGCACAGAAAATGTTTGATGGAATACTGTGACAGTCCCAGAAACTTAGGAAGAAAGATGCTAGCAAGAGCACTTGAAGGGGTGGCTGGGGAGGCAAGGTACAGGGCATGACTTGGCATGAGGCTGCTGCCCAAAGACAAGAACCATTCCTGTCTTTACCGAGGGAGGGTAAATCCCACAGAGCCTCCACGTGTGTGTGAGGGGAAAGAGACAAAATACAGTTGTGCTGAAGATGAAAGTCAAGAGTTAAGTCTGAAGCTCAGGTCTTTTATCATTCTTGCAAAAGCACAGATTAGCCCCCATCATCCCGGAACTAAGCCTGACAACTTTCAAAAAATAAATAGGCGGCTCTCCAGGCAGCAAATTCCAGTGGAAAGCACAACCCAGCAGAAGGTAGCTAGGCGAAGCTCCCCTTTCTCAGAGACCTTGCCCTGGGTAGGAACCAAACTTCTCCTTTGACTGCTTGAAAGGCAGCTGGGCCTGGGGCCCAAGCTGCAGGGGAGCCTCGCTTTCCACGAGCTTTTGTGTGGACCCCTGGAGAAGTCAAGAAGCCAAACGGCTCCCAGTGGGGAGGCTGAGAGATTGCATGCAGCCCCTGCCTTCCTGTGAAACAGAGCATCCTGAAACGAAAAGCGACAGTCTAATTTGAGACCTGCTGGCATGGCTTTTGGTTTCAGCAGTGCTCCTGCAAAGTGCTCAGCCGGGAGCAGCAACCTGGCCAGCCCAGCTGTGGGCAGGCCCTGGAGCGATCCACCTGGTCTGTCACCTGGTCTCTCAAAGTCTGTCCTCCCGATGGCTGTGAGCAACAAGCATCACAGCTGGACCGGGAAAGAGATGGCTCCCTGGATGGCCAGACTGACTCTTTTCCTCCTGGACCACCTCTGCTTCTCACAGGCAGCGGCCTGGGGGGTGGGCATCACTGGAGGCCACAGGACTCGGTCAGAGGCTGGCTACAGCATCTGCAGAAGCAGAGGCACCGACACGTTCCCTGTGCAGCCAGCATGGCCTTTTGGGGGGGGCATGATGAAAGAAGACTTTGCTGGGCCTTTCCCTTGTGAAAACCTGACAGGCTGCGCTTTTTCCCGGGGTGGCAGGGTTGGGCAGAACACGCGGCCTCAGCACGACCTTGGAGGAACGTTTCAGGGCTCTTGGTCCTGCTCTGTCTGTCCCATCCCCAGGCTCTCAGCTGGAGGCTAGGCAGGGGCTGCTGGCTTCTCTCACTGAGCTGACAGCCTGGGTCCTCCAACCCCAGCCAAATATCCTCAGAGCACTGCGGGAGGGAGGAGGGAAAAGGTGAATTGGGTTTACTGGTTTCATTTCAAGCTGCTGAGATGCACCGCGGTTTCCACATCCATCCAACCCTTCTCCCTTGAGCTCCCCCGAGATACTTAAGTGGGCTCGAGCGTCTTGATCCGGAAGGTTCATGCTGCTTTGCATTCTGCTAAGCCCCACCTTACCCCCAAATGGTCTCTGAGGCAGTGTCTTTGCAACCGCGTGCCTGTTCGGGATGTCTGTGTGGCATCCCATGGCATTTTGTGGGAATCTGCCTTGCTTTTTGCCTGATGCCAGTCCCTCCTGCTCTCCTCACTCAGTCGACTCTGATGTGAAGTGCCAGTTGCTCTCCTGCCACTGTGAGGCACTGCAAGATTCCTTGGTGGCTTCTGGAGTGACAGATGCTCTGGGAATGGGAGAAGGACATGGAGTTTGGGGGAACTGCACTGTTCTGGACTGGCTGAAAATCCATCCTGCCTTACCACAGCTGGAGTAGCTCCACAGAGCTCCCTGCCCTGCATCCCTGGCACTTGTTGTGGGAAAGGACCACCCTTCCCTGCACCCTGCAGCCAAGTCAGAGCTTTCCCCTGTAGTCTGTTCTCCTCCAGTACTGACCGGAGCTGGGATACTTTGATCCTCCACAGGGCTGGCTTCTCAGCAAGGCTCCTTGCTCCTTCTTGCATTGCCCTTTTCTCAGTTCATACCTTTGTTTAGCACATACAAGCATCTGTCGCTGTCATCTCAGCGACTTGCCGTTATTTTCCCAGCACGCCCTGGTAGCAAGGAGAGGACTATGGTTCCCATTTTACACACAAGGACAGAGCAGCAGAGACTTAACGTTGCTCCTGGCAATACAGCATGGGCTCAGGGCAGAGCAGCTTTCCCAGTGGTAGTTCTGGAGCTGCTGGGGTTTTTGCGTCTGTCTTTGTTTGTTTTTTTCAGATCATTCCTTCCTTAGGCTGTGTACATGTAATATAAAATTAACATGGCCCCAGATGTTCTGTGCTGTGATGTTACAGGCAGCGGTGGTGCCTGGTAGCTGATCTGCCTTCTGTATTTTATTATAAGGAGCAATCCCCTGCTTACAGCCTCTTCATCCAGGCCACCGTCTCCTTGAAGTTCCTGTCCCTCTGAAACCAGTTATGTTGGTGACTGTGTCCTCTTGTTTTCATTTCTCTGTGTGCTAATTCCTCTTTGTCTCTCAAGCTCTCCAGCCCTGCCTTCATCATTGTTTGCTGTTCTGCGTTGCTGTGTGCATTGTATCCCCTGATCTCTTTCTGGTGCAGAGCTTCCCAGAACAAGCTGGGGTTGTTGATCAGGTGAGAGCTCACCATAATGAGGGCTCCCCGAGGCCTTCCAGCACTGGCTTTCTAGGCAGCTCCCCTTTTATTTACTGTCTTCTCCACTGCACTTGACGAAGTCTTGCGCAGTCTTTTCAGGGATCACGGGCAGATCTCACGTCGTTTGCCAAACGGTACAGAGACTGAGTCTGGAAGGTCAGGATGCAAAGGTGATTGACAGTTTCTTCTCTAGCTGTTCTGAGCCTCCCTGGAAACATGATTTGCAGGTTGTCTTCCTGGCCCTCTGGTACAGCAGACTGACAACGTTTGTGTTAAACCCCTCTTGGCCTGGCCAATAATGTCTATAAAACAGTGACAGTTTGTCTCGACATGGTGCTCTGACAACACCTCAGTTCCCTGCACTTCCAGTGGTGCCAGAAACATGGGTTGATATTGCTGCTGCATCATCTTTGGACCAAGGAGAATCTTGCTGGATAATTTAGGCAATTCTGACAGCCTGAAAATCTCAGCCAGTGCTGCCCGCAGGGATGTGTTCAGCAAAACGTTCACATACGTTTTTTGTCACTTTCCCATCGAGACTACTGCTGGCAACACCTCTCCACTTAGTGTCCCCTCCAGGCTTAACTAGCAGGCGGTGCGCTTTTCCTCCGAGCGTGGAGGGGAAGTTCTGATTTTGCTAGATGGGCAAGTTAGGTTTTAGCAACAGTAGCTCCTCTTGCTCCTCCTAAACGCTGTTCTCCTTAGGCAGCCTGCACATGTTTCCTTGCTCTTGGTATCTTTCTTCTGAGACTAGCAGGACTCACCTGCCTAGCAGGGACTGGGAGGCAAGGAGGGAACAGTCTAAAGCTGTAGTTTTCCCTTGCACTGAGCAGAAGCCCAAGGACACCGGCTGGAGCAGGGACACCTCTTCATGTAAACATCCGTGGTGTTGACTGCAGGTGACAATGCCTTTAGCACATTCCTGGCTTCCCATCATAACTTGAGGTCTGAATCTGGGCCCTAAAGAGGTAAAGGCTAGTGAGTCATATAGACGTGACTGAATCTGGAATGTTTTCGGTTTAATTTTGGAGCACTGAGGACATATTACTGCCAGTGGTCATAATTCTTTGTATTCCAGTTGAATGGGTCATTGGGAACATCACCTATGAGTTGACAATCTTTTGGATCTCAGATACTTCAAAGCATGGTGGAAGATGACTTTGAAACGTCAGCTGATGGAGTCCCTCAGTCCTTCCGTTTGGGGCAGCATCACAGGCAGCCGTGCAAAGCTGTGCTACTTTATTTCACCTTCTCTGCTCTCTTTCCAATTTCATTCCTAGCGGATGATCTTGGAGGAGCTTTTCTTCTTCCGAGATGCTGATGCCCTGACTATGCAATGATCATCATTGTACCTGTTTGCAGGGATGAGCCTGCTGGATTCTGTTGCTTATCAAGGACTCCCTGTCCAGTGTTTTTCTTAGAGTCTGTATAGGTTGGAGGTTAAATCCAGACTCCTGGATGCTGCTCTCAGCTCTGCCATGAGCTGTTTGTCACCCTTGGAAATCTACCTCAGCTACTGAGGCGTGCACCGTAGGTATAAAGTTGCCCAGAGGTTTTATGAAACGTGGTTTGCAGGGTGTAGCAGCTTACATTCAAGGGAGAATAGTGGTGAGTCACACTTCTGCCGCTAGTAGGAAATGTCTGAAACATCCAGGAGCTGGTTTCTTTGTTTTTGCAGTGTCTGAGGCCAGAGAGGTTCTGTGAATCAGTTAGGTGCTTTTTCAAGGTTCGCTCTTGTGTATGAATCTGTGGGGATAGTGACTGATTTAAAATGCGTCTTAAAATCTAGAACCAACGGGGAACCGCTCGTGAGCTGCTTCATAACTTTCAAGTCAGCGTTGCGGGGCTGGGTGAGACCTTCAAGGTGTCCAGCATAAAGTACTTTCCTGGCAGTAAGGCCAAAGGGAGACCTGAACCAAACGCCCTGCTCCAGCATCCCTCCCCTCTCCCTTCCAGGCTTGGCCAGCTTTGCGAGCTTTGCTTAGCTCCATTGTCTCTTGCAAAGGCTGGATCCTGCTGCATTTGCATGCATTTTCATCCCTCTTCGTGCCCTATAAATCGGCTATGACGGGTGACTGCTTGGCTCCTCCGAGAGACCGCAGAGGTGCTGGGCGACACGAGGCAGAGGTGTGCTGGTCTGAGGCTTGCACTGCATTCGGCAGCAGGCAGGGAAGCCAAGGGAGAAGATGAAGATGGGAAGTCACGGTCAGATCAGCAGACAGGGATGGTCGCTGTTATACAGCGGTTTGGGAGTGAGGAGGGTTCATGCAAGTTTAAGGGGCCAGAAGAGGGTGTTAAATCAGCCGAGAGCAGCTTTTAGCGAATAAGAGATTAGGTTTGGAATGTAGAAAAACAAAAAGGAGGTGACAGAAGGAAGAGAGAGCAAGAGAGGATAGGAAATAAAGCCTGGATTATTCTGAATGAAAGAACAGGGCCATGGTGCCTTGCGCATGTCTCAGATCTCTGATTCCAGGCAAGTTTCTGGCAGAGTGTCTATTTTCTGGGTTCAAGATAAGCTTGATTAGAGCCATTTGGCTGGACTGAATGGTATTGTCAAGCATACCAGTGATTCCTATCCAGGGGTTTACGTGTAAGAATAAGGAGCTGTGTTCATGATTGATCCAATTGGCTGAAATCTGCAAATTTATAACAAAGCAAGAGTTTCCCCTGGGGGACTGGTAAGAAGGCATCCCTTCCCCGAGGGGGCTGAAGGCGCATCAGTTGACCTGTGCGCAGATGTGCACCCTTCCCTCTCAGTGTCTGAACTTGCAGGGCAAACCAGCTGTTGAATGCCCTCCGTCTTAGTGCCAAACTTCCTGAGCCTTCCTTCCTAGAGAAAGAGTTAATTTTCAGACGCAATTTTCTTCTTTTCCCCAGCTTCCTAGTGTAATGCTGCTATGACCCTATGGGGGTCTTTTCTCCATTTGAGTTCTAAGACCAGATGCTGGAACCCAGGCTAAATTCCAGAGGTCCCAGGAGGACATGTGGGAACAGACAGACCAGGGCAGACATAAACGCACGATCCAGAGGGAGAGGGATGTGGGTTTTTACTAGCTGCCAGAGGGGCAAGGAATTCCTTCTGACCTGCATGGAGAGGGAACGCATGAAGCAGCCTCGAAGCTCAGCTGGGCCCAGCAACGCCTGCCTCTGCCCTGGGCACGACTTGCAATGAGTTGTTGGCCTTGGAGTTCCCTTCCGTAAATGGCGCAGGAGCTGAGCAGAGGGGGGATCAAAAAGACCCTGGGAACAGGAGCCTCTGGGCAGATTTTAAGTCAGTGGTGGAGTTGAAGGTGAAGCCCAGGCTTCAGTGGGATGGTAGGTTATATCTTCTTCTAGCCGGCTTCTGCTTAGAAAGGGAGCAGAAGAGAAGCTTAACCCTGGGCTTGAGCTGTCCCCCTGAAGAGCTATAAGATCATCTACCACTTCTAGGTGAAAAGAATGCAAAAGAGATTTAGCGAGGAGTGGTGAGATAGGAAAGCAAGACCCCTGATTTTTTGGGGTGGGAGGAAAAGGGAAAGGGGTTCCCTGGTGGACTGCAGAGCTGTTACCACAGGGCTATATGGAAGCAGTCGCTTCATACAATTTTGATAACCCTGCACCATGACAGATGGCACTATTATGCTGAAGAACCAACCCTTGTGACAGCTCTTGTAAGGGGGAGCCTCCTCCCTTGTCAGAGATGAAGAGCTGAAGTGATTTGCCCCATGAGGCTTAGGAAGCCTGTGGTAGCTTGGGCACTCTCACGTTGATTTTTATTGCCCCAGTCTGTGCTTTCCATGGGTTCCTCTCTTGCTTATAGAGCTTTGGGGGAGGGCGTGCCTGCATGTTGCTCTGCCTGAGACTTTGCTGCAGGCTGACTTGCTCTAACTGCTCCAACACTTTTCTTTTTCCTGTCCAGCCGTTCTGTGTTTCCTGGTGAGCGCTCTGGGGATCACAGCCGGATCTCACCGCCTCTGGAGCCATCGGTCCTACAAAGCCACGCTGCCCCTGCGGATCTTCTTGGCTATTGCAAACTCTGTGGCCTTCCAGGTAAGCACCTCTTCAATGTGCTGCTGGTCTCAGAAGGAAGTGCTCCCCTGAAACCCTGTCCCAGATATGGGGCACAGGCTGACGGAGAGGTTCCTTTCTCCTACTACCTCTTGTTAGGAAACAGCCTGCCCTTACCATGTGACGCTGCGGTGCTAGAGTCCATCTCATTGTCTTCACCTTGTCCCATCAGGGGGTGACGCTGAGAGAGACCGGGTGGGGAGAGGACTGTTGGCCAAGACCAGGGGTAGGAAAGCTCCCCAAAGCAGGAACGTACCCTTCCCTCGAGGTGTGGTCACCCTGTGCTTGCTCCAGGTCCTGTGAAAGAGGTGTGGAAGTACTAAGTGCTCTCCTGGTGTTGCCTCACCCTCCTCTTGCTGCATGGCTGATAAGAGGGGAGATATCTGCACAGCCCAGGGAGCCAGGCTGTGGAATTTGCTGCTGCAGAAGGACCAAGAACTTGTTGAGATTATGCAGTTAGGGGGATGCTTCTCTGGTTCGGAAGACTGATGTTTAGGAATAACCCTGTTACAAATCACGCCACTGGCTTCCAGAGAGTCGTCACAGGTCAGTGATGTTTCAAGGAGAGAAGGGTTGGGCCCATTCAGAGTGGCGCAAGTGACTGCAGGCAGCTGATGAGCACCTCATGATATTGCCTAAACACTCATGAGAGCACTTCAGAGTCCACAAAGGAAACAAACCGGGAAGTCCTTAGGGACTGTAGAAAGTAGCAGACATGGCCCTTTAGAAGAAGCCAGAGTGAAAACCCAGATCGGCGTGGCAGAGTAAAATCCTGGGGGTCTCTTGCTTGGGTTTGCTGCTGTGAGGCGGCTCTCACGGGACTCTGTCCTCCAACTGTGCTTGAAGGGACTTCATACAGGCTTGCTCGTGTGTAGAAAGTACTTGGGAGGGTGGCAGGGTGCAGCACTTTCTGCTACAAGAAGGTGAACAGAGAAGTGTCAGTGCTGTGCCCCTAAGTAATTCTCCAGCTGAGGTATGGGGGAAGGGTAAAGCCCAAGTGGACCAGGTATTTTAGAGACATTATCTTCCTTTCTCCCCTGTGTAGCCATAGAGGATAACACTTCATTGACATTTAATCAGAACAGGGTGGGGATGGGTTGTTTCAGCCTTGAAAAACTTTCTAAAACACCACTGACTTTCCTATTCTCTCTCAGTACCAAACCAGAGTCTCTCATGAGGAAGAGGAAGGACCAAGCTGCTGATTCCTGGTCCAGCACTCAGCAAGGGAATGGGATGGGTTGCTGTGTATTGGCTAGTCCCATACAAAGACCATCTTTCACAGGGTTATAGGGCAGAGGGGGAAAGAATTTGCTGAGCTATTGCTGTAGGGGATAGGAATAGACAAAGATGAGAGACAGACAGATATTTCAGCTTCAATAGGAACTAATCCAAAGTTTTACTGAAAATTCAGTACCATTCCCCATGGCTTTTTTTTTTTTTTTTAATAGTTACTTTCAATGAGATCAAGAGAAGGTTTATTTTCAATTTATCTCATTCCTCTTAGTAGCAGCAGGTCTAAGATGAGACCGGTGACTTTGAAGGCCAGAGAAGACTATAGATTATCTTACCTGAGGTCCTCCAGAAAATGCCTGTTGGCTGCTCAGAGACCTGTGGCTTGTGATTTCAGAAAAGTTGGGAATTCTGCGCCTAGTCGGCTCCTCCACCTGCAAGACCGGGCAGCTGCAGCACAGCAGAAGCTCTCCTGGTTATAGCCTGTAGCTGGAAACTCCCAAGGAAGGAGGCATTCTCCTAGGCTTTGCTTGCTGGTCTCAGAAAGCCATGATTTTCAGACAGAGTTGCAGTTAGAGGTGGTCCCAAAATAAGATCTGTGGAAAAGATAACGTGCTGAAGTTTGGGTCAAGTTACTGACTTTTCAGCTTTGAGACCCTTGATTTGTGTTTGTGCACAGGGTGTGGTGGATGAGGTGGTACCAAGCTCCAGCTGCGGTACCTGGTCTCTTGCCAAATTTGTGCCTTCTGCCTCTAGCAGAAGGATTTCCAGGAGATGGGGAAAGCCTCCCCAGACGGGGAAGGCCAAGCTGTCTGACAGCTTTCAGGCTGGGCCTTCTCATGTTACGTGATGCTGTGTAGGGTCTGGAATGTGAAAGAGGCTTTGCATCACAGGTGAAACATTTCCAGCATGGGTACTGGTTGTGTTTCTCTGCTTACTAGCTAGGGAAGGCTGCTGGGCCCCCCTCTTCTGGGGGAACACTGAGTGACCGAGCTGTGGCTAGCAACAGTGAGGGCTGGTGATACTTGGAGGTGCTCAGGATTTGGCTGGAAGGCAGGCAGCAGTTCCCAGTGTTTGGAAGCACGTGAGAGTTGAATCCTGGCCCGTGTCTATCATTGCCTTATTGCGTGGCCTGCAGGTAAATCGTTTTATCTCAATTGGAGGAGGAGTGGTTACAGCACTTGAGATGGACTTGAGGAGTTGTGTCTCTGCTACAGGCTCCCTGTGTGGCTAAGTCACTTGGTCTTTCCAGGCAAGGAACAGGGATGATTATGCCACTTCCCTACCTTCAAAGTGTTTTGAGGAAAAGTCCTGTGTACTTAGGAGATTAAGGAGCCTCTTGCGTAATACGGGCAATAGAGGCGTGCTTGGATCTCTGTTTCATGTTTTCTAGGATGGTGTAATAAATGGCTTTAAGCACACCGAAATCGTGGTGTAAAGGAATGAGCACGGGCTCATTAAAATCTATTCTTAAAACCGGCCAAAACAATAATTTCTTAATACAAATGATGAAAGCTTTGACATTTTCCAAACTATTGATTTTGCAGCTTAAATGGAACAGTTATGGGGCTGAAGGGGCGTATTTTTTTGATCACTGTCATTGAAACGGTGCGTTTATTCTATTTCTAAAGAGGGGCCTCAATTTTAGAACTGATTTCCAATGGAAAAAAAGAAGTTAAAAAAACCCTCGCCCCTCAAGTTAAACAGACCTGATTTGGCAATCCCAGGAAAAGCAAGGCAGGTCGACCCATGGAAAATGTCAGGCCGAAGGGAAGGGGCAGGTTGATCAATCCCCGCTGGCACCACGTAGGGATGGGGACAAGTGACCGACAAGAGCGGAGCGTGTGAGGGAGGAGGCACTGACTGGCCAATGGGGGCTGGCTATTGCAGGGGTGGGGGAACAGGCTGAGCAGTCAGAGCCTGTGGTGCTGTAGAGGATGTGCCAACCAAAGCCTGAAGTTAGCCAATTAAAAAAAAAAGAGGAAGGGCAGCCCACCAAAGCAGCAGATTTCAAAGAAAATTGGAAGTGGTTGAGCAAAGAAGACCCTAACCTTTGTTTTAAAAGCCAAAACCCCCAAGCCCTAATGAAAGATAAAATGACTGATACGAGTTCACGTCAATGGTATTTAGGTGTCTAAATGTTTTAGACCCTTTTGTTAATTTGAAGGGAATATCTCCAGCGCTGGCCCTAAGTCTCCACTCCTGTTGCCTTGCAGAATGACATCTACGAGTGGGTCCGGGACCACCGCGTCCATCACAAGTTCTCAGAGACAGACGCGGACCCACACAATGCCATGCGGGGCTTCTTCTTCTCCCACATCGGCTGGCTACTGGTGCGCAAGCACCCCGATGTCATAGAGAAGGGCCAGAAGCTGGACCTGAGCGACATAAAGGCTGACAAAGTGGTGATGTTCCAGCGGAGGTGAGTGGTGGGGTCAGCCCCAGCACAGAGCCACGTGGGATAGAGCAGGGACTCTGCAAATGGGCTAGGGACCCCGAGCGCCTTTGATGGAGCATGAGGGGATTGAGGGCGTCATTTGAGAATGAGAGTCTTCGGTCTGCCCGAGGCTTTGCTGTGGGATGAACTGTGAGAAATGAGCTGTGCCTCTCCTACAGGAAGTATTTAGGAGCTCTGTAGGAAGTATTTAGGAGCTAGTGCTACCTCCAGCCCTCCCACACACCTTTCTTGCCCGCCTACCCTGTAGCATCTTGCCAGCAGCAGGCTGAGCTTCCCACCGCAAAGCACCTGCACGCCTGCCTGCCCACAGCCCAGCTGCTGCTTTAGCTGGCCCAGAGCCCACCCACAGGTGCCTCCGGGCCATCCTTGGCGATGTTGTGGTATACCTTCCAGGCCATGCCTCTACCCCTCTCCCAACAGTCTCCTGGAAACAGGGTGCTGAAAGAGGAGTTGAAAATGGGGACGTGAGGGAGACAGTAACTGGGAAGGACGGTCTTGATTCACTGCTGCCTCTTGCATGGGCTCTCTCTCAGCTGTCTGGGGCTATACTGGGACTGATCCCCAGAGAAGGCGAGCGTGCCACCAGGGTTGCAGGGACGGGGGACTGACCCCATATAGTAACCACCCTCACTCAGGAGGTCCCTAGTGCTGTCCCACACAAACCAAGCAAGATTTATGGCTTCCCTCCTTTTTGTGCCTGGGATTTTTCTTGTGGCTCGTCAGAGTGGTTCAGCTTCCTCTACTCCCTTCGCTCTAGTGCGAGAGACCCCACATGCTCGTCTGTTTGATGGCGCAAGTGTCCCTCGCTGGCACTTGTTGATGGGGTGTATTGGTAGGCAGGGCCAAGTCTGCAAGGAAGAGTTGCAGCGCTGGGCCAGAGCCGGAGAAGGGACCTTCTGTGGGACTCTGCAAGCATGGGGTTGCCTTTATGGGGACCAGCATAGCTGAGAAGCAAATGGCAGATGAGGCTAAAAGCAGCAGCTGGTGTCTGGACTCATGGTGATGGGGACATTGCTTTGTGCGCGTGTGAGATTGAGGCGGGGAGAGCAGGACTTCAGTTTGAGTCTCCCGCCCGGTGATAAGACTTTGGAGTCTCCAGGCATGGCTTCTGCACACCCAGGGCAAAAGATGCAGGGCTCAGGGGTGAGGTATTTCTGCACTTGATTTTCCCTGTATAGCTGAGCATGAATCCTCCAAAGGGAGGACTGAAGCACCCGTTCCTGTCCTGCCTCTGCCACTGAGCACTTTCCTTCTGGTCCCTTCTTTTCCAGATACTACAAGCCCTCGGTGGTGTTGCTGTGCTTCACCCTGCCCACTGTAGTGCCCTGGTACTTCTGGGACGAATCCATCATCATCAGCTTCTTCATTCCAGCCATCCTGCGCTACGCCGTAGCGCTCAACGTCGCTTGGCTAGTGAACAGTGCTGCTCACATGTTTGGCAACCGGCCATACGATCAGCACATCAACCCACGGGAGAACCCCCTGGTCAGCCTGGGGGCCCTAGGTACGTTCAGCGTCCGTGTCTTTTGCTGCGGGTAGACCGTAGAGCGGGGACTGCCCCTTGGGGCTGCAGCTGCTTCTAGGAACTTCTGTGAATCCAGGTGTCCCTATTTCCCCCTGCACTCTTCCCCTCCAGCCTTTGCACCTAGAGGTGTTTCCCAGGCTGGTCAGTGAGTACATAAGGGCAGTGGGCTTATCAGCTCCCACCAGCCTCTCTCCAGGCTGGAAAGGACTCTGCTATACTTAGCACCTCCTTATCTCAACAGCAGTATCTTATTTACCCTGCTCGAAGGTCTCTCTGCCCCGTTCACCAGACTGAAAAACGTGTGCTGTAGTCTCTGCTTCTCTGTCTTAGATTTGTCAACTTGAAAACCAGCAGATGCACATTTGGACATGTCGTCAGGGCAGCTGCTGATTTTGGGGGTACTTGAGGATGAGACAAGCCAGGTCATCTCATGCGTTTTCCTGAAATTTTGGGGACCTAGGAGAGTACATCCCAGGGTCAGCATTTGCCCTGATCTGTTCTCCCAAGCCCAAATCCTCAGCTGGTTTGCATCACTGTACATCACTGGGGCTGCACTGATTTCCACCACCAAAGGATCTGCTCCTGGATTTTTAGTAGGGAGGGATCTGAACTGCAAAGACTCAGGGGGGTAGGAGCAGGAGTCCAGGCGATGTCATTGAAGGGGCGAGCACTGAAGCCAGCATTGACAGTGTCCGGAGCAGAGGGTGGCTGACTGGGGTAGATTGCTTAGTAGAAGTCTGCCTGCATTATTCCCACATGGAAATGCCTGTTGGATTTGGCATTAGGACTGCCAGTGGTGTAGGAGTATTGATTGGCCTGGCTTGCTGGGGACTTGCTGCAGGTCTAGCTGGTAGCTCAACCAATACTAGAAGGTTTCTCGTGGTGGCAGAGGAAAAGCCGTTAGGATTCCCCCGGTGTTTCGGTGCAGTCGGCGAGCCCGGGCCTTTCTGGGTTCCTTGCCACACGCTCATTTTCCTCTAAAGCACCGTAGGTCCTCTGTGACTGTCATTGCCTCATTTGGGCCAGCCTGGGCGTGCTGGACCTGCCCAAATGAGGTGGGGTAGATTGCAGAGAGGTGAAATTGGGCCGAGAGGAGAGAGAAGCCTGGACTCAGTCCAGAGCCTGTTTCAGGAATGTGGTGCTTTGGGCCAAGGTAAAGGGGCCATCACCTGGAGCTCTGCCTCACCCCGGTCGTGTTTTTCAGGAGAAGGCTTCCACAACTACCACCACACCTTCCCCTACGACTACTCCACCAGTGAGTTTGGCTGGCGCTTCAACTTAACCACAGCCTTCATTGACCTCATGTGCTTCCTGGGGCTGGCCAGCGATCGCAAGAAAGTCTCCAAGGAGGTCATCCTGGCTCGGAAAATGCGGACTGGAGATGGGAGTCACAAGAGTGGCTGAGTTCCTGCTCCCCTTCACACACACATCCACACCTCTCCTTCCTCCTTTTTTCTCCCTTTCTCCTTTCCTGACCCCTCTGAACACGCTGGACAAAGGTTTAATGTTCTGTTTACTAACTACTGAATAATGCTACCAGTTTGCTTAAGGTAATGATAATGAGTTTTAACCCCCCTCCCACACTGTATTTTACGTGATGTATTTAAGATCTAGGACTCTGCCTTTATAACGCAGGGCCATCCCTTTCCCTCCTCTCCTTCTCCTTTCCATTCATTCTCTCCAGCCCCTGTACCCCGCCTCCCACTTTACATCGTCCCGGTCTCTCCCTGGCAGAGGAGCTGGTAGGAAGCAGCCCGGGGCGGCTCATCGCAGCCGGCTACGTACCATGGGGCTAAGGGAAGCCTGTACCAGCCAGCTGAAGAGTTGAGCCAAAGTCAGTGACTCTCTCCCCACCACCTTCCCCCCCAAATTCCTTCCTCTGTCCCTCTTCCTTTCTCAAGGGCTGCTGACAGACGTGGCATGGCTAAACTGCTCTCCCCGGGAAAAGCAGCCCCGTCCCCTTCCCTTGCCACCGGAAAGAGTTGTCTCTTTCCAAGATGTCTCTTGGGAATTGTTCCCCCAAGCTGGGGGGGGGCTGTGGGGTGGGGTGTCTGGTGGCGGCAGCGGGCACTGGAGGGGCAGCCTAGGTGACCTTATTACCTCCTCCGTCTGGTGTCACAGCCTCCCTCTCTGCACTGCCCGCTGTGCCCCACGCCACCAGGGACTGAAGGCAGAGCCTGGCTCCGGGCTCCGTGGCCCCTTTGGAGAGCCACAGTGAGAAGGGGGACAGACGGAGGGGTGTGCCACTGGCTGCCGTGCGGTGGCACCAGCCTGGGGTGGTTTTGTTCGCTGCCGCCACTGAGATTTTTGCCGGGAAACAGGCCTTTGCCAAAATGGAGAGGGGGAGAAGGATGTAAACCAAAGCTCCATCGCTGAGCTCAGCTGCTTTGTGTGCTGGAGGAACGGGGTCCCCGCTGGGTGGCAGGCAGATGTCCTGGTGTCCGTGCCCGCCCTGCGGATCCGCATCCTGTGCTGAGCGCAGGGATGGGGCAAGGGAGCGCCTACAGGCATAGGGAGGGGTGAGGGTGTCCGCGGGAGCAGGTCTCTCCATCCTTGGGGGCTCCGCTCAGCCGATTAACAAGTGCCTGAGAAACACCGACGCGGGGCCAGGCGGCATGGGGGGGCTCGAGGGAGTCAAGACCTCCGAGGCGAGACCCTGCCGCCAGCGCGAGCCACCGCTGGGCTTTCCGGCCCAGGGTCCACCAGGGTGGTTTGTCATTCCCGGCTCCTCTGAGGGGGTGGGAAGGGGGAGGCGAAAGCAGCTCCTCGTTAGTCCCTTAGCTTGCCTCCCAGCCCCCTTGGCGAGCCATCTCGCCACCTTGCTCCTTCGCTGGCAAGGCAGGCAGCGAGGGCGGCTGAGCCTGCGGAGAGGTCAGTTATATCACTGAGCTGATGCGGGCACACAGCTGGAGGGTGTGCTGGGGAAAAAAGTCCTTGTGGGTGGTGTTTCCTGCAAGTTGCAGAGACCGCAGCTTGAGTTCAGGTGGTGGGCTAGGTTCTGGGCATCATGGCCCCGAGCCCCTCCCTGGGCTGAATGTGCTCTTTTTCCCCCTTAACTCTCCCCATTATTATTAATTTTTATTATTATTATTAGTTGTAGCAATAGTCTTGTTTTTGTTGCTTAAATGCACCAAACGGAGCTGGAGGTACGCACAAGAGGTGGCTGGAACGAGGTGATACTGGAGCGGGGTTTGCAGCATCTGCCTTATTCGGGCAGGCCAGGGAGGGCAGAGAGAGTGGGTGCCAACTTCCTCGCCTCAGCTTTGCCAGATAGCAGCCAGGCAAGCTTCACGGGAGCAAGTCTCTGCAGCTTTGCTTTTTCCTGCTGCTGTGAAACTCGCCAGGAGCCAGGACAGCTCTGTGATGTTCTCCTTGGCAAGAGCACGCTCGTTACTCAGAAAAGAAGTCCTTCTCCTCTCCTTTCCCCTGCCCGCCGCCACCATGGCCCTGTTATTGCTCAGCAATGGGACCCTTCAAGGTTTTGAGCCATCGGGAGCGACGTGGTCTCCAGCCGAGAGGTACAACAGGGAGGAATGGCGCAGGGAGCCCTTCAGCTCCCAGCGTCGGGAGGCGGCATCCTTACTGCTCTGAGGCTCGTGACTGCCTGGGGGCTGGCTGGGGCAAAGGGAGTTGTGGCTAGAATTGTATCCTACCATTTGAAAATAGAAAAAGCCCTCCAAAAAAAAAGAGAAACGCTGTTAGCTCTGTAATTGGGGGCTGACTTTGCTCTAGTCTGAACCTCTCTGAATTCACAGAAGTCTCCAGAGAGGATGAATTTCTTCCATCCAGTAATTTGAAAGGGGTGTGGGGAGGGGAGAAGATGAGCAGAATGATTTCCTTGCTCCTGGTGCCCTTAAGGTGTCACGTGACATACCCTACCGGAGAGAAGCGTGCCGTGACATGCTGCCCTATTTCGCATCCTCTCAGCAGAGAAGCAGGATTTGACATCAAGGGTTCCTTTCAAATGTCAAGTGCTGATTCGGGTCCAGAATCTGGAATTAGCGTGGGAGCTGAGGAGCAGTAACCAAACAGGCCTGGTGTTTGCCCAGTCACTTTAAAGGTAGATTGGCAAATATCTCTGGGTGCCTTAAATCTTTCTTTAATATACATAGGGGTATTGACAGCTATTTGCCGTATTTTTTTTCTTTTTTTTTTTTTTTTTCTGAATTGTGAACTTTCGAGGGGTTTCTTAATTATTTAATTGCCTACATGGAACTGTGGGTGCAGGTGATTTTGAATGTATTGGAGTTAGAATTTTGGTTAGATTAAGGAACAGATGCAACACTTCAAGTAGAACTTTGTGATATAGGTAGAGATAGAGAGAGAGAGATATATATACACACACACCTATAAATATATATATATTTTTGGTGGCATGTTTGTATCCTGGGCGTGTCATCTGTATGTTTAGCTTAAACGAGTCTGTGAGAGGTGGAAGCAGAGAAGGCGGCAGTGGGCCCTCGTGGCTAGAGCAGCCATTCTCCTGGGACCTGTTCCCACCGCAGCTACTCGCGCGCTGCGTGATTTGGGACAAAGTCAGTCACTTAAAAACTCTCCGTGCCTCAGTTCCCCGGTCTGTACCAGGGGGTTACGCCGTGCCTCCCTGGGGCGCGGTGAGGCTCGCTGCCGACCGGCCGAGCGCGGAGGAGGAAGGCGTACGTACCGCACGCGCACCGCTGCTGGCAGAAGCGCGGACTGGTTGGTTTTCCAAAACTGCTCCCAGCCCCGCTGGTATTGTGAGGAGCAGCTGTCCAAGTGTTGGGTGTTCAGGGAAGGACTGGAAAGTTGAATCTGCACATCGTCTAAGCTCTGTCGCTGTTGAAACGTGAGTAGGATACAATTTTTCACAGCTTAGGGGTTTCTGCGTAGTAGTATCTCTGTTTTGTGTACCGGAAAGGGAGAAGAAAAACCTTTTTGGAATAATTTCTACTAATACGGCAACGGACAGCCGGTCGTGCTGATCTGAAGTTTTATTTGTTCATAATAAAAACGTTACGTGAAAACTGGCTGGGCTGGTGACGACGCCCGCGCTGCCCCGCCGGGAGGCAGAAGGCCGTGCGCCGCCGTTCCCGCAGCCGCCTCCCCCGCGGGAGACGCGGGGAACGAAAGAGCCCCGGCTCGGGACGCGCCGTGAGGGAGCGGCCCGCGGCGGCCCTCGCCCCCCCGCGCAGCCCGGGCCGGCGCGCCCCGCCGAGGCTGCCCCTGCGCCGCGGGGTTACTGCAGGTTAACTCCCGCCGGGGCCCCTCGCCAGAGCCTTGCGGCCGACGGGGAGACATGCGGCACAACACGTAATACCGGCAGCCCGGCTCCCCGGCCCCCCGGCCGCCGCCGCCTCAGGCGGGTTCGTTCGCCCCGCCGAGGGGGAATCTTCCTCCCGCGGGAGCGAGCGTCCCTGCTCTCCCCACCCCGTTGGCGGCGGCTGGAGGGGAGCGAACGGAGAAGGGGGAAATCCCCGGGCCGAATCCGACTTTAGCTGATGTCAGCGTCCCCGCTCCCCCGCCCAGCCCCTTTTGAACATCCGATGGTAGCGGCCAATAAGGCCACCTCTGCGCAGCGCCAGCTCGCTCCGTGCGGGAGCGGGCAGAGGGGATGGCCTTGTTCGCAGCAGCTTCGCCACCCGCGGACCCCCCGAGGCAGCCCGTGTTTGCCGGCCCTTGCAGCCGGCGTGCTGAATTCCTCGGCAAAACTGGCCCACGCTGCGGTTCCCAGCTGCGGCCGCTGCCGCCGGAAAGCCCTTCGGGTGGAAGGGCCGGAGCCGGCGTGCTGCAAACCGGAGCGTGGGGGGAAAGCGCGGGAGAGAGAGCGGGAGGGAGAAGAGGGTTATTCGGAAATAATAAGGTCTGCGCTTTCCCAGCAGCAGCATTCTCCCGCCTGGAGGTGTGTGACCAGCCCGGGCAATGGGATGTGTGGCTGCCCCAAGCTGTGGAAAAAAGCACATTAAATGCTCCGGCTTATCAGCTGGTCACAGAGGTACGTCCCTGGAAGTGACAGAGAGGTCCTGCTTCTGATGATCTGGCGCGCTTTTGATCCCAGCACAGCCCCTCCTAAAACAAGTGAAACGGGCAAGGCAAATCTTCAAACCTCCTGATTATTCAGCCAAGCCTAAAAATAAAGTTAATGATCCCTCTAGTCTGGATTTCCTGAGAGTGGAACTCACATCTTGGCCTCTCCCTCTTTGTTAAAGGCTGTTATTAAATCCCCTGCCCAAAATATGTTTTCCTATACTATGAAGCCCTTCAGCGGCGCCAGCACAGCATTTTGAGCTCGTTGCCTGGAAGTGTTTCACGCATGATTAGTATTCCTGGTTTCCTATGTGATCCATGAATTTGGGCTGCAATTCCAATGCACCCTGACTTTGCTTCTCGAAAGATCTCCCACCCGCCAGGGAAGGAGAGGGAAGCGAAGGGTTAACGCGCCAGCCAGCTCTGCTGGGTGCGAGAGGACAGGCAAACAAGTGCCTGCTTGTTCAGACCCGGCCGAGGGAGTGCAGGGAGGGCTGCGGGCTGGCGCTGGTGGCTGCCAGCAGCCAAGGTGGAGGCTTTGCTGCATCTTCTCGCTCTGGGCGCAACGCGCACGAGGTGCCAGTATGGTCTTTGGGGGGAGGACCAGGTTCCAGCTGCGACCCCCTCCCCAGAGCTGGGATGTAGTGACCGCAGCTGTGAGGAGCCCAGTGTACCCAGCCCCGGACCCTGGGAGCAGGACCAGGGCGGCTGCCCTAGGGAGGGCAGCGGTCCCAGCAGCAGGGCCGGGTGCCAGCTCTGCACCGAGCCACGGGCTCCCACCACAGCGAGAAACCCGCAGCTGCTGCTTACCCTCCAAGAAAGGGACCAGCACCGGCTGTGGGGACCTCCTGGGGAGCAGGGCCGGGGGGGGGCGGGGAAGTGAACGAAGTCCCAGGGGAGCAGGTGGAGGAGATGGCACCACAGCAGCCCTGCGTGCCATATGGATGGAGTGGGCGGCGTTTGCTTAACGCCCAGCCGAATAGCCTCGGCCCTGCCCCAGAGGCACCTCTTCTCCTGGGGAGCCCGGCAGCCACCCTGCCCCGGTGGGCAGCGCTCCGGCACGTGGCCGCCACGGCCAGCAGCAGCACCGTGGGTGCCGGCACGCACCCCGGGAGAGCGGGGCGCCCACAGGCTGCACCCCACGCTAGCGACGGCCGACCCGCCGCAAACTCCCACCTCCCGCGGTGCCGGCTTACATAAGGGAGCTGAGCCCCATCTGCTCGGGCTCGAAAGAGCCGCCGGCACAAAAGCGGCTTTGGCCCGAGAAGCCCGCGTCTTGCGATGCCCCTGGCTCGGCCGCCGAGGGCGAGCACGGACCTGCCACGCACACCCCCCCGGGCCATTGGCTGGGCCGCCCGCCACGGCAGAGCCGCAACCGGCTGACAGTGCACAAAAAGGAAAGGGGAAAAAAAAAAAAAAAAAAGTAGGCTGAGCTTCCCTGAGGGTTACTGCCGGTCATCCCACGGGCTCCGGGATCGCGTCGGCCCTGCGTTTACAACAGCCTACAGCTCCCGACCCAGGCAGGGCCAATCGCCGCCGCGCCGCCCTTGTCTGATCCGGCCCGGCCCAATCCGCGCCCGGCGCCTGCGCCGCACCTCCGGCGGCGGGGCGGGGGTGGGGGGGGCGCGGGGGCGCCCGCCCGGCCTCGCTCGGCAGGGCCGCGGCTCGCCGTGACGCCCCCGCCCCCGCCCGGGAAAGCCCGGCCTGAAGTGGCCTCCCTGCCTCCCCAGCGTCCCCGTGCCGGCCCGCTGAGCCCCGCGGCGGTCGGAGGGGTTTCACCCACCCACCCAGCGGCGCCTGCGGGCAGCGCTGCCAGCGGCCGCTTCGCCTGCCTCTCGGGGGCTGCCGGAGAGAGACGGAGCAGGGCGCCAGGAAAGCAGCAGATACCCTTCCTTTCCGACGGAGCAGCCCTTTGCCTGCTCGCCTGCTGCCCCTCGTGAGCATCACCCCTTCCAGTTCGGCACGATCGCCCGCGGCTGCTGCCCGCGTTAGTGCTTTCTCATGAAGCATCAGAGGCTGGAGTCATGGGAAGTGCGAGCACCTCGGCTTTCGCGTGGAAATGAGCTCTGGTTTTAGCTTTGAAAAGACAGTATAAGAACTCCAGGGGACGAGAAATGGTAATCCGGTATGCGTGTGGACACACGCGGTCGCGCTCCAATACACATACGTACATGAACGCACAAGTATCAATCATAAAGCAGGATACTTAGATTTGGGAGAGAAGCTTAAAAAAATACAGCTTTCATACACATAAATACTGGTGGTGGTGTCACCTGCTCATTTGGTGACTGTATATTGAAAGTTGGCATTACATGAAAACAACCAAATCCTCGCTTACTTGGAATTCTTAACTAAAAAAGCAACCTGTAAAACTATGTCTTCTATCTCTTTTTAAACTGCATGGAAAGATACAGCACTTTGCAGAACAAACAGTATTTCATAATGGAGACCGTAGTGACGACAGCTGTTCCGTGCCAGTTTGGCTTTGTAACAAACACATCCGCTTGGGTTAGGTTTTTTTCAGTTCTCCTAAAATAGCTTTTTACAAAACCCTGGTCTTTAACACTCAAACAGAAGAAATGCCTATCCCTTTTGAAAATGCTGGTGACCTTCAGTCACTTCATAAGCTGACAAAGCGAAATTGTCATTTTGACAACATGATCGTAAATACTTGTCCCTTCATCTACAGAGAGGTTTCACATTCTGTCACTTTTACACAGATATATAAAATTAACGGTTTCTAAGCTAATCGCCCAAGTCTGGGTGATTTTTAACATTCAGGAACAGGAGGAGACTTATGCAATCATAATATTGCTCTTCTTCCTCGCCTTTTTTAGCTGCCTAATTAAATACTGCTGATCCAAATACGCATATAACTGCCATTTTATCACCTAAAATAGATTTGGCCTGACCCCAAATCCCAAAGAAACTATGCTTAGGTACATTGTTCTTGGGTGACCACTGGGAAGTGCCTCGTTAGAAAACCAAGATAATTAATTTAGAAGCCCTGAAAAACTACAGCTGTGACTGAGGTCGGGGTGGTTTCCAACCTCAGGCAGGTGACAGAGCATCAGGCTACCCTGCACTCACCCTCGTGCACTATCCCCCTTCAGCCAAAATTCTTCCAAGATGACTTAGAGTTCAGGTGTCTCTTTTCACAGGGCAAAGATGGTGGGGGCAGGTTTCAACGAACTTCAGCAATTTTAAACCTCTGTATGAAATCCACTCTGGTTAAATAAGCACCCTCTGGAGTGAAGAGAGACAGGGAGGCGGTTCCCACAGTGACTCACAGCAACAATCCGAGATACCTGTTTTAGAAACGGGTGAATCATCTGCTGGTGGTGCATCTGTAACTTCTATATACGGATACCTGGGCTAGTTGTTGGATGCCCGCCTTTTAGATGATGAGTTTGGTGCAATGAGTTCCACACCTGGATTTTAATGA
Organism: Harpia harpyja; assembly: GCF_026419915.1. Lineage (NCBI taxonomy): Eukaryota > Metazoa > Chordata > Aves > Accipitriformes > Accipitridae > Harpia > Harpia harpyja. Next base: position 24,830,213 of record NC_068949.1, on the reverse strand, counting down.
GGAGAGCCATCAACTCTCCAGCAGCGACCCACAAAAGCACAGGCCCTGAGTGCTCAGAGCGAGAAACATTGTAATCTGAGGCATCTTGGTGGCTTTGGTCTGTGACTCAGCTTCCTTGTTCGGAGCTAAGGAGGTTCAAAATGTCCCAAGAATTACTGGAAACTTGAAACTGGAAAATTTTAGATGCGCTTCACAGATAAGAGTACTTTTGGTTTTTTACACAGGAGGTGATAAACTTCTGGAAATTGTTGCCGTAGGATGTCGTGGCAGCAGACAGCATCAACAGGTTCACAAAGGGTTTAGAGAGACTCACAGTAAACAAGGTCCACAACCAGATGGTAAAAGCAGAGATGTGCCCTCTAACACACACAAACACAAAACATTTGTGGACAAAGGTCTGAATGGAGCAGACCTCCAACAGTCCCCCGGCTTGCGGGCTCTCCCTAAACAGCCTCTCCGGTTGCCACTGGTGGAGAGCATGACGTGGGGCAGGACGGACCATTGGTATGAATGGTCACACCACTGTCAGGCAGGTACAGCGGGATGAGGAATAGTTTCCAGTAGTTACCCTGCTCTAAATTCCACTCTTATGACGGCCCCTGCTGCAGCATGGAGACAGAGAGGGCTGGAATCACAGCCCCAGGATCCCACCCAGCTTTGGAGGCAGCGCTCCTATGCCTCCGTGTCATTCCTTCCAGATCTTCCAGTTCACTTCCCCCAGGCCTTGTTTTTAATACTCCAAGCTTCTGAAGTCCGGCCATCAAATTATCAAGATGTCTGATGGCACACAATAAATATTGAATCTTTGGGGATGAAGCTCATAACTCAGTTTGCCACTCCTGACTAACGAGCCCATCTCAGACTCGTAAATGAAGGAGTATGTTCTTTGGATTAATGACCACATAACTTCCTGGGATTGATGTTGTGGAAGACATTGCAGACACATGGGAGTTTTCAGGAAATATCAAGGCTCTTTAGAACCACTACTAACAATGCACCAGCTTTGTTTTAATATCCGTGTGGGATTTATTTTCTGTGTTTATGAGATTTTTCTTTGTCTCTAGTCTCTCCAATTCCAATTAAGCTGAGTCATGTGCAGGCAGAGCATAAGGGGTTGTATTAGAGGAGCATCAAAAATGGAAATTTTTGTTTCATAGAAATTATCTGTATCACTACTAGCTTTCATTTGGATTCAGAAAGGTAAAAAATTGAAGGAGAAACTTCCCAGTCTTTTCAAATTTATCTGAAGACAGACAAAAAACTGTGATCTCCCAGCTGTCTTGTCTGGTTGATTGTTCGTGAGGCAGTTCTCTCTTTCAGCCTCAACAGAGTTTTCTTTCCTTTCTTTTTCATTTGACTCCTTCCATCGTAATATACATAATCAGCACCTTTGCACACAAATACAGCTGAAAAGTCTTTTCCAAGCAAAAGCCAGAAGCATTTCATTTTGAAAATACCCAAACCAGAACATTTCAAAATGGCCAAAACATTTTTTTCTCCTCTAAGATGATGTTTCTGGTTTCAGGCAGTGTTTCAATTATGATGACCACGTTTTCTGCTGGCAAGAGGTCCCCTCAGTGGAATTTAGCTGGTCAAAAGCGTGATGTAGTTTTATACCCCTTGGGCTGGGCCAGCCTGGAGTCTGAGTCACTACTAATGCATTTGTTTGGTTCCCACTCTGCTATCGGCTGCTTACATGATACCGGGCAGGTCTCCTAATCCTCCAGGAACTGGCACAGATGCTGCTTTCCTTCTTCCCAGATTTTCTGCAGTGCTCTATGGAGGAGAGACTTCACGTTCCACATCTAGCACAGGGAAGCCAGAGTGTGGTTAGGGATGTTATAATCCAGATGGCCGCGGTAGAAACCTTCTGTCTTATCTGCTCCGTTTAGAGTTCAGCCATTCCTGTTTCTGTGAGGTTCACAAGGCAGGACCTCGGGCCATCCCTCAGCCTCTGAGGAAAAGCAGAGCAGAATAGTATCCCGTCCTTTGCTGCTGTAGAAACCCTTGCCAGAACCCAACTCCTGTGCAATGAGAGACACTGAAGCACTGAAACTAAAGCACCCTCTCCCAGGAGGTGCATGCACAGGTTTTTCTCTCAAGAGACTCAAATCGGTTCTAACTGCACGTTTAAATACTTAATGCTTTTGAATGATTGATGGGTTGAGGTACAGCTCTCCTAATATGTGGTTTGTTCTATGCCTGCATCCTCATCTGGATGTCTTGAGCTAACAGAACAGCACAGACTGATAATAAATGTTTCTGCCATGGGAACTGGACACATTTCATTCCTTAGCAGCATGTTTACTGTCAGCTCCTTCTTCTACCCAAGCAGGTACAGGACATACTGCAAGGATCACTAATTGCCCGACACATCTTTGTCAGTAACAAGCTCAGCTGAATTTTCCCTGACCCACTGAGTTACTTTTGTTCAGCCCCAGTATAGTATTGTGCTGTAACAGATTTCTGGCTGGCTGGAGAAACTCTTCTCTGTCTCCTGCCCAACCCTGCTCTGCCACCCAGCAGCACAGTCGCTGACCTGGGGCACAGGCGAACTCTAAGCTCACCAAATGCTGAAGACAGTCTCTTTGCCCTTTAGTTGCACAATAAAGATACACATCCCTTCTGCATGGCCAGCACATACAGATATTTCTGACCCAAATGTTTGCCTGGGCGTAGCGTATGGTGTCAGTAGCAACGGCCTCTGACCTTCTCTGGTCTCTAGGAGGTAGGGCAGATAGCTTTCCTTGCCTCATGGCATCAGCCATAGCACAAAGGGTAGTACCACACACATACTTATAAATGTGCTTGCTGTTCACTGCCATGCTTAAGTGCATAGGACTGCTCAAGGCACATCAAATAGTAAATATTTATAACGTCAGGCTGGGATCGGGCATCGCATCTTCCATGCAAACCCCACTTCAGAGCCCATTAGCCTATTAAATGCACTCGCTTCCCTTCTGTAAAAGGCTACTGGGGAGAAAAGAATCCATTCCTGGTCATGAGGAGGCCCCAGTGCAGCAGTAAGAGAGAGCAGTGCTCACTTAGAAAGTGAGTTAGCTTAAAGATAATCCACCCCCTTAAAGATAATTCCCCCCATCCTCAGTGAAAAATATTGAGACGCTGTAGATCAGCTGGCATAGGTAGAGCACCTCCCGGTAAAAGCCCAGATTTATAACTACTGAAAAAGTGCCTCCTTCCTCCTGTATTTGGCAATAGCTTTTCCATGGCTGAGAGGACAGGGTTAGGCGGGTCTTCCTGTTGGGGGAGATGGGGACACCGATACAAAAATGTTCTTACTGCAAGATAGCGATTACGAGAGTACCATCTCCGAGAAACAGGCAGCAGAGGCTGAGAAATAACCTGGCTGCTGAAGAGCTGTTTGACTGAGCCAGCGGGGAAATGGGGGTGAGAGCTAATTCCAGTTAAGGGCATGACAGGTAACAAATGGCACAGTTGCCATGGCTGGCAGGGTATCTATCACAGTGACATAAGCAAAAACAAGAGAAGGCACTTGGCACTGCAAACCCCCAGCAAAGTCCATGCACAGCACGGTCTGTCAATAAGGGCTGCACATGCCTCGGATTTCCCAAACGACAGCTCTGTAATAAGCTGGGTAAGAAACTTGGCTTTGTGAGACAACCTGTAGCACTTCACTTAGCACTCAAGTCCACAGCTAGTGACTCTTCTTTACTGACACGTCAGCATGGGCTTTTCACGCTTTCCTGCTGGTTTATACTTTTTATCATACGACCCACAAACCACCACCTGTTTTAAATTTATAATTCTGTGTGGGACTTCTGAACGCTTTTGAAACCTAACAGAAAATGCCGGCAATGTAAAGACGTGCAACATATGCTAGCCTACACACCTGCCGACCTCACCTCCACTGTCACGCGTAATAGCTACACAGCTAGCTGTCAAGCACAGCAGCACAACACTCCCAATTTTCCCCAGCATGCTATGTGGTGAATGAAGCTATTCATTCAGAGTGTTTCCCCATTCTGGTTCCTTCTAGAAAGCTGACTCCTCCTGTTTTCTTGGTCACACTAGTCAGATTCCCCCCTGTGCCTCCTTGTTCCCCTGCAGCTGACCGTGACATGGGTCAGAGCATCAGGCTGCTGGCAGATCAGACCGACGGGGTCCTCTCTCCCTGCTGGCTGCTCCACCTGCACTGAAAGCCAGCCCTCCTGGTAAGATGGGGAACAAGACCTGAGGGATCCTGCAGTAGGGAAGGGCCCACGTAATGGTGATCAGGAGCCCACAGACTTCTCTATTACAGTGTCCCTTTACCCAACCCTTATTCCCAGCCACTTTGGCCGCTCAGGGCAGGAGCCTCTTTGGAGGGTCAGACTCCATGGGGGGGAAAAGACAGGGCTGGAATTAGGAAGAGTTTCAGAGCACTCACCACTTTCCTCCACTGTGGACACCCAAGATGATAAACAATCCTTTCTCCAGGCTTGCTGGGTGGTGTTAATTTCAGGCTCGCCAGGTACACACCAACTACAGCCCAGGCTTCTTTGGAGACCCTTGCTGTGCAGCCAGCAAAGGTGTTTCCTCTTTCAGCAGCAGGAGACCAAGACTCGTCTGGGCGAAACCAGGGAAAGCCAACCAAGACCATTGGTGAAGCTGCCAGACTGAGCCAGTGCTGCTCACAAAGGAGCCACACTAATTGGGGCCTGCTGAAGGAGCAGACTATTTCATTAACCACATGTATAGGAAAGCCCCAAGCGAACCTATTCACAAGTAACCAGCGCAGCATGCCATATGGCTAAGATCCCAAAGAGCTCTCTCCTAGCTTGAAAGCTTGGGCCATCCCACACTGCTATGTTCCAGTATACGGCACAGACATAATTTGCTAGCTGCTGGGCACCACACAGTTACAGTGCTCCTCTTAACCCTTCCAGAGTCTGCAAGGAACTCTGTTCTTCCCCGGCAGTCAGGCTGGGCATTACAACACAGCTACTGGAGGAGGTCATTGCTCCATGTATGAGACAGCAGGACCACCAGGAAAAACCTCTGCATGTCCAGATTCAATTCCATAAAGTGTTAGAAGGAGTGTCCTGAGACACAAATGCTGAGACGGGACAAATGCCACAGATACTATTAAAAATCAGGAACCAGCATTGGTCTACCTGATCTTGTTATGTGTTTATGTATCTCTAAAGCGTACAGCTGAATAGTTTTGGTCAAAAGGGGAGACAGGAAGATTGGTCATACAGTTGGTCACAAGCCCAAGCACACGCTTTAAAATGGGAAGGGAATTACATCTCCATGGAGGGAGAGATCCAAGGAACAGGAAAGGAGGGGGGGACCCCAAACAGTCTGCAAAACACAAAGGAAAGGTGTAGCAGGGAGCCTTTCTTTGTGTCACATATAGGCTCTCAGACCAGTTGGAGTAGATAAATGTCGACTCCATCCATGTAAGGATGATGGTGTCAGTGTGCCCAAGGACTGATCCATCCAGCTTATTCCCTATGAATTGGAGCCCACCTCATGCCCCAACATCACGTACTCTGCCAAGGACATATACCTTCCACCACCCCAGTAAGGCACTAGCTCCTGGTATCATAAAAGCCCCCTTTGTACAAGTTTGTGTGTTTTAAGTTCTGTACGTTTCCATAGATTCGGATGGAGAAATAGTTACCAGAAAACATCACAGGCCAAAGACAAGAAAAATATGCTAAGAAGATACTCTGTGAAAGTTTCCCAAGGACTGATAACCTTTGGAGACAAGTAATCCTGATGAATTTGCAAGAACTGATAAACTTAGACCACTAGAGTCTAATGCTGCACAAGGCTGCCAGCACACATTAGCATCTACAACAGGTTGTATAACTTGGATCGCACCCAGGAGGGCAGTGGCTGCTATATGCAGATGAAGAATACAGAGTTATGTATACAGGTGGTGAAACAAAGAGCCCTCTGAAGGAATTTCTGCAGACCTACCTAGAAGCCAGTGGTGCGTCAGGATGACCTTCTGCTTCTGAGTGTGCACATTAGGGTTGGCCTCCCAACGGTTGCTCCAGCTAATAAGTGAACGTGAATGAGTGGTGTGTTATGTGAATAGTTACCTGCTATTACTAATAACACCTTGGTTCTCTTAACAACAGCAGCTAATGAATAAAAGACATTTTAAGAAATAGCATTTGTAATCTGTGTTTTCCCCTAACGCTATCCTCTATTTAAGGACAAAGGAATTTACACCACCTGTTTGGGAGAAACATGCTAAAGACAGTGTGGCACTCATACCTCTTCATGGTGGGACCTTCAGACCCAGCTAGGACAGACAGTGTTAGCACAGGACAGCTGCTTTGACCAAACAAGCCACTAGCCATGAAATGGTTTGTTGAAATCCTTGCCACTGCTCGCCAGAGAGAATTGGTGGCTGTGGGGAATATGTTCCTCCTCCTGAAACATGCTATAGGAAATACAGTCAAATCCAGCCCTGTGGAGGTACTGGACAGGAACCACGCGCACGTTTGTAAGGGCAAGATCTGTTCAAAGGGAGAAGGTCCCACGTAAGAGCCAGCTAACTGCTGTCTGCTCCATCTCCCACACATTGTCTTCTTTGCATGCTTCAATGCATGTACTGGCAGACCCAACTCTGTCACTTAGTCACTCTACAGACATGGGTTGTCGCTTGAGTCTGCTATTTTTCTAAAGCATCTCCATAGGCGATGCCTTGTGGCTGCCACTGATGTCCAGAGAAACTATGCAGACTCAGCACTCCTGATGCAGAAAAACAACAAGTGTTGCAAGTCACACTGCCGCAAAAAAAAGAGACCCACAACGTTTTATCTTGTAAGCCTTCCCCTCAATCTGCCTTCAGGTGACCTGCATTCCCATCTCTCCAGTGCTGTCAAGTCTAGCGCCTCCACTTAAGGAACAGGCAGATTTCTCCATCTATAAAAAGAACGCGGGGCTGTTTGAATAACTATTGCAACAAAACTGGCTTTATTGAGTCAGACCAAAAGTATCCTCTGACTAACCACAGCCAGCAGCAGATGCTTAGAGACCTGTAGAAGAACAGTCAGATTATACCTGGACCTTTATTTTTAATAACTACCGACAGCCTCATCCTCTGTGAAGCACTCCTTCCAGATAAGTGTTGAAAGGCTTGAGCCAGATCACGGGGTCTTGCAGCTCCTACCCTAGAGAGAGTTTGTAACCCAAGAGGCAAAACCCCCATGTATACATGCAGGCACAGAACTGCCTCGCAAGAGGCAGCCCAAAGCATTCATGGCAAAGCTGAGAATCAAATGCAGTCTCTTGACGCTGGGTTACATTTTCAAAACCATCTGTCCAAAACATGATGGAAATTATTAAACTAAAGAAACAAAGGCTTTGACAGGTGAAACTTCCTTCCAGATTTTCTGGCGGCGTTCCAGCCTTGATCACTGGAATTTCACACGCACACATGACCTCTGCGAGCGCAGGAGCGTGGTGCTCACACACGCCTAGCTGAAATGCCATTCAAGCAAAACTTTCTGCTTGGTGAGCGTATTTCCTGTTATCTCCAGTAACCCCTTCAATCCCAGCACACTGGTATCAGCAACATCATGATTTATTAAGACATGGAGTGGAGTTTTTCCAGTGTTTTTTTTCCTCCCTTGCCATTGTTATCACTGATGAAGTCCTGGCTTTGAGAGCTTTCTGGGTTCGGGCAGCCGGAGCTGGCACCCCTGGCGAGCTGCGGTCAGCAAACATTTGCAATCAGCAGCTGACTTCCCACTGCCATCTGCCTGCTCGGGCAGACAACGAAAGCACTTCGCTTTTGTGCCCAGCACCTTACTCCAAGGGCAAAAGAAGGTCCCCCAGCCTGTGGGACCTCCTGAGCCCACGCATTGCCTACAGCCATTGGATTTGTTTCATGCCCAAGTAAAAGAAGCCAGATTGGGTGTGATTGAAGAACAGAGGCAAAGTGACCGGCTCAGCTCTGCTTTAATGGTATTAGTCATGAATTTTTACTCACTCAGTGTTCTCAAAGCTTGCTTTCCTTTTTTCCCCTCTTCTCTCTTTCATCTGTGTGAAACACGGGTGATGTCAATCCTGCTGAGACAGTCCTGAAAACTTTGCTTAGCTTTGACACTTCCACCTCTACCTCAGACTTCAAGGAAAGCCTGCGGGATGCCAGCAGCTGTAAAGCTAAAGGGACTCCTTTCCAATCCTCTCCACCAGTGCCAAAACATTTTCAAATCCCCACACTTCCAGCAGACGCCTTCCTACTTCAGAAAGCAACATGCCTTTCCCTCTACCTGTGCGTCACCTCCTGTGCATCAGCAAGCAGGGTAGCTGATGGCACGGCTCCAGTGCCCTCTAAAGCTTCCAAACCACTGCTGCCAGCAACCCAAGCAGATGCCACCTCTGTCTTGCAGGGTGGCATTTAGAAAGCCATAGGCTATCAAGTGAGATTTCTCCTAAGCTGTTATCACCAGACTTGCCAGAGAGGAGCCAGCAAGAACCTTAAGACTAAATCCCATCACTTTAGGAGTTAAATTAATTATAGTGCAGATGGAGTGGGTGAGGGAACCTGTATGAACTAATTAAGCAGTACACCTACACAAGTTAAGCCCCAGTGACATCCACTCCCTCCCCTCAGAGAACTGTCTCCAGCCTGGGCCTATATGTAACAAGACGAACATACCAGCTCCTCCACCAACAGGGTAGAAATTCCCAACTCCCCTTCCCCTCCATCAGTCTCATGAGGATAAAAATGGGGGATTTTTCACCTGATGCATGAAACGTGAACTGGGCTGGGCTCAAGAAGTTTGGATGCTCATTGCCACTCTGCCACTGACTGGCTGAGCAACCTCAGCCATGCCCTCTTGTTCCTTCTTCACAAGAAGGACTAATCCCCACCTCACTGAGCCTTATGCAACACACCCCTGCTGCAGTTGATGTGATCCTGCTGCACCTATTAAAAGAGTAATTGGGCCTGTCCTAGATGCACAGAGGCTTGGCAAATCAGTTGGTTTTGAACCATCACACGCCCTATTTGATTCTGCATTCTTGCCCAAGATCATTTTGCAGATGGAGGAAAAAAAAAAAATCAATTTCAGGTCAAAGTGCTTTTAAAAATTTGACATTATTAAGTCATGTAAAGGTTTGCAACTGGTTTATTTGCTCAGTGATGAAACAGCAGAGGATATAGCCACTGGAAGCCTTTCAGCTAGGACATCTGCTTTTCAGGTGTCAGAGGAGATACGATAGCTGTTCAGATCTAGTAAGATTCCCTACACACACTGTTTGAAGATCAAACATCTGTAATTTTCCCTCAGACAGGACATCCTGCCAACCACCACAGGGACACGGTCACAGTAACAAAAGCACCAGATTTTCTGCTTGTCTGCAAGCACCAGAGAGTTGCTGAATCTTTGGCTGACCACAGAAACCCAAGAACAGTAAACTTCATGGGTGATAAGACTGATGCCAGGCAATGAGGAAACCAGCTGATTGATGCACACCCCGCACTCTCTGACATGGGAGGAGCAAGGGGTTACTTGGGTGAAATGACCTGATCAGGCACTACCAACACACAGACACCCGCTAAGGCTGAAATCACCCAACCAAGATAGCAGCTCAGGGACAGACCTCATCAAAGGGTGGCCTCAGCCTCTAGCTTCTCAGATGACATTTCCTGAGCTCTGCCCCTCCACCCCAGGATCTGCAAGGTCATCAGCTGAGAAATACTCCTGACTTGGCCAAAGAGACCCCGCAGCAGACCTGCTCCAGCACAGGGAAGAGCCTACAGATTGACTAAGTTTTTCAGAGACCTGAGAAACAAAGCTCTCCTAGGCCTCTGGAAGAGGGCACAAAGGCACTTAAAACAGCAGCTACATCCCCAGAACTAATTCATAAGCTTCTAGACCCTAATGATATCCCAGCAACAAGCAGAGAAATGCCACACAGGAGGTCAGACTGCCACATCATCATCAGAAGAGAGACAAGAGAGACAAGCCTTCATTGCATGTAAGGCCAGGGACAAAGGCACTGCTTTCCTCAAAGGCAGGGGACTCAAACTGTCAGAAACACAGGCTCTGGAGCCTCAGGAGTGCTTCACGTTCCCAGTATCAGACCCTAAAAGCTTCTCATTCACACTACCCAGAGCATACCTAATCCCAGAAAAGAGATGGAAACAGGAGAATTGCAAAAGATACCTCCCTACTCAACAAAGTATGCTTTCTTTCCTGAGAGCAGACCATGCATTGCTTTGCTCCCCTTCCCCTACAAAGTACCAGTTGTAATAGGTGGCTTAAAAATACATCTGCTTCCCCTTTTCTCCAGCAGCTACTTTACTAGCCTTAAACAACTGCCTAAACCACAAGCAAAGCTTCTGAGGCTTAATCTCTAAACCTGCACCAGAGTTTTGCTGCAGCCCATCACTTCCCTAGCACACGGCAACACCCCCAAAGCTCCTGTCCCAGCAGGCTCCTTTTATCGAAAAGCCCACTGCTCAGCTGCCCCCTATCCCCCACCAATCCCCCCACCTGGAAGGGGGAGCAAGCACAGCTGGGGCTCAGCCTGGCCCCCCATAAGGGGTCAGTCCACCTTTCCTCAGCAGAGAAGTTATAAGCTCGTGCTATGTTCAGTACAAGCCTTTCAAAAGGCACAGGCTGAGCCCCTAACTATGCCTGAAAGAAATTTATTAACATACTTGAGTGAGCATAAGAGAATGATCCACCATCTTAGCCTTGCATAGAGGACGTCCAGCCCAAGGTTTACATATGCGGAAGGTGATTTTGGAAGTCCTGCTAAAGATACTGTGAAGCACCCAGATTTCAGAGGGCAGGGGCTCTGTTTTTTTCTGGAAATCAGGATTAGAGAGGGGTTTATGACTGGGGGTTTTTTCCTTAGATTTTTCTGAGTTCTGCTCTTGGAAACTTGCTAGTTGTCGCTAGTTCCTTGGGAATTCTGGCTTTTGTCCTCTCAAGATAACCCAGCAAAGGGGGAGGGAGAACAGCTCCAAATTACCATTTAGCTGATGCTACAAACAATGTATTTGGGGCCACCTTCTTCTTATTATAGGGCTTAGCACATTTTGAATGTGCGTGCTTTGACTCAGCTCAGAGGAAGCCCCAACAGTGTCTGCTGGTGGTCCAAACCAGAAGAGTCACTCAGCTCTCCATGAGGGGTATCACATGTAGGACGCGCTGGGGCTGAGGTCATGAGAGATCGTGGTAGTGGGCACTGTTCCTGTTTGTTGGAACACTGAGGGCAGAAATCTCAGAGGACTGAGTGATTTTACTGGAGGTCCTTCCTTGTGAAGGGTGCTTGCTCCTTTGGTGCACGGGGAAGATGGTGGACATGACAGGACGCTGCTGAATTCTCCTCTGCTACGTCATTAATGCAGTTGCTTTAGGAGGGAAGGGGGAGAGACCCTGGAAATGCTGACAGTGTCCTGATATCTAGATTCTTCCTCTGTGAGGAGACTTTGCTATTGGAGTCAACTTTGCAAACAAGATGCCATTTGATTAGTCAGTTGTTTTCTGGGCTGGTATGGCCAGAAATGATTGCAAACTGCTCTGCCTTTGGCCAGACATTTGATAGAGTGCCACATTATATATTTATTAAGGGAGTGAAGAAATCCTAACTGGATAAAAATAGCAAGGCTTGGATTAGAAACTGGCTGGCAGATGGGGAACAGAGGTTCATTGCTGCTTCAGGATGCCTAGTGTTGCCAGAAAGATCCTGCACAGTGTTGATGTGGGTCTACCAAGCTGGGGCAGAGGAGACACAGAAGACACAAGGCTGGCCTGAGGAAGCACAGTGGAAAAACAACACCGGGTCTTTTGGACGACTGACTGATGTCTCGATCAAGAGAGTAGTAAGCCAATGAAATAGGCTCTCTCTGGTAGAGACTGCACACAGATCTGCTCCTTGCAGCCCAACAAAGCTGGAAGACATACCATTGGAGGTGAAGTGCACAGCGGGTTCTGCTCTTCTGCCATGCAAGACAGGAAGTTCGCTCTCTCAATGACAGGTGGAGCAGTAATAGTGGTCCTCACATTATTTATGGGAAAAGGACAAAACCTCTTGTTTAAAATGTCCTTTGCCAGGCTTCTTTTAGTCAAAAGGGAGTTTCCCTTATGAACTGATACCTCCTACCTCCCATGGTGTTTCTAGTGGGTCATTAAAAATGGAAAAGGGACTGGAAGGTCCAGCCTCCTCAAACCTTCGGTTTTTGCTCCCTCTTCAGACTGGTCAAGAACATCCCTTTGCAACAAAGGTACCAGTTCATTCTCCGGTGCCAGTGTGCTATTAGCCCTGCTCTCTAGGAAGTTGCTCTCTGCAGAGAACCACCACAATTGCTACAAAATCGCACTTTGGGATCCAAGACCAGGAGTTGACTTCTTTTTCCCCACACAGAAGAAAGCTTCTAGCAGGCAGTGGAGATGGCATACACATCAAGCACCACTTCCGCTCATAACCCAGATGTTATACCTTCCGTCACTCCAAACCTGGAAAGTGGTGGTTTTTTTGTTTTTTTGTTTTTTTAAGAGAGGGGAATTCACCATTCGCGTATGAGACATTATCACTCAAGACCAGATTTCTCCACCTTGGTACACTTTCTCTGGAACGTGCAGAGGTTCAAGCTTGCCGTGCACCACTCCAGTGGGGTCTGGTAACACTGCAGCCATGCACGGCACTCCTCAGCCCAGCCAGACAGCGGGAAAATGTCTGTAGCTGCCAGCTGGATCTTGAGTTTTTGGGTCACTTGCAAAAGCCCACTTCTCATTAGCTGTCCACACCAATCCAATTGCACCACGCAGGCAAAGTCAACTTCGCCCTCTACGCTACACCTAACTTGTACCTCTCCAACTCTTCAACCGACAACTGTCCAAAACCTACCAACAAACTGTCCAAATCTCATCCTTTCACTGTAAACTGCTCTCTACTGCATCTCATAGACAAGCCTTCACAAAGCCACTCACCCTGCAATAGTACTCCAACATCAAACACCTGCATGAAAACTTCCACAGTAACACTCCAACATCAACGAGCTCCTGCATGAAAATTTTCACTTTCTCCTTAAGAGTCCACCCTACACTAACCGCTGACGAACACACACTGTCCTCACCAAAGCCAAACACTGCAACAACTAGTGCCAAGTTCAAATCGCATGTGCACTGCAATATTGCAGGTGTGAGTTAATGCAGACGTGGGCTTGGAAGTTGCAGTGTGTACACCCTATGGTTTAATATGGCATTTTACTGGCGAATGAGTCTTCTCCCTGGGAGAAGTGTATGTGAGGAGGCTGTTTAAAGGCAAGACGGGAATGGTTCTCCAGGTCTCTGAAGCTGAGAGTAATAAATTTTATCTGTGTTGTGGCGCAGGGTCTTCTTGTTCATTTGCTTCTCTATCCAGTCAGGTGCTGCAGAGGAGTGTGACAGAGAGAGAATGAAATATTTAGAACAGGATTAACAACCTCAACGTCTCTGTCCCCAAGCCTGCAGACATCCTAGGAGGCATGATCACAGTTTTGCCGTTCTCCCCCACTTTACTGGGATGTGTTCCTGCAGAATTTTCCATCCTAAACACACTCCTGACTCATCTGACATGCTTCAAAGTTCCTACCCCAGCATCCCTTCCTCGAGGTACGTCAGCATTTCGCTTTGAAACATACCTCAGTGCCATTCCCTCCCTGAGGTACCTCAGCATTGACAGCTGAAACCTCTTCCAATGCCGTCCCCTCCCTGAGGTACCTCACCCTTTCGTGCTCAAGCCTCCCCGATGCCATCCCCTGCCTGAGGGACCTCAGCCTTTCCCGCCGAAGCCCACTCGGCGCCGTCCCCTCCCTGAGGCACCGCAGCCCCTGCCCCTCGCTCTCCAACGCCCCGACGGCGGCGCCGTCCGCGCCCCGCGCCGCTTCAGCGCTTACCTTCCCGACCCGGCGCTCTCCCCTCACGCTCGCTTTCCTTCCTCTGCCCTGGCGTCATCATGGGCTTCGCCCTCAGCCCCACCGCCCGTACCTGAGCCCTGCCCAACGCTCAGCCCGGGGCTCCCTTCCCTCAAAGCCACTCTCGCGTTTCCCGCCTCGCCCCGGTCCCTCCCCCGTGCGGGGGCGTGGTGTTGCGGCTGGCGAGGCACCTCGGTATCTCGCCCGCGGGCTGGCTGCCCCTCGCCTCCCTCCATCCTCCCCGCTCAGCCGGTATCAGGGCGGCCCCACCAAGTCACCTCGGTGTTCGCCCGCCAAGCCCCCGCTCACCCGCTGCACCCACCACCCGCCGCTGCCGCCGCACCTGGCAGCACGCGCTGCCGAGCCCACGCAGCCCGCGCGGCGCGCGCCTGTGGAGCGTGTCCCCGCCCGTCCCGCGTCCCAGCCAACCTCGTCCGAAGCCGGCCCCGGGCCCCGGGCCCCGGGCCCCGGGCCCCGCCTCCCGCCCCGCGCCGGCGGCTGCCGAGCGGCGCTGTCCCGCCCGGTGCGCGTCCCCGCTCCCCCCGGCTGGACACCGGCAGAAAGTCAGGACGGCCTCGCGCTGCCGCCTGCTCGGGCAGAGGCGGCCCGGGGACTGCCTGAGCTCCAAGGCTCCACCAGCTGCATCACTGTGGGAGGGAAGGGGTCGCAGGACAACACGAGACGGCAGGTTTTGCGTCATTCCCACCTCCCAGTTGAGAGGACTGCGCCCTTTCTGCTGGTTTAGCTCAAATCATGGAAAAAATCCCATTTACGGCTTGCTGTGCCAAGCACACGTACCTTGAGACAATGTCCCACCCTTAAATCCCCAGCGTAAGGAGAAGAGAGCACCAAAGGGTTCATAAATCCCCCCAAACAGCAGTATCGAACACTGAGTTAGAACTACAAAGCATTTAGATTTCATGGTTAGAAAAAAGTTCAGCCAGTTAATAAAGAGCAGACACTTGTTGAGACACTGAAGTGGAATCTGCTTGCCAGACTCAAGAGGACAGCCTCTCCGGGAGCTCACCAGCCGCTGCTGAAGCACCCCTGGGGGGAACTTATTTCATCAGCTAGAGATGATGCTGGGACACCAGTTACAGACTAACTCTCTGCGCTGAGCAGGACTGGAAGCTCAGCTCCGAAGGTCCTCAACTCCCCACCCCTACCCCCTTGCTGGAGGACCCGGACTGAAGCGTCCAGCTCAATAACACAACCAGTTTCTATCTGGATTTTGAACAGTCCTCTCAGTTTTCTTCCAGGAGCTTAATAATCATCACAGAGGTTTAAGGTTCCCCAGAGGTCTCATTCTTGAGAAACCTTGTACAAGAAAGCTATAGCACCACACCGTATACTATAGTCACTCTTTGCTGCAACTAAAACAAACAAACAAAGACACAGCCGTGGATAAATAATTCTACACTCAAGTTCCCGTGTTATTTATGGTACTATGTCCATTCTCTTGGCAGTAATCCTTTTTCAGCAGGTTCCCCTGCAACTCATACACGAGCATTTGGTTCCCACTTCCAGGCAATGTGAGCCGAGCTAGAGCTGGTGGTTATCCCTGGGGACTCTGTCAGGGTGAGAGGATGGGAAAGTGGTGGTGGCAGTACTAATCAACTGTTAAACATCAGAAGGGAAAAACCAGAATTCCAAGCAGAAGAGTACCTCGGTGCCGAGTAAGCTGCTTATGCTGCATTTTGAAAATTTTCCCAGCACAGTTTATTAACATAAATGTGTTTTCATTACTTTTCATTTGAACCAAGTCTTCTCTGGCTATCTCCATTTTTGCATCAGACAAGTGAATTTTCTCTGCATTTGACTTCCTTGATACCATTCTTATTCTAAGAATGTGCAGAGGCTAAGGTATCCAACCGTCTCATGAGAGACTCGTTGAGGAGCAAACACGAAAGATGAAAGCTGCTGTCTGCAGACCAAGACGCAGGAACTGCGTCAGTAAGCACCCCTACGTGTCTCCAATCCATCAAGAGAAATCTATCCGAGGGGGAGGAGAAGGTGCAGAGGGAGTGAAGTGCATCTTGGGCAAGCACAGATTGAAACTGAGCTATAGAAACTCGTTGCTGTGTTGTACAACTTGGCAGTGAGTTTCCGCAAACATTTGTACATGTATAAATACATATTTACTAACACATACTTCCTGACACAATGGAGAGAGCTCTTGCATTCATGTACCTGTGCAATGGCCCTCAGTGGGGATTTCACTGGCTGGCTGCAAACTCGCGGGGAATGGCACGTGCAACTCTGGCTGAGCAGAAGGAAGCGGGTGTAGGAAGAAGTTACAAGGTCCTTCACAAGAGAATGGTCATTTTTCCTCTTTTCAGAATACAGTAACTAAATATTCTTGGTCTGTTAGTATGATATTGATGATGAATAACCTTTACTATCACCCTGCAGGGTGCTGTTTTCTTAAACCTCCTTTGCAATACATGCAGATGCGCATGTGGGCCTGCGTGCCTGTTACCACACACACCTGCTACAGAGTTTTCTGTTGAGTTCCACATCAGCTAAAAAGCATTAAAGCCTGCACTTCCAATCACCATGTCCTCTCTACACTTGAGGCCTTGCGGACATCTTTCCCCCTGGTTTTACCCAGGACGTTCAGCACGGCAGTCTCAGTTTGCTGAAGCGAATGGGGTCTAGGATGGGACTCTCCGTGTCCCATGGCTCCCACTGGCCGCTCAGGGCCTTGAGCACTCCCGCGCCAGTGACTCTCCAGCAGCCGCACAGCTCCTGTAGCCCCAATTCCAGTAGGGCCGGTCCAGCCTTGATGAGCCCTGATGTGACACGATGGCAGTGAAAGAACACCCAGAAGCTGGCTAGCAGCTCTGATGCTGCATCTCCGCAGCAAGCATGCTTTGTGCTCCTAGGAGCTGCCTGAGCCAACCTTGTACCGGTGCTACTGAGAGGAAAGTCTGTCTTTGAAACACTGTGGGCAGGGATGAACACCCAGGTGGGCACCGCACCTAAAGAAGCACAAGTGCCCTAAGGGGCCTGGCTTGAAAGCAAAAGGTACTTCCTCCTGTTCAATGCAACTGGCTCTGGGGTGGCAACCAACGAGCAGCTCACTCCCAGAGGCGACCCACGCTTAGAGAGTCAAGCAGCTTCCTTCAGGGTGCTCAAAGAGCCGCTTCCCGTAGGCTGGGCTGCTGTCAGTGCCAGTGGCAGGGTGTTTGGTTACAGGGTGTTCCTCTGACCCCAATTTAGCCCAGCCAGCAAGGAGGGACACCCACAGCCTGTGTCCCGTGGCGTATCACCAGCAAACACCTGTCAGTGTCCCTGCAAAGACAAAGCAGGGCCCAGATCAAAGATTTCTTCCCCAACCCAGCCATCTGCCAAGTGCAGGCGAGTCCCTGCATCATACCCCTGAGAATACAGCAGGTTGCAAGCTCGTGTTGAATAAGCGTGATGAGAGGAAGGGATGCTGATCGCTCTTCCTTGGTTTCTCCTGAAAGGGCATGGGCTGGTTTTTAAACACCTGTTTGGAAGGCCTGTTCCTCTGAACTCTTCGCCCTAGCCACTGACTACTCAGACAGACCGCTTGCTGCTTTCCCTCGATATCTCTGTGCACAAAGTGAAGAACCGGCCAGCAAGTGGTGTGTCATACAACTAGAGAAAATCGTTATACCATAAAGGCCTTTCCAGTAGTCAGGAATCCTTAGCCTCTGCATAGCCCGTTCCCTTAGAGGACTCGCAGGTTACACGAATAGGAAAGAAAAAATAAGCAGGCGCAGAGGTGAAGAAACTGGCTGGATCTTCTATGGCAGGCAAAGAGAGCTGAGCAAGGAAGACCTTCGGACTCCCGTCCCACCAGGTTCCTGGCAGATGCAGCCTGCCTTTCTATAGCTCAACCCCAACAAGAAGAGGTCCACACCCAAGAACTCACTACCTTGTCTGTTTCGTCCCAAAGAGGCCTTCCCTAATAGCACTCAGTATGCTTCCATGATAAGGTAGTGTAAGGACTGGTTTAAATCTACAGAAGTAGGAAGGGCTAGCTGAAGAAGAGAAGCAGCTTACGGGACAGTACCGGCCTAAACTGGTGAACGTTATGCTAACACGTAGGCTAGCGGATAGGAAAAAAATAACAGGAAACATCAGAAGTGAGAGGTGAGGTGGGAGTTTGCATCAGCTTTGTTAGCAGAAGCAAGCACGGTGGAAAACAGCATCACTACATCCAGCTTCCTGATGGAATACCATAATTCATATAACGGGAGACTAGTAAAAGAAGGTCTCTGTTGTGGCATTGTTCCCCTCCTCCTCAACTTGTGTTCCTGCTGGTCTTCCCACCTTTAGATGCACCAGCGCTTTTTTAAGCATTTAGTCTCTGAAGCGTAGGTAAGGCCTATGCTCTTTTCAGTCTATTCACAGTAAATCTTGCATAGAAATATTGAGTGGTTTCGTTAGCTATTATTTGTACTTCAGTGCTTTTCATCTACTCACCGATTACACGCTTAAGAGTTTAGTAAAGCTCTTAAACCCACTACTGTGACCACCTAGTTTTGCTGGGCAGCTCCCAGGAATTTTATAGCACGTGGCTCTTGGCTGCAAACTGGCACAGGGCTGCCCTGTTTGGGAAAGCTCACTGGAAGCATCATTGACCTTTTCTGACTTTCTGGATGCATCCCACGAGGATGGTGTTCAAACCCCTCAGCAATCTGGGTCCAGCCTACCTCAGACACTTGTCCCCCTGCCTGGGGTGCAATTCGGCAGCTGAGATCTGTGGGATGCTTCGAGGGCTGCAATCCTATACTTCCAGGTTTTGCTGGACTTCGGCAACCCTGCAGGAGTCAACGGGCCAGATCCGTCTCTCGATTTCTCCCCTTTCCCCCGTAAACAGCCAAAGCGTAAAGTTCTCTACGAACGGGTGAGCTGTGGGCCGCGCGGCAGCGCAGGACCGCACTGAACAGAAAAGCGGCAGCTTGATGGGAAGGAGAAGGGCAGACCACCAGCGGAGACCCACGCGAGGCGGCAGCGGGACCTGGCCCCCTCCCATCCCCGCTCCCCTGCCTGTGACCCCGCTCTGAAGGCGGGTGGGCTCCCACCTGCCCCGGGCTCCCCGTCCCGCTCCCTGCGAGGTGCCGCCCGGCCACCGCGTGGCAGCAGCGCTCCGTCCTCCCGCCGCCGCCGGGGCCGCGGCCGCCCCCGGCGGGCGGCCGAGCCGGCCCCGGCCCCGGCCCCGGCCCCGGCCCCGGCCCCGGCCCCGGCCCCGGCCCCGGCCCCGGCCCCGGCCCCGGCCCCGGCCCCGAGAGGCCTGGCTGGCGAGCAGTGCTGACACGCAGAATCCGCTTGCGAACCGCGGGTCAAGGGGCCAGCGTGTGCTCTTCGCCCCGGCCGGGTAACGCTGTTTTCCCACCGCAACCAGCTCTTCAGGTGGTCCCTCCATAGGAGCAGAGGCGGCCCAGAACTCCCATGCACGCGCAGCAAAGCCCATGCAGGAGGACCAACCTCTACTGCCGTCCCAGCAGCCACCCAGTAACGTGGCTTTGGGGCAGCTGCCTTTTCCACAAGGGTCCCCCCTGTCCCAGGCAGGTTGTGGGTGGAGGGGGAGATGGCACTTCTAGGTGACAGCAAGCCATCTCAGCCGCTGACTTCCTCAGACGCGTGCCTGGGTCGGGCCAGAGGACAGCACGGGGGGAGGCGCAGGCTGGACCACTGTCCCAGCAGGCTGAGCACGATTTGTGAGCCAGAGTTAGGCCTGATAAAAGTCTCATTTACTGCAACGTAACCCCGTTCCCTCGCGTTCAGTGCGGAGAGGAAACGGATTGTTGTCTCCTTCCAGCCTTGTCCTTGCCTCCCTCCGTTTCTCCTGTAGCCGCCGCCACCACCAAGCTCCTTCAGACTGAGCACACACCTCGCATTCTTTCCTATCTTCCTCACTCCCTTCTGAATTGTCCCCAAATTTGCTCCCTCCCCGAGGGCATGGTGCCCACTGCTGAGCACATTGCTCCAGCTGGTGCCTTCCCGGTGTCAGGATGACTTCACATAGTGACCTCTGCTACTCCTGCTGCCACAGCCCAAGCTTTGTTAGCTCATTTAGCAACCCTCTGGCGCTGCTGACTTGGGTTCAGCTGTGGCTCCACAAGGCCTCCTGGGCCAGGCAGCGCAGGACAGCCGCCTGGGCACTCGATGCCTTGTCCCCCTCGTGCAGCTGGTCCCAACTGCATGGCCCCTTTCTCAGCTGGCTCCTACTGCCTGGGACCACATCCCGCAGCAGCCACGAGCGCTGAGAATCCCAGCCCCACTAGCACTTACCTCCTACACCACATTGGTGTCCTCTGCCAAACCCAGTCGCTCACTGCCTACTCTGTCACCCTGGTTAATAAAGACAATAAGGGCAAGAGCCAGCACAGCCCCGACAAGACCCATCCTGCCACTGCCAGGACAGAGCTACAGAGACACCTGCCAACCAGGTGAGAGGCAGCCAGTCTTCAAGAGCAAGGCAGAGCACTCAGCTATCGATCCTGCCTGAGGACCAGGGCAGGTGTTTGGGATGAAGGGAGTGCAATTTATTCCACCTGTGAAAGCTTTTTCTGGCAGGTTGCTGCTCCCTGCACATCATCCACATGCTGCAGCATAAAGGGGCAGACACGTGCCATGGAGGGCAGTACCACAGTCCCCACCAGCAGCCACCTGCTGAAAGTTGCCAGGCTCTTTGCAGTTAAATCATTGCACGTTGAGAGGGGCTGGGCGCGAGACTGAGGGAACGCTCCCACCTCTCAGGGCCTTCTGGCAGGGGCAGACAATGCAGATATCCCATGCAGATAATTTAGGGAAAGTCCAAGGGGTGGGGCCGGAGGGATAAAACTGGATTAGCAGTTCAAACCTACATCCTCAGCACTGCTTACCTGTCATGTAACTCGTATATGGCCGTGGGAACTCACCCTGCCTGTTCCCAGCACACCTGGAGCAAACTTTAGAGATGAGACACAATGAGATCAGGGACCTCCAGAGCAAAACCTCAAGCATCTCTGACACTGGCTGCAGGAATATTCCTCTCCTTCTCCCTCAGGTGTCAACTGCTGGCGTTTCGGTGCTGTTTCTCCCCCTAGTCCCTGGCTGAGACTCACATTAGCACCCACATGCAGAAGAGGAGAGACCCTGTCCCCAAGGGTGACAGAAATGTCTGTGATAGATCCAGCAGCACCAGGGCAAGAGCTGGGTCCCTGCACCTGAGGGCCTGGCACCTCCTGAGATCCAGTCGTGAGCCCCAGGGAGGACATGCAGAACAAGGAGTCCTGACACCTTTGGAAACCAAGGCAGGGACCCTCTGGGTACCAAAGAGCTGCCCTAGTCCTACCCCAGCATGTCCTGGGCTCACTCCACTGATTTTTGGGGGGATGGTGCTGGCCAAGTCCTGGCTAGAGACCAGAGAGGCAGATTCCTCAGGAGCTGAAAATGATTCCCCACCTTTCTACCTTTGTCCACCAGTTTTCTCTAACCAAACCATTGTTTAGATGAAAATCATTTGTCCACAGTGCAATATCAACTCAACCTGCACGGTCCCATGCTGCACAGTACTTGTTTTCCTCTACTCATTCCTGGCCATGTCATTCCAAATAATCCATGAAGGTCCCATTTTATAGGTAGGAAAACAAGATAAGAAAGGCTCGGGTGGCCATTTGAAAAGCCAGAGGCTGGCGTCAGTTTGGGGATTAGACGCTACGTGTGCGCGATATTCAGGGATGAGCCAATCACCTGGTTGAGCCAGCTCTTTAAGGATAAACTTGACGGATTGAGAAAGAGGAGGAGTTGGGGCCCTACCAGTCACTGGCAACATTGCGTGTTTGCACACCAGCTAGCTGTTACCTGCTTTCCAGCACTTTCCAGACTCCTACCCCAGCATTCAGGCATGTTAGCTGGGGTCCCTGTGGGGTGCTCCCAGCATATTACAGAAGCTGTGATCAGGTGGGGACATCCTTGGGGGGGCTGACATTGCAGTCCTTTGCTAGTGGTTTGAGAGGTGCCGTCCTGACAGGCAGCCATCCCCCAGAGCTGCGCAGCCCAGTGTCAACGTGGAAGAGAAGCTTTGCTGGTGCAGAACAGGGTAAGTTTGCCTGGATTCTCCCTGTGTGTTACTTTTTCTGTTCAGGGAGGCTCTTGAAGTTTTAGCATTGCTAATCTTTGTACCTAATTCCTTTTGCAGCGTTGTTATTCCCAAGGCACAACACAGAGCCAGCAGACTATTTAAAAAGCAGAATGGCACAATGGGCAAACAAAGCAAAACCTCAGCGCTAAGGTGTCCCCAGTGCCCAGCAGAACCAGACGGTTACTCCATGTGTCTTCCCCACGCTACTATTTCTTCATCCACAGTTTTCTCTGCTCACAGTAGCACAACATTGTGAGCACATGCTCCACTGTTGCCCCCAGACCCCTATCTGCAGAACTGCTATCTCACCAAGTTAACTCTCCCAGCATAGGTTTGGACAGTTGACTCTTCCCCTCAAGCTAGAACTTTGTACTTGCCTAGTGAATTGCACCCTATTTATTTCAGTCCGAGTATCCCATTTGCCAAGATCTTACCGGAAATCTAAGCAGGGTGACCTCCAACATATTTTCCACTCTTCCTAGTCTAGTACAGTCTGCAGAAGTAGGAAGCTTGATCTGTCTTCCATCACATATATCAGCAGGGTCATTCAGAGTAGCTGTACTACAGGTATGGATCCCAGAGCCGTTCCAGCAACCCTCTGAAAGTGGGTGCCCTTAGCCCAGTTTCCCAAAACCTCCACAAGCATCCTCATCTAGGTAAAATTAGGAGGGTAAGAACACTCGTGATAATGTCACGTACCTCTGTACCAAAAGCCATACAATTCTGCTACTTCGCCCTTAACCTTACTTGCTTTTCGCAAAGACTCAGGGATAAAATCGCCTGGCATTATCAACTAGAGAAGGTCCAGTGTGGGTTGGTCTTGAAGTTTATACCTGAATTCTCTGCAAACACGACCCCCTCAAACACAGCTCGGATGAAGCAAAACGCATACCTTCCAGAACGCACCGAATGCCTGCTGTGTGAATGAGTGAATGTGTGAATGCATGTGGTGGTCGATCCTCTGCTGCAGCTCTCCATGAGGACCAGACTTTGCAAGCGGCCTTTGCAGACTGACTTTTTGAATGAGACTTCTATGTTAGCACTGCCACAAGACTTCAGAGACAAAACAAGGACACTTTAAAAAGGTAACCAGAAATAGCTAAGAGTAGATATTGGACTGCAGGGTCCCTTCCGTGTTACCTGCCCAGGATTTCTTTCACACTTGCAACAGATCTCTCCCCCTATTAACACTCCAAACGCTAACACCAGGTTAGCACGGGGCATTTTACCCACCAAAACTGACATGAACCCAGAGGTCTGCAGCCCTTTTCTTTAAGTGAGGAAGTAGATGTGGAAAGGGAAGAGTGTGTTTCCAGCTTCATTCTTTAAAGGAGACAGGGTAGACAGGTTCTTTAAAGACCTGGAAAGGCAGCTAAACCAGGCAGGCAGGTAAGGGCTTCATTCCCAGCAAGGAGACCTAAAAGTGTTCCTGGCCAGAAACGTAACAGCTTGTAGCACCTCTCTCCTTCAGGACTCCAAATGTCCTTTCCTTGGCCAGCCGTGCACACTGCCGCAGCCCATCACACGTCACGGTGGGGAGGCACTCTGCTCAGGTGGGCATCCTGAAGGATTTTCAGCTGTGAACGGACTTGGACAAAGGACGCAAGTACCACCTCCTCTTTACAGACAAAAAAAGTGCTGCTCGCAAGATACAGCTCTTCACTGGGATAAGCAAAGAGGGAAATGAGGAAAAGCAAGGCTGGCTTCTGGAGGAATACAAAGACAGCTCTCTGCTCTAGTCCCATTGCCCAAGAGGAGAGAAAGCATTCACTTTCAAGGAGACTGAGGTATGGATGTAGGCAAAGTTGGGGGTGGCAGAAAGGGAGAGGCACGCCCCATCTTTGAGGTTTTCCTTTGCGTGCCACTGCTAAGCCTAGAGTAGGGAAGGTTGGGACGAGGGTCCAGCAAGTTTTCCCTTTGTCCTTCCCGCTTCTCATACCAGCAGCATGTATGCGTTCTCGGGGCAGCCCCACCAGTTTCTCCCTGCCAGGGTATGCCTGCTTTCCCTAACAGGAGCCTATCAGAAACCTCTCCAGAAGGAGAAGAAATATCTGGGATTCAGCTGGCAGCCTGGAAGGGAGATGTCTTCCTGATCTCTAGATCCCAGGTTATTTTTAACTTTGGGAAACCATTTTTGTTCTCTTAAGCGTTGGGCAGCCCCCAGACGCCCAGGCCGCTATTGCAGCAAGGAGATAGGGTAGAAGGCAATGATGCAAAGAGGATACATAGTGGCATGGGACGCCACGCTTTGCCCAAGAGGAGCAGCAGCAAACTGACCTTGGACGTGCCCTCATCCTTTCCTGGTGCTGCGATTTGCCCCTGTGCTGACTATGTGGCAACCCGTCCCCAGGGCTCACGCTCACAGCCCCCCAGCATCACCTCTCTCCCCACACGGATCCACCCTCAGATGCGGCTGGCATCTTAGGTGTGTTAGCTGCATCTAAACCTGGGTGACACCACGGAGCAGGGGACAGTGCGGCACTGCCCACGCCACCGACGCTGCGTCGCAGGAGCTGCCACTGGGAGGTGGCATTTCCCCAGGTCCCTGCGTGGCACTTCCACGGTGCTGGCAGCAGAGGATGCTTGGGCGGATGGTCTCAGCCTGAAGAGAAGAGGCAGGAGGTGTGTGGGCTGCAGGTGTGGGAAGGAAGGCACAGAAGGCCTGGAGGAGGAGAAAGGACAGCCGAGATGGCCGGAGCAAATTGCAACCCGAAGAAGGGAGGCTGCAGAACCGCAGAGGGTGTCACTGCCCAGCGAACGCAGGCAGGCCGGGGAGGGTGAGCTCAGCAAGCTGGCTCCTTGGCACCTGGCCTGCCATGTCTGATGTGGGTAGAAAGACACCAGAGAGCACCAGTGCTGAAGAGAGGGTGGCAACACAAAGACCGCTGTGTTCCTCTGCTCCCCATCCCTTTCTCCCCCTCCTCTCCCAATTTATTTACCCGAGTTCAAAAGACAGCCTCACAGTCCCGAGGGGCTGGCTGAAGTGGCCAAGGGGTGGGCTGTGAGGTCATCTTTAATGAGGGCAAAAATCCAGTGTCAACAATGCTGCCCATTGTATGGCCCTGTTTAGACAATACCGGCTGGGTTCTTGCTGCTGGCAGCCCGAGGACCGGGAGCAAAGCCTGTTTGCGGTAACAGGAGGGGAGGAGGATGGGCAGGGGGTCTGGTACTGAGTCAGGCAGCAAGGGATGGGGCAAAGGGCATCCCAGTCATCAGCGTGTTATCAGCCTAATTCTCGGTGCTGATAAGATTACTGCACCAATGGCAGGGAATTCAGCCATCCTGGTCACAGTCTGGCGGCATGGCCTGTCACCCCAGTCATATCTGCTTTCCCTTCTGACCCTGGCAATGACACGCCAGTGATTTCTGCTACCTTACTGCCTCCCTCTAACGCCACATGTCCCACGCAGCAGCAACAAGGTGGCAAAGTGAGCACCAGCTGCTTCTTTCAGCCCTGGCTCTTCCCCAGGCAGCTGTGGGAAGGCAGCTGGGGGGTTGCCTGCTGCTGCTCTTTTGGGAGCTCCCAATAGCAGCTGTTAACTGAAGAGCCCAGGTAACCCACACCGAATTTAGCCATGCTTTAAGGGTGAGGATGGAGCAGGGGATCTTCAGGAGTTTGGGGGATCCACTGAATTTATGGAGCAAGAGGTGATGTTTTAAGGAGGGGAGGAAACATGATTGAAAGTGAGCAAGCGAGCGAGATGATGCCATTTCTTGTAAACATAAACCTCGCTTTTGGTCGATGCCATGATATCCGACTCCTCGAGCCGCAATTTCTGGAGCCAGGTGACTACACAAGAGTCTTAGCTTTCCATTCCAAAAAGGAAAGCCATTTGCTACCTTTCCTGGCAGAGGAAGAGCGTGTGAAAATATAACACGGGGTTACCAGATTCCAAAAGAAAGTCCAGGGGAGAAAGCAACATTAAACAAGGGTGGCAACCCCACGAGCTGGCATCTGAGCCCCTGGCATCTGAACTCCTGTGACTGACAATCCTGAAGGACCTGCAGTTGCCATCACCTTTCAAGCAGGCATTAACTCTGAGTTCCTGTAGTGTGAGCCAGGTCTTGTCCCAACTCATTCTGTAGCCGTGGACCCCCACCTCATTTCTCTGCCACACGTAACTGTGCCCAGAAGTCAACCTGTCAAAACCAGGGGGATCATTAAGCTCTGAAACTGCCGGCAGCAGTGGTGAACCATGCTGGTGTTCATCTGCTCTGCAGAGAGGGCTCGATGCCTTTGAAGAGCAGATTCTTTGAGGGGAAGGAGGAGAAAGAAAGGAGGATTGGTGAAATGACAGAAAACCACCCCTGCACCTCTCCTTGGATGAAAGGCCCATGGCCTGATTCTCCTATCACTAGAAAAAGCTCTAAAGCTGAAATTGCTTCACACTTCTTCAGGAAAACAAAGCAAGAGATGCAGAAAAATAATCCTAGGAGAATTTTTGCAAACCTTTATTTCTGGCAAAGGGGAAGTGGTAGGGCTCAGCTCTTTCCCCAGTTTTCAGCTTATCCCCTCTTTTATTTGAGTCCCCTCTTCTTTTTTTCAACTTCCAGTTGTGAAATCGAAGAAAAAGAAAAAGGGGTAGACAGGGAATGCTGGCAAAGAAGACAAACAAACAACAGGAAACAAACCTTGCAAAGCCCTTGCAGCAAGCTTTTTTGTGGATGTGGCTTTTTCAACATTTTTGGAGGGGGTAACTGAGGAAATTCACTAAAAATTCCAATATGTCGACACCAGATGAAATCTCCTTGCAAAACTTACTGCCAAATGGAAAAGCAATACTTTTTTTTTTTTTTTTTTCCCCCGAGGGGAGAGTAGGAAGGAAAATGTTTTGGTGAAACATCCTTAGCTTAGCCTTGATGCTTTTTTCCTGCGTCTTGGCACTGTGGTAGCAAAACCAGGCTGGTTAGTGCATCCCAGGAGAGGAATGCAACCGTTCTTTCTCCTATGGACTCTGCTCACAGATAGCGTCTTGTGATAACCCCCATTGCTGGTTTGTGCCTCTCTTTTCCCCAACCTTGATAAAAAACTGAGAGACCCTCTGACAAAAAGTACTCTCCGAGAGCTTTTCACTAGCACGGTGCCTCAGCTGGGTCATGCATCTGTGGGGAGGACTTCTCGGGAAGGTGGAAACAGCCTTACGTTAGACCGTGCATTTCTAAAAAGACCCCGTGCTGAAGTCCATGGCCTGTGCTGCCTGTGGCATGGCTCTGCTCATCGCTGCCCTGCACCATGGCCCTGGCATTGCATCAGCTCATTTACGAAAGACCACGACCTCAGGCAGTAGTCACCAGATGCAGAAGAATTGAATCAGTTTCCTGAGGGCGATGGCTGAAGCTGAATCTTTGCTAAGCAGTGTCGGTGAACTCCACCAGCAACGTACTTCTGCTGAAGGCTCAGCTGGGCAGCTCTCCCTGGCAGGAGGGAAAAGCCCGTCTGGAGAGATACAAACTAGATCAGGAAAAGTCCAGTTTAAGCTGTACTGCTGTGCCTGTGCTAGACATTGCTGGTTTCCCACCTGGGCTGCCCAGCGATCCCCCCTCTTGTCTCAAGCCTTGAGCAGCAGAACTGAGGCAGGAGTCTGCAGCAGAGACTCAGATGGGCAGGGCCCGGTGGTGGGGGCCAGGGCTGCGCAGGGTGCTGGCCATCGCCCAGCCGGCAGCTCTCCATGGAGGGAGGCTGGCTGGCATGGCACAGCCAAGCCGCCAGCCCGCAAATGGCCAAAATGCCTTTTGACAGGCAAGGCTGGAGCTGCCGCAATTTACACATTGGGAAAGCAAACTACCCTGCGCACCTCGCCAAGATGTCAATGCCTGAACCTCGTGGCCTGTCCTGGTTTCAGCTGGGATAGAGTTAACTGTCTTCCTAGTAGCTGGTACAGTGCTATGTTTTGAGTTCAGTATGCGAAGAATGTTGATAACACTGATGTTTTCAGTTGTTGCTCAGTAGTGTTTAGACTAAAGTCAAGGATTTTTCAGCTTCTCATGCCCAGCCAGCGAGAAAGCTGGAGGGGCACAAGAAGTTGGCACACGACACAGCCAGGGCACCTGACCCGAACTGGCCAACGGGGTATTCCATACCATGGGACGTCCCATCCAGTATAGGAACGGGGAAGTGGGGGCGGGGAATCGCCGCTCGGGGACTGGCTGGGTGTCGGTCGGCGGGTGGTGAGCAATTGCACTGCGCATCATTTGTACATTCCAATCCTTTCATTATTACTGTTGTCATTTTATTAGTGTTATCATTATCATTATTAGTTTCTTCTTTTCTGTTCTATTAAACCGTTCTTATCTCAACCCACGGGTTTTGCTTCTTTTTTCCTGATTTTCTCCCCCATCCCACTGCGGGGGGGGGGAGTGAGTGAGCGGCTGCGTGGTGTTTAGTTGCTGGCTGGGGTTAAACCACGACATGGCCGCATTCAGGAGCATTAACCTGTTTCAAAAGTGATCAAAATGCCAGCTGGAGAAGCCGACTATGCTGCGAAGGGCCTTCCTCAGGGCTGTCCTTAGCACGTAGGTCTGAAACCTGCCAGGTGAGCACAGCCCCAACGACGGTCAAGATCCGTCTCTCCGTCCGTACAAGAAAAAATGCGATGTTCACCTCCCAGGATAACTTGGCGGGGGAATGTTCAGAAAACTTACTCCTGGCGTGTGGGAGCAGCCAGACGTGGTGTTAATTTTAGAGGACGACAAAGTCTAGCTGCCCTGTAAGTTCCCTCTTAGCCATGCTCCCTGTCTGAGGAAAGAAACCGGTGGGAAAGGAAAGGGCTCTGGTGGGTCTGAGTATCCGTAAAATGGCAAACCTTGAATGCCCCAAAGCCTCCTTGTCTCCCACCGGTAGCATTTCCAGTTCTCCCCCTGGTTTGTGGCACTGAGATTATTTTCTCCATGTGGCATGAGCTGCTGGTTATTTTTTTAAATCAACAAGTGCTACCATTTATTTATTTTTATATATATATATATATTTATTTATTTATTCATTCCTTTCTGTTTTTCTTTTGGAAATAGCAGGAGTCTGATTTCCTTAGGGTAGCTTTTAGCGGTTTATAGTTCTTCCAATACTCACACAGAAAGTAGGTAGTATCTTTAATTAAAGCATCATTTCTCCCCAGCGTTCAGTAACCCTCAGCGTTGTGAACCAAACATTTAACGGAGAGTCTTAAAAGGGATGGTTAAAAGTCCCTCCCTGACTCACGTCAGCTTTCACCATCTGGGAACACCTTCTGATGTGGGCTCTCTGTTGTAATACTGTGCCTCAGAAAGTAGGCAAGGCTCGAGTTCCTAATGTAAAACTAAAACACAGACTGCTC
Organism: Harpia harpyja; assembly: GCF_026419915.1. Taxonomy (NCBI): domain Eukaryota; kingdom Metazoa; phylum Chordata; class Aves; order Accipitriformes; family Accipitridae; genus Harpia; species Harpia harpyja. The sequence goes on along the minus strand of NC_068949.1, from coordinate 24,800,902 downwards.
TCAGACCTCTTCATCCATCACAGTGAAATGAAAAAGGAGAGACATATTTTTCCCCCTTTGCTGGACACCTCTAAATCCAGGGAACAACTGGGCTACTGTTATTTTTCATCGTCACTTCTCCCTCCCAGCGATTACAATGCAGCTCACTTTTGACAGCTGCCACTGAATCAGCCCCACTATGTCTGAGCAGGATCAGCCCGGGGATGGACTCTGCAAGATCTTGGTTGTCCGTCTGCACCTCACGTGGTCAGCTCCATCGCTGCAGGATAGCTGTCCGGAGAGGATACGTGCGAGGGGATATGGGCACGCTTCAAAATGGCTTTTGACATCCTTGTTCCACTCCCAGAATGTCTCGTGTGTCAGCGGGGAGCGGGGATTGAACACGGGAAACACCGTGAGTGGGGGAAGGAGCGGAAACAGGTCCTGGCCAGGGTGATGGCGCTGGGGCACCCCAACCTTGCTGCGAAACGGCTGAGAGTGCCTGGCACGGTGGCCACACGGTGGGGTTAGGAGAGCTGCCTCCGGGCTCTGCCACCAGCAGGGTTTTATTTGTAAGGGCACTCTTTTTCACTCTTACCCGTGAAGGTCTCCTTGGGATAGAGCTTGGATTTTCCTATTGCTGGCATTGCTGGCATTACTGGCTAGCGAGGAGGCTGTTACGGAAAATAGCTGATAGCAAACTGAGCTGCTCCTTTTTCCTTGCGCCCTCCGCCAAGAGGGACTGTTTTCTGGGGGAAAACGGCCAGGGCTCTCTTTAAAACGTTACAGCCAACATTTTCCAGACTGGTTTTGCCTATCGAGATAAACACCTACACAGATATACACGCTTATCCGGATACACAGTTGCGGGTGTGCTTTTCTTTACAGAGGTGTATGACTTATATATACGTACATATATATGTATGTATGTGTATCTCACGCTCCCCATACAGACCCCCCATACAGAGTAGGCGTGTTACACCGAAGCCCCTTCCTCCCCCGCCGCACTCCGCACCCAGCTGGGGAAGGGGCGCGGGGTTCCACCGCCGCTCCCCGACGCCCCTCGGGCGCCTCTTATTTCACGAGGGGCAGCCCCCCCGTCGTTGGAAGGGGGGGGTGCGGAGGGCCGGCAGCACCCCCCCGCGCAGGCCGCCGGCCGCTCCGCGCTCCCCGCGCCGTGCGCGGAGCCAGCGTGCGCGCAGGCAGCGGCGGGCGCGCAGGGTGCGCGCCGCGGGGAGCGAACAGCAGATCGCGGGCAGCCAATGAGCGAAGGCAGGCCGAGGTGGCACCAAATTTCCCGCAGCCAATCGGCTGGCGAGGGGGAGGAAAAAAAAAAAAAGAGGAAAGAAAAAAAAAAGAAAGAAAGAAAAAAAAGCAGCCAGGCATCATGCGAGAGCCTGGCCCTCCTCACCCTCCTCTTCCTCAGCATCCTTCCTCCCGCCCCCCCGGCCCGCCCCGCCCCGCCTCCCCTCGCGGGCACGCCGAGAGCCGGGCCCCCGCCGCGACTCGCCGCCAGCCGCGCTGACCCCGCGCATCTCACCCGCGGGCAGGGGGTCACCGGGAGGCCGGGGCGCGGAGAGCCCAGCCCCGCCAGCCGCCGAGCAAGCAGCCCCGCTTAAATACCTCCGCGCCCGCCTCCCCGAGCCGCACAGCTCGCAGGGCGAGGGGCCGACAAGAGCCAGCCGCCGCCTCCGCCTCCGCCTCCTCCTCCTCCTCCTCCGCCTCCTCCCGCCGCCGCCGCCGCCGCCGCCGCCGCCGCGGACCTGCGCGCCCGCGTACCGCCGCCGAGGAGCAGAGACAGGGCCGCCCCATGCCTGCGCACTTGCTGCAGGAGGAGGTAAGCGGGGGGCTGCCGGCAGGCCCGGGGCTGCGGGTGCTTTGGCTTCCCCTCGCCCCTTCCTCCTTCATCTCCGCAGCTCCGGCAGTGGGTGCTGCGCTGCTGCTGTCCTGGCGGGGGGGGGGAGGTGTGGGCATCCACGCGTGTCCGTGCACGCGCACACACACGTATGCACACGTATGTGTGTGTGTGCGTGCGTCCTCTCTGTGCCACTTCTCAGTCAGGAGGCAAAGTCATGCGGTGCTAGCTTAAGACATCACCCAAGCCTCACGGGGAGCCCGTGAATGAAGCGGGGATCGCCGCTGCTGGGATTATCTCCCCGTGGAGCCTATGCCCTCGGATAGACTGAGCATTTATCTTAAAACCATCCACCTAAGCGTGCTGGTGAGGGCTGTTCGGGAAGGTCCTTTGTGCCAAGAGGCCGTGGGGTTTTTGGTAGTGCTCAGGCTGTGACTTTTTTATTTTCTTAATAGATATATTTTTTTTTAATAAGAAAGGGCTTTGACTTACAGCATTTTTAAGGCAAACGTTGCAGCAGGTAGCGTCTCTAGGACAGACACGAGGTGAAAGCGGCCAGCTGCCCGGATGAAATGAATGACTGTGTCTGCATTGCCTGAGCCAAGCAAACATTCAGTGGGGAGACTGCCCATTTTTGGCATAAGAAGGTCTGAATAACAACCCGGCACCAGGAAGATACATAGAGCTGTTGGATCTTTAGAGATTTCGTTTTTTATTTTTGCCCCTCCTGGCAGCCACCCTTTGCCTGAGGGGAAGCAGGGGCCGAGCCTAGTATTCCTGCTCTCGCCTTCTCATCCTTATGCTGAGGAGTGGAGGTAAACCACAGCCCCGCTGTCTTGCCTGGCGCCAGCACGCGGGGTCTCCCCCAGTCCTTTTGTGCCGGTGCTGTGACCTTCCAGGGGTGCTGCGATGTAAAGAACTTTACTCCTCTCCCCACCCGCAACGGATGCCAAGGGCAGCGCGCTGAGACCGTGTTTCATGGTCTCGGCGTGTATTTTGGGGCATGTCCTGGAGGCTGGGAAGAATCCTGTCCCTGGGTCGTGTTGGGCATATTCAAATATACTGGACCGGAGATTCAGTGCCCTGGGGCCCCTAGGCTGAACCAGCACGGGAGCCTTTGAGCTGCAGTTGGTTGTATAAGCTGGCTGGGTGCCAGGATCACCTATGGCGTGTTCAGTGCTGGTAGGGTGTGTGGTGGGGGTTGGAGATGGGGGAACACATCTGTTCTGCAGATGCGAGCTGCAAAGTCATTCAGAAATGAGGGAGAGCTCATGAAAGTGTTTTAGCTGGCCTCCTCCCCCTCTCAGTTCTAGACCCCAGATCAATCCCCATCCCATTTTCCTCAGTAGGCGCCGCAGGAGCCACTGTGGCCATAAGGGGGTAAAAATCCTCTTTCTTTCCTCCTCATTTCTCCGGTCTCCAGCTAAATAGCTGCCCGCTCTCCCTCCCTCTTCCCCCCGTGCTCCCCCCCAGCAAGCCTGTAACGGTGGAGCTGTGTTTCATGGCTGCTTTATAGCCCTTTTGATTTAAGGTTAGTTTACACATGAGAAATGACCGGTTCGATTACCTCAGTATAATTCCAGCAGCATAGGTATGCTGGTAAAATTCCTCGTGTGGCTACTACGACTCTGGAAGAAAAGGTTTTTCTCCCTCTGCTGTCTTCCCTGCACTCTCCCTCCTCCTCGTCTGCCCCTGTGTAACGCTGACAGTGACAGAAGCTATCGCGGAGGAGAAAAATGCAACTCCAACCCCACGTTCTTACTCTGGAAGCAGCGTGTCCATATGGGGAGCGTTACCCGTCTAATTATACCACCAGGTCTCTGTTGGGAATTTTTCTTGCATAGACAAGTCTTAGGTCTTTTTGGTAGATTGTCTTCCAGCCAAGGAGGAAAATTGTGCCTTCCTGCCAAAATGCCAGATGAGAATATCTGACACTTTGAAATGGGCAGGACTCTTCCTTGCCTAATCTCTGGATTAGAAGACATTTCTCACAGCGTTTTTTGAGGGGGATTGCCTCTAAATTCTCCAGCAGCTCAGCGTGTCATAGCCTCAAAACATTAGTTAGGAAAGCCGGCAGAGACAGCCCGTAGCCGGGATGCAGAGGGAGCCGGTCCCGAGCTCAGCAGCTGCCTGGGTTCAGAGAAAGCAGCAGGATACTTCAAGTCCAGGTTTTTTCCTCTCTAACCTTTGATTGATTACAGAAGGAAAAACTTGGAGGGCTCCCTCTCTAGATATCATTTTGCTTCCCAAACTTGGGGCATCTGTCAGCTTTGTCAGCTTCTCCCCGTAGGAAGGTATGTCTGTAACCCTCTAGTTTCTACCCCTGGGAAAGGGAGGAGTTGGGGTGGCCACGTAAGCTGCCTGGCCTGATTTTAATGCCTCCCTCAGAAAACTAGGCCATGGCAGGACGGTGGTCTTTGACGAATCCCCGGCGCCTGGGTGGCAATCTGCTGTTAATTCAGGAGAGATTTCTGTTGGGAAAGGAGCTCTCCCGGCTTGGCCTCTCTCCCTCCCGCGGTCCCAGCTCTCCCGTTCCTGCTGACCGACCTTTAGTGTCCCGTCGCGCGTGGAGGCAGCGGTGCGGGCAGCGGAGGGACGTGCCCTGCGGGCAGGTTCCCTGGAGGTGAGGGGATGAGGGCAGCATGCCCTCCCACCGCTGGCATCCCAGATGCTTGGCAGCCCCAGGGTCGAGCCCCGTCGGGCGCTTGGGCTCGGGCCTGACAAAGGGCTGCGAGCACCAGCAAGCACGCGGCTGTCATGATGGAGATGGAAATCGGTGATTCAGGGTTCAATGACCTGTCTCATTAGGGTCAGTCCTGCCTGCTCCTTTCGTCATGCATGCCTGATCGGGCAGGCTGTCACTCAGCCAGGGCAAACAAGCGTGTGCAGAGGGAACGTTGTGTCACGGTTACAGGAGGGAGCCGGGAGCCAGGCTGAGCCAACTTGCTGCTTAAAACTTCCTCTGTGTGTGCTGGTGGCCTCGGCTCAGAGGTTTGTCTTCCCGTGCCTCAGTTTGCCTGTGAGTGGAAAGCGGGAGAGGGATGAAAGCCTTAGCAGCAGGCATGGGGTAGGAGCTGTAGGTCCAACTGGAAGCACATCGCTTGACTGCTTCTGTCCGCTGATCCCCAGGCATGTCGGTCTTGCCACGTCCCAGCCTGGAAGGTGAGGCAGGAGGAGGTAAGGAGGCACCCCAGAGGAATCCCCCTGTGGATCTTCCTGACGTTCTCCCGGTGATCCCTGGTGGGGTGACACAAAGAGGCAGGGTGTCAGGAGCAGCCCAATGATTTAAAATAAAACCGTGTTTCAGACCATATTTCTCTCCCACCTCTTTGTTCATTCACGAGATTTCCTTTATTGCTGTCTGCTTATGCACAAGCCCAGACCACAAGCCCACCTAAAAACGCCCACTAATAAAACTGAAGGAAAACGAAAATCCTTGCAGCCTGCAAATGATCTCACCAAAGCCACTCGTGGAAAAAAGACTGGCTTTCAAGTCTTTTTCTTTACTTGCTGCACCCTGCTCCCCAGAAGGATCAGGCCCCCGCCCTCTCAGGCCATGCCTGTGGGGCCAGAGCAGGCTCTTCTTGGTGCCAAGGGCTCAGCCGAAAGAATGGAGCCTGCCAGGGAAACCGCAGGCTGCGAGTCTTGGTACTGCCAGCCTAGCTGCTTGTGTTTCTATGCCCTGCATTGGTAACCACCAACTTCTCGTTTTGTTTTCCCTTTTTGCTTTCTTGAAAATGTCCGTTGCTGCCTCTCCAAGGAGTTCTCCTCCGCTCCCAGCACCACCACTGTCGGCACCATCACCTCCCGGGCGACCAGGAATGGGAATGCCGTCATGGTGAAGAACTTACTCAATCACGAGGACTCGGCAGGAGACCGGGGCATGGTAGATGATCTCTTTGATGAGACCTACCGGGAGAAAGAGGGCCCCAAGCCCCCCTTGCGATACGTCTGGAGGAATATCATCCTCATGAGCCTGCTGCATCTAGGGGCCATATTCGGGTTGATGCTGATACCTTCTGCAAAGATCCAGACGTTGGCATGGGGTAAGCACGTTCCTCCATTTGTTTCTTGCATCTACAAACCCCAAATCTGTTGGGTAGTATTTTTTTTTCCTCCAGGCCCACAGACTCGGGGAGGAGAAAGAAGGAAGTGGAGGTCTTCTGTTAGAAGCAGCTGCTCGGCCAGCTTTGGAGCAAGCTGTGGGAGGGCTTGCTAGTATCTCTTGTAAGGTCATGCATGAGAGGGAAGGATTTGGCAGGGAACTGCTTGGTTGCTTAAAGAATGAACTCAATTCACAGGAATTAGGCTTGGAAGTAGCCCATACCTGAATGTGCAGCCACTTCTGGGGTGAAGCACAGAAAATGTTTGATGGAATACTGTGACAGTCCCAGAAACTTAGGAAGAAAGATGCTAGCAAGAGCACTTGAAGGGGTGGCTGGGGAGGCAAGGTACAGGGCATGACTTGGCATGAGGCTGCTGCCCAAAGACAAGAACCATTCCTGTCTTTACCGAGGGAGGGTAAATCCCACAGAGCCTCCACGTGTGTGTGAGGGGAAAGAGACAAAATACAGTTGTGCTGAAGATGAAAGTCAAGAGTTAAGTCTGAAGCTCAGGTCTTTTATCATTCTTGCAAAAGCACAGATTAGCCCCCATCATCCCGGAACTAAGCCTGACAACTTTCAAAAAATAAATAGGCGGCTCTCCAGGCAGCAAATTCCAGTGGAAAGCACAACCCAGCAGAAGGTAGCTAGGCGAAGCTCCCCTTTCTCAGAGACCTTGCCCTGGGTAGGAACCAAACTTCTCCTTTGACTGCTTGAAAGGCAGCTGGGCCTGGGGCCCAAGCTGCAGGGGAGCCTCGCTTTCCACGAGCTTTTGTGTGGACCCCTGGAGAAGTCAAGAAGCCAAACGGCTCCCAGTGGGGAGGCTGAGAGATTGCATGCAGCCCCTGCCTTCCTGTGAAACAGAGCATCCTGAAACGAAAAGCGACAGTCTAATTTGAGACCTGCTGGCATGGCTTTTGGTTTCAGCAGTGCTCCTGCAAAGTGCTCAGCCGGGAGCAGCAACCTGGCCAGCCCAGCTGTGGGCAGGCCCTGGAGCGATCCACCTGGTCTGTCACCTGGTCTCTCAAAGTCTGTCCTCCCGATGGCTGTGAGCAACAAGCATCACAGCTGGACCGGGAAAGAGATGGCTCCCTGGATGGCCAGACTGACTCTTTTCCTCCTGGACCACCTCTGCTTCTCACAGGCAGCGGCCTGGGGGGTGGGCATCACTGGAGGCCACAGGACTCGGTCAGAGGCTGGCTACAGCATCTGCAGAAGCAGAGGCACCGACACGTTCCCTGTGCAGCCAGCATGGCCTTTTGGGGGGGGCATGATGAAAGAAGACTTTGCTGGGCCTTTCCCTTGTGAAAACCTGACAGGCTGCGCTTTTTCCCGGGGTGGCAGGGTTGGGCAGAACACGCGGCCTCAGCACGACCTTGGAGGAACGTTTCAGGGCTCTTGGTCCTGCTCTGTCTGTCCCATCCCCAGGCTCTCAGCTGGAGGCTAGGCAGGGGCTGCTGGCTTCTCTCACTGAGCTGACAGCCTGGGTCCTCCAACCCCAGCCAAATATCCTCAGAGCACTGCGGGAGGGAGGAGGGAAAAGGTGAATTGGGTTTACTGGTTTCATTTCAAGCTGCTGAGATGCACCGCGGTTTCCACATCCATCCAACCCTTCTCCCTTGAGCTCCCCCGAGATACTTAAGTGGGCTCGAGCGTCTTGATCCGGAAGGTTCATGCTGCTTTGCATTCTGCTAAGCCCCACCTTACCCCCAAATGGTCTCTGAGGCAGTGTCTTTGCAACCGCGTGCCTGTTCGGGATGTCTGTGTGGCATCCCATGGCATTTTGTGGGAATCTGCCTTGCTTTTTGCCTGATGCCAGTCCCTCCTGCTCTCCTCACTCAGTCGACTCTGATGTGAAGTGCCAGTTGCTCTCCTGCCACTGTGAGGCACTGCAAGATTCCTTGGTGGCTTCTGGAGTGACAGATGCTCTGGGAATGGGAGAAGGACATGGAGTTTGGGGGAACTGCACTGTTCTGGACTGGCTGAAAATCCATCCTGCCTTACCACAGCTGGAGTAGCTCCACAGAGCTCCCTGCCCTGCATCCCTGGCACTTGTTGTGGGAAAGGACCACCCTTCCCTGCACCCTGCAGCCAAGTCAGAGCTTTCCCCTGTAGTCTGTTCTCCTCCAGTACTGACCGGAGCTGGGATACTTTGATCCTCCACAGGGCTGGCTTCTCAGCAAGGCTCCTTGCTCCTTCTTGCATTGCCCTTTTCTCAGTTCATACCTTTGTTTAGCACATACAAGCATCTGTCGCTGTCATCTCAGCGACTTGCCGTTATTTTCCCAGCACGCCCTGGTAGCAAGGAGAGGACTATGGTTCCCATTTTACACACAAGGACAGAGCAGCAGAGACTTAACGTTGCTCCTGGCAATACAGCATGGGCTCAGGGCAGAGCAGCTTTCCCAGTGGTAGTTCTGGAGCTGCTGGGGTTTTTGCGTCTGTCTTTGTTTGTTTTTTTCAGATCATTCCTTCCTTAGGCTGTGTACATGTAATATAAAATTAACATGGCCCCAGATGTTCTGTGCTGTGATGTTACAGGCAGCGGTGGTGCCTGGTAGCTGATCTGCCTTCTGTATTTTATTATAAGGAGCAATCCCCTGCTTACAGCCTCTTCATCCAGGCCACCGTCTCCTTGAAGTTCCTGTCCCTCTGAAACCAGTTATGTTGGTGACTGTGTCCTCTTGTTTTCATTTCTCTGTGTGCTAATTCCTCTTTGTCTCTCAAGCTCTCCAGCCCTGCCTTCATCATTGTTTGCTGTTCTGCGTTGCTGTGTGCATTGTATCCCCTGATCTCTTTCTGGTGCAGAGCTTCCCAGAACAAGCTGGGGTTGTTGATCAGGTGAGAGCTCACCATAATGAGGGCTCCCCGAGGCCTTCCAGCACTGGCTTTCTAGGCAGCTCCCCTTTTATTTACTGTCTTCTCCACTGCACTTGACGAAGTCTTGCGCAGTCTTTTCAGGGATCACGGGCAGATCTCACGTCGTTTGCCAAACGGTACAGAGACTGAGTCTGGAAGGTCAGGATGCAAAGGTGATTGACAGTTTCTTCTCTAGCTGTTCTGAGCCTCCCTGGAAACATGATTTGCAGGTTGTCTTCCTGGCCCTCTGGTACAGCAGACTGACAACGTTTGTGTTAAAGCCCTCTTGGCCTGGCCAATAATGTCTATAAAACAGTGACAGTTTGTCTCGACATGGTGCTCTGACAACACCTCAGTTCCCTGCACTTCCAGTGGTGCCAGAAACATGGGTTGATATTGCTGCTGCATCATCTTTGGACCAAGGAGAATCTTGCTGGATAATTTAGGCAATTCTGACAGCCTGAAAATCTCAGCCAGTGCTGCCCGCAGGGATGTGTTCAGCAAAACGTTCACATACGTTTTTTGTCACTTTCCCATCGAGACTACTGCTGGCAACACCTCTCCACTTAGTGTCCCCTCCAGGCTTAACTAGCAGGCGGTGCGCTTTTCCTCCGAGCGTGGAGGGGAAGTTCTGATTTTGCTAGATGGGCAAGTTAGGTTTTAGCAACAGTAGCTCCTCTTGCTCCTCCTAAACGCTGTTCTCCTTAGGCAGCCTGCACATGTTTCCTTGCTCTTGGTATCTTTCTTCTGAGACTAGCAGGACTCACCTGCCTAGCAGGGACTGGGAGGCAAGGAGGGAACAGTCTAAAGCTGTAGTTTTCCCTTGCACTGAGCAGAAGCCCAAGGACACCGGCTGGAGCAGGGACACCTCTTCATGTAAACATCCGTGGTGTTGACTGCAGGTGACAATGCCTTTAGCACATTCCTGGCTTCCCATCATAACTTGAGGTCTGAATCTGGGCCCTAAAGAGGTAAAGGCTAGTGAGTCATATAGACGTGACTGAATCTGGAATGTTTTCGGTTTAATTTTGGAGCACTGAGGACATATTACTGCCAGTGGTCATAATTCTTTGTATTCCAGTTGAATGGGTCATTGGGAACATCACCTATGAGTTGACAATCTTTTGGATCTCAGATACTTCAAAGCATGGTGGAAGATGACTTTGAAACGTCAGCTGATGGAGTCCCTCAGTCCTTCCGTTTGGGGCAGCATCACAGGCAGCCGTGCAAAGCTGTGCTACTTTATTTCACCTTCTCTGCTCTCTTTCCAATTTCATTCCTAGCGGATGATCTTGGAGGAGCTTTTCTTCTTCCGAGATGCTGATGCCCTGACTATGCAATGATCATCATTGTACCTGTTTGCAGGGATGAGCCTGCTGGATTCTGTTGCTTATCAAGGACTCCCTGTCCAGTGTTTTTCTTAGAGTCTGTATAGGTTGGAGGTTAAATCCAGACTCCTGGATGCTGCTCTCAGCTCTGCCATGAGCTGTTTGTCACCCTTGGAAATCTACCTCAGCTACTGAGGCGTGCACCGTAGGTATAAAGTTGCCCAGAGGTTTTATGAAACGTGGTTTGCAGGGTGTAGCAGCTTACATTCAAGGGAGAATAGTGGTGAGTCACACTTCTGCCGCTAGTAGGAAATGTCTGAAACATCCAGGAGCTGGTTTCTTTGTTTTTGCAGTGTCTGAGGCCAGAGAGGTTCTGTGAATCAGTTAGGTGCTTTTTCAAGGTTCGCTCTTGTGTATGAATCTGTGGGGATAGTGACTGATTTAAAATGCGTCTTAAAATCTAGAACCAACGGGGAACCGCTCGTGAGCTGCTTCATAACTTTCAAGTCAGCGTTGCGGGGCTGGGTGAGACCTTCAAGGTGTCCAGCATAAAGTACTTTCCTGGCAGTAAGGCCAAAGGGAGACCTGAACCAAACGCCCTGCTCCAGCATCCCTCCCCTCTCCCTTCCAGGCTTGGCCAGCTTTGCGAGCTTTGCTTAGCTCCATTGTCTCTTGCAAAGGCTGGATCCTGCTGCATTTGCATGCATTTTCATCCCTCTTCGTGCCCTATAAATCGGCTATGACGGGTGACTGCTTGGCTCCTCCGAGAGACCGCAGAGGTGCTGGGCGACACGAGGCAGAGGTGTGCTGGTCTGAGGCTTGCACTGCATTCGGCAGCAGGCAGGGAAGCCAAGGGAGAAGATGAAGATGGGAAGTCACGGTCAGATCAGCAGACAGGGATGGTCGCTGTTATACAGCGGTTTGGGAGTGAGGAGGGTTCATGCAAGTTTAAGGGGCCAGAAGAGGGTGTTAAATCAGCCGAGAGCAGCTTTTAGCGAATAAGAGATTAGGTTTGGAATGTAGAAAAACAAAAAGGAGGTGACAGAAGGAAGAGAGAGCAAGAGAGGATAGGAAATAAAGCCTGGATTATTCTGAATGAAAGAACAGGGCCATGGTGCCTTGCGCATGTCTCAGATCTCTGATTCCAGGCAAGTTTCTGGCAGAGTGTCTATTTTCTGGGTTCAAGATAAGCTTGATTAGAGCCATTTGGCTGGACTGAATGGTATTGTCAAGCATACCAGTGATTCCTATCCAGGGGTTTACGTGTAAGAATAAGGAGCTGTGTTCATGATTGATCCAATTGGCTGAAATCTGCAAATTTATAACAAAGCAAGAGTTTCCCCTGGGGGACTGGTAAGAAGGCATCCCTTCCCCGAGGGGGCTGAAGGCGCATCAGTTGACCTGTGCGCAGATGTGCACCCTTCCCTCTCAGTGTCTGAACTTGCAGGGCAAACCAGCTGTTGAATGCCCTCCGTCTTAGTGCCAAACTTCCTGAGCCTTCCTTCCTAGAGAAAGAGTTAATTTTCAGACGCAATTTTCTTCTTTTCCCCAGCTTCCTAGTGTAATGCTGCTATGACCCTATGGGGGTCTTTTCTCCATTTGAGTTCTAAGACCAGATGCTGGAACCCAGGCTAAATTCCAGAGGTCCCAGGAGGACATGTGGGAACAGACAGACCAGGGCAGACATAAACGCACGATCCAGAGGGAGAGGGATGTGGGTTTTTACTAGCTGCCAGAGGGGCAAGGAATTCCTTCTGACCTGCATGGAGAGGGAACGCATGAAGCAGCCTCGAAGCTCAGCTGGGCCCAGCAACGCCTGCCTCTGCCCTGGGCACGACTTGCAATGAGTTGTTGGCCTTGGAGTTCCCTTCCGTAAATGGCGCAGGAGCTGAGCAGAGGGGGGATCAAAAAGACCCTGGGAACAGGAGCCTCTGGGCAGATTTTAAGTCAGTGGTGGAGTTGAAGGTGAAGCCCAGGCTTCAGTGGGATGGTAGGTTATATCTTCTTCTAGCCGGCTTCTGCTTAGAAAGGGAGCAGAAGAGAAGCTTAACCCTGGGCTTGAGCTGTCCCCCTGAAGAGCTATAAGATCATCTACCACTTCTAGGTGAAAAGAATGCAAAAGAGATTTAGCGAGGAGTGGTGAGATAGGAAAGCAAGACCCCTGATTTTTTGGGGTGGGAGGAAAAGGGAAAGGGGTTCCCTGGTGGACTGCAGAGCTGTTACCACAGGGCTATATGGAAGCAGTCGCTTCATACAATTTTGATAACCCTGCACCATGACAGATGGCACTATTATGCTGAAGAACCAACCCTTGTGACAGCTCTTGTAAGGGGGAGCCTCCTCCCTTGTCAGAGATGAAGAGCTGAAGTGATTTGCCCCATGAGGCTTAGGAAGCCTGTGGTAGCTTGGGCACTCTCACGTTGATTTTTATTGCCCCAGTCTGTGCTTTCCATGGGTTCCTCTCTTGCTTATAGAGCTTTGGGGGAGGGCGTGCCTGCATGTTGCTCTGCCTGAGACTTTGCTGCAGGCTGACTTGCTCTAACTGCTCCAACACTTTTCTTTTTCCTGTCCAGCCGTTCTGTGTTTCCTGGTGAGCGCTCTGGGGATCACAGCCGGATCTCACCGCCTCTGGAGCCATCGGTCCTACAAAGCCACGCTGCCCCTGCGGATCTTCTTGGCTATTGCAAACTCTGTGGCCTTCCAGGTAAGCACCTCTTCAATGTGCTGCTGGTCTCAGAAGGAAGTGCTCCCCTGAAACCCTGTCCCAGATATGGGGCACAGGCTGACGGAGAGGTTCCTTTCTCCTACTACCTCTTGTTAGGAAACAGCCTGCCCTTACCATGTGACGCTGCGGTGCTAGAGTCCATCTCATTGTCTTCACCTTGTCCCATCAGGGGGTGACGCTGAGAGAGACCGGGTGGGGAGAGGACTGTTGGCCAAGACCAGGGGTAGGAAAGCTCCCCAAAGCAGGAACGTACCCTTCCCTCGAGGTGTGGTCACCCTGTGCTTGCTCCAGGTCCTGTGAAAGAGGTGTGGAAGTACTAAGTGCTCTCCTGGTGTTGCCTCACCCTCCTCTTGCTGCATGGCTGATAAGAGGGGAGATATCTGCACAGCCCAGGGAGCCAGGCTGTGGAATTTGCTGCTGCAGAAGGACCAAGAACTTGTTGAGATTATGCAGTTAGGGGGATGCTTCTCTGGTTCGGAAGACTGATGTTTAGGAATAACCCTGTTACAAATCACGCCACTGGCTTCCAGAGAGTCGTCACAGGTCAGTGATGTTTCAAGGAGAGAAGGGTTGGGCCCATTCAGAGTGGCGCAAGTGACTGCAGGCAGCTGATGAGCACCTCATGATATTGCCTAAACACTCATGAGAGCACTTCAGAGTCCACAAAGGAAACAAACCGGGAAGTCCTTAGGGACTGTAGAAAGTAGCAGACATGGCCCTTTAGAAGAAGCCAGAGTGAAAACCCAGATCGGCGTGGCAGAGTAAAATCCTGGGGGTCTCTTGCTTGGGTTTGCTGCTGTGAGGCGGCTCTCACGGGACTCTGTCCTCCAACTGTGCTTGAAGGGACTTCATACAGGCTTGCTCGTGTGTAGAAAGTACTTGGGAGGGTGGCAGGGTGCAGCACTTTCTGCTACAAGAAGGTGAACAGAGAAGTGTCAGTGCTGTGCCCCTAAGTAATTCTCCAGCTGAGGTATGGGGGAAGGGTAAAGCCCAAGTGGACCAGGTATTTTAGAGACATTATCTTCCTTTCTCCCCTGTGTAGCCATAGAGGATAACACTTCATTGACATTTAATCAGAACAGGGTGGGGATGGGTTGTTTCAGCCTTGAAAAACTTTCTAAAACACCACTGACTTTCCTATTCTCTCTCAGTACCAAACCAGAGTCTCTCATGAGGAAGAGGAAGGACCAAGCTGCTGATTCCTGGTCCAGCACTCAGCAAGGGAATGGGATGGGTTGCTGTGTATTGGCTAGTCCCATACAAAGACCATCTTTCACAGGGTTATAGGGCAGAGGGGGAAAGAATTTGCTGAGCTATTGCTGTAGGGGATAGGAATAGACAAAGATGAGAGACAGACAGATATTTCAGCTTCAATAGGAACTAATCCAAAGTTTTACTGAAAATTCAGTACCATTCCCCATGGCTTTTTTTTTTTTTTTTTAATAGTTACTTTCAATGAGATCAAGAGAAGGTTTATTTTCAATTTATCTCATTCCTCTTAGTAGCAGCAGGTCTAAGATGAGACCGGTGACTTTGAAGGCCAGAGAAGACTATAGATTATCTTACCTGAGGTCCTCCAGAAAATGCCTGTTGGCTGCTCAGAGACCTGTGGCTTGTGATTTCAGAAAAGTTGGGAATTCTGCGCCTAGTCGGCTCCTCCACCTGCAAGACCGGGCAGCTGCAGCACAGCAGAAGCTCTCCTGGTTATAGCCTGTAGCTGGAAACTCCCAAGGAAGGAGGCATTCTCCTAGGCTTTGCTTGCTGGTCTCAGAAAGCCATGATTTTCAGACAGAGTTGCAGTTAGAGGTGGTCCCAAAATAAGATCTGTGGAAAAGATAACGTGCTGAAGTTTGGGTCAAGTTACTGACTTTTCAGCTTTGAGACCCTTGATTTGTGTTTGTGCACAGGGTGTGGTGGATGAGGTGGTACCAAGCTCCAGCTGCGGTACCTGGTCTCTTGCCAAATTTGTGCCTTCTGCCTCTAGCAGAAGGATTTCCAGGAGATGGGGAAAGCCTCCCCAGACGGGGAAGGCCAAGCTGTCTGACAGCTTTCAGGCTGGGCCTTCTCATGTTACGTGATGCTGTGTAGGGTCTGGAATGTGAAAGAGGCTTTGCATCACAGGTGAAACATTTCCAGCATGGGTACTGGTTGTGTTTCTCTGCTTACTAGCTAGGGAAGGCTGCTGGGCCCCCCTCTTCTGGGGGAACACTGAGTGACCGAGCTGTGGCTAGCAACAGTGAGGGCTGGTGATACTTGGAGGTGCTCAGGATTTGGCTGGAAGGCAGGCAGCAGTTCCCAGTGTTTGGAAGCACGTGAGAGTTGAATCCTGGCCCGTGTCTATCATTGCCTTATTGCGTGGCCTGCAGGTAAATCGTTTTATCTCAATTGGAGGAGGAGTGGTTACAGCACTTGAGATGGACTTGAGGAGTTGTGTCTCTGCTACAGGCTCCCTGTGTGGCTAAGTCACTTGGTCTTTCCAGGCAAGGAACAGGGATGATTATGCCACTTCCCTACCTTCAAAGTGTTTTGAGGAAAAGTCCTGTGTACTTAGGAGATTAAGGAGCCTCTTGCGTAATACGGGCAATAGAGGCGTGCTTGGATCTCTGTTTCATGTTTTCTAGGATGGTGTAATAAATGGCTTTAAGCACACCGAAATCGTGGTGTAAAGGAATGAGCACGGGCTCATTAAAATCTATTCTTAAAACCGGCCAAAACAATAATTTCTTAATACAAATGATGAAAGCTTTGACATTTTCCAAACTATTGATTTTGCAGCTTAAATGGAACAGTTATGGGGCTGAAGGGGCGTATTTTTTTGATCACTGTCATTGAAACGGTGCGTTTATTCTATTTCTAAAGAGGGGCCTCAATTTTAGAACTGATTTCCAATGGAAAAAAAGAAGTTAAAAAAACCCTCGCCCCTCAAGTTAAACAGACCTGATTTGGCAATCCCAGGAAAAGCAAGGCAGGTCGACCCATGGAAAATGTCAGGCCGAAGGGAAGGGGCAGGTTGATCAATCCCCGCTGGCACCACGTAGGGATGGGGACAAGTGACCGACAAGAGCGGAGCGTGTGAGGGAGGAGGCACTGACTGGCCAATGGGGGCTGGCTATTGCAGGGGTGGGGGAACAGGCTGAGCAGTCAGAGCCTGTGGTGCTGTAGAGGATGTGCCAACCAAAGCCTGAAGTTAGCCAATTAAAAAAAAAAGAGGAAGGGCAGCCCACCAAAGCAGCAGATTTCAAAGAAAATTGGAAGTGGTTGAGCAAAGAAGACCCTAACCTTTGTTTTAAAAGCCAAAACCCCCAAGCCCTAATGAAAGATAAAATGACTGATACGAGTTCACGTCAATGGTATTTAGGTGTCTAAATGTTTTAGACCCTTTTGTTAATTTGAAGGGAATATCTCCAGCGCTGGCCCTAAGTCTCCACTCCTGTTGCCTTGCAGAATGACATCTACGAGTGGGTCCGGGACCACCGCGTCCATCACAAGTTCTCAGAGACAGACGCGGACCCACACAATGCCATGCGGGGCTTCTTCTTCTCCCACATCGGCTGGCTACTGGTGCGCAAGCACCCCGATGTCATAGAGAAGGGCCAGAAGCTGGACCTGAGCGACATAAAGGCTGACAAAGTGGTGATGTTCCAGCGGAGGTGAGTGGTGGGGTCAGCCCCAGCACAGAGCCACGTGGGATAGAGCAGGGACTCTGCAAATGGGCTAGGGACCCCGAGCGCCTTTGATGGAGCATGAGGGGATTGAGGGCGTCATTTGAGAATGAGAGTCTTCGGTCTGCCCGAGGCTTTGCTGTGGGATGAACTGTGAGAAATGAGCTGTGCCTCTCCTACAGGAAGTATTTAGGAGCTCTGTAGGAAGTATTTAGGAGCTAGTGCTACCTCCAGCCCTCCCACACACCTTTCTTGCCCGCCTACCCTGTAGCATCTTGCCAGCAGCAGGCTGAGCTTCCCACCGCAAAGCACCTGCACGCCTGCCTGCCCACAGCCCAGCTGCTGCTTTAGCTGGCCCAGAGCCCACCCACAGGTGCCTCCGGGCCATCCTTGGCGATGTTGTGGTATACCTTCCAGGCCATGCCTCTACCCCTCTCCCAACAGTCTCCTGGAAACAGGGTGCTGAAAGAGGAGTTGAAAATGGGGACGTGAGGGAGACAGTAACTGGGAAGGACGGTCTTGATTCACTGCTGCCTCTTGCATGGGCTCTCTCTCAGCTGTCTGGGGCTATACTGGGACTGATCCCCAGAGAAGGCGAGCGTGCCACCAGGGTTGCAGGGACGGGGGACTGACCCCATATAGTAACCACCCTCACTCAGGAGGTCCCTAGTGCTGTCCCACACAAACCAAGCAAGATTTATGGCTTCCCTCCTTTTTGTGCCTGGGATTTTTCTTGTGGCTCGTCAGAGTGGTTCAGCTTCCTCTACTCCCTTCGCTCTAGTGCGAGAGACCCCACATGCTCGTCTGTTTGATGGCGCAAGTGTCCCTCGCTGGCACTTGTTGATGGGGTGTATTGGTAGGCAGGGCCAAGTCTGCAAGGAAGAGTTGCAGCGCTGGGCCAGAGCCGGAGAAGGGACCTTCTGTGGGACTCTGCAAGCATGGGGTTGCCTTTATGGGGACCAGCATAGCTGAGAAGCAAATGGCAGATGAGGCTAAAAGCAGCAGCTGGTGTCTGGACTCATGGTGATGGGGACATTGCTTTGTGCGCGTGTGAGATTGAGGCGGGGAGAGCAGGACTTCAGTTTGAGTCTCCCGCCCGGTGATAAGACTTTGGAGTCTCCAGGCATGGCTTCTGCACACCCAGGGCAAAAGATGCAGGGCTCAGGGGTGAGGTATTTCTGCACTTGATTTTCCCTGTATAGCTGAGCATGAATCCTCCAAAGGGAGGACTGAAGCACCCGTTCCTGTCCTGCCTCTGCCACTGAGCACTTTCCTTCTGGTCCCTTCTTTTCCAGATACTACAAGCCCTCGGTGGTGTTGCTGTGCTTCACCCTGCCCACTGTAGTGCCCTGGTACTTCTGGGACGAATCCATCATCATCAGCTTCTTCATTCCAGCCATCCTGCGCTACGCCGTAGCGCTCAACGTCGCTTGGCTAGTGAACAGTGCTGCTCACATGTTTGGCAACCGGCCATACGATCAGCACATCAACCCACGGGAGAACCCCCTGGTCAGCCTGGGGGCCCTAGGTACGTTCAGCGTCCGTGTCTTTTGCTGCGGGTAGACCGTAGAGCGGGGACTGCCCCTTGGGGCTGCAGCTGCTTCTAGGAACTTCTGTGAATCCAGGTGTCCCTATTTCCCCCTGCACTCTTCCCCTCCAGCCTTTGCACCTAGAGGTGTTTCCCAGGCTGGTCAGTGAGTACATAAGGGCAGTGGGCTTATCAGCTCCCACCAGCCTCTCTCCAGGCTGGAAAGGACTCTGCTATACTTAGCACCTCCTTATCTCAACAGCAGTATCTTATTTACCCTGCTCGAAGGTCTCTCTGCCCCGTTCACCAGACTGAAAAACGTGTGCTGTAGTCTCTGCTTCTCTGTCTTAGATTTGTCAACTTGAAAACCAGCAGATGCACATTTGGACATGTCGTCAGGGCAGCTGCTGATTTTGGGGGTACTTGAGGATGAGACAAGCCAGGTCATCTCATGCGTTTTCCTGAAATTTTGGGGACCTAGGAGAGTACATCCCAGGGTCAGCATTTGCCCTGATCTGTTCTCCCAAGCCCAAATCCTCAGCTGGTTTGCATCACTGTACATCACTGGGGCTGCACTGATTTCCACCACCAAAGGATCTGCTCCTGGATTTTTAGTAGGGAGGGATCTGAACTGCAAAGACTCAGGGGGGTAGGAGCAGGAGTCCAGGCGATGTCATTGAAGGGGCGAGCACTGAAGCCAGCATTGACAGTGTCCGGAGCAGAGGGTGGCTGACTGGGGTAGATTGCTTAGTAGAAGTCTGTCTGCATTATTCCCACATGGAAATGCCTGTTGGATTTGGCATTAGGACTGCCAGTGGTGTAGGAGTATTGATTGGCCTGGCTTGCTGGGGACTTGCTGCAGGTCTAGCTGGTAGCTCAACCAATACTAGAAGGTTTCTCGTGGTGGCAGAGGAAAAGCCGTTAGGATTCCCCCGGTGTTTCGGTGCAGTCGGCGAGCCCGGGCCTTTCTGGGTTCCTTGCCACACGCTCATTTTCCTCTAAAGCACCGTAGGTCCTCTGTGACTGTCATTGCCTCATTTGGGCCAGCCTGGGCGTGCTGGACCTGCCCAAATGAGGTGGGGTAGATTGCAGAGAGGTGAAATTGGGCCGAGAGGAGAGAGAAGCCTGGACTCAGTCCAGAGCCTGTTTCAGGAATGTGGTGCTTTGGGCCAAGGTAAAGGGGCCATCACCTGGAGCTCTGCCTCACCCCGGTCGTGTTTTTCAGGAGAAGGCTTCCACAACTACCACCACACCTTCCCCTACGACTACTCCACCAGTGAGTTTGGCTGGCGCTTCAACTTAACCACAGCCTTCATTGACCTCATGTGCTTCCTGGGGCTGGCCAGCGATCGCAAGAAAGTCTCCAAGGAGGTCATCCTGGCTCGGAAAATGCGGACTGGAGATGGGAGTCACAAGAGTGGCTGAGTTCCTGCTCCCCTTCACACACACATCCACACCTCTCCTTCCTCCTTTTTTCTCCCTTTCTCCTTTCCTGACCCCTCTGAACACGCTGGACAAAGGTTTAATGTTCTGTTTACTAACTACTGAATAATGCTACCAGTTTGCTTAAGGTAATGATAATGAGTTTTAACCCCCCTCCCACACTGTATTTTACGTGATGTATTTAAGATCTAGGACTCTGCCTTTATAACGCAGGGCCATCCCTTTCCCTCCTCTCCTTCTCCTTTCCATTCATTCTCTCCAGCCCCTGTACCCCGCCTCCCACTTTACATCGTCCCGGTCTCTCCCTGGCAGAGGAGCTGGTAGGAAGCAGCCCGGGGCGGCTCATCGCAGCCGGCTACGTACCATGGGGCTAAGGGAAGCCTGTACCAGCCAGCTGAAGAGTTGAGCCAAAGTCAGTGACTCTCTCCCCACCACCTTCCCCCCCAAATTCCTTCCTCTGTCCCTCTTCCTTTCTCAAGGGCTGCTGACAGACGTGGCATGGCTAAACTGCTCTCCCCGGGAAAAGCAGCCCCGTCCCCTTCCCTTGCCACCGGAAAGAGTTGTCTCTTTCCAAGATGTCTCTTGGGAATTGTTCCCCCAAGCTGGGGGGGGGCTGTGGGGTGGGGTGTCTGGTGGCGGCAGCGGGCACTGGAGGGGCAGCCTAGGTGACCTTATTACCTCCTCCGTCTGGTGTCACAGCCTCCCTCTCTGCACTGCCCGCTGTGCCCCACGCCACCAGGGACTGAAGGCAGAGCCTGGCTCCGGGCTCCGTGGCCCCTTTGGAGAGCCACAGTGAGAAGGGGGACAGACGGAGGGGTGTGCCACTGGCTGCCGTGCGGTGGCACCAGCCTGGGGTGGTTTTGTTCGCTGCCGCCACTGAGATTTTTGCCGGGAAACAGGCCTTTGCCAAAATGGAGAGGGGGAGAAGGATGTAAACCAAAGCTCCATCGCTGAGCTCAGCTGCTTTGTGTGCTGGAGGAACGGGGTCCCCGCTGGGTGGCAGGCAGATGTCCTGGTGTCCGTGCCCGCCCTGCGGATCCGCATCCTGTGCTGAGCGCAGGGATGGGGCAAGGGAGCGCCTACAGGCATAGGGAGGGGTGAGGGTGTCCGCGGGAGCAGGTCTCTCCATCCTTGGGGGCTCCGCTCAGCCGATTAACAAGTGCCTGAGAAACACCGACGCGGGGCCAGGCGGCATGGGGGGGCTCGAGGGAGTCAAGACCTCCGAGGCGAGACCCTGCCGCCAGCGCGAGCCACCGCTGGGCTTTCCGGCCCAGGGTCCACCAGGGTGGTTTGTCATTCCCGGCTCCTCTGAGGGGGTGGGAAGGGGGAGGCGAAAGCAGCTCCTCGTTAGTCCCTTAGCTTGCCTCCCAGCCCCCTTGGCGAGCCATCTCGCCACCTTGCTCCTTCGCTGGCAAGGCAGGCAGCGAGGGCGGCTGAGCCTGCGGAGAGGTCAGTTATATCACTGAGCTGATGCGGGCACACAGCTGGAGGGTGTGCTGGGGAAAAAAGTCCTTGTGGGTGGTGTTTCCTGCAAGTTGCAGAGACCGCAGCTTGAGTTCAGGTGGTGGGCTAGGTTCTGGGCATCATGGCCCCGAGCCCCTCCCTGGGCTGAATGTGCTCTTTTTCCCCCTTAACTCTCCCCATTATTATTAATTTTTATTATTATTATTAGTTGTAGCAATAGTCTTGTTTTTGTTGCTTAAATGCACCAAACGGAGCTGGAGGTACGCACAAGAGGTGGCTGGAACGAGGTGATACTGGAGCGGGGTTTGCAGCATCTGCCTTATTCGGGCAGGCCAGGGAGGGCAGAGAGAGTGGGTGCCAACTTCCTCGCCTCAGCTTTGCCAGATAGCAGCCAGGCAAGCTTCACGGGAGCAAGTCTCTGCAGCTTTGCTTTTTCCTGCTGCTGTGAAACTCGCCAGGAGCCAGGACAGCTCTGTGATGTTCTCCTTGGCAAGAGCACGCTCGTTACTCAGAAAAGAAGTCCTTCTCCTCTCCTTTCCCCTGCCCGCCGCCACCATGGCCCTGTTATTGCTCAGCAATGGGACCCTTCAAGGTTTTGAGCCATCGGGAGCGACGTGGTCTCCAGCCGAGAGGTACAACAGGGAGGAATGGCGCAGGGAGCCCTTCAGCTCCCAGCGTCGGGAGGCGGCATCCTTACTGCTCTGAGGCTCGTGACTGCCTGGGGGCTGGCTGGGGCAAAGGGAGTTGTGGCTAGAATTGTATCCTACCATTTGAAAATAGAAAAAGCCCTCCAAAAAAAAAGAGAAACGCTGTTAGCTCTGTAATTGGGGGCTGACTTTGCTCTAGTCTGAACCTCTCTGAATTCACAGAAGTCTCCAGAGAGGATGAATTTCTTCCATCCAGTAATTTGAAAGGGGTGTGGGGAGGGGAGAAGATGAGCAGAATGATTTCCTTGCTCCTGGTGCCCTTAAGGTGTCACGTGACATACCCTACCGGAGAGAAGCGTGCCGTGACATGCTGCCCTATTTCGCATCCTCTCAGCAGAGAAGCAGGATTTGACATCAAGGGTTCCTTTCAAATGTCAAGTGCTGATTCGGGTCCAGAATCTGGAATTAGCGTGGGAGCTGAGGAGCAGTAACCAAACAGGCCTGGTGTTTGCCCAGTCACTTTAAAGGTAGATTGGCAAATATCTCTGGGTGCCTTAAATCTTTCTTTAATATACATAGGGGTATTGACAGCTATTTGCCGTATTTTTTTTCTTTTTTTTTTTTTTTTTCTGAATTGTGAACTTTCGAGGGGTTTCTTAATTATTTAATTGCCTACATGGAACTGTGGGTGCAGGTGATTTTGAATGTATTGGAGTTAGAATTTTGGTTAGATTAAGGAACAGATGCAACACTTCAAGTAGAACTTTGTGATATAGGTAGAGATAGAGAGAGAGAGATATATATACACACACACCTATAAATATATATATATTTTTGGTGGCATGTTTGTATCCTGGGCGTGTCATCTGTATGTTTAGCTTAAACGAGTCTGTGAGAGGTGGAAGCAGAGAAGGCGGCAGTGGGCCCTCGTGGCTAGAGCAGCCATTCTCCTGGGACCTGTTCCCACCGCAGCTACTCGCGCGCTGCGTGATTTGGGACAAAGTCAGTCACTTAAAAACTCTCCGTGCCTCAGTTCCCCGGTCTGTACCAGGGGGTTACGCCGTGCCTCCCTGGGGCGCGGTGAGGCTCGCTGCCGACCGGCCGAGCGCGGAGGAGGAAGGCGTACGTACCGCACGCGCACCGCTGCTGGCAGAAGCGCGGACTGGTTGGTTTTCCAAAACTGCTCCCAGCCCCGCTGGTATTGTGAGGAGCAGCTGTCCAAGTGTTGGGTGTTCAGGGAAGGACTGGAAAGTTGAATCTGCACATCGTCTAAGCTCTGTCGCTGTTGAAACGTGAGTAGGATACAATTTTTCACAGCTTAGGGGTTTCTGCGTAGTAGTATCTCTGTTTTGTGTACCGGAAAGGGAGAAGAAAAACCTTTTTGGAATAATTTCTACTAATACGGCAACGGACAGCCGGTCGTGCTGATCTGAAGTTTTATTTGTTCATAATAAAAACGTTACGTGAAAACTGGCTGGGCTGGTGACGACGCCCGCGCTGCCCCGCCGGGAGGCAGAAGGCCGTGCGCCGCCGTTCCCGCAGCCGCCTCCCCCGCGGGAGACGCGGGGAACGAAAGAGCCCCGGCTCGGGACGCGCCGTGAGGGAGCGGCCCGCGGCGGCCCTCGCCCCCCCGCGCAGCCCGGGCCGGCGCGCCCCGCCGAGGCTGCCCCTGCGCCGCGGGGTTACTGCAGGTTAACTCCCGCCGGGGCCCCTCGCCAGAGCCTTGCGGCCGACGGGGAGACATGCGGCACAACACGTAATACCGGCAGCCCGGCTCCCCGGCCCCCCGGCCGCCGCCGCCTCAGGCGGGTTCGTTCGCCCCGCCGAGGGGGAATCTTCCTCCCGCGGGAGCGAGCGTCCCTGCTCTCCCCACCCCGTTGGCGGCGGCTGGAGGGGAGCGAACGGAGAAGGGGGAAATCCCCGGGCCGAATCCGACTTTAGCTGATGTCAGCGTCCCCGCTCCCCCGCCCAGCCCCTTTTGAACATCCGATGGTAGCGGCCAATAAGGCCACCTCTGCGCAGCGCCAGCTCGCTCCGTGCGGGAGCGGGCAGAGGGGATGGCCTTGTTCGCAGCAGCTTCGCCACCCGCGGACCCCCCGAGGCAGCCCGTGTTTGCCGGCCCTTGCAGCCGGCGTGCTGAATTCCTCGGCAAAACTGGCCCACGCTGCGGTTCCCAGCTGCGGCCGCTGCCGCCGGAAAGCCCTTCGGGTGGAAGGGCCGGAGCCGGCGTGCTGCAAACCGGAGCGTGGGGGGAAAGCGCGGGAGAGAGAGCGGGAGGGAGAAGAGGGTTATTCGGAAATAATAAGGTCTGCGCTTTCCCAGCAGCAGCATTCTCCCGCCTGGAGGTGTGTGACCAGCCCGGGCAATGGGATGTGTGGCTGCCCCAAGCTGTGGAAAAAAGCACATTAAATGCTCCGGCTTATCAGCTGGTCACAGAGGTACGTCCCTGGAAGTGACAGAGAGGTCCTGCTTCTGATGATCTGGCGCGCTTTTGATCCCAGCACAGCCCCTCCTAAAACAAGTGAAACGGGCAAGGCAAATCTTCAAACCTCCTGATTATTCAGCCAAGCCTAAAAATAAAGTTAATGATCCCTCTAGTCTGGATTTCCTGAGAGTGGAACTCACATCTTGGCCTCTCCCTCTTTGTTAAAGGCTGTTATTAAATCCCCTGCCCAAAATATGTTTTCCTATACTATGAAGCCCTTCAGCGGCGCCAGCACAGCATTTTGAGCTCGTTGCCTGGAAGTGTTTCACGCATGATTAGTATTCCTGGTTTCCTATGTGATCCATGAATTTGGGCTGCAATTCCAATGCACCCTGACTTTGCTTCTCGAAAGATCTCCCACCCGCCAGGGAAGGAGAGGGAAGCGAAGGGTTAACGCGCCAGCCAGCTCTGCTGGGTGCGAGAGGACAGGCAAACAAGTGCCTGCTTGTTCAGACCCGGCCGAGGGAGTGCAGGGAGGGCTGCGGGCTGGCGCTGGTGGCTGCCAGCAGCCAAGGTGGAGGCTTTGCTGCATCTTCTCGCTCTGGGCGCAACGCGCACGAGGTGCCAGTATGGTCTTTGGGGGGAGGACCAGGTTCCAGCTGCGACCCCCTCCCCAGAGCTGGGATGTAGTGACCGCAGCTGTGAGGAGCCCAGTGTACCCAGCCCCGGACCCTGGGAGCAGGACCAGGGCGGCTGCCCTAGGGAGGGCAGCGGTCCCAGCAGCAGGGCCGGGTGCCAGCTCTGCACCGAGCCACGGGCTCCCACCACAGCGAGAAACCCGCAGCTGCTGCTTACCCTCCAAGAAAGGGACCAGCACCGGCTGTGGGGACCTCCTGGGGAGCAGGGCCGGGGGGGGGCGGGGAAGTGAACGAAGTCCCAGGGGAGCAGGTGGAGGAGATGGCACCACAGCAGCCCTGCGTGCCATATGGATGGAGTGGGCGGCGTTTGCTTAACGCCCAGCCGAATAGCCTCGGCCCTGCCCCAGAGGCACCTCTTCTCCTGGGGAGCCCGGCAGCCACCCTGCCCCGGTGGGCAGCGCTCCGGCACGTGGCCGCCACGGCCAGCAGCAGCACCGTGGGTGCCGGCACGCACCCCGGGAGAGCGGGGCGCCCACAGGCTGCACCCCACGCTAGCGACGGCCGACCCGCCGCAAACTCCCACCTCCCGCGGTGCCGGCTTACATAAGGGAGCTGAGCCCCATCTGCTCGGGCTCGAAAGAGCCGCCGGCACAAAAGCGGCTTTGGCCCGAGAAGCCCGCGTCTTGCGATGCCCCTGGCTCGGCCGCCGAGGGCGAGCACGGACCTGCCACGCACACCCCCCCGGGCCATTGGCTGGGCCGCCCGCCACGGCAGAGCCGCAACCGGCTGACAGTGCACAAAAAGGAAAGGGGAAAAAAAAAAAAAAAAAAGTAGGCTGAGCTTCCCTGAGGGTTACTGCCGGTCATCCCACGGGCTCCGGGATCGCGTCGGCCCTGCGTTTACAACAGCCTACAGCTCCCGACCCAGGCAGGGCCAATCGCCGCCGCGCCGCCCTTGTCTGATCCGGCCCGGCCCAATCCGCGCCCGGCGCCTGCGCCGCACCTCCGGCGGCGGGGCGGGGGTGGGGGGGGCGCGGGGGCGCCCGCCCGGCCTCGCTCGGCAGGGCCGCGGCTCGCCGTGACGCCCCCGCCCCCGCCCGGGAAAGCCCGGCCTGAAGTGGCCTCCCTGCCTCCCCAGCGTCCCCGTGCCGGCCCGCTGAGCCCCGCGGCGGTCGGAGGGGTTTCACCCACCCACCCAGCGGCGCCTGCGGGCAGCGCTGCCAGCGGCCGCTTCGCCTGCCTCTCGGGGGCTGCCGGAGAGAGACGGAGCAGGGCGCCAGGAAAGCAGCAGATACCCTTCCTTTCCGACGGAGCAGCCCTTTGCCTGCTCGCCTGCTGCCCCTCGTGAGCATCACCCCTTCCAGTTCGGCACGATCGCCCGCGGCTGCTGCCCGCGTTAGTGCTTTCTCATGAAGCATCAGAGGCTGGAGTCATGGGAAGTGCGAGCACCTCGGCTTTCGCGTGGAAATGAGCTCTGGTTTTAGCTTTGAAAAGACAGTATAAGAACTCCAGGGGACGAGAAATGGTAATCCGGTATGCGTGTGGACACACGCGGTCGCGCTCCAATACACATACGTACATGAACGCACAAGTATCAATCATAAAGCAGGATACTTAGATTTGGGAGAGAAGCTTAAAAAAATACAGCTTTCATACACATAAATACTGGTGGTGGTGTCACCTGCTCATTTGGTGACTGTATATTGAAAGTTGGCATTACATGAAAACAACCAAATCCTCGCTTACTTGGAATTCTTAACTAAAAAAGCAACCTGTAAAACTATGTCTTCTATCTCTTTTTAAACTGCATGGAAAGATACAGCACTTTGCAGAACAAACAGTATTTCATAATGGAGACCGTAGTGACGACAGCTGTTCCGTGCCAGTTTGGCTTTGTAACAAACACATCCGCTTGGGTTAGGTTTTTTTCAGTTCTCCTAAAATAGCTTTTTACAAAACCCTGGTCTTTAACACTCAAACAGAAGAAATGCCTATCCCTTTTGAAAATGCTGGTGACCTTCAGTCACTTCATAAGCTGACAAAGCGAAATTGTCATTTTGACAACATGATCGTAAATACTTGTCCCTTCATCTACAGAGAGGTTTCACATTCTGTCACTTTTACACAGATATATAAAATTAACGGTTTCTAAGCTAATCGCCCAAGTCTGGGTGATTTTTAACATTCAGGAACAGGAGGAGACTTATGCAATCATAATATTGCTCTTCTTCCTCGCCTTTTTTAGCTGCCTAATTAAATACTGCTGATCCAAATACGCATATAACTGCCATTTTATCACCTAAAATAGATTTGGCCTGACCCCAAATCCCAAAGAAACTATGCTTAGGTACATTGTTCTTGGGTGACCACTGGGAAGTGCCTCGTTAGAAAACCAAGATAATTAATTTAGAAGCCCTGAAAAACTACAGCTGTGACTGAGGTCGGGGTGGTTTCCAACCTCAGGCAGGTGACAGAGCATCAGGCTACCCTGCACTCACCCTCGTGCACTATCCCCCTTCAGCCAAAATTCTTCCAAGATGACTTAGAGTTCAGGTGTCTCTTTTCACAGGGCAAAGATGGTGGGGGCAGGTTTCAACGAACTTCAGCAATTTTAAACCTCTGTATGAAATCCACTCTGGTTAAATAAGCACCCTCTGGAGTGAAGAGAGACAGGGAGGCGGTTCCCACAGTGACTCACAGCAACAATCCGAGATACCTGTTTTAGAAACGGGTGAATCATCTGCTGGTGGTGCATCTGTAACTTCTATATACGGATACCTGGGCTAGTTGTTGGATGCCCGCCTTTTAGATGATGAGTTTGGTGCAATGAGTTCCACACCTGGATTTTAATGAGGAGAGCCATCAACTCTCCAGCAGCGACCCACAAAAGCACAGGCCCTGAGTGCTCAGAGCGAGAAACATTGTAATCTGAGGCATCTTGGTGGCTTTGGTCTGTGACTCAGCTTCCTTGTTCGGAGCTAAGGAGGTTCAAAATGTCCCAAGAATTACTGGAAACTTGAAACTGGAAAATTTTAGATGCGCTTCACAGATAAGAGTACTTTTGGTTTTTTACACAGGAGGTGATAAACTTCTGGAAATTGTTGCCGTAGGATGTCGTGGCAGCAGACAGCATCAACAGGTTCACAAAGGGTTTAGAGAGACTCACAGTAAACAAGGTCCACAACCAGATGGTAAAAGCAGAGATGTGCCCTCTAACACACACAAACACAAAACATTTGTGGACAAAGGTCTGAATGGAGCAGACCTCCAACAGTCCCCCGGCTTGCGGGCTCTCCCTAAACAGCCTCTCCGGTTGCCACTGGTGGAGAGCATGACGTGGGGCAGGACGGACCATTGGTATGAATGGTCACACCACTGTCAGGCAGGTACAGCGGGATGAGGAATAGTTTCCAGTAGTTACCCTGCTCTAAATTCCACTCTTATGACGGCCCCTGCTGCAGCATGGAGACAGAGAGGGCTGGAATCACAGCCCCAGGATCCCACCCAGCTTTGGAGGCAGCGCTCCTATGCCTCCGTGTCATTCCTTCCAGATCTTCCAGTTCACTTCCCCCAGGCCTTGTTTTTAATACTCCAAGCTTCTGAAGTCCGGCCATCAAATTATCAAGATGTCTGATGGCACACAATAAATATTGAATCTTTGGGGATGAAGCTCATAACTCAGTTTGCCACTCCTGACTAACGAGCCCATCTCAGACTCGTAAATGAAGGAGTATGTTCTTTGGATTAATGACCACATAACTTCCTGGGATTGATGTTGTGGAAGACATTGCAGACACATGGGAGTTTTCAGGAAATATCAAGGCTCTTTAGAACCACTACTAACAATGCACCAGCTTTGTTTTAATATCCGTGTGGGATTTATTTTCTGTGTTTATGAGATTTTTCTTTGTCTCTAGTCTCTCCAATTCCAATTAAGCTGAGTCATGTGCAGGCAGAGCATAAGGGGTTGTATTAGAGGAGCATCAAAAATGGAAATTTTTGTTTCATAGAAATTATCTGTATCACTACTAGCTTTCATTTGGATTCAGAAAGGTAAAAAATTGAAGGAAAAACTTCCCAGTCTTTTCAAATTTATCTGAAGACAGACAAAAAACTGTGATCTCCCAGCTGTCTTGTCTGGTTGATTGTTCGTGAGGCAGTTCTCTCTTTCAGCCTCAACAGAGTTTTCTTTCCTTTCTTTTTCATTTGACTCCTTCCATCGTAATATACATAATCAGCACCTTTGCACACAAATACAGCTGAAAAGTCTTTTCCAAGCAAAAGCCAGAAGCATTTCATTTTGAAAATACCCAAACCAGAACATTTCAAAATGGCCAAAACATTTTTTTCTCCTCTAAGATGATGTTTCTGGTTTCAGGCAGTGTTTCAATTATGATGACCACGTTTTCTGCTGGCAAGAGGTCCCCTCAGTGGAATTTAGCTGGTCAAAAGCGTGATGTAGTTTTATACCCCTTGGGCTGGGCCAGCCTGGAGTCTGAGTCACTACTAATGCATTTGTTTGGTTCCCACTCTGCTATCGGCTGCTTACATGATACCGGGCAGGTCTCCTAATCCTCCAGGAACTGGCACAGATGCTGCTTTCCTTCTTCCCAGATTTTCTGCAGTGCTCTATGGAGGAGAGACTTCACGTTCCACATCTAGCACAGGGAAGCCAGAGTGTGGTTAGGGATGTTATAATCCAGATGGCCGCGGTAGAAACCTTCTGTCTTATCTGCTCCGTTTAGAGTTCAGCCATTCCTGTTTCTGTGAGGTTCACAAGGCAGGACCTCGGGCCATCCCTCAGCCTCTGAGGAAAAGCAGAGCAGAATAGTATCCCGTCCTTTGCTGCTGTAGAAACCCTTGCCAGAACCCAACTCCTGTGCAATGAGAGACACTGAAGCACTGAAACTAAAGCACCCTCTCCCAGGAGGTGCATGCACAGGTTTTTCTCTCAAGAGACTCAAATCGGTTCTAACTGCACGTTTAAATACTTAATGCTTTTGAATGATTGATGGGTTGAGGTACAGCTCTCCTAATATGTGGTTTGTTCTATGCCTGCATCCTCATCTGGATGTCTTGAGCTAACAGAACAGCACAGACTGATAATAAATGTTTCTGCCATGGGAACTGGACACATTTCATTCCTTAGCAGCATGTTTACTGTCAGCTCCTTCTTCTACCCAAGCAGGTACAGGACATACTGCAAGGATCACTAATTGCCCGACACATCTTTGTCAGTAACAAGCTCAGCTGAATTTTCCCTGACCCACTGAGTTACTTTTGTTCAGCCCCAGTATAGTATTGTGCTGTAACAGATTTCTGGCTGGCTGGAGAAACTCTTCTCTGTCTCCTGCCCAGCCCTGCTCTGCCACCCAGCAGCACAGTCGCTGACCTGGGGCACAGGCGAACTCTAAGCTCACCAAATGCTGAAGACAGTCTCTTTGCCCTTTAGTTGCACAATAAAGATACACATCCCTTCTGCATGGCCAGCACATACAGATATTTCTGACCCAAATGTTTGCCTGGGCGTAGCGTATGGTGTCAGTAGCAACGGCCTCTGACCTTCTCTGGTCTCTAGGAGGTAGGGCAGATAGCTTTCCTTGCCTCATGGCATCAGCCATAGCACAAAGGGTAGTACCACACACATACTTATAAATGTGCTTGCTGTTCACTGCCATGCTTAAGTGCATAGGACTGCTCAAGGCACATCAAATAGTAAATATTTATAACGTCAGGCTGGGATCGGGCATCGCATCTTCCATGCAAACCCCACTTCAGAGCCCATTAGCCTATTAAATGCACTCGCTTCCCTTCTGTAAAAGGCTACTGGGGAGAAAAGAATCCATTCCTGGTCATGAGGAGGCCCCAGTGCAGCAGTAAGAGAGAGCAGTGCTCACTTAGAAAGTGAGTTAGCTTAAAGATAATCCACCCCCTTAAAGATAATTCCCCCCATCCTCAGTGAAAAATATTGAGACGCTGTAGATCAGCTGGCATAGGTAGAGCACCTCCCGGTAAAAGCCCAGATTTATAACTACTGAAAAAGTGCCTCCTTCCTCCTGTATTTGGCAATAGCTTTTCCATGGCTGAGAGGACAGGGTTAGGCGGGTCTTCCTGTTGGGGGAGATGGGGACACCGATACAAAAATGTTCTTACTGCAAGATAGCGATTACGAGAGTACCATCTCCGAGAAACAGGCAGCAGAGGCTGAGAAATAACCTGGCTGCTGAAGAGCTGTTTGACTGAGCCAGCGGGGAAATGGGGGTGAGAGCTAATTCCAGTTAAGGGCATGACAGGTAACAAATGGCACAGTTGCCATGGCTGGCAGGGTATCTATCACAGTGACATAAGCAAAAACAAGAGAAGGCACTTGGCACTGCAAACCCCCAGCAAAGTCCATGCACAGCACGGTCTGTCAATAAGGGCTGCACATGCCTCGGATTTCCCAAACGACAGCTCTGTAATAAGCTGGGTAAGAAACTTGGCTTTGTGAGACAACCTGTAGCACTTCACTTAGCACTCAAGTCCACAGCTAGTGACTCTTCTTTACTGACACGTCAGCATGGGCTTTTCACGCTTTCCTGCTGGTTTATACTTTTTATCATACGACCCACAAACCACCACCTGTTTTAAATTTATAATTCTGTGTGGGACTTCTGAACGCTTTTGAAACCTAACAGAAAATGCCGGCAATGTAAAGACGTGCAACATATGCTAGCCTACACACCTGCCGACCTCACCTCCACTGTCACGCGTAATAGCTACACAGCTAGCTGTCAAGCACAGCAGCACAACACTCCCAATTTTCCCCAGCATGCTATGTGGTGAATGAAGCTATTCATTCAGAGTGTTTCCCCATTCTGGTTCCTTCTAGAAAGCTGACTCCTCCTGTTTTCTTGGTCACACTAGTCAGATTCCCCCCTGTGCCTCCTTGTTCCCCTGCAGCTGACCGTGACATGGGTCAGAGCATCAGGCTGCTGGCAGATCAGACCGACGGGGTCCTCTCTCCCTGCTGGCTGCTCCACCTGCACTGAAAGCCAGCCCTCCTGGTAAGATGGGGAACAAGACCTGAGGGATCCTGCAGTAGGGAAGGGCCCACGTAATGGTGATCAGGAGCCCACAGACTTCTCTATTACAGTGTCCCTTTACCCAACCCTTATTCCCAGCCACTTTGGCCGCTCAGGGCAGGAGCCTCTTTGGAGGGTCAGACTCCATGGGGGGGAAAAGACAGGGCTGGAATTAGGAAGAGTTTCAGAGCACTCACCACTTTCCTCCACTGTGGACACCCAAGATGATAAACAATCCTTTCTCCAGGCTTGCTGGGTGGTGTTAATTTCAGGCTCGCCAGGTACACACCAACTACAGCCCAGGCTTCTTTGGAGACCCTTGCTGTGCAGCCAGCAAAGGTGTTTCCTCTTTCAGCAGCAGGAGACCAAGACTCGTCTGGGCGAAACCAGGGAAAGCCAACCAAGACCATTGGTGAAGCTGCCAGACTGAGCCAGTGCTGCTCACAAAGGAGCCACACTAATTGGGGCCTGCTGAAGGAGCAGACTATTTCATTAACCACATGTATAGGAAAGCCCCAAGCGAACCTATTCACAAGTAACCAGCGCAGCATGCCATATGGCTAAGATCCCAAAGAGCTCTCTCCTAGCTTGAAAGCTTGGGCCATCCCACACTGCTATGTTCCAGTATACGGCACAGACATAATTTGCTAGCTGCTGGGCACCACACAGTTACAGTGCTCCTCTTAACCCTTCCAGAGTCTGCAAGGAACTCTGTTCTTCCCCGGCAGTCAGGCTGGGCATTACAACACAGCTACTGGAGGAGGTCATTGCTCCATGTATGAGACAGCAGGACCACCAGGAAAAACCTCTGCATGTCCAGATTCAATTCCATAAAGTGTTAGAAGGAGTGTCCTGAGACACAAATGCTGAGACGGGACAAATGCCACAGATACTATTAAAAATCAGGAACCAGCATTGGTCTACCTGATCTTGTTATGTGTTTATGTATCTCTAAAGCGTACAGCTGAATAGTTTTGGTCAAAAGGGGAGACAGGAAGATTGGTCATACAGTTGGTCACAAGCCCAAGCACACGCTTTAAAATGGGAAGGGAATTACATCTCCATGGAGGGAGAGATCCAAGGAACAGGAAAGGAGGGGGGGACCCCAAACAGTCTGCAAAACACAAAGGAAAGGTGTAGCAGGGAGCCTTTCTTTGTGTCACATATAGGCTCTCAGACCAGTTGGAGTAGATAAATGTCGACTCCATCCATGTAAGGATGATGGTGTCAGTGTGCCCAAGGACTGATCCATCCAGCTTATTCCCTATGAATTGGAGCCCACCTCATGCCCCAACATCACGTACTCTGCCAAGGACATATACCTTCCACCACCCCAGTAAGGCACTAGCTCCTGGTATCATAAAAGCCCCCTTTGTACAAGTTTGTGTGTTTTAAGTTCTGTACGTTTCCATAGATTCGGATGGAGAAATAGTTACCAGAAAACATCACAGGCCAAAGACAAGAAAAATATGCTAAGAAGATACTCTGTGAAAGTTTCCCAAGGACTGATAACCTTTGGAGACAAGTAATCCTGATGAATTTGCAAGAACTGATAAACTTAGACCACTAGAGTCTAATGCTGCACAAGGCTGCCAGCACACATTAGCATCTACAACAGGTTGTATAACTTGGATCGCACCCAGGAGGGCAGTGGCTGCTATATGCAGATGAAGAATACAGAGTTATGTATACAGGTGGTGAAACAAAGAGCCCTCTGAAGGAATTTCTGCAGACCTACCTAGAAGCCAGTGGTGCGTCAGGATGACCTTCTGCTTCTGAGTGTGCACATTAGGGTTGGCCTCCCAACGGTTGCTCCAGCTAATAAGTGAACGTGAATGAGTGGTGTGTTATGTGAATAGTTACCTGCTATTACTAATAACACCTTGGTTCTCTTAACAACAGCAGCTAATGAATAAAAGACATTTTAAGAAATAGCATTTGTAATCTGTGTTTTCCCCTAACGCTATCCTCTATTTAAGGACAAAGGAATTTACACCACCTGTTTGGGAGAAACATGCTAAAGACAGTGTGGCACTCATACCTCTTCATGGTGGGACCTTCAGACCCAGCTAGGACAGACAGTGTTAGCACAGGACAGCTGCTTTGACCAAACAAGCCACTAGCCATGAAATGGTTTGTTGAAATCCTTGCCACTGCTCGCCAGAGAGAATTGGTGGCTGTGGGGAATATGTTCCTCCTCCTGAAACATGCTATAGGAAATACAGTCAAATCCAGCCCTGTGGAGGTACTGGACAGGAACCACGCGCACGTTTGTAAGGGCAAGATCTGTTCAAAGGGAGAAGGTCCCACGTAAGAGCCAGCTAACTGCTGTCTGCTCCATCTCCCACACATTGTCTTCTTTGCATGCTTCAATGCATGTACTGGCAGACCCAACTCTGTCACTTAGTCACTCTACAGACATGGGTTGTCGCTTGAGTCTGCTATTTTTCTAAAGCATCTCCATAGGCGATGCCTTGTGGCTGCCACTGATGTCCAGAGAAACTATGCAGACTCAGCACTCCTGATGCAGAAAAACAACAAGTGTTGCAAGTCACACTGCCGCAAAAAAAAGAGACCCACAACGTTTTATCTTGTAAGCCTTCCCCTCAATCTGCCTTCAGGTGACCTGCATTCCCATCTCTCCAGTGCTGTCAAGTCTAGCGCCTCCACTTAAGGAACAGGCAGATTTCTCCATCTATAAAAAGAACGCGGGGCTGTTTGAATAACTATTGCAACAAAACTGGCTTTATTGAGTCAGACCAAAAGTATCCTCTGACTAACCACAGCCAGCAGCAGATGCTTAGAGACCTGTAGAAGAACAGTCAGATTATACCTGGACCTTTATTTTTAATAACTACCGACAGCCTCATCCTCTGTGAAGCACTCCTTCCAGATAAGTGTTGAAAGGCTTGAGCCAGATCACGGGGTCTTGCAGCTCCTACCCTAGAGAGAGTTTGTAACCCAAGAGGCAAAACCCCCATGTATACATGCAGGCACAGAACTGCCTCGCAAGAGGCAGCCCAAAGCATTCATGGCAAAGCTGAGAATCAAATGCAGTCTCTTGACGCTGGGTTACATTTTCAAAACCATCTGTCCAAAACATGATGGAAATTATTAAACTAAAGAAACAAAGGCTTTGACAGGTGAAACTTCCTTCCAGATTTTCTGGCGGCGTTCCAGCCTTGATCACTGGAATTTCACACGCACACATGACCTCTGCGAGCGCAGGAGCGTGGTGCTCACACACGCCTAGCTGAAATGCCATTCAAGCAAAACTTTCTGCTTGGTGAGCGTATTTCCTGTTATCTCCAGTAACCCCTTCAATCCCAGCACACTGGTATCAGCAACATCATGATTTATTAAGACATGGAGTGGAGTTTTTCCAGTGTTTTTTTTCCTCCCTTGCCATTGTTATCACTGATGAAGTCCTGGCTTTGAGAGCTTTCTGGGTTCGGGCAGCCGGAGCTGGCACCCCTGGCGAGCTGCGGTCAGCAAACATTTGCAATCAGCAGCTGACTTCCCACTGCCATCTGCCTGCTCGGGCAGACAACGAAAGCACTTCGCTTTTGTGCCCAGCACCTTACTCCAAGGGCAAAAGAAGGTCCCCCAGCCTGTGGGACCTCCTGAGCCCACGCATTGCCTACAGCCATTGGATTTGTTTCATGCCCAAGTAAAAGAAGCCAGATTGGGTGTGATTGAAGAACAGAGGCAAAGTGACCGGCTCAGCTCTGCTTTAATGGTATTAGTCATGAATTTTTACTCACTCAGTGTTCTCAAAGCTTGCTTTCCTTTTTTCCCCTCTTCTCTCTTTCATCTGTGTGAAACACGGGTGATGTCAATCCTGCTGAGACAGTCCTGAAAACTTTGCTTAGCTTTGACACTTCCACCTCTACCTCAGACTTCAAGGAAAGCCTGCGGGATGCCAGCAGCTGTAAAGCTAAAGGGACTCCTTTCCAATCCTCTCCACCAGTGCCAAAACATTTTCAAATCCCCACACTTCCAGCAGACGCCTTCCTACTTCAGAAAGCAACATGCCTTTCCCTCTACCTGTGCGTCACCTCCTGTGCATCAGCAAGCAGGGTAGCTGATGGCACGGCTCCAGTGCCCTCTAAAGCTTCCAAACCACTGCTGCCAGCAACCCAAGCAGATGCCACCTCTGTCTTGCAGGGTGGCATTTAGAAAGCCATAGGCTATCAAGTGAGATTTCTCCTAAGCTGTTATCACCAGACTTGCCAGAGAGGAGCCAGCAAGAACCTTAAGACTAAATCCCATCACTTTAGGAGTTAAATTAATTATAGTGCAGATGGAGTGGGTGAGGGAACCTGTATGAACTAATTAAGCAGTACACCTACACAAGTTAAGCCCCAGTGACATCCACTCCCTCCCCTCAGAGAACTGTCTCCAGCCTGGGCCTATATGTAACAAGACGAACATACCAGCTCCTCCACCAACAGGGTAGAAATTCCCAACTCCCCTTCCCCTCCATCAGTCTCA
Source organism: Harpia harpyja (assembly GCF_026419915.1). Classification (NCBI taxonomy): domain Eukaryota; kingdom Metazoa; phylum Chordata; class Aves; order Accipitriformes; family Accipitridae; genus Harpia; species Harpia harpyja. Next base: position 24,764,689 of record NC_068949.1, on the reverse strand, counting down.
TGAGGATAAAAATGGGGGATTTTTCACCTGATGCATGAAACGTGAACTGGGCTGGGCTCAAGAAGTTTGGATGCTCATTGCCACTCTGCCACTGACTGGCTGAGCAACCTCAGCCATGCCCTCTTGTTCCTTCTTCACAAGAAGGACTAATCCCCACCTCACTGAGCCTTATGCAACACACCCCTGCTGCAGTTGATGTGATCCTGCTGCACCTATTAAAAGAGTAATTGGGCCTGTCCTAGATGCACAGAGGCTTGGCAAATCAGTTGGTTTTGAACCATCACACGCCCTATTTGATTCTGCATTCTTGCCCAAGATCATTTTGCAGATGGAGGAAAAAAAAAAAATCAATTTCAGGTCAAAGTGCTTTTAAAAATTTGACATTATTAAGTCATGTAAAGGTTTGCAACTGGTTTATTTGCTCAGTGATGAAACAGCAGAGGATATAGCCACTGGAAGCCTTTCAGCTAGGACATCTGCTTTTCAGGTGTCAGAGGAGATACGATAGCTGTTCAGATCTAGTAAGATTCCCTACACACACTGTTTGAAGATCAAACATCTGTAATTTTCCCTCAGACAGGACATCCTGCCAACCACCACAGGGACACGGTCACAGTAACAAAAGCACCAGATTTTCTGCTTGTCTGCAAGCACCAGAGAGTTGCTGAATCTTTGGCTGACCACAGAAACCCAAGAACAGTAAACTTCATGGGTGATAAGACTGATGCCAGGCAATGAGGAAACCAGCTGATTGATGCACACCCCGCACTCTCTGACATGGGAGGAGCAAGGGGTTACTTGGGTGAAATGACCTGATCAGGCACTACCAACACACAGACACCCGCTAAGGCTGAAATCACCCAACCAAGATAGCAGCTCAGGGACAGACCTCATCAAAGGGTGGCCTCAGCCTCTAGCTTCTCAGATGACATTTCCTGAGCTCTGCCCCTCCACCCCAGGATCTGCAAGGTCATCAGCTGAGAAATACTCCTGACTTGGCCAAAGAGACCCCGCAGCAGACCTGCTCCAGCACAGGGAAGAGCCTACAGATTGACTAAGTTTTTCAGAGACCTGAGAAACAAAGCTCTCCTAGGCCTCTGGAAGAGGGCACAAAGGCACTTAAAACAGCAGCTACATCCCCAGAACTAATTCATAAGCTTCTAGACCCTAATGATATCCCAGCAACAAGCAGAGAAATGCCACACAGGAGGTCAGACTGCCACATCATCATCAGAAGAGAGACAAGAGAGACAAGCCTTCATTGCATGTAAGGCCAGGGACAAAGGCACTGCTTTCCTCAAAGGCAGGGGACTCAAACTGTCAGAAACACAGGCTCTGGAGCCTCAGGAGTGCTTCACGTTCCCAGTATCAGACCCTAAAAGCTTCTCATTCACACTACCCAGAGCATACCTAATCCCAGAAAAGAGATGGAAACAGGAGAATTGCAAAAGATACCTCCCTACTCAACAAAGTATGCTTTCTTTCCTGAGAGCAGACCATGCATTGCTTTGCTCCCCTTCCCCTACAAAGTACCAGTTGTAATAGGTGGCTTAAAAATACATCTGCTTCCCCTTTTCTCCAGCAGCTACTTTACTAGCCTTAAACAACTGCCTAAACCACAAGCAAAGCTTCTGAGGCTTAATCTCTAAACCTGCACCAGAGTTTTGCTGCAGCCCATCATTTCCCTAGCACACAGCAACACCCCCAAAGCTCCTGTCCCAGCAGGCTCCTTTTATCGAAAAGCCCACTGCTCAGCTGCCCCCTATCCCCCACCAATCCCCCCACCTGGAAGGGGGAGCAAGCACAGCTGGGGCTCAGCCTGGCCCCCCATAAGGGGTCAGTCCACCTTTCCTCAGCAGAGAAGTTATAAGCTCGTGCTACGTTCAGTACAAGCCTTTCAAAAGGCACAGGCTGAGCCCCTAACTATGCCTGAAAGAAATTTATTAACATACTTGAGTGAGCATAAGAGAATGATCCACCATCTTAGCCTTGCATAGAGGACGTCCAGCCCAAGGTTTACATATGCGGAAGGTGATTTTGGAAGTCCTGCTAAAGATACTGTGAAGCACCCAGATTTCAGAGGGCAGGGGCTCTGTTTTTTTCTGGAAATCAGGATTAGAGAGGGGTTTATGACTGGGGGTTTTTTCCTTAGATTTTTCTGAGTTCTGCTCTTGGAAACTTGCTAGTTGTCGCTAGTTCCTTGGGAATTCTGGCTTTTGTCCTCTCAAGATAACCCAGCAAAGGGGGAGGGAGAACAGCTCCAAATTACCATTTAGCTGATGCTACAAACAATGTATTTGGGGCCACCTTCTTCTTATTATAGGGCTTAGCACATTTTGAATGTGCGTGCTTTGACTCAGCTCAGAGGAAGCCCCAACAGTGTCTGCTGGTGGTCCAAACCAGAAGAGTCACTCAGCTCTCCATGAGGGGTATCACATGTAGGACGCGCTGGGGCTGAGGTCATGAGAGATCGTGGTAGTGGGCACTGTTCCTGTTTGTTGGAACACTGAGGGCAGAAATCTCAGAGGACTGAGTGATTTTACTGGAGGTCCTTCCTTGTGAAGGGTGCTTGCTCCTTTGGTGCACGGGGAAGATGGTGGACATGACAGGACGCTGCTGAATTCTCCTCTGCTACGTCATTAATGCAGTTGCTTTAGGAGGGAAGGGGGAGAGACCCTGGAAATGCTGACAGTGTCCTGATATCTAGATTCTTCCTCTGTGAGGAGACTTTGCTATTGGAGTCAACTTTGCAAACAAGATGCCATTTGATTAGTCAGTTGTCTTCTGGGCTGGTATGGCCAGAAATGATTGCAAACTGCTCTGCCTTTGGCCAGACATTTGATAGAGTGCCACATTATATATTTATTAAGGGAGTGAAGAAATCCTAACTGGATAAAAATAGCAAGGCTTGGATTAGAAACGGGCTGGCAGATGGGGAACAGAGGTTCATTGCTGCTTCAGGATGCCTAGTGTTGCCAGAAAGATCCTGCACAGTGTTGATGTGGGTCTACCAAGCTGGGGCAGAGGAGACACAGAAGACACAAGGCTGGCCTGAGGAAGCACAGTGGAAAAACAACACCGGGTCTTTTGGACGACTGACTGATGTCTCGATCAAGAGAGTAGTAAGCCAATGAAATAGGCTCTCTCTGGTAGAGACTGCACACAGATCTGCTCCTTGCAGCCCAACAAAGCTGGAAGACATACCATTGGAGGTGAAGTGCACAGCGGGTTCTGCTCTTCTGCCATGCAAGACAGGAAGTTCGCTCTCTCAATGACAGGTGGAGCAGTAATAGTGGTCCTCACATTATTTATGGGAAAAGGACAAAACCTCTTGTTTAAAATGTCCTTTGCCAGGCTTCTTTTAGTCAAAAGGGAGTTTCCCTTATGAACTGATACCTCCTACCTCCCATGGTGTTTCTAGTGGGTCATTAAAAATGGAAAAGGGACTGGAAGGTCCAGCCTCCTCAAACCTTCGGTTTTTGCTCCCTCTTCAGACTGGTCAAGAACATCCCTTTGCAACAAAGGTACCAGTTCATTCTCCGGTGCCAGTGTGCTATTAGCCCTGCTCTCTAGGAAGTTGCTCTCTGCAGAGAACCACCACAATTGCTACAAAATCGCACTTTGGGATCCAAGACCAGGAGTTGACTTCTTTTTCCCCACACAGAAGAAAGCTTCTAGCAGGCAGTGGAGATGGCATACACATCAGGCACCACTTCCGCTCACAACCCAGATGTTACACCTTCCGTCACTCCAAACCCGGAAAGTGGTTTTATATACACACACTTTCCTCTGTCACTTCTTATCGCACATGTGATCTGGAGTCAATATGGCCAAAGGAATGTTCAGGTAAATTAATTCACATAAAGACTTTGATGCTTCTGTTAAGATAATGAGTGAAGGCTGCCATCAAGATCAAGGTCTCCATTGTGCTGGGTGCTGTACAAACCCACGCCGGGAGACACCCACTGTCTCCAAAAGCTTACTTACCATCTAAGTAGACACTTGAATGAGGAGGGAGACTGAGACATGTGAAAGAGGAATAATTTATCCATGGTCACAGGCTCAGCTGGAATTAGAAGCGGGATCTGCTATCTCCTCTTAGCATCAGCACCTACCAATGACAGATACAGTCTGTAAATACTCATAATAAAAAGCCTCCCAGAAACAAGCCACACTTCATTCCTGAGGACATTTTGTTCTTTCTCTGATTACAAACCATGGGCTGGTGAGGACTGTTCCAGCAGCTGCATGTAAGGCTTTGGACGTAGCAACAGCAGGCAGACCATGGCTGTAAGAATGACTCCTGTCATGTGCAATCATCTATCAGCACACCCTGTGGTGCTAACAAAAAAAGTCCTTCACTGAGTGCACAGCGTGCATTATTAGCTGAAGTAAGAGCTGAGGCAGCATTGCCATCCCTGAGTGGGAGAGGGAACTGCAGGGGAAAATGTGTCCAAAGTTGGTGCCTTCATTACCACTGTGCGTTACATATTCCTCTTTGCTCACCATAATGGCATGAGGTCTGAATCACGTTGCCATATTTCTGGAAACTGAGGACGGGAAGGGTGGGAGTCTGGCTCCAAACAGGTACTGCAATGAAATCTGAGAGCAGAAAGTCTGGGAGTTAGCACATCTTTCACAGTGGCAACGCGTAAGGACAAAACTACCTAAAGTACATCATTCCAGAAAATACCGCCCAGTGATGGATTAATATGAACATTAGTTTCTTCTAATGTGGTGACAGTTGGGGTATTTTGCCTTCTTCTCTCTTGGTGTGGCAATGAATGCTTTGTCCTCTAAACACAGGGCTCATTCCTACTTTGCATGTGTTAATGTAAAACCAGTGTAAACGTCGCTGTTGATTTTCATTCTGAGACCAGATGCAGGTCCCCATATAAACTCTGATGTTTGGGAAGAGCTGACTTTATACAGGATCCTCTTTTGCTCCTGAGGCGGTGCCATCCCAGTGTACTGGGGTCCCAGCCCCCAGCAACCTCTGGCCAGAAGCCAGGATGTTGTTGCATCTTCTTTGGTAGGGTACCCCCCTTCTCAGCACTGACATGTTGTAGGAGTACCCTCAGCCCCCTCTTCCTCTCCCTAGTAGCAGGCTATGCTCTGGTCTGTTTTCAGCTCAGATGTATCATACGATACACCATCTTGCTGCCTGAGTCCCAGCAAATCATTGTCTGTGCCATGCCTCAGTTACCAGCCTCTAGTCAATGGTTGACACTTCATAAGTGTACTGAGAGGTTGCACTAGACCGTGTCCTGGGTTGCTGCAGTGATGGAGGTCAGATAAGAATAACTTTGTAAAACATTCGTACAAAACAAGCTTGACTGCTATCAGTTGTGACAAATGAACGTAACCAGCCAGAACAAAGTTTGCCGTCATGCATTGACTCCCCTCAGCAGCACCTGACCAGCACGAAGCCCTCTTTCCTAGCTGTGCTCCAACAGTGGCACTCAGAAAAGGGTTATTATTTCTAGCCACATTTCTCTTTCCTTCACTCTCTAGGTCTCTGTTTTTTAGGGCTCAGTGGAAAATCTTGATCAGGCCACAGACCATGCTCTTAGCCTGTAACCAAAATGCCTGGTCCCTTTAGACAGGAGAAGAAACACCTCCTTCGGAGAATGTTATGCTTCAATAAACACCTCTTTGTGGTGGCCCTCATCAGTGGTGAAACCTTGTCCAGGCTGACAGTATGAAAGCCAAGGGGCTTGTCCCCAACAGGCCAACAAAAGTGCTGCTTTATTATTTACGCAGCCGCCTGTTTCTTGGGACACTTAAGAGGTCAGGGTTGTCCAACAATAGTGTGTCTGCAACATTTTTCCCACAACCATCAATAAAAGAGCCTCATGCTTAAGAGTTTGACAGGAAGCTGGATTCTGGCTCTGTTGGCAATGGCATTTGCAAAGGATTGGTGATAGATTTTGTGATGCCAGTTTATCCTGACCATCTTGGAGCTGTTTCTTCATCTTAGCTGTCTGATTTAGCCTCCAAGCTCCTCCTCCTCATCATTTATTGGGCCTGACTGACTATTTTGGCAGAAGAGATGGTCCCAGTCAGTGCAGATGACACTGGGGAACGCTAGAGCCAAATCCTGAGCCCTGCATTTTATTGGGAAACGATTCTCAGCCTTGCTACCTCCTGTGATTTATGGCAAGCCTTTTGACATTCGGTGTTCATCAGAAAGCCTGATTGCCTGCAGCCCAAGACTCTCAGCTTGCTTTTCATGCGCGGGAACGGCATGTTCCCAGCCATGCTGATTCCAGAGGAAACAAGCCCCAAGAGTACCTTAAAGGCTTGGACACAAATAGCTCCCACTGTGTATTACTTTCAAGCCAGTCTCATGATTTTGCAGGCCTGACTCATTCTGGGTAAATGTGGAGGGTTAGTCATGTTAGTCATCCGTAGGCAAAGAGGAAGGACTTCACTGGACTTACGCCAGCACAGTTTTTACCACTGTTTTAGGGCAAAGAGCTGAGCCAGATTTGCAGGTCCCTGACCTCGGGATTTGTCCTAGGACCTGTTAGGGGGCACACCAGTGAAAATGTGTGGATCCAGATCTTCTGTGCATACCACTGATGGCTTTACATCCATCTCCCTGCTGAGGGTTGATGAGCACCTGATCCTTCCCAAGCTAAGGCCAGGTGTCAGTAGAAGACTCGTCGGCTGCCACGGCGGCTGGCCCACAGGGAAGCGTGCCGCAGCACACGAGTGGCGGCTGCACCGCGGTATGCTGTGGCAGAGAGCTCACGTCAGGGCGCTGCTGGCCCTCCACCTGCGGGCACAGCCGCCAGCGGCTCTGCACCACTGCTGCGGACACTGAACCGTTCACGATCACCTCTGGTCTTAGCCCGTGCTGAGGCCTCAAGGTGCATGGTGTGGAGAAGGAGGGAGGAGGAGAAGAGATTTTTTTTAAGCCCGATTCCCCTGCAGAGCCTGTTGTCTGCGCTGGACGTGGCAATGGCCAGCACAGGAGCATTTCCCTGCGCCCCTGTGATCCACGGGTGCTCTTCAGCAGCAGGAGCAGCAGTGCTGAGCCCCAGCCCGGCTGCAGGCTGAGCCGGGAGCACCATCTGCCGGCTGCGGAACGGCGAGCTGGCTCACCCGAGGGACAAATTACAAGGTAATTCACAGCGCTACGTATGCCGCTGCACGGCCATTAGGCCGCGTAGCAAATTAGAGATGAAAAACATCACAGGATTGCGTAAAACCCTCAGCTAAACCTCCTCCTGTCTGTGTTACAAAAGGCACTCTCCAAACCAGTCAGTCTCTCTGCGCTAGAGCCGAGCAAAACTGCTTGGGTGAAGGATATCCAGTTGTAAGTCAGTTGGAGCTACTTACAGCTCCCACAGAGCTCATGGACGGTTTCAGCTAAAAAAGATCAAAGCATGTCACCGGGTGGTTTTCTTAATAAGAGGGGTCGATTTTGTTCAGTTTGAAATATGGGTTTATTTCCAAATATTCCTGATGATAATAACAATATTGAGGGGAGCACAGGGAGCCTGAAAGGGAAACAAAATTTATGTCTCTGGTGCAACAGTAGACCCATTTAAGCAGCTCCCATGTAGATTTTTGCTGGGTTCCTCAGGTCTGCCAAAGCTCCAAGCCAGCAATTATTTACACCGTGCTGCTGAGCCATCTTCCTGCTTTACCCACCTCACCCTCTGGTCCACTGAGCTCTACACACCTCTCAAACCCATAGCCCTTTCCCCCTCCAGCTACTAATCCTTCTGGCCAGTACAGAAGGGTATCTCTGCCTTTTTTTTTTTTTCTTTTGCCATGCTCCAAATCTTCATGTGCAGGGGCGAAGCACATTTCCCACTTGAGAGGCTGAGCCCTCGTGGGTGCTGAAGAGAGGCTCCTTTTGCAGAGAGCCGCCTGCATTGATGCTTGTGACATTTACTCCCTGTGACACTGAGCTTGTCTGTGGTGGCCCGAGCGAGGCTCTCTGAAGGATGGTGACCGTGTCCAGGATGAGCAGTGGCATGTGGCCTGGGCTCCTGGTCCCCAAAGAGCCATGCTGGGGAGCACTGTAGCTGCCACTCCGCATGGGAGTCTAGCTTTCCTCTGAGGTGCACAGGGACAGGAGTGAGGTGTGGCTGGCAAGCGGCCAGGGTATGTTGCTAGACCTGGGAGCTCAGTATGGTCCCTCTCACCTCCAGGGTTATCTCACCTCCTGCCAGCCAGCCAGGAATGCACTTTGACTCGCTCAGTCCTGCCTGTCCTAATTACACCTTACCGGAGTGCTATACATAATTTCACTCCCACCCTCACAGTCCTTTTTCTCCAAGCTGATCCTGCTTTAAGGGCACATCACCTCCTCACTTTCCTTTGATTTTCATCCCCAGACACCCCACCTCTCAGCACTTCTGTTCCTTTCCTTCTCACAGCCCTCAGCCACCTGGTCAGTGGATGCTGGAAAAAGATGCCCTGGACCCATACTTGCTTTCTGGACTCTCAAGAGAAATACTTTTTTGGCTAACACAGCGTGAGCCTGTGCAAGTCACTGCCATGGCAAGTCAAGACCATTGAGAAGGAATATGCTTTAGTACTGTAACTGAGAATATGTGAAAAATGAATCATTGAAGCCCAGGCTAAGGATGAACCAGAGCTTCTGAAGTCCTCTAAGCTCACTTGCTCCAGGCACAGCCATATTCTACACACCATGGCTCAAGAGGATATTTCCCTAGAGACCTTTGCCTTTCCCTTGAAACTGGCTGCCTTGAAAGTCAGACTAGTCAGATGGAGGCTGGATCTATCCCCAAACTGCTGCCTGGTTCTGGGCCTCAGTTTTGCATCCTGAAAATGGGAAAAGTGGGGGAGCTGTTTCACTAAGGCACTTTGAGAGCTGCAGGTGGAAAATACTTTGTGGGTGTCCATGCCTTGAACCGACCCTGTATAGCCATTGCAACATTTCTGCCCCTTCTGATGTGAAATAATTTTCTTGGTTTCTTGTGCACACCTTAAGCTTTTCTCCAGCAACTGAAGAACAGCCTAAACATCTGACCCGCCTGCCTTTCCCCACAGTTTGGCAGAAGTCACTTCCTATGAGATGTGTGATGGATATGTCCAGTCACTGCAGTAGGCAAGGATCCCCTGAGCTGTCCCTGCATGAACCTTAAGGAGAACCTGCATATGTGAGGATACATTCAATACTGGTAAAGCGCAAGCAGACCTTATGGGAGGCCGCTCAGCATGTGTCACCCATGCAGAGAGTGGCATTAGGGAACATAAAGGTTACAAAGTCAAGCTTACAGCAAAGAGGTCATGCAGCCATTTGCATGTCCTGGTGTGTCAATACCGTCTTTAATGGCACAATCTCAGATTGATACAGCAAAAAAACCCAAACAAACCAGACAGGCTTCTGGGCACACCAGCACCTTTCCTGCCTTTTCAGAGCCAAAATGCTCAAAAAAAGATGCTTGCTTCTTCCATTGTGTATCAGTCGATCTAATAAAAGCTATTAAATTTCCCCAGCCTTTGCCTGGCTTTGTTTCTGGAACCACTTGGCTGTAGGAGCAGAATAGCACAGAGCATGTTCCGTACAGGATTGCAAGCAACACTTACGCATTCTTGGGGTGCTAGGGGATGTTTTGACAGGCATTAGACACTATTGAAGCCGTATTTAGCTGGTGCAAAAGGCAAAGCTGCAGTCAAGTCAGTTGAAATCTGCTTACTGCACTGCACAGCTGGACCTTCCTGAGACTTTTTGAGCTCTTTCAGGGCTGAATTCTCTGTGCTCCCTAGACAAGATTAATTTCTTTTTGTTTTGATCTCATACCTTTTGCATATATTTTTAAATAAGAGACTTCAGATTCCTTCTTGATCTTTTTAATGGCCATTTTGTTTTTAAAAATCTGTCCTTTGAGCACTTTGCTTTGACACCAAGAAACTTTTGAGATATCTGTGAGCCAGACTTGGAATTTTTACCCCCGCTTCTTAACCTCATTTTTCATATCCATTAGTTGCATTGGTACCAGGGTGGAAGGCAGCAAGAGCATTAGAGGCTTTGTTTTTCACCCTGTGATTACTTGCATAAGCTCTTTAAGGACACGTCAGATCTTCTCTGTACTCTGGAAATTAAACCTAGACATCTTACATTAATGTTTTGGTTTGTTTTTTTAACAAATTGGAACAAATTACCACAGATAGTGGTAGGTTCTCTATCTCCTGTTGTCCTCAGACCCTGTCTGCCATTCCGGGAGATGAGCAAATAGTCAAACACATATAACAGCACTCAATGCAAGGGTCAATAGCGATCCATATTGGCCAACAGGTCAGATGGGATAATACACCAGTCATTCTGGCTGTAAAATGTATTTTAATGCTCTCTGGGCCCATTTTAGAAAATTTACAGAGCTTTTGTTGGTAACAATAACAAAATTTGAGGAACATTATAAAACAATTTTGTATCCCATTTCTTTAGAGAATACTTCATAGAGTCTATTAAACAGCCTTTGAGAGCTGTGTGCTTTGTGTGTTTAATTAATAATTAATGTGTGCTTTGAAACACATTTGGGACAGTTTTGTTTCAGGCTTTGCCTCCAGCCTCTTTGGTTTGAAAAACATGCTTGTTTCCAGGGAAGTGACTATTGCATTTAATTGAAATTAGAAGTTGACTGGGAAGGCTGCTGGCTCTGAAGCACCCAGGTGCTGCTGGTGCTTCTGTGAGCTTGGAGGAAGGCCTAGCTGCCTCTTGTAACAGCTAATAAAAAAAATAAAGTCCTCCTCCTTACTTTGTATCCACCTACAATTATTTTTTTCCTCATTTTTGCAATCCCTTTAATTTGTCTTGGAGTAAACAAAAATAGCTCACCCCAGTGAACCCAATGGTGTCCTTCCTTTCCAGTTGGTCAAAACATGTCTGAAGGGTTGCATGATTTCAAAATGCTGTTGCTGCCGGACCCAAGGAATGAGAAAACTCTGGTTCAAGAGTCCTGAAACAGACATCTGGAGACTTACAAGAAACAACTGGAAATTCTTCTTCTTCCTGCCATCAGAAATAAAGGCCAAGTGCAGGGTGGCAGCATCCCCTGCATCCCATCAGTGCTGACCCAGTGGGGCTGAGACCCCACAGGGTGGGCAGCCTCTTGGCAGCCCCTCAGCTCCCCCAGGGCAGCATCAGCCTCTGCAGCTGCTCCTTACACTGGGTCCAGGACAGCCTCTTCTGGCAGGGAGAGCACAGCCACCCCCAATACTTGAATTAGACCACCAAAACCATTAAACTGTGCTAAATATCACAGCATTGAAATTCTATTTCAATATAATAATAATAAAAAAAATTTAAAAAAGTCTTATTTCCCTCACCTTTCAGTTTCTGGGGTTTTATCTTCTACTAGATATATTTTCAAGCTTTTTTCTCGGTGTATGTAACACCTTAGTTTTTAAAATGCTCATGGCTCCAGGAGCTGGGGCTTTAATTAGTGCAAATACCGTCAGCCTTGCTGTAATAGGATGCAGCTGGGAGTCTCAGCTGGCCCTGAGATCAATTGCTGTCGGCTGCATTTTCTCCTCGCCTAGGTGCTTGCAAACTACCTAGCCACCCCCCAGGGTGAGGGGCACCACTGGCTGGGTGAGCAGCACTCCGGGCAAAGGTAGCATTTTGCCAGTGGTGCCCTGCTTGGGCACAGCCTATCTTGTAATGGGATGGCCAAAGTCCGGCTGAGAGCAAATCTTTGCCGGGCAGGTTTCCCTCCCTGAGACTGCATGACCTGGGTGGGACTTTCATCCGCCTGAGGTGGCCCCGAGCAAAGCTCAGCCTCCAGCCAGCCCTGCCTGATGGCTCAGCCATGGGGTCTCGCTCCCCTTCAAATCCTGCCCTGGTCCAGCCCTTCTGCCTGGCAGCTGCACCCCAGGTGAAATGAGTTTGACTGGTCTCAGCCCATGTTTTAGCTGAATAATGTCCACAGCACAAAAATCAGCTGTGCAGTGTGGAGAAGATGCTCCTACAGCTCTGGAGCAGGGTGGTGCAGCTGGTCTTATTGAGCTAGGACCGGTCAGAGTGGCTGTGGTGGGCGGTGTAACAGTAACTAGGATGTCCCACATGGCCAGGAAACACAGGCTGGATGCACTTCTAAGTAGCTCCAGCAGCTCTTGGCCTGGGATAAGCCCTCACTGAGAGACCGCTGACCCTCCCAAAACAAAGACCCCTTTCCGTGGACTTCGTAGGAAACCCCAAAAGCAAAAAATTAAGGGGGAACGGGAAGGTTTAGTCAGAGGCCTTTCTCCGGGGGTGAAAGTGGCATGTTGCAAACAGGAGGTGGGCAGAAAGAGCAGGTCACCGTGGTGAAGGAGGAGCAGATGGAAGTAGGAATTGGCCTCTATTCCCCTTAAAATTCTGGGGGAGACTGAGGCAGAGACGATGGTCACACATCTGTTTCCCAGCCTTCTCCCTGAAGCACACTGCCTGGCCTCCAAGCAGCAGGCACGGGTGGCCTGAACCCAAGCCCCCCCATCCCAGAGCACCCAGCGCACCCGGGCCCCAGCGACGTCTCCAAGGCAGGAGGAGGCAAGGGCATGCCGAAAGCAGCCCTTCCAGTTGCCTTTGCGGGGGATGGAGAGGCAGGGCAGTGCTGCTGGAGATTGAATCTGGTGATTACTTTAAGGGATTTGCTGTCTCTTTCTTTATCCCTCTCTCTCTCTCTCATTTTCTTTCTTTTTTTTTTTGTTTTCCCCTTTTCCCTCCCTCTTATCCCTTTCGTGGTGCATTTGTCTTCGAGGAACCTGGGGTGTTCTTTTCATCAGTTCAATCTCTCTCTGGCACTTGAGTCCTGATTGGCTGAAGGACTTAGGGAAAAAAAAATCTTTAATTAAGTAGATAATCTCTTCTTAGGAAGTTCTGCGGCTCCATTTCACCAACCCCCTTTAGCTCTTACTTTAGGATTGGTTACCCTTTGCAGAAGTTGGGATTCAGGGGGCATACGCCTCTTCATCACACCAGGACCGCCGGGTGGAAAATAACTCCATCCCTTCCCTAATTTTGCTGTGTTTCTTTTTTTCTTTTTTTTTTTCTTTTCTCTGGCGGTGGTGGTACCCAAGATTTTTTTTAGGATCTCCTTTTTCCCTCTTTATTTGGATTTTATATTTCCCATGGACCCTTATCTGGGCATCTTCTTCCTCACTCCCTTCTTCCAATCCTGCTGTGCCTGGTGAGTATCAAGAGCACCTCAGTCTGTGTCACAGGCAGGTGCTCTTCCCGGACACCCTAAGGAAATTCCTCTTCACCTTCCTAAATGTCCCCTCTTTCCCACTTAGCTCAGTTCTGGTCTTTAATGGGACCAGATATTTAACTAAGTCCCAACACACTCATTGGCAGAGAGGTTAGATCTAAGAAAGTCCCCTTTTTCCCCTGCACCTCCCAACAATAACTATATGGGCCAAATCCTGAGGTGGGGTAAAATAGAGGAGAGCGGATGCGGAGGATCTAGCCCCTCACTTCCAACTGGGAAGATAACCCAGTGGGAGAGCCAGGGATTTCTGTTTTTCCAAAGGCTCACAGTCAGCTTGTCCCTTGTCTTAATCAAATCAAGTGGGGTTTCTCCCGCAATCTCCGAAGAGGACAGTCCCTGATTAAGAGCTCAGAGCCAGCAGGGGTGACTTAGATCCACAGGAGCGTCACTCCAGATGAGCAGCCTGAGACCCAGGCTCCTTGGCAGGCACAGGGTCAGGATTACACATCTGAAATTTGTGTATTAGGATTTCCTGGGGAGAAGCTTTTGGTACGGACATTGCTACAGCTTGGTTCCCAACCACCTGGGTCCCATCAGACCAATTCCCCCGTGCAGAAACCTGTGGTTGTCTCCTGTGGGCCTCTTGCTCTGTCATAAGGGTGGTTTTACATTTATTTCCAGAAATGTTTTGTAAGGGTTAACAGAAAGAGATTACACTTGCATCAAATCTCATATCATTCCTTGCCGAGTATATCTATCCCATGCCCGAATGGAGATGGACTCACATGACCTGGCTTTGTAGGTATTTTTTCCTATGTGACTTTTACCGAGTACCCAAGCTTTATTCTCCATTTCTGTGATGCCCTGGGGAACCTGCTCGGTGGGTTTCATCTCTAACAGCAAGGAAAGTCTTTTCCCGTTCAATTACTAAAATCCCCTGCCTCCCCCATAGCAGATCTCTAGGGTTATTACCATGGATGGAGAAACCAAAATTACAGAAAGAGAAACTCAAGACTAAATGGGAACTCATTCCTGTTAGGCTGGGAGTGAAATTTTTGTTCTTTCAGAGATTATCTACTCCCTTCATTAAAAGAATGTGCAACAATTTGTATGTGTCTAAATATTACACAGTAGCAAACTCAAGATAAATCTCCCTTCTGGAACAAGGGGAATATGTCTGTCATGCAGAGAGGCTAGGCAAGAATTCATGCTGCTTTTATTTTTATTTTTCTGATCTTCCTGTATATGTTTCTTGCTTTCCTCAATCTAAACAGATTTAGAATACATTAAAAGATAAACAAACCCCCAACATTTTAAAGAAACAGTTCAAAGGGAAGAAATTTCAGACCACAAAGTAGAGTTAAATACAGAAATCCCAGGCATTTTCAATGGAATTTGGGTATCTAAATTCCCTGTCTGCCTTTCGGAAGTTTTTCTCTAAGAGAAAAGTTTATAGATAGTCCTGCTTCTCTCTGCCTGTTTTTCATAGGTCATGGTTTCCTGAGAGAAAGAAAAACTGCAAACTTTATTCAAAACAATCGTATTACAGAACCTGTCCCTTAACTCTTGAGGAGAAAAAAGCAAGGTTTGTGGGAATCATACAATAACCCTGCTTGCAGTTTTTGCTGGTCTTCTTTATCTGATCCAACAGCTTAAAATGCAACAAGATTCTTTTTTCCTGTGATTTAATCATGAGAATGGCGAGGGGGTTGGCAATATAGATCAACAATTATTTTTTTATATATATATATATATATATATATATATATGTGGCCACTTCTCTTCTCTGAGTGTGGATTAGATGCTGCCATGTCAGCTAGGTTGAACGGTCAGCGTGTTTCTAGATGAGCAAAATATCAGGGTTGCATTTAGGAACTAGAAAACAAATAAATATAACAAAAGAGAGAGAAATGAAGGGGGAAAAAAAAAGTAAAGCTCCAAATGATAATGAGTTGCCTCCTGGTCTCCTATCCTGTGGGAAAAATGTGACAATCTCTAATGCAGCAGCTTGTTTCTAAATGTTTTTTTACACTTCAGCTTTGGGATCGCCTTTAGTTTCCAGTGTCACTGGTTTTCTAATAACTTGGGGGAGTTTGTACTTGAGAATGAAACTCAGATCCAAAATGAAATTGTATGTATTTTCTGTATTTACAATAATGATGGTAAAGATCTAAATACAGCTTTATAATTTTCTAAAGAGCTGAACCAGCAGCACAGTAGCATGAGTAGGTGATAAGGTATCAAACAAATACTTTAATGGGAGATTTGATAAGGCTCTTGGGGCATATTAAACTGAGGAGCGGGGTGCTGTTATTGGTTAAATTTGTAACTGAACAGAAGTTATCAGAGGCTTATTAGTATTTGATATATGTAAAATATAATGGGACAGCTGCTTGGCAGGGTTATTTGCTTTCCGGTTCAATAAAACTATGATAGACAATTCCTGCTATAGATACTCATTAGCTTTGAGATAATTTCCTAATATCAGACACAATGAAAATCACTTGCTCTAGATTTGCTTTTCACCTGCATGCATAGAGTTGCAGTGAGGGAAGCAGCATGCCCTGCCCAGGGCCCTGCATGGACTGGGGAGGAGGCTGAAGAAGTCGGTGGGACTCCTCTCTCTACCTGCTGAGGTCTGTCTCTGTTCTGCTTCAGTCCATGTAATGCCGTCCTGGAGTTTGAAGGTGGAGGGAAAGAGGTTTAGTTAGCTAGAAACCCTGGATCCTTTCTTGCAGAAAAGAAATAATTTCAAGCATTTCCTTTCATATGTGTGATTTCACAAAGTTTTAAATCAGTGTGGTGACACCGAAGTCATGGGAATTGGGCTGGTTTACACCCATTGTGGATGCAGCTAGCTAGTTAGCTTAGGATTATATTCTGCTTTCCTTTAAAGTGGTACGGAAAATTAGTAGAAATAAAGAAATTAAAAAATAAAAATCACACTACAGAGACAAAAATGGAGATTCATTTTTGCAGTGATTCCTATTTGCAGCGATTCCTATTTGCAGCACAGAGATTACTCTAGTGGCATTGTCAATATTGCACTACATCCGTGGAACAAGTGGCTTAATTACTCTCTGCCCTTGCTGGAGACTATATCCAGAATAGAGATGCATTTTTCTTAGCTAGATCATATGAGCAAAGACAAAGTGCACAGATTTTGTCTCCATTATTATCTTTCCTTCTCTCTCAGCATAAATAAGAAAAATTTCAGCTAGCCTCCAGCCATACGACAGTCCCATCTCCCCTCTCCTGAATCCACTTGCAGCTGCAAGAGTTAAATGCAGGGGGTCAAGTGTACCAGTCTAAATGAATCCTTTACTTGTCTAAGTCCTACAAACTCACCCAGCAGCGTGTCTGCCTGTTGATCAGAGAGCTCAGGGAAAATGCCTTCTGTCTCTCCGACTTAATAAAAATGTTTAGAATATCCTGCTGGGAAATTGCTACTGTACCATTTGCTCAGCTGCAGATGGTGAATTGGCATATCCTGAACTTGGCCTTTTTGTGAACCTTGAGGTTTATCCCGGGAGGAACAGATCCTCTGCTTCAATGCAGTTATGTCAATTGACACCTGCTAACAGGCTGGTTTGCTGTAAACCCTGAACTTGTGGATTACTGTCCTCCTCCTAAAGCCACCCGTGCAACTGCTCGGATGTTCCTAATCCAGGTTGAGGCCAGCAAGGGTTTGAAGCAAATCCTTCTTGCACACTGTGAATTTGGCTTTTCCTACCCAGGTGGGAAGCAATGTATCTCTTGTTTTGGCCACAAAAGCAAGAGAAGAGAGGACTTGCAATTGTCTAGATCTTGCGTACACGGGGGCATTTTACCAGAGTTTTCTCACAGCTGCTGCCAGGGGCTCAGATTCACACTGACACCATCCTGAGTGTGGTCCCCATAGCAAAGCGCCTAAGGTCAAGGCAAAGGACAGGAGGGAAACCAGATGGAAAAATGACTTGTTCATGCTGCTACCCAGTTGCATTAGGATGGGGACCCATGGAGCTTACACAGTCTGAATAGCCCTAGGTTCATGGCCCTGTGTGATTCAGGTCACCCGATGCTCTAATCACCCGGCTACAGATGCCATCTCTCCAAGTCCCAGGAAATATTTAATTAGCTGTACAATGCAGAAGCAGCTCCCAAAGGAAAATTCCTCTGCAAAACAGCCATCGACTTCGTGCTAAAGTACCCATGGGGGCTGGAGTGTAGCCGGGTCTGAATCCCAGGCCTGGAACAAAGGGAAAGGATCTCTTGCTCTCACAGTGCCCTGGCACAGCCCTCTCCCTCCCATTCTGACCCAGGGGAATCTTTCCCAAAGCAAGTTTTGTCAATATAGACACATTTCCACACAAAAAAAAAAAAAAAAAAAAAGTTAGACTTGCCAGAGTGAAACTTTGCAAACTAGTTCTCTCAACTCTTTCTAAACTGTAAGTAACAGCAAAGATCAGGTTTCTTGCGATTTTGACCAAGCTAAAATAACGACCTCCTTTTTGTGGTGTACCTTGGAGAGGATCTCCATGAGGGCAGTTCTAGTGGAGGTGAAACGGGCTTGCTGACCACAGGAGCAGTTTTCCAGGGCAGGGAAACATCCACTCTAAATCTCTCATGTGTCTGATGTCTGGGCACCAGTCCCACCACCGTGGCTGCCCTCATGTCCATGGCAGGGCTACAGCATGGCTACACTTTGTCCCCCAACTTGGGACAGCAGTGCCTGCTTCTGCCTGCGCCCAAGCCCACTCTGGGATGGCCCTGCACTCTCTGTGCTGGATTTGTAGCACAATGGGACAGTGCCTTTCTCTCCCTTAGCAGGGATACCTCTGGCTCCAGACAGCATCACTTGAAAACACACAGGGGAAAAAAACCCATACCCTAACCTGCACCTTTCTCCCCTGCATCCAGCCATGGTCCACCCAGCTACTGGGATTTTCAGGGAACAGAGAGGCGCTAGAAAAGCAGCAAGCATCACTGCATGCCAGGTAGCCCAACTGCAGAGCAGAGCATGCCGCTCCATTGAAGGGACAGAATGCGGACACTCCAGAGACTCACGAGAAGTAGTGATGAGGGTTATTTTGCAAACCTGGAAAGAATGGAATGAGGCATTTGTAGGAGAAACCTCCCTTTTCTTGCTTCATTTCTGGCTAGGGATATTTGGGGTTGGCTCTTAGGCCTTTTTAAAGCCTCACTTCTTTCTGCTATGACACAGCTAAGCTGGATTCACCCAGCCATCCTCCAGATTCTTAATCGTGGTCACTGCACTGCATGGAGTCCTAATGCTGACGGACCATTTGCACTGAAACATTCTTTCATGCTCGAGGAGACTCAGACTGGCCAGCATCAGCTCTGCTTTGCAAGCCCCTGGAGAGAGTGATGGAGACCAGCCACGCTGCCTTGTGGCCCTTAGAGATGATCCCTTCAGTGGGAACACCAGAAAGTTTAATTTTGGCTAGGACCACCCCTATGCATACCCCCGCTCCCCCATTGTGCAGTGCCCAGCAGAATGGGAAGGACAAGCATGTTTGTACTCAGCCATCACCATAACATGGCCAAGAGTAGAGCATGGGTAGCCAGAGCTGGCACCACAGCAAAACAAGCAACCATGATCGGGGGGGGGGGATGCTGCTGGGACACACACCATGAAGGAGCAGTGGTGTGACCTCCTCTTTACCTCAGCATGGTCCCACAGGGAGAGCGGTGCTGGCACATGGTCCAGCTCCCGAGGCTGGGGGCAATGCTACCCTGAGTTAAGCCAAAGAGCAGTTTGGTAGGGTAAAAAGCAAGGCTGGGGGAACAGGAAAGCACTAAAAAAAAAAAAGGGGGGGGGGGATTGGTATGAAGGGCAGCTGTGCAGAGGAAAGCAAAAGGAGGCAGCAGCAAGGGGATTGCAGCCCAGTACAGCTTTGCTGGGGGGAATGGGGAAGGAGAAGGCACGATCCCAGCTCGCAGGGAGCAGTGAAGGGAGACAGGGGAGAGACCAAAGGTGCCTGCAGCCAGGAGACAGGCAGGCTGCAGGTGCTGAGAGAAGAGTCCTGGGATGCCAGGCATTCCCCAGGCCCCTCTGCCATCATCCCCTCCCTGCTGACACTGTCTCTGTCTTCCAGGTCAGTGAATAATTTCCTGATG
This sequence comes from Harpia harpyja, assembly GCF_026419915.1. Taxonomy (NCBI): domain Eukaryota; kingdom Metazoa; phylum Chordata; class Aves; order Accipitriformes; family Accipitridae; genus Harpia; species Harpia harpyja. Next base: position 24,745,394 of record NC_068949.1, on the reverse strand, counting down.
ACAGGCCCCAAGGTAAGAGAAATCCCTTTGATCTCTGTCCCTGATTCCACTAAACCCAGGGAGGGAGGGGCTCCTCCTTCCCACTCCTCTCCATCCAGCCTCAGCCAGAGCTCCCCTCACTCCCAGGTTTCCAGCAACAAGGCAGAGGGGAAGCCAGAAATACCTGCTGTAAGCCACAGCTCCTTAATCTATATCAGCTCTGAGGAAAGTTGGCCTGAGGTCCTTTTAAGCTGGCTGGGGCCAGATTTTGGAGATTTGTCTATTGGCACCAGCTGAGGTTCTCACCTGTCATCTATTGCTTCCTGATGATCAGGTTAGCATCAGGAGCCACATTCATTGAGCTGGAAAGGTACTTTCTGTAGGTCCTGCAAATCATACTTCCCCAAGGAACACAAATGGAATTGCCAGGACCGTCTTCAGTATTTTTGACCCCCCCTGCCTCCTTGCACCCCTCTTTCAGAGGCTTTTTTTCCTAGCCAGGACCAGTTGTAAAATTCACCTGATTTTTGTTCTGCCTGTTTCCCAGGAATGCCTCCAAGCCCATCTAGCTCTTTCTACAGCTCTTAATGCTAAGGTGGAGTGACCTTGCCCCAAAGCACTGGCTGTCCCCTTGGGGCTGCAGTGAAGGAGGAGGCAGGCTGAGGCACCTGCTGGCCTGGAGCTCCCCAGTCTCTGAGGAGAAGGCTCTGCCTCCTCTTGCACTGGAGAGATAAGGGGTTCCCCATTGCAGGGGCTGGCTGGCACATCTCTTAATGTGGCTAACAGCCAACAGCTCAGCCTTCGCCCCCAGGAGGCCCAGGCTCTGACCCAGCACAGCAGAAAATGCATTTGCTGCTGCTGCTGGTGGTGAGCTCCACTCCCCAGGGGAGCCAAGCCTGAGAGACCTCAGTTCTGTACATCTTGTCTCTGTAAGATGGCATGCAAGTTATTTTCAGTTGAATGCCAGCCTCCTGGGGAGCCTGGGGCCATGTTCTTCCTGGTGTTTTGCACTGTGCATCTCCATCCATCTAGACCCAAAGCAGCAGGACCCACAATATGCAGTGCAGGGCAGGAAAGCTACACCTGCATCAGCCCCTCTGCTGTGTGGGAAGCCGCTGGGGCTACACCAGCTTTGCGCTGCCTGCGATGGAAACTAGAGCTGCTGAGTGACTCCCCTGGACCCTAGGAGTAGCCTGGGGACATTCCCAGTCTGTCACCCATGGGGCTGTCCCTGTATGCCGGCCAATGCGTCCTGCCTCCGTTTTGCAAGTTAATGCTGAGGGGGCTGAAGTGGGGCACACACCGTCCCCCCTTCCTGACCTGTTCCTCTGCTCCTAGGCCTATCTCATCTACTCCAGCAGCGTGGCGGCCGGGGCACAGAGCGGCATCGAGGAGTGCAAGTTCCAGTTCGCCTGGGACCGCTGGAACTGCCCCGAGAGGGCACTGCAGCTCTCCAGCCACGGCGGGCTGCGCAGCGGTAAGGAAAGCATTGGATACCACTACTGGGACCCCCTCGCTACAGGTTAGAGCCCATGGGCCCCTCTTCTCTTCCCAGGTGCCTCCTTTTCTTCCCCACCCCCACCTGGGATGTGCCTCTCTGAGGAATGCCCCGGAGGGATCGTTCCAGGAGGCCCCTTCACCCATCAGCTCCCAGACACACGCTGGGATCCAGCTTCAAGACAAGCCAGCCTCGCAATGCCAGGATCGCCTCCAGACCTGCCGAGCCCCAGCTTGCGCAGGACGGGAGCGTCCCACCAACTCTCACACAACTGGCTCCCTGCAAGGATGCACTGCCACAACCTGTGGTGTGGGCTGCTGGACATGCCATGCCTATGTGGTGTCTCTTGCCAGGGTGTCCCAGGGAGGCTGAGAACCAGCACGGGGTGGTGGGGTGGCAAGCAGAGGGATATGGCCAAAGGAAGCAGGAAAGAGCTTATCAGTGGCTGTGCTCTGGCCAAGAGGCAGGAGAAAAGTCTTCCCACAGCTTCCAGATGTCAGGGTCACCTTGGGCAGAAATCCAGCATCCATGACCTGTGCCACTGCAGGGCATGGAGCTGTGGTCATTGTCACTGTATCCCATTCCTTGCCCATTTGCAGGTACCAGGAAATGTTTCGGTGCATACCTGGTCCTCTAGACCCATGTATGGCATTGGGCTGAGCTCATACCTGCCCTGTACAGGCAGGACCTGGGTATGGAGAAGAGCCTCAGGCCTCTGGTAGGACTGGCAGCAGATGAGGGACCAGGGTCCCAGGCAGAGGTGGACAGAGGTTTCAAAGTGGCGCCTTGAGGAGGCAATTGCAGGACAAAGTAACACTCTGGGACTGGGAGCGAGTCCCTGAAGCATTCCCATCAAGGTTATCTGCTCAGATACCTTGCTGGTATTAAATGAAAGCCAAAGGCTCAGTGAAGTCCACTGATGATCACCACACTGGTCCTGGTGGGTAGGTATGGTCCCTGCTCTGAGCCCTGGACAGTGTCCAGCAGAAGGTAAGGCTCGAGGTGGCTATGAGGAAGGAGCTCTTTAATACTTGGAGAGAGCCCCTTCCCCTCTGGGGTCTATTAGCATGACATGGGGGACATTTGGCTGTCTGTGCTGCATCCCCACTGCTGAGCTCCCACAAGGACAGCCAAGTGCTAAACTCATCCACACCCTTGGAAATGGCATGAGTCAGTCTGGATCGAATTTGGGAGCTTCTGCCTTCGTGCAAGCCAAAACTAACCTAATCTGACATGTTGGGCCTCGTCTCCACCCCACAAAGCCCTGCCCATTGCAAATCTCTTCTTATGCAGTCTCCTGCATGGCAGGAGTTGTTTCTAACACTGGTCTCGCCATGAAATCTTTATCACATCTGCTCTCCTTGTATTCCCACTTGACAGCAAACCGAGAAACCGCTTTTGTCCATGCCATCAGCTCTGCGGGTGTCATGTACACGCTGACCCGGAACTGCAGCCTGGGAGATTTTGACAACTGTGGCTGTGATGACTCCCGCAATGGACAGCTGGGTAAGGAGAGACGAGCTGCCATCCCTCTCTCATGTCCCAGGTGGCAGGAGACAGCTCCTCCTCTCCTCTCCTCTCCTCTCCTCTCCTCTCCTCTCCTCTCCTCTCCTCTCCTCTCCTCTCCTCTCCTCTCCTCTCCTCTCCTCTCCTCTCCTCTCCTCTCCAGCCTGCAGAAACAACTCCTCCTCCTGGTCCCTGCACCTGGAAATAATGCCCAGAGCAGAGCTTTGCCTGGCTCAAACCAAAGTAGCTCTATGGAAGATAATGGGGCCACTTCCAATTTACACCAGCTGAGGCTGAGCCCTTGGTGTTTTCCATTACTTTCTCAATGAGTAGGAAAGTAGAAGGGGGTTGCAGTTTCCCTGTTTCAAATCAAGAACCACTCTGTTTAAGCTGCTGGAGGGAATGACTGTATCATACCGGCAGACGAGAGAATCTGATGCCGAACATCTAAACGGCAGGTCTGGTTAGAGCAGCACTGATCAGGCACCTCGGGGCTTCCAGGGTCTCCAGGACCAGGGTGGCCCCAGAGCAGAATTACCAGGAAGGAAAGTAGGGTGGCATTCATAAACCTCTCCAGCATTTGTCAGCATGGCAGGCGCATGAGAGCACAACCAGGAGAACCGCTGTGGCAGCACACAGCCTTCACCCTGTTCCTGACGCAGCAGTACTCAGGCCCGCAGCCACTAAGCACCCCCGGGTGTGGAACCCAAGGCTGCACCACTCCAGTTCTCTGCTCGGCTTTTACAGAAAACATTGACATTTTGGTCTTTTGTTTTGAATGGAAAGAGGCCAAATTTCAAATTATCAAAATCTTTTAAAAGCCATTCCCCGCCCAGCTGCACTGGGCAGTCGGTACGTGTTAGTTTATGACAAACTCCTCTGGAGTGTCCAATATTTAGTAATCTGCTTTATTGGCTAATAGTTTTTAAAACAGCCACTGCTTCTTAGGTGTCGGAGGCATGGGATAGCCCATCTCTAGCAGAGCTAGACCTTTGGGCAATGACACGCCCAATATTATCTTCTCTGGGAAACTGAGTTACTCATGCTACACTTCTTTTCCCCCAAACATATCTGTTTTTCATGAAAATTTTCCATTGTGAACTTAAAACCTCGGAAGGCAAAGGAAAAGTTTGGGCTTGTCCAAAACAGTGGGATTCAATTCTAAATGCCATTGCGCTGAATCCAAGTTGGTGAAAGGTTGCCATTCTGCCTTCGGTCCCAGCTCTTGATATGGACTTCTTCATCCTCTGCAATTACCCACCTCCCATGAGACACCCCAGCCTTTCCCTGGAAGAGGGGACCGTGATCCTCTGAGCAAGTCCAGGCAGAAGCTGGGCCTTTCAAGAGAGGCACAAGGCCATTAAACCACAACTCCCAAGATGTACTGCCAAGGCACGTTAGGGTCAGAATGTTCCAGACTTCAAAACTTCAAAATGAATTTGGCATTTTTCTCTAGGAGGAAAAGAAGCAAACTGCATGGCATGTTTCCAGTCAGCCAAGCTAAGTTTTCGAGCTCCCACGCAGTTAGGAAAAGTACCCTCCATGTCTTGCTGTGCATTCTCCCGGTTCTGTGCTGACTCCTTTGTCTCTTTATGATAACTGGAAAATCAGACCCTTCTGAGATGCTCAACATCATCCCAGGATTCTGTGTGTACCAAAAAGAGGGCCTCCTCAATACATGTGTGCTGGGCTTGGGTTGTTTCCCAGAGGAGGGGAATCTGTTCCCTCTGACCAGGATACCTCCACCAGTTCGCTAATCCATGTTAGCAAGATGCTGCCCCTGCGAGTTAGACTGAACCAGTTCAAGTCAAGGTTTGAGGGAAGGTGAGTAAAGACCCAAAGCTTTATCTATATGGCTGCTAATGCATGATAATTAACAGCTTCTGAATCCTGCTCTACAGAAAGCCTGGAAATCCCTGGGCTTGTCCCACAGGACATACCCCTTCGCTGCCTGAATGAGTCACTATCCAGGCCTCAGTAGAAATGGCATGAGCCCAAGGGGAGGGAATCGGGGAGTATCGCGAGGTGAAAGGCTGGACTTGCCCCACAGCCTCCATTCCCTCCCATCACTTCTGAGACCCTTTCTTGTCCCCAGAGCCATAAGCCAGGCAGGTGAGGGGCTGGTTCCCTGACAGCACACATCTCGTCTCCTTTCCTAGGGGGGCAAGGCTGGCTGTGGGGAGGCTGCAGTGATAACGTGGGCTTTGGGGAAGCCATTTCCAAGCAGTTTGTGGATGCCCTGGAGACTGGACAAGATGCCAGAGCTGCTATGAACCTGCATAACAATGAGGCGGGTAGAAAGGTAAGCCCTTCTCTCCCTCCAGACCTGACAGTGCATACCAGATTGGCTCTGGCCATTCACTGTGGAGAGTCACAACCTGCTGTGGCTAAAAGCACGTGTCCAGAAAAAACAACTACCGTGCCGAGGAGAAGGGGATGGCAGCAGTACTGATGTGATGGGTGGTGTGTGTTCTAAGGTAGCAAACCTTCCGTGATCACACTGTTAATGGCTTCCTGCTGTCCTCTGTCTCCCGGTTCAAGTAGGGGAGTACTGCGGAGAAGCAAATCTGCGAGCTTTAAGCCAACAACCCCCGGGCAGGACTACTGCACAGGGAGGGTCGATGGCAAACCCCTCTACAGGCCTGGAGCCATGTTTCTCCATGCACTGCAGCACAGAAATGACCCCTCTGGGCTTTTTCCTGAATCCCCTTTCTCCTCACCCTGTAGGCTGTGAAAGGGACCATGAAGCGGACTTGTAAATGCCATGGCGTGTCGGGGAGCTGCACCACCCAGACCTGCTGGCTGCAGCTGCCTGAGTTTCGGGAGGTGGGCACTTACCTCAAGGAGAGGTATCACAAAGCCCTGAAGGTGGACTTGCTGCAGGGGGCAGGGAACAGCGCTGCCAGCCGGGGTGCCATCGCCGAGACCTTCAGCTCCATCTCCAAGAAGGAGCTAGTCCATTTAGAAGACTCTCCTGACTACTGCCTGGAGAACAAGACGCTGGGGCTGCTGGGCACGGAGGGCAGGGAGTGCCTGAAGAGGGGCAAGGCGCTCAGCAAATGGGAGAAGCGGAGCTGCCGGCGGCTGTGCGGGGACTGTGGGCTGGCAGTGGAGGAGAGGCGAGCAGAGATGGTGTCCAGCTGCAACTGCAAGTTCCACTGGTGCTGCGCCGTGCGGTGCGAGCAGTGCCGCAAAAGGGTCACCAAGTACTTCTGCGTCCGCAAGGAGAAGCGGGAGCGGAGTGGGGGTGGTGGGGCCAGCCGCAAGCTCAAGAGAAAGCTCTAACTTGCTTCTGCTCCTCCATGGCCCTTTCTGCCCCTCTGCTCCCCTGCCCTCCCCATCAGCCCCTGGCAACATTTCCCTTTGGCTTAGTTTTGTCTCGATCCCAATGCTGCCTCACTGGGGCTGGGGCAAGGCAAAAGAGCTTGCATGAGCCCCTAGACCTTGGCCGTACAGGGCATTTCCCATTAATGCAGTGGGTGATGACCTCTGGGAAGACCCTCAAGTGTTGACAAAACAAGGTGAGATTTGGTCCCCTCAACTCAGAGTCACTCTATCCAGTGACTATGGTTTTATTGCTGAAAACACAGGTGGTCTTGGTGGCTCCTGCTCTTTTGAGTTTGTCTATTCCCCAAACAAGCACCTGCTCTGGGGTTTTTAGTAAGTGAGATCAGCACTTAGGAAAGCACAAGGAGATGGCACCACCACCAGAGTTGGGCAACTCAGAGTGGTAATCCCTAAAACAGAAGACGCTTCTAGTACCCTAAAAAAATAGAGGCACTAAAATAAACTTGTTATTGCTTTTTATTAAGCCCTACTCTGTAAGGGAATAGAAAAGGTGTGCAACTCCTTCCCGCAGCAAGCCAGCCTCCAGAAGGCCCACAGTGTCACTTCCCATCCTTTGACAGCTTTGCTAAACTCTCCAGTGCTTTACTTTGCATTCGGGATGGCAGCAGCAACACTAAAACTGCTGCTTGGCCTGCCCATTAAACAGCTGTCCAAAAGAGGAGTCCCATCACTTGCTTTTTTCATGCTTTCTCCGTATCTTCTAAGCCTCCGGGTCTGGTCTCCCTTTTCACCCCAGCTTCCCTGCCAAAGCCCTTGACTGATGCCATAAAGATGCCCTCACACTTCTCCAGTCCCTCTTTCCTCCCAAATCTCTCCCAGAGAGGAGCTGCCAGCTGAGCCCATTCCCCACCTCCTGGTGTACTTGCCAAGCACTCTTCCCCTGTCAGCTAACTAACTAACTACTTCCTCCTAGTCTGAGAAAATAAAGTCAGTTACTATTTAATGGTGTTGTAAATAGGAAAGTGAAGCACTTTGAAGTTTAATTTATTGCACAGTTACTGTGATGTATACATAACAGTTTTTCCTCTACCGCTTATTGTATATATTCTATAGGCTAAGCAAGCAGCAGGAAGATTTGGTTGATGCATCTCTGTTCCTTTGCCACGGTTGGGGTAGGGAAGGAAGAAGCTGTCAGCTGCAGGACCTGGGGAAGCTCACTGCACCATCACAGTGATGTCCCCCAGGCTGTGAGGTTATCGTCTGCTTTGCTGTTTGAAGTGTCCTTTAGCCACACGAGAAGCCAGTAGAGCTGTGTTACTGGTCATTAGACCAGTCTTGTAGCCAATACTTGTAAACCAATAGCCAATGCAATAAATCAGTAGCCAAGTGCTTGCAAAATGCTGTTGTGTCTGAGTAGTTGGGTATTTTCTTTCATCCAATTGTGTGTGTGGATATATGTAGTTACAGTTCTGGAGACTAAAACCCAGCCACTCACCCATCTGTCAAGCATAAGAAGAGCTGACCAGTTCCTTCCACGCAGCACAACCTTGCCCCCTACCAGGAGGGGAAAGGGCCTGCTCTCTCCTTGGGCTTGCTTAAGGATGCATCCAACTGCAGTGCAGCTGCCAGGAAGAAAGGGGATGGCAGGGGGGCAGACAGGGGCCCAGTTGCCCACTTCAGAGATGATACATTAAAGACACTCAGCAGCTTGTATGTGTCTCTTAGTTTTCAAATAGCCCCTCAACCCTAGGACTACTTCGTTGGGGGTGGGAATGTGGACCTAGGGCAAGCTGGGGTCTCACCAGAGCAAGAGCATTCATGTCAAGCAGGAATCTGGCCCATCAGAAATTGCAAGAAACAATCTTGACCTATTCTCAGGGAAATCCGAAACACTTCCACTTCACACACAAACCACCAGCTGTTTGCGCAAAGGTTCTTATTAATACAGTGACCCTGCCCACGGTCTCCCTTGCACCTCTGTCAGCAGTTCCTCAATCTTCCTGTGGTGGGAATGCATCCTTGGGCAGGAAAGCAAAGAGGTGGCGAGAGCCTCTCACCCAGCAGGGAAAGCTCCAGCACAGGCTGGCTTGAGGACCACTGCAAAGCAGAGAGGACAGCTTCTACCCCCTTGTCCCTCTGTCCCCCCACCATTCCATGGCCAGCTGGAAATGCAAGAAAAGGAGAAGATGTGGAAGCTGTTTCCCCATTTCCTCCCCTTCCTCAGCGCATGGCAGGCTGTGCTACCCAGTCCCTCCCTGCTGACATTATTGCCCCACGCAGTTGTCCCATGAAGGCCGTGGCAGAGCCCAGGATGTGCCCGCTGGGCACAGTGACATGCGGGGAGCATTACAAGCGTGAGCCCCACCGCCGCACGCTTCTTTCTCTGGGAGAAAATGGCGGCACCGCAGCTGCAAAATGTGCTGACCTCAGCAGCGGGTCGGGCCCGGAGGGGTCCCCCCGCCCCGGTGCAAGGAGCCCTTAGTGGCAAAGGCCCTGCTGCCATTGTGCGGCAGGATTGGATGCTTCCATGTATTCATTTCGGTTTAATGAAGGCGCATTCCTCAGAGGAGAAATATTTACATTCAGCTTCCCAGGTGGTCACCTTCGCCCAGATGACACACAAACAGGCAGCCCCCCGCTCCCTTTTCCAATCCAAACCTCTTTAGAGGGCTCAGGGAGGAGGGGAGCAAGGGGAGGGGGGCTGCTGGGGGAGCAGAATAGAGAAGGGAACAAAATGCTAATAAATCAGCCAGCCAGCCCTTTTCCCCTCCCCTCTGTGGAGTCAATGGAAAGTGTCATTTCACATGCTAATCCCCCTCCGCTCTCTTCACAACACCTTTTCCGAAAAGTGTTTGGGAAAAGTCCTTATGGCCCGTTTACAGCTCCCTGCCGCTTCGGATTCCTTCTTGTCTAAGGCCGTGGCCCCCGTGTGGGTCTCTCCCTCCAGCAGGGCTCCTTACAAAAAAAATCTCAACAAAGACTTTGGAGTTCATCAGCCTCCCACTGAAATTCACAGCTGCTGAACAAACTAATCCCCTCTCTTGGCCTTTCTTCCTTTCAATGGGTTCTTGGCTTCAAAGACACTTTGGGAAAGGACTTTGTGGGGACTCACACTGCTCCCTCAATAGAAGTTAGTGCAAGCATTATCTGCAGAGCAAGTGGCTTTACAAACAAATACTGCCTAACAATCTCTGCCCCTCCAGCTCCCCCAAACACACACAAGCCTAGCCTGCAGACATGATGTTATCTGCAACAGGATTAGAGATCTGTTCTCTGTGCCCAGAGATCCTTTCCTACTGCCCCCCCAATTCTTTGTCAACCCAAAGGCCTTCTTGCCCAACAGAAAATGTTTTCTCTGTCAAGAGGCGCAGGGATGCTGTGGTAGCATGTGCCCACATGGGAGGAGGCACCGCGGAGGAGCCACTGTCCATAGACCAGAAGCTGTTACTAGCCAGCAGGGATAGTGCTATAAATGGAGGAGCACTTTCCAGTGGGGATTGTGAGGACATATACCGCACCAGGGCCCCAGCGACAGGCCTTCCACCACAAGCCTCTCAAAGACCCTCGAGTGGGTCACCTCGCTTCCCCCTGCCTCGTTTCCCTAACAAGAGTTTTAGGGACAGTGCTTGCTGGGATAAACCTGAAGCAAAACTGAGCAACAGTGGGACAAAGGGACAAGCAGGAAGGACTCGCAGCAAAGGCAGGATAAATAGCCAGTCTCTGCATGAGTCCATAGGTAGCGGGAGCTGTGCATGCTGGAGGGAACTAAAGTCAAATGCATCTAAGAAATACATGGAAAAATCCGTGCTTATTTCTCAGTGGTACAAGTGGCCTGAGTTAAAGAAAGAGAGGGGCTGGACTGCACAGGGTACTTACTGTAACCGGCAGAATCTAAGAAATACCAGGCTTGTTAAATGATCTCAGAAAGCTAGGACTCTCCTTATATACTCGTTAAGCAAATGTACGCCTCCAGGGCTACCTGCTCACTTGTGCAGCATCAAAAGGGGTCATAACACAAGTGCTGCCTTTGAAAATCAGCTTGCATCTTCCTGATGGGGGACAGCTGGGAGGCCAAGCCAGTTGCTAACTGCTCCCAGACCAGGCTGCAGAAGCTCTGCAAGGCTCCCTTACACTTGGTGTTTGCTTCTGCCAGCAGCAGAACTAACAAAGGCCGGTTTTCCCTGAATGTGTGTGCTGTGTCCATAACACCCTAGAGCTCTCATAAACCCTGGTACCTTCCCAGCAATGGCCCTTCAAAACTTCCCCATCCAAACAATCTTTCTCAACCTTTACTTCCCCCCAAGTCCTCCAACCACAAGGCAGGTAATACAGTCTTGCACATTTCAGTCTCGTGTGCTGACTGGCTGGCCTGTACATATATACTAGCTAGCCAGCTGACAGCAAAAAGAAAACAAAATTTTTTTGAGATTACATCAGTCTTTTTGCAGAAGCTAGTTTGATTCCCCCCCAACTTTATTTCAGTACCGATGTTTCACTTCAGCCTTCTTACCTCCTTAAGGGCTTAAACGAAGTCAGCCAACAGATTCAGAAGTTACTAACTAATGGTAAGAACTGACAATTCAATGCTGTAAATCTGATTTCCACACAGGTCAGATCCTCATCCTAGTTTAAGTGGCATGGCTTCAGTGGTGTAACAATGATTTCCAACAGGAGAGGATCTCATCAAAGGCTCTCTGTTTACTTACTGACTAAACAGTCACAACTGAGGCGGGTGGTCTGAAGAAGATCAGTTCTCTGACCCTGCAGCCTTAGGGAGTAGGTAAGGCCTAAGGTCTCACCACACCAGGACAGTTGGTGCCCACACCAGCAGAGCCTAGAATCTGGTTTTCCCCACATCGTTCTGAATTGCTCCCCTCACCAAAGCTGAGAACTCAGCTCTCAGTAGGTGGCCCTGCAGACTGAGGGAAGTCCCCTGTAGCCAGAGGTGACAAGCCTTTGAAAAAAAGGTAGCAGCATCACAAAACACAGCTTTTATTTCACTGTTCTGTAATCAGTCAGTGCATCAAACTGCAGCAATAGAAACAACACAGCAGCAACAAGGAGGCACTTTGACCTGGAAAGGAGAGAATGAGACATGTCCTCTGCCTCCCTTCTCTGGTTCTCCTCCCTCCTAAGTCTCATGGTAGAGCAAGTCACTGTGTAAGTCACTGAACCACAGGCCCACAATGGCACCATCACTCAAGCAGCAAGCAGAAGAAGCAGGGGCTGGCTGCAGCCAAATGTTGGGAAGAAGCCTTGCTCCCAGCTAGGGCCCAATGATTACGCTGCCTGGTTAGCATGAAAAAGGGTGAGAGAGGAAGGCAAGGAGGGAGGAAGAGAGTGGGGGACACACACAGACACAGACACACACAGACACACAGACACACACACACACACAGACACACACACACAGACACAGAGGGAGATATATGCCCTAAAATCTCATCTGTCTTGCCAGACTTCTTCCCCAGGACAGATACGCTTCATTCATCTATTTTACCGCAGAGGAAATGCCACAGTGATGAAAAGCTTCAGCACAGCCATATCCTCGAGACCTGACAGCATCACCTCCTCCAGCATATTCCTACCACCATAGTGCCAAGGGGCCTTTGAGAATCACCTTTGCACATATCTGTTACTGTAGGCAGAATGCATGCACCACACTTGGAGCAATCAGCTGTCTCCCCCTGCTCAAGTCTGGGCTGGTCGGAGTAGTTCAAGAGGATTCTTTATGGGACCTGAACAATCCCTGCTGCTCTTAAACTGTCTGAAAAGCCCAATGTAGGAAGCCTTTAGGTAACACCAGTGGGCAAAAGGCCAACTGCTAACACAAAGGAAGTGGAAAAAGGTCAGAAGCCAGAGAAGGTGGCTTTTAGCCCAAAACCAGGATGCGACCAGCTCTGGGGAAGAGCACACAGAGCAGTGCAACCTGCTAGCATTCCTGAATGGGAGAGTCCCAGGAGTTGGAAAGGGGAATCAGCCCTGGGCCTGAAACATAAAGGGCTCAAGCCTGCAGCTTATGGGGGAAAAGATATAAAGGAGGGGGGATAGAGGGTAAAAAGGAGACTCAACTATGAAAAGAGAGGGCTGGGCGAAGAGATAGAGAAACAAAGCTAGCCCAGAGCAGGCTGGTAGCTAGCCCTAGTTGTAGCAGGATATGGGTACAGAGGGGTGAGAGGGTGAGTCAAGGATGAGAGTGAAAAGAAAGGAAGAACCAGAGGAGAGATCCTCACTGCAGCCCAATACAGCAGGGACACCCCAGCTTAGGTCCCAAGGGGGCCCAGCTATCACTCAGGCAGTTTACACTGCAAAAAAAAAAAAGCAGCAAAGTTAGCCTGGGAAGGAAGGAGTTTCCCCTTTGTGCTGGGGATACAGGGAAGAGGGAGGATCTCTGTGCAACCTGGACAGCCTGAAATTGACATCCCTGGGCTGGGAAGCAGCCTCAGACTAGTAAGAAAGAAGAGAGAGAAAGAACAGTCTCCAGGAGTCCCAGGCACCAGTGGGCTGTCTGGAGAGTGGATGGGGCCAGGCGTGCTGGCCCAGCACATTTCCAGGCACTGGCACAGATTTATTTCTCCAGAGTCGGAAGGAGAGTCCACAACCTGCAGCACATCAACAGGTGAGGGAGTCCATCAGCTCTCAGTGTGCTCTGTTCCAGCTGCTCCACATTTTACACATTCAGCTTGCCAGCAATGGTCATGAGAACTTTCAGGATGGGCATGAAACCAGACACCTCACTGAAACTGCTGCTGCTCACCACTTGGGTGTGAACCAGGAGACCCTGTTGGTAGTTCCTAGCCTCAATGCAGCGGGCAATTTCATGAAGACCCATGAGGATGGCTGGAGACAGCTGTGGGGAGGGAGCAGAAATGAGTCAGCATGCTCAGCCCTGTAACACAGGCCCCCCTTCCTCCACACCCTTCCCTCCTGTTCCCTACCTCATCCTCACCAAACAGCACCTATGCAGTCAAGCACTGGCAGGAAGGATAGCCTGCTTTCTCCCTTGGTTTCCCAGCCTACAACAAACATTAATCTAATACCCAGGCTGGGTTACAGTGAATGCAGGTCCTAAGTAATGATATTTCAGCATTAATTGAGCATCTGATGTATGTGAGGAGGTCAAAGGTCCATCTAGCACAGAATCCTGTCTCTATTCAGGCCTCATATAGACACACAGGGAAAGGGTGTACATTAAAAGGATTCTTCCCTTGATAGCTATCCCTTCAGCAACTGGCATCAGTAGCTTCAGAGTTTTCTAAGCCAGAGGTTATGCTAGGTTCACACTTTAAAACTACCCCCAGTTGCCCCTTCCCATCTGGAACGTCTCTATATGCCAGTATACTTTCTGGGGGTAAAAGCACCCTGCAGATACCTCCCCAGCTTTTCCTTACACTATGTCTTGGCCACGATTAAGGAAGAAGAGATAAGGCTGGCTGGATTCAAGGTGCGTGGTAAGGTTTGGCACTCCCCTAGCTTTCTCAAGAGGATATATGCTGGTAACACCAGGACAGACACCAAGGCCCACAACCCAGTGCAAAGGTAGGATCAGGAACCCGGGTGGACACCAGGGAATGGTGGCATCTACTTACCGCCTGCTCGCGGAGCTTCTCATACAAACACTCCAGCCGCTGCAATGCATCCTCCAGCTTCCTTCGGGTTTTCTGAAGCGAAACAGGTACTGCCAGCTCTGCCAAAGCTTCAAAGCCACTTCTCCCAGAACCAAGTTGTTCTCGCTCAGTCCCTTCCCTCTTCTGTTATTCCCACAGCACCTTACAATTCAGCTGCATCTCAGCCTCGGCCAGCCACAGACTGTGATACATGCCAGCCATGCCCTCACTGTGCACATATACATGCACGCATTCTCTCCCCAAGACAGCAAGCTGAATTTGCCCCTTTTCCCATCTCCCAGCCTAGGCATTCGTCCCTTCTGCCATTGCTTGCAGACCACAGGACAGAGCGACTACTTCCAAAGCTTGAGAAACATGCACTAGTTGACCCATGGGGCGTTCAGACAGTGTCACCCTGGCTGACCTAAGCAACAGCTTCTTCCTGGTCTCCTTGAGGAAGAGGGAATGTCCTTCCCACTCTAGGTAACCACTAAGGAAAGGGCCTGAGTACTGAAGCTCTGGTGGGACTAACCCCATTAACCCCACCTTGGATAATCCACTCACAGGTAAATTATACCATGGATAGAAATGCCTGGCTCTGGGCAACACTGGGACAGGCCTGGCAGCCTTAGGAGCTCAGGTGCATTGCACTGCTGTACCAACCCAGCTATTCAACCTCCATATAAGCCAAGTGCTTAAGCCCAAACCAACAGGTCTTTCTGTCCGTAGAGGGAACCTTTAGGTTATCTCCCAGAAATTGCTACACTGCACTCTCAGAAAGCACAGAGCAAATGTGCCAAAGCTGCTGCTACACACAAAGCAGCTTGGAGTCAGTGCTCATCCCAACACCCACTAAGCAGAGGTATTCTGGAAGGCTTCATGGTTCCCCCAAGCTCTGGGGAGACTTAGCAACTTAACACGATGCTGCAAAGACTGCTTTTCTGCTTCCAGACAGTCTGGCCTGATACATTCATGCAATGTGACGTGTATGCCAACAGCCTTCCAGGAACCAGGGTGGAGAAATTACAGTGACTCGGACACAAAGATTGCCTGGCTTTCTCTTCCAGCCAGGGTATCTCAGCCTTTCCCTCTAAACTCTGAGGATAGCTGGTAATACTAGCTCTGCAGGAACTATCTACAGATCAAGCCAGTGAAAAAGGAAGCTGAATTAGCTGCGCCATTTCTTCTACTTTCCTCAGAGAGAAGAGCCAGAAGGACAGAACCATTGCTCCAGAGAGGCAATGAAAACCAGTGGATAAATGCTAGAGAATGCATCTCAGTTCCCAAGAGATGGACAAGCCTACAGCCTAAAGGAAGGAGGCAGATGGAGATTAACTTGGTTATAGGGACAAGACTCTTCTTCTCTTTTCCCAACCAAAAGAAGGAAGCACCAGTCAAACACGAGGGCAAAAAAGCCAAATATCAGAGAAGGGAGGACTTACTGGATCAGTGGCGACAGCAGAGCAGCGTTGCACCAACCCTTCAAATGTGACCTTCAGAGCCTGGTGCTCAGGGGGCACCTCCTTCCTCTCAACCCTCTCCACAGGTAGCTGGTGATACTGACAGAGAGAGAAACAGCTGAATGAATGCAACAGGAGCATGAAAGGCTGGAGTAGGTAGATTCCCCTCCTGTAACTATGAACAGAAAGAATTTCATCCCTTCGCAAACCCAGAGAATACCTGGAAGCACAGAGTTAGATTATCATCTTCAGATTGTGGTATTGCTTCAGGCCTCTGTGGATTCCCAACTCCCAGCAGGCTGACAGCCTGCCTGGCCTCCCTCCCTCTCTCCCAGCCGTACCCTGGTGTCATTTTCCACCCTGGCAATTCCTCTAACACTCAGGCAGGGATGTCTTATAAGGGCTAGGGAGCAACATAAGCCCTGCAGCTGCCAAGTAATAAGAATGTCAAAAGCCAAGTTGTTCTTCTACTTGACAAGGAGCTGGTGGCTGGGGAACACCCCACTTTTCCTGGGTACCTGCAGGCTGCCTTCCTTGGGTGCTCCGGGGGGTGACTGGCCAGATTCTTGCAACCTGGACAGCTGAGGATGGATCCCTTGGGGCTCAGCGGGCAGGCTCATTACTGGAGCTGTGATGGGGGCTGGAGGAGTAAATTTCTCAGGCAACTGTCAGCAAAAAGAAAGAAAAGGAAAAAAAAATTAAAAATCAAGAAAACCAAGTACAAGGAAAAAAGGTTGGTTATACTCTCTGCAGTCAAATCCAACTTCCTTTCTAACTTGCACAGAGCCCAGTTCTCAAGATGATGTGTAACACATCCCCGTTCTTTCAGCCCCCTGACTCAGAGCGTGGGGCCCTTCCTCTTGCATCCTAGATGAACAGTCAAAGCTACAGCAAGAAAACTCCTCTAGAATTGTTCAATCAAACAGATCTGTTGCCCCTGAAAGCACTGGTCCTCAGAAAGCTGCCTTGGCTCTGCGACGGCACGAGTCCTGAATGTAGAGATTAGCAGCAGTAAAGTGTCCAACTGAGCAAGTGTTGGGGAAAATCCCAAGACATGGGGGGAGAATCCTCCTGCAAACACTTCATCGTGCCCCTGCTAAGCCAGAGAGTCAGGATAGATTCGCTCCGACAGGGCTAGATCAAAAGGAGATGGCTTTAACAAGAGGCTAATCCTGTTGTAGTGAGCACAGCCTGAAGCAGGTTCCCAGCTATGCTGCCAGAAAAAGGGTGAGAAGTCTGTTCCAAGCTAAAGAGGAGTGGGGGGTGGGAATAGTGCCAAAGAAGCTTCTTGTCACACCTGCCAGCAGGCAGCAGTGACAGAAACGGGGTACCAAGAGCATTTGTTGCAAAAGAGCTCAGCTCACAGGTCCTCCAGTGCAATCACTACAAGGCAGAGAGCAGCAGGGCCAACGTGGCAAGCAGCTCACAGCTACACCTATCCCAACTTCTTTTAGCAGAAGTGCCTTATCAGTTGGTATCAGCACCTGAGGGAAAATCACTGTCGTCTCACTGTGCTGAGGGGAAATGCTGCCCCCAACTGTCAGGTGTAAAGTGAGCGTGATCTCCCCAGCCACTATCAAAAAAAGCATGCGGGCAAGGGGACTAGCTTAAATCCATATTTCTAGCACCAAGTGACTGTAGTCAGCCTGGGAAGTACTGACAGAGGATGCAGCATCACAGAAGATAACCGTGTTACAAAACAGCCACGCTGGACAACGGCATGTGAGTTTGGATGGCAAAGGGTCAAGATGACTTAGACTCCACTCCTAGGTATGCATGTAATGTAGAAGTAGACAGACCAGCATGGAATGAGACCTGCTGAGTATGACAGGGAGCATTTATAGGAATGTATCTATTGCACAGAGCTCCCTGGCTAAAAGACAACCAACACATATTGCAGCTGAAAGCTTACCTTTTTTTTTTGAAGGCCTCCTCTTACAGCAGAGGCATCAGTCCAAGATTCCTGAGCTGCCAGGAAAGAGAACAAGACACAAATGTCAGACTTGAGAAGGTGGCCACAGCAACAATTCGTGGTTGCTTGCATGGTTTGGAACTTCCCTCAGCAAAAGGGCCCATGGCTCCAATTCCCCCATCATTGCACCTGCAGACCATTTCAGCTGAGGAATTTCAGGCCCAGCTCACGGACCCAAGAACTGCTCTTGCTTCCCTTTCTCTTAATTACATTCTTAGCAATAGAGTATGTGCACAGGCTTCATGAGGTGATGATGTCTGATCAGATTGAATCTACTGGCACACACCCACTCCCACACAGAAAGCTTTTTTGCAACTACCTGAAGCTTTCTGCATTCTGCATAGGCTGCAGAAGTCAGCCTCAGCGTCAGGCCTGAACCTTGTTCGGGACCTGCGTGTGTGTGCATATCAGGGTTCAGGGAGTTCCTGGGGTTCCCCAAACAGAGAATCTAGCACTGTGGTACGACAGCGAGGGCTATGTTATGGGTAAGAGAGGGCTTCTCACCAACACTCGCAAGAGTGCCTCACGGTGGCAGTACGCAGCAATGCAGGTTGCTGTGATAATGTGGGGAAAAGTCAGGGGTAGGTTGAAATTTTCCCCTTCCAAAATCATGTTCAGAACCAAAGCTTAGCAAAATTTGCTGGCTTCCCAACTAGAAGGGAAGAGACTTAACCAGTAAACACCTTGGGAGCAGAGGGGTGTCTCAGCAGACGCTTCTGTGGTACCTAGCCTCTAACCTCACTCCAGGTAATTAAAAATCCATCAGACAACATAACATTAAAAGACTTGTGACCACACTTCATTCTGCGAAGGTCAAATAACAACTACCTTTTCTGCTGCTGTCCTGTAAGGGTACTTGCATCTCTAGACAAAACCCCGGTGCTTCTTTTGTCACCCCAGTATTAACAACCTCAAGCCCATGAGACAGGAATAATCTGTGAGAAAGTGGCATAATTCTAAGGAGCAATATCAGAATTGCTGGAGCTCAGTGCCACACTTAATGAGCCACTGATCCTGAACTGAGCTTTAAAAATCACAGGGAAAAGAGGCAAAAGGTGCTTCATTATTTTAATTACCTTTATTATTAAAATTCTGGCAGCCTCTTTTTGCCCTCCCTTTTCCCATCATTTCAAGACTCGCTCTCTGATGAGTTTGGATCAGTAGTTTAATTAAGTTGGCACTTATTTCTAGCTTGGGGATTCTGTGCCCTAGAACTCTGCTGGCCCCCACCGAGCCTGTGGCCTAGCAGTCCCTGGCACTATTCCAACCCCGTGGCACTTTGAATCCTCACAGGAAACAGCTATTTAAATTATAGTCTTTAAGCCAGGCACTTAATCATAAGACATGAGACAACAGGAACCTGCTGCATTTTGCTGGAATGAAACTCTGACTATCTTGCCTATGCTACTTGTAAAAGAGGATTTCTCACCAACCCTGAAAGGAGTGCCCCATGGCAGCAGTATCCAGCAATACCTGTCTTAGAAAAAACAAGACTGCCACAGGCTAGAGTCAGGGATAATCCCAGCCAGAAAGGAGATCAGCCAACATGTTGCTGTCCTTCACCCTGTCACTGAGGCTCCCCAGGGGCGTGGGATTTCTACAAGTGGAGATGTCTCTTCACTGCGCTACTGAGAATGTGTTCATGAGCTGTTCAGATCCACTCTCTATCATCTATCAGCGTTCCTGGTCAACAGGGGAGGTCCCAGAGGACTGGAGGCTTGCCAATGTGACTCCCATTTATAAGAAGGGTCGGAGGGAGGATCCGGGGAACTACAGGCCTGTCAGCCTGACCTCAGTACCGGGGAAGATTATGGAACAGTTTGTCTTGAAAGCACTCACATGGCAACTCCAGGATAAGAGGGGGATCAGGCCCAGTCAGCATGGGTTTACGAAAGGCAGGTCCTGCTTGACCAACCTGATCTCCTTCTATGACCAGGTGACCCGCCTAGTGGATGAGGGAAAGGCTGTCGATGTTATTTTCCTAGACTTCAGCAAGGCCTTTGACACTGTCTCTCATGGCATACTCCTTGAGAAGCTGGCGTCTCGTGGCCTGGATAAGTGCACTATTCACTGGGTGAAAAACTGGCTGGATGGCCGAGCCCAGAGGGTTGTGGTGAATGGGGTGAAATCCAGTTGGCGGCGGGTCACAAGTGGTGTTCCCCAGGGCTCGGTGTTGTTTAATAACTTTATTGATGATTTGGATGAGGGGATTGAGTGCACCCTCAGCAAGTTTGCAGACGACACCAAGTTGGGAGGCAGGGTCGATCTGCTTGAGGGTAGGGAGGCTCTACAGAGAGATCTGGACAGGCTGGATCGATGGGCTGAGGCCAATTGTATGAAGTTTAACACGGCCAAGTGCCGGGTCCTGCACTTCGGTCACGGCAACCCCATGCAGCGCTACAAGCTTGGGGAAGAGTGGCTGGAAAGCTGCCCGGCAGAGAAAGACCTGGGGGTGCTGGTTGACAGCCGGCTGAATATGAGCCAGCAGTGTGCCCAGGTGGCCAAGAAGGCCAACAGCATCCTGGCCTGTATCAGGAACAGTGTGGCCAGCAGGAACAGGGAGGTGGTTGTTCCCCTGTACTCGGCACTGGTGAGGCCGCACCTCGAGTCCTGTGTTCAGTTTTGGGCCCCTCACTACAGGAAAGACATTGAGCTGCTTGAGCGTGTCCAGAGGAGAGCAATCAAGTTGGTGAGGGGCCTTGAGCACAAGCCTTATGAGGAGCGGCTGAGGGATCTGGGGCTGTTCAGTCTAGAAAAGAGGAGGCTGAGGGGAGACCTTATCGCTCTCTACAACTACCTGAAAGGGGGTTGTAGTGAGGTGGGTGCTGGTCTCTTCTGTCAGGTGGCTGGAGATAGGACAAGAGGAAATGGCCTCAAGTTGAGGCAAGGGAGATTTAGGTTAGATATTAGGAAAAATTTTTTTACTGAGAGGGTTGTCAAACATTGGAATGGGCTGCCCAGGGAAGTGGTTGAGTCACCATCCCTGGAGGTATTCAAAAAGCGAGTGGACAGGGTACTCCAGGGCATGGTTTAGGGGGCACGGTTAATGGTTGGACTCGATGATCTCGAAGGTCTTTTCCAACCGAAATGATTCTATGATTCTATGTTCAGGAATTTCCAAAGCAAGCAAGTTTGGCCAGTCAGGTTGAGTGATCTTACAGTCCCTTTCCAGGCTAAAGAAAAGTACCCATCAAAACCAGAACAATAATAGCAGGCAAGAAAGCACTCTCAAGGAAGCCAGTTTGCACTGCTGATCTGGGTGCCATATGCTGCCATTAAAACTGGGGGTAAATGCCGCCAGGAGAAGGGAACTTCCCAGCAGTGAATTCCCACAGGGCATCTTCAGCCTGAGGAAGTCCTTGAAATCCTTGCCATGGAATCATCTTTCCTTTAACAGGGAAACATTGGGGTCTTTTGTTTCTCTGCTGAAAGGACAACTCCCTTTCTAGACTCCCACTCCATACAGCAAGGCTTGCTTGGTGGTGTAAGTGGCTACCGAGTACTCGGATTTCCTAAATAAAGCTGTGTCTCCCTAGATAATCTTCTGTGCTTGGCAGATGGTCTTTGGTGCAAGCAGCAGTCACTGTGCAGAGACAGTCCACTAAAGATATTGAGGCTTACCCCACTGACAACGTAGACTCAAGATACCTACTTTCCATCATCAATGAATCCCAAGTAGAGAAATCAGTACAAAGCATCAGTCAGAAAACCTCTCCGGTCCAAATTCTCCCCAGCAGATGGACTGAGATTCAAAGCCAAACCTTGCACTGTAACTAAAGCCGAAAGGGCTTTCCAGTTCCCCTTGGAACAGAGCCCCCAAATTTTGCTTGGGAAGCTCTACGTCACCACTGCTCATGCTGGGACCCACCTCTTTCAAACGACCTGGAGCAAGCACAAGCACAAGTAAAGCCATGCATAAGGCTAGGAGTGTAACAGGGAGAAAACAAGAGATGAGTTACAACCACTGGCTTGTTCCTTGCCTAGAGAACCAAGAAAGGAAAAGGGGCTGCTTCCCTGTCCTGCTGGCCCAGCAGCTGCCTGAAGGGACACAGAGACTGAGAATGCTCTAATTCCTCCAGGACTGGAGGAAAGTAGAGAAGGAAGAAGCTGGAGCCCCTGCTTTCTGTACCCTAACTCATCAGTAGGAGCACAGTGCTTTCATTTCACTTCCAACATACCCAGCTGTCACTTACTAGTTCTCAGGACAAGTAATGTCCACTATCCCAGCTGTATAGCTCCCCAGGAGTGCAAGGAAACAACAAATAGCAATGAGCATGCACACATGCGCACACAGTAAAACGTGCACACACACCCCACTTTTCACTAGAAGCAGCAACATCGCCTCCCCCACAGGTCTGGAGGCTTCTCTGGATACTACCTGCATGATCCATGTGGGGATCTAGCCAAGGGAAGAAACCTGAAAATCAAGGCAGGGTGGTAGAGTCATCATCACCAACAGCTTTTACTCAGTGAGTAACGTCCCTGGACTACTATCCCTGATACCTTTTCAGAAGGAATTCATCCAGCCTTAGCTAAGAGCCTTTGTGTGCAGTCCCCACAGGCTTCACACAGTGGGATTTGCTATCCTTGGTTAAACATAGCTCAACAAAGGATTCCAGGTGGAGGCAAACCTCAAAGCCTCAGTTCCTTCACTCTCAGACTATGCATGGCTTAGAGAAGCATCTGCTCAAAAATGTAAGGATTGTCAGCCTTGTTGTTAGGGATCTCCACAGCCTGGCTAAACCTGTCCCTGAGACAGCAAACAAAGAATTAACAAGCACCAGATGTAGTGATGTTGTGGGAAGTAGAAAGAGGGAATGCCCATCCACTGGGAACTAGGTCCAACAACACTCTCTTTTTATTCATCATGCTAGCAAGGACTTCACAGTACTTGCAGGCTGGGCTGGATTCAAACTACAGAACCAAAGGGGAAAGGCTCCGGGTCTGGAGCACTGCACAGGGGAATCCAGAAGTGATTCCCAGGCAAGCACTTTATGGCAACAGGAAAAAAATGGGAAGAACTAGAGCACAGCAGAGGAATTTTATCCTGAAGCTAAGCAAGGGGTATCCCATGGACAGAGAAGCAGCACCCTGCTCTCCCAGCATTTCAAATGCACTTCTTGTGTAAGTTACATAAGCAGGGGTGAGGTCAGCAAGCCTTCCACCAGGCATTCCCCAGGAACCACCATCCTTTCAGTCAGAGCAGATGCCTCTGCAGCGGATGGCCGCTCAGGATACACTGGGGACCTGAAGAGACAGCATCTTGTAACGTCAACCTGGGGGACAGAGCAGCTGAACAGGCTGAATGAAGCTGTTGTCATTGCTGTGTTTTACCACCACAGTAAGACTCAGCACAATGTGCCTGTAAGGTTAGCCTCAGCACCACATCCAGCCTTTATGGTGACAGACCAGACCTCAGAAGGTGCATGTCCATTATGTACTGAAGAGCCCATCCAGGAGCATCCCGGACACACAAGTCACACAAGCAGTACTTACCTGTGGGAGGAGGAGGAACGCTGGCTGCTGGGAGAGGCTTAGTAGATGGAGCTCCAGGACCTCCCTGAGGGTAACCCATGTTCATGGGGCAGTTGAAAGGTGCTGAAGAGAAACCTAGAGGAGACTGGCTTGCCACAGGGAGAGGACAAGCTGCAGGAAGCTGAGATGATGGGACTGAGGCTGGAGTGAACAGGGTGGGTCCGGGTGGTGGAACACCAGGAGATGTCATGGGCATGGACTGTCCTGGCAGAGAAGGCTGGCTGGGGAAGGGAGCAGGACCAACAGGTCTGACTCCCACTGGTCCGAATGGCTGAGACTGTGACACAGCTACAAATGAGAAAGAAAGTGTATCAGCATCACTTGTTTCATGTGCAAACTACACCTGATGCTCTCCTTCATGCTAGTAAGTCTGCCCTTCTCCAAGCCATACCCTAGAATAGCCATGCCAGGCATATCCCCCATAACCCAGGCTACATCAGTCAAACTCTGCCACAAAGTTAGCTGTGGCTTCTCCACCCCTATATATGCTTAACATCAGTGGACGTGCAGCAACAGATGCTAGAACTAGATGTGTCAGAAGCACTGAGAGGCCTCTCAGACAGCTGACTTGTTCTTTGCAAGTACAATAGGCCTGCGAGGAAGAAGGTAGAGCAGCCATTCACGTTGAAGACTTTAGTCTAAGAAAACCTGGAGAACGAACATGACTAGACAATGCTTACCTGGCCCCGAAGCTGTTGCTGGAACCAAGCCCAAGTTGTACTGTGGGTATGGTGGCCCTCTGGAATAGACACTTGTTTGTGGACCTGTGCTGGCCTGGGGAGGGGCAACGTGGTGAGGTGTCATAGACATCGCTGGCACTGGCTGAGGTGTGAAGAGGGAAGGCACTGAAGTCTGAGAAGGTGCTGAAGGGGCAAATGATGACTGGTAGTTGGGCTGCAATTAAAAAACAAAGAACTTGCAAATAGCCAACACAGTCATGTGCATACACACACAAGCAGATGCACTTTCTATCCCTGTCACTTTTCAGGCAAGAGAAGATGATGCTGCTGTCAGTGCCCTGGGTGGGTTGGATCGAAGGCCTTTCCCACCACATAACTTGCTCAACAAGCTGGGCACCACACTCTTCAGAGTATTCTCTGGCTCTCAAGGATTAGTCCTCAGGAGCCAGTTCCCATACAGTGACTTCCTCGAAGCACAACCAGAGAAAATAATGAAGGAACAATAATGAAGTAATAGAGGCTGCAAGCAAAACTTCCTGAACAGTTTTCTTGTGCAAGAACTGAGATTAAGCCATACTACACTAATTTTACTGAGATATGAGGGTGAGATGGGCATAGGAGAGTGAACCACAGCCCCCTTTTCCCTCAGTATGTGAGAACTCAGTGGATCACTACACTTGTAACAGTCTCCTCCAGTGACTGCATGTGGGACAGGGCTTTGTGAAAAGATGCCAGACAGCCTACTTTTGGATTATCACAGAGCTTGTGTTTACTCCAGTGAAAGACATCACTGATGAGTTCCTCAATGCCTGCCATCTGTGTCATCTCATATTACTTCATATGCCCTAACCCAGCAAGCCTTCCTCCCTCTCCCCAAGCCATGAACACCCGAGTTTAAAGCCTACCTTCTCCAGATGTCTGGGACCTGTTTTGTGGACTGCTCCTTCAGGGGCAGAACCACCCTTGGCTGCTGGAGATGTGTGTTTAATGACACCTACATTGACTCGAGTGTAGGGAAAAGGGGGTGGCTGCTTATCACCCACATTCTCTCCTTGAGCATGGAAAAGCCGGTCTCGGAGCTGTTCGATCAGGAGCTGAAACAAACTATGCTTTAGGAGAAGTGCTTTGAGACCTTCAGATGGAAGGTGCTGGGGAGGCATTCAAAGCAGACCCTGACCCACAGCACTGAGCATCAACGTGTAAAATTAACCATTTCCCCAACAGTCACCAGGAAAACAAACCAAAACCAACTGTAAGCAACAATCTGGGACATCACCTGCCATATTCCCAGGCAGATGAAGTCTCACCGATTCTTCCTCCAATCTTTCAACTTTTCCCTCCCCAACCCCTACTCACATTTGGGCACTAGACAGATTTGTTTCAAACTACAAGGTGACCTCCTCATTCCCTTTCTCTACCAGCTAGTTTCAGGAATACATGCAGCTTCCCTGGAGAGCTGCTTCCCAGCATTGTTCTCCAGGAATCATTTTACAGTTCTATAGCTCCCTTCCTTTTTCCTGAATCAAAGGCACTACAAAGAAAAAGCAAATAAAGACAAAAGCTGTGTCCTAGAAAAAAAAAAAAAACCAAAACCAAACAACCAAAAACCACACCTCTACTCTCAAGCCACCATAATTAAGGTGAAACCTTAAGTCCTGATGCATGTCAAAACCTAAGCTCTCTCTTGTATAAAGTACCATTTTTCCCCATATACTACTCTTTCCCACAACAACTTGTTTCTCACCTCTTTAGAGCTGCTGGGAAGGTAATTCATTGCGGCTGCCAAGCATCCTTGTGATGCCAGGAGACTGGCATATTGGGTGATTCGTTCTGCCAAGACAGGGCCTGGCCCTTGTCCTGCCGTGCCTCGGAGCATCTCAATGGACCTGCTCAGCACCATCACCTTCTCTATGAGATCCTGAATAAGTCAGGGGGAGGGAAGAAATAAACCACTCAGAATCTGACTTGCTTTACCGGTCCATCTCATGCTGAGACAATACCAGATGGCTTTCCCCACTTTCAACCGACATTGGGTCCAATGTGAACAGAAGTTACTCCACTCTGCACCAGATACTACCACTGATTACCATTTCCTCAGGTGCACTTTGTGGAGAAAAACAGGAACCAGGAAGCAAACCCTGACACTGCTACTTTTATGGTAAGGGAAAACAGAAAATCAGAAGCCACAAGGACATTCCAATCAACTATGATCTTTTTACTAGGAAGTTACTACTGTGACTCTAGGAGTTACAAGCTATCAGCTTGGAAGAAGAAGAATTAAAACCATACCAGGAGAAATTCACTAGCAAAAACTACTACTGCTGACAAACAGACCAGAAGGTTTTTAATTATTCAAAGCTCCTTCAACTCCTAGAAATCAAAGTAATGTTTATATCTGTGGAATGATATATGCATAGTTGGCTGATAACTGGGAGGAGGCCAGTTTCAAACATAACCAGGAATGCTGAAGATGCCTTTTTGTTGCTGTTATTCACTAGTGGGGTTGCAAAACCAGGGAACTCTGTAGCAGAGGGCATTATCTGCACATATCCGAGTGGAAGACTTGTCTAGTTCATTCTGGCGACTGATGGACACAATAGGGGTTAGTGACTTAGCCAGGACTGGTTTAAGAGTAACAGGTAGGTAACAACACTGACTTAGAAGCCCTGATTCATCTACAAGCTGTGACTTCCCATACATCATCATTCTACTTGCAGTGGGAATAATAGAGTCTAGACTATTTTATTTTGCTAGAGGCTGTTCCGAAGGTACAGCCAGATAACTGGAGCATTACAGTTAGACGTAAGAAGCACAGCAGCAAATGTACTCCCAGGCAACTACCAGTAAGAAAACAGGTACAGTCTAAACTTCTCTGACTAAAAGGAAGCTCAGACATGATGTCAGTATACAAAGACAGGTGGGTAGGCCATAACTCTTGTCCATGGCTGGATTTATGTGCAAAGTAATCAGTACTCTCTAAACACACAAACCCTTAATGTTTAAGAGTGCATCTCCTTTAGATGTAAGCCCATAATCCAGGCTAGAAGGAGATACCTTGGTGACTACGAACACGTCTCCATTGTGTGCTGGAAGCCAGATACTCCGTTTGATGGCATAATGCAGACAGATCAGGGCTACCAGACTGGCCTAAAGAGGAGTCAAACCAACATTATAGCACCTGTACCTGGAGGGCAAGGGGTGATGAAGTCTCATGGTTTTTTACCCAGCATTCCACCAACCTCTCCACATTGCCTGATGAGATATAGCAGAGGCAGGCATCATTGGACAGGGCTGCATCTCCCTCTGACTCTAGGCGGGCACCCAGCATATCTAGAGAGGAAAAAATACAGCCAACATTTAACACACACTCTTTTTGAAGAGCTCATTAACCCCAATGCTCATCTCTTAGCAATCCTACTGTGGTTTGTCATGAAAAAGTGTTGACAGCTTTGGATCTACACCTAATTCTTGGATAACACAGAGAAATTGACATCATTAAGGAATCCCAAAGCCAACTTGGTTGAAAAAAGAAGTAATTTTTTTATAATCTGCCAATTTTCATATGTCTGCCCAGACATATAAAAGAAAGAAAAACCCTTAAAAATGACAGATGAATTCAGTGAAAAAGCCAATGCTTTTTTTTTTTTTTTTTTCCAAAGAGGTGTGGGAATCCCCAGGTAACAGTAGTGTCCAGTACCAGGGACAGCTAGTAATCTGGTAGTTGTCAATGTTTAGCAAATGCTAGGATATAAAGGTGAGCTGGAGCTATCTCACCACTGCCACGTTCCACACCTAGAATTTGTTCTGTAAAAGATGTCATGTTTTCTTGCATTTCAAGTTGTATCATCTTACTTGTATAAAGTGCTGGCATTTCTCCAACAGCACTTAGCTGTTCCTATCAGCCAGGATCTAGTTCCCAGCTAAGCAACACGAGTAACTTCATCAGATTCAGTCACTAGACTGTCCCTGAACTCTGACTCTCAGAACAACCAGTTGCTGAGCATGTTGGACTATTAACAGGGCTGAGGAAACTACTGAAGCCATCAAACATTTATTAACCCTTGTTTCTCAGCTTAAAAGGGAGGGGAATATGGTGGAATGGTAAACCTCTTTCAGATGGAGTGAAGCCACCTGACCTTTTACTGTCAAGGAAATCCCTTTCTCCCCCCCAAAAATAGTCACTAATAGTAAGTATCACCCTCTTAGTGTCTCAGTCTAGTGCCTATCCTGTTTTTTCCATGCTATTGGTAGAGGTGACAGGAAATATCAGCATATATAACTTTATACTATGACTCACAGCTACAGCGTGCATATATCATTCTCCTAACTCAACAGTCCACACTTACTTAATAAGTTCCAGCTAGCTGTAATGAGTAGGGAGTGCTTTCCTTCCTCAACAGTATCTACTTCTTTCTGAAAGCAGTCCAGAGTTGCCCTCCCCTAAGGGAAATCACATCAAAACATAGTATGCTGCGTACCACAGAGCTGGGTATAGTCCTCATGCTTTGAGTATGTTAACAAGATGGCCAGTGCCTCCTTCCAGCTCTGTAGATCACAAGTGCAAACAATATCTTGCCAGTTCTGTTGCACAATGGAGGAAAGCAGCTGTAAGGGAAGCAGAAGGCCTGCCAGTCACTGAAGACAAAGATAAGCTGACTGCTTTAGCAAGTGCACCCACAGGGATAGCTCACTTTCAGGCACACTTCCCACTATGCAGCAACTACCTTACTGTATATTAAGGTCCACCAATCCCAGCATCCCAATGTTAACAGTAGTTGGAACCCAATGCCTCTAAAGAAAGTAAAAAAGTCCAACAAAGCACTTAAGAGAATATGAAAACAGCCACACTAGGCAAGAGCAAAGATCTAATACATATCCTGTTTCAGAGCAGGTAGTATCAATGACTGGGAATATAGTATTAGGATATCCCAACCCCCATTACACTTCCTCATTTGTCAATTAATAAGCTAGGACCTTCCTAGCCAAGCTGTAAAGGGGCGGTATGCTCCACGAGTTACAAGCATGGGGAGCTGAGGCAGAAACCATTACATTAAAAAAAAAAGGAACAGAGAACACAGACATTCTAGGTGGGCAACATGAAGTTGTCATAAAACTACCAAGAGATTAGAGTAAATGTCTAGCCAAAAGGAGATGCACAGATTCTGCTGACATTCTACTTCCTGCCAAAGCATTTCCACATATATTCAGACAAACATCTGCCAAGATATCGCACACCTTCCCCTGCTCAGTAGGTACACAAAACTATCACTTACCAGGGAGAGTTTTGTCTTACGCTTGGCAAAGTAGCGCTTCTGGGTCTCCTTTAGGAGGTTCTCCCCACCAGCTATAGCTAAGATGATGGCATCAGCAAAGCGCTCTGCCCGCATGCACAGCTCCACTGCACCCTCAAAATTCCCCAACAAAAGGGCTTGGCTGATGAGTCCATCCGTATCTACAGAGATGAGAAGCAGAGTTAACCCACAGGGACATCGTCCAGATGCATTAATGATGCTCATTTTAAAGAGCAGGCAGTAAAAACCAATAAAGTAGGGAAGCCCAGCTAAAAGAAGAGTTGCAAACCCAAATTAGGTTTAAAAAAAACACACTGGCTTGACAGTAAGTCTTCCATCATCTAAAAGATTCTTCTATACTTTTAATGGGTCTCTTATCTGCAAAGAGTATTTCCTGCACAATGCTGAGAGATGTTGCATGACACTGGAAGGGGCCATGTGTTTTAAAAGTACCCATCTGCTGGAGTGGACCAGATTCTTCCTGGTAATTTTCTGGTTTTTTCCTCCTCTCCCTTTTTCCTAAGGGGGCAGAAACACATTTCATGTAACCTACCTTCTGTGACAGGAATCTCCAATGTGCTCATATTCTGTGGGATGAGGTTGTCGAAAAAGGCTGAAGAGGAGGAAACAGCAGCTACATCATCACTGGAATTTATCAAAAGCTGTGCAAAGAGTGCAAGAGGTTAATTCATTGCGCACACAGATCCTGCCCAAAACAGTTTAACGGATTACTGAGTGGGATGGGGCTGCTCTCCATTTAGTTGAGCATGCTCATATAAATCTGATTTCAACTTGGAAACCCATCATGCCTCCTGTCACTGCTCTATCAAGCTGCACAGTTTCACTGGGGCAGCAATAAGAGCAGTGCTGCTATTGACAAAGCTTAGGAGTTTGACAGTATAAGACATGCAATGCCAACAGTATCGCTGGCCAGCACTCACCAACTCAACTGCCAGCCCTTGAACAAACTGAATTTTGGATGGAATAGGGACAACAAGTGATATCTGTAACTAACAGGTAAGATCACAGCCATGCTTGGTGCTGTATTGAAATGCAGGACACAGTTGCTACCCCTAGAATATCTCAGCAAGCATTTAAGGTTTGTGAAGATTACTAATCTGAAGATAGCAGTTTTAGATACCTTAGAGGAGCAAAATTTACAGTGCATGGTGAACCAGGCCTTGGAAGGCATCCGAAGATGGACATCCCAAAATCATGTGAGAATACATTTTGAAGGGTAGAGGTGAAAAGGGAAGAAATGCAAAAGAAATACCACAGCAGAAGCTTCACAGAGGAAATCCAGAACAGTAGCATAAAGTTAAGCTGGGGTGAGGCTAATTCTATCACTGAAGAAATCAGCACTGGTGAAGCAAGCCTTCTTGCAGTGTTAATAGCCAGGAGTCCATCTTCATCATTCGCTGATTTGTTTTAAAGCCAGAAGGGACTGCTATGATCATTTGGTCTGACCCTGTGAGGGTCTGACAGGACTGTGAACTGCCCTCTGCGATGCCTGCATTGAGCCCAACAACTTGTAGTTGGAATTAAACCTTCCTGTTCATTCTGCCTTCCACTGCTCTCCCAGACTGGCAAGAGGTACAGGACATACCTGATCTGGCTGTGCAGCATTTGTCTCATCTGCCTCAGGAAGGGGCTGTTTATCTGAGATCCCATTACTCAAACATGAGGTGATCTAGAAAAGTAAGACATTCACAGTGAAGCCCCTATCAAAGTTAAACACCTGGGCAGCAAAGCCACCAAGTGACTGGCATGCCCCAGACACAATTCCCCCAGCTCTTTCACCTGTTTGAAAAGTTCCACCTCTCCCTATTCCTGGCTGGCTGCCTATCAGAGGTTATTTATCCTTTACAGAGCATTGTCCATGCTGCTGCAAAAGTTTCCTCCCCTGCAGCTCCATCAGTGCTATGCCAGACTGTCTTCATCTGTCACCTTCTTCCTGGCTGAGGAATCCCCTGAGATGCAGAAAGCTGGATGCTAGAAGCAGCTCTCAACTGCACTGTTGCTATACATTTCCCAGAGCACCAACAACTGGAAGCAAGGTAACTGTGCTCAAGATGCCTTTGGTTTGATCCAGTACAGCTACAGTTATACCCTTAAAAGTGCACACATTTGCTTTTTAATGGGGGATACTTGAGGTGCCTCTCAGCTGAAATTTCATACAGTTTGGTCTTTTGTGTGCTATGAGATCACTCACTCATTCCCAGTAGGGACCCTATAACTCTCCTGCAGCAGCTTTAGTCCTGTAAAGGTTTCTCTCTATTGGAAACACCCCTTACCTTTTTTTGCAGATCCTCTTTACTGTAGCCCAGCAGCTTGAGGAGTTTAGTCCTGGACTCCTGCTCCAGGTTCACCTGAGTCCCAAAGGATATTGAAAAAGACAAGAAAATATGTAAAATCCTAGACATCTACACACTGCCAACAGTTGGCTGCTTCTGGCAGCAGCAAAGTGTAGAGCTCAGTTTATAGATAAAGAACACAACTATGACAAGTCTACCTAATGACTACTGTGGGAAAAATCTATGGAATTTAAGTTATTATCATGATAAAAGGGTGAAATTCAAGTTTGTCACATAGTTACAATTGTGTATCAGGGCTATGACTGTATGCATACTTAGTGTACTTGGTTATTAATTCCCTGGATGGTCTAGGAATTGCCAAGCTAATCTCTGCATAGAGACAATGGACTGATTTGAGTCCGGATGAAACTGAGACAAGGTGGTTGCCTGAACTCCTAGCTGGCTTCATAAAAATTAGTTAACTAATTGTTACAGAAGCTCCCTGGGTGGGGATTTCAGACAGTCCCACAGATTCCCACAGGCTGCATGCAGCCTAATTGAGAGGCACTATTTGTATGCTTTAATGCGTGATTAACATTCTGCAAGGAGAATCTGTCTGTCTCAGTAAGTCCCAGGCTGTTCCTACTACAGAAATGACCAAACTGTGCATGGATAAGATACTTGTAAACAGTCAGTAGAAACTGTTCTTGCAGATGCAGAAATGGTCATGCAGAACAGTCTTTTGTACAGAAGCTTGGTTTGTAGTTTAAGACAATCAATAGTAATAGATCTTGTATGTGCTGGAGTGGTCTCACAGGACCATGGGCCAGCTGGATTATAAAAATTTACTAGAATGACAGTTTGATAAATCTCATCCAATGCAGCTGAAGACATTGTTGCAATGACCCTTGCAATGAAGACTACTGTCACCACCTAGACAACAACCCATACCACACACAGTCTGCCTACGAGTGTCTGTAAAACACTACCAAGGCTAAGCCCTGCCCCTGCAGAAGGGCGGCCACTCCTCGTTACCAAACTCTTTCATATTACCAAATTGTCAATGAAACCATCATCATGTGTGGGGCTACAGTCAGTCCTGATACCACCACACCTCTGCCTTATTACTGGGGAATCTCATTGCCCATTTGGACTTTGCCTTGAGAAATAGTAACAGTAGAGTGCCACAGGTAGCAGGCAGATACAGCTTGGCAGTGGGTTGAGATGAGAAAATCCTGTCTAGCACCTTGACAGGAAGCCCAAACAACTCCACTTAAAAGACCATTCCTACTGAAAAATAAGGCAACCTCTAAGACCTCAGCTGCAAAAACTTTTCTTTAGACAAGTAACTAACTAGCCCATTCAGTTCCATTTTATATCTTAAAGAACAGGAATATAAATGGCTAGAGAGGACCATAATGAACACATTCCACTCCAGGACTGTAAAAGAACTGACCTCTCTGTTTCACCACAGCCATCCTACCTTCAAGAAGTTCCAAAGGTTCTCATCGAATGTCAACTTGGCTGTCTGGATCTTGCCCTGGCAGTAATCAAGGAGGTTCCCTGACTGCAAGGCCATCTGCAGTTCTCTAGATCGGAGCAGGAATTCAGTTTCAGTAGTGACTTGACTGATGAATACTTGGTGTGGGTATGTCTGCTGCATTTGCTGTCCAGGAGCTTTGGCAAGACCAAAGGAAATAAGTTTTCCTCCAAACTGAGAAAGACAGAGGGAGTCACAGTAAGCATTCTTATAAATGAAGGTAAAAGCAACTCAGCTCTTCATTCGGCACGGTGGACTCAAGCTCCAGCTGTGATCACAAGGAACCCAAACAGTTTAATGTGTATGGATGGTAGGGACATTGAGGGAGTTCACATTACAAGCCCTTCAGCTGAAGACTGATAACCATGGCACTTCTGTATGTGCTATCAGGCCTAACCAATTGCAAATGCCAGAGAGGCACAGAGGAAAAAGTACCATTTGGAACTGTTTGTTCTTTTCTGACATGGAGAGGCAGGCTGCAATGACAGAAACTATCATGTGAATGGCAGGCACTAGACAGACAGAGAACAAGTCAAGCCACAGGCTAAAAGAACAATTCAGCCTTTTGATTTAGTAGCAAAGAGGTGAAGAAAATTAAATACCTGGATAGGAAGGAGAAAGACAGAGGAAAATGGGAATGCATGTCACAGCCTACAAGGACAGCTTTTATGAGTCTTCCTTAGCTTTGTTAACTCTTACTTACAACCTCCCATTCTCTGCTGCAGGACTCTTTCTTGTTGGAAATATATCTGAATGTTGAGCAAAAGAGCTTTCCTCCATGGGACACCATATTGCACCTTAAACAGGCATCAAAACAACTAGCAGTGGGAAGGTAAAAGGTTTCTCTAGCTAAAGAAAAGGATTGTGTCCCAAGATGACACACCTGTTGCATTTTAAGCTAACGATGCTCCATTCACTTACTGCAAATGAAACCCCCACAGGTCTGCGAATCCACTTGGGTGGCTTTTTTAATGGTGGAATCAGGGTGGTCTGAGCCACTTGCTCTGGCACCTGCAGAGGAGGAAGGATCTGTCCTGTGCCAAAGGGATCCAGGTTGTTGAAGGATGAAGAGATCTAAAATCAGATGGAGAAAGGAGTAAGATATAATTCAATTCGTCTCTGTACAGAGTAACCACAAAAAACAATTGCTTAGTAATTAGTTACTTTCCTCGCTGGTGAAGAAAAAGGCTATTACAGCACCTCTCCCTGGAATACCACCAAGCCTCTATGTGAGAGAAGCGGTATTTCCAAACAGTTCCAGAAATTATTTCTCAAGAAAGCTTCACCTTGAGAGATTTTCAAGTAATGTTTCCTTAGCAAGATGCAAATTGCCTAACATACACTGCCTCGCCTAGCACCCAGCTCATAAACACAGGAGTTACAAAATTACTAGTTTTATGCAAGATAGTGACAACATATGGTCAAAAGTTGTCCAGCTTATTTCTTGTTTTGCTCACAAAGGAATGCTGACTCCCTTTCTGTTTCAGGGGTCTTTCAAATGGGGTAGTTTTATGGACTGTCTCAAGCATTTATAGCTTAGATGAGAATGGTGAAATAATCTCTCCAGACTTTCTTGCCTAGACAAGAGAGTGTCAAAAGTAGCCTCTCATCTGGATTTCTGACATTTAGGAAGTCAGTGAGCATACGTACAATGCTGTTCACAAGCATTCTTAATTTTTAACACTGTTGGCATAGATTTGTTGTTAGATATCTTGTTTGTTAAAGATAACCCTGTTCAGGTTTGACTGGACCATAGGACACAGCTCTAAAATACTACAGCTGAAGGGCATACCTGAACAGAAGCAACACAAGGCTCATCAAGCTAAGGTTGCCAAACAAAGAATCACAGGCAAGACCTACACGTTTTGTCTTTCAAGTCTTTCTTGAGGGGAAACCAATTCCAAAGACAGACCATTTCCTGGAGGAACAGCTTATACCTAATAAATCAATCACTCTAAATCTTCAAAAAATAGATACATGCTACCAGGGTACCAGTAACATCAACCACCAGGTCTTTTACAGAGTTCTGTCCTGATACCTTGGGATCCAGAGGAAGGAGGCCCCTTGTTCATGAACTCTCCACCTCCATAATTGTCATTATCTCCTCCTATTTTTGTTCTTATTTGTTATTCTATTTATCTAGGAGTTATTCTACCCTACTGTTCTCCAGTTTTGAAGAGTGGAAGTGTGGCGCATGCACATGAAGAATGCACAAAAAGAAAATTCTCCATGGGTTAAATAAATCCTTAATCTCCTACAGCTGTTGCTTGATAAAGTATTTTCTTTCTCTTGCAAATCCTATGAAACTGAGCTCAGTCAGCTGTAAATGACTATATAAATAACACTTAAGCCAGCTCATACGTATTCTCTTAAAACCTGTATTGTAAGGCATTTGTTGGCTGGGAGAGAGGGAGGGAATTAAAAGACTAGACACCAGATTAAAAGTAAAATTTTAGACAGTACTAACATTTAATCTGTTCAGAGTTTGCCCATCTATTCATTGGCTAAGTAATGGGTTTCAGTATCAAAATATTAACATGCTCCAAGTTATAGTCAATTAACTGGAGGAAAATTGCTAATAGTGGCTTATAAGCTAGTTTTTAGAATTCTCTGCTGAACTAATAATGACCATGTTGTATTAATTAGTATCAATATATTTAATTTTAACCTAATGACAAGACAAGCTTGTTGCTCCAACAGGTGTGCTGCTTTATTTTTAGTCTAGCAGCAATAACCATAAAATATACATAACATCAAAACTATACTTGATCTTGGCTCTCTTTACACACTTTAATGAATTTTACAAGAAATTCAGAGACACCTTTGTCAAAGGGCAATGTAGTTCCTTTGGTACTTGGTGGATATTAAGTCCCCACACAGGTAGCTTCTGGTTCCCACACCATACAGCTTTATGTCCCGGCGGGTGGGACAGACTGCATCACTTAAAAATCATACTGTTACACACACGTGCTTCTAACGCTCTCAGAAGCCAGATGAGTAATTGCCTTTTTGTCAAGCTGTAACGTGCTCACAGGACTTTACCTTGTCAGCCTGTGTCCTCTGCTGAGCTTCTAAGTTCCCACCCATAACAGAATAAATGTTGATCCACCCATCGAAAGTGGCAGCGGAGAAGACTGAAGGATTCCTAGGACACCACTGGACGTCAAAGCACCATTGACTCCGAATGGGCAACTCGTAAACCACCTATCACAGAAAGAGAGAAGGCAGAAGCACAACACAAATAGTCCCCTGCTTTCCCCAAATTACTTGCCCACAGCAAGTGTGTCACACTTTATTTACATATCACCACTGTATACAAGTGTCTTATTTTTGCTTCTTGAAAGACACGTTGCAACCAAGTTATAGCACATTGAGCCCAAATGGCAGAAAGCGACAGAAAGCTGCTGTACCATAGGATTCCTACTGTAGAACAAAATGCAAATGCAACAAGTCAATACTGTCACACCTGCTGTTAACCAAGGGAGACACATCAGAAAACAACGCAAGAAAACCAGAAGCCAAAAGGCAAAAATGTGTCATGAGCAAGAACATGTAAGCAGAAAGAATAGTCTAGAATAATAAATTTTACAAGGAAAATAAAAGTCTACAGAAAAAAGTAGAACAACAAAAGAGGGCTGTAACAGATGCAGATGAACTATGAAGGATTTTGCAGCCAACAAGTTTCTGGTCCAGCACTCAAAAATCCAAAGTTCAATTCATGGCCCAGTCACAGACTTCCTGCCTGATGTTGAGCAACTCACTAACACAACCTTGACTTTGAACCTCCAGTCTGTAAAATTAAGAGATTTCCTTTATGCCTCACAGGCACAAAGCACAGAGAATCACAGCTTCCTTCTCTGTCAGAACATTATCTGTTTTCCGTTCCCAGGTACAAAACTTTACATTTGCTTATATCAAAATCTGGATTGCTAAATTAAAACAAAACAAAACAAAAAAGACAAACCCCCTTCCCAAATATCCCCCCAAAACAAAGAAACCAACTCTTCCCCAAACTCACCAGATCAGCCATTCTGTAAACTGTACTGTCCGTACTATTGAAAACCTTCCCAATTTTTGTATCACCTGAAAATTTTCTGTTCATTGGTACCAAGTCAAGAACAGCCCCCTAACAATAGTTTGTGCATAAATGCCTAAGTTGAATTTGGACTCTGCAAATCTACAGTAGCATGCATAAAGATGAGCCAGCTGCACTAAAATTGTTTGGTTTTTTTTTTAATTTTTCTGCTAAAACACAGTGAAAAGACTTTAGTAAAAATTAGACTTCAGGAACCTTTCAGAGTCTGATTCTCTTCTAACCACTAGACATCTGTACAGAGTAAGCATTAAATCCCATGAAACCACAACAGCAGCATTTCATGCATTTTATGGAAATGGAATATTTTTTCCATGCCTCCAAGGCAAAGGTGGTCAGCTAAGTGAAACTGTCCCATTAAATGAATCCAGCCTGGGGCTCCCAGCTGGACTTTCTTCAGTATTGTTAGAGTACTTTCCCCATGCTATCATCAAGATCAACTGCTTGAATTCTGTTCAAAGTTCAAAATTCAGTTTTATCCAGAAATTCAGCACTGAATGAGTAGGTGTGCAGAAAATTTTTTTTACACAGTCCTATTTTAATTCCGGTGATACCAAAATATTTCAAAGATGGTAATTTTGAGATACATGACTAAATAAGCACACACATGTGAAACCACTGTACTATGAATAAAGTTTACACACATATTAATTACATTGTTCCCCTCTCAATGACCCTAACAAATGCTCCTCATTCTCCTTCAAGTTTCCCCCCCCAAAAACTTACTACCCTAGGAGAAGGAAGAAGAAGAAACAAATGGACACAGAGAACACTACATGTGTGAACATAGCAAGAGTAATCATAATTAGCTGAAACTAAGTTTTAGTTAAAGCTTTCTTCCCTCTATGATCTCTGGACACAGATATATCAGAGAAAATCTCTGCCTGTCTCTGTTGTTTTCAGTCTCATTCACTCCAGACAGAAGAATGCAGAATACATACTGGAGGAGATTACATTGACACTCGACAAGGATACAGAAAAGGGACACATACATAGCATAGCACACAACTCTGTATAAAGCAGACCATGTGTACTTATAGCTGTGGTTATGTACCTCCCCCATACTTGGGTTCCAGCACAAGATCCGGTTGTCTTTGGCGCTACTCAACAGCAGTTCAGGGTCAGCCTGGCACCAGGAGATGGAGAGAACTCCCCTAAAATAGATCAGAAAGAAATCAGTCATATTTCATACCCAGTCCACTCTCCCACCCTTTCACCAAGAAAGCAGCAGAAATGCTGCTTAAGCTCAGAAATGCTAGTTCTCATCTCTACCCTCAACCAGATTCATCTGTGAAACAAAGCAGGCCTAGCAAAAAATCATAGTTGTCCTAAGTCCAGTCTCCCAGATGTCTGCCTTTTAAAGATGGAGATCCTTGAAAAGACAACAGAACAAGCAGGCCCTCACCTCGTGTGCCCTTCCAGCTGGCTCAAAGGAGAGGTAGCAAAACGTAAGTCCCATATTTGTATCACTGGCAAGCGGTCATCCTCAGAGGAAAGGACTAGCTGGGTTGCAACTTCTGGATGCCAGGCCATTCCTGAGCAATGCATCTAGGGACAAAAATAACATAGGCTGAAAATTCAGCAAAGCAAGTTGGCAATAGCAAAAATGGCCCAGAGCCACATCATTCTGCACTTAACTTGCCTAGAATGCTTGACATAAAGCAAGTCTAGCAATGTCTTGCTGTGGGAAGCAAGTATTTCTACCTTCTTGTCATGGTTTAAGCCCAGCCACCAACTAGGCACCATGCAGCTGCTCGCTCACTCCCCCCGCCCCAGTGGGATGGGGAAGAGAATTGGAAAAAAAAAAACAAACTCGTGGGTTGAGATAAGAATGATTTAATAACTAAAGTAAAATACAATGTAATACTAACAATAATAATGAAAAATATTATTATAATAATTGTAATGAAAAGGAATATAATAAAATAAAAAAAACAGGTGATGCCCAATACAATTGCTCACCACCCACTGACCAATGCCCAAGCAGCGATCCACCCGTCCTGGCCAACCCCCCACCAGTTTATATACTGAGCATGACGTTCTGTGATATGGAATATCCCTTTGGCTAGTTCAGGTCATCTGTCCTGGCTGTGCTCCTTCCCAGCTTCTTGTACACCTGCTTGCTGGCAGAGCACAGGAAACTGAAAAAGCCTTAACTTAGGCAGAGGAAAATTAACTCTATCCCAGCTGAAACCCGGACACTTCTCCACACAGCAAAAAACACACTAACCATACAGAAGTTGAAGGACTAGTTCAAAGCTGGTCTAGGAAGACAGCTGGGAGTAAAACACAGGAGACTTCTCATAAATGAGCTGTGAACATAGAAATTGAATGCAAGGGTGCCCTAATTTTAAGAACAGATAGGGGTCTTGTTTCTCCATTTCATTAGGGAAAAAAAGAGATAAGTGCTTTGATGCTACAGTTCCAAGAGAACCAGCCCCAACAGCTCCCACAGTAAAAACACTTGATCCCAAGAGCCTGTGCCACTGCTTTGCAGTCACATGTGGCATGTTGTAAGCTAGTCAGAATCACAGGGTTTCCTCCACTCACTCTGTTGCTGTGGTCACTGACTTTGATGATAGGCTCATTCTTCCTGAGGTCCCAAACCACAGCCTTGCCGCTGGGGTGAGTGGAGGACAGGATATGCTGCACCTGCCGATTCCAGGACACCACACTGACATCTTCATGAGGCTGCCAAGACAGGAAAGGCCACACATCCATTATTCCTATGTTAAGGGAACACTAATCACAGGATTCTGTCACTAACTTAACTAAGGGATTTGAGGATATATAGATTCCTCTCTTCAATCACTGATCAACTAACTGGAAATAGCAGCACTGACCAGAAAGACTAGGGAGCATGGAAAGTCCTTTACTCAGAATGTACAGTGGACAGTCAAGTTCTACGGGGAAGGTCACCTGGAAAAGCACCTTTGCATTTTGGGAGCAGGTACTGGATTCTGCATTGGCCAAATGTGTCATAAATCAGTCCAGAGAGAACTGCAGCTGAGGGAACATAGATGCTTCTACCCTGACTCCTGGGATGAACTTAAATGGCAAGATGACCTTGTGCAACATTTCAGGGGTGCAGCAAGATTGAAAATGATGAAGCATTCAAGGCTAATTGCCGTTACTGTATCTACTGCAATGCAGGAGATAAGTCTCCTGTTTGTGTCCTTGCCTATTGCAGGAAAAACCTGGCCTGCTTTTAGGCAAACTTACTACGATTTTTTTACTTTCAAGAGTTCATTGCCTTGAATAACATAATCAGCATCAGAAGATCAGAAGCTTCTTCCTCTTCAAACTCCAGAAACATTATCTGTGAGTAATAGCCAAGATGCATTAAATGGCTCACTGGCTCTGCTAGGTATATTACTTTCATGAGATATGAAAAGCTTCAGCTGAAGCCTGAAGTAAATTCATTCCTCAGAGAACGTCCAATAAGCCTTCTTAATCCATCACACATGCACCAGCTGGATCACAAGATAAACTGGTCAGTTACTTGATTCAAATCCACAAAGAGCTTACCCATCCATGCAAAGTGCATCCTTCCAGAGCTTGCCAGCCTACCTCCCCACCCTTATAACACCCTTTCCACCTCCCCAGAATGAAGCTGATCAGTCAGTTCTGATTCACCTTTCTCCTGACAGACGTCAAGGTCACTTCCCCTTCACAGACTGACTAGACCAGGATGACTCCACGCACTCACATCTTTTTGCCTTGCCTACTGAGATATAAAACTGCAGGGATATTGCCCAGACAAAAAACTTGTTTACCTGTGATTTAGCCCCTGGAGTCATAGGCACACTGAAGTTATTCAAGTCCCAGATGAAAATTTCAGAATCGTTGGCTCCAGAAGCCAAGAGGTTACTCTGTAGAAAAAAAGAAAAGCTCAGCTGAGATTCACAGGGAAAGAGGACAGATTTCTTAAAAATAAATGTAAACAAAAAACCAAAAGCTTCCAAAGTCAGGTGAGAGCTGTATTTCACAGCCACTGGTAAGCAGAAAGGTACTAACTGGATTATAAACCAGGCACATTTCTGGCCTCCGTGCCTTCAGCTGTGCCATGGTACAGACCTGTTTAAAATTTGTCTAGCAAGCTACATGTGCTGGTGTTACTCATCATGAAACTCTGCCACAGGCCTGGAAGCTGCTGTCTCTGGCCAGCTGAGCCTTTGCCCTGCATCCTGGCACCAGGGACATTTCTTCTGACAAGATGCAGGCTTCCCACAAGGGTCTGCAGACAACTTTCAATTTGCCTTTGTGCTACCACAAGAACTTGTGTTCTGTTCACTACTCGCTTATGTTGCAGTCCCTTCAAGTGTGATCAGAGCCCCACTGAATTAAACACCAACTGAACAAATAAAAAAAGTTCTGATTTCAAATGGGTAATGGTCTAAGATGTAACAGTATTACAAGACATGTTTTTACAGAGAAGTAAGAGACTTGATCAAAGTCACAAGGGAATTCATTGGCAAAGCTGTGAACAGAACCCAAATCTGAGTCCCAAAAAGCCTTGTGTCACAACTACCACGCCTCTTTCAGGTTAAAGACTGTTCCTTCAGTTTATAAATCTCTATACACAAGGGGAAAACATATTTTTTTAATATGGAGGTTAATTTTCATTTGGTTGTAAGTATCTTAATGTTGCATACCTGGAAAGGGTTGAAGTCAAGAGCTCGAACAGGACCTGAATGCTTCTCTGTCTGCCCAATTACAGGCTCGCTCTTTGAAGCCAAGATGCGGTGAACACTGTACATTGTCAGTACACCATTATCCCCTCCACCAATAATCACTCCGGAGGACTCTGGGGACCCATTTCCAAAGTTACCCCAGATCAGCTTATGAAACCTAAAAAAGACGAAAATAAAGCTTGCATAGGCCTCAATATTTGGTGGAAGTCGAGACACCATCTGCATTACCAAAAACTACACCCATCTTCCAACTTATCAAACATAACCGTCAGTCTGCACCTTAAATAGCCATCTCCCTTTGAAGATGACTGTGGCTCTTACATGGAAAAAAAGAAATGAGCTTCCTTCCAAAGACTTTTAAAGGGAACTTAAGAAGGAAGAGCTAGTCTGTCTCTTTTTTTTTTGTTGTTTTTTTACCTTAAAACATTCAGGACCTCATATGGGATTTGGTGGGTGAACTTGTCTAACCTATGCTATATAGAAGATTAGATTACAGGACTATACGCCTTCTTTTCCAGAGCTATGATCTGAAAAATATGTTTACCCACTGTAAAAGCTGCTAGTTACAAATCAAGGCTGTGTTTTACACTGGATGCAAATGTCACCCACACTGATGAGCCTAAGAAAATCACCTTGTCTTAAAAAGCTGGAAGACAAGTTTCACTCTTCCTCTAGTCTCTTTATTGCAAATCATTAGCCCCAGCAAATTCACATGATACAGAATAACTCTGACTGACTACCATATAAGTCCTTTCAGCCTTCTACAATGGTCCAACTGCTGTACTTTTACACCCAACATGATTTGTGTCAACAAAAATATTCAGTTCTTGAAGACGGAGGTCAACTGACCCAAAAGATCACTTTATACCCCAAAAATATGATCTCCTCCTCTCCTTTCTTGTACCAGAAAAGCCCTTTCCAGCTCCACTGATTGATACGTCAGTATGAGCATCTAGTACCTGTTTGAGGCAGGAAGCGTTCCTTTCTGCTTCATATCCAGGGAGGGATCCCTGAAGTCAACCTCGAATATTTCCAAGGTGGCATTTGTACTGAAGGATGCATCCAGTTGTTGGGCAGATGTTCCTAGCAGAAGTACAAGGACAAAACAAGTGGGCTCTTTTTTCAAGAGCACAAGATACAAAAAGAGCAATGCACTGGAAACCTATTCTTGATAGTCAACACAACCTTGGTTGTGGCCGTTGAAGGAGATGACATGTTTGAATACCTCAGAAAGAGGAACCAACAATTATGACAAAGACTTTGAAATAAATTAGAACTTCTTCAAGAAATTCTGGGCGTCAGGGTCAGTGCTGCACAAATACCTTTCTCTCTTGAGATAAATATAATTCATATACACTCTTCCAAGCAGCCACAGCTTCCGATATGAAGTCCTTACCTAAATGACAAATGCAGTCGCATCATGAAACCCCGCTACACATATGATCCCAAATACTTTTGTATACTGCTCCTCAACCACAACCATATGTCTTGATCAAGCCTTCTAAACCTCGTCTACAGCAAAAGTTCTTCAGCCTTAGCCAACTAAACACTCCCCAACAACCCACGGACAGCTAGCAGTCACACAGTGGTGGCTTCCTTCCTTCTCCCTAGCTTACAGAATAAAAGCTAAAAGTAGATTTAATATTGCCTAATGGGACACTGCCAGGCAAAGGGTCACCCAATTACCACAGAGGTGCTTTGTAACAGCCTATGGCATGGAAAGTGCCCAAGAGACTATTAAAAAGCAGTACAAATTATGAAACTATGCAGTTTGTGGTCTAAAGCAGACTGAAGCCAAGACCTTTGGTCCAACCAAAAATCTGTCCTTATTAGAGAAATAGACTATCTACCCCAAAAATGGTAATGTTGCTTTTAAGGCAACAGCTGAACTTTTGTCACTTTCTTTTGACAGTCACCCCTGAAAAAAAAAAAAATCAAAACAATACAGCAGCACTGCACAACCCAGGCAAGAGACAGAGCTGACTAGTTCTCATGTTGGGCAGACAACCCAAGCTGTTGGTTCCACACAGACACTAAACTCACGCACCGCCAACTCAGTGAACAGGCTGACTTTGTGCTTCAGGAAATAAAATTATTATAACAATAGTGAATAATGAATAATATCAACAAAATGCAAATTTAAGGTTTTGCAGAAATATTGAAAATCGAATGATAACTGAAACATGCAACTTTAGAAAGAAGGGATTTCTATTATTTGATTGTCAAACCATGTGACAGTGTCTGAAGACCAACAAAGTAACAGTAAGCTTAAATGAACACAATTAGAATGAATTTTTTTTTCCACAGACATGCCAAGTAAGTAACCTTATTTTGTTTTAATTTTTATAGCAAGCATGTGTTGGAGTTCATACAGACTTAATTAGAAGTTAGATCAAAAAAGCCATATATTCACCCTTTGAAAAAATCACTGGCCTTTAAGGTGTCAAAGCTGGGCATACAAATAGACCTCTACAGGTCACTTAAAAAAAAATTAAGGCTGCAATGTTTTTGGTATGTTGCTTGTAAGTTTTCCAGGGATTACTAAAGTGGGAATTGTTGAAAGTTAAAGCCAATACAACTCTACATAAAATCTCTCTGTGAATCATACTTTCATCTTCACAAACTGTGAAGAACTTTACCTGTTGCTAGATAAATGGGGTGGTGGTTTGCTGGACTCCACACCTGGACAGCTGTTCGCTCAATTTCCTTTACCTTCATTTTCTAGGCTCTAGAAGAAATTTCACACAGTGGTTAGAATAGCCAGATAAAGTCAACACAAAAATAATCACACCAGTAACAAAATATCCCACTTACAAAGGTACCACATGAACAAATTGCTCACAATAGAGAGAAGTTACTTGTTACTTCCTAAGCTAGTGAATACAGTTTCACAGGAATGAATTAGGGTATTTTAGAATTCATGAAAAAAATCCAAACAATCCCAGCTGTCTGATCCCAGATTTTCTTTCATATATAGCTCTCTTTTTCATAAACCCTAATTACAGGAGACTTTCAGTAAAAGGAAGGGGATCTAAATTAAGCAACATACTCAAGTCTTCAGCCCAGGCTGGTTTAAATCAGCTGCAGATATTAATTTAAACAAATGTATT
The DNA here is from genome assembly GCF_026419915.1 of Harpia harpyja. NCBI lineage: Eukaryota > Metazoa > Chordata > Aves > Accipitriformes > Accipitridae > Harpia > Harpia harpyja. Next base: position 24,700,847 of record NC_068949.1, on the reverse strand, counting down.
TGCAAAGCACTAGTTGCTGTCTCTGAACAAGCTGATGCCAGTATATACATAGGCAAAAAGGGAGCAGAATGAATCTCAGGGCAGGCTAAATTCCAAGCAGAAAAGTGACGTGGCAACAGAAAACAAAGTGCAATGCTATCATGTGCCAATTCAGTTAATGTACTTTGTTCTTGTCCTCTGAGAAGCGAAAGGAAAAAAATCATTTGACTTCCTGCTTGAGTTTGTAAATGGTAGAAGGTGAGAAGAAGCGATCCAGAAGTAACTGCTGGGTTTCAGTCTCAGCTCTGACAACAATTCTTTTTATTTACTCTGGATAGATCAACTGACACCTGTAAAATGGGAACACAACTTCCCCACGTCACTGGAGAGAGATTAGCTGGGCATTAATGTAGTGGGATAATTGCAAGTCAAACAACAGCAGGCAGCCAGGAGGTTGCAAAACTGAATATAAATACAAATTATTGTTCCATGTAGGATCCCGTTCTTGCTGAGGAGAAAGCACCCAGCACCTCTCCATCCCAGACTACGCCCAGGCCTTCTAGGCATGTCAGTAACACAAATGATGTGTGGATATATCATTCACAGGCTAGCGGGGTCACTCTCATAAGTGGTTCCTAAACCTTTCAAGCTTGGTTGCAGTGCAGTCTTTTAATGCTAGCTAAACAGAGCTGCTAACTATGCACTCAGATGATATCATGCTGAATAAAGTAAACTGTCAGCAGGCAGCACAGCAAAACACTGTGCATCTTGCCAGCTCGCTGTGATTAACCTCTCCTGGTTACTTGACACTGTTTGCGTTAGCTGGGCTGACAGTTAAACCACAGTTTGCATCCATTGCCCTCTCCAGATGCAGGGCTACAAGTCTAAGTGCTTCAGAGTTTGGCCTTACTCAGGCCAGAGTACGGGTGTTTATTTGTAACCAAGTTCTTAAAGGTAGCTTGCTGTGGCCAGCCCACTGTCTGGCCAAACCATCCAAAAACACCAAACCAGTTTTGAAAAAGCCTTCTGTCATCTTGTGGTTTATATGAAGCTATGGCCTCCTGAGGCCCACACAAAGGGAAATCTGGTCAGTATTACTTATTGGGCTTGGACCTCCTGGCTAATAACTCCACACACCTTTAAGGGTTTCTTCTCCACAGCCAGGCTGAAGCTAAGGACATCCTCTCTCTCTCCCATGCACTATCAGGACATGCTGTTTGATTAGAATTTAATTAATGCTTTTTAGCATTAGTCTGCAGTAGTATCTCCCAAAGCTCGAAGTGCCTATTGCTATTCTCACATTAACCTTATCCCAACTTAGCTGAGGCCCAGTGCAATCTGAACAGAACTCTTGTATGATAAGACAAGTGCAACTATCTCCTCATGCAGCCCAGGAACAGAGGTGGAAAGGTCATCTCCTCATCACTGTAACAGACCTCTAAAGCTCACTTTCCTATCTTCCAGCACACACTTTGCAGAGTACTTGTTAGGGCTCCATCACATTCTCTCTGCCAAGAAGTTCCAGTGCCTACTCATCTGTCTCCCATACTAGCGCAGGAACACTGTCTGGGTCTCCTCTCTTCAATGAAAACATCCCCAGGAGGAGTCAGGTGAGCCTGCTGGCAACAGCCTACTGCACAAAGCACCACTTGACTCCACTGATGTGGGGGAGCAGGACAGCTGGTATGTTCCTTAGCAGTCCCTTTCTTGTCTCTTCCTCCTCCAGTTACAATCCATCAATTGTAGGAGCTGGCTGTACATACAGGCCTCACTGCTTCTTGGTTTTTGAGAGGGTAACTCCCCTGTGAACATTATTAGACAATGGCCAAGAGACTTCTTCTCTCTAGTAAATTAACTGGTAAGGAAGCAATGAAGAGCACAACCATCACAAACTTAGCCAGGTGAATGGTACAAGCTCCCACTCCTTACCCTCTGTGCTGGACTGACTGCATGGCCAGCACAATTTCCATTCAACACACAAACAAAGACAAGCCACAAAAAATGTGCAGAACAGTATTGATCAATTGTCAGCTTTTCTTGTCAGTAGAGCATTTTGCATAAAGGAAGTCAATGTTACTGTTCTCTTTTCACAAATTTAAGTCAGGAGAGAACGTGAAGGTAAAGTGTCTTGCCTGTGATAACTCACCCAGACATAGGAAAGCAAACAAGGCACCATTGAGAGTGGCTCAATATCAACAGAACAACTGTAGGTATTGAACAGGTACACTGTGTCCCTGGTCCTCAAGGCAAGGCAGCAGTAGTGCCAACAGACTTGAGAAGGCCCACAGGAGATGCATAAGAAGCCAAGATCACAGTATCACACCATGTCTTAAGCACCTCCTACCAGTTCGGCTCCATTACAGCTGAGGTTCTGCAGGGATGCAGCAGCACCTCCTCCTTAAATCAGTGGGCTCTGAGTTCGGAACAGAAAAAAAAGCCAGATTTGAGTCTTAGTCTTAGAGAAGTGATCGTTCTATACACTGTGCATGTCCGTATCCAGGACAGGACTCAACGTTCCTAAAGCAGGAAAAAGCCCTTCTTTAGCAACCTCTTGTGGCTGCCTGAGAAAAATTCACAAGCATCGGATTCTTCCATAGGAGAATTTTTAGGGAGCCATTGCCACCTGGTGTCATCTCCCAAAATAGCATCTAAGACTCCTGAGAAAGCTCATGCTTTTCTGAGGACCTCTAATTAATTAATCATGACAATTCCTCCTCCTTCTACAGACATCCGATTACAGAGCTAATGTATTAACAAACCTCAGCCCCAAAGGGAGCCACAGGACAGAAGCAGCATTTCCCCACTGCCTCCCCCTGCCATGGTTTCCTGCACAGTGTCCTTAAAAAGTAACACTGTCTGCAAAGCAAAACCAGGCAGGTCAGAGCACTCCCCACCACTGGTAAACGGAGAGCACACACCTAAACAGCGAAAAGTAAAAGCACATGCTCTTAAACCATGACAGATCATGCAGGCAATGCTGACAGAGGCAAAAATTCCTCACCTACACTAACTTGAAATACTTGTGGCTTAGAATATATCCTAAAAGACTGTGGTGGTTGTATCAGCTAATTGACCCTCAAAGCTGCCATGATAATCATCCCAGGTATCACTCTAGTAAGGCCTTCTTCTCTCTCTTGTACCACCCAAATACTGTCAATCAGAAATCCCCTCCTACCAATTTCCCCAATCCTCCTCCCACTACTGGACACCCAACCATTCCTCTTTGAACAGTTCCTGCTGATACCGGACTTCCAGCACAGCACACAAAGGAGCTGATAGCCTGATCCCCCTTAGCTAAAGGTGAAACTTGGGCAGAACAGAAAAGACTTGTCCAAGGTCACCCAGGTGACAAGCAGCCACCCTAAGAATTGAAAAAGGCCTCACAGCCATGACACAAGGGTTAAGACGTAAACCGTCCTACAGTCTCTACGTCCCAGCATCGATTTGAAATCTTTGTACTGCCCCTTCCCTTTGCATTGCTCTGACGCTCTCCCTTCACAGCTGCCCAATATCCTATAGCCAGGCTGTTCTCATAAATTCTTATTATAAACCCCGATTACAGAAGGCAGAAGGCACAGAGACACTAATCTCAGCTAATCGTTGGTGTTTGCAAGGCGGGGTTGTTGCAGGGCAGGGCTCAGCACATTCCTCCATGACAGCTCCCATGGTACATAAAGAAACTTCCTGTGCTCCAAGTACTTTCAAAAGCTATTGCTAAGTGCCACAGCACTGTGCAGACGGCATTGTGTACACACGTACCTAGCCAGCTTGCTCCACACAACGGCGTTACACCGTGTGATAGTCAAAAAGAGGGAAGATCTGGGAAGAAAGCATTGGCCTCGGACACCGGGTGTCACAGAACAGGCTCTCGGCTGCGCCAAAGGCCCCTCCGCGGCCCGGGTCAAACAGCCTAGCCACCCCCCCAGGCGCTCCCCGCCTGCCGCTGCCCAGAAGCCGGCCCGCCGGCAGAGGGGAAGCAAACTCCGGGGCTCCCGGGGCAGAAGGGTCGGGACGGAGCCACGGGACCTGGGGACAGCGGCACAGCGACACCGGGACGGGCAGGGCAGAAAAGCAGGCCGGGGCTGGGGGAGGGCGCCGGGGTCAAGGGGTCCGGCCCCGGGGCGCGGCAGGGCAGCGGCGCCGCAGGCGGAGCTGGGCCGGCCCGGGGCGGCTCCCGGGCCCCTGCCGCCGGTGGCGGAGCCTGAGGGGCGCGGGGGCCGGGCCAGGAGCAGCCGCCCGCGCCAGGCCGAGCGGCTCGGAGGCGGCGGAGGAGGAGGGAGGGGGAGGCCGGCGGCGGCCCTTACCGGCTCGCTGGCCGTCCCTGCCGCGCCGCCGACCCAAGCCCGAACGGCTCCCGCAGCCGAGCCCTCGCGACGGTGGCCGCCGGGAGCCGAAAAGCCCCCGCCCGCGAAGCGCCGCCCGTGACCCCGCCCCCGCGGCGCCCGCCCCGCCTGCGCAGGCGCCGGCGGGAGCCCTCACAGCTGCCGTACCGCCGACGGTCCCGGGGCCGCCGCGCAGGGCGGGAGCCGTCACCGCCGGCGAGGGTGCGGGAGCCCGTCCCCTTGCGGGGTCTGGGCACTACCGGCCCGCGGGTGTGTCCCGAACAGGGGAGGGGGGCGCGGAGAGGCTGCTTTTAGTCTCTCCTGCCCAGGTTCGGGGCGTCCGCGACCGGGGGCCTCAGCAGCAGCCCGGGCTGAGCGCGGGGCTCCCAAGCCAGAAGGCTGTTGGGCACAGTTCCTAAGATACTTGAATATGCTGCATCCACTAGCCCGAAATGGTTCATGCTGGAGGGCAAGGAACACCGTAGCTGGAGCTGGGGTCTGCTGCCTCTGAAGTCACCTCTCTCGGAAGAGCTTTGCCTCAGCTACAGATTCAAGCCTTCCTGAGAGGGGACGCAGAGGGAAAGGCACATGGCTTAGGAAAATATATTCCTGAAAGCATTTTAGCTGCCAGGAAAAAAAAAAACAACAAACACAGAAGGGCCCAGACCTTCTTCCGTCACCTTTCTCCTGTTTTGAGAAAATTTGCCTACACTACGAGCCCCATTTTTAAGGATTTCTGAGCCATGTTCTCTGCCCAACCTATTATGCCTTCCCAATGATGCATAACACTGTCAAGTTACTGGTTAGATACAGACTGGGTGTGAAACTCCCCAAAGGAGGAGGCACCGAACCATGCTGGGGCAGGGCAGCCCTGTGGTATGCAGTACAGTAAGCTGGCTGGGCTGCAACCTGCCTCTGTGCAACTGCTGCATTATTTTACATACACTAAAATAAGGTTCCTATTACTGCTATGATTGTTTTAATTTTACTTGAAGACTCTTACAACTCTCACAACATTGTATATAGTGCTGTCACATAACTGCAGTGGATGGCAATTCTTACTGAAGTACTCCTAACGAGTATTTTCCCCTGCATAATACTTTGTAACAGAATTCAGTTTCTAGGTCCCCACAGCTCAAAAAATACTTTAGAAACCCTTCTGGGGTAAAACATCATTGTCCATAATTTAAAAGCAAGCACTTCTGTACCTAGAAGAGAAAGTGACAGCTTACAAAAACCAGGAGGAATGGTGATCGTTCAGCACCTCCAAAGAGGTTAGGTTTATTTACATGTAAATATTCATATGTGCTAGCATTCAATCATGTAATTCCCTTGAACATAACACCCTTATAGAAACCCCTACACAGAGATCAAACTAAGTGTCCTTTAGATCTGGGGTTAAAAATCTTTATAGATTGAAAAATCATGAATCACTGTGTTCAAACACCTGCTTAAGGCACAAAACTATGAGTCATGACAGGGCATTGAGAGCAGAGCACAGCATCCAGTTTATAGGAAGCACCCGGAACAGCCCAAGCCCTTAGGCTTCTGTGATCACCCACTCCTGCAGCCAAACAGCATGGTCTAAGACGTAGCACAGGGGAGTTGAAAAAACTTCCACTGTAAATCAATACTGAAGGTACTGTCTCTTCCAGTAACAAGGGGGGAAAAAAAAAAACCCCAAAACTTATGTTAAAGGAAGAGTGGAGCCAGATAAATCTAGGAGCTTAATAAAATTGTATGTATAACTTTCCCAAGAAAACAGTTGATGAAGCCATAGGAGGTCATACACCCGTGGTTTGCAGCAAGACAGGCAGACTTTGTGGGTCAGGCATAACTCCAACCTTGGTGGATAAGCTCAGGCCACACAGGAGCAACGTGGGCATCTATGCTTTTGGACCACAGCCCATGCACAGCAGAACAGGTCTGGCCAGAATTGGACTTGCTCATTGGCCTTTTTGTACCACTGCTGTCCACAGCTCTTCTGTCAGCTTCAAGCTATACACTGCAAGGCTCCGTGCCTCACTAGTGCTCCCTACTGGTTGTGCAAGCTTCACTTAAGAGGGCATCTAGACCAGGAAGAGATCAAAGCCAAATTCCAGTGAGGACAGACAGTTATTCACAAGGTATGAGACTCCCAAGCACTGGCACTTGCCAGTCTGGTTCTGCCCGTCATTTCACATTAAATGATGAGACTAGTTCAACTCCAAGTGGCACTTGCAGTAAGCCACTTGGTAACAAGCAATATCTGCATAAACAGGCTTAGCTAAGGAATGTTTGTGCACAAGGTACATAAAGTAGCAGCAGTCCTAGGACTGCACTCAGAACTTTGCCCCGCAGATACTAGCCCATTTAGAAAAAAGGCAAAGGTAATTCAATTTCATTGGCCATCGTTCAGCCTTCTCAAACCAACAGAAGACAACTAGCACAGTAAGTATCATTGATATATTTCACTGGAGTTAGTGGTTGAACATCAAAGAACAAGTGTTATATGCCACAGTGAACGCTAGAGAAGATGCCATCCCCAGCAGAGCTGACACAGGAGAAACAGAGCACTTCAACTTTCAGATTTCATAGTGTGTCACCACTGGTGGCTCTTTATTGGGGTCTCCTCCTCTCTCCAGGTACAGGTCATTGAAGGGATATTGCTTCGGTCCCTACACAGAGAGATAAAGAGTGGCAAATTCACCAAGCAAATTAAGGGGTAAGGGGAAAACGTCTTATCCCATCCCACCCCCCCAAATCAAGGCTTGTCATTTACAACAAATGTCTATTTCTTAAGTGCTTCAGCAGGAATAGTAGAGTACAAGGGAAGTATGTTCAGAGACAGAGTTCTTTGTATAAACCCATGTCCTTTAGCAAGAAACATCAAGGTGGTCTTGCATTTGATCTTAACCAACAGTTCATCTCACAGCATGAGGATGATATATTGCAAAAGCTCTTCGTATAGTCAGATATATTTTTCTGAAGTACATTCCAAATGATCCAGATCATGAGATATAACTAAAAAACACAGGGCAAGAGAAGAGATAAAGCATCTTCCTCAAGCAGATGCACACAGGGAAGGAGAATACCTAAACCAAAGAAGGGATACTGTAAGAAGCATAGCTTAAAACTAGTTCCCTGTAAACAGGAACTGCTCACTATGAAACAGAACCTGTGAACTGAGCCAAGCCAGTCAACAGAACAACTCGGGCTGGATGAGGCTGCAGAACATCCCTTGGCCCATCCCCTGGCAGCAGCAGGGTTTTGCATTCACCTTCATCACTCAGCTTCAGTCAAACCACTCTTAGGGGCATCAGCAGTGACAAGAAACACAGCTAGTTTTCCTCCCTTTACCCAAGTATGCCACTCACCACAGGCCTGTAAGCTGGAAAGATCTCTCCAAGACCAAACATGATCAGCATAGTACTCAAAAAGATAAGGAAGTGTTTGCGCATGGTGTGCCAGGGAACTGGAGTGGGGGATGTATCAACACGGTTCCGAATATACATGTCAAAGTCCCAGTGCATCTAAAGAACAAAAGAAAATGGCTGCACATTTACCAAAAGTGCTCAAGCTGCTTTTATCAAGGGAAGAAGTGCTTTACAACACTCACAAAACTGCCATAAGCCATTTCATCTTCGCTTCGCAAGTGGAGATAAAGCCACAGAGGAGATTAAGTGATTTACCTACAGTCACAGCAAGTTGTCACTTACAGTAAGACTCAGGAGTCCAAATGCCATCCTATGCTTATACCAGGCAATATGCTTAATTATAGGATAGCAGCAGCTTTTATTTATGTACATAATCACTCCACCTTAGATTTGCTCCCCAGCACTGTTGAAAAGGCATGGTACAAATCAGTACCCTCATTTATGGAAGTTCGGTCATACCCAAACAGAAGGAGCAGTGTTATTTCAAACAAAGCAACAACTACCTGCCACTTGGAAGCTGGTTCCTCAAAACCGGTAGAGCACCTGCCACTGTTACCACAAGAGCAGGGCTGGTAGCAAGCTAATGCCCTTCCTGATTGAAGCAGAAGGGCATTTAAGCTTCTGCCTTAAAATATACATAGGGAAGTCCCAAGCACGTTCTGCCTATAGTCTCCTTTCACATTAATGAAAGCAGAGAACTCAATAATTTGCAGCTCAAGTACTGCCTCTAGCTCCCCAGCCTTCCTCTTTGCACACAGAGCCATTGGCTATCAAACCCCGAGAGCCAGACTGAGCAGAATTCAGTTGCCTAAACAGAGGCATCTCCTGACACCTGGGATGCACCAGTATATTCTGCTTGGTCCCCACTGCCAACCCATCTGCAAAGGTACCTATACAAGCCTTCCTGTACCAAGCACAATAGCAACACAGAATCACTGTGGGGTTTTTTCACGTGCTTCTACATGCACTTTACTGTAGTACTCTAGAGCTGTGATGCTCTGGCATGTTTATACTATGATATATTACATACCTATGCTTACATAATCTCTACTTTTAGTAAGGAGAGCTCAAGTCAATTACCAAGTTCAGTAATCACAGTTAGATTGCAGTCATTCACAGAAAGACCATGCACTAACTGAAAAGTTACTCCTGACAAGGAGTTTGAGGAACTCAGATTTTGAAAGTTTGAAAGTTAACATAAGTGCTCTATTCATCCATTTCTCTTAAGGATATCTTGCAAGCTTTCTTCAGAGAAAACCTCCTTATTTGTATTCTACCCCAAAACAACCTTGGGAGTAATAAAGCAGCAATAGCTACTTCCGTTGTACTAAGAGGACTTTACTCAAACAATGGCTTCTTTGCTAAATGATTCTGAACTAAGCTCTCATACTGAGTCAGATCAGGCAAAGAAAACGGATGACACTTTCCTATTCCTACAGAGAAACTTAAGTTTGTAAAGTCTCCCTCCTCATATGTAATAAGATGTTAACGTTCCTCAGAACTTTCAAAATATTTACCCTGATGGCCATAGCCTATGTTTCTCTTCAGCTGACTGTCCTGCTTGCATAGGCAACACACACCTGCACTTGGGGATGCAATCACACAAAAAATTAAACAGAAAGCACTAACAAGACATGCATGTCAGTATTTAATAACAGTAGCACTGATTAGCAGCTTGAAAAGCGCTACTAGCATTCCTACCGGCTCTCCCCAGTTATGCCTCATGTCTGGCTGGTCCCACTGGTACCAGGGGTCTCTCTCATGGAAAGACTTATTAGGGAGCTTGGGATAGTCACCATACCTGTGAGAAAGACAAAAAAGCAAATATACAAGATGTCTGTGTTAATTTAGATAAATTTTGTACAGGACATATAGGGTAGGCCTATGGAAATGGAAAACTTAAACCTTACCTTATTTTTATAGCTCCTATGCATATAGATGTTTTAAATGCATGCATGCAACTAGTACAACAATCACCACCTTGATATCAGGCATTGTAACAAGTAGCCCAAAAAGGCCACTTTGAGGAACACTATAGTAGTGGGAAGAAAATGCAAGCTTAACTGAAATACAGAACTCTAGCTGTCTTGCATTTTGCACATGTCAAAGTATTCCCTAACACTTAAGACACCTCCTGAAATCTTTATTCCAGAGATGGCTTTCAGTTCATCCCTCTGAGCCTTACATTACAACAGCATATGAAGTCTCTCGTACAGCATTTTATTCACATGGGCCTCCAACTCATTCCATTTCTTCCTGTTTTAAAACACTGATGTGTGCCTTCAAAGCACTAAGCTCACAGCACAGCGCCCGCAGGCATACAGCAGGGACTACCAGCCCGCAGCACCTCGCCCCAAAGCCGGGAGGCGCTGGCCTTGGCCTGCTCCCCGGCCGCAGGGGCACGGGACGCCCCCCCCCCACTCACCCGAAGCCGTCGTCGGGGTAGGGCTCGTAGTCCTCCACCCGCATGTTGTACTTCTTCGCGGCGGCTGCCCGCTCCTCCGGTGTGCGGGGGTACGGCCCGGGCATCAGGTCCTTGGACATCTCTGAGGCTGGCGGGAGAGCGACGAGGCAGGGTGGGCGCGGGCCCCGCCGGCAGCCGCAGCCAGGCCGGGGAGGTCACGCCGCCCCGAGGGCCCCCCCCGCTTCCGCCGCCCCGAGGGCCCGCCCCCCCCCCCCCGCTTCCGCCTCCCCGCTCGCTCACCTGCCCGCGCCCCTGGGGGCGCCGCCGCGGCGGCCCGCGCCGCCCACAGCCGGGCGGCCGCCCGCTGCCAGAGGACACCGCGGAGCCCGGCCGCTGCCATCGCCTCCGCCGCGCAAGCGCGGTCGACGGCGGCCGGTAGGGACAGAAGACCTCGGGCAGGGGCGGGGCTAGCGCGGAGGGAGGCGGGGCTAGGGAAGGGGCGGGGACGGGGCGAGCCCAGCCTCCGCCTGCGCTGCCGGGTACAACCCGCCCCCCCCGTCCGGGGCGTTAATTAATCAGCTGCCGTTAGTGCAGTACTGACACAAGAGCTAATGGACGGAAAGGGCGTAGGTGCGATGTTTCACTCTGGCTGTCACGGTCCGAAGCGGGGCGATGGGAGCTTGCGGCAGGTATTCCCTTCCAGAGGCGGGGCCGCCTCCTGCGGGGCAGCCCCCTCAGCGCTCAATGGGATCGATGCCCTGGCTGGCGGTGTTATGCAAATCGCCTTCTTTGTATTAAAGTTAATACCCGAACGTAATCGCCTTATCTGCGTGGAGCCAGGGAAACGCGAACAGCTGAAATGGCATGTTAATTTAGCGATGCTGTTCTTCAAACGTAAGCGATATATTATTGTAGATAAAATCGATATGAGCATTAAAGGATTTTGCAGTTTACTTCATTATGTAAACTCTGTGGTAGTCGAACTCATTTTCCTTCAGTTATTCACATCAGCCATAATGCGTAATGTCTCTATAACGATCTACATTATAAGCCTTTGCAGATCAAAAACTATCATGGACAATTTGTCATTAAAGTCATTCCTTCTAATAACAACATTAATTGTAAACCTACTAAGTGAATGAAGATGGCGATGAACCACAAAAATACATCTGAGATATGGCATGCCTGAGGTGGGGGCATTGTTGCAGGCTAGGATAGGATCCTTTCACTTTTCCCAAAGAAAGGCCTCGTCATGTCGTTTTATGGACGGTATCTCAATTCAGCCAACTCCCTTACAACCGAGTATGCAGTAAAGTTAGTATGTCAATTAGTTATTCAATAAAGTTACTAACTCAGAGCCCAACCCTCCGGTGCAGAGGCTCCTGGTGTTTTCCATGGAGCAGCGTTCGGTCCCTGTGCCTGCTCTGCAGCGCGTGGCGGTTTGGGGACAGCAACGTCGTGCTGGAAGCAGGGACCTTCGGTTCCCGGCTGCGCTGTTGATCTGGGCTCAGACCTCACTGCAGGCTCAGATCGTGGTCGGCTGCTCCTTACATCGGCTCTTCACCACTGGGTATTTACTTTCTGGCTTATGCTTGAGTCTCCCACAGATGTGGCTCAAGCTTCCTAAACACACAAGTATGTTTGCAAATATGTTGTAAAGATTTTTCTTAACCTGTACAGGAGCAGTGCTGTAGATTTAAAGGGCAAGGGGGCATTCATTTTCCTAGAAACTAAGCATATTAATAAATTTTGGAAGGACAGAGGAAAATAGATTGCATTCTTTATTCTCAAGAAGGCAAAGTTCTACGCAGCCAAAACAGCAAATCTACCTGCTTTAAGATGAAAACCACTGAATGCCAGAGACTGAAAATTTCTTGAGAGCTGATGCCTAACGTGGCACACATTCTTGGGGAAAGGGCAATCATCGTTCTTGCTGCTTCCAGTTTAAAAGCAAATTGTAGGCTTTGTCTCACGCGATAAAGATACACTAAGAAAAAAAATCAGTAGCTCCGGCCCTAGGCACGCAATTCATACAATCTTGCTACAACGATGTAGTCATGCAATGTCCGTTCGTGATCAAAAGGCGGGTGCTAGTTACGCCGAGCAGTGCTAGGTATTTCTTCTTGTTGCAGGCGTTAATTAAACCCCTAGCTTTCAGGCACAAACACCGCTGTAGGTCTCCCGCAGACGGCCCGAGGACAGCGGGCAGTTCGCTGCTGCCATTGTGGACCCACCCGGCAGCAGAGCAGTTCCCCATTTTGAGCCGCACTCCCGGCCTGGCAGCTCTGGCGGCCTTGAGGGGAAGGGGCCGGCAGCTGAAGGCACGCAGGGTGGCACGGCGCCGAGCACCGGGGGCCACGAAGGCCCGCAGAAGGCTTCACAGACGATCCTTTCCCTTCTCTGTCGTGGGTTTTTTCCCGCGGGTGCTCCCGGCCCCCACGGGTGTCCGACAAGCTCGGAAGGGGCCAAGAGGCAGAGAGCCGCAGAGGCCGCCCGCAACCTCCCCCCGCGCGGGGGCGCTGCTCGCCGCGGCCGCACCCTACTGCCCTCTCCATGGTGCCCCCTCTGCCTCCCGCCTTCCCCTTCGCTTCCGGTGTTGCCATGGGCGGGCAACTTCCGCTTCCGGCTTTCTAGTTCCGGGTTCTCCGGTGGAGGCGGCGATGGCGGCGGCCTCCTCCTCGGCGGCGGCGGCGGGCTGCCGGGAGGGCCCGGCGGTGGCGGCAGCGGCAGGGCCCGGCTGGAGCGACTCCCAGTTCCGTCATTACTCCTTCGAGACGCGGCCCATCCCGCGGCTCAGCCACAGCGACCCCCGCGCCGAGGAGCTCATCGAGAACGAGGTGCGGTGGGCGGCGGCGGCCCGGCCCGGCCCGGCGGCTGCGGCGGGGCCGGGAGGCTTGCGCTTCGCGGCGCGGGGGTTGCCAGCCCTGCTCGTCAGGCCGGGCGGAGCAGGGCCCGCAGAGCGGCTGGCAGAGCGCGGGGCTCTGCCGGGTGCTGGTGCCGTCCCGGGTGCGCTCGTCTCCCCATCCCGGCTCTGTCCCTCCGGGCTGCCGCGCTGCCTGCCGCGGGGCGTCCGCCGAGCCCCCTCCCTGCGCGGACTTGGTTGTTGCCCCTCTCCCGATCCCCTTAGTCGTAGTGGACGTTTCTTTTCGGTGCCCCAGCGTTGAGTTGTGAAATTTGCAGGAAACGTTTGCTTTAAGTGCTTTGTTGTCCGGATGGAAATCGTGGAAATGTTTGTAAATGTGTAAAAATGTGTAAAACCATGGGCACGTGTTCGTTATTTTCTAAGTGAGAGTGACCACAGACATGAAGGTTGCCTTGCAATAACGGCTCTTGTGTTGGTTCTGGACGAGCTCAATCTCGTTTTGGTAAGATTGCTAGCTGTTTCTTTTCCTTTAAAGAAAGCCTGCAAGAAGGGAAGTTGTGTATGCACAGCTTGGAAACACAGCAGCTGTCGTTCTTGTTTAGGTTGCTTACTACTTATAGGTGAGGGGATAGGCAGTGTCCTTTGTCTTCCTTTTGTAGTGGTTCTTTTTTTGGTGTAGAAGAGATGGGGTGATGTCAGTTTTTTGATGGCTGAAGGTTATCTGTGATCCTCTGAGAAAAGAGATGAGTGCTGTCTCTTGTTTCTGGATTCAGAGGTATCTTTCTGTCAGCCTTTACCCCTTCATAGCTGAGGCTGGAGGTGACCAGACAGAATCTACTGCGTCTCCTTGCTACGTGGTAGGACCAAGTTGGCCTAAAACTGTTCCCGGCTAGTGTTTGTCTAACCTCACATGTTAGAGATTAGCTAAGTAGATAGTGGAATCTGTCCCATTGCTACCAGGAGTTTGCTGCAGGAGCAGGCCACCGCTTCCTTGAAACTTCCTATCATGTTTTGCTTGTTTTTCTCTCTAGACTAAGGCACCTGATTACTCTAAATGCCTTTTCCAATTCCCCATTTTCAAAAAGAGGTTGTGTGGTTGCAATAATGAATGTGATCGTTCTCAAGTTCAAGAGGTCCTTGAATCAATAAAGTTCCTGTTTTCCTCTAGGAGCCTGTGGTGCTGACAGATACGAATCTGGTTTATCCTGCTCTGAAATGGGACCTGGACTACCTCCAGGAAAACATTGGCAATGGGGACTTCTCAGTGTATAGTGCCAGCACACACAAGTTTTTGTACTACGATGAGAAAAAGATGGCCAATTTTAAGAACTTCAAACCCAAGTCGAGCAGGGAAGAGATGAAGTTTGCTGAGTTTGTGGATAGACTCAAAGAAATACAACAAAAAGGGAGTGCTGAGAGGTAAGTGATCTGTGGAGGTTTTTCCATTTCTGCAGGGCTAAGTAGGGGGTAAGTTTCTCATCAATGAGTGTTGATGACTAAAACCTCTCAAACTTTTCACTTTTTTTACAGCCCTGCTTTTCCTGCAGGGCTGCTAGTTGACAGCAGCCTTGTTACCTGATTAAAAAAGTCATACCATTAGTTAATCAAACTGTTCACATTGTCTGCAGAGATTTATTTATTTATTTTCTTCTCTGTCCGAGGCAGTGTTTGGATAGAGAAAGCCTTAAGCTCCACTTTCTTTTGGTGGACTATGGTATTGGTAGAGGAGCTTAGTTATGAAAAGGTGCAGGCTATGGCACTCAGCCTTTTTTACAGAATACCGAGGCAGCTGGTGCTAACCTTCTTTCAGAAAGATGAAAAAAGATTGCATATGTGCTGTATATTTGTTGGTAGCGATGGCCTACACCACTAACAGCTGTAAGTTACCGAGAGGAGCTTTACGTTTATATGGAATATAACTGTTAGCAACTGTTCTTAAACCCTTAGTTAATTTTATCAGTCACCAGCCCTCTGAAAGGACTTACAGATGCTTAATTGTGTCTTAATTGGAAGCAACTCTGTGTCTGTGTCCACTTGTTGTCTGTGCCTTTCTCTTCTTTCTCAGCTTTGGGTGTGCTTTTTCCCAGAGTGAAGGCAGTCCTTGAGCTTAAAAATGCATTTTTATTCTAGCATTGTAGACAGTAGTCTGTAATACTGCAGTTGTTAATACAGATGTTTGATTCCTCTGATCCTCTATGTCTAAATGTAAGTGTGGCTCTAAAGTAACTTGATACTGAAACATGCTGGGTTTTCTGAGCCCTTTTTTGCCCTCATGCACTTTTACTAGACGAGGTAATTACTATCGCAGTTAAGTTAGAGTGGTGCCATCTATCTGGGGATTATTCATGAATGCATTTGATATTTGATAGTGGCCAGTCTGTTTAGAGTTTCCTCCTCCTGCACTGTGAGGGGGTTGTTCTTGCTCTAAAATTCACTTTTTCCCTTGTGATTGTTCAAGCAGAAGTGAGTTCTGTTCCTTTCTGTACCAGGAAGTCTTTCAGCAAAGTTTGGGGACTTTTTGAAACTGTTTCCTTCCATGGTTATTTATGGTGTATGGTGACAGAGCAGAATGTTTAGGAGTTATGTATCTTTGTTTTGAAATCTTTCTGAAGGGATGCAGAGATATGTCTTTATGTTCATGACAAAGCTGAATACTTGATTTCTGCTTGTCTGTGGGAATATGCAGGCTATATCTGCAGCAAACCCTGAATGACACAGTTGGAAGGAAGATTGTGGTGGATTTCCTTGGCTTCAACTGGAACTGGATTAACAAGCAGCAAGGGAAACGTGGCTGGGGTCAATTGACTTCTAACTTGCTTCTTATTGGCATGGAAGGTAAGCAATTTCCTCTGATTGGAGGAGAAGGGGAAAAGATTTGGTCAGCAGTTCTGTATTTCAGTTCCAGAAGGTCTTTCAAATGGATTTTCCACTAGTTTCTAAGTGTTCCCTCAGAGCAGGCAGTTTAAAGCTTTGGGTTGGGGGGGGGGCCTGTTGTCACAACTTAACTTGGGTTATAGAGAGGAAACAACCAAAGGAATAGCTTGTATCTCCCCAGGGACATACTGTGAATGCCTGGATGTAATCTGCTCATGGAAAGGCTCTGTGTGGTGCTGGTAGGGCTGTGTTTTCAGTAATTGCTAATCATATTCTGAGACCTATTTATTGTTTGAATGCTTCAGATGCTGTAGATTTAAAATGCTCAGAGTCTTCAAATTTAAAATGCAAAAGGGTTTGCAAGTTGAGCGAAGCTTGTGTTCTGGGCTTTTCTTAGCATGTCCAATGTCTACCCAGGAGGAAATGTTGATTATTCTGTGAAGCATTTGTTCTTATTTGAGCTGGTACACTGTGGGGAGGAATTCTCTTTCAGTTAGGAGCTGAATTTCTTCTTGGGGAGGTTGGAGGGCATTGGAGAACTTGAAGATGGATAAATCCTAAAAATATCTGGATAGAGTGGAATTCCAAATCCATGTGGAGACTGACTCATAGGCAGGCACCTTAGAAGACAGAGGTACTACTACGCTGTTGACACGGAGAGCATTCTAGTAGAAACTAATCTCAATAACTGGGCAAGGAACGTACACAGTTTTGTGAAGTGGGATGGCCTATAATCAATGTGGCCATCACATCCAATTATAATTGTCCAATTATAATTACTTGGCAATTCATAGCTGTTCAGTTCTGACAGCAGATGTTTTTTCTCCTTTGCAACAAGTCATGCTCAACTTACAGTAGTTTGTCTTTGCCACGTGTTTTACTAGCTGAGAGAAGAGAACTTCACATAAAAGCACTGCACCAACACTTCCCTACAGGTCATAATATGATCACTAAAATCCTATTATCAACAGGTTATGCACAAGAACCAAGGAATTGTCTTGAACCAGTGTTCAAGGAGCATCTTTACAGGAGCATGTGATTGTATGATCTATTTGATGAAGTTACGGGCTTAACTGTTATCTTAATTCTCTTTAGTGAAAATACATATAAAGAACAAGCTGAAAGAGTAATATCTGAATTGGCAAACACCCTGAAAAATATAGTTGTGAGGGGTAAAAAATGTCCTGCTGTATTTAAAGATTTGATTAAATTTAAGACCTAGTGGCAATAGTCAAGCTTCAGAACTGTTAATCAGACTGAGGAGGTGCTATTGGGACACCCAATGACAAAGGGATTTGTTTACTTGTTCTCTTGCAAAACTACTAGGAGTTTTTTCAAAATCAGACTGTTAAACTCCTTTTCTCTAGACTAATAATTTTTGAAAGTCCATTCCACAACTTGTCATCTAAAGAGAGTGCTTTATGAAAAAGCTTCCTGTCAACACTCACCATCTGCTGTGAAACAAGCTGGAAATCCTAATCCTGTAGAGCATAAGTTGCTGAATATGGATTTAGAATGGAAATTAAGTGGAGTAGCAACTGCTCAATAAAGGCAGACTGATAATAGTGATCAGTTTGTAATGTTCCTGTGGTCATTTTCCTTGTTTAGTTTTCTAAATATGTGAGAGTGTATTTACTGTCTTTAGCAAGGAATACAACTTGCTTCCATCTTTCATACCTGTACTGAGAGTGTCTTGTTTATCATCTTTTTCTCTCTGTGTAGGGAATGTGACACCAGCTCATTATGATGAGCAGCAGAACTTCTTCGCTCAGATTAAGGGTTACAAGAGGTGTATCCTGTTCCCTCCTGATCAGTTTGAATGCCTCTACCCTTATCCTGTGCACCATCCATGTGACAGGCAGAGCCAGGTGAGAGTAGCAGATCTGTTCTCTGCCCTGTGCCAAAAAGGGGCATTTGTGAAGATGCTAGGTGGGAGGAAGCTACACTGGAAGGAAAGCTGCATACCACTTGCTGAGCTTTTGCAAAACCTGTGTTCAGATCTGTTAACTGGTGAATACGTTAAGAATAGATGGAAGGACTAGTGATGTTTTTGTTTGTGTCTGGTCCTGACTTGCAAGTGCTAGGGCTATAAACATCCCCTTACTGATAGCACAACTGGGCTGCAGTTGCTGCCTTCTCTGTTCTGTTTCATTGGTCACTTGGTCAAACACAGATTTGCTTAGAGATAAATTGCAGGACTCCTGTCTAAGTTGGTGGTACTTTGGGGGTACTGCAGGACCTCACAATGGGAATGCAGAAGCCATATAAGGAAGATCAGGATGATTTGATACTGGGAGCCAGTAATGAGGACTTTCATTGCAGGAAGCTCTTCTGATTTTCTTAATGTTTTCTTCTGTTAGGTGGACTTTGACAATCCTGACTATGAGAAGTTTCCAAACTTCCAGAGCGTGGTTGGCTATGAGACGGTGGTGGGTCCGGGGGATGTGCTATACATACCTATGTACTGGTAAGAAGGATGGTGGGACTGCACAGTGACCAGCAAACAGTGATTTAAAAGGCGTTCTGCTTGAAGTGTTGGGTTGGCTCTTAAAAGACTTTTGTTTTGACTTCTCCAGCAAGTATGATATCTTCTGTGATATCTTGGGCCAGTCTGCTTCTACTTCCTGTCTGTTGGATGGGAGTGGTAATTCTCCCTGATGCTGCGTTATTGTGCAAGTACTCCACTAAAGTGTGTGAGATCTGTATTTAAATAAGGGGAGTTTTCCTGAAGTTCTGAGGTCTTGATGATGGAGGTATAGGTCAAGGCTTGTCTAGTGCTGTCTGAACTCATCCATCCAAAGTATTTCACTGTAAGCTACAGCAATAGTTTATTTTCTTTTTTGTGTGGTTTCCATGCAGGTGGCACCACATTGAGTCTCTCCTGAATGGGGGTATTACCATCACTGTGAACTTCTGGTACAAGGTGAGTACAAGCACCTTCCTGTACAGCTTGGATAGGTCTATCCCAGAGGATTTTTTCAAGTAGAGATGTTTTGGCACATGTCAATATGAGAACTTCATTGCACCAAATCCTTTGCTTTAAAGCTGAAAGCTACTTTCTCCCTTTAGAGTGGTGTGTGAAGAACTGGGTGGCTGGGAGAAGGTGGAATAATCTGCCAATTCAGGAAGCATGCAATGAGCTATTTTTGATATTTCAGGGTGCCCCAACCCCAAAGAGAATTGAATATCCATTAAAGGCTCATCAGAAAGTGGCGATAATGAGGAACATTGAGAAGATGTTGGGAGAAGCCTTAGGAAATCCACAAGAGGTACAAAAAAGAATCATATAGTCACTGCTGTTGAAATCATTGTGGCTTAATGCAAAACTCGAGATGCCAACTATTTGGCTCTGCAGGTGTCACAGTGAGGGTAGAGGAAAGCAGGGTTGCTCTGTTGCTGTGAATGGTTCTTCCCGCAGTCTTCAGAAGGTCCTTTGGCTACAAAAAGGCAAGCTCTTTAAATTATAATTCTGGAGAGGACCACTACAAACAATGGAGTAATTGTTCTTGTATGTGGGGGAAGGTGTACTTTGGTTTTGGGCACTGCCAGGAAGGTGTTGCTCCCAAACTCCCTGTAGCCTTCAGTGCAGCAATGATACCAAGTATTTGCCAAAAAAATGAAACTGTTTTACCTGTTGAATCCAAATCTCTTAAATAAGAGAAATCTCTTCTAGTAAGTCATGCACTTTCCCCTTAACGCAGGTCTTGGTCATCTCTGAATTCTTTGCAGTTTTAACCAACTGGTATTTCAAAAAACAGATTGAAGTACTAAGAGTATGCTTTTGAAGATCTCTTGCTGATCTGAAATTGGAAATACTGGATGTGAATAAAAATGTTTTCATGGTCTGTAACCCTTACCACTGTGCAAGAACTCCTCTTTAGCGCACTCATGCCTCTCCCCTGAGATTATTTTACTGCCATAGCATGCTGAACTTCCCTCAGTGATCAGGCAATGCTGAGAAATGGGGAGTGGTCTTGACTGAAAACAAAACCTTAGCAAAATTGTCAGTCCTAGCCTTCCTTCCAAGTGACCCTAAGGACCAGAGAGGATTCAATGAGTTCTGAGGATTCAATGAGAATGTTCCTTCTCTGCCCTGCAAAAAGCAACCCCTGATGACTATTAGCTCCTTTTAATGGCAGCTCCTGAGAAATCACAAATCTAGGGTGAAAAAGTTCAAAAAATACTATGGATGCAATGTTTTGGTGACAACTGAAGTTGGGTGTTGGCAGAGAACCTTGCAATTTTGGTAGGGTATTTGAGGATGTGGTCAAGGATGCCCCAGTGGTTTATCTAGAAAATACTTTGAAACTGATTCGGTCTACCTTAGGCTCAGTTTGTGTGCTGAGATCCTCTGCCCCGGGCTGCTCAGCTTATAAAGTGTTGTGATGCGGCGGGAGCAGGCTCTGCAGCTGCCATTTCTCTGTAACTGTCCCAGCTAACAATCTGTTTCTGCTTTGAACAGGTGGGTCCCTTGTTGAATATGATGATTAAGGGACGGTATGACTAATGCCTGGCTGCCTGGGTGACTGATGTTGGAGCTGCTTTGTTCACAAGCAATGGAAGATACTGAGCGCTAGTATTGCACGCAGCACTTAAGAGACTGATGGGTTTCCTGGCCCATCCCTGCCCCACTACAATAAAGGGGGCTACTGGAACTGCAAAACCGTTAGTACCCCATTCATCCTCCACTCTCATCTAACTGAACCTCCCAAGAAAGAGTCTGCACTTATTGGAAGCTGGATTCATGTTCACTAACTTGTTTTTTCTCCCTCTGCCCTGTTTGCCACAACAAGGAGCATGGCTTCTGGCACTTGGATGTGTCGCTTCAGGATTTTCAGGCATTTGAAGAAGAGCTTGGAGGAGAACCAGGAGTGATCTTGTTTCCTCAGCCTCATGGGGTTTGGGCCTCCTGGCTGGGTTTATGTGTTGGTGCCTGCGGTGGATATAAGATGGGAAATGGTAGGTCTCATGGTCCTCTGTTGTTAGGGGACCTGTCCATGCTCAACTCTGGCACCTTTTTGTATAACAAACAACTATGTGAGATGGCCTGTGTGTGATAAGCAACTGGACAAATGATTCAATTTCTTCAACTTAAGACATACATGCTTTGGACTTAGTACAGGGTAGAGATCAGAGTGAATTCATCTAGTGTGTGAGCGCCAAATCCTGTGCTCTCCAAATAACATCTGTGTTGTAGGAGTGTAGATAAACCTCCTTTGTGACAGCTTTCTCTGGTGAGTGAAGGCTTCTCTCCTGCTCTTCTGAAGCTGCAGTGGGATTAAAAGGGGATGTAGCGTTATGAAGGGAGATGCGTAAATGCCAGGGCACTCTCCAAGTCTTGAATGATTAAGCCACATTTTTAAATAAAATTCCCCAGGGGTGCTGAGCTAGACTGTCAAAACGCAGTGTCAGATGGGTACAGAGGCTCTCTTCTCCCCACCAGGGCTGCTGGCTCCTCGGACTAACACGGGAAAGAAAGTGCCCTTTTTACTGAAACTGCAAGAACTCAAGTATGTGTGGCTGCGCACAGGTGCGCATGTTTGTGTGATGTTGTGTGGCTCCTGTCCATCAGTTAAATCCATGCCAGTGTGTGGTTCCCTTCTTTGTACAGTCATGTGAAAGAGGTCAGGGCTTTCTGTTTAAATGTGGTTAAGTTTATATTGATCCTTGTATTCTGGGACTTGACATGGCAGGCTGGGAAGTGACAAGACCAGGGCACAGGAAGCATACAAGCCTCTATTTAAGAGTCCTCAGCAATCACCCTGAAAAATCATTTTGCTTTCTTCCTCCTCTTCCATGCAAAAGCCTTAGGCTTATATGGAGGCTGGCTTTTTATTCCCTGAGGTGTGCTGCACTGCTGTCCCTGGTTTGGGGTGTGGTGCAAAGGTCTTGTATATTTGATGCGGTTGTAATGGGCCCCAAGAGCTAGAGGTGTGAGAAGCTGTTCATAGCCCGTATATCTCATCCCAGAGAATAGTGGGGAATTTGTTCTGTTGAGACTTCCAGTGTTTTCCCTGTTGTTCTTTGGGGCTTGTTCTGACATGGGATTCTGACAAAAGTGTTGAGAACATGCTGCTCAAGAAGCACTCCATCTTTGGCCTTGGGTCCCATCTTTTGCTGGGACAGCTCCTGCACCACTTGCAGTGAGCTGGTCTTGCACAAAGGTGAAAGGCTTCTCAAACAGGAGGTCCCAGGGGCTAGGTTTCTGGCTGCTTTACAGGTCAGAACAAATGAAGTGTAATTGGCAGCTGCAGGGTCCTTGTTTAAGAAATACGTTTGTGTCACTGAGTAGTCTGACTGCCACATTACTTGTTGCAGACTCTCCAGAGCTGTGGTTAGATCCAGACGAAGGTCACTCAGCTGGATACTTATCAATGCTCAGCATTTGGGCAGGTGGGGAAGAAGGCTAAGCTGCTGACTCTGGCCAAAAGCAAGGCCTTCCCAGGAATCCTGGGCACGTGCCCTTGGTTGAAAGATGCTCAAATGTAATCCCATCTCTGTGCTATTTATTCAGTACATGGTAGTATCCAGTACTACTTGTTAGACACCATCAACTCCTGAAGCTCAGGGTGTGAGTTCATATCCCATGTGGAGAGAGAATGGTACTTAGAGAAGTTTAGGATCCTTTTTTTTCTTTATTTGCCAAAGGTCTAACTTTTAAAGTGTCTGAACAGGTTTTGCTGCACTTGACTTCGTGAAAGCTCATTTACAATGCACTGATGGACTGACTCCCCCCCCTTCCCTTTTCACCTTGTGCTTTCAATGCCCCTTGCCATGGTATTGGGAAGCTGTGTGTGTTCTCTGCTAGGGGTGTGTGTGCAGGGGGTGGGGTGTGACAAACACACGGTACCTTCTGAAGTGTAGTTCTTAAATACAACCAATGTTGAACAACAGAACTGTGTGGCTTTTGTTTTGTGAGCTGCTGTGTAGGAGAGCTGTATAAGGAGATGTGCATATAAAGCTACCTTTAAGTCTTTCTAGTAACTCCACTTGTGTTCTTCACTGGTGAAAGCTGCTGGTCTCCAGAACTGCCTTCAAAACAGCAATACCAACTGCATTACTGTGTGTCTTCACAACTTTCCCCATCCTACTTCCATAAGCCTGAAAGGAAGGCTGGGAATAAGATGGTATCCTTGAATCCGGTCAACAGCAAGTGTTGGTGGGGAGGGAAGAAATTCCCCTCCCTGCTGACCTGAATGGTGTCACCATGCTCTGGTCACTGACAGGATGTTGGAGCAAACTACACTGTCAGGTCTAATGAGTTCTATCGGTTGCTTATCCTTCGGGATATCTTGTCCTCCATCTGGTCCTTTATCCAGTTCATACATTGGTCAAGGAGATTTTGGGGGGAGGCTCCCTCTGTGTATCTGTGCTGTATGTTAGCAGCCTTGGTGGTGGAGTCCTCTCTACCTAATAAAGACACAGGTTATTTTATGGTAATATTAACTCTACAGCAATCTTGGCATCTAACCATCAGTGAAATGTTGGCTAAATCTGAAGAAATTTCTAATGTGTAGTGAAATGGGGAAGCGTTGAATAGAGATTAGGGATGTTGGGGCTGGTGAGGGGAAGAAGGACAGCGGTGTGAGCCTGGGGTACCACAATTGGCATTCTCTCCTCATGCCCTTAGGGGACAGGGTAAATGTGGAGGGAGTAGGAAAGACAAGTGGATAAAGTCTTCTCTGACCATGGGTGTTCACCCTTCCCTGCTGTACCTGGTGGGATCATCATCACTGAACACATACTTGCTTCTGTTCCACTGAACTTAGTGGTCTGTTACATCTGATCCTGTAGGCTTTCTGTTGTGCACATGCCTCTTGAGTAACGTGCACGGCTGGCACCACAAAACTCGGAAATGTCTCAGGTTGTGCAGAGAAGCAGAGGAAACTGAGGGATGAGAACTGTGTCATTTGAAAACCCGATCAGACTCCCAAGATTTTTCACTTTTAGGCTTTTTCTTGTTTGCTTTTATTACCTTAGGTCATATAATACCTTTCTTCTCTTTTGTATCCCCCAGTTCCCTGTTCCTTGAAAAGTGGGATTTTTCTAAGGAGAAGTGATCTTTCTCTTGCTGCTTGTGGATCATGGCTGCAGGATCTTTCCCATGGAAAGAGAAGAGCATGAGACAGATACTTAGTGATCAGAGTCAGGCTCAGCTGAGTGATCACCCAGGAAATTTGCAGTGATAAAGCAGGTCCAAGCTGAAGCCAGTGGGTCAGGATCAGGGCCAGGGTTGAGGGGGTATGAGACATAGCTGCAGTGCAGGGGCAATCTAACATAGGTGGGGGTGAAGGGGGAGACCCTCAGCATCAAAGCAGCTCTTGAGGGAAAGAGGGGCAGGCCTGGGCTGAGACTGCTGCTTCTTTTCTTTGCAGCAGTTCTTAACAGTGAACAAGTTGACCTTGAACACAGCCAACTGCTCTTTGAAGTCCTAGAATGGGGATGGTGCACTCAGGGTCTTGGCTGTCTTTTGGCAGGCCTCTGTTGATGCATGGTCAACCCATGCTGCTGTCGCAGCCCTGGAAGCAGAGCAGCAACTGCAATGGGATACTGCCTTTGCACATGTGTTTTTTCAAAGCCCTTTTCTCTAAGCCTCCCTTCTGCCACGTGTGTGTGAGAAGCTTCCTTGCATTCTGGTTTATGGTCTTCATCTTCTGTTCCTGTTTTGGAGACAGCGCCTCTCCCATCAATGTCCTGGAAAGTCCTGAAGTCATCATCTTCCCTGGGCACTTCTCTGCATTGGCACTGCCTAGAAGGAAAGGGAAAGAGATGCTGTTACTGTGACAAACACATGCAAAGTAAGTTCTAATTACTGCCTTGCAAAGTCAAATATTTGTTGCGAGCAGAGGACTAATTGTGGGGGGAGGGAGCGGAAGTCGAGGCTCTTGGAGTGTAAGTGGAACAGATGCCTGGACGCCTTGGGGAAACGCAGCTTTCCTCTACAAATCAGAGCTTTAAATTACAAGGCTTTTACCAACGAGAACAGTTGTGGGAAGTCGTCTGCTCTCATTTGCGTAATGGCTTCTGTCACTGGTGATTAGACACAGGATGAAGGAAAAGAAATTTGACAATTAGGAATGAGCGATCATTAATCAGAATCTTTGTTAGAAGGAGGGAAGGGGGGGAGAATATCCCACAAACAATGGAGGCAGCCACTAGAGCCACAGTGAAGTCCATGAGGTACATAACTCTGAGTGCTACTGTTGCTCTACAGAGCCCCCGCCGCCTAGGTATGGAGCAGCAGCAAGGGTCTTGGCTGGGTTGGAAAGCTTGTGGAGGAAGGCAGCTAGGTGAAATCCTTCCCGTGCTGTTCAGTGATTCTCAGCAACCTGCTTAGTAAGGGAGGGAGCACATCTTTGAACCCTCTCATTGCCCCATCAACACCTTGCGCTTCCTTCTCAGTGCCTGGCCGCAAACTGCCAGCAAAAACCATGGAAACAACTTAAAATTTTTGCGGTCTCCTTTCCCCACACCTTGCATGCAGCCTTGCAGTTTCTGGTGCAGAGGAGAGCAGGCATGGGCATTGACTGGCATGCAGAAAGATTAGGATGAGCAATGTGAAAGCAGTTCCAGGCTCTTTTCCCGATAATGTCATTTCCTACAAGAGCAAGGGGGAACCTGATGGCCTGCATGACAGGTAAAGAAAAGAAGGCAGTTGTTACTTCTCTATGTCTGTCGTTTGCTGGCTTAGCTCATCATCCAGCCATGCACAATCCAGTGTACGCATTTGTTTGCATTTTGTGGGTTTTGATCAAATTGTCAGTACACATGAGATGTTACCTGGTTTTCCTACAGCTGTCATTCAAAGTCTTGTCAGGTTAATGTTTTGGTATAATTTACATGAAGAGGCACTGCCTATGATTAGATCAACAGCCATAACTTGGGGGGGGAATGACAGACCATTTGTGGGGTGTATAATGCTGGTGGGTTCATCTCAAAACTTAAGCTTACTGGATACGTTGATTTCAGTGACAATTCCTGTCTTTGCAAGGCTGGGTCATTCACTTGAGGCAGAGGTCTCCGTCAGGGTGATTATTCTTTCTGTGACTGGAAATCAAAGTGGATACCTCCAAAGCGGATAGCTGAAGCCATGTTGCCTTGTTCCCAGCTGGCTCTGAGCTCAGACAAATGATAGCAGCTTGTATTTTCAGCCTCTTCCCATGGCTAGTGTTATTCACCACAGGAACTCAAAATGAAAGAGAAAACAGTGGATCTCAGGACAGGATCTAACAGGGCTTTTCATCCAGTGCTCATCATGAGAGAATTCAGGAGAATCATTGGTCACATTGCTCAGGGTGGGGAGATGTGTCAGGTAGTGACTTTTATCCCCTCTTAAACACGTGGGGGGAGGGCTGCTGCTTATTCACAGCAACATTTTAAACGTGTTTACATTTGGAGGAGTGCACCTCATGCTTTCTGTGGACGGTAAGGCAGCTTGTGATGTTGTGGGGTTGCTGTCAGAATTCACTTCACAAACTTGCAGTAAGCCCTGAGGAAGTCCAGACTTTGACAGGGCAGGGTATTGCCCTTGCTGTAGGAAATGTTACTGTGCTGGATGGCAGGAGCCACAGGTGCGACTTTCATCTCAGAGTTTCAGTTGTGGTTTTTTCCTGAATAGTCAGGATTCGCCACCAAGTGCCTTTACAGGGAGGACCTTTGGATGTGACCTGAAACCCCTTGGGAAGCCAGGAAGGGAGGAGAGTGTATGCTATTCTGTGCGTAGGTAATCTGTGTTATGAGATCTGCTGCATGCCCTGGTGCTCCCTGAGCTGCTTACGCACTGCTGGCCTCATGCAGTGAGCTGTGTGAGGGCTCTGGCTGAGCTGAAAGCAGCTAAAGGGGTGAGGTCAAATCATTTGCTTCTATAAAAGGACAGTACCCTTGCCCACAGAGTGGGCACATAGGGTTATAACAGCATCCAAGGGGGTAGTTTCTTTGGGAGAGCCTAATACCACTGGCGATGGACTGATTCTGCTCCAAGTTCCTCTGCCAGGACCTCTGACAGTCTCAGAAGCTGTTCCTATCCAGCTGTGTTTCGCTGGGGTAGAATGCTTCTGGCAGCAAAGAATTACTGGTGCTGATGGGTATTTATGTCAAATGCCAGCCACTACAGGCTGTGGAGCTGGAGGGTGTGGGGTGGTAGGGCCTTGCTTGGCATTTGAGGTAATAAGCTTTTGGTCTGTTAGATCACATGAACTGCAGAGATTGGTAGAGCTGGGGAGTCGCAGAGCCATGTTACTTGGGCTGTCAGGTCCGACACCAGTCTGGCAGGGCAGACCTTGGTGCTCTTTGAGCCTGTGTTTGGGGGTGGTGCAAACCTGGGGTGTGAGCAGGGATGGGAATCTCCAAGTGGAGTTTGGGGCTCTGATGGATCCATTCATCTACCACCGGTTCACTCCAAGCACAGCCTGAGGCCCCTTGCTTCCACCTCCTCCCCAGCGCAGAGGCAATCCTGCGTCTCCTGCTTTTGCTGTTTGTTTATAGCTCTCCCCATCCCATCTGTCTTTCTTTCCTCCTTCCTCCCCGTCCTTTTCCCTCCCTCTCCCTCCTCCCCCTCATTCCCTGTAAGCGATTAATCATTTTGACAGGCTTGGCGATGGCCTTTATTTCCTTGAGGCGGCCAAGAAATGTCTGTGAGCACCTTCTCTGACACCCCTCGTGTTCTCTCGCCAATCAGATCAGCCACTTCGCTTGGAGTGACACCACCAGAAATGCAGGGAAGGGAGCAGGGGGGGAAACTCCAGCAGAGCCAGCTGGGAAATGGGCAGTGGGGCAGCATCCAGTTGGGGTGTCATGTGGGCCCCCATTATCTATGATGAATATGTCATTTCACTATAGCTTGAATGTGTCATACTTTGCTCCCTCCCTCTCCCCAGGCTCCCCTTCAAATCTTGGTTTCAGTGCAAAGGCAGTTGGGAAGAAATCAGGCTGCTCAGAAAAATAACAGCCTCCAACTGAGTGGCTGGAGGGAAAAGCTGTCGGAGAAGAAAGAAGAGCAGGCTGGGATCATCAAGGGAAAAAGAATGGGGATGATTTTGCAGATGGATGTGGAAGCCTTCCTGAGAAACTCCCCTTTGCCTTATGCAGGAAGGAAGTTGCTTCTGAGTCTCTGTCATGATTCACCTGGACTAGTCATGTTGTCATAAGGATGCTTTCCATTCACCTGCAGCCAGGGGAGCTCTTGGGCCACAGTATATGCTATTGCAAATGCTCTGCCACCTAACTAGAATGAAAATGGGGTGGATCAGGGTGCATGATTATTCGCCAAAGGATTTTTTTTATCTGCTCTAATCAAGCATTACAGCACCCTCTGTCCCCTCAGCATGGAACCAAGGAATGCTGTAATTCTAGAGTTATTCTTTTTCCTTTTAGCATGAAAGCAAATATCCTCCACAGGGGGAAGGAGAGGCCCAGGAATAACCATTCTGCCGAGGGCCTCTGGGGATGTCTAGGGACCCTTTGTGCAGAGCAATGGATTGTAACTAATGTTTACGGAAGTGGAGGAGGTAGGGAAGGAGAGAAAGAAGTTGAAGATGATGTACTAGAAGATGGAATGTGGTGTAAAGATCTTGCATAAGGTGGTCAGGTATCGTAAGGCAGGAGGCTTACGCATATAGTGACCCAAGGGATCCTCTCTAATCTTGTGTTCCTAGTAAATAAGCCCTGAGTTGAGCCTACAAGACATTGAATAGGCTCATCCTGGCTGAAAGGTCCTAGAGTAAGACTGCCCCAAATCTTCAAGT
Source organism: Harpia harpyja (assembly GCF_026419915.1). Classification (NCBI taxonomy): domain Eukaryota; kingdom Metazoa; phylum Chordata; class Aves; order Accipitriformes; family Accipitridae; genus Harpia; species Harpia harpyja. Next base: position 24,672,246 of record NC_068949.1, on the reverse strand, counting down.
AGGCCAAAGAGCAGGGCAGATGGAATGAGGTGTCTGTGCTTTGAAGTCGCCACCTCTTGAGATGGGGCAAGGCAGCAACACAAGGCCAAACGCCCTAGCTCAATGCAGCTGTGCCTCTGGGAGGAGTAGCCAGGCAGTTGATAGCTCCCAATTGACTCTGGTAGCTCACACCCTCTTATGAAACATCACTGCTTGCTATTCACATGAGCTTGGGTTCTTGCCCTATGTGAAAGGCACGAGAGTCAGTTTTAGCAGCAGGCTGGATGGCTTCAGTGAAGATGCTAAGGAAAACCCACCACCTCACTCCTACACCTTCCTGTTGTTTGTTTTCTCCTTGTGAAAATGTTACCCTTCAGGTACAAACCTAAAAGCTGATACAGCCTAAGTCCAAAGGGAGGGCAATGAACTCATCTGGAATAAGCGTCTTTGCCCCTTGTGGGCTGACTGCATCAGATCTCTGGAAGGTAGGAAGACTTAAACTAAAGAGGAGTTAACAGGCACTTCCCAGCAGATGAAAAGGCAGTGTTTGCTCCCTCTGATAGACATGCTGCCCCATGTCTTGGGAGTGACCTGTGCCAAGGTCGCTGCAGAGTTTCTCTGAACTAGCGTTTCTCTCAAGGAAATATTGATTTTGTGCTGGTGGTGCTAAGCAGTGTTGTTGAATGAGAGGCTGTAAATGCCTGGCAGAACACTGGTGGCCCTTCTTGGCAGCTAGGCTCACTGGTCTGGCTTGCTTTCTGCATGCTTGTGCTCATGTGTCCAGGGTGAGGAACACTGGCTTTGGGCTTCCAGGCTAGTGACCACTAACGGCTTCAGTGCTTCTTCTCCAGTGTGGGGTAGTTATGTTCGCTCCCTTGTGTTTGGTCAAGGAAAGGAAATGTTCATTAGCAGCGGAAAGTGGCCTGTCACTGGTCAGTTTATATCCAGTAATAGGTAGTAACATTTATTTCTTGAATATAACATAAGAAGGGAACATGGCAGAGGTCTTAAACAGTTTCTCTCAGGCCTGGGAGTTTTCAGAGAGAATGTATGGGATCTTCAGAAATTAAGTCCAACCGATGCAGTTAATGCTGGCTATCCTAGAAAACCTGTTTCAAATCATCAACAGCCCTAGTGAGATCTAGGTCTTTAAGGGTTCCTGCCTGTAGTGTGCACTCAAGGCTTTGAATCATGTAGCACTGCAGTGACAAAATTCATGCCTTTGCCCTCCTAAGCCATGAGCAGCAACCAGAACACAATGCTGTCTGTCTTTTCTTCTCTTTTTACGAGGCCAAACCATGGAAAGAGGAGCCTGAGAGTGTGCAGCAGTATTCTTGCTATTACTTTCTTCTGTTGAATTCACCTTTCCTTGCCCAGAGAAGTTGTGGTGCCTCCATCCTTAGAAATATTAACTTGACTGGCCAAGGCCCTGAGCAACCTGATCTAATTGTACCTGCTTTAAGCAGAACTAGATGATCTCCTGAGGCCTCTTCCAACCTAGATTGTTCTATGATCCTATGGGTTTGTCCAAGAGATCTCATCACCTGATGTGCTATATTTCATCCCACCCCATAAAACAATTATAGGGCCCAGATAACCCAGAACATAAGGGAAGTATTTTTTGATGTAGAAGCCTTTGTGGCAGGATTTTGTAAGCTACTTTCTTTGGTCTCCAGGGTTATGAAGAGCTTCCTCACTGAACTTGCACCATGTCTGTCAGAGAGCTGGTCAGTAAAGCAGGCTTGGGTAGATGGTAATGGATTGAGAGTTTTTGATCATCACATGGCAGATGCTTGTCAATTCCCCACAATGAGTGTCCATACCATGCAGTGGAGAGGGTGGGATATAGCAGGGCAAGGGCAGAGCTGTTTGACTGCAGAACCAAAGCAGTGTTGCCACATCAGCATTGTGTTGAGGCTTGGCTCACTACTGCAGAGGTCTTACCGCTGCAGCTGAGCCTGTATCCTCTGCTCAGTGCTGTGCTGAGCTTGCATGGGGATGTCAGTGTTGCTGTGTAGATGCATCCGTCCTGTCCTGGAAGGCTGTGGCATGGTTGCCTGAGCACTGTTGTGGCCCTGAGCCAGCTGGAGCTAAGGGGACCTGTGTCCTCAGGCAGGGGCTGACCTTCTGGCCGGGGTGCCATGTGCTGTGATAAGGTGACAAGTTGCAAATGGGCAGGTGTTGCAATCAGGAGCTGTGATGCCCACTATGGACAAGCTGGACTATGCCCAGTTAGTTGGAGGCTGAACAAGAACTCACTCCTGCTTTCAGGGGTGCAGGATCTCATTTCAGAACTAGTCTGTGCTGCATGCTGGGCTGTTGCTGTCCCTATGGACTTCCACAGCTTCAGGTTTAGGTGCTAAGCACCCTTGTAGTGGCCTGGGTCATCCCCTGTCTCCTGGAAAATCTGCAATATCCTTGGTTATTGTCAAGCATCTCCACATTGTGCAGCTGTTCCAGACTTATGAGCAGCACCCGGTGCTTAATGGGAAAGCTGGAGCATAGAGCTAACTTTGTGTGTTCCTTTAGGTGACAGAGGTGCTTGTGCCCTTGAGGACTTCAGGATTGGAGGTTGGGTCGGTTGGATTTAGGAATCTCACATTTTGAGGTGACCAGCAGAGGCCAGCGGAGACATTTGTGTCTGGGCTCTGTCTGGGCTGCTCTGAACGTTATGGATGTGTTGCTGCTGTCTTTGCGGAGTGGATGAAAGGGTTTGTGGTAAAATGTAATCAAGTGGAAAATTGCAGTGCATATAAACACATATGGCACTCAATGACTGGGCATTAGGCACAGTGACTGCAGGCAAAAAAAAAATTATCTATAAACGTTTCGCAGCAAGTTTCGAAATCTTAAAGAACAATAAGATATTAGCAATTTAATGGGGTGATTCAGTGAGGCAGCGATCCTTGGGTTGGGAGAACGAGGATGCATGCAGCTGCAGTGATGGGAGCGGCTGGGATTACTCAGCCAAGCTCAACAAGCCCTGTCTCCCAGCACAAGACAGCTGCCAAAGGTCTCTCTCACATGGCAAGGTGGCTGTGCTTGGAGAGGAGAGAGCCAGGAGGTGGCCTGTGAACCTTACCAGTGCCACCTTCCAGCCTCCTCCAAGAGCCTGCTGTTTACAGCAGCATTTGGAAGAGGTTGCGTGCGGTCAATGAGGCAGAACTGATGGGCTAGGTGGATCAGGCCTGGCTCAGGTTGGGAGCCGTGGAAGCACTGCAGGTTAACGGCTGGCTTGGCCTCCCAGAAATGGAGAACTGGGTCCTGCTCACCTCCTGTGCCTCCAGGCTCCATCTGCTTACACTGCCCAGGATAGCACCTTCCCAGCTATTGCAGAGCCCACAGCAGTCCAAATCCTTCCTGGGGGCAACTGTTTTGCACCCTGCCAAGGAGCTCTGTCATCTACTGGAACTGCACTTGGATCTTTCACATCTAATACCATGGGACTTCACTGCCTGAACTAGTTGTCCATCTCCAAACCTGTTGCATTGATCCCGCTGCTTACAGGGGACAAAGGTGTGTCAGGCCAGCGTATGAAAGTGAAAGTTTTTGCTGAGTGATGGAAGTACCAGAAAGGTGTTTTTCTTCTCTCACCTTATGCTGACTTCCCTTTTTCTGACATGAAGAAGGTTACCTTTGAGTGGGAGGAGAAATGCACCTTGCCAGTGTCACCAGTGTGCCTTTCCCAAGGGACACAGGAAAGCAGCTTCAGTACTAGGAGGAATATAGCTTTGGTGGCTCTACTGACTGCCCTGAGGTCCTGGATCTGGTGGCCAAACTTGCTGAGCAGTTGGTAAGGGAACAGCTTCTGAAGAAGGAAGGAAGAGGGCACCAAATGGGAAAACCCAAGGATATTGGCAGCTTGGTCCAGCAAAGCCTGCCTGATTCCAATCATGTCTGGGGAGAAGTCTTCCCAAACTAACCAGTGACAGTAAGAACTGCCCAAATGAAATAAAAATAAACAAAATCAGTGTTTCTGGGCTGTGACTGCTTTCCAGCGATGTAAGAAACATAGTGGGGCCCTAAGCTGATGTGAGCAGTACGTTCTCTTCATCTCTCTGCATAGGACCTTTCATTTTCATGCTAGTTCATACACAACCATGAGCACATGCCTTTTCTTGGATCTGATCCTGGAAACTGAGACCCAAGTGCCTGGATCATTAGCAAAGTGTAACTTCAGTGAGATTACAGGCAGGCCTGTACAGATGTCTTTGGCTTCATCTGGCAAACTGCCTAAGGCTGGACTTCGGTAAGACAACGTACCTGCCACGCTTGTGTATTCAACTCTGGATAGAACTGGTGAGAATAACGGCTTTTAATGAATCGCTATTAAATAATGTTTATTTTCATTACATGTTTTTATCCATTTAAGAAATTTCTGCTTTTAATCTTATCTTCTTAAATGTGCTATATTAGAAAGAAATTATATTTCTTGCCTTGTGTCACCTGCTGGTTTAGGCACTCACGGTGTTTACATCTATAAGCATTCTTGCTCTTGCTGATACATGAGTACCATAGGGAAGTCATTGTCCTACTGGCAAATCAAGTTGATGAGGCATGCCTACCTCTATTGAGTACAGATATATTTACCTACAGAATTCCCCTGTCTTTATAAACTTTACATGAAGCCAGCCCTCAAAGGACTGCCCAGAAAACCCACAAAATATTCTGCTGTGGTCAAATTCAAATGTGAAGTTCTTCTCAAACCTTGCCCCTTCTAAAGGGTTCTGCATTTGCTTGAACTAGCTCCCTGCCTGTTCCAATCTCTGCTTTGCTACTTGTGGACTGTAACTTGTTGCCAGCTTCATCTTTTCTCTGGGTATTTCCATGTTGCTGCAGCACTAAACCCAGGGGGTTTGAGCCTCCCTTCCTCACATAAAAAAGGGTTAATAATCCCTGCCCTTTGCCTGCTTGATCTCACCAGTCTGCACATAGATCTGGAGTCAGAGGTGTCCTAGATCATCTATGCATGATGCCCAGAGCAACAGAGTCTTTACCTACCTACCTCAGCTCTCTGCTGAGAACACCAGCTCTTACCTCCTGCCAGCTGAGAGAGAGGATCATGTCTGCTGGGATTTGGATGGAGATGTAATGCCCAGTTTCCACAGGGAAGTGCAGGACTGTAGAACAATAAGGCTTTCTCTTTCTGGGTACATTGGTATCATCAGTCCCAGCTAATATCTGCCCTCTTTGTCCATCACATAAGTCCTCTTGTGAGCCTTGCATGCATGGTGCTACATGAAAATTCATCCTCGGGACCTAGGGATCACTCAAGGCTCTCCACTGTGATCTATGTCTGCTTCAAGTTCCCTGGATTTCAAATATGTCAGAGGTAACTTCATCCATCCTGCCTTAGAGCTGGAGTCAGATCACTGGTAGGCAGGAAGCCTCTGGGTGAGGGGAGCAGAGTTGCCGTCCGGGGTTGAGGGGATTCAAGTGCAAATGGAAGTAAATGTGTGATGGCTGAATTTTCTTAGAGCTGTTTATTACGGTGTGTTTGCCTGAGGCATGCATTGGTCTAGCTAGAGGTCTGGTGTGTCTGGCATCATAGGGGGCTTCTACATGAGTTGTCAGTCATGGCATTGCCCTTCAGCATGAGTGAACGAACAACAGTCTGAAGCAGGGCCCTACACTCGTGAGTTTATGTATATCAGTTTCTTCAGGGAGTTGCTGGGAATATGTGGGCTTAATTGGGAGAGCCTTTGCTGAGCTCACAAGGGTGAGGTACTTCTGAGGAGGACTAATAGAGGGGAGACTTTATGGTTCCCTGTGGACAACTGGTATCTGCCCCTGAGCCTGAAGTGCAAATAGGTCCTACCTGCACTGGCAGCTGCTGCTGTGCCCAGGGGTTACAGTACAGTTGCTGTCACCCTGGTGAAGGTCCTCCAGAGGATGTCACGTGGGTCTTCCTTCTGGCTTATGAGCAGAGGAGGGGAGAAAGTCCGTGAGCAATTGTGTGAGAGACTTTGTAGATAGCTGGTGAACCAGAAGACTGCTCTCTTTGATTAAGTATGGTCACCTCCACTGCTCCTGCGGCTCAAGTGCTCTTCTGAGACAGGCAACTGGTGGTGCTCTTTACGCAGGTTGAGAACAGCAAAACACTCCTCTTGCTTGCTGTAGCAGGTGGTTTGACGCTCAGATAGGCAAACTAGAAATGGTAGGGTTGATAGAGTGCATGTGCTGGCTGTTCCTGTGACAGATTATGAAGCCACCTGAGTCGCTGTCCCATTGTCCCCACCCACATGGAGGCTATGGTACTGGAGGCAGGTCTGTCTGTCACACCTGAAAGAGCTGTACAGCTCAAGCACAGCCAGGGAGAGATTTTAAGTCAAGAAGCAGCTGTTCAGTCACTCGGTGTAAGCTTGTGGGTAACTGAGGGAATTCTCCTGGTTTCTTTTGTCTAAATCCCTCCTTCCCAAAAGGCCTCCTGTCAGGGTTTGAAGGCACTGGGACAGAAAATCTACCACTGCTCTGAGGAATTTGCTCCAGAGGTGAAAGACCCCCATTACTTCATATAAAACCCATCACCGGATCTCACTTTTGACTGGAATTTGTTTGGGTTTACTGTAGGTTCTTCTCTTTCTCTGTCAGCATCAGGAACCTGTGTGGAAAATGGGCACACTCCCCCGGCCCCCAATACTCAAGTTGCCTTTGACCTCTGGGTGCCACTCTACCTGCTGTGCTGATTTTTGGATTTATTTGGCCTGCAGATGCCCTTGCTGAACAGCAGCCAGACCTTGCTGCTCAGATTGGCCTGCCACGCGGGAGGATTTGCCATCAGGCTGGCTGCTGCCTTTATCCCTGCCTGCAGCCTCTGGTGCTGCAATGATGACCTGCCTTTCCCAAAGTGGGTCTCCAGCATTGCAAGGGTCACTGTGCTCCTCAGGAGCAGTTGTGATGAGCTGTGTGCCCTGGTGCAGCCAGCCAAGGTATTGCTGTCACCTCTGGCAGTTGCTGTACAGCTGTCAGACCCTCTCGCTCCTTCCTGAGCAGGGCAGAGCTGCTGCTAGCACCTGCTGATGCTGATATTGCCTCCTGCATCCAAGAGGCTGGACTGTTGTTGCTGGTTTATTAGATATTGCCCTGGTAAGTCACTATCAAATACTGGTCTTGCACCCTGGGCACAACCAGACAATCACTGCCCAGCAGTTTCCAGGCACTGGGACAAACATATCTACCTGATGCTGGATGTGTCTGCAAGTGCCCACACACACTAGGACAGAAAGAGAGCAGGGCTGGGTGGGCGAATTCCCATGGTACGGCCCTGTATGAGGGTTGCAATGAAAGGTGGTGGATGTGGTGGGATATGAAAGCCCCAGGATCTGACAGCTCAGGACGTGGCATTGCTCTTCAAGTGCTTAAAGGCAGCCGAATAATCGGAGAGTGAGTGAGCGAGCAAATGGGGAGCCACCCCGTGGGTCCAAAAGATGGTGCTCAGACCCAAAGGGGCTGAGTTCTGAAGCGTCTGGGCTGTGATCAGGTTTGGGGACACCAGTGTTGATGAAGGTGGAGGTGTCTGAGGTGAGCAGAGGGGGAGAGCAATGAAAAAACCCTCCTACGAGGAAGGCACAGACAGACAAAAGCACCACCCTCCCTTGTAAGAAAGACGGCAAGAGAAGGGCTCGGCACCTGCAGCTATCGGGGTGTGTGGCAGTGACATAGGGGCGGTGTTCGTGTAGGCACAGCCGCGGGTGACCCGCCGGGGGAGGGAGGGGGCTGGCAGTCCCCGTCCCGGGGCTGCCGTGTGCTGCTGCGGTCTGGCCACAGCGTGGAGCCCGCGGTCCGTGCGGAGCTCCGCGGGGCTGCCCACGGGGGACGGGGCTGCCCACGGGCGGCGGGGGCTGCTGGGAGCCCTGGAGGGGGAATGCTCTCGGCCTGCAGAGGTGCCCAAGCCACCGCAGGGGTTTCAAGCTGAGCTATCAGGAGGGTCAAAAACCTAATTCTGAACTGAGGTCTCACAGAAGCAGCTTTCCCATGAAAATCCTCTCTCCTGGCACAGAGTCCTGATGTGTCTGTCAGAGGCACCAGGCGTGAACCTGAATACAGTTTCAGCCTCAGCTTTGTAACACAGATGCTAGACCTGGATTGGGCTTGCCTATTCTAGACCATACATACAGGTGCTGGGGATGTACATGAGAACAGGTACCTACACCTGAATATTGGCATTGCGGGATGAATGCTGACTGCCATGCTAGGTGCTGTACAATCACAAGTGTACAATGCAAGTCATATTTTCATTGTGCCACATATGTTGTCCCATACCAACACAATCCTGCTGAGGTCTGTGTGTACTCTAGTCACACTGCTGGGAGAAGATTGTGTGTGTGTGAGAGCTAACTTTGGCTACTCACATTTCCCCAAGTGTTTTTTTTCCCCCCACTACCGTAAAACAAAAGACAAGTTCTCCCCTGTTTAATCTGCTTCTCTAGCAGGTAAATCAAGTCCAGGTCTGTTTTCTATGGCTCACATTGCTTTGTTACTTTGCACCACTGGCTGTTTTTCTATCTTTCCCAGCACTAGAAATAAAACTGGGGTGTACTTCGAGCTTGGAAGAAGCTTTCAGGATGTAACTGCACTCAGCTGTCCATTGAACAGCCCCAGCAGCCCGTGGACACATTGGGCTCAGCTGTGATGTCTGCCTGTCGGGAGGAAAGAAGGAAGGACAGATGACCTGTGATGCCCCTTCCAAAGCGGAGGTGATGCTCTAGCCCTGTGAGCACTCTCTCTAGTGCAGGGGGTTCTTGTTCTTCACCCTCTTTCCCACCACCAGCAGGGCTGGGGCTGGAACCTGCCCGATGTCTTCCCTGAGGCCCCTCTGAGCGCTCCCGGCCCCTCTTCCCCTGGTCCAGACCCAAACCGGCGAGCTGCCTGCCTTTTTCCCCTTGCCCTTCCTCCTGGCAGGAGAAGGAACGACCTGTGCCTCGGCTCTCCGCAAGGAAGGGTGCGGGCGAGGGTGCTGCGGGGGCCGGTGCGGGGGGCTGCAATGTGCGCGCTGGACCCACGAGGGCAGCAAAACACTGCGGGAGAAGCGGGCTCGTCGCCGAGGTGGCCCCGGGCTGGTGACAAAAGGGACACCGACTCGGGGCTTTTCACAGGCTGGGGGCGGTTCCAGGGCTGCTGCCTGGGAGGCTCAGAAGATGTTGCCGGAGAGGTCAGGCACACTGCCTCCCTCGGGAAGGACCCATCTCCGTCCCGGCTTGGGACCAGGGCTCACCCCGGGCTTGTTCAGGGTCTATTTCGCACGTCTGAGACTCAGGGGGGTAGGAATCGGGCTGTGCCCCAGGCCCTGATCCCAAGGGGGTGGAGCTGGCAGACTAGCATCACACTGGCGTGCCCTTGCCCTGGCACATGTTGAAGCACTTCTGGGTCTGCCTTATGCTTGGCCATCAGCCCCCTCGCAGAGCAGGGCTGTCCAGGGAAACACATTGGAAGGGGGTCTCTTTTGGTAGTTTTCTCTGCATCTGCATGCCAGGGCTCTGTGCATGGCTCTCACAACCCTCACCAAGCATCGCCTGTGTTTCTCATGGCTCAGAGAAGCTTGAATGCCCTTTTCAGTGCACCTAAGATGGAGAGCATCGTGCCTCTGGCCAGGCGGTGCGCTTGGTGGCCTAGCTTGTGCCTTTCTCCTCTCCCAGCAGAGGCAAAGCCCCTTGGGGAGAAATGAGAGGGAGTCAAGGATCTGTTGAACTCCCCGGTGGAGCCACACAGCTCTGATTCCCCAGAGCTCCTGAGGCTTGGGGATGCCAGAGGCTAAGACGAACTCTGACCCAGACTGCAAATACAAAGCCCCAAATAAAGCAAGGCAGTGCTGTGAAGAATCCATCCCCTTTTCCCTGCTAGTTATGTACCTACCACCACATCCAGGCCATGGGCTTGGGCCCAGCAGGTGCTCCCCAGCACCAACTGAGGCGAGCAGCGGAGGGCAGGGAGGGCTGCTTGGCCTTCCTTCATGGGACAGATGTGGAGGGAAGGTGCCACAGCACAGTGTGCAGAGGAGGCGGCCTTTGCTTCCACAAAGCAGGGTATGGCGGCTGCGGCGAGCGACTCAAAGACCCAGACAGCACAGCCAGCCACCACCATCCCAGACCTCTGCTCACCAGCACTGTGCTCCCAGCCCGTCTCTGCAGCCCCCTCCCTTCCTTTCCTTTCCAATCCTCTTGTACTGTTTTCTTGGCAAGGGTGCTGGCTTTCAGCCCCTGCACCTCATGTGCCCTATTGATAGCTGGTAATTTATGTAAATCTCCTAATATATGGATTCTGGGATCAGGACGGAGGGTTTGTGTGTGAGATGAGATTAATATGTTTGCAGATTCTCTCTGCAAAGAGAGGGAGAGAGGCAGGCAGGGCCAGGAAGTTCACCCTAGGTCTCTATTAGCACCTCTGCATGCACCAGCCGTGCCTGGTCTCTGCCTCCCTGTGGCTGGCGGTGCGGGCGACTCTCACTGCTTTGGCCACCCTGGTCACCCACAGCCAGCCTTGCTGGCCAGCAAGGCCACAAAGCACCCAGTAGCAGTTTCCATCTCTGTCTGCTCCCCTGAAGTTTCAGCATCTCCGGAAGGTGGCCAGGCTGAGCTGTGACGAAAGCTGCCGCCGCCGCAGGATCGTGTGGTCCCCTGGAAGTGTTGGAAAACTGCAGCTCAGCTTTATTCTCCCTGTGACAGTTCAGGACAGCGGAGGCTGCTTGTAGCCACTGGCCTCTTGGTGCAACTGGGGCTCAGGCTCTCCTGGTTGAGGTCAAAATTAGGGATGGGGTGGTTTAAGGAGCAGGGTACGGGCTGGGGGGACCTGTGTGCCAGTGGGGTGGCAGGGCACAGGGCCTGGGCAGGGGGAAGACGGTGAGCCCAGCACCTGGCTTGGTGCCCACTCATTGGGCTGACCTGATGGGCCGAGGCTGAAGGATAGGCAGGGGGATGCCGCGTGCTCCTGTCCTGTCCCTCCTGGGGACTGCAGTCCTTGGGGTGAGAGGTGCTACATCTACACCCAGTCCTGTCCCGGGACTGCATGCCTTATCTGTGCACATCTCCCGGCCTGGCACCTGCGCTTGACTGCCTGGGCTCGGCGTGGTGCCATGCTGGTGGGTCGGATGGGGAGGCAGAGCCCACCGAAGCATGCTGGGGGCTGAGCGGAGCTGAGGAGCAGGCAGTGGGGAAGGGACCCGCCCTCTAATTCAGATGTTCCCAAGGAGTTCCCGTTCCACACCTGACATTTAGAAACCAGGAATCCTGCTGATGGATAGGATTTGATGTGGTGGAGTGTATTTCATACTGTGTCATTTATCCTGGTGCTGCCTCATGTGAAATGTCAGCCATCCAGGAGCTTTTCTGATCGCTCTTTGAAGTACTGGTTTCTGATAAACTCAGGAGAAGGACACTTCCCCCCCCTCCCTAGGTCAGGGACCAGGAGTGGCAACAACTTTTCTCCTCTCTGTGCAGGGTCCCTTGGTAGGACCTGCCAGCTCAACCCTATGTACTGAGGGTCACGGTGGGGGTCCTGCTGCCCTCCTTCCCCTGGTGCACCCCTGCTCCTTTTTGGGACCGTACAAACCCCTTTCTCCCACACCACCTCTCTCTGACAGCACCCTGTCTCGTGGTCCCTCTCCCTGCCTGTGTCTGGATTTGCTCCCAACACTCTTTTTAGCCTTTGGAGGAATATTTTAAACTCTCCTGGGGTTGCGGCTGTTGACAATGGAAATCTATTGTGTTTTATGTGCCTGGAAAATGAATTTCCATGTCAGAAGAGGAGAGCAATTACCACAAGCAAGAGAGATCAAATTGGGTCTTTAAAAAGAAAATAAAGTTCAGATCTTATCTGATTAATGAGATTTCTTCCAAACCTTAACAAATCTTAATTACAGTGACTCTGCTGGAAGGGATGAGGTAAAGCTAGGATTGGGGGCTATCTAAACAGAACCACTCTCTTCTGAGCTAGAGTACATCCCTGCATGAAAGCAGCAGGGACGGCCGTTGAGTGTGGAAAGCTGCTCAGCTGGAAATCAGCAAGGCAGGATTCTCCATGGAGCCTGAGCAGCTCCTTCCCCAAAGGCTTGCGGCGCTGGGGGAGAGCCCTGCCGGCCCCGACCTGCAGCGAGCCTGCTGCCTCACTCTGTCCTGGATCCTGGCATTGTTTTTGCTACCGAACCCTCCTTGCTGCTACAAAATTTTCACCTTTTTTTCTCCTGTAATAATTGTTCAGTTGTCAAGGGTTTTTATTCTCACTTTCCTGATTGTTTAAAAATAAGCCCTGTTTAAAATAAGCTGAGGGATGCAAAGTTGTTCATTCAGTTTAAGCTCACAAAATATTTTCCAATTATTTTATTGGATTGCCTGTGTAACACGGGCCGGAGATTGTCCCCCTGTTATCCCTCTATTGAACACAATAACTTTCTTCCTGAAAGAATACAAGTCTTGAGCTGAAGATGTTGAGAAAGGGAGAGAGACTCCAGCGCTTCCCGTAACAGGCTGCTCTAATGGTTAATCACTCTGATTTCCTCAGATGAAGTAAAACAAAATAAAAAAGGTCCGGTATTTTATTTTTAATTGGGACTTGTCTGGCTTCAGCATTTATCCACTGGCTCTTGTTACGGCTTTCTCTGGCAGATTAAAGAGTTTTTTAGTACCTGGTATTTCTTCCCTAGGAAGAAATTTATATGCGGGAAGTAAGTCACCTCTTGATCTTTTTAATAAACTAAACAAATGGCTCTCTTCAAATCCTTGGTGAAGTATGTTTTCCCCCTGTTTTGGGTAATGTTTGGGGCTCTTCAATCCTGTCACCAGAAAACAAGCTGAGACGGAAAGAGGAGGAAACAGAAATAAGTCCAAACCCCTGGAAAATCAGACAGCCAAACCCTCCCTCCCCTTTGTCTGTATGAATACATTGTTTCCCTTCCCATTGTCTTTGGAACAAATTTGGGAAAATATCACTCGTCTAAAAGATGTTTTCCCAATCTCTGTATCATTTCAGATTAATTATTAACAGCGATTACCAGGGACGGAACCGGCTGTCAGCATTTGAGTGAGGGGTAAAAACGACAACAGATCTGTGTATTTAAGCACATGTAGATTTTCAGCGTATTGGTGGGAATTACAGGACATGTTGTGGAGTGCCCGAGCATCCCCTCTCTGCACTCCATCGCAGAGCCCGGCTGAGGCAGCAAGCAAATGGGCCCCGATGGGAGTTTGTTCTCTGGTCGGCTCTGGGAATGAGGCAGCCTGAGAAGCTGAAGTCGTGCAAGAGAGCCAGTCACAGCAGGATCTGAAAAGGAGGAAAATAAAGCAGGTACCAATGATGCACACACATCCTCTAAAAACTTTCTGCTGTTGGACTCCTAGGATCTGTACCTAGTGTTTCCAGCTTAAACTGCTAGGCACAAATTTTGTTTGTGTCCCTGATTTATTCACCAAGATTTCACCCTCTCTTCTCAGTCCTGTAAAGTTTCAAAATGTGTGAATAATTTAAATTATTTTTGCCTCATTTCCACTGTCCAATATGATTCTCATCTGCCTGTCTCGTTTGCCTGATTTATGAAGGTTTGGTTTTTTTAGGCATTGCCTCCATTTTTACTAAGGGAGACAATTTTTTTTATCATGATAAATTTTGTTATTTTACTGCCAGCTTTCTCCTCAAGGCCCTGATTTGGTGAAGCCCTTCTACAGTTATTCCACTTTAGGCATGTGCTTAAATCATCTCAGAAGAAATTATCTTGGGCACAGAATTAAAATTAAATATTTTCCTAAAATGAAAGTAAAATCTTCAGCAAATATCCCGACTTGCCCTGCTCCTAGTTGTGATTACGTTTGCAATCTTTAATTTCTTTCAGGACACTGGGAGAGGAACAACCACAAATACATTTAGAGAGAACTGTCATTTTACTTCTATTTCTTTACACTTTGCAACAAAAGCTGCTTTTTGCATTTAAAGAAAGGACACCTCTTCCTTAGTATTAACAACTTTAACTGTTCAAAAATCAAAGAGCAAGCCCTCAATCCAGCAAGATTATAAAAATAACATAGTTGGGATTCTTGTACTGGCTTTCTGTTTTAAGGGGGTGCATGTGTCACATTTTCGAGCCATTCTCTGCATCCTAACACGTGCCCTTTTTCTTCCTGTGCCTCCTTTTTCCCTGAACTCTGCATATTATTTTAGCTGGAATGATCTCATTTCTGCCTGTGATACTGCTCTCCCAAGGCAATGCCATTGGGTTAGGAGCAGGCAACCGGACACTGAAGCTCACCAAGCCGGTGTGAATCTACAAGCAGAGCCTGGCTTGACTGTGCCGACTCTTCAAAAATCATGGGCTTGATCCCCATTCACCTTTCACAGTTGCAAAACTGGCTTAAAAATCACCATGTTAAAAAAAAAAAGGGAATTAGCAAGTGGCTTCTTTTCTGATGCCATTGTGTTGTGGAACAGCAGGCCAGCTTTTAAGCTTTTTGCTGCATCCACAACAAACAGTTATTTCTTAAGAAAAAGGATTAAAAAAGTCTGCTCAGAGCTTTGCATATAATCCTATGACTCCAGGACCCAAGGCTTTGAGTAATATCAAAATCGAAATAAATTCTCCCTGTGAGAATCATAAGAATCTGCCAAATTAGTTCACAGGGGTAAACAAACAGCCAAATATTAGTATTCCACACTAAGAGCTAAATCCTATAAGTGGGGCCAGGGTTGCACATGGATTATCCTTTTATAGTTCAGGCATGGATTTACCAAGGGGATTATAGGCCTTCCCCTCCCTACCCTCCCTTTCTCCCCTCCACCCCTGGCGTTGCCCAGTGCCGCACGCTCCCACCACACCGCACAGTTCCTCCCGCTGCCCAACACCCTTCCCCGGGCAGGGGGCTACATGTGCCCCTCGCTCCTCTGCTCCGAGCAGCCCGGGAGCAGGGGCAAATGGTCACCCCCATGTTCAAGATGACAAAAGCAGGACCGGGAGTGATGCAGAGGTCGGTCGCTTCCAAGTCCTGAATGGGTGCAGCGTCCCTGGGGGATGGGGGATTAGTCCCCAGATGTCCCGACCTCCTTTCTTCCTGCCACTACTTTGCATTGCCCTGCCTGATGCAGTTTCCTGAACGGGGATAACGACAATTCGAGCTGACACCCCGCTTCAGTTTTCCTTCCCTACTGGTCCGATATTGCAGTCCTGATGGCTTGTCACTCTTAATATCCTGCACACTTCCACTGAGTCACTCGGAGCATCAGAAGGCTTTGATTGCACCCAGGGTACTTTGCATGATGCTGAGGTGCCACATACTTATAGATCTGATGGACTTATTCCCTCCTTGACTCTCTTTCCCTACTGTATGCACATATATATATATATCTCTGCATGTGCATGCACAATCACTCACACACACACACACACATTTTATTATCAAAGTAAACATAGCCATTTTTAACCAGATTTTTGCTGCTCTTTTCAGGCAGAAACAATTCTGCAACACCACTTGCTTGCTCTGATCCTTTTTTTGTGTGTGTGTATTTTATAGATTATTACTATTACATAAAAGTGCCCAGTGCTTTACAAGACACAAAATACAGATAATCTCTGTCATGAAGCGTGCGCCACCTAAACAAAACAGACAATGTAGACAGGGCTCCCTGAGAACCACAGAGGAGTGAAGATTAGTCTTGTTTTGTTTTTATAAATATATTGCTAACAGTATTGGACAAGAAACAGACATGTTTTCTTCTTCCCCTTCCATCCTCCCATGTAATAATACTTCCCTCTCATTTGCACAATAGAGTTATGATGCAACATGAAATAAAGCCCAGTTTAGGCTGCTGGCCCTGATTCAACAGCGCTGAATTCCATGCTTGCTCCCAAGCGCTCACGTGCTTAAAATTTCTCTGGATTGGTGCCTTAGATCATGCAGTCTATTGACAGCTGCCCTTTCGCTTACAAATGAAACCGTCCCTAAATCAATAAGGAAAAAAACCTTATTCTCCTCACCTGTTTAATGCCATGGCTGTGGGTTGCTGTAAGATTTGTGAACAAGCTGATGTCTACAGGGAAAGCAGTAAGAAAAAGAACACCTTCCCTACCAAAGGAAGCAGGTGTTCTGTGTTTACATACAAATCACCTTCTGGGGCTTTTGTTGGTTGGCTCTAGAAATTTGCTGGGTGGATTGACAAGCAGGGGCTATTGTCTGGTGTACTTCTGCCCAATGCAGAGCCCCATCGCTTCAAACAGACACTCGCATCTTGACCACAGTTTTCAGCAAGGCACATCTTGGAAAGAATCTGCATTTGGGTAATGAGCATTTCTCAAATCACTTTTATGATTCCTTTTTTTTTTTTAACAAAAGGTCATTTCTTGCCTCCTTCCTCCATATTCATACCTACCTCCCGTCCTAATAGTGTTAAGGATTTGGGGGTTGTAAGGGCAATAGAATTCTGTGATACAGAGGAAACCATGTATGTGGTCCTGTACAAAGGCAGTGGAATAGGGGTTAAAGTCGGTGCCCAACCAAATCAAGTGCAGGTCCCCTGGAATGGAAGAATTTTCTGGCTGCACGGGGCTCACCTGGCACTCAGCTGACAGATTTAATGGCATTTTCTTGCTATGTGACCTACGTCCAAGTCACTGGATGAGTCCTATGGCTCAGATTCCTAGCTGGAAGATAGAGATGCCTTGTGAAGTTAGGGAAGTTCGTGTGCGCAGAAGAAAAGCAACTAGCAGTTGAGATGCTTTGCACATGTTTCTCATCTCAGCATACTTAATTGCTCACTGCCGTCATCTTCCTGGATACAGTGTGTGGAGGGACCTCTCCCCTGCACATCAGTCACAGAGGTTTGGAGAAGAGGGCTGGCTGGGGAAGGCACTAGGAGAGCCCCCACATATATCCCTAGGTGGGAAGAGGACATTTCAGGAAGGTACACTGGAAAATGCAGAGATGAAGCCGGGATGGTCCCATTTGGTCTCCCCTTCTCATTTTCCCTGGAGGTGGTACAGCCTTGAAAGATGCAAGTGTGGCAACATGGGAGGTCTCAGCCAAAGCAGCATATGGGAAAGGTGAGCCTTCATTCATAGGTGGGCACCCATCAATTCACATATGCAGGCATCATCAAGGCAGGTGTGCCCCAAACCCTCTTTCACATGACTTGTGATGCCCAACGAAAGCCTTAATGCCAGTGCCCCAGCCATGCCATGCAAAGCCACTGGCTTGCCCATGCCTTGCACAGCTGCTTGTCTCATGGCAGGCCTGGGATGAACTATTTCTGCTGATGGTCTCACTGGTGGAGTGGGATAATGTGTGGGATTCCCTGCCAGGTCAAGATTTGGGTTTTCTCTCACAACCCTTCCCCAGCATGACAAAAGGAGGCTCCTGGCGCTGGCTGGCAGAGGCGTGAATGCTGGCCATAACTGTGGCTCTGCAGCTGGCTTGCAGGGTGGCCTTGGACCAGTCACTTACTTCTCTCTGTGCCCTCTGTTCTTTCCCTTTTGTTGCCTGCTGTGTTGGTTGCCATTTTGGGACAGGCAAGTCCTCTCCTTTGGCCATCCACAGTGCTTGGTTGCTACTGAAACAACTAGCGGCACATCTGCAGCACAAGATCCCCTCCCTCCTCCTCCAACCAGAGCGGCAGCGGGTCACATTGTTGGCATACCATGGCCATGATTCAAACCCTACTGGTGACCCATATCTGCTTCTGCACCCAAGTTGTGTGTCCTGCATCAGACCAGCCACTTTGACAGGAGGTTTTGGCTACTGCCCGGGTGAATTAGATCTCAGACCCTGTTGGTCTGATGCTGAAATCAGGACCTTCTCCCTGGAGAGTGTCTAAGCTGTCGCGGCTAGCCTGTCCGCCTGTTGTCTTTGCCCATGCACAGTTTCATTACCAGCACATTCTTCTTCTGAAACTGATACATCAGTTTTAATTAGTTAGGTTTTCTCTTTCTATCTAGAGGAGCCTCCTGCCTTCAAAGACCAACTTTCAAACATTAACTCTTCTAAATGTTTCCCCCCACATATGAACCCCTCCCCATCCTGCCCTGTAAATTATGTTCAGTCCTTTACTTTTAGCAGGCAGGTACTTAGTGTGATAAATTCAGGTTAGTGTCTCCTTAAGTGTATGTATGTATGTGTGTATCTCTGTGTGTGTGTAAAGAAGGAGCAAAATAAAGTTGTATCGAGCCATAAATTACTGCTCCAGCATCATAAATTGCCAAGGGAAAGCTCCATTTTTGGACTTTTCTTTCAACTAAATGAGATAATTAATGCAAAAGGAAAAAAATGGGGGCGACCTTCCCCCTCCCTGGAGCCCTTTGCCTTGATGTTTGGCTATGAAACTTCAAGGTTGCAGTGGGGTGAAAATCTCAGTTCTGGAGCGAGGGGAAATGGCAAAGGAGCCAGAGATCTGGGAGAGTGGGGGTCATGGGGATGGGCAAGTGTTTTCATTTTGCCAGGGCCGTGGGAGGGACTCTAATGCAGGCTGTGACCCTATTTAATAAAATGCCTAGGAAAGCAAGGGGCCAGGAGGGGGGGCGAGAGGGAGACGCAGTGGCTCGGGCTGGCAGGAGACTGTCATGAGATGAAAGTGGCCCTTCGTCCATTCCTTTCCTCCCTCTCCGCTGTCAGCACTTTTTAATGTCAAACACTGTGAGTGGTCGGTGGGGCTAGTTTCTGTCTCCACGTATGTATTCTTTTTTCACTTTCCCCAGAACTTCAGTCGGATGAATTCACTGCTTGGGAGCCACTAGAGAGCGGTGCGGGTGGCCCTGCAGCCATCCTTTTCACCAGGACCTTGAGCTGAACTTTTTTTCAGGTCTTTCTCTGAGGCAAAAGCTTGTCAGGGAATGTCTCCTTCCCACCCTGCCACCCTCAAGTCCTAGACCACCCCGGGTCTAAAGCTGTTCTTACAAGCCGCCACCGAAACCAGTGTGGGCATCACACTGTGAATACTGTCCACATGATAATCCAGTCCCTGCACACTGGATTGAAATTTAGGGAACTTGGGTGTCTCTGTGGTCCCTGCCACCAGTTGGTTGGGAGACACTGGGTCATCCATCACACAGTGCCACAGTTTCCCTGCCTTTAAAATGGGGGTAATCATGATTGCTTCATTTGTGATGAACTTTAAGAGGTACAAAAAATGGAAGGTAAGAAACTGTCGCTTTTATCAGCTGTGGTAATCTGTAGGTGAGAGAATACCACACAGGCCCAAAATGTCCCTTAGCAAGGTGGCTGGCCATGCTGGGACTATGGCCACAGGGGTAGGTGACCCCGGAGCAGCAAGTGGTGGTAAGTGTTGCCACGGGGTCACTGCCCGTGTGGCATCAAGTTCTGGACACCTCTGCTGTGGCTCTCACTTGGCACGGGCATGCTGCACCAGCTGCACACGGCTGCAGCATGCTCTGTGCAGACACCCACGTGTGGGTCTAACTTGCATGTGTGGGTAGCGCCAGGTCCTGCTGTAGGGTGCCTTCTGTGCAGCACCATGTACCCCTTGTGCTGTATGGGAA
The DNA here is from genome assembly GCF_026419915.1 of Harpia harpyja. Lineage (NCBI taxonomy): Eukaryota > Metazoa > Chordata > Aves > Accipitriformes > Accipitridae > Harpia > Harpia harpyja. The sequence goes on along the minus strand of NC_068949.1, from coordinate 24,652,808 downwards.
CTACCTTAGGGGGGTGCTGGGTGTGTGTGTCTATGGCTGTAAGTGGTAGCCAGTTCCAGCTGAAGAAGGGCTGCAGTTTTGATATCACCATCCCTTGTAAAAGCAGCAGCAGGCACCTGGCTTTTCTGTGCTCCAGATGGGCACAGCTATGTACCTCTCAGCGCCCAGAGCCAGCACAACCGCAGTGTGTCACATGCGTGTACTCTGGTGTGTGCAGGCAGTCTAAGGATTGCTTCAGAAGATATGGAGATCCAGGTTTAGGCTTCATGCCTCTTTTTTGATACAGACTTCTTACACATGGCCTTAGGACCTATCTCAGCCCTGGTCCCTCTCCTTTTTCTAATCTTGGTCCACAGGGCGTAGTACCAGACTATCACAGCAGTGTTGAGAGAGTAAATATTTCCTACGCTGGGAGGTGCTACAGGTAGGTATCTATATGGTACCAGAAATGGTGACCGTGGCTCCATGTGTTTGCAGCGTTTGGGATGGGTTGGCTGAGCGTGGAAACTGGCAGGAGGTACGCTGACACTGCTGTTTTCCACATAGCCTGTGTGGCATCACCTGGTAGGCCTGTGTACTGAGCCACAGTGAGTGACTCTGGGTGTGGGTTCATTTTTGATTGCCCCATGGTATTTCAGAAGGCCCAGAGGGGCCCAGCCCTCATGGGTGAAGACAATTCATCTTTGCAGTGGAGCTGGGCCACAAGACCCCCAAGAAAAGTGATCAGCTTTGCTGATGGGAGCTACCTGACTAAACTGTGGCAAGCTGATTGCTTATGGTCATGAGCCTGAGTCTGGGTTCTGCAGATGCAGATGAGGATACATTTTGACACCAATGAAACTGAAACCGTCACCTTTTTGTAAGTTTAGGTTCAGGTAACCCAGCTGAGGCAATTGCACTGTCTGTCATTTGTCCCCTTCCTCACCACAATGTTTAACCTACCTGTCAATGTCAATCGTACTTGACACAAGGACAGACCCCACCAAACTATTCTGCACCTGCAAAACATGTCAAAATTAATGATGGGTTAAAGAAGAGAGGTTCACATTAGTGCCAACAACGGACTACTCTGCTTGTCTTCTCTGCTGGCCAGCCAACACCTCCATGCCTAATGGCCAAACAGCACATGGCTTGGAGCCAGCGACAGCTCATAAACTGAAGGTTTCTCTGCGGCAATGGGAGGCACTGGAGGAGAGGTTGTCCACTGCGGTTATTGCAGTGGTGACGGAAGGAGGGCAAAGGAATCATGACACAAAGCCATCAGAAACCAAGTTTCACTAGTCCTGCTGATCCCAAGACTTGCTTTGTCTTCCCTTTTTTAGGTCTATGGAAAACCCTGCATCTCCTCTCTGGCCTGGCCATGGGCTTTGCTTGAATGAGACAACGTAAAGCTGCGAATCATTTTCTACCTGGAAAGGTGCAGCTGGGAAGGAGGAGATAGGAGGAAGGGGAAGGGTCTGAGCTAGCCACCTCTTTGTCCCTGGCGTGGGGTGCCTGTGCGGGAGGCACATCTGCACGTGCCAGGGATGCTTTGCAGTGGTCAGAGGTCCGGGTGCGCCTGGGTGGGAGCATTGCCACCTTGGCCATGCCGCGCTGGCATGGGGCACGGGCCGAAGGGATGCTGCTCGTGTGTGGGGTAGGGGGAGCTGGCTGCCTCTCTGCAGCGGGTTGGGTGCGTGCTGTGCTCTTTCGCAGCGTGTGTGTTTGGTGAGGAGCTTTGGCTGTCTTAAGCACCTTTCGAATACATTGGGCACAGCTCATTGAATCCTCTAACAATCCGGCTCCTGTCTCCTCTCCCCCCTCTTCCCCACAGCCAGCGCCTTTTTTCAAGAAACAGCAACGACGCCTGTGCCCCAAGCTCCTGGGGGCTCTGTCCCCATCCCTCCCGCCCAGGGGCTGTCCCCCCTCGCCGCCCCACTTCACAGAGCCCCCTCTGAAAAGAGGATTTTGTTGCTGGCAAAAGGTTCCTTGATGGTAAGGATTTTCCAGAACTCAGCAATTCCCAGGCCCTACCCCTGCATGGAGAGAGCTAGTTAATGGGCCATTAACCAGAGAAAGGGGAACTCCCCAGTGGCTGCAAGCAACAATAACAACAAAACAACCCAAAACCAACAAAGCATACCCAAGAAAAATGCACCAAACATCCAAACATCAGGAGGAGTTTCGGGGGGGGGGGGGGGGGGGACGGACACGACGACCAAATACGGAGAGATGCGATTGTAAAACCTTGGTTAAAAACCAAAGCTTTGGTAAAGTAATTGCCTTCTCTGGTGAAGAGGAGAGGGGTTTAGACTTGACTCACACAGCCCCAACAGCTCCTCTTCCCCCTGCCCTCTCCAGCCCTGTCCCAAAACGCTTACTCCCGGACTGGGGACGCAGCAGGACAGTGAGGGATGGCGCCTTGGGACCTCAGTGTCTGTGCCCTGGGTAGCAGCCCGGCTCTGGGAAAGGTAAGAAGGTACGTAGGAAGGTGAGGGAAGGAGTGGATACAGGCTCAGGAATGTGGGTAGTCAGGGAGAGGGTGCTCTCTTGGGAATGCGTGATATGTTAAGGCTTGGGGAGTGAGAAGCTGGGGAGCAGGGGTGCTGAGTGTGTGCAGATGGCAGCTATCCAGGGAGGTAATGAAGTGCAGGGGTTTGAAAATGAAGCAATGCAGGAGCAGGCTTGGTACTTGCAGTAGCCACAATGTACCCTGAGCTAGCTAGTGTCAATGGCTTGTAAATCTTTAATGGCTTACCCATTTAGTTGAGCTGTGCACCCAATATAATAAAGCTCTTTGGGCAGGGAATGAGCACCCACTTGGGAATTAGACCTGTGCTGTTGTGCTGAGGCACTTGTCTCACTAGCACATGCTGGGGGGAAGCTCTTTTACAATACGATCGTGGAGTGCCTTGCACAGGAAAGCCCCACGGTGTCTGCAACCTGCTAGCACTGCTGCAACACAAACAATGCAAATCATTCTTTCCAGAACTGCATCCACAGTTTCACTGTTCTCATTGCAAATTCACTTGCTTTGCTCTCCAGCTAAATACTTTGCACCTGGAAACATGCACTTGAATGCCATTTTGGTGGTGCTTGCTGGTTAGAAATCAATATTAATTTACTTGTGCGTGTAAATACAGAAACGTATTTATAAGTTTCAGATCAGTTGCAAACACATGCAAATTCTGTACATAAATTCTCACTCATTTATGTAATCTGTTCAGTAATATCATTAAAGAGAGCACATCTACTGCCTGACTAGAGTTACATTTGCAATGCGCTGAGATCAGCTGTGACTATTCACTTACCACACTCCCTTGCCCATGCAGCTCCCAGCAGTGGGTGATGCTCTGGCTCCAGGTATCTTCTGCTCTTTTCCTGTGATGCGTTATTACTTTTTTCAAGGGTGTTTTTGTGTGTCTTTTGAGCACAAGTAGGCTTGATTCAGGATTTGGGGAAATCTTCTGTGGTTTGTGGCACAGGGAGGGATATTGTGGTTTCTTTCAGACCGAACACCTGCTGCAAAATGATTGCAAATGCACTGGACTTGATTGCATAGTTGGTCTCCTCCAGTCTTGTGTCCCTCCAGCTACAGATCACAAGAAGAGTAGGAATTATTTACAATTCTACAAAAAAGAAACATGGTCAAGCAAGCCATCATTAAAATACATTCTTAACAAGACGTGGTGTGTGTATTTCTCAGAGTTGTCATTTGAGAACTGCCCACTAAATTACTGCTCAGAGAAGTAACTCTGAGTGAAAGGAAAAATCGTCTGGTTAAACATATTGTATGTCAGTGCTAAGAAAATCATTAACATATATATGCTGTAGAGAAGAGAATTCGCCAGCTAAAGTCTATCAATAAAGATATACCACATTTTTATGAGTCTAGAATTAAAGAGACCTGATAGAAAAATACCACACTCATTTTATTAAAAAATATGGTCTTGTCAAAGCTGTTTCCTTTCCAGGATAAATGAAACTCAGCCATATCAATACTACTGATTTTAAATTGTCGTTTTTAAGCTCAATGCTTTATTATTTGTAATTATTTAATACTTCCAGCAGATGTGAATTGGTCAAATCCCTGATTTCTTGGTAAGCCATTTTGACTATTGAAAATACTACGAAAGCAATCCTGAAAAAAGGGCACTGAATTTCATAGGCGCAACAAAATATTCCTTAGTATTGCCACTTTTCACACCAAAATGTTTCTGAAGGAGGCTTTTAGTTCAATGAATAACCAGCCTGCATTAAAAGTTGTAAAATGAAGCACACAGGAGTAAAGATTCTTCCCTGTATGTACCTAAGGTGGAAGAAAGTGTCTACTGTGTTGCATTATTTGATAGGTAATATATGGTTATAGCAGCTGACAGAGTTTCACCCCAGGGCAGAATTAAGGCTAAATATTCACTTTTGGCGTTTTTATTTCCTGTTGCATAGGAGCCTGCATTGCACGAACACGAATTTTTGCATTTGTTTCCTAAACTGTTTTAAAAAAGGAAAAATGAAACAAAGACGAACAGGAACAAATAAAACTCAAGAGTAAGTGCGTGCTGATGGTGGCTGATTGCAAAAAAGGGGACTAACAGCTTCAACCAGCCTATAATAGGTCCAGATACTCAAGCATGTATGTATGTTAAAATATTCTGGGTGATTACTTAGCCCAAGGAGAGATACCAACCCACCCTGCTTACAGAAAGCTGGAGTTCTCTCTACTTAGCATGGTAGCTTCAAGATTGAGTTCACAATAATGTGTCTCTATACAGGGCATATTGGTATTAAAATAACTGTCTTGCAGATATGTTTTATTGTGTGCTGGATACATGAGATCTTTGCTGTGTACATGCTGGCTCAGTTTTTCTGAGCTGAGGACATGAATCGTCCTCCAAACTGCCATTAGTTTTGATGAGAACTGGGTGGCTATTTGACTTAGATGTCTCAGCCGACAGGAGTAGATCACACCGGAAAATGTTGCTGCAGAAGCACACACGCACCACAGGCAGGTTTTGCACGCTGTCCTGTGGCTTTGGTCTGGAGCCAGAGGGAAACCAGCCCTGGGCAGGACGGTGGAAAGGTGTGGGGCGATCTTTGTTTGCCCGCACACCACGTTGAGGCTGCAGAGCTCCCGCACGTAGAAGGGATGTGTGTTGGTTACACTCCGTACGCACGTGCTTGTTAGTGGGTAATCTGATGGTGCACATTTGCTGTGGCTTGTGCAACTGAATGACTGCACACAGGGGGATGGGTATTAATTACACGCTTGAGAGATGTGTGTCTGTGTGTGGAGCTGTGGTCCCGGGGAAGACCCTGGGTTTGTCGTGTACTCCTTGTGTTCGTGCAGCTGCGGCGTGCGGTGTAGAGCCATGACCCACTATCTACATCCTCGATGGGTTTCACAGACCTCGCCAGGCAGCTTCTGCGTGGGGTGATGCTACAGTGTGTGCACACAGGGTAGGTTTGCTGCCCACTGGGTGGGTTTTATAGACTCTGCGTGTGCCTTCCTGAGCACAGCTCTGAGACTACAGCCAGCCGCTGAACTCCGGTGGTAACAAACAGCCCCATTAATGCAGTGTCACAGATTTCATTAGGGCGTCAGTCCCAACCAACATGGCCATAAATCAGGGAGATGGTACAAGGGCTTGCAGGCCCTGGTTTCAAGGGCCACATAGCCAGAGACTCATAACGCTCAAGAGGAAATGATCATGAATATTATTTAAAAAAATCAGAAATGTATATTAGAAAATCTCTGAGCTTATCAGATGGAGTGAGGTTGGGTAATAGCTGTTATTTATACTGCTTGTGCAGAGTGATAAAGTGGTGGTTTATGACCTGTGGTTTATCACTTAGAATAAGAGTCATGTGACTCCATTAAGGTTCCTTCTGTAGAAATGAAAAAGGGTAAATTAATGTGGTTTTTTTATTGTTAAATATTTGCACTCTCCTAAACCCAGTTTTTATTTTCTCTACTTAAGAAGTAGCGTATAAGCACAAATAAGTTTAAGTTTTGATTGATGGAGAGGTGGGGTGAAAACTCCCTTTATGTCAAAGGCGCTCTGGAGTGAGCCAGCCTCCCACCCACTAATGTCTATCAGCGGGGCTGGGTTCAGAGAGGAGGGAAAGGCAACACAGTCAGCACAGTTACACCCGAAAAGCCGCTCCCCTCAGCATCTCTGACCCATTGTCTGCTGGAGAAACATACTGTAGTCCTGCTGCCGCCTCAGACCTCATTGCTGCTCTGGGAAGGGAGAGGGGGATCCGTGGAGACCAGGGTTGAAGTAACCCTGGGCCTGAGCAATGAGAAGGAAGAGCTGTTGGCTGACGAGACAGTCCCAGGAGAGCACAGGCTCTGCCTGAGCGAAAAGAAAGTGGATTCTTCAATGATGTCTTGAAGTGAGCACTGGAAACTGTCCTTACAGTTATCCACATGGGCCCTGCCATGGCAATGAGCTCCATGGAGATCCATGGACAATCTGCCAGGACAATGCAGTTGCTGAAACCTGAATGGAGAGCAAAATCACAGCAGTGTTATTCAAGAGACTATACCATTGCTGTGGGCATATGCCCCACAAGACTTCTGAGCTGCAGCTGCCAGGAAGGCAGTGGGCACACACAGAGCTAATGGGCAATGACCAGGTGCCCTGGGGCATAAGAAAGCACAAAGAGACCAGCAAACTCCAAGGAGTTGCTGGGCTTTCACAGGAGTCAAACCCAGACCTTCTTTGGGGCTTCTGGTTTAGTCTGAGATGCTCACAGATGGGGTTTCAGGAGAGAAGCAAGACTGAGCTGCTCAGGAGGAAAGCATGATAGCAGGCAGATGCAGCCAAGGGCTTTGCTCAGTGACAGTGATGGACACGCTCCTCTGTCGTCTCTGGTGACTCCTGTGTTCACAGCTCTGCACCACCTACATGGTGCTTCAGGGCAAGTGAAGGGTCTTTAAGCTAACTACCCGAGGAGGGGGGGGGGGCTCCTTTAGCAAGGTGATGAGTGTGGGCCAGCAGAGGAGTGGAAGTAGAGTTAGGTTATTAACAGCACGTTTACAGCCCCAGCTTTACAAAGAGATCAGAGCACACTGGGTAGCTAATTATGGGACTCAGCAATAAAAAAGAAGATGCCCCAGAGGGGCAGGAGCCCAATGCTTGGATTTGTCTGTATGTGACTCCGTTTTCCTGCTTGTGAAGTGGGGTTTACCATGTCCACCTTCATCAGAACATATCTGGCAAGGATAATTTTAAAAATACCCGTGGAGATAAAAAGGACCGTAAGTTTGCTAAATTTTTTGATAAGATTTTCTCAAATTTTCTCTCTCAAAATCTGAATCTTTTTCTGTTTTGAAGAACAGAAGTATTTTTAACTTCTCAGAACTGGAGGAAAAAAGTTTCAGTAAGCTAAAAAAAACCCACATGGAAATGTGGGAAAATTGTCAGCACATTTTTGCTATCTCTCTTCCCCTAGATTTTGAAAGAGTGAGTTTGAATACTTGGTGCTTGTTTTAAAATCCAAGTCTTTAAGAGTGCTTGCAGGGAGGGAGCTGCCTGGAAGTGCGAGACGGATGGTGGATCAAGTATCGCAGGCACACAGAATAATCTCTGCCATTCCTGGGAACCGCGCTGAAGCAGGGGTTTGATTTGGTGGTATTCAAAAAGCCCCTTCACCCCTCCTCTTCCCTGCACACACCTCCATGGTCAGGGATTTACCCCTCCATACTGTGTGCTTGGTTTGTCCATCCGCAGTATTTGTATGCTGGCAGGATCTACAATCCCCAGTGGCAGTGTGGTGCCCACAGCACTATACCAGCCTACAACAAAGAGGGAGTCCTTCCCTGGCCAGACCCCAGGGCCCAGTTCCTGCCAGGCAGTGACTGGTACTGCAGAAGCCACTGCCACAAAACAAAAGAAGGGAAGGAGAAACCGTGATGGCTTGGGAAAAGAAAACAACAGACAAACCCAAAATAAGAAGAGGAAGAAAACCATATATATATTTTTTTCAGTCTCTTGTTGGTTATGTTTCACCTCTAATGGCAAAACCTTCTGAAGCTGGCAGTCAAGTCTGTAGCCTTAAGGACAGTTGCTACAACTCTTCCTGGGACTGACTTACAACTTGGGGTCCTGTTGTGTTAAGAGCAGAGTGTCTCAGAGTCACAGAACAGTTCAGGTTGGAAGAGACCCTGGGAGGTGTCTAGACTAGCCTCCACCTAAGGCAGGGTCAACCCCCAAATCAGACACAGTAAGAAGCCACACTTCTCTCCAAGAGCAGGAGCAGTCTAAGCAGGCAGAAGGGGCTTTGAGGGCACACACAAAATCAATAGCATAACAGGCAGGAGGCTGGGGTCTCTATCTCTTTCTGGCCAGCAGATGCCAGCTCCCCAGAGGACTCTGCATTCAAACTGCACCCTCAGCCAGATGTGCCCCTGGAGCTGTTCAGTCCGTTTTGCTGTGCGTTCTGCCCAGTGATGGGGGTGGCTTTTCTCTCCAGGTGAGGATTTGAGCACAGGTGGTGGCTTTCAAGTGACCTTGTCTATAGGCAGAATTCAGCGTGATGTCTAGCTCTCTCAGCATATTGCCTGTGTGTTCCTCATAGTCATTTCCCATCATGGCTACGTGCTAATTGTCTCTAGGGGAAGTGAGGAGAAGGCTTATTAATCTGTGCACTCAGGAAAGGTTGTAAATCACCGTGTGTTTCCAGCGATAAAATTGGCTAAATAAATTAAAACAAGCACTAATGACCCAAACAGAGCTCTGATGTAGTGGGAGTGGGCTGGGGCATATAGCTATGTTTGGGTATAGGGTACACCTCAATCATATACTTTCTTTTTTCTGACGGCATCCTTGGATACCTCCAGCCATCGTCCCCTCACCCCAGCTGGCATGCCCCAGTGCATCACCAGTACTGCACACTGTTCCCTGCACTCTGCTGCAGCGATGGCCTTAGCTTTTTAGCTCAGTTTTTCTATTCCCTTAGCTTTTCAGTCCAGCAGAGCTTGGAGTTAATTCATCCTTGTTCTCTGGCACTTCTCAACAAACCCAGTGAACTTTTCTTTAATGCAGATATGCTAAACAGCACAGAAGCCAACAGAGATGTATATCCATTAACAACAGCACAGCTGTCCTTTCAGATATTACTGTAAAAAGTCCATTCAGAAAGATTTCACACAGTAAATAAAAAGGCAGGTTTGCAAACAGCCTGTCTGGTGATGAACAGCCAGGGTGGAAAAGTCACCCCATAGTCCTGTTTTCCAACAACGTCTTTCATCTGGGAGGCCTGCAAAATCCTTCACTGACTATTCATCAAGTGCCACTGAAATGTCTGATCTAGCTCTCTAGAGAAGACATTGGTACCAGACAGTTCTATGTTTTCTATGCAGTAAGTGTCCCTACAAGAAACCTTCTGAGAATATCCTCCAACATTTTCTGGGATGATTAAATAGTGCTCTGTTTTGCCTCACCATCCAGCTTTGGCCTCTTGATATTAAGCAGAAATGACTCATTTTATACCCACCAATATAAGAGCTGCCTCTCAAACCAGCAGCAGTCTGCTGCTGCTTAGGATAGCTCACCTGCCTGTGGATGTACCTTGCTGCCTTCCTTGGAGACCGTGTCTCTCAAAAGAGATCATAAGGAAAGGAATTTCCTTGGTATGGTCTTCACAGAGGATGCACTGAATCAGTGTATCCCTCAGTCCCTGTAAGCTCACCAACTTTCTGCTTTTTTCCCAGAAGGTGTGGGTCTCTGGGCTTTCCCTTGCCAGCAGAGGCTGAAGGAATGCTTCGGCTACAGACGGCCACCTCTGCTGGGACGTGCACAAACGTCAGCAGCAGAACTGTGCAAAGGTGAGCAAGGTGAGGTGCTGCCATGTGAAGCCAGGGTTGTGAGCAGATCCTGCTCCACAGTGCACTCTCCAAGCTCCAGGGTTGTCTGTTCCCAGATTCAGTTCAGGCAAAATCCTTCTCTTGTTTCCTCCCAGGTGGATTTGGTGCTTCTAGACGTCACAGACGGAGAGTCAAGACACTGGACTGTCAGGGTGGCAGTGCCTGTGCTCCCTTGTCTGCCCGGCCAGAACCACAAATTTCTCCAGGAGCTGAGTCTAGCAGCATAACTAGGCATCGATTCAAACTGCCTGCAGGAGCTCACTAAACCATGGGTGCCTCTATTTACCACACAGGAGCAGGAGAGCACCAGCTGTCCGCCAGCCTCAAGCTGGACTCAGGCAGCACCTCAAAAATAACATAATTTCTCTTGTATCAGTTGCCTGAGTCCTGTGGGCCCAAACTCTCTGGTTTGTATTTGTATCTTATAAACATAAGAACTGCTAAGAAAAGTGTTTTCAAAGTGGTCAAAACCATCAATTATGCCTTTCTTTCATTTATGCTTTCTGTGAAAAACAAACAAATGGATTCCACCAGCCCAATCGAGCTCAGAAGTCTGAAGAGCTTTTATTCCACTTGGTATCACTACTGCACCAGTCCACAGCAGACACCAGCTCAGTCCCTTGGGCCTTATTAGAGCTCTTTTCTGTTTTTCCATATAGGAAGACAGCTCACGATTTGTTCTTGAAAACACAAAACTTTTTGTAAACAATTTTCCCTGTTGGAATTTTTTTCTATCTCCGTTACTCAAAATATTTTCTCTTTTCATTCACTGTATTTAATTTTTTAATTTTTGCCTACTTGTCATTCTTGCCCCTTTTCCTAATTCCAATCATTCTCAAAATCAGTAGTGCTGAAGGACGGTAAAGAGAAACAGAAGAGATTATCCCCCTAAAAAAAAAAAAATCCAATCAGAAAGCCAGGAAACAAAACCAACAAGGAGAGCTTTGAGCTTTCTCTTTTGCTCGAAAAACTGTTGATTCCTTTTGCACCAAGTGCTGGGCCTGATTCTTCTCCGGCAGAGTGCAGCCAAGAATTACAAAGCGAGTCAACAGACAGTGGAACTGAGTTCATCTGAAAAGTAGCCAGAAAAAACCTCGGGCTATGTTCAAGGTGTCCATTTTTAGAAGGAAATTTGCTTAGGCAGAGGAATACCAGCATATTCAGGATGAGTGACTCTGTGTGTGTGCGTATGTGTTTTGGATCTCAGCACAAGGAAGGGGTGTCTTGCCACCCCCAGGGGTCGGGAATAGTGCATGCATGGGGAGGACCTATTATATTATTTTTCTTCCACCTTAATGAACTCCTCTCATGTCCACCTCTGATCAGTGGAGTATGACAGAGGGTGATTGAAGGCCAGTCTCCCAGGAAATGAAGTTTGTTCACACAGCCCAAGTATGCTGGCCCTACTGCTGCCTGCCTCTGATTTATAGGACCGAAAATTCCTTCCTCCGGTAACAATAACGCTCTTAAACTCCAGACCCCTCTCCCTCACAGAACCTCCAGACAGGGCAGCCCGAGCCCAGGAGAGACGGGAGGCACCCAGCAAATATATCCATCAACACAACTCGGGTTTCAAAGGAATACGAGACCCCACAGGGTTAGGCTCAAAAAGGCGGGGAGCGGAGGAGTGTGGCCTCCACTCTGCAGCACCTCCTCCTGGGAAGGGGCAGCAACAGGAGTGACTATGGCCCAGAACAGGGCAGGACCCACAGCATCTCCTATGAGCCAGCTGGCACAGAGGGCCCACGCTGGTGTTTACAGGGGAAATCTGGGCCCTCTGGCCGATGCTTGATTCTGGGGCTGGGAACGAGTCTGCTCTCAGGTCTCATAACGTCAGAGGTTTCTTCCTGCAATGTCTCCTCTGGGATGGGGCTGCTGGTTAGGGAGCAGTCCAAAGGCTTCGTCTCTCTTTCGTGTTGTGCTTGGTTTTGAGAGGAGCTTTCCTGTGACCTCAGTGTGTTTGGTAGCACTTAGAGGCAGCAGCAGATGGCTGTGACTGCTGGTTCTGCAGCACCATGGCACCTGCGTGGCACCGGGCTGGTACTGAGAGAGGCCATCACAGGCAAGTGCCATACCTCCCTACTACATCTCGGGAAACATCCTCTCCAGAGCGTGATGGGGCCCTGAGATGCAGCATGCAACTGTGTCCAAGGGTGCAAGGCGTGCTGGCATGGTGCTGGAGGTTTTGTCCATGCTGTCTAGTGGGGCTGGTTGGTGGCACATTGGGGGCAAGGCACTGCCTGAGAGACTGAACCATTTCCCAGCCAGGGAGCCTGTAGTTAATTAAACAGTATGGATGATCTGGGGGGCACATTGTTTCCAGGCTTTGTTTTATTTAGTAACATAGACATGGACATACAGTGTAGCTATCAGGGCAGCCTCTGAGCTTGCAAGACCCGCACATGTGCACACAGGCATGCACACTTTTGGGGGTTGAGGCCCCATGCTCGAGCTTAACGTTACTGTCAGAGTTTTGGTTCAAGGAGACAAAAAGAACTTGAGCCCTTTTGCAACAGCACAGTTGCGGTTGCCAAATTGCAAGGCAAGTCCTGGCAAGAAACAAGTTCATTCTGTAACTTTTTTTTTATCATTTACCTATTAACAGCTCGCTCTGGCTCTCACCTGAAGCTGCTGACCTGTTCCTCCTAGACAGGGCAATTAGCAGGGAGACAATGATCTGCAGAGGGCAAGGAGCAGCCTGTGCTGGGGTGGGGGTGGAGGTGGGGAAGGGCTGCGGGAGGCAGAGGGTCACAGAGGAAAGAGCTATTTATGGCCCCAAGAGGGAGGATTCAATAAAAGGCCATCTAGCTTGACTTGACGTCCTCTTGACCTATTGCTTCTGGGAGATACTGGTGTACCTCCCTGCCCCCACAGGCTTCCAGTGTCCCCACTGGCTGGGTACAGGGATAGACTGGTGAAGGTGGCAGTGGGCAGAAGAGAACGTGGTGGGCCGTGTGCTAGCTCCATTAAACCTGTGAGGTGGTATTTTAAGCGGGAAGGAAGAGATCTTGTAGTCTTCTCCACCACTAGCCCCAGTAACTGCTTCTGGACAGAGAAACAGGAAAGCTCTTTGCTCTGCCCATTGTGAAGGCTCAGTTTCCCCTCCCAGTCTCTGCTGTGGTTATTTTGACAGAAGGTCTGTGGGACAGTAACTCTGCGTTCATGATGGTAGCTAGCACAGAGATGTCTGATCTCTATCTCACGGTCTCCTGTGCTAACTGCAGTGCAAGTAATTGCTTGACAAAGAGAGAGAGCAAGTCTGGCTTATAGATGTGTATCTCACCTCCACATCTGGCCCCTTGACGTCCTGCCACAAACACTGTTTTGCAACATACCTCTTGTAAATTGTGAGTCTTTGCATATTTCTGTCCTTCAGACCACCTTCCCTTCTTTGCTGGAACCTGCTGAGACTGGTCACAACCGCAGGGGGCTTCCCAGGCAAGAAATGAGCTTCATGGTGTAACTGAGTGACAACATCTAAGAAAAACCCTTCCTCTAAATAACTGCCTGCAGAGAGAAGGGCTAAAGGCATGATATTATGTTAGATAACCATGTTAAATTTCATCTAAAAAGGAAGTTAGTAATTCCTACTATATTTTTTTGATGAAAAATTGACCTTTTTTAAAATGAAAAGCACTTTTATGGAGCAATCCTGTGAGATGCCAAATGTTTTGGCCCTGATCTAGCTTGATATTTAACCATGCACTTCATTTCTTAAGCTGCTCATGTGCTTAAATATTTTGCTGGATCAAGTCCAGAGCTCTCAGCATTCTGTGTGGTATCAAAGGACCAGGTCTGCGCTTCCAGTAGCGTTGCTGAACTCAGCCTATAATGATTTCAATCATCACACAGAAAGCATTTTCCGTTAATGTACTATCCAACAAAAACCTTAAATTTCCTTGGGATTTCTCTCTTAGATGTGTGTTTTCTGATGGTGTTCTAGCAGAGAGGTTTATTAGCCAGGGTATTTCTGAAACAAGGCACTTGTAAGTAAAATGTGGCGGGAGCTAATGGAAAACTATTTTGTTCTAAAAATTCCGGGATTGTCACCCAAGACCTGACTTTAAAAGTGACTGAAGACCCACAGGGAAAGAAATGGAGTGCATGACCACTCCATCTAGTCAACCAAGCTGACCAAGATAGTTTGAACCATTCACAGAAATGATTTAGAAATCATTTCAAACAACAGATGGGGAAGAATTATCAGGTGATGGCAGACAACTGGTGAGCAGAGAAAGAGACCAAGTTCTTGAGCGAAGTAGTTCCCTGCAGATGGCTGGGTTCAATAAGAAAGGATAAAAAATGAACCTGACCATTAAGAAAAAGTGGACTAGCTGAGTTTCACTGGTCCTATTGAAGGGAGTACAAAGAACAAGAAACAAGCAGCACTAGGTGGGAAAAGGTGAGTCTGATTTCTAATCTTGTGTGTTGTAATTATGGTGTTAAATGTGCAAGTGCAAAGTGAACGGATGAGATGGCATAACTAGAAAGAATTTGTGGAAGAGAGCTGAGCAGAAACAGGCTCTGTCAAAGCCAAAAAGGATGCATGCCAACGTTGTTTCTCTTGGCATAGGTCAAAAAGCAGACTGTGTGACAAGAGAGAAATTGGAGAAGGCTGAGATAATGCCCAATTAGATCATGCAGTTCACCTCCCTGGGGCCTGTGACAGACTGGTAAGGAATTTTTCTGCTGGGGAGGGAAAAAAGAAGTTGTCAGAAATTCGAAGAACTTTTTTTCTTTCTCTCCCCCAAAAAACTTCACTCAAAACAAAACCCCACTGAAAAATGTCATTTCCAGCTTAATACTTTCACTCCCTGCTGACTATCTTACAAGAAAAAAATTTAGATACTGACTGTGAAAATGCTCAGTTAAGTCAATGCTCCAATTTCCTGCTATGACAAAATCTTGGGAAGACCTAATCGTGCCTCTTGTTATCGCTGAAATCCTTCTCAGTCACATATAATCCTGAGCCCCATTGGATCAGAGCGTCACAGGTGTGTTGTTAGAGATGTTCTTGATAGTGCACAGCCAGAGCAGAGCCTGACTCACCAGCGCCTGGGTAAGCCCAAGCTGGGATGAGCCATTCGCCCCACAAAAATGAGTTGCTTCATTCTTGTGGCTCCTTTTCATACATGTTGTTACAACTGCCAGGAACTCTTGCAGCTCCAGAGGGAGGCTGACCACTTCTGTAGTTGCTTTCAAGTGAATTGTGAGCCTGCCTCAATTCTGAGAAGACTTTGTGGAATTATTATCATTCTCCTGGGCCCAGAAGTCATGATGCTTAGGTTACCTCTAACTGAGAGCCTGGCTGGGCGGGCTAAATTTGGCCAGAGACTTCTGTATGCAGACAGTAGGAGGGATGGGAGCAGCATCTGAGCGTGTGCTGAATTTAGTCTGTGGTGAGGCTGTACTGTGAGCTGGTATCGGGGCCAAGAACAAAACTGTGATTCCCCAAGCCCTGTGCTACCTATTGTGTGCCATGACGTCTACTCAGGCTCTTCTGGTACCAAAATATTCCCTGTAGCCTTCTTCCTCAGTGCAATCTTCAAAAGCTTTAAATAGTGAAGATTCTAGTGGGTTTCGCTGCCAGGAAGTTTCTCCCTTAATTTTATTCTGCTTCATTTTTATCTCCTTATCTTTAGAGAGAAGTCCCTGCTGTTATCCTACCATCCTACTGGTTGGTTTTGTTATTATCTTCCACCTAAACCCTGGTTTTGTTATTATCTTCCACCTGAACTTCCCAGGTTTGTCTCCATCTTTAGCAATGTTTTTAACACTCCTGGGACCTCGGACTGAAATTCTGCTCTGTGATGTGCTGGTGGGGACGTAAATCCAGCTTACCAGACAGTGACAATCAGAATTATGATTTATTTTGGAAAATGCTGACTATGAAGTATTTTCTCAGCATTACTGTATTTCCTTATTGCCCTGTGTAATAGGGTGAGCTGAAGACACCTGCTGCAGGGAGGGACTGGCTTGTACATATGCAGATCTTCCCTCAGAAGAGGAGCAGTCCTGCTCCTCATTACACTCTCTAATGAGTAGCGGCACCAGTAGGGATAGCTACAGTAAGAGCGGTGGATTTGAACCTGAGCTGGTCAGACTTTAGAGAACACGTGCAACCGGAGGGAAAACACTGGGGTTTGTGACCGCATCTTCAGGACAGAAGGAAACAGAAGAGAGAGGAGCAGAATCACCCCAAGGGAGGCAGCACTGCACGTTTGTTGGGAGGTGGTTGCAGCTGACTGATCTCTGGCTCTTCCCTCCAGCTAAGTGTTGAGGAGAGCTCCCCGGGTGTGGGAACGGCCACCCTCTGGGCTGGAGACCTTGGTCCCTCCCCGCGTGTGTGGGACCAGAGGGGTGGATGGCAGAGGGGGCTGCTCTGACATTTCCTCTCCCAGCGAGGAGGGACCCTGTCCTTGCCAGGCTGTCGAAGGCCAGCTCAGCCCTGCGTGACCAACTACAACTGCCGCTCCTGTGTCCTTTCCCCCCGGGTGCTGCGTTCATTAGCTGTGAGGCCTTAGTTTTATGGGAACCCTCCCACCCGGCTTCCTCCTGGCTTAATGACAGGCCCATTAAAGAGAAGCCAATAAAGCTACAGTGCGAGAACAGCGCGAGGGCCGGCTGCCTGCCCGTCTTCTTCATGCGTGAGCCAGGTCTGGGGGCAGGAGGAGGCAGAGACAACCCCGAGTTACGCAGAGGTGACCTCTGAGAGCGGGGAGAGCCCACAGCCTGCAGGGCAGCTTTCCTGCTCCGCTTTGGGGCTCTCTTGCATAAACTTTTCCCAGTGTGGGGTTGGGGTTTTTTGTGTTGGTTTTTTTTTTCATCTCTGAGGAGGGAGGAACAAGGTCTTTTAATGAGGGGAGGATTAACAGGCCATAAGACTCAGCCCTGAAAGAGCCGTCGGTCTGTGGGGCCGCTCAGCAGGACGCAGGGTAATTGGATTGGATCCCGAAGAGCACCTTGAATCAGTTCTGAGGCGGCCACGGCGGGTTGCTCCGGAGGGGGCTGGGGGCCGGGGAGGAGGGGAGCGTGTGGCTCTTTAGAGAAGCCAGAGCCAAGATGGGGGATCAGCCGGCTCATTAAGGGATTAGAGTGTTTGTTCTTCTCAAGACTTTTGTTGCTAAAACACTTGTGCAGCATTTTCTGGAGCCTGGGGAGCTTAAAGAGCTTGTCGGAGCCCTGCTCTTGTCTCCGCGCAGGAGCAGAGACACTCTTCCCTCTGGCTTTCCTGCCGATGCCAACAGCAGCTACTGCTAGCGACAGCTCCGGTCTCTCAGCCCTTCCCATCTCTGGTCAGAGCACTTCTGTCTCCTGTGGGTTTTGAGGTAAAGAGGCAGGATGACAAAGAGGATGAAGCAAAAGCAGCACATCAGGAGGGAGTCCTTTGACAGTGAGAGACACTCTAACTTGGGCTTTTTCCTTAGTATTTGTTGCATGGACAATGAAGGACTTTGCATGTTCTGTGGTGCTCTCTGAAACCTTTTACCTCCCCATGGGCTCTGTGCTTGGTCTCCAGCACTTGTGGCAGCAAGTTTGGGACACAAACTGCTCTAATTTGGTTATCTGGCCTTCATACGAATGTTGTAGCTAGAAATTATTGCATAGACTAATTTGCCTACCAGCATCATCTGAAATGGGCTGGCTGTTGAAATGCAGTGCCAGAAAAGGCCAGACAGGGAAGGAATGGTGCAGTGAGAGCTTCCCTGAGAGCACAGCTGGCCAAGAAGCTTGGATCTCCTCTGGACTGTGGGAAGAAGCTAAAAGCTCTAAAGTCCAAATCAAGAAGCGCTCAGATAGCAGAGTGGGCTATTAGGAGAGGATGTCAATGGCATATGTGGATAAAGCTCTGTTGTCACCAGTTCATCCATCCTCATGGCCCACACAGAGACTTCTCACCTGACTGTCCTTTACCTGAGCTGCCCTGAGGCACATGGCTCTGGGCATGGACACACCCTGCCCTGGCTGGCCAGGGGTGGAAGTCTGGAGCCACTGGCAGAGCAAAGACCAGGGGAGGTGGTAGAGGGGCTATGCAGTACTGGGGATTATCCCATTTTAGGGCCCTCTTTCCCTCCCATCACTGTGGGATTGGTGTGTGACCACCAATTTCTCACATGTGTAGGTGCGAGGGCAATGCTGTGGGAGCTCTCCCTCCTGTCCACGGGGTGGCTACACTGGTGTGACCTAAGAGGGAGGCAGTTCTCCTGTGACTGTCTTACAAGGACACTTGGAGGCTGAGCTCACCGGATTTGGAGCTTCACCCCCGAGTCCTGCCAGTGGGGGTCTGGCTGGTGAACACACAGTTCGCACCCAGAACCTCAGGCCCCAGCTGGGTAATTGCGTGCTCACTCACCACCTTTCCATGCAGATCTGGATGTGGTCCCCTTCCTCGCAGGGTGGCTGGCTGCAGGCACAGGGTGTTAGCTTCTGGGTGAATTAGGCCTCCACCTTTAGAGAAGTCTGGGTACTGGGCAAGGGGGTTTAATCAGTTGTGTGGAGCAGCAAATGGAAGGGAGTTCAGCAGGACCTCTCCAGCTCCCTGTGTAAGTTGCACTCCCACCTCCTGTCTCTGCTGAGCAGGAGGTTCAGCCGGGAAGTGTGTAGATGGGGGGGGAGAACAGGACAGACCGGCAAGCAGGGTAGGGGTGGGGGGAGAAGGTTACAGCAAAAATAAATGAGACTCCCCTGAAATTAATTGTTTGAAGGGAGTGCCCCACTCGGCTGTGAATTCTGAAATGATTATTGGATTTGCAGGCAGACGGGGAACAGAACGGGTCGGGTGCACGATTAATATCTTATTGATAGCGGATTAAGAGAGCGAGATCAAATCTTTAACTGAGTGGAGATGCAGTTTATCAATTTGTCACAAAAAATGTAGCAATCAGAAGCGGAGAACATCAGGGGCGGCTTGTGGATCGATCTGTGTCAGTGCCTCGCAGCACGCCTCCGCAAGGAGGCCGGCTCCCCCCCCAGGTGCCCAGATTGCTGGAAGAGACTGGCTTGGTGCTGGCCATGCCGAGAAGGGCAGGCCCAGGGACAGCCAGACCTCTGGGTGCAGGGGCACCACCAGGAGAGCTGCAGGCAGGCAATGTCATACTCCCACAGATGCTGCACGGCAGTGCTCCAGCATGGGATGCAAGCAAAGCAATGGTGCCTGGGGAGCACTGGCTTCCTGAGATGGTGGCAGTAGGAGATGTGAAGGTTCAGCCCTTACTATAGCAGTAGATGGGCTTGCACCAGCCAGAGCTTCCCATGCTTCAGGGCAAGGTGGGGAACCTGCTAAATAAACTTTTCAGAATGACTTCAGGTGCAGCTGAATGGTATTTAGTGAGGAAAAAGCTCATGTGCTATTGGGTCATATGATGTAAAGCTGTGAGTACTGTCTAGCTTACTGGCTGTGGGCTTCCCACCCCGGTTAGAGTCCTGATGTGTTGTTAACATCTGGCTTTTGATACTTCTGAATTCTGTGCACAGTTCTGCTGTCTTGGTCCTGCTGATGACAGCTTTCCTCTGAGCAGCCTGACATCGATGTGTGTTCTGTGTTTTGGGAGTCCAGTTTGTTGACCAACTCCTCAGCCTTGATCTGTCAGTATTTGTGGCTCATGCGTGGAAGGTATTTGCAGCTATTGGAAAGCATCTCGATAGCTGGGCAAAAAGGTGGGAACTCCATCAAAAATATCCAGGTTAGAAAACAGTCTTTTCTGCTTCTTGAGGTAGTTCTGTAACATGAAACCCCTTTTGCCAGCTCTAGAGTATATTGGCTACTTGGGGCCTTCTCAAAAAGCCTGATCTTTTAGTTGAAAATCTCAGGTTTCTCAATTAGAAAATAAAAATCACTTCTAGCCCATGTGGCAAGGGCAAGGAAGAGGAGCCCAGAGTCAGGTGGGTGGTAGTATTTGTTTTTATGAAATCAAACTTTTGATTAGCAGCCCTCCCTTATAGATTTTTGTTGTGAATGTTTGGTTTTAGCAAACAGGGAAAATAAACCTAAGGCAAATGTTTAATGAGCACCTCTTTCAGAGCAGGCACTGTAAGCAGCTGTGATGTCTCTGCAGCGGAGCCTGGCACCAGACTTCAGTCACCAGTTGGACTCCAGCATTTTTTATTTTTTATTGCTAACGTAAAACTTCCTGCTATTCCAACAGATGGGGGACGGCCTGTAGAAGCCAGCAGCCTCCTTGGTGGGCTGTGTAGTCAACAGGAGTCTCTGATAGCAATTTCCCATCTCTTAAGGCCTTGCAGAGCTTTTTCAGTCCCTTGGGCCTTTGCAAAAGATGTTGTGCACCTGGGTGAGGCGTGTGATGGTGGAAAGGCTGTTCATACTGAAGGCAGTCTCTCACGCCGGCACTGCTAGCTTTGAAGGCAATTACATTCTCGCTAGGGTTGTTGGATTTCCATGTGAGGCCTCCTGGCTGTTAGCAGTCATTCTCAGAGTCCTGGAGTGCAATGGGGGCCTCTGGGGCTTGGAGGCATACAGGTGAGAAAGGGGCCCCAGCTGGAAGCCCTTGGAAGTGGATAGAGAAGATGGGAGGGGGAAGAAAATCAAAGATGAGTTGGTTAATCCATGGCCTTGGTTTGCTGCCTGCTGTTTACTCCTCTATACCATGCTGCTTTTTCCCCATCAGCATGTCAGAGCCTGTGAAGGGCTTTGCCTCCTGCCAGGTTTTTGGAGTGCTCTGAGAGCCAGCAAGGGGCACCACGCTGCCATGAGAGCTGTGAGCACCATGACGGAGGGTCTGGGAGCTGATGAATCCTTGAGCTTGATAACATAGCCTGTTAAATCTGGAGATGTGGTTTGTTCTGTACTGGCACCAGGACAAAAAGCTGTATGTCAGCCTGGTTTAACTGGTATGTGTTAGCTGAGTGAGACTGGTGCGTGCTCACTGCAAGGATGTGAGGTCTTGGGGTCTGCTACACTGTAGACCCCAAAGAGAAGGGAAAGAGAAGGCAACACACCGAAGTGCGGGTGTGCACTGAGATGCCCTCAGCCTGGGCTGGTTCATGACAGAGACCATGAGGTGGAGAAAGCTGTTGGCCATCACCTTCATCGTTTGCAGGCATAGCCAAGTGGGACAGGGTTGGGGAAGAATTCATGACCCAACCACCTGCCCTGGTCTTCATGTGTGACCTCCTTCTCCCCCTGGCTCTTTCACTGATCTCACCACTGTCCCTGAGGTCTCATATAGCTCCCTGCACCTCCCTCTGTCCCTTTGCCAGGCAAGCAAAGGCTGGTGTGTCTCTGAGCTACCTTGCTCTTTAGATGGAGAAGACCATGTGGTGCAGCCACTGATTTAACCTGGGGATTCCTATTTGACCTGAAGCACATGGTTGTCTTCTCTTTTATTTTTTTACAGAACCCACTTTGGGACATGTAATGGCATGGCCTCTTCTAAGTCTTGTGTCTGATGTTGTTCAAGTTCAGGGGAAAGAGGCCAGAGCTAGGGCGGACTCTTCCCTTCGCCAGCAGTAGCTTCCTAATGTGTGGCCGCTGTGTTAGGACTCCTGTAGCCATGAGCTTCCCTGTGCTGAGTGTCCCCAACTGGGAGCATATGGGGTGTCACAGCCGTGGATGCCTCACGGCAAAGCCTTGGGAAGTCCCTAGAAAGCAAAGCATGTGTGGTGGGGGAGAAAAATGTGAATTTGTAGCAAGAAAGGGTCTGAAGAGAAGGACACAGTGCTGAAGATGTGCTGAACGCGTGGGGAGGGAAGGCAAAGAAGCAGGAGATAGGGAGGGGGCCCTTGAGGTGACATTTCGCTGCTCTTTCTGTGCAGTATTGTGTAAACATGTTGAAAGCCATGGACAGCCTTTGTTTTGGAAAGAGTCCCGAATTAATTGTGATGTACAGGCTGCCCTTCAACAAGCTCTGGGCCTCTTGTTCATTTTTTCCCCCAGCCTTTCCATAGCATCAACCCCCAGAAAGAGCAGGGCCCGGCGGCCCCCCTCCACCCGGCTCCTGCTGCACCCCCAGGGCTGCCAGTGGAAGGCAGACCCCGTCCGGAGCCCCCTGCACCACAGGGTGCCCTCATAGAGACCCACAGAGAGGGGTGCCCTCACAGAGAGGGGTGCTGCAGGGCTGGCACCCCCCACCCACCCCAGGCCACATCCCACCCGAGGCCGTGGGGAGGACCGGGGCATGTTGACGCTCCCTTGAGGGCCAGGCCACTCGTGGCTGTCATATGACCGGTGTGGCCTTTCCCGGCACCGAGCTCGGGGGGGGGGGGGGCTAATTAGCGCATTCAGGGGCGCTGCTGGAGTGGAAAGGCGCTTGTCTGGCGGCGGGGAGCTAGGCGGTGACCTGGGGGGCTGGCGCTCCCGGCACTCCTCCTCTTCCTCCCACGCCGCCGGCCAGGTCTCCCCTCCGCCGGCAGGGGCGAGGGCAGGCAGCTGCTGGGGAGGGCGGGAGTGAGGGGAGCGAGAGCGGGCAAGGCCGCCGCGGCCTTCCTTCGCGGACGGTGGTTCGGCTAATTTGCAGGGGAGGGCGGCCGGAGAGGCCGGGTCGGGCAGGCGCTGCCGGCCGGGGCGCTGCGCGGTGCCGGCGGGCGAGGGGCGCCGGGGGGCCCTCTCCTCTCCTCGCCTTTCACTGCCTCCCGGTTCTGCTCCAGAGACCCTCCCTTTGTCAGCCCTCTGAATGGGAGCCCTGCCTGCCGCGGCCCCGCTTTTAATTAGGGCTTCCGCTGCCCGCGCCTGCCCCTCCGCTGCCGCCCGGCCCCCCTCTGCCTCTCACCCCGCCGCTTTTAAATTCTTTGACACAATTTAGCCTTCGCTCTCGCTTGCCCTGGCTGCCGGCCGGGACGGGAGAAAGAGGAAGAGAAGCCGGCCTGACGTGCCACCAGGCTGAAAAGCCTCGAGCCACCTCTCCACCCCACGGGCTCGGGGGGGGGGGGGCTAGAACTGGGTTTAGCCCGTGACATGTGGCCGAGACGTGGTTTTGCTTTTTCTTTTTTGTAAAAATCCAAATCGTACCTCTCGTGGCATGTCGGTGGCTCTTGCCAGAAGTTCTTGGGAAGACCTTGGTGGAAAACGTGATTTCACATTTGGAAGGCAAATGAAAGGAAGCCCATGTTTTGTTACAACTTCCGTCTTTGCTTTGCACTGCATGGTGGTACTTGATGGGCTATTCAGGAGTTGGTGGGCAGCCTGGAGTTTTCATGGTTACATCCTCCAGACTTTTCCAGACCTCAGGTGTGTCTGTACCCAAGGCAAAGATTTGCATCTTTTTCTATGCAAAACACATTTTGATGTCCCACACAGATACATCTTCAAGAGACTTGAATGTGTATGACTAGTCTCTTAGAGAAGTGTGGTGCTATGTTTATGCAGATAAACACAAGGAAGGAAAGCAGCTCCAGCTGGATTTACGGATCCATCCCGGACTAGGTCACATCTTGTTGGCTCTTCTTGGGATGCTTGATCCAGAAGACTCCCCTTGGCTTTTGCTTGTCACTTTTGATATCTGGGCTCTTATTTCCTTCTGGGGTGACCTTTCATTCAGGTGAAATGCAGTTGTCCCCCCAGGAGCAACAGCTGGTGCCTCAGCAACAGCCAGCCCTGTTGCTTCTTGTCCCTGCGTTGTCCCTGTGCAAGGGGCCACCGAGACTCAGGGCTCAGGGGTGTGATGTCCTGCATGGACCCTTCGGCCTGCATCTGCTGCCACGGGTGGGCAGAGAGGAGGTTGAACGTGATGGGGGTCCTCACACCAACTGCTGCCCCATCTGCTGCTGGATGGTTTTCTGGGTGACCATGGAGAGTCTGCAGGGAAGAAACCTCTCCAGAGTGGGAGGGGGTTAGGGGATGGAGAGAAGTTCCTCTTTGTGTCATAATTCCCCCTCTGCTTTCCTCTGTCAGCAGCTGGTGGTAGGTGGGAGTCACAGGTCAGCCATCCACCACGAGTGCTTGGTCTGTGGCTCCAGCTGCAGGATCCCCCCCCAACCGTCTCCCCCCCCAGCATGAGACAGCCCAAGACCACCATGGTGCCAGCAGTACTTGGTCAGAAAAGCATGGCTGCTTCCTGGGCTGCTAATACCTCCATAGCCCCAGCCCTGCTGCGGCCAGCCCGACGCCAGCTGGGTTTGCGCCATGGTGGTAAGACCCGGCAGGCGCGAGCTGAGCAGATGATGAGGTGTGGGCCAGGGTGGGTGGTGCAGTTTGGATGTTTCTACCTCATCTGATACAATCAGCATTGCTGTGCACATGCGAGGAAAGTTGTTCGATAGGAATGACCCATGATGCTGGGTTAATTCTGTTTACAAAAGAATAAATATTATAGTGGTGTCTTATAAAAGAGAATCAATAGCTTCCCTTTGCTGGGTGATCCCTTCATGTCTTCGAAAATCAATTCCCCCCCATTCCCCTCCTCCTCGCTGCACAGCTATCTGTTTTTCGGGGTGACGGGGGGGTCAGGCGATTATTGAAGTATATGTGAATTTACAATATTAACGACTCACGACGGTGTGTCCGCAGGTTCACGGTGAATTAATTATCTGTTTAAGAAGCCATGAAGAAATCAATCAATGAAAATTTCTCACTCTTTTGAGAGTGAGGGAGCTTGTCAATTTTTTTTTTAACATGCGCCACATTTAAAGGAGCAGTACAGCTTTTTTTCAGCAGAGGAGGGGCAGGAGGAAGCTGGTTTGGGGCTGTGGGAGACCTGTTCGGTTTAGTGCAGCGCTGGCAGGAGCGGCAGACCCATTTGCTGGCCTCCTCAGAGAGCAGAAAGCACTAAGGATACATCCTGAGGCAGTTTTGTCCTGGAGCTAAGCTAACGGTGGCCTTCTCTAGAGGGAAAGGGAAAAGCCCGGTGTTACGTAGCATGTGCTAGCAGACATTGTTTTGGTGGGCAATGAGGTCTGTCACAGACATGATCTCCTCCCAGCTCACTGGCCCTGCTGCCCCTCTCCTGGAGACCCATCTGCCATTGCTGAGCTGGCAGAGGGCAACACGTGGCTGCACCTCAGCTGCTCTAGCCTGAGAGGAGCAGGACATGCTCCCATGATAGAGACAGGAGACAAGGAGTAGTAAACAAAGAAGAGCAGCTGAAAGCAGCAATATCTCAAATCACCTCAAGATGTGCTGGAAGAAATCCAGCAGTGCTTCGTGACTCAGCCTTCAGCATTGACTGCCATGTCTAAATTCGGGACAGGCACTGGTGAGGGTGCAGCCATGAGGCATAGGCTTGGCATGCCTGGACACAGCCCCTCTGGGCCACCTCCACAGAGGCAAGGTCAGGCAGCTCTGGACAGCAAGTGGCCCAAGACTGCTCATCTCTCCACCTGATGCTAAAGCTGCAGCCAGGGGAAGGACCCTTATGTTCATACAGACCTGATCAATAGTTGCGCCACATCCCCAGGGGTCTTGGAGTCATCCAAGGCATTCAGGAGGACAACCGCTTGTGCTGGGTGATGGCAATGTGTACTGTTAACAGTGTCTGGCTGAGGTCCTTATGTCAACTTAATGGCGTTTCTCTGTTTGGATGGCGTTTGACAACGTTTGAATACTGGATGTGAGAATTGTCCCTACATTTCAGGCTTTGGCAGGCAAAACCACATAGACTTTGATGCCGGTCAAAAAACTGGCAAGGGGAGATCGATCCCAGAACTGCTCAGAGGGTGAAGGAGTTTGTCTGTAATTCCTTATGCCTGTCCTGACCCTCTTAAAAACTGCCCCATCTCACCTCTCTTGTGTCTGTGGAGGATGTAATGTATTGGCACTTGTGCAATGACTGATATCCCAGTTAAAAGGGGAACAACTGGGGCAGAGGGAGAGGAGAAGAAACTGAAAGGAGAATGGGGCATGAACGATGCAGAGCCTTTGGCAGGAGAAGCGAGTTGGACACTGCCCCTTTCCCTCATCCCTAACCACCAACAGGCAGCAAGGCAGGGATGCTGCAGAGAGAAAGCCACAGTATTTGGGTGGGGGGGACAGAGGGAAATGTGTGGGGGGTGGCAGGCAGCTGGAGACCCTGAAAAACAGGCTAGAGGAGGGGAGGGAGCAGGGACAACCTCTGAGGCTGCTTCTGCCCTCACAAGCCCAGGCAGGCATGGCCCCTTCCCAACCCCATAATCCTACTGGCCTGTGCCGAGAGGAGTCCCCGCCAGGCACACCCATCGCTGTAACCAGAACGGAGAGAAGAGCCCATATTGACACAGGAGCATCTGTGTCAGTAATTGTCACGCAGCCTGGCAAATTGCTTCAATGTGCCATCCCCTCCAGCCGCACAGCTCAGCAGTGGCAGCAGGCCTGGGGAGGGCTGTGCTGCTGCCAGAGAGACGGGAAGAGCCCTGGGTCCGGTGGAAGGGGTCAGGACGCCACAGGGACCTGCTGCGTCCTAGCCCAGGTCCCTGTGTCTTGACAAAGTCTCGCCTGATGGCCACTTGGCAGCTGCTCTGGCTGCAGTGCTCTGTTTTACTCTGCTCCATCATGCTCAGTGCAATATTCCCAATTCAGACCACAATGAGAGAGGGGGGGAAATTTCCATCAGCCTTTAGGCTGCTGTTTACACCAACAAAAGGAGGTTTGAGAGAGAGTCATGCTGTCCCTCCCTCCCAACCCTTACTTGGCTGCTGGGAAGAGCCGATCCTCACTCCAGCTAAGTGTCCAGCTTTTCTCCCGTCCATATATGCAGCTGCTTTCTGAGTCTAGACAAAGCTAGAACAGAAACAAAAGGTGAGGTTTCCCCCGAAAATCAGGTACCCAGTTTGAGGCTGCATAAACCACAGCTTTTGAGATGTCACAGATTGGAACCATTCAGTGCCCTTTGAAGTCACCAGGTTGACCAGAGGTGACTGTTTTCATTTCCATCTGTTCTTTTTCAATAATCTCTAGTTCTGTATTTCCTGTGCTTTTTAATGGCAGTGCAGTTCCAGCAGAGATTATTAAATTTGCCTGCTCGGATCCAGGCATACAACTTTGACAAAAAACTCCAGGCCTATCGTGACATTCTGCGATAAGCAAGGCCTCCAGAATTTGGCTTAGTGTAGGAAGCTCTTCAAAAGATGCAGTTATTTGTAAAAGGTCATGGTTAAAGCCAGCCTTCTGATCTGCTGCCACTGGATGCACACTCCTCCACCTAAAAGGTATCCTGCCCCTCTTATGCCCTAGCTTCTTCGGTGATGAGAGAACCAGCCAACAATATAACGACCAAAACCAATAACAAAACACCCTCAAGCCCAAGCATAGTAATTCAATTTAATACTAATGACTTTACCAGCACTCCTTTAACGGTTATGGATTTTGCCTGTCTATTGGAAAATGTCTCTGAGATGAAGAGCCCATAGTTTGTCTTCTAGAGAAGAAGGTGTCATTGGTCAGAGTTGTTCCCAAGGCATGATATAATGTAGGACTGGAAGGTCTCCTGGGCTTTCCCAATACAGTCTATTTTGGGGTGCAGTTAGTGTTGTGATAGGGGATAGCGGGTACATCCACCCATTGTGGAGCAGGTACAGCCACCCATTGTGGAGAGTTAAGTAGAGTGCTAATGCCTTGCTTTCCCCTTTGGGTCAGCATTGGTCCAGTGCTTTGATTTGATGCAAGTGCGTCTCTAGCCCTGGAACAATCAGCATGGTGATTTTGTGTGTCTGGGTCTCTCCACTGCTCACAGTTAGATATTATGTCCCAGATGCGAAATGGATGCAAGTGGAGGAATCCATGGATTTCAACTCGCTTGACTGCTGAGACCAATATACTTCATTTCTCTGCAGACCTCCCAAGGAACCATATAATAGCCTGTTAATGGGGCGGTTGTGTCCCGCATTAGAGGTGGCTGCATTAGAGAGGCAGATGAAATGACTTCTTAAATACAGGAAATTCCAGGTGTTTGCCAGCATCTACACAAGCAAATCAACTGTGTAAGATATACCTGTTACAGTCTTGGAGGATGACTGGTTCTGATGGAGCTGTGCTATGAAAACCAAATGGATATCACGTGCACAAGGGGTGGCATCCCTGTGAGGGGTAAGCAATGTTTCAGATGAACCACACTTTGCCCTATGTTCACTAGGAAGGAGAGCTTCAGCTGCCCTTTAGCCACATTCCTAGCGGGTCAGAAATGCCACAGGAGCAGTCAATGGAAAAGCCAAGCGCCACAGCTAGAGCATTGATTCAGAAGACCTGAATCAAAGGAGGATCATCATGGTTCAAAATAGACCTTCTGTGTTTCATATTACTGGACAATAATATTATGCAAAAGAGATGAAGAAGCTAAGAGGCTTAGGTGCTAATACACTGCTAGGAAATATAAGCAGCTGCTCTCATGGAATATATTTATGGCCCTCACATTGCAACTACTGCCGGAGTGAGGACCTACCAGGATAACTGGGGAGTTTGTAAACTTGTCCAGTGTGTGAGTAGCCAATATACAGCAGACATGCATTCTGAGGCCTGCAATGGGCTTGTGTTACAAGAAAGAGGTGTTTCTACAAATGCTTCAGAGACCAAAGACTTTCCAAATGGAGCGTCTCTATTCTTGAGAACTGGTTTCTGCCACTTCCTTTCCTGCTAGAGCAAAGACAAACTTCCATGTGATTGACCCCCAAAGTCCAGGTAATAGCTGGGAGGCTCCAATCAAAATAACATCCATTGTTTAGTCCATTCAGTTACAAGCCCATATGGGGGCATGTCTGCCCTGCAGAAGAGCCCAACCAGAGGTCCACAAGGAGAGAAGTTCATCCTGTGCCAGCTTTCTATGTCTAGGCACGTTCCTCCAGGGCTACGCATGAACAAATAAGCCATGCCTCTTGCATCCAGCCAACTCTGACCTCTCCTGCATACCACCATGCTTCAGAGCTTAGCTCTGACTGTACCTGCCAGCATGGGCACACCCAGTGAGAAACAGTGCCTGCTGTCAACTGTTGACGCTGAGTGGAGAGATTTGGCTAAGGACACAGAGGAAAGAAGTAGAAGAGTGAGGGCTTGAACCTGGATCTCAACCAAGTACACTCTCCGCTTGTGACTGAATGTTTGAACAACAACAACAACAAAAAGGTTATTTTTTCCCAGGGAAAGCTCTGTCACTGCAGACTTGCCATGGCCTTTCTGGCCCGTTGGAAGAGGATGTTCTGCCAGGGAGCCAGCCTGACTCCTTCAGTTCTGCATGAGGCAGGGAAGGAAAGTCCCCCTTGGCCTCCGAGCTGGTGCTGCACCGCAAATGCAGTCGCAGCTATACTGGCAGATTCTTTCCTGGGAGACCTTCCAGATCCACACCTAGAGGAGGAGTTCCCAGAACAGGACTTCCACCTGTTCAGCTGGTGGTAACAACTTGCCCTCTGCTATGAACCAGGCATCGGGGAGGGGGGTACATACTCCCCAGTGGATTACTTACGCTCTACATGTAGTTTTGATCTCCAATTGCTCCTACACCAGCTGCTATTCCTACCACCAGGCATCTGTACTTTTGTTTTTTCTATTCCTTTTTAATATTTAAATCCCAAGGGCTGGGTTCTTCTCTGGGCTATGCCAGTCAGAGTGAAAATCACCTGCAAGGAAGATCTTCCAGAGTCACATCAGAGTGGTGAAGATCAAGATCTTTAAGCCAGAGGAGGTTAATTTACAGCTTACAAGTTAGTTAATATGCCTTAAGGAAACCCACTGAAGCCCCAAGCTTCATCCTTGATAATTTGCATATTGACTCCAGTATGTCCATCACCAAGTGTCACCTGGCTGCATGTCCCCTTCCCCAGACCTCACTGTGGAAATACGACAGGAAATCTTAGAGGTATCTACCGCACAGACTTTACCACTACTCAGCTTCTCAAATGTTTTCTTTCCAGGTGCACAAGGCAATGCTGTGACGATGACGGGAGAGGCATCACCCATTGGGTCTTGTGATGAGGAGGGGCTGTGGTGTTGGAAAGGATGGGGTTTGGACGTCTGTGTGGAGCATAGATGCTCCTGCGTGCCTTTTGCCCTGCTACAGAGTGCCCCAGCCTCAATTCACTCCTTGTGAATCTGTTGGGCAGCCCTGCAGCTTAGAGCTGTGTCTGACTGGCTGCATGAGTGCCAAGTGGAGGGATAACGGGGGGTACAAAATTCAGGCCCAGCTGCAGTGAAATGCAAGGAAATAAGCAACGGCAGGGGTGGCCTGCTCAGTGTATGAGATGCCATAACCTGTGGTGTCTGTGCAAAGAGAGGTTGCACCTTTGTATTAAATCAAGGGCTATCGCTGATCACTGGGGAAAAATTGAACAGCTTTGGCTTCCTCAGGGTGGCTGCAGGAGCAGCCACAGGAGGAGCTCCATGTGGCCATGACCAGGGAAAGGGTTGACCTTCTTCCGTCCCCCCACCCACCTAGGCTGCCCATCATCTCACCCCCGCAGTCCGCCAGTAGTGCTTGGCAGAGAAGGCTTTGCAAGCTCCTGCTGCTGGGCGTCCAGAGCTGGAGAACCAGGGGGTGACAGTCCCACACTGTCACTCCCTGTGGGGCTTTGGGAAACCTGCGTGAGTGTGCGAGTGAGGCACATGTGTCCCGGGGAGGGGCGTTGTGTACACACTTCTCCATTCACAGTGGCTTAGCTCAAGTGCCCCCCTCCCTCTCCAAAGCTTCCCTGACACTCTAGGTGAATATTTGAAAGACAGGATCGGGGCTTTGGTTCGAGAGCCTCTTTGTACAGTGCTAACTGGTTTCAGGGCTGTAATTATCTCTCCAAGAGAAGCTGTAAATTGGATTAAGGCACTGAGTTGCAGCTGAGTGAGCTCCCTCCATTGCCCCACCTGGTGGGCTGCTGAGCGATAACAAAAAATGCCGAGAAATCGGATTTGGATTCTGCTTCACACTCATGGCTTCCTTCTGGAAAAAATGAAATTTTTCCGGCAGAAAGGGCTGGCATGGGTTTGCTGGCAGTATCAGTCCTGGGCTCGTATCATCTGCTGGCACTCTTCCGGAAACGCGATCCCCTCCGTTATCAGAGAGAAATAAATAAATAAACAGCAGGAGATGTTTTGGCAAGGAAGGAGGAATCGCACCAAGAGGCGTGCGCATACGCACACACACACACACAAACTCGCATACGCACACACGCTCACCTCGGCACCGTGTCTTCACAGCCTGAGCTGTCTGCCGCAAGCAGAGGAGAAAGGAGGTGGCAGCACAGGCACAGGGAGATGTTTTTTTTCTTTTTTTAATTCCTGTCCTCTGGACTGAAAAAAAGCCGATTTTTAGCAGCTTGTGTTGAAGGCATAGAGGGCCTGGGCCTTCTGTTGCTCATGATGAAAATCACTGTCCTACTCATGTGGGGGCTCCTACAGCATCTCCCCCCATGCCCTTGAATAAGGCACTGTTCCTTTCCCATTGGTGCTTTCAGCCCAGTATAAAAGGGTCCAAAACTTATATTGAGAGGCAATACAAGTTCCCTGGCTGATTTCAGTGTCTTGACCAGGACAGACTAATGTCAGGCTTGTGGGGCTTGATCCTCCCTTTCTGAGATATGAGAGACTTCATATCTGGGCTCCTTTTTATACACAGAGGTGTGTATTTCCCTTTGGAGACTCAGGAGCTTTGGGGCAGGGGTCCATAGGAAACCCAGCAGGGATGGGCAGTACCAATCAATGGCCCTGAGCAAAACCATCAGGTTGTGCTCTGAGCTTGTGGGACCCATGCAGAATAACATGGCTGACAGCTTCATTTCCAGACCAAGTTTATGATGGAGCATTTCTGTCCATGGAAGAACCAGATTATCCTGGATTTGGAGGATAAAACACTGCCTTCTCTTCACAAGTAGAGATCCCAGGACCAGCTTTTCAGGTGAGGCCAATCAATAATTTATCCATAATCTGGTTTATTTTGGCTCTTAGGGCTATCAAATGGGGCTTGTGTCTGCCTGCAGTCTTTTGTACTCTGCCATCTGCAGGGTTTCCTCCTACTGGGAGGGAGGGGCAACCAACGGGGCAGCAGCTTCCCACCCCTCCTGGACACGGAGGACACTGGGAAAGGCGTCCCTTGGTGTCTGTGGCAGTGACGCCTGTCGCCCATTGCATCTCAGGAGCGAGGCGGCTGCCTCTGCCCATCAGCTGCCCCTGCCAGCTGGCAAGGAAGCACCACTGGCAGGGACTGCGAGGACTGCCCCGGGTTGCGTGGCTGCTGAGGGAGGAGGGGTGCCTCCAAAGGGAGACATGCTCCGAAAAACCTAAAGGGGAGTGACAAGCCTGGGGAAGCGAGCCCCCAGTCAGCTGGCATCTCGCATGCACCGTGAGGCCAGTAATCCCCTGTACGGCTCTGGTGTGTCAGCCAAACTGTTCAAATGCTGTGGAGATGTTCTCCAAACTGCCTCCTAAGGTAGCTTCTTCCCCCTTGTGTCCCCAGATGTCCGGGTCCCGGTTAAGTCCCTGTAATTCCTCTTGTCCTGCCATCTGAGGGCAGCCGCTGCACTGTGTCCATATGGCCTGACGCAGCCCTCGGAGGGCAGCCGTGGCCCTGAGGCTGAAGGATGCTCTGCCAAACGAAGCCACGCTGGACCTGCACAGAGGAGGCCTTCTGCAGCCTTGCTGCTCCTCACAGTTGGTTCTTGCCTTATGCTCCTTTCCTCTGGTCCTGATCTCACGCTACAATGCGGTGCCACAGTACAGTGCCTAGAACAGCCTGTTGGCCTCTCTTCTCTCCCCGGCTCTCCTCAAACCACATAGAAACCCATTTTCTCCTCTGCTGAGTTCTTAGAAAGCGAAAGAAATGTCCAAGGGCTCAGCACTCGCAACTGAGTTCAGCTCCGATGTATGCCCCGAAAATAAAAAGGCCACATCCTTCATCAGGACCAAGATCCCCCCAGGATATATACAGCCACACTTTCAAAATGTCTCAGTGATTCCCGTGTATCCTACAAATTCCACCCAAAACATGGTGGGGTAGTGAGCAATTTCCTGCTGGAAATTCTGCCTTCCTTTGGGTGCCATCTAACGCTGATCTTTATGTTTCTGTCAGCTTAACTTATTATTTGGTATTCAATTTGGCAATAAAATTTTTATATACCAGGTACTGTGTATTACAGATACACAGATAGATACGTGTTTATGTGTGTGTGTTCCTGTAAATTATAATAAGAATTTTGTTATTTTGTTCATCAGGTTCAGCTCCATTTTTCACACCTGTAAAGCTTTTGCAAATCCTAACATGGAGAGAACAGATATACCGATTCTTATCACTGTTAAAACTTCTTCAGTGATAATGTTTTGGTTTCTTTTGCATTCAAATATTGAAAGACACTAGTATAAGAGCTGCATATTTAACTCCAACCTTCCGAAGGACTGAACATTCATAAATTATCTTTTTTATTTCATTAGTCATGGACTCAACCATTCCCAAACAGAGAAGGATTTAAGCATGTGCTAAGAGTTCAGCACATGCTTAAGTGCTGCGGACTTAGAAGAGGAACTTTAATTGCTGAGTACCATTAGTAAGTAAGATGCTGAATTCCTCCCCAGGAGTGACTATTTCGGTGATGATTTAGGTAGTCCTTTACTGCATTTTGCCAACCTCTACTAGAGTCCCTGAGATCATGAAGTTTTTATGGCTGTACTGATGATCCCTTCTTGACTACTCTCCTCAGGAGACTGTTACATGCCTTCTATATAGGTTTGGAAATTATCTTTATTTTGTACCTAGAACGTTGTCTTTGCAAACATTTTCCCTCACCATATGTGTCTGTGTGTCTTTCATACTTTTTACTGTGTGTTTTATTGTCCTTGCCATTTTAAAAGCAGGAGTATGATTTATAGATGAAATTAATGAGCAAATCACCTGACGCTGAACTTATCCTGGATGTCACAGTACTTTAGACATGGTGCTGGTGCAAACGGAACAGAGACATCTGGGCTGCTCCAGATTCCCAGTCCTCCAAACAGTATGGCCTTGGGATCAGTCCAGCTAAGGCTCTTGCTCCTGCACATTTTCCTTTCTGCAGGGTAGAGGAGTGCATGGTTCTGATAACATCTTATTTTCTGTTCATCAGGCTGCAGTTGGGTTTGTGACTACAATTAAAAGCAGCAGGCCAAATCCCTCTGCGGTTTAACAGCCCTGAAGTCAATGGAGTTGCTCCAGTGATGAATTTGGCCTGAAAGCTTCTGGTCTGGTTTTAGTCGGCTGCCCAGAAGCCCACATCTAAGGCACGTCTTCGGTGGATTTATATTTATGTTTGAGAATGAGGAGACAGTCAGAGAGTTAGATGCCTTTCACATCCAATGTAAGTCATTAAAGGCTGCAGAATATTCTGCATGGGAACAGGTTCCTTTACTTCTGTCGTTCTAGTAGAACATTATTTTTTGTCTCTCCATGACTCTATTAGTTCACAAACAGGACATAGGACATGGCAGGTAGGATGCCTCGATTGTGCCAGTGCCAAACAGGATGACATTGGCAGAGCCTTTTAATCTCTTTCCTTGAGTCCACCTGCTACGTCTCTGACCCATGTTATGTGTTGTTAAAGCACAGTTTCCTTTTTACCCCCCCGACAGCTGTAAAGAGCCAAGTGAAAACCTTGCAGGATTTGTGTTAGAGCTGTACAGATAGTCTCTGCCCCAAAAAGTTAAATAGCCAGGAGGGGCAAGTGCAGGAAGGGAATGAGCCAGGGGTCCAGTTTTTAGATGGAGGATTACACATTCCCCAGAGTAGATTCTGTCTTCCTGCAGTTTCAGCCTCCCTGGTTCTTCTTACCCACATAGTAAATATCTCACAAACACCTATTCTTCTCTTTCTTTGCTAAAATTTAATGTCTTTTCTTCCTCCCCTACAAAATCCAGGCTTATTCCTGATCTCAAAGCAAGCAAGCAGGAAAAGCTGAATTTTTGAGCTGGGAGGAAAACGAGCCCTATTGCTACTCATAGGTGTGCACCATTCTCCCCTCGCCCCTGCTTGGCACTGCAGAGCTGGAGGTCGGCCTCAGGACTCATCCATCCTCACTGGGCTCTGCAGGGAGATGGGACTGTCCCGTGGGGAGAGATGTTGATGTGGCCTCCAAGATGAGGTCATCCCACAAGCGTGAGCACAGGGGATTTCTAGAGAGGAGGAAAAGCTGACACAAACGTGGGGGCAGCAGGCATCCGGACGGGAAGGGAGAGAGATGGTGGATGGGCAGGATTCCCATTTCAACTTTATCTGTACAAGGAATTTTAACTGTAGCAGCGGGGTAAACACAGTACATTTCCCTCCAGCATTTACGCTGATATAAATAGGCTTTTTTCCAGTTTAACTATTCTTTTGTAGGCATGAAATTGAGCTATACAGGTATTAGGTATATACCAGTATAACTGTGCTCACAGTCTGAGGGGGTTTATACTGATTTAGCCATAGGGGGTTTTAAGCAGATTAAAGAAGTTGAAAGATGGTATTTAAACCCTCACTAGTAATGTACATCGATTCCTAGGTGCAGTCTTTCTTTTATCCACGTATGCATTTTCTGTACTGATGTACATACATGCACATGAGCATTTGCATCCAAAGCATACTAATTTTCCTCTTTCTTTTCCTCATTTTTGTCTTTTAACCACCATGTGAAATGCAGTCTAGAGTTTAATTTTGTTCTTCCCTTCTTTATAATTTGAAGATGCTTTTCTAGCTTCAGAGAAGTACAGGAATGACAGGAGGAAGGAAAGTAAAGAGTTCCTATTGCTCTGCTTTTTCAAACTCCCACAAGTTCAGGCTACTTGCAGTGTAACTGAAAGAAACAAGTAAAGTTGAAAAGTAAGCAACCAATTGAAAAGAGACAGCATTTACTGCAACGCAGGCAGCACTGAGAGTGAGTCAGGGAAAACAACATCTTCTGCCTTCTCATCAGCCCACTTTGGGAATTAAATATTTTTTCAATATTTCAAATTCCAATTTTTTAAAAATATGTATTAAGAAGGAAAGGAAAATTGAGGAGGAGGACAAGGAAAGGAGGACAGGTGGAGAAAAGCACAGCTGGAGAGCAAGAGGGAAAAAGAAGACAAGAACAAAGTAAATGTGGAACGAAGGAGTCAGGAGTGGGAAAGTGAGGTTTTGTGTGAAAATGCAGCCGAGGTGGGAGGCAGAAGCCTGTGTAGCCCATTTCCACCTGTGCCCCAAATGCAGTGTTTTAAAAAAGATTCAGTGCAGCTCATGATGTGCTTCTGTACATGCAAAAGGCAATAGCTTGGACTGGCTGCTGCCTTAAACCGTCTCCTTTAGCTGATGGTTTAATTCTGACTGAGGCTGAAGCATCGAGTAGACACCATTGGTTGTAGCCAGTAAAGTCCTATGAGCCATACTGACTAGCAAACACTAGGCCTATCCGTGAGAAATATGATAAAAACCATGCTTTCTTGTGACAGTGCTGTTCAAATTATTGCCTCTCTGTTAAAATCCCAGTGCCATCCCCACCCACCTTCTTCCTCACAGAAGAAAAAAACCAACACAAAAGTAAAACAATAAAATTTTGAGGAATTAGTAATTCACAGGAGAAACCCCCACTTTTATGAAAAACCCCAACAATTTAAAGAAACCTATTGGGTTTCCTCTTCAAATCTCATTAAATGCAGAATGGATGGAGCCGTGTGGAAAGGCAGAGGGCTAGATGTTCAAAGGGCTGTGGGAAGTGGATGAGCAGACTTGGTTAGAGCACAGGTGTGTGGGGCAGATAGATGGATAGATGTGTGATATGCATGTGGAGGAGTGGCTGAACACGGAGGTGACAGAAATATGCACTTGTGGGACTGGGCTGACAGGCAGGAAGGATGCTTTAGAAGTTCAGAAAACCTCTGGTACAGCTCTTTGTTCTGCCATCACCTTTCAGGTGGCCCTGGGTAAATCACTCCTTCATACACAGCAGATAGTCTCACTGGAAACCATGGGGAGTTAATCCTTCAGAGACTAAGAGATGCTCATATTCTGCAGTAATAGGGCTCAGACAAGCACCTCAGAGAGAATACAGACGTGGTCTGTGGTCAGGACACTGTTGAAAATCTTTACAGTTAACATGAGTTCTGCTCCTAGCCTGCTACCTCACACCTCATCCTGGTGATCCTTAACAGACCCAAGTTTCAAAGCAGGTCTCCCAGGGTGCTGGAATGTCATCATGCTTTGCAAGCTTTGGACCTGCTATTGCCCTTATTGCTTCAGTAAAGATGGTTTAAAATGCTATCTAGGGCAGTTGCTCAAATGCTGGTAATTCAGACTGAGCAAGAGGAGTCCAAAGATAGAGCATCTCTGAACTGCTTTATCTGGATGGAGTCTCTAGACAAGCTCCCCACACCCATGTCAGAGTGAATGTGTCTCTGCAGAGAACCAGCGGGACAAATAGCAAACCATCTGCACCTTCACTCCCTAACGGTCGAAATGACGCTAGGAGAATTCAGCACGTCTTTTAGTCTACAGAGATTGATAAACGTTTTCAATTTCAGTCTACTGACAAAGTGCAGGTTTAGCTGTATCTCTCAGTGGCATCTGGACTATGAGCAGAGCCATAAAAACAGGGCATTTGAATGATCTTGCAAGAACATCCTGCTGGTTCAGCAAAGCTCCAAGGAATTTTCTCAAGCGACACCACTCCCAGTTGGAGTATATTTACGTTATTGTGGAAAAGACTTCTGCTCCTGATATTGCCACGGTTGATCCTGAGACAAGGTTGCACAGAGCCTTTTAGGTAATGCTGCAGTAAGTGTATCATGAACACCAAAGAAAGAGTAGATCAAAACGTCCTGGTGATGGTCATGGCCCAGGACCCTCTGAATTCGGTGTAACTGTACCCACTGAGTTTTTTTTGTCTGGTGCCAGTTGTCTTGGATCTTTGGTGGCTAAATGGGAAATGGGGAACCTCTTATCACCAGGCACTTCCATTTGAGATGTCCAACGTGTCCGGTGGTCACCTGTGGGGCTTGAGAGACAGGGACTTCCAGATAGGAGGCATGTTCATCCAAAGCCTCCAGTTATGCCCTGTTCACACGTACCCTGACTGGCTCTTTCGGGCTCTGTCAGTCTATGTGAAGACACTGACTTCCAGGCCCAGTCTGAACGCGTGTGCCCCCATTTGGATCCAGTTGCCTTCCCCCTTCTTTTCTCCATGGGTCCTACCGAACTCCCTCCCCAGTCCTGGATCCAAAAGCATAATGGCTTTATGTAGCTTGTAAAATTCTATTATCTCTGTATTCAAAACTCAACAACTGGGAAATGGCTGTAATAAGCGTGTTATTAAGCGTGTAAATACACTTTAACTTCAGACCTCCAAAGGAAGTCTCTTGCTGTCTTCCTTGCTGTTTCCCCTCCATGTTTTCGCCATGTGGTTGAATTTCATGGATATACGTCTTTTTCCCCCTCTCCCCGGCTGGCGTGCTGTCCCATTTGACTGTGCTAAGGACAATGCTCCTCTCCACTGAGCGTGCCACAGAATCTCCTGGAGAACTCAGAGTCTTTGAGGGAAGATGGGTACCTGGTGAGGATGGGGGGCTTGGGGAAGGGGGGAGGAGGGCTGGGGTAGGGAGGGGAGGAAAACATTAAAAAAAAAGAAAGAAGCCAAGTGCATTCTTTCTGCAACACTCAGGAAAAAGAATGTTTCACAGGGGATTGGAAAGGCGAAATTTTTTCACATCCAAATGGATTGCAATTTCCCTCCATTTAGCACCTGAAGGTAATTAGCTCGAAGAGACTGTCGGCTGAGAAACACGTTCATGGAACATTAACTCTCATACATTCTCCAGTTGCAGGGAATTAATAGGAAAGATTAAAGTTTAAAGAGAGCAAAATGCCATTACCTCGCAAGCCACCTCTCTCAGCGGCAGTAACTAGCCCTCACTAACCTAAAAGCACCATTGGAGTCCCTGGCTCCTGCTTCAGGCAACGACAGATGAGACGGGCCCCCGCGCTGCCCCGAGCTGCCCGTCCATGGGCTCCGGTGACCCGCCTGCAGGCAGCGATGGCAACGGGGCTTGCGGCTCCGGCAAAGATGCGTTTGCCTGCTGCTGTACAAGTGCACACGTGCACGTCACCTTGGGACCAACACACGTGTGCAAGCATGTCCCCACATGTACCACTTTATAGGTGCCAGATAGTGTTTCTTCAGCAAGACACAAGCTGTGGGTGCCCTATCACAGCAAAGCCAAGGACGAAGTGTCCAGCAGTGGTCCCCTGCGTGTTCCCACCAAGGCCTCAGGTTGACACGTGGGGCAGGGGGGAGGGATCCCCCGTGCACCCCCCAGGCAGCCCCTCATGGTCTCCCTCCCGCTCCCATTCCCTGCTGGCACGCCGGTGCCCGCACAGGGATGCTGGCAGCCTGCTGGGCTCAGGCAAGGTCCAAACCGCAACGCTGCAACACAAAAAGGCCTCACAGCTGAATCGGCTCTGTGAATGATACCAAATCTCTCCTGACAGAGGGATTATGCCTTCTTCTCAGATGGAAGACAAAAAAAAGCATTAAAGGGTGGGGGCCCTATTTGGGGGCTTGGGGGGTAAAGTTTATATAAGCTTCTGCACTTTAAAGATTTCCATGTTGCTTTAGCATTTCAGGGAGAGAGCACGAGAGAGAGAGAGGGAGAGAGAGAGGGAGAGAGAGCGAGAGCGAGATGAAATTGAGACATGGAAGAATTTATTGCCCAGAAAATTCCATTCTGCTATCTGATTCGAAAAGTCCAGTCCCCCCAGCTTCGGAAAATCTATTTTCCACATTTTAATACCCTGCAGAACAGTCCTCATAACTCATCCGAGTGTGTTAAGCACAGTTTTATTAGATCTGAAACAAATTTTGGTGGGGAGATACTATAGGTCATTAACCATGGAGTAATTTTATCCTTGTTTCCCTAATGATGCCATAATGGCGAGCGAATTTCTTAACTAAAGACCAAAGAACATTTTGAAGGTCAGTTTCATCTGTGAGCTCCTTCAAGCGCTTCTCGGAGAAGATTGGAAAACTCGCCGATTTTTTGAAGAGTCATTAATAATGTGAAAGCTGAAAGAGCTCTCTCCCATTTGCGTTCCTGCTTTTTACCTTTTAATTTTATATCGCTTTAGTCCCTTTCTTTTTCTCCCTCACTCTCTCTCTCTTTTAAACTCTCTTCTGGAGTGGCCCCTCGTGCAGCTGAAAAATGAAATGGGCCATTCGTGAGGGCATCCTGAGCTGAGCTGAGGCAGGGCAAGGATCCAGGAGGGGGAAAGGGCAGCCCTGGCACTGGGTGCCCACCGCCGCAGCTGGGCAACCGCTGCCACAAATGTCCCTCCAGCAGCCCTGGGTGTCAGCCTGGCCGAGGGGCAGCCTGCTCCCTCACGCTGGTGTAAATCAGGAGTGGGGTTATTTGAGCCTACGGCACTGCATCCGTGCAAAAGGAGGGAGAGGGACCAGGCTGTCCCCTCCCTGCCTAACAGGGCACGTGTGTCTTTAGCCTGTCTGAACGATCTCACGCCTGGATCGTGGAGGCTTGTGCTGGCAGAGTGACCGCTGCACTGAGCGTGAATGTGCATGTATGTGCACATGCGTGCAAGGTCCGTGTGTCGGTGACCATGAGACCATTACAGGTGGGATGTGAAATATTGATATATATGTATATTTGATATGTATATATATATACACACCTGTATGTGAATAGACACTTATATATAGATATGTTGCAACTGGATGATGCTGTAAAAAAAAAAAAGGCAAGAAGCTGTATAAGGATTATATGTAGCCTGTCTACATGTGTGTGCTGGGACTGCAGGTGCATGGGGGGCACATGGAATAGGAATTAGCACGTGCAATATTCGGTTTGCATGGATTGCTGCGCTCAAGAGTGTATATGTATGTTTTACACATGTTTGGGGGAACACATGAGGGGCTGATTTATAACCCTCTGTGCCTGTGTGTGTAGTGAATAGATAACAGGCTTACACATGTTTTGTGTGGACTCTGTCTACATTTGTGTGTGTGGTGGTTTTTCTGGCCGTACCACAGGCATCAGCGGGCAGGAGGAATCTTCTGGGATGTGTGCGGTGCACCAGAGGCTCGGTTCTCTGTGTGTGCATGCACGTGTGTGCGTGTGCATGTGTGTGTGCGGGGGGTGTATGCCCTAGAGAAGGGTTTGTCTCTGCACTCATTAGAGAGCGCCTGGCAGTGAGCAGGCCTCTGTGCTTATGTGTTTTCCTCTCCCTGGGTGTGTATGCTTCAGGCATCTGCATGTGTTGCATTTGCAGATGCCATGGGCCAGATCCTCAGCTGATGTAAAGCAGCACCGGAGTCCATGGGGCAATTTACACCCTCTGCAACTCCTGGCCAGCCCTGGGCTGGAGGCGGTGGGGCCAGGGGGTGTGGGCTGAGATGCCATCCCAGACCATGGGAATGGATAACTTCCAACCTGGAACAAGACCTTCTCCCATCCCCTCTGCCCCCTCTCCCCCATCCCATCACTCACGTTCAAGGCGAGAACTATGGGGGGACGCATGTGTGTGTCTATTTGGGGAGGGAGCGCTCTGAGGGGAGGGGGGCAGTGTGGTGACACACTCTGCTCCCAGATGTGATACCAGCGATAATTTCAATTTTATGCCTTTGTTATGGCTTTAATCACTTTCTTTATGCGTTTTGTTCCAGCGATCAGGGAGAGACACCTGATAGGCAAAAAGGATATCAGGGGAACAATTTTTATTTGGAATGTGGTGAGAAGTCTAATTAGAATTTGAATTCTGCTGAGCCTTGAAATGGTCGGTACTTTATCCTGATCGCCTTAGATATTGTTTCGAGTCAATCATCTGTCATAGTGCGGCACGCTGGAGAGAAAGGCTCTCCATCCAGCCTGGTCTTTCCGTCGGGCTGGGGGCTGCTGGTGGGGAAAGGGAGGGTGACGGGAGGGAGGGCAGCGGACTTTGCTCTGCCAGATAGGCTCCCCAGGAGCAAGCACAAAGGGAGAAAACCTTTGGCACAGAGGTTTCTCTTGCTGTGTACTCTGAGTCCTGCTGCAGGGTACTGCCTGCTGGCCCCTTTCATCTCATCATTGCAGGGCTGTCCCCTTCAAATGGGGGATGAGGGAGAGGAGGACTGTGGATCAACACAAATGTCCCCTCAGCTGCTGCCTGGGAGAGGAGCATCCTCTCAGAGGCAGTCCACATGGCTCAAGAGGATTTTGCTGCTATTCTTGCTCTACCAATTAAATGCTCTGGAGGGTCAGTCCTCATGGGCAGACAGACAGCTAGGAAAGGATGGATGGATGGACAGGTGTGGATTGGAACGGCCCTCCGGATGGATTTGTATGGGACAAAGGTAGAGATTGCTGAACCCAGTGAGACACTGGGATGGATGGGGCACTTAAGAAAGGTGAGAGTGGAGAGGTGGATGTGCCTCATCAGGCTGAGGGCAGTAAGCACACTCATTATGGGGATTTTCTTCAGCCTGTAGACTCAGGTTGATCTTATTTCATTTGTGTTACCAGAACACAAGGGAAAGTGGGAACCTGGGAACACAACAACAAGGCACTCAGCAACTTTCACAATCCTTTCAGCTTTAAAGTGTGTTCTTAATAGTTTAAAAAACCCCACAAACTCATTATGAATCCTAGTGTTTCAAAGCTAGAAGCCAGTCCAAAGCTCCCCAGGACGCCTCCCGTAACTTCCTGTCTCCAGTCCGCAGTGCCTCCCTCTGGTGAAGCTGCAGCCTTCAGTCCTCACCGAACTGCTGCAGTACGGAGTTTGAGATGAGCTGCGCAGTGGTGTGATCCCTGCTGCTAAGGAGAAGGAGGCACACAGGCAGGACTGCAGCATGATCTATATACCAGGAGAGATGAACTGAGGAGAATCATGAACAATAGAATCATTCCAAGATTCCTAAACTTATTGAAATTGATGGT
This sequence comes from Harpia harpyja, assembly GCF_026419915.1. Classification (NCBI taxonomy): domain Eukaryota; kingdom Metazoa; phylum Chordata; class Aves; order Accipitriformes; family Accipitridae; genus Harpia; species Harpia harpyja. Next base: position 24,610,227 of record NC_068949.1, on the reverse strand, counting down.
AAAGTCTTTATTCTGTGCTGTTCCTATGCTTTTAGATGGTGTCTCATTCTGAATGCAGCATAATGTTTGTAACATGAAAGCTACAGGGTTGGTTTGGCTGGTGAAGAAAAGGCAGTTGAATGTTTTGCCTTCTTGAGAGAAGCAGAAAATGACCTGGGACTGGGGGCTAATTAAAAGAGTTGCAGGCATCTGCAAAAATTTGCAGCTAGGAAGGCCATTTGAGTAGTTCTTTCTAAAGTGTCAGCATTAGGTTTCAGAGCTGACATACTGAGATGGTTGTAGGCAGCTCGTGCCCTTCTCAGCTACAGTCCAGGCTGTCTGCAGACTCAGGCAGACATCGCTGTATGTGTTTATGTTCAGTTCCCCTCTTTCACAACTCATCAGGGCAATACTTGTTTTTTCTTCCGCCCCTACATTTTTCTTTTTTTCCTTTTTTTTGTTTTTTCTTTTTTTTTTACATTTTGAAAGTTGATAGTGTCAAAGCTCAGTTCTAAGGACTCATCTACACATCCCTTGATAGTCATGTTGACAGCCATGGAAGGTCTGAGGCAAAATCAACCTTTCATTTGCACTCCAAAATGCACCTACAGTTGCAAACAGAGAAAGCAGACATTAAGTATGCTGTCATATTTGTAATTAGGGACGTGGTTTAGTGGTGAACTTGGCAGTGTTAGGTTTACGGTTGGACTCAATAATCTTAAAGGTGTTTTCCAACTGTGGTGGTTTAACCCCAGCCAGCAATTAAGCACCACACAGCTGCTCACTTACTCCCCCCACGGCAGGATAGGGGAGAGAATCGGAAGAGTAAAAGTGAGAAAACTCATGGGTTGAGATAAAGACAGTTTAATAGGTAAAGCAAAAGCCACGCATGCAAGCAAAGCAAAATAAGGAATTCATTCACCACTTCCCATTGGCAGGCAGGTGTTCAGCCACGTCCAGGAAAGCAGGGCTCCATCACGTGTAACGGTGAGTTGGGAAGACAAATGCCATCATTCTGAATGTCCCCCCCTTCCTTCTTCTTCCCCGAGCTTTATATGCTGAGCATGATGTCATATGGTCTGGAATATCCCTCTGGTCAGTTGGGGTCAGCTGTCCCGGCTGTGTCCCCTCCCAACTTCTTGTGCACCCCCAGCCTACTTACTGGTGGGGTGGGGTGAGAAGCAGGAAAGGCCTTGGCTCTGTGTAAGCACTGCTCAGCGATAATGAAAATATCCCTGTATTATCAACACTATTTTCAGCACAAATCCAAAACATAGCCCCATACTATGAAGAAAATTAACTCTATCCCAGCCAAAACCAGCACACCAACCTAAATGATTCTATGATGTGCTGTCATTGCAAGTATATTCAGATTTTGGCCCTAAAGCTGCGATTCTAGTAAAGCAGGAATGTAACAAGTAAAAACCCCATGCTACAACACAAGCTGTACAGTCCAGACATTAAACCAATATATTCATGTTAGGGAGAGAATCAGCGATCCCCCAAGTCTCTTTGCTCTGAGTATGCCCAGTCCCAGGTGCTGGAGCATCTTGTACAGAGCATCACATGGCAGGAGAAGTGCCAGCGTTTCAGACTGCCCTGGGAGGCTGGGCCTTGTAATGGGGCTGGTTTGAGTGCAGGGCCTCACTGATGTAGCAGACTCCACCTTGGCTCATCCTCTGCCATGGGTCAGCAAAACGCTACTGCAATGAGTCCCTCATTTTGGCCCAGTTTATGGCTCATATCTGGGACCAGGAGGATCTGAATGCAGGGTGCTGATGCCCACTTCCACTGCCCTGTTCCTGGCTCTATGAATACGATACCACTATTTGCCTCCCTCCTAAGGATGCATGTGTGTGCGTATGTGTGAAATAACAGGTGAGGTGTGTTCCTTGCTTAGGGAGGAAGGAACTTAAGCTGCTTCTTAAGCTTAAGCTTCCTCCCTCAAGCTTAAGGGCAATTAAGAAGAAAATAATAATAATAATAATAATGTCTTGTATTCCGATGGCCCTACCTAAAACAAAAGAATCCCCCCAAATCCATGCGAATACTGGGGTCCAGATCTGGGCTAGATCCTCCATATCTGGGCTGGAGCCAAGATGCTTAGGGCCATGCAAAGCTCTGCTGACTCAGGGGAGGTCTGGAGGGAAAGCTGGATGGGGGACAGCTTGCAAGGACCGGGGTCCTTGCTGCCATGCCAGAAGGCAGAGAACTAATTCTAAGCCTTGATTGTCATTGAACTCTGGCCTCATGGAGTATTGTTTACTGTGCCGAAGGGATCTTTATGCATCATATGCCTTGTTCATGCCCAAATGTCAGCTGATGGATGTTCAATAGTTCTTGATGGCCCTGTGGTTTCTGTAGCCTCCTTTACAGCCCACACGGCAACAGGGAAAGGCCAGAAACTGAAATGAATGAAGGTTGGGTGGGGAGGGCTGCTGTAAGCACTGCCAGCACAGGCTGGGAAAGGGCTCAGGTGTGCCGAAGAATAAGAACAAAATCCAATAAGCAGGTCTCACTAATTTAAATCTCAGTTGACCCTACCTGTTCTTTCATTGTGATACTCTGAGTGACCACTTTCTTTTTCTTCTTGGGCACTGGGTGTAGAAGTGTTTAGAAGAAGAATCCCAAACAGCTCAGCCCATATTATCACTACTGTTATCACTGTGATTATTATTACCACTTACCTCCCAGCACCACTCAGAACAAAGGCCCTTGTTGTGCTGAGCACTGTACAAATGCACTGGGAGAAAATAAACAAAGGCTTGTTGACTTGCCTGAGTTTCCATACCGTGACAGTGTCAGAGCCAGGAAGAGAAACTAAACCTCCAAGTTCCTCTTGCTAAGCCAGGGATGGCTATTGTTTGCCTTCAAGCATTTTGAGCAGGAATTCCAAGTGATGCCTATACCATGCAGCTGGCTGTAAGCCGGTGCATGCAAAGGACTGCTGGCTAATGCCACCGCACCACCGGCAATGGTAATGAAGAAGCCAGTGGAAACCCATTTAACTGGATCTTCTTGGGCCCCTGCTGCAATTTCAGCCCAGCTCCAGTTGGGGCATCCCGGTGAAATGCTCCCAGAGCTCCCATCCTTTCAGCTCTCCTGTGGCTCTTAGCCAAACAGATTTTGGTGTGCTTCTTGCTGGCTTGGGAAGGTTGGATAACACTGCAAAGTCTGCCAACACTAGCTGGAGCCAGGAGGTTGGCTTTAGACTGTATTTCTCTGCCCTTCTCACTCTTTCCTTCCCTGTTCTCTCGTGTCTTTAGCCTTGTTCAAGTGAAGTGTTGACTTTTAACTCAGTCACAGCCTCCACCCCAATTTTCTCCTGCCCTGATTTTTTCCGAAGGTATTTTCCCCCTCACTGTTCCTGAACACTCAAGTCCATGAACATTCCCACCTAACTTGCCAGCTCTGGCTGGGGTAAATTCTGGCAAAATGACTTTAGCCTTTCCAGAAGGCAAAGCTGAGACAGAGGACTGCATTCAGTTGCCCGCAAAGGCAGAGCATGAAGTCTGCCATTCCCTGGGACCAGCTTTAGCCCGACCAACCCAGCCAAGGGGACCTGATTTCTGGGTTCAATCAACAGCAAGAGAGCTTCTCGGAAGAGATTATCAGAGAAGTGTCTTCTGAGAGAGAAGCAAAGACAAGAGCATCTGGACTGTACCCTTTGTGGGTTCTTTGGGGGCTACAGCATGAACCCACACTCCAGTGCGGTGCCTGCTGTGGGGGCGATGGGACTCAGAGAAAGGTTCAGGGAACTGAGTGAGTGCTGCATGCTCCCCTTCCCCTTCCCTGCCAGCAGCAGCGCCATGTCTGTGACTCAACCCTGTCCTCTGTTCCATCAAGTGGACATCCCTGGGGCCACGGAGTCTTTTCCCTAATCAGCCCATTTCCCCTGGCTTGGTCCTGGGAGGACACAGTGCTCACAGGCTCTGAGGTGTCTCTATCATTGGCTGTCAGGTGAAGCCCTCCCTAAGCACTCCAGCAGGCCTTTCTTTATTTATTTTTAAAATTCCCCTGAGCCTACGAAGGTCGTTTGAACAAATGGGAGCTGACAGACATTAAGTTGGAAAAAAGCCCATTGCACCATGATAAACTCCATTTAAAGAGAAGCAAAAGTGCCAGGCAAGGAAGGAACAAACGATGAGAGATTTGTCACTGTTACCGTAAGCTTAGGAGGTGAGACTGTCAGCTCTGGCCTCACCTTCTCCCATTATGCATTATCACACATTCCAGCATTGCTATTTCCACTGCAGCAGCTCCTGTTGGTGCGAATGGGCTGAACTGGGCCGTTGTGCAAGGCCACAGTGAGAGCCATTCCCAATGCCAAAAAGACCATGCAGGCAAATTAAATTGGTGGGCCATACCCCTGGTGAAGAGGAGAGGGAACCAAAGCCCAGAGATGAGGTGCTTCACCCTAGGTCACACAGAGAGTCACCATCTGAGCTGCAAACCGACCTCAGACCATGAGTGTCGCCCTTCCAGTCCCCAGTCCTTGAGCCTGTTTTGCATCTCTCTGTGATCTCAGGTATCCATGCACCAGTGGGGATATGAGCACGGTTTTACACCTTGCAGGTACGTAGCCTGCTGGGGAACACAGCACCACCACCGCTCCGAGCCTGCCCTCCTCTGAGGGCACAAAGCAAGATGCCTCAGCCTGGGCACTGAGGTTTATCCTTTGGGCACCTGCATCACAGAGGTAACCTCAACAAGCCATGGCCACTGCCAGCTCTTCTGTGAGGAATTGGGGATGGTACCTTCCCTTCAGCTGGCAGCCAGAAGAGCCGCCTGAGGGGCAGAAGGAGATGGGAGAGGGAGAAGTCAGATGTATCAATCTTAGTCCATACGACTGCTGATGAAACCTGTGCTCTGTCCAAAGATATATCCTAATGCCTCCCATTCAATTTGCACATAGTTTCTTTATGCTTTGCTTAGTGTCCTTGAAACAAAGGCAATTGGTTTCTCCTCTCCTCTGGGCATCATGTGGGATCCAAGTGCCTCCAGCCCCCTGCGGAGCTGCAGCAGCCGCCAACTGTTCTGGCAAGCCAGGATCAAATCTCTGAGAGGAGCAGGCCTGGGAATGTCACACTGCCCTGGCCAAGTTCAGGCCAGGGCTACCTCTACCCCACAGCCACATGAGAAATTAACTTCTCCAACTGCAGATCAGCAGGCTCAGAAGTGACATGAAGTGACTAATATATCTTGCAGATAGGAACTGAGCCATGCTCTTCCTCATGCCTCTTTGTCTTGGAGTCCTGCAAAAATGAATAGTAGTCTTTGTGCTCGCAGAGCATTGTGGCAAATCAGTCCCGACCACTTACTAGGGATCCAGTGCAGTGAGCCCAGGCTCAGCGCTGAAGGCTTTCTGCAATCAACTGGGTTATAGTGTCTGGCTAACGAGGCTGAGAAATTAGAAGTGTCTTGACATGGTCACTACAGCAACTGTCACCATCTAGGCAAAACTCAGCTGCAGGAGACTGGTTCCTAACTGATACCCCTCAAGATCAAGAGTGGTCCGAAGTCTTGGGAGGACTGGGTGGCTGGGAGGAAAGCCCTGTCCATGTACCCAGCCGTGAAGAGCACCAGGAAGGTCTCTGCTGCTCACACCTGGCCCTGTGCCCAGCACAGATCTGTGTCAGGAAGAGGAAAAGCAGGGCTCTTCACCAGGTTCTTGTACAGCACGCAGTTACAGCTTAGCAAACTCCAAAATCACCACCAGCTCTCTGGCTCTCGATGCACTGTCCCTCTGCATCACTGGCATAAATGGGATGGCCAGTTTACTACACATGAGAGATTTCCAGTCTTGGCTGGATGTTCCCGATCCACAACGACCTTTGATCCAAGAGTGAATGGTGCTAACCTCAACTTTCTGTGTTTGGGCTCCCTGCCCATCTTTATGGTTAAGCGTTACAGCAATGTCTTTCCCACTGCCCAGTTTCTCTCTTGGAAACAAAGATCGCATTTCTGCAATGCTGCAGTTAGACCAGTTTGACCTTTCCCTGTCATGTGGATGCCCGGACAAGTCAGAGGCGGCTCGGCAGAGATGGGCAGCGTCCTCGCACCACAGAGACAGCCAATCTAGCTGCTTGCCTGCACTGTTCCACCTACTACCTCCTCAAGGCTTGCTCTCCAGCTGTGCCTGCACCCGCAGTCAAGGTCAATTTTATGTTTTCCCTCCAACTCATATCTGCTGACCATCCACACTGCAAACCCCACTGCTCAACCCTGAATGACCCATTCAGCCAGCCCCTGGTGATCTCTGGCTCTGAGTCCTGGCTGACCCCACACTGACCTTCAGAGCCACCTCCCTCTGCTTTGCTGTGGCTTTAGAAATCACTTGAGCATGAATAGCCCTGAGCACAGGAAGTCCACCAGGGCAATCCTGCCCCAAAATCCCGTATTCCTCATCTCTTACCCCTCCTGCAGCCCCTTTCTTCTGTACCATGCCGTTGGGGTTATGCACCTCAGTCCTGCATAAAATGAGGCATCTAATTCTCTGTGTGAGTCTGTGCCCTGCCTCTCAGATAGAATGATAGGTCTGGCCCTGTTTGTTTTCAGCTTTTTCGCTTAATGGCTGTCTTTCACAAGGTACACGGGACACGGAGTCCTGGTCTTGCTTAGGGCTGATATTTCTGATCTGTAGGTAAAAGCAGCAGTAAATGGTGGCTCTATTACTGCTCCTAAACCTTAGCTACAAAATAGTCACAGTGGCAAGCAGAACTAGTCAAAGCTTTGAGCAAATGTTCTAGAAGTGTTTCAATTTCAATATAATTTCTATGTAGTAGGATTGCAATGGGATTTCCTGCAGACCATGTGTAGGAATTAAAAGCTCCTTTTCTAACAGATTCCTTCAGTTTTCTAAAGCATGTTTTTATTGGCATTATTTTGGAAGTATTTTTCTCCCCTTGTATGAAGCCTCCTCAGTCAGCTTTGGTTACAGATATGAGTTTTAAAACTGGGGTGAAATATGATGGAAAACAGAGTATGTTTCTATTGATGGCAATTCTTCATGCAGATTTGACCTCTGGGGGAAGAGGAAGGTTGTTTTGTAACCAAAAAAATCTCTTGCCAAAAATGTTGCCCTGGTAACTGAGGCTGTAGAGAGGAGCCTGGAGCCTTATGCTACCCATTAAAGGGAATCTGACTCTGGAGAGCGAGAAGTGGACCCTGGAGAGCTGGCTGGTGGGGGCTGAGAGGGGCTGGGGATGTCAGAGATGCCTGTGTGGGGACAGGGGAGGAAAGGTGTGAGATGAAGAGGCCAAGGGCAGTGAGTGCAGGATGAGACCCACAGGGGCACAGGGGGTTTGAAAGACTGATAGGAGCAGAGAGGATGTGGGAGGCAGCAAAACTGGTTGGTGGGGCTTGGCAGCATCAGTAACGCATGGAGGGTCTCATGCAATGCCTTCCCCAAGATGCAATGGTGTTTTGAGATTCCCCCCCTGCAAGTCCCTTCTGCACCTTGCTGCAGCAAAGAACATTTTCTCAGCATCTCCTTTCCTTAGCCCCTAACCATAGTCCTCCCACACCAGCCTTCAGCCCCACCTTCCCGGCCCCATCAGCCCCCACCTCGCTGGTAATGAAGGGGGCCGTGTGGTCTGCCTTTCCTGCACTCCCACACTTCCCTCTGGATCCCAGCAACAAGTTTAATTGGAAAAAACCAAGGCTGACTTGGAGGCAAGGCAAGGAGGCAGGGAGAGCCTGTGCCGGCTGACACCATGATCGATTACCTGGAACTCCACCTGACACTGAAATTAGGGTTTTTTAATGATAGGCCGACTCTCCCTGGATGTGAAATTCAAATGATCTCCAAAGCTTCCCTGCGACCATCACTCGCTGCACGCAGTGGTACACGCCACATGCAGGTACTTTGTCTCTGTCACTGCTGAAAGGACATTGTTATTACCAACAACTCTTTGTATTAACCAGTCTCCTACCTAATAGACAACACTTTACGTTCTGCACCGTTACCCAGTCAGGGCTGCTGTGTGCCTGAGAGACACATGCTTCCCCCTGGCTCCCCTGGGGCAATGGAAAGCCAGTGCTTAAAAAGAGACAACAAAATGGGGGATACACATTGTGTACCCAGCTCTTGTGTTGGGGGGTGATTTTCCTTGGCACTGCCTGTCTCAGCTGCAGGCCCATAGCACAAACCGGTGGGGCAGGGGGTGGCCGTGCTGGGATGTGCCGAGGTGCCTGGCAAGCAGGCGGTTGCCTAAGTTTCCTTCGGATGAGAGAGGGGAGTTTTTCCTCCTGATGACATCTTTCCCATCCCAGGGCAAAACTCGGGCGGCAATACTCCAGGCAGTTTTCCCCATCTTTATCCTGCTTGGTGAGCCATCAAGGAAGTTCCTGCTGGGCCAGTACCCTCCCATGCCCAGACAGGATAGAAGAAAAGCCATCCCCTCCCAGTGTCCATGCTGTTGCTGAGCCCTGGTGTATCTCAAAGCATCTGCACCTGTGTGGAGGGATTGTCACTGCTGGTGGAGGTTGTCTCCCAAGATACTGTCCCCACCTTTCTTCCATCATCTCTTGACCACTTTTGCCTGGCCCTCAGGAAGGCAGAGGGAAACTGACTGGTGTGACTGGGAGAGGAGAAGACCAAGGGTTATTCCATGGCCATTACCTGGGCATATTGACTGTCTTTTCTCATGGGAGATGGCAAGCAGAAGGACCATTTTTTTCTTCCTGCTGGGCAAGGAGGGAAAGGAGGAGATGAAAAAAAAGAAAGAGAGAGAGAGAAAAAAAAATTGAAATAATGTAAATACAGCAGAGACAGCAGTAGCCTGTAAACCACCATGCATTAAGCGGGATTTCCTACATCTCATTGCTATACTGAATGAAGATTTGGAAAACTGCATGGAGGGAAGATTTCCTAGGACAGATAGTAGTTTTACTCTGGTTATAGGGTCCTCTAACAGCACTGGGTATGGCATCCTCACCAAAGGGAGCCTTTGGCCATATCATACAGTGCCAACAGAAGGCAACAGGTGTTCTGGGTGGTGGTGATGCTGGAGGGAAAAGGGAAAGGTCCTGCCTCCAAAACCATTCACCACAAATTCAGATTTCCCCCCATGAGAGGTATTGTGAGGAGGTTAGATGGGGACACCAACTGTTTCCAGCCCCAGCATGAATTGCTTTGGGCTGCGTTGAATGAGAAAAGCTGGGCACACATGGGTCTGGACAGAACTGCAGGAAGCTATAATTCAGACCTTCTGGTTTGCCTCACCAAGTGAAACCCTGGGTGATGACACTGACATTTTTCACAGGCTGACCGCTGCAGTGCCTGTTTCTTCCTTCAGTTAGGTACTGGCGCTGGCATATTTAACAATATAACCTATGCAGCCTCAGTTTCCTCCTGGTTAAGAGATGCTTCTTGTATTTGATAACATGTGGATATCTTTGATGAGGAAATGCTACGTGAGTTGCCATGGGAAAATAACATATTTTCTCTGTGTCTCAACTCTCCCTCTCCATTTTACTTACATTGTTGAAGATTGCTTTTCCTTAAGGGAATGCTCAGCGCCAAGCACCCCGTGGCTGCAATCTCAGCTGCCTTCTCTGGCCATCCCTTGGGGCATGTATTCAAGCAACTCAGGCACCTTCTGTCTGGGAGGGGGTCAGTGGCAGAGCTGGTATTTGTTATTCAAGGTCGTGTGGTGGTGTGAGAGGTGTTGGGAGGACAGTGCCATGCTTTGCAAGTGCATAGGATGCCTTTGCCCTGTACCATCCCCAACCAGTTCAGTACAGCCACTGGTGCCCTCAGTAGCCCCTGCCAGTTGTCCTCCGAGCGAGGTCCCCGTGGGAGCTGAGCAGAAAGGGGACGCATGCGGACAATGTTCCCTGCTTTCCTCCATCGCCCGGTGAGCAGCCCCTAATCTGAGGGGCGTGCCAGTATTAATGCCTTTAATAACGATGGATCAGATTGTATGAAGAGTTTTAATTGATGTCTATATCCCTGGAAACATAAAAACAGCCATGCAAACGTCTTACCACTATTATTTTATCAAAGGTTTTGACGTGGCTGCTGCATAGGAGATGTCAGGGAAAAAATTCATGTCTGCAAGGCACAAACAGGCGAAGTAATGGGATATAAATCAAAAACAGTGAAAGGGGAAAGTGGTTAGTCACAAGATCATAGAGTTTTCACTACAAGGGAGAGCAGTGAATTCTCAATACAAGCAGCAGAATTCATTCATTCTCTGGTGCTGTCAGCCCTTTCTCCCCTCCCGGTCCTCAACACCCCCCCCTTCTGTCCCCAGGACACACAGTCCTGGGCAAGGGCTGACCACCTTGGAGGTGCCTATCTGGTCAGGTTGGTACAAGCCATTTCTCTTCCTTGTCCTCTCCTACTTGTATAGAAGGCATGGAAACTTAGCCCAAAAGCAGGGTTACAAATAGCACCCCCTTCTCTTTGGCTGGTCAAGAGTATAATTAACCCTTTAGCAGGTCTGCTTAGCTTACATCACTCGGTGGTCTACGAACACACTCGTAAGTATAGTTTCCATTACATAGAGGACAAACTGAAGTGTGGAAGACAAAAGGGGCTGATAGGCTTACTCCAGGCTGGTGGCAAAGAGGAGGAAGGAAAGCATGAATTCAGTTCACCTTGTTCGCCCTGGAGTAACTCTGGGAGACCGCCATGCAATGCCAGCAGGAGATCAGTTGCAGACCTGCTGCTTCTCAGTGACTAGCTCTGGCCTTCAGGGCACACGGATGACTGGGACCCTGTTGATGGCTCATGACGCTGTTTGACTATGTTGTCTCCTTTCCACAGCCAGAGCCCCACAGAGCTCAGCCAAGGCAGAGTGGGCCAAGGCAGCCAAGAACCACCTGTGAGACCCTCACAAGTTGATCCTGCACTGATGCCTTGCAAATACTTTATTTCTCCTAGCCACAGTGTCCCATGGGGTGTTGTTCTGTGGTGGGAAGATGCTGAAACTGGCCCACAGCTGGGAAGGCATGAGTACAGTGTGAGAAGTGACTGCCTTTTCCAGGGCACTGCTGAGAGGAAGATTGCAGCATTGCTTCCTTGTCCAGTTGCTTGGGTTGCAAACATAAAAACCTGGAGGGGGGGGGTAAGGTGAAGGAGGAGAGGAAGGGAGGGGAGGATGAAAAGAAGGAAAAACTGGTGGATAAAAAGAAATTTGAAAAAAGTGAAATATTCAAACTGGAAAGTGATATTACAGAAAACTGCAGGGAACACGCTTGAGTGCATTCAAATTTATTCAAACTCTGCGTCTGACATTGATGAATGCAACAGCTTTTTCCACAATATGTAGAGCGCACAGGGCATTTAGGATTGCAGCATCCCTTTCACTGCAGCTGTCTGGGGGCCTGTTCTGAGCACTGTGGAGACCCATACTCTGGGCCCTGGCGTGCCCCCTTGAAGAAGAGGCTAGGAAGCCATTTGGGAAGGAAGAGAAAAACAAACAAAAAAGAAGGATTTCAGCAAAAGATCAGGGAGGAGGGATTTCAAGGCTAATCCAACCCTACTGTGCATGAGGTCTTTATCTTTGTGGCAGGACCCAGTTTCTCCTCTAGCAGTGGTAAAAAGTCCTTCCCAACATGCATGCATCCATAGGAGGGGGGTTGTATCAGGATGCACAGACAAGTCATTGCCTTTCTGTAGGTCCTATAAAAACATTATCTTCCTTCCTGCCAACAAGCCTCAGTGCTAATCTGCTTTGCAAGCAGGGGCTTCAAGATTCTGTTCTCTCTGGCTCCAGTGGCAAAAGAATCTTGCAGCTCTGGCCCAACGTAAGACCATGAACTAGTCATCTTCCTGCAGGGAGCACTCTTGCATGCTCTTTGCATGCCACAGTGGCAGGCTGGCACCCCAAGTGATGACTTCCACGCTGTCCTCCAATTTCTCCTCCCCTTGCCTGGGAAGTGTAGCAGCTTTTAGGAATAACAGGTTACAGAAGAACTTGAGTCAACAACCACCTGTGACTGTTTATCTATAGATTTCATGCCTGCAGGGTTTTTTGGGAAGAGGATGGATGGAGCTGTCTTTCCGATGGATGCTCATGGAAAGAGGTGCAAACCCACCAACATGCCAAGTAGACATTGAACTCCAACTTTCTCTTCCGCTGCTGTATCTGGACAGTGCGTGTCCATGCAGACTGACAGCAAAGCAAGAATTTCCCTGTGTATGCCTTGTGGCACTGAAGCTGGCAGAAAGCTGGGAGGCAGCCTGGGGGTCCTGGCACCCTCAGCTGCATGCAGCCACTCATGGAGAGGGTAGGATTGCTTTCTTCCTAGTCTCTCTGCCCATGGATACTTAAGACAACCTCCAATAATTATTTTTTTTTTCTGTGTCCAAGGCTTTTATACCTTCATATTGGAAAGGGTCTGATGTCTAGGACACGGGAGACCTGAGTTCAACTCCCACATCCACAGCAAACTCCCTGTGTGGTTTGAGTCAGGTCATGTCAGCATTGCAGGCTAAATTCCCCACGTGTGATGCAAGAACAGGTGTAGCAGCCTGGTGTTTTTTTAAACAAGATGTTTTTACAGTGCCGTCACTGCAGGCTCTCACATTTTCCACAGTGTCTTTCTGCTACTGCATATATATAGCCCTTTCTGATTCAGACTGTTTTGCCTTTCCTTTCCTTCTCAAATCTCGTCTCACCTATGCTACTGTGGCTCCATCTTTTGCTCAGGTGGAGACCACTGTGTTTGGCACATGAAGAAATTTGGCTGCCGGTCCTCCATAATCCCAGTGGGGAGCTGCAAAACAGGGGTTTTCCTGCTGCTTGCTCTCCTGGGCTCCCTGTCCGAAGGGGCAGCACACAAATCCAGCTTGGCTCCGGCAGTCTGCCTGCCAGGACAGCCACGCGGGAGAGGAGTGAGTGGGGCACTTTGTGGTGCAACACCAAATGGCAGGGCCCATCCTGGTGTGTGCTAGGATGCCATTGCCCCCCAGAGCTGTGGCTGGACCTACCTGGAGACAGTGGGAGCAAGACCAGAGCCCCACCAGTGGTTAGCATGTGGGATCCTCACTTGGGCCCTGTTGTAGAGATGGGCTGGATAGGAAGGGTGATGGTGGAGCTGTGCTTCAGGAACATGGGCGTGATGGGTTTCAAAGAGGGACCCTGGTTTGTGCGAGGTAACAAAGGAGTCCAAATTTAAACCTATTGCCCCCAAGTTCAGGTTTTCTTTGGCCCATTGCTTCTAGCAAGGACCATTTCTAAGTCTTTAGGAAGACCTTTGGTGGCTGTTCAGTGTGGTCTCAGAAGGCCACTTAGGCCAAGGCTGAACAGTAAAAAAGAGACTTGGTTTGACCAACAAGTAAGAAGCAAGAAAGTCCACTGTGTCCCATCAGTGGGAGATCCTCATAACATCTCTCTTGGGATGGCCTTGGGAAACGCACAAGCCGCCTTGCCCTGTGTCCTGGAAAGGACAGCATCAAAGAGGCCACCTCTCCCCCCACGCCACCATTGAGCTGTCCACAGATGGGCTGGGAAGGCGCTGCTGGCCCGGCATCCTGCTCATGAAGTCCAATGAATGGTTTGGGGAGGGGATGTGTGCCATGGCCTGACAGGGGAACCGAGAGCTTCTCCCTCTTCCTCTCTCTCTTTTTCTCTTTAGATCGTCGTCATGGTGTAAACAAACAAGCTAAACTCTATGAGATTTACAGTGCCCAGCTTCGGTGGCTTCCAGTGCGGCGCAGTGAGATATTTCTGTACAGGCAGGCTAAGCACTTTCCATTTTATACCTCAGCGGCTTTATAGCATCTTAAGGATTTCTGTGCATGCCTGGCTTCACTCAGAGGGAAAAAAATCAAGCTTGTAAATAAATACTAAATATATATGAACAAAAAAGACAGAAGGGAAGAGAGAGGGACACACGCGCACACACAAACGTGCGCGCACACACACTTACCCGCACTGGCAGAGGGAAGCAGAGAGGGGATGCAGAGATAGAGCGGGCTGAATGGGAGATGGAGAGACAAGAGATAAAAAAGAAAGAGCCAGCTGAGCAGCAAGCTGAGGATGGGCTCTCCTCCACCACAGCCAGATGGAAAGAAAATAAGCCAGAGCGAGCAGCTCTCTGGCAATTTGGGGAATATTAATTTCCCATCGGGTCAGGTTAATGGTTGTGCCTGAGGTTAAGCCGAAGCGGCAGGGGAAGGCACTCTGCTCTGTTACTGGCCCCTCAGCCCAAACTCAGGCACCCCCGTTGGGCTGTTACCCGTGTGCTCTGCCCCCTCCTCATTCTGCCTCTCTGCCATTTGACAAACACTCCCTGGAGCCAAGTCTACGCCTGACCCCAAACCAGCAGCGAGCTCCCGGGAGTAGGAGCTGCCCCCAGCTCTGCAGGGCTCCAGTGCGGCAGGTCCTGGGCTGAGCCACCCTCCTGCGCCCAGTTCAGCAGGAACTGGAGCTGCAGTTTTCTTTCCTCCCATTTTTGTGAGTGACCAGGTTTTCTCTTTCCAGCCCCATTGCTTCTCTCATCGGTGACAGGAGGACAGAAATACAGGCTGTGGCCTGAAGCAGGACCCCAGTGGGGTTCTGGTATCCCCAGACCCCCACTATATATCTTTGCTGTCTCTGGTATCAGCAGCCTTTTCCTTGGACCCTTGCTGCCCAGCAAGTTCTTAGAAACGAGCTGCAAGGAAAGATTTTTGTGCTTTGTGTTTTGTTTTTATGTTAACAAAACATCTAATCCCCAGTCACGATCTTTCACCTGCACCTGTAGTATGGAAAACAAGCCTGAGGGCTGGCTGCACATGGCAGTGCATAGCAGAAGGACAGGTTTCCTGTAGGATCCTTCCTCACTCCCAACACTTGCCACCAGCTCCACAGCCCTGGTAAGTGAAGGTAAGTCTCCTCCATGCTTTCCAGGTCTCGCTGCACCATATTGTCCCACCGCTAGGAACGGGGCAAGGAAAGGAAGAAGTGACTTGACAGTGGTGACACAAGAAATCAGTGCTAGAGGTGGGAGCCAAAGTTTGATTTCAGTAGACCCGCTAATCTGTCACCCGGGGGACCACACCACACGATATGTGAAACGCAAGCTGACAGCTAGCGGGTTTAATAGAGCTGTTGCAGTTCTGCATGGCAAATGGCAGCCTGCATCCAAATCTGAACATGGTCACCCTCACAGCTGAGCTGAGCTGGGGAAGTCCTGGGAAGCCCTGACCATGGCCAGGATTTTTTCATATAAACAAGTCCAGCGCAGAGATAGTATGTCTTCACCCTGGCTTTCCCTTCACCCCTGCCTTGTGTGGTTTCCCTTCCTTTACTCCTGGCACACACACTGACCTTGCCTGACAGGGCTGGGCTAGCGTATTACAGCAGGAGGTCTGCACGCCCTAACTTTTAACCAGGCTGCTGCTAACACAAGCATCCAGTACAGACCAAATGCATGTGTTTGGGCAGCAAAAGTCTCTGCCCACAATAGGCAGTAGGGTGTACAGCTCCGCTGGCGTGACGTGCAGGTGACACTGATGCTGAGGAGCTCAGTCCACACTTCCTCAGGGAAAAGGCTGCATGCCATGCAGCAAAGGCGGGCAAACCCCTGCAGCTCCCTGGCTTTCCCTCAGATGTCCTGCACCATGAAACGTTGCATGGGAGATCACCTGAAGTCACCGGGCCCAATTTTGGTCTTTGCATGGAGTGAAAATTCCCGTGCAAGGCTCTGCGGCAGGACCAACCACAGGCTTGAGCGTGGCTGGCTCCATCTCCGTGTGTGAGCCAACTCTGCTCTGCTCCCGACATCGGCTCCTTGCTACTGGCCTCTTGCCTGGAGCGGAGGGGCTCCCTGGGCCGTGAGAAGGGAGTGTCTCCCCTTGGGTCGCTGACAATTTCTCACCATTCTCTCTGTGCCCGGGACTTGCTTCCCCTTCTCAGATATTAAGTATTCAAACCTCATTTACATCCTTATTTTTCAATTTGCTGCCACAGTAGTTTAATTTATTCTATATAATTTCTTTTTCTGAGGGGACATTAATCATTGCCCTGTGCTTTTTGGCGCCTGTGGGATATGTGTGTGTTTTTTTTTAAATCAATAAAATAAAGCAACCTTCCTTCCCTCTACCCAACCCCCACGGTCCTTCCCACCCCCAACATGCCCCTTTGCCGGAGGAGAGAAATATCATTTCTCTCACTATTTTTTTACCCCCATTGTTTCCTTCATTTTCAGCCCAAACAGATTAACTTGTCTTTTTTATTTCTGATGAAATGCTGTGTGAATAGGGTGGCTGGGAGGGGAGAGCTCCTGTCTGGGGCTGCTCGCTGTGTCGCTCGAAGGGCGGGTTTAGGATGACGTCCCTGCTGAACTGCTGAAGCCCAGAGTCACTGGAAGGGGAAACTTGGTGTTTCCAAAGCCAGGCCTTGGAAAGAACAGGTCCACTCGTGGTGCAGGGGTGACTGTTGGGCTGAGGAGGATGCAAAAGCAGCTGGCACAATGAAGTGCAAACATGCAGCCGTGAAGACAGGGCAATGGCTACCATGAGACTCTAAAAGGAAAGAAAGGAGAAAATCATGGGGAAGGAAGAAGTAGGAGAGAGTTTCCAGGAGGGATAGAGAAAGAAAAGCAAAAAGCAAGAAAAATGAAAGAGAAAATAATTCAGGAAAAAGAGAAGGACCAGAGTGCCCAGAGCTTAATGGCTTTTCCATTTGACCCTAGCTGATTCAAACACAAGGAAGAGTAGTTTCTGCTCTGGGTTTAGCCCAATGTGTAGCTACCAGGGCGCAGGCTGCTCCCCCATGGGATGCACGACACAGCAGTGCTGCAGCATTGCAGGGGGCACGGGCTGGCACCCCTGGGCTGCCCTGCTGCACGGCGCAGGACTCCCACAGGGCACAGCATCACGGGCTCCCCTGCCACAGGCTCCAGGTTTTTTGGCCATTATAGCTGCTGTCTTTTGTTGTTATGTAATCTCTGATAATGAAAGTCCAGTTCTGAGAGGATGCTTAATGCGATATTAGTCAGTTGAAATATAAGTGTAAATTACATGCCTGCAGCTAGAAAAAAATGGTAACAGCAGAAAACATCCCTCTTTAGTAGCATACTATAATCAAGAGAGCTGATCAAAAAAAGAATTTTGATGGACCAGTTTTCCATTGGAAAATGCAGAATCCTCCAAATTGAACCATTTTCTGGAAATGTTAAATGTTGACTGGAATCTTTGGCAGAGATTTGAACTGACCCAAAATGCAATGAATTATTTGGTTTTGCCTTTCTCATTGTATTTATAAGCCATTTTGTGTTTTCAATGCTATCGAAACATAAACTTTAACATGATTTTCATGCTTCTGCATTGAATTTGTTTCAGAATTGACATTCTGTTCTACCCCATCCTGTCCACTCCATTTTTCATTTCACTTCATGATGAAAATAAATGTAGAAATAACAGAATTTCCTGTAGGCTGGAATTTCTATTTTCTGGCCATTTCTTGAGATCAGCAATGCTAGTAGGCAGTGGAACATTTTCCCCAACATTATGACAAGACAGAAGATGTTATATGGAAAATATTTATCTCTATCAGAAAGTTCTTGGTTATTGTAGAAAAGCCAAAGTTCTCAGCCATCTTCAATAAAATAGGGTTGGACACTGGGGGTTGTGTTTACACTGGTGTCCAGAGCCACGCATGCAGTGAAGGGAACTGCAATGCAAGTGTATGGCCCCAATCATGTCATTTGGCAAACTGCAACCAATGATGCTGATGGAAGGAGGGGAGAGGCTGCACTCCTCATCCTCCACCAGAATAGGCTTTGCCGACTAAAATGCATACATTTCTGGGAGTTGTGTCTGTATTATTGGTTTGTTGCTAGTGTTGTTCTGCTAATGTCTATCTTTAAGGTATTTGAAAGGTCCTTAAGGGAGTACATGGGAGCGTTTTGGACATGTTGTAACAGAGAAAAAATGAATTCATCTTTGGCTTGCAAAAAGCATGAGCTCTATCGCCCAGCCACGAGCAACCCTGCACTAAGGAGCACCACAGCAAGTCCAGAACTACCATTTGTTTCACTGAGGTTTGGATTCAGGTTGAGAGTGCAGGATTCTGGTATATGGTATCAGAGATGGGCACCTTCCAACTAAAGTGTGCACCAGCCACCCTGAAACCCTCTAGCCCCGTGGGTGGCGCAGACAGACCATGTGAGCCAGTTTCTGCTGTGTGTGCTGTGGCTCCAGTCCAAGTTGCAGTTCCCTCTTGGAGGTGATGCTGAAAGAGCAGCGTGTAAATGACAGCGAGCTTGGCCCCAGCTCTCCTGTGTCCTGTGCACCCTGGGAGTGTGAGTGCTTCCAGTCGTGGATCATGAATTTGCAAACACTGTCAATAGTCCTGTTCCTGGAGTTTGGATTGCACTTGGCTCTCTGTCCCCTGGACTTCAGGCAGGCCTTGCAGAACACCCACCCCAAGCTTTGCAGCGTGCCTCAGCCAGGGTGAACATAGCGTCTGGCCACTTGTTCCTCTGAGGAAGGAACTCTCGGAGTTCAGCACTTGCATCTGTGTTGCAAGCATTTTCTGTGCCTTTGTAGCTGTGCTTATGTTTCTTGCCGATGCCTCAGGGAGCACTCTGTGGAGCTGAAATAATGTAAGATCTGTTCTGCTCAGGGTGTTTCACTCCCTGGCTGGTAGGAATACTACAAGAAGACCAGATCTTGCAGTATTTTAGCCCCATAAGTGGCTCCTTGAGGCAAAAAAAGACCCGTGAAGAAGAAACACAAACACAAATACCAAGATATTTGGTTTCCCAGTGTGATCTTGCTTCCTCTTCTGCTGTTCATGTAGTTCACTGGTACCCATGTAAAAATAAAATAAAATAAAGAACCACTCCACTCACAAAACAGCTATATGTGAAGTGGATACTACAGAGTATGGCTTACAGTTTCATAAAATACTTCCACATACATATACAGTAGAGGTATAGATGGGACAAAATAAATATCCGCATTTTTAACAAAATTTTTCTGTGATTCTTCCATAAGGTGTGTGCAGACTGGATCCTAAATACATGATCTCATAGGCAAAATGCACCTCCATGTGTGTTTGTACACAGAACTGCCATGGGGCATCTCGACTTGTGTGTCCTGAACTGCAGGCACGAGCATGACAAAACCAGACTGAAGTAATCCCAACAGCTAGGGGATTCGGACACGTACATCTTGGACCGTGCCTTAATGTGTGATAATTATGATATACAGGACACACATGTGTCAGAAATCGTAAGTCCACATGTGTGCTGCTGAGCGGAGGAGGGAGCAGCCAGCAGGGGTGCTGGAGGCCAAGATTTGCAAAGCTAGTTAATGCTAAGTTCAGAATTTGCAACTTTTATTGGAAGAAAACCTACTTTGTTGCCTCCTGTTCTGCTCTGGAGCTGCCTGTGACAGCTCAGCTGCATTTGGTACAGCAAAAGCAATCAACAGGGGTGGATGTGGGGAGGTGTCAGAAGGCCAGTTGTTGGGTACAAGGTAAACCCAAATCACGCCGTTCTCAGTATCTTGGGGTTTTTTTCTGGAACTTGCTTCCATGTGCTGGGCTGGACAGAGCAAAGCACAACAGGGACTTTGGGGTAGGAAAGGGATAACACACCAGTGGAGAGTCAAGGTTCAAGCCTGTGTCTGGGAAATGGTTCTTCCATGGACATCTCTGAGAAAATGAGTGCTTGTTCAGGGGCGTGGAGGGACAGGACCTTCAATGAAAAGACAAAGAGTGGTGGAAAGAGCTGGAAAAATGGACAGCTTTCTCTGGAAACCCCACATTTCTCAGCCAAAACTTCTATTCTGAGGGATGGTTGGATTTTTGTCTGCCAGTTTGGCTTACAGAAGAACAGTGATGAGCTGTGCGTAAGGTACCATTTTCTGGTACCTGGTCCATTCCTGGCTGTGCTCCACTTTCATTTGTTCTTTGTCATTTGTTCTTCTCCTCCTTGAAACATTTTAATTGCCTAATCAGTTTGCGGAGTTAGCAGCGTGTGATGTAGCGGTCTCTTTCACATGTATGCAACCTCTCCTCCCCAAACATGTAACCACGAGTGACTGAGGTGGGCAGTGGGCAGCTCCACTAAGGCAAGGTGGCAATGAGCAGACCCCATAGTGGTCAGAGAAGTCAGCAGTGGCTGTCCAGTCATGAGACAAGTTATGGATTGGGCACAGCTGGAGCGTGGACCTGATTCATGTGAAGGTGGTGGGGTACTGAGCAGTGGGGCTTGGCTGCCCTTTGCTGTAGGGAGCAGCACACCCTGGGAGAGGAGCCAGGCTTTGTCTGAGCAGGGCTGTAGGAGATGCCCTGGCATCCTGGTGCCTCCTTACAGCTGGGATAGGCAACATGGATGCATAGTTGTCCTTCTGGAAGGAGAAAGAGGGGCTCTGATGGAGACGCCCCATGCCAGTCTGTGACGGGGGTCTCAGCCTCACAGGATGGCAGCATTGGTGGGGCATTTCATGCAGGGCTGGGTGCTGCAGGCAGCGATGTTTACAGCTGCTGTCCAGAGACAACCGTGGAAATTTCCTGGAATTCCAGGTCCAGAGCCAGCCCCTGCTCTGGGGAAGGAGGATACTGCGTCTCAGTCCATAAAGTCCCCAGAATGGGAGGAAGGGGCGAGAGACACACAAAGTCAGTAGTAAAAAGAAATGAAAGTCGGCAGCTTGCCACAGCGGAGTGCAGACTCTGCAGAGCTGCCTCTTTTATTGGCGCCCAGACTGGAGGGAGGTTTATGCTCTCAAACAAGCCAAATTGGAAATGGAGCACCAGCCGGAGCCCTGCAAGCAGGCTGCTGCCCCCGGCACTGGGAAGAGTGTGCAGCCACCCTGAAATCCACTGCTTTCCCTCAGCTTTCTCTACTCCATCCGTCCTCCTTTCCACCCCTCCTTTACTGCCCCCCTTCACCTCTCAACTCCTTCCCCAACCCATGGCTGGGCTTGTCCCCTGGTGCTGATTTCCCCAACAGCTCCTGCCATCAGCTAATACTGAAGACCCCTTTTGGTGGTGGGAATGGCCTAGCTTGCTCAAGGGCAGCTGGTCTGAGTGGCCCAAAGGATGGATGAGGGTGGGAGAAGGTATCTGTGGTCTTCTCTTTCTACTGCTTTTCTGCTGAGCATAGGGGAGTAATTTGCATTACAGTGACAATGTGCTGTGGGTCTGTCCTCAGGTTTGTGTCATCCTGCTGTTGGGAGGAGAGGAAGGGTGAAGCGTGGTAAATGTGGAAGAAACACAGCGAACAGCAGACATGAAGGTGATGGCATAGAGAGGGGACCCACGGCACAAGGACCAGGTGCATGATCTGGCATGGCAGGTGCTGGTTAGCAGCTGAGTGCCAGACATGCCGTGAAAATAATTTGCTCAGTAATGCAAAGCTTAAATACATAAAGGCACAGGGTGGGGAGAATTGGGCGTTCATTCCTCAGCAAGTTCCCCAAGCCCATGCTGAGCAGGGCATGGAGACCACCGTGATCCTTCAGGTTCCAGTTCAGACATGCTGAGTCCGTGCTGTGACATCCAGGTATGTCAGTAAAAGAGCACTAGAGGCTGAAGGTGAGACATCAGTCACCAGCGACTCTGGGGACCTGAGCTCTCTTCTGCTCTCCAGCTGATTTTTTTCCATGTCATTTCATTTATCCAATGCCTCAGTTTGCTGCCTGCAAAAAGCCCAAAGGGATTATGACATCTGTTGTCACATTAAAACGTGGTCTTGACTATGAGGAGGTCAGGTACCATGGTGGGAGCAGTTACAGTCTGAAACACTGGTCTCGTCCCACGTGGTACTCTACAGCACTGCTTCTTCTGATGGGAAAAGGTCCTGCTAGAGTCAGCTCAGTGCTCACAGAGTGTCTTACAACCAGCATGCAGGAAAATCGCTTGCTTGCTTTCTTTCCTCCAGTTTTGGCTGTTGAAGCAAAAACACATAATAAAGTAAAGAGGGTTTTAATGACAATCTGCCGGCATGTTTAATATTCCAGCTTGAGGACTGATCCAGTTATGTACTGGAGCCAAGGGAAAGGATCTCGTTACTTCCAGTGGACACTGAATCAGTGTCTTTGCAAAGAGAAGCACACTTCACAGAGGATGGGGCTGGCTGTTCACCACTGACCTGCAAAAAACAGCCATCGGTCAAACAGCCAAATACTGAGCTTTAGATTCAGGGCTTGCTCTCCTGTAGTCACTGTGTCATATAGGTCCATGATGAAAGGAGCACCTGGGAGCTCTATGCAGGTTTAATGAATATTTTTTACCCCCTGCAATGCTCAGTAAGTTCCTCTTCTGCTTAGGGAAAGGTACAGGAAGTTTTTCGTACAGAACTTTGACATTCCCCTCTGTACAAATTCAGGTCTGAGAGAGGGATTCAGAGGTGTGCTTTTGCCTCACTTCTTTGTAGCTGAGACTTTCATCGCATCTGCTGGATTTATGGCCCCAAATTGGCTCCATCATCCAGCAGTCCTTTGTGTGCACACAATTATTTGGACAACTCTTATTGTTTCAGAAGCAGACTAGCCTGTGTGGCTCCACTGACATTACCTACTCTGCCAGGCAGGTGGCTGCAGAGAAAAAGGCTTATTTATACAATGCATTGGAATGCCAGAAGGGGATTCTTGATAGCAATGATGAGAGACCTCTGGATTTAAGGACCAGTCGCCCTTTTCAGCCTCGATTGGCAGTGGAATCTAGTCTGCTCCTGCCATCAAATCAACACCACGTCTGCCTGGGGCAGAGCTGGATTTTGAGCTGACTGGGGGATGAATCCAGGGGACTTGTAGGGGTTCCACTGGAGGAGAAGAGTTGTGGTAACAACACAGAGTGCAAGCAGAGATTCTCAAGCACAGAAGCTGCTGGTGGGGCAGACCTGGAGACATCTGACAGCTGAGAACTTATTGACTGTTGATTGTTTCCCAGAATTTGGGGGAGCAGGATTTGGGAGACATCGTGCAGTAAATTAGAAGAATCACAGCAGGAATGCAGCTGATTTGTAACACTGAATCCTCATCCCAGTGGAAACAGGACCGAAAGGCTAGATGCTCAAAGTGGTAGCAGGGTTTATAGCTACATAAAAGGCAGGTTGGAGAAAGAAAAGATCAGCTGAGGGGGGCAATATCAGGTGAACATCTGCTGTCTTCTTACATGTGGGTCAGAGCCAATAACGTCTAAGAAGGGTGGAAAGAAAGAGTCTAGCTTGTGATGTCAATGAAGGGGTAATATGAGGATCCCTCTCTTCCACTATAAGATGAAACTGAGCATCTACTTTTCCCAAAGTGTTTACATCAGCCTCTGGTCTCTGTTTTGCAGAGGCCTGGTAGTCTGACGTAAATCAGCATGGCCTCGCTCCCTGTGGTAGATGTGACATCCTGTGCTAAGGATGCAGTCCAGCAGCTCTCATGGAGAAGCAAAGCTCCTTTCTCTCCTAATCGAGCAGGTGGTAGCAACCTGGTATTTCAGGCATTCCCAACCACAGCTGAACTCCTCATGCAGGGAGACTTTACAAGACCCATGAGAGATGCCAAAGTCTGACCCTTTTTGTCATTGGGAGAGAGGAACTTTCTGGTTACCTCCAAGCAAAAAGGACAAAGCATTATATGATATATTTAATAAAACAAAACACACACACACAAAAAAAAAAAAAGGAAAATAGGCCAATGCACAGGAAGGTAATGTGTTCATTTGAATAATGGGCAAAATCAAATTAATTCTACATTAAATAGTTCTGAATAAAGGGTTTAAGTCAGCAGTTTCAAACTTGTTTTCCTTAATTACTTTCCGTGTTTAATGTCATTAAGAAGATTAAAAATTCATTAACAAGAGTAGTAAAGTGGCAAATCAGTAAAGCTATCACTCCAGGTTAAAAACTACGCTGAGGTTGACACTTTGTACACTTCCATAGGCGTTGTGTGGAACGCTCCTGGGGAGCTGGGGGGAGACTCACCAGCCCCCTCCTGCCAGGCCAGCTGGGGAGATAGCCAAAGGGTCAGCCTTGGCTGGACATGGCAACCACTTTAACCATTAACTAAGCAAGACAGAAGGCAGCATTTAGCAGAAGGGCAGCGCGGACCATGGAAAGCGCAGCAGTATAACCCTCAAATATGGCAAGCATCAGAAACAGACTCAACCATGGAGAATGGCAGGTATTATAAAGCACTAAGGCGTGTTAAGGCAATCCAATTGCTTGATTGGCCTCATGTCCTGAGCCCTCTTAGTGTGAAGACTCAGAGGGCACTGAGCAGCAAGGAACCGCTGAGCTGCACCAGGCTGGCCTGTGGGGATCAGGCAGGGTGGGGAGAGAGATTTGGGGTATTTTTTCTCCTTTAGCTTTAAAGGATGCAAATATCCCTGGTCCCTAGGAGCGGGCACACAGTTTGAGAGCAGCACAAGGCTGCTCGTTCAGGCAGTGCAACCAAAGCACACAACTTCATCAGCCTCTGGAAACCTGCCTCCTGCTGCACTGCCAAAGAGCCTTGAGGTCCCACATGACACTGCAGCTCATCCCAGGCAAGTGAGAGATCATCTCCACCCAAACAGCTCTGATTTGGATGGGCCAAGCAGGCAAAAGAAAGACCTTGGAGACCTAAGTGATGAGCCCCAAATCACCCAGCAGGGCTGTGGCAGGTGCAGAAAGCACGCTCTGATCTCTCTCTAGTCCAGTGCAACAGTCAGCTGCTGTCACCCCGCAGCAGCGCTGCAAAACTGGTGATGCTGGCCTTGCAAAACCAGCCTCCAGGAGTCACGACATCAGCTGTTTTAAAATGGTCTCCTTGTATCACTTTTATTTTCTGTTTCTTGAGCTCTTAAGGGGTTTTTATTTATCTTTATCTTAACAGAGCTCCATTCCAGCAGACAGGAGCGTAGAACAATGCTTCCTCTGCCTGCAGCCCCACACTTGGATCATGGTGGCTCCCCACCACGTGTAATTTGGCTGTGCATCCTATCTTTGCGAAATGCACCACGTGGTGCAAAGGCCTTGGTCCTTTGAGGTTTGAGGTATAAAAGTTGTGATCGCAGAGCTCTGGCTGGGAATGGAGAGGGAATCAAAAAACCACAGAGATGCAGTGGCATACAGCAGAGAGCAGCACCCGTTCTGCCCTGACATCTGGTAAAGCACACAACTGACAAGAGTGCTGTGCACATTGTTAGTGCCTGTCAGCAAGGAGCTGGTAGTTTCCCTCAGGGTCCTACATGAGACTTCCCAGACCCAGAGAGCATATTATCCTCATTTATTAGGTGAAAAAACTGCAGCACGGGAGAGTGACTGATGGGCATTGCTCGATGCCATGGAGAAAGCTGGAAGTAAAATCTTTCTGCCCCTGCTTCCACATGCTCGTTGCCAGACCAGGCTTCAGCAGTATCATCCTCAGCTGGAAAAGCAGAGGTCACTTGGGGAAAAACAGCGTTTGAGGTCTGAAGCTCTAAGAAGTAATAGAGGCAGTAGATGGAGGAAAAAAAGGTCAAATCCTTGGACACATAAAGAGCTGAAAAGGGAAAGTTTGCCTGAGAGTCCTGTTATGAGTGTGTGTTGGTTGCTTTTCATGAGCATCACTAAACCCAGAGACACGCATGATGTCCCAAAACACGCAGCAGGTGGGTGCAGGAGAAAGGAATAGCCTTGGCTGAAGGCAATGGTAAGCCTTTTTCATGTCATGCACCACTCCCTTTTGCCTGCCCCCACAGAGCCCCTGGGAACCCCCCGCAGACCCCTGCTGTGACACAAAATCAAATCCCAAATTGTGCTGCTTTTACATGTGTTTTTTTAAGAGGCTCTGATCAGCCAAACCATGGCAGGAGGGGTCTGTGGATTGCCCAGTGGCTGGATTTCCCTCTCCTTTATTTTGCTTAGCAGAAAACACAGGGGTTTGACTTCTTTCTGCTCAGTTTTGGAATAGAAATGTTTTTGTCTTCAGTTGCCAAATTTTCCTCGGATCAGGAAATCAGAGTCCTGCTCTCATGAGCAGTAAAACAGAAAGACACGTTTTCCCCCTATTTTTCCCCAGCTTTGATGAGAGGCTCCCATCTGCAGGGCCACACGTTTGTCCCTCTGCTCCCTCCCAGCCACTGCTGGGGATCAAGCAAAAGCCCATTCTCACCACATCCCTTTGTTCCCGGGGAAGCCACAGCAGCCCTGTTTTGGGAGCAGGTGGGAGGAGGGAAAGCCCTTTTTATTTATTTTTTTTGGCCTCCCCTTTTATTCTTTTGCAAGCTTTAATTATCGAAGGACTGAATTTGAGCTGTTCCTGTTTTCTTCCTTCCTTCTCGGGCAGCGTTTCTAACAAAGGCCTGTGGTTTGGGTTTGGGTTTTTTTTTTTTTTTCTTTTTCTTTTCCCCTCCAGAGATCTAAGGCCTGTAATGAGATACCAACACCCTCTCCTTCCTACAGCCCCCAACCCAAATCCTCCGCCTCGCCAGTCCCTCCCTCTGCCAAGGCACCCCCATCCCCTCCCTATGCTCCCAGGGGAGGGAGGGCACACGATACCAGTGCAGGGGATGGCTGCCGGCCCTCGTGGTCCGTCCTGGGAGGTGAACGCGATAGAGTTACAAGGGAGAGCAGCTTGCAAACTGCCTCCTCTTTGATGAAGCAACATTTAATTATCTCCCTCTCCCCCAAGTCCTCCTCCAGTGAAAAAGATCTCCTATTGTCGAGGCTAATTTGTCCCTTTTACTTAATTCCCTAGCCCATGTGCGAAACCCTGGGCTCATGTTACTCCACCACCCATCTCTCCCAGTGCCATGAAATGCAAGGGCAGGAGTCTCTGGGTGTTCTCCTTGCTCCCTGTGCCCCAGGGACAAATCCCGGAACACAAAGCCAGAGGGAATTGAAGCATGCAGCACCCACAGCCCTCACTGATCAGCCACTGTCAAAGAGGCAAGGTGCCTGAAAACCTCCGGAGATTTGGTTCCCATGGCCCCACGTCTACCCGAGTGAGCTGCCAGGAGCAGTGCCCAGGCTTCTCACCGCCCCGAGTGTGGTTACACCACTTGTGTCAGCTGGGGAGGAGGACAGAGGAGAGCAGGACTCATCCCTCAGACACCTCTCTGCCCTCCTCTCAAAGCCACCTGCCCACAGTTCTCTACCTGGAGGGACTTTGTGGTTGCTGAAATCCTGTTTCAGTTTTTCATTGGGAAGAGGGGGAAGGAGCAGAAACCTATGAGCTGGTTTATTTGGATATTTTCCTTGTAGCAGAGGAGCAGTGCCTGGTGCCAGCTGGCTGCACATCCCAGGGCACTGGGCAAGAGCTGCGCTCCATGCCTGGGTGTGGGCTGATGCCTGAGCTGTCTGGTCTCCCACCCTCCTATCGGATGCAGGGGCTCGGCACAGACACGGATGGATGCTGGTCATGGGGAGGGAGCGAGGTAGAGGAGCACCCCTGCTCTGGCTCCGCAGGCGGTGGATAGCCATGTAGGGGAACAGCCACATTTGCTCCCCAGCAGCGGGGCCTTGCCCGGGGCTCTCCTGCCCACTGCAGGCTCCCCTGCCACAAGCCCAGTGGTTTGGGGTGGCTCAGCACGGAGCACAGTCCGGTGTGCTAGGGGGGCACAGCTAGGGAGGTAAGATGGGATTCTGGCAAACTGCAGGGGCTCTGGCCATGGATGGGGACTGGGGGATGAAACCCCATGGGGAAGCCAAGCCTCTTCCCCCTCACCTTCCTCCAGGAGGAGGAGGGCACCTTAAAAAGGCATTGAGCAAGGGGCTGTTGCACAGCAAGGAAGGGCTGGGGAAAGGAAGCTGAAAGGGGGAGGAGATCAGAGCAGTTGCCAGGTTGACTTGAGCCAGAGCCTTTCATGGGGGGGCAAGGGGCAGGGAACATGGAGGATCAACATTGTCTTCTCCAAAGAGGAAAAGAAAAGAGAGAGAGAATGCAGAAGGAAGACAAAGGGAAACAGGACTTGTTGGGGGGAAGCGGGGGACGCTCAGGGATTGAAGCAGGCTGGGGTCCAACTTAATAAGAAGCGAACCAAAACAAAACCCAAACAAAAAGTGACTGGAGTTGGCGGTGGGCACCCCCTCCCCCAGGCAGCCATCCCCAGAAGGCAGTGAAGCTGCCTTTTCAAACAGCCGCCTCACAATAAATTCATGGCAGCCAGGGCCGGGAAACAGGCTGCTGCAATTTAAAGGAAGCGTGGATTTGCATATTGAATTAAAATTAAGAGCTAATTATGCAAATAAATTATGACATTTGGCAGGAGAATTTGCTTCAAGATCATTTATTACGTTCTTTTTATAACAGTGCGAGCGTTTAACGGTCAAAGACAATATTTTAAAGGAAAATTAACGCAAGATTATTAACCTAAAAACAATTCCACATTAATGAGATGTATTTCTCTTCAACTTCTCACACCTGGCTGCCTATTGATGCCCAGCCAGGACTGTCTCTCAATAATTGGCATTTTTTTTGCAGGCAAATATTGAATGAGGTGGTGAACGTTGCTTTGGACAAACTCACTCAGGAAAATTCCTTCAGGGCTTTAGCTTGCTGGTCTGTAAAGGAAAGTTGTGAAGGTCAAACATGTTTCACGTTGTTCTTCTGTGTGCTTGGACTGACCAGGTCCGGATGCGCTTGGGAGAGGACACTGCGCTGGCTACCCCATCCGCATGAGAATAAATGCTCCCCTGCTAAAATGTGCGTGATTGCTTTTCAGAAGAGATATAAAGCAAAGGTCTTAGCCGTTTGTGGTCATTAAAGATCCCGTGCTCCCCCCCCCCCCCCCCCCCCCCCAAGATCAGGATTGTTAACCCTGGCATCTTGGCTCCCCTCCAGCTCAGGTAATTGCTGCCTGCCCTGTGCTGGGACTCTCAGGTGGGGCAAGCACTGCTCTTTCTGTCCCAGGACAGTGGTGCACCGGCCATGCAGTCTCACCAGTGGCCCGGATCCTCCTGTGAGGAGGATGGTTTCAAGAAGGCCCTGCATTGGGGTTTGGATCAAGAAGGCTCCCTGGGACCCCGAGGGATGCAGACAGCTCCAGGACCCAAAAGCTGTCCATTCCCAGCCACCACCTGCGAAGAGCCTCTGGCCCAGGTTCATCCCACACAACTGAGGTGGTAGCCTATGGTTAGGTCAGCAGTTGTCTTTCTAGAGGATTGGCTCTTGTTCAAACAGGAAAGAGGCCCAACCATTTGGGTTTTGATATGAAAATATCTTTTAAAAAAGGAGTTTTCTCACGGAAGATAGAAGGTGCTTGCTGCAGCACTCTTGTTTTGCCTCTCTCCATGCTGCAGCCAGGTGGGATGCTGGGGAACTGGGAGGCTACATTTGCAGCCAGGTTGCAGGAGCTGTTGTTGGGAGTTATGAGGGAGCTGTCACCAGGAATGACTGGAGGGAAACAAATTATGCCCAAGCGGTTTAGGAAGCAAGAAAGAGTCTTCCTCAAAGATGGTACTTTGCAGCCTTGCCAAGGAAGACCAGGGTAACGTGACACTTGTCCTTCAATCATCTTCACTCCACCTTTGCCTCCAGGCCTGGCTATTGTCCATTGCGATCTGCACACCTCTAGGGCAGGATGGGACGTCAGGACCCATGTTGGTTCTGGGGTTTCCTTTTGTTCCATTTCTTTACCCCTGCATCTTAAATGTGCCCTCACAGAGCCATCGGCCTTTGTTATGACTAGGGTTTCCTGAACTCCACACCCTGCCAAAGCTTGAGGGGACTTCACCCAGACCTCATCAGGCATTTCCCTTCTGAGGCAGCTGGAAGTCTGTCTTTCATGATTCTTCCACCTCCTCTCTCAAGGGATTTTCCCCCTCTCAATTTCAAGGTGGAGAGGACATTCCTTACTAAATCAGTCCTGGCGCACGGCGCACAGCACACAATGGTGTACAGAGCCAACCACAGGTAACAAATTGTGTTGCAATAAATGAAGGGTTTGGAGCCAGACAAAATGTGTGACATTCGAAGTTCTCAGCTCTCCTCCCTCAGAAAGGCAATCTGTGACTTCTGGACCCTCCTTAATGACCCAGAGCCGGATGGAAAATAATATTAATAATAATAAAAGAAACAAAGAAGGGGCTGGTGCATTTTTTAAATAAAGAAATTTCCCTCATCTTGCGGTTAATTTAAAAGGTTTATTTCTTGAAATGAATCCTCTTCATCAAATCTCCGATCCTTGAAAATCAGTGCAACCTGCCTCTGTGGATAATGAATTGATTTGTAATGTAAATTATATAAAACACCCTCCCCGCCAGCATTTGTGTGTGAGTGTGTTTAATCTAAAGCGTTTAAGTCTGAAAATGAGCTTCTCCATCAAAAGTCTCGATTCCATTTACATTTCTTGCATACGAGTCAATTTGTGCCTGACCCAGTCTATAAATCACTGCCAAGGAGTGCTGTGTCTGTACCTCTCCTCTTCCCCCACCCCCCCCCTCCCCTCACCCTCCCATCCTTGCACATGCTATGTTCAAAAAGGCGTCTTCAGATACCGCCTAAAACAGCTCCCAGTTCTCCAGCCAAGCACTGGCCAGTGGAGGAAGGACCCCGGCTCTGAGAGGTGTGCAGCACGGGCAGCTAGCAGGTAGGCGAAGGAAAGGGAAGAAGGGAAGTCCTGCTCAGCTTCTGCTGGCTGCTCAGGAAGGATCTCCCAAGGAAAGGTGTCCCTCTCTTGGTGTCTCCTTTCCAACACATGATTGCTTGACTGCTAAAGTAGCTCATGGCTTAATGGTATTAGACGCTGAGGTCTCCTACTGGTGTACATCAACACAGTCCTGTAAAATCCATGGAGTGGGAATGATTTACACCACCAGAGGCTTTAGCCCTGTCTTTGTCTCCCCAGCTGTCTGATCATGCCAACTTTTATCCTTCATCTCATTCCACTGGTGGTGAGTTGACTTTCGTCATACCTCCTTAGCTTGCCTCCTGGGTGCTGAAACCAGCAGGAGGTGCCTCTGGGGATTAGGAGCTCCCCATGCTGGTCAGACCCCCATATGACAAGTGCCTGTGGTCCTTTGGAAGAGCAGGGGAAGTGAAAATGGTGGTATGTTCACCTAGAAAGTCTGTTGACCCATCTGGGTACTGGCATTAGAAGGGGCTTGGTAGCGATGCATCTGAGGACTAGCAGGCCAGGAGGCTAATCATTGACTCTGGTCTCCTCCATGAAACATCAGCAGTACCTGTGAAACATGGCAGCTTTTCACAGAGCAGTATTTTATAGCTAAACACAGAATGTGAACAGTATCATCAGCCCATCATTGGCACTGGCAGGGAATTTTGTGATACACTTTTTTTTCTGCTCTACTTTTCCTTCAGAAAAGGCACAATTTAAACTGATTTCTAATGTCAGGGAAAAAAATGGAATCAAATTTTGGACCATTTCAACAGTCCAAAAATGAAAAATTCCAATATATTGGTGGTGAAACAACTCTGTTCAAGGTACAGATGCAGTAACAAGAAATTAACAGTTATATCAGCCAAAAAAAGAACATGACAAACGCTAGAAGAGCTGTTGGAGATACATCCACATTTCCCCATATGTTTATGCATGAAGATTTACAAAACCATCTTAACCAGTCCTTCTTGGATTCTCTTGCTCTGTCTCTTCCAATAGCAGAAAGATGCCTGAAAGTATTAAGAAACCAGAACACAGAATGTGTCCAGGTCTCCAAAAGAGCATGAGATGAAGAACAGGACCCGTGGTCACTACCCTACTCAAAGCCACTTCATGTCCTCCCTCTGTGAACCTTAACTTGCCCTAACACTGCTCTCTCCAAGCATCCTGTAAGAAGCGAGCTCCATCCATTGCCATCTGGCTGGTCTGTCACTCACCAAAATGGGAAAGATTGATGTCCTGCCAAGAGAGGTGAGAATTCAGTTTGAGTCAGGAAGTCAATCTGAGGTGACGGTCGTCTGAAAAGACTTATATTGGTTCATAGATGTACTACCAGCAAGATGCTTCCTCTCTGTGCCTTGGCTGTTCACCTTTGAAATAGAGTTAATGCTTCCTTTCTCCCAGCTTTCCTCAGTTTAAATATAAGGTCTCTAGAGCGTGGGGTGTATGTTACTGTACGAACATACAGCCCTGAGCACAATGGGGATTCTGGCCTTGGAGGAGTCCTTATGAGCTGCTGTAATACAAATAGTAGGAAGAGTTTTTCCTCAAGATTACCCCAGGGGATTGAGGTCAGACCTTCAGAGAAGGAAGACACAAACCTATTACCAGTTTCTGTGGGGACTAATACAATTTGCACTTCGTTAGAGGAATTCAAAGTGATTTGTACACATTAATTACTCCTTGCAGCATCCCAGCTGGATAAATATTATTACCTTCATTTTACAGAAAGGGTAACTAAGATGTAGAGAAGTTCATTTGTTTGACTACAACTGTACAGCATGCCAATGACAGAAGCCAGGAATAAAACATGAGGACTAATTGCCAGTCCCTGCCCACTCCAAACCTATGGGTCCCAAATATTTTTTTTGCCCAGAAGAACATCACAAGCAAAGGAAGCGGCTGTGCCTCCTAGCTGGGCTAGGTACCGCTGTGATGGGGTTTGGGTACAGGGGATGGCGCGTGCGGCACAGCCTGGGAAGCACCGCTCCAAACCTTAGCCTGCACAGCCTCGCAACGATAGGAGGAGGAAACGAAAGTGCAATTAGCTGGAAACAAATGAATTTGTGTTGCATATATTTCCCAAGCTGATGGGTTGGTGAATGAACCACTCATTATTTCATGGCGCAGCATCTTTAAAGATCTGTAGAGCAACTTGGAAAATACACAGCTTTTCTGTTTTGACATTTTTTGCAATATTTCTGAATTTTGCCAGCCCTAGTTTCAGCCATAGGTGCTGCTATATTTCCATTTTTTTCATGAAAAGGAAATTCTGAAGAAGTTTTGTAGTTGTTTAAACTTCTCACCTTGAATTTTTCAATGTCTTATGAGTGTTAAATTGACAGTGTCAGCATACAGCCTACAGAAATAAAACATTTTATATCTTAAATACCAAACCCTCTTTATTCCAATTTTCCTCTTTTTCTTGTACTAGGCCAGTTAAAAACAGGTGATGCTCCTCTCGCCAGCAGAAATATTTAACTGAAGTCAGAGATGCAAAACGAAACAGAGAACACAAAGCGGAAGCAAAAATAGGAAACAAGAATAAAACGTTTGTTTGGGGTTTGATCAATAATTTCTTCTTATGGTTTTGGGGGTGGGGAGTACCTTTAAAACAAAAATCCTTTTAATCCTTTTTTTCTGCAAGAGCAAACCGTGTGTCCAGAAATTTTCCAGCTGTTTATAATCTGTTGCATTTCTCCTGTGTGGTGAACAGAGGAACTTGGCATTTCTTTGCTGCAGCAGATAGACTTGCAAGACAGGACCAGAGTGATGAAGCTCCTGTGTGAGCTTCCCAGAGGTGGCAAAATGGATTTCCCAGAGGTGGCAAAATGGATTCTCCAGGTAAGACGGATCTGAGAGTATTACAATAACAACAATAAGCTCCCTATTTAATTAGTCTTAGTTACATTTGAACTGGTATTTTTCAACCTGTGGTCTGCAGATTCCTGGGAGAACATGGACTCATTGGAAGGAGGCTGGGAAAGGCAACGTCACCAATGCTTTCCAGCGGTTGGGGCTTGAGAATTTTCTGGGGGGGTGCTGAGCCTTCATGAGAGATTTTCTAGGGATCCACAAATCAAAGCAAGTTGAAAGCCACTGCAGCAGGATAATGTTATATTGATTGCTTTGTTTTTGCAGGGGATAGATTTTGTTTAATCTTCCCCTTCCTTACATTGCTTGACACCATTAGTTTTATCTTCACAGACATCAAATATAAAAAATCACTAGAGAAGAGACTTTCTGATGTGTTTTGTACTACTTTGGGGTGGGTGATAACACAGGAAGCATTTTCTGGGGCATGGTAGCTCTTTAAAACAAGTTTTGCTTAAAAAAGAAATTGGGTAGCACAGAAAAGCATGGGCTTGAAAGGGATGAGAAGATCTTATTCAGTGCAGGTTTTAGAAGAAACTGGGATCCAAAACAGATTGAAAGCCTAGAAACTATGGGACCTGCCAAGAGCTGGACAGAGGGACGCAGAGAGCCCCTGCCTGGTCTGAGAGCCCATCGACCTACCCGTACCGGCACGATGGGGCAAATGCTGTGGTGAGGTGGGTGTTACAGGGGAAACCTTTCTTTAACAAGGGTTTTGGTCTGTGGTGGGGTACAGTAGGAAGTAGTACCTCACTCCCCCAGGGACAGGGCTGCGACGGGGGGGCTGTGGTTTTTGGATGGAGTGACTGGCGCAGGGCAGGCTTCCCTGGGAAACTGCCCTCCCCAACGCTGTGTCACCTCCTGCCTTGTACGCCTGAGCTGCCAAGTCTGGTTGTCCTCAGGCACGGTCCAGCCCAGATGGGGAGCCAGGAGGGAGGTTGGGGAGGGGGACAGAAGGATGCAGCTTCCACTCAACAAACACAAACTTGTTCCTCCTCCTCTGTCCTTCACAAATTCTCGGTGCCCATCGCCCCTCTGGCAGCTCCAAGGGTTTTAATAAAAAGGGGAAACCAACATTTGATGTGAGCACAGTAGGGAGAGGAAAGGCAGCACGGAGGGACGAGGCCAGACAACGTACCCATATGGAGAACAGAAGGATGCCAGGGCG
The DNA here is from genome assembly GCF_026419915.1 of Harpia harpyja. Lineage (NCBI taxonomy): Eukaryota > Metazoa > Chordata > Aves > Accipitriformes > Accipitridae > Harpia > Harpia harpyja. The sequence goes on along the minus strand of NC_068949.1, from coordinate 24,575,742 downwards.
GCCACATTCAGAGCCCATCCCTCTGTTCTCCCTGCGCCCCATGGCCCCTGCTCCACTGACGGGCTCTTAACATAACAAGCGAGCCAAGGGGGCGGCCAGCCCCGTGCTCGGCACCCCCGGATTCCTCCACCCCGGCCCCTGTCTCCCAGCTACTGATCCCAGGCAGCGCAGGGCCCTTCTTGCATCCTCCCTGGCGGCACTATTGTCTCTCAGCCGCTGAGGTGGGAAAGGATGCCCCTGGGTCCTTTCCTGATAAAGACCAATAAAGGCTGGGGGGGGATGTGGAATACATATATATATACATATGAATATATATGTATGTATATATGCATATACAATAAATAAAGCAAGCCAGCCAAGCCCTTCAGGCAATTTTAGCTCCATCACTCCATTAGGGTTTTCCTCCCTCCCCTCCCATCTCTTAATGAAATCCCCCAAGCCCTCCTCATTTCTCCCCCCGCCACCGAAGTGTACTCACATGGGCATGCTCTCAGGGACTTTGTCTCCTGTGGTTGGAGCAGCATAGGCTGTCAGGATGGCGAAATCTTTTATTTGCCAAGGTTGTTGGTGACAGAGGCTTAGCCATAAACCCCTCCAGAGCCTCTTCAAATCCCTCATCACCCTCTCCATGTGCCAGCTATTTGATTCAGAGCATCCCTTCACCCAGACCTACCCCTGCAGCCACGCACATGCGCACCAAGCTTGGCCATGGTTGGAGGGAAGAAGTTGCAGAATTGCTGGATATCGTCTCAGAGCCCCAGGTCCTGGCCATGGGACCATCTGCCTGCATGTACATATGTACAGATAACTCCATTCTTCTGCCTCTTGGTGCTACCCAAGACACGCTTAGCATGGATGGGGCAACCCACCTCTCTCTACCCATCAGTGCAGGGTGCCCTTAGGACCCTGTTTCTGACTCCTTTAATGGCTTGCAATTGACCTTGGGCAGTTTTAGACCTTCCCCTGTAATGCTTGTGACACTGTATGGAGGTAGGTCAGAAAGGCACCTGGCAAATAAGTAGACAATGGTCCTTCACACAACGCTCGTGGCTGCTGCCCACGCACCCCTGCCTCCAGGCTGAGCCTCACACCTGGTTCCCACGTGCCTTCCCTGAGCAGCTCTGAACTGACAGCCCAAGTCCTTCCTGGGTCCTCCACAAAACGGAAGAACGGGCTGAGGAAGGACCGTGGAGCTGCACAGCTCTGAAGGTCACCAGCCCTCGCTGCTCCTCTATTGCAGGAAGGGCAGGTGAGGGGCTCAGCCATGCTCAGTTCTGCTTGCCCTCCATCCCCTGCACAAACCCCAATTTCTTTACACAGAGAAGACAAGTTGCCCTCCCCTGGTGTTGCCCTCCCTCTTTTTGCCTCCCATTGCACATGAAAATGCTGACGGATTTCCCTGATCACTAGCCATGCTGGCTAGTGGCTAAAGCAGTTCATTTCAGACCCTGCGCAGGTATTTCTTACCATATATTATAGTGAATAATGTATCCCCAGCCATGCAGCACAAGGCTTATAAGGCTATCTCAGTATTCTGGTGACAGCTTTAAACCACTCGACCATTGACCATTCAGGTCTCATGGTTTATAGAGTCACCAGCACACCTTGACAGGGTTATAGCCTACTTATTGGTATAAAGCATGGTTAGGGATACATTATTATAGCACGTTGCTTCTGAAACAGGGCTGAGGGCCATCGGTGGCCTAGAGAGCCCTTGCTGGTGATCTGCAAAGGGCTGCGTGATGTGGACAGCCCGATTAACATCTACCTGCTAAACCACAACGAGCAATTGTTGGAGTGACCTGAGGGACAGCGTTCGCTCTCAGATCCTGGAGGGTGGGAAGCACAGGTGGCTCTGACAAGAGGGGGGCTGCAAAGAGCTGCTTTCTATGAAAGTGGGCACCCAACTGTGCCTGAAGACCTCTCTTTAACACTGGTTATCCAAAGGCTTGCAGTCCCCGTGGTCTTTTCACTATCCAGCAGCCACCATGCAGGTTGCCATGAGGCTGAGAAACACTTTGAAGAGTGCTACTTCCACGCTACGTGGTTTACATCCACCTTTTCTGGCCTTCTTCAGGTTGGTTGTAACCTGACCATCTTGCTTCTGTACAAATGCCAATTTGGTTTGGCTCACGCTGAACGCTCATTAACAATTACTAGAGTTAAGGTAGTTAATCACTACAGCTAAGGTTGAAATCTGACTTTTCTTCTGATTCCAGATCCCAGATCTGCAAGCTTTTCCCATCTCCCACAGAAAGGTTTCTTCCTTGTTTCTATTGTTCCAGCCTAGCTCTCCAGATTAGTGACTTTATTACAAAGTTTCCGAGGATTGTTTGAATTACCTTTGAATACAACATGCGCTTGTTCTGGCTGTTACTGTAGAGCTGGGACAATTTAAGAAATAACTCAGGTTAAAAATGTTGACCTCAGGTTGTTTCCTGATCTCACTTAATTTGTTAAATATTGAGCCAAATTTGGAGAAAAATTACCTTGGTACTTTGAAAGCCCTCAAAACTGGAACTCAGCAATAATGCATCTGTGCTTTAAAATTTCTTTCCCTGTACTCCCTCTTTAAGTGCTATTAAAGGAAATATTTGTTAAGGATATTTCAGCTATAGGACTGGTTAAATGGATCCATTACAGAATTACTACATGCCAATGTTCAGGATGCCTCTGAAACAAATGGACTCATTTTCTCAAATGTTTTGTTTAAGTCTCAATGAGCTCTTGACCACAGCCCTGTTTGACATATGCCTCTTCAGTGTCTTCTCTTAGTTTTCTCTGCAGCCTTGATCCTGCAGAGATTTATGCTTGCGGTTAAGTATGTAAATAGTCCCTCTGAGTTCAGTGGGATGGTTACAGTTAACACTGTGAGCATCCCCTGACGGGGCTGAGGCCGGCCTCAGCCATGCTCCTGCGGACGCTGCTGCCAGATGTGCACAGTTTGGGATCAGCCAGCTGCACAGACCTGACCTGGGTCAGGCACCCTTGCAGCATCACATCTTACCAAGTTAGCCAGAGCACACACTGCACAGCTTTTGTGCCAACTTCGATTTTATTCCAGCTTTCTGCAAGCTACAGGGGGATGACAGGCGATATTTTAAGGCATAAAGTCAGAGTCACAGACAAATAATACTGAATGCACATTGAGTCTGCCAGGAGAAGTTAACCTGTCAGCACTCCCTGAAAGGATCTGCATTAGCAGATCAGCTTCATATCAGCTCAGCATTTGTGTCATGTGGCCACAGCCCTTCCGACCAAGTACTCAGAGCCCTAAAGCCTGACTTTCTTGCCTGTTGAATTCAGGCTTCAGTAGACAGTGGGGTGATTGTTTACCTTTGGACAGTAAGTTCTGCTAGTGTGAGACTTTAGTGGAGTTTTTACAAAAGGGGGATAAAATCCTACAATGTGTAGATGTGACGCTATTAGTGTTCCCATAGTCTTTTTCACTGAAGAAGGGGAAGGTGCAAGATACTGAAGACAAAGTCAAATAAGCAGACAAACTTTTGTGGATATACATTTTTGCTGTCTTTTCATAGCCTGTACAACCTGGTATACGGTGGGGAGGGTGAGATGGCACTGACGGTACAGATATACTGAGACTTATTTGGGACAACTTGGTTGCTTTGCATTCAGCTTCTCAGCTCAGGTTTCCACTTTCAGTACAATAAATCCCTGAGTCTGTGATCAAATCTCTCCTTCCTTTAACACAAATCTCTTTGCCAGGTCCTGAGCTCCTGCCGCTGGGCCAAGCCAGTACTAAACCAGGAGCGCAAGGGGAAGAACCAGACCCACCTCCATAAAAGGACAGATAGATCATAGTGCAGACAGAACAACTGAGGGATACACAACTAATTATATGCACAAGTGTGGGGTATTTATTACTGTAAAATGCTCACAAAATTCATAGGCACCTAAGACTTACGATGGCATTATCCACCGCTGCTGGAGAATTAATGGGCAGCCCTTTCCCTGCGCTAAAGCAGACAACAGAGGGGGGTACTCTGTCATCCAGAGGTGAGAGCGGGGAATGAATGCATATACAGTACTCCCCTCTAATGCTAATGGACCCTAGCACTGAGATTAGATTTACACCCTCCCTCTAAACGTACACCAGGGGAAGGCAGCTCCCCCAAGCCGCCTTCCGAACACTGTGGTTCTGCAAAAGCTGCTCTCTGCTCACCCTGCCTTATCCCCACCGGCCTCCACGCCAGCCAGCACAGGCTGTCTTGCTCCCCACCTCCACCATGCCCAGCTTCAGAGAGAAGGACCACTCACATTTTCCTCTGCCCAGTGCCCCATGGCAATGGTAAGCAGAGCAGCACTTGTCCCCCTGCACGCTCCCATCCTAGCCCCCAGTGTTAGAGGCTCACTCCTTTGCATGTACCCACTACCCCACCATGAATGCTGGGCAGTGGCTGGTGTTTCAGTCTTCAGCACCATGAGAGCACCACAGCATATTACAGAGGGTTAAAGAGTCCTTTTATAATCAATCTGCTCCCCAAAGAAACAAAAGCATGGAGAAATTATCCTTCCTCCTTCCCTCCCATCCTCTTTGCTTTGGGATGGGAATGGGATTTTGACTTGAGGAATAATAAATCTAACAACGGGGAATGTGTGACTATTGATCTTCCACTTGTAGAAGAGGCAGGCTCAAGATACTCAGGAAGAGAGGACAAACCATCAGGAAAGTTCTCGCGGATAGTTTTTTCCATCTGTGGCTCTGTGTTTGACCCAAGTCCCTTGAGCAGACCCAGCGCTAGTCCCCAGCCCTAGCCCTGGAAGGAGCTGGGGCTCAGAAGGCACAGCCCTGGGCACTGGGTGGTAGCACGGTGGGGCTCACACACCTCTTCCCAACACAGCCAGAAGCACTGGCCCCACACTGAGCTGGAGAGGAAGGACTCCCATAGTGAGTTTGAATGGCCCAGCTTTCACAAGCAGCCTTCCTTCGTCCCTGGCCATGGGCCCGCTCCCAGGCAGCGTTACCATGTGGCAGGAGTGACCACAGGCCTGCTAAAGAACTCCTGGCAAATAATTCACACCAACTTGTTTAAAGGAGCAAATGGGTTTAATTATTAGTTACAATCTTGTCAATAATTATCACCCCATCTGTGGGTAATAAATGGCAGCTTCTCACAGACTGCATCATTAGAGTTTAAGGACACCAATGGGGTGCATTAAAATGCTGAGGAAAGCATTGATCTGGTGTAAAAATGCTCCTTACAAATTACAGGCACGGGTCAAGCCCGCTGGTGAGTCCTCCCTCTTCCCATCTGATGCCAGCCTGCCCTCTCCTCTCACCATGCATCCTCCCAGTATCCCCAGCCCATGGCTGCCGGAAAGACAAAGACCCCAGTCTGTGGATTGCAGGGTATCTACACCTTATGCAGGACTGGGCTTTATAGAGCAAAGGCTGTGTAGTAATGAAGGGGCTTGCATAAAGCACCACAGCTCTGTCCTGGTCAGCTCTGCTGCTTTATTCTCACAAAGGAGCTGGCCTGGGCATCTTCACAGCAGTTTTTATCCAATGGGCAAGACAAGCAGGAACATGGAGGCAATGTTTCCCAAAATGCAGCTACTTCTGGGGTGGAAAAGCATCAGTCATCACACAGCAGGACTTCTCGGAGGAGAAATGATAAGTCCTTTTTTTTTCTATTTGAACTGCAGGCTGGAATATAGGCCGGCAGAATGTAATTATCCAGGCTGGAATTTGGCCAAGATGCTGGGGCTAACAGCCCTACTGTTTCAAAATATGCCACAGTACCCTAAATGATCACATCTTGCAGGATTTGATTTTGCATTTAATCCAAAACAATGTTGGAAAGTCGATGAGTAGGATAAGCATAAACTACTCCCACTTCTCCCCATACCTGCTGAAAGTTCAGCCCAGAACAGCTCCTGAAAATTGTTTTCATTTTCTGTGCAAAACATTGAAAGAAGTCAGTGGTTTTATTCCCTCTGCAAATTCTCTGCAAGCAGTTTCCATTTTTTTCAGTGAAAAATACATCAACTTTCAGAAGTGGAAACTTGAGTAAAGCAAGATATTTCCATCTGAAAACAAAAAAGGGGGGAAGGACATTTCTTTCCTCTACAACAGTATCTTAGATGGACTTTTTTTTTTTTTTTTTTTGATTCAGCCTGTTAGGACAGACAGAGGATTAAGATAGCTAATGGACAGTCTATATTGGCAAACAAACCTAACACCTAAATGACTCTTTGCATGCACAAGTCGTGAACTCTCCATTAAAAAGAGAGCTACATTGACTGAGGCAGGCTGGACTACAACTGAGCCACAGTGTAAATAAACCTCTGCTAGGGCCCATACACAGCCCTGTCAAACACCATGCCTCCCATGCTTGCAACCTATCCCCCATTATTAAATAGCTCCAAATGCTCCCTGTTGTTTTGAATGCTATGCAAATATTGGCAGAAGGATGTACACTCTGTTTTAAAGATATCTCAGATACAGCAACATCAACAAAACTTTTTGGAAAGCAGCATCAGGACTTGCAGTTTCTCTTTTTACTTCAGTGAATAAAGTTTATCTGCAGAATAAATTGTGCTTTTAGCTGACTCAGGCTGTTTGCTAGCTCTTGCTGAATTTGGCCAATCATCCCCCCCAAGGGAAAAAAAGAAAAGGAAAAGGTAATTTTGAAAAGTCAAAATATTTCATTTTCTGTTTTGGAAAAAGAATCATTATAATTGATTTTTCATGTTGAAATGACTTCCCTTTGTGAAACATAACTGCTTTTTTAAAAAGGACAGTGGCCATCTGTAAACAACACATCTCATTCAGACTGGAAAAATTACAGTGGCCTTCTGTCTTACTGAAATATCTAGAAAAAATTCCACCTTAGGTTAACCAGGGAAAACCAAACCTCTCTCTTAATTTTCAGTTGGACAAATGAAAGAAAATGAATGAAAGGGACATTCAGAAGCAATTTCAGATGCCATGGCTGCTGGCAGCCCAAGAGGAGAATGTGGAGCATCCGATCAGCTCTGCAGCATCATCAGTGCACACATCCTACAGCGGCCTCGGTGTTCCTGTTCTCTGCACATCATTTGTTGAAAATCTCAAACTGTCACTTACCTCACACACATGAACCACACTTAGATGAACCGCCCCAATGCTGCCATTGCCCAGCTCACATCTAGTTTCCATCACATCCCTCTCTGGTGCTGAGGGGAATGTAAAGAAGGAAAATAAACTGAAAGGCAGGAAACACCATGTTCAGTTCTTAATTTGTAGCCATTCGTATTCTCGTCCTAAATATCATGGTAATTCCTTTGATTTCCTGAAAATATAAGTGAATCCTAAAAAGCAGTGTGACTTTTAGAAAGAATGTGTTTCTGGCAGCCTGCACCAGAAACAAATTATTCCCATGTTGTAATGCATAACGCACAGTAAGGTCTGCATGAGAATTGGAGCTGGCCACTGCACAAACACAATTCCACAAGCGAAGCTTCCAGCCTCATTCATAGTACCTGTTCTTCAATTTTGTTCCTGTTTAAAAAAAGGCCATGTCACTTAATTGACCAATTCCATGCCACAAGCAGTTTGCAAACACACTTGTTTCAAGAAGATACACCCTGGCTGATTTGGAAAATCTCTAAGAAATGCATTCAAACTAAATCAGAACTGATTCATGACCAGTTGAGTAAATAGAGGGAATGGAGGGCCTGGCACAGGTACACCAACACCAATGATAATTTGCTGATTTCACACCAACTGATTTTGTACCTTCTTCCGTTTCACTTTCTGCAAAATTCCCAGCAGATCACTTTACGGTGAGGGATGTGTTGCAAACCAGTGTGTAATGAATGGTCAGAGGAGAAAAATCACAAAAGCACATTTAAAAAATTCCCTGGGTAAATATTTGCATTGGAAACTGGACCTCAAGATTCACTGCATGCAGTCAGGGGTCAGAAACATTACAGGTCCACTCAAAACAAAGGCAACTTGAAACTGGGAAGCAGGGTCGTGAGTGAGCTGGTCAGAATCAGCGTAACCTCACCAGCATCAGGGAACTGTGTCTTTTATTGCAGCTGAAGATCCTAACCCTGCATTTGTGTGTGTACATGCATGTGTGTTCACATATTTAATGCAAACACACACAAGCATACTTGCACTCACACATTCTTAAAATGTATGTGCATATATTCCCATATTCACAATGAACTGTTTATGAGCAAGCTATCAAGAAAGAGTTTTCACTGAAATTATTCAGTGAATGACTTCAAACAATGAATACATTGCAGGAAATGGCGATTGGCTCCAGAGCAATCTGCAAGCAGAAAAGAAGGCAAAAGCAGTTGAATAAATGGGTGGCTATGAATTACTCATTTAGCTGCATTATCTTCTTGTGGTCCCAATTCAGCAAATGCCTAAACACCCACTTCCCATTAAGGGCATGAATAGTCCCATTGATTCAATAGGGTTATTTTCTCTGCCTTCCATGGGGCAACTCAAATACTTAAATTTAAGCAAGTGCTCAAAGTGCTTTGCTGAATCAGGAGGTATGTCCACACTGTATATACCTGTGTTATACAGAAGGTCAGATTAGCTGATCAAAGAGTCCTTTATGGTCTTAAGATCTATAAATCTATGAATAAAACCAGCCTTTGCTGGAATTGCTTCTCCATAACCTTCCTGAGCACTGAAATTCATCCACACCCCAAAAATATTAATAAAACACTCTGTACTCAACTCTTTTCATATTATACTAAGTATGCCACTAAATAAACCTCTTAATATTCCAGTATATTTTGCAATGAACATTTTCCCGGTACGCTAGAGCGATTCCTCCTTTTGTGCCATCCAGAACACAATCCCCATGAAATACTGCAGTAAACATTTCTCTGAGTACCACAGCAAACACTACCAGCATTAGCAGATTAACCATTCCACTGAGCGCCATATTAAGCACACGTTTAAATACTGAGAAAAGACATATAGCCTCCTCTTCCCACTGCGCCTCGTTACCCTGCCGAGATCCATATTTTTCTGCGTGGAGTCGACCAGCCCTGTGTGTACCTGCTCTGTTCCTGCTCTGTTCCCTCCCCTCCTGACACCTCTCCCTCTCTTTTTCTCCTCATTTTGTTCATCCAGGAGCTGTTCTTCTGGCTTGGAAAATTTGTCAGGGGGCAGGAAAGGGGGGATAAGAAGAGGGCAGAGGATTTGGCATGTTGTTCAACCACAAAATCAACAACCAATCTATACTGTATGCACATCTCTGCCTCTCTGTCTCTCTCAGCATTGCTGAAGTCTGTTGATGGAGAAACACAGGCTACCTGTGGGTCCCCCCTCCATGGACCAAAAGAAATAAGTGGTGCTCTGAAGTAGCAGGTCTTGACTGGTGTAATTTGGAGTTATAAAGCATTGTTTGGATTTTACAGGTGTACTTTAATGTCAGTGAAATTACCGTGCTCAAAGCCTTCAATGGATTCATCTTTAGCAAGTGTTTAAGAGCCATTGACTCGTCTCTTGTTGCTGACAAACCATCTAGATTCAACCCATGGTTCTGTTCAGCTTTTCTCCTTTCCCTCCTCTCTCTCTCTTTTTCTCTCTCTTTTTTCCTCTTTTTTTTTTTTTACTAGCAATTTGATGTTTGATCATTTGAGGCAATGAGGCGGAGGGTAATTTACGTTATCAGGGAGGTATGAGGGGTGCTGGGAACCCAGACGCAAGGCCCATTCGCCTGCTAAAGCGCCATCGTAATGTAATGAGACTCCAGTCAAGTGCAGCTAGTAATGGAGAGGAACATTTCCCATTCATCTGCCTACCTGAGACTCCACCGAATACGACAATAACTTTTGCACGGGAGGAGCAGGGGGAGACATGGCAAAGGGGGGCCGGAGTCCCCACGGCACGACTCCTTCTGTCTCATGGAGAAGCACCACAACCTCATCCTTTAGACCACTGAGGGCAGCAAATTAACACAACTCAGGAAGCCACAAAACAGGTTGTCGGAAGTGCTTAACACTTCCTGGGTCCTTTCCAGCAGGCACCTGGTCAGTACAGACTCCCAGCCTTCCCCGCCAGTCTGTGACCGGGTCCCCTCCGTGGTCCCTCAGCTGCTGCATCCCCCAGGGCAGAGCCAGACCCTCACACAGAGGGAGCTTGGAGAGGATGGCCACACCAGTGCAGGCCACCAGGAAGAAGCCTGCACATCAACTAGCAGAAGTTAAAAAAAGGAGGAAAAAATTTCCCAGAAGTGCTTCAAGGCCATTTCCTTCCAAAGGGCTTTCTGAAAAGAGCCCTTTTCCCTGATTGCCCCTACCCAGCTCCATCACTTGCCCACAAGCGTGGTTGCCTATTGAGAAACCCCTTCCATTTGTTTTTAAGTGTGGCAAACAGGACATTGGGATTGCAGCAACAATTTCTTTTAATACCATTTTCTAATGTCAGTCAAAAGACAAACAAAAACCCAATCCTGCCCCACACTTCTAGCACCCTGCATGTCCACCCCTGGGGGGGGTTCATTCCCCACAGCCGTGTCAGAGCAGCCCCCTCCTGCCATATGCTCTGGAGAAGCAGACACTAACTCCTCTCCGCAGTGTCCTGGGGGTGGCTGTTCCCACAACAAGGATGAGCATATTTACACCACCCTGACAGGTGGGGAAACTGAGGTGCAGAACAGGGCCCCGTGCCATGCCGCGATGAATAAGATCCAAGGGCTCATTTCTTTTTTCAGAGAATGAGTTCCCAAGGATGCTGGGAGTCATGTCTGTCCCCCCCCCCCCCCCCCCGCCCCTTCAAACTCTGCTCCTCAGCCTTGGCCCTTGCCTGTAAAACTCTCCCTGGCTGCAGATTCACTTTCCACTCTGTGTAGCACTGCGACGGGGGCTTCCAGCAGCACAGTAATAACAACAGTAATACCCACCACCAGCAACAACAATGATGCACATATTCAAGTTCTCGCAGGCGACCCTGCTACTCTGCACACTTTGTTTGCAAGCTGAGGGTAATTATAGCTCGAGGGAACCTCCTGGATGCAAACAGATCTCCCGGTACGAAGACCTCGATGTATGTCAAGGGGTGTAGGTGGCAGGGGCGAGATACGGGGGCAGGAGAGATTAATTTCCTTCATCAGCCCGTCCTAAGCTTGCTGTTTGTTCCCAGAACTCAGCCTGAGAAAGGGAGAGAGAGAGGAAAGGAGAGGGGGAGCGAGAGAGAGAGACCTCAGCTCCCCCTCCCAGCCCTCACCAAATTCCTGCCACATGGACCCTTCCAATTATATCCACGTTTGAAAGGCTGCTGTCAGGATGAAAGGCACAGAGCAGTAATGAACTGACGATTAATTTGCAGTTGGCTCACCCAGTGCGTGAGCGTCTCTCAGGCTCGCTGCATGCGGGTGCTAAATATGACGATGTCAGCAATTGTCAGCCAGAGCCAGGGTTACCCTTAATAAGAGTCTCTCTCTCTCTCCGCTGCCTGACTGCCTGCTGCTGGCTTTCAGGGGCTCCAGCTTGGCTCCCCATCTTCCCAACGGTGAGGGGAGCCCTGGACCAGCCCGGCAGCTGCCAAAGTAGCAAGAGGAAGGGAAAAGAAATGACCCTCTCCCCTGGCAAAGCGGCAGGAGCAGCTGCCAGCGCTAACTGCCTCTGCCCATGCCAACTTTGACCTGGGAGAGTTACGGCTTATGCTGGCACAAAAATACCTCAGGATGCGACTGAGCAACGTGAGCACCAGCCAGGCCTGGACTGGGATCCTTTGCACCTCCAAAACTAGTGGCAAATATCACAGATCCTTAATCCGTGTTTAAAACAAATGTTTCACTCTCCACATCCAAGTCAGCATCACCATGTTGGAGGGAGCATGATGGCCAGGGAGTGTGACTGACCCTGAGTTTCAAGCCAGAGCTGTTGCAGAGGAACACCCTTCCTGGTACCATGCAAAACCGGGTTGCCAGCAGCTGGTTTTCAGGTAATGCATTAAGGGTCAAGCCTGATGGGGTCTGCGTGTATTTCCTCTCCTCCACAAATGTCCCTGCCAGCCCCGGCAGGGAGGCAAGAGGCATGCACTTGGGAACCACTGTGCCGAGTGCTCTGCAAGAGCACACGGAGGGATCGGCCGTGCTCCGAAGAGTTTGCAGGCTAACCAGCCAAGATGCGCCCGGGTGTGGGAGGGACGCAGCAGACAGCACTGGATTGACAGGGCTGGGAATACAACCTGCATTTTCTGCATTAAGGGACCTGTCATCAGGCCGCAGGGGAAAGCTGTTTTGCAGAGGAAAGCACAACACCTGCTCAAAAGACACAAATATTCAAAGTAAAGAGTAATCCCTTGGCACGGCACAAAGACACCTCCTGCGCGCTCCCAGGGAATCCAGGGTGTGCACAATGGACTTGCATATTCCATCCACCCTTCTGTGTCTGTCTGCCAAACCCAGACACTTCATCTTCTTTACTCATTCTCACAACAGGAATGGGACCCAGGCCTGAGCCGTTAGCCACTACAAATGTGCTTAACCTCAGAAAGATATTTTCTTCAACAGTTTGAAGTTGGGCACCCCAAATTGCTGGGCACCTTTGAGAATCTGGGTTCAGGAGGGTGGTAATAAGTTCTGCTGTGGAGCAAGCATCAAATGCCTGGGATGCAGCAAGGCAACGTTCTTTGATGAATGTGTGGCAATGTGTAGGGCATTAGAAGTATTCATACAGCAGCTTCCATTTAGAGTGCCCAAAGGCCTGTAAAATACATTTCACGTCTCTCATTCACTAGATGATCATTTAGATTATTAGACCTGGCTTCATGTTATTATGTTGGGATCTGAAAGATGGGTGCACTGATTTCATCTTGGGCATGGACTTCTAGAGCTTCAGAGGGCTGATTAGCAGATATGAAAATCAGCTGCAAATGACTGGAAAGCCTCTACCTGGAATTATAAACCAATCACTGTACTCTTCCTGCTGCAAATATTGCCTATCATGAGTATATATCCCAGAATGTGCATAAAATCCCCAACACCTGCCATTGTAAGTGTGGGATTCCTGTGCAGCGCATGTGCTCTAATATCTTCTCATTGTTACCCTTTTTACTGTATATAAACAACACTCCTCTATGGTTGCCAAAGCTCTAATACCGGCAGATTCAGTAGGTCCTGTAAAGCCTCTATCACTACTGTTAGCTTTATCATCACAGCTCCCCTTGCAGATTGCCAAGCCTATTGGTGTTACTGGGCCTGGGATCAGGCATTTTCCCCACCTGCTGCTAGTCTTCACCTCTTTCATGGAGACATGGACATCAACTGAGACATATTTCTCCTTGGGACACTTTTTCATAGGAAACTTCACATCGGAGCTGGCCGGAGCATCCTGTGAATTCATGGCATTTACAGCAGCTGGTGTTGCTCAAAGTAAGAAAAAAAAAAAAGCCCTAGGAAAAAATGTTCCAGAAAACTGGGTCCCTGTTCTTCTGAGACATTCTGAAAAACCCTTCTGATGGTTGGTTCAGAGTAACATTTAGTTCTAATTTTATTTGGATGCTATTAGACAATGTTTACAGAGCTCAGTCACCAAAAGAAGCATCCTTTTTCACCTTGAACAAGATATTTAATTTAATCAAAAGGGATATTGTGGGTTCCCCCCCCTCCCCAGCCTCCTGATTTGCAAAAAAAGTTTCAGCAGAACCAAAACCAAATTATGGCCAGGTATGTGTGTCTTCTTTGAAACTGCCTGACACTAGAAAGTCTGCTATTCACTGAGTTCTGGTACATGTATAACTTCATTTTATCGCTACAGTCTTGGGTGCCTGCACAACTTACCAGTCAGTTTCCCTGCATGAAATCACATTCCCTGTCTGGAGAAAAATACAGAATGAAGAGAGGCAAAAAGGTATTCTGAGATGGGATCTACTCACAAGGTGAGTGCTCAGGATGGTCTGAGGTCCTTCTTAGCAAAATGGACATATTATTCCTGTCACAACCCCCAGGGTACCCTGGCAGTGTTTGATCCCAGGTCCTGTAATACCAGGCTGAGGAAGGGGACAATGGTGATGGTCCTGCATCACTACTGGCTCTGTATATACTTCACAAAGTCTTTTGTTTCTGGCTGCAGGTCTATATATACCTTATAGGTCTCGCCATAATTACAGATGTGTTTTCACCATGTAACCCCTGCTATCAGAGCCTGGCGTTGCAGGCACTGCTCCTAACATCACTCTCACTCCCTCCCAGTGCTTCCCCAGAAGATGTACGGGTGTCCTGCCAGTGGGCGACAGCCCTGGTCCAGCTCACACACCATTTTTAAAAGCTTGCCTCAATGAGAGCTTTCTACAAATATGCCTTCCAAGCCGCTTTTTCTGCCCACTGAGCACGCTTGGGCCTGAGAGAGCAGCTTTTTGGCTTTCCCTCCTCCTTCCGCCCTGCACAGCTCCCCTCGGGAGCTGGCTCGGAGGCCGTGCCGTGCCTCGGCATGGAGCAGGAGGTAGCAGAGTCACGGCACCAACGCCACTTGGCAGGAGCTCCTAATGACGCTGCATCCACATGAAAGCCAAACGTAGCCCTCGGAGAGCAGAGGGCTCCTCTGCAAAGGAGGCCCGAGCCCTTTAAGGAAGAGAGAGGAGCAGAAATCAATTGTCTGCTCGCCTTCCTCCCCAGGCCCCCCTCTCCCCCTCCTCCATCACCACCACCACCACACACGCACCCTATTCACCCTGCTGGAAGGTGACATTTGCTATTAACCTTATATTGGGCCATTTTGTAAATCAATGTCACTTACATTTAATAACAAGTGTAATCAAAGGAATTATGCAAATTTAATTTGATGCTTCTTGAATTATGCAAATCTGCACCACATATAATGGCTTCTGACATGTGCCCAGTTGGAGAACGTTCCATTACCTCCTCTCTTATTACCCCTATTATTATTTTTATTTTTTTATCCTGGGGGGGGGCGGGGGGGAGAAGGGAGGGAGCAGCGGTTAGGCTTGGAGGCAGGGGGGACAAGCGAGTGCAGGGGAAAGAGAAGGGAAAGAAGAGGGGTGGTGGAGAAAAGCGCTCCTTTGCCTGCATTTTTAGTAGAAAAGCCTCCTGAAGGCATTTCTGTTATTGTTATTGCAGAGCAAGGAGAGCGGGATGGGGAGGGGGGGGGGAATGGGGATGGGGGGAATCATTTCCCATGAATGGCTTTGCAGGCAATAATACTATAAGCCTCTGATTCTAAATTACTGCCCTTCCAGTCCTATCTCCAGCATGATATTACTCTCCTTGGCCTCTTCTTCCTGAATTACTAGGCGAGCTGGGGGAGGGTGAGGGAAGAGGGGAGCAGGACCCACAGAGTGGAAAATGCAGAACAAATGGGTGAAAAGGGTTTCTGTTTTTTTGCTCCATGGCCACCCCAGGTACCCTCACATCCTTATTCCTCCTGCCAGGGCCCCAGGAGAATAGCTGTTCTTTTTCCCTTGACTTTCCTACCACTTACTTGTTTCCTTGCACGTGACCCCAAGATCAGGGAAAAACTGCCACAAGATGGATGTGCCACAATTTGCAATATCTTCTCAGAAACCTGGGGCATCTACAGCCAGTGACACCCCAAGTTCCTCCCTTTGCAAGGACTTCAGTGTCTGTGGCACCAGAAGCCAGTTTGGACCAGCCTCTTTCTCCATTGCCTTTGCTTGTCAGAGATGGCAAGAGGATTTGATGATCACAGTGTGGATCTGAAAGACAGTGCAGTGATGGTAGTAGAACATACGATGCTGGACCACATTTTCCTCTGCTGGACCACTCACAGCAACTGATGAGCAACTCCTGCCACGATAATTTATGCAGTGTGACCTTGGGCAAGACTGCTCCCACCTCTGTGTCTTGGTGTCCTCACACTTGTGCAAAGCAGATAAAGAAATCGATCTGTCTTTTGGAAGGAGGAAAAGAAAGACAAGACAAAATGCATTTTTTAAAGTCTGTATGCTCGTCTAATGTGAATTGATACACATTATGAGGGCACAGTACCAATGTGGCTCCATCATTTCTATAAAGCAAAGAGTCACTAATATCAGAAGTCTCCCCGCTTTCGATTTGAGAAGTGAAAGGCAGAGGAGGATTTCTACACTTCCCAATTTACACTTGCCATGTTTCCTTCCAAACATCTTCCAGAAACACTGATTTTTTTTCCTCTTTGCTCTAAATATTTCTGCTTTATTACATAGTCCTACAAGACTGCAGTTTTCTCCCTAATGGAAGATAATTTCCAGAAACATACTCTGCATTTAGATTTTTAAACATAATAAACCAGAAAATATGTCCAGATTTATTTTTTCCTACCTGTCAATAGTTCAAGTTCCTTTTAAAGCTAAAGAAAAGGTTTTTTTTAAATAGAAGGTTTTTCTATCTGTTATCAAAAACGTACTCTCATAGAAATTTTGGTGAGAGGAAGCTGTCCTTACTCTGCCCAAACTGAAAATCATTTGAAGTTCATTGTGAAAAATGCCATGTTTCAGCCAGTTCTTGATAATATGGCTTCTACCGATGATGGGGTGAAATGGATGTGCCTAGCCCACTTCAGGGCTAACATCTGCCAGGCTTGGAAAAGAAACATGTAACAACTCACCCAGGGGATGCTGCTAATGTTAACCCTGATGGTATCTGGCAGCACAACCAGCAGCTCTCCAATGCCATCAGCACTCCAGCACTGCTGCCGCTTCTCTGTAGAGGCTGTATGGAAAACAAGGGTGGATCTTCTTCTCAAGAGCTGCAGATAGAAATCCTACTGGGAGGCCTCAGTCCAGCATCTTCTTTGGCCCTTGTCCAGGGAGCACAGCCCCGCGCCCTCCAGCCCCCAGGGCTGTGGTGCCTGGAGGGAGGGTGTCAGCAGGAACATCAGTAACGGTGTCTGGCACTTGCTCACCTCTGCCTGAGGTTGTTGATTTGCTGCCCAGAGACAGTGTCTGTCATTAGGAGGCTGAAGAAAAGAATGAAGCTCATTTCAGAGTCAGATACATCAATAACCTCTGAAGTCCTCCTCAGCCCAAGGCTTCTGGACTGCACAGAGGATAGAGAACTTGCCTTGCCTTGCCAGCAGACCACCCCCATGGCTCCCGTGGACATGGGGATGGTCAGGACCCGCTCCTGTCCCCTGATGCCAGGCGCTGCACAAGCAGATCAGCAGGAGGGTGCCCAGGGCAAAGTGCTGCTGCTGAAGTACCACTGCTGTTGGTGCCTACCTCACACAGCCCTCGGCCCCGAAGGTACTTCTGGGGAAGCAGGTTAATGAGTGCATGGAGCTAAACTTGTCCCTGGTGTTAAGCCTGCCGAAGTCAATGGAGGTACCAAACAGCCCATAGTGTCCTATTCTTGAATTCAAGAGGTGTGTAGCAGATGGAAGCGCTTCTCCTGCAGAGAGAGCTCAGCACACAACATGCTGTCTTATAGCTGGTGTTTCTGGGCTTAGCTCTCCACGGAGCTTTTCAGGAGGATGTCTCTGAACACCTCCAAGTGTGGATACTCCAGGATAAAAGGGTCTATGTTGGAGTTTATTGGGAATAGCTGTCAGGAATAGCCCTGTGGGGCTAGAAAATGTCCTGCGCACTACACTACAGCCAGCAGCACCAGGTGCAGAACTAAAGCACGGTACATCGGTGACTGTTGTAACATGGGCTCACTGCTGTCTGTGTGTTCCTCAACTCCAGCCCCAGCTGGAGGACACCAGGTACAACAGAGCAGCCAGAGGAGCCTGAAAGTGAAAGCCTTTTCATTAGGCAACCTTTTTCCTGGAGCTTAGGTCTGATGCTGTAGGTTGATTCAGAAATGGGCAATGCAAAATTCCTAAGTCTAGGCTGAAAGACCTTTGTGCCATTGCTGGGGGAAGGAATTTGCCTGGTTTGAGCCCTGGAGGAGGCACGCTGGGCTTCCCCAGGGTAAACAAATAGAGTGGGGAAGTGCCTCTGAAAGCCATAATTGACACAAGGGCTCTAAAAGGAACTGCTCCCAGCGGGAGGCCACACTGCTTGAAGTTTCCTTGCTCTCCCCTTCCCTGGAAGTCATAGGTCATTGCTTGCAGCCGCCTCTTCCCCACTAAAACTGTAACCAGTGAAGAGCCATAAAAAGGCCAAAGCACAGAAAGGCTGGGAATCTGATCTGATGAGAAAGGACGCACTGACAAAATGACCATGAAACATCCTGGGAAGCAGTTTGGAGGGAGCAGGCTGGGACAGTGCAAGAGAACAGCTGCCAGAGGAAGACGGTGAAGGCTTCAGAGACAGGGGTGAAGGAAGACCCCCTGAGACATCTAGCAGCCACGTGGAGAAGAGTTTCCCAGGAAGATTTCATGACACGTGCCAAGGCCTTGCCACCCCACTCCCAGAAGGAACTTAATCTCTAGTGCCCTTGCTACTTTACACAGTGCCCAGAGCAAACATTTATTTGCTGACCAGAGCAACTGGCATGGTCTTTTTCATGAAAATAAACTTCTAAATGAGAGCTGAAGAAGAAAGGAAATCATGGACAGTCCTACTTCTGACCAGGGTCCCAGCTCTCCCACTGCTGCTTGTGCTTGGCCAGAGTGTACGGGAGCTAACAGGTGTCCTACCTGCTCTGTGCCTCGGTTTCCCCACCTGTAAGGAGGAGAAGACAGGACAGACACTCACCCCACAGGGCTGGCACAGACCCCACCAGCAGTGACTCTTCTGCAGTGTCACTCCATTGGCATCAGTGGAGAAATGTCTTAGCGAAGAAAAAAGGGGTGCTGAGGGCGATGCCAGGAGGGAAGGTGTTCCCATTTACCCTTGCCCTGGCAATGCCAGAGGACAGGGAGTTTCACTGGGAAGGCACCAAAGTTTCTCCTTCCTTTTAGGGCAGATGAAAGGAGGACAGCAGTCACATTTTATGTAGAGTGGGTCATATGTAGGAATGAGACCTAAGAGCTAGACAAGAAACACAGGTAAATGTCACATAAGAAACTAAACAGGTAGATCAGTCGATCTTTTACAATGAGATCATTATATATGTGTTATTATTTTTTAGAGGCTTTTAAGCTCTGTGTTACATAATTTAATTGCTGCAAAGAGGTCCAGGAGTTAAACATTTAGGAAAAACTATTTTGAGGATGGGTATTGTCTTTCTATAAGCATGACCAGGATTTGCATGGACAGAGTCTCCCAATGTCCATTTTAAGCTGGCAGACGTCTGATGAAATGCAAAAGCAGCAAAGTGGGGACCAGAGTGAGCCAGTCTCTTTTGGAGCTCCTTCCTCCCAGCACCCTGAAAGTTTTGGCAGATCCTGCTGGCATGAAACCCCACAGCCTGCTTCCAACATTGAGCTGGGAAAAGTCCTGACAAGTGTTAATGACAGCAAGAACGTCTAACATCTGTTAGATGGGGAAAAAACAGTGAGGCCCCAGGGAGAACTCTCTCGCTATCCACTTGCTGTAAGGTCCGCTTACCACAGGCCCCTGGCAAAAGTCAGCATCACCCTGCTCTGGCTCCTTCTTACATCCCAGCCCAGCCTCCCCTGGTTCAAGCGGTGGTCCCACATCTTTGCCGCCTGCATCCGGGCCCGGGGATGCTGAAGGGTTTCAGTGCATCACTTGGAGGGTCTATCCCCAGCAGCGCCATGGGACTCACCCATCTGAGAGCCGCTTTTAGCCTGGCAGAGCAAACTCACACCAGTGTGATCCTGACAGCATCAATGGAGCCTCACAGAGGGTGAATCCTGCTTGCTCAGCCTCTCTCCAGCACCTGATCCTGCATGCAGAGAGCATGGAGATCTTTTTTCTGTCTGTCCCCCTTTCATTCCTGCCCGTTTTTCATTCTTCCCATTCCTTTTTCCAGAACACATGGGTGCAGGTCTGCTTGTAGAAATCCCATGGAGTTATTCCTGCTTCATTCCAGGGCAGTTCAGCAGAGATGGTGATCCTCTGATTTCTCCCCTTACACCCTCTCCAAGAAGCTAGCTCTTGGCACCACAGGGAGAGGCATTATTTGATCTTTATTAATTTATGGGAGGGAAGGAAAAGGGTGGAAATTGCAATGAAAGGGACAGCCAGCAAGAAGGCAAGGAAGAGAGGTTAAAAATGAAGTCATCATCTAATTGGCCCTCAGTGAATTATTCACATGTATAATCTTTTAAAAAAAAAAATTCAGCACAAGGCAATGCAAGTAAATGCTGTTCATGTTTAAAAGTCATTTCCATAAGTAAGTGCAATTTCTCTACTGTTTGCCCCTGTTTAATGAAGTGAAATCTTGTTTGCATTCCTCCCAATTTCCCAACGAAAGGCGCCCAAGCGTTTGCACCAAAATTACTCGGCCCAAATTAAAACCCTCCAACACTTAAAAAAAAAAAGAGGAAAGGGGGAAAAAATCAGACTTATTTTTAAAATGCCTTAAGTGCATCCCAGCATCCTAATTTATTTTTAGACACTCGTTATTAAGAGTAGTAGTAAGTTTCCCCTTCTCTCTTGCTCTCTCTCTTATTTAAATGAACTTAATGGCAATACATGCAAATGTCTGGAAGAGGAAAATAGTTAACATTTATTTATTCTTACTGTTGTCTCTTCCCTGGCTGGTGTCATTAGAACAGTTCGTTGCATCCCATTCGCTCCCATTAGCTCTGCTATCAGAGCCACCCAGCACGACTCCAGCACGGCTCGAAGTGCTTTCTGCGGCCCACATAGGGACTACATCATCATCTCCGAGGCACTGGCTTAATGACAAGAAAAAAAATCGGAATATATTGCACAGCAATCTGGGGAAACAACAACAAAACCCGCCGCTGCCGTCGCTGCCATCTCCCCTTGACCTGGAGCACGTGCCCCTGCTTCGGCTGTGCGGGTGGACAGACAGACGGACTGGCGGTGGCTCTGGGACAAACAAGGCTTCGCAATTCATTGATCTGGGCAATGTGCAGAGAAATACGCCAACGGGGACCTGGAGTGCTTGGAAACGCACTTGGGAGGACCCAGCGAGACTGGAATGGGTTCAAACAGCTGCTCGGCGCCAGCAGAGCTATCTCCCCCAGACGCGGGGCTGTCAGCCGGCCGGCTCCTGGCTCCCCGGAGTGGGCAGAAGCTGCCAGCCAGGGCTGGTGGCAGGGTGGGGGGCTTGCACCCCCTCACTGGTTGAACCCCACTTTCCTCCAGTGTCCCTGCCGCTCCCCAGGGGGAGCATTTCCTAAAGGGAACGAGACTAGCTGCCATGCGTGAGCAACCACGTATCTCAGGGCTGC
Organism: Harpia harpyja; assembly: GCF_026419915.1. Taxonomy (NCBI): domain Eukaryota; kingdom Metazoa; phylum Chordata; class Aves; order Accipitriformes; family Accipitridae; genus Harpia; species Harpia harpyja. The sequence continues at coordinate 24,554,583 of NC_068949.1, read as the reverse complement.
GTGGCCTCAGGTGCTGGCTCCAGTCGACAGCGCATGTCACCCTGCAGGGCACATCGTCCCAGCCCACCGGCCACCGCTGCAGAGATAAGGGGCTTAGTCCTAATCCCCCCACCCCGGGGAGCAGTGGCCGAGGGCCAGCGCTGACAGGCAGCAGCCTGGAGAGGCAAGTGCCCCAGTGCCTAGGAGAAGTGGCCAAAACCCACCATGCCCCCGAGCACCGGGGTCATCTCCAACCCCCTTGGCATGGAGGTGGACCTGGCCCACACCAGAGGGGCAAAATCCCTTTGCAAGCAGGAGTGACACAACGAGTTTCTCACTCAGAGTGCCTGCAGGTTTTGGGGTCTTCTGAGCCCCCCCCCCCCCCCGAAGCACACGGGCGAGGGTGGCGGCGAGTGCGGGAGAGGGAGACCAGGGCTTAGTGACAGCACCAGCTGACAAGGCAGCATTTGGGAGGGAGGACATCAGCTTGGGAGGGAGGACATCAGCATCTGCAGCGCTGACACATAAAAGACAGGCGGCAGCTATTGCAGGCGGGGATGGAGCTGTGCGAAGGGCCCTCCCCCCCTCCATAAAGTTGACATTGTCTCCCATGATAACTTTTCTGCTGAGGTAGGAGACACTTTACTGCAGAGTTGCACACAGCAAGTAGCTGCCCTCCCCCCCGCCCCTTCCCATCCTCTCCCTCTCTCTCTCTCTCCAGCATCATTTACATCCTTAATTAGCTGTAATTCTGCAGTGCTCATTAGGGAAGGACTGGAAAATATCAAGGAGCCCACAAGCAGGGGGCTTTGGGGGAAAGGGAGGATAAGAGGGATGCGGGCGTCAGGCTGAGAGGGGATGCCCAAGGCTGGATTGTGCAGCCAGGAGCCAGGAGCTACTTGCTTAATTCGGGCGGGATGATTACACTAATTTGGGAGCACTGATCCAGTGATGGGGTTAAAGAGGCCACACTGTCCCACCTAGCAAGGCAGAAGGCTTGTCTGGAGAATAACAGCATCTCACTAAGAGGACTTGTTCTTACCTCCTTGCTCGCAGGCGATATCTCTCTGCTGGGTCATTCAGTGCCCCACGCTCTTAAAGTCAATGGTCAGGCGCAGGAGGAGGGCGACCTTCCCCTCCAGTGCAGACAGCAACACAAACCTGTCCTCTCCTCCAGCCTTGTGAGGAATTATCCAGCAAAGAGGTTTCTCTGGAAAATTGCAGCTGACTGGGCTAAAGCACTTCTGCCAGGTGTACCACTGTGCTGCAACCTTTTGGTTGGAGGAAGAAAGACCCAAAAGTGATCCAGAAGAAAATTTGAATTAGTAGTTAATTGTTTTTTAAAGCAGATGTTCTCTTGATTTAAAACAAGGTGGGGGGGGACCATTTTGAATTTGACTTCAATGACATAAAATAACAAAAAAGCAATAAATTAGCACTTGAAACTATAGCCAAACTTTACATTCCAGGTTATTGAATGAAATATATCCTTCAACCCCAAATGGGCAAACATTGTGAAGTTTTTTATATAGTTACTTTGGGGACCAGCAGCAGACCTGGGCAGTTCTAACCTGGAATCCCTTTTGCTCAGGAGTATACAAACACAGAAAGAGTCAAGCCCTCCCTCTTCACAGTCTCAAGGTACAAGACCATTAAGGAGGTACTATTGCCTCCTTGCCTTAGCTGTAGAACAGGTAAATTAAGTGAACAGGGCAAGGACATAAAGGAAATCTGTGGCAGAGCCAGGCAGTGACCCCAGATTTCCTACTGTCCCTCTTTGAACTGCTAGTTACAAGCCATCCTTCCTTATGCTGTAGCACATGGACCTTTGTATGCCCACTTGCACTTGCGATTCTGGACACACACCCTGCTATTTTTTAATTCACTGCTTAGCTGTATCTTTGCTCAAGGTTAGATGTGCATGTAAAAGTCTATCTGTGAATTCAGTGAAGTTGATGAGGATGGTCTTTGCAAGTCCATCCTCCTACTTTTCACTTGCTGGCAATAACGTGAGCTTACAGGTTAGGCTGTGATGGTGTGTCCCACCAAAGGCTCAAAACGACTACCAGTGCATGTGGGATTATTTACAAATATGTGGGCATGTGCACATCAATGTGCACTTCAAAGTATCTTCCTCTTTCATTTATATCTTCAAATTACTGTTAGTGTTTAGATGAAACTTGCCATAACAGAGAATCAGAATAAGCAAACATGCCAGAACAAGTCAAGACAAAAACCTGGTGAAGTACAACTTTACAGAAGTGCCTAGGACCTTTGCAAAAGAGCATTTCAGTGATTCTTGTCATTGGCTCTGAGGTTTAACATGGGATAACTCCCTTTGCACTTACCCAGGACAGCTTATTTACATCATTCAAGCAAAGAGAAATCTGGCCCACCTTTCTGTATTAACAACTGGCTTTTCCTGTAGTGTTTGGTACATAGATTTCTAAGGTCTTCACAAAGGAGATAAAACTTTCGGCTCCACTCTACATGAAATGCACACTGCAAAGAAGTAGCAGTGGACCAGAGACTGCCTGGATCTCACTGCAGTGCTTTAAACAGCATCTTCTCTGCCCTTCCACGGGACCATTTAGTCAAGGTTCTGAATGACAAATTGACAATGAAAAACCTTCAGGACAGATTTTGTCCGTTACCACTCTAATATTTGGGAAGGAAGAAGATCAGGAAAAAAATGCTAGATCCACATGCCTATTATGGATGTTCAGCTAGTACAAGGAAAGATGCCTCATCATTGACTGGCTGTAGAAGACACGGATGCCAGTTGGCTTAGACCTCTGTGCGGCCTTAGCTCTGCCCACATGATGTGGACGACTGGTAGGATTCTGCAGAGGGTAAATACCCACTCCCAGACATCCACAGAGGAGGGTGTGGAAGCGGAAAAAGCTGCTTGTGGTTCTTGCATAGCTCACAACTGCGAAGGCCAGGCACAACTGCCTGGGCAACAGCTCATGCTTGCATGAAGCCGTCTCCACTCTCCCACTCACAGCAGTCAGTGATTTCCTTCAAAATGGCTCAAAAGTGTCTTTTGCAAATTGCTCGTTAGTGGGTTCTTTGATACCTAGAGTACCAATGAATGGCGTCATTCCCACAGCCCACTTGCCATCATTACACTTTCCCCTTCTGTACTTCATCCTTCTGCTCGAAAGCCTAGAGGAACAGCAGGCACTTGCCTTTTGCCTCACAGCAAAAGTCAGAAATCCCAAGCTCAGGCAAACTGAGTCTGGGATGAAGTGAGGTAAAGCAAATGTCTAGAAAAACAGGTAACATATGAATCACAGATATTCAAATATGAGCCGCCTTTCCCATGGTTTGGTTTCAGGGCTAGCTGTACAGAGGATGAACCCAAGGCATAAAGTTGTGTTGTACACAAGTATCAGAATTGGCAGCAAATCTGCACCAGGGATGGATGGCCCTCTATGACCAAATGGAGGCAAGTAAGGAGGAACATACTGACATGTGCAGAAGCAAGCTCTTTTGTGTGTGTATGTGGATAGGCACATGGAAGTTAAGTTATATATGTGTATGCACATTTGTATTTTCATGGGTGTGTCGGGGTGTGCCTGATCCTGCACATCAATGTGTGCAGATGCCAGGAGAGGAAGGGGTACTCCCCAGGCTGCACACCAGTTAAAGTGTGGGTGAGAGTTTGTGGACTGCTACTGAATAGCTTGAGGCATCAGCTGTAAGGGCTTATTTCCAGTACAGAGCATTTTCGCCTGCTAAGAGTCAATGAAACCATTTCTGCAAACCTCCCTCAGGTACCACACAGCAAATGTAACACCAAGGAAACATCGAGGAAGATTTCTGGTGACTCAGACTGTGGTGACTTGGGCAGAAAGCCTAGCCTGTGAAAAGAGACTGCTCGTGTAATTCGCAGAGATATTTGGCTAACTGAATAGCTTTGCACTTCGCAAGTATTTTTTTGGTTTGCAGCAACATCTTTCTCCGTCTCCCTGATTCTTTCACAGGGGCTTGGAAGAGACACGGATTTTCTCCACGCTAGCTTTCCTGGCATTATTGCCTGTGGTGACTCCTGCCAGGAGAAGCTGGGAGGAGAAGAGCTCTGAACTGGCCCACCCTGCATCCCCACACCACTTCACACTATGCTGCTGCCTGCGGGGCTGTACCAGCCGAGATCCTTCCAGCATCCACCGGCCCTGCTCTCCCCTCTGCACCCCTGCCCCAGCTCTGCAGCCAACTCAAAGCTTTCCCTACCCTTCAGCCAGGCATGGCCTCCTGATGGAACTGTGCTTGCTCTCTGTGGCCCAGGTCCAGCCACAGTTTTAGAGCATCTCCTCCAGAAACAGGCTCTTTCAGCAGTTAAAGCCAAGCCTAACAGTGCCTCCTGCTGAACCTGCTGGCGTGGCCGACACCTCGCTCCTTGGGCGTCCTGATCTTTCCCACAGGGACATGGGCAGTGAGAGGGAGGGAGATTGATAGCAAGGAAAGGCAGCAGATGAAAAGTAAACTCACACTACATAAATTCTTAAATGATTTTTATAAGGACACAACATTGTAACAACTTGCCAAGAACAACACCGAAATTATTTCAAGGTTTCCCATTTGTTTGTAAAATGAACATTAAAAGTGCAGGCAGCAGTCTCCTGGTGTTCCCCTGGGAACTGTTAGTGTCCGTAGTAACGAGGTCATTCTTTTTTTATTAGGAGAAGGGTTTCTGTAAAGTTAAATGTGCTGACAGCCTCTTGCCTTTGATGTTGGGTTTCACCTCAGTCCCTCCTGCAGATATTGCTGCTCCTCCCTCGCAAAGACACATCCCTGATAAACAATCTCCCCTCTGTCTTCCCTACTTGTTTGTTTAGATGCATGATAGGCAGCTCTGTTAAAGGACAGCGCATGAAGGCAGGCTGGTGTTTCAGTGGACGGGAGAGATGTGAGAGATTTGGTTGCTGTAATTAAGTCAGTCTTCATTCCCCCAAACTGCCGGGACTCAGTACCCTTCATTTTATTGACCAGACAGATAATTACAGTGACAGCAGTCACAAACCCCCCAATTACAGTTGCACTAAAATTGCCACTGTGCCACATTCAGACAAACATGGGACCTGCAGAGCCCTTGCCCCAAAGCCCAGCCTAGAAGGGGAGGTGGGGAGGAGCACCCCAGCTCCATGCCTGCTCCCCCGGGGCTCTCCTTGCTCTGCAGCTACAGAGACAAGTCCTCCCTCCCCGGCAGAGTGGAAAAGCCCTTCCCCAGGAAGACACGTGGGAATCTCTGCTGCTGCCCTGTCTTAGTTATCACAGCTCCGGCTCAAGCACCTTCCCTGTCCGGTGAACTGGACATCCCTGTGGAGTGGCTGCCAAGCACCTGTG